>NC_089988.1:0-5000000 GCF_036417845.1 Apteryx mantelli | reverse complement strand
TGTTGATTAATTGTGCATCTATATAAATATATACACTCACATAGAGTATTTTCTGCAGTGCATGCATATGGGGCTGCCAATAAAAGAGAAAGAAAATGTTCATTAGAATTGATAAAGAATGTTGGAAGGTCTGAAAACAAAGATTTTTTTCATTTCTTGCATAGAGCTATTTTTTGCATAGATTTCACCCAATGATGAGGACTTTACATTCAGGCCCTTAGAGACATATATAGAGGCCACTGCTGCCTGAGATGCCCTGTGTAGCTGTGTTCCCATGTGGTGCTAGGAAATGTGACCCAGGAACTATGGGAATGTTTCTGGAGCATAGGCTGGTCACCAGGAGAAGCATCTCAGGACCTCTCAGTGGGACAACTTTTTTCTTTCAATTGACTAGAAAGGGAAGTCCAGACACCTGGGTTAGCCAGAGACATCTGCATGGAAGGGGTCTGGTGGAGGGTGAGCTAATTCCCATTGCTGTTTTTGGCTAAAATGGAGTCGCACTTCATGACCATGCAGGGAACGAAAAGGGTTTGTGGCTAATGTGTAGGAACTCCCTTAAGATGTCACTCTAACACTGGTACGTTGAGATTGGTGCAATTTCGGCCATCAATAAATAGAGAGTTTTCACTGAAGCTGATCAGGCTGCTTTCCTCTATCAGTTGTGAGAGCTCGACACGTCATGGTGTGACTTGCTGTGTGCAAAGACTGAGGAGCGGCAAGGAAGATCCTGGGCAGGGAGTAGTTTGAGGGCAGTGGACTTGTGCGAGACAAAAAAACCATCATTTTTAATAGTGTAGGTCTTATTATAGAAGAAATCTTTAGAAAATGACAATAAAAAAGAAACAGGAAAGAAATTAGATAATTATCTAAAGTAAAAAAAAAAGATTTGTTAGACTTTTCAGCATTACAAACTTCTTTGTGTTCTTATTTTTCTTATTATCATTGTGTTCCTATTTTCTTCTTTTTCTACTTATCTTTTTTTGTCTGGTTCTTTTTTGATACACTGGTCTTTTGGGGAGATTCTTTTCTTTCTTTTTTGAAAGGGAAAGTGATTTTCAGAGCTGGGGTGGGATGCAGTCACAGGGTCATGGATGGCTGTTGCCATTGTAGGTGCCCTGGTCCCCTCTGCACAGCCTCCCTCTGCAGCTCCAAGGGGCTCCGGTCTCCCACAGGTCCCCTGCGAGAGCTGCCAGGCCCAGGCAGGTCCCTCAGAGACACCGGGGCCTCTCCAAGTGCCCCTGGGTGCTCGTGGTTGGACCCCTGAGCTGTGCCTGGAAAGGTGAAGAACTGTTTTCACCATGTCAAAAATAGGAATACACTTTCATCAGCTCAGATGATTGGCTAATTTTAATGTCAATATTTTCCTGTGATGAAATAGTGGAAATCTTCAGGAGGGGTATGAATCTGGGGAGAAGAAATATCTATGTGCCCTTGACCTTGTGTTTCTGCTGCTCTGTGTATTGGGCTGTGGATGTAATCTCAGTGCTCTCTCACATATTTCCACATGTCCTGATTAAATTAAACATTTCTAAAGGCATCTTTGCATCAGACTCTCTGGACATATGCACTTCCCATAGTTTTCCAGTTTTCCTTCTCCCCTTGCTCTTTATCCTTTCAGATACCTCTCTGGGAGGTCTTCTGGGAGTCTGAAGCTTGCCTCGTCTTTCAGCAGTCTCCTTGTCTCTTTAGCCAGCTCCTTTGTTGTGTTTCTTGTCTATCCTTTCCTATCTATCTGTGGAAAAAATTTCAAGGAAGGTTATGCCTTGTGGGCAGTGGACCTCACTGGAGGCAGCTTGGACTTACCATACAGTTGAGGAGTGCTTTTTGTATCTTTTACTAAACTGTTCCAAATTATAATTTGTTTGTTTGCTCTTAAGACAAACCATTCTGTGCCTGCTTGCAGCTAGTTCTCAAAGGAAAGCAGGTGGGAATTGGTGCACATGAGCTGTAACATTCAGCTACAGCCTTGAGTGGCAAAAGGCTGGATTTTCACAAGAGTGATGTGAAGTCCCCAGTGGCTGATGAGGGCAATGGCAGGGCTGGGGAGCTGGGGAGGAAGGTTGTCCATACAGGTCTCCTATCAAAATTACTGCTTTGCCTACATGTGCAGACTTCCTTAGGAGACACTGTGGGTCAGTATGAATTGGGGAATGTGGGTATGACTTATTCTGCAAACTGAAGAATCAAGAAAGCTTAAGAAGCAGACATCTTTCTTTTCAGGTGCTCATTGAAATCTTCCTCTTCTAAATACTCTGCTGCAAACTTTCCAATTAGCGAAACAAGAATTGAAGAGCTGAAGAAAATTATGGAAAGAGGCATGGCTCCCTAGGGGTTTTTGCATTTTAATGACCCCTCGGGTGTATCTGGTGCAAAGCCCATGAACCTCAGATGCTGAGAAGAGGCTGAAGAAACTTCTCAAGAAGCAAATCACAATTTTCTTGGAAAGATAATGAGTCCCACTGAGGGCCATTACCAACAAAGTCTCCCCAGAGGCTTATTAGAGCCGAAAGTTGGAGGCCCTGATTGCAGGCAGGCAAAGGCAATGTGAGGGTGGCTGTGATGCCAAGTCAACCTTGATGTGTGTTATCAAGCAGAGCGACCAGGCCCTGACAGCCAGCCCCTGGGTAGGGTGATGCTTTCCACCCCACATTGCTCATGGCTCTTCCTGTGGGCAGTGTGAGGGTGGGGGTGCACAACGCTAAGTGCAGGAGCATGATAGGGCACCTCCTGGGCTCCCAAGGGACAAGGAGGCAGCAAGGCCAGAGTGTTTTATGGAAACAGTGTCTTCTCGGGGGGCCTTGGTGTCAGAGACACCAGCCATAGCCAAGAGGGCAAAGACCTAGCTGTGTTGGGAGCTTTCAGCCTTGGCAGTGCCCTGGGCTGTCTCCACCACAGGCTGTCCTATGCTTTCCCACGCCTGTGCCTCTTTCCCTGCAGACTGTACACACCCAAGCTGCTCCCCCACCTTGCTCTCACCCCGAAATCTCCCCACCTCTCCTGATGTCTTCCTGTCCTCACTTGCTTTTCCTTGAAACACAAAGGCAGGGGCTGATCACAGACTCCCTCTGGGTGACCTGTTGCACCTCAGCACTACCCTAGGAGTGACATTCTTTTGACCTGAAGTCCACTCTGAACCTCTCAAGATGCAGTTTGTGGATCTTTCCCCTTCGCATGCTGTTTCCCTACACTAAGAAAAGCTCCCTCATCTCTGAAAACACCCTTCAAGCAGTCACAGTCTCCTACTCTACTGCCCTTTGCCTCCACTTCAGCAGGCTAAGGAAAACCAGGTCCCTCAACCTCTCCTCACGAATGGGTTTATTTCCACTTAGGCACAGTACTTGACACTTTTCTTGGAAATCTTCCTGAGGTATCTGTTGTCCAAATCAAAAAAAAAAAAAAAAAAAGAAAGAAAAAGAAAAGAAAAGCAACCAACTAACAAATGAAACAAACCACACCAGTGCCAATGAGTTCAGGATGAGCAGGGGTGGGGAAAGCTGTATGGTACTGGATCAGGGTGATAAAAGGGACAGAGTTAGAAGACATGGGGGAAAAAAACAAGGCAATTCAAAGTGAAGCCAAGGATTGATCAGGGCTGTCTTGGGGATTCCTGCCAAGAAGCCCTGCATCTGAATGATTCTGACTGGAGGAGGACAAGAAGGCTGGCCTGCTTCCATTGGCACAGGGCACCTGTGTGCTTTCCCTGACATCCACAGAAGAAGATTGAGAGTGGGAAGAATCATGCACTCCTTCAGGGTGGAAGGGATCTGAGGAGGTCTCTAGGCCAATCTCCTTGCTCACAGCAGGGTCAGCTCTGGGGTCAGAGCAGGTTGCTCTGGCCTTCATCCAGTTTGGTGTTGGAAACCTCCAAGGCAGGAGACTGCACAGCCTCTCTGGGCAACCACTTCCAATGCTTGACCATCCTTGTAGAGGAAAAGCTTTTCCTTATCTCCTGCAGAACGTCTTTTCTTCCAACTTATGCCCATTGTCTCTTGTCCTCCCATCATGCACCCTGGTGAAGAGCCTGGCTCCATCTTCTTGGGGACCTCCTTGTAGCCATTGGCAGGCTGCTATGAGATCCGTCCAAAGCCGTCTCTTCTCCAAGCTGAACCAGACCCATTTCCTCACAGAACAAGTGCTCCAGTACCTTGACTACTGTGAGGGCCCTCAGCCAATCTCGTTCCCACTTATCAACCTCTTTCTTTTCCTGGAAACCCAAACCTGGATGCAGGGTTCTAGATGTGGTCTAATGAATACTGACTTGAATTTCATGAGGTTCCTGGCAGCCCATTCCTCCTGCCTCTCTAGGTCCCTCTCAATGGCAGCCCTCAAGCATAGGACTGCCCCCCACACACCCACACCTCCAGTTAGGGACCATCTACAGGCATGAGGACTGTTGCATCCTCAGTGTAACCAATACAGATGATAAAGAGGACAAGTTCCTGGAGAGACCCTGTCGTGCTCCACTTCTCCCTGGCCTCCAGGAAGAGTCCTACCCATTCACCACTGCCCTCGGAGCTTCTGATCATCCAAGCAGCTTTTTCCCATACGGTTGTCTACTCTTCTAGACTATAATGTTCTAACGTGCATGCAAGAATATTGTGGGAGACAGTGTCAAACACCTTGCTAAAGCCCAGGAAAAACACATTTACTCTTCTGCATCCACAAATAGATTTTTCTTTTTAAGCATAGAAGTCAATCAGGTTGGTTAGGCACAATTTACCATGGGTAAATGCATGCTAACTGTTCCCAGACTCCTTCTTCTCCTTCTGTGCCCGGAACTGTGATCTGAGAGGGTTCGTTCCATGACTCATTCCTCACCAAAGGGAGGCTGAACTGCTTGCAGCTCCCCAGGTTGCCCTTGTGGCCTTTTTGGAAGATGGATGTAACTATTGCCTTTCTCCTACTATCCCATCCCTGATCAGTTCTTCCTTCTTTGAAATTTCCAGATACGAGAAAGCATCACACTTATTGGCCCATCTGGCAGCTGTGCAAAGAAGTTGTCCTTGATGCCCTCCAGAAACCTCGTGGCCTGCTTGCACTCTGCTGTTTGCCCTTCCAGTTCATGTCAGGGGGATTAAAGTCCCCCCAACAAGAACCAAGGCCTGTGATCCACAGACTTGCTCAGGTTGCTGATCTTAAAGGAGACTGCATCCACCTCCCTACCCTGATTAGGTGGTCTGTAGCTCCCACCATGATGTCACCCCTGCTGTGATGCTCCCCCACAAGTACTCACCCAAACCCTTGCCTCTCCCATGGAAGAGCTCCACACATCCAAGCTGCCCCTTCCCACAAAAGGCATCCTCCCTCCTCATCTTCCCTGACAGTCCCTCCTGAAGAGATTGTACCCTACAAGCATTGCCTTCCAGTCATGTGAGTGATCCCACCACATCTCAGTCATTCCAATGATGTTTCACACCTGCAAAAGCTTGTACATCTCCATCTGCTCCTGTTTCTACCCCAGGCTGCATGCATTTGCATATATTTGGGCTGCAGAGCATCAGCTGTGGCACAGAGAGCAGACTGGTTGTGGTGAAACCTGTTACCAAGAGCCAAAGACACTGTGTGTGCAGTGGCCTCACTTCAGAGCAGAGCCATGCTGGCATGGATAGCAGGTGGCAATGTAATGGTGAAAGGAGGTTCCCACTGAGAAAGCAAACCCTACAGTGCCCAAGGCCAGCGAGAAACAGAGCCGAGCTGAGCAGGAATGGCAGGAGAGGGGTTTGCTGCCTGAGCTGACTCTGCAGCACCTTGGTGCCCTGTGCCAGAGGTGAAGCGATCTGCAGGCAGGACAAGGTGCCACTGAAGAAGTCCCTGGGCATGGGCAGCCTGTGATTTGGCACATTAAAGTCATCATTAGCCCAGTCCTGGTTCATATCCTCTTGGGGGGTGAGAAGAGGTTCAGGCAGAGAAGAGCAAGAAGGATTTGAGAGTGCAGAGACTAGAGCAGAGACCTTGGACAACCTCTGTCTCTTTCATTGTCACCAGGTGTTTGTGTGTGAGCAACTGACTTCCACCCTCCATCTCCAGTGATTATACCTGGAGTTTAGACAAGCAGCTCATGTGCAGACATTTGTTGTGCACACTTCAGCTTGGACAAGGGGAATCCCACCTGCTGTGTGTTTCTGGAGTTCACGGGAGTTTGCTGAATCCCCCTCCAACCTGGGGGCTTCCAAACCAGGACAAGATGCCCAGATTGACTCATCTGAGTCAGCACCTGAACCAGGTGTCAATGAGCTGCCTTCTTGCTCCTTTCTACATGTCCTGCCAGGTTAAGGGATGGGAATCGGGGCTTCCAGAGTGGGACATTTCCACCTCTTGCGGATAACCATGCTCTGATGAAAAAAATCTTTAATGCTGGAATGAGTCTTCCTTCAGTGCTCAGAGAGGGACCATTGGTGATTATTTTAGTTTATTGGAGTGAACATTTCCCAGGAGGAGGGAGCACAAGGGACAGAGAAATTCATGAGCTCAGCTGGGCCTCTGATCCTGAGTGGGGCCAGGCTCTGGGGATGGGGGGAGCTCATGGCAACTGGACAGCACTGCCGAGAGACAGGTGTGTGCAGGAGCAGCTCCTCTGCAAAGAGCAGCAGGGCTGAGGGCACTGCCTGCTGCTGCTGACATGAGAGGTGACATGACAGAGAGAAGTGCAAGGCAGAGTGGAGTGGGAGGCCAGAGGAGAGCTGCTTGTGGGAGAAATCTTCACAGCCCTTGACACGGTAAGTCTCTGGCTGCAGGGCAATGCTACTGACGTTCCTGGAGGGCTCTTATAAATCCATCCCATCCCATAACTGATAGGCTTTTTAAGGATCACTCTCCTGGCACATCCAGTGCATAGGCAGAGAAGGAGATGCTTCAGAGCAGGTATCCCCTGCCAAACCGTCACAGGGACAGTGCATGCAGCTCCCTTCTGCCAGGGGTGGCTGCAGGGTTGTGAAGCCAGGGAGCACACCCAGGTCTGCGCAGGGCTGTGATTCAGAGCAGTGTCCCTGTGCCCCAGGGTGCTGTGTGCCCAGGACAGTGACTCTGCTGCCTGCGATGGTCAGCCCTCAGGCTGCCCAGGGAGCTCCCCACAGCACTGTGGGGAGAAACTCTGGGAGAGAGGAGTGACCCCCGGCAGGGCAGGTTCATTCTCCTGCTGAGAGGGTGCTGTGTGGGTCAGGGCTGCTCACAGCTCTAGCTCATGTGCAGGATATGTGCAAGGGGTCTTTTCAAGAGGAGATCAAAAGAAGGGCTACTTGAAAGGGAAAGAGCTTTTCTTCAGGTGTCTCCACTTTCAGTTTCCTAATTTTGACAGGGAGAATGAAGAAACGAGTTTTCTGTTTTGTGAAAGAACTGGGACTCCTAAACCTTCACTCTCAGAGATTAATAGGTCAGTGAGAAACCTCCTAAAGCCACTTCATCCCCACCTAAGCCTACAGACAGCATCGACATCACCTTTGTGGCCTCATAGGAGTTTATGTGACCTGCTCCTTAGAACATGCATGCACAGAGATGTCCCTGGACAGTGCCCTGATCCAGGAGGTTTCTGTAGGGCAGAAGTGAGCACACAGCGGGTGGGATGGTGTCTGTGAGCACTGACTGGGAGAAGATGTTGGGACAGAGAAAGAGCTGGCAGCAGGGACAGCTCCAGGCAGCAGAGATGGGCAGGGAATGAGAGGGAACTCCAGGGCATGAGCTGCCTCCTCTGCAGCCAGACCTCTGACAGAGAGGGTCATCTCTCCTGCTACAGGCCCATTTCATGCTGCCCAGCAAAGGGTCTGAGATCGACTGCGCTGCAATGTCACCGTCTGCGAGGTGGCATGCCCAGCTGGGTAAGGTGAAGGCTTTCCAGAATGCCTCTCTGTCTCTCTCCTTGCCTCCCTTGGCAGCAGGATAATGGTGTTGCTCCTTGTTTCCCCTCCACTCCATACTGCTCCTATTCTTGCTGCAGGGTTTTCTGGGATTGGATGTTTTCAGCTGGAGGTCAGACATTGATGCTGCAAGTTTTGGAACAGAGGGGTCTGCATGGGAATGAGGTTGCCCCAGCCCCCTTCTGACTTGTGGAGCTCCAGGAAATGCAGTCTGTGGGGCTCCAAAATGAGCTGACTCTCCTTTAAGGGGAACCCATCTCCAGTCCTAACAGTCCTTTGACCGTTTCCTTATAGTGTCCTGGCAGACTGTGTGCTGCCCTCTAGAAAGGGACTGATGTCTCATAGCACCTCTGTGATATCAGAGAGACAAATAAGGAAGGTGCAGAGATGCTGAGAGCATGGAGATGGTGGTGGGAGGCTGTATGTGGGTATCTGAAAAGAGCCCTGTGTGTCCTTGGCTAGAACGGTCGTGTGGAGAGCTCGCTTAGGTGCCATGAGAAAGGGTGAGAAGTTTGGAGCTGTGCACTTTGAAACTGGACTCGTGTGCTCTCAGCAGGGGCTGGTTTCTTTCTAGGGCACCATATAAGTGTGATCATCTTCCAGCTCAAAGAGAGAACTGCAACATTTGGGTGTTTCTGTGCTTGAAAAGTCTCTCCTAACTTCTCAATGTCTTTTCTTCTTTGCACGGTCCCCCATGCCCAGAGATAGCAAAATGTCCAACAGCAGCACCTTCAACGAGTTCCTCCTCCTGGCATTTGCGGACACATGGGAGCTGCAGCTCTTGCACTTCTCACTCTTCCTGGGCATCTACCTGGCTGCCCTCCTGGGCAACGGCCTCATCATCACAGCTGTAGCCTGCGACCACCGCCTCCACACCCCCATGTACTTCTTCCTCCTCAACCTCTCCCTCCTCGACCTTGGCACTCTCTCCGCAACTGTCCCCAAATCCATGGCCAATTCCCTGTGGAAAACCAGGGCCATTTCCTACTCAGAATGTGCTGCTCAAGTCTTTCTATTTGGCTTCTTGATAGGAGGAGAGTATTTTCTTCTCACTGTCATGGCCTATGACTGCTTCGTTGCCATCTGCAGACCCCTGCACTATGGGACCATCATGGGCAGCAGAGCTTGTGTCAAAGTGGCAGCAGCTGTTTGGGCCTGTGGTTTTGTGTATTCTGTGCTGCACACTGCTAACACATTTTCAATACCACTCTGCCAAGGCAACACAGTGGACCAGTTCTTCTGTGAGATTCCCCAGATCCTCAAGCTCTCCTGCTCAGACTCCTACCTCAGGGAAGCTGGGCTTCTTGTATTTAGTTTCTGCTTAGTCTTTGGGTGCTTTGGTTTCATTGTGTTGTTCTATGTGCGGATCTTCAGTGCCGTGCTGAGGATCCCCTCTGAGCAGGGCCGGCACAAAGCCTTTTCCATGTGCCTCCCTTACCTGGCCGTGGTCTCCCTCTTTGTCAGCACTGATGCAATTGCCTACCTGAAGCCCCCCTCCCTCTCCTCCCCAGCTCTGGATGTGGTAGTGACTGTTCTGTACTCAGTCGTGCCTCCAAATCTGAACCCTCTCATCTACAGCATGAGGAACAAGGAGCTCAAAGATGCCCTGAGGAAAGTGATTTCATGGACATTTTTCAGCACTGGTAACATTGCCATTGCTCTCCACAAATGACTCCCCCTGTGTCCCGTACACAACGACTGAGCTTTGTTTGCTCACTTTATTTTTATTATGACTATTATGAGTATTATTAGTAGTACTTGTCACCATGTTGCTGCACAAATGGTTGGGTTCATTCCACCTTTACTGACACTGCTCTGTCTCACCTGGTGCCTATATTATGTTGTGACTAACACTGAGTCAGAGGTGACTCCATCACAGTATATCTGTAATAAAGTAGGTCCTTGCAGGTGCAGTGCCTGAAGGCTGGGCTCTTCCTCCAAAGCTGCTGTCCCTTATGCTATGTCCCCAGCACATTTCCTTTAGACAACCTCAACCACGCTGCAGGCTGGTCCTTACCCCAAAAGTCACCCCCAGACTAGGCTCCATGCTCTGCTGGAGGACTGGATGTCCAGCTGTGAGCCCTGGGAGGATTAGTCCTGTGCTGGGTTCTCTGCAGGACTGTCAGGGAGCATGCAGGGGAGGTCCTGGGGCCATCTCCTGGACCTGTAGATCATCCTTCTCCCATGGGGGCCTCAGGCAGGGTGCCTCAGTGCAAAGATCCATCCCAGCTTGTTGCTGCATGACCAGAGAGGAGAAGCTGTCCCAGGAAACTCCTCCCACCCCCAGCCCCTTGTTTCAGTCATTTCCAGCACCAGCCATTTCCCATGGTCGTGGAGAGGGGTGATCTCTGAATTTGACCAGCTCTGTCTGCCTGCTGGCCGCAGCACCTGTGTTAGGGGAATGCCCAGCCCTGCCTGGCCTCTCTGCGGCCTCAGAACTCAACAGACCCCAGAGCATCGCCTTCTGCTAACCCTGGGAGGACAGAGACAGGACTGGGCAGGGGCTGGGGGCTGGTGGGAGGCTGCCAGGCAGGAGGGCCATGGTGGCCAGGGCACCAAGGGCTGTCATGGGGATCATGCCTGCAGGATGCTTCCCGGCACAGAATGCACTCTGTCCTATGCGGTGTCTGAACAGTGGAGCCATGGGGCCACATGAAAGACAGCAGGGCTGGCTCAGTGGAGGGATGAGGTGCAGATAGGAGCCATGGCACTCCAGAAGCTCCTGACAGTCGTGCAAGTGACTCACTGCTGCTAGCAGGACTGGGGGGTTTCTTGAGGGCTACAGGCACCAGCACCACCTGCCAGGACTTCCAGACCCAGCACAGATGGTCGGTGCCAAGCACTGCACTGTGCCTCCTGTCCTGTGTCACTGTCCTCTCTCAGGAGCCCTGCTGGGTGCATCACTCCCTGTGCAGGTACGGAGAGGAGCTGCTGGAGGTCTTCTCTTCTCATGCCTGCTGCGCCAGCTCTACCCTGGCATTGGCCCACAGGCTCTGCCCTGGGTCATGTTATGTCTCCATACGTTCTCATCTGAGACCACGTAGGGACCTGCAGTGCATAGCTCCGCTTGGAGCTGGCCACCATGGCCTGCCTGCGTGGTCCCAGGACATCCCAGAAAGGCTGTGCTTGGAGGTGATGTGTGAACAAGAGAGAATTCAGGGAGAAAGATAAGGGTGCACACGGGAAAAACAATACGTGGCAGCCAAAGCACACCACCCTTTTGCAACATGAGTAATGAGCTAGCTGGTGAAGGCCAGACGGTTTGTTCCAGCTGCACGGCGGAGGAGGGAGCGATATGGAGGTATCATGGTCTGCCCCTGACCACAAAGACTTGCATCCTGAAAAAATAATTGCTGCTCACAGACTATCTCTTGACCTATAGTACCCCCAGCCTCATTATCCCTGCTTACCATATTAAAAGTCATGCCCTTTGCTGCATAATGATATGTAAATAAGGCGGGCATACCCCCAACAACCACGCAAATGGCAATCTGGCCAATGAAGTATGTCTGCCGCGCTTCCACATCCCACCTTCAGCAACTATAAAACAGAGGAGAGCTCACTAAAGTTTTTGGAAGGGAAGAAAATTGAACCGCTGACCTGTTCACCAGAGATTGCTGACAAGCGAGCCTCCTTCTCCCCTCCCCCAAACAGGGACACCTCTTTGGTAAGACTTGCGCCTCCGACAAACGTTACCTCGGAAAATATATTATTATTGAAAGCGCTTAATTGTTAGTTTGAGCTCACAGAAAGAAAATTTGTAGCAGCAAGTGCATTTATCAACGGCAATTCCGAACCTTTTGTATCTGTCGCTTTAATAAAATCTTATTCTTTTTACTTTGCGAAACTGTCTCAGGGAAAGCCCTCAAACGGGGGGCTCTGGCATGCAAACGTAAATTATAAAGATAAGGAAGGGCCTTCCGTCCCTCCCTTTCACGCGACAAGGCCCAAGAGGCAACCTCACACCACTAGGAGGGGCTGGCTCTGGGGAAGCCATGTTAGGTGCTAACACACATGCAGAAAAGGATTTGCTGCCTGCAAGAATTGCAGTGGCTATCACCAGAGAGGACAAAATCACCAAACCATTCAGGCTGGAAGGGACCTTGGGAGGACTCTAGCCAAACTGCCTGCTCGCATCAGGATCAACATCAAATTCACACTAACTTCTTGAGGCCTGCAAACTTCCTGCAAATCTCCAAGAAGAGAGAGTCCATATCCCCTCTGGACCCCACTTCAAATGCTGCAGGATCCTCATTGATTTTTCTTCCTCATATACAATTTTGACTGCACTTGTTTCAGCTTATAACTGTTGCCTCTCATTCTCCTGCCATGAATTCCTGTAAAAACCTGGTTCGTTATCAGTGGCAGCCTTGAGTTGGGAAGCCGCTATGAGTCCTCTGCAAAACCTTCCCTTCTCTGCACTGAACAAGCCCTGTTCCCTCACCGGGCAAGTGCTCCAGCCTCCAACCACCTTGGGGCCTGCCACTAGACTCACTCCTTGTGATCAACAGCGTTCGTCTATAGGGAGCCCCAGCTGGATGCAGTACCTAGATGGGCTCTAACGATGCTGAGTAGAAGGGGATAATCGCCTCCTTTGATCTCCTGGCTATGCAGCCCAGGATGCTGCGGCCTCCTTTGCTGCCAGGGCATGCTGCTGGCTGATGTTCAGCTCCCTGCCCACAAAGAATCCCAGGTCCTTTTTCTGCACAGAGCTGCTGCCCAGCTGGGCACTCCCCAGCCCCTCTCGCTGCAGGGTGTTGCTCTATCCCAGGTGCAGGACCTGGCATTTGTCCTTGTTGACCTTCACAAAGTTCCTCACAGCCCATTCTTACTGCCTGCTGAGGTCCCTCTGAATGGCAGCCCTTGAGCTTATGACTGTTCCACCCAATTGACAGGCGAGTGAAGAGTTAACAGGACTGAAGTTTGTCAATTGATATGCAGAAGAACTGATAGCACAAGAGCTGAGGTGCACAAAGCTGCTGAACAGAGGACTTAACAGGACTAAAGTTGTCTACCAACCGATATGCTCAAGGACTGATATGTGCAAGGCTGCGGAATGGAAGCATTAACAAGACTGAAGAAGTCTGCCACCTGGAATCTGCACGGACCCTCAGGGAGGGGAGAAGCAATATGGAGGTATTGTGGTCTTGCCTCACTAGCAGGGTCCTCCCAAGCAGACAAAGAAACAGTCCTGTGGTTGTGAAACTTGCTAAAAGTCAGCAAAAGCAGTGTTTGCCCAGAGCACCAGCCACATAAAAAGAGACTTGGGAGCTAGGAGAGTTTGAGCAGGGACGGGAATGTGACCTGATCATCCTCTCCGGCTGGACCGTGAGTATTTCTCCCCTCCCCGTTCCTGGGACGCTGGGTTAAGGTAACTCCTCGAGGTTGAGAGCCCTCTCACTAGGAGAGTGAACAAGAAAGCTTTCAAGTAGGGATAAGCAGTCCTTCCAATTAATAGTGCAGTAATCGACGGTTTCAGGTTATCCTTTCTAAATTAGTAACTGATGGTTTTGTGTTACCCTTCCTAAATTAGTAATCACATTATTTTAATGGATGTTACTAATCCAAGAACTTGTGTGAGGAAATAAACATCTTTTTTATTATTATTATATTACTGTCTCAGTCGTTGCTATCGAACCTTCATAGCATGACAGCGTGACAACATCTAGTCCTCCAGCTGGGCAGGGAGCCTTGTCTGGGGGTGACTTTTGGGGTAAGAACCAGCACACAGGGTGGGGGAGATAGATTGTCACAAGGACATGAGCTGGAGACAGGGCCTGAGAGACAGCAGCAAACTGATATGGCTCCCAGGTCCTGCTTCCTTCAACGCAAGCTCCCACAAGGGATCCCAGCCTTCCTTTTGGTGCCGCCCTTCAGGCAGGATGATGGCACTAGGAGCTGGGAGGGTGGGGAGCATTCAACCTTCTTCAACCACTTCCCAGGCAATGTAGAAGGCCAGGACAGCAAGGACTTCTGGCTCTGCACTGTGAGCTTGCATAAGCGTACCCACACTCTGAACATTGTCTTGGATTAAAAGTTGGCATTTCTCTCTCCGAGACACTTTCAAGCCCAGTTCCACTTCCTTCTCATCTCTCCCAGTCCCTCCTCTGATCTTGCTGGCCATTTCTGCACTACCTTCCCTGTTCTCCCATGGGACCCTGAGCTCACAGTGCTGCTCTGCAGACCGAGCAGGCTGTGGGGCTACAGGATCACAGGGTGACTCTGTACTGGCTGTGCTGGTCAGGGTGGTAGGCAGATCCAACCAAATGGGGATCACGGCATCTAATCCCTCCAGGGGAGTGCAGATGTGGCAGGTGCTTGGAGGGACTATAGAGTATTTCCAAAGGTACTACTCTGTGCAGGTTCACCTCTAGATCCTGCTCCTGGTACTTCATTTATGATGACATGAATCACTCTCTGGTCTCCCTTCCCCATGCCAGCTGGGTGCCCACTGCCTCTCCTGGGATTGCAGAGTCCCCTTTTGCCTGTGGATCCCTGCATTTAGTGCTTTACCTTTAGGTGACTTCACCTTGGAGGATCTCTCCCTTTGTGAGGCTCCACTCACTGCCCACGCCAGGCACACGCTGTCCCAGGAGATGCCCTGTGCTCTCCTGGCACCTCCAGATTCCCCTCCAGAAGGATGGACATCTGACACTGGGCCTTAAAATGTGGGACACCTCTGGGTATGTAAATCCATGACAATTCATCCCCTCCACTGTCACTGGACACCAATGGGTGAGTCCTAAATCCAGCCCTTCATCTCTAAGAGATCATAACATGATTATGAGCTTTTTGCTCCTGGACCCATGGAGAACCCTGTGCAACAGGCCCTCCTGGACTGAAGGTCTTTGGGACTATTCTTGACACCAGCTTTGAAGGAAGCCAGGCCTTCGGGCACTGCACCTGCAAGAACCTACTTTATTAAAGAGAAACTGTGAGGGAGTCAGCTCTGACCCAGCGTTGGACACAACTTTATATGGGCACCAGGTGAGACAGAGCAGTCTCAGTGAAGGTGGAAAGAATTCAACCACTTGTGCAGCAACACAGATAACAAGTACTACTACTAATAGTAATAAAAGTCATAATGAAAATAAAGTAAACAAAAAAAGCTCAGTCTTGGTACAGGACACAGGGGGAGTCATTTGTGGAGAGCAATGGCAATGTTACCAGTGCTGAAAAATGTCCATGAAATCACTTTCCTCAGGGCATCTTTGAGCTCCTTGTTCCTCATGCTGTAGATGAGGGGGTTCAGAATTGGAGGCACCACCGCATACAGAACAGTCACCACCAGATCCAGAGCTGGGGAGGAAAGGGAGGGGGGCTTCAGACAGGCAAACACTGCAGTGCTGACAAACAGGGAGAACACGGCCAAGTGAGGCAGGCACGTGGAAAAGGCTTTGTGCCGGCCCTGCTCAGAGGGGATCCTCAGCACAGCAGTGAAGATCTGCATGTAGGACAGCACAATGAAAATGAAACACCCAAAGCCTAAACAGGCACTAAACACAATGAGCCCAACTTCGCTGAGGTAGGAGTCTGAGCAGGAGAGTTTGAGGATCTGAGGAATTTCACAGAAGAACTGGTCCACTGTGTTGCCTTGGCAGAGCGGTATTGAAAATGTGTTAGCAGTATGCAGGAGAGCATTGAGAAAACCACTGGCCCAGGCAGCTGCTGCCATTTTGACACAAGCTCTGGTGCCCATGAGGGTCCCATAGTGCAGGGGTTTGCAGATGGCAACAAAGCAGTCATAGGCCATGAGTGTGAGAAGAAAATACTCCCCTCCTAACAAGAAGAAAACCAGGAAGACTTGAGCAGCACATCCCAAGTAGGAAAGGACCCTGGTGTCCCACAGAGAATTGGCCATGGATTTGGGGACAGTGACAGAGATGGTGCCAAGGTCGAGGAGGGAGAGGTTGAGGAGGAAGAAGTACATGGGGGTGTGGAGGCGGTGGTCACAGGCTACGGCTGTGATGATGAGGCCATTGCCCAGGAAGGCAGCCAGGTAGATGCCCACGAAGAGCGAGAAGTGCAAGAGCTGCAGCTCCCGCGTGTCTGCAAATGCCAGGAGGAGGAACTCATTGAAGGAGCTGCTGTTGGACATTTTGCTGTCTCCAGGCATGGGGAACTATGCAAAGAAGAAAAGACTTTGAGAAGTTAGGAGAGACTTTTCAAGCAAAGAAACCCCCAAATTTTGCAGTTCCCATACAACCACCCCACATTGCCTCTCTCTTTCCTGAGTGGCTCTTTCTGCAGCTCCCTTGCTTGAGCTCCACTTTCCTCTGGCTGAGCGTGCTGTGAGGAGCAGGGACCTCTGCCCATGGGCTCCGCAGGAGTCAATTGTGCTGTAAAGCAGTGGGCAGAGGGGAATGGGGGTGACCAGCTCTGACATCACAGAATCACAGAATCGCTGAGGTTGGAAGGGACCTCTGGAGATCATCTAGTCCAACCCCCCTGCTCAAGCAGGGTCACCTAGAGCATGTTGCACAGGATTGACATTCACAACTTTTGTCAGCTGAAATCCAGTCATCATATAAAACGGCTTTTCAGCATCTTCACTCTGAATTCTAAAGAATAAGGTTTGAGGAACAGAGTTTCAGGGAATTTTTATTTTCTTTTAGATGGTCTTGTCACCGCTGGGGAGTGTTCCTTAAAGGTAGAAATCCTTGGCATTTCTACTGAGTCCTGAGAAAAACGGATTCACTGTCCCATGTTGCAGAGTGAGGACAGCTAGTCTGTTTATTAGTCTTGTTCCCAGCTGTCCTGTGCTTCCACCTCTTTGAGCTGGAGGATGATCACACTCATATGTTGCCATAGAGGGAAACCAGCCCCTGCTGAGAGCACACGAGTCCAGTTTCAAAGTGCACATCTCCAAACTTCTCTCCCTTTCTCCGGGCACCTGAGGGAGCTCTCCACACTCCCCTTCCAGCCAAGGACACACAGGGCTCTTTGCAGATGCCCACATACAGCCTCCCACCACCATCTCCATACTCTCAGCATCTCTGCACCTTCCTCATGGGGCTCTCAGGTTTCACAGAGGTGCTATGAGACAGCAGTGCCTTTCTAGAGGGCAGCACGCAGTCTGTCAGGACTCTAGGAAAACAGTCAAAGGACTCTTAGGGCTGAAGATGGGCTCTCCCTAAGGCAGAGTCAGCTCAGTTCCCAGCCCCATGGATGGATTTCCTGGAGCTCCACAAGTCAGAAGGGGGCTGGGGCAACCTCATTCCCATGCAGACCCCTCTGCTGCACAACCTGCAGCATCCATGTCTGAACTGCAGCTGAAATTTCCCACCCCAGAGAGCCCAAGAGCAAGACCAGGAGCAGCATGGCCAGGAGGAGAAACGAGGAGCAGTGCCATGATCCGGGTGCCAGGGGAGGCAAGGAGAGAGAGACAGATGGGAACTCAGGAAAGCCTTCACCTTACCAGCTAGGCATGCCGCCTCGCAGACAGTGACATCGCAGGGCAGTCACTCTCGGTCCCTTTGTCGGGCACCTCTCCTCTGCCGGAGGGCTGGCTGCAGAGAAGGCAGCTCATGCCCTGCACCCCATGGCTGTCAGGGCAGAGGCTCTGCTGGCAGGGAGAGGAGACACAGGGAGCTTGCTCAGAGGAAGGTGTCTGCATCAGAGGCACTGACCACTGACCATGACTTGCCCAAATCCATCCTCCTATGATGATTCTGTTGGCACTTCCCCCTCATTCCCTGCCCATCTCTGCAGCATGGAGCTGCTCCTGCTTCCTGGAGCTTTCTCTCTCCCAACATCTTTTCCCTGTCTGTACTCACAGACCCTGTCCCACCCTCTGTGTGCACAGTTCTGCCCTACAGAAACCTCCCAGATCAGGGCACTGTCCAGGGCATCTCTGTGCTCACAGGTCCTAAGGAGCGGGTCACGTCTTTAGCCCTGATAAGTCCATAAAGGTGCTGCTGGTGCTGCTGTAGGTGGAGGTGGGGTTGAAAGGGTTTGCTGAGCTTTCTCACAGACCTACTGATCTCTGAGAGGGAAGGTCAGTGAGTCCCAGGTCCTTGCCAAACCACAAAACTTTCCTTTTTTCTCCCTGCCAACATTAGGAAATTGAAAGCCCTGGAGGGAAAGCTCCTTCCCTTTCAAGTAGCCTTTTTTGCACCTTCCTCTGCGGTGCAGCGACACTGCTCTGAATGACAGTCCTGGGCAGACTTGGGTGCATATCCCAACTTCACAACCCTGCACCATCCTTTGGAGAAAGCAGCAGCATGCCCTGTCCCTGCGACGAGGTGGCAGGGAATGCCTGCTCTGAAGCATCTCCCCCTCCTCTGCAATGGAGAAGCCAGGAGAGTGATCCTTCAAAAATCTTTCAGTCATGGGATGGAATAGGTGTAGAAGACCCTTCCAGGAACCTCAGTAGCATTGCCCTGCAGCCAGAGACTTACCGTGTCAGGGGCTGTGAATATTTCTCCCACAAGGAGCTCTCCTCTGGCCTCCCACTCCACACTGCCTTGCACTTCTCTCTGCCTTGTCACCTCTCATCTCAGCAGCAGCAGGCAGTGCCCGGAGCCCTGCTGCTCTTTGCAGAGGAGCTGCTCCTGCACACAGCTGTCTCTGGGCAGTGTTGCCCAGTTGCCATGAGCTCCCTCCATCCCCGGAGCCTGGACCCACTCAGGAACAGTGGCCCAGCTGAAGGTGTGACTTCCTCTGTCCCTTGTGCTCCCTCCTCCTGGGAAATGTTCACTCCAATAAACTAAAATAATCACTGATGGTCCCTCTCGAAACAACACAGAGAGACCAGTTACAGCATTGTCACTTGTTTCATCAGAGGATGGTTATCTATGATAGGTGGAAACATTGCACCCTGGAAATCCATATTCCCATGTCTTAACTAGGCAGGACATCTAGAAGCGGACAAGGAGGGAGGTCATTGACCCATGCTTCTGGTTTTCATTCAGATGAGTCAGTCTGGGCATCTCATGCCCGTTTAGAAGCCCCTGGGATGCAGTGAGATTCAGATCCTTCCTGTGAACTCCACAGACACACAGGAGGTGGGATTTCCTTTGCAAAAAAAATGAAGTGGGCACAAGAGATGTGTCTGCATGGGAGCTCCTTGTCTAAGCTCCGGTTATAACCACTGGAGATGGAGGGTGGGAGAGACAGAGGTGGACCAACACATGTGCCAGAGTCTTCTTGCTCTGATGGAGCAGCTATGACACCCCCATCCTTCTAGAGCATGAGTTGGGGGCCAGGTGGAGAATTCCCTTGGCCATCTCAAATGACACTAGATGCCTCCTACTAGTAGGGCTCCACTCACTATAAAGCTGAGACATAGGAAGATCCCAATGTTACAAACAGCTAATGCAATTCAGTGCAGACACTTGATTTAATGGCACAGAAATAGGCCTGCAGGGCCATGTCGGATGCCTGTGGTGTCCAGCACATCCACATGTCTCTAGTAGTTCCAGCATGGGACCTACAGGAAGCCATGCCTTTTTGGAGTGCTTGCTGGAAAAGTGCCCCAGGGCATCTTGGGTTCCCTACCTGTGCCCAAACAAATGAATCCCACCACTGCCTTTAGGCACAGTCTGCACTGTCTACATCCAAGCATGCTGCACAAATGGGAGGCACATCACACCAAGGGCTCCACTCTAGTCTCTGCCCTTTCAAACCCCTCTAGTTCTCCTCCTCCTGAAACCCTTCTCACCCCCCAGGATGATATGAACAGGGACTGGGCTGATGATGTCCTCAAGGTGGCTGGATCACGGAACGAGGGACCTCTTCAGTGGCACCTTGTCCTTCCTGGAGATTGGTTCAAGCCTGTCACAGGCCCCAAGGTGCTGCAGAGTCAGCTCAGGCAGCAAACCCCTCTCCTGCCATTCCTGCACAGCCCAGCTCTGTTTCTCGCTGGCCTTGGGCACTGCAGGCTTTGCTCTCTTAGTGGGAACCTCCTTCCACCATTACATTGCCACCTGCTATCCAGGCCAGCATGTCACCACTTGCAATCAAAGCCTTTGCATGCATATGGTCCTTGGTAACATGTTTCCCTGTGACAGATCTTCGGTCAGTGCCACAGCTGATGCTCTGCCGCCCAAATATATGCAAACATATGCAGCCTGGGGTGCAGCCAGCAGCAGATGGAGATGCACAAGCTGTCAGAGGAGTGCCACATGGTTGGAATAACTGAGGTGTGGTGGGATCACTCGCATGACTGCAGTCCTTCAAAGGCAGGGTGCAAGTTCTTCAGGAGACACCACCAGGGAAGATGAGGAGGGGGATACCCTATGTATGAAGGGCTAGCTTGGATGTATGGAGCTCTTCCATGGGATGGACAAAGGGAGGCAACTCTGAAGGGCAGAGGAGCTCAGGAAAGACAACAGGTCATTAAGCACCTTTCAAGCACAAGAATGCTCCCTATGAACTATTTGTAAAATTAGTAGCCATCTCTGGAGCCCAGCTTGGCTAAACAGGGAGCTCCCACGTGAGCTCCAGGGCAATAAGGCAGCATACAGAAAGGGGAAGAAGGGAGATGCTGCAAAGGAGGAATTTAGAAATATTGTCCAGCAAAGTAGGGATGGTGTTAAGGAAGCCAAAGCTCCTCTGCGATAGAGACACTTGCAGGGGATGTCAAGGACAGGAAGAAGAGCTACTGCTGCTTCAGTGACAGTAAAAGAATAAACAAGGAAATGTGGGGTCACTGCTGAATGGGGCAGAGATTCTAGTGAAAGCAGATTTAGATATGTCTGGGGAACTCAAGTCCTTCCTGGCTTCAGTCTTCACCAGCAAGGTCTCCTGAGCTGTTGTGCCTAGAGTCAGGACTCCTGAGGAGAAAAGCAACCTGCAGCGCCTAAGTCTTGAGTGAGGGATGACTTGCAAGAACTCAACCCCTACACGTCTATGGGATTGGATGGCTGGCATGCATGGACATTGAGAGAGCTGGCTGCTCTGAAAGCAAGGCTGCTCTCTATCCTCTTTGAAAGGCTGTGGAGATCGGGGGCAGCAGGGGGTGGTCCCAATGACCAAAAGAAGGAATATGTTGTGCCCATCTTCAAAAAAAGGCGCCCAGGACAGACCAGGGAGCTGTAGGCCATTCAGCCTCACATTGGTGAGGGGTGTGTCATGGAGCCAGTCCTCTCAGATCACATTTCTGGGCACATGAGGGAGAAGAAGATGTCTGGGAACAGTCAGCATGGAGTTACCCAAGGTGAATCAGTCCTGACCAACCTGATTGCCTTCTGTGATAAAAGATGAGTACTTGTGGAGGAGAGGAGAGTAGTGGATGTCCAGTAGGCATCCAGAAGGCCAAAAAACTGCTTGGATGATGGACTCAGAGGGTTTTCATGAATGGGTCACGCTTTACGGGGAAGCCAGGTAAAGGTGGGGCATGCAGAGGTCTATACTGCCCATCCTGTCCTGTTTGAAAGGCTCATCAGTGACCTGCAGAATGGAAATCCCATCATGGTTGTAGATGACACTTAATTGTGGGGAAATGTTGTATGTTTGAGGGCTGCCATTCAGAGGGACCTCAGCAGGCAGTAAGACTGGGCTGTCAGGAACTTTGTGAAGTCCAACAACGACAAATGCCAGGTCCTGTGCTTCGGATAGAGCAACACCCTGCAGTGATAGGGGCTGGGGACTGCCCAGCTGGGCAGCAGCTCTATGGAGAAGGATGTGGGAGTCTTTGTGGGCAGGGAGCGGAACGTCAGCCAGCAACATTCCCTGGCAGCAAAGGATGCCACAGTGTGCTGGGCTGCATAGCCAGCAGATCAAAGGAGGTGATTATCCCCCTCTACTCAGCATTGTTAGAGCGCCTCTAGATACTGCGTCCAGTTGGGGCTCCCTGTAGAAGAACGCTGTTTGTCCCTTGGAGTGAGCTCAACGGCAGGCCCCAAGGTGGTTGGGGGCTGGAGCACTTGCCCGGTGAGCAGGGGCTGAGGGAACAGGGCTTGTTCAGTGCAGAAGAGGGAAGGTTTTGGGGAGGACTCATAGCAGCTTCCCAACTCAAGGCTGCCACTGATAACGAACCAGGTTTTTACAGGAATTCATGGCAGGAGAATGAGAGGCAACGGTTATAAGCTGAAACAAGTGCAGTCAAAATTGCATATGAGGAAGAAAAATCAATGAGGATCCTGCAGCATTTGAAGTGGGGTCCAGAGGGGTTATGGACTCTCTTCTTGGAGACTTGCAGGATGCAGCTGGACAAAGCCCTCAAGAGCTTGGTGTGAATTCATTGTTGATACCTAAGTGAGCAAGAGGTTGGACAACAGTCCCCCCAGGGTCCCTTTCAGCCTGAATGATTTGGTGATTTTGTCCTCTCTGGCGATAGACACTGCAATTCTTGAAGGCAGCAAATCCTTTGCTGCACATGGGTTAGCACCTGACATGGCCTCCCCAGAGCCAGCCCCTCCTAGTGGTGTGAGGTTGCCTCTTGGGCCTGAAAGCTTTTCAGTTCAAGGTTTCATTAAGAGCGACTGCTTCTCCAGAGTGAGTCCTCTTCACAGCCTACAACACCTGTACATGACAACACGATGCCAAATGAGTATGGCAAATGCAGAAAGTCATGGCATGAGGGTGATTGCACTCTAACATCCATGAGGTCCTTTGCTGATCCAAGAATATCCAGAAGGACTGAAAGACCCTTAAACCTCCTAGACACACACAGGTAATGTTGACTTTGTCACTATGGGAGGTGAGGGAGCTGTGTTTGTTCAGCCTGGAGAAGAGAAGGATTTGAGGACACCTAATAGCAGCCTCCCCATGCCCACCAGGATGTCACCAAGGAGATAGAGCAAGACTCTTCACTGCTGTGCATGATGCAAGTGTGAAGGCCAATGGGCATTAGGTGAAAGAAGAGAGGTTCATGCTGGGTGTAAGGAGAAACTTGCCCTGGGTCAGGCTACCCTGAGAGACTGTGTCATCTCCATCCTCAGAGGTTTTCAAGTCCGAAATGAGTAAAGCCCTGAGCAACCTGATTGGACCTGATAGCTGACCCTGCTGTGGGAAGGAGGTTGGGCCAGAGACATCCTGGGGTTCCTTCCAGATGGAATGATTCTGCATTTCCTTCCACCCCGAGTCTTCTCTTGACCTTGGGAAAACATTCAGCTTGCCTGTGATTGTGGAAGCAGATCTCACAAAAGTGTGATCAGATCAAGTGCACGTTCCTTCTCCTGCTCCAGTTAGAGTCATTCAGATACAGGACTGCTTGGCAACTGCACCCAAATAGCCATGGTTTTTCTTTTGTTTCACCTTTTATTTCATTTTTCCCAGTTTTCCACCTTCCAGGTTCTTCTAACATCCTGATATCCTCCCATGCAGGCAGCTGACCCCTCTTTACCCTTTCCCCATTGACCCTGGATTTGCTTTCTTTGTACATTCACTTGGCTTTTCTGAGATGCTTGCCATGGTGATGCCTACCTTTGCCAGCAGTCCCTTTAAACAACTACCTCCTTTTATTATGCGTAGTGTCCTGCAGGTCCTCCTGCTGTTATCCTGTCAGAGGCACCACAGGACAGGATGAGCCATCTGCACACACTCATTTACAGTTGACACAAGGGAGCTTTAGTCCACAGGGTCCTTGAGAATCTTGGGGATTTGGCCAACAGAAACCTCATGCTGTTGTACAAGGAGAAGTGGCAGGTCCTGCACTGGAGGACAGAACAGCCTGTGCATCAGGAGAGGCTGGCACCTGACTGTCAGAGGAGTGACCCTGAGGAGAAGGGCCTGGACGTTATGAGGGATGCCATATGAGCCAGTGGTGCACGCTCACTGCAAATGAGGCCCGCTGCACACAAGGCTGCTTCAGGAAGCGTGTGGCCACCCAGAGAAGTGGAAATATCATCCCCCTCGACTCAGCCCTGGTGTGGCTGCATCTGGAATAGCGTGTCCAAGCGTGTGGACTGCCCGGTGCTGGAGGAATGGGGAGGAACTGGAGAGGGTCCAGAGGAGTCTTCCAAGATGGGGTTGGGGGCCTGAAGGAGAGGCTGAGGGACCTGGGCTTCTTCAGCCTGATGAAATGGAGGCGAAGGGCAGTACAGTAGTAGCCTCCGAGTGCTTGAAGAGATCATGGATCTTTTCTTGGTAGAGGTAAATAACATGAGAAGGGGAAACCAGGCTAAAACGGGAACTCACAACTCAGTTCCAGGGCAATAAGGCAGCATAGAAGAAGCGGAAAGAGGGAGAGGCTGAAAAGGAGGAATTCAAAAATATTGTCCAGTAAAGTAGGGATGGTGTAAGGGAAGCCAAAGCTCTCAGAGGGTGCACACTGGCAGGGGACATCAAAGGCAAGGAGAAGAGCTGCTACTGCTCCAGGAACGATAAAGAATAAAAGGAAAATGTTGGCTCTTTGCTGAAGGGGGCAGAGAACCTAGTAAGAGCAGATGTAGGTAGGTCTGAGGAGCTCAGTGCCTTTTTGGCTTCTGTCTTCTCCAGCAAGGTCTCCTGGGCTGTTGTGCCTCGATTCAGGGCTCCAGGCAAGAAAAGCAACCAGCAGGGGATGAGGGCTGAGTGAGGGATGACTTGCAAGAACTCCACCCCTACAAGCCAGTGGGATTGGAACGGCTGCACCCACGGACACTGAGAGAGCTGGCTGCTGTCATAGCAAGGCCACCCACTGTCATCCTTGAAAGGTCATGGAGATGGAGTGTGGTCCCCCCCTCAATAACTGCAAAAAGGCAAACATTAAATCCACTCTCAAGGAAGGCCCAGAGGGCAACCCAGGGAACGACAGGCTGTTCAGCCTCAACTGGTTGAGGAGTGTGTCATGGAGTGAGTCCACTCATTTCTGGGCACATGAGGGAGAAGAAGGTGATAGGGAAGAGGCAGCATGGATTTGCCAAGGGTAAATTGTGTCTCACCACCTCATTGCCTTCTATGATTACATAGCTCTATTTGAGTTTGGAGAGCAGAAAATGTCTTTCAACTTGATTTGAGCAAGGGGTTTGACACTGTCTCCCACAACATCCTTGTGGAATACAATTTAGAGATTTACCACCTAGATGGGTGCACAACCAGATGACTTGATTAGTGACATGGAAGAGGCAATGCTCACTATGCTCACTGAGGACAAAAAATCTGCAGGGGACCCCAGCCATATGCTTGAGGGCTGCCTTTCAGAGGGCCCTAGACAGGCAGGAGCAATGGGCTGTCAATACATGGAGTCCAGGGCATGAGCCTCCTCCTCTGCATCCAGACCTCTGCCAGAGGAGAGAGGGGCGTCTCTCCTGCTACAGACCCATTTCATGCTGCCTGACAAGGGGGCTGAGACCGACTACCCTGCAATGTCGTTGTCTGTGAGGCGGCATGCCCAACTGTGTAAGCTGAAGGCTTTCCTAAGTCCCCCCCTCTCTCTCTCTCCTTGCCTCCTTCGGCACCAGGATCATGGTGTTGCTGTTTGTTTCCCCTCCTGTCCATGCTGCTCCTCTTCTTGCTCTTGGGACAACTTCGCATAGATGCCAGATGGGATAAGAAGCGTGATGCTTTCTTGCGTCTGAAAATTTCAAACAAGGGGGAACTGATCAGGGATAGGATGGTGTCAGCCTTGCCTGCAGTGACCATGATAAGGTGGATTCTCAGATCCTGAGGAGAGTGAGGAAGGACAGTAGCAGAATACAGACCCTGCACTTGAGAAGAGCAGACTTTGGCCTCTTCAGGGGACTGCTGGGGGGGAACCCATGGGAGGCAGCTCCAAAGGGCCCAGGAGCTCAGGAAAGCCATCAGGTCTTTAAGGACAGCAGCTGACAAGCACAAGGATAGTCCATCCTGATACTCAGTAAAACTAGCAGATATCTCAGGGGACCAACTCAGCTAAACAGGGACCTCACACCTTAGCTCCAGGGTGATAGGGCAGCATACAGAAGGGAGAAGAAAGGAGAGGCCAAGGAGACATTTAAAAATATTGTCCAGGGTCATAGGCTTGGTGTTAGGGAAGAAAAAGCTCCCCTAGCACTGACACTTGGAGGGGATGTCAAGGGCATGAAGATGAGCTGCTACTGCTTCCGTAAGAATCAAAGAATAGAAAGGCAAATGTGGCCTCACTGCTAAATGGGACAGGGAATCTTGTAGCAGCAGATGCAGATAGGTCTGAGCAACTCAACCCCTTGTTAGCTTTCATTTCCACAAGGAAGGTCTCCTGGGCTGTTGTGCCTTGAGTCAGGACTCCAGAGGAGAAAAACAGCCACCAGTGGACTAGGGTCGTGAGGGATTACTTGTGAGAACTCAAACTATACAGGTCAATGAGGTTGGATGGGCTGCAGCCGAGGATGCTGTGAGAGCTGACTGCTGTCCCTGCAAGGCCACTCGCTATCATCTTTGAAAGGTTGTGGAGATGGGGTGAAGTCCCAATGACTGCAGAAAGGCCATTGTTACATCCATCTTCCAAAAAGGCCACAAGGGCAACCTGGGGAGCTGCAGGCAGTGCAGCCACACTTTGGTGAGGAGTGAGTCATGCAGCAAACCCTCTCAGATCACAATTCTGGGCACATGAAGGAGAAGAAGGCACCTGGGAACAGTTAGCATGTATTTACCCAGAGTATATTGTGGCTCTCCAACCTGATTGCCTGCTATTAATAAATAACTGTATTTGTGGATGGAAAAGAGTAAATGCCCTTTACCTAGACTTTAGCAAGGTGTTTGACACAGTCTCCCACAATATTCTTGCATGCACATTAGAACGTTCCAGTCTAGAAGAGCAGACAACTGGATGGGTTGTAGATGAGGGCTGCCATTCAGAGGGACCTAGAGAGGCAGGAGGAATGGGCTGTCAGGAACCTCATGGAATTCAACAAGGACAAATGACAGGGCTTGCACCTGCAATAAACCAACACCCCACTGTGTCACAGGCTGGGGCCTGAGGGCCTGGGCAGCAGCTCTGTGGAAAAGGACATGAGGGTGCTGGGGGACAGGAGGCAAAACACGAGCCAGCAGCGTTCCCTGGCAGCAAAGAAGGCCAGAAGCATCGTGGGCTGTATGAGCAGGAGCACAGCCAGGAGGTTGAGGGAAACGGTGATCGCCTTCTAGTCAGTATTCATTAGACACCATCTAGAACCCTGCATCCAGGTTTGGGTTCCCAGAACAAGACAGGTTGATAACTGGGAGCAAGTTTGGCCAAGGGCCCTCACAACAGTCAGGGAGCTGGAGCACTTGTTCTGTGAGGAGGCACTGGAACTTGTTGCCCAGACAGTGCTGTGCAGTCTCCTCCTTTGGAGGCTGCCAAGACCAGACTGGATGAAGCCCAGAGCAAACTGGCCTGACACCAGAGCTGACCCTGCTGTCGTGAGCAAGGTGATTGGGCTGGAGACTTCCTGAGGTCCCTTCCACCCTGAAGGTGTCCATGATTTTTCCCACTCTCAGTCTTCTCTTGTTGATGTCAGGGAAAGCACACAGGTGCCCTGTGACAGTGGCTCCCCCCCCACTTATGCACTGTCCACAAGGCTGCTGAGAGTGCACTCCATCCACTGTGCAGGCCATTCATAAAGGTGTTAAACAGTCCTGCCCCACATGTTCATCACTGAAGAATGCCGCTAATAACCGGCTGCCACTTGGAACTTGTACACTGATCACAGCGTTTCAGCCTGATGATCCCTCCAATCTTCCACCTGCCTTGTGGTCCGTTGATCCAGGGCAGAGCTCAACAATTTGCCTATAAGGAAACTCTGGGGGACTGTGCCAAAGGCTTTGCTAAAGTGAAGGTTCACAAAATCCCTGCAAAATCCCCCTTGTGCACACAGGCATTCATCTGATGGTAGAAGGCAATCAGGTTGGTCAGGCATGGTTTCCATTTCCTCTTGGTCAACGCATGCTGCCTCTTCCAGGCCTTCTCCTTCCTATGCTTGGAGATGGTTTCCAGGAGGATTTGCTCCATCACCTTCCTAGGCACTGAGATAAAGAGGACCAGCTTGTCGTTCCCCAGATCCTCCCACTTGCCCTCCTGCAAAATGGGTGTGATGTCTGCCTTTTCCCAGTCATCAGGAACCTCCCTGATTACCCTGACATTTCATAGACAATCGGGAGCAGCATTGCAGTGACTGGGGCCACCTCTCCCTGGGGTGCTTCCTGTAAGGTCCCATGGACTTGTGTGTGCCCACTGGGCAAAAGTCTCCCCAACTGCGTCGTCCTCCCCCATGGGTGAGGCTTTGCTAACACAGATGCTGCCAAAGGACTCGGGGCCCAGGGAGGCCTGGCAGTAGACAAGACCAGGAAAAGACCAGGAGAAAGAGGCAGTGAGTTCCTCAGCCTTTCCCCTCTCTTTGTCACTACGTCCCCTGTCCCACTGAGCAGGGACATCACATTTTCCTTGCATGGCTGCCTTGTGCTGCCGACATCCTTGCAGAAGCCCTTCAGGTTACCCTCCCCATCCCTTCCTAGATCCAGCTCCAGCTCCAGCTCCAGCTGAGCTTTGGCTTGCCTAATTCCACCCTAAACAGGATGAAGCCCTCTCTTCTGCACTCCAGGGTGGTCATTCTGTTATTCCTCTTACCTGTCTACCATCTCACGGTCACTGCAGTGACAGACAACCTCCATGTTCACATCCCCATCCAGCCTGAGCTTCAGGCAAGAAACCAATGGGGAGGATGGCACCGTCTACTTAGAGGTACAAACTACAGAGGTACAGAAATCACACCTCAGAAAAGCCTGCATTTCTCCCCTCACCACTGAGGGGATCCAGGCAATGGCCTTTCAGGTGGTTAAAGGTGGATGCAAAGAATTTCCACAGTAATGTAGTTATGCCTGAGGCAGTGCCTCCCAGGCTGCCCTTACAGTCAACAGGGAGGAGGAGGTGTTCACCTGCCTTCTTTTAGATGGTCACATAAAGCACAAAGGACTCCTGTCCCAGAGACATTTGCTCTGTGCTTGAAATGGGGCCTGAGATCATAGGCGTTCAGGATAATTCAGGTTGAAGGGACACAGGAGGCCTGTAGTGCAACGTGCTGCTCAAAGCAGGGTCAGATATAGGGTTAGAAACCAAAAAAATGCTCCTGCCAAAGAACTTATGGGGGTGATAGAGAAGAAGAAGACAGTAGAGGGTTGACGGGGTGATCACATGGATAAAATGGTTTCCTATTTCCCCTTCTCCTGAGAATGAAATTCCCAGCTCTCCAGAGGGAAGAAGCTGGGACATGAACTTTGCCACTAACGGGGAGCCAGAGAAGCTCCTGAGTCCCTCACTGACAGAGTCTGGTCCAAAGGCCACCACCCCAATGGCACCACACCCCCAGGCATGCCTGCCTTGCTGGGCACCCTCCAGCCCCAGGCAGGAGGTCTGCGGGGAACAGACTGGGGTTTGCAGCCTGCAGCCCTGGCCACCCAGCAGGTGTGGTGGGACCCTGCTCCTCTAGATGAGACTGGGCTCTCCTGCATTTCCCCAGTGTGAAGCCTGCGTCCCCTCTGGCTGGGAATACAGCCCGGCAGGGAGGGCCAACACGGGAAACATGATCTCTGTTCCGGGGTGTGAAGAGAGAGGGGAGGTCAGAGGGGGATCTGCTCATGCCCTGGGCAGTGATTCCCTCCCTGCAGCCAGGACAGCCCTGCTGATGCCCTGTAACCTGTGAGTCCAGAGAGGGGACTGCAATCTGCTCTGGCTGTAAAGATTTCTCAGCCCTTCAGACCCAGGATGCAAAGCACCGCTCTGGGGACACCTCAGCAGTCGAAGGGCCTGAATGCCTGGCGTGTTCCTGAGAACTTCTCTGGAGTCTCCCAGCACTGGTTTGACTCCTGTTGCCCATGGAGCAGAGACTCCTTCTGAGGATGAACTCGCTCACTGTGTAACTCTGAGGACAGGCTTGACCAGGCAGTACAAGTGTCGGCAAGGCCTCAACCCCACAACACTGTCCCCTGCCCAGGATTCTGCCTTCCAGCCCCTTCCTCCTAGAGGATTTGTGTTTGGAGGGACCAGCAGAGATCTGTAGGACCACGATCTGCTTTGAGCTGGGCTAACTTGACAGTTAGATCAGGTTGGTAGGTGCTTCTCCAGGAGAGTTTTTGAAAATCTCCTGGCCCGTGCCCCAGTGCTACTCAAATACCATGGATATTTCTTTATTTTTTCCTTCAACTCATTTGGAATTTCCCTTACTGCATCTTCTCCTTGTTGTCTCTTGCCCCTTCCTCCCCTGCACCCCCAGCCAGGCAATCCATCTACTTTGACTGAGGACAATCACAGCCTCACCTCCAAGCACATCCTTCCTGGGGTTTGCTGGGACCACGCAGGCAGACCATGGTGGCCACCTCCAAGCAGAGATATGCGCTGCAGGTCTCTACATGGTCTCAGAAGAGAACGTATGGAGACATAACATGATCCAGGGCAGAACCTGTGGACTGATGCCAGGGCAGAGCTGGGGCAGCAGGTGTGAGAAGACCTCCAGCAGCTCCTCTCCACACCTGGGCAGGGAGCGATGCACCCAGCAGTGGTCCTGAGAGAGGACGGTGACACAGGACGGGGGGTACTGTGAGCTGCATTGCTGGGCACTGACCATCTGTGATGGGTCTGGGAGTCCTGGCAGGTGGTGCTGGTGGCTGTAACCCTTGAGAAACCCCCCAGTCCTGCTAGTAGCAGCGACTCCCCTTCATGACCGTTGGGAACTTCTGGAGTGTTGTGGTTCCCATCAGCACCTCAGCCCTCCACTGGCCCAGCCCTGCTGCCCTGCATGTGGCCCCACGGCCCCACTGTGCAGGCACCACACAGGACAGAGTGCGTTCTGGAGTGGGGAAACATCCCCCCAGCATGGTCCCCATGACAGCCCTTGGTGTCCCGTCCCCCTCAGCCCACCTGCCTGGCAGCCTCCCACCAGTCCCCAGACCCTGTGCAGCCATGTCCCTGTCCCCCCGGGGTTAGCAGACGGCCATGTTCTGCCATCTGCTGGGGTCTGAGCCTGGAGAGAGGCCAGGCAGGGATGGACATTCCCCCCCATACAGGTGCTTAGCCCAGCAGGCAGACGGAGCTTGTCACCCTCAGAGATCACCCCTCACCAGGACCACAGGGAATGGCCAGTGCTGGAAATAGCTGGTATGAGATGCTGGGTGTGTGAGGAGTTTCCTGGGGCAGTTTCTCCTCTCTGTTCATGCAGCAACAAGCTGCGCTGGATCTTTGCACTGAGGCAGCCTGCTTGAGGGCCCCCATGGGAGGAGGAAGGTCTACAGGCCCAGGAGATGGCCCCAGCATCTCCTCTGCATGCTCCCTGACAGCCCTGCAGAGGAACCAGCAGAGGGCTCGTCCTACCAGGGCTCACAGCTGGACGCTTAGTTCTCCAGCTGGGTCTGAAGCCTTGTTTGGGGGTGATTTTTGGGGTCAGGATCAGCATGCAGGGTGGGCAACATTGTCTCAAAGAAATGGGCTGAGGACATGGCATAAAGGACAGCAGCTTTGGAGGAAGAGCCCAGCCTTCAGGCCCTGCACCTGCAAGAACCTACTTTATTACAACAATACTGTGATGGAGTCAGCTCTGACCCTCTGTTGGACACAATCTAAAACAGGCACCAGGTGAGACAGAGCAGTCTCAGTAACGGTGGAATGAATCCAAGCATTTGTGTAGCAACATAGTGACAAATATTAATAACAACAGTATTAATAGTAATAATAATAAAGTGAACAAACACAGCTCAGTCCTCGTACGGGACACAGGGGGAGTCATTTGTGGAGAGCAATGGCAATGTTACCACTGCTGAAAAATGTCCATGAAATCAGTTTCCTCAGGGCATCTTTGAGCTCCTTGTTCCTCATGCTGTAGATGAGAGGGTTCACTGCTGGAGGCACCACCGCGTACAGAACACTCACCACCAGATCCAGAGCTGGGGAGGAGAGGGAGGGGGGCTTTAGGTAGGCAAACAGGCCAGTGCTAGTAAACAGAGAGACCACGCTCAGGTGAGGGAGGCACATGGAAAAGGCTTTGTGCCGGCCCTGCTCAGAGGGGATCCTCAGCACAACTGTGAAGATCTGCACGTAGGACAGCACAATGAAAATGAAACACCCAAAGGCTAAACAGGCACTAAACAAAAGAAGCCCAGCTTCGCTGAGGTAGGAGTCTGAGCAGGAGAGCTTGAGGATCTGTGGGATTTCACAGAAGAACTGGTCCACTGTGTTGCCTTGGCAGAGTGGTATGGAAAATGTGTTCCCAGTGTGCAGCACAGAATACAGAAAACTACTGGCCCAGACAGCTGCTGCCATTTTGACACAGGCTCTGCTGCCCAAGATGGTCCCATAGTGCAGGGGTTTGCAGATGGCAACATAGCGGTCATAGGCCATGACAGTGAGAAGACAATACTCTCCTCCTAGCAAGAGGGCAAGCAGAAAGACTTGAGCAGCACATCCTGAGTAGGAAATGGCCCTGGTGTCCCTCAGAGAATTGGCCATGGATTTGGGGACTGTGGTGCAGATGGAGCCAAGGTCAAGGAGGGAGAGGTTGAGGAGGAAGAAGTACATGGGGGTGTGGAGGCGGTGGTCGCAGGCTACAGCTGTGATGATGAGGCCGTTGCCCAGGAGGGCAGCCAGGTAGATGCCCAGGAAGAGCGAGAAGTGCAAGAGCTGCAGCTCCCATGTGTCCGCAAATGCCAGGAGGAGGAACTCGGTATAGGAGCTGCTGTTGGACATTTTGCTATCTCTGGGCATGGGGGACCGTGCAAAGGAGAAAAGACATTGAGAAGTTAGCAGAGACTTTTAAAGCAAAAAAACCCCCCAAATTTTGCAGTTCCCATACAACCTGCCACATTGCCTCTCTCTTTCCTGAGGGGCTCTTTCTGCAGCTCCCTTGCTTGAGCTCCGCTTTGCCCTGCCTGAGTGTGCTGTGAGGAGCAGGGACCTCTGCCCATGGGCTCCACAGGAGTCAATTGTGCTGTAAAGCAGTGGGCAGAGGGGAATGGGGGTGACCAGCTCTGACATCACAGAATCACAGAATCGCTGAGGTTGGAAGGGACCTCTGGAGATCATCTAGTCCAACCCCCCTGCTCAAGCAGGGTCACCTAGAGCACATTGCACAGGATTGACATTCACAACTTTTGTCAGCTGAAATCCAGTCATCATATAAAATGGCTTTTCAGCATCTTCACTCTGAATTCTAAAGAATAAGGTTTGAGGAACAGAGTTTCAGGGAATTTTTATTTTCTTTTAGATGGTCTTGTCACCCCTGGGGAGTGTTCCTCAAAGGTAGAAATCCTTGGCATTTCTACTGAAACCTGAGAAAAAAGGATTCACTGTCCCATGTTGCAGAGTGAGGACAGCTAGTCTGTGTATTAGTCTCATTCACAGCTGTCTTGTGTTTGCAACTCTTTGAGCTGTGGGATGATCACACTCACATGTTACCCTAAAAACAAACCAGCCCCTGCTGAGAGCACTCGAGTCCAGTTTCAAAGTGCACATCTCCAAACTTTTCTCCCTTTCTCCGGGCACCTCAGGGAGATCTCCATACTCCCCTTCTAAACAAGCACACACAGGGCTCTTTTCAGATGCCCACATACAGCCACCCACCACCATCTCCATACTCTCACCATCTCTGCACCTTCCTCATGGGCCTCTCAGATATCACAGTAATGCTATGAGACAGCTGTGCCTTTCTAGAGGGCAGCACGCAGTCTTCCAGGACACTATAAGGAAATGATCAAAGGAATGTTAGGACTGGAGATGGGCTCTCCCTAAGGGAGAGTCAACTCATTTCCCAGCCCCACGGACTGCATTTCCTGGAGCTCCACAAGTCAGAAGGGGGCTGGGGCAACCTCATTCCCATGCAGACCCCTCTGCTGCACAACTTGCAGCATCCATGTCTGAACTGCAGCTGAAAACACCCAACCCAGAAACCCCCCAAAAAAGAACAGGAGCATCATGGACAGGAGGGGAAGCAAGGAGCAACACCATGATCCTGCTGCCAAGGGAGGCAAGAAGAGAGACAGAGAGGCATACTAGAAAGCCTTTACCTTACTCAGCTGGGCATGCCAACTCACAGACAGTGACATTGTAGGACAGTCGCTCTCAGCTCCTTTGTCAGGCAGCATGAAATGGGCCCATTGCAGGAAAGAAGCCCTCTCCTCTGTCGCAGGTCTGCCTGCAGTTCCCTCTCATTCCCTGCCCATCCCTGCTGCCTGGAGCTGTCCCTGCTGCCAGCTCTTTCACTGTCACAACAGCTTCTCCCAGTCAGTGCTCACAGATCCCATCCCACCCTCTGTGTGCTCAGTTCTGCCCTGCAGAAACCTCCCAGATCAGGGCACTCTCTAGGGGCATCTCTGTGCATGCACGTCCTAAGAAGCAAGTCACATAAACTCCTATGAGACCACAAAGGTGATGTTGATGCTGTCTGTAGGCTAAGGTGGGGATGAAGCAGCTTGCTGAGGTTTCTCACTGACCTATTAATCTCTGAGAGTGAAGTTTTAGGTATCCCACTTCCTTGCTAAACCAGAAAACTCTTTCCTCTTTTCTCCCTGCGAAAATTAGGGAACTGAAAGTGGAGATACCAGAAGGAAAGCTCCTTCCCTTTCAAGTAGCCCTTGTCTTGATCTCCTCTTGAAAAGACCCCTTGCACATCTGCTGCAGATGAGCTAGAGCTGTGAGCAGCCCTGACCCATGCCGCACCCTCTCAGCAGAATGAATCTGCCCTGCCGGGGGTCGCTCGTCTCACCCAGAGGTTTTCCCCGTAATGCTGTGGGGAGCTCCCAGGGCAGACGGAGGGCTGACCCTCACAGGCAGCAGAGTCACTGCCCCAGGCACACAGCACCCTGGGGTGCAGGGACACTGCTCTGAATCACAGCCCTGCACAGACCTGTGTGTGCTCCCTGGCTTCACACTCCTGCAGCTACCCCTGGCAGAATGGAGCTGCACGGCCTGTCCCTGTGACGGTGTGGCAGGGAATCCCTGCTCTGAAGCATCTCCTCCTCTACCTGTGCACTGGAGGAGTCAGGAGAGCAATCCTTAAAAAGCCTATCAGTGATGGGATGGGATGGGTTCAGAAGACCCCTCCAGGAACCTCAGTAGCATTGTCCTGCAGCCAGAGACTTACAGTGTCAAGGGCTGCGAAGATTTCTCCCACAAGGAGCTCTCCTCTGTCCTCCCACTCCACACTGCCTTGCACTTCTCTCTGCCTTGTCACCTCTCATCTCAGCAGCAGCAGGCAGTGCCCGGAGCCCTGCTGCTCTTTGCAGAGGAGCTGCCCCTGCACACAGCTGTCTCTGGGCAGTGCTGCCTGGTTGCCATGAGCTCCCTCCATCCCTGGAGACTGCCCTCACTCAGGAGCAGAGGCCCATCTGAAGGCATGAATCTCTCTGTCCCTTGTGCTCCCTCCTCCTGGGAAATGTTCACTCCAATAAACTAAAATAATCACCAATGGTCCCTCTCTAAGCACTGAAGGAAGACTCATTCCAGCACTGCAGATTGTTTCATCAGAGCATGGTTATCTGCAAGAGATGGAAGTGTCCCAATCTGGAAGCTCCGATTCCCATCTCTTAACTAGGCAGGACATGTAGAAAGGAGCAAGAAGGGAGCTCATTGACACATGGTTCAGGTGCTGACTCAGATGAGTAAATGTGGGCATCTCATTCTGGTTTGGAAGCCCCTGGAATGCAGTGGGATTCAGCAAACTCCCATGAACTCCAAAAACACACAGCAGGTGGGATTCCCCTTCCCAAGCTGAAGTGTGCACAACACAGATGTCTGCACACAAGCTCCTTCTTTAAGCTCTGGTTATACTCACCTGAGATGGAGGGTGGGAGTCAGTTGCTCACACACAAACACCTGGTGACATTGAAAGAGACAGAGGTTATCCAAGGCATGTGCCAGCGTCTGCTTGCTCTCATGGAGCAACTGGGAGACACACATCCTTCTAGAGCATGAGTTGGGAGCTGGGTGGAGAATTCCCTTGGCCATCTCAAATGACGCTAGATGCCTACTACAATTAGAGCCCCAATCACTATGATGCTGAGACACATGGAGATGCCTACAGTGCAAACTGCTAATGTAATTCAGTGCACACACTTGATGTAATGACATAGAAACAGGCTGGCAGGGCCATGTCAGATGCCTGGGTTTTTTAGCACAACTGCATGGATGGGACCTATGGGAAAACCATGCCCCTTTGGAGTGGTTGCTGGCAAACAACCCAGGTTATCTCAGGCTTTCCTACCTGTGCCCAGACAACTGAATCCCACCACTGCCTTTAGGCAAAATCCATCCCGACTGCATTCAAGTGTGCTGCATAAATGGGAGGCACATCACACCAGGGTCTCCACTCTAGTCTCTGCACTCTCAAACACTTCTTGCTCTCCTCCTTCTAAAACTCTTCTCACACCAGGATGATATGAACCACGATTGGGCGTGCTCACTCAGGGTGGCTCGATCACAGGCTGCCCAGTGCCAGGGACTTCTTCAGTGGCACCTTGTCCTGCATGCAGATCACTTCACCTCTGTCACAGGCCCCAAGGTGCTACAAATCAGCTCAGGCAGCCCAAACCTCTCTTGACAGGGCTGCACAGCCCAGCTCTGTTTCTCCCTGGCCTTGGGCAGTGCAGGCTTTGCTCTCTCAGGGGGAACCTCCTTTCACCATTACATTGCCACCTGCTATCTAGGCCAGCATGGCTCTGCTCTGAAGTGGGGCTATTGCACACACAGTGACCTTGGCTCTTGGTAACAGGTTTCACCATGACCAGTCTGCTCTCTGTGCCACAGCTGATGCTCTGCACCCCAAATATATGCAAATGCATGCAGCCTGGGGTAGAGACAGGAGCAGATGGAGATGTACAAGCTTTCACAGGTGTGAAACATCATTGGAATGACTGAGGTGTGGTGGGATCACTCACATGACTGGAGGGCGATGCTTGCAGGGTACAATGTCTTCAGGAGAGACTGTCAGAGAAGATGAGGAGGGAGGATGCCTTTTGTGTGAAGGGGCAGCTTGGATGTGTGGAGCTCTTCCATGGGAGAGGCAAGGGTTTGGGTGAGTGCTTGTGGGTGAGCATCACAGTAGGGGTGACATCATGGTGGGAGCTACAGTCCACCTAAAGAGGGTAGGGAGGTGGATGCAGTCTCCTTTAAGCAACGTGAGCAAGTCTGTGGATGACAGGCCCTGGTTCTTCTTGGGGGGACTTTAATAACCCTGACATGAAGCATAAGGGCAAACAGCAGAGTGCAAGTAGGCCAGGAGGCTTCTGCAGGGCATCAAGGACAACTTCTTTGCACAGCTGCCAGATGGGCCAATAAGGATGATGCTTTCTTGTATCTGGAAATTTCAAAGACGGAGGAACTGATCAGGGATGGGGCAGTAGGAGAAAGGCAACTGTTACATCCATCTTCCAAAAAGGCCACAAGGGCAACCTGGGGAGCTGCAGGCAGTTCAGCCTCACTTCTGTGAGGAGTGAGTCATCAGGTGAATCCTCTCAGATTACATTTCTGGGCACATGAAGGGAAAGAGACCTCCTGAGGTCCCTTCCACCCTGAAGGTGTCCATGGTTCTTCCCACTCTCCATCTTCTCTTGTGGATGTCAGGGAAAGCACACAGGTGCCCTGTGACAGTGGAAGCAGGCCAGCTTTCTTGTCCTCCTCCAGTCAGAATTCTTCAGATGCAGGGCTTCTTGGCAGGAATCCCCAAGACAGCCCTGACCAATCCTTGACTTCACTTTTAATTTCCTTTTTTTTTCTTCCATTCCTTCTAAGTTCGTCTCTTTTACCACCCTGATCCTGTCCCATACAGCCCACCCCACCCCTGCTCACCCGTACCTCATTGGCACTGGATGGTTTGTTTGTTTATTTGTTCGTTTTTTTTTTTCTTTTATTTTGACAGAGAGGAGCTTCAGTCCTGAAGGAACTTGAGAAATTTGGCTGATTTGGACAACAAATACCTCATGAAGATTTACAAGAGAAGCATCAAGTCCTGTGCCTAGGTGGGAATAAACCCATCCATGAGGAGAGGTTGAGGGACCTGGCCTTCTTTAGCCTGATGAAGTGGAGGCAAAGGGCAGTAGAGTCGGAACCTGTGACTGCTTGAAGGGTGGTTTCAGAGATGATGAAGTTTTTCTTGGCAGTGGGAAACAGCATGCAAAGGAGAAAGATCCACAAACTGCATCTTGAGAGGTTCAGACTGGACTTCAGGTCAAAAGAATGTCACTTGTAGGGTAGAGCTGAGGTGCAACAGGTCACCCAGAGGGAGTCTGTGATCAGACCCTGCCTTTGTGTTTCAAGGAAAAGCAAGGGAGGACAGGAAGACATCAGGAGAGGTGGGGAGATCGCGGGGTGAGAGCAAGGTGGGGAAGCAGCTTGGGTGTGTACAGTCTGCAGGGAAACAGGCACAGGCATGGGAAAGCATAGGACAGCCTGTGGTGGAGGTGGCCGAGGGCACTGCCAAGGCTGAAAGCTCCCAACACAGCTAGGTTTTGTCCTTTTGGCTATGGCTGGTGTCTCTGTAACTGAGGCCCCCGAGAAGACGCTGTTTCCTTAAAGCACTGTGGCCTTGCTGCCTCCTTGTCCCTTGGGAGACCATCAGGTGCCGTATCATGGTCCTGAACTTGACGTTGTGCACCCCCATCCACACACTGGCCCCAGGAAGAGCCCTGAACAATGCATGATGGAAAGCATCACCCTACCCAGGGACTGGCTGTCAGGGCCTGGTCGCTCTGCTTAACAACACACATCAAGGTTGACTTGGCATCACAGCCACCCTCACATTGCCTTTGCCTACCTGCAATCAGGGCCTCCAACTTTCTGCTCTAATCAGCCCCTGGGGAGACTTTCTTGATTATGGTCCTCAGTGGGACTCATTATCTTTCCAAGAAAATTGTGATTTGCTTCTTGAGAGGTTTCTTCAGCCTCTTCTCAGCATCTGAGGTTCATGGGCTCAGCACCAAATACACCCGAGGGGTCATTAAAATGCAAAAAAAACCCTAAGGAGCCATGCATCTTGCCATAATTTTCTTCAGCACTTCAATTCTTGTTTTGCTAATTGCAAAGTTTGCAGGAGTGTATTTACAAGAGGAAGATTTCAATGAGCACCTGAAAAAGAAAGATGTCTGCTTCTTAAGCTTTCTTCATTCTTCAGTTCTCAGAATAAGTCATACCCACATTCCCCAATTCATACAGACCCACAGTGTCTCCTAATGAAGTCAGGGCATGTAGGCAAAGCAGTGTTTTTGATAGGAGACATGTATGGAGAACCTTCCTCCCCAGCTCCCCAGCCCTGCCATTGCCCTCATGAGCCACTGGGCACTTCACATCACTCTTGTGGAAATCGAACCTTTTTCCTCTCAAGGCTGTAGTTGAATGGTACAGCTCATGTGCACCAGTTCCCACTTGCTTTCCTTAGGAACTAGCTGCAGACGGACACAGAAGGGTTTTTTTCTTAACAGCAAATAAACAAAAATAAAGTTTGGAACAGTTTAATAAAAGATACAAAAAAAACCCTCCTCAACTGTATGCCAAGTCCAAGCTGCCTCCAGTGAGGTCCACTGCCCACAAGACATAACCTGCCTTGAAATGTTTTCCACAGATAGATTGGAAGGGATAGACCAAAACACAACAAAGGAGTTGGCTAAAGAGACAAAGAGACTGCTGAAAGATGACGCAAGCTTCAGACTCCCATCAGCTCAGAGCAGCAACTGGAGAGTTGAGATGTACCTGAAAGGATAAAGATTAAGGGGAGGAGGAAAACTGGGAAACTATGGAAAGTGCATATGCCCAGAGAGTCTGATGCAAAGATGACTTCAGAAATGACTAATTTATTCAGGATATGTGCAAATATGTGAGAGATCACTGAGATTGCATCCACAGCCTATTAGACAGAGCAGTGGAAACACAAGGTCAAGGGCAGATCGATATTTCTTCTCCCCAGATTAATACCCCTCCTGAAGATTTCAACTATTTCATCATGTTCATTGAAGTAGACTAAAATAATCACCAGTGGGCCCTCTCTAAGCTCTGAAGGAACACTGATTCCAGCATTACAAATTGTCGCATCAGAGGATGGTTTTCTGCAAGAGGTGAAAATGTCCAACTCCGGAAGCCCCAATTCCCATCTCTTAACTAGGCAGGACACAGAGAACTGGGCAAGAAGGGGTTGACAACATTGACAACAAGGAGGAGGCTGATCTCACCCCAGGCAAGACCCCGTCAGTGCAGATGTCTCTGTCAAATACAGTTCCCTGGGCTTCCCTTTCTCATCCAAAGACGGAACTAAGTTGTCTCAACTGACTTGTTTTGAGATACCATTCCTAACGACAAGCTAAGGTCCTGCAGGAGTCGCCTCCAAAATTTCCAGCACCACATGGCAACACAGCTACCCCAGGGCATCTCAGGCAGCAATAGCCTCCCTATGTGGTCAAATGAATCAAGCCCCAAAAGTAGAACCTAGTCATAAGTTGAGATCTTCCCCAAATATAACTCATTGCAACAATTGACAAGAAATCCTCGTTTCCAAAACCTCACACAGTTTTTACTACTGCCATATATTTTATTTCTTTCTTATGAATTGGCAGCACCATGTTCATGCACTACAGGAATTAGCCTGTCTATGCGATTGTGTGTATATACTCACACACACACACACACACACACACACACACACACACACACACTTATATATATAGATATACAGATACATACACACACACACATTTTATATATATAAATATATATATATATATATACACACACATATGTGTATATATATATATATATATACACACACATTATTCATTAAAATACATTTGCTACCAATGCTCGGAATGGAAAAACTTTGTTCTTAGGAACTGCTTTATTTTAACTGTCATGTTTCAGCTCTCTTCTGCCTCTCTGGCCTTTCTACTCCCTCGGCCTCTTCTCTCTTTACAGAGCTCTCCAGGGAAAGATTCACTGAATCACGGCACTCAGGGTGGACGAGACCTCTGGACATCACCTCGTCCCAGCCGCCCTGGTCAATGCAGAGGGAACTAGATGAGGTTGCCCAGGGGCTCCCCCACTTATGCATTGGCCACAAGGGTGCTGAGAGTGCGCTCCATCCACTGTGCAGGCCATTCATAAAGGTGTTAAACAGTCCTGCCCCACATGTTGATCACTGAAGAATGCCACTGGTAACCAGCTGCCACTTGGAACTTGTACCACTGATGACAGCGTTTCAGCCTGATGGTCCAGCCAATCTTCCACCTGCCCTATGGTCCATTGATCCAGGGCAGAGCTCAACAATTTGCCTATAAGGAGACTCTGGGGGACTGGGCCAAAGGCCTTGCTAAAGTTAAGGTTCACAAAATCCCCTGCTTTCCCCTTGTGCATGCAGGCATTCATCTTACGGTAGAAGGCAATCAGGTTGGTCAGGCATGCTTTCCATTTCCCCTTGGTCAACGCATGCTGCCTCTTCCAGGCCTTCTCCTTCCTAGGCTTGGAGATGGTTTCCAGGAGGATTTGCTCCATCACCTTCCTAGGGACTGAGATGAAGATGACTAGCCTGTCGTTGTCCAGATCCTGCCTCTTGCCCTTCTGGAAAATGGCTGAGATGTCTGCCTTTTCCCAGGCATCAGGAACCTCCCTGATTACCCTGACATTTCATAGACAATTGGGAGCAGCATTGCAGTGACTCCAGCCACCTCTCCCTGCACCCTGGGGTGCTTCCTGTAAGGTCCCATGGACTTGTGTGTGCCCACTGGGCAAAAGTCCTCCCCAGCTGCATCGTCCTCTACCATGGGCGAGGCTTTGATAACACAGATGCTGCCAAAGGACTTGGGGGCCAGGGAGGCCTGGCAGTAGACAAAACCAGGAAAAGACCAGGTGAAAGAGGCAATGACCTCCTCAGCCTTTCCCCTCTCTTTGTCACTACGTCCCCTGCCCCACTGAGCAGGGAGAACACATTTTCCTTGTCTGGCTGCCTTGTGCTGCCAGCGTCCTTGCATAAGCCCTTCAGGTTATCCTCCCCATCCCTTCCCAGATCCAGATCCAACTCCAGCTCCAGGTGAGCTGTGGCTTGCCTAACTCCATCCCAAACAAAATGATATCCTCTCTGCTGCAGTCCAGGGTGGTGACCCTGTTATTCCTCTTACCTCTCCACCATCTCACCGTCACTGCAGTGACAGGCAACCTCCACATTCACATCCCCATCCAGCCTGAGCTTCAGGCAAGAAACCAAGGGGAGGATGGCACCATCTACTTAGAGGCACAAAATACAGAGGTAGAGAAATCACACCGCAGAAAAGCCTGCATTTCTCCCCTCACCCCTGAGGGGATCCTCCAGGCAATGGCCTTTGAAGTGGTTAAAGGTGGATGCAAAGAATTTCCGTTTTAATGTAGCTATGCCTGAGGCAGTGCCTCCCAGGCTGCCCTTATACTCAGCAGGAAGGAGAGGTTGCTCACCTGCCTTCTTTTAGATGGTCACAGAAAGCACAAAGGACTCCTGTCCCAGAGACATTTGCTCTGTGCTTGAAAAGGGGCCTGAGATCATAGGCGTTCAGGATAATTCAGGTTGAAGGGACCACAGGAGGCCTGTAGCACAACCTGCTGATCAAAGCAGAGTCAGACGGAGGGTCAGAAACCAAAATATGCTCCTCCCAAAGGACTTTTGAGATGATACAGCCGGGAAAGGCAGTAGAGGGTTGACAGGGCAGTACAATTCCCATGGATAAAAGGCTTTCCTTTTTCCCCTTCTCCTGAGAATTAAATCCTCAGCTCTCCAGAGGGAAGAAGCTGGGACACAAACTTTGCCACTAACATGGAGGCAGAGAAACTCCTGAGTCCCTTACAGACAGAGGCTGGTCCAAAGGCCACCACCCCAATGGCACCACACCCCCAGGCATGCCTGCCTTCTTGCTGGACACCCTCCAGCCCCAGGCAGGAGGTCTGCGGGGAATACAGTGGGGTCTGCAGCCTGCAGCCCTGGCCACCCAGCAGGTGTGGTGGGACCCTGCTCCTCTAGATGAGACTGGGCTCTCCTGCATTTCCCCAGTGTGAAGCCTGCGTCCCCTCTGGCTGGGAATACAGCCCGGCAGGGAGGGCCAACACGGGAAACATGATCTCTGTTCCGGGGTGTGAAGAGAGAGGGGAGGTCAGAGGGGGATCTGCTCATGCCCTGGGCAGTGATTCCCTCCCTGCAGCCAGGACAGCCCTGCTGATGCCCTGTAACCTGTGAGTCCAGAGAGGGGACTGCAATCTGCTCTGGCTGTAAAGATTTCTCAGCCCTTCAGACCCAGGATGCAAAGCACCGCTCTGGGGACACCTCAGCAGTCGAAGGGCCTGAATGCCTGGCGTGTTCCTGAGAACTTCTCTGGAGTCTCCCGGCACTGGTTTGATTCCTGTTGTCCATGGAGCAGAGACTCCTTTTGAGGATGAACTCGCTCACTGTGTAACTCTGAGGACAGGCTTGACCAGGCAGTACAAGTGCCAGCAAAGCCTCAACCCCACAACACTGTCCCCTGCCCAGGACTCTGCTTTCCAGCCCCTTCCTCCTAGAGGATTTGTGTTTGGAGGGACCAGCAGAGATCTGTAGGACCACGATCTGCTTTGAGCTGGGCTAACTTGACAGTTAGATCAGGTTGGTAGGTGCTTCTCCAGGAGAGTTTTGAAAATCTCCTGGCCCGTGCCCCTCTGCTATTAAACTGCCATGGTTATTTCTTTATTTTTTCCTTCAACTCATTTGGAATTTCCCTTACTGCATCTTCTCCTTGTTGTCTCTTGTCCTTTCCTCCCTTTGGCCCCCAGCCAGGCAATCCATCTACTTTGACTGAGGACAATCACAGCCTCACCTCCAAGCACATCCTTCCTGGGATTTGCTGGGACCACGCAGGCAGACCATGGTGGCCACCTCCAAGCAGAGATATGCACTGCAGGTCTCTACACGGTCTCAGAAGAGAGCATATGGAGACATAACACGACCCAGGGCAGAACCTGTGGGCCGATGCCAGGGCAGGGCCAAGGGCAGCAGGTGTGAGAAGAGAAGACCTCCAGCAGCTCCTCTCCACACCTAGGCAGGGAGTCATGCACCGGGCAGCGCTCCTGAGAGAGGACGGTGAAACAGGACAGGGGGGCACAGTGCAGTGCTGCGTGCTGACCATCTGTGCTGGGTCTGGGAGTCCTGGCAGGTGGTGCTGGTGCCTGCAGCCCTTGAGAAACCCCCAGTCTTGCTAGTAGCAGTGAGTCCCCTTCATGACCGTTGGGAACTTCTGGAGTGTCGTGGCTCCCATCAGCACCTCAGCCCTCCACTGGCCCAGCCCTGCTGCCCTGCATGTGGCCCCACAGCCCCACTGTGCAGGCACCACACAGGACAGAGTGCGTTCTGGAGTGGGGAAACATCCCCCCAGCATGGTCCCCATGACAGCCCTTGGTGTCCCGTCCCCCTCAGCCCACCTGCCTGGCAGCCTCCCACCAGTCCCCAGACCCTGTGCAGCCATGTCCCTGTCCCCCCGGGGTTAGCAGACGGCCATGTTCTGCCATCTGCTGGGGTCTGAGCCTGGAGAGAGGCCAGGCAGGGATGGACATTCCCCCCCCATACAGGTGCTTAGCCCAGCAGGGAGACGGAGCTTGTCACCCTCAGAGATCACCCCTCACCAGGACCACAGGGAATGGCCAGTGCTGGAAATAGCTAGTATGAGGGTCTGGGTGTGTGAGGAGTTTCCTGGGGCAGTTTCTCCTCTCTGTTCATGCAGCAACAAGCTGTGCTGGAACTCTGCATTGAGGCACCCTGCTTCAGGACCCCCATGGGAAGAGAATGGTCTACAGGCCCAGTAGATGGCCTCGGGACCTCCTCTGCATGCTCCCTGACAGCCCTGCAGAGGACCCAGCAGAGGACTTGTCCTCCCTGAGCTCACAGCTGGACATTCAGTCCTCCAGCTGGGCATGGAGCCTTGTCTGGGGATGATGTTTTGGGTAAGGACCAGCACGCAGTGTAGGCAAGTTTGTCTCAAGGAAATGTGCTGGGGACAGGGCATGAGGGACAGCAGCTTTGGAGGAAGAGCCCAGTCTTCAGGCACTGCACCTGGAAAAACCTACTTTATTACAAAGATATTGTGATGGGGTCAGCTCTGAGCCAGTGCTAGACACAACTTTATATGGGCACCAGGTGAGACAGAGCAGTCACAGTAAAGGTGGAATGAATCCAATCATTTGTGTAGCAACAGGGTGACAGTTAATAATAACAACAGTAATATTAGTAATAACACAAATAAAGTGAACAAAAAAAGCTCAGTCCTGGTATGGGACACAGTGGGAGTCATTTGTGGAGAGCAATGGCAATGTTACCACTGCTGAAAAATGTCCATGAAATCACTTTCCTCAGGGCATCTTTGAGCTCCTTGTTCCTGATGCTGTAGATGAGGGGGTTCAGTGTTGGAGGCACCACTGAGTACAGAATAGTCACCACCAGATCCAGAGCTGGGGAGGAGAGGGAGGGGGGCTTCAGGTAGGCAAACACGTCAGTGGTGACAAACAGGGAGACCACAGCCAGGTGCGGGAGGCACGTCGAAAAGGCTTTGTGCCGGCCCTGCTCAGAGGGGATCCTCAGCACAGCAGTGAAGATCTGCACGTAGGACAGCACAATGAAAATGAAACATCCAAAGATTAAACAGCCACTAACCACAAGAAGGCCAACTTCTCTGAGGTAGGAGTCTGAGCAGGAGAGCTTGAGGATCTGGGGAACTTCACAGAAGAACTGGTCCACTGTGTTGCCTTGGCAGAGTGGTATGGAAAATGTGTTAGCAGTGTGCAGCACAGAATACAGAAAACTACTGCCCCATGCAGCTGCTGTCATTTTGACACAGGCTCTGGTGCCCATGAGGGTCCCGTAGTGCAGGGGTCTGCAGATGGCAACATAGCGGTCATAGGCCATGACAGTGAGAAGACAATACTCTCCACCTAACAAGAAGAAAAGCAGGAAGACTTGAGCAGCACATCCTGAGTAGGAAATGGCCCTGGTGTCCCTCAGGGAATTGGCCATGGATTTGGGGACAGTGGTGGAGATGGTGCCAAGGTCCAGAACAGAGAGGTTGAGGAGGAAGAAGTACATGGGGGTGTGGAGGTGGTGGTCGCAGGCTACGGCTGCGATGATGAGGCCATTGCCCAGGAGGGCAGCCAGGTAGATGCCCAGGAAGAGCGAGAAGTGCAAGAGCTGCAGCTCCCGCGTGTCTGCAAATGCCAGGAGGAGGAACTCGTTGAGGGAGCTGCTGTTGGACATTTTGCTGTCTCCAGGCATGGGGACTGTCCAAAGACGTTGAGAAGTTAGCAGAGACTTCAAGGCAAGAAACCCCCAAACGTTGCAGGTCTCATACAAGCCCCCACATTGCCTCTCTCTTTACTGAGAGGATCTTTGTGCAGCTCCCCTGCTGAAGCTCCACTTTCCCCTGGCTGAGTGTGCTGTAAGGAGTAGGGACCTCTGCCCATGGGTTCCACAGGAGTCAGTCCTGCTGTAAAGCAGTGGGCACAGGACAACGGGGATGGCCAGCTCTGACATTCACAAGTTCTGTCAGGTGATATCCACTCATCGTATAGAAGGGCTTTTCAGCAATGTCAGTCCCAATTCTAAAAAATGAGGTTTGAGAAACAGAGTTTCAGGGACTTTTTATTTTCTTTGAGATGGTCTTGTGACCCCTGGGGAGTGTTCCTCCAAGGTAGAAATCCTTGGCATTTCCACTGTGAATCCTGAGAAAAAGCATCCACTGTCCCTTCTTGCAGAGTGAGGACAGCTGGTCTGTTTATTAGTCTCGTTCTCAGCTGTCCTGTGCTTTCACCTCTTTGAGCTGTGGGATGATCACACTCATATGTTGCCCTAGAAAGAAACCAGCCCCTGATGAGAGCACACGAGTCCAGTTTCAAAGTGCACAGCTCCAAACTTCTCACCCTTTCTCCAGGCACCTGAGGGAGCTCTCCACACTCCCCTTCTAGCCAAGGACACACAGGGCTCTTTGCAGATGCCCACATACAGCCACCCACCACCATCTCTATACTCTCAGCATCTCTGCACCTTCCTCACTGGGCTCTCAGATATCACAGAGATGCTATGAGACAGCAATGCCTTTCTGGAGGGCAGGTGGCAGTCTGGCAGGACACTATAAGGAAACGGTCAAAGGATTCTTAGGACTGGAGGTGGGCTCTCTCTAAGGCAGAGTCAGCTCAATTTCCAGCCCCACAGACTGCATTTTCTGGAGCTCCACAAGTCAGAAGGGGGCTGGGGCGACCTCATTCCCATGCAGACCCCTCTGTTCCACAACTTGCAGCATCAATGTCTAAATTGCAGCTGAAAACACCCAAATCCAGAGAGGCCGAGAACAAGAGGAGCATCATGGACAGGAGGGTAAACAAGGAGCAACACCATGATCCTGCTGCCAAGGGAGGCAGGGAGAGAGACAGAGAGGCATTCTGGAAAGCCTTCCCCTCACTGAGCTGGGCATGCCGCCTTGCAGATGGTGACATCGCAGGGCAGACGCTCTCAGCCCCTTTGTCAGGCTGCATGAAATGGGCCCATAGCAGGAGAGATGCCCCTCTCCTCTGTCGGAAGTCTGGCTGCAGAGAAGGTGGCTCATGCCCTGCAGTTCCCTGTTATTCCCTGCCCATCCCTGCTGCATGGAGCTAGCCTGCTGGCAGCTCTTTCTCTGTCACAACATCTTTTCCCTGTCAGTGCTCACAGATACTATCCCACCCTCCTCCTCCTCCAAAACTGTGCTCACTTTTGCCCTAAGGAAACCTCCCGGGTCAGGGCACTCCCTAGGGGCATCTCTGTGCATGCACATCCTAAGGAGCAAGTCACATAAACTCCTATGAGGCCACAAAGGTGATGTTGATGCTCTCTGTAGGCTAAAGTGGGGATGAAGTGGCTTCCTGAGGTTTCCCAGTGACCTATTAATCTCTCAGAGTGAAGGTTAGGAGTCCCACTTCCTTCCCATAACAGAAACCTCCTTCCTTCATTCTCCCTGCCAAAATTAGGAAACTGAAAGTGCAGACACCTGAAGGAAAGCTCCTACCCTTTCAAGTAGCCCTTCTCTTGATCTCCTCTTGAAAAGACCCCTTGCACATATCCTGCGCATTGATTTGGAGCTGTGAGCATCCCTGACCCACGCAGCACCCTCTCAACAGGAGAATGAACCTGCCCTGCCGGGGGTCGCTCCTCTCTCACAGAGTTTCTCCCTATATTGCTATGAGGAGCTCCCCGGTCAGGCTCAGGGCTGAGCCTCACAGGCAGCAGAGTCACTGCCTCGGGCACACAGCACCCTGGGGTGCAGGGACACTGCTCTGAATCACAGCCCTGAGCAGACCTCTGTGTGCTCCCTGGCTTCACACCCTGCAGGCACCCCTGGCAGAATGGAGCTGCATGCCCTGTCCCTGTGATGTTGTGTCAAGGAATCCCTGCTCTGAAGCATCTCCTCCTCTGCCTATGCACTAGATGTGCCGGGAGAGCGATCCTTAAAAAGCCTATGACTTATGGGATGGGATGGATTTAGAAGACCCCTCCAGGAACCTCAGTAGCATTGTCCTGCAGCCAGAGACTTACAGTGTCAAGGGCTGCGAAGATTTCTCCCACAAGGAGCTCTCCTCTGTCCTCCCACTCCACACTGCCTTGCACTTCTCTCTGCCTTGTCACCTCTCATCTCAGCAGCAGCAGGCAGTGCCCAGAGCCCTGCTGCTCTTTGCAGAGGAGCTGCCCCTGCACACAGCTGTCTCTGGGCAGTGCTGCCAGGTTGCCATGAGCTCCCTCCATCCCCAGAGCCTGGCCCCACTCAGGAGCAGAGGCCCAGCTGAGCTCATGAATTTCTCTGTCCCTTGTGCTCTCTCCTCCTGGGAAATGATCACTGGAACAAACTAAAATAATCACTGATGGTCCCTCTCTAAGCACTGAAGGAAGATTGATTCCAGCATTACAGATTGTTTCATCAGAGGATGGTTATCTGCAAGAGGTGGAAATGTCCCACTCTGGAAGCCCCTATTCCCATGTCTTAACTAGGCAGGACATGTAGAAAGGAGCAAGAAGGGAGCTCATTGACACATGGTTCAGGTGCTGACTCAGATGAGTCAGTCTGGGCATCTCGTTCTGTTTTGGAAGCCCCTGGAATGCAGTGGGATTCAGCAAACTCCTGTGAACTCCAGAAACACACAGCCGGTGGGATTCCCCTTCCCAAGCTGAAGTGTGCACAACACAGATGTCTGCATGGGAGCTCTTTCTCCAAGCTCCCATTGTAATCACCTGAGATGGAGGGTGGGAGTCAGTTGCCCACACACAAACACCTGGTGACATTGGAAGAGACAGAGGTGGTCCCAGGCACGTGCCAGTGTCTGCTTGCTCTCATGGAGCAACTGGGAGACACACATCCTTCTAGAGCATGAGGTGGGGGCCAGCTGGAGAATTTCTTTGGCCATCTCAAATGACACTAGATGCCCACTACTGTTAGAGCACCCCTCACTATGGTGCTCAGACACATGGAGATGCCTACAGTGCAAACTGCTAATGGAATTCAGTGCAGACACTTGATTTAATGACATAGAAACAGGCTGGCAGGGCCATGTCAGATGCCTGGGGTTTCTAGCATAACCACATGGATGGGACCTATGGGAAAACCATGCCCCTTTGGAGTGGCTGCTGGGCAGACAACCCAGGTTATCTCAGGCTTTCCTACCTGTGCCCAGACAACTGCATCCCACCACTGCCTTTAGGCAAAGTCCTTCCCATCTGCATTCAAGCGTGCTGCATAAATGGGAAGCACATTGTGATATGTGCTAATTTGTTACATCAAAGTGAGAAACAGCCTTGAAACATCCTGGACTGTGATGTGTGCTAATTGGTTACATCAAAGTAAGAAACAGCCTTGGGAACATCTGTGGGAACATCCTACATCCTGTGGTGGGGGCATGTACCCCGCCTGAGATAAGGGAGTTGAGATAGCGAAGCGGCAATGTTAGTTTAGATAGCCTAATATGGTAATGGCGATGTCACACAACTGTGAAATATAGCACGACCTCGAAAGTTGTAAAATATATGCGTGACCTGAGGGTCACCACTCACAATGCAGAGGGCTGAAGAAGACCCCCTAGCAACAGCCGGCGCAACCGCAGAAGTTACAGGAGGTGCCCCGTATACCCGGAGCTGGAATTGCATATAAGGAGACTGTGAGGGGGGGGTTGCGCGCGCCGTTGGTGGAGCAGGAGACTCCCCGGCCGCCCAGCGCTGTTTTGCTTACTTGTGACTTGCTCAATTATTTTATTAAATTGGAATTTATGCAACCCGGCCCGAGTGGTTGTCAATTTGTCGCGTTTACCTGTAACAATTTGGTGCCATGACTTGGATGCAGGCTTCTCTGGTTTCGGAACTCTGACTCAGGGGAGGCACCCCATCCCATCTTCGGATGGCCCCTGAGTGGGTAGTTCCCCTACCACAACCTGTACTTCCGAACCCTAAATCGGACAAGTAAGCAAAAGAACTGCAGTACCCCATAAACTTTGTGCACGAAGATCCGAACGAAGACTCAGGATTGAGTAAAGTATTGGTATGTGGTTCCGTTCGGTTGGGGTGGGATCCCCGGAGCACATCTAAGTGAGACGTCCCCAAGGGACGAAGCGAGTGCGGACCCTACAGTAGTGCGGTTCCCATTGTCCGCGAGGGCGTGGGCCACGACCTAGGGGAGCGATTGAGCGTGTGTGTGTGTGTGTGCTCCGGAAGATGGGACAGAAAAAGAGCAAGTCTTCTGATCCCATAGAGGGTTTTACAGTCGATAGTCCTTTAGGATTAATGATTAAGTATTGGAACAATTGGCCCTCCCGAAAAGGCAAAAGTCGAGAGAAAATGGTACATTACTGCATGCAAGTATGAGGTGGGAAGCAGATTAGAAGAGACCCCCTTTATTGGCCAATATACGGGTCTTTTGAAAATTGGATATGTCAGGCCCTAAATATATATGTGAATTCAAAGGAGCCCTTTAGTTTAGAAGAAAGTGAGTATGCTAGTTTATGGATAAGACCAGATACTCGAACCATGATATTTACCCTGAAAGAGAAGGGTTTGAGGAAGAAAAGCAAAATATTGGAGGAACTTCCCGTTTCTCCTCCCCCCTATATTCCCTCAGCTCCAGCTCAAAACCCAACACCAGCCCCTCCTCGTAGCCCCTCTCCAACGACCCCAGACCAGGATCTAGACCCTCCTAGTTCCCCAGAAGAAACCCGAAGGGTCACGAGGAGTCAAACGAGGGGAGGTGGGCGATCTGATCAGCTGTACCCCTTGCGAGAACTCCCCATGGGAGGACCACAGCTGGGGATGGGATTTGTGTCTATGCCCCTGAGTTCAGGGGACATACGGGATTTTAAGAAAGAAATGGGGAATTTATTAGAAGACCCTTTAGGGGTGGCTGAAAAATTAGATCAGTTTTTAGGTCCTAGCCTTTATACATGGGAGGAATTACAATCCATCTTAAGCATATTATTTACAGTGGAAGAAAGGGAAATGATCCGTAGGGCTGGGATGCAGATTTGGGATCAACAACACCAACAAGGTCCCGCAGCAGATATTAAATGGCCCACCCAACGGCCGGACGGGGACAATCAGAATGCTGAACATCGGACACATATGTCCGATCTAGGAACCATAATAGTTCAGGGAATCAGGGAATCTGTTCCCAGGGGGCAAAATATTAATAAGGCCTTCATGGAACAACAAAAAAGGGACGAGACACCAACAGAATGGCTTGAGAGACTTAGGAAAAATCTGCAACTTTATTCCGGGGTAGACCCCAGTACCCCTGTGGGACAGGCTCTATTGAAAACACAGTTTGTAGCAAAGGCCTTTCCAGATATCAGAAGGAAGTTAGAGAAGTTAGATGATTGGCAAGATAGAGGACTGGACGAATTGCTGAGGGAAGCTCAGAAAGTGCATGTGCGGAGGGAAGAGGAAACCCATCGCCGGCAGGCAAAGATTCTGGTGGCAGCAGTCCGAGAAGGGCAGAGAGGAATCCAGGCACAACCCCCTAGGTCGTATAACAGACCTAAAAGAAAGCCACCTCACCAAGAAGGACAACCCAGGGAAGTTGTGACGAGGGACTTGAGGCAGGTTGAGTGTTTTTATTGCCAGAAAAAAGGGCATCTGAAGAGAAATTGCAGGAAACGAATGCAGGATGAGCAAATGTTCCAAGAAGAGTAGGGGGGTCAGGGGCTCTATCTGCTGGGGACTCATAAAGGAACCGAGCCCTTGATAAAATTGAAATTGGGTCCCCAGCGACAAGAAGTAGAATTCCTTGTAGATTCTGGGGCAGAAAGATCTACTGTCCAAACGGTACCCTGGGGGTGTAAACCATCCCCAGAGAAATTACGAGTGATAGGAGCTAAAGGAGAACCCTTTAAGGTCCCAGTAATTAAAAATGTGGAAATAGAATCAGAATCTCGACTAAGTGTTGGATCCTTTTTATTAGTTCCCGAAGCTGAATATAATTTACTGGGCCGAGATATGATGGTTGAATTAGGAGTCAATTTAGAAGTAGAGAATCAAGAATTAGTTATAAAATTATGCACCCTTACTATTGAAGATGAGGCCAAAATCAATCCTGAAGTGTGGTATACCCCAGAGTCAGTAGGGAAACTAGATATTGCTCCCTTTGAAGTGAGTATACGAAATCCAGAAATCCCTGTTAGAGACAAGCAATATCCAATGTCACAGGAAGGGAGGCAAGGACTCCGACCAGTAAGCCAGAGGCTAATAAATCAAAGGTTACTGGAGCCTTGTATGTCTCCCCATAATACCCCCACCCCATACTCCGTGTGTTGGCTGAAGAGCCTGTCTGCCCCATGTGCGGCTCCAGGCACAGAGCGATGAGACAGCCCCCGCCCTGGCAAGGAGCCCCCTTCCCGCATCAGCCCCTACATCGCCCCGGGAAGGCAGGATGAGACCTGGCTGCTCCTGGGCTGAGCACCCTGCTTGGGGTCCCAGCAGGCGCTGCGAGAAGTGGGGTGCAGGCTTCCCCCTTCTCCCCGCTGGAGACGCTGCTGCCCTGGCCGGCGGTGGGAGCAGCCCCAGGCCCCACCCCCAGCAGGCAGGTAGTGGGGTGACAGTGCCTCCCCCAGCCCAGCACCGCCTGTGCTGCTCCGCGCGCTGAGGCGGCTCACTGTCTTCCTCTGCTTTAGTCTGGTGCTTGGAGCCAGGGCCCCACCTCAGCTCTGGCAAACAGAGACCTCCACTAGATGTAGCCATTCACTGAGTTAACCCTGGAGACAAGGTTTTAATTAAAACCTGGAAAGACTCGTCCTTGACTCCCCGCTGGGAGGGACCTTTTCTTGTCTCACTTACCACAGACACTGCTATTCGCACCGCAGAGCGAGGATGGACACACGCTAGCAGAATTAAAGGACCGATCTCAGAATCATCGTGGGAAGCCTTTGGAAATCCAGACAATTTAAAAGTAACCTTTAAGAAGAAACCTGGAATCCTCGATAAGTGAGACCACATTTTGTAAAACCTAACATAGTATTTGTTATAACCCCACATTGTATTTGTTATCCCTTTGCGTGTTATGCATGTAGGGTTTGTAAAAGGAAGTAGTGGACTCATTGTTAGTACAGGTATCTCCCTGGCGGCATTTGCCGCCCTTGTTATGACAAAATTGACTTATTGGACATTAAAAGATCATAAGCAAAGATCGGTAGAATGGTGGGAAGCCTTTGTTAAAAGGCCAAGATTAAAAACACCAATTGTAGGTGGACCGTGCCGTATGTTGGGTGTCTCTCTCGAAAAACTGGGGAGCCTTTCAAATCAGAAAGGCACATAAAGGAGGTTCCCCTGAAGAATACGGCTGCTGTCGAGAAGACAGGTACGCCCTGCTGCTCTGAGCAAAAGAGTAGGCAGAGGAGACAGAGACGTATAGAAACTGTGGGGATCGAGGCCGACAAGCCACCTCCTAAGCAGGAATACCTAAAGTTATAAGACCCAGACTCTTTAAAGTCCCAGAGACACCTGGCATCACGGATCGCCCCTCCAAGGCATTAAGGGTTTGTAAAGTATCCGTTAACCAAGCCATGGGTCCACTACTCCTCTGGAAGATGATTGTGCTGGGCTTATTAGGAAGACGAATCAAAGGGGAAAATAACGTACACCAACCCTTTAAATGGTAGAAAAATCCATCACCGCCTTAGAAAAGTCGTTAACATCACTATCAGAAGTGGTGTTACAGAACAGAAGAGGGATGGACCTCTTATTTTTGCAACAGGGAGGATTGTGTGCAGCCCTAGGAGAAGAATGTTGTTTTTACGCGGATCATACAGGAGTTGTCAGGGATACTATGGCGAAACTGAGAGAAGGCCTTGAAAGGCGTAAAAATGAAAGAGAAGCCCAGCAAGGGTGGTATGAATCATGGTTCAGTCGTTCTCCCTGGCTAACAACCTTATTGTCTGCAATAGCGGGTCCATTAGCTTTACTAGTACTTGTGTTGACCTTTGGGCCGTGTATAGTAAATAAAATTATTAACTTAGCAAAAAGCAGACTCGAAGCTGCCCACCTACTGTTGATAAAAAGTCAATATGAACAACTAAAAGAAGATGAAAGTAAGCATAACCCTATGCTCTCCCTGGCACAGGAGGCTGTTGCTCAATTTGATGAACAAATTAGAAGGGACCAAAACAAAAAGGGGGGGATTGTGATATGTGCTAATTTGTTGCATCAAAGTGAGAAACAGCCTTGGGAACATCTTGTATTGTGGTATGTACTAATTTGTTACATCAGCGAGAAACGGCCTTGGGAACACCTGTGGGAACATCCTACAGCCTGTGGTGGGGGGCATGTACCCCGCCTGAGAAAACTGAGCTGAGCTAGCGAAGCGGCAATGTTAGTTTAGATAGCCTAATATGGCACACAATGCAGAGGAAGACTCCAGCCTTCATCCCCACGACCACCAGAGGGCTGAAGAAGACCCCCTAGCAACAGCCGGCGCAACCGCAGAAGTTACAGGAGGTGCCCCGTATACCCGGAACTGGAATCGCATATAAGGAGACTGTGAGGGGGGGGGTTGCGCGTGCCGTTGGTGGAGCAGGAGACTCCCCCCGGACGCCCAGCGCTGTTTTGCTTACTTGTGACTTCCTCAATTATTCTATAAATTGGGATTTATGCAACCCGGCCCGAGTGGTTGTCAATTTGTCACGTTTACCTATAACACTGAGACACCACTGACCTCACAACCACAAACAGCAGCCACGCACCTAGCACTGGCCTAGCAGGCACTGAGCCACCACTGACCTCACAACTGAAAAGAGCACCCACGCACCTAGCACTGGCCTAGCAGGCACAGAGCCACCACTGACCTCACAACTGAAAACAGCAGCCACGCACCTAGCACTGGCCTAGCAGGCACTGAGCCACCAAGGACCTCACAACCACAAACAGCACCCACGCACCTAGCACTGGCCTAGCAGGCACTGAGCCACCACTGACCTCACAACTGAAAAGAGCACCCAGGCACCTAGCACTGGCCTAGCAGGCACTGAGCCACCACTGACCTCACAACTGAAAAGAGCACCCACGCACCTAGCACTGGCCTAGCAGGCACTGAGCCACCACTGACCTCACAACTGAAAACAGCAGCCACGCACCTAGCACTGGCCTAGCAGGCACTGAGCCACCACTGACCTCACAACTGAAAAGAGCACCCACGCACCTAGCACTGGCCTAGCAGGCACTGAGCCACCACTGACCTCACAACCACAAACAGCAGCCACGCACCTAGCACTGGCCTAGCAGGCACTGAGCCACCACTGACCTCACAACCACCAACAGCACCCACGCACCTAGCACTGGCCTAGCAGGCACTGAGCTACCACTGACCTCACAACTGAAAACAGCAGCCACGCACCTAGCACTGGCCTAGCAGGCACTGAGCCACCACTGACCTCACAACCACAAACAGCACCCACGCACCTAGCACTGGCCTAGCAGGCACTGAGCCACCACTGACCTCACAACTGAAAAGAGCACCCAGGCACCTAGCACTGGCCTAGCAGGCACTGAGCCACCACTGACCTCACAACTGAAAAGAGCACCCAGGCACCTAGCACTGGCCTAGCAGGCACTGAGCCACCACTGACCTCACAACTGAAAACAGCAGCCACGCACATAGCACTGGCCTAGCAGGCACTGAGCCACCACTGACCTCACAACCACAAACAGCACCCACGCACCTAGCACTGGCCTAGCAGGCGCTGAGCCACCACTGACCTCACAACCACAAACAGCACCCACGCACCTAGCACTGGCCTAGCAGGCACTGAGCCACCACTGACCTCACAACCACAAACAGCAGCCACGCACCTAGCACTGGCCTAGCAGGCACTGAGCCACCACTGACCTCACAACCACAAACAGCACCCACGCACCTAGCACTGGCCTAGCAGGCACTGAACCACCACTGACCTCACAACCACCAACAGCAGCCACGCACCTAGCACTGGCCTAGCAGGCACTGAACCACCACTGACCTCACAACCACAAACAGCAGCCACGCACCTAGCACTGGCCTAGCAGGCACTGAGCCACCACTGACCTCAGAACCACAAAGAACACCCACGCACCTAGCACTGGCCTAGCAGGCACTGAGCCACCACTGACCTCACAACTGAAAAGAGCACCCACGCACCTAGCACTGGCCTAGCAGGCACTGAGCCACCACTGACCTCACAACCACAAACAGCAGCCACGCACCTAGCACTGGCCTAGCAGGCACTGAGCCACCACTGACCTCACAACCACCAACAGCAGCCACGCACCTAGCAATGGCCTAGCAGGCACTGAGCCACCAAGGACCTCACAACCACAAACAGCAGCCACACACCTAGCACTCTCCTAGCAGGCACTGAGCCACCACTGACCTCACAACCACAAACAGCAGCCACGCACCTAGCACTGGCCTAGCAGGCACTAAGCCACCACTGACCTCACAACCACAAACAGCAGCCACGCACCTAGCACTGGCCTAGCAGGCACTGAGCCACCACTGACCTCACAACCACCAACAGCAGCCACGCACCTAGCACTGGCCTAGCAGGCACTGAGCCACCACTGACCTCACAACCACAAACAGCACCCACGCACCTAGCACTGGCATAGCAGGCACTGAGCCACCACTGACCTCACAACCACAAAGAACACCCACGCACCAAGCACTGGCCTAGCAGGCGCTGAGCCACCACTGACCTCACAACCACAAACAGCAGCCACGCACCTAGCGCTAGACTAGCAGGCGCTGAGCCACCACTGACCTCACAACCACCAACAGCAGTCACGCACCTAGCACTGGCCTAGCAGGCACTGAGCCACCACTGACCTCACAACCACCAACAGCACCCACGCACCTAGCACTGGCCTAGCAGGCACTGAGCCACCACTGACCTCACAACCACAAACAGCACCCACGCACCTAGCACTGGCCTAGCAGGCACTGAGCCACCACTGACCTCACAACTGAAAAGAGCACCCAGGCACCTAGCACTGGCCTAGCAGGCACTGAGCCACCACTGACCTCACAACTGAAAAGAGCACCCACGCACCTAGCACTGGCCTAGCAGGCACTGAGCCACCACTGACCTCACACCTGAAAACAGCAGCCACGCACCTCGCACTGGCCTAGCAGGCACTGAGCCACCACTGACCTCACAACCACCAACAGCACCCACGCACCTAGCACTGGCCTAGCAGGCACTGAGCCACCACTGACCTCACAACCACAAACAGCACCCACGCACCTAGCACTGGCCTAGCAGGCACTGAGCCACCACTGACCTCACAACCACAAACAGCAGCCACGCACCTAGCACTGGCCTAGCAGGCACTGAGCCACCACTGACCTCACAACCACAAACAGCACCCACGCACCTAGCACTGGCCTAGCAGGCACTGAACCACCACTGACCTCACAACCACCAACAGCAGCCACGCACCTAGCACTGGCCTAGCAGGCACTGAACCACCACTGACCTCACAACCACAAACAGCACCCACGCACCTAGCACTGGCCTAGCAGGCACTGAGCCACCACTGACCTCACAACCACCAACAGCAGCCACGCACCTAGCACTGGCCTAGCAGGCACTGAGCCACCACTGACCTCACAACCACAAACAGCAGCCACGCACCTAGCACTGGCCTAGCAGGCACTGAGCCACCACTGACCTCACAACCACAAAGAACACCCACGCACCTAGCACTGGCCTAGCAGGCACTGAGCCACCACTGACCTCACAACTGAAAAGAGCACCCACGCACCTAGCACTGGCCTAGCAGGCACTGAGCCACCACTGACCTCACAACCACAAACAGCACCCACGCACCTAGCACTGGCCTAGCAGGCACTGAGCCACCACTGACCTCACAACCACCAACAGCACCCACGCACCTAGCACTGGCCTAGCAGGCACTGAGCCACCACTGACCTCACAACCACAAACAGCACCCACGCACCTAGCACTGGACTAGCAGGCACTGAGCCACCACTGACCTCACAACCACAAACAGCACCCACGCACCTAGCACTGGCCTAGCAGGCACTGAGCCACCACTGACCTCACAACCACAAACAGCACCCACGCACCTAGCACTGGCCTAGCAGGCACTGAGCCACCACTGACCTCACAACCACCAACAGCACCCACGCACCTAGCACTGGCCTAGCAGGCACGGAGCCACAAGTGACCTCACAACCACAAACAGCAGCCACGCACCTAGCACCGGCCTAGCAGGCACTGAGCCACCACTGACCTCACAATTGAAAACAGCACCCACGCACCTAGCACTGGCCTAGCAGGCACTGAGCAACCACTGACCTCACAACCACCAACAGCAACCACGCACCTAGCACTGGCCTAGCAGGCACTGAGCCACCACTGACCTCACAACCACAAACAGCAGCCACGCACCTAGCACTGGCCTAGCAGGCACTGAGCCACCACTGACCTCACAACCACCCACAGCACCCACGCACCTAGCACTGGCCTAGCAGGCACTGAGCCACCACTGACCTCACAACTGAAAACAGCAGCCACGCACCTAGCACTGGCCTAGCAGGCACTGAGCCACCACTGACCTCACAACCACCAACAGCACCCACGCACCTAGCACTGGCCTAGCAGGCACTGAGCCACCACTGACCTCACAATTGAAAACAGCAGCCACGCACCTAGCACTGGCCTAGCAGGCACTGAGCCACCACTGACCTCACAACCACAAACAGCACCCACGCACCTAGCACTGGCCTAGCAGGCACTGAGCCACCACTGACCTCACAACCACCAACAGCAGCTACGCACCTAGCACTGGCCTAGCAGGCACTGAGCCACCACTGACCTCACAACCACAAACAGCACCCACGCACCTAGCACTGGCCTAGCAGGCACTGAGCCACCACTGACCTCACAACCACAAACAGCACCCACGCACCTAGCACTGGCCTAGCAGGCAGTGAGCCACCACTGACCTCACAACCACAAACAGCACCCACGCACCTAGCACTGGCCTAGCAGGCACTGAGCCACCACTGACCTCACAACCACAAACAGCACCCACGCACCTAGCACTGGCCTAGCAGGCACGGAGCCACAAGTGACCTCACAACCACAAACAGCAGCCACGCACCTAGCACCGGCCTAGCAGGCACTGAGCCACCACTGACCTCACAATTGAAAACAGCACCCACGCACCTAGCACTGGCCTAGCAGGCACTGAGCAACCACTGACCTCACAACCACCAACAGCACCCACGCACCTAGCACTGGCCTAGCAGGCACTGAGCCACCACTGACCTCACAACCACAAACAGCACCCACGCACCTAGCACTGGCCTAGCAGGCACTGAGCCACCACTGACCTCACAACCACCAACAGCACCCACGCACCTAGCACTGGCCTAGCAGGCACTGAGCCACCACTGACCTCACAACCACCAACAGCACCCACGCACCTAGCACTGGCCTAGCAGGCGCTGAGCCACCCCTGACCTCACAACCACCAACAGCAGCCACGCACCTAGCACTGGCCTAGCAGGCACTGAGCCACCACTGACCTCACAACCACAAACAGCAGCCACGCACCTAGCACTGGCCTAGCAGGCACTGAGCCACCACTGACCTCACAACCACCAACAGCACCCACGCACCTAGCACTGGCCTAGAAGGCACTGAGCCAGAAGTGACCTCACAACCACCAACAGCAGCCACGCACCTCGCACTGGCCTAGCAGGCACTGAGCCACCACTGACCTCACAAACACCAACAGCACCCACGCACCTAGCACTGGCCTAGCAGGCACTGAGCCACCACTGACCTCATAATTGAAAACAGCAGCCACGTACCTAGCACTGGCCTAGCAGGCACTGAGCCACCACTGACCTCACAACCACCAACAGCAGCCACGCACCTAGCAATGGCCTAGCAGGCACTGAGCCACCAAGGACCTCACAACCACAAACAGCAGCCACACACCTAGCACTCTCCTAGCAGGCACTGAGCCACCACTGACCTCACAACCACAAACAGCAGCCACGCACCTAGCACTGGCCTAGCAGGCACTAAGCCACCACTGACCTCACAACCACAAACAGCAGCCACGCACCTAGCACTGGCCTAGCAGGCACTGAGCCACCACTGACCTCACAACCACCAACAGCAGCCACGCACCTAGCACTGGCCTAGCAGGCACTGAGCCACCACTGACCTCAAAACCACAAACAGCACCCACGCACCTAGCACTGGCCTAGCAGGCACTGAGCCACAAGTGACCTCACAACCAAAAACAGCACCCACGCACCTAGCACCGGCCTAGCAGGCACTGAGCCACCACTGACCTCACAATTGAAAACAGCAGCCACGCACCTAGCACTGGCCTAGCAGGCACTGAGACACCACTGACCTCACAACCACAAACAGCACCCACGCACCTAGCACTGGCCTAGCAGGCACTGAGCCACCACTGACCTCACAACCACAAACAGCACCCACGCACCTAGCACTGGCCTAGCAGGCACTGAGCCACCACTGACCTCACAACTGAAAAGAGCACCCAGGCACCTAGCACTGGCCTAGCAGGCACTGAGCCACCACTGACCTCACAACTGAAAACAGCAGCCACGCACCTAGCACTGGCCTAGCAGGCACTGAGCCACCACTGACCTCACAACCACAAACAGCACCCACGCACCTAGCACTGGCATAGCAGGCACTGAGCCACCACTGACCTCACAACCACAAAGAACACCAACGCACCAAGCACTGGCCTAGCAGGCGCTGAGCCACCACTGACCTCACAACCACAAACAGCAGCCACGCACCTAGCTCTAGACTAGCAGGCGCTGAGCCACCACTGACCTCACAACCACCAACAGCAGTCACGCACCTAGCACTGGCCTAGCAGGCACTGAGCCACCACTGACCTCACAACCACCAACAGCACCCACGCACCTAGCACTGGCCTAGCAGGCACTGAGCCACCACTGACCTCACAACCACAAACAGCAGCCACGCACCTAGCACTGGCCTAGCAGGCACTGAGCCACCACTGACCTCACAACCACAAACAGCACCCACGCACCTAGCACTGGCCTAGCAGGCACTGAGCCACCACTGACCTCACAACTGAAAAGAGCACCCACGCACCTAGCACTGGCCTAGCAGGCACTGAGCCACCACTGACCTCACAACCACCAACAGCACCCACGCACCTAGCACTGGCCTAGCAGGCGCTGAGCCACCACTGACCTCACAACCACCAACAGCACCCACGCACCTAGCACTGGCCTAGCAGGCGCTGAGCCACCACTGACCTCACAACCACCAACAGCAGCCACGCACCTAGCACTGGCCTAGCAGGCACTGAGCCACCACTGACCTCACAACCACAAACAGCAGCCACGCACCTAGCACTGGCCTAGCAGGCACTGAGCCACCACTGACCTCACAACCACCAACAGCAGCCACGCACCTAGCACTGGCCTAGCAGGCACTGAGCCACCACTGACCTCAAAACCACAAACAGCACCCACGCACCTAGCACTGGCCTAGCAGGCACTGAGCCACAAGTGACCTCACAACCAAAAACAGCAGCCATGCACCTAGCACCGGCCTAGCAGGCACTGAGCCACCACTGACCTCACAATTGAAAACAGCAGCCACGCACCTAGCACTGGCCTAGCAGGCACTGAGACACCACTGACCTCACAACCACCAACAGCACCCACGCACCTAGCACTGGCCTAGCAGGCACTGAGCCACCACTGACCTCACAACCACAAACAGCACCCACGCACCTAGCACTGGCCTAGCAGGCACTGAGCCACCACTGACCTCACAACTGAAAAGAGCACCCAGGCACCTAGCACTGGCCTAGCAGGCACTGAGCCACCACTGACCTCACAACTGAAAAGAGCACCCACGCACCTAGCACTGGCCTAGCAGGCACTGAGCCACCACTGACCTCACAACTGAAAACAGCAGCCACGCACCTAGCACTGGCCTAGCAGGCACTGAGCCACCACTGACCTCACAACCACAAACAGCACCCACGCACCTAGCACTGGCATAGCAGGCACTGAGCCACCACTGACCTCACAACCACAAAGAACACCCACGCACCAAGCACTGGCCTAGCAGGCGCTGAGCCACCACTGACCTCACAACCACAAACAGCAGCCACGCACCTAGCTCTAGACTAGCAGGCGCTGAGCCACCACTGACCTCACAACCACCAACAGCAGTCACGCACCTAGCACTGGCCTAGCAGGCACTGAGCCACCACTGACCTCACAACCACCAACAGCACCCACGCACCTAGCACTGGCCTAGCAGGCACTGAGCCACCACTGACCTCACAACCACAAACAGCAGCCACGCACCTAGCACTGGCCTAGCAGGCACTGAGCCACCACTGACCTCACAACCACAAACAGCACCCACGCACCTAGCACTGGCCTAGCAGGCACTGAGCCACCACTGACCTCACAACCACAAACAGCACCCACGCACCTAGCACTGGCCTAGCAGGCACTGAGCCACCACTGACCTCACAACCACCAACAGCACCCACGCACCTAGCACTGGCCTAGCAGGCACTGAGCCACCACTGACCTCACAACCACCAACAGCACCCACGCACCTAGCACTGGCCTAGCAGGCGCTGAGCCACCCCTGACCTCACAACCACCAACAGCAGCCACGCACCTAGCACTGGCCTAGCAGGCACTGAGCCACCACTGACCTCACAACCACAAACAGCAGCCACGCACCTAGCACTGGCCTAGCAGGCACTGAGCCACCACTGACCTCACAACCACCAACAGCACCCACGCACCTAGCACTGGCCTAGAAGGCACTGAGCCAGAAGTGACCTCACAACCACCAACAGCAGCCACGCACCTCGCACTGGCCTAGCAGGCACTGAGCCACCACTGACCTCACAACCACCAACAGCACCCACGCACCTAGCACTGGCCTAGCAGGCACTGAGCCACCACTGACCTCATAATTGAAAACAGCAGCCACGTACCTAGCACTGGCCTAGCAGGCACTGAGCCACCACTGACCTCACAACCACCAACAGCAGCCACGCACCTAGCAATGGCCTAGCAGGCACTGAGCCACCAAGGACCTCACAACCACAAACAGCAGCCACACACCTAGCACTCTCCTAGCAGGCACTGAGCCACCACTGACCTCACAACCACAAACAGCAGCCACGCACCTAGCACTGGCCTAGCAGGCACTAAGCCACCACTGACCTCACAACCACAAACAGCAGCCACGCACCTAGCACTGGCCTAGCAGGCACTGAGCCACCACTGACCTCACAACCACCAACAGCAGCCACGCACCTAGCACTGGCCTAGCAGGCACTGAGCCACCACTGACCTCAAAACCACAAACAGCACCCACGCACCTAGCACTGGCCTAGCAGGCACTGAGCCACAAGTGACCTCACAACCAAAAACAGCACCCACGCACCTAGCACCGGCCTAGCAGGCACTGAGCCACCACTGACCTCACAATTGAAAACAGCAGCCACGCACCTAGCACTGGCCTAGCAGGCACTGAGACACCACTGACCTCACAACCACAAACAGCACCCACGCACCTAGCACTGGCCTAGCAGGCACTGAGCCACCACTGACCTCACAACCACAAACAGCACCCACGCACCTAGCACTGGCCTAGCAGGCACTGAGCCACCACTGACCTCACAACTGAAAAGAGCACCCAGGCACCTAGCACTGGCCTAGCAGGCACTGAGCCACCACTGACCTCACAACTGAAAACAGCAGCCACGCACCTAGCACTGGCCTAGCAGGCACTGAGCCACCACTGACCTCACAACCACAAACAGCACCCACGCACCTAGCACTGGCATAGCAGGCACTGAGCCACCACTGACCTCACAACCACAAAGAACACCAACGCACCAAGCACTGGCCTAGCAGGCGCTGAGCCACCACTGACCTCACAACCACAAACAGCAGCCACGCACCTAGCTCTAGACTAGCAGGCGCTGAGCCACCACTGACCTCACAACCACCAACAGCAGTCACGCACCTAGCACTGGCCTAGCAGGCACTGAGCCACCACTGACCTCACAACCACCAACAGCACCCACGCACCTAGCACTGGCCTAGCAGGCACTGAGCCACCACTGACCTCACAACCACAAACAGCAGCCACGCACCTAGCACTGGCCTAGCAGGCACTGAGCCACCACTGACCTCACAACCACAAACAGCACCCACGCACCTAGCACTGGCCTAGCAGGCACTGAGCCACCACTGACCTCACAACTGAAAAGAGCACCCACGCACCTAGCACTGGCCTAGCAGGCACTGAGCCACCACTGACCTCACAACCACCAACAGCACCCACGCACCTAGCACTGGCCTAGCAGGCGCTGAGCCACCACTGACCTCACAACCACCAACAGCACCCACGCACCTAGCACTGGCCTAGCAGGCGCTGAGCCACCACTGACCTCACAACCACCAACAGCAGCCACGCACCTAGCACTGGCCTAGCAGGCACTGAGCCACCACTGACCTCACAACCACAAACAGCAGCCACGCACCTAGCACTGGCCTAGCAGGCACTGAGCCACCACTGACCTCACAACCACCAACAGCAGCCACGCACCTAGCACTGGCCTAGCAGGCACTGAGCCACCACTGACCTCAAAACCACAAACAGCACCCACGCACCTAGCACTGGCCTAGCAGGCACTGAGCCACAAGTGACCTCACAACCAAAAACAGCAGCCATGCACCTAGCACCGGCCTAGCAGGCACTGAGCCACCACTGACCTCACAATTGAAAACAGCAGCCACGCACCTAGCACTGGCCTAGCAGGCACTGAGACACCACTGACCTCACAACCACAAACAGCACCCACGCACCTAGCACTGGCCTAGCAGGCACTGAGCCACCACTGACCTCACAACCACAAACAGCACCCACGCACCTAGCACTGGCCTAGCAGGCACTGAGCCACCACTGACCTCACAACTGAAAAGAGCACCCAGGCACCTAGCACTGGCCTAGCAGGCACTGAGCCACCACTGACCTCACAACTGAAAAGAGCACCCACGCACCTAGCACTGGCCTAGCAGGCACTGAGCCACCACTGACCTCACAACTGAAAACAGCAGCCACGCACCTAGCACTGGCCTAGCAGGCACTGAGCCACCACTGACCTCACAACCACAAACAGCACCCACGCACCTAGCACTGGCATAGCAGGCACTGAGCCACCACTGACCTCACAACCACAAAGAACACCCACGCACCAAGCACTGGCCTAGCAGGCGCTGAGCCACCACTGACCTCACAACCACAAACAGCAGCCACGCACCTAGCTCTAGACTAGCAGGCGCTGAGCCACCACTGACCTCACAACCACCAACAGCAGTCACGCACCTAGCACTGGCCTAGCAGGCACTGAGCCACCACTGACCTCACAACCACCAACAGCACCCACGCACCTAGCACTGGCCTAGCAGGCACTGAGCCACCACTGACCTCACAACCACAAACAGCAGCCACGCACCTAGCACTGGCCTAGCAGGCACTGAGCCACCACTGACCTCACAACCACAAACAGCACCCACGCACCTAGCACTGGCCTAGCAGGCACTGAGCCACCACTGACCTCACAACTGAAAAGAGCACCCACGCACCTAGCACTGGCCTAGCAGGCACTGAGCCACCACTGACCTCACAACTGAAAAGAGCAGCCACGCACCTCGCACTGGCCTAGCAGGCACTGAGCCACCACTGACCTCACAACCACAAACAGCACCCACGCACCTAGCACTGGCCTAGCAGGCACTGAGCCACCACTGACCTCACAACCACAAACAGCACCCACGCACCTAGCACTGGCCTAGCAGGCACTGAGCCACCACTGCCCTCACAACCACAAACAGCAGCCACGCACCTAGCACTGGCCTAGAAGGCACTGAGCCACCACTGACCTCACAACCACAAACAGCACCCACGCACCTAGCACTGGCCTAGCAGGCACTGAGCCAAAACTGACCTCACAACCACAAACAGCACCCACGCACCTAGCACTGGCCTAGCAGGCACTGAGCCACCACTGACCTCACAACCACCAACAGCAGCCACGCACCTAGCACTGGCCTAGCAGGCACTGAGCCACCACTGACCTCACAACCACAAACAGCACCCACGCACCTAGCACTGGCCTAGCAGGCACTGAGCCACCACTGACCTCACAATTGAAAACAGCAGCCACGCACCTAGCACTGGCCTAGCAGGCACTGAGCCACCACTGACCTCACAACCACAAACAGCAGCCACGCACCTAGCACTGGCCTAGCAGGCACTGAGCCACCACTGACCTCACAACCACAAAGAACACCCACGCACCAAGCACTGGCCTAGCAGGCGCTAAGCCACCACTGACCTCACAACCACAACAGCAGCCACGCACCTAGCGCTAGACTAGCAGGCACTGAGCCACCACTGACCTCACTACCACAAACAGCAGCCACGCACCTAGCACTGGCCTAGCAGGCACTGAGCCACCACTGACCTCACAACCACAAACAGCAGCCACGCACCTAGCACTGGCCTAGCAGGCACTGAGCCAAAACTGACCTCACAACCACCAACAGCAGCCACGCACCTAGCACTGGCCTAGCAGGCACTGAGGCACCACTGACCTCACAACCACAAACAGCAGCCACGCACCTAGCACTGGCCTAGCAGGCACTGAGCCACCACTGACCTCACAACCACCAACAGCACCCACGCACCTAGCACTGGCCTAGCAGGCACTGAGCCACCACTGACCTCACAACTGAAAAGAGCACCCACGCACCTAGCACTGGCCTAGCAGGCACTGAGCCACCACTGACCTCACAACCACAAACAGCAGCCACGCACCTAGCACTGGCCTAGCAGGCACTGAGCCACCACTGACCTCACAACTGAAAAGAGCACCCAGGCACCTAGCACTGGCCTAGCAGGCACTGAGCCACCACTGACCTCACAACTGAAAACAGCAGCCACGCACCTAGCACTGGCCTAGCAGGCACTGAGCCACCACTGACCTCACAACTGAAAAGAGCACCCAGGCACCTAGCACTGGCCTAGCAGGCACTGAGCCACCACTGACCTCACAACTGAAAACAGCACCCACGCACCTAGCACTGGCCTAGCAGGCACTGAGCCACCACTGACCTCACAATTGAAAACAGCACCCACGCACCTAGCACTGGCCTAGCAGGCACTGAGCCACCACTGACCTCACAACCACAAAGAACACCCACGCACCAAGCACTGGCCTAGCAGGCACTGAGTCACCACTGACCTCACAACCACAAACAGCAGCCACGCACCTAGCACTGGCCTAGCAGGCACTGAGCCACCACTGACCTCACAACTGAAAACAGCAGCCATGCACCTAGCACTGGCCTAGCAGGCACTGAGCCACCACTGACCTCACAACCACAAACAGCACCCACGCACCTAGCACTGGCCTAGCAGGCACTGAGCCACCACTGACCTCACAACTGAAAAGAGCACCCACGCACCTAGCACTGGCCTAGCAGGCACTGAGCCACCACTGACCTCACAATTGAAAACAGCAGCCACGCACCTAGCACTGGCCTAGCAGGCACTGAGCCACCACTGACCTCACAACTGAAAAGAGCACCCAGGCACCTAGCACTGGCCTAGCAGGCACTGAGCCACCACTGACCTCACAACTGAAAAGAGCACCCACGCACCTAGCACTGGCCTAGCAGGCACTGAGCCACCACTGACCTCACAACTGAAAACAGCAGCCACGCACCTAGCACTGGCCTAGCAGGCACTGAGCCACCACTGACCTCACAATTGAAAACAGCACCCACGCACCTAGCACTGGCCTAGCAGGCACTGAGCCACCACGGACCTCACAACCACCAACAGCAGTCACGCACCTAGCACTGGCCTAGCAGGCACTGAGCCACCACTGACCTCACAACCACAAACAGCAGCCACGCACCTAGCACTGGCCTAGCAGGCACTGAGCCACCACTGACCTCACAACCACCAACAGCAGCCACGCACCTAGCACTGGCCTAGCAGGCACTGAGCCACCACTGACCTCACAACCACCAACAGCACCCACGCACCTAGCACTGGCCTAGCAGGCACTGAGCCACCACTGACCTCACAACCACAAACAGCACCCACGCACCTAGCACTGGCCTAGCAGGCACTGAGCCACCACTGACCTCACAACCACAAACAGCACCCACGCACCTAGCACTGGCCTAGCAGGCACTGAGCCACCACTGACCTCACAACTGAAAAGAGCACCCACGCACCTAGCACTGGCCTAGCAGGCACTGAGCCACCACTGACCTCACAACTGAAAACAGCAGCCACGCACCTCGCACTGGCCTAGCAGGCACTGAGCCACCACTGACCTCACAACTGAAAACAGCACCCACGCACCTAGCACTGGACTAGCAGGCACTGAGCCACCACTGACCTCACAACTGAAAACAGCAGCCACGCACCTAGCACTGGCCTAGCAGGCACTGAGCCACCACTGACCTCACAATTGAAAACAGCACCCACGCACCTAGAACTGGCCTAGCAGGCACTGAGCCACCACTGACCTCACAACCACCAACAGCAGCCACGCACCTAGCACTGGCCTAGCAGGCACTGAGCCACCACCGACCTCACAATTGAAAACAGCAGCTACGCACCTAGCACTAGCCTAGCAGGCACTGAGCCACCACTGACCTCACAACCACAAACAGCACCCACGCACCTAGCACTGGCCTAGCAGGCACTGAGCCACCACTGACCTCACAACCACCAACAGCACCCACGCACCTAGCACTGGCCTAGCAGGCACTGAGCCACCACTGACCTCACAACTGAAAAGAGCACCCACGCACCTAGCACTGGCCTAGCAGGCACTGAGCCACCACTGACCTCACAACTGAAAACAGCAGCCACGCACCTAGCACTGGCCTAGCAGGCACTGAGCCACCACTGACCTCACAACCACAAACAGCACCCACGCACCTAGCACTGGCCTAGCAGGCACTGAGCCACCACTGACCTCACAACTGAAAAGAGCACCCACGCACCTAGCACTGGCCTAGCAGGCGCTGAGCCACCACTGACCTCACAACCACCAACAGCACCCACGCACCTAGCACTGGCCTAGCAGGCACTGAGCCACCACTGACCTCACAACCACCAACAGCAGCCACGCACCTAGCACTGGCCTAGCAGGCACTGAGCCACCACTGACCTCACAACCACAAACAGCACCCACGCACCTAGCACTGGCCTAGCAGGCACTGAGCCACCACTGACCTCACAACCACCAACAGCAGCCACGCACCTAGCACTGGCCTAGCAGGCACTGAGCCACCACTGACCTCACAACCACAAACAGCACCCACGCACCTAGCACTGGCCTAGCAGGCACTGAGCCACCACTGACCTCACAACCACAAACAGCACCCACGCACCTAGCACTGGCCTAGCAGGCACTGAGCCACCACTGACCTCACAACCACAAACAGCACCCACGCACCTCGCACTGGCCTAGCAGGCACTGAGCCACCACTGACCTCACAACCACAAACAGCACCCACGCACCTAGCACTGGCCTAGCAGGCACTGAGCCACCACTGACCTCACAACTGAAAAGAGCACCCACGCACCTAGCACTGGCCTAGCAGGCACTGAGCCACCACTGACCTCACAACTGAAAACAGCAGCCATGCACCTCGCACTGGCCTAGCAGGCACTGAGCCACCACTGACCTCACAACTGAAAACAGCACCCACGCACCTAGCACTGGCCTAGCAGGCACTGAGCCACCACTGACCTCACAACTGAAAAGAGCACCCACGCACCTAGCACTGGCCTAGCAGGCACTGAGCCACCACTGACCTCACAATTGAAAACAGCAGCCACGCACCTAGCACTGGCCTAGCAGGCACTGAGCCAAAACTGACCTCACAACTGAAAAGAGCACCCACGCACCTAGCACTGGCCTAGCAGGCACTGAGCCACCACTGACCTCACAACTGAAAACAGCAGCCACGCACCTAGCACTGGCCTAGCAGGCACTGAGCCACCACTGACCTCACAACCACAAAGAACACCCACGCACCAAGCACTGGCCTAGCAGGCGCTAAGCCACCACTGACCTCACAACCACAAACAGCAGCCACGCACCTAGCGCTAGACTAGCAGGCGCTGAGCCACCACTGACCTCACAACCACAAACAGCAGCCACGCACCTAGCACTGGCCTAGCAGGCACTGAGCCACCACTGACCTCACAACCACAAACAGCGGCCACGCACCTAGCACTGGCCTAGCAGGCACTGAGCCACCACTGACATCACAACCACAAACAGCAGCCACGCACCTCGCACTGGCTTAGCAGGCACTGAGCCAAAACTGACCTCACAACCACAAACAGCACCCACGCACCTAGCACTGGCCTAACAGGCACTGAGGCACCACTGACCTCACAACCACAAACAGCACCCACGCACCTAGCACTGGCCTAGCAGGCACTGAGCCACCACTTACCTGACAACTGAAAAGAGCACCCACGCACCTAGCACTGGCCTAGCAGGCACTGAGCCACCACTGACCTCACAACCACCAACAGCACCCACGCACCTCGCACTGGCCTAGCAGGCACTGAGCCACCACTGACCTCACAACCACAAACAGCACCCACGCACCTAGCACTGGCCTAGCAGGCACTGAGCCACCACTGACCTCACAACTGAAAAGAGCACCCACGCACCTAGCACTGGCCTAGCAGGCACTGAGCCACCACTGACCTCACAATTGAAAACAGCACCCACGCACCTAGCACTGGCCTAGCAGGCACTGAGCCACCACTGACCTCACAACTGAAAAGAGCACCCAGGCACCTAGCACTGGCCTAGCAGGCACTGAGCCACCACTGACCTCACAACTGAAAAGAGCACCCACGCACCTAGCACTGGCCTAGCAGGCACTGAGCCACCACTGACCTCACAACTGAAAACAGCAGCCACGCACCTAGCACTGGCCTAGCAGGCACTGAGCCACCACTGACCTCACAACCACAAAGAACACCCACGCACCAAGCACTGGCCTAGCAGGCGCTGAGCCACCACTGACCTCACAACCACAAACAGCACCCACGCACCTAGCGCTAGACTAGCAGGCGCTGAGCCACCACTGACCTCACAACCACCAACAGCACCCACGCACCTAGCACTGGCCTAGCAGGCACTGAGCCACCACTGACCTCACAACCACAAACAGCAGCCACGCACCTAGCACTGGCCTAGCAGGCACTGAGCCACCACTGACCTCACAACCACCAACAGCAGCCACGCACCTAGCACTGGCCTAGCAGGCACTGAGCCACCACTGACCTCACAACCACCAACAGCACCCACGCACCTAGCACTGGCCTAGCAGGCACTGAGCCACCACTGACCTCACAACCACAAACAGCAGCCACGCACCTAGCACTGGCCTAGCAGGCACTGAGCCACCACTGACCTCACAACCACAAACAGCACCCACGCACCTAGCACTGGCCTAGCAGGCACTGAGCCACCACTGACCTCAAAACCACAAACAGCACCCACGCACCTAGCACTGGCCTAGCAGGCACTGAGCCACCACTGACCTCACAACTGAAAACAGCAGCCACGCACCTCGCACTGGCCTAGCAGGCACTGAGCCACCACTGACCTCACAACTGAAAACAGCAGCCACGCACCTAGCACTGGCCTAGCAGGCACTGAGCCACCACTGACCTCACAACCACAAACAGCACCCACGCACCTAGCACTGGCCTAGCAGGCACTGAGCCACCACTGACCTCACAACCACAAACAGCAGCCACGCACCTAGCACTGGCCTAGCAGGCACTGAGCCACCACTGACCTCACAACCACCAACAGCAGCCACGCACCTAGCACTGGCCTAGCAGGCACTGAGCCACCACTGACCTCACAATTGAAAACAGCAGCTACGCACCTAGCACTAGCCTAGCAGGCACTGAGCCACCACTGACCTCACAACCACAAACAGCACCCACGCACCTAGCACTGGCCTAGCAGGCACTGAGCCACCACTGACCTCACAACCACCAACAGCACCCACGCACCTAGCACTGGCCTAGCAGGCACTGAGCCACCACTGACCTCACAACTGAAAAGAGCACCCACGCACCTAGCACTGGCCTAGCAGGCACTGAGCCACCACTGACCTCACAACTGAAAACAGCAGCCACGCACCTAGCACTGGCCTAGCAGGCACTGAGCCACCACTGACCTCACAACCACAAACAGCACCCACGCACCTAGCACTGGCCTAGCAGGCACTGAGCCACCACTGACCTCACAACTGAAAAGAGCACCCACGCACCTAGCACTGGCCTAGCAGGCGCTGAGCCACCACTGACCTCACAACCACCAACAGCACCCACGCACCTAGCACTGGCCTAGCAGGCACTGAGCCACCACTGACCTCACAACCACCAACAGCAGCCACGCACCTAGCACTGGCCTAGCAGGCACTGAGCCACCACTGACCTCACAACCACAAACAGCACCCACGCACCTAGCACTGGCCTAGCAGGCACTGAGCCACCACTGACCTCACAACCACCAACAGCAGCCACGCACCTAGCACTGGCCTAGCAGGCACTGAGCCACCACTGACCTCACAACCACAAACAGCACCCACGCACCTAGCACTGGCCTAGCAGGCACTGAGCCACCACTGACCTCACAACCACAAACAGCACCCACGCACCTAGCACTGGCCTAGCAGGCACTGAGCCACCACTGACCTCACAACCACAAACAGCACCCACGCACCTAGCACTGGCCTAGCAGGCACTGAGCCACCACTGACCTCACAACTGAAAACAGCAGCCATGCACCTCGCACTGGCCTAGCAGGCACTGAGCCACCACTGACCTCAAAACTGAAAACAGCACCCACGCACCTAGCACTGGCCTAGCAGGCACTGAGCCACCACTGACCTCACAACTGAAAAGAGCACCCACGCACCTAGCACTGGCCTAGCAGGCACTGAGCCACCACTGACCTCACAATTGAAAACAGCAGCCACGCACCTAGCACTGGCCTAGCAGGCACTGAGCCAAAACTGACCTCACAACTGAAAAGAGCACCCACGCACCTAGCACTGGCCTAGCAGGCACTGAGCCACCACTGACCTCACAACTGAAAACAGCAGCCACGCACCTAGCACTGGCCTAGCAGGCACTGAGCCACCACTGACCTCACAACCACAAAGAACACCCACGCACCAAGCACTGGCCTAGCAGGCGCTAAGCCACCACTGACCTCACAACCACAAACAGCAGCCACGCACCTAGCGCTAGACTAGCAGGCGCTGAGCCACCACTGACCTCACAACCACAAACAGCAGCCACGCACCTAGCACTGGCCTAGCAGGCACTGAGCCACCACTGACCTCACAACCACAAACAGCAGCCACGCACCTAGCACTGGCCTAGCAGGCACTGAGCCACCACTGACATCACAACCACAAACAGCAGCCACGCACCTAGCACTGGCCTAGCAGGCACTGAGCCAAAACTGACCTCACAACCACAAACAGCACCCACGCACCTAGCACTGGCCTAACAGGCACTGAGGCACCACTGACATCACAACCACAAACAGCACCCACGCACCTAGCACTGGCCTAGCAGGCACTGAGCCACCACTTACCTGACAACTGAAAAGAGCACCCACGCACCTAGCACAGGCCTAGCAGGCACTGAGCCACCACTGACCTCACAACTGAAAACAGCAGCCACGCACCTCGCACTGGCCTAGCAGGCACTGAGCCACCACTGACCTCACAACCACAAACAGCACCCACGCACCTAGCACTGGCCTAGCAGGCACTGAGCCACCACTGACCTCACAACTGAAAAGAGCACCCACGCACCTAGCACTGGCCTAGCAGGCACTGAGCCACCACTGACCTCACAACTGAAAACAGCAGCCACGCACCTAGCACTGGCCTAGCAGGCACTGAGCCACCACTGACCTCACAACCACAAAGAACACCCACGCACCAAGCACTGGCCTAGCAGGCGCTGAGCCACCACTGACCTCACAACCACAAACAGCACCCACGCACCTAGCGCTAGACTAGCAGGCGCTGAGCCACCACTGACCTCACAACCACCAACAGCAGTCAAGCACCTAGCACTGGCCTAGCAGGCACTGAGCCACCACTGACCTCACAACCACAAACAGCACCCACGCACCTAGCACTGGCCTAGCAGGCACTGAGCCACCACTGACCTCACAACCACCAACAGCAGCCACGCACCTAGCACTGGCCTAGCAGGCACTGAGCCACCACTGACCTCACAACCACCAACAGCACCCACGCACCTAGCACTGGCCTAGCAGGCACTGAGCCACCACTGACCTCACAACCACAAACAGCACCCACGCACCTAGCACTGGCCTAGCAGGCACTGAGCCACCACTGACCTCACAACCACAAACAGCACCCACGCACCTAGCACTGGCCTAGCAGGCACTGAGCCACCACTGACCTCAAAACCACAAACAGCACCCACGCACCTAGCACTGGCCTAGCAGGCACTGAGCCACCACTGACCTCACAACTGAAAACAGCAGCCACGCACCTCGCACTGGCCTAGCAGGCACTGAGCCACCACTGACCTCACAACTGAAAACAGCACCCACGCACCTAGCACTGGACTAGCAGGCACTGAGCCACCACTGACCTCACAACCACAAACAGCACCCACGCACCTAGCACTGGCCTAGCAGGCACTGAGCCACCACTGACCTCACAATTGAAAACAGCACCCACGCACCTAGCACTGGCCTAGCAGGCACTGAGCCACCACTGACCTCACAACCACCAACAGCAGCCACGCACCTAGCACTGGCCTAGCAGGCACTGAGCCACCACTGACCTCACAATTGAAAACAGCAGCTACGCACCTAGCACTGGCCTAGCAGGCACTGAGCCACCACTGACCTCACAACCACAAACAGCACCCACGCACCTAGCACTGGCCTAGCAGGCACTGAGCCACCACTGACCTCACAACCACCAACAGCACCCACGCACCTAGCACTGGCCTAGCAGGCACTGAGCCACCACTGACCTCACAACTGAAAAGAGCAGCCACGCACCTAGCACTGGCCTAGCAGGCACTGAGCCACCACTGACCTCACAACTGAAAACAGCAGCCACGCACCTAGCACTGGCCTAGCAGGCACTGAGCCACCACTGACCTCACAACCACAAACAGCACCCACGCACCTAGCACTGGCCTAGCAGGCACTGAGCCACCACTGACCTCACAACTGAAAAGAGCACCCACGCACCTAGCACTGGCCTAGCAGGCGCTGAGCCACCACTGACCTCACAACCACCAACAGCACCCACGCACCTAGCACTGGCCTAGCAGGCACTGAGCCACCACTGACCTCACAACCACCAACAGCAGCCACGCACCTAGCACTGGCCTAGCAGGCACTGAGCCACCACTGACCTCACAACCACAAACAGCACCCACGCACCTAGCACTGGCCTAGCAGGCACTGAGCCACCACTGACCTCACAACCACCAACAGCAGCCACGCACCTAGCACTGGCCTAGCAGGCACTGAGCCACCACTGACCTCACAACCACAAACAGCACACACGCACCTAGCACTGGCCTAGCAGGCACTGAGCCACCACTGACCTCACAACCACAAACAGCACCCACGCACCTAGCACTGGCCTAGCAGGCACTGAGCCACCACTGACCTCACAACCACAAACAGCACCCACGCACCTAGCACTGGCCTAGCAGGCACTGAGCCACCACTGACCTCACAACCACAAACAGCACCCACGCACCTAGCACTGGCCTAGCAGGCACTGAGCCACCACTGACCTCACAACTGAAAACAGCAGCCATGCACCTCGCACTGGCCTAGCAGGCACTGAGCCACCACTGACCTCACAACTGAAAACAGCAGCCACGCACCTAGCACTGGCCTAGCAGGCACTGAGCCACCACTGACCTCACAACTGAAAAGAGCACCCACGCACCTAGCACTGGCCTAGCAGGCACTGAGCCACCACGGACCTCACAACCACAAACAGCAGCCACGCACCTAGCACTGGCCTAGCAGGCACTGAGCCACCACTGACCTCACAACTGAAAAGAGCACCCACGCACCTAGCACTGGCCTAGCAGGCACTGAGCCACCACTGACCTCACAACTGAAAACAGCAGCCACGCACCTAGCACTGGCCTAGCAGGCACTGAGCCACCACTGACCTCACAACCACAAAGAACACCCACGCACCAAGCACTGGCCTAGCAGGCGCTAAGCCACCACTGACCTCACAACCACAAACAGCAGCCACGCACCTAGCGCTAGACTAGCAGGCGCTGAGCCACCACTGACCTCACAACCACAAACAGCAGCCACGCACCTAGCACTGGCCTAGCAGGCACTGAGCCACCACTGACCTCACAACCACAAACAGCGGCCACGCACCTAGCACTGGCCTAGCAGGCACTGAGCCACCACTGACATCACAACCACAAACAGCAGCCACGCACCTCGCACTGGCTTAGCAGGCACTGAGCCAAAACTGACCTCACAACCACAAACAGCACCCACGCACCTAGCACTGGCCTAACAGGCACTGAGGCACCACTGACCTCACAACCACAAACAGCACCCACGCACCTAGCACTGGCCTAGCAGGCACTGAGCCACCACTTACCTGACAACTGAAAAGAGCACCCACGCACCTAGCACTGGCCTAGCAGGCACTGAGCCACCACTGACCTCACAACCACCAACAGCACCCACGCACCTCGCACTGGCCTAGCAGGCACTGAGCCACCACTGACCTCACAACCACAAACAGCACCCACGCACCTAGCACTGGCCTAGCAGGCACTGAGCCACCACTGACCTCACAACTGAAAAGAGCACCCACGCACCTAGCACTGGCCTAGCAGGCACTGAGCCACCACTGACCTCACAATTGAAAACAGCACCCACGCACCTAGCACTGGCCTAGCAGGCACTGAGCCACCACTGACCTCACAACTGAAAAGAGCACCCAGGCACCTAGCACTGGCCTAGCAGGCACTGAGCCACCACTGACCTCACAACTGAAAAGAGCACCCACGCACCTAGCACTGGCCTAGCAGGCACTGAGCCACCACTGACCTCACAACTGAAAACAGCAGCCACGCACCTAGCACTGGCCTAGCAGGCACTGAGCCACCACTGACCTCACAACCACAAAGAACACCCACGCACCAAGCACTGGCCTAGCAGGCGCTGAGCCACCACTGACCTCACAACCACAAACAGCACCCACGCACCTAGCGCTAGACTAGCAGGCGCTGAGCCACCACTGACCTCACAACCACCAACAGCACCCACGCACCTAGCACTGGCCTAGCAGGCACTGAGCCACCACTGACCTCACAACCACAAACAGCAGCCACGCACCTAGCACTGGCCTAGCAGGCACTGAGCCACCACTGACCTCACAACCACCAACAGCAGCCACGCACCTAGCACTGGCCTAGCAGGCACTGAGCCACCACTGACCTCACAACCACCAACAGCACCCACGCACCTAGCACTGGCCTAGCAGGCACTGAGCCACCACTGACCTCACAACCACAAACAGCAGCCACGCACCTAGCACTGGCCTAGCAGGCACTGAGCCACCACTGACCTCACAACCACAAACAGCACCCACGCACCTAGCACTGGCCTAGCAGGCACTGAGCCACCACTGACCTCAAAACCACAAACAGCACCCACGCACCTAGCACTGGCCTAGCAGGCACTGAGCCACCACTGACCTCACAACTGAAAACAGCAGCCACGCACCTCGCACTGGCCTAGCAGGCACTGAGCCACCACTGACCTCACAACTGAAAACAGCAGCCACGCACCTAGCACTGGCCTAGCAGGCACTGAGCCACCACTGACCTCACAACCACAAACAGCACCCACGCACCTAGCACTGGCCTAGCAGGCACTGAGCCACCACTGACCTCACAACCACAAACAGCAGCCACGCACCTAGCACTGGCCTAGCAGGCACTGAGCCACCACTGACCTCACAACCACCAACAGCAGCCACGCACCTAGCACTGGCCTAGCAGGCACTGAGCCACCACTGACCTCACAATTGAAAACAGCAGCTACGCACCTAGCACTAGCCTAGCAGGCACTGAGCCACCACTGACCTCACAACCACAAACAGCACCCACGCACCTAGCACTGGCCTAGCAGGCACTGAGCCACCACTGACCTCACAACCACCAACAGCACCCACGCACCTAGCACTGGCCTAGCAGGCACTGAGCCACCACTGACCTCACAACTGAAAAGAGCACCCACGCACCTAGCACTGGCCTAGCAGGCACTGAGCCACCACTGACCTCACAACTGAAAACAGCAGCCACGCACCTAGCACTGGCCTAGCAGGCACTGAGCCACCACTGACCTCACAACCACAAACAGCACCCACGCACCTAGCACTGGCCTAGCAGGCACTGAGCCACCACTGACCTCACAACTGAAAAGAGCACCCACGCACCTAGCACTGGCCTAGCAGGCGCTGAGCCACCACTGACCTCACAACCACCAACAGCACCCACGCACCTAGCACTGGCCTAGCAGGCACTGAGCCACCACTGACCTCACAACCACCAACAGCAGCCACGCACCTAGCACTGGCCTAGCAGGCACTGAGCCACCACTGACCTCACAACCACAAACAGCACCCACGCACCTAGCACTGGCCTAGCAGGCACTGAGCCACCACTGACCTCACAACCACCAACAGCAGCCACGCACCTAGCACTGGCCTAGCAGGCACTGAGCCACCACTGACCTCACAACCACAAACAGCACCCACGCACCTAGCACTGGCCTAGCAGGCACTGAGCCACCACTGACCTCACAACCACAAACAGCACCCACGCACCTAGCACTGGCCTAGCAGGCACTGAGCCACCACTGACCTCACAACCACAAACAGCACCCACGCACCTAGCACTGGCCTAGCAGGCACTGAGCCACCACTGACCTCACAACTGAAAACAGCAGCCATGCACCTCGCACTGGCCTAGCAGGCACTGAGCCACCACTGACCTCAAAACTGAAAACAGCACCCACGCACCTAGCACTGGCCTAGCAGGCACTGAGCCACCACTGACCTCACAACTGAAAAGAGCACCCACGCACCTAGCACTGGCCTAGCAGGCACTGAGCCACCACTGACCTCACAATTGAAAACAGCAGCCACGCACCTAGCACTGGCCTAGCAGGCACTGAGCCAAAACTGACCTCACAACTGAAAAGAGCACCCACGCACCTAGCACTGGCCTAGCAGGCACTGAGCCACCACTGACCTCACAACTGAAAACAGCAGCCACGCACCTAGCACTGGCCTAGCAGGCACTGAGCCACCACTGACCTCACAACCACAAAGAACACCCACGCACCAAGCACTGGCCTAGCAGGCGCTAAGCCACCACTGACCTCACAACCACAAACAGCAGCCACGCACCTAGCGCTAGACTAGCAGGCGCTGAGCCACCACTGACCTCACAACCACAAACAGCAGCCACGCACCTAGCACTGGCCTAGCAGGCACTGAGCCACCACTGACCTCACAACCACAAACAGCAGCCACGCACCTAGCACTGGCCTAGCAGGCACTGAGCCACCACTGACATCACAACCACAAACAGCAGCCACGCACCTAGCACTGGCCTAGCAGGCACTGAGCCAAAACTGACCTCACAACCACAAACAGCACCCACGCACCTAGCACTGGCCTAACAGGCACTGAGGCACCACTGACATCACAACCACAAACAGCACCCACGCACCTAGCACTGGCCTAGCAGGCACTGAGCCACCACTTACCTGACAACTGAAAAGAGCACCCACGCACCTAGCACAGGCCTAGCAGGCACTGAGCCACCACTGACCTCACAACTGAAAACAGCAGCCACGCACCTCGCACTGGCCTAGCAGGCACTGAGCCACCACTGACCTCACAACCACAAACAGCACCCACGCACCTAGCACTGGCCTAGCAGGCACTGAGCCACCACTGACCTCACAACTGAAAAGAGCACCCACGCACCTAGCACTGGCCTAGCAGGCACTGAGCCACCACTGACCTCACAACTGAAAACAGCAGCCACGCACCTAGCACTGGCCTAGCAGGCACTGAGCCACCACTGACCTCACAACCACAAAGAACACCCACGCACCAAGCACTGGCCTAGCAGGCGCTGAGCCACCACTGACCTCACAACCACAAACAGCACCCACGCACCTAGCGCTAGACTAGCAGGCGCTGAGCCACCACTGACCTCACAACCACCAACAGCAGTCAAGCACCTAGCACTGGCCTAGCAGGCACTGAGCCACCACTGACCTCACAACCACAAACAGCACCCACGCACCTAGCACTGGCCTAGCAGGCACTGAGCCACCACTGACCTCACAACCACCAACAGCAGCCACGCACCTAGCACTGGCCTAGCAGGCACTGAGCCACCACTGACCTCACAACCACCAACAGCACCCACGCACCTAGCACTGGCCTAGCAGGCACTGAGCCACCACTGACCTCACAACCACAAACAGCACCCACGCACCTAGCACTGGCCTAGCAGGCACTGAGCCACCACTGACCTCACAACCACAAACAGCACCCACGCACCTAGCACTGGCCTAGCAGGCACTGAGCCACCACTGACCTCAAAACCACAAACAGCACCCACGCACCTAGCACTGGCCTAGCAGGCACTGAGCCACCACTGACCTCACAACTGAAAACAGCAGCCACGCACCTCGCACTGGCCTAGCAGGCACTGAGCCACCACTGACCTCACAACTGAAAACAGCACCCACGCACCTAGCACTGGACTAGCAGGCACTGAGCCACCACTGACCTCACAACCACAAACAGCACCCACGCACCTAGCACTGGCCTAGCAGGCACTGAGCCACCACTGACCTCACAATTGAAAACAGCACCCACGCACCTAGCACTGGCCTAGCAGGCACTGAGCCACCACTGACCTCACAACCACCAACAGCAGCCACGCACCTAGCACTGGCCTAGCAGGCACTGAGCCACCACTGACCTCACAATTGAAAACAGCAGCTACGCACCTAGCACTGGCCTAGCAGGCACTGAGCCACCACTGACCTCACAACCACAAACAGCACCCACGCACCTAGCACTGGCCTAGCAGGCACTGAGCCACCACTGACCTCACAACCACCAACAGCACCCACGCACCTAGCACTGGCCTAGCAGGCACTGAGCCACCACTGACCTCACAACTGAAAAGAGCAGCCACGCACCTAGCACTGGCCTAGCAGGCACTGAGCCACCACTGACCTCACAACTGAAAACAGCAGCCACGCACCTAGCACTGGCCTAGCAGGCACTGAGCCACCACTGACCTCACAACCACAAACAGCACCCACGCACCTAGCACTGGCCTAGCAGGCACTGAGCCACCACTGACCTCACAACTGAAAAGAGCACCCACGCACCTAGCACTGGCCTAGCAGGCGCTGAGCCACCACTGACCTCACAACCACCAACAGCACCCACGCACCTAGCACTGGCCTAGCAGGCACTGAGCCACCACTGACCTCACAACCACCAACAGCAGCCACGCACCTAGCACTGGCCTAGCAGGCACTGAGCCACCACTGACCTCACAACCACAAACAGCACCCACGCACCTAGCACTGGCCTAGCAGGCACTGAGCCACCACTGACCTCACAACCACCAACAGCAGCCACGCACCTAGCACTGGCCTAGCAGGCACTGAGCCACCACTGACCTCACAACCACAAACAGCACACACGCACCTAGCACTGGCCTAGCAGGCACTGAGCCACCACTGACCTCACAACCACAAACAGCACCCACGCACCTAGCACTGGCCTAGCAGGCACTGAGCCACCACTGACCTCACAACCACAAACAGCACCCACGCACCTAGCACTGGCCTAGCAGGCACTGAGCCACCACTGACCTCACAACCACAAACAGCACCCACGCACCTAGCACTGGCCTAGCAGGCACTGAGCCACCACTGACCTCACAACTGAAAACAGCAGCCATGCACCTCGCACTGGCCTAGCAGGCACTGAGCCACCACTGACCTCACAACTGAAAACAGCAGCCACGCACCTAGCACTGGCCTAGCAGGCACTGAGCCACCACTGACCTCACAACTGAAAAGAGCACCCACGCACCTAGCACTGGCCTAGCAGGCACTGAGCCACCACGGACCTCACAACCACAAACAGCAGCCACGCACCTAGCACTGGCCTAGCAGGCACTGAGCCACCACTGACCTCACAACTGAAAAGAGCACCCACGCACCTAGCACTGGCCTAGCAGGCACTGAGCCACCACTGACCTCACAACTGAAAACAGCAGCCACGCACCTAGCACTGGCCTAGCAGGCACTGAGCCACCACTGACCTCACAACCACAAAGAACACCCACGCACCAAGCACTGGCCTAGCAGGCGCTAAGCCACCACTGACCTCACAACCACAAACAGCAGCCACGCACCTAGCGCTAGACTAGCAGGCGCTGAGCCACCACTGACCTCACAACCACAAACAGCAGCCACGCACCTAGCACTGGCCTAGCAGGCACTGAGCCACCACTGACCTCACAACCACAAACAGCGGCCACGCACCTAGCACTGGCCTAGCAGGCACTGAGCCACCACTGACATCACAACCACAAACAGCAGCCACGCACCTCGCACTGGCTTAGCAGGCACTGAGCCAAAACTGACCTCACAACCACAAACAGCACCCACGCACCTAGCACTGGCCTAACAGGCACTGAGGCACCACTGACCTCACAACCACAAACAGCACCCACGCACCTAGCACTGGCCTAGCAGGCACTGAGCCACCACTGACCTCACAACCACAAACAGCACCCACGCACCTAGCACTGGCCTAGCAGGCACTGAGCCACCACTGACCTCACAACCACAAACAGCACCCACGCACCTAGCACTGGCCTAGCAGGCACTGAGCCACCACTGACCTCACAACCACAAACAGCACCCACGCACCTAGCACTGGCCTAGCAGGCACTGAGCCACCACTGACCTCACAACTGAAAACAGCAGCCATGCACCTCGCACTGGCCTAGCAGGCACTGAGCCACCACTGACCTCACAACTGAAAACAGCAGCCACGCACCTAGCACTGGCCTAGCAGGCACTGAGCCACCACTGACCTCACAACTGAAAAGAGCACCCACGCACCTAGCACTGGCCTAGCAGGCACTGAGCCACCACGGACCTCACAACCACAAACAGCAGCCACGCACCTAGCACTGGCCTAGCAGGCACTGAGCCACCACTGACCTCACAACTGAAAAGAGCACCCACGCACCTAGCACTGGCCTAGCAGGCACTGAGCCACCACTGACCTCACAACTGAAAACAGCAGCCACGCACCTAGCACTGGCCTAGCAGGCACTGAGCCACCACTGACCTCACAACCACAAAGAACACCCACGCACCAAGCACTGGCCTAGCAGGCGCTAAGCCACCACTGACCTCACAACCACAAACAGCAGCCACGCACCTAGCGCTAGACTAGCAGGCGCTGAGCCACCACTGACCTCACAACCACAAACAGCAGCCACGCACCTAGCACTGGCCTAGCAGGCACTGAGCCACCACTGACCTCACAACCACAAACAGCGGCCACGCACCTAGCACTGGCCTAGCAGGCACTGAGCCACCACTGACATCACAACCACAAACAGCAGCCACGCACCTCGCACTGGCTTAGCAGGCACTGAGCCAAAACTGACCTCACAACCACAAACAGCACCCACGCACCTAGCACTGGCCTAACAGGCACTGAGGCACCACTGACCTCACAACCACAAACAGCACCCACGCACCTAGCACTGGCCTAGCAGGCACTGAGCCACCACTGACCTCACAACCACAAACAGCACCCACGCACCTAGCACTGGCCTAGCAGGCACTGAGCCACCACTGACCTCACAACTGAAAACAGCAGCCACGCACCTCGCACTGGCCTAGCAGGCACTGAGCCACCACTGACCTCACAACCACAAACAGCACCCACGCACCTAGCACTGGCCTAGCAGGCACTGAGCCACCACTGACCTCACAACTGAAAAGAGCACCCACGCACCTAGCACTGGCCTAGCAGGCACTGAGCCACCACTGACCTCACAACCACCAACAGCAGCCACGCACCTAGCACTGGCCTAGCAGGCACTGAGCCACCACTGACCTCACAACCACAAACCGCAGGCACGCACCTAGCACTGGCCTAGCAGGCACTGAGCCACCACTGACCTCACAACCACAAACAGCACCCACGCACCTAGCACTGGCCTAGCAGGCACTGAGCCACCACTGACCTCACAACCACCAACAGCAGCCACGCACCTAGCACTGGCCTAGCAGGCACTGAGCCACCACTGACCTCACAACCACCAACAGCACCCACGCACCTAGCACTGGCCTAGCAGGCACTGAGCCACCACTGACCTCACAACCACAAACAGCACCCACGCACCTAGCACTGGCCTAGCAGGCACTGAGCCACCACTGACCTCACAACCACAAACAGCACCCACGCACCTAGCACTGGCCTAGCAGGCACTGAGCCACCACTGACCCCACAACCACAAACAGCACCCACGCACCTAGCACTGGCCTAGCAGGCACTGAGCCACCACTGACCTCACAACTGAAAAGAGCACCCACGCACCTAGCACTGGCCTAGCAGGCACTGAGCCACCACTGACCTCACAACCACCAACAGCAGCCACGCACCTAGCACTGGCCTAGCAGGCACTGAGCCACCACTGACCTCACAACCACAAACAGCACCCACGCACCTAGCACTGGCCTAGCAGGCACTGAGCCACCACTGACCTCACAACCACCAACAGCAGCCACGCACCTAGCACTGGCCTAGCAGGCACTGAGCCACCACTGACCTCACAACCACAAACAGCACCCACGCACCTAGCACTGGCCTAGCAGGCACTGAGCCACCACTGACCTCACAACTGAAAAGAGCACCCAGGCACCTAGCACTGGCCTAGCAGGCACTGAGCCACCACTGACCTCACAACTGAAAAGAGCACCCACGCACCTAGCACTGGCCTAGCAGGCACTGAGCCACCACTGACCTCACACCTGAAAACAGCAGCCACGCACCTCGCACTGGCCTAGCAGGCACTGAGCCACCACTGACCTCACAACCACCAACAGCACCCACGCACCTAGCACTGGCCTAGCAGGCACTGAGCCACCACTGACCTCACAACCACAAACAGCACCCACGCACCTAGCACTGGCCTAGCAGGCACTGAGCCACCACTGACCTCACAACCACAAACAGCAGCCACGCACCTAGCACTGGCCTAGCAGGCACTGAGCCACCACTGACCTCACAACCACAAACAGCACCCACGCACCTAGCACTGGCCTAGCAGGCACTGAACCACCACTGACCTCACAACCACCAACAGCAGCCACGCACCTAGCACTGGCCTAGCAGGCACTGAACCACCACTGACCTCACAACCACAAACAGCACCCACGCACCTAGCACTGGCCTAGCAGGCACTGAGCCACCACTGACCTCACAACCACCAACAGCAGCCACGCACCTAGCACTGGCCTAGCAGGCACTGAGCCACCACTGACCTCACAACCACAAACAGCAGCCACGCACCTAGCACTGGCCTAGCAGGCACTGAGCCACCACTGACCTCACAACCACAAAGAACACCCACGCACCTAGCACTGGCCTAGCAGGCACTGAGCCACCACTGACCTCACAACTGAAAAGAGCACCCACGCACCTAGCACTGGCCTAGCAGGCACTGAGCCACCACTGACCTCACAACCACAAACAGCACCCACGCACCTAGCACTGGCCTAGCAGGCACTGAGCCACCACTGACCTCACAACCACCAACAGCACCCACGCACCTAGCACTGGCCTAGCAGGCACTGAGCCACCACTGACCTCACAACCACAAACAGCACCCACGCACCTAGCACTGGCCTAGCAGGCACTGAGCCACCACTGACCTCACAACCACAAACAGCACCCACGCACCTAGCACTGGCCTAGCAGGCACTGAGCCACCACTGACCTCACAACCACAAACAGCACCCACGCACCTAGCACTGGCCTAGCAGGCACTGAGCCACCACTGACCTCACAACCACCAACAGCACCCACGCACCTAGCACTGGCCTAGCAGGCACGGAGCCACAAGTGACCTCACAACCACAAACAGCAGCCACGCACCTAGCACCGGCCTAGCAGGCACTGAGCCACCACTGACCTCACAATTGAAAACAGCACCCACGCACCTAGCACTGGCCTAGCAGGCACTGAGCAACCACTGACCTCACAACCACCAACAGCAACCACGCACCTAGCACTGGCCTAGCAGGCACTGAGCCACCACTGACCTCACAACCACAAACAGCACCCACGCACCTAGCACTGGCCTAGCAGGCACTGAGCCACCACTGACCTCACAACCACCAACAGCACCCACGCACCTAGCACTGGCCTAGCAGGCACTGAGCCACCACTGACCTCACAACTGAAAACAGCAGCCACGCACCTAGCACTGGCCTAGCAGGCACTGAGCCACCACTGACCTCACAACCACCAACAGCACCCACGCACCTAGCACTGGCCTAGCAGGCACTGAGCCACCACTGACCTCACAATTGAAAACAGCAGCCACGCACCTAGCACTGGCCTAGCAGGCACTGAGCCACCACTGACCTCACAACCACAAACAGCACCCACGCACCTAGCACTGGCCTAGCAGGCACTGAGCCACCACTGACCTCACAACCACCAACAGCAGCTACGCACCTAGCACTGGCCTAGCAGGCACTGAGCCACCACTGACCTCACAACCACAAACAGCACCCACGCACCTAGCACTGGCCTAGCAGGCACTGAGCCACCACTGACCTCACAACCACAAACAGCACCCACGCACCTAGCACTGGCCTAGCAGGCAGTGAGCCACCACTGACCTCACAACCACAAACAGCACCTACGCACCTAGCACTGGCCTAGCAGGCACTGAGCCACCACTGACCTCACAACCACAAACAGCACCCACGCACCTAGCACTGGCCTAGCAGGCACGGAGCCACAAGTGACCTCACAACCACAAACAGCAGCCACGCACCTAGCACCGGCCTAGCAGGCACTGAGCCACCACTGACCTCACAATTGAAAACAGCACCCACGCACCTAGCACTGGCCTAGCAGGCACTGAGCAACCACTGACCTCACAACCACCAACAGCACCCACGCACCTAGCACTGGCCTAGCAGGCACTGAGCCACCACTGACCTCACAACCACAAACAGCACCCACGCACCTAGCACTGGCCTAGCAGGCACTGAGCCACCACTGACCTCACAACCACCAACAGCACCCACGCACCTAGCACTGGCCTAGCAGGCACTGAGCCACCACTGACCTCACAACCACCAACAGCACCCACGCACCTAGCACTGGCCTAGCAGGCGCTGAGCCACCCCTGACCTCACAACCACCAACAGCAGCCACGCACCTAGCACTGGCCTAGCAGGCACTGAGCCACCACTGACCTCACAACCACAAACAGCAGCCACGCACCTAGCACTGGCCTAGCAGGCACTGAGCCACCACTGACCTCACAACCACCAACAGCACCCACGCACCTAGCACTGGCCTAGCAGGCACTGAGCCAGAAGTGACCTCACAACCACCAACAGCAGCCACGCACCTCGCACTGGCCTAGCAGGCACTGAGCCACCACTGACCTCACAACCACCAACAGCACCCACGCACCTAGCACTGGCCTAGCAGGCACTGAGCCACCACTGACCTCATAATTGAAAACAGCAGCCACGTACCTAGCACTGGCCTAGCAGGCACTGAGCCACCACTGACCTCACAACCACCAACAGCAGCCACGCACCTAGCAATGGCCTAGCAGGCACTGAGCCACCAAGGACCTCACAACCACAAACAGCAGCCACACACCTAGCACTCTCCTAGCAGGCACTGAGCCACCACTGACCTCACAACCACAAACAGCAGCCACGCACCTAGCACTGGCCTAGCAGGCACTAAGCCACCACTGACCTCACAACCACAAACAGCAGCCACGCACCTAGCACTGGCCTAGCAGGCACTGAGCCACCACTGACCTCACAACCACCAACAGCAGCCACGCACCTAGCACTGGCCTAGCAGGCACTGAGCCACCACTGACCTCAAAACCACAAACAGCACCCACGCACCTAGCACTGGCCTAGCAGGCACTGAGCCACAAGTGACCTCACAACCAAAAACAGCAGCCACGCACCTAGCACCGGCCTAGCAGGCACTGAGCCACCACTGACCTCACAATTGAAAACAGCAGCCACGCACCTAGCACTGGCCTAGCAGGCACTGAGACACCACTGACCTCACAACCACCAACAGCACCCACGCACCTAGCACTGGCCTAGCAGGCACTGAGCCACCACTGACCTCACAACCACAAACAGCACCCACGCACCTAGCACTGGCCTAGCAGGCACTGAGCCACCACTGACCTCACAACTGAAAAGAGCACCCAGGCACCTAGCACTGGCCTAGCAGGCACTGAGCCACCACTGACCTCACAACTGAAAACAGCACCCACGCACCTAGCACTGGCCTAGCAGGCACTGAGCCACCACTGACCTCACAACCACAAACAGCACCCACGCACCTAGCACTGGCATAGCAGGCACTGAGCCACCACTGACCTCACAACCACAAAGAACACCCACGCACCAAGCACTGGCCTAGCAGGCGCTGAGCCACCACTGACCTCACAACCACAAACAGCAGCCACGCACCTAGCTCTAGACTAGCAGGCGCTGAGCCACCACTGACCTCACAACCACCAACAGCAGTCACGCACCTAGCACTGGCCTAGCAGGCACTGAGCCACCACTGACCTCACAACCACCAACAGCACCCACGCACCTAGCACTGGCCTAGCAGGCACTGAGCCACCACTGACCTCACAACCACAAACAGCAGCCACGCACCTAGCACTGGCCTAGCAGGCACTGAGCCACCACTGACCTCACAACCACAAACAGCACCCACGCACCTAGCACTGGCCTAGCAGGCACTGAGCCACCACTGACCTCACAACTGAAAAGAGCACCCACGCACCTAGCACTGGCCTAGCAGGCACTGAGCCACCACTGACCTCACAACCACCAACAGCACCCACGCACCTAGCACTGGCCTAGCAGGCGCTGAGCCACCACTGACCTCACAACCACCAACAGCACCCACGCACCTAGCACTGGCCTAGCAGGCACTGAGCCACCCCTGACCTCACAACCACCAACAGCAGCCACGCACCTAGCACTGGCCTAGCAGGCACTGAGCCACCACTGACCTCACAACCACAAACAGCAGCCACGCACCTAGCACTGGCCTAGCAGGCACTGAGCCACCACTGACCTCACAACCACCAACAGCACCCACGCACCTAGCACTGGCCTAGCAGGCACTGAGCCACCACTGACCTCACAACTGAAAACAGCAGCCACGCACCTCGCACTGGCCTAGCAGGCACTGAGCCACCACTGACCTCACAACCACCAACAGCACCCACGCACCTAGCACTGGCCTAGCAGGCACTGAGCCACCACTGACCTCATAATTGAAAACAGCAGCCACGTACCTAGCACTGGCCTAGCAGGCACTGAGCCACCACTGACCTCACAACCACCAACAGCAGCCACGCACCTAGCAATGGCCTAGCAGGCACTGAGCCACCAAGGACCTCACAACCACCAACAGCAGCCACGCACCTAGCAATGGCCTAGCAGGCACTGAGCCACCAAGGACCTCACAACCACAAACAGCAGCCACACACCTAGCACTCTCCTAGCAGGCACTGAGCCACCACTGACCTCACAACCACAAACAGCACCCACGCACCTAGCACTGGCCTAGCAGGCACTAAGCCACCACTGACCTCACAACCACAAACAGCAGCCACGCACCTAGCACTGGCCTAGCAGGCACTGAGCCACCACTGACCTCACAACCACCAACAGCAGCCACGCACCTAGCACTGGCCTAGCAGGCACTGAGCCACCACTGACCTCAAAACCACAAACAGCACCCACGCACCTAGCACTGGCCTAGCAGGCACTGAGCCACAAGTGACCTCACAACCAAAAACAGCAGCCATGCACCTAGCACCGGCCTAGCAGGCACTGAGCCACCACTGACCTCACAATTGAAAACAGCAGCCACGCACCTAGCACTGGCCTAGCAGGCACTGAGACACCACTGACCTCACAACCACCAACAGCACCCACGCACCTAGCACTGGCCTAGCAGGCACTGAGCCACCACTGACCTCACAACCACAAACAGCACCCACGCACCTAGCACTGGCCTAGCAGGCACTGAGCCACCACTGACCTCACAACTGAAAAGAGCACCCAGGCACCTAGCACTGGCCTAGCAGGCACTGAGCCACCACTGACCTCACAACTGAAAAGAGCACCCACGCACCTAGCACTGGCCTAGCAGGCACTGAGCCACCACTGACCTCACAACCACCAACAGCAGCCACGCACCTAGCACTGGCCTAGCAGGCACTGAGCCACCACTGACCTCACAACCACAAACAGCACCCACGCACCTAGCACTGGCATAGCAGGCACTGAGCCACCACTGACCTCACAACCACAAAGAACACCCACGCACCAAGCACTGGCCTAGCAGGCGCTGAGCCACCACTGACCTCACAACCACAAACAGCAGCCACGCACCTAGCTCTAGACTAGCAGGCGCTGAGCCACCACTGACCTCACAACCACCAACAGCAGTCACGCACCTAGCACTGGCCTAGCAGGCACTGAGCCACCACTGACCTCACAACCACCAACAGCACCCACGCACCTAGCACTGGCCTAGCAGGCACTGAGCCACCACTGACCTCACAACCACAAACAGCAGCCACGCACCTAGCACTGGCCTAGCAGGCACTGAGCCACCACTGACCTCACAACCACAAACAGCACCCACGCACCTAGCACTGGCCTAGCAGGCACTGAGCCACCACTGACCTCACAACTGAAAAGAGCACCCACGCACCTAGCACTGGCCTAGCAGGCACTGAGCCACCACTGACCTCACAACTGAAAACAGCACCCACGCACCTCGCACTGGCCTAGCAGGCACTGAGCCACCACTGACCTCACAACCACAAACAGCACCCACGCACCTAGCACTGGCCTAGCAGGCACTGAGCCACCACTGACCTCACAACCACAAACAGCACCCACGCACCTAGCACTGGCCTAGCAGGCACTGAGCCACCACTGCCCTCACAACCACAAACAGCAGCCACGCACCTAGCACTGGCCTAGAAGGCACTGAGCCACCACTGACCTCACAACCACAAACAGCACCCACGCACCTAGCACTGGCCTAGCAGGCACTGAGCCAAAACTGACCTCACAACCACAAACAGCACCCACGCACCTAGCACTGGCCTAGCAGGCACTGAGCCACCACTGACCTCATAATTGAAAACAGCAGCCACGTACCTAGCACTGGCCTAGCAGGCGCTAAGCCACCACTGACCTCACAACCACAACAGCAGCCACGCACCTAGCGCTAGACTAGCAGGCACTGAGCCACCACTGACCTCACTACCACAAACAGCAGCCACGCACCTAGCACTGGCCTAGCAGGCACTGAGCCACCACTGACCTCACAACCACAAACAGCACCCACGCACCTAGCACTGGCCTAGCAGGCACTGAGCCAAAACTGACCTCACAACCACCAACAGCAGCCACGCACCTAGCACTGGCCTAGCAGGCACTGAGGCACCACTGACCTCACAACCACAAACAGCAGCCACGCACCTAGCACTGGCCTAGCAGGCACTGAGCCACCACTGACCTCACAACCACAAACAGCACCCACGCACCTAGCACTGGCCTAGCAGGCACTGAGCCACCACTGACCTCACAACTGAAAAGAGCACCCACGCACCTAGCACTGGCCTAGCAGGCACTGAGCCACCACTGACCTCACAACCACAAACAGCAGCCACGCACCTAGCACTGGCCTAGCAGGCACTGAGCCACCACTGACCTCACAACTGAAAAGAGCACCCAGGCACCTAGCACTGGCCTAGCAGGCACTGAGCCACCACTGACCTCACAACTGAAAACAGCAGCCACGCACCTAGCACTGGCCTAGCAGGCACTGAGCCACCACTGACCTCACAACTGAAAAGAGCACCCAGGCACCTAGCACTGGCCTAGCAGGCACTGAGCCACCACTGACCTCACAACTGAAAAGAGCACCCACGCACCTAGCACTGGCCTAGCAGGCACTGAGCCACCACTGACCTCACAATTGAAAACAGCACCCACGCACCTAGCACTGGCCTAGCAGGCACTGAGCCACCACTGACCTCACAACCACAAAGAACACCCACGCACCTAGCACTGGCCTAGCAGGCACTGAGTCACCACTGACCTCACAACCACCAACAGCAGCCACGCACCTAGCACTGGCCTAGCAGGCACTGAGCCACCACTGACCTCACAACTGAAAACAGCAGCCATGCACCTAGCACTGGCCTAGCAGGCACTGAGCCACCACTGACCTCACAACCACAAACAGCACCCACGCACCTAGCACTGGCCTAGCAGGCACTGAGCCACCACTGACCTCACAACTGAAAAGAGCACCCACGCACCTAGCACTGGCCTAGCAGGCACTGAGCCACCACTGACCTCACAATTGAAAACAGCAGCCACGCACCTAGCACTGGCCTAGCAGGCACTGAGCCACCACTGACCTCACAACTGAAAAGAGCACCCAGGCACCTAGCACTGGCCTAGCAGGCACTGAGCCACCACTGACCTCACAACTGAAAAGAGCACCCACGCACCTAGCACTGGCCTAGCAGGCACTGAGCCACCACTGACCTCACAACTGAAAACAGCAGCCACGCACCTAGCACTGGCCTAGCAGGCACTGAGCCACCACTGACCTCACAATTGAAAACAGCACCCACGCACCTAGCACTGGCCTAGCAGGCACTGAGCCACCACGGACCTCACAACCACCAACAGCAGTCACGCACCTAGCACTGGCCTAGCAGGCACTGAGCCACCACTGACCTCACAACCACAAACAGCAGCCACGCACCTAGCACTGGCCTAGCAGGCACTGAGCCACCACTGACCTCACAACCACCAACAGCAGCCACGCACCTAGCACTGGCCTAGCAGGCACTGAGCCACCACTGACCTCACAACCACCAACAGCACCCACGCACCTAGCACTGGCCTAGCAGGCACTGAGCCACCACTGACCTCACAACCACAAACAGCACCCACGCACCTAGCACTGGCCTAGCAGGCACTGAGCCACCACTGACCTCACAACCACAAACAGCACCCACGCACCTAGCACTGGCCTAGCAGGCACTGAGCCACCACTGACCTCACAACTGAAAAGAGCACCCACGCACCTAGCACTGGCCTAGCAGGCACTGAGCCACCACTGACCTCACAACTGAAAACAGCAGCCACGCACCTCGCACTGGCCTAGCAGGCACTGAGCCACCACTGACCTCACAACTGAAAACAGCACCCACGCACCTAGCACTGGACTAGCAGGCACTGAGCCACCACTGACCTCACAACTGAAAACAGCAGCCACGCACCTAGCACTGGCCTAGCAGGCACTGAGCCACCACTGACCTCACAATTGAAAACAGCACCCACGCACCTAGAACTGGCCTAGCAGGCACTGAGCCACCACTGACCTCACAACCACCAACAGCAGCCACGCACCTAGCACTGGCCTAGCAGGCACTGAGCCACCACCGACCTCACAATTGAAAACAGCAGCTACGCACCTAGCACTAGCCTAGCAGGCACTGAGCCACCACTGACCTCACAACCACAAACAGCACCCACGCACCTAGCACTGGCCTAGCAGGCACTGAGCCACCACTGACCTCACAACCACCAACAGCACCCACGCACCTAGCACTGGCCTAGCAGGCACTGAGCCACCACTGACCTCACAACTGAAAAGAGCACCCACGCACCTAGCACTGGCCTAGCAGGCACTGAGCCACCACTGACCTCACAACTGAAAACAGCAGCCACGCACCTAGCACTGGCCTAGCAGGCACTGAGCCACCACTGACCTCACAACCACAAACAGCACCCACGCACCTAGCACTGGCCTAGCAGGCACTGAGCCACCACTGACCTCACAACTGAAAAGAGCACCCACGCACCTAGCACTGGCCTAGCAGGCGCTGAGCCACCACTGACCTCACAACCACCAACAGCACCCACGCACCTAGCACTGGCCTAGCAGGCACTGAGCCACCACTGACCTCACAACCACCAACAGCAGCCACGCACCTAGCACTGGCCTAGCAGGCACTGAGCCACCACTGACCTCACAACCACAAACAGCACCCACGCACCTAGCACTGGCCTAGCAGGCACTGAGCCACCACTGACCTCACAACCACCAACAGCAGCCACGCACCTAGCACTGGCCTAGCAGGCACTGAGCCACCACTGACCTCACAACCACAAACAGCACCCACGCACCTAGCACTGGCCTAGCAGGCACTGAGCCACCACTGACCTCACAACCACAAACAGCACCCACGCACCTAGCACTGGCCTAGCAGGCACTGAGCCACCACTGACCTCACAACCACAAACAGCACCCACGCACCTCGCACTGGCCTAGCAGGCACTGAGCCACCACTGACCTCACAACCACAAACAGCACCCACGCACCTAGCACTGGCCTAGCAGGCACTGAGCCACCACTGACCTCACAACTGAAAAGAGCACCCACGCACCTAGCACTGGCCTAGCAGGCACTGAGCCACCACTGACCTCACAACTGAAAACAGCAGCCATGCACCTCGCACTGGCCTAGCAGGCACTGAGCCACCACTGACCTCACAACTGAAAACAGCACCCACGCACCTAGCACTGGCCTAGCAGGCACTGAGCCACCACTGACCTCACAACTGAAAAGAGCACCCACGCACCTAGCACTGGCCTAGCAGGCACTGAGCCACCACTGACCTCACAATTGAAAACAGCAGCCACGCACCTAGCACTGGCCTAGCAGGCACTGAGCCAAAACTGACCTCACAACTGAAAAGAGCACCCACGCACCTAGCACTGGCCTAGCAGGCACTGAGCCACCACTGACCTCACAACTGAAAACAGCAGCCACGCACCTAGCACTGGCCTAGCAGGCACTGAGCCACCACTGACCTCACAACCACAAAGAACACCCACGCACCAAGCACTGGCCTAGCAGGCGCTAAGCCACCACTGACCTCACAACCACAAACAGCAGCCACGCACCTAGCGCTAGACTAGCAGGCGCTGAGCCACCACTGACCTCACAACCACAAACAGCGGCCACGCACCTAGCACTGGCCTAGCAGGCACTGAGCCACCACTGACATCACAACCACAAACAGCAGCCACGCACCTCGCACTGGCTTAGCAGGCACTGAGCCAAAACTGACCTCACAACCACAAACAGCACCCACGCACCTAGCACTGGCCTAACAGGCACTGAGGCACCACTGACCTCACAACCACAAACAGCACCCACGCACCTAGCACTGGCCTAGCAGGCACTGAGCCACCACTTACCTGACAACTGAAAAGAGCACCCACGCACCTAGCACTGGCCTAGCAGGCACTGAGCCACCACTGACCTCACAACCACCAACAGCACCCACGCACCTCGCACTGGCCTAGCAGGCACTGAGCCACCACTGACCTCACAACCACAAACAGCACCCACGCACCTAGCACTGGCCTAGCAGGCACTGAGCCACCACTGACCTCACAACCACAAACAGCAGCCACGCACCTAGCGCTAGACTAGCAGGCGCTGAGCCACCACTGACCTCACAACCACAAACAGCAGCCACGCACCTAGCACTGGCCTAGCAGGCACTGAGCCACCACTGACCTCACAACCACAAACAGCAGCCACGCACCTAGCACTGGCCTAGCAGGCACTGAGCCACCACTGACATCACAACCACAAACAGCAGACACGCACCTCGCACTGGCTTAGCAGGCACTGAGCCAAAACTGACCTCACAACCACAAACAGCACCCACGCACCTAGCACTGGCCTAACAGGCACTGAGGCACCACTGACATCACAACCACAAACAGCACCCACGCACCTAGCACTGGCCTAGCAGGCACTGAGCCACCACTTACCTGACAACTGAAAAGAGCACCCACGCACCTAGCACAGGCCTAGCAGGCACTGAGCCACCACTGACCTCACAACTGAAAACAGCAGCCACGCACCTCGCACTGGCCTAGCAGGCACTGAGCCACCACTGACCTCACAACCACAAACAGCACCCACGCACCTAGCACTGGCCTAGCAGGCACTGAGCCACCACTGACCTCACAACTGAAAAGAGCACCCACGCACCTAGCACTGGCCTAGCAGGCACTGAGCCACCACTGACCTCACAACTGAAAACAGCAGCCACGCACCTAGCACTGGCCTAGCAGGCACTGAGCCACCACTGACCTCACAACCACAAAGAACACCCACGCACCAAGCACTGGCCTAGCAGGCGCTGAGCCACCACTGACCTCACAACCACAAACAGCACCCACGCACCTAGCGCTAGACTAGCAGGCGCTGAGCCACCACTGACCTCACAACCACCAGCAGCAGTCAAGCACCTAGCACTGGCCTAGCAGGCACTGAGCCACCACTGACCTCACAACCACAAACAGCACCCACGCACCTAGCACTGGCCTAGCAGGCACTGAGCCACCACTGACCTCACAACCACCAACAGCAGCCACGCACCTAGCACTGGCCTAGCAGGCACTGAGCCACCACTGACCTCACAACCACAAACAGCACCCACGCACCTAGCACTGGCCTAGCAGGCACTGAGCCACCACTGACCTCACAACCACAAACAGCACCCACGCACCTAGCACTGGCCTAGCAGGCACTGAGCCACCACTGACCTCACAACCACAAACAGCACCCACGCACCTAGCACTGGCCTAGCAGGCACTGAGCCACCACGGACCTCACAACCACAAACAGCACCCACGCACCTAGCACTGGCCTAGCAGGCACTGAGCCACCACTGACCTCACAACTGAAAACAGCAGCCACGCACCTCGCACTGGCCTAGCAGGCACTGAGCCACCACTGACCTCACAACTGAAAACAGCACCCACGCACCTAGCACTGGACTAGCAGGCACTGAGCCACCACTGACCTCACAACCACAAACAGCACCCACGCACCTAGCACTGGCCTAGCAGGCACTGAGCCACCACTGACCTCACAATTGAAAACAGCACCCACGCACCTAGCACTGGCCTAGCAGGCACTGAGCCACCACTGACCTCACAACCACCAACAGCAGCCACGCACCTAGCACTGGCCTAGCAGGCACTGAGCCACCACTGACCTCACAATTGAAAACAGCAGCTACGCACCTAGCACTGGCCTAGCAGGCACTGAGCCACCACTGACCTCACAACCACAAACAGCACCCACGCACCTAGCACTGGCCTAGCAGGCACTGAGCCACCACTGACCTCACAACCACCAACAGCACCCACGCACCTAGCACTGGCCTAGCAGGCACTGAGCCACCACTGACCTCACAACTGAAAAGAGCAGCCACGCACCTAGCACTGGCCTAGCAGGCACTGAGCCACCACTGACCTCACAACTGAAAACAGCAGCCACGCACCTAGCACTGGCCTAGCAGGCACTGAGCCACCACTGACCTCACAACCACAAACAGCACCCACGCACCTAGCACTGGCCTAGCAGGCACTGAGCCACCACTGACCTCACAACTGAAAAGAGCACCCACGCACCTAGCACTGGCCTAGCAGGCGCTGAGCCACCACTGACCTCACAACCACCAACAGCACCCACGCACCTAGCACTGGCCTAGCAGGCACTGAGCCACCACTGACCTCACAACCACCAACAGCAGCCACGCACCTAGCACTGGCCTAGCAGGCACTGAGCCACCACTGACCTCACAACCACAAACAGCACCCACGCACCTAACACTGGCCTAGCAGGCACTGAGCCACCACTGACCTCACAACCACCAACAGCAGCCACGCACCTAGCACTGGCCTAGCAGGCACTGAGCCACCACTGACCTCACAACCACAAACAGCACACACGCACCTAGCACTGGCCTAGCAGGCACTGAGCCACCACTGACCTCACAACCACAAACAGCACCCACGCACCTAGCACTGGCCTAGCAGGCACTGAGCCACCACTGACCTCACAACCACAAACAGCACCCACGCACCTAGCACTGGCCTAGCAGGCACTGAGCCACCACTGACCTCACAACCACAAACAGCACCCACGCACCTAGCACTGGCCTAGCAGGCACTGAGCCACCACTGACCTCACAACTGAAAACAGCAGCCATGCACCTCGCACTGGCCTAGCAGGCACTGAGCCACCACTGACCTCACAACTGAAAACAGCAGCCACGCACCTAGCACTGGCCTAGCAGGCACTGAGCCACCACTGACCTCACAACTGAAAAGAGCACCCACGCACCTAGCACTGGCCTAGCAGGCACTGAGCCACCACGGACCTCACAACCACAAACAGCAGCCACGCACCTAGCACTGGCCTAGCAGGCACTGAGCCACCACTGACCTCACAACTGAAAAGAGCACCCACGCACCTAGCACTGGCCTAGCAGGCACTGAGCCACCACTGAAGTCACAACTGAAAACAGCAGCCACGCACCTAGCACTGGCCTAGCAGGCACTGAGCCACCACTGACCTCACAACCACAAAGAACACCCACGCACCAAGCACTGGCCTAGCAGGCGCTAAGCCACCACTGACCTCACAACCACAAACAGCAGCCACGCACCTAGCGCTAGACTAGCAGGCGCTGAGCCACCACTGACCTCACAACCACAAACAGCAGCCACGCACCTAGCACTGGCCTAGCAGGCACTGAGCCACCACTGACCTCACAACCACAAACAGCGGCCACGCACCTAGCACTGGCCTAGCAGGCACTGAGCCACCACTGACATCACAACCACAAACAGCAGCCACGCACCTCGCACTGGCTTAGCAGGCACTGAGCCAAAACTGACCTCACAACCACAAACAGCACCCACGCACCTAGCACTGGCCTAACAGGCACTGAGGCACCACTGACCTCACAACCACAAACAGCACCCACGCACCTAGCACTGGCCTAGCAGGCACTGAGCCACCACTGACCTCACAACCACAAACAGCAGCCACGCACCTAGCACTGGCCTAGCAGGCACTGAGCCACCACTGACCTCACAACTGAAAACAGCAGCCACGCACCTAGCACTGGCCTAGCAGGCACTGAGCCACCACTGACCTCACAACCACAAACAGCACCCACGCACCTAGCACTGGCCTAGCAGGCACTGAGCCACCACTGACCTCACAACCACAAACAGCACCCACGCACCTAGCACTGGCCTAGCAGGCACTGAGCCACCACTGACCTCACAACCACCAACAGCAGCCACGCACCTAGCACTGGCCTAGCAGGCACTGAGCCACCACTGACCTCACAACCACAAACAGCACCCACCCACCTAGCACTGGCCTAGCAGGCACTGAGCCACCACTGACCTCACAACCACAAACAGCACCCACGCACCTAGCACTGGCCTAGCAGGCACTGAGCCACCACTGACCTCACAACCACAAACAGCAGCCACGCACCTAGCACTGGCCTAGCAGGCACTGAGCCACCACTGACCCCACAACCACAAACAGCACCCACGCACCTAGCACTGGCCTAGCAGGCACTGAGCCACCACTGACCTCACAACTGAAAAGAGCACCCACGCACCTAGCACTGGCCTAGCAGGCACTGAGCCACCACTGACCTCACAACCACCAACAGCAGCCACGCACCTAGCACTGGCCTAGCAGGCACTGAGCCACCACTGACCTCACAACCACAAACAGCACCCACGCACCTAGCACTAGCCTAGCAGGCACTGAGCCACCACTGACCTCACAACCACAAACAGCACCCACGCACCTAGCACTGGCCTAGCAGGCACTGAGCCACCACTGACCTCACAATTGAAAACAGCACCCACGCACCTAGCACTGGCCTAGCAGGCACTGAGCCACAAGTGAGCTCACAACCACAAACAGCACCCACGCACCTAGCACTGGCCTAGCAGGCACTGAGCCACCACTGACCTCACAACCACAAACAGCAGCCACGCACAGAGCACTGGCCTAGCAGGTACTAAGCCACCACTGACCTCACAACCACAAACAGCAGCCACGCACCTAGCACTGGCCTAGCAGGCACTGAGCCACCACTGACCTCACAACTGAAAAGAGCACCCAGGCACCTAGCACTGGCCTAGCAGGCACTGAGACACCACTGACCTCACAACCACAAACAGCAGCCACGCACCTAGCACTGGCCTAGCAGGCACTGAGCCACCACTGACCTCACAACTGAAAACAGCAGCCACGCACCTAGCACTGGCCTAGCAGGCACTGAGCCACCACTGACCTCACAATTGAAAACAGCACCCACGCACCTAGCACTGGCCTAGCAGGCACTGAGCCACCACTGACCTCACAACCACAAAGAACACCCACGCACCAAGCACTGGCCTAGCAGGCGCTGAGCCACCACTGACCTCACAACCACAAACAGCAGCCACGCACCTAGCGCTAGACTAGCAGGCGCTGAGCCACCACTGACCTCACAACCACCAACAGGAGTCACGCACCTAGCACTGGCCTAGCAGGCACTGAGCCACCACTGACCTCACAACCACAAACAGCAGCCACGCACCTAGCACTGGCCTAGCAGGCACTGAGCCACCACTGACCTCACAACCACAAACAGCAGCCACGCACCTAGCACTGGCCTAGCAGGCACTGAGCCACCACTGACCTCACAACCACAAACAGCAGCCACGCACCTAGCACTGGCCTAGCAGGCACTGAGCCACCACTGACCTCACAACCACCAACAGCAGCCACGCAGCTAGCACTGGCCTAGCAGGCACTGAGCCACCACTGACCTCACAATTGAAAACAGCAGCCACGCACCTAGCACTGGCCTAGCAGGCACTGAGCCACCACTGACCTCACAACCACAAACAGCACCCACGCACCTAGCACTGGCCTAGCAGGCACTGAGCCACCACTGACCTCACAACCACCAACAGCAGCCACGCACCTAGCACTGGCCTAGCAGGCACTGAGCCACCACTGACCTCACAACCACAAACAGCACCCACCCACCTAGCACTGGCCTAGCAGGCACTGAGCCACCACTGACCTCACAACCACAAACAGCAGCCACGCACCTAGCACTAGCCTAGCAGGCACTGAGCCACCACTGACCTCACAACCACAAACAGCACCCACGCACCTAGCACTGGCCTAGCAGGCACTGAGCCACCACTGACCCCACAACCACAAACAGCACCCACGCACCTAGCACTGGCCTAGCAGGCACTGAGCCACCACTGACCTCACAACCACAAACAGCAGCCACGCACCTAGCACTGGCCTAGCAGGCACTGAACCACCACTGACCTCACAACCACAAACAGCAGCCACGCACCTAGCACTGGCCTAGCAGGCACTGAGCCACCACGTACCTCACAACTGAAAACAGCAGCCACGCACCTCGCACTGGCCTAGCAGGCACTGAGCCACCACTGACCTCACAACTGAAAACAGCAGCCACGCACCTCGCACTGGCCTAGCAGGCACTGAGCCACCACTGACCTCACAACTGAAAACAGCACCCACGCACCTAGCACTGGCCTAGCAGGCACTGAGCCACCACTGACCTCACAACTGAAAACAGCAGCCACGCACCTAGCACTGGCCTAGCAGGCACTGAGCCACCACTGACCTCACAACTGAAAACAGCACCCACGCACCTAGCACTGGCCTAGCAGGCACTGAGCCACCACTGACCTCACAACTGAAAACAGCAGCCACGCACCTAGCACTGGCCTAGCAGGCACTGAGCCACCACTGACCTCACAATTGAAAACAGCAGCCACGCACCTAGCACTGGCCTAGCAGGCACTGAGCCACAAGTGACCTCACAACCACAAACAGCAGCCACGCACCTAGCACTGGCCTAGCAGGCACTGAGCCAAAACTGACCTCACAACTGAAAACAGCAGCCATGCACCTAGCACTGGCCTAGCAGGCACTGAGCCACCACTGACCTCACAACCACAAACAGCACCCACGCACCTAGCACTGGCCTAGCAGGCACTGAGCCACCACTGACCTCACAACTGAAAACAGCAGCCACGCACCTAGCACTGGCCTAGCAGGCACTGAGCCACCACTGACCTCACAACCACAAACAGCACCCACGCACCTAGCACTGGCCTAGCAGGCACTGAGCCACCACTGACCTCACAACTGAAAAGAGCACCCACGCACCTAGCACTGGCCTAGCAGGCACTGAGCCACCACTGACCTCACAACTGAAAAGAGCACCCAGGCACCTAGCACTGGCCTAGCAGGCACTGAGCCACCACTGACCTCACAACTGAAAAAAGCAGCCACGCACCTAGCACTGGCCTAGCAGGCACTGAGCCACCACTGACCTCACAACTGAAAACAGCAGCCACGCACCTAGCACTGGCCTAGCAGGCACTGAGCCACCACTGACCTCACAATTGAAAACAGCACCCACGCACCTAGCACTGGCCTAGCAGGCACTGAGCCACCACTGACCTCACAACCACAAAGAACACCCACGCACCAAGCACTGGCCTAGCAGGCGCTGAGCCACCACTGACCTCACAACCACAAACAGCAGCCACGCACCTAGCGCTAGACTAGCAGGCGCTGAGCCACCACTGACCTCACAACCACCAACAGGAGTCACGCACCTAGCACTGGCCTAGCAGGCACTGAGCCACCACTGACCTCACAACCACAAACAGCAGCCACGCACCTAGCACTGGCCTAGCAGGCACTGAGCCACCACTGACCTCACAACCACAAACAGCAGCCACGCACCTAGCACTGGCCTAGCAGGCACTGAGCCACCACTGACCTCACAACCACAAACAGCACCCACGCACCTAGCACTGGCCTAGCAGGCACTGAGCCACCACTGACCTCACAACCACAAACAGCAGCCACGCACCTAGCACTGGCCTAGCAGGCACTGAGCCACCACTGACCTCACAACTGAAAACAGCAGCCACGCACCTCGCACTGGCCTAGCAGGCACTGAGCCACCACTGACCTCACAACTGAAAACAGCAGCCACGCACCTAGCACTGGCCTAGCAGGCACTGAGCCACCACTGACCTCACAACCACAAAGAACACCCACGCACCAAGCACTGGCCTAGCAGGCGCTAAGCCACCACTGACCTCACAACCACAAACAGCAGCCACGCACCTAGCGCTAGACTAGCAGGCGCTGAGCCACCACTGACCTCACAACCACAAACAGCAGCCACGCACCTAGCACTGGCCTAGCAGGCACTGAGCCACCACTGACCTCACAACCACAAACAGCACCCACGCACCTAGCACTGGCCTAGAAGGCACTGAGCCACCACTGACCTCACAACCACAAACAGCAGCCACGCACCTAGCACTGGCCTAGCAGGCACTGAGCCAAAACTGACCTCACAACCACAAACAGCACCCACGCACCTAGCACTGGCCTAGCAGGCACTGAGGCACCACTGACCTCACAACCACAAACCGCAGCCACGCACCTAGCACTGGCCTAGCAGGCACTGAGCCACCACTGACCTCACAACCACCAACAGCAGCCACGCACCTAGCACTGGCCTAGCAGGCACTGAGCCACCACTGACCTCACAACCACAAACCGCAGCCACGCACCTAGCACTGGCCTAGCAGGCACTGAGCCAAAACTGACCTCACAACCACAAACAGCACCCACGCACCTAGCACTGGCCTAGCAGGCACTGAGCCACCACTGACCTCACAACCACAAACAGCACCCACGCACCTAGCACTGGCCTAGCAGGCACTGAGCCACCACTGACCTCACAACCACCAACAGCAGCCACGCACCTAGCACTGGCCTAGCAGGCACTGAGCCAAAACTGACCTCACAACTGAAAACAGCAGCCATGCACCTAGCACTGGCCTAGCAGGCACTGAGCCACCACTGACCTCACAACCACAAACAGCACCCACGCACCTAGCACTGGCCTAGCAGGCACTGAGCCACCACTGACCTCACAACTGAAAAGAGCACCCACGCACCTAGCACTGGCCTAGCAGGCACTGAGCCACCACTGACCTCACAACTGAAAAGAGCACCCAGGCACCTAGCACTGGCCTAGCAGGCACTGAGCCACCACTGACCTCACAACTGAAAACAGCAGCCACGCACCTAGCACTGGCCTAGCAGGCACTGAGCCACCACTGACCTCACAACTGAAAACAGCAGCCACGCACCTAGCACTGGCCTAGCAGGCACTGAGCCACCACTGACCTCACAATTGAAAACAGCACCCACGCACCTAGCACTGGCCTAGCAGGCACTGAGCCACCACTGACCTCACAACCACAAAGAACACCCACGCACCAAGCACTGGCCTAGCAGGCGCTGAGCCACCACTGACCTCACAACCACAAACAGCAGCCACGCACCTAGCACTGGCCTAGCAGGCACTGAGCCACCACTGACCTCACAACCACCAACAGCAGCCACGCACCTAGCACTGGCCTAGCAGGCACTGAGCCACCACTGACCTCACAACCACAAACCGCAGGCACGCACCTAGCACTGGCCTAGCAGGCACTGAGCCACCACTGACCTCACAACCACAAACAGCACCCACGCACCTAGCACTGGCCTAGCAGGCACTGAGCCACCACTGACCTCACAACCACCAACAGCAGCCACGCACCTAGCACTGGCCTAGCAGGCACTGAGCCACCACTGACCTCACAACCACAAACAGCACCCACCCACCTAGCACTGGCCTAGCAGGCACTGAGCCACCACTGACCTCACAACCACAAACAGCAGCCACGCACCTAGCACTAGCCTAGCAGGCACTGAGCCACCACTGACCTCACAACCACAAACAGCACCCACGCACCTAGCACTGGCCTAGCAGGCACTGAGCCACCACTGACCCCACAACCACAAACAGCACCCACGCACCTAGCACTGGCCTAGCAGGCACTGAGCCACCACTGACCTCACAACTGAAAAGAGCACCCACGCACCTAGCACTGGCCTAGCAGGCACTGAGCCACCACTGACCTCACAACTGAAAACAGCAGCCACGCACCTCGCACTGGCCTAGCAGGCACTGAGCCACCACTGACCTCACAACTGAAAACAGCACCCACGCACCTAGCACTGGCCTAGCAGGCACTGAGCCACCACTGACCTCACAACTGAAAACAGCAGCCACGCACCTAGCACTGGCCTAGCAGGCACTGAGCCACCACTGACCTCACAATTGAAAACAGCACCCACGCACCTAGCACTGGCCTAGCAGGCACTGAGCCACCACTGAGCTCACAACCACAAACAGCAGCCACGCACCTAGCACTGGCCTAGCAGGCACTGAGCCAAAACTGACCTCACAACTGAAAACAGCAGCCATGCACCTAGCACTGGCCTAGCAGGCACTGAGCCACCACTGACCTCACAACCACAAACAGCACCCACGCACCTAGCACTGGCCTAGCAGGCACTGAGCCACCACTGACCTCACAACCACAAACAGCACCCACGCACCTAGCACTGGCCTAGCAGGCACTGAGCCACCACTGACCTCACAACTGAAAAGAGCACCCACGCACCTAGCACTGGCCTAGCAGGCACTGAGCCACCACTGACCTCACAACTGAAAAGAGCACCCAGGCACCTAGCACTGGCCTAGCAGGCACTGAGCCACCACTGACCTCACAACTGAAAAAAGCAGCCACGCACCTAGCACTGGCCTAGCAGGCACTGAGCCACCACTGACCTCACAACTGAAAACAGCAGCCACGCACCTAGCACTGGCCTAGCAGGCACTGAGCCACCACTGACCTCACAATTGAAAACAGCACCCACGCACCTAGCACTGGCCTAGCAGGCACTGAGCCACCACTGACCTCACAACCACAAAGAACACCCACGCACCAAGCACTGGCCTAGCAGGCGCTGAGCCACCACTGACCTCACAACCACAAACAGCAGCCACGCACCTAGCGCTAGACTAGCAGGCGCTGAGCCACCACTGACCTCACAACCACCAACAGCACCCACGCACCTAGCACTGGCCTAGCAGGCACTGAGCCACCACTGACCTCACAACCACCAACAGCAGCCACGCACCTAGCACTGGCCTAGCAGGCACTGAGCCACCACTGACCTCACAACCACAAACCGCAGGCACGCACCTAGCACTGGCCTAGCAGGCACTGAGCCACCACTGACCTCACAACCACAAACAGCACCCACGCACCTAGCACTGGCCTAGCAGGCACTGAGCCACCACTGACCTCACAACCACCAACAGCAGCCACGCACCTAGCACTGGCCTAGCAGGCACTGAGCCACCACTGACCTCACAACCACAAACAGCACCCACCCACCTAGCACTGGCCTAGCAGGCACTGAGCCACCACTGACCTCACAACCACAAACAGCAGCCACGCACCTAGCACTAGCCTAGCAGGCACTGAGCCACCACTGACCTCACAACCACAAACAGCACCCACGCACCTAGCACTGGCCTAGCAGGCACTGAGCCACCACTGACCCCACAACCACAAACAGCACCCACGCACCTAGCACTGGCCTAGCAGGCACTGAGCCACCACTGACCTCACAACCACAAACAGCAGCCACGCACCTAGCACTGGCCTAGCAGGCACTGAACCACCACTGACCTCACAACCACAAACAGCAGCCACGCACCTAGCACTGGCCTAGCAGGCACTGAGCCACCACGTACCTCACAACTGAAAACAGCAGCCACGCACCTCGCACTGGCCTAGCAGGCACTGAGCCACCACTGACCTCACAACTGAAAACAGCAGCCACGCACCTCGCACTGGCCTAGCAGGCACTGAGCCACCACTGACCTCACAACTGAAAACAGCACCCACGCACCTAGCACTGGCCTAGCAGGCACTGAGCCACCACTGACCTCACAACTGAAAACAGCAGCCACGCACCTAGCACTGGCCTAGCAGGCACTGAGCCACCACTGACCTCACAACTGAAAACAGCACCCACGCACCTAGCACTGGCCTAGCAGGCACTGAGCCACCACTGACCTCACAACTGAAAACAGCAGCCACGCACCTAGCACTGGCCTAGCAGGCACTGAGCCACCACTGACCTCACAATTGAAAACAGCAGCCACGCACCTAGCACTGGCCTAGCAGGCACTGAGCCACAAGTGACCTCACAACCACAAACAGCAGCCACGCACCTAGCACTGGCCTAGCAGGCACTGAGCCAAAACTGACCTCACAACTGAAAACAGCAGCCATGCACCTAGCACTGGCCTAGCAGGCACTGAGCCACCACTGACCTCACAACCACAAACAGCACCCACGCACCTAGCACTGGCCTAGCAGGCACTGAGCCACCACTGACCTCACAACTGAAAACAGCAGCCACGCACCTAGCACTGGCCTAGCAGGCACTGAGCCACCACTGACCTCACAACCACAAACAGCACCCACGCACCTAGCACTGGCCTAGCAGGCACTGAGCCACCACTGACCTCACAACTGAAAAGAGCACCCACGCACCTAGCACTGGCCTAGCAGGCACTGAGCCACCACTGACCTCACAACTGAAAAGAGCACCCAGGCACCTAGCACTGGCCTAGCAGGCACTGAGCCACCACTGACCTCACAACTGAAAAAAGCAGCCACGCACCTAGCACTGGCCTAGCAGGCACTGAGCCACCACTGACCTCACAACTGAAAACAGCAGCCACGCACCTAGCACTGGCCTAGCAGGCACTGAGCCACCACTGACCTCACAATTGAAAACAGCACCCACGCACCTAGCACTGGCCTAGCAGGCACTGAGCCACCACTGACCTCACAACCACAAAGAACACCCACGCACCAAGCACTGGCCTAGCAGGCGCTGAGCCACCACTGACCTCACAACCACAAACAGCAGCCACGCACCTAGCGCTAGACTAGCAGGCGCTGAGCCACCACTGACCTCACAACCACCAACAGGAGTCACGCACCTAGCACTGGCCTAGCAGGCACTGAGCCACCACTGACCTCACAACCACAAACAGCAGCCACGCACCTAGCACTGGCCTAGCAGGCACTGAGCCACCACTGACCTCACAACCACAAACAGCAGCCACGCACCTAGCACTGGCCTAGCAGGCACTGAGCCACCACTGACCTCACAACCACAAACAGCACCCACGCACCTAGCACTGGCCTAGCAGGCACTGAGCCACCACTGACCTCACAACCACAAACAGCAGCCACGCACCTAGCACTGGCCTAGCAGGCACTGAGCCACCACTGACCTCACAACTGAAAACAGCAGCCACGCACCTCGCACTGGCCTAGCAGGCACTGAGCCACCACTGACCTCACAACTGAAAACAGCAGCCACGCACCTAGCACTGGCCTAGCAGGCACTGAGCCACCACTGACCTCACAACCACAAAGAACACCCACGCACCAAGCACTGGCCTAGCAGGCGCTAAGCCACCACTGACCTCACAACCACAAACAGCAGCCACGCACCTAGCGCTAGACTAGCAGGCGCTGAGCCACCACTGACCTCACAACCACAAACAGCAGCCACGCACCTAGCACTGGCCTAGCAGGCACTGAGCCACCACTGACCTCACAACCACAAACAGCACCCACGCACCTAGCACTGGCCTAGAAGGCACTGAGCCACCACTGACCTCACAACCACAAACAGCAGCCACGCACCTAGCACTGGCCTAGCAGGCACTGAGCCAAAACTGACCTCACAACCACAAACAGCACCCACGCACCTAGCACTGGCCTAGCAGGCACTGAGGCACCACTGACCTCACAACCACAAACCGCAGCCACGCACCTAGCACTGGCCTAGCAGGCACTGAGCCACCACTGACCTCACAACCACCAACAGCAGCCACGCACCTAGCACTGGCCTAGCAGGCACTGAGCCACCACTGACCTCACAACCACAAACCGCAGCCACGCACCTAGCACTGGCCTAGCAGGCACTGAGCCAAAACTGACCTCACAACCACAAACAGCACCCACGCACCTAGCACTGGCCTAGCAGGCACTGAGCCACCACTGACCTCACAACCACAAACAGCACCCACGCACCTAGCACTGGCCTAGCAGGCACTGAGCCACCACTGACCTCACAACCACCAACAGCAGCCACGCACCTAGCACTGGCCTAGCAGGCACTGAGCCAAAACTGACCTCACAACTGAAAACAGCAGCCATGCACCTAGCACTGGCCTAGCAGGCACTGAGCCACCACTGACCTCACAACCACAAACAGCACCCACGCACCTAGCACTGGCCTAGCAGGCACTGAGCCACCACTGACCTCACAACTGAAAAGAGCACCCACGCACCTAGCACTGGCCTAGCAGGCACTGAGCCACCACTGACCTCACAACTGAAAAGAGCACCCAGGCACCTAGCACTGGCCTAGCAGGCACTGAGCCACCACTGACCTCACAACTGAAAACAGCAGCCACGCACCTAGCACTGGCCTAGCAGGCACTGAGCCACCACTGACCTCACAACTGAAAACAGCAGCCACGCACCTAGCACTGGCCTAGCAGGCACTGAGCCACCACTGACCTCACAATTGAAAACAGCACCCACGCACCTAGCACTGGCCTAGCAGGCACTGAGCCACCACTGACCTCACAACCACAAAGAACACCCACGCACCAAGCACTGGCCTAGCAGGCGCTGAGCCACCACTGACCTCACAACCACAAACAGCAGCCACGCACCTAGCACTGGCCTAGCAGGCACTGAGCCACCACTGACCTCACAACCACCAACAGCAGCCACGCACCTAGCACTGGCCTAGCAGGCACTGAGCCACCACTGACCTCACAACCACAAACCGCAGGCACGCACCTAGCACTGGCCTAGCAGGCACTGAGCCACCACTGACCTCACAACCACAAACAGCACCCACGCACCTAGCACTGGCCTAGCAGGCACTGAGCCACCACTGACCTCACAACCACCAACAGCAGCCACGCACCTAGCACTGGCCTAGCAGGCACTGAGCCACCACTGACCTCACAACCACAAACAGCACCCACCCACCTAGCACTGGCCTAGCAGGCACTGAGCCACCACTGACCTCACAACCACAAACAGCAGCCACGCACCTAGCACTAGCCTAGCAGGCACTGAGCCACCACTGACCTCACAACCACAAACAGCACCCACGCACCTAGCACTGGCCTAGCAGGCACTGAGCCACCACTGACCCCACAACCACAAACAGCACCCACGCACCTAGCACTGGCCTAGCAGGCACTGAGCCACCACTGACCTCACAACTGAAAAGAGCACCCACGCACCTAGCACTGGCCTAGCAGGCACTGAGCCACCACTGACCTCACAACTGAAAACAGCAGCCACGCACCTCGCACTGGCCTAGCAGGCACTGAGCCACCACTGACCTCACAACTGAAAACAGCACCCACGCACCTAGCACTGGCCTAGCAGGCACTGAGCCACCACTGACCTCACAACTGAAAACAGCAGCCACGCACCTAGCACTGGCCTAGCAGGCACTGAGCCACCACTGACCTCACAATTGAAAACAGCACCCACGCACCTAGCACTGGCCTAGCAGGCACTGAGCCACCACTGAGCTCACAACCACAAACAGCAGCCACGCACCTAGCACTGGCCTAGCAGGCACTGAGCCAAAACTGACCTCACAACTGAAAACAGCAGCCATGCACCTAGCACTGGCCTAGCAGGCACTGAGCCACCACTGACCTCACAACCACAAACAGCACCCACGCACCTAGCACTGGCCTAGCAGGCACTGAGCCACCACTGACCTCACAACCACAAACAGCACCCACGCACCTAGCACTGGCCTAGCAGGCACTGAGCCACCACTGACCTCACAACTGAAAAGAGCACCCACGCACCTAGCACTGGCCTAGCAGGCACTGAGCCACCACTGACCTCACAACTGAAAAGAGCACCCAGGCACCTAGCACTGGCCTAGCAGGCACTGAGCCACCACTGACCTCACAACTGAAAAAAGCAGCCACGCACCTAGCACTGGCCTAGCAGGCACTGAGCCACCACTGACCTCACAACTGAAAACAGCAGCCACGCACCTAGCACTGGCCTAGCAGGCACTGAGCCACCACTGACCTCACAATTGAAAACAGCACCCACGCACCTAGCACTGGCCTAGCAGGCACTGAGCCACCACTGACCTCACAACCACAAAGAACACCCACGCACCAAGCACTGGCCTAGCAGGCGCTGAGCCACCACTGACCTCACAACCACAAACAGCAGCCACGCACCTAGCGCTAGACTAGCAGGCGCTGAGCCACCACTGACCTCACAACCACCAACAGCACCCACGCACCTAGCACTGGCCTAGCAGGCACTGAGCCACCACTGACCTCACAACCACAAACAGCAGCCACGCACCTAGCACTGGCCTAGCAGGCACTGAGCCACCACTGACCTCACAACCACAAACAGCAGCCACGCACCTAGCACTGGCCTAGCAGGCACTGAGCCACCACTGACCTCACAACCACAAACAGCACCCACGCACCTAGCACTGGCCTAGCAGGCACTGAGCCACCACTGACCTCACAACCACAAACAGCACCCACGCACCTAGCACTGGCCTAGCAGGCACTGAGCCACCACTGACCTCACAACCACCAACAGCAGCCACGCACCTAGCACTGGCCTAGCAGGCACTGAGCCACCACTGACCTCACAACCACAAACAGCACCCACCCACCTAGCACTGGCCTAGCAGGCACTGAGCCACCACTGACCTCACAACCACAAACAGCAGCCACGCACCTAGCACTAGCCTAGCAGGCACTGAGCCACCACTGACCTCACAACCACAAACAGCACCCACGCACCTAGCACTGGCCTAGCAGGCACTGAGCCACCACTGACCCCACAACCACAAACAGCACCCACGCACCTAGCACTGGCCTAGCAGGCACTGAGCCACCACTGACCTCACAACTGAAAAGAGCACCCACGCACCTAGCACTGGCCTAGCAGGCACTGAGCCACCACTGACCTCACAACTGAAAACAGCAGCCACGCACCTCGCACTGGCCTAGCAGGCACTGAGCCACCACTGACCTCACAACTGAAAACAGCACCCACGCACCTAGCACTGGCCTAGCAGGCACTGAGCCACCACTGACCTCACAACTGAAAACAGCAGCCACGCACCTAGCACTGGCCTAGCAGGCACTGAGCCACCACTGACCTCACAATTGAAAACAGCACCCACGCACCTAGCACTGGCCTAGCAGGCACTGAGCCACCACTGAGCTCACAACCACAAACAGCAGCCACGCACCTAGCACTGGCCTAGCAGGCACTGAGCCAAAACTGACCTCACAACTGAAAACAGCAGCCATGCACCTAGCACTGGCCTAGCAGGCACTGAGCCACCACTGACCTCACAACCACAAACAGCACCCACGCACCTAGCACTGGCCTAGCAGGCACTGAGCCACCACTGACCTCACAACTGAAAACAGCAGCCACGCACCTAGCACTGGCCTAGCAGGCACTGAGCCACCACTGACCTCACAACCACAAACAGCACCCACGCACCTAGCACTGGCCTAGCAGGCACTGAGCCACCACTGACCTCACAACTGAAAAGAGCACCCACGCACCTAGCACTGGCCTAGCAGGCACTGAGCCACCACTGACCTCACAACTGAAAAGAGCACCCAGGCACCTAGCACTGGCCTAGCAGGCACTGAGCCACCACTGACCTCACAACTGAAAAAAGCAGCCACGCACCTAGCACTGGCCTAGCAGGCACTGAGCCACCACTGACCTCACAACTGAAAACAGCAGCCACGCACCTAGCACTGGCCTAGCAGGCACTGAGCCACCACTGACCTCACAATTGAAAACAGCACCCACGCACCTAGCACTGGCCTAGCAGGCACTGAGCCACCACTGACCTCACAACCACAAAGAACACCCACGCACCAAGCACTGGCCTAGCAGGCGCTGAGCCACCACTGACCTCACAACCACAAACAGCAGCCACGCACCTAGCGCTAGACTAGCAGGCGCTGAGCCACCACTGACCTCACAACCACCAACAGCACCCACGCACCTAGCACTGGCCTAGCAGGCACTGAGCCACCACTGACCTCACAACCACAAACAGCAGCCACGCACCTAGCACTGGCCTAGCAGGCACTGAGCCACCACTGACCTCACAACCACAAACAGCAGCCACGCACCTAGCACTGGCCTAGCAGGCACTGAGCCACCACTGACCTCACAACCACAAACAGCACCCACGCACCTAGCACTGGCCTAGCAGGCACTGAGCCACCACTGACCTCACAACCACAAACAGCACCCACGCACCTAGCACTGGCCTAGCAGGCACTGAGCCACCACTGACCTCACAACTGAAAACAGCAGCCACGCACCTCGCACTGGCCTAGCAGGCACTGAGCCACCACTGACCTCACAACTGAAAACAGCAGCCACGCACCTAGCACTGGCCTAGCAGGCACTGAGCCACCACTGACCTCACAACCACAAACAGCAGCCACACACCTAGCACTGGCCTAGCAGTCACTGAGCCACCACTGACCTCACAACCACCAACAGCAGCCACGCACCGAGCACTGGCCTAGCAGGCACAGAGCCACCACTGACCTCACAACCACAAACAGCAGCCACGCACCTAGCACTGGCCTAGCAGGCACTGAGCCACCACTGACCTCACAATTGAAAACAGCAGCCACGCACCTAGCACTGGCCTAGCAGGCACTGAGCCACCACGGACCTCACAACCACAAACAGCAGCCACGCACCTAGCACTGGCCTAGCAGGCACTGAGCCACCACTGACCTCACAATTGAAAACAGCAGCCACGCACCTAGCACTGGCCTAGCAGGCACTGAGCCACCACTGACCTCACAACCACCAACAGCAGCCACGCAACTAGCACTGGCCTAGCAGGCACTGAGCCACCACTGACTTCACAATTGAAAACAGCAGCCACGCACCTAGCACTGGCCTAGCAGGCACTGAGCCACCACTGACCTCACAACCACAAACAGAACCCACGCACCTAGCACTGGCCTAGCAGGCACTGAGCCACCACTGAGCTCACAACCACCAACAGCAGCCACGCACCTAGCACTGGCCTAGCAGGCACTGAGCCACCACTGACCTCATAATTGAAAACAGCAGCCACGCACCTAGCACTGGCCTAGCAGGCACTGAGCCACCACTGACCTCAAAACCACCAACAGCACCCACGCACCTAGCACTGGCATAGCAGGCACTGAGCCACCACTGACCTCACAACCACCAACAGCAGCCACGCACCTAGCACTGGCCTAGCAGGCACTGAGCCACCACTGACCTCACAATTGAAAACAGCAGCCACGCACCTAGCACTGGCCTAGCAGGCACTGAGCCACCACGGACCTCACAACCACAAACAGCAGCCACGCACCTAGCACTGGCCTAGCAGGCACTGAGCCACCACTGACCTCACAATTGAAAACAGCAGCCACGCACCTAGCACTGGCCTAGCAGGCACTGAGCCACCACTGACCTCACAACCACCAACAGCAGCCACGCAACTAGCACTGGCCTAGCAGGCACTGAGCCACCACTGACTTCACAATTGAAAACAGCAGCCACGCACCTAGCACTGGCCTAGCAGGCACTGAGCCACCACTGACCTCACAACCACAAACAGAACCCACGCACCTAGCACTGGCCTAGCAGGCACTGAGCCACCACTGAGCTCACAACCACCAACAGCAGCCACGCACCTAGCACTGGCCTAGCAGGCACTGAGCCACCACTGACGTCATAATTGAAAACAGCAGCCACGCACCTAGCACTGGCCTAGCAGGCACTGAGCCACCACTGACCTCAAAACCACCAACAGCACCCACGCACCTAGCACTGGCATAGCAGGCACTGAGCCACCACTGACCTCACAACCACAAACAGCACCCACGCACCTAGCACTGGCCTAGCAGGCACTGAGCCACCACGGACCTCACAACCACAGACAGCAGCCACGCACCTAGCACTGGCCTAGCAGGCACTGAGCCACCACTGACCTCACAACCACAAACAGCAGCCACGCACCTAGCACTGGCCTAGCAGGCACTGAGCCACCACTGACCTCACAACCACAAACAGCAGCCACGCACCTAGCACTGGCCTAGCAGGCACTGAGCCACCACTGACCTCACAACCACAAACAGCAGCCACGCACCTAGCACTGGCCTAGCAGGCACTGAGCCACCACTGACCTCACAATTGAAAACAGCAGCCACGCACCTAGCACTGGCCTAGCAGGCACTGAGCCACCACTGACCTCACAACCACCAACAGCACCCACGCACCTAGCACTGGCCTAGCAGGCACTGAGCCACCACTGACCTCACAACCACCAACAGCAGCCACGCACCTAGCACTGGCCTAGCAGGCACTGAGCCACCACTGACCTCACAATTGAAAACAGCAGCCACGCACCTAGCACTGGCCTAGCAGGCACTGAGCCACCACTGACCTCACAACCACAAACAGCAGCCACGCACCTAGCAATGGCCTAGCAGGCACTGAGCCACCACTGACCTCACAACAACAAACAGCAGCCACGCACCTAGCACTGGCCTAGCAGGCACTGAGCCACCACTGACCTCACAACCACCAACAGCAGCCACGCACCTAGCACTGGCCTAGCAGGCACTGAGCCACCACTGACCTCACAATTGAAAACAGCAGCCACGCACCTAGCACTGGCCTAGCAGGCACTGAGCCACCACTGACCTCACAACCACAAACAGCAGCCACGCACCTAGCACTGGCCTAGCAGGCACTGAGCCACCACTGACCTCACAACCACAAACAGCACCCACACACCTAGCACTGGCCTAGCAGGCACTGAGCCACCACTGACCTCACAACCACCAACAGCACCCACGCACCGAGCACTGGCCTAGCAGGCACTGAGCCACCACTGACCTCACAATTGAAAACAGCAGCCACGCACCTAGCACTGGCCTAGCAGGCACTGAGCCACCACTGACCTCACAACCACAAACAGCAGCCACGCACCTAGCACTGGCCTAACAGGCACTGAGCCACCACTGACCTCACAAGTGAAAACAGCAGCCACGCACCTAGCACTGGCCTAGCAGGCACTGAGCCACCACTGACCTCACAACCACAAACAGCACCCACGCACCCATCACTGGCCTAGCAGGCACTGAGCCACCACGGACCTCACAACCACAAACAGCAGCCACGCACCTAGCACTGGCCTAGCAGGCACTGAGCCACCACTGACCTCACAACCACAAACAGCAGCCACGCACCTAGCACTGGCCTAGCAGGCACTGAGACACCACTGACATCACAGCCACCAACAGCAGCCACGCACCTAGCACTGGCCTAGCAGGCACTGAGCCACCACTGACCTCACAACCACCAACAGCACCCACACACCTAGCACTGGCCTAGCAGGCACTGAGCCAGAAGTGACCTCACAACCACCAACAGCAGCCACGCACCTAGCACTGGCCTAGCAGGCACTGAGCCACCACTGACCTCACAACCACAAACAGCAGCCACACACCTAGCACTGGCCTAGCAGGCACTGAGCCACCACTGACCTCACAACCACCAACAGCAGCCACGCACCTAGCACTGGCCTAGCAGGCACTGAGCCACCACTGACCTCACAACCACAAACAGCAGCCACGCACCTAGCACTGGCCTAGCAGGCACTGAGCCACCACTGACCTCACAATTGAAAACAGCACCAACGCACCTAGCACTGGCCTAGCAGGCACTGAGCCACCACTGACCTCACAAACACCAACAGCAGCCACGCACCTAGCACTGGCCTAGCAGGCACTGAGCCACCACTGACCTCACAACCACCAACAGCAGCCACGCACCTAGCACTGGCCTAGCAGGCACTGAGCCACCACTGACCTCATAATTGAAAACAGCAGCCACGCACCTAGCACTGGCCTAGCACGCACTGAGCCACCACTGACCTCACAACCACCAACAGCACCCACGCACCTAGCACTGGCCTAGCAGGCACTGAGCCACCACTGAACTCACAACCACAAACAGCACCCACGCACCTAGCACTGGCCTAGCAGGCACTGAGCCACCACTGACCTCACAGTTGAAAACAGCAGCCACGCACCTAGCACTGGCCTAGCAGGCACTGAGCCACCACTGACCTCACAACCACAAACAGCAGCCACGCACCTAGCAATGGCCTAGCAGGCACTGAGCCACCACTGACCTCACAACCACAAACAGCAGCCACGCACCTAGCACTGGCCTAGCAGGCACTGAGCTACCACTGACCTCACAACCACCAACAGCAGCCACGCACCTAGCACTGGCCTAGCAGGCACTGAGCCACCACTGACCTCACAATTGAAAACAGCAGCCACGCACCTAGCACTGGCCTAGCAGGCACTGAGCCACCACTGACCTCACAACCACAAACAGCAGCCACGCACCTAGCACTGGCCTAGCAGGCACTGAGCCACCACTGACCTCACAACCACAAACAGCACCCACACACCTAGCACTGGCCTAGCAGGCACTGAGCCACCACTGACCTCACAACCACAAACAGCACCCACGCACCTAGCACTGGCCTAGCAGGCACTGAGCCACCACTGACCTCACAATTGAAAACAGCAGCCACGCACCTAGCACTGGCCTAGCAGGCACTGAGCCACCACTGACCTCACAACCACAAACAGCAGCCACGCACCTAGCACTGGCCTAGCAGGCACTGAGCCACCACTGACCTCACAATTGAAAACAGCAGCCACGCACCTAGCACTGGCCTAGCAGGCACTGAGCCACCACTGACCTCACAACCACAAACAGCACCCACGCACCCATCACTGGCCTAGCAGGCACTGAGCCACCACTGACTTCACAATTGAAAACAGCAGCCACGCACCTAGCACTGGCCTAGCAGGCACTGAGCCACCACTGACCTCACAACCACAAACAGCAGCCACGCACCTAGCACTGGCCTAGCAGGCACTGAGCCACCACTGACATCACAACCACCAACAGCAGCCACGCACCTAGCACTGGCCTAGCAGGCACTGAGCCACCACTGACCTCACAACCACCAACAGCAGCCACGCACCTAGCACTGGCCTAGCAGGCACTGAGCCACCACTGACCTCACAACCACAAACAGCAGCCACGCACCTAGCACTGGCCTAGCAGGCACTGAGCCATCACGGACCTCACAACCACAAACAGCAGCCACGCACCTAGCACTGGCCTAGCAGGCACTGAGCCACCACTGACCTCACAACCACAAACAGCAGCCACACACCTAGCACTGGCCTAGCAGGCACTGAGCCACCACTGACCTCACAACCACCAACAGCACCCACGCACCGAGCACTGGCCTAGCAGGCACTGAGCCACCACTGACCTCACAACCACAAACAGCAGCCACGCACCTAGCACTGGCCTAGCAGGCACTGAGCCACCACTGACCTCACAATTGAAAACAGCAGCCACGCACCTAGCACTGGCCTAGCAGGCACTGAGCCACCACTGACCTCACAACCACAAACAGCACCCACACAACTAGCACTGGCCTAGCAGGCACTGAACCACAAGTGACCTCACAATTGAAAACAGCAGCCACGCACCTAGCACTGGCCTAGCAGGCACTGAGCCACCACTGACCTCACAACCACAAACAGCAGCCACGCACCTAGCACTGGCCTAGCAGGCACTGAGCCACCACTGACCTCACAATTGAAAACAGCAGCCACGCACCTAGCACTGGCCTAGCAGGCACTGAGCCACCACTGAGCTCACAACCACAAACAGCAGCCACGCACCTAGCACTGGCCTAGCAGGCACTGAGCCACCACTGACCTCACAACCACAAACAGCACCCACGCACCTAGCACTGGCCTAGCAGGCACTGAGCCACCACTGACCTCACAACCACAAACAGCACCAACGCACCTAGCACTGGCCTAGCAGGCACTGAGCCACCACTGACCTCACAACCACCAACAGCAGCCACGCACCTAGCACTGGCCCAGCAGGCACTGAGCCACCACTGACCTCACAACCACCAACAGCACCCACGCACCTAGCACTGGCCTAGCAGGCACTGAGCCACCACTGACCTCACAATTGAAAACAGCAGCCACGCACCTAGCACTGGCCTAGCAGGCACTGAGCCACCACTGACCTCACAATTGAAAACAGCAGCCACGCACCTAGCACTGGCCTAGCAGGCACTGAGCCACCACTGACCTCACAACCACAAACAGCAGCCACGCACCTAGCACTGGCCTAGCAGGCACTGAGCCACCACTGACCTCACAACCACAAACAGCAGCCACGCACCTAGCACTGGCCTAGCAGGCACTGAGCCACCACTGACCTCACAATTGAAAACAGCAGCCACGCACCTAGCACTGGCCTAGCAGGCACTGAGCCACCACTGAGCTCACAACCACAAACAGCAGCCACGCACCTAGCACTGGCCTAGCAGGCACTGAGCCACCACTGACCTCACAACCACAAACAGCAGCCACGCACCTAGCACTGGCTTAGCAGGCACTGAGCCACCACTGACCTCACAACCACAAACAGCACCAACGCACCTAGCACTGGCCTAGCAGGCACTGAGCCACCACTGACCTCACAACCACCAACAGCAGCCACGCACCTAGCACTGGCCCAGCAGGCACTGAGCCACCACTGACCTCACAACCACCAACAGCACCCACGCACCTAGCACTGGCCTAGCAGGCACTGAGCCACCACTGACCTCACAATTGAAAACAGCAGCCACGCACCTAGCACTGGCCTAGCAGGCACTGAGCCACCACTGACCTCACAATTGAAAACAGCAGCCACGCACCTAGCACTGGCCTAGCAGGCACTGAGCCACCACTGAGCTCACAACCACAAACAGCAGCCACGCACCTAGCACTGGCCTAGCAGGCACTGAGCCACCACTGACCTCACAACTGAAAAGAGCACCCACGCACCTAGCACTGGCCTAGCAGGCACTGAGCCACCACTGACCTCACAACCACAAACAGCACCCACGCACCCATCACTGGCCTAGCAGGCACTGAGCCACCACTGACTTCACAATTGAAAACAGCAGCCACGCACCTAGCACTGGCCTAGCAGGCACTGAGCCACCACTGACCTCACAACCACAAACAGCAGCCACGCACCTAGCACTGGCCTAGCAGGCACTGAGCCACCACTGACATCACAACCACCAACAGCAGCCACGCACCTAGCACTGGCCTAGCAGGCACTGAGCCACCACTGACCTCACAACCACCAACAGCAGCCACGCACCTAGCACTGGCCTAGCAGGCACTGAGCCACCACTGACCTCACAACCACAAACAGCAGCCACGCACCTAGCACTGGCCTAGCAGGCACTGAACCACCACTGACCTCACAACCACCAACAGCAGCCACGCACCTAGCACTGGCCTAGCAGGCACTGAACCACCACTGACCTCACAACCACAAACAGCAGCCACGCACCTAGCACTGGCCTAGCAGGCACTGAGCCACCACTGACCTCACAATTGAAAACAGCAGCCACGCAACTAGCACTGGCCTAGCAGGCACTGAGCCACCACTGACTTCATAATTGAAAACAGCAGCCACGCACCTAGCACTGGCCTAGCAGGCACTGAGCCACCACTGACCTCACAACCACAAACAGAACCCACGCACCTAGCACTGGCCTAGCAGGCACTGAGCCACCACTGACCTCACAACCACCAACAGCAGCCACGCACCTAGCACTGGCCTAGCAGGCACTGAGCCACCACTGACCTCATAATTGAAAACAGCAGCCACGCACCTAGCACTGGCCTAGCAGGCACTGAGCCACAAGTGACCTCACAATTGAAAACAGCAGCCACGCACCTAGCACTGGCCTAGCACGCACTGAGCCACAAGTGACCTCACAATTGAAAACAGCAGCCACGCACCTAGCACTGGCCTAGCAGGCACTGAGCCACAAGTGACCTCAGAACCGCAAACAGCAGCCACGCACCTAGCACTGGCCTAGCAGGCACTGAGCCAGAAGTGACCTCACAATTGAAAACAGCAGCCACGCACCTAGCACTGGCCTAGCAGGCACTGAGCCACAAGTGACCTCACAATTGAAAACAGCAGCCACGCACCTAGCACTGGCCTAGCAGGCACTGAGCCACCACGGACCTCACAACCACAAACAGCCCCCACGCACCTAGCACTGGCCTAGCAGGCACTGAGCCACCACTGACCTCACAACCACCAACAGCAGCCACGCACCTAGCACTGGCCTAGCAGGCACTGAACCACCACTGACCTCACAACCACAAAAAGCAGCCACGCACCTAGCACTGGCCTAGCAGGCACTGAGCCACCACTGACCTCACAACCACAAACAGCACCCACGCAACTAGCACTGGCCTAGCAGGCACTGAGCCACCACTGACCTCACAACCACAAACAGCAGCCACGCACCTAGCACTGGCCTAGCAGGCACTGAGCCACCACTGAGCTCACAACCACAAACAGCACCCACGCACCTAGCACTGGCCTAGCAGGCACTGAGCCACCACGGACCTCACAACCACAAACAGCAGCCACGCACCTAGCACTGGCCTAGCAGGCACTGAGCCACCACTGACCTCACAATTGAAAACAGCAGCCACGCACCTAGCACTGGCCTAGCAGGCACTGAGCCACCACTGACCTCACAACCACAAACAGCACCCACGCACCTAGCACTGGCCTAGCAGGCACTGAGCCACCACTGACCTCACAACCACAAACAGCAGCCACGCACCTAGCACTGGCCTAGCAGGCACTGAGACACCACTGACATCACAGCCACCAACAGCAGCCACGCACCTAGCACTGGCCTAGCAGGCACTGAGCCACCACTGACCTCACAACCACCAACAGCACCCACACACCTAGCACTGGCCTAGCAGGCACTGAGCCAGAAGTGACCTCACAACCACCAACAGCAGCCACGCACCTAGCACTGGCCTAGCAGGCACTGAGCCACCACTGACCTCACAACCACAAACAGCAGCCACACACCTAGCACTGGCCTAGCAGGCACTGAGCCACCACTGACCTCACAACCACCAACAGCAGCCACGCACCTCGCACTGGCCTAGCAGGCACTGAGCCACCACTGACCTCACAACCACAAACAGCAGCCACGCACCTAGCACTGGCCTAGCAGGCACTGAGCCACCACTGACCTCACAATTGAAAACAGCACCAACGCACCTAGCACTGGCCTAGCAGGCACTGAGCCACCACTGACCTCACAAACACCAACAGCAGCCACGCACCTAGCACTGGCCTAGCAGGCACTGAGCCACCACTGACCTCACAACCACCAACAGCAGCCACGCACCTAGCACTGGCCTAGCAGGCACTGAGCCACCACTGACCTCATAATTGAAAACAGCAGCCACGCACCTAGCACTGGCCTAGCACGCACTGAGCCACCACTGACCTCACAACCACCAACAGCACCCACGCACCTAGCACTGGCCTAGCAGGCACTGAGCCACCACTGAACTCACAACCACAAACAGCACCCACGCACCTAGCACTGGCCTAGCAGGCACTGAGCCACCACTGACCTCACAGTTGAAAACAGCAGCCACGCACCTAGCACTGGCCTAGCAGGCACTGAGCCACCACTGACCTCACAACCACAAACAGCAGCCACGCACCTAGCAATGGCCTAGCAGGCACTGAGCCACCACTGACCTCACAACCACAAACAGCAGCCACGCACCTAGCACTGGCCTAGCAGGCACTGAGCTACCACTGACCTCACAACCACCAACAGCAGCCACGCACCTAGCACTGGCCTAGCAGGCACTGAGCCACCACTGACCTCACAATTGAAAACAGCAGCCACGCACCTAGCACTGGCCTAGCAGGCACTGAGCCACCACTGACCTCACAACCACAAACAGCAGCCACGCACCTAGCACTGGCCTAGCAGGCACTGAGCCACCACTGACCTCACAACCACAAACAGCACCCACACACCTAGCACTGGCCTAGCAGGCACTGAGCCACCACTGACCTCACAACCACAAACAGCACCCACGCACCTAGCACTGGCCTAGCAGGCACTGAGCCACCACTGACCTCACAATTGAAAACAGCAGCCACGCACCTAGCACTGGCCTAGCAGGCACTGAGCCACCACTGAGCTCACAACCACAAACAGCAGCCACGCACCTAGCACTGGCCTAGCAGGCACTGAGCCACCACTGACCTCACAATTGAAAACAGCAGCCACGCACCTAGCACTGGCCTAGCAGGCACTGAGCCACCACTGACCTCACAACCACAAACAGCACCCACGCACCCATCACTGGCCTAGCAGGCACTGAGCCACCACTGACTTCACAATTGAAAACAGCAGCCACGCACCTAGCACTGGCCTAGCAGGCACTGAGCCACCACTGACCTCACAACCACAAACAGCAGCCACGCACCTAGCACTGGCCTAGCAGGCACTGAGCCACCACTGACATCACAACCACCAACAGCAGCCACGCACCTAGCACTGGCCTAGCAGGCACTGAGCCACCACTGACCTCACAACCACCAACAGCAGCCACGCACCTAGCACTGGCCTAGCAGGCACTGAGCCACCACTGACCTCACAACCACAAACAGCAGCCACGCACCTAGCACTGGCCTAGCAGGCACTGAGCCATCACGGACCTCACAACCACAAACAGCAGCCACGCACCTAGCACTGGCCTAGCAGGCACTGAGCCACCACTGACCTCACAACCACAAACAGCAGCCACACACCTAGCACTGGCCTAGCAGGCACTGAGCCACCACTGACCTCACAACCACCAACAGCACCCACGCACCGAGCACTGGCCTAGCAGGCACTGAGCCACCACTGACCTCACAACCACAAACAGCAGCCACGCACCTAGCACTGGCCTAGCAGGCACTGAGCCACCACTGACCTCACAATTGAAAACAGCAGCCACGCACCTAGCACTGGCCTAGCAGGCACTGAGCCACCACTGACCTCACAACCACAAACAGCACCCACACAACTAGCACTGGCCTAGCAGGCACTGAACCACAAGTGACCTCACAATTGAAAACAGCAGCCACGCACCTAGCACTGGCCTAGCAGGCACTGAGCCACCACTGACCTCACAACCACAAACAGCAGCCACGCACCTAGCACTGGCCTAGCAGGCACTGAGCCACCACTGACCTCACAATTGAAAACAGCAGCCACGCACCTAGCACTGGCCTAGCAGGCACTGAGCCACCACTGACCTCACAACCACAAACAGCAGCCACGCACCTAGCACTGGCCTAGCAGGCACTGAGCCACCACTGACCTCACAACCACAAACAGCACCCACGCAACTAGCACTGGCCTAGCAGGCACTGAACCACAAGTGACCTCACAATTGAAAACAGCAGCCACGCACCTAGCACTGGCCTAGCAGGCACTGAGCCACCACTGACCTCACAACCACAAACAGCAGCCACGCACCTAGCACTGGCCTAGCAGGCACTGAGCCACCACTGACCTCACAATTGAAAACAGCAGCCACGCACCTAGCACTGGCCTAGCAGGCACTGAGCCACCACTGAGCTCACAACCACAAACAGCAGCCACGCACCTAGCACTGGCCTAGCAGGCACTGAGCCACCACTGACCTCACAACCACAAACAGCAGCCACGCACCTAGCACTGGCTTAGCAGGCACTGAGCCACCACTGACCTCACAACCACAAACAGCACCAACGCATCTAGCACTGGCCTAGCAGGCACTGAGCCACCACTGACCTCACAACCACCAACAGCAGCCACGCACCTAGCACTGGCCTAGCAGGCACTGAGCCACCACTGACCTCACAACCACCAACAGCACCCACGCACCTAGCACTGGCCTAGCAGGCACTGAGCCACCACTGACCTCACAATTGAAAACAGCAGCCACGCACCTAGCACTGGCCTAGCAGGCACTGAGCCACCACTGACCTCACAATTGAAAACAGCAGCCACGCACCTAGCACTGGCCTAGCAGGCACTGAGCCACCACTGACCTCACAACCACAAACAGCACCCACGCACCCATCACTGGCCTAGCAGGCACTGAGCCACCACTGACTTCACAATTGAAAACAGCAGCCACGCACCTAGCACTGGCCTAGCAGGCACTGAGCCACCACTGACCTCACAACCACAAACAGCAGCCACGCACCTAGCACTGGCCTAGCAGGCACTGAGCCACCACTGACATCACAACCACCAACAGCAGCCACGCACCTAGCACTGGCCTAGCAGGCACTGAGCCACCACTGACCTCACAACCACCAACAGCAGCCACGCACCTAGCACTGGCCTAGCAGGCACTGAGCCACCACTGACCTCACAACCACAAACAGCACCCACGCACCTAGCACTGGCCTAGCAGGCACTGAACCACCACTGACCTCACAACCACCAACAGCAGCCACGCACCTAGCACTGGCCTAGCAGGCACTGAACCACCACTGACCTCACAACCACAAACAGCAGCCACGTACCTAGCACTGGCCTAGCAGGCACTGAGCCACCACTGACCTCACAATTGAAAACAGCAGCCACGCAACTAGCACTGGCCTAGCAGGCACTGAGCCACCACTGACTTCACAATTGAAAACAGCAGCCACGCACCTAGCACTGGCCTAGCAGGCACTGAGCCACCACTGACCTCACAACCACAAACAGAACCCACGCACCTAGCACTGGCCTAGCAGGCACTGAGCCACCACTGACCTCACAACCACCAACAGCAGCCACGCACCTAGCACTGGCCTAGCAGGCACTGAGCCACCACTGACCTCATAATTGAAAACAGCAGCCACGCACCTAGCACTGGCCTAGCAGGCACTGAGCCACAAGTGACCTCACAATTGAAAACAGCAGCCACGCACCTAGCACTGGCCTAGCACGCACTGAGCCACAAGTGACCTCACAATTGAAAACAGCAGCCACGCACCTAGCACTGGCCTAGCAGGCACTGAGCCACAAGTGACCTCAGAACCGCAAACAGCAGCCACGCACCTAGCACTGGCCTAGCAGGCACTGAGCCAGAAGTGACCTCACAATTGAAAACAGCAGCCACGCACCTAGCACTGGCCTAGCAGGCACTGAGCCACAAGTGACCTCACAATTGAAAACAGCAGCCACGCACCTAGCACTGGCCTAGCAGGCACTGAGCCACCACGGACCTCACAACCACAAACAGCCCCCACGCACCTAGCACTGGCCTAGCAGGCACTGAGCCACCACTGACCTCACAACCACCAACAGCAGCCACGCACCTAGCACTGGCCTAGCAGGCACTGAACCACCACTGACCTCACAACCACAAAAAGCAGCCACGCACCTAGCACTGGCCTAGCAGGCACTGAGCCACCACTGACCTCACAACCACAAACAGCACCCACGCAACTAGCACTGGCCTAGCAGGCACTGAGCCACCACTGACCTCACAACCACAAACAGCAGCCACGCACCTAGCACTGGCCTAGCAGGCACTGAGCCACCACTGAGCTCACAACCACAAACAGCACCCACGCACCTAGCACTGGCCTAGCAGGCACTGAGCCACCACGGACCTCACAACCACAAACAGCAGCCACGCACCTAGCACTGGCCTAGCAGGCACTGAGCCACCACTGACCTCACAATTGAAAACAGCAGCCACGCACCTAGCACTGGCCTAGCAGGCACTGAGCCACCACTGACCTCACAACCACAAACAGCACCCACGCACCTAGCACTGGCCTAGCAGGCACTGAGCCACCACTGACCTCACAACCACAAACAGCAGCCACGCACCTAGCACTGGCCTAGCAGGCACTGAGCCACCACTGACATCACAACCACCAACAGCAGCCACGCACCTAGCACTGGCCTAGCAGGCACTGAGCCACCACTGACCTCACAACCACCAACAGCACCCACACACCTAGCACTGGCCTAGCAGGCACTGAGCCAGAAGTGACCTCACAACCACCAACAGCAGCCACGCACCTAGCACTGGCCTAGCAGGCACTGAGCCACCACTGACCTCACAACCACAAACAGCAGCCACGCACCTAGCCCTGGCCTAGCAGGCACTGAGCCATCACGGACCTCACAACCACAAACAGCAGCCACGCACCCAGCACTGGCCTAGCAGGCACTGAGCCACCACTGACCTCACAACCACAAACAGCAGCCACACACCTAGCACTGGCCTAGCAGGCACTGAGCCACCACTGACCTCACAACCACCAACAGCACCCACGCACCGAGCACTGGCCTAGCAGGCACTGAGCCACCACTGACCTCACAACCACAAACAGCACCCACACACCTAGCACTGGCCTAGCAGGCACTGAGCCACCACTGACCTCACAACCACAAACAGCAGCCACGCACCTAGCACTGGCCTAGCAGGCACTGAGCCACCACTGACCTCACAATTGAAAACAGCAGCCACGCACCTAGCACTGGCCTAGCAGGCACTGAGCCACCACTGACCTCACAACCACAAACAGCACCCACGCACCTAGCACTGGCCTAGCAGGCACTGAGCCACCACTGACCTCACAATTGAAAACAGCAGCCACGCACCTAGCACTGGCCTAGCAGGCACTGAGCCACCACTGACCTCACAACCACAAACAGCAGCCACGCACCTAGCACTGGCTTAGCAGGCACTGAGCCACCACTGACCTCACAACCACAAACAGCACCAACGCACCTAGCACTGGCCTAGCAGGCACTGAGCCACCACTGACCTCACAACTGAAAACAGCAGCCACGCACCTAGCACTGGCCTAGCAGGCACTGAGCCACCACTGACCTCACAACCACCAACAGCACCCACGCACCTAGCACTGGCCTAGCAGGCACTGAGCCACCACTGACCTCACAATTGAAAACAGCAGCCACGCACCTAGCACTGGCCTAGCAGGCACTGAGCCACCACGGACCTCACAACCACAAACAGCAGCCACGCACCTAGCACTGGCCTAGCAGGCACTGAGCCACCACTGACCTCACAACCACAAACAGCAGCCACGCACCTAGCACTGGCCTAGCAGGCACTGAGCCACCACTGACCTCACAATTGAAAACAGCAGCCACGCACCTAGCACTGGCCTAGCAGGCACTGAGCCACCACTGAGCTCACAACCACAAACAGCAGCCACGCACCTAGCACTGGCCTAGCAGGCACTGAGCCACCACTGAGCTCAAACCACAAACAGCAGCCACGCACCTAGCACTGGCCTAGCAGGCACTGAGCCACCACTGACCTCACAACCACAAACAGCACCCACGCACCTAGCACTGGCCTAGCAGGCACTGAGCCACCACTGACCTCACAATTGAAAACAGCAGCCACGCACCTAGCACTGGCCTAGCAGGCACTGAACCACCACTGACCTCACAACCACCAACAGCAGCCACGCACCTAGCACTGGCCTAGCAGGCACTGAGCCACCACTGACCTCACAATTGAAAACAGCAGCCACGCACCTAGCACTGGCCTAGCAGGCACTGAGCCACCACTGACCTCAAAATTGAAAACAGCAGCCACGCAACTAGCACTGGCCTAGCAGGCACTGAGCCACCACTGACCTCACAACTGAAAAGAGCACCCACGCACCTAGCACTGGCCTAGCAGGCACTGAGCCACCACTGACCTCACAACCACAAACAGAACCCACGCACCTAGCACTGGCCTAGCAGGCACTGAGCCACCACTGACCTCACAACCACCAACAGCAGCCACGCACCTAGCACTGGCCTAGCAGGCACTGAGCCACCACTGACCTCATAATTGAAAACAGCAGCCACGCACCTAGCACTGGCCTAGCAGGCACTGAGCCACAAGTGACCTCACAATTGAAAACAGCAGCCACGCACCTAGCACTGGCCTAGCACGCACTGAGCCACAAGTGACCTCACAATTGAAAACAGCAGCCACGCACCTAGCACTGGCCTAGCAGGCACTGAGCCACAAGTGACCTCAGAACCGCAAACAGCAGCCACGCACCTAGCACTGGCCTAGCAGGCACTGAGCCACAAGTGACCTCACAATTGAAAACAGCAGCCACGCACCTAGCACTGGCCTAGCAGGCACTGAGCCACAAGTGACCTCACAATTGAAAACAGCAGCCACGCACCTAGCACTGGCCTAGCAGGCACTGAGCCACCACGGACCTCACAACCACAAACAGCCCCCACGCACCTAGCACTGGCCTAGCAGGCACTGAGCCACAAGTGACCTCACAACCACCAACAGCAGCCACGCACCTAGCACTGGCCTAGCAGGCACTGAACCACCACTGACCTCACAACCACAAACAGCAGCCACGCACCTAGCACTGGCCTAGCAGGCACTGAGCCACCACTGACCTCACAACCACAAACAGCACCCACGCAACTAGCACTGGCCTAGCAGGCACTGAGCCACCACTGACTTCACAATTGAAAACAGCAGCCACGCACCTAGCACTGGCCTAGCAGGCACTGAGCCACCACTGACCTCACAACCACAAACAGAACCCACGCACCTAGCACTGGCCTAGCAGGCACTGAGCCACCACTGACCTGACAACTGAAAAGAGCACCCACGCACCTAGCACTGGCCTAGCAGGCACTGAGCCACCACTGAGCTCACAACCACAAACAGCAGCCACGCACCTAGCACTGGCCTAGCAGGCACTGAGCCACCACTGACCTCACAACCACAAACAGCAGCCACGCACCTAGCACTGGCCTAGCAGGCACTGAGCCACCACTGACCTCACAACCACAAACAGCACCCACGCACCTAGCACTGGCCTAGCAGGCACTGAGCCACCACTGACCTCACAATTGAAAACAGCAGCCACGCACCTAGCACTGGCCTAGCAGGCACTGAGCCACCACTGACCTCACAACCACAAACAGCAGCCACGCACCTAGCACTGGCCTAGCAGGCACTGAGACACCACTGACCTCACAATTGAAAACAGCAGCCACGCACCTAGCACTGGCCTAGCAGGCACTGAGCCACCACTGAGCTCACAACCACAAACAGCAGCCACGCACCTAGCACTGGCCTAGCAGGCACTGAGCCACCACTGACCTCACAACCACAAACAGCAGCCACGCACCTAGCACTGGCCTAGCAGGCACTGAGCCACCACTGACCTCACAACCACAAACAGCACCAACGCACCTAGCACTGGCCTAGCAGGCACTGAGCCACCACTGACCTCACAACTGAAAACAGCAGCCACGCACCTAGCACTGGCCTAGCAGGCACTGAGCCACCACTGACCTCACAACCACCAACAGCACCCACGCACCTAGCACTGGCCTAGCAGGCACTGAGCCACCACTGACCTCACAATTGAAAACAGCAGCCACGCACCTAGCACTGGCCTAGCAGGCACTGAGCCACCACGGACCTCACAACCACAAACAGCAGCCACGCACCTAGCACTGGCCTAGCAGGCACTGAGCCACCACTGAGCTCAAACCACAAACAGCACCCACGCACCTAGCACTGGCCTAGCAGGCACTGAGCCACCACTGACCTCACAACCACAAACAGCACCCACGCACCTAGCACTGGCCTAGCAGGCACTGAGCCACCACTGACCTCACAACCACCAACAGCAGCCACGCACCTAGCACTGGCCTAGCAGGCACTGAGCCACCACGGACCTCACAACCACAAACAGCAGCCATGCACCTAGCACTGGCCTAGCAGGCACTGAGCCACCACTGAGCTCAAACCACAAACAGCACCCACGCACCTAGCACTGGCCTAGCAGGCACTGAGCCACCACTGACCTCACAACCACAAACAGCACCCACGCACCTAGCACTGGCCTAGCAGGCACTGAGCCACCACTGACCTCACAACCACCAACAGCAGCCACGCACCTAGCACTGGCCTAGCAGGCACTGAGCCACAAGTGACCTCAGAACTGCAAACAGCAGCCACGCACCTAGCACTGGCCTAGCAGGCACTGAGCCACCACTGACCTCACAATTGAAAACAGCAGCCACGCACCTAGCACTGGCCTAGCAGGCACTGAGCCACCACTGACCTCACAATTGAAAACAGCAGCCACGCACCTAGCACTGGCCTAGCAGGCACTGAGCCACCACTGACCTCACAACCACAAACAGCACCCACGCACCTAGCACTGGCCTAGCAGGCACTGAGCCACCACTGACCTCACAACCACAAACAGCAGCCACGCACCTAGCACTGGCCTAGCAGGCACTGAACCACCACTGACCTCACAACCACCAACAGCAGCCACGCACCTAGCACTGGCCTAGCAGGCACTGAGCCACCACTGACCTCACAACCACAAACAGCACCCACGCACCTAGCACTGGCCTAGCAGGCACTGAGCCACCACTGAGCTCACAACCACAAACAGCAGCCACGCACCTAGCACTGGCCTAGCAGGCACTGAGCCACCACTGAGCTCAAACCACAAACAGCACCCACGCACCTAGCACTGGCCTAGCAGGCACTGAGCCACCACTGACCTCACAACCACAAACAGCACCCACGCACCTAGCACTGGCCTAGCAGGCACTGAGCCACCACTGACCTCACAACCACCAACAGCAGCCACGCACCTAGCACTGGCCTAGCAGGCACTGAGCCACCACTGACCTCATAATTGAAAACAGCAGCCACGCACCTAGCACTGGCCTAGCAGGCACTGAGCCACAAGTGACCTCACAATTGAAAACAGCAGCCACGCACCTAGCACTGGCCTAGCACGCACTGAGCCACAAGTGACCTCACAATTGAAAACAGCAGCCACGCACCTAGCACTGGCCTAGCAGGCACTGAGCCACAAGTGACCTCAGAACCGCAAACAGCAGCCACGCACCTAGCACTGGCCTAGCAGGCACTGAGCCACAAGTGACCTCACAATTGAAAACAGCAGCCACGCACCTAGCACTGGCCTAGCAGGCACTGAGCCACCACGGACCTCACAACCACAAACAGCCCCCACGCACCTAGCACTGGCCTAGCAGGCACTGAGCCACAAGTGACCTCACAACCACCAACAGCAGCCACGCACCTAGCACTGGCCTAGCAGGCACTGAACCACCACTGACCTCACAACCACAAACAGCAGCCACGCACCTAGCACTGGCCTAGCAGGCACTGAGCCACCACTGACCTCACAACCACAAACAGCACCCACGCAACTAGCACTGGCCTAGCAGGCACTGAGCCACCACTGACTTCACAATTGAAAACAGCAGCCACGCACCTAGCACTGGCCTAGCAGGCACTGAGCCACCACTGACCTCCCAACCACAAACAGCAGCCACGCACCTAGCACTGGCCTAGCAGGCACTGAGCCACCACTGACCTGACAACTGAAAAGAGCACCCACGCACCTAGCACTGGCCTAGCAGGCACTGAGCCACCACTGAGCTCACAACCACAAACAGCAGCCACGCACCTAGCACTGGCCTAGCAGGCACTGAGCCACCACTGACCTCACAACCACAAACAGCAGCCACGCACCTAGCACTGGCCTAGCAGGCACTGAGCCACCACTGACCTCACAACCACAAACAGCACCCACGCACCTAGCACTGGCCTAGCAGGCACTGAGCCACCACTGACCTCACAATTGAAAACAGCAGCCACACACCTAGCACTGGCCAACAGGCACTGAGCCACCACTGACCTCACAACCACAAACAGCAGCCACCCACCTAGCACTGGCCTAGCAGGCACTGAGCCACCACTGAGCTCAAACCACAAACAGCACCCACGCACCTAGCACTGGCCTAGCAGGCACTGAGCCACCACTGACCTCACAACCACAAACAGCACCCACGCACCTAGCACTGGCCTAGCAGGCACTGAGCCACCACTGACCTCACAACCACCAACAGCAGCCACGCACCTAGCACTGGCCTAGCAGGCACTGAGCCACAAGTGACCTCAGAACTGCAAACAGCAGCCACGCACCTAGCACTGGCCTAGCAGGCACTGAGCCAGAAGTGACCTCACAATTGAAAACAGCAGCCACGCACCTAGCACTGGCCTAGCAGGCACTGAGCCACAAGTGACCTCACAATTGAAAACAGCAGCCACGCACCTAGCACTGGCCTAGCAGGCACTGAGCCACAAGTGACCTCAGAACCGCAAACAGCAGCCACGCAACTAGCACTGGCCTAGCAGGCACTGAGCCACAAGTGACCTCACAATTGAAAACAGCAGCCACGCACCTAGCACTGGCCTAGCAGGCACTGAGCCACAAGTGACCTCACAATTGAAAACAGCAGCCACGCACCTAGCACTGGCCTAGCAGGCACTGAGCCACCACGGACCTCACAACCACAAACAGCCCCCACGCACCTAGCACTGGCCTAGCAGGCACTGAGCCACAAGTGACCTCACAACCACCAACAGCAGCCACGCACCTAGCACTGGCCTAGCAGGCACTGAACCACCACTGACCTCACAACCACAAACAGCAGCCACGCACCTAGCACTGGCCTAGCAGGCACTGAGCCACCACTGACCTCACAACCACAAACAGCACCCACGCAACTAGCACTGGCCTAGCAGGCACTGAGCCACCACTGACTTCACAATTGAAAACAGCAGCCACGCACCTAGCACTGGCCTAGCAGGCACTGAGCCACCACTGACCTCACAACCACAAACAGCAGCCACGCACCTAGCACTGGCCTAGCAGGCACTGAGCCACCACTGACCTGACAACTGAAAAGAGCACCCACGCACCTAGCACTGGCCTAGCAGGCACTGAGCCACCACTGAGCTCACAACCACAAACAGCAGCCACGCACCTAGCACTGGCCTAGCAGGCACTGAGCCACCACTGACCTCACAACCACAAACAGCAGCCACGCACCTAGCACTGGCCTAGCAGGCACTGAGCCACCACTGACCTCACAACCACCAACAGCAGCCACGCACCTAGCACTGGCCTAGCAGGCACTGAGCCACCACTGACCTCACAACCACCAACAGCACCCACGCACCTAGCACTGGCCTAGCAGGCACTGAGCCACCACTGACCTCACAACCACAAACAGCAGCCACGCACCTAGCACTGGCCTAGCAGGCACTGAGCCACCACGGACCTCACAACCACAAACAGCAGCCACGCACCTAGCACTGGCCTAGCAGGCACTGAGCCACCACTGACCTCACAACCACAAACAGCAGCCACGCACCTAGCACTGGCCTAGCAGGCACTGAGCCACCACTGACCTCACAATTGAAAACAGCAGCCACGCACCTAGCACTGGCCTAGCAGGCACTGAGCCACCACTGAGCTCACAACCACAAACAGCAGCCATGCACCTAGCACTGGCCTAGCAGGCACTGAGCCACCACTGAGCTCAAACCACAAACAGCACCCACGCACCTAGCACTGGCCTAGCAGGCACTGAGCCACCACTGACCTCACAACCACAAACAGCACCCACGCACCTAGCACTGGCCTAGCAGGCACTGAGTCACCACTGACCTCACAACCACCAACAGCAGCCACGCACCTAGCACTGGCCTAGCAGGCACTGAGCCACAAGTGACCTCAGAACTGCAAACAGCAGCCACGCACCTAGCACTGGCCTAGCAGGCACTGAGCCAGAAGTGACCTCACAATTGAAAACAGCAGCCACGCACCTAGCACTGGCCTAGCAGGCACTGAGCCACCACTGACCTCACAATTGAAAACAGCAGCCACGCACCTAGCACTGGCCTAGCAGGCACTGAGCCACCACTGACCTCACAACCACAAACAGCACCCACGCACCTAGCACTGGCCTAGCAGGCACTGAGCCACCACTGACCTCACAACCACAAACAGCAGCCACGCACCTAGCACTGGCCTAGCAGGCACTGAACCACCACTGACCTCACAACCACCAACAGCAGCCACGCACCTAGCACTGGCCTAGCAGGCACTGAGCCACCACTGACCTCACAACCACAAACAGCACCCACGCACCTAGCACTGGCCTAGCAGGCACTGAGCCACCACTGACCTCACAACCACAAACAGCACCCACGCACCTAGCACTGGCCTAGCAGGCACTGAGCCACCACTGAGCTCAAACCACAAACAGCACCCACGCACCAAGCACTGGCCTAGCAGGCACTGAGCCACCACTGACCTCACAACCACAAACAGCACCCACGCACCTAGCACTGGCCTAGCAGGCACTGAGCCACCACTGACCTCACAACCACAAACAGCAGCCACGCACCTAGCACTGGCCTAGCAGGCACTGAACCACCACTGACCTCACAACCACCAACAGCAGCCACGCACCTAGCACTGGCCTAGCAGGCACTGAGCCACCACTGACCTCACAATTGAAAACAGCAGCCACGCACCTAGCACTGGCCTAGCAGGCACTGAGCCACCACTGACCTCACAATTGAAAACAGCAGCCACGCAACTAGCACTGGCCTAGCAGGCACTGAGCCACCACTGACTTCACAATTGAAAACAGCAGCCACGCACCTAGCACTGGCCTAGCAGGCACTGAGCCACAAGTGACCTCACAATTGAAAACAGCAGCCACGCACCTAGCACTGGCCTAGCACGCACTGAGCCACAAGTGACCTCACAATTGAAAACAGCAGCCACGCACCTAGCACTGGCCTAGCAGGCACTGAGCCACAAGTGACCTCAGAACCGCAAACAGCAGCCACGCACCTAGCACTGGCCTAGCAGGCACTGAGCCACAAGTGACCTCACAATTGAAAACAGCAGCCACGCACCTAGCACTGGCCTAGCAGGCACTGAGCCACCACGGACCTCACAACCACAAACAGCCCCCACGCACCTAGCACTGGCCTAGCAGGCACTGAGCCACAAGTGACCTCACAACCACCAACAGCAGCCACGCACCTAGCACTGGCCTAGCAGGCACTGAACCACCACTGACCTCACAACCACCAACAGCAGCCACGCACCTAGCACTGGCCTAGCAGGCACTGAGCCACCACTGACCTCACAACCACAAACAGCACCCACGCAACTAGCACTGGCCTAGCAGGCACTGAGCCACCACTGACTTCACAATTGAAAACAGCAGCCACGCACCTAGCACTGGCCTAGCAGGCACTGAGCCACCACTGACCTCCCAACCACAAACAGCAGCCACGCACCTAGCACTGGCCTAGCAGGCACTGAGCCACCACTGACCTGACAACTGAAAAGAGCACCCACGCACCTAGCACTGGCCTAGCAGGCACTGAGCCACCACTGAGCTCACAACCACAAACAGCAGCCACGCACCTAGCACTGGCCTAGCAGGCACTGAGCCACCACTGACCTCACAACCACAAACAGCAGCCACGCACCTAGCACTGGCCTAGCAGGCACTGAGCCACCACTGACCTCACAACCACAAACAGCACCCACGCACCTAGCACTGGCCTAGCAGGCACTGAGCCACCACTGACCTCACAATTGAAAACAGCAGCCACACACCTAGCACTGGCCAACAGGCACTGAGCCACCACTGACCTCACAACCACAAACAGCAGCCACCCACCTAGCACTGGCCTAGCAGGCACTGAGCCACCACTGAGCTCAAACCACAAACAGCACCCACGCACCTAGCACTGGCCTAGCAGGCACTGAGCCACCACTGACCTCACAACCACAAACAGCACCCACGCACCTAGCACTGGCCTAGCAGGCACTGAGCCACCACTGACCTCACAACCACCAACAGCAGCCACGCACCTAGCACTGGCCTAGCAGGCACTGAGCCACAAGTGACCTCAGAACTGCAAACAGCAGCCACGCACCTAGCACTGGCCTAGCAGGCACTGAGCCAGAAGTGACCTCACAATTGAAAACAGCAGCCACGCACCTAGCACTGGCCTAGCAGGCACTGAGCCACCACTGACCTCACAATTGAAAACAGCAGCCACGCACCTAGCACTGGCCTAGCAGGCACTGAGCCACCACTGACCTCACAACCACAAACAGCAGCCACGCACCTAGCACTGGCCTAGCAGGCACTGAGCCACCACTGACCTGACAACTGAAAAGAGCACCCACGCACCTAGCACTGGCCTAGCAGGCACTGAGCCACCACTGAGCTCACAACCACAAACAGCAGCCACGCACCTAGCACTGGCCTAGCAGGCACTGAGCCACCACTGACCTCACAACCACAAACAGCAGCCACGCACCTAGCACTGGCCTAGCAGGCACTGAGCCACCACTGACCTCACAACCACCAACAGCAGCCACGCACCTAGCACTGGCCTAGCAGGCACTGAGCCACCACTGACCTCACAACCACCAACAGCACCCACGCACCTAGCACTGGCCTAGCAGGCACTGAGCCACCACTGACCTCACAACCACAAACAGCAGCCACGCACCTAGCACTGGCCTAGCAGGCACTGAGCCACCACGGACCTCACAACCACAAACAGCAGCCACGCACCTAGCACTGGCCTAGCAGGCACTGAGCCACCACTGACCTCACAACCACCAACAGCAGCCACGCACCTAGCACTGGCCTAGCAGGCACTGAGCCACCACTGACCTCACAATTGAAAACAGCAGCCACGCACCTAGCACTGGCCTAGCAGGCACTGAGCCACCACTGAGCTCACAACCACAAACAGCAGCCATGCACCTAGCACTGGCCTAGCAGGCACTGAGCCACCACTGAGCTCAAACCACAAACAGCACCCACGCACCTAGCACTGGCCTAGCAGGCACTGAGCCACCACTGACCTCACAACCACAAACAGCACCCACGCACCTAGCACTGGCCTAGCAGGCACTGAGCCACCACTGACCTCACAACCACCAACAGCAGCCACGCACCTAGCACTGGCCTAGCAGGCACTGAGCCACAAGTGACCTCAGAACTGCAAACAGCAGCCACGCACCTAGCACTGGCCTAGCAGGCACTGAGCCACAAGTGACCTCACAATTGAAAACAGCAGCCACGCACCTAGCACTGGCCTAGCAGGCACTGAGCCACCACTGACCTCACAATTGAAAACAGCAGCCACGCACCTAGCACTGGCCTAGCAGGCACTGAGCCACCACTGACCTCACAACCACAAACAGCACCCACGCACCTAGCACTGGCCTAGCAGGCACTGAGCCACCACTGACCTCACAACCACAAACAGCAGCCACGCACCTAGCACTGGCCTAGCAGGCACTGAACCACCACTGACCTCACAACCACCAACAGCAGCCACGCACCTAGCACTGGCCTAGCAGGCACTGAGCCACCACTGACCTCACAACCACAAACAGCACCCACGCACCTAGCACTGGCCTAGCAGGCACTGAGCCACCACTGAGCTCACAACCACAAACAGCAGCCACGCACCTAGCACTGGCCTAGCAGGCACTGAGCCACCACTGAGCTCAAACCACAAACAGCACCCACGCACCTAGCACTGGCCTAGCAGGCACTGAGCCACCACTGACCTCACAACCACAAACAGCACCCACGCACCTAGCACTGGCCTAGCAGGCACTGAGCCACCACTGACCTCACAACCACAAACAGCAGCCACGCACCTAGCACTGGCCTAGCAGGCACTGAACCACCACTGACCTCACAACCACCAACAGCAGCCACGCACCTAGCACTGGCCTAGCAGGCACTGAGCCACCACTGACCTCACAATTGAAAACAGCAGCCACGCACCTAGCACTGGCCTAGCAGGCACTGAGCCACCACTGACCTCACAATTGAAAACAGCAGCCACGCAACTAGCACTGGCCTAGCAGGCACTGAGCCACAAGTGACCTCACAATTGAAAACAGCAGCCACGCACCTAGCACTGGCCTAGCACGCACTGAGCCACAAGTGACCTCACAATTGAAAACAGCAGCCACGCACCTAGCACTGGCCTAGCAGGCACTGAGCCACAAGTGACCTCAGAACCGCAAACAGCAGCCACGCACCTAGCACTGGCCTAGCAGGCACTGAGCCACAAGTGACCTCACAATTGAAAACAGCAGCCACGCAGCTAGCACTGGCCTAGCAGGCACTGAGCCACCACGGACCTCACAACCACAAACAGCCCCCACGCACCTAGCACTGGCCTAGCAGGCACTGAGCCACAAGTGACCTCACAACCACCAACAGCAGCCACGCACCTAGCACTAGCCTAGCAGGCACTGAACCACCACTGACCTCACAACCACCAACAGCAGCCACGCACCTAGCACTGGCCTAGCAGGCACTGAGCCACCACTGACCTCACAACCACAAACAGCACCCACGCAACTAGCACTGGCCTAGCAGGCACTGAGCCACCACTGACTTCACAATTGAAAACAGCAGCCACGCACCTAGCACTGGCCTAGCAGGCACTGAGCCACCACTGACCTCACAACCACAAACAGCAGCCACGCACCTAGCACTGGCCTAGCAGGCACTGAGCCACCACTGACCTGACAACTGAAAAGAGCACCCACGCACCTAGCACTGGCCTAGCAGGCACTGAGCCACCACTGAGCTCACAACCACAAACAGCAGCCACGCACCTAGCACTGGCCTAGCAGGCACTGAGCCACCACTGACCTCACAACCACAAACAGCAGCCACGCACCTAGCACTGGCCTAGCAGGCACTGAGCCACCACTGACCTCACAACCACAAACAGCACCCACGCACCTAGCACTGGCCTAGCAGGCACTGAGCCACCACTGACCTCACAATTGAAAACAGCAGCCACACACCTAGCACTGGCCAACAGGCACTGAGCCACCACTGACCTCACAACCACAAACAGCAGCCACCCACCTAGCACTGGCCTAGCAGGCACTGAGCCACCACTGAGCTCAAACCACAAACAGCACCCACGCACCTAGCACTGGCCTAGCAGGCACTGAGCCACCACTGACCTCACAACCACAAACAGCACCCACGCACCTAGCACTGGCCTAGCAGGCACTGAGCCACCACTGACCTCACAACCACCAACAGCAGCCACGCACCTAGCACTGGCCTAGCAGGCACTGAGCCACAAGTGACCTCAGAACTGCAAACAGCAGCCACGCACCTAGCACTGGCCTAGCAGGCACTGAGCCAGAAGTGACCTCACAATTGAAAACAGCAGCCACGCACCTAGCACTGGCCTAGCAGGCACTGAGCCACCACTGACCTCACAATTGAAAACAGCAGCCACGCACCTAGCACTGGCCTAGCAGGCACTGAGCCACCACTGACCTCACAACCACCAACAGCACCCACGCACCTAGCACTGGCCTAGCAGGCACTGAGCCACCACTGACCTCACAACCACAAACAGCAGCCACGCACCTAGCACTGGCCTAGCAGGCACTGAACCACCACTGACCTCACAACCACCAACAGCAGCCACGCACCTAGCACTGGCCTAGCAGGCACTGAGCCACCACTGACCTCACAACCACAAACAGCACCCACGCACCTAGCACTGGCCTAGCAGGCACTGAGCCACCACTGAGCTCACAACCACAAACAGCAGCCACGCACCTAGCACTGGCCTAGCAGGCACTGAGCCACCACTGAGCTCAAACCACAAACAGCACCCACGCACCTAGCACTGGCCTAGCAGGCACTGAGCCACCACTGACCTCACTACCACAAACAGCACCCACGCACCTAGCACTGGCCTAGCAGGCACTGAGCCACCACTGACCTCACAACCACAAACAGCAGCCACGCACCTAGCACTGGCCTAGCAGGCACTGAACCACCACTGACCTCACAACCACCAACAGCAGCCACGCACCTAGCACTGGCCTAGCAGGCACTGAGCCACCACTGACCTCACAATTGAAAACAGCAGCCACGCACCTAGCACTGGCCTAGCAGGCACTGAGCCACCACTGACCTCACAATTGAAAACAGCAGCCACGCAACTAGCACTGGCCTAGCAGGCACTGAGCCACCACTGACTTCACAATTGAAAACAGCAGCCACGCACCTAGCACTGGCCTAGCAGGCACTGAGCCACCACTGACCTCACAACCACAAACAGAACCCACGCACCTAGCACTGGCCTAGCAGGCACTGAGCCACCACTGACCTCACAACCACCAACAGCAGCCACGCACCTAGCACTGGCCTAGCAGGCACTGAGCCACCACTGACCTCATAATTGAAAACAGCAGCCACGCACCTAGCACTGGCCTAGCAGGCACTGAGCCACAAGTGACCTCACAATTGAAAACAGCAGCCACGCACCTAGCACTGGCCTAGCACGCACTGAGCCACAAGTGACCTCACAATTGAAAACAGCAGCCACGCACCTAGCACTGGCCTAGCAGGCACTGAGCCACAAGTGACCTCAGAACCGCAAACAGCAGCCACGCACCTAGCACTGGCCTAGCAGGCACTGAGCCACAAGTGACCTCACAATTGAAAACAGCAGCCACGCACCTAGCACTGGCCTAGCAGGCACTGAGCCACCACGGACCTCACAACCACAAACAGCCCCCACGCACCTAGCACTGGCCTAGCAGGCACTGAGCCACAAGTGACCTCACAACCACCAACAGCAGCCACGCACCTAGCACTGGCCTAGCAGGCACTGAACCACCACTGACCTCACAACCACAAACAGCAGCCACGCACCTAGCACTGGCCTAGCAGGCACTGAGCCACCACTGACCTCACAACCACAAACAGCACCCACGCAACTAGCACTGGCCTAGCAGGCACTGAGCCACCACTGACTTCACAATTGAAAACAGCAGCCACGCACCTAGCACTGGCCTAGCAGGCACTGAGCCACCACTGACCTCCCAACCACAAACAGCAGCCACGCACCTAGCACTGGCCTAGCAGGCACTGAGCCACCACTGACCTCACAACCACAAACAGCACCCACGCACCTAGCACTGGCCTAGCAGGCACTGAGCCACCACTGACCTCACAACCACAAACAGCAGCCACGCACCTAGCACTGGCCTAGCAGGCACTGAACCACCACTGACCTCACAACCACCAACAGCAGCCACGCACCTAGCACTGGCCTAGCAGGCACTGAGCCACCACTGACCTCACAATTGAAAACAGCAGCCACGCACCTAGCACTGGCCTAGCAGGCACTGAGCCACCACTGACCTCACAATTGAAAACAGCAGCCACGCAACTAGCACTGGCCTAGCAGGCACTGAGCCACCACTGACTTCACAATTGAAAACAGCAGCCACGCACCTAGCACTGGCCTAGCAGGCACTGAGCCACAAGTGACCTCACAATTGAAAACAGCAGCCACGCACCTAGCACTGGCCTAGCACGCACTGAGCCACAAGTGACCTCACAATTGAAAACAGCAGCCACGCACCTAGCACTGGCCTAGCAGGCACTGAGCCACAAGTGACCTCAGAACCGCAAACAGCAGCCACGCACCTAGCACTGGCCTAGCAGGCACTGAGCCACAAGTGACCTCACAATTGAAAACAGCAGCCACGCACCTAGCACTGGCCTAGCAGGCACTGAGCCACCACGGACCTCACAACCACAAACAGCCCCCACGCACCTAGCACTGGCCTAGCAGGCACTGAGCCACAAGTGACCTCACAACCACCAACAGCAGCCACGCACCTAGCACTGGCCTAGCAGGCACTGAACCACCACTGACCTCACAACCACCAACAGCAGCCACGCACCTAGCACTGGCCTAGCAGGCACTGAGCCACCACTGACCTCACAACCACAAACAGCACCCACGCAACTAGCACTGGCCTAGCAGGCACTGAGCCACCACTGACTTCACAATTGAAAACAGCAGCCACGCACCTAGCACTGGCCTAGCAGGCACTGAGCCACCACTGACCTCCCAACCACAAACAGCAGCCACGCACCTAGCACTGGCCTAGCAGGCACTGAGCCACCACTGACCTGACAACTGAAAAGAGCACCCACGCACCTAGCACTGGCCTAGCAGGCACTGAGCCACCACTGAGCTCACAACCACAAACAGCAGCCACGCACCTAGCACTGGCCTAGCAGGCACTGAGCCACCACTGACCTCACAACCACAAACAGCAGCCACGCACCTAGCACTGGCCTAGCAGGCACTGAGCCACCACTGACCTCACAACCACAAACAGCACCCACGCACCTAGCACTGGCCTAGCAGGCACTGAGCCACCACTGACCTCACAATTGAAAACAGCAGCCACACACCTAGCACTGGCCAACAGGCACTGAGCCACCACTGACCTCACAACCACAAACAGCAGCCACCCACCTAGCACTGGCCTAGCAGGCACTGAGCCACCACTGAGCTCAAACCACAAACAGCACCCACGCACCTAGCACTGGCCTAGCAGGCACTGAGCCACCACTGACCTCACAACCACAAACAGCACCCACGCACCTAGCACTGGCCTAGCAGGCACTGAGCCACCACTGACCTCACAACCACCAACAGCAGCCACGCACCTAGCACTGGCCTAGCAGGCACTGAGCCACAAGTGACCTCAGAACTGCAAACAGCAGCCACGCACCTAGCACTGGCCTAGCAGGCACTGAGCCAGAAGTGACCTCACAATTGAAAACAGCAGCCACGCACCTAGCACTGGCCTAGCAGGCACTGAGCCACCACTGACCTCACAATTGAAAACAGCAGCCACGCACCTAGCACTGGCCTAGCAGGCACTGAGCCACCACTGACCTCACAACCACAAACAGCACCCACGCACCTAGCACTGGCCTAGCAGGCACTGAGCCACCACTGACCTCACAACCACAAACAGCAGCCACGCACCTAGCACTGGCCTAGCAGGCACTGAACCACCACTGACCTCACAACCACCAACAGCAGCCACGCACCTAGCACTGGCCTAGCAGGCACTGAGCCACCACTGACCTCACAACCACAAACAGCACCCACGCACCTAGCACTGGCCTAGCAGGCACTGAGCCACCACTGAGCTCACAACCACAAACAGCAGCCACGCACCTAGCACTGGCCTAGCAGGCACTGAGCCACCACTGAGCTCAAACCACAAACAGCACCCACGCACCTAGCACTGGCCTAGCAGGCACTGAGCCACCACTGACCTCACTACCACAAACAGCACCCACGCACCTAGCACTGGCCTAGCAGGCACTGAGCCACCACTGACCTCACAACCACAAACAGCAGCCACGCACCTAGCACTGGCCTAGCAGGCACTGAACCACCACTGACCTCACAACCACCAACAGCAGCCACGCACCTAGCACTGGCCTAGCAGGCACTGAGCCACCACTGACCTCACAATTGAAAACAGCAGCCACGCACCTAGCACTGGCCTAGCAGGCACTGAGCCACCACTGACCTCACAATTGAAAACAGCAGCCACGCAACTAGCACTGGCCTAGCAGGCACTGAGCCACCACTGACTTCACAATTGAAAACAGCAGCCACGCACCTAGCACTGGCCTAGCAGGCACTGAGCCACCACTGACCTCACAACCACAAACAGAACCCACGCACCTAGCACTGGCCTAGCAGGCACTGAGCCACCACTGACCTCACAACCACCAACAGCAGCCACGCACCTAGCACTGGCCTAGCAGGCACTGAGCCACCACTGACCTCATAATTGAAAACAGCAGCCACGCACCTAGCACTGGCCTAGCAGGCACTGAGCCACAAGTGACCTCACAATTGAAAACAGCAGCCACGCACCTAGCACTGGCCTAGCACGCACTGAGCCACAAGTGACCTCACAATTGAAAACAGCAGCCACGCACCTAGCACTGGCCTAGCAGGCACTGAGCCACAAGTGACCTCAGAACCGCAAACAGCAGCCACGCACCTAGCACTGGCCTAGCAGGCACTGAGCCACAAGTGACCTCACAATTGAAAACAGCAGCCACGCACCTAGCACTGGCCTAGCAGGCACTGAGCCACCACGGACCTCACAACCACAAACAGCCCCCACGCACCTAGCACTGGCCTAGCAGGCACTGAGCCACAAGTGACCTCACAACCACCAACAGCAGCCACGCACCTAGCACTGGCCTAGCAGGCACTGAACCACCACTGACCTCACAACCACAAACAGCAGCCACGCACCTAGCACTGGCCTAGCAGGCACTGAGCCACCACTGACCTCACAACCACAAACAGCACCCACGCAACTAGCACTGGCCTAGCAGGCACTGAGCCACCACTGACTTCACAATTGAAAACAGCAGCCACGCACCTAGCACTGGCCTAGCAGGCACTGAGCCACCACTGACCTCCCAACCACAAACAGCAGCCACGCACCTAGCACTGGCCTAGCAGGCACTGAGCCACCACTGAGCTCACAACCACAAACAGCAGCCACGCACCTAGCACTGGCCTAGCAGGCACTGAGCCACCACTGACCTCACAACCACAAACAGCAGCCACGCACCTAGCACTGGCCTAGCAGGCACTGAGCCACCACTGACCTCACAACCACAAACAGCACCCACGCACCTAGCACTGGCCTAGCAGGCACTGAGCCACCACTGACCTCACAATTGAAAACAGCAGCCACACACCTAGCACTGGCCAACAGGCACTGAGCCACCACTGACTTCACAACTGAAAACAGCAGCCACGCACCTAGCACTGGCCTAGCAGGCACTGAGCCACCACTGACCTCACAACCACCAACAGCACCCACGCACCTAGCACTGGCCTAGCAGGCACTGAGCCACCACTGACCTCACAATTGAAAACAGCAGCCACGCACCTAGCACTGGCCTAGCAGGCACTGAGCCACCACTGACCTCACAACCACAAACAGCACCCACGCACCTAGCACTGGCCTAGCAGGCACTGAGCCACCACTGACCTCACAACCACCAACAGCAGCTACGCACCTAGAACTGGCCTAGCAGGCACTGAGCCACCACTGACCTCACAAATGAAAACAGCAGCCACGCACCTAGCACTGGCCTAGCAGGCACTGAGCCACCACTGACCTCACAACCACAAACAGAACCCACGCACCTAGCACTGGCCTAGCAGGCACTGAGCCACCACGGACCTCACAACCACAAACAGCAGCCACGTACCTAGCACTGGCCTAGCAGGCACTGAGCCACCACTGACCTCACAATTAAAAACAGCAGCCACGCACCTAGCACTGGCCTAGCAGGCACTGAGCCACCACTGACCTCACAACTGAAAACAGCAGCCACGCACCTAGCACTGGCCTAGCAGGCACTGAACCACAAGTGACCTCACAATTGAAAACAGCAGCCACGCACCTAGCACTGGCCTAGCAGGCACTGAGCCACCACTGACCTCACAACCACAAACAGCACCCACGCATCTAGCACTGGCCTAGCAGGCACTGAGCCACCACTGACCTCACAACCACCAACAGCAGCCACGCACCTAGCACTGGCCTAGCAGGCACTGAGCCACCACTGACCTCACAACCACCAACAGCAGCCACGCACCTAGCACTGGCCTAGCAGGCACTGAGCCACCACTGACCTCATAATTGAAAACAGCAGCCACGCACCTAGCACTGGCCTAGCAGGCACTGAGCCACCACTGACCTCACAACCACCAACAGCAGCCACGCACCTAGCACTGGCCTAGCAGGCACTGAGCCACAAGTGACCTCAGAACCGCAAACAGCAGCCACGCACCTAGCACTGGCCTAGCAGGCACTGAGCCACAAGTGACCTCACAATTGAAAACAGCAGCCACGCACCTAGCACTGGCCTAGCAGGCACTGAGCCACAAGTGACCTCACAATTGAAAACAGCAGCCACGCACCTAGCACTGGCCTAGCAGGCACTGAGCCACCACGGACCTCACAACCACAAACAGCCCCCACGCACCTAGCACTGGCCTAGCAGGCACTGAGCCACAAGTGACCTCACAACCACCAACAGCAGCCACGCACCTAGCACTGGCCTAGCAGGCACTGAGCCACCACTGACCTCACAACCACAAACAGCAGCCACGCACCTAGCACTGGCCTAGCAGGCACTGAGCCACCACTGACCTCACAACCACAAACAGCACCCACGCAACTAGCACTGGCCTAGCAGGCACTGAGCCACCACTGACTTCACAATTGAAAACAGCAGCCACGCACCTAGCACTGGCCTAGCAGGCACTGAGCCACCACTGACCTCACAACCACAAACAGAACCCACGCACCTAGCACTGGCCTAGCAGGCACTGAGCCACCACGGACCTCACAACCACAAACAGCACCCACGCACCTAGCACTGGCCTAGCAGGCACTGAGCCACCACTGACCTCACAACTGAAAACAGCAGCCACGCACCTAGCACTGGCCTAGCAGGCACTGAACCACAAGTGACCTCACAATTGAAAACAGCAGCCACGCACCTAGCACTGGCCTAGCAGGCACTGAGCCACCACTGACCTCACAACCACAAACAGCACCCACGCATCTAGCACTGGCCTAGCAGGCACTGAGCCACCACTGACCTCACAACCACCAACAGCAGCCACGCACCTAGCACTGGCCTAGCAGGCACTGAGCCACCACTGACCTCACAACCACCAACAGCAGCCACGCACCTAGCACTGGCCTAGCAGGCACTGAGCCACCACTGACCTCATAATTGAAAACAGCAGCCACGCACCTAGCACTGGCCTAGCAGGCACTGAGCCACCACTGACCTCACAACCACCAACAGCAGCCACGCACCTAGCACTGGCCTAGCAGGCACTGAGCCACAAGTGACCTCAGAACCGCAAACAGCAGCCACGCACCTAGCACTGGCCTAGCAGGCACTGAGCCACAAGTGACCTCACAATTGAAAACAGCAGCCACGCACCTAGCACTGGCCTAGCAGGCACTGAGCCACAAGTGACCTCACAATTGAAAACAGCAGCCACGCACCTAGCACTGGCCTAGCAGGCACTGAGCCACCACGGACCTCACAACCACAAACAGCCCCCACGCACCTAGCACTGGCCTAGCAGGCACTGAGCCACAAGTGACCTCACAACCACCAACAGCAGCCACGCACCTAGCACTGGCCTAGCAGGCACTGAACCACCACTGACCTCACAACCACAAACAGCAGCCACGCACCTAGCACTGGCCTAGCAGGCACTGAGCCACCACTGACCTCACAACCACAAACAGCACCCACGCAACTAGCACTGGCCTAGCAGGCACTGAGCCACCACTGACTTCACAATTGAAAACAGCAGCCACGCACCTAGCACTGGCCTAGCAGGCACTGAGCCACCACTGACCTCACAACTGAAAACAGCAGCCACGCACCTAGCACTGGCCTAGCAGGCACTGAGCCACCACTGACCTCACAACCACAAACAGCAGCCACGCACCTAGCACTGGCCTAGCAGGCACTGAGCCACCACTGACCTCACAACCACAAACAGCAGCCACGCACCTAGCACTGGCCTAGCAGGCACTGAGCCACCACTGACCTCACAACCACAAACAGCACCAACGCACCTAGCACTGGCCTAGCAGGCACTGAGCCACCACTGACCTCACAACCACCAACAGCAGCCACGCACCTAGCACTGGCCTAGCAGGCACTGAGCCACCACTGACCTCACAACCACCAACAGCACCCACGCACCTAGCACTGGCCTAGCAGGCACTGAGCCACCACTGACCTCACAATTGAAAACAGCAGCCACGCACCTAGCACTGGCCTAGCAGGCACTGAGCCACCACGGACCTCACAACCACAAACAGCAGCCACGCACCTAGCACTGGCCTAGCAGGCACTGAGCCACCACTGACCTCACAACCACAAACAGCAGCCACGCACCTAGCACTGGCCTAGCAGGCACTGAGCCACCACTGACCTCACAATTGAAAACAGCAGCCACGCACCTAGCACTGGCCTAGCAGGCACTGAGCCACCACTGAGCTCACAACCACAAACAGCAGCCATGCACCTAGCACTGGCCTAGCAGGCACTGAGCCACCACTGAGCTCAAACCACAAACAGCACCCACGCACCTAGCACTGGCCTAGCAGGCACTGAGCCACCACTGACCTCACAACCACAAACAGCACCCACGCACCTAGCACTGGCCTAGCAGGCACTGAGCCACCACTGACCTCACAACCACCAACAGCAGCCACGCACCTAGCACTGGCCTAGCAGGCACTGAGCCACAAGTGACCTCAGAACTGCAAACAGCAGCCACGCACCTAGCACTGGCCTAGCAGGCACTGAGCCACAAGTGACCTCACAATTGAAAACAGCAGCCACGCACCTAGCACTGGCCTAGCAGGCACTGAGCCACCACTGACATCACAATTGAAAACAGCAGCCACGCACCTAGCACTGGCCTAGCAGGCACTGAGCCACCACTGACCTCACAACCACAAACAGCACCCACGCACCTAGCACTGGCCTAGCAGGCACTGAGCCACCACTGACCTCACAATTGAAAACAGCACCCACGCACCTAGCACTGGCCTAGCAGGCACTGAGCCACCACTGACCTCACAACCACCAACAGCAGCCACGCACCTAGCACTGGCCTAGCAGGCACTGAGCCACCACTGACCTCACAACCACAAACAGCACCCGCGCACCTAGCACTGGCCTAGCAGGCACTGAGCCACCACTGAGCTCACAACCACAAACAGCACCCACCCACCTAGCACTGGCCTAGCAGGCACTGAGCCACCACTGAGCTCAAACCACAAACAGCACCCACGCACCTAGCACTGGCCTAGCAGGCACTGAGCCACCACTGACCTCACAACCACAAACAGCACCCACGCACCTAGCACTGGCCTAGCAGGCACTGAGCCACCACTGACCTCACAACCACAAACAGCAGCCACGCACCTAGCACTGGCCTAGCAGGCACTGAACCACCACTGACCTCACAACCACCAACAGCAGCCACGCACCTAGCACTGGCCTAGCAGGCACTGAGCCACCACTGACCTCACAATTGAAAACAGCAGCCACGCACCTAGCACTGGCCTAGCAGGCACTGAGCCACCACTGACCTCACAATTGAAAACAGCAGCCACGCAACTAGCACTGGCCTAGCAGGCACTGAGCCACCACTGACTTCACAATTGAAAACAGCAGCCACGCACCTAGCACTGGCCTAGCAGGCACTGAGCCACCACTGACCTCACAACCACAAACAGAACCCACGCACCTAGCACTGGCCTAGCAGGCACTGAGCCACCACTGACCTCACAACCACCAACAGCAGCCACGCACCTAGCACTGGCCTAGCAGGCACTGAGCCACCACTGACCTCATAATTGAAAACAGCAGCCACGCACCTAGCACTGGCCTAGCAGGCACTGAGCCACAAGTGACCTCACAATTGAAAACAGCAGCCACGCACCTAGCACTGGCCTAGCACGCACTGAGCCACAAGTGACCTCACAATTGAAAACAGCAGCCACGCACCTAGCACTGGCCTAGCAGGCACTGAGCCACAAGTGACCTCAGAACCGCAAACAGCAGCCACGCACCTAGCACTGGCCTAGCAGGCACTGAGCCACAAGTGACCTCACAATTGAAAACAGCAGCCACGCACCTAGCACTGGCCTAGCAGGCACTGAGCCACCACGGACCTCACAACCACAAACAGCCCCCACGCACCTAGCACTGGCCTAGCAGGCACTGAGCCACAAGTGACCTCACAACCACCAACAGCAGCCACGCACCTAGCACTGGCCTAGCAGGCACTGAACCACCACTGACCTCACAACCACAAACAGCAGCCACGCACCTAGCACTGGCCTAGCAGGCACCGAGCCACCACTGACCTCACAACCACAAACAGCACCCACGCAACTAGCACTGGCCTAGCAGGCACTGAGCCACCACTGACTTCACAATTGAAAACAGCAGCCACGCACCTAGCACTGGCCTAGCAGGCACTGAGCCACCACTGACCTCACAACCACAAACAGCAGCCACGCACCTAGCACTGGCCTAGCAGGCACTGAGCCACCACTGACCTGACAACTGAAAAGAGCACCCACGCACCTAGCACTGGCCTAGCAGGCACTGAGCCACCACTGAGCTCACAACCACAAACAGCAGCCACGCACCTAGCACTGGCCTAGCAGCTACTGAGCCACCACTGACCTCACAACCACAAACAGCAGCCACGCACCTAGCACTGGCCTAGCAGGCACTGAGCCACCACTGACCTCACAACCACAAACAGCACCCACGCACCTAGCACTGGCCTAGCAGGCACTGAGCCACCACTGACCTCACAATTGAAAACAGCAGCCACACACCTAGCACTGGCCAACAGGCACTGAGCCACCACTGACCTCACAACCACCAACAGCAGCCACGCACCTAGCACTGGCCTAGCAGGCACTGAGCCACCACTGAGCTCAAACCACAAACAGCACCCACGCACCTAGCACTGGCCTAGCAGGCACTGAGCCACCACTGACCTCACAACCACAAACAGCACCCACGCACCTAGCACTGGCCTAGCAGGCACTGAGCCACCACTGACCTCACAACCACCAACAGCAGCCACGCACCTAGCACTGGCCTAGCAGGCACTGAGCCACAAGTGACCTCAGAACTGCAAACAGCAGCCACGCACCTAGCACTGGCCTAGCAGGCACTGAGCCAGAAGTGACCTCACAATTGAAAACAGCAGCCACGCACCTAGCACTGGCCTAGCAGGCACTGAGCCACCACTGACCTCACAATTGAAAACAGCAGCCACGCACCTAGCACTGGCCTAGCAGGCACTGAGCCACCACTGACCTCACAACCACAAACAGCACCCACGCACCTAGCACTGGCCTAGCAGGCACTGAGCCACCACTGACCTCACAACCACAAACAGCAGCCACGCACCTAGCACTGGCCTAGCAGGCACTGAACCACCACTGACCTCACAACCACCAACAGCAGCCACGCACCTAGCACTGGCCTAGCAGGCACTGAGCCACCACTGACCTCACAACCACAAACAGCACCCACGCACCTAGCACTGGCCTAGCAGGCACTGAGCCACCACTGAGCTCACAACCACAAACAGCAGCCACGCACCTAGCACTGGCCTAGCAGGCACTGAGCCACCACTGAGCTCAAACCACAAACAGCACCCACGCACCTAGCACTGGCCTAGCAGGCACTGAGCCACCACTGACCTCACAACCACAAACAGCACCCACGCACCTAGCACTGGCCTAGCAGGCACTGAGCCACCACTGACCTCACAACCACAAACAGCAGCCACGCACCTAGCACTGGCCTAGCAGGCACTGAACCACCACTGACCTCACAATTGAAAACAGCAGCCACGCACCTAGCACTGGCCTAGCAGGCACTGAGCCACCACTGACCTCACAATTGAAAACAGCAGCCACGCAACTAGCACTGGCCTAGCAGGCACTGAGCCACCACTGACTTCACAATTGAAAACAGCAGCCACGCACCTAGCACTGGCCTAGCAGGCACTGAGCCACCACTGACCTCACAACCACAAACAGAACCCACGCACCTAGCACTGGCCTAGCAGGCACTGAGCCACCACTGACCTCACAACCACCAACAGCAGCCACGCACCTAGCACTGGCCTAGCAGGCACTGAGCCACCACTGACCTCATAATTGAAAACAGCAGCCACGCACCTAGCACTGGCCTAGCAGGCACTGAGCCACAAGTGACCTCACAATTGAAAACAGCAGCCACGCACCTAGCACTGGCCTAGCACGCACTGAGCCACAAGTGACCTCACAATTGAAAACAGCAGCCACGCACCTAGCACTGGCCTAGCAGGCACTGAGCCACAAGTGACCTCAGAACCGCAAACAGCAGCCACGCACCTAGCACTGGCCTAGCAGGCACTGAGCCACAAGTGACCTCACAATTGAAAACAGCAGCCACGCACCTAGCACTGGCCTAGCAGGCACTGAGCCACCACGGACCTCACAACCACAAACAGCCCCCACGCACCTAGCACTGGCCTAGCAGGCACTGAGCCACAAGTGACCTCACAACCACCAACAGCAGCCACGCACCTAGCACTGGCCTAGCAGGCACTGAACCACCACTGACCTCACAACCACAAACAGCAGCCACGCACCTAGCACTGGCCTAGCAGGCACTGAGCCACCACTGACCTCACAACCACAAACAGCACCCACGCAACTAGCACTGGCCTAGCAGGCACTGAGCCACCACTGACTTCACAACCACAAACAGCAGCCACGCACCTAGCACTGGCCTAGCAGGCACTGAGCCACCACTGACCTCACAACCACAAACAGCACCCACGCACCTAGCACTGGCCTAGCAGGCACTGAGCCACCACTGACCTGACAACTGAAAAGAGCACCCACGCACCTAGCACTGGCCTAGCAGGCACTGAGCCACCACTGACCTCACAACCACAAACAGCAGCCACGCACCTAGCACTGGCCTAGCAGGCACTGAGCCACCACTGACCTCACAACCACAAACAGCACCCACGCACCTAGCACTGGCCTAGCAGGCACTGAGCCACCACTGACCTCACAATTGAAAACAGCAGCCACACACCTAGCACTGGCCAACAGGCACTGAGCCACCACTGACCTCACAACCACAAACAGCAGCCACCCACCTAGCACTGGCCTAGCAGGCACTGAGCCACCACTGACCTCAAAATTGAAAACAGCAGACACGCACCTAGCACTGGCCTAGCAGGCACTGAGCCACCACTGACCTCACAATTGAAAACAGCAGCCACGCACCTAGCACTGGCCTAGCAGGCACTGAGCCACCACTGACCTCACAACCACAAACAGCAGCCACGCACCTAGCACTGGCCTAGCAGGCACTGAGCCACCACTGACCTCACAACCACAAACAGCACCCACGCAACTAACACTGGCCTAGCAGGCACTGAGCCACCACTGACTTCACAATTGAAAACAGCAGCCACGCACCTAGCACTGGCCTAGCAGGCACTGAGCCACCACTGACCTCACAACCACAAACAGAACCCACGCACCTAGCACTGGCCTAGCAGGCACTGAGCCACCACGGACCTCACAACCACAAACAGCAGCCACGTACCTAGCACTGGCCTAGCAGGCACTGAGCCACCACTGACCTCACAATTAAAAACAGCAGCCACGCACCTAGCACTGGCCTAGCAGGCACTGAGCCACCACTGACCTCACAACTGAAAACAGCAGCCACGCACCTAGCACTGGCCTAGCAGGCACTGAACCACAAGTGACCTCACAATTGAAAACAGCAGCCACGCACCTAGCACTGGCCTAGCAGGCACTGAGCCACCACTGACCTCACAACCACAAACAGCACCCACGCATCTAGCACTGGCCTAGCAGGCACTGAGCCACCACTGACCTCACAACCACCAACAGCAGCCACGCACCTAGCACTGGCCTAGCAGGCACTGAGCCACCACTGACCTCACAACCACAAACAGCACCCACGCACCTAGCACTGGCCTAGCAGGCATTGAGCCACCACTGACCTCACAATTGAAAACAGCAGCCACGCACCTAGCACTGGCCTAGCAGGCACTGAGCCACCACTGACCTCACAACCACAAACAGCACCCACGCACCTAGCACTGGCCTAGCAGGCACTGAGCCACCACTGACCTCACAATTGAAAACAGCAGCCACACACCTAGCACTGGCCTAGCAGGCACTGAGCCACCACTGAGCTCACAACCACAAACAGCACCCACGCACCTAGCACTGGCCTAGCAGGCACTGAGCCACCACGGACCTCACAACCACAAACAGCAGCCACGCACCTAGCACTGGCCTAGCAGGCACTGAGCCACCACTGACATCACAACCACCAACAGCAGCCACGCACCTAGCACTGGCCTAGCAGGCACTGAGCCACCACTGACCTCACAACCACCCACAGCACCCACGCACCTAGCACTGGCCTAGCAGGCACTGAGCCACCACTGACCTCACAACCACAAACAGCAGCCACGCACCTAGCACTGGCCTAGCAGGCACTGAGCCACAAGTGACCTAACAACCACAAACAGCAGCCACGCACCTAGCACTGGCCTAGCAGGCACTGAGCCACCACTGACCTCACAATTGAAAACAGCAGCCACGCACCTAGCACTGGCCTAGCAGGCACTGAGACACCACTGACCTCACAACCACAAACAGAAGCCACGCACCTAGCACTGGCCTAGCAGGCACTGAGCCACCACTGACCTCACAACTGCAAACAGCAGCCACCCACCTAGCACTGGCCTAGCAGGCACTGAGCCACCACTGACCTCACAATTGAAAACAGCAGCCACGCACCTAGCACTGGCCTAGCAGGCACTGAGCCACCACTGACCTCACAACTGAAAACAGCACCCACGCACCTAGCACTGGCCTAGCAGGCACTGAGCCACCACTGACCTCACAACCACAAACAGCAGCCACGCACCTAGCACTGGCCTAGCAGGCACTGAGCCACCACGGACCTCACAACCACAAACAGCAGCCACACAACTAGCACTGGCCTAGCAGGCACTGAGCCACCACTGACCTCACAACCACCTACGGCATCCATGCACCTAGCACTGGCCTAGCAGGCACTGAGCCACCACTGACCTCACAACCACAAACAGCACCCACGCACCTAGCACTGGCCTAGCAGGCACTGAGCCACCACTGACCTCACAATTGAAAACAGCAGCCACGCACCTAGCACTGGCCTAGCAGGCACTGAGCCACCACTGACCTCACAATTAAAAACAGCAGCCACGCACCTAGCACTGGCCTAGCAGGCACTGAGCCACCACTGACCTCACAACCACAAACAGCACCCACGCAACTAGCACTGGCCTAGCAGGCACTGAGCCACCACTGACCTCATAATTGAAAACAGCAGCCACGCACCTAGCACTGGCCTAGCAGGCACTGAGACACCACTGACCTCACAACCACAAAGAGCACCCTCGCACCTAGCACTGGCCTAGTAGGCACTGAGCCACCACTGACCTCACAACCACAAACAGCACCCACGCACCTAGCACTGGCCTAGCAGGCACTGAGCCACCACTGACTTCACAATTGAAAACAGCAGCCACGCACCTAGCACTGGCCTAGCAGGCACTGAGCCACCACTGACCTCACAACCACAAACAGCAGCCACACACCTAGCACTGGCCAACAGGCACTGAGCCACCACGGACCTCACAACCACAAACAGCAGCCACCCACCTAGCACTGGCCTAGCAGGCACTGAGCCACCACTGACCTCACAACTGAAAACAGCAGCCACGCACCTAGCACTGGCCTAGCAGGCACGGAGCCACCACTGACCTCACAAACACCAACAGCACCCACGCACCTAGCACTGGCCTAGCAGGCACTGAGCCACCACTGACCTCACAACCACCAACAGCAGCCACGCACCTAGCACTGGCCTAGCAGGCACTGAGCCACCACTGACCTCATAATTGAAAACAGCAGCCACGCACCTAGCACTGGCCTAGCAGGCACTGAGCCACCACTGACCTCACAACCACCAACAGCACCCACGCACCTAGCACTGGCCTAGCAGGCACTGAGCCACCACTGACCTCACAACCACAAACAGCACCCACGCACCTAGCACTGGCCTAGCAGGCACTGAGCCACCACTGACCTCACAATTGAAAACAGCAGCCACGCACCTAGCACTGGCCTAGCAGGCACTGAGCCACCACTGAGCTCACAACCACAAACAGCAGCCACGCACCTAGCACTGGCCTAGCAGGCACTGAGCCACCACTGACCTCACAACCACAAACAGCAGCCACGCACCTAGCACTGGCCTAGCAGGCACTGAGCCACCACTGACCTCACAACCACAAACAGCACCCACGCACCTAGCACTGGCCTAGCAGGCACTGAGCCACCACTGACCTCACAACCACAAACAGCACCCACGCACCTAGCACTGGCCTAGCAGGCACTGAGCCACCACTGACCTCACAACCACAAACAGCAGCCACGCACCTAGCACTGGCCTAGCAGGCACTGAGCCACCACTGACCTCACAACCACAAACAGCACCCACACACCTAGCACTGGCCTAGCAGGCACTGAGCCACCACTGACCTCACAACCACAAACAGCACCCACGCACCTAGCACTGGCCTAGCAGGCACTGAGCCACCACTGACCTCACAATTGAAAACAGCAGCCACGCACCTAGCACTGGCCTAGCAGGCACTGAGCCACCACTGACCTCACAATTGAAAACAGCAGCCACGCACCTAGCACTGGCCTAGCAGGCACTGAGCCACCACTGACCTCACAACCACAAACAGCACCCACGCACCTAGCACTGGCCTAGCAGGCACTGAGCCACCACTGACCTCACAATTGAAAACAGCAGCCACGCACCTAGCACTGGCCTAGCAGGCACTGAGCCACCACTGACCTCACAATTGAAAACAGCAGCCACGCACCTAGCACTGGCCTAGCAGGCACTGAGCCACCACGGACCTCACAACCACAAACAGCACCCACGCACCTAGCACTGGCCTAGCAGGCACTGAGCCACCACGGACCTCACAACCACAAACAGCAGCCACCCACCTAGCACTGGCCTAGCAGGCACTGAGCCACCACTGACCTCAAAATTGAAAACAGCAGACACGCACCTAGCACTGGCCTAGCAGGCACTGAGCCACCACTGACCTCACAACCACAAACAGCACCCACGCAACTAGCACTGGCCTAGCAGGCACTGAGCCACCACTGACTTCACAATTGAAAACAGCAGCCACGCACCTAGCACTGGCATAGCAGGCACTGAGCCACCACGGACCTCACAACCACAAACAGCAGCCACGTACCTAGCACTGGCCTAGCAGGCACTGAGCCACCACTGACCTCACAATTGAAAACAGCAGCCACGCACCTAGCACTGGCCTAGCAGGCACTGAGCCACCACTGACCTCACAACTGAAAACAGCAGCCACGCACCTAGCACTGGCCTAGCAGGCACTGAGCCACCACTGACCTCACAACCACAAACAGCAGCCACGCACCTAGCACTGGCCTAGCAGGCACTGAGCCACCACTGACCTCACAACCACAAACAGCACCCACGCACCTAGCACTGGCCTAGCAGGCACTGAGCCACCACTGACCTCACAACCACCAACAGCAGCCACGCACCTAGCACTGGCCTAGCAGGCACTGAGCCACCACTGACCTCACAACCACCAACAGCAGCCACGCACCTAGCACTGGCCTAGCAGGCACTGAGCCACCACTGACCTCATAATTGAAAACAGCAGCCACGCACCTAGCACTGGCCTAGCAGGCACTGAGCCACCACTGACCTCACAATTGAAAACAGCAGCCACGCACCTAGCACTGGCCTAGCAGGCACTGAACCACCACTGACCTCACAACCACAAACAGCAGCCACGCACCTAGCACTGGCCTAGCAGGCACTGAGCCACCACTGACCTCACAACCACAAACAGCACCCACGCAACTAGCACTGGCCTAGCAGGCACTGAGCCACCACTGACTTCACAATTGAAAACAGCAGCCACGCACCTAGCACTGGCCTAGCAGGCACTGAGCCACCACTGACCTCACAACCACAAACAGAACCCACGCACCTAGCACTGGCCTAGCAGGCACTGAGCCACCACGTTCCTCACAACCACAAACAGCAGCCACGCACCTAGCACTGGCCTAGCAGGCACTGAGCCACCACTGACCTCACAACTGAAAACAGCAGCCACGCACCTAGCACTGGCCTAACAGGCACTGAACCACAAGTGACCTCACAATTGAAAACAGCAGCCACGCACCTAGCACTGGCCTAGCAGGCACTGAGCCACCACTGACCTCACAACCACAAACAGCACCCACGCACCTAGCACTGGCCTAGCAGGCACTGAGCCACCACTGACCTCACAACCACCAACAGCAGCCACGCACCTAGCACTGGCCTAGCAGGCACTGAGCCACCACTGACCTCACAACCACAAACAGCAGCCACGCACCTAGCACTGGCCTAGCAGGCACTGAGCCACCACTGACCTCACAACCACAAACAGCACCCACGCACCTAGCACTGGCCTAGCAGGCACTGAGCCACCACTGACCTCACAACCACAAACAGCACCCACGCACCTAGCACTGGCCTAGCAGGCACTGAGCCACCACTGACCTCACAACCACAAACAGAACCCACGCACCTAGCACTGGCCTAGCAGGCACTGAGCCACCACGGACCTCACAACCACAAACAGCAGCCACGTACCTAGCACTGGCCTAGCAGGCACTGAGCCACCACTGACCTCACAATTAAAAACAGCAGCCACGCACCTAGCACTGGCCTAGCAGGCACTGAGCCACCACTGACCTCACAACTGAAAACAGCAGCCACGCACCTAGCACTGGCCTAGCAGGCACTGAACCACAAGTGACCTCACAATTGAAAACAGCATCCACGCACCTAGCACTGGCCTAGCAGGCACTGAGCCACCACTGACCTCACAACCACAAACAGCACCCACGCACCTAGCACTGGCCTAGCAGGCACTGAGCCACCACTGACCTCACAACCACAAACAGCACCCACGCACCTAGCACTGGCCTAGCAGGCACTGAGCCACCACTGACCTCACAACCACCAACAGCAGCCACGCACCTAGCACTGGCCTAGCAGGCACTGAGCCACCACTGACCTCACAACCACCAACAGCAGCCACGCACCTAGCACTGGCCTAGCAGGCACTGAGCCACCACTGACCTCACAACCACAAACAGCACCCACGCACCTAGCACTGGCCTAGCAGGCACTGAGCCACCACTGACCTCACAACCACAAACAGCAGCCACGCACCTAGCACTGGCCTAGCAGGCACTGAGCCACCACGGACCTCACAACCACAAACAGCAGCCACGCACCTAGCACTGGCCTAGCAGGCACTGAGCCACCACTGACCTCACAATTGAAAACAGCAGCCACGCACCTAGCACTGGCCTAGCAGGCACTGAGCCACCACTGACCTCACAACCACCAACAGCAGTCACGCACCTAGCACTGGCCTAGCAGGCACTGAGCCACCACTGACCTCACAATTGAAAACAGCAGCCACGCACCTAGCACTGGCCTAGCAGGCACTGAGCCACCACTGACCTCACAACCACAAACAGCAGCCACGCACCTAGCACTGGCCTAGCAGGCACTGAGCCACCACTGACCTCACAACCACAAACAGCAGCCACGCACCTAGCACTGGCCTAGCAGGCACTGAGCCACCACTGACCTCACAACCACAAACAGCAGCCACGCACCTAGCACTGGCCTAGCAGGCACTGAGCCACCACTGACCTCACAATTGAAAACAGCAGCCACGCACCTAGCACTGGCCTAGCAGGCACTGAGCCACCACTGACCTCACAACCACAAACAGCACCCACGCACCTAGCACTGGCCTAGCAGGCACTGAGCCACCACTGACCTCACAATTGAAAACAGCAGCCACGCACCTAGCACTGGCCTAGCAGGCACTGAGCCACCACTGAGCTCACAACCACAAACAGCAGCCACGCACCTAGCACTGGCCAACAGGCACTGAGCCACCACGGACCTCACAACCACAAACAGCAGCCACCCACCTAGCACTGGCCTAGCAGGCACTGAGCCACCACTGACCTCACAATTGAAAACAGCAGCCACGCACCTAGCACTGGCCTAGCAGGCACTGAGCCACCACGGACCTCACAACCACAAACAGCAGCCACGCACCTAGCACTGGCCTAGCAGGCACTGAGCCACCACTGACATCACAACCACAAACAGCAGCCACGCACCTAGCACTGGCCTAGCAGGCACTGAGCCACCACGGACCTCACAACCACAAACAGCAGCCACACAACTAGCACTGGCCTAGCAGGCACTGAGCCACCACTGACCTCACAACCACAAACAGCAGCCACGCACCTAGCACTGGCCTAGCAGGCACTGAGCCACAAGTGACCTCACAACCACAAACAGCACCCACGCACCTAGCACTGGCCTAGCAGGCACTGAGCCACCACTGACCTCACAATTGAAAACAGCAGCCACGCACCTAGCACTGGCCTAGCAGGCACTGAGCCACCACTGACCTCACAACCACAAACAGCACCCACGCACCTAGCACTGGCCTAGCAGGCACTGAGCCACCACTGACCTCACAATTGAAAACAGCAGCCACGCACCTAGCACTGGCCTAGCAGGCACTGAGCCACCACTGACCTCACAACCACCAAGAGCAGCCACACACCTAGCACTGGCCTAGCAGGCACTGAGCCACCACTGACCTCACAACCACCCACAGCACCCATGCACCTAGCACTGGCCTAGCAGGCACTGAGCCAGCACTGACCTCACAACCACAAACAGCAGCCACGCACCTAGCACTGGCCTAGCAGGCACTGAGCCACCACTGACCTCACAACCACAAACAGCACCCACGCACCTAGCACTGGCCTAGCAGGCACTGAGCCACCACTGACCTCACAACCACAAACAGCACCCACGCACCTAGCACTGGCCTAGCAGGCACTGAGCCACCACTGACCTCACAATTGAAAACAGCAGCCACGCACCTAGCACTGGCCTAGCAGGCACTGAGCCACCACTGAGCTCACAACCACAAACAGCACCCACCCACCTAGCACTGGCCTAGCAGGCACTGAGCCACCACTGACCTCACAAGCACCAACAGCACCCACGCACCTAGCACTGGCCTAGCAGGCACTGAGCCACCACTGACCTCACAACCACCAACAGCACCCATGCACCTAGCACTGGCCAACAGGCACTGAGCCACCACGGACCTCACAACCACAAACAGCAGCCACCCACCTAGCACTGGCCTAGCAGGCACTGAGCCACCACTGACCTCAAAATTGAAAACAGCAGACACGCACCTAGCACTGGCCTAGCAGGCACTGAGCCACCACTGACCTCACAATTGAAAACAGCAGCCACGCACCTAGCACTGGCCTAGCAGGCATTGAACCACCACTGACCTCACAACCACAAACAGCACCCACCCACCTAGCACTGGCCTAGCAGGCACTGAGCCACCACTGACCTCACAACCACAAACAGAACCCACGCACCTAGCACTGGCCTAGCAGGCACTGAGCCACCACGGACCTCACAACCACAAACAGCAGCCACGCACCTAGCACTGGCCTAGCAGGCACTGAGCCACCACTGACCTCACAACCACAAACAGAACCCACGCACCTAGCACTGGCCTAGCAGGCACTGAGCCACCACGGACCTCACAACCACAAACAGCAGCCACGTACCTAGCACTGGCCTAGCAGGCACTGAGCCACAAGTGACCTCACAACCACCAACAGCACCCACGCACCTAGCACTGGCCTAGCAGGCACTGAGCCACCACTGAGCTCACAACCACAAACAGCACCCACGCACCTAGCACTGGCCTAGCAGGCACTGAGCCACCACTGACCTCACAACCACAAACAGCACCCACGCACCTAGCACTGGCCTAGCAGGCACTGAGCCACCACTGACCTCACAACCACAAACAGCAGCCACGCACCTAGCACTGGCCTAGCAGGCACTGAGCCACCACTGACCTCACAACCACCAACAGCAGCCACGCACCGAGCACTGGCCTAGCAGGCACTGAGCCACCACTGACCTCACAACGACAAACAGCAGCCACGCACCTAGCACTGGCCTAGCAGGCACTGAGCCACCACTGACCTCACAACCACAAACAGCAGCCACGCACCTAGCACTGGCCTAGCAGGCACTGAGCCACCACTGACCTCACAACCACAAACAGCAGCCACGCACCTAGCACTGGCCTAGCAGGCACTGAGCCACCACTGACCTCACAATTGAAAACAGCAGCCACGCACCTAGCACTGGCCTAGCAGGCACTGAGACACCACTGACCTCACAACCACAAACAGAAGCCACGCACCTAGCACTGGCCTAGCAGGCACTGAGCCACCACTGACCTCACAACCGCAAACAGCAGCCACCCACCTAGCACTGGCCTAGCAGGCCCTGAGCCACCACTGACCTCACAATTGAAAACAGCAGCCACGCACCTAGCACTGGCCTAGCAGGCACTGAGACACCACTGACCTCACAACCACAAACAGCAGCCACGCACCTAGCACTGGCCTAGCAGGCACTGAGCCACAAGTGACCTCACAATTGAAAACAGCAGCCACGCACCTAGCACTGGCCTAGCAGGCACTGAGCCACCACTGACCTCACAATTGAAAACAGCAGCCACGCACCTAGCACTGGCCTAGCAGGCACTGAGCCACCACGGACCTCACAACCACAAACAGCAGCCACACAACTAGCACTGGCCTAGCAGGCACTGAGCCACCACTGACCTCACAACCACCAACGGCATCCATGCACCTAGCACTGGCCTAGCAGGCACTGAGCCACCACTGACCTCACAACCACAAACAGCACCCACGCACCTAGCACTGGCCTAGCAGGCACTGAGCCACCACTGACCTCACAATTGAAAACAGCAGCCACGCACCTAGCACTGGCCTAGCAGGCACTGAGCCACCACTGACCTCACAACCACCAAGAGCAGCCACACACCTAGCACTGGCCTAGCAGGCACTGAGCCACCACTGACCTCACAACCACAAACAGCACCCACGCACCTAGCACTGGCCTAGCAGGCACTGAGCCAGCACTGACCTCACAACCACAAACAGCACCCACGCACCTAGCACTGGCCTAGCAGGCACTGAGCCACAAGTGACCTCACAACCACAAACAGCACCCACACACCTAGCACTGGCCTAGCAGGCACTGAGCCACCACTGACCTCACAACCACCAACAGCACCCACGCACCTAGCACTGGCCTAGCAGGCACTGAGCCACCACTGACCTCACAACCACAAACAGCAGCCACGCACCTAGCACTGGCCTAGCAGGCACTGAGCCACCACTGACCTCACAATTGAAAACAGCAGCCACGCACCTAGCACTGGCCTAGCAGGCACTGAGCCACCACTGACCTCACAACCACAAACAGCACCCACCCACCTAGCACTGGCCTAGCAGGCACTGAGCCACCACTGACCTCACAAGCACCAACAGCACCCACGCACCTAGCACTGGCCTAGCAGGCACTGAGCCACCACTGACCTCACAACCACCAACAGCAGCCACGCACCTAGCACTGGCCAACAGGCACTGAGCCACCACTGACCTCACAACCACAAACAGCAGCCACCCACCTAGCACTGGCCTAGCAGGCACTGAGCCACCACTGACCTCAAAATTGAAAACAGCAGACACGCACCTAGCACTGGCCTAGCAGGCACTGAGCCACCACTGACCTCACAACCACAAACAGCAGCCACGCACCTAGCACTGGCCTAGCAGGCACTGAGCCACCACTGACCTCACAACCACAAACAGCACCCACGCACCTAGCACTGGCCTAGCAGGCACTGAGCCACCACTGACCTCACAACCACAAACAGAACCCACGCACCTAGCACTGGCCTAGCAGGCACTGAGCCACCACGGACCTCACAACCACAAACAGCAGCCACGTACCTAGCACTGGCCTAGCAGGCACTGAGCCACCACTGACCTCACAACCACAAACAGCAGCCACGCACCTAGCACTGGCCTAGCAGGCACTGAGCCACCACTGACCTCACAATTGAAAACAGCAGCCACGCACCTAGCACTGGCCTAGCAGGCACTGAACCACAAGTGACCTCACAATTGAAAACAGCAGCCACGCACCTAGCACTGGCCTAGCAGGCACTGAGCCACCACTGACCTCACAACCACAAACAGCACCCACGCACCTAGCACTGGCCTAGCAGGCACTGAGCCACCACTGACCTCACAACCACCAACAGCAGCCACGCACCTAGCACTGGCCTAGCAGGCACTGAGCCACCACTGACCTCACAACCACCAACAGCAGCCACGCACCTAGCACTGGCCTAGCAGGCACTGAGCCACCACTGACCTCATAATTGAAAACAGCAGCCACGCACCTAGCACTGGCCTAGCAGGCACTGAGCCACCACTGACCTCACAACCACAAACAGCAGCCACGCACCTAGCACTGGCCTAGCAGGCACTGAGCCACCACTGACCTCACAATTGAAAACAGCAGCCACGCACCTAGCACTGGCCTAGCAGGCACTGAGCCACCACTGACCTCACAACCACCAACAGCAGCCACGCACCTAGCACTGGCCTAGCAGGCACTGAGCCACCACGTACCTCACAACCACAAACAGCAGCCACGCACCTAGCACTGGCCTAGCAGGCACTGAGCCACCACTGACCTCACAACCACCAACAGCACCCACGCACCTAGCACTGGCCTAGCAGGCACTGAGCCACCACTGACCTCACAACCACAAACAGCAGCCACGCACCTAGCACTGGCCTAGCAGGCACTGAGCCACCACTGACCTCACAATTGAAAACAGCAGCCACGCACCTAGCACTGGCCTAGCAGGCACTGAGCCACCACTGACCTCACAACCACAAACAGCACCCACGCACCTAGCACTGGCCTAGCAGGCACTGAGCCACCACTGACCTCATAATTGAAAACACCAGCCACGCACCTAGCACTGGCCTAGCAGGCACTGAGCCACCACTGACCTCACAACCACAAACAGCAGCCACGCACCTAGCACTGGCCTAGCAGGCACTGAGCCACCACTGACCTCACAATTGAAAACAGCAGCCACGCACCTAGCACTGGCCTAGCAGGCACTGAGCCACCACTGACCTCACAACCACAAACAGCACCCACCCACCTAGCACTGGCCTAGCAGGCACTGAGCCACCACTGACCTCACAACCACAAACAGCAGCCACGCACCTAGCACTGGCCTAGCAGGCACTGAGCCACCACTGACCTCACAACCACCAACAGCACCCACGCACCTAGCACTGGCCTAGCAGGCACTGAGCCACCACTGAGCTCACAACCACAAACAGCACCCACGCACCTAGCACTGGCCTAGCAGGCACTGAGCCACCACTGACCTCACAACCACAAACAGCACCCACGCACCTAGCACTGGCCTAGCAGGCACTGAGCCACCACTGACCTCACAACCACAAACAGCAGCCACGCACCTAGCACTGGCCTAGCAGGCACTGAGCCACCACTGACCTCACAACCACCAACAGCAGCCACGCACCGAGCACTGGCCTAGCAGGCACTGAGCCACCACTGACCTCACAACGACAAACAGCAGCCACGCACCTAGCACTGGCCTAGCAGGCACTGAGCCACCACTGACCTCACAACCACAAACAGCAGCCACGCACCTAGCACTGGCCTAGCAGGCACTGAGCCACCACTGACCTCACAACCACAAACAGCAGCCACGCACCTAGCACTGGCCTAGCAGGCACTGAGCCACCACTGACCTCACAATTGAAAACAGCAGCCACGCACCTAGCACTGGCCTAGCAGGCACTGAGACACCACTGACCTCACAACCACAAACAGAAGCCACGCACCTAGCACTGGCCTAGCAGGCACTGAGCCACCACTGACCTCACAACCGCAAACAGCAGCCACCCACCTAGCACTGGCCTAGCAGGCCCTGAGCCACCACTGACCTCACAATTGAAAACAGCAGCCACGCACCTAGCACTGGCCTAGCAGGCACTGAGACACCACTGACCTCACAACCACAAACAGCAGCCACGCACCTAGCACTGGCCTAGCAGGCACTGAGCCACAAGTGACCTCACAATTGAAAACAGCAGCCACGCACCTAGCACTGGCCTAGCAGGCACTGAGCCACCACTGACCTCACAATTGAAAACAGCAGCCACGCACCTAGCCCTGGCCTAGCAGGCACTGAGCCACCACGGACCTCACAACCACAAACAGCAGCCACACAACTAGCACTGGCCTAGCAGGCACTGAGCCACCACTGACCTCACAACCACCAACGGCATCCATGCACCTAGCACTGGCCTAGCAGGCACTGAGCCACCACTGACCTCACAACCACAAACAGCACCCACGCACCTAGCACTGGCCTAGCAGGCACTGAGCCACCACTGACCTCACAATTGAAAACAGCAGCCACGCACCTAGCACTGGCCTAGCAGGCACTGAGCCACCACTGACCTCACAACCACCAAGAGCAGCCACACACCTAGCACTGGCCTAGCAGGCACTGAGCCACCACTGACCTCACAACCACAAACAGCACCCACGCACCTAGCACTGGCCTAGCAGGCACTGAGCCAGCACTGACCTCACAACCACAAACAGCACCCACGCACCTAGCACTGGCCTAGCAGGCACTGAGCCACAAGTGACCTCACAACCACAAACAGCACCCACACACCTAGCACTGGCCTAGCAGGCACTGAGCCACCACTGACCTCACAACCACCAACAGCACCCACGCACCTAGCACTGGCCTAGCAGGCACTGAGCCACCACTGACCTCACAACCACAAACAGCAGCCACGCACCTAGCACTGGCCTAGCAGGCACTGAGCCACCACTGACCTCACAATTGAAAACAGCAGCCACGCACCTAGCACTGGCCTAGCAGGCACTGAGCCACCACTGACCTCACAACCACAAACAGCACCCACCCACCTAGCACTGGCCTAGCAGGCACTGAGCCACCACTGACCTCACAAGCACCAACAGCACCCACGCACCTAGCACTGGCCTAGCAGGCACTGAGCCACCACTGACCTCACAACCACCAACAGCAGCCACGCACCTAGCACTGGCCAACAGGCACTGAGCCACCACTGACCTCACAACCACAAACAGCAGCCACCCACCTAGCACTGGCCTAGCAGGCACTGAGCCACCACTGACCTCAAAATTGAAAACAGCAGACACGCACCTAGCACTGGCCTAGCAGGCACTGAGCCACCACTGACCTCACAACCACAAACAGCAGCCACGCACCTAGCACTGGCCTAGCAGGCACTGAGCCACCACTGACCTCACAACCACAAACAGCACCCACGCACCTAGCACTGGCCTAGCAGGCACTGAGCCACCACTGACCTCACAACCACAAACAGAACCCACGCACCTAGCACTGGCCTAGCAGGCACTGAGCCACCACGGACCTCACAACCACAAACAGCAGCCACGTACCTAGCACTGGCCTAGCAGGCACTGAGCCACCACTGACCTCACAACCACAAACAGCAGCCACGCACCTAGCACTGGCCTAGCAGGCACTGAGCCACCACTGACCTCACAATTGAAAACAGCAGCCACGCACCTAGCACTGGCCTAGCAGGCACTGAACCACAAGTGACCTCACAATTGAAAACAGCAGCCACGCACCTAGCACTGGCCTAGCAGGCACTGAGCCACCACTGACCTCACAACCACAAACAGCACCCACGCACCTAGCACTGGCCTAGCAGGCACTGAGCCACCACTGACCTCACAACCACCAACAGCAGCCACGCACCTAGCACTGGCCTAGCAGGCACTGAGCCACCACTGACCTCACAACCACCAACAGCAGCCACGCACCTAGCACTGGCCTAGCAGGCACTGAGCCACCACTGACCTCATAATTGAAAACAGCAGCCACGCACCTAGCACTGGCCTAGCAGGCACTGAGCCACCACTGACCTCACAACCACAAACAGCAGCCACGCACCTAGCACTGGCCTAGCAGGCACTGAGCCACCACTGACCTCACAATTGAAAACAGCAGCCACGCACCTAGCACTGGCCTAGCAGGCACTGAGCCACCACTGACCTCACAACCACCAACAGCAGCCACGCACCTAGCACTGGCCTAGCAGGCACTGAGCCACCACGTACCTCACAACCACAAACAGCAGCCACGCACCTAGCACTGGCCTAGCAGGCACTGAGCCACCACTGACCTCACAACCACCAACAGCACCCACGCACCTAGCACTGGCCTAGCAGGCACTGAGCCACCACTGAGCTCACAACCACAAACAGCACCCACGCACCTAGCACTGGCCTAGCAGGCACTGAGCCACCACGGACCTCACAACCACAAACAGCACCCACGCACCTAGCACTGGCCTAGCAGGCACTGAGCCACCACTGACCTCACAACCACAAACAGCAGCCACGCACCTAGCACTGGCCTAGCAGGCACTGAGCCACCACTGACCTCACAACCACCTACAGCAGCCACGCACCGAGCACTGGCCTAGCAGGCACTGAGCCACCACTGACCTCACAACCACAAACAGCAGCCACGCACCTAGCACTGGCCTAGCAGGCACTGAGCCACCACTGACCTCACAACCACCAACAGCAGCCACGCACCTAGCACTGGCCTATCAGGCACTGAGCCACCACTGACCTCACAACCACAAACAGCAGCCACGCACCTAGCACTGGCCTAGCAGGCACTGAGCCACCACTGACCTCACAATTGAAAACAGCAGCCACGCACCTAGCACTGGCCTAGCAGGCACTGAGCCACCACTGACCTCACAACCACAAACAGCACCCACGCACCTAGCACTGGCCTAGCAGGCACTGAGCCACCACGGACATCACAACCACAAACAGCAGCCACGTACCTAGCACTGGCCTAGCAGGCACTGAGCCACCACTGACCTCACAACCACAAACAGCAGCCACGCACCTAGCACTGGCCTAGCAGGCACTGAGCCACCACTGACCTCACAATTGAAAACAGCACCCACGCACCTAGCACTGGCCTAGCAGGCACTGAGCCACAAGTGACCTCACAAATGAAAACAGCAGCCACGCACCTAGCACTGGCCTAGCAGGCACTGAGCCACCACTGACCTCAAAATTGAAAACAGCAGCCACGCACCTAGCACTGGCCTAGCAGGCACTGAGCCACCACTGACCTCAAAATTGAAAACAGCAGCCACGCACCTAGCACTGGCCTAGCAGGCACTGAGCCACCACTGACCTCACAACCACAAACAGCAGCCACGCACCTAGCACTGGCCTAGCAGGCACTGAGCCACCACTGACCTCACAACCACCAACAGCACCCACGCACCTAGCACTGGCCTAGCAGGCACTGAGCCACCACTGACCTCACAATTGAAAACAGCAGCCACGCACCTAGCACTGGCCTAGCAGGCACTGAGCCACCACTGACCTCACAATTGAAAACAGCATCCACGCACCTAGCAGTGGCCTAGCAGGCACTGAGCCACCACTGACCTCCCAATTGGAAACAGCAGCCACGCACCTAGCACTGGCCTAGCAGGCACTGAGCCACCACTGACCTCACAACCACAAACAGCAGCCACGCACCTAGCACTGGCCTAGCAGGCACTGAGCCACCACTGAGCTCACAACCACAAACAGCAGCCACGCACCTAGCACTGGCCTAGCAGGCACTGAGCCACCACTGACCTCACAACCACAAACAGCAGCCACACACCTAGCACTGGCCTAGCAGGCACTGAGCCACCACTGACCTCACAACCACAAACAGCAGCCACGCACCTAGCACTGGCCTAGCAGGCACTGAGCCACCACTGACCTCACAACCACAAACAGCAGCCACGCACCTAGCACTGGCCTAGCAGGCACTGAGCCACCACTGACCTCACAACCACAAACAGCAGCCACGCACCTAGCACTGGCCTAGCAGGCACTGAGCCACCACTGACCTCACAATTGAAAACAGCAGCCACGCACCTAGCACTGGCCTAGCAGGCACTGAGCCACCACTGACCTCACAACCACCAACAGCAGCCACGCACCTAGCACTGGCCTAGCAGGCACTGAGCCACCACTGACCTCACAACCACAAACAGCAGCCACGCACCTAGCACTGGCCTAGCAGGCACGGAGCCACAAGTGACCTCACAATTGAAAACAGCAGCCACGCACCTAGCACCGGCCTAGCAGGCACTGAGCCACCACTGACCTCACAATTGAAAACAGCAGCCACGCACCTAGCACTGGCCTAGCAGGCACTGAGCCACCACTGACCTCACAACCACCAACAGCACCCACGCACCGAGCACTGGCCTAGCAGGCACTGAGCCACCACTGACCTCACAACCACAAACAGCACCCACGCACCTAGCACTGGCCTAGCAGGCACTGAGCCACCACTGACCTCACAACCACAAACAGCACCCACGCACCTAGCACTGGCCTAGCAGGCACTGAGCCACCACTGACCTCGCAATTGAAAACAGCAGCCACGCACCTAGCACTGGCCTAGCAGGCACTGAGCCACCACTGAGCTCACAACCACAAACAGCAGCCACGCACCTAGCACTGGCCAACAGGCACTGAGCCACCACGGACCTCACAACCACAAACAGCAGCCACCCACCTAGCACTGGCCTAGCAGGCACTGAGCCACCACTGACCTCAAAATTGAAAACAGCAGCCACGCACCTAGCACTGGCCTAGCAGGCACTGAGCCACCACTGACCTCACAACCACAAACAGCAGCCACGCACCTAGCACTGGCCTAGCAGGCACTGAGCCACCACGGACCTCACAACCACAAACAGCAGCCACGCACCTAGCACTGGCCTAGCAGGCACTGAGCCACCACTGACATCACAACCACCAACAGCAGCCACGCACCTAGCACTGGCCTAGCAGGCACTGAGCCACAAGTGACCTCACAACCACAAACAGCACCCACGCACCTAGCACTGGCCTAGCAGGCACTGAGCCACCACTGACCTCACAATTGAAAACAGCAGCCACGCACCTAGCACTGGCCTAGCAGGCACTGAACCACAAGTGACCTCATAATTGAAAACAGCAGCCACGCACCTAGCACTGGCCTAGCAGGCACTGAGCCACCACGGACCTCACAACCACAACCAGCAGCCACGCACCTAGCACTGGCCTAGCAGGCACTGAGCCACAACTGACCTCACAACCACCAACAGCAGCCACGCACCTAGCACTGGCCTAGCAGGCACTGAGCCACCACTGACCTCACAACCACAAACAGAACCCACGCACCTAGCACTGGCCTAGCAGGCACTGAGCCACCACGGACCTCACAACCACAAACAGCAGCCACGTACCTAGCACTGGCCTAGCAGGCACTGAGCCACCACTGACCTCACAACCACAAACAGCAGCCACGCACCTAGCACTGGCCTAGCAGGCACTGAGCCACCACTGACCTCACAACCACCAACAGCAGCCACGCACCTAGCACTGGCCTAGCAGGCACTGAGCCACCACTGAGCTCACAACCACAAACAGCAGCCACGCACCTAGCACTGGCCTAGCAGGCACTGAGCCACCACTGACCTCACAATTGAAAACAGCAGCCACGCACCTAGCACTGGCCTAGCAGGCACTGAGCCACCACTGACCTCACAACCACAAACAGCAGCCACGCACCTAGCACTGGCCTAGCAGGCACTGAGCCACCACTGACCTCACAACCACAAACAGAACCCACGCACTTAGCAATGGCCTAGCTGGCACTGAGCCACCACTGACCTCACAATTGAAAACAGCAGCCACGCACCTAGCACTGGCCTAGCAGGCACTGAGCCACCACTGACCTCACAACCACCAACAGCACCCACGCACCTAGCACTGGCCTAGCAGGCACTGAGCCACCACTGACCTCACAATTGAAAACAGCACCCACGCACCTAGCACTGGCCTAGCAGGCACTGAGCCACCACTGACCTCACAATTGAAAACAGCAGCCACGCACCTAGCACTGGCCTAGCAGGCACTGAGCCACCACTGACCTCACAACCACAAACAGCAGCCACGCACCTAGCACTGGCCTAGCAGGCACTGAGCCACCACTGACCTCACAATTGAAAACAGCAGCCACGCACCTAGCACTGGCCTAGCAGGCACTGAGCCACCACTGACCTCACAACCACCAACAGCAGCCACGCACCTAGCACTGGCCTAGCAGGCACTGAGCCACCACTGACCTCACAACCACAAACAGCAGCCACGCACCTAGCACTGGCCTAGCAGGCACTGAGCCACCACTGACCTCACAACCACAAACAGCAGCCACGCACCTAGCACTGGCCTAGCAGGCACTGAGCCACCACTGACCTCACAATTGAAAACAGCAGCCACGCACCTAGCACTGGCCTAGCAGGCACTGAGCCACCACTGACCTCACAACCACAAACAGCACCCACGCACCTAGCACTGGCCTAGCAGGCACTGAGCCACCACTGACCTCACAATTGAAAACAGCAGCCACGCACCTAGCACTGGCCTAGCAGGCACTGAGCCACCACTGACCTCACAACTGAAAACAGCACCCACGCATCTAGCACTGGCCTAGCAGGCACTGAGCCACCACTGACCTCACAACCACAAACAGCAGCCACGCACCTAGCACTGGCCTAGCAGGCACTGAGCCACCACTGACCTCACAACCACAAACAGCAGCCACGCACCTAGCACTGGCCTAGCAGGCACTGAGCCACCACGGACCTCACAACCACAAACAGCAGCCACACAACTAGCACTGGCCTAGCAGGCACTGAGCCACCACTGACCTCACAACCACCAACGGCATCCACGCACCTAGCACTGGCCTAGCAGGCACTGAGCCACCACTGACCTCACAATTGAAAACAGCAGCCACGCACCTAGCACTGGCCTAGCAGGCACTGAGCCACCACGGACCTCACAACCACAAACAGCAGCCACACAACTAGCACTGGCCTAGCAGGCACTGAGCCACCACTGACCTCACAACCACCAACGGCATCCATGCACCTAGCACTGGCCTAGCAGGCACTGAGCCACCACTGACCTCACAACCACAAACAGCACCCACGCACCTAGCACTGGCCTAGCAGGCACTGAGCCACCACTGACCTCACAATTGAAAACAGCAGCCACGCACCTAGCACTGGCCTAGCAGGCACTGAGCCACCACTGACCTCACAACCACCAACAGCAGCCACACACCTAGCACTGGCCTAGCAGGCACTGAGCCACCACTGACCTCACAACCACAAACAGCACCCACGCACCTAGCACTGGCCTAGCAGGCACTGAGCCAGCACTGACCTCACAACCACAAACAGCACCCACGCACCTAGCACTGGCCTAGCAGGCACTGAGCCACAAGTGACCTCACAACCACAAACAGCACCCACACACCTAGCACTGGCCTAGCAGGCACTGAGCCACCACTGACCTCACAACCACCAACAGCACCCACGCACCTAGCACTGGCCTAGCAGGCACTGAGCCACCACTGACCTCACAACCACAAACAGCAGCCACGCACCTAGCACTGGCCTAGCAGGCACTGAGCCACCACTGACCTCACAATTGAAAACAGCAGCCACGCACCTAGCACTGGCCTAGCAGGCACTGAGCCACCACTGACCTCACAACCACAAACAGCACCCACCCACCTAGCACTGGCCTAGCAGGCACTGAGCCACCACTGACCTCACAAGCACCAACAGCACCCACGCACCTAGCACTGGCCTAGCAGGCACTGAGCCACCACTGACCTCACAACCACCAACAGCAGCCACGCACCTAGCACTGGCCAACAGGCACTGAGCCACCACTGACCTCACAACCACAAACAGCAGCCACCCACCTAGCACTGGCCTAGCAGGCACTGAGCCACCACTGACCTCAAAATTGAAAACAGCAGACACGCACCTAGCACTGGCCTAGCAGGCACTGAGCCACCACTGACCTCACAATTGAAAACAGCAGCCACGCACCTAGCACTGGCCTAGCAGGCACTGAACCACCACTGACCTCACAACCACAAACAGCAGCCACGCACCTAGCACTGGCCTAGCAGGCACTGAGCCACCACTGACCTCACAACCACAAACAGCACCCACGCACCTAGCACTGGCCTAGCAGGCACTGAGCCACCACTGACCTCACAACCACAAACAGAACCCACGCACCTAGCACTGGCCTAGCAGGCACTGAGCCACCACGGACCTCACAACCACAAACAGCAGCCACGTACCTAGCACTGGCCTAGCAGGCACTGAGCCACCACTGACCTCACAACCACAAACAGCAGCCACGCACCTAGCACTGGCCTAGCAGGCACTGAGCCACCACTGACCTCACAATTGAAAACAGCAGCCACGCACCTAGCACTGGCCTAGCAGGCACTGAGCCACCACTGACCTCACAACCACAAACAGCACCCACGCACCTAGCACTGGCCTAGCAGGCACTGAGCCACCACTGACCTCACAACCACCAACAGCAGCCACGCACCTAGCACTGGCCTAGCAGGCACTGAGCCACCACTGACCTCACAACCACCAACAGCAGCCACGCACCTAGCACTGGCCTAGCAGGCACTGAGCCACCACTGACCTCATAATTGAAAACAGCAGCCACGCACCTAGCACTGGCCTAGCAGGCACTGAGCCACCACTGACCTCACAACCACAAACAGAACCCACGCACCTAGCACTGGCCTAGCAGGCACTGAGCCACCACTGACCTCACAATTGAAAACAGCAGCCACGCACCTAGCACTGGCCTAGCAGGCACTGAGCCACCACTGACCTCACAACCACCAACAGCAGCCACGCACCTAGCACTGGCCTAGCAGGCACTGAGCCACCACGTACCTCACAACCACAAACAGCACCCACGCACCTAGCACTGGCCTAGCAGGCACTGAGCCACCACTGACCTCACAACCACCAACAGCAGCCACGCACCTAGCACTGGCCTAGCAGGCACTGAGCCACCACTGACCTCACAACCACAAACAGCACCCACGCACCTAGCACTGGCCTAGCAGGCACTGAGCCACCACGGACCTCACAACCACAAACAGCACCCACGCACCTAGCACTGGCCTAGCAGGCACTGAGCCACCACTGACCTCACAACCACAAACAGCAGCCACGCACCTAGCACTGGCCTAGCAGGCACTGAGCCACCACTGACCTCACAACCACCAACAGCAGCCACGCACCGAGCACTGGCCTAGCAGGCACTGAGCCACCACTGACCTCACAACCACAAACAGCAGCCACGCACCTAGCACTGGCCTAGCAGGCACTGAGCCACCACTGACCTCACAACCACCAACAGCAGCCACGCACCTAGCACTGGCCTATCAGGCACTGAGCCACCACTGACCTCACAACCACAAACAGCAGCCACGCACCTAGCACTGGCCTAGCAGGCACTGAGCCACCACTGACCTCACAATTGAAAACAGCAGCCACGCACCTAGCACTGGCCTAGCAGGCACTGAGCCACCACTGAGCTCACAACCACAAACAGCACCCACGCACCTAGCACTGGCCTAGCAGGCACTGAGCCACCACTGAGCTCACAACCACAAACAGCACCCACGCACCTAGCACTGGCCTAGCAGGCACTGAGCCACCACTGACCTCACAACCACAAACAGCACCCACGCACCTAGCACTGGCCTAGCAGGCACTGAGCCACCACTGACCTCACAATTGAAAACAGCAGCCACGCACCTAGCACTGGCCTAGCAGGCACTGAGCCACCACTGACCTCACAACCACCAACAGCAGCCACGCACCTAGCACTGGCCTAGCAGGCACTGAGCCACCACGGACATCACAACCACAAACAGCAGCCACGTACCTAGCACTGGCCTAGCAGGCACTGAGCCACCACTGACCTCACAACCACAAACAGCAGCCACGCACCTAGCACTGGCCTAGCAGGCACTGAGCCACCACTGACCTCACAATTGAAAACAGCAGCCACGCACCTAGCACTGGCCTAGCAGGCACTGAGCCACAAGTGACCTCACAAATGAAAACAGCAGCCACGCACCTAGCACTGGCCTAGCAGGCACTGAGCCACCACTGACCTCAAAATTGAAAACAGCAGCCACGCACCTAGCACTGGCCTAGCAGGCACTGAGCCACCACTGACCTCACAACCACAAACAGCAGCCACGCACCTAGCACTGGCCTAGCAGGCACTGAGCCACCACTGACCTCACAACCACCAACAGCACCCACGCACCTAGCACTGGCCTAGCAGGCACTGAGCCACCACTGACCTCACAATTGAAAACAGCAGCCACGCACCTAGCACTGGCCTAGCAGGCACTGAGCCACCACTGACCTCACAATTGAAAACAGCAGCCACGCACCTAGCACTGGCCTAGCAGGCACTGAGCCACCACTGACCTCACAACCACAAACAGCAGCCACGCACCTAGCACTGGCCTAGCAGGCACTGAGCCACCACTGACCTCACAACCACCAACAGCAGCCACGCACCTAGCACTGGCCTAGCAGGCACTGAGCCACCACTGACCTCACAACCACAAACAGCAGCCACGCACCTAGCACTGGCCTAGCAGGCACTGAGCCACCACTGAGCTCACAACCACAAACAGCAGCCACGCACCTAGCACTGGCCTAGCAGGCACTGAGCCACCACTGACCTCACAACCACAAACAGCAGCCACACACCTAGCACTGGCCTAGCAGGCACTGAGCCACCACTGACCTCACAACCACAAACAGCAGCCACGCACCTAGCACTGGCCTAGCAGGCACTGAGCCACCACTGACCTCACAACCACAAACAGCAGCCACGCACCTAGCACTGGCCTAGCAGGCACTGAGCCACCACTGACCTCACAACCACAAACAGCAGCCACGCACCTAGCACTGGCCTAGCAGGCACTGAGCCACCACTGACCTCACAATTGAAAACAGCAGCCACGCACCTAGCACTGGCCTAGCAGGCACTGAGCCACCACTGACCTCACAACCACCAACAGCAGCCACGCACCTAGCACTGGCCTAGCAGGCACTGAGCCACCACTGACCTCACAACCACAAACAGCAGCCACGCACCTAGCACTGGCCTAGCAGGCACGGAGCCACAAGTGACCTCACAATTGAAAACAGCAGCCACGCACCTAGCACCGACCTAGCAGGCACTGAGCCACCACTGACCTCACAATTGAAAACAGCAGCCACGCACCTAGCACTGGCCTAGCAGGCACTGAGCCACCACTGACCTCACAACCACCAACAGCACCCACGCACCGAGCACTGGCCTAGCAGGCACTGAGCCACCACTGACCTCACAACCACAAACAGCACCCACGCACCTAGCACTGGCCTAGCAGGCACTGAGCCACCACTGACCTCACAACCACAAACAGCACCCACGCACCTAGCACTGGCCTAGCAGGCACTGAGCCACCACTGACCTCGCAATTGAAAACAGCAGCCACGCACCTAGCACTGGCCTAGCAGGCACTGAGCCACCACTGACCTCACAACCACAAACAGCAGCCACGCACCTAGCACTGGCCTAGCAGGCACTGAGCCACCACGGACCTCACAACCACAAACAGCAGCCACGCACCTAGCACTGGCCTAGCAGGCACTGAGCCACCACTGACATCACAACCACCAACAGCAGCCACGCACCTAGCACTGGCCTAGCAGGCACTGAGCCACAAGTGACCTCACAACCACAAACAGCACCCACGCACCTAGCACTGGCCTAGCAGGCACTGAGCCACCACTGACCTCACAATTGAAAACAGCAGCCACGCACCTAGCACTGGCCTAGCAGGCACTGAACCACAAGTGACCTCATAATTGAAAACAGCAGCCACGCACCTAGCACTGGCCTAGCAGGCACTGAGCCACCACGGACCTCACAACCACAACCAGCAGCCACGCACCTAGCACTGGCCTAGCAGGCACTGAGCCACAACTGACCTCACAACCACCAACAGCAGCCACGCACCTAGCACTGGCCTAGCAGGCACTGAGCCACCACTGACCTCACAACCACAAACAGAACCCACGCACCTAGCACTGGCCTAGCAGGCACTGAGCCACCACGGACCTCACAACCACAAACAGCAGCCACGTACCTAGCACTGGCCTAGCAGGCACTGAGCCACCACTGACCTCACAACCACAAACAGCAGCCACGCACCTAGCACTGGCCTAGCAGGCACTGAGCCACCACTGACCTCACAACCACCAACAGCAGCCACGCACCTAGCACTGGCCTAGCAGGCACTGAGCCACCACTGAGCTCACAACCACAAACAGCAGCCACGCACCTAGCACTGGCCTAGCAGGCACTGAGCCATCACGGACCTAACAACCACAAACAGCAGCCACGCACCCAGCACTGGCCTAGCAGGCACTGAGCCACCACTGACCTCACAACTGAAAACAGCAGCCACGCACCTAGCACTGGCCTAGCAGGCACTGAGCCACCACTGACCTCACAACCACAAACAGCACCCACGCACCTAGCACTGGCCTAGCAGGCACTGAGCCACCACTGACCTCACAACCACCAACAGCAGCCACGCACCTAGCACTGGCCTAGCAGGCACTGAGCCACCACTGACCTCACAACCACCAACAGCAGCCACGCACCTAGCACTGGCCTAGCAGGCACTGAGCCACCACTGACCTCATAATTGAAAACAGCAGCCACGCACCTAGCACTGGCCTAGCAGGCACTGAGCCACCACTGACCTCACAACCACAAACAGCAGCCACGCACCTAGCACTGGCCTAGCAGGCACTGAGCCACCACTGACCTCACAACCACAAACAGCACCCACGCACCTAGCACTGGCCTAGCAGGCACTGAGCCACCACTGACCTCACAAGCACCAACAGCACCCACGCACCTAGCACTGGCCTAGCAGGCACTGAGCCACCACTGACCTCACAACCACCAACAGCACCCACGCACCTAGCACTGGCCTAGCAGGCACTGAGCCACCACTGACCTCACAATTGAAAACAGCAGCCACGCACCTAGCACTGGCCTAGCAGGCACTGAGCCACCACTGACCTCACAACCACAAACAGCAGCCACGCACCTAGCACTGGCCTAGCAGGCACTGAGCCACCACTGACCTCACAACCACAAACAGAACCCACGCACTTAGCAATGGCCTAGCTGGCACTGAGCCACCACTGACCTCACAATTGAAAACAGCAGCCACGCACCTAGCACTGGCCTAGCAGGCACTGAGCCACCACTGACCTCACAACCACCAACAGCACCCACGCACCTAGCACTGGCCTAGCAGGCACTGAGCCACCACTGACCTCACAATTGAAAACAGCACCCACGCACCTAGCACTGGCCTAGCAGGCACTGAGCCACCACTGACCTCACAATTGAAAACAGCAGCCACGCACCTAGCACTGGCCTAGCAGGCACTGAGCCACCACTGACCTCACAACCACAAACAGCAGCCACGCACCTAGCACTGGCCTAGCAGGCACTGAGCCACCACTGACCTCACAATTGAAAACAGCAGCCACGCACCTAGCACTGGCCTAGCAGGCACTGAGCCACCACTGACCTCACAACCACCAACAGCAGCCACGCACCTAGCACTGGCCTAGCAGGCACTGAGCCACCACTGACCTCACAACCACAAACAGCAGCCACGCACCTAGCACTGGCCTAGCAGGCACGGAGCCACAAGTGACCTCACAACCAAAAACAGCAGCCACGCACCTAGCACCGGCCTAGCAGGCACTGAGCCACCACTGACCTCACAACCACAAACAGCACCCACGCACCTAGCACTGGCCTAGCAGGCACTGAGCCACCACTGACCTCACAACCACCAACAGCACCCACGCACCGAGCACTGGCCTAGCAGGCACTGAGCCACCACTGACCTCACAACCACAAACAGCACCCACGCACCTAGCACTGGCCTAGCAGGCACTGAGCCACCACTGACCTCACAACCACAAACAGCAGCCACGCACCTAGCACTGGCCTAGCAGGCACTGAGCCACCACTGACCTCACAACCACAAACAGCACCCACACACCTAGCACTGGCCTAGCAGGCACTGAGCCACCACAGACCTCACAACCACAAACAGCAGCCACGCACCTAGCACTGGCCTAGCAGGCACTGAGCCACAAGTGACCTCACAACCACAAACAGCACCCACGCACCTAGCACTGGCCTAGCAGGCACTGAGCCACCACTGACCTCACAATTGAAAACAGCAGCCACGCACCTAGCACTGGCCTAGCAGGCACTGAGCCACCACTGACCTCACAACCACAAACAGCAGCCACGCACCTAGCACTGGCCTAGCAGGCACTGAGCCACCACGGACCTCACAACCACAAACAGCAGCCACGCACCTAGCACTGGCCTAGCAGGCACTGAGCCACCACTGACCTCACAACCACAAACAGCAGCCACGCACCTAGCACTGGCCTAGCAGGCACTGAGCCACCACTGACCTCACAACCACAAACAGCAGCCACGCACCTAGCACTGGCCTAGCAGGCACTGAGCCACCACGGACCTCACAACCACAAACAGCAGCCACGTACCTAGCACTGGCCTAGCAGGCACTGAGCCACCACTGACCTCACAACCACAAACAGCAGCCACGCACCTAGCACTGGCCTAGCAGGCACTGAGCCACCACTGACCTCACAACCACAAACAGCAGCCACGCACCTAGCACTGGCCTAGCAGGCACTGAGCCACCACTGACCTCACAACCACAAACAGCAGCCACGCACCTAGCACTGGCCTAGCAGGCACTGAGCCATCACGGACCTCACAACCACAAACAGCAGCCACGCACCCAGCACTGGCCTAGCAGGCACTGAGCCACCACTGACCTCACAACTGAAAACAGCAGCCACGCACCTAGCACTGGCCTAGCAGGCACTGAGCCACCACTGACCTCACAATTGAAAACAGCACCCACGCACCTAGCACTGGCCTAGCAGGCACTGAGCCACCACTGACCTCACAATTGAAAACAGCACCCACGCACCTAGCACTGGCCTAGCAGGCACTGAGCCACCACTGACCTCACAACCACAAACAGCACCCACGCACCTAGCACTGGCCTAGCAGGCACTGAGCCACCACTCACCTCACAACTGAAAACAGCAGCCACGCACCTAGCACTGGCCTAGCAGGCACTGAGCCACCACTGACCTCACAACCACAAACAGCAGCCACGCACCTAGCACTGGCCTAGCAGGCACTGAGCCACCACTGACCTCACAACCACCAACAGCACCCACGCACCTAGCACTGGCCTAGCAGGCACTGAGCCACCACTGACCTCACAATTGAAAACAGCAGCCACGCACCTAGCACTGGCCTAGCAGGCACTGAGCCACCACTGACCTCACAATTGAAAACAGCATCCACGCACCTAGCAGTGGCCTAGCAGGCACTGAGCCACCACTGACCTCCCAATTGAAAACAGCAGCCACGCACCTAGCACTGGCCTAGCAGGCACTGAGCCACCACTGACCTCACAACCACAAACAGCAGCCACGCACCTAGCACTGGCCTAGCAGGCACTGAGCCACCACTGACCTCACAACCACCAACAGCAGCCACGCACCTAGCACTGGCCTAGCAGGCACTGAGCCACCACTGACCTCACAACCACAAACAGCAGCCACGCACCTAGCACTGGCCTAGCAGGCACTGAGCCACCACTGAGCTCACAACCACAAACAGCAGCCACGCACCTAGCACTGGCCTAGCAGGCACTGAGCCACCACTGACCTCACAACCACAAACAGCAGCCACACACCTAGCACTGGCCTAGCAGGCACTGAGCCACCACTGACCTCACAACCACAAACAGCAGCCACGCACCTAGCACTGGCCTAGCAGGCACTGAGCCACCACTGACCTCACAACCACAAACAGCAGCCACGCACCTAGCACTGGCCTAGCAGGCACTGAGCCACCACTGACCTCACAATTGAAAACAGCAGCCACGCACCTAGCACTGGCCTAGCAGGCACTGAGCCACCACTGACCTCACAACCACCAACAGCAGCCACGCACCTAGCACTGGCCTAGCAGGCACTGAGCCACCACTGACCTCACAACCACAAACAGCAGCCACGGACCTAGCACTGGCCTAGCAGGCACGGAGCCACAAGTGACCTCACAATTGAAAACAGCAGCCACGCACCTAGCACCGGCCTAGCAGGCACTGAGCCACCACTGACCTCACAATTGAAAACAGCAGCCACGCACCTAGCACTGGCCTAGCAGGCACTGAGCCACCACTGACCTCACAACCACCAACAGCACCCACGCACCGAGCACTGGCCTAGCAGGCACTGAGCCACCACTGACCTCACAACCACAAACAGCACCCACGCACCTAGCACTGGCCTAGCAGGCACTGAGCCACCACTGACCTCACAACCACAAACAGCACCCACGCACCTAGCACTGGCCTAGCAGGCACTGAGCCACCACTGACCTCGCAATTGAAAACAGCAGCCACGCACCTAGCACTGGCCTAGCAGGCACTGAGCCACCACTGAGCTCACAACCACAAACAGCAGCCACGCACCTAGCACTGGCCAACAGGCACTGAGCCACCACGGACCTCACAACCACAAACAGCAGCCACCCACCTAGCACTGGCCTAGCAGGCACTGAGCCACCACTGACCTCAAAATTGAAAACAGCAGCCACGCACCTAGCACTGGCCTAGCAGGCACTGAGCCACCACTGACCTCACAACCACAAACAGCAGCCACGCACCTAGCACTGGCCTAGCAGGCACTGAGCCACCACGGACCTCACAACCACAAACAGCAGCCACGCACCTAGCACTGGCCTAGCAGGCACTGAGCCACCACTGACCTCACAACCACCAACAGCAGCCACGCACCTAGCACTGGCCTAGCAGGCACTGAGCCACAAGTGACCTCACAACCACAAACAGCACCCACGCACCTAGCACTGGCCTAGCAGGCACTGAGCCACCACTGACCTCACAATTGAAAACAGCAGCCACGCACCTAGCACTGGCCTAGCAGGCACTGAACCACAAGTGACCTCACAATTGAAAACAGCAGCCACGCACCTAGCACTGGCCTAGCAGGCACTGAGCCACCACGGACCTCACAACCACAAACAGCAGCCACGCACCTAGCACTGGCCTAGCAGGCACTGAGCCACAACTGACCTCACAACCACCAACAGCAGCCACGCACCTAGCACTGGCCTAGCAGGCACTGAGCCACCACTGACCTCACAACCACAAACAGAACCCATGCACCTAGCACTGGCCTAGCAGGCACTGAGCCACCACGGACCTCACAACCACAAACAGCAGCCACGTACCTAGCACTGGCCAAGCAGGCACTGAGCCACCACTGACCTCACAACCACAAACAGCAGCCACGCACCTAGCACTGGCCTAGCAGGCACTGAGCCACCACTGACCTCACAACCACCAACAGCAGCCACGCACCTAGCACTGGCCTAGCAGGCACTGAGCCACCACTGACCTCACAACCACAAACAGCAGCCACGCACCTAGCACTGGCCTAGCAGGCACTGAGCCATCACGGACCTCACAACCACAAACAGCAGCCACGCACCTAGCACTGGCCTAGCAGGCACTGAGCCACCACTGACCTCACAATTGAAAACAGCAGCCACGCACCTAGCACTGGCCTAGCAGGCACTGAGCCACCACTGACCTCACAACCACAAAGAGCACCCACGCACCTAGCACTGGCCTAGCAGGCACTGAGCCACCACTGACCTCACAATTGAAAACAGCAGCCACGCACCTAGCACTGGCCTAGCAGGCACTGAGCCACCACTGACCTCACAACCACCAACAGCACCCACGCACCTAGCACTGGCCTAGCAGGCACTGAGCCACCACTGACCTCACAGCCACAAACAGCAGCCACGCACCTAGCACTGGCCTAGCAGGCACTGAGCCACCACTGACCTCACAACCACAAACAGAACCCACGCACTTAGCAATGGCCTAGCTGGCACTGAGCCACCACTGACCTCACAATTGAAAACAGCAGCCACGCACCTAGCACTGGCCTAGCAGGCACTGAGCCACCACTGACCTCACAACCACCAACAGCACCCACGCACATAGCACTGGCCTAGCAGGCACTGAGCCACCACTGACCTCACAATTGAAAACAGCACCCACGCACCTAGCACTGGCCTAGCAGGCACTGAGCCACCACTGACCTCACAATTGAAAACAGCACCCACGCACCTAGCACTGGCCTAGCAGGCACTGAGCCACCACTGACCTCACAACCACAAACAGCACCCACGCACCTAGCACTGGCCTAGCAGGCACTGAGCCACCACTGACCTCACAAGCACCAACAGCACCCACGCACCTAGCACTGGCCTAGCAGGCACTGAGCCACCACTGACCTCACAACCACCAACAGCAGCCACGCACCTAGCACTGGCCTAGCAGGCACTGAGCCACCACTGACCTCACAATTGAAAACAGCAGCCACGCACCTAGCACTGGCCTAGCAGGCACTGAGCCACCACTGACCTCACAACTGAAAACAGCACCCACGCACCTAGCACTGGCCTAGCAGGCACTGAGCCACCACTGACCTCACAACCACAAACAGCAGCCACGCACCTAGCACTGGCCTAGCAGGCACTGAGCCACCACTGACCTCACAACCACAAACAGAAGCCACGCACCTAGCACTGGCCTAGCAGGCACTGAGCCACCACTGACCTCACAATTGAAAACAGCAGCCACGCACCTAGCACTGGCCTAGCAGGCACTGAGCCACCACTGACCTCACAACCACAAAGAGCACCCACGCACCTAGCACTGGCCTAGCAGGCACTGAGCCACCACTGACCTCACAATTGAAAACAGCAGCCACGCACCTAGCACTGGCCTAGCAGGCACTGAGCCACCACTGACCTCACAACCACAAACAGCAGCCACGCACCTAGCACTGGCCTAGCAGGCACTGAGCCACCACTGACCTCACAATTGAAAACAGCAGCCACGCACCTAGCACTGGCCTAGCAGGCACTGAGCCACCACTGACCTCACAACCACCAACAGCAGCCACGCACCTAGCACTGGCCTAGCAGGCACTGAGCCACCACTGACCTCACAACCACAAACAGCAGCCACGCACCTAGCACTGGCCTAGCAGGCACGGAGCCACAAGTGACCTCACAACCAAAAACAGCAGCCACGCACCTAGCACCGGCCTAGCAGGCACTGAGCCACCACTGACCTCACAATTGAAAACAGCAGCCACGCACCTAGCACTGGCCTAGCAGGCACTGAGCCACCACTGACCTCACAACCACCAACAGCACCCACGCACCTAGCACTGGCCTAGCAGGCACTGAGCCACCACTGACCTCACAACCACAAACAGCACCCACGCACCTAGCACTGGCCTAGCAGGCACTGAGCCACCACTGACCTCACAACTGAAAACAGCAGCCACGCACCTAGCACTGGCCTAGCAGGCACTGAGCCACCACTGACCTCACAATTGAAAACAGCACCCACGCACCTAGCACTGGCCTAGCAGGCCCTGAGCCACCACTGACCTCACAACCACCAACAGCACCCACGCACCTAGCACTGGCCTAGCAGGCACTGAGCCACCACTGACCTCACAACCACAAACAGCACCCACGCACCTAGCACTGGCCTAGCAGGCACTGAGCCACCACTCACCTCACAACTGAAAACAGCAGCCACGCACCTAGCACTGGCCTAGCAGGCACTGAGCCACCACTGACCTCACAACCACAAACAGCACCCACGCACCTAGCACTGGCCTAGCAGGCACTGAGCCACCACTGACCTCACAAGCACCAACAGCAGCCACGCACCTAGCACTGGCCTAGCAGGCACTGAGCCACCACTGACCTCACAACCACCAACAGCAGCCACGCACCTAGCACTGGCCTAGCAGGCACTGAGCCACCACTGACCTCACAATTGAAAACAGCAGCCACGCACCTAGCACTGGCCTAGCAGGCACTGAGCCACCACTGACCTCACAACCACAAAGAGCACCCACGCACCTAGCACTGGCCTAGCAGGCACTGAGCCACCACTGACCTCACAATTGAAAACAGCAGCCACGCACCTAGCACTGGCCTAGCAGGCACTGAGCCACCACTGACCTCACAACCACAAACAGCAGCCACGCACCTAGCACTGGCCTAGCAGGCACTGAGCCACCACTGACCACACAACCACAAACAGAACCCACGCACCTAGCAATGGCCTAGCTGGCACTGAGCCACCACTGACCTCACAATTGAAAACAGCAGCCACGCACCTAGCACTGGCCTAGCAGGCACTGAGCCACCACTGACCTCACAATTGAAAACAGCACCCACGCACCTAGCACTGGCCTAGCAGGCACTGAGCCACCACTGACTTCACAATTGAAAACAGCAGCCACGCACCTAGCACTGGCCTAGCAGGCACTGAGCCACCACGGACCTCACAACCACCAACAGCAGCCACGCACCGAGCACTGGCCTAGCAGGCACTGAGCCACCACTGACCTCACAGCCACCAACAGCACCCACACACCTAGCACTGGCCTAGCAGGCACTGAGCCACCACTGACCTCACAATTGAAAACAGCAGCCACGCACCTAGCACTGGCCTAGCAGGCACTGAGCCACCACTGACCTCACAACCACAAAGAGCACCCACGCACCTAGCACTGGCCTAGCAGGCACTGAGCCACCACTGACCTCACAATTGTAAACAGCAGCCACGCACCTAGCACTGGCCTAGCAGGCACTGAGCCACCACTGACCTCACAACCACCAACAGCAGCCACGCACCTAGCACTGGCCTAGCAGGCACTGAGCCACCACGGACCTCACAACCACAAACAGCAGCCACGCACCTAGCACTGGCCTAGCAGGCACTGAGCCACCACTGACCTCACAATTGAAAACAGCAGCCACGCACCTAGCACTGGCCTAGCAGGCACTGAGCCACAAGTAACCTCACAACCACCAACAGCACCCACGCACCTAGCACTGGCCTAGCAGGCACTGAGCCACCACTGACCTCACAACTGAAAACAGCAGCCACGCACCTAGCACTGGCCTAGCAGGCACTGAGCCACCACTGACCTCACAATTGAAAACAGCAGCCACGCACCTAGCACTGGCCTAGCAGGCACTGAGCCACCACTGACCTCACAACCACCAACAGCACCCACGCACCTAGCACTGGCCTAGCAGGCACTGAGCCACCACTGACATCACAACCACAAACAGCACCCACGCACCTAGCACTGGCCTAGCAGGCACTGAGCCACCACTCACCTCACAACTGAAAACAGCAGCCACGCACCTAGCACTGGCCTAGCAGGCACTGAGCCACCACTGACCTCACAACCACAAACAGCAGCCACGCACCTAGCACTGGCCTAGCAGGCACTGAGCCACCACTGACCTCACAACCACCAACAGCACCCACGCACCTAGCACTGGCCTAGCAGGCACTGAGCCACCACTGACCTCACAACCACCAACAGCAGCCACGCACCTAGCACTGGCCTAGCAGGCACTGAGCCACCACTGACCTCACAATTGAAAACAGCAGCCACGCACCTAGCACTGGCCTAGCAGGCACTGAGCCACCACTGACCTCACAACCACAAAGAGCACCCACGCACCTAGCACTGGCCTAGCAGGCACTGAGCCACCACTGACCTCACAATTGAAAACAGCAGCCACGCACCTAGCACTGGCCTAGCAGGCACTGAGCCACCACTGACCTCACAATTGAAAACAGCAGCCACGCACCTAGCACTGGCCTAGCAGGCACTGAGCCACCACTGACCTCACAACCACAAACAGCACCCACGCACCTAGCACTGGCCTAGCAGGCACTGAGCCACCACTGACCTCACAAGCACCAACAGCACCCACGCACCTAGCACTGGCCTAGCAGGCACTGAGCCACCACTGACCTCACAACCACAAACAGCAGCCACGCACCTAGCACTGGCCTAGCAGGCACTGAGCCACCACTGAGCTCACAATTGAAAACAGCAGCCACGCACCTAGCACTGGCCTAGCAGGCACTGAGCCACCACTGACCTCACAACCACAAAGAGCACCCACGCACCTAGCACTGGCCTAGCAGGCACTGAGCCACCACTGACCTCACAATTGAAAACAGCAGCCACGCACCTAGCACTGGCCTAGCAGGCACTGAGCCACCACTGACCTCACAATTGAAAACAGCAGCCACGCACCTAGCACTGGCCTAGCAGGCACTGAGCCACCACTGACCTCACAACCACAAACAGAACCCACGCACCTAGCAATGGCCTAGCTGGCACTGAGCCACCACTGACCTCACAATTGAAAACAGCAGCCACGCACCTAGCACTGGCCTAGCAGGCACTGAGCCACCACTGACCTCACAATTGAAAACAGCAGCCACGCACCTAGCACTGGCCTAGCAGGCACTGAGCCACCACGGACCTCACAACCACCAACAGCAGCCACGCACCGAGCACTGGCCTAGCAGGCACTGAGCCACCACTGACCTCACAGCCACCAACAGCACCCACACACCTAGCACTGGCCTAGCAGGCACTGAGCCACCACTGACCTCACAATTGAAAACAGCAGCCACGCACCTAGCACTGGCCTAGCAGGCACTGAGCCACCACTGACCTCACAACCACAAAGAGCACCCACGCACCTAGCACTGGCCTAGCAGGCACTGAGCCACCACTGACCTCACAATTGAAAACAGCAGCCACGCACCTAGCACTGGCCTAGCAGGCACTGAGCCACCACTGACCTCACAACCACAAACATCAGCCACGCACCTAGCACTGGCCTAGCAGGCACTGAGCCACCACTGACCTCACAACCACAAACAGAACCCACGCACCTAGCAATGGCCTAGCAGGCACTGAGCCACCACTGACCTCACAATTGAAAACAGCAGCCACGCACCTAGCACTGGCCTAGCAGGCACTGAGCCACCACTGACCTCACAACCACAAACAGCAGCCACGCACCTAGCACTGGCCTAGCTGGCACTGAGCCACCACTGACCTCACAATTGAAAACAGCACCCACGCACCTAGCACTGGCCTAGCAGGCACTGAGCCACCACTGACCTCACAACCACAAACAGCAGCCACGCACCTAGCACTGGCCTAGCAGGCACTGAGCCACCACTGACCTCACAACCACCAACAGCAGCCACGCACCTAGCACTGGCCTAGCAGGCACTGAGCCACCACGGACCTCACAACCACCAACAGCAGCCACGCACCGAGCACTGGCCTAGCAGGCACTGAGCCACCACTGACCTCACAATTGAAAACAGCACCCACACACCTAGCACTGGCCTAGCAGGCACTGAGCCACCACTGACCTCACAATTGAAAACAGCAGCCACGCACCTAGCACTGGCCTAGCAGGCACTGAGCCACCACTGACCTCACAACCACCAACAGCACCCACGCACCTAGCACTGGCCTAGCAGGCACTGAGCCACCACTGACCTCACAACCACAAACAGCAGCCACGCACCTAGCACTGGCCTAGCAGGCACTGAGCCACCACGTACCTCACAACCACAAACAGCAGCCACGCACCTAGCACTGGCCTAGCAGGCACTGAGCCACCACTGACCTCACAACCACAAACAGCACCCACGCACCTAGCACTGGCCTAGCAGGCCCTGAGCCACCACTGACCTCACAACCACCAACAGCACCCACGCACCTAGCACTGGCCTAGCAGGCACTGAGCCACCACTGACCTCACAATTGAAAACAGCAGCCACGCACCTAGCACTGGCCTAGCAGGCACTGAGCCACCACTGACCTCACAACCACAAACAGCAGCCACGCACCTAGCACTGGCCTAGCAGGCACTGAGCCACCACGGACCTCACAACCACAAACAGAACCCACGCACCTAGCACTGGCCTAGCAGGCACTGAGCCACCACGGACCTCACAACCACAAACAGCAGCCACGTACCTAGCACTGGCCTAGCAGGCACTGAGCCACCACTGACCTCACAACCACAAACAGCAGCCACGCACCTAGCACTGGCCTAGCAGGCACTGAGCCACCACTGACCTCACAACTGAAAACAGCAGCCACGCACATAGCACTGGCCTAGCAGGCACTGAGCCACCACTGACCTCACAACCACAAACAGCACCCACGCACCTAGCACTGCCCTAGCAGGCACTGAGCCACCACTGACCTCACAACTGAAAAGAGCACCCACGCACCTAGCACTGGCCTAGCAGGCACTGAGCCACCACTGACCTCACAACCACAAACAGCAGCCACGCACCTAGCACTGGCCTAGCAGGCACTGAGCCACCACTGACCTCACAACCACAAACAGAAGCCACGCACCTAGCACTGGCCTAGCAGGCACTGAGCCACCACTGACCTCACAATTGAAAACAGCAGCCACGCACCTAGCACTGGCCTAGCAGGCACTGAGCCACCACTGACCTCACAACCACAAACAGCACCCACGCACCTAGCACTGGCCTAGCAGGCACTGAGCCACCACTGACCTCACAAGCACCAACAGCAGCCACGCACCTAGCACTGGCCTAGCAGGCACTGAGCCACCACTGACCTCACAACCACCAACAGCAGCCACGCACCTAGCACTGGCCTAGCAGGCACTGAGCCACCACTGACCTCACAATTGAAAACAGCAGCCACGCACCTAGCACTGGCCTAGCAGGCACTGAGCCACCACTGACCTCACAACCACAAACAGCAGCCACGTAACTAGCACTGGCCTAGCAGGCACTGAGCCACCACTGACCTCACAATTGAAAACAGCAGCCATGCACCTAGCACTGGCCTAGCAGGCACTGAGCCACCACTGACCTCACAATTGAAAACAGCAGCCACGCACCTAGCACTGGCCTAGCAGGCCCTGAGCCACCACTGACCTCACAACCACCAACAGCACCCACGCACCTAGCACTGGCCTAGCAGGCACTGAGCCACCACTGACCTCACAACCACAAACAGCACCCACGCACCTAGCACTGGCCTAGCAGGCACTGAGCCACCACTGACCTCACAACCACAAACAGAACCCACGCACCTAGCACTGGCCTAGCAGGCACTGAGCCACCACTTACCTCACAATTGAAAACAGCAGCCACGCACCTAGCACTGGCCTAGCAGGCACTGAGCCACCACTGACCTCACAACCACAAACAGCAGCCACGCACCTAGCACTGGCCTAGCAGGCACTGAGCCACCACTGACCTCACAACCACCAACAGCAGCCACGCACCTAGCACTGGCCTAGCAGGCACTGAGCCACCACTGACCTCACAACCACAAACAGCACCCACGCACCTAGCACTGGCCTAGCAGGCACTGAGCCACAAGTGACCTCGCAACCACAAAGAGCACCCAGGCACCTAGCACTGGCCTAGCAGGCACTGAGCCACCACTGACCTCACAACCACAAACAGCACCCACGCACCTAGCACTGGCCTAGCAGGCACTGAGCCACCACTGACCTCACAACCACAAACAGCACCCACGCACCTAGCACTGGCCTAGCAGGCACTGAGCCACCACTGACCTCACAATTGAAAACAGCAGCCACGCACCTAGCACTGGCCTAGCAGGCACTGAGCCACCACTGACCTCACAAGCACCAACAGCAGCCACGCACCTAGCACTGGCCTAGCAGGCACTGAGCCACCACGGACCTCACAACCACAAACAGAACCCACGCACCTAGCACTGGCCTAGCAGGCACTGAGCCACCACTGACCTCACAATTGAAAACAGCAGCCACGCACCTAGCACTGGCCTAGCAGGCACTGAGCCACCACTGACCTCACAACCACAAACAGCACCCACGCACCTAGCACTGGCCTAGCAGGCACTGAGCCACCACTGACCTCACAAGCACCAACAGCACCCACGCACCTAGCACTGGCCTAGCAGGCACTGAGCCACCACTGACCTCACAATTGAAAACAGCAGCCACGCACCTAGCACTGGCCTAGCAGGCACTGAGCCACCACTGACCTCACAACCACAAAGAGCACCCACGCACCTAGCACTGGCCTAGCAGGCACTGAGCCACAAGTGACCTCGCAACCACAAAGAGCACCCAGGCACCTAGCACTGGCCTAGCAGGCACTGAGCCACCACTGACCTCACAACCACAAACAGCACCCACGCACCTAGCACTGGCCTAGCAGGCACTGAGCCACCACTGACCTCACAACCACAAACAGCACCCACGCACCTAGCACTGGCCTAGCAGGCACTGAGCCACCACTGACCTCACAATTGAAAACAGCAGCCACGCACCTAGCACTGGCCTAGCAGGCACTGAGCCACCACTGACCTCACAACCACAAACAGCAGCCACGCACCTAGCACTGGCCTAGCAGGCACTGAGCCACCACGGACCTCACAACCACAAACAGAACCCACGCACCTAGCACTGGCCTAGCAGGCACTGAGCCACCACTGACCTCACAATTGAAAACAGCAGCCACGCACCTAGCACTGGCCTAGCAGGCACTGAACCACCACTGACCTCACAACCACAAACAGCAGCCACGCACCTAGCACTGGCCTAGCAGGCACTGAGCCACCACTGACCTCACAACCACAAACAGCACCCACGCACCTAGCACTGGCCTAGCAGGCACTGAGCCACCACTGACCTCACAAGCACCAACAGCACCCACGCACCTAGCACTGGCCTAGCAGGCACTGAGCCACCACTGACCTCACAATTGAAAACAGCAGCCACGCACCTAGCACTGGCCTAGCAGGCACTGAGCCACCACTGACCTCACAACCACAAAGAGCACCCACGCACCTAGCACTGGCCTAGCAGGCACTGAGCCACCACTGACCTCACAATTGAAAACAGCAGCCACGCACCTAGCACTGGCCTAGCAGGCACTGAGCCACCACTGACCTCACAAGCACCAACAGCACCCACGCACCTAGCACTGGCCTAGCAGGCACTGAGCCACCACTGACCTCACAACCACAAACAGAACCCACGCACCTAGCAATGGCCTAGCTGGCACTGAGCCACCACTGACCTCACAACCACAAACAGCAGCCACGCACCTAGCACTGGCCTAGCAGGCACTGAGCCACCACTGACCTCACAATTGAAAACAGCAGCCACGCACCTAGCACTGGCCTAGCAGGCACTGAGCCACCACGGACCTCACAACCACCAACAGCAGCCACGCACCGAGCACTGGCCTAGCAGGCACTGAGCCACCACTGACCTCACAGCCACCAACAGCACCCACACACCTAGCACTGGCCTAGCAGGCACTGAGCCACCACTGACCTCACAACCACCAACAGCAGCCACGCACCTAGCACTGGCCTAGCAGGCACTGAGCCACCACTGACCTCACAACCACCAACAGCACCCACGCACCTAGCACTGGCCTAGCAGGCACTGAGCCACCACTGACCTCACAATTGAAAACAGCAGCCATGCACCTAGCACTGGCCTAGCAGGCACTGAGCCACCACGTACCTCACAACCACAAACAGCAGCCACGCACCTAGCACTGGCCTAGCAGGCACTGAGCCACCACTGACGTCACAACCACAAACAGCACCCACGCACCTAGCACTGGCCTAGCAGGCCCTGAGCCACCACTGACCTCACAACCACCAACAGCACCCACGCACCTAGCACTGGCCTAGCAGGCACTGAGCCACCACTGACCTCACAATTGAAAACAGCAGCCACGCACCTAGCACTGGCCTAGCAGGCACTGAGCCACCACTGACCTCACAACCACAAACAGCAGCCACGCACCTAGCACTGGCCTAGCAGGCACTGAGCCACCACGGACCTCACAACCACAAACAGAACCCACGCACCTAGCACTGGCCTAGCAGGCACTGAGCCACCACTGACCTCACAACCACAAAGAGCACCCACGCACCTAGCACTGGCCTAGCAGGCACTGAGCCACCACTGACCTCACAATTGAAAACAGCAGCCACGCACCTAGCACTGGCCTAGCAGGCACTGAGCCACCACTGACCTCACAACCACAAACAGCACCCACGCACCTAGCACTGGCCTAGCAGGCACTGAGCCACCACTGACCTCACAATTGAAAACAGCAGCCACGCACCTAGCACTGGCCTAGCAGGCACTGAGCCACCACTGACCTCACAACCACAAACAGCAGCCACGCACCTAGCACTGGCCTAGCAGGCACTGAGCCACCACGGACCTCACAACCACAAACAGAACCCACGCACCTAGCACTGGCCTAGCAGGCACTGAGCCACCACGGACCTCACAACCACAAACAGCAGCCACGTACCTAGCACTGGCCTAGCAGGCACTGAGCCACCACTGACCTCACAACCACAAACAGAAGCCACGCACCTAGCACTGGCCTAGCAGGCACTGAGCCACCACTGACCTCACAAGCACCAACAGCAGCCACGCACCTAGCACTGGCCTAGCAGGCACTGAGCCACCACTGACCTCACAACCACAAACAGCACCCACGCACCTAGCACTGGCCTAGCAGGCACTGAGCCACCACTGACCTCACAACCACAAACAGCAGCCACGCACCTAGCACTGGCCTAGCAGGCACTGAGCCACCACTGACCTCACAACCACAAACAGCAGCCACGTAACTAGCACTGGCCTAGCAGGCACTGAGCCACCACTGACCTCACAATTGAAAACAGCAGCCACGCACCTAGCACTGGCCTAGCAGGCACTGAGCCACCACTGACCTCACAACCACCAACAGCACCCACGCACCTAGCACTGGCCTAGCAGGCACTGAGCCACCACTGACCTCACAATTGAAAACAGCAGCCACGCACCTAGCACTGGCCTAGCAGGCACTGAGCCACCACTGACCTCACAACCACAAACAGCAGCCACGCACCTAGCACTGGCCTAGCAGGCACTGAGCCACCACTGACCTCACAACCACAAACAGCACCCACGCACCTAGCACTGGCCTAGCAGGCCCTGAGCCACCACTGACCTCACAACCACCAACAGCACCCACGCACCTAGCACTGGCCTAGCAGGCACTGAGCCACCACTGACCTCAAAATTGAAAACAGCAGCCACGCACCTAGCGCTGGCCTAGCAGGCACTGAGCCACCACTGACCTCACAACCACAAACAGCAGCCACGCACCTAGCACTGGCCTAGCAGGCACTGAGCCACCACGGACCTCACAACCACAAACAGAACCCACGCACCTAGCACTGGCCTAGCAGGCACTGAGCCACCACGGACCTCACAACCACAAACAGCAGCCACGTACCTAGCACTGGCCTAGCAGGCACTGAGCCACCACTGACCTCACAACCACAAACAGCAGCCACGCACCTAGCACTGGCCTAGCAGGCACTGAGCCACCACTGACCTCACAACTGAAAACAGCAGCCACGCACATAGCACTGGCCTAGCAGGCACTGAGCCACCACTGACCTCACAACCACAAACAGCACCCACGCACCTAGCACTGCCCTAGCAGGCACTGAGCCACCACTGACCTCACAACTGAAAAGAGCACCCACGCACCTAGCACTGGCCTAGCAGGCACTGAGCCACCACTGACCTCACAACCACAAACAGCAGCCACGCACCTAGCACTGGCCTAGCAGGCACTGAGCCACCACTGACCTCACAACCACCAACAGCACCCACGCACCTAGCACTGGCCTAGCAGGCACTGAGCCACCACTGACCTCACAATTGAAAACAGCAGCCACGCACCTAGCACTGGCCTAGCAGGCACTGAGCCACCACTGACCTCACAACCACAAACAGCACCCACGCACCTAGCACTGGCCTAGCAGGCACTGAGCCACCACTGACCTCACAAGCACCAACAGCAGCCACGCACCTAGCACTGGCCTAGCAGGCACTGAGCCACCACTGACCTCACAACCACCAACAGCAGCCACGCACCTAGCACTGGCCTAGCAGGCACTGAGCCACCACTGACCTCACAACCACAAACAGCAGCCACGCACCTAGCACTGGCCTAGCAGGCACTGAGCCACCACTGACCTCACAACCACCAACAGCACCCACGCACCTAGCACTGGCCTAGCAGGCACTGAGCCACCACTGACCTCACAATTGAAAACAGCAGCCATGCACCTAGCACTGGCCTAGCAGGCACTGAGCCACCACTGACCTCACAACCACAAAGAGCACCCACGCACCTAGCACTGGCCTAGCAGGCACTGAGCCACCACTGACCTCACAATTGAAAACAGCAGCCACGCACCTAGCACTGGCCTAGCAGGCACTGAGCCACCACTGACCTCACAACCACAAACAGCAGCCACGCACCTAGCACTGGCCTAGCAGGCACTGAGCCACCACTGACCTCACAACCACAAACAGAACCCACGCACCTAGCAATGGCCTAGCAGGCACTGAGCCACCACTTACCTCACAATTGAAAACAGCAGCCACGCACCTAGCACTGGCCTAGCAGGCACTGAGCCACCACTGACCTCACAACCACAAACAGCAGCCACGCACCTAGCACTGGCCTAGCAGGCACTGAGCCACCACTGACCTCACAACCACAAACAGCAGCCACGCACCTAGCACTGGCCTAGCAGGCACTGAGCCACCACTGACCTCACAACCACAAACAGCACCCACGCACCTAGCACTGGCCTAGCAGGCACTGAGCCACAAGTGACCTCGCAACCACAAAGAGCACCCAGGCACCTAGCACTGGCCTAGCAGGCACTGAGCCACCACTGACCTCACAACCACAAACAGCAGCCACGCACCTAGCACTGGCCTAGCAGGCACTGAGCCACCACTGACCTCACAATTGAAAACAGCAGCCACGCACCTAGCACTGGCCTAGCAGGCACTGAGCCACCACTGACCTCACAACCACAAAGAGCACCCACGCACCTAGCACTGGCCTAGCAGGCACTGAGCCACCACTGACCTCACAATTGAAAACAGCAGCCACGCACCTAGCACTGGCCTAGCAGGCACTGAGCCACCACTGACCTCACAACCACAAACAGCAGCCACGCACCTAGCACTGGCCTAGCAGGCACTGAGCCACCACTGACCTCACAACCACAAACAGAACCCACGCACTTAGCAATGGCCTAGCTGGCACTGAGCCACCACTGACCTCACAATTGAAAACAGCAGCCACGCACCTAGCACTGGCCTAGCAGGCACTGAGCCACCACTGACCTCACAACCACCAACAGCACCCACGCACCTAGCACTGGCCTAGCAGGCACTGAGCCACCACTGACCTCACAACCACCAACAGCACCCACGCACCTAGCACTGGCCTAGCAGGCACTGAGCCACCACTGACCTCACAATTGAAAACAGCAGCCACGCACCTAGCACTGGCCTAGCAGGCACTGAGCCACCACTGACCTCACAACCACAAACAGCACCCACGCACCTAGCACTGGCCTAGCAGGCACTGAGCCACCACTGACCTCACAAGCACCAACAGCACCCACGCACCTAGCACTGGCCTAGCAGGCACTGAGCCACCACTGACCTCACAACCACAAACAGCAGCCACGCACCTAGCACTGGCCTAGCAGGCACTGAGCCACCACTGAGCTCACAATTGAAAACAGCAGCCACGCACCTAGCACTGGCCTAGCAGGCACTGAGCCACCACTGACCTCACAACCACAAAGAGCACCCACGCACCTAGCACTGGCCTAGCAGGCACTGAGCCACCACTGACCTCACAATTGAAAACAGCAGCCACGCACCTAGCACTGGCCTAGCAGGCACTGAGCCACCACTGACCTCACAATTGAAAACAGCAGCCACGCACCTAGCACTGGCCTAGCAGGCACTGAGCCACCACTGACCTCACAACCACAAACAGAACCCACGCACCTAGCAATGGCCTAGCTGGCACTGAGCCACCACTGACCTCACAATTGAAAACAGCAGCCACGCACCTAGCACTGGCCTAGCAGGCACTGAGCCACCACTGACCTCACAATTGAAAACAGCAGCCACGCACCTAGCACTGGCCTAGCAGGCACTGAGCCACCACGGACCTCACAACCACAAACAGCAGCCACGCACCGAGCACTGGCCTAGCAGGCACTGAGCCACCACTGACCTCACAGCCACCAACAGCACCCACACACCTAGCACTGGCCTAGCAGGCACTGAGCCACCACTGACCTCACAATTGAAAACAGCAGCCACGCACCTAGCACTGGCCTAGCAGGCACTGAGCCACCACTGACCTCACAACCACAAAGAGCACCCACGCACCTAGCACTGGCCTAGCAGGCCCTGAGCCACCACTGACCTCACAACCACCAACAGCACCCACGCACCTAGCACTGGCCTAGCAGGCACTGAGCCACCACTGACCTCACAACCACAAACAGCACCCACGCACCTAGCACTGGCCTAGCAGGCACTGAGCCACCACTCACCTCACAACTGAAAACAGCAGCCACGCACCTAGCACTGGCCTAGCAGGCACTGAGCCACCACTGACCTCACAACCACAAACAGCACCCACGCACCTAGCACTGGCCTAGCAGGCACTGAGCCACCACTGACCTCACAAGCACCAACAGCAGCCACGCACCTAGCACTGGCCTAGCAGGCACTGAGCCACCACTGACCTCACAACCACCAACAGCACCCACGCACCTAGCACTGGCCTAGCAGGCACTGAGCCACCACTGACCTCACAATTGAAAACAGCAGCCACGCACCTAGCACTGGCCTAGCAGGCACTGAGCCACCACTGACCTCACAACCACAAAGAGCACCCACGCACCTAGCACTGGCCTAGCAGGCACTGAGCCACCACTGACCTCACAATTGAAAACAGCAGCCACGCACCTAGCACTGGCCTAGCAGGCACTGAGCCACCACTGACCTCACAACCACAAACAGCAGCCACGCACCTAGCACTGGCCTAGCAGGCACTGAGCCACCACTGACCACACAACCACAAACAGAACCCACGCACCTAGCAATGGCCTAGCTGGCACTGAGCCACCACTGACCTCACAATTGAAAACAGCAGCCACGCACCTAGCACTGGCCTAGCAGGCACTGAGCCACCACTGACCTCACAACCACCAACAGCACCCACGCACCTAGCACTGGCCTAGCAGGCACTGAGCCACCACTGACTTCACAATTGAAAACAGCAGCCACGCACCTAGCACTGGCCTAGCAGGCACTGAGCCACCACGGACCTCACAACCACCAACAGCAGCCACGCACCGAGCACTGGCCTAGCAGGCACTGAGCCACCACTGACCTCACAGCCACCAACAGCACCCACACACCTAGCACTGGCCTAGCAGGCACTGAGCCACCACTGACCTCACAATTGAAAACAGCAGCCACGCACCTAGCACTGGCCTAGCAGGCACTGAGCCACCACTGACCTCACAACCACAAAGAGCACCCACGCACCTAGCACTGGCCTAGCAGGCACTGAGCCACCACTGACCTCACAATTGTAAACAGCACCCACGCACCTAGCACTGGCCTAGCAGGCACTGAGCCACCACTGACCTCACAACCACCAACAGCAGCCACGCACCTAGCACTGGCCTAGCAGGCACTGAGCCACCACGGACCTCACAACCACAAACAGCAGCCACGCACCTAGCACTGGCCTAGCAGGCACTGAGCCACCACTGACCTCACAATTGAAAACAGCAGCCACGCACCTAGCACTGGCCTAGCAGGCACTGAGCCACAAGTAACCTCACAACCACCAACAGCACCCACGCACCTAGCACTGGCCTAGCAGGCACTGAGCCACCACTGACCTCACAACTGAAAACAGCAGCCACGCACCTAGCACTGGCCTAGCAGGCACTGAGCCACCACTGACCTCACAATTGAAAACAGCAGCCACGCACCTAGCACTGGCCTAGCAGGCACTGAGCCACCACTGACCTCACAACCACCAACAGCACCCACGCACCTAGCACTGGCCTAGCAGGCACTGAGCCACCACTGACCTCACAACCACAAACAGCACCCACGCACCTAGCACTGGCCTAGCAGGCACTGAGCCACCACTCACCTCACAACTGAAAACAGCAGCCACGCACCTAGCACTGGCCTAGCAGGCACTGAGCCACCACTGACCTCACAACCACAAACAGCAGCCACGCACCTAGCACTGGCCTAGCAGGCACTGAGCCACCACTGACCTCACAACCACCAACAGCACCCACGCACCTAGCACTGGCCTAGCAGGCACTGAGCCACCACTGACCTCACAACCACCAACAGCAGCCACGCACCTAGCACTGGCCTAGCAGGCACTGAGCCACCACTGACCTCACAATTGAAAACAGCAGCCACGCACCTAGCACTGGCCTAGCAGGCACTGAGCCACCACTGACCTCACAACCACAAAGAGCACCCACGCACCTAGCACTGGCCTAGCAGGCACTGAGCCACCACTGACCTCACAATTGAAAACAGCAGCCACGCACCTAGCACTGGCCTAGCAGGCACTGAGCCACCACTGACCTCACAACCACAAACAGCAGCCACGCACCTAGCACTGGCCTAGCAGGCACTGAGCCACCACTGACCTCACAACCACAAACAGAACCCACGCACTTAGCAATGGCCTAGCTGGCACTGAGCCACCACTGACCTCACAATTGAAAACAGCAGCCACGCACCTAGCACTGGCCTAGCAGGCACTGAGCCACCACTGACCTCACAACCACCAACAGCACCCACGCACCTAGCACTGGCCTAGCAGGCACTGAGCCACCACTGACCTCACAATTGAAAACAGCACCCACGCACCTAGCACTGGCCTAGCAGGCACTGAGCCACCACTGACCTCACAATTGAAAACAGCAGCCACGCACCTAGCACTGGCCTAGCAGGCACTGAGCCACCACTGACCTCACAACCACAAACAGCACCCACGCACCTAGCACTGGCCTAGCAGGCACTGAGCCACCACTGACCTCACAAGCACCAACAGCACCCACGCACCTAGCACTGGCCTAGCAGGCACTGAGCCACCACTGACCTCACAACCACAAACAGCAGCCACGCACCTAGCACTGGCCTAGCAGGCACTGAGCCACCACTGAGCTCACAATTGAAAACAGCAGCCACGCACCTAGCACTGGCCTAGCAGGCACTGAGCCACCACTGACCTCACAACCACAAAGAGCACCCACGCACCTAGCACTGGCCTAGCAGGCACTGAGCCACCACTGACCTCACAATTGAAAACAGCAGCCACGCACCTAGCACTGGCCTAGCAGGCACTGAGCCACCACTGACCTCACAATTGAAAACAGCAGCCACGCACCTAGCACTGGCCTAGCAGGCACTGAGCCACCACTGACCTCACAACCACAAACAGAACCCACGCACCTAGCAATGGCCTAGCTGGCACTGAGCCACCACTGACCTCACAATTGAAAACAGCAGCCACGCACCTAGCACTGGCCTAGCAGGCACTGAGCCACCACTGACCTCACAATTGAAAACAGCAGCCACGCACCTAGCACTGGCCTAGCAGGCACTGAGCCACCACGGACCTCACAACCACCAACAGCAGCCACGCACCGAGCACTGGCCTAGCAGGCACTGAGCCACCACTGACCTCACAGCCACCAACAGCACCCACACACCTAGCACTGGCCTAGCAGGCACTGAGCCACCACTGACCTCACAATTGAAAACAGCAGCCACGCACCTAGCACTGGCCTAGCAGGCACTGAGCCACCACTGACCTCACAACCACAAAGAGCACCCACGCACCTAGCACTGGCCTAGCAGGCACTGAGCCACCACTGACCTCACAATTGAAAACAGCAGCCACGCACCTAGCACTGGCCTAGCAGGCACTGAGCCACCACTGACCTCACAACCACAAACATCAGCCACGCACCTAGCACTGGCCTAGCAGGCACTGAGCCACCACTGACCTCACAACCACAAACAGAACCCACGCACCTAGCAATGGCCTAGCAGGCACTGAGCCACCACTGACCTCACAATTGAAAACAGCAGCCACGCACCTAGCACTGGCCTAGCAGGCACTGAGCCACCACTGACCTCACAACCACAAACAGCAGCCACGCACCTAGCACTGGCCTAGCTGGCACTGAGCCACCACTGACCTCACAATTGAAAACAGCACCCACGCACCTAGCACTGGCCTAGCAGGCACTGAGCCACCACTGACCTCACAACCACCAACAGCACCCACGCACCTAGCACTGGCCTAGCAGGCACTGAGCCACCACTGACCTCACAATTGAAAACAGCAGCCACGCACCTAGCACTGGCCTAGCAGGCACTGAGCCACCACGGACCTCACAACCACCAACAGCAGCCACGCACCGAGCACTGGCCTAGCAGGCACTGAGCCACCACTGACCTCACAATTGAAAACAGCACCCACACACCTAGCACTGGCCTAGCAGGCACTGAGCCACCACTGACCTCACAATTGAAAACAGCAGCCACGCACCTAGCACTGGCCTAGCAGGCACTGAGCCACCACTGACCTCACAACCACCAACAGCACCCACGCACCTAGCACTGGCCTAGCAGGCACTGAGCCACCACTGACCTCACAACCACAAACAGCAGCCACGCACCTAGCACTGGCCTAGCAGGCACTGAGCCACCACGTACCTCACAACCACAAACAGCAGCCACGCACCTAGCACTGGCCTAGCAGGCACTGAGCCACCACTGACCTCACAACCACAAACAGCACCCACGCACCTAGCACTGGCCTAGCAGGCCCTGAGCCACCACTGACCTCACAACCACCAACAGCACCCACGCACCTAGCACTGGCCTAGCAGGCACTGAGCCACCACTGACCTCACAATTGAAAACAGCAGCCACGCACCTAGCACTGGCCTAGCAGGCACTGAGCCACCACTGACCTCACAACCACAAACAGCAGCCACGCACCTAGCACTGGCCTAGCAGGCACTGAGCCACCACGGACCTCACAACCACAAACAGAACCCACGCACCTAGCACTGGCCTAGCAGGCACTGAGCCACCACGGACCTCACAACCACAAACAGCAGCCACGTACCTAGCACTGGCCTAGCAGGCACTGAGCCACCACTGACCTCACAACCACAAACAGCAGCCACGCACCTAGCACTGGCCTAGCAGGCACTGAGCCACCACTGACCTCACAACTGAAAACAGCAGCCACGCACATAGCACTGGCCTAGCAGGCACTGAGCCACCACTGACCTCACAACCACAAACAGCACCCACGCACCTAGCACTGCCCTAGCAGGCACTGAGCCACCACTGACCTCACAACTGAAAAGAGCACCCACGCACCTAGCACTGGCCTAGCAGGCACTGAGCCACCACTGACCTCACAACCACAAACAGCAGCCACGCACCTAGCACTGGCCTAGCAGGCACTGAGCCACCACTGACCTCACAACCACAAACAGAAGCCACGCACCTAGCAATGGCCTAGCAGGCACTGAGCCACCACTGACCTCACAATTGAAAACAGCAGCCACGCACCTAGCACTGGCCTAGCAGGCACTGAGCCACCACTGACCTCACAACCACAAACAGCACCCACGCACCTAGCACTGGCCTAGCAGGCACTGAGCCACCACTGACCTCACAAGCACCAACAGCAGCCACGCACCTAGCACTGGCCTAGCAGGCACTGAGCCACCACTGACCTCACAACCACCAACAGCAGCCACGCACCTAGCACTGGCCTAGCAGGCACTGAGCCACCACTGACCTCACAATTGAAAACAGCAGCCACGCACCTAGCACTGGCCTAGCAGGCACTGAGCCACCACTGACCTCACAACCACAAACAGCAGCCACGTAACTAGCACTGGCCTAGCAGGCACTGAGCCACCACTGACCTCACAATTGAAAACAGCAGCCATGCACCTAGCACTGGCCTAGCAGGCACTGAGCCACCACTGACCTCACAATTGAAAACAGCAGCCACGCACCTAGCACTGGCCTAGCAGGCCCTGAGCCACCACTGACCTCACAACCACCAACAGCACCCACGCACCTAGCACTGGCCTAGCAGGCACTGAGCCACCACTGACCTCACAACCACAAACAGCAGCCACGCACCTAGCACTGGCCTAGCAGGCACTGAGCCACCACTGACCTCACAACCACAAACAGAACCCACGCACCTAGCACTGGCCTAGCAGGCACTGAGCCACCACTTACCTCACAATTGAAAACAGCAGCCACGCACCTAGCACTGGCCTAGCAGGCACTGAGCCACCACTGACCTCACAACCACAAACAGCAGCCACGCACCTAGCACTGGCCTAGCAGGCACTGAGCCACCACTGACCTCACAACCACCAACAGCAGCCACGCACCTAGCACTGGCCTAGCAGGCACTGAGCCACCACTGACCTCACAACCACAAACAGCACCCACGCACCTAGCACTGGCCTAGCAGGCACTGAGCCACAAGTGACCTCGCAACCACAAAGAGCACCCAGGCACCTAGCACTGGCCTAGCAGGCACTGAGCCACCACTGACCTCACAACCACAAACAGCACCCACGCACCTAGCACTGGCCTAGCAGGCACTGAGCCACCACTGACCTCACAACCACAAACAGCACCCACGCACCTAGCACTGGCCTAGCAGGCACTGAGCCACCACTGACCTCACAATTGAAAACAGCAGCCACGCACCTAGCACTGGCCTAGCAGGCACTGAGCCACCACTGACCTCACAAGCACCAACAGCAGCCACGCACCTAGCACTGGCCTAGCAGGCACTGAGCCACCACGGACCTCACAACCACAAACAGAACCCACGCACCTAGCACTGGCCTAGCAGGCACTGAGCCACCACTGACCTCACAATTGAAAACAGCAGCCACGCACCTAGCACTGGCCTAGCAGGCACTGAGCCACCACTGACCTCACAACCACAAACAGCACCCACGCACCTAGCACTGGCCTAGCAGGCACTGAGCCACCACTGACCTCACAAGCACCAACAGCACCCACGCACCTAGCACTGGCCTAGCAGGCACTGAGCCACCACTGACCTCACAATTGAAAACAGCAGCCACGCACCTAGCACTGGCCTAGCAGGCACTGAGCCACCACTGACCTCACAACCACAAAGAGCACCCACGCACCTAGCACTGGCCTAGCAGGCACTGAGCCACAAGTGACCTCGCAACCACAAAGAGCACCCAGGCACCTAGCACTGGCCTAGCAGGCACTGAGCCACCACTGACCTCACAACCACAAAAAGCACCCACGCACCTAGCACTGGCCTAGCAGGCACTGAGCCACCACTGACCTCACAACCACAAACAGCACCCACGCACCTAGCACTGGCCTAGCAGGCACTGAGCCACCACTGACCTCACAATTGAAAACAGCAGCCACGCACCTAGCACTGGCCTAGCAGGCACTGAGCCACCACTGACCTCACAACCACAAACAGCAGCCACGCACCTAGCACTGGCCTAGCAGGCACTGAGCCACCACGGACCTCACAACCACAAACAGAACCCACGCACCTAGCACTGGCCTAGCAGGCACTGAGCCACCACTGACCTCACAATTGAAAACAGCAGCCACGCACCTAGCACTGGCCTAGCAGGCACTGAACCACCACTGACCTCACAACCACAAACAGCAGCCACGCACCTAGCACTGGCCTAGCAGGCACTGAGCCACCACTGACCTCACAACCACAAACAGCACCCACGCACCTAGCACTGGCCTAGCAGGCACTGAGCCACCACTGACCTCACAAGCACCAACAGCACCCACGCACCTAGCACTGGCCTAGCAGGCACTGAGCCACCACTGACCTCACAATTGAAAACAGCAGCCACGCACCTAGCACTGGCCTAGCAGGCACTGAGCCACCACTGACCTCACAACCACAAAGAGCACCCACGCACCTAGCACTGGCCTAGCAGGCACTGAGCCACCACTGACCTCACAATTGAAAACAGCAGCCACGCACCTAGCACTGGCCTAGCAGGCACTGAGCCACCACTGACCTCACAACCACAAACAGCAGCCACGCACCTAGCACTGGCCTAGCAGGCACTGAGCCACCACTGACCTCACAACCACAAACAGAACCCACGCACCTAGCAATGGCCTAGCTGGCACTGAGCCACCACTGACCTCACAACCACAAACAGCAGCCACGCACCTAGCACTGGCCTAGCAGGCACTGAGCCACCACTGACCTCACAATTGAAAACAGCAGCCACGCACCTAGCACTGGCCTAGCAGGCACTGAGCCACCACGGACCTCACAACCACCAACAGCAGCCACGCACCGAGCACTGGCCTAGCAGGCACTGAGCCACCACTGACCTCACAGCCACCAACAGCACCCACACACCTAGCACTGGCCTAGCAGGCACTGAGCCACCACTGACCTCACAACCACCAACAGCAGCCACGCACCTAGCACTGGCCTAGCAGGCACTGAGCCACCACTGACCTCACAACCACCAACAGCACCCACGCACCTAGCACTGGCCTAGCAGGCACTGAGCCACCACTGACCTCACAATTGAAAACAGCAGCCATGCACCTAGCACTGGCCTAGCAGGCACTGAGCCACCACGTACCTCACAACCACAAACAGCAGCCACGCACCTAGCACTGGCCTAGCAGGCACTGAGCCACCACTGACGTCACAACCACAAACAGCACCCACGCACCTAGCACTGGCCTAGCAGGCCCTGAGCCACCACTGACCTCACAACCACCAACAGCACCCACGCACCTAGCACTGGCCTAGCAGGCACTGAGCCACCACTGACCTCACAATTGAAAACAGCAGCCACGCACCTAGCACTGGCCTAGCAGGCACTGAGCCACCACTGACCTCACAACCACAAACAGCAGCCACGCACCTAGCACTGGCCTAGCAGGCACTGAGCCACCACGGACCTCACAACCACAAACAGAACCCACGCACCTAGCACTGGCCTAGCAGGCACTGAGCCACCACTGACCTCACAACCACAAAGAGCACCCACGCACCTAGCACTGGCCTAGCAGGCACTGAGCCACCACTGACCTCACAATTGAAAACAGCAGCCACGCACCTAGCACTGGCCTAGCAGGCACTGAGCCACCACTGACCTCACAACCACAAACAGCACCCACGCACCTAGCACTGGCCTAGCAGGCACTGAGCCACCACTGACCTCACAATTGAAAACAGCAGCCACGCACCTAGCACTGGCCTAGCAGGCACTGAGCCACCACTGACCTCACAACCACCAACAGCACCCACGCACCTAGCACTGGCCTAGCAGGCACTGAGCCACCACGGACCTCACAACCACAAACAGAACCCACGCACCTAGCACTGGCCTAGCAGGCACTGAGCCACCACGGACCTCACAACCACAAACAGCAGCCACGTACCTAGCACTGGCCTAGCAGGCACTGAGCCACCACTGACCTCACAACCACAAACAGAAGCCACGCACCTAGCACTGGCCTAGCAGGCACTGAGCCACCACTGACCTCACAAGCACCAACAGCAGCCACGCACCTAGCACTGGCCTAGCAGGCACTGAGCCACCACTGACCTCACAACCACAAACAGCACCCACGCACCTAGCACTGGCCTAGCAGGCACTGAGCCACCACTGACCTCACAACCACAAACAGCAGCCACGCACCTAGCACTGGCCTAGCAGGCACTGAGCCACCACTGACCTCACAACCACAAACAGCAGCCACGTAACTAGCACTGGCCTAGCAGGCACTGAGCCACCACTGACCTCACAATTGAAAACAGCAGCCACGCACCTAGCACTGGCCTAGCAGGCACTGAGCCACCACTGACCTCACAACCACCAACAGCACCCACGCACCTAGCACTGGCCTAGCAGGCACTGAGCCACCACTGACCTCACAATTGAAAACAGCAGCCACGCACCTAGCACTGGCCTAGCAGGCACTGAGCCACCACTGACCTCACAACCACAAACAGCAGCCACGCACCTAGCACTGGCCTAGCAGGCACTGAGCCACCACTGACCTCACAACCACAAACAGCACCCACGCACCTAGCACTGGCCTAGCAGGCCCTGAGCCACCACTGACCTCACAACCACCAACAGCACCCACGCACCTAGCACTGGCCTAGCAGGCACTGAGCCACCACTGACCTCAAAATTGAAAACAGCAGCCACGCACCTAGCGCTGGCCTAGCAGGCACTGAGCCACCACTGACCTCACAACCACAAACAGCAGCCACGCACCTAGCACTGGCCTAGCAGGCACTGAGCCACCACGGACCTCACAACCACAAACAGAACCCACGCACCTAGCACTGGCCTAGCAGGCACTGAGCCACCACGGACCTCACAACCACAAACAGCAGCCACGTACCTAGCACTGGCCTAGCAGGCACTGAGCCACCACTGACCTCACAACCACAAACAGCAGCCACGCACCTAGCACTGGCCTAGCAGGCACTGAGCCACCACTGACCTCACAACTGAAAACAGCAGCCACGCACATAGCACTGGCCTAGCAGGCACTGAGCCACCACTGACCTCACAACCACAAACAGCACCCACGCACCTAGCACTGCCCTAGCAGGCACTGAGCCACCACTGACCTCACAACTGAAAAGAGCACCCACGCACCTAGCACTGGCCTAGCAGGCACTGAGCCACCACTGACCTCACAACCACAAACAGCAGCCACGCACCTAGCACTGGCCTAGCAGGCACTGAGCCACCACTGACCTCACAACCACAAACAGAAGCCACGCACCTAGCACTGGCCTAGCAGGCACTGAGCCACCACTGACCTCACAATTGAAAACAGCAGCCACGCACCTAGCACTGGCCTAGCAGGCACTGAGCCACCACTGACCTCACAACCACAAACAGCACCCACGCACCTAGCACTGGCCTAGCAGGCACTGAGCCACCACTGACCTCACAAGCACCAACAGCAGCCACGCACCTAGCACTGGCCTAGCAGGCACTGAGCCACCACTGACCTCACAACCACCAACAGCAGCCACGCACCTAGCACTGGCCTAGCAGGCACTGAGCCACCACTGACCTCACAACCACAAACAGCAGCCACGCACCTAGCACTGGCCTAGCAGGCACTGAGCCACCACTGACCTCACAACCACCAACAGCACCCACGCACCTAGCACTGGCCTAGCAGGCACTGAGCCACCACTGACCTCACAATTGAAAACAGCAGCCATGCACCTAGCACTGGCCTAGCAGGCACTGAGCCACCACTGACCTCACAACCACAAAGAGCACCCACGCACCTAGCACTGGCCTAGCAGGCACTGAGCCACCACTGACCTCACAATTGAAAACAGCAGCCACGCACCTAGCACTGGCCTAGCAGGCACTGAGCCACCACTGACCTCACAACCACAAACAGCAGCCACGCACCTAGCACTGGCCTAGCAGGCACTGAGCCACCACTGACCTCACAACCACAAACAGAACCCACGCACCTAGCAATGGCCTAGCAGGCACTGAGCCACCACTTACCTCACAATTGAAAACAGCAGCCACGCACCTAGCACTGGCCTAGCAGGCACTGAGCCACCACTGACCTCACAACCACAAACAGCAGCCACGCACCTAGCACTGGCCTAGCAGGCACTGAGCCACCACTGACCTCACAACCACAAACAGCAGCCACGCACCTAGCACTGGCCTAGCAGGCACTGAGCCACCACTGACCTCACAACCACAAACAGCACCCACGCACCTAGCACTGGCCTAGCAGGCACTGAGCCACAAGTGACCTCGCAACCACAAAGAGCACCCAGGCACCTAGCACTGGCCTAGCAGGCACTGAGCCACCACTGACCTCACAACCACAAACAGCAGCCACGCACCTAGCACTGGCCTAGCAGGCACTGAGCCACCACTGACCTCACAATTGAAAACAGCAGCCACGCACCTAGCACTGGCCTAGCAGGCACTGAGCCACCACTGACCTCACAACCACAAAGAGCACCCACGCACCTAGCACTGGCCTAGCAGGCACTGAGCCACCACTGACCTCACAATTGAAAACAGCAGCCACGCACCTAGCACTGGCCTAGCAGGCACTGAGCCACCACTGACCTCACAACCACAAACAGCAGCCACGCACCTAGCACTGGCCTAGCAGGCACTGAGCCACCACTGACCTCACAACCACAAACAGAACCCACGCACTTAGCAATGGCCTAGCTGGCACTGAGCCACCACTGACCTCACAATTGAAAACAGCAGCCACGCACCTAGCACTGGCCTAGCAGGCACTGAGCCACCACTGACCTCACAACCACCAACAGCACCCACGCACCTAGCACTGGCCTAGCAGGCACTGAGCCACCACTGACCTCACAATTGAAAACAGCACCCACGCACCTAGCACTGGCCTAGCAGGCACTGAGCCACCACTGACCTCACAATTGAAAACAGCAGCCACGCACCTAGCACTGGCCTAGCAGGCACTGAGCCACCACTGACCTCACAACCACAAACAGCACCCACGCACCTAGCACTGGCCTAGCAGGCACTGAGCCACCACTGACCTCACAAGCACCAACAGCACCCACGCACCTAGCACTGGCCTAGCAGGCACTGAGCCACCACTGACCTCACAACCACAAACAGCAGCCACGCACCTAGCACTGGCCTAGCAGGCACTGAGCCACCACTGAGCTCACAATTGAAAACAGCAGCCACGCACCTAGCACTGGCCTAGCAGGCACTGAGCCACCACTGACCTCACAACCACAAAGAGCACCCACGCACCTAGCACTGGCCTAGCAGGCACTGAGCCACCACTGACCTCACAATTGAAAACAGCAGCCACGCACCTAGCACTGGCCTAGCAGGCACTGAGCCACCACTGACCTCACAATTGAAAACAGCAGCCACGCACCTAGCACTGGCCTAGCAGGCACTGAGCCACCACTGACCTCACAACCACAAACAGAACCCACGCACCTAGCAATGGCCTAGCTGGCACTGAGCCACCACTGACCTCACAATTGAAAACAGCAGCCACGCACCTAGCACTGGCCTAGCAGGCACTGAGCCACCACTGACCTCACAATTGAAAACAGCAGCCACGCACCTAGCACTGGCCTAGCAGGCACTGAGCCACCACGGACCTCACAACCACCAACAGCAGCCACGCACCGAGCACTGGCCTAGCAGGCACTGAGCCACCACTGACCTCACAGCCACCAACAGCACCCACACACCTAGCACTGGCCTAGCAGGCACTGAGCCACCACTGACCTCACAATTGAAAACAGCAGCCACGCACCTAGCACTGGCCTAGCAGGCACTGAGCCACCACTGACCTCACAACCACAAAGAGCACCCACGCACCTAGCACTGGCCTAGCAGGCACTGAGCCACCACTGACCTCACAATTGAAAACAGCAGCCACGCACCTAGCACTGGCCTAGCAGGCACTGAGCCACCACTGACCTCACAACCACAAACATCAGCCACGCACCTAGCACTGGCCTAGCAGGCACTGAGCCACCACTGACCTCACAACCACAAACAGCAGCCACGCACCTAGCACTGGCCTAGCAGGCACTGAGCCACCACGGACCTCACAACCACCAACAGCAGCCACGCACCGAGCACTGGCCTAGCAGGCACTGAGCCACCACTGACCTCACAACCACAAACAGCACCCACACACCTAGCACTGGCCTAGCAGGCACTGAGCCACCACTGACCTCACAATTGAAAACAGCAGCCACGCACCTAGCACTGGCCTAGCAGGCACTGAGCCACCACTGACCTCACAACCACCAACAGCACCCACGCACCTAGCACTGGCCTAGCAGGCACTGAGCCACCACTGACCTCACAATTGAAAACAGCAGCCACGCACCTAGCACTGGCCTAGCAGGCACTGAGCCACCACGTACCTCACAACCACAAACAGCAGCCACGCACCTAGCACTGGCCTAGCAGGCACTGAGCCACCACTGACGTCACAACCACAAACAGCACCCACGCACCTAGCACTGGCCTAGCAGGCCCTGAGCCACCACTGACCTCACAACCACCAACAGCACCCACGCACCTAGCACTGGCCTAGCAGGCACTGAGCCACCACTGACCTCACAATTGAAAACAGCAGCCACGCACCTAGCACTGGCCTAGCAGGCAATGAGCCACCACTGACCTCACAACCACAAACAGCAGCCACGCACCTAGCACTGGCCTAGCAGGCACTGAGCCACCACGGACCTCACAACCACAAACAGAACCCACGCACCTAGCACTGGCCTAGCAGGCACTGAGCCACCACGGACCTCACAACCACAAACAGCAGCCACGTACCTAGCACTGGCCTAGCAGGCACTGAGCCACCACTGACCTCACAACCACAAACAGCAGCCACGCACCTAGCACTGGCCTAGCAGGCACTGAGCCACCACTGACCTCACAACTGAAAACAGCAGCCACGCACATAGCACTGGCCTAGCAGGCACTGAGCCACCACTGACCTCACAACCACAAACAGCACCCACGCACCTAGCACTGCCCTAGCAGGCACTGAGCCACCACTGACCTCACAACTGAAAAGAGCACCCACGCACCTAGCACTGGCCTAGCAGGCACTGAGCCACCACTGACCTCACAACCACAAACAGCAGCCACGCACCTAGCACTGGCCTAGCAGGCACTGAGCCACCACTGACCTCACAACCACAAACAGAAGCCACGCACCTAGCAATGGCCTAGCAGGCACTGAGCCACCACTGACCTCACAATTGAAAACAGCAGCCACGCACCTAGCACTGGCCTAGCAGGCACTGAGCCACCACTGACCTCACAACCACAAACAGCACCCACGCACCTAGCACTGGCCTAGCAGGCACTGAGCCACCACTGACCTCACAAGCACCAACAGCAGCCACGCACCTAGCACTGGCCTAGCAGGCACTGAGCCACCACTGACCTCACAACCACCAACAGCAGCCACGCACCTAGCACTGGCCTAGCAGGCACTGAGCCACCACTGACCTCACAACCACAAACAGCAGCCACGCACCTAGCACTGGCCTAGCAGGCACTGAGCCACCACTGACCTCACAACCACAAACAGCAGCCACGTAACTAGCACTGGCCTAGCAGGCACTGAGCCACCACTGACCTCACAATTGAAAACAGCAGCCATGCACCTAGCACTGGCCTAGCAGGCACTGAGCCACCACTGACCTCACAACCACAAAGAGCACCCACACACCTAGCACTGGCCTAGCAGGCACTGAGCCACCACTGACCTCACAATTGAAAACAGCAGCCACGCACCTAGCAATGGCCTAGCAGGCACTGAGCCACCACTGACCTCACAACCACAAACACCACCCACGCACCTAGCACTGGCCTAGCAGGCACTGAGCCACCACTGACCTCACAACCACAAACAGCAGCCACGCACCTAGCACTGGCCTAGCAGGCACTGAGCCACCACTGACCTCACAACCACAAACAGAACCCACGCACCTAGCACTGGCCTAGCAGGCACTGAGCCACCACTTACCTCACAATTGAAAACAGCAGCCACGCACCTAGCACTGGCCTAGCAGGCACTGAGCCACCACTGACCTCACAACCACAAACAGCAGCCACGCACCTAGCACTGGCCTAGCAGGCACTGAGCCACCACTGACCTCACAACCACCAACAGCAGCCACGCACCTAGCACTGGCCTAGCAGGCACTGAGCCACCACTGACCTCACAACCACAAACAGCACCCACGCACCTAGCACTGGCCTAGCAGGCACTGAGCCACAAGTGACCTCGCAACCACAAAGAGCACCCAGGCACCTAGCACTGGCCTAGCAGGCACTGAGCCACCACTGACCTCACAACCACAAACAGCACCCACGCACCTAGCACTGGCCTAGCAGGCACTGAGCCACCACTGACCTCACAACCACAAACAGCACCCACGCACCTAGCACTGGCCTAGCAGGCACTGAGCCACCACTGACCTCACAATTGAAAACAGCAGCCACGCACCTAGCACTGGCCTAGCAGGCACTGAGCCACCACTGACCTCACAACCACAAACAGCAGCCACGCACCTAGCACTGGCCTAGCAGGCACTGAGCCACCACGGACCTCACAACCACAAACAGAACCCACGCACCTAGCACTGGCCTAGCAGGCACTGAGCCACCACTGACCTCACAATTGAAAACAGCAGCCACGCACCTAGCACTGGCCTAGCAGGCACTGAGCCACCACTGACCTCACAACCACAAACAGCACCCACGCACCTAGCACTGGCCTAGCAGGCACTGAGCCACCACTGACCTCACAAGCACCAACAGCACCCACGCACCTAGCACTGGCCTAGCAGGCACTGAGCCACCACTGACCTCACAACCACCAACAGCAGCCACGCACCTAGCACTGGCCTAGCAGGCACTGAGCCACCACTGACCTCACAATTGAAAACAGCAGCCACGCACCTAGCACTGGCCTAGCAGGCACTGAGCCACCACTGACCTCACAACCACAAAGAGCACCCACGCACCTAGCACTGGCCTAGCAGGCACTGAGCCACCACTGACCTCACAATTGAAAACAGCAGCCACGCACCTAGCACTGGCCTAGCAGGCACTGAGCCACCACTGACCTCACAACCACAAACAGCAGCCACGCACCTAGCACTGGCCTAGCAGGCACTGAGCCACCACTGACCTCACAACCACAAACAGAACCCACGCACCTAGCAATGGCCTAGCTGGCACTGAGCCACCACTGACCTCACAATTGAAAACAGCAGCCACGCACCTAGCACTGGCCTAGCAGGCACTGAGCCACCACTGACCTCACAATTGAAAACAGCAGCCACGCACCTAGCACTGGCCTAGCAGGCACTGAGCCACCACGGACCTCACAACCACCAACAGCAGCCACGCACCGAGCACTGGCCTAGCAGGCACTGAGCCACCACTGACCTCACAGCCACCAACAGCACCCACGCAACTAGCACTGGCCTAGCAGGCACTGAGCCACCACTGACCTCACAACTGAAAACAGCAGCCACGCACCTAGCACTGGCCTAGCAGGCACTGAGCCACCACTGACCTCACAACCACCAACAGCACCCACGCACCTAGCACTGGCCTAGCAGGCACTGAGCCACCACTGACCTCACAATTGAAAACAGCAGCCACGCACCTAGCACTGGCCTAGCAGGCACTGAGCCACCACGTACCTCACAACCACCAACAGCAGCCACGCACCTAGCACTGGCCTAGCAGGCACTGAGCCACCACTGACGTCACAACCACAAACAGCACCCACGCACCTAGCACTGGCCTAGCAGGCCCTGAGCCACCACTGACCTCACAACCACCAACAGCACCCACGCACCTAGCACTGGCCTAGCAGGCACTGAGCCACCACTGACCTCACAATTGAAAACAGCAGCCACGCACCTAACACTGGTCTAGCAGGCACTGAGCCACCACTGACCTCACAACCACAAACAGCAGCCACGCACCTAGCACTGGCCTAGCAGGCACTGAGCCACCACGGACCTCACAACCACAAACAGAACCCACGCACCTAGCACTGGCCTAGCAGGCACTGAGCCACCACTGACCTCACAACCACAAAGAGCACCCACGCACCTAGCACTGGCCTAGCAGGCACTGAGCCACCACTGACCTCACAATTGAAAACAGCAGCCACGCACCTAGCACTGGCCTAGCAGGCACTGAGCCACCACTGACCTCACAACCACAAACAGCACCCACGCACCTAGCACTGGCCTAGCAGGCACTGAGCCACCACTGACCTCACAATTGAAAACAGCAGCCACGCACCTAGCACTGGCCTAGCAGGCACTGAGCCACCACTGACCTCACAACCACAAACAGCAGCCACGCACCTAGCACTGGCCTAGCAGGCACTGAGCCACCACGGACCTCACAACCACAAACAGAACCCACGCACCTAGCACTGGCCTAGCAGGCCCTGAGCCACCACTGACCTCACAACCACAAACAGCAGCCACGCACCTAGCACTGGCCTAGCAGGCACTGAGCCACCACTGACCTCACAACCACAAACAGAAGCCACGCACCTAGCACTGGCCTAGCAGGCACTGAGCCACCACTGACCTCACAAGCACCAACAGCAGCCACGCACCTAGCACTGGCCTAGCAGGCACTGAGCCACCACTGACCTCACAACCACAAACAGCACCCACGCACCTAGCACTGGCCTAGCAGGCACTGAGCCACCACTGACCTCACAACCACAAACAGCAGCCACGCACCTAGCACTGGCCTAGCAGGCACTGAGCCACCACTGACCTCACAACCACCAACAGCAGCCACGCACCTAGCACTGGCCTAGCAGGCACTGAGCCACCACTGACCTCACAACCACAAACAGCACCCACGCACCTAGCACTGGCCTAGCAGGCACTGAGCCACAAGTGACCTCGCAACCACAAAGAGCACCCAGGCACCTAGCACTGGCCTAGCAGGCACTGAGCCACCACTGACCTCACAACCACAAACAGCACCCACGCACCTAGCACTGGCCTAGCAGGCACTGAGCCACCACTGACCTCACAACCACAAACAGCACCCACGCACCTAGCACTGGCCTAGCAGGCACTGAGCCACCACTGACCTCACAATTGAAAACAGCAGCCACGCACCTAGCACTGGCCTAGCAGGCACTGAGCCACCACTGACCTCACAACCACAAACAGCAGCCACGCACCTAGCACTGGCCTAGCAGGCACTGAGCCACCACGGACCTCACAACCACAAACAGAACCCACGCACCTAGCACTGGCCTAGCAGGCACTGAGCCACCACGGACCTCACAACCACAAATAGCAGCCACGTACCTAGCACTGGCCTAGCAGGCACTGAGCCACCACTGACCTCACAACCACAAACAGAAGCCACGCACCTAGCACTGGCCTAGCAGGCACTGAGCCACCACTGACCTCACAAGCACCAACAGCACCCACGCACCTATCACTGGCCTAGCAGGCACTGAGCCACCACTGACCTCACAACCACAAACAGCACCCACGCACCTAGCACTGGCCTAGCAGGCACTGAGCCACCACTGACCTCACAACCACAAACAGCAGCCACGCACCTAGCACTGGCCTAGCAGGCACTGAGCCACCACTGACCTCACAACCACAAACAGCAGCCACGTAACTAGCACTGGCCTAGCAGGCACTGAGCCACCACTGACCTCACAATTGAAAACAGCAGCCACGCACCTAGCACTGGCCTAGCAGGCACTGAGCCACCACTGACCTCACAACCACCAACAGCACCCACGCACCTAGCACTGGCCTAGCAGGCACTGAGCCACCACTGACCTCACAATTGAAAACAGCACCCACGCACCTAGCACTGGCCTAGCAGGCACTGAGCCACCACTGACCTCACAACCACAAACAGCAGCCACGCACCTAGCACTGGCCTAGCAGGCACTGAGCCACCACTGACGTCACAACCACAAACAGCACCCACGCACCTAGCACTGGCCTAGCAGGCCCTGAGCCACCACTGACCTCACAACCACCAACAGCACCCACGCACCTAGCACTGGCCTAGCAGGCACTGAGCCACCACTGACCTCAAAATTGAAAACAGCAGCCACGCACCTAGCACTGGCCTAGCAGGCACTGAGCCACCACTGACCTCACAACCACAAACAGCAGCCACGCACCTAGCACTGGCCTAGCAGGCACTGAGCCACCACGGACCTCACAACCACAAACAGAACCCACGCACCTAGCACTGGCCTAGCAGGCACTGAGCCACCACGGACCTCACAACCACAAACAGCAGCCACGTACCTAGCACTGGCCTAGCAGGCACTGAGCCACCACTGACCTCACAACCACAAACAGCAGCCACGCACCTAGCACTGGCCTAGCAGGCACGGAGCCACCACTGACCTCACAACTGAAAACAGCAGCCACGCACATAGCACTGGCCTAGCAGGCACTGAGCCACCACTGACCTCACAATTGAAAACAGCAGCCACGCACCTAGCACTGGCCTAGCAGGCACTGAGCCACCACTGACCTCACAACTGAAAAGAGCAGCCACGCACCTAGCACTGGCCTAGCAGGCACTGAGCCACCACTGACCTCACAACCACAAACAGCAGCCACGCACCTAGCACTGGCCTAGCAGGCACTGAGCCACCACTGACCTCACAACCACAAACAGAAGCCACGCACCTAGCACTGGCCTAGCAGGCACTGAGCCACCACTGACCTCACAATTGAAAACAGCAGCCACGCACCTAGCACTGGCCTAGCAGGCACTGAGCCACCACTGACCTCACAACCACAAACAGCACCCACGCACCTAGCACTGGCCTAGCAGGCACTGAGCCACCACTGACCTCACAAGCACCAACAGCAGCCACGCACCTAGCACTGGCCTAGCAGGCACTGAGCCACCACTGACCTCACAACCACCAACAGCAGCCACGCACCTAGCACTGGCCTAGCAGGCACTGAGCCACCACTGACCTCACAACCACAAACAGCAGCCACGCACCTAGCACTGGCCTAGCAGGCACTGAGCCACCACTGACCTCACAACCACAAACAGCAGCCACGTAACTAGCACTGGCCTAGCAGGCACTGAGCCACCACTGACCTCACAATTGAAAACAGCAGCCATGCACCTAGCACTGGCCTAGCAGGCACTGAGCCACCACTGACCTCACAACCACAAAGAGCACCCACGCACCTAGCACTGGCCTAGCAGGCACTGAGCCACCACTGACCTCACAATTGAAAACAGCAGCCACGCACCTAGCACTGGCCTAGCAGGCACTGAGCCACCACTGACCTCACAACCACAAACAGCAGCCACGCACCTAGCACTGGCCTAGCAGGCACTGAGCCACCACTGACCTCACAACCACAAACAGAACCCACGCACCTAGCAATGGCCTAGCAGGCACTGAGCCACCACTTACCTCACAATTGAAAACAGCAGCCACGCACCTAGCACTGGCCTAGCAGGCACTGAGCCACCACTGACCTCACAACCACAAACAGCAGCCACGCACCTAGCACTGGCCTAGCAGGCACTGAGCCACCACTGACCTCACAACCACAAACAGCAGCCACGCACCTAGCACTGGCCTAGCAGGCACTGAGCCACCACTGACCTCACAACCACAAACAGCACCCACGCACCTAGCACTGGCCTAGCAGGCACTGAGCCACAAGTGACCTCGCAACCACAAAGAGCACCCAGGCACCTAGCACTGGCCTAGCAGGCACTGAGCCACCACTGACCTCACAACCACAAACAGCACCCACGCACCTAGCACTGGCCTAGCAGGCACTGAGCCACCACTGACCTCACAACCACAAACAGCACCCACGCACCTAGCACTGGCCTAGCAGGCACTGAGCCACCACTGACCTCACAATTGAAAACAGCAGCCACGCACCTAGCACTGGCCTAGCAGGCACTGAGCCACCACTGACCTCACAACCACAAACAGCAGCCACGCACCTAGCACTGGCCTAGCAGGCACTGAGCCACCACGGACCTCACAACCACAAACAGAACCCACGCACCTAGCACTGGCCTAGCAGGCACTGAGCCACCACTGACCTCACAACCACAAACAGCAGCCACGTACCTAGCACTGGCCTAGCAGGCACTGAGCCACCACTGACCTCACAACCACAAACAGAAGCCACGCACCTAGCACTGGCCCAGCAGGCACTGAGCCACCACTGACCTCACAATTGAAAACAGCAGCCACGCACCTAGCACTGGCCTAGCAGGCACTGAGCCACCACTGACCTCACAACCACAAACAGCACCCATGCACCTAGCACTGGCCTAGCAGGCACTGAGCCACCACTGACCTCACAAGCACCAACAGCAGCCACGCACCTAGCACTGGCCTAGCAGGCACTGAGCCACCACTGACCTCACAACCACAAACAGCACCCACGCACCTAGCACTGGCCTAGCAGGCACTGAGCCACCACTGACCTCACAACCACAAACAGCAGCCACGTAACTAGCACTGGCCTAGCAGGCACTGAGCCACCACTGACCTCACAACTGAAAACAGCACCCACGCACCTAGCACTGGCCTAGCAGGCACTGAGCCACCACTGACCTCACAACCACAAAGAGCACCCACGCACCTAGCACTGGCCTAGCAGGCACTGAGCCACCACGTACCTCACAACCACCAACAGCAGCCACGCACCTAGCACTGGCCTAGCAGGCACTGAGCCACCACTGACCTCACAACCACCAACAGCAGCCACGCACCTAGCACTGGCCTAGCAGGCACTGAGCCACCACTGACCTCACAACCACCAACAGCAGCCACGCACCTAGCACTGGCCTAGCAGGCACTGAGCCACCACTGACCTCACAATTGAAAACAGCAGCCACGCACCTAGCACTGGCCTAGCAGGCACTGAGCCACCACTGACCTCACAACCACAAACAGCACCCACGCACCTAGCACTGGCCTAGCAGGCACTGAGCCACCACTGACCTCACAACCACAAACAGAACCCACGCACCTAGCAATGGCCTAGCTGGCACTGAGCCACCACTGACCTCACAACCACAAACAGCACCCACACACCTAGCACTGGCCTAGCAGGCACTGAGCCACCACTGACCTCACAACCACAAACAGCAGCCACGCACCTAGCACTGGCCTAGCAGGCACTGAGCCACCACTGACCTCACAACTGAAAACAGCAGCCACGCACCTAGCACTGGCCTAGCAGGCACTGAGCCACCACTGACCTCACAACCACCAACAGCAGCCACGCACCTAGCACTGGCCTAGCAGGCACTGAGCCACCACTGACCTCACAACCACCAACAGCACCCACGCACCTAGCACTGGCCTAGCAGGCACTGAGCCACCACTGACCTCACAACCACAAACAGAACCCACGCACCTAGCAATGGCCTAGCTGGCACTGAGCCACCACTGACCTCACAACCACCAACAGCAGCCACGCACCTAGCACTGGCCTAGCAGGCACTGAGCCACCACTGACCTCACAACCACCAACAGCACCCACGCACCTAGCACTGGCCTAGCAGGCACTGAGCCACCACGGACCTCACAACCACAAACAGAACCCACGCACCTAGCACTGGCCTAGCAGGCACTGAGCCACCACGGACCTCACAACCACAAACAGCAGCCACGTACCTAGCACTGGCCTAGCAGGCACTGAGCCACCACTGACCTCACAACCACAAACAGAAGCCACGCACCTAGCACTGGCCTAGCAGGCACTGAGCCACCACTGACCTCACAATTGAAAACAGCAGCCACGCACCTAGCACTGGCCTAGCAGGCACTGAGCCACCACTGACCTCACAACCACAAACAGCACCCACGCACCTAGCACTGGCCTAGCAGGCACTGAGCCACCACTGACCTCACAAGCACCAACAGCAGCCACGCACCTAGCACTGGCCTAGCAGGCACTGAGCCACCACTGACCTCACAACCACAAACAGCACCCACGCACCTAGCACTGGCCTAGCAGGCACTGAGCCACCACTGACCTCACAACCACAAACAGCAGCCACGCACCTAGCACTGGCCTAGCAGGCACTGAGCCACCACGTACCTCACAACCACCAACAGCACCCACGCACCTAGCACTGGCCTAGCAGGCACTGAGCCACCACTGACCTCACAACCACAAACAGCAGCCACGCACCTAGCACTGGCCTAGCAGGCACTGAGCCACCACTGACCTCACAACCACCAACAGCAGCCACGCACCTAGCACTAGCCTAGCAGGCACTGAGCCACCACTGACCTCACAACCACAAACAGCACCCACACACCTAGCACTGGCCTAGCAGGCACTGAGCCACCACTGACCTCACAATTGAAAACAGCAGCCACGCACCTAGCACTGGCCTAGCAGGCACTGAGCCACCACTGACCTCACAACCACAAACAGCACCCACCCACCTAGCACTGGCCTAGCAGGCACTGAGCCACCACTGACCTCACAACCACAAACAGCAGCCACGCACCTAGCACTGGCCTAGCAGGCACTGAGCCACCACTGACCTCACAACCACCAACAGCAGCCACGCACCTAGCACTGGCCTAGCAGGCACTGAGCCACCACTGACCTCACAACCACCAACAGCAGCCACGCACCTAGCACTGGCCTAGCAGGCCCTGAGCCACCACTGACCTCACAACCACCAACAGCACCCACGCACCTAGCACTGGCCTAGCAGGCACTGAGCCACCACTGACCTCACAACCACCAACAGCAGCCACGCACCTAGCACTGGCCTAGCAGGCACTGAGCCACCACTGACCTCACAACTGAAAACAGCAGCCACGCACCTAGCACTGGCCTAGCAGGCACTGAGCCACCACTGACCTCACAACCACAAACAGCAGCCACGCACCTAGCACTGGCCTAGCAGGCACTGAGCCACCACTGACCTCACAACCACAAACAGAACCCACGCACCTAGCAATGGCCTAGCAGGCACTGAGCCACCACTGACCTCACAACCACAAACAGCAGCCACGCACCTAGCACTGGCCTAGCAGGCACTGAGCCACCACTGACCTCACAACCACAAACAGAACCCACGCACCTAGCAATGGCCTAGCTGGCACTGAGCCACCACTGACCTCACAATTGAAAACAGCAGCCACGCACCTAGCACTGGCCTAGCAGGCACTGAGCCACCACTGACCTCACAACCACCAACAGCACCCACGCACCTAGCACTGGCCTAGCAGGCACTGAGCCACCACTGACCTCACAATTGAAAACAGCAGCCACGCACCTAGCACTGGCCTAGCAGGCACTGAGCCACCACGGACCTCACAACCACCAACAGCAGCCACGCACCGAGCACTGGCCTAGCAGGCACTGAGCCACCACTGACCTCACAGCCACCAACAGCACCCACACACCTAGCACTGGCCTAGCAGGCACTGAGCCACCACTGACCTCACAATTGAAAACAGCAGCCACGCACCTAGCACTGGCCTAGCAGGCACTGAGCCACCACTGACCTCACAACCACAAAGAGCACCCACGCACCTAGCACTGGCCTAGCAGGCACTGAGCCACCACTGACCTCACAATTGAAAACAGCACCCACGCACCTAGCACTGGCCTAGCAGGCACTGAGCCACCACTGACCTCACAACCACAAACATCAGCCACGCACCTAGCACTGGCCTAGCAGGCACTGAGCCATCACGGACCTCACAACCACAAACAGCAGCCACGCACCCAGCACTGGCCTAGCAGGCACTGAGCCACCACTGACCTCACAACTGAAAACAGCAGCCACGCACCTAGCACTGGCCTAGCAGGCACTGAGCCACCACTGACCTCAAAATTGAAAACAGCAGCCACGCACCTAGCACTGGCCTAGCAGGCCCTGAGCCACCACTGACCTCACAACCACAAACAGCACCCACGCACCTAGCACTGGCCTAGCAGGCACTGAGCCACCACTGACCTCACAACCACAAACAGCACCCACGCACCTAGCACTGGCCTAGCAGGCCCTGAGCCACCACTCACCTCACAACTGAAAACAGCAGCCACGCACCTAGCACTGGCCTAGCAGGCACTGAGCCACCACTGACCTCACAACCACAAACAGCACCCACGCACCTAGCACTGGCCTAGCAGGCACTGAGCCACCACTGACCTCACAAGCACCAACAGCAGCCACGCACCTAGCACTGGCCTAGCAGGCACTGAGCCACCACTGACCTCACAACCACCAACAGCAGCCACGCACCTAGCACTGGCCTAGCAGGCACTGAGCCACCACTGACCTCACAACCACAAACAGCACCCACGCACCTAGCACTGGCCTAGCAGGCACTGAGCCACCACTGACCTCACAATTGAAAACAGCAGCCACGCACCTAGCACTGGCCTAGCAGGCACTGAGCCACCACTGACCTCACAACCACAAACAGCAGCCACGCACCTAGCACTGGCCTAGCAGGCACTGAGCCACCACTGACCTCACAACCACAAACAGAACCCACGCACTTAGCAATGGCCTAGCTGGCACTGAGCCACCACTGACCTCACAATTGAAAACAGCAGCCACGCACCTAGCACTGGCCTAGCAGGCACTGAGCCACCACTGACCTCACAACCACCAACAGCACCCACGCACCTAGCACTGGCCTAGCAGGCACTGAGCCACCACTGACCTCACAATTGAAAACAGCACCCACGCACCTAGCACTGGCCTAGCAGGCACTGAGCCACCACTGACCTCACAACCACAAACAGCACCCACGCACCTAGCACTGGCCTAGCAGGCACTGAGCCACCACTGACCTCACAAGCACCAACAGCACCCACGCACCTAGCACTGGCCTAGCAGGCACTGAGCCACCACTGACCTCACAACCACAAACAGAACCCACGCACCTAGCACTGGCCTAGCAGGCACTGAGCCACCACTGACCTCACAACCACAAAGAGCACCCACGCACTTAGCACTGGCCTAGCAGGCACTGAGCCACCACTGACCTCACAATTGAAAACAGCAGCCACGCACCTAGCACTGGCCTAGCAGGCACTGAGCCACCACGTACCTCACAACCACCAACAGCAGCCACGCACCTAGCACTGGCCTAGCAGGCACTGAGCCACCACTGACCTCACAACCACCAACAGCAGCCACGCACCTAGCACTGGCCTAGCAGGCCCTGAGCCACCACTGACCTCACAACCACCAACAGCACCCACGCACCTAGCACTGGCCTAGCAGGCACTGAGCCACCACTGACCTCACAACCACCAACAGCAGCCACGCACCTAGCACTGGCCTAGCAGGCACTGAGCCACCACTGACCTCACAATTGAAAACAGCAGCCACGCACCTAGCACTGGCCTAGCAGGCACTGAGCCACCACTGACCTCACAACCACAAACAGCACCCACGCACCTAGCACTGGCCTAGCAGGCACTGAGCCACCACTGACCTCACAACCACAAACAGCAGCCACGCACCTAGCACTGGCCTAGCAGGCACTGAGCCACCACTGACCTCACAACCACAAACAGAACCCACGCACCTAGCAATGGCCTAGCAGGCACTGAGCCACCACTTACCTCACAATTGAAAACAGCAGCCACGCACCTAGCACTGGCCTAGCAGGCACTGAGCCACCACTGACCTCACAACCACAAACAGCAGCCACGCACCTAGCACTGGCCTAGCAGGCACTGAGCCACCACTGACCTCACAACCACAAACAGCAGCCACGCACCTAGCACTGGCCTAGCAGGCACTGAGCCACCACTGACCTCACAACCACAAACAGCACCCACGCACCTAGCACTGGCCTAGCAGGCACTGAGCCACAAGTGACCTCGCAACCACAAAGAGCACCCAGGCACCTAGCACTGGCCTAGCAGGCACTGAGCCACCACTGACCTCACAACCACAAACAGCACCCACGCACCTAGCACTGGCCTAGCAGGCACTGAGCCACCACTGACCTCACAACCACAAACAGCACCCACGCACCTAGCACTGGCCTAGCAGGCACTGAGCCACCACTGACCTCACAATTGAAAACAGCAGCCACGCACCTAGCACTGGCCTAGCAGGCACTGAGCCACCACTGACCTCACAACCACAAACAGCAGCCACGCACCTAGCACTGGCCTAGCAGGCACTGAGCCACCACGGACCTCACAACCACAAACAGAACCCACGCACCTAGCACTGGCCTAGCAGGCACTGAGCCACCACTGACCTCACAACCACAAACAGCAGCCACGTACCTAGCACTGGCCTAGCAGGCACTGAGCCACCACTGACCTCACAACCACAAACAGAAGCCACGCACCTAGCACTGGCCCAGCAGGCACTGAGCCACCACTGACCTCACAATTGAAAACAGCAGCCACGCACCTAGCACTGGCCTAGCAGGCACTGAGCCACCACTGACCTCACAACCACAAACAGCACCCATGCACCTAGCACTGGCCTAGCAGGCACTGAGCCACCACTGACCTCACAAGCACCAACAGCAGCCACGCACCTAGCACTGGCCTAGCAGGCACTGAGCCACCACTGACCTCACAACCACAAACAGCACCCACGCACCTAGCACTGGCCTAGCAGGCACTGAGCCACCACTGACCTCACAACCACAAACAGCAGCCACGTAACTAGCACTGGCCTAGCAGGCACTGAGCCACCACTGACCTCACAACTGAAAACAGCACCCACGCACCTAGCACTGGCCTAGCAGGCACTGAGCCACCACTGACCTCACAACCACAAAGAGCACCCACGCACCTAGCACTGGCCTAGCAGGCACTGAGCCACCACGTACCTCACAACCACCAACAGCAGCCACGCACCTAGCACTGGCCTAGCAGGCACTGAGCCACCACTGACCTCACAACCACCAACAGCAGCCACGCACCTAGCACTGGCCTAGCAGGCACTGAGCCACCACTGACCTCACAACCACCAACAGCAGCCACGCACCTAGCACTGGCCTAGCAGGCACTGAGCCACCACTGACCTCACAATTGAAAACAGCAGCCACGCACCTAGCACTGGCCTAGCAGGCACTGAGCCACCACTGACCTCACAACCACAAACAGCACCCACGCACCTAGCACTGGCCTAGCAGGCACTGAGCCACCACTGACCTCACAACCACAAACAGAACCCACGCACCTAGCAATGGCCTAGCTGGCACTGAGCCACCACTGACCTCACAACCACAAACAGCACCCACACACCTAGCACTGGCCTAGCAGGCACTGAGCCACCACTGACCTCACAACCACAAACAGCAGCCACGCACCTAGCACTGGCCTAGCAGGCACTGAGCCACCACTGACCTCACAACTGAAAACAGCAGCCACGCACCTAGCACTGGCCTAGCAGGCACTGAGCCACCACTGACCTCACAACCACCAACAGCAGCCACGCACCTAGCACTGGCCTAGCAGGCACTGAGCCACCACTGACCTCACAACCACCAACAGCACCCACGCACCTAGCACTGGCCTAGCAGGCACTGAGCCACCACTGACCTCACAACCACAAACAGAACCCACGCACCTAGCAATGGCCTAGCTGGCACTGAGCCACCACTGACCTCACAACCACCAACAGCAGCCACGCACCTAGCACTGGCCTAGCAGGCACTGAGCCACCACTGACCTCACAACCACCAACAGCACCCACGCACCTAGCACTGGCCTAGCAGGCACTGAGCCACCACGGACCTCACAACCACAAACAGAACCCACGCACCTAGCACTGGCCTAGCAGGCACTGAGCCACCACGGACCTCACAACCACAAACAGCAGCCACGTACCTAGCACTGGCCTAGCAGGCACTGAGCCACCACTGACCTCACAACCACAAACAGAAGCCACGCACCTAGCACTGGCCTAGCAGGCACTGAGCCACCACTGACCTCACAATTGAAAACAGCAGCCACGCACCTAGCACTGGCCTAGCAGGCACTGAGCCACCACTGACCTCACAACCACAAACAGCACCCACGCACCTAGCACTGGCCTAGCAGGCACTGAGCCACCACTGACCTCACAAGCACCAACAGCAGCCACGCACCTAGCACTGGCCTAGCAGGCACTGAGCCACCACTGACCTCACAACCACAAACAGCACCCACGCACCTAGCACTGGCCTAGCAGGCACTGAGCCACCACTGACCTCACAACCACAAACAGCAGCCACGCACCTAGCACTGGCCTAGCAGGCACTGAGCCACCACGTACCTCACAACCACCAACAGCACCCACGCACCTAGCACTGGCCTAGCAGGCACTGAGCCACCACTGACCTCACAACCACAAACAGCAGCCACGCACCTAGCACTGGCCTAGCAGGCACTGAGCCACCACTGACCTCACAACCACCAACAGCAGCCACGCACCTAGCACTAGCCTAGCAGGCACTGAGCCACCACTGACCTCACAACCACAAACAGCACCCACACACCTAGCACTGGCCTAGCAGGCACTGAGCCACCACTGACCTCACAATTGAAAACAGCAGCCACGCACCTAGCACTGGCCTAGCAGGCACTGAGCCACCACTGACCTCACAACCACAAACAGCACCCACCCACCTAGCACTGGCCTAGCAGGCACTGAGCCACCACTGACCTCACAACCACAAACAGCAGCCACGCACCTAGCACTGGCCTAGCAGGCACTGAGCCACCACTGACCTCACAACCACCAACAGCAGCCACGCACCTAGCACTGGCCTAGCAGGCACTGAGCCACCACTGACCTCACAACCACCAACAGCAGCCACGCACCTAGCACTGGCCTAGCAGGCCCTGAGCCACCACTGACCTCACAACCACCAACAGCACCCACGCACCTAGCACTGGCCTAGCAGGCACTGAGCCACCACTGACCTCACAACCACCAACAGCAGCCACGCACCTAGCACTGGCCTAGCAGGCACTGAGCCACCACTGACCTCACAACTGAAAACAGCAGCCACGCACCTAGCACTGGCCTAGCAGGCACTGAGCCACCACTGACCTCACAACCACAAACAGCAGCCACGCACCTAGCACTGGCCTAGCAGGCACTGAGCCACCACTGACCTCACAACCACAAACAGAACCCACGCACCTAGCAATGGCCTAGCAGGCACTGAGCCACCACTGACCTCACAACCACAAACAGCAGCCACGCACCTAGCACTGGCCTAGCAGGCACTGAGCCACCACTGACCTCACAACCACAAACAGAACCCACGCACCTAGCAATGGCCTAGCTGGCACTGAGCCACCACTGACCTCACAATTGAAAACAGCAGCCACGCACCTAGCACTGGCCTAGCAGGCACTGAGCCACCACTGACCTCACAACCACCAACAGCACCCACGCACCTAGCACTGGCCTAGCAGGCACTGAGCCACCACTGACCTCACAATTGAAAACAGCAGCCACGCACCTAGCACTGGCCTAGCAGGCACTGAGCCACCACGGACCTCACAACCACCAACAGCAGCCACGCACCGAGCACTGGCCTAGCAGGCACTGAGCCACCACTGACCTCACAGCCACCAACAGCACCCACACACCTAGCACTGGCCTAGCAGGCACTGAGCCACCACTGACCTCACAATTGAAAACAGCAGCCACGCACCTAGCACTGGCCTAGCAGGCACTGAGCCACCACTGACCTCACAACCACAAAGAGCACCCACGCACCTAGCACTGGCCTAGCAGGCACTGAGCCACCACTGACCTCACAATTGAAAACAGCACCCACGCACCTAGCACTGGCCTAGCAGGCACTGAGCCACCACTGACCTCACAACCACAAACATCAGCCACGCACCTAGCACTGGCCTAGCAGGCACTGAGCCATCACGGACCTCACAACCACAAACAGCAGCCACGCACCCAGCACTGGCCTAGCAGGCACTGAGCCACCACTGACCTCACAACTGAAAACAGCAGCCACGCACCTAGCACTGGCCTAGCAGGCACTGAGCCACCACTGACCTCAAAATTGAAAACAGCAGCCACGCACCTAGCACTGGCCTAGCAGGCCCTGAGCCACCACTGACCTCACAACCACAAACAGCACCCACGCACCTAGCACTGGCCTAGCAGGCACTGAGCCACCACTGACCTCACAACCACAAACAGCACCCACGCACCTAGCACTGGCCTAGCAGGCCCTGAGCCACCACTCACCTCACAACTGAAAACAGCAGCCACGCACCTAGCACTGGCCTAGCAGGCACTGAGCCACCACTGACCTCACAACCACAAACAGCACCCACGCACCTAGCACTGGCCTAGCAGGCACTGAGCCACCACTGACCTCACAAGCACCAACAGCAGCCACGCACCTAGCACTGGCCTAGCAGGCACTGAGCCACCACTGACCTCACAACCACCAACAGCAGCCACGCACCTAGCACTGGCCTAGCAGGCACTGAGCCACCACTGACCTCACAACCACAAACAGCACCCACGCACCTAGCACTGGCCTAGCAGGCACTGAGCCACCACTGACCTCACAATTGAAAACAGCAGCCACGCACCTAGCACTGGCCTAGCAGGCACTGAGCCACCACTGACCTCACAACCACAAACAGCAGCCACGCACCTAGCACTGGCCTAGCAGGCACTGAGCCACCACTGACCTCACAACCACAAACAGAACCCACGCACTTAGCAATGGCCTAGCTGGCACTGAGCCACCACTGACCTCACAATTGAAAACAGCAGCCACGCACCTAGCACTGGCCTAGCAGGCACTGAGCCACCACTGACCTCACAACCACCAACAGCACCCACGCACCTAGCACTGGCCTAGCAGGCACTGAGCCACCACTGACCTCACAATTGAAAACAGCACCCACGCACCTAGCACTGGCCTAGCAGGCACTGAGCCACCACTGACCTCACAACCACAAACAGCACCCACGCACCTAGCACTGGCCTAGCAGGCACTGAGCCACCACTGACCTCACAAGCACCAACAGCACCCACGCACCTAGCACTGGCCTAGCAGGCACTGAGCCACCACTGACCTCACAACCACAAACAGAACCCACGCACCTAGCACTGGCCTAGCAGGCACTGAGCCACCACTGACCTCACAACCACAAAGAGCACCCACGCACTTAGCACTGGCCTAGCAGGCACTGAGCCACCACTGACCTCACAATTGAAAACAGCAGCCACGCACCTAGCACTGGCCTAGCAGGCACTGAGCCACCACGTACCTCACAACCACCAACAGCAGCCACGCACCTAGCACTGGCCTAGCAGGCACTGAGCCACCACTGACCTCACAACCACCAACAGCAGCCACGCACCTAGCACTGGCCTAGCAGGCCCTGAGCCACCACTGACCTCACAACCACCAACAGCACCCACGCACCTAGCACTGGCCTAGCAGGCACTGAGCCACCACTGACCTCACAACCACCAACAGCAGCCACGCACCTAGCACTGGCCTAGCAGGCACTGAGCCACCACTGACCTCACAATTGAAAACAGCAGCCACGCACCTAGCACTGGCCTAGCAGGCACTGAGCCACCACTGACCTCACAACCACAAACAGCACCCACGCACCTAGCACTGGCCTAGCAGGCACTGAGCCACCACTGACCTCACAACCACAAACAGCAGCCACGCACCTAGCACTGGCCTAGCAGGCACTGAGCCACCACTGACCTCACAATTGAAAACAGCAGCCACGCACCTAGCACTGGCCTAGCAGGCACTGAGCCACCACTGACCTCACAACCACAAACAGCAGCCACGCACCTAGCACTGGCCTAGCAGGCACTGAGCCACCACTGACCTCACAACCACAAACAGAACCCACGCACCTAGCAATGGCCTAGCTGGCACTGAGCCACCACTGACCTCACAATTGAAAACAGCAGCCACGCACCTAGCACTGGCCTAGCAGGCACTGAGCCACCACTGACCTCACAACCACCAACAGCACCCACGCACCTAGCACTGGCCTAGCAGGCACTGAGCCACCACTGACCTCACAATTGAAAACAGCAGCCACGCACCTAGCACTGGCCTAGCAGGCACTGAGCCACCACGGACCTCACAACCACCAACAGCAGCCACGCACCGAGCACTGGCCTAGCAGGCACTGAGCCACCACTGACCTCACAGCCACCAACAGCACCCACACACCTAGCACTGGCCTAGCAGGCACTGAGCCACCACTGACCTCACAATTGAAAACAGCAGCCACGCACCTAGCACTGGCCTAGCAGGCACTGAGCCACCACTGACCTCACAACCACAAAGAGCACCCACGCACCTAGCACTGGCCTAGCAGGCACTGAGCCACCACTGACCTCACAACCACCAACAGCAGCCACGCACCTAGCACTGGCCTAGCAGGCACTGAGCCACCACTGACCTCACAACCACAAACATCAGCCACGCACCTAGCACTCGCCTAGCAGGCACTGAGCCATCACGGACCTCACAACCACAAACAGCAGCCACGCACCCAGCACTGGCCTAGCAGGCACTGAGCCACCACTGACCTCACAACTGAAAACAGCAGCCACGCACCTAGCACTGGCCTAGCAGGCACTGAGCCACCACTGACCTCACAATTGAAAACAGCAGCCACGCACCTAGCACTGGCCTAGCAGGCCCTGAGCCACCACTGACCTCACAACCACCAACAGCACCCACGCACCTAGCACTGGCCTAGCAGGCACTGAGCCACCACTGACCTCACAACCACAAACAGCACCCACGCACCTAGCACTGGCCTAGCAGGCACTGAGCCACCACTCACCTCACAACTGAAAACAGCAGCCACGCACCTAGCACTGGCCTAGCAGGCACTGAGCCACCACTGACCTCACAACCACAAACAGCACCCACGCACCTAGCACTGGCCTAGCAGGCACTGAGCCACCACTGACCTCACAAGCACCAACAGCAGCCACGCACCTAGCACTGGCCTAGCAGGCACTGAGCCACCACTGACCTCACAACCACCAACAGCAGCCACGCACCTAGCACTGGCCTAGCAGGCACTGAGCCACCACTGACCTCACAATTGAAAACAGCAGCCACGCACCTAGCACTGGCCTAGCAGGCACTGAGCCACCACTGACCTCACAACCACAAAGAGCACCCACGCACCTAGCACTGGCCTAGCAGGCACTGAGCCACCACTGACCTCACAATTGAAAACAGCAGCCACGCACCTAGCACTGGCCTAGCAGGCACTGAGCCACCACTGACCTCACAACCACCAACAGCAGCCACGCACCTAGCACTGGCCTAGCAGGCACTGAGCCACCACTGACCTCACAATTGAAAACAGCAGCCACGCACCTAGCCCTGGCCTAGCAGGCACTGAGCCACCACTGACCTCACAACCACCAACAGCACCCACGCACCTAGCACTGGCCTAGCAGGCACTGAGCCACCACTGACCTCACAATTGAAAACAGCAGCCACGCACCTAGCACTGGCCTAGCAGGCACTGAGCCACCACGGACCTCACAACCACCAACAGCAGCCACGCACCGAGCACTGGCCTAGCAGGCACTGAGCCACCACTGACCTCACAGCCACCAACAGCACCCACACACCTAGCACTGGCCTAGCAGGCACTGAGCCACCACTGACCTCACAATTGAAAACAGCAGCCACGCACCTAGCACTGGCCTAGCAGGCACTGAGCCACCACTGACCTCACAACCACAAAGAGCACCCACGCACCTAGCACTGGCCTAGCAGGCACTGAGCCACCACTGACCTCACAATTGAAAACAGCACCCACGCACCTAGCACTGGCCTAGCAGGCACTGAGCCACCACTGACCTCACAACCACAAACATCAGCCACGCACCTAGCACTGGCCTAGCAGGCACTGAGCCATCACGGACCTCACAACCACAAACAGCAGCCACGCACCCAGCACTGGCCTAGCAGGCACTGAGCCACCACTGACCTCACAACTGAAAACAGCAGCCACGCACCTAGCACTGGCCTAGCAGGCACTGAGCCACCACTGACCTCACAATTGAAAACAGCAGCCACGCACCTAGCACTGGCCTAGCAGGCCCTGAGCCACCACTGACCTCACAACCACCAACAGCACCCACGCACCTAGCACTGGCCTAGCAGGCACTGAGCCACCACTGACCTCACAACCACAAACAGCACCCACGCACCTAGCACTGGCCTAGCAGGCACTGAGCCACCACTCACCTCACAACTGAAAACAGCAGCCACGCACCTAGCACTGGCCTAGCAGGCACTGAGCCACCACTGACCTCACAACCACAAACAGCACCCACGCACCTAGCACTGGCCTAGCAGGCACTGAGCCACCACTGACCTCACAAGCACCAACAGCAGCCACGCACCTAGCACTGGCCTAGCAGGCACTGAGCCACCACTGACCTCACAACCACCAACAGCAGCCACGCACCTAGCACTGGCCTAGCAGGCACTGAGCCACCACTGACCTCACAATTGAAAACAGCAGCCACGCACCTAGCACTGGCATAGCAGGCACTGAGCCACCACTGACCTCACAATTGAAAACAGCAGCCACGCACCTAGCACTGGCCTAGCAGGCACTGAGCCACCACTGACCTCACAACCACAAACAGCAGCCACGCACCTAGCACTGGCCTAGCAGGCACTGAGCCACCACTGACCTCACAACCACAAACAGAACCCACGCACTTAGCAATGGCCTAGCTGGCACTGAGCCACCACTGACCTCACAATTGAAAACAGCAGCCACGCACCTAGCACTGGCCTAGCAGGCACTGAGCCACCACTGACCTCACAACCACCAACAGCACCCACGCACCTAGCACTGGCCTAGCAGGCACTGAGCCACCACTGACCTCACAATTGAAAACAGCACCCACGCACCTAGCACTGGCCTAGCAGGCACTGAGCCACCACTGACCTCACAATTGAAAACAGCAGCCACGCACCTAGCACTGGCCTAGCAGGCACTGAGCCACCACTGACCTCACAACCACAAACAGCACCCACGCACCTAGCACTGGCCTAGCAGGCACTGAGCCACCACTGACCTCACAACCACAAACAGCACCCACGCACCTAGCACTGGCCTAGCAGGCACTGAGCCACCACTGACCTCACAACCACCAACAGCAGCCACGCACCTAGCACTGGCCTAGCAGGCACTGAGCCACCACTGACCTCACAACCACAAACAGCAGCCACGCACCTAGCACTGGCCTAGCAGGCACTGAGCCACCACTGACCTCACAACCACCAACAGCACCCACGCACCTAGCACTGGCCTAGCAGGCCCTGAGCCACCACTGACCTCACAATTGAAAACAGCAGCCACGCACCTAGCACTGGCCTAGCAGGCACTGAGCCACCACTGACCTCACAACCACAAACAGCAGCCACGCACCTAGCACTGGCCTAGCAGGCCCTGAGCCACCACTGACCTCACAACCACCAACAGCACCCACGCACCTAGCACTGGCCTAGCAGGCACTGAGCCACCACTGACCTCACAACCACAAACAGCACCCACGCACCTAGCACTGGCCTAGCAGGCACTGAGCCACCACTGACCTCACAATTGAAAACAGCAGCCACGCACCTAGCACTGGCCTAGCAGGCACTGAGCCACCACTGACCTCACAATTGAAAACAGCAGCCACGCACCTAGCACTGGCCTAGCAGGCACTGAGCCACCACTGACCTCACAACCACAAACAGCACCCACGCAACTAGCACTGGCCTAGCAGGCCCTGAGCCACCACTGACCTCACAACCACCAACAGCACCCACGCACCTAGCACTGGCCTAGCAGGCACTGAGCCACCACTGACCTCACAACCACAAACAGCAGCCACGCACCTAGCACTGGCCTAGCAGGCACTGAGCCACCACTGAGCTCACAACCACAAACAGCAGCCACGCACCTAGCACTGGCCTAGCAGGCACTGAGCCACCACGGACCTCACAACCACAAACAGAACCCACGCACCTAGCACTGGCCTAGCAGGCACTGAGCCACCACGGACCTCACAACCACAAACAGCAGCAACGTACCTAGCACTGGCCTAGCAGGCACTGAGCCACCACTGACCTCACAATTGAAAACAGCAGCCACGCACCTAGCACTGGCCTAGCAGGCACTGAGCCACCACTGACCTCACAACCACAAACAGCAGCCACGCACCTAGCACTGGCCTAGCAGGCACTGAACCACAAGTGACCTCACAACCACAAACAGCACCCACGCACCTAGCACTGGCCTAGCAGGCACTGAGCCACCACTGACCTCACAATTGAAAACAGCAGCCACGCACCTAGCACTGGCCTAGCAGGCACTGAGCCACCACTGACCTCACAATTGAAAACAGCACCCACGCACCTAGCACTGGCCTAGCAGGCACTGAGCCACCACTGACCTCACAATTGAAAACAGCAGCCACGCACCTAGCACTGGCCTAGCAGGCACTGACCCACCACTGACCTCACAACCATAAAGAGCAGCCACGCACCTAGCACTGGCCTAGCAGGCACTGAGCCACCACGTACCTCACAACCACCAACAGCACCCACGCACCTAGCACTGGCCTAGCAGGCACTGAGCCACCACTGACCTCACAACCACAAACAGCAGCCACGCACCTAGCACTGGCCTAGCAGGCACTGAGCCACCACGGACCTCACAACCACAAACAGCAGCCACGCACCTAGCACTGGCCTAGCAGGCACTGAGCCACCACTGACCTCACAACCACAAACAGCACCCACGCACCTAGCACTGGCCTAGCAGGCCCTGAGCCACCACTGACCTCACAACCACCAACAGCACCCACGCACCTAGCACTGGCCTAGCAGGCACTGAGCCACCACTGACCTCACAATTGAAAACAGCAGCCACGCACCTAGCACTGGCCTAGCAGGCACTGAGCCACCACTGACCTCACAACCACAAACAGCAGCCACGCACCTAGCACTGGCCTAGCAGGCACTGAGCCACCACGGACCTCACAACCACAAACAGAACCCACGCACCTAGCACTGGCCTAGCAGGCACTGAGCCACCACGGACCTCACAACCACAAACAGCAGCCACGTACCTAGCACTGGCCTAGCAGGCACTGAGCCACCACTGACCTCACAACCACCAACAGCAGCCACGCACCGAGCACTAGCCTAGCAGGCACTGAGCCACCACTGACCTCACAACCACAAACAGCACCCACACACCTAGCACTGGCCTAGCAGGCACTGAGCCACCACGTACCTCACAACCACCAACAGCACCCACGCAACTAGCACTGGCCTAGCAGGCACTGAGCCACCACTGACCTCACAATTGAAAACAGCAGCCACGCACCTAGCACTGGCCTAGCAGGCACTGAGCCACCACGGACCTCACAACCACCAACAGCAGCCACGCACCGAGCACTGGCCTAGCAGGCACTGAGCCACCACTGACCTCACAACCACAAACAGCACCCACGCACCTAGCACTGGCCTAGCAGGCACTGAGCCACCACTGACCTCACAACCACCAACAGCACCCACGCACCTAGCACTGGCCTAGCAGGCACTGAGCCACCACTGACCTCACAATTGAAAACAGCAGCCACGCACCTAGCACTGGCCTAGCAGGCACTGAGCCACCACTGACCTCACAACCACCAACAGCAGCCACGCACCTAGCACTGGCCTAGCTGGCACTGAGCCACCACTGACCTCACAATTGAAAACAGCAGCCACGCACCTAGCACTGGCCTAGCAGGCACTGAGCCACCACGTACCTCACAACCACCAACAGCACCCACGCACCTAGCACTGGCCTAGCAGGCACTGAGCCACCACTGACCTCACAACCACAAACAGAACCCACGCACCTAGCAATGGCCTAGCAGGCACTGAGCCACCACTGACCTCACAATTGAAAACAGCACCCACGCACCTAGCACTGGCCTAGCAGGCACTGAGCCACCACTGACCTCACAACCACAAACAGCACCCACGCACCTAGCACTGGCCTAGCAGGCCCTGAGCCACCACTGACCTCACAACCACCAACAGCACCGACGCACCTAGCACTGGCCTAGCAGGCACTGAGCCACCACTGACCTCACAATTGAAAACAGCAGCCACGCACCTAGCACTGGCCTAGCAGGCACTGAGCCACCACTGACCTCACAACCACAAACAGCTGCCACGCACCTAGCACTGGCCTAGCAGGCACTGAGCCACCACTGACCTCACAACCACCAACAGAACCCACGCACCTAGCACTGGCCTAGCAGGCACTGAGCCACCACGGACCTCACAACCACAAACAGCAGCCACGTACCTAGCACTGGCCTAGCAGGCACTGAGCCACCACTGACCTCACAACCACAAACAGCAGCCACGCACCTAGCACTGGCCTAGCAGGCACTGAGCCACCACTGACCTCACAACTGAAAACAGCAGCCACGCACCTAGCACTGGCCTAGCAGGCACTGAGCCACCACTGACCTCACAACCACAAACAGCAGCCAAGCACCTAGCACTGGCCTAGCAGGCACTGAGCCACCACTGACCTCACAACCACAAACAGCACCCACGCACCTAGCACTGGCCTAGCAGGCACTGAGCCACCACGTACCTCACAACCACCAACAGCACCCACGCACCTAGCACTGGCCTAGCAGGCACTGAGCCACCACTGACCTCACAACCACAAACAGCAGCCACGCACCTAGCACTGGCCTAGCAGGCACTGAGCCACCACGGACCTCACAACCACCAACAGCAGCCACGCACCGAGCACTAGCCTAGCAGGCACTGAGCCACCACTGACCTCACAACCACAAACAGCACCCACACACCTAGCACTGGCCTAGCAGGCACTGAGCCACCACTGACCTCACAATTGAAAACAGCAGCCACGCACCTAGCACTGGCCTAGCAGGCACTGAGCCACCACTGACCTCACAATTGAAAACAGCAGCCACGCACCTAGCACTGGCCTAGCAGGCACTGAGCCACCACGTACCTCACAACCACCAACAGCACCCACGCACCTAGCACTGGCCTAGCAGGCACTGAGCCACCACTGACCTCACAACCACCAACAGCAGCCACGCACCTAGCACTGGCCTAGCAGGCCCTGAGCCACCACTGACCTCACAACCACCAACAGCACCCACGCACCTAGCACTGGCCTAGCAGGCACTGAGCCACCACTGACCTCACAATTGAAAACAGCAGCCACGCACCTAGCACTGGCCTAGCAGGCACTGAGCCACCACGTACCTCACAACCGCCAACAGCAGCCACGCACCTAGCACTGGCCTAGCAGGCACTGAGCCACCACGTACCTCACAACCACCAACAGAACCCACGCACCTAGCACTGGCCTAGCAGGCACTGAGCCACCACTGACCTCACAATTGAAAACAGCAGCCACGCACCTAGCACTGGCCTAGCAGGCACTGAGCCACCACGTACCTCACAACCACCAACAGCACCCACGCACCTAGCACTGGCCTAGCAGGCACTGAGCCACCACTGACCTCACAACCACAAACAGCACCCACACACCTAGCACTGGCCTAGCAGGCACTGAGCCACCACTGAGCTCACAACCACAAACAGCAGCCACGCACCTAGCACTGGCCTAGCAGGCACTGAGCCACCACTGACCTCACAACCACAAACAGCAGCCACGCACCTAGCACTGGCCTAGCAGGCACTGAGCCACCACTGACCTCACAACCACCAACAGCAGCCACGCACCTAGCACTGGCCTAGCAGGCACTGAGCCACCACTGACCTCACAACCACAAACAGCAGCCACGCACCTAGCAATGGCCTAGCAGGCACTGAGTCACCACTGACCTCACAACCACAAACAGCAGCCATGCAACTAGCACTGGCCTAGCAGGCACTGAGCCACCACTGACCTCACAATTGAAAACAGCAGCCACGCACCTAGCACTGGCCTAGCAGGCACTGAGCCACCACTGACCTCACAACCACAAACAGCAGCCACGCACCTAGCACTGGCCTAGCAGGCACTGAGCCACCACTGACCTCACAACCACCAACAGCAGCCACGCACCTAGCACTGGCCTAGCAGGCCCTGAGCCACCACTGACCTCACAACCACCAACAGCACCCACGCACCTAGCACTGGCCTAGCAGGCACTGAGCCACCACTGACCTCACAATTGAAAACAGCAGCCACGCACCTAGCACTGGCCTAGCAGGCACTGAGCCACCACTGACCTCACAACCACAAACAGCAGCCACGCACCTAGCACTGGCCTAGCAGGCACTGAGCCACCACGTACCTCACAACCACCAACAGAACCCACGCACCTAGCAATGGCCTAGCAGGCACTGAGCCACCACTGACCTCACAATTGAAAACAGCAGCCACGCACCTAGCACTGGCCTAGCAGGCACTGAGCCACCACGTACCTCACAACCACCAACAGCACCCACGCACCTAGCACTGGCCTAGCAGGCACTGAGCCACCACTGACCTCACAACCACAAACAGCACCCACACACCTAGCACTGGCCTAGCAGGCACTGAGCCACCACTGAGCTCACAACCACAAACAGCAGCCACGCACCTAGCACTGGCCTAGCAGGCACTGAGCCACCACTGACCTCACAACTGAAAACAGCAGCCACGAACCTAGCACTGGCCTAGCAGGCACTGAGCCACCACTGACCTCACAATTGTAAACAGCAGCCACGCACCTAGCACTGGCCTAGCAGGCACTGAGCCACCACTGACCTCACAACCACAAACAGCACCCACGCACCTAGCACTGGCCTAGCAGGCACTGAGCCACCACTGACCTCACAACTGAAAACAGCAGCCACGCACCTAGCACTGGCCTAGCAGGCACTGAGCCACCACTGACCTCACAACCACAAACAGCACCCACACACCTAGCACTGGCCTAGCAGGCACTGAGCCACCACTGACCTCACAATTGAAAACAGCAGCCACGCACCTAGCACTGGCCTAGCAGGCACTGAGCCACCACTGACCTCACAACCACAAACAGCAGCCACGCACCTAGCACTGGCCTAGCAGGCACTGAGCCACCACTGACCTCACAATTGAAAACAGCAGCCACGCACCTAGCACTGGCCTAGCAGGCACTGAGCCACCACGTACCTCACAACCACCAACAGCACCCACGCACCTAGCACTGGCCTAGCAGGCCCTGAGCCACCACTGACCTCACAACCACCAACAGCAGCCACGTACCTAGCACTGGCCTAGCAGGCCCTGAGCCACCACTGACCTCACAACCACCAACAGCACCCACGCACCTAGCACTGGCCTAGCAGGCACTGAGCCACCACTGACCTCACAATTGAAAACAGCAGCCACGCACCTAGCACTGGCCTAGCAGGCACTGAGCCACCACTGACCTCACAACCACAAACAGCACCCACGCACCTAGCACTGGCCTAGCAGGCACTGAGCCACCACGTACCTCACAACCACCAACAGAACCCACGCACCTAGCACTGGCCTAGCAGGCACTGAGCCACCACTGACCTCACAATTGAAAACAGCAGCCACGCACCTAGCACTGGCCTAGCAGGCACTGAGCCACCACGTACCTCACAACCACCAACAGCACCCACGCACCTAGCACTGGCCTAGCAGGCACTGAGCCACCACTGACCTCACAACCACAAACAGCACCCACGCACCTAACACTGGCCTAGCAGGCACTGAGCCACCACTGACCTCACAACCACCAACAGCAGCCACGCACCTAGCACTGGCCTAGCAGGCCCTGAGCCACCACTGACCTCACAACCACCAACAGCACCCACGCACCTAGCACTGGCCTAGCAGGCACTGAGCCACCACTGACCTCACAATTGAAAACAGCAGCCACGCACCTAGCACTGGCCTAGCAGGCACTGAGCCACCACTGACCTCACAACCACAAACAGCAGCCACGCACCTAGCACTGGCCTAGCAGGCACTGAGCCACCACGTACCTCACAACCACCAACAGAACCCACGCACCTAGCAATGGCCTAGCAGGCACTGAGCCACCACTGACCTCACAATTGAAAACAGCAGCCACGCACCTAGCACTGGCCTAGCAGGCACTGAGCCACCACGTACCTCACAACCACCAACAGCACCCACGCACCTAGCACTGGCCTAGCAGGCACTGAGCCACCACTGACCTCACAACCACAAACAGCACCCACACACCTAGCACTGGCCTAGCAGGCACTGAGCCACCACTGAGCTCACAACCACAAACAGCAGCCACGCACCTAGCACTGGCCTAGCAGGCACTGAGCCACCACTGACCTCACAACTGAAAACAGCAGCCACGAACCTAGCACTGGCCTAGCAGGCACTGAGCCACCACTGACCTCACAATTGTAAACAGCAGCCACGCACCTAGCACTGGCCTAGCAGGCACTGAGCCACCACTGACCTCACAACCACAAACAGCACCCACGCACCTAGCACTGGCCTAGCAGGCACTGAGCCACCACTGACCTCACAACTGAAAACAGCAGCCACGCACCTAGCACTGGCCTAGCAGGCACTGAGCCACCACTGACCTCACAACCACAAACAGCAGCCACGCACCTAGCACTGGCCTAGCAGGCACTGAGCCACCACTGACCTCACAACCACAAACAGCAGCCACGCACCTAGCACTGGCCTAGCAGGCACTGAGCCACCACTGACCTCACAACCACAAACAGCAGCCACGCACCTAGCACTGGCCTAGCAGGCACTGAGCCACCACTGACCTCACAACTGAAAACAGCAGCCACGCACCTAGCACTGGCCTAGCAGGCACTGAGCCACCACTGACCTCACAATTGAAAACAGCAGCCACGCACCTAGCACTGGCCTAGCAGGCACTGAGCCACCACTGACCTCACAACCACAAACAGCAGCCACGCACCTAGCACTGGCCTAGCAGGCACTGAGCCACCACTGACCTCACAACCACAAACAGCACCCACGCACCTAGCACTGGCCTAGAAGGCACTGAGCCACCACTGACCTCACAACCACAAACAGCACCCACGCACCTAGCACTGGCCTAGCAGGCACTGAGCCACCACTGACCTCACAACCACAAACAGCAGCCACGCACCTAGCACTGGCCTAGCAGGCACTGAGCCACCACTGACCTCACAACCACAAACAGCAGCCACGCACCTAGCACTGGCCTAGCAGGCACTGAGCCACCACTGACTTCACAATTGAAAACAGCAGCCACGCACCTAGCCCTGGCCTAGCAGGCACTGAGCCACCACTGACCTCACAACCACCAACAGCACCCACGCACCTAGCACTGGCCTAGCAGGCACTGAGCCACCACTGACCTCACAATTGAAAACAGCAGCCACGCACCTAGCACTGGCCTAGCAGGCACTGAGCCACCACGGACCTCACAACCACCAACAGCAGCCACGCACCGAGCACTGGCCTAGCAGGCACTGAGCCACCACTGACCTCACAGCCACCAACAGCACCCACACACCTAGCACTGGCCTAGCAGGCACTGAGCCACCACTGACCTCACAATTGAAAACAGCAGCCACGCACCTAGCACTGGCCTAGCAGGCACTGAGCCACCACTGACCTCACAACCACAAAGAGCACCCACGCACCTAGCACTGGCCTAGCAGGCACTGAGCCACCACTGACCTCACAATTGAAAACAGCACCCACGCACCTAGCACTGGCCTAGCAGGCACTGAGCCACCACTGACCTCACAACCACAAACATCAGCCACGCACCTAGCACTGGCCTAGCAGGCACTGAGCCATCACGGACCTCACAACCACAAACAGCAGCCACGCACCCAGCACTGGCCTAGCAGGCACTGAGCCACCACTGACCTCACAACTGAAAACAGCAGCCACGCACCTAGCACTGGCCTAGCAGGCACTGAGCCACCACTGACCTCACAATTGAAAACAGCAGCCACGCACCTAGCACTGGCCTAGCAGGCCCTGAGCCACCACTGACCTCACAACCACCAACAGCACCCACGCACCTAGCACTGGCCTAGCAGGCACTGAGCCACCACTGACCTCACAACCACCAACAGCACCCACGCACCTAGCACTGGCCTAGCAGGCACTGAGCCACCACTCACCTCACAACTGAAAACAGCAGCCACGCACCTAGCACTGGCCTAGCAGGCACTGAGCCACCACTGACCTCACAACCACAAACAGCACCCACGCACCTAGCACTGGCCTAGCAGGCACTGAGCCACCACTGACCTCACAAGCACCAACAGCAGCCACGCACCTAGCACTGGCCTAGCAGGCACTGAGCCACCACTGACCTCACAACCACCAACAGCAGCCACGCACCTAGCACTGGCCTAGCAGGCACTGAGCCACCACTGACCTCACAATTGAAAACAGCAGCCACGCACCTAGCACTGGCCTAGCAGGCACTGAGCCACCACTGACCTCACAACCACCAACAGCAGCCACGCACCTAGCACTGGCCTAGCAGGCACTGAGCCACCACTGACCTCACAACCACAAACAGCAGCCACGCACCTAGCACTGGCCTAGCAGGCACTGAGCCACCACTGACCTCACAACCACAAACAGAACCCACGCACTTAGCAATGGCCTAGCTGGCACTGAGCCACCACTGACCTCACAATTGAAAACAGCAGCCACGCACCTAGCACTGGCCTAGCAGGCACTGAGCCACCACTGACCTCACAACCACCAACAGCACCCACGCACCTAGCACTGGCCTAGCAGGCACTGAGCCACCACTGACCTCACAATTGAAAACAGCACCCACGCACCTAGCACTGGCCTAGCAGGCACTGAGCCACCACTGACCTCACAATTGAAAACAGCAGCCACGCACCTAGCACTGGCCTAGCAGGCACTGAGCCACCACTGACCTCACAACCACAAACAGCACCCACGCACCTAGCACTGGCCTAGCAGGCACTGAGCCACCACTGACCTCACAACCACAAACAGCACCCACGCACCTAGCACTGGCCTAGCAGGCACTGAGCCACCACTGACCTCACAACCACCAACAGCAGCCACGCACCTAGCACTGGCCTAGCAGGCACTGAGCCACCACTGACCTCACAACCACAAACAGCAGCCACGCACCTAGCACTGGCCTAGCAGGCACTGAGCCACCACTGACCTCACAACCACCAACAGCACCCACGCACCTAGCACTGGCCTAGCAGGCCCTGAGCCACCACTGACCTCACAATTGAAAACAGCAGCCACGCACCTAGCACTGGCCTAGCAGGCACTGAGCCACCACTGACCTCACAACCACAAACAGCAGCCACGCACCTAGCACTGGCCTAGCAGGCCCTGAGCCACCACTGACCTCACAACCACCAACAGCACCCACGCACCTAGCACTGGCCTAGCAGGCACTGAGCCACCACTGACCTCACAACCACAAACAGCACCCACGCACCTAGCACTGGCCTAGCAGGCACTGAGCCACCACTGACCTCACAATTGAAAACAGCAGCCACGCACCTAGCACTGGCCTAGCAGGCACTGAGCCACCACTGACCTCACAATTGAAAACAGCAGCCACGCACCTAGCACTGGCCTAGCAGGCACTGAGCCACCACTGACCTCACAACCACAAACAGCACCCACGCAACTAGCACTGGCCTAGCAGGCCCTGAGCCACCACTGACCTCACAACCACCAACAGCACCCACGCACCTAGCACTGGCCTAGCAGGCACTGAGCCACCACTGACCTCACAACCACAAACAGCAGCCACGCACCTAGCACTGGCCTAGCAGGCACTGAGCCACCACTGAGCTCACAACCACAAACAGCAGCCACGCACCTAGCACTGGCCTAGCAGGCACTGAGCCACCACGGACCTCACAACCACAAACAGAACCCACGCACCTAGCACTGGCCTAGCAGGCACTGAGCCACCACGGACCTCACAACCACAAACAGCAGCAACGTACCTAGCACTGGGCTAGCAGGCACTGAGCCACCACTGACCTCACAACCACAAACAGCAGCCACGCACCTAGCACTGGCCTAGCAGGCACTGAGCCACCACTGACCTCACAACCACAAACAGCAGCCACGCACCTAGCACTGGCCTAGCAGGCACTGAACCACAAGTGACCTCACAACCACAAACAGCACCCACGCACCTAGCACTGGCCTAGCAGGCACTGAGCCACCACTGACCTCACAATTGAAAACAGCAGCCACGCACCTAGCACTGGCCTAGCAGGCACTGAGCCACCACTGACCTCACAATTGAAAACAGCACCCACGCACCTAGCACTGGCCTAGCAGGCACTGAGCCACCACTGACCTCACAATTGAAAACAGCAGCCACGCACCTAGCACTGGCCTAGCAGGCACTGACCCACCACTGACCTCACAACCACAAACAGCAGCCACGCACCTAGCACTGGCCTAGCAGGCACTGAGCCACCACGTACCTCACAACCACCAACAGCACCCACGCACCTAGCACTGGCCTAGCAGGCACTGAGCCACCACTGACCTCACAACCACAAACAGCAGCCACGCACCTAGCACTGGCCTAGCAGGCACTGAGCCACCACGGACCTCACAACCACAAACAGCAGCCACGCACCTAGCACTGGCCTAGCAGGCACTGAGCCACCACTGACCTCACAACCACAAACAGCACCCACGCACCTAGCACTGGCCTAGCAGGCCCTGAGCCACCACTGACCTCACAACCACCAACAGCACCCACGCACCTAGCACTGGCCTAGCAGGCACTGAGCCACCACTGACCTCACAATTGAAAACAGCAGCCACGCACCTAGCACTGGCCTAGCAGGCACTGAGCCACCACTGACCTCACAACCACAAACAGCAGCCACGCACCTAGCACTGGCCTAGCAGGCACTGAGCCACCACGGACCTCACAACCACAAACAGAACCCACGCACCTAGCACTGGCCTAGCAGGCACTGAGCCACCACGGACCTCACAACCACAAACAGCAGCCACGTACCTAGCACTGGCCTAGCAGGCACTGAGCCACCACTGACCTCACAACCACCAACAGCAGCCACGCACCGAGCACTAGCCTAGCAGGCACTGAGCCACCACTGACCTCACAACCACAAACAGCACCCACACACCTAGCACTGGCCTAGCAGGCACTGAGCCACCACGTACCTCACAACCACCAACAGCACCCACGCAACTAGCACTGGCCTAGCAGGCACTGAGCCACCACTGACCTCACAATTGAAAACAGCAGCCACGCACCTAGCACTGGCCTAGCAGGCACTGAGCCACCACGGACCTCACAACCACCAACAGCAGCCACGCACCGAGCACTGGCCTAGCAGGCACTGAGCCACCACTGACCTCACAACCACAAACAGCACCCACGCACCTAGCACTGGCCTAGCAGGCACTGAGCCACCACTGACCTCACAACCACCAACAGCACCCACGCACCTAGCACTGGCCTAGCAGGCACTGAGCCACCACTGACCTCACAATTGAAAACAGCAGCCACGCACCTAGCACTGGCCTAGCAGGCACTGAGCCACCACTGACCTCACAACCACCAACAGCAGCCACGCACCTAGCACTGGCCTAGCTGGCACTGAGCCACCACTGACCTCACAATTGAAAACAGCAGCCACGCACCTAGCACTGGCCTAGCAGGCACTGAGCCACCACGTACCTCACAACCACCAACAGCACCCACGCACCTAGCACTGGCCTAGCAGGCACTGAGCCACCACTGACCTCACAACCACAAACAGAACCCACGCACCTAGCAATGGCCTAGCAGGCACTGAGCCACCACTGACCTCACAATTGAAAACAGCACCCACGCACCTAGCACTGGCCTAGCAGGCACTGAGCCACCACTGACCTCACAACCACAAACAGCACCCACGCACCTAGCACTGGCCTAGCAGGCCCTGAGCCACCACTGACCTCACAACCACCAACAGCACCCACGCACCTAGCACTGGCCTAGCAGGCACTGAGCCACCACTGACCTCACAATTGAAAACAGCAGCCACGCACCTAGCACTGGCCTAGCAGGCACTGAGCCACCACTGACCTCACAACCACAAACAGCTGCCACGCACCTAGCACTGGCCTAGCAGGCACTGAGCCACCACGGACCTCACAACCACCAACAGAACCCACGCACCTAGCACTGGCCTAGCAGGCACTGAGCCACCACGGACCTCACAACCACAAACAGCAGCCACGTACCTAGCACTGGCCTAGCAGGCACTGAGCCACCACTGACCTCACAACCACAAACAGCAGCCACGCACCTAGCACTGGCCTAGCAGGCACTGAGCCACCACTGACCTCACAACTGAAAACAGCAGCCACGCACCTAGCACTGGCCTAGCAGGCACTGAGCCACCACTGACCTCACAACCACAAACAGCAGCCAAGCACCTAGCACTGGCCTAGCAGGCACTGAGCCACCACTGACCACACAACCACAAACAGCACCCACGCACCTAGCACTGGCCTAGCAGGCACTGAGCCACCACGTACCTCACAACCACCAACAGCACCCACGCACCTAGCACTGGCCTAGCAGGCACTGAGCCACCACTGACCTCACAACCACAAACAGCAGCCACGCACCTAGCACTGGCCTAGCAGGCACTGAGCCACCACGGACCTCACAACCACAAACAGCACCCACACACCTAGCACTGGCCTAGCAGGCACTGAGCCACCACTGACCTCACAATTGAAAACAGCAGCCACGCACCTAGCACTGGCCTAGCAGGCACTGAGCCACCACTGACCTCACAATTGAAAACAGCAGCCACGCACCTAGCACTGGCCTAGCAGGCACTGAGCCACCACGTACCTCACAACCACCAACAGCACCCACGCACCTAGCACTGGCCTAGCAGGCACTGAGCCACCACTGACCTCACAACCACCAACAGCAGCCACGCACCTAGCACTGGCCTAGCAGGCCCTGAGCCACCACTGACCTCACAACCACCAACAGCACCCACGCACCTAGCACTGGCCTAGCAGGCACTGAGCCACCACTGACCTCACAATTGAAAACAGCAGCCACGCACCTAGCACTGGCCTAGCAGGCACTGAGCCACCACGTACCTCACAACCGCCAACAGCAGCCACGCACCTAGCACTGGCCTAGCAGGCACTGAGCCACCACGTACCTCACAACCACCAACAGAACCCACGCACCTAGCACTGGCCTAGCAGGCACTGAGCCACCACTGACCTCACAATTGAAAACAGCAGCCACGCACCTAGCACTGGCCTAGCAGGCACTGAGCCACCACGTACCTCACAACCACCAACAGCACCCACGCACCTAGCACTGGCCTAGCAGGCACTGAGCCACCACTGACCTCACAACCACAAACAGCACCCACACACCTAGCACTGGCCTAGCAGGCACTGAGCCACCACTGAGCTCACAACCACAAACAGCAGCCACGCACCTAGCACTGGCCTAGCAGGCACTGAGCCACCACTGACCTCACAACCACAAACAGCAGCCACGCACCTAGCACTGGCCTAGCAGGCACTGAGCCACCACTGACCTCACAACCACCAACAGCAGCCACGCACCTAGCACTGGCCTAGCAGGCACTGAGCCACCACTGACCTCACAACCACAAACAGCAGCCACGCACCTAGCAATGGCCTAGCAGGCACTGAGTCACCACTGACCTCACAACCACAAACAGCAGCCATGCAACTAGCACTGGCCTAGCAGGCACTGAGCCACCACTGACCTCACAATTGAAAACAGCAGCCACGCACCTAGCACTGGCCTAGCAGGCACTGAGCCACCACTGACCTCACAACCACAAACAGCAGCCACGCACCTAGCACTGGCCTAGCAGGCACTGAGCCACCACTGACCTCACAACCACCAACAGCAGCCACGCACCTAGCACTGGCCTAGCAGGCCCTGAGCCACCACTGACCTCACAACCACCAACAGCACCCACGCACCTAGCACTGGCCTAGCAGGCACTGAGCCACCACTGACCTCACAATTGAAAACAGCAGCCACGCACCTAGCACTGGCCTAGCAGGCACTGAGCCACCACGTACCTCACAACCACCAACAGAACCCACGCACCTAGCAATGGCCTAGCAGGCACTGAGCCACCACTGACCTCACAACCACAAACAGCAGCCACGCACCTAGCACTGGCCTAGCAGGCACTGAGCCACCACGTACCTCACAACCACCAACAGCACCCACGCACCTAGCACTGGCCTAGCAGGCACTGAGCCACCACTGACCTCACAACCACAAACAGCACCCACACACCTAGCACTGGCCTAGCAGGCACTGAGCCACCACTGAGCTCACAACCACAAACAGCAGCCACGCACCTAGCACTGGCCTAGCAGGCACTGAGCCACCACTGACCTCACAACTGAAAACAGCAGCCACGAACCTAGCACTGGCCTAGCAGGCACTGAGCCACCACTGACCTCACAATTGTAAACAGCAGCCACGCACCTAGCACTGGCCTAGCAGGCACTGAGCCACCACTGACCTCACAACCACAAACAGCACCCACGCACCTAGCACTGGCCTAGCAGGCACTGAGCCACCACTGACCTCACAACTGAAAACAGCAGCCACGCACCTAGCACTGGCCTAGCAGGCACTGAGCCACCACTGACCTCACAACCACAAACAGCACCCACACACCTAGCACTGGCCTAGCAGGCACTGAGCCACCACTGACCTCACAATTGAAAACAGCAGCCACGCACCTAGCACTGGCCTAGCAGGCACTGAGCCACCACTGACCTCACAACCACAAACAGCAGCCACGCACCTAGCACTGGCCTAGCAGGCACTGAGCCACCACTGACCTCACAATTGAAAACAGCAGCCACGCACCTAGCACTGGCCTAGCAGGCACTGAGCCACCACGTACCTCACAACCACCAACAGCACCCACGCACCTAGCACTGGCCTAGCAGGCACTGAGCCACCACTGACCTCACAATTGAAAACAGCAGCCACGCACCTAGCACTGGCCTAGCAGGCACTGAGCCACCACTGACCTCACAATTGAAAACAGCACCCACGCACCTAGCACTGGCCTAGCAGGCACTGAGCCACCACTGACCTCACAATTGAAAACAGCAGCCACGCACCTAGCACTGGCCTAGCAGGCACTGACCCACCACTGACCTCACAACCATAAAGAGCAGCCACGCACCTAGCACTGGCCTAGCAGGCACTGAGCCACCACGTACCTCACAACCACCAACAGCACCCACGCACCTAGCACTGGCCTAGCAGGCACTGAGCCACCACTGACCTCACAACCACAAACAGCAGCCACGCACCTAGCACTGGCCTAGCAGGCACTGAGCCACCACGGACCTCACAACCACAAACAGCAGCCACGCACCTAGCACTGGCCTAGCAGGCACTGAGCCACCACTGACCTCACAACCACAAACAGCACCCACGCACCTAGCACTGGCCTAGCAGGCCCTGAGCCACCACTGACCTCACAACCACCAACAGCACCCACGCACCTAGCACTGGCCTAGCAGGCACTGAGCCACCACTGACCTCACAATTGAAAACAGCAGCCACGCACCTAGCACTGGCCTAGCAGGCACTGAGCCACCACTGACCTCACAACCACAAACAGCAGCCACGCACCTAGCACTGGCCTAGCAGGCACTGAGCCACCACGGACCTCACAACCACAAACAGAACCCACGCACCTAGCACTGGCCTAGCAGGCACTGAGCCACCACGGACCTCACAACCACAAACAGCAGCCACGTACCTAGCACTGGCCTAGCAGGCACTGAGCCACCACTGACCTCACAACCACCAACAGCAGCCACGCACCGAGCACTAGCCTAGCAGGCACTGAGCCACCACTGACCTCACAACCACAAACAGCACCCACACACCTAGCACTGGCCTAGCAGGCACTGAGCCACCACGTACCTCACAACCACCAACAGCACCCACGCAACTAGCACTGGCCTAGCAGGCACTGAGCCACCACTGACCTCACAATTGAAAACAGCAGCCACGCACCTAGCACTGGCCTAGCAGGCACTGAGCCACCACGGACCTCACAACCACCAACAGCAGCCACGCACCGAGCACTGGCCTAGCAGGCACTGAGCCACCACTGACCTCACAACCACAAACAGCACCCACGCACCTAGCACTGGCCTAGCAGGCACTGAGCCACCACTGACCTCACAACCACCAACAGCACCCACGCACCTAGCACTGGCCTAGCAGGCACTGAGCCACCACTGACCTCACAATTGAAAACAGCAGCCACGCACCTAGCACTGGCCTAGCAGGCACTGAGCCACCACTGACCTCACAACCACCAACAGCAGCCACGCACCTAGCACTGGCCTAGCTGGCACTGAGCCACCACTGACCTCACAATTGAAAACAGCAGCCACGCACCTAGCACTGGCCTAGCAGGCACTGAGCCACCACGTACCTCACAACCACCAACAGCACCCACGCACCTAGCACTGGCCTAGCAGGCACTGAGCCACCACTGACCTCACAACCACAAACAGAACCCACGCACCTAGCAATGGCCTAGCAGGCACTGAGCCACCACTGACCTCACAATTGAAAACAGCACCCACGCACCTAGCACTGGCCTAGCAGGCACTGAGCCACCACTGACCTCACAACCACAAACAGCACCCACGCACCTAGCACTGGCCTAGCAGGCCCTGAGCCACCACTGACCTCACAACCACCAACAGCACCCACGCACCTAGCACTGGCCTAGCAGGCACTGAGCCACCACTGACCTCACAATTGAAAACAGCAGCCACGCACCTAGCACTGGCCTAGCAGGCACTGAGCCACCACTGACCTCACAACCACAAACAGCTGCCACGCACCTAGCACTGGCCTAGCAGGCACTGAGCCACCACGGACCTCACAACCACCAACAGAACCCACGCACCTAGCACTGGCCTAGCAGGCACTGAGCCACCACGGACCTCACAACCACAAACAGCAGCCACGTACCTAGCACTGGCCTAGCAGGCACTGAGCCACCACTGACCTCACAACCACAAACAGCAGCCACGCACCTAGCACTGGCCTAGCAGGCACTGAGCCACCACTGACCTCACAACTGAAAACAGCAGCCACGCACCTAGCACTGGCCTAGCAGGCACTGAGCCACCACTGACCTCACAACCACAAACAGCAGCCAAGCACCTAGCACTGGCCTAGCAGGCACTGAGCCACCACTGACCACACAACCACAAACAGCACCCACGCACCTAGCACTGGCCTAGCAGGCACTGAGCCACCACGTACCTCACAACCACCAACAGCACCCACGCACCTAGCACTGGCCTAGCAGGCACTGAGCCACCACTGACCTCACAACCACAAACAGCAGCCACGCACCTAGCACTGGCCTAGCAGGCACTGAGCCACCACGGACCTCACAACCACAAACAGCACCCACACACCTAGCACTGGCCTAGCAGGCACTGAGCCACCACTGACCTCACAATTGAAAACAGCAGCCACGCACCTAGCACTGGCCTAGCAGGCACTGAGCCACCACTGACCTCACAATTGAAAACAGCAGCCACGCACCTAGCACTGGCCTAGCAGGCACTGAGCCACCACGTACCTCACAACCACCAACAGCACCCACGCACCTAGCACTGGCCTAGCAGGCACTGAGCCACCACTGACCTCACAACCACCAACAGCAGCCACGCACCTAGCACTGGCCTAGCAGGCCCTGAGCCACCACTGACCTCACAACCACCAACAGCACCCACGCACCTAGCACTGGCCTAGCAGGCACTGAGCCACCACTGACCTCACAATTGAAAACAGCAGCCACGCACCTAGCACTGGCCTAGCAGGCACTGAGCCACCACGTACCTCACAACCGCCAACAGCAGCCACGCACCTAGCACTGGCCTAGCAGGCACTGAGCCACCACGTACCTCACAACCACCAACAGAACCCACGCACCTAGCACTGGCCTAGCAGGCACTGAGCCACCACTGACCTCACAATTGAAAACAGCAGCCACGCACCTAGCACTGGCCTAGCAGGCACTGAGCCACCACGTACCTCACAACCACCAACAGCACCCACGCACCTAGCACTGGCCTAGCAGGCACTGAGCCACCACTGACCTCACAACCACAAACAGCACCCACACACCTAGCACTGGCCTAGCAGGCACTGAGCCACCACTGAGCTCACAACCACAAACAGCAGCCACGCACCTAGCACTGGCCTAGCAGGCACTGAGCCACCACTGACCTCACAACCACAAACAGCAGCCACGCACCTAGCACTGGCCTAGCAGGCACTGAGCCACCACTGACCTCACAACCACCAACAGCAGCCACGCACCTAGCACTGGCCTAGCAGGCACTGAGCCACCACTGACCTCACAACCACAAACAGCAGCCACGCACCTAGCAATGGCCTAGCAGGCACTGAGTCACCACTGACCTCACAACCACAAACAGCAGCCATGCAACTAGCACTGGCCTAGCAGGCACTGAGCCACCACTGACCTCACAATTGAAAACAGCAGCCACGCACCTAGCACTGGCCTAGCAGGCACTGAGCCACCACTGACCTCACAACCACAAACAGCAGCCACGCACCTAGCACTGGCCTAGCAGGCACTGAGCCACCACTGACCTCACAACCACCAACAGCAGCCACGCACCTAGCACTGGCCTAGCAGGCCCTGAGCCACCACTGACCTCACAACCACCAACAGCACCCACGCACCTAGCACTGGCCTAGCAGGCACTGAGCCACCACTGACCTCACAATTGAAAACAGCAGCCACGCACCTAGCACTGGCCTAGCAGGCACTGAGCCACCACTGACCTCACAACCACAAACAGCAGCCACGCACCTAGCACTGGCCTAGCAGGCACTGAGCCACCACGTACCTCACAACCACCAACAGAACCCACGCACCTAGCAATGGCCTAGCAGGCACTGAGCCACCACTGACCTCACAACCACAAACAGCAGCCACGCACCTAGCACTGGCCTAGCAGGCACTGAGCCACCACGTACCTCACAACCACCAACAGCACCCACGCACCTAGCACTGGCCTAGCAGGCACTGAGCCACCACTGACCTCACAACCACAAACAGCACCCACACACCTAGCACTGGCCTAGCAGGCACTGAGCCACCACTGAGCTCACAACCACAAACAGCAGCCACGCACCTAGCACTGGCCTAGCAGGCACTGAGCCACCACTGACCTCACAACTGAAAACAGCAGCCACGAACCTAGCACTGGCCTAGCAGGCACTGAGCCACCACTGACCTCACAATTGTAAACAGCAGCCACGCACCTAGCACTGGCCTAGCAGGCACTGAGCCACCACTGACCTCACAACCACAAACAGCACCCACGCACCTAGCACTGGCCTAGCAGGCACTGAGCCACCACTGACCTCACAACTGAAAACAGCAGCCACGCACCTAGCACTGGCCTAGCAGGCACTGAGCCACCACTGACCTCACAACCACAAACAGCACCCACACACCTAGCACTGGCCTAGCAGGCACTGAGCCACCACTGACCTCACAATTGAAAACAGCAGCCACGCACCTAGCACTGGCCTAGCAGGCACTGAGCCACCACTGACCTCACAACCACAAACAGCAGCCACGCACCTAGCACTGGCCTAGCAGGCACTGAGCCACCACTGACCTCACAATTGAAAACAGCAGCCACGCACCTAGCACTGGCCTAGCAGGCACTGAGCCACCACGTACCTCACAACCACCAACAGCACCCACGCACCTAGCACTGGCCTAGCAGGCCCTGAGCCACCACTGACCTCACAACCACCAACAGCAGCCACGTACCTAGCACTGGCCTAGCAGGCCCTGAGCCACCACTGACCTCACAACCACCAACAGCACCCACGCACCTAGCACTGGCCTAGCAGGCACTGAGCCACCACTGACCTCACAATTGAAAACAGCAGCCACGCACCTAGCACTGGCCTAGCAGGCACTGAGCCACCACTGACCTCACAACCACAAACAGCACCCACGCACCTAGCACTGGCCTAGCAGGCACTGAGCCACCACGTACCTCACAACCACCAACAGAACCCACGCACCTAGCACTGGCCTAGCAGGCACTGAGCCACCACTGACCTCACAATTGAAAACAGCAGCCACGCACCTAGCACTGGCCTAGCAGGCACTGAGCCACCACGTACCTCACAACCACCAACAGCACCCACGCACCTAGCACTGGCCTAGCAGGCACTGAGCCACCACTGACCTCACAACCACAAACAGCAGCCACGCACCTAGCACTGGCCTAGCAGGCACTGAGCCACCACTGACCTCACAACCACCAACAGCAGCCACGCACCTAGCACTGGCCTAGCAGGCCCTGAGCCACCACTGACCTCACAACCACCAACAGCACCCACGCACCTAGCACTGGCCTAGCAGGCACTGAGCCACCACTGACCTCACAATTGAAAACAGCAGCCACGCACCTAGCACTGGCCTAGCAGGCACTGAGCCACCACTGACCTCACAACCACAAACAGCAGCCACGCACCTAGCACTGGCCTAGCAGGCACTGAGCCACCACGTACCTCACAACCACCAACAGAACCCACGCACCTAGCAATGGCCTAGCAGGCACTGAGCCACCACTGACCTCACAATTGAAAACAGCAGCCACGCACCTAGCACTGGCCTAGCAGGCACTGAGCCACCACGTACCTCACAACCACCAACAGCACCCACGCACCTAGCACTGGCCTAGCAGGCACTGAGCCACCACTGACCTCACAACCACAAACAGCACCCACACACCTAGCACTGGCCTAGCAGGCACTGAGCCACCACTGAGCTCACAACCACAAACAGCAGCCACGCACCTAGCACTGGCCTAGCAGGCACTGAGCCACCACTGACCTCACAACTGAAAACAGCAGCCACGAACCTAGCACTGGCCTAGCAGGCACTGAGCCACCACTGACCTCACAATTGTAAACAGCAGCCACGCACCTAGCACTGGCCTAGCAGGCACTGAGCCACCACTGACCTCACAACCACAAACAGCACCCACGCACCTAGCACTGGCCTAGCAGGCACTGAGCCACCACTGACCTCACAACTGAAAACAGCAGCCACGCACCTAGCACTGGCCTAGCAGGCACTGAGCCACCACTGACCTCACAACCACAAACAGCAGCCACGCACCTAGCACTGGCCTAGCAGGCACTGAGCCACCACTGACCTCACAACCACAAACAGCAGCCACGCACCTAGCACTGGCCTAGCAGGCACTGAGCCACCACTGACCTCACAACCACAAACAGCAGCCACGCACCTAGCACTGGCCTAGCAGGCACTGAGCCACCACTGACCTCACAACTGAAAACAGCAGCCACGCACCTAGCACTGGCCTAGCAGGCACTGAGCCACCACTGACCTCACAATTGAAAACAGCAGCCACGCACCTAGCACTGGCCTAGCAGGCACTGAGCCACCACTGACCTCACAACCACAAACAGCAGCCACGCACCTAGCACTGGCCTAGCAGGCACTGAGCCACCACTGACCTCACAACCACAAACAGCACCCACGCACCTAGCACTGGCCTAGAAGGCACTGAGCCACCACTGACCTCACAACCACAAACAGCACCCACGCACCTAGCACTGGCCTAGCAGGCACTGAGCCACCACTGACCTCACAACCACAAACAGCAGCCACGCACCTAGCACTGGCCTAGCAGGCACTGAGCCACCACTGACCTCACAACCACAAACAGCAGCCACGCACCTAGCACTGGCCTAGCAGGCACTGAGCCACCACTGACCTCACAATTGAAAACAGCAGCCACGCACCTAGCACTGGCCTAGCAGGCACTGAGCCACCACTGAGCTCACAACCACAAACAGCAGCCACGCACCTAGCACTGGCCTAGCAGGCACGGAGCCACAAGTGACCTCACAACCCAAAACAGCAGCCACGCACCTAGAACCGGCCTAGCAGGCACTGAGCCACCACTGACCTCACAATTGAAAACAGCAGCCACGCACCTAGCACTGGCCTAGCAGGCACTGAGCCACCACTGACCTCACAACCACCAACAGCAGCCACGTACCTAGCACTGGCCTAGCAGGCACTGAGCCACCACTGACCTCACAACCACAAACAGCAGCCACGCACCTAGCACTGGCCTAGCAGGCACTGAGCCATCACGGACCTCACAACCACAAACAGCAGCCACGCACCCAGCACTGGCCTAGCAGGCACTGAGCCACCACTGACCTCACAACCACCAACAGCAGCCACGCACCTAGCACTGGCCTAGCAGGCACTGAGCCACCACTGACCTCACAACCACCAACAGCAGCCACGCACCTAGCACTGGCCTAGCAGGCACTGAGCCACCACTGACCTCACAATTGAAAACAGCAGCCACGCACCTAGCACTGGCCTAGCAGGCACTGAGCCACCACTGACCTCACAACCACAAACAGCAGCCACGCACCTAGCACTGGCCTAGCAGGCACTGAGCCACCACTGACCTCACAACCACAAACAGCACCCACGCACCTAGCACTGGCCTAGCAGGCACTGAGCCACCACTGACCTCACAACCACAAACAGCAGCCACGCACCTAGCACTGGCCTAGCAGGCACTGAGCCACCACTGACCTCACAACCACCAACAGCAGCCACGCACCTAGCACTGGCCTAGCAGGCACTGAGCCACCACTGACCTCACAATTGAAAACAGCAGCCACGCACCTAGCACTGGCCTAGCAGGCACTGAGCCACCACTGACCTCACAACCACAAACAGCAGCCACGCACCTAGCACTGGCCTAGCAGGCACTGAGCCACCACTGACCTCACAACTGAAAACAGCAGCCACGCACCTAGCACTGGCCTAGCAGGCACTGAGCCACCACTGACCTCACAATTGAAAACAGCAGCCACGCACCTAGCACTGGCCTAGCAGGCACTGAGCCACCACTGACCTCACAACCACAAACAGCAGCCACGCACCCAGCACTGGCCTAGCAGGCGCTGAGCCACCACTGACCTCACAACCACCAACAGCAGCCACGCACCTAGCACTGGCCTAGCAGGCACTGAGCCACCACTGACCTCACAATTGTAAACAGCAGCCACGCACCTAGCACTGGCCTAGCAGGCACTGAGCCACCACTGACCTCACAACCACAAACAGCACCCACGCACCTAGCACTGGCCTAGCAGGCACTGAGCCACCACTGACCTCACAACCACAAACAGCACCCACGCACCTAGCAATGGCCTAGCAGGCACTGAGCCACCACTGACCTCACAACTGAAAACAGCAGCCACGCACCTAGCACTGGCCTAGCAGGCACTGAGCCACCACTGACCTCACAACCACCAACAGCAGCTACGCACCTAGCACTGGCCTAGCAGGCACTGAGCCACCACTGACCTCACAACCACAAACAGCACCCACGCACCTAGCAATGGCCTAGCAGGCACTGAGTCACCACTGACCTCACAACCACAAACAGCAGCCATGCAACTAGCACTGGCCTAGCAGGCACTGAGCCACCACTGACCTCACAACCACCAACAGCAGCCACGCACCTAGCACTGGCCTAGCAGGCACTGAGCCACCACTGACCTCACTATTGAAAACAGCAGCCAGGCACCTAGCACTGGCCTAGCAGGCACTGAGCCACCACTGACCTCACAACCACCAACAGCAGCCACGCACCTAGCACTGGCCTAGCAGGCACTGAGCCACCACTGACCTCACTATTGAAAACAGCAGCCAGGCACCTAGCACTGGCCTAGCAGGCACTGAGCCACCACTGACCTCACAACCACAAACAGCACCCACGCACCTAGCACTGGCCTATCAGACACTGAGCCACCACTGACCTCACAACCACCAACAGAACCCACGCACCTAGCACTGGCCTAGCAGGCACTGAGCCACCACTGACCTCACAATTGAAAACAGCAGCCACGCACCTAGCACTGGCCTAGCAGGCACTGAGCCACCACTGACCTCACAACCACCAACAGCAGCCACGCACCTAGCACTGGCCTAGCAGGCACTGAGCCACCACTGACCTCAAAATTGAAAACAGCAGCCACGCACCTAGCACTGGCCTAGCAGGCACTGAGCCACCACTGACCTCACAACCACAAACAGCACCCACGCAGCTAGCACTGGCCTAGCAGGCACTGAGCCACCACTGACCTCACAATTGAAAACAGCAGCCACGCACCTAGCACTGGCCTAGCAGGCACTGAGCCATCACGGACCTCACAACCACCAACAGCAGCCACGCACCCAGCACTGGCCTAGCAGGCACTGAGCCACCACTCACCTCACAACCACCAACAGCAGCCACCCACCTAGCACTGGCCTAGCAGGCACTGAGCCACCACTGACCTCACAACCACAAACAGCACCCACGCACCTAGCACTGGCCTAGCAGGCACTGAGCCACCACTGACCTCACAACCACAAACAGCACCCACACACCTAGCACTGGCCTAGCAGGCACTGAGCCACCACTGACCTCACAACCACAAACAGCAGCCACGCACCTAGCACTGGCCTAGCAGGCACTGAGCCACCACTGACCTCACAACCACAAACAGCAGCCACGCACCTAGCACTGGCCTAGCAGGCACTGAGCCACAAGGACCTCACAACCACCAACAGCAGCCACGCACCTAGCACTGGCCTAGCAGGCACTGAGCCACCACTGACCTCACAATTGAAAACAGCAGCCACGCACCTAGCACTGGCCTAGCAGGCACTGAGCCACCACTGACCTCACAACCACCAACAGCAGCCACGCACCTAGCACTGGCCTAGCAGGCACTGAGCCACCACTGACCTCACAATTGAAAACAGCAGCCACGCACCTAGCACTGGCCTAGCAGGCACTGAGCCACCACTGACCTCACAACCACCAACAGCACCCACGCACCTAGCACTGGCCTAGCAGGCACTGAGCCACCACTGACCTCACAACCACCAACAGCAGCCACGCACCTAGCACTGGCCTAGCAGGCACTGAGCCACCACTGACCTCACAACTGAAAACAGCAGCCACGCACCTAGCACTGGCCTAGCAGGCACTGAGCCACCACTGACCTCACAATTGAAAACAGCAGCCACGCACCTAGCACTGGCCTAGCAGGCACTGAGCCACCACTGACCTCACAACCACCAACAGCAGCCACGCACCTAGCACTGGCCTAGCAGGCACTGAGCCACCACTGTCCTCACAACCACCAACAGCAGCCATGCACCTAGCACTGGCCTAGCAGGCACTGAGCCACCACTGACCTCACAATCACCAACAGCAGCCACGCACCTAGCACTGGCCTAGCAGGCACTGAGCCACCACTGACCTCACAACCACAAACAGCACCCACGCACCTAGCAATGGCCTAGCAGGCACTGAGTCACCACTGACCTCACAACCACAAACAGCAGCCATGCAACTAGCACTGGCCTAGCAGGCACTGAGCCACCACTGACCTCACAATTGAAAACAGCAGCCACGCACCTAGCACTGGCCTAGCAGGCACTGAGCCACCACTGACCTCACAACCACCAACAGCAGCCACGCACCTAGCACTGGCCTAGCAGGCACTGAGCCACCACTGACCTCACAACCACCAACAGCAGCCACGCACCTAGCACTGGCCTAGCAGGCACTGAGCCACCACTGACCTCACTATTGAAAACAGCAGCCAGGCACCTAGCACTGGCCTAGCAGGCACTGAGCCACCACTGACCTCACAACCACAAACAGCACCCACGCACCTAGCACTGGCCTAGCAGGCACTGAGCCATCACGGACCTCACAACCACAAACAGCAGCCACGCACCCAGCACTGGCCTAGCAGGCACTGAGCCACCACTGACCTCACAACCACCAACAGCAGCCACGCACCTAGCACTGGCCTAGCAGGCACTGAGCCACCACTGACCTCACAATTGAAAACAGCAGCCACGCACCTAGCACTGGCCTAGCAGGCACTGAGCCACCACTGACCTCACAACCACCAACAGCAGCCACGCACCTAGCACTGGCCTAGCAGGCACTGAGCCACCACTGACCTCACAACTGAAAACAGCAGCCACGCACCTAGCACTGGCCTAGCAGGCACTGAGCCACCACTGACCTCACAACCACAAACAGCAGCCATGCAACTAGCACTGGCCTAGCAGGCACTGAGCCACCACTGACCTCACAATTGAAAACAGCAGCCACGCACCTAGCACTGGCCTAGCAGGCACTGAGCCACCACTGACCTCACAACCACCAACAGCAGCCACGCACCTAGCACTGGCCTAGCAGGCACTGAGCCACCACTGACCTCACAACCACCAACAGCAGCCACGCACCTAGCACTGGCCTAGCAGGCACTGAGCCACCACTGACCTCACTATTGAAAACAGCAGCCAGGCACCTAGCACTGGCCTAGCAGGCACTGAGCCACCACTGACCTCACAACCACAAACAGCACCCACGCACCTAGCAATGGCCTAGCAGGCACTGAGCCACCACTGACCTCACAACTGAAAACAGCAGCCACGCACCTAGCACTGGCCTAGCAGGCACTGAGCCACCACTGACCTCACAACCACCAACAGCAGCTACGCACCTAGCACTGGCCTAGCAGGCACTGAGCCACCACTGACCTCACAACCACAAACAGCACCCACGCACCTAGCAATGGCCTAGCAGGCACTGAGTCACCACTGACCTCACAACCACAAACAGCAGCCATGCAACTAGCACTGGCCTAGCAGGCACTGAGCCACCACTGACCTCACAACCACCAACAGCAGCCACGCACCTAGCACTGGCCTAGCAGGCACTGAGCCACCACTGACCTCACTATTGAAAACAGCAGCCAGGCACCTAGCACTGGCCTAGCAGGCACTGAGCCACCACTGACCTCACAACCACCAACAGCAGCCACGCACCTAGCACTGGCCTAGCAGGCACTGAGCCACCACTGACCTCACTATTGAAAACAGCAGCCAGGCACCTAGCACTGGCCTAGCAGGCACTGAGCCACCACTGACCTCACAACCACAAACAGCACCCACGCACCTAGCACTGGCCTATCAGACACTGAGCCACCACTGACCTCACAACCACCAACAGAACCCACGCACCTAGCACTGGCCTAGCAGGCACTGAGCCACCACTGACCTCACAATTGAAAACAGCAGCCACGCACCTAGCACTGGCCTAGCAGGCACTGAGCCACCACTGACCTCACAACCACCAACAGCAGCCACGCACCTAGCACTGGCCTAGCAGGCACTGAGCCACCACTGACCTCAAAATTGAAAACAGCAGCCACGCACCTAGCACTGGCCTAGCAGGCACTGAGCCACCACTGACCTCACAACCACAAACAGCACCCACGCAGCTAGCACTGGCCTAGCAGGCACTGAGCCACCACTGACCTCACAATTGAAAACAGCAGCCACGCACCTAGCACTGGCCTAGCAGGCACTGAGCCACCACTGACCTCACAACCACAAACAGCAGCCACGCACCTAGCACTGGCCTAGCAGGCACTGAGCCACCACTGACCTCACAACCACAAACAGCAGCCACGCACCTAGCACTGGCCTAGCAGGCACTGAGCCACCACTGACCTCACAACCACAAACAGCAGCCACGCACCTAGCACTGGCCTAGCAGGCACTGAGCCACCACTGACCTCACAACTGAAAACAGCAGCCACGCACCTAGCACTGGCCTAGCAGGCACTGAGCCACCACTGACCTCACAATTGAAAACAGCAGCCACGCACCTAGCACTGGCCTAGCAGGCACTGAGCCACCACTGACCTCACAACCACAAACAGCAGCCACGCACCTAGCACTGGCCTAGCAGGCACTGAGCCACCACTGACCTCACAACCACAAACAGCACCCACGCACCTAGCACTGGCCTAGAAGGCACTGAGCCACCACTGACCTCACAACCACAAACAGCACCCACGCACCTAGCACTGGCCTAGCAGGCACTGAGCCACCACTGACCTCACAACCACAAACAGCAGCCACGCACCTAGCACTGGCCTAGCAGGCACTGAGCCACCACTGACCTCACAACCACAAACAGCAGCCACGCACCTAGCACTGGCCTAGCAGGCACTGAGCCACCACTGACCTCACAATTGAAAACAGCAGCCACGCACCTAGCACTGGCCTAGCAGGCACTGAGCCACCACTGAGCTCAAACCACAAACAGCACCCACGCACCTAGCACTGGCCTAGCAGGCACTGAGCCACCACTGACCTCACAACCACAAACAGCACCCACGCACCTAGCACTGGCCTAGCAGGCACTGAGCCACCACTGACCTCACAACCACCAACAGCAGCCACGCACCTAGCACTGGCCTAGCAGGCACTGAGCCACAAGTGACCTCAGAACTGCAAACAGCAGCCACGCACCTAGCACTGGCCTAGCAGGCACTGAGCCAGAAGTGACCTCACAATTGAAAACAGCAGCCACGCACCTAGCACTGGCCTAGCAGGCACTGAGCCACCACTGACCTCACAACCACAAACAGCAGCCACGCACCTAGCACTGGCCTAGCAGGCACGGAGCCACAAGTGACCTCACAACCCAAAACAGCAGCCACGCACCTAGAACCGGCCTAGCAGGCACTGAGCCACCACTGACCTCACAATTGAAAACAGCAGCCACGCACCTAGCACTGGCCTAGCAGGCACTGAGCCACCACTGACCTCACAACCACCAACAGCAGCCACGTACCTAGCACTGGCCTAGCAGGCACTGAGCCACCACTGACCTCACAACCACAAACAGCAGCCACGCACCTAGCACTGGCCTAGCAGGCACTGAGCCATCACGGACCTCACAACCACAAACAGCAGCCACGCACCCAGCACTGGCCTAGCAGGCACTGAGCCACCACTGACCTCACAACCACCAACAGCAGCCACGCACCTAGCACTGGCCTAGCAGGCACTGAGCCACCACTGACCTCACAACCACCAACAGCAGCCACGCACCTAGCACTGGCCTAGCAGGCACTGAGCCACCACTGACCTCACAATTGAAAACAGCAGCCACGCACCTAGCACTGGCCTAGCAGGCACTGAGCCACCACTGACCTCACAACCACAAACAGCAGCCACGCACCTAGCACTGGCCTAGCAGGCACTGAGCCACCACTGACCTCACAACCACAAACAGCACCCACGCACCTAGCACTGGCCTAGCAGGCACTGAGCCACCACTGACCTCACAACCACAAACAGCAGCCACGCACCTAGCACTGGCCTAGCAGGCACTGAGCCACCACTGACCTCACAACCACCAACAGCAGCCACGCACCTAGCACTGGCCTAGCAGGCACTGAGCCACCACTGACCTCACAATTGAAAACAGCAGCCACGCACCTAGCACTGGCCTAGCAGGCACTGAGCCACCACTGACCTCACAACCACAAACAGCAGCCACGCACCTAGCACTGGCCTAGCAGGCACTGAGCCACCACTGACCTCACAACTGAAAACAGCAGCCACGCACCTAGCACTGGCCTAGCAGGCACTGAGCCACCACTGACCTCACAATTGAAAACAGCAGCCACGCACCTAGCACTGGCCTAGCAGGCACTGAGCCACCACTGACCTCACAACCACAAACAGCAGCCACGCACCCAGCACTGGCCTAGCAGGCGCTGAGCCACCACTGACCTCACAACCACCAACAGCAGCCACGCACCTAGCACTGGCCTAGCAGGCACTGAGCCACCACTGACCTCACAATTGTAAACAGCAGCCACGCACCTAGCACTGGCCTAGCAGGCACTGAGCCACCACTGACCTCACAACCACAAACAGCACCCACGCACCTAGCACTGGCCTAGCAGGCACTGAGCCACCACTGACCTCACAACCACAAACAGCACCCACGCACCTAGCAATGGCCTAGCAGGCACTGAGCCACCACTGACCTCACAACTGAAAACAGCAGCCACGCACCTAGCACTGGCCTAGCAGGCACTGAGCCACCACTGACCTCACAACCACCAACAGCAGCTACGCACCTAGCACTGGCCTAGCAGGCACTGAGCCACCACTGACCTCACAACCACAAACAGCACCCACGCACCTAGCAATGGCCTAGCAGGCACTGAGTCACCACTGACCTCACAACCACAAACAGCAGCCATGCAACTAGCACTGGCCTAGCAGGCACTGAGCCACCACTGACCTCACAACCACCAACAGCAGCCACGCACCTAGCACTGGCCTAGCAGGCACTGAGCCACCACTGACCTCACTATTGAAAACAGCAGCCAGGCACCTAGCACTGGCCTAGCAGGCACTGAGCCACCACTGACCTCACAACCACCAACAGCAGCCACGCACCTAGCACTGGCCTAGCAGGCACTGAGCCACCACTGACCTCACTATTGAAAACAGCAGCCAGGCACCTAGCACTGGCCTAGCAGGCACTGAGCCACCACTGACCTCACAACCACAAACAGCACCCACGCACCTAGCACTGGCCTATCAGACACTGAGCCACCACTGACCTCACAACCACCAACAGAACCCACGCACCTAGCACTGGCCTAGCAGGCACTGAGCCACCACTGACCTCACAATTGAAAACAGCAGCCACGCACCTAGCACTGGCCTAGCAGGCACTGAGCCACCACTGACCTCACAACCACCAACAGCAGCCACGCACCTAGCACTGGCCTAGCAGGCACTGAGCCACCACTGACCTCAAAATTGAAAACAGCAGCCACGCACCTAGCACTGGCCTAGCAGGCACTGAGCCACCACTGACCTCACAACCACAAACAGCACCCACGCAGCTAGCACTGGCCTAGCAGGCACTGAGCCACCACTGACCTCACAATTGAAAACAGCAGCCACGCACCTAGCACTGGCCTAGCAGGCACTGAGCCATCACGGACCTCACAACCACCAACAGCAGCCACGCACCCATCACTGGCCTAGCAGGCACTGAGCCACCACTCACCTCACAACCACCAACAGCAGCCACCCACCTAGCACTGGCCTAGCAGGCACTGAGCCACCACTGACCTCACAACCACAAACAGCACCCACGCACCTAGCACTGGCCTAGCAGGCACTGAGCCACCACTGACCTCACAACCACAAACAGCACCCACACACCTAGCACTGGCCTAGCAGGCACTGAGCCACCACTGACCTCACAACCACAAACAGCAGCCACGCACCTAGCACTGGCCTAGCAGGCACTGAGCCACCACTGACCTCACAACCACAAACAGCAGCCACGCACCTAGCACTGGCCTAGCAGGCACTGAGCCACAAGGACCTCACAACCACCAACAGCAGCCACGCACCTAGCACTGGCCTAGCAGGCACTGAGCCACCACTGACCTCACAATTGAAAACAGCAGCCACGCACCTAGCACTGGCCTAGCAGGCACTGAGCCACCACTGACCTCACAACCACCAACAGCAGCCACGCACCTAGCACTGGCCTAGCAGGCACTGAGCCACCACTGACCTCACAATTGAAAACAGCAGCCACGCACCTAGCACTGGCCTAGCAGGCACTGAGCCACCACTGACCTCACAACCACCAACAGCACCCACGCACCTAGCACTGGCCTAGCAGGCACTGAGCCACCACTGACCTCACAACCACCAACAGCAGCCACGCACCTAGCACTGGCCTAGCAGGCACTGAGCCACCACTGACCTCACAACTGAAAACAGCAGCCACGCACCTAGCACTGGCCTAGCAGGCACTGAGCCACCACTGACCTCACAATTGAAAACAGCAGCCACGCACCTAGCACTGGCCTAGCAGGCACTGAGCCACCACTGACCTCACAACCACCAACAGCAGCCACGCACCTAGCACTGGCCTAGCAGGCACTGAGCCACCACTGTCCTCACAACCACCAACAGCAGCCATGCACCTAGCACTGGCCTAGCAGGCACTGAGCCACCACTGACCTCACAATCACCAACAGCAGCCACGCACCTAGCACTGGCCTAGCAGGCACTGAGCCACCACTGACCTCACAACCACAAACAGCACCCACGCACCTAGCAATGGCCTAGCAGGCACTGAGTCACCACTGACCTCACAACCACAAACAGCAGCCATGCAACTAGCACTGGCCTAGCAGGCACTGAGCCACCACTGACCTCACAATTGAAAACAGCAGCCACGCACCTAGCACTGGCCTAGCAGGCACTGAGCCACCACTGACCTCACAACCACCAACAGCAGCCACGCACCTAGCACTGGCCTAGCAGGCACTGAGCCACCACTGACCTCACAACCACCAACAGCAGCCACGCACCTAGCACTGGCCTAGCAGGCACTGAGCCACCACTGACCTCACTATTGAAAACAGCAGCCAGGCACCTAGCACTGGCCTAGCAGGCACTGAGCCACCACTGACCTCACAACCACAAACAGCACCCACGCACCTAGCACTGGCCTAGCAGGCACTGAGCCATCACGGACCTCACAACCACAAACAGCAGCCACGCACCCAGCACTGGCCTAGCAGGCACTGAGCCACCACTGACCTCACAACCACCAACAGCAGCCACGCACCTAGCACTGGCCTAGCAGGCACTGAGCCACCACTGACCTCACAATTGAAAACAGCAGCCACGCACCTAGCACTGGCCTAGCAGGCACTGAGCCACCACTGACCTCACAACCACCAACAGCAGCCACGCACCTAGCACTGGCCTAGCAGGCACTGAGCCACCACTGACCTCACAACTGAAAACAGCAGCCACGCACCTAGCACTGGCCTAGCAGGCACTGAGCCACCACTGACCTCACAACCACAAACAGCAGCCATGCAACTAGCACTGGCCTAGCAGGCACTGAGCCACCACTGACCTCACAATTGAAAACAGCAGCCACGCACCTAGCACTGGCCTAGCAGGCACTGAGCCACCACTGACCTCACAACCACCAACAGCAGCCACGCACCTAGCACTGGCCTAGCAGGCACTGAGCCACCACTGACCTCACAACCACCAACAGCAGCCACGCACCTAGCACTGGCCTAGCAGGCACTGAGCCACCACTGACCTCACTATTGAAAACAGCAGCCAGGCACCTAGCACTGGCCTAGCAGGCACTGAGCCACCACTGACCTCACAACCACAAACAGCACCCACGCACCTAGCAATGGCCTAGCAGGCACTGAGCCACCACTGACCTCACAACTGAAAACAGCAGCCACGCACCTAGCACTGGCCTAGCAGGCACTGAGCCACCACTGACCTCACAACCACCAACAGCAGCTACGCACCTAGCACTGGCCTAGCAGGCACTGAGCCACCACTGACCTCACAACCACAAACAGCACCCACGCACCTAGCAATGGCCTAGCAGGCACTGAGTCACCACTGACCTCACAACCACAAACAGCAGCCATGCAACTAGCACTGGCCTAGCAGGCACTGAGCCACCACTGACCTCACAACCACCAACAGCAGCCACGCACCTAGCACTGGCCTAGCAGGCACTGAGCCACCACTGACCTCACTATTGAAAACAGCAGCCAGGCACCTAGCACTGGCCTAGCAGGCACTGAGCCACCACTGACCTCACAACCACCAACAGCAGCCACGCACCTAGCACTGGCCTAGCAGGCACTGAGCCACCACTGACCTCACTATTGAAAACAGCAGCCAGGCACCTAGCACTGGCCTAGCAGGCACTGAGCCACCACTGACCTCACAACCACAAACAGCACCCACGCACCTAGCACTGGCCTATCAGACACTGAGCCACCACTGACCTCACAACCACCAACAGAACCCCCGCACCTAGCACTGGCCTAGCAGGCACTGAGCCACCACTGACCTCACAATTGAAAACAGCAGCCACGCACCTAGCACTGGCCTAGCAGGCACTGAGCCACCACTGACCTCACAACCACCAACAGCAGCCACGCACCTAGCACTGGCCTAGCAGGCACTGAGCCACCACTGACCTCAAAATTGAAAACAGCAGCCACGCACCTAGCACTGGCCTAGCAGGCACTGAGCCACCACTGACCTCACAACCACAAACAGCACCCACGCAGCTAGCACTGGCCTAGCAGGCACTGAGCCACCACTGACCTCACAATTGAAAACAGCAGCCACGCACCTAGCACTGGCCTAGCAGGCACTGAGCCATCACGGACCTCACAACCACCAACAGCAGCCACGCACCCAGCACTGGCCTAGCAGGCACTGAGCCACCACTCACCTCACAACCACCAACAGCAGCCACCCACCTAGCACTGGCCTAGCAGGCACTGAGCCACCACTGACCTCACAACCACAAACAGCACCCACGCACCTAGCACTGGCCTAGCAGGCACTGAGCCACCACTGACCTCACAACCACAAACAGCACCCACACACCTAGCACTGGCCTAGCAGGCACTGAGCCACCACTGACCTCACAACCACAAACAGCAGCCACGCACCTAGCACTGGCCTAGCAGGCACTGAGCCACCACTGACCTCACAAGCACAAACAGCAGCCACGCACCTAGCACTGGCCTAGCAGGCACTGAGCCACAATGACCTCACAACCACCAACAGCAGCCACGCACCTAGCACTGGCCTAGCAGGCACTGAGCCACCACTGACCTCACAATTGAAAACAGCAGCCACGCACCTAGCACTGGCCTAGCAGGCACTGAGCCACCACTGACCTCACAACCACCAACAGCAGCCACGCACCTAGCACTGGCCTAGCAGGCACTGAGCCACCACTGACCTCACAATTGAAAACAGCAGCCACGCACCTAGCACTGGCCTAGCAGGCACTGAGCCACCACTGACCTCACAACCACCAACAGCACCCACGCACCTAGCACTGGCCTAGCAGGCACTGAGCCACCACTGACCTCACAACCACCAACAGCAGCCACGCACCTAGCACTGGCCTAGCAGGCACTGAGCCACCACTGACCTCACAACTGAAAACAGCAGCCACGCACCTAGCACTGGCCTAGCAGGCACTGAGCCACCACTGACCTCACAATTGAAAACAGCAGCCACGCACCTAGCACTGGCCTAGCAGGCACTGAGCCACCACTGACCTCACAACCACCAACAGCAGCCACGCACCTAGCACTGGCCTAGCAGGCACTGAGCCACCACTGTCCTCACAACCACCAACAGCAGCCATGCACCTAGCACTGGCCTAGCAGGCACTGAGCCACCACTGACCTCACAATCACCAACAGCAGCCACGCACCTAGCACTGGCCTAGCAGGCACTGAGCCACCACTGACCTCACAACCACAAACAGCACCCACGCACCTAGCAATGGCCTAGCAGGCACTGAGTCACCACTGACCTCACAACCACAAACAGCAGCCATGCAACTAGCACTGGCCTAGCAGGCACTGAGCCACCACTGACCTCACAATTGAAAACAGCAGCCACGCACCTAGCACTGGCCTAGCAGGCACTGAGCCACCACTGACCTCACAACCACCAACAGCAGCCACGCACCTAGCACTGGCCTAGCAGGCACTGAGCCACCACTGACCTCACAACCACCAACAGCAGCCACGCACCTAGCACTGGCCTAGCAGGCACTGAGCCACCACTGACCTCACTATTGAAAACAGCAGCCAGGCACCTAGCACTGGCCTAGCAGGCACTGAGCCACCACTGACCTCACAACCACAAACAGCACCCACGCACCTAGCACTGGCCTACCAGGCACTGAGCCATCACGGACCTCACAACCACAAACAGCAGCCACGCACCCAGCACTGGCCTAGCAGGCACTGAGCCACCACTGACCTCACAACCACCAACAGCAGCCACGCACCTAGCACTGGCCTAGCAGGCACTGAGCCACCACTGACCTCACAATTGAAAACAGCAGCCACGCACCTAGCACTGGCCTAGCAGGCACTGAGCCACCACTGACCTCACAACCACCAACAGCAGCCACGCACCTAGCACTGGCCTAGCAGGCACTGAGCCACCACTGACCTCACAACTGAAAACAGCAGCCACGCACCTAGCACTGGCCTAGCAGGCACTGAGCCACCACTGACCTCACAACCACCAACAGCAGCCACGCACCTAGCACTGGCCTAGCAGGCACTGAGCCACCACTGACCTCACAACCACAAACAGCAGCCACGCACCTAGCACTGGCCTAGCAGGCACTGAGCCACCACTAACCTCACAATTGAAAACAGCAGCCACGCACCTAGCACTGGCCTAGCAGGCACTGAGCCACCACTGACCTCACAACCACAAACAGCAGCCACGCACCTAGCACTGGCCTAGCAGGCACTGAGCCACCACTGACCTCACAACCACAAACAGCAGCCACGCACCTAGCAATGGCCTAGCAGGCACTGAGTCACCACTGACCTCACAACCACCAACAGCAGCCATGCAACTAGCACTGGCCTAGCAGGCACTGAGCCACCACTGACCTCACAACCACCAACAGCAGCCACGCACCTAGCACTGGCCTAGCAGGCACTGAGCCACCACTGACCTCACAACCACCAACAGCAGCCACGCACCTAGCACTGGCCTAGCAGGCACTGAGCCACCACTGACCTCACAACCACCAACAGCAGCCACGCACCTAGCACTGGCCTAGCAGGCACTGAGCCACCACTGACCTCACAACCACAAACAGCAGCCACGCACCTAGCACTGGCCTAGCAGGCACTGAGCCACCACTGACCTCACAATTGAAAACAGCAGCCACGCACCTAGCACTGGCCTAGCAGGCACTGAGCCACCACTGACCTCACAACCACCAACAGCAGCTACGCACCTAGCACTGGCCTAGCAGGCACTGAGCCACCACTGACCTCACAACCACAAACAGCACCCACGCACCTAGCAATGGCCTAGCAGGCACTGAGTCACCACTGACCTCACAACCACAAACAGCAGCCATGCAACTAGCACTGGCCTAGCAGGCACTGAGCCACCACTGACCTCACAACCACCAACAGCAGCCACGCACCTAGCACTGGCCTAGCAGGCACTGAGCCACCACTGACCTCACTATTGAAAACAGCAGCCAGGCACCTAGCACTGGCCTAGCAGGCACTGAGCCACCACTGACCTCACAACCACCAACAGCAGCCACGCACCTAGCACTGGCCTAGCAGGCACTGAGCCACCACTGACCTCACTATTGAAAACAGCAGCCAGGCACCTAGCACTGGCCTAGCAGGCACTGAGCCACCACTGACCTCACAACCACAAACAGCACCCACGCACCTAGCACTGGCCTATCAGACACTGAGCCACCACTGACCTCACAACCACCAACAGAACCCACGCACCTAGCAATGGCCTAGCAGGCACTGAGCCACCACTGACCTCACAATTGAAAACAGCAGCCACGCACCTAGCACTGGCCTAGCAGGCACTGAGCCACCACTGACCTCACAACCACCAACAGCAGCCACGCACCTAGCACTGGCCTAGCAGGCACTGAGCCACCACTGACCTCAAAATTGAAAACAGCAGCCACGCACCTAGCACTGGCCTAGCAGGCACTGAGCCACCACTGACCTCACAACCACAAACAGCACCCACGCAGCTAGCACTGGCCTAGCAGGCACTGAGCCACCACTGACCTCACAATTGAAAACAGCAGCCACGCACCTAGCACTGGCCTAGCAGGCACTGAGCCATCACGGACCTCACAACCACCAACAGCAGCCACGCACCCAGCACTGGCCTAGCAGGCACTGAGCCACCACTCACCTCACAACCACCAACAGCAGCCACCCACCTAGCACTGGCCTAGCAGGCACTGAGCCACCACTGACCTCACAACCACAAACAGCACCCACGCACCTAGCACTGGCCTAGCAGGCACTGAGCCACCACTGACCTCACAACCACAAACAGCACCCACACACCTAGCACTGGCCTAGCAGGCACTGAGCCACCACTGACCTCACAATCACCAACAGCAGCCACGCACCTAGCACTGGCCTAGCAGGCACTGAGCCACCACTGACCTCACAACCACAAACAGCACCCACGCACCTAGCAATGGCCTAGCAGGCACTGAGTCACCACTGACCTCACAACCACAAACAGCAGCCATGCAACTAGCACTGGCCTAGCAGGCACTGAGCCACCACTGACCTCACAATTGAAAACAGCAGCCACGCACCTAGCACTGGCCTAGCAGGCACTGAGCCACCACTGACCTCACAACCACAAACAGCAGCCACGCACCTAGCACTGGCCTAGCAGGCACTGAGCCACCACTGACCTCACAACCACAAACAGCAGCCACGCACCTAGCACTGGCCTAGCAGGCACTGAGCCACCACTGACCTCACAACTGAAAACAGCAGCCATGCACCTAGCACTGGCCTAGCAGGCACTGAGCAACCACTGACCTCACAATTGAAAACAGCAGCCACGCACCTAGCACTGGCCTAGCAGGCACTGAGCCACCACTGACCTCACAACCACAAACAGCAGCCACGCACCTAGCACTGGCCTAGCAGGCACTGAGCCACCACTGACCTCACAACCACAAACAGCAGCCACGCACCTAGCACTGGCCTAGCAGGCACTGAGCCACCACTGACCTCACAACCACCAACAGCAGCTACGCACCTAGCACTGGCCTAGCAGGCACTGAGCCACCACTGACCTCACAACCACAAACAGCACCCACGCACCTAGCAATGGCCTAGCAGGCACTGAGTCACCACTGACCTCACAACCACAAACAGCAGCCATGCAACTAGCACTGGCCTAGCAGGCACTGAGCCACCACTGACCTCACAACTGAAAACAGCAGCCACGCACCTAGCACTGGCCTAGCAGGCACTGAGCCACCACTGACCTCACTATTGAAAACAGCAGCCAGGCACCTAGCACTGGCCTAGCAGGCACTGAGCCACCACTGACCTCACAACCACCAACAGCAGCCACGCACCTAGCACTGGCCTAGCAGGCACTGAGCCACCACTGACCTCACTATTGAAAACAGCAGCCAGGCACCTAGCACTGGCCTAGCAGGCACTGAGCCACCACTGACCTCACAACCACAAACAGCACCCACGCACCTAGCACTGGCCTATCAGACACTGAGCCACCACTGACCTCACAACCACCAACAGAACCCACGCACCTAGCAATGGCCTAGCAGGCACTGAGCCACCACTGACCTCACAATTGAAAACAGCAGCCACGCACCTAGCACTGGCCTAGCAGGCACTGAGCCACCACTGACCTCACAACCACCACCAGCAGCCACGCACCTAGCACTGGCCTAGCAGGCACTGAGCCACCACTGACCTCACAATTGAAAACAGCAGCCACGCACCTAGCACTGGCCTAGCAGGCACTGAGCCACCACTGACCTCACAACCACAAACAGCACCCACGCAGCTAGCACTGGCCTAGCAGGCACTGAGCCACCACTGACCTCACAATTGAAAACAGCAGCCACGCACCTAGCACTGGCCTAGCAGGCACTGAGCCATCACGGACCTCACAACCACCAACAGCAGCCACGCACCCAGCACTGGCCTAGCAGGCACTGAGCCACCACTCACCTCACAACCACCAACAGCAGCCACCCACCTAGCACTGGCCTAGCAGGCACTGAGCCACCACTGACCTCACAACCACAAACAGCACCCACGCACCTAGCACTGGCCTACCAGGCACTGAGCCATCACGGACCTCACAACCACAAACAGCAGCCACGCACCCAGCACTGGCCTAGCAGGCACTGAGCCACCACTGACCTCACAACCACCAACAGCAGCCACGCACCTAGCACTGGCCTAGCAGGCACTGAGCCACCACTGACCTCACAACCACAAACAGCACCCACACACCTAGCACTGGCCTAGCAGGCACTGAGCCACCACTGACCTCACAACCACAAACAGCAGCCACGCACCTAGCACTGGCCTAGCAGGCACTGAGCCACCACTGACCTCACAAGCACAAACAGCAGCCACGCACCTAGCACTGGCCTAGCAGGCACTGAGCCACAAGGACCTCACAACCACCAACAGCACCCACGCACCTAGCACTGGCCTAGCAGGCACTGAGCCACCACTGACCTCACAACCACAAACAGCAGCCACGCACCTAGCACTGGCCTAGCAGGCACTGAGCCACCACTGACCTCACAACCACCAACAGCAGCCACGCACCTAGCACTGGCCTAGCAGGCACTGAGCCACCACTGACCTCACAATTGAAAACAGCAGCCACGCACCTAGCACTGGCCTAGCAGGCACTGAGCCACCACTGACCTCACAACCACCAACAGCACCCACGCACCTAGCACTGGCCTAGCAGGCACTGAGCCACCACTGACCTCACAACCACCAACAGCAGCCACGCACCTAGCACTGGCCTAGCAGGCACTGAGCCACCACTGACCTCACAACTGAAAACAGCAGCCACGCACCTAGCACTGGCCTAGCAGGCACTGAGCCACCACTGACCTCACAATTGAAAACAGCAGCCACGCACCTAGCACTGGCCTAGCAGGCACTGAGCCACCACTGACCTCACAAGCACCAACAGCACCCACGCACCTAGCACTGGCCTAGCAGGCACTGAGCCACCACTGACCTCACAACCACCAACAGCACCCACGCACCTAGCACTGGCCTAGCAGGCACTGAGCCACCACTGACCTCACAACCACAAACAGCACCCACGCACCTAGCAATGGCCTAGCAGGCACTGAGTCACCACTGACCTCACAACCACAAACAGCAGCCATGCAACTAGCACTGGCCTAGCAGGCACTGAGCCACCACTGACCTCACAATTGAAAACAGCAGCCACGCACCTAGCACTGGCCTAGCAGGCACTGAGCCACCACTGACCTCACAACCACAAACAGCAGCCACGCACCTAGCACTGGCCTAGCAGGCACTGAGCCACCACTGACCTCACAACCACCAACAGCAGCCACGCACCTAGCACTGGCCTAGCAGGCACTGAGCCACCACTGACCTCACTATTGAAAACAGCAGCCAGGCACCTAGCACTGGCCTAGCAGGCACTGAGCCACCACTGACCTCACAACCACAAACAGCACCCACGCACCTAGCACTGGCCTAGCAGGCACTGAGCCATCACGGACCTCACAACCACAAACAGCAGCCACGCACCCAGCACTGGCCTAGCAGGCACTGAGCCACCACTGACCTCACAACCACAAACAGCAGCCACGCACCTAGCACTGGCCTAGAAGGCACTGAGCCACCACTGACCTCACAATTGAAAACAGCAGCCACGCACCTAGCACTGGCCTAGCAGGCACTGAGCCACCACTGACCTCACAACCACAAACAGCACCCACGCACCTAGCACTGGCCTAGCAGGCACTGAGCCACCACTGACCTCACAACCACAAACAGCAGCCACGCACCTAGCACTGGCCTAGCAGGCACTGAGCCACCACTGACCTCACAACTGAAAACAGCAGCCACGCACCTAGCACTGGCCTAGCAGGCACTGAGCCACCACTGACCTCACAACCACAAACAGCAGCCACGCACCTAGCACTGGCCTAGCAGGCACTGAGCCACCACTGACCTCACAACTGAAAAGAGCACCCACGCACCTAGCACTGGCCTAGCAGGCACTGAGCCACCACTCACCTCACAACCACAAACAGCAGCCACGCACCTAGCACTGGCCTAGCAGGCACTGAGCCACCACTGACCTCACAACCACCAACAGCAGCCACGCACCTAGCACTGGCCTAGCAGGCACTGAGCCACCACTGAGCTCACAACTGAAAACAGCAGCCACGCACCTAGCACTGGCCTAGCAGGCACTGAGCCACCACTGACCTCACAACCACAAACAGCAGCCACGCACCTAGCACTGGCCTAGCAGGCACTGAGCCACCACTGACCTCACAATTGAAAACAGCAGCCACGCACCTAGCACTGGCCTAGCAGGCACTGAGCCACCACTGACCTCACAACCACCAACAGCAGCCACGCACCTAGCACTGGCCTAGCAGGCACTGAGCCACCACTGACCTCACAATTGAAAACAGCAGCCACGCGCCTAGCACTGGCCTAGCAGGCACTGAGCCACCACTGACCTCACAACCACCAACAGCAGCCACGCACCTAGCACTGGCCTAGCAGGCACGGAGCCACAAGTGACCTCACAACCAAAAACAGCAGCCACGCACCTAGAACCGGCCTAGCAGGCACTGAGCCACCACTGACCTCACAACCACAAACAGCAGCCACGCACCTAGCACTGGCCTAGCAGGCACGGAGCCACAAGTGACCTCACAACCAAAAACAGCAGCCACGCACCTAGAACCGGCCTAGCAGGCACTGAGCCACCACTGACCTCACAAGCACCAACAGCAGCCACGTACCTAGCACTGGCCTAGCAGGCACTGGGCCACCACTGACCTCACAACCACCAACAGCAGCCACGCACCTAGCACTGGCCTAGCAGGCACTGAGCCACCACTGACCTCACAACCACAAACAGCACCCACGCACCTAGCACTGGCCTAGCAGGCACTGAGCCACCACTGACCTCACAACCACAAACAGCACCCACGCACCTAGCACTGGCCTAGCAGGCACTGAGCCACCACTGACCTCACAATTGAAAACAGCAGCCACGCACCTAGCACTGGCCTAGCAGGCACTGAGCCATCACGGACCTCACAACCACAAACAGCAGCCACGCACCCAGCACTGGCCTAGCAGGCACTGAGCCACCACTGACCTCACAACCACCAACAGCAGCCACGCACCTAGCACTGGCCTAGCAGGCACTGAGCCACCACTGACCTCACAATTGAAAACAGCAGCCACGCACCTAGCACTGGCCTAGCAGGCACTGAGCCACCACTGACCTCACAACCACCAACAGCAGCCACGCACCTAGCACTGGCCTAGCAGGCACTGAGCCACCACTGACCTCACAACCACCAACAGCACCCACGCACCTAGCACTGGCCTAGCAGGCACTGAGCCACCACTGACCTCACTATTGAAAACAGCAGCCAGGCACCTAGCACTGGCCTAGCAGGCACTGAGCCACCACTGACCTCACAACCACAAACAGCAGCCACGCACCTAGCACTGGCCTAGCAGGCACTGAGCCACCACTGACCTCACAACTGAAAACAGCAGCCACGCACCTAGCACTGGCCTAGCAGGCACTGAGCCACCACTGACCTCACAACCACAAACAGCACCCACGCACCTAGCACTGGCCTAGCAGGCACTGAGCCACCACTGACCTCACAACTGAAAAGAGCACCCACGCACCTAGCACTGGCCTAGCAGGCACTGAGCCACCACTCACCTCACAACCACAAACAGCAGCCACGCACCTAGCACTGGCCTAGCAGGCACTGAGCCACCACTGACCTCACAACTGAAAACAGCAGCCACGCACCTAGCACTGGCCTAGCAGGCACTGAGCCACCACTGACCTCACAACCACAAACAGCACCCACGCACCTAGCACTGGCCTAGCAGGCACTGAGCCACCACTGACCTCACAACCACAAACAGCAGCCACGCACCTAGCACTGGCCTAGCAGGCACTGAGCCACCACTGACCTCACAATTGAAAACAGCAGCCACGCACCTAGCACTGGCCTAGCAGGCACTGAGCCACCACTGACCTCACAACCACCAACAGCAGCCACGCACCTAGCACTGGCCTAGCAGGCACTGAGCCACCACTGACCTCACAACCACAAACAGCAGCCACGCACCTAGCACTGGCCTAGCAGGCACGGAGCCACAAGTGACCTCACAACCAAAAACAGCAGCCACGCACCTAGAACCGGCCTAGCAGGCACTGAGCCACCACTGACCTCACAAGCACCAACAGCAGCCACGCACCTAGCACTGGCCTAGCAGGCACTGAGCCACCACTGACCTCACAACCACCAACAGCACCCACGCACCTAGCACTGGCCTAGCAGGCACTGAGCCACCACTGACCTCACAACCACAAACAGCAGCCACGCACCTAGCACTGGCCTAGCAGGCACTGAGCCACCACTGACCTCACAACCACAAACAGCACCCACGCACCTAGCACTGGCCTAGCAGGCACTGAGCCACCACTGACCTCACAATTGAAAACAGCAGCCACGCACCTAGCACTGGCCTAGCAGGCACTGAGCCATCACGGACCTCACAACCACAAACAGCAGCCACGCACCCAGCACTGGCCTAGCAGGCACTGAGCCACCACTGACCTCACAAGCACCAACAGCAGCCACGCACCTAGCACTGGCCTAGCAGGCACTGAGCCACCACTGACCTCACAATTGTAAACAGCAGCCACGCACCTAGCACTGGCCTAGCAGGCACTGAGCCACCACTGACCTCACAACCACCAACAGCAGCCACGCACCTAGCACTGGCCTAGCAGGCACTGAGCCACCACGGACCTCACAACCACAAACAGCAGCCACGCACCTAGCACTGGCCTAGCAGGCACTGAGCCACCACTGACCTCACAACCACAAACAGCAGCCACGCACCTAGCACTGGCCTAGCAGGCACTGAGCCACCACTGACCTCACAATTGAAAACAGCAGCCACGCACCTAGCACTGGCCTAGCAGGCACTGAGCCACCACTGACCTCACAACCACAAACAGCAGCCACGCACCTAGCACTGGCCTAGCAGGCACTGAGCCACCACTGACCTCACAACTGAAAACAGCAGCCACGCACCTAGCACTGGCCTAGCAGGCACTGAGCCACCACTGACCTCACAATTGAAAACAGCAGCCACGCACCTAGCACTGGCCTAGCAGGCACTGAGCCACCACTGACCTCACAACCACAAACAGCACCCACGCACCTAGCACTGGCCTAGCAGGCACTGAGCCACCACTGACCTCACAACCACAAACAGCACCCACGCACCTAGCACTGGCCTAGCAGGCACTGAGCCACCACTGACCTCACAACCACCAACAGCAGCCACGCACCTAGCACTGGCCTAGCAGGCACTGAGCCACCACTGACCTCACAACCACAAACAGCACCCACGCACCTAGCAATGGCCTAGCAGGCACTGAGTCACCACTGACCTCACAACCACAAACAGCAGCCATGCAACTAGCACTGGCCTAGCAGGCACTGAGCCACCACTGACCTCACAATTGAAAACAGCAGCCACGCACCTAGCACTGGCCTAGCAGGCACTGAGCCACCACTGACCTCACAACCACCAACAGCAGCCACGCACCTAGCACTGGCCTAGCAGGCACTGAGCCACCACTGACCTCACAACCACCAACAGCAGCCACGCACCTAGCACTGGCCTAGCAGGCACTGAGCCACCACTGACCTCACAATTGAAAACAGCAGCCACGCACCTAGCACTGGCCTAGCAGGCACTGAGCCACCACTGACCTCACAACCACAAACAGCACCCACGCAGCTAGCACTGGCCTAGCAGGCACTGAGCCACCACTGACCTCACAATTGAAAACAGCAGCCACGCACCTAGCACTGGCCTAGCAGGCACTGAGCCATCACGGACCTCACAACCACCAACAGCAGCCACGCACCCAGCACTCGCCTAGCAGGCACTGAGCCACCACTGACCTCACAACCACCAACAGCAGCCACGCACCTAGCACTGGCCTAGCAGGCACTGAGCCACCACTGACCTCACAACCACAAACAGCACCCACGCACCTAGCACTGGCCTAGCAGGCACTGAGCCACCACTGACCTCACAACCACAAACAGCACCCACGCACCTAGCACTGGCCTAGCAGGCACTGAGCCACCACTGACCTCACAACCACAAACAGCAGCCACGCACCTAGCACTGGCCTAGCAGGCACTGAGCCACCACTGACCTCACAAGCACCAACAGCACCCACGCACCTAGCACTGGCCTAGCAGGCACTGAGCCACCACTGACCTCACAACCACCAACAGCAGCCACGCACCTAGCACTGGCCTAGCAGGCACTGAGCCACCACTGACCTCACAACCACAAACAGCAGCCACGCACCTAGCACTGGCCTAGCAGGCACTGAGCCACCACTGACCTCACAACCACAAACAGCAGCCACGCAACTAGCACTGGCCTAGCAGGCACTGAGCCACCACTGACCTCACAACCACCAACAGCAGCCACACACCTAGCACTGGCCTAGCAGGCACTGAGCCACCACTGACCTCACATTTGAAAACAGCAGCCACGCACCTAGCACTGGCCTAGCAGGCACTGAGCCACCACTGACCTCACAATTGAAAACAGCAGCCACGCACCTAGCACTGGCCTAGCAGGCACTGAGCCACCACTGACCTCACAATTGAAAACATCAGCCACGCACCTAGCACTGGCCTAGCAGGCACTGAGCCACCACTGACCTCACAACCACCAACAGCATCCACGCACCTAGCACTGGCCTAGCAGGCACTGAGCCACCACTGACCTCACAACCACCAACAGCAGCCACACACCTAGCACTGGCCTAGCAGGCACTGAGCCACCACTGACCTCACAATTGAAAACAGCAGCCACGCACCTAGCACTGGCCTAGCAGGCACTGAGCCACCACGGACCTCACAACCACAAACAGCACCCACGCACCTAGCACTGGCCTAGCAGGTACTGAGCCACAACTGACCTCACAACCACAAACAGCACCCACGCACCTAGCACTGGCCTAGCAGGCACTGAGCCACAACTGACCTCACAACCACAAACAGCAGCCACGCACCCAGCACTGGCCTAGCAGGCACTGAGCCACCACTGACCTCACAACCACAAACAGCACCCACGCACCTAGCACTGGCCTAGCAGGTACTGAGCCACAACTGACCTCACAACCACAAACAGCAGCCACGCACCTAGCACTGGCCTAGCAGGCACTGAGCCATCACGGACCTCACAACCACCAACAGCAGCCACGCACCCAGCACTGGCCTAGCAGGCACTGAGCCACCACTGACCTCACAATTGAAAACAGCAGCCACGCACCTAGCACTGGCCTAGCAGGCACTGAGCCACCACGGACCTCACTACCACAAACAGCAGCCACGCACCTAGCACTGGCCTAGCAGGTAATGAGCCACAACCGACCTCACATCCACAAACAGCACCCACGCACCTAGCACTGGCCTAGCAGGCACTGAACCACAAGTGACCTCACAATTGAAAACAGCAGCCATGCACCTAGCACTGGCCTAGCAGGCACTGAGCCACCACTGACCTCACAATTGAAAACAGCAGCCACGCACCTAGCACTGGCCTAGCAGGCACTGAGCCACCACTGACCTCACAACCACAAACAGCAGCCACGCACCTAGCACTGGCCTAGCAGGCACTGAGCCACCACTGACCTCACAATTGAAAACAGCACCCACGCACCTAGCACTGGCCTAGCAGGCACTGAGCCACCACTGACCTCACAACCACAAACAGCAGCCACGCAATTAGCACTGGCCTAGCAGGCACTGAGCCACCACTGACCTCACAACCACAAACAGCAGCCACGCTCCTAGCACTGGCCTAGCAGGCACTGAGCCACCACTGACCTCACAACCACAAACAGCATCCACGCACCTAGCACTGGCCTAGCAGGCACTGAGCCACCACTGACCTCACAACCACAAACAGCACCCACGCACCTAGCACTGGCCTAGCAGGCACTGAGCCACCACTGACCTCACAACCACAAACAGCACCCACGCACCTAGCACTGGCCTAGCAGGCACTGAGCCACCACTGACCTCACAATTGAAAACAGCAGCCACGCACCTAGCACTGGCCTAGCAGGCACTGAGCCATCACGGACCTCACAACCACAAACAGCAGCCACGCACCCAGCACTGGCCTAGCAGGCACTGAGCCACCACTGACCTCACAAGCACCAACAGCAGCCACGCACCTAGCACTGGCCTAGCAGGCACTGAGCCACCACTGACCTCACAATTGAAAACAGCAGCCACGCACCTAGCACTGGCCTAGCAGGCACTGAGCCACCACTGACCTCACAACCACCAACAGCAGCCACGCACCTAGCACTGGCCTAGCAGGCACTGAGCCACCACTGACCTCACAACCACCAACAGCACCCACGCACCTAGCACTGGCCTAGCAGGCACTGAGCCACCACTGACCTCACAACCACAAAGAGCACCCACGCACCTAGCACTGGCCTAGCAGGCACTGAGCCACAAGTGACCTCACAACCACAAACAACTTCCACGCACCTAGCACTGGCCTAGCAGGCACTGAGCCACAAGTGACCTCACAATTGAACACAGCAGCCAGGCACCTAGCACTGGCCTAGCAGGCACTGAGCCATCACGGACCTCACAACCACAAACAGCAGCCACGCACCCAGCACTGGCCTAGCAGGCACTGAGCCACCACTGACCTCACAAGCACCAACAGCAGCCACGCACCTAGCACTGGCCTAGCAGGCACTGAGCCACCACTGACCTCACAATTGTAAACAGCAGCCACGCACCTAGCACTGGCCTAGCAGGCACTGAGCCACCACTGACCTCACAACCACCAACAGCAGCCACGCACCTAGCACTGGCCTAGCAGGCACTGAGCCACCACGGACCTCACAACCACAAACAGCAGCCACGCACCTAGCACTGGCCTAGCAGGCACTGAGCCACCACTGACCTCACAACCACAAACAGCAGCCACGCACCTAGCACTGGCCTAGCAGGCACTGAGCCACCACTGACCTCACAATTGAAAACAGCAGCCACGCACCTAGCACTGGCCTAGCAGGCACTGAGCCACCACTGACCTCACAACCACAAACAGCAGCCACGCACCTAGCACTGGCCTAGCAGGCACTGAGCCACCACTGACCTCACAACTGAAAACAGCAGCCACGCACCTAGCACTGGCCTAGCAGGCACTGAGCCACCACTGACCTCACAATTGAAAACAGCAGCCACGCACCTAGCACTGGCCTAGCAGGCACTGAGCCACCACTGACCTCACAACCACAAACAGCACCCACGCACCTAGCACTGGCCTAGCAGGCACTGAGCCACCACTGACCTCACAACCACAAACAGCACCCACGCACCTAGCACTGGCCTAGCAGGCACTGAGCCACCACTGACCTCACAACCACCAACAGCAGCCACGCACCTAGCACTGGCCTAGCAGGCACTGAGCCACCACTGACCTCACAACCACAAACAGCACCCACGCACCTAGCAATGGCCTAGCAGGCACTGAGTCACCACTGACCTCACAACCACAAACAGCAGCCATGCAACTAGCACTGGCCTAGCAGGCACTGAGCCACCACTGACCTCACAATTGAAAACAGCAGCCACGCACCTAGCACTGGCCTAGCAGGCACTGAGCCACCACTGACCTCACAACCACCAACAGCAGCCACGCACCTAGCACTGGCCTAGCAGGCACTGAGCCACCACTGACCTCACAACCACCAACAGCAGCCACGCACCTAGCACTGGCCTAGCAGGCACTGAGCCACCACTGACCTCACTATTGAAAACAGCAGCCACGCACCTAGCACTGGCCTAGCAGGCACTGAGCCACCACTGACCTCACAACCACAAACAGCACCCACGCACCTAGCACTGGCCTAGCAGGCACTGAGCCACCACTGACCTCACAACCACCAACAGAACCCACGCACCTAGCACTGGCCTAGCAGGCACTGGGCCACCACTGACCTCACAATTGAAAACAGCAGCCACGCACCTAGCACTGGCCTAGCAGGCACTGAGCCACCACTGACCTCACAATTGAAAACAGCACCCACGCACCTAGCACTGGCCTAGCAGGCACTGAGCCACCACTGACCTCACAACCACAAACAGCACCCACGCAGCTAGCACTGGCCTAGCAGGCACTGAGCCACCACTGACCTCACAATTGAAAACAGCAGCCACGCACCTAGCACTGGCCTAGCAGGCACTGAGCCACCACTGACCTCACAACCACCAACAGCAGCCACGCACCCAGCACTCGCCTAGCAGGCACTGAGCCACCACTGACCTCACAACCACCAACAGCAGCCACGCACCTAGCACTGGCCTAGCAGGCACTGAGCCACCACTGACCTCACAACCACAAACAGCACCCACGCACCTAGCACTGGCCTAGCAGGCACTGAGCCACCACTGACCTCACAACCACAAACAGCACCCACGCACCTAGCACTGGCCTAGCAGGCACTGAGCCACCACTGACCTCACAACCACAAACAGCAGCCACGCACCTAGCACTGGCCTAGCAGGCACTGAGCCACCACTGACCTCACAAGCACCAACAGCACCCACGCACCTAGCACTGGCCTAGCAGGCACTGAGCCACCACTGACCTCACAACCACCAACAGCAGCCACGCACCTAGCACTGGCCTAGCAGGCACTGAGCCACCACTGACCTCACAACCACAAACAGCAGCCACGCACCTAGCACTGGCCTAGCAGGCACTGAGCCACCACTGACCTCACAACCACAAACAGCAGCCACGCAACTAGCACTGGCCTAGCAGGCACTGAGCCACCACTGACCTCACAACCACCAACAGCAGCCACACACCTAGCACTGGCCTAGCAGGCACTGAGCCACCACTGACCTCACATTTGAAAACAGCAGCCACGCACCTAGCACTGGCCTAGCAGGCACTGAGCCACCACTGACCTCACAATTGAAAACAGCAGCCACGCACCTAGCACTGGCCTAGCAGGCACTGAGCCACCACTGACCTCACAATTGAAAACATCAGCCACGCACCTAGCACTGGCCTAGCAGGCACTGAGCCACCACTGACCTCACAACCACCAACAGCATCCACGCACCTAGCACTGGCCTAGCAGGCACTGAGCCACCACTGACCTCACAACCACCAACAGCAGCCACACACCTAGCACTGGCCTAGCAGGCACTGAGCCACCACTGACCTCACAATTGAAAACAGCAGCCACGCACCTAGCACTGGCCTAGCAGGCACTGAGCCACCACGGACCTCACAACCACAAACAGCACCCACGCACCTAGCACTGGCCTAGCAGGTACTGAGCCACAACTGACCTCACAACCACAAACAGCACCCACGCACCTAGCACTGGCCTAGCAGGCACTGAGCCACAACTGACCTCACAACCACAAACAGCAGCCACGCACCTAGCACTGGCCTAGCAGGCACTGAGCCATCACGGACCTCACAACCACCAACAGCAGCCACGCACCCAGCACTGGCCTAGCAGGCACTGAGCCACCACTGACCTCACAACCACAAACAGCACCCACGCACCTAGCACTGGCCTAGCAGGTACTGAGCCACAACTGACCTCACAACCACAAACAGCAGCCACGCACCTAGCACTGGCCTAGCAGGCACTGAGCCATCACGGACCTCACAACCACCAACAGCAGCCACGCACCCAGCACTGGCCTAGCAGGCACTGAGCCACCACTGACCTCACAATTGAAAACAGCAGCCACGCACCTAGCACTGGCCTAGCAGGCACTGAGCCACCACGGACCTCACTACCACAAACAGCAGCCACGCACCTAGCACTGGCCTAGCAGGTAATGAGCCACAACTGACCTCACATCCACAAACAGCACCCACGCACCTAGCACTGGCCTAGCAGGCACTGAACCACAAGTGACCTCACAATTGAAAACAGCAGCCATGCACCTAGCACTGGCCTAGCAGGCACTGAGCCACCACTGACCTCACAATTGAAAACAGCAGCCACGCACCTAGCACTGGCCTAGCAGGCACTGAGCCACCACTGACCTCACAACCACAAACAGCAGCCACGCACCTAGCACTGGCCTAGCAGGCACTGAGCCACCACTGACCTCACAATTGAAAACAGCACCCACGCACCTAGCACTGGCCTAGCAGGCACTGAGCCACCACTGACCTCACAACCACAAACAGCAGCCACGCAATTAGCACTGGCCTAGCAGGCACTGAGCCACCACTGACCTCACAACCACAAACAGCAGCCACGCTCCTAGCACTGGCCTAGCAGGCACTGAGCCACCACTGACCTCACAACCACAAACAGCATCCACGCACCTAGCACTGGCCTAGCAGGCACTGAGCCACCACTGACCTCACAACCACAAACAGCAGCCACGCACCTAGCACTGGCCTAGCAGGCACTGAGCTACCACTGACCTCACAACCACAAACAGCACCCACGCACCTAGCACTGGCCTAGCAGGCACTGAGCCACCACTGACCTCACAACCACCAACAGAACCCACCCACCTAGCAATGGCCTAGCAGGCACTGGGCCACCACTGACCTCACAATTGAAAACAGCAGCCACGCACCTAGCACTGGCCTAGCAGGCACTGAGCCACCACTGACCTCACAACCACAAACAGCACCCACGCACCTAGCACTGGCCTAGCAGGCACTGAGCCACCACTGACCTCACAACCACCAACAGCAGCCACGCACCTAGCACTGGCCTAGCAGGCACTGAGCCACCACTGACCTCACAATTGAAAACAGCAGCCACGCACCTAGCACTGGCCTAGCAGGCACTGAGCCACCACTGACCTCACAACCACAAACAGCACCCACGCAGCTAGCACTGGCCTAGCAGGCACTGAGCCACCACTGACCTCACAATTGAAAACAGCAGCCACGCACCTAGCACTGGCCTAGCAGGCACTGAGCCATCACGGACCTCACAACCACCAACAGCAGCCACGCACCCAGCACTGGCCTAGCAGGCACTGAGCCACCACTGACCTCACAACCACAAACAGCACCCACGCACCTAGCACTGGCCTAGCAGGCACTGAGCCATCACGGACCTCACAACCACAAACAGCAGCCACGCACCCAGCACTGGCCTAGCAGGCACTGAGCCACCACTGACCTCACAACCACAAACAGCAGCCACACACCTAGCACTGGCCTAGCAGGCACTGAGCCACCACTGACCTCACAACCACAAACAGCAGCCACGCACCTAGCACTGGCCTAGCAGGCACTGAGCCACCACTGACCTCACAACCACCAACAGCACCCACGCACCTAGCACTGGCCTAGCAGGCACTGAGCCACCACTGACCTCACAACCACAAACAGCACCCACGCACCTAGCACTGGCCTAGCAGGCACTGAGCCACCACTGACCTCACAACCATCAACAGCAGCCACGCACCTAGCACTGGCCTAGCAGGCACTGAGCCACCACTGACTTTACAACCACAAACAGCAGCCACGCACCTAGCACTGGCCTAGCAGGCACTGAGCTACAAGTGACCTCACAATTGAAAACAGCACCCACGCACCTAGCACTGGCCTAGCAGGCACTGAGCCACCACGGACCTCACAACCACCAACAGCAGCCACGCACCTAGCACTGGCCTAGCAGGCACTGAGCCACCACTGACCTCACAACCACCAACAGCAGCCACGAACCTAGCACTGGCCTAACAGGCACTGAGCCACCACTGACCTCACAACCACAAACAGCAGCCACGCACCTAGCACTGGCCTAGCAGTCACTGAGCCACAAGTAACCTCACAACCACCAACAGCAGCCACGCACCTAGCACTGGCCTAGCAGGCACTTAGCCACCACTGACCTCACAACCACAAACAGCAGCCACGCACCTAGCACTGGACTAGCAGGCACTGAGCCACCACTGACCTCACAACCACAAACAGCAGCCACGCACCTAGCACTGGCCTAGCAGGCACTGAGCCACAAGTGACCTCACAGTTGAAAACAGCAGCCACGCACCTAGCACTGGCCTAGCAGGTACTGAGCCACCACTGACCTCACAATTGAAAACAGCACCCACGCAACTAGCACTGGCCTAGCAGGCACTGAGCCACCACTGACCTCACAACCACAAACAGCACCCACGCACCTAGCACTGGCCTAGCAGGCACTGAGCCACCACTGACCTCACAACCACCAACAGCAGCCACGCACCTAGCACTGGCCTAGCAGGCACTGAGCCACCACTGACCTCACAACAACCAACAGCAGCCACGCACCTAGCACTGGCCTAGCAGGCACTGAGCCACCACTGACCTCACAATTGAAAACAGCAGCCACGTACCTAGCACTGGCCTAGCAGGCACTGAGCCACCACGGACCTCACAACCACAAACAGCAGCCACGCACCTAGCACTGGCCTAGCAGGCACTGAGCCACCACTGACCTCACAACCACAAACAGCAGCCACGCACCTAGCACTGGCCTAGCAGGCACTGAGCCACCACTGACCACACAACCACAAACAGCAGCCACGCACCTAGCACTGGCCTAGCAGGCACTGAGCCACCACTGACCTCACAATTGAAAACAGCACCCACGCACCTAGCACTGGCCTAGCAGGCACTGAGCCACCACTGACCTCACAACCACCAACAGCACCCACGCACCTAGCACTGGCCTAGCAGGCACTGAGCCACCACTGACCCCACAACCACAAACAGCACCCACGCACCTAGCACTGGCCTACCAGGCACTGAGCCACCACGGACCTCACAACCACAAACAGCAGCCACGCACTGAGCACTGGCCTAGCAGGCACTGAGCCACCACTGACCTCACAACCACCAACAGCACCCACGCACCTAGCACTGGCCTAGCAGGCACTGAGCCACAAGTGACCTCACAAACACAAACAGCAGCCACGCACCTAGCACTGGCCTAGCAGGCACTGAGCCACCACTGACCTCACAACCACAAACAGCACCCACGCACCTAGCACTGGCCTAGCAGGCCCTGACCCACCACTGACCTCACAACCACAAACAGCACCCACGCACCTAGCACTGGCCTAGCAGGCACTGAGCCACCACTGACCTCACAACCACAAACAGCAGCCACGCAACTAGCACTGGCCTAGCAGGCACTGAGCCACCACTGACCACACAACCACAAACAGCACCCACGCACCTAGCACTGGCCTAGCAGGCACTGAGCCACCACTGACCTCACAACCATCAACAGCAGCCACGCACCTAGCACTGGCCTAGCAGGCACTGAGCCACCACTGACTTTACAACCACAAACAGCAGCCACGCACCTAGCACTGGCCTAGCAGGCACTGAGCTACAAGTGACCTCACAATTGAAAACAGCACCCACGCACCTAGCACTGGCCTAGCAGGCACTGAGCCACCACGGACCTCACAACCACCAACAGCAGCCACGCACCTAGCACTGGCCTAGCAGGCACTGAGCCACCACTGACCTCACAACCACCAACAGCAGCCACGAACCTAGCACTGGCCTAACAGGCACTGAGCCACCACTGACCTCACAACCACAAACAGCAGCCACGCACCTAGCACTGGCCTAGCAGGCACTGAGCCACAAGTAACCTCACAACCACCAACAGCAGCCACGCACCTAGCACTGGCCTAGCAGGCACTTAGCCACCACTGACCTCACAACCACAAACAGCAGCCACGCACCTAGCACTGGACTAGCAGGCACTGAGCCACCACTGACCTCACAACCACAAACAGCAGCCACGCACCTAGCACTGGCCTAGCAGGCACTGAGCCACAAGTGACCTCACAGTTGAAAACAGCAGCCACGCACCTAGCACTGGCCTAGCAGGCACTGAGCCACCACTGACCTCACAATTGAAAACAGCACCCACGCAACTAGCACTGGCCTAGCAGGCACTGAGCCACCACTGACCTCACAACCACAAACAGCACCCACGCACCTAGCACTGGCCTAGCAGGCACTGAGCCACCACTGACCTCACAACCACCAACAGCAGCCACGCACCTAGCACTGGCCTAGCAGGCACTGAGCCACCACTGACCTCACAACAACCAACAGCAGCCACGCACCTAGCACTGGCCTAGCAGGCACTGAGCCACCACTGACCACACAACCACAAACAGCAGCCACGCACCTAGCACTGGCCTAGCAGGCACTGAGCCACAAGTGACCTCACAAACACAAACAGCAGCCACGCACATAGCACTGGCCTAGCAGGCCCTGAGCCACCACTGACCTCACAACCACAAACAGCAGCCACGCACCTAGCACTGGCCTAGCAGGCACTGAGCCACCACTGACCTCACAACCACAAACAGCAGCCACGCAACTAGCACTGGCCTAGCAGGCACTGAGCCACCACTGACCACACAACCACAAACAGCAGCCACGCACCTAGCACTGGCCTAGCAGGCACTGAGCCACCACTGACCTCACAACCACCAACAGCAGCCACGCACCTAGCACTGGCCTAGCAGGCACTGAGCCACCACTGACCTCACAATTGAAAACAGCAGCCACGTACCTAGCACTGGCCTAGCAGGCACTGAGCCACCACGGACCTCACAACCACAAACAGCAGCCACGCACCTAGCACTGGCCTAGCAGGCACTGAGCCACCACTGACCTCACAACCACAAACAGCAGCCACGCACCTAGCACTGGCCTAGCAGGCACTGAGCCACCACTGACCACACAACCACAAACAGCAGCCACGCACCTAGCACTGGCCTAGCAGGCACTGAGCCACCACTGACCTCGCAACCACAAACAGCACCCAGGCACCTAGCACTGGCCTAGCAGGCACTGAGCCACCACTGACCTCACAACCACAAACAGCACCCACGCACCTAGCACTGGCTTAGCAGGCCCTGAGCCACCACTGACCTCACAACCACAAACAGCACCCACGCACCTAGCACTGGCCTAGCAGGCACTGAGCCACAAGTGACCTCACAACCACAAACAGCAGCCACGCACCTATCACTGGCCTAGCAGGCACTGAGCCACCACTGACCTCACAATTGAAAACAGCACCCACGCACCTAGCACTGGCCTAGCAGGCACTGAGCCACCACTGACCTCACAATTGAAAACAGCAGCCACGCACCTAGCACTGGCCTAGCAGGCACTGAGCCACCACTGACCTCACAGTTGAAAACAGCAGCCACGCAACTAGCACTGGCCTAGCAGGCACTGAGCCACCACTAACCTCACAATTGAAAACAGCAGCCACGCACCTAGCACTGGCCTAGCAGGCACTGAGCCACCACGGACCTCACAACCACCAACAGCACCCACGCACCTAGCACTGACCTAGCAGGCACTGAGCCACCACGGGCCTCACAACCACAAACTGCAGCCACGCACCTCGTACTGGCCTAGCAGGCACTGAGCCACCACTGACCTCACAACCACCAACAGCACCCACGCACCTAGCACTGGCCTAGCAGGCACTGAGCCACCACTGACCTCACAATTGAAAAAAGCAGCCACGCACCTAGCACTGGCCTAGCAGGCACTGAGCCACCACTGACCTCACAACCACCAACAGCAGCCATGCACCTAGCACTGGCCTAGCAGGCACTGAGCCACCACTGACCTCACAACCACAAACAGCAGCCACGCACCTAGCACTGGCCTAGCAGGCACTGAGCCACCACTGAGCTCACAATTGAAAACAGCAGCCACGCACATAGCACTGGCCTAGCAGGCACTGAGCCACCACTGACCTCACAACCACAAACAGCACCCACGCACCTAGCACTGGCCTAGCAGGCACTGAGCCACCACTGACCCCACAACCACAAACAGCAGCCACGCACCTAGCACTGGCCTAGCAGGCACTGAGCCACCACGGACCTCACAACCACAAACAGCAGCCACGCACTGAGCACTGGCCTAGCAGGCACTGAGCCACCACTGACCTCACAACCACCAACAGCACCCACGCACCTAGCACTGGCCTAGCAGGCACTGAGCCACAAGTGACCTCACAAACACAAACAGCAGCCACGCACCTAGCACTGGCCTAGCAGGCACTGAGCCACCACTGACCTCACAACCACAAACAGCACCCACGCACCTAGCACTGGCCTAGCAGGCACTGAGCCACAAGTGACCTCACAACCACAAACAGCAGCCACGCACCTAGCACTGGCCTAGCAGGCACTGAGCCACCACTGACCTCACAACCACAAATAGCATCCACGCACATAGCACTGGCCTAGCAGGCACTGAGCCACCACTGACCTCACAACCACAAACAGCAGCCACGCACCTAGCACTGGCCTAGCAGGCACTGAGCCACCACTGACCTCACAACCACAAACAGCAGCCACGCAACTAGCACTGGCCTAGCAGGCACTGAGCCACCACTGACCACACAACCACAAACAGCACCCACACACCAAGCACTGGCCTAGCAGGCACTGAGCCACCACTGACCTCACAACCACCAACAGCAGCCACGCACCTAGCACTGGCCTAGCAGGCACTGAGCCACCACTGACTTTACAACCACAAACAGCAGCCACGCACCTAGCACTGGCCTAGCAGGCACTGAGCTACAAGTGACCTCACAATTGAAAACAGCACCCACGCACCTAGCACTGGCCTAGCAGGCACTGAGCCACCACTGACCTCACAACCACCAACAGCAGCCACGCACCTAGCACTGGCCTAGCAGGCACTGAGCCACCACTGACCTCACAACCACAAACAGCAGCCACGAACCTAGCACTGGCCTAACAGGCACTGAGCCACCACTGACCTCACAACCACAAACAGCAGCCACGCACCTAGCACTGGCCTAGCAGGCACTGAGCCACCACTGACCCCACAACCACAAACAGCACCCACGCACCTAGCACTGGCCTAGCAGGCACTGAGCCACAAGTGACCTCACAATTGAAAACAGCACCCACGCACCTAGCACTGGCCTAGCAGGCACTGAACCACAAGTGACCTCACAATTGAAAACAGCAGCCACGCAACTAGCACTGGCCTAGCAGGCACTGAGCCACCACTGACCTCACAATTGAAAACAGCAGCCACGCACCTAGCACTGGCCTAGCAGGCACTGAGCCACCACTGACCTCACAATTGAAAACAGCACCCACGCACCTAGCACTGGCCTAGCAGGCACTGAGCCACCACTGACCTCACAACCACCAACAGCAGCCACGCACCTAGCACTGGCCTAGCAGGCACTGAGCCACCACTGACCTCACAACCACCAACAGCACCCACGCACCTAGCACTGGTCTAGCAGGCACTGAGCCACCACTGACCTCACAGCCAGAAACAGCAGCCACGCACCTAGCACTGGCCTAGCAGGCACTGAGCCACCACTGACCACACAACCACAAACAGCACCCATGCACCTAGCACTGGCCTAGCAGGCACTGAGCCACCACTGACCTCGCAACCACAAACAGCACCCAGGCACCTAGCACTGGCCTAGCAGGCACTGAGCCACCACTGACCTCACAACCACAAACAGCACCCACGCACCTAGCACTGGCCTAGCAGGCACTGAGCCACCACTGACCTCACAACCACAAACAGCACCCACGCACCTAGTACTGGCCTAGCAGGCACTGAGTCACCACTGACCTCACAATTGAAAAGAGCAGCCACGCACCTAGCACTGGCCTAGCAGGCACTGAGCCACCACTGACCTCACAATTGAAAACAGCAGCCACGCACCTAGCACTGGCCTAGCAGGCACTGAGCCACAAGTGACCTCACAACTGAAAACAGCCCCCACGCACCTAGCACTGGCCTAGCAGGCACTGAGCCACCACTGACCCCACAACCACAAACAGCACCCACGCACCTAGCACTGGCCTAGCAGGCACTGAGCCACCACTGACCACACAACCACAAACAGCACCCACGCACCTAGCACTGGCCTAGCAGGCACTGAGGCACCACTGACCTCACAACCACAAACAGCAGCCACGCACCTAGCACTGGCCTAGCAGGCACTGAGCCACCACTGACGACACAACCACAAACAGCAGCCACGCACCTAGCACTGGCCTAGCAGGCACTGAGGCACCACTGACCTCACAACCACAAACAGCAGCCACGCACCTAGCACTGGCCTAGCAGGCACTGAGCCACCACTGACCTCACAACCACCAACAGCAGCCACGCACCTAGCACTGGCCTAGCAGGCACTGAGCCACCACTGACCTCACAATTGAAAACAGCAGCCACGCACCTAGCACTGGCCTAGCAGGCACTGAGCCACCACGGACCTCACAACCACAAACAGCACCCACGCACCTAGCACTGGCCTAGCAGGCACTGAGCCACCACTGACCTCGCAATTGAAAACAGCAGCCACGCAACTAGCACTGGCCTAGCAGGCACTGAGCCACCACTGACCTCACAATTGAAAACAGCACCCACGCACCTAGCACTGGCCTAGCAGGCACTGAGCCACCACTGACCTCACAACCACCAACAGCACCCACGCACCTAGCACTGACCTAGCAGGCACTGAGCCACCACGGGCCTCACAACCACAAACTGCAGCCACGCACCTCGCACTGGCCTAGCAGGCACTGAGCCACCACTGACCTCACAACCACCAACAGCAGCCACGCACCTAGCACTGGCCTAGCAGGCACTGAGCCACCACTGACCTCACAACCACCAACAGCAGCCACGCACCTAGCACTGGCCTAGCAGGCACTGAGCCACCACGGACCTCACAACCACCAACAGCAGCCACGCACTGAGCACTGGCCTAGCAGGCACTGAGCCACCACTGACCTCACAACCACAAACAGCAGCCACGCACCTAGCACTGGCCTAGCAGGCACTGAGCCACCACTGACCACACAACCACAAACAGCAGCCACGCACCTAGCACTGGCCTAGCAGGCACTGAGCCACCACTGACCTCGCAACCACAAACAGCAGCCACGCACCTAGCACTGGCCTAGCAGGCACTGAGCCACCACTGACCTCACAATTGAAAACAGCACCCACGCACCTAGCACTGGCCTAGCAGGCACTGAGTCACCACTGACCTCACAAATGAAAACAGCACCCACGCACCTAGCACTGGCCTAGCAGGCACTGAGCCACCACTGACCTCACAATTGAAAACAGCAGCCACGCACCTGGCACTGGCCTAGCAGGCACTGAACCACAAGTGACCTCACAATTGATAACAGCAGCCATGCACCTAGCACTGGCCTAGCAGGCACTGAGCCACCACTGACCTCACAACCACCAACAGCACCCTCGCACCTAGCACTGGCCTAGCAGGCACTGAGCCACCACTGAGCTTACAATTGAAAACAGCACCCACGCACCTAGCACTGGCCTAGCAGGCACTGAGCCACCACGGACCTCACAACCACAAACAGCAGCCACGCACTGAGCACTGGCCTAGCAGGCACTGAGCCACCACTGACCTCACAACCACCAACAGCACCCACGCACCTAGCACTGGCCTAGCAGGCACTGAGCCACAAGTGACCTCACAAACACAAACAGCAGCCACGCACATAGCACTGGCCTAGCAGGCACTGAGCCACCACTGACCTCACAATTGAAAACAGCACCCACGCACCTAGCACTGGCCTAGCAGGCACTGAGCCACCACTGACCTCACAACCACAAACAGCACCCACGCACCTAGCACTGGCCTAGCAGGCACTGAGCCACCACTGACCTCACAACCACAAACAGCAGCCACGCAACTAGCACTGGCCTAGCAGGCACTGAGCCACCACTGACCTCACAATTGAAAACAGCACCCACGTACCTAGCACTGGCCTAGCAGGCACTGAGCCACCACTGACCTCACAATTGAAAACAGCAGCCACGCACCTAGCAGTGGCCTAGCAGGCACTGAGCCACCACTGACCTCGCAATTGAAAACAGCAGCCACGCAACTAGCACTGGCCTAGCAGGCACTGAGCCACCACTGACCTCACAATTGAAAACAGCAGCCACGCACCTAGCACTGGCCTAGCAGGCACTGAGCCACCACTGACCTCACAACCACCAACAGCACCCACGCACCTAGCACTGACCTAGCAGGCACTGAGCCACCACGGGCCTCACAACCACAAACTGCAGCCACGCACCTCGCACTGGCCTAGCAGGCACTGAGCCACCACTGACCTCACAACCACCAACAGCACCCACGCACATAGCACTGGCCTAGCAGGCACTGAGCCACCACTGACCTCACAATTGAAAACAGCAGCCACGCAACTAGCACTGGCCTAGCAGGCACTGAGCCACCACTGACCACACAACCACAAACAGCAGCCACGCACCTAGCACTGGCCTAGCAGGCACTGAGCCACCACTGACCTCACAACCACAAACAGCAGCCACACACCTAGCACTGGCCTAGCAGGCACTGAGCTACAAGTGACCTCACAAATGAAAACAGCACCCACGCACCTAGCACTGGCCTAGCAGGCACTGAGCCACCACGGACCTCACAACCACCAACAGCAGCCACGCACCTAGCACTGGCCTAGCAGGCACTGAGCCACCACTGACCTCACAACCACCAACAGCAGCCACGATCCTAGCACTGGCCTAACAGGCACTGAGCCACCACTGACCTCACAACCACAAACAGCAGCCACGCACCTAGCACTGGCCTAGCAGGCACTGAGCCACAAGTAACCTCACAACCACCAACAGCAGCCACCCACCTAGCACTGGCCTAGCAGGCACTGAGCCACCACTGACCTCACAATTGGAAACAGCAGCCACGCAACTAGCACTGGCCTAGCAGGCACTGAGCCACCACTGACCTCACAACCACAAACAGCACCCACGCACCTAGCACTGGCCTAGCAGGCACTGAGCCACCACTGACCTCACAACCACCAACAGCAGCCACGCAACTAGCACTGGCCTAGCAGGCACTGAGCCACCACTGACCTCACAACCACCAACAGCAGCCACGCACCTAGCACTGGCCTAGCAGGCACTGAGCCACAAGTGACCTCACAATTGAAAACAGCACCCACGCACCTAGCACTGGCCTAGCAGGCACTGAACCACAAGTGACCTCACAATTGAAAACAGCAGCCACGCACCTAGCACTGGCCTAGCAGGCACTGAGCCACCACTGACCTCACAATTGAAAACAGCCCCCACGCACCTAGCACTGGCCTAGCAGGCACTGAGCCACCACTGACCTCACAATTGAAAACAGCACCCACGCACCTAGCACTGGCCTAGCAGGCACTGAGCCACCACTGACCTCACAACCACCAACAGCAGCCACGCACCTAGCACTGGCCTAGCAGGCACTGAGCCACCACTGACCTCACAACCACAAACAGCAGCCACGCACCTAGCACTGGTCTAGCAGGCACTGAGCCACCACTGACCTCACAACCAGAAACAGCAGCCACGCACCTAGCACTGGCCTAGCAGGCACTGAGCCACCACTGACCACACAACCACAAACAGCACCCACGCACCTAGCACTGGCCTAGCAGGCACTGAGCCACCACTGACCTCACAACCACAAACAGCAGCCACGCACCTAGCACTGGCCTAGCAGGCACTGAGCCACAAGTGACCTCACAACTGAAAACAGCACCCACGCACCTAGCACTGGCCTAGCAGGCACTGAGCCACCACTGACCCCACAACCACAAACAGCACCCACGCACCTAGCACTGGCATAGCAGGCACTGAGCCACCACTGACCACACAACCACAAACAGCACCCACGCACCTAGCACTGGCCTAGCAGGCACTGAGCCACAAGTGACCTCACAAACACAAACAGCATCCACGCACCTAGCACTGGCCTAGCAGGCACTGAGCCACCACTGACCTCACAACCACAAACAGCACCCACGCACCTAGCACTGGCCTAGCAGGCCCTGAGCCACCACTGACCTCACAACCACAAACAGCACCCACGCACCTAGCACTGGCCTAGCAGGCACTGAGCCACCACTGACCCCACAACCACAAACAGCACCCACGCACCTAGCACTGGCCTAGCAGGCACTGAGCCACCACTGACCACACAACCACAAACAGCACCCAGGCACCTAGCACTGGCCTAGCAGGCACTGAGCCACAAGTGACCTCACAAACACAAACAGCAGCCAGGCACCTAGCACTGGCCTAGCAGGCACTGAGCCACCACTGACCTCACAACCACCAACAGCACCCACGCACCTAGCACTGACCTAGCAGGCACTGAGCCACCACGGGCCTCACAACCACAAATTGCAGCCACGCACCTCGCACTGGCCTAGCAGGCACTGAGCCACCACTGACCTCACAACCACCAACAGCACCCACGCACATAGCACTGGCCTAGCAGGCACTGAGCCACCACTGACCTCACAATTGAAAACAGCAGCCACGCAACTAGCACTGGCCTAGCAGGCACTGAGCCACCACTGACCACACAAGCACAAACAGCACCCACGCACCTAGCACTGGCCTAGCAGGCACTGAGCCACCACTGACCTCACAACCACCAACAGCAGCCACGCACCTAGCACTGGCCTAGCAGGCACTGAGCCACCACTGACCTCACAACCACAAACAGCAGCCACACACCTAGCACTGGCCTAGAAGGCACTGAGCTACAAGTGACCTCACAATTGAAAACAGCACCCACGCACCTAGCACTGGCCTAGCAGGCACTGAGCCACCACGGACCTCACAACCACCAACAGCAGCCACGCACCTAGCACTGGCCTAGCAGGCACTGAGCCACCACTGACCTCACAACCACCAACAGCAGCCACGCACCTAGCACTGGCCTAGCAGGCACTGAGCCACCACTGACCTCACAATTGGAAACAGCAGCCACGCAACTAGCACTGGCCTAGCAGGCACTGAGCCACCACTGACCTCACAACCACAAACAGCACCCACGCACCTAGCACTGGCCTAGCAGGCACTGAGCCACCACTGACCTCACAACCACCAACAGCAGCCACGCAACTAGCACTGGCCTAGCAGGCACTGAGCCACCACTGACCTCACAATTGAAAACAGCACCCACGCACCTAGCACTGGCCTAGCAGGCACTGAACCACAAGTGACCTCACAATTGAAAACAGCAGCCACGCACCTAGCACTGGCCTAGCAGGCACTGAGCCACAAGTGACCTCACAACTGAAAACAGCACCCACGCACCTAGCACTGGCCTAGCAGGCACTGAGCCACCACTGACCCCACAACCACAAACAGCACCCACGCACCTAGCACTGGCCTAGCAGGCACTGAGCCACCACTGACCTCACAATTGAAAACAGCACCCACGCACCTAGCACTGGCCTAGCAGGCACTGAGCCACCACTGACCCCACAACCACAAACAGCACCCACGCACCTAGCACTGGCATAGCAGGCACTGAGCCACCACTGACCACACAACCACAAACAGCACCCACGCACCTAGCACTGGCCTAGCAGGCACTGAGCCACAAGTGACCTCACAAACACAAACAGCATCCACGCACCTAGCACTGGCCTAGCAGGCACTGAGCCACCACTGACCTCACAACCACAAACAGCACCCACGCACCTAGCACTGGCCTAGCAGGCCCTGAGCCACCACTGACCTCACAACCACAAACAGCACCCACGCACCTAGCACTGGCCTAGCAGGCACGGAGCCACCACTGACCCCACAACCACAAACAGCACCCACGCACCTAGCACTGGCCTAGCAGGCACTGAGCCACCACTGACCACACAACCACAAACAGCACCCACGCACCTAGCACTGGCCTAGCAGGCACTGAGCCACAAGTGACCTCACAAACACAAACAGCAGCCACGCACATAGCACTGGCCTAGCAGGCACTAGCCACCACTGACCTCACAATTGAAAACAGCACCCACGCACCTAGCACTGGCCTAGCAGGCACTGAGCCACCACTGACCTCACAACCACCAACAGCAGCCACGCACCTAGCACTGGCCTAGCAGGCACTGAGCCACAAGTGACCTCACAACCACAAACAGCAGCCACGCAACTAGCACTGGCCTAGCAGGCACTGAGCCACCACTGACCACACAACCACAAACAGCAGCCACGCACCTAGCACTGGCCTAGCAGGCACTGAGCCACCACTGACCTCACAACCACAAACAGCAGCCACGCACCTAGCACTGGCCTAGCAGGCACTGAGCCACCACTGACCTCACAACCACCAACAGCAGCCACGCACCTAGCACTGGCCTAGCAGGCACTGAGCCACCACTTACTTTACAACCACAAACAGCAGCCACGCACCTAGCACTGGCCTAGCAGGCACTGAGCTACAAGTGACCACACAATTGAAAACAGCACCCACGCACCTAGCACTGGCCTAGCAGGCACTGAGCCACCACTGACCTCACAATTGAAAACAGCATCCACGCACCTAGCACTGGCCTAGCAGGCACTGAGCCACCACTGACCTCACAACCACAAACAGCAGCCACGCACCTAGCACTGGCCTAGCAGGCACTGAGCCACCACGGACCTCACAACCACCAACAGCAGCCACGCACCTAGCACTGGCCTAGCAGGCACTGAGCCACCACTGACCTCACAACCAGAAACAGCAGCCACGCACCTAGCACTGGCCTAGCAGGCACTGAGCCACCACTGACCACACAACCACAAACAGCACCCACGCACCTAGCACTGGCCTAGCAGGCACTGAGCCACCACTGACCTCACAACCACAACCAGCACCCACGCACCTAGCACTGGCCTAGCAGGCACTGAGCCACCACTGACCTCACAACCACAAACAGCACCCACGCACCTAGCACTGGCCTAGCAGGCACTGAGCCACCACTGACCTCACAACCACAAACAGCACCCACGCACCTAGCACTGGCCTAGCAGGCACTGAGCCACCACTGACCTCACAACCACAAACAGCACCCACGCACCTAGCACTGGCCTAGCAGGCACTGAGCCACAAGTGACCTCACAACTGAAAACAGCACCCACGCACCTAGCACTGGCCTAGCAGGCACTGAGCCACCACTGACCCCACAACCACAAACAGCACCCACGCACCTAGCACTGGCCTAGCAGGCACTGAGCCACCACTGACCACACAACCACAAACAGCACCCACGCACCTAGCACTGGCCTAGCAGGCACTGAGCCACCACTGACCTCACAACCACAAACAGCAGCCACGCACATAGCACTGGCCTAGCAGGCACTGAGCCACCACAGACCTCACAATTGAAAACAGCACCCACGCACCTAGCACTGGCCTAGCAGGCCCTGAGCCACCACTGACCTCACAACCACAAACAGCACCCACGCACCTAGCACTGGCCTAGCAGGCACTGAGCCACAAGTGACCTCACAACCACAAACAGCAGCCACGCAACTAGCACTGGCCTAGCAGGCACTGAGCCACCACTGACCACACAACCACAAACAGCAGCCACGCACCTAGCACTGGCCTAGCAGGCACTGAGACACCACTGACCTCACAACCACAAACAGCAGCCACGCACCTAGCACTGGCCTAGCAGGCACTGAGCTACAAGTGACCTCACAATTGAAAACAGCACCCACGCACCTAGCACTGGCCTAGCAGGCACTGAGCCACCACGGACCTCACAACCACCAACAGCAGCCACGCACCTAGCACTGGCCTAGCAGGCACTGAGCCACCACTGACCTCACAATTGGAAACAGCAGCCACGCAACTAGCACTGGCCTAGCAGGCACTGAGCCACCACTGACCTCACAACCACAAACAGCACCCACGCACCTAGCACTGGCCTAGCAGGCACTGAGCCACCACTGACCTCACAACCACCAACAGCAGCCACGCAACTAGCACTGGCCTAGCAGGCACTGAGCCACCACTGACCTCACAATTGAAAACAGCACCCACGCACCTAGCACTGGCCTAGCAGGCACTGAACCACAAGTGACCTCACAATTGAAAACAGCAGCCACGCACCTAGCACTGGCCTAGCAGGCACTGAGCCACCACTGACCTCACAATTGAAAACAGCACCCACGCACCTAGCACTGGCCTAGCAGGCACTGAGCCACCACTGACCCCACAACCACAAACAGCACCCACGCACCTAGCACTGGCATAGCAGGCACTGAGCCACCACTGACCACACAACCACAAACAGCACCCACGCACCTAGCACTGGCCTAGCAGGCACTGAGCCACAAGTGACCTCACAAACACAAACAGCATCCACGCACCTAGCACTGGCCTAGCAGGCACTGAGCCACCACTGACCTCACAACCACAAACAGCACCCACGCACCTAGCACTGGCCTAGCAGGCCCTGAGCCACCACTGACCTCACAACCACAAACAGCACCCACGCACCTAGCACTGGCCTAGCAGGCACTGAGCCACCACTGACCCCACAACCACAAACAGCACCCACGCACCTAGCACTGGCCTAGCAGGCACTGAGCCACCACTGACCACACAACCACAAACAGCACCCACGCACCTAGCACTGGCCTAGCAGGCACTGAGCCACAAGTGACCTCACAAACACAAACAGCAGCCACGCACATAGCACTGGCCTAGCAGGCACTAGCCACCACTGACCTCACAATTGAAAACAGCACCCACGCACCTAGCACTGGCCTAGCAGGCACTGAGCCACCACTGACCTCACAACCACCAACAGCAGCCACGCACCTAGCACTGGCCTAGCAGGCACTGAGCCACAAGTGACCTCACAACCACAAACAGCAGCCACGCAACTAGCACTGGCCTAGCAGGCACTGAGCCACCACTGACCACACAACCACAAACAGCAGCCACGCACCTAGCACTGGCCTAGCAGGCACTGAGCCACCACTGACCTCACAACCACAAACAGCAGCCACGCACCTAGCACTGGCCTAGCAGGCACTGAGCCACCACTGACCTCACAACCACCAACAGCAGCCACGCACCTAGCACTGGCCTAGCAGGCACTGAGCCACCACTGACTTTACAACCACAAACAGCAGCCACGCACCTAGCACTGGCCTAGCAGGCACTGAGCCACCACTGACCTCACAATTGAAAACAGCATCCACGCACCTAGCACTGGCCTAGCAGGCACTGAGCCACCACTGACCTCACAACCACAAACAGCAGCCACGCACCTAGCACTGGCCTAGCAGGCACTGAGCCACCACGGACCTCACAACCACCAACAGCAGCCACGAACCTAGCACTGGCCTAGCAGGCACTGAGCCACCACTGACCTCACAACCAGAAACAGCAGCCACGCACCTAGCAATGGCCTAGCAGGCACTGAGCCACCACTGACCACACAACCACAAACAGCACCCACGCACCTAGCACTGGCCTAGCAGGCACTGAGCCACCACTGACCTCACAACCACAACCAGCACCCACGCACCTAGCACTGGCCTAGCAGGCACTGAGCCACCACTGACCTCACAACCACAAACAGCACCCACGCACCTAGCACTGGCCTAGCAGGCACTGAGCCACCACTGACCTCACAACCACAAACAGCACCCACGCACCTAGCACTGGCCTAGCAGGCACTGAGCCACCACTGACCTCACAACCACAAACAGCACCCACGCACCTAGCACTGGCCTAGCAGGCACTGAGCCACTGACCTCACAACTGAAAACAGCACCCACGCACCTAGCACTGGACTAGCAGGCACTGAGCCACCACTGACCCCACAACCACAAACAGCACCCACGCACCTAGCACTGGCCTAGCAGGCACTGAGCCACCACTGACCACACAACCACAAACAGCACCCACGCACCTAGCACTGGCCTAGCAGGCACTGAGCCACCACTGACCTCACAAACACAAACAGCAGCCACGCACATAGCACTGGCCTAGCAGGCACTGAGCCACCACAGACCTCACAATTGAAAACAGCACCCACGCACCTAGCACTGGCCTAGCAGGCCCTGAGCCACCACTGACCTCACAACCACAAACAGCACCCACGCACCTAGCACTGGCCTAGCAGGCACTGAGCCACAAGTGACCTCACAACCACAAACAGCAGCCACGCAACTAGCACTGGCCTAGCAGGCACTGAGCCACCACTGACCACACAACCACAAACAGCAGCCACGCACCTAGCACTGGCCTAGCAGGCACTGAGCCACCACTGACCTCACAACCACAAACAGCAGCCACGCACCTAGCACTGGCCTAGCAGGCACTGAGCTACAAGTGACCTCACAATTGAAAACAGCACCCACGCACCTAGCACTGGCCTAGCAGGCACTGAGCCACCACGGACCTCACAACCACCAACAGCAGCCACGCACCTAGCACTGGCCTAGCAGGCACTGAGCCACCACTGACCTCACAACCACCAACAGCAGCCACGAACCTAGCACTGGCCTAGCAGGCACTGAGCCACCACTGACCCCACAACCACAAACAGCACCCACGCACCTAGCACTGGCCTAGCAGGCACTGAGCCACCACTGACCACACAACCACAAACAGCACCCACGCACCTAGCACTGGCCTAGCAGGCACTGAGCCACAAGTGACCTCGCAAACACAAACAGCAGCCACGCACATAGCACTGGCCTAGCAGGCACTGAGCCACCACTGACCTCACAATTGAAAACAGCACCCACGCACCTAGCACTGGCCTAGCAGGCCCTGAGCCACCACTGACCTCACAACCACAAACAGCACCCACGCACCTAGCACTGGCCTAGCAGGCACTGAGCCACCACTGACCCCACAACCACAAACAGCACCCACGCACCTAGCACTGGCCTAGCAGGCACTGAGCCACCACTGACCACACAACCACAAACAGCAGCCACGCACAGAGCACTGGCCTAGCAGGCACTGAGCCACCACTGACCACACAACCACAAACAGCAGCCACGCACCTAGCACTGGCCTAGCAGGCACTGAGCCACCACTGACCTCACAACCACCAACAGCAGCCACGAACCTAGCACTGGTCTAGCAGGCACTGAGCCACCACTGACCTCACAACCACAAACAGCAGCCACGCACCTAGCACTGGCCTAGCAGGCACTGAGCCACAAGTGACCTCACAACCACCAACAGCAGCCACGCACCTAGCACTGGCCTAGCAGGCACTGAGCCACCACGGACCTCACAACCACCAACAGCAGCCACGAACCTAGCACTGGCCTAACAGGCACTGAGCCACCACTGACCTCACAACCACAAACAGCAGCCACGCACCTAGCACTGGCCTAGCAGGCACTGAGCCACAAGTAACCTCACAACCACCAACAGCACCCACGCACCTAGCACTGGCCTAGCAGGCACTGAGCCACCACTGACCTCACAACTGAAAACAGCAGCCACGCACCTAGCACTGGCCTAGCAGGCACTGAGCCACCACTGACCTCACAACCACCAACAGCAGCCACGCACCTAGCACTGGCCTAACAGGCACTGAGCCACCACTGACCTCACAACCACAAACAGCAGCCACGCACCTAGCACTGGCCTAGCAGGCACTGAGCCACGAGTAACCTCACAACCACCAACAGCAGCCACGCACCTAGCACTGGCCTAGCAGGCACTGAGCCACCACTGACCTCATAATTGAAAACAGCACCCACGCAACTAGCACTGGCCTAGCAGGCACTGAGCCACCACTGACCTCACAACCACAAACAGCAGCCACACAACTAGCACTGGCCTAGCAGGCACTGAGCCACCACTGACCTCACAACCACAAACAGCACCCACGCACCTAGCACTGGCCTAGCAGGCCCTGAGCCACCACTGACCTCACAACCACAAACAGCACCCACGCACCTAGCACTGGCCTAGCAGGCACGGAGCCACCACTGACCCCACAACCACAAACAGCACCCACGCACCTAGCACTGGCCTAGCAGGCACTGAGCCACCACTGACCACACAACCACAAACAGCACCCACGCACCTAGCACTGGCCTAGCAGGCACTGAGCCACAAGTGACCTCACAAACACAAACAGCAGCCACGCACATAGCACTGGCCTAGCAGGCACTAGCCACCACTGACCTCACAATTGAAAACAGCACCCACGCACCTAGCACTGGCCTAGCAGGCACTGAGCCACCACTGACCTCACAACCACCAACAGCAGCCACGCACCTAGCACTGGCCTAGCAGGCACTGAGCCACAAGTGACCTCACAACCACAAACAGCAGCCACGCAACTAGCACTGGCCTAGCAGGCACTGAGCCACCACTGACCACACAACCACAAACAGCAGCCACGCACCTAGCACTGGCCTAGCAGGCACTGAGCCACCACTGACCTCACAACCACAAACAGCAGCCACGCACCTAGCACTGGCCTAGCAGGCACTGAGCCACCACTGACCTCACAACCACCAACAGCAGCCACGCACCTAGCACTGGCCTAGCAGGCACTGAGCCACCACTTACTTTACAACCACAAACAGCAGCCACGCACCTAGCACTGGCCTAGCAGGCACTGAGCTACAAGTGACCACACAATTGAAAACAGCACCCACGCACCTAGCACTGGCCTAGCAGGCACTGAGCCACCACTGACCTCACAATTGAAAACAGCATCCACGCACCTAGCACTGGCCTAGCAGGCACTGAGCCACCACTGACCTCACAACCACAAACAGCAGCCACGCACCTAGCACTGGCCTAGCAGGCACTGAGCCACCACGGACCTCACAACCACCAACAGCAGCCACGCACCTAGCACTGGCCTAGCAGGCACTGAGCCACCACTGACCTCACAACCAGAAACAGCAGCCACGCACCTAGCACTGGCCTAGCAGGCACTGAGCCACCACTGACCACACAACCACAAACAGCACCCACGCACCTAGCACTGGCCTAGCAGGCACTGAGCCACCACTGACCTCACAACCACAACCAGCACCCACGCACCTAGCACTGGCCTAGCAGGCACTGAGCCACCACTGACCTCACAACCACAAACAGCACCCACGCACCTAGCACTGGCCTAGCAGGCACTGAGCCACCACTGACCTCACAACCACAAACAGCACCCACGCACCTAGCACTGGCCTAGCAGGCACTGAGCCACCACTGACCTCACAACCACAAACAGCACCCACGCACCTAGCACTGGCCTAGCAGGCACTGAGCCACAAGTGACCTCACAACTGAAAACAGCACCCACGCACCTAGCACTGGCCTAGCAGGCACTGAGCCACCACTGACCCCACAACCACAAACAGCACCCACGCACCTAGCACTGGCCTAGCAGGCACTGAGCCACCACTGACCACACAACCACAAACAGCACCCACGCACCTAGCACTGGCCTAGCAGGCACTGAGCCACCACTGACCTCACAACCACAAACAGCAGCCACGCACATAGCACTGGCCTAGCAGGCACTGAGCCACCACAGACCTCACAATTGAAAACAGCACCCACGCACCTAGCACTGGCCTAGCAGGCCCTGAGCCACCACTGACCTCACAACCACAAACAGCACCCACGCACCTAGCACTGGCCTAGCAGGCACTGAGCCACAAGTGACCTCACAACCACAAACAGCAGCCACGCAACTAGCACTGGCCTAGCAGGCACTGAGCCACCACTGACCACACAACCACAAACAGCAGCCACGCACCTAGCACTGGCCTAGCAGGCACTGAGCCACCACTGACCTCACAACCACAAACAGCAGCCACGCACCTAGCACTGGCCTAGCAGGCACTGAGCTACAAGTGACCTCACAATTGAAAACAGCACCCACGCACCTAGCACTGGCCTAGCAGGCACTGAGCCACCACGGACCTCACAACCACCAACAGCAGCCACGCACCTAGCACTGGCCTAGCAGGCACTGAGCCACCACTGACCTCACAATTGGAAACAGCAGCCACGCAACTAGCACTGGCCTAGCAGGCACTGAGCCACCACTGACCTCACAACCACAAACAGCACCCACGCACCTAGCACTGGCCTAGCAGGCACTGAGCCACCACTGACCTCACAACCACCAACAGCAGCCACGCAACTAGCACTGGCCTAGCAGGCACTGAGCCACCACTGACCTCACAATTGAAAACAGCACCCACGCACCTAGCACTGGCCTAGCAGGCACTGAACCACAAGTGACCTCACAATTGAAAACAGCAGCCACGCACCTAGCACTGGCCTAGCAGGCACTGAGCCACCACTGACCTCACAATTGAAAACAGCACCCACGCACCTAGCACTGGCCTAGCAGGCACTGAGCCACCACTGACCCCACAACCACAAACAGCACCCACGCACCTAGCACTGGCATAGCAGGCACTGAGCCACCACTGACCACACAACCACAAACAGCACCCACGCACCTAGCACTGGCCTAGCAGGCACTGAGCCACAAGTGACCTCACAAACACAAACAGCATCCACGCACCTAGCACTGGCCTAGCAGGCACTGAGCCACCACTGACCTCACAACCACAAACAGCACCCACGCACCTAGCACTGGCCTAGCAGGCCCTGAGCCACCACTGACCTCACAACCACAAACAGCACCCACGCACCTAGCACTGGCCTAGCAGGCACTGAGCCACCACTGACCCCACAACCACAAACAGCACCCACGCACCTAGCACTGGCCTAGCAGGCACTGAGCCACCACTGACCACACAACCACAAACAGCACCCACGCACCTAGCACTGGCCTAGCAGGCACTGAGCCACAAGTGACCTCACAAACACAAACAGCAGCCACGCACATAGCACTGGCCTAGCAGGCACTAGCCACCACTGACCTCACAATTGAAAACAGCACCCACGCACCTAGCACTGGCCTAGCAGGCACTGAGCCACCACTGACCTCACAACCACCAACAGCAGCCACGCACCTAGCACTGGCCTAGCAGGCACTGAGCCACAAGTGACCTCACAACCACAAACAGCAGCCACGCAACTAGCACTGGCCTAGCAGGCACTGAGCCACCACTGACCACACAACCACAAACAGCAGCCACGCACCTAGCACTGGCCTAGCAGGCACTGAGCCACCACTGACCTCACAACCACAAACAGCAGCCACGCACCTAGCACTGGCCTAGCAGGCACTGAGCCACCACTGACCTCACAACCACCAACAGCAGCCACGCACCTAGCACTGGCCTAGCAGGCACTGAGCCACCACTGACTTTACAACCACAAACAGCAGCCACGCACCTAGCACTGGCCTAGCAGGCACTGAGCCACCACTGACCTCACAATTGAAAACAGCATCCACGCACCTAGCACTGGCCTAGCAGGCACTGAGCCACCACTGACCTCACAACCACAAACAGCAGCCACGCACCTAGCACTGGCCTAGCAGGCACTGAGCCACCACGGACCTCACAACCACCAACAGCAGCCACGAACCTAGCACTGGCCTAGCAGGCACTGAGCCACCACTGACCTCACAACCAGAAACAGCAGCCACGCACCTAGCACTGGCCTAGCAGGCACTGAGCCACCACTGACCACACAACCACAAACAGCACCCACGCACCTAGCACTGGCCTAGCAGGCACTGAGCCACCACTGACCTCACAACCACAACCAGCACCCACGCACCTAGCACTGGCCTAGCAGGCACTGAGCCACCACTGACCTCACAACCACAAACAGCACCCACGCACCTAGCACTGGCCTAGCAGGCACTGAGCCACCACTGACCTCACAACCACAAACAGCACCCACGCACCTAGCACTGGCCTAGCAGGCACTGAGCCACCACTGACCTCACAACCACAAACAGCACCCACGCACCTAGCACTGGCCTAGCAGGCACTGAGCCACTGACCTCACAACTGAAAACAGCACCCACGCACCTAGCACTGGACTAGCAGGCACTGAGCCACCACTGACCCCACAACCACAAACAGCACCCACGCACCTAGCACTGGCCTAGCAGGCACTGAGCCACCACTGACCACACAACCACAAACAGCACCCACGCACCTAGCACTGGCCTAGCAGGCACTGAGCCACCACTGACCTCACAAACACAAACAGCAGCCACGCACATAGCACTGGCCTAGCAGGCACTGAGCCACCACAGACCTCACAATTGAAAACAGCACCCACGCACCTAGCACTGGCCTAGCAGGCCCTGAGCCACCACTGACCTCACAACCACAAACAGCACCCACGCACCTAGCACTGGCCTAGCAGGCACTGAGCCACAAGTGACCTCACAACCACAAACAGCAGCCACGCAACTAGCACTGGCCTAGCAGGCACTGAGCCACCACTGACCACACAACCACAAACAGCAGCCACGCACCTAGCACTGGCCTAGCAGGCACTGAGCCACCACTGACCTCACAACCACAAACAGCAGCCACGCACCTAGCACTGGCCTAGCAGGCACTGAGCTACAAGTGACCTCACAATTGAAAACAGCACCCACGCACCTAGCACTGGCCTAGCAGGCACTGAGCCACCACGGACCTCACAACCACCAACAGCAGCCACGCACCTAGCACTGGCCTAGCAGGCACTGAGCCACCACTGACCTCACAACCACCAACAGCAGCCACGAACCTAGCACTGGCCTAGCAGGCACTGAGCCACCACTGACCCCACAACCACAAACAGCACCCACGCACCTAGCACTGGCCTAGCAGGCACTGAGCCACAAGTGACCTTCACAATTTAAATCAGCACCCACGCACCTAGCACTGGCCTAGCAGGCCCTGAGCCACCACTGACCTCACAACCACAAACAGCACCCACGCACCTAGCACTGGCCTAGCAGGCACTGAGCCACCACTGACCCCACAACCACAAACAGCACCCACGCACCTAGCACTGGCCTAGCAGGCACTGAGCCACCACTGACCACACAACCACAAACAGCACCCACGCACCTAGCACTGGCCTAGCAGGCACTGAGCCACAAGTGACCTCACAAACACAAACAGCAGCCACGCACATAGCACTGGCCTAGCAGGCACTAGCCACCACTGACCTCACAATTGAAAACAGCACCCACGCACCTAGCACTGGCCTAGCAGGCACTGAGCCACCACTGACCTCACAACCACCAACAGCAGCCACGCACCTAGCACTGGCCTAGCAGGCACTGAGCCACAAGTGACCTCACAACCACAAACAGCAGCCACGCAACTAGCACTGGCCTAGCAGGCACTGAGCCACCACTGACCACACAACCACAAACAGCAGCCACGCACCTAGCACTGGCCTAGCAGGCACTGAGCCACCACTGACCTCACAACCACAAACAGCAGCCACGCACCTAGCACTGGCCTAGCAGGCACTGAGCCACCACTGACCTCACAACCACCAACAGCAGCCACGCACCTAGCACTGGCCTAGCAGGCACTGAGCCACCACTGACTTTACAACCACAAACAGCAGCCACGCACCTAGCACTGGCCTAGCAGGCACTGAGCCACCACTGACCTCACAATTGAAAACAGCATCCACGCACCTAGCACTGGCCTAGCAGGCACTGAGCCACCACTGACCTCACAACCACAAACAGCAGCCACGCACCTAGCACTGGCCTAGCAGGCACTGAGCCACCACGGACCTCACAACCACCAACAGCAGCCACGAACCTAGCACTGGCCTAGCAGGCACTGAGCCACCACTGACCTCACAACCAGAAACAGCAGCCACGCACCTAGCAATGGCCTAGCAGGCACTGAGCCACCACTGACCACACAACCACAAACAGCACCCACGCACCTAGCACTGGCCTAGCAGGCACTGAGCCACCACTGACCTCACAACCACAACCAGCACCCACGCACCTAGCACTGGCCTAGCAGGCACTGAGCCACCACTGACCTCACAACCACAAACAGCACCCACGCACCTAGCACTGGCCTAGCAGGCACTGAGCCACCACTGACCTCACAACCACAAACAGCACCCACGCACCTAGCACTGGCCTAGCAGGCACTGAGCCACCACTGACCTCACAACCACAAACAGCACCCACGCACCTAGCACTGGCCTAGCAGGCACTGAGCCACTGACCTCACAACTGAAAACAGCACCCACGCACCTAGCACTGGACTAGCAGGCACTGAGCCACCACTGACCCCACAACCACAAACAGCACCCACGCACCTAGCACTGGCCTAGCAGGCACTGAGCCACCACTGACCACACAACCACAAACAGCACCCACGCACCTAGCACTGGCCTAGCAGGCACTGAGCCACCACTGACCTCACAAACACAAACAGCAGCCACGCACATAGCACTGGCCTAGCAGGCACTGAGCCACCACAGACCTCACAATTGAAAACAGCACCCACGCACCTAGCACTGGCCTAGCAGGCCCTGAGCCACCACTGACCTCACAACCACAAACAGCACCCACGCACCTAGCACTGGCCTAGCAGGCACTGAGCCACAAGTGACCTCACAACCACAAACAGCAGCCACGCAACTAGCACTGGCCTAGCAGGCACTGAGCCACCACTGACCACACAACCACAAACAGCAGCCACGCACCTAGCACTGGCCTAGCAGGCACTGAGCCACCACTGACCTCACAACCACAAACAGCAGCCACGCACCTAGCACTGGCCTAGCAGGCACTGAGCTACAAGTGACCTCACAATTGAAAACAGCACCCACGCACCTAGCACTGGCCTAGCAGGCACTGAGCCACCACGGACCTCACAACCACCAACAGCAGCCACGCACCTAGCACTGGCCTAGCAGGCACTGAGCCACCACTGACCTCACAACCACCAACAGCAGCCACGAACCTAGCACTGGCCTAGCAGGCACTGAGCCACCACTGACCCCACAACCACAAACAGCACCCACGCACCTAGCACTGGCCTAGCAGGCACTGAGCCACCACTGACCACACAACCACAAACAGCACCCACGCACCTAGCACTGGCCTAGCAGGCACTGAGCCACAAGTGACCTCGCAAACACAAACAGCAGCCACGCACATAGCACTGGCCTAGCAGGCACTGAGCCACCACTGACCTCACAATTGAAAACAGCACCCACGCACCTAGCACTGGCCTAGCAGGCCCTGAGCCACCACTGACCTCACAACCACAAACAGCACCCACGCACCTAGCACTGGCCTAGCAGGCACTGAGCCACCACTGACCCCACAACCACAAACAGCACCCACGCACCTAGCACTGGCCTAGCAGGCACTGAGCCACCACTGACCACACAACCACAAACAGCAGCCACGCACAGAGCACTGGCCTAGCAGGCACTGAGCCACCACTGACCACACAACCACAAACAGCAGCCACGCACCTAGCACTGGCCTAGCAGGCACTGAGCCACCACTGACCTCACAACCACCAACAGCAGCCACGAACCTAGCACTGGTCTAGCAGGCACTGAGCCACCACTGACCTCACAACCACAAACAGCAGCCACGCACCTAGCACTGGCCTAGCAGGCACTGAGCCACAAGTGACCTCACAACCACCAACAGCAGCCACGCACCTAGCACTGGCCTAGCAGGCACTGAGCCACCACGGACCTCACAACCACCAACAGCAGCCACGAACCTAGCACTGGCCTAACAGGCACTGAGCCACCACTGACCTCACAACCACAAACAGCAGCCACGCACCTAGCACTGGCCTAGCAGGCACTGAGCCACAAGTAACCTCACAACCACCAACAGCACCCACGCACCTAGCACTGGCCTAGCAGGCACTGAGCCACCACTGACCTCACAACTGAAAACAGCAGCCACGCACCTAGCACTGGCCTAGCAGGCACTGAGCCACCACTGACCTCACAACCACCAACAGCAGCCACGCACCTAGCACTGGCCTAACAGGCACTGAGCCACCACTGACCTCACAACCACAAACAGCAGCCACGCACCTAGCACTGGCCTAGCAGGCACTGAGCCACGAGTAACCTCACAACCACCAACAGCAGCCACGCACCTAGCACTGGCCTAGCAGGCACTGAGCCACCACTGACCTCATAATTGAAAACAGCACCCACGCAACTAGCACTGGCCTAGCAGGCACTGAGCCACCACTGACCTCACAACCACAAACAGCAGCCACGCACCTAGCACTGGCCTAGCAGGCCCTGAGCCACCACTGACCTCACAACCACAAACAGCACCCACGCACCTAGCACTGGCCTAGCAGGCACGGAGCCACCACTGACCCCACAACCACAAACAGCACCCACGCACCTAGCACTGGCCTAGCAGGCACTGAGCCACCACTGACCACACAACCACAAACAGCACCCACGCACCTAGCACTGGCCTAGCAGGCACTGAGCCACAAGTGACCTCACAAACACAAACAGCAGCCACGCACATAGCACTGGCCTAGCAGGCACTAGCCACCACTGACCTCACAATTGAAAACAGCACCCACGCACCTAGCACTGGCCTAGCAGGCACTGAGCCACCACTGACCTCACAACCACCAACAGCAGCCACGCACCTAGCACTGGCCTAGCAGGCACTGAGCCACAAGTGACCTCACAACCACAAACAGCAGCCACGCAACTAGCACTGGCCTAGCAGGCACTGAGCCACCACTGACCACACAACCACAAACAGCAGCCACGCACCTAGCACTGGCCTAGCAGGCACTGAGCCACCACTGACCTCACAACCACAAACAGCAGCCACGCACCTAGCACTGGCCTAGCAGGCACTGAGCCACCACTGACCTCACAACCACCAACAGCAGCCACGCACCTAGCACTGGCCTAGCAGGCACTGAGCCACCACTTACTTTACAACCACAAACAGCAGCCACGCACCTAGCACTGGCCTAGCAGGCACTGAGCTACAAGTGACCACACAATTGAAAACAGCACCCACGCACCTAGCACTGGCCTAGCAGGCACTGAGCCACCACTGACCTCACAATTGAAAACAGCATCCACGCACCTAGCACTGGCCTAGCAGGCACTGAGCCACCACTGACCTCACAACCACAAACAGCAGCCACGCACCTAGCACTGGCCTAGCAGGCACTGAGCCACCACGGACCTCACAACCACCAACAGCAGCCACGCACCTAGCACTGGCCTAGCAGGCACTGAGCCACCACTGACCTCACAACCAGAAACAGCAGCCACGCACCTAGCACTGGCCTAGCAGGCACTGAGCCACCACTGACCACACAACCACAAACAGCACCCACGCACCTAGCACTGGCCTAGCAGGCACTGAGCCACCACTGACCTCACAACCACAACCAGCACCCACGCACCTAGCACTGGCCTAGCAGGCACTGAGCCACCACTGACCTCACAACCACAAACAGCACCCACGCACCTAGCACTGGCCTAGCAGGCACTGAGCCACCACTGACCTCACAACCACAAACAGCACCCACGCACCTAGCACTGGCCTAGCAGGCACTGAGCCACCACTGACCTCACAACCACAAACAGCACCCACGCACCTAGCACTGGCCTAGCAGGCACTGAGCCACAAGTGACCTCACAACTGAAAACAGCACCCACGCACCTAGCACTGGCCTAGCAGGCACTGAGCCACCACTGACCCCACAACCACAAACAGCACCCACGCACCTAGCACTGGCCTAGCAGGCACTGAGCCACCACTGACCACACAACCACAAACAGCACCCACGCACCTAGCACTGGCCTAGCAGGCACTGAGCCACCACTGACCTCACAACCACAAACAGCAGCCACGCACATAGCACTGGCCTAGCAGGCACTGAGCCACCACAGACCTCACAATTGAAAACAGCACCCACGCACCTAGCACTGGCCTAGCAGGCCCTGAGCCACCACTGACCTCACAACCACAAACAGCACCCACGCACCTAGCACTGGCCTAGCAGGCACTGAGCCACAAGTGACCTCACAACCACAAACAGCAGCCACGCAACTAGCACTGGCCTAGCAGGCACTGAGCCACCACTGACCACACAACCACAAACAGCAGCCACGCACCTAGCACTGGCCTAGCAGGCACTGAGCCACCACTGACCTCACAACCACAAACAGCAGCCACGCACCTAGCACTGGCCTAGCAGGCACTGAGCTACAAGTGACCTCACAATTGAAAACAGCACCCACGCACCTAGCACTGGCCTAGCAGGCACTGAGCCACCACGGACCTCACAACCACCAACAGCAGCCACGCACCTAGCACTGGCCTAGCAGGCACTGAGCCACCACTGACCTCACAATTGGAAACAGCAGCCACGCAACTAGCACTGGCCTAGCAGGCACTGAGCCACCACTGACCTCACAACCACAAACAGCACCCACGCACCTAGCACTGGCCTAGCAGGCACTGAGCCACCACTGACCTCACAACCACCAACAGCAGCCACGCAACTAGCACTGGCCTAGCAGGCACTGAGCCACCACTGACCTCACAATTGAAAACAGCACCCACGCACCTAGCACTGGCCTAGCAGGCACTGAACCACAAGTGACCTCACAATTGAAAACAGCAGCCACGCACCTAGCACTGGCCTAGCAGGCACTGAGCCACCACTGACCTCACAATTGAAAACAGCACCCACGCACCTAGCACTGGCCTAGCAGGCACTGAGCCACCACTGACCCCACAACCACAAACAGCACCCACGCACCTAGCACTGGCATAGCAGGCACTGAGCCACCACTGACCACACAACCACAAACAGCACCCACGCACCTAGCACTGGCCTAGCAGGCACTGAGCCACAAGTGACCTCACAAACACAAACAGCATCCACGCACCTAGCACTGGCCTAGCAGGCACTGAGCCACCACTGACCTCACAACCACAAACAGCACCCACGCACCTAGCACTGGCCTAGCAGGCCCTGAGCCACCACTGACCTCACAACCACAAACAGCACCCACGCACCTAGCACTGGCCTAGCAGGCACTGAGCCACCACTGACCCCACAACCACAAACAGCACCCACGCACCTAGCACTGGCCTAGCAGGCACTGAGCCACCACTGACCACACAACCACAAACAGCACCCACGCACCTAGCACTGGCCTAGCAGGCACTGAGCCACAAGTGACCTCACAAACACAAACAGCAGCCACGCACATAGCACTGGCCTAGCAGGCACTAGCCACCACTGACCTCACAATTGAAAACAGCACCCACGCACCTAGCACTGGCCTAGCAGGCACTGAGCCACCACTGACCTCACAACCACCAACAGCAGCCACGCACCTAGCACTGGCCTAGCAGGCACTGAGCCACAAGTGACCTCACAACCACAAACAGCAGCCACGCAACTAGCACTGGCCTAGCAGGCACTGAGCCACCACTGACCACACAACCACAAACAGCAGCCACGCACCTAGCACTGGCCTAGCAGGCACTGAGCCACCACTGACCTCACAACCACAAACAGCAGCCACGCACCTAGCACTGGCCTAGCAGGCACTGAGCCACCACTGACCTCACAACCACCAACAGCAGCCACGCACCTAGCACTGGCCTAGCAGGCACTGAGCCACCACTGACTTTACAACCACAAACAGCAGCCACGCACCTAGCACTGGCCTAGCAGGCACTGAGCCACCACTGACCTCACAATTGAAAACAGCATCCACGCACCTAGCACTGGCCTAGCAGGCACTGAGCCACCACTGACCTCACAACCACAAACAGCAGCCACGCACCTAGCACTGGCCTAGCAGGCACTGAGCCACCACGGACCTCACAACCACCAACAGCAGCCACGAACCTAGCACTGGCCTAGCAGGCACTGAGCCACCACTGACCTCACAACCAGAAACAGCAGCCACGCACCTAGCACTGGCCTAGCAGGCACTGAGCCACCACTGACCACACAACCACAAACAGCACCCACGCACCTAGCACTGGCCTAGCAGGCACTGAGCCACCACTGACCTCACAACCACAACCAGCACCCACGCACCTAGCACTGGCCTAGCAGGCACTGAGCCACCACTGACCTCACAACCACAAACAGCACCCACGCACCTAGCACTGGCCTAGCAGGCACTGAGCCACCACTGACCTCACAACCACAAACAGCACCCACGCACCTAGCACTGGCCTAGCAGGCACTGAGCCACCACTGACCTCACAACCACAAACAGCACCCACGCACCTAGCACTGGCCTAGCAGGCACTGAGCCACTGACCTCACAACTGAAAACAGCACCCACGCACCTAGCACTGGACTAGCAGGCACTGAGCCACCACTGACCCCACAACCACAAACAGCACCCACGCACCTAGCACTGGCCTAGCAGGCACTGAGCCACCACTGACCACACAACCACAAACAGCACCCACGCACCTAGCACTGGCCTAGCAGGCACTGAGCCACCACTGACCTCACAAACACAAACAGCAGCCACGCACATAGCACTGGCCTAGCAGGCACTGAGCCACCACAGACCTCACAATTGAAAACAGCACCCACGCACCTAGCACTGGCCTAGCAGGCCCTGAGCCACCACTGACCTCACAACCACAAACAGCACCCACGCACCTAGCACTGGCCTAGCAGGCACTGAGCCACAAGTGACCTCACAACCACAAACAGCAGCCACGCAACTAGCACTGGCCTAGCAGGCACTGAGCCACCACTGACCACACAACCACAAACAGCAGCCACGCACCTAGCACTGGCCTAGCAGGCACTGAGCCACCACTGACCTCACAACCACAAACAGCAGCCACGCACCTAGCACTGGCCTAGCAGGCACTGAGCTACAAGTGACCTCACAATTGAAAACAGCACCCACGCACCTAGCACTGGCCTAGCAGGCACTGAGCCACCACGGACCTCACAACCACCAACAGCAGCCACGCACCTAGCACTGGCCTAGCAGGCACTGAGCCACCACTGACCTCACAACCACCAACAGCAGCCACGAACCTAGCACTGGCCTAGCAGGCACTGAGCCACCACTGACCCCACAACCACAAACAGCACCCACGCACCTAGCACTGGCCTAGCAGGCACTGAGCCACCACTGACCACACAACCACAAACAGCACCCACGCACCTAGCACTGGCCTAGCAGGCACTGAGCCACAAGTGACCTCACAAACACAAACAGCAGCCACGCACATAGCACTGGCCTAGCAGGCACTGAGCCACCACTGACCTCACAATTGAAAACAGCACCCACGCACCTAGCACTGGCCTAGCAGGCCCTGAGCCACCACTGACCTCACAACCACAAACAGCACCCACGCACCTAGCACTGGCCTAGCAGGCACTGAGCCACCACTGACCCCACAACCACAAACAGCACCCACGCACCTAGCACTGGCCTAGCAGGCACTGAGCCACCACTGACCACACAACCACAAACAGCAGCCACGCACAGAGCACTGGCCTAGCAGGCACTGAGCCACCACTGACCACACAACCACAAACAGCAGCCACGCACCTAGCACTGGCCTAGCAGGCACTGAGCCACCACTGACCTCACAACCACCAACAGCAGCCACGAACCTAGCACTGGTCTAGCAGGCACTGAGCCACCACTGACCTCACAACCACAAACAGCAGCCACGCACCTAGCACTGGCCTAGCAGGCACTGAGCCACAAGTGACCTCACAACCACCAACAGCAGCCACGCACCTAGCACTGGCCTAGCAGGCACTGAGCCACCACGGACCTCACAACCACCAACAGCAGCCACGAACCTAGCACTGGCCTAACAGGCACTGAGCCACCACTGACCTCACAACCACAAACAGCAGCCACGCACCTAGCACTGGCCTAGCAGGCACTGAGCCACAAGTAACCTCACAACCACCAACAGCACCCACGCACCTAGCACTGGCCTAGCAGGCACTGAGCCACCACTGACCTCACAACTGAAAACAGCAGCCACGCACCTAGCACTGGCCTAGCAGGCACTGAGCCACCACTGACCTCACAACCACCAACAGCAGCCACGCACCTAGCACTGGCCTAACAGGCACTGAGCCACCACTGACCTCACAACCACAAACAGCAGCCACGCACCTAGCACTGGCCTAGCAGGCACTGAGCCACGAGTAACCTCACAACCACCAACAGCAGCCACGCACCTAGCACTGGCCTAGCAGGCACTGAGCCACCACTGACCTCATAATTGAAAACAGCACCCACGCAACTAGCACTGGCCTAGCAGGCACTGAGCCACCACTGACCTCACAACCACAAACAGCACCCACGCACCTAGCACTGGCCTAGCAGGCACTGAGCCACCACTGACCTCACAACCACCAACAGCACCCACGCACCTAGCACTGGCCTAGCAGGCACTGAGCCACCACTGACCTCACAACCACCAACAGCAGCCACGCACCTAGCACTGGCCTAGCAGGCACTGAGACACAAGTGACCTCACAATTGAAAACAGCACCCACGCACCTAGCACTGGCCTAGCAGGCACTGAACCACAAGTGACCTCACAATTGAAAACAGCAGCCACGCACCTAGCACTGGCCTAGCAGGCACTGAGCCACCACTGACCTCACAATTGAAAACAGCAGCCACGCACCTAGCACTGGCCTAGCAGGCACTGAGCCACCACTGACCTCACAATTGAAAACAGCACCCACGCACCTAGCACTGGCCTAGCAGGCACTGAGCCACCACTGACCTCACAACCACCAACAGCAGCCACGCACCTAGCACTGGCCTAGCAGGCACTGAGCCACCACTGACCTCACAACCACAAACAGCAGCCACGCACCTAGCACTGGCCTAGCAGGCACTGAGCCACCACTGACCTCACAACCAGAAACAGCAGCCACGCACCTAGCACTGGCCTAGCAGGCACTGAGCCACCACTGACCACACAACCACAAACAGCACCCACGCACCTAGCACTGGCCTAGCAGGCACTGAGCCACCACTGACCTCACAACCACAACCAGCACCCACGCACCTAGCACTGGCCTAGCAGGCACTGAGCCACCACTGACCTCACAACCACAAACAGCACCCACGCACCTAGCACTGGCCTAGCAGGCACTGAGCCACCACTGACCTCACAACCACCAACAGCACCCACGCACCTAGCACTGACCTAGCAGGCACTGAGCCACCACGGGCCTCACAACCACAAACTGCAGCCACGCACCTCGCACTGGCCTAGCAGGCACTGAGCCACCACTGACCTCACAACCACCAACAGCACCCACGCACATAGCACTGGCCTAGCAGGCACTGAGCCACCACTGACCTCACAATTGAAAACAGCACCCACGCACCTAGCACTGGCCTAGCAGGCACTGAGCCACCACTGACCTCACAACCACAAACAGCACCCACGCACCTAGTACTGGCCTAGCAGGCACTGAGCCACAAGTGACCTCACAACTGAAAACAGCACCCACGCACCTAGCACTGGCCTAGCAGGCTCTGAGCCACCACTGACCCCACAACCACAAACAGCAGCCACGCACCTAGCACTGGCCTAGCAGGCACTGAACCACAAGTGACCTCACAACCACAAACAGCAGCCACGCACCTAGCACTGGCCTAGCAGGCACTGAGCCACCACGGACCTCACAACCACCAACAGCAGCCACGAACCTAGCACTGGCCTAACAGGCACTGAGCCACCACTGACCTCACAACCACAAACAGCAGCCACGCACCTAGCACTGGCCTAGCAGGCACTGAGCCACAAGTAACCTCACAACCACCAACAGCACCCACGCACCTAGCACTGGCCTAGCAGGCACTGAGCCACCACTGACCTCACAACCACTAACAGCACCCACGCACCTAGCACTGGCCTAGCAGGCACTGAGCCACCACTGACCTCACAACCACCAACAGCAGCCACGCACCTAGCACTGGCCTAGCAGGCACTGAGCCACCACTGACCTCACAACTGAAAACAGCAGCCACGCACCTAGCACTGGCCTAGCAGGCACTGAGCCACCACTGACCTCACAACCACCAACAGCAGCCACGAACCTAGCACTGGCCTAACAGGCACTGAGCCACCACTGACCTCACAACCACAAACAGCAGCCACGCACCTAGCACTGGCCTAGCAGGCACTGAGCCACCACTGACCTCACAACCACTAACAGCACCCACGCACCTAGCACTGGCCTAGCAGGCACTGAGCCACCACTGACCTCACAACCACCAACAGCAGCCACGCACATAGCACTGGCCTAGCAGGCACTGAGCCACCACTGACCTCACAACCAGAAACAGCAGCCACGCACCTAGCACTGGCCTAGCAGGCACTGAGCCACCACTGACCTCACAACCACAAACAGCACCCACGCACCTAGCACTGGCCTAGCAGACACTGAGCCACCACTGACCTCGCAACCACAAACAGCACCCAGGCACCTAGCACTGGCCTAGCAGACACTGAGCCACAAGTGACCTCACAACCACAAACAGCAGCCACGCACCTAGCACTGGCCTAGCAGGCACTGAGCCACCACTGACCTCACAACCACAAACAGCACCCATGCACCTAGTACTGGCCTAGCAGGCACTGAGTCACCACTGACCTCACAATTGAAAAGAGCAGCCACGCACCTAGCACTGGCCTAGCAGGCACTGAGCCACCACTGACCTCACAATTGAAAACAGCAGCCACGCACCTAGCACTGGCCTAGCAGGCACTGAGCCACAAGTGACCTCACAACTGAAAACAGCAGCCACGCACCTAGCACTGGCCTAGCAGGCACTGAGCCACCACTGACCCCACAACCACAAACAGCACCCACGCACCTAGCACTGGCCTAGCAGGCACTGAGCCACCACTGACCTCACAACCACCAACAGCACCCACGCACCTAGCACTGGCCTAGCAGGCACTGAGCCACAAGTGACCTCACAAACACAAACAGCAGCCATGCACATAGCACTGGCCTAGCAGGCACTGAGCCACCACTGACCTCACAATTGAAAACAGCAGCCACGCACCTAGCACTGGCCTAGCAGGCACTGAGCCACCACTGACCTCACAACCACCAACAGCACCCACGCACCTAGCACTGGCCTAGCAGGCACTGAGCCACCACTGACCTCACAACCACCAACAGCAGCCACGAACCTAGCACTGGCCTAACAGGCACTGAGCCACCACTGACCTCACAACCACAAACAGCAGCCACACACCTAGCACTGGCCTAGCAGGCACTGAGCCACCACTGACCTCACAATTGAAAACAGCACCCACGCACCTAGCACTGGCCTAGCAGGCCCTGAGCCACCACTGACCTCACAACCACAAACAGCACCCATGCACCTAGCACTGGCCTAGCAGGCACTGAGCCACAACTGACCTCACAAACACAAACAGCACCCACGCACATAGCACTGGCCTAGCAGGCCCTGAGCCACCACTGACCTCACAACCACAAACAGCACCCACGCACCTAGCACTGGCCTAGCAGGCACTGAGCCACAAGTGACCTCACAACCACAAACAGCAGCCACGCAACTAGCACTGGCCTAGCAGGCACTGAGCCACCACTGACCACACAACCACAAACAGCAGCCACACACCTAGCACTGGCCTAGCAGGCACTGAGCCACCACTGACCTCACAACCACAAACAGCAGCCACGCACCTAGCACTGGCCTAGCAGGCACTGAGCCACCACTGACCTCACAACCATCAACAGCAGCCACGCACCTAGCACTGGCCTAGCAGGCACTGAGCCACCACTGACTTTACAACCACAAACAGCAGCCACGCACCTAGCACTGGCCTAGCAGGCACTGAGCTACAAGTGACCTCACAATTGAAAACAGCACCCACGCACCTAGCACTGGCCTAGCAGGCACTGAGCCACCACGGACCTCACAACCACCAACAGCAGCCACGCACCTAGCACTGGCCTAGCAGGCACTGAGCCACCACTGACCTCACAACCACCAACAGCAGCCACGAACCTAGCACTGGCCTAGCAGGCACTGAGCCACCACTGACCTCACAACCACAAACAGCACCCACGCACCTAGCACTGGCCTAGCAGGCACTGAACCACAAGTGACCTCACAACCACAAACAGCAGCCACGCACCTAGCACTGGCCTAGCAGGCACTGAACCACCACTGACCTCACAACCACCAACAGCAGCCACGAACCTAGCACTGGCCTAACAGGCACTGAGCCACCACTGACCTCACAACCACAAACAGCAGCCACGCACCTAGCACTGGCCTAGCAGGCACTGAGCCACAAGTAACCTCACAACCACCAACAGCACCCACGCACCTAGCACTGGCCTAGCAGGCACTGAGCCACCACTGACCTCACAACCACTAACAGCACCCACGCACCTAGCACTGGCCTAGCAGGCACTGAGCCACCACTGACCTCACAGCCACCAACAGCAGCCACGCACCTAGCACTGGCCTAGCAGGCACTGAGCCACCACTGACCTCACAACCACAAACAGCAGCCACGCACCTAGCACTGGCCTAGCAGGCACTGAACCACAAGTGACCTCACAATTGAAAACAGCAGCCACGCACCTAGCACTGGCCTAGCAGGCACTGAGCCACCACTGACCTCACAATTGAAAACAGCAGCCACGCACCTAGCACTGGCCTAGCAGGCACTGAGCCACCACTGACCTCACAATTGAAAACAGCATCCACGCACCTAGCACTGGCCTAGCAGGCACTGAGCCACCACTGACCTCACAACCACAAACAGCAGCCACGCACCTAGCACTGGCCTAGCAGGCACTGAGCCACCACTGACCTCACAACCACAAACAGCAGCCACGCACCTAGCACTGGTCTAGCAGGCACTGAGCCACCACTGACCTCACAACCAGAAACAGCAGCCACGCACCTAGCACTGGCCTAGCAGGCACTGAGCCACCACTGACCACACAACCACAAACAGCACCCACGCACCTAGCACTGGCCTAGCAGGCACTGAGCCACAAGTGACCTCACAACCACAAACAGCACCCACGCACCTAGCACTGGCCTAGCAGGCACTGAGCCACCACTGACCTCACAACCACAAACAGCACCCACGCACCTAGTACTGGCCTAGCAGGCACTGAGTCACCACTGACCTCACAATTGAAAAGAGCAGCCACGCACCTAGCACTGGCCTAGCAGGCACTGAGCCACCACTGACCTCACAATTGAAAACAGCACCCACGCACCTAGCACTGGCCTAGCAGGCACTGAGCCACAAGTGACCTCACAACTGAAAACAGCACCCACGCACCTAGCACTGGCCTAGCAGGCACTGAGCCACCACTGACCACACAACCACAAACAGCACCCACGCACCTAGCACTGGCCTAGCAGGCACTGAGCCACCACTGACCACACAACCACAAACAGCAGCCACGCACCTAGCACTGGCCTAGCAGGCACTGAGACACCACTGACCTCACAACCACAAACAGCAGCCACGCACCTAGCACTGGCCTAGCAGGCACTGAGCCACCACTGACCTCACAACCACAAACAGCACCCACGCACCTAGCACTGGCCTAGCAGGCACTGAGCCACCACTGACCACACAACCACAAACAGCAGCCACGCACCTAGCACTGGCCTAGCAGGCCCTGAGCCACCACTGACCTCACAACCACAAACAGCACCCACGCACCTAGCACTGGCCTAGCAGGCACTGAGCCACCACTGACCTCACAACCACAAACAGCACCCACGCACCTAGCACTGGCCTAGCAGGCACTGAGCCACCACTGACCTCACAACCACAAACAGCAGCCACGCACCTAGCACTGGCCTAGCAGGCACTGAGCCACCACTGACCTCACAATTGAAAACAACACCCACGCACCTAGCACTGGCCTAGCAGGCACTGAGCCACCACTGACCTCACAACCACCAACAGCACCCACGCACCTAGCACTGGCCTAGCAGGCACTGAGCCACCACTGACCCCACAACCACAAACAGCACCCACGCACCTAGCACTGGCCTAGCAGGCACTGAGCCACCACGGACCTCACAACCACAAACAGCACCCATGCACTGAGCACTGGCCTAGCAGGCACTGAGCCACCACTGACCTCACAACCACCAACAGCACCCACGCACCTAGCACTGGCCTAGCAGGCACTGAGCCACAAGTGACCTCACAAACACAAACAGCAGCCACGCACCTAGCACTGGCCTAGCAGGCACTGAGCCACCACTGACCTCACAACCACAAACAGCACCCACGCACCTAGCACTGGCCTAGCAGGCCCTGAGCCACCACTGACCTCACAACCACAAACAGCACCCACGCACCTAGCACTGGCCTAGCAGGCACTGAGCCACCACTGACCTCACAACCACAAACAGCAGCCACGCAACTAGCACTGGCCTAGCAGGCACTGAGCCACCACTGACCACACAACCACAAACAGCACCCACGCACCTAGCACTGGCCTAGCAGGCACTGAGCCACCACTGACCTCACAACCACCAACAGCAGCCACGCACCTAGCACTGGCCTAGCAGGCACTGAGCCACCACTGACTTTACAACCACAAACAGCAGCCACGCACCTAGCACTGGCCTAGCAGGCACTGAGCTACAAGTGACCTCACAATTGAAAACAGCACCCACGCATCTAGCACTGGCCTAGCAGGCACTGAGCCACCACGGACCTCACAACCACCAACAGCAGCCACGCACCTAGCACTGGCCTAGCAGGCACTGAGCCACCACTGACCTCACAACCACCAACAGCAGCCACGAACCTAGCACTGGCCTAACAGGCACTGAGCCACCACTGACCTCACAACCACAAACAGCAGCCACGCACCTAGCACTGGCCTAGCAGGCACTGAGCCACCACTGACCTCACAACCACAAACAGCAGCCACGCACCTAGCACTGGCCTAGCAGGCACTGAGCCACCACTGACCTCACAATTGAAAACAGCACCCACGCACCTAGCACTGGCCTAGCAGGCACTGAGCCACCACTGACCTCACAACCACAAACAGCAGCCACGCACCTAGCACTGGCCTAGCAGGCACTGAGCCACCACTGACCTCACAACCACCAACAGCAGCCACGCACCTAGCACTGGCCTAGCAGGCACTGAGCCACAAGTGACCTCACAATTGAAAACAGCACCCACGCACCTAGCACTGGCCTAGCAGGCACTGAACCACAAGTGACCTCACATTTGAAAACAGCAGCCACGCACCTAGCACTGGCCTAGCAGGCACTGAGCCACCACTGACCTCACAGTTGAAAACAGCAGCCACGCACCTAGCACTGGCCTAGCAGGCACTGAGCCACCACTGACCTCACAATTGAAAACAGCACCCACGCACCTAGCACTGGCCTAGCAGGCACTGAGCCACAAGTGACCTCACAACCACCAACAGCAGCCACGCACCTAGCACTGGCCTAGCAGGCACTGAGCCACCACTGACCTCACAACCACAAACAGCAGCCACGCACCTAGCACTGGCCTAGCAGGCACTGAGCCACCACTGACCTCACAACCAGAAACAGCAGCCACGCACCTAGCACTGGCCTAGCAGGCACTGAGCCACCACTGACCACACAACCACAAACAGCACCCACGCACCTAGCACTGGCCTAGCAGGCACTGAGCCACCACTGACCTCGCAAACACAAACAGCACCCAGGCACCTAGCACTGGCCTAGCAGGCACTGAGCCACAAGGGACCTCACAACCACAAACAGCACCCACGCACCTAGCACTGGCCTAGCAGGCACTGAGCCACCACTGACCTCACAACCACAAACAGCACCCACGCACCTAGTACTGGCCTAGCAGGCACTGAGTCACCACTGACCTCACAATTGAAAAGAGCAGCCACGCACCTAGCACTGGCCTAGCAGGCACTGAGCCACCACTGACCTCACAATTGAAAACAGCACCCACGCACCTAGCACTGGCCTAGCAGGCACTGAGCCACAAGTGACCTCACAACTGAAAACAGCAGCCACGAACCTAGCACTGGCCTAGCAGGCACTGAGCCACCACTGACCCCACAACCACAAACAGCATCCACGCACCTAGCACTGGCCTAGCAGGCACTGAGCCACCACTGACCACACAACCACAAACAGCACCCACGCACCTAGCACTGGCCTAGCAGGCACTGAGCCACAAGTGACCTCACAAACACAAACAGCAGCCACGCACATAGCACTGGCCTAGCAGGCACTGAGCCACCACTGACCTCACAATTGAAAACAGCACCCACGCACCTAGCACTGGCCTAGCAGGCCCTGAGCCACCACTGACCTCACAACCACAAACAGCACCCACGCACCTAGCACTGGCCTAGCAGGCACTGAGTCTCAAGTGACCTCACAACCACAAACAGCAGCCACGCACCTAGCACTGGCCTAGCAGGCACTGAGCCACCACTGACCTCACAACCACAAACAGCAGCCACGCACCTAGCACTGGCCTAGCAGGCACTGAGCCACCACTGACCTCACAACCACCAACAGCAGCCACGCACCTAGCACTGGCCTAGCAGGCACTGAGCCACCACTGACCACACAACCACAAACAGCACCCACGCACCTAGCACTGGCCTAGCAGGCACTGAGCCACAAGTGACCTCACAAACACAAACAGCAGCCACGCACATAGCACTGGCCTAGCAGGCACTGAGCCACCACTGACCTCACAATTGAAAACAGCACCCACGCACCTAGCACTGGCCTAGCAGGCACTGAGTCTCAAGTGACCTCACAACCACAAACAGCAGCCACGCAACTAGCACTGGCCTAGCAGGCACTGAGCCACCACTGACCACACAACCACAAACAGCAGCCACGCACCTAGCACTGGCCTAGCAGGCACTGAGCCACCACTGACCTCACAACCACAAACAGCAGCCACGCACCTAGCACTGGCCTAGCAGGCACTGAGCCACCACTGACCTCACAATTGAAAACAGCAGCCACGCACCTAGCACTGGCCTAGCAGGCACTGAGCCACCACTGACCTCACAATTGAAAACAGCAGCCACGCACCTAGCACTGGCCTAGCAGGCACTGAGCCACCACAGACCTCACAACCACAAACAGCACCCACGCACCTAGCACTGGCCTAGCAGGCACTGAGCCACCACTGACCTCACAATTGAAAACAGCACCCACGCACCTAGCACTGGCCTAGCAGGCACTGAGTCACCACTGACCTCACAAATGAAAACAGCACCCACGCACCTAGCACTGGCCTAGCAGGCACTGAGCCACCACTGACCTCACAATTGAAAACAGCAGCCACGCACCTAGCACTGGCCTAGCAGGCACTGAGCCACAAGTGACCTCACAACTGAAAACAGCACCCACGCACCTAGCACTGGCCTAGCAGGCACTGAGCCACCACTGACCCCACAACCACAAACAGCACCCACGCACCTAGCACTGGCCTAGCAGGCACTGAGCCACAAGTGACCTCACAACTGAAAACAGCACCCACGCACCTAGCACTGGCCTAGCAGGCACTGAGCCACCACTGACCCCACAACCACAAACAGCACCCACGCACCTAGCACTGGCCTAGCAGGCACTGAGCCACAAGTGACCTCACAACCACAAAGAGCACCCACGCACCTAGCACTGGCCTAGCAGGCACTGAGCCACAAGTGACCTCACAATTGAAAAGAGCAGCCACGCACCTAGCACTGGCCTAGCAGGCACTGAGCCACCACTGACCTCACAATTGAAAAGAGCAGCCACGCACCTAGCACTGGCCTAGCAGGCACTGAGCCACCACTGACCTCACAATTGAAAACAGCAGCCACGCACCTAGCACTGGCCTAGCAGGCACTGAGCCACCACTGACCTCACAACCACAAACAGCACCCACGCACCTAGCACTGGCCTAGCAGGCACTGAGCCACCACTGACCCCACAACCACAAACAGCACCCACGCACCTAGCACTGGCCTAGCAGGCACTGAGCCACCACTGACCTCAAAACCACAAACAGCAGCCACGCAACTAGCACTGGCCTAGCAGGCACTGAGCCACCACTGACCACACAACCACAAACAGCAGCCACGCACCTAGCACTGGCCTAGCAGGCACTGAGACACCACTGACCTCACAACCACAAACAGCAGCCACGCACCTAGCACTGGCCTAGCAGGCACTGAGCCACCACTGACCTCACAACCACAAACAGCACCCACGCACCTAGCACTGGCCTAGCAGGCACTGAGCCACCACTGACCTCACAACCACAAACAGCAGCCACGCACCTAGCACTGGCCTAGCAGGCACTGAGCCACCACTGACCTCACAATTGAAAACAGCAGCCACGCACCTAGCACTGCCCTAGCAGGCACTGAGCCACCACTGACCTCACAACCACCAACAGCACCCACGCACCTAGCACTGGCCTAGCAGGCACTGAGCCACCACTGACCCCACAACCACAAACAGCACCCACGCACCTAGCACTGGCCTAGCAGGCACTGAGCCACCACGGACCTCACAACCACAAACAGCACCCACGCACTGAGCACTGGCCTAGCAGGCACTGAGCCACCACTGACCTCACAACCACCAACAGCACCCACGCACCTAGCACTGGCCTAGCAGGCACTGAGCCACAAGTGACCTCACAAACACAAACAGCAGCCACGCACCTAGCACTGGCCTAGCAGGCACTGAGCCACCACTGACCTCACAACCACAAACAGCACCCACGCACCTAGCACTGGCCTAGCAGGCACTGAGCCACCACTGACCTCACAACCACAAACAGCACCCACGCACCTAGCACTGGCCTAGCAGGCACTGAGCCACCACTGACCTCACAACCACAAACAGCAGCCACGCAACTAGCACTGGCCTAGCAGGCACTGAGCCACCACTGACCACACAACCACAAACAGCACCCACGCACCTAGCACTGGCCTAGCAGGCACTGAGCCACCACTGACCTCACAACCACCAACAGCAGCCACGCACCTAGCACTGGCCTAGCAGGCACTGAGCCACCACTGACTTTACAACCACAAACAGCAGCCACGCACCTAGCACTGGCCTAGCAGGCACTGAGCTACAAGTGACCTCACAATTGAAAACAGCACCCACGCACCTAGCACTGGCCTAGCAGGCACTGAGCCACCACGGACCTCACAACCACCAACAGCAGCCACGCACCTAGCACTGGCCTAGCAGGCACTGAGCCACCACTGACCTCACAACCACCAACAGCAGCCACGAACCTAGCACTGGCCTAACAGGCACTGAGCCACCACTGACCTCACAACCACAAACAGCACCCACGCACCTAGCACTGGCCTAGCAGGCACTGAGCCACCACTGACCTCACAACCACAAACAGCAGCCACGCACCTAGCACTGGCCTAGCAGGCACTGAGCCACCACTGACCTCACAATTGAAAACAGCACCCACGCACCTAGCACTGGCCTAGCAGGCACTGAGCCACCACTGACCTCACAACCACAAACAGCACCCACGCACCTAGCACTGGCCTAGCAGGCACTGAGCCACCACTGACCTCACAACCACCAACAGCAGCCACGCACCTAGCACTGGCCTAGCAGGCACTGAGCCACCACTGACCTCACAACCACCAACAGCAGCCACGCACCTAGCACTGGCCTAGCAGGCACTGAGCCACAAGTGACCTCACAATTGAAAACAGCACCCACGCACCTAGCACTGGCCTAGCAGGCACTGAACCACAAGTGACCTCACAATTGAAAACAGCAGCCACGCACCTAGCACTGGCCTAGCAGGCACTGAGCCACCACTGACCTCACAGTTGAAAACAGCAGCCACGCACCTAGCACTGGCCTAGCAGGCACTGAGCCACCACTGACCTCACAATTGAAAACAGCACCCACGCACCTAGCACTGGCCTAGCAGGCACTGAGCCACAAGTGACCTCACAACCACCAACAGCAGCCACGCACCTAGCACTGGCCTAGCAGGCACTGAGCCACCACTGACCTCACAACCACAAACAGCAGCCACGCACCTAGCACTGGCCTAGCAGGCACTGAGCCACCACTGACCTCACAACCAGAAACAGCAGCCACGCACCTAGCACTGGCCTAGCAGGCACTGAGCCACCACTGACCACACAACCACAAACAGCACCCACGCACCTAGCACTGGCCTAGCAGGCACTGAGCCACCACTGACCTCGCAAACACAAACAGCACCCAGGCACCTAGCACTGGCCTAGCAGGCACTGAGCCACAAGTGACCTCACAACCACAAACAGCACCCACGCACCTAGCACTGGCCTAGCAGGCACTGAGCCACCACTGACCTCACAACCACAAACAGCACCCACGCACCTAGTACTGGCCTAGCAGGCACTGAGTCACCACTGACCTCACAATTGAAAAGAGCAGCCACGCACCTAGCACTGGCCTAGCAGGCACTGAGCCACCACTGACCTCACAATTGAAAACAGCACCCACGCACCTAGCACTGGCCTAGCAGGCACTGAGCCACAAGTGACCTCACAACTGAAAACAGCAGCCACGAACCTAGCACTGGCCTAGCAGGCACTGAGCCACCACTGACCCCACAACCACAAACAGCACCCACGCACCTAGCACTGGCCTAGCAGGCACTGAGCCACCACTGACCACACAACCACAAACAGCACCCACGCACCTAGCACTGGCCTAGCAGGCACTGAGCCACAAGTGACCTCACAAACACAAACAGCAGCCACGCACATAGCACTGGCCTAGCAGGCACTGAGCCACCACTGACCTCACAATTGAAAACAGCACCCACGCACCTAGCACTGGCCTAGCAGGCCCTGAGCCACCACTGACCTCACAACCACAAACAGCACCCACGCACCTAGCACTGGCCTAGCAGGCACTGAGCCACCACTGACCTCACAACCACAAACAGCAGCCACGCACCTAGCACTGGCCTAGCAGGCACTGAGCCACCACTGACCTCACAACCACCAACAGCAGCCACGCACCTAGCACTGGCCTAGCAGGCACTGAGCCACCACTGACCACACAACCACAAACAGCACCCACGCACCTAGCACTGGCCTAGCAGGCACTGAGCCACAAGTGACCTCACAAACACAAACAGCAGCCACGCACATAGCACTGGCCTAGCAGGCACTGAGCCACCACTGACCTCACAATTGAAAACAGCACCCACGCACCTAGCACTGGCCTAGCAGGCACTGAGTCTCAAGTGACCTCACAACCACAAACAGCAGCCACGCAACTAGCACTGGCCTAGCAGGCACTGAGCCACCACTGACCACACAACCACAAACAGCAGCCACGCACCTAGCACTGGCCTAGCAGGCACTGAGCCACCACTGACCTCACAACCACAAACAGCAGCCACGCACCTAGCACTGGCCTAGCAGGCACTGAGCCACCACTGACCTCACAACCACCAACAGCAGCCACGCACCTAGCACTGGCCTAGCAGGCACTGAGCCACCACTGACCTCACAATTGAAAACAGCAGCCACGCACCTAGCACTGGCCTAGCAGGCACTGAGCCACCACAGACCTCACAACCACAAACAGCACCCACGCACCTAGCACTGGCCTAGCAGGCACTGAGCCACCACTGACCTCACAATTGAAAACAGCACCCACGCACCTAGCACTGGCCTAGCAGGCACTGAGTCACCACTGACCTCACAAATGAAAACAGCACCCACGCACCTAGCACTGGCCTAGCAGGCACTGAGCCACCACTGACCTCACAATTGAAAACAGCAGCCACGCACCTAGCACTGGCCTAGCAGGCACTGAGCCACAAGTGACCTCACAACTGAAAACAGCACCCACGCACCTAGCACTGGCCTAGCAGGCACTGAGCCACCACTGACCCCACAACCACAAACAGCACCCACGCACCTAGCACTGGCCTAGCAGGCACTGAGCCACAAGTGACCTCACAACTGAAAACAGCACCCACGCACCTAGCACTGGCCTAGCAGGCACTGAGCCACAAGTGACCTCACAACCACAAAGAGCACCCACGCACCTAGCACTGGCCTAGCAGGCACTGAGCCACAAGTGACCTCACAACCACAAACAGCACCCACGCACATAGCACTGCCCTAGCAGGCACTGAGCCACCACTGACCTCACAATTGAAAACAGCACCCACGCACCTAGCACTGGCCTAGCAGGCCCTGAGCCACCACTGACCTCACAACCACAAACAGCACCCACGCACCTAGCACTGGCCTAGCAGGCACTGAGTCTCAAGTGACCTCACAACCACAAACAGCAGCCACGCACCTAGCACTGGCCTAGCAGGCACTGAGCCACCACTGACCCCACAACCACAAACAGCACCCACGCACCTAGCACTGGCCTAGCAGGCACTGAGCCACCACGGACCTCACAACCACAAACAGCAGCCACGCACTGAGCACTGGCCTAGCAGGCACTGAGCCACCACTGACCTCACAACCACCAACAGCAGCCACGCACCTAGCACTGGCCTAGCAGGCACTGAGCCACAACAGACCTCACAATCACAAACAGCAGCCACGCACCTAGCACTGGCCTAGCAGGCACTGAGCCACCACTGACCTCACAACCACAAACAGCAGCCACGCACCTAGCACTGGCCTAGCAGGCACTGAGCCACAACAGACCTCACAACCACAAACAGCAGCCACGCACCTAGCACTGGCCTAGCAGGCACTGAGCCACCACTGAGCTCACAACCACAAACAGCAGCCACGCACCTAGCACTGGCCTAGCAGGCACTGAGCCACCACTGACCTCGCAATTGGAAACAGCAGCCACGCAACTAGCACTGGCCTAGCAGGCACTGAGCCACCACTGACCTCACAATTGAAAACAGCACCCACGCACCTAGCACTGGCCTAGCAGGCACTGAGCCACCACTGACCTCACAACCACCAACAGCACCCACGCACCTCGCACTGGCCTAGCAGGCACTGAGCCACCACTGACCTCACAACCACCAACAGCAGCCACGCACCTAGCACTGGCCTAGCAGGCACTGAGGCACCACGGACCTCACAACCACCAACAGCAGCCACGCACCTAGCACTGGCCTAGCAGGCACTGAGCCACCACTGACCTCACAACCACAAACAGCAGCCACGCACCTAGCACTGGCCTAGCAGGCACTGAGCCACCACTGACCTCACAACCACAAACAGCAGCCACGCACCTAGCACTGGCCTAGCAGGCACTGAGCCACCACTGACCACACAACCACAAACAGCAGCCACGCACCTAGCACTGGCCTAGCAGGCACTGAGCCACCACTGACCTCACAACCACAAACGGCACCCACGCACCTAGCACTGGCCTAGCAGGCACTGAGCCACCACTGACCTCACAATTGAAAACAGCACCCACGCACCTAGCACTGGCCTAGCAGGCACTGAGTCACCACTGACCTCACAAATGAAAACAGCAGCCACGCACCTGGCACTGGCCTAGCAGGCACTGAACCACAAGTGACCTCACAATTGATAACAGCAGCCACGCACCTAGCACTGGCCTAGCAGGCACTGAGCCACCACGGACCTCACAACCACAAACAGCAGCCACGCACCTAGCACTGGCCTAGCAGGCACTGAGCCACCACTGACCTCACAACCACCAACAGCACCCACGCACCTAGCACTGGCCTAGCAGGCACTGAGCCACAAGTGACCTCACAAACACAAACAGCAGCCACGCACATAGCACTGGCCTAGCAGGCACTGAGCCACCACTGACCTCACAATTGAAAACAGCACCCACGCACCTAGCACTGGCCTAGCAGGCCCTGAGCCACCACTGACCTCACAACCACAAACAGCAGCCACGCACCTAGCACTGGCCTAGCAGGCACTGAGCCACCACTGACCTCACAACCACCAACAGCAGCCACGAACCTAGCACTGGCCTAACAGGCACTGAGCCACCACTGACCTCACAACCACAAACAGCAGCCACGCACCTAGCACTGGCCTAGCAGGCACTGAGCCACCACTGACCTCACAACCACAAACAGCAGCCACGCACCTAGCACTGGCCTAGCAGGCACTGAGCCACCACTGACCTCACAACCACAAACAGCACCCACGCACCTAGCACTGGCCTAGCAGGCACTGAGCCACCACTGACCTCACAACCACCAACAGCAGCCACGCACCTAGCACTGGCCTAGCAGGCACTGAGCCACCACTGACCTCACAACCACCAACAGCAGCCACGCACCTAGCACTGGCCTAGCAGGCACTGAGCCACAAGTGACCTCACAATTGAAAACAGCACCCACGCACCTAGCACTGGCCTAGCAGGCACTGAACCACAAGTGACCTCACAATTGAAAACAGCAGCCACGCACCTAGCACTGGCCTAGCAGGCACTGAGCCACCACTGACCTCACAGTTGAAAACAGCAGCCACGCACCTAGCACTGGCCTAGCAGGCACTGAGCCACCACTGACCTCACAATTGAAAACAGCACCCACGCACCTAGCACTGGCCTAGCAGGCACTGAGCCACAAGTGACCTCACAACCACAAACAGCACCCACGCACCTAGCACTGGCCTAGCAGGCACTGAGCCACCACTGACCTCACAACCACAAACAGCAGCCACGCACCTAGTACTGGCCTAGCAGGCACTGAGTCACCACTGACCTCACAATTGAAAAGAGCAGCCACGCACCTAGCACTGGCCTAGCAGGCACTGAGCCACCACTGACCTCACAATTGAAAACAGCACCCACGCACCTAGCACTGGCCTAGCAGGCACTGAGCCACAAGTGACCTCACAACTGAAAACAGCAGCCACGAACCTAGCACTGGCCTAGCAGGCACTGAGCCACCACTGACCCCACAACCACAAACAGCACCCACGCACCTAGCACTGGCCTAGCAGGCACTGAGCCACCACTGACCACACAACCACAAACAGCACCCACGCACCTAGCACTGGCCTAGCAGGCACTGAGCCACAAGTGACCTCACAAACACAAACAGCAGCCACGCACATAGCACTGGCCTAGCAGGCACTGAGCCACCACTGACCTCACAATTGAAAACAGCACCCACGCACCTAGCACTGGCCTAGCAGGCCCTGAGCCACCACTGACCTCACAACCACAAACAGCACCCACGCACCTAGCACTGGCCTAGCAGGCACTGAGTCTCAAGTGACCTCACAACCACAAACAGCAGCCACGCACCTAGCACTGGCCTAGCAGGCACTGAGCCACCACTGACCTCACAACCACAAACAGCAGCCACGCACCTAGCACTGGCCTAGCAGGCACTGAGCCACCACTGACCTCACAACCACCAACAGCAGCCACGCACCTAGCACTGGCCTAGCAGGCACTGAGCCACCACTGACCACACAACCACAAACAGCACCCACGCACCTAGCACTGGCCTAGCAGGCACTGAGCCACAAGTGACCTCACAAACACAAACAGCAGCCACGCACATAGCACTGGCCTAGCAGGCACTGAGCCACCACTGACCTCACAATTGAAAACAGCACCCACGCACCTAGCACTGGCCTAGCAGGCACTGAGTCTCAAGTGACCTCACAACCACAAACAGCAGCCACGCAACTAGCACTGGCCTAGCAGGCACTGAGCCACCACTGACCACACAACCACAAACAGCAGCCACGCACCTAGCACTGGCCTAGCAGGCACTGAGCCACCACTGACCTCACAACCACAAACAGCAGCCACGCACCTAGCACTGGCCTAGCAGGCACTGAGCCACCACTGACCTCACAACCACCAACAGCAGCCACGCACCTAGCACTGGCCTAGCAGGCACTGAGCCACCACTGACCTCACAATTGAAAACAGCAGCCACGCACCTAGCACTGGCCTAGCAGGCACTGAGCCACCACAGACCTCACAACCACAAACAGCACCCACGCACCTAGCACTGGCCTAGCAGGCACTGAGCCACCACTGACCTCACAATTGAAAACAGCACCCACGCACCTAGCACTGGCCTAGCAGGCACTGAGTCACCACTGACCTCACAAATGAAAACAGCACCCACGCACCTAGCACTGGCCTAGCAGGCACTGAGCCACCACTGACCTCACAATTGAAAACAGCAGCCACGCACCTAGCACTGGCCTAGCAGGCACTGAGCCACAAGTGACCTCACAACTGAAAACAGCACCCACGCACCTAGCACTGGCCTAGCAGGCACTGAGCCACCACTGACCCCACAACCACAAACAGCACCCACGCACCTAGCACTGGCCTAGCAGGCACTGAGCCACAAGTGACCTCACAATTGAAAACAGCACCCACGCACCTAGCACTGGCCTAGCAGGCACTGAGCCACCACTGACCCCACAACCACAAACAGCACCCACGCACCTAGCACTGGCCTAGCAGGCACTGAGCCACAAGTGACCTCACAACCACAAAGAGCACCCACGCACCTAGCACTGGCCTAGCAGGCACTGAGCCACAAGTGACCTCACAAACACAAACAGCAGCCACGCACATAGCACTGCCCTAGCAGGCACTGAGCCACCACTGACCTCACAATTGAAAACAGCACCCACGCACCTAGCACTGGCCTAGCAGGCCCTGAGCCACCACTGACCTCACAACCACAAACAGCACCCACGCACCTAGCACTGGCCTAGCAGGCACTGAGTCTCAAGTGACCTCACAACCACAAACAGCAGCCACGCACCTAGCACTGGCCTAGCAGGCACTGAGCCACCACTGACCCCACAACCACAAACAGCACCCACGCACCTAGCACTGGCCTAACAGGCACTGAGCCACCACGGACCTCACAACCACAAACAGCAGCCACGCACTGAGCACTGGCCTAGCAGGCACTGAGCCACCACTGACCTCACAACCACCAACAGCAGCCACGCACCTAGCACTGGCCTAGCAGGCACTGAGCCACAACAGACCTCACAATCACAAACAGCAGCCACGCACCTAGCACTGGCCTAGCAGGCACTGAGCCACCACTGACCTCACAACCACAAACAGCAGCCACGCACCTAGCACTGGCCTAGCAGGCACTGAGCCACAACAGACCTCACAACCACAAACAGCAGCCACGCACCTAGCACTGGCCTAGCAGGCACTGAGCCACCACTGAGCTCACAACCACAAACAGCAGCCACGCACCTAGCACTGGCCTAGCAGGCACTGAGCCACCACTGACCTCACAATTGAAAACAGCAGCCACGCACCTAGCACTGGCCTAGCAGGCACTGAGCCACCACGGACCTCACAACCACAAACAGCACCCACGCACCTAGCACTGGCCTAGCAGGCACTGAGCCACCACTGACCTCGCAATTGAAAACAGCAGCCACGCAACTAGCACTGGCCTAGCAGGCACTGAGCCACCACTGACCTCACAATTGAAAACAGCACCCACGCACCTAGCACTGGCCTAGCAGGCACTGAGCCACCACTGACCTCACAACCACCAACAGCACCCACGCACCTAGCACTGACCTAGCAGGCACTGAGCCACCACGGGCCTCACAACCACAAACTGCAGCCACGCACCTCGCACTGGCCTAGCAGGCACTGAGCCACCACTGACCTCACAACCACCAACAGCAGCCACGCACCTAGCACTGGCCTAGCAGGCACTGAGGCACCACGGACCTCACAACCACCAACAGCAGCCACGCACCTAGCACTGGCCTAGCAGGCACTGAGCCACCACTGACCTCACAACCACAAACAGCAGCCACGCACCTAGCACTGGCCTAGCAGGCACTGAGCCACCACTGACCTCACAACCACAAACAGCAGCCACGCACCTAGCACTGGCCTAGCAGGCACTGAGCCACCACTGACCACACAACCACAAACAGCAGCCACGCACCTAGCACTGGCCTAGCAGGCACTGAGCCACCACTGACCTCACAACCACAAACGGCACCCACGCACCTAGCACTGGCCTAGCAGGCACTGAGCCACCACTGACCTCACAATTGAAAACAGCACCCACGCACCTAGCACTGGCCTAGCAGGCACTGAGTCACCACTGACCTCACAAATGAAAACAGCAGCCACGCACCTGGCACTGGCCTAGCAGGCACTGAACCACAAGTGACCTCACAATTGATAACAGCAGCCACGCACCTAGCACTGGCCTAGCAGGCACTGAGCCACCACGGACCTCACAACCACAAACAGCAGCCACGCACCTAGCACTGGCCTAGCAGGCACTGAGCCACCACTGACCTCACAACCACCAACAGCACCCACGCACCTAGCACTGGCCTAGCAGGCACTGAGCCACAAGTGACCTCACAAACACAAACAGCAGCCACGCACATAGCACTGGCCTAGCAGGCACTGAGCCACCACTGACCTCACAATTGAAAACAGCACCCACGCACCTAGCACTGGCATAGCAGGCCCTGAGCCACCACTGACCTCACAACCACAAACAGCAGCCACGCACCTAGCACTGGCCTAGCAGGCACTGAGCCACAAGTGACCTCACAACCACAAACAGCAGCCACGCACCTAGCACTGGCCTAGCAGGCACTGAGCCACCACTGACCTCACAACCACAAACAGCACCCACGCACCTAGCACTGGCCTAGCAGGCACTGAGCCACCACTGACCTCACAACCACAAACAGCACCCACGCACCTAGTACTGGCCTAGCAGGCACTGAGTCACCACTAACCTCACAATTGAAAAGAGCAGCCACGCACCTAGCACTGGCCTAGCAGGCACTGAGCCACCACTGACCTCACAATTGAAAACAGCACCCACGCACCTAGCACTGGCCTAGCAGGCACTGAGTCACCACTGACCTCACAAATGAAAACAGCAGCCACGCACCTGGCACTGGCCTAGCAGGCACTGAACCACAAGTGACCTCACAATTGATAACAGCAGCCACGCACCTAGCACTGGCCTAGCAGGCACTGAGCCACCACGGACCTCACAACCACAAACAGCAGCCACGCACCTAGCACTGGCCTAGCTGGCACTGAGCCACCACTGACCTCACAATTGAAAACAGCACCCACGCACCTAGCACTGGCCTAGCAGGCACTGAGCCACCACTGACCTCACAACCAGAAACAGCAGCCACGCACCTAGCACTGGCCTAGCAGGCACTGAGCCACCACTGACCACACAACCACAAACAGCACCCACGCACCTAGCACTGGCCTAGCAGGCACTGAGCCACCACTGACCTCACAACCACCAACAGCAGCCACGCACCTAGCACTGGCCTAGCAGGCACTGAGCCACCACTGACCACACAACCACAAACAGCACCCACGCACCTAGCACTGGCCTAGCAGGCACTGAGCCACAAGTGACCTCACAAACACAAACAGCAGCCACGCACATAGCACTGGCCTAGCAGGCACTGAGCCACCACTGACCTCACAATTGAAAACAGCACCCACGCACCTAGCACTGGCATAGCAGGCCCTGAGCCACCACTGACCTCACAACCACAAACAGCAGCCACGCACCTAGCACTGGCCTAGCAGGCACTGAGCCACAAGTGACCTCACAACCACAAACAGCAGCCACGCACCTAGCACTGGCCTAGCAGGCACTGAGCCACCACTGACCTCACAACCACAAACAGCAGCCACGCACCTAGCACTGGCCTAGCAGGCACTGAGCCACCACTGACCTCACAACCACCAACAGCAGCCACGCACCTAGCACTGGCCTAGCAGGCACTGAGCCACCACTGACCACACAACCACAAACAGCACCCACGCACCTAGCACTGGCCTAGCAGGCACTGAGCCACAAGTGACCTCACAAACACAAACAGCAGCCACGCACATAGCACTGGCCTAGCAGGCACTGAGCCACCACTGACCTCACAATTGAAAACAGCACCCACGCACCTAGCACTGGCCTAGCAGGCACTGAGTCTCAAGTGACCTCACAACCACAAACAGCAGCCACGCAACTAGCACTGGCCTAGCAGGCACTGAGCCACCACTGACCACACAACCACAAACAGCAGCCACGCACCTAGCACTGGCCTAGCAGGCACTGAGCCACCACTGACCTCACAACCACAAACAGCAGCCACGCACCTAGCACTGGCCTAGCAGGCACTGAGCCACCACTGACCTCACAACCACCAACAGCAGCCACGCACCTAGCACTGGCCTAGCAGGCACTGAGCCACCACTGACCTCACAATTGAAAACAGCAGCCACGCACCTAGCACTGGCCTAGCAGGCACTGAGCCACCACAGACCTCACAACCACAAACAGCACCCACGCACCTAGCACTGGCCTAGCAGGCACTGAGCCACCACTGACCTCACAATTGAAAACAGCACCCACGCACCTAGCACTGGCCTAGCAGGCACTGAGCCACCACGGACCTCACAACCACAAACAGCAGCCACGCACTGAGCACTGGCCTAGCAGGCACTGAGCCACCACTGACCTCACAACCACCAACAGCAGCCACGCACCTAGCACTGGCCTAGCAGGCACTGAGCCACAACAGACCTCACAATCACAAACAGCAGCCACGCACCTAGCACTGGCCTAGCAGGCACTGAGCCACCACTGACCTCACAACCACAAACAGCAGCCACGCACCTAGCACTGGCCTAGCAGGCACTGAGCCACAACAGACCTCACAACCACAAACAGCAGCCACGCACCTAGCACTGGCCTAGCAGGCACTGAGCCACCACTGAGCTCACAACCACAAACAGCAGCCACGCACCTAGCACTGGCCTAGCAGGCACTGAGCCACCACTGACCTCACAATTGAAAACAGCACCCACGCACCTAGCACTGGCCTAGCAGGCACTGAGCCACCACGGACCTCACAACCACAAACAGCACCCACGCACCTAGCACTGGCCTAGCAGGCACTGAGCCACCACTGACCTCGCAATTGAAAACAGCAGCCACGCAACTAGCACTGGCCTAGCAGGCACTGAGCCACCACTGACCTCACAATTGAAAACAGCACCCACGCACCTAGCACTGGCCTAGCAGGCACTGAGCCACCACTGACCTCACAACCACCAACAGCACCCACGCACCTAGCACTGACCTAGCAGGCACTGAGCCACCACGGGCCTCACAACCACAAACTGCAGCCACGCACCTCGCACTGGCCTAGCAGGCACTGAGCCACCACTGACCTCACAACCACCAACAGCAGCCACGCACCTAGCACTGGCCTAGCAGGCACTGAGGCACCACGGACCTCACAACCACCAACAGCAGCCACGCACCTAGCACTGGCCTAGCAGGCACTGAGCCACCACTGACCTCACAACCACAAACAGCAGCCACGCACCTAGCACTGGCCTAGCAGGCACTGAGCCACCACTGACCTCACAACCACAAACAGCAGCCACGCACCTAGCACTGGCCTAGCAGGCACTGAGCCACCACTGACCACACAACCACAAACAGCAGCCACGCACCTAGCACTGGCCTAGCAGGCACTGAGCCACCACTGACCTCACAACCACAAACGGCACCCACGCACCTAGCACTGGCCTAGCAGGCACTGAGCCACCACTGACCTCACAATTGAAAACAGCACCCACGCACCTAGCACTGGCCTAGCAGGCACTGAGTCACCACTGACCTCACAAATGAAAACAGCAGCCACGCACCTGGCACTGGCCTAGCAGGCACTGAACCACAAGTGACCTCACAATTGATAACAGCAGCCACGCACCTAGCACTGGCCTAGCAGGCACTGAGCCACCACGGACCTCACAACCACAAACAGCAGCCACGCACCTAGCACTGGCCTAGCAGGCACTGAGCCACCACTGACCTCACAACCACCAACAGCACCCACGCACCTAGCACTGGCCTAGCAGGCACTGAGCCACAAGTGACCTCACAAACACAAACAGCAGCCACGCACATAGCACTGGCCTAGCAGGCACTGAGCCACCACTGACCTCACAATTGAAAACAGCACCCACGCACCTAGCACTGGCATAGCAGGCCCTGAGCCACCACTGACCTCACAACCACAAACAGCAGCCACGCACCTAGCACTGGCCTAGCAGGCACTGAGCCACAAGTGACCTCACAACCACAAACAGCAGCCACGCACCTAGCACTGGCCTAGCAGGCACTGAGCCACCACTGACCTCACAACCACAAACAGCACCCACGCACCTAGCACTGGCCTAGCAGGCACTGAGCCACCACTGACCTCACAACCACAAACAGCACCCACGCACCTAGTACTGGCCTAGCAGGCACTGAGTCACCACTAACCTCACAATTGAAAAGAGCAGCCACGCACCTAGCACTGGCCTAGCAGGCACTGAGCCACCACTGACCTCACAATTGAAAACAGCACCCACGCACCTAGCACTGGCCTAGCAGGCACTGAGTCACCACTGACCTCACAAATGAAAACAGCAGCCACGCACCTGGCACTGGCCTAGCAGGCACTGAACCACAAGTGACCTCACAATTGATAACAGCAGCCACGCACCTAGCACTGGCCTAGCAGGCACTGAGCCACCACGGACCTCACAACCACAAACAGCAGCCACGCACCTAGCACTGGCCTAGCAGGCACTGAGCCACCACTGACCTCACAACCACCAACAGCACCCACGCACCTAGCACTGGCCTAGCAGGCACTGAGCCACAAGTGACCTCACAAACACAAACAGCAGCCACGCACATAGCACTAGCCTAGCAGGCACTGAGCCACCACTGACCTCACAATTGAAAACAGCACCCACGCACCTAGCACTGGCATAGCAGGCCCTGAGCCACCACTGACCTCACAACCACAAACAGCAGCCACGCACCTAGCACTGGCCTAGCAGGCACTGAGCCACCACTGACCTCACAACCACAAACAGCAGCCACGCACCTAGCACTGGCCTAGCAGGCACTGAGCCACCACTGACCTCACAACCACAAACAGCAGCCACGCACCTAGCACTGGCCTAGCAGGCACTGAGCCACCACTGACCTCACAACCACCAACAGCAGCCACGCACCTAGCACTGGCCTAGCAGGCACTGAGCCACCACTGACCACACAACCACAAACAGCACCCACGCACCTAGCACTGGCCTAGCAGGCACTGAGCCACAAGTGACCTCACAAACACAAACAGCAGCCACGCACATAGCACTGGCCTAGCAGGCACTGAGCCACCACTGACCTCACAATTGAAAACAGCACCCACGCACCTAGCACTGGCCTAGCAGGCACTGAGTCTCAAGTGACCTCACAACCACAAACAGCAGCCACGCAACTAGCACTGGCCTAGCAGGCACTGAGCCACCACTGACCACACAACCACAAACAGCAGCCACGCACCTAGCACTGGCCTAGCAGGCACTGAGCCACCACTGACCTCACAACCACAAACAGCAGCCACGCACCTAGCACTGGCCTAGCAGGCACTGAGCCACCACTGACCTCACAACCAGAAACAGCAGCCACGCACCTAGCACTGGCCTAGCAGGCACTGAGCCACCACTGACCTCACAATTGAAAACAGCAGCCACGCACCTAGCACTGGCCTAGCAGGCACTGAGCCACCACAGACCTCACAACCACAAACAGCACCCACGCACCTAGCACTGGCCTAGCAGGCACTGAGCCACCACTGACCTCACAATTGAAAACAGCACCCACGCACCTAGCACTGGCCTAGCAGGCACTGAGTCACCACTGACCTCACAAATGAAAACAGCACCCACGCACCTAGCACTGGCCTAGCAGGCACTGAGCCACCACTGACCTCACAATTGAAAACAGCAGCCACGCACCTAGCACTGGCCTAGCAGGCACTGAGCCACCACTGACCTCACAATTGATAACAGCAGCCACGCACCTAGCACTGGCCTAGCAGGCACTGAGCCACCACTGACCTCACAACCACCAACAGCACCCACGCACCTAGCACTGGCCTAGCAGGCACTGAGCCACCACTGACCTCACAACCACAAACAGCACCCACGCACCTAGTACTGGCCTAGCAGGCACTGAGTCACCACTGACCTGACAATTGAAAACAGCAGCCACGCACCTAGCACTGGCCTAGCAGGCACTGAGCCACCACTGACCTCACAATTGAAAACAGCAGCCACGCACCTAGCACTGGCCTAGCAGGCACTGAGCCACAAGTGACCTCACAACTGAAAACAGCACCCACGCACCTAGCACTGGCCTAGCAGGCACTGAGCCACCACTGACCCCACAACCACAAACAGCACCCACGCACCTAGCACTGGCCTAGCAGGCACTGAGCCACAAGTGACCTCACAACCACAAAGAGCACCCACGCACCTAGCACTGGCCTAGCAGGCACTGAGCCACCACTGACCTCACAACCACAAACAGCAGCCACGCACATAGCACTGGCCTAGCAGGCACTGAGCCACCACTGACCTCACAATTGAAAACAGCACCCACGCACCTAGCACTGGCCTAGCAGGCCCTGAGCCACCACTGACCTCACAACCACAAACAGCACCCACGCACCTAGCACTGGCCTAGCAGGCACTGAGTCTCAAGTGACCTCACAACCACAAACAGCAGCCACGCACCTAGCACTGGCCTAGCAGGCACTGAGCCACCACTGACCACACAACCACAAACAGCAGCCACGCACCTAGCACTGGCCTAGCAGGCACTGAGCCACCACTGACCTCACAATTGAAAACAGCAGCCACGCACCTAGCACTGGCCTAGCAGGCACTGAGCCACCACTGACCTCACAACCACCAACAGCAGCCACGCACCTAGCACTGGCCTAGCAGGCACTGAGCCACAACAGACCTCACAACCACAAACAGCAGCCACGCACCTAGCACTGGCCTAGCAGGCACTGAGCCACCACTGACCTCACAACCACCAACAGCAGCCACGCACCTAGCACTGGCCTAGCAGGCACTGAGCCACCACTGACCTCACAATTGAAAACAGCAGCCACGCACCTAGCACTGGCCTAGCAGGCACTGAGCCACCACAGACCTCACAACCACAAACAGCACCCACGCACCTAGCACTGGCCTAGCAGGCACTGAGCCACCACTGACCTCACAATTGAAAACAGCACCCACGCACCTAGCACTGGCCTAGCAGGCACTGAGTCACCACTGACCTCACAAATGAAAACAGCACCCACGCACCTAGCACTGGCCTAGCAGGCACTGAGCCACCACTGACCTCACAATTGAAAACAGCAGCCACGCACCTAGCACTGGCCTAGCAGGCACTGAGCCACAAGTGACCTCACAACTGAAAACAGCACCCACGCACCTAGCACTGGCCTAGCAGGCACTGAGCCACCACTGACCCCACAACCACAAACAGCACCCACGCACCTAGCACTGGCCTAGCAGGCACTGAGCCACAAGTGACCTCACAACTGAAAACAGCACCCACGCACCTAGCACTGGCCTAGCAGGCACTGAGCCACCACTGACCCCACAACCACAAACAGCACCCACGCACCTAGCACTGGCCTAGCAGGCACTGAGCCACAAGTGACCTCACAACCACAAAGAGCACCCACGCACCTAGCACTGGCCTAGCAGGCACTGAGCCACAAGTGACCTCACAAACACAAACAGCAGCCACGCACATAGCACTGCCCTAGCAGGCACTGAGCCACCACTGACCTCACAATTGAAAACAGCACCCACGCACCTAGCACTGGCCTAGCAGGCCCTGAGCCACCACTGACCTCACAACCACAAACAGCACCCACGCACCTAGCACTGGCCTAGCAGGCACTGAGTCTCAAGTGACCTCACAACCACAAACAGCAGCCACGCACCTAGCACTGGCCTAGCAGGCACTGAGCCACCACTGACCCCACAACCACAAACAGCACCCACGCACCTAGCACTGGCCTAGCAGGCACTGAGCCACCACGGACCTCACAACCACAAACAGCAGCCACGCACTGAGCACTGGCCTAGCAGGCACTGAGCCACCACTGACCTCACAACCACCAACAGCACCCACGCACCTAGCACTGACCTAGCAGGCACTGAGCCACCACGGGCCTCACAACCACAAACTGCAGCCACGCACCTCGCACTGGCCTAGCAGGCACTGAGCCACCACTGACCTCACAACCACCAACAGCACCCACACACATAGCACTGGCCTAGCAGGCACTGAGCCACCACTGACCTCACAATTGAAAACAGCAGCCACGCAACTAGCACTGGCCTAGCAGGCACTGAGCCACCACTGACCACACAACCACAAACAGCACCCACGCACCTAGCACTGGCCTAGCAGGCACTGAGCCACCACTGACCTCACAACCACAAACAGCACCCACGCACCTAGCACTGGCCTAGCAGGCACTGAGCCACCACTGACCTCACAACCACAAACAGCAGCCACGCACCTAGCACTGGCCTAGCAGGCACTGAGCTACAAGTGACCTCACAATTGAAAACAGCACCCACGCACCTAGCACTGGCCTAGCAGGCACTGAGCCACCACTGACCTCACAACCACCAACAGCAGCCACGCACCTAGCACTGGCCTAGCAGGCACTGAGCCACCACTGACCTCACAACCACCAACAGCAGCCACGAACCTAGCACTGGCCTAACAGGCACTGAGCCACCACTGACCTCACAACCACAAACAGCAGCCACGCACCTAGCACTGGCCTAGCAGGCACTGAGCCACAAGTAACCTCACAACCACCAACAGCAGCCACGCACCTAGCACTGGCCTAGCAGGCACTGAGCCACCACTGACCTCACAATTGAAAACAGCACCTACGCAACTAGCACTGGCCTAGCAGGCACTGAGCCACCACTGACCTCACAACCACAAACAGCACCCACGCACCTAGCACTGGCCTAGCAGGCACTGAGCCACCACTGACCTCACAACCACCAACAGCAGCCACGCACCTAGCACTGGCCTAGCAGGCACTGAGCCACCACTGACCACACAACCACAAACAGCAGCCACGCACCTAGCACTGGCCTAGCAGGCACTGAGCCACCACTGACCTCACAACCACAAACAGCAGCCACGCACCTAGCACTGGCCTAGCAGGCACTGAGCCACCACTGACCTCACAACCACCAACAGCAGCCACGCACCTAGCACTGGCCTAGCAGGCACTGAGCCACAAGTGACCTCACAACCACAAACAGCAGCCACGCAACTAGCACTGGCCTAGCAGGCACTGAGCCACCACTGACCTCACAATTGAAAACAGCACCCACGTACCTAGCACTGGCCTAGCAGGCACTGAGCCACCACTGACCTCACAATTGAAAACAGCAGCCACGCACCTAGCACTGGCCTAGCAGGCACTGAGCCACCACTGACCTCACAACCACAAACAGCAGCCACGCACCTAGCACTGGCCTAGCAGGCACTGAGCCACCACTGACCACACAACCACAAACAGCAGCCACGCACCTAGCACTGGCCTAGCAGGCACTGAGCCACCACTGACCTCACAATTGAAAACAGCAGCCACGCACCTAGCACTGGCCTAGCAGGCACTGAGCCACCACTGACCTCACAACCACCAACAGCAGCCACGCACCTAGCACTGGCCTAGCAGGCACTGAGCCACAACAGACCTCACAACCACAAACAGCAGCCACGCACCTAGCACTGGCCTAGCAGGCACTGAGCCACCACTGACCTCACAACCACCAACAGCAGCCACGCACCTAGCACTGGCCTAGCAGGCACTGAGCCACCACTGACCTCACAATTGAAAACAGCAGCCACGCACCTAGCACTGGCCTAGCAGGCACTGAGCCACCACAGACCTCACAACCACAAACAGCACCCACGCACCTAGCACTGGCCTAGCAGGCACTGAGCCACCACTGACCTCACAATTGAAAACAGCACCCACGCACCTAGCACTGGCCTAGCAGGCACTGAGTCACCACTGACCTCACAAATGAAAACAGCACCCACGCACCTAGCACTGGCCTAGCAGGCACTGAGCCACCACTGACCTCACAATTGAAAACAGCAGCCACGCACCTAGCACTGGCCTAGCAGGCACTGAGCCACAAGTGACCTCACAACTGAAAACAGCACCCACGCACCTAGCACTGGCCTAGCAGGCACTGAGCCACCACTGACCCCACAACCACAAACAGCACCCACGCACCTAGCACTGGCCTAGCAGGCACTGAGCCACAAGTGACCTCACAACTGAAAACAGCACCCACGCACCTAGCACTGGCCTAGCAGGCACTGAGCCACCACTGACCCCACAACCACAAACAGCACCCACGCACCTAGCACTGGCCTAGCAGGCACTGAGCCACAAGTGACCTCACAACCACAAAGAGCACCCACGCACCTAGCACTGGCCTAGCAGGCACTGAGCCACAAGTGACCTCACAAACACAAACAGCAGCCACGCACATAGCACTGCCCTAGCAGGCACTGAGCCACCACTGACCTCACAATTGAAAACAGCACCCACGCACCTAGCACTGGCCTAGCAGGCCCTGAGCCACCACTGACCTCACAACCACAAACAGCACCCACGCACCTAGCACTGGCCTAGCAGGCACTGAGTCTCAAGTGACCTCACAACCACAAACAGCAGCCACGCACCTAGCACTGGCCTAGCAGGCACTGAGCCACCACTGACCCCACAACCACAAACAGCACCCACGCACCTAGCACTGGCCTAGCAGGCACTGAGCCACCACGGACCTCACAACCACAAACAGCAGCCACGCACTGAGCACTGGCCTAGCAGGCACTGAGCCACCACTGACCTCACAACCACCAACAGCACCCACGCACCTAGCACTGACCTAGCAGGCACTGAGCCACCACGGGCCTCACAACCACAAACTGCAGCCACGCACCTCGCACTGGCCTAGCAGGCACTGAGCCACCACTGACCTCACAACCACCAACAGCACCCACACACATAGCACTGGCCTAGCAGGCACTGAGCCACCACTGACCTCACAATTGAAAACAGCAGCCACGCAACTAGCACTGGCCTAGCAGGCACTGAGCCACCACTGACCACACAACCACAAACAGCACCCACGCACCTAGCACTGGCCTAGCAGGCACTGAGCCACCACTGACCTCACAACCACAAACAGCACCCACGCACCTAGCACTGGCCTAGCAGGCACTGAGCCACCACTGACCTCACAACCACAAACAGCAGCCACGCACCTAGCACTGGCCTAGCAGGCACTGAGCTACAAGTGACCTCACAATTGAAAACAGCACCCACGCACCTAGCACTGGCCTAGCAGGCACTGAGCCACCACTGACCTCACAACCACCAACAGCAGCCACGCACCTAGCACTGGCCTAGCAGGCACTGAGCCACCACTGACCTCACAACCACCAACAGCAGCCACGAACCTAGCACTGGCCTAACAGGCACTGAGCCACCACTGACCTCACAACCACAAACAGCAGCCACGCACCTAGCACTGGCCTAGCAGGCACTGAGCCACAAGTAACCTCACAACCACCAACAGCAGCCACGCACCTAGCACTGGCCTAGCAGGCACTGAGCCACCACTGACCTCACAATTGAAAACAGCACCTACGCAACTAGCACTGGCCTAGCAGGCACTGAGCCACCACTGACCTCACAACCACAAACAGCACCCACGCACCTAGCACTGGCCTAGCAGGCACTGAGCCACCACTGACCTCACAACCACCAACAGCAGCCACGCACCTAGCACTGGCCTAGCAGGCACTGAGCCACCACTGACCACACAACCACAAACAGCAGCCACGCACCTAGCACTGGCCTAGCAGGCACTGAGCCACCACTGACCTCACAACCACAAACAGCAGCCACGCACCTAGCACTGGCCTAGCAGGCACTGAGCCACCACTGACCTCACAACCACCAACAGCACCCACGCACCTAGTACTGGCCTAGCAGGCACTGAGTCACCACTGACCTGACAATTGAAAACAGCAGCCACGCACCTAGCACTGGCCTAGCAGGCACTGAGCCACCACTGACCTCACAATTGAAAACAGCAGCCACGCACCTAGCACTGGCCTAGCAGGCACTGAGCCACAAGTGACCTCACAACTGAAAAGAGCACCCACGCACCTAGCACTGGCCTAGCAGGCACTGAGCCACCACTGACCCCACAACCACAAACAGCACCCACGCACCTAGCACTGGCCTAGCAGGCACTGAGCCACCACTGACCTCACAATTGAAAACAGCACCCACGCACCTAGCACTGGCCTAGCAGGCACTGAGTCACCACTGACCTCACAAATGAAAACAGCACCCACGCACCTAGCACTGGCCTAGCAGGCACTGAGCCACCACTGACCTCACAATTGAAAACAGCAGCCACGCACCTAGCACTGGCCTAGCAGGCACTGAGCCACAAGTGACCTCACAACTGAAAACAGCACCCACGCACCTAGCACTGGCCTAGCAGGCACTGAGCCACCACTGACCCCACAACCACAAACAGCACCCACGCACCTAGCACTGGCCTAGCAGGCACTGAGCCACCACTGACCTCACAACTGAAAACAGCACCCACGCACCTAGCACTGGCCTAGCAGGCACTGAGCCACCACTGACCCCACAACCACAAACAGCACCCACGCACCTAGCACTGGCCTAGCAGGCACTGAGCCACAAGTGACCTCACAACCACAAAGAGCACCCACGCACCTAGCACTGGCCTAGCAGGCACTGAGCCACAAGTGACCTCACAAACACAAACAGCAGCCACGCACATAGCACTGCCCTAGCAGGCACTGAGCCACCACTGAGCTCACAACCACAAACAGCACCCACGCACCTAGCACTGGCCTAGCAGGCACTGAGCCACCACTGACCTCACAACCACAAACAGCACCCACGCACCTAGCACTGGCCTAGCAGGCACTGAGTCTCAAGTGACCTCACAACCACAAACAGCAGCCACGCACCTAGCACTGGCCTAGCAGGCACTGAGCCACCACTGACCCCACAACCACAAACAGCACCCACGCACCTAGCACTGGCCTAGCAGGCACTGAGCCACCACGGACCTCACAACCACAAACAGCAGCCACGCACTGAGCACTGGCCTAGCAGGCACTGAGCCACCACTGACCTCACAACCACCAACAGCAGCCACGCACCTAGCACTGGCCTAGCAGGCACTGAGCCACAACAGACCTCACAATCACAAACAGCAGCCACGCACCTAGCACTGGCCTAGCAGGCACTGAGCCACCACTGACCTCACAACCACAAACAGCAGCCACGCACCTAGCACTGGCCTAGCAGGCACTGAGCCACAACAGACCTCACAACCACAAACAGCAGCCACGCACCTAGCACTGGCCTAGCAGGCACTGAGCCACCACTGAGCTCACAACCACAAACAGCAGCCACGCACCTAGCACTGGCCTAGCAGGCACTGAGCCACCACTGACCTCACAATTGAAAACAGCAGCCACGCACCTAGCACTGGCCTAGCAGGCACTGAGCCACCACGGACCTCACAACCACAAACAGCACCCACGCACCTAGCACTGGCCTAGCAGGCACTGAGCCACCACTGACCTCGCAATTGAAAACAGCAGCCACGCAACTAGCACTGGCCTAGCAGGCACTGAGCCACCACTGACCTCACAATTGAAAACAGCACCCACGCACCTAGCACTGGCCTAGCAGGCACTGAGCCACCACTGACCTCACAACCACCAACAGCACCCACGCACCTAGCACTGACCTAGCAGGCACTGAGCCACCACGGGCCTCACAACCACAAACTGCAGCCACGCACCTCGCACTGGCCTAGCAGGCACTGAGCCACCACTGACCTCACAACCACCAACAGCAGCCACGCACCTAGCACTGGCCTAGCAGGCACTGAGGCACCACGGACCTCACAACCACCAACAGCAGCCACGCACCTAGCACTGGCCTAGCAGGCACTGAGCCACCACTGACCTCACAACCACAAACAGCAGCCACGCACCTAGCACTGGCCTAGCAGGCACTGAGCCACCACTGACCTCACAACCACAAACAGCAGCCACGCACCTAGCACTGGCCTAGCAGGCACTGAGCCACCACTGACCACACAACCACAAACAGCAGCCACGCACCTAGCACTGGCCTAGCAGGCACTGAGCCACCACTGACCTCACAACCACAAACGGCACCCACGCACCTAGCACTGGCCTAGCAGGCACTGAGCCACCACTGACCTCACAATTGAAAACAGCACCCACGCACCTAGCACTGGCCTAGCAGGCACTGAGTCACCACTGACCTCACAAATGAAAACAGCAGCCACGCACCTGGCACTGGCCTAGCAGGCACTGAACCACAAGTGACCTCACAATTGATAACAGCAGCCACGCACCTAGCACTGGCCTAGCAGGCACTGAGCCACCACGGACCTCACAACCACAAACAGCAGCCACGCACCTAGCACTGGCCTAGCAGGCACTGAGCCACCACTGACCTCACAACCACAAACAGCACCCACGCACCTAGCACTGGCCTAGCAGGCACTGAGCCACCACAGACCTCACAACCACAAACAGCACCCACGCACATAGCACTGGCCTAGCAGGCACTGAGCCACCACTGACCTCACAATTGAAAACAGCACCCACGCACCTAGCACTGGCATAGCAGGCCCTGAGCCACCACTGACCTCACAACCACAAACAGCAGCCACGCACCTAGCACTGGCCTAGCAGGCACTGAGCCACAAGTGACCTCACAACCACAAACAGCAGCCACGCACCTAGCACTGGCCTAGCAGGCACTGAGCCACCACTGACCTCACAACCACAAACAGCAGCCACGCACCTAGCACTGGCCTAGCAGGCACTGAGCCACCACTGACCTCACAACCACCAACAGCAGCCACGCACCTAGCACTGGCCTAGCAGGCACTGAGCCACCACTGACCACACAACCACAAACAGCAGCCACGCACCTAGCACTGGCCTAGCAGGCACTGAGCCACAAGTGACCTCACAAACACAAACAGCAGCCACGCACATAGCACTGGCCTAGCAGGCACTGAGCCACCACTGACCTCACAATTGAAAACAGCACCCACGCACCTAGCACTGGCCTAGCAGGCACTGAGTCTCAAGTGACCTCACAACCACAAACAGCAGCCACGCAACTAGCACTGGCCTAGCAGGCACTGAGCCACCACTGACCACACAACCACAAACAGCAGCCACGCACCTAGCACTGGCCTAGCAGGCACTGAGCCACCACTGACCTCACAACCACAAACAGCAGCCACGCACCTAGCACTGGCCTAGCAGGCACTGAGCCACCACTGACCTCACAACCACCAACAGCAGCCACGCACCTAGCACTGGCCTAGCAGGCACTGAGCCACCACTGACCTCACAATTGAAAACAGCAGCCACGCACCTAGCACTGGCCTAGCAGGCACTGAGCCACCACAGACCTCACAACCACAAACAGCACCCACGCACCTAGCACTGGCCTAGCAGGCACTGAGCCACCACTGACCTCACAATTGAAAACAGCACCCACGCACCTAGCACTGGCCTAGCAGGCACTGAGTCACCACTGACCTCACAAATGAAAACAGCACCCACGCACCTAGCACTGGCCTAGCAGGCACTGAGCCACCACTGACCTCACAATTGAAAACAGCAGCCACGCACCTAGCACTGGCCTAGCAGGCACTGAGCCACCACTGACCTCACAATTGATAACAGCAGCCACGCACCTAGCACTGGCCTAGCAGGCACTGAGCCACCACTGACCTCACAACCACCAACAGCACCCACGCACCTAGCACTGGCCTAGCAGGCACTGAGCCACCACTGACCTCACAACCACAAACAGCACCCACGCACCTAGTACTGGCCTAGCAGGCACTGAGTCACCACTGACCTGACAATTGAAAACAGCAGCCACGCACCTAGCACTGGCCTAGCAGGCACTGAGCCACCACTGACCTCACAATTGAAAACAGCAGCCACGCACCTAGCACTGGCCTAGCAGGCACTGAGCCACAAGTGACCTCACAACTGAAAACAGCACCCACGCACCTAGCACTGGCCTAGCAGGCACTGAGCCACCACTGACCCCACAACCACAAACAGCACCCACGCACCTAGCACTGGCCTAGCAGGCACTGAGCCACAAGTGACCTCACAACCACAAAGAGCACCCACGCACCTAGCACTGGCCTAGCAGGCACTGAGCCACAAGTGACTTCACAAACACAAACAGCAGCCACGCACATAGCACTGGCCTAGCAGGCACTGAGCCACCACTGACCTCACAATTGAAAACAGCACCCACGCACCTAGCACTGGCCTAGCAGGCCCTGAGCCACCACTGACCTCACAACCACAAACAGCACCCACGCACCTAGCACTGGCCTAGCAGGCACTGAGTCTCAAGTGACCTCACAACCACAAACAGCAGCCACGCACCTAGCACTGGCCTAGCAGGCACTGAGCCACCACTGACCACACAACCACAAACAGCAGCCACGCACCTAGCACTGGCCTAGCAGGCACTGAGCCACCACTGACCTCACAATTGAAAACAGCAGCCACGCACCTAGCACTGGCCTAGCAGGCACTGAGCCACCACTGACCTCACAACCACCAACAGCAGCCACGCACCTAGCACTGGCCTAGCAGGCACTGAGCCACAACAGACCTCACAACCACAAACAGCAGCCACGCACCTAGCACTGGCCTAGCAGGCACTGAGCCACCACTGACCTCACAACCACAAACAGCAGCCACGCACCTAGCACTGGCCTAGCAGGCACTGAGCCACAACAGACCTCACAACCACAAACAGCAGCCACGCACCTAGCACTGGCCTAGCAGGCACTGAGCCACCACTGAGCTCACAACCACAAACAGCAGCCACGCACCTAGCACTGGCCTAGCAGGCACTGAGCCACCACTGACCTCACAATTGAAAACAGCAGCCACGCACCTAGCACTGGCCTAGCAGGCACTGAGCCACCACGGACCTCACAACCACAAACAGCACCCACGCACCTAGCACTGGCCTAGCAGGCACTGAGCCACCACTGACCTCGCAATTGAAAACAGCAGCCACGCAACTAGCACTGGCCTAGCAGGCACTGAGCCACCACTGACCTCACAATTGAAAACAGCACCCACGCACCTAGCACTGGCCTAGCAGGCACTGAGCCACCACTGACCTCACAACCACCAACAGCACCCACGCACCTAGCACTGACCTAGCAGGCACTGAGCCACCACGGGCCTCACAACCACAAACTGCAGCCACGCACCTCGCACTGGCCTAGCAGGCACTGAGCCACCACTGACCTCACAACCACCAACAGCAGCCACGCACCTAGCACTGGCCTAGCAGGCACTGAGCCACCACGGACCTCACAACCACCAACAGCAGCCACGCACCTAGCACTGGCCTAGCAGGCACTGAGCCACCACTGACCTCACAACCACAAACAGCAGCCACGCACCTAGCACTGGCCTAGCAGGCACTGAGCCACCACTGACCTCACAACCACAAACAGCACCCACGCACCTAGCACTGGCCTAGCAGGCACTGAGCCACCACTGACCTCACAACCACAAACAGCAGCCACGCACCTAGCACTGGCCTAGCAGGCACTGAGCCACCACTGACCTCACAACCACAAACGGCACCCACGCACCTAGCACTGGCCTAGCAGGCACTGAGCCACCACTGACCTCACAATTGAAAACAGCACCCACGCACCTAGCACTGGCCTAGCAGGCACTGAGTCACCACTGACCTCACAAATGAAAACAGCAGCCACGCACCTGGCACTGGCCTAGCAGGCACTGAACCACAAGTGACCTCACAATTGATAACAGCAGCCACGCACCTAGCACTGGCCTAGCAGGCACTGAGCCACCACGGACCTCACAACCACAAACAGCAGCCACGCACCTAGCACTGGCCTAGCAGGCACTGAGCCACCACTGACCTCACAACCACCAACAGCACCCACGCACCTAGCACTGGCCTAGCAGGCACTGAGCCACAAGTGACCTCACAAACACAAACAGCAGCCACGCACATAGCACTGGCCTAGCAGGCACTGAGCCACCACTGACCTCACAATTGAAAACAGCACCCACGCACCTAGCACTGGCATAGCAGGCCCTGAGCCACCACTGACCTCACAACCACAAACAGCAGCCACGCACCTAGCACTGGCCTAGCAGGCACTGAGCCACAAGTGACCTCACAACCACAAACAGCAGCCACGCAACTAGCACTGGCCTAGCAGGCACTGAGCCACCACTGACCTCACAATTGAAAACAGCACCCACGTACCTAGCACTGGCCTAGCAGGCACTGAGCCACCACTGACCTCACAATTGAAAACAGCAGCCACGCACCTAGCACTGGCCTAGCAGGCACTGAGCCACCACTGACCTCACAATTGAAAACAGCAGCCACGCAACTAGCACTGGCCTAGCAGGCACTGAGCCACCACTGACCTCACAATTGAAAACAGCAGCCACGCACCTAGCACTGGCCTAGCAGGCACTGAGCCACCACTGCCCTCACAACCACAAACAGCACCCACGCACCTAGCACTGGCCTAGCAGGCACTGAACCACCACTGACCTCGCAATTGAAAACAGCAGCCACGCAACTAGCACTGGCCTAGCAGGCACTGAGCCACCACTGACCTCACAATTGAAAACAGCAGCCACGCACCTAGCACTGGCCTAGCAGGCACTGAGCCACCACTGACCTCACAACCACCAACAGCACCCACGCACCTAGCACTGACCCAGCAGGCACTGAGCCACCACGGGCCTCACAACCACAAACTGCAGCCACGCACCTCGCACTGGCCTAGCAGGCACTGAGCCACCACTGACCTCACAACCACCAACAGCAGCCACGCACCTAGCACTGGCCTAGCAGGCACTGAGCCACCACTGACCTCACAACCACCAACAGCAGCCACGCACCTAGCACTGGCCTAGCAGGCACTGAGCCACCACGGACCTCACAACCACCAACAGCAGCCACGCACCTAGCACTGGCCTAGCAGGCACTGAGCCACCACTGACCTCACAACCACAAACAGCAGCCACGCACCTAGCACTGGCCTAGCAGGCACTGAGCCACCACTGACCACACAACCACAAACAGCAGCCACGCACCTAGCACTGGCCTAGCAGGCACTGAGCCACCACTGACCTCGCAACCACAAACGGCACCCACGCACCTAGCACTGGCCTGGCAGGCACTGAGCCACCACAGACCTCACAATTGAAAACAGCAGCCACGCACCTGGCACTGGCCTAGCAGGCACTGAGCCACCACTGACCTCACAACCACCAACAGCAGCCACGCACCTAGCACTGACCTAGCAGGCACTGAGCCACCACGGGCCTCACAACCACAAACTGCAGCCACGCACCTCGCACTGGCCTAGCAGGCACTGAGTCACCACTGACCTCACAAATGAAAACAGCACCCACGCACCTAGCACTGGCCTAGCAGGCACTGAGCCACCACAGACCTCACAATTGAAAACAGCAGCCACGCACCTGGCACTGGCCTAGCAGGCACTGAGCCACCACTGACCTCACAACCACCAACAGCAGCCACGCACCTAGCACTGACCTAGCAGGCACTGAGCCACCACGGGCCTCACAACCACAAACTGCAGCCACGCACCTCGCACTGGCCTAGCAGGCACTGAGCCACCACTGACCTCACAACCACCAACAGCACCCACGCACATAGCACTGGCCTAGCAGGCATTGAGCCACCACTGACCTCACAATTGAAAACAGCAGCCACGCACCTAGCACTGGCCTAGCAGGCACTGAGCCACCACTGACCTCACAACCACCAACAGCACCCACGCACCTAGAACTGGCCTAGCAGGCACTGAGCCACCACTGACCTCGCAATTGAAAACAGCAGCCACGCAACTAGCACTGGCCTAGCAGGCACTGAGCCACCACTGACCTCACAATTGAAAACAGCACCCACGCACCTAGCACTGGCCTAGCAGGCACTGAGCCACCACTGACCTCACAACCACCAACAGCACCCACGCACCTAGCACTGACCTAGCAGGCACTGAGCCACCACGGGCCTCACAACCACAAACTGCAGCCACGCACCTCGCACTGGCCTAGCAGGCACTGAGCCACCACTGACCTCACAACCACCAACCGCAGCCACGCACCTAGCACTGGCCTAGCAGGCACTGAGCCACCACTGACCTCACAACCACAAACAGCAGCCACGCACCTAGCACTGGCCTAGCAGGCACTGAGCCACCACTGACCACACAACCACAAACAGCAGCCACGCACCTAGCACTGGCCTAGCAGGCACTGAGCCACCACTGACCTCGCAACCACAAACGGCACCCACGCACCTAGCACTGGCCTAGCAGGCACTGAGCCACCACTGACCTCAAAATTGAAAACAGCACCCACGCACCTAGCACTGGCCTAGCAGGCACTGAGTCACCACTGACCTCACAAATGAAAACAGCACCCACGCACCTAGCACTGGCCTAGCAGGCACTGAGCCACCACAGACCTCACAATTGAAAACAGCAGCCACGCACCTGGCACTGGCCTAGCAGGCACTGAACCACAAGTGACCTCACAATTGATAACAGCAGCCACGCACCTAGCACTGGCCTAGCAGGCACTGAGCCACCACTGACCTCACAACCACCAATAGCACCCACGCACCTAGCACTGGCCTAGCAGGCACTGAGCCACCACTGAGCTCACAAGTGAAAACAGCACCCACGTACCTAGCACTGGCCTAGCAGGCACTGAGCCACCACTGACCTCACAATTGAAAACAGCAGCCACGCACCTAGCACTGGCCTAGCAGGCACTGAGCCACCACTGACCTCACAACCACAAACAGCAGCCACGCACCTAGCACTGGCCTAGCAGGCACTGAGCCACCACTGACCTCACAATTGAAAACAGCAGCCACGCACCTAGCACTGGCCTAGCAGGCACTGAGCCACCACTGACCTCACAATTGAAAACAGCAGCCACGCACCTAGCACTGGCCTAGCAGGCACTGAGCCACCACTGACCTCACAACCACCAACAGCACCCACGCACCTAGCACTGGCCTAGCAGGCACTGAGCCACCACTGACCTCACAACCACCAACAGCAGCCACGAACCTAGCACTGGCCTAACAGGCACTGAGCCACCACTGACCTCACAATTGAAAACAGCACCCACGCACCTAGCACTGGCCTAGCAGGCACTGAGCCACCACTGACCTCACAACCACCAACAGCACCCACGCACCTAGCACTGACCTAGCAGGCACTGAGCCACCACGGGCCTCACAACCACAAACTGCAGCCACGCACCTCGCACTGGCCTAGCAGGCACTGAGCCACCACTGACCTCACAACCACCAACAGCACCCACGCACATAGCACTGGCCTAGCAGGCACTGAGCCACCACTGACCTCACAATTGAAAACAGCAGCCACGCAACTAGCACTGGCCTAGCAGGCACTGAGCCACCACTGACCACACAACCACAAACAGCACCCACGCACCTAGCACTGGCCTAGCAGGCACTGAGCCACCACTGACCTCACAACCACAAACAGCAGCCACGCACCTAGCACTGGCCTAGCAGGCACTGAGCCACCACTGACCTCACAACCACAAACAGCAGCCACGCACCTAGCACTGGCCTAGCAGGCACTGAGCTACAAGTGACCTCACAATTGAAAACAGCACCCACGCACCTAGCACTGGCCTAGCAGGCACTGAGCCACCACTGACCTCACAACCACCAACAGCAGCCACGCACCTAGCACTGGCCTAGCAGGCACTGAGCCACCACTGACCTCACAACCACCAACAGCAGCCACGAACCTAGCACTGGCCTAACAGGCACTGAGCCACCACTGACCTCACAACCACAAACAGCAGCCACGCACCTAGCACTGGCCTAGCAGGCACTGAGCCACAAGTAACCTCACAACCACCAACAGCAGCCACGCACCTAGCACTGGCCTAGCAGGCACTGAGCCACCACTGACCTCACAATTGAAAACAGCACCTACGCAACTAGCACTGGCCTAGCAGGCACTGAGCCACCACTGACCTCACAACCACAAACAGCACCCACGCACCTAGCACTGGCCTAGCAGGCACTGAGCCACCACTGACCTCACAACCACCAACAGCAGCCACGCACCTAGCACTGGCCTAGCAGGCACTGAGCCACCACTGACCTCACAACCACCAACAGCAGCCACGCAGCTAGCACTGGCCTAGCAGGCACTGAGCCACAAGTGACCTCACAATTGAAAACAGCAGCCACGCACCTAGCACTGGCCTAGCAGGCACTGAGCCACCACTGACCTCACAACCACAAACAGCAGCCACGCACCTAGCACTGGCCTAGCAGGCACTCAGCCACAAGTGACCTAACAACTGAAAACAGCAGCCACGCACCTAGCACTGGCCTAGCAGGCACTGAGCCACCACTGACCTCACAACCACAAACAGCACCCACGCACCTAGCACTGGCCTAGCAGGCACTGAGCCACCACTGACTTCACAACCACAAACAGCAGCCACGCACCTAGCACTGGCCTAGCAGGCACTGAGCCACCACTGACCTCACAACCAGAAACAGCACCCACGCACCTAGCACTGGCCTAGCAGGCACTGAGCCACCACTGACCTCACAACCACCAACAGCACCCACGCACCTAGCACTGGCCTAGCAGGCACTGAGCCACCACTGACCTCACAACCACCAACAGCAGCCACGCACCTAGCTCTAGCCTAGCAGGCACTGAGCCACCACTGACCTCACAACCACCAACAGCACCCACGCAGCTAGCACTGGCCTAGCAGGCACTGAGCCACCACTGACCTCACAAGTGAAAACAGCACCCACGCACCTAGCACTGGCCTAGCAGGCACTGAGCCACCACTGACCTAACAACTGAAAACAGCACCCACGCACCTAGCACTGGCCTAGCAGGCACTGAGCCACCACTGACCTCACAACCACAAACAGCAGCCACGCACCTAGCACTGGCCTAGCAGGCACTGAGCCACCACTGACCTCACAACCACAAACAGCAGCCACGCACCTAGCACTGGCCTAGCAGGCACTGAGCCACCACTGGCCTCACAACCACAAACAGCAGCCATGCACCTAGCACTGGCCTAGCAGGCACTGAGCCACCACTGACCTCACAACCACAAACAGCACCCACGCACCTAGCACTGGCCTAGCAGGCACTGAGCCACCACTGACCTCACAACCACAAACAGCAGCCACGCACCTAGCACTGGCCTAGCAGGCACTGAGCCACCACTGACCTCACAACCACCAACAGCAGCCACGCACCTAGCACTGGCCTAGCAGGCACTGAGCCACCACTGACCTCACAACCACAAACAGCACCCACGCACCTAGCACTGGCCTAGCAGGCACTGAGCCACCACTGACCTCACAACCACCAACAGCAGCCACGCACCTAGCACTGGCCTAGCAGGCACTGAGCCACCACTGACCTCACAATTGAAAAGAGCAGCCACGCACCTAGCACTGGCCTAGCAGGCACTGAGCCACCACTGACCTCACAACCACAAACAGCACCCACGCACCTAGCACTGGCCTGGCAGGCAGTGAGCCACCACTGACCTCACAACCACAAACAGCACCCACACACCTAGCACTGGCCTAGCAGGCACTGAGCCACCACTGACCTCACAACCACAACCAGCAGCCACGCACCTAGCACTGGCCTAGCAGGCACTGAGCCACCACTGACCTCACAACCACCAACAGCAGCCACGCACCTAGCACTGGCCTAGCAGGCACTGAGCCACCACTGACCTCACAACCACCAACAGCACCCACGCAACTAGCACTGGCCTAGCAGGCACTGAGCCACAAGTGACCTCACAATTGAAAACAGCACCCACGCACCTAGCACTGGCCTAGCAGGCACTGAGCCACCACTGACCTCACAACCACCAACAGCAGCCACGCACCTAGCAATGGCCTGGCAGGCACTGAGACACCACTGACCTCACAACCACAAACAGCACCCACGCACCTAGCACTGGCCTAGCAGGCACTGAGCCACCACTGACCTCACAACCACAAACAGCACCCACGCACCTAGCACTGGCCTAGCAGGCACTGAGCCACCACTGACCTCACAACCACAACCAGCAGCCACGCACCTAGCACTGGCCTAGCAGGCACTGAGCCACCACTGACCTCACAATTGAAAACAGCACCCACGCACCTAGCACTGGCCTAGCAGGCACTGAGCCACCACTGACCTCACAATTGAAAACAGCACCCACGTACCTAGCATTGGCCTAGCAGGCACTGAGCCACCACTGACCTCACAACCACAAACAGCAGCCACGCACCTAGCACTGGCCTAGCAGGCACTGAGCCACCACTGACCTCACAACTGAAAACAGCAGCCACGCACCTAGCACTGGCCTAGCAGGCACTGAGCCACCACTGACATCACAACTGAAAACAGCAGCCACGCACCTAGCACTGGCCTAGCAGGCACTGAGCCACCACTGACCTCAAAATTGAAAACAGCAGCCACGCACCTAGCACTGGCCTAGCAGGCACTCAGCCACCCCTGACATCACCATTGAGAACAGCAGCCACGCACCTAGCACTGGCCTAGCAGGCACTGAGCCACCACTGACCTCACAACCACAAACAGCACCCACGCACCTAGCACTGGCCTAGCAGGCACTGAGCCACCACTGACCTCACAACCACCAACAGCACCCACGCACCTAGCACTGGCCTAGCAGGCACTGAGCCACCACTGACCTCACAATTGAAAACAGCAGCCACGCACCTAGCACTGGCTAGCAGGCACTGAGCCACCACTGACCTCACAACCACAAACAGCACCCACGCACCTAGCACTGGCCTATCAGACACTGAGCCACCACGTACCTCACAACCACCAACAGCAGCCACGCAGCTAGCACTGGCCTAGCAGGCACTGAGCCAGAAGTGACCTCACAACCACAAACAGCACCCACGCACCTAGCACTGGCCTAGCAGGCACTGAGCCACCACTGACCTCACAACCACCAACAGCAGCCACGCACCTAGCACTGGCCTAGCAGGCACTGAGCCACCACTGACCTCACAACCACAAACAGCAGCCACGCACCTAGCACTGGCCTAGCAGGCACTGAGCCACCACTGACCTCACAACCACAAACAGCACCCACGCACCTAGCACTGGCCTAGCAGGCACTGAGCCACCACTGAGCTCACAACTGAAAAGAGCAGCCACGCACCTAGCACTGGCCTAGCAGGCACTGAGCCACCACTGACCTCACAACCACAAACAGCAGCCACGCACCTAGCACTGGCCTAGCAGGCACTGAGCCACCACTGACCTCACAGTTGAAAACAGCAGCCACGCACCTAGCACTGGCCTAGCAGGCACTGAGCCACCACTGAGCTCACAACCACAAACAGCAGCTACGCACCTAGCACTGGCCTAGCAGGCACTGAGCCACCACTGACCTCACAACCACCAACAGCAGCCACGCACCTATCACTGGCCTAGCAGGCACTGAGCCACCACTGACCTCACAACCACAAACAGCACCCACGCACCTAGCACTGGCCTAGCAGGCACTGATTCACAAGTGACCTCACAATTGAAAAGAGCAGCCACGCACCTAGCACTGGCCTAGCAGGCACTGAGCCACCACTGACCTCACAACCACAAACAGCACCCACGCACCTAGCACTGGCCTAGCAGGCACTGAGCCACCACTGACCTCACAACCACCAACAGCACCCACGCACCTAGCACTGGCCTAGCAGGCACTGAGCCACCACTGACCTCACAACCACAAACAGCAGCCACGCACCTAGCACTGGCCTAGCAGGCACTGAGCCACCACTGACCTCACAACCACCAACAGCAGCCACGCACCTAGCACTGGCCTAGCAGGCACTGAGCCACCACTGACCTCACAATTGAAAACAGCAGCCACGCACCTAGCACTGGCCTAGCAGGCACTGAGCCACCACTGACCTCACAACCACAAACAGCAGCCACGCACCTAGCACTGGCCTAGCAGGCACTGAGCCACCACTGACCTCACAATTGAAAACAGCAGCCACGCACCTAGCACTGGCCTAGCAGGCACTGAGCCACCACTGACCTCACAACCACAAACAGCAGCCACGCACCTAGCACTGGCCTAGCAGGCACTGAGCCACCACTGACCTCACAATTGAAAACAGCACCCACGCACCTAGCACTGGCCTAGCAGGCACTGAGCCACCAGTGAGCTCACAATTGAAAACAGCACCCACGCACCTAGCACTGGCCTAGCAGGCACTGAGCCACCACTGACCTCACAACCACCAACAGCAGCCAAGCACCTAGCAATGGCCTAGCAGGCACTGAGACACCACTGACCTCACAACCACAAACAGCAGCCACGCACCTAGCACTGGCCTAGCAGGCACTGAGCCACCACTGACCTCACAACCACAAACACCACCCACGCACCTAGCACTGGCCTAGCAGGCACTGAGCCACCACTGACCTCACAACCACAAACAGCACCCACGCACCTAGCACTGGCCTAGCAGGCACTGAGCCACCACTGACCTCACAACTGAAAACAGCACCCACGCACCTAGCACTGGCCTAGCAGGCACTGAGCCACCACTGACCTCACAATTGAAAACAGCACCCACGTACCTAGCATTGGCCTAGCAGGCACTGAGCCACCACTGACCTCACAACCACAAACAGCAGCCACGCACCTAGCACTGGCCTAGCAGGCACTGAGCCACCACTGACCTCACAGTTGAAAACAGCAGCCACGCACCTAGCACTGGCCTAGCAGGCACTGAGCCACCACTGACATCACCATTGAGAACAGCAGCCACGCACCTAGCACTGGCCTAGCAGGCACTGAGCCACCACTGACCTCACAACCACCAACAGCAGCCACGCACCTAGCACTGGCCTAGCAGGCACTGAGCCACCACTGACCTCACAACCACAAACAGCACCCACGCACCTAGCACTGGCCTAGCAGGCACTGAGCCACCACTGACCTCAAAATTGAAAACAGCAGCCACGCACCTAGCACTGGCCTAGCAGGCACTCAGCCACCCCTGACATCACCATTGAGAACAGCAGCCACGCACCTAGCACTGGCCTAGCAGGCACTGAGCCACCACTGACCTCACAACCACAAACAGCACCCACGCACCTAGCACTGGCCTAGCAGGCACTGAGCCACCCCTGACCTCACAACCACAAACAGCAGCCACGCACCTAGCACTGGCCTAGCATGCACTGAGCCACCACTGACCTCACAACCACCAACAGCACCCACGCACCTAGCACTGACCTAGCAGGCACTGAGCCACCACGGGCCTCACAACCACAAACTGCAGCCACGCACCTCGCACTGGCCTAGCAGGCACTGAGCCACCACTGACCTCACAACCACCAACAGCACCCACGCACATAGCACTGGCCTAGCAGGCACTGAGCCACCACTGACCTCACAATTGAAAACAGCAGCCACGCAACTAGCACTGGCCTAGCAGGCACTGAGCCACCACTGACCACACAACCACAAACAGCACCCACGCACCTAGCACTGGCCTAGCAGGCACTGAGCCACCACTGACCTCACAACCACAAACAGCACCCACGCACCTAGCACTGGCCTAGCAGGCACTGAGCCACCACTGACCTCACAACCACAAACAGCAGCCACGCACCTAGCACTGGCCTAGCAGGCACTGAGCTACAAGTGACCTCACAATTGAAAACAGCACCCACGCACCTAGCACTGGCCTAGCAGGCACTGAGCCACCACTGACCTCACAACCACCAACAGCAGCCACGCACCTAGCACTGGCCTAGCAGGCACTGAGCCACCACTGACCTCACAACCACCAACAGCAGCCACGAACCTAGCACTGGCCTAACAGGCACTGAGCCACCACTGACCTCACAACCACAAACAGCAGCCACGCACCTAGCACTGGCCTAGCAGGCACTGAGCCACAAGTAACCTCACAACCACCAACAGCAGCCACGCACCTAGCACTGGCCTAGCAGGCACTGAGCCACCACTGACCTCACAATTGAAAACAGCACCTACGCAACTAGCACTGGCCTAGCAGGCACTGAGCCACCACTGACCTCACAACCACAAACAGCACCCACGCACCTAGCACTGGCCTAGCAGGCACTGAGCCACCACTGACCTCACAACCACCAACAGCAGCCACGCACCTAGCACTGGCCTAGCAGGCACTGAGCCACCACTGACCTCACAACCACCAACAGCAGCCACGCAGCTAGCACTGGCCTAGCAGGCACTGAGCCACAAGTGACCTCACAATTGAAAACAGCACCCACGCACCTAGCACTGGCCTAGCAGGCACTGAGCCACCACTGACCTCACAACCACAAACAGCAGCCACGCACCTAGCACTGGCCTAGCAGGCACTCAGCCACAAGTGACCTAACAACTGAAAACAGCAGCCACGCACCTAGCACTGGCCTAGCAGGCACTGAGCCACCACTGACCTCACAACCACAAACAGCACCCACGCACCTAGCACTGGCCTAGCAGGCACTGAGCCACCACTGACTTCACAACCACAAACAGCAGCCACGCACCTAGCACTGGCCTAGCAGGCACTGAGCCACCACTGACCTCACAACCAGAAACAGCACCCACGCACCTAGCACTGGCCTAGCAGGCACTGAGCCACCACTGACCTCACAACCACCAACAGCACCCACGCACCTAGCACTGGCCTAGCAGGCACTGAGCCACCACTGACCTCACAACCACCAACAGCAGCCACGCACCTAGCTCTAGCCTAGCAGGCACTGAGCCACCACTGACCTCACAACCACCAACAGCACCCACGCAGCTAGCACTGGCCTAGCAGGCACTGAGCCACCACTGACCTCACAAGTGAAAACAGCACCCACGCACCTAGCACTGGCCTAGCAGGCACTGAGCCACCACTGACCTAACAACTGAAAACAGCACCCACGCACCTAGCACTGGCCTAGCAGGCACTGAGCCACCACTGACCTCACAACCACAAACAGCAGCCACGCACTTAGCACTGGCCTAGCAGGCACTGAGCCACCACTGACCTCACAACCACAAACAGCACCCACGCACCTAGCACTGGCCTAGCAGGCACTCAGCCACCACTGGCCTCACAACCACAAACAGCAGCCACGCACCTAGCACTGGCCTAGCAGGCACTGAGCCACCACTGACCTCACAACCACAAACAGCACCCACGCACCTAGCACTGGCCTAGCAGGCACTGAGCCACCACTGACCTCACAACCACAAACAGCAGCCACGCACCTAGCACTGGCCTATCAGGCACTGAGCCACCACTGACCTCACAACCACAAACAGCAGCCACGCACCTAGCACTGGCCTAGCAGGCACTGAGCCACCACTGACCTCACAACCACAAACAGCACCCACGCACCTAGCACTGGCCTAGCAGGCACTGAGCCACCACTGGCCTCACAACCACAAACAGCAGCCATGCACCTAGCACTGGCCTAGCAGGCACTGAGCCACCACTGACCTCACAACCACAAACAGCACCCACGCACCTAGCACTGGCCTAGCAGGCACTGAGCCACCACTGACCTCACAACCACAAACAGCAGCCACGCACCTAGCACTGGCCTAGCAGGCACTGAGCCACCACTGACCTCACAACCACCAACAGCAGCCACGCACCTAGCACTGGCCTAGCAGGCACTGAGCCACCACTGACCTCACAATTGAAAACAGCACCCACGCACCTAGCACTGGTCTAGCAGGGACTGAGCCACCACTGACCTCACAACCACAAACAGCAGCCACGCACCTAGCACTGGCCTAGCAGGCACTGAGCCACCACTGAGCTCACAACCACAAACAGCACCCACGCACCTAGCACTGGCCTAGCAGGCACTGAGCCACCACTGACCTCACAACCACCAACAGCAGCCACGCACCTAGCACTGGCCTAGCAGGCACTGATTCACAATGACCTCACAATTGAAAAGAGCAGCCACGCACCTAGCACTGGCCTAGCAGGCACTGAGCCACCACTGACCTCACAACCACAAACAGCACCCACGCACCTAGCACTGGCCTGGCAGGCAGTGAGCCACCACTGACCTCACAACCACAAACAGCACCCACACACCTAGCACTGGCCTAGCAGGCACTGAGCCACCACTGACCTCACAACCACAACCAGCAGCCACGCACCTAGCACTGGCCTAGCAGGCACTGAGCCACCACTGACCTCACAACCACCAACAGCAGCCACGCACCTAGCACTGGCCTAGCAGGCACTGAGCCACCACTGACCTCACAACCACCAACAGCACCCACGCAACTAGCACTGGCCTAGCAGGCACTGAGCCACAAGTGACCTCACAATTGAAAACAGCACCCACGCACCTAGCACTGGCCTAGCAGGCACTGAGCCACCACTGACCTCACAACCACCAACAGCAGCCACGCACCTAGCAATGGCCTGGCAGGCACTGAGACACCACTGAACTCACAACCACAAACAGCACCCACGCACCTAGCACTGGCCTAGCAGGCACTGAGCCACCACTGACCTCACAACCACAAACAGCACCCACGCACCTAGCACTGGCCTAGCAGGCACTGAGCCACCACTGACCTCACAACCACAACCAGCAGCCACGCACCTAGCACTGGCCTAGCAGGCACTGAGCCACCACTGACCTCACAATTGAAAACAGCACCCACGCACCTAGCACTGGCCTAGCAGGCACTGAGCCACCACTGACCTCACAATTGAAAACAGCACCCACGTACCTAGCATTGGCCTAGCAGGCACTGAGCCACCACTGACCTCACAACCACAAACAGCAGCCACGCACCTAGCACTGGCCTAGCAGGCACTGAGCCACCACTGACCTCACAACTGAAAACAGCAGCCACGCACCTAGCACTGGCCTAGCAGGCACTGAGCCACCACTGACATCACCATTGAGAACAGCAGCCACGCACCTAGCACTGGCCTAGCAGGCACTGAGCCACCACTGACCTCACAACCACCAACAGCACCCACGCACCTAGCACTGGCCTAGCAGGCACTGAGCCACCACTGACCTCACAACCACAAACAGCACCCACGCACCTAGCACTGGCCTAGCAGGCACTGAGCCACCACTGACCTCAAAATTGAAAACAGCAGCCACGCACCTAGCACTGGCCTAGCAGGCACTCAGCCACCCCTGACATCACCATTGAGAACAGCAGCCACGCACCTAGCACTGGCCTAGCAGGCACTGAGCCACCACTGACCTCACAACCACAAACAGCACCCACGCACCTAGCACTGGCCTAGCAGGCACTGAGCCACCACTGACCTCACAACCACCAACAGCACCCACGCACCTAGCACTGGCCTAGCAGGCACTGAGCCACCACTGACCTCACAATTGAAAACAGCAGCCACGCACCTAGCACTGGCTAGCAGGCACTGAGCCACCACTGACCTCACAACCACAAACAGCAGCCACGCACCTAGCACTGGCCTATCAGACACTGAGCCACCACGTACCTCACAACCACCAACAGCAGCCACGCAGCTAGCACTGGCCTAGCAGGCACTGAGCCAGAAGTGACCTCACAACCACAAACAGCACCCACGCACCTAGCACTGGCCTAGCAGGCACTGAGCCACCACTGACCTCACAACCACAAACAGCACCCACGCACCTAGCACTGGCCTAGCAGGCACTGAGCCACCACTGACCTCACAACCACAAACAGCAGCCACGCACCTAGCACTGGCCTAGCAGGCACTGAGCCACCACTGACCTCACAACCACAAACAGCACCCACGCACCTAGCACTGGCCTAGCAGGCACTGAGCCACCACTGAGCTCACAACTGAAAAGAGCAGCCACGCACCTAGCACTGGCCTAGCAGGCACTGAGCCACCACTGACCTCACAACCACAAACAGCAGCCACGCACCTAGCACTGGCCTAGCAGGCACTGAGCCACCACTGACCTCACAGTTGAAAACAGCAGCCACGCACCTAGCACTGGCCTAGCAGGCACTGAGCCACCACTGAGCTCACAACCACAAACAGCAGCTACGCACCTAGCACTGGCCTAGCAGGCACTGAGCCACCACTGACCTCACAACCACCAACAGCAGCCACGCACCTAGCACTGGCCTAGCAGGCACTGAGCCACCACTGACCTCACAACCACAAACAGCACCCACGCACCTAGCACTGGCCTAGCAGGCACTGATTCACAAGTGACCTCACAATTGAAAAGAGCAGCCACGCACCTAGCACTGGCCTAGCAGGCACTGAGCCACCACTGACCTCACAACCACAAACAGCACCCACGCACCTAGCACTGGCCTAGCAGGCACTGAGCCACCACTGACCTCACAACCACCAACAGCACCCACGCACCTAGCACTGGCCTAGCAGGCACTGAGACACCACTGACCTCACAACCACAAACAGCAGCCACGCACCTAGCACTGGCCTAGCAGGCACTGAGCCACCACTGACCTCACAACCACCAACAGCAGCCACGCACCTAGCACTGGCCTAGCAGGCACTGAGCCACCACTGACCTCACAATTGAAAACAGCAGCCACGCACCTAGCACTGGCCTAGCAGGCACTGAGCCACCACTGACCTCACAACCACAAACAGCAGCCACGCACCTAGCACTGGCCTAGCAGGCACTGAGCCACCACTGACCTCACAATTGAAAACAGCAGCCACGCACCTAGCACTGGCCTAGCAGGCACTGAGCCACCAGTGACCTCACAATTGAAAACAGCACCCACGCACCTAGCACTGGCCTAGCAGGCACTGAGCCACCACTGACCTCACAACCACCAACAGCAGCCAAGCACCTAGCAATGGCCTAGCAGGCACTGAGACACCACTGACCTCACAACCACAAACAGCAGCCACGCACCTAGCACTGGCCTAGCAGGCACTGAGCCACCACTGACCTCACAACCACAAACACCACCCACGCACCTAGCACTGGCCTAGCAGGCACTGAGCCACCACTGACCTCACAACCACAAACAGCACCCACGCACCTAGCACTGGCCTAGCAGGCACTGAGCCACCACTGACCTCACAACTGAAAACAGCACCCACGCACCTAGCACTGGCCTAGCAGGCACTGAGCCACCACTGACCTCACAATTGAAAACAGCACCCACGTACCTAGCATTGGCCTAGCAGGCACTGAGCCACCACTGACCTCACAACCACAAACAGCAGCCACGCACCTAGCACTGGCCTAGCAGGCACTGAGCCACCACTGACCTCACAGTTGAAAACAGCAGCCACGCACCTAGCACTGGCCTAGCAGGCACTGAGCCACCACTGACATCACCATTGAGAACAGCAGCCACGCACCTAGCACTGGCCTAGCAGGCACTGAGCCACCACTGACCTCACAACCACCAACAGCAGCCACGCACCTAGCACTGGCCTAGCAGGCACTGAGCCACCACTGACCTCACAACCACAAACAGCACCCACGCACCTAGCACTGGCCTAGCAGGCACTGAGCCACCACTGACCTCAAAATTGAAAACAGCAGCCACGCACCTAGCACTGGCCTAGCAGGCACTCAGCCACCCCTGACATCACCATTGAGAACAGCAGCCACGCACCTAGCACTGGCCTAGCAGGCACTGAGCCAGAAGTGATCTCACAACCACAAAGAGCACCCACGCACCTAGCACTGGCCTAGCAGGCACTGAGCCACCACTGACCTCACAACCACCAACAGCAGCCACGCACCTAGCACTGGCCTAGCAGGCACTGAGCCACCACTGACCTCACAACCACAAACAGCACCCACGCACCTAGCACTGGCCTATCAGACACTGAGCCACCACTGACCTCACAACCACCAACAGCAGCCACGCAGCTAGCACTGGCCTAGCAGGCACTGAGCCACCACTGACCTCACAACCACAAACAGCAGCCACGCACCTAGCACTGGCCTAGCAGGCACTGAGCCACCACTGACCTCACAACCACCAACAGCAGCCACGCACCTAGCACTGGCCTAGCAGGCACTGAGCCACCACTGACCTCACAACCACAAACAGCAGCCACGCACCTAGCACTGGCCTAGCAGGCACTGAGCCACCACTGACCTCACAACCACCAACAGCACCCACGCAACTAGCACTGGCCTAGCAGGCACTGAGCCACCACTGAGCTCACAACTGAAAAGAGCAGCCACGCACCTAGCACTGACCTAGCAGGCACTGAGCCACCACTGACCTCACAATTGAAAACAGCAGCCACGCACCTAGCACTGGCCTAGCAGGCACTTAGCCACCACTGACCTCACAACCATCAACAGCACCCACACATCTAGCACTGGCCTAGCAGGCACTGAGCCACCACTGACCTCACAATTGAAAACAGCACCCACGCACCTAGCACTGGTCTAGCAGGCAATTAGCGACCACTGACCTCACAACCACAAACAGCAGCCACGCACCTAGCACTGGCCTAGCAGGCACTGAGCCACCACTGACCTCACAACCACAAACAGCAGCCACGCACCTAGCACTGGCGTAGCAGGCACTGAGCCACAAGTGACCTCACAATTGAAAACAGCAGCCACGCACCTAGCACTGGCCTAGCAGGCACTGAGCCACCACTGACCTCACAACCACAAACTGCATCCACGCACCTAGCTCTGGACTAGCAGGCACTGAGCCACCACTGACCTCACAACCACAAACAGCAGCCACGCACCTAGCACTGGCCTAGCAGGCACTGAGCCACCACTGACCTCACAAACACAAACAGCACCCACGCACCTAGCACTGGCCTGGCAGGCACTGAGCCACCACTGACCACACAACTGAAAACAGCACCCACGCACCTAGCACTGGCCTAGCAGGCACTGAGCCACCACTGACCTCACAACCACCAACAGCAGCCACGCACCTAGCACTGGCCTATCAGACACTGAGCCACCACTGACCTCACAACCACCAACAGCAGCCACGCAGCTAGCACTGGCCTAGCAGGCACTGAGCCACCACTGACCTCACAACCACAACCAGCAGCCACGCACCTAACACTGGCCTAGCAGGCACTGAGCCACCACTGACCTCACAATTGAAAACAGCAGCCACGCACCTAGCACTGGCCTAGCAGGCACTGAGCCACAAGGGACCTCACAATTGAAAACAGCAGCCACGCACCTAGCACTGGCCTAGCAGGCACTGAGCCACAAGTGTCCTCACAATTGAAAACAGCAGCCACACACCTAGCACTGGCCTAGCAGGCACTGAGCCACCACTGACCTCACAACCACAAACAGCAGCCACGCACCTAGCACTGGCCTAGCAGGCACTGAGCCACCACTGACCTCACAACCACAAACAGCAGCCACGCACCTAGCACTGGCCTAGCAGGCACTGAGACACCACTGACCTCACAACCATCAACAGCAGCCACGCACCTAGCACTGGCCTAGCAGGCACTGAGCCACAAGTGTCCTCACAATTGAAAACAGCAGCCACGCACCTAGCACTGGCCTAGCAGGCACTGAGCCACCACTGACCTCACAACAACAAACAGCACCCACGCACCTAGCACTGGCCTAGCAGGAACTGAGCCACCACTGACCTCACAACCACAAACAGCAGCCACGCACCTAGCACTGGCCTAGCAGGCAATGAGCCACCACTGACCTCACAATTGAAAACAGCACCCACGCACCTAGCACTGGCCTAGCAGGCACTGAGCCACCACTGACCTCACAACCACAAACAGCAGCCACGCACCTAGCACTGGCCTAGCAGGCACTGAGCCACCACTGACCTCACAACCACAAACAGCACCCACGCACCTAGCACCGGCCTAGCAGTCACTGAGCCACCACTGACCTCACAACTGAAAAGAGCAGCCACGCACCTAGCACTGGCCTAGCAGGCACTGAGCCACCACTGACCTCACAACCACAAACAGCAGCCACGCACCTAGCACTGGCCTAGCAGGCAATGAGCCACCACTGACCTCACAATTGAAAACAGCACCCACGCACCTAGCACTGGCCTAGCAGGCACTGAGCCACCACTGACCTCACAACCACAAACAGCAGCCACGCACCTAGCACTGGCCTAGCAGGCACTGAGCCACCACTGACCTCACAATTGAAAACAGCAGCCACGCACCTAGCACTGGCCTAGCAGGCACTGAGCCACCACTGACCTCACAACTGAAAACAGCAGCCACGCACCTAGCACTGGCCTAGTAGGCACTGAGCCACCACTGACCTCACAACCACAAACAGCACCCACGCACCTAGCACTGGCCTAGCAGGCACTGAGCCACCACTGACCTCACAACTGAAAACAGCAGCCACGCACCTAGCACTGGCCTATCAGGCACTGAGCCACCACTGACCTCACAACCACAAACAGCACCCACGCACCTAGCACTGGCCTAGCAGGCACTGAGCCACCACTGACCTCACAACTGAAAACAGCAGCCACGAACCTAGCACTGGCCTAGCAGGCACTGAGCCACCACTGACCTCACAACCACCAACAGCAGCCACGCACCTAGCACTGGCCTAGCAGGCACTGAGCCACCACTGACCTCACAACCACAAACAGCACCCACGCACCTAGCACTGGCCTAGCAGGCACTGAGCCACCACTGACCTCACAGTTGAAAACAGCAGCCACGCACCTAGCACTGGCCTAGCAGGCACTGAGCCACCACTGACCTCACAACCACAAACAGCAGCCACGCACCTAGCACTGGCCTAGCAGGCACTGAGCCACCACTGACCTCACAACTGAAAACAGCAGCCACGCACCTAGCACTGGCCTAGCAGGCACTGAGCCACCACTGACCTCACAACCATCAACAGCACCCACACACCTAGCACTGGCCTAGCAGGCACTGAGCCACCACTGACCTCACAACCACAAACAGCATCCACGCACCTAGCTCTGGACTAGCAGGCACTGAGCCACCACTGACCTCACAACCACCAAGAGCAGCCACGCACCTAGCACTGGCCTAGCAGGCACTGAGCCACCAGTGACCTCACAGTTGAAAACAGCAGCCACGCACCTAGCACTGGCCTAGCAGGCACTGAGCCACCACTGACCTCACAACCACCAACAGCACCCACGCAACTAGCACTGGCCTAGCAGGCACTGAGCCACAAGTGACCTCACAATTGAAAACAGCAGCCACGCACCTAGCACTGGCCTAGCAGGCACAGAGCCACCATTGACCTCACAACCACAAACAGCAGCCACGCACCTAGCACTGGCCTAGCAGGCACTGAGCCACCACTGACCTCACAGTTGAAAACAGCAGCCACGCACCTAGCACTGGCCTAGCAGGCACTGAGCCACCACTGACCTCACAACCACCAACAGCACCCACGCAACTAGCACTGGCCTAGCAGGCACTGAGCCACAAGTGACCTCACAATTGAAAACAGCAGCCACGCACCTAGCACTGGCCTAGCAGGCACAGAGCCACCATTGACCTCACAACCACAAACAGCAGCCACGCACCTAGCACTGGCCTAGCAGGCACTGAGCCACCACTGACCTCACAGTTGAAAACAGCACCCACGCACCTAGCACTGGCCTAGCAGGCACTTAGCCACCACTGACCTCACAACCACAAACAGCAGCCACGCACCTAGCACTGCCCTAGCAGGCACTGAGCCACCACTGACCTCACAACAACAAACAGCAGCCACGCACCTAGCACTGGCCTAGCAGGCACTGAGCCACCACTGACCTCACAATTGAAAACAGCACCCACGCACCTAGCACTGGCCTAGCAGGCACTGAGCCACCACGGACCTCACAACCACAAACAGCAGCAACGCACCTAGCACTGGCCTAGCAGGCACTGAGCCACCACTGACCTCACAACCACCAAGAGCAGCCACGCACCTAGCACTGGCCTAGCAGGCACTGAGCCACCACTGACCTCACAACCACAAACAGCACCCACGCAACTAGCACTGGCCTAGCAGGCACTGAGCCACAAGTGACCTCACAATTGAAAACAGCAGCCACGCACCTAGCACTGGCCTAGCAGGCACAGAGCCACCATTGACCTCACAACCACAAACAGCAGCCACGCACCTAGCACTGGCCTAGCAGGCACTGAGCCACCACTGACCTCACAGTTGAAAACAGCAGCCACGCACCTAGCACTGGCCTAGCAGGCACTGAGCCACCACTGACCTCAACAATTGAAAACAGCAGCCACGCACCTAGCACTGGCCTAGCAGGCACTGAGCCACCACTGACCTCACAGTTGAAAACAGCACCCACGCACCTAGCACTGGTCTAGCAGGCACTGAGCCACCACTGACCTCACAACTGAAAACAGCAGCCACGCACCTAGCACTGGCCTAGCAGGCACTGAGCCACCACTGACCTCACAACCACAAACAGCAGCCACGTACCTAGCACTGGCCTAGCAGGCACTGAGCCACCACTGACCTCACAATTGAAAACAGCAGCCACGCACCTAGCACTGGCCTAGCAGGCACTGAGCCACCACTGACCTCACAACTGAAAACAGCAGCCACGCACCTAGCACTGGTCTAGCAGGCACTGAGCCACCACTGACCTCACAACCACCAAGAGCAGCCACGCACCTAGCCCTGGCCTAGCAGGCACTGAGCCACCACTGACCTCACAACCACCAACAGCAGCTACGCACCTAGCACTGGCCTAGCAGGCACTGAGCCACAAGGGACCTCACAATTGAAAACAGCACCCACGCACCTAGCACTGGCCTAGCAGGCACTGAGCCACCACTGACCTCACAATTGAAAACAGCACCCACGCACCTAGCACTGGCCTAGCAGGCACTGAGCCACCACTGACCTCACAATTGAAAACAGCAGCCACGCACCTAGCACTGGTCTAGCAGGCACTTAGCCACCACTGACCTCACAACCACAAACAGCAGCCACGCACCTAGCACTGGCCTAGCAGGCACTGAGCCACCACTGACCTCTCAACCACAAACAGCACCCACGCACCTAGCACTGGCCTAGCAGGCACTGAGCCACAAGTGACCTCACAGTTGAAAACAGCACCCACGCACCTAGCACTGGCCTGGCAGGCACTGAGCCACCACTGAGCTCACAACTGAAAACAGCAGCCACGCACCTAGCACTGGCCTAGCAGGCACTGAGCCACATGTGACCTCACAATTGAAAACAGCAGCCACGCACCTAGCACTGGCCTAGCAGGCACTTAGCCACCACTGACCTCACAACCACAAACAGCAGCCACGCACCTAGCACTGGCCTAGCAGGCAATGAGCCACCACTGAGCTCACAATTGAAAACAGCAGCCACGCACCTAGCACTGGCCTAGCAGGCACTGAGCCACCACTGACCTCACAACCACAAAGAGCACCCACGCACCTAGCACTGGCCTAGCAGGCACTGAGCCACCACGGACCTCACAACCACAAACAGCAGCAACGCACCTAGCACTGGCCTAGCAGGCACTGAGCCACCACTGACCTCACAACCACCAAGAGCAGCCACGCACCTAGCACTGGCCTAGCAGGCACTGAGCCACCACTGACCTCACAATTGAAAACAGCAGCCACGCACCTAGCACTGGCCTAGCAGGCACAGAGCCACCATTGACCTCACAACCACAAACAGCAGCCACGCACCTAGCACTGGCCTAGCAGGCACTGAGCCACCACTGACCTCACAGTTGAAAACAGCAGCCACGCACCTAGCACTGGCCTAGCAGGCACTGAGCCACCACTGACCTCACAATTGAAAACAGCAGCCACGCACCTAGCACTGGCCTAGCAGGCACTGAGCCACCACTGACCTCACAGTTGAAAACAGCACCCACGCACCTAGCACTGGTCTAGCAGGCACTGAGCCACCACTGACCTCACAACTGAAAACAGCAGCCACGCACCTAGCACTGGCCTAGCAGGCACTGAGCCACCACTGAGCTCACAACTGAAAACAGCAGCCACGCACGTAGCACTGGCCTAGTAGGCACTGAGCCACCACTGACCTCACAACCACAAACAGCACCCACGCACCTAGCACTGGCCTAGCAGGCACTGAGCCACCACTGACCTCACAACTGAAAACAGCAGCCACACACCTAGCACTGGCCTAGCAGGCACTGAGCCACCACTGACCTCACAACCACAAACAGCAGCCACGCACCTAGCACTGGCCTAGCAGGCACTGAGCCACCACTGACCTCACAACCACAAACAGCAGCCACGCACCTAGCACTGGCCTATCAGACACTGAGCCACCACTGACCTCACAACCACCAACAGCAGCCACGCAGCTAGCACTGGCCTAGCAGGCACTGAGCCACAAGGGACCTCACAATTGAAAACAGCAGCCCCGCACCTAGCACTGGCCTAGCAGGCACTGAGCCACCACTGACCTCACAGTTGAAAACAGCAGCCACGCACCTAGCACTGGCCTAGCAGGCACTGAGCCACCACTGACCTCACAACCACAAACAGCATCCACGCACCTAGCACTGGCCTAGCAGGCACTGAGCCACCACTGACCTCACAACCACAAACAGCAGCCACGCACCTAGCACTGGCCTAGCAGGCACTGAGCCACAAGGGACCTCACAACTGAAAACAGCACCCACGCACCTAGCACTGGCCTAGCAGACACTGAGCCACCACTGAGCTCACAACTGAAAACAGCAGCCACGCACCTAGCACTGGCCTAGCAGGCACTGAGCCACCACTGACCTCACAACCACAAACAGCAGCCACGCACCTAGCACTGGCCTAGCAGGCACTGAGCCACCACTGACCTCACAACCACAAACAGCAGCCACGCACCTAGCACTGGCCTAGCAGGCACTGAGCCACCACTGACCTCACAACCACAACCAGCAGCCACGCACCGAGCACTGGCCTAGCAGGCACTGAGCCACCACTGACCTCACAATTGAAAACAGCACCCACGCACCTAGCACTGGCCTAGCAGGCACTGAGGCACCACTGACCTCACAGTTGAAAACAGCACCCACGCACCTAGCACTGGTCTAGCAGGCACTGAGCCACCACTGACCTCACAATTGAAAACAGCAGCCACACACCTAGCACTGGCCTAGCAGGCACTGAGCCACCACTGACCTCACAATTGAAAACAGCACCCACGCACCTAGCACTGGCCTAGCAGGCACTGAGCCACCACTGACCTCACAACCACAAACAGCAGCCACGCACCTAGCACTGGCCTAGCAGGCACTGAGCCACCACTGACCTCACAACCACAAACAGCAGCCACGCACCTAGCACTGGCCTATCAGACACTGAGCCACCACTGACCTCACAACCACCAACAGCAGCCACGCAGCTAGCACTGGCCTAGCAGGCACTGAGCCAGAAGTGACCTCACAACCACAAAGAGCACCCACGCACCTAGCACTGGCCTAGCAGGCACTGAGCCACCACTGACCTCACAACCACCAACAGCAGCCACGCACCTAGCACTGGCCTAGCAGGCACTGAGCCACCACTGACCTCACAACCACAAACAGCAGCCAAGCACCTAGCACTGGCCTAGCAGGCACTGAGCCACCACTGAACTCACAACCACAAACAGCAGCCACGCACCTAGCACTGGCCTAGCAGGCACTGAGCCACCACTGAGCTCACAACTGAAAAGAGCAGCCACGCACCTAGCACTGGCCTAGCAGGCACTGAGCCATATGTGACCTCACGATTGAAAACAGCAGCCACGCACCTAGCACTGGCCTAGCAGGCACTTAGCCACCACTGACCTCACAACCACAAACAGCAGCCACGCACCTAGCACTGGCCTAGCAGGCACTGAGCCACCACTGACCTCACAACCACAAACAGCAGCCATGCACCTAGCACTGGCCTAGCAGGCACTGAGCCACCACTGACCTCACAGTTGAAAACAGCACCCACGCACCTAGCACTGGTCTAGCAGGCACTGAGCCACCACTGACCTCACAACCACAAACAGCACCCACACACCTAGCACTGGCCTAGCAGGCACTGAGCCACCACTGACCTCACAACCACAAACAGCACCCACGCACCTAGCACTGGCCTAGCAGGCACTGAGCCACCACTGACCTCACAACCACAAACAGCAGCCACGCACCTAGCACTGGCCTAGCAGGCACTGAGCCACCACTGACCTCACAACCACAAACAGCAGCCACGCACCTAGCACTGGCCTAGCAGGCACTGAGCCACCACTGACCTCACAACCACAAACAGCAGCCACGCACCTAGCACTGGCCTAGCAGGCACTGAGCCACCACTGACCTCACAACCACAAACAGCAGCCACGCACCTAGCACTGGCCTAGCAGGCACTGAGCCACCACTGACCTCACAACCACAAACAGCAGCCACGCACCTAGCACTGGCCTAGCAGGCACTGAGCCACCACTGACCTCACAGTTGAAAACAGCAGCCACGCACCTAGCACTGGCCTAGCAGGCACTGAGCCACCACTGACCTCACAATTGAAAACAGCACCCACGCACCTAGCACTGGCCTAGCAGGCACTGAGCCACCACTGACCTCACAACCATCAACAGCACCCACACACCTAGCACTGGCCTAGCAGGCACTGAGCCACCACTGACCTCACAACCACAAACAGCAGCCACGCACCTAGCACTGGCCTAGCAGGCACTGAGCCACCACTGACCTCACAACAACAAACAGCACCCACGCACCTAGCACTGGCCTAGCAGGCACTGAGCCACAAGTGACCTCACAATTGAAAACAGCAGCCACGCACCTAGCACTGGCCTAGCAGGCACTGAGCCACCACTGACCTCACAATTGAAAACAGCACCCACGCACCTAGCACTGGCCTAGCAGGCACTGAGCCACCACTGACCTCACAGCCACCAACAGCAGCCACGCACCTAGCACTGGCCTAGCAGGCACTGAGCCACCACTGACCTCACAACTGAAAACAGCAGCCACGCACCTAGCACTGGCCTAGCAGGCACTGAACCACAAGTGACCTCACAATTGAAAACAGCAGCCACGCACCTAGCACTGGCCTAGCAGGCACTGAGCCACCACTGACCTCACAATTGAAAACAGCAGCCACACACCTAGCACTGGCCTAGCAGGCACTGAGCCACCACTGACCTCACAACTGAAAACAGCAGCCACGCACCTAGCCCTGGCCTAGTAGGCACTGAGCCACCACTGACCTCACAACCACAAACAGCACCCACGCACCTAGCACTGGCCTAGCAGGCACTGAGCCACCACTGACCTCACAACCATCAACAGCAGCCACGCACCTAGCACTGGCCTAGCAGGCACTGAGCCACCACTGACCTCACAACCACAAACAGCAGCCACGCACCTAGCACTGGCCTAGCAGGCACTGAGCCACCACTGACCTCACAACCACAAACAGCACCCACGCACCTAGCACTGGCCTAGCAGACACTGAGCCTCCACTGACCTCACAATTGAAAACAGCAGCCACGCACCTAGCACTGGCCTAGCTGGCACTGAGCCACCACTGACCTCACAATTGAAAACAGCAGCCACGCACCTAGCACTAGCCTAGCAGGCACTGAGCCACCACTGACCTCACAACCACAAACAGCAGCCACGCACCTAGCACTGGCCTAGCAGGCACTGAGCCACCACTGACCTCACAACCACAAACAGCATCCACGCACCTAGCTCTGGACTAGCAGGCACTGAGCCACCACTGACCTCACAACCACAAACAGCAGCCACGCACCTAGCACTGGCCTAGCAGGCACTGAGCCACAAGTGACCTCACAATTGAAAACAGCACCCACGCACCTAGCACTGGCCTAGCAGGCACTGAGCCACCACTGACCTCACAACCACCAACAGCAGCCACGCACCTAGCACTGGCCTAGCAGGCACTGAGCCACAAGTGACCTCACAATTGAAAACAGCAGCCACACACCTAGCACTGGCCTAGCAGGCACTGAGCCACCACTGACCTCACAATTGAAAACAGCACCCACGCACCTAGCACTGGTCTAGCAGGCACTGAGCCACCACTGACCTCACAACTGAAAACAGCAGCCACGCACCTAGCACTGGCCTAGCAGGCACTGAGCCACCACTGACCTCACAACCACCAACAGCACCCACACACCTAGCACTGGCCTAGCAGGCACTGAGCCACCACTGACCTCACAACCACAACCAGCACCCACGCACCTAGCACTGGCCTAGCAGGCACTGAGCCACCACTGACCTCACAACCACAAACAGCACCCACGCACCTAGCACTGGCCTAGCAGGCACTGAGCCACCACTGACCTCACAACCACCAACAGCAGCCACGCAACTAGCACTGGCCTAGCAGGCACTGAGCCACCACTGACCTCACAATTGAAAACAGCAGCCACGCACCTAGCACTGGCCTAGCAGGCCCTGAGCCACCACTGACCTCACAACCACCAACAGCACCCACGCACCTAGCACTGGCCTAGCAGGCACTGAGCCACCACTGACCTCACAGTTGAAAACAGCACCCACGCACCTAGCACTGGTCTAGCAGGCACTGAGCCACCACTGACCTCACAATTGAAAACAGCAGCCACGCACCTAGCACTGGCCTAGCAGGCACTGAGCCACCACTGACCTCACAACCACCAACAGCACCCACGCACCTAGCACTGGACTAGCAGGCACTGAGCCACCACTGAGCTCACAACCACAAACAGCATCCGCGCACCTAGCACTGGCCTATCAGACACTGAGCCACCACTGACCTCACAACCACCAACAGCAGCCACGCAGCTAGCACTGGCCTAGCAGGCACTGAGCCACCACTGACCTCACAACCACAACCAGCAGCCACGCACCTAGCACTGGCCTAGCAGGCACTGAGCCACCACTGACCTCACAACCACAAACAGCAGCCACGCACCTAGCACTGGCCTAGCAGGCACTGAGCCACCACTGACCTCACAACCACAAACAGCAGCCACGCACCTAGCACTGGCCTAGCAGGCACTGAGCCACAAGTGACCTCACAGTTGAAAACAGCACCCACGCACCTAGCACTGGTCTAGGAGGCACTGAGCCACCACTGAGCTCACAACTGAAAACAGCAGCCACGAAACTAGCACTGGCCTAGCAGGCACTGAGCCACCACTGACCTCACAACCACAAACAGCAGCCACGCACCTAGCACTGGCCTAGCAGGCACTGAGCCACCACTGACCTCACAACCACAAACAGCATCCACGCACCTAGCACTGGCCTAACAGGCACTTAGCACCACTGAGCTCACAACCACAAACAGCACCCACGCACCTAGCACTGGCCTAGCAGGCACTGAGCCACCACTGACCTCACAACCACAAACAGCACCCACGCACCTAGCACTGGTCTAGGAGGCACTGAGCCACCACTGAGCTCACAACTGAAAACAGCAGCCACGAAACTAGCACTGGCCTAGCAGGCACTGAGCCACCACTGACCTCACAACCATCAACAGCACCCACACACCTAGCACTGGCCTAGCAGGCACTGAGCCACCACTGACCTCACAACCACAAACAGCAGCCACGCACCTAGCTCTGGACTAGCAGGCACTGAGCCACCACTGACCTCACAACCACAAACAGCATCCACGCACCTAGCTCTGGACTAGCAGGCACTGAGCCACCACTGACCTCACAACCACAAACAGCAGCCACGCACCTAGCACTGGCCTAGCAGGCACTGAGCCACAAGGGACCTCACAACTGAAAACAGCACCCACGCACCTAGCACTGGCCTAGCAGACACTGAGCCACCACTGACCTCACAACTGAAAACAGCAGCCATGCACCTAGCACTGGCCTAGCAGGCACTGAGCCACCACTGACCTCACAACCACAAACAGCACCCACGCACCTAGCACTGGTCTAGCAGGCACTGAGCCACCACTGACCTCACAACCACAAACAGCAGCCACGCACCTAGCACTGGCCTAGCAGGCACTGAGCCACCACTGACCTCACAACCACAAACAGCAGCCACGCACCTAGCACTGGCCTAGCAGGCACTGAGCCACCACTGACCTCACAATTGAAAACAGCAGCCACGCACCTAGCACTGGCCTAGCAGGCACTGAGCCACCACTGACCTCACAACCACAAACAGCACCCACGCACCTAGCACTGGCCTAGCAGGCACTGAGCCACCACTGACCTCACAACCACCAACAGCAGCCACGCAGCTAGCACTGGCCTAGCAGGCACTGAGCCAGAAGTGACCTCACAACCACAAACAGCACCCACGCACCTAGCACTGGCCTAGCAGGCACTGAGCCACCACTGACCTCACAACCACAAACAGCAGCCACGCACCTAGCACTGGCCTAGCAGGCACTGAGCCACCACTGACCTCACAACCACAAACAGCAGCCACGCACCTAGCACTGGCCTAGCAGGCACTGAGCCACCACTGAGCTCACAACTGAAAAGAGCAGCCACGCACCTAGCACTGGCCTAGCAGGCACTGAGCCACCACTGAGCTCACAACTGAAAAGAGCAGCCACGCACCTAGCACTGGCCTAGCAGGCACTGAGCCATATGTGACCTCACAATTGAAAACAGCAGCCACGCACCTAGCACTGGCCTATCAGGCACTGAGCCACCACTGACCTCACAACCACAAACAGCACCCACGCACCTAGCACTGGCCTAGCAGGCACTGAGCCACCACTGACCTCACAACTGAAAACAGCAGCCACGCACCTAGCACTGGCCTAGCAGGCACTGAGCCACCACTGACCTCACAACCACCAACAGCACCCACGCACCTAGCACTGGCCTAGCAGGCACTGAGCCACCACTGAGCTCACAACCACAAACAGCATCCGCGCACCTAGCACTGGCCTATCAGACACTGAGCCACCACTGACCTCACAACCACAAACAGCAGCCACGCACCTAGCACTGGCCTAGCAGGCACTGAGCCACCACTGACCTCACAACCACAACCAGCAGCCACGCACCTAGCACTGGCCTAGCAGGCACTGAGCCACCACTGACCTCACAACCACAAACAGCAGCCACGCACCTAGCACTGGCCTAGCAGGCACTGAGCCACCACTGACCTCACAACCACCAACAGCACCCACGCACCTAGCACTGGCCTAGTAGGCACTGAGCCACCACTGACCTCACAACCACAAACAGCAGCCACGCACCTAGCACTGGCCTAGCAGGCACTGAGCCACCACTGACCTCACAACCATCAACAGCACCCACACACCTAGCACTGGCCTAGCAGGCACTGAGCCACCACTGACCTCACAACCACAAACAGCAGCCACGCACCTAGCTCTGGACTAGCAGGCACTGAGCCACCACTGACCTCACAACCACAAACAGCATCCACGCACCTAGCTCTGGACTAGCAGGCACTGAGCCACCACTGACCTCACAACCACAAACAGCAGCCACGCACCTAGCACTGGCCTAGCAGGCACTGAGCCACAAGGGACCTCACAACTGAAAACAGCAGCCACGCACCTAGCACTGGCCTAGCAGACACTGAGCCACCACTGACCTCACAACAGAAAACAGCAGCCACGCACCTAGCACTGGCCTAGCAGGCACTGAGCCACCACTGACCTCACAACCACAAACAGCACCCACGCACCTAGCACTGGCCTAGCAGGCACTGAGCCACCACTGACCTCACAACCACCAACAGCACCCACGCACCTAGCACTGGCCTAGCAGGCACTGAGCCACCACTGACCTCACAATTGAAAACAGCACCCACGCACCTAGCACTGGCCTAGCAGGCACTGAGCCACCACTGACCTCACAACCACAAACAGCAGCCACGCACCTAGCACTGGCCTATCAGACACTGAGCCACCACTGACCTCACAACCACCAACAGCAGCCACGCACCTAGCACTGGCCTAGCAGGCACTGAGCCAGAAGTGACCTCACAACCACAAACAGCACCCACGCACCTAGCACTGGCCTAGCAGGCACTGAGCCACCATTGACCTCACAACCACAAACAGCAGCCACGCACCTAGCACTGGCCTAGCAGGCACTGAGCCACCACTGAGCTCACAACTGAAATGAGCAGCCACGCACCTAGCACTGGCCTAGCAGGCACTGAGCCATATGTGACCTCACAATTGAAAACAGCAGCCACGCACCTAGCACTGGCCTAGCAGGCACTTAGCCACCACTGACCTCACAACCACAAACAGCACCCACGCACCTAGCACTGGCCTAGCAGGCACTGAGCCACCACTGACCTCACAACCACAAACAGCAGCCACGCACCTAGCACTGGCCTAGCAGGCACTGAGCCACCACTGACCTCACAGTTGAAAACAGCACCCACGCACCTAGCACTGGCCTAGCAGGCACTGAGCCACCACTGACCTCACAACTGAAAAGAGCAGCCACGCACCTAGCACTGGCCTAGCAGGCACTGAGCCACCACTGACCTCACAACCACCAACAGCAGCCACGCACCTAGCACTGGCCTAGCAGGCACTGAGCCACCACTGACCTCACAACCACAAAGAGCAGCCACGCACCTAGCACTGGCCTAGCAGGCACTGAGCCACCACTGACCGCACAACCACAAACAGCACCCACGCACCTAGCACTGGCCTAGCAGGCACTGAGCCACCACTGACCTCACAACCACAAACAGCAGCCACGCACCTAGCTCTGGACTATCAGGCACTGAGCCACCACTGACCTCACAACCACAAACAGCAGCCACGCACCTAGCACTGGCCTAGCAGGCACTGAGCCACCACTGACCTCACAACCACAAACAGCAGCCACGCACCTAGCACTGGCCTAGCAGGCACTGAGCCACCACTGAGCTCACAACTGAAAACAGCAGCCACGCACCTAGCACTGGCCTAGCAGGCACTGAGCCACCACTGACCTCACAATTGAAAACAGCAGCCACGCAGCTAGCACTGGCCTAGCAGGCACTGAGCCACCACTGACCTCACAACCACAACCAGCAGCCACGCACCTAGCACTGGCCTAGCAGGCACTGAGCCACCACTGACCTCACAACCACAAACAGCACCCACGCACCTAGCACTGGCCTAGCAGGCACTGAGCCACCACTGACCTCACAACCACAAACAGCAGCCACGCACCTAGCACTGGCCTAGCAGGCACTGAGCCACCACTGACCTCACAACCACAACCAGCAGCCACGCACCGAGCACTGGCCTAGCAGGCACTGAGCCACCACTGACCTCACAATTGAAAACAGCACCCACGCACCTAGCACTGGCCTAGCAGGCACTGAGCCACCACTGACCTCACAACCACAAACAGCAGCCACGCACCTAGCACTGGCCTAGCAGGCACTGAGCCACCACTGACCTCACAACCACCAACAGCAGCCACGCACCTAGCACTGGCCTAGCAGGCACTGAGCCACCACTGACCTCAAAACCACAAACAGCAGCCACGCACCTAGCACTGGCCTAGCAGGCACTGAGCCACCACTGACCTCACAACCACAAACAGCACCCACGCACCTAGCACTGGCCTAGCAGGCACTGAGCCACCACTGAGCTCACAACTGAAAAGAGCAGCCACGCACCTAGCACTGGCCTAGCAGGCACTGAGCCATATGTGACCTCACAATTGAAAACAGCAGCCACGCACCTAGCACTGGCCTAGCAGGCACTTAGCCACCACTGACCTCACAACCACAAACAGCAGCCACGCACCTAGCACTGGCCTAGCAGGCACTGAGCCACCACTGACCTCACAACCACAAACAGCAGCCACGCACCTAGCACTGGCCTAGCAGGCACTGAGCCACCACTGACCTCACAGTTGAAAACAGCACCCACGCACCTAGCACTGGTCTAGCAGGCACTGAGCCACCACTGACCTCACAACTGAAAACAGCAGCCACGCACCTAGCACTGGCCTAGCAGGCACTGAGCCACCACTGACCTCACAGTTGAAAAAAGCACCCACGCACCTAGCACTGGTCTAGCAGGCACTGAGCCTCCACTGACCTCACAACTGAAAACAGCAGCCACGCACCTAGCACTGGCCTAGCAGGCACTGAGCCACCACTGACCTCACAACCACAAACAGCAGCCACGCACCTAGCACTGGCCTAGCAGGCACTGAGCCACCACTGACCTCACAACCACAAACAGCAGCCACGCACCTAGCACTGGCCTAGCAGGCACTGAGCCTCCACTGACCTCACAACTGAAAACAGCAGCCACGCACCTAGCACTGGCGTAGCAGGCACTGAGCCACCACTGACCTCACAGTTGAAAAAAGCACCCACGCACCTAGCACTGGCCTAGCAGGCACTGAGCCACCACTGACCTCACAACCACAAACAGCAGCCACGCACCTAGCACTGGCCTAGCAGGCACTGAGCCACCACTGACCTCACAATTGAAAACAGCAGCCACACACCTAGCACTGGCCTAGCAGGCACTGAGCCACCACTGACCTCACAACCACCAACAGCACCCACGCACCTAGCACTGGCCTAGCAGGCACTGAGCCACCACTGACCTCACAATTGAAAACAGCACCCACGCACCTAGCACTGGCCTAGCAGGCACTGAGCCACCACTGACCTCACAACCACAAACAGCAGCCACGCACCTAGCACTGGCCTAGCAGGCACTGAGCCACCACTGACCTCACAACCACAAACAGCACCCACGCACCTAGCACTGGCCTAGCAGGCACTGAGCCAGAAGTGACCTCACAACCACAAACAGCACCCACGCACCTAGCACTGGCCTAGCAGGCACTGAGCCACCACTGACCTCACAACCACAAACAGCAGCCACGCACCTAGCACTGGCCTAGCAGGCACTGAGCCACCACTGACCTCACAACCACAAACAGCAGCCACGCACCTAGCACTGGCCTAGCAGGCACTGAGCCACCACTGACCTCACAACCACAAACAGCAGCCACGCACCTAGCACTGGCCTAGCAGGCACTGAGCCACCACTGAGCTCACAACTGAAAAGAGCAGCCACGCACCTAGCACTGGCCTAGCAGGCACTGAGCCATATGTGACCTCACAATTGAAAACAGCAGCCACGCACCTAGCACTGGCCTAGCAGGCACTTAGCCACCACTGACCTCACAACCACAAACAGCAGCCACGCACCTAGCACTGGCCTAGCAGGCACTGAGCCACCACTGACCTCACAACCACAAACAGCAGCCACGCACCTAGCACTGGCCTAGCAGGCACTGAGCCACCACTGACCTCACAGTTGAAAACAGCACCCACGCACCTAGCACTGGTCTAGCAGGCACTGAGCCACCACTGACCTCACAACTGAAAACAGCAGCCACGCACCTAGCACTGGCCTAGCAGGCACTGAGCCACCACTGACCTCACAGTTGAAAAAAGCACCCACGCACCTAGCACTGGTCTAGCAGGCACTGAGCCACCACTGACCTCACAACTGAAAACAGCAGCCACGCACCTAGCACTGGCCTAGCAGGCACTGAGCCACCACTGACCTCACAACCACAAACAGCAGCCACGCACCTAGCACTGGCGTAGCAGGCACTGAGCCACCACTGACCTCACAGTTGAAAAAAGCACCCACGCACCTAGCACTGGCCTAGCAGGCACTGAGCCACCACTGACCTCACAACCACAAACAGCAGCCACTCACCTAGCACTGGCCTAGCAGGCACTGAGCCACCACTGACCTCACAACCACAAACAGCAGCCACGCACCTAGCACTGGCCTAGCAGGCACTGAGCCACCACTGACCTCACAGCCACAAACAGCACCCACGCACCTAGCACTGGCCTAGCAGGCACTGAGCCACCACTTACCTCACAACCACAAACAGCAGCCACGCACCTAGCACTGGCCTAGCAGGCACTGAGCCACCACTGACCTCACAACCACAAACAGCAGCCACGCACCTAGCACTGGCCTAGCAGGCACTGAGCCACCACTGACCTCACAACCACAAACAGCAGCCACGCAGCTAGCACTGGCCTAGCAGGCACTGAGCCAGAAGTGACCTCACAACCACAAACAGCACCCACGCACCTAGCACTGGCCTAGCAGGCACTGAGCCACCACTGACCTCACAACCACAAACAGCAGCCACGCACCTAGCACTGGCCTAGCAGGCACTGAGCCACCACTGACCTCACAACCACAAACAGCAGCCACGCACCTAGCACTGGCCTAGCAGGCACTGAGCCACCACTGACCTCACAACCACAAACAGCAGCCACGCACCTAGCACTGGCCTAGCAGGCACTGAGCCACCACTGAGCTCACAACTGAAAAGAGCAGCCATGCACCTAGCACTGGCCTAGCAGGCACTGAGCCATATGTGACCTCACAATTGAAAACAGCAGCCACGCACCTAGCACTGGCCTAGCAGGCACTTAGCCACCACTGACCTCACAACCACAAACAGCAGCCACGCACCTAGCACTGGCCTAGCAGGCACTGAGCCACCACTGACCTCACAACCACAAACAGCAGCCACGCACCTAGCACTGGCCTAGCAGGCACTGAGCCACCACTGACCTCACAACCACAAACAGCACCCACGCACATAGCACTGGTCTAGCAGGCACTGAGCCACCACTGACCTCACAACTGAAAACAGCAGCCACGCACCTAGCACTGGCCTAGCAGGCACTGAGCCACCTCTGACCTCACAGTTGAAAAAAGCACCCACGCACCTAGCACTGGTCTAGCAGGCACTGAGCCACCACTGACCTCACAACTGAAAACAGCAGCCACGCACCTAGCACTGGCCTAGCAGGCACTGAGCCACCACTGACCTCACAACCACAAACAGCAGCCACGCACCTAGCACTGGCCTAGCAGGCACTGAGCCACCACTGACCTCACAGTTGAAAAAAGCACCCACGCACCTAGCACTGGCCTAGCAGGCACTGAGCCACCACTGACCTCACAACCACAAACAGCAGCCACTCACCTAGCACTGGCCTAGCAGGCACTGAGCCACCACTGACCTCACAACCACAAACAGCAGCCACGCACCTAGCACTGGCCTAGCAGGCACTGAGCCACCACTGACCTCACAATTGAAAACAGCACCCACGCACCTAGCACTGGCCTAGCAGGCACTGAACCACCACTGACCTCACAACCACAAACAGCAGCCACGCACCTAGCACTGGCCTAGCAGGCACTGAGCCACCACTGACCTCACAACCACAAACAGCAGCCACGCACCTAGCACTGGCCTAGCAGGCACTGAGCCACCACTGACCTCACAATTGAAAACAGCAGCCACGCACCTAGCACTGGCCTAGCAGGCACTGAGCCACCACTGACCTCACAACCACAAACAGCACCCACGCACCTAGCACTGGCCTAGCAGGCACTGAGCCACCACTGACCTCACAACCACAGACAGCACCCACGCACCTAGCACTGGCCTAGCAGGCACTGAGCCACCACGGACCTCACAACCACAAACAGCAGCAACGCACCTAGCACTGGACTAGCAGGCACTGAGCCACCACTGACCTCACAACCACCAAGAGCAGCCACGCACCTAGCACTGGCCTAGCAGGCACTGAGCCACCACTGACCTCACAACCACAAACAGCACCCACGCACCTAGCACTGGCCTAGCAGGCACTGAGCCACCACTGACCTCACAACCACAGACAGCACCCACGCACCTAGCACTGGCCTAGCAGGCACTGAGCCACCACGGACCTCACAACCACAAACAGCAGCAACGCACCTAGCACTGGACTAGCAGGCACTGAGCCACCACTGACCTCACAACCACCAAGAGCAGCCACGCACCTAGCACTGGCCTAGCAGGCACTGAGCCACCACTGACCTCACAACCACCAACTGCTCCCACGCAACTAGCACTGGCCTAGCAGGCACTGAGCCACCACTGACCTCACAACCACCAACAGCAGCTACGCACCTAGCACTGGCCTAGCAGGCACTGAGCCACAAGTGACCTCACAATTGAAAACAGCAGCCACGCACCTAGCACTGGCCTAGCAGGCACTTAGCCACCACTGACCTCACAACCACAAACAGCAGCCACGCACCTAGCACTGGACTAGCAGGCACTGAGCCACCACTGACCTCACAACCACAAACAGCAGCCACGCACCTAGCACTGGCCTAGCAGGCACTGAGCCACAAGTGACCTCACAGTTGAAAACAGCAGCCACGCACCTAGCACTGGTCTAGCAGGCACTGAGCCACCACTGAGCTCACAACTGAAAACAGCAGCCACGCACCTAGCACTGGCCTAGCAGGCACTGAGCCACCACTGACCTCACAACCACAAACAGCAGCCACACACCTAGCACTGGCCTAGCAGGCACTGAGCCACCACTGACCTCACAACCACAAACAGCATCCACGCACCTAGCTCTGGACTAGCAGGCACTGAGCCACCACTGACCTCACAACCACAAACAGCATCCACGCACCTAGCTCTGGACTAGCAGGCACTGAGCCACCACTGACCTCACAACCACAAACAGCAGCCACGCACCTAGCACTGGCCTAGCAGGCACTGAGCCACAAGGGACCTCACAACTGAAAACAGCACCCACGCACCTAGCACTGGCCTAGCAGACACTGAGCCACCACTGAGCTCACAACTGAAAACAGCAGCCACGCACCTAGCACTGGCCTAGCAGGCACTGAGCCACCACTGACCTCACAACCACAAACAGCACCCACGCACCTAGCACTGGCCTAGCAGGCACTGAGCCACCACTGACCTCACAACCACAACCAGCAGCCACGCACCGAGCACTGGCCTAGCAGGCACTGAGCCACCACTGACCTCACAACCACAAACAGCAGCCACGCACCTAGCACTGGCCTAGCAGGCACTGAGCCACCACTGACCTCACAACCACAAACAGCAGCCACGCACCTAGCACTGGCCTAGCAGGCGCTGAGCCAGCACTGACCTCACAATTGAAAACAGCAGCCACACACCTAGCACTGGCCTAGCAGGCACTGAGCCACCACTGACCTCACAATTGAAAACAGCACCCACGCACCTAGCACTGGCCTAGCAGGCACTGAGCCACCACTGACCTCACAACCACCAACAGCAGCCACGCAGCTAGCACTGGCCTAGCAGGCACTGAGCCAGAAGTGACCTCACAACCACAAACAGCACCCACGCACCTAGCACTGGCCTAGCAGGCACTGAGCCACCACTGACCTCACAACCACCAACAGCAGCCACGCACCTAGCACTGGCCTAGCAGGCACTGAGCCACCACTGACCTCACAACCACCAACAGCAGCCACGCAGCTAGCACTGGCCTAGCAGGCACTGAGCCACCACTGACCTCACAACTGAAAACAGCAGCCACGCACCTAGCACTGGCCTAGCAGGCACTGAGCCACCACTGAGCTCACAACTGAAAAGAGCAGCCACGCACCTAGCACTGGCCTAGCAGGCACTGAGCCATATGTGACCTCACAATTGAAAACAGCAGCCACGCACCTAGCACTGGCCTAGCAGGCACTGAGCCACCACTGACCTCACAACCACAAACAGCAGCCACGCACCTAGCACTGGCCTAGCAGGCACTGAGCCACCACTGACCTCACAACCACAAACAGCAGCCACGTACCTAGCACTGGCCTAGCAGGCACTGAGCCACCACTGACCTCACAATTGAAAACAGCACCCACGCACCTAGCACTGGTCTAGCAGGCACTAAGCCACCACTGACCTCACAACTGAAAACAGCAGCCACGCACCTAGCACTGGCCTAGCAGGCACTGAGCCACCACTGACCTCACAACCACCAACAGCACCCACACACCTAGCACTGGCCTAGCAGGCACTGAGCCACCACTGACCTCACAACCACAAACAGCAGCCACGCACCTAGCACTGGCCTAGCAGGCACTGAGCCACCACTGACCTCACAACCACAAACAGCAGCCACGCACCTAGCACTGGCCTAGCAGGCACTGAGCCACCACTGACCTCACAATTGAAAACAGCACCCACGCACCTAGCACTGGCCTAGCAGGCACTGAGCCACCACTGACCTCACAACCACAAACAGCAGCCACGCACCTAGCACTGGCCTAGCAGGCACTGAGCTACCACTGACCTCACAACCACAAACAGCACCCACTCACCTAGCACTGGTCTAGCAGGCACTGAGCCACCACGGACCTCACAACCACAAACAGCAGCAACGCACCTAGCACTGGACTAGCAGGCACTGAGCCACCACTGACCTCACAACCACCAAGAGCAGCCACGCACCTAGCACTGGCCTAGCAGGCACTGAGCCACCACTGACCTCAAAACCACCAACAGCACCCACGCAACTAGCACTGGCCTAGCAGGCACTGAGCCACCACTGACCTCACAACCACCAACAGCAGCCACGCACCTAGCACTGGCCTAGCAGGCACTGAGCCACCACTGACCTCACAATTGAAAACAGCACCCACGCACCTAGCACTGGCCTAGCAGGCACTGAGCCACCATTGACCTCACAACCACAAACAGCAGCCACGCACCTAGCACTGGCCTAGCAGGCACTGAGCCACCACTGACCTCACAATTGAAAACAGCAGCCACGCACCTAGCACTGGCCTAGCAGGCACTGAGCCACCACTGACCTCACAACCACAAACAGCAGCCACGCACCTAGCACTGGCCTAGCAGGCACTGAGCCACCACTGACCTCACAACCACCAACAGCAGCCACGCACCTAGCACTGGCCTAGCAGGCACTGAGCCACCACTGACCTCACAACTGAAAACAGCAGCCACGCACCTAGCACTGGCCTAGCAGGCACTGAGCCACCACTGACCTCACAATTGAAAACAGCAGCCACGCACCTAGCACTGGCCTAGCAGGCACTGAGCCACAAGTGACCTCACAACTGAAAACAGCAGCCACGCACCTAGCACTGGCCTAGCAGGCACTGAGCCACCAATGACCTCACAACCACAGACAGCACCCACGCACCTAGCACTGGCCTAGCAGGCACTGAGCCACCACTGACCTCACAACTGAAAACAGCACCCACGCACCTAGCACTGGCCTAGCAGGCACTGAGCCACCACTGACCTCACAACCACAACCAGCAGCCACGCACCTAGCACTGGCCTAGCAGGCACTGAGCCACCACTGACCTCACAATTGAAAACAGCACCCACGCACCTAGCACTGGCCTAGCAGGCACTGAGCCACCACTGACCTCACAACCACCAACAGCACCCACGCACCTAGCACTGGCCTAGCAGGCACTGAGCCACCACTGACCTCACAACCACAAACAGCAGCCACGCAACTAGCACTGGCCTAGCAGGCACTTAGCCACCACTGACCTCACAACTGAAAACAGCAGCCACGCACCTAGCACTGGCCTAGCAGGCACTGAGCCACCACTGACCTCACAACTGAAAACAGCAGCCACGCACCTAGCACTGGCCTAGCAGGCACTGAGCCACCACTGACCTCACAACCACCAACAGCACCCACGCACCTAGCACTGGCCTAGCAGGCACTGAGCCACCACTGACCTCACAACCACAAACAGCAGCCACGCACCTAGCACTGGCCTAGCAGGCACTGAGCCACCACTGACCTCACAACCACAAACAGCAGCCACGCACCTAGCACTGGCCTAGCAGGCACTGAGCCACCACTGACCTCACAATTGAAAACAGCACCCACGCACCTAGCACTGGCCTAGCAGGCACTGAGCCACCACTGACCTCACAACCACAAACAGCAGCCACGCACCTAGCACTGGCCTAGCAGGCACTGAGCTACCACTGACCTCACAACCACAAACAGCACCCACTCACCTAGCACTGGTCTAGCAGGCACTGAGCCACCACGGACCTCACAACCACAAACAGCAGCAACGCACCTAGCACTGGACTAGCAGGCACTGAGCCACCACTGACCTCACAACCACCAAGAGCAGCCACGCACCTAGCACTGGCCTAGCAGGCACTGAGCCACCACTGACCTCACAACCACCAACAGCACCCACACACCTAGCACTGGCCTAGCAGGCACTGAGCCACCACTGACCTCACAACCACAAACAGCAGCCACGCACCTAGCACTGGCCTAGCAGGCACTGAGCCACCACTGACCTCACAACCACAAACAGCAGCCACGCACCTAGCACTGGCCTAGCAGGCACTGAGCCACCACTGACCTCACAACCACCAACAGCACCCACACACCTAGCACTGGCCTAGCAGGCACTGAGCCACCACTGACCTCACAACCACAAACAGCAGCCACGCACCTAGCACTGGCCTAGCAGGCACTGAGCCACCACTGACCTCACAACCACCAACAGCAGCCACGCACCTAGCACTGGCCTAGCAGGCACTGAGCCACCACTGACCTCACAATTGAAAACAGCAGCCACGCACCTAGCACTGCCCTAGCAGGCACTGAGCCACCATTGACCTCACAACCACAAACAGCAGCCACGCACCTAGCACTGGCCTAGCAGGCACTGAGCCACCACTGACCTCACAATTGAAAACAGCAGCCACGCACCTAGCACTGGCCTAGCAGGCACTGAGCCACCACTGACCTCACAACCACAAACAGCAGCCACGCACCTAGCACTGGCCTAGCAGGCACTGAGCCACCACTGACCTCACAGCGACCAACAGCAGCCACGCACCTAGCACTGGCCTAGCAGGCACTGAGCCACCACTGACCTCACAACTGAAAACAGCAGCCACGCACCTAGCACTGGCCTAGCAGGCACTGAGCCACCACTGACCTCACAATTGAAAACAGCAGCCACGCACCTAGCACTGGCCTAGCAGGCACTGAGCCACAAGTGACCTCACAACTGAAAACAGCAGCCACGCACCTAGCACTGGCCTAGCAGGCACTGAGCCACCAATGACCTCACAACCACAGACAGCACCCACGCACCTAGCACTGGCCTAGCAGGCACTGAGCCACCACTGACCTCACAACTGAAAACAGCACCCACGCACCTAGCACTGGCCTAGCAGGCACTGAGCCACCACTGACCTCACAACCACAACCAGCAGCCACGCACCTAGCACTGGCCTAGCAGGCACTGAGCCACCACTGACCTCACAATTGAAAACAGCACCCACGCACCTAGCACTGGCCTAGCAGGCACTGAGCCACCACTGACCTCACAACCACCAACAGCACCCACGCACCTAGCACTGGCCTAGCAGGCACTGAGCCACCACTGACCTCACAACCACAAACAGCAGCCACGCAACTAGCACTGGCCTAGCAGGCACTTAGCCACCACTGACCTCACAACTGAAAACAGCAGCCACGCACCTAGCACTGGCCTAGCAGGCACTGAGCCACCACTGACCTCACAACTGAAAACAGCAGCCACGCACCTAGCACTGGCCTAGCAGGCACTGAGCCACCACTGACCTCACAACCACCAACAGCACCCACGCACCTAGCACTGGCCTAGCAGGCACTGAGCCACCACTGACCTCACAACCACAAACAGCAGCCACGCACCTAGCACTGGCCTAGCAGGCACTGAGCCACCACTGACCTCACAACCACAAACAGCAGCCACGCACCTAGCACTGGCCTAGCAGGCACTGAGCCACCACTGACCTCACAACCACAAACAGCAGCCACGCACCTAGCACTGGCCTAGCAGGCACTGAGCCACCACTGACCTCACAGCCACCAACAGCAGCCACGCACCTAGCACTGGCCTAGCAGGCACTGAGCCACTGACCTCACAACTGAAAACAGCAGCCACGCACCTAGCACTGGCCTAGCAGGCACTGAGCCACCACTGACCTCACAACCACAAACAGCAGCCACGCAGCTAGCACTGGCCTAGCAGGCACTGAGCCACCACTGAGCTCACAACCACAAACAGCACCCACACACCTAGCACTGGCCTAGCAGGCACTGAGCCACCACTGACCTCACAACCACAAACAGCAGCCACGCACCTAGCACTGGCCTAGCAGGCACTGAGCCACCACTGACCTCACAACCACAAACAGCAGCCACGCACCTAGCACTGGCCTAGCAGGCACTGAGCCACCACTGACCTCACAACCACAAACAGCAGCCACGCACCTAGCACTGGCCTAGCAGGCACTGAGCCACCACTGAGCTCACAACTGAAAAGAGCAGCCACGCACCTAGCACTGGCCTAGCAGGCACTGAGCCATATGTGACGTCACAATTGAAAACAGCAGCCACGCACCTAGCACTGGCCTAGCAGGCACTTAGCCACCACTGACCTCACAACCACAAACAGCAGCCACGCACCTAGCACTGGCCTAGCAGGCACTGAGCCACCACTGACCTCACAACCACAAACAGCAGCCACGCACCTAGCACTGGCCTAGCAGGCACTGAGCCACCACTGACCTCACAGTTGAAAACAGCACCCACGCACATAGCACTGGTCTAGCAGGCACTGAGCCACCACTGACCTCACAACTGAAAACAGCAGCCACGCACCTAGCACTGGCCTAGCAGGCACTGAGCCACCTCTGACCTCACAGTTGAAAAAAGCACCCACGCACCTAGCACTGGTCTAGCAGGCACTGAGCCACCACTGACCTCACAACTGAAAACAGCAGCCACGCACCTAGCACTGGCCTAGCAGGCACTGAGCCACCACTGACCTCACAACCACAAACAGCAGCCACGCACCTAGCACTGGCCTAGCAGGCACTGAGCCACCACTGACCTCACAGTTGAAAAAAGCACCCACGCACCTAGCACTGGCCTAGCAGGCACTGAGCCACCACTGACCTCACAACCACAAACAGCAGCCACTCACCTAGCACTGGCCTAGCAGGCACTGAGCCACCACTGACCTCACAACCACAAACAGCAGCCACGCACCTAGCACTGGCCTAGCAGGCACTGAGCCACCACTGACCTCACAATTGAAAACAGCACCCACGCACCTAGCACTGGCCTAGCAGGCACTGAACCACCACTGACCTCACAACCACAAACAGCAGCCACGCACCTAGCACTGGCCTAGCAGGCACTGAGCCACCACTGACCTCACAACCACAAACAGCAGCCACGCACCTAGCACTGGCCTAGCAGGCACTGAGCCACCACTGACCTCACAATTGAAAACAGCAGCCACGCACCTAGCACTGGCCTAGCAGGCACTGAGCCACCACTGACCTCACAACCACAAACAGCAGCCACGCACCTAGCACTGGCCTAGCAGGCACTGAGCCACCACTGACCTCACAACCACAGACAGCACCCACGCACCTAGCACTGGCCTAGCAGGCACTGAGCCACCACGGACCTCACAACCACAAACAGCAGCAACGCACCTAGCACTGGACTAGCAGGCACTGAGCCACCACTGACCTCACAACCACCAAGAGCAGCCACGCACCTAGCACTGGCCTAGCAGGCACTGAGCCACCACTGACCTCACAACCACAAACAGCACCCACGCACCTAGCACTGGCCTAGCAGGCACTGAGCCACCACTGACCTCACAACCACAGACAGCACCCACGCACCTAGCACTGGCCTAGCAGGCACTGAGCCACCACGGACCTCACAACCACAAACAGCAGCAACGCACCTAGCACTGGACTAGCAGGCACTGAGCCACCACTGACCTCACAACCACCAAGAGCAGCCACGCACCTAGCACTGGCCTAGCAGGCACTGAGCCACCACTGACCTCACAACCACCAACTGCACCCACGCAACTAGCACTGGCCTAGCAGGCACTGAGCCACCACTGACCTCACAACCACCAACAGCAGCTACGCACCTAGCACTGGCCTAGCAGGCACTGAGCCACAAGTGACCTCACAATTGAAAACAGCAGCCACGCACCTAGCACTGGCCTAGCAGGCACTTAGCCACCACTGACCTCACAACCACAAACAGCAGCCACGCACCTAGCACTGGACTAGCAGGCACTGAGCCACCACTGACCTCACAACCACAAACAGCAGCCACGCACCTAGCACTGGCCTAGCAGGCACTGAGCCACAAGTGACCTCACAGTTGAAAACAGCACCCACGCACCTAGCACTGGTCTAGCAGGCACTGAGCCACCACTGAGCTCACAACTGAAAACAGCAGCCACGCACCTAGCACTGGCCTAGCAGGCACTGAGCCACCACTGACCTCACAACCACAAACAGCAGCCACACACCTAGCACTGGCCTAGCAGGCACTGAGCCACCACTGACCTCACAACCACAAACAGCATCCACGCACCTAGCTCTGGACTAGCAGGCACTGAGCCACCACTGACCTCACAACCACAAACAGCAGCCACGCACCTAGCACTGGCCTAGCAGGCACTGAGCCACAAGGGACCTCACAACTGAAAACAGCACCCACGCACCTAGCACTGGCCTAGCAGACACTGAGCCACCACTGAGCTCACAACTGAAAACAGCAGCCACGCACCTAGCACTGGCCTAGCAGGCACTGAGCCACCACTGACCTCACAACCACAAACAGCACCCACGCACCTAGCACTGGCCTAGCAGGCACTGAGCCACCACTGACCTCACAACCACAACCAGCAGCCACGCACCGAGCACTGGCCTAGCAGGCACTGAGCCACCACTGACCTCACAACCACAAACAGCAGCCACGCACCTAGCACTGGCCTAGCAGGCACTGAGCCACCACTGACCTCACAACCACAAACAGCAGCCACGCACCTAGCACTGGCCTAGCAGGCACTGAGCCAGCACTGACCTCACAATTGAAAACAGCAGCCACACACCTAGCACTGGCCTAGCAGGCACTGAGCCACCACTGACCTCACAATTGAAAACAGCACCCACGCACCTAGCACTGGCCTAGCAGGCACTGAGCCACCACTGACCTCACAACCACCAACAGCAGCCACGCAGCTAGCACTGGCCTAGCAGGCACTGAGCCAGAAGTGACCTCACAACCACAAACAGCACCCACGCACCTAGCACTGGCCTAGCAGGCACTGAGCCACCACTGACCTCACAACCACCAACAGCAGCCACGCACCTAGCACTGGCCTAGCAGGCACTGAGCCACCACTGACCTCACAACCACCAACAGCAGCCACGCACCTAGCACTGGCCTAGCAGGCACTGAGCCACCACTGACCTCACAACTGAAAACAGCAGCCACGCACCTAGCACTGGCCTAGCAGGCACTGAGCCACCACTGAGCTCACAACTGAAAAGAGCAGCCACGCACCTAGCACTGGCCTAGCAGGCACTGAGCCATATGTGACCTCACAACCACAAACAGCAGCCACGCACCTAGCACTGGCCTAGCAGGCACTGAGCCACCACTGACCTCACAACCACAAACAGCAGCCACGCACCTAGCACTGGCCTAGCAGGCACTGAGCCACCACTGACCTCACAACCACAAACAGCAGCCACGTACCTAGCACTGGCCTAGCAGGCACTGAGCCACCACTGACCTCACAATTGAAAACAGCACCCACGCACCTAGCACTGGTCTAGCAGGCACTAAGCCACCACTGACCTCACAACTGAAAACAGCAGCCACGCACCTAGCACTGGCCTAGCAGGCACTGAGCCACCACTGACCTCACAACCACCAACAGCACCCACACACCTAGCACTGGCCTAGCAGGCACTGAGCCACCACTGACCTCACAACCACAAACAGCAGCCACGCACCTAGCACTGGCCTAGCAGGCACTGAGCCACCACTGACCTCACAACCACAAACAGCAGCCACGCACCTAGCACTGGCCTAGCAGGCACTGAGCCACCACTGACCTCACAATTGAAAACAGCACCTACGCACCTAGCACTGGCCTAGCAGGCACTGAGCCACCACTGACCTCACAACCACAAACAGCAGCCACGCACCTAGCACTGGCCTAGCAGGCACTGAGCTACCACTGACCTCACAACCACAAACAGCACCCACTCACCTAGCACTGGTCTAGCAGGCACTGAGCCACCACGGACCTCACAACCACAAACAGCAGCAACGCACCTAGCACTGGACTAGCAGGCACTGAGCCACCACTGACCTCACAACCACCAAGAGCAGCCACGCACCTAGCACTGGCCTAGCAGGCACTGAGCCACCACTGACCTCACAACCACCAACAGCACCCACGCAACTAGCACTGGCCTAGCAGGCACTGAGCCACCACTGACCTCACAACCACCAACAGCAGCCACGCACCTAGCACTGGCCTAGCAGGCACTGAGCCACCACTGACCTCACAATTGAAAACAGCAGCCACGCACCTAGCACTGCCCTAGCAGGCACTGAGCCACCATTGACCTCACAACCACAAACAGCAGCCACGCACCTAGCACTGGCCTAGCAGGCACTGAGCCACCACTGACCTCACAATTGAAAACAGCAGCCACGCACCTAGCACTGGCCTAGCAGGCACTGAGCCACCACTGACCTCACAACCACAAACAGCAGCCACGCACCTAGCACTGGCCTAGCAGGCACTGAGCCACCACTGACCTCACAGCGACCAACAGCAGCCACGCACCTAGCACTGGCCTAGCAGGCACTGAGCCACCACTGACCTCACAACTGAAAACAGCAGCCACGCACCTAGCACTGGCCTAGCAGGCACTGAGCCACCACTGACCTCACAATTGAAAACAGCAGCCACGCACCTAGCACTGGCCTAGCAGGCACTGAGCCACAAGTGACCTCACAACTGAAAACAGCAGCCACGCACCTAGCACTGGCCTAGCAGGCACTGAGCCACCAATGACCTCACAACCACAAACAGCACCCACGCACCTAGCACTGGCCTAGCAGGCACTGAGCCACCACTGACCTCACAACTGAAAACAGCACCCACGCACCTAGCACTGGCCTAGCAGGCACTGAGCCACCACTGACCTCACAACCACAACCAGCAGCCACGCACCTAGCACTGGCCTAGCAGGCACTGAGCCACCACTGACCTCACAATTGAAAACAGCACCCACGCACCTAGCACTGGCCTAGCAGGCACTGAGCCACCACTGACCTCACAACCACCAACAGCACCCACGCACCTAGCACTGGCCTAGCAGGCACTGAGCCACCACTGACCTCACAACCACAAACAGCAGCCACGCAACTAGCACTGGCCTAGCAGGCACTTAGCCACCACTGACCTCACAACTGAAAACAGCAGCCACGCACCTAGCACTGGCCTAGCAGGCACTGAGCCACCACTGACCTCACAACCACCAACAGCACCCACGCACCTAGCACTGGCCTAGCAGGCACTGAGCCACCACTGACCTCACAACCACAAACAGCAGCCACGCACCTAGCACTGGCCTAGCAGGCACTGAGCCACCACTGACCTCACAACCACAAACAGCAGCCACGCACCTAGCACTGGCCTAGCAGGCACTGAGCCACCACTGACCTCACAAACACAAACAGCAGCCACGCACCTAGCACTGGCCTAGCAGGCACTGAGCCACCACTGACCTCACAGCCACCAACAGCAGCCACGCACCTAGCACTGGCCTAGCAGGCACTGAGCCACTGACCTCACAACTGAAAACAGCAGCCACGCACCTAGCACTGGCCTAGCAGGCACTGAGCCACCACTGACCTCACAACCACAAACAGCAGCCACGCACCTAGCACTGGCCTAGCAGGCACTGAGCCACCACTGACCTCACAATTGAAAACAGCACCCACGCACCTAGCACTGGTCTAGCAGGCACTAAGCCACCACTGACCTCACAACTGAAAACAGCAGCCACGCACCTAGCACTGGCCTAGCAGGCACTGAGCCACCACTGACCTCACAACCACCAACAGAACCCACACACCTAGCACTGGCCTAGCAGGCACTGAGCCACCACTGACCTCACAACCACAAACAGCACCCACGCACCTAGCACTGGCCTAGCAGGCACTGAGCCACCACTGACCTCACAACCACAAACAGCAGCCACGCACCTAGCACTGGCCTAGCAGGCACTGAGCCACCACTGACCTCACAATTGAAAACAGCAGCCACGCACCTAGCACTGGCCTAGCAGGCACTGAGCCACCACTGACCTCACAACCACAAACAGCAGCCACGCACCTAGCACTGGCCTAGCAGGCACTGAGCTACCACTGACCTCACAACCACAAACAGCACCCACTCACCTAGCACTGGTCTAGCAGGCACTGAGCCACCACGGACCTCACAACCACAAACAGCAGCAACGCACCTAGCACTGGACTAGCAGGCACTGAGCCACCACTGACCTCACAACCACCAAGAGCAGCCACGCACCTAGCACTGGCCTAGCAGGCACTGAGCCACCACTGACCTCACAACCACCAACAGCACCCACGCAACTAGCACTGGCCTAGCAGGCACTGAGCCACCACTGACCTCACAACCACCAACAGCAGCCACGCACCTAGCACTGGCCTAGCAGGCACTGAGCCACCACTGACCTCACAGCGACCAACAGCAGCCACGCACCTAGCACTGGCCTAGCAGGCACTGAGCCACCACTGACCTCACAACTGAAAACAGCAGCCACGCACCTAGCACTGGCCTAGCAGGCACTGAGCCACCACTGACCTCACAATTGAAAACAGCAGCCACGCACCTAGCACTGGCCTAGCAGGCACTGAGCCACCACTGACCTCACAACCACAAACAGCAGCCACGCACCTAGCACTGGCCTAGCAGGCACTGAGCCACCACTGACCTCACAGCGACCAACAGCAGCCACGCACCTAGCACTGGCCTAGCAGGCACTGAGCCACCACTGACCTCACAACTGAAAACAGCAGCCACGCACCTAGCACTGGCCTAGCAGGCACTGAGCCACCACTGACCTCACAATTGAAAACAGCAGCCACGCACCTAGCACTGGCCTAGCAGGCACTGAGCCACAAGTGACCTCACAACTGAAAACAGCAGCCACGCACCTAGCACTGGCCTAGCAGGCACTGAGCCACCAATGACCTCACAACCACAAACAGCACCCACGCACCTAGCACTGGCCTAGCAGGCACTGAGCCACCACTGACCTCACAACTGAAAACAGCACCCACGCACCTAGCACTGGCCTAGCAGGCACTGAGCCACCACTGACCTCACAACCACAACCAGCAGCCACGCACCTAGCACTGGCCTAGCAGGCACTGAGCCACCACTGACCTCACAATTGAAAACAGCAGCCACGCACCTAGCACTGGCCTAGCAGGCACTGAGCCACCACTGCCCTCACAACCACCAACAGCACCCACGCACCTAGCACTGGCCTAGCAGGCACTGAGCCACCACTGACCTCACAACCACAAACAGCAGCCACGCAACTAGCACTGGCCTAGCAGGCACTTAGCCACCACTGACCTCACAACTGAAAACAGCAGCCACGCACCTAGCACTGGCCTAGCAGGCACTGAGCCACCACTGACCTCACAACTGAAAACAGCAGCCACGCACCTAGCACTGGCCTAGCAGGCACTGAGCCACCACTGACCTCACAACCACCAACAGCACCCACGCACCTAGCACTGGCCTAGCAGGCACTGAGCCACCACTGACCTCACAAACACAAACAGCAGCCACGCACCTAGCACTGGCCTAGCAGGCACTGAGCCACCACTGACCTCACAACCACAAACAGCAGCCACGCACCTAGCACTGGCCTAGCAGGCACTGAGCCACCACTGACCTCACAAACACAAACAGCAGCCACGCACCTAGCACTGGCCTAGCAGGCACTGAGCCACCACTGACCTCACAGCCACCAACAGCAGCCACGCACCTAGCACTGGCCTAGCAGGCACTGAGCCACTGACCTCACAACTGAAAACAGCAGCCACGCACCTAGCACTGGCCTAGCAGGCACTGAGCCACCACTGACCTCACAACAACAAACAGCACCCACGCACCTAGCACTGGCCTAGCAGGCACTGAGCCACCACTGACCTCACAATTGAAAACAGCAGCCACGCACCTAGCACTGGCCTAGCAGGCACTGAGCCACCACTGACCTCACAACCACAAACAGCAGCAACGCACCTAGCACTGGACTAGCAGGCACTGAGCCACCACTGACCTCACAACCACCAAGAGCAGCCACGCACCTAGCACTGGCCTAGCAGGCACTGAGCCACCATTGACCTCACAACCACAAACAGCAGCCACGCACCTAGCACTGGCCTAGCAGGCACTGAGCCACCACTGACCTCACAACCACCAACAGCAGCCACGCACCTAGCACTGGCCTAGCAGGCACTGAGCCACCACTGACCTCACAACCACAAACAGCAGCCACGCACCTAGCACTGGCCTATCAGGCACTGAGCCACCACTGACCTCACAACCACCAACAGCAGCCACGCACCTAGCACTGGCCTAGCAGGCACTGAGCCACAAGTGACCTCACAATTGAAAACAGCAGCCACGCACCTAGCACTGGCCTAGCAGGCACTGAGCCACCACTGACCTCACAACCACAAACAGCAGCCACGCACCTAGCACTGGCCTAGCAGGCACTGAGCCACCACTGACCTCACAATTGAAAACAGCAGCCACGCACCTAGCACTGGCCTAGCAGGCACTTAGCCACCACTGACCTCACAATTGAAAACATCAGCCACGCACCTAGCACTGGCCTAGCAGGCACTGAGCCACCACTGACCTCACAGTTGAAAACAGCAGCCACGCACCTAGCACTGGCCTAGCAGGCACTGAGCCACCACTGACCTCACAACTGAAAACAGCAGCCACGCACCTAGCACTGGCCTAGCAGGCACTGAGCCACCACTGACCTCACAACTGAAAACAGCAGCCACGCACCTAGCACTGGCCTAGCAGGCACTGAGCCACCACTGACCTCACAACCACAACCAGCAGCCACGCACCTAGCACTGGCCTAGCAGGCACTTAGCCACCACTGACCTCACAATTGAAAACAGCACCCACGCACCTAGCACTGGCCTAGCAGGCACTGAGCCACCACTGACCTCACAACCACAAACAGCACCCACGCACCTAGCACTGGCCTAGCAGGCACTGAGCCACCACTGACCTCACAACCACAAACAGCAGCCACGCACCTAGCACTGGCCTAGCAGGCACTGAGCCACCACTGAGCTCACAATTGAAAACAGCAGCCACGCACCTAGCACTGGCCTAGCAGGCACTGAGCCACCACTGACCTCACAATTGAAAACAGCAGCCAAGCACCTAGCACTGGCCTAGCAGGCACTGAGCCACCACTGACCTCACAACCACAAACAGCATCCACGCACCTAGCACTGGCCTAGCAGGCACTGAGCCACCACGGACCTCACAACCACAAACAGCAGCCACGCACCTAGCACTGGCCTAGCAGGCACTGAGCCACCACTGACCTCACAACTGAAAACAGCAGCCACGCACCTAGCACTGGCCTAGCAGGCACTGAGCCACCACTGACCTCACAACCACAAACAGCAGCCACGCACCTAGCACTGGCCTAGCAGGCACTGAGCCACCACTGACCTCACAACCACAAACAGCAGCCATGCACCTAGCACTGGCCTAGCAGGCACTGAGCCACCACTGACCTCACAACTGAAAACAGCAGCCACGCACCTAGCACTGGCCTAGCAGGCACTGAGCCACCACTGACCTCACAACCATCAACAGCACCCGCACACCTAGCACTGGCCTAGCAGGCACTGAGCCACAAGGGACCTCACAACCACAAACAGCAGCCACGCACCTAGCACTGGCCTAGCAGGCACTGAGCCACCACTGACCTCACAACCACAAACAGCACCCACGCACCTAGCACTGGCCTAGCAGGCACTGAGCCACCACTGAGCTCACAATTGTAAACAGCAGCCAAGCACGTAGGACTGGCCTAGCAGGCACTGAGCCACCACTGACCTCACAACCACAAACAGCAGCCACGCACCTAGCACTGGCCTATCAGACACTGAGCCACCACTGACCTCACAACCACCAACAGCACCCACGCACCTAGCACTGGCCTAGCAGGCACTGAGCCACCACTGACCTCACAACCACAAACAGCAGCCACGCACCTAGCACTGGCCTAGCAGGCACTGAGCCACCACTGACCTCACAACCACAAACAGCAGCCACGCACCTAGCACTGGCCTAGCAGGCACTGAGCCACCACTGACCTCACAACTGAAAACAGCAGCCACGCACCTAGCACTGGCCTAGCAGGCACTGAGCCACCACTGACCTCACAACTGAAAACAGCAGCCACGCACCTAGCACTGGCCTAGCAGGCACTGAGCCACCACTGACCTCACAACCACCAACAGCAGCCACGCACCTAGCACTGGCCTAGCAGGCACTGAGCCACCACTGACCTCACAACCACCAACAGCACCCACGCACCTAGCACTGGCCTAGCAGGCACTGAGCCACCACTGAGCTCACAACTGAAAACAGCAGCCACGCACCTAGCACTGGCCTAGCAGGCACTGAGCCACCACTGACCTCACAACCATCAACAGCACCCACACACCTAGCACTGGCCTAGCAGGCACTGAGCCACCACTTACCTCACAACCACAAACAGCAGCCACGCAACTAGCACTGGCCTAGCAGGCACTGAGCCACCACTGACCTCACAACCACAAACAGCAGCCACGCACCTAGCACTGGCCTAGCAGGCACTGAGCCACCACTGACCTCACAACCACAAACAGCACCCACGCAGCTAGCACTGGCCTAGCAGGCACTGAGCCACCACTGAGCTCACAACTGAAAACAGCAGCCACGCACCTAGCACTGGCCTAGCAGGCACTGAGCCACCACTGACCTCACAACCATCAACAGCACCCACACACCTAGCACTGGCCTAGCAGGCACTGAGCCACCACTTACCTCACAACCACAAACAGCAGCCACGCAACTAGCACTGGCCTAGCAGGCACTGAGCCACCACTGACCTCACAACCACAAACAGCAGCCACGCACCTAGCACTGGCCTAGCAGGCACTGAGCCACCACTGACCTCACAACCACAAACAGCACCCACGCAGCTAGCACTGGCCTAGCAGGCCCTGAGCTACCACTGACCTCACAATTGAAAACTGCAGCCACGCACCTAGCACTGGCCTAGCAGGCACTGAGCCACCACTGACCTCACAATTGAAAACAGCAGCCACGCACCTAGCACTGGCCTAGCAGGCACTGAGCCACCACTGACCTCACAACCACAAACAGCACCCACACACCTAGCACTGGACTAGCAGGCACTGAGCCACCACTGACCTCACAACCACAAACAACACCCACGCACCTAGCACTGGCCTAGCAGGCACTGATTCACAAGTGACCTCACAATTGAAAAGAGCAGCCACGCACCTAGCACTGGCCTAGCAGGCACTGAGCCACCACTGACCTCACAACCACAAACAGCAGCCACGCACCTAGCACTGGCCTAGCAGGCACTGAGCCACCACTGAGCTCACAATTGAAAACAGCAGCCACGCACCTAGCACTGGACTAGCAGGCACTGAGCCACCACTGACCTCACAACCACAAACAGCAGCCACGCACCTAGCACTGGCCTAGCAGGCACTGAGCCACCACTGAGCTCACAACTGAAAACAGCAGCCACGCACCTAGCACTGGCCTAGCAGGCACTGAGCCACCACTGACCTCACAACCATCAACAGCACCCACACACCTAGCACTGGCCTAGCAGGCACTGAGCCACCACTTACCTCACAACCACAAACAGCAGCCACGCAACTAGCACTGGCCTAGCAGGCACTGAGCCACCACTGACCTCACAACCACAAACAGCAGCCACGCACCTAGCACTGGCCTAGCAGGCACTGAGCCACCACTGACCTCACAACCACAAACAGCACCCACGCAGCTAGCACTGGCCTAGCAGGCCCTGAGCTACCACTGACCTCACAATTGAAAACTGCAGCCACGCACCTAGCACTGGCCTAGCAGGCACTGAGCCACCACTGACCTCACAATTGAAAACAGCAGCCACGCACCTAGCACTGGCCTAGCAGGCACTGAGCCACCACTGACCTCACAACCACAAACAGCACCCACACACCTAGCACTGGACTAGCAGGCACTGAGCCACCACTGACCTCACAACCACAAACAACACCCACGCACCTAGCACTGGCCTAGCAGGCACTGATTCACAAGTGACCTCACAATTGAAAAGAGCAGCCACGCACCTAGCACTGGCCTAGCAGGCACTGAGCCACCACTGACCTCACAACCACAAACAGCAGCCACGCACCTAGCACTGGCCTAGCAGGCACTGAGCCACCACTGAGCTCACAATTGAAAACAGCAGCCACGCACCTAGCACTGGACTAGCAGGCACTGAGCCACCACTGACCTCACAACCACAAACAGCAGCCACGCACCTAGCACTGGCCTAGCAGGCACTGAGCCACCACTGACCTCACAACCACAAACAGCAGCCACGCACCTAGCACTGGCCTAGCAGGCACTGAGCCACCACTGACCTCACAACCACAAACAGCACCCACGCACCTAGCACTGGCCTAGCAGGCACTGAGCCACCACTGACCTCACAGCCACCAACAGCAGCCACGCACCTAGCACTGGCCTAGCAGGCACTGAGCCACAAGTGACCTCACAATTGAAAACAGCACCCACGCACCTAGCACTGGCCTAGCAGGCACTGAGCCACCACTGACCTCACAACAACAAACAGCACCCACGCACCTAGCACTGGCCTAGCAGGCACTGAGCCACCACTGACCTCACAATTGAAAACAGCAGCCACGCACCTAGCACTGGCCTAGCAGGCACTGAGCCACCACTGACCTCACAACCACAAACAGCAGCAACGCACCTAGCACTGGACTAGCAGGCACTGAGCCACCACTGACCTCACAACCACCAAGAGCAGCCACGCACCTAGCACTGGTCTAGCAGGCACTGAGCCACCATTGACCTCACAACCACAAACAGCAGCCACGCACCTAGCACTGGCCTAGCAGGCACTGAGCCACCACTGACCTCACAACCACCAACAGCACCCACGCACCTAGCACTGGCCTAGCAGGCACTGAGCCACCACTGACCTCACAACCACAAACAGCAGCCACGCACCTAGCACTGGCCTAGCAGGCACTGAGCCACCACTGACCTCACAACCACCAACAGCAGCCACGCACCTAGCACTGGCCTAGCAGGCACTGAGCCACAAGTGTCCTCACAATTGAAAACAGCAGCCACGCACCTAGCACTGGCCTATCAGGCACTGAGCCACCACTGACCTCACAACCACAAACAGCAGCCACGCACCTAGCACTGGCCTAGCAGGCACTGAGCCACCACTGACCTCACAATTGAAAACAGCAGCCACGCACCTAGCACTGGCCTAGCAGGCACTTAGCCACCACTGACCTCACAACCACAAAGAGCACCCACGCACCTAGCACTGGCCTAGCAGGCACTGAGCCACCACTGACCTCACAGTTGAAAACAGCAGCCACGCACCTAGCACTGGCCTAGCAGGCACTGAGCCACCACTGACCTCACAACTGAAAACAGCAGCCACGCACCTAGCACTGGCCTAGCAGGCACTCTGCCACCACTGACCTCACAAACACAAACAGCAGCCACGCACCTAGCACTGGCCTAGCAGGCACTGAGCCACCACTGACCTCACAGCCACCAACAGCAGCCACGCACCTAGCACTGGCCTAGCAGGCACTGAGCCACCACTGACCTCACAACTGAAAACAGCAGCCACGCACCTAGCACTGGCCTAGCAGGCACTGAGCCACCACTGACCTCACAACCACAAACAGCACCCACGCATCTAGCACTGGCCTAGCAGGCACTGAGCCACCACTGACCTCACAACCACAAACAGCACCCACGCACCTAGCACTGGCCTAGCAGGCACTGAGCCACCACTGACCTCACAACCACAAACAGCAGCCACGCACCTAGCACTGGCCTATCAGACACTGAGCCACCACTGACCTAACAACCACAAACAGCACCCACGCAGCTAGCACTGGCCTAGCAGGCACTGAGCCACCACTGACCTCACAAGCACAAACAGCACCCACGCACCTAGCACTGGCCTAGCAGGCACTGAGCCACCACTGACCTCACAACTGAAAACAGCAGCCACGCACCTAGCACTGGCCTAGCAGGCACTGAGCCACCACTGACCTCACAACCACCAACAGCACCCACGCACCTAGCACTGGCCTAGCAGGCACTGAGCCACCACTGACCTCACAACTGAAAACAGCAGACACGCACCTAGCACTGGCCTAGCAGGCACTGAGCCACCACTGACCTCACAATTGAAAACAGCAGCCACGCACCTAGCACTGGCCTAGCAGGCACTGAGCCACCACTGACCTCACAATTGAAAACAGCAGCCAAGCACCTAGCACTGGCCTAGCAGGCACTGAGCCACCACTGACCTCACAACCACAAACAGCATCCACGCACCTAGCACTGGCCTAGCAGGCACTGAGCCACCACGGACCTCACAACCACAAACAGCACCCACGCACCTAGCACTGGCCTAGCAGGCACTGAGCCACCACTGACCTCACAACTGAAAACAGCAGCCACGCACCTAGCACTGGCCTAGCAGGCACTGAGCCACCACTGACCTCACAACCACAAACAGCAGCCACGCACCTAGCACTGGCCTAGCAGGCACTGAGCCACCACTGACCTCACAACCACCAACAGCACCCACGTACCTAGCACTGGCCTAGCAGGCACTGAGCCACCACTGACCTCACAATTGAAAACAGCAGCCACGCACCTAGCACTGGCCTAGCAGGCACTGAGCCACCATTGACCTCACAACCACAAACAGCAGCCACGCACCTAGCACTGGCCTAGCAGGCACTGAGCCACCACTGACCTCACAACCACAAACAGCAGCCACGCACCTAGCACTGGCCTAGCAGGCACTGAGCCACCACTGACCTCACAACCACCAACAGCACCCACGCACCTAGCACTGGCCTAGCAGGCACTGAGCCACCACTGACCTCACAACTGAAAACAGCAGCCACGCACCTAGCACTGGTCTAGCAGGCACTGAGCCACCACTGAGCTCACAACTGAAAACAGCAGCCACGCACCTAGCACTGGCCTAGCAGGCACTGAGCCACCACTGACCTCATAACCATCAACAGCACCCGCACACCTAGCACTGGCCTAGCAGGCACTGAGCCACCACTGACCTCACAACCACCAACAGCAGCCACGCACCTAGCACTGGCCTAGCAGGCACTGAGCCACCACTGACCTCACAACCACAAACAGCACCCACGCACCTAGCACTGGCCTAGCAGGCACTGAGCCACCACTGAGCTCACAATTGTAAACAGCAGCCACGCACGTAGAACTGGCCTAGCAGGCACTGAGCCACCACTGACCTCACAACCACAAACAGCAGCCACGCACCTAGCACTGGCCTATCAGACACTGAGCCACCACTGACCTCACAACCACCAACAGCAGCCACGCACCTAGCACTGGCCTAGCAGGCACTGAGCCACCACTGACCTCACAACCACAAACAGCACCCACGCACCTAGCACTGGCCTAGCAGGCACTGAGCCACCACTGACCTCACAACTGAAAACAGCAGCCACGCACCTAGCACTGGCCTAGCAGGCACTGAGCCACCACTGACCTCACAACCACAAACAGCAGCCACGCACCTAGCACTGGCCTAGCAGGCACTGAGCCACCACTGACCTAACAACCACAAACGGCAGCCACGCACCTAGCACTGGCCTAGCAGGCACTGAGCCACCACTGACCTCACAACCATCAACAGCACCCACACACCTAGCACTGGCCTAGCAGGCACTGAGCCACCACTTACCTCACAACCACAAACAGCAGCCACGCACCTAGCACTGGCCTAGCAGGCACTGAGCCACCACTGAGCTCACAACCACAAACAGCAGCCACGCACCTAGCACTGGCCTAGCAGGCACTGAGCCACCACTGACCTCACAACCACAAACAGCACCCACGCAGCTAGCACTGGCCTAGCAGGCCCTGAGCTACCACTGACCTCACAACTGAAAACAGCAGCCACGCACCTAGCACTGGTCTAGCAGGCACTGAGCCACCACTGAGCTCACAACTGAAAACAGCAGCCACGCACCTAGCACTGACCTAGCAGGCACTGAGCCACCACTGACCTCACAACCATCAACAGCACCCGCACACCTAGCACTGGCCTAGCAGGCACTGAGCCACCACTGACCTCACAACCACAAACAGCACCCACGCACCTAGCACTGGCCTAGCAGGCACTGAGCCACCACTGAGCTCACAATTGTAAACAGCAGCCACGCACGTAGGACTGGCCTAGCAGGCACTGAGCCACCACTGACCTCACAAGCACAAACAGCAGCCACGCACGTAGGACTGGCCTAGCAGGCACTGAGCCACCACTGACCTCACAACCACAAACAGCAGCCACGCACCTAGCACTGGCCTATCAGACACTGAGCCACCACTGACCTCACAACCACCAACAGCAGCCACGCACCTAGCACTGGCCTAGCAGGCACTGAGCCACCACTGACCTCACAACCACAAACAGCAGCCACGCACCTAGCACTGGCCTAGCAGGCACTGAGCCACCACTGACCTCACAACTGAAAACAGCAGCCACGCACCTAGCACTGGCCTAGCAGGCACTGAGCCACCACTGACCTCACAACTGAAAACAGCAGCCACGCACCTAGCACTGGCCTAGCAGGCACTGAGCCACCACTGACCTCACAACCACAAACAGCAGCCACGCACCTAGCACTGGCCTAGCAGGCACTGAGCCACCACTGACCTCACAGCCACAAACAGCAGCCACGCACCTAGCACTGGCCTAGCAGGCACTGAGCCACTGACCTCACAACTGAAAACAGCAGCCACGCACCTAGCACTGGCCTAGCAGGCACTGAGCCACCACTGACCTCACAACCACAAACAGCAGCAACGCACCTAGCACTGGACTAGCAGGCACTGAGCCACCACTGACCTCACAACCACCAAGAGCAGCCACGCACCTAGCACTGGCCTAGCAGGCACTGAGCCACCATTGACCTCACAACCACCAACAGCACCCACGCACCTAGCACTGGCCTAGCAGGCACTGAGCCACCACTGACCTCACAACCACCAACAGCACCCACGCACCTAGCACTGGCCTAGCAGGCACTGAGCCACCACTGACCTCACAACCACAAACAGCAGCCACGCACCTAGCACTGGCCTAGCAGGGACTGAGCCACCACTGACCTCACAACCACCAACAGCAGCCACGCACCTAGCACTGGCCTAGCAGGCACTGAGCCACAAGTGACCTCACAATTGAAAACAGCAGCCACGCACCTAGCACTGGCCTATCAGGCACTGAGCCACCACTGACCTCACAACCACAAACAGCAGCCACGCACCTAGCACTGGCCTAGCAGGCACTGAGCCACCACTGACCTCACAATTGAAAACAGCAGCCACGCACCTAGCACTGGCCTAGCAGGCACTTAGCCACCACTGACCTCACAACTGAAAACAGCAGCCACGCACCTAGCACTGGTCTAGCAGGCACTGAGCCACCACTGAGCTCACAACTGAAAACAGCAGCCACGCACCTAGCACTGGCCTAGCAGGCACTGAGCCACCACTGACCTCACAACCATCAACAGCACCCGCACACCTAGCACTGGCCTAGCAGGCACTGAGCCACCACTGACCTCACAACCACAAACAGCACCCACGCACCTAGCACTGGCCTAGCAGGCACTGAGCCACCACTGAGCTCACAATTGTAAACAGCAGCCACGCACGTAGGACTGGCCTAGCAGGCACTGAGCCACCACTGACCTCACAACCACAAACAGCAGCCACGCACCTAGCACTGGCCTAGCAGGCACTGAGCCACCACTGACCTCACAACCACAAACAGCAGCCACGCACCTAGCACTGGCCTAGCAGGCACTGAGCCACTACTGACCTCACAACCACAACCAGCAGCCACGCACCTAGCACTGGCCTAGCAGGCACTGAGCCACCACTGACCTCACAACTGAAAACAGCAGCCACGCACCTAGCACTGGCCTAGCAGGCACTGAGCCACCACTGACCTCACAACCATCAACAGCAGCCACGCACCTAGGACTGGCCTAGCAGGCACTGAGCCACCACTGACCTCACAACCACAAACAGCACCCACGCACCTAGCACTGGCCTAGCAGGCACTGAGCCACCACTGACCTCACAACCACAAACAGCAGCCACGCACCTAGCACTGGCCTAGCAGGCACTGAGCCACCACTGACCTCACAACTGAAAACAGCAGCCACGCACCTAGCACTGGCCTAGCAGGCACTGAGCCACCACTGACCTCACAACCACCAACAGCAGCCACGCACCTAGCACTGGCCTAGCAGGCACTGAGCCACCACTGAGCTCACAACTGAAAACAGCAGCCACGCACCTAGCACTGGCCTAGCAGGCACTGAGCCACCACTGACCTCACAACCATCAACAGCACCCACACACCTAGCACTGGCCTAGCAGGCACTGAGCCACCACTTACCTCACAACCACAAACAGCAGCCACGCAACTAGCACTGGCCTAGCAGGCACTGAGCCACCACTGAGCTCACAACCACAAACAGCAGCCACGCACCTAGCACTGGCCTAGCAGGCACTGAGCCACCACTGACCTCACAACCACAAACAGCACCCACGCAGCTAGCACTGGCCTAGCAGGCCCTGAGCTACCACTGACCTCACAACTGAAAACAGCAGCCACGCACCTAGCACTGGTCTAGCAGGCACTGAGCCACCACTGAGCTCACAACTGAAAACAGCAGCCACGCACCTAGCACTGGCCTAGCAGGCACTGAGCCACCACTGACCTCACAACCATCAACAGCACCCGCACACCTAGCACTGGCCTAGCAGGCACTGAGCCACCACTGACCTCACAACCACCAACAGCAGCCACGCACCTAGCACTGGCCTAGCAGGCACTGAGCCACCACTGACCTAACAACCACAAACGGCAGCCACGCACCTAGCACTGGCCTAGCAGGCACTGAGCCACCACTGACCTCACAACCATCAACAGCACCCACACACCTAGCACTGGCCTAGCAGGCACTGAGCCACCACTTACCTCACAACCACAAACAGCACCCACGCACCTAGCACTGGCCTAGCAGGCACTGAGCCACCACTGAGCTCACAACCACAAACAGCAGCCACGCACCTAGCACTGGCCTAGCAGGCACTGAGCCACCACTGACCTCACAACCACAAACAGCACCCACGCAGCTAGCACTGGCCTAGCAGGCCCTGAGCTACCACTGACCTCACAACTGAAAACAGCAGCCACGCACCTAGCACTGGTCTAGCAGGCACTGAGCCACCACTGAGCTCACAACTGAAAACAGCAGCCACGCACCTAGCACTGGCCTAGCAGGCACTGAGCCACCACTGACCTCACAACCATCAACAGCACCCGCACACCTAGCACTGGCCTAGCAGGCACTGAGCCACCACTGACCTCACAACCACAAACAGCATCCACGCACCTAGCACTGGCCTAGCAGGCACTGAGCCACCACTGACCTCACAACCACAAACAGCACCCACGCACCTAGCACTGGCCTAGCAGGCACTGAGCCACCACTGACCTCACAACCACAAACAGCAGCCACGCACGTAGGACTGGCCTAGCAGGCACTGAGCCACCACTGACCTCACAACCACAAACAGCAGCCACGCACCTAGCACTGGCCTATCAGACACTGAGCCACCACTGACCTCACAACCACCAACAGCAGCCACGCACCTAGCACTGGCCTAGCAGGCACTGAGCCACCACTGACCTCACAACCACAAACAGCAGCCACGCACCTAGCACTGGCCTAGCAGGCACTGAGCCACCACTGACCTCACAACTGAAAACAGCAGCCACGCACCTAGCACTGGCCTAGCAGGCACTGAGCCACCACTGACCTCACAACTGAAAACAGCAGCCACGCACCTAGCACTGGCCTAGCAGGCACTGAGCCACCACTGACCTCACAACCACAAACAGCAGCCACGCACCTAGCACTGCCCTAGCAGGCACTGAGCCACCACTGACTTCACAGCCACAAACAGCAGCCACGCACCTAGCACTGGCCTAGCAGGCACTGAGCCACTGACCTCACAACTGAAAACAGCAGCCACGCACCTAGCACTGGCCTAGCAGGCACTGAGCCACCACTGACCTCACAACCACAAACAGCAGCAACGCACCTAGCACTGGACTAGCAGGCACTGAGCCACCACTGACCTCACAACCACCAAGAGCAGCCACGCACCTAGCACTGGCCTAGCAGGCACTGAGCCACCATTGACCTCACAACCACAAACAGCAGCCACGCACCTAGCACTGGCCTAGCAGGCACTGAGCCACCACTGACCTCACAACCACCAACAGCACCCACGCACCTAGCACTGGCCTAGCAGGCACTGAGCCACCACTGACCTCACAACCACAAACAGCAGCCACGCACCTAGCACTGGCCTAGCAGGGACTGAGCCACCACTGACCTCACAACCACCAACAGCAGCCACGCACCTAGCACTGGCCTAGCAGGCACTGAGCCACAAGTGACCTCACAATTGAAAACAGCAGCCACGCACCTAGCACTGGCCTATCAGGCACTGAGCCACCACTGACCTCACAACCACAAACAGCAGCCACGCACCTAGCACTGGCCTAGCAGGCACTGAGCCACCACTGACCTCACAATTGAAAACAGCAGCCACGCACCTAGCACTGGCCTAGCAGGCACTTAGCCACCACTGACCTCACAACTGAAAACAGCAGCCACGCACCTAGCACTGGTCTAGCAGGCACTGAGCCACCACTGAGCTCACAACTGAAAACAGCAGCCACGCACCTAGCACTGGCCTAGCAGGCACTGAGCCACCACTGACCTCACAACCATCAACAGCACCCGCACACCTAGCACTGGCCTAGCAGGCACTGAGCCACCACTGACCTCACAACCACAAACAGCACCCACGCACCTAGCACTGGCCTAGCAGGCACTGAGCCACCACTGAGCTCACAATTGTAAACAGCAGCCACGCACGTAGGACTGGCCTAGCAGGCACTGAGCCACCACTGACCTCACAACCACAAACAGCAGCCACGCACATAGGACTGGCCTAGCAGGCACTGAGCCACCACTGACCTCACAACCACAAACAGCAGCCACGCACCTAGCACTGGCCTATCAGACACTGAGCCACCACTGACCTCACAACCACCAACAGCAGCCACGCACCTAGCACTGGCCTAGCAGGCACTGAGCCACCACTGACCTCACAACCACAACCAGCAGCCACGCACCTAGCACTGGCCTAGCAGGCACTGAGCCACCACTGACCTCACAACTGAAAACAGCAGCCACGCACCTAGCACTGGCCTAGCAGGCACTGAGCCACCACTGACCTCACAACCATCAACAGCAGCCACGCACCTAGGACTGGCCTAGCAGGCACTGAGCCACCACTGACCTCACAACCACAAACAGCACCCACGCACCTAGCACTGGCCTAGCAGGCACTGAGCCACCACTGACCTCACAACTGAAAACAGCAGCCACGCACCTAGCACTGGCCTAGCAGGCACTGAGCCACCACTGACCTCACAACTGAAAACAGCAGCCACGCACCTAGCACTGGCCTAGCAGGCACTGAGCTACCACTGACCTCACAACTGAAAACAGCAGCCACGCACCTAGCACTGGCCTAGCAGGCACTGAGCCACCACTGAGCTCACAACTGAAAACAGCAGCCACGCACCTAGCACTGGCCTAGCAGGCACTGAGCCACCACTGACCTCACAACCATCAACAGCACCCGCACACCTAGCACTGGCCTAGCAGGCACTGAGCCACCACTGACCTCACAACCACAAACAGCAGCCACGCACCTAGCACTGGCCTAGCAGGCACTGAGCCACCACTGACCTCACAACCACAAACAGCACCCACGCACCTAGCACTGGCCTAGCAGGCACTGAGCCACCACTGAGCTCACAATTGTAAACAGCAGCCACGCACCTAGCACTGGCCTAGCAGGCACTGAGCCACCACTGACCTCACAACCACAAACAGCAGCCACGCACCTAGCACTGGCCTAGCAGGCACTGAGCCACCACTGACCTCACAACCACCAACAGCACCCGCACACCTAGCACTGGCCTAGCAGCCACTGAGCCACCACTGACCTCACAACCACAAACAGCAGCCACGCACCTAGCACTGGCCTAGCAGGCACTGAGCCACCACTGAGCTCACAACCACAAACAGCACCCACGCACCTAGCACTGGCCTAGCAGGCACTGAGCCACCACTGAGCTCACAACCACAAACAGCACCCACGCACCTAGCACTGGCCTAGCAGGCACTGAGCCACAAGTGACCTCACAATTGAAAACAGCAGCCACGCACCTAGCACTGGCCTAGCAGGCACTGAACCACAAGTGACCTCACAATTGAAAACAGCAGCCACGCACCTAGCACTGGCCTAGCAGGCACTGAGCCACAAGTGACCTCACGATTGAAAACAGCAGCCACGCACCTAGCACTGGCCTAGCAGGCACTGAGCCACAAGTGACCTCACAATTGAAAACAGCAGCCACGCACCTAGCACTGGCCTTGCAGGCACTGAGCCACCACTGACCTCACAACCACAAACAGCAGCCACGCACCTAGCACTGGCCTAGCAGGCACTGAGCCACCACTGACCTCACAACCACAAACAGCAGCCACGCACCTAGCACTGGCCTAGCAGGCACTGAGCCACAAGGACCTCACATTTGAAAACAGCAGCCACACACCTAGCACTGGCCTAGCAGGCACTGAGCCACCACGGACCTCACAACCACAAACAGCAGCCACGCACCTAGCACTGGCCTAGCAGGCACTGAGCCACCACTGACCTCACAATTGAAAACAGCAGCCACGCACCTAGCACTGGCCTAGCAGGCACTGAGCCACCACTGACCTCACAACTGAAAACAGCAGCCACGCACCTAGCACTGGCCTAGCAGGCACTGAGCCAGCACTGACCTCACAATTGAAAACAGCACCCACGCACCTAGCACTGGCCTAGCAGGCACTGAGCCACCACTGACCTCACAACCACAAACAGCACCCACGCACCTAGCACTGGCCTAGCAGGCACTGAGCCACCACTGACCTCACAATTGAAAACAGCAGCCACGCACCTAGCACTGGCCTAGCAGGCACTGAGCCACCACTGACCTCACAACCACAAACAGCAGCCACGCACCTAGCACTGGCCTAGCAGGCACTGAGCCACCACTGACCTCACAACCACAAACAGCACCCACGCACCTAGCACTGGCCTAGCAGGCACTGAGCCACCACTGACCTCACAACCACAAACAGCAGCCACGCACCTAGCACTGGCCTGGCAGGGACTGAGCCACCACTGACCTCACAACCACCAACAGCAGCCACGCACCTAGCACTGGCCTAGCAGGCACTGAGCCACAAGTGACCTCACAATTGAAAACAGCAGCCACGCACCTAGCACTGGCCTAGCAGGCACTGAGCCACCACTGACCTCACAACCACAAACAGCAGCCACGCACCTAGCACTGGCCTAGCAGGCACTGAGCCACCACTGACCTCACAACCACAAACAGCACCCACGCACCTAGCACTGGCCTAGCAGGCACTTAGCCACCACTGACCTCACAACTGAAAACAGCAGCCACGCACCTAGCACTGGTCTAGCAGGCACTGAGCCACCACTGAGCTCACAACTGAAAACAGCAGCCACGCACCTAGCACTGGCCTAGCAGGCACTGAGCCACCACTGACCTCACAACCATCAACAGCACCCGCACACCTAGCACTGGCCTAGCAGGCACTGAGCCACCACTGACCTCACAACCACAAACAGCACCCACGCACCTAGCACTGGCCTAGCAGGCACTGAGCCACCACTGAGCTCACAATTGTAAACAGCAGCCACGCACGTAGGACTGGCCTAGCAGGCACTGAGCCACCACTGACCTCACAACCACAAACAGCAGCCACGCACATAGGACTGGCCTAGCAGGCACTGAGCCACCACTGACCTCACAACCACAAACAGCAGCCACGCACCTAGCACTGGCCTATCAGACACTGAGCCACCACTGACCTCACAACCACCAACAGCAGCCACGCACCTAGCACTGGCCTAGCAGGCACTGAGCCACCACTGACCTCACAACCACAACCAGCAGCCACGCACCTAGCACTGGCCTAGCAGGCACTGAGCCACCACTGACCTCACAACTGAAAACAGCAGCCACGCACCTAGCACTGGCCTAGCAGGCACTGAGCCACCACTGACCTCACAACCATCAACAGCAGCCACGCACCTAGGACTGGCCTAGCAGGCACTGAGCCACCACTGACCTCACAACCACAAACAGCACCCACGCACCTAGCACTGGCCTAGCAGGCACTGAGCCACCACTGACCTCACAACTGAAAACAGCAGCCACGCACCTAGCACTGGCCTAGCAGGCACTGAGCCACCACTGACCTCACAACTGAAAACAGCAGCCACGCACCTAGCACTGGCCTAGCAGGCACTGAGCCACCACTGACCTCACAACCACCAACAGCAGCCACGCACCTAGCACTGGCCTAGCAGGCACTGAGCCACCACTGAGCTCACAACTGAAAACAGCAGCCACGCACCTAGCACTGGCCTAGCAGGCACTGAGCCACCACTGACCTCACAACCATCAACAGCACCCACACACCTAGCACTGGCCTAGCAGGCACTGAGCCACCACTTACCTCACAACCACAAACAGCAGCCACGCAACTAGCACTGGCCTAGCAGGCACTGAGCCACCACTGAGCTCACAACCACAAACAGCAGCCACGCACCTAGCACTGGCCTAGCAGGCACTGAGCCACCACTGACCTCACAACCACAAACAGCACCCACGCAGCTAGCACTGGCCTAGCAGGCCCTGAGCTACCACTGACCTCACAACTGAAAACAGCAGCCACGCACCTAGCACTGGGCTAGCAGGCACTGAGCCACCACTGAGCTCACAACTGAAAACAGCAGCCACGCACCTAGCACTGGCCTAGCAGGCACTGAGCCACCACTGACCTCACAACCATCAACAGCACCCGCACACCTAGCACTGGCCTAGCAGGCACTGAGCCACCACTGACCTCACAACCACAAACAGCAGCCACGCACCTAGCACTGGCCTAGCAGGCACTGAGCCACCACTGACCTCACAACCACAAACAGCACCCACGCACCTAGCACTGGCCTAGCAGGCACTGAGCCACCACTGACCTCACAACCACAAACAGCAGCCACGCACCTAGCACTGGCCTAGCAGGCACTGAGCCACCACTGACCTCACAACCACAAACAGCAGCCACGCACCTAGCACTGGCCTAGCAGGCACTGAGCCACCACTGACCTCACAACCACCAACAGCACCCGCACACCTAGCACTGGCCTAGCAGCCACTGAGCCACCACTGACCTCACAACCACAAACAGCAGCCACGCACCTAGCACTGGCCTAGCAGGCACTGAGCCACCACTGAGCTCACAACCACAAACAGCACCCACGCACCTAGCACTGGCCTAGCAGGCACTGAGCCACCACTGAGCTCACAACCACAAACAGCACCCACGCACCTAGCACTGGCCTAGCAGGCACTGAGCCACAAGTGACCTCACAATTGAAAACAGCAGCCACGCACCTAGCACTGGCCTAGCAGGCACTGAACCACAAGTGACCTCACAATTGAAAACAGCAGCCACGCACCTAGCACTGGCCTAGCAGGCACTGAGCCACAAGTGACCTCACGATTGAAAACAGCAGCCACGCACCTAGCACTGGCCTAGCAGGCACTGAGCCACAAGTGACCTCACAATTGAAAACAGCAGCCACGCACCTAGCACTGGCCTTGCAGGCACTGAGCCACCACTGACCTCACAACCACAAACAGCAGCCACGCACCTAGCACTGGCCTAGCAGGCACTGAGCCACCACTGACCTCACAACCACAAACAGCAGCCACGCACCTAGCACTGGCCTAGCAGGCACTGAGCCACAAGGACCTCACATTTGAAAACAGCAGCCACACACCTAGCACTGGCCTAGCAGGCACTGAGCCACCACGGACCTCACAACCACAAACAGCAGCCACGCACCTAGCACTGGCCTAGCAGGCACTGAGCCACCACTGACCTCACAATTGAAAACAGCAGCCACGCACCTAGCACTGGCCTAGCAGGCACTGAGCCACCACTGACCTCACAACTGAAAACAGCAGCCACGCACCTAGCACTGGCCTAGCAGGCACTGAGCCAGCACTGACGTCACAATTGAAAACAGCACCCACGCACCTAGCACTGGCCTAGCAGGCACTGAGCCACCACTGACCTCACAACCACAAACAGCAGCCACGCACCTAGCACTGGCCTAGCAGGCACTGAGCCACCACTGACCTCACAATTGAAAACAGCAGCCACGCACCTAGCACTGGCCTAGCAGGCACTGAGCCACCACTGACCTCACAACCACAAACAGCAGCCACGCACCTAGCACTGGCCTAGCAGGCACTGAGCCACCACTGACCTCACAACCACAAACAGCAGCCACGCACCTAGCACTGGCCTAGCAGGCCCTGAGCCACAAGGGACCTCACAACCACAAACAGCAGACACGCACCTAGCACTGGCCTAGCAGGCACTGAGCCACCACTGACCTCACAACCACAAACAGCACCCACGCACCTAGCACTGGCCTAGCAGGCACTGAGCCACCACTGACCTCACAATTGAAAACAGCACCCACGCACCTAGCACTGGCCTAGCAGGCACTGAGCCACCACTGAGCTCACAATTGAAAACAGCACCCACGCACCTAGCACTGGCCTAGCAGGCACTGAGCCACCACTGACCTCACAACCACAAACAGCAGCAACGCACCTAGCACTGGACTAGCAGGCACTGAGCCACCACTGGCCTCACAACCACCAAGAGCAGCCACGCACCTAGCACTGGCCTAGCAGGCACTGAGCCACCACTGACCTCACAACCACAAACAGCAGCCACGCACCTAGCACTGGCCTAGCAGGCACTGAGCCACAACAGACCTCACAACCACAAACAGCAGCCACGCACCTAGCACTGGCCTAGCAGGCCCTGAGCCACAAGGGACCTCACAACCACAAACAGCAGACACGCACCTAGCACTGGCCTAGCAGGCACTGAGCCACCACTGACGTCAAAACCACAACCAGCACCCACGCACCTAGCACTGGCCTAGCAGGCACTGAGCCACCACTGACGTCAAAACCACAACCAGCACCCACGCACCTAGCACTGGCCTAGCAGGCACTGAGCCACAAGGGACCTCACAATTGAAAACAGCAGCCACGCACCTAGCACTGGCCTAGCAGGCACTGAGCCACCACTGACCTCACAACTGAAAACAGCAGCCACGCACCTAGCACTGGCCTAGCAGGCACTGAGCCACCACTGACCTCACAACCACAAACAGCAGCCACGCACCTAGCACTGGCCTAGCAGGCACTGAGCCACCACTGAGCTCACAATTGAAAACAGCAGCCACGCACCTAGCACTGGACTAGCAGGCACTGAGCCACCACTGAGCTCACAACCACAAACAGCAGCCACGCACCTAGCACTGGCCTAGCAGGCACTGAGCCACCACTGACCTCACAACCACAAACAGCAGCCACGCACCTAGCACTGGCCTAGCAGGCACTGAGCCACCACTGACCTCACAACTGAAAACAGCAGCCACGCACCTAGCACTGGCCTAGCAGGCACTGAGCCACCACTGACCTCACAACCACAAACAGCAGCCACGCACCTAGCACTGGCCTAGCAGGCACTGAGCCACCACTGACCTCACAACCACAAACAGCAGCCACGCACCTAGCACTGGCCTAGCAGGCACTGAGCCACCACTGACCTCACAATTGAAAACAGCAGCCACGCACCTAGCACTGGCCTAGCAGGCACTGAGCCACCACTGACCTCACAACCACAAACAGCAGCCACGCACCTAGCACTGGCCTAGCAGGCACTGAGCCACCACTGACCTCACAACCACAAACAGCACCCACGCACCTAGCACTGGCCTAGCAGGCACTGAGCCACCACTGACCTCACAACCACAAACAGCAGCCACGCACCTAGCACTGGCCTATCAGACACTGAGCCACCACTGAACTAACAACCACAAACAGCACCCACGCAGCTAGCACTGGCCTAGCAGGCACTGAGCCACCACTGACCTCACAAGCACAAACAGCACCCACGCACCTAGCACTGGCCTAGCAGGCACTGAGCCACCACTGACCTCACAACTGAAAACAGCAGCCACGCACCTAGCACTGGCCTAGCAGGCACTGAGCCACCACTGACCTCACAACCACCAACAGCAGCCACGCACCTAGCACTGGCCTAGCAGGCACTGAGCCACCACTGACCTCACAACTGAAAACAGCAGACACGCACCTAGCACTGGCCTAGCAGGCACTGAGCCACCACTGACCTCACAATTGAAAACAGCAGCCACGCACCTAGCACTGGCCTAGCAGGCACTGAGCCACCACTGACCTCACAACCACAAACAGCAGCCACGCACCTAGCACTGGCCTAGCAGGCACTGAGCCACCACTGACCTCACAACCACAAACAGCATCCACGCACCTAGCACTGGCCTAGCAGGCACTGAGCCACCACGGACCTCACAACCACAAACAGCACCCACGCACCTAGCACTGGCCTAGCAGGCACTGAGCCACCACTGACCTCACAACTGAAAACAGCAGCCACGCACCTAGCACTGGCCTAGCAGGCACTGAGCCACCACTGACCTCACAACCACAAACAGCAGCCACGCACCTAGCACTGGCCTAGCAGGCACTGAGCCACCACTGACCTCACAACCACCAACAGCACCCACGTACCTAGCACTGGCCTAGCAGGCACTGAGCCACCACTGACCTCACAATTGAAAACAGCACCCACGCACCTAGCACTGGCCTAGCAGGCACTGAGCCACCATTGACCTCACAACCACAAACAGCAGCCACGCACCTAGCACTGGCCTAGCAGGCACTGAGCCACCACTGACCTCACAACTGAAAACAGCAGCCACGCACCTAGCACTGGCCTAGCAGGCACTGAGCCACCACTGACCTCACAACCACAAACAGCAGCCACGCACCTAGCACTGGCCTAGCAGGCACTGAGCCACCACTGACCTCACAACTGAAAACAGCAGCCACGCACCTAGCACTGGTCTAGCAGGCACTGAGCCACCACTTAGCTCACAACTGAAAACAGCAGCCACGCACCTAGCACTGGCCTAGCAGGCACTGAGCCACCACTGACCTCACAACCATCAACAGCACCCGCACACCTAGCACTGGCCTAGCAGGCACTGAGCCACCACTGACCTCACAACCACAAACAGCAGCCACGCACCTAGCACTGGCCTAGCAGGCACTGAGCCACCACTGACCTCACAACCACAAACAGCACCCACGCACCTAGCACTGGCCTAGCAGGCACTGAGCCACCACTGAGCTCACAGTTGTAAACAGCAGCCACGCACGTAGGACTGGCCTAGCAGGCACTGAGCCACCACTGACCTCACAACCACAAACAGCAGCCACGCACCTAGCACTGGCCTATCAGACACTGAGCCACCACTGACCTCACAACCACCAACAGCAGCCACGCACCTAGCACTGGCCTAGCAGGCACTGAGCCACCACTGACCTTACAACCACAACCAGCAGCCACGCACCTAGCACTGGCCTAGCAGGCACTGAGCCACCACTGACCTCACAACTGAAAACAGCAGCCACGCACCTAGCACTGGCCTAGCAGGCACTGAGCCACCACTGACCTCACAACTGAAAACAGCAGCCACGCACCTAGCACTGGCCTAGCAGGCACTGAGCCACCACTGACCTCACAACCACAAACAGCACCCACGCACCTAGCACTGGCCTAGCAGGCACTGAGCCACCACTGACCTCACAACCACAAACAGCACCCACGCACCTAGCACTGGCCTAGCAGGCACTGAGCCACCACTGACCTCACAACAACAAACAGCACCCACGCACCTAGCACTGGCCTAGCAGGCACTGAGCCACCACTGACCTCACAATTGAAAACAGCAGCCACGCACCTAGCACTGGCCTAGCAGGCACTGAGCCACCACTGACCTCACAACCACAAACAGCAGCAACGCACCTAGCACTGGACTAGCAGGCACTGAGCCACCACTGACCTCACAACCACCAAGAGCAGCCACGCACCTAGCACTGGCCTAGCAGGCACTGAGCCACCATTGACCTCACAACCACAAACAGCAGCCACGCACCTAGCACTGGCCTAGCAGGCACTGAGCCACCACTGACCTCACAACCACCAACAGCACCCACGCACCTAGCACTGGCCTAGCAGGCACTGAGCCACCACTGACCTCACAACCACAAACAGCAGCCACGCACCTAGCACTGGCCTAGCAGGGACTGAGCCACCACTGACCTCACAACCACCAACAGCAGCCACGCACCTAGCACTGGCCTAGCAGGCACTGAGCCACAAGTGACCTCACAATTGAAAACAGCAGCCACGCACCTAGCACTGGCCTAGCAGGCACTGAGCCACCACTGACCTCACAACCACAAACAGCAGCCACGCACCTAGCACTGGCCTAGCAGGCACTGAGCCACCACTGACCTCACAATTGAAAACAGCAGCCACGCACCTAGCACTGGCCTAGCAGGCACTTAGCCACCACTGACCTCACAACCACAAACAGCACCCACGCACCTAGCACTGGTCTAGCAGGCACTGAGCCACCACTGAGCTCACAACTGAAAACAGCAGCCACGCACCTAGCACTGGCCTAGCAGGCACTGAGCCACCACTGACCTCACAACCATCAACAGCACCCGCACACCTAGCACTGGCCTAGCAGGCACTGAGCCACCACTGACCTCACAACCACAAACAGCAGCCACGCACCTAGCACTGGCCTAGCAGGCACTGAGCCACCACTGACCTCACAACCACAAACAGCACCCACGCACCTAGCACTGGCCTAGCAGGCACTGAGCCACCACTGAGCTCACAATTGTAAACAGCAGCCACGCACGTAGGACTGGCCTAGCAGGCACTGAGCCACCACTGACCTCACAACCACAAACAGCAGCCACGCACCTAGCACTGGCCTATCAGACACTGAGCCACCACTGACCTCACAACCACCAACAGCAGCCACGCACCTAGCACTGGCCTAGCAGGCACTGAGCCACCACTGACCTCACAACCACAAACAGCACCCACGCACCTAGCACTGGCCTAGCAGGCACTGAGCCACCACTGACCTCACAACTGAAAACAGCAGCCACGCACCTAGCACTGGCCTAGCAGGCACTGAGCCACCACTGAGCTCACAACCATCAACAGCAGCCACGCACCTAGCACTGGTCTAGCAGGCACTGAGCCACCACTGACCTCACAACCACAAACAGCAGCCACGCACCTAGCACTGGCCTAGCAGGCACTGAGCCACCACTGACCTCACAACCACAAACAGCACCCACGCACCTAGCACTGGCCTAGCAGGCACTGAGCCACCACTGAGCTCACAATTGTAAACAGCAGCCACGCACGTAGGACTGGCCTAGCAGGCACTGAGCCACCACTGACCTCACAACCACAAACAGCAGCCACGCACCTAGCACTGGCCTATCAGACACTGAGCCACCACTGACCTCACAACTGAAAACAGCAGCCACGCACCTAGCACTGGCCTAGCAGGCACTGAGCCACCACTGACCTCACAACCACAACCAGCAGCCACGCACCTAGCACTGGCCTAGCAGGCACTGAGCCACCACTGACCTCACAACTGAAAACAGCAGCCACGCACCTAGCACTGGCCTAGCAGGCACTGAGCCACCACTGACCTCACAACTGAAAACAGCAGCCACGCACCTAGCACTGGCCTAGCAGGCACTGAGCCACCACTGACCTCACAACCACAAACAGCACCCACGCACCTAGCACTGGCCTAGCAGGCACTGAGCCACCACTGACCTCACAACCACCAACAGCAGCCACGCACCTAGCACTGGCCTAGCAGGCACTGAGCCACCACTGACCTCACAACCACAAACAGCAGCCACGCACCTAGCACTGGCCTAGCAGGCACTGAGCCACCACTGACCTCACAACCACCAACAGCAGCCACGCACCTAGCACTGGCCTAGCAGGCACTGAGCCACCACTGACCTCACAACCACCAACAGCAGCCACGCACCTAGCACTGGCCTAGCAGGCACTGAGCCACCACTGAGCTCACAACTGAAAACAGCAGCCACGCACCTAGCACTGGCCTAGCAGGCACTGAGCCACAAGTGACCTCACAATTGAAAACAGCACCCACGCACCTAGCACTGGCCTAGCAGGCACTGAGCCACAAGTGACCTCACAATTGAAAACAGCAGCCACGCACCTAGCACTGGCCTAGCAGGCACTGAGCCACAAGTGACCTCACATTTGAAAACAGCAGCCAGACACCTAGCACTGGCCTAGCAGGCACTGAGCCACCACTGAACTCACAACCACAAACAGCAGCCACGCACCTAGCACTGGCCTAGCAGGCACTGAGCCACAAGTGACCTCACAATTGAAAACAGCAGCCACGCACCTAGCACTGGCCTAGCAGGCACTGAGCCACAAGGGACCTCACAATTGAAAACAGCAGCCACGCACCTAGCACTGGCCTAGCAGGCACTGAGCCACAAGTGACCTCACAATTGAAAACAGCAGCCACGCACCTAGCACTGGCCTAGCAGGCACTGAGCCACAAGTGACCTCACAACCACAAACAGCAGCCACGCACCTAGCACTGGCCTAGCAGGCACTGAGCCACCACTGACCTCACAACCACAAACAGCACCCACGCACCTAGCACTGGCCTAGCAGGCACTGAGCCACCACTGACCTCACAACCACAAACAGCACCCACGCACCTAGCACTGGCCTAGCAGGCACTGAGCCACCACTGACCTCACAATTGAAAACAGCACCCACGCACCTAGCACTGGCCTAGCAGGCACTGAGCCACCACTGACCTCACAATTGAAAACAGCACCCACGCACCTAGCACTGGCCTAGCAGGCACTGAGCCACCACTGACCTCACAACCACAAACAGCAGCAACGCACCTAGCACTGGCCTAGCAGGCACTGAGCCACCACTGGCCTCACAACCACCAAGAGCAGCCACGCACCTAGCACTGGCCTAGCAGGCACTGAGCCACCACTGACCTCACAACCACAAACAGCAGCCACGCACCTAGCACTGGCCTAGCAGGCACTGAGCCACAACAGACCTCACAACCACAAACAGCAGCCACGCACCTAGCACTGGCCTAGCAGGCCCTGAGCCACAAGGGACCTCACAACCACAAACAGCAGACACGCACCTAGCACTGGCCTAGCAGGCACTGAGCCACCACTGACGTCAAAACCACAACCAGCACCCACGCACCTAGCACTGGCCTAGCAGGCACTGAGCCACCACTGACGTCAAAACCACAACCAGCACCCACGCACCTAGCACTGGCCTAGCAGGCACTGAGCCACAAGGGACCTCACAATTGAAAACAGCAGCCACGCACCTAGCACTGGCCTAGCAGGCACTGAGCCACCACTGACCTCACAACTGAAAACAGGAGCCACGCACCTAGCACTGGCCTAGCAGGCACTGAGCCACCACTGACCTCACAACCACAAACAGCAGCCACGCACCTAGCACTGGCCTAGCAGGCACTGAGCCACCACTGAGCTCACAATTGAAAACAGCAGCCACGCACCTAGCACTGGACTAGCAGGCACTGAGCCACCACTGAGCTCACAAGTGAAAACAGCAGCCACGCACCTAGCACTGGCCTAGCAGGCACTGAGCCACCACTGACCTCACAACCACAAACAGCAGCCACGCACCTAGCACTGGCCTAGCAGGCACTGAGCCACCACTGACCTCACAACCACAAACAGCACCCACGCACCTAGCACTGGCCTAGCAGGCACTGAGCCACCACTGACCTCACAATTGAAAACAGCAGCCACGCACCTAGCACTGGCCTAGCAGGCACTGAGCCACCACTGACCTCACAACCACAAACAGCACCCACGCACCTAGCACTGGCCTAGCAGGCACTGAGCCACCACTGACCTCACAACCACAAACAGCAGCCACGCACCTAGCACTGGCCTATCAGACACTGAGCCACCACTGACCTAACAACCACAAACAGCACCCACGCAGCTAGCACTGGCCTAGCAGGCACTGAGCCACCACTGACCTCACAAGCACAAACAGCACCCACGCACCTAGCACTGGCCTAGCAGGCACTGAGCCACCACTGACCTCACAACTGAAAACAGCAGCCACGCACCTAGCACTGGCCTAGCAGGCACTGAGCCACCACTGACCTCACAACCACAAACAGCACCCACGCACCTAGCACTGGCCTAGCAGGCACTGAGCCACCACTGACCTCACAACTGAAAACAGCAGACACGCACCTAGCACTGGCCTAGCAGGCACTGAGCCACCACTGACCTCACAATTGAAAACAGCAGCCACGCACCTAGCACTGGCCTAGCAGGCACTGAGCCACCACTGACCTCACAACCACAAACAGCAGCCACGCACCTAGCACTGGCCTAGCAGGCACTGAGCCACCACTGACCTCACAACCACAAACAGCATCCACGCACCTAGCACTGGCCTAGCAGGCACTGAGCCACCACGGACCTCACAACCACAAACAGCACCCACGCACCTAGCACTGGCCTAGCAGGCACTGAGCCACCACTGACCTCACAACTGAAAACAGCAGCCACGCACCTAGCACTGGCCTAGCAGGCACTGAGCCACCACTGACCTCACAACCACAAACAGCAGCCACGCACCTAGCACTGGCCTAGCAGGCACTGAGCCACCACTGACCTCACAACCACCAACAGCACCCACGTACCTAGCACTGGCCTAGCAGGCACTGAGCCACCACTGACCTCACAGTTGAAAACAGCAGCCACGCACCTAGCACTGGCCTAGCAGGCACTGAGCCACCATTGACCTCACAACCACAAACAGCAGCCACGCACCTAGCACTGGCCTAGCAGGCACTGAGCCACCACTGACCTCACAACCACAAACAGCAGCCACGCACCTAGCACTGGCCTAGCAGGCACTGAGCCACCACTGACCTCACAACCACAAACAGCAGCCACGCACCTAGCACTGGCCTAGCAGGCACTGAGCCACCACTGACCTCACAACTGAAAACAGCAGCCACGCACCTAGCACTGGTCTAGCAGGCACTGAGCCACCACTGAGCTCACAACTGAAAACAGCAGCCACGCACCTAGCACTGGCCTAGCAGGCACTGAGCCACCACTGACCTCACAACCATCAACAGCACCCGCACACCTAGCACTGGCCTAGCAGGCACTGAGCCACCACTGACCTCACAACCACAAACAGCAGCCACGCACCTAGCACTGGCCTAGCAGGCACTGAGCCACCACTGACCTCACAACCACAAACAGCACCCACGCACCTAGCACTGGCCTAGCAGGCACTGAGCCACCACTGAGCTCACAATTGTAAACAGCAGCCACGCACGTAGGACTGGCCTAGCAGGCACTGAGCCACCACTGACCTCACAACCACAAACAGCAGCCACGCACCTAGCACTGGCCTATCAGACACTGAGCCACCACTGACCTCACAACCACCAACAGCAGCCACGCACCTAGCACTGGCCTAGCAGGCACTGAGCCACCACTGACCTCACAACCACAAACAGCACCCACGCACCTAGCACTGGCCTAGCAGGCACTGAGCCACCACTGACCTCACAACTGAAAACAGCAGCCACGCACCTAGCACTGGCCTAGCAGGCACTGAGCCACCACTGACCTCACAACCACAAACAGCAGCCACGCACCTAGCACTGCCCTAGCAGGCACTGAGCCACCACTGACCTCACAGCCACAAACAGCAGCCACGCACCTAGCACTGGCCTAGCAGGCACTGAGCCACTGACCTCACAACTGAAAACAGCAGCCACGCACCTAGCACTGGCCTAGCAGGCACTGAGCCACCACTGACCTCACAACCACAAACAGCAGCCACGCACCTAGCACTGGCCTAGCAGGCACTGAGCCACCACTGACCTCACAATTGAAAACAGCAGCCACGCACCTAGCACTGGCCTAGCAGGCACTGAGCCACCACTGACCTCACAACCACAAACAGCAGCAACGCACCTAGCACTGGACTAGCAGGCACTGAGCCACCACTGACCTCACAACCACCAAGAGCAGCCACGCACCTAGCACTGGCCTAGCAGGCACTGAGCCACCATTGACCTCACAACCACAAACAGCAGCCACGCATCTAGCACTGGCCTAGCAGGCACTGAGCCACCACTGACCTCACAACCACCAACAGCACCCACGCACCTAGCACTGGCCTAGCAGGCACTGAGCCACCACTGACCTCACAACCACAAACAGCAGCCACGCACCTAGCACTGGCCTAGCAGGGACTGAGCCACCACTGACCTCACAACCACCAACAGCAGCCACGCACCTAGCACTGGCCTAGCAGGCACTGAGCCACAAGTGACCTCACAAACACAAACAGCAGCCATGCACATAGCACTGGCCTAGCAGGCACTGAGCCACCACTGACCTCACAACCACAAACAGCAGCCACGCACCTAGCACTGGCCTAGCAGGCACTGAGCCACCACTGACCTCACAACCACAAACAGCAGCCACGCACCTAGCACTGGCCTAGCAGGCACTGAGCCACCACTGACCTCACAATTGAAAACAGCAGCCACGCACCTAGCACTGGCCTAGCAGGCACTTAGCCACCACTGACCTCACAACTGAAAACAGCAGCCACGCACCTAGCACTGGTCTAGCAGGCACTGAGCCACCACTGAGCTCACAACTGAAAACAGCAGCCACGCACCTAGCACTGGCCTAGCAGGCACTGAGCCACCACTGACCTCACAACCATCAACAGCACCCGCACACCTAGCACTGGCCTAGCAGGCACTGAGCCACCACTGACCTCACAACCACAAACAGCAGCCACGCACCTAGCACTGGCCTAGCAGGCACTGAGCCACCACTGACCTCACAACCACAAACAGCACCCACGCACCTAGCACTGGCCTAGCAGGCACTGAGCCACCACTGAGCTCACAATTGTAAACAGCAGCCACGCACGTAGGACTGGCCTAGCAGGCACTGAGCCACCACTGACCTCACAACCACCAACAGCAGCCACGCACCTAGCACTGGCCTAGCAGGCACTGAGCCACCACTGACCTCACAACCACAAACAGCACCCACGCACCTAGCACTGGCCTAGCAGGCACTGAGCCACCACTGACCTCACAACTGAAAACAGCAGCCACGCACCTAGCACTGGCCTAGCAGGCACTGAGCCTCCACTGACCTCACAACTGAAAACAGCAGCCACGCACCTAGCACTGGCCTAGCAGGCACTGAGCCACCACTGACCTCACAACCACAAACAGCACCCACGCACCTAGCACTGGCCTAGCAGGCACTGAGCCACCACTGACCTCACAACCACCAACAGCAGCCACGCACCTAGCACTGGCCTAGCAGGCACTGAGCCACCACTGAGCTCACAACTGAAAACAGCAGCCACGCACCTAGCACTGGCCTAGCAGGCACTGAGCCACCACTGACCTCACAACCATCAACAGCACCCACACACCTAGCACTGGCCTAGCAGGCACTGAGCCACCACTTACCTCACAACCACAAACAGCAGCCACGCAACTAGCACTGGCCTAGCAGGCACTGAGCCACCACTGAGCTGACAACCACAAACAGCACCCACACACCTAGCACTGGCCTAGCAGGCACTGAGCCACCACTGACCTCACAACCACAAACAGCACCCACGCAGCTAGCACTGGCCTAGCAGGCCCTGAGCTACCACTGACCTCACAACCACAAACAGCAGCCACGCACCTAGCACTGGTCTAGCAGGCACTGAGCCACCACTGAGCTCACAACTGAAAACAGCAGCCACGCACCTAGCACTGGCCTAGCAGGCACTGAGCCACCACTGACCTCACAACCACAAACAGCAGCCACGCACCTAGCACTGGCCTAGCAGGCACTGAGCCACCACTGACCTCACAACCACAAACAGCAGCCACGCACCTAGCACTGGCCTAGCAGGCACTGAGCCACCACTGACCTCACAACTGAAAACAGCAGCCACGCACCTAGCACTGGTCTAGCAGGCACTGAGCCACCACTGAGCTCACAACTGAAAACAGCAGCCACGCACCTAGCACTGGCCTAGCAGGCACTGAGCCACCACTGACCTCACAACCATCAACAGCACCCGCACACCTAGCACTGGCCTAGCAGGCACTGAGCCACCACTGACCTCACAACCACAAACAGCAGCCACGCACCTAGCACTGGCCTAGCAGGCACTGAGCCACCACTGACCTCACAACCACAAACAGCACCCACGCACCTAGCACTGGCCTAGCAGGCACTGAGCCACCACTGAGCTCACAATTGTAAACAGCAGCCACGCACGTAGGACTGGCCTAGCAGGCACTGAGCCACCACTGACCTCACAACCACAAACAGCAGCCACGCACCTAGCACTGGCCTATCAGACACTGAGCCACCACTGACCTCACAACCACCAACAGCAGCCACGCACCTAGCACTGGCCTAGCAGGCACTGAGCCACCACTGACCTCACAACCACAAACAGCACCCACGCACCTAGCACTGGCCTAGCAGGCACTGAGCCACCACTGACCTCACAACTGAAAACAGCAGCCACGCACCTAGCACTGGCCTAGCAGGCACTGAGCCACCACTGACCTCACAACCACAAACAGCAGCCACGCACCTAGCACTGGCCTAGCAGGCACTGAGCCACCACTGACCTCACAGCCACAAACAGCAGCCACGCACCTAGCACTGGCCTAGCAGGCACTGAGCCACTGACCTCACAACTGAAAACAGCAGCCACGCACCTAGCACTGGCCTAGCAGGCACTGAGCCACCACTGACCTCACAACCACAAACAGCAGCCACGCACCTAGCACTGGCCTAGCAGGCACTGAGCCACCACTGACCTCACAATTGAAAACAGCAGCCACGCACCTAGCACTGGCCTAGCAGGCACTGAGCCACCACTGACCTCACAACCACAAACAGCAGCAACGCACCTAGCACTGGACTAGCAGGCACTGAGCCACCACTGACCTCACAACCACCAAGAGCAGCCACGCACCTAGCACTGGCCTAGCAGGCACTGAGCCACCATTGACCTCACAACCACAAACAGCAGCCACGCACCTAGCACTGGCCTAGCAGGCACTGAGCCACCACTGACCTCACAACCACCAACAGCACCCACGCACCTAGCACTGGCCTAGCAGGCACTGAGCCACCACTGACCTCACAACCACAAACAGCAGCCACGCACCTAGCACTGGCCTAGCAGGGACTGAGCCACCACTGACCTCACAACCACCAACAGCAGCCACGCACCTAGCACTGGCCTAGCAGGCACTGAGCCACAAGTGACCTCACAAACACAAACAGCAGCCATGCACATAGCACTGGCCTAGCAGGCACTGAGCCACCACTGACCTCACAACCACAAACAGCAGCCACGCACCTAGCACTGGCCTAGCAGGCACTGAGCCACCACTGACCTCACAACCACAAACAGCAGCCACGCACCTAGCACTGGCCTAGCAGGCACTGAGCCACCACTGACCTCACAATTGAAAACAGCAGCCACGCACCTAGCACTGGCCTAGCAGGCACTTAGCCACCACTGACCTCACAACTGAAAACAGCAGCCACGCACCTAGCACTGGTCTAGCAGGCACTGAGCCACCACTGAGCTCACAACTGAAAACAGCAGCCACGCACCTAGCACTGGCCTAGCAGGCACTGAGCCACCACTGACCTCACAACCATCAACAGCACCCGCACACCTAGCACTGGCCTAGCAGGCACTGAGCCACCACTGACCTCACAACCACAAACAGCAGCCACGCACCTAGCACTGGCCTAGCAGGCACTGAGCCACCACTGACCTCACAACCACAAACAGCACCCACGCACCTAGCACTGGCCTAGCAGGCACTGAGCCACCACTGAGCTCACAATTGTAAACAGCAGCCACGCACGTAGGACTGGCCTAGCAGGCACTGAGCCACCACTGACCTCACAACCACCAACAGCAGCCACGCACCTAGCACTGGCCTAGCAGGCACTGAGCCACCACTGACCTCACAACCACAAACAGCACCCACGCACCTAGCACTGGCCTAGCAGGCACTGAGCCACCACTGACCTCACAACTGAAAACAGCAGCCACGCACCTAGCACTGGCCTAGCAGGCACTGAGCCTCCACTGACCTCACAACTGAAAACAGCAGCCATGCACCTAGCACTGGCCTAGCAGGCACTGAGCCACCACTGACCTCACAACCACAAACAGCACCCACGCACCTAGCACTGGCCTAGCAGGCACTGAGCCACCACTGACCTCACAACCACCAACAGCAGCCACGCACCTAGCACTGGCCTAGCAGGCACTGAGCCACCACTGAGCTCACAACTGAAAACAGCAGCCACGCACCTAGCACTGGCCTAGCAGGCACTGAGCCACCACTGACCTCACAACCATCAACAGCACCCACACACCTAGCACTGGCCTAGCAGGCACTGAGCCACCACTTACCTCACAACCACAAACAGCAGCCACGCAACTAGCACTGGCCTAGCAGGCACTGAGCCACCACTGAGCTCACAACCACAAACAGCACCCACACACCTAGCACTGGCCTAGCAGGCACTGAGCCACCACTGACCTCACAACCACAAACAGCACCCACGCAGCTAGCACTGGCCTAGCAGGCCCTGAGCTACCACTGACCTCACAACCACAAACAGCAGCCACGCACCTAGCACTGGTCTAGCAGGCACTGAACCACCACTGAGCTCACAACTGAAAACAGCAGCCACGCACCTAGCACTGGCCTAGCAGGCACTGAGCCACCACTGACCTCACAACCATCAACAGCACCCGCACACCTAGCACTGGCCTAGCAGGCACTGAGCCACCACTGACCTCACAACCACAAACAGCAGCCACGCACCTAGCACTGGCCTAGCAGGCACTGAGCCACCACTGACCTCACAACCACAAACAGCACCCACGCACCTAGCACTGGCCTAGCAGGCACTGAGCCACCACTGAGCTCACAATTGTAAACAGCAGCCACGCACGTAGGACTGGCCTAGCAGGCACTGAGCCACCACTGACCTCACAACCACAAACAGCAGCCACGCACCTAGCACTGGCCTATCAGACACTGAGCCACCACTGACCTCACAACCACCAACAGCAGCCACGCACCTAGCACTGGCCTAGCAGGCACTGAGCCACCACTGACCTCACAACCACAACCAGCAGCCACGCACCTAGCACTGGCCTAGCAGGCACTGAGCCACCACTGACCTCACAACTGAAAACAGCAGCCACGCACCTAGCACTGGCCTAGCAGGCACTGAGCCACCACTGACCTCACAACTGAAAACAGCAGCCACGCACCTAGCACTGGTCTAGCAGGCACTGAGCCACCACTGACCTCACAACCACAAACAGCACCCACGCACCTAGCACTGGCCTAGCAGGCACTGAGCCACCACTGACCTCACAACTGAAAACAGCAGCCACGCACCTAGCACTGGCCTAGCAGGCACTGAGCCACCACTGACCTCACAACTGAAAACAGCAGCCACGCACCTAGCACTGGCCTAGCAGGCACTGAGCCACCACTGACCTCACAACCACCAACAGCAGCCACGCACCTAGCACTGGCCTAGCAGGCACTGAGCCACCACTGACCTCACAACCACCAACAGCAGCCACGCACCTAGCACTGGCCTAGCAGGCACTGAGCCACCACTGAGCTCACAACTGAAAACAGCAGCCACGCACCTAGCACTGGCCTAGCAGGCACTGAGCCACCACTGACCTCACAACCATCAACAGCACCCGCACACCTAGCACTGGCCTAGCAGGCACTGAGCCACCACTGACCTCACAACCACAAACAGCAGCCACGCACCTAGCACTGGCCTAGCAGGCACTGAGCCACCACTGACCTCACAAACACAAACAGCAGCCACGCACCTAGCACTGGCCTAGCAGGCACTGAGCCACAACAGACCTCACAACCACAAACAGCAGCCACGCACCTAGCACTGGCCTAGCAGGCACTGAGCCACCACTGACCTCACAACCACAAACAGCAGACACGCACCTAGCACTGGCCTAGCAGGCACTGAGCCACAACAGACCTCACAACCACAAACAGCAGCCACGCACCTAGCACTGGCCTAGCAGGCACTGAGCCACAAGGGACCTCACAATTGAAAACAGCAGCCACGCACCTAGCACTGGCCTAGCAGGCACTGAGCCACCACTGACCTCACAACTGAAAACAGCAGCCACGCACCTAGCACTGGCCTAGCAGGCACTGAGCCACAAGTGACCTCACAATTGAAAACAGCAGCCACGCACCTAGCACTGGCCTAGCAGGCACTGAGCCACAACAGACCTCACAACCACAAACAGCACCCACGCACCTAGCACTGGCCTAGCAGGCACTGAGCCACAAGTGACCTCACAACCACAAAGAGCACCCACGCACCTAGCACTGCCCTAGCAGGCACTGAGCCACAAGTGTCCTCACAATTGAAAACAGCAGCCACGCACCTAGCACTGGCCTAGCAGGCACTGAGCCACAATTGACCTCACAATTGAAAACAGCAGCCACGCACCTAGCACTGGCCTAGCAGGTACTGAGCCACAAGTGACCTCACAATTGAAAACAGCAGCCACGCACCTAGCACTGGCCTAGCAGGCACTGAACCACAAGTGACCTCACAATTGAAAACAGCAGCCACGCACCTAGCACTGGCCTAGCAGGCACTGAGCCACAAGTGACCTCACGATTGAAAACAGCAGCCACACACCTAGCACTGGCCTAGCAGGCACTGAGCCACCACTGACCTCACAATTGAAAACAGCAGCCACGCACCTAGCACTGGCCTAGCAGGCACTGAGCCACAAGTGACCTCACAATTGAAAACAGCAGCCACGCACCTAGCACTGGCCTAGCAGGCACTGAGCCACAAGGGACCTCACAACCACAAACAGCACCCACGCGCCTAGCACTGGCCTAGCAGGCACTGAGCCACCACTGACCTCACAACCACAAACAGCACCCACGCACCTAGCACTGGCCTAGCAGGCACTGAGCCACAAGTGACCTCACAATTGAAAACAGCAGCCACGCACCTAGCACTGGCCTAGCAGGCACTGAGCCACAAGTGACCTCACAATTGAAAACAGCAGCCACGCACCTAGCACTGGCCTAGCAGGCACTGAGCCACCACTGAGCTCACAATTGAAAACAGCAGCCACGCACCTAGGACTGGCCTAGCAGGCACTGAGCCACCACTGACCTCACAACTGAAAACAGCAGCCACGCACCTAGCACTGGCCTAGCAGGCACTGAGCCACCACTGACCTCACAACCACAAACAGCAGCCACGCACCTAGCACTGGCCTAGCAGGCACTGAGCCACCACTGACCTCACAACCACAAACAGCACCCACGCACCTAGCACTGGCCTAGCAGGCACTGAGCCACCACTGACCTCACAACCACAAACAGCAGCCACGCACCTAGCACTGGCCTAGCAGGCACTGAGCCACCACTGACCTCACAGTTGAAAACAGCAGCCACGCACCTAGCACTGGCCTAGCAGGCACTGAGCCACCACTGACCTCACAACCACAAAGAGCACCCACGCACCTAGCACTGGCCTAGCAGGCACTGAGCCACCACTGACCTCACAATTGAAAACAGCACCCACGCACCTAGCACTGGCCTAGCAGGCACTGAGCCACCACTGAGCTCACAATTGAAAACAGCAGCCACGCACCTAGCACTGGCCTAGCAGGCACTGAGCCACCACTGACCTCACAACCACAAACAGCAGCAACGCACCTAGCACTGGCCTAGCAGGCACTGAGCCACCACTGACCTCACAACCACCAAGAACAGCCACACACCTAGCACTGGCCTAGCAGGCACTGAGCCACCACTGACCTCACAACCACAAACAGCAGCCACGCACCTAGCACTGGCCTAGCAGGCACTGAGCCACCACTGAGCTCACAATTGAAAACAGCAGCCACGCACCTAGCACTGGCCTAGCAGGCACTGAGCCACCACTGACCTCACAACCACAAAGAACACCCACACAACTAGCACTGGCCTAGCAGGCACTGAGCCACCACTGACCTCACAACCACAAACAGCAGCCACGCACCTAGCACTGGCCTAGCAGGCACTGAGCTACCACTGACCTCACAACCACAAACAGCACCCACGCACCTAGCACTGGCCTAGCAGGCACTGAGCCACCACTGACCTCACAACCACAAACAGCACCCACGCACCTAGCACTGGCCTAGCAGGCACTGAGCCACCACTGACCTCACAACCACAAACAGCAGCCACGCACCTAGCACTGGCCTAGCAGGCACTGAGCCACCACTGACCTCACAACCACCAACAGCACCCACGCACCTAGCACTGGCCTAGCAGGCACTGAGCCACCACTGACCTCACAACCACAAACAGCAGCCACGCACCTAGCACTGGCCTAGCAGGCACTGAGCCACCACTGACCTCACAATTGAAAACAGCACCCACGCACCTAGCACTGGCCTAGCAGGCACTGAGCCACCACTGAGCTCACAATTGAAAACAGCAGCCACGCACCTAGCACTGGCCTAGCAGGCACTGAGCCACCACTGACCTCACAACCACAAACAGGAGCAACGCACCTAGCACTGGACTAGCAGGCACTGAGCCACCACTGACCTCACAACCACCAAGAACAGCCACACACCTAGCACTGGCCTAGCAGGCACTGAGCCACCATTGACCTCACAACCACAAACAGCAGCCACGCACCTAGCACTGGCCTAGCAGGCACTGAGCCACCACTGACCTCACAACCACAAACAGCACCCACGCAGCTAGCACTGGCCTAGCAGGCACTGAGCCACCACTGACCTCACAACCACAAACAGCAGCCACACACCTAGCACTGGCCTAGCAGGCACTGAGCCACCACTGACCTCACAACCACAAACAGCAGCCACGCACCTAGCACTGGCCTAGCAGGCACTGAGCCACCACTGACCTCACCACCACAAACAGCAGCCACGCACCTAGCACTGGCCTAGCAGGCACTGATTCACAAGTGACCTCACAATTGAAAAGAGCAGCCACGCACCTAGCACTGGCCTAGCAGGCACTGAGCCACCACTGACCTCACAATTGAAAACAGCAGCCACGCACCTAGCACTGGCCTAGCAGGCACTGAGCCACCACTGACCTCACAACCACAAACAGCAGCCACGCACCTAGCACTGGCCTAGCAGGCACTGAGCCACCACTGACCTCACAACCACAAACAGCAGCCACGCACCTAGCACTGGCCTAGCAGGCACTGAGCTACCACTGACCTCACAACCACAAACAGCAGCCACGCACCTAGCACTGGCCTAGCAGGCACTGAGCCACCACTGACCTCACAACCACAAACAGCACCCACGCACCTAGCACTGGCCTAGCAGGCACTGAGCCACCACTCACCTCACAACCACAAACAGCAGCCACGCACCTAGCACTGGCCTAGCAGGCACTGAGCCACCACTGACCTCACAACCACAAACAGCAGCCACGCACCTAGCACTGGCCTAGCAGGCACTGAGCCACCACTGACCTCACAATTGAAAACAGCACCCACGCACCTAGCACTGGCCCAGCAGGCACTGAGCCACCACTGACCTCACAATTGAAAACAGCAGCCACGCACCTAGCACTGGCCTAGCAGGCACTGAGCCACCACTGACCTCACAACCACAAACAGCAGCCACGCACCTAGCACTGGCCTAGCAGGCACTGAGCCACCACTGACCTCACAACCACAAACAGCAGCAACGCACCTAGCACTGGCCTAGCAGGCACTGAGCCACAAGGGACCTCACAATTGAAAACAGCAGCCACGCACCTAGCACTGGCCTAGCAGGCACTGAGCCACAAGTGACCTCACAATTGAAAACAGCAGCCACACACCTAGCACTGGCCTAGCAGGCACTGAGCCACCACTGACCTCACAACCACAAACAGCACCCACGCAGCTAGCACTGGCCTAGCAGGCACTGAGCTACCACTGACCTCACAATTGAAAACTGCAGCCACGCACCTAGCACTGGCCTAGCAGGCACTGAGCCACCACTGACCTCACAACCACAAACAGCACCCACGCACCTAGCACTGCCCTAGCAGGCACTGAGCCACCACTGACCTCACAACCACAAACAGCAGCCACGCACCTAGCACTGGCCTAGCAGGCACTGAGCCACCACTGACCTCACAACCACAAACAGCAGCCACGCACCTAGCACTGGCCTAGCAGGCACTGAGCCACCACTGACCTCACCACCACAAACAGCACCCACGCACCTAGCACTGGCCTAGCAGGCACTGATTCACAAGTGACCTCACAATTGAAAAGAGCAGCCACGCACCTAGCACTGGCCTAGCAGGCACTGAGCCAGCACTGACCTCACAATTGAAAACAGCATCCACGCAACTAGCACTGGCCTAGCAGGCACTGAGCCACCACTGACCTCACAACCACAAACAGCACCCACGCACCTAGCACTGGCCTAGCAGGCACTGAGCCACCACTGACCTCACAACCACAAACAGCAGCCACGCACCTAGCACTGGCCTAGCAGGCACTGAGCCACCACTGACCTCACAGCGACCAACAGCAGCCACGCACCTAGCACTGGCCTAGCAGGCACTGAGCCACCACTCACCTCACAAGCACAAACAGCAGCCACGCACCTAGCACTGGCCTAGCAGGCACTGAGCCACCACTGACCTCACAATTGAAAACAGCACCCACGCACCTAGAACTGGCCTAGCAGGCACTGAGCCAGCACTGACCTCACAATTGAAAACAGCAGCCACGCACCTAGCACTGGCCTAGCAGGCACTGAGCCACCACTGACCTCACAACCACAAACAGCACCCACCCACCTAGCACCGGCCTAGCAGGCACTGAGCCACCACTGACCTCACAACCACAAACAGCAGCAACGCACCTAGCACTGGCCTAGCAGGCACTGAGCCACCACTGACCTCACAACCACCAAGAACAGCCACGCACCTAGCACTGGCCTAGCAGGCACTGAGCCACCATTGACCTCACAACCACAAACAGCAGCCACGCACCTAGCACTGGCCTAGCAGGCACTGAGCCACCACTGACCTCACAACCACAAACAGCACCCACGCAGCTAGCACTGGCCTAGCAGGCCCTGAGCTACCACTGACCTCACAATTGAAAACTGCAGCCACGCACCTAGCACTGGCCTAGCAGGCACTGAGCCAGCACTGACCTCACAATTGAAAACAGCAGCCACGCACCTAGCACTGGCCTAGCAGGCACTGAGCCACCACTGACCTCACAACCACAAACAACACCCACGCACCTAGCACTGGCCTAGCAGGCACTGAGCCACCACTGACCTCACAACCACAAACAGCAGCCACACACCTAGCACTGGCCTAGCAGGCACTGAGCCACCACTGACCTCACAACCACAAACAGCAGCCACGCACCTAGCACTGGCCTAGCAGGCACTGAGCCACCACTCACCTCACAAGCACAAACAGCAGCCACGCACCTAGCACTGGCCTAGCAGGCACTGAGCCACCACTGACCTCACAATTGAAAACAGCACCCACGCACCTAGAACTGGCCTAGCAGGCACTGAGCCAGCACTGACCTCACAATTGAAAACAGCAGCCACGCACCTAGCACTGGCCTAGCAGGCACTGAGCCACCACTGACCTCACAACCACAAACAGCACCCACCCACCTAGCACTGGCCTAGCAGGCACTGAGCCACCACTGACCTCACAACCACAAACAGCAGCCACGCACCTAGCACTGGCCTAGCAGGCACTGAGCCACCACTGACCTCACAACCACAAACAGCAGCCACGAACCTAGCACTGGCCTAGCAGGCACTGAGCCACCACTGACCTCACAACCACAAACAGCACCCACGCACCTAGCACTGGCCTAGCAGGCACTGAGCCACCACTGACCTCACAACCACAAACAGAACCCACGCACCTAGCACTGGCCTAGCAGGCACTGAGCCACCACTGACCTCACAACCACAAACAGCACCCACGCAGCTAGCACTGGCCTAGCAGGCCCTGAGCCACCACTGACCTCACAATTGAAAACTGCAGCCACGCACCTAGCACTGGCCTAGCAGGCACTGAGCCACCACTGACCTCACAACCACAAACAGCAGCCACGCACCTAGCACTGGCCTAGCAGGCACTGAGCCACCACTGACCTCACAACCACAAACAACACCCACGCACCTAGCACTGGCCTAGCAGGCACTGAGCCACCACTGACCTCACAACCACAAACAGCAGCCACACACCTAGCACTGGCCTAGCAGGCACTGAGCCACCACTGACCTCACAACCACAAACAGCAGCCACGCACCTAGCACTGGCCTAGCAGGCACTGAGCCACCACTCACCTCACAAGCACAAACAGCAGCCACGCACCTAGCACTGGCCTAGCAGGCACTGAGCCACCACTGACCTCACAATTGAAAACAGCAGCCACGCACCTAGAACTGGCCTAGCAGGCACTGAGCCAGCACTGACCTCACAATTGAAAACAGCAGCCACGCACCTAGCACTGGCCTAGCAGGCACTGAGCCACCACTGACCTCACAACCACAAACAGCACCCACCCACCTAGCACTGGCCTAGCAGGCACTGAGCCACCACTGACCTCACAACCACAAACAGCAGCCACGCACCTAGCACTGGCCTAGCAGGCACTGAGCCACCACTGACCTCACAACCACAAACAGCAGCCACGCACCTAGCACTGGCCTAGCAGGCACTGAGCCACCACTGACCTCACAACCACAAACAGCACCCACGCACCTAGCACTGGCCTAGCAGGCACTGAGCCACCACTGACCTCACAACCACAAACAGAACCCACGCACCTAGCACTGGCCTAGCAGGCACTGAGCCACCACTGACCTCACAACCACAAACAGCAGCCACGCACCTAGCACTGGCCTAGCAGGCACTGAGCCACCACTGACCTCACAACCACAAACAGCAGCAACGCACCTAGCACTGGACTAGCAGGCACTGAGCCACCACTGACCTCACAACCACCAAGAGCAGCCACGCACCTAGCACTGGCCTAGCAGGCACTGAGCCACCATTGACCTCACAACCACAAACAGCAGCCACGCACCTAGCACTGGCCTAGCAGGCACTGAGCCACCACTGACCTCACAACCACAAACAGCACCCACGCAGCTAGCACTGGCCTAGCAGGCCCTGAGCTACCACTGACCTCACAATTGAAAACTGCAGCCACGCACCTAGCACTGGCCTAGCAGGCACTGAGCCACCACTGACCTCACAACCACAAACAGCAGCCACGCACCTAGCACTGGCCTAGCAGGCACTGAGCCACCACTGACCTCACAACCACAAACAGCAGCCACGCACCTAGCACTGGCCTAGCAGGCACTGAGCCACCACTGACCTCACCACCACAAACAGCACCCACGCACCTAGCACTGGCCTAGCAGGCACTGATTCACAAGTGACCTCACAATTGAAAAGAGCAGCCACGCACCTAGCACTGGCCTAGCAGGCACTGAGCCAGCACTGACCTCACAATTGAAAACAGCATCCACGCAACTAGCACTGGCCTAGCAGGCACTGAGCCACCACTGACCTCACAACCACAAACAGCACCCACGCACCTAGCACTGGCCTAGCAGGCACTGAGCCACCACTGACCTCACAACCACAAACAGCAGCCACGCACCTAGCACTGGCCTAGCAGGCACTGAGCCACCACTGACCTCACAGCGACCAACAGCAGCCACGCACCTAGCACTGGCCTAGCAGGCACTGAGCCACCACTCACCTCACAAGCACAAACAGCAGCCACGCACCTAGCACTGGCCTAGCAGGCACTGAGCCACCACTGACCTCACAATTGAAAACAGCACCCACGCACCTAGAACTGGCCTAGCAGGCACTGAGCCACCACTGACCTCACAATTGAAAACAGCAGCCACGCACCTAGCACTGGCCTAGCAGGCACTGAGCCACCACTGACCTCACAACCACAAACAGCACCCACCCACCTAGCACTGGCCTAGCAGGCACTGAGCCACCACTGACCTCACAACCACAAACAGCAGCAACGCACCTAGCACTGGCCTAGCAGGCACTGAGCCACCACTGACCTCACAACCACCAAGAACAGCCACGCACCTAGCACTGGCCTAGCAGGCACTGAGCCACCATTGACCTCACAACCACAAACAGCAGCCACGCACCTAGCACTGGCCTAGCAGGCACTGAGCCACCACTGACCTCACAACCACAAACAGCACCCACGCAGCTAGCACTGGCCTAGCAGGCCCTGAGCTACCACTGACCTCACAATTGAAAACTGCAGCCACGCACCTAGCACTGGCCTAGCAGGCACTGAGCCACAAGGGACCTCACAGTTGAAAACAGCAGCCACGCACCTAGCACTGGCCTAGCAGGCACTGAGCCACCACTGACCTCACAACCACAAACAACACCCACGCACCTAGCACTGGCCTAGCAGGCACTGAGCCACCACTGACCTCACAACCACAAACAGCAGCCACACACCTAGCACTGGCCTAGCAGGCACTGAGCCACCACTGACCTCACAACCACAAACAGCAGCCACGCACCTAGCACTGGCCTAGCAGGCACTGAGCCACCACTGACCTCACAACTGAAAACAGCAGCCACGCACCTAGCACTGGCCTAGCAGGCACTGAGCCACCACTCACCTCACAAGCACAAACAGCAGCCACGCACCTAGCACTGGCCTAGCAGGCACTGAGCCACCACTGACCTCACAATTGAAAACAGCACCCACGCACCTAGAACTGGCCTAGCAGGCACTGAGCCAGCACTGACCTCACAATTGAAAACAGCAGCCACGCACCTAGCACTGGCCTAGCAGGCACTGAGCCACCACTGACCTCACAACCACAAACAGCACCCACCCACCTAGCACTGGCCTAGCAGGCACTGAGCCACCACTGACCTCACAACCACAAACAGCAGCCACGCACCTAGCACTGGCCTAGCAGGCACTGAGCCACCACTGACCTCACAACCACAAACAGCAGCCACGCACCTAGCACTGGCCTAGCAGGCACTGAGCCACCACTGACCTCACAACCACAAACAGCACCCACGCAGCTAGCACTGGCCTAGCAGGCCCTGAGCTACCACTGACCTCACAATTGAAAACTGCAGCCACGCACCTAGCACTGGCCTAGCAGGCACTGAGCCACCACTGACCTCACAACCACAAACAGCAGCCACGCACCTAGCACTGGCCTAGCAGGCACTGAGCCACCACTGACCTCACAACCACAAACAGCAGCCACGCACCTAGCACTGGCCTAGCAGGCACTGAGCCACCACTGACCTCACCACCACAAACAGCACCCACGCACCTAGCACTGGCCTAGCAGGCACTGATTCACAAGTGACCTCACAATTGAAAAGAGCAGCCACGCACCTAGCACTGGCCTAGCAGGCACTGAGCCAGCACTGACCTCACAATTGAAAACAGCATCCACGCAACTAGCACTGGCCTAGCAGGCACTGAGCCACCACTGACCTCACAACCACAAACAGCAGCCACGCACCTAGCACTGGCCTAGCAGGCACTGAGCCACCACTGACCTCACAACCACAAACAGCAGCCACGCACCTAGCACTGGCCTAGCAGGCACTGAGCCACCACTGACCTCACAGCGACCAACAGCAGCCACGCACCTAGCACTGGCCTAGCAGGCACTGAGCCACCACTCACCTCACAAGCACAAACAGCAGCCACGCACCTAGCACTGGCCTAGCAGGCACTGAGCCACCACTGACCTCACAATTGAAAACAGCACCCACGCACCTAGAACTGGCCTAGCAGGCACTGAGCCAGCACTGACCTCACAATTGAAAACAGCAGCCACGCACCTAGCACTGGCCTAGCAGGCACTGAGCCACCACTGACCTCACAACCACAAACAGCACCCACCCACCTAGCACTGGCCTAGCAGGCACTGAGCCACCACTGACCTCACAACCACAAACAGCAGCAACGCACCTAGCACTGGCCTAGCAGGCACTGAGCCACCACTGACCTCACAACCACCAAGAACAGCCACGCACCTAGCACTGGCCTAGCAGGCACTGAGCCACCATTGACCTCACAACCACAAACAGCAGCCACGCACCTAGCACTGGCCTAGCAGGCACTGAGCCACTATTGACCTCACAACCACAAACAGCACCCACGCAGCTAGCACTGGCCTAGCAGGCCCTGAGCTACCACTGACCTCACAATTGAAAACTGCAGCCACGCACCTAGCACTGGCCTAGCAGGCACTGAGCCTCCACTGACCTCACAACCACAAACAGCAGCAACGCACCTAGCACTGGCCTAGCAGGCACTGAGCCACCACTGACCTCACAACCACAAACAGCAGCCACGCACCTAGCACTGGCCTAGCAGGCACTGAGCCACCACTGACCTCACAATTGAAAACAGCAGCCACGCACCTAGCTCTGGACTAGCAGGCACTGAGCCACCACTGACCTCACAACCACAAACAACACCCACGCACCTAGCACTGGCCTAGCAGGCACTGAGCCACCACTGACCTCACAACCACAAACAGCAGCCACACACCTAGCACTGGCCTAGCAGGCACTGAGCCACCACTGACCTCACAACCACAAACAGCAGCCACGCACCTAGCACTGGCCTAGCAGGCACTGAGCCACCACTGACCTCACCATCACAAACAGCAGCCACGCACCTAGCACTGGCCTAGCAGGCACTGAGCCACCACTGACCTCACAATTGAAAACAGCACCCACGCACCTAGCACTGGCCTAGCAGGCACTGAGCCACCACTGACCTCACAACCACAAACAGCAGCCACGCACCTAGCACTGGCCTAGCAGGCACTGAGCCACCACTGACCTCACAACCACCAACAGCAGCCACGCACCTAGCACTGGCCTAGCAGGCACTGAGCCACCACTGACCTCACAACCACAAACAGCACCCACGCACCTAGCACTGGCCTAGCAGGCACTGAGCCACCACTGACCTCACAACCACAAACAGCAGCCACGCACCTAGCACTGGCCTAGCAGGCACTGAGCCACCACTGACCTCACAATTGAAAACAGCAGCCACGCACCTAGCACTGGCCTAGCAGGCACTGAGCCACCACTGACCTCACAACCACAAACAGCAGCCACGCACCTAGCACTGGCCTAGCAGGCACTGAGCCACAAGGGACCTCACAATTGAAAACAGCAGCCACGCACCTAGCACTGGCCTAGCAGGCACTGAGCCACAAGTGACCTCACAATTGAAAACAGCACCCACGCACCTAGCACTGGCCTAGCAGGCACTGAGCCACCACTGACCTCACAATTGAAAACAGCAGCCACGCACCTAGCACTGGCCTAGCAGGCACTGAGCCACCACTGACCTCACAACCACAAACAGCAGCAACGCACCTAGCACTGGACTAGCAGGCACTGAGCCACCACTGACCTCACAACCACCAAGAGCAGCCACGCACCTAGCACTGGCCTAGCAGGCACTGAGCCACCATTGACCTCACAACCACAAACAGCAGCCACGCACCTAGCACTGGCCTAGCAGGCACTGAGCCACCACTGACCTCACAACCACAAACAGCACCCACGCAGCTAGCACTGGCCTAGCAGGCACTGAGCTACCACTGACCTCACAATTGAAAACTGCAGCCACGCACCTAGCACTGGCCTAGCAGGCACTGAGCCACCACTGACCTCACAACCACAAACAGCAGCCACGCACCTAGCACTGGCCTAGCAGGCACTGAGCCACCACTGACCTCACAACCACAAACAGCACCCACGCAGCTAGCACTGGCCTAGCAGGCCCTGAGCTACCACTGACCTCACAATTGAAAACTGCAGCCACGCACCTAGCACTGGCCTAGCAGGCACTGAGCCACCACTGACCTCACAACCACAAACAGCAGCCACGCACCTAGCACTGGCCTAGCAGGCACTGAGCCACCACTGACCTCACCACCACAAACAGCACCCACGCAACTAGCACTGGCCTAGCAGGCACTGATTCACAAGTGACCTCACAATTGAAAAGAGCAGCCACGCACCTAGCACTGGCCTAGCAGGCACTGAGCCAGCACTGACCTCACAATTGAAAACAGCATCCACGCAACTAGCACTGGCCTAGCAGGCACTGAGCCACCACTGACCTCACAACCACAAACAGCACCCACGCACCTAGCACTGGCCTAGCAGGCACTGAGCCACCACTGACCTCACAACCACAAACAGCAGCCACGCACCTAGCACTGGCCTAGCAGGCACTGAGCCACCACTGACCTCACAGCGACCAACAGCAGCCACGCACCTAGCACTGGCCTAGCAGGCACTGAGCCACCACTCACGTCACAAGCACAAACAGCAGCCACGCACCTAGCACTGGCCTAGCAGGCACTGAGCCACCACTGACCTCACAATTGAAAACAGCACCCACGCACCTAGAACTGGCCTAGCAGGCACTGAGCCAGCACTGACCTCACAATTGAAAACAGCAGCCACGCACCTAGCACTGGCCTAGCAGGCACTGAGCCACCACTGACCTCACAACCACAAACAGCACCCACCCACCTAGCACTGGCCTAGCAGGCACTGAGCCACCACTGACCTCACAACCACAAACAGCAGCAACGCACCTAGCACTGGCCTAGCAGGCACTGAGCCACCACTGACCTCACAACCACCAAGAACAGCCACGCACCTAGCACTGGCCTAGCAGGCACTGAGCCACCACTGACCTCACAACCACAAACAGCACCCACGCAGCTAGCACTGGCCTAGCAGGCCCTGAGCTACCACTGACCTCACAATTGAAAACTGCAGCCACGCACCTAGCACTGGCCTAGCAGGCACTGAGCCACCACTGACCTCACAACCACAAACAGCAGACACGCACCTAGCACTGGCCTAGCAGGCACTGAGCCACCACTGACCTCACAGCGACCAACAGCAGCCACGCACCTAGCACTGGCCTAGCAGGCACTGAGCCACCACTCACCTCACAAGCACAAACAGCAGCCACGCACCTAGCACTGGCCTAGCAGGCACTGAGCCACCACTGACCTCACAATTGAAAACAGCACCCACGCACCTAGAACTGGCCTAGCAGGCACTGAGCCAGCACTGACCTCACAATTGAAAACAGCAGCCACGCACCTAGCACTGGCCTAGCAGGCACTGAGCCACCACTGACCTCACAACCACAAACAGCAGCCACGCACCTAGCACTGGCCTAGCAGGCACTGAGCCACCACTGACCTCACAACCACAAACAGCAGCCACGCACCTAGCACTGGCCTAGCAGGCACTGAGCCACCACTGACCTCACAACCACAAACAGCAGCCACGCACCTAGCACTGGCCTAGCAGGCACTGAGCCACCACTGACCTCACAATTGAAAACAGCACCCACGCACCTAGCACTGGCCTAGCAGGCACTGAGCCACCACTGACCTCACAATTGAAAACAGCACCCACGCACCTAGCACTGGCCTAGCAGGCACTGAGCCACCACTGACCTCACAATTGAAAACAGCAGCCACGCACCTAGCACTGGCCTAGCAGGCACTGAGCCACCACTGACCTCACAACCACAAACAGCAGCAACGCACCTAGCACTGGACTAGCAGGCACTGAGCCACCACTGACCTCACAACCACCAAGAGCAGCTACGCACCTAGCACTGGCCTAGCAGGCACTGAGCCACCATTGACCTCACAACCACAAACAGCAGCCACGCACCTAGCACTGGCCTAGCAGGCACTGAGCCACCACTGACCTCACAACCACAAACAGCACCCACGCAGCTAGCACTGGCCTAGCAGGCCCTGAGCTACCACTGACCTCACAATTGAAAACTGCAGCCACGCACCTAGCACTGGCCTAGCAGGCACTGAGCCACCACTGACCTCACAACCACAAACAGCAGCCACGCACCTAGCACTGGCCTAGCAGGCACTGAGCCACCACTGACCTCACAACCACAAACAGCAGCCACGCACCTAGCACTGGCCTAGCAGGCACTGAGCCACCACTGACCTCACCACCACAACCAGCAGCCACGCACCTAGCACTGGCCTAGCAGGCACTGATTCACAAGTGACCTCACAATTGAAAAGAGCAGCCACGCACCTAGCACTGGCCTAGCAGGCACTGAGCCAGCACTGACCTCACAATTGAAAACAGCATCCACGCAACTAGCACTGGCCTAGCAGGCACTGAGCCACCACTGACCTCACAACCACAAACAGCACCCACGCACCTAGCACTGGCCTAGCAGGCACTGAGCCACCACTGACCTCACAACCACAAACAGCAGCCACGCACCTAGCACTGGCCTAGCAGGCACTGAGCCACCACTGACCTCACAGCGACCAACAGCAGCCACGCACCTAGCACTGGCCTAGCAGGCACTGAGCCACCACTCACCTCACAAGCACAAACAGCAGCCACGCACCTAGCACTGGCCTAGCAGGCACTGAGCCACCACTGACCTCACAATTGAAAACAGCACCCACGCACCTAGAACTGGCCTAGCAGGCACTGAGCCAGCACTGACCTCACAATTGAAAACAGCAGCCACGCACCTAGCACTGGCCTAGCAGGCACTGAGCCACCACTGACCTCACAACCACAAACAGCACCCACGCAGCTAGCACTGGCCTAGCAGGCCCTGAGCTACCACTGACCTCACAATTGAAAACTGCAGCCACGCACCTAGCACTGGCCTAGCAGGCACTGAGCCACCACTGACCTCACAACCACAAACAGCAGCCACGCACCTAGCACTGGCCTAGCAGGCACTGAGCCACCACTGACCTCACAATTGAAAACAGCAGCCACGCACCTAGCTCTGGACTAGCAGGCACTGAGCCACCACTGACCTCACAACCACAAACAACACCCACGCACCTAGCACTGGCCTAGCAGGCACTGAGCCACCACTGACCTCACAACCACAAACAGCAGCCACACACCTAGCACTGGCCTAGCAGGCACTGAGCCACCACTGACCTCACAACCACAAACAGCAGCCACGCACCTAGCACTGGCCTAGCAGGCACTGAGCCACCACTGACCTCACCATCACAAACAGCAGCCACGCACCTAGCACTGGCCTAGCAGGCACTGAGCCACCACTGACCTCACAATTGAAAACAGCACCCACGCACCTAGCACTGGCCTAGCAGGCACTGAGCCACCACTGACCTCACAACCACAAACAGCAGCCACGCACCTAGCACTGGCCTAGCAGGCACTGAGCCACCACTGACCTCACAACCACCAACAGCAGCCACGCACCTAGCACTGGCCTAGCAGGCACTGAGCCACCACTGACCTCACAACCACAAACAGCACCCACGCACCTAGCACTGGCCTAGCAGGCACTGAGCCACCACTGACCTCACAACCACAAACAGCACCCACGCACCTAGCACTGGCCTAGCAGGCACTGAGCCACCACTGACCTCACAATTGAAAACAGCAGCCACGCACCTAGCACTGGCCTAGCAGGCACTGAGCCACCACTGACCTCACAACCACAAACAGCAGCCACGCACCTAGCACTGGCCTAGCAGGCACTGAGCCACAAGGGACCTCACAATTGAAAACAGCAGCCACGCACCTAGCACTGGCCTAGCAGGCACTGAGCCACAAGTGACCTCACAACCACAAACAGCACCCACGCACCTAGCACTGGCCTAGCAGGCACTGAGCCACAAGTGACCTCACAACCACAAACAGCAGCCACGCACCTAGCACTGGCCTAGCAGGCACTGAGCCACAACAGACCTCACAACCACAAACAGCAGCCACGCACCTAGCACTGGCCTAGCAGGCACTGAGCCACAAGGGACCTCACAATTGAAAACAGCAGCCACGCACCTAGCACTGGCCTAGCAGGCACTGAGCCACAAGTGACCTCACAATTGAAAACAGCAGCCACACACCTAGCACTGGCCTAGCAGGCACTGAGCCACCACTGACCTCACAACCACAAACAGCAGCCACGCACCTAGCACTGGCCTAGCAGGCACTGAGCCACCACTGACCTCACAACCACAAACAGCACCCACGCACCTAGCTCTGGACTAGCAGGCACTGAGCCACCACTGACCTCACAGTTGAAAACAGCAGCCACGCACCTAGCACTGGCCTAGCAGGCACTGAGCCACCACTGACCTCACAATTGAAAACAGCACCCACGCACCTAGCACTGGCCTAGCAGGCACTGAGCCACCACTGACCTCACAATTGAAAACAGCAGCCACGCACCTAGCACTGGCCTAGCAGGCACTGAGCCACCACTAAGCTCACAATTGAAAACAGCAGCCACGCACCTAGCACTGGCCTAGCAGGCACTGAGCCACCACTGACCTCACAATTGAAAACAGCAGCCAGGCACCTAGCACTGGACTAGCAGGCACTGAGCCACCACTGACCTCACAACCACCAAGAACAGCCACGCACCTAGCACTGGCCTAGCAGGCACTGAGCCACCATTGACCTCACAACCACAAACAGCAGCCACGCACCTAGCACTGGCCTAGCAGGCACTGAGCCACCACTGACCTCACAACCACAAACAGCAGCCACGCAGCTAGCACTGGCCTAGCAGGCACTGAGCCACCACTGACCTCACAATTGAAAACTGCAGCCACGCACCTAGCACTGGCCTAGCAGGCACTGAGCCACCACTGACCTCACAACCACAAACAGCAGCCACGCACCTAGCACTGGCCTAGCAGGCACTGAGCCACCACTGACCTCACAATTGAAAACAGCAGCCACGCACCTAGCTCTGGACTAGCAGGCACTGAGCCACCACTGACCTCACAACCACAAACAACACCCACGCACCTAGCACTGGCCTAGCAGGCACTGAGCCACCACTGACCTCACAACCACAAACAGCAGCCACACACCTAGCACTGGCCTAGCAGGCACTGAGCCACCACTGACCTCACAACCACAAACAGCAGCCACGCACCTAGCACTGGCCTAGCAGGCACTGAGCCACCACTGACCTCACCACCACAAACAGCAGCCACGCACCTAGCACTGGCCTAGCAGGCACTGATTCACAAGTGACCTCACAATTGAAAAGAGCAGCCACGCACCTAGCACTGGCCTAGCAGGCACTGAGCCAGCACTGACCTCACAACCACAAACAGCAGCCACGCACCTAGCACTGGCCTAGCAGGCACTGAGCCACCACTGACCTCACAGTTGAAAACAGAACCCACGCACCTAGCACTGGCCTAGCAGGCACTGAGCCACCACTGACCTCACAACCACAAACAGCAGCCACGCACCTAGCACTGGCCTAGCAGGCACTGAGCCACCACTGACCTCACAATTGAAAACAGCAGCCACGCACCTAGCACTGGCCTAGCAGGCACTGAGCCACAAGTGACCTCACAACCACAAACAGCAGCCACGCACCTAGCACTGGCCTAGCAGGCACTGAGCCACAACAGACCTCACAACCACAAACAGCAGCCACGCACCTAGCACTGGCCTAGCAGGCACTGAGCTACCAATGACCTCACAACCACAAACAGCACCCACGCACCTAGCACTGGCCTAGCAGGCACTGAGCCACCACTGACCTCACAACCACAAACAGCACCCACGCACCTAGCACTGGCCTAGCAGGCACTGAGCCACCACTGACCTCACAACCACAAACAGCAGCCACGCACCTAGCACTGGCCTAGCAGGCACTGAGCCACCACTGACCTCACAACCACCAACAGCACCCACGCACCTAGCACTGGCCTAGCAGGCACTGAGCCACAAGTGACCTCACAACTGAAAACAGCAGCCACGCACCTAGCACTGGCCTAGCAGGCACTGAGCCACAAGGGACCTCACAATTGAAAACAGCAGCCACGCACCTAGCACTGGCCTAGCAGGCACTGAGCCACCACTGACCTCACAACTGAAAACAGCAGCCACGCACCTAGCACTGGCCTATCAGGCACTGATCCACAGGTGACCTCACAACCACAAACAGCAGCCACGCACCTAGCACTGGCCTAGCAGGCACTGAGCCACCACTGACCTCACAACCACAAACAGCAGCCACGCACCTAGCACTGGCCTAGCAGGCACTGAGCCACCACTGACCTCACAACTGAAAACAGCAGCCACGCACCTAGCACTGGCCTAGCAGGCACTGAGCCACCACTGACCTCACAACCACAAACAGCAGCCACGCACCTAGCACTGGCCTAGCAGGCCCTGAGCCACCACTGACCTCACAACCACAAACAGCAGCCACGCACCTAGCACTGGCCTAGCAGGCACTGAGCTACCACTGACCTCACAACCACAAACAGCACCCACGCACCTAGCACTGGCCTAGCAGGCACTGAGCCACCACTGACCTCACAACCACAAACAGCAGCCACGCACCTAGCACTGGCCTAGCAGGCACTGAGCCACCACTGACCTCACAACCGCAAACAGCAGCCACGCACCTAGCACTGGCCTAGCAGGCACTGAGCCACCACGTACCTCACAACCACCAACAGCAGCCACGCACCTAGCACTGGCCTAGCAGGCACTGAGCCACAAGGGACCTCACAATTGAAAACATCAGCCAGGCACCTAGCACTGGCCTAGCAGGCACTGAGCCACAAGGGACCTCACAATTGAAAACAGCAGCCACGCACCTAGCACTGGCCTAGCAGGCACTGAGCCACAAGTGACCTCACAACCACAAACAGCACCCACGCAGCTAGCACTGGCCCAGAAGGCACTGAGCCACCACTGACCTCACAACCACCAACAGCACCCACGCACCTAGCACTGGCCTAGCAGGCACTGAGCCACCACTGACCTCACAACTGAAAACAGCAGCCACGCACCTAGCACTGGCCTAGCAGGCACTGAGCCACAAGTGACCTCACAACCACAAACAGCAGCCACGCACCTAGCACTGGCCTAGCAGGCACTGAGCCACAAGTGACCTCACAATTGAAAACAGCAGCCACGCACCTAGCACTGGCCTAGCAGGCACTGAGCCACAAGTGACCTCACAATTGAAAACAGCAGCCACGCACCTAGCACTGGCCTAGCAGGCACTGAGCCACCACTGACCTCACAACCACAAAGAGCAGCCACGCACTTAGCACTGGCCTAGCAGGCACTGAGCCACCACTGACCTCACAATTGAAAATAGCAGCCACACACCTAGCACTGGCCTAGCAGGCACTGAGCCACAAGTGACCTCACAACTGAAAACAGGAGCCACGCACCTAGCACTGGCCTAGCAGGCACTGAGCCACAAGGGACCTCACAACCACAAACAGCAAGCACGCACCTAGCACTGGCCTAGCAGGCACTGAGCCACAAGGGACCTCACAATTGAAAACAGCAGCCACGCACCTAGCACTGGCCTAGCAGGCACTGAGCCACCACTGACCTCACAACCACAAACAGCACCCACGCACCTAGCACTGGCCTAGCAGGCACTGAGCCACCACTGACCTCACCACCACAAACAGCACCACGCACCTAGCACTGGCCTAGCAGGCACTGATTCACAAGTGACCTCACAATTGAAAAGAGCAGCCACGCACCTAGCACTGGCCTAGCAGGCACTGAGCCAGCACTGACCTCACAATTGAAAACAGCATCCACGCAACTAGCACTGGCCTAGCAGGCACTGAGCCACCACTGACCTCACAACCACAAACAGCACCCACGCACCTAGCACTGGCCTAGCAGGCACTGAGCCACCACTGACCTCACAACCACAAACAGCAGCCACGCACCTAGCACTGGCCTAGCAGGCACTGAGCCACCACTGACCTCACAGCGACCAACAGCAGCCACGCACCTAGCACTGGCCTAGCAGGCACTGAGCCACCACTCACCTCACAAGCACAAACAGCAGCCACGCACCTAGCACTGGCCTAGCAGGCACTGAGCCACCACTGACCTCACAATTGAAAACAGCACCCACGCACCTAGAACTGGCCTAGCAGGCACTGAGCCAGCACTGACCTCACAATTGAAAACAGCAGCCACGCACCTAGCACTGGCCTAGCAGGCACTGAGCCACCACTGACCTCACAACCACAAACAGCACCCAACCACCTAGCACTGGCCTAGCAGGCACTGAGCCACCACTGACCTCACAACCACAAACAGCAGCAACGCACCTAGCACTGGCCTAGCAGGCACTGAGCCACCACTGACCTCACAACCACCAAGAACAGCCACGCACCTAGCACTGGCCTAGCAGGCACTGAGCCACCATTGACCTCACAACCACAAACAGCAGCCACGCACCTAGCACTGGCCTAGCAGGCACTGAGCCACCACTGACCTCACAACCACAAACAGCACCCACGCAGCTAGCACTGGCCTAGCAGGCCCTGAGCTACCACTGACCTCACAATTGAAAACTGCAGCCACGCACCTAGCACTGGCCTAGCAGGCACTGAGCCACCACTGACCTCACAACCACAAACAGCAGCCACGCACCTAGCACTGGCCTAGCAGGCACTGAGCCACCACTGACCTCACAATTGAAAACAGCAGCCACGCACCTAGCTCTGGACTAGCAGGCACTGAGCCACCACTGACCTCACAACCACAAACAACACCCACGCACCTAGCACTGGCCTAGCAGGCACTGAGCCACCACTGACCTCACAACCACAAACAGCAGCCACACACCTAGCACTGGCCTAGCAGGCACTGAGCCACCACTGACCTCACAACCACAAACAGCAGCCACGCACCTAGCACTGGCCTAGCAGGCACTGAGCCACCACTGACCTCACCATCACAAACAGCAGCCACGCACCTAGCACTGGCCTAGCAGGCACTGAGCCACCACTGACCTCACAATTGAAAACAGCACCCACGCACCTAGCACTGGCCTAGCAGGCACTGAGCCACCACTGACCTCACAACCACAAACAGCAGCCACGCACCTAGCACTGGCCTAGCAGGCACTGAGCCACCACTGACCTCACAACCACCAACAGCAGCCACGCACCTAGCACTGGCCTAGCAGGCACTGAGCCACCACTGACCTCACAACCACAAACAGCAGCCACGCACCTAGCACTGGCCTAGCAGGCACTGAGCCACCACTGACCTCACAACCACAAACAGCACCCACGCACCTAGCACTGGCCTAGCAGGCACTGAGCCACCACTGAGCTCACAACTGAAAAGAGCAGCCACGCACCTAGCACTGGCCTAGCAGGCACTGAGCCACCACTGACCTCACAACCACAAACAGCAGCCACGCACCTAGCACTGGCCTAGCAGGCACTGAGCCACAAGGGACCTCACAATTGAAAACAGCAGCCACGCACCTAGCACTGGCCTAGCAGGCACTGAGCCACAAGTGACCTCACAACCACAAACAGCACCCACGCACCTAGCACTGGCCTAGCAGGCACTGAGCCACAAGTGACCTCACAACCACAAACAGCAGCCACGCACCTAGCACTGGCCTAGCAGGCACTGAGCCACAACAGACCTCACAACCACAAACAGCAGCCACGCACCTAGCACTGGCCTAGCAGGCACTGAGCCACAAGGGACCTCACAATTGAAAACAGCAGCCACGCACCTAGCACTGGCCTAGCAGGCACTGAGCCACAAGTGACCTCACAATTGAAAACAGCAGCCACACACCTAGCACTGGCCTAGCAGGCACTGAGCCACCACTGACCTCACAACCACAAACAGCAGCCACGCACCTAGCACTGGCCTAGCAGGCACTGAGCCACCACTGACCTCACAACCACAAACAGCACCCACGCACCTAGCTCTGGACTAGCAGGCACTGAGCCACCACTGACCTCACAGTTGAAAACAGCAGCCACGCACCTAGCACTGGCCTAGCAGGCACTGAGCCACCACTGACCTCACAATTGAAAACAGCACCCACGCACCTAGCACTGGCCTAGCAGGCACTGAGCCACCACTGACCTCACAATTGAAAACAGCAGCCACGCACCTAGCACTGGCCTAGCAGGCACTGAGCCACCACTAAGCTCACAATTGAAAACAGCAGCCACGCACCTAGCACTGGCCTAGCAGGCACTGAGCCACCACTGACCTCACAATTGAAAACAGCAGCCAGGCACCTAGCACTGGACTAGCAGGCACTGAGCCACCACTGACCTCACAACCACCAAGAACAGCCACGCACCTAGCACTGGCCTAGCAGGCACTGAGCCACCATTGACCTCACAACCACAAACAGCAGCCACGCACCTAGCACTGGCCTAGCAGGCACTGAGCCACCACTGACCTCACAACCACAAACAGCAGCCACGCAGCTAGCACTGGCCTAGCAGGCACTGAGCCACCACTGACCTCACAATTGAAAACTGCAGCCACGCACCTAGCACTGGCCTAGCAGGCACTGAGCCACCACTGACCTCACAACCACAAACAGCAGCCACGCACCTAGCACTGGCCTAGCAGGCACTGAGCCACCACTGACCTCACAATTGAAAACAGCAGCCACGCACCTAGCTCTGGACTAGCAGGCACTGAGCCACCACTGACCTCACAACCACAAACAACACCCACGCACCTAGCACTGGCCTAGCAGGCACTGAGCCACCACTGACCTCACAACCACAAACAGCAGCCACACACCTAGCACTGGCCTAGCAGGCACTGAGCCACCACTGACCTCACAACCACAAACAGCAGCCACGCACCTAGCACTGGCCTAGCAGGCACTGAGCCACCACTGACCTCACCACCACAAACAGCAGCCACGCACCTAGCACTGGCCTAGCAGGCACTGATTCACAAGTGACCTCACAATTGAAAAGAGCAGCCACGCACCTAGCAGTGGCCTAGCAGGCACTGAGCCACCACTGACCTCACAGTTGAAAACAGAACCCACGCACCTAGCACTGGCCTAGCAGGCACTGAGCCACCACTGACCTCACAACCACAAACAGCAGCCACGCACCTAGCACTGGCCTAGCAGGCACTGAGCCACCACTGAGCTCACAATTGAAAACAGCAGCCACGCACCTAGCACTGGCCTAGCAGGCACTGAGCCACAAGTGACCTCACAACCACAAACAGCAGCCACGCACCTAGCACTGGCCTAGCAGGCACTGAGCCACAACAGACCTCACAACCACAAACAGCAGCCACGCACCTAGCACTGGCCTAGCAGGCACTGAGCTACCAATGACCTCACAACCACAAACAGCACCCACGCACCTAGCACTGGCCTAGCAGGCACTGAGCCACCACTGACCTCACAACCACAAACAGCACCCACGCACCTAGCACTGGCCTAGCAGGCACTGAGCCACCACTGACCTCACAACCACAAACAGCAGCCACGCACCTAGCACTGGCCTAGCAGGCACTGAGCCACCACTGACCTCACAACCACCAACAGCACCCACGCACCTAGCACTGGCCTAGCAGGCACTGAGCCACAAGTGACCTCACAACTGAAAACAGCAGCCACGCACCTAGCACTGGCCTAGCAGGCACTGAGCCACAAGGGACCTCACAATTGAAAACAGCAGCCACGCACCTAGCACTGGCCTAGCAGGCACTGAGCCACCACTGACCTCACAACTGAAAACAGCAGCCACGCACCTAGCACTGGCCTATCAGGCACTGATCCACAGGTGACCTCACAACCACAAACAGCAGCCACGCACCTAGCACTGGCCTAGCAGGCACTGAGCCACCACTGACCTCACAACCACAAACAGCAGCCACGCACCTAGCACTGGCCTACCAGGCACTGAGCCACCACTGACCTCACAACTGAAAACAGCAGCCACGCACCTAGCACTGGCCTAGCAGGCACTGAGCCACCACTGACCTCACAACCACAAACAGCAGCCACGCACCTAGCACTGGCCTAGCAGGCCCTGAGCCACCACTGAGCTCACAACTGAAAACAGCAGCCACGCACCTAGCACTGGCCTAGCAAGCACTGAGCCACCACTGACCTCACAATTGAAAACAGCAGCCACGCACCTAGCACTGGCCTAGCAGGCACTGAGCCACCACTGACCTCACAACCACAAACAGCAGCCACGCACCTAGCACTGGCCTAGCAGGCACTGAGCCACCACTGACCTCACAACCACAAACAGCAGCCACGCACCTAGCACTGGCCTAGCAGGCACTGAGCTACCACTGACCTCACAACCACAAACAGCACCCACGCACCTAGCACTGGCCTAGCAGGCACTGAGCCACCACTGACCTCACAACCACAAACAGCAGCCACGCACCTAGCACTGGCCTAGCAGGCACTGAGCCACCACTGACCTCACAACCGCAAACAGCAGCCACGCACCTAGCACTGGCCTAGCAGGCACTGAGCCACCACTGACCTCACAACCACAAACAGCACCCACGCACCTAGCACTGGCCTAGCAGGCACTGAGCCACAAGGGACCTCACAATTGAAAACATCAGCCAGGCACCTAGCACTGGCCTAGCAGGCACTGAGCCACAAGGGACCTCACAATTGAAAACAGCAGCCACGCACCTAGCACTGGCCTAGCAGGCACTGAGCCACAAGTGACCTCACAACCACAAACAGCACCCACGCAGCTAGCACTGGCCCAGAAGGCACTGAGCCACCACTGACCTCACAACCACAAACAGCACCCACGCACTTAGCACTGGCCTAGCAGGCACTGAGCCACCACTGACCTCACAACTGAAAACAGCAGCCACGCACCTAGCACTGGCCTAGCAGGCACTGAGCCACAAGTGACCTCACAACCACAAACAGCAGCCACGCACCTAGCACTGGCCTAGCAGGCACTGAGCCACAAGTGACCTCACAATTGAAAACAGCAGCCACGCACCTAGCACTGGCCTAGCAGGCACTGAGCCACAAGTGACCTCACAATTGAAAACAGCAGCCACGCACCTAGCACTGGCCTAGCAGGCACTGAGCCACCACTGACCTCACAACCACAAAGAGCAGCCACGCACTTAGCACTGGCCTAGCAGGAACTGAGCCACCACTGACCTCACAATTGAAAACATCAGCCAGGCACCTAGCACTGGCCTAGCAGGCACTGAGCCACAAGTGACCTCACAACTGAAAACAGGAGCCACGCACCTAGCACTGGCCTAGCAGGCACTGAGCCACAAGGGACCTCACAACCACAAACAGCAAGCACGCACCTAGCACTGGCCTAGCAGGCACTGAGCCACAAGGGACCTCACAATTGAAAACAGCAGCCACGCACCTAGCACTGGCCTAGCAGGCACTGAGCCACCACTGACCTCACAACCACAAACAGCACCCACGCACCTAGCACTGGCCTAGCAGGCACTGAGCCACAAGTGACCTCACAACCACAAACAGCAGCCACGCACCTAGCACTGGCCTAGCAGGCACTGAGCCACAACAGACCTCACAACCACAAACAGCAGCCACGCACCTAGCACTGGCCTAGCAGGCACTGAGCCACAAGGGACCTCACAATTGAAAACAGCAGCCACGCACCTAGCACTGGCCTAGCAGGCACTGAGCCACAAGTGACCTCACAATTGAAAACAGCAGCCACACACCTAGCACTGGCCTAGCAGGCACTGAGCCACCACTGACCTCACAACCACAAACAGCAGCCACGCACCTAGCACTGGCCTAGCAGGCACTGAGCCACCACTGACCTCACAACCACAAACAGCACCCACGCACCTAGCTCTGGACTAGCAGGCACTGAGCCACCACTGACCTCACAGTTGAAAACAGCAGCCACGCACCTAGCACTGGCCTAGCAGGCACTGAGCCACCACTGACCTCACAATTGAAAACAGCACCCACGCACCTAGCACTGGCCTAGCAGGCACTGAGCCACCACTGACCTCACAATTGAAAACAGCACCCACGCACCTAGCACTGGCCTAGCAGGCACTGAGCCACCACTGAGCTCACAATTGAAAACAGCAGCCACGCACCTAGCACTGGCCTAGCAGGCACTGAGCCACCACTGACCTCACAATTGAAAACAGCAGCCAGGCACCTAGCACTGGACTAGCAGGCACTGAGCCACCACTGACCTCACAACCACCAAGAACAGCCACGCACCTAGCACTGGCCTAGCAGGCACTGAGCCACCATTGACCTCACAACCACAAACAGCAGCCACGCACCTAGCACTGGCCTAGCAGGCACTGAGCCACCACTGACCTCACAACCACAAACAGCAGCCACGCAGCTAGCACTGGCCTAGCAGGCCCTGAGCTACCACTGACCTCACAATTGAAAACTGCAGCCACGCACCTAGCACTGGCCTAGCAGGCACTGAGCCACCACTGACCTCACAACCACAAACAGCAGCCACGCACCTAGCACTGGCCTAGCAGGCACTGAGCCACCACTGACCTCACAATTGAAAACAGCAGCCACGCACCTAGCTCTGGACTAGCAGGCACTGAGCCACCACTGACCTCACAACCACAAACAACACCCACGCACCTAGCACTGGCCTAGCAGGCACTGAGCCACCAATGACCTCACAACCACAAACAGCAGCCACACACCTAGCACTGGCCTAGCAGGCACTGAGCCACCACTGACCTCACAACCACAAACAGCAGCCACGCACCTAGCACTGGCCTAGCAGGCACTGAGCCACCACTGACCTCACCACCACAAACAGCAGCCACGCACCTAGCACTGGCCTAGCAGGCACTGATTCACAAGTGACCTCACAATTGAAAAGAGCAGCCACGCACCTAGCACTGGCCTAGCAGGCACTGAGCCACCACTGACCTCACAATTGAAAACAGCACCCACGCACCTAGCACTGGCCTAGCAGGCACTGAGCCACCACTGACCTCACAACCACAAACAGCAGCCACGCACCTAGCACTGGCCTAGCAGGCACTGAGCCACCACTGAGCTCACAATTGAAAACAGCAGCCACGCACCTAGCACTGGCCTAGCAGGCACTGAGCCACCACTGACCTCACAACCACAAACAGCAGCCACGCACCTAGCACTGGCCTAGCAGGCACTGAGCCACCACTGACCTCACAACCACAAACAGCAGCCACGCACCTAGCACTGGCCTAGCAGGCACTGAGCTACCACTGACCTCACAACCACAAACAGCACCCACGCACCTAGCACTGGCCTAGCAGGCACTGAGCCACAAGTGACCTCACAACTGAAAACAGCAGCCACGCACCTAGCACTGGCCTAGCAGGCACTGAGCCACAAGGGACCTCACAATTGAAAACAGCAGCCACGCACCTAGCACTGGCCTAGCAGGCACTGAGCCACCACTGACCTCACAATTGAAAACAGCACCCACGCACATAGCACTGGCCTATCAGGCACTGATCCACAGGTGACCTCACAATTGAAAACAGCAGCCACGCACCTAGCACTGGCCTAGCAGGCACTGAGCCACCACTGACCTCACAACCACAAACAGCAGCAACGCACCTAGCACTGGACTAGCAGGCACTGAGCCACCACTGACCTCACAACCACCAAGAGCAGCCACGCACCTAGCACTGGCCTAGCAGGCACTGAGCCACCACTGACCTCACAACCACAAACAGCACCCACGCAGCTAGCACTGGCCTAGCAGGGCCTGAGCTACCGCTGACCTCACAATTGAAAACTGCAGCCACGCACCTAGCACTGGCCTAGCAGGCACTGAGCCAGCACTGACCTCACAACCACAAACAGCAGCCACGCACCTAGCACTGGCCTAGCAGGCACTGAGCCACCACTGACCTCACAACCACAAACAGCAGCCACGCACCTAGCACTGGCCTAGCAGGCACTGAGCCACCACTGACCTCACAACCACAAACAGCAGCCACGCACCCAGAAGTGGCCTAGCAGGCACTGAGCCACCACTGACCTCACAACCACAAACAGCAGCCACGCACCTAGCACTGGCCTAGCAGGCACTGAGCCACCACTGACCTCACAACCACAAACAGCAGCCACGCACCTAGCACTGGCCTAGCAGGCACTGAGCCACCACTGACCTCACAACTGAAAACAGCAGCCACGCACCTAGCACTGGCCTAGCAGGCACTGAGCCACCACTGACCTCACAACCACAAACAGCAGCCACGCACCTAGCACTGGCCTAGCAGGCACTGAGCCACCACTGAGCTCACAATTGAAAACAGCAGCCACGCACCTAGCACTGGCCTAGCAGGCACTGAGCCACCACTGACCTCACAATTGAAAACAGCACCCACGCACCTAGAACTGGCCTAGCAGGCACTGAGCCAGCACTGACCTCACAATTGAAAACAGCACCCACGCACCTAGCACTGGCCTAGCAGGCACTGAGCCACCACTGACCTCACAACCACAAACAGCAGCCACGCAGCTAGCACTGGCCTAGCAGGCACTGAGCCACCACTGACCTCACAACCACAAACAGCAGCCACGCACCTAGCACTGGCCTAGCAGGCACTGAGCTACCACTGACCTCACAACCACAAACAGCAGCCACGCACCTAGCACTGGCCTAGCAGGCACTGAGCCACAAGTGACCTCACAACCACAAACAGCACCCACGCACCTAGCACTGGCCTAGCAGGCACTGAGCCACCACTGACCTCACAACCACAAACAGCAGCCACGCAGCTAGCACTGGCCTAGCAGGCACTGAGCCACCACTGACCTCACAACCACAAACAGCAGCCACGCACCTAGCACTGGCCTAGCAGGCACTGAGCTACCACTGACCTCACAACCACAAACAGCAGCCACGCACCTAGCACTGGCCTAGCAGGCACTGATTCACAAGTGACCTCACAATTGAAAAGAGCAGCCACGCACCTAGCACTGGCCTAGCAGGCACTGAGCCACCACTGACCTCACAATTGAAAACAGCACCCACGCACCTAGCACTGGCCTAGCAGGCACTGAGCCACCACTGACCTCACAACCACAAACAGCAGCCACACACCTAGCACTGGCCTAGCAGGCACTGAGCCACCACTGAGCTCACAATGAAAACAGCAGCCACGCACCTAGCACTGGCCTAGCAGGCACTGAGCCACCACTGACCTCACAACCACAAACAGCACCCACGCACCTAGCACTGGCCTAGCAGGCACTGAGCCACCACTGAGCTCACAATTGAAAACAGCAGCCACGCACCTAGCACTGGCCTAGCAGGCACTGAGCCACCACTGACCTCACAACCACAAACAGCAGCAACGCACCTAGCACTGGACTAGCAGGCACTGAGCCACCACTGACCTCACAACCACCAAGAACAGCCACGCACCTAGCACTGGCCTAGCAGGCACTGAGCCACAAGGGACCTCACAATTGAAAACAGCAGCCACGCACCTAGCACTGGCCTAGCAGGCACTGAGCCACAAGTGACCTCACAACCACAAACAGCACCCACGCAGCTAGCACTGGCCCAGAAGGCACTGAGCCACCACTGACCTCACAACCACAAACAGCACCCACGCACTTAGCACTGGCCTAGCAGGCACTGAGCCACCACTGACCTCACAACTGAAAACAGCAGCCACGCACCTAGCACTGGCCTAGCAGGCACTGAGCCACAAGTGACCTCACAACCACAAACAGCAGCCACGCACCTAGCACTGGCCTAGCAGGCACTGAGCCACAAGTGACCTCACAATTGAAAACAGCAGCCACGCACCTAGCACTGGCCTAGCAGGCACTGAGCCACAAGTGACCTCACAATTGAAAACAGCAGCCACGCACCTAGCACTGGCCTAGCAGGCACTGAGCCACCACTGACCTCACAACCACAAAGAGCAGCCACGCACTTAGCACTGGCCTAGCAGGAACTGAGCCACCACTGACCTCACAATTGAAAACATCAGCCAGGCACCTAGCACTGGCCTAGCAGGCACTGAGCCACAAGTGACCTCACAACTGAAAACAGGAGCCACGCACCTAGCACTGGCCTAGCAGGCACTGAGCCACAAGGGACCTCACAACCACAAACAGCAAGCACGCACCTAGCACTGGCCTAGCAGGCACTGAGCCACAAGGGACCTCACAATTGAAAACAGCAGCCACGCACCTAGCACTGGCCTAGCAGGCACTGAGCCACCACTGACCTCACAACCACAAACAGCACCCACGCACCTAGCACTGGCCTAGCAGGCACTGAGCCACAAGTGACCTCACAACCACAAACAGCAGCCACGCACCTAGCACTGGCCTAGCAGGCACTGAGCCACAACAGACCTCACAACCACAAACAGCAGCCACGCACCTAGCACTGGCCTAGCAGGCACTGAGCCACAAGGGACCTCACAATTGAAAACAGCAGCCACGCACCTAGCACTGGCCTAGCAGGCACTGAGCCACAAGTGACCTCACAATTGAAAACAGCAGCCACACACCTAGCACTGGCCTAGCAGGCACTGAGCCACCACTGACCTCACAACCACAAACAGCAGCCACGCACCTAGCACTGGCCTAGCAGGCACTGAGCCACCACTGACCTCACAACCACAAACAGCACCCACGCACCTAGCTCTGGACTAGCAGGCACTGAGCCACCACTGACCTCACAGTTGAAAACAGCAGCCACGCACCTAGCACTGGCCTAGCAGGCACTGAGCCACCACTGACCTCACAATTGAAAACAGCACCCACGCACCTAGCACTGGCCTAGCAGGCACTGAGCCACCACTGACCTCACAATTGAAAACAGCACCCACGCACCTAGCACTGGCCTAGCAGGCACTGAGCCACCACTGAGCTCACAATTGAAAACAGCAGCCACGCACCTAGCACTGGCCTAGCAGGCACTGAGCCACCACTGACCTCACAATTGAAAACAGCAGCCAGGCACCTAGCACTGGACTAGCAGGCACTGAGCCACCACTGACCTCACAACCACCAAGAACAGCCACGCACCTAGCACTGGCCTAGCAGGCACTGAGCCACCATTGACCTCACAACCACAAACAGCAGCCACGCACCTAGCACTGGCCTAGCAGGCACTGAGCCACCACTGACCTCACAACCACAAACAGCAGCCACGCAGCTAGCACTGGCCTAGCAGGCCCTGAGCTACCACTGACCTCACAATTGAAAACTGCAGCCACGCACCTAGCACTGGCCTAGCAGGCACTGAGCCACCACTGACCTCACAACCACAAACAGCAGCCACGCACCTAGCACTGGCCTAGCAGGCACTGAGCCACCACTGACCTCACAATTGAAAACAGCAGCCACGCACCTAGCTCTGGACTAGCAGGCACTGAGCCACCACTGACCTCACAACCACAAACAACACCCACGCACCTAGCACTGGCCTAGCAGGCACTGAGCCACCAATGACCTCACAACCACAAACAGCAGCCACACACCTAGCACTGGCCTAGCAGGCACTGAGCCACCACTGACCTCACAACCACAAACAGCAGCCACGCACCTAGCACTGGCCTAGCAGGCACTGAGCCACCACTGACCTCACCACCACAAACAGCAGCCACGCACCTAGCACTGGCCTAGCAGGCACTGATTCACAAGTGACCTCACAATTGAAAAGAGCAGCCACGCACCTAGCACTGGCCTAGCAGGCACTGAGCCACCACTGACCTCACAATTGAAAACAGCACCCACGCACCTAGCACTGGCCTAGCAGGCACTGAGCCACCACTGACCTCACAACCACAAACAGCAGCCACGCACCTAGCACTGGCCTAGCAGGCACTGAGCCACCACTGAGCTCACAATTGAAAACAGCAGCCACGCACCTAGCACTGGCCTAGCAGGCACTGAGCCACCACTGACCTCACAACCACAAACAGCAGCCACGCACCTAGCACTGGCCTAGCAGGCACTGAGCCACCACTGACCTCACAACCACAAACAGCAGCCACGCACCTAGCACTGGCCTAGCAGGCACTGAGCTACCACTGACCTCACAACCACAAACAGCACCCACGCACCTAGCACTGGCCTAGCAGGCACTGAGCCACAAGTGACCTCACAACTGAAAACAGCAGCCACGCACCTAGCACTGGCCTAGCAGGCACTGAGCCACAAGGGACCTCACAATTGAAAACAGCAGCCACGCACCTAGCACTGGCCTAGCAGGCACTGAGCCACCACTGACCTCACAATTGAAAACAGCACCCACGCACATAGCACTGGCCTATCAGGCACTGATCCACAGGTGACCTCACAATTGAAAACAGCAGCCACGCACCTAGCACTGGCCTAGCAGGCACTGAGCCACCACTGACCTCACAACCACAAACAGCAGCAACGCACCTAGCACTGGACTAGCAGGCACTGAGCCACCACTGACCTCACAACCACCAAGAGCAGCCACGCACCTAGCACTGGCCTAGCAGGCACTGAGCCACCACTGACCTCACAACCACAAACAGCACCCACGCAGCTAGCACTGGCCTAGCAGGGCCTGAGCTACCGCTGACCTCACAATTGAAAACTGCAGCCACGCACCTAGCACTGGCCTAGCAGGCACTGAGCCAGCACTGACCTCACAACCACAAACAGCAGCCACGCACCTAGCACTGGCCTAGCAGGCACTGAGCCACCACTGACCTCACAACCACAAACAGCAGCCACGCACCTAGCACTGGCCTAGCAGGCACTGAGCCACCACTGACCTCACAACCACAAACAGCAGCCACGCACCCAGAAGTGGCCTAGCAGGCACTGAGCCACCACTGACCTCACAACCACAAACAGCAGCCACGCACCTAGCACTGGCCTAGCAGGCACTGAGCCACCACTGACCTCACAACCACAAACAGCAGCCACGCACCTAGCACTGGCCTAGCAGGCACTGAGCCACCACTGACCTCACAACTGAAAACAGCAGCCACGCACCTAGCACTGGCCTAGCAGGCACTGAGCCACCACTGACCTCACAACCACAAACAGCAGCCACGCACCTAGCACTGGCCTAGCAGGCACTGAGCCACCACTGAGCTCACAATTGAAAACAGCAGCCACGCACCTAGCACTGGCCTAGCAGGCACTGAGCCACCACTGACCTCACAATTGAAAACAGCACCCACGCACCTAGAACTGGCCTAGCAGGCACTGAGCCAGCACTGACCTCACAATTGAAAACAGCACCCACGCACCTAGCACTGGCCTAGCAGGCACTGAGCCACCACTGACCTCACAACCACAAACAGCAGCCACGCAGCTAGCACTGGCCTAGCAGGCACTGAGCCACCACTGACCTCACAACCACAAACAGCAGCCACGCACCTAGCACTGGCCTAGCAGGCACTGAGCTACCACTGACCTCACAACCACAAACAGCAGCCACGCACCTAGCACTGGCCTAGCAGGCACTGAGCCACAAGTGACCTCACAACCACAAACAGCACCCACGCACCTAGCACTGGCCTAGCAGGCACTGAGCCACCACTGACCTCACAACCACAAACAGCAGCCACGCAGCTAGCACTGGCCTAGCAGGCACTGAGCCACCACTGACCTCACAACCACAAACAGCAGCCACGCACCTAGCACTGGCCTAGCAGGCACTGAGCTACCACTGACCTCACAACCACAAACAGCAGCCACGCACCTAGCACTGGCCTAGCAGGCACTGATTCACAAGTGACCTCACAATTGAAAAGAGCAGCCACGCACCTAGCACTGGCCTAGCAGGCACTGAGCCACCACTGACCTCACAATTGAAAACAGCACCCACGCACCTAGCACTGGCCTAGCAGGCACTGAGCCACCACTGACCTCACAACCACAAACAGCAGCCACACACCTAGCACTGGCCTAGCAGGCACTGAGCCACCACTGAGCTCACAATGAAAACAGCAGCCACGCACCTAGCACTGGCCTAGCAGGCACTGAGCCACCACTGACCTCACAACCACAAACAGCACCCACGCACCTAGCACTGGCCTAGCAGGCACTGAGCCACCACTGAGCTCACAATTGAAAACAGCAGCCACGCACCTAGCACTGGCCTAGCAGGCACTGAGCCACCACTGACCTCACAACCACAAACAGCAGCAACGCACCTAGCACTGGACTAGCAGGCACTGAGCCACCACTGACCTCACAACCACCAAGAACAGCCACGCACCTAGCACTGGCCTAGCAGGCACTGAGCCACCATTGACCTCACAACCACAAACAGCAGCCACGCACCTAGCACTGGCCTAGCAGGCACTGAGCCACCACTGACCTCACAACCACAAACAGCAGCCACGCAGCTAGCACTGGCCTAGCAGGCCCTGAGCTACCACTGACCTCACAATTGAAAACTGCAGCCACGCACCTAGCACTGGCCTAGCAGGCACTGAGCCACCACTGACCTCACAACCACAAACAGCAGCCACGCACCTAGCACTGGCCTAGCAGGCACTGAGCCACCACTGACCTCACAATTGAAAACAGCAGCCACGCACCTAGCTCTGGACTAGCAGGCACTGAGCCACCACTGACCTCACAACCACAAACAACACCCACGCACCTAGCACTGGCCTAGCAGGCACTGAGCCACCAATGACCTCACAACCACAAACAGCAGCCACACACCTAGCACTGGCCTAGCAGGCACTGAGCCACCACTGACCTCACAACCACAAACAGCAGCCACGCACCTAGCACTGGCCTAGCAGGCACTGAGCCACCACTGACCTCACCACCACAAACAGCAGCCACGCACCTAGCACTGGCCTAGCAGGCACTGATTCACAAGTGACCTCACAATTGAAAAGAGCAGCCACGCACCTAGCACTGGCCTAGCAGGCACTGAGCCACAAGGGACCTCACAATTGAAAACAGCAGCCACGCACCTAGCACTGGCCTAGCAGGCACTGAGCCACCACTGACCTCACAACCACCAACAGCAGCCACGCACCTAGCACTGGCCTAGCAGGCCCTGAGCCACCACTGACCTCACAACCACCAACAGCACCCACGCACCTAGCACTGGCCTAGCAGGCACTGAGCCACCACTGACCTCACAACCACCAACAGCAGCCACGCACCTAGCACTGGCCTAGCAGGCACTGAGCCACCACTGAGCTCACAATTGAAAATAGCAGCCACGCACCTAGCACTGGCCTAGCAGGCACTGAGCCACCACTGACCTCACAATTGAAAACAGCACCCACGCACCTAGCACTGGCCTAGCAGGCACTGAGCCACCACTGACCTCACAACCACAAACAGCAGCCACGCACCTAGCACTGGCCTAGCAGGCACTGAGCCACCACTGAGCTCACAATTGAAAACAGCAGCCACGCACCTAGCACTGGCCTAGCAGGCACTGAGCCACCACTGACCTCACAACCACAAACAGCAGCCACGCACCTAGCACTGGCCTAGCAGGCACTGAGCTACCACTGACCTCACAACCACAAACAGCACCCACGCACCTAGCACTGGCCTAGCAGGCACTGAGCCACCACTGACCTCACAACCACAAACAGCACCCACGCACCTAGCACTGGCCTAGCAGGCACTGAGCCACCACTGACCTCACAACCACAAACAGCAGCCACGCACCTAGCACTGGCCTAGCAGGCACTGAGCCACCACTGACCTCACAACTGAAAACAGCAGCCACGCACCTAGCACTGGCCTAGCAGGCACTGAGCCACAAGGGACCTCACAACTGAAAACAGCAGCCACGCACCTAGCACTGGCCTAGCAGGCACTGAGCCACAAGGGACCTCACAACTGAAAACAGCAGCCACGCACCTAGCACTGGCCTAGCAGGCACTGAGCCACCACTGACCTCACAATTGAAAACAGCACCCACGCACCTAGCACTGGCCTATCAGGCACTGATCCACAGGTGACCTCACAATTGAAAACAGCAGCCACGCACCTAGCACTGGCCTAGCAGGCACTGAGCCACCACTGACCTCTCAACCACAAACAGCAGCAACGCACCTAGCACTGGACTAGCAGGCACTGAGCCACCACTGACCTCACAACCACCAAGAGCAGCCACGCACCTAGCACTGGCCTAGCAGGCACTGAGCCACAAGTGACCTCACAACCACAAACAGCACCCACGCAGCTAGCACTGGCCTAGCAGGCCCTGAGCTACCACTGACCTCACAATTGAAAACTGCAGCCACGCACCTAGCACTGGCCTAGCAGGCACTGAGCCAGCACTGACCTCACAACCACAAACAGCAGCCACGCACCTAGCACTGGCCTAGCAGGCACTGAGCCACCACTGACCTCACCATCACAAACAGCAGCCACGCACCTAGCACTGGCCTAGCAGGCACTGAGCCACCACTGACCTCACAACCACAAACAGCAGCCACGCACCCAGAAGTGGCCTAGCAGGCACTGAGCCACCACTGACCTCACAACCACAAACAGCAGCCACGCACCTAGCACTGGCCTAGCAGGCACTGAGCCACCACTGACCTCACAACCACAAACAGCAGCCACGCACCTAGCAATGGCCTAGCAGGCACTGAGCCACCACTGACCTCACAACTGAAAACAGCAGCCACGCACCTAGCACTGGCCTAGCAGGCACTGAGCCACCACTCACCTCACAAGCACAAACAGCAGCCACGCACCTAGCACTGGCCTAGCAGGCACTGAGCCACCACTGAGCTCACAATTGAAAACAGCAGCCACGCACCTAGCACTGGCCTAGCAGGCACTGAGCCACCACTGACCTCACAATTGAAAACAGCACCCACGCACCTAGAACTGGCCTAGCAGGCACTGAGCCAGCACTGACCTCACAATTGAAAACAGCAGCCACGCACCTAGCACTGGCCTAGCAGGCACTGAGCCACCACTGACCTCACAACCACAAACAGCAGCCACGCAGCTAGCACTGGCCTAGCAGGCACTGAGCCACCACTGACCTCAAAACTGAAAACTGCAGCCACGCACCTAGCACTGGCCTAGCAGGCACTGAGCCACCACTGACCTCACAACCACAAACAGCACCCACGCACCTAGCACTGGCCTAGCAGGCACTGAGCCACCACTGACCTCACAACCACAAACAGCAGCCACGCACCTAGCACTGGCCTAGCAGGCACTGAGCCACCACTGACCTCACAACCACAAACAGCCCCCACGCACCTAGCACTGGCCTAGCAGGCACTGATTCACAAGTGACCTCACAATTGAAAAGAGCAGCCACGCACCTAGCACTGGCCTAGCAGGCACTGAGCCACCACTGACCTCACAATTGAAAACAGCAGCCACGCACCTAGCACTGGCCTAGCAGGCACTGAGCCACCACTGACCTCACAACCACAAACAGCAGCCACGCACCTAGCACTGGCCTAGCAGGCACTGAGCCACCACTGAGCTCACAATTGAAAACAGCAGCCACGCACCTAGCACTGGCCTAGCAGGCACTGAGCCACCACTGACCTCACAACCACAAACAGCAGCCACGCACCTAGCACTGGCCTAGCAGGCACTGAGCCACCACTGACCTCACAACAACAAACAGCAGCCACGCACCTAGCACTGGCCTACCAGGCACTGAGCCACCACTGACCTCACAACCACAAACAGCACCCACGCACCTAGCACTGGCCGAGCAGGCACTGAGCCACCACTGACCTCACAACCACAAACAGCACCCACGCACCTAGCACTGGCCTAGCAGGCACTGAGCCACCACTGACCTCACAACCACAAACAGCAGCCACGCACCTAGCACTGGCCTAGCAGGCACTGAGCCACCACTGACCTCACAACTGAAAACAGCAGCCACGCACCTAGCACTGGCCTAGCAGGCACTGAGCCACCACTCACCTCACAAGCACAAACAGCAGCCACGCACCTAGCACTGGCCTAGCAGGCCCTGAGCCACAAGGGACCTCACAACCACAAACAGCAGACACGCACCTAGCACTGGCCTAGCAGGCACTGAGCCACCACTGACCTCACAACTGAAAACAGCAGCCACGCACCTAGCACTGGCCTAGCAGGCACTGAGCCACCACTCACCTCACAAGCACAAACAGCAGCCACGCACCTAGCACTGGCCTAGCAGGCCCTGAGCCACAAGGGACCTCACAACCACAAACAGCAGACACGCACCTAGCACTGGCCTAGCAGGCACTGAGCCACCAATGACCTCACAACCACAAACAGCAGCCACACACCTAGCACTGGCCTAGCAGGCACTGAGCCACCACTGACCTCACAACCACAAACAGCAGCCACGCACCTAGCACTGGCCTAGCAGGCACTGAGCCACCACTGACCTCACCACCACAAACAGCAGCCACGCACCTAGCACTGGCCTAGCAGGCACTGATTCACAAGTGACCTCACAATTGAAAAGAGCAGCCACGCACCTAGCACTGGCCTAGCAGGCACTGAGCCACAAGGGACCTCACAATTGAAAACAGCAGCCACGCACCTAGCACTGGCCTAGCAGGCACTGAGCCACCACTGACCTCACAACCACCAACAGCAGCCACGCACCTAGCACTGGCCTAGCAGGCCCTGAGCCACCACTGACCTCACAACCACCAACAGCACCCACGCACCTAGCACTGGCCTAGCAGGCACTGAGCCACCACTGACCTCACAACCACCAACAGCAGCCACGCACCTAGCACTGGCCTAGCAGGCACTGAGCCACCACTGAGCTCACAATTGAAAATAGCAGCCACGCACCTAGCACTGGCCTAGCAGGCACTGAGCCACCACTGACCTCACAATTGAAAACAGCACCCACGCACCTAGCACTGGCCTAGCAGGCACTGAGCCACCACTGACCTCACAACCACAAACAGCAGCCACGCACCTAGCACTGGCCTAGCAGGCACTGAGCCACCACTGAGCTCACAATTGAAAACAGCAGCCACGCACCTAGCACTGGCCTAGCAGGCACTGAGCCACCACTGACCTCACAACCACAAACAGCAGCCACGCACCTAGCACTGGCCTAGCAGGCACTGAGCCACCACTGACCTCACAACCACAAACAGCACCCACGCAGCTAGCACTGGCCTAGCAGGGCCTGAGCTACCGCTGACCTCACAATTGAAAACTGCAGCCACGCACCTAGCACTGGCCTAGCAGGCACTGAGCCAGCACTGACCTCACAACCACAAACAGCAGCCACGCACCTAGCACTGGCCTAGCAGGCACTGAGCCACCACTGACCTCACAACCACAAACAGCAGCCACGCACCTAGCACTGGCCTAGCAGGCACTGAGCCACCACTGACCTCACAACCACAAACAGCAGCCACGCACCCAGAAGTGGCCTAGCAGGCACTGAGCCACCACTGACCTCACAACCACAAACAGCAGCCACGCACCTAGCACTGGCCTAGCAGGCACTGAGCCACCACTGACCTCACAACCACAAACAGCAGCCACGCACCTAGCACTGGCCTAGCAGGCACTGAGCCACCACTGACCTCACAACTGAAAACAGCAGCCACGCACCTAGCACTGGCCTAGCAGGCACTGAGCCACCACTGACCTCACAACCACAAACAGCAGCCACGCACCTAGCACTGGCCTAGCAGGCACTGAGCCACCACTGAGCTCACAATTGAAAACAGCAGCCACGCACCTAGCACTGGCCTAGCAGGCACTGAGCCACCACTGACCTCACAATTGAAAACAGCACCCACGCACCTAGAACTGGCCTAGCAGGCACTGAGCCAGCACTGACCTCACAATTGAAAACAGCACCCACGCACCTAGCACTGGCCTAGCAGGCACTGAGCCACCACTGACCTCACAACCACAAACAGCAGCCACGCAGCTAGCACTGGCCTAGCAGGCACTGAGCCACCACTGACCTCACAACCACAAACAGCAGCCACGCACCTAGCACTGGCCTAGCAGGCACTGAGCTACCACTGACCTCACAACCACAAACAGCACCCACGCACCTAGCACTGGCCTAGCAGGCACTGAGCCACAAGTGACCTCACAACCACAAACAGCACCCACGCACCTAGCACTGGCCTAGCAGGCACTGAGCCACCACTGACCTCACAACCACAAACAGCAGCCACGCACCTAGCACTGGCCTAGCAGGCACTGAGCCACCACTGACCTCACCACCACAAAGAGCCCCCACGCACCTAGCACTGGCCTAGCAGGCACTGAGCCACCACTGACCTCACAACCACAAACAGCAGCAACGCACCTAGCACTGGACTAGCAGGCACTGAGCCACCACTGACCTCACAACCACCAAGAACAGCCACGCACCTAGCACTGGCCTAGCAGGCACTGAGCCACCATTGACCTCACAACCACAAACAGCAGCCACGCACCTAGCACTGGCCTAGCAGGCACTGAGCCACCACTGACCTCACAACCACAAACAGCAGCCACGCAGCTAGCACTGGCCTAGCAGGCCCTGAGCTACCACTGACCTCACAATTGAAAACTGCAGCCACGCACCTAGCACTGGCCTAGCAGGCACTGAGCCACCACTGACCTCACAACCACAAACAGCAGCCACGCACCTAGCACTGGCCTAGCAGGCACTGAGCCACCACTGACCTCAAAACTGAAAACAGCAGCCACGCACCTAGCTCTGGACTAGCAGGCACTGAGCCACCACTGACCTCACAACCACAAACAACACCCACGCACCTAGCACTGGCCTAGCAGGCACTGAGCCACCAATGACCTCACAACCACAAACAGCAGCCACACACCTAGCACTGGCCTAGCAGGCACTGAGCCACCACTGACCTCACAACCACAAACAGCAGCCACACACCTAGCACTGGCCTAGCAGGCACTGAGCCACCACTGACCTCACCACCACAAACAGCAGCCACGCACCTAGCACTGGCCTAGCAGGCACTGATTCACAAGTGACCTCACAATTGAAAAGAGCAGCCACGCACCTAGCACTGGCCTAGCAGGCACTGAGCCACAAGGGACCTCACAATTGAAAACAGCAGCCACGCACCTAGCACTGGCCTAGCAGGCACTGAGCCACCACTGACCTCACAACCACCAACAGCAGCCACGCACCTAGCACTGGCCTAGCAGGCCCTGAGCCACCACTGACCTCACAACCACCAACAGCACCCACGCACCTAGCACTGGCCTAGCAGGCACTGAGCCACCACTGACCTCACAACCACCAACAGCAGCCACGCACCTAGCACTGGCCTAGCAGGCACTGAGCCACCACTGAGCTCACAATTGAAAATAGCAGCCACGCACCTAGCACTGGCCTAGCAGGCACTGAGCCACCACTGACCTCACAATTGAAAACAGCACCCACGCACCTAGCACTGGCCTAGCAGGCACTGAGCCACCACTGACCTCACAACCACAAACAGCAGCCACGCACCTAGCACTGGCCTAGCAGGCACTGAGCCACCACTGAGCTCACAATTGAAAACAGCAGCCACGCACCTAGCACTGGCCTAGCAGGCACTGAGCCACCACTGACCTCACAACCACAAACAGCAGCCACGCACCTAGCACTGGCCTAGCAGGCACTGAGCTACCACTGACCTCACAACCACAAACAGCACCCACGCACCTAGCACTGGCCTAGCAGGCACTGAGCCACCACTGACCTCACAACCACAAACAGCACCCACGCACCTAGCACTGGCCTAGCAGGCACTGAGCCACCACTGACCTCACAACCACAAACAGCAGCCACGCACCTAGCACTGGCCTAGCAGGCACTGAGCCACCACTGACCTCACAACCACCAACAGCACCCACGCACCTAGCACTGGCCTAGCAGGCACTGAGCCACAAGTGACCTCACAACTGAAAACAGCAGCCACGCACCTAGCACTGGCCTAGCAGGCACTGAGCCACAAGGGACCTCACAACTGAAAACAGCAGCCACGCACCTAGCACTGGCCTAGCAGGCACTGAGCCACCACTGACCTCACAATTGAAAACAGCACCCACGCACCTAGCACTGGCCTATCAGGCACTGATCCACAGGTGACCTCACAATTGAAAACAGCAGCCACGCACCTAGCACTGGCCTAGCAGGCACTGAGCCACCACTGACCTCTCAACCACAAACAGCAGCAACGCACCTAGCACTGGACTAGCAGGCACTGAGCCACCACTGACCTCACAACCACCAAGAGCAGCCACGCACCTAGCACTGGCCTAGCAGGCACTGAGCCACAAGTGACCTCACAACCACAAACAGCACCCACGCAGCTAGCACTGGCCTAGCAGGCCCTGAGCTACCACTGACCTCACAATTGAAAACTGCAGCCACGCACCTAGCACTGGCCTAGCAGGCACTGAGCCAGCACTGACCTCACAACCACAAACAGCAGCCACGCACCTAGCACTGGCCTAGCAGGCACTGAGCCACCACTGACCTCACAACCACAAACAGCAGCCACGCACCTAGCACTGGCCTAGCAGGCACTGAGCCACCACTGACCTCACAACCACAAACAGCAGCCACGCACCCAGAAGTGGCCTAGCAGGCACTGAGCCACCACTGACCTCACAACCACAAACAGCAGCCACGCACCTAGCACTGGCCTAGCAGGCACTGAGCCACCACTGACCTCACAACCACAAACAGCAGCCACGCACCTAGCACTGGCCTAGCAGGCACTGAGCCACCACTGACCTCACAACTGAAAACAGCAGCCACGCACCTAGCACTGGCCTAGCAGGCACTGAGCCACCACTCACCTCACAAGCACAAACAGCAGCCACGCACCTAGCACTGGCCTAGCAGGCACTGAGCCACCACTGAGCTCACAATTGAAAACAGCAGCCACGCACCTAGCACTGGCCTAGCAGGCACTGAGCCACCACTGACCTCACAATTGAAAACAGCACCCACGCACCTAGAACTGGCCTAGCAGGCACTGAGCCAGCACTGACCTCACAATTGAAAACAGCAGCCACGCACCTAGCACTGGCCTAGCAGGCACTGAGCCACCACTGACCTCACAACCACAAACAGCAGCCACGCAGCTAGCACTGGCCTAGCAGGCACTGAGCCACCACTGACCTCAAAACTGAAAACTGCAGCCACGCACCTAGCACTGGCCTAGCAGGCACTGAGCCACCACTGACCTCACAACCACAAACAGCACCCACGCACCTAGCACTGGCCTAGCAGGCACTGAGCCACCACTGACCTCACAACCACAAACAGCAGCCACGCACCTAGCACTGGCCTAGCAGGCACTGAGCCACCACTGACCTCACCACCACAAACAGCCCCCACGCACCTAGCACTGGCCTAGCAGGCACTGATTCACAAGTGACCTCACAATTGAAAAGAGCAGCCACGCACCTAGCACTGGCCTAGCAGGCACTGAGCCACCACTGACCTCACAATTGAAAACAGCAGCCACGCACCTAGCACTGGCCTAGCAGGCACTGAGCCACCACTGACCTCACAACCACAAACAGCAGCCACACACCTAGCACTGGCCTAGCAGGCACTGAGCCACCACTGAGCTCACAATTGAAAACAGCAGCCACGCACCTAGCACTGGCCTAGCAGGCACTGAGCCACCACTGACCTCACAACCACAAACAGCAGCCACGCACCTAGCACTGGCCTAGCAGGCACTGAGCCACCACTGACCTCACAACAACAAACAGCAGCCACGCACCTAGCACTGGCCTAGCAGGCACTGAGCCACCACTGACCTCACAACCACAAACAGCACCCACGCACCTAGCACTGGCCTAGCAGGCACTGAGCCACCACTCACCTCACAAGCACAAACAGCAGCCACGCACCTAGCACTGGCCTAGCAGGCCCTGAGCCACAAGGGACCTCACAACCACAAACAGCAGACACGCACCTAGCACTGGCCTAGCAGGCACTGAGCCACCACTGACCTCACAACTGAAAACAGCAGCCACGCACCTAGCACTGGCCTAGCAGGCACTGAGCCACCACTCACCTCACAAGCACAAACAGCAGCCACGCACCTAGCACTGGCCTAGCAGGCCCTGAGCCACAAGGGACCTCACAACCACAAACAGCAGACACGCACCTAGCACTGGCCTAGCAGGCACTGAGCCACCAATGACCTCACAACCACAAACAGCAGCCACACACCTAGCACTGGCCTAGCAGGCACTGAGCCACCACTGACCTCACAACCACAAACAGCAGCCACGCACCTAGCACTGGCCTAGCAGGCACTGAGCCACCACTGACCTCACCACCACAAACAGCAGCCACGCACCTAGCACTGGCCTAGCAGGCACTGAGCCACAAGGGACCTCACAATTGAAAACAGCAGCCACGCACCTAGCACTGGCCTAGCAGGCACTGAGCCACCACTGACCTCACAACCACCAACAGCAGCCACGCACCTAGCACTGGCCTAGCAGGCCCTGAGCCACCACTGACCTCACAACCACCAACAGCACCCACGCACCTAGCACTGGCCTAGCAGGCACTGAGCCACCACTGACCTCACAACCACCAACAGCAGCCACGCACCTAGCACTGGCCTAGCAGGCACTGAGCCACCACTGAGCTCACAATTGAAAATAGCAGCCACGCACCTAGCACTGGCCTAGCAGGCACTGAGCCACCACTGACCTCACAATTGAAAACAGCACCCACGCACCTAGCACTGGCCTAGCAGGCACTGAGCCACCACTGACCTCACAACCACAAACAGCAGCCACGCACCTAGCACTGGCCTAGCAGGCACTGAGCCACCACTCAGCTCACAATTGAAAACAGCAGCCACGCACCTAGCACTGGCCTAGCAGGCACTGAGCCACCACTGACCTCACAACCACAAACAGCAGCCACGCACCTAGCACTGGCCTAGCAGGCACTGAGCTACCACTGACCTCACAACCACAAACAGCACCCACGCACCTAGCACTGGCCTAGCAGGCACTGAGCCACCACTGACCTCACAACCACAAACAGCACCCACGCACCTAGCACTGGCCTAGCAGGCACTGAGCCACCACTGACCTCACAACCACAAACAGCAGCCACGCACCTAGCACTGGCCTAGCAGGCACTGAGCCACCACTGACCTCACAACCACCAACAGCACCCACGCACCTAGCACTGGCCTAGCAGGCACTGAGCCACAAGTGACCTCACAACTGAAAACAGCAGCCACGCACCTAGCACTGGCCTAGCAGGCACTGAGCCACAAGGGACCTCACAACTGAAAACAGCAGCCACGCACCTAGCACTGGCCTAGCAGGCACTGAGCCACCACTGACCTCACAATTGAAAACAGCACCCACGCACCTAGCACTGGCCTATCAGGCACTGATCCACAGGTGACCTCACAACCACAAACAGCAGCCACGCACCTAGCACTGGCCTAGCAGGCACTGAGCCACCACTGACCTCACAATTGAAAACAGCACCCACGCACCTAGCACTGGCCTATCAGGCACTGATCCACAGGTGACCTCACAATTGAAAACAGCAGCCACACACCTAGCACTGGCCTAGCAGGCACTGAGCCACCACTGAACTCACAATTGAAAACAGCAGCCACGCACCTAGCACTGGCCTAGCAGGCCCTGAGCTACCACTGACCTCACAATTGAAAACTGCAGCCACGCACCTAGCACTGGCCTAGCAGGCACTGAGCCAGCACTGACCTCACAACCACAAACAGCAGCCACGCACCTAGCACTGGCCTAGCAGGCACTGAGCCACCACTGACCTCACAACCACAAACAGCAGCCACGCACCTAGCACTGGCCTAGCAGGCACTGAGCCACCACTGACCTCACAACCACAAACAGCAGCCACGCACCCAGAAGTGGCCTAGCAGGCACTGAGCCACCACTGACCTCACAACCACAAACAGCAGCCACGCACCTAGCACTGGCCTAGCAGGCACTGAGCCACCACTGACCTCACAACCACAAACAGCAGCCACGCACCTAGCACTGGCCTAGCAGGCACTGAGCCACCACTGACCTCACAACCACAAACAGCAGCCACGCACCTAGCACTGGCCTAGCAGGCACTGAGCCACCACTCACCTCACAAGCACAAACAGCAGCCACGCACCTAGCACTGGCCTAGCAGGCACTGAGCCACCACTGAGCTCACAATTGAAAACAGCAGCCACGCACCTAGCACTGGCCTAGCAGGCACTGAGCCACCACTGACCTCACAATTGAAAACAGCACCCACGCACCTAGAACTGGCCTAGCAGGCACTGAGCCAGCACTGACCTCACAATTGAAAACAGCAGCCACGCACCTAGCACTGGCCTAGCAGGCACTGAGCCACCACTGACCTCACAACCACAAACAGCAGCCACGCAGCTAGCACTGGCCTAGCAGGCACTGAGCCACCACTGACCTCAAAACTGAAAACTGCAGCCACGCACCTAGCACTGGCCTAGCAGGCACTGAGCCACCACTGACCTCACAACCACAAACAGCACCCACGCACCTAGCACTGGCCTAGCAGGCACTGAGCCACCACTGACCTCACAACCACAAACAGCAGCCACGCACCTAGCACTGGCCTAGCAGGCACTGAGCCACCACTGACCTCACCACCACAAACAGCCCCCACGCACCTAGCACTGGCCTAGCAGGCACTGATTCACAAGTGACCTCACAATTGAAAAGAGCAGCCACGCACCTAGCACTGGCCTAGCAGGCACTGAGCCACCACTGACCTCACAATTGAAAACAGCACCCACGCACCTAGCACTGGCCTAGCAGGCACTGAGCCACCACTGACCTCACAACCACAAACAGCAGCCACACACCTAGCACTGGCCTAGCAGGCACTGAGCCACCACTGAGCTCACAATTGAAAACAGCAGCCACGCACCTAGCACTGGCCTAGCAGGCACTGAGCCACCACTGACCTCACAACCACAAACAGCAGCCACGCACCTAGCACTGGCCTAGCAGGCACTGAGCCACCACTGACCTCACAACAACAAACAGCAGCCACGCACCTAGCACTGGCCTAGCAGGCACTGAGCCACCACTGACCTCACAACCACAAACAGCACCCACGCACCTAGCACTGGCCGAGCAGGCACTGAGCCACCACTGACCTCACAACCACAAACAGCACCCACGCACCTAGCACTGGCCTAGCAGGCACTGAGCCACCACTGACCTCACAACCACAAACAGCAGCCACGCACCTAGCACTGGCCTAGCAGGCACTGAGCCACCACTGACCTCACAACTGAAAACAGCAGCCACGCACCTAGCACTGGCCTAGCAGGCACTGAGCCACCACTCACCTCACAAGCACAAACAGCAGCCACGCACCTAGCACTGGCCTAGCAGGCCCTGAGCCACAAGGGACCTCACAACCACAAACAGCACCCACGCACCTAGCTCTGGACTAGCAGGCACTGAGCCACCACTGACCTCACAGTTGAAAACAGCACCCACGCACCTAGCACTGGCCTAGCAGGCACTGAGCCACAAGTGACCTCACAATTGAAAACAGCAGCCACACACCTAGCACTGGCCTAGCAGGCACTGAGCCACCACTGACCTCACAACCACAAACAGCAGCCACGCACCTAGCACTGGCCTAGCAGGCACTGAGCCACCACTGACCTCACAACCACAAACAGCACCCACGCACCTAGCTCTGGACTAGCAGGCACTGAGCCACCACTGACCTCACAGTTGAAAACAGCAGCCACGCACCTAGCACTGGCCTAGCAGGCACTGAGCCACCACTGACCTCACAATTGAAAACAGCACCCACGCACCTAGCACTGGCCTAGCAGGCACTGAGCCACCACTGACCTCACAATTGAAAACAGCACCCACGCACCTAGCACTGGCCTAGCAGGCACTGAGCCACCACTGAGCTCACAATTGAAAACAGCAGCCACGCACCTAGCACTGGCCTAGCAGGCACTGAGCCACCACTGACCTCACAATTGAAAACAGCAGCCAGGCACCTAGCACTGGACTAGCAGGCACTGAGCCACCACTGACCTCACAACCACCAAGAACAGCCACGCACCTAGCACTGGCCTAGCAGGCACTGAGCCACCATTGACCTCACAACCACAAACAGCAGCCACGCACCTAGCACTGGCCTAGCAGGCACTGAGCCACCACTGACCTCACAACCACAAACAGCAGCCACGCAGCTAGCACTGGCCTAGCAGGCCCTGAGCTACCACTGACCTCACAATTGAAAACTGCAGCCACGCACCTAGCACTGGCCTAGCAGGCACTGAGCCACCACTGACCTCACAACCACAAACAGCAGCCACGCACCTAGCACTGGCCTAGCAGGCACTGAGCTACCACTGACCTCACAACCACAAACAGCACCCACGCACCTAGCACTGGCCTAGCAGGCACTGAGCCACCACTGACCTCACAACCACAAACAGCACCCACGCACCTAGCACTGGCCTAGCAGGCACTGAGCCACCACTGACCTCACAACCACAAACAGCAGCCACGCACCTAGCACTGGCCTAGCAGGCACTGAGCCACCACTGACCTCACAACCACCAACAGCACCCACGCACCTAGCACTGGCCTAGCAGGCACTGAGCCACAAGTGACCTCACAACTGAAAACAGCAGCCACGCACCTAGCACTGGCCTAGCAGGCACTGAGCCACAAGGGACCTCACAACTGAAAACAGCAGCCACGCACCTAGCACTGGCCTAGCAGGCACTGAGCCACCACTGACCTCACAATTGAAAACAGCACCCACGCACCTAGCACTGGCCTATCAGGCACTGATCCACAGGTGACCTCACAACCACAAACAGCAGCCACGCACCTAGCACTGGCCTAGCAGGCACTGAGCCACCACTGACCTCACAATTGAAAACAGCACCCACGCACCTAGCACTGGCCTATCAGGCACTGATCCACAGGTGACCTCACAATTGAAAACAGCAGCCACACACCTAGCACTGGCCTAGCAGGCACTGAGCCACCACTGAACTCACAATTGAAAACAGCAGCCACGCACCTAGCACTGGCCTAGCAGGCCCTGAGCTACCACTGACCTCACAATTGAAAACTGCAGCCACGCACCTAGCACTGGCCTAGCAGGCACTGAGCCAGCACTGACCTCACAACCACAAACAGCAGCCACGCACCTAGCACTGGCCTAGCAGGCACTGAGCCACCACTGACCTCACAACCACAAACAGCAGCCACGCACCTAGCACTGGCCTAGCAGGCACTGAGCCACCACTGACCTCACAACCACAAACAGCAGCCACGCACCCAGAAGTGGCCTAGCAGGCACTGAGCCACCACTGACCTCACAACCACAAACAGCAGCCACGCACCTAGCACTGGCCTAGCAGGCACTGAGCCACCACTGACCTCACAACCACAAACAGCAGCCACGCACCTAGCACTGGCCTAGCAGGCACTGAGCCACCACTGACCTCACAACTGAAAACAGCAGCCACGCACCTAGCACTGGCCTAGCAGGCACTGAGCCACCACTCACCTCACAAGCACAAACAGCAGCCACGCACCTAGCACTGGCCTAGCAGGCACTGAGCCACCACTGAGCTCACAATTGAAAACAGCAGCCACGCACCTAGCACTGGCCTAGCAGGCACTGAGCCACCACTGACCTCACAATTGAAAACAGCACCCACGCACCTAGAACTGGCCTAGCAGGCACTGAGCCAGCACTGACCTCACAATTGAAAACAGCAGCCACGCACCTAGCACTGGCCTAGCAGGCACTGAGCCACCACTGACCTCACAACCACAAACAGCAGCCACGCAGCTAGCACTGGCCTAGCAGGCACTGAGCCACCACTGACCTCAAAACTGAAAACTGCAGCCACGCACCTAGCACTGGCCTAGCAGGCACTGAGCCACCACTGACCTCACAACCACAAACAGCACCCACGCACCTAGCACTGGCCTAGCAGGCACTGAGCCACCACTGACCTCACAACCACAAACAGCAGCCACGCACCTAGCACTGGCCTAGCAGGCACTGAGCCACCACTGACCTCACCACCACAAACAGCCCCCACGCACCTAGCACTGGCCTAGCAGGCACTGATTCACAAGTGACCTCACAATTGAAAAGAGCAGCCACGCACCTAGCACTGGCCTAGCAGGCACTGAGCCACCACTGACCTCACAATTGAAAACAGCACCCACGCACCTAGCACTGGCCTAGCAGGCACTGAGCCACCACTGACCTCACAACCACAAACAGCAGCCACACACCTAGCACTGGCCTAGCAGGCACTGAGCCACCACTGAGCTCACAATTGAAAACAGCAGCCACGCACCTAGCACTGGCCTAGCAGGCACTGAGCCACCACTGACCTCACAACCACAAACAGCAGCCACGCACCTAGCACTGGCCTAGCAGGCACTGAGCCACCACTGACCTCACAACAACAAACAGCAGCCACGCACCTAGCACTGGCCTAGCAGGCACTGAGCCACCACTGACCTCACAACCACAAACAGCACCCACGCACCTAGCACTGGCCGAGCAGGCACTGAGCCACCACTGACCTCACAACCACAAACAGCACCCACGCACCTAGCACTGGCCTAGCAGGCACTGAGCCACCACTCACCTCACAACCACAAACAGCAGCCACGCACCTAGCACTGGCCTAGCAGGCACTGAGCCACCACTGACCTCACAACTGAAAACAGCAGCCACGCACCTAGCACTGGCCTAGCAGGCACTGAGCCACCACTCACCTCACAAGCACAAACAGCAGCCACGCACCTAGCACTGGCCTAGCAGGCCCTGAGCCACAAGGGACCTCACAACCACAAACAGCACCCACGCACCTAGCTCTGGACTAGCAGGCACTGAGCCACCACTGACCTCACAGTTGAAAACAGCACCCACGCACCTAGCACTGGCCTAGCAGGCACTGAGCCACAAGTGACCTCACAATTGAAAACAGCAGCCACACACCTAGCACTGGCCTAGCAGGCACTGAGCCACCACTGACCTCACAACCACAAACAGCAGCCACGCACCTAGCACTGGCCTAGCAGGCACTGAGCCACCACTGACCTCACAACCACAAACAGCACCCACGCACCTAGCTCTGGACTAGCAGGCACTGAGCCACCACTGACCTCACAGTTGAAAACAGCAGCCACGCACCTAGCACTGGCCTAGCAGGCACTGAGCCACCACTGACCTCACAATTGAAAACAGCACCCACGCACCTAGCACTGGCCTAGCAGGCACTGAGCCACCACTGACCTCACAATTGAAAACAGCACCCACGCACCTAGCACTGGCCTAGCAGGCACTGAGCCACCACTGAGCTCACAATTGAAAACAGCAGCCACGCACCTAGCACTGGCCTAGCAGGCACTGAGCCACCACTGACCTCACAATTGAAAACAGCAGCCAGGCACCTAGCACTGGACTAGCAGGCACTGAGCCACCACTGACCTCACAACCACCAAGAACAGCCACGCACCTAGCACTGGCCTAGCAGGCACTGAGCCACCATTGACCTCACAACCACAAACAGCAGCCACGCACCTAGCACTGGCCTAGCAGGCACTGAGCCACCACTGACCTCACAACCACAAACAGCAGCCACGCAGCTAGCACTGGCCTAGCAGGCCCTGAGCTACCACTGACCTCACAATTGAAAACTGCAGCCACGCACCTAGCACTGGCCTAGCAGGCACTGAGCCACCACTGACCTCACAACCACAAACAGCAGCCACGCACCTAGCACTGGCCTAGCAGGCACTGAGCCACCACTGACCTCACAATTGAAAACAGCAGCCACGCACCTAGCTCTGGACTAGCAGGCACTGAGCCACCACTGACCTCACAACCACAAACAACACCCACGCACCTAGCACTGGCCTAGCAGGCACTGAGCCACCAATGACCTCACAACCACAAACAGCAGCCACACACCTAGCACTGGCCTAGCAGGCACTGAGCCACCACTGACCTCACAACCACAAACAGCAGCCACGCACCTAGCACTGGCCTAGCAGGCACTGAGCCACCACTGACCTCACCACCACAAACAGCAGCCACGCACCTAGCACTGGCCTAGCAGGCACTGATTCACAAGTGACCTCACAATTGAAAAGAGCAGCCACGCACCTAGCACTGGCCTAGCAGGCACTGAGCCACCACTGACCTCACAATTGAAAACAGCACCCACGCACCTAGCACTGGCCTAGCAGGCACTGAGCCACCACTGACCTCACAACCACAAACAGCAGCCACGCACCTAGCACTGGCCTAGCAGGCACTGAGCCACCACTGAGCTCACAATTGAAAACAGCAGCCACGCACCTAGCACTGGCCTAGCAGGCACTGAGCCACCACTGACCTCACAACCACAAACAGCAGCCACGCACCTAGCACTGGCCTAGCAGGCACTGAGCCACCACTGACCTCACAACCACAAACAGCAGCCACGCACCTAGCACTGGCCTAGCAGGCACTGAGCTACCACTGACCTCACAACCACAAACAGCACCCACGCACCTAGCACTGGCCTAGCAGGCACTGAGCCACAAGTGACCTCACAACCACAAACAGCACCCACGCACCTAGCACTGGCCTAGCAGGCACTGAGCCACCACTGACCTCACAACCACAAACAGCAGCCACGCACCTAGCACTGGCCTAGCAGGCACTGAGCCACCACTGACCTCACAACCACCAACAGCACCCACGCACCTAGCACTGGCCTAGCAGGCACTGAGCCACAAGTGACCTCACAACTGAAAACAGCAGCCACGCACCTAGCACTGGCCTAGCAGGCACTGAGCCACAAGGGACCTCACAATTGAAAACAGCAGCCACGCACCTAGCACTGGCCTAGCAGGCACTGAGCCACCACTGACCTCACAATTGAAAACAGCACCCACGCACCTAGCACTGGCCTATCAGGCACTGATCCACAGGTGACCTCACAATTGAAAACAGCAGCCACGCACCTAGCACTGGCCTAGCAGGCACTGAGCCACCACTGACCTCACAACCACAAACAGCAGCAACGCACCTAGCACTGGACTAGCAGGCACTGAGCCACCACTGACCTCACAACCACCAAGAGCAGCCACGCACCTAGCACTGGCCTAGCAGGCACTGAGCCACCACTGACCTCACAACCACAAACAGCACCCACGCAGCTAGCACTGGCCTAGCAGGCCCTGAGCTACCGCTGACCTCACAATTGAAAACTGCAGCCACGCACCTAGCACTGGCCTAGCAGGCACTGAGCCAGCACTGACCTCACAACCACAAACAGCAGCCACGCACCTAGCACTGGCCTAGCAGGCACTGAGCCACCACTGACCTCACAACCACAAACAGCAGCCACGCACCTAGCACTGGCCTAGCAGGCACTGAGCCACCACTGACCTCACAACCACAAACAGCAGCCACGCACCCAGAAGTGGCCTAGCAGGCACTGAGCCACCACTGACCTCACAACCACAAACAGCAGCCACGCACCTAGCACTGGCCTAGCAGGCACTGAGCCACCACTGACCTCACAACCACAAACAGCAGCCACGCACCTAGCACTGGCCTAGCAGGCACTGAGCCACCACTGACCTCACAACTGAAAACAGCAGCCACGCACCTAGCACTGGCCTAGCAGGCACTGAGCCACCACTGACCTCACAACCACAAACAGCAGCCACGCACCTAGCACTGGCCTAGCAGGCACTGAGCCACCACTGAGCTCACAATTGAAAACAGCAGCCACGCACCTAGCACTGGCCTAGCAGGCACTGAGCCACCACTGACCTCACAATTGAAAACAGCACCCACGCACCTAGAACTGGCCTAGCAGGCACTGAGCCAGCACTGACCTCACAATTGAAAACAGCAGCCACGCACCTAGCACTGGCCTAGCAGGCACTGAGCCACCACTGACCTCACAACCACAAACAGCAGCCACACACCTAGCACTGGCCTAGCAGGCACTGAGCCACCACTGAGCTCACAATGAAAACAGCAGCCACGCACCTAGCACTGGCCTAGCAGGCACTGAGCCACCACTGACCTCACAACCACAAACAGCACCCACGCACCTAGCACTGGCCTAGCAGGCACTGAGCCACCACTGAGCTCACAATTGAAAACAGCAGCCACGCACCTAGCACTGGCCTAGCAGGCACTGAGCCACCACTGACCTCACAACCACAAACAGCAGCAACGCACCTAGCACTGGACTAGCAGGCACTGAGCCACCACTGACCTCACAACCACAAACAGCAGCCACGCACCTAGCACTGGCCTAGCAGGCACTGAGCCACCACTGACCTCACAACCACAAACAGCAGCCACGCACCCAGAAGTGGCCTAGCAGGCACTGAGCCACCACTGACCTCACAACCACAAACAGCAGCCACGCACCTAGCACTGGCCTAGCAGGCACTGAGCCACCACTGACCTCACAACCACAAACAGCAGCCACGCACCTAGCACTGGCCTAGCAGGCACTGAGCCACCACTGACCTCACAACTGAAAACAGCAGCCACGCACCTAGCACTGGCCTAGCAGGCACTGAGCCACCACTGACCTCACAATTGAAAACAGCAGCCACGCACCTAGCTCTGGACTAGCAGGCACTGAGCCACCACTGACCTCACAACCACAAACAACACCCACGCACCTAGCACTGGCCTAGCAGGCACTGAGCCACCAATGACCTCACAACCACAAACAGCAGCCACACACCTAGCACTGGCCTAGCAGGCACTGAGCCACCACTGACCTCACAACCACAAACAGCAGCCACGCACCTAGCACTGGCCTAGCAGGCACTGAGCCACCACTGACCTCACCACCACAAACAGCAGCCACGCACCTAGCACTGGCCTAGCAGGCACTGATTCACAAGTGACCTCACAATTGAAAAGAGCAGCCACGCACCTAGCACTGGCCTAGCAGGCACTGAGCCACAAGGGACCTCACAATTGAAAACAGCAGCCACGCACCTAGCACTGGCCTAGCAGGCACTGAGCCACCACTGACCTCACAACCACCAACAGCAGCCACGCACCTAGCACTGGCCTAGCAGGCCCTGAGCCACCACTGACCTCACAACCACAAACAGCACCCACGCACCTAGCACTGGCCTAGCAGGCACTGAGCCACCACTGACCTCACAACCACCAACAGCAGCCACGCACCTAGCACTGGCCTAGCAGGCACTGAGCCACCACTGAGCTCACAATTGAAAATAGCAGCCACGCACCTAGCACTGGCCTAGCAGGCACTGAGCCACCACTGACCTCACAATTGAAAACAGCACCCACGCACCTAGCACTGGCCTAGCAGGCACTGAGCCACCACTGACCTCACAACCACAAACAGCAGCCACGCACCTAGCACTGGCCTAGCAGGCACTGAGCCACCACTGAGCTCACAATTGAAAACAGCAGCCACGCACCTAGCACTGGCCTAGCAGGCACTGAGCCACCACTGACCTCACAACCACAAACAGCAGCCACGCACCTAGCACTGGCCTAGCAGGCACTGAGCTACCACTGACCTCACAACCACAAACAGCACCCACGCACCTAGCACTGGCCTAGCAGGCACTGAGCCACCACTGACCTCACAACCACAAACAGCACCCACGCACCTAGCACTGGCCTAGCAGGCACTGAGCCACCACTGACCTCACAACCACAAACAGCAGCCACGCACCTAGCACTGGCCTAGCAGGCACTGAGCCACCACTGACCTCACAACCACCAACAGCACCCACGCACCTAGCACTGGCCTAGCAGGCACTGAGCCACAAGTGACCTCACAACTGAAAACAGCAGCCACGCACCTAGCACTGGCCTAGCAGGCACTGAGCCACAAGGGACCTCACAACTGAAAACAGCAGCCACGCACCTAGCACTGGCCTAGCAGGCACTGAGCCACCACTGACCTCACAATTGAAAACAGCACCCACGCACCTAGCACTGGCCTATCAGGCACTGATCCACAGGTGACCTCACAATTGAAAACAGCAGCCACGCACCTAGCACTGGCCTAGCAGGCACTGAGCCACCACTGACCTCTCAACCACAAACAGCAGCAACGCACCTAGCACTGGACTAGCAGGCACTGAGCCACCACTGACCTCACAACCACCAAGAGCAGCCACGCACCTAGCACTGGCCTAGCAGGCACTGAGCCACAAGTGACCTCACAACCACAAACAGCACCCACGCAGCTAGCACTGGCCTAGCAGGCCCTGAGCTACCACTGACCTCACAATTGAAAACTGCAGCCACGCACCTAGCACTGGCCTAGCAGGCACTGAGCCAGCACTGACCTCACAACCACAAACAGCAGCCACGCACCTAGCACTGGCCTAGCAGGCACTGAGCCAGCACTGACCTCACAACCACAAACAGCAGCCACGCACCTAGCACTGGCCTAGCAGGCACTGAGCCACCACTGACCTCACAACCACAAACAGCAGCCACGCACCTAGCACTGGCCTAGCAGGCACTGAGCCACCACTGACCTCACAACCACAAACAGCAGCCACGCACCCAGAAGTGGCCTAGCAGGCACTGAGCCACCACTGACCTCACAACCACAAACAGCAGCCACGCACCTAGCACTGGCCTAGCAGGCACTGAGCCACCACTGACCTCACAACCACAAACAGCAGCCACGCACCTAGCACTGGCCTAGCAGGCACTGAGCCACCACTGACCTCACAACTGAAAACAGCAGCCACGCACCTAGCACTGGCCTAGCAGGCACTGAGCCACCACTGACCTCACAACCACAAACAGCAGCCACGCACCTAGCACTGGCCTAGCAGGCACTGAGCCACCACTGAGCTCACAATTGAAAACAGCAGCCACGCACCTAGCACTGGCCTAGCAGGCACTGAGCCACCACTGACCTCACAATTGAAAACAGCACCCACGCACCTAGAACTGGCCTAGCAGGCACTGAGCCAGCACTGACCTCACAATTGAAAACAGCAGCCACGCACCTAGCACTGGCCTAGCAGGCACTGAGCCACCACTGACCTCACAACCACAAACAGCAGCCACGCAGCTAGCACTGGCCTAGCAGGCACTGAGCCACCACTGACCTCACAACCACAAACAGCAGCCACGCACCTAGCACTGGCCTAGCAGGCACTGAGCTACCACTGACCTCACAACCACAAACAGCACCCACGCACCTAGCACTGGCCTAGCAGGCACTGAGCCACAAGTGACCTCACAACCACAAACAGCACCCACGCACCTAGCACTGGCCTAGCAGGCACTGAGCCACCACTGACCTCACAACCACAAACAGCAGCCACGCACCTAGCACTGGCCTAGCAGGCACTGAGCCACCACTGACCTCACCACCACAAAGAGCCCCCACGCACCTAGCACTGCCCTAGCAGGCACTGATTCACAAGTGACCTCACAATTGAAAAGAGCAGCCACGCACCTAGCACTGGCCTAGCAGGCACTGAGCCACCACTGACCTCACAATTGAAAACAGCACCCACGCACCTAGCACTGGCCTAGCAGGCACTGAGCCACCACTGACCTCACAACCACAAACAGCAGCCACACACCTAGCACTGGCCTAGCAGGCACTGAGCCACCACTGAGCTCACAATGAAAACAGCAGCCACGCACCTAGCACTGGCCTAGCAGGCACTGAGCCACCACTGACCTCACAACCACAAACAGCACCCACGCACCTAGCACTGGCCTAGCAGGCACTGAGCCACCACTGAGCTCACAATTGAAAACAGCAGCCACGCACCTAGCACTGGCCTAGCAGGCACTGAGCCACCACTGACCTCACAACCACAAACAGCAGCAACGCACCTAGCACTGGACTAGCAGGCACTGAGCCACCACTGACCTCACAACCACCAAGAACAGCCACGCACCTAGCACTGGCCTAGCAGGCACTGAGCCACCATTGACCTCACAACCACAAACAGCAGCCACGCACCTAGCACTGGCCTAGCAGGCACTGAGCCACCACTGACCTCACAACCACAAACAGCAGCCACGCAGCTAGCACTGGCCTAGCAGGCCCTGAGCTACCACTGACCTCACAATTGAAAACTGCAGCCACGCACCTAGCACTGGCCTAGCAGGCACTGAGCCACCACTGACCTCACAACCACAAACAGCAGCCACGCACCTAGCACTGGCCTAGCAGGCACTGAGCCACCACTGACCTCACAATTGAAAACAGCAGCCACGCACCTAGCTCTGGACTAGCAGGCACTGAGCCACCACTGACCTCACAACCACAAACAACACCCACGCACCTAGCACTGGCCTAGCAGGCACTGAGCCACCAATGACCTCACAACCACAAACAGCAGCCACACACCTAGCACTGGCCTAGCAGGCACTGAGCCACCACTGACCTCACAACCACAAACAGCAGCCACGCACCTAGCACTGGCCTAGCAGGCACTGAGCCACCACTGACCTCACCACCACAAACAGCAGCCACGCACCTAGCACTGGCCTAGCAGGCACTGATTCACAAGTGACCTCACAATTGAAAAGAGCAGCCACGCACCTAGCACTGGCCTAGCAGGCACTGAGCCACAAGGGACCTCACAATTGAAAACAGCAGCCACGCACCTAGCACTGGCCTAGCAGGCACTGAGCCACCACTGACCTCACAACCACCAACAGCAGCCACGCACCTAGCACTGGCCTAGCAGGCCCTGAGCCACCACTGACCTCACAACCACCAACAGCACCCACGCACCTAGCACTGGCCTAGCAGGCACTGAGCCACCACTGACCTCACAACCACCAACAGCAGCCACGCACCTAGCACTGGCCTAGCAGGCACTGAGCCACCACTGAGCTCACAATTGAAAATAGCAGCCACGCACCTAGCACTGGCCTAGCAGGCACTGAGCCACCACTGACCTCACAATTGAAAACAGCACCCACGCACCTAGCACTGGCCTAGCAGGCACTGAGCCACCACTGACCTCACAACCACAAACAGCAGCCACGCACCTAGCACTGGCCTAGCAGGCACTGAGCCACCACTGAGCTCACAATTGAAAACAGCAGCCACGCACCTAGCACTGGCCTAGCAGGCACTGAGCCACCACTGACCTCACAACCACAAACAGCAGCCACGCACCTAGCACTGGCCTAGCAGGCACTGAGCTACCACTGACCTCACAACCACAAACAGCACCCACGCACCTAGCACTGGCCTAGCAGGCACTGAGCCACCACTGACCTCACAACCACAAACAGCACCCACGCACCTAGCACTGGCCTAGCAGGCACTGAGCCACCACTGACCTCACAACCACAAACAGCAGCCACGCACCTAGCACTGGCCTAGCAGGCACTGAGCCACCACTGACCTCACAACCACCAACAGCACCCACGCACCTAGCACTGGCCTAGCAGGCACTGAGCCACAAGTGACCTCACAACTGAAAACAGCAGCCACGCACCTAGCACTGGCCTAGCAGGCACTGAGCCACAAGGGACCTCACAACTGAAAACAGCAGCCACGCACCTAGCACTGGCCTAGCAGGCACTGAGCCACCACTGACCTCACAATTGAAAACAGCACCCACGCACCTAGCACTGGCCTATCAGGCACTGATCCACAGGTGACCTCACAATTGAAAACAGCAGCCACGCACCTAGCACTGGCCTAGCAGGCACTGAGCCACCACTGACCTCTCAACCACAAACAGCAGCAACGCACCTAGCACTGGACTAGCAGGCACTGAGCCACCACTGACCTCACAACCACCAAGAGCAGCCACGCACCTAGCACTGGCCTAGCAGGCACTGAGCCACAAGTGACCTCACAACCACAAACAGCACCCACGCAGCTAGCACTGGCCTAGCAGGCCCTGAGCTACCACTGACCTCACAATTGAAAACTGCAGCCACGCACCTAGCACTGGCCTAGCAGGCACTGAGCCAGCACTGACCTCACAACCACAAACAGCAGCCACGCACCTAGCACTGGCCTAGCAGGCACTGAGCCACCACTGACCTCACAACCACAAACAGCAGCCACGCACCTAGCACTGGCCTAGCAGGCACTGAGCCACCACTGACCTCACAACCACAAACAGCAGCCACGCACCCAGAAGTGGCCTAGCAGGCACTGAGCCACCACTGACCTCACAACCACAAACAGCACCCACGCACCTAGCACTGGCCTAGCAGGCACTGAGCCACCACTGACCTCACAACCACAAACAGCAGCCACGCACCTAGCACTGGCCTAGCAGGCACTGAGCCACCACTGACCTCACAACTGAAAACAGCAGCCACGCACCTAGCACTGGCCTAGCAGGCACTGAGCCACCACTCACCTCACAAGCACAAACAGCAGCCACGCACCTAGCACTGGCCTAGCAGGCACTGAGCCACCACTGAGCTCACAATTGAAAACAGCAGCCACGCACCTAGCACTGGCCTAGCAGGCACTGAGCCACCACTGACCTCACAATTGAAAACAGCACCCACGCACCTAGAACTGGCCTAGCAGGCACTGAGCCAGCACTGACCTCACAATTGAAAACAGCAGCCACGCACCTAGCACTGGCCTAGCAGGCACTGAGCCACCACTGACCTCACAACCACAAACAGCACCCACGCAGCTAGCACTGGCCTAGCAGGCACTGAGCCACCACTGACCTCAAAACTGAAAACTGCAGCCACGCACCTAGCACTGGCCTAGCAGGCACTGAGCCACCACTGACCTCACAACCACAAACAGCACCCACGCACCTAGCACTGGCCTAGCAGGCACTGAGCCACCACTGACCTCACAACCACAAACAGCAGCCACGCACCTAGCACTGGCCTAGCAGGCACTGAGCCACCACTGACCTCACCACCACAAACAGCCCCCACGCACCTAGCACTGGCCTAGCAGGCACTGATTCACAAGTGACCTCACAATTGAAAAGAGCAGCCACGCACCTAGCACTGGCCTAGCAGGCACTGAGCCACCACTGACCTCACAATTGAAAACAGCAGCCACGCACCTAGCACTGGCCTAGCAGGCACTGAGCCACCACTGACCTCACAACCACAAACAGCAGCCACACACCTAGCACTGGCCTAGCAGGCACTGAGCCACCACTGAGCTCACAATTGAAAACAGCAGCCACGCACCTAGCACTGGCCTAGCAGGCACTGAGCCACCACTGACCTCACAACCACAAACAGCAGCCACGCACCTAGCACTGGCCTAGCAGGCACTGAGCCACCACTGACCTCACAACAACAAACAGCAGCCACGCACCTAGCACTGGCCTAGCAGGCACTGAGCCACCACTGACCTCACAACCACAAACAGCACCCACGCACCTAGCACTGGCCTAGCAGGCACTGAGCCACCACTGACCTCACAACCACAAACAGCACCCACGCACCTAGCACTGGCCTAGCAGGCACTGAGCCACCACTGACCTCACAACCACAAACAGCAGCCACGCACCTAGCACTGGCCTAGCAGGCACTGAGCCACCACTGACCTCACAACCACAAACAGCAGCCACGCACCTAGCACTGGCCTAGCAGGCACTGAGCCACCACTGACCTCACAACTGAAAACAGCAGCCACGCACCTAGCACTGGCCTAGCAGGCACTGAGCCACCACTCACCTCACAAGCACAAACAGCAGCCACGCACCTAGCACTGGCCTAGCAGGCCCTGAGCCACAAGGGACCTCACAACCACAAACAGCAGACACGCACCTAGCACTGGCCTAGCAGGCACTGAGCCACCACTGACCTCACAACTGAAAACAGCAGCCACGCACCTAGCACTGGCCTAGCAGGCACTGAGCCACCACTCACCTCACAAGCACAAACAGCAGCCACGCACCTAGCACTGGCCTAGCAGGCCCTGAGCCACAAGGGACCTCACAACCACAAACAGCAGACACGCACCTAGCACTGGCCTAGCAGGCACTGAGCCACCAATGACCTCACAACCACAAACAGCAGCCACACACCTAGCACTGGCCTAGCAGGCACTGAGCCACCACTGACCTCACAACCACAAACAGCAGCCACGCACCTAGCACTGGCCTAGCAGGCACTGAGCCACCACTGACCTCACCACCACAAACAGCAGCCACGCACCTAGCACTGGCCTAGCAGGCACTGATTCACAAGTGACCTCACAATTGAAAAGAGCAGCCACGCACCTAGCACTGGCCTAGCAGGCACTGAGCCACAAGGGACCTCACAATTGAAAACAGCAGCCACGCACCTAGCACTGGCCTAGCAGGCACTGAGCCACCACTGACCTCACAACCACCAACAGCAGCCACGCACCTAGCACTGGCCTAGCAGGCCCTGAGCCACCACTGACCTCACAACCACCAACAGCACCCACGCACCTAGCACTGGCCTAGCAGGCACTGAGCCACCACTGACCTCACAACCACAAACAGCAGCCACGCACCTAGCACTGGCCTAGCAGGCACTGAGCCACCACTGAGCTCACAATTGAAAATAGCAGCCACGCACCTAGCACTGGCCTAGCAGGCACTGAGCCACCACTGACCTCACAATTGAAAACAGCACCCACGCACCTAGCACTGGCCTAGCAGGCACTGAGCCACCACTGACCTCACAACCACAAACAGCAGCCACGCACCTAGCACTGGCCTAGCAGGCACTGAGCCACCACTGAGCTCACAATTGAAAACAGCAGCCACGCACCTAGCACTGGCCTAGCAGGCACTGAGCCACCACTGACCTCACAACCACAAACAGCAGCCACGCACCTAGCACTGGCCTAGCAGGCACTGAGCTACCACTGACCTCACAACCACAAACAGCACCCACGCACCTAGCACTGGCCTAGCAGGCACTGAGCCACCACTGACCTCACAACCACAAACAGCACCCACGCACCTAGCACTGGCCTAGCAGGCACTGAGCCACCACTGACCTCACAACCACAAACAGCAGCCACGCACCTAGCACTGGCCTAGCAGGCACTGAGCCACCACTGACCTCACAACCACAAACAGCAGCCACGCACCTAGCACTGGCCTAGCAGGCACTGAGCCACAAGTGACCTCACAACTGAAAACAGCAGCCACGCACCTAGCACTGGCCTAGCAGGCACTGAGCCACAAGGGACCTCACAACTGAAAACAGCAGCCACGCACCTAGCACTGGCCTATCAGGCACTGATCCACAGGTGACCTCACAATTGAAAACAGCAGCCACGCACCTAGCACTGGCCTAGCAGGCACTGAGCCACCACTGACCTCTCAACCACAAACAGCAGCAACGCACCTAGCACTGGACTAGCAGGCACTGAGCCACCACTGACCTCACAACCACCAAGAGCAGCCACGCACCTAGCACTGGCCTAGCAGGCACTGAGCCACAAGTGACCTCACAACCACAAACAGCAGCCACGCAGCTAGCACTGGCCTAGCAGGCCCTGAGCTACCACTGACCTCACAATTGAAAACTGCAGCCACGCACCTAGCACTGGCCTAGCAGGCACTGAGCCAGCACTGACCTCACAACCACAAACAGCAGCCACGCACCTAGCACTGGCCTAGCAGGCACTGAGCCACCACTGACCTCACAACCACAAACAGCAGCCACGCACCTAGCACTGGCCTAGCAGGCACTGAGCCACCACGGACCTCACAACCACAAACAGCAGCCACGCACCCAGAAGTGGCCTAGCAGGCACTGAGCCACCACTGACCTCACAACCACAAACAGCAGCCACGCACCTAGCACTGGCCTAGCAGGCACTGAGCCACCACTGACCTCACAACCACAAACAGCAGCCACGCACCTAGCACTGGCCTAGCAGGCACTGAGCCACCACTGACCTCACAACTGAAAACAGCAGCCACGCACCTAGCACTGGCCTAGCAGGCACTGAGCCACCACTCACCTCACAAGCACAAACAGCAGCCACGCACCTAGCACTGGCCTAGCAGGCACTGAGCCACCACTGAGCTCACAATTGAAAACAGCAGCCACGCACCTAGCACTGGCCTAGCAGGCACTGAGCCACCACTGACCTCACAATTGAAAACAGCACCCACGCACCTAGAACTGGCCTAGCAGGCACTGAGCCAGCACTGACCTCACAATTGAAAACAGCAGCCACGCACCTAGCACTGGCCTAGCAGGCACTGAGCCACCACTGACCTCACAACCACAAACAGCAGCCACGCAGCTAGCACTGGCCTAGCAGGCACTGAGCCACCACTGACCTCAAAACTGAAAACTGCAGCCACGCACCTAGCACTGGCCTAGCAGGCACTGAGCCACCACTGACCTCACAACCACAAACAGCACCCACGCACCTAGCACTGGCCTAGCAGGCACTGAGCCACCACTGACCTCACAACCACAAACAGCAGCCACGCACCTAGCACTGGCCTAGCAGGCACTGAGCCACCACTGACCTCACCACCACAAACAGCCCCCACGCACCTAGCACTGGCCTAGCAGGCACTGATTCACAAGTGACCTCACAATTGAAAAGAGCAGCCACGCACCTAGCACTGGCCTAGCAGGCACTGAGCCACAAGCTACCTCACAATTGAAAACAGCACCCACGCACCTAGCACTGGCCTAGCAGGCACTGAGCCACCACTGACCTCACAACCACAAACAGCAGCCACACACCTAGCACTGGCCTAGCAGGCACTGAGCCACCACTGAGCTCACAATTGAAAACAGCAGCCACGCACCTAGCACTGGCCTAGCAGGCACTGAGCCACCACTGACCTCACAACCACAAACAGCAGCCACGCACCTAGCACTGGCCTAGCAGGCACTGAGCCACCACTGACCTCACAACAACAAACAGCAGCCACGCACCTAGCACTGGCCTAGCAGGCACTGAGCCACCACTGACCTCACAACCACAAACAGCACCCACGCACCTAGCACTGGCCGAGCAGGCACTGAGCCACCACTGACCTCACAACCACAAACAGCACCCACGCACCTAGCACTGGCCTAGCAGGCACTGAGCCACCACTGACCTCACAACCACAAACAGCAGCCACGCACCTAGCACTGGCCTAGCAGGCCCTGAGCCACAAGGGACCTCACAACCACAAACAGCAGACACGCACCTAGCACTGGCCTAGCAGGCACTGAGCCACCACTGACATCAAAACCACAACCAGCACCCACGCACCTAGCACTGGCCTAGCAGGCACTGAGCCACAAGTGACCTCACAATTGAAAACAGCAGCCAGGCACCTAGCACTGGCCTAGCAGGCACTGAGCCACAAGTGACCTCACAACCACAAACAGCAGCCACGCACCTAGCACTGGCCTAGCAGGCACTGAGCCACCACTCACCTCACAAGCACAAACAGCAGCCACGCACCTAGCACTGGCCTAGCAGGCACTGAGCCACAACAGACCTCACAACCACAAACAGCACCCACGCACCTAGCACTGGCCTAGCAGGCACTGAGCCACAAGTGACCTCACAACCACAAAGAGCACCCACGCACCTAGCACTGGCCTAGCAGGCACTGAGGCACCACTGACCTCACAATTGAAAACAGCAGCCACGCACCTAGCACTGGCCTTGCAGGCACTGAGCCACCACTGACCTCACAACCACAAACAGCAGCCACGCACCTAGCACTGGCCTAGCAGGCACTGAGCCACCACTGACCTCACAAGCACAAACAGCAGCCACGCACCTAGCACTGGCCTAGCAGGCACTGAGCCACAAGTGACCTCACAATTGAAAACAGCAGCCACGCACCTAGCCCTGGCCTAGCAGGCACTGAGCCACCACTGACCTCACAGTTGAAAACAGCACCCACGCACCTAGCACTGGCCTAGCAGGCACTGAGCCACAAGTGACCTCACAATTGAAAACAGCAGCCACGCACCTAGCACTGGCCTAGCAGGCACTGAGCCACAAGTAACCTCACAATTGAAAACAGCAGCCACGCACCTAGCACTGGCCTAGCAGGCACTGAGCCACAAGTGACCTCACATTTGAAAACAGCAGCCAGACACCTAGCACTGCCCTAGCAGGCACTGAGCCACAAGTGACCTCACAACCACAAACAGCAGCCACGCACCTAGCACTGGCCTAGCAGGCACTGAGCCACAAGTGACCTCACAATTGAAAACAGCAGCCACGCACCTAGCACTGGCCTAGCAGGCACTGAGCCACCACTGACCTCACAACTGAAAACAGCAGCCACGCACCTAGCACTGGCCTAGCAGGCACTGAGCCACCACTGACCTCACAATTGAAAACAGCAGCCACGCACCTAGCACTGGCCTAGCAGGCACTGAGCCACCACTGAGCTCACAATTGAAAACAGCAGCCACGCACCTAGCACTGGCCTAGCAGGCACTGAGCCACAAGGGACCTCACAACCACAAACAGCATCCACGCGCCTAGCACTGGCCTAGCAGGCACTGAGCCACCACTGACCTCACAACCACAAACAGCACCCACGCACCTAGCACTGGCCTAGCAGGCACTGAGCCACAAGTGACCTCACAATTGAAAACAGCAGCCACGCACCTAGCACTGGCCCAGCAGGCACTGAGCCACAAGTGACCTCACAATTGAAAACAGCAGCCACGCACCTAGCACTGGCCTAGCAGGCACTGAGCCACCACTGACCTCACAACCACAAACAGCACCCACGCACCTAGCACTGGCCTAGCAGGCACTGAGCCACAAGGGACCTCACAATTGAAAACAGCAGCCACGCACCTAGCACTGGCCTAGCAGGCACTGAGCCACAAGTGACCTCACAATTGAAAACAGCAGCCACGCACCTAGCACTGGCCTAGCAGGCACTGAGCCACAAGTGACCTCACGATTGAAAACATCAGCCACGCACCTAGGACTGGCCCAGCAGGCACTGAGCCACAAGTGACCTCACAATTGAAAACAGCAGCCACGCACCTAGGACTGGCCTAGCAGGCACTGAGCCACAAGTGACCTCACAATTGAAAACATCAGCCACGCACCTAGGACTGGCCTAGCAGGCACTGAGCCACAAGTGACCTCATAACCACAAACAGCACCCACGCACCTAGCACTGGCCTAGCAGGCACTGAGCCACAAGGGACCTCACAATTGAAAACATCAGCCAGTCACCTAGCACTGGCCTAGCAGGCACTGAGCCACAAGGGACCTCACAATTGAAAACAGCAGCCACGCACCTAGCACTGGCCTAGCAGGCACTGAGCCACAAGTGACCTCACAACCACAAACATCAGCCACGCACCTAGCACTGGCCCAGAAGGCACTGAGCCACCACTGACCTCATAACCACCAACAGCACCCACGCACCTAGCACTGGCCTAGCAGGCACTGAGCCACCACTGACCTCACAACTGAAAACAGCAGCCACGCACCTAGCACTGGCCTAGCAGGCACTGAGCCACCACTGACCTCAAAACCACAAAGAGCAGCCACGCACTTAGCACTGGCCTAGCAGGCACTGAGCCACCACCGACCTCACAATTGAAAACAGCAGCCACACACCTAGCACTGGCCTAGCAGGCACTGAGCCACAAGTGACCTCACAACTGAAAACAGGAGCCACGCACCTAGCACTGGCCTAGCAGGCACTGAGCCACAAGTGACCTCGCAGCCACAAACAGCAACCACGCACCTAGCACTGGCCTAGCAGGCACTGAGCCACAAGGGACCTCACAATTGAAAGCAGCAGCCACGCACCTAGCACTGGCCTAGCAGGCACTGAGCCACAAGTGACCTCACAACCGCAAACAGCACCCACGCACCTAGCACTGGCCTAGCAGGCACTGAGCCACAAGTGACCTCACAACCACAAACAGCAGCCACGCACCTAGCACTGGCCTAGCAGGCACTGAGCCACAACAGACCTCACAACCACAAACAGCAGCCACGCACCTAGCACTGGCCTAGCAGGCACTGAGCCACAAGGGACCTCACAATTGAAAACAGCAGCCACGCACCTAGCACTGGCCTAGCAGGCACTGAGCCACAAGTGACCTCACAATTGAAAACAGCAGCCACGCACCTAGCACTGGCCTAGCAGGCACTGAGCCACAAGTGACCTCACAACCACAAACAGCACCCACGCACCTAGCACTGGCCTAGCAGGCACTGAGCCACAAGGGACCTCACAATTGAAAACATCAGCCAGGCACCTAGCACTGGCCTAGCAGGCACTGAGCCACAAGGGACCTCACAATTGAAAACAGCAGCCACGCACCTAGCACTGGCCCAGAAGGCACTGAGCCACAAGTGACCTCACAATTGAAAACAGCAGCCACGCACCTAGCACTGGCCTAGCAGGCACTGAGCCACAAGTGACCTCACAACTGAAAACAGCAGCCACGCACCTAGCACTGGCCTAGCAGGCACTGAGCCACAAGTGACCTCACAATTGAACACAGCAGCCAGGCACCTAGCACTGGCCTAGCAGGCACTGAGCCACCACTGACCTCACAACCACAAACAGCAGCCACGCACCTAGCACTGGCCTAGCAGGCACTGAGCCACAAGTGACCTCACAACCACAAACAGCAGCCACGCACCTAGCACTGGCCTAGCAGGCACTGAGCCACAACAGACCTCACAACCACAAACAGCAGCCACGCACCTAGCACTGGCCTAGCAGGCACTGAGCCACCACTGACCTCACAACCACAAAGAGCAGCCACGCACCTAGCACTGGCCTAGCAGGCACTGAGCCACAAGTGACCTCACAACCACAAACAGCAGCCACGCACCTAGCACTGGCCTAGCAGGCACTGAGCCACAAGTGACCTCACAACCACAAACAGCACCCACGCACCTAGCACTGGCCTAGCAGGCACTGAGCCACCACTGACCTCACAATTGAAAACAGCACCCACGCACCTAGCACTGGCCTGTCAGGCACTGAGCCAGCACTGACCTCACAATTGAAAACAGCAGCCACGCACCTAGCACTGGCCTAGCAGGCATTGAGCCACCACTGACCTCACAACCACAAACAGCAGCCACGCAGCTAGCACTGGCCTAGCAGGCACTGAGCCAGAAGTGACCTCACAACCACAAACAGCACCCACGCAGCTAGCACTGGCCTAGCAGGCCCTGAGCTACCACTGACCTCACAATTGAAAACTGCAGCCACGCACCTAGCACTGGCCTAGCAGGCACTGAGCCACCACTGACCTCACAACCACAAACAGCAGCCACGCACCTAGCACTGGCCTAGCAGGCACTGAGCCACCACTGACCTCACAACCACAAACAGCAGCCACGCACCTAGCACTGGCCTAGCAGGCACTGAGCCACCACTGACCTCACCACCACAAACAGCCCCCACGCACCTAGCACTGGCCTAGCAGGCACTGATTCACAAGTGACCTCACAATTGAAAAGAGCAGCCACGCACCTAGCACTGGCCTAGCAGGCACTGAGCCACCACTGACCTCACAATTGAAAACAGCACCCACGCACCTAGCACTGGCCTAGCAGGCACTGAGCCACCACTGACCTCACAACCACAAACAGCAGCCACGCACCTAGCACTGGCCTAGCAGGCACTGAGCCACCACTGAGCTCACAATTGAAAACAGCAGCCACGCACCTAGCACTGGCCTAGCAGGCACTGAGCCACCACTGACCTCACAACCACAAACAGCAGCCACGCACCTAGCACTGGCCTAGCAGGCACTGAGCCACCACTGACCTCACAACCACAAACAGCAGCCACGCACCTAGCACTGGCCTAGCAGGCACTGAGCCACCACTGACCTCACAACCACAAACAGCACCCACGCACCTAGCACTGGCCGAGCAGGCACTGAGCCACCACTGACCTCACAACCACAAACAGCACCCACGCACCTAGCACTGGCCTAGCAGGCACTGAGCCACCACTGACCTCACAACCACAAACAGCAGCCACGCACCTAGCACTGGCCTAGCAGGCACTGAGCCACCACTGACCTCACAACCACAAAGAGCAGCCACGCACCTAGCACTGGCCTAGCAGGCACTGAGCCACCACTGACCTCACAACCACAAACAGCAGCCACGCACCTAGCACTGGCCTAGCAGGCCCTGAGCCACAAGGGACCTCACAACCACAAACAGCAGACACGCACCTAGCACTGGCCTAGCAGGCACTGAGCCACCACTGACATCAAAACCACAACCAGCACCCACGCACCTAGCACTGGCCTAGCAGGCACTGAGCCACAAGTGACCTCACAATTGAAAACAGCAGCCAGGCACCTAGCACTGGCCTAGCAGGCACTGAGCCACAAGTGACCTCACAATTGAAAACAGCAGCCACGCACCAAGTACTGGCCTAGCAGGCACTGAGCCACAACAGACCTCACAACCACAAACAGCACCCACGCACCTAGCACTGGCCTAGCAGGCACTGAGCCACAAGTGACCTCACAACCACAAAGAGCACCCACGCACCTAGCACTGGCCTGTCAGGCACTGAGCCACAAGTGTCCTCACAATTGAAAACAGCAGCCACGCACCTAGCACTGGCCTAGCAGGCACTGAGCCACAAGTGACCTCACAATTGAAAACAGCAGCCACGCACCTAGCACTGGCCTAGCAGGCACTGAGCCACAAGTAACCTCACAATTGAAAACAGCAGCCACGCACCTAGCACTGGCCTAGCAGGCACTGAGCCACCACTGACCTCACAACTGAAAACAGCAGCCACGCACCTAGCACTGGCCTAGCAGGCACTGAGCCACCACTGACCTCACAATTGAAAACAGCAGCCACGCACCTAGCACTGGCCTAGCAGGCACTGAGCCACCACTGACCTCACAATTGAAAACAGCAGCCACGCACCTAGCACTGGCCTAGCAGGCACTGAACCACAAGTGACCTCACAATTGAAAACAGCAGCCACGCACCTAGCACTGGCCTAGCAGGCACTGAGCCACAAGTGACCTCACAATTGAAAACAGCAGCCACGCACCTAGCACTGGACTAGCAGGCACTGAGCCACAAGGGACCTCACAACCACAAACAGCATCCACGCGCCTAGCACTGGCCTAGCAGGCACTGAGCCACCACTGACCTCACAACCACAAACAGCACCCACGCACCTAGCACTGGCCTAGCAGGCACTGAGCCACCACTGACCTCACAATTGAAAACAGCAGCCACGCACCTAGCACTGGCCCAGCAGGCACTGAGCCACAAGTGACCTCACAATTGAAAACAGCAGCCACGCACCTAGCACTGGCCTAGCAGGCACTGAGCCACCACTGAGCTCACAACCACAAACAGCAGCCACGCACCTAGCACTGGCCTAGCAGGCACTGAGCCACAAGGGACCTCACAATTGAAAACAGCAGCCACGCACCTAGCACTGGCCTAGCAGGCACTGAGCCACAAGTGACCTCACAATTGAAAACAGCAGCCACGCACCTAGGACTGGCCTAGCAGGCACTGAGCCACAAGTGACCTCACAATTGAAAACATCAGCCACGCACCTATGACTGGCCCAGCAGGCACTGAGCCACAAGTGACCTCACAACCACAAACAGCAGCCACGCACCTAGGACTGGCCCAGCAGGCACTGATCCACAAGTGACCTCACAATTGAAAACAGCAGCGACGCACCCGCACTGGCCTAGCAGGCACTGAGCCACCACTGACCTCACAACCACAAACAGCAGCCACACACCTAGCACTGGCCTAGCAGGCACTGAGCCACAAGTGACCTCACAATTGAAAACAGCAGCCACGCACCTAGCACTGGCCTAGCAGGCACTGAGCCACAAGTGACCTCACGATTGAAAACAGCAGCCACACACCTAGCACTGGCCTAGCAGGCACTGAGCCACCACTGACCTCACAACCACAAACAGCAGCCACGCACCTAGCACTGGCCTAGCAGGCACTGAGCCACCACTGACCTCACAACCACAAACAGCAGCCACGCACCTAGCACTGGCCTAGCAGGCACTGAGCCACAAATGACCTCACAATTGAAAACAGCAGACACGCACCTAGGACTGGCCCAGCAGGCACTGAGCCACAAGTGACCTCACAATTGAAAACAGCAGCCACGCACCTAGCACTGGCCCAGCAGGCACTGAGCCAGAAGTGACCTCACAATTTAAAACAGCAGCCACGCACCTAGCACTGGCCTAGCAGGCACTGAGCCACCACTGACCTCACAATTGAAAACAGCAGCCACGCACCTAGCACTGGCCTAGCAGGCACTGAGCCACCACTGACCTCACAACCACAAACAGCACCCACGCACCTAGCACTGGCCTAGCAGGCACTGAGCCACCACTGACCTCACAACCACAAACAGCAGCCACGCACCTAGCACTGGCCTAGCAGGCACTGAGCCGCAAGTGACCTCGCAGCCACAAACAGCAGGCACGCACCTAGCACTGGCCTAGCAGGCACTGAGCCACAAGGGACCTCACAATTGAAAACAGCAGCCACGCACCTAGCACTGGCCTAGCAGGCACTGAGCCACAAGTGACCTCACAACCACAAACAGCAGCCACGCACCTAGCACTGGCCTAGCAGGCACTGAGCCACAACAGACCTCACAACCACAAACAGCAGCCACGCACCTAGCACTGGCCTAGCAGGCACTGAGCCACAAGGGACCTCACAATTGAAAACAGCAGCCACGCACCTAGCACTGGCCTAGCAGGCACTGAGCCACAAGTGACCTCACAATTGAAAACAGCAGCCACGCACCTAGCACTGGCCTAGCAGGCACTGAGCCACAAGTGACCTCACAACCACAAACAGCACCCACGCACCTAGCACTGGCCTAGCAGGCACTGAGCCACAAGTGACCTCACAATTGAAAACATCAGCCAGGCACCTAGCACTGGCCTAGCAGGCACTGAGCCACAAGGGACCTCACAATTGAAAACAGCAGCCACGCACCTAGGACTGGCCCAGAAGGCACTGAGCCACAAGTGACCTCACAATTGAAAACAGCAGCCACGCACCTAGCACTGGCCTAGCAGGCACTGAGCCACAAGTGACCTCACAACTGAAAACAGCAGCCAAGCACCTAGCACTGGCCTAGCAGGCACTGAGCCACAATTGACCTCACAATTGAACACAGCAGCCAGGCACCTAGCACTGGCCTAGCAGGCACTGAGCCACCACTGACCTCACAACCACAAACAGCAGCCACGCACCTAGCACTGGCCTAGCAGGCACTGAGCCACAAGTGACCTCACAACCACAAACAGCAGCCACGCACCTAGCACTGGCCTAGCAGGCACTGAGCCACAACAGACCTCACAACCACAAACAGCAGCCACGCACCTAGCACTGGCCTAGCAGGCACTGAGCCACCACTGACCTCACAACCACAAAGAGCAGCCACGCACCTAGCACTGGCCTAGCAGGCACTGAGCCACAAGTGACCTCACAACCACAAACAGCAGCCACGCACCTAGCACTGGCCTGTCAGGCACTGAGCCACAAGTGACCTCAAAACCACAAACAGCACCCACGCACCTAGCACTGGCCTAGCAGGCACTGAGCCACAAGTGACCTCACAATTGAAAACAGCAGCCACGCACCTAGCACTGGCCTAGCAGGCACTGAGCCACCACTGACCTCACAATTGAAAACAGCACCCACGCACCTAGCACTGGCCTGTCAGGCACTGAGCCACAAGTGTCCTCACAATTGAAAACAGCAGCCACGCACCTAGCACTGGCCTAGCAGGCACTGAGCCACCACTGACCTCACAACCACAAACAGCAGCCACGCAGCTAGCACTGGCCTAGCAGGCACTGAGCCAGAAGTGACCTCACAACCACAAACAGCACCCACGCAGCTAGCACTGGTCTAGCAGGCCCTGAGCTACCACTGACCTCACAATTGAAAACTGCAGCCACGCACCTAGCACTGGCCTAGCAGGCACTGAGCCACCACTGACCTCACAACCACAAACAGAAGCCACGCACCTAGCACTGGCCTAGCAGGCACTGAGCCACCACTGACCTCACAACCACAAACAGCAGCCACGCACCTAGCACTGGCCTAGCAGGCACTGAGCCACCACTGAGCTCACAATTGAAAATAGCAGCCACGCACCTAGCACTGGCCTAGCAGGCACTGAGCCACCACTGACCTCACAATTGAAAACAGCACCCACGCACCTAGCACTGGCCTAGCAGGCACTGAGCCACCACTGACCTCACAACCACAAACAGCAGCCACGCACCTAGCACTGGCCTAGCAGGCACTGAGCCACCACTGAGCTCACAATTGAAAATAGCAGCCACGCACCTAGCACTGGCCTAGCAGGCACTGAGCCACCACTGACCTCACAACCACAAACAGCAGCCACGCACCTAGCACTGGCCTAGCAGGCACTGAGCCACCACTGACCTCACAACCACAAACAGCAGCCACGCACCTAGCACTGGCCTAGCAGGCACTGAGCCACCACTGACCTCACAACCACAAACAGCACCCACGCACCTAGCACTGGCCGAGCAGGCACTGAGCCACCACTGACCTCACAACCACAAACAGCACCCACGCACCTAGCACTGGCCTAGCAGGCACTGAGCCACCACTGACCTCACAACCACAAACAGCAGCCACGCACCTAGCACTGGCCTAGCAGGCACTGAGCCACCACTGACCTCACAACTGAAAACAGCAGCCACGCACCTAGCACTGGCCTAGCAGGCACTGAGCCACCACTCACCTCAAGAGCACAAACAGCACCCACGCACCTAGCACTGGCCTAGCAGGCCCTGAGCCACAAGGGACCTCACAACCACAAACAGCAGACACGCACCTAGCACTGGCCTAGCAGGCACTGAGCCACCACTGACATCAAAACCACAACCAGCACCCACGCACCTAGCACTGGCCTAGCAGGCACTGAGCCACAAGTGACCTCACAATTGAAAACAGCAGCCACGCACCTAGCACTGGCCTAGCAGGCACTGAGCCACAACAGACCTCACAACCACAAACAGCACCCACGCACCTAGCACTGGCCTGTCAGGCACTGAGCCAAAAGTGTCCTCACAATTGAAAACAGCACCCACGCACCTAGCACTGGCCTAGCAGGCACTGAGCCACAAGTGACCTCACAGTTGAAAACAGCAGCCACGCACCTAGCACTGGCCTAGCAGGCACTGAGCCACAAGTAACCTCACAATTGAAAACAGCAGCCACGCACCTAGCACTGGCCTAGCAGGCACTGAGCCACAAGTGACCTCACATTTGAAAACAGCAGCCAGACACCTAGCACTGCCCTAGCAGGCACTGAGCCACAAGTGACCTCACAACCACAAACAGCAGCCACGCACCTAGCACTGGCCTAGCAGGCACTGAGCCACAAGGGACCTCACAACCACAAACAGCAGCCACGCACCTAGCACTGGCCTAGCAGGCACTGAACCACAAGTGACCTCACAATTGAAAACAGCAGCCACGCACCTAGCACTGGCCTAGCAGGCACTGAGCCACCACTGACCTCACAATTGAAAACAGCAGCCACGCACCTAGCACTGGCCTAGCAGGCACTGAGCCACCACTGACCTCACAATTGAAAACAGCAGCCACGCACCTAGCACTGGCCTAGCAGGCACTGAGCCACAAGGGACCTCACAACCACAAACAGCATCCACGCGCCTAGCACTGGCCTAGCAGGCACTGAGCCACCACTGACCTCACAACCACAAACAGCACCCACGCACCTAGCACTGGCCTAGCAGGCACTGAGCCACCACTGACCTCACAATTGAAAACAGCAGCCACGCACCTAGCACTGGCCCAGCAGGCACTGAGCCACAAGTGACCTCACAATTGAAAATGCAGCCACGCACCTAGCACTGGCCTAGCAGGCACTGAGCCACCACTGATCTCACAACCACAAACAGCAGCCACGCACCTAGCACTGGCCTAGCAGGCACTGAGCCACCACTGACCTCACAACCACAAACAGCAGCCACGCACCTAGCACTGGCCTAGCAGGCACTGAGCCACAAGTGACCTCACAACCACAAACAGCAGCCACACACCTAGCACTGGCCTAGCAGGCACTGAGCCACAACAGACCTCACAACCACAAACAGCAGCCACGCACCTAGCACTGGCCTAGCAGGCACTGAGCCACCACTGACCTCACAACCACAAAGAGCAGCCACGCACCTAGCACTGGCCTAGCAGGCACTGAGCCACAAGGGACCTCACAACCACAAACAGCAGCCACGCACCTAGCACTGGCCTAGCAGGCACTGAGCCACAAGTGACCTCAAAACCACAAACAGCACCCACGCACCTAGCACTGGCCTAGCAGGCACTGAGCCACAAGTGACCTCACAATTGAAAACAGCAGCCACGCACCTAGCACTGGCCTAGCAGGCACTGAGCCACCACTGACCTCACAATTGAAAACAGCACCCACGCACCTAGCACTGGCCTGTCAGGCACTGAGCCACAAGTGTCCTCACAATTGAAAACAGCAGCCACGCACCTAGCACTGGCCTAGCAGGCACTGAGCCACCACTGACCTCACAACCACAAACAGCAGCCACGCAGCTAGCACTGGCCTAGCAGGCACTGAGCCAGAAGTGACCTCACAACCACAAACAGCACCCACGCAGCTAGCACTGGTCTAGCAGGCCCTGAGCTACCACTGACCTCACAATTGAAAACTGCAGCCACGCACCTAGCACTGGCCTAGCAGGCACTGAGCCACCACTGACCTCACAATTGAAAACAGCACCCACGCACCTAGCACTGGCCTAGCAGGCACTGAGCCACCACTGACCTCACAACCACAAACAGCAGCCACGCACCTAGCACTGGCCTAGCAGGCACTGAGCCACCACTGAGCTCACAATTGAAAATAGCAGCCACGCACCTAGCACTGGCCTAGCAGGCACTGAGCCACCACTGACCTCACAATTGAAAACAGCACCCACGTACCTAGCACTGGCCTAGCAGGCACTGAGCCACCACTGACCTCACAACCACAAACAGCAGCCACGCACCTAGCACTGGCCTAGCAGGCACTGAGCCACCACTGAGCTCACAATTGAAAATAGCAGCCAAGCTCCTAGCACTGGCCTAGCAGGCACTGAGCCACCACTGACCTCACAACCACAAACAGCAGCCACGCACCTAGCACTGGCCTAGCAGGCACTGAGCCACCACTGACCTCACAACCACAAACAGCAGCCACGCACCTAGCACTGGCCTAGCAGGCACTGAGCCACCACTGACCTCACAACCACAAACAGCACCCACGCACCTAGCACTGGCCTAGCAGGCACTGAGCCACCACTGACCTCACAACCACAAACAGCACCCACGCACCTAGCACTGGCCTAGCAGGCACTGAGCCACCACTGACCTCACAACCACAAACAGCAGCCACGCACCTAGCACTGGCCTAGCAGGCACTGAGCCACCACTGACCTCACAACTGAAAACAGCAGCCACGCACCTAGCACTGGCCTAGCAGGCACTGAGCCACCACTCACCTCAAGAGCACAAACAGCACCCACGCACCTAGCACTGGCCTAGCAGGCCCTGAGCCACAAGGGACCTCACAACCACAAACAGCAGACACGCACCTAGGACTGGCCCAGCAGGCACTGAGCCACAAGTGACCTCACAACCACAAACAGCACCCACGCACCTAGCACTGGCCTAGCAGGCACTGAGCCACAAGTGACCTCACAATTGAAAACAGCAGCCAGGCACCTAGCACTGGCCTAGCAGGCACTGAGCCACAAGTGACCTCACAACCACAAAGAGCACCCACGCACCTAGCACTGGCCTGTCAGGCACTGAGCCAAAAGTGTCCTCACAATTGAAAACAGCACCCACGCACCTAGCACTGGCCTAGCAGGCACTGAGCCACAAGTGACCTCACAATTGAAAACAGCAGCCAGGCACCTAGCACTGGCCTAGCAGGCACTGAGCCACAAGTGACCTCACAACCACAAACAGCAGCCACGCACCTAGCACTGGCCTAGCAGGCACTGAGCCACAAGTGACCTCACATTTGAAAACAGCAGCCAGACACCTAGCACTGCCCTAGCAGGCACTGAGCCACAAGTGACCTCACAACCACAAACAGCAGCCACGCACCTAGCACTGGCCTAGCAGGCACTGAGCCACAAGTGACCTCACAATTGAAAACAGCAGCCACGCACCTAGCACTGGCCTAGCAGGCACTGAGCCACAAGGGACCTCACAACCACAAACAGCATCCACGCGCCTAGCACTGGCCTAGCAGGCACTGAGCCACCACTGACCTCACAACCACAAACAGCACCCACGCACCTAGCACTGGCCTAGCAGGCACTGAGCCACAAGTGACCTCACAATTGAAAACAGCAGCCACGCACCTAGCACTGGCCCAGCAGGCACTGAGCCACAAGTGACCTCACAATTGAAAACAGCAGCCACGCACCTAGCACTGGCCTAGCAGGCACTGAGCCACCACTGAGCTCACAACCACAAAAAGCAGCCACGCACCTAGCACTGGCCTAGCAGGCACTGAGCCACAAGGGACCTCACAATTGAAAACAGCAGCCACGCACCTAGCACTGGCCTAGCAGGCACTGAGCCACAAGTGACCTCACAATTGAAAACAGCAGCCACGCACCTAGGACTGGCCTAGCAGGCACTGAGCCACAAGTGACCTCACAATTGAAAACATCAGCCACGCACCTAGGACTGGCCCAGCAGGCACTGAGCCACAAGTGACCTCACAATTGAAAACAGCAGCCACGCACCTAGGACTGGCCTAGCAGGCACTGAGCCACAAGTGACCTCATAACCACAAACAGCACCCACGCACCTAGCACTGGCCTAGCAGGCACTGAGCCACAAGGGACCTCACAATTGAAAACATCAGCCAGGCACCTAGCACTGGCCTAGCAGGCACTGAGCCACAAGGGACCTCACAATTGAAAACAGCAGCCACGCACCTAGCACTGGCCTAGCAGGCACTGAGACACAAGTGACCTCACAACCACAAACAGCAGCCACGCACCTAGCACTGGCCCAGAAGGCACTGAGCCACCACTGACCTCACAACCACCAACAGCAGCCACGCACCTAGCACTGGCCTAGCAGGCACTGAGCCACCACTGACCTCACAACTGAAAACAGCAGCCACGCACCTAGCACTGGCCTAGCAGGCACTGAGCCACCACTGACCTCACAACCACAAAGAGCAGCCACGCACTTAGCACTGGCCTAGCAGGCACTGAGCCACCACTGACCTCACAATTGAAAACAGCAGCCACACACCTAGCACTGGCCTAGCAGGCACTGAGCCACAAGTGACCTCACAACTGAAAACAGGAGCCACGCACCTAGCACTGGCCTAGCAGGCACTGAGCCACAAGTGACCTCGCAGCCACAAACAGCAAGCACGCACCTAGCACTGGCCTAGCAGGCACTGAGCCACAAGGGACCTCACAATTGAAAGCAGCAGCCACGCACCTAGCACTGGCCTAGCAGGCACTGAGCCACAAGTGACCTCACAACCACAAACAGCACCCACGCACCTAGCACTGGCCTAGCAGGCACTGAGCCACCACTGACCTCACAACCACCAACAGCAGCCACGCACCTAGCACTGGCCTAGCAGGCACTGAGCCACAACAGACCTCACAACCACAAACAGCAGCCACGCACCTAGCACTGGCCTAGCAGGCACTGAGCCACAAGGGACCTCACAATTGAAAACAGCAGCCACGCACCTAGCACTGGCCTAGCAGGCACTGAGCCACAAGTGACCTCACAATTGAAAACAGCAGCCACGCACCTAGCACTGGCCTAGCAGGCACTGAGCCACCACTGACATCAAAACCACAACCAGCACCCACGCACCTAGCACTGGCCTAGCAGGCACTGAGCCACAAGTGACCTCACAATTGAAAACATCAGCCAGGCACCTAGCACTGGCCTAGCAGGCACTGAGCCACAAGGGACCTCACAATTGAAAACAGCAGCCACGCACCTAGGACTGGCCCAGAAGGCACTGAGCCACAAGTGACCTCACAATTGAAAACAGCAGCCACGCACCTAGCACTGGCCTAGCAGGCACTGAGCCACAAGTGACCTCACAATTGAACACAGCAGCCAGGCACCTAGCACTGGCCTAGCAGGCACTGAGCCACCACTGACCTCACAACCACAAACAGCAGCCACGCACCTAGCACTGGCCTAGCAGGCACTGAGCCACAAGTGACCTCACAACCACAAACAGCAGCCACGCACCTAGCACTGGCCTAGCAGGCACTGAGCCACAACAGACCTCACAACCACAAACAGCAGCCACGCACCTAGCACTGGCCTAGCAGGCACTGAGCCACCACTGACCTCACAACCACAAACAGCAGCCACGCACCTAGCACTGGCCTAGCAGGCACTGAGCCACAAGTGACCTCACAATTGAAAACAGCAGCCACGCACCTAGCACTGGCCTAGCAGGCACTGAGCCACCACTGACCTCACAATTGAAAACAGCAGCCACGCACCTAGCACTGGCCTGTCAGGCACTGAGCCACAAGTGTCCTCACAATTGAAAACAGCAGCCACGCACCTAGCACTGGCCTAGCAGGCACTGAGCCACCACTGACCTCACAACCACAAACAGCAGCCACGCAGCTAGCACTGGCCTAGCAGGCACTGAGCCAGAAGTGACCTCACAACCACAAACAGCACCCACGCAGCTAGCACTGGCCTAGCAGGCCCTGAGCTACCACTGACCTCACAATTGAAAACTGCAGCCACGCACCTAGCACTGGCCTAGCAGGCACTGAGCCACCACTGACCTCACAACCACAAACAGCAGCCACGCACCTAGCACTGGCCTAGCAGGCACTGAGCCACCACTGACCTCACAACCACAAACAGCAGCCACGCACCTAGCACTGGCCTAGCAGGCACTGAGCCACCACTGACCTCACCACCACAAACAGCCCCCACGCACCTAGCACTGGCCTAGCAGGCACTGAGCCACAAGTGACCTCACAATTGAAAAGAGCAGCCACGCACCTAGCACTGGCCTAGCAGGCACTGAGCCACCACTGACCTCACAATTGAAAACAGCACCCACGCACCTAGCACTGGCCTAGCAGGCACTGAGCCACCACTGACCTCACAACCACAAACAGCAGCCACGCACCTAGCACTGGCCTAGCAGGCACTGAGCCACCACTGAGCTCACAATTGAAAACAGCAGCCACGCACCTAGCACTGGCCTAGCAGGCACTGAGCCACCACTGACCTCACAACCACAAACAGCAGCCACGCACCTAGCACTGGCCTAGCAGGCACTGAGCCACAAGTGACCTCACAACCACAAACAGCAGCCACGCACCTAGCACTGGCCTAGCAGGCACTGAGCCACCACTGACCTCACAACCACAAACAGCACCCACGCACCTAGCACTGGCCGAGCAGGCACTGAGCCACCACTGACCTCACAACCACAAACAGCACCCACGCACCTAGCACTGGCCTAGCAGGCACTGAGCCACAAGTGACCTCACAATTGAAAACAGCAGCCACGCACCTAGCACTGGCCTAGCAGGCACTGAGCCACCACTGACCTCACAATTGAAAACAGCACCCACGCACCTAGCACTGGCCTGTCAGGCACTGAGCCACAAGTGTCCTCACAATTGAAAACAGCAGCCACGCACCTAGCACTGGCCTAGCAGGCACTGAGCCACCACTGACCTCACAACCACAAACAGCAGCCACGCAGCTAGCACTGGCCTAGCAGGCACTGAGCCAGAAGTGACCTCACAACCACAAACAGCACCCACGCAGCTAGCACTGGCCTAGCAGGCCCTGAGCTACCACTGACCTCACAATTGAAAACTGCAGCCACGCACCTAGCACTGGCCTAGCAGGCACTGAGCCACCACTGACCTCACAACCACAAACAGCAGCCACGCACCTAGCACTGGCCTAGCAGGCACTGAGCCACCACTCACCTCACAACCACAAACAGCAGCCACGCACCTAGCACTGGCCTAGCAGGCCCTGAGCCACAAGGGACCTCAAAACCACAAACAGCAGACACGCACCTAGCACTGGCCTAGCAGGCACTGAGCCACCACTGACATCAAAACCACAACCAGCACCCACGCACCTAGCACTGGCCTAGCAGGCACTGAGCCACAAGTGACCTCACAATTGAAAACAGCAGCCAGGCACCTAGCACTGGCCTAGCAGGCACTGAGCCACAAGTGACCTCACAACCACAAACAGCAGCCACGCACCTAGCACTGGCCTAGCAGGCACTGAGCCACAAGTGACCTCACAATTGAAAACAGCAGCCACGCACCTAGCACTGGCCTAGCAGGCACTGAGGCACAACAGACCTCACAACCACAAACAGCACCCACGCAACTAGCACTGGCCTGTCAGGCACTGAGCCACAAGTGTCCTCACAATTGAAAACAGCAGCCACGCACCTAGCACTGGCCTAGCAGGCACTGAGCCACCACTGACCTCACAATTGAAAACAGCAGCCACGTACCTAGCACTGGCCTAGCAGGCACTGAGCCACAAGTAACCTCACAATTGAAAACAGCAGCCACGCACCTAGCACTGGCCTAGCAGGCACTGAGCCACAAGTGACCTCACATTTGAAAACAGCAGCCAGACACCTAGCACTGCCCTAGCAGGCACTGAGCCACAAGTGACCTCACAACCACAAACAGCAGCCACGCACCTAGCACTGGCCTAGCAGGCACTGAGCCACAAGTGACCTCACAACCACAAACAGCAGCCACGCACCTAGCACTGGCCTAGCAGGCACTGAACCACAAGTGACCTCACAATTGAAAACAGCAGACACGCACCTAGCACTGGCCTAGCAGGCACTGAGCCACCACTGACCTCACAATTGAAAACAGCAGCCACGCACCTAGCACTGGCCTAGCAGGCACTGAGCCACAAGTGACCTCACAATTGAAAACAGCAGCCACGCACCTAGCACTGGCCTAGCAGGCACTGAGCCACAAGGGACCTCACAACCACAAACAGCATCCACGCGCCTAGCACTGGCCTAGCAGGCACTGAGCCACCACTGACCTCACAATTGAAAACAGCACCCACGCACCTAGCACTGGCCTAGCAGGCACTGAGCCACAAGTGACCTCACAATTGAAAACAGCAGCCACGCACCTAGCACTGGCCCAGCAGGCACTGAGCCACAAGTGACCTCACAATTGAAAACAGCAGCCACGCACCTAGCACTGGCCTAGCAGGCACTGAGCCACCACTGAGCTCACAACCACAAACAGCAGCCACGCACCTAGCACTGGCCTAGCAGGCACTGAGCCACAAGGGACCTCACAATTGAAAACAGCAGCCACGCACCTAGCACTGGCCTAGCAGGCACTGAGCCACAAGTGACCTCACAACCACCAACAGCAGCCACGCACCTAGGACTGGCCTAGCATGCACTGAGCCACAAGTGACCTCACAATTGAAAACATCAGCCACGCACCTAGGACTGGCCCAGCAGGCACTGAGCCACAAGTGACCTCACAACCACAAACAGCAGCCACGCACCTAGGACTGGCCCAGCAGGCACTGATCCACAAGTGACCTCACAATTGAAAACAGCAGCCACGCACCCGCACTGGCCTAGCAGGCACTGAGCCACCACTGACCTCACAACCACAAACAGCAGCCACACACCTAGCACTGGCCTAGCAGGCACTGAGCCACAAGTGACCTCACAATTGAAAACAGCAGCCACGCACCTAGCACTGGCCTAGCAGGCACTGAGCCACCACTGACCTCACAACCACAAACAGCAGCCACGCACCTAGCACTGGCCTAGCAGGCACTGAGCCACAAGTGACCTCACAACCACAAACAGCACCCACGCACCTAGCACTGGCCTAGCAGGCACTGAGCCACAAGGGACCTCACAATTGAAAACATCAGCCACGCACCTAGGACTGGCCCAGCAGGCACTGAGCCACAAGTGACCTCACAATTGAAAACAGCAGCCACGCACCTAGCACTGGCCTAGCAGGCACTGAGCCACCACTGACCTCACAATTTAAAACAGCAGCCACGCACCTAGCACTGGCCTAGCAGGCACTGAGCCACCACTGACCTCACAATTGAAAACAGCAGCCACGCACCTAGCACTGGCCTAGCAGGCACTGAGCCACCACTGACCTCACAACCACAAACAGCACCCACGCACCTAGCACTGGCCTAGCAGGCACTGAGCCACAAGTGACCTCGCAGCCACAAACAGCAGGCACGCACCTAGCACTGGCCTAGCAGGCACTGAGCCACAAGGGACCTCACAATTGAAAACAGCAGCCACGCACCTAGCACTGGCCTAGCAGGCACTGAGCCACAAGTGACCTCACAACCACAAACAGCAGCCACGCACCTAGCACTGGCCTAGCAGGCACTGAGCCACAAGGGACCTCACAACCACAAACAGCACCCACGCACCTAGCACTGGCCTAGCAGGCACTGAGCCACAAGGGACCTCACAATTGAAAACAGCAGCCACGCACCTAGCACTGGCCTAGCAGGCACTGAGCCACAAGTGACCTCACAATTGAAAACAGCAGCCACGCACCTAGCACTGGCCTAGCAGGCACTGAGCCACAAGTGACCTCACAACCACAAACAGCACCCACGCACCTAGGACTGGCCTAGCAGGCACTGAGCCACAAGTGACCTCACAATTGAAAACATCAGCCAGGCACCTAGCACTGGCCTAGCAGGCACTGAGCCACAAGGGACCTCACAATTGAAAACAGCAGCCACGCACCTAGGACTGGCCCAGAAGGCACTGAGCCACAAGTGACCTCACAATTGAAAACAGCAGCCACGCACCTAGCACTGGCCTAGCAGGCACTGAGCCACCACTGACCTCAAAATTAAAAACAGCAGCCACGCACCTAGCACTGGCCTAGCAGGCACTGAGCCACAAGTGACCTCACAATTGAAAACATCAGCCAGGCACCTAGCACTGGCCTAGCAGGCACTGAGCCACAAGGGACCTCACAATTGAAAACAGCAGCCACGCACCTAGGACTGGCCCAGAAGGCACTGAGCCACAAGTGACCTCACAATTGAAAACAGCAGCCACGCACCTAGCACTGGCCTAGCAGGCACTGAGCCACAAGTGACCTCACAACTGAAAACAGCAGCCACGCACCTAGCACTGGCCTAGCAGGCACTGAGCCACAAGTGACCTCACAATTGAACACAGCAGCCAGGCACCTAGCACTGGCCTAGCAGGCACTGAGCCACAAGTGACCTCACAACCACAAACAGCATCCACGCACCTAGCACTGGCCTAGCAGGCACTGAGCCACAAGTGACCTCACAACCACAAACAGCAGCCACGCACCTAGCACTGGCCTAGCAGGCACTGAGCCACAACAGACCTCACAACCACAAACAGCAGCCACGCACCTAGCACTGGCCTAGCAGGCACTGAGCCACCACTGACCTCACAACCACAAAGAGCAGCCACGCACCTAGCACTGGCCTAGCAGGCACTGAGCCACCACTGAACTCACAACCACAAACAGCAGCCACGCACCTAGCACTGGCCTAGCAGGCACTGAGCCACAAGTGACCTCAAAACCACAAACAGCACCCACGCACCTAGCACTGGCCTAGCAGGCACTGAGCCACAAGTGACCTCACAATTGAAAACAGCAGCCACGCACCTAGCACTGGCCTAGCAGGCACTGAGCCACCACTGACCTCACAATTGAAAACAGCACCCACGCACCTAGCACTGGCCTGTCAGGCACTGAGCCACAAGTGTCCTCACAATTGAAAACAGCAGCCACGCACCTAGCACTGGCCTAGCAGGCACTGAGCCACCACTGACCTCACAACCACAAACAGCAGCCACGCAGCTAGCACTGGCCTAGCAGGCACTGAGCCAGAAGTGACCTCACAACCACAAACAGCACCCACGCAGCTAGCACTGGTCTAGCAGGCCCTGAGCTACCACTGACCTCACAATTGAAAACTGCAGCCACGCACCTAGCACTGGCCTAGCAGGCACTGAGCCACCACTGACCTCACAACCACAAACAGCAGCCACGCACCTAGCACTGGCCTAGCAGGCACTGATTCACAAGTGACCTCACAATTGAAAAGAGCAGCCACGCACCTAGCACTGGCCTAGCAGGCACTGAGCCACCACTGACCTCACAATTGAAAACAGCACCCACGCACCTAGCACTGGCCTAGCAGGCACTGAGCCACCACTGACCTCACAACCACAAACAGCAGCCACGCACCTAGCACTGGCCTAGCAGGCACTGAGCCACCACTGAGCTCACAATTGAAAACAGCAGCCACGCACCTAGCACTGGCCTAGCAGGCACTGAGCCACCACTGACCTCACAACCACAAACAGCAGCCACGCACCTAGCACTGGCCTAGCAGGCACTGAGCCACCACTGACCTCACAACTGAAAACAGCAGCCACGCACCTAGCACTGGCCTAGCAGGCACTGAGCCACAAGTGACCTCACAACCACAAACAGCAGCCACGCACCTAGCACTGGCCTAGCAGGCCCTGAGCCACAAGTGACCTCACAACCACAAACAGCAGACACGCACCTAGCACTGGCCTAGCAGGCACTGAGCCACCACTGACATCAAAACCACAACCAGCACCCACGCACCTAGCACTGGCCTAGCAGGCACTGAGCCACAAGTGACCTCACAATTGAAAACAGCAGCCACGCACCTAGCACTGGCCTAGCAGGCACTGAGCCACAAGGGACCTCACAACCACTAACAGCAGCCACACACCTAGCACTGGCCTAGCAGGCACTGAGCCACAAGTGACCTCACAAGCACAAAGAGCACCCACGCACCTAGCACTGGCCTAGCAGGCACTGAGCCACAAGTGACCTCACAATTGAAAACAGCAGCCACGCACCTAGCACTGGCCTAGCAGGCACTGAACCACAAGTGACCTCACAATTGAAAACAGCAGCCACGCACCTAGCACTGGCCTAGCAGGCACTGAGCCACAAGTGACCTCACAATTGAAAACAGCAGCCACGCACCTAGCACTGGCCTAGCAGGCACTGAGCCACAAGTGACCTCACAATTGAAAACAGCAGCCACGCACCTAGCACTGGCCTAGCAGGCACTGAGCCACAAGGGACCTCACAACCACAAACAGCATCCACGCGCCTAGCACTGGCCTAGCAGGCACTGAGCCACCACTGACCTCACAACCACAAACAGCACCCACGCACCTAGCACTGGCCTAGCAGGCACTGAGCCACAAGTGACCTCACAATTGAAAACAGCAGCCACGCACCTAGCACTGGCCCAGCAGGCACTGAGCCACAAGTGACCTCACAATTGAAAACAGCAGCCACGCACCTAGCACTGGCCTAGCAGGCACTGAGCCACCACTGAGCTCACAACCACAAACAGCAGCCACGCACCTAGCACTGGCCTAGCAGGCACTGAGCCACAAGGGACCTCACAATTGAAAACAGCAGCCACGCACCTAGCACTGGCCTAGCAGGCACTGAGCCACAAGTGACCTCACAATTGAAAACAGCAGCCACGCACCTAGGACTGGCCTAGCAGGCACTGAGCCACAAGTGACCTCACAATTGAAAACATCAGCCACGCACCTAGGACTGGCCCAGCAGGCACTGAGCCACAAGTGACCTCACAACCACAAACAGCAGCCACGCACCTAGGACTGGCCCAGCAGGCACTGATCCACAAGTGACCTCACAATTGAAAACAGCAGCCACGCACCCGCACTGGCCTAGCAGGCACTGAGCCACCACTGACCTCACATCCACAAACAGCACCCACGCACCTAGCACTGGCCTAGCAGGCACTGAGCCACAAGGGACCTCACAATTGAAAACATCAGCCACGCACCTAGGACTGGCCCAGCAGGCACTGAGCCACAAGTGACCTCACAATTGAAAACAGCAGCCACGCACCTAGCACTGGCCCAGCAGGCACTGAGCCAGAAGTGACCTCACAATTTAAAACAGCAGCCACGCACCTAGCACTGGCCTAGCAGGCACTGAGCCACCACTGACCTCACAACCACAAACAGCACCCACGCACCTAGCACTGGCCTAGCAGGCACTGAGCCATCACTGACCTCACAACCACAAACAGCAGCCACGCACCTAGCACTGGCCTAGCAGGCACTGAGCCACAAGTGACCTCGCAGCCACAAACAGCAGGCACGCACCTAGCACTGGCCTAGCAGGCACTGAGCCACAAGGGACCTCACAATTGAAAACAGCAGCCACGCACCTAGCACTGGCCTAGCAGGCACTGAGCCACAAGTGACCTCACAACCACAAACAGCAGCCACGCACCTAGCACTGGCCTAGCAGGCACTGAGCCACAACAGACCTCACAACCACAAACAGCAGCCACGCACCTAGCACTGGCCTAGCAGGCACTGAGCCACAAGGGACCTCACAATTGAAAACAGCAGCCACGCACCTAGCACTGGCCTAGCAGGCACTGAGCCACAAGTGACCTCACAATTGAAAACAGCAGCCACGCACCTAGCACTGGCCTAGCAGGCACTGAGCCACAAGTGACCTCACAACCACAAACAGCACCCACGCACCTAGGACTGGCCTAGCAGGCACTGAGCCACAAGTGACCTCACAATTGAAAACAGCACCCAGGCACCTAGCACTGGCCTAGCAGGCACTGAGCCACAAGGGACCTCACAATTGAAAACAGCAGCCACGCACCTAGGACTGGCCCAGAAGGCACTGAGCCACAAGTGACCTCACAATTGAAAACAGCAGCCACGCACCTAGCACTGGCCTAGCAGGCACTGAGCCACAAGTGACCTCACAACCACAAACAGCAGCCACGCACCTAGCATTGGCCTAGCAGGCACTGAGCCACAAGTGACCTCACAACCACAAACAGCAGCCACGCACCTAGCACTGGCCTAGCAGGCACTGAGCCACAACAGACCTCACAACCACAAACAGCAGCCACGCACCTAGCACTGGCCTAGCAGGCACTGAGCCACAAGGGACCTCACAACCACAAAGAGCAGCCACGCACCTAGCACTGGCCTAGCAGGCACTGAGCCACAAGTGACCTCACAACCACAAAGAGCAGCCACGCACCTAGCACTGGCCTAGCAGGCACTGAGCCACAAGTGACCTCACATTTGAAAACAGCAGCCAGACACCTAGCACTGGCCTAGCAGGCACTGAGCCACCACTGAACTCACAACCACAAACAGGAGCCACGCACCTAGCACTGGCCTAGCAGGCACTGAGCCACAAGTGACCTCACAACCACAAACAGCAGCCACGCACCTAGCACTGGCCTAGCAGGCACTGAGCCACAACAGACCTCACAACCACAAACAGCAGCCACGCACCTAGCACTGGCCTAGCAGGCACTGAGCCACAAGGGACCTCACAATTGAAAACAGCAGCCACGCACCTAGCACTGGCCTAGCAGGCACTGAGCCACAAGTGACCTCACAATTGAAAACAGCAGCCACGCACCTAGCACTGGCCTAGCAGGCACTGAGCCACAAGTGACCTCACAACCACAAACAGCACCCACGCACCTAGGACTGGCCTAGCAGGCACTGAGCCACAAGTGACCTCACAATTGAAAACATCAGCCAGGCACCTAGCACTGGCCTAGCAGGCACTGAGCCACAAGGGACCTCACAATTGAAAACAGCAGCCACGCACCTAGGACTGGCCCAGAAGGCACTGAGCCACAAGTGACCTCACAATTGAAAACAGCAGCCACGCACCTAGCACTGGCCTAGCAGGCACTGAGCCACCACTGACCTCAAAATTAAAAACAGCAGCCACGCACCTAGCACTGGCCTAGCAGGCACTGAGCCACAAGTGACCTCACAATTGAAAACATCAGCCAGGCACCTAGCACTGGCCTAGCAGGCACTGAGCCACCACTGACCTCACAATTGAAAACAGCAGCCACGCACCTAGGACTGGCCCAGAAGGCACTGAGCCACAAGTGACCTCACAATTGAAAACAGCAGCCACGCACCTAGCACTGGCCTAGCAGGCACTGAGCCACAAGTGACCTCACAACTGAAAACAGCAGCCACGCACCTAGCACTGGCCTAGCAGGCACTGAGCCACAAGTGACCTCACAATTGAACACAGCAGCCAGGCACCTAGCACTGGCCTAGCAGGCACTGAGCCACCACTGACCTCACAACCACAAACAGCATCCACGCACCTAGCACTGGCCTAGCAGGCACTGAGCCACAAGTGACCTCACAACCACAAACAGCAGCCACGCACCTAGCACTGGCCTAGCAGGCACTGAGCCACAACAGACCTCACAACCACAAACAGCAGCCACGCACCTAGCACTGGCCTAGCAGGCACTGAGCCACCACTGACCTCACAACCACAAAGAGCTGCCACGCACCTAGCACTGGCCTAGCAGGCACTGAGCCACCACTGAACTCACAACCACAAACAGCAGCCACGCACCTAGCACTGGCCTAGCAGGCACTGAGCCACAAGTGACCTCAAAACCACAAACAGCACCCACGCACCTAGCACTGGCCTAGCAGGCACTGAGCCACAAGTGACCTCACAATTGAAAACAGCAGCCACGCACCTAGCACTGGCCTAGCAGGCACTGAGCCACCACTGACCTCACAATTGAAAACAGCACCCACGCACCTAGCACTGGCCTGTCAGGCACTGAGCCACAAGTGTCCTCACAATTGAAAACAGCAGCCACGCACCTAGCACTGGCCTAGCAGGCACTGAGCCACCACTGACCTCACAACCACAAACAGCAGCCACGCAGCTAGCACTGGCCTAGCAGGCACTGAGCCAGAAGTGACCTCACAACCACAAACAGCACCCACGCAGCTAGCACTGGTCTAGCAGGCCCTGAGCTACCACTGACCTCACAATTGAAAACTGCAGCCACGCACCTAGCACTGGCCTAGCAGGCACTGAGCCACCACTGACCTCACAACCACAAACAGCAGCCACGCACCTAGCACTGGCCTAGCAGGCACTGAGCCACAAGTGACCTCACAACCACAAACAGCAGCCACGCACCTAGCACTGGCCTAGCAGGCACTGAGCCACCACTGACCTCACCACCACAAACAGCCCCCACGCACCTAGCACTGGCCTAGCAGGCACTGATTCACAAGTGACCTCACAATTGAAAAGAGCAGCCACGCACCTAGCACTGGCCTAGCAGGCACTGAGCCACCACTGACCTCACAATTGAAAACAGCACCCACGCACCTAGCACTGGCCTAGCAGGCACTGAGCCACCACTGACCTCACAACCACAAACAGCAGCCACGCACCTAGCACTGGCCTAGCAGGCACTGAGCCACCACTGAGCTCACAATTGAAAACAGCAGCCACGCACCTAGCACTGGCCTAGCAGGCACTGAGCCACCACTGACCTCACAACCACAAACAGCAGCCACGCACCTAGCACTGGCCTAGCAGGCACTGAGCCACCACTGACCTCACAACTGAAAACAGCAGCCACGCACCTAGCACTGGCCTAGCAGGCACTGAGCCACCACTGACCTCACAACCACAAACAGCAGCCACGCACCTAGCACTGGCCTAGCAGGCCCTGAGCCACAAGTGACCTCACAACCACAAACAGCAGACACGCACCTAGCACTGGCCTAGCAGGCACTGAGCCACCACTGACATCAAAACCACAACCAGCACCCACGCACCTAGCACTGGCCTAGCAGGCACTGAGCCACAAGTGACCTCACAATTGAAAACAGCAGCCACGCACCTAGCACTGGCCTAGCAGGCACTGAGCCACAAGGGACCTCACAACCACTAACAGCAGCCACACACCTAGCACTGGCCTAGCAGGCACTGAGCCACAAGTGACCTCACAAGCACAAAGAGCACCCACGCACCTAGCACTGGCCTAGCAGGCACTGAGCCACAAGTGACCTCACAATTGAAAACAGCAGCCACGCACCTAGCACTGGCCTAGCAGGCACTGAACCACAAGTGACCTCACAATTGAAAACAGCAGCCACGCACCTAGCACTGGCCTAGCAGGCACTGAGCCACAAGTGACCTCACAATTGAAAACAGCAGCCACGCACCTAGCACTGGCCTAGCAGGCACTGAGCCACAAGTGACCTCACAATTGAAAACAGCAGCCACGCACCTAGCACTGGCCTAGCAGGCACTGAGCCACAAGGGACCTCACAACCACAAACAGCATCCACGCGCCTAGCACTGGCCTAGCAGGCACTGAGCCACCACTGACCTCACAACCACAAACAGCACCCACGCACCTAGCACTGGCCTAGCAGGCACTGAGCCACAAGTGACCTCACAATTGAAAACAGCAGCCACGCACCTAGCACTGGCCCAGCAGGCACTGAGCCACAAGTGACCTCACAATTGAAAACAGCAGCCACGCACCTAGCACTGGCCTAGCAGGCACTGAGCCACCGCTGAGCTCACAACCACAAACAGCAGCCACGCACCTAGCACTGGCCTAGCAGGCACTGAGCCACAAGGGACCTCACAATTGAAAACAGCAGCCACGCACCTAGCACTGGCCTAGCAGGCACTGAGCCACAAGTGACCTCACAATTGAAAACAGCAGCCACGCACCTAGGACTGGCCTAGCAGGCACTGAGCCACAAGTGACCTCACAATTGAAAACATCAGCCACGCACCTAGGACTGGCCCAGCAGGCACTGAGCCACAAGTGACCTCACAACCACAAACAGCAGCCACGCACCTAGGACTGGCCCAGCAGGCACTGATCCACAAGTGACCTCACAATTGAAAACAGCAGCCACGCACCCGCACTGGCCTAGCAGGCACTGAGCCACCACTGACCTCACATCCACAAACAGCACCCACGCACCTAGCACTGGCCTAGCAGGCACTGAGCCACAAGGGACCTCACAATTGAAAACATCAGCCACGCACCTAGGACTGGCCCAGCAGGCACTGAGCCACAAGTGACCTCACAATTGAAAACAGCAGCCACGCACCTAGCACTGGCCCAGCAGGCACTGAGCCAGAAGTGACCTCACAATTTAAAACAGCAGCCACGCACCTAGCACTGGCCTAGCAGGCACTGAGCCACCACTGACCTCACAATTGAAAACAGCAGCCACGCACCTAGCACTGGCCTAGCAGGCACTGAGCCACCACTCACCTCACAACCACAAACAGCACCCACGCACCTAGCACTGGCCTAGCAGGCACTGAGCCATCACTGACCTCACAACCACAAACAGCAGCCACGCACCTAGCACTGGCCTAGCAGGCACTGAGCCACAAGTGACCTCGCAGCCACAAACAGCAGGCACGCACCTAGCACTGGCCTAGCAGGCACTGAGCCACAAGGGACCTCACAATTGAAAACAGCAGCCACGCACCTAGCACTGGCCTAGCAGGCACTGAGCCACAAGTGACCTCACAACCACAAACAGCAGCCACGCACCTAGCACTGGCCTAGCAGGCACTGAGCCACAACAGACCTCACAACCACAAACAGCAGCCACGCACCTAGCACTGGCCTAGCAGGCACTGAGCCACAAGGGACCTCACAATTGAAAACAGCACCCACGCACCTAGCACTGGCCTGTCAGGCACTGAGCCACAAGTGACCTCACAATTGAAAACAGCAGCCACGCACCTAGCACTGGCCTAGCAGGCACTGAGCCACAAGTGACCTCACAACCACAAACAGCACCCACGCACCTAGGACTGGCCTAGCAGGCACTGAGCCACAAGTGACCTCACAATTGAAAACAGCACCCAGGCACCTAGCACTGGCCTAGCAGGCACTGAGCCACAAGGGACCTCACAATTGAAAACAGCAGCCACGCACCTAGGACTGGCCCAGAAGGCACTGAGCCACAAGTGACCTCACAATTGAAAACAGCAGCCACGCACCTAGCACTGGCCTAGCAGGCACTGAGCCACAAGTGACCTCACAACCACAAACAGCAGCCACGCACCTAGCATTGGCCTAGCAGGCACTGAGCCACAAGTGACCTCACAACCACAAACAGCAGCCACGCACCTAGCACTGGCCTAGCAGGCACTGAGCCACAACAGACCTCACAACCACAAACAGCAGCCACGCACCTAGCACTGGCCTAGCAGGCACTGAGCCACAAGGGACCTCACAACCACAAAGAGCAGCCACGCACCTAGCACTGGCCTAGCAGGCACTGAGCCACAAGTGACCTCACAACCACAAAGAGCAGCCACGCACCTAGCACTGGCCTAGCAGGCACTGAGCCACAAGTGACCTCACATTTGAAAACAGCAGCCAGACACCTAGCACTGGCCTAGCAGGCACTGAGCCACCACTGAACTCACAACCACAAACAGGAGCCACGCACCTAGCACTGGCCTAGCAGGCACTGAGCCACAAGTGACCTCACAACCACAAACAGCAGCCACGCACCTAGCACTGGCCTAGCAGGCACTGAGCCACAACAGACCTCACAACCACAAACAGCAGCCACGCACCTAGTACTGGCCTAGCAGGCACTGAGCCACAAGTGTCCTCACAATTGAAAACAGCAGCCACGCACCTAGCACTGGCCTAGCAGGCACTGAGCCACCCCTGACCTCACAACCACAAACAGCAGCCACGCACCTAGCACTGGCCTAGCAGGCACTGAGCCACAAGTGACCTCACAACCACAAAGAGCACCCACGCACCTAGCACTGGCCTGTCAGGCACTGAGCCACAAGTGACCTCACAATTGAAAACAGCAGCCACTCACCTAGCACTGGCCTAGCAGGCACTGAGCCACAAGTGACCTCACAATTGAAAACAGCAGCCAAGCACCTAGCACTGGCCTAGCAGGCACTGAGCCACAAGTGACCTCACATTTGAAAACAGCAGCCAGACACCTAGCACTGGCCTAGCAGGCACTGAGCCACCACTGAACTCACAACCACAAACAGGAGCCACGCACCTAGCACTGGCCTAGCAGGCCCTGAGCCACAAGTGACCTCACAACCACAAACAGCAGCCACGCACCTAGCACTGGCCTAGCAGGCACTGAGCCACAAGTGACCTCACAACCACAAAGAGCAGCCACGCACCTAGCACTGGCCTAGCAGGCACTGAGCCACAAGTGACCTCACAACCACAAAGAGCACCCACGCACCTAGCACTGGCCTGTCAGGCACTGAGCCACAAGTGACCTCACAATTGAAAACAGCAGCCACACACCTAGCACTGGCCTAGCAGGCACTGAGCCACAAGGGACCTCACAACCACAAACAGGAGCCACGCACCTAGCACTGGCCTAGCAGGCCCTGAGCCACAAGTGACCTCACAACCACAAACAGCAGCCACGCACCTAGCACTGGCCTAGCAGGCACTGAGCCACAAGTGAACTCGCAGCCACAAACAGCAGGCACGCACCTAGCACTGGCCTAGCAGGCATTGAGCCACAAGTGACCTCACAACTGAAAACAGCATCCACGCACCTAGCACTGGCGTAGCAGGCACTGAGCCACAAGGGACCTCAGAATTGAAAACAGCAGCCACGCACCTAGCACTGGCCTAGCAGGCACTGAGCCACAAGTGACCTCACAATTGAAAACAGCAGCCACGCACCTAGCACTGGCCTAGCAGGCACTGAGGCACAACAGACCTCACAACCACAAACAGCACCCACGCACCTAGCACTGGCCTGTCAGGCACTGAGCCACAAGTGTCCTCACAATTGAAAACAGCAGCCACGCACCTAGCACTGGCCTAGCAGGCACTGAGCCACCACTGACCTCACAATTGAAAACAGCAGCCACGTACCTAGCACTGGCCTAGCAGGCACTGAGCCACAAGTAACCTCACAATTGAAAACAGCAGCCACGCACCTAGCACTGGCCTAGCAGGCACTGAGCCACAAGTGACCTCACATTTGAAAACAGCAGCCAGACACCTAGCACTGCCCTAGCAGGCACTGAGCCACAAGTGACCTCACAACCACAAACAGCAGCCACGCACCTAGCACTGGCCTAGCAGGCACTGAGCCACAAGTGACCTCACAACCACAAACAGCAGCCACGCACCTAGCACTGGCCTAGCAGGCACTGAACCACAAGTGACCTCACAATTGAAAACAGCAGACACGCACCTAGCACTGGCCTAGCAGGCACTGAGCCACCACTGACCTCACAATTGAAAACAGCAGCCACGCACCTAGCACTGGCCTAGCAGGCACTGAGCCACAAGTGACCTCACAATTGAAAACAGCAGCCACGCACCTAGCACTGGCCTAGCAGGCACTGAGCCACAAGGGACCTCACAACCACAAACAGCATCCACGCGCCTAGCACTGGCCTAGCAGGCACTGAGCCACCACTGACCTCACAATTGAAAACAGCACCCACGCACCTAGCACTGGCCTAGCAGGCACTGAGCCACAAGTGACCTCACAATTGAAAACAGCAGCCACGCACCTAGCACTGGCCCAGCAGGCACTGAGCCACAAGTGACCTCACAATTGAAAACAGCAGCCACGCACCTAGCACTGGCCTAGCAGGCACTGAGCCACCACTGAGCTCACAACCACAAACAGCAGCCACGCACCTAGCACTGGCCTAGCAGGCACTGAGCCACAAGGGACCTCACAATTGAAAACAGCAGCCACGCACCTAGCACTGGCCTAGCAGGCACTGAGCCACAAGTGACCTCACAACCACCAACAGCAGCCACGCACCTAGGACTGGCCTAGCATGCACTGAGCCACAAGTGACCTCACAATTGAAAACATCAGCCACGCACCTAGGACTGGCCCAGCAGGCACTGAGCCACAAGTGACCTCACAACCACAAACAGCAGCCACGCACCTAGGACTGGCCCAGCAGGCACTGATCCACAAGTGACCTCACAATTGAAAACAGCAGCCACGCACCCGCACTGGCCTAGCAGGCACTGAGCCACCACTGACCTCACAACCACAAACAGCAGCCACACACCTAGCACTGGCCTAGCAGGCACTGAGCCACAAGTGACCTCACAATTGAAAACAGCAGCCACGCACCTAGCACTGGCCTAGCAGGCACTGAGCCACAAGTGACCTCACGATTGAAAACAGCAGCCACACACCTAGCACTGGCCTAGCAGGCACTGAGCCACCACTGACCTCACAATTGAAAACAGCAGCCACGCACCTAGCACTGGCCTAGCAGGCACTGAGCCACCACTGACCTCACAACCACAAACAGCAGCCACGCACCTAGCACTGGCCTAGCAGGCACTGAGCCACAAGTGACCTCACAACCACAAACAGCACCCACGCACCTAGCACTGGCCTAGCAGGCACTGAGCCACAAGGGACCTCACAATTGAAAACATCAGCCACGCACCTAGGACTGGCCCAGCAGGCACTGAGCCACAAGTGACCTCACAATTGAAAACAGCAGCCACGCACCTAGCACTGGCCTAGCAGGCACTGAGCCACCACTGACCTCACAATTTAAAACAGCAGCCACGCACCTAGCACTGGCCTAGCAGGCACTGAGACACCACTGACCTCACAATTGAAAACAGCAGCCACGCACCTAGCACTGGCCTAGCAGGCACTGAGCCACCACTGACCTCACAACCACAAACAGCAGCCACGCACCTAGCACTGGCCTAGCAGGCACTGAGCCACAAGTGACCTCGCAGCCACAAACAGCAGGCACGCACCTAGCACTGGCCTAGCAGGCACTGAGCCACAAGGGACCTCACAATTGAAAACAGCAGCCACGCACCTAGCACTGGCCTAGCAGGCACTGAGCCACAAGTGACCTCACAACCACAAACAGCAGCCACGCACCTAGCACTGGCCTAGCAGGCACTGAGCCACAACAGACCTCACAACCACAAACAGCAGCCACGCACCTAGCACTGGCCTAGCAGGCACTGAGCCACAAGGGACCTCACAATTGAAAACAGCAGCCACGCACCTAGCACTGGCCTAGCAGGCACTGAGCCACAAGTGACCTCACAATTGAAAACAGCAGCCACGCACCTAGCACTGGCCTAGCAGGCACTGAGCCACAAGTGACCTCACAACCACAAACAGCACCCACGCACCTAGGACTGGCCTAGCAGGCACTGAGCCACAAGTGACCTCACAATTCAAAACATCAGCCAGGCACCTAGCACTGGCCTAGCAGGCACTGAGCCACAAGGGACCTCACAATTGAAAACAGCAGCCACGCACCTAGGACTGGCCCAGAAGGCACTGAGCCACAAGTGACCTCACAATTGAAAACAGCAGCCACGCACCTAGCACTGGCCTAGCAGGCACTGAGCCACCACTGACCTCAAAATTAAAAACAGCAGCCACGCACCTAGCACTGGCCTAGCAGGCACTGAGCCACAAGTGACCTCACAATTGAAAACATCAGCCAGGCACCTAGCACTGGCCTAGCAGGCACTGAGCCACAAGGGACCTCACAATTGAAAACAGCAGCCACGCACCTAGGACTGGCCCAGAAGGCACTGAGCCACAAGTGACCTCACAATTGAAAACAGCAGCCACGCACCTAGCACTGGCCTAGCAGGCACTGAGCCACAAGTGACCTCACAACTGAAAACAGCAGCCACGCACCTAGCACTGGCCTAGCAGGCACTGAGCCACAAGTGACCTCACAATTGAACACAGCAGCCAGGCACCTAGCACTGGCCTAGCAGGCACTGAGCCACCACTGACCTCACAACCACAAACAGCATCCACGCACCTAGCACTGGCCTAGCAGGCACTGAGCCACAAGTGACCTCACAACCACAAACAGCAGCCACGCACCTAGCACTGGCCTAGCAGGCACTGAGCCACAACAGACCTCACAACCACAAACAGCAGCCACGCACCTAGCACTGGCCTAGCAGGCACTGAGCCACCACTGACCTCACAACCACAAAGAGCAGCCACGCACCTAGCACTGGCCTAGCAGGCACTGAGCCACCACTGAACTCACAACCACAAACAGCAGCCACGCACCTAGCACTGGCCTAGCAGGCACTGAGCCACAAGTGACCTCAAAACCACAAACAGCACCCACGCACCTAGCACTGGCCTAGCAGGCACTGAGCCACAAGTGACCTCACAATTGAAAACAGCAGCCACGCACCTAGCACTGGCCTAGCAGGCACTGAGCCACCACTGACCTCACAATTTAAAACAGCAGCCACGCACCTAGCACTGGCCTAGCAGGCACTGAGCCACCACTGACCTCACAACCACAAACAGCAGCCACGCAGCTAGCACTGGCCTAGCAGGCACTGAGCCAGAAGTGACCTCACAACCACAAACAGCACCCACGCAGCTAGCACTGGTCTAGCAGGCCCTGAGCTACCACTGACCTCACAACTGAAAACTGCAGCCACGCACCTAGCACTGGCCTAGCAGGCACTGAGCCACCACTGACCTCACAACCACAAACAGCAGCCACGCACCTAGCACTGGCCTAGCAGGCACTGAGCCACCACTGACCTCACAACCACAAACAGCAGACACGCACCTAGCACTGGCCTAGCAGGCACTGAGCCACCACTGACATCAAAACCACAAACAGCAGCCACGCAGCTAGCACTGGCCTAGCAGGCACTGAGCCAGAAGTGACCTCACAACCACAAACAGCACCCACGCAGCTAGCACTGGTCTAGCAGGCCCTGAGCTACCACTGACCTCACAATTGAAAACTGCAGCCACGCACCTAGCACTGGCCTGTCAGGCACTGAGCCACAAGTGTCCTCACAATTGAAAACAGCAGCCACGCACCTAGCACTGGCCTAGCAGGCACTGAGCCACCACTGACCTCACAACCACAAACAGCAGCCACGCAGCTAGCACTGGCCTAGCAGGCACTGAGCCAGAAGTGACCTCACAACCACAAACAGCACCCACGCAGCTAGCACTGGTCTAGCAGGCCCTGAGCTACCACTGACCTCACAATTGAAAACTGCAGCCACGCACCTAGCACTGGCCTAGCAGGCACTGAGCCACCACTGACCTCACAACCACAAACAGCAGCCACGCACCTAGCACTGGCCTAGCAGGCACTGAGCCACCACTGACCTCACAACCACAAACAGCAGCCACGCACCTAGCACTGGCCTAGCAGGCACTGAGCCACCACTGACCTCACCACCACAAACAGCCCCCACGCACCTAGCACTGGCCTAGCAGGCACTGATTCACAAGTGACCTCACAATTGAAAAGAGCAGCCACGCACCTAGCACTGGCCTAGCAGGCAATGAGCCACCACTGACCTCACAATTGAAAACAGCACCCACGCACCTAGCACTGGCCTAGCAGGCACTGAGCCACCACTGACCTCACAACCACAAACAGCAGCCACGCACCTAGCACTGGCCTAGCAGGCACTGAGCCACCACTGAGCTCACAATTGAAAACAGCAGCCACGCACCTAGCACTGGCCTAGCAGGCACTGAGCCACCACTGACCTCACAACCACAAACAGCACCCACGCACCTAGCACTGGCCTAGCAGGCACTGAGCCACCACTGACCTCACAACCACAAACAGCACCCACGCACCTAGCACTGGCCTAGCAGGCACTGAGCCACCACTGACCTCACAACCACAAACAGCACCCACGCACCTAGCACTGGCCGAGCAGGCACTGAGCCACCACTGACCTCACAACCACAAACAGCACCCACGCACCTAGCACTGGCCTAGCAGGCACTGAGCCACCACTGACCTCACAACCACAAACAGCAGCCACGCACCTAGCACTGGCCTAGCAGGCACTGAGCCACCACTGACCTCACAACTGAAAACAGCAGCCACGCACCTAGCACTGGCCTAGCAGGCACTGAGCCACAAGTGACCTCACAACCACAAACAGCAGCCACGCACCTAGCACTGGCCTAGCAGGCCCTGAGCCACAAGTGACCTCACAACCACAAACAGCAGACACGCACCTAGCACTGGCCTAGCAGGCACTGAGCCACCACTGACATCAAAACCACAACCAGCACCCACGCACCTAGCACTGGCCTAGCAGGCACTGAGCCACCACTGACCTCACAATTGAAAACAGCAGCCACGCACCTAGCACTGGCCTAGCAGGCACTGAGCCACAAGGGACCTCACAACCACTAACAGCAGCCACACACCTAGCACTGGCCTAGCAGGCACTGAGCCACAAGTGACCTCACAAGCACAAAGAGCACCCACGCACCTAGCACTGGCCTAGCAGGCACTGAGCCACAAGTGACCTCACAATTGAAAACAGCAGCCACGCACCTAGCACTGCCCTAGCAGGCACTGAACCACAAGTGACCTCACAATTGAAAACAGCAGCCACGCACCTAGCACTGGCCTAGCAGGCACTGAGCCACAAGTGACCTCACAATTGAAAACAGCAGCCACGCACCTAGCACTGGCCTAGCAGGCACTGAGCCACCACTGACCTCACAATTGAAAACAGCAGCCACGCACCTAGCACTGGCCTAGCAGGCACTGAGCCACAAGGGACCTCACAACCACAAACAGCATCCACGCGCCTAGCACTGGCCTAGCAGGCACTGAGCCACCACTGACCTCACAACCACAAACAGCACCCACGCACCTAGCACTGGCCTAGCAGGCACTGAGCCACAAGTGACCTCACAATTGAAAACAGCAGCCACGCACCTAGCACTGGCCCAGCAGGCACTGAGCCACAAGTGACCTCACAATTGAAAACAGCAGCCACGCACCTAGCACTGGCCTAGCAGGCACTGAGCCACCACTCACCTCACAACCACAAACAGCAGCCACGCACCTAGCACTGGCCTAGCAGGCACTGAGCCACAAGGGACCTCACAATTGAAAACAGCAGCCACGCACCTAGCACTGGCCTAGCAGGCACTGAGCCACAAGTGACCTCACAATTGAAAACAGCAGCCACGCACCTAGGACTGGCCTAGCAGGCACTGAGCCACAAGTGACCTCACAATTGAAAACATCAGCCACGCACCTAGGACTGGCCCAGCAGGCACTGAGCCACAAGTGACCTCACAACCACAAACAGCAGCCACGCACCTAGGACTGGCCCAGCAGGCACTGATCCACAAGTGACCTCACAATTGAAAACAGCAGCCACGCACCCGCACTGGCCTAGCAAGCACTGAGCCACCACTGACCTCACAACCACAAACAGCACCCACGCACCTAGCACTGGCCTAGCAGGCACTGAGCCACAAGGGACCTCACAATTGAAAACATCAGCCACGCACCTAGGACTGGCCCAGCAGGCACTGAGCCACAAGTGACCTCACAATTGAAAACAGCAGCCACGCACCTAGCACTGGCCCAGCAGGCACTGAGCCAGAAGTGACCTCACAATTTAAAACAGCAGCCACGCACCTAGCACTGGCCTAGCAGGCACTGAGCCACCACTGACCTCACAATTGAAAACAGCAGCCACGCACCTAGCACTGGCCTAGCAGGCACTGAGCCACCACTCACCTCACAACCACAAACAGCACCCACGCACCTAGCACTGGCCTAGCAGGCACTGAGCCATCACTGACCTCACAACCACAAACAGCAGCCACGCACCTAGCACTGGCCTAGCAGGCACTGAGCCACAAGTGACCTCGCAGCCACAAACAGCAGGCACGCACCTAGCACTGGCCTAGCAGGCACTGAGCCACAAGGGACCTCACAATTGAAAACAGCAGCCACGCACCTAGCACTGGCCTAGCAGGCACTGAGCCACCACTGACCTCACAACCACAAACAGCAGCCACGCACCTAGCACTGGCCTAGCAGGCACTGAGCCACAACAGACCTCACAACCACAAACAGCAGCCACGCACCTAGCACTGGCCTAGCAGGCACTGAGCCACAAGGGACCTCACAATTGAAAACAGCAGCCACGCACCTAGCACTGGCCTAGCAGGCACTGAGCCACAAGTGACCTCACAATTGAAAACAGCAGCCACGCACCTAGCACTGGCCTAGCAGGCACTGAGCCACAAGTGACCTCACAACCACAAACAGCACCCACGCACCTAGCACTGGCCTAGCAGGCACTGAGCCACAAGTGACCTCACAATTGAAAACATCAGCCACGCACCTAGGACTGGCCCAGAAGGCACTGAGCCACAACAGACCTCACAATTGAAAACAGCAGCCACGCACCTAGCACTGGCCTAGCAGGCACTGAGCCACAAGTGACCTCACAACCACAAACAGCAGCCACGCACCTAGCACTGGCCTAGCAGGCACTGAGCCACAAGTGACCTCACAACCACAAACAGCAGCCACGCACCTAGCACTGGCCTAGCAGGCACTGAGCCACAACAGACCTCACAACCACAAACAGCAGCCACGCACCTAGCACTGGCCTAGCAGGCACTGAGCCACAAGGGACCTCACAACCACAAAGAGCAGCCACGCACCTAGCACTGGCCTAGCAGGCACTGAGCCACAAGTGACCTCACAACCACAAAGAGCAGCCACGCACCTAGCACTGGCCTAGCAGGCACTGAGCCACAAGTGACCTCACATTTGAAAACAGCAGCCAGACACCTAGCACTGGCCTAGCAGGCACTGAGCCACCACTGAACTCACAACCACAAACAGGAGCCACGCACCTAGCACTGGCCTAGCAGGCACTGAGCCACAAGTGACCTCACAACCACAAACAGCAGCCACGCACCTAGCAGTGGCCTAGCAGGCACTGAGCCACAAGTGACCTCACAATTTAAAACAGCAGCCACGCACCTAGCACTGGCCTAGCAGGCACTGAGCCACCACTGACCTCAAAACAACAAACAGGAGCCACGTACCTAGCACTGGCCTAGCAGGCACTGAGCCACAACAGACCTCATAACCACAAACAGCACCCACGCACCTAGCACTGGCCTAGCAGGCCCTGAGCCACAAGGGACCTCACAACCACAAACAGCAGCCACGCACCTAGCACTGGCCTAGCAGGCACTGAGCCACAAGTGACCTCACAATTCAAAACATCAGCCAGGCACCTAGCAATGGCCTAGCAGGCACTGAGCCACAAGTGTCCTCACAATTGAAAACAGCAGCCACGCACCTAGCACTGGCCTAGCAGGCACTGAGCCACAAGCTACCTCACAATTGAAAACAGCAGCCACGCACCTAGGACTGGCCCAGAAGGCACTGAGCCACAAGTGACCTCACAACCACAAACAGCAGCCACGCACCTAGCACTGGCCTAGCAGGCACTGAGCCACAAGTGACCTCACAACCACAAACAGCAGCCACGCACCTAGAACTGGCCTGGCAGGCACTGAGCCACAAGTGACCTCACATTTGAAAACAGCAGCCACGCACCTAGCACTGGCCTAGCAGGCAATGAGCCACCACTGACCTCACAATTGAAAACAGCAGCCACGCACCTAGCACTGGCCTAGCAGGCAATGAGCCACCACTGACCTCACAATTGAAAACAGCAGCCACGCACCTAGCACTGGCCTAGCAGGCACTGAGCCACAAGTGACCTCACAATTGAAAACAGCAGCCACGCACCTAGCACTGGCCTAGCAGGCACTGAGCCACAAGTGACCTCACTTTTGAAAACAGCAGCCAGACACCTAGCACTGGCCTAGCAGGCACTGAGCCACCACTGAACTCACAACCACAAACAGGAGCCACGCACCTAGCACTGGCCTAGCAGGCACTGAGCCACAAGTGACCTCACAACCACAAACAGCAGCCACGCACCTAGCACTGGCCTAGCAGGCACTGAGCCACAACAGACCTCACAACCACAAACAGCAGCCACGCACCTAGTACTGGCCTAGCAGGCACTGAGCCACAAGTGTCCTCACAATTGAAAACAGCAGCCACGCACCTAGCACTGGCCTAGCAGGCACTGAGCCACCCCTGACCTCACAACCACAAACAGCAGCCACGCACCTAGCACTGGCCTAGCAGGCACTGAGCCACAAGTGACCTCATAACAACAAACAGCAGCCACGCACCTAGCACTGGTCTAGCAGGCACTGAGCCACAAGTGACCTCACAACCACAAAGAGCACCCACGCACCTAGCACTGGCCTGTCAGGCACTGAGCCACAAGTGACCTCACAATTGAAAACAGCAGCCACTCACCTAGCACTGGCCTAGCAGGCACTGAGCCACAAGTGACCTCACAATTGAAAACAGCAGCCAAGCACCTAGCACTGGCCTAGCAGGCACTGAGCCACAAGTGACCTCACATTTGAAAACAGCAGCCAGACACCTAGCACTGGCCTAGCAGGCACTGAGCCACCACTGAACTCACAACCACAAACAGGAGCCACGCACCTAGCACTGGCCTAGCAGGCCCTGAGCCACAAGTGACCTCACAACCACAAACAGCAGCCACGCACCTAGCACTGGCCTAGCAGGCACTGAGCCACAAGTGACCTCACAACCACAAAGAGCAGCCACGCACCTAGCACTGGCCTAGCAGGCACTGAGCCACAAGTGACCTCACAACCACAAAGAGCACCCACGCACCTAGCACTGGCCTGTCAGGCACTGAGCCACAAGTGACCTCACAATTGAAAACAGCAGCCACACACCTAGCACTGGCCTAGCAGGCACTGAGCCACAAGGGACCTCACAACCACAAACAGGAGCCACGCACCTAGCACTGGCCTAGCAGGCCCTGAGCCACAAGTGACCTCACAACCACAAACAGCAGCCACGCACCTAGCACTGGCCTAGCAGGCACTGAGCCACAAGTGACCTCGCAGCCACAAACAGCAGGCACGCACCTAGCACTGGCCTAGCAGGCACTGAGCCACAAGGGACCTCACAATTGAAAACATCAGCCAGGCACCTAGCACTGGCCTAGCAGGCACTGAGCCACAAGGGACCTCAGAATTGAAAACAGCAGCCACGCACCTAGCACTGGCCTAGCAGGCAATGAGCCACAAGTGACCTCACAACCACAAACAGCAGCCACGCAGCTAGCACTGGCCCAGAAGGCACTGAGCCACAAGTGACCTCACAATTGAAAAGAGCAGCTACGCACCTAGCACTGGCCTAGCAGGCACTGAGCCACAAGTGACCTCACAACCACAAACAGCAGCCACGCACCTAGCACTGGCCTAGCAGGCACTGAGCCACAAGGGACCTCACAACCACAAACAGCAGCCACGCACCTAGCACTGGCCTAGCAGGCACTGAGCCACAACAGACCTCACAACCACAAACAGCAGCCACGCACCTAGCACTGGCCTAGCAGGCACTGAGCCACAACAGACCTCACAACCACAAAGAGCAGCCACGCACCTAGCACTGGCCTAGCAGGCACTGAGCCACAAGTGACCTCACAACGACAAAGAGCACCTACGCACCTAGCACTGGCCTGTCAGGCACTGAGCCACAAGTGACCTCACATTTGAAAACAGCAGCCAGACACCTAGCACTGGCCTAGCAGGCACTGAGCCACCACTGAACTCACAACCACAAACAGGAGCCACGCACCTAGCACTGGCCTAGCAGGCACTGAGCCACAAGTGACCTCACAACCACAAACAGCAGCCACGCACCTAGCACTGGCCTAGCAGGCACTGAGCCACAAGTGACCTCGCAGCCACAAACAGCAGCCACGCACCTAGCACTGGCCTAGCAGGCACTGAGCCACCACTGACCTCACAATTGAAAACAGCAGCCACGCACCTAGCACTGGCCTAGCAGGCACTGAGCCACAAGTGACCTCACAATTGAAAACAGCAGCCACGCACCTAGCACTGGCCTAGCAGGCACTGAGCCACAAGTGACCTCACAAATGAAAACAGCAGCCACGCACCTAGCACTGGCCTAGCAGGCACTGAGCCACAAGGGACCTCACAATTGAAAACAGCAGCCACGCACCTAGCACTGGCCTAGCAGGCACTGAGCCACAAGTGACCTCACATTTGAAAACAGCAGCCACGCACCTAGCACTGGCCTAGCAGGCACTGAGCCACCACTGACCTCACAACCACAAACAGCACCCACGCACCTAGCACTGGCCTAGCAGGCACTGAGCCACAAGGGACCTCACAATTGAAAACAGCAGCCAGGCACCTAGCACTGGCCTAGCAGGCACTGAGCCACAAGTGACCTCACAACCACAAACAGCAGCCACGCACCTAGCACTGGCCTAGCAGGCACTGAGCCACAAGTGACCTCACAACCACAAAGAGCAGCCACGCACCTAGGACTGGCCCAGAAGGCACTGAGCCACAAGTGACCTCACAATTGAAAACAGCAGCCACGCACCTAGCACTGGCCTAGCAGGCACTGAGCCACAAGTGACCTCACAATTGAAAACAGCAGCCACGCACCTAGCACTGGCCTAGCAGGCACTGAGCCACAAGTGACCTCACAACCACAAACAGCAGCCACGCACCTAGCACTGGCCTAGCAGGCACTGAGCCACCACTGACCTCACAACCACAAACAGCAGCCACGCACCTAGCACTGGCCTAGCAGGCACTGAGCCACAACAGACCTCACAACCACAAACAGCAGCCACGCACCTAGCACTGGCCTAGCAGGCACTGAGCCACAAGTGACCTCGCAGCCACAAACAGCAGCCACGCACCTAGCACTGGCCTAGCAGGCACTGAGCCACCACTGACCTCACAATTGAAAACAGCAGCCACGCACCTAGCACTGGCCTGGCAGAAACTGAGCCACAAGCTACCTCACAATTGAAAACAGCAGCCACGCACCTAGCACTGGCCTAGCAGGCACTGAGCCACAAGTGACCTCACAACCACAAACAGCAGCCACGCACCTAGCACTGGCCTAGCAGGCACTGAGCCACAAGTGACCTCACAACCACAAACAGCAGCCACGCACCTAGCACTGGCCTAGCAGGCACTGAGCCACAACAGACCTCACAACCACAAACAGCAGCCACGCACCTAGCACTGGCCTAGCAGGCACTGAGCCACAAGGGACCTCACAATTGAAAACAGCAGCCACGCACCTAGCACTGGCCTAGCAGGCACTGAGCCACAAGTGACCTCACAATTGAAAACAGCAGCCACGCACCTAGCACTGGCCTAGCAGGCACTGAGCCACCACTGACCTCACAACCACAAACAGCAGCCACGCACCTAGCACTGGCCTAGCAGGCACTGAGCCACAAGGGACCTCACAATTGAAAACAGCAGCCACGCACCTAGCACTGGCCTAGCAGGCACTGAGCCACAAGGGACCTCACAATTGAAAACAGCAGCCACGCACCTAGCACTGGCCTAGCAGGCACTGAGCCACCACTGACCTCACAACCACAAACAGCAGCCACGCACCTAGCACTGGCCTAGCAGGCACTGAGCCACCACTGACCTCACATTTGAAAACAGCAGCCACGCACCTAGCACTGGCCTAGCAGGCACTGAGCCACCACTGACCTCACAACCACAAACAGCAGCCACGCACCTAGCACTGGCCTAGCAGGCACTGAGCCACAACAGACCTCACAACCACAAACAGCAGCCACGCACCTAGTACTGGCCTAGCAGGCACTGAGCCACAAGTGTCCTCACAATTGAAAACAGCAGCCACGCACCTAGCACTGGCCTAGCAGGCACTGAGCCACCCCTGACCTCACAACCACAAACAGCAGCCACGCACCTAGCACTGGCCTAGCAGGCACTGAGCCACAAGTGACCTCATAACCACAAACAGCAGCCACGCACCTAGCACTGGCCTAGCAGGCACTGAGCCACAAGTGACCTCACAACCACAAAGAGCACCCACGCACCTAGCACTGGCCTGTCAGGCACTGAGCCACAAGTGACCTCACAATTGAAAACAGCAGCCACTCACCTAGCAATGGCCTAGCAGGCACTGAGCCACAAGTGACCTCACAATTGAAAACAGCAGCCACGCACCTAGCACTGGCCTAGCAGGCACTGAGCCACAAGTGACCTCACATTTGAAAACAGCAGCCAGACACCTAGCACTGGCCTAGCAGGCACTGAGCCACCACTGAACTCACAACCACAAACAGGAGCCACGCACCTAGCACTGGCCTAGCAGGCACTGAGCCACCACTGACCTCACAACCACAAACAGCACCCACGCACCTAGCACTGGCCTAGCAGGCACTGAGCCACAAGTGACCTCACAACTGAAAACAGCAGCAACGCAACTAGCACTGGCCTAGCAGGCACTGAGCCACAAGTGACCTCACAACCACAAAGAGCAGCCACGCACCTAGCACTGGCCTAGCAGGCACTGAGCCACAAGTGACCTCACAACCACAAAGAGCACCCACGCACCTAGCACTGGCCTAGCAGGCACTGAGCCACCACTGACCTCACAATTGAAAACAGCAGCCACGCACCTAGCACTGGCCTAGCAGGCACTGAGCCACCACTGACCTCACAACCACAAACAGCAGCCACCCACCTAGCACTGGCCTAGCAGGCACTGAGGCACAAGTGACCTCACAACCACAAACAGCAGCCACGCACCTAGCACTGGCCTAGCAGGCACTGAGCCACCACTGACCTCACAACCACAAACAGCACCCACGCACCTAGCACTGGCCTAGCAGGCACTGAGCCACAAGTGACCTCACAACTGAAAACAGCAGCAACGCAACTAGCACTGGCCTAGCAGGCACTGAGCCACAAGTGACCTCACAACCACAAACAGCAGCCACGCACCTAGCTCTGGCCTAGCAGGCACTGAGCCACAAGTGACCTCACAGTTGAAAACAGCAGCCACGCACCTAGCACTGGCCTAGCAGGCACTGAACCACCACTGACCTCACAATTGAAAACAGCAGCCACGCACCTAGCACTGGCCTAGCAGGCAGTGAGCCACAAGTGACCTCACAACTGAAAACAGCAGCCAGGCACCTAGCACTGGCCTAGCAGGCACTGAGCCACAAGTGACCTCACAATTGAAAACAGCAGCCACGCACCTAGCACTGGCCTAGCAGGCACTGAGCCACAAGTGACCTCACAATTGAAAACAGCAGCAACGCACCTAGCACTGGCCTAGCAGGCACTGAGCCACCACTGACCTCACAATTGAAAACAGCAGCCACGCACCTAGCACTGGCCTAGCAGGCACTGAGCCACAAGTGACCTCACAATTGAAAACAGCAGCCACGCACCTAGCACTGGCCTAGCAGGCACTGAGCCACAAGTGACCTCACAACCACAAACAGCAGCCACGCACCTAGCTCTGGCCTAGCAGGCACTGAGCCACAAGTGACCTCACAATTGAAAACAGCACCTACGCAACTAGCACTGGCCTAGCAGGCACTGAGCCACAAGTGACCTCACAATTGAAAACAGCAGCAACGCACCTAGCACTGGCCTAGCAGGCACTGAGCCACAAGGGACCTCACATTTGAAAACAGCAGCCAGACACCTAGCACTGGCCTAGCAGGCACTGAGCCACAAGGGACCTCACAACCACAAAGAGCAGCCACGCACCTAGCACTGGCCTAGCAGGCACTGAGCCACAAGTGACCTCACAACCACAAAGAGCAGCCACGCACCTAGCACTGGCCTAGCAGGCACTGAGCCACAAGTGACCTCACATTTGAAAACAGCAGCCAGACACCTAGCACTGGCCTAGCAGGCACTGAGCCACCACTGAACTCACAACCACAAACAGGAGCCACGCACCTAGCACTGGCCTAGCAGGCACTGAGCCACAAGTGACCTCACAACCACAAACAGCAGCCACGCACCTAGCAGTGGCCTAGCAGGCACTGAGCCACAAGTGACCTCACAATTTAAAACAGCAGCCACGCACCTAGCACTGGCCTAGCAGGCACTGAGCCACCACTGACCTCAAAACAACAAACAGGAGCCACGTACCTAGCACTGGCCTAGCAGGCACTGAGCCACAACAGACCTCATAACCACAAACAGCACCCACGCACCTAGCACTGGCCTAGCAGGCCCTGAGCCACAAGGGACCTCACAACCACAAACAGCAGCCACGCACCTAGCACTGGCCTAGCAGGCACTGAGCCACAAGTGACCTCACAATTCAAAACATCAGCCAGGCACCTAGCAATGGCCTAGCAGGCACTGAGCCACAAGTGTCCTCACAATTGAAAACAGCAGCCACGCACCTAGCACTGGCCTAGCAGGCACTGAGCCACAAGCTACCTCACAATTGAAAACAGCAGCCACGCACCTAGGACTGGCCCAGAAGGCACTGAGCCACAAGTGACCTCACAACCACAAACAGCAGCCACGCACCTAGCACTGGCCTAGCAGGCACTGAGCCACAAGTGACCTCACAATTGAAAACAGCAGCCACGCACCTAGCACTGGCCTAGCAGGCACTGAGCCACAAGTGACCTCACATTTGAAAACAGCAGCCACGCACCTAGCACTGGCCTAGCAGGCAATGAGCCACCACTGACCTCACAATTGAAAACAGCAGCCACGCACCTAGCACTGGCCTAGCAGGCAATGAGCCACCACTGACCTCACAATTGAAAACAGCAGCCACGCACCTAGCACTGGCCTAGCAGGCACTGAGCCACAAGTGACCTCACAATTGAAAACAGCAGCCACGCACCTAGCACTGGCCTAGCAGGCACTGAGCCACAAGTGACCTCACTTTTGAAAACAGCAGCCAGACACCTAGCACTGGCCTAGCAGGCACTGAGCCACCACTGAACTCACAACCACAAACAGGAGCCACGCACCTAGCACTGGCCTAGCAGGCACTGAGCCACAAGTGACCTCACAACCACAAACAGCAGCCACGCACCTAGCACTGGCCTAGCAGGCACTGAGCCACAACAGACCTCACAACCACAAACAGCAGCCACGCACCTAGTACTGGCCTAGCAGGCACTGAGCCACAAGTGTCCTCACAATTGAAAACAGCAGCCACGCACCTAGCACTGGCCTAGCAGGCACTGAGCCACCCCTGACCTCACAACCACAAACAGCAGCCACGCACCTAGCACTGGCCTAGCAGGCACTGAGCCACAAGTGACCTCATAACCACAAACAGCAGCCACGCACCTAGCACTGGTCTAGCAGGCACTGAGCCACAAGTGACCTCACAACCACAAAGAGCACCCACGCACCTAGCACTGGCCTGTCAGGCACTGAGCCACAAGTGACCTCACAATTGAAAACAGCAGCCACTCACCTAGCACTGGCCTAGCAGGCACTGAGCCACAAGTGACCTCACAATTGAAAACAGCAGCCAAGCACCTAGCACTGGCCTAGCAGGCACTGAGCCACAAGTGACCTCACATTTGAAAACAGCAGCCAGACACCTAGCACTGGCCTAGCAGGCACTGAGCCACCACTGAACTCACAACCACAAACAGGAGCCACGCACCTAGCACTGGCCTAGCAGGCCCTGAGCCACAAGTGACCTCACAACCACAAACAGCAGCCACGCACCTAGCACTGGCCTAGCAGGCACTGAGCCACAAGTGACCTCACAACCACAAAGAGCAGCCACGCACCTAGCACTGGCCTAGCAGGCACTGAGCCACAAGTGACCTCACAACCACAAAGAGCACCCACGCACCTAGCACTGGCCTGTCAGGCACTGAGCCACAAGTGACCTCACAATTGAAAACAGCAGCCACACACCTAGCACTGGCCTAGCAGGCACTGAGCCACAAGGGACCTCACAACCACAAACAGGAGCCACGCACCTAGCACTGGCCTAGCAGGCCCTGAGCCACAAGTGACCTCACAACCACAAACAGCAGCCACGCACCTAGCACTGGCCTAGCAGGCACTGAGCCACAAGTGACCTCGCAGCCACAAACAGCAGGCACGCACCTAGCACTGGCCTAGCAGGCACTGAGCCACAAGGGACCTCACAATTGAAAACATCAGCCAGGCACCTAGCACTGGCCTAGCAGGCACTGAGCCACAAGGGACCTCAGAATTGAAAACAGCAGCCACGCACCTAGCACTGGCCTAGCAGGCAATGAGCCACAAGTGACCTCACAACCACAAACAGCAGCCACGCAGCTAGCACTGGCCCAGAAGGCACTGAGCCACAAGTGACCTCACAATTGAAAAGAGCAGCTACGCACCTAGCACTGGCCTAGCAGGCACTGAGCCACAAGTGACCTCACAACCACAAACAGCAGCCACGCACCTAGCACTGGCCTAGCAGGCACTGAGCCACAAGGGACCTCACAACCACAAACAGCAGCCACGCACCTAGCACTGGCCTAGCAGGCACTGAGCCACAAGGGACCTCACAACCACAAACAGCAGCCACGCACCTAGCACTGGCCTAGCAGGCACTGAGCCACAACAGACCTCACAACCACAAACAGCAGCCACGCACCTAGCACTGGCCTAGCAGGCACTGAGCCACAACAGACCTCACAACCACAAAGAGCAGCCACGCACCTAGCACTGGCCTAGCAGGCACTGAGCCACAAGTGACCTCACAACGACAAAGAGCACCTACGCACCTAGCACTGGCCTGTCAGGCACTGAGCCACAAGTGACCTCACATTTGAAAACAGCAGCCAGACACCTAGCACTGGCCTAGCAGGCACTGAGCCACCACTGAACTCACAACCACAAACAGGAGCCACGCACCTAGCACTGGCCTAGCAGGCACTGAGCCACAAGTGACCTCACAACCACAAACAGCAGCCACGCACCTAGCACTGGCCTAGCAGGCACTGAGCCACAAGTGACCTCGCAGCCACAAACAGCAGCCACGCACCTAGCACTGGCCTAGCAGGCACTGAGCCACCACTGACCTCACAATTGAAAACAGCAGCCACGCACCTAGCACTGGCCTAGCAGGCACTGAGCCACAAGTGACCTCACAATTGAAAACAGCAGCCACGCACCTAGCACTGGCCTAGCAGGCACTGAGCCACAAGTGACCTCACAAATGAAAACAGCAGCCACGCACCTAGCACTGGCCTAGCAGGCACTGAGCCACAAGGGACCTCACAATTGAAAACAGCAGCCACGCACCTAGCACTGGCCTAGCAGGCACTGAGCCACAAGTGACCTCACATTTGAAAACAGCAGCCACGCACCTAGCACTGGCCTAGCAGGCACTGAGCCACCACTGACCTCACAACCACAAACAGCACCCACGCACCTAGCACTGGCCTAGCAGGCACTGAGCCACAAGGGACCTCACAATTGAAAACAGCAGCCAGGCACCTAGCACTGGCCTAGCAGGCACTGAGCCACAAGTGACCTCACAATTGAAAACAGCAGCCACGCACCTAGCACTGGCCTAGCAGGCACTGAGCCACAAGTGACCTCACAACCACAAACAGCAGCCACGCACCTAGGACTGGCCCAGAAGGCACTGAGCCACAAGTGACCTCACAATTGAAAACAGCAGCCACGCACCTAGCACTGGCCTAGCAGGCACTGAGCCACAAGTGACCTCACAATTGAAAACAGCAGCCACGCACCTAGCACTGGCCTAGCAGGCACTGAGCCACAAGTGACCTCACAACCACAAACAGCAGCCACGCACCTAGCACTGGCCTAGCAGGCACTGAGCCACCACTGACCTCACAACCACAAACAGCAGCCACGCACCTAGCACTGGCCTAGCAGGCACTGAGCCACAACAGACCTCACAACCACAAACAGCAGCCACGCACCTAGCACTGGCCTAGCAGGCACTGAGCCACAAGTGACCTCGCAGCCACAAACAGCAGCCACGCACCTAGCACTGGCCTAGCAGGCACTGAGCCACCACTGACCTCACAATTGAAAACAGCAGCCACGCACCTAGCACTGGCCTGGCAGAAACTGAGCCACAAGCTACCTCACAATTGAAAACAGCAGCCACGCACCTAGCACTGGCCTAGCAGGCACTGAGCCACAAGTGACCTCACAACCACAAACAGCAGCCACGCACCTAGCACTGGCCTAGCAGGCACTGAGCCACAAGTGACCTCACAACCACAAACAGCAGCCACGCACCTAGCACTGGCCTAGCAGGCACTGAGCCACAACAGACCTCACAACCACAAACAGCAGCCACGCACCTAGCACTGGCCTAGCAGGCACTGAGCCACAAGCGACCTCACAATTGAAAACAGCAGCCACGCACCTAGCACTGGCCTAGCAGGCACTGAGCCACAAGTGACCTCACAATTGAAAACAGCAGCCACGCACCTAGCACTGGCCTAGCAGGCACTGAGCCACCACTGACCTCACAACCACAAACAGCAGCCACGCACCTAGCACTGGCCTAGCAGGCACTGAGCCACAAGGGACCTCACAATTGAAAACAGCAGCCACGCACCTAGCACTGGCCTAGCAGGCACTGAGCCACAAGGGACCTCACAATTGAAAACAGCAGCCACGCACCTAGCACTGGCCTAGCAGGCACTGAGCCACCACTGACCTCACAACCACAAACAGCAGCCACGCACCTAGCACTGGCCTAGCAGGCACTGAGCCACCACTGACCTCACATTTGAAAACAGCAGCCACGCACCTAGCACTGGCCTAGCAGGCACTGAGCCACCACTGACCTCACAACCACAAACAGCAGCCACGCACCTAGCACTGGCCTAGCAGGCACTGAGCCACAACAGACCTCACAACCACAAACAGCAGCCACGCACCTAGTACTGGCCTAGCAGGCACTGAGCCACAAGTGTCCTCACAATTGAAAACAGCAGCCACGCACCTAGCACTGGCCTAGCAGGCACTGAGCCACCCCTGACCTCACAACCACAAACAGCAGCCACGCACCTAGCACTGGCCTAGCAGGCACTGAGCCACAAGTGACCTCATAACCACAAACAGCAGCCACGCACCTAGCACTGGCCTAGCAGGCACTGAGCCACAAGTGACCTCACAACCACAAAGAGCACCCACGCACCTAGCACTGGCCTGTCAGGCACTGAGCCACAAGTGACCTCACAATTGAAAACAGCAGCCACTCACCTAGCACTGGCCTAGCAGGCACTGAGCCACAAGTGACCTCACAATTGAAAACAGCAGCCACGCACCTAGCACTGGCCTAGCAGGCACTGAGCCACAAGTGACCTCACATTTGAAAACAGCAGCCAGACACCTAGCACTGGCCTAGCAGGCACTGAGCCACCACTGAACTCACAACCACAAACAGGAGCCACGCACCTAGCACTGGCCTAGCAGGCACTGAGCCACCACTGACCTCACAACCAAAAACAGCACCCACGCACCTAGCACTGGCCTAGCAGGCACTGAGCCACAAGTGACCTCACAACTGAAAACAGCAGCAACGCAACTAGCACTGGCCTAGCAGGCACTGAGCCACAAGTGACCTCACAACCACAAAGAGCAGCCACGCACCTAGCACTGGCCTAGCAGGCACTGAGCCACAAGTGACCTCACAACCACAAAGAGCACCCACGCACCTAGCACTGGCCTAGCAGGCACTGAGCCACCACTGACCTCACAATTGAAAACAGCAGCCACGCACCTAGCACTGGCCTAGCAGGCACTGAGCCACCACTGACCTCACAATTGAAAACAGCAGCCACGCACCTAGCACTGGCCTAGCAGGCACTGAGCCACCACTGACCTCACAACCACAAACAGCAGCCACCCACCTAGCACTGGCCTAGCAGGCACTGAGGCACAAGTGACCTCACAACCACAAACAGCAGCCACGCACCTAGCACTGGCCTAGCAGGCACTGAGCCACCACTGACCTCACAACCACAAACAGCACCCACGCACCTAGCACTGGCCTAGCAGGCACTGAGCCACAAGTGACCTCACAACTGAAAACAGCAGCAACGCAACTAGCACTGGCCTAGCAGGCACTGAGCCACAAGTGACCTCACAACCACAAACAGCAGCCACGCACCTAGCTCTGGCCTAGCAGGCACTGAGCCACAAGTGACCTCACAGTTGAAAACAGCAGCCACGCACCTAGCACTGGCCTAGCAGGCACTGAACCACCACTGACCTCACAATTGAAAACAGCAGCCACGCACCTAGCACTGGCCTAGCAGGCAGTGAGCCACAAGTGACCTCACAACTGAAAACAGCAGCCAGGCACCTAGCACTGGCCTAGCAGGCACTGAGCCACAAGTGACCTCACAATTGAAAACAGCAGCCACGCACCTAGCACTGGCCTAGCAGGCACTGAGCCACAAGTGACCTCACAATTGAAAACAGCAGCAACGCACCTAGCACTGGCCTAGCAGGCACTGAGCCACCACTGACCTCACAATTGAAAACAGCAGCCACGCACCTAGCACTGGCCTAGCAGGCACTGAGCCACAAGTGACCTCACAATTGAAAACAGCAGCCACGCACCTAGCACTGGCCTAGCAGGCACTGAGCCACAAGTGACCTCACAACCACAAACAGCAGCCACGCACCTAGCTCTGGCCTAGCAGGCACTGAGCCACAAGTGACCTCACAATTGAAAACAGCACCTACGCAACTAGCACTGGCCTAGCAGGCACTGAGCCACAAGTGACCTCACAATTGAAAACAGCAGCAACGCACCTAGCACTGGCCTAGCAGGCACTGAGCCACAAGTGACCTCACAATTGAAAACAGCAGCCACGCACCTAGCACTGGCCCAGCAGGCACTGAGCCACCACTGACCTCACAATTGAAAACAGCAGCCAGGGACCTAGTACTGGCCTAGCAGGCACTGAGCCACAAGGGACCTCACAACCACAAACAGCAGCCAGGCACCTAGCACTGGCCTAGCAGGCACTGAGACACAAGTGACCTCACAATTGAAAACAGCAGCCACGCACCTAGCACTGGCCTAGCAGGCACTGAGCCACAAGGGACCTCACAACCACAAACAGCAGCCACGCACCTAGCTCTGGCCTAGCAGGCAGTGAGCCACAAGTGACCTCACAAATTGAAAACAGCAGCCACGCACCTAGCACTGGCCTAGCAGGCACTGAGCCACCACTGACCTCACAATTGAAAACAGCTCCTACGCAACTAGCACTGGCCTAGCAGGCACTGAGCCACAAGTGACCTCACAATTGAAAACAGCAGCCACGCACCTAGCACTGGCCTAGCAGGCACTGAGCCACAAGTGACCTCACAATTGAAAACAGCAGCCACGCACCTAGCACTGGCCTAGCAGGCACTGAGCCACAAGTGACCTCACAATTGAAAACAGCAGCCACGCACCTAGCACTGGCCTAGCAGGCACTGAGCCACAAGTGACCTCACAATTGAAAACAGCACCTACGCAACTAGCACTGGCCTAGCAGGCACTGAGCCACAAGGGACCTCACAATTGAAAACAGCAGCCACGCACCTAGCACTGGCCTAGCAGGCACTGAGCCACAAGTGACCTCACAACCACAAACAGCAGCCACGCACCTAGCACTGGCCTAGCAGGCACTGAGCCACAAGTGACCTCACAATTGAAAACAGCAGCCACACACCTAGCACTGGCCTAGCAGGCACTGAGCCACAAGTGACCTCACAATTGAAAACAGCAGCCACGCACCTAGCACTGGCCTAGCAGGCACTGAACCACCACTGACCTCACATTGAAAACAGCAGCCACGCACCTAGCACTGGCCTAGCAGGCACTGAGCCACCACTGACCTCACAATTGAAAACAGCAGCCACGCACCTAGCACTGGCCTAGCAGGCACTGAGCCACAAGGGAGCTCACAACCACAAACAGCAGCCAGGGACCTAGCCCTGGCCTAGCAGGCACTGAGCCACAAGTGACCTCACAATTGAAAACAGCAGCCACGCACCTAGCACTGGACTAGCAGGCACTGAGCCACAAGTGACCTCACAATTGAAAACAGCAGCCACGCACCTAGCACTGGCCTAGCAGGCACTGAGCCACAAGTGACCTCACAACTGAAAACAGCAGCCACGCACCTAGCACTGGCCTAGCAGGCACTGAGCCACCACTGACCTCACAATTGAAAACAGCACCCACGCACCTAGCACTGGCCTAGCAGGCACTGAGCCACAAGTGACCTCACAACCACAAACAGCAGCCACGCACCTAGCACTGGCCTAGCAGGCACTGAGCCACAAGTGACCTCACAACTGAAAACAGCAGCCAGGCACCTAGCACTGGCCTAGCAGGCACTGAGCCACCACTGACCTCACAACCACAAACAGCACCCACGCACCTAGCCCTGGCCTAGCAGGCACTGAGCCACAAGTGACCTCACAATTGAAAACAGCAGCCACGCACCTAGCACTGGCCTAGCAGGCACTGAGCCTCAAGGGACCTCACAATTGAAAACAGCAGCCAGGCACCTAGCACTGGCCTAGCAGGCACTGAGCCACAAGGGACCTCACAACCACAAACAGCAGCCACGCACCTAGCTCTGGCCTAGCAGGCAGTGAGCCACAAGTGACCTCACAATTGAAAACAGCAGCCACGCACCTAGCACTGGCCTAGCAGGCACAGAGCCACAAGTGACCTCACAATTGAAAACAGCACCTACGCAACTAGCACTGGCCTAGCAGGCACTGAGCCACAAGTGACCTCACAGTTGAAAACAGCAGCCACGCACCTAGCACTGGCCTAGCAGGCACTGAGCCACAAGTGACCTCACAATTGAAAACAGCAGCCACGCACCTAGCACTGGCCTAGCAGGCACTGAGCCACCACTGACCTCACAACCACCAACAGCAGCCACGCACCTAGCACTGGCCTAGCAGGCACTGAGCCACAAGTGACCTCACAATTGAAAACAGCAGCCACGCACCTAGCACTGGCCTAGCAGGCACTGAGCCACTAGGGACTTCACAACCAAAAACAGCAGCCACGCACCTAGCACTGGCCTAGCAGGCACTGAGCCACAAGGGACCTCACAATTGAAAACAGCAGCCACGCACCTAGCACTGGCCTAGCAGGCACTGAGCCACAAGTGACCTCACATTTGAAAACAGCAGCCACGCACCTAGCACTGGCCTAGCAGGCACTGAGCCACCACTGACCTCACAACCACAAACAGCACCCACGCACCTAGCACTGGCCTAGCAGGCACTGAGCCACAAGGGACCTCACAATTGAAAACAGCAGCCAGGCACCTAGCACTGGCCTAGCAGGCACTGAGCCACAAGTGACCTCACAATTGAAAACAGCAGCCACGCACCTAGCACTGGCCTAGCAGGCACTGAGCCACAAGTGACCTCACAACCACAAACAGCAGCCACGCACCTAGGACTGGCCCAGAAGGCACTGAGCCACAAGTGACCTCACAATTGAAAACAGCAGCCACGCACCTAGCACTGGCCTAGCAGGCACTGAGCCACAAGTGACCTCACAATTGAAAACAGCAGCCACGCACCTAGCACTGGCCTAGCAGGCACTGAGCCACAAGTGACCTCACAACCACAAACAGCAGCCACGCACCTAGCACTGGCCTAGCAGGCACTGAGCCACCACTGACCTCACAACCACAAACAGCAGCCACGCACCTAGCACTGGCCTAGCAGGCACTGAGCCACAACAGACCTCACAACCACAAACAGCAGCCACGCACCTAGCACTGGCCTAGCAGGCACTGAGCCACAAGTGACCTCGCAGCCACAAACAGCAGCCACGCACCTAGCACTGGCCTAGCAGGCACTGAGCCACCACTGACCTCACAATTGAAAACAGCAGCCACGCACCTAGCACTGGCCTGGCAGAAACTGAGCCACAAGCTACCTCACAATTGAAAACAGCAGCCACGCACCTAGCACTGGCCTAGCAGGCACTGAGCCACAAGTGACCTCACAACCACAAACAGCAGCCACGCACCTAGCACTGGCCTAGCAGGCACTGAGCCACAAGTGACCTCACAACCACAAACAGCAGCCACGCACCTAGCACTGGCCTAGCAGGCACTGAGCCACAACAGACCTCACAACCACAAACAGCAGCCACGCACCTAGCACTGGCCTAGCAGGCACTGAGCCACAAGCGACCTCACAATTGAAAACAGCAGCCACGCACCTAGCACTGGCCTAGCAGGCACTGAGCCACAAGTGACCTCACAATTGAAAACAGCAGCCACGCACCTAGCACTGGCCTAGCAGGCACTGAGCCACCACTGACCTCACAACCACAAACAGCAGCCACGCACCTAGCACTGGCCTAGCAGGCACTGAGCCACAAGGGACCTCACAATTGAAAACAGCAGCCACGCACCTAGCACTGGCCTAGCAGGCACTGAGCCACAAGGGACCTCACAATTGAAAACAGCAGCCACGCACCTAGCACTGGCCTAGCAGGCACTGAGCCACCACTGACCTCACAACCACAAACAGCAGCCACGCACCTAGCACTGGCCTAGCAGGCACTGAGCCACCACTGACCTCACATTTGAAAACAGCAGCCACGCACCTAGCACTGGCCTAGCAGGCACTGAGCCACCACTGACCTCACAACCACAAACAGCAGCCACGCACCTAGCACTGGCCTAGCAGGCACTGAGCCACAACAGACCTCACAACCACAAACAGCAGCCACGCACCTAGTACTGGCCTAGCAGGCACTGAGCCACAAGTGTCCTCACAATTGAAAACAGCAGCCACGCACCTAGCACTGGCCTAGCAGGCACTGAGCCACCCCTGACCTCACAACCACAAACAGCAGCCACGCACCTAGCACTGGCCTAGCAGGCACTGAGCCACAAGTGACCTCATAACCACAAACAGCAGCCACGCACCTAGCACTGGCCTAGCAGGCACTGAGCCACAAGTGACCTCACAACCACAAAGAGCACCCACGCACCTAGCACTGGCCTGTCAGGCACTGAGCCACAAGTGACCTCACAATTGAAAACAGCAGCCACTCACCTAGCACTGGCCTAGCAGGCACTGAGCCACAAGTGACCTCACAATTGAAAACAGCAGCCACGCACCTAGCACTGGCCTAGCAGGCACTGAGCCACAAGTGACCTCACATTTGAAAACAGCAGCCAGACACCTAGCACTGGCCTAGCAGGCACTGAGCCACCACTGAACTCACAACCACAAACAGGAGCCACGCACCTAGCACTGGCCTAGCAGGCACTGAGCCACCACTGACCTCACAACCAAAAACAGCACCCACGCACCTAGCACTGGCCTAGCAGGCACTGAGCCACAAGTGACCTCACAACTGAAAACAGCAGCAACGCAACTAGCACTGGCCTAGCAGGCACTGAGCCACAAGTGACCTCACAACCACAAAGAGCAGCCACGCACCTAGCACTGGCCTAGCAGGCACTGAGCCACAAGTGACCTCACAACCACAAAGAGCACCCACGCACCTAGCACTGGCCTAGCAGGCACTGAGCCACCACTGACCTCACAATTGAAAACAGCAGCCACGCACCTAGCACTGGCCTAGCAGGCACTGAGCCACCACTGACCTCACAATTGAAAACAGCAGCCACGCACCTAGCACTGGCCTAGCAGGCACTGAGCCACCACTGACCTCACAACCACAAACAGCAGCCACCCACCTAGCACTGGCCTAGCAGGCACTGAGGCACAAGTGACCTCACAACCACAAACAGCAGCCACGCACCTAGCACTGGCCTAGCAGGCACTGAGCCACCACTGACCTCACAACCACAAACAGCACCCACGCACCTAGCACTGGCCTAGCAGGCACTGAGCCACAAGTGACCTCACAACTGAAAACAGCAGCAACGCAACTAGCACTGGCCTAGCAGGCACTGAGCCACAAGTGACCTCACAACCACAAACAGCAGCCACGCACCTAGCTCTGGCCTAGCAGGCACTGAGCCACAAGTGACCTCACAGTTGAAAACAGCAGCCACGCACCTAGCACTGGCCTAGCAGGCACTGAACCACCACTGACCTCACAATTGAAAACAGCAGCCACGCACCTAGCACTGGCCTAGCAGGCAGTGAGCCACAAGTGACCTCACAACTGAAAACAGCAGCCAGGCACCTAGCACTGGCCTAGCAGGCACTGAGCCACAAGTGACCTCACAATTGAAAACAGCAGCCACGCACCTAGCACTGGCCTAGCAGGCACTGAGCCACAAGTGACCTCACAATTGAAAACAGCAGCAACGCACCTAGCACTGGCCTAGCAGGCACTGAGCCACCACTGACCTCACAATTGAAAACAGCAGCCACGCACCTAGCACTGGCCTAGCAGGCACTGAGCCACAAGTGACCTCACAATTGAAAACAGCAGCCACGCACCTAGCACTGGCCTAGCAGGCACTGAGCCACAAGTGACCTCACAACCACAAACAGCAGCCACGCACCTAGCTCTGGCCTAGCAGGCACTGAGCCACAAGTGACCTCACAATTGAAAACAGCACCTACGCAACTAGCACTGGCCTAGCAGGCACTGAGCCACAAGTGACCTCACAATTGAAAACAGCAGCAACGCACCTAGCACTGGCCTAGCAGGCACTGAGCCACAAGTGACCTCACAATTGAAAACAGCAGCCACGCACCTAGCACTGGCCCAGCAGGCACTGAGCCACCACTGACCTCACAATTGAAAACAGCAGCCAGGGACCTAGTACTGGCCTAGCAGGCACTGAGCCACAAGGGACCTCACAACCACAAACAGCAGCCAGGCACCTAGCACTGGCCTAGCAGGCACTGAGACACAAGTGACCTCACAATTGAAAACAGCAGCCACGCACCTAGCACTGGCCTAGCAGGCACTGAGCCACAAGGGACCTCACAACCACAAACAGCAGCCACGCACCTAGCTCTGGCCTAGCAGGCAGTGAGCCACAAGTGACCTCACAAATTGAAAACAGCAGCCACGCACCTAGCACTGGCCTAGCAGGCACTGAGCCACCACTGACCTCACAATTGAAAACAGCTCCTACGCAACTAGCACTGGCCTAGCAGGCACTGAGCCACAAGTGACCTCACAATTGAAAACAGCAGCCACGCACCTAGCACTGGCCTAGCAGGCACTGAGCCACAAGTGACCTCACAATTGAAAACAGCAGCCACGCACCTAGCACTGGCCTAGCAGGCACTGAGCCACAAGTGACCTCACAATTGAAAACAGCAGCCACGCACCTAGCACTGGCCTAGCAGGCACTGAGCCACAAGTGACCTCACAATTGAAAACAGCACCTACGCAACTAGCACTGGCCTAGCAGGCACTGAGCCACAAGGGACCTCACAATTGAAAACAGCAGCCACGCACCTAGCACTGGCCTAGCAGGCACTGAGCCACAAGTGACCTCACAACCACAAACAGCAGCCACGCACCTAGCACTGGCCTAGCAGGCACTGAGCCACAAGTGACCTCACAATTGAAAACAGCAGCCACACACCTAGCACTGGCCTAGCAGGCACTGAGCCACAAGTGACCTCACAATTGAAAACAGCAGCCACGCACCTAGCACTGGCCTAGCAGGCACTGAACCACCACTGACCTCACATTGAAAACAGCAGCCACGCACCTAGCACTGGCCTAGCAGGCACTGAGCCACCACTGACCTCACAATTGAAAACAGCAGCCACGCACCTAGCACTGGCCTAGCAGGCACTGAGCCACAAGGGAGCTCACAACCACAAACAGCAGCCAGGGACCTAGCCCTGGCCTAGCAGGCACTGAGCCACAAGTGACCTCACAATTGAAAACAGCAGCCACGCACCTAGCACTGGACTAGCAGGCACTGAGCCACAAGTGACCTCACAATTGAAAACAGCAGCCACGCACCTAGCACTGGCCTAGCAGGCACTGAGCCACAAGTGACCTCACAACTGAAAACAGCAGCCACGCACCTAGCACTGGCCTAGCAGGCACTGAGCCACCACTGACCTCACAATTGAAAACAGCACCCACGCACCTAGCACTGGCCTAGCAGGCACTGAGCCACAAGTGACCTCACAACCACAAACAGCAGCCACGCACCTAGCACTGGCCTAGCAGGCACTGAGCCACAAGTGACCTCACAACTGAAAACAGCAGCCAGGCACCTAGCACTGGCCTAGCAGGCACTGAGCCACCACTGACCTCACAACCACAAACAGCACCCACGCACCTAGCCCTGGCCTAGCAGGCACTGAGCCACAAGTGACCTCACAATTGAAAACAGCAGCCACGCACCTAGCACTGGCCTAGCAGGCACTGAGCCTCAAGGGACCTCACAATTGAAAACAGCAGCCAGGCACCTAGCACTGGCCTAGCAGGCACTGAGCCACAAGGGACCTCACAACCACAAACAGCAGCCACGCACCTAGCTCTGGCCTAGCAGGCAGTGAGCCACAAGTGACCTCACAATTGAAAACAGCAGCCACGCACCTAGCACTGGCCTAGCAGGCACAGAGCCACAAGTGACCTCACAATTGAAAACACCACCTACGCAACTAGCACTGGCCTAGCAGGCACTGAGCCACAAGTGACCTCACAGTTGAAAACAGCAGCCACGCACCTAGCACTGGCCTAGCAGGCACTGAGCCACAAGTGACCTCACAATTGAAAACAGCAGCCACGCACCTAGCACTGGCCTAGCAGGCACTGAGCCACCACTGACCTCACAACTGAAAACAGCCCCCACGCACCTAGCACTGGCCTAGCAGGCACTGAGCCACAAGGGACCTCACAACCACAAACAGCAGCCACGCACCTAGCACTGGCCTAGCAGGCACTGAGCCACAAGGGACCTCACAACCACAAACAGCAGCCACGCACCTAGCTCTGGCCTAGCAGGCACTGAGCGACAAGTGACCTCACAATTGAAAACAGCAGCCACGCACCTAGCACTGGCCTAGCAGGCACTGAGCCACAAGTGACCTCACAATTGAAAACAGCAGCCACGCACCTAGCACTGGCCTAGCAGGCACTGAGCCACCACTGACCTCACAATTGAAAACAGCAGCCACGCACCTAGCACTGGCCTAGCAGGCACTGAGCCACCACTGACCTCACAATTGAAAACAGCAGCCACGCACCTAGCACTGGCCTAGCAGGCACTGAGCCACAAGTGACCTCACAATTGAAAACAGCACCTACGCACCTAGCACTGGCCTAGCAGGCACTGAGCCACAAGTGACCTCACAATTGAAAACAGCAGCCACGCACCTAGCACTGGCCTAGCAGGCACTGAGCCACAAGTGACCTCACAATTGAAAACAGCACCTACGCAACTAGCACTGGCCTAGCAGGCACTGAGCCAGAAGGGACCTCACAACCACAAACAGCAGCCACGCACCTAGCTCTGGCCTAGCAGGCACTGAGCCACAAGTGACCTCACAATTGAAAACAGCAGCCACACACCTAGCACTGGCCTAGCAGGCACTGAACCACCACTGACCTCACAACCACAAACAGCAGCCACGCACCTAGCTCTGGCCTAGCAGGCACTGAGCCACAAGTGACCTCACAGTTGAAAACAGCAGCCACGCACCTAGCACTGGCCTAGCAGGCACTGAACCACCACTGACCTCACAATTGAAAACAGCAGCCACGCACCTAGCACTGGCCTAGCAGGCAGTGAGCCACAAGTGACCTCACAACTGAAAACAGCAGCCAGGCACCTAGCACTGGCCTAGCAGGCACTGAGCCACAAGTGACCTCACAATTGAAAACAGCAGCCACGCACCTAGCACTGGACTAGCAGGCACTGAGCCACAAGTGACCTCACAATTGAAAACAGCAGCAACGCACCTAGCACTGGCCTAGCAGGCACTGAGCCACCACTGACCTCACAATTGAAAACAGCAGCCACGCACCTAGCACTGGCCTAGCAGGCACTGAGCCACAAGTGACCTCACAATTGAAAACAGCAGCCACGCACCTAGCACTGGCCTAGCAGGCACTGAGCCACCACTGACCTCACAACCACAAACAGCAGCCACGCACCTAGCACTGGCCTAGCAGGCACTGAGCCACAAGTGACCTCACAACCACAAACAGCAGCCACGCACCTAGCACTGGCCTAGCAGGCACTGAGCCACCACTGACCTCACAATTGAAAACAGCAGCCACGCACCTAGCACTGGCCTAGCAGGCACTGAGCCACAAGTGACCTCACAACTGAAAACAGCAGCCAAGCACCTAGCACTGGCCTGGCAGGCACTGAGCCTCAAGGGACCTCACAATTGAAAACAGCAGCCAGGCACCTAGCACTGGCCCAGCAGGCACTGAGCCACAAGTGACCTCACAATTGAAAACAGCAGCCACGCACCTAGCACTGGCCTAGCAGGCACTGAGCCACCACTGACCTCACAATTGAAAACAGCAGCCACGCACCTAGCACTGGCCTAGCAGGCAGTGAGCCACAAGTGACCTCACAACCACAAACAGCACCCACGCACCTAGCACTGGCCTAGCAGGCACTGAGCCACAAGTGACCTCACAATTGAAAACAGCAGCCACGCACCTAGCACTGGCCTAGCAGGCACTGAGCCACAAGTGACCTCACAATTGAAAACAGCAGCAACGCACCTAGCACTGGCCTAGCAGGCACTGAGCCACCACTGACCTCACAATTGAAAACAGCAGCCACGCACCTAGCACTGGCCTAGCAGGCACTGAGCCACAAGTGACCTCACAATTGAAAACAGCAGCCACGCACCTAGCACTGGCCTAGCAGGCACTGAGCCACAAGTGACCTCACAATTGGAAACAGCAGCCAGGCACCTAGCACTGGCCTAGCAGGCACTGAGCCACAAGTGACCTCACAACCACAAACAGCAGCCACGCACCTAGCACTGGCCTAGCAGGCACTGAGCCACCACTGACCTCACAATTGAAAACAGCAGCCACGCACCTAGCACTGGCCTAGCAGGCACTGAGCCACAAGTGACCTCACAACTGAAAACAGCAGCCAAGCACCTAGCACTGGCCTGGCAGGCACTGAGCCTCAAGGGACCTCACAATTGAAAACAGCAGCCAGGCACCTAGCACTGGCCCAGCAGGCACTGAGCCACAAGTGACCTCACAATTGAAAACAGCAGCCACGCACCTAGCACTGGCCTAGCAGGCACTGAGCCACAAGGGACCTCACAATTGAAAACAGCAGCCACGCACCTAGCACTGGCCTAGCAGGCACTGAGCCACAAGGGACCTCAGAACCACAAACAGCACCCACGCACCTAGCACTGGCCTAGCAGGCACTGAGCCACAAGTGACCTCACAATTGAAAACAGCAGCCACGCACCTAGCACTGGCCTAGCAGGCACTGAGCCACAAGTGACCTCACAATTGAAAACAGCACCCACGCAACTAGCACTGGCCTAGCAGGCACTGAGCCACAAGTGACCTCACAATTGAAAACAGCAGCCACGCACCTAGCACTGGCCTAGCAGGCACTGAGCCACAAGTGACCTCACAACCACAAACAGCAGCCACGCACCTAGCTCTGGCCTAGCAGGCACTGAGCCACAAGTGACCTCACAATTGAAAACAGCACCTACGCAACTAGCACTGGCCTAGCAGGCACTGAGCCACAAGTGACCTCACAATTGAAAACAGCAGCCACGCACCTAGCACTGGCCTAGCAGGCACTGAGCCACAAGTGACCTCACAATTGAAAACAGCAGCCACGCACCTAGCACTGGCCTAGCAGGCACTGAGCCACCACTGACCTCACAACCACAAACAGCAGCCACGCACCTAGCACTGGCCTAGCAGGCACTGAGCCACCACTGACCTCACAATTGAAAACAGCAGCCACGCACCTAGCACTGGCCTAGCAGGCACTGAGCCACAAGTGACCTCACAATTGAAAACAGCAGCCACGCACCTAGCACTGGCCTAGCAGGCACTGAGCCACCACTGACCTCACATTTGAAAACAGCAGCCACGCACCTAGCACTGGCCTAGCAGGCACTGAGCCACCACTGACCTCACAATTGAAAACAGCAGCCACGCACCTAGCACTGGCCTAGCAGGCACTGAGCCACAAGTGACCTCACAACTGAAAACAGCAGCCACGCACCTAGCACTGGCCTAGCAGGCACTGAGCCACAAGTGACCTCACAACCACAAACAGCACCTACGCAACTAGCACTGGCCTAGCAGGCACTGAGCCACCACTGACCTCACAATTGAAAACAGCAGCCACGCACCTAGCACTGGCCTAGCAGGCACTGAGCCACCACTGACCTCACAATTGAAAACAGCAGCCACGCACCTAGCACTGGCCTAGCAGGCACTGAGCCACAAGTGACCTCACAATTGAAAACAGCAGCCACGCACCTAGCACTGGCCTAGCAGGCACTGAGCCACAAGTGACCTCACAATTGAAAACAGCAGCCAGGCACCTAGCACTGGCCTAGCAGGCACTGAGCCACAAGTGACCTCACAATTGAAAACAGCAGCCACGCACCTAGCACTGGCCTAGCAGGCACTGAGCCACAAGTGACCTCACAATTGAAAACAGCACCCACGCACCTAGCACTGGCCTAGCAGGCACTGAGCCACCACTGACCTCACAATTGAAAACAGCAAGCACGCACCTAGCACTGGCCTAGCAGGCACTGAGCCACCACTGACCTCACAATTGAAAACAGCAGCCACGCACCTAGCACTGGCCTAGCAGGCACTGAGCCACAAGTGACCTCACAATTGAAAACAGCAGCCACGCACCTAGCACTGGCCTAGCAGGCACTGAGCCACTAGGGACTTCACAACCAAAAACAGCAGCCACGCACCTAGCACTGGCCTAGCAGGCACTGAGCCACAAGTGACCTCACAATTGAAAACAGCAGCCACGCAGCTAGCACTGGCCTAGCAGGCACTGAGCCACAAGTGACCTCACAATTGAAAACAGCAACCACGCACCTAGCACTGGCCTAGCAGGCACTGAGCCACAAGTGACCTCACAATTGAAAACAGCAGCCACGCACCTAGCACTGGCCTAGCAGGCACTGAGCCACAAGTGACCTCACAATTGAAAACAGCAGCCACGCACCTAGCACTGGCCTAGCAGGCAATGAGCCACCACTGACCTCACAATTGAAAACAGCAGCCACGCACCTAGCACTGGCCTAGCAGGCACTGAGCCACCACTGACCTCACAATTGAAAACAGCAGCCACGCACCTAGCACTGGCCTACCAGGCACTGAGCCACAAGTGACCTCACAATTGAAAACAGCAGCCACGCACCTAGCACTGGCCTAGCAGGCACTGAGCCACAAGTGACCTCACAATTGAAAACAGCAGCCACGCACCTAGCACTGGCCTAGCAGGCACTGAGCCACTAGGGACTTCACAACCAAAAACAGCAGCCACGCACCTAGGACTGGCCTAGCAGGCACTGAGCCACAAGTGACCTCATAATTGAAAACAGCAGCCACGCACCTAGCACTGGCCTAGCAGGCACTGAGCCACAAGTGACCTCACAATTGAAAACAGCAGCCACGCACCTAGCACTGGCCTAGCAGGCACTGAGCCACAAGGGACCTCACAAAAACAAACAGCAGCCACGCACCTAGCACTGGCCTAGCAGGCACTGAGCCACTAGGGACTTCACAACCAAAAACAGCAGCCACGCACCTAGCACTGGCCTAGCAGGCACTGAGCCACAAGTGACCTCACAATTGAAAACAGCATCCACGCACCTAGCACTGGCCTAGCAGGCACTGAGCCACAAGGGACCTCACAACTGAAAACAGCAGCCACGCACCTAGCACTGGCCTAGCAGGCACTGAGCCACTAGGGACTTCACAACCAAAAACAGCAGCCACGCACCTAGCACTGGCCTAGCAGGCACTGAGCCACAAGGGACCTCACAATTGAAAACAGCAGCCACGCACCAAGTACTGGCCTAGCAGGCACTGAGCCACAAGTGACCTCACAATTGAAAACAGCAGCCACGCACCTAGCACTGGCCTAGCAGGCACTGAGCCACAAGTGATCCCACAAAAACAAACAGCAGCCACGCACCTAGCACTGGCCTAGCAGGCACTGAGCCACAAGTGACCTCACAATTGAAAACAGCAAGCACGCACCTAGCACTGGGGTAGCAGGCACTGAGCCACAAGTGACCTCACAAAAACAAACAGCAGCCACCCACCTAGCACTGGCCTAGTAGGCACTGAGCCACAAGGGACCTCACAATTGAAAACAGCAGCCACGCACCTAGCACTGGCCTAGCAGGCACTGAGCCACAAGTCACCTCACAATTGAAAACAGCAGCCACGCACCTAGCACTGGCCTAGCAGGCACTGAGCCACAAGTGACCTCACAATTGAAAACAGCAAGCACGCACCTAGCACTGGCCTAGCAGGCACTGAGCCACAAGGGACCTCACAATTGAAAACAGCAGCCGCGCACCTAGCACTGGCCTAGCAGGCACTGAGCCACCACTGACCTCACAATTGAAAACAGCAGCCACGCACCTAGCACTGGCCTAGCAGGCACTGAGCCACAAGTGACCTCACAATTGAAAACAGCAGCCACGCACCTAGCACTGGCCTAGCAGGCACTGAGCCACCACTGACCTCACAATTGAAAACAGCAGCCACGCACCTAGCACTGGCCTAGCAGGCACTGAGCCACAAGTGACCTCACAATTGAAAACAGCAGCCACGCACCTAGCACTGGCCTAGCAGGCACTGAGCCACAAGTGACCTCACAATTGGAAACAGCAGCCACGCACCTAGCACTGGCCTAGCAGGCACTGAGCCACAAGTGACCTCACAATTGAAAACAGCAGCCACGCACCTAGCACTGGCCTAGCAGGCACTGAGCCACAAGTGACCTCACAATTGGAAACAGCAGCCAGGCACCTAGCACTGGCCTAGCAGGCACTGAGCCACAAGTGACCTCACAATTGAAAACAGCAGCCACGCACCAAGTACTGGCCTAGCAGGCACTGAGCCACAAGTGACATCGCAGCCGCAAACATCACCCACGCACCTAGCACTGGCCTAGCAGGCACTGAGGCACCACTGACCTCACAATTGAAAACAGCAGCCACGCACCTAGCACTGGCCTAGCAGGCACTGAGCCACAAGTGACCTCACAATTGAAAACAGCAGCCACGCACCTAGCACTGGCCTAGCAGGCACTGAGCCACAAGGGACCTCACAATTGAAAACAGCAGCCACGCACCTAGCACTGGCCTAGCAGGCACTGAGCCACTAGGGACTTCACAACCAAAAACAGCAGCCACCCACCTAGCACTGGCCTAGCAGGCACTGAGCCACAAGTGACCTCACAATTGAAAACAGCAGCCACGCACCTAGCACTGGCCTAGCAGGCACTGAGCCACAAGGGACCTCAAAACTGAAAACAGCAGCCACGCACCTAGCACTGGCCTAGCAGGCACTGAGCCACTAGGGACTTCACAACCAAAAACAGCAGCCACGCACCTAGCACTGGCCTAGCAGGCACTGAGCCACAAGTGACCTCACAATTGAAAACAGCAGCCACGCACCAAGTACTGGCCTAGCAGGCACTGAGCCACAAGTGACCTCACAATTGAAAACAGCAGCCACGCACCTAGCACTGGCCTAGCAGGCACTGAGCAACAAGTGACCTCAAAACCACAAACAGCAGCCACGCACCTAGCACTGGCCTAGCAGGCACTGAGCCACCACTGACCTCACAATTCAAAACAGCACCCACGCACCTAGCACTGGCCTAGCAGGCACTGAGCCACCACTGACCTCACAATTGAAAACAGCAGCCACGCACCTAGCACTGGCCTAGCAGGCACTGAGCCACAAGTGACCTCACAATTGAAAACAGCAAGCACGCACCTAGCACTGGCCTAGCAGGCCCTGAGCCACCACTGACCTCACAATTGAAAACAGCAGCAACGCACCTAGCACTGGCCTAGCAGGCACTGAGCCACCACTGACCTCACAATTGAAAACAGCAGCCACGCACCTAGCACTGGCCTAGCAGGCACTGAGCCACAAGTGACCTCACAATTGAAAACAGCAGCCACGCACCTAGCACTGGCCTAGCAGGCACTGAGCCACCACTGACCTCACAACCACAAACAGCAGCCACGCACCTAGCACTGGCCTAGCAGGCACTGAGCCACAAGTGACCTCACAACCACAAACAGCAGCCACGCACCTAGCACTGGCCTAGCAGGCACTGAGCCACCACTGACCTCACAATTGAAAACAGCAGCCACGCACCTAGCACTGGCCTAGCAGGCACTGAGCCACAAGTGACCTCACAACTGAAAACAGCAGCCAAGCACCTAGCACTGGCCTGGCAGGCACTGAGCCTCAAGGGACCTCACAATTGAAAACAGCAGCCAGGCACCTAGCACTGGCCCAGCAGGCACTGAGCCACAAGTGACCTCACAATTGAAAACAGCAGCCACGCACCTAGCACTGGCCTAGCAGGCACTGAGCCACCACTGACCTCACAATTGAAAACAGCAGCCACGCACCTAGCACTGGCCTAGCAGGCACTGAGCCACAAGGGACCTCAGAACCACAAACAGCACCCACGCACCTAGCACTGGCCTAGCAGGCACTGAGCCACAAGTGACCTCACAATTGAAAACAGCAGCCACGCACCTAGCACTGGCCTAGCAGGCACTGAGCCACTAGGGACTTCACAACCAAAAACAGCAGCCACGCACCTAGCACTGGCCTAGCAGGCACTGAGCCACAAGGGACCTCACAATTGAAAACAGCAGCCACGCACCTAGCACTGGCCTAGCAGGCACTGAGCCACCACTGACCTCACAATTGAAAACAGCAGCCACGCACCTAGCACTGGCCTAGCAGGCACTGAGCCACAAGGGACCTCAGAACCACAAACAGCACCCACGCACCTAGCACTGGCCTAGCAGGCACTGAGCCACAAGTGACCTCACAATTGAAAACAGCAGCCACGCACCTAGCACTGGCCTAGCAGGCACTGAGCCACTAGGGACTTCACAACCAAAAACAGCAGCCACGCACCTAGCACTGGCCTAGCAGGCACTGAGCCACAAGGGACCTCACAATTGAAAACAGCAGCCACGCACCAAGTACTGGCCTAGCAGGCACTGAGCCACAAGTGACCTCACAATTGAAAACAGCAGCCACGCACCTAGCACTGGCCTAGCAGGCACTGAGCCACAAGTGATCCCACAAAAACAAACAGCAGCCACGCACCTAGCACTGGCCTAGCAGGCACTGAGCCACAAGTGACCTCACAATTGAAAACAGCAAGCACGCACCTAGCACTGGGGTAGCAGGCACTGAGCCACAAGTGACCTCACAAAAACAAACAGCAGCCACCCACCTAGCACTGGCCTAGTAGGCACTGAGCCACAAGGGACCTCACAATTGAAAACAGCAGCCACGCACCTAGCACTGGCCTAGCAGGCACTGAGCCACAAGTCACCTCACAATTGAAAACAGCAGCCACGCACCTAGCACTGGCCTAGCAGGCACTGAGCCACCACTGACCTCACAATTGAAAACAGCAAGCACGCACCTAGCACTGGCCTAGCAGGCACTGAGCCACAAGGGACCTCACAATTGAAAACAGCAGCCGCGCACCTAGCACTGGCCTAGCAGGCACTGAGCCACCACTGACCTCACAATTGAAAACAGCAGCCACGCACCTAGCACTGGCCTAGCAGGCACTGAGCCACAAGTGACCTCACAATTGAAAACAGCAGCCACGCACCTAGCACTGGCCTAGCAGGCACTGAGCCACCACTGACCTCACAATTGAAAACAGCAGCCACGCACCTAGCACTGGCCTAGCAGGCACTGAGCCACAAGTGACCTCACAATTGAAAACAGCAGCCACGCACCTAGCACTGGCCTAGCAGGCACTGAGCCACAAGTGACCTCACAATTGGAAACAGCAGCCACGCACCTAGCACTGGCCTAGCAGGCACTGAGCCACAAGTGACCTCACAATTGAAAACAGCAGCCACGCACCTAGCACTGGCCTAGCAGGCACTGAGCCACAAGTGACCTCACAATTGGAAACAGCAGCCAGGCACCTAGCACTGGCCTAGCAGGCACTGAGCCACAAGTGACCTCACAATTGAAAACAGCAGCCACGCACCAAGTACTGGCCTAGCAGGCACTGAGCCACAAGTGACATCGCAGCCGCAAACATCACCCACGCACCTAGCACTGGCCTAGCAGGCACTGAGGCACCACTGACCTCACAATTGAAAACAGCAGCCACGCACCTAGCACTGGCCTAGCAGGCACTGAGCCACAAGTGACCTCACAATTGAAAACAGCAGCCACGCACCTAGCACTGGCCTAGCAGGCACTGAGCCACAAGGGACCTCACAATTGAAAACAGCAGCCACGCACCTAGCACTGGCCTAGCAGGCACTGAGCCACTAGGGACTTCACAACCAAAAACAGCAGCCACCCACCTAGCACTGGCCTAGCAGGCACTGAGCCACAAGTGACCTCACAATTGAAAACAGCAGCCACGCACCTAGCACTGGCCTAGCAGGCACTGAGCCACAAGGGACCTCAAAACTGAAAACAGCAGCCACGCACCTAGCACTGTCCTAGCAGGCACTGAGCCACTAGGGACTTCACAACCAAAAACAGCAGCCACGCACCTAGCACTGGCCTAGCAGGCACTGAGCCACAAGTGACCTCACAATTGAAAACAGCAGCCACGCACCAAGTACTGGCCTAGCAGGCACTGAGCCACAAGTGACCTCACAATTGAAAACAGCAGCCACGCACCTAGCACTGGCCTAGCAGGCACTGAGCAACAAGTGACCTCAAAACCACAAACAGCAGCCACGCACCTAGCACTGGCCTAGCAGGCACTGAGCCACCACTGACCTCACAATTCAAAACAGCACCCACGCACCTAGCACTGGCCTAGCAGGCACTGAGCCACCACTGACCTCACAATTGAAAACAGCAGCCACGCACCTAGCACTGGCCTAGCAGGCACTGAGCCACAAGTGACCTCACAATTGAAAACAGCAAGCACGCACCTAGCACTGGCCTAGCAGGCCCTGAGCCACCACTGACCTCACAATTGAAAACAGCAGCAACGCACCTAGCACTGGCCTAGCAGGCACTGAGCCACCACTGACCTCACAATTGAAAACAGCAGCCACGCACCTAGCACTGGCCTAGCAGGCACTGAGCCACAAGTGACCTCACAATTGAAAACAGCAGCCACGCACCTAGCACTGGCCTAGCAGGCACTGAGCCACCACTGACCTCACAACCACAAACAGCAGCCACGCACCTAGCACTGGCCTAGCAGGCACTGAGCCACAAGTGACCTCACAACCACAAACAGCAGCCACGCACCTAGCACTGGCCTAGCAGGCACTGAGCCACCACTGACCTCACAATTGAAAACAGCAGCCACGCACCTAGCACTGGCCTAGCAGGCACTGAGCCACAAGTGACCTCACAACTGAAAACAGCAGCCAAGCACCTAGCACTGGCCTGGCAGGCACTGAGCCTCAAGGGACCTCACAATTGAAAACAGCAGCCAGGCACCTAGCACTGGCCCAGCAGGCACTGAGCCACAAGTGACCTCACAATTGAAAACAGCAGCCACGCACCTAGCACTGGCCTAGCAGGCACTGAGCCACCACTGACCTCACAATTGAAAACAGCAGCCACGCACCTAGCACTGGCCTAGCAGGCACTGAGCCACAAGGGACCTCAGAACCACAAACAGCACCCACGCACCTAGCACTGGCCTAGCAGGCACTGAGCCACAAGTGACCTCACAATTGAAAACAGCAGCCACGCACCTAGCACTGGCCTAGCAGGCACTGAGCCACAAGTGACCTCACAATTGAAAACAGCAGCCGCGCACCTAGCACTGGCCTAGCAGGCACTGAGCCACCACTGACCTCACAATTGAAAACAGCAGCCACGCACCTAGCACTGGCCTAGCAGGCACTGAGCCACAAGTGACCTCACAACCACAAACAGCAGCCACGCACCTAGCTCTGGCCTAGCAGGCACTGAGCCACAAGTGACCTCACAATTGAAAACAGCACCTACGCAACTAGCACTGGCCTAGCAGGCACTGAGCCACAAGTGACCTCACAATTGAAAACAGCAGCCACGCACCTAGCACTGGCCTAGCAGGCACTGAGCCACAAGTGACCTCACAATTGAAAACAGCAGCCACGCACCTAGCACTGGCCTAGCAGGCACTGAGCCACCACTGACCTCACAACCACAAACAGCAGCCACGCACCTAGCACTGGCCTAGCAGGCACTGAGCCACCACTGACCTCACAATTGAAAACAGCAGCCACGCACCTAGCACTGGCCTAGCAAGCACTGAGCCACAAATGACCTTGCAATTGAAAACAGCGCCCACGCACCTAGCACTGGCCTAGCAGGCACTGAGCCACAAATGACCTCGCAATTGAAAACAGCAGCCACGCACCTAGCAGTGGCCTAGCAGGCACTGAGCCACCACTGACCTCACAACCGCAAACAGCAGCCACGCACCTAGCACTGGCCTAGCAGGCACTGAGCCACAAGTGACCTCACAACTGAAAACAGCAGCCACGCACCTAGCACTGGCCTAGCAGGCACTGAGCCACAAGTGACCTCACAACCACAAACAGCACCTACGCAACTAGCACTGGCCTAGCAGGCACTGAGCCACCACTGACCTCACAATTGAAAACAGCAGCCACGCACCTAGCACTGGCCTAGCAGGCACTGAGCCACCACTGACCTCACAATTGAAAACAGCAGCCACGCACCTAGCACTGGCCTAGCAGGCACTGAGCCACAAGTGACCTCACAATTGAAAACAGCAGCCACGCACCTAGCACTGGCCTAGCAGGCACTGAGCCACAAGGGACCTCACAATTGAAAACAGCAGCCACGCACCTAGCACTGGCCTAGCAGGCACTGAGCCACAAGTGACCTCACAATTGAAAACAGCAGCCACGCACCTAGCACTGGCCTAGCAGGCACTGAGCCACAAGTGACCTCACAATTGAAAACAGCACCCACGCACCTAGCACTGGCCTAGCAGGCACTGAGCCACCACTGACCTCACAATTGAAAACAGCAGCCACGCACCTAGCACTGGCCTAGCAGGCACTGAGCCACCACTGACCTCACAATTGAAAACAGCAGCCACGCACCTAGCACTGGCCTAGCAGGCACTGAGCCACAAGTGACCTCACAATTGAAAACAGCAGCCACGCACCTAGCACTGGCCTAGCAGGCACTGAGCCACTAGGGACTTCACAACCAAAAACAGCAGCCACGCACCTAGCACTGGCCTAGCAGGCACTGAGCCACAAGTGACCTCACAATTGAAAACAGCAGCCACGCACCTAGCACTGGACTAGCAGGCACTGAGCCACAAGTGACCTCACAATTGAAAACAGCAACCACGCACCTAGCACTGGCCTAGCAGGCACTGAGCCACAAGTGACCTCACAATTGAAAACAGCAGCCACGCACCTAGCACTGGCCTAGCAGGCACTGAGCCACAAGTGACCTCACAATTGAAAACAGCAGCCACGCACCTAGCACTGGCCTAGCAGGCAATGAGCCACCACTGACCTCACAATTGAAAACAGCAGCCACGCACCTAGCACTGGCCTAGCAGGCACTGAGCCACCACTGACCTCACAATTGAAAACAGCAGCCACGCACCTAGCACTGGCCTACCAGGCACTGAGCCACAAGTGACCTCACAATTGAAAACAGCAGCCACGCACCTAGCACTGGCCTAGCAGGCACTGAGCCACAAGTGACCTCACAATTGAAAACAGCAGCCACGCACCTAGCACTGGCCTAGCAGGCACTGAGCCACTAGGGACTTCACAACCAAAAACAGCAGCCACGCACCTAGGACTGGCCTAGCAGGCACTGAGCCACCACTGACCTCACAATTGAAAACAGCAGCCACGCACCTAGCACTGGCCTAGCAGGCACTGAGCCACTAGGGACTTCACAACCAAAAACAGCAGCCACGCACCTAGGACTGGCCTAGCAGGCACTGAGCCACTAGGGACTTCACAACCAAAAACAGCAGCCACGCACCTAGCACTGGCCTAGCAGGCACTGAGCCACAAGTGACCTCACAATTGAAAACAGCAGCCACGCACCAAGTACTGGCCTAGCAGGCACTGAGCCACAAGTGACCTCACAATTGAAAACAGCAGCCACGCACCTAGCACTGGCCTAGCAGGCACTGAGCAACAAGTGACCTCAAAACCACAAACAGCAGCCACGCACCTAGCACTGGCCTAGCAGGCACTGAGCCACCACTGACCTCACAATTCAAAACAGCACCCACGCACCTAGCACTGGCCTAGCAGGCACTGAGCCACCACTGACCTCACAATTGAAAACAGCAGCCACGCACCTAGCACTGGCCTAGCAGGCACTGAGCCACAAGTGACCTCACAATTGAAAACAGCAAGCACGCACCTAGCACTGGCCTAGCAGGCCCTGAGCCACCACTGACCTCACAATTGAAAACAGCAGCCACGCACCTAGCACTGGCCTAGCAGGCACTGAGCCACAAGTGACCTCACAAAAACAAACAGCAGCCACCCACCTAGCACTGGCCTAGTAGGCACTGAGCCACAAGGGACCTCACAATTGAAAACAGCAGCCACGCACCTAGCACTGGCCTAGCAGGCACTGAGCCACAAGTGACCTCACAATTGAAAACAGCAGCCACGCACCTAGCACTGGCCTAGCAGGCACTGAGCCACAAGTGACCTCACAATTGAAAACAGCAGCCACGCACCTAGCACTGGCCTAGCAGGCACTGAGCCACCACTGACCTCACAATTGAAAACAGCAGCCACGCACCTAGCACTGGCCTAGCAGGCACTGAGCCACCACTGACCTCACAATTGAAAACAGCAGCCACGCACCTAGCACTGGCCTAGCAGGCACTGAGCCACAAGTGACCTCACAATTGAAAACAGCAGCCACGCACCTAGCACTGGCCTAGCAGGCACTGAGCCACCACTGACCTCACAATTGAAAACAGCAGCCACGCACCTAGCACTGGCCTAGCAGGCACTGAGCCACAAGTGACCTCACAATTGAAAACAGCAGCCACGCACCTAGCACTGGCCTAGCAGGCACTGAGCCACAAGTGACCTCACAATTGAAAACAGCAGCCACGCACCTAGCACTGGCCTAGCAGGCACTGAGCCACCACTGACCTCACAATTGAAAACAGCAGCCACGCACCAAGTACTGGCCTAGCAGGCACTGAGCCACAAGTGACATCGCAGCCGCAAACATCACCCACGCACCTAGCACTGGCCTAGCAGGCACTGAGGCACCACTGACCTCACAATTGAAAACAGCAGCCACGCACCTAGCACTGGCCCAGCAGGCACTGAGCCACAAGTGACCTCACAATTGTAAACAGCACCCACGCACCTAGCACTGGCCTAGCAGGCACTGAGCCACAAGTGACCTCACAATTGAAAACAGCAGCCACGCACCAAGTACTGGCCTAGCAGGCACTGAGCCACAAGTGACCTCACAATTGAAAACAGCAGCCACGCACCTAGCACTGGCCTAGCAGGCACTGAGCCACAGGTGACCTCGCAGCCACAAACAGCAGCCACGCACCTAGCACTGGCCTAGCAGGCACTGAGCCACAAGTGACCTCACAATTGAAAAGAGCAGCCACGCACCTAGCAGTGGCCTAGCAGGCACTGAGCCACCACTGACCTCACAATTGTAAACACCACCCAGGCACCTAGCACTGGCCTAGCAGGCACTGAGCCACTAGGGACTTCACAACCAAAAACATGAGCCACGCTCCTAGCACTGGCCTAGCAGGCACTGAGCCACAAGGGACCTCACAATTGTAAACAGCAGCCACGCACCAAGTACTGGCCTAGCAGGCACTGAGCCACAAGTGACCTCACAATTGTAAACAGCAGCCAGGCACCTAGCACTGGCCCAGCAGGCAGTGAGCCACAAGTGACCTCACAATTGTAAACAGCACACACGCACCTAGCACTGGCCTAGCAGGCACTGAGCCACAAGGGACCTCACAATTGTAAACAGAAGCCACGCACCAAGTACTGGCCTAGCAGGCACTGAGCCACAAGTGACCTCACAATTGAAAACAGCAGCCACGCACCTAGCACTGGCCTAGCAGGCACTGAGCCACCACTGACCTCACAATTGAAAACAGCAGCCACGCACCTAGCACTGGCCTAGCAGGCACTGAGCCACAAGGGACCTCAGAACCACAAACAGCACCCACGCACCTAGCACTGGCCTAGCAGGCACTGAGCCACAAGTGACCTCACAATTGAAAACAGCAGCCACGCACCTAGCACTGGCCTAGCAGGCACTGAGCCACAAGTGACCTCACAATTGAAAACAGCACCCACGCAACTAGCACTGGCCTAGCAGGCACTGAGCCACAAGTGACCTCACAAATGAAAACAGCAGCCACGCACCTAGCACTGGCCTAGCAGGCACTGAGCCACAAGTGACCTCACAACCACAAACAGCAGCCACGCACCTAGCTCTGGCCTAGCAGGCACTGAGCCACAAGTGACCTCACAATTGAAAACAGCACCTACGCAACTAGCACTGGCCTAGCAGGCACTGAGCCACAAGTGACCTCACAATTGAAAACAGCAGCCACGCACCTAGCACTGGCCTAGCAGGCACTGAGCCACAAGTGACCTCACAATTGAAAACAGCAGCCACGCACCTAGCACTGGCCTAGCAGGCACTGAGCCACCACTGACCTCACAACCACAAACAGCAGCCACGCACCTAGCACTGGCCTAGCAGGCACTGAGCCACCACTGACCTCACAATTGAAAACAGCAGCCACGCACCTAGCACTGGCCTAGCAGGCACTGAGCCACAAGTGACCTCACAATTGAAAACAGCAGCCACGCACCTAGCACTGGCCTAGCAGGCACTGAGCCACCACTGACCTCACATTTGAAAACAGCAGCCACGCACCTAGCACTGGCCTAGCAGGCACTGAGCCACCACTGACCTCACAATTGAAAACAGCAGCCACGCACCTAGCACTGGCCTAGCAGGCACTGAGCCACAAGTGACCTCACAACTGAAAACAGCAGCCACGCACCTAGCACTGGCCTAGCAGGCACTGAGCCACAAGTGACCTCACAACCACAAACAGCACCTACGCAACTAGCACTGGCCTAGCAGGCACTGAGCCACCACTGACCTCACAATTGAAAACAGCAGCCACGCACCTAGCACTGGCCTAGCAGGCACTGAGCCACCACTGACCTCACAATTGAAAACAGCAGCCACGCACCTAGCACTGGCCTAGCAGGCACTGAGCCACAAGTGACCTCACAATTGAAAACAGCAGCCACGCACCTAGCACTGGCCTAGCAGGCACTGAGCCACAAGTGACCTCACAATTGAAAACAGCAGCCAGGCACCTAGCACTGGCCTAGCAGGCACTGAGCCACAAGTGACCTCACAATTGAAAACAGCAGCCACGCACCTAGCACTGGCCTAGCAGGCACTGAGCCACAAGTGACCTCACAATTGAAAACAGCACCCACGCACCTAGCACTGGCCTAGCAGGCACTGAGCCACCACTGACCTCACAATTGAAAACAGCAAGCACGCACCTAGCACTGGCCTAGCAGGCACTGAGCCACCACTGACCTCACAATTGAAAACAGCAGCCACGCACCTAGCACTGGCCTAGCAGGCACTGAGCCACAAGTGACCTCACAATTGAAAACAGCAGCCACGCACCTAGCACTGGCCTAGCAGGCACTGAGCCACTAGGGACTTCACAACCAAAAACAGCAGCCACGCACCTAGCACTGGCCTAGCAGGCACTGAGCCACAAGTGACCTCACAATTGAAAACAGCAGCCACGCAGCTAGCACTGGCCTAGCAGGCACTGAGCCACAAGTGACCTCACAATTGAAAACAGCAACCACGCACCTAGCACTGGCCTAGCAGGCACTGAGCCACAAGTGACCTCACAATTGAAAACAGCAGCCACGCACCTAGCACTGGCCTAGCAGGCACTGAGCCACAAGTGACCTCACAATTGAAAACAGCAGCCACGCACCTAGCACTGGCCTAGCAGGCAATGAGCCACCACTGACCTCACAATTGAAAACAGCAGCCACGCACCTAGCACTGGCCTAGCAGGCACTGAGCCACCACTGACCTCACAATTGAAAACAGCAGCCACGCACCTAGCACTGGCCTACCAGGCACTGAGCCACAAGTGACCTCACAATTGAAAACAGCAGCCACGCACCTAGCACTGGCCTAGCAGGCACTGAGCCACAAGTGACCTCACAATTGAAAACAGCAGCCACGCACCTAGCACTGGCCTAGCAGGCACTGAGCCACTAGGGACTTCACAACCAAAAACAGCAGCCACGCACCTAGGACTGGCCTAGCAGGCACTGAGCCACCACTGACCTCACAATTGAAAACAGCAGCCACGCACCTAGCACTGGCCTAGCAGGCACTGAGCCACAAGTGACCTCACAATTGAAAACAGCAGCCACGCACCTAGCACTGGCCTAGCAGGCACTGAGCCACAAGGGACCTCACAAAAACAAACAGCAGCCACGCACCTAGCACTGGCCTAGCAGGCACTGAGCCACTAGGGACTTCACAACCAAAAACAGCAGCCACGCACCTAGCACTGGCCTAGCAGGCACTGAGCCACAAGTGACCTCACAATTGAAAACAGCATCCACGCACCTAGCACTGGCCTAGCAGGCACTGAGCCACAAGGGACCTCACAACTGAAAACAGCAGCCACGCACCTAGCACTGGCCTAGCAGGCACTGAGCCACAAGTGACCTCACAATTGAAAACAGCAGCCACGCACCTAGCACTGGCCTAGCAGGCACTGAGCCACAAGGGACCTCACAATTGAAAACAGCAGCCACGCACCAAGTACTGGCCTAGCAGGCACTGAGCCACAAGTGACCTCACAATTGAAAACAGCAGCCACGCACCTAGCACTGGCCTAGCAGGCACTGAGCCACAAGTGACCCCACAAAAACAAACAGCAGCCACGCACCTAGCACTGGCCTAGCAGGCACTGAGCCACAAGTGACCTCACAATTGAAAACAGCAAGCACGCACCTAGCACTGGGGTAGCAGGCACTGAGCCACAAGTGACCTCACAAAAACAAACAGCAGCCACCCACCTAGCACTGGCCTAGTAGGCACTGAGCCACAAGGGACCTCACAATTGAAAACAGCAGCCACGCACCTAGCACTGGCCTAGCAGGCACTGAGCCACAAGTCACCTCACAATTGAAAACAGCAGCCACGCACCTAGCACTGGCCTAGCAGGCACTGAGCCACAAGTGACCTCACAATTGAAAACAGCAAGCACGCACCTAGCACTGGCCTAGCAGGCACTGAGCCACAAGGGACCTCACAATTGAAAACAGCAGCCGCGCACCTAGCACTGGCCTAGCAGGCACTGAGCCACCACTGACCTCACAATTGAAAACAGCAGCCACGCACCTAGCACTGGCCTAGCAGGCACTGAGCCACAAGTGACCTCACAATTGAAAACAGCAGCCACGCACCTAGCACTGGCCTAGCAGGCACTGAGCCACCACTGACCTCACAATTGAAAACAGCAGCCACGCACCTAGCACTGGCCTAGCAGGCACTGAGCCACAAGTGACCTCACAATTGAAAACAGCAGCCACGCACCTAGCACTGGCCTAGCAGGCACTGAGCCACAAGTGACCTCACAATTGGAAACAGCAGCCACGCACCTAGCACTGGCCTAGCAGGCACTGAGCCACAAGTGACCTCACAATTGAAAACAGCAGCCACGCACCTAGCACTGGCCTAGCAGGCACTGAGCCACAAGTGACCTCACAATTGGAAACAGCAGCCAGGCACCTAGCACTGGCCTAGCAGGCACTGAGCCACAAGTGACCTCACAATTGAAAACAGCAGCCACGCACCAAGTACTGGCCTAGCAGGCACTGAGCCACAAGTGACATCGCAGCCGCAAACATCACCCACGCACCTAGCACTGGCCTAGCAGGCACTGAGGCACCACTGACCTCACAATTGAAAACAGCAGCCACGCACCTAGCACTGGCCTAGCAGGCACTGAGCCACAAGTGACCTCACAATTGAAAACAGCAGCCACGCACCTAGCACTGGCCTAGCAGGCACTGAGCCACAAGGGACCTCACAATTGAAAACAGCAGCCACGCACCTAGCACTGGCCTAGCAGGCACTGAGCCACTAGGGACTTCACAACCAAAAACAGCAGCCACCCACCTAGCACTGGCCTAGCAGGCACTGAGCCACAAGTGACCTCACAATTGAAAACAGCAGCCACGCACCTAGCACTGGCCTAGCAGGCACTGAGCCACAAGGGACCTCAAAACTGAAAACAGCAGCCACGCACCTAGCACTGGCCTAGCAGGCACTGAGCCACTAGGGACTTCACAACCAAAAACAGCAGCCACGCACCTAGCACTGGCCTAGCAGGCACTGAGCCACAAGTGACCTCACAATTGAAAACAGCAGCCACGCACCAAGTACTGGCCTAGCAGGCACTGAGCCACAAGTGACCTCACAATTGAAAACAGCAGCCACGCACCTAGCACTGGCCTAGCAGGCACTGAGCCACCACTGACCTCACAATTCAAAACAGCACCCACGCACCTAGCACTGGCCTAGCAGGCACTGAGCCACCACTGACCTCACAATTGAAAACAGCAGCCACGCACCTAGCACTGGCCTAGCAGGCACTGAGCCACAAGTGACCTCACAATTGAAAACAGCAAGCACGCACCTAGCACTGGCCTAGCAGGCCCTGAGCCACCACTGACCTCACAATTGAAAACAGCAGCCACGCACCTAGCACTGGCCTAGCAGGCACTGAGCCACAAGTGACCTCACAAAAACAAACAGCAGCCACCCACCTAGCACTGGCCTAGTAGGCACTGAGCCACAAGGGACCTCACAATTGAAAACAGCAGCCACGCACCTAGCACTGGCCTAGCAGGCACTGAGCCACAAGTGACCTCACAATTGAAAACAGCAGCCACGCACCTAGCACTGGCCTAGCAGGCACTGAGCCACAAGTGACCTCACAATTGAAAACAGCAAGCACGCACCTAGCACTGGCCTAGCAGGCACTGAGCCACCACTGACCTCACAATTGAAAACAGCAGCCACGCACCTAGCACTGGCCTAGCAGGCACTGAGCCACCACTGACCTCACAATTGAAAACAGCAGCCACGCACCTAGCACTGGCCTAGCAGGCACTGAGCCACAAGTGACCTCACAATTGAAAACAGCAGCCACGCACCTAGCACTGGCCTAGCAGGCACTGAGCCACCACTGACCTCACAATTGAAAACAGCAGCCACGCACCTAGCACTGGCCTAGCAGGCACTGAGCCACAAGTGACCTCACAATTGAAAACAGCAGCCACGCACCTAGCACTGGCCTAGCAGGCACTGAGCCACAAGTGACCTCACAATTGGAAACAGCAGCCAGGCACCTAGCACTGGCCTAGCAGGCACTGAGCCACAAGTGACCTCACAATTGAAAACAGCAGCCACGCACCAAGTACTGGCCTAGCAGGCACTGAGCCACAAGTGACATCGCAGCCGCAAACATCACCCACGCACCTAGCACTGGCCTAGCAGGCACTGAGGCACCACTGACCTCACAATTGAAAACAGCAGCCACGCACCTAGCACTGGCCCAGCAGGCACTGAGCCACAAGTGACCTCACAATTGTAAACAGCACCCACGCACCTAGCACTGGCCTAGCAGGCACTGAGCCACAAGTGACCTCACAATTGAAAACAGCAGCCACACACCAAGTACTGGCCTAGCAGGCACTGAGCCACAAGTGACCTCACAATTGAAAACAGCAGCCACGCACCTAGCACTGGCCTAGCAGGCACTGAGCCACAGGTGACCTCGCAGCCACAAACAGCAGCCACGCACCTAGCACTGGCCTAGCAGGCACTGAGCCACAAGTGACCTCACAATTGAAAAGAGCAGCCACGCACCTAGCAGTGGCCTAGCAGGCACTGAGCCACCACTGACCTCACAATTGTAAACACCACCCAGGCACCTAGCACTGCCCTAGCAGGCACTGAGCCACTAGGGACTTCACAACCAAAAACATGAGCCACGCTCCTAGCACTGGCCTAGCAGGCACTGAGCCACAAGGGACCTCACAATTGTAAACAGCAGCCACGCACCAAGTACTGGCCTAGCAGGCACTGAGCCACAAGTGACCTCACAATTGTAAACAGCAGCCAGGCACCTAGCACTGGCCCAGCAGGCAGTGAGCCACAAGTGACCTCACAATTGTAAACAGCACACACGCACCTAGCACTGGCCTAGCAGGCACTGAGCCACAAGGGACCTCACAATTGTAAACAGAAGCCACGCACCAAGTACTGGCCTAGCAGGCACTGAGCCACAAGTGACCTCACAATTGAAAACAGCAGCCACGCACCTAGCACTGGCCTAGCAGGCAATGAGCCACCACTGACCTCACAATTGAAAACAGCAGCCACGCACCTAGCACTGGCCTAGCAGGCACTGAGCCACAAGTGACCTCACAATTGAAAACAGCAGCCACGCACCTAGCACTGGCCTAGCAGGCACTGAGCCACAAGTGACCTCACAAAAACAAACAGCAGCCACGCACCTAGCACTGGCCTAGTAGGCACTGAGCCACAAGTGACCTCACAATTGAAAACAGCAGCCACGCACCTAGCACTGGCCTAGCAGGCACTGAGCCACAAGTCACCTCACAATTGAAAACAGCAGCCACGCACCTAGCACTGGCCTAGCAGGCACTGAGCCACAAGTGACCTCACAATTGAAAACAGCAAGCACGCACCTAGCACTGGCCTAGCAGGCACTGAGCCACAAGGGACCTCACAATTGAAAACAGCAGCCACGCACCTAGCACTGGCCTAGCAGGCACTGAGCCACCACTGACCTCACTATTGAAAACAGCAGCCACGCACCTAGCACTGGCCTAGCAGGCACTGAGCCACAAGTGACCTCACAATTGAAAACAGCAGCCACGCACCTAGCACTGGCCTAGCAGGCACTGAGCCACCACTGACCTCACAATTGAAAACAGCAGCCACGCACCTAGCACTGGCCTAGCAGGCACTGAGCCACAAGTGACCTCACAATTGAAAACAGCAGCCACGCACCTAGCACTGGCCTAGCAGGCACTGAGCCACAAGTGACCTCACAATTGGAAACAGCAGCCACGCACCTAGCACTGGCCTAGCAGGCACTGAGCCACAAGTGACCTCACAACCACAAACAGCAGCCACGCACCTAGCACTGGCCTAGCAGGCACTGAGCCACAAGTGACCTCACATTTGGAAACAGCAGCCAGGCACCTAGCACTGGCCTAGCAGGCACTGAGCCACAAGTGACCTCACAATTGAAAACAGCAGCCACGCACCAAGTACTGGCCTAGCAGGCACTGAGCCACAAGTGACATCGCAGCCGCAAACATCACCCACGCACCTAGCACTGGCCTAGCAGGCACTGAGGCACCACTGACCTCACAATTGAAAACAGCAGCCACGCACCTAGCACTGGCCTAGCAGGCACTGAGCCACAAGTGACCTCACAATTGAAAACAGCAGCCACGCACCTAGCACTGGCCTAGCAGGCACTGAGCCACAAGGGACCTCACAATTGAAAACATCACCCACGCACCTAGCACTGGCCTAGCAGGCACTGAGCCACTAGGGACTTCACAACCAAAAACAGCAGCCACGCACCTAGCACTGGCCTAGCAGGCACTGAGCCACAAGTGACCTCACAATTGAAAACAGCAGCCACGCACCTAGCACTGGCCTAGCAGGCACTGAGCCACAAGGGACCTCAAAACTGAAAACAGCAGCCACGCACCTAGCACTGGCCTAGCAGGCACTGAGCCACAAGTGACCTCACAATTGAAAACAGCAGCCACGCACCTAGCACTGGCCTAGCAGGCACTGAGCCACAAGTGACCTCACAATTGAAAACAGCAGCCACGCACCAAGTACTGGCCTAGCAGGCACTGAGCCACAAGTGACCTCACAATTGAAAACAGCAGCCACGCACCTAGCACTGGCCTAGCAGGCACTGAGCAACAAGTGACCTCAAAACCACAAACAGCAGCCACGCACCTAGCACTGGCCTAGCAGGCACTGAGCCACCACTGACCTCACAATTCAAAACAGCACCCACGCACCTAGCACTGGCCTAGCAGGCACTGAGCCACCACTGACCTCACAATTGAAAACAGCAGCCACGCACCTAGCACTGGCCTAGCAGGCACTGAGCCACAAGTGACCTCACAATTGAAAACAGCAAGCACGCACCTAGCACTGGCCTAGCAGGCACTGAGCCACCACTGACCTCACAATTGAAAACAGCAGCCACGCACCTAGCACTGGCCTAGCAGGCACTGAGCCACAAGTGACCTCACAAAAACAAACAGCAGCCACCCACCTAGCACTGGCCTAGTAGGCACTGAGCCACAAGGGACCTCACAATTGAAAACAGCAGCCACGCACCTAGCACTGGCCTAGCAGGCACTGAGCCACCACTGAACTCACAATTGAAAACAGCACCCACGCACCTAGAACTGGCCTAGCAGGCACTGAGCCACAAGTGACCTCACAATTGAAAACAGCAAGCACGCACCTAGCACTGGCCTAGCAGGCACTGAGCCACCACTGACCTCACAATTGAAAACAGCAGCCACGCACCTAGCACTGGCCTAGCAGGCACTGAGCCACCACTGACCTCACAATTGAAAACAGCAGCCACGCACCTAGCACTGGCCTAGCAGGCACTGAGCCACAAGTGACCTCACAATTGAAAACAGCAGCCACGCACCTAGCACTGGCCTAGCAGGCACTGAGCCACCACTGACCTCACAATTGAAAACAGCAGCCACGCACCTAGCACTGGCCTAGCAGGCACTGAGCCACAAGTGACCTCACAATTGAAAACAGCAGCCACGCACCTAGCACTGGCCTAGCAGGCACTGAGCCACAAGTGACCTCACAATTGGAAACAGCAGCCAGGCACCTAGCACTGGCCTAGCAGGCACTGAGCCACAAGTGACCTCACAATTGAAAACAGCAGCCACGCACCAAGTACTGGCCTAGCAGGCACTGAGCCACAAGTGACATCGCAGCCGCAAACATCACCCACGCACCTAGCACTGGCCTAGCAGGCACTGAGCCACCACTGACCTCACAATTGAAAACAGCAGCCACGCACCTAGCACTGGCCCAGCAGGCACTGAGCCACAAGTGACCTCACAATTGTAAACAGCACCCACGCACCTAGCACTGGCCTAGCAGGCACTGAGCCACAAGTGACCTCACAATTGAAAACAGCAGCCACGCACCAAGTACTGGCCTAGCAGGCACTGAGCCACAAGTGACCTCACAATTGAAAACAGCAGCCACGCACCTAGCACTGGCCTAGCAGGCACTGAGCCACAGGTGACCTCGCAGCCACAAACAGCAGCCACGCACCTAGCACTGGCCTAGCAGGCACTGAGCCACAAGTGACCTCACAATTGAAAAGAGCAGCCACGCACCTAGCAGTGGCCTAGCAGGCACTGAGCCACCACTGACCTCACAATTGTAAACACCACCCAGGCACCTAGCACTGGCCTAGCAGGCACTGAGCCACTAGGGACTTCACAACCAAAAACATGAGCCACGCTCCTAGCACTGGCCTAGCAGGCACTGAGCCACAAGGGACCTCACAATTGTAAACAGCAGCCACGCACCAAGTACTGGCCTAGCAGGCACTGAGCCACAAGTGACCTCACAATTGTAAACAGCAGCCAGGCACCTAGCACTGGCCCAGCAGGCAGTGAGCCACAAGTGACCTCACAATTGTAAACAGCACACACGCACCTAGCACTGGCCTAGCAGGCACTGAGCCACAAGGGACCTCACAATTGTAAACAGAAGCCACGCACCAAGTACTGGCCTAGCAGGCACTGAGCCACAAGTGACCTCACAATTGAAAACAGCAGCCACGCACCTAGCACTGGCCTAGCAGGCACTGAGCCACAAGGGACCTCACAATTGAAAACAGCAGCCAGGCACCTAGCACTGGCCTAGCAGGCACTGAGCCACAAGTGACCTCACAATTGAAAACAGCAGCCACGCACCAAGTACTGGCCTAGCAGGCACTGAGCCACAAGTGACATCGCAGCCGCAAACATCACCCACGCACCTAGCACTGGCCTAGCAGGCACTGAGGCACCACTGACCTCACAATTGAAAACAGCAGCCACGCACCTAGCACTGGCCCAGCAGGCACTGAGCCACAAGTGACCTCACAATTGTAAACAGCACCCACGCACCTAGCACTGGCCTAGCAGGCACTGAGCCACAAGTGACCTCACAATTGAAAACAGCAGCCACACACCAAGTACTGGCCTAGCAGGCACTGAGCCACAAGTGACCTCACAATTGAAAACAGCAGCCACGCACCTAGCACTGGCCTAGCAGGCACTGAGCCACAGGTGACCTCGCAGCCACAAACAGCAGCCACGCACCTAGCACTGGCCTAGCAGGCACTGAGCCACAAGTGACCTCACAATTGAAAAGAGCAGCCACGCACCTAGCAGTGGCCTAGCAGGCACTGAGCCACCACTGACCTCACAATTGTAAACACCACCCAGGCACCTAGCACTGCCCTAGCAGGCACTGAGCCACTAGGGACTTCACAACCAAAAACATGAGCCACGCTCCTAGCACTGGCCTAGCAGGCACTGAGCCACAAGGGACCTCACAATTGTAAACAGCAGCCACGCACCAAGTACTGGCCTAGCAGGCACTGAGCCACAAGTGACCTCACAATTGTAAACAGCAGCCAGGCACCTAGCACTGGCCTAGCAGGCACTGAGCCACAAGTGACCTCACAAAAACAAACAGCAGCCACGCACCTAGCACTGGCCTAGTAGGCACTGAGCCACAAGTGACCTCACAATTGAAAACAGCAGCCACGCACCTAGCACTGGCCTAGCAGGCACTGAGCCACAAGTCACCTCACAATTGAAAACAGCAGCCACGCACCTAGCACTGGCCTAGCAGGCACTGAGCCACAAGTGACCTCACAATTGAAAACAGCAAGCACGCACCTAGCACTGGCCTAGCAGGCACTGAGCCACAAGGGACCTCACAATTGAAAACAGCAGCCACGCACCTAGCACTGGCCTAGCAGGCACTGAGCCACCACTGACCTCACTATTGAAAACAGCAGCCACGCACCTAGCACTGGCCTAGCAGGCACTGAGCCACAAGTGACCTCACAATTGAAAACAGCAGCCACGCACCTAGCACTGGCCTAGCAGGCACTGAGCCACCACTGACCTCACAATTGAAAACAGCAGCCACGCACCTAGCACTGGCCTAGCAGGCACTGAGCCACAAGTGACCTCACAATTGAAAACAGCAGCCACGCACCTAGCACTGGCCTAGCAGGCACTGAGCCACAAGTGACCTCACAATTGGAAACAGCAGCCACGCACCTAGCACTGGCCTAGCAGGCACTGAGCCACAAGTGACCTCACAACCACAAACAGCAGCCACGCACCTAGCACTGGCCTAGCAGGCACTGAGCCACAAGTGACCTCACATTTGGAAACAGCAGCCAGGCACCTAGCACTGGCCTAGCAGGCACTGAGCCACAAGTGACCTCACAATTGAAAACAGCAGCCACGCACCAAGTACTGGCCTAGCAGGCACTGAGCCACAAGTGACATCGCAGCCGCAAACATCACCCACGCACCTAGCACTGGCCTAGCAGGCACTGAGGCACCACTGACCTCACAATTGAAAACAGCAGCCACGCACCTAGCACTGGCCTAGCAGGCACTGAGCCACAAGTGACCTCACAATTGAAAACAGCAGCCACGCACCTAGCACTGGCCTAGCAGGCACTGAGCCACAAGGGACCTCACAATTGAAAACATCACCCACGCACCTAGCACTGGCCTAGCAGGCACTGAGCCACTAGGGACTTCACAACCAAAAACAGCAGCCACGCACCTAGCACTGGCCTAGCAGGCACTGAGCCACAAGTGACCTCACAATTGAAAACAGCAGCCACGCACCTAGCACTGGCCTAGCAGGCACTGAGCCACAAGGGACCTCAAAACTGAAAACAGCAGCCACGCACCTAGCACTGGCCTAGCAGGCACTGAGCCACTAGGGACTTCACAACCAAAAACAGCAGCCACGCACCTAGCACTGGCCTAGCAGGCACTGAGCCACAAGTGACCTCACAATTGAAAACAGCAGCCACGCACCAAGTACTGGCCTAGCAGGCACTGAGCCACAAGTGACCTCACAATTGAAAACAGCAGCCACGCACCTAGCACTGGCCTAGCAGGCACTGAGCAACAAGTGACCTCAAAACCACAAACAGCAGCCACGCACCTAGCACTGGCCTAGCAGGCACTGAGCCACCACTGACCTCACAATTCAAAACAGCACCCACGCACCTAGCACTGGCCTAGCAGGCACTGAGCCACCACTGACCTCACAATTGAAAACAGCAGCCACGCACCTAGCACTGGCCTAGCAGGCACTGAGCCACAAGTGACCTCACAATTGAAAACAGCAAGCACGCACCTAGCACTGGCCTAGCAGGCACTGAGCCACCACTGACCTCACAATTGAAAACAGCAGCCACGCACCTAGCACTGGCCTAGCAGGCACTGAGCCACAAGTGACCTCACAAAAACAAACAGCAGCCACCCACCTAGCACTGGCCTAGTAGGCACTGAGCCACAAGGGACCTCACAATTGAAAACAGCAGCCACGCACCTAGCACTGGCCTAGCAGGCACTGAGCCACCACTGAACTCACAATTGAAAACAGCACCCACGCACCTAGAACTGGCCTAGCAGGCACTGAGCCACAAGTGACCTCACAATTGAAAACAGCAAGCACGCACCTAGCACTGGCCTAGCAGGCACTGAGCCACCACTGACCTCACAATTGAAAACAGCAGCCACGCACCTAGCACTGGCCTAGCAGGCACTGAGCCACCACTGACCTCACAATTGAAAACAGCAGCCACGCACCTAGCACTGGCCTAGCAGGCACTGAGCCACAAGTGACCTCACAATTGAAAACAGCAGCCACGCACCTAGCACTGGCCTAGCAGGCACTGAGCCACCACTGACCTCACAATTGAAAACAGCAGCCACGCACCTAGCACTGGCCTAGCAGGCACTGAGCCACAAGTGACCTCACAATTGAAAACAGCAGCCACGCACCTAGCACTGGCCTAGCAGGCACTGAGCCACAAGTGACCTCACAATTGGAAACAGCAGCCAGGCACCTAGCACTGGCCTAGCAGGCACTGAGCCACAAGTGACCTCACAATTGAAAACAGCAGCCACGCACCAAGTACTGGCCTAGCAGGCACTGAGCCACAAGTGACATCGCAGCCGCAAACATCACCCACGCACCTAGCACTGGCCTAGCAGGCACTGAGCCACCACTGACCTCACAATTGAAAACAGCAGCCACGCACCTAGCACTGGCCCAGCAGGCACTGAGCCACAAGTGACCTCACAATTGTAAACAGCACCCACGCACCTAGCACTGGCCTAGCAGGCACTGAGCCACAAGTGACCTCACAATTGAAAACAGCAGCCACGCACCAAGTACTGGCCTAGCAGGCACTGAGCCACAAGTGACCTCACAATTGAAAACAGCAGCCACGCACCTAGCACTGGCCTAGCAGGCACTGAGCCACAGGTGACCTCGCAGCCACAAACAGCAGCCACGCACCTAGCACTGGCCTAGCAGGCACTGAGCCACAAGTGACCTCACAATTGAAAAGAGCAGCCACGCACCTAGCAGTGGCCTAGCAGGCACTGAGCCACCACTGACCTCACAATTGTAAACACCACCCAGGCACCTAGCACTGGCCTAGCAGGCACTGAGCCACTAGGGACTTCACAACCAAAAACATGAGCCACGCTCCTAGCACTGGCCTAGCAGGCACTGAGCCACAAGGGACCTCACAATTGTAAACAGCAGCCACGCACCAAGTACTGGCCTAGCAGGCACTGAGCCACAAGTGACCTCACAATTGTAAACAGCAGCCAGGCACCTAGCACTGGCCCAGCAGGCAGTGAGCCACAAGTGACCTCACAATTGTAAACAGCACACACGCACCTAGCACTGGCCTAGCAGGCACTGAGCCACAAGGGACCTCACAATTGTAAACAGAAGCCACGCACCAAGTACTGGCCTAGCAGGCACTGAGCCACAAGTGACCTCACAATTGAAAACAGCAGCCACGCACCTAGCACTGGCCTAGCAGGCAATGAGCCACCACTGACCTCACAATTGAAAACAGCAGCCACGCACCTAGCACTGGCCTAGCAGGCACTGAGCCACAAGTGACCTCACAATTGAAAACAGCAGCCACGCACCTAGCACTGGCCTAGCAGGCACTGAGCCACAAGTGACCTCACAAAAACAAACAGCAGCCACGCAGCTAGCACTGGCCTAGTAGGCACTGAGCCACAAGTGACCTCACAATTGAAAACAGCAGCCACGCACCTAGCACTGGCCTAGCAGGCACTGAGCCACAAGTGACCTCACAATTGAAAACAGCAGCCACGCACCTAGCACTGGCCTAGCAGGCACTGAGCCACAAGTGACCTCACAATTGAAAACAGCAAGCACGCACCTAGCACTGGCCTAGCAGGCACTGAGCCACAAGGGACCTCACAATTGAAAACAGCAGCCACGCACCTAGCACTGGCCTAGCAGGCACTGAGCCACCACTGACCTCACAATTGAAAACAGCAGCCACGCACCTAGCACTGGCCTAGCAGGCACTGAGCCACAAGTGACCTCACAATTGAAAACAGCAGCCACGCACCTAGCACTGGCCTAGCAGGCACTGAGCCACAAGTGACCTCACAATTGAAAACAGCAGCCATGCACCTAGCACTGGCCTAGCAGGCACTGAGCAACAAGTGACCTCAGAACCACAAACAGCAGCCACGCACCTAGCACTGGCCTAGCAGGCACTGAGCCACAAGGGACCTCACAATTGAAAACAGCAGCCACGCACCTAGCACTGGCCTAGCAGGCACTGAGCCACCACTGACCTCACAATTGAAAACAGCAGCCACGCACCTAGCACTGGCCTAGCAGGCACTGAGCCACAAGTGACCTCACAATTGAAAACAGCAAGCACGCACCTAGCACTGGCCTAGCAGGCACTGAGCCACAAGTGACCTCACAATTGAAAACAGCAGCCACGCACCTAGCACTGGCCTAGCAGGCACTGAGCCACCACTGACCTCACAAGCACAAACAGCACCCACGCACCTAGCACTGGCCTAGCAGGCACTGAGCCACTAGGGACTTCACAACCAAAAACAGCAGCCACGCACCTAGCACTGGCCTAGCAGGCAATGAGCCACCACTGACCTCACAATTGAAAACAGCAGCCACGCACCAAGTACTGGCCTAGCAGGCACTGAGCCACAAGTGACCTCACAATTGAAAACAGCAACCACGCACCTAGCACTGGCCTAGCAGGCACTGAGCCACAAGTGACCTCACAATTGAAAACAGCAGCCACGCACCTAGCACTGGCCTAGCAGGCAATGAGCCACCACTGACCTCACAATTGAAAACAGCAGCCACGCACCTAGCACTGGCCTACCAGGCACTGAGCCACAAGTGACCTCACAATTGAAAACAGCAGCCACGCACCTAGCACTGGCCTAGCAGGCACTGAGCCACAAGTGACCTCACAATTGGAAACAGCAGCCACGCACCTAGCACTGGCCTAGCAGGCACTGAGCCACAAGTGACCTCACAATTGAAAACAGCAGCCACGCACCAAGTACTGGCCTAGCAGGCACTGAGCCACAAGTGACATCGCAGCCGCAAACATCACCCACGCACCTAGCACTGGCCTAGCAGGCACTGAGGCACCACTGACCTCACAATTGAAAACAGCAGCCACGCACCTAGCACTGGCCTAGCAGGCACTGAGCCACAAGTGACCTCACAATTGAAAACAGCAGCCACGCACCTAGCACTGGCCTAGCAGGCACTGAGCCACAAGTGACCTCACAATTGAAAACAGCAGCCACGCACCTAGCACTGGCCTAGCAGGCACTGAGCCACTAGGGACTTCACAACCAAAAACAGCAGCCACGCACCTAGGACTGGCCTAGCAGGCACTGAGCCACCACTGACCTCACAATTGAAAACAGCAGCCACGCACCTAGCACTGGCCTAGCAGGCACTGAGCCACAAGTGACCTCACAATTGAAAACAGCAGCCACGCACCTAGCACTGGCCTAGCAGGCACTGAGCCACAAGGGACCTCACAATTGAAAACAGCAGCCACGCACCTAGCACTGGCCTAGCAGGCACTGAGCCACTAGGGACTTCACAACCAAAAACAGCAGCCACGCACCTAGCACTGGCCTAGCAGGCACTGAGCCACAAGTGACCTCACAATTGTAAACAGCAGCCACGCACCTAGCACTGGCCTAGCAGGCACTGAGCCACAAGTGACCTCACATTTGAAAACAGCAGCCACGCACCTAGCACTGGCCTAGCAGGCAATGAGCCACCACTGACCTCACAATTGAAAACAGCAGCCACGCACCTAGCACTGGCCTACCAGGCACTGAGCCACAAGTGACCTCACAATTGAAAACAGCAGCCACGCACCTAGCACTGGCCTAGCAGGCACTGAGCCACAAGTGACCTCACAATTGAAAACAGCAGCCACGCACCTAGCACTGGCCTAGCAGGCACTGAGCCACAAGTGACCTCACAATTGAAAACAGCAGCCACGCACCAAGTACTGGCCTAGCAGGCACTGAGCCACAAGTGACATCGCAGCCGCAAACATCACCCACGCACCTAGCACTGGCCTAGCAGGCACTGAGGCACCACTGACCTCACAATTGAAAACAGCAGCCACGCACCTAGCACTGGCCTAGCAGGCACTGAGCCACAAGTGACCTCACAATTGAAAACAGCAGCCACGCACCTAGCACTGGCCTAGCAGGCACTGAGCCACAAGGGACCTCACAATTGAAAACAGCAGCCACGCACCTAGCACTGGCCTAGCAGGCACTGAGCCACTAGGGACTTCACAACCAAAAACAGCAGCCACGCACCTAGGACTGGCCTAGCAGGCACTGAGCCACCACTGACCTCACAATTGAAAACAGCAGCCACGCACCTAGCACTGGCCTAGCAGGCACTGAGCCACAAGTGACCTCACAATTGAAAACAGCAGCCACGCACCTAGCACTGGCCTAGCAGGCACTGAGCCACAAGGGACCTCACAAAAACAAACAGCAGCCACGCACCTAGCACTGGCCTAGCAGGCACTGAGCCACAAGTGACCTCACAAAAACAAACAGCAGCCACCCACCTAGCACTGGCCTAGCAGGCACTGAGCCGCCACTGACCTCACAATTGAAAACAGCAGCCACGCACCTAGCACTGGCCTAGCAGGCACTGAGCCACAAGTGACCTCACAATTGAAAACAGCAGCCACGCACCTAGCACTGGCCTAGCAGGCACTGAGCCACAAGTGACCTCACAATTGAAAACAGCAAGCACGCACCTAGCACTGGCCTAGCAGGCACTGAGCCACCACTGACCTCACAATTGAAAACAGCAGCCACGCACCTAGCACTGGCCTAGCAGGCACTGAGCCACAAGTGACCTCACAGTTGTAAACAGCACCCACGCACCTAGCACTGGCCTAGCAGGCACTGAGCCACAAGTGACCTCACAATTGAAAACAGCAGCCACGCACCAAGTACTGGCCTAGCAGGCACTGAGCCACAAGTGACCTCACAATTGAAAACAGCAGCCACGCACCTAGCACTGGCCTAGCATGCACTGAGCCACAGGTGACCTCGCAGCCACAAACAGCAGCCACGCACCTAGCACTGGCCTAGCAGGCACTGAGGCACCACTGACCTCACAATTGAAAACAGCAGCCACGCACCTAGCACTGGCCTAGCAGGCACTGAGCCACAAGTGACCTCACAATTGAAAACAGCAAGCACGCACCTAGCAATGGCCTAGCAGGCACTGAGCCACAAGTCACCTCACAATTGAAAACAGCAGCCACGCACCTAGCACTGGCCTAGCAGGCACTGAGCCACAAGTGACCTCACAATTGTAAACACCATCCAGGCACCTAGCACTGGCCTAGCAGGCACTGAGCCACTAGGGACTTCACAACCAAAAACATGAGCCACGCACCTAGCACTGGCCTAGCAGGCACTGAGCCACAAGGGACCTCACAATTGTAAACAGCAGCCACGCACCAAGTACTGGCCTAGCAGGCACTGAGCCACAAGTGACCTCACAATTGTAAACAGCAGCCAGGCACCTAGCACTGGCCCAGCAGGCAGTGAGCCACAAGTGACCTCACAATTGTAAACAGCACACACGCACCTAGCACTGGCCTAGCAGGCACTGAGCCACAAGGGACCTCACAATTGTAAACAGAAGCCACGCACCAAGTACTGGCCTAGCAGGCACTGAGCCACAAGTGACCTCACAATTGAAAACAGCAGCCACGCACCTAGCACTGGCCTAGCAGGCAATGAGCCACCACTGACCTCACAATTGAAAACAGCAGCCACGCACCTAGCACTGGCCTAGCAGGCACTGAGCCACAAGTGACCTCACAATTGAAAACAGCAGCCACGCACCTAGCACTGGCCTAGCAGGCACTGAGCCACAAGTGACCTCACAAAAACAAACAGCAGCCACGCAGCTAGCACTGGCCTAGTAGGCACTGAGCCACAAGTGACCTCACAATTGAAAACAGCAGCCACGCACCTAGCACTGGCCTAGCAGGCACTTAGCCACAAGTCACCTCACAATTGAAAACAGCAGCCACGCACCAAGTACTGGCCTAGCAGGCACTGAGCCACCACTGACCTCACAACCACAAACAGCAGCCACACACCTAGCACTGGCCTAGCAGGCACTGAGCCACAAGGGACCTCACAATTGAAAACAGCAGCCACGCACCTAGCACTGGCCTAGCAGGCACTGAGCCACTAGGGACTTCACAACCAAAAACAGCAGCCACGCACCTAGCACTGGCCTAGCAGGCACTGAGCCACAAGTGACCTCACAATTGAAAACAGCAGCCATGCACCTAGGACTGGCCTAGCAGGCACTGAGCAACAAGTGACCTCAGAACCACAAACAGCAGCCACGCACCTAGCACTGGCCTAGCAGGCACTGAGCCACAAGGGACCTCACAATTGAAAACAGCAGCCACGCACCTAGCACTGGCCTAGCAGGCACTGAGCCACCACTGACCTCACAATTGAAAACAGCAGCCACGCACCTAGCACTGGCCTAGCAGGCACTGAGCCACAAGTGACCTCACAATTGAAAACAGCAAGCACGCACCTAGCACTGGCCTAGCAGGCACTGAGCCACAAGTGACCTCACAATTGAAAACAGCAGCCACGCACCTAGCACTGGCCTAGCAGGCACTGAGCCACCACTGACCTCACAATTGAAAACAGCAGCCACGCACCTAGCACTGGCCTAGCAGGCACTGAGCCACTAGGGACTTCACAACCAAAAACAGCAGCCACGCACCTAGCACTGGCCTAGCAGGCACTGAGCCACAAGTGACCTCACAATTGTAAACAGCAGCCACGCACCAAGTACTGGCCTAGCAGGCACTGAGCCACAAGTGACCTCACAATTGAAAACAGCAGCCACGCACCTAGCACTGGCCTAGCAGGCACTGAGCCACAAGGGACCTCACAATTGAAAACAGCAGCCACGCACCTAGCACTGGCCTAGCAGGCAATGAGCCACCACTGACCTCACAATTGAAAACAGCAGCCACGCACCTAGCACTGGCCTACCAGGCACTGAGCCACAAGTGACCTCACAATTGAAAACAGCAGCCACGCACCTAGCACTGGCCTAGCAGGCACTGAGCCACAAGTGACCTCACAATTGGAAACAGCAGCCACGCACCTAGCACTGGCCTAGCAGGCACTGAGCCACAAGTGACCTCACAATTGAAAACAGCAGCCACGCACCAAGTACTGGCCTAGCAGGCACTGAGCCACAAGTGACATCGCAGCCGCAAACATCACCCACGCACCTAGCACTGGCCTAGCAGGCACTGAGGCACCACTGACCTCACAATTGAAAACAGCAGCCACGCACCTAGCACTGGCCTAGCAGGCACTGAGCCACAAGTGACCTCACAATTGAAAACAGCAGCCACGCACCTAGCACTGGCCTAGCAGGCACTGAGCCACAAGGGACCTCACAATTGAAAACAGCAGCCACGCACCTAGCACTGGCCTAGCAGGCACTGAACCACTGGGGACTTCACAACCAAAAACAGCAGCCACGCACCTAGCACTGGCCTAGCAGGCACTGAGCCACAAGTGACCTCACAATTGAAAACAGCAGTCACGCACCTAGCACTGGCCTAGCAGGCACTGAGCCACAAGTGACCTCACAATTGAAAACAGCAGCCACGCACCTAGCACTGGCCTAGCAGGCACTGAGCCACTAGGGACTTCACAACCAAAAACAGCAGCCACGCACCTAGCACTGGCCTAGCAGGCACTGAGCCACCACTGACCTCACAATTGAAAACAGCAGCCATGCACCTAGGACTGGCCTAGCAGGCACTGAGCAACAAGTGACCTCACAACCACAAACAGCAGCCACGCACCTAGCACTGGCCTAGCAGGCACTGAGCCACAAGGGACCTCACAATTGAAAACAGCAGCCACGCACCTAGCACTGGCCTAGCAGGCACTGAGCCACCACTGACCTCACAATTGAAAACAGCAGCCACGCACCTAGCACTGGCCTAGCAGGCACTGAGCCACAAGTGACCTCACAATTGAAAACAGCAAGCACGCACCTAGCACTGGCCTAGCAGGCACTGAGCCACAAGTGACCTCACAATTGAAAACAGCAGCCACGCACCTAGCACTGGCCTAGCAGGCACTGAGCCACCACTGACCTCACAATTGAAAACAGCAGCCACGCACCTAGCACTGGCCTAGCAGGCACTGAGCCACTAGGGACTTCACAACCAAAAACAGCAGCCACGCACCTAGCACTGGCCTAGCAGGCACTGAGCCACAAGTGACCTCACAATTGTAAACAGCAGCCACGCACCAAGTACTGGCCTAGCAGGCACTGAGCCACAAGTGACCTCACAATTGAAAACAGCAACCACGCACCTAGCACTGGCCTAGAAGGCACTGAGCCACAAGTGACCTCACAATTGAAAACAGCAGCCACGCACCTAGCACTGGCCTAGCAGGCACTGAGGCACCACTGACCTCACAATTGAAAACAGCAGCCACGCACCTAGCACTGGCCTACCAGGCACTGAGCCACAAGTGACCTCACAATTGAAAACAGCAGCCACGCACCTAGCACTGGCCTAGCAGGCACTGAGCAACAAGTGACCTCACAATTGAAAACAGCAGCCACGCACCTAGCACTGGCCTAGCAGGCACTGAGCCACTAGGGACTTCACAACCAAAAACAGCAGCCACGCACCTAGGACTGGCCTAGCAGGCACTGAGCCACCACTGACCTCACAATTGAAAACAGCAGCCACGCACCTAGCACTGGCCTAGCAGGCACTGAGCCACAAGTGACCTCACAATTGAAAACAGCAGCCACGCACCTAGCACTGGCCTAGCAGGCACTGAGCCACAAGGGACCTCACAATTGAAAACAGCAGCCACGCACCTAGCATTGGCCTAGTAGGCACTGAGCCACAAGGGACCTCACAATTGAAAACAGCAGCCACGCACCTAGCACTGGCCTAGCAGGCACTGAGCCACCACTGACCTCACAATTGAAAACAGCAGCCACGCATCTAGCACTGGCCTAGCAGGCACTGAGCCACAAGTGACCTCACAATTGAAAACAGCAAGCACGCACCTAGCACTGGCCTAGCAGGCACTGAGCCACAAGGGACCTCACAATTGAAAACAGCAGCCACGCACCTAGCACTGGCCTAGCAGGCACTGAGCCACCACTGACCTCACAATTGAAAACAGCAGCCACGCACCTAGCACTGGCCTAGCAGGCACTGAGCCACAAGTGACCTCACAATTGAAAACAGCAGCCACGCACCTAGCACTGGCCTAGCAGGCACTGAGCCACCACTGACCTCACAATTGAAAACAGCAGCCACGCACCTAGCACTGGCCTACAAGGCACTGAGCCACAAGTGACCTCACAATTGAAAACAGCACCCACGCACCTAGCACTGGCCTAGCAGGCACTGAGCCACAAGTGACCTCACAATTGGAAACAGCAGCCACGCACCTAGCACTGGCCTAGCAGGCACTGAGCCACAAGTGACCTCACAATTGAAAACAGCAGCCACGCACCAAGTACTGGCCTAGCAGGCACTGAGCCACAAGTGACATCGCAGCCGCAAACATCACCCACGCACCTAGCACTGGCCTAGCAGGCACTGAGGCACCACTGACCTCACAATTGAAAACAGCAGCCACGCACCTAGCACTGGCCTAGCAGGCACTGAGCCACAAGGGACCTCACAATTGAAAACAGCAGCCACGCACCTAGCACTGGCCTAGCAGGCACTGAGCCACTAGGGACTTCACAACCAAAAACAGCAGCCACGCACCTAGCACTGGCCTAGCAGGCACTGAGCCACAAGTGACCTCACAATTGAAAACAGCAGCCACGCACCTAGCACTGGCCTAGCAGGCACTGAGCCACAAGGGACCTCACAATTGAAAACAGCAGCCACGCACCTAGCACTGGCCTAGCAGGCACTGAGCCACTAGGGACTTCACAACCAAAAACAGCAGCCACGCACCTAGCACTGGCCTAGCAGGCACTGAGCCACAAGGGACCTCACAACCACCAACAGCAGCCACGCACCAAGTACTGGCCTAGCAGGCACTGAGCCACAAGTGACCTCACAATTGAAAACAGCAGCCACGCACCAAGTACTGGCCTAGCAGGCACTGAGCCACAAGTGACCTCACAATTGAAAACAGCAGCCACGCACCTAGCACTGGCCTAGCAGGCACTGAGCCACTAGGGACTTCACAACCAAAAACAGCAGCCACGCAGCTAGCACTGGCCTAGCAGGCACTGAGCCACAAGTGACCTCACAATTGAAAACAGCAGCCACGCACCTAGCACTGGCCTAGCAGGCACTGAGCCACAAGTGACCTCGCAGCCACAAACAGCAGCCACGCACCTAGCACTGGCCTAGTAGGCACTGAGCCACAAGTCACCTCACAATTGAAAACAGCAGCCACGCACCTAGCACTGGCGTAGCAGGCACTGAGCCACAAGTGACCTCACAAAAACAAACAGCAGCCACGCAGCTAGCACTGGCCTAGCAGGCACTGAGCCACAAGTGACCTCACAATTGAAAACAGCAGCCACGCACCTAGCACTGGCCTAGCAGGCACTGAGCCACAAGTGACCCCACAAAAACAAACAGCAGCCACGCACCTAGCACTGGCCTAGCAGGCACTGAGCCACAAGTGACCTCACAATTGAAAACAGCAAGCACGCACCTAGCACTGGGGTAGCAGGCACTGAGCCACAAGTGACCTCACAAAAACAAACAGCAGCCACCCACCTAGCACTGGCCTAGTAGGCACTGAGCCACAAGGGACCTCACAATTGAAAACAGCAGCCACGCACCTAGCACTGGCCTAGCAGGCACTGAGCCACAAGTCACCTCACAATTGAAAACAGCAGCCACGCACCTAGCACTGGCCTAGCAGGCACTGAGCCACAAGTGACCTCACAATTGAAAACAGCAAGCACGCACCTAGCACTGGCCTAGCAGGCACTGAGCCACCACTGACCTCACAATTGAAAACAGCAGCCACGCACCTAGCACTGGCCTAGCAGGCACTGAGCCACCACTGACCTCACAATTGAAAACAGCAGCCACGCACCTAGCACTGGCCTAGCAGGCACTGAGCCACAAGTGACCTCACAATTGAAAACAGCAGCCACGCACCTAGCACTGGCCTAGCAGGCACTGAGCCACCACTGACCTCACAATTGAAAACAGCAGCCACGCACCTAGCACTGGCCTAGCAGGCACTGAGCCACCACTGACCTCACAACCACAAACAGCCCCCACGCACCTAGCACTGGCCTAGCAGGCACTGAGCCACAAGTGACCTCACAATTGGAAACAGCAGCCACGCACCTAGCACTGGCCTAGCAGGCACTTAGCCACAAGTGACCTCACAATTGAAAACAGCAGCCACGCACCAAGTACTGGCCTAGCAGGCACTGAGCCACAAGTGACATCGCAGCCGCAAACATCACCCACGCACCTAGCACTGGCCTAGCAGGCACTGAGGCACCACTGACCTCACAATTGAAAACAGCAGCCACGCACCTAGCACTGGCCCAGCAGGCACTGAGCCACAAGTGACCTCACAATTGTAAACAGGACCCACGCACCTAGCACTGGCCTAGCAGGCACTGAGCCACAAGTGACCTCACAATTGAAAACAGCAGCCACGCACCAAGTACTGGCCTAGCAGGCACTGAGCCACAAGTGACCTCACAATTGAAAACAGCAGCCACGCACCTAGCACTGGCCTAGCAGGCACTGAGCCACAGGTGACCTCGCAGCCACAAACAGCAGCCACGCACCTTGCACTGGCCTAGCAGGCACTGAGCCACAAGTGACCTCACAATTGAAAAGAGCAGCCACGCACCTAGCAGTGGCCTAGCAGGCACTGAGCCACCACTGACCTCACAATTGTAAACACCACCCAGGCACCTAGCACTGGCCTAGCAGGCACTGAGCCACAAGTGACCTCACAATTGAAAACAGCAGCCACGCACCTAGCACTGGCCTAGCAGGCACTGAGCCACAAGTGACCTCACAAAAACAAACAGCAGCCACGCAGCTAGCACTGGCCTAGCAGGCACTGAGCCACCACTGACCTCACAATTGAAAACAGCAGCCACGCACCTAGCACTGGCCTAGCAGGCACTGAGCCACCACTGACCTCACAACCACAAAGAGCACCCACGCACCTAGCACTGGCCTAGCAGGCACTGAGCCACCACTGACCTCACAATTGAAAACAGCAGCCACGCACCTAGCACTGGCCTAGCAGGCACTGAGCCACAAGTGACCTCAAAATTGAAAACAGCAGCCACGCACCTAGCACTGGCCTAGCAGGCACTGAGCCACAAGGGACCTCACAATTGAAAACAGCAGCCACGCACCTAGCACTGGCCTAGAAGGCACTGAGCCACAAGGGACCTCACAATTGAAAACAGCAGCCACGCACCTAGCACTGGCCTAGCAGGCACTGAGCCACAAGTGACCTCACAATTGAAAACAGCAGCCACGCACGAAGTACTGGCCTAGCAGGCACTGAGCCACAAGTGACATCGCAGCCGCAAACATCACCCACGCACCTAGCACTGGCCTAGCAGGCACTGAGGCACCACTGACCTCACAATTGAAAACAGCAGCCACGCACCTAGCACTGGCCTAGCAGGCACTGAGCCACAAGGGACCTCACAATTGAAAACAGCAGCCACGCACCTAGCACTGGCCTAGCAGGCACTGAGCCACAAGGGACCTCACAACCGCAAACAGCAGCCACGCACCTAGCACTCACCTAGCAGGCACTGAGCCACTAGGGACTTCACAACCAAAAACAGCAGCCACGCACCTAGGACTGGCCTAGCAGGCACTGAGCCACCACTGACCTCACAATTGAAAACAGCAGCCACGCACCTAGCACTGGCCTAGCAGGCACTGAGCCACAAGTGACCTCACAATTGAAAACAGCAGCCACGCACCTAGCACTGGCCTAGCAGGCACTGAGCCACTAGGGACTTCACAACCAAAAACAGCAGCCACGCACCTAGCACTGGCCTAGCAGGCACTGAGCCACCACTGACCTCACAACCACAAACAGCAGCCACGCACCAAGTACTGGCCTAGCAGGCACTGAGCCACAAGTGACCTCACAATTGAAAACAGCAGCCACGCACCAAGTACTGGCCTAGAAGGCACTGAGCCACAAGTGACCTCACAATTGAAAACAGCAGCCACGCACCTAGGACTGGCCTAGCAGGCACTGAGCAACAAGTGACCTCAAAACCACAAACAGCAGCCACGCACCTAGCACTGGCCTAGCAGGCACTGAGCCACCACTGACCTCACAATTGAAAACAGCACCCACGCACCTAGCACTGGCCTAGCAGGCACTGAGCCACCACTGACCTCACAATTGAAAACAGCAGCCACGCACCTAGCAATGGCCTAGCAGGCACTGAGCCACAAGTGACCTCACAAAAACAAACAGCAGCCACGCACCTAGCACTGGCCTAGCAGGCACTGAGCCACAAGTGACCTCACAATTGAAAACAGCAGCCACGCACCTAGCACTGGCCTAGCAGGCACTGAGCCACCACTGACCTCACAATTGAAAACAGCAGCCACGCACCTAGCACTGGCCTAGCAGGCACTGAGCCACAAGTGACCTCACAAAAACAAACAGCAGCCACGCACCTAGCACTGGCCTAGTAGGCACTGAGCCACAAGGAACCTCACAATTGAAAACAGCAGCCACGCACCTAGCACTGGCCTAGCAGGCACTGAGCCACAAGTCACCTCACAATTGAAAACAGCAGCCACGCACCTAGCACTGGCCTAGCAGGCACTGAGCCACAAGTGACCTCACAATTGAAAACAGCAAGCACGCACCTAGCACTGGCCTAGCAGGCACTGAGCCACAAGGGACCTCACAATTGAAAACAGCAGCCACGCACCTAGCACTGGCCTAGCAGGCACTGAGCCACCACTGACCTCACAATTGAAAACAGCAGCCACGCACCTAGCACTGGCCTAGCAGGCACTGAGCCACAAGTGACCTCACAATTGAAAACAGCAGCCACGCACCTAGCACTGGCCTAGCAGGCACTGAGCCACCACTGACCTCACAATTGAAAACAGCAGCCACGCACCTAGCACTGGCCTAGCAGGCACTGAGCCACCACTGACCTCACAATTGAAAACAGCAGCCACGCACCTAGCACTGGCCTAGCAGGCACTGAGCCACAAGTGACCTCACAATTGGAAACAGCAGCCACGCACCTAGCACTGGCCTAGCAGGCACTGAGCCACAAGTGACCTCACATTTGAAAACAGCAGCCACGCACCTAGCACTGGCCTAGCAGGCACTGAGCCAGAAGTGACATCGCAGCCGCAAACATCACCCACGCACCTAGCACTGGCCTAGCAGGCACTGAGCCACCACTGACCTCACAACCACAAACAGCAGCCACGCACCTAGCACTGGCCTAGCAGGCACTGAGCCACTAGGGACTTCACAACCAAAAACAGCAGCCACGCACCTAGCACTGGCCTAGCAGGCACTGAGCCACAAGTGACCTCACAAATACAAACAGCAGCCACGCACCTAGCACTGGCCTAGTAGGCACTGAGCCACAAGGGACCTCACATTTGAAAACAGCAGCCACGCACCTAGCACTGGCCTAGCAGGCACTGAGCCACAAGTCACCTCACAATTGAAAACAGCAGCCACGCACCTAGCACTGGCCTAGCAGGCACTGAGCCACAAGGGACCTCACAATTGAAAACAGCAGCCACGCACCTAGCACTGGCCTAGCAGGCACTGAGCAACAAGTGACCTCAAAACCACAAACAGCAGCCACGCACCTAGCAATGGCCTAGCAGGCACTGAGCCACAAGTGACCTCACAATTGAAAACAGCAGCCACGCACCTAGCACTGGCCTAGCAGGCACTGAGCCACAAGTGACCCCACAAAAACAAAGAGCAGCCACGCACCTAGCACTGGCCTAGCAGGCACTGAGCCACAAGTTACCTCACAATTGAAAACAGCAGCCACGCACCTAGCACTGGCCTAGCAGGCACTGAGCCACAAGTGACCTCACAACCACAAACAGCAGCCACGCACCTAGCACTGGCCTAGCAGGCACTGAGCCACAAGTGACCTCACAATTGAAAACAGCACCCACGCACCTAGCACTGGCCTAGCAGGCACTGAGCCACAAGGGACCTCACAATTGAAAACAGCAGCCACGCACCTAGCACTGGCCTAGCAGGCACTGAGCCACCACTGACCTCACAATTGAAAACAGCAGCCACGCACCTAGCAATGGCCTAGCAGGCACTGAGCCACCACTGACATCACAATTGAAAACAGCAGCCACGCACCTAGCACTGGCCTAGCAGGCACTGAGCCACAAGGGACCTCACAATTGAAAACAGCAGCCACGCACCAAGTACTGGCCTAGCAGGCACTGAGCCACAAGTGACATCGCAGCCGCAAACATCACCCACGCACCTAGCACTGGCCTAGCAGGCACTGAGGCACCACTGACCTCACAATTGAAAACAGCAGCCACGCACCTAGCACTGGCCTAGCAGGCACTGAGCCACCACTGACCTCACAATTGAAAACAGCAGCCACGCACCTAGCACTGGCCTAGCAGGCACTGAGCCACAAGTGACCTCACAATTGTAAACAGCAGCCACGCACCTAGCACTGGCCTAGCAGGCACTGAGCCACTAGGGACTTCACAACCAAAAACAGCAGCCACGCAGCTAGCACTGGCCTAGTAGGCACTGAGCCACAAGTGACCTCACAATTGAAAACAGCAGCCACGCACCTAGCACTGGCCTAGCAGGCACTGAGCCACAAGTGACCTCACAATTGAAAACAGCAGCCACGCACCTAGCACTGGCCTAGCAGGCACTGAGCCACAAGTGACCTCACAATTGAAAACAGCAAGCACGCACCTAGCACTGGCGTAGCAGGCACTGAGCCACAAGGGACCTCACAATTGAAAACAGCAGCCACGCACCTAGCACTGGCCTAGCAGGCACTGAGCCACAAGTGACCTCACAACCACAAACAGCAGCCACGCACCTAGCACTGGCCTAGCAGGCACTGAGCCACAAGTGACCTCACAATTGAAAACAGCAGCCACGCACCTAGCACTGGCCTAGCAGGCACTGAGCCACAAGCGACCTCACAATTGAAACAGCAGCCACGCACCTAGCACTGGCCTAGCAGGCACTGAGCCACAAGTGACCTCACAATTGAAAACAGCAGCCATGCACCAAGTACTGGCCTAGCAGGCACTGAGCCACAAGTGACATCGCAGCCGCAAACATCACCCACGCACCTAGCACTGGCGTAGCAGGCACTGAGCCACAAGTGACCTCACAACTGAAAACAGCAGCCACGCACCTAGCACTGGCCTAGCAGGCACTGAGCCGCCACTGACCTCACAATTGAAAACAGCAGCCACGCACCTAGCACTGGCCTAGCAGGCACTGAGCCACAAGGGACCTCACAATTGAAAACAGCAGCCGCGCACCTAGCACTGGCCTAGCAGGCACTGAGCCACAAGTCACCTCACAATTGAAAACAGCAGCCACGCACCTAGCACTGGCCTAGCAGGCACTGAGCCACAAGAGACCTCACAACAACAATCAGCAGCCACGCACCTAGCACTGGCCTAGCAGGCACTGAGCCACAAGGGACCACGCAGCCACAAACAGCAGCCACGCACCTAGCACTGGCCTAGCAGGCACTGAGCCACCACTGACCTCACAATTGAAAACAGCAGCCACGCACCTAGCACTGGCCTAGCAGGCACTGAGCCACAAGGGACCTCACAATTGAAAACAGCAGCCGCGCACCTAGCACTGGCCTAGCAGGCACTGAGCCACAAGTGACCTCACAATTGTAAACAGCACCCACGCACCTAGCACTGGCCTAGCAGGCACTGAGCCACAAGTGACCTCACAATTGAAAACAGCAGCCACGCACCAAGTACTGGCCTAGCAGGCACTGAGCCACAAGTGACCTCACAATTGAAAACAGCAGCCACGCACCTAGCACTGGCCTAGCAGGCACTGAGCCACAGGTGACCTCGCCGCCACAAACAGCAGCCACGCACCTAGCACTGGCCTAGCAGGCACTGAGCCACCACTGACCTCACAATTGAAAACAGCACCCACGCACCTAGCACTGGCCTAGCAGGCACTGAGCCACCACTGACCTCACAACCACAAACAGCAGCCACGCACCTAGCAATGGCCTAGCAGGCACTGAGCCACAAGTGACCTCACAATTGAAAACAGCAGCCACGCACCTAGCACTGGCCTAGCAGGCACTGAGCCACAAGTGACCCCACAAAAACAAAGAGCAGCCACGAACCTAGCACTGGCCTAGCAGGCACTGAGCCACAAGTTACCTCACAATTGAAAACAGCACCCACGCACCTAGCACTGGCCTAGCAGGCACTGAGCCACAAGGGACCTCACAATTGAAAACAGCAGCCACGCACCTAGCACTGGCCTAGCAGGCACTGAGCCACAAGTGACCTCACAATTGAAAACAGCAGCCACGCACCTAGCACTGGCCTAGCAGGCACTGAGCCACAATTGACCTCACAATTGAAAACAGCAGCCACGCACCTAGCACAGGCCTAGCAGGCACTGAGCCACCACTGACATCACAATTGAAAACAGCAGCCACGCACCTAGCACTGGCCTAGCAGGCACTGAGCCACAAGGGACCTCACAATTGAAAACAGCAGCCACGCACCAAGTACTGGCCTAGCAGGCACTGAGCCACAAGTGACATCGCAGCCGCAAACATCACCCACGCACCTAGCACTGGCCTAGCAGGCACTAAGGCACCACTGACCTCACAATTGAAAACAGCAGCCATGCACCTAGCACTGGCCTAGCAGGCACTGAGCCACAAGGGACCTCACAATTGAAAACAGCAGCCACGCACCTAGCACTGGCCTAGCAGGCACTGAGCCACAAGTGACCTCACAATTGAAAACAGCAGCCACGCACCTAGCACTGGCCTAGCAGGCACTGAGCCACAATTGACCTCACAATTGAAAACAGCAGCCACGCACCTAGCACAGGCCTAGCAGGCACTGAGCCACCACTGACATCACAATTGAAAACAGCAGCCACGCACCTAGCACTGGCCTAGCAGGCACTGAGCCACAAGGGACCTCACAATTGAAAACAGCAGCCACGCACCAAGTACTGGCCTAGCAGGCACTGAGCCACAAGTGACATCGCAGCCGCAAACATCACCCACGCACCTAGCACTGGCCTAGCAGGCACTAAGGCACCACTGACCTCACAATTGAAAACAGCAGCCACGCACCTAGCACTGGCCTAGCAGGCACTGAGCCACCACTGACCTCACAACCACAAACAGCACCCACGCACCTAGCACTGGCCTAGCAGGCACTGAGCCACTAGGGACTTCACAACCAAAAACAGCAGCCACGCACCTAGCACTGGCCTAGCAGGCACTGAGCCACCACTGACCTCACAATTGAAAACAGCAGCCACGCACCTAGCACTGGCCTAGCAGGCACTGAGCCACAAGTGACCTCACAATTGTAAACAGCAGCCACGCACCTAGCACTGGCCTAGCAGGCACTGAGCCACTAGGGACTTCACAACCAAAAACAGCAGCCACGCACCTAGCACTGGCCTAGCAGGCACTGAGCCACAAGTGACCTCACAAAAACAAACAGCAGCCACGCAGCTAGCACTGGCCTAGTAGGCACTGAGCCACAAGTCACCTCACAATTGTAAACAGCAGCCACGCACCTAGCACTGGCCTAGCAGGCACTGAGCCACCACTGACCTCACAATTGAAAACAGCAGCCACGCACCTAGCACTGGCCTAGCAGGCACTGAGCCACCACTGACCTCACAACCACAAACAGCAGCCACGCACCTAGCACTGGCCTAGCAGGCACTGAGCCGCCACTGACCTCACAATTGAAAACAGCAGCCACGCACCTAGCACTGGCCTAGCAGGCACTGAGCCACAAGTGACCTCACAATTGAAACAGCAGCCACGCACCTAGCACTGGCCTAGCAGGCACTGAGCCACAAGTGACCTCACAATTGAAAACAGCAGCCACGCACCTAGCACTGGCCTAGCAGGCACTGAGCCACAAGTGACCTCACAATTGAAAACAGCAGCCACGCACCTAGCACTGGCCTAGCAGGCACTGAGCCACAAGAGACCTCACAACAACAATCAGCAGCCACGCACCTAGCACTGGCCTAGCAGGCACTGAGCCACAAGAGACCACGCAGCCACAAACAGCAGCCACGCACCTAGCACTGGCCTAGCAGGCACTGAGCCACCACTGACCTCACAATTGAAAACAGCAGCCACGCACCTAGCACTGGCCTAGTAGGCACTGAGCCACAAGTCACCTCACAATTGAAAACAGCAGCCACGCACCTAGCACTGGCGTAGCAGGCACTGAGCCACAAGTGACCTCACAAAAACAAACAGCAGCCACGCAGCTAGCACTGGCCTAGCAGGCACTGAGCCACAAGTGACCTCACAATTGAAAACAGCAGCCACACACCTAGCACTGGCCTAGCAGGCACTGAGCCACCACTGACCTCACAATTGAAAACAGCAGCCACGCACCTAGCACTGGCCTAGCAGGCACTGAGCCACAAGGGACCTCGCAGCCGCAAACATCACCCACGCACCTAGCACTGGCCTAGCAGGCACTGAGCCACAAGTGACCTCACAATTGAAAACAGCAGCCACGCACCTAGCACTGGCCTAGCAGGCACTGAACCACAAGTGACCTCACAATTGAAAACAGCAGCCACGCACCTAGCACTGGCCTAGCAGGCACTGAGCCACCACTGACCTCACAATTGAAAACAGCAGCCACGCACCTAGCACTGGCCTAGCAGGCACTGAGCCACAATTGACCTCACAATTGAAAACAGCAGCCACGCACCTAGCACTGGCCTGGCAGGTACTGAGCCACAAGTGACCTCACAATTGAAAACAGCAGCCACACACCTAGCACTGGCCTAGCAGGCACTGAGCCACAAGTGACCTCACAATTGAAAACAGCAGCCACGCACCTAGCACTGGCCTAGCAGGCACTGAGCCACAAGTGACCTCACAATTGAAAACAGCAGCCACGCACCTAGCACTGGCCTAGCAGGCACTGAGCCACAAGGGACCTCACAAAAACAAACAGCAGCCACGCACCTAGCACTGGCCTAGCAGGCACTGAGCCACTAGGGACTTCACAACCAAAAACAGCAGCCACGCACCTAGGACTGGCCTAGCAGGCACTGAGCCACAAGTGACCTCACAATTGAAAACAGCATCCACGCACCTAGCACTGGCCTAGCAGGCACTGAGCCACAAGTGACCTCACAATTGAAAACAGCAGCCACGCACCTAGCACTGGCCTAGCAGGCACTGAGCCGCCACTGACCTCACAATTGAAAACAGCAGCCACGCACCTAGCACTGGCCTAGCAGGCACTGAGCCACAAGTGACCTCACAATTGAAAACAGCAGCCACGCACCTAGCACTGGCCTAGCAGGCACTGAGCCACAAGTGACCTCACAATTGAAACAGCAGCCACGCACCTAGCACTGGCCTAGCAGGCACTGAGCCACAAGTGACCTCACAATTGAAAACAGCAGCCACGCACCAAGTACTGGCCTAGCAGGCACTGAGCCACAAGTGACATCGCAGCCGCAAACATCACCCACGCACCTAGCACTGGCCTAGCAGGCACTGAGCCACAAGTGACCTCACAATTGAAAACAGCAGCCACGCACCTAGCACTGGCCTAGCAGGCACTGAGCCACCACTGACCTCACAATTGAAAACAGCAGCCACGCACCTAGCACTGGCCTACCAGGCACTGAGCCACCACTGACCTCACAATTGAAAACAGCAGCCACGCACCTAGCACTGGCCTAGCAGGCACTGAGCCACAAGTGACCTCACAATTGAAAACAGCACCCACGCACCTAGCACTGGCCTAGCAGGCACTGAGCCACAAGTGACCTCACAATTGAAAACAGCAGCCACGCACCTAGCACTGGCCTAGCAGGCACTGAGCCACCACTGACCTCACAATTGAAAACAGCAGCCACGCACCTAGCACTGGCCTAGCAGGCACTGAACCACAAGGGACCTCACAATTGAAAACAGCAGCCACGCACCTAGCACTGGCCTAGCAGGCACTGAGCCACCACTGACCTCACAATTGAAAACAGCAGCCACGCACCTAGCACTGGCCTAGCAGGCACTGAGCCACAAGGGACCTCACAATTGAAAACAGCAGCCGCGCACCTAGCACTGGCCTAGCAGGCACTGAGCCACAAGTGACCTCACAATTGAAAACAGCAGCCACGCACCTAGCCCTGGCCTAGCAGGCACTGAGCCACCACTGACCTCACAGTTGAAAACAGCAGCCACGCACCTAGCACTGGCCTAGCAGGCACTGAGCCACAAGTGACCTCACAATTGAAAACAGCAGCCACACACCTAGCACTGGCCTAGCAGGCACTGAGCCACCACTGACCTCACAATTGAAAACAGCAGCCACGCACCTAGCACTGGCCTAGCAGGCACTGAGCCACAAGGGACCTCGCAGCCGCAAACATCACCCACGCACCTAGCACTGGCCTAGCAGGCCCTGAGCCACAAGTGACCTCACAATTGAAAACAGCAGCCACGCACCTAGCACTGGCCTAGCAGGCACTGAACCACAAGTGACCTCACAATTGAAAACAGCAGCCACGCACCTAGCACTGGCCTAGCAGGCACTGAGCCACCACTGACCTCACAATTGAAAACAGCAGCCACGCACCTAGCACTGGCCTAGCAGGCACTGAGCCACAATTGACCTCACAATTGAAAACAGCAGCCACGCACCTAGCACTGGCCTGGCAGGTACTGAGCCACAAGTGACCTCACAATTGAAAACAGCAGCCACACACCTAGCACTGGCCTAGCAGGCACTGAGCCACAAGTGACCTCACAATTGAAAACAGCAGCCACGCACCTAGCACTGGCCTAGCAGGCACTGAGCCACAAGTGACCTCACAACCACAAACAGCAGCCACGCACCTAGCACTGGCCTAGCAGGCACTGAGCCACAAGTGACCTCACAATTGAAAACAGCAGCCAGGCACCTCGCACTGGCCTAGCAGGCACTGAGCCACAACTGACCTCACAATTGAAAACAGCAGCCACGCACCTAGCACTGGCCTAGCAGGCACTGAGCCACAAGTGACCTCACAATTGGAAACAGCAGCCACGCACCTAGCACTGGCCTAGCAGGCACTGAGCCACAAGTGACCTCAAAATTGAAAACAGCAGCCAGGCACCTCGCACTGGCCTAGCAGGCACTGAGCCACAAGTGACCTCACAATTGAAAACAGCAGCCACGCACCTAGCACTGGCCTAGCAGGCACTGAGCCACAAGAGACCTCACAACAACAATCAGCAGCCACGCACCTAGCACTGGCCTAGCAGGCACTGAGCCACAAGAGACCACGCAGCCACAAACAGCAGCCACGCACCTAGCACTGGCCTAGCAGGCACTGAGCCACCACTGATCTCACAATTGAAAACAGCAGCCACGCACCTAGCACTGGCCTAGCAGGCACTGAGCCACAAGTGACCTCACAACCACAAACAGCAGCCGCGCACCTAGCACTGGCCTAGCAGGCACTGAGCCACAAGTGACCTCACAATTGAAAACAGCAGCCACGCACCTAGCCCTGGCCTAGCAGGCACTGAGCCACCACTGACCTCACAGTTGAAAACAGCAGCCACGCACCTAGCACTGGCCTAGCAGGCACTGAGCCACAAGTGACCTCACAATTGAAAACAGCAGCCACACACCTAGCACTGGCCTAGCAGGCACTGAGCCACCACTGACCTCACAATTGAAAACAGCAGCCACGCACCTAGCACTGGCCTAGCAGGCACTGAGCCACAAGGGACCTCACAGCCGCAAACATCACCCACGCACCTAGCACTGGCCTAGCAGGCACTGAGCCACAAGTGACCTCACAATTGAAAACAGCAGCCACGCACCTAGCACTGGCCTAGCAGGCACTGAACCACAAGTGACCTCACAATTGAAAACAGCAGCCACGCACCTAGCACTGGCCTAGCAGGCACTGAGCCACCACTGACCTCACAATTGAAAACAGCAGCCACGCACCTAGCACTGGCCTAGCAGGCACTGAGCCACAATTGACCTCACAATTGAAAACAGCAGCCACGCACCTAGCACTGGCCTGGCAGTTACTGAGCCACAAGTGACCTCACAATTGAAAACAGCAGCCACACACCTAGCACTGGCCTAGCAGGCACTGAGCCACAAGTGACCTCACAATTGAAAACAGCAGCCACGCACCTAGCACTGGCCTAGCAGGCACTGAGCCACAAGTGACCTCACAACCACAAACAGCAGCCACGCACCTAGCACTGGCCTAGCAGGCACTGAGCCACAAGTGACCTCACAATTGAAAACAGCAGCCAGGCACCTCGCACTGGCCTAGCAGGCACTGAGCCACAAGTGACCTCACAATTGAAAACAGCAGCCACGCACCTAGCACTGGCCTAGCAGGCACTGAGCCACAAGTGACCTCACAACCACAAACAGCAGCCACGCACCTAGCACTGGCCTAGCAGGCACTGAGCCACAAGTGACCTCACAATTGAAAACAGCAGCCAGGCACCACGCACTGGCCTAGCAGGCACTGAGCCACAAGTGACCTCACAATTGAAAACAGCAGCCACGCACCTAGCACTGGCCTAGCAGGCACTGAGCCACCACTGACCTCACAATTGAAAACAGCAGCCACGCACCTAGCACTGGCCTAGCAGGCACTGAGACACCACTGACCTCACAACCACAAACAGCAGCCACGCACCTAGCACTGGCCTAGCAGGCACTGAGCCACAACAGACCTCACAACCACAAACAGCAGCCAAGCACCTAGCACTGGCCTAGCAGGCACTGAGACACAAGTGACCTCACAATTGAAAACAGCAGCCACGCACCTAGCACTGGCCTAGCAGGCACTGAGCCACAAGTGACCTCACAATTGAAAACAGCAGCCACGCACCTAGCACTGGCCTAGCAGGCACTGAGCCACCACTGACCTCACAATTGAAAACAGCAGCCACGCACCTAGCACTGGCCTAGCAGGCACTGAGCCACAAGTGACCTCACAATTGAAAACAGCAGCCACGCACCTAGCACTGGCCTAGCAGGCACTGAGCCACCACTGACCTCACAATTGAAAACAGCAGCCACACACCTAGCACTGGCCTAGCAGGCACTGAGCCACCACTGACCTCGCAATCACAAACAGCAGCCACGCACCTAGCACTGGCCTAGCAGCACTGAGCCACAAGTGACCTCACAACCACAAACAGCAGCCACGCACCTAGCACTGGCCTAGCAGGCACTGAGCCACAAGGGACCTCACAATTGTAAACAGCAGTCACGCACCTAGCACTCGCCTAGCAGGCACTGAGCAACAAGTGACCTCACAACCACAGACAGCAGCCACGCACCTAGCACTGGCCTAGCAGGCACTGAGCCACAAGTGACCTCACAACCACAAACAGCACCCATGCACCTAGCACTGGCCTAGCAGGCACTGAGCCAGCACTGACCTCACAACTGAAAACAGCACCCACGCATCTAGCACTGGCCTAGCAGGCACTGAGCCACCACTGACCTCACAATTGAAAACAGCAGCCACGCACCTAGCACTGGCCTAGCAGGCACTGAGGCACCACTGACCTCACAACCACAAACAGCACCCACGCACCTAGCACTGGCCTAGCAGGCACTGAGCCATCACTGACTTCACAATTGTAAACAGCAGCCACGCACCTAGCACTGGCCTAGCAGGCACTGAGCCACCACTGACCTCACAATTGAAAACAGCAGCCACGCACCTAGCACTGGCCTAGCAGGCACTGAGCCACAAGGGACCTCGCAGCCGCAAACATCACCCACGCACCTAGCACTGGCCTAGCAGGCACTGAGCCACAAGTGACCTCACAATTGAAAACAGCAGCCACGCACCTAGCACTGGCCTAGCAGGCACTGAACCACAAGTGACCTCACAATTGAAAACAGCAGCCACGCACCTAGCACTGGCCTAGCAGGCACTGAGCCACCACTGACCTCACAATTGAAAACAGCAGCCACGCACCTAGCACTGGCCTAGCAGGCACTGAGCCACAAGTGACCTCACAATTGAAAACAGCAGCCACGCACCTAGCACTGGCCTGGCAGGTACTGAGCCACAAGTGACCTCACAATTGAAAACAGCAGCCACACACCTAGCACTGGCCTAGCAGGCACTGAGCCACAAGTGAACTCACAATTGAAAACAGCAGCCACGCACCTAGCACTGGCCTAGCAGGCACTGAGCCACAAGTGACCTCACAACCACAAACAGCAGCCACGCACCTAGCACTGGCCTAGCAGGCACTGAGCCACAAGTGACCTCACAATTGAAAACAGCAGCCAGGCACCTCGCACTGGCCTAGCAGGCACTGAGCCACAACTGACCTCACAATTTAAAACAGCAGCCACGCACCTAGCACTGGCCTAGCAGGCACTGAGCCACCACTGACCTCACAACCACAAACAGCAGCCACGCACCTAGCACTGGCCTAGCAGGCACTGAGCCACAAGTGACCTCACAATTGAAAACAGCAGCCACGCACCTAGCACTGGCCTAGCAGGCACTGAGCCACAAGAGACCTCACAACAACAATCAGCAGCCACGCACCTAGCACTGGCCTAGCAGGCACTGAGCCACAAGAGACCACGCAGCCACAAACAGCAGCCACGCACCTAGCACTGGCCTAGCAGGCACTGAGCCACCACTGACCTCACAATTGAAAACAGCAGCCACGCACCTAGCACTGGCCTAGCAGGCACTGAGCCACAAGGGACCTCACAATTGAAAACAGCAGCCACGCACCTAGCCCTGGCCTAGCAGGCACTGAGCCACCACTGACCTCACAGTTGAAAACAGCAGCCACGCACCTAGCACTGGCCTAGCAGGCACTGAGCCACAAGTGACCTCACAATTGAAAACAGCAGCCACACACCTAGCACTGGCCTAGCAGGCACTGAGCCACCACTGACCTCACAATTGAAAACAGCAGCCACGCACCTAGCACTGGCCTAGCAGGCACTGAGCCACAAGGGACCTCGCAGCCGCAAACATCACCCACGCACCTAGCACTGGCCTAGCAGGCACTGAGCCACAAGTGACCTCACAATTGAAAACAGCAGCCACGCACCTAGCACTGGCCTAGCAGGCACTGAACCACAAGTGACCTCACAATTGAAAACAGCAGCCACGCACCTAGCACTGGCCTAGCAGGCACTGAGCCACCACTGACCTCACAATTGAAAACAGCAGCCACGCACCTAGCACTGGCCTAGCAGGCACTGAGCCACAATTGACCTCACAATTGAAAACAGCAGCCACGCACCTAGCACTGGCCTGGCAGGTACTGAGCCACAAGTGACCTCACAATTGAAAACAGCAGCCACACACCTAGCACTGGCCTAGCAGGCACTGAGCCACAAGTGACCTCACAATTGAAAACAGCAGCCACGCACCTAGCACTGGCCTAGCAGGCACTGAGCCACAAGTGACCTCACAACCACAAACAGCAGCCACGCACCTAGCACTGGCCTAGCAGGCACTGAGCCACAAGTGACCTCACAATTGAAAACAGCAGCCAGGCACCTCGCACTGGCCTAGCAGGCACTGAGCCACAACTGACCTCACAATTGAAAACAGCAGCCACGCACCTAGCACTGGCCTAGCAGGCACTGAGCCACAAGTGACCTCACAACCACAAACAGCAGCCACGCACCTAGCACTGGCCTAGCAGGCACTGAGCCACAAGTGACCTCAAAATTGAAAACAGCAGCCAGGCACCTCGCACTGGCCTAGCAGGCACTGAGCCACAAGTGACCTCACAATTGAAAACAGCAGCCATGCACCTAGCACTGGCCTAGCAGGCACTGAGCCACAAGAGACCTCACAACAACAATCAGCAGCCACGCACCTAGCACTGGCCTAGCAGGCACTGAGCCACAAGAGACCACGCAGCCACAAACAGCAGCCACGCACCTAGCACTGGCCTAGCAGGCACTGAGCCACCACTGATCTCACAATTGAAAACAGCAGCCACGCACCTAGCACTGGCCTAGCAGGCACTGAGCCACAAGTGACCTCACAACCACAAACAGCAGCCGCGCACCTAGCACTGGCCTAGCAGGCACTGAGCCACAAGTGACCTCACAATTGAAAACAGCAGCCACACACCTAGCACTGGCCTAGCAGGCACTGAGCCACCACTGACCTAACAATTGAAAACAGCAGCCACGCACCTAGCACTGGCCTAGCAGGCACTGAGCCACAAGGGACCTCACAGCCGCAAACATCACCCACGCACCTAGCACTGGCCTAGCAGGCACTGAGCCACAAGTGACCTCACAATTGAAAACAGCAGCCACGCACCTAGCACTGGCCTAGCAGGCACTGAACCACAAGTGACCTCACAATTGAAAACAGCAGCCACGCACCTAGCACTGGCCTAGCAGGCACTGAGCCACCACTGACCTCACAATTGAAAACAGCAGCCACGCACCTAGCACTGGCCTAGCAGGCACTGAGCCACAATTGACCTCACAATTGAAAACAGCAGCCACGCACCTAGCACTGGCCTGGCAGTTACTGAGCCACAAGTGACCTCACAATTGAAAACAGCAGCCACACACCTAGCACTGGCCTAGCAGGCACTGAGCCACAAGTGACCTCACAATTGAAAACAGCAGCCACGCACCTAGCACTGGCCTAGCAGGCACTGAGCCACAAGTGACCTCACAACCACAAACAGCAGCCACGCACCTAGCACTGGCCTAGCAGGCACTGAGCCACAAGTGACCTCACAATTGAAAACAGCAGCCAGGCACCTCGCACTGGCCTAGCAGGCACTGAGCCACAAGTGACCTCACAATTGAAAACAGCAGCCACGCACCTAGCACTGGCCTAGCAGGCACTGAGCCACAAGTGACCTCACAACCACAAACAGCAGCCACGCACCTAGCACTGGCCTAGCAGGCACTGAGCCACAAGTGACCTCACAATTGAAAACAGCAGCCAGGCACCTCGCACTGGCCTAGCAGGCACTGAGCCACAAGTGACCTCACAATTGAAAACAGCAGCCACGCACCTAGCACTGGCCTAGCAGGCACTGAGCCACCACTGACCTCACAATTGAAAACAGCAGCCACGCACCTAGCACTGGCCTAGCAGGCACTGAGACACCACTGACCTCACAACCACAAACAGCAGCCACGCACCTAGCACTGGCCTAGCAGGCACTGAGCCACAAGTGACCTCACAATTGTAAACAGCAGCCAAGCACCTAGCACTGGCCTAGCAGGCACTGAGACACAAGTGACCTCACAATTGAAAACAGCAGCCACGCACCTAGCACTGGCCTAGCAGGCACTGAGCCACAAGTGACCTCACAATTGAAAACAGCAGCCACGCACCTAGCACTGGCCTAGCAGGCACTGAGCCACCACTGACCTCACAATTGAAAACAGCAGCCACGCACCTAGCACTGGCCTAGCAGGCACTGAGCCACAAGTGACCTCACAATTGAAAACAGCAGCCACGCACCTAGCACTGGCCTAGCAGGCACTGAGCCACCACTGACCTCACAATTGAAAACAGCAGCCACACACCTAGCACTGGCCTAGCAGGCACTGAGCCACCACTGACCTCGCAATCACAAACAGCAGCCACGCACCTAGCACTGGCCTAGCAGCACTGAGCCACAAGTGACCTCACAACCACAAACAGCAGCCACGCACCTAGCACTGGCCTAGCAGGCACTGAGCCACAAGGGACCTCACAATTGTAAACAGCAGTCACGCACCTAGCACTCGCCTAGCAGGCACTGAGCAACAAGTGACCTCACAACCACAGACAGCAGCCACGCACCTAGCACTGGCCTAGCAGGCACTGAGCCACAAGTGACCTCACAACCACAAACAGCACCCATGCACCTAGCACTGGCCTAGCAGGCACTGAGCCAGCACTGACCTCACAACTGAAAACAGCACCCACGCATCTAGCACTGGCCTAGCAGGCACTGAGCCACAAGTGACCTCACAATTGAAAACAGCAGCCAGGCCCCTAGCACTGGCCTAGCAGGCACTGAGGCACCACTGACCTCACAACCACAAACAGCACCCACGCACCTAGCACTGGCCTAGCAGGCACTGAGCCATCACTGACTTCACAATTGTAAACAGCAGCCACGCACCTAGCACTGGCCTAGCAGGCACTGAGCCACCACTGACCTCACAATTGAAAACAGCAGCCACGCACCTAGCACTGGCCTAGCAGGCACTGAGCCACAAGGGACCTCGCAGCCGCAAACATCACCCACGCACCTAGCACTGGCCTAGCAGGCACTGAGCCACAAGTGACCTCACAATTGAAAACAGCAGCCACGCACCTAGCACTGGCCTAGCAGGCACTGAACCACAAGTGACCTCACAATTGAAAACAGCAGCCACGCACCTAGCACTGGCCTAGCAGGCACTGAGCCACCACTGACCTCACAATTGAAAACAGCAGCCACGCACCTAGCACTGGCCTAGCAGGCACTGAGCCACAAGTGACCTCACAATTGAAAACAGCAGCCACACACCTAGCACTGGCCTAGCAGGCACTGAGCCACCACTGACCTCACAATTGAAAACAGCAGCCACGCACCTAGCACTGGCCTAGCAGGCACTGAGCCACAAGTGAACTCACAATTGAAAACAGCAGCCACGCACCTAGCACTGGCCTAGCAGGCACTGAGCCACAAGTGACCTCACAACCACAAACAGCAGCCACGCACCTAGCACTGGCCTAGCAGGCACTGAGCCACAAGTGACCTCACAATTGAAAACAGCAGCCAGGCACCTCGCACTGGCCTAGCAGGCACTGAGCCACAACTGACCTCACAATTTAAAACAGCAGCCACGCACCTAGCACTGGCCTAGCAGGCACTGAGCCACCACTGACCTCACAACCACAAACAGCAGCCACGCACCTAGCACTGGCCTAGCAGGCACTGAGCCACAAGTGACCTCACAATTGAAAACAGCAGCCACGCACCTAGCACTGGCCTAGCAGGCACTGAGCCACAAGAGACCTCACAACAACAATCAGCAGCCACGCACCTAGCACTGGCCTAGCAGGCACTGAGCCACAAGAGACCACGCAGCCACAAACAGCAGCCACGCACCTAGCACTGGCCTAGCAGGCACTGAGCCACCACTGACCTCACAATTGAAAACAGCAGCCACGCACCTAGCACTGGCCTAGCAGGCACTGAGCCACAAGGGACCTCACAATTGAAAACAGCAGCCGCGCACCTAGCACTGGCCTAGCAGGCACTGAGCCACAAGTGACCTCACAATTGAAAACAGCAGCCACGCACCTAGCCCTGGCCTAGCAGGCACTGAGCCACCACTGACCTCACAGTTGAAAACAGCAGCCACGCACCTAGCACTGGCCTAGCAGGCACTGAGCCACAAGTGACCTCACAATTGAAAACAGCAGCCAGGCACCTCGCACTGGCCTAGCAGGCACTGAGCCACAACTGACCTCACAATTGAAAACAGCAGCCACGCACCTAGCACTGGCCTAGCAGGCACTGAGCCACAAGGGACCTCGCAGCCGCAAACATCACCCACGCACCTAGCACTGGCCTAGCAGGCACTGAGCCACAAGTGACCTCACAATTGAAAACAGCAGCCACGCACCTAGCACTGGCCTAGCAGGCACTGAACCACAAGTGACCTCACAATTGAAAACAGCAGCCACGCACCTAGCACTGGCCTAGCAGGCACTGAGCCACAATTGACCTCACAATTGAAAACAGCAGCCACGCACCTAGCACTGGCCTGGCAGGTACTGAGCCACAAGTGACCTCACAATTGAAAACAGCAGCCACACACCTAGCACTGGCCTAGCAGGCACTGAGCCACAAGTGACCTCACAATTGAAAACAGCAGCCACGCACCTAGCACTGGCCTAGCAGGCACTGAGCCACAAGTGACCTCACAATTGAAAACAGCAGCCACGCACCTAGCACTGGCCTAGCAGGCACTGAGCCACCACTGACCTCACAATTGAAAACAGCAGCCACGCACCTAGCACTGGCCTAGCAGGCACTGAGACACCACTGACCTCACAACCACAAACAGCAGCCACGCACCTAGCACTGGCCTAGCAGGCACTGAGCCACAAGTGACCTCACAATTGTAAACAGCAGCCAAGCACCTAGCACTGGCCTAGCAGGCACTGAGACACAAGTGACCTCACAATTGAAAACAGCAGCCACGCACCTAGCACTGGCCTAGCAGGCACTGAGCCACAAGTGACCTCACAATTGAAAACAGCAGCCACGCACCTAGCACTGGCCTAGCAGGCACTGAGCCACCACTGACCTCACAATTGAAAACAGCAGCCACGCACCTAGCACTGGCCTAGCAGGCACTGAGCCACAAGTGACCTCACAATTGAAAACAGCAGCCACACACCTAGCACTGGCCTAGCAGGCACTGAGCCACCACTGACCTCGCAATCACAAACAGCAGCCACGCACCTAGCACTGGCCTAGCAGCACTGAGCCACAAGTGACCTCACAACCACAAACAGCAGCCACGCACCTAGCACTGGCCTAGCAGGCACTGAGCCACAAGGGACCTCACAATTGTAAACAGCAGTCACGCACCTAGCACTCGCCTAGCAGGCACTGAGCAACAAGTGACCTCACAACCACAGACAGCAGCCACGCACCTAGCACTGGCCTAGCAGGCACTGAGCCACAAGTGACCTCACAACCACAAACAGCACCCATGCACCTAGCACTGGCCTAGCAGGCACTGAGCCAGCACTGACCTCACAACTGAAAACAGCACCCACGCATCTAGCACTGGCCTAGCAGGCACTGAGCCACCACTGACCTCACAATTGAAAACAGCAGCCACGCACCTAGCACTGGCCTAGCAGGCACTGAGCCACAAGTGACCTCACAATTGAAAACAGCAGCCACGCACCTAGCACTGGCCTAGCAGGCACTGAGCCACCACTGACCTCACAATTGAAAACAGCAGCCACGCACCTAGCACTGGCCTAGCAGGCACTGAGACACCACTGACCTCACAACCACAAACAGCAGCCACGCACCTAGCACTGGCCTAGCAGGCACTGAGCCACAAGTGACCTCACAATTGTAAACAGCAGCCAAGCACCTAGCACTGGCCTAGCAGGCACTGAGCCACAAGAGACCACGCAGCCACAAACAGCAGCCACGCACCTAGCACTGGCCTAGCAGGCACTGAGCCACCACTGACCTCACAATTGAAAACAGCAGCCACGCACCTAGCACTGGCCTAGCAGGCACTGAGCCACAAGGGACCTCACAATTGAAAACAGCAGCCGCGCACCTAGCACTGGCCTAGCAGGCACTGAGCCACAAGTGACCTCACAATTGAAAACAGCAGCCACGCACCTAGCCCTGGCCTAGCAGGCACTGAGCCACCACTGACCTCACAGTTGAAAACAGCAGCCACGCACCTAGCACTGGCCTAGCAGGCACTGAGCCACAAGTGACCTCACAATTGAAAACAGCAGCCAGGCACCTCGCACTGGCCTAGCAGGCACTGAGCCACAACTGACCTCACAATTGAAAACAGCAGCCACGCACCTAGCACTGGCCTAGCAGGCACTGAGCCACAAGGGACCTCGCAGCCGCAAACATCACCCACGCACCTAGCACTGGCCTAGCAGGCACTGAGCCACAAGTGACCTCACAATTGAAAACAGCAGCCACGCACCTAGCACTGGCCTAGCAGGCACTGAACCACAAGTGACCTCACAATTGAAAACAGCAGCCACGCACCTAGCACTGGCCTAGCAGGCACTGAGCCACAATTGACCTCACAATTGAAAACAGCAGCCACGCACCTAGCACTGGCCTGGCAGGTACTGAGCCACAAGTGACCTCACAATTGAAAACAGCAGCCACACACCTAGCACTGGCCTAGCAGGCACTGAGCCACAAGTGACCTCACAATTGAAAACAGCAGCCACGCACCTAGCACTGGCCTAGCAGGCACTGAGCCACAAGTGACCTCACAATTGAAAACATCAGCCACGCACCTAGCACTGGCGTAGCAGGCACTGAGCCACAAGTGACCTCACAACCACAAACAGCAGCCACGCACCTAGCACTGGCCTAGCAGGCACTGAGCCACCACTGACCTCACAATTGAAAACAGCAGCCACGCACCTAGCACTGGCCTAGCAGGCACTGAGACACCACTGACCTCACAACCACAAACAGCAGCCACGCACCTAGCACTGGCCTAGCAGGCACTGAGCCACAAGTGACCTCACAATTGTAAACAGCAGCCAAGCACCTAGCACTGGCCTAGCAGGCACTGAGACACAAGTGACCTCACAATTGAAAACAGCAGCCACGCACCTAGCACTGGCCTAGCAGGCACTGAGCCACAAGTGACCTCACAATTGAAAACAGCAGCCACGCACCTAGCACTGGCCTAGCAGGCACTGAGCCACCACTGACCTCACAATTGAAAACAGCAGCCACGCACCTAGCACTGGCCTAGCAGGCACTGAGCCACAAGTGACCTCACAATTGAAAACAGCAGCCACGCACCTAGCACTGGCCTAGCAGGCACTGAGCCACCACTGACCTCACAATTGAAAACAGCAGCCACACACCTAGCACTGGCCTAGCAGGCACTGAGCCACCACTGACCTCGCAATCACAAACAGCAGCCACGCACCTAGCACTGGCCTAGCAGCACTGAGCCACAAGTGACCTCACAACCACAAACAGCAGCCACGCACCTAGCACTGGCCTAGCAGGCACTGAGCCACAAGGGACCTCACAATTGTAAACAGCAGTCACGCACCTAGCACTCGCCTAGCAGGCACTGAGCAACAAGTGACCTCACAACCACAGACAGCAGCCACGCACCTAGCACTGGCCTAGCAGGCACTGAGCCACAAGTGACCTCACAACCACAAACAGCACCCATGCACCTAGCACTGGCCTAGCAGGCACTGAGCCAGCACTGACCTCACAACTGAAAACAGCACCCACGCATCTAGCACTGGCCTAGCAGGCACTGAGCCACAAGTGACCTCACAATTGAAAACAGCAGCCAGGCCCCTAGCACTGGCCTAGCAGGCACTGAGGCACCACTGACCTCACAACCACAAACAGCACCCACGCACCTAGCACTGGCCTAGCAGGCACTGAGCCATCACTGACTTCACAATTGTAAACAGCAGCCACGCACCTAGCACTGGCCTAGCAGGCACTGAGCCACCACTGACCTCACAATTGAAAACAGCAGCCACGCACCTAGCACTGGCCTAGCAGGCACTGAGCCACAAGGGACCTCGCAGCCGCAAACATCACCCACGCACCTAGCACTGGCCTAGCAGGCACTGAGCCACAAGTGACCTCACAATTGAAAACAGCAGCCACGCACCTAGCACTGGCCTAGCAGGCACTGAACCACAAGTGACCTCACAATTGAAAACAGCAGCCACGCACCTAGCACTGGCCTAGCAGGCACTGAGCCACCACTGACCTCACAATTGAAAACAGCAGCCACGCACCTAGCACTGGCCTAGCAGGCACTGAGCCACAAGTGACCTCACAATTGAAAACAGCAGCCACGCACCTAGCACTGGCCTGGCAGGTACTGAGCCACAAGTGACCTCACAATTGAAAACAGCAGCCACACACCTAGCACTGGCCTAGCAGGCACTGAGCCACAAGTGAACTCACAATTGAAAACAGCAGCCACGCACCTAGCACTGGCCTAGCAGGCACTGAGCCACAAGTGACCTCACAACCACAAACAGCAGCCACGCACCTAGCACTGGCCTAGCAGGCACTGAGCCACAAGTGACCTCACAATTGAAAACAGCAGCCAGGCACCTCGCACTGGCCTAGCAGGCACTGAGCCACAACTGACCTCACAATTTAAAACAGCAGCCACGCACCTAGCACTGGCCTAGCAGGCACTGAGCCACCACTGACCTCACAACCACAAACAGCAGCCACGCACCTAGCACTGGCCTAGCAGGCACTGAGCCACAAGTGACCTCACAATTGAAAACAGCAGCCACGCACCTAGCACTGGCCTAGCAGGCACTGAGCCACAAGAGACCTCACAACAACAATCAGCAGCCACGCACCTAGCACTGGCCTAGCAGGCACTGAGCCACAAGAGACCACGCAGCCACAAACAGCAGCCACGCACCTAGCACTGGCCTAGCAGGCACTGAGCCACCACTGACCTCACAATTGAAAACAGCAGCCACGCACCTAGCACTGGCCTAGCAGGCACTGAGCCACAAGGGACCTCACAATTGAAAACAGCAGCCGCGCACCTAGCACTGGCCTAGCAGGCACTGAGCCACAAGTGACCTCACAATTGAAAACAGCAGCCACGCACCTAGCCCTGGCCTAGCAGGCACTGAGCCACCACTGACCTCACAGTTGAAAACAGCAGCCACGCACCTAGCACTGGCCTAGCAGGCACTGAGCCACAAGTGACCTCACAATTGAAAACAGCAGCCAGGCACCTCGCACTGGCCTAGCAGGCACTGAGCCACAACTGACCTCACAATTGAAAACAGCAGCCACGCACCTAGCACTGGCCTAGCAGGCACTGAGCCACAAGGGACCTCGCAGCCGCAAACATCACCCACGCACCTAGCACTGGCCTAGCAGGCACTGAGCCACAAGTGACCTCACAATTGAAAACAGCAGCCACGCACCTAGCACTGGCCTAGCAGGCACTGAACCACAAGTGACCTCACAATTGAAAACAGCAGCCACGCACCTAGCACTGGCCTAGCAGGCACTGAGCCACAATTGACCTCACAATTGAAAACAGCAGCCACGCACCTAGCACTGGCCTGGCAGGTACTGAGCCACAAGTGACCTCACAATTGAAAACAGCAGCCACACACCTAGCACTGGCCTAGCAGGCACTGAGCCACAAGTGACCTCACAATTGAAAACAGCAGCCACGCACCTAGCACTGGCCTAGCAGGCACTGAGCCACAAGTGACCTCACAATTGAAAACAGCAGCCACGCACCTAGCACTGGCCTAGCAGGCACTGAGCCACAAGTGACCTCAAAATTGAAAACAGCAGCCAGGCACCTCGCACTGGCCTAGCAGGCACTGAGCCACAAGTGACCTCACAATTGAAAACAGCAGCCACGCACCTCGCACTGGCCTAGCAGGCACTGAGCCACAAGTGACCTCACAAAAACAAACAGCAGCCACGCAGCTAGCACTGGCCAATAGGCACTGAGACACAAGTGACCTCACAATTGAAAACAGCAGCCACGCACCTAGCACTGGCCTAGCAGGCACTGAGCCACAAGTCACCTCACAATTGAAAACAGCAGCCACGCACCTAGCACTGGCCTAGCAGGCACTGAGCCACCACTGACCTCACAATTGAAAACAGCAGCCACGCACCTAGCACTGGCCTAGCAGGCACTGAGCCACAAGTGACCTCACAACCACAAACAGCAGCCACGCACCTAGCACTGGCCTAGCAGGCACTGAGCCACCACTGACCTCACAATTGAAAACAGCAGCCACACACCTAGCACTGGCCTAGCAGGCACTGAGCCACCACTGACCTCGCAATCACAAACAGCAGCCACGCACCTAGCACTGGCCTAGCAGCACTGAGCCACAAGTGACCTCACAACCACAAACAGCAGCCACGCACCTAGCACTGGCCTAGCAGGCACTGAGCCACAAGTGACCTCACAATTGAAAACAGCAGTCACGCACCTAGCACTCGCCTAACAGGCACTGAGCAACAAGTGACCTCACAACCACAGACAGCAGCCACGCACCTAGCACTGGCCTAGCAGGCACTGAGCCACAAGTGACCTCACAACCACAAACAGCACCCATGCACCTAGCACTGGCCTAGCAGGCACTGAGCCAGCACTGACCTCACAACTGAAAACAGCACCCACGCATCTAGCACTGGCCTAGCAGGCACTGAGCCACCACTGACCTCACAATTGAAAACAGCAGCCACGCACCTAGCACTGGCCTAGCAGGCACTGAGGCACCACTGACCTCACAACCACCAACAGCACCCACGCACCTAGCACTGGCCTAGCAGGCACTGAGCCATCACTGACTTCACAATTGAAAACAGCAGCCACGCACCTAGCACTGGCCTAGCAGGCACTGAGCCACAAGTGACCTCACAATTGTAAACAGCAGCCACGCACCTAGCACTGGCCTAGCAGGCACTGAGCCACAAGTGACCTCACAATTGAAAACAGCAGCCACGCACCTAGCACTGGCCTAGCAGGCACTGAGCCACCACTGACCTCACAACCACAAACAGCAGCCACGCACCTAGCAATGGCCTAGCAGGCACTGAGCCACAAGTGACCTCACAATTGAAAACAGCAGCCACGCACCTAGCACTGGCCTAGCAGGCACTGAGCCACAAGTGACCTCACAAAAACAAACAGCAGCCACGCACCTAGCACTGGCCTAGCAGGCACTGAGCCACAAGTGACCTCACAATTGAAAACAGCAGCCACGCACCTAGCACTGGCCTAGCAGGCACTGAGCCACAAGTGACCTCACAATTGAAAACAGCAGCCACGCACCTAGCCCTGGCCTAGCAGGCTCTGAGCCACAAGTGACCTCACAATTGAAAACAGCAGCCACGCACCTAGCACTGGCCTAGCAGGCACTGAGCCACAAGTGACCTCACAAAAACAAACAGCAGCCACGCACCTAGCACTGGCCTAGCAGGCACTGAGCCACAAGTGACCTCACAATTGAAAACAGCAGCCACGCACCTAGCACTGGCCTAGCAGGCACTGAGCCACCACTGACCTCACAATTGAAAACAGCAGCTACGCACCTAGCACTGGCCTAGCAGGCACTGAGCCACAAGTGACCTCACAATTGAAAACATCAGCCACGCACCTAGCACTGGCCTAGCAGGCACTGAGCCACCACTGACCTCACAACCACCAACAGCAGCCACGCACCTAGCACTGGCCTAGCAGGCACTGAGCCACCACTGACCTCACAATTGAAAACAGCACCCACGCACCTAGCCCTGGCCTAGCAGGCACTGAGCCACAAGTGACCTCACAATTGAAAACAGCAGCCACACACCTAGCACTGGCCTAGCAGGCACTGAGGCACCACTGACCTCACAACCACAAACAGCACCCACGCACCTAGCACTGGCCTAGCAGGCACTGAGCCATCACTGACTTCACAATTGAAAACAGCACCCACGCACCTAGCACTGGCCTAGCAGGCACTGAGCCACCACTGACCTCACAACCACAAACAGCAGCCACGCACCTAGCAATGGCCTAGCAGGCACTGAGCCACAAGTGACCTCACAAAAACAAACAGCAGCCACGCACCTAGCACTGGCCTAGCAGGCACTGAGCCACAAGTGACCTCACAATTGAAAACAGCAGCCACGCACCTAGCACTGGCCTAGCAGGCACTGAGCCACCACTGACCTCACAATTGAAAACAGCAGCCACGCACCTAGCACTGGCCTACCAGGCACTGAGCCACCACTGACCTCACAACCACAAACAGCAGCCACGCACCTAGCACTGGCCTAGCAGGTACTGAGCCACAAGTGACCTCACAATTGAAAACAGCAGCCACGCACCTAGCACTGGCCTAGCAGGCACTGAGCCACAAGTGACCTCACAATTGAAAACAGCAGCCACGCACCTAGCACTGGCCTAGCAGGCACTGAGCCACCACTGACCTCGCAATCACAAACAGCAGCCACGCACCTAGCACTGGCCTAGCAGCACTGAGCCACAAGTGACCTCACAACCACAAACAGCAGCCACGCACCTAGCACTGGCCTAGCAGGCACTGAGCCACAAGGGACCTCACAATTGAAAACAGCAGCCGCGCACCTAGCACTGGCCTAGCAGGCACTGAGCCACTAGGGACCTCACAACCAAAAACATCACCCACGCACCTAGCACTGGCCTAGCAGGCACTGAGCCACAAGTGACCTCACAACTGAAAACAGCAGCCACCATCTAGCACTGGCCCAGCAGGCACTGAGCCACAAGGGACCTCACAATTGAAAACAGCAGCCACGCACCTCGCACTGGCCTAGAAGGCACTGAGCCACAAGTGACCTCACAATTGAAAACAGCAGCCACACACCTAGCACTGGCCCAGCAGGCACTGAGCCACCACTGACCTCACAATTGAAAACAGCAGCCACACACCTAGCACTGGCCTAGCAGGCACTGAGCCACCACTGACCTCGCAATCACAAACAGCAGCCACGCACCTAGCACTGGCCTAGCAGGCACTGAGCCACAAGGGACCTCACAATTGAAAACAGCAGCCACGCACCTCGCACTGGCCTAGCAGGCACTGAGCCACAAGTGACCTCACAATTGAAAACAGCAGCCAGGCACCTCGCACTGGCCTAGCAGGCACTGAGCCACAAGGGACCTCACAATTGAAAACAGCAGCCGCGCACCTAGCACTGGCCTAGCAGGCACTGAGCCACAAGTGACCTCACAATTGAAAACAGCAGCCACGCACCTAGCCCTGGCCTAGCAGGCACTGAGCCACCACTGACCTCACAGTTGAAAACAGCAGCCACGCACCTAGCACTGGCCTAGCAGGCACTGAGCCACAAGTGACCTCACAATTGAAAACAGCACCCACGCAACTAGCACTGGCCTAGCAGGCACTGAACCACCACTGACCTCACAATTGAAAACAGCAGCCACGCACCTAGCACTGGCCTAGCAGGCACTGAACCACAAGGGACCTCGCAGCCGCAAACATCACCCACGCACCTAGCACTGGCCTAGCAGGCACTGAGCCACAAGTGACCTCACAATTGAAAACAGCAGCCACGCACCTAGCACTGGCCTAGCAGGCACTGAGCCACAAGGGACCTCACAACCACAAACAGCAGCCACGCACCTAGCACTGGCGTAGCAGGCACTGAGCCACCACTGACCTCACAATTGAAAACAGCAGCCACGCACCTCGCACTGGCCTAGCAGGCACTGAGCCACAAGTGACCTCACAATTGAAAACAGCAGCCAGGCACCTCGCACTGGCCTAGCAGGCACTGAGCCACAAGGGACCTCACAATTGAAAACAGCAGCCGCGCACCTAGCACTGGCCTAGCAGGCACTGAGCCACCACTGACCTCACAATTGAAAACAGCACCCACGCACCTAGCACTGGCCTAGCAGGCACTGAGCCACCACTGACCTCACAATTGAAAACAGCAGCCACGCACCTAGCACTGGCCTAGCAGGCACTGAGCCACAAGGGACCTCACAATTGAAAACAGCAGCCACGCAACTAGCACTGGCCTAGCAGGCACTGAGCCACAAGTGACCTCACAACCACAAACAGCAGCCACACACCTAGCACTGGCCTAGCAGGCACTGAGCCACAAGTGACCTCACAATTGAAAACAGCAGCCAGGCCCCTAGCACTGGCCTAGCAGGCACTGAGCCACAAGTGACCTCACAATTGAAAACAGCAGCCACGCACCTAGCACTGGCCTAGCAGGCACTGAGCCACAAGTGACCTCACAACCACAAACAGCAGCCACGCACCTAGCACTGGCCTAGCAGGCACTGAGCCACAAGTGACCTCACAATTGAAAACAGCAGCCAGGCACCTCGCACTGGCCTAGCAGGCACTGAGCCACAAGTGACCTCACAATTGAAAACAGCAGCCACGCACCTAGCACTGGCCTAGCAGGCACTGAGCCACAAGGGACCTCACAATTGTAAACAGCAGCCACGCACCTAGCACTCGCCTAGCAGGCACTGAGCAACAAGTGACCTCACAACCACAAACAGCAGCCACGCACCTAGCACTGGCCTAGCAGGCACTGAGCCACAAGTGACCTCACAATTGAAAACAGCACCCACGCACCTAGCCCTGGCCTAGCAGGCACTGAGCCACAAGTGACCTCACAATTGAAAACAGCAGCCACGCACCTAGCACTGGCCTAGCAGGCACTGAGCCACCACTGACCTCGCAATCGCAAACAGCAGCCACGCACCTAGCACTGGCCTAGCAGGCACTGAGCCACAAGGGACCTCACAATTGAAAACAGCAGCCACGCACCTCGCACTGGCCTAGCAGGCACTGAGCCACAAGTGACCTCACAACCACAAACAGCAGCCACGCACCTAGCACTGGCCTAGCAGGCACTGAGCCACAAGTGACCTCACAACCACAAACAGCAGCCACGCACCTAGCACTCACCTAGCAGGCACTGAGCAACAAGTGACCTCACAACCACAAACAGCAGCCAGGCACCTAGCACTGGCCTAGCAGGCACTGAGCCACAAGTGACCTCACAATTGAAAACAGCAGCCACGCACCTAGCACTGGCCTAGCAGGCACTGAGCCACAAGAGACCTCACAACAACAATCAGCAGCCACGCACCTAGCACTGGCCTAGCAGGCACTGAGCCACAAGAGACCACGCAGCCACAAACAGCAGCCACGCACCTAGCACTGGCCTAGCAGGCACTGAGCCACAAGTGACCTCACAATTGAAAACAGCAGCCACGCACCTAGCACTGGCCTAGCAGGCACTGAGCCACCACTGACCTCACAACCACCAACAGCACCCACGCACCTAGCACTGGCCTAGCAGGCACTGAGCCACCACTGACCTCACAATTGAAAACAGCAGCCACGCACCTAGCACTGGCCTAGCAGGCACTGAGCCACAAGGGACCTCGCAGCCGCAAACATCACCCACGCACCTAGCACTGGCCTAGCAGGCACTGAGCCACAAGTGACCTCACAATTGAAAACAGCAGCCACGCACCTAGCACTGGCCTAGCAGGCACTGAGCCACAAGTGACCTCACAATTGAAAACAGCAGCCACGCACCTAGCACTGGCCTAGCAGGCACTGAGCCACCACTGACCTCACAATTGAAAACAGCAGCCACGCACCTAGCACTGGCCTAGCAGGCACTGAGCCACAATTGACCTCACAATTGAAAACAGCAGCCACGCACCTAGCACTGGCCTGGCAGGTACTGAGCCACAAGTGACCTCACAATTGAAAACAGCAGCCACACACCTAGCACTGGCCTAGCAGGCACTGAGCCACAAGTGACCTCACAATTGAAAACAGCAGCCACGCACCTAGCACTGGCCTAGCAGGCACTGAGCCACAAGTGACCTCACAACCACAAACAGCAGCCACGCACCTAGCACTGGCCTAGCAGGCACTGAGCCACAAGTGACCTCACAATTGAAAACAGGAGCCAGGCACCTCGCACTGGCCTAGCAGGCACTGAGCCACAAGTGACCTCACAATTGAAAACAGCAGCCACGCACCTAGCACTGGCCTAGCAGGCACTGAGCCACAAGGGACCTCACAATTGTAAACAGCAGCCACGCACCTAGCACTCGCCTAGCAGGCACTGAGCAACAAGTGACCTCACAACCACAAACAGCAGCCACGCACCTAGCACTGGCCTAGCAGGCACTGAGCCACAAGTGACCTCACAATTGAAAACATCACCCACGCACCTAGCCCTGGCCTAGCAGGCACTGAGCCACAAGTGACCTCACAATTGAAAACAGCAGCCACGCACCTAGCACTGGCCTAGCAGGCACTGAGCCACCACTGACCTCACAATTGAAAACAGCAGCCACGCACCTAGCACTGGCCTAGCAGGCACTGAGCCACAAGGGACCTCACAACCACAAACAGCAGCCACGCACCTAGCACTGGCCTAGCAGGCACTGAGCCACCACTGACCTCACAATTGAAAACAGCAGCCACGCACCTAGCACTGGCCTAGCAGGCACTGAGCCACAAGGGACCTCGCAGCCGCAAACATCACCCACGCACCTAGCACTGGCCTAGCAGGCACTGAGCCACAAGTGACCTCACAATTGAAAACAGCAGCCACGCACCTAGCACTGGCCTAGCAGGCACTGAGCCACAAGTGACCTCACAATTGAAAACAGCAGCCACGCACCTAGCACTGGCCTAGCAGGCACTGAGCCACCACTGACCTCACAATTGAAAACAGCAGCCACGCACCTAGCACTGGCCTAGCAGGCACTGAGCCACAATTGACCTCACAATTGAAAACAGCAGCCACGCACCTAGCACTGGCCTGGCAGGTACTGAGCCACAAGTGACCTCACAATTGAAAACAGCAGCCACACACCTAGCACTGGCCTAGCAGGCACTGAGCCACAAGTGACCTCACAATTGAAAACAGCAGCCACGCACCTAGCACTGGCCTAGCAGGCACTGAGCCACAAGTGACCTCACAACCACAAACAGCAGCCACGCACCTAGCACTGGCCTAGCAGGCACTGAGCCACAAGTGACCTCACAATTGAAAACAGCAGCCAGGCACCTCGCACTGGCCTAGCAGGCACTGAGCCACAAGTGACCTCACAATTGAAAACAGCAGCCACGCACCTAGCACTGGCCTAGCAGGCACTGAGCCACAAGGGACCTCACAATTGTAAACAGCAGCCACGCACCTAGCACTGGCCTAGCAGGCACTGAGCCACAAGTGACCTCACAATTGAAAACAGCACCCACGCACCTAGCCCTGGCCTAGCAGGCACTGAGCCACAAGTGACCTCACAATTGAAAACAGCAGCCACGCACCTAGCACTGGCCTAGCAGGCACTGAGCCACCACTGACCTCACAATTGAAAACAGCAGCCACGCACCTAGCACTGGCCTAGCAGGCACTGAGCCACCACTGACCTCACAACAACAATCAGCAGCCACGCACCTAGCACTGGCCTAGCAGGCACTGAGCCACAAGAGACCACGCAGCCACAAACAGCAGCCACGCACCTAGCACTGGCCTAGCAGGCACTGAGCCACAAGTGACCTCACAATTGAAAACAGCAGCCACGCACCTAGCACTGGCCTAGCAGGCACTGAGCCACAAGTGACCTCACAACTGAAAACAGCACCCACGCACCTAGCACTGGCCTAGCAGGCACTGAGCCACAAGGGACCTCACAATTGAAAACAGCAGCCGCGCACCTAGCACTGGCCTAGCAGGCACTGAGCCACAAGTGACCTCACAATTGAAAACAGCAGCCACGCACCTAGCCCTGGCCTAGCAGGCACTGAGCCACCACTGACCTCACAGTTGAAAACAGCACCCACGCACCTAGCACTGGCCTAGCAGGCACTGAGCCACAAGTGACCTCACAATTGAAAACAGCAGCCACGCACCTAGCACTGGCCTAGCAGGCACTGAGCCACCACTGACCTCACAATTGAAAACAGCAGCCACGCACCTAGCACTGGCCTAGCAGGCACTGAGCCACAAGGGACCTCGCAGCCGCAAACATCACCCACGCACCTAGCACTGGCCTAGCAGGCACTGAGCCACAAGTGACCTCACAATTGAAAACAGCAGCCACGCACCTAGCACTGGCCTAGCAGGCACTGAACCACAAGTGACCTCACAATTGAAAACAGCAGCCACGCACCTAGCACTGGCCTAGCAGGCACTGAGCCACAAGTGACCTCACAATTGAAAACAGCAGCCACGCACCTAGCACTGGCCTAGCAGGCACTGAGCCACCACTGACCTCACAATTGAAAACAGCAGCCACGCACCTAGCACTGGCCTAGCAGGCACTGAGCCACCACTGACCTCGCAGTCACAAACAGCAGCCACGCACCTAGCACTGGCCTAGCAGGCACTGAGCCACAAGTGACCTCACAATTGAAAACAGCAGCCACGCACCTAGCACTGGCCTAGCAGGCACTGAGCCACAAGTGACCTCACAACCACAAACAGCAGCCACGCACCTAGCACTGGCCTAGCAGGCACTGAGCCACAAGTGACCTCACAATTGAAAACAGCAGCCAGGCACCTCGCACTGGCCTAGCAGGCACTGAGCCACAAGTGACCTCACAATTGAAAACAGCAGCCACGCACCTAGCACTGGCCTAGCAGGCACTGAGCCACAAGTGACCTCACAATTGAAAACAGCACCCACGCACCTAGCCCTGGCCTAGCAGGCACTGAGCCACAAGTGACCTCACAATTGAAAACAGCAGCCACGCACCTAGCACTGGCCTAGCAGGCACTGAGCCACAAGGGACCTCACAATTGAAAACAGCAGCCACGCACCTAGCACTGGCCTAGCAGGCACTGAGCCACAAGAGACCTCACAATTGAAAACAGCAGCCGCGCACCTAGCACTGGCCTAGCAGGCACTGAGCCACAAGAGACCACGCAGCCACAAACAGCAGCCACGCACCTAGCACTGGCCTAGCAGGCACTGAGCCACAAGGGACCTCACAATTGAAAACAGCAGCCACGCACCTAGCACTGGCCTAGCAGGCACTGAGTCACAAGGGACCTCACAATTGAAAACAGCAGCCGCGCACCTAGCACTGGCCTAGCAGGCACTGAGCCACAAGTGACCTCACAATTGAAAACAGCAGCCACGCACCTAGCCCTGGCCTAGCAGGCACTGAGCCACAAGGGACCTCACAATTGTAAACAGCAGCCACGCACCTAGCACTCGCCTAGCAGGCACTGAGCAACAAGTGACCTCACAACCACAAACAGCAGCCACGCACCTAGCACTGGCCTAGCAGGCACTGAGCCACAAGTGACCTCACAACCACAAACAGCAGCCACGCACCTAGCACTGGCCTAGCAGGCACTGAGCCACAAGTGACCTCACATTTGAAAACAGCAGCCACGCACCTAGCACTGGCCTAGCAGGCACTGAGCCACAAGTGACCTCACAATTGAAAAGAGCAGCCACGCACCTAGCACTGGCCTAGCAGGCACTGAGCCACAAGAGACCTCACAACAACAATCAGCAGCCACGCACCTAGCACTGGCCTAGCAGGCACTGAGCCACAAGAGACCACGCAGCCACAAACAGCAGCCACGCACCTAGCACTGGCCTAGCAGGCACTGAGCCACCACTGACCTCACAATTGAAAACAGCAGCCACGCACCTAGCACTGGCCTAGCAGGCACTGAGCCACAAGGGACCTCACAATTGAAAACAGCAGCCGCGCACCTAGCACTGGCCTAGCAGGCACTGAGCCACAAGTGACCTCACAATTGAAAACAGCAGCCACGCACCTAGCCCTGGCCTAGCAGGCACTGAGCCACCACTGACCTCACAGTTGAAAACAGCAGCCACGCACCTAGCACTGGCCTAGCAGGCACTGAGCCACAAGTGACCTCACAATTGAAAACAGCAGCCACGCACCTAGCACTGGCCTAGCAGGCACTGAGCCACCACTGACCTCACAATTGAAAACAGCAGCCACGCACCTAGCACTGGCCTAGCAGGCACTGAGCCACAAGGGACCTCGCAGCCGCAAACATCACCCACGCACCTAGCACTGGCCTAGCAGGCACTGAGCCACAAGTGACCTCACAATTGAAAACAGCAGCCACGCACCTAGCACTGGCCTAGCAGGCACTGAACCACAAGTGACCTCACAATTGAAAACAGCAGCCACGCACCTAGCACTGGCCTAGCAGGCACTGAGCCACCACTGACCTCACAATTGAAAACAGCAGCCACGCACCTAGCACTGGCCTAGCAGGCACTGAGCCACAATTGACCTCACAATTGAAAACAGCAGCCACGCACCTAGCACTGGCCTGGCAGGTACTGAGCCACAAGTGACCTCACAATTGAAAACAGCAGCCACACACCTAGCACTGGCCTAGCAGGCACTGAGCCACAAGTGACCTCACAATTGAAAACAGCAGCCACGCACCTAGCACTGGCCTAGCAGGCACTGAGCCACCACTGACCTCACAATTGAAAACAGCAGCCACGCACCTAGCACTGGCCTAGCAGGCACTGAGCCACCACTGACCTCACAATTGAAAACAGCAGCCACGCACCTAGCACTCGCCTAGCAGGCACTGAGCAACAAGTGACCTCACAACCACAAACAGCAGCCACGCACCTAGCACTGGCCTAGCAGGCACTGAGCCACAAGTGACCTCACAATTGAAAACAGCACCCACGCACCTAGCACTGGCCTAGCAGGCACTGAGCCACAAGTGACCTCACAATTGAAAACAGCAGCCACGCACCTAGCACTGGCCTAGCAGGCACTGAGCCACAAGTGACCTCACAATTGAAAACAGCAGCCACGCACCTAGCCCTGGCCTAGCAGGCACTGAGCCACCACTGACCTCACAGTTGAAAACAGCACCCACGCACCTAGCACTGGCCTAGCAGGCACTGAGCCACAAGTGACCTCACAATTGAAAACAGCAGCCACGCACCTAGCACTGGCCTAGCAGGCACTGAGCCACAAGTGACCTCACAATTGAAAACAGCAGCCACGCACCTAGCACTGGCCTAGCAGGCACTGAGCCCCAAGGGACCTCACAATTGAAAACAGCAGCCACGCACCTAGCACTGGCCTAGCAGGCACTGAGCCACAAGTGACCTCACAATTGAAAACAGCAGCCACGCACCTAGCACTGGCCTAGCAGGCACTGAGCCACAAGTGACCTCACAATTGAAAACAGCAGCCACGCACCTAGCGCTGGCCTAGCAGGCACTGAGCCACCACTGACCTCACAACCACCAACAGCAGCCACGCACCTAGCACTGGCCTAGCAGGCACTGAGCCACAAGGGACCTCACAATTGAAAACAGCAGCCACGCACCTAGCACTGGCCTAGCAGGCACTGAGCCACAAGTGACCTCACAATTGAAAACAGCAGCCACACACCTAGCACTGGCCTAGCAGGCACTGAGCCACCACTGAACTCACAATTGAAAACAGCAGCCACGCACCTAGCACTGGCCTAGCAGGCACTGAGCCACAAGTGACCTCACAATTGAAAACAGCAGCCACGCACCTAGCACTGGCCTAGCAGGCACTGAGCCCCAAGGGACCTCACAATTGAAAACAGCAGCCACGCACCTAGCACTGGCCTAGCAGGCACTGAGCCACAAGTGACCTCACAATTGAAAACAGCAGCCACGCACCTAGCACTGGCCTAGCAGGCACTGAGCCACAAGTGACCTCACAATTGAAAACAGCAGCCACGCACCTAGCGCTGGCCTAGCAGGCACTGAGCCACCACTGACCTCACAACCACCAACAGCAGCCACGCACCTAGCACTGGCCTAGCAGGCACTGAGCCACCACTGACCTCACAACCACAAACAGCAGCCACGCACCTAGCACTGGCCTAGCAGGCACTGAGCTACCACTGACCTCACAACCACAAACATCACCCACGCACCTAGCACTGGCCTAGCAGGCATTGAGCCACAAGTGACCTCACAACTGAAAACAGCATCCACGCACCTAGCACTGGCGTAGCAGGCACTGAGCCACAAGTGACCTCACAACCACAAACAGCAGCCACGCACCTAGCACTGGCCTAGCAGGCACTGAGCCACCACTGACCTCACAACCACAAACAGCAGCCACGCACCTAGCACTGGCCTAGCAGGCACTGAGCCACCACTGACCTCACAACCACAAACAGCAGCCATGCACCTAGCACTGGCCTAGCAGGCACTGAGCCACCACTGACCTCACAACCACCAACAGCTGCCACGCACCTAGCACTGACCGAGCAGGCACTGAGCCACAAGTGCCCTCACAACTACAAACAGCAGCCACGCACCGAGCACCGGCCTAGCAGGCACTGAGCCACCACTGACCTCACAACCACCAAAAGCAGCCACGCACCTAGCACTGGCCTAGTAGGCACTGAGCCACAAGGGACCTCACAATTGAAAACAGCAGCCACGCACCTAGCACTGGCCTAGCAGGCACTGAGCCACAAGTGACCTCACAATTGAAAACAGCAAGCACGCACCTAGCACTGGCCTAGCAGGCACTGAGCCACAAGTGACCTCACAATTGAAAACAGCAGCCACGCACCTAGCCCTCGCCTAGCAGGCACTGAGCCACCACTGACCTCACAATTGAAAACAGCAGCCACGCACCTAGCACTGGCCTAGCAGGCACTGAGCCACCACTGACCTCACAATTGAAAACAGCAGCCACGCACCTAGCACTGGCCTAGCAGGCACTGAGCCACAAGGGACCTCACAACCACAAACAGCAGCCACGCACCTAGCACTGGCCTAGCAGGCACTGAGCCACCACTGACCTCACAATTGAAAACAGCAGCCACGCACCTAGCACTGGCCTAGCAGGCACTGAGCCACAAGGGACCTCGCAGCCGCAAACATCACCCACGCACCTAGCACTGGCCTAGCAGGCACTGAGCCACAAGTGACCTCACAATTGAAAACAGCAGCCACGCACCTAGCACTGGCCTAGCAGGCACTGAGCCACAAGTGACCTCACAATTGAAAACAGCAGCCACGCACCTAGCACTGGCCTAGCAGGCACTGAGCCACCACTGACCTCACAATTGAAAACAGCAGCCACGCACCTAGCACTGGCCTAGCAGGCACTGAGCCACAATTGACCTCACAATTGAAAACAGCAGCCACGCACCTAGCACTGGCCTGGCAGGTACTGAGCCACAAGTGACCTCACAATTGAAAACAGCAGCCACACACCTAGCACTGGCCTAGCAGGCACTGAGCCACAAGTGACCTCACAATTGAAAACAGCAGCCACGCACCTAGCACTGGCCTAGCAGGCACTGAGCCACAAGTGACCTCACAACCACAAACAGCAGCCACGCACCTAGCCCTCGCCTAGCAGGCACTGAGCCACCACTGACCTCACAATTGAAAACAGCAGCCACGCACCTAGCACTGGCCTAGCAGGCACTGAGCCACCACTGACCTCACAATTGAAAACAGCAGCCACGCACCTAGCACTGGCCTAGCAGGCACTGAGCCACAAGGGACCTCACAACCACAAACAGCAGCCACGCACCTAGCACTGGCCTAGCAGGCACTGAGCCACCACTGACCTCACAATTGAAAACAGCAGCCACGCACCTAGCACTGGCCTAGCAGGCACTGAGCCACAAGGGACCTCGCAGCCGCAAACATCACCCACGCACCTAGCACTGGCCTAGCAGGCACTGAGCCACAAGTGACCTCACAATTGAAAACAGCAGCCACGCACCTAGCACTGGCCTAGCAGGCACTGAGCCACAAGTGACCTCACAATTGAAAACAGCAGCCACGCACCTAGCACTGGCCTAGCAGGCACTGAGCCACCACTGACCTCACAATTGAAAACAGCAGCCACGCACCTAGCACTGGCCTAGCAGGCACTGAGCCACAATTGACCTCACAATTGAAAACAGCAGCCACGCACCTAGCACTGGCCTGGCAGGTACTGAGCCACAAGTGACCTCACAATTGAAAACAGCAGCCACACACCTAGCACTGGCCTAGCAGGCACTGAGCCACAAGTGACCTCACAATTGAAAACAGCAGCCACGCACCTAGCACTGGCCTAGCAGGCACTGAGCCACAAGTGACCTCACAACCACAAACAGCAGCCACGCACCTAGCCCTCGCCTAGCAGGCACTGAGCCACCACTGACCTCACAATTGAAAACAGCAGCCACGCACCTAGCACTGGCCTAGCAGGCACTGAGCCACCACTGACCTCACAATTGAAAACAGCAGCCACGCACCTAGCACTGGCCTAGCAGGCACTGAGCCACAAGGGACCTCACAACCACAAACAGCAGCCACGCACCTAGCACTGGCCTAGCAGGCACTGAGCCACCACTGACCTCACAATTGAAAACAGCAGCCACGCACCTAGCACTGGCCTAGCAGGCACTGAGCCACAAGGGACCTCGCAGCCGCAAACATCACCCACGCACCTAGCACTGGCCTAGCAGGCACTGAGCCACAAGTGACCTCACAATTGAAAACAGCAGCCACGCACCTAGCACTGGCCTAGCAGGCACTGAGCCACCACTGACCTCACAATTGAAAACAGCAGCCACGCACCTAGCACTGGCCTAGCAGGCACTGAGCCACAAGAGACCTCACAACAACAATCAGCAGCCACGCACCTAGCACTGGCCTAGCAGGCACTGAGCCACAAGAGACCACGCAGCCACAAACAGCAGCCACGCACCTAGCACTGGCCTAGCAGGCACTGAGGCACCACTGACCTCACAATTGAAAACAGCAGCCACGCACCTAGCACTGGCCTAGCAGGCACTGAGCCACAAGTGACCTCACAATTGAAAACAGCAGCCACGCACCTAGCACTGGCCTAGCAGGCACTGAGCCACAAGTGACCTCACAACTGAAAACGGCACCCACGCACCTAGCACTGGCCTAGCAGGCACTGAGCCACAAGGGACCTCACAATTGAAAACAGCAGCCGCGCACCTAGCACTGGCCTAGCAGGCACTGAGCCACAAGTGACCTCACAATTGAAAACAGCAGCCACGCACCTAGCCCTGGCCTAGCAGGCACTGAGCCACCACTGACCTCACAGTTGAAAACAGCACCCACGCACCTAGCACTGGCCTAGCAGGCACTGAGCCACAAGTGACCTCACAATTGAAAACAGCAGCCACGCACCTAGCACTGGCCTAGCAGGCACTGAGCCACCACTGACCTCACAATTGAAAACAGCAGCCACGCACCTAGCACTGGCCTAGCAGGCACTGAGCCACAAGGGACCTCGCAGCCGCAAACATCACCCACGCACCTAGCACTGGCCTAGCAGGCACTGAGCCTCAAGTGACCTCACAATTGAAAACAGCAGCCACGCACCTAGCACTGGCCTAGCAGGCACTGAACCACAAGTGACCTCACAATTGAAAACAGCAGCCACGCACCTAGCACTGGCCTAGCAGGCACTGAGCCACAAGTGACCTCACAATTGAAAACAGCAGCCACGCACCTAGGACTGGCCTAGCAGGCACTGAGCCACCACTGACCTCACAATTGAAAACAGCAGCCACGCACCTAGCACTGGCCTAGCAGGCACTGAGCCACCACTGACCTCGCAGTCACAAACAGCAGCCACGCACCTAGCACTGGCCTAGCAGGCACTGAGCCACAAGTGACCTCACAATTGAAAACAGCAGCCACGCACCTAGCACTGGCCTAGCAGGCACTGAGCCACAAGTGACCTCACAATTGAAAACAGCAGCCAGGCACCTCGCACTGGCCTAGCAGGCACTGAGCCACAAGTGACCTCACAATTGAAAACAGCAGCCACGCACCTAGCACTGGCCTAGCAGGCACTGAGCCACAAGTGACCTCACAATTGAAAACAGCACCCACGCACCTAGCCCTGGCCTAGCAGGCACTGAGCCACAAGTGACCTCACAATTGAAAACAGCAGCCACGCACCTAGCACTGGCCTAGCAGGCACTGAGCCACAAGGGACCTCACAATTGAAAACAGCAGCCACGCACCTAGCACTGGCCTAGCAGGCACTGAGCCACAAGTGACCTCACAATTGAAAACAGCAGCCACGCACCTAGCACTGGCCTAGCAGGCACTGAGCCACAAGTGACCTCACAATTGAAAACAGCAGCCACGCACCTAGCACTGGCCTAGCAGGCACTGAGCCACAAGGGACCTCACAATTGAAAACAGCAGCCACGCACCTAGCACTGGCCTAGCAGGCACTGAGTCACAAGGGACCTCACAATTGAAAACAGCAGCCGCGCACCTAGCACTGGCCTAGCAGGCACTGAGCCACAAGTGACCTCACAATTGAAAACAGCAGCCACGCTCCTAGCCCTGGCCTAGCAGGCACTGAGCCACAAGGGACCTCACAATTGTAAACAGCAGCCACGCACCTAGCACTCGCCTAGCAGGCACTGAGCAACAAGTGACCTCACAACCACAAACAGCAGCCACGCACCTAGCACTGGCCTAGCAGGCACTGAGCCACAAGTGACCTCACAACCACAAACAGCAGCCACGCACCTAGCACTGGCCTAGCAGGCACTGAGCCACAAGTGACCTCACAATTGAAAACAGCAGCCACGCACCTAGCACTGGCCTAGCAGGCACTGAGCCACAAGTGACCTCACAATTGAAAACAGCAGCCACGCACCTAGCACTGGCCTAGCAGGCACTGAGCCACAAGGGACCTCACAACCACAAACAGCAGCCACGCACCTAGCACTGGCCTAGCAGGCACTGAGCCACCACTGACCTCACAATTGAAAACAGCAGCCACGCACCTAGCACTGGCCTAGCAGGCACTGAGCCACAAGGGACCTCGCAGCCGCAAACATCACCCACGCACCTAGCACTGGCCTAGCAGGCACTGAGCCACAAGTGACCTCACAATTGAAAACAGCAGCCACGCACCTAGCACTGGCCTAGCAGGCACTGAGCCACAAGTGACCTCACAATTGAAAACAGCAGCCACGCACCTAGCACTGGCCTAGCAGGCACTGAGCCACCACTGACCTCACAATTGAAAACAGCAGCCACGCACCTAGCACTGGCCTAGCAGGCACTGAGCCACAATTGACCTCACAATTGAAAACAGCAGCCACGCACCTAGCACTGGCCTGGCAGGTACTGAGCCACAAGTGACCTCACAATTGAAAACAGCAGCCACACACCTAGCACTGGCCTAGCAGGCACTGAGCCACAAGTGACCTCACAATTGAAAACAGCAGCCACGCACCTAGCACTGGCCTAGCAGGCACTGAGCCACAAGTGACCTCACAACCACAAACAGCAGCCACGCACCTAGCCCTCGCCTAGCAGGCACTGAGCCACCACTGACCTCACAATTGAAAACAGCAGCCACGCACCTAGCACTGGCCTAGCAGGCACTGAGCCACCACTGACCTCACAATTGAAAACAGCAGCCACGCACCTAGCACTGGCCTAGCAGGCACTGAGCCACAAGGGACCTCACAACCACAAACAGCAGCCACGCACCTAGCACTGGCCTAGCAGGCACTGAGCCACCACTGACCTCACAATTGAAAACAGCAGCCACGCACCTAGCACTGGCCTAGCAGGCACTGAGCCACAAGGGACCTCGCAGCCGCAAACATCACCCACGCACCTAGCACTGGCCTAGCAGGCACTGAGCCACAAGTGACCTCACAATTGAAAACAGCAGCCACGCACCTAGCACTGGCCTAGCAGGCACTGAGCCACCACTGACCTCACAATTGAAAACAGCAGCCACGCACCTAGCACTGGCCTAGCAGGCACTGAGCCACAAGAGACCTCACAACAACAATCAGCAGCCACGCACCTAGCACTGGCCTAGCAGGCACTGAGCCACAAGAGACCACGCAGCCACAAACAGCAGCCACGCACCTAGCACTGGCCTAGCAGGCACTGAGGCACCACTGACCTCACAATTGAAAACAGCAGCCACGCACCTAGCACTGGCCTAGCAGGCACTGAGCCACAAGTGACCTCACAATTGAAAACAGCAGCCACGCACCTAGCACTGGCCTAGCAGGCACTGAGCCACAAGTGACCTCACAACTGAAAACGGCACCCACGCACCTAGCACTGGCCTAGCAGGCACTGAGCCACAAGGGACCTCACAATTGAAAACAGCAGCCGCGCACCTAGCACTGGCCTAGCAGGCACTGAGCCACAAGTGACCTCACAATTGAAAACAGCAGCCACGCACCTAGCCCTGGCCTAGCAGGCACTGAGCCACCACTGACCTCACAGTTGAAAACAGCACCCACGCACCTAGCACTGGCCTAGCAGGCACTGAGCCACAAGTGACCTCACAATTGAAAACAGCAGCCACGCACCTAGCACTGGCCTAGCAGGCACTGAGCCACCACTGACCTCACAATTGAAAACAGCAGCCACGCACCTAGCACTGGCCTAGCAGGCACTGAGCCACAAGGGACCTCGCAGCCGCAAACATCACCCACGCACCTAGCACTGGCCTAGCAGGCACTGAGCCTCAAGTGACCTCACAATTGAAAACAGCAGCCACGCACCTAGCACTGGCCTAGCAGGCACTGAACCACAAGTGACCTCACAATTGAAAACAGCAGCCACGCACCTAGCACTGGCCTAGCAGGCACTGAGCCACAAGTGACCTCACAATTGAAAACAGCAGCCACGCACCTAGGACTGGCCTAGCAGGCACTGAGCCACCACTGACCTCACAATTGAAAACAGCAGCCACGCACCTAGCACTGGCCTAGCAGGCACTGAGCCACCACTGACCTCGCAGTCACAAACAGCAGCCACGCACCTAGCACTGGCCTAGCAGGCACTGAGCCACAAGTGACCTCACAATTGAAAACAGCAGCCACGCACCTAGCACTGGCCTAGCAGGCACTGAGCCACAAGTGACCTCACAATTGAAAACAGCAGCCAGGCACCTCGCACTGGCCTAGCAGGCACTGAGCCACAAGTGACCTCACAATTGAAAACAGCAGCCACGCACCTAGCACTGGCCTAGCAGGCACTGAGCCACAAGTGACCTCACAATTGAAAACAGCACCCACGCACCTAGCCCTGGCCTAGCAGGCACTGAGCCACAAGTGACCTCACAATTGAAAACAGCAGCCACGCACCTAGCACTGGCCTAGCAGGCACTGAGCCACAAGGGACCTCACAATTGAAAACAGCAGCCACGCACCTAGCACTGGCCTAGCAGGCACTGAGCCACAAGTGACCTCACAATTGAAAACAGCAGCCACGCACCTAGCACTGGCCTAGCAGGCACTGAGCCACAAGTGACCTCACAATTGAAAACAGCAGCCACGCACCTAGCACTGGCCTAGCAGGCACTGAGCCACAAGGGACCTCACAATTGAAAACAGCAGCCACGCACCTAGCACTGGCCTAGCAGGCACTGAGTCACAAGGGACCTCACAATTGAAAACAGCAGCCGCGCACCTAGCACTGGCCTAGCAGGCACTGAGCCACAAGTGACCTCACAATTGAAAACAGCAGCCACGCTCCTAGCCCTGGCCTAGCAGGCACTGAGCCACAAGGGACCTCACAATTGTAAACAGCAGCCACGCACCTAGCACTCGCCTAGCAGGCACTGAGCAACAAGTGACCTCACAACCACAAACAGCAGCCACGCACCTAGCACTGGCCTAGCAGGCACTGAGCCACAAGTGACCTCACAACCACAAACAGCAGCCACGCACCTAGCACTGGCCTAGCAGGCACTGAGCCACAAGTGACCTCACAATTGAAAACAGCAGCCACGCACCTAGCACTGGCCTAGCAGGCACTGAGCCACAAGTGACCTCACAATTGAAAACAGCAGCCACGCACCTAGCACTGGCCTAGCAGGCACTGAGCCACAAGAGACCTCACAACAACAATCAGCAGCCACGCACCTAGCACTGGCCTAGCAGGCACTGAGCCACAAGAGACCACGCAGCCACAAACAGCAGCCACGCACCTAGCACTGGCCTAGCAGGCACTGAGCCACCACTGACCTCACAATTGAAAACAGCAGCCACGCACCTAGCACTGGCCTAGCAGGCACTGAGCCACAAGGGACCTCACAATTGAAAACAGCAGCCGCGCACCTAGCACTGGCCTAGCAGGCACTGAGCCACAAGTGACCTCACAATTGAAAACAGCAGCCACGCACCTAGCCCTGGCCTAGCAGGCACTGAGCCACCACTGACCTCACAGTTGAAAACAGCAGCCACGCACCTAGCACTGGCCTAGCAGGCACTGAGCCACAAGTGACCTCACAATTGAAAACAGCAGCCACGCACCTAGCACTGGCCTAGCAGGCACTGAGCCACCACTGACCTCACAATTGAAAACAGCAGCCACGCACCTAGCACTGGCCTAGCAGGCACTGAGCCACAAGGGACCTCGCAGCCGCAAACATCACCCACGCACCTAGCACTGGCCTAGCAGGCACTGAGCCACAAGTGACCTCACAATTGAAAACAGCAGCCACGCACCTAGCACTGGCCTAGCAGGCACTGAACCACAAGTGACCTCACAATTGAAAACAGCAGCCACGCACCTAGCACTGGCCTAGCAGGCACTGAGCCACCACTGACCTCACAATTGAAAACAGCAGCCACGCACCTAGCACTGGCCTAGCAGGCACTGAGCCACAATTGACCTCACAATTGAAAACAGCAGCCACGCACCTAGCACTGGCCTGGCAGGTACTGAGCCACAAGTGACCTCACAATTGAAAACAGCAGCCACACACCTAGCACTGGCCTAGCAGGCACTGAGCCACCACTGACCTCACAATTGAAAACAGCAGCCACGCACCTAGCACTGGCCTAGCAGGCACTGAGCCACCACTGACCTCACAATTGAAAACAGCAGCCACGCACCTAGCACTGGCCTAGCAGGCACTGAGCCACCACTGACCTCACAATTGAAAACAGCAGCCACGCACCTAGCACTGGCCTAGCAGGCACTGAGCAACAAGTGACCTCACAACCACAAACAGCAGCCACGCACCTAGCACTGGCCTAGCAGGCACTGAGCCACAAGTGACCTCACAACTGAAAACAGCACCCACGCACCTAGCACTGGCCTAGCAGGCACTGAGCCACAAGTGACCTCACAATTGAAAACAGCAGCCACGCACCTAGCACTGGCCTAGCAGGCACTGAGCCACAAGTGACCTCACAATTGAAAACAGCAGCCACGCACCTAGCCCTGGCCTAGCAGGCACTGAGCCACCACTGACCTCACAGTTGAAAACAGCACCCACGCACCTAGCACTGGCCTAGCAGGCACTGAGCCACAAGTGACCTCACAATTGAAAACAGCAGCCACGCACCTAGCACTGGCCTAGCAGGCACTGAGCCACAAGTGACCTCACAATTGAAAACAGCAGCCACGCACCTAGCACTGGCCTAGCAGGCACTGAGCCACAAGGGACCTCGCAGCCGCAAACATCACCCACGCACCTAGCACTGGCCTAGCAGGCACTGAGCCACAAGGGACCTCACAATTGAAAACAGCAGCCACGCACCTAGCACTGGCCTAGCAGGCACTGAACCACAAGGGACCTCACAACCACAAACAGCAGCCACGCACCTAGCACTGGCCTAGCAGGCACTGAGCCACAAGGGACCTCACAATTGAAAACAGCAGCCACGCACCTAGCACTGGCCTAGCAGGCACTGAGCCACAAGGGACCTCACAATTGAAAACAGCAGCCACGCACCTAGCACTGGCCTAGCAGGCACTGAGCCACAAGTGACCTCACAATTGAAAACAGCAGCCACACACCTAGCACTGGCCTAGCAGGCACTGAGCCACCACTGAACTCACAATTGAAAACAGCAGCCACGCACCTAGCACTGGCCTAGCAGGCACTGAGCCACAAGTGACCTCACAATTGAAAACAGCAGCCACGCACCTAGCACTGGCCTAGCAGGCACTGAGCCCCAAGGGACCTCACAATTGAAAACAGCAGCCACGCACCTAGCACTGGCCTAGCAGGCACTGAGCCACAAGTGACCTCACAATTGAAAACAGCAGCCACGCACCTAGCACTGGCCTAGCAGGCACTGAGCCACAAGTGACCTCACAATTGAAAACAGCAGCCACGCACCTAGCGCTGGCCTAGCAGGCACTGAGCCACCACTGACCTCACAACCACCAACAGCAGCCACGCACCTAGCACTGGCCTAGCAGGCACTGAGCCACCACTGACCTCACAACCACAAACAGCAGCCACGCACCTAGCACTGGCCTAGCAGGCACTGAGCTACCACTGACCTCACAACCACAAACATCACCCACGCACCTAGCACTGGCCTAGCAGGCATTGAGCCACAAGTGACCTCACAACTGAAAACAGCATCCACGCACCTAGCACTGGCGTAGCAGGCACTGAGCCACAAGTGACCTCACAACCACAAACAGCAGCCACGCACCTAGCACTGGCCTAGCAGGCACTGAGCCACCACTGACCTCACAACCACAAACAGCAGCCACGCACCTAGCACTGGCCTAGCAGGCACTGAGCCACCACTGACCTCACAACCACAAACAGCAGCCATGCACCTAGCACTGGCCTAGCAGGCACTGAGCCACCACTGACCTCACAACCACCAACAGCTGCCACGCACCTAGCACTGACCGAGCAGGCACTGAGCCACAAGTGCCCTCACAACTACAAACAGCAGCCACGCACCGAGCACCGGCCTAGCAGGCACTGAGCCACCACTGACCTCACAACCACCAAAAGCAGCCACGCACCTAGCACTGGCCTAGTAGGCACTGAGCCACAAGGGACCTCACAATTGAAAACAGCAGCCACGCACCTAGCACTGGCCTAGCAGGCACTGAGCCACAAGTGACCTCACAATTGAAAACAGCAAGCACGCACCTAGCACTGGCCTAGCAGGCACTGAGCCACAAGTGACCTCACAATTGAAAACAGCAGCCACGCACCTAGCCCTCGCCTAGCAGGCACTGAGCCACCACTGACCTCACAATTGAAAACAGCAGCCACGCACCTAGCACTGGCCTAGCAGGCACTGAGCCACAAGTGACCTCACAATTGAAAACAGCAGCCACGCACCTAGCACTGGCCTAGCAGGCACTGAGCCACAAGGGACCTCACAACCACAAACAGCAGCCACGCACCTAGCACTGGCCTAGCAGGCACTGAGCCACAAGGGACCTCACAATTGAAAACAGCAGCCACGCACCTAGCACTGGCCTAGCAGGCACTGAGCCACAAGTGACCTCACAATTGAAAACAGCAGCCACGCACCTAGCACTGGCCCAGCAGGCACTGAGCCACTAGGGACCTCACAACCAAAAACATCACCCACGCACCTAGCACTGGCCTAGCAGGCACTGAGCCACAAGAGACCTCACAACAACAATCAGCAGCCACACACCTAGCACTGGCCTAGCAGGCACTGAGCCACAAGTGACCTCACAATTGAAAACAGCAGCCACGCACCTAGCACTGGCCTAGCAGGCACTGAGCCACCACTGACCTCACAATTGAAAACAGCAGCCACGCACCTAGCACTGGCCTAGCAGGCACTGAGCCACAAGGGACCACGCAGCCGCAAACATCACCCACGCACCTAGCACTGGCCTAGCAGGCACTGAGCCACAAGGGACCTCACAATTGAAAACAGCAGCCACGCACCTAGCACTGGCCTAGCAGGCACTGAACCACAAGTGACCTCACAATTGAAAACAGCAGCCACGCACCTAGCACTGGCCTAGCAGGCACTGAGCCACCACTGACCTCACAATTGAAAACAGCAGCCACGCACCTAGCACTGGCCTAGCAGGCACTGAGCCACAAGTGACCTCACAATTGAAAACAGCAGCCACGCACCTAGCACTGGCCTAGCAGGCACTGAGCCACAAGTGACCTCACAATTGAAAACAGCAGCCACGCACCTAGCACTGGCCTAGCAGGCACTGAGCCACAAGGGACCTCACAATTGAAAACAGCAGCCGCGCACCTAGCACTGGCCTAGCAGGCACTGAGCCACAAGTGACCTCACAATTGAAAACAGCAGCCACGCACCTAGCCCTGGCCTAGCAGGCACTGAGCCACCACTGACCTCACAGTTGAAAACAGCAGCCACGCACCTAGCACTGGCCTAGCAGGCACTGAGCCACAAGTGACCTCACAATTGAAAACAGCAGCCACGCACCTAGCACTGGCCTAGCAGGCACTGAGCCACAAGTGACCTCACAATTGAAAACAGCAGCCACGCACCTAGCACTGGCCTAGCAGGCACTGAGCCACAAGGGACCTCACAATTGAAAACAGCAGCCACGCACCTAACACTGGCCTAGCAGGCACTGAGACACCACTGACCTCACAATTGAAAACAGCAACCACGCACCTAGCACTGGCCTAGCAGGCACTGAGCCACCACTGACCTCACAATTGAAAACAGCAGCCACGCACCTAGCACTGGCCTAGCAGGCACTGAGCCACAAGGGACCTCACAATTGAAAACAGCAGCCACGCACCTAGCACTGGCCTAGCAGGCACTGAGCCACCACTGACCTCACAATTGAAAACAGCAGCCACGCACCTAGCACTGGCCTAACAGGTACTGAGCCATAAGTGACCTCACAATTGAAAACAGCAGCCACGCACCCAGCACTGGCCTAGCAGGCACTAAGCCACAAGTGACCTCGCAGCCACAAACAGCACCCACGCACCTCGCACTGGCCTAGCAGGCACTGAGCCACCACTGACCTCACAATTGAAAACAGCAGCCACGCACCTAGCACTGGCCTAGCAGGCACTGAGCCACCACTGACCTCACAATTGAAAACAGCAGCCACGCACCTAGCACTGGCCTAGCAGGCACTGAGCCACAAGGGACCTCACAATTGAAACAGCAGCCACGCACCTAGCACTGGCCTAGCAGGCACTGAGCCACAAGTGACCTCACAATTGAAAACAGCAGCCACGCACCTAGCACTGGCCTAGCAGGCACTGAGCCACAAGTGACCTCACAATTGAAAACAGCAGCCACGCACCTAGCACTGGCCTAGCAGGCACTGAGCCACCACTGACCTCACAATTGAAAACAGCAGCCACGCACCTAGCACTGGCCTAGCAGGCACTGAGCCACAAGTGACCTCACAATTGAAAACAGCAGCCACGCACCTAGCACTGGCCTACCAGGCATTGAGCCCCAAGGGACCTCACAATTGAAAACAGCAGCCACGCACCTAGCACTGTCTTAGCAGGCACTGAGCCACCACTGACCTCACAATTGAAAACAGCAGCCACGCACCTAGCACTGGCCTAGCAGGCACTGAGCCACAAGTGACCTCACAAATGAAAACAGCAGCCACGCACCTAGCACTGGCGTAGCAGGCACTGAGCCACAAGTGACCTCACAACCACAAACAGCAGCCACGCACCTAGCACTGGCCTAGCAGGCACTGAGCCACCACTGACCTCACAACCACAAACAGCAGCCACGCACCTAGCACTGGCCTAGCAGGCACTGAGCCACCACTGACCTCACAACCACAAACAGCAGCCATGCACCTAGCACTGGCCTAGCAGGCACTGAGCCACCACTGACCTCACAACCACCAACAGCTGCCACGCACCTAGCACTGACCGAGCAGGCACTGAGCCACAAGTGCCCTCACAACTACAAACAGCAGCCACGCACCGAGCACCGGCCTAGCAGGCACTGAGCCACCACTGACCTCACAACCACCAAAAGCAGCCACGCACCTAGCACTGGCCTAGTAGGCACTGAGCCACAAGGGACCTCACAATTGAAAACAGCAGCCACGCACCTAGCACTGGCCTAGCAGGCACTGAGCCACAAGTGACCTCACAATTGAAAACAGCAAGCACGCACCTAGCACTGGCCTAGCAGGCACTGAGCCACAAGTGACCTCACAATTGAAAACAGCAGCCACGCACCTAGCCCTCGCCTAGCAGGCACTGAGCCACCACTGACCTCACAATTGAAAACAGCAGCCACGCACCTAGCACTGGCCTAGCAGGCACTGAGCCACAAGTGACCTCACAATTGAAAACAGCAGCCACGCACCTAGCACTGGCCTAGCAGGCACTGAGCCACAAGGGACCTCACAACCACAAACAGCAGCCACGCACCTAGCACTGGCCTAGCAGGCACTGAGCCACAAGGGACCTCACAATTGAAAACAGCAGCCACGCACCTAGCACTGGCCTAGCAGGCACTGAGCCACAAGTGACCTCACATTTGAAAACAGCAGCCACGCACCTAGCACTGGCCCAGCAGGCACTGAGCCACTAGGGACCTCACAACCAAAAACATCACCCACGCACCTAGCACTGGCCTAGCAGGCACTGAGCCACAAGAGACCTCACAACAACAATCAGCAGCCACACACCTAGCACTGGCCTAGCAGGCACTGAGCCACAAGTGACCTCACAATTGAAAACAGCAGCCACGCACCTAGCACTGGCCTAGCAGGCACTGAGCCACCACTGACCTCACAATTGAAAACAGCAGCCACGCACCTAGCACTGGCCTAGCAGGCACTGAGCCACAAGGGACCACGCAGCCGCAAACATCACCCACGCACCTAGCACTGGCCTAGCAGGCACTGAGCCACAAGGGACCTCACAATTGAAAACAGCAGCCACGCACCTAGCACTGGCCTAGCAGGCACTGAACCACAAGTGACCTCACAATTGAAAACAGCAGCCACGCACCTAGCACTGGCCTAGCAGGCACTGAGCCACCACTGACCTCACAATTGAAAACAGCAGCCACGCACCTAGCACTGGCCTAGCAGGCACTGAGCCACAAGTGACCTCACAATTGAAAACAGCAGCCACGCACCTAGCACTGGCCTAGCAGGCACTGAGCCACAAGTGACCTCACAATTGAAAACAGCAGCCACGCACCTAGCACTGGCCTAGCAGGCACTGAGCCACAAGGGACCTCACAATTGAAAACAGCAGCCGCGCACCTAGCACTGGCCTAGCAGGCACTGAGCCACAAGTGACCTCACAATTGAAAACAGCAGCCACGCACCTAGCCCTGGCCTAGCAGGCACTGAGCCACCACTGACCTCACAGTTGAAAACAGCAGCCACGCACCTAGCACTGGCCTAGCAGGCACTGAGCCACAAGTGACCTCACAATTGAAAACAGCAGCCACGCACCTAGCACTGGCCTAGCAGGCACTGAGCCACAAGTGACCTCACAATTGAAAACAGCAGCCACGCACCTAGCACTGGCCTAGCAGGCACTGAGCCACAAGGGACCTCACAATTGAAAACAGCAGCCACGCACCTAACACTGGCCTAGCAGGCACTGAGACACCACTGACCTCACAATTGAAAACAGCAACCACGCACCTAGCACTGGCCTAGCAGGCACTGAGCCACCACTGACCTCACAATTGAAAACAGCAGCCACGCACCTAGCACTGGCCTAGCAGGCACTGAGCCACAAGGGACCTCACAATTGAAAACAGCAGCCACGCACCTAGCACTGGCCTAGCAGGCACTGAGCCACCACTGACCTCACAATTGAAAACAGCAGCCACGCACCTAGCACTGGCCTAACAGGTACTGAGCCATAAGTGACCTCACAATTGAAAACAGCAGCCACGCACCCAGCACTGGCCTAGCAGGCACTAAGCCACAAGTGACCTCGCAGCCACAAACAGCACCCACGCACCTCGCACTGGCCTAGCAGGCACTGAGCCACCACTGACCTCACAATTGAAAACAGCAGCCACGCACCTAGCACTGGCCTAGCAGGCACTGAGCCACCACTGACCTCACAATTGAAAACAGCAGCCACGCAACTAGCACTGGCCTAGCAGGCACTGAGCCACAAGGGACCTCACAATTGAAACAGCAGCCACGCACCTAGCACTGGCCTAGCAGGCACTGAGCCACAAGTGACCTCACAATTGAAAACAGCAGCCACGCACCTAGCACTGGCCTAGCAGGCACTGAGCCACAAGTGACCTCACAATTGAAAACAGCAGCCACGCACCTAGCACTGGCCTAGCAGGCACTGAGCCACCACTGACCTCACAATTGAAAACAGCAGCCACGCACCTAGCACTGGCCTAGCAGGCACTGAGCCACAAGTGACCTCACAATTGAAAACAGCAGCCACGCACCTAGCACTGGCCTACCAGGCACTGAGCCCCAAGGGACCTCACAATTGAAAACAGCAGCCACGCGCCTAGCACTGTCTTAGCAGGCACTGAGCCACCACTGACCTCACAATTGAAAACAGCAGCCACGCACCTAGCACTGGCCTAGCAGGCACTGAGCCACAAGTGACCTCACAAATGAAAACAGCAGCCACGCACCTAGCACTGGCCTAGCAGGCACTGAGCCACAAGTGACCTCACAAATGAAAACAGCAGCCACGCACCTAGCGCTGGCCTAGCAGGCACTGAGCCACCACTGACCTCACAACCACCAACAGCAGCCACGCACCTAGCACTGGCCTAGCAGGCACTGAGCCACCACTGACCTCACAACCACAAACAGCAGCCACGCACCTAGCACTGGCCTAGCAGGCACTGAGCCACCACTGACCTCACAACCACAAACAGCAGCCACGCACCTAGCACTGGCCTAGCAGGCACTGAGCCACAAGGGACCTCACAATTGAAAACAGCAGCCACGCACCTAGCACTGGCGTAGCAGGCACTGAGCCACAAGTGACCTCACAACCACAAACAGCAGCCACGCACCTAGCACTGGCCTAGCAGGCACTGAGCCACCACTGACCTCACAACCACAAACAGCAGCCACGCACCTAGCACTGGCCTAGCAGGCACTGAGCCACCACTGACCTCACAACCACAAACAGCAGCCACGCACCTAGCACTGGCCTAGCAGGCACTGAGCCACCACTGACCTCACAACCACCAACAGCTGCCACGCACCTAGCACTGGCCTAGTAGGCACTGAGCCACAAGTGACCTCACAATTGAAAACAGCAGCCACGCACCTAGCACTGGCCTAGCAGGCACTGAGCCACAAGTGACCTCACAATTGAAAACAGCAAGCACGCACCTAGCACTGGCCTAGCAGGCACTGAGCCACAAGTGACCTCACAATTGAAAACAGCAGCCACGCACCTAGCACTGGCCTAGCAGGCACTGAGCCACAAGTGACCTCACAATTGAAAACAGCAGCCACGCACCTAGCACTGGCCTAGCAGGCACTGAGCCACCACTGACCTCACAATTGAAAACAGCAGCCACGCACCTAGCACTGGCCTAGCAGGCACTGAGCCACAAGTGACCTCACAATTGAAAACAGCAGCCACGCACCTAGCACTGGCCTAGCAGGCACTGAGGCACTAGGGACTTCACAACCAAAAACAGCAGCCACGCACCTAGCACTGGCCCAGCAGGCACTGAGCCACCACTGACCTCACAATTGAAAACAGCAGCCACGCACCTAGCACTGGCCTAGTAGGCACTGAGCAACAAGGGACCTCGCAGGAACAAACAGCAGCCACGCACCTAGCACTGGCCTAGCAGGCACTGAGCCACAAGTGACCTCACAATTGAAAACAGCAGCCACGCACCTAGCACTGGCCTGGCAGGTACTGAGCCACAAGTGACCTCACAATTGAAAACAGCAACCACGCACCTAGCACTGGCCTAGCAGGCACTGAGCCACCACTGACCTCACAATTGAAAACAGCAGCCACGCACCTAGCACTGGCCTAGCAGGCACTGAGCCACAAGTGACCTCACAATTGAAAACAGCAGCCACGCACCTAGCACTGGCCTAGCAGGCACTGAGCCACCACTGACCTCACAATTGAAAACAGCAGCCACGCACCTAGCACTGGCCTAGCAGGCACTGAGCCACAAGGGACCTCACAATTGAAACAGCAGCCACGCACCTAGCACTGGCCTAGCAGGCACTGAGCCACAAGTGACCTCACAATTGAAAACAGCAGCCACGCACCTAGCACTGGCCTAGCAGGCACTGAGCCACAAGTGACCTCACAATTGAAAACAGCAGCCACGCACCTAGCACTGGCCTAGCAGGCACTGAGCCACCACTGACCTCACAATTGAAAACAGCAGCCACGCACCTAGCACTGGCCTAGCAGGCACTGAGCCACAATTGACCTCACAATTGAAAACAGCAGCCACGCACCTAGCACTGGCCTAGCAGGCACTGAACCACAAGTGACCTCACAACCACAAACAGCAGCCACGCACCTAGCACTGGCCTAGCAGGCACTGAGCCACCACTGACCTCACAACCACAAACAGCAGCCACGCACCTAGCACTGGCCTAGCAGGCACTGAGCCACCACTGACCTCACAACCACAAACAGCAGCCATGCACCTAGCACTGGCCTAGCAGGCACTGAGCCACCACTGACCTCACAACCACCAACAGCTGCCACGCACCTAGCACTGACCGAGCAGGCACTGAGCCACAAGTGCCCTCACAACAACAAACAGCAGCCACGCACCTAGCACTGGCCTAGCAGGCACTGAGCCACCACTGACCTCACAACCACCAAAAGCAGCCACGCACCTAGCACTGGCCTAGCAGGCACTGAGCAACAAGGGACCTCGCAGGAACAAACAGCAGCCACGCACCTAGCACTGGCCTAGCAGGCACTGAGCCACAAGTGACCTCACAATTGAAAACAGCAGCCACGCACCAAGTACTGGCCTAGCAGGCACTGAGCCACAAGTGACATCGCAGCCGCAAACATCACCCACGCACCTAGCACTGGCCTAGCAGGCACTTAGCCACAAGTGACCTCACGATTAAACACAGCAGCCACGCACCTAGCACTGGCCTAGCAGGCACTGAACCACAAGTGACCTCACAATTGAAAACAGCAGCCACGCACCTAGCACTGGCCTAGCAGGCACTGAGCCACAAGTGACCTCACAACCACAAACAGCAGCCACGCACCTAGCACTGGCCTAGCAGGCACTGAGCCACCACTGACCTCACAATTGAAAACAGCAGCCACGCACCTAGCACTGGCCTAGCAGGCACTGAGCCACAAGTGACCTCACAACCACAAACAGCAGCCACGCACCTAGCACTGGCCTAGCAGGCACTGAGCCACAAGTGACCTCACAATTGAAAACAGCAGCCACGCACCTAGCACTGGCCTAGCAGGCACTGAGCCACAAGTGACCTCACAATTGAAAACAGCAAGCACGCACCTAGCACTGGCCTAGCAGGCACTGAGCCACAAGTGACCTCACAATTGAAAACAGCAGCCACGCACCTAGCCCTCGCCTAGCAGGCACTGAGCCACCACTGACCTCACAATTGAAAACAGCAGCCACGCACCTAGCACTGGCCTAGCAGGCACTGAGCCACAAGTGACCTCACAATTGAAAACAGCAGCCACGCACCTAGCACTGGCCTAGCAGGCACTGAGCCACAAGTGACCTCACAACCACAAACAGCAGCCACGCACCTAGCACTGGCCTAGCAGGCACTGAGCCACAAGGGACCTCACAATTGAAAACAGCAACCACGCACCTAGCACTGGCCTAGCAGGCACTGAGCCACAAGTGACCTCACAATTGAAAACAGCAGCCACGCACCTAGCACTGGCCTAGCAGGCACTGAGCCACAAGTGACCTCACAATTGAAAACAGCAGCCACGCACCTAGCACTGGCCTAGCAGGCACTGAGCCACAAGTGACCTCACAATTGAAAACAGCAGCCACGCACCTAGCACTGGCCTAGCAGGCACTGAGCCACCACTGACCTCACAATTGAAAACAGCAGCCACGCACCTAGCACTGGCCTAGCAGGCACTGAGCCACAAGGGACCTCACAATTGAAAACAGCAGCCACGCACCTAGCACTGGCCTAGCAGGCACTGAACCACAAGTGACCTCACAATTGAAAACAGCAGCCACGCACCTAGCACTGGCCTAGCAGGCACTGAGCCACCACTGACCTCACAATTGAAAACAGCAGCCACGCACCTAGCACTGGCCTAGCAGGCACTGAACCACAAGTGACCTCACAATTGAAAACAGCAGCCACGCACCTAGCACTGGCCTGGCAGGTACTGAGCCACAAGTGACCTCACAATTGAAAACAGCAACCACGCACCTAGCACTGGCCTAGCAGGCACTGAGCCACCACTGACCTCACAATTGAAAACAGCAGCCAGGCACCTAGCACTGGCCTAGCAGGCACTGAACCACAAGTGACCTCACAATTGAAAACATCAGCCACGCACCTAGCACTGGCCTAGCAGGCACTGAGCCACCACTGACCTCACAATTGAAAACAGCAGCCACGCACCTAGCACTGGCCTAGCAGGCACTGAGCCACAAGGGACCTCACAATTGAAACAGCAGCCACGCACCTAGCACTGGCCTAGCAGGCACTGAGCCACAAGTGACCTCACAATTGAAAACAGCAGCCACGCACCTAGCACTGGCCTAGCAGGCACTGAGCCACAAGTGACCTCACAATTGAAAACAGCAGCCACGCACCTAGCACTGGCCTAGCAGGCACTGAGCCACCACTGACCTCACAATTGAAAACAGCAGCCACGCACCTAGCACTGGCCTAGCAGGCACTGAGCCACAAGTGACCTCACAATTGAAAACAGCAGCCACGCACCTAGCACTGGCCTAGCAGGCACTGAGCCCCAAGGGACCTCACAATTGAAAACAGCAGCCACGCACCTAGCACTGTCTTAGCAGGCACTGAGCCACAAGGGACCTCACAATTGAAAACAGCAGCCACGCACCTAGCACCGGCCTAGCAGGCACTGAGCCACAAGTGACCTCACAATTGAAAACAGCAGCCACGCACCTAGCACTGGCCTAGCAGGCACTGAGCCACAAGTGACCTCACAATTGAAAAGAGCAGCCACGCACCTAGCGCTGGCCTAGCAGGCACTGAGCCACCACTGACCTCACAACCACCAACAGCAGCCACGCACCTAGCACTGGCCTAGCAGGCACTGAGCCACCACTGACCTCACAACCACAAACAGCAGCCACGCACCTAGCACTGGCCTAGCAGGCACTGAGCTACCACTGACCTCACAACCACAAACATCACCCACGCACCTAGCACTGGCCTAGCAGGCATTGAGCCACAAGTGACCTCACAACTGAAAACAGCATCCACGCACCTAGCACTGGCGTAGCAGGCACTGAGCCACAAGTGACCTCACAACCACAAACAGCAGCCACGCACCTAGCACTGGCCTAGCAGGCACTGAGCCACCACTGACCTCACAATTGAAAACAGCAGCCACGCACCTAGCACTGGCCTAGCAGGCACTGAGCCACCACTGACCTCACAACCACCAACAGCAGCCATGCACCTAGCACTGGCCTAGCAGGCACTGAGCCACCACTGACCTCACAACCACCAACAGCTGCAACGCACCTAGCACTGACCGAGCAGGCACTGAGCCACAAGTGCCCTCACAACTACAAACAGCAGCCACGCACCTAGCACTGGCCTAGCAGGCACTGAGCCACCACTGACCTCACAACCACCAAAAGCAGCCACGCACCTAGCACTGGCCTAGTAGGCACTGAGCCACCACTGACCTCACAATTGAAAACAGCAGCCACGCACCTAGCACTGGCCTAGCAGGCACTGAGCCACAAGTGACCTCACAATTGAAAACAGCAAGCACGCACCTAGCACTGGCCTAGCAGGCACTGAGCCACCACTGACCTCACAATTGAAAACAGCAGCCACGCACCTAGCCCTCGCCTAGCAGGCACTGAGCCACAAGGGACCTCACAATTGAAAACAGCAGCCACGCACCTAGCACTGGCCTAGCAGGCACTGAACCACAAGTGACCTCACAATTGAAAACAGCAGCCACGCACCTAGCACTGGCCCAGCAGGCACTGAGCCACTAGGGACCTCACAACCACAAACAGCAGCCACGCACCTAGCACTGGCCTAGCAGGCACTGAGCCACAAGGGACCTCACAATTGTAAACAGCAGCCACGCACCTAGCACTGGCCTAGCAGGCACTGAGCCACAAGTGACCTCACAATTGAAAACAGCAGCCACGCACCTAGCACTGGCCTAGCAGGCACTGAGCCACAAGTGACCTCACAATTGAAAACAGCAGCCACGCACCTAGCACTGGCCTAGCAGGCACTGAGCCACCACTGACCTCACAACTGAAAACAGCAGCCACGCACCTAGCACTGGCCTAGCAGGCACTGAGCCACAATTGACCTCACAATTGAAAACAGCAACCACGCACCTAGCACTGGCCTGGCAGGTACTGAGCCACAAGTGACCTCACAATTGAAAACAGCAGCCACGCACCTAGCACTGGCCTAGCAGGCACTGAGCCACCACTGACCTCACAATTGAAAACAGCAGCCACGCACCTAGCACTGGCCTAGCAGGCACTGAGCCACAAGGGACCTCACAATTGAAACAGCAGCCACGCACCTAGCACTGGCCTAGCAGGCACTGAGCCACAAGTGACCTCACAATTGAAAACAGCAGCCACGCACCTAGCACTGGCCTAGCAGGCACTGAGCCACAAGTGACCTCACAATTGAAAACAGCAGCCACGCACCTAGCACTGGCCTAGCAGGCACTGAGCCACCACTGACCTCACAACCACAAACAGCAGCCACGCACCTAGCACTGGCCTAGCAGGCACTGAGCTACCACTGACCTCACAACCACAAACAGCAGCCACGCACCTAGCACTGGCCTAGCAGGCATTGAGCCACAAGTGACCTCACAACTGAAAACAGCATCCACGCACCTAGCACTGGCCTAGCAGGCACTGAGCCACCACTGACCTCACAATTGAAAACAGCAGCCACGCACCTAGCACTGGCCTAGCAGGCACTGAGCCACCACTGACCTGACAACCACAAACAGCAGCCATGCACCTAGCACTGGCCTAGCAGGCACTGAGCCACCACTGACCTCACAACCACCAACAGCTGCCACGCACCTAGCACTGACCGAGCAGGCACTGAGCCACAAGTGCCCTCACAACAACAAACAGCAGCCACGCACCTAGCACTGGCCTAGCAGGCACTGAGCCACCACTGACCTCACAACCACCAAAAGCAGCCACGCACCTAGCACTGGCCTAGTAGGCACTGAGCCACAAGGGACCTCACAATTGAAAACAGCAGCCACGCACCTAGCACTGGCCTAGCAGGCACTGAGCCACAAGTGACCTCACAATTGAAAACAGCAGCCACGCACCTAGCACTGGCCTAGCAGGCACTGAGCCACAAGTGACCTCACAATTGAAAACAGCACACACGCACCTAGCACTGGCCTAGCAGGCACTGAGCCACAAGGGACTTCACAATTGAAAACAGCAGCCACGCACCTAGCACTGGCCTAGCAGGCACTGAGCCACCACTGACCTCACAATTGTAAACAGCACCCACGCACCTAGCACTGGCCTAGCAGGCACTGAGCCACTAGGGTCCTCACAACCAAAAACATCACCCACGCACCTAGCACTGGCCTAGCAGGCACTGAGCCACAAGTGACCTCACAATTGAAAACAGCAGCCACGCACCTAGCACTGGCCTAGCAGGCACTGAGCCACAAGTGACCTCACGATTAAACACAGCAGCCACGCACCTAGCACTGGCCTAGCAGGCACTGAGCCACAAGTGACCTCACAATTGAAAACAGCAGCCACGCACCTAGCACTGGCCTAGCAGGCACTGAGCCACAAGTGACCTCACAACCACAAACAGCAGCCACGCACCTAGCACTGGCCTAGCAGGCACTGAGCCACCACTGACCTCACAATTGAAAACAGCAGCCACGCACCTAGCACTGGCCTAGCAGGCACTGAGCCACAAGTGACCTCACAATTGAAAACAGCAGCCACGCACCTAGCACTGGCCTACCAGGCACTGAGCCCCAAGGGACCTCACAATTGAAAACAGCAGCCACGCACCTAGCACTGTCTTAGCAGGCACTGAGCCACCACTGACCTCACAATTGAAAACAGCAGCCACGCACCTAGCACTGGCCTAGCAGGCACTGAGCCACAAGTGACCTCACAAATGAAAACAGCAGCCACGCACCTAGCACTGGCCTAGCAGGCACTGAGCCACAAGGGACCTCGCAGCCGCAAACATCACCCACGCACCTAGCACTGGCCTAGCAGGCACTGAGCCACCACTGACCTCACAACCACAAACAGCAGCCACGCACCTAGCACTGGCCTAGCAGGCACTGAGCCACCACTGACCTCACAACCACAAACAGCAGCCATGCACCTAGCACTGGCCTAGCAGGCACTGAGCCACCACTGACCTCACAACCACCAACAGCTGCCACGCACCTAGCACTGACCGAGCAGGCACTGAGCCACAAGTGCCCTCACAACTACAAACAGCAGCCACGCACCGAGCACCGGCCTAGCAGGCACTGAGCCACCACTGACCTCACAACCACCAAAAGCAGCCACGCACCTAGCACTGGCCTAGTAGGCACTGAGCCACAAGGGACCTCACAATTGAAAACAGCAGCCACGCACCTAGCACTGGCCTAGCAGGCACTGAGCCACAAGTGACCTCACAATTGAAAACAGCAAGCACGCACCTAGCACTGGCCTAGCAGGCACTGAGCCACAAGTGACCTCACAACCACAAACAGCAGCCACGCACCTAGCCCTCGCCTAGCAGGCACTGAGCCACCACTGACCTCACAATTGAAAACAGCAGCCACGCACCTAGCACTGGCCTAGCAGGCACTGAGCCACAAGTGACCTCACAATTGAAAACAGCAGCCACGCACCTAGCACTGGCCTAGCAGGCACTGAGCCACAAGGGACCTCACAACCACAAACAGCAGCCACGCACCTAGCACTGGCCTAGCAGGCACTGAGCCACAAGGGACCTCACAATTGAAAACAGCAGCCACGCACCTAGCACTGGCCTAGCAGGCACTGAGCCACAAGTGACCTCACAATTGAAAACAGCAGCCACGCACCTAGCACTGGCCCAGCAGGCACTGAGCCACTAGGGACCTCACAACCAAAAACATCACCCACGCACCTAGCACTGGCCTAGCAGGCACTGAGCCACAAGAGACCTCACAACAACAATCAGCAGCCACACACCTAGCACTGGCCTAGCAGGCACTGAGCCACAAGTGACCTCACAATTGAAAACAGCAGCCACGCACCTAGCACTGGCCTAGCAGGCACTGAGCCACCACTGACCTCACAATTGAAAACAGCAGCCACGCACCTAGCACTGGCCTAGCAGGCACTGAGCCACAAGGGACCACGCAGCCGCAAACATCACCCACGCACCTAGCACTGGCCTAGCAGGCACTGAGCCACAAGGGACCTCACAATTGAAAACAGCAGCCACGCACCTAGCACTGGCCTAGCAGGCACTGAACCACAAGTGACCTCACAATTGAAAACAGCAGCCACGCACCTAGCACTGGCCTAGCAGGCACTGAGCCACCACTGACCTCACAATTGAAAACAGCAGCCACGCACCTAGCACTGGCCTAGCAGGCACTGAGCCACAAGTGACCTCACAATTGAAAACAGCAGCCACGCACCTAGCACTGGCCTAGCAGGCACTGAGCCACAAGTGACCTCACAATTGAAAACAGCAGCCACGCACCTAGCACTGGCCTAGCAGGCACTGAGCCACAAGGGACCTCACAATTGAAAACAGCAGCCGCGCACCTAGCACTGGCCTAGCAGGCACTGAGCCACAAGTGACCTCACAATTGAAAACAGCAGCCACGCACCTAGCACTGGCCTAGCAGGCACTGAGCCACAAGGGACCTCACAATTGAAAACAGCAGCCACGCACCTAGCACTGGCCTAGCAGGCACTGAACCACAAGTGACCTCACAATTGAAAACAGCAGCCACGCACCTAGCACTGGCCTAGCAGGCACTGAGCCACCACTGACCTCACAATTGAAAACAGCAGCCACGCACCTAGCACTGGCCTAGCAGGCACTGAGCCACAAGTGACCTCACAATTGAAAACAGCAGCCACGCACCTAGCACTGGCCTAGCAGGCACTGAGCCACAAGTGACCTCACAATTGAAAACAGCAGCCACGCACCTAGCACTGGCCTAGCAGGCACTGAGCCACAAGGGACCTCACAATTGAAAACAGCAGCCACGCACCTAACACTGGCCTAGCAGGCACTGAGACACCACTGACCTCACAATTGAAAACAGCAACCACGCACCTAGCACTGGCCTAGCAGGCACTGAGCCACCACTGACCTCACAATTGAAAACAGCAGCCACGCACCTAGCACTGGCCTAGCAGGCACTGAGCCACAAGGGACCTCACAATTGAAAACAGCAGCCACGCACCTAGCACTGGCCTAGCAGGCACTGAGCCACCACTGACCTCACAATTGAAAACAGCAGCCACGCACCTAGCACTGGCCTAACAGGTACTGAGCCATAAGTGACCTCACAATTGAAAACAGCAGCCACGCACCCAGCACTGGCCTAGCAGGCACTAAGCCACAAGTGACCTCGCAGCCACAAACAGCACCCACGCACCTCGCACTGGCCTAGCAGGCACTGAGCCACCACTGACCTCACAATTGAAAACAGCAGCCACGCACCTAGCACTGGCCTAGCAGGCACTGAGCCACCACTGACCTCACAATTGAAAACAGCAGCCACGCACCTAGCACTGGCCTAGCAGGCACTGAGCCACAAGGGACCTCACAATTGAAACAGCAGCCACGCACCTAGCACTGGCCTAGCAGGCACTGAGCCACAAGTGACCTCACAATTGAAAACAGCAGCCACGCACCTAGCACTGGCCTAGCAGGCACTGAGCCACAAGTGACCTCACAATTGAAAACAGCAGCCACGCACCTAGCACTGGCCTAGCAGGCACTGAGCCACCACTGACCTCACAATTGAAAACAGCAGCCACGCACCTAGCACTGGCCTAGCAGGCACTGAGCCACAAGTGACCTCACAATTGAAAACAGCAGCCACGCACCTAGCACTGGCCTACCAGGCACTGAGCCCCAAGGGACCTCACAATTGAAAACAGCAGCCACGCACCTAGCACTGTCTTAGCAGGCACTGAGCCACCACTGACCTCACAATTGAAAACAGCAGCCACGCACCTAGCACTGGCCTAGCAGGCACTGAGCCACAAGTGACCTCACAAATGAAAACAGCAGCCACGCACCTAGCACTGGCCTAGCAGGCACTGAGCCACAAGTGACCTCACAAATGAAAACAGCAGCCACGCACCTAGCGCTGGCCTAGCAGGCACTGAGCCACCACTGACCTCACAACCACCAACAGCAGCCACGCACCTAGCACTGGCCTAGCAGGCACTGAGCCACCACTGACCTCACAACCACAAACAGCACCCACGCACCTAGCACTGGCCTAGCAGGCACTGAGCCACCACTGACCTCACAACCACAAACAGCAGCCACGCACCTAGCACTGGCCTAGCAGGCACTGAGCCACAAGGGACCTCACAATTGAAAACAGCAGCCACGCACCTAGCACTGGCGTAGCAGGCACTGAGCCACAAGTGACCTCACAACCACAAACAGCAGCCACGCACCTAGCACTGGCCTAGCAGGCACTGAGCCACCACTGACCTCACAACCACAAACAGCAGCCACGCACCTAGCACTGGCCTAGCAGGCACTGAGCCACCACTGACCTCACAACCACCAACAGCAGCCACGCACCTAGCACTGGCCTAGCAGGCACTGAGCCACCACTGACCTCACAACCACCAACAGCTGCCACGCACCTAGCACTGGCCTAGTAGGCACTGAGCCACAAGGGACCTCACAATTGAAAACAGCAGCCACGCACCTAGCACTGGCCTAGCAGGCACTGAGCCACAAGTGACCTCACAATTGAAAACAGCAAGCACGCACCTAGCACTGGCCTAGCAGGCACTGAGCCACAAGTGACCTCACAATTGAAAACAGCAGCCACGCACCTAGCACTGGCCTAGCAGGCACTGAGCCACAAGTGACCTCACAATTGAAAACAGCAGCCACGCACCTAGCACTGGCCTAGCAGGCACTGAGCCACCACTGACCTCACAATTGAAAACAGCAGCCACGCACCTAGCACTGGCCTAGCAGGCACTGAGCCACAAGTGACCTCACAATTGAAAACAGCAGCCACGCACCTAGCACTGGCCTAGCAGGCACTGAGGCACTAGGGACTTCACAACCAAAAACAGCAGCCACGCACCTAGCACTGGCCCAGCAGGCACTGAGCCACCACTGACCTCACAATTGAAAACAGCAGCCACGCACCTAGCACTGGCCTAGTAGGCACTGAGCAACAAGGGACCTCGCAGGAACAAACAGCAGCCACGCACCTAGCACTGGCCTAGCAGGCACTGAGCCACAAGTGACCTCACAATTGAAAACAGCAGCCACGCACCTAGCACTGGCCTGGCAGGTACTGAGCCACAAGTGACCTCACAATTGAAAACAGCAACCACGCACCTAGCACTGGCCTAGCAGGCACTGAGCCACCACTGACCTCACAATTGAAAACAGCAGCCACGCACCTAGCACTGGCCTAGCAGGCACTGAGCCACAAGTGACCTCACAATTGAAAACAGCAGCCACGCACCTAGCACTGGCCTAGCAGGCACTGAGCCACCACTGACCTCACAATTGAAAACAGCAGCCACGCACCTAGCACTGGCCTAGCAGGCACTGAGCCACAAGGGACCTCACAATTGAAACAGCAGCCACGCACCTAGCACTGGCCTAGCAGGCACTGAGCCACAAGTGACCTCACAATTGAAAACAGCAGCCACGCACCTAGCACTGGCCTAGCAGGCACTGAGCCACAAGTGACCTCACAATTGAAAACAGCAGCCACGCACCTAGCACTGGCCTAGCAGGCACTGAGCCACCACTGACCTCACAATTGAAAACAGCAGCCACGCACCTAGCACTGGCCTAGCAGGCACTGAGCCACAATTGACCTCACAATTGAAAACAGCAGCCACGCACCTAGCACTGGCCTAGCAGGCACTGAACCACAAGTGACCTCACAACCACAAACAGCAGCCACGCACCTAGCACTGGCCTAGCAGGCACTGAGCCACAAGTGACCTCACAATTGAAAACAGCAGCCACGCACCTAGCACTGGCCTAGCAGGCACTGAGCCACCACTGACCTCACAACCACAAACAGCAGCCACGCACCTAGCACTGGCCTAGCAGGCACTGAGCCACCACTGACCTCACAACCACAAACAGCAGCCATGCACCTAGCACTGGCCTAGCAGGCACTGAGCCACCACTGACCTCACAACCACCAACAGCTGCCACGCACCTAGCACTGACCGAGCAGGCACTGAGCCACAAGTGCCCTCACAACAACAAACAGCAGCCACGCACCTAGCACTGGCCTAGCAGGCACTGAGCCACCACTGACCTCACAACCACCAAAAGCAGCCACGCACCTAGCACTGGCCTAGCAGGCACTGAGCAACAAGGGACCTCGCAGGAACAAACAGCAGCCACGCACCTAGCACTGGCCTAGCAGGCACTGAGCCACAAGTGACCTCACAATTGAAAACAGCAGCCACGCACCTAGCACTGGCCTAGCAGGCACTGAGCCACAAGTGACATCGCAGCCGCAAACATCACCCACGCACCTAGCACTGGCCTAGCAGGCACTGAGCCACCACTGACCTCACAATTGAAAACAGCAGCCACGCACCTAGCACTGGCCTAGCAGGCACTGAGCCACAAGTGACCTCACAACCACAAACAGCAGCCACGCACCTAGCACTGGCCTAGCAGGCACTGAGCCACAAGTGACCTCACAATTGAAAACAGCAGCCACGCACCTAGCACTGGCCTAGCAGGCACTGAGCCACAAGTGACCTCACAATTGAAAACAGCAAGCACACACCTAGCACTGGCCTAGCAGGCACTGAGCCACAAGTGACCTCACAATTGAAAACAGCAGCCACGCACCTAGCCCTCGCCTAGCAGGCACTGAGCCACCACTGACCTCACAATTGAAAACAGCAGCCACGCACCTAGCACTGGCCTAGCAGGCACTGAGCCACAAGTGACCTCACAATTGAAAACAGCAGCCACGCACCTAGCACTGGCCTAGCAGGCACTGAACCACAAGTGACCTCACAATTGAAAACAGCAGCCACGCACCTAGCACTGGCCTAGCAGGCACTGAGCCACAAGTGACCTCACAACCACAAACAGCAGCCACGCACCTAGCACTGGCCTAGCAGGCACTGAGCCACAAGTGACCTCACAATTGAAAACAGCAGCCACGCACCTAGCACTGGCCTAGCAGGCACTGAGCCACAAGTGACCTCACAACCACAAACAGCAGCCACGCACCTAGCACTGGCCTAGCAGGCACTGAGCCACAAGTGACCTCACAATTGAAAACAGCAAGCACGCACCTAGCACTGGCCTAGCAGGCACTGAGCCACAAGTGACCTCACAATTGAAAACAGCAGCCACGCACCTAGCCCTCGCCTAGCAGGCACTGAGCCACCACTGACCTCACAATTGAAAACAGCAGCCACGCACCTAGCACTGGCCTAGCAGGCACTGAGCCACAAGTGACCTCACAATTGAAAACAGCAGCCACGCACCTAGCACTGGCCTAGCAGGCACTGAGCCACAAGTGACCTCACAACCACAAACAGCAGCCACGCACCTAGCACTGGCCTAGCAGGCACTGAGCCACAAGGGACCTCACAATTGAAAACAGCAGCCGCGCACCTAGCACTGGCCTAGCAGGCACTGAGCCACAAGTGACCTCACAATTGAAAACAGCAGCCACGCACCTAGCACTGGCCTAGCAGGCACTGAGCCACAAGTGACCTCACAATTGAAAACAGCAGCCACGCACCTAGCACTGGCCTAGCAGGCACTGAGCCACAAGTGACCTCACAACCAAAAACAGCAGCCACGCACCTAGCACTGGCCTAGCAGGCACTGAGCCACCACTGACCTCACAATTGAAAACAGCAGCCACGCACCTAGCACTGGCCTAGCAGGCACTGAGCCACAAGGGACCTCACAATTGAAAACAGCAGCCACGCACCTAGCACTGGCCTAGCAGGCACTGAACCACAAGTGACCTCACAATTGAAAACAGCAGCCACGCACCTAGCACTGGCCTAGCAGGCACTGAGCCACCACTGACCTCACAATTGAAAACAGCAGCCACGCACCTAGCACTGGCCTAGCAGGCACTGAACCACAAGTGACCTCACAATTGAAAACAGCAGCCACGCACCTAGCACTGGCCTGGCAGGTACTGAGCCACAAGTGACCTCACAATTGAAAACAGCAACCACGCACCTAGCACTGGCCTAGCAGGCACTGAGCCACCACTGACCTCACAATTGAAAACAGCAGCCAGGCACCTAGCACTGGCCTAGCAGGCACTGAACCACAAGTGACCTCACAATTGAAAACATCAGCCACGCACCTAGCACTGGCCTAGCAGGCACTGAGCCACCACTGACCTCACAATTGAAAACAGCAGCCACGCACCTAGCACTGGCCTAGCAGGCACTGAGCCACAAGGGACCTCACAATTGAAACAGCAGCCACGCACCTAGCACTGGCCTAGCAGGCACTGAGCCACAAGTGACCTCACAATTGAAAACAGCAGCCACGCACCTAGCACTGGCCTAGCAGGCACTGAGCCACAAGTGACCTCACAATTGAAAACAGCAGCCACGCACCTAGCACTGGCCTAGCAGGCACTGAGCCACCACTGACCTCACAATTGAAAACAGCAGCCACGCACCTAGCACTGGCCTAGCAGGCACTGAGCCACAAGTGACCTCACAATTGAAAACAGCAGCCACGCACCTAGCACTGGCCTAGCAGGCACTGAGCCCCAAGGGACCTCACAATTGAAAACAGCAGCCACGCACCTAGCACTGTCTTAGCAGGCACTGAGCCACAAGGGACCTCACAATTGAAAACAGCAGCCACGCACCTAGCACCGGCCTAGCAGGCACTGAGCCACAAGTGACCTCACAATTGAAAACAGCAGCCACGCACCTAGCACTGGCCTAGCAGGCACTGAGCCACAAGTGACCTCACAATTGAAAAGAGCAGCCACGCACCTAGCGCTGGCCTAGCAGGCACTGAGCCACCACTGACCTCACAACCACCAACAGCAGCCACGCACCTAGCACTGGCCTAGCAGGCACTGAGCCACCACTGACCTCACAACCACAAACAGCAGCCACGCACCTAGCACTGGCCTAGCAGGCACTGAGCTACCACTGACCTCACAACCACAAACATCACCCACGCACCTAGCACTGGCCTAGCAGGCATTGAGCCACAAGTGACCTCACAACTGAAAACAGCATCCACGCACCTAGCACTGGCGTAGCAGGCACTGAGCCACAAGTGACCTCACAACCACAAACAGCAGCCACGCACCTAGCACTGGCCTAGCAGGCACTGAGCCACCACTGACCTCACAATTGAAAACAGCAGCCACGCACCTAGCACTGGCCTAGCAGGCACTGAGCCACCACTGACCTGACAACCACAAACAGCAGCCATGCACCTAGCACTGGCCTAGCAGGCACTGAGCCACCACTGACCTCACAACCACCAACAGCTGCAACGCACCTAGCACTGACCGAGCAGGCACTGAGCCACAAGTGCCCTCACAACTACAAACAGCAGCCACGCACCTAGCACTGGCCTAGCAGGCACTGAGCCACCACTGACCTCACAACCACCAAAAGCAGCCACGCACCTAGCACTGGCCTAGTAGGCACTGAGCCACCACTGACCTCACAATTGAAAACAGCAGCCACGCACCTAGCACTGGCCTAGCAGGCACTGAGCCACAAGTGACCTCACAATTGAAAACAGCAAGCACGCACCTAGCACTGGCCTAGCAGGCACTGAGCCACCACTGACCTCACAATTGAAAACAGCAGCCACGCACCTAGCCCTCGCCTAGCAGGCACTGAGCCACCACTGACCTCACAATTGAAAACAGCAGCCACGCACCTAGCACTGGCCTAGCAGGCACTGAGCCACAAGTGACCTCACAATTGAAAACAGCAGCCACGCACCTAGCACTGGCCTAGCAGGCACTGAGCCACCACTGACCTCACAACCACAAACAGCAGCCACGCACCTAGCACTGGCCTAGCAGGCACTGAGCCACAAGGGACCTCACAATTGTAAACAGCAGCCACGCACCTAGCACTGGCCTAGCAGGCACTGAGCCACAAGTGACCTCACAATTGAAAACAGCAGCCACGCACCTAGCACTGGCCCAGCAGGCACTGAGCCACTAGGGACCTCACAACCAAAAACATCACCCACGCACCTAGCACTGGCCTAGCAGGCACTGAGCCACAAGAGACCTCACAACAACAATCAGCAGCCACACACCTAGCACTGGCCTAGCAGGCACTGAGCCACAAGTGACCTCACAATTGAAAACAGCAGCCACGCACCTAGCACTGGCCTAGCAGGCACTGAGCCACCACTGACCTCACAATTGAAAACAGCAGCCACGCACCTAGCACTGGCCTAGCAGGCACTGAGCCACAAGGGACCTCACAATTGAAAACAGCAGCCACGCACCTAGCACTGGCCTAGCAGGCACTGAACCACAAGTGACCTCACAATTGAAAACAGCAGCCACGCACCTAGCACTGGCCTAGCAGGCACTGAGCCACCACTGACCTCACAACTGAAAACAGCAGCCACGCACCTAGCACTGGCCTAGCAGGCACTGAGCCACAATTGACCTCACAATTGAAAACAGCAGCCACGCACCTAGCACTGGCCTGGCAGGTACTGAGCCACAAGTGACCTCACAATTGAAAACAGCAGCCACGCACCTAGCACTGGCCTAGCAGGCACTGAGCCACCACTGACCTCACAATTGAAAACAGCAGCCACGCACCTAGCACTGGCCTAGCAGGCACTGAGCCACAAGGGACCTCACAATTGAAACAGCAGCCACGCACCTAGCACTGGCCTAGCAGGCACTGAGCCACAAGTGACCTCACAATTGAAAACAGCAGCCACGCACCTAGCACTGGCCTAGCAGGCACTGAGCCACAAGTGACCTCACAATTGAAAACAGCAGCCACGCACCTAGCACTGGCCTAGCAGGCACTGAGCCACCACTGACCTCACAACCACAAACAGCAGCCACGCACCTAGCACTGGCCTAGCAGGCACTGAGCTACCACTGACCTCACAACCACAAACAGCAGCCACGCACCTAGCACTGGCCTAGCAGGCATTGAGCCACAAGTGACCTCACAACTGAAAACAGCATCCACGCACCTAGCACTGGCCTAGCAGGCACTGAGCCACCACTGACCTCACAATTGAAAACAGCAGCCACGCACCTAGCACTGGCCTAGCAGGCACTGAGCCACCACTGACCTGACAACCACAAACAGCAGCCATGCACCTAGCACTGGCCTAGCAGGCACTGAGCCACCACTGACCTCACAACCACCAACAGCTGCCACGCACCTAGCACTGACCGAGCAGGCACTGAGCCACAAGTGCCCTCACAACAACAAACAGCAGCCACGCACCTAGCACTGGCCTAGCAGGCACTGAGCCACCACTGACCTCACAACCACCAAAAGCAGCCACGCACCTAGCACTGGCCTAGTAGGCACTGAGCCACAAGTGACCTCACAATTGAAAACAGCAGCCACGCACCTAGCACTGGCCTAGCAGGCACTGAGCCACAAGTGACCTCACAATTGAAAACAGCACACACGCACCTAGCACTGGCCTAGCAGGCACTGAGCCACAAGGGACTTCACAATTGAAAACAGCAGCCACGCACCTAGCACTGGCCTAGCAGGCACTGAGCCACCACTGACCTCACAATTGTAAACAGCACCCACGCACCTAGCACTGGCCTAGCAGGCACTGAGCCACTAGGGTCCTCACAACCAAAAACATCACCCACGCACCTAGCACTGGCCTAGCAGGCACTGAGCCACAAGTGACCTCACAATTGAAAACAGCAGCCACGCACCTAGCACTGGCCTAGCAGGCACTGAGCCACAAGTGACCTCACAATTGAAAACAGCAGCCACGCACCTAGCACTGGCCTAGCAGGCACTGAGCCACAAGTGACCTCACAATTGAAAACAGCAGCCACGCACCTAGCACTGGCCTAGCAGGCACTGAGCCACCACTGACCTCACAATTGAAAACAGCAGCCACGCACCTAGCACTGGCCTAGCAGGCACTGAGCCACAAGGGACCTCACAATTGAAAACAGCAGCCACGCACCTAGCACTGGCCTAGCAGGCACTGAACCACAAGTGACCTCACAATTGAAAACAGCAGCCACGCACCTAGCACTGGCCTAGCAGGCACTGAGCCACCACTGACCTCACAATTGAAAACAGCAGCCACGCACCTAGCACTGGCCTAGCAGGCACTGAACCACAAGTGACCTCACAATTGAAAACAGCAGCCACGCACCTAGCACTGGCCTGGCAGGTACTGAGCCACAAGTGACCTCACAATTGAAAACAGCAACCACGCACCTAGCACTGGCCTAGCAGGCACTGAGCCACCACTGACCTCACAACCACAAACAGCAGCCACGCACCTAGCACTGGCCTAGCAGGCACTGAACCACAAGTGACCTCACAATTGAAAACATCAGCCACGCACCTAGCACTGGCCTAGCAGGCACTGAGCCACCACTGACCTCACAATTGAAAACAGCAGCCACGCACCTAGCACTGGCCTAGCAGGCACTGAGCCACAAGGGACCTCACAATTGAAACAGCAGCCACGCACCTAGCACTGGCCTAGCAGGCACTGAGCCACAAGTGACCTCACAATTGAAAACAGCAGCCACGCACCTAGCACTGGCCTAGCAGGCACTGAGCCACAAGTGACCTCACAATTGAAAACAGCAGCCACGCACCTAGCACTGGCCTAGCAGGCACTGAGCCACCACTGACCTCACAATTGAAAACAGCAGCCACGCACCTAGCACTGGCCTAGCAGGCACTGAGCCACAAGTGACCTCACAATTGAAAACAGCAGCCACGCACCTAGCACTGGCCTAGCAGGCACTGAGCCCCAAGGGACCTCACAATTGAAAACAGCAGCCACGCACCTAGCACTGTCTTAGCAGGCACTGAGCCACAAGGGACCTCACAATTGAAAACAGCAGCCACGCACCTAGCACCGGCCTAGCAGGCACTGAGCCACAAGTGACCTCACAATTGAAAACAGCAGCCACGCACCTAGCACTGGCCTAGCAGGCACTGAGCCACAAGTGACCTCACAATTGAAAAGAGCAGCCACGCACCTAGCGCTGGCCTAGCAGGCACTGAGCCACCACTGACCTCACAACCACCAACAGCAGCCACGCACCTAGCACTGGCCTAGCAGGCACTGAGCCACCACTGACCTCACAACCACAAACAGCAGCCACGCACCTAGCACTGGCCTAGCAGGCACTGAGCTACCACTGACCTCACAACCACAAACATCACCCACGCACCTAGCACTGGCCTAGCAGGCATTGAGCCACAAGTGACCTCACAACTGAAAACAGCATCCACGCACCTAGCACTGGCGTAGCAGGCACTGAGCCACAAGTGACCTCACAACCACAAACAGCAGCCACGCACCTAGCACTGGCCTAGCAGGCACTGAGCCACCACTGACCTCACAGTTGAAAACAGCAGCCACGCACCTAGCACTGGCCTAGCAGGCACTGAGCCACCACTGACCTGACAACCACAAACAGCAGCCATGCACCTAGCACTGGCCTAGCAGGCACTGAGCCACCACTGACCTCACAACCACCAACAGCTGCAACGCACCTAGCACTGACCGAGCAGGCACTGAGCCACAAGTGCCCTCACAACTACAAACAGCAGCCACGCACCTAGCACTGGCCTAGCAGGCACTGAGCCACCACTGACCTCACAACCACCAAAAGCAGCCACGCACCTAGCACTGGCCTAGTAGGCACTGAGCCACCACTGACCTCACAATTGAAAACAGCAGCCACGCACCTAGCACTGGCCTAGCAGGCACTGAGCCACAAGTGACCTCACAATTGAAAACAGCAAGCACGCACCTAGCACTGGCCTAGCAGGCACTGAGCCACCACTGACCTCACAATTGAAAACAGCAGCCACGCACCTAGCCCTCGCCTAGCAGGCACTGAGCCACCACTGACCTCACAATTGAAAACAGCAGCCACGCACCTAGCACTGGCCTAGCAGGCACTGAGCCACAAGTGACCTCACAATTGAAAACAGCAGCCACGCACCTAGCACTGGCCTAGCAGGCACTGAGCCACAAGTGACCTCACAACCACAAACAGCAGCCACGCACCTAGCACTGGCCTAGCAGGCACTGAGCCACAAGTGACCTCGCAGCCACAAACAGCAGGCACGCACCTAGCACTGGCCTAGCAGGCACTGAGCCACAAGTGACCTCACAATTGAAAACAGCAGCCACGCACCTAGCACTGGCCCAGCAGGCACTGAGCCACTAGGGACCTCACAACCAAAAACATCACCCACGCACCTAGCACTGGCCTAGCAGGCACTGAGCCACAAGAGACCTCACAACAACAATCAGCAGCCACACACCTAGCACTGGCCTAGCAGGCACTGAGCCACAAGTGACCTCACAATTGAAAACAGCAGCCACGCACCTAGCACTGGCCTAGCAGGCACTGAGCCACCACTGACCTCACAATTGAAAACAGCAGCCACGCACCTAGCACTGGCCTAGCAGGCACTGAGCCACAAGGGACCTCACAATTGAAAACAGCAGCCACGCACCTAGCACTGGCCTAGCAGGCACTGAACCACAAGTGACCTCACAATTGAAAACAGCAGCCACGCACCTAGCACTGGCCTAGCAGGCACTGAGCCACCACTGACCTCACAACTGAAAACAGCAGCCACGCACCTAGCACTGGCCTAGCAGGCACTGAGCCACAATTGACCTCACAATTGAAAACAGCAGCCACGCACCTAGCACTGGCCTGGCAGGTACTGAGCCACAAGTGACCTCACAATTGAAAACAGCACCCACGCACCTAGCACTGGCCTAGCAGGCACTGAGCCACAAGTGACCTCACAATTGAAAACAGCAGCCACGCACCTAGCACTGGCCTAGCAGGCACTGAGCCACAAGGGACCTCACAATTGAAACAGCAGCCACGCACCTAGCACTGGCCTAGCAGGCACTGAGCCACAAGTGACCTCACAATTGAAAACAGCAGCCACGCACCTAGCACTGGCCTAGCAGGCACTGAGCCACAAGTGACCTCACAATTGAAAACAGCAGCCACGCACCTAGCACTGGCCTAGCAGGCACTGAGCCACCACTGACCTCACAACCACAAACAGCAGCCACGCACCTAGCACTGGCCTAGCAGGCACTGAGCTACCACTGACCTCACAACCACAAACAGCAGCCACGCACCTAGCACTGGCCTAGCAGGCATTGAGCCACAAGTGACCTCACAACTGAAAACAGCATCCACGCACCTAGCACTGGCCTAGCAGGCACTGAGCCACCACTGACCTCACAATTGAAAACAGCAGCCACGCACCTAGCACTGGCCTAGCAGGCACTGAGCCACCACTGACCTCACAACCACCAACAGCAGCCACGCACCTAGCACTGGCCTAGCAGGCACTGAGCCACCACTGACCTCACAACCACAAACAGCAGCCACGCACCTAGCACTGGCCTAGCAGGCACTGAGCTACCACTGACCTCACAACCACAAACATCACCCACGCACCTAGCACTGGCCTAGCAGGCATTGAGCCACAAGTGACCTCACAACTGAAAACAGCATCCACGCACCTAGCACTGGCGTAGCAGGCACTGAGCCACAAGTGACCTCACAACCACAAACAGCAGCCACGCACCTAGCACTGGCCTAGCAGGCACTGAGCCACCACTGACCTCACAATTGAAAACAGCAGCCACGCACCTAGCACTGGCCTAGCAGGCACTGAGCCACCACTGACCTGACAACCACAAACAGCAGCCATGCACCTAGCACTGGCCTAGCAGGCACTGAGCCACCACTGACCTCACAACCACCAACAGCTGCAACGCACCTAGCACTGACCGAGCAGGCACTGAGCCACAAGTGCCCTCACAACTACAAACAGCAGCCACGCACCTAGCACTGGCCTAGCAGGCACTGAGCCACCACTGACCTCACAACCACCAAAAGCAGCCACGCACCTAGCACTGGCCTAGTAGGCACTGAGCCACCACTGACCTCACAATTGAAAACAGCAGCCACGCACCTAGCACTGGCCTAGCAGGCACTGAGCCACAAGTGACCTCACAATTGAAAACAGCAAGCACGCACCTAGCACTGGCCTAGCAGGCACTGAGCCACCACTGACCTCACAATTGAAAACAGCAGCCACGCACCTAGCCCTCGCCTAGCAGGCACTGAGCCACCACTGACCTCACAATTGAAAACAGCAGCCACGCACCTAGCACTGGCCTAGCAGGCACTGAGCCACAAGGGACCTCGCAGCCGCAAACATCACCCACGCACCTAGCACTGGCCTAGCAGGCACTGAGCCTCAAGTGACCTCACAATTGAAAACAGCAGCCACGCACCTAGCACTGGCCTAGCAGGCACTGAGCCACCACTGACCTCACAACCACAAACAGCAGCCACGCACCTAGCACTGGCCTAGCAGGCACTGAGCCACCACTGACCTCACAGTTGAAAACAGCAGCCACGCACCTAGCACTGGCCTAGCAGGCACTGAGCCACAAGTGACCTCACAATTGAAAACAGCAGCCACGCACCTAGCACTGGCCTAGCAGGCACTGAGCCACCACTGACCTCACAATTGTAAACAGCAGCCACGCACCTAGCACTGGCCTAGCAGGCACTGAGCCACAAGTGACCTCACAATTGAAAACAGCAGCCACGCACCTAGCACTGGCCCAGCAGGCACTGAGCCACTAGGGACCTCACAACCAAAAACATCACCCACGCACCTAGCACTGGCCTAGCAGGCACTGAGCCACAAGAGACCTCACAACAACAATCAGCAGCCACACACCTAGCACTGGCCTAGCAGGCACTGAGCCACAAGTGACCTCACAATTGAAAACAGCAGCCACGCACCTAGCACTGGCCTAGCAGGCACTGAGCCACCACTGACCTCACAATTGAAAACAGCAGCCACGCACCTAGCACTGGCCTAGCAGGCACTGAGCCACAAGGGACCTCACAATTGAAAACAGCAGCCACGCACCTAGCACTGGCCTAGCAGGCACTGAACCACAAGTGACCTCACAATTGAAAACAGCAGCCACGCACCTAGCACTGGCCTAGCAGGCACTGAGCCACCACTGACCTCACAACTGAAAACAGCAGCCACGCACCTAGCACTGGCCTAGCAGGCACTGAGCCACAATTGACCTCACAATTGAAAACAGCAGCCACGCACCTAGCACTGGCCTGGCAGGTACTGAGCCACAAGTGACCTCACAATTGAAAACAGCAGCCACGCACCTAGCACTGGCCTAGCAGGCACTGAGCCACCACTGACCTCACAATTGAAAACAGCAGCCACGCACCTAGCACTGGCCTAGCAGGCACTGAGCCACAAGGGACCTCACAATTGAAACAGCAGCCACGCACCTAGCACTGGCCTAGCAGGCACTGAGCCACAAGTGACCTCACAATTGAAAACAGCAGCCACGCACCTAGCACTGGCCTAGCAGGCACTGAGCCACAAGTGACCTCACAATTGAAAACAGCAGCCACGCACCTAGCACTGGCCTAGCAGGCACTGAGCCACCACTGACCTCACAACCACAAACAGCAGCCACGCACCTAGCACTGGCCTAGCAGGCACTGAGCTACCACTGACCTCACAACCACAAACAGCAGCCACGCACCTAGCACTGGCCTAGCAGGCATTGAGCCACAAGTGACCTCACAACTGAAAACAGCATCCACGCACCTAGCACTGGCCTAGCAGGCACTGAGCCACCACTGACCTCACAATTGAAAACAGCAGCCACGCACCTAGCACTGGCCTAGCAGGCACTGAGCCACCACTGACCTGACAACCACAAACAGCAGCCATGCACCTAGCACTGGCCCAGCAGGCACTGAGCCACCACTGACCTCACAACCACCAACAGCTGCCACGCACCTAGCACTGACCGAGCAGGCACTGAGCCACAAGTGCCCTCACAACAACAAACAGCAGCCACGCACCTAGCACTGGCCTAGCAGGCACTGAGCCACCACTGACCTCACAACCACCAAAAGCAGCCACGCACCTAGCACTGGCCTAGTAGGCACTGAGCCACAAGGGACCTCACAATTGAAAACAGCAGCCACGCACCTAGCACTGGCCTAGCAGGCACTGAGCCACAAGTGACCTCACAATTGAAAACAGCAGCCACGCACCTAGCACTGGCCTAGCAGGCACTGAGCCACAAGTGACCTCACAATTGAAAACAGCACACACGCACCTAGCACTGGCCTAGCAGGCACTGAGCCACAAGGGACTTCACAATTGAAAACAGCAGCCACGCACCTAGCACTGGCCTAGCAGGCACTGAGCCACCACTGACCTCACAATTGTAAACAGCACCCACGCACCTAGCACTGGCCTAGCAGGCACTGAGCCACTAGGGTCCTCACAACCAAAAACATCACCCACGCACCTAGCACTGGCCTAGCAGGCACTGAGCCACAAGTGACCTCACAATTGAAAACAGCAGCCACGCACCTAGCACTGGCCTAGCAGGCACTGAGCCACAAGTGACCTCACGATTAAACACAGCAGCCACGCACCTAGCACTGGCCTAGCAGGCACTGAGCCACAAGTGACCTCACAATTGAAAACAGCAGCCACGCACCTAGCACTGGCCTAGCAGGCACTGAGCCACAAGTGACCTCACAACCACAAACAGCAGCAACGCACCTAGCACTGGCCTAGCAGGCACTGAGCCACCACTGACCTCACAATTGAAAACAGCAGCCACGCACCTAGGACTGGCCTAGCAGGCACTGAGCCACCACTGACCTCACAATTGAAAACAGCAGCCACGCACCTAGCACTGGCCTAGCAGGCACTGAGCCACCACTGACCTCGCAGTCACAAACAGCAGCCACGCACCTAGCACTGGCCTAGCAGGCACTGAGCCACAAGTGACCTCACAATTGAAAACAGCAAGCACGCACCTAGCACTGGCCTAGCAGGCACTGAGCCACCACTGACCTCACAATTGAAAACAGCAGCCACGCACCTAGCACTGGCCTAGCAGGCACTGAGCCACCACTGACCTCACAACCACAAACAGGAGCCACGCACCTAGCACTGGCCTAGCAGGCACTGAGCCACCACTGACCTCACAATTGAAAACAGCAGCCACGCACCTAGCACTGGCCTAGCAGGCACTGAGCCACCACTGACCTCACAACCACAAACAGGAGCCACGCACCTAGCACTGGCCTAGCAGGCACTGAGCCACAAGTGACCTCACAATTGAAAACAGCAGCCACGCACCTAGCACTGGCCTAGCACGCACTGAGCCACAAGTGACCTCACAATTGAAAACAGCAGCCACGCACCTAGCACTGGCCTAGCAGGCACTGAGCCACAAGTGACCTCACAATTGAAAACAGCAGCCACGCACCTAGCACTGGCCTAGCAGGCACTGAGCCACCACTGACCTCACAATTGAAAACAGCAGCCACGCACCTAGCACTGGCCTAGCAGGCACTGAGCCACCACTGACCTCCCAACCACAAACAGCAGCCACGCACCTAGCACTGGCCTAGCAGGCACTGAACCACAAGTGACCTCACAACCACAAACAGCAGCCACGCACCTAGCACTGGCCTAGCAGGCACTGAGCCACAAGTGACCTCACAACCACAAAAAGCAGCCACGCACCTAGCACTGGCCTAGCAGGCACTGAGCCACCACTGACCTCACAACCACAAACAGCAGCCACGCACCTAGCACTGGCCTAGCAGGCACTGAGCCACCACTGACCTCACAACCACAAACAGCAGCCATGCACCTAGCACTGGTCTAGCAGGCACTGAGCCACCACTGACCTCACATTTGAAAACAGCAGCCACGCACCTAGCACTGGCCTAGCAGGCACTGAGCCCCAAGGGACCTCACAATTGAAAACAGCAGCCACGCACCTAGCACTGGCCTAGCAGTCACTGAGCCACAAGTGACCTCACAATTGAAAACAGCAGCCACGCACCTAGCACTGGCCTAGCAGGCACTGAGCCACAAGGGACCTCACAATTGAAAACAGCAGCCACGCACCTAGCACTGGCCTAGCAGGCACTGAGCCACCACTGACCTCACAACCACCAACAGCAGCCACGCACCTAGCACTGGCCTAGTAGGCACTGAGCAACAAGGGACCTCGCAGGAACAAACAGCAGCCACGCACCTAGCACTGGCCTAGCAGGCACTGAGCCACAAGTGACCTCACAATTGAAAACAGCAGCCACGCACCTAGCACTGGCCTAGCAGTCACTGAGCCACAAGTGACCTCACAATTGAAAACAGCAGCCACAAACCTAGCACTGGCCTAGCAGGCACTGAGCCACAAGGGACCTCACAATTGAAAACAGCAGCCACGCACCTAGCACTGGCCTAGCAGGCACTGAGCCACAAGTGACCTCACGATTAAACACAGCAGCCACGCACCTAGCACTGGCCTAGCAGGCACTGAGCCACAAGTGACCTCACAATTGAAAACAGCAGCCATGCACCTAGCACTGGCCTAGCAGGCACTGAGCCACAAGTGACCTCACAACCACAAACAGCAGCCACGCACCTAGCACTGGCCTAGCAGGCACTGAGCCACCACTGACCTCACAATTGAAAACAGCAGCCACGCACCTAGCACTGGCCTAGCAGGCACTGAGCCACAAGTGACCTCACAACCACAAACAGCAGCCACGCACCTAGCACTGGCCTAGCAGGCACTGAGCCACCACTGCCCTCACAATTGAAAACAGCAGCCACGCACCTAGCACTGGCCTAGCAGGCACTGAGCCACAAGTGACCTCACAATTGAAAACAGCAAGCACGCACCTAGCACTGGCCTAGCAGGCACTGAGCCCCAAGGGACCTCGCAGCCGCAAACATCACCCACGCACCTAGCACTGGCCTAGCAGGCACTGAACCACAAGTGACCTCACAATTGAAAACAGCAGCCACGCAACTAGCACTGGCCTAGCAGGCACTGAGCCACCACTGACCTCACAACCACAAACAGCACCCACGCACCTAGCACTGGCCTAGCAGGCACTGAGCCACCACTGACCTCACAACCACAAACAGGAGCCACGCACCTAGCACTGGCCTAGCAGGCACTGAGCCACCACTGACCTCACAATTGAAAACAGCAGCCACGCACCTAGCACTGGCCTAGCAGGCACTGAGCCACAAGGGACCTCACTATTGAAAACAGCAGCCACGCACCTAGCACTGGCCTAGCAGGCACTGAGCCACCACTGACCTCACAATTGAAAACAGCAGCCACGCACCTAGCACTGGCCTAGCAGGCACTGAGCCACCACTGACCTCACAACCACAAACAGCAGCCACGCACCTAGCACTGGCCTAGCAGGCACTGAACCACAAGTGACCTCACAACCACAAACAGCAGCCACGCACCTAGCACTGGCCTAGCAGGCCCTGAGCCACAAGTGACCTCACAACTGATAACAGCAGCCACGCACCTAGCACTGGACCTAGCAGGCACTGAGCCACAAGTGACCTCACAACCACAAACAGCAGCCACGCACCTAGCACTGGCCTAGCAGGCACTGAGCCACCACTGACCTCACAACCACAAACAGCAGCCACGCACCTAGCACTGGCCTAGGAGGCACTGAGCCACAAGTGACCTCGCAGCCACAAACAGCAGCAACGCACCTAGCACTGGCCTAGCAGGCACTGAGCCACCACTGACCTCACAATTGAAAACAGCAGCCACGCACCTAGCACTGGCCTAGCAGGCACTGAGCCACCACTGACCTCACAATTGAAAACAGCAGCCACGCACCTAGCACTGGCCTAGTAGGCACTGAGCCACAAGGGACCTCAAAATTGAAACAGCAGCCACGCACCTAGCACTGGCCTAGCAGGCACTGAGCCACAAGTGACCTCACAATTGAAAACAGCAGCCACGCACCTAGCACTGGCCTAGCAGGCACTGAGCCACCACTGACCTCACAATTGAAAACAGCAGCCACGCACCTAGCACTGGCCTAGCAGGCACTGAGCCACAAGGGACCTCACAACCACAAACAGCAGCCACGCACCTAGCACTGGCCTAGCAGGCACTGAGCCACAAGGGACCTCACAATTGAAAACAGCAGCCACGCACCTAGCACTGGCCTAGCAGGCACTGAGCCACAAGTGACCTCACAATTGAAAACAGCAGCCACGCACCTAGCACTGGCCTAGCAGGCACTGAGCCACCACTGACCTCACAATTGAAAACAGCAGCCACGCACCTAGCACTGGCCTAGCAGGCACTGAGCCACCACTGACCTCACAAACACAAACAGCAGCCACGCACCTAGCACTGGCCTAGCAGGCACTGAGCCACAAGGGACCTCACTATTGAAAACAGCACCCACGCACCTAGCACTGGCCTAGCAGGCACTGAGCCACCACTGACCTCACAACCACAAACAGCAGCCACGCACCTAGCACTGGCCTAGCAGGCACTGAGCCACAAGTGACCTCACAATTGAAAACAGCAGCCACGCACCTAGCACTGGCCTAGCAGGCACTGAGCCACAAGGGACCTCACAATTGAAAACAGCAGCCACGCACCTAGCACTGGCCTAGCAGGCACTGAGCCACCACTGACCTCACAATTGAAAACAGCAGCCACGCACCTAGCACTGGCCTAGCAGGCACTGAGCCACAAGTGACCTCACAACCACAAACAGCAGCCACGCACCTAGCACTGGCCTAGCAGGCACTGAGCCACCACTGCCCTCACAATTGAAAACAGCAGCCACGCACCTAGCACTGGCCTAGCAGGCACTGAGCCACAAGTGACCTCACAATTGAAAACAGCAAGCACGCACCTAGCACTGGCCTAGCAGGCACTGAGCCCCAAGGGACCTCGCAGCCGCAAACATCACCCACGCACCTAGCACTGGCCTAGCAGGCACTGAACCACAAGTGACCTCACAATTGAAAACAGCAGCCACGCAACTAGCACTGGCCTAGCAGGCACTGAGCCACCACTGACCTCACAATTGAAAACAGCAGCCACGCACCTAGCACTGGCCTAGCAGGCACTGAGCCCCAAGGGACCTCGCAGCCGCAAACATCACCCACGCACCTAGCACTGGCCTAGCAGGCACTGAGCCACAAGTGACCTCACAATTGAAAACAGCAAGCACGCACCTAGCACTGGCCTAGCAGGCACTGAGCCACCACTGACCTCACAATTGAAAACAGCAGCCACGCACCTAGCACTGGCCTAGCAGGCCCTGAGCCACAAGTGACCTCACAACTGATAACAGCAGCCACGCACCTAGCACTGGACCTAGCAGGCACTGAGCCACAAGTGACCTCACAACCACAAACAGCAGCCACGCACCTAGCACTGGCCTAGCAGGCACTGAGCCACCACTGACCTCGCAGCCACAAACAGCAGCAACGCACCTAGCACTGGCCTAGCAGGCACTGAGCCACCACTGACCTCACAATTGAAAACAGCAGCCACGCACCTAGCACTGGCCTAGCAGGCACTGAGCCACCACTGACCTCACAATTGAAAACAGCAGCCACGCACCTAGCACTGGCCTAGCAGGCACTGAGCCACAAGGGACCTCAAAATTGAAACAGCAGCCACGCACCTAGCACTGGCCTAGCAGGCACTGAGCCACAAGGGACCTCACAATTGAAAACAGCAGCCACGCACCTAGCACTGGCCTAGCAGGCACTGAGCCACAAGGGACTTCGCAGTCCAAAGAGCAACCACGCACCTAGCACTGGCCTAGCAGGCACTGAGCCACAAGTGACCTCACAATTGAAAACAGCAGCCACGCACCTAGCACTGGCCTAGCAGGCACTGAGCCACCACTGACCTCACAACCACAAACAGCAGCCACGCACCTAGCACTGGCCTAGCAGGCACTGAGCCACCACTGACCTCACAATTGAAAACAGCAGCCACGCACCTAGCACTGGCCTAGCAGGCACTGAGCCACCACTGACCTCACAATTGAAAACAGCAGCCACGCACCTAGCACTGGCCTAGCAGGCACTGAGCCACCACTGACCTCACAATTGAAAACAGCAGCCACGCACCTCGCACTGGCCTAGTAGGCACTGAGCCACAAGTGACCTCACAATTGAAAACAGCAGCCACGCACCTAGCACTGGCCTAGCAGGCACTGAGCCACAAGGGACCTCACAATTGAAAACAGCAGCCACGCACCTAGCACTGGCCTAGCAGGCACTGAGCCACCACTGACCTCACAATTGAAAACAGCAGCCACGCACCTAGCACTGGCCTAGCAGGCACTGAGCCACAAGTGACCTCACAATTGAAAACAGCAGCCACGCACCTAGCACTGGCCTAGCAGGCACTGAGCCACAAGGGACCTCACAATTGAAAACAGCAGCCACGCACCTAGCACTGGCCTAGCAGGCACTGAGCCACAAGTGACCTCACAATTGAAAACAGCAGCCACGCACCTAGCACTGGCCTAGCAGGCACTGAGCCACCACTGACCTCACAATTGAAAACAGCAGCCACGCACCTAGCACTGGCCTAGCAGGCACTGAGCCACCACTGACCTCACAACCACAAACAGCAGCCACGCACCTAGCACTGGCCTAGCAGGCACTGAGCCACAAGGGACCTCACTATTGAAAACAGCAGCCACGCACCTAGCACTGGCCTAGCAGGCACTGAGCCACAAGTGACCTCACAACCACAAACAGCAGCCACGCACCTAGCACTGGCCTAGCAGGCACTGAGCCACCACTGACCTCACAACCACAAACAGCAGCCACGCACCTAGCACTGGCCTAGCAGGCACTGAGCCACCACTGACCTCACAACCACAAACAGCAGCCACGCACCTAGCACTGGCCTAGCAGGCACTGAGCCACCACTGACCTCACAATTGAAAACAGCAGCCACGCACCTAGCACTGGCCTAGCAGGCACTGAGCCACAAGGGACCTCACAATTGAAAACAGCAGCCACGCACCTAGCACTGGCCTAGCAGGCACTGAACCACAAGTGACCTCACAACCACAAACAGCAGCCACGCACCTAGCACTGGCCTAGCAGGCACTGAGCCACAAGTGACCTCACAATTGAAAACAGCAGCCACGTACCTAGCACTGGCCTAGCAGGCACTGAGCCACCACTGACCTCACAATTGAAAACAGCAGCCACGCACCTAGCACTGGCCTAGCAGGCACTGAACCACAAGTGACCTCACAATTGAAAACAGCAGCCACGCACCTAGCACTGGCCTGGCAGGTACTGAGCCACAAGTGACCTCACAATTGAAAACAGCAACCACGCACCTAGCACTGGCCTAGCAGGCACTGAGCCACCACTGACCTCACAATTGAAAACAGCAGCCAGGCACCTAGCACTGGCCTAGCAGGCACTGAACCACAAGTGACCTCACAATTGAAAACATCAGCCACGCACCTAGCACTGGCCTAGCAGGCACTGAGCCACCACTGACCTCACAATTGAAAACAGCAGCCACGCACCTAGCACTGGCCTAGCAGGCACTGAGCCACTAGGGACTTCACAACCAAAAACAGCAGCCACGCACCTAGCACTGGCCTAGCAGGCACTGAGCCACAAGTGACCTCACAAGCACAAAGAGCAGCCACGCACCTAGCACTGGCCTAGCAGGCACTGAGCCACAAGGGACCTCACAGTTGAAAACAGCAGCCACGCACCTAGCACTGGCCTAGCAGGCACTGAGCCACCACTGACCTGACAATTGAAAACAGCAGCCACGCACCTAGCACTGGCCTAGCAGGCACTGAGCCACAAGTGACCTCACAACCACAAACAGCAGCCACGCACCTAGCACTGGCCTAGCAGGCACTGAGGCACCACTGACCTCACAACCACAAACAGCAGCCCTGCGCCTAGCACTGGCCTAGCAGGCACTGAGCCACAAGTGACATCGCAGCCGCAAACATCAGCCACGCACCTAGCACTGGCCTAGCAGGCACTGAGCCACCACTGACCTCACAACCACAAACAGCACCCACGCACCTAGCACTGGCCTAGCAGGCACTGAACCACAAGTGACCTCACAACCACAAACAGCAGCCACGCACCTAGCACTGGCCTAGCAGGCACTGAGCCACAAGGGACCTCACAGTTGAAAACAGCAGCCACGCACCTAGCACTGGCCTAGTAGGCACTGAGCCACAAGTGACCTCACAATTGGAAACAGCAGCCAGGCACCTAGCACTGGCCTAGTAGGCACTGAGCCACAAGTGACCTCACAATTGAAAACAGCAGCCACGCACCTAGCACTGGCCTAGCAGGCACTGAGCCACCACTGACCTCACAATTGAAAACAGCAGCCACGCACCTAGCACTGGCCTAGCAGGCACTGAGCCACAAGTGACCTCACAATTGAAAACAGCAGCCACGCACCTAGCACTGGCCTAGCAGGCACTGAGCCACAAGGGACCTCACAATTGAAAACAGCAGCCACGCACCTAGCACTGGCCTAGCAGGCACTGAGCCACAAGTGACCTCACAATTGAAAACAGCAGCCACGCACCTAGCACTGGCCTAGCAGGCACTGAGCCACCACTGACCTCACAATTGAAAACAGCAGCCACGCACCTAGCACTGGCCTAGCAGGCACTGAGCCACAAGTGACCTCACAACCACAAACAGCAGCCACGCACCTAGCACTGGCCTAGCAGGCACTGAGCCACCACTGACCTCACAATTGAAAACAGCAGCCACGCACCTAGCACTGGCCTAGCAGGCACTGAGCCACCACTGACCTGACAACCACAAACAGCAGCCATGCACCTAGCACTGGCCTAGCAGGCACTGAGCCACCACTGACCTCACAACCACCAACAGCTGCCACGCACCTAGCACTGACCGAGCAGGCACTGAGCCACAAGTGCCCTCACAACCACAAACAGCAGCCACGCACCTAGCACTGGCCTAGCAGGCACTGAGCCACCACTGACCTCACAACCACCAAAAGCAGCCACGCACCTAGCACTGGACTAGTAGGCACTGAGCAACAAGGGACCTCGCAGGAACAAACAGCAGCCACGCACCTAGCACTGGCCTAGCAGGCACTGAGCCACAAGTGACCTCACAATTGAAAACAGCAGCCACGCACCTAGCACTGGCCTAGCAGTCACTGAGCCACAAGTGACCTCACAATTGAAAACAGCAGCCACGAACCTAGCACTGGCCTAGCAGGCACTGAGCCACAAGGGACCTCACAATTGAAAACAGCAGCCACGCACCTAGCACTGGCCTAGCAGGCACTGAGCCACAAGTGACCTCACGATTAAACACAGCAGCCACGCACCTAGCACTGGCCTAGCAGGCACTGAGCCACAAGTGACCTCACAATTGAAAACAGCAGCCACGCACCTAGCACTGGCCTAGCAGGCACTGAGCCACAAGTGACCTCACAACCACAAACAGCAGCCACGCACCTAGCACTGGCCTAGCAGGCACTGAGCCACCACTGACCTCACAATTGAAAACAGCAGCCACGCACCTAGCACTGGCCTAGCAGGCACTGAGCCACAAGTGACCTCACAACCACAAACAGCAGCCACGCACCTAGCACTGGCCTAGCAGGCACTGAGCCACCACTGACCTCACAATTGAAAACAGCAGCCACGCACCTAGCACTGGCCTAGCAGGCACTGAGCCACAATTGACCTCACAATTGAAAACAGCAAGCACGCACCTAGCACTGGCCTAGCAGGCACTGAGCCCCAAGGGACCTCGCAGCCGCAAACATCACCCACGCACCTAGCACTGGCCTAGCAGGCACTGAGCCACAAGTGACCTCACAATTGAAAACAGCAGCCACGCACCTAGCACTGGCCTAGCAGGCACTGAACCACAAGTGACCTCACAATTGAAAACAGCAGCCACGCAACTAGCACTGGCCTAGCAGGCACTGAGCCACCACTGACCTCACAAGCACAAACAGCACCCACGCACCTAGCACTGGCCTAGCAGGCACTGAGCCACCACTGACCTCACAACCACAAACAGGAGCCACGCACCTAGCACTGGCCTAGCAGGCACTGAGCCACCACTGACCTCACAATTGAAAACAGCAGCCACGCACCTAGCACTGGCCTAGCAGGCACTGAGCCACAAGGGACCTCACTATTGAAAACAGCAGCCACGCACCTAGCACTGGCCTAGCAGGCACTGAGCCACCACTGACCTCACAACCACAAACAGCAGCCACGCACCTAGCACTGGCCTAGCAGGCACTGAGCCACAAGTGACATCGCAGCCGCAAACATCAGCCACGCACCTAGCACTGGCCTAGCAGGCACTGAGCCACAAGTTACCTCACAATTGAAAACAGCAGCCACGCACCTAGCACTGGCCTAGCAGGCACTGAGCCACAAGGGACCTCACAACCACAAACAGCAACCACGCACCTAGCTCTGGCCTAGCAGGCACTGAGCCACCACTGACCTCACAATTGAAAACAGCAGCCACGCACCTAGCACTGGCCTAGCAGGCACTGAGCCACAAGTGACCTCACAACCACAAACAGCAGCCACGCACCTAGCACTGGTCTAGCAGGCACTGAGCCACAAGTGACCTCACAATTGAAAACAGCAGCCACGCACCTAGCACTGGCCTAGCAGGCACTGAGCCACAAGTGACCTCACAATTGAAACAGCAGCCACGCACCTAGCACTGGCCTAGCAGGCACTGAGCCACCACTGACCTCACAACCACAAACAGGAGCCACGCACCTAGCACTGGCCTAGCAGGCACTGAGCCACCACTGACCTCACAATTGAAAACAGCAGCCACGCACCTAGCACTGGCCTAGCAGGCACTGAGCCACAAGGGACCTCACAATTGAAAACAGCAGCCACGCACCTAGCACTGGCCTAGCAGGCACTGAGCCACAAGTGACCTCACAATTGAAAACAGCAGCCACGCACCTAGCACTGGCCTAGCAGGCACTGAGCCACCACTGACCTCACAATTGAAAACAGCAGCCACGCACCTCGCACTGGCCTAGTAGGCACTGAGTCACAAGTGACCTCACAATTGAAAACAGCAGCCACGCACCTAGCACTGGCCTAGCAGGCACTGAGCCACAAGGGACCTCACAATTGAAAACAGCAGCCACGCACCTAGCACTGGACTAGCAGGCACTGAGCCACCACTGACCTCACAACCACAAACAGCAGCCACGCACCTAGCACTGGCCTAGCAGGCACTGAGCCACAAGTGACCTCACAATTGAAAACAGCAGCCACGCACCTAGCACTGGCCTAGCAGGCACTGAGCCACAAGGGACCTCACAATTGAAAACAGCAGCCACGCACCTAGCACTGGCCTAGCAGGCACTGAGCCACAAGTGACCTCACAATTGAAAACAGCAGCCACGCACCTAGCACTGGCCTAGCAGGCACTGAGCCACCACTGACCTCACAATTGAAAACAGCAGCCACGCACCTAGCACTGGCCTAGCAGGCACTGAGCCACCACTGACCTCACAACCACAAACAGCAGCCACGCACCTAGCACTGGCCTAGCAGGCACTGAACCACAAGTGACCTCACAACCACAAACAGCAGCCACGCACCTAGCACTGGCCTAGCAGGCACTGAGCCACAAGTGACCTCACAATTGAAAACAGCAGCCACGCACCTAGCACTGGCCTAGCAGGCACTAAGCCACAAGGGACCACGCAGCCGCAAACATCACCCACGCACCTAGCACTGGCCTAGCAGGCACTGAGCCCCAAGGGACCTCACAATTGAAAACAGCAGCCACGCACCTAGCACTGTCTTAGCAGGCACTGAGCCACAAGGGACCTCACAATTGAAAACAGCAGCCACGCACCTAGCACTGGCCTAGCAGGCACTGAGCCACAAGTGACCTCACAATTGAAAACAGCAGCCACGCACCTAGCACTGGCCTAGCAGGCACTGAGCCACAAGTGACCTCACAATTGAAAACAGCAGCCACGCACCTAGCGCTGGCCTAGCAGGCACTGAGCCACCACTGACCTCACAACCACCAACAGCAGCCACGCACCTAGCACTGGCCTAGCAGGCACTGAGCCACCACTGACCTCACAACCACAAACAGCAGCCACGCACCTAGCACTGGCCTAGCAGGCACTGAGCTACCACTGACCTCACAACCACAAACATCACCCACGCACCTAGCACTGGCCTAGCAGGCATTGAGCCACAAGTGACCTCACAACTGAAAACAGCATCCACGCACCTAGCACTGGCGTAGCAGGCACTGAGCCACAAGTGACCTCACAACCACAAACAGCAGCCATGCACCTAGCACTGGCCTAGCAGGCACTGAGCCACCACTGACCTCACAACCACCAACAGCTGCCACGCACCTAGCACTGACCGAGCAGGCACTGAGCCACAAGTGCCCTCACAACTACAAACAGCAGCCACGCACCTAGCACTGGCCTAGCAGGCACTGAGCCACCACTGACCTCACAACCACCAAAAGCAGCCACGCACCTAGCACTGGCCTAGTAGGCACTGAGCCACAAGGGACCTCACAATTGAAAACAGCAGCCACGCACCTAGCACTGGCCTAGCAGGCACTGAGCCACAAGTGACCTCACAATTGGAAACAGCAGCCACGCACCTAGCCCTCGCCTAGCAGGCACTGAGCCACAAGTGACCTCACAATTGAAAACAGCAAGCACGCACCTAGCACTGGCCTAGCAGGCACTGAGCCACAAGTGACCTCACAATTGAAAACAGCAGCCACGCACCTAGCACTGGCCTAGCAGGCACTGAGCCACAAGTGACCTCACAACCACAAACAGCAGCCACGCACCTAGCACTGGCCTAGCAGGCACTGAGCCACAAGGGACCTCACAATTGAAAACAGCAGCCACGCACCTAGCACTGGCCTAGCAGGCACTGAGCCACAAGTGACCTCACAATTGAAAACAGCAGCCACGCACCTAGCACTGGCCCAGCAGGCACTGAGCCACTAGGGACCTCACAACCAAAAACATCACCCACGCACCTAGCACTGGCCTAGCAGGCACTGAGCCACCACTGACCTCGCAATCACAAACAGCAGCCACGCACCTAGCACTGGCCTAGCAGGCACTGAGCCACCACTGACCTCACAACCACAAACAGCAGCCACGCACCTAGCACTGGCCTAGCAGGCACTGAGCCACCACTGACCTCACAATTGAAAACAGCAGCCACGCACCTAGCACTGGCCTAGCAGGCACTGAACCACAAGTGACCTCACAATTGAAAACAGCAGCCACGCACTTAGCACTGGCCTAGCAGGCACTGAGCCACAATTGACCTCACAATTGAAAACAGCAGCCACGCACCTAGCACTGGCCTAGCAGGTACTGAGCCACAAGTGACCTCACAATTGAAAACAGCAACCACGCACCTAGCACTGGCCTAGCAGGCACTGAGCCACCACTGACCTCACAATTGAAAACAGCAGCCAGGCACCTAGCACTGGCCTAGCAGGCACTGAGCCACAAGTGACCTCACAATTGAAAACATCAGCCACGCACCTAGCACTGGCCTAGCAGGCACTGAGCCACCACTGACCTCACAATTGAAAACAGCAGCCACGCACCTAGCACTGGCCTAGCAGGCACTGAGCCACAAGGGACCTCACAATTGAAACAGCAGCCACGCACCTAGCACTGGCCTAGCAGGCACTGAGCCACAAGTGACCTCACAATTGAAAACAGCAGCCAGGCACCTCGCACTGGCCTAGTAGGCACTGAGCCACAAGTGACCTCACAATTGAAAACAGCAGCCACGCACCTAGCACTGGCCTAGCAGGCACTGAGCCACCACTGACCTCACAATTGAAAACAGCAGCCACGCACCTAGCACTGGCCTAGCAGGCACTGAGCCACAAGTGACCTCACAATTGAAAACAGCAGCCACGCACCTAGCACTGGCCTAGCAGGCACTGAGCCACAAGGGACCTCACAATTGAAAACAGCAGCCACGCACCTAGCACTGGCCTAGCAGGCACTGAGCCACCACTGACCTCACAATTGAAAACAGCAGCCACGCACCTAGCACTGGCCTAGCAGGCACTGAGCCACCACTGACCTCACAATTGAAAACAGCAGCCACGCACCTAGCACTGGCCTAGCAGGCACTGAGCCACCACTGACCTCACAACCACAAACAGCAGCCACGCACCTAGCACTGGCCTAGCAGGCACTGAACCACAAGTGACCTCACAACCACAAACAGCAGCCACGCACCTAGCACTGGCCTAGCAGGCACTGAGCCACAAGTGACCTCACAACCACAAACAGCAGCCACGCACCTAGCACTGGCCTAGCAGGCACTGAGCCACCACTGACCTCACAACCACAAACAGCAGCCACGCACCTAGCACTGGCCTAGCAGGCACTGAGCCACCACTGACCTCACAACCACAAACAGCAGCCATGCACCTAGCACTGGCCTAGCAGGCACTGAGCCACCACTGACCTCACAACCACCAACAGCTGCCACGCACCTAGCACTGACCGAGCAGGCACTGAGCCACAAGTGCCCTCACAACAACAAACAGCAGCCACGCACCTAGCACTGGCCTAGCAGGCACTGAGCCACCACTGACCTCACAATTGAAAACAGCAGCCACGCACCTAGCACTGGCCTAGCAGGCACTGAGCCACAAGGGACCTCACAACCACAAACAGCAGCCACGCACCTAGCACTGGTCTAGCAGGCACTGAGCCACAAGTGACCTCACAATTGAAAACAGCAGCCACGCACCTAGCACTGGCCTAGCAGGCACTGAGCCACAAGTGACCTCACAATTGAAACAGCAGCCACGCACCTAGCACTGGCCTAGCAGGCACTGAGCCACCACTGACCTCACAACCACAAACAGGAGCCACGCACCTAGCACTGGCCTAGCAGGCACTGAGCCACCACTGACCTCACAATTGAAAACAGCAGCCACGCACCTAGCACTGGCCTAGCAGGCACTGAGCCACAAGGGACCTCACAATTGAAAACAGCAGCCACGCACCTAGCACTGGCCTAGCAGGCACTGAGCCACAAGTGACCTCACAATTGAAAACAGCAGCCACGCACCTAGCACTGGCCTAGCAGGCACTGAGCCACCACTGACCTCACAATTGAAAACAGCAGCCACGCACCTCGCACTGGCCTAGTAGGCACTGAGTCACAAGTGACCTCACAATTGAAAACAGCAGCCACGCACCTAGCACTGGCCTAGCAGGCACTGAGCCACAAGGGACCTCACAATTGAAAACAGCAGCCACGCACCTAGCACTGGACTAGCAGGCACTGAGCCACCACTGACCTCACAACCACAAACAGCAGCCACGCACCTAGCACTGGCCTAGCAGGCACTGAGCCACAAGTGACCTCACAATTGAAAACAGCAGCCACGCACCTAGCACTGGCCTAGCAGGCACTGAGCCACAAGGGACCTCACAATTGAAAACAGCAGCCACGCACCTAGCACTGGCCTAGCAGGCACTGAGCCACAAGTGACCTCACAATTGAAAACAGCAGCCACGCACCTAGCACTGGCCTAGCAGGCACTGAGCCACCACTGACCTCACAATTGAAAACAGCAGCCACGCACCTAGCACTGGCCTAGCAGGCACTGAGCCACCACTGACCTCACAACCACAAACAGCAGCCACGCACCTAGCACTGGCGTAGCAGGCACTGAGCCACAAGTGACCTCACAACCACAAACAGCAGCCACGCACCTAGCACTGGCCTAGCAGGCACTGAGCCACAAGTGACCTCACAATTGAAAACAGCAGCCACGCACCTAGCACTGGCCTAGCAGGCACTGAGCCACAAGTGACCTCACAATTGAAAACAGCAGCCACGCACCTAGCGCTGGCCTAGCAGGCACTGAGCCACCACTGACCTCACAACCACCAACAGCAGCCACGCACCTAGCACTGGCCTAGCAGGCACTGAGCCACCACTGACCTCACAACCACAAACAGCAGCCACGCACCTAGCACTGGCCTAGCAGGCACTGAGCTACCACTGACCTCACAACCACAAACATCACCCACGCACCTAGCACTGGCCTAGCAGGCATTGAGCCACAAGTGACCTCACAACTGAAAACAGCATCCACGCACCTAGCACTGGCGTAGCAGGCACTGAGCCACAAGTGACCTCACAACCACAAACAGCAGCCATGCACCTAGCACTGGCCTAGCAGGCACTGAGCCACCACTGACCTCACAACCACCAACAGCTGCCACGCACCTAGCACTGACCGAGCAGGCACTGAGCCACAAGTGCCCTCACAACTACAAACAGCAGCCACGCACCTAGCACTGGCCTAGCAGGCACTGAGCCACCACTGACCTCACAACCACCAAAAGCAGCCACGCACCTAGCACTGGCCTAGTAGGCACTGAGCCACAAGGGACCTCACAATTGAAAACAGCAGCCACGCACCTAGCACTGGCCTAGCAGGCACTGAGCCACAAGTGACCTCACAATTGGAAACAGCAGCCACGCACCTAGCCCTCGCCTAGCAGGCACTGAGCCACAAGTGACCTCACAATTGAAAACAGCAAGCACGCACCTAGCACTGGCCTAGCAGGCACTGAGCCACAAGTGACCTCACAATTGAAAACAGCAGCCACGCACCTAGCACTGGCCTAGCAGGCACTGAGCCACAAGTGACCTCACAACCACAAACAGCAGCCACGCACCTAGCACTGGCCTAGCAGGCACTGAGCCACAAGGGACCTCACAATTGAAAACAGCAGCCACGCACCTAGCACTGGCCTAGCAGGCACTGAGCCACAAGTGACCTCACAATTGAAAACAGCAGCCACGCACCTAGCACTGGCCCAGCAGGCACTGAGCCACTAGGGACCTCACAACCAAAAACATCACCCACGCACCTAGCACTGGCCTAGCAGGCACTGAGCCACCACTGACCTCGCAATCACAAACAGCAGCCACGCACCTAGCACTGGCCTAGCAGGCACTGAGCCACCACTGACCTCACAACCACAAACAGCAGCCACGCACCTAGCACTGGCCTAGCAGGCACTGAGCCACCACTGACCTCACAATTGAAAACAGCAGCCACGCACCTAGCACTGGCCTAGCAGGCACTGAACCACAAGTGACCTCACAATTGAAAACAGCAGCCACGCACTTAGCACTGGCCTAGCAGGCACTGAGCCACAATTGACCTCACAATTGAAAACAGCAGCCACGCACCTAGCACTGGCCTAGCAGGTACTGAGCCACAAGTGACCTCACAATTGAAAACAGCAACCACGCACCTAGCACTGGCCTAGCAGGCACTGAGCCACCACTGACCTCACAATTGAAAACAGCAGCCAGGCACCTAGCACTGGCCTAGCAGGCACTGAGCCACAAGTGACCTCACAATTGAAAACATCAGCCACGCACCTAGCACTGGCCTAGCAGGCACTGAGCCACCACTGACCTCACAATTGAAAACAGCAGCCACGCACCTAGCACTGGCCTAGCAGGCACTGAGCCACAAGGGACCTCACAATTGAAACAGCAGCCACGCACCTAGCACTGGCCTAGCAGGCACTGAGCCACAAGTGACCTCACAATTGAAAACAGCAGCCAGGCACCTCGCACTGGCCTAGTAGGCACTGAGCCACAAGTGACCTCACAATTGAAAACAGCAGCCACGCACCTAGCACTGGCCTAGCAGGCACTGAGCCACCACTGACCTCACAATTGAAAACAGCAGCCACGCACCTAGCACTGGCCTAGCAGGCACTGAGCCACAAGTGACCTCACAATTGAAAACAGCAGCCACGCACCTAGCACTGGCCTAGCAGGCACTGAGCCACAAGGGACCTCACAATTGAAAACAGCAGCCACGCACCTAGCACTGGCCTAGCAGGCACTGAGCCACCACTGACCTCACAATTGAAAACAGCAGCCACGCACCTAGCACTGGCCTAGCAGGCACTGAGCCACCACTGACCTCACAATTGAAAACAGCAGCCACGCACCTAGCACTGGCCTAGCAGGCACTGAGCCACCACTGACCTCACAACCACAAACAGCAGCCACGCACCTAGCACTGGCCTAGCAGGCACTGAACCACAAGTGACCTCACAACCACAAACAGCAGCCACGCACCTAGCACTGGCCTAGCAGGCACTGAGCCACAAGTGACCTCACAACCACAAACAGCAGCCACGCACCTAGCACTGGCCTAGCAGGCACTGAGCCACCACTGACCTCACAACCACAAACAGCAGCCACGCACCTAGCACTGGCCTAGCAGGCACTGAGCCACCACTGACCTCACAACCACAAACAGCAGCCATGCACCTAGCACTGGCCTAGCAGGCACTGAGCCACCACTGACCTCACAACCACCAACAGCTGCCACGCACCTAGCACTGACCGAGCAGGCACTGAGCCACAAGTGCCCTCACAACAACAAACAGCAGCCACGCACCTAGCACTGGCCTAGCAGGCACTGAGCCACCACTGACCTCACAATTGAAAACAGCAGCCACGCACCTAGCACTGGCCTAGCAGGCACTGAGCCACAAGGGACCTCACAATTGAAAACAGCAGCCACGCACCTAGCACTGGCCTAGCAGGCACTGAGCCACAAGTGACCTCACAATTGAAAACAGCAGCCACGCACCTAGCACTGGCCTAGCAGGCACTGAGCCACCACTGACCTCACAATTGAAAACAGCAGCCACGCACCTCGCACTGGCCTAGTAGGCACTGAGCCACAAGTGACCTCACAATTGAAAACAGCAGCCACGCACCTAGCACTGGCCTAGCAGGCACTGAGCCACAAGGGACCTCACAATTGAAAACAGCAGCCACGCACCTAGCACTGGACTAGCAGGCACTGAGCCACAAGTGACCTCACAATTGAAAACAGCAGCCACGCACCTAGCACTGGCCTAGCAGGCACTGAGCCACAAGTGACCTCACAATTGAAAACAGCAGCCACGCACCTAGCACTGGCCTAGCAGGCACTGAGCCACAAGGGACCTCACAATTGAAAACAGCAGCCACGCACCTAGCACTGGCCTAGCAGGCACTGAGCCACAAGTGACCTCACAACCACAAACAGCACCCACGCACCTAGCACTGGCCTAGCAGGCACTGAGCCACCACTGACCTCACAATTGAAAACAGCAGCCACGCACCTAGCACTGGCCTAGCAGGCACTGAGCCACCACTGACCTCACAACCACAAACAGCAGCCACGCACCTAGCACTGGCCTAGCAGGCACTGAACCACAAGTGACCTCACAACCACAAACAGCAGCCACGCACCTAGCACTGGCCTAGCAGGCACTGAGCCACAAGTGACCTCACAATTGAAAACAGCAGCCACGCACCTAGCACTGGCCTAGCAGGCACTAAGCCACAAGGGACCACGCAGCCGCAAACATCACCCACGCACCTAGCACTGGCCTAGCAGGCACTGAGCCCCAAGGGACCTCACAATTGAAAACAGCAGCCACGCACCTAGCACTGTCTTAGCAGGCACTGAGCCACAAGGGACCTCACAATTGAAAACAGCAGCCACGCACCTAGCACTGGCCTAGCAGGCACTGAGCCACAAGTGACCTCACAATTGAAAACAGCAGCCACGCACCTAGCGCTGGCCTAGCAGGCACTGAGCCACCACTGACCTCACAACCACCAACAGCAGCCACGCACCTAGCACTGGCCTAGCAGGCACTGAGCCACCACTGACCTCACAACCACAAACAGCAGCCACGCACCTAGCACTGGCCTAGCAGGCACTGAGCTACCACTGACCTCACAACCACAAACATCACCCACGCACCTAGCACTGGCCTAGCAGGCATTGAGCCACAAGTGACCTCACAACTGAAAACAGCATCCACGCACCTAGCACTGGCGTAGCAGGCACTGAGCCACAAGTGACCTCACAACCACAAACAGCAGCCATGCACCTAGCACTGGCCTAGCAGGCACTGAGCCACCACTGACCTCACAACCACCAACAGCTGCCACGCACCTAGCACTGACCGAGCAGGCACTGAGCCACAAGTGCCCTCACAACTACAAACAGCAGCCACGCACCTAGCACTGGCCTAGCAGGCACTGAGCCACCACTGACCTCACAACCACCAAAAGCAGCCACGCACCTAGCACTGGCCTAGTAGGCACTGAGCCACAAGGGACCTCACAATTGAAAACAGCAGCCACGCACCTAGCACTGGCCTAGCAGGCACTGAGCCACAAGTGACCTCACAATTGGAAACAGCAGCCACGCACCTAGCCCTCGCCTAGCAGGCACTGAGCCACAAGTGACCTCACAATTGAAAACAGCAGCCACGCACCTAGCACTGGCCTAGCAGGCACTGAGCTACCACTGACCTCACAACCACAAACATCACCCACGCACCTAGCACTGGCCTAGCAGGCACTGAGCCACAAGGGACCTCACAATTGAAAACAGCAGCCACGCACCTAGCACTGGCCTAGCAGGCACTGAGCCACAAGTGACCTCACAATTGAAAACAGCAGCCACGCACCTAGCACTGGCCCAGCAGGCACTGAGCCACTAGGGACCTCACAACCAAAAACATCACCCACGCACCTAGCACTGGCCTAGCAGGCACTGAGCCACAAGAGACCTCACAACAACAATCAGCAGCCACACACCTAGCACTGGCCTAGCAGGCACTGAGCCACCACTGACCTCGCAATCACAAACAGCAGCCACGCACCTAGCACTGGCCTAGCAGGCACTGAGCCACCACTGACCTCACAATTGAAAACAGCAGCCACGCACCTAGCACTGGCCTAGCAGGCACTGAGCCACAAGGGACCACGCAGCCGCATACATCACCCACGCACCTAGCACTGGCCTAGCAGGCACTGAGCCACCACTGACCTCACAATTGAAAACAGCAGCCACGCACCTAGCACTGGCCTAGCAGGCACTGAACCACAAGTGACCTCACAATTGAAAACAGCAGCCACGCACCTAGCACTGGCCTAGCAGGCACTGAGCCACCACTGACCTCACAATTGAAAACAGCAGCCACGCACCTAGCACTGGCCTAGCAGGCACTGAGCCACAATTGACCTCACAATTGAAAACAGCAGCCACGCACCTAGCACTGGCCTGGCAGGTACTGAGCCACAAGTGACCTCACAATTGAAAACAGCAACCACGCACCTAGCACTGGCCTAGCAGGCACTGAGCCACAAGGGACCTCACAATTGAAAACATCAGCCACGCACCTAGCACTGGCCTAGCAGGCACTGAGCCACCACTGACCTCACAATTGAAAACAGCAGCCAGGCACCTAGCACTGGCCTAGCAGGCACTGAGCCACAAGTGACCTCACAATTGAAAACATCAGCCACGCACCTAGCACTGGCCTAGCAGGCACTGAGCCACCACTGACCTCACAATTGAAAACAGCAGCCACGCACCTAGCACTGGCCTAGCAGGCACTGAGCCACAAGGGACCTCACAATTGAAACAGCAGCCACGCACCTAGCACTGGCCTAGCAGGCACTGAGCCACAAGTGACCTCACAATTGAAAACAGCAGCCAGGCACCTCGCACTGGCCTAGTAGGCACTGAGCCACAAGTGACCTCACAATTGAAAACAGCAGCCACGCACCTAGCACTGGCCTAGCAGGCACTGAGCCACCACTGACCTCACAATTGAAAACAGCAGCCACGCACCTAGCACTGGCCTAGCAGGCACTGAGCCACAAGTGACCTCACAATTGAAAACAGCAGCCACGCACCTAGCACTGGCCTAGCAGGCACTGAGCCACAAGGGACCTCACAATTGAAAACAGCAGCCACGCACCTAGCACTGGCCTAGCAGGCACTGAGCCACCACTGACCTCACAATTGAAAACAGCAGCCACGCACCTAGCACTGGCCTAGCAGGCACTGAGCCACCACTGACCTCACAATTGAAAACAGCAGCCACGCACCTAGCACTGGCCTAGCAGGCACTGAGCCACCACTGACCTCACAACCACAAACAGCAGCCACGCACCTAGCACTGGCCTAGCAGGCACTGAACCACAAGTGACCTCACAACCACAAACAGCAGCCACGCACCTAGCACTGGCCTAGCAGGCACTGAGCCACAAGTGACCTCACAACCACAAACAGCAGCCACGCACCTAGCACTGGCCTAGCAGGCACTGAGCCACCACTGACCTCACAACCACAAACAGCAGCCACGCACCTAGCACTGGCCTAGCAGGCACTGAGCCACCACTGACCTCACAACCACAAACAGCAGCCATGCACCTAGCACTGGCCTAGCAGGCACTGAGCCACCACTGACCTCACAACCACCAACAGCTGCCACGCACCTAGCACTGACCGAGCAGGCACTGAGCCACAAGTGCCCTCACAACAACAAACAGCAGCCACGCACCTAGCACTGGCCTAGCAGGCACTGAGCCACAAGTGACCTCACAACCACCAAAAGCAGCCACGCACCTAGCACTGGCCTAGTAGGCACTGAGCAACAAGGGACCTCGCAGGAACAAACAGCAGCCACGCACCTAGCACTGGCCTAGCAGGCACTGAGCCACAAGTGACCTCACAATTGAAAACAGCACCCACGCACCTAGCACTGGCCTAGCAGGCACTGAGCCACAAGTGACCTCACAACCACAAACAGCAGCCACGCACCTAGCACTGGCCTAGCAGGCACTGAGCCACCACTGACCTCACAATTGAAAACAGCAGCCAGGCACCTCGCACTGGCCTAGCAGGCACTGAGCCACAAGTGACCTCACAACCACAAACAGCAGCCACGCACCTAGCACTGGCCTAGCAGGCACTGAGCCACCACTGACCTCACAATTGAAAACAGCAGCCAGGCACCTAGCACTGGCCTAGCAGGCACTGAGCCACAAGTGACCTCACAATTGAAAACAGCAAGCACGCACCTAGCACTGGCCTAGCAGGCACTGAGCCACCACTGACCTCACAATTGAAAACAGCAGCCACGCACCTAGCCCTCGCCTAGCAGGCACTGAGCCACAAGTGACCTCACAATTGAAAACAGCAGCCACGCACCTAGCACTGGCCTAGCAGGCACTGAGCCACAAGTGACCTCACAATTGAAAACAGCAGCCACGCACCTAGCACTGGCCTAGCAGGCACTGAGCCACAAGTGACCTCACAATTGAAAACAGCAGCCACGCACCTAGCACTGGCCTAGCAGGCACTGAGCCACCACTGACCTCACAATTGAAAACAGCAGCCACGCACCTAGCACTGGCCTAGCAGGCACTGAGCCACAAGTGACCTCACAATTGAAAACAGCAGCCACGCACCTAGCACTGGCCTAGCAGGCACTGAGCCCCAAGGGACCTCACAATTGAAAACAGCAGTCACGCACCTAGCACTGTCTTAGCAGGCACTGAGCCACCACTGACCTCACAATTGAAAACAGCAGCCACGCACCTAGCACTGGCCTAGCAGGCACTGAGCCACAAGTGACCTCACAATTGAAAACAGCAGCCACGCACCTAGCACTGGCCTAGCAGGCACTGAGCCACAAGTGACCTCACAATTGAAAACAGCAGCCACGCACCTAGCACTGGCCTAGCAGGCACTGAGCCACCACTGACCTCACAACCACAAACAGCAGCCACGCACCTAGCACTGGCCTAGCAGGCACTGAGCTACCACTGACCTCACAACCACCAACAGCAGCCACGCACCTAGCACTGGCCTAGCAGGCACTGAGCCACCACTGACCTCACAATTGAAAACAGCAGCCACGCACCTAGCACTGGCCTAGCAGGCACTGAGCCACCACTGACCTCACAACCACAAACAGCAGCCACGCACCTAGCACTGGCCTAGCAGGCACTGAACCACAAGTGACCTCACAACCACAAACAGCAGCCACGCACCTAGCACTGGCCTAGCAGGCACTGAGCCACAAGTGACCTCACAACCACAAACAGCAGCCACGCACCTAGCACTGGCCTAGCAGGCACTGAGCCACCACTGACCTCACAATTGAAAACAGCAGCCACGCACCTAGCACTGGCCTAGCAGGCACTGAGCCACCACTGACCTGACAACCACAAACAGCAGCCACGCACCTAGCACTGGCCTAGCAGGCACTGAGCCACCACTGACCTCACAATTGAAAACAGCAGCCACGCACCTAGCACTGGCCTAGCAGGCACTGAGCCACAAGTGACCTCACAACCACAAACAGCAGCCACGCACCTAGCACTGGCCTAGCAGGCACTGAGGCACCACTGACCTCACAACCACAAACAGCACCCACGCACCTAGCACTGGCCTAGCAGGCACTGAGCCACCACTGACCTCACAATTGAAAACAGCAGCCACGCACCTAGCACTGGCCTAGCAGGCACTGAGCCACAAGTGACCTCACAATTGAAAACATCAGCCACGCACCTAGCACTGGCCTAGCAGGCACTGAGCCCCAAGGGACCTCGCAGCCGCAAACATCACCCACGCACCTAGCACTGGCCTAGCAGGCACTGAGCCACAAGTGACCTCACAATTGAAAACAGCAGCCACGCACCTAGCACTGGCCTAGCAGGCACTGAACCACAAGTGACCTCACATTTGAAAACAGCAGCCACGCACCTAGCACTGGCCTAGCAGGCACTGAGCCACCACTGACCTCGCAATTGAAAACAGCAGCCACGCACCTAGCACTGGCCTAGCAGGCACTGAGCCACCACTGACCTCACAATTGAAAACAGCAGCCACGCACCTAGCACTGGCCTAGCAGGCACTGAGCCACAAGGGACCTCAAAATTGAAACAGCAGCCACGCACCTAGCACTGGCCTAGCAGGCACTGAGCCACCACTGACCTCACAATTGAAAACAGCAGCCACGCACCTAGCACTGGCCTAGCAGGCACTGAGCCACAAGGGACTTCGCAGTCCAAAGAGCAACCACGCACCTAGCACTGGCCTAGCAGGCACTGAGCCACAAGTGACCTCACAATTGAAAACAGCAGCCACGCACCTAGCACTGGCCTACCAGGCACTGAGCCACCACTGACCTCACAATTGAAAACAGCAGCCACGCACCTAGCACTGGCCTAGCAGGCACTGAGCCACAAGTGACCTCACAATTGAAAACAGCAGCCACGCACCTAGCACTGGCCTAGCAGGCACTGAGCCACAAGTGACCTCGCAGCCACAAACAGCAGCCACGCACCTAGCACTGGCCTAGCAGGCACTGAGCCACCACTGATCTCACAATTGAAAACAGCACCCAGGTACCTAGCACTGGCCTAGCAGGCACTGAGCCACCACTGACCTCACAACCACAAACATCACCCACGCACCTAGGACTGGCCTAGCAGGCACTGAGCCACCACTGACCTCACAACCACAAACAGCACCCACGCACCTAGCACTGGCCTAGCAGGCACTGAGCCACAAGTGACCTCACAACTGAAAACAGCAGCCACGCACCTAGCACTGGCCCAGCAGGCACAGAGCCACAAGGGACCTCACAACCACAAACAGCAGCCACGCACCTAGCACTGGCCTAGCAGGCACTGAGCCACAAGTGCCCTCACAACCACAAAAAGCATCCACGCACCTAGCACTGGCCAAGTAGGCACTGAGCCACAAGGGACCTCGCAGGAACAAACAGCAGCCACGCACCTAGCACTGGCCTAGCAGGCACTGAGCCACAATTGACCTCACAATTGAAAACAGCAGCCACGCACCTAGCACTGGCCTAGCAGGCACTGAGCCACCACTGACCTCACAATTGAAAACAGCAGCCACGCACCTAGCACTGGCCTAGCAGGCACTGAGCCACCACTGACATCACAATTGAAAACAGCAGCCACGCACCTAGCACTGGCCTGGCAGGCACTGAGCCACCACTGACCTCACAACCACAAACAGCAGCCACGCACCTAGCACTGGCCTAGCAGGCACTGAGCCACAAGTGACCTCACAATTGAAAACAGCAGCCACGCACCTAGCACTGGCCTAGCAGGCACTGAGCCACAAGTGACCTCACAATTGAAAACAGCAGCCACGCACCTAGCACTGGCCTAGCAGGCACTGAGCCAGAAGTGACCTCACAATTGAAAACAGCAGCCACGCACCGAGCACTGGCCTAGCAGGCACTGAGCCACCACTGACCTCACAACCACAAAAAGCAGCCACGCACCTAGCACTGGCCTAGCAGGCACTGAGCCACCACTGACCTCACAACCACCAACAGCAGCCACGCACCTAGCACTGGCCTAGCAGGCACTGAGCCACCACTGACCTCACAACCACAAACAGCAGCCACGCACCTAGCACTGGCCTAGCAGGCACTGAGCCACCACTGACCTCACAACCACCAACAGCAGCCACGCACCTAGCACTGGCCTAGCAGGCACTGAGCCACCACTGACCTCACAACCACCAACAGCATCCACGCACCTAGCACTGGCCTAGCAGGCACTGAGCCACCACTGACCTCACAACCACAAACAGCACCCACGCACCTAGCACTGGACTAGCAGGCACTGAGCCACCACTGACCTCACAACCACAAACAGCAGCCACGCACCTAGCACTGGCCTAGCAGGCACTGAGCCACAAGTGACCTCACAGTTCAAAACAGCAGCAACGTACCTAGTACTGGCCTAGCAGGCACTGAGCCACCACTGACCTCACAATTGAAAACAGCAGCCACGCACCTAGCACTGGCCTAGCAGGCACTGAGCCACAAGTGACCTCACAACTGAAAACAGCAGCCACGCACCTAGGACTGGCCTAGCAGGCACTGAGCCACCACTGACCTCACAACCACAAACAGCACCCACGCACCTAGCACTGGCCTAGCAGGCACTGAGCCACAAGTGACCTCACAACTGAAAACAGCAGCCACGCACCTAGCACTGGCCTAGCAGGCCCTGAGCCACAAGGGACCTCGCAGGAACAAACAGCAGCCACGCACCTAGCACTGGCCTAGCAGGCACTGAGCCACAATTGACCTCACAATTGAAAACAGCAGCCACGCACCTAGCACTGGCCTAGCAGGCACTGAGCCACAAGGGACCTCGCAGGAACAAACAGCAGCCACGCACCTAGCACTGGCCTAGCAGGCACTGAGCCACAAGTGACCTCACAATTGAAAACAGCAGCCACGCACCTAGCACTGGCCTAGCAGGCACTGAGCCACCACTGACCTCACAATTGAAAACAGCAGCCACGCACCTAGCACTGGCCTGGCAGGCACTGAGCCACCACTGACCTCACAACCACAAACAGCAGCCACGCACCTAGCACTGGCCTAGCAGGCACTGAGCCACAAGTGACCTCACAATTGAAAACAGCAGCCACGCACCTAGCACTGGCCTAGCAGGCACTGAGCCACAAGTGACCTCACAATTGAAAACAGCAGCCACGCACCTAGCACTGGCCTAGCAGTCACTGAGCCACCACTGACCTCACAATTGAAAACAGCAGCCACGCACCTAGCACTGGCCTAGCAGGCACTGAGCCACAAGTGACCTCACAATTGAAAACAGCAGCCACGCACCTAGCACTGGCCTAGCAGTCACTGAGCCACCACTGACCTCACAATTGAAAACAGCAGCCACGCACCTAGCACTGGCCTAGCAGGCACTGAGCCACCACTGACCTCACAATTGAAAACAGCAGCCACGCACCTAGCACTGGCCTAGCAGGCACTTAGCCACAAGGGACCTCACAATTGAAAACAGCAGCCACGCACCTAGCACTGGCCTAGCAGGCACTGAGCCACCACTGACCTCACAATTGAAAACAGCAGCCACGCACCTAGCACTGGCCTAGCAGGCACTGAGCCACCACTGACCTCACAACCACAAACAGCACCCACGCACCTAGCACTGGCCTAGCAGGCACTGAGCCACCACTGACCTCACAACTGAAAACAGCAGCCACGCACCTAGCACTGGCCTAGCAGGCACTGAGCCACCACTGACCTCACAACTACCAACAGCAGCCACGCACCTAGCACTGGCCTAGCAGGCACTGAGCCACCACTGAACTCACAACCACAAACAGCAGCCACGCACCTAGCACTGGCCTAGCAGGCACTGAGCCACAAGTGACCTCACAACCACCAACAGCAGCCACGCACCTAGCACTGGCCTAGCAGGCACTGAGCCACCACTGACCTCACAATTGAAAACAGCAGCCACGCACCTAGCACTGGACTAGCAGGCACTGAGCCACCACTGACCTCACAACCACAAACAGCAGCCACGCACCTAGCACTGGCCTAGCAGGCACTGAGCCACAAGTGACCTCACAGTTCAAAACAGCAGCAACGTACCTAGTACTGGCCTAGCAGGCACTGAGCCACCACTGACCTCACAATTGAAAACAGCAGCCACGCACCTAGCACTGGCCTAGCAGGCACTGAGCCACAAGTGACCTCACAACCACAAACAGCAGCCACGCACCTAGCACTGGCCTAGCAGGCACTGAGCCACCACTGACCTCACAACCACCAACAGCAGCCACGCACCTAGCACTGGCCTAGCAGGCACTGAGCCACAAGTGACCTCACAGTTCAAAACAGCAGCAACGTACCTAGCACTGGCCTAGCAGGCACTGAGCCACCACTGACCTCACAATTGAAAACAGCAGCCACGCACCTAGCACTGGCCTAGCAGGCACTGAGCCACAAGTGACCTCACAGTTCAAAACAGCAGCAACGTACCTAGCACTGGCCTAGCAGGCACTGAGCCACAAGTGACCTCACAGTTCAAAACAGCAGCAACGTACCTAGCACTGGCCTAGCAGGCACTGAGCCACCACTGACCTCACAATTGAAAACAGCAGCCACGCACCTAGCACTGGCCTAGCAGGCACTGAGCCACAAGTGACCTCACAGTTCAAAACAGCAGCAACGTACCTAGCACTGGCCTAGCAGGCACTGAGCCACCACTGACCTCACAATTGAAAACAGCAGCCACGCACCTAGCACTGGCCTAGCAGGCACTGAGCCACAAGTGACCTCGCAAACACAAACAGCATCCACGCACTTAGCACTGGCCTAGCAGGCACTGAGCCACCACTGACCTCACAACCACAAACAGCAGCCACGCACCTAGCACTGGCCTAGCAGGCACTGAGCCACCACTGACCTCACAACCACAAACAGCAGCCACACACCTAGCACTGGCCTAGCAGGCACTGAGCCACAAGTGACCTCACAGTTGAAAACAGCAGCCACGCACCTAGCACTGGCCTAGCAGGCACTGAGCCACAAGTGACCTCACAACTGAAAACAGCAGCCACGCACCTAGCACTGGCCTAGCAGGCACTGAGCCACAAGTGACCTCACAACCACAAACAGCAGCCACGCACCTAGCACTGGCCTAGCAGGCACTGAGCCACAAGTGACCTCACAATTGAAAACAGCAGCCACGCACCTAGCACTGGCCTAGCAGGCACTGAGCCACAAGTGACCTCACAATTGAAAACAGCAGCCACGCACCTAGCACTGGCCTAGCAGGCACTGAGCCACAAGTGACCTCACAATTGAAAACAGCAGCCACGCACCTAGCACTGGCCTAGCAGGCACTGAGCCACCACTGACCTCACAATTGAAAACAGCAGCCACGCACCTATCACTGGCCTAGCAGGCACTGAGCCACCACTGACCTCACAACCACCAACAGCAGCCACGCACCTAGCACTGGCCTAGCAGGCACTGAGCCACCACTGACCTCACAACCACAAACAGCAGCCACGCACCTAGCACTGGCCTAGCAGGCACTGAGCCACCACTGACCTCACAACCACCAACAGCAGCCAGGCACCTAGCACTGGCCTAGCAGGCACTGAGCCACCACTGACCTCACAACCACAAACAGCAGCCACGCACCTAGCACTGGCCTAGCAGGCCCTGAGCCGCAAGGGACTTCACAGTTCAAAACAGCAGCAACGCACCTAGCACTGGCCTAGCAGTCACTGAGCCACCACTGACCTCACAATTGAAAACAGCAGCCACGCACCTAGCACTGGCCTAGCAGGCACTGAGCCACAAGTGACCTCGCAAAGACAAACAGCATCCACGCACTTAGCACTGGCCTAGCAGGCACTGAGCCACCACTGACCTCACAAGCACAAACAGCAGCCACGCACCTAGCACTGGCCTAGCAGGCACTGAGCCACAAGTGACCTCACAACTGAAAACAGCAGCCATGCACCTAGCACTGGCCTAGCAGGCACTGAGCCACCACTGACCTCACAACCACAAACAGCACCCACGCACCTAGCACTGGCCTAGCAGGCACTGAGCCACCACTGACCTCACAATTGAAAACAGCAGCCACGCACCTAGCACTGGCCTATCAGGCACTGAGCCACCACTGACCTCACAACCACAAACAGCAGCCACGCACCTAGCACTGGCCTAGCAGGCACTGAGCCACCACTGACCTCACAACCACAAAGAGCATCCACGCACCTAGCACTGGCCTAGCAGGCACTGAGCCACCACTGACCTCACAACCACAAACAGCAGCCACGCACCTAGCACTGGCCTAGCAGGCACTGAGCCACCACTGACCTCACAACCACAAACAGCAGCCACGCACCTAGCATTGGCCTAGCAGGCACTGAGCCACCACTGACCTCACATTTGAAAACAGCAGCCACGCAGCTAGCACTGGCCTAGCAGGCTCTGAGCCACAAGTGACCTCAGGATCGCAAACCGTGATATAGTGTTTCCTTGTTGGCTGTCAGTTATAGATGCAGAACTGGCCTAACAGTGTGTATCAAAGGACGTTGCTTGCTGCTTGCCTATCCCATTCTGAGGAAGTAGTGACTTCACAGGCTTCAGCAAAGCCACGTGCCATCTGCTGGCCTATTATATAGGAAGGCAAGAATGACCTCACAAGCGAAAACAGCGGCCTTGTGCCCACCACTGGCCTCTCAATACTGAAACAAAAGTGACCTCAGAGTCTGCCTTGAAGCCATGTGCACGCTGCTGGCCTAGCATGGACTGAAGCACACCATCCCCAGAAGCACAAACAACACCTATCTCCATACTGCTGCTCCACCAAGTGCTCCTGCACCTGTACAAAAAGAAGCAATGTGTCTGCTGGTGGCCTAGCAGATACTGAGCCCGAATGACTTCACAAACACAAACATCAGCAATATGCATCGAGCTTGTCTGTCAGGTGCTGAGGCTGAAGTGAGTGGAGAGGAGAAGCTCACCTGGGCCACTTGCATGTCCCTTGATTAAGCTGTTATCACTCCATACAGAAGAGTCTTCTGCAAACACCTGTCATCTCCTGGCAAGACTCTCTCCAGCTCATGCTACAGCTCCACTCTGTCACCCTGCACAGACATCACAAAAGGGAACAATTGGTCTTGCTTTTCCTTTAGTGCCATCAAGTCCGAGCTGGGAGCCTTTGCACTGCAGCACCTACACAATGTCAGCAGGACGCCACTTCCATTTCTGGTGCATTTCTAGGGACAGAGACCAGCTGAGGGAGCAGCTGCACTGCAAAGGGTTGCTGACACTCTCAGATCAACTCAGCACTGCACCAGCCATCAACCTGATGCCAGACCTCTGCTCTGCCCCCTAGTCTACAAACACACTGTCTCTGTCCCACAGAGCTGCCTCTTCTGCTTGATACAACCAGGTGCCACCAAGAAGACATGGATGCAGGACACTCGCCACTTGCACACTCCCCAGCCACTGCTCTGCTCGCTGCCTTCCCTTGGCTCCGCAACCCAGACACACAGCGAAGCTCTTGAGGTGACACCACAAGGTGGCCAAGATACTCTAGGCTCACAAGGCCTGTGCAAATGATCAGCACAAGATCGGGGACAGAGCTGGCTCCTTGGGAGATGCTGCTCTTTTCAGAGGGAAGGATCCTGCTTTCTTTGGGCACAGCAGGCTGCTGCTTTCCACCTCCATCCCCTCAGGAACCTCCACCTAGGGCTGGGGGAGATGGGGATTTTGTTTAGTAATAGAAAATATACAGATACAATGTAGAAACAGTTGAGAGTCTGGAAGGCCTCCTGAGCCCAAAGGAACCTCGGGTCCTTTCCTTTACTTACTTGGACAAGGAGCCCCGCAGAAGGGAAAAAGGGTGCAGAGGCTTTGACATGAGGCCCAAGCAATGAGACAGCCCCACACTGGACGGCTGCTGAAATGACAGCTGTCCTGGCTGCGCAGGCTCTGCAGCAGCAGTCCAGGCTCCACAGCTGGCTTCACAGAGCACTGAGGGCTGGGTGCCACAGGCAACCTAGCCCTGGACACATCTTCACCCCTTGCAGAGCCAGGGCCCCAAGAGCTGTCAGACTTCCTCAGGTCAACCTACGGAGGCTTTGCGGCCCTCACACAAAGGCACTGAAGACAAGCAGGCATTTATTATAAGGGTCTTGCACTCGTCCTATATGGCACCACAACCTTCTAGGAAAAGGCGGGGGCACAGTAGCATTTCCTGAGCGGGCTGGCAGTAACAGCAGTTGTGGGACGCGGAATTTGCAGCACAGCAGAGGTATCAGGAAGTGAACCCACACCCCAAGTCACCCACAGAAGCCAGGTGCATTTAAGGAAGCCTTTGCATCCATACATAGCCTCTTCTCATCCACTTGCAGCTGCTTTCACAGATGTTGGCAAAGATGTTGACAGGCACAGGGACACACCCTGGCATCCTGCCTCCACCCTCAGGAGCTCTAGGACTGCACTGGGAACCTCCAGGAGTGGAGCTACCTAGAAAGAAAGAAAGAATTGGAGTGTTACTGTCAGTTCTGCTGGCCTAACACAGTGTCTCAATAGGCAGGAGCAAAGGTCTCTGTGGAGGAAAAAGGATGAGCAGGGAGGCACTGCGGGGCGGAACATGGGAAGGTCGTAACGGGCGGAGCACTGCTGCCGGAAAAGAAGGCGGGGCTTTACAGCATTATAAAAGAGCAGGACGCGCTTCATTAAACGCCATTTTGCCACTCCTCATATTGGTGTCTGTGTGGTGATGGTCCGGGGTCTGGGGGGAGGCCCCGTGCCTGCTCGGTAAGAACGAGAACGGTAACAAGTGGTGACCCCGACGTGATACCGAGGAGGCAGCTCGGCCGGCGCAGGCGCCGGGAGCGTAAGAAAGGGATCCGGATCCGGAACCATGGAGGCCATATGTAAGGTAGTAATGGCCTGCGCCAAGGAATGGCGGGCGCCGCTGAAGGCGGGCGCGATACGAGCGTGTGTAGAGAGGCTCGTAAAGGAGGGAGCGATTACTTCTCCTATGGAGATCGTGCGGGAGGAACTGTGGCTGCAATGCACAGCAGCGCTGGCGGAGTCCCCGATGAACGGGGGATCCGCGAGGGATTTAAAGGTGTGGGGGCTGATAAGAATGCTCCTGCGGAGCGCGAGGGAGGCCCCGGCGAAAGAACAGGAGAGTGGGGGCGGGGAGGTTCCAGTGATCCTACCGGTGGAATCCCAGGAGCCGCCTCCGGTGTATCCCTGGCAAGATCTCGCACAAGACAGAGAGGGATGGGGGGTCGACGGGACCGAACCCGAGGATTGCGTGCCTGGCGCAGTTTTGAGGAAGACGCTTAGTGAGGAAGATAGGACCCTGCTGCCGTGGGCCCCGGCAGAGGAGGGTGCTGTAGGCCGGGAGAGTCAGGCACTGCAGCGAGGGAGGAAGGGTAACGGCCAATCAGAGCGGAGAGACCAGAGTTCGACCTTGAAAGGAGGGAGGAAGGTTCGGGTGAGATTGCCGGTTGAGGAGGAGAGCGGAGAAGATAGCAGCGACGAGGAAGGCGGGGGCTTGCGAGAAGTTACGCGCAGGCTGCGGGGGTGTGCAATAGGAGAGACACAGCCGAAAGGGAAGCCGAAGGGCGGAGAAGAAGTAACAACATCCCCGGTCGACACCCTATTGCGTGCATTAGAGGCATAAAACCTGACCTAAATGCACGTACGGGAGGGTCTGGGGTGTAACTAATCATTCTTGGTGAGATTCCATCCTGAACAGGGCGACGCCAGACGGGATGCTGCTGCATGGTTGCATTGATGTTTATCGCCAGCTTCATGATTCCGGGGACCGCAGAGTCATACTGGAGGAGATGAGCACAGGCGCACAGAGCAGCTCACTACTGCATCCCGTTCAACCCCGAGGCGGGGCCGACAGAGACTTTCCTGACGGGGAACAAGTCAACACGGGCGTGGATCTTGTCATGGTTTGATTAGAAATGGCTTATAACACTAGGCTTGATAGCACTCACAGTAGTAATAGCGATATGCTGCGGCTTGCTAATTCTGAATTATTGCTTACGGCATGTACGGCTTAACTGCTTGATAGACATGAGCATAGAGTATATCAATTAATAGTACAGGAAAAAGAGGTTCTAGAAAGGGGGGGGAGATGTGGTGGATCTTGGGAAACTGCATAGACAATGTTATAGGTAAACGCGACAAATTGACAACCACTCGGGCCGGGTTGCATAAATTCCAATTTATAAAATAATTGAGCAAGTCACAAGTAAGCAAAACAGCGCTGGGCGGCCGGGGAGTCTCCTGCTCCACCAACGGCGCGCACGATCCCCCCCTCACAGTCTCCTTATATGCGATTCCAGCCCCGGGTATATGTGGCACTTCCTGTAACTTCTGCGGCTGCGCCGGCTGTTGCTAGGGGGTCTTCTTCAGCCTTCTGGTGGTCGTGGGGATGAAGGCTGGAGTCTTCCTCTGCGTTGTGTGTGGTGACCCTCAGGTCATGCATATATTTTACAATTGTGTGACCTCGCCATTGCCATATTAGGCTATCTAAACTAACATCGCCGCCTCGCTGGCTCCACTTAATTGTCTCAGGCGGGGTACATGCCCTTATTGCAGGATGTTGTGGGTTTAGCCCGTAATTAGCACCTCGTTTCACCGTAAAATCACTTCCCGATTTGATGTAACAAACTAGCACCTATCACAACAAGATATTTGCATGAGAAGTGGTAGAGTAGGCGTAGCGGAAGATCACGTGGTGTGACGCGCAGCCTAGGGGTGGAAACGAAGTGCACCTGTATGTAAGCTTGCACGCAGCCCACAATACATGCCATTAGACGAATGGCTAACTAACCTGTTTGGCAATCTACCACAGTGGCTAATAGGACTGCTCGCTGAAGGCTTGTGCATTGTGCTAATCCTCATAATTATAGGCTTATGCTTGTGTGTAATACTGAGCTGCGTTAAGAAAGCCTTGCTGAAAGTAGCGGGCCAAGTCTGGATTGCTCGAAAACAAGAAGGAGAACTTCTGGAGGAATGGCTGGGCTTTGGGGGGGGGATATAGTCTGTTGGAAATGAGCAATCCCGCCTATGCCTTTAAGGTTTTCCCTGAACGACGAAGACAAGGACATCGCCTGCGTTAAGAATCGGGAAAAGGGGAAGCAGCACACAGCTCTGATCACGAAGCTAGTAACGCAAGTAACCACCCGATGGCGGTCCCGTCGCGGCACACCGCACTTCCGCGTGTTTTGTTGCGTCCCACTCGATCTACCGAAACACTGTTGATGGGAGAGGGGGAGATGTGGAGGAAAAAGGATGAGCAGGGAGGCACTGCGGGGCGGAACATGGGAAGGTCGTAATGGGCGGAGCACTGCTGCCGGAAAAGAAGGCGGGGCTTTACAGCATTATAAAAGAGCAGGACGCGCTTCATTAAACGCCATTTTGCCACTCCTCATATTGGTGTCTGTGTGGTGATGGTCCGGGGTCTGGGGAGAGGCCCCGTGCCTCCTCGGTAAGAACGAGAACGGTAACAGGTCTCCCCTCCATGCTGAGCTGTATTGGTGAGAGCCTGATCAAAACCTCCCTGGAAAAGGACCCAAGACACCTCATCTACTGAGACCTGCCTTGAGCAGGCCGTTGGATCCCTACCTCCACATGTCTCCCCCATTGCAGCTTCAAGGAATCTGCTCTTCTGAGACTCTTGCCAAAGACACCAGCGACTTTGGAGATGCCGCCTCCACCGCTCACCAAGGGCAGCTGTCTCAGAGCCACCCATCGCCCTCAGAGGCCTGACTTCTCATGAGGTGGCATCTCCCCTATCTGCAAAGGTCTGCGTAGGCACAAAGTGGAGAAATGGCTCTGACTGCTTTGATTCACTACCCATCTCTCTGAGGGATCGGAATGGATTAGGGTCTGGGATGGGAAGATGCAATGAGGGTCCAGCTGCAACAGAAAGCCTTTAAGGAGGGAGAAGATGACTTTCTCCAGGGGAGTCAGTAAAATCCCAAAGACTCACGGAAGCACCAAGACCTTCCGAAACTGCAAGCCTGAACCTCAGCTGACAGAAACCACCAAACTGCGAGCAGCCCTGCCTCACACCAGGATGCTCCAAGGAGGCAACACAGTCACCAACAGTCCTCATCCAGCTCTTCCAGAAGGCCACCATATTGGCAGACTGGGCTCTGGGAGCAGAGCACTGCTCTCTCCAGCCACCTCCTCCCATGCTGAGCAGCAAAACACTGGCACCACCACCTTGCTCCACCACAGGGCACTCCGCACTGTAACACACCACAGAATCACAGAATCACAGAATCGCTGAGGTTGGAAGGGACCTCTGGAGATCATCTACTCCAACCCCCCTGCTCAAGCAGGGTCACCTAGAGCACATTGCACAGGATTGCATCCAGGCGCGTTTTGAATATCTCCAAAGAAGGAGACTCCACAACCTCTCTGGGCAACCTCTTCCAGTGCTCTGTCACACTCACAGTGAAAAAGTTTTTCCTCATGTACAGATGGAACTTCTTGTGTTCCAGCTGGTGCCCATTGCCTCATGTCCTGTCACTGGGCACCACTGAGAAGAGTCTGGTCCCATCCTCTCGACACCCTCCCTTCAGATACTTGTACACGTTGATAAGATCCCCTCTCAGCCTTCTCTTCTCCAGGCTAAACAGGCCCAGCCCTCTCAGCCTTTCCTCATAAGAGAGATGCTCCAGTCCCCTAATCATCTTTGTAGCCCTTCGCTGCACTTGCTCCAGTAGTGCCACATCCCTCTTGTACTGGGGAGCCCAGAACTGGACGCAGTACTCCACATGTGGCCTCAGCAGGGCTGAGTAGAGGGGGAGAATCACCTCCCTCCACCTGCTGGCAACACTCTTCCTGATGCACCCCAGGATACCAGTGGCCTTCTTGGCCACAAGGGCACATTGCTGCCTCATGCTTCACTTGGTGTCCACCAGCACTCCCAGGTCCTTCTCCAAAGAGCTGCTTTCCAGCAGGTCAACCCCCAACCTGTACTGGTGCCTGGGGTTATTCCTCCCCAGGTGCAGGACCCTGCACTTGCCTTTGTTGAACTTCTTGAGGTTCCTCTCTGCCCACCTCTCCAGCCTGTCCAGGTCTCTCTGAATGGCAGCACAGCCCTCTGGCGTATCAGCCACTCCTCCCAGTTTTGTATCGTCAGCAAACTTGCTGAGGGTGCACTCTGTGCCTTCATCCAGGTCATTGATGAAGAAGTTGAGCAAGACTGGACCCAGTCCTGACCCCTGGGGGAAACCGCTAGCTAGAGGCCTCCAGCTAGACTCTGCACTGCTGATCACAACCCTCTGAGCTCTGCCATTCAGCCAGTTCTCAATCCACCTCACTGTCCACTCATCCAGCCCACGCTTCCTGAGCTTCCCTATGAGGATGTCATGGGAGACAGTGTCAAAAGCCTTGCTGAAGTCTAGGTAGACAACATCCACTGCTCTCCCCTCATCTACCCAGCCAGTCATTCCATCAGAGAAGGCTATCAGATTGGTTAGGCATGATTTCCCCTTGGTGAAGCCATGCTGACTACTCCTGATCACCTTCTTTTCCTCCACATGCTTGGAGATGGCCTTCAGGATGAGCTGCTCCATCACCTTTCCAGGGATGCAGGTGAGGCTGACTGGCCTGTAGTTCCCTGGGTCCTCCTTCTTGCCCTTTTTGAAGACTGGGGTGACATTGGCTTTCTTCCAGTCCTCAGGCACCTCTCCTGTTCTCCATGACCTCTCAAAGATGATGGAGAGTGGCTTAGCAATGACATCCGCCAGCTCCCTTAGCACTCGTGGGTGCATCCCATCAGGGTCCATGGATTTGTGGGTGTCAAGTTTGCTTAAATGATCTCTAACCCGATCCTCCTCCACCAAGGGAAAGTCTTCCTTCCTCCAGACTTTCTCTCTTGCCTCCAGGATCTGGGGTTCCTGAGGGCTGGCCTGAGCAGTAAAGACTGAAGCAAAGGTGGCATTCAGTAACTCTGCCTTCTCTGCATCCTTCATCAACAGGGCACCCACCCCATTCAGCAAAGGGCCCACATTTTCCCTAGTCTTCCTCTTGCTGCTGATGTATTTGAAGAAGCCCTTCTTGCTGTCCTTGACATCTCTCGCCAGATTTAATTCCAAACGGGCCTTAGCCTTCCTCGTCACATCCCTGCATACTCTGACAACGTTCCTATATTCCTCCCAAGTGGCCTGGCCCCCTTTCCACTTTCTGTAGACTTCCTTCTTCTGGTTGAGTTTTGCCAGGAGCTCCTTGCTCATCCATGCAGGTCTCCTGCCTCCTTTGCTTGACTTCCTACTCATAGGGATGCACCGCTCTTGAGCCTGGAGGAGGTGATGTTTGAATATTAACCAGCTCTCTTGAACGCCCCTTCCTTCTAGGGCCCTAACCCATGGGATTCCTCCAAGTAGGTCCCTGAAGAGGCCAAAGTTTGCTCTCCTGAAGTCCAGGGTTCCGATCCTGCTTAGTGCCCTGCTTCCTCCTTGCAGGATCCTGAACTCCACCATCTCATGGTCTGCTGGCTAGAAGGGGAGGGCTGAGACCTCCCTCAAATACCCTCAGAAAGAGTGCTGATGGGCACTTTGCAAGTGCTTTCCTCTGCTCTCTGCACTGTCATTTCTTTTTCGGGTAACACGAGTGCAACTGTCCTCCACCTCCAAGGTGCAAGCACAGGGCATCTGGGAAGAAGGCAGATGGACAGGCCAGCTCTGCTCCCTCTGCGCTAAAGCCAGAGTAAATCCTTTTGCCTCTCCAGAATCACAGCTGCTCACTCTGAGTGCAGCAGTAATGCTGAGGATTTCTACCTCCAGGAATGCTCCTCAGGTGTGACAGGGTCAGCTAAAGGAAACCAAAGAAGCCTTAAAACTATGAATGCACCCACATTATTTAGAAGTGGGAATGAAGATGCTGAAAATGCCTTCAGCATTATGTGTGGATTAAATCTGACTGGAACTGGGAATATAAATTTTAGTCGCCTGTTTCCATATACACAGTGCTGTAGGTCAGGGCTGGCTCCTCTGGAGCCCATGGGCAGAGGCCCCTGCTCCTCACAGCAAACTCAGCCAGCACAAAGCAGAGCTCATGCCATGGACCTCAATGACTGTGCTGCTGAGATGGGGAGATGTAATGTGTGTTTGGGGGAGGTTATGAGAAAGTTCGCTCAGAGAAGTCTGTCCTAAGTTGTCAATGTGTCTCCTTCATCACACAGTCTCCCTGTGACCTAAAGGAGCGAAATGTCCAACAGCAGCTCCCTCAACGCGTTCCTCCTCCTGGCATTTGCAGATACGCAGGAGCTGCATCTCCTGCACTTCTCATTCTTCCTGGGCATCTACCTGGCTGCCCTCCTGGGAAACAGTCTCATCATCACAGCCGTAGCCTGCGACCACCACCTCCACAACCCCATGTACTTCTTCCTCCTCAACCTCTCCCTCCTTGACCTTGGCACCATCTCCACCACAGTCCCCAAATCCATGGCCAATTCCCTGAGGGACACCAGGGTCATTTCCTACTCAGAATGTTCTGCCCAGGTCTTTTTCTTGGTCTTCTTTACATTGGCAGAGCATTGTCTTCTCCCTGTTATGGCCTATGACCGCTATGTTGCCATCTGCAAACCCCTGCAGTACGGGAAACTAATGGGCAGCAGAGCTTGTGTCAAAATGGCAGTAGCTGCCTGGGCCAGTGCTTTCCTCCATGCTCTCTTGCACACAGGGAACACATTTTCCATACCACTCTGCCAAGGCAACACTGTGGACCAGTTCTTCTGTGAAGTTCCCCCACTCCTTAAGCTCTCCTGCTCAGATTCCTACCTCAGGGAAGCTGGGCTGATTGTGGTTAGTACCTGTCTAGCCTTTGGGTGTTTCGTTTTCATTGTGCTGTCCTACATGCAGATCTTCACTGCTGTGCTGAGGATCCCCTCTGAGCAGGGTCAACACAAAGCCTTTTCCATGTGCATCCCACACCTGGCCATGTTCTCCCTGTTTGTCAGCACTATCATCTTTGCTTACCTGAAGCCCCCCTCCCTCTCCTCCCCAGCTCTGGATCTGGTGCTGCCCATGCTGTACGCAGTGGTGCCTCCAACTCTGAACCCCCTCATCTACAGCATGAGGAACAAGGAGCTCAAAGGTGCCCTGAGAAACCTCATTCAATGGGTACAATGTCAGCACCAGTAACCATCCCATGTTCATTTGCTCCTCATTTCCAGGGTATTTGGCATCATAGCTATGCGTTGTTCATGTCTGTCTGTCTTTCTTATTTTTCTCCACTACATTCTTGTAAAAGAAAACATATTTTGCTTTGTGCCACTTGTCCTCAGGAATCTTTCATTTGAATCTGACCCAGAGGCTGTTTTGAAGCAGGAAGCCAGACTTTCCCCTTCATCAGCAGACGTGGGGGAACCTCAGAGCCTGCTAGTCTGAGCTCTTTGGATACCTTCAGTGCAATGAGGAGAGTTTCCCTTTGCAGGGTCTCTTTTGGCACTGATAGCCAGGGAGCTCAGGGGCACAGAGTCAGGCTCTGATGAGTACAGGTGTGGCCAAACCATGGGTCCCGTGTCCCTTAAAAGAGTTCAGCTCCTCTGGCCACAATCAGGGCATGATCCCACACCCCTCTCCTGTGAGGGTGGCAGCCAGCTGTCACCATGAGCTGGTCCCTTCCCTCTACAGCGTTCCAACACTCAAAGCAGAGCAAGAATTGAAAGGAGGAGAGTCTGAACGAAGTCTGTAGGGACAGGTCCTCTGTTCCTCAGGACCGTTCCCCCACTGCCACAGCAGGCATTTCCTCACTGCAGCCTTCACTCGGGGGCTGCAGCTTTCTTGGAGACATGTCCACCAACAGCAGCAGGACTTTCTGTTTTCAGGGCTTTTCTCCGCATTTCCACACTGTCCTGCCTTGTTCTGATGTGTGTGTGTATGGTCTCAGTGCTCTTGTAACATGCTGGTGGTAGGTTTGTGCTTCCCTGTGCATTCCTGTGAGCTCAGGCAGGACCAGGCATTGGGTGCATTTAGGCCAGACCTGGCCTGCACAAGAACATTGCGATAATAAAAGGGGATCCCCTCCATCATGTGCCTGAAGTCTGGCTTTTCTTCAGAAGATGGAGTCAAAAATAAACCCAAAGAAATTGCACCTCAAAAGGGCCTGCTGCTCTGCTTGTGAACTCCATGGGATGCGGGGGACAAGCTCAGAGTCTCCATGTGATCTGTTAGGGACTGAGGGCTGTATCCAGGGTTCATCTCTTGGTGACCAGTGCCAGTGGAGCTGGTGAATGGTCTCTGAATTTTCTGCCCACGGCTGTCCCACAGGTGACAGTGCTGATGAGAGATGCCCATCCTTCTGGAGGGGAATCTGGGCCCCCAGGAGAGCTCAGGGGATCTCCAGGGACAGCATGTGCCTGGTGTGGGCAGTGAGTGGAGCCTCACAAAGTGAGGGACAGTCCATGGTGGAGTGACCAGAAGGTAGAGCACTAAATCCAGGCACACATGGGGAAATGAGGGCTCTGCAATCCCCAGAGAGGCAGTGGGGACCCAGGAGGCCCAGGGAAGAGGCACTGGAGTGATTCCTGCATCCTCAGTGAAACACCACAGGCTGGAGCCTTGCCTGAGTTATGCTGTGGACGTGCCTGTTCCTGGCCCTGCACCTCTCATGTCCAGACCTGTCCCTGTGCCCATCCTGCTGACCTGACTCCCCATCTCTACCTCAAACCGGTCTCTGCACTACAGTCAGGAAAGCCTTAGAAAGGGATGCTGGGACCTGAGCAGCACCCAGAGAAGGTTTCAGATGCAAAAGATGACCATATATCCACAGCAACACTTGCCTGACAGCCAATGTAAAGGTGTAAGGAGAGCTTCACATTTGGAGCCCTACTCAGCTAACACTGCACGCAGAGGCTTAGCTGGACGAAAAAGTGAGGGCAGCCACTTGGGTCAGATTTTTACGATGCACGGTTAGGAGAGGCAGCTCCAGCTCCCTCCAGGGCTGCGCTGGAACCTTTCAGGATTGGGCTGAGGTGGGGTTGGCACATCCAGAGGGGTCAGGAGAGGGCAGCTCCCCTCTGCCATGCTAGGGCTGGGGCTGAGTCTGTGGCTGGGCACAGCGTTTCCCTGGGGAACTCCCTGAGGAACAGCTGCGGGGATCCTCCACCTCTGCCCTGGCAGCAGCACCAGCACTCAGGGTGTTGGGGTGGACATGCACAGAGGGTGGAAGGGGCACTGGTTGCCCAGAGGGATCATGGAGACATTTTCTATGCACGCAGGGATGGAGCGAGGAAAGCCAGAGCACAGCTGGAGGTGCAACCAGAGACCTTGAATATGGAAAGGGCTGGTGGATTATTAAGTGACTCTTAGAAGTTCCCCTGGAGTCTGGAGGGCCCATACCCAGCCCAGTCTGTGCCCCACGTAGGGGTCAGCAAACAGCCATGCTCTGGGATCTGCCAGGGTCTGGTGCAGAAGAGAGATCGTGCAAGGCTGGCCTTTTCCCCTCCGTTGGGATACAGAGAGCTGCAGGAAGATGGAGGTGGCCATGGACCACCCCACAGCTGGCGTGAGCAGCCAGCACTGGAAAGGGGTGATGTGAGGGGCTGGTCTGGGACGATGGCCGTGGCGCAGCTTCCCCAGTGTGTCTGTGCAAAACAGGGAACAGCCTGGGCTCTTCTCTCCTGCACCTTCCATGTCCTGATGACTTTCCCAGGAGACCTGCATTTGCCCTGCAAGCACATGGCCGTGTGCTCCCACACTGCCGTTCACACACAGTAGCTGCCTGATGGCATTTTCCCCTCCTGGGCCCTTCCCAGCCCAGCCCAGATCATCCCCAGCTCTCCCCACCTCCCCTGCCCTCTCCCCAGCCCACACAGCAGAGCAGCCCACACTGGGGGTGACCCCGCAGCAGTGCCTGTTGCAGGGGGCTGCAGAGCTCTGGGCACTCACTCCTCAGCCACAGCCCCTCTGAAGGGCACAGCAGGTCCTGAGGGGCAGAGAGGGGTGTCAGCCTCCCCATCAGCAGCAGGGCTGGGGGCCAGCAATGGCACAAGGAAATGGAAGCCATTCACTCCATGTCTCCACTGCTCTCATCACCAGGAGATCCTTAACCCTGGCTGCCTGCAGCCCCTCTGGGCAGCCCCTCTCCCCAGGACGGCACAAGAGTGCTGGCCCCGGGGCTCCTCAGGCAGCTCCAGTGACAGGGCAGCCTGCCCCGAGCTGACACACAGAAACAGGTTTTCATTTATTCTTCCCCACAAGCACACAATGGCACCATTGCTCTTCTCCAGAGACATCCCTGTTCTCCAGAGAGCCTTTCCCCTGGTCAGTGTGTCCATGCTGGCCTGCCAAGCCCCTCCTGCACCCCTCCACTGTGTTCCCTGGGCTGGCGGTGCTGCTCTGCAGGGCGAGCAGGCTGTGGGGCCCTGGGGGACTCCACACTGGCCGTGCTGGTCAGGGCAGACCTGGCTGGCCCAGCATCACCGCACCTGACAACTCCCTCCCCAGGTGTCTGTGGCTGTGGAAGATGCTCAGAGCAATCACAAGGCATTTCCAATGGCTCAGGATGGGGTCAGCTGTGCCATTAGATGCAGCTATGACTTTTCATTGTTGGTGACATGAACCACCCTTGAGGTTGCCTTCCCTGTGCCTGAGGAGTCCCCATTGCCTCTCCTGAGATTGCAGAGCCTGATTTGGTGCATTCCTTGGTTTGGCCCTTTGCCTTTGGGTGACTCCACTTAGTTTTGGGAGTCTCCACTCACTGCCCGTCCCAGGCACATGCTGTCCCTGGAAATCCCCTCTGCTCACCTGGTGGCTCCTTATTGCCTTCCAGAAGGATGGGCATCTGTCACCAGCCCTCTAATATTTGAGACAGCCCCCAGCAGAAAACTCCTGAGCACTCACCCTCTCCAGGGCCACTGGGCACCCACAAGTGGAGGCTGAATCCAGCCCTCATTCCCTCACACATCACCCTGTCAACACATCCTCCTTAGCCCACGGAAAACCCAGGCAAAGCAAAAGGGGCTTTTGGGGTACAATTCTCTGAGTGCATTCTTGGCTCCTACTTTGGAAGAAGAGCCCAGTCTTCAGGCAGTGTACTGATGAAATCCCCTTTTACTACAGAGATGCTGCAAGGGAGGCCAGCTCTGACACAGTGCTTGGCAGATTTAAAGAAAGCCTCTGAGTCAGACAGACAGGGTTTGCGCCTCTGGAGAGGTGGGATGAATTCAAACTTTTCTGTAAAAACATGACTATCACAGGCAGAACTCCCAAAGCAGAAGAGTTGTTTGAGATAAACTGGGAGCTGGTTGTGAGGAGAGATGGGCAGCTTATTGCTGCTGAACTAGAAGACGTTGAATCAGTTTCTTCAGTGCATCCTTGAGCTCCTTGTTCCTCATGCTATAGATGAGAGGGTTCATTGCTGGAGGCACCACCGCGTACAGAACAGCCACCACCAGATCCAGAGCTGGTGAGGAGAGGGAGGGAGGCTTCAGGTAGGCAAACATGTCAGTGCTGACAAACAGGGAGACCACGGCCAGGTGTGGGATGCACATGGAAAAGGCTTTGTGCCGGCCCTACTCAGAAGGGATCCTCAGCACAACAGTGAAGATCTGCACGTGGGAAAGCACAATGAAAATGAAACACCCAGAGGCTAAAGAGCCACTAACCGCAAGAAGCCCAACTTCCCTGAGGTAGGAGTCTGAGCAGGAGAGCTTGAGGATCTGGGGAATCTCACAGAAGAACTGGTCCACTGTGTTGCCTTGGCAGAGTGGTATTGAAAATGTGTTCCCAGTGTGCAGGACAGAATAAAGAAAACCACTAGCCCAGACAGCTGCTGCCATTCTGACACAAGCTCTGCTGCCCAAGATGGTCCCATAGTGCAGGGGTTTGCAGATGGCAACAAAGCGGTCATAGGCCATCACTGTGAGAACAGAATACTCTCCTCCTAACAAGAAGGCAAACAGAAAGACTTGAACAGCACATCCTGAGTAGGAAATGACTCTCGTGTCCCTCACAGAATTGGCCATGAATTTGGGGACAGTTGAGGAGAGAGTGCCAAGGTCGAGGAGGGAGAGGCTGAGGAGGAAGAAGTACATGGGGGTGTGGAGGCGGTGGTCGCAGACTATGGCTGTGATGATGAGACCGTTGCCCAGGAGGGCAGCCAGGTAGATGCCCAGGAAGAGTGAGAAGTGCAAGAGCTGCAGCTCCCGCGTGTCTGCGAATGCCAGGAGGAGGAACTTGGTGAAGGTGCTGCTGTTGGACATTTTACTATCTCCGCACATGGGGGACTGTGCAAGGAAGAACAAACATTGAGAAGTTAGCAGAGACTTTTCAAGCAAAGAAACCCCCAAATGTTGCAGTTCTCATGCAAACCCCCACATTGCCTCTCTCTTTACTGAGAGGATCTTTGTGCAGCTCCCTTGCTTGAGCTCCACTTTCCCCTGGCTGAGTGTGCTGTGAGGAGCAGGGGCCTCTGCCCATGGGCTCCACAGGAGTCAGTCCTGCTGTAAAGCAGTGGGCACAGGGGAATGGGGATGACTAGCTCTGACAGTCACAATTTCTGTCAGGTGAAATCCACTCATCATGTAGAAGGGCTTTTCAGCATCTTCCCTCTGAATTCTAAAGAATGAGGTTTGAGGAACAGAATTTCAGGGATTATATAGGAATTTTATTTTAATTTAGATGTCCTTGACACCCCTGGGGAGTGTTCCTCAAAGGTAGAAATCCTAGGCTTTTCTACTGTGAGTCCTGAGAAAAAAGGATTCACTGTCCCTTGTTGCAGAGTGAGGACAGCTAGTCTGTCTTTCAGTCTCGTTCCCACCTGTCCTGTGCTCGCAACCTCTTGGAGCTGGAGGATAAATACACTCATATGTTGCTCTAAAAAGAAAGCATCCCCTGCTGAGAGCACACGAGTCCAGTTTCAAAGTGCACATCTCCAAACTTCTCACCCTTTCTCTGGGCACCTGAAGGAGCTCTCCACACTCCCCTTCTAGCCAAGGACACACAGGGCTCTTTTCAGATGCCCACATACAGCCTCCCACCACCATCTCCATACTCTCAGCATCTCTCCACCTTCCTTATTTGTCTCTCAGATATCACAGAGGTGCTATGAGACAGCAGTGCCTTTCTAGAGGGCAGCACGCAGTCTGCCAGGATGCTGTAAGGAAACGCTCAAAGGACTCTTAGGACTGGAGATGGGCTCTCCCTAAGGGAGAGTCAGCACATTTCGCAGCCCCACGGACTGCATTTTCTGGAGCTCCACAAGTCAGAAGGGGGCTGGGGCAACCTCATTCCCATGCAGACCCCTCTGCTGCACAACTTGCGGCATCAGTGTCTGAACTGCAGCTGACACTTCCCACCCCAGAGAGCCAGAGAGCAAGAACAGGAGCAGCATGGACAGGAGGGCAAACAAGGAGCAGCACCATGAGCCTTCTGCCAAGGGAGGCTAGAAGAGAGAAACAGACAGGAACTCAGGAAAGCCTTCACCTTACCAGCTAGGCATGCTGCCTCGCAGGCAGTGACGTCGCAGGGCAGTCTCTCTCAGTCCCTTTGTCGGGCACCTCTCCTCTGCCGGAGGGCTGGCTGCAGAGAAGGCAGCTCATGCCCTGGACCCCATGGCTGTCAGGGCAGAGGATCTGCTGCGTGGGAGAGGAGACACAGGGAGCTTGCTCAGAGGAAGGTGTCTGCATCGGAGGGACTGACCACTGACCATGACTTGCCCAAATCCATCCTCCCGTGACGATTCTGTTGGCACTTCCCTCTCACTCCCTGCCCATCTCTGCTGCCTGGAGCTGCTCCTGCTGCCTGCAGCTTTTTCTCTCCCAACATCTTTTCCCTGTCGGTACTCACAGACCCTGTCCCCCCCCCTCTGTGCACAGTTCTGCCCTACAGAAACCTCCAAGATCAGGGCACTGTCCATGGCATCTCTGTGCTCACAGGTCCTAAGGAGCAGGTCACTTTAGCCCTGATAAGTCCATAAAGGGGCTGCTGGTGCTGCTGTAGGTGGAGGTGGGGTTGAAAGGGTTTGCTGAGCTTTCTCACAGACCTACTGATCTCTGAGAGGGAAGGTCAGTGAGTCCCAGGTCCTTGCCAAACCAGAAAACTCTTTCCTTTTTTCTCCCTGCCAACATTAGGAAACTGGAAGCCCTAGAGGGAAACTCCCTGCCTTTCAAGAAACCTTTTTTGCACCTTCCTCTGCAGTGCAGCGACACTGCTCTGAATCACAGCCCTGGGCAGACCTGTGTGCATATCCCAGCTTCACAGCCCTGCAGCTGTCCTTTTGAGAAAGTAGCAGCATGACCTGTCCCTGTGACGGTGTGGCAGGGAAGGCCTGCTCTCAAACATCTCCCCCTCCTCTGCAAAGGAGAGTGATCCTAGAAAAACCTATCAGTCATGCAATGAAATAGGTGTAGAAGATGCTTCCAGGAACCTCAGTGGCATTGCCCTGCAGCCAGAGACTTACTTTCCTCCCACGATAAGCTCTCCTCTGTCCTCCAACTCCACACTGCTTTTCACTTCTCTCTGCCTTGTCTCCTCTCACAGCAGCAGCAGCAGGCAGTGCACTCAGCCCTGCTGTTCTTTGCAGAGGAGCTGCTCCCGCACACAGCTGTCTCTGGGCAGTGCTGCCTGGTTGCCATGAGCTCCCTCCTTCCCTGGAGCCTGGCCCCACTCAGGTACAGAGGCGCAGCTGAAGACGTGACTTTCTCTGTCCCTTGTGCTCTCTCCTCCTGGGAAATGTTCACTGAAACTAACTGAAATAATCACTGATGGTCCCTCTCTAAACCATACAGAGTGACCAGTTACAGCATTGTCCCTTGTTTCATCAGAGGATGGTTTCATCAGAGGATGGTTATCCACGAGAGATGGAAACATCGCACCCTGGAAATCCATATTCCCATGTTCTTAACTAGGCAGGACACCTAGAAGCGGACAAGAAGGGAGGTCATTCACACATGGTTCAGGTTTTCATTCAGATGAGTCAGTCTAGGCATCACACACCCTGGGCTGGAGTAGGATTTAGATCCCTCCTGTGAACTCCGCAGACACACAGGAGGTGGGATTTCCTTTGCAAAAAAAATGAACTGTGCACAACAGAGATGTCTGCATGGGAGCTCCTTGTCTAAGCTCCCATTATAAACCCTGAAGATGGAGGGTGGGAGTCAGTTGCTCAACACACAAACACCTGGAGACATTGGAAGAGACAGAGACGGACCAAGGCATGTGCCAGAGTCTTCTTGCTCTGATGGAGCAGCTATCACACCCCCATCCTTCTAGAGCATGAGTTGGGGGCCAGGTGGGGAATTCCCTTGGCCATCTGAAATGACACTAGATGCCTCCTACTACTAGAGCTCCACTCACTATAAAGCTGAGACATAGCAAGATCCCAATGTTACAAACAGCTAATGCAATTCAGGGCAGACACTTGATTTAATGACATAGAAATAGGCCTGCAGGGCCATGTCGGATGCCTGGGGTGTCCAGCACATCCACATGTCTCTAGTAGTTCCAGCATGGGACCAGCAGGAAGCCATGCCTTTTTGGAGTGTTTGCTGGGGAAGTGCCCCAGGGCATCTTGGGTTTCCTATCAGTGCCCAAACAAATGAATCCCACCACTGCCTTTAGGCACTCTCTGCACTGTCTACATCCAAGCATGGCGCGCAAATGCAAGGCACATCATACCCAGGGCTCCTCTCTAGACTCCGCACTCTCAAACCACAGAGCCACAGAATCACAGAATCGCTGAGGTTGGAAGGGACCTCTGGAGATCATCTACTCCAACCCCCCTGCTCAAGCAGGGTCACCTAGAGCACATTGCACAGGATTGCATCCAGGCGCGTTTTGAATATCTCCAAAGAAGGAGACTCCACAACCTCTCTGGGCAACCTCTTCCAGTGCTCTGTCACACTCACAGTGAAAAAGTTTTTCCTCATGTACAGATGGAACTTCTTGTGTTCCAGCTGGTGCCCATTGCCTCATGTCCTGTCACTGGGCACCACTGAGAAGAGTCTGGTCCCATCCTCTCGACACCCTCCCTTCAGATACTTGTACACATTGATAAGATCTCCTCTCAGCCTTCTCTTCTCCAGGTTAAACAGGCCCAGCTCTCTCAGCCTTTCCTCATAAGAGAGATGCTCCAGTCCCCTAATCATCTTTGTAGCCCTTCGCTGCACTTGCTCCAGTAGTGCCACATCCCTCTTGTACTGGGGAGCCCAGAACTGGACGCAGTACTCCACATGTGGCCTCAGCAGGGCTGAGGAGAGGGGGAGAATCACCTCCCTCAACCTGCTGGCAACACTCTTCCTGATGCACCCCAGGATACCAGTGGCCTTCTTGGTCACAAGGGCACATTGCTGCCTCATGCTTAACTTGGTGTCCACCAGCACTCCCAGGTCCTTCTCCAAAGAGCTGCTTTCCAGCAGGTCAACCCCCAACCTGTACTGGTGCCTGGGGTTATTCCTCCCCAGGTGCAGGACCCTGCACTTGCCTTTGTTGAACTTCATGAGCTTCCTCTCCACCCACCTCTCCAGCCTGCCCAGGTCTCTCTGAATGGCAGCACAGCCCTCTGGTGTATCGGCCAGTCCTCCCAGTTTTGTATCACCAGCAAACTTGCTGAGGGTGCACTCTGTGCCTTCATCCAGGTCATTGATGAAGAAGTGGAACAAGACTGGACCCAGTACTGACCCCCGGGGGAAACCGCTAGCTACAGGCCTCCAGCTAGACTCTGCACCGCTGATCACAATGCTCTGAGCTCTGCCATTCAGCCACTTCTCAATCCACCTCACTGTCTGCTCATCAATCCCACACTTCCTGAGCTTGCCTATGAGGCCAAGCACAGTCCCCAGGGTGCAAGATCCAGAGATGGTGTGAGGCACTGAAGAACCTCCTATCAACCCATCTGTGTGGACAGGGATGGGACTGGGGTTGTGGCTCAACAATGAACCTCACGGCTGCCTTCTGCAAGGATGCCTCAGGGTTCTCCAAGTACAGCAGGCTCTGGTGCAGGTACTGCTCTGCTCTGCTGCTGTCCCTCAGCAGCTGGAGACAGCACAAGGCTGGGGGGTTGTAACCGAGTCTCCCCAGAAGGCCAGGCCTGTCCCTCCTTGCAGGACCAGCCTCCTTTTCCTTCCTGTTCATGACTGTCAGCTAGAAACTGTGTGGTACCGAGGTTCAGAGGGAGCAGAGGACAGAGTGTGGGTTTCCTGAGAGGCCTGCAGAGCAGCAGAGACCAGGAGATGCCACCACAGCTAGGGCAGGACACTCTGCATCCCCATCATCTTGGCAAGGGTCCAAGCCTTTCCCAGCCCGGAATGGGAAGATGCAGCTTGGGTCTGTCCCTCGCTGAAGGCAGAGGCAGCTCTGCCTTGTCCTTGGGGACACAAGAAGTTGGACACCACGCTGACATGCAGTCAAAGGGACACTTGTCAACAGCCCTTGCCCTGCTGCTCTGGCCCACCCAAGGGATGTCACCATTGCTTCCCAAAATCACTGGTCCAAACCTGGGCCACTCCTTGCATCTGGTCACTCATGTGGAGGAAGAGTGGGACCAGGTTCCTCTGCACGTGCTGCTTCATGCCCCGTTTGTTCTTCCCCACCACAATCTCCATCAGGTCTTGGCAGAGGAGGATGGAGAGCTCTCGCACGGGGCTGTCTTCCTGTGGGCAGGGAGGAGAGGAGGGGAGGCCTCAGCAATGACTCCAGGAAGCGGGCATGAGAAGAGGGTTTGCCATTGTGAGGCCTCACCCTCTCCAGGCACAACTGTTCCCCATCCCAGCCGGAGGTCAGAACTGGGGGACAAGCCTCTGCGGAGGCAGCCTGGAGAATGAAGGTTGTCGGCAGCAGCAGGGCAAGCTTCCCTGGGCTCTGTCTCCCTCTGCCTCTGGAGGGAACTTTCTGGATTTCCCTAAGACTCCATCAGGGCCCCCTCGCAGGAGAGGATAACAGAAAGGGACAGCCCCGGGACATGGCCTCTCTCTCACTCTCTAGCCTGCTCCTGCCTCTTTGCTCTTCTCTGCCCCAGGCCAGGCAAGCACCACATGGAGTCAAGCATGAGACAGAGCAGCTGAGGGCAGAGAGGGGGCTGGTTTGATCTAGTCCCGCAGCCCAGGATACTCAGGCCAGCACAGGCAATGTCACAGGGAATGTCAGAGGGACACACAGCACCCATAGCCACGCATATAGACCCATGGACACGCCAGGAGAGTCCCTGGCTCTCCCACCAGCCGTCCATCATCAAAGCTCACAGAAGCGTCTCAGCCAGCTGCAGAGCAATGGGGCTGGAGCCCTTCTGGTGCAGGCGGCTGAGGATGTTTCTCAGCAACATCAGGCTTCCCACACGCATGTCCCTGCCAGCATCCTGCAGCCACTGCATGATGTCTGGGAGCAGGCTCTGCATTCTCCTTGCCTGTGTGAAACACACAACTTCCTTTCAGTGAAGCAAGGCCAGACCCCCCCTTGCCAAAAGCGCTCTGGGTGCTGACTTCCCATCAGGGCTCAGCGTCCAGGGCCAGGGTTCTGCACACACCAATGGCACAGAGGCTGCAGTGCAGGGCAGAGATCTCCCAGGGGGCCCTCAGCATGCTATGGCATCTATTTGGAGGAAGGCTGCTGCCTCGAGGCTCAGGAGCAGCCGTCTACCTTAGCCTGACCCTGTGCTCTGCCTCATCGTCCCTCTTGTAGCGTGACTTTGGCCACAGCACTCCCATGACTGAGGCCGTTTGGAGCTGGCTTGCTTGGTGCTGGGCCTGGAACTCTGCCTAGCACAGCCGAGACGTGCCACCAGCAGGAGCTCTTCCTGGTGGGCTCTGGTGCCTTTCTGCTTGTGCAGCCCAGCCAAGTGCCTGGCATGAAAGACTCAGGGCAGATGAACACCTCCTGGCAAGCCCCAGGCTGCCAGCATGGCTTCACCCAGCTGCCCCCCTGCTCACCATCTCGGGTCTCTTTGACAAGCTCATGAGGCCTCTGAATGCCAGTCCGCGCATCTTCAGGCTCTGACTTTGGACATAGCTCTGGAGGAGCGGCAGGATGGCATCATCCACATGGGCAAGGTCAGGACAATCCAGCAGCTGAAATGCACACAGCAATGAAAGACTGGCAGAGCCGGCAGGACTGCCTGCACCGGGCAGCCCTGGATCCCACCCACCATTCAGGGCAAGGGCACCAGGCCCTGACAAAGCTCAGCGCACAGGCAGCAGGGATTGTGGGGACACCCCCAGGCCCTGCTCCCAGCCCTGGGCCTCACAGCACACTGCACACACCACTCCCCTCCTCCTCCCGTCCTCTGAACCCTCTGCAGCCTCTGGTTCCCGTCCCTTGGAGGAGCAATTGAACACAGAGCTGCCACAAAGGAGGCACGAAATCCAAGTGTTTACAAATGGCAGCCCAGCAGAAATGAGCCAAAGTCAGGGCGACTCAGAGGAGTGCCCCAGCTCCATTGCCCCAGCTCAATTGACCAACATCACCCCACAGCCATGTGCACAAGCCAGCAGAGCATTTAGAGGTACCTCCAGAGAGTCACCGCTTGCCCTGAGGCCCACCTCAATGAAGAAAGCCCTGGTGGGCATCTGACAAAACTAGTCTTCCCTTCTCAGCAGCCTTGACAGCTGGTGCAAGATCCAGTGACACAGGTGTCTTGGAGCCCCCCTCACCAGTCTGGCAGCAGGAAGAAGGCACTGGTGGTCCTCAGCTGAGCAGGCAAACCTCCTCTGGGATTGCTCTGCCCCCTCTAGCCATTTCCCCCCAGCACAGGGCAAGGCAGGCCAAGGCAGTGCTTGGCACACAACACTTGGCACACAGCTACAGCAGCCGGTGGCATTTGCTCATGGAGGCCGCTCTTTCCCTACCAAAACGTTGCCATTGGAAAGCCAGGGTCGGTCATCATCAGGTTCCTTTTGGTGGGAGACCAGAGAAGCACCCTTCCTACCTGGAAGTCATGGCCTTCCCACACATCCCCTTTCCTGACCCCTTTGGATTCCTGTCCCCCTGGGCCCTTCCCATGTTCTTCTGTGCATCTTGCACCTTTCCTGGGGCTCTGTCCTTGATGGTGCTGCAGGCAGACAGTCCCCAATGCTTTCAGGGTTGGGAGTCCAGGCCCCACAGGAGGGCACTCCAGCTCTCTGGGAAGGACCACTCCTGCGAAGGACCCCCTCCCACAACTCCTAACACCAACTGCCCCCCCCCCCCAGCAGCTCTCAAAGATGAGCAGCAACAGGGCAGGGAGCTCTCATGGCCATTTTGCTGTGCGAGCCCTTGCCACAAGTGCTGAGGCTGCAGCCTCTCCTGGAGAACTGCGGTCCCCCTTCACCCACAAGGAAGGACATTGTGCAGGGCACCCTGAATTCAGGGAAGAGGTGCTGGGGGAGAGCAGGGTGGAAAGGGCTGTACCTGGCCCTGTATGGTTAGAATTGGAAGAAGATGCTTATCCATTGCCTGCAAAAATTGTTGCAAAACTTAAAAAACCTTTACCCATGCTTTACAAAAGCAAAACAGCTAGTCTCATGTGAACTCAAACAGAAATTTCTCTGAGATGACTATTAAAATTGAGGCTTTTGTTTAGGATAGAAGCAATTCTCCGTTTTCAAACCCTTGAGTTTTGTGTTCTTTGAATTTCATACTTGACCCTATTTAAGCCTAGAAGCCTTTTTTCATACCTACACATGTTTATTTTGACAAAGGCACCTATGTGCATTCTAGTCTGGTAGCCTAGAACATCTTCTGAGAAATTGAACTCTACTTGCATCTTGTATTGTGACCAACCAATCAGTTCCTACCATGGAAGAAGGTTCAGGGAAGAACATAGGCTGTGATGGACCACAGCTGCTGCAAAAAAAGTGGAATTTATCTCAGCACAAAGGGAACCAGAGGGTGGCCTTTTTTTAGGACACTCCAGACTCATGCAAACACCTGAAGGCTGGAAATAAATCCTTGCTGCAGCAGAAATAATTATCGGCAGGGGGAATGTGCACCCCACCTGAGCTGCAACTGGACTAGCAAGCCTTGCTGGTTTGAACCACTGGTTTGCTACTTTCCCAGAGAAATGCAATTTGGTAATGGAACACATTTGAAGAACAAAGAACTGCAAATGTGGTGTGCTTCAAACAAAGATCAGTAGACCTTTCGCCTATGGTATCAACCTCCAAGTAATGGGGTAGTAGAAAGACGGAGTGGACAGCAGAAACAACAGCTGCACAAGAGTGACTCTTCTCTCATAGAATACTTCTAAGTGGGGATCCCACTTGCGAGAAGTTGTAAGGTGGCTAAATAAGTGACAAACTCTTATGGGAAGGCCCATAGATAAGGGGTTTGTGTCAGTAGCTGCATGAATTCCTGTTAAAACAGTAATAAAACCCCATCAAAGTCCTGGAGATGAGGCTGTGGTTAAACATGCAGCTCAGGGATCAGTCTGGGTGACTCTGCTCTTTTTCCATGGAAAAGGAGCATGGGATGCTGTAGACACTGAAGGCAGTAAGTTAACCATTAGTGAGGTCTGGGTTATGTCCAAGACCTAGGTGTCTTCTCTTGCAGGGAGATATGGTGTTACCTGCTAACCGTGGGAACACTGATAAATGGAAAAAACACCTGAAACTTGTCTCTAACAGGTTCTGCCTTTTCACGCTGCCCATGGCACAAGTCAGGTATTGAAGATCAATCACAGCCCATCTTCAAAACTATAGTTACAAGAGAAACACCATCTGTAATAGCACGAGGTCAAGGACTGATTGTAGGCAATCATGTTATACTAACCCTAAGATCTAAAGTTAGTCTAAATGTAGCTCTATGTAGTAACGCATTGGATCGGAAGCTGCACATGGTTCTGACAACAGAGTAAGATGAGTACTCCAGACATGGAAGGCAACAAAAGCCATTGTGATGGGACCTATGGTTTTGACCAAATCACCATGCAGACTTCTGGTTAACTTCTCATATGACTGAACAAATAATGTCTTCTTTTGCACCATTTAATCAATCAGTATCACTTGGAGTAACCTTGCATCAACTCGACAGCTTTCTCAAACACAACACCAAGGTTCCTCAACATTGGTTGGAAACTGGAAACTGGAAAATGGTTAGAGGAAAGGGAAGGAACGATAATGTATGATACAATGAACAGATTCGGTTAGTGAAAGTGTCCAGCAACAGCGCAGCCTGCCCTGAGTTGACACACGTAGAAACAGGTTTTAATTTCTTCCTCCCTGCAAGCACGCAATTATTCCTTTGCTCTTCTCCAGAGATGTCCCTGTTCTCTGGAGAGCCTTTCCCCAGGTCAGTGTGTCCATGCTGGCCTGCCCAGCCATTCCTGCACCCCTCCACTGTGCTCCCCGGGCTGGTGATGCTGCTCTGCAGGGCAAGAAGGCTGTGGGGCCCCAGGGTGACTCCACACTGGCCGTACTGGTCAGGGTAGACCTGGCTGGCCCAGCATCACTGCACCTGACAACCCCCTCCCCAGGCGTCCGTGGCTGTGGAAGATGCTCAGAGCAATCACAAGGCATTTCCAATGGCTCAGGATGGGGTCAGCTGTGTCATTAGATCCAGCCATGGTTTTTCATTGTAGGTGACATGAACCGCTCTTGAGGTTGCCTTCCCTGTGCCTGAGGAGTCCCCACTGCCTCTCCTGAGATTGCAGAGCCCTGATTTGGTGCATTCTTTGGTTGAAGGCTTTACTTTGGGTGACTCCACTTGGTTTTGGGAGTCTCCATTCACTGCCCATCCCAGGAACATGCTGTCCCTGGGGATCCCCTCTGCTCACCTGGTGGCTCATTGCCTTCCAGAAGGATGGGCATCTGTCACCAGCCCTCTAATATTTGAGACAGCCCCCAGCAGACACCGCTTGAGCACTCACCCTCTCCAGGGCCACTGGGCACCCACAAGTGGAGGCTGAATCCAGCCCTCATTCTCTCACACATCACCCTGTCAACACATCCTTCTTAGCTCATGGAAAACCCAGGCAAAGCAAAAGGGGCTTTTCGGGTGCAATTCCCAGAGTGCATTCTTGGCTCCTACTTTGGAAGAAGAGCCCAGTCTTCAGGCAGTGTACTGATGAAATCCCCTTTTATTACAGAGATGCTGCAAGGGAGGCCAGCTCTGACACAATGCTCGGCAGATTTACAGAAAGCCTCTGAGTCAGACAGATGGGGTTTGTGCCTCTGGAGAGGTGGGATGAATTCAAATATTTGTTCACAAATGTGACTATCGTAGACAGAACTCCCAAAGTACAAGGGTTGTCTGAGATAAACTGGAAGCTGGTTGTGAGGAGAGATGGGCAGCTTATTGCTGCTGAACTAGAAGACGTTGAATCAGTTTCTTCAGTGCATCCTTGAGCTCCTTGTTCCTCATGCTGTAGATGAGAGGGTTCATTGCTGGAGGCACCACCGCGTACAGAACAGCCACCACCAGATCCACAGCTGGGGAGGAGATGGAGGGGGGCTTCAGGTAGGCAAACATGTCAGTGCTGACAAACAGGGAGACCACAGCCAGGTGTGGGATGCACATGGAAAAGGCTTTGTGCCGGCCCTGCTCAGAGGGGATCATCAGCACAGCAGTGAAGATCTGCACGTAGGACAGCACAATGAAAATGAAACACCCAAAGTCTAGACAGGCACTAAACACAAGAAGCCCAACTTCCCTGCGGTAGGAGTCTGAGCAGGAGAGCTTGAGGATCTGGGGAACTTCACAGAAGAACTGGTCCACTGTGTTGCCTTGGCAGAGTGGTATTGAAAATGTGTTCCCAGTGTGCAGGACAGAATAAAGAAAACCACTAGCCCAGACAGCTGCTGCCATTCTGACACAAGCTCTGCTGCCCAAGATGGTCCCATAGTGCAGGGGTTTGCAGATGGCAACAAAGCGGTCATAGGCCATCACTGTGAGAACAGAATACTCTCCTCCTAACAAGAAGGCAAACAGAAAGACTTGAACAGCACATCCTGAGTAGGAAATGACTCTCGTGTCCCTCACAGAATTGGCCATGAATTTGGGGACAGTTGAGGAGAGAGTGCCAAGGTCGAGGAGGGAGAGGTTGAGGAGGAAGAAGTACATGGGGGTGTGGAGGCGGTGGTCGCAGACTATGGCTGTGATGATGAGGCCGTTGCCCAGGAGGGCAGCCAGGTAGATGCCCAGGAAGAGTGAGAAGTGCAAGAGCTGCAGCTCCCGCGTGTCTGCAAATGCCAGGAGGAGGAACTCATTGAGGGAGCTGCTGTTGGACATTTCGCTCACTACAGGCATTCGGGACTGTCCGAGGAAGAAGATACAGAGACAAATGAGGACAGACTTCTCTGAGCAGAACTTTCTCATAAAACCCTCCCAAACACATGCACATTACCTCTCCCCAAATCAGCAGCACCATCACTGAGCTGCGTTGCTTGAGCTCTGACTTGTGCTCACCGAGTTTGCCGTGCAGCACAGGGGCCTCTGCCCATGGGCTCCAGAGGAGTCGGCCCTGACCTACAGCACTGTGTACATGGGAACAGCGGTGACTATAATATTATATTCCTAGATCCAGCCAGATTTCATCCATTCATAATATTGAAGGCATTTTCACTCCCACTTCTAAATAATGTGGGTGCATTAAGAGTTTTAAGGCGTCTTTTGTTTCCTTTAGCTGACCCTGTCACACCTGAGGAGCATGCCTGGAGGTAGAAATCCTCAGCATTGCTGCTGCACTCAGAGTGAGCAGCTGTGATTCTGGAGAGGCAAAAGGATTCACTCTGGCTTGAGTGCAGAGGGAGCAGAGCTGCCTGTACACCTGCCCTGTTCCCAGCTGCCCTGTGCTTGCACCTTGGAGGTGGAGGACAGTTGCACTCGTGTTACCCGAAAAAGAAATGACAGTGCAGAGAGCAGAGGAAAGCACTTGCAAAGTGCCCATCAGCACTCTTTCTGAGGGTTCTTTGAGGCAGGTCTCAGCCCTTCCCTTCCAGCCAGCAAGCAACACATCGGGCTCCTTCCAGCTGCCCACATCCAGACTCCCAGCAGCATGTCCCAGAGTGGCTTCAGTATCTAGGTGGCTTCTGCCTGGGGCACCAAGATAACACGCAGCTGCAATGGGAGAGCTGTGTCCTTGTGGAGGGCAGCTTGCAGCCCAGCCAGACACCCCAGGGAAATGGCGGAATGTCCTAAGGATGGGGTGTCCTGGCAAAAGAGTTGCCTCATTCCCAGCCCCCCACACTGCATTGCCCAGAGCCCCACAGGTTAGAGGGGCACTTGGGCACCTCACTGTCAAGGACACGTCTGCAGGGCAGGACCTGCAGGGTCAGTGTCTGAACTGCATCAGAAAGCCCCCAGCCCAGAGAGTCCAAGGGGAAGGACAAGGGCAGCATGGACAGGTGGGAAACATGGAGCAATACCATGATATTTGTGGTGAGGGAGGCAGGGCCAGGGAAGGATAGAGCGACACTCAGGAGTGTCTCCTCTCCTGCATGTCTGGCTGCCAAGGAAACGACTCCTGCCCTGGACCCCACAGCCTTGAGAGCAGAGGGCTGTGCTGGCTGGGAGAGGAGAGGAGGCCTTGGAGTTGACAGTTTCCTCGCACAATTTGAGAATGACTCTGCTGCCTGGAGCCGACCCTGTGGGGAGCTCTTTCTCTGTCCCCACGTCTCTCCCCTCTCAGTGCTCACACACACCATCCCACTTGCTGTGAGCTCAGCTCTTCCCTGCAGAAACCTCCCGGGGGCAGAACGCTGCCCAGGGCACCTGCATGTTTGCAGCTGCTATGGAGCAGGGGAGAGAAACCTTGGTGAGGCTGGAAAGGTGATGCTGGCTCTGTCCTTAGGCTGAGGGGTGGATGAAGGCATTTGCTGAGTCCCTCTCAGAACTGCTCCTCTCTCAGTGTCACTGTCTCAGTCCCCTGTCTAAACCTGACAGATGCAATCCCATTTCACCCCACCCAAAGAGAATCAAAGTGAAAGCACAGACTCATGACAGCTCCTTCTCTTTCATGTATCCCCTGCCTTGACCTTCCTTTTGGAAAGTCTCCTTCAGAAATGTCCTGGGAGTGAGCTGGAGCTGTGGGCAACCCTGATCTACGCAGCATCCTCTTCAAAGGATGCTCAACATGCCCTGCCAGGGGTCTCTCCTCCCACCCAGAGCTTCTCCCCGCATCGCTGTGGGGAGCTCCTCAGGCAGGCTGAGTTCTGACCCTCGCAGGCAGCAGAGTCACTGCCCTGGGCACACAGCACCCTGGGGCGCAGGGACACTGCTCTGAATCACAGCCCTGCGCAGGCCTGTGTGCGCACCCCAGGTTCACCGCCCTGCAGGATCCCTGGGAGAAGGTAGCAAGATGCCCTCTCCCTGTGACGCTGTGGCAGGGAATCCCTGCTCTGAAGCATCTCCTCCTCCTCTGCAAAGGAGAAGCCAGGAGGTCGATCCTTAAAAATCCAATCGTGTGACTGGAATGATTTCAAGACCTTTCCAGGAACCTCAGTAGCATTGCCCTGCAGCCAGAGACTTACCGTGTCAGGGGCTGTGAAGATTTCTCCCACAAGCAGCTCTCCTCTGTCTTCCCACTCCACACTGCCTTGCACTTCTCCCTGTCATGTCACCTCTCATGTTAGTAGCAGCAAGCAGTGCCCGGAGCCCTGCTGCTCTTTGCAGAGGAGCTGCTCCTGCAGAAAGCTGTGTCTGGGCAGTGCTGCCAGGTTGTCATGAGCTCCTCCATCTCCGGAGCCTGGCCCCACTCAGGAGCAAAAGCCCAGCTGAGCTCATGACTTTCTCTGTCCCTTGTGCTCCCTCCTCCTGGGAAATGTTCACTCCAATAAACTAAAATAATCACTGATGGTCCCTGTCTGAACACTGAAGGAAGACTGATTCCAGCATTGCAATTTGTCTCATCGGAGGATGGTTATCTATGAAAAGTGAAAACGTCCCACTGAGGAAGCCCCTACTCCCGTCTCTTAGCTAGGACACCTAGATGAGCATAAGAATAGATCTCCTTTTCCCATTGTTCAGGAATTGATTCAGATGAGTCAGTTTGGGCTTCACAGGCTGGTGTGGAAGGCCTTGGGCTGACATAGCATTCAGATCTTCCCATGAGCTCCACAAAAAACACACAGGAGGTGGCATTCCCCTGTCCCAGGCAGAAGTGAGAACAGCATGGATGTTTTCATGCAAGATCTTGGTCTATGCTGCCATTATAATCACTGGAGATGGAGGTGGCAGTCAGCTGGTCACACACAAACACCTGGTGACATTGGAAGAGACAGAGGTGGTCGAAGGCATGTGCCAGTGTCTACTTGCTCTGATGGAGCAAGTATGACACCTTCATCCTTCTAGAGCATGAGCTGGGGTCAGGAGGGGAATTGCCTTGGCCACCTACAATGATACTAGATGCCCACTGCTACCAGATCTCTACTCATTGGAAAGCTGAGACACATGCAGATCCCAACATTGCAAACAGTTGATGTCATCCAGTGCAGGCACTTGATTCAGTGACACAGAAATAGGCCTGCAGGGCCATGTCGGATGCCTGGGGGGTCCAGCACAACCACATGTCTCTAGCAGGTACACCATGGGGCCTATAGGAAAACCATGGCCCCTTGGAGTGGTTGCTGGTCAAGTGCCCCAGGGCAACTCAGGTTTCCTACCAGTGTCCAAACAAGTGGATCCCACCATTGCCTTTAGGCCAAGTCCCTCCAATCTACAGCCAAGCATGCTTCATAAATGGGAGAGGCACATCACACCAAGGTCTCTGTTCTAGTCTCTGCACCCTTAAAACCTTCTAGCTTTCCTCCCCCGAACCTCTTCTCACCCCCAGGTGATATGAACAGCAACTGGGCTAATGATGACCTCAGGGTGGCTGGATCACAGGCTGCCCAGGCCCAGGGACTTCTTCAGTGGCGCCTTGTCCTTCCTGGAGATTGCTTCACCTCTGTCACAGGCCACAAGGTGCTACAAATCAGCTCAGGCAGCCAACCCCTCTCCTGCCATTCCTGCACAGCCCAGCTCTGTTTCTGCCCGGCCTTGGGCACTGCAGGCCTTTGCCCTCTTACTGAGAACCTCCTTTCACCATTACATTCCACCTGCTACCTAGGCCAGCATGGCTCTGCTGTGAAGTGGGGCCATTGCACACACGGTGTCCTTGGCCATTGGTAACATGTTTCACCATGCACTGTGCCACAGCTGAGGCTCTGCAACCCAAATATACACAAATGCATGCAGTCTGAGAGGCACAGAGAGGAGCAGGTGGAGATGCACAAGTTGTCACAGGACTGAAACATCATTGGAATAACTGAGATGCAGTGGGACCACTACCATAACTGTAGGGCTGTGGTGGCAGGGTACAAGCTCTGCAGGCAAGACCATTAGGAAGATGAGCAGGGGGGAGGCCCTTGGTGTGAAGGGACAGCTCGGATGGATGGAGCTCTTGCATGGGATGGACAAGGGTTTGGGTTAGAGCTTGTGGGGAAGCATCAGAGTAAAGGTGATGTTGTGATGGGAGTTACAAAGCACCCGATGAGGGTGAGGAGGGGGATGCAGTCTCCCTTAAGCAACCTGAGCAAGTCAGTGGGTCACAGGGCATGGTTCTTATGGGGGGACTTTAATCTCGCTGACATTCATTGGAAGGGCAAACTGCAGGGTGCAAGCAGTCCAGGAGATTTCTGGAGGGTGTCAGGGACTGCTTCTAAGCACAGCTCCCTGATGGGCCTGTAAGGTGACACTCACATGGACCTGGTACTCACACACAAGGAAGAATTGATCAGGGCTGTGATAATCTGTGGAAACCTTGGCTGCAGTGACTGTGAAATAGTGGAGTCCCAGATCGTGAGGGCAATGAGGAATACAATCAGGCATTATGGTAAGATGGGTAGACACACAGGTGGGTAAAAAGCTGGTTGGATGATCAAGCTTGGAGGGTTTTTTTGAATGGGTCATGCTTTACTGGGAAACCAGGGAAAGGTGGAGTATGCAGGGGTCTATACTGGGACCTGTCCTGTCTAACCGGTTCATCAGTGACCTGGAGGATGAAACTCTCATCACATTTGTAGATGACACTTAGCCAGGAGGAAGAGTCATATGTTTGAGGGCTGCCATTCAGGTGGGCCTCAGCAGGCAGGAGGAATGGACTGTCAGGAAATTCAACAAGGACAAATGCAGATCCTGCGCCTGGCACAGACCACCACCCTGCAGTGATATGGGCTGGGGCGCGCTCTGCAGAGAAAGGACCTGGGTGTCTTTGTGGGCAGCGAGCTGAACATCTGCCAGCAGTGTGCCCTGGCAGGAAAGGAGGCCACAGCATCTTGGGCTGCATGAACAGGAGCAAAGCCAGGAGATGGAGGGAAGTGATTATCTCCCTCTACTCAACTCTCGTTAGAGCACATCTAGATACTGCATAGAGTTGGGGCTCCCTGTAGAAGAACGCTGTTGATCACATTGAGTGAGTCCAGTGGCAGGCCCCCAAGGTGGTTGGGGGCTGGAGCACTTGCCCTGTGAGGGAACAGGGCTTGTTCAGTGCAGAGAAGGGAAGGTTTTGCAGAGGACTCATAGTGGCTTCCCAGCTCAAGGTTGCCACTGATAATGAACCAGGTTTTTACAGGAATTCATGGCAGGAGAATGAGAGACAACAGCTATAAGCTGAAACAAGTGCAGTCATAATTGTGTATAGGGAAGAAAAATCAGTGAGGATCCTGCAGCATTTGAAGTGGGGTCCAGAGGGGTTATGGACTCTCTCTTCTGGGAGGCTTGAAGGATGCAGCTGCACAAAGCCCTCAAGAACTTGGTGTGAATTCAGTGTTGATTCCTAAGTGAGCAGGAGGTTGGATGGCAGTCCCCCCAGGGTCCCTTCCAGCCTGAATGATTTGGTGATTTTGTCCTCTCTGCCGACAGCCACTGCAATTCTTGCAGGCAGAAAATCCTTTGCTGCATGTGGGTTAGTACCTGACATGGCCTCCCCAGAACCAGCCCCTCCTAGGGGTGTGAGGTTGCCTCTTGGACCTGAAAGGTTTTCAGTTCAAGGTTTCATTATGAGCGACTGCTTGTCCAGAGTGAGTCCTCTTCACAGCCTACAACACCTGTACATGACAACACGATGCCAAATGAGTGTGACAAATGCAGAAAGTCATGGCATGAGGGTGATTGCACTCTAACATCCATGAGGTCCTTTGCTGATCCAAGAATATCCAGAAGGACTGAAAGAGCCTTAAAGCTCCTAGGCACACCTAGGTAATGTTGACTTTGTCCCTCTGGGAGGTGAGGGAGCTGCGTTTGTTCACCCTGGAGAAGAGAAGGCTTTGGGGACAGCAAATAACAGCCTCGCCATACATACCAGGACGTCATGAAGGAGATGGAGCCAGATTCTTCACTGCTGTGCAGGATGTGAGGGTGAAGGCCAATGGGCATTAGGTGAAAGAAGAGAGGTTCAGGCTGTGTGTAAGGAGAAACTTTTGACCCATCCTGGCAGCCAAGCACTGGGGCAGGTTGCCCTGAGAGACTGTGCCATCTCCATCCTCAGAGGTTTTCAAGTCCGAAATGAGTAAAGCCCTGAGCAACCTGATCGCACTTGTTAGCTGACCCTGCTGTGGGAAGGAGGTTGGGCCAGAGACATCCTGGGGTCCCTTCCAGAAGGAAAGATTCTACATTTCCTTCCACCCCAAGTCTTCTCTTTATTTTGGGAAAACATTCAGCTTGCTTGTGATCATGGAAGCAGATCTCAGAAAAGTATAATTGGATAAAATGCATGTTCCTTTTCCTGCTCCAGAGTAGTTCAAATTCAGGATTGCTTGGCAGCTACCCCCAAATAGCCTCTTTTTTTTTTTCTTCTTCACTATTTATTGCATTTTTCCCTCTTTTCCACATTCCAAGTTGTTTTCTTTTACCAACCTGATACCTTCCCATGAAGTCAGCCAACCTCTGTTTAGCCTTTCCCCTTTGACCCTGGATTTGCTTTCTTTGTACATTCACTTGGCTTTTCTGAGATGCTTGCCATGGTGATCCCTACCTTTGCCAGCAGTCCCTTTAAACAACTACCTCCTTTTACTATGTGTAGCGTCCTGCAGGTCCTCCTGCTGTTAGCCTGTCAGAGGCACCGCAAGACAGGATGAGCCATCTGCACACACTCATTTACAGTTGACACAAGGGAGCTTTAATCAAGAGGGGGCCTTGAGAAGCTTGGGGATTTGGCCAACAGAAACCTCATGCTGTCGTACAAGGAGCAGTGGCAGGTGACGCATCAGGGGACAGAACAGCCTGTGCATCAGGAGAGGCTGGCACCTGACTGTCAGAGGAGTGACCCTGAGGAGAAGGGCCTGGACATTACGAGGGATGCCATATGAGCCAGTGGTGCACGCTCACTGCAAATGAGGCCAGCTTCATACGAGGCTGCTTCAGGAAGCTTGTGGCCACACAGACAAGTGGAAATATTATCCCCCTTGACTCAGCACTGGTGTGGCCACATGTGTAATAGTGTGTCCCAGTGTGGGCTGCCCAGTGCTGAGGGAATAGAGAGGAACAATATATGGTCCAGAGGAGTCTTCCAAGATGGGGTTGGGGGCCTGAAGGAGAGGCTGAGGGACCTGGGCTTCTTCAGCCTGGTGAAACGGAGGCTAAGGGCAGTACACTAGTAGCCTCCAAGTGCTTGAAGAGATCATGGATCTTTTCTTGGTAGAGGGAACTAACATGAGAAGGGGAAACCAGGCTCAAACAGGAACTCACAGCTCAGCTCCAGGGAAATAAGGCAGCATACAAGAAGCAGAAGGAGGGATATGCAGCAAAGGAGGAATTCAAAAATATTGTCCAGTAATGAAGGGATGGTGTTAGGGAAAACAAAGGTCTCAGAGGGTACACACTGGCAGGGGACATCAAAGGCATGAAGAAGAGCTGCTACTGCTTCAGGAATGGTAAAGAATAAAAGGAAAATGTTGGCTCTTTGCTGAAGGGGGCATAGAATCTAGTAAGAGCAGATGTAGGTAGGTCTGAGGAACTCAGTGCCTTTTTGGCTTCTGTCTTCTCCAGCAATTTCTCCTGGGCTGTTGTGCCTAGAGTCAGGGTTCCAGAGGAGAAAAGCAACCAACAGTGCATGAGGGCTGAGTGAGGGATAACTTGCAAGAACTCCACCCCTACAAGCCAGTGGGAATGGAACGGCTGCACCCAAGAACACTGAGAGAACTGGCTGCTGTCATAGCAAGGCTGCCCTCTGTCATCTTTGAAAGGTCGTGGAGATGGGGTGAGGTCCCAATAACTGCAGAAAGGCAATCGTTACATCCACTCACAAGAAAGGCCCAGAGGGCAACCCAGGGAACGACAGGCCATTCAGCCTCAACTGGTTGAGGAGTGTGTCATGGAGTGAGTCCACTCATTTTTGGGCACATGAGGGAGAAGAAGGTGATAGGGAAGAGGCAGCATGGATTGGCCCAGGGTAAAGTGTGCCTCACCACCTGATTGCCTTCTAGGATTGCATAGCTCTATTTGTGTTTGGAGAGCAGAAAATGCCTTTCAACTTGATTTGAGCAAGGTGTTTGACACTGTCTCCCACAATATCCTTGTGGAACACAGTTTAGAAATGTACCGCCTAGATGGGTGGACAACCAGATGACTTGAATAGTGACATGGAAGAGGCAATACTTACTATGCTTGCTGAGGACAAAAAAACTGCAGGGGACCCCAGCCACATGCTTGAGGGCTGCCATTCAGGGGGCCCTAGACAGGCAGGAGCAATGGGCTGACAATACATGGAGTCCAGGGCATGAGCCACCTCCTCTACAGCCAGACCTCAGCCAGAGGAGAGAGGGGCATCTCTTCTGCCACAGGCCCATTTCATGCTGCCTGACAAGGGGGCTGAGGGTGACTGCCATGCTATGTCATTGTCTGTGAGGCAGCATGCCCAACTGGGTAAGGTGAAGGCTTTCCCAAGCCCCCCCCCCCCCCTCCTTGCCTCCTTCGGCAGCAGGATCATGGTGTTGCTACTTGTTTCCCCTCCTGCCCATGCTGCTCCTCTTCTTGCTCTTGGGACAACTTCTTTGCACTGCTGCCAGATGGGATAAGAAGTGTGATGCTTTCTTGTATCTGAAAATTTCAAACAAGGAGGAACTGATCAGGGATGGGATAGTAAGCGTCACCCTTCTCTACCATGACCATGAAAATGTGCATTTCCAGATCCTGAGGAGAGTGAGGAAGGACAGTAGCAGAATACAGACCGTGGACTTGAGAAGAGTAGCCTTTGGGCTCTTCAGGGAACTGGTGGGGGAACCCATGGGAGGCAGCTCCAAAGGGCCTAGGAGCTCAGGACAGCCAGCAGGTCTTTAAGGACAGCACCTGCCAAGCACAAGGATGCTCCATCCCCACACTCAGTAAAACTAGCAGATATCTCAGGGACCAACTTGGCTAAACAGGGACCTCACACCTTAGCTCCAGGGTGATAGGGCAGCATACAGAAGTGGGAAGAAGAGAGAGGCAAAGGAGGCATTTAGCAATATTGTCCAGGGTCATAGGCTTGGTGTTAGGGAAGAAAAAGCTCCCCTAGCACTGACACTTGCAGGGCATGTCAAGGGCATGAAGATGAGCTGCTACTGCTTCCGTAAGAATGAAAGAATAGAAAGGAAAATGTGGCCTCACTGCTAAATGGGACAGGGAATCTTGTAGCAGCAGATGCAGATAGGTCTGAGCAGCTCAACCCCTTGCTAGCTTCCATTTCCACAAGCAAGGTCTCCTGGGCTGTTGTGCCTTGAGTCAGGACTGCAGAGGAGAAAAGCAGCCAACAGTGGACAAGGGTCATGAGGGATTACTTGTGAGAACTCAGACGATACAAGTCAATGAGGTTGGATGGACTGCAGCCGAGGATGCTGTGAGAGCTGACTGCTGTCCCTGCAAGGCCACTCGCTATCATCTTTGAAAGTTTGTGGAGATGGGGTGAAGTCCCAATGACTGCAGAAAGGCAATTGTTACATCCATCTTCCAAAAAGGCCACAAGAGCAACCTGGGGAGCTGCAGGCAGTTCAGCCGCAGTTTGGTGAGGAGTGAGTCATGGAACAAATCCTCTGAGATCACATTTCTGGGCACCTGAAGGAGAAGAAGGTGCCTGGGAACATTTAGCATGCATTTACCCAGAGTATATTGTGGGTCTCCAACCTGATTGCCTGCTATGAATAAGTAACCGTATTTGTTGATGGAGAAGAGTAAATGTCCTTTAAATAGACTTCAGCAAAGTTTTTGACACTGTCTCCCACAATATTCATGCATGCATGTTAGAACGTTACAGTCTAGAAGAGCAGACAACTGGATGGGTTGTAGATGAGGGCTGCCATTCAGAGGGACCTAGAGAGGCAGGAGGAATGGGCTGTCAGCAACCTCATGGAATTCAACAAGGACAAACGCCAGTTCTTGCACCTGGGATAAACCAACACCCCACTGTGTCACAGGCTGGGGCCTGAGGGCCTGGGGAGCAGTTAGCATGGATTTAGCAAGGGTAAATTCTGCCTAACCAACCTGGTTGACCTCTATGATTAGAAAAAATTGTATTAGTGGATGTAGAAGAGTAAATGTCCTTTACCTAGACTTTGCAAGGTGTTAGATACTGTCTCCCACAATATTCTTGTATGCACATCAGAACATTATAGTCTAGATGAGCAGACAACCGGATGGGTAAACAGCTGCTTGAATGATCAGAGGTTCAGAGGGCAGTGGTGAATGTGCAGTAGTCCTCCTGGAGGCCAGGGAGAAGTGGAGCACCATGGGGTCTCTCCAAGAACCTGTCCTGTTCAACAACTTTCTTAGTGACACGGAAGAGGCAATACTAACTACTTTTGTTGAGGAAAAAAAAACTGCAGGGGACCCAAGCCATATGCTTGAGGGCTGCCATTCAGAGGGCCCTAGACAAGCAGGAGCAATGGGCTGTCAATACATGGAGTCCAGGGCGTGAGCCACCTCCTCTACAGCCAGACCTCAGCCAGAGGAGAGAGGGGCATCTCTTCTGCCACAGGCCCATTTCATGCTGCCTGACAAGGGGGCTGAGAGCGACTGCCCTGAAATGTTGTTGTCTGTGAGGCGGCATGCCCAACTGGGTAAGGTGAAGGCTTTCCCAAGCCCCCTCTCTCTCTCTCTCCTTGCCTCCTTCAGCACCAGGATCATGGTGATGCTGCTTGTTTCCCCTCCTGCCCATGCTGCTCCTCTTCTTGCTCTTGGGACAACTTCTTCACACAGCTGCCAGATGGGATGATAAGGGTGATGCTTTCTTGTATCTGAAAATTTCAAACAAGGAGGAACTGATCAGGGATGGGATAGTGTCAGCCTTGCCTACAGTGACCATGAGGAAGTGGAGTCCAAGATCCAGAGGAGAGTGAGGAAGGACAGCAGTAGAGTACAGACCCTGGACCTCAGAGGAACAGACTTTGGCCTGTTCAAGGGACTGCTGGGGGGAAACCCAAGGGAGGCAGCTGTCAAGGGCCCAGGAGCTCAGGAAAGCCAGCAGTTCCTTAAGGAGAGCACCTGCCAAGCACAAGGATGGTCCATCCCCATACTCAGTAAAACTAGCAGATATCTCAGGGGACCCACTTGGCTAAACAGGGACCTCACACCTTAGCTCCAGGGTGATAGGGCAGCATACAGAAGTGGGAAGAAGAGAGAGGCAAAGGAGGCATTTAGCAATATTGTCCAGGGTCATAGGCTTGGTGTTAGGGAAGAAAAAGCTCCCCTAGCACTGACACTTGCAGGGCATGTCAAGGGCATGAAGATGAGCTGCTACTGCTTCCATAAGAATCAAAGAATAGAAAGGAAAATGTGGCCTCACTGCTAAATGGGACAGGGAATCTTGTAGCAGCAGCTGCAGATAGGCCTGAGCAACTCAACCCCTTACTAGCTTCAGTTTCCACAAGCAAGGTCTCCTGGGCCGTTGTGCCTTGAGTCAGGACTCCAGAGGAGAAAAACAGCCACCAGTGGACGAGGTTAGTGAGAGATTACTTGTGAGAACTCAGACGATACAAGTCAATGAGGTTGGATGGACTGCAGCCGAGGATGCTGTGAGAGCTGACTGCTGTCCCTGCAAGGCCACTCGCTATCATCTTTGAAAGTTTGTGGAGATGGGGTGAAGTCCCAATGACTGCAGAAAGGCCATTGTTACATCCATCTTCCAAAAAGGCCACAAGGGCAACCTGGGGAGCTGCAGGCAGTTCAGCCACACTTTGGTTAGCAGTGAGTCATGGAATGAATCCTCTCAAAACACAGTTCTGGGCACCTGAAGGAGAAGAAGGTGCCTGGGAACATTTAGCATGCATTTACCCAGGGCAAATTCTGCCTAACCAATAGAAAGACCATAGAAAGAATAGAAACCATAGAAATACGTCTGTGATTAAAAAGAACTCTATTTGTGAATGGAGAAGAGTTATTGTCCTTTACCTAGACTTTAGCAAGGTGTTTGACAGCTTGTCAAAAGTCTCTGACAATATTTGTGCATTCAAATTAGAACATTTCATTCTAGAAGAGCAGACAACTGGATGGGTAAAAAGCTGCTTGGATGATCAGAGGCTCAGAGGGCAGCGGTGAATGGGTAGTACTCTTCCTGGAGGCCAGGGAGAAGTGGAGCATCACAGGGTCTCTCCGGGAACTTGTCCTTGTTATCATCATCTGTATCAGTGACATGGAAGAGGCAACACTCATCATGCCTGTAGATGAGGTCTGCCATTCAGAGGGACCTAGACAGGCAGGAGGAATGGGCTGTCAGGAACCTCCTGGAATTCAACAAGGACAAATGCCACATCCTGCACCTGCGATAAACCAACACTCCGCTGTGTTACAGGCTGGGGCCTGAGGGCCTGGGGAGCAGCTCTGTGGAAAAGGACGTGAGGGTGCTGGGGGACAGGAGGCAAAACATGAGGCAGCAGCATTCCCTGGCAGCAAAGGCGGCCAGAAGCATTGTGGGCTGTATGAGCAGGAGCACAGCCAGGAGGTGGAGGGAAATGGTGATCGCCTTCTAGTCAGTATTCATTAGACCACATCTAGAACACTGGATCCAGGTTTGGGTTCCCAGAACAAGAAAGAGGATGATAACTGGGAGCCAGTCTGGCCGAGGGCCCTCACAGTAGTTGGGGAGCTGGAGCACTTGCTCTGCGAGGAAATGGGGCTGGTTCAGCTTGGAAAAGACATGGCTTTGGAGGGATCTCATAGCAGCCTTAAAATGGCTACGAGGAGGTCATCAAGAAGGTGGAGCCAGGCTCTTCATCAGGGTGCATGGTGGGAGGACAAGAGACAATGGGCATAATTTGGAAGAAGAGATGTTCGTGCAGGAGATAGGAAAAGCTTTTCCTCTACAAGGATGGTCAAGCTTTGGAAGTGGTTGCCCAGAGAGGCTGTGCAGTGTCCTGCCTTGGAGGTTTCCAAGACCAGACTGGATGAAACCCAGAGCAACCTGCTCTGACCCCAGAGCTGACCCTGCTGTGAGGAAGCAGATTGGCCTAGAGACCTCCTGAGGTCCCTTCCACCCTGAAGGAGTCCATGGTTCTTCCCACTCTCAATCTTCTCCTGTGGATGTTAGGGAAAGCATGCAGGTGCCCTGTGACAGCGGAAGCAGGCCAGCTTTCTTGTCCTCTTCCAGTCAGAATTATTCAGATGCAGGGCTTCTTGGCAGGAATCCCCAAGACAGCCCTGATCAATCCTTGGCTTCACTTTGAATTGCCTTGTTTTTCTTTCTTCCATGCCTTCTAACTCTGTCTCTTACCATTCTGATCCCATCCCATACAGCACATGGGTGCTGGTTTGTTGTTTGTTTATTTGTTTGTTTTCTTTTTTTTTAATTTGATTTTCACACAGAGGAGCTTCAGTCCCGAAGGAACTTGAGAAATTTGTGTGATTCGGACAACAGATACCCCATGAAGATTTCCAAGAGAAGTGTCAAGTCCTGTGCCTAGGTGGGAATAAACCTGTCCATGAGGAGAGGCTGAGGGACCTGGTTTTCTTTAGCCAGGAGGCAAAGGGCAGTAGACTATCAGTCTGTGACTGCTTGAAGGGTGCTTTCAGAGATGATGGAGCTTTTCTTGGCAGTGGAAAACAGCATGAGAAGGGGAAAGGTCCACAAACTGCATCTTGAGAGGTTCAGAGTGGAATTCAGGACAAAAGAATGTCACACGTAGGGTAGTGCTGAGGTGCAACACGTCACCAAGAGGGAGTCTGTGATCAGCTCCTGCCTTTGTGTCTCAAGGAAAAGCAAGTGAGGACAGGAAGACATCAGGAGAGTCAGGGAGATTGCAGGGTGAGAGCAAGGTGGGGAAGCAGCTTGGGTGTGTACAGGCTGCAGGGAAACAGGCACAGGCATGGGAAAGCATAGGACAGCCTGTGGTGGAGGATGAGGGCACTGCCAAGGCTGAAAGCTCCCAACACAGCTAGGTATTTGTCCTTTTGGCTATGGCTGGTGTTTCTGACACTGAGGCCCCCCCGAGAAGACACTGTTTCCATAAAGCACTGTGGCCTTGCTGCCTCCTTGTCCCTTGGGAGCCCAGGAGGTGCCATATCATGGTCCTGAACTTCGCATTGAGCACCCCCACGCATACACTGTCCCCAGGAAGAACCCTGAGCAATGTGTGATGGAAAGCATCACCCTACCCAGGGGCTGGCTGTCAGTGCCTAGTCGCTCTGCTTGATAACACACACGAAGGTTGACTTGGCATCAGAGCCACCCTCACATTGCCTTTGCCTACCTGCAATCAGGGCCTCCAACTTTCTGCTCTAATCAGCCCCTAGGGAGAATTTGTTGGTAATGGCCCTCAGTGGAACCCATTAACGCTCCAAGAAACTTGTGATTTGCTTCTTGAGAGGTTTCTTCAGTCTCTTCTCTGCATCTGAGGTTCATGGGCTCGAGGGGTCATTAAAATGCAAAAAAAAAACGTAAGGAGCCATGCCTCTTTCCATAATTTTCTTCAGTTCATCAATTCTTGTGTGGTTAATTGGAAAGTTTGCAGCAGTGTATTGAAATTAGGCAGATTTCAATGAGCACCTGAACAGAAAGATGTCTGCTTCTAAAGCTTTCTTGATTCTTCAGTTTGCAGAATAAGTCACACCCACATTCCCCAATTCATACTGACCCACAGTGTCTCCTAATGAAGTCTGGACATGCAGGAAAAGCAGTATTTTTGACAGGAGACCTGTATGGAGAACCTTCCTCCCCAGCTCCCCAGCCCTGCCATTGCCCTCATCAGCCATGGGGGACTTCACATCACTCTTGTGAAAATTGAACCTTTTTCCTCTCAAGGCTGCAGCTGAATGGTACAGCTCATGTGCACCAATTCCCACCTGCTTTCCTTCGAGAACTAGCCTCAAGCTGACACAGAAGGGTTTGTATTAACTGCGATCAAACAAAAATAAACTTGATCCAGTGTCATAAGAAATAAAATACACTCCTCAACCGTATGTCAAGTCCAAGTTGCCTCCACTGAGGTGCACAGTCTACAAGGAATAACATTCCTTGAAATGTTCTTGACAAATAGATAGGAAAGGCTGGATAGACACACAGTGAAGGAGCTGGTTGAAGAGACAATTAGATTGCTGAAAGACGAGGCAAGCTTCAGATTCCCTCAAGCTCAAAGCAGCAGCTAGAGAGCTGAGAAGTATCTAAATTATAAAGAGCAAGGGGAGGAGGAAGACTGGAAAACTATGGAAAGTGCATATGCCAGCGGTTAAATCCACAGCATAACAGACAGAGCAGCGGTAACGCAAGTTAGGGGGCAGATCAACATTTCTTCTCCTGAGATTCATGCCCTTCCTCAAAATTTCCATCACGTCATCATGGGAAAACACTGACATTTTATTAAAATTACTCAGTCATTTCAGCTGATGCAAGTGGGCTCATATATATATATTTTTTCCTAATGTTGAAAACAGTTCTTCACCTTTCCAGGCAGAGCTCAGCTGCCTAAGCATAAAAATGCAGTGGCACTTGGAGAAGTCCCAGTGTTTCTGAGGCACCTGCCTGGGCCTGGCAGCTCTCACAGGGGACCTGTGGGACACTGGAGCCCCCCAGAGCTGCAGAGGGAGGCTGGGTAGAGGGGACCAGGGCACCTGCAATGGCACCAGCCACCCATGACCCTGTGACTGCATCCCACCTCAGCTCTGAAAATCACTTTCCTTTTCAGACAAAAAGATAATGCGGAATCTCCCCAGAACACCATTGTACTAAAACACAACAAATCAAGAAATACAATAAGAGCACAAAGAAACAAAAAGCTGGAAAATATAACACAGCATTTCTTTGCTTTCAGTCTTTGTCTGAATTTCTTTCTTGTTTCATTTTTAATGTCCTTTTCTAAACTTTTCTGTTACAATCAGGCCTGCACCACTAAACAGGAGATTTTTGTGTCTCACACAGAGCCTGGTGCTCAGAAAACCACCCCCTGCCCATGGCTGTCCGTGCCACCCCTCACTCTTTGCACAGAGCATGTCGCACTCTGAGGTGTCGGGTTCTCTTGACTGGTGAGGAAAGCAGGGTGACCAGCTTCATCTATTTTGGGGTGGCCAAATTTGCACAAATCTCAACATACCTGTGTTACCATGATGTTTTAAAGGAGTCCCTAAAACACCTAGCCACACTCCCTTTTCATTCCCTGCATGGTCAATGAAGTGCAACTTCATTTTTGGGGACAACAGGGAGGAGGCTGATCTCACCCCAGGCCAGACCCCATCAGTGCAGATGTCTCTGTCCTACCCAGTTGTCTGGGCTTCCCTTTCTAGTCAATGCAGGGAAATAAGTTGTCTCAACTGAGCTGTTTTGAGATACCTTTCCTAATGACAAGCTAGGGTCCCATACGAGCCACCTCCAAAATTTCCAGCACCACATGGGAACACAGCTACCCCAGGGCATCTCAGGCAGCAATAGCCTCTCTCTGTGGTCAAATGAATCAAGCCCCCAAAGTGGATTCTAGTCAGAAGTTGAAATCTTCTCAGAAAATAACTCAATGCAATAATTGATAAAAATCCTCGTTTCCAAAGCTTCACACATTTTTTACCATTGCCAAATAAGTTTTCATTCTTAATAATTGGCAGCACCATGTTCACGCTCTACAGTAACCATGGCTATGAAGCATGGCAGGGACCAGGGTCCCAGGTAAAGCTCTCCGGATGATGTGTTTTAAGGGCACCTTTGCTCTTTTCTGGCCTATCATCTCCATTTTAAGCACTGCAGACCGAGAAACCTTGCTGAGGACTTTTAAAAGCAAAGAGCCTGCTTTGGTGCCTCAGGGAGGAAGGCTGTGTCCTGTCCCAGATTGTCCCGCTTCTACAAAAAGAGCGACCCACAGGAGAAATCAGTTTTGGATCTCAACCTGTGTCTGCACTTTGTGCTGTTTCATCCCACATGACTTTGATCCTGTCTTTAAAAAATGCCAAACACCAAACCAACCCCAAAGGCCTAGATTCCCACACAGGTCTGCCCAGTGCAGAGACCTGACAGTGCATGGGCGTAGACGTGTCCTCTCCATGGCTCCCTTTCAGATATTTCACAGCCTTTGGCACCATCTGAAGATGTTCCTGAAGGATATGTCAGCAAGTTTTGGAAAATAACTAGAGTGGTGGGAACTTATTGCTTTCCAGAACATGAGGGGAAATCTCTCGGCTCTCTCCCTGGCTGTGCTATCTCCATGGCAGTGACCTACTGAGCCCTCAGATGACACGAGCTGAGGTCACAGTGGGATGTGCTGCATCACAGGGAGGTCTCCCTGGTGGTGCCCTCACTTCTCTGCGTTGCCCAGGAGCTGCTCAGCACTGCTCACGTGCTCCCCAATGCTGCTCCACAGCAAGGATGAGGGACAGGAGGCAGCAGGGCCACGTTGGGGCCCCTCGCCAACAGGCAGAGGAGAAGGGACATGTTGGAGAGGAATGTGGGTGACGAGACAGGAAGACCGTCCCTCCTCCGCGGCTGGAGAGGCAATCCAAGGGCAAGGGGGCAAGCAAGATGGAGAACCGCTGGATCAAGACCATCAGCCTGCACCACGGTTCCCTGTTCCCAACACTCCTATGGCTCCCCAGCAAGGGTAAGGGCTTTAGGAGCTCCTTGCTGAGGAGCACAGAGACTGTTAATCGCAAAAATGGCTTTGGATCCTGAGCTGTGGGGTGGCTGAACAGGGTGGGGGCTGCCATAAGAGCCCTGCCTGAGGGTCCCGTCTGGCTCAGGGGACAATGTGGGGCTCCTCAGCCCTCCAGAGCGATGTGCCAGGGCCCAGCGCAGCCCCGCAGAGAGCAGCCCCTGCCTGGCCACGGCCCAGCCCTGCCAGGCGCAGTGCGAGGGCTGCTGAGTCCCGGGGCTGCTGCAGGCAGGAGGCCAGGGCAGGAGGGGCGAGAGGACACTGCCCTACCCGGCCTTCCCCCCCCCCCACCCTGCCCTGCCTTGGGGACAGCAGGACGCTGCCCACGGGCTCCGGTGCCCCAGCCATGCCCAGGGCCCCCGTGCTGGCACCAGGGCCGGCACCAGCACAGGCCCTGCAGCTGCCCCCCCGCGCCTGGCACAGCCCCTGGGTGCAGGGCAGCCAGGAACCCCGCGGGCCCCCTGAGGCAAAGCCCAGCCCCGGTGGGGCAGTGGCCTGGCCCTAGGGCCCCGCACTGCCCAGCCACACGGGGCCGCGCTGCCCCCAGGCCCCGTTGTTATAGGTAAACGCGACAAATTGACAACCACTCGGGCCGGGTTGCATAAATTCCAATTTAATAGAATAATTGAGCAAGTCACAAGTAAGCAAAACAGCGCTGGGCGGCCGGGGAGTCTCCTGCTCCACCAACGGCACGCGCAACCCCCCCCCACAGTCCCCTTATATGCCTGTAACTTCTGTGGTTGCGCCGGCTGTTGCTGGGGGGGTCGGGATGAAAGCTGGGGTCTTCCTCTGCGTTGTGCGTGGTGCCCTTCTGGTCGCACGCATACATTTCACAATACAATATCGCTCTGCTGGCTCAGTACAATCATTGTGGTGATAGCCCGTACTTAGCGCCTAGTTTCATGGTAAAATCACTTCACGAGTTGGTGTAACAAATTATCACCTATCACACAAAACGTCGTCGTTTTCTGGGTAAAAAACACCTTTTTCCAGGACATTTAAATAACCGGATCCCCCGGACGCCTGGGCCCCCCTGTACCGAGCTGGGGGGAAACCAGAGTCGCAATTAAATATTTTCCCCTTTATTTCCTGTGATAGGTAATAATTTGTTACATCAACTCGTGAAGTGATTTTATCATGAAACTAGGCGCTAAGTACCGGCTATCACCACAATGATTGTACTGAGTCAGCAGAACGATATTGTATTGTGAAATGTATGCGCGTGACCTGAAAGGCACCACGTACAACGCAGAGGAAGACGCCAGCTTTCATCCCGACCCCCCCCAGCAACAGCCGGCGCAACCACAGAAGTTACAGGCATATAAGGGGACTGTGAGCGGGGGATTGTGCGCGCCGTTGGTGGAGCAGGAGACTCCCCGGCCGCCCAGCGCTGTTTTGCTTACTTGTGACTTGCTCAATTATTCTATTAAATTGGAGTTTATGCAACCCAGCCCGAGTGGTTGTCAATTTGTCGCGTTTACCTATAACAATTTGGTGCCGTGACTCGGATGCAGGCTTCCCTGGTTTCGGGACTCTGACTCAGGGGAGGCGCCCCATCTTCGGATGGCCCTTGAGTGGGTAGTTCCCTTACCACAACCTGTACTTCCGAACCCTAAATCGGACAAGTAAGCAAAAGAACTACAGTATCCCGTAAATTTTGTGCACGAAGATCCGAACGAAGACTCAGGATTGAGTAAAGTATTGGTAAGTGGTTCCGTTCGGTTGGGGTGGGATCCCCGGAGCACGTCTAAGTGAGACGTCCCCAAGGGACGAAGCGAGTGCGGACCCTACAGTAGTGCGGTTCCCATTGTCCGCGAGGGCGTGGGCCACGACCTAGGGGAGCGATTGAGCGTGTGTGTGTGTGTGCTCCGGAAGATGGGACAGAAAAAGAGCAAGTCTTCTGATCCCATAGAGGGCTTTACAGTACGGTTACCAGATATACCGCCCGATAGCCCTTTAGGATTAATGATTAAGTATTGGAACGATTGGCCCTCCCGAAAAGGCAAAAGTCAAGAGAAAATGGTACATTACTGCATGCAAGTATGGGGTGGGAAGCAGATCAGAAGAGACCCCCTTTATTGGCCAATATACGGGTCTTTTGAAAATTGGATATGTCAGGCCCTAAATATATATGTGAATTCAAAGGAGCCCTTTAGTTTAGAAGAAAGTGAGTATGCTAGTTTATGGATAAGACCAGATACTCGGACTATGATATTTACCCTGAAAGAGAAGGGTTCGAGGAAGAAAAGCAAAATATTGGAGGAACTTCCCGTTTCTCCTCCCCCCTATATTCCCTCAGCTCCAGCTCAAAACCCAATACCAGCCCCTCCTCACAGCCCCCCCCCAACGACCCCAGACTGGGATCTAGACCCTCCTAGTTCCCCAGAAGAAACCCGAAGGGTCACGAGGAGTCAAACGAGGGGAGGTGGGCGACCTGATCAGCTGTACCCCTTGCGAGAACTCCCCATGGGAGGACCGCAACCAGGGATGGGTTTTGTGTCCATGCCCCTGAGTTCAGGGGACGTACGGGATTTCAAGAAAGAAATGGGGAATTTATTAGAAGACCCTTTAGGGGTAGCTGAAAAATTAGATCAGTTCCTAGGTCCTAGCCTTTATACATGGGAGGAATTACAATCCATCCTGAGCATATTATTTACAGTGGAAGAAAGGGAAATGATCCGTAGGGCCGGGATGCGGATTTGGGATCAACAGCACCAACAAGGTCCCGCTGCAGATATTAAATGGCCCACCCAACGGCCGGACTGGGACAATCAGAATGCTGAGCATCGGACACATATGTCCGATCTAAGAACCATAATAGTTCAGGGAATCAGGGAATCTGTTCCCAGGGGGCAAAATATTAATAAGGCCTTCATGGAACAACAAAAAAGGGACGAGACACCAACAGAATGGCTCGAGAGACTTAGGAAAAACCTGCAACTTTATTCCGGGGTAGACCCCAGTACCCCTGTGGGACAGGCTCTATTGAAAACACAGTTTGTAGCAAAGGCCTTTCCAGATATCAGGAGGAAGTTAGAGAAGTTAGATGATTGGCAAGATAGAGGACTGGACGAATTGCTGAGGGAAGCTCAGAAAGTGCATGTGCGAAGGGAAGAGGAAACTCATCGGTGGCAGGCAAAGATTCTGGTGGCAGCAGTCCGAGAAGGACAGAGAGGGACCCAGGCGCAACCCCCTAGGTCGTATAATGGACCTAAAAGAAAGCCACCTCACCAAGAAGGACAACCCAGAGAAGTTGTGACGAGGGACTTGAGGAAGGTTGAGTGTTTTTATTGCCAGAAGAAAGGGCATCTGAAGAGGAATTGCAGGAAGCGAATGCAGGATGAGCAAATGTTCCAAGAAGATTAGGGGGGTCAGGGGCTCTATCTGCTGGGGACTCATAAAGGAACCGAGCCCTTGATAAAATTGAAATTGGGTCCCCAGCGACAAGAAGTAGAATTCCTTGTGGATTCTGGGGCAGAAAGATCTACTGTCCAAACGGTACCCTGGGGGTGTAAACCATCCTCAGAGAAATTGCAAGTGATAGGAGCTAAGGGAGAACCCTTTAAGGTCCCAGTAATTAAAAATGTGGAAATAGAATCAGACTCTCGATTAAGTGTTGGATCTTTTTATTAGTTCCCGAAGCTGAATATAATTTACTGGGCCGAGATATGATGGTTGAATTAGGAGTCAATTTAGAAGTAGAGAATCAAGAATTAGTTATAAAATTATGCTCTCTTACTATTGAAGATGAGGCCAAAATCAATCCTGAAGTGTGGTATACCCCAGAGTCAGTAGGGAAACTAAATATTGCTCCTTTTGAAGTGAATATACAGAATCCAGAAATCCCTGTTAGAGTCAAGCAATATCCAATGTCACAGGAAGGGAGGCAAGGACTCCAACCAGTAATCCAGAGGCTGATAAATCAAAAGTTACTGGAACCTTGTATGTCTCCCCATAATACCCCCATACTACCCGTAAAGAAATCAGACGGTACTTATAGATTGGTACAAGATTTAAGAGAAATAAACAAAAGAACAATTACCAGGTTCCCAATTGTAGCTAACCCCTATACCATACTTAGTCAGCTGTCACCTGAGGCTAAATGGTATACGGTTATAGACCTGAAAGATGCATTTTGGGCATGCCCCCTTAAAGAAGAATGTAGAGACTTTTTTGCCTTCGAGTGGGAGGACCCAGATACCCATAGGAAACAGCAACTCCGACGGACCGTTTTGCCACAAGGGTTTACAGAATCCCCTAATTTGTTTGGGCAAGCCCTGGAGCAGGTCCTAAGTACTTACGAGACTAATCCTCAAATTACTTTAACACAATATGTGGATGATTTGCTTTTAGCAGGAAAAACCCAGGAGGAAGTTAGACGTGAGAGTATTAAGTTGTTAAATTTCCTAAGTTTAAAGGGACTGAAAGTATCAAAATCAAAGTTGCAATTTACAGAAGAAGAGGTGAAGTATTTGGGACATTGGCTTAGCAAGGGCACAAAAAAATTGGACCCTGAAAGGGTAAATGGTATACTGTCAATAAGACCCCCGAAGAGCAAAAGACAGGTCCGACAGCTGCTGGGGTTATTGGGGTATTGCAGACAATGGATTGAAAATTATAGCAATAAAGTAAAATTTTTATATCAAAAACTAATAGTAGATGGGCTGACAAAATGGACTCAAACCGATGATCAAAGCCTCGAAAATTTGAAGGCTGACTTGGTGAATGCGCCTGTTTTGAGTTTACCAGATATTAAGAGACCCTTCTACATGTTTATCAATACACAGGAAGGGACAGCCTTTGGAGTCCTAACACAGGAATGGGCAGGGAAAAAGAAACCTATAGGGTATCTTTCAAAATTGTTAGACCCCGTCAGTCGGGGATGGCCCACTTGCTTACAAGCCATTGTAGCTACAGCCTTATTAGTAGAAGAGGCTAAAAAGATAACCTTTGGAGGAGAATTAAAAGTATATACCCCTCATAATATACGAGGAGTACTACAACAAAAAGCTGAAAAATGGATAACCGATGCCAGGCTATTAAAATATGAGGGCATTTTAATCCATTCTCCAAAGTTGGAAATTGAGACTACAAGCTTGCAGAATCCAGCCCAGTTCCTGTATGGGGAACCCAGTGGTCAATTAAGACATGATTGCATGCGTCTAATAGAATACCAAACTAAAATAAGAGAAGATTTAGAAGAAGAAGAGTTACCAGAGGGGACTAAATTCTTTGTGGACGGATCCTCCCGCGTAGTTGAAGGAAAACGCAGATCAGGGTACGCTATTGTAGATGGGAAGTCTCTAGAGTTAATAGAATCAGGGCCCCTAGACAAAACTTGGTCGGCCCAGGCTTGTGAATTGTATGCGGTTTTTAGAGCCTTAGAAATTTTAAAAGGCAAAAAAGGGACTATATACACCGACTCTAAATACGCTTATGGAGTAGTACATACATTTGGGAAAATATGGGAAGAAAGAGGACTGATTAATTCGCAAGGGAAGAATTTAGTGCACGAAAAATTAATTAGAAAAACTTTAGAAGCTCTGAGGGGACCTCGGAGAATCGCGGTAGTACACGTTAGGGGCCATCAAAAGGGCGCATCTTACCACATAAGGGGAAATAATCTAGCAGATGAAGAGGCAAGAAAGGCAGCTTTACACCTATTGTCTGAAGGAAAAGAGGGCCAAGATAAGCTAGATACCAGGATGAGTTTTACTAATCAGGAAACAGATAAATTACGACAGATAGGAGCCCTAGAAAAAGAAGGTAAATGGGTGTTGCCCGATGATAGAGAAATTGTATCCAAAGGCGTAGCTTGGAGAATCATGAAAGAATTCCACCGACAGACTCATTGGGAGTGCAAGCATTAGTAGACCAGTTTGGAACCAAGTATATGTGCATTGGAATATATGACATAGCAAAAAGACTAGTGGGAGAATGTTTGACCTGTCAGAAGGTTAACAAGCAGCACCTCAGAGAAAAAGTCCCAGGGGGACGATCAATAGCCAAGAGGCCATTTGAGAAAATACAGGTTGACTTTACAGAACTCCCAAAAGTGGGCAGGTATAAATACCTAATAGTTATAGTAGATCATTTAACTTACTTTATAGAAGCCTTTCCCGTAGCCCGAGCTACTGCGAAATCGGTAGCCAAGATATTGCTAGAAAATATCATACCCCGGTATGGGAATGTATCGGTCATAGACTCAGACAGGGGGCCACATTTTACATCCAAAGTCATTAAAGAAACATTGGATCCTTTAGGGATCAAGTGGGAGTATCACACTCCTTGGCATCCTCAAAGTTCAGGAAAGGTAGAAAGGATGAACGGGGAAATAAAAAAACAGTTAACGAAGCTAATGATGGAAACCCAGATGAATTGGATCAAGTGTTTACCCTTAGCCTTGTTGAATATACGAACTCAGCCCAGAACTGACACAGGAGTCTCCCCTTTTGAAATGTTATATGGGATGCCATATGATTTAGAAATACCAAAAGAACATCCTAAAGTAGAAGAGAGATTATTACAGAAATATATTACAGAGCTTATGAAGAGAAGACAAGAATTGATAAAGAAAGGACTAATAGTACAGAGACCTCCACTAGATGTAGCCATTCACCGAGTTAACCCTGGAGACAAGGTTTTAATTAAAACCTGGAAAGACTCATCCTTGACTCCCCACTGGGAGGGACCTTTCCTTGTCTTGCTCACCACAGACACTGCTATTCGCACCGCAGAGCGAGGATGGACACATGCCAGCAGAATTAAAGGGCCGATCTCAGAATCATCGTGGGAAGCCTTTGGAAACCCGGACAATTTAAAAGTAACCTTTAAGAAGAAACCTAGAAACCTCGATAAGTAAGACCACATTTTGTAAAACCTCACATTGTATTTGTTATCCCTTTGTGTGTTATAAATATAGGATTTGTAAAGAGAAGTAGTGGACTCATTGGTAGAACGGGTACCTCCCTAGCGGCAGTTGTCGCCTTTGTTATGGCAAATTGACCCATTTGACATTAAAAAGGGAACTCAAGAAAAGATCGGTGGAATGGTGGGAAGCTTTTGCTAAAAGGAGTACAACCAGAGAAAGGTTGTACCTACACCAACCACCCCGATCACATAAGGCCAAAATTGAAAACACCAATTGTAGGTGGACCGTGCTGTATGTTGAGTGTCTCTCTCGAAGAACTGGGAAGCCTTTAAAATCAGAAAGGCTCATAAAGGAGGTTCCCCTGAAGAATACGGCTGCTGTCGAGAAGATGGTACACCCTGCTGCTCTGAGCAAAAGAGTAGGCAGAGGAGACAGAGACGTATAGAAACTGTGGGGATTGAGGCCGATAAGCCACCTCCTAAGCAGGAATACCTAAAATTGTAAGACCCAGACTCTTCAAAGTCTCAAGGACACTTGGCATCACGGGCCGTCTCACAAAGACATTAGGAGTTCGTAAATATCCGTTAACCAAACCATGGGTCCACTACTCCTCTGGAAGATGATTGTGCTAGGCTTATTAGGAAGACGAATTCAAGGGGAACATAATGTACACCAACCCTTTAAATGGTCATTAATAAGATGGGAAGATCAAAAAGTGATCCAAGTACAAAGTGTACCCGGGAACTCTACATTCACACCTACCTTGTGTGAATTGGTACCCATTGAGCCATGTTTGAGTCAAAAGGAGCACGGAAAAGGGTTTTACTTTTGCCCTAGTTCTAATCCTGGGCGAGGATACTGTAACTACCCAAACTCTTATTATTGTGCTTATTGGGGATGTGAAACTATAGCCTCTGATTGGACTCCAGGAGCAGGATCAGATAAGTTTTTATCAGTAAAATGGGGGCCTTCTGGGTGTATCCCCCCTAAAGAGGATTTCCAGCTGGGGTATCGGGGAAGTCCCCACTATACCCCCCTGGGAACTTGTAAATATTTAATGATAAATATCACCCGTCCGGAAGATCCGGGATGGTTCTTGGGAAAGACCTGGGGAGTCCGGTACTGGGAGACCGGGACCGATAGGGGTGGATTAATTTTCATAAAGAAAGAAAGTGTGCGACCTACTCCTCAAGCAATAGGGCCGAATTTAGTTGTTAAGGGAGTAGAATCAAGAATCCAACCAATGGGTGCGATCATGAATTCGACAAGTATTCCTATGAATCACCCCACCTCGAAAGATACTGTTGTAACCTCAGAAAGTAAAGCCACAGAGAGGATAGACAATCCTCTGTGGAAGGTTGTGCAAGCAACCTACAAAGTATTAAATGCTACAACCCCTAGTATAACTACCCATTGCTGGTTATGCTACGACATAAGACCCCCTTTTTATGAAGCAATAGGAGTAAATATGACATATACCTTAAGCAATGATCCAGCTTCACAGTGTCAATGGGAAGATAAGAAGAAGGGATTGACTATGGAGCAAGTTACAGGAATAGGAATGTGTATTGGCAAAGTGCCAAAATCAAAGAAAAAGCTGTGTGGATCTATATCATTGCAAAACCACATCCCTAAAAATGGATGGGCTATTCCCACCAAAGGAACTAGATGGATATGCTCGAAAACCGGCCTGACTCCTTGTGTCTCCTTAAGGGTGCTTAATGAGTCCCGAGAATATTGTATACAAGTAGAAGTAGTCCCCAGGATCTTGTACCATCCGGAAAAAGTGATGTACGATCATTGGGACACCCCTCATCCGGTCCGAGTAAAGAGGGAACCAATCACCGCGATTACTATAGCCACCTTACTGGGCCTCGGGGCAGTGGGAGCGGGAACCGGAATTTCCTCCTTAGTGATACAACAGCAGAGCCTTAGCACCCTACGGGCGGCTGTGGACGAGGACTTAGAACGAATAGAAAAATCCATCACCGCCTTAGAAAAGTCGTTAACATCACTATCAGAAGTGGTGTTACAGAACAGAAGAGGGATGGACCTTTTATTTTTACAACAGGGAGGATTGTGTGCAGCCCTAGGAGAAGAATGTTGCTTTTATGCAGATCATACAGGAGTTGTCAGGGATACTATGGCGAAACTGAGAGAGGGCCTTGAAAGACGTAAAAAGGAAAGAGAAGCCCAGCAAGGGTGGTATGAATCATGGTTCAGTCATTCTCCCTGGCTAACAACCCTATTGTCTACAATCGCGGGTCCATTGGCTTTATTAGTACTTGTGTTGACCTTTGGACCGTGTATAGTAAATAGAATAATTAACTTAGCTAAAAGCAGACTCGAAGCTGCCCACCTACTGTTGATAAGAAGTCAATATGAACAACTGAATGAAGATGAGAGTAAGCATAACCCTATGCTCCTCCTGGCACAGGAGGCTGTTGTTCGATTTGATGAACAAATTAAAAAGGACCAAAAAAAAAGGGGGGATTGTGATAGGTAATAATTTGTTACATCAACTCGTGAAGTGATTTTATCATGAAACTAGGCGCTAAGTACCGGCTATCACCACAATGATTGTACTGAGTCAGCAGAACGATATTGTATTGTGAAATGTATGCGCGTGACCTGAAAGGCACCACGTACAACGCAGAGGAAGACGCCAGCTTTCATCCCGACCCCCCCCAGCAACAGCCGGCGCAACCACAGAAGTTACAGGCATATAAGGGGACTGTGAGCGGGGGATTGTGCGCGCCGTTGGTGGAGCAGGAGACTCCCCGGCCGCCCAGCGCTGTTTTGCTTACTTGTGACTTGCTCAATTATTCTATTAAATTGGAGTTTATGCAACCCAGCCCGAGTGGTTGTCAATTTGTCGCGTTTACCTATAACATTTCCCCTTTTTGGGGGGCAAAACTGAGGTTTTTTTCCACAGAAAAATGGAGATTTTTTGAGGGGGGGGAAGGGCTGCTCCGACCCCCCCCCCCCGCGCTGGAGAAAAGGGGGAAAATGGGGCTTTTTTCTCCCTTTTTGAGGGAATTTCCGCGTTTTCCCACTTCCTGCCGCTGAGGGGGGGGAGAATAAGGAAAATTTCTCACTTTTTGGGGCGATTTCCGCCATTTTCCACTTCTTGCCAGCGCTCGGCGTGGGGGGGCAAAATGGCGCCGCCGCTTCCTCACAGGGGAGCGACGCCACCACCGCCGGGGGAGGGAGGGAGGGGGGGGGAACGGCGCCCTTTTTCCCGCGCTGCGCTGCCATTGGCTGGGCTCGGGGCCACGCCCGCCCCCGCTGCGCGCCCGTTGGCTGGCGCCGCGCACCGCACGCGCTGATTGGCCGCCGCTTGCGGAGAGGAGCAGAGCGCGCGGCCGCTTTGGCTCAGGCGCCAAGCGGCGCTGCCGGGGACGGACGCATCTGCGTGGGGCTCGGACGAGCGTGGGGGGGGGCCCAGATGTCCGGGGGTGACTCGTTTCTCCAAGGGGGCCCAGGCGTCCGGGACGAACCAATTCCCCAAGGAGCCCAGGCATCCGAGGGGCCCAGGCGTCCGGGGACGATGCAATTCTGCAAGGGGGCCCAGGCGTCCGGGGGGGGGCAACACAATTCTCTGAGGGGCCCAGGTGTCCGAGGGGCCCAGGCATCCGGGAGCAACTCAGTTCTCTGAGGGGCTCAGGCGTCCGAGGGGCCCAGGCGTCCGGGAGCAACTTGCTTCTCTGAGGGGCCCAGGCGTCCAAGGGGCCCAGGCGTCCGGGAGCGACTCGTTTCTCCGAGGGGGCCCAGGCATCCGGGACGAACCAATTCCCCAAGGGGGCCCAGGCGTCCGAGGGGCCCAGGCGTCCGGGGACGACGCAATTCTGCGAGGGGGCCCAGGCTTCCGGGGGGGCAACACAGTTCTCTTAGGGGCCCAGGTGTCCAAGGGGCCCAGGCGTCCGGGAGTGACTTGTTTCTCCAGGGGGCCCAGGCGTCCGGGACGAACCAATTCCCCAAGGAGCCCAGGCATCCGAGGGGCCCAGGCGTCCGGGGACGATGCAATTCTGCAAGGGGGCCCAGGCGTCTGGGGGGGGGCAACACAATTCTCTGAGGGGCCCAGGTGTCCGAGGGGCCCAGGCATCCGGGAGCAACTCAGTTCTCTGAGGGGCTCAGGTGTCCGAGGGGCCCAGGCGTCCGGGAGCAACTCAGTTCTCTGAGGGGCTCAGGCGTCCGATGGGCCCAGGCGTCCGGGAGCAACTCGCTTCTCTGAGGGGCCCAGGCATCCAAGGGGCCCAGGCGTCCGGGAGCGACTCGTTTCTCCGAGGGGGCCCAGGCATCCGGGACGAACCAATTCCCCAAGGGGGCCCAGGCGTCCGAGGGGCCCAGGCGTCCGGGAACGACGCAATTCTGCGAGGGGGCCCAGGCGTCCGGGGGGACAACACAGTTCTCTTAGGGGCCCAGGTGTCCAAGGGGCCCAGGCGTCCGGGAGCAACTCAGTTCTCTGAGGGGCTCAGGCGTACGATGGGCCCAGGCGTCCGGGAGCAACTCGCTTCTCTGAGGGGCCCAGGCGTCCAAGGGGCCCAGGCGTCCGGGAGCGACTCGTTTCTCCGAGGGGGCCCAGGCATCCGGGACGAACCAATTCCCCAAGGGGGCCCAGGCGTCCGAGGGGCCCAGGCGTCCGGGGACGACGCAATTCTGCGAGGGGGCCCAGGCTTCCGGGGGGGCAACACAGTTCTCTTAGGGGCCCAGGTGTCCAAGGGGCCCAGGCGTCCGGGAGTGACTTGTTTCTCCAGGGGGCCCAGGCGTCCGGGACGAACCAATTCCCCAAGGGGCCCAGGCATCCGAGGGGCCCAGGGGTCCGGGAGTGACTCAGTTCTCCAAGGGACCCAGGTGTCCGGGGACAACACTATCCACCAAGGGGCCCAGGCGTCCGGGGAAGGGACCCAGGAGTTCGGGAAGGGGCCCAGGCGTCTGGGAGCAACTCAGTTCTCTGAGGGGCCCAGGTGTCTGGGATTGACTTGTTTCTCCAAGGGGCCCAGGCGTCTGGGACGAACCAATTCCCCAAGGGGCCCAGGTGTCCGAGGGGCCCAGGCGTCCGGGACGAACCAATTCCCCAAGGAGCGCAGGCATCCGAGGGGCCCAGGTGTCCGGGGACGACGCAATTCTGCAAGGGGGCCCAGGCGTCTGGGGGGGGCAACACAATTCTCTTAGGGGCCCAGGTGTCCGAGGGGCCCAGGCATCCGGGAGCAACTCAGTTCTCTGAGGGGCCCAGGCGTCCGAGGGGCCCAGGCGTCCGGGAGCGACTCAGTTCTCTGAGGGGCCCAGGCGTCCGGAGCAACTCGTTTCCCCAAGGGGCCCAGGCGTCCAAGGGGCCCAGGCGTCTGGGAGTGATTCAGTTCTCTGAGGGGCCCAGGTGTCCGAGGGGCCCAAGTGTCTGGGGACAATGCAATTCTCCAAGGGGCCCAGGTGTCCGGGAGTGACTCAGTTCTCCGAGGGGCCCAGGCGTCCGGGGACAACACTATCCACCAAGGGGCCCAGGCATCCGGGGAAGGGACCCAGGAGTTCGGGAAGGGGCCCAGGCGTCCGGGAGCGACTCAGTTCTCTGAGGGGCCCAGGCGTCTGGGATTGACTTGTTTCTCCAAGGGGCCCAGGCGTCTGGGACGAACCAATTCCCCAAGGGGCCCAGGTGTCCGAGGGGCCCAGGCGTCCGGGACGAACCAATTCCCCAAGGAGCGCAGGCATCCGAGGGGCCCAGGTGTCCGGGGACGACGCAATTCTGCAAGGGGGCCCAGGCGTCTGGGGGGGGCAACACAATTCTCTTAGGGGCCCAGGTGTCCGAGGGGCCCAGGCATCCGGGAGCAACTCAGTTCTCTGAGGGGCCCAGGCGTCCGAGGGGCCCAGGCGTCCGGGAGCGACTCAGTTCTCTGAGGGGCCCAGGCGTCCGGGAGCAACTCGTTTCCCCAGGGGGCCCAGGCGTCCGAGGGGCCCAGGCGTCTGGGAGTGACTCAGTTCTCTGAGGGGCCCAGGTGTCCGAGGGGCCCAGGTGTCTGGGGACAACGCAATTCTCCAAGGGGCCCAGGCGTCCGGGACGAACCAATTCCCCAAGGGGCCCAGGCGTCCGAGGGGCCCAGGTGTCCGGGAGTGACTCAGTTCTCCGAGGGGCCCAGGCGTCCGAGGGGCCCAGGCGTCCGGGAGCGACTCAGTTCTCTGAGGGGCCCAGGCGTCTGAGGGGCCCAGGCGTCCGGGAGTGACTCGTTTCTCCAAGGGGGCCCAGGCGTCTGGGACGACCCAATCCCCCAAAGGGGCCCAGGCATCCGAGGGGCCCAGGCATCCGGGGACAACACAATTCCGCAAGGGGGCCCAGGCATCCGGGAGGAGGCAACACCCTTCTCTTAGGGGCCCAGGCGTGTGTGTGGCAATGGATTAAGGCCGTGTCTGAGCGAATCCCTCGACTCCAAAAACCCTTTGGACAAACGTTTTCCGTGTTATTTGCTGCCGCGGCGAATTCCAAAAGGTTCCGGTTTGGTGCCCACGTGATGAGGGCATCCATCGGATTGGGAAAGCACCGCGTTGAGGTGCTTCACGGATACAGAACGGAATAGGAAAGCGGAAAATGACTGATCGGAAGAGCAATTTCGGGACGTTTCCATGGCATCCGGCTGGTGTCGCAAGCTGGAAAACCGGTGTCTACGTTGGACTGTTCTGTAACGGTGTAGTCGATGCAGCTTCAACGAGACTCCAATGTTCTCCCACCATCCATGGACGTGTGGGATATAAGTGACAGTTGGCGCTGTTCTTTGGGCTTCCCGGATGTTGGTGTCCATGTCTGGAGCGCAGGCAGCACCGCGCAGGCGGGAAAAGTGAGGGCAGGCGCTGTCAAAGCAGCCTGGTTACGAGTCGTAATTTCCAAGTTCGTTTTATAGGAGGTGACAACCTTCTGCCTGTCTGAAGAGCTCCCCTGCCCACAGCTGCTGCCTCATTTCCAGAGGTTCCTTCCGACCAGGTTCCTTGTTGGAGAAGATCAACGGCCATTGCCTGCAGGTGGGACCTCAAGCACACGAGCAGACAAGCCTCCTCCCCATGACCAAAGTGGCAACCATCCTTTCCCAGGATGCATCAAGATGATCAACACTCAGGCAGGTCTGGTCCCCAGGGGGAAAGTGCTGGCAGCAAACGCAGGCAGTGACTAGACGTTATGAGTAGATGACCACAGAGGCAACCATTACATAACCTTTTTTTTCGTTTTTTAACCTAAAAGGATGGACAACACGTTGCCTTGGTCAAGAGTCACTTAAGGAATGGTGTGTTTCAAATCAACATGACTATGGATCAATAGATCTTTTTGGTGGAGGCTCCGTCCTTCAACTTGATCGGTAACAACGTGCTTTATTGGAACTCTAGTACCGAGGTTCAGCTTCATGCTTGCTTCTTCCATGTGTTGATCTAAGCCTTCCTCCCCGACAAACTCTTCTTTGCTTTCTCCTCTCCCTCCCCTCACGCTTACAACAGCCAAGGCTGTTCACAAGGACCCAACAGTTTGAATCCAAAGGACACAGATATTTATCTGTGGCAGTTAAGGAATGGTTCCTCTTGTCTAGCAGGCATTTGATGTGACAATTCATCTTCAGCGCCCTGAAGGTGATTCCTCATCACTACACGCTGCATCTTCTGTTAAAACATGATTTATATCATCTGAAAGACAAGAGATGTTTGTTAACTCCCCTGAAGAGTCCGTATGTCTCACTTGCACTAGCGCAGCTTCCAAAGTAGAGCTGAAATACCTTCTCCTGCGTTTGGTGATTTAACGGGAACACGCTACGTTCTTAAGTCTTCATCCTACCATGCAGCGCAGGAGACTGTACAAGTCTCTGCAAAGCTCTCCTGAATATCTGGATGTGGCTCAGTGTATTTCTCCAGTATAGGTGAAAACACCTATTCTCCCAAGAAAAAAAAATAGATGACGATCAGGAATGTCTTCTGTAGCTCCTAGACTCCTAAACGATATATAGAATGTATATACGTATATACATATATGTGTGTGTATATATATTTATAAATATGCACATATTTTATATATATATATATATATTTGATGACAGAGCACTTGTGTAGAACAACAGACTCCCCACGCAACGGCAGGAACTGTGGTTTCGTAGCTTTGTGCTGCCTGCGATGATTTCTAACAGCTGAAAAGTGTTTCTTTCTAAATGCAACAGCAGTCTCCTCCTTTCAGGATCCCAAAAAGCCCCAGAGAAGCCAACCAAATCCCTGCCTGCGTGAACTCGGTGATGAGCCCATTCAGTGGACTCCGGCACCCTGCTGGATCCACGGCAGCGGGAGCCCGGCACAAGCCCCCCCTACCCAGCGCAGCCTGGGGGCGGCTCAGGCCTCCCTGGAGAGCCCCAGCCCAGCAGGGAACAGCCCTGCAAGGCCACCGTGTTTCTGGCCTGTCGTCTCCAGAGACAGAAGTGGCCTCACCAGCCATTTCACAGCCCTGTTGCTGCTGCTCAGCTGCTCAGGCTGAAGTGACCTCACAGCTGCTTTGCTGATGCCCTTCCTGCTGCTGGCCTGTCCGGGACTCAGCAGAAGTGACCTCACAGTCCACACCAAGGCCATAAACCTGCTTCTGGACTATCAGCAGTAGAGACTGAGGTGACTTTACATGATTCTACAGCAACCAAGAGCCTGATGATGACCTATAATCTACAGAGAAGGAAGTGACCTCCCAATCAGCATCAGAGCCATGTCCCGCTTTTGGCCTATCAGGTACTCAGGCAGCAGTGACCTCGCAATGAACATCCAAGACATGTGCTTGTTTCTGTCCTATCACCACCAGGGACTGAGGTGACATCACAAGAACCTACATGAGCCAAGAGCCTCCTGGTGGCTCGTCAGCTCCAGAGAAAGAAGTGACCTCGCAATGAGGATCGAAGCCATGTGCCCACTGCTGGCCTATCAGCACTCAGGCAGAAGTGACCTCACCAGCACAAACTTCGGTCTTCTGCCTACTTCTGGCATATCAGGTGCTGATGCAAAAAGGATCTCACATTGAGTCCCAAGGAACGTAGGGAAGGTTTTTTTCCCCAGGATTTAATTGCTTCTACAGTGGCTTCCCAGGAGCTGGCAGAGGGCCTAGGAGGTAGCAGGGCCCTGGCCCCAGGCACGCGTCAGCACCTTCCCCTCATGAGCCGTGGGACCTGTCCCTCCTCCTCTCAGTCCTCTGAGTGGCCAGCTGCTCTCCAACAGGGTGGCAAGAGCCTGAGGTCTCTTTGTCCACCCAGAGGGCATGCTCCTGATGGACTCCCAGAAGCACTGCTGCCTGCTTGTCCACAAGCACCTGGCCCTGGAAGTGTGTGCAGGGGGTTATCACAGCGCCAGGCAGCGCAGTGCCATGAGGATCCCGCCAGGCCTGTTCTTCCAGCACTTCCTCAAACAACATGCTTGGGAGGAACAGGAAGGGACAGCTCCCACCTGTGCCCATCCAGCCGGCTGCAGGCAGCACCCTGGGGACTTGGTTTAGTTCAGCACAACACAATTCTGAGTGCAGCAGCAGGGCTGGCAGTCACTGGTGCCTTCCCCACCACTCCAGGAGCTGAGACTGCTCCCCAGTGCTGAGGAGCTACCAAGAAAGTTGGAGGTGCCCAGAGAAAGGCAGGAAAATACTGCAGGTCTCGTTCAGGCCAGATGTTACGGGATCTGCTTCTGGAGTCATTTCAGTGGTGGCCGTGATGTGACTGAGGTCCCTTGTGAGCCACACATGGGAGGCATCTCGTAGTCTTCAGCCACCCAGCACTTGAAGGTCCCAGGCTGAAATCTTTGTTTCAGTGCCCAGCAACTGCCCCTTGCCTGGAAGGGGTCTCTCAGATCCTGCTGCCCTCCATCCCACTTCCCACCAGGGGTGTCAGGAAAAGACCCTCCTTCTCCCAGGTGCTGCTGGTCATGGAAGAAATGGCCTTGCCAGAGAGCAGGTAAATCCACCTGTATTTGGAGGTGTTTCCTGGTGGGACTCCTGGCCTGAATATCCTCCCTTTTGATTCATTTCTTCTTTCTTCCTCCACCTCTCCCACAGAAATTTATCTTCCTCTGTGAGGTGTGTCAGGAGCCCCTGGCATGAGCAGATGAGGCCGTATCCAGCCCCGTGGCTCAGGGGCTGGGATCCTCAGCACCTCAGGAGGGTCACGGGCACTTGGCTTTTCCAGGTCTTCGCTGTGAGGTCTCAGGCACACATTTCCTTTTTCAGTGGGCTCCCCAGATTACCAGCGTGGCATTTCCCTGGCCTCAGCTCTTTCTCCACAGTCCTGATCTATTACGGAAGGGGAAAAATGGACTTCAGGGTAGACTGAGGTGGGACCAGAGGAAGGATCACTGAAGAGCAGAGAAAGCATCAGTTTATAGCCACCCTCAGGACATTCAGTCCCAATCTTTTCTCTTTCAGACTAAAATCAGGCTTCATCCCACAGCCACTGAAGCCAATGAAAAGCCAATGCACCCCGCACAAGTGTGCTTGAGCATGACTTCTAATGCTTTGACTAAAAAGTTACACTTGCAAATACAGGCGCTATCACTTAAAAATCATAATCCTGGCTGTGCTATCAGAGGTTGGGTAAATCAGAAGTCCCCCTGGAGCTCTTCCCCTGAGTAAGTGTGGACACATCTGGCTCCAGCCACTTGGCAACTAGCAGAAATGCCTTTTATTTTGTTTTTTTTTTGGTTGTTTTAAAATGTTCGCAGTACCTGGGCACAGCATTGATCATACTGCTCTCTCCAACATGGGTAGTCTGCCAATTCTGCCCTTTCTTTATTTTGCTTCTCTTGGGTTGAGGCTGCCAGGATATTTCATCTATCCCACTGCACTCACCCTGCTGCCTGCACTCTTGCTAATACAACTCAGGATAACGGTGGACGTCTTTGCTACAAGAGCACCCTGCTGACTCCTTGTCAACTTGATGTCCACCAGGACCCCCAGGTCCTTTCCTGCAAAGCTGCTTTCTAACCAATCTGCCCCAGTGTGTCCTGCTGCATGGGGTTATCGCATTCCAGGGACAGGACTTGGTTGAACTCCCCGTGTCCCTGTCAGCCCATTTCACAGCCTGTCACTGCCTCTCTGCTTAGCAGCCCTGCCCTCCAGCATGTCCACCACTCACCCCAATTGGTATTGTCCATGAACTGGCTGAGAGTGCACTTCATCCCATCATGTAAACTATTCGTAAAGACAAATAGCACTGGCTCCAGTATGGACCTCTGGAGAACATCACTGGTAACCATTAATCAGTTGGACTTTGTATCACTGTCCTCCACTCTTTGAGCCAGGCAGCCTCCAGCTAATTTCCCACACCCTCCAGTGCTTACTCCTCCATCCCACATCTCCCCGTTTTGGCTACAAAGATATTATGGAAGAGCATGTCAAAGGTGTTCCAGAATTTAAGGCGTACAACATGCACTGCAGTCCCCTTGTCCACACAGCAGAAGGCAAACGGGCTGGTCAGGCACAAGTTGCCCTTGATGACTTGATGCTGGCTGTTCCCAATCCCTTTATGTGGCTGGAACTAGCTCCCAGGAAGATTTGCTTTCCAGGGACTGAGGTGACATAGACCAGCCTGTCATTCCCCAGATCCTCTTTCCTGTCCTTGAAGATGGATGTCACGTTTGGGGGGGAAGTGGGGAGGGCTGGGGGTTGGGCAGCACCTGTGGAGCTGTGCCAGCTCCTGCTGCACCACCGGTCCCTGCGGTGTGGGGAGAGGGGCCAAGAGACGGGGCAGCATGGGGGTGGTGGCAGGTCAGCAGAGAAGGGGCAGGGGGCAGTGGGGGCTGCAGAGAGCAGTCGTGGCCAGTGTTTCTGCAGCGCAGGGGCTGTCACGTTCACCTCACATGCAAAAGTCCTGCAGTGACCCCAGGCAGAAACAGGTCATTTCCCTGGTGCCGGTGCCACCCTCCCAGCAGGATGGGGACATAGGAGGAGGGTGCTCTGCTTCTCCTGGTGCTCAGGCCAGCTCCATGAGGCTGGCCCAGCTTCGCCTGAGGGACCTCTTGGTCCTCGGCTCTGCTCTGGCATGGCTGGAGCAGGGACAAGAGCTCGTGGGGCTGGGCTGGGAGAGCTCTCCTGGGAGTTTCTCTTTTGCAGTGGAGCGGTGAGGAGTATTGGGGCTCCCATCTGACCCATCCCTGCATCTGCAAATGGCCCCATGGCCCCGCTGTGCAGGCACCACACAGGGCAGGGTGCATTCAGGACTGGGGAAACGTCCCCCTGGCATGGTCCCCACAACAGCCCTTGGTGACCTGTCCCCCCACAGGTCTCCTGCTTTGGCAACCAAGGGCGCAGACCGACCTCCTCTCTTCTGCACCTGGCATGTCTTGATTCCCCTCCACAAGACCTGTCTCTGCACCACAAACCCCCAGTGTGTGTCCTCACCCTGCCCCTTCACACAGATGAGCTGACATTGGTGCTTTCCTCTCCCGGGCCCTTTCCAGCCCAGCCCAGACCCTTTCTGGCTCTCCCCACCTCCCCTGTCCTCACCCCAACACACCCAGCAGAGCAGCCCAGGCTGGAGGTGGCCCCCAGCAGTGCCTGCCGCAGGGGGCTGCAGAGCTCTGGGCACTCACTCCACAGCCACAGACCCTCTGAAGGGCACAGCAGCTCTGGGGATCAGGGGGATGTGTGTCAGCTGCCCCATCAGCCTCCAAGCTGGGACTGACCCCAGTGGCACAAAGAGGCAGAGCACAGTGATACCTTGTTCCCCTTCTTCTGGTGTTCAGGAGACTCCCTAGACCCAGGCTGCCTGCAGCCCCCTGTGCCAGCCCCTCTCTCCAGGACAGCAGAAGAGTCCCTGCCCTGGGGCTTCTCCAGCAACTCCTGCTGCCCCAGGGGCACAGCAGCCTGCCCTTAGTTGACCTACCTAGAAACAGATTTCTCTTTCTCATTTATTCCTCCTGGCCAGCACACAACTGCTCCTTTGCTCTTCTCCAGGGACATCCGTGCTTCCCAGAGAGCCTTTTCCCAGGTCAGTGTGTCCATGCTGGCCTGATCAGCCATTCCCGGACCCTCTCCTGTGCTGCCTACAGGGCCCCAGGCTGGCAGTGCTGCTCTGCAGAGCGATTAGGCTGTTGGGCCCTAGGGCCACAAGGTGACTCCACACTGGCTGTGGTGACCAGGGTGGGAAGTAGACCCTACCAGACAAGTATCATTGCACCTCACAGCCCCACCAATGGGTCTGTAGCTGTTGACAATATTCTGAGCAATCACAGGGCATTTCAAAGGGCTCAGGCCACATTCAGGTGTGTCCCAAGATCCAGCCCAAGGCTTCCATTGAGGTTGACATGAATAACTCTCCAGGCTCCCTTCCCTCTGCCTGCTGGGTCCACACTGCCTCTCATCGGAATGCAGAGCTCTCACTACCCTGGACATTCATTGCTTTTGCCCTTTACCTTTGGGTGACTCCACTTGACTTTGTGAAGCTCCATTCACCCCTAGGCACACGGTGCCCTTGGAGACGCCTGTGCTCTCCTGGGGGCTCCATACTTCCTTGGAGAAGGACATGCATCAGTCTCCAGCCCTCTCACATGGGAGATTCACCACCTCCAGGAGCACTGGGTACCCACAAGTGAGAGCTAAATCCAGCCCTCATTCCCTAAGACATCACCTATGAGCTCATCACCTTGAGCCATGGAGAGCCCCAGAAAAGCAACATTCCCCTCCAAGGTGAAAGTCCTTGAGTGCATTCTTGGCTCCAGCTTGGGAAGAAGAGCCCAACCTTCAAGCACTGCACTAAGGAAATCACCTTTAATTAAAGAGAGGCCAAGTCTGACAGACACATTCACAGAAGGCCTCTGGGGCAGACAGACTGGGTTCATGCCTCTGGAGAAGTGGGATGAATTCAAACACTTCTGCACAAACATCATTATCACAGAGAGAATGCCCAAAGCATACAAGTTGTTTAAGATGAATGGGAAATCACTTGTGAAGAGGGATGGGCAGCTTATTGATGCTGAAACAGTAAGAGCTGAATCAGTTTCCTCACTGCATCTTGGAGCTCCTTGTTCCTCATGCTGTAGATGAGCGGGTTCACTGCTGGAGGCACCACTGCGTACAGAACAGACACCACCAGATCCAGAGCTGGTGAGGAGAAGGAGGGGGGCGTCAGGTAGGCAAAGATGATAGTGCTGACAAACAGGGAGACCACGGCCAGGTGAGGGAGGCACATGGAAAAGGCTTTGTGCCATCCCTGCTCAGAGGGGATCCTCAGCACAACAGTGAAGATCTGCACGTAGGACAGCACAATGAAAATGAAACAACCAAACATTAAACAGGCAGTAACCACAAGAAGCCCAGCTTCCCTGAGGTAGGAGTCTGAGCAGAGGAGCTTGAGGATCTGGGGAATCTCACAGAAGAACTGGTCCACGGTGTTGCCTTGGCAGAGTGGTATTGAAAATGTGTTAGCAGTGTGCAGCACAGAATACAGAAAACCACTGGCCCAGACAGCTGCTGCCATTCTGACACAAGCTCTGGTGCTCATGAGTGTGCCGTAGTGCAGGGGTCTGCAGATGGCAACAAACTGGTCATAGGCCATGACTGTGAGAAGAAAATTCCTCCTAACAAGAGGGCAACCAGAAAGACTTGAGCAGCACATCCTGAGCAGGAAATGGCTTTGGTGTCCCACAGGGAATTGGCCATGGATTTGGGGACTGTGGTGGAGATGGTGCCAAGGTCCAGAACAGAGAGGTTGAGGAGGAAGAAGTACATGGGGGTGTGGAGGCGGTGGTTGCAGGCTACGGCTGTGATGATGAGGCCGTTGCCCAGGAGGGCAGCCAGGTAGGTGCCCAGGAAGAGCGAGAAGTGCAAGAGCTGCAGCTCCCGTGTGTCCGCAAATGCCAGGAGGAGGAACTGGTTGAGGGAGCTGCTGTTGGACATTTAGCTCCCTTTGGTCTTTGGGGAATGTCCAAGGAAGAATAGATAGAGAGAAATTAGGGCAGACTTCTCTGAGCAAAACTTTCTCCTAAAACCCTCCCAAACACACACATATTACCTCTCCCCATCTCAGCAGCACCATCATTGAGCTCCGTGGCTTGAGCTCTGATTTGTGCTGGCCGAATTTGCCGTGAGGAGGAGGGACCTGTGCCCATTCGCTCCAGAGGAGTCAGCTCTGACCGACAGCATTGCGCACATGGGAACTGGGGTGACTGAACTGTTATATTCCCAGTTCCAGTCAGATTTCATCCACTCATAATGTTGAAGGCATTTTCAGCATCTTCACTCCCACTTCTAAATAATGTGGGTTCATTAATAGTTTTAAGGTTTCTTTTGTTTTCTTTAGCTGACCCTGTCACACCTGAGGAGCATTCCTGCAGGTAGAAATCCTCAGCATTGCTGCTGCACTCAGAGTGAGTAGCTGTGATTCCCAAGAGACAAAAGGATTCACTCTGACTTTAGTGCAGAGGGAGCAGAACTGGCCTGTCCATCTGCCTTGTTCCCAGCTGCCCTGTGTTCCCACCTCAGAGGTGGAGGACAGTTGCACTCATGTTACCCGAAAAAGAAATGACAGTGCAGAGAGCAGAGGAATCCACTTGCAAAGTGCCCATCAGCAGCACTCTTTCTGAGGGTATACAAGGGAGATCTGAGCCCTCCCCTTCTAGCCAGCAACACATTGGTCTCCTTCCAGCTGCCCACATCCACCCTCCCAGCAGCATGTCCATGGCCTCATTATCTAGGTGGCTTCTGCCTGGGGCACCTAGATAACATGCAGCTGCAATGGGAGAGCTGTGTCCTTCTGGAGGGCAGCTTGCAGCCCAGCCAGACACCCCAGGGAAATGGCGGAATGTCCTAAGGATGGGGTGTCCTGGCGAGAGAGTTGGCTCATTCCCAGCTCCCCACACTGCATTGCCCAGAGCCCCACTGGTTAGAGGGACACTTGGGCACCTCACTGTCAAGGACATATCTGCATGGCAGGACCCGTGGGGTCAGTGTCTGAACTGCATCAAAAACTAACCCTAACCCTAACCCTGCCCAGAGAGTCCAAGGGGAAGGACAAGGGCAGCATGGGCAGGTGGAAAACATGGAGCAATACCATGATATTTGTGGTGAGGGAGGCAGGGCCAGGGAGGGACAGAGGGGCACTCAGGAGTGTCTCCTCTCCTGCATGTCTGGCTGCCAAGGAAACAGCTCCTGCCCTGGACCCCACAGCCTTGAGAGCAGAGGGCTGTGCTGGCTGGGAGAGGAGGCCTTGGAGTTGACAGTTTCCTCTCACACTCTGACCATGACTCTGCTGCCTGGAGCAGTCCCTGCAGGGAGCTGTTTCTCTGTCCCCACATCTCTCCCCTCTCAGTGCTCACACACCCCATCCCACCTGCTGGGTGCTCAGCTCTGCCCTGCAGAAACCTCCCGGGGGCAGGACACTGCCCAGGGCACCTGCATGTTTGCAGCTGCTGTGGAGCAGGGGAGAGAAACCTTGCTGAGGCTGGAAAGGTGATGCTGGTTCTGTCCTTAGTCTGAGGGGTGCATGAAGGCATTTGCTGAGTCCCTCCCAGAACTGTTCCTCTCTCAGTGTCACTGTTTTGGAGCCTCAGTCCCCTGTCTAAAGCTCACAGATCCAATCCCATTTCACCCCACCCAAAGAGAATCAAACTGAAAGCACAGACTCATGACAGCTCCTTCCCTTTCATGTATCCCCCGCCTTGAACTTCCTTTTGGAAAGTCCCATCCAGAAATGTCCCGCAAGTGAGATGGAGATGCAGGCAGACCTGACTCATGCAGCATCCTCTTGACAGGAGGCTCAAGCTGTCCTGCCACGGGTCTCTCCTCCCACCCAGAGCTTCTCCCTGTGGGAAGCTCCACAGGCAGGCTGAGTGCTGACCCTTGTGGGCAGCAGAGTTGCTGTCCCAGGCACACAGCACCCTGGGGCACAGTGACACTGCTCTGAATTACAGCCCTGCGCAGACCTGGGTGCACACCCGGGCTTCACCCCCCTGTAGCATCCCTGGGAGAAGGAAGCAAGATGCCCTGTCCCTGTGACCGTGTGGCAGGGAATCCCTGCTCTGAAGCATCTCCCCCTCCTCTGCAAATGAAAAACTGGCAGAGACTTCCTTAAAAATCTAATCGTGAGACTGGAATGATTTCAAGACCTGTCCAGGAACCTCAGTAGCATTGCCCTGCTGCCAGCAACTTACCGTTTCAAGGGCTGTGAAGATTTCTCCCACAAGCAGCTCTCCTCTCCCCTCCCACTCCACACTGCCCTGAACTTCTCTCTGCCTTCTCTCCTCTCATGTCAGCAGCAACAGGCAGTGCCCAGAGCCCTGCTGCTCTTTGCAGAGGAGCTGCTCCTGCACACAGCTGTCCCTGGGCAGTGCTGCCAGGTTGTCATGAGCTCCCTCCATCCCAGGAGCCTGGCCCCGCTCAGGAGCAGAGGCCCAGTTGAACTCATGGATTTCTCTGTCCCGTGTGCTCCCTCCTCCTGGGAAATGTTCACTGCAGTAAACTAAAATAATCACTGATGGTCCCTCTCTAAACACTGTAAGAAGACTGATTCCAGCATCGCAATTTGTTTCATCAGATAATGGTTATCTATGAAAGGTGGGAATGTCCCAGTCTGGAAGCCCCTAGTCCCACCTCTTAAGTAGGCAGGTCACCTAGATGGGCACAAGAACAGAGCTCCTTTTCCCATTGTTCAGGTATTGATTCAGATATGTCAGTTTAGGCTTCTCAGGCTGCTTTAGAAGGCCCTGGGATGCAATGGGAACCAGACTCTTCCCATCAACTCCACAAAAAAAACACAGGAGGTGGGAGTCCCCTTGCCCAGGCAGAACTGAGCACAGCACAGATGTCTGCATGAAAGATCTTGGTCTATGCTCCCAGTATAATCAATGGAGATGGAGGGTGGGAGTCACTTGCTCACACGCAAACACCTGGTGACATTGGAAGAGATAGATGTGCTGGAGGACATGTGCCAGGGTCTGCTTGCTCTGATGGAGCAAGTGTGACACCCACATCCTTCTAGAGCATGAGTTGGGGGCCAGGCGGGGAACTGCCTTGGCCACCTGCGATGATATTAGATGCCCACTGCTACCAGAGCTCCACTCACTAGGAAGCTGAGACACATGCAGACCCCAACATTGCCAACAGTTGATGTCATCCAGTGCAGGCACTTGATTCAGTGACACAGAAATAGGCCTGCAGGGCCATATCGGATGCCTGGGGGTGTCCAGCACAACCACATGTCTCTAGCAGATACACCACGGGACCTCTAGGAAAACCATGCCCCTTTGGAGTGGTTGCTGGGCAAGTGCCCCAGGGCAACTCAGGTTTCCTACCTGTGCCCAAACAAGCAGATCCCACCATTGCCTTTAGGCCAAGTCCCTCTAATCTACAGCCAAGCATGCTTCATAAATGGGAGAGGCACATCTCACCAAGGTCACCGCTCTAGTCTCTGCACCCTTAAAACATTCTAGCTTTCCTCCTCCTGAACCTCTTCTCACCCCAGGGCGATATGAACAGGAACTGGGCTAATGATGACCTCAGGGTGGCTGGATCACAGGCTCCCAGGCCCAGGGACCTCTTCAGTGACACCTTGTCCTGCCTGGAGATCGATTCACCTCTGTCACAGGCCACAAGGTGCTACAAATCAGCTCAGGCAGCCAACCCCTCTCCTGCCATTTCTGCACAGCCCAACTCTGTTTCTCACTGGCCTTGGGCACTGCAGGCTTTGCTCTCTCAGTGGGAACCTCCTTTCACCATTACATTGCCACCTGCTATCTAGGCCAGCATGGCTCTGCTCTGAAGTGGGGCCATTACACACTCGGTGTCCTTGGCTCATGGTAACACGTTTCACCATGCACTGTGCCTCAGCTGAGGTTCTGCAACCCAAATATACACAAGTGCATGCAGCCTGAGAGGCACAGAGAGGAGCAGATGGAGATGCACAAGCTGCCACAGCACTGAAACATGGTTGGAATGACTGAGATGCAGTGGGACCACTAGCATGACTGGAGGGCTGTGATGGCAGTGTACAAGCTCTGCAGGCAAGACCGTTAGGGAAGGTGAACAGGGGGGATGCCCTTGGTGTGAAGGGACAGCTCAGATGGATGGAGCTCTTGCATGGGATGGACAAGGGTTTGGGTGAGAGCTTGTGGCTGAGCATCAGAGCAAAGGTGTTGTTGTGATGGGAGTTACAGACCCCCAGATGAGGGGGAGGAGGTGGATGCAGTCTCCTTTAAGCAACCTGAGGAAGTTAGTGGTCACAGGGCCTGGTTTTTATGGGGAGACTTTAATCTCCCCGATATTCATTGGAAAGGCAAAGAGCAGGGTGCAAGCAGTCCAGGAGATTTCTGGAGGGTGTCAGGGACAGCTTCCAAGCACAGCTCCCTGATGAGCCAGGAAGGGTGATGCTCACGTGGATCTGGTACTCTCACAAGGAAGCACGGATCAGGGCTGCGATAATCTGTGGAAACCTTGGCTGCAGTGACTGCGAAATAGTGGAGTCCCAGATCGTGAGGGCAATGAGGAATACAATCAGGCATTATGATAAGATGGGTAGACAACCGGGTGGGTAAAAAGCTGGTTGGATGATCGTGCTCAGAGGGTTTTTTTGAATGGGTTATGCTTTACCAGGAAGCCAGGTAAAGGTGGAGCATGCAGGGGTCTATACTACGACCCGTCCTCTCTAACCGGTTCATCAGTGACCTGGAGGATGCAATTCTCATCACATTTGTAGATGACACTTACTCAGGAGGAACAGTCATATGTTTGAGGGCTGCCATTCAGGTGGGCCTCAGCAGGTAGGAGGAACAGACTGTCAGGAAATTCAACAAGACAAATGCAGATCCTGCGCCTGGGGTAGACCAACACCCTGCAGTGATATGGGCTGGGGCGTGCTCTGCAGAAAAAGGACCTGAGTGTCTTTGTGGGCAGCGAGCTGAACATCAGCCAGCAGTGTGCCATGGCAGCGAAGCAGGCCACAGCATCTTGGGCTGCATGAACAGGAGCACAGCCAGGAGATAACGGAAGTGAAAATCCTCCTCTACTCAACACTCATTAGAGCCCCTCTATATACTGCGTCCAGTTGGGGCCCCTGTAGAAGAACGCTGTTTGTCACTTGGAGTGCATTCAGTGGCAGGCCCCCAAGGTGGCTGTGGACTGCAGCACTTGCCCGGTGAGGAGATGCTGAGGGAACAGGGCTTGTTCAGCGCAGAGAAGGAAACGTTTTTGGGAGGACTTGTAGCAGCTTCCCAACTCAAGGTTGCCACTGATAATGAACTAGGTTTTTAAAGGAATTCACAGCAGGAGAATGAGAGGCAAAGGTTATAAGCTGAAACAAGTGCAGTCAAAATTGCATATGAGGAAGAAAAATCAATGAGGATCCTGCAGCATTTGAAGTGGGGTCCAGAGGGGTTATGGACTCTCTCTTCTTGGAGGCTTGCAGGACGCTGCTGGACAAAGCCCTGAGGAACTTGGTGTGAATTCAGTGTTGATCCCTAAGTGAGCAGGAGGTTAGAGTAGAGTCCTCCCATGGTCCCTTCCAGCCTGAATGATTTGGTGATTTTTGTCCTCTCTGGCGATAGACACTGCAATTCTTGCAGGCAGGAGATCCTTTGCTGCATGTGGGTTAGCACCTGACATGGCCTCCCCAGAACCAGCCCCTCCTAGTGGTGTGTGGTTGCCTCTTGGGCCTGAAAGGTTTTCAGTTCAAGGTTTCTTTATGAGTGACTGCTTGTCCAGAGTCAGTCTTCTTCACAGCCTACAACACCTGTACATGACAACACGATGCCAAATGAGTGTGACATATGCAGAAAGTCATGGCATGAGGGTGATTGCACTCTAACATCCATGAGATCCTTTGCTGATCCAAGAATATCCAGAAGGATTGGAAGAGCCTTAAACCTCCTAGGAACACACAGGTAATGTTGACTTTGTCCCTCTGGGAGGTGAGGGAGCTGGGTTTGTTCAGCCTGGAGAAGAGAAGGCTTTGGGGACACCTAATAACAGCTTCCCCATACCCACCAGGACATTACCAAGAAAATGGAGGCAGGCTCTTCACTGTTGTGCATGATGCGAGGGTGAAGGCCAATGTGCATTAGCTGAAACAAGAGAGGTTCAGGCTGGGGATAAGGAGAAACTTTTGACCTATCCAGAGAGTCAAGCACTGGGTCAGGCTGCCCTGAGAGGCTGTGCCATCTCCATCCTCAGAGGTTTTCAAGTCCGAAATGAGTAAAGCCCTGAGCAACCTGATCGGACCTGGTAGCTGACCCTGCTGTAGGAAGTAGGGAAATCTCTGGCCCAGAGATTTCCTGAGGTCCCTTCCAGATGGAATGATTCTGCATTTCCTTCCACCCCAAGTATTCTCTTGACCTTGGGAAAACATTCAGCTTGCCTGTGATTCTGGAAGCAGATCTCACAAAAGTGGGATCAGATCAACTACATGTTCCTTCTCCTGCTCCGGTTAGAGTCATTCAGATTCAGGACTGCTTGGCAGCTACACTCAAATAGCCCTGATTGATTGTTCTTTTGTTTCACCTTTTATTCCATTTTTCCTCTTTTCCACCTTCCAGGTTCTTCTAACATCCTGATACCCTCCCATTAAGTCAGCCAACCCCTGTTTAGCCTTTCCCCCTTGACCCTGGATTTGCTTTCTTTGTACATTCACTTGGCTTTTCTGAGATGCTTGCCATGGTGATCCCTATCTTTGCCAGCAGTCCCTTTAAACAACTACCTCCTTTTATTATGCGTAGTGTCCTGCAGGTCCTCCTGCTGTTATCCTGTCAGAGGCACCGCAAGACAGGATGAGCCATCTGCACACACTCATTTACAGCTGACACAAGGGATCTTCAGTCCAGAGGGACCTTGAGAAACTTGGGGATTTGGCCAACAGAAACCTCATGCTGTTGTAAAAGGAGCAGTGGCAGGTCCTGCATCGGGGGACAGAACAGCCCCTGCATCAGGACAGGCTGGCACCTGACCGTCAGAGGAGAGACCCTGAGGAGAGCGCCTGGACATTACGAGGGATGCCATATGAGCCAGTGGTGCACGCTCACTGCAGATGAGGCCAGCTTCATACGAGGCTGCTTCAGGAAGAGTGTGGCCACCCAGACAAGTGGAATTATTATGCCCCTTGACTCAGTCCTGGTGTGGCCATGTCTGGAATACTGTGTCCAAGTGTGGGCTGCCCAGTGCTGGAGGAATAGGGAGCAACTGGAGAGGGTCCAGAGGAGTCTTCCAAGATGGGGTTGGGCACCTGAAGGAGAGGCTGAGGGACGTGGGCTTCTTCAGCCTGGTGAAATGGAGGCGAAGGTCAGTACAGTAGTAGCCTCCGAGTGTTTGAAGAGATCTTGGATCTCTTCTTGGTAGTGGGAAACTGCGTGAGGAGGGGAAACCAGGCTGAAACAGGAACTCACAGCTCAGCTCCAGGGCAATATGGCAGCATAAAAGAAGGGGAAAGAGGGATATGCAGCAAAGGAGGAATTCAAAAATATTGTCCAGTAAACTAGGGGTGGTGTTAGGGAAGCCAAAGCTCTCAGAGGGTATACACTGGAAGGGGACATCAAAGGCATGAAGAAGAGCTGCTACTGCTTCAGGAACGGTAAAGAATAAAAGGGAAAACGTTGGCTCTTTGCTGAAAGGGGCAGAGAATCTAGTAAGAGCAGATGTAGGGAGGTCTGAGGAGCTCAGTGCCTTTTTGGCTTCTGTCTTCTCCAACAAGGTCTCCCGGGCTGTTGTGCCTAGAGTCAGGGTTCCAGAGGAGAAAAGCAACCAGCAGTGCATGAGGGCTGAGTGAGGGATGGCTGGCAAGAACTCCACCCCTACAAGTCAGTATGCTTTGAACGGCTGCATCCAAGGACATTGAGAGAACTGGCTGCTGTCATAGAAAGGCTGCCCTCTGTCATCCTTGAAAGGCCATGGAGATGGGGTGAGGTCCCAATAACTGCAGAAAGGCAATCGTTACATCCTTCTTCAAAAAAGGCCCAGAGGGCAACTCAGGGAACGACAGGCCGTTCAGCCTCAACTGGTTGAGAAGTGTGTCATGGAGTGAGTCCACTCATTTCTGGGCACATGAGGGGGAAGAAGGTGATAGGGAAGAGGCCGCATGGATTTGCCCAGGGTAAAGTGTGCCTCACCACCTGATTGCCTTCTAGGATTGCATAGCTCTATTTGTGTTTGGAGAGCAGAAAATGCCTTTCAACTTGATTTGAGCAAGGTGTTTGACACTGTCTCCCACAATATTCTTGCATGAACATTAGAAGGTTTCAGTCTAAAAGAGCAGACAACCGGATGGGTAAAAAGCTGCTTGGATGATCAGAGGCTCAGAGGGCAGTGGTGAATGGGTAGTACTCCTCCTGGAGGCCAGGGAGAAATGGAGCACCATGGGGTCTCTCCAGGAACATGTCTTGTTTATCATCTGTATTAGTTACACTGAGGATACAACACTCATCATCCTTGTAGATGACCCCTAACTGGAGGTGGGGGTGTGTGTGAGGGGCAGTCCTATGCTTGAGGGCTGCCATTCAGAGGGACCTAGAGAGGCAGGAGGAATGGGCTGTCAGGAACCTCATGGAATTCAATAAGGACAAATGACAGGGCTTGCACCTGCGATAAACCAACACCCCACTGTGTCACAGGCTGGGGCCTGAGGGCCTGGGGAGCAGCTCTGTGGAAAAGGACGTGAGGGTGCTGGGGGACAGGAGGCAAAACATGAGGCAGCAGCATTCCCTGGCAGCAAAGAAGGCGAGAAGCATCGTGGGCTGTATGAGCAGGAGCACAGCCAGGAGGTCAAGGGAAATGGTGATCGCCTTCTAGTCAGTATTCATTAGACACCATCTAGAACCCTGCATCCAGGTTTGGGTTCCCAGAACAAGAAAGAGGTTGATAACTGGGAGCGAGTTTGGCCGAGGGCCCTCACAACAGTCAGGGAGCTGGAGCACTTGCTTTGTGAGGAAGCATTGGAACTTGTTGTCCAGACAGCGCTGTGCAGTCTCCTCCTTTGGAGGTTGCCAAGACCAGACTGGATGAAGCCCAGAGCAACCTGCTCTGACACCAACGCTGACCCTGCTATGAGGAAGGAGATTGGGCTAAAGACCTCCTGAGGTCCCTTCCACCCTGAAGGATTCCATGATTCTTCACACTCTCGATCTTCGCTTGCTGATGTCAGGGAAAGCGCGCAGGTGCCCTGTCACAGTGGAAGCAGGCCAGCTTTCTTGTCCTCCTTCAGTCAGAATTATTCAGATGCAGGGCTTCTTGGCAGGAATCCCCAAGACAACCCTGATCAATCCTTGGCTTCACTTTTAATTTTCCTTTTTTTTTAGTCCCCCCCCTCCTAAGTCTGTCTCTTTTACCATTCTGATCCCCTCCCATACAGCACACCCTACCCCTGCTCACCCTTAAGTCATTGGTGCTGGTTGGTTTGTTTGTTTATTTGTTTTTGTTTTCTTTTGGTTTGCTCTGTTTTGACACAGAGGAGCTTCAGTCTAAAAAAACTTGAGAAATTTGGGTGATTTGGACAACAATTACCTCATGAAGATTTACAAGAGAAGCATCAAGTCCTCTGCCTAGGTGGGAATAAACCCATCCATGAGGAGAGGTTGATGGCCCTGGGTTTCTTTAGCCTGCTGAAGTGGAGGCAAAGGGCAGTAGAGTAGTTGCCTGTGACTGTTTGAAGGCTGGTTTCAGAGATGAGGGAGCTTTTCTTAGTGTAGGGAAACAGCATGGGAAGGGGAAAGAGCCACAAAGTGCATCTTCAGAGGTTCAGACTGGAGTTCAAGGAAAAAGAATGTCATTCGTAGGGCAGTGCTGAGGTGCAACAGCTCACCAGAGGGAGTCTGTGATCAGCCCCTGGCTTTGTGTTTCAAGGAAAAGCAAGGGAGGACAGGAAGACATCAGGAGAGGTGGGGAGATCGCGGGGTGAGCGCAAGGTGGGGAAACAGCGTGGGTGTGTACAGGCTGCAGGGAAACAGGCACAGGTGTGGGGAAGCATAGGACAGCCTGTGGTGGAGATGGCCAAGGGCACTTCCAGGCCTGAAAGCTCCCAGCACAGCTAGGTCTTTGTCCTCTTGGCTATGGCTGGTGCCTCTGCCACTGAGGCCCCCGAGAAGATGCCATTCCTTAAAGCACTGTGGCCTTGCTGCCTCCTTGTCCCTTGGGAGCCCAGAAAGTGCCATATCATGGTCCTGTACTTAGCGTTGTGCACCTCCACCCTCAAAATGACCCCAGGAAGAGCCCTGAGCAATGCATAATGGAAAGCATCACCCTACCAGGGACTGTCTGTCAGTGCCTGGTCACTCTGCTTGATAACACACATCAAGGTTGACTTGGCATCACAGCCACCCTCACATTGCCTTTGCCTACCTGCAATCAGGGCCTCCAACTTTCAGGTCCAGTCAGCCCCTGGGAGACTTTCCTGGTAAGGGCCCTCGGTGGGACACATTATTTTTCCAAGAAATTTGGGTATTTTCTTCTGATGTTAACTGCTTGAGAGGTTGCTTCAGCCTCCTCTCAGTCTCTGAGTTTCATGGGCTCAGCCCCAAATACACCGAGGGGTCATTAGAATGCAAAAATCCCTAGGGAGCCATGCCTCTTTCCATAATTTTCTTTAGCTCTTCAGTTCTTGTGTGGTTCATTGGAAAGTTTCCAGGAGTGTATTGAGATTAGGCAGATTTCAATGAGCACCTAAAAAAGAAAGATGTCTGCTTCTTAAGCTTTCTTGAATCTTCACTTTTCAGAATAAGTCACACCCACATTCCCCAATTCATACTGATCCACAGTGTCTCCTAATGAAGTCTGGACATGTAGGCAAAGCAGTATATTTGATAGGAGATCTGTATGGAGAACCTTCCTCCCCAGTTCCCCAGCCCTGCCATTTCCCTCATCCACTGGGGACTTCAGATCACTCTTGTGAAAAATCAAACCTTTTTTCTCTCAAGTCTGTAGCTGAATGTTACAGCTCATGTGCACCAATTCCCACCTGCTTTCCTTCAAGAACTTCCTGCAAGCAGGCACAGAAAGGTTTGTCTTTATTGCAAACAAACAAATTATAAGTTGGAACAGTTTAATAAAAGATACGAGACACTCCTCACCTCAATGCCAAGTCCCAGCTGCCTCCAGTGAGGTCCACTGCCCACAAGACATAACCTTCCTTGAAATGTTTTCCACAGATAGATTGGAAGGGATAAACAAGAAACACAACAGAGGAGCTGGCTAAAGAGACAAGGAGACTGCTGAAAGACGAGGCAAGCTTCAGACTCCCAGCAGCTCAGAGCAGCAACTGGAGACTTGAGAGGTACCTGAAAGGATAAAGAGCAAGGGGAGGAGGAAGACTGGGAAAGTGCATATGCCCAGATCGTCTGATGCAAAGATGCCTTTAGAAATGACCAATTTAATCAGGACATGTGGAAACATGTGAGAGATCATTGAGATTACATCCACAGCCTAATAGACAGAGCAGGGGAAACACAAGGTCAAGGGCAGATCGATATTTCTTCTCCCGCCATTAATACCCTTCCTGAGGATTTCCACTCTTTCATCATGTTCATTGAAGTAGACTAAAATAATCACCAATGGGCCTTCTCCAAGCACTGAAGGAACACTGATTCCAGCATTACAAATCATCTCATCAGAGGATGGTTATCTGCAAGAGGTGGAAATGTCTGGCTCTGGAAGCCCCAATTGCCATCTCTTAACTAGGCAGGACACATAGAACAGGGCAAGAAGGGAACTCATTGACAACAAGGAGGAGGCTGATCTCCCCCCAGGCCAGACCTAATCAGTGCATATGTCTCTGTCAAATCCAGGTCTCTGCACTTCCCTTTCTTGTCCAAAGAGGGAACTAAGTTGTCTCAACTGAGTTGTTTTGAGATACCTTTCCTAAGGACAATCTACGGTCCCGCAGGATCCGCCTCCAAATTTTCCAGCATCACATGGCAACACAGCTACCCCAGGGAATCTCAGGCAGCAAATAGCCTCCCTATGAGGTCAAATGAATCAAGCCCCAAAAGTAGATCCTAGTCATAAGTTGAGATATGCTCAAAAAATAACTCACTGCAACAATACACAAGAAGGGGAAATCATGCCTAACCAATCTGATAGCCTTCTATGATGGAATGACTGGCTGGGTAGATGAGGGGAGAGCAGTGGATGTTGTCTACCTAGACTTCAGCAAGGCTTTTGACACTGTCTCCCATAGCATCCTCATAGACAAGCTCAGGAAGTGTGGGTTAGATGAGTGGACAGTGAGGTGGATTGAGAAGTGGCTGAATGGCAGAGCTCAGAGAGTTGTGATCAGTGGCACAGAGTCTAGTTGGAGGCCTGTAGCTAGCGGTTTCCCCCAGGGGTCAGGACTGGGTCCAGTCTTGTTCAACTTCTTCATCAATGACCTGGATGAAGGCACAGAGTGCACACTCAGCAAGTTTGCTGATGATACAAAACTGGGAGGAGTGGCCGATACACCAGAGGGCTGTGCTGCCATTCAAAGAGACTTGGACAGGCTGGAGAGGTGGGCGGAGAGGAACCTCCTGAAGTTCAACAAAGGCAAGTGCAGGGTCCTGCACCTGGGGAGGAATAACCCCATGCAGCAGTACAGGTTGGGAGTTGACCTGCTGCAAAGCAGCTCTGAAGAGAAGGACCTGGGAGTGCTGGTGGACACCAAGTTAAGTATGAGGCAGCAATGTGCCCTTGTGGCCAAGAAGGCCAATGGTATGCTGGGCTGCATCAGAAAGAGTGTTGCCAGCAGGTGGAGGGAGGTGATTCTCCCCCTCTACTCAGCCCTGGTGAGGTCACATCTGGAGTACTGTGTCCAGTTCTGGGCTCCCCAGTACAAGAGGGATGTGGCACTACTGGAGCAAGTCCAGCGAAGGGCCACAAAGATGATTAGGGGACTGGAGCATCTCTCTTATGAGGAAAGGCTGAGAGAGCTTGGCCTGTTTAGCTTGGAGAAGAGAAGGCTGAGAGGAGATCTTATCAACGTGTACAAATATCTGAAGGGAGGATGTCGAGAGGATGGGACCAGACTCTTTTCAGTGGTGCCGAGCGACAGGACACGAGGCAATGGGCACAAACTGAAACACAGACACTTCCATCTTAACATGAGGAAAAACTTTTTCACTGTGAGGGTGACAGAGCACTGGAACAGGTTGCCCCGAGAGGTGGTGGCGTCTCCTTCTCTGGAGATATTCAAAACGCGCCTGGATGCAATCCTGTGCAATGTGCTCTAGGTGACCCTGCTTGAGCAGGGGAGTTGGACTAGATGATCTCCAGAGGTCCCTTCCAACCTCAGTGATTCTGTGATTCTGTGAAATCCTCATTTCCAAAACTTCACAGAGTTTTTACCATTGCCATATATATATATTTTTTTCTTGTTAATTGGCAGCACCATGTTCATGCACTACAGAAATTAGCCTCTCTATGCAACTGTGTGTTTATATATATATATATGTATGTGTGTGTATATATATGTGTGTGTATATATATATATATCTGTGTGTGTATGTGTATATATATATATATATATTATATATATACACAAAAATTATTCATCAAAATACATTTGCTACCAATACTCAGATTGGAGAAACTTTTTTTGGAGGAACTACTTTATTTAAACTGTCATGTTTCAACTCTCTTCTTCTGCCTCTCTGTCCTTTCTTGTTCTTCAGCCACTTCTCTCTTTACATAGCTCTCCAGGGAAAGATTCACTGAATCGCAGCACTTAGGGTGGACGAGTCCAAGGGGCTCCCCCCCCATGTATGCATTGGCTACAAACATGCTGAGAGTGTGCTCCATCGGATGTTCCAGGCCTTTCATTAAGTTGTTAAACGGTCCTGCCCCACATGTTGATCACTGAGGGATGCCACTAGTAACCGGCTGCCACTTGGAACTTGTACCACTGATGAAAGCATTTCAGCCTGATGGCCCAGCCAACCTTCCACCTGCCTTATGGTCCATTGATCCAGGGCAGAGCTCAACAATTCGGCTCCAAGGAGACTCTGGGGGACTGTGCAAAAGGTTTTGCTAAAGTGAAGGTTCACAGAATCCCCTGCTTTCCCCTTGTGCACACAGGCATTCATCTTATGGCAGAAGGCAATCAGGTTGGTCAGGCATGCTTTCCATTTCCCCTTGGTCAATGCATGCTGCCTCTTCCAGGCCTTGCCCTTCATATGCTTGGAGATGGTTTCCAGGAGGATTTGCTCCATCACCTTCCCAGGGACTGAGATGAAGATGACCAGCCTGTCATTCCCCAGATCCTCCCTCTTGCCCTTCTGGAAAATGGGTGCAATGTCTGCCTTTTCCCAGGCATCAGGAACCTCCCTGATTATCCGGACGTTTCATAGACAATTGGAAGCAGTGTTGCAGTGACTCCAGCAACCTCTCCCTGCACCCTGGGGTGCTTCCCGTCTGGTCCCATGTGCTTGTGTGTGCCCACTGGGGAAAACTCCTCCCCACCTGCATCTTCGTCCCCTTGGGTGAGGCTTTGCTAACACAGATGCTGCCAAAGGACTCGGGGGCCAGGGAGGCCTGGCAGTAGACAAGACCAGGAAAAGACAAGGTGAAAGAGGCAATGAGCTCCTCAGCCTTTCCCCTCTCTTTGCCACTACGTCCCCTGCCCCACTGAGCAGGGAGAACACATTTTCCCTGGCTGCCTGCCTTGTGCTGCCAACGTCCTTACAGAAGCCCTTCAGGTTACCCTCCCCATCCCTTCCTAGCTCTAGCTCCAGTTCCAGCTCCAGTTGAGCTTTGGCTTGCCTAACTCCACCCCAAATGAGATGAAATCCTCTCTGCTGCAGTCCAGGGTGGTGACTCTGTTCTTCCTCTTTCTTTTGCACCATCTCACGGGCACTGCAGTGACAGACAACCTCCACATTCACATCCCCATCCAGCCTGAGCTTCAGGCAAGAAACCAAGGGGAGGATGGCACCATCTACTTAGAGGCACAAACTACAGAGGTACAGAAATCACACTGCAGAAAAACTTGCTCTTCTCCCCTGACCTATCAGGGGATCCTGGCAATGGACTTTCAGGTGGTTAAAGGTGGATGCAAAGAATTTCCTTTGTAATGTAGATATGCCTGAGGCAGTGCCTCCCAGGCTGCCCTTACAGTCAACGCGGAGGAGGAGGTGTTCACCTGCCTTCTTTTAGATGGTCACATAAAGCACAAAGGACTGCTGTCCCAGAGACATTTGCTCTGTGCTTGAAATGGGGCCTGAGATCGTGGACGTTCAGGACAATTCAGGTTGAAGGGACCACAGGAGGCCTGTAGTGCAACCTGTTGCTCAAAGCAGGGTCAGATAGAGGGTCAGAAACCAAAGAATGCCCCTGCCAAGAGACTTCTGGGGTGACAGAGAAGGAAAAGTCAGTAGAGAGTTGACGGGGTGATCCCATGGACAAGAGGCTTTCCTTTTTCCCCTTCTCCCGAGAATGAAATCCTCAGCTCTCCAGAGAGAACAAGCTGAGAAAGGAACTTTACCACTAACATGGAGGCAGAGAAGCTCCTGAGTCCCTTACAGACAGAGGCTGGTGCAAAGACCACCACTCCAATGGCACCAGACCACCAGACATGCATGCCTTGTTGCTGGAGCACCCTGCAGCCCCAGGCAGCAGGTCTGAGGGGAAGAGAGTGGAGTCTGCAGCCTGCAGCCCTGGCCACCCAGCAGCTGTTGTGGGATCCTGGGTCTGGCTGGTGCTGGAAATTACTGATAGAAGGGTCTGGGTCTGGGAGGAGTTTCCTGGGGCAGTTTCTCCTCTCTGTTCAGGCAGCAACAAGCTGGGATGGATCTTTGCACTGAGGCACCCTGCCTGAGGCCCCCCATGGGAGGAGGATGGTCTACAGGCCCAGCAGATGGCCCCGGGACCTCCTCGGCATGCTCCCTGACAGCCCTGCAGAGGACCCAGCACAGTGCTCATCCTGCCAGGGCTCGCAGCTGGACATCCAGTCCTCCATCTGTGCATGGAGCCTTGTTTGTGGGTGACATTTGGGGTAACAGTCAGCATGCGGGGTGGGTGAGATTGTCTCAAGGAAATGTACTGGGGAGAGGGTGTGAGGGACAGCAGCTTTGGAGGAAGAGCCCAGCCTTCAGGCACTGCACCTGCAAGAACCTACTTTATTACAGAGACACTGTGAGGGAGTCAGCTCTGACCCAGTGTTGGACACAACTTTATATGGGCACCAGGTGAGACAGAGCAGTCTCAGTGAAGGTGGAATGAACCCAATCATTTGTGTAGTAACATGGTGACAAATAATAATAACAGTAATAGTAGTAATAATAAAAATAAAGTGAACAAACAAAGCTCTGTCCTGATAGGGGACACAGGGGGAGTCATTTGTGGAGAGCAATTTTACCACTGCTGAAAAATGTCCATGAAATCACTTTCCTCAGGGCATCTTTGAGCTCCTTGTTCCTCATGCTGTAGATGAGGGGGTTCAGTGTTGGAGGCACCACCGAGTACACAACAGTCACCGCCAGATCCAGATCTGGGGAGGAGAGGGAGGGGGGCTTCAGGTAGGCAAACAGGTCAGTGCTGATAAACAGGGAGACCACAGCCAGGTGAGGCAGGCACATGGAAAAGGCTTTGTTTCGTCCCTGCTCAGAGGGGATCCTCAGCACAACAGTGAAGATCTGCACATAGGACAGCACAATGAAAACGAAACACCCAAAGAATAAACAGGCACTAACCACAAGAACCCCAGCTTCCCTGAGGTAGGAGTCTGAGCAGGAGAGCTTGAGGATCTGGGGAATCTCACAGAAGAACTGGTCCACTGTGTTGCCTTGGCAGAATGGTAATGAAAATGTGTTAGCAGTATGCAGGAGAGAATTGAGAAAACCACTGGCCCAGACAGCTGCTGCCATTTTGACACAAGCTCTGGTGCTCATGAGTGTGCCTTAGTGCAGGGGTCTGCAGATGGCAACAAAGCGATCATAGGCCATAACAGTGAGAAGAAAATACTCTCCTCCTAACAAGAAGACAACCAGGAAGACTTGAGCAGCACATCCTGAGTAGGAAATGGCCCTGGTGTCCCACAGGGAATTGGCCATGGATTTGGGGACAGTGGTGGAGATGGAGTGTCGCGTGAAAGGGAGGGACGGAAGGCCCTTCCTTATCTTTATAATTTATGTTTGCCTGCCAGAGCCCCCCTGTTTGAGGACTTTCCCTGGGTCAGTTTCGCAAAGTAAAAAGAATCTTTGTAATTTACCTTTGCCTGCCAGAGCCCCCCTGTTTGAGGACTTTCCCTGGGTCAGTTTCGCAAAGTAAAAAGAATCTTTGTAATTTACCTTTGCCTGCCAGAGCCCCCCCTGTTTGAGGACTTTCCCTGAGACAGTTTCGCAAAGTAGAAAAAAGAATAAGGTTTTATTAAAGCGACAGATACAACAGGTTCGGAATTGCCGTTGATAAATGCACTTGCTGCTACAAATGTTCTTTCTATGAGCTCAAACTAACAATTAAGCGCTTTCAGTAATAATATATTTTCCCGGGTAACGTCCAACGTTTGTCGGAGGCGCAAGTCTTACCAAAGAGGCATCCCTGTTTGGGGGAGGGGAGAAGGAGGCTCGCTCGTCAGCAATCTCCGGTGAACAGGTCGGCGGTTCAGTTTTCTTCCCTTCCAAAAACTTTAGTGAGCTCTCCTCTGTTTTATAGTTGCTGAAGGTGGCATGTGGAAGCGCAGCAGACATACTTCATTGGCCAGATTGCCATTTGCGTGGTTGTTGGGGGTATGCCCCCCTTATTTACATATTGTTATGCAGCAAAGGGCGTGATTTTTAATATGGTAAGCAGGGATAATGAGGCTGGGGGCACTATAGGTCAACAGTTAATCTGTGAGCAGCAATTATTTTTTTGGGATGCAACCCTTTGTGGTCAGGGGAGAACTGTGATACCTCCATATCGCTCCCTCCTCCGCCGTGCAGCTGGAACAAACTGTCTGGCCTTCACCAGCTAGTTCGTTACTCATGTTGCAAAAGGGTGATGTGCTTTGGCTGCCACGTACTGTTTTTCCCGTGTGTCCCCTTATCTTTCTCCCTGAATTCTCTCTTGTTCCCACAATGGAGCCAAGGTCAGGGAGGGAGAGGTTGAGGAGGAGGAAGTACATGGGTGTGTGGAGGTGGTGGTCGCAGACTATGGCTGTGATGATGAGGCCGTTGCCCAGGAGGGCAGCCAGGTAGATGCCCAGGAAGAGCGAGAAGTGCAAGAGCTGCAGCTCCCTTGTGTCTGCAAATGCAAGGAGGAGGAATCGTTGAGGGAGCTGCTGTTGGGCATTTTGCTATCTCCAGGCATGGGGAACTGTGCAAAGAAGAAAAAACATTGAAAAGTTAGGAGAGACTTTTCAAGCAAAGAAACACCCAAATGTTGCAGTTCTCATACAACCCCCCCACATTGCCCCTCTCTCTTTACTGAGAGGATCTTTGTGCAGCTCCCTTGCTTGAGGTCCGCTTTGCACTGGCTGAGTGTGCTATGAGGAGCAGGAACCTCTGCCCATGGGCTCCAGAGGAGTCAGTCATGCTGTAAAGCAGTGGGCAGAGGGGAATGGGGGTGACCAGCTCTGACATTCACAATTTCCAGCAGGTGAAATACACTCATCGCGTAGAAGGGCTTTTCAGCGTCTTCACTGTGAATTGTAAAGAATGAGGTTTGAGGAACAGCTCTTCAGGGATTTTTTATTTTCTTTCAGATGTCCTTGTCACCCCTGGGGAGTGTTCCTCAAAGGTAGAAATCCTTGGCATTTCCACTGTGACTCCTGAGAAAAATGGATTCACTGTCCCTGTTGCAGAGTGAGGACAGCTAGTCTGTCTTTTAGTCTCGTTCCCAGCTGTCTTGTGTTTGCAACTCTTTCAGCTGGAGGATGATCACACTCATGTGTTGCCCTAGAAAGAAACCAGCCCCTGTTGAGAGCAGACGAGTCCAGTTTCAAAGTGCACAGCTCCAAAATTCTCACCCTATCTCAGGGCACCAAAGGGAGATCTCCACACTCCCCTTCTAGCCAAGGACACACAGGGCTCTTTGCAGATGCCCACATACAGCCTCCCACCACCATCTCCATACTCTCAGCATCTCTGCACCTTCCTCATGGGGCTCTCAGATATCACAGAGATGCTACGAGGCAGCAGTGCCTTTCTAGAGGGCAGGTGACAGCCCAGCAGGACACCACAGGGAAACGATCAAAGGACTGTTAGGACTGAAGATGGGCTCTCCTTAAGGGAGAGTCAGCTCATTTCCCAGCTCAACAGACTGCATTTTCTGGAGCTCCACAAGTCAGAAGGGGGCTGGGGCAACCTCATTCCCATGGAGACCCCTCTGTTCCACAACTTGCAGCATTAGTGTCTGAACTGCAGCTGAAAACCCCCAACCCCAGAGAGCCCGAGAGGAAGAACAGGAGCATCATGGACAGGAGGGGAAACAAGGAGCAGCACCATGATCCTGCTGCCAAGGGAGGCAAGAAGAGAGAGGCAGACGGGAACTCAGGAAAGCCTTCACCTTACCAGCTAGGCATGCTGCCTCACAGGCAGTGACATCACAGGGCAGTCACTCTCAGTCCCTTTGTTGGGCACCTCTCCTGTGCCGGAGGGCTGGCTGCAGAGAAGGCAGCTCATGCCCTGGACCCCATGGCTGTCAGGGCAGAGGATCTGCTGCGTGGGAGAGGAGACACAGGGAGCTTGCTCAGAGGAAGGTGTCTGCATCGGAGGGACTGACCACTGACCATGACTTGCCCAAATCCATCCTCCCATGATGAATCTGTTGGCACTTCCCTCTCATTCCCTGCCCACCTCTACTGCCCGGAGTTGTCCCTGCTGCCTGCAGCTTTCTCTCTCCCAACATCTTTTCCCTGTCGGTACTCACAGACCCTGTCCCACCCTCTCTGTGTACAGTTCTGCCTTACAGAAACCTCCCGGATCAGAGCACTGTCCAGGGCATCTCTGTGCTCACAGGTCCTAAGGAGCAGGTCACATAAACCCTGATAAGTTCGTAAAGGTGATGTTGGTGTTGCTGTAGGTGGAGGTGGGGTTGAAAGGGTTTGCTGAGCTTTATCACAGACCTCCTGATCTCTGAGAGGGAAAGTTAGGGAGTCCCAGTTCCTTGCCAAACCACAAAACTCTTTCCTTTTTCCTCCCTGCCAACATTAGGAAATTGAAAGCCCTGGAAGGAAAGCTCCTTGCCTTTCAAGTAGCCTTTTTTGCACCTTCCTCTGCAGTGCAGGAACACTTCTCTGAATCACAGCCCTGGGTAGACCTGGGTGCATATCCCAGCTTCACATCCCTGCACCTTCCTTGGGAGAAAGTAGCAGCATGCCCTGTCCCTGTGACGATGTGGCAGGGGACCCCTGCTCTGAAGTGTCTCCCCCTCCTCTGCAAAGCGGAGCTATCCTTAAAAAAGGTATCAGTCATGGGATGAAGTAGGTTTAGAAGACCCCCCTCCAGGAACCTCAGTAGCATTGCCCTGCAGCCAGAGACTTACTGTGTCAAGGGCTGTGTAGGTTTCTCCCACAAGGAGCTCTCCTCTCTCCTCCCACTCCACACTGCCTTTCACTTCTATCTGTCTTCTCTCTTCTCATGTCAGCAGCAGCAGGCAGTGCCCAGAGCCCTGCTGCTCTTTGCAGAGGAGCTGCTCCTGCACACAGCTGTCCCTGGGCAGTGCTGCCAAGTTGCCATAAGCTCCCTCCATCCCTAGAGCCTAGCCCTGCTCAGGAGCAGAGGCCCAGCTGAGCTCATGACTTTCTCTGTCCCTTGTGCTCCCTCCCCCTGGGAAATATTCACTGCCACAAACCAAAATAATCACTGATGGTCCCTCTCTAAACAATACAGAGAGACCAGTTACAGCATTGTCCCTTGTTTCACCAAAGATGGTTAGCTACAAGAGGTGGAAACATCACAACCTGGAAATCCATATTCCCATGCCTTAACTAGGCAGGGCACCTAGAAGTGGACAAGAAGGGAGGTCATTCACCCATGGTTCAGGTTTTCATTCAGATCAATCAGTCTGGGCATCTCATACCCACTTAGAAGCCCCTGGGATGCACTGGGATGCAGATCCCTCCTGTGAACTCCACAAAAAAACACACAGGAGGTGGGATTCCCCTTGCAAAAGAAATGAAGTTGGCACAACAGAGGTGTCTGCATGGGAGCTCCTTCTCTAAGCTTCCCATTATAATCACTGGTGATGGAGGGTGGGAGTCAGTTGCTCAACACACAAACGCCTGATGACATTGGAAGAGACAGAGGTGGACCAAGGCATGTGCCAGAGTCTTCTTGCTCTGATGGAGCAGCTATCACACCCCCATCCTTCTAGAGCATGAGGTGAGGGCCAGGTGGAGAATTCCCTTGGCCATCTGAACTGACACTAGATGCCTCCCACTACTAGGGCTCCACTCACTATAAAGCTGAGACATAGGAACATCCCAATGTTACAAACAGCTAATGCAATTCAGGGCAGACACTTGACTTAATGACATAGAAATAGACCTGCAGGGCCATGTCGGATGCCTGGGGTGTGCAGCACATCCACATGTCTCTAGTAGTTCCAGCATAGGACCTACAGGAAGCCATGCCTTTTAGGAGTGCTTGCTGGGCAAGTGTCCCTGGGCATCTTGGGTTCCCTACCTGTGCCCAAACAACTGAATCCCACCACTGCCTTTAGGCACAGTCTGCACTGTCTACATCCAAGCATGCTGCACAAATGGGAGGCACATCACACCAAGGGCTCCACTCTAGTCTCTGCACTTTGGAATCCTTCTAGCTCTCCTCCTCCTGAACCCCTTCTCACCCCCCGGTATGATCTGAACAGGGACTGGGCTAATGATGTCCTCAGGGTGTCTGGATCACAGAACCAGGGACTTCTTCAGTGGCACCTTCTCCTTCCTGGAGATTGTTTCACCTCTGTCACAGGCCCCAAGGTGCTGCAGAGTCAGCTCAGGCAGCAAACCCCTCTCCTGCCATTCCTGCATGGCCCAGCTCTGTTTCTGCCTGGCCTTGGGCACTGCAGGCTTTGCTCTCTTAGTGGGAACTGCCTTGCACCATTACATTGCCACCTGCTATCCAGGCCAGCATGTCACTATTTGCAGTCAAAGCCTTTGCAAACATGAGGTTCCTGCTAAAATGTTTCCCTGTGACAAATCTTCAGTCAGTGCCACAGCTGATGCTCTGCCGCCCAAATGTATGCAAGTATATGCAGCCTGGGGTGCATCCAGGAGCAGATGGAGATGCACAAGGTGTCAGAGGAGTGCCACATGGTTGGAATAACTGAGATGTGGTGGGACCACTAGCACGACTGGAGTCCTTCAAAGGCAGGGTGCAAGTTCTTCAGGAGAGACCACCAGGCAAGATGAGGAGGGGGATGTCCTATGGGAGAAGGGGTAGCTTGGATGTATGGAGCTCCTCCATGGGATGGACAAAGGGAGGCCCTCTGAAGGGCAGAGTAGCTCAGGAAAACCAGCAGGTTATTAAAAACCTTTCAAGCACAAGCATGCTCCATAACAAACACTTTGTAACATTAGTAGAGACATGTGGATCTCAGCATGGCTAAACAGGGATCTCCCACATGAGCTCCAGGGCAATAAGGCAGCATACGGAAAGGGGAGGAAGGCAGAGGCTGCAAAGGAGGAATTTAGAGATATTGTCCAGCAATGTAGGGATGGTGTTAAGGAAGCCATAGGTTCCCTGGGGTAGAGACACTTGCAGGGGATGTGAAAGACAGGAAGAAGAGCTGCTACTGCTTCAGTGACAGTAAAAGAATACAACAGGAAATGCAGTGGCACTGCTGACTGGGGCAGGGATTCTAGCAAAAGTGGATGTAGACAGGTCTGGGGAAGCCAATTCCTCTCTGGCTTCAGTCTTCACCAACAGGGTCTCCTGAGCTGTTGTGACTAGAGTCAGGACTCCTGAGGAGAAAAACAACCTGCAGTGCCCGTCTCTAGAACTCAACCCCTACAAGTCTATGGGATTGGATGGTTGACATCCATGGACGTTGAGAGAGCTGGCTGCTGTGACAGCAAGGCGGCTCTCTATCATCTTTGAAAGGTTGTGGAGATCAGGGGTGGGGGGAGTCCTAAAGACCAGAAGAAGGAATATGTTGTGCTCATCTTCAAAAAAGGGCCCCAAGGACACACCAGGGAGCTGCAGGCCATTCAGCCTCATGTTGGAAAAGAGTGTGTCATGGAGCCAGTCCTCTCAGATCACATTTCTGGGCACATGAGGGAGAAGAAGGTGTCTGGGAACAGTCAGCATGGAGTTACGCAAGGTGAATCATTCCTGACCAACCTGATTGCCTTCTGTGATAAAAGACCTGTACTTCTGGAGGAGAGGAGAGTAGTGGATGTCCAGGAGGCATCCAGATGGGCAAAAAAACTGCTTGGAAGATCGAGATCAGAGGGTTTTCATGAATGGGTCATGCTTTACCAGGAAGCCAGGTAAAAGTGGGGTATGCAGGGGTCTATACTCCACATCCTGTCCTGTTTGAGAGGTTCATCAGTGACCTGCAGAATGGAAATCCCATCACAGCTGTAGATGACACCTAATTGGGTGGAAAAGTCATAAGCTCAAGGGCTGCCATTCAGAGGGACCTCAGCAGGCAGTAAGAATGGGCTGTCAGAAACTTTGTGAGGTCCAACAAGAACAAATGCCAGGTCCTGCACCTGGGATAGAGCAACACCCTGCAGTGATACGGGCTGGGGACTGCCCGGCTGGGCAGCAGCTCTGTGGAAAAAGGACCTGACAGTCTTTATGGGCAGCAAGCTGAACATAGCTAGCAGCATTCCCTGGCAGCAAAGGAGGCCACAGTGTCCTGGGCTGCATAGCCAGGAGATTGAAGGGAGTGATTATCCCCCGCTACTCAGCATCATTAGAACACATCTAGCTACTGCATCCAGTTGGGGCTCCCTGTAGAAGAATGCTGTTTGCCACTTGGAGTGTGTTCAGTGGCAGGTCCCTAAGGTGGTTGGGGGCTGGAGCACTTACCCTGTGAGTAGAGGCTGAGGGAACAGGCCTTGTTCAGCTGGAAAGGGAAAGGCTTTGCAGGGGACTCACAGCAGCTTCCCAACTCAAGGTTACCACCAATAAAGAATCCAGTTTTTGCAGCGAATCATGGCAGGAGAATGAGAGGCAAAGGTTATAATCTGAAACAAGTGCAGTCAAAATTGTATAGAAGGAAGAAAAATCAATGAGGATCCTGCAGCATTTGAAGAAGGATCCAGAGAGGTTATGGACTCTCTCTGATTGGAGGCTTGCAGGACGCAGCTGGACAAGGCCCTGAGGAAATTGGTGTGAATTTTGTGTTGGTCTTGATATGAGCACCTCTCAAGGTCCTCTCCAACCTGAATGATTCGGTGATTCTGTCATCTCTGGCGATATGCACTGCAATTCTTGCAGGCAGGAATACCTTTTCTGCATGTGGTTAGCACCAGAAACAGTCTCTCCAGAGCCAGCCCTTCTGAGGGGTGTGAGGTTTCCTCCTGGGCCTGAAAGGTTTTAAGTTCACATCAGGATCAACACCGAATTCACACCAAGTTCCTCAGGAAGCCTGAGCCAACCTGAACCTCAGCTGAACCTCAGCCACTCTGCTCAGGACTAGCCCTCTAGAGGAGAACTACTACCAAGCTGCGCACAGCTCCTTGCCTTGGTCTCCTCTGACCCCAGTCTGCCCCTGTAGGCCAGATACACCATAGACATTATCTGGAGGCTTCCTTTGGCAGATCAACCTTCCCAAAGTAGTACATGATGTATTAGTACCAGCCAGAAATGTTTTATTTTTTATACTGTGATACCAAGAAGGAGTCATTCTGCAGGCTCCAATGGACACTTTGATGATGGGTGGGTGAGCTGAACTATGCAAGGCCTGCTGGGACAGTCCTGGACCACGCTAGAAGGAACTGACCCTCACTTCCTTTTATCCACACCTCACTGCCAACAGGGGACCTTTGTCCAAATCAGCCTCAGATCCACACTTGCAATTTCATCTCAGAGGGGCTTCACTTGCAAAGAAGAGTCCACAAGTGAGCTAATGCCCAGGCTGTGCCCGAGCTGATCAGGCAGGAGCTTCAGAACCTGCAGGCCTCACCCAGCTCAGGGACACAGTGCAAAATGTACTCAGCTGAGCTGAACACCTCAAACGTCAGGTCAGAAATGACTGCCTTAGAGAAGAGAGGAGCATGTGGAAAGGTGAGGGACATCATTCTGAGGGGACTGTCAAGTTATCTGCATAAAACACCTTCAGCTTTGCAAGCTGATTCTCAGCTATGACCCATGAAGTATTTCCTGCTGACTTGCAGGCAAGTGCTTGAGCATCACTACTCACTGTAGTCACTGCACATCTGGGAGAAGTGTTTTCAAAGGCCAATTATTTTCTGAAGAAATACTTTGTCTTTGGAAGTTTCCCATATTTTGCCCATTTCAAAAGCTAATGACTGTGGCACTGCCACTAGGAAAGAGCACCTCTGAGTGCTCCGTCTTGGCAAGACCATTTCCTTGATAACTGTGTGGGTGAAAAAAGTCCCACATGATCCAAACTGCTCTCTGAGGCCTCCTGCTGGATGTCTCAGCCTCTGGATGTCTTGTCTCAGAGCCCAGGACAGTGTGCAGGGTGCAGGGTGCAGCAGAGAGCCCCAAAGCAGTGAGGCCATCAGCAGGAAGAGCTCAAGACGCTCTCTAGAATTCACTGGATTGGAGAGGGGTTAATTGGATGGTTAAGTAAGGGCTAATTGGGAGATACTACTGCATTATAAGCAAACAGTTTCTAGGGTCCTGCCACATGAGATTAAAAGAGTGTGTGCACCAATTATGGATATGGGTAGTATCCCCACGTAGCCTTTGCTAATAGGAGAGGGAGGCAACTGCTAGGCCTCTAGCCTAAAAAATGGTTGTGGTTGGACAGATCCCAGAAGTGTTAACTTCAAGATTCTCCAACAAGGAACCCTTTCTGAAAGATGACCTCTTCTACTCCAAATATTCTAAGCTGCATATTTCTATGCATTTCACAGCATATTTGGGATATCTGGCTGCAGATCCTGGCAAGAGGTGAGGAAAATCAGAGCCTGAACCTCCGTGCACAGAAGGCAGCAGGCTGCCAGCATCCCTGGCTCATGCCTCCAGGGCAGCCTGGGCCCTGCAAGCCAAGGCACCTCCTTAACTCGCAGTGCTCCCCAGCTCCCCAGCCTGGTGGCACTCCCCATGCACAGCACTGCTCTCTCCAGACACTTTCTCCCATTCCGAGCACCAAGACCCTGTGACCATCACCTGTCCCCACCACAGGCCACCCCACCACTGGGACATGGTGGTGATGTGTGAGTCCTATTTTATGCCCTGACTAATTGAGACATGGAGAAGGACTGCTTTCCAGTACATGAGGGGAAATCTCTTTGCTTTCTTCCTGGGTGCGGCATCTCTATGGCGGTGACCTGCTGAGCCCCCAGACAACACAAGCTGAGGTCACATATCCTGCATCACAGGGAGGTCTCTCTGGTGCTTTCCTGTGAGGCCCAGGCATTGCTGGGCACTGCTCACATGCTCCCCACTGCTGCCCTTCAGAGCTGCTCCACACCATGGAGTGGGGACAGGAGGCAGTGGGATGACACTGGGGCCGCTCACCGACAGGCAGAGGAGCAGGGACATGTTGGAGAGGAGTTTTAGGGTAATGAGATGGGAATAGTGTCCTTTTTCCCTGGATGGACAGGTGAGCTGAGGGCAAGAGGGCAAGTGAGATGGAGGACTGCTGGACCAAGACCATCACCCTGGACCACAGTTCCTTGTTCCCAATGCTCCTGCGGCTCTCCACCAAGGGTAAGGACTTTGAGAGCTTCTTCCCGAGCTAATGCATACAGACCTTTTATTCCAAAAACAGCTGTGGTTCCTGGGCTGTGGGGGTGATTGGACAGTGCTGGGGGCTGCCACAAGAGCCCTGCCTGAGGGTCCCACCTGGCTCAGGGGACAATGTGGCAGACAAGACTCCTGGGTTCTGGGGCTGTGGCTGCCCTGAGCCCCAAGGCTCCTCTGGGGCCAGCTCCATCCCCTCATGGCAAGGGGAAATCCAGGTCCAGGTTTCTCTGGGAGTGGGTCCCCCTTTGGGGTCTGGCTCTGGCAGGAAAGAGGTCCTGTGTCCTGGAGGCTGGGGTGTCCTGCAGCTCCTGTGGGGCTCTCAAGAGCCTGCTGGAAATGCCCATGTTGGAAAGGGATCCTTCACCTTGTAATAACCCCAAGGCATCTACTTGTTTGGGGGAACCTCTCTTCCTTCCCTGTGGATTCTTTTATGCTTCCAACTTTGAAGAGCATGTTTTGGGCTCAGAGATGTTGTCCTCAGATGGCCACAGCCCCTGTCCTTCTGCAAACTGAGGCCAGACCTCTGCACCCAGAAGACAGCCTGTTTGGGGGAGCAGCTTGAAAACAGGTGGGGGTGCCATGGCCACCCCACAACTCCCTGTGGCAAAGCCCAGCCCTGGTGGGGCAGCGGCTGTGCCCCAGAGTCCCGCACTGCCCGGCCACACGGGGCCACGCTGCCCCCAGACCCCGCGATGCCCCGCGTTGCCCCGCGCTGCCACACACAACATGGTGCTCCGTGGGGGAGGGGAAGGGGGCTGCCTGCAGGGTCACACAGGGCCACAACATTGCCATGGCATTGCACCCAGTGCTGCCCTCCTATTGGTTGGCCAGGGGAGGAGGGCGGGGCTGCACTGATGGCTGGGAGGCCCTGGGGTGAGTCAAGGAGGACACTCAGGAGCTGGCTTAGCCTTGGGGCAGGGCAGGGGCAGCTGCAGGTGGCAGCAGCCGCGAGGCCGGGGTGTGGGCATGGAGGTCACGGCTGTGTGCCAGGAAATCCCCAGGGTCAAATCAGTTCTGTGTCAGCAACTGACAGGCCAGCAGGAGGCACGTGGCTCGGCTGGTGAGGATGAGGTCACTTCTGCCTGAGGACCTGACAGGCCAGCTGCAGGAGCAAGGCTTCGATGTTGATGGTGAGGTCACTTCTGAGTGATGAACTGATTGGACAGCAGGAGACCTGTGGCTGGAAAGGTGCTTGTGAGGTCACTTCCAGGTGAGCAGTTGATGGGGCAGCAGCAGGTCCCCATCTGGGACATGTGTTTTGGAGATCACTTCTGCATGAGCAGCTGATAGGGAACTTCTGTCTCAGAGGTTTGTGGGCCAGTGACATGCTTGGGGTGGTGACTGTGAGGTCATCTCTTCCTGAGTCCCTGATAGGCCAGCAGCAGGCAGGTAGGCATGGATGTGGATTGGGAGGTCTCTTTTGTCAGAGTACCTGACAGGCCAGCAGTAGCAAATGGCTGGGGAACCTTGAGGAAAGTTCTGGCTCTGCAGCCCATAGGCCAGCAGTAGGCACATGCCGTGGGTAAGCGCTTGTGAGGTTGCTGTACCTGAGCAGCTGATAGGGCAGGAGAAGGCACATGGCTTGGATGTTGGTGGTGAGGTCACCTTTGGGTTTGCTGACTGGGCCCAGAGGAGGGACTGACGCCTGCAGAGCTCTACAGCAATACAGAAATGCAACTAATAAATCAAGCAGAAGTAGATGATAATGTTCCACATCATGTGACACAAATATTATTCCACTCTGTCATCATGAGTTCGTAGTGCTACATTTTAAATGAGGATGATATTCTGTGGTAAACGAAGACAGGGAGTAGACTTTGCACTTTTTACAACCTGCTATGGGTGGCCAGGGAGTCCAGCTTGAATTTTTAGGCTGCTAAATGAATCTAGCACTGGTGTGAGCAGTGGTGTTAGTAATCTCCGATTTCCAGTGTCCACGTGCTGTAGAAATTCTGCCCCTTGAAAACACCAGGGGTTGTGAGATTTTCCTTCAAGGTCTGAACAGCATTTCTGTGCTTTGATTCCTTGATGTGGGAAGTGAAGAGGACCCTGGCTGTGCCTGGCTGTTGAGAGGAAGTGCCTATTGCAAGGCCTTGGAGGACTAGAAACAACTGGAAGGAATGCAGAGTTGGTGTTTGTGTGATTTGGGGCCCTTGGGAGTTCCCTGACTGCTGCCATGTGTGGTGCTGTGCCCTTTGTGTCCCTGAGACACAAGCATGTGTTGGCTGGCAACCCTGTGTGAGGCGAGGGGTAGGGGTGCAGCATGTCACGGGGTGAGGGGTGGTCTGTGGCAGAGATAGGCGTTGTCCCCAGTGTCTGTGTGCTGCAGATGGGTGGAGGTGTCTGGAGAGAGCAGAGCAGTGCGTGGGGAGCCCTGTCAGGCTGGGGAGCTGGGGAGCGCTACTAGGTGAGGAGGTGCCTTGGCTCGCATGGCCCAGGCTGCCCTGGTGGCATGAGGCAGGGGTGCTGGCAGCCTGCTGCCTTCTGTGCCCTGAGGTTCAGGCCTTGACTTTCCTCAGCTCTTGCCAGGATGTGCAGGCAGGGTACTGATTAAGGGCAAAGGAATGTTTTTTCTTGCTCTGAGATGAAAACCAAGCCTGCTTTTTCACTGCTTTCATCTCATTTCCTTTTCCTAATGAGAGCTTTCCTCTGCAGCAGTGTTTGCTGAGGGAGGAGGGGGCCATGAGAGTTGTTCGTTGCCAGCTGGGTGTTAGCATGCTGGCAGCTCTTTGGGTGAGTGAAGGCCTTGTGGAGAGATGGCCTTTGGAGTCGGCAGGTGTGTTCTTGGGAGATGACTTCTAAGGGAGGCTGATGCCTTCCTGTGCACAATCTCCCTAGACAAGGAGTCCCTTTGAGTAGGCAAGGCAAGGCCAGAGTGCCCTGCAAGGGATGTGCAGCCCAGGTCTCTCTTCCTTCCCATTGCAGCCTCTGCAAGTTCCTCCACTGTCCTGCTGTGGTGTGACCTTGTTGTGTTGCAGCAGGGCAGTGAGAGATCACCCCATGTGAAGGCATGAGTGTGCTAGGTGTGGTGTCATCAGGTGCTGCCACTGCTGCCACAGGCAAGGCGCATTTTTTTTTTGCCAGAGATTTGTGTGGGTGTGAGGAGCCCCACTTAGCTCTAGATGCATTGCTGCGAGTAGCTGGAATCAAGGGAGTGGTGGTTAGCACACCACACCTATCCTCCAAGGAGGTTCCCGGCTTCTGGACAGGCATTGTGGACCCTGTGTGCTGGAAGCACCTGACCCTTGTCATTTTCTACATGAGCTCTTTTAAAGTTGCCCCTCCTTTTCTGAGGGGAGATTCCTAGAGATTTTGCATTGTGATCACTCTTTTTCCCCGACTCGTGCCCCCTGAGGCCTCGATGGCATAGTCTCCCTGCAGCCCTGAAAATTTCAGGTGCCAGTGAGTGGAGCATTGGGGGTCAATTGCTTGCTAAGGAAAGAGAGAGAAGTGGTCCTTCCTCCAGCCTGCCCCCTGGTGCTGGTTTAGAGGAGAGCTCCTTGTACCAAAAATGAGGATTAACAAGTTTTGCTCTGCCACACCCCAAGCTCCTTCAGTGGGTGACTTTGCTGGTGCTCTTGGACTCTCCCTGTGCCATGCCATGTGGGACCCTGGAGGCAGAGCCTTGTCTGGATTTTCCATGTGTCATGCGCACTGCTGAAGCCTGCTGGCTTGTCTCAAGGCTTTGCCTGGGAGAGAAATGGCAGCCCTTGCTGAGACAGGGGAATGCAAATGCTTGAGAGCAGCGGAAGTCTTGTGCCATTTTCCTTGTTGGAAGCCTGCTTGTGTGGGACTGGTACCCTGGCCCTGTGCATCCTGGTCAGTGTGTGTGTGTGTGTGCCACCATGTGGTCATTTGTGAGCCCCCTTAGCAAAATGCGAGAGAGGGGGAGTGGTGCCGAAGGTATTCAGCCTCCTGCATTGAACCCCCAAAAGGGAGACCTCAGTAGGGAGTCCAGTGAGGTGAGTGCCTTGAGGGCATGTGAGGCAGAAGCGAGAGGCAAGAGCTGCCCTGCTGAGCCCCTGGGAGAGCAATTGCGCTCTGCTTCCTGGAGGTGGGAAGTGAGCCTGAGCAGGACTGTGCGTGGCTGTTGAGAGGAAGTGCCTGTTGCAAGGCCTTGGAGGACCAGAAGCAAATGGAAGGTCTGGAGAGTTGGCCTTGGTGTGTTTTGGGGCCCCGGGGGTTTTCCTGGCTGCTGTCTTGTCTCGTCCTGCCCCTGTGTGTCCCCAATGCACAGCTGCATGTTGGCTGGCAACTCTCTATGAGGCCCAGGACAGGGATGTGGTGTGTCACAGTGGTGGGGTAGGCTGAGGTGGGGACAGACGATGGCCCCAGTGTCTGTGTGCTGCGCGCAGGAAGAGCTGTCTGGAGAGAGCAGTGCTGTGTGTGGGGAGTGCTGCCAGGATGGAGAGATTGGGAGCACTGTGAGGTGAGGAGGTGCCTTGGCTCACAGGGCCCAGGCTGCCCTGGAGGCATGAGCCAGGGATGCTGGCAGCCTGCTGCCTTCTGTGCACGGAGGTTCAGGCCTTGAGTTTCCTCAGCTGTTGCCAGGATCTGCAGCCAGATATCCCACACAGACTGTGAAATACATAGAAATATGCAGCTTAGAGTATTTGGAGTAGAAGAGGTCATCTTTCAGAAAGGGTTCCTTGTTGGAGAATCTTGAAGTTAACACTTCTGGGATCTGTCCAACCACAACCATTTTTTAGGCTAGAGGCCTAGCAGTTGCCTCCCTCTCCTATTAGCAACGGCTACGTGGGGATACTACCCGTATTCATAATTGGTGCAGACACTCTTTTAATCTCATGTGGCAGGACCCTAGAAACTGTTTGCTTATAATGCAGTAGTATCTCCCAATTAGCCCTTAATTAACCATACGATTAACCCTCCTCCAATCCACTGAAATAAAGAGTGTTTTAAGCCCTTCCTGCTGAAGCCCTCGCTGTTTCAGGGCTCTCTGCTGCACCCTGAACCCTGCGCACTGTCCTGGGCTCTGAAACCAGACATCCTGGGGCTGACATCTATCAGGAGGCCTCAGAGAGCAGTTTAGATCATGTGGGATTTTTTTCACCCACACAGTTAACAAGGAAATGGTCTTGCCCAGATGGAGCACTCAGAGGCGCCCTTTCAAGTGGCAGAGCCACAGTCATTAGCTTTTGAAATGGGCAAGATAAGGGAAACTTCCAAATGTGGTGGATGAACGGCACGGACTCAGGAGGGTTTGCGTCCTGAGACCTTTATTGTTTATTTCTGAGCATATTTAAAAAGTTAGCTGCTTCAGTGGTTTCACAGACAAACTTTGCTAGACCAGTCATCATGCAGATTATGTCACAGGTAGCCAATCATTACACCGATCACGCACACAGTGGTCGTGCCTTGTACCTTGCTACTTGCTTAGAAAAGCTGTCTTGCCCTTAACCTTGGTTCTCACTGGCTTCTGCTAGTTTATCTGTACTTTCTCAGGATGTATCTAGTTCCACCTGCACTGGTGTCCTTGGGTACGTTTGTCTGAGGCTCCTGTTGCTTGCTACTTGCAACTTTCCACCAGTTTAACCCTGTCATGACCCTCCACATCCAAAGACAAAGTATTTCTTCAGAAAATAATTGCCCTTTAGAAACACTTCTCCCAGATGTGCAGTGACTCCAGTGAGTAGTGATGCTCAAGCACTTTCCTGCAAGTCAGCAGGAAATACTTCACAGGTCATAGCTGAGTAACTCCATGCTGACTGTTCCCAGACACCTTCTTCTCCCTCATGTGCCCAGAACTGTGATCTGAGAGGACTGGCTCCATGACACACTCCTCACCAACGTTATGCTGAATGGCCTGCAGCTCCCTAGTTTGTCCTTGTGGCCTTTTTAGAAGACGAGCACAACATATTCCTTTTTTTGGTCACTGGGACCACCCCCTGTAACCCCCAATCTCCACAACCTTTCAAAGATAATAGAGAGCAGCCTTGCTGTTACAGCAGCCAGCTCTCCCAATGTCCATGGATGCCAGCCATCCAATCCCATAGACTTCTCTGGGTTGAGTTCTTGCAAGTCATTTCTCACTCAAGACTTAGGCAATGCGGGTTGGTTTTCTCCTCAGCACTCCTGACTCTAGGCACAACAGCCCGGGAGACTTGTTGGTGAAGACTGAAGCCAGGGAGGACTTGAGTTCCTCAGACATATCTGCATCTGCTTTTGCTAGTATCCCTGCCCCAGTCAGCAGTGACCCCACATTTCCTTGTTTATTCTTTTATTGTCACTGAAGCAGTAGCAGCTCTTCTTCCTCTCCCTCACATCCCCTGCAAGTGTCTCTATCCCAGGGGACCTATGGCTTCCTTAACACCATCCCTACTTTGCTGGACAATATCTCTAAATTCCTCCTTTGCAGCTTCTGCCTTCTACCCCTTTCCGTATGCTGCCTTATTGCCCTGGAGTTCACGTGGGAGCTCCCTGTTTAACCAAGCTGGGGTCCAGAGATTTCTACTAATTTTACAAACTGTTCATAAGGAGCATTCTTGCGCTTGACTGGTGCTTAATTACCTGTTGGCTTTCCTGAGCTACTCTGCCCTTCAGAGCTGCCTCCCTTTGGCCATCCAATGGAGGAGCTCCATACATCCAAGCTACCCCTTCACACACAGGTTATTCCCCTCCTCATCTTCCCTGGTGGTGTCTCCTGAAGAACTTGCACCCTGCCTTTGAAGGACTGCAGTCATGCAAGTGATCCCACCACATCTCAGTTATTCCAACCATGTGGCACTCTTGTGACAGCTTGTGCATCTCCATTTGCCCCTGGCTGCACCCCAGGCTGCATATGTTTGCATACATTTGGGCAGCAGAGCATCAGCTGTGGCACTGACTGAAGATCTGTCACAGGGAAACATGTTACCAAGGACCATATGCATGCAAAGGCTTTGATTGCAAGTGGTCACATACTGGCCTAGATAGCAGGTGGCAATGTAATGGTGAAAGAAGTTTCCCACTAAGAGAGCAAAGCCTGCAGTGCCCAAGGCCAGCAAAAAACAGAGCTAGGCCGTGAAGAAATGGCAGGAGAGGGGTTTGCTGCCTGAGCTGACTCTGCAGCACCTTGGGGCCTGTGACAGAGGTGAACCAATCTCCAGGCAGGACAAGATGCCACTGAAACATTCCCTGGTTCTGTGATCCAGCCACCCTGAGGACATCATTAGCACAGTCCCTGTTCATATCATCCTGGGGAGTGAGAAGGGGTTCAGGAGGAGGAGAGCTAGAAGGATTTGAAAGTACAGAGACTGGAGTGGAGCCCTTGGTGTGATGTGCCTCCCATTTGTGCAGCATGCTTGGATGTAGACAGTACAGACTGTGCCTAAAGGCAGTGGTGGGATTCAGTTGTTTGGGCACAGGCAGGAAACCCAAGATGCCCTGGGGCACTTGCACAGCAAGCGCTCCAAAAACTTGGCTTCCTGTAGGTCCAATGCTGGAACTACTAGAGACTTGTGGATGTGCTGGACACCCCAGGCATCTGACATGGCCCTGCAGGCCTATTTCTATGTCATTAAATCAAGTGTCTGCCCTGAATTCTATTAGCTGTTTGTAACACTGGGATCTTCCTATGTCTCAGCTTTATAGTGAGTGGAGCCCTAGTAGTGGGAGGCATCTAGTGTCATTTCAGATGGCCAAGGGAATTCTCCACCTGGCCCCCAACTCATACTCTGCAAGGATGGGGGTGTCGTAGCTGCTCCATCAGAGCAAGAAGACTCTGGCACATGCCTTGGTCCACCTCTGTCTCTTCCAATGTCACCAGGTGTTTGTGTGTTGAGCAACTGACTCCCACCCTCCATCGCCAGCGATTATAATCAGCGATTAGACAAGGAGCTCCCATGCAGACACCTCTGTTGTGCCAACTTCATTTCTTTTGCAAGGGGAATCCCATGACCTTTATGTTTGTGGAGTTCACAGGAGGAATCTGCATCCCACTCCATCCCAGGGGCTTCTAAATGGGCATGCAATGCCCAAACTGATATCTGAATGAAAACCTGAACCATGGGTGAATGACCTCCCTTCTTGTCCACTTCTAGGTGTCCTGCCTAGTTAAGACGTGGCAATATGGATTTCCAGGGTGCAATGTTTCCACTTCTTGTAGATAACCATTCTCTGATGAAACCATCCGCTGAAGAAACAAGTGACAATGCTGTAACTGGTCTCTCTGTATTGTTTAGAGAGGAACCATCAATGATTATTTTAGTATGTTCCAGTGAACATTTCCCAGGAGGAGGGAGCACAAGGGACAGAGAAATTCACAAGCTCAGCTGGGCCTCTGTACCTGAGCAGGGCCAGGCTCCTGGGATGGAGGAAGGTCATGGCAACCGGGCAGCACTGCCTAGAGACAGCTGTGTGCAGGAGCAGTGCCCCTGAAAAGAGCAGCAGGGCTCCAGGCACTGCCTGCTGCTGCTGCCAGATGAGAGAAGACAGGGACAAGTGAAAGGCAGTGTGGAGTGGGAGGAGAGAGGAGAGCTCCTTGTGGGAGAAGTCACTGAACACAGTAGGTCTCTGGCTGCAGGGCAATGCTACTGAGGATCCTGGAAGGGTCTTCTAAACCTATTTCATCCCATGACTGATAGGCTTTTTAGGAATTGCTCTCCTTTGCAGAGGAGGGGGAGGGAATTCAGAGCAGGCATTCCCTGCCACATCGTCACAGGGACAGGGCATGCTGCTACTTTCCCCCAAGGATGGTGCAGGGATGTGAAGCTGGGATATGCACCCAGGTCTGCCCAGGACTGTGATTCAGATCAGTGTCCCTACACCGCAGAGGAAGGTGCAAAAAAGGCTACTTGAAAGGCAAGGAGCTTTCCTTCCAGGGCTTTCAATTTCCTAATGTTGGCAGGGAGGAAAAAGGAAAGAGTTTTGTGGTTTGGCAAGGAACTGGGACTCCCTAACTTTCCCTCTCAGAGATCAGGAGGTCTGTGATAAAGCTCAGCAAACCCTTTCAACCCCACCTCCACCTACAGCAACACCAACATCACCTTTACGAACTTATCAGGGTTTATGTGACCTGCTCCTTAGGACCTGTGAGCACAGAGATGCCCTGGACAGTGCTCTGATCCGGGAGGTTTCTGTAGGGCAGAACTGTACACAGAGAGGGTGGGACAGGGTCTGTGAGTACCAACAGGGAAAAGATGTTGGGAGAGAGAAAGCTGCAGGCAGCAGGGACAACTCCGGGCAGTAGAGGTGGGCAGGGAATGAGAGGGAAGTGCCAACAGATTCATCATGGGAGGATGGATTTGGGCAAGTCATGGTCAGTGGTCAGTCCCTCCGATGCAGACACCTTCCTCTGAGCAAGCTCCCTGTGTCTCCTCTCCCACGCAGCAGATCCTCTGCCCTGACAGCCATGGGGTCCAGGGCATGAGCTGCCTTCTCTGCAGCCAGCCCTCCGGCACAGGAGAGGTGCCCGACAAAGGGACTGAGAGAGACTGCCCTGCGACGTCACTGCCTGTGAGGCAGCATGCCTAGCTGGTAAGGTGAAGGCTTTCCTGAGTTCCTGTCTGTCTCTCTCTTCTTGCCTCCCTTGGCAGAAGGATCATGGTGCTGCTCCTTGTTTCCCCTCCTGTCCATGCTGCTGATGTTCTTGCTCTCTGGCTCTCTGGGGTGGGAAGTGTCAGCTGCAGTTCAGACATGGATGCTGCAAGTTGTGCAGCAGAGGGGTCTGCATGGGAATGAGGTTGCCCCAGCCCCCTTCTGACAGTTTAAATAAAGTAGTTCCTCCGAACAAGGCTTCTCCATTCAGAGTGTTGGTAGCAAGTGTATTTTGATGAATAATGTGTATGTTTGCATGTACACTCGCATAGACAGGCTTATTCCTGTAGTGCATGAACATGGTGCTGCCAATTAAGAAGAAAGAAAAAATATATATATTTGGCAATGGTAAAAACTGTGTGAAGTTTTGGAAATGAGGATTTCTTATCAATTCTTGCATTGTGTTATTTTTTGAGAAGATTTCAACATAGGACTAGAATCTTCTTTTTGGGTTTGTTCCATTTGGCTACATAGAGAGGCTATTGCTGCTTGAGATGCCCTGGGATAGCTGTGTTCATATGTGGTGCTGGAAATTTGGGACGCTTCTTGCAGATAACCATCTTCTGATGAGACAAATTGCAATGCTGGAATCAGTCTTCCTTCAGTGTTTAAAGAGGGACCATTGGTGATTATTTTAGTCTACTTAATGAACATTTCCCAGGAGGAGGGAGCACAAGGGACAAAGAAATTCACACCTTCGGCTGGGCCTCTGCTCCTGAGTGGGGCCAGGCTCCAGGGATGGAGGGAGCTCATGGCAACTGGGCAGCACTGCCCAGAGACAGCTTTGTGCAGGAGCAGCTCCTTTGCAAAGAGCAGGAGGGCTCCAGGCACTGCCTGCTGCTGCTGACAAGACAGAAGTTGAAGGTCGTGTAGAGTGAGACCACAGAGGAGAGCTCCTTGAGGGAGAAATCTTCACAGCCCCTGACACGGTAAGTTTCTGGCTGCAGAGCAATGCTACTGAGGTTCTTAGAGGAACCCAGTCTTCTAAACACAGCCCATCAAATGATGGGATTTTTAAGGATCACTTTCCTGGCTTCTCCTTTGCAGAGGAGGGGAAGATGCTTCAGAGCAGGATTCCTGCCGCACCGTCACAGGGACAGGGCACGCAGCTCCATTCTGCCAGGGGTGGCTGCAGGGGCATGAAGCCAGGGAGCATACACAGGTCTGCGCAGGGCTGTGATTCAGAGCAGTGTCCCTGCACCCCAGGGTGCTGTGTACCCAGTGCAGTGACTCTGCTGCCTGCGAGGGTCAGCCCTCAGCCTCCCTGGGGAGCTCCCCAAAGCAGTGTGGGGAGAAGCTCTGGGTGGGAGGAGAGACCCCCAGCAGGGCAGGATCATTCTCCTTCTGGGAAGGTGCTGTGTGGGTCAGGGTCATGGTTGCTCACAGCTCCAGCTCACCCTGAGCACATTCCTGAGGGGACTTTTCAATATGGAGCTCAAGACAAGGGCTGCTTGAAATGGTAGGAGTTTTCCTCTTAGGGTATGTGCTTTCGGTTCCCTAATTTTGGCAGGAAGACCAAAGGAAAGAGTTTTCTGGTTTGACAAAGAACTGGGACTCCTAAACTTTCCCTCTCAGAGATCAATAGGTCAGTGAAAAAACTCAGCAAGCCCCTTCATCTTCACCCGGCCTGCAGACAGCATCAGCATCACCTTTAAGGCATTGTCAGGCTTCATGTGACCTGTTCCTTAGGACTTCTGAGCACAGCAATGCCCCTGGCCAGTGCCCTGTCCCGGGAGGATTCTGTAAGGTAGACCTGAGCACACACAAGGAAGGTTGGGTCTTGGGACAGAGAAGGAGCTGCTGGCAGGGACAGCTCCAGGGAGCAGAAATGTGCAGGGAAGCCCAGCAGAGCCTCTATCCTCAAAGGCATGGAAGCCCTCGCTTTGAGCCACCTCCTCTGCAGCCAGACCTCTGGCAGAGGAGAGGGGCATCTCTCGTGCCATGGGTCCATTTTGTGCTGCCTGACAAAGGGGCTGAGAGTGACTGTCCTCAATGTTGCCATCTGCGAGGTGGCATGCCCAGCTGGGTAAGGTGGAGGCTTTCCAGAATGCCTCTCCGTCTCTCTCCCTGCCTCCCTTGGCACCAGGATCATTGTGTTACTCCTTGTTTCCCCTCCTGTCCATGCTGCTCCTCTTGTTCTTGGGCTTTCTGGGGTTGGGTGTGTTCAGCTGCAGTTCAGACATGGATGCTGCAAGTTGTGGAAGAGAGGGGTCTCCATGGGAATGAGGTTGCCCCAGCCCCCTTCTAACCTGTGGAGCTCCAGGAAATGCAGTCTGTGGGGCTGGGAAATGAGCTGACTCTCCCTTAAGGAGAGCCCATCTCCAGTCCTAAGAGTCCTTTGACCGTTTCCCTGTGGTGTCCTGGCAGGCTGCGTGCTGCCCTCTAGAAAGGCACTGCTCTCTCAGAGCATTGCTGTGATATCTGAGAGCCCCATGAGGAAGGTGCAGAGATGCTGCGAGTATGGAGATGGTGGTGGGAGGCTGTATGTGGGCATCTGAAAAGAGCCCTGTGTGTCCTTGTCTAGAAGGGGAGTATGGAGAGTTCCCTCAGGTGCCCAGAGAAAGGGAGAGAAGTTTGGAGATCTGAACTTTGAAACTGGACTCCTCTGCTCTCAGCAGGGGCGGGTTTCTTTTTAGAGTAACATCATCCTCCAGCTCAAAGAGGTGCGAGCACAGGAGAGCTGGAAACGAGACTAATAGACAGATGTGATGTCCTGACTCCGCACCAAGTGACAGTGGATGCTTTCCTGTCAGGACTCACGGTAGAAATGCCAAGGATTTCCATTTTTAAAGAGCACTCCCCAGGGGTGACAAGGGCATCTCAAAGAAAATAAACAATATTTTAAAATCCCTAAAACTCTGTTCCTCAACCCTCATTCTTTACAAATCGGAGTGAAGATGCTGAAAAGACCTTCCACAAGGTAAGTGGACTTCTTTTGACAGAAACTGTGAGTGTCAGAGCTAGTCACCCCCATTCCCGTGAACCCTCTTCAGGTACAGCAGGACGGACTCCTGTGGAGCCCACGGGCAGAGGTCCCTGCTCCTCGTGACACACTCAGGCAGCACAAACCAGAGCTCAAGCAAGGGAACTGGGCAAAGAGCCTCCCAAAAAAGAGAGAAGCCATGTGGGATTTTTAATAAGAAATGGAACATTTTATTAATTTATTTATTTTCCTTTCAAAGTCTCTCCTAACTTGTCCCTGTCTTTTTCTCCCTGGAGAGTCCCTCATGCCCAGTGGGAGCCAATGTCCAACAGCAGCTCACTGAATGAGTTCCTCCTCCTGGCATTCGCAGACACGCAGGAGCTGCAGCTCTTGCACTTCTCGCTCTTCCTGGGCATCTACCTGGCTGCCCTCCTGGGCAACGGCCTCATCATCACAGCCGTAGCCTGTGACCACCGCCTCCACACCCCCATGTACTTCTTCCTCCTCAACCTCTCCCTCCTTGACCTTGGCACTGTCTCCATCATTGTCCCCAAATCCATGGCCAATTCCCTGTGGGACACCAGGGCCATTTCCTACTTGGCATGTGCTGCTCAGGTCTTTTTCTTCTTTTTTTTTATGCTCAGCAGAGTATTCTGTCCTCACTGTCGTGACCTATGACCGCTTTGTTGCCATCTGCAAACCCCTGCACTATGGGACCCTCATGGGCAGCAGAGCTTGTGTCAAAATGGCAGCAGTTGCTTGGGGCAGTGGTTTTCTCCATGCTCTCCTGCACACTTGGAACACATTTTCAATACCACTATGCCAAGGCAACACAGTGAACCAGTTCTTCTGTGAAGTTCCCCAGATCCTCAAGCTCTCCTGCTCAGACTCCTACCTCAGGGAAGTTGGGCTTCTTGTAGTTACTGCCTGTTTAGGCTTTGGGTGTTTCATTTTCATTGTGCTGTCCTACGTGCAGATCTTCACTGTTGTGCTGAGGATCCCCTCTGAGCAGGGACGACACAAAGCCTTTTCCATGTGCCTCCCTCACCTGACCGTGGTGTCCCTCTTTGTCAGCACTCTGTTTGTCTACCTGAAGCCCCCCTCCCTCTCCTCCCCAGCTCTGGATCTGGTGGTGGCTGTTCTGTATGCAGTGGTGCCTCCAACTCTGAACCCCCACATCTACAGCATGAGGAACAAGGAGCTCAAAGATGCCCTGAGGAAACTGATTTCATGGACATTTTTCAGCAGTGGTAACATTGCCATTGTTCTTCACAAATGATTCCCCCTGTGTCCCGTACCAGGACTGAGCTTTGTTTTTTCACTTTATTTTTATTATTACTACTATTTCTGTTGTTATTATTATTTGTCACCATGTTGCTACACCAATGGTTGGATTTATTCCACCTCTACTGAGACTGCTCTGTCTCACCTGGTGCCTATTTAAGATTGTGTCCAACAGTGGGTCAGAGCTGACTCCCGCACAGTATCTCTGTAATAAAGTAGGTTCTACACAGTGCAGTCCTTGAAGGATGACTCTTCCTCCAAAGCTGATGTCCCTCACGCACTGTCCCCAGCACATTTCCCTGAGACAATCTCGCCCACCCTGTGTGCTGGTCCTTACTCCCAAAGTCATCCCCCCAGACAAGGCTCCATGCCCAGCTGGAGGACTGGATGTCCAGCTGTGAGCCCTGGCAGGATGAGCCCTCTGCTGGGTCCTCTGCAGGGCTGTCAGGGAGCATGCAGAGGAGGTCCTGAGGCCATTTACTGGGCCTGTAGACCATCCTCCTCCCATGGGGGCCCTCAAGCAGGGTGCCTCAGTGGGAAGATCCAGCTCAGCTTGTTGCTGCATGAACAGAGAGGAGAAACTGCCCCAGGAAACTCCTCCCAGACCCAGACCCTCATACCAGCCATTTCCAGCACTGGCGATTCCCCATGGTCCTGGTGAGGGGTGATCTTGGAATGTGACCATCTTTGTCTGCCTGCTGACATCAGCACTTGTCTTAGGGGAATGGCCAGCACTGTCTGGCCTCTCTGCAGGCTCAGACCTCAGCAGACCCCAGAGAATGGCCTTCTGCTAACCCCAGGGGGACAGCGAAAGGGCTGGGCAGGGTCTGGGGACTGGTGGGAGGCTGCCAGGCAGGAGGGCCACAGTGGCCAGGGCACCGAGGACTGTCATGGGGACCATGGTGGGGGGACGTTTCCCCACCTCAGAACGCTCCCTGTCCTGTGTGGTGCCTGCACAGTGGGGGCCGTGGGACTGCATGCAAGGCAGCAGGGCTCGGTCAGTGGAGGGATGAGGCACAGATGGGAGCCACAGCATTCCAGAAGCTCCTGACTGGCACGGAAGTGACTCACTGCTGCTAACAGGACTGGGAGGGGGGGGGGGGTTCTTAAGGACTACAGGCACCAGCACCACCTGCCAGGACTCCCAGACTCAGCACAGATGGTTGGTGCCCAACACTGCACTGTGCCCCTTGTCCTGTGTCACCGTCCTCTCTCAGGAGCACTGCCAGGTGCATCACTCCCTGCCCAGGTGTGGAGAGGAGCTGCTGGAGGTCTTCTCTTCTCATGCCTGCTGCCCTTGGCTCTGCCCTGGCATTGGCCCACAGGCTCTGCCGTGGGACATGTTATGTCTCCATATGCTCTCTTCTGAGACCATGTAGGGACCTGCAGCACATAGCTCTGCTTGGAGATGGCCATGATGGCCTGCCTGCATATTCCCAGGAGATCCCAGCAAGGTTGTGCTTCGAGACAAGGCTGTGATTGTCCTCAGTCAAAGTAGACGGGATGTTATGGCTGAGGGCCAAGGGGAGGAAAGGTCAAGAGACAACAAGGAGAAGATGCAGGAAGGGAAATTCCAAATGAGCTGAAGGAAAAAATAAAAAAATAACCATGGTAGTTCAGCAGCACTGCGGCACGGGACAGCAAATCTTTAAAAACTCTCCTGGAGACGGGATCTACCAACTTGAATCTAAATGTAAAGTTAGCCCAGCTCAGAGCACAACATGGTTCTGCAGATTTACAGCGGTACCTCTGAATCCAAATCCTCTAGGAGGAAGGGGTTAGAAGGCAAAGTCCTGGGCAAGGGACACTGTTGTGGGGTAGAGGCCTTGCTGGCATTTGTACTGCCTGGTCAAGCCTGTCCTCAGAGTCACACAGTGAGTGAGTTCATCCTCAGAAGGAGTCTCTGCTCCATGGGCAACAGGAGTCAAAGCAGTGCCGGGAGACTACAGAGAAGTTCCCAGGAACACACCAGGCATTCAGACCCTTCCACTGCTGAGGTGTCCCCAGACTGGTGCTTTGCATCCTGGGTCTGAAGCGCTGAGAAATCTTTAGAGCCAGAGCAGATCGGAGTCCCCTCCCCTGGACTCATGGGTTACAGGGCATCAGCAGGGCTGTACTGGCTGCAGGGAGGGAATCACTGCCCAGGGCATGAGCAGATCCCCCTCTGCCCTCCCTTCTCGCTCTTTACTCCCCGAAAGAGAGATTGTGTTTCCCGTGTTGGCCCTTCCTGCCGAGCTGTATAACCAGCTGGAGGGGATGCAGGCTTCACCCTGGTGAAATGCAGGAGAGCCCAGTCTCATCTAGAGGAGCGGGGTCCCACCCCACCTGCTGGGAGGCCAGGTCTGCAGGCTGCAGACCCCACTCTCTTCCCCGCACACCTCCTGCCTGGGGGTGGAGGGTGCCCAGCAACAAGGCAGGCATGCCTGGGGGTCTGGTGCCATTGGGGTGGTGGACTTTGGACCAGCCTCTGTCTGTAAGGGACTCAGGAGCTTCTCCGCCTCCATGTTAGTGTCCAAGTTTGTGTCCCAGCTTCTCTCTGGAGAGCTGAGGATTTCATTCTTGGGAGAAGGGGAAAAAGGAAAGCCTTTTTTCCATGGAATCACCCCGTCAACCCTCTACTGCCTTTTCCTTCTCTATCACCCCAGAAGTCTTTTGGCAGTGGCATTTTTTTGGTTTCTGACGCCCTACCTGACCCTGCTTTGAGCAGCAGCTTGCACTATAGGCCTCCTGTGGTCTCTTCAAGCTGAATTATCCTGAAAGCCTATGATCTCAGGCCCCTTTTCAAGCACAGAACAAATGTCTCTGGGACAGGAGTCCCTTGTGTTTTATGTGACCATCTAAAAGGGGGCAGGTGAACACCTCCTCCTCCCTGTTGACTGTAAGGGCAGCCTGGGAGGCACTGCCTCAGGCATATCTACATTACAACGGAAATTCTTTGCATCCACCTTTAAACACCTGAAAGTCCATTGCCTGGATCCCCTCAGTGGTGAGGGGAGAAGAGAAAGCTTTTCTGCAGTGTGATTTCTGTACCTCTGTAGTTTGCGCGTCTATGTAGATGGTGCCATCCTCCCCTTGGTTTCTTGCCTGAAGCTCAGGCTGGATGGCGATGTGAATGTGGAGGTTGTCTGTCACTGCTGTGACCGCGAGATGGTGGAGAGGTAAGAGGAATAACAGAGTCACCGTTCCGGACTGTAGGAGAGAGGATTTCATCTTGTTTGGGCTGGAGTTAGGCAAGCCAAAGCACAGCTGGAGCTGGAGCTGGATCTGGATCTAGGAGAGGATGGGGAGGGTAACCAGAAGGGCTTCTGTAAGGACGTTGGCAGTACAAGGCAGCCATCCAAAGAAAATGTGGTGTCCCTGCTCAGTGGGGCAGGGGACGTAGTGACAAAGAGAGGGGAAAGGCTGAGGAGCTCATTGCCTCTTTTACCTTGTCTTTTCCTGGTCTTGTCTACTGCCAGGCCTCCCTGGCCCCCAAGTCCTTTGGCAGCATCTGTGTTAACAAAGCCTCACCCATGGTAGAGGACGATGCAGCTGGGGAGGACTTTTGCCCAGTGGGAATACACAAGTCCACGGGACAAGACGGGAAGCACCCCAGGGTGCAGGGAGAGGTGCCTGGAGTCACTGCAATGCTGCTCCCAATTGTCTAGGAAATGTCAGGGTAATCAGGGAGGTTCCTGATGACGGGGAAAAGGCAGACATCACACCCATTTTGCAGAAGGGCAAGAGGGAGGGTGTGGGGAACGACAGGCTGGTCATCTTCATCTCAGTGCCTGGGAAGGTGATGGAGCAAATCCTCCTGGAAACCATCTCCAAGCATAGGAAGGGAAGACCTGGAAGAGGCAGCATGGGTTGATCAAGGGGAAATGGAAACCATGCCTGACCAACCTGATTGCCTTCTACCATAGATGATCACCTGCCTGTACAATGAAAAGGGAGTGTAGCGAGATGATTTAGCGACTCCTTTAAAATGTCACAGTAAGACAGGTATGTTGAGATTTGTGCAAATTTGGCCATCCAGAAGCAGAGTATTTCCTTGAAGCTGGTCACCCTGCTTTCCTCATCAGTCGAGAGAGCTTGACACCTCAGAGTGCGATGTGCTCTGTGCAAAGAGTGAGGAGTGGCATGGACAGCCATGGGCAGGGGGTGGTTTTCTGAGCTGTTGGGTCTCTCTGAGAAACAAAAATATCTTGTTTAGTGGTGCAGGCCAAATTATAACAGAAATGGTTAGAAAATTCCTTTAAAAATGAAACAAGAAAGAAATTAAGTAAAAGTTTGAAAGCAGAGAAATGTTTTACACTTTATAGCTTTTATATTTTTTGAGTTATTATCTTTCCTGATTTGTTCTGTTTTGTAAACTAGTCTTTTGGGGCGATTATGCATTATCTTTTTGTCCAAAAAGAAAAGTAATTTTCAGAACTGGGGTTGGGATGCAGTCACAGGGTCATGGACAGGTGGTGCTATTGCAGGTGCCCTGGTCCCCTCTGCCCAGCCTTCCTCTGCAGCTCCAAGGGACTCCAGTCTCCAGGGCCAGGCAGGGACCTCAGAGACACCGGGGCCTCTCCAAGTGCCACTGGGTGCCTGTGTTTGGACAGCTGAGCTCTGCCTGGAAAGGTGAAGAACTGTTTTCAACATTTCAAAAATAGGAGCACACTTTCCTCAGCTCAAATGATTGTCTAATTTTAATGTCAATGTTTTCCTATGATGAAATAATGGAAATATTCAGGAAGGGTGTTAGACTCGGGAGAAGAAATATCGATCTGCCCATTAACTTGCATGACCACTGCTCTGTCTCTTATGCTGTGGATTTAATCTCAGTAACCTTTCACATTTTTCCATATATCCTGCTGAACTGGTCATTTCTAAAGTCATCTTTGCATCAGACTCTCTGGGCATGTGCACAGTTGAGGATTCTATTTTATTTCTTATGACACTGGATGAAGTTTATCTTTCTTTGCAATTAAGACAAATCCTTCTGTGTCTGTCTGCAGCTAGTTCTCAAAGGAAAGCAGGTGGGAATTGGTGCACATGAGGTGTAGAATTCAGCTACAGCCTTGAGTGGCAAAAGGTTCGATTTTCACAAGAGTGATCTGATGTCCCCAGTGGCTGATGAGGGAAATGGCAGGGCTGGGGAGCTGGGGAGGAATGTTCTCCATACATGTCTCCTATCAGAAATACTGCTTTGCCTACAGGTCCTGACTTCATTAAGAGATACTCTGGATCAATATGAATTGGAGAATGAGGGTATGACTTATTCTGAAAACTGAAGAAAGCTTAAGAAGCTTAAGAAGCACACAACTTTCTTTTCAGGTACTCATTGAAATCTGCCTAATTTCAATACACTCCTGCAAACTTTCCAATTAGTGACACAAAAATTGAAGAGCTGAAGAAAATTATGGAAAGAGGCATGGCTCCTTAGGGGTTTTTTTTCTATTTTTTTTCTTTTTCTTTTTCTTTTTTTTTTGCATTTTAATGACCCCTTGGGTGTATTTGGTGCTGAGCCCATGAACTCCAGATCCTGAGAGGAGGCTGAAGCAACCTCTGCAGAAGTTAAAGTCAGAAGAAAACCCCAAGTTTCTTTAAAGATAAGGGGTCCCACTGAGGGCCATTACCGACAAAACCCCCACAGGGGCTGATTAGAGCTGAAAGTCGGAGGCCCTGATTGCAGGTAGGCAAAGTGAGGGTGGCTGTGATGCCAAGTCAACCTTGATGTGTGTTATCAAGCAGAGTGACCAGGCACTGACAGCCAGCCCCTGGGAAGGGTGATGCTTTCCATCCCACATTGGTCAGGGCTCTTCCTGGGGCCACTTTGTGGGTGAGGGTGCACAAGGCTAAGTGCAGGACCATGATACGGTACCTCCTGGGCTCCCAAGGGACAAGGAGGTAGCAAGGCCACAGCGCTTTAAGGAATGGTGTCTTCTCGGGGGCCTCAATGTCAGAGGCACCAGCCATAGCCAAGAGGACAAAGACCTAGCTGTGCTGGGAGCTTTCAGCCTTGGCAGTGCCCTCAGCCATCTCCACCACAGGCTGTCCTGTGCTTTCCCACGCCTGTGCCTCTTTCCCTGCAGACTGTGCACACCCAAGCTGCTTCCCCACCTTGCTCTCACCCTGCAATCTCTCCACCTCTCCTGATATCTTCCTGTCCTCCCTTGCTTTTCCTTGAAACACAAAGGCAGGGGCTGATCACAGACTCCCTCTGGGTGACCTGTTGCACCTCAGCACTACCCTATGAGTTACATTCATTTGACCTGAAGTCCAGTCGGAACCTCTCAAGTTGCGGTTTGTGGCTCTTTCCCCTTCTCATGCTGTATCCCACTACCAAGAAAAGCTCTATCATCTCTGAAACCACCCTTCAAGCAATCAGAGTTTCCTACTCTACCGCCTTTTGCCTCCACTTCACCAGACTAAAGAAGCCCAAGTCCCTCAATCTCTCCTAATGGATGGGTTTATTCCCACCTAGGCACAGCACTTGGCACTTCTCTTGTAAACCTTCATGAAGTATCTGTTGTCCAAATCATCCAATTTTCTTCTGGACCGAACGAAAATCCTCTGTGTCAAAACAAAACAAACAACCTCCCCCCCCCCCCAAAAAAAAAAAAAAGAACACAGCACCAATGAGTTAAGGGTAAGCAGGACTGGTGTGTGCTGTAGCGGACGAGATCAGAGTGGTAAAAGAGACAGACTTAGGAGGGTGGAAGAAAAAAAACAGGGAAATTAGAAGTGAAGCAAAGAATAGCTCAGGGCTGTCTTGGGGATTCCTGCCAAGAAGCCCTGCATCTGAATAATTCTGACTGGAAGATGACAAGAAAGCTGGCCTCCTTCCACTGTCACAGGGCACATGCATGCTTTCCCTGACATCAACAAGAGAATATCAATAAGTGGCTAGAATCACGGATTCCTTCAGGGTGGTAGGGAGCTCAGGAGGTCTCCAGCCCAATCTGCTTGCTCACAGCAGGGTCATCTCTGGGGTCAGAGCAGGTTGCTCTGGCCTTCATCCAGTCTGGTCTTGGCAGCCTCCTAGGGAGGAGACTGCACAGCCTTTCTGGGCAGCCATTTCCAATCCTTGACCATCCTTGTAGTGGAAAAGCTTTTCCTTATCATGTGCACGGACGTCTCTTCTTCCAGCTTATGCCCGTTGTCTCTTATCCTCCCACCATGCACCCTGGTGAAGAGCCTGGCTCCACCTTCTTGAGGACCTCCTCGTAGCCATTGGAAGGGTGCTATGAGATCCCTCCAAAGCCATCTCTTCTCCAAGTGGAACCAGCCCCATTTCCTCACAGAGCAAGTGCTCCAGGTCCTCAACTATGATGAGGGCCCTCAGTGAGACTCGCTCCCACTTATCATCCTCTTTCTTGCTCTGGGAACCCAAACCTGGATGCAGGGTTCTACATGTGGTCTAATGAATACTGACTAGAAGGTGATCACCATTCCCCTCGACCTCCTGGCTGTGCTCCTGCTCATACAGCCCACAATGCTTCTGGCCTTCTTTGCTGCCAGGGAATGCTGCTGCCTCATGTTTTGCCTCCTATCCCCCAGCACCCTCACGTCCTTTTCCACAGAGCTGCTCCCCAGGCCCTCAGGCCCCAGCCTGTGACACAGTGGGGTGTTGGTTTATCACAGATGCAAGCCCTGACATTTGTCCTTGTTGAATTCCATGAGGTTCCTGACAGCCCATTCCTCCTGCCTGTCTAGGTCCCTCTCAATGGCAGCCTTCAAGCATAGGACTGGACCCCCCCCGCCTTCTGTTTGGGGTCATCTACAGGCATGATGAGTGTTTCCTCTTCCATGTCACTGATACAGATGATAAACAGGACAAGTTCCTGGAGAGACCCTCGGGTGCTCCACTTCTCCCTGGCCTCCAGGAAGAGTCCTACCCATTCACCACTGCCCTCAGAGCCTCTGATCATCCAAGCAGCTTTTTACCCATCTGGTTGTCTGCTCTTCTAGACTTTAACGTTCTAACATGCATGCAAGAATATTGTGGGAGACAGTCTCAAACACCTTGCTAAAGTCTAGTTAAAGAACATTTACTCTTCTCCATCCACAAATACAGTTATTAATTCATAGTAGGCAATCAGGTTGGTTAGGCAGAATTTACCCTTGGTAAATGCATGCTAACTGTTCCCAGGCACCTGCTTCTCCTTCATGGGCCCAGAAATATGATCTGAAAGGATTCACTGCATGACTCACTCCTCACCAAAGGGAGGCTGAACTGCTTGCAGCTCCCCAGGTTGCCCTTGTGGCCTTTTTTGAAGATGGATGTAAGAACTGCCTTTCTGCTACTATCCCACTCTGATCAGTTCCTCCCTGTTTGAAATTTCCAGATAAAAGAAAGCATCACCCGCATCGGCCCATCTGGCAGCTGTGCGAAGAAGTTGTCCTTGATGCCCTCCAGAAACCTCCTGGCCTGCTTGCACTCTGCTGTTTGCCCTTCCAGTTCATGTCAGGGGAATTAAAGTCCCCCCAACAAGAACCAAGGCCTGTGATCCACAGACTTGCTCAGGTTGCTTAAAGGAGACTGCATCCACCTCCCTACCCTCATTAGGTGGTCTGTAGCTCCCACCATGATGTCACCCCTACTGTGATGCTCACCCTCAAGCACTCACCCAAACCCTTGCCTCTCCCAAGGAAGAGCTCCACACATCCGAGCTTCCCCTTCACACAAAAGGCATCCTCCCTCCTCATCTTCTCTGACAGTCTGTCCTGAAGACATTGTACCCTACAAGAATCACCCTCCAGTCATGTGAGTGATCCCACCACATCTCAGTCATTCCAATGATGTTGCAGTCCTGTGACAGCTTGCGCATCTCTCTCTGCTTCTGTCTCTATCCCATGCTGCATACATTTGCATATATTTGGGGTGCAGAGCATCAGCTGTGGCATAGATAGCAGACTGGTTGTGGTGAAACCTGTTACCAAGAGCCAAGGACACTGTGTGTGCAATGGCCCCACTCCAGAGCAGAGCCATACTGGCAGAGATAGCAGGTGGCAATGTAATGGTGGAACGAGTTTCCCACTAAGAGAGCAAAGCCTGCAGTGCCCAAGGCCAGGCAGAAACAGAGCTGGGCCATGCAGGAATGGCAGGAGAGGGGTTTGCTGCCTGAGCTGACTCTGCAGCACCTTGGGGCCTGTGACAGAGGTGAAACAATCTCCAGGAAGGAGAAGGTGCCACTGAAGAAGTCCCTGGTTCTGTGATCCAGACACCCTGAGGACATCATTAGCCCAGTCCCTGTTCAGATCATACCGGGGGGTGAGAAGGGGTTCAGGCAGAGAAGAGCAAGAAGGTTTTGAGAGAGCAGAGACTAGAGCAGAGTCCTTGGCGTGATGTGCCTCCCATTTATGCAGCATGCTTGAATGCAGTTGGGATGGACTTTGCCTAAAAGTAGTGGTGGGATTCAGTTGTCTGGGCGCAGGTAGGAAAGCCTGAGATAACCTGTGTTGTCTGCCCAGCAACCACTCCAAGGGGGCATCATTTTCCCATAGGTCCCATCCATGCGGTTATGCTAGAAACCCCGGGCATCTGACATGGCCCTGCCAGCCTGTTTCTATGTCATTACATCACGTGTCTGCACTGAATTAGCAGTTTGCACTGTAGGCATCTCCATGTGTCTCAGCATCATAGTTAGGGGTGCTCTAACAGTAGTCGGCATCTAGTGTCATTTGAGCTGGCCAAGGAAATTCTCCAGCTGGCCCCCAACTCAGGCTCTAGAAGCAGCTGCAAGTGAATGAAAAGAGGCTATGTGTGGATGTGAAGGCTTCCATAATTGCGCCTGGCTTCTCTGGGTGACTTGGGGTGTGGGTTCACCTCCTGGTACCTCTGCTGTGCTGCAAATTCTGCGTCCCACAACTGCTGTTACTGCCGGCCCACTCAGCAAATGCTACTGTGACCCCTCTTTTTCCTAGGAGGTTGTGGTGCCATATAGGACGAGTGCAAGACCCTTATAATAAATGCCCGCATGTCTTCAGTGCCTTTGTGTGAGGGCCACAAAGCCTCCGTAGCTTGACCTGAGGAAGTCTGACAGCTCTTGGGCTCTTGGCTCTGCGAGGGGGTGAAGATGTGCCTAGGGCCAGGTTGCCCGTGGCACTCAGCCCTCAGTGCTCTGTGAATGCAGCTGTGGAGCCCACACTGCTGCTGCAGAGCCTGCACAGCCAGGACAGCTGGCATTTCAGCAGCCGTCCAGTGTGGGTCTGTCTCCTTGCTTGGGCCTCATGTCAAAGCCTCTGCACCCTTTTTCCCTTCCCTGGGGCTCCTTGTCCAAGTAAGTAAAGTAAAGGACCCGAGGTTCCTTTGGGCTCAGGAGGCCTTCCGGACTCTCAACTGTTTCTACATTGTATCTGTATATTTTCTATTACTAAACAAAATCCCCATCTCCCCCAGCCCTAGGTGGAGGTTCCTGAGGGGATGGAGGTGGAAAGCAGCAGTCTGCTGTGCCCAAAGAAAGTAGGATCCTTCCCTCTGAAAAGAGCAGCATTGCACAAAGAGCCAGCTCTGTGCCTGCCTGATCTTGTGCAGATCATTTGCACAGGCCTTGCGAGCCCAGAGTGCCTTGGCCACCTTGTGGTGTTACTGCAAGAGCTTTGCTGTGTGTCTGGGTTGAGGAGCCAAGGGAAGGCAGCAAGCAGAGCAGTGGCTGGGGAGTGTGCAAGAGGCGAGTGTCCTGCATCCATCTCTTCGTGCTGGCACTTGGTTGTATCTAGCAGAAGAGGCAGCTCTGTGGGGCAGAGACAGTGTGTTTGTAGACTGGGTGGCAGAGCAGAGGTCTGGCATCAGGTTGATGGCTGGTGCAGGGCTGAGCTGATCTGACAGTGTCAGCAACAATTTCCTGTGGAGCTGCTCCCTCAGCTGGTCTCTGTACCTAGAAATGCACTAGAAATGGAAGTGGCATCCTGCTGTCGTTGTGTAGGTGCTGCAGTGCAAAGGTTCCCAGCTCGGACTTGATGGTGCTAAAGGAAAAGCAAGACCAATAATTCCCTTTTGTGATTTGTGCGCAGGGTGACAGAGTGGAGCTGTGCCATGACCTGGAGAGAGTCTTGCCAGGAGATGACAGCTGTTTGCAGAAGACTGTTCTGTACAGAGTAATAACAGCGTAATCAAGGGACGTGAGAGTGGCCCAGGTGAGCTTCTCCTCTGTGAAGGTCTGCACTTTTTCGATCCCTTCTAACTCAGTCCCAGATAGGGCAGCAGCAGGCACGTCGATGCCATTTGTGCTTGTGAGGTGAGTTGTGCTTCTGAAGCTGGTAGGCCAACAGCATGCCCATAGCTTTGGTGATGATGGTGAGGTCCCTTGTGTCTCAGTGCCTCAGAAATGTGGAGCAGGCCCATTGCTGCTGTTTGTGGTTCTGAGCTCCCTTCTGCATGAGCACCTGGTAGAGCAGCGGTAGGGAGGTTAGTGCTGTTTGTGCTTCTGGGGATCGTGTCCTCAGTCCATGATAGGCCAGCAGCAGGCGCATGGCCTCAGTGCAGACTGTGAGGTCGCTTTTCTTTGAGTATTGAGAGGCCAGTGGTAGGCACACGGCTGCTGTTTTTGTTTGTGAGGTCACTCTTGCCTTACTATCTGATAGGCCAGCAGCAGGCACATGGCTTTGATGAAGCATGTGAAGACACTACTTCCTCAGAACCAGATAGACAAGCAGCAAGCAACTTCCTTCGATGCACATTGTTAGGCCACTTGTACATCTGTAAATGACAGGCAACAAGGCGACACATCATTGCTTTTTGTGCTTGTGAGGTCACGTCTCCCTTAGTGCCTGATAGGCCAGTGCTAGGGAAATGGCTGCTGTTTGTGGTTGTGAGGTCAGCGGTGGCTCAGTGCCTGATAGGACAATGCTGGTCATGTGGTTTCTGGTTATGTTTGTGAGGTCACTCGTGCCTCAGGGCCTGACAGGCCAGTGTTGGTCATGTGGCTGCAGTATTTGGTTGTGACGTCACTTGTGGCTGAGAGCCTGATAGGCCAGTGCTGGTCATGTGGTTGATGATTGTGGTTGTGAGGTCACTTATGCCTCAGTGCCTGATAGCCTCACGATCACAGGCCCTGGTTCTCATGGGGGACTTCAACCACCCTGATATGTGCTGGAGAGACAACACAGCTAGGCACAAACAGTCCTGGAGGTTCCTACAGAGCATTGGTGACAACTTCTTGACACAGGTGGCGGAGGAGCCAACAAAGAGAGGTGTGCTTCTGGACCTCCTACTAACAGACAGAAGGACTGGTTGAAGATGTGAAGGTTGGAGGCAGCCTTGGCTGCAGTGACCATGAGATGGTGGAGTTCAGGATCCTGCGAGGAGGAGGCAGGGCACTAAGTAGGATCGCAACCCTAGACTTCAGGAGAGCAAATTTTGGCCTCTTCAGGGACCTACTCAGAGGAATCCCATGGGTGAGGGCCCTAGAAGGAAGGGGCGTTCAAGAGAGCTGGTTAATATTCAAACATCACCTCCTCCAGGCTCAAGAGCAGTGCATCCCTATGAGTAGGAAGTCAAGCAAAGGAGGCAGGAGACCTGCATGGATGAGCAAGGAGCTCCTGGCAAAACTCAACCAGAAGAAGGAAGTATACAGAAAGTGGAAAGGGGGCCAGGCCACTTGGGAGGAATATAGGAACGTTGTCAGAGTATGCAGGGATGCGACGAGGAAGGCTAAGGCCCGTTTGGAATTAAATCTGGCGAGAGATGTCAAGGACAGCAAGAAGGGCTTCTTCAAATACAGCAGTAGCAAGGGGAAGACTAGGGAAAATGTAGGCCCTTTGCTGAATGGGGTGGGTGCCCTGGTGACGAAGGATGCAGAGAAGGCAGAGTTACTGAATGCCACCTTTGCTTCAGTCTTTACTGCTCAGGCCAGTCCTCAGGAACCCCAGACCCTGGGGGCAAGAGAGAAAGTCTGGAGAGAGGAAGACTTTCCCTTGGTGGAGGAGGATCGGGTTAGAGATCATTTAAGCAAACCTGACACCCACAAATCCATGGGCCCCAAAGGGATGCACCCACGAGTGCTGAGGGAGCTGGCGGATGTCATTGCTAAGCCACTCTCCATCATCTTTGAAAGGTCCTGGAGAACAGGAGAGGTGCCTGAGGACTGGAAGAAAGCCAATGTCACCCCAGTCTTCAAAAAGGGCAAGAGGGAGGACCCAGGGAACTACAGGCCAGTCAGCCTCACCTCCATCCCTGCAAAGGTGATGGAGCAGCTCATCCTGAAGGCCATCTCCAAGCATGTGGAGGACAAGAAGGTGATCAGGAGTAGTCAGCATGGCTTCACCAAGGGGAATTCACGCTTAACCAATCTGATAGCCTTCTCTGATGGAATGACTGGCTGGGTAGATGAGGGGAGAGCAGTGGATGTTGTCTCCCTTGACTTCAGCAAGGCTTTTGACGCTGCCTCCCATAACATCCTCATAGGGAAGCTCAGGAAGTGTGGGCTAGATGAGTGGACAGTGAGGTGGATTGAGAACTGGCTGAATGGCAGAGCTCAGAGGGTTGTGATCAGCGGTGCAGAGTCTAGTTGGAGGCCTGTAGCTAGCGGTTTCCCCCAGGGGTCAGGACTGGGTCCAGTCTTGTTCCACTTCTTCATCAATGACCTGGATGAAGACGCAGAGTGCACCCTCAGCAAGTTTGCTGACGATACAAAACTGGGAGGAGTGGCGGATACACCAGAGGGCTGTGCTGCCATTCAGAGAGACCTGGAGAGGCTGGAGAGGTTGGCAGAGAGGAACCTCCTGAAGTTCAACAAGGCAAGTGCAGGGTCCTACACCTGGGGAGGAATAACCCCATGCAGCAGTACAGGTTGGGGGTGGACCTGCTGGAAAGCAGCTCTGCGGAGAAGGACCTGGGAGTGCTGGTGGACACCAAGTTAAGCATGAGGCAGCAGTGTGCCCTTGTGGCCAAGACGGCCAATGGTATCCTGGGCTGCATCAGGAAGAGTGTTGCCAGCAGGTGGAGGGAGGTGATTCTCCCCCTCTCCTCAGCCCTGCTGAGGCCACATCTGGAGTACTGTGTCCAGTTGTGGGCTCCCCAGTACAAGAGGGATGTGGCACTACTGGAGCAAGTCCAGCGAAGGGCTACAAAGATGATTAGGGGACTGGAGCATCTCTCTTATGAGGAAAGGCTGAGAGAGCTTGGCCTGTTTAGCTTGGAGAAGAGAAGGCTGAGAGGAGATCTTATCAATGTGTACAAGTATCTGAAGGGAGGGTGTCAAGAGGATGCGGCCAGACTCTTTTCAGTGGTGCCCAGTGACAGGATGCAAGGCAGCAGGCACAACCTGGAACACAGACAGTTCCATCTGAATATGAGGAAAAGCTTCTTTCCTGTGAGGGTGACAGAGCACTGGCACAGGTTGCCTAGAGAGGTTGTGGAGTCTCCTTCTCTGGAGATATTCAAAACACGCCTGGATGTGATCCTGTGCAACGTGCTCTAGGTGACCCTGCTTGAGCAGGGGGTTTGGACTAGATGATCTCCAGAGATCTCTTGCAACCTCTACCATTCTGTGATTCTGTGGGAGCTGCCCTCTCCTGATCCAGCCTGGCGGTGCCAGCCCCACCTCCACCCACTCCTGAACGGTTCCAGTGCAGCCCTTGAGGGAGCTGGAGCTGCCTTGGGCCTGGGGCAGTCTGGCAGCAGGAGGGTTTGACATGGGCACAGCAGGAGCGGTGGCAGGAGTGGGGGGAGGAGCTGGGAAGGTGGAGCAAAAGACCCCTTCCCTCGGCCGCATGGCAGGGGCACCGGATGGGCAATGCCTTTGTGGCTGCTTTGATGGGAGGGGAGCACAGGGCAGGGTGCAAGAGGCAGATGAAGCCTCTCAGGGTGCGTGAGGAAGTTTTCCAAAGCCCAGGACTGAGCCAGGGACCTTTGCATCTTCCCCCGATGCTCTCCTAGCTAGACTCATTCTGCCCTGCCCTAGGTGCACTCATCCCCCTGCCAGCGGTGCTGGATTAGAGGCTGAGGAGCAAGAATTCATGGAATCACAGAGGAGTTTTTGTGGGAAGGGACCTCTGGAGGTCTCTAGTCTGACCTCCAGTGCAAAGCAAGGCCGGTGGGAGCCCTTCAGTCTTGTATGGCCATTGCTGGACTGTGCCTTATCCTGGTTACCATCCCCAAACCTGCTCTGCTCTTCTTGTACGGGCACTGTGGGACAGCATGTCTCGTCAGTGGGTCCCTGCCCTGCCTGCCTTGCTGGCACCCTCAGCTCCCGGCTTTTCTTCCCATACAGAGCAGCCCTGCTCTTGCTGCTCCCAACAACATCCTCCTTGTAGCAGGAAGCAGTCACAAATGGTTCGTAAACAGTTGAGCTGTGACACAGAAAGACCTGTTGTCATAGCTGGGCATCATCAAATCAGACCCCAAGTGACTGCTTTTGCTTCTTCATGCAGCTAAGACTCTGCATGCAGTGTTTCCTGGGTAGAGGGTCCAACTCTGAAGCTCTCCTGACACCTTTAAATTGCCTGTCAGGCAAGAGTTGCTGCTATGGATATAGGGTCACCTTTTGCATTTACAGCCTTCTTTGGGATCTCCTTGGGTCCCAGCTTCCCTTGCCAAGGCTTTCTTGGCTGTAGTCAGGGGCAGGTCTGAGGTAGAGGTGGGGAGTCAGGTCAGGAGGATGGGGACAAGGACAGGTCAGGACCCGAGAGGTGCAGGGCCAGGCACAGCCATGTCCACAGTGTAACTCAGACATGGCCCAAGGCCCCCAGCAGGGGTGAGAGGCCCTGCAATGGGGCCAGTCACTCTCTGTCTCCCCTGCTCTTGTGCCCAGCACATCCCCCTCCCTCTCTGCCTGCAGCCCCTCCATGCCCACCCTGCTGCCCAGCACAGCACAAGAGCCCTGGCCCTGCAGCCCCTCTGGCAGCTCCTGCTGCCTCGGGGACAGAGCTGCCTGCCCCCAGCTGCTGCACAGAGACACCTACTTCTTGTTCTCATTTTCTATCTCTGCATGCTGCCCTGTTTTTCTCCTGGGACATCCCTGCTCCCCAGAGAGCCTTTCCCCAGGTCAGTGTGTCCGTGCTGCCCTGGCTGTTCCTGTTCCCCAGCCCTGTGCTCCCTGCAGGGCCCTGGGCTGGCAGTGATGCTCTGCAGAGCGAGTTGCTGTGGGGTCATGAGGCCGTGGGGTGACTACTGTCTCGACTCTGGCCATTCTGGTTAGGGAGGGAAGCAGACCCAGTTGGACAGGGCTCACCACCACTAATGCTGCTGACACATGTCTGTGCTCATGGACAGTGCTCAGAGTGACCCCAGGGCATTTGCAACGGCAGGAGATATGTTTGGGTGTGCACTAGCTCCAGCCTGTGGTGTTTTACTGAGGGTGCAGGAATCACTCTCTAGTGCCCCTTCCCTGGGTCTCCTGGGTCCCCACTACCTCTCCGTGGATTGCAAAGTCCTCGTTTCCCCATGCGTACCTGGATTTAGTGCTCTACCTTCTGGTCACTCCACCACCGTGGACTGTCACTCATTTTGTGAGGCTCCACTCACTGCCCATCCCAGGCACATGCTGTCCCTGGAGATCGCCTGAGCTCTCCCAGTGGTTCAGATTCCCCTCCAGAAGGATGGGCATCTCTAATCAGCACTGTCACCTGTGGGACAGCCCCGGGCAGGCAATTCAGAGACCATTCACCATCTTCACTGGTCACCAACTGATGAACCCAGAATCCAGCCCTCAGTCCCTAACAGATCACCCAGGGACCCTGAGCTCATCCCCTGGATCCCCTGGAGTTCACAAGCAGAAGAGCAGGCCCTTTTGTGGTGCAATCCCTTGGGAATATTTTTGGCTCCAGCTTCTGAACAAAGGCCAGACTTCAGGCATGTCAGAAGGGAGATCCTCTTTTATTATGGAAATGTTATTCTGGAGGCCAGGTCTGGCATAAGGGTGCCCAGTGCCTGGTCCTGCCTGTGCTCACATGACACATGATGATAGAAACACAACCCTACAACCACCAGGTTATGAGAACTCCTGGGCCATATCCACAGAACGGAGCACAGAAGGCCAGCATGGAAATGAAGAGAACAACTCTAAAAAGTCCTACCGGTGTGTGGGGATGTGTTTCCATGAAAGCTGTAGCCCCCACGGGAAGGCTGCAGTGAGGAAATGCTTGCTGTGGCAGTAGGGGGATGATACTGTCAAGCACAGGGTCTGTCCCCACAAGCTGCTGCCTGACTCCCCTCCCCTCCACTCCCCCCGCACTTGTAGTGCTGGAGTACTGGAGAGGGAAGGGACCAGCCCACAGTGACACTTGGCTGCCACCCTCAGAGGAGAGGGGTGCGGGATCATACTCTGACTGTGGCCACTGGAGTGAGCTCTCCTAATGGACACAGGACCCATTCTCTCACCCCACCTATACTCGTCTGAGCCTGACTCTGTGCCCCTGAGCTCCCTTGGTGTTGAAAGAGACAGTGCCGAAAGAGACACTGCAAAGGGAAACTCTCCTCATTGCTCTGGGGGCATCTGTGGGAGCTCAGACTAGCGGGCTCTGAGGTTCCCTCATCTCTGCTGATAAAGGGGGAAGCCTGGCTTCCTGCTTCAACAAGGTCTCTGGGTCAGATTCAAAGGAGACATTCCTGAGGACAAGCGGCACGAAGCAAAATATTTTTTATTTTAGGAGAGTGTAACAGAGAAAAATAAGAAAGACAGACATGAACAACACATAGCTATGATGCCAAATGCCCTGGAGGTGAGGAGCAAATGCACGTGGGATGGTTATTAGTGCTGACATTGTACCCATTGAACGAGTTTCCTCAGGGCATCTTTGAGCTCTTTGTTCCTCATGCTGTAAATGAAGGGATTTGCTGCTGGAGGAACCAATGAGTACAGAACAGCCACCACCAGATCCAGAGCTGGCAAGGAGAAGGAGGGGGGCTTCAGGGTGGCATAAATTACAGTGCTGAGAAAGAGGGAGACCATAGCCAGGTGAGGCAGGCACATGGAAAAGGCTTTGTGCCGGCCCTGCTCAGAGGGGATCCTCAGCACAGCAGTGAAGATCTGCACATAGGACAGCACAATGAAAACAAAACATCCAAAGAATAAACAGGCATTAACCACAATAAGCCCAACTTCCCTGAGGTAGGAATCTGAGCAGGAGAGCTTGAGGATCTGGGGGATTTCACAGAAGAACTGGTCCACAGCATTGCCTTGGCATAGTGGTATCGAAAATGTGTTAGCAGTGTGTAGGATACCATTGAGAAAACCACTGGCCCAGGCAGCTGCTGCCATTTTGACACAAGTTCTGGTGCCCATGAGAGTCCCGTAGTGCAGGGGTTTGCAAATGGCAACATAGCGGTCATAGGACATGACTGTGAGAAGACAATACTCTGCTGACATGAAAAAGACAATGAAAAAGAGCTGTGCAGCACATCCAAAGTAGGAAATGGCCCTGGTGTCCCACAGGGAATTGGCCATGGATTTGGGGACAGTGGTGGAGACGGTGCCAAGGTCCAGAACAGACAGGTTGAGGAGGAAGAAGTACATGGGGGTGTGGAGGCGGTGGTCACAGGCTACGGCTGTGATGATGAGGCCGTTGCCCAGGAAGGCAGCGAGGTAGATGCTCAGGAAGAGGGAGAAGTGCAAGAGCTGCAGCTCCCGTGTGTCCGCGAATGCCAGGAGGAGGAACTTGTTGAGGGAACTGCTGTTGGACATTTGCTCCTTTGGGGCACAGGGGGACTGTCCGAGGAAGAAGACACATTGACAAGTTAGGACAGACTTCTCTGAGCAAAACTTTCTCATAACTGCCCCCAAATACACACATTACCTCTCCCCATCTCGACAGTACCATCACTGAGCTCCATGACTTTAGCTCTAGTTTGTGTTGGCTGAGTTTGACATGAGGAGCAGGGGCCTCTGCCAGAGGGCTCCAGAGGAGTCAGCCCTGACCTACAGCACTGCATACATGGGAACAGAGGTGACTAAACTTTTAAACTTCTGACAGTTCTTGTCAGATTTAATCTACTCATAATGCTGAAGGGATTTTCAAAATCTTCACTCACACTTCTAAATAATGTGGGTTCATTAAGAGTTTTAAGGCTTCTTTTGTTTTCTTTAGCTGACCCTGTCACACCTGAAGAGTATTCCTGCAGGTAGAAATCCTCAGCATTGCTGCTGCACTCAGAGTGAGCAGCTGTGATTCAGGAGAGGCAAAAGGATTCACTCTGGCTTTAGTGCAGAAGGAATAGGACTGGCCTGTCCATCTGCCCTGTTCCCAGCTGCCCTGTGCTTGCACTTTGGAGGTGGAGGACAGTTGCACTCGTGTTACCCCAAAAAGAAACAACACGGCAGAGAGCAGAGGAATCCACCTGCAAAGTGCCCATCAGCATTCTTTCTGAGGGGATGTGAGGCAGGTCTCAGCCCTCCCCTTCTAGCCAGGAACACATTGGGCTACTTCCAGCTGCCCACATCCAGACTCCCAGCAGCATATCCCAGCGTAACCTTAGTATCTCGGTGGCTTCTGCCTGGGGCACCTAGATAACACGCAGCTGCAATGGGAGAGCTGTGTCCTTGTGGAGGGCAGCTTGCAGCCCAGCCAGACACCCCAGGGAAATGGCGGAATGTCCTAAGGATGGGGTGTCCTGGCGAGAGAGTTGGCTCATTCCCAGACCCCCACACTGCATTGCCCAGAGCCCCACAGGTGAGAGGGGCACTTGGGCATCTCACTGTCAAGGACACATCCGCATGGCAGGACCTGCAGAGTCAGTGTCAGAACTGCATCAGAAACCCCCCTGCCCAGAGAGTCCAAGGGGAAGCACAAGGGCAGCATGGGCAGGTGGGAAACATGGAGCAATACCATGATATTTGTGGTGAGGGAGGCAGGGACAGGGAGGGACAGAGGGGCACTCACGAGTGTCTCCTCTCCTGCATGTCTGGCTGCCAAGGAAACGACTCCTGCCCTGGACCCCACAGCCTTGAGAGCAGAGGGCTGTGCTGGCTGGGAGAGAAGGGGAGGCCTTGGAGTTGACAGTTTCCTCTCACACTTTGAGCATGATTCTGCTGCCTGGAGCCGTCCCTGTAGGGAGCTGTTTCTCTGTCCCCACGTCTCTCCCCTCTCAGTGCTCGCACACCCCATCCCACCTGCTGGGTGCTCAGCTCTGCCCTGCAGAAACCTCCCGGGCTGCCCAGGGCACCTCCGTATTTGCAGGTGCTATGGAGCAGGGGAGACAAACCTTGGTGAGGCTGGAAAGGTGATGCTGGTTCTGTCCTTAGGCGGAGGGGTGCATGAAGGCATTTGTTGAGTCCCTCCCAGAGCTGCTCCTCTCTCAGTGTCACTGTCTCAGTCCCCTGTCTAAACCTGACAGATTCCAATCCCATTTCACCCCAGCCAGAGAGAATCAAACTGAAAGCACAGACTCATGACAGCTCCTTCCCTTTCATGGATCCCCTGCTTCTCCTCCAAAAATGTCCTGGGAGTGAGCTGAAGCTGTGTGCAGCCCTGACACATATGGCACCCACTTGATGGGATCTGCCCTGCTAGGGGTTTCTCCTCCCACCCAGAGATTCTTCCCACAGTGCCATGGGGAGCTCACCCAGCAGGCTGAGTGCTGATCCTCACAGATCGCAGAGTAACTGCCCCAGGCACACAGCACCCTTGGGTGCAGGGAAACTGCTCTGAATCACAACCCTGGGCAGATGTGAGAGTACACCCTGGCTTCACCCCCCCTGCAGTGTCCCTGGGAGAAGATAGCAGGACGCCCTGTCCCTGTGACAGTGTGGCAGAGAATCCCTGCTCTGAAGCATCTCCCCCTCCTCTGCACTGGAAAGCCAGGAGAGCGATCCTTAAAAATCCAGTCATGGGTTTGGATGGGTTTTGGAGACCTTTCCAAGAACATCAGTAGTGTTGTCCTTCAGCCAAAGAGACTTACCGTGTCAAGGGCTGTGAAGATTTCTCCCACAAGGAGCTCTCCTATGTCCTCCCACTCCACACTGCCTTCCACTTCTCTCTGCCTTGTCTCCTCTCATGTCAGCAGCAGCAGGCAGTGCCCAGAGCCCTGCTGCTCTTTGCAGAGGAACTGCTCCTGCACACAGCTGTCTCTGGGCAGTGCTGCCCGGTTGCCATGAGCTCCCTCCATCCCCGGAGCCTGGCCCCACTCAGGAGCAGAGGCCCAGCTGAGCTCATGAATTTCTCTGTTCCTTGTGCTCCCTCCTCCTGGGAAATATTCACTGAGGTAAACCAAAATAATCACCTTTGCTTCCTCTCTAAATAATGCAGAGAGACCAGTCAGAGCATTGTCCCTTGTTTCATCAGAGGATGGTTATCTACGAGAGGTGGAAATGTCCCACTTTGGAAATCCATATTCCCATTTCTTAACTAGGCAGGACACCTAGAAGGAGTCAGGAAGGGAGTTCATTTACCCATGGTTCAGATGATCGTTCGGATGAGTCAATCTGGCCATCTCATGCCCATTTAGAAGCCCCTGGGATGCAGTGGGATTCAGCAAACTCCCGTGAGCTCCACAGAAACACAGGAGATGGGATTCCCCTTGCCAAAACTAAAGTGGGCACAACATAGATGTCTGCATGGAAGCTCCTTGTCTAAGCTCCCATTGTAATCACTGGAGATGGAGGGTGGGACTCAGCTGATCACACACACACACCTGGTGATATTGGAAGAGACAGAGGTGCTCCAAGGCATGTGCCAGTGTGTGCTTGCTCTGATGGAGCAACTGGGAGACCCACATCCTTATGGAGCGTCAGCTAGGGGCCAGGTGGAGAATTCCCTTGGCCATCTCAAATGACACTAGGTGCCTCCTGCTACTAGAGCTCCACTCACTATAAAGCTGAGACATAGGAACATCCCAATGTTACACACAGTTAATGCAATTCAGTGCAGACACTTGATTTAATGACATAGAAATAGGCCTGCAGAGCCATGTTGGATGCCTGGGGTGTCCAGCACATCCACATGTCTCTAGTAGTTCCAGCATGGGACCTACAGGAAAGCAATGGCCCTTTGGAGTGGTTCTTGTGCAAGTGCCCCAGGGCATCTTGGGTTTCCTACATGTGCCCAAACAACTGAATGCCACCACTATCTTTAGAGAAAGTCCATCCCATCTACATCCAAGCATGCTGCATAAACGGGAGGCACATCACACCAAGGTCTCTACTCCGGTATGTGCACGGTCAGACCCTTCTTGCTCTCCTCCCTCTGAACCTCTTCTCACCCTCCAAATGATATGAACAGGGACTGGGCTAATGATGTTGTCAGGGTGGCTGGATCACAGGCTGCCCAGGCCCAGGGAATTCTTCAGTGGCACCTTGTCCTGCCTGGAGATCAGTTCACCTCTGTCACACGCCCCATGGTGCTGCAGAGTCAGCTTAGGCAAAAAAACCCTCTCCTGCTATTCCTGCACAGCTCAGTTCTGTTTCTTGCTGGCCTTGGGCACTGCAGTGTTTTCTCTCTTAGTGGGAACCTCCTTTCACCATTACATTGCCACCTGCTATCCAGGCCAGCATGTCACCACTTACAATCAAAGCCTTTGTATACCTGAGGTCCTTGCTAAAAGTTTTCCCCGTGACAGATCTTCAGTTGGCACCACAGCTGAGGTGCTGAAGCCAAAATATATGCAAACATATGCAGCCTGTCACGGGACTGCCACATGGTTGGAATAACTTAAATGTGGTGGGATCACTTGCATGACTGGAGTCCTTCAAAGGCAGGGTGCAAGTTCTTCAGGAGACACCACCAGGGATGATGAGGAGGGGGATGCCCTATGTGTGAAGCGGTAGCTTGGATGTATGGAGCTCTTCCATGGGATGGACAAAGGGAGGCAGTTCTAAAAGGCAGAGGAGCTCAGGAAAGCTGGTAGGTCATTAAGCACCAGGCAAGCACAAGAATGCTCCATACGAACAGTTTGTAAAATTAGTAGCCATCTCTGGACCCCAGCATGGCTAAACAGGGAACTCACACATGAGCTCCAGGGCAATAAGGCAGCATACGGAAAGGGGAAGAAGGCAGATGCTGCAAAGGAGGCATTTAGAAATATTGTCCAGCAAAGTAGGGATGGTGTTAAGGAAGCCAAATCTCCCCTGGGATAGAGACGCTTGCAGGGGATGTGAAGGACAGGAAGAAGAGCTCCTGCTTCAGGAACAGTAGAAGAATAAAAAAGGAAATGTGGGGTCACTGCTGACTGGGGCAGGGATTCTAGCAAAAGCAGATGCAGATAGGTCTGGGGAAGTCAAGTCCTTCCTGGCTTCAGTGTTCACCAGGAAGGTCTCCTGAGCTGCTGTGCCTAGAGTAAGGACTGCTGAGGAGAAAACCAGCCTGCAGTGCCCAAGTCTCTAGAACTCAACCCCTACGAGTCTATGGGACTGGATGGCTGGCCTCAGAGCTGGCTGCTGTGACAGCAAGGCTGCTTGCTGTCATCTTTGAAAAGTTGTGGAGATCAGCAGAGGTCCCAATGAACAGCAGAAGGAATACGTTGTGTCCATCTTCAAAAACAGCCACATGGACAACCTGGGGAGCTGCAGGTCATTCAGCCTCACATTGATCAAGAGTGTGTCATGGAGCTGTACTTGTGGAGGAGAGGAGAGTAGTGGATGCCCAGCAGACATCCAGATGGGCAAAAAGCTGGTTGGATGATTGAGCTCAGAGGGCTTTCATGAATGGGTCATGCTTGACCAGGAAGCCAGCTGAAGGTGGGGTAGGCAGGGGTATACCCCACATCCTGTCCTGTTTGAAAGGCTCATCAGTGGGGCAGAACAACCCGTGCATCAGGACAGGCAGAGGCCTGACCGACAGAGGAGTGACCCTGAGGAGAAGGCCCTGGAAGTTATGGCGGACGGCATACGAGCCTGTGGTGCGTGCTCACCACAAATCCGGCAAGCTGCATATAGGACTGCATTAGGAAGAGCATGGCCACCCCGGCAAGGGCAGTTCCTTTCTCCCTTGACTCAGCACTGGTGTGGTAATGTCTGGAATAGCGTGTGCCAGTGTGGACTGCCCAGTGCTGGAGGAATGGGGAGCAGCTGGAGAGGGTGCAGAGGAGATCTGCCAAGATGGGCTTGGGGGTCTGAAGCACAAGGCCTGTATGGAGAGGCTGAGGGACCTGGGCTTCTTTAGCCTGCTGAAGTGGAGGCTAAGGCCAATACTGTAATCACCTGTGACTGCTTGAAGGGTGGTTTCAGAGATGAAGGAGCTTTTCTTGGTTGTGGGAAGGAGCATGTGAAGGGGAAAGAGCCACAAACTGCATCTTGAGAGGTTCAGACTGGACTTCAGGTAAAAAGAACATCACTTTTAGGGTAGTGCTGTGGTGCAACAAGACACCCAGAGGGACTCCATGATCAGCCCCTGGCTCTGTGTTTCAAGGATCTGCAAGCAAGGATGGAGGAATTTCAGTAAAGGCGGGGAGATCCTGCAGTGAGTGCAAGGTGGGGAAGCAGGTTGGGTATCTACATGCTGCAGGGAAACAGGTGCAGCTTTGGGACAGCTTAGGGCAGCCTGTGTTGGAGATGACCAAGGGCACTGCCCAGGCTGAAAGCCTCCAAAAGTACTGAGGTCTTTTTCCCTTTTGCTACGGCTGGTGCGTCTGCCACCGAGGCCTACAAGAAGATGATGTTTCCTTACAGCACTGGGCCTTGTTGCCTCCTCACCCCTGGGGATCCCAGGAGGTGTTGCAATGTTGTCCTGCACTCGGCACTGTGTACCCCCCCACCCTCACACTGCCCCCAGGAAGAGCCCTCAGCAACACTTGATGGAAAGCATCACCCTACCAAGGGGCTGGCTGTCAGTGCCTGCTCACTCTGCTTGATAACACACATCAAGGTTGACTTGGCGTCAGAGCCACCCTCACATTGCCTTTGCCTACCTGCAATCAGGGCCTCCAACTTTCAGCTCTAATCAGCCTCTGGGGAGTCTTTGTTGGTAAGGGCCCTCAGTGGGACCCAGTAATGCTCCAAGAAACTTGGGAATTTCTTCTGAATTTCTTGAGAGGATTGTTCAGCCTCAGCACCTGAGGTTCATGGGCTCAGCACCAAATACATTCGAGGGATCATTAAAATGCAAAAATCGCTAAGGAGCCATGCTGCTTTCCATAATTTTCTTCAATTCTTGTGTGGCTAATTAGGGAAGTTTCAGGAGTGTACTTAAAAGAGTAAGATTTCAATGAGCACAAAAAAGAAAAAAATAGGATTTCTGTTTTTAAAGTTTTCCTTCTTTTTCAGCTTACCAACTAGAGTGATATCCACATTCTCCTACTGATATTGATCCAGAGTGTCTCCTAATGAAGTCGGGACATGTAGGAAAAGCAGCATCCTGGAGATCAGATATCCATGGACAGAAAACCTTCCTCCCCAGTTTGCCAGCCCTGCCATTTCTCTCACCAGCCACTGGGGACTTCAGATCACTCTTGTGAAAATCCAACCTTTTTCCACTCAAGCCTGTAGCTGAATGTTACAGCTCATGTGCACCAATTTCCACCTGCTTTCCTTTGAGAACTAGCTGCAGACAGACAGAGAAGGATTTGTCTTAATTGCAAAGAAATAAAGATAAACTTCATCCAGTGTCATAAGAAATAAAATAGAATCCTCAACTGTGCGCATGCCCAGAGAGTCTGATGCAAAGATGACTTTAGAAATGACCAATTCAGCAGGATATATGGAAAAATGTGAAAGGTTACTGAGATTAAATCCACAGCCTAAGAGACAGCGCACTGGTCATGCAAGTTAATAGGCAGATCGATATTTCTTCTCCCGAGACTAACACTCTTCCTGAAGATTTCCACTATCTCATCATAGGAAAACATTGACATTAGAATTAGCCAGTCATCTGAGCTGATGAAAGTGTGTTCCTATTTTTGAAATGTTGAAAACAATTCTTCACCTTTTCAGGCACAGCTCAACTGTCCAACCACAAGCACCCAGGGGCACTTGGAGAGGCCCCGGTGTTTCTGAGGCACCTGCCTGGGCCTGGCAGCTCTCACAGGGGACCTGCGGGAGACCGGAGCCCCTCAGAGCTGCAGAGGGAGGCTGGGTAGAGGGGACCAGGGCACCTGCAGTGGCACCAGCCATCCATGGCCCTGTGACTGCATCCCACCCCAGCTCTGAAAAATCTCTTTCTTAACAAAAAAAAAAAAAAAGCAAAAACTAAAAACAAAACATTCCCCTAAAAGACCACTATATTAAGAAAAATAAAATAAATCAAGAAAGATAGTAGGAACACACACAAAAAAATTAAAAGTTGGAAAGTATAACAAAACATTTCTTTGCTTTCAATCTATTTCTTAATTTCTTTCGTGCTTTGCTTATAATGTCATTTTCTAAACAATTTGTTACAATCAGGCCTACACCACTAAACAAGATATTTTTGTGTCTCACACAGAGCCCAGTGCTTGGAAAACCACACCCTGCCCATGGCTGTCCATGCCACTCCTCACTCTTTGCACAGAGCACATCGCACTCTGAGATGTCGAGCTCTCTCGACTGGTGAGGAAAGCAGGGTGACCAGCTTCAAGGAAATGCTCTTCTTCTGGATGGCCAGATTTGCACAAATCTCAACATACCTGCGTTATCATGAGGTTTTAAAGGAGTCCCTAAAATATCTCGCCACACTCCCCTTTCATTGTGCACGCAGGCAATCAGGTTGGTCGGGCATGGTTTCCATTTCCCCTTGATCAACCCATGCTGCCTCTTCCAGGTCTTCTCCTTCCTATGCTTGGAGATGGTTTCCAGGAGGATTTGCTCCATCACCTTCCCAGGGACTGAGATGAAGATGACCAGCCTGTCGTTCCCCACACCCTCCCTCTTGCCCTTCTGCAAAATGGGTGTGATGTCTGCCTTTTCCCCGTCATCAGGAACCTCCCTGATTACCCTGACATTTCACAGACAATTGGGAGCAGCGTTGCAGTGACTCCAGGCACCTCTCCCTGCACCCTGGGGTGCTTCCCATGTGGTCCCATGGACTTGTGTGTGCCCACTGGGCAAAAGTCCTCCCCAGATGCATCGTCCTCTACCTTGGGTGAGGCTTTGTTAACACAGATGCTGCCAAAGGACTCGGGGGCCAGGGAGGCCTGGCAGTAGACAAGACCAGGAAAAGACAAGGTAAAGAGGCAATGAGCTCCTCAGCCTTTCGCCTGTCTTTGTCACAACGTCCCCTGCCCCACTGAGCAGGGAGACCACATTTTCCCTGGCTGCCTGCCTTGTACTGCCAACGTCCTTACAAAAGCCCTTCAGGTTACCATCCTCATCCCTTCCTAGCTCCAGCTCCAGCTCCAGCTCAGCCTTGACTTGCCTAACTCCATCCCTTCCACCACAGGCCATGTCTGCATATTCCTCCTGATTAGCCCATGTCCCTTCCAACCCTCTGTGGATGTCCTTCTTTCTCTTCAAGTCCTAAATCACAAAGTCCCTGCTGATCTGTGCCATCCTGCAGTGCTGACGGTGAGGTCACCTCTTGTACGGGAAGCTCATGGGCTGGGTTCTGGTTTGAGGGCAAGAAGAGAATCATTCCACCTCTCATCCCATCAGAGACGATACATGGTCAGGGGATGGGGAGAGGCAGGCAAAGGGAACATGGCTTCGGTGCTGATTGTGAGACCAATTCCACTGCAGCAGCCTGATTGGCCCTCAGCAGATGTGCTGGCCAGCAGGCTTTGTGATGTCACCCAGCGCCTCAGAGAGTTCACCCAGCAGAAATGACTGGCCTGGGGAGGGGAGGGGGTGACGCAGGTGACAGGGACCCATCTGGGTGCTGACTGTGAGGTCACCTCTGCTGCAGCCACCCCACCAGCCCATGGCCAGCAGGCAAGCAGGCAGGCATGGCTCATGGCCACCCTGCTCAGGACTAGCCCTCTGGGACAGACCTCCCACCAAGCTGCACACAGCCCCTCGCCTAGGTCTCCTCCAAGTCCAGGGTGCTGCCCCTGTAGCCCAGAGACACCATGGACATTATCTGGAGGCTTCCTTTGCCAGATCAACTTGCCCAAAGTAGCACATCATGTATTAGTATCAGTCAGAGGGATATTTATAGTGTAATGCCAAGAAGGAGTCATTCTGCAGGCTCCAGTGTACACTTTCATGATGAGTGGGTGATCTGGACTGTGCAAGGCCTGCTGGGGCAGTCCTGGACCACCCTACAAGGAACTGACCCTCACTTCCTTTTATCCACACCTCACTGCCAACAGGGGACCTTTGTCCAAATCAGCCTCAGATCCACACTTGCAATTTCATCTCAGAGGGGCTTCACTTGCAAAGAAGAGTCCACAAGTGAGCTAATGCCCAGGCTGTGCCTGAGCTGATCAGGCAAGAGCTTCAGAACCTGCAGGCCTCAACCAGCTCAGAGACACAGTGCAAAAGGTGCTCAGCTGAGTTGGACACCTGACCTGTCAGGTCAGAAATTACTGCCTTAGAGAAGAGAGGAGCATGTGGAAAGGTGAGGAACATAATTCTGAGTAAAAGTAAGACAAAAAGGTGAAGCACAGCCCAGGGCTGCAGGAGAGCCGATTTCAGCTCCTTCAGGATGTGCCTGGCAGGATCCCACAGGAGACTTCCCTGGAGGGCAGAGGGGCCATGAGGCCTCTGTAAAGACAGACTAGGCAGAGGAAGAGAGGACAGAGAGGCAGAAGAAGAGAGAGGAGACATGTCAACTGGAATACAGAAGTTTCTCAGAACCAAGTTTCTCCATTGAAATTGTTGCCAGGAAACATATCATGAAGAATAACATATACATATATACATGTATATAAACATGTAAACTCCCATAGAGTAATTTCTGTAGTGCATGCATATGGTGCTGCCCATCAAAAAGAAAGAAAATATTCATTAGAATTGATAAAAAGTATTTGACGTTCTAAAAAAAGGGTATTTTTCAATTCTTGCATAGAGCTATTTTTTGCATAGATTTCAACCAATGACGAGAATTTTACAGAAAGGCCTTTATAGACACATATAGAGGCCATTGCTGCCTGAGATGCCCTGTGTAGCTGTGTTCCCATGTAGTGCAGGGAAACGTGACCCAGGAACTATGGGAACCTTTCTGGAGCATTGTCTGGTCAGCAGGAGAAGCATCTCAAGACCTCTCAGTGGGACAACTTTTTTTTTCCATTGACTAGAAAGGGAAGTGCAGACAACTGGGTTAGCCAGAAACATCTGCACAGAAGGGGTCTGGCATCAGGTGAGATAATTCCCATCCCTGTTGTCATGTAAAATGGATTCGCACTTCATGACCATGCAGGGAATGAAAAGGGTTTGTGGCTAGATGTGTAGGGACTCCTTTCAGACATCACTGTAACACAGGTACGTTGAGATTGGTGCAATTTCAGCCTTAGATAAATAGAGCATTTTCACTGAAGCTGATCAGGCTGCTGTCCTCTATCAGTTGTGAGAACTCGACACCTCATGGTGCGACTCGATGTGTGCAAAGATGGAGGAATGTGAAGGAAGATCTTGGGCAGGGAGTGGTCTGAGGACACTGGACCTGTGCAAGACACAGAAATATCCTTTTTAATAGTGTAGGCCTTATTATAAAAGAAATCTTTAGAAACTGCCAAAAAAAAAGAAACAAGAAAGAAATTAAATAAATTCTCTAAAGCAAAAAAAAAAATTGTTTTGTTACACTTTTCAGCTTTTGCAGCTCCTCTGTGTTCTTATTCCTGTTTTTTTGTTTGGTTCTTTTTTGATACACTGATCTTTTGGGGAGTTTTTTTTTTTTTTTTCTTGAAAGGGAAAGTGATCTTCAGAACTGGGGTGGGATGCAGTCACAGGGTCATGGATGGCTGGTGCCATTGCAGGTGCCTTGGTCCCCTCTACCCAGCCTCCCTCTGCAGCTCCGAGGGGCTCTGGTCTCCTGCAGGTCCCCTGTGAGAGCTGCCAGGCCCAGGCAGGTGCCTCAGAGACACCAGGGCCTCTCCAAGTGCCCCTGGGTGCTTGTGGTTGGACCCCTGAGCTGTGCCTGAAAAGGTGAAGAACTGTTTTCAACATTTCAAAAATAGGAACACACTTTCATCAGCTCAAATGACTGGCTAATTTTAATGTCAATGTTTTCCTATGTTGAAACAGTGTAAATCTTCAGGAGGGATATTAATCGCGGGAGAAGAAATATTGATGTGTCCTTGACCTTGTGTTTCCACTGCTCTGTCTATTAGGCTATGGATAAAATCTCAGTGCTCTCTCACATATTTCCACATGTCCTGATTAAATTGGTCATTTCTAAAGGCATCTTTGCATCAGATGATCTGGGCATATGTACTCTCCATAGTTTCCCAGTTTTCCTTTTCCTCTTGCTCTTTATCGTTCAGGTACCTCTCAACTCTCCAGTTGCTGCTTTAAGCTTCAGGGAGTCTGAAGTTTGCCTCCACTTCCAGCAGTCTAGTTGTTTCCTCAGCCAACTCCTTCACTGTGTTTCTATCCACCCTTTCCTATCTATTTCACAAGTACATTACAAGGAAAGTTATTTCCTTGTAGACTGCGGACCTCACTGGAGGCAACTCAGACTTGACATACGTTTGGGGATTGTATTTCATTTCTTATGACACAGGATCAAGATTATTTTTGTTTCTTTGCAATTAAGACAAATCCTTCTGTGTGTGTTTGCAGGTAGCCCTCTAAGGAAAGCAGGTGGGAATTGGTGCGCATGAGCTGTAACATTCAGCTACAGACTTGAGAGGAAAAAGGTTCGATTTTCACAAGAGTGATCTGAAGTCCCCAGTGGCTGATGAGGGAAATGGCAGGGCTGGCAAACTGGGGAGGAAGGTTTTCTGTCCATGGATATCTGATCTCCAGGATGCTGCTTTTCCTACATGTCCCGACTTCATTAGGAGACACTCTGGATCAATATCAGTAGGAGAATGTGGATATCACTCTAGTTGGTAAGCTGAAAAAGAAGGAAAACTTTAAAAACAGAAATCCTATTTTTTTCTTTTTTGTGCTCATTGAAATCTTACTCTTTTAAGTACACTCCTGAAACTTCCCTAATTAGCCACACAAGAATTGAAGAAAATTATGGAAAGCAGCATGGCTCCTTAGCGATTTTTGCATTTTAATGATCCCTCGAATGTATTTGGTGCTGAGCCCATGAACCTCAGGTGCTGAGGCTGAACAATCCTCTCAAGAAATTCAGAAGAAATTCCCAAGTTTCTTGGAGCATTACTGGGTCCCACTGAGGGCCCTTACCAACAAAGACTCCCCAGAGGCTGATTAGAGCTGAAAGTTGGAGGCCCTGATTGCAGGTAGGCAAAGGCAATGTGAGGGTGGCTCTGACGCCAAGTCAACCTTGATGTGTGTTATCAAGCAGAGTGAGCAGGCACTGACAGCCAGCCCCTTGGTAGGGTGATGCTTTCCATCAAGTGTTGCTGAGGGCTCTTCCTGGGGGCAGTGTGAGGGTGGGGGGGTACACAGTGCCGAGTGCAGGACAACATTGCAACACCTCCTGGGATCCCCAGGGGTGAGGAGGCAACAAGGCCCAGTGCTGTAAGGAAACATCATCTTCTTGTAGGCCTCGGTGGCAGACGCACCAGCCGTAGCAAAAGGGAAAAAGACCTCAGTACTTTTGGAGGCTTTCAGCCTGGGCAGTGCCCTTGGTCATCTCCAACACAGGCTGCCCTAAGCTGTCCCAAAGCTGCACCTGTTTCCCTGCAGCATGTAGATACCCAACCTGCTTCCCCACCTTGCACTCACTGCAGGATCTCCCCGCCTTTACTGAAATTCCTCCATCCTTGCTTGCAGATCCTTGAAACACAGAGCCAGGGGCTGATCATGGAGTCCCTCTGGGTGTCTTGTTGCACCACAGCACTACCCTAAAAGTGATGTTCTTTTTACCTGAAGTCCAGTCTGAACCTCTCAAGATGCAGTTTGTGGCTCTTTCCCCTTCACATGCTCCTTCCCACAACCAAGAAAAGCTCCTTCATCTCTGAAACCACCCTTCAAGCAGTCACAGGTGATTACAGTATTGGCCTTAGCCTCCACTTCAGCAGGCTAAAGAAGCCCAGGTCCCTCAGCCTCTCCATACAGGCCTTGTGCTTCAGACCCCCAAGCCCATCTTGGCAGATCTCCTCTGCACCCTCTCCAGCTGCTCCCCATTCCTCCAGCACTGGGCAGTCCACACTGGCACACGCTATTCCAGACATTACCACACCAGTGCTGAGTCAAGGGAGAAAGGAACTGCCCTTGCCGGGGTGGCCATGCTCTTCCTAATGCAGTCCTATATGCAGCTTGCCGGATTTGTGGTGAGCACGCACCACAGGCTCGTATGCCGTCCGCCATAACTTCCAGGGCCTTCTCCTCAGGGTCACTCCTCTGTCGGTCAGGCCTCTGCCTGTCCTGATGCACGGGTTGTTCTGCCCCACTGATGAGCCTTTCAAACAGGACAGGATGTGGGGTATACCCCTGCCTACCCCACCTTCAGCTGGCTTCCTGGTCAAGCATGACCCATTCATGAAAGCCCTCTGAGCTCAATCATCCAACCAGCTTTTTGCCCATCTGGATGTCTGCTGGGCATCCACTACTCTCCTCTCCTCCACAAGTACAGCTCCATGACACACTCTTGATCAATGTGAGGCTGAATGACCTGCAGCTCCCCAGGTTGTCCATGTGGCTGTTTTTGAAGATGGACACAACGTATTCCTTCTGCTGTTCATTGGGACCTCTGCTGATCTCCACAACTTTTCAAAGATGACAGCAAGCAGCCTTGCTGTCACAGCAGCCAGCTCTGAGGCCAGCCATCCAGTCCCATAGACTCGTAGGGGTTGAGTTCTAGAGACTTGGGCACTGCAGGCTGGTTTTCTCCTCAGCAGTCCTTACTCTAGGCACAGCAGCTCAGGAGACCTTCCTGGTGAACACTGAAGCCAGGAAGGACTTGACTTCCCCAGACCTATCTGCATCTGCTTTTGCTAGAATCCCTGCCCCAGTCAGCAGTGACCCCACATTTCCTTTTTTATTCTTCTACTGTTCCTGAAGCAGGAGCTCTTCTTCCTGTCCTTCACATCCCCTGCAAGCGTCTCTATCCCAGGGGAGATTTGGCTTCCTTAACACCATCCCTACTTTGCTGGACAATATTTCTAAATGCCTCCTTTGCAGCATCTGCCTTCTTCCCCTTTCCGTATGCTGCCTTATTGCCCTGGAGCTCATGTGTGAGTTCCCTGTTTAGCCATGCTGGGGTCCAGAGATGGCTACTAATTTTACAAACTGTTCGTATGGAGCATTCTTGTGCTTGCCTGGTGCTTAATGACCTACCAGCTTTCCTGAGCTCCTCTGCCTTTTAGAACTGCCTCCCTTTGTCCATCCCATGGAAGAGCTCCATACATCCAAGCTACCGCTTCACACATAGGGCATCCCCCTCCTCATCATCCCTGGTGGTGTCTCCTGAAGAACTTGCACCCTGCCTTTGAAGGACTCCAGTCATGCAAGTGATCCCACCACATTTAAGTTATTCCAACCATGTGGCAGTCCCGTGACAGGCTGCATATGTTTGCATATATTTTGGCTTCAGCACCTCAGCTGTGGTGCCAACTGAAGATCTGTCACGGGGAAAACTTTTAGCAAGGACCTCAGGTATACAAAGGCTTTGATTGTAAGTGGTGACATGCTGGCCTGGATAGCAGGTGGCAATGTAATGGTGAAAGGAGGTTCCCACTAAGAGAGAAAACACTGCAGTGCCCAAGGCCAGCAAGAAACAGAACTGAGCTGTGCAGGAATAGCAGGAGAGGGTTTTTTTGCCTAAGCTGACTCTGCAGCACCATGGGGCGTGTGACAGAGGTGAACTGATCTCCAGGCAGGACAAGGTGCCACTGAAGAATTCCCTGGGCCTGGGCAGCCTGTGATCCAGCCACCCTGACAACATCATTAGCCCAGTCCCTGTTCATATCATTTGGAGGGTGAGAAGAGGTTCAGAGGGAGGAGAGCAAGAAGGGTCTGACCGTGCACATACCGGAGTAGAGACCTTGGTGTGATGTGCCTCCCGTTTATGCAGCATGCTTGGATGTAGATGGGATGGACTTTCTCTAAAGATAGTGGTGGCATTCAGTTGTTTGGGCACATGTAGGAAACCCAAGATGCCCTGGGGCACTTGCACAAGAACCACTCCAAAGGGCCATTGCTTTCCTGTAGGTCCCATGCTGGAACTACTAGAGACATGTGGATGTGCTGGACACCCCAGGCATCCAACATGGCTCTGCAGGCCTATTTCTATGTCATTAAATCAAGTGTCTGCACTGAATTGCATTAACTGTGTGTAACATTGGGATGTTCCTATGTCTCAGCTTTATAGTGAGTGGAGCTCTAGTAGCAGGAGGCACCTAGTGTCATTTGAGATGGCCAAGGGAATTCTCCACCTGGCCCCTAGCTGACGCTCCATAAGGATGTGGGTCTCCCAGTTGCTCCATCAGAGCAAGCACACACTGGCACATGCCTTGGAGCACCTCTGTCTCTTCCAATATCACCAGGTGTGTGTGTGTGATCAGCTGAGTCCCACCCTCCATCTCCAGTGATTACAATGGGAGCTTAGACAAGGAGCTTCCATGCAGACATCTATGTTGTGCCCACTTTAGTTTTGGCAAGGGGAATCCCATCTCCTGTGTTTCTGTGGAGCTCACGGGAGTTTGCTGAATCCCACTGCATCCCAGGGGCTTCTAAATGGGCATGAGATGGCCAGATTGACTCATCCGAACGATCATCTGAACCATGGGTAAATGAACTCCCTTCCTGACTCCTTCTAGGTGTCCTGCCTAGTTAAGAAATGGGAATATGGATTTCCAAAGTGGGACATTTCCACCTCTCGTAGATAACCATCCTCTGATGAAACAAGGGACAATGCTCTGACTGGTCTCTCTGCATTATTTAGAGAGGAAGCAAAGGTGATTATTTTGGTTTACCTCAGTGAATATTTCCCAGGAGGAGGGAGCACAAGGAACAGAGAAATTCATGAGCTCAGCTGGGCCTCTGCTCCTGAGTGGGGCCAGGCTCCGGGGATGGAGGGAGCTCATGGCAACCGGGCAGCACTGCCCAGAGACAGCTGTGTGCAGGAGCAGTTCCTCTGCAAAGAGCAGCAGGGCTCTGGGCACTGCCTGCTGCTGCTGACATGAGAGGAGACAAGGCAGAGAGAAGTGGAAGGCAGTGTGGAGTGGGAGGACATAGGAGAGCTCCTTGTGGGAGAAATCTTCACAGCCCTTGACACGGTAAGTCTCTTTGGCTGAAGGACAACACTACTGATGTTCTTGGAAAGGTCTCCAAAACCCATCCAAACCCATGACTGGATTTTTAAGGATCGCTCTCCTGGCTTTCCAGTGCAGAGGAGGGGGAGATGCTTCAGAGCAGGGATTCTCTGCCACACTGTCACAGGGACAGGGCGTCCTGCTATCTTCTCCCAGGGACACTGCAGGGGGGGTGAAGCCAGGGTGTACTCTCACATCTGCCCAGGGTTGTGATTCAGAGCAGTTTCCCTGCACCCAAGGGTGCTGTGTGCCTGGGGCAGTTACTCTGCGATCTGTGAGGATCAGCACTCAGCCTGCTGGGTGAGCTCCCCATGGCACTGTGGGAAGAATCTCTGGGTGGGAGGAGAAACCCCTAGCAGGGCAGATCCCATCAAGTGGGTGCCATATGTGTCAGGGCTGCACACAGCTTCAGCTCACTCCCAGGACATTTTTGGAGGAGAAGCAGGGGATCCATGAAAGGGAAGGAGCTGTCATGAGTCTGTGCTTTCAGTTTGATTCTCTCTGGCTGGGGTGAAATGGGATTGGAATCTGTCAGGTTTAGACAGGGGACTGAGACAGTGACACTGAGAGAGGAGCAGCTCTGGGAGGGACTCAGCAAATGCCTTCACTCACCCCTCCGCCTAAGGACAGAACCAGCATCACCTTTCCAGCCTCACCAAGGTTTGTCTCCCCTGCTCCATAGCACCTGCAAATACGGAGGTGCCCTGGGCAGCCCGGGAGGTTTCTGCAGGGCAGAGCTGAGCACCCAGCAGGTGGGATGGGGTGTGCGAGCACTGAGAGGGGAGAGACGTGGGGACAGAGAAACAGCTCCCTACAGGGACGGCTCCAGGCAGCAGAATCATGCTCAAAGTGTGAGAGGAAACTGTCAACTCCAAGGCCTCCCCTTCTCTCCCAGCCAGCACAGCCCTCTGCTCTCAAGGCTGTGGGGTCCAGGGCAGGAGTCGTTTCCTTGGCAGCCAGACATGCAGGAGAGGAGACACTCGTGAGTGCCCCTCTGTCCCTCCCTGTCCCTGCCTCCCTCACCACAAATATCATGGTATTGCTCCATGTTTCCCACCTGCCCATGCTGCCCTTGTGCTTCCCCTTGGACTCTCTGGGCAGGGGGGTTTCTGATGCAGTTCTGACACTGACTCTGCAGGTCCTGCCATGCGGATGTGTCCTTGACAGTGAGATGCCCAAGTGCCCCTCTCACCTGTGGGGCTCTGGGCAATGCAGTGTGGGGGTCTGGGAATGAGCCAACTCTCTCGCCAGGACACCCCATCCTTAGGACATTCCGCCATTTCCCTGGGGTGTCTGGCTGGGCTGCAAGCTGCCCTCCACAAGGACACAGCTCTCCCATTGCAGCTGCGTGTTATCTAGGTGCCCCAGGCAGAAGCCACCGAGATACTAAGGTTACGCTGGGATATGCTGCTGGGAGTCTGGATGTGGGCAGCTGGAAGTAGCCCAATGTGTTCCTGGCTAGAAGGGGAGGGCTGAGACCTGCCTCACATCCCCTCAGAAAGAATGCTGATGGGCACTTTGCAGGTGGATTCCTCTGCTCTCTGCCGTGTTGTTTCTTTTTGGGGTAACACGAGTGCAACTGTCCTCCACCTCCAAAGTGCAAGCACAGGGCAGCTGGGAACAGGGCAGATGGACAGGCCAGTCCTATTCCTTCTGCACTAAAGCCAGAGTGAATCCTTTTGCCTCTCCTGAATCACAGCTGCTCACTCTGAGTGCAGCAGCAATGCTGAGGATTTCTACCTGCAGGAATACTCTTCAGGTGTGACAGGGTCAGCTAAAGAAAACAAAAGAAGCCTTAAAACTCTTAATGAACCCACATTATTTAGAAGTGTGAGTGAAGATTTTGAAAATCCCTTCAGCATTATGAGTAGATTAAATCTGACAAGAACTGTCAGAAGTTTAAAAGTTTAGTCACCTCTGTTCCCATGTATGCAGTGCTGTAGGTCAGGGCTGACTCCTCTGGAGCCCTCTGGCAGAGGCCCCTGCTCCTCATGTCAAACTCAGCCAACACAAACTAGAGCTAAAGTCATGGAGCTCAGTGATGGTACTGTCGAGATGGGGAGAGGTAATGTGTGTATTTGGGGGCAGTTATGAGAAAGTTTTGCTCAGAGAAGTCTGTCCTAACTTGTCAATGTGTCTTCTTCCTCGGACAGTCCCCCTGTGCCCCAAAGGAGCAAATGTCCAACAGCAGTTCCCTCAACAAGTTCCTCCTCCTGGCATTCGCAGACACACGGGAGCTGCAGCTCTTGCACTTCTCCCTCTTCCTGAGCATCTACCTCGCTGCCTTCCTGGGCAACGGCCTCATCATCACAGCCGTAGCCTGTGACCACCGCCTCCACACCCCCATGTACTTCTTCCTCCTCAACCTGTCTGTTCTGGACCTTGGCACCGTCTCCACCACTGTCCCCAAATCCATGGCCAATTCCCTGTGGGACACCAGGGCCATTTCCTACTTTGGATGTGCTGCACAGCTCTTTTTCATTGTCTTTTTCATGTCAGCAGAGTATTGTCTTCTCACAGTCATGTCCTATGACCGCTATGTTGCCATTTGCAAACCCCTGCACTACGGGACTCTCATGGGCACCAGAACTTGTGTCAAAATGGCAGCAGCTGCCTGGGCCAGTGGTTTTCTCAATGGTATCCTACACACTGCTAACACATTTTCGATACCACTATGCCAAGGCAATGCTGTGGACCAGTTCTTCTGTGAAATCCCCCAGATCCTCAAGCTCTCCTGCTCAGATTCCTACCTCAGGGAAGTTGGGCTTATTGTGGTTAATGCCTGTTTATTCTTTGGATGTTTTGTTTTCATTGTGCTGTCCTATGTGCAGATCTTCACTGCTGTGCTGAGGATCCCCTCTGAGCAGGGCCGGCACAAAGCCTTTTCCATGTGCCTGCCTCACCTGGCTATGGTCTCCCTCTTTCTCAGCACTGTAATTTATGCCACCCTGAAGCCCCCCTCCTTCTCCTTGCCAGCTCTGGATCTGGTGGTGGCTGTTCTGTACTCATTGGTTCCTCCAGCAGCAAATCCCTTCATTTACAGCATGAGGAACAAAGAGCTCAAAGATGCCCTGAGGAAACTCGTTCAATGGGTACAATGTCAGCACTAATAACCATCCCACGTGCATTTGCTCCTCACCTCCAGGGCATTTGGCATCATAGCTATGTGTTGTTCATGTCTGTCTTTCTTATTTTTCTCTGTTACACTCTCCTAAAATAAAAAATATTTTGCTTCGTGCCGCTTGTCCTCAGGAATGTCTCCTTTGAATCTGACCCAGAGACCTTGTTGAAGCAGGAAGCCAGGCTTCCCCCTTTATCAGCAGAGATGAGGGAACCTCAGAGCCCGCTAGTCTGAGCTCCCACAGATGCCCCCAGAGCAATGAGGAGAGTTTCCCTTTGCAGTGTCTCTTTCGGCACTGTCTCTTTCAACACCAAGGGAGCTCAGGGGCACAGAGTCAGGCTCAGACGAGTATAGGTGGGGTGAGAGAATGGGTCCTGTGTCCATTAGGAGAGCTCACTCCAGTGGCCACAGTCAGAGTATGATCCCGCACCCCTCTCCTCTGAGGGTGGCAGCCAAGTGTCACTGTGGGCTGGTCCCTTCCCTCTCCAGTACTCCAGCACTACAAGTGCGGGGGGAGTGGAGGGGAGGGGAGTCAGGCAGCAGCTTGTGGGGACAGACCCTGTGCTTGACAGTATCATCCCCCTACTGCCACAGCAAGCATTTCCTCACTGCAGCCTTCCCGTGGGGGCTACAGCTTTCATGGAAACACATCCCCACACACCGGTAGGACTTTTTAGAGTTGTTCTCTTCATTTCCATGCTGGCCTTCTGTGCTCCGTTCTGTGGATATGGCCCAGGAGTTCTCATAACCTGGTGGTTGTAGGGTTGTGTTTCTATCATCATGTGTCATGTGAGCACAGGCAGGACCAGGCACTGGGCACCCTTATGCCAGACCTGGCCTCCAGAATAACATTTCCATAATAAAAGAGGATCTCCCTTCTGACATGCCTGAAGTCTGGCCTTTGTTCAGAAGCTGGAGCCAAAAATATTCCCAAGGGATTGCACCACAAAAGGGCCTGCTCTTCTGCTTGTGAACTCCAGGGGATCCAGGGGATGAGCTCAGGGTCCCTGGGTGATCTGTTAGGGACTGAGGGCTGGATTCTGGGTTCATCAGTTGGTGACCAGTGAAGATGGTGAATGGTCTCTGAATTGCCTGCCCGGGGCTGTCCCACAGGTGACAGTGCTGATTAGAGATGCCCATCCTTCTGGAGGGGAATCTGAACCACTGGGAGAGCTCAGGCGATCTCCAGGGACAGCATGTGCCTGGGATGGGCAGTGAGTGGAGCCTCACAAAATGAGTGACAGTCCACGGTGGTGGAGTGACCAGAAGGTAGAGCACTAAATCCAGGTACGCATGGGGAAACGAGGACTTTGCAATCCACGGAGAGGTAGTGGGGACCCAGGAGACCCAGGGAAGGGGCACTAGAGAGTGATTCCTGCACCCTCAGTAAAACACCACAGGCTGGAGCTAGTGCACACCCAAACATATCTCCTGCCGTTGCAAATGCCCTGGGGTCACTCTGAGCACTGTCCATGAGCACAGACATGTGTCAGCAGCATTAGTGGTGGTGAGCCCTGTCCAACTGGGTCTGCTTCCCTCCCTAACCAGAATGGCCAGAGTCGAGACAGTAGTCACCCCACGGCCTCATGACCCCACAGCAACTCGCTCTGCAGAGCATCACTGCCAGCCCAGGGCCCTGCAGGGAGCACAGGGCTGGGGAACAGGAACAGCCAGGGCAGCACGGACACACTGACCTGGGGAAAGGCTCTCTGGGGAGCAGGGATGTCCCAGGAGAAAAACAGGGCAGCATGCAGAGATAGAAAATGAGAACAAGAAGTAGGTGTCTCTGTGCAGCAGCTGGGGGCAGGCAGCTCTGTCCCCGAGGCAGCAGGAGCTGCCAGAGGGGCTGCAGGGCCAGGGCTCTTGTGCTGTGCTGGGCAGCAGGGTGGGCATGGAGGGGCTGCAGGCAGAGAGGGAGGGGGATGTGCTGGGCACAAGAGCAGGGGAGACAGAGAGTGACTGGCCCCATTGCAGGGCCTCTCACCCTTGCTGGGGGCCTTGGGCCATGTCTGAGTTACACTGTGGACATGGCTGTGCCTGGCCCTGCACCTCTCGGGTCCTGACCTGTCCTTGTCCCCATCCTCCTGACCTGACTCCCCACCTCTACCTCAGACCTGCCCCTGACTACAGCCAAGAAAGCCTTGGCAAGGGAAGCTGGGACCCAAGGAGATCCCAAAGAAGGCTGTAAATGCAAAAGGTGACCCTATATCCATAGCAGCAACTCTTGCCTGACAGGCAATTTAAAGGTGTCAGGAGAGCTTCAGAGTTGGACCCTCTACCCAGGAAACACTGCATGCAGAGTCTTAGCTGCATGAAGAAGCAAAAGCAGTCACTTGGGGTCTGATTTGATGATGCCCAGCTATGACAACAGGTCTTTCTGTGTCACAGCTCAACTGTTTACGAACCATTTGTGACTGCTTCCTGCTACAAGGAGGATGTTGTTGGGAGCAGCAAGAGCAGGGCTGCTCTGTATGGGAAGAAAAGCCGGGAGCTGAGGGTGCCAGCAAGGCAGGCAGGGCAGGGACCCACTGACGAGACATGCTGTCCCACAGTGCCCGTACAAGAAGAGCAGAGCAGGTTTGGGGATGGTAACCAGGATAAGGCACAGTCCAGCAATGGCCATACAAGACTGAAGGGCTCCCACCGGCCTTGCTTTGCACTGGAGGTCAGACTAGAGACCTCCAGAGGTCCCTTCCCACAAAAACTCCTCTGTGATTCCATGAATTCTTGCTCCTCAGCCTCTAATCCAGCACCGCTGGCAGGGGGATGAGTGCACCTAGGGCAGGGCAGAATGAGTCTAGCTAGGAGAGCATCGGGGGAAGATGCAAAGGTCCCTGGCTCAGTCCTGGGCTTTGGAAAACTTCCTCACGCACCCTGAGAGGCTTCATCTGCCTCTTGCACCCTGCCCTGTGCTCCCCTCCCATCAAAGCAGCCACAAAGGCATTGCCCATCCGGTGCCCCTGCCATGCGGCCGAGGGAAGGGGTCTTTTGCTCCACCTTCCCAGCTCCTCCCCCCACTCCTGCCACCGCTCCTGCTGTGCCCATGTCAAACCCTCCTGCTGCCAGACTGCCCCAGGCCCAAGGCAGCTCCAGCTCCCTCAAGGGCTGCACTGGAACCGTTCAGGAGTGGGTGGAGGTGGGGCTGGCACCGCCAGGCTGGATCAGGAGAGGGCAGCTCCCACAGAATCACAGAATGGTAGAGGTTGCAAGAGATCTCTGGAGATCATCTAGTCCAAACCCCCTGCTCAAGCAGGGTCACCTAGAGCACGTTGCACAGGATCACATCCAGGCGTGTTTTGAATATCTCCAGAGAAGGAGACTCCACAACCTCTCTAGGCAACCTGTGCCAGTGCTCTGTCACCCTCACAGGAAAGAAGCTTTTCCTCATATTCAGATGGAACTGTCTGTGTTCCAGGTTGTGCCTGCTGCCTTGCATCCTGTCACTGGGCACCACTGAAAAGAGTCTGGCCGCATCCTCTTGACACCCTCCCTTCAGATACTTGTACACATTGATAAGATCTCCTCTCAGCCTTCTCTTCTCCAAGCTAAACAGGCCAAGCTCTCTCAGCCTTTCCTCATAAGAGAGATGCTCCAGTCCCCTAATCATCTTTGTAGCCCTTCGCTGGACTTGCTCCAGTAGTGCCACATCCCTCTTGTACTGGGGAGCCCACAACTGGACACAGTACTCCAGATGTGGCCTCAGCAGGGCTGAGGAGAGGGGGAGAATCACCTCCCTCCACCTGCTGGCAACACTCTTCCTGATGCAGCCCAGGATACCATTGGCCGTCTTGGCCACAAGGGCACACTGCTGCCTCATGCTTAACTTGGTGTCCACCAGCACTCCCAGGTCCTTCTCCGCAGAGCTGCTTTCCAGCAGGTCCACCCCCAACCTGTACTGCTGCATGGGGTTATTCCTCCCCAGGTGTAGGACCCTGCACTTGCCTTGTTGAACTTCAGGAGGTTCCTCTCTGCCAACCTCTCCAGCCTCTCCAGGTCTCTCTGAATGGCAGCACAGCCCTCTGGTGTATCCGCCACTCCTCCCAGTTTTGTATCGTCAGCAAACTTGCTGAGGGTGCACTCTGCGTCTTCATCCAGGTCATTGATGAAGAAGTGGAACAAGACTGGACCCAGTCCTGACCCCTGGGGGGAAACCGCTAGCTACAGGCCTCCAACTAGACTCTGCACCGCTGATCACAACTCTCTGAGCTCTGCCATTCAGCCAGTTCTCAATCCACCTCACTGTCCACTCATCTAGCCCACACTTCCTGAGCTTCCCTATGAGGATGTTATGGGAGGCAGCGTCAAAAGCCTTGCTGAAGTCAAGGGAGACAACATCCACTGCTCTCCCCTCATCTACCCAGCCAGTCATTCCATCAGAGAAGGCTATCAGATTGGTTAAGCGTGAATTCCCCTTGGTGAAGCCATGCTGACTACTCCTGATCACCTTCTTGTCCTCCACATGCTTGGAGATGGCCTTCAGGATGAGCTGCTCCATCACCTTTGCAGGGATGGAGGTGAGGCTGACTGGCCTGTAGTTCCCTGGGTCCTCCCTCTTGCCCTTTTGGAAGACTGGGGTGACATTGGCTTTCTTCCAGTCCTCAGGCACCTCTCCTGTTCTCCAGGACCTTTCAAAGATGATGGAGAGTGGCTTAGCAATGACATCCGCCAGCTCCCTCAGCACTCGTGGGTGCATCCCTTTGGGGCCCATGGATTTGTGGGTGTCAGGTTTGCTTAAATGATCTCTAACCCGATCCTCCTCCACCAAGGGAAAGTCTTCCTCTCTCCAGACTTTCTCTCTTGCCCCCAGGGTCTGGGGTTCCTGAGGACTGGCCTGAGCAGTAAAGACTGAAGCAAAGGTGGCATTCAGTAACTCTGCCTTCTCTGCATCCTTCGTCACCAGGGCACCCACCCCATTCAGCAAAGGGCCCACATTTTCCCTAGTCTTCCCCTTGCTACTGCTGTATTTGAAGAAGCCCTTCTTGCTGTCCTTGACATCTCTCGCCAGATTTAATTCCAAACGGGCCTTAGCCTTCCTCGTCGCATCCCTGCATACTCTGACAACGTTCCTATATTCCTCCCAAGTGGCCTGGCACCCTTTCCGCTTTCTGTAGACTTCCTTCTTCTGGTTGAGTTTTGCCAGGAGCTCCTTGCTCATCCATGCAGGTCTCCTGCCTCCTTTGCTTGACTTCCTACTCATAGGGATGCACTGCTCTTGAGCCTGGAGGAGGTGATGTTTGAATATTAACCAGCTCTCTTGAACGCCCCTTCCTTCTAGGGCCCTCACCCATGGGATTCCTCTGAGTAGGTCCCTGAAGAGGCCAAAATTTGCTCTCCTGAAGTCTAGGGTTGCGATCCTACTTAGTGCCCTGCCTCCTCCTCGCAGGATCCTGAACTCCACCATCTCATGGTCACTGCAGCCAAGGCTGCCTCCAACCTTCACATCTTCAACCAGTCCTTCTGTCTGTTAGTAGGAGGTCCAGAAGCACACCTCTCTTTGTTGGCTCCTCCGCCACCTGTGTCAAGAAGTTGTCACCAATGCTCTGTAGGAACCTCCAGGACTGTTTGTGCCTAGCTGTGTTGTCTCTCCAGCACATATCAGGGTGGTTGAAGTCCCCCATGAGAACCAGGGCCTGTGATCGTGAGGCTATCAGGCACTGAGGCATAAGTGACCTCACAACCACAATCATCAACCACATGACCAGCACTGGCCTATCAGGCTCTCAGCCACAAGTGACGTCACAACCAAATACTGCAGCCACATGACCAACACTGGCCTGTCAGGCCCTGAGGCACGAGTGACCTCACAAACATAACCAGAAACCACATGACCAGCATTGTCCTATCAGGCACTGAGCCACCGCTGACCTCACAACCACAAACAGCAGCCATTTCCCTAGCACTGGCCTATCAGGCACTAAGGGAGACGTGACCTCACAAGCACAAAAAGCAATGATGTGTCGCCTTGTTGCCTGTCATTTACAGATGTACAAGTGGCCTAACAATGTGCATCGAAGGAAGTTGCTTGCTGCTTGTCTATCTGGTTCTGAGGAAGTAGTGTCTTCACATGCTTCATCAAAGCCATGTGCCTGCTGCTGGCCTATCAGATAGTAAGGCAAGAGTGACCTCACAAACAAAAACAGCAGCCGTGTGCCTACCACTGGCCTCTCAATACTCAAAGAAAAGCGACCTCACAGTCTGCACTGAGGCCATGCGCCTGCTGCTGGCCTATCATGGACTGAGGACACGATCCCCAGAAGCACAAACAGCACTAACCTCCCTACCGCTGCTCTACCAGGTGCTCATGCAGAAGGGAGCTCAGAACCACAAACAGCAGCAATGGGCCTGCTCCACATTTCTGAGGCACTGAGACACAAGGGACCTCACCATCATCACCAAAGCTATGGGCATGCTGTTGGCCTACCAGCTTCAGAAGCACAACTCACCTCACAAGCACAAATGGCATCGACGTGCCTGCTGCTGCCCTATCTGGGACTGAGTTAGAAGGGATCGAAAAAGTGCAGACCTTCACAGAGGAGAAGCTCACCTGGGCCACTCTCACGTCCCTTGATTACGCTGTTATTACTCTGTACAGAACAGTCTTCTGCAAACAGCTGTCATCTCCTGGCAAGACTCTCTCCAGGTCATGGCACAGCTCCACTCTGTCACCCTGCGCACAAATCACAAAAGGGAATTATTGGTCTTGCTTTTCCTTTAGCACCATCAAGTCCGAGCTGGGAACCTTTGCACTGCAGCACCTACACAACGACAGCAGGATGCCACTTCCATTTCTAGTGCATTTCTAGGTACAGAGACCAGCTGAGGGAGCAGCTCCACAGGAAATTGTTGCTGACACTGTCAGATCAGCTCAGCCCTGCACCAGCCATCAACCTGATGCCAGACCTCTGCTCTGCCACCCAGTCTACAAACACACTGTCTCTGCCCCACAGAGCTGCCTCTTCTGCTAGATACAACCAAGTGCCAGCACGAAGAGATGGATGCAGGACACTCGCCTCTTGCACACTCCCCAGCCACTGCTCTGCTTGCTGCCTTCCCTTGGCTCCTCAACCCAGACACACAGCAAAGCTCTTGCAGTAACACCACAAGGTGGCCAAGGCACTCTGGGCTCGCAAGGCCTGTGCAAATGATCTGCACAAGATCAGGCAGGCACAGAGCTGGCTCTTTGTGCAATGCTGCTCTTTTCAGAGGGAAGGATCCTACTTTCTTTGGGCACAGCAGACTGCTGCTTTCCACCTCCATCCCCTCAGGAACCTCCACCTAGGGCTGGGGGAGATGGGGATTTTGTTTAGTAATAGAAAATATACAGATACAATGTAGAAACAGTTGAGAGTCCGGAAGGCCTCCTGAGCCCAAAGGAACCTCGGGTCCTTTACTTTACTTACTTGGACAAGGAGCCCCAGGGAAGGGAAAAAGGGTGCAGAGGCTTTGACATGAGGCCCAAGCAAGGAGACAGACCCACACTGGACGGCTGCTGAAATGCCAGCTGTCCTGGCTGTGCAGGCTCTGCAGCAGCAGTGTGGGCTCCACAGCTGCATTCACAGAGCACTGAGGGCTGAGTGCCACGGGCAACCTGGCCCTAGGCACATCTTCACCCCCTCGCAGAGCCAAGAGCCCAAGAGCTGTCAGACTTCCTCAGGTCAAGCTACGGAGGCTTTGTGGCCCTCACACAAAGGCACTGAAGACATGCGGGCATTTATTATAAGGGTCTTGCACTCGTCCTATATGGCACCACAACCTCCTAGGAAAAAGAGGGGTCACAGTAGCATTTGCTGAGTGGGCCGGCAGTAACAGCAGTTGTGGGACGCAGAATTTGCAGCACAGCAGAGGTACCAGGAGGTGAACCCACACCCCAAGTCACCCAGAGAAGCCAGGCGCAATTATGGAAGCCTTCACATCCACACATAGCCTCTTTTCATTCACTTGCAGCTGCTTCTAGAGCCTGAGTTGGGGGCCAGCTGGAGAATTTCCTTGGCCAGCTCAAATGACACTAGATGCCGACTACTGTTAGAGCACCCCTAACTATGATGCTGAGACACATGGAGATGCCTACAGTGCAAACTGCTAATTCAGTGCAGACACGTGATGTAATGACATAGAAACAGGCTGGCAGGGCCATGTCAGATGCCCGGGGTTTCTAGCATAACCGCATGGATGGGACCTATGGGAAAATGATGCCCCCTTGGAGTGGTTGCTGGGCAGACAACACAGGTTATCTCAGGCTTTCCTACCTGCGCCCAGACAACTGAATCCCACCACTACTTTTAGGCAAAGTCCATCCCAACTGCATTCAAGCATGCTGCATAAATGGGAGGCACATCACGCCAAGGTCTCTGCTCTAGTCTCTGCTCTCTCAAAACCTTCTTGCTCTTCTCTGCCTGAACCTCTTCTCACCACCAGATGATATGAACAGGGACTGGGCTAATGATGACATCAGGGTGGCTGGATCACAGGCTGCCCACGCCCAGGGACTTCTTCAGTGGAAACCTTGTCCTGCCCGGAGATCTGTTTAAGAAGTCTGTCACAGGCACCAAGGTGCTACAAATCAGCTCAGGCAGCCAACCCCTCTCCTGCCATTCCTGCACAGTGCAGTTCTGTTTCTCCTGGCCTTGGGCACTGCAGGCTTTGCTCTCTTAGTGGGAAACTCGTTCCACCATTACATTGCCTCCTGCTATCTCTGCCAGTATGGCTCTGCTCTGGAGTGGGGCCATTGCACACACAGTGTCCTTGGCTCTTGGTAACAGGTTTCACCACAACCAGTCTGCTATCTATGCCACAGCTGATGCTCTGCACCCCAAATATATGCAAATGTATGCAGCATGGGATAGAGACAGAAGCAGAGAGAGATGCGCAAGCTGTCACAGGACTGCAACATCATTGGAATGACTGAGATGTGGTGGGATCACTCACATGACTGGAGGGTGATTCTTGTAGGGTACAATGTCTTCAGGACAGACTGTCAGAGAAGATGAGGAGGGAGGATGCCTTTTGTGTGAAGGGGAAGCTCGGATGTGTGGAGCTCTTCCTTGGGAGAGGCAAGGGTTTGGGTGAGTGCTTGAGGGTGAGCATCACAGTAGGGGTGACATCATGGTGGGAGCTACAGACCACCTAATGAGGGTAGGGAGGTGGATGCAGTCTCCTTTAAGCAACCTGAGCAAGTCTGTGGATCACAGGCCTTGGTTCTTGTTGGGGGGACTTTAATTCCCCTGACATGAACTGGAAGGGCAAACAGCAGAGTGCAAGCAGGCCAGGAGGTTTCTGGAGGGCATCAAGGACAACTTCTTCGCACAGCTGCCAGATGGGCCGATGCGGGTGATGCTTTCTTTTATCTGGAAATTTCAAACAGGGAGGAACTGATCAGAGTGGGATAGTAGCAGAAAGGCAGTTCTTACATCCATCTTCAAAAAAGGCCACAAGGGCAACCTGGGGAGCTGCAAGCAGTTCAGCCTCCCTTTGGTGAGGAGTGAGTCATGCAGTGAATCCTTTCAGATCATATTTCTGGGCCCATGAAGGAGAAGCAGGTGCCTGGGAACAGTTAGCATGCATTTACCAAGGGTAAATTCTGCCTAACCAACCTGATTGCCTACTATGAATTAATAACTGTATTTGTGGATGGAGAAGAGTAAATGTTCTTTAACTAGACTTTAGCAAGGTGTTTGAGACTGTCTCCCACAATATTCTTGCATGCATGTTAGAACGTTAAAGTCTAGAAGAGCAGACAACCAGATGGGTAAAAAGCTGCTTGGATGATCAGAGGCTCTGAGGGCAGTGGTGAATGGGTAGGACTCTTCCTGGAGGCCAGGGAGAAGTGGAGCACCCGAGGGTCTCTCCAGGAACTTGTCCTGTTTATCATCTGTATCAGTGACATGGAAGAGGAAACACTCATCATGCCTGTAGATGACCCCAAACAGAAGGCGGGGGGGGTCCAGTCCTATGCTTGAAGGCTGCCATTGAGAGGGACCTAGACAGGCAGGAGGAATGGGCTGTCAGGAACCTCATGGAATTCAACAAGGACAAATGTCAGGGCTTGCATCTGTGATAAACCAACACCCCACTGTGTCACAGGCTGGGGCCTGAGGGCCTGGGGAGCAGCTCTGTGGAAAAGGACGTGAGGGTGCTGGGGGATAGGAGGCAAAACATGAGGCAGCAGCATTCCCTGGCAGCAAAGAAGGCCAGAAGCATTGTGGGCTGCATGAGCAGGAGCACAGCCAGGAGGTCGAGGGGAATGGTGATCACCTTCTAGTCAGTATTCATTAGACCACATGTAGAACCCTGCATCCAGGTTTGGGTTCCCAGAGCAAGAAAGAGGATGATAAGTGGGAGCGAGTCTCACTGAGGGCCCTCATCATAGTTGAGGACCTGGAGCACTTGCTCTGTGAGGAAATGGGGCTGGTTCCACTTGGAGAAGAGATGGCTTTGGAGGGATCTCATAGCACCCTTCCAATGGCTACGAGGAGGTCCTCAAGAAGGTGGAGCCAGGCTCTTCACCAGGGTGCATGGTGGGAGGATAAGAGACAACGGGCATAAGCTGGAAGAAGAGACGTCCGTGCACATGATAAGGAAAAGCTTTTCCACTACAAGGATGGTCAAGGATTGGAAATGGCTGCCCAGAAAGGCTGTGCAGTCTCCTCCCTAGGAGGCTGCCAAGACCAGACTGGATGAAGGCCAGAGCAACCTGCTCTGACCCCAGAGATGACCCTGCTGTGAGCAAGCAGATTGGGCTGGAGACCTCCTGAGCTCCCTACCACCCTGAAGGAATCCGTGATTCTAGCCACTTATTGATATTCTCTTGTTGATGTCAGGGAAAGCATGCATGTGCCCTGTGACAGTGGAAGGAGGCCAGCTTTCTTGTCATCTTCCAGTCAGAATTATTCAGATGCAGGGCTTCTTGGCAGGAATCCCCAAGACAGCCCTGATCAATCCTTTGCTTCACTTCTAATTTCCCTGTTTTTTTTCTTCCACCCTCCTAAGTCTGTCTCTTTTACCACTCTGATCTCGTCCGCTACAGCACACACCAGTCCTGCTTACCCTTAACTCATTGGTGCTGTGTTCTTTTTTTTTTTTTTGGGGGGGGGGGGGAGGTTGTTTGTTTTGTTTTGACACAGAGGATTTTCGTTCGGTCCAGAAGAAAATTGGATGATTTGGACAACAGATACTTCATGAAGGTTTACAAGAGAAGTGCCAAGTGCTGTGCCTAGGTGGGAATAAACCCATCCATTAGGAGAGATTGAGGGACTTGGGCTTCTTTAGTCTGGTGAAGTGGAGGCAAAAGGCGGTAGAGTAGGAAACTCTGATTGCTTGAAGGGTGGTTTCAGAGATGATAGAGCTTTTCTTGGTAGTGGGATACAGCATGAGAAGGGGAAAGAGCCACAAACCGCAACTTGAGAGGTTCCGACTGGACTTCAGGTCAAATGAATGTAACTCATAGGGTAGTGCTGAGGTGCAACAGGTCACCCAGAGGGAGTCTGTGATCAGCCCCTGCCTTTGTGTTTCAAGGAAAAGCAAGGGAGGACAGGAAGATATCAGGAGAGGTGGAGAGATTGCAGGGTGAGAGCAAGGTGGGGAAGCAGCTTGGGTGTGCACAGTCTGCAGGGAAAGAGGCACAGGCGTGGGAAAGCACAGGACAGCCTGTGGTGGAGATGGCTGAGGGCACTGCCAAGGCTGAAAGCTCCCAGCACAGCTAGGTCTTTGTCCTCTTGGCTATGGCTGGTGCCTCTGACATTGAGGCCCCCGAGAAGACACCATTCCTTAAAGCGCTGTGGCCTTGCTACCTCCTTGTCCCTTGGGAGCCCAGGAGGTACCGTATCATGGTCCTGCACTTAGCCTTGTGCACCCTCACCCACAAAGTGGCCCCAGGAAGAGCCCTGACCAATGTGGGATGGAAAGCATCACCCTTCCCAGGAGCTGGCTGTCAGGGCCTGGTCACTCTGCTTGATAACACACATCAAGGTTGACTTGGCATCACAGCCACCCTCACTTTGCCTACCTGCAATCAGGGCCTCCGACTTTCAGCTCTAATCAGCCCCTGTGGGGGTTTTGTCGGTAATGGCCCTCAGTGGGACCCCTTATCTTTAAAGAAACTTGGGGTTTTCTTCTGACTTTAACTTCTGCAGAGGTTGCTTCAGCCTCCTCTCAGGATCTGGAGTTCATGGGCTCAGCACCAAATACACCCAAGGGGTCATTAAAATGCAAAAAAAAAAGAAAAAGAAAAAGAAAAAAAATAGAAAAAAAAACCCTAAGGAGCCATGCCTCTTTCCATAATTTTCTTCAGCTCTTCAATTTTTGTGTCACTAATTGGAAAGTTTGCAGGAGTGTATTGAAATTAGGCAGATTTCAATGAGTACCTGAAAAGAAAGTTGTGTGCTTCTTAAGCTTCTTAAGCTTTCTTCAGTTTTCAGAATAAGTCATACCCTCATTCTCCAACTCATATTGATCCAGAGTATCTCTTAATGAAGTCAGGACCTGTAGGCAAAGCAGTATTTCTGATAGGAGACATGTATGGAGAACATTCCTCCCCAGCTCCCCAGCCCTGCCATTTCCCTCATCAGCCACTGGGGACATCAGATCACTCTTGTGAAAATCGAACCTTTTGCCACTCAAGGCTGTAGCTGAATTCTACACCTCATGTGCACCAATTCCCACCTGCTTTCCTTTGAGAACTAGCTGCAGACAGACACAGAAGGATTTGTCTTAATTGCAAAGAAAGATAAACTTCATCCAGTGTCATAAGAAATAAAATAGAATCCTCAACTGTGCACATGCCCAGAGAGTCTGATGCAAAGATGACTTTAGAAATGACCAGTTCAGCAGGATATATGGAAAAATGTGAAAGGTTACTGAGATTAAATCCACAGCATAAGAGACAGAGCAGTGGTCATGCAAGTTAATGGGCAGATCGATATTTCTTCTCCCGAGTCTAACACCCTTCCTGAATATTTCCATTATTTCATCATAGGAAAACATTGACATTAAAATTAGACAATCATTTGAGCTGAGGAAAGTGTGCTCCTATTTTTGAAATGTTGAAAACAGTTCTTCACCTTTCCAGGCAGAGCTCAGCTGTCCAAACACAGGCACCCAGTGGCACTTGGAGAGGCCCCGGTGTCTCTGAGGTCCCTGCCTGGCCCTGGAGACTGGAGTCCCTTGGAGCTGCAGAGGAAGGCTGGGCAGAGGGGACCAGGGCACCTGCAATAGCACCACCTGTCCATGACCCTGTGACTGCATCCCAACCCCAGTTCTGAAAATTACTTTTCTTTTTGGACAAAAAGATAATGCATAATCGCCCCAAAAGACTAGTTTACAAAACAGAACAAATCAGGAAAGATAATAACTCAAAAAATATAAAAGCTATAAAGTGTAAAACATTTCTCTGCTTTCAAACTTTTACTTAATTTCTTTCTTGTTTCATTTTTAAAGGAATTTTCTAACCATTTCTGTTATAATTTGGCCTGCACCACTAAACAAGATATTTTTGTTTCTCAGAGAGACCCAACAGCTCAGAAAACCACCCCCTGCCCATGGCTGTCCATGCCACTCCTCACTCTTTGCACAGAGCACATCGCACTCTGAGGTGTCAAGCTCTCTCGACTGATGAGGAAAGCAGGGTGACCAGCTTCAAGGAAATACTCTGCTTCTGGATGGCCAAATTTGCACAAATCTCAACATACCTGTCTTACTGTGACATTTTAAAGGAGTCGCTAAATCATCTCGCTACACTCCCTTTTCATTGTACAGGCAGGTGATCATCTATGGTAGAAGGCAATCAGGTTGGTCAGGCATGGTTTCCATTTCCCCTTGATCAACCCATGCTGCCTCTTCCAGGTCTTCCCTTCCTATGCTTGGAGATGGTTTCCAGGAGGATTTGCTCCATCACCTTCCCAGGCACTGAGATGAAGATGACCAGCCTGTCGTTCCCCACACCCTCCCTCTTGCCCTTCTGCAAAATGGGTGTGATGTCTGCCTTTTCCCCGTCATCAGGAACCTCCCTGATTACCCTGACATTTCCTAGACAATTGGGAGCAGCATTGCAGTGACTCCAGGCACCTCTCCCTGCACCCTGGGGTGCTTCCCGTCTTGTCCCGTGGACTTGTGTATTCCCACTGGGCAAAAGTCCTCCCCAGCTGCATCGTCCTCTACCATGGGTGAGGCTTTGTTAACACAGATGCTGCCAAAGGACTTGGGGGCCAGGGAGGCCTGGCAGTAGACAAGACCAGGAAAAGACAAGGTAAAAGAGGCAATGAGCTCCTCAGCCTTTCCCCTCTCTTTGTCACTACGTCCCCTGCCCCACTGAGCAGGGACACCACATTTTCTTTGGATGGCTGCCTTGTACTGCCAACGTCCTTACAGAAGCCCTTCTGGTTACCCTCCCCATCCTCTCCTAGATCCAGATCCAGCTCCAGCTCCAGCTGTGCTTTGGCTTGCCTAACTCCAGCCCAAACAAGATGAAATCCTCTCTCCTACAGTCCGGAACGGTGACTCTGTTATTCCTCTTACCTCTCCACCATCTCGCGGTCACAGCAGTGACAGACAACCTCCACATTCACATCGCCATCCAGCCTGAGCTTCAGGCAAGAAACCAAGGGGAGGATGGCACCATCTACATAGACGCGCAAACTACAGAGGTACAGAAATCACACTGCAGAAAAGCTTTCTCTTCTCCCCTCACCACTGAGGGGATCCAGGCAATGGACTTTCAGGTGTTTAAAGGTGGATGCAAAGAATTTCCGTTGTAATGTAGATATGCCTGAGGCAGTGCCTCCCAGGCTGCCCTTACAGTCAACAGGGAGGAGGAGGTGTTCACCTGCCCCCTTTTAGATGGTCACATAAAACACAAGGGACTCCTGTCCCAGAGACATTTGTTCTGTGCTTGAAAAGGGGCCTGAGATCATAGGCTTTCAGGATAATTCAGCTTGAAGAGACCACAGGAGGCCTATAGTGCAAGCTGCTGCTCAAAGCAGGGTCAGGTAGGGCGTCAGAAACCAAAAAAATGCCACTGCCAAAAGACTTCTGGGGTGATAGAGAAGGAAAAGGCAGTAGAGGGTTGACGGGGTGATTCCATGGAAAAAAGGCTTTCCTTTTTCCCCTTCTCCCAAGAATGAAATCCTCAGCTCTCCAGAGAGAAGCTGGGACACAAACTTGGACACTAACATGGAGGCGGAGAAGCTCCTGAGTCCCTTACAGACAGAGGCTGGTCCAAAGTCCACCACCCCAATGGCACCAGACCCCCAGGCATGCCTGCCTTGTTGCTGGGCACCCTCCACCCCCAGGCAGGAGGTGTGCGGGGAAGAGAGTGGAGTCTGCAGCCTGCAGACCTGGCCTCCCAGCAGGTGGGGTGGGACCCCGCTCCTCTAGATGAGACTGGGCTCTCCTGCATTTCACCAGGGTGAAGCCTGCATCCCCTCCAGCTGGTTATACAGCTCGGCAGGAAGGGCCAACACGGGAAACACAATCTCTCTTTCGGGGAGTAAAGAGCGAGAAGGGAGGGCAGAGGGGGATCTGCTCATGCCCTGGGCAGTGATTCCCTCCCTGCAGCCAGTACAGCCCTGCTGATGCCCTGTAACCCATGAGTCCAGGGGAGGGGACTCCGATCTGCTCTGGCTCTAAAGATTTCTCAGCGCTTCAGACCCAGGATGCAAAGCACCAGTCTGGGGACACCTCAGCAGTGGAAGGGTCTGAATGCCTGGTGTGTTCCTGGGAACTTCTCTGTAGTCTCCCGGCACTGCTTTGACTCCTGTTGCCCATGGAGCAGAGACTCCTTCTGAGGATGAACTCACTCACTGTGTGACTCTGAGGACAGGCTTGACCAGGCAGTACAAATGCCAGCAAGGCCTCTACCCCACAACAGTGTCCCTTGCCCAGGACTTTGCCTTCTAACCCCTTCCTCCTAGAGGATTTGGATTCAGAGGTACCGCTGTAAATCTGCAGAACCATGTTGTGCTCTGAGCTGGGCTAACTTTACATTTAGATTCAAGTTGGTAGATCCCTTCTCCAGGAGAGTTTTTAAAGATTTGCTGTCCCGTGCCGCAGTGCTGCTGAACTACCATGGTTATTTTTTTATTTTTTCCTTCAGCTCATTTGGAATTTCCCTTCCTGCATCTTCTCCTTGTTGTCTCTTGACCTTTCCTCCCCTTGGCCCTCAGCCATAACATCCCGTCTACTTTGACTGAGGACAATCACAGCCTTGTCTCGAAGCACAACCTTGCTGGGATCTCCTGGGAATATGCAGGCAGGCCATCATGGCCATCTCCAAGCAGAGCTATGTGCTGCAGGTCCCTACATGGTCTCAGAAGAGAGCATATGGAGACATAACATGTCCCACGGCAGAGCCTGTGGGCCAATGCCAGGGCAGAGCCAAGGGCAGCAGGCATGAGAAGAGAAGACCTCCAGCAGCTCCTCTCCACACCTGGGCTGGGAGTGATGCACCTGGCAGTGCTCCTGAGAGAGGACGGTGACACAGGACAAGGGGCACAGTGCAGTGTTGGGCACCAACCATCTGTGCTGAGTCTGGGAGTCCTGGCAGGTGGTGCTGGTGCCTGTAGTCCTTAAGAACCCCCCCCCCCCTCCCAGTCCTGTTAGCAGCAGTGAGTCACTTCCGTGCCAGTCAGGAGCTTCTGGAATGCTGTGGCTCCCATCTGTGCCTCATCCCTCCACTGACCGAGCCCTGCTGCCTTGCATGCAGTCCCACGGCCCCCACTGTGCAGGCACCACACAGGACAGGGAGCGTTCTGAGGTGGGGAAACGTCCCCCCACCATGGTCCCCATGACAGTCCTCGGTGCCCTGGCCACTGTGGCCCTCCTGCCTGGCAGCCTCCCACCAGTCCCCAGACCCTGCCCAGCCCTTTCGCTGTCCCCCTGGGGTTAGCAGAAGGCCATTCTCTGGGGTCTGCTGAGGTCTGAGCCTGCAGAGAGGCCAGACAGTGCTGGCCATTCCCCTAAGACAAGTGCTGATGTCAGCAGGCAGACAAAGATGGTCACATTCCAAGATCACCCCTCACCAGGACCATGGGGAATCGCCAGTGCTGGAAATGGCTGGTATGAGGGTCTGGGTCTGGGAGGAGTTTCCTGGGGCAGTTTCTCCTCTCTGTTCATGCAGCAACAAGCTGAGCTGGATCTTCCCACTGAGGCACCCTGCTTGAGGGCCCCCATGGGAGGAGGATGGTCTACAGGCCCAGTAAATGGCCTCAGGACCTCCTCTGCATGCTCCCTGACAGCCCTGCAGAGGACGCAGCAGAGGGCTCATCCTGCCAGGGCTCACAGCTGGACATCCAGTCCTCCAGCTGGGCATGGAGCCTTGTCTGGGGGGATGACTTTGGGAGTAAGGACCAGCACACAGGGTGGGCGAGATTGTCTCAGGGAAATGTGCTGGGGACAGTGCGTGAGGGACATCAGCTTTGGAGGAAGAGTCATCCTTCAAGGACTGCACTGTGTAGAACCTACTTTATTACAGAGATACTGTGCGGGAGTCAGCTCTGACCCACTGTTGGACACAATCTTAAATAGGCACCAGGTGAGACAGAGCAGTCTCAGTAGAGGTGGAATAAATCCAACCATTGGTGTAGCAACATGGTGACAAATAATAATAACAACAGAAATAGTAGTAATAATAAAAATAAAGTGAACAAACAAAGCTCAGTCCTGGTACGGGACACAGGGGGAATCATTTGTGAAGAACAATGGCAATGTTACCACTGCTGAAAAATGTCCATGAAATCAGTTTCCTCAGGGCATCTTTGAGCTCCTTGTTCCTCATGCTGTAGATGTGGGGGTTCAGAGTTGGAGGCACCACTGCATACAGAACAGCCACCACCAGATCCAGAGCTGGGGAGGAGAGGGAGGGGGGCTTCAGGTAGACAAACAGAGTGCTGACAAAGAGGGACACCACGGTCAGGTGAGGGAGGCACATGGAAAAGGCTTTGTGTCGTCCCTGCTCAGAGGGGATCCTCAGCACAACAGTGAAGATCTGCACGTAGGACAGCACAATGAAAATGAAACACCCAAAGCCTAAACAGGCAGTAACTACAAGAAGCCCAACTTCCCTGAGGTAGGAGTCTGAGCAGGAGAGCTTGAGGATCTGGGGAACTTCACAGAAGAACTGGTTCACTGTGTTGCCTTGGCATAGTGGTATTGAAAATGTGTTCCAAGTGTGCAGGAGAGCATGGAGAAAACCACTGCCCCAAGCAACTGCTGCCATTTTGACACAAGCTCTGCTGCCCATGAGGGTCCCATAGTGCAGGGGTTTGCAGATGGCAACAAAGCGGTCATAGGTCACGACAGTGAGGACAGAATACTCTGCTGAGCATAAAAAAAAAGAAGAAAAAGACCTGAGCAGCACATGCCAAGTAGGAAATGGCCCTGGTGTCCCACAGGGAATTGGCCATGGATTTGGGGACAATGATGGAGACAGTGCCAAGGTCAAGGAGGGAGAGGTTGAGGAGGAAGAAGTACATGGGGGTGTGGAGGCGGTGGTCACAGGCTACGGCTGTGATGATGAGGCCGTTGCCCAGGAGGGCAGCCAGGTAGATGCCCAGGAAGAGCGAGAAGTGCAAGAGCTGCAGCTCCTGCGTGTCTGCGAATGCCAGGAGGAGGAACTCATTCAGTGAGCTGCTGTTGGACATTGGCTCCCACTGGGCATGAGGGACTCTCCAGGGAGAAAAAGACAGGGACAAGTTAGGAGAGACTTTGAAAGGAAAATAAATAAATTAATAAAATGTTCCATTTCTTATTAAAAATCCCACATGGCTTCTCTCTTTTTTGGGAGGCTCTTTGCCCAGTTCCCTTGCTTGAGCTCTGGTTTGTGCTGCCTGAGTGTGTCACGAGGAGCAGGGACCTCTGCCCGTGGGCTCCACAGGAGTCCGTCCTGCTGTACCTGAAGAGGGTTCACGGGAATGGGGGTGACTAGCTCTGACACTCACAGTTTCTGTCAAAAGAAGTCCACTTACCTTGTGGAAGGTCTTTTCAGCATCTTCACTCCGATTTGTAAAGAATGAGGGTTGAGGAACAGAGTTTTAGGGATTTTAAAATATTGTTTATTTTCTTTGAGATGCCCTTGTCACCCCTGGGGAGTGCTCTTTAAAAATGGAAATCCTTGGCATTTCTACCGTGAGTCCTGACAGGAAAGCATCCACTGTCACTTGGTGCGGAGTCAGGACATCACATCTGTCTATTAGTCTCGTTTCCAGCTCTCCTGTGCTCGCACCTCTTTGAGCTGGAGGATGATGTTACTCTAAAAAGAAACCCGCCCCTGCTGAGAGCAGAGGAGTCCAGTTTCAAAGTTCAGATCTCCAAACTTCTCTCCCTTTCTCTGGGCACCTGAGGGAACTCTCCATACTCCCCTTCTAGACAAGGACACACAGGGCTCTTTTCAGATGCCCACATACAGCCTCCCACCACCATCTCCATACTCGCAGCATCTCTGCACCTTCCTCATGGGGCTCTCAGATATCACAGCAATGCTCTGAGAGAGCAGTGCCTTTCTAGAGGGCAGCACGCAGCCTGCCAGGACACCACAGGGAAACGGTCAAAGGACTCTTAGGACTGGAGATGGGCTCTCCTTAAGGGAGAGTCAGCTCATTTCCCAGCCCCACAGACTGCATTTCCTGGAGCTCCACAGGTTAGAAGGGGGCTGGGGCAACCTCATTCCCATGGAGACCCCTCTCTTCCACAACTTGCAGCATCCATGTCTGAACTGCAGCTGAACACACCCAACCCCAGAAAGCCCAAGAACAAGAGGAGCAGCATGGACAGGAGGGGAAACAAGGAGTAACACAATGATCCTGGTGCCAAGGGAGGCAGGGAGAGAGACGGAGAGGCATTCTGGAAAGCCTCCACCTTACCCAGCTGGGCATGCCACCTCGCAGATGGCAACATTGAGGACAGTCACTCTCAGCCCCTTTGTCAGGCAGCACAAAATGGACCCATGGCACGAGAGATGCCCCTCTCCTCTGCCAGAGGTCTGGCTGCAGAGGAGGTGGCTCAAAGCGAGGGCTTCCATGCCTTTGAGGATAGAGGCTCTGCTGGGCTTCCCTGCACATTTCTGCTCCCTGGAGCTGTCCCTGCCAGCAGCTCCTTCTCTGTCCCAAGACCCAACCTTCCTTGTGTGTGCTCAGGTCTACCTTACAGAATCCTCCCGGGACAGGGCACTGGCCAGGGGCATTGCTGTGCTCAGAAGTCCTAAGGAACAGGTCACATGAAGCCTGACAATGCCTTAAAGGTGATGCTGATGCTGTCTGCAGGCCGGGTGAAGATGAAGGGGCTTGCTGAGTTTTTTCACTGACCTATTGATCTCTGAGAGGGAAAGTTTAGGAGTCCCAGTTCTTTGTCAAACCAGAAAACTCTTTCCTTTGGTCTTCCTGCCAAAATTAGGGAACCGAAAGCACATACCCTAAGAGGAAACTTCCTACCATTTCAAGCGGCCCTTCTCTTGAGCTCCATATTGAAAAGTCCCCTCAGGAATGTGCTCAGGGTGAGCTGCAGCGAACAGAGGCAGCAGTTTGCGCGAAGGGACCTTTGTTTCTGTTCCCTGTGGTGTACACTTCCTCAAGTATTGTCGTGACACGACGCACAGCGCGTTCCCCAGCGGCTGTTGGAGTTGCTGTGTCAGACGCTTGGACCCAGACCGACCCTCTGACAGCAGATGCAGCTCTACAGGTCTCAGGCTGCAGGGAGTGCTTGGGGCCTCTCCGGGAGGCCTGGGCTGGCAGCCAGCTCTCCTGCAGGAGGTGTGCTGCTGTTGACGAGTTGTGTTGTCAGGTAAGGGAGTTACAGGAGGAGGTCAGTAGGCTGCGCAGCATCTGGGAAGCGGAGCATGAGATAGACAGGGTACTCTCGGAGACTGTACAGCTCCAGGAGTCCCAACCCCCTGCAGCAGTGGAGTTGCCAGAGGGCTCTGTGCCGTGTGAAACGGTACATCATAACATCGTAGAAGAAGGCTGGAAACTGGTCACTGCTCGTGGGAGGAGAAAGGCTACTACTCCTCCTGAAGACCTGAAGCTGAAGAACAGGTTTAGTGCCCTCCAGGATGAGGAGGAGATGGGCATGGCTGCAAGGGAAGTACCTGGGACAACAGACCCTGTGCCCTGCCGGAACACCCGGAAAAAGCGGCGGGTGATTGTTGTGGGGGACTCCCTGCTACAGGGGACGGAGGCATCTATCTGCCGACCTGACCTCTTGTCTAGAGAGGTTTGTGGCCTGCCGGGGGCTCGTGTGAGAGATGTCATGCAAAGACTGCCAAGGCTTGTCCACGCTTCGGACTATTACCCACTGCTGCTCTTTCATGTGGGCGCCAATGACACCAAGGGCAAACTGGAGACCATCAAGCAGGATTTCAGAGCTCTGGGCATGGTGGTCAAGGGTCTGGGAGCCCAGGTCATCTTCTCCTCAATCCTGCCAGTGAGGGGGATGGATGGGAGGAGGAGGAGACGGACTTTCCAGGTTAACGACTGGCTGCACCGCTGGTGTTGGCAACAGGGTTTTGGTTTCTACGACCATGGGACCCTGTTTGAAGATCGACAACTGATGGCGGGAGATGGGATCCACCTCATGAGGCGGGGCACGCGGGTCTTTGCCAACAGGTTGGCCAACCTGGTAAGGAGGGCTTTAAACTAGGAAAGATGGGGGAAGGGGCGAGTTTTAGTGCCAGGGTAGCTGGCAAAAGACTGCTCAACTCGGGACGCCTCCAGCAGGTGAATGCAGCCAGGGAAGTGCACGTGGGATGTGGCTATGGAGGATCCTCTTGCATCCCTCCTGGGAAACCTGCATGCTCGATCACCTCTCTGAAATGCCTGTACACCAACGCACGAAGCATGGGGAACAAACAGGAAGAACTAGAGATATGTGTGCGGTCGCAGGGCCATGATCTCATTGCCATTACAGAGACATGGTGGGATAGCTCGCATGACCGGAGTGCTGTCATGGATGGCTACGTGCTTTCTAGGAAAGACAGGTCAGGAAGGCGAGGTGGTGGAGTTGCTCTTTATGTGAGAGAGCAACTGGAATGTATTGAGCTGTGCCTAGGGGTGGATGAAGAGCGAGTCGAGAGCTTATGGGTAAGGATCAAAAGGCAGGCTAACAGAGGTGACACTCTTGTGGGTGTTTACTACAGGCCACCTGATCAGGAAGAGGAAGTCGATGAGGCCTTCTACAAACAGCTGGAAGTAGCCTCACGATCCCAGGCCCTGGTTCTCATGGGGGACTTCAACCACCCTGATATCTGCTGGAAAGACAACACAGCTAGGCACAAACAGTCCTGGAGGTTTCTGCAGAGCATTGGTGACAACTTCTTGACACAGGTGGTGGAGGAGCCAGCAAGGAGAGGTGTGCTGCTGGACCTTGTCCTAACAAACAAAGAAGGACTGGTTGGAGATGTGAAGGTTGGGGGCTGCCTTGGCTGCAGTGACCATGAGATGGTGGAGTTCAGGATCCTGCGAGGAGGAGGCAGGGCACCAAGTAGGATTGCAACCCTGGACTTGAGGAGAGCAAACTTTGGCCTCTTCAGGGACCTACTTGGAGGAATCCCATGGGTGAGGGCCCTAGAAGGAAGGAGTGTTCAAGAGAGCTGGTTAATATTCAAACATCACTTCCTCCAGGCTCAAGAGCGGTGCATCCCTATGAGTAGGAAATCAAGCAAAGGAGGCAGGAGACCTGCATGGATGAGCAAGGAGCTCCTGGCAAAACTCAACCAGAAGAAGGAAGTCTACAGAAAGTGGAAAGGGTGCCAGGCCACTTGGGAGGAATAGAGGAACGTTGTCAGAGTATGCAGGGATGCGACGAGGAAGGCTAAGGCCCGTTTGGAATTAAATCTGGCAAGAGATGTCAAGGACAACAAGAAGGGCTTCTTCAAATACAGCAGTAGCAAGGGGAAGACTAGGGAAAATGTGGGCCCTTTGCTGAATGGGGTGGGTGCCCTGGTGACGAAGGATGCAGAGAAGGCAGAGTTACTGAATGCCACCTTTGCTTCAGTCTTTCCTGCTCCGGCCAGCCCTCAGGAACCCCAGACCCTGGAGGCAAGAGAGAGAAAGTCTGGAGGAAGGAAGACTTTCCCTTGGTGGAGGAGGATGGGGTTAGAGATCATTTAAGCAAACCTGACACCCACAAATCCATGGGCCCCAAAGGGATGCACCCATGAGTGCTGAGGGAGCTGGCAAACATTATTGCTAAGCCACTCTCCATCCTCTTTGAAAGGTCCTGGAGAACAGGAGAGGTGCCCGAGGACTGGAAGAAAGCCAGCGTCACCCCAGTCTTCAAAAAGGGCGAGAAGGAGGACCCGGGAAACTACAGGCCAGTCAGCCTCACCTGCATCCCTGCAAAGGTGATGGAGCAGCTCATCCTGAAGGCCATCTCCAAGCATGTGGAGGAAAAGAAGGTGATCAGGAGTAGTCAGCATGGCTTCACCAAGGGGAAGTCATGCTTAACCAATCTTCTATGATCTTCTAGCCTTCACTGATGGAATGACTGGCTGGGTAGATGAGGGGAGAGCAGTGGATGTCTCCCTTGACTTCAGCAAGGCTTTTGACACTGCCTCTCAGAACATCGTCATAGGGAAGCTCAGGAAGTGTGGGTTAGACGAACAGACAGTGAGGTGGATTGAGAACTGGCTGAATGGCAGAGCTCAGAGCATTGTGATCAGTGGCGCAGAGTCTAGTTGGAGGCCTGTAGCTAGTGGTGTCCCCCAGGGGTCAGGACTGGGTCCAGTCTTGTTCAACTTCTTCATCAATGACCTGGATGAAGGAACAGAGTGCACCCTCAGCAAGTTGGCTGACGATACAAAACTGGGAGGAGTGGCGGATACACCAGAGGGCTGTGCTGCCATTCAGAGAGACCTGGAGAGGCTGGAGAGGTGGGTGGAGAGGAACCTCCTGAAGTTCAACAAAGGCAAGTGCAGGGTCCTGCACCTGGGGAGGAATAACCCCATGCAGCAGTACAGGTTGGGGGTGGACCTGCTGGAAAGCAGCTCTGCTGAGAAGGACCTGGGAGTGCTGGTGGACACCAAGTTAAGCATGAGGCAGCAAGGTGCCCTTGTGGCCAAGAAGGCCAATGGTATGCTGGGGTGCATGAGGAAGAGTGTTGCCAGCAGGTGGAGGGAGGTGATCCTCCCCCTCTCCTCAGACCTGCTGAGGCCCCATCTGGAGCAATGTGTCCAGTTCTGGGCTTCACAGTACAAGAGAGACATGGAACTACTGGAGCAAGTCCAGCGGAGGGCTACAAAGATGATTAGGTGACTAGAGCATGTCTCTTATGAGGAAAGGCTGAGAGAGCTGGGCCTGTTTAGCCTGGAGAAGAGAAGGCTGAGAGGGGATCTTATTAATGTGTAGAAATATCTAAAGGGAGGGCATCAAGAGGATGGGGCTAGACTGTTTTCAGTGGTGCCCAGCTACAGGATGTGAGGCAATGGGCACAAACTGAAACACAGGAAGTTCCATCTGAATATGAGAAAAAACTTCTTCACTGTGAGGGTGACAGAGCAGTGGCACAGGTTTCCAGAGAGGCTGTGGACGCTGAATGCCTGGTGTGTTCCTGAGAACATTTCTGTAGTCTCCCGGCACTGTTTTGACTCCTGTTGTCCGTGTAGCAAAGACTCCTTTTGAGGATGAACTCGCTCACTGTGTGACTCTCAGGACAGGCTTGACCAGGCAGTACAAATGCCAGCAAAGCCTCAACCCCACAAGAATATCCCCTGCCCAGGACTTCACTTTCCAGCCTCTTCCTCCTAGAGGATTTGGGTTGGGAGGGACCACCAGAGATCTCCAGGATCATGTTCTGCTCTGAGATGGGCTAACTTGACAGTTAGATCAGGTTGGTAAGTGTTTTCTTCAGGAGAATTTTTAAAAATCTCTGGGCCTCTGCCGCAGTGCTGCTTATCTATCTTTTTTTTTTTTCCCTTAAACTCATTTTAAATTTCCTTTGCAGCTGCTTGTCCTTGCTGTCTCTTGTCCTTTCCTCCCCTTGGCCCCAGCCAGGCCATCCCATCTACTTTGACCAAGGACAATCACAGCCTCACCTCCAAGCACAGCCTTGCTGGGATCTCCTGGGACCATGCAGGTAGGCTTTGGTGGCCGGCTCTAAGCAGAGCTATGAGCTTCAGGTCCCTACATGGTCTCAGAGGAGAGCTTACGGAGACGAAACATGACCCAGGACAGAGCCTCTGGGCTGACTCCAGGGCAGAGCCAGCATTAGCAGGGGTAAGAAGAGACCTCCATCAGCTCCTCGCTACACCTGGGCAGGAAGTGAGGCACCCAGAGGTGCTCCTGAGATATGATGGTGAAACAAGAGAGGCAGCATCATGAGCTGTGGTGCTAAGCACTGACCACCTGCCCTGGGTCTGGAGTACTGGCAGGCAGTTCTGGTGGCTGCAGCCCCTGAGAGACCCTCGACCCTGCTAGCACCAGTGAGTCCCCTCCCTGACCGTCAAGAGCTTCCTGGAGTGTCATGACTCCCATCTGCACCCCACCTCTGCACTGGCCCAGCCCTGCTACCCTGCACGTGGCCCCATGGCCCCACTGCTCCACTGTACAGGCATTGCACAGGACAGAGTGCTGTTGGGGTGGGGAAACATCTCCCCAGCATGTTTCCCAAGACAGACCTCAGTACCCCGTTCCCCACAAGCCCTCCTGCCCATCAGCCTCCCACCAGTACCCAGCCCCTGCCCAGGCCTGATTCTATCTCCCCTGGGGTTAGCAGAAGGCCATGTTCGGGGGCCTGCTGAGGTCTGGGCCCAGACTGAACCCAGGCAGGGCTGGCCAATCCCTCCATAATGGTGCTGAGGCCAGCAGGCACACCGAGCTGATCACATTCAAAGATGACCCCTCAGCAGGACCATGGGGAATGGCCAGTGCTGGAAATAGGTGGCATGAGAAGCTGGATCTGGAAGGAGTTTTCTGGGAAAGTTTCTCCTCTCTGTTCATGCAGAAAGAAGCTGGACTGAATCTGTGTTCTGACAGACCCTGTTTGAGGCCTGGCATGGGAGGAGGATGGTCTACAGGCCCAGCAGATGGCCCCAGGACCTCCTCTGCATGCTCCCTGCCAGCCCTGCAGAGCACCCAGCAGAAGGCTCATTTTCCCAGGGCTCACAGCTGGACATCCAGTCCTCCAGCTGGGCATGGTGCCTTGTCTGGGGGTGACTTTTGGGGTAAGGACCAGCACGCAGGGTGGGCAAGATTGTCTCAAAGAAATGTGCTGGGGACAGGGCATAAGGGACAGCAGCTTTGGAGGAAGAGCCCAGCGTACAGGCACTGCACCTGGAAGAACCTACTTTATTGCAGAGACACTGTGAGGGAGTCAGCTCTGACCCAGTGTTAGGAACAACTTTATATGGGCACCAGGTGGGACAGAGCAGTCTCAGTAAAGGTGGAATGGATCCAAGCATTTGTGTAGCAACATGGTGACAAATAATAATAAGAACAGTAATATTAGTCATAATAAAGTGAACAAACAAAGCTCTGTCCCGGCACGGGACACAGGGGGAGTCATTTGTGGAGAGCAATGGCAATGTTACCACTGCTGAAAAATGTCCATGAAACCACTTTCCTCAGGGCATCTTTGAGCTCCTTGTTCCTCATGCTGTAGATGAGGGGGTTCAGAGTTGGAGGCACCACTGCGTACAGAACAGTCACTACCAGATCCAGAGCTGGGGAGGAAATGGAGGGAGGTTTCAGGTAGGCAAAAAATGAGGTGCTGACAAACAGGGAGAGCACAGCCAGGTGAGGGAGGCACGTGGAAAAGGCTTTGTGATGACCCTGCTCAGAGGGGATCCTCAGCACAGCAGTGAAGATGTACACGTAGGACAGCACAATGAAAATGAAACACCCAAAGGCTAAACAGGCACTAAACACAATAAGTCCAACTTCCCTGAGGTAGGAGTCTGAGCAGGAGAACTTGAGGATCTGGGGAACTTCACAGAAGAACTGGTCCACAGCATTGCCTTGGCAGAGTGGTATGGAAAACGTGTTAGGACTGTGCAGCACAGCATTGAGAAAACTACTGACCCAGGCAGCTGCTGCCATTTTGACGCAAGCTCTGGTACCCATGAGGGTCCCATAGTGCAGGGGTCTGCAGATGGCAACAAAGCAGTCATAGGACATGACAGTGAGGAGAGAATACTCTCCTCCAGTCAAGAAGAGGAACAGAAAGTCTTGAGCAGCACATCCTGAGTAGGAAATGGCTCTGGTGTCCCACAGGGAATTGGCCATGGATTTGGGGACAGTGGTGGAGATGGAGCCAAGGTCCAGAACAGAGAGGTTGAGGAGGAAGAAGTACATGAGGGTGTGGAGGTGGTTGTCGCAGGCTACTGCTGTGATGATGAGGCCATTGCCCAGGAGGGCAGCCAGGTAGATGCCCAAGAAGAGCTCAAAGTGCAAGAGCTGCAGCTCCCTTGTATCCACAAATGCCAGGAGGAGGAATTCGTTGCAAGAGCTGCTGATGGACATTTTGCTATCTCCAGGAATGGGGGACATGCAAAGAAGAAAATACATTGAGAAGTTAGGAGAGACTTTTCAAGCAAAGAAACACCCAAATGTTGAAGTTCTCATACAAACCCCACTTTGCCTCTCTCTTTACTGAGAGGATCTTTGTGCAGCTCCCGTGCTGGAGCTTTGCTTTGCACTGTCTGAGTGTGCTGTGAGGAGCAGGGACCTCTGCCCATGGGACCCAGAGGTGTCTGTCCTGCTGTCAAGCGGTTGGGACAGGGGAATGGGGGTGACCAGCTCTGACAGTCACAATTTCTGTCAGGTGAAATCCACTCATCCTGTAGAAGGGCTTTTCAGCATCTTCACTCTGAATTCTAAAGAAAGAGGTTTGATGAACAGAATTTCAGGGATTTTTTATTTTCTTTTATATGTCCTTGTCACCACTGGGGAGTGTTCCTCAGAGGTAGAAATCCTTGGCATTTCCACTCTGAGTCCTGAGAAAAATGGATTCACTGTCCCTTGTTGCAGAGTGAGGATAGCTAGTCTGTCTGTTCCTCTTGTTCCCAGCTGCCTTGTGCTTGCCACTCTTTGAGGTGGAGGATGATCACACTCATACGTTGCCCTAGAAAGAAACCAGCCCCTGCTGAGAGCAGACGAGTCCAGTTTCAAAGTGCACAGCTCCAAACTTCTCACCCTTTCTCCGGGCACCTGACGGAGCTCTCCACACTCCCCTTCTAGCCAAGGACACACAGGGCTCTTTGCAGATGCCCACATACAGCCTCCCACCACCATCTCCATACTCTCAGTGTCTCTCCACCTTCCTCATGGGGCTCTCAGATATCACAGAGGTGATATGAGACAGCAGTGCCTTTCTAGAGGGCAGCACGCAGCCTGGCAGGACACTATAAGGAAACGGTCAAAGGACTCTTAGGACTGAAGATGTTCTCTCCCTAAGGGAGAATCAGCTCATTTCCCAGCCCCACAGACTGCATTTCCTGGAGCTCCAGAAGTCAGAAGGGGGCTGGGGCAACCTCATTCCCATGCAGACCCCTCTGATGCACAATTTGCGGCATCCATGTCTGAACTGCAGCTGAAAACATCCAATCCCAGAAAGCCCAAGAACAAGAAGAGGAGCATCATGGACAGGAGGGGAAACAAGGAGCAACACCATGATCCTGCTGCCAAGGGAGGCAAGGAGAGAGACAGAGAGGCATTCTGGAAAGCCTTCACCTTACCCAGCTGGCCATGCCACCTTGCAGATGGTGACATCACAGGGCAGTCACTCTCAGCACCTTTCTCAGGCAGCATGAAATGGGCCCATAGCAGGAGAGATGCCCCTCTCCTCTGCCAGAGCTCTGGCTGCAGGGGAGGTGGCTCATGCCCTGCAGTTCCCTTTCATTCCCTGCCCATCTCTGCTGCCTGGAGCTGTCCCTGCTGGCAGCTCTTTCTCTGTCCCAACATCTTCTCCCGCTCAGTGCTCACAGACTCCATCCCACCCACTGGGTGCTCAGCTCTGCCCTACAGAAACCTCCTGGATCAGGGCACCGTCTAGGGGCATCTCTGTGCATGCGCGTCCTAAAGAACAGGTCACATAAACTCCTGTGAGACTACAAAGGTGATGCTGATGCTGTCTTTAGACTAAGGTGGGGATGAAGCGACTTCCTGAGGTTTCTCACTGACCTATTAATGTCTGAGAGTGAAGGTTTAGGAGTCCCACTTCCTTGACAAAACAGAAAACTTGTTCCTTCATTCTCCCTGCCAAAACTAGGAAACTGAAAGTGCAGATACCTGAAGAAAAGCTCCTTCCCTTTCAAGAAGCCCTTTTCCCGATCTCCTCTTGAAAAGACCCCTTGCACAATTCCTATGCATGAGCGAGAGTTTTGAGCAGCCCTGACCCACGTAGCAACCTCTCAGCAGGAGAATGAACCTGCCCTGCTAGGGGTCGGTCCTCTCTCCCAGAGTTTCTTGCCATAGTGATGGAGGGGGGGGGTCCCCAGGCAGGCTGAGGGCTGACCATCGCAGGTGGCAGAGTCACTGCCCCAGGCACACAGCACCCTGGGGTGCAGGGACACTGCTCTGAATCACAGCCCTGCACAGACCTGTGTGTGCTCCCTGGCTTCACACCCTGAAAGCCACCCCTGGCAGAATGGAGCTGCACACCCTGTCTCTGTGATGGTGTGGCAGGGAATCCCTGCTCTGAAGCATCTCCTCCTCTGCCTATGCACTGGAGGAGCCGGGATAGCAATTCTTAAAAAGCCCATCAGTTATGGGATGGGATGGGTTCAGAAGAGCCCTCCAGGAACCTCAGTAGCATGGTCCTGCAGCCAGAGGCTTACAGTGACAAGGACTGTGAAGATTTCTCCCACAAGGAGCTCTCCTCCGTCCTCCCACTCCACACTGCCTTGCACTTCTCCCTGCCTTCTCTCCTCTCATGTCAGCAGCAGCAGGCAGTGCCCAGAACCATGCTGCTCTTTACAGAGAAGCTGCTCCTGCACACAGCTGTCTCTGGGCAGTGCTGCCCGGTTGCCATGAGCTCCCTCCATCCCCAGCGCCTGGCCCCACTCAGGAGCAGAGGCCCAGCTGAGCTCATGAATTTCTCTGTCCCTTGTGATCCCTCCTCCTGGGAAATGTTCACTGACAATCACAGCCTCACCTCCAAGCACAGCCTTTCTGGGATCTCCTGGGACCATGCAGGTGGGCTGTAGTGGCCAGCTCTAAGCAGACATACATGCTGCAGGTCCCTACATGGACTCAGACAGGAGCAAATGGAGACATGACATGACCGAGGGCAGAGTCTGTAGGCTGACACCAAGGCACAGCTGGGACCCGCAGGCATGAGAAGAGAAGACCTCCAGCAGCTCCTCTCCACACCTGGGCAGGGAGTGACACACCCGGGGGTGTTCCTGAAAAAGGACGTTGACACAGGACGGGGGGCACTGTGAGCTGCCTTGCTGGGCACCAACCATCTGTGCTGGGTCTGGGAATCCTGGCAGGTGGTGCTGGTGGCTGTAGGCATTGAGAAACCCCCAGTCCTGCTTGCAGCAGTGAATCCCCTCCATGACTGTCAGGAGCTTCTGGAGTGTCGTGGCTCCCATCTGTGTCTCATCCCTCCACTGACCCAGCCCTGCTGCCCTTCATGTGTCCCCATGGCCCCACTGTGCAGGCACCGCGCTTGACAGGGTGCATTCTGGGGTGGGGAAGCATCCTGCAGGCATGATCCCCATGACAGCATTTGGTGCCCAATCCCCCACGGCCCTACTGCCTGGCAGCCTCCCACCAGTTCGCAGGCCCTGCCCAGCCCTGTCCCTCTCCCCTCGGGGTTAGCAGGAGGCATGCTCTGTTGTATGCTGGGGTCTGAGCCCGCAGAGAGGCCAGGCAGGGCTGGCCATTTCACCCCATAGAGGTGCTGAGGCCAGCAGGCAGACAGAGCTGATCACATTCAAAGATCACCCCTCACCAGGACCGTGGGGAATGGCCAGTGCTGGAAATGGCTGGTATGAGGGGCTGGGTCTGGGAGGAGTTTCCTGGGGCAGTTTCTTCTCTCTGTTCATGCAGCAACAAGCTGGGCTGCATCTCTGCACTGAGGCACCCTGCTTGAGGCCCCCATGGGAGGAGGATGGTCTACAGGCCCAGCAGATGGCCCCAGGACCTCCTCTGCATGCTCCCTGCCAGCCCTGCAGAGCACCCAGGAGAGGGCTCTCCTCCCAGGGATCACAGCTGGACATCCAGTCCTCCAGGTGTGCATAGAACCTTGTTTGTGGGTAAACTTTTGGGGTTAGGACCAGCATGCGGGGTGGGGGAGATTTTCTCAAGGAAATGTGCTGGGAACAGGGTTTGAGGGACAGCAGCTTTGGAGGAAGAGCCCAGCCTTCAGGCACTGCACCTGCAAGAACCTATTTTATTACAAAGATATTGTGAGGAAGTCAGCTCTGACCCAGTGTTAGGAACAACTTTATATGGGCACCAGGTGGGACAGAGCAGTCTCAGGAAAGGTGGAATGAATCCAAGCATTTGTGTAGCAACATAACAAGTGCTACTAATAATAGTAATAACATAAATAATAAAAATAAAGTGAACAAACAAAGCTCAGTCCTGGTACGGGACACAGGGGGAGTCATTTGTGGACAGCAATGGCAATGTTACCACTGCTGAAAAATGTCCATGAAACCACTTTCCTCAGGGCATCTTTGAGCTCCTTGTTCCTCATGCTGTAGATGAGAGGGTTCAGAGTTGGAGGTACCACCAAGTACAGAACAGCCACCACCAGATCCATAGCTGGGGAGGAGATGGAGGGGGGCTTCAGGTACGCAAACACATCAGTGCTGATAAAGAGGGAGAACACAGCCAGGTGAGGGATGCACGTGGAAAAGGCTTTGTGCTGGCCCTGCTCAGAGGGGATCCTCAGCACGACTGTGAAGATCTGCACGTAGGACAGCACAATGAAAATAAAACAACCAAAGACTAAAAAGGCACTAACCACAAGAAGCCCAACTTCCCTGAGGTAGGCGTCTGAGCAGGAGAGCTTGAGGATCTGGGGAACTTCACAGAAGAACTGGTCCACTGTGTTGCCTTGGCAGAGTGGTATGGAAAAAGTGTTAGCAGTGTGCATCACAGAATAGAGAAAACCACTAGCCCAGACAGCTGCTGCTATTTTGACGCAAGCTCTGTTGCTCATGAGGGTCCCATAGTGCAGGGGTCTGCAGATGGCAACGTAGCGGTCATAGGCCATGACAGTGAGAAGACAATACTCTCCTCCTAACAAGAGGGCAACCAGAAAGACTTGAGCAGCACATCCTGAGTAGGAAATGGCCCTGGTGTCCCACAGGGAATTGGCCATGGATTTGGGGACTGTTGTGGAGACAGTGCCAAGGTCAAGGAGGGAGAGGTTGAGGAGGAAGAAATACATGGGGGTGTGGAGGCGGTGGTCGCAGGCTACTGCTGTGATGATGAGGCCATTGCCCAGGAGGGCAGCCAGGTAGATGCCCAGGAAGAGCGAGAAGTGCAAGAGCTGCAGCTCCCGTGTGTCTGCAAATGCCAGGAGGAGGAACTCGTTGAGGGAGCTGCTGATGGACATTTTGCCATGTCCAGGCATGGGGGACTGTGCAAAGAAGAAAAGACATTGAGAAGTTAGGAGAGACTTTTCAAGAAAAAACCCCCCAAATGTTGCAGTCCTCATCCAAGCACCCACATAGCTTCTCCCTTTATTGGGAGGCCCTTTGCCCAGGTCCCTTGTCTGAGCTCTGCTTTACACTGGCTGAGTGTGCTGTGAGGAGCAGGGACCTCTGCCCATGGGCTCCAGAGCAGTCAGTACTGCTGTAAAGCAGTGAGCACAGGGAAACGGGTGACTAGCTCTGACATTCACACTTTCTGTCAGGTGAAATCCACTCATCATGTAGAAGGGCTTTTCAGCATCTTCACTCGCAATTCTAAAGAATGAGGTTTGAAGAACAGAGTTTTAAGGATTTTTTTTTTCTTTGAGATGGTCTTGTCACCTCTGGTGAGTGCTCCTCAAAGGTAGAAATCCTTGGCATTTCCACTCTGAGTCCTGAGAAAAATGGATTCACTGTCCCTTGTTGCAGAGTGAGGACAGCTAGTCTGTCTGTTAGTCTCATTCCTAGCTGTCATGTGCTTGTAAATCTTTGAGCTGTGGGATGATCACACTCATATGTTGCCCTTGAAAGAAACCAGTCCCCGCTGAGAGCAGGCGAGTCCAGTTTCAAAGTGCACAGCTCCAAACTCATCACCCTTTCTCCGGGCACCTGACGGAGCTCTCCACACTCCCCTTCTAGACAAGGACACACAGGGATGTTTTCAGATGCCCATCTACAGCCTCCCACCACCATCTCCATACTCTCAGAATCTCTGCACCTTTCTCATGGGGCTCTCAGATATCACAGTGATGCTATGAGACAGCAGTGTCTTTCTAGAGGGCATGTGTCAGCCTGGCATGACACCACAAGGAAACAATCAAAGGACTCTTAGGACTGGAGATGGAAACTCCTTAGGGGAGAGTCAACTCATTTCACAACACCACAGATTGCATTTCCTGGAGTTCCACAAGTCAGAAGGCGGTTGGGGCAACCTCATCCCCATGCAGACCCCTCCGCTGCACAATTTGTAGCATCCATGTCTGAACTGCAGCTGAAACTTTCCACCCCAGAGAGCCCAAGAGCAAGAACAGGAGCAGCATGGACAGGAGGGGAAACAAGGAGCAGCACCATGATCCAGTTGCCAAGGGAGGCAAGGAGAGAGAGACAGACAGGAACTCAGGAAAGCCTTCACCTTAACTGCTAGGCATGCTGCCTCACAGGCAGTGACATTGCAGGGCAGTCACTCTCAGTCCCTTTGTCGGGCACCTCTCCTCTGCCAGAGGGCTGGCTGCAGAGAAGGCAGCTCATGCCCTGGACCCCATGGCTGTCAGGGCAGAGGCTCTGCTGGGTGGGAGAGGAGACACAGGGAGCTTGCTCAGAGGAAGGTGTCTGCATCAGAGGGACTGTCCACTGACCAGGACTTGCCCAAATCCATCCTCCCACGACATTTCTGTTGGCAGGTCCCTCTCATTCCCTGCCCATCTCTAATGCCTGGGGCTGTCTCTGCTGCCTGGAGCTTTCTCTCTCCCAACATCTTTTCCCTGTCGGTACTCACAGATCCTGTCCCACCCTCTCCGTGCACAGTTCTGCCCTACAGAAACCTCCAAGATCAGGGCACTGTCCAGGGCATCTCTGTGCTCACAGGTCCTAAGGAGCAGGTCACATTAGGCCTGATAAGTCCATAAAGGTGATGCTGGGGCTGCTGTAGGTGGAGGTGGGGTTGAAAGGGTTTGCTGAACTTTCTCACAGGCCTACTGATCTCTGAGAGGGAAGGTCAGTGAGTCCCAGTTCCTTGCCAAACCAGAAAACTCTTTCCTTTTTCCTCCCTGCCAACATTAGGAAACTGAAAGCCCTGGAAGGAAAGCTCCTTGCCTTTCAAGTAGACTTTTTTTGCACCTTCCTCTGCAGCGCAGGGGCACTGCTCTGAATCACAGCCCTGCGCAGACCTGTGTGCATATCCCAGCTTCACAGCCCTGCAGCCGTCCTTGGGAGAAAGTAGCAGCATGCCCTGTCCCTGTGACGGTGTGGCAGGGAGTGCCTGCTCTGAAGCATCTCCCCCTCCTCTGCAAAGGAGAGCGATCCTTAAAAAACCTACCAGTCATGGGATGAAATAGGTTTAGAAGACCCTTCCAGGAACCTCAGTAGCATTGCCCTGCAGCCAGAGACTTACTATGTTCAGGGCTGTGAGGACTTCTCCCACAACGAGCTCTCCTCTGTCCTCCCACTCCACACTGTCTTTCACTTGTCCCTGTCTTCTCTCATCTTCTGGCAGCAGCAGCAGGCAGTGCCTGGAGCACTGCTGCTCTTTGCAGAGGAGCTGCTCCTGCACACAGCTGTCACTGGGCAGTGCTGCCCGCTTGCCATGAGCTCCCTCCATCCCTGGAGCCTGGCCCCACTCAGGAGCAGAGGTCCAGCTGAAATCATGAATTTCTCTGTCCCTTGTGTTCCCTCCTCCTGGGAAATGTTCACTGTAATAAACTGAAATAATCACTGATGGTCCCTCTCTAAACAATACAGAGAGACCAGTTACAGCATTGTCACTTGTTTCATCAGAGGATGGTTATCTATGAGAGGTGGAAACATTGCACCCTGGAAATCCATATTCCCATGTTCTTAACTAGGCAGGACACCTAGAAGTGGACAAGAATGGAGGTCATTCACCCATGGTTCAGGTTTTCATTCAGATCAGTCAGTCTGGGCATCCTATGCCCACTTAGAAGCCCCTGGGCTGGAGTGGGATTCTGATCCCTCCTGTGAACTCCACAGACACACAGGCGGTGGGATTCCCTTTGCAAAAAAATGAAGTGTGCACAACACAGATGTCTGCATGGGAGCTCCTTTTCTAAGCTCCCATTATAATCACTGGAGATGGAGGATGGGAGTCAGTTGCTCAACATGCAAACAGATGGTGACAGTTGAAGAGACAGAGGTGGACCAAGGCATGTGCCAGAGTCTTCTTGCTCTGATGGAGCAGCTATGACACCCCCACCCTTCTAGAGCATGAATTGGGGGCCAGGTGGAGAATTCCCTTGGCCATCTGAAATGACACTAGATGCCTCCTACTACTAGAGCTCCACTCACTATAAAGCTGAGACATAGGAAGATCCCAATGTTACAAACAGCCAATGCAATTCAGTGCAGACACTTGATTTAATGACATAGAAATAAGCTGGCAGGGCCAGGTCAGACACCTGGGGTGTGCAGCACATCCACATGTCTCTAGTAGTTCCAGAACAGGACCTACAGGAAGACATGCCTTTTAGGAGTGTTTGCTGGGGAAGTGCCCCAGGGCATCTTGGGTTTCCTATGTGTGCCCAAACAACTGAATCCCACCTCTGCCTTTAGGCACAGTCTGTACTGTCTACATCGAAGCATGCTGCACAAATGCAGAAGAGCAGAGGAGCTCAGGAAAGCCAACAGGTATTTAAGCACCCGTCAAGCACAAGAATGCTCCCTATGAACAGTTTGTAAAATTTGTAGACACCTCTGGACCCCAGCTTCGCTAAACAGGGAGCTCCCACATGAGCTCCAGGGCAATAAGGCAGCATACGGAAAGGGGAAAAAGGCAGAGGCTGCAAAGGAGGATTTTAGAAATGTTGTCAAGCAAAGTCAGGATGGTTTAAGGAAGCCAAAGCTCCCCTGGGATAGAGACACTTGTGGGAATGTGAAGGACAGGAAGAAGATCTGCTACTGCTTCAGTGACAGTAAAGGAATAAACAAGGAAATGTGGGCTCACTGCTGAATGGGGCAGAGAAGTAGATATAGATATGTCTGGGGAACTCAAGTCCTCCCTGGCTTCAGTGTTCACCAACAAGGTCTCTCAGGGTGTTGTGCCTAGAGTCAGGACTCCTGAGGAGAAAAACAACCCACAGTGCCTAAGTCTTGAGTGAGGAATAACTTACAAGAACTCAACCCAGAGAAGTCTATGGGACTGGATGGCTGGCATCCATGGACATTGAGAGAGCTGGATGCTCTGACAGCAAGGCTGCTCTCTATCATCTTTGAAAGCTTGTGGAGATCGGGCGGCGGGGAGAGTTCCAAAGACCAGAAGAAGGAATATGTTGTGCCCATCTTCTAAAAAGGCGCCCAGGACAGACCAGGGAGCTCCAGGCCATTCAGCCTCACGTTGGTGAGGAGGGTGTCATGGAGCCAATCTTCTCAGATTACATTTCTGGGCACATGAGGGAGAAGAAGGTGTCTGGGAACAGTCAGCATGGAGTTACTGAAGGTAAATCGTTCCTGACCCACCTGATTGCCTGCTGTGATAAAAGACGAGTACTTGTGGAGGAGAGGAGAGTAGTGGATGTTCAGTAGACATCCAGATGGGCAAAAAACTGCTTGGATGATCGAGATCAGAGGGTTTTCATGAATGGGTCACGCGTTACCAGGAAGCCAGGGAAAGGTGGGGTATGCAGGCATCTACACTCCACATCCTGTCCTGTTTGAGAGGTTCATCAGTGACCTGCAGAATGGAAATCCCCTCATGGTTGTAGATGACACCTAATTGGGGGGAACAGTCATATGTTTGAGGGCTGCCATTCAGAGGGACCTCAGCAGGCAGGAAGAATGGGCTGTCAGGAACTTTCTGAAGTTCAAGGAGGACAAATGCCAGGTCCTGCACGTGGACTAGAGCAACACCCTGCAGTGATACAGGCTGGGGAGCGCCTGCCTGGGCAGCAGCTCTGCAGAAAAAGGACCTGAGAGTCTTTGTGGGCAGGGAGCTGAACTTCAGCCGGCAGCATTCACTGGCAGCAAAGGAGGCCACAGCGTAGCCATGAGATCGAAGGAGGTGATTATCCCCCTCTATTCCACACCGTCAGAGTACATCTCAATACTGCGTCCAGTTGGGTCCCCTGTGGAAGAATGCTCTTTGTCACATGGATTAAGTTCAGTGGCAGGCCCCCAATGTGGTTGGGGGCTTGGGCACTTGGCCAGTGAGAAGAGGCTGAGGGAACAGGGCTTGTTCAGCACAGAAAAGGGAAGGTTTTGGGGAGGACTCATAGCAGCTTCCCAGCTCAAGGTTACCACCAATAAAGAACCAGGTTTTTGCAGCGACTCATGGCAGGAGAATGAGAGGCAACAGCTATAAGGTGACACAAGTGCAGTTAAAATTAACTTTAAGGGAGAAAAATCAAAGAGGGTAACAAAGCATTTGAAGTGGGGTCCAGAGAGGTTATGGACTCTCTCTGATTGGAGGCTTGCAGGACACAGCTGCACAAGGCCCTGAGGAACTTGGTGTGAATTCGGTGTTGATCCTTATGTGAGCAGGAGGTTGGACTTGAGACCTCCCAAGGTCTCTTCCAACCCGAATGATTTGGTGATTCTGACATCTCTGGCGATAGCCACTGCAATTCTTGCAGGCAGGAATACCATTTCAGCATGTGGTTAGCACCAGATATGGTCTCTCCAGAGCCAGCCCTTCTGAGTAGTGTGAGGTTTCCTCCTGGGCCTGAAAGCTTTTCAGTTCACATCAGAATCAACACCAAATTCACACCACATTCCTCAGGAACCCTGAGCCAAGCTGAACCTCAGCTGAACCTCAGCCACCCTGCTCAGGACTAGCCCTGTGGGGCAGATCTGCCACCATTATCTGGAGGCTTCCTTTGGCAGATCAACCTTCCCAAAGTAGCACATGATGTATTAGTAACAGCCAGAGGTTATTTTTATAGTGTGATGCCAAGAAGGAGTCATTCTGCAGGCTGCAATGTACAGTTGGATGATGGGTGGGTGAGCTGAACTGTGCAAGGCCTCCTGGGACAGCCCTGGACCACGCTAGAAGGAACTGACCCTCACTTCCTTTTATCCACACCAGATGGCACATGGCTTTGAAGAAGCATTTGAAGACACTACTTCCTCAGAACCAGATAGGCAAGCAGCAAGCAAATTACTTTTATGCACATTGTTAGGCCACTTCTGCATCGGTAAATGACAGGGCACAAGGCAACACATTATTGCTCTTTGTGCTTGTGAGGTCACATCTCCTTTAGTACCTGATAGGCCAGTGATAGGCCCATGGCTGCTCTTTGCAGTTGTGAAGTCACTTATACCTCAGTGCCTGATAGGCCAGTGATGGTCATGTGGTTTCTGATTGTGTTTGTGAGGTCACTCTTGCCTCAGTACATCATAGGCCAGTGCTGGACTTGTAGCTCCTTTTTGTGGGTGTGAGGTGACTTCTACCTCAGGGCGTGATAGGCCAGTGCTGGTCATGTGGATGCTGATTGTGGTTGTGAGGTAACTTGTGCCTCAGTGCCTGATAGGCCAGTGCTTGTCATCTGGCTGCAGTGTGAGGTTATGAGGTCACTTGTGCTTCAGTGTCTGATAGGCCGGTGTTGGTCACATGACTGATGCTTGTGCTTGTGAGGTCACTTGTGCCTCAGTGCCTGATAGGCTACTCCTGGTCACATACCTGCAGTTTATGGTTGTGAGGTCCCTTGTGCCTCATTCCTGATAGGCCAGTGGTGGTCATGTGGCTGCTGTTTGTGGTTGTGAGGTCACTTGTGCCTCAGTACCTGATAGGCCAGTGCTGGTTGTGATCAGCAGTGGCCTATCAGACACTGAAGCACAAGTGACCTCACAACCAAAAACACCAAAGATAGGCCAGTGGAGGTTATCAGGCACTGAGGCACAAGAGACCTCACAACCGCAAACACCAACCACATGACCAGCACTGGCCTGTCAGGAACTGTGGCAGAAGTGGCTTCACAACCACAAACAGCAGCCACATGACCAGCACTGGCCTATTGGGCACTGATGCACAAGTCACCTCACCACCACAAAAAGCAGCCATGTGACCAGCACTCACCTACCAGGCACTGAGGCACAAGTGACCTCACAACTACCAACAGCAGCCACAAGTCCAGCACTGGCCTATCAGGCACTGAGGCACAAGTGACCTTACCACCACAAACACCAACCACATGAACAGCACTAGCCTATCAGGCACTGAGGCACAAGTGACCTCATAACCAGAAACTGAGGCCATGTGAATACCACTGGCCTATCAGGCACTGAGGCACAAGTGACCTCAAAACCACAAACTGCAGCCATGTAACCTGCACTGGCCTGTCAGGGCCTGAGGCCAAAGTGACCTCACAACCACCAACAGCAGCCACATGACCAGCACTGGTCTATCAGGCACTGAGGCACAACTGACCTCAGAGCCACACACTGCAGCCACATGACTAGCACTGGCCTATCAGGCGCTCAAGTACAAGTGACCTCACAACAACAGTCAGCAGCCAAATGACCAGCATTGGCCTATCAAGGACTGAGGCAAAAGTAACCTCACAACCACAAACAGCAGCCATGTGATCAGCACTGGCCTATCAGGTCCTTAGGTCCCAGTGACCTCACAAAGACAATCAGTCACCACATGACCAGCACTGGCTTCACATGCTTCATCAAAGCCATGTGCCATCTGCTGGCCTATCAGACAGTAAGGCAATAGTGACCTCACAAACAAAAACAGCAGCCATGTGCCTAACACTGGCCTCTCAATACTCAAAGAAAAGCGACCTCACAGTCCGCACTGAGGCCATGTGCCTGCTGCTGGCCTATCATGGACTGAGGCACACGATCCCCAGAAGCACAAACAGCACTAACCTCCCTACCGCTGCTCTACCAGGTGCTCATGCAGAAGGGAGCTCAGAACCACAAACAGCAGCAATGGGCCTGCTCCCCATTTTTGAGGCACTGAGACACAAGGGACATCACCATCTTAACCAAAGCTATGGGCATGCTGTTGGCCTAGCAGCTTCAGAGGCAAAACTCACCTCACGAGCACAAATGGCATCGACGTGCCTGCTGCTGCCCTATCTAGTACCGAGTCAGAAGAGATCTGAAAAGTGCAAACCTTCACAGAGGAGAAGCTCACCTGGGCCACTCACACGTCCCTTGATTACGCTGTTATTACTCCATATAGAACAGTCTTTTGCAAACACCTGTCATCTCCTGGCAAGACTCTCTCCAGGTCATGCAACAGCTCCATTCTGTCACCCTGGTGAAAAATCACAAAAGGCAATGATTGGTCTTGCTTTTCCTTTAGTAGCATCAAGTCCGAGCTGGGAACCTTTGCACTGCAGCACCTACACAATGGCAGCAGGATGCCACTTCCATTTCTAGTGCATTTCTAGGGACAGAGACCAGCTGAGGGAGCAGCTGCACTGCAAAGGGTTGCTGACACTGTCACATCAACTCAGCCCTGCACCAGGCATCAACCTGATGCCAGACCTCTGCTCTGCCACCCAGTCTACAAACACACTGTCTCTGCCCCACAGAGCTGCCTCTTCTGCTCGATACAACCAAGTGTCAGCAAGAAGAGATGGATGCAGGACACTCGCCACTTGCACACTCCCCAGCCACTGCTCTGCTCGTTGCCTTCCCTTGGCTCCTCAACCCAGACACACAGGGAAGCTCTTGTGGTAACACCACAAGGTGGCCAAGGCACTCTGGGCTCACAAGGCCTGTGCAAATGAGCAGCACAAGATCAGGAGGGTGAGAGCTGGCTCCTTGCACAATGCTGCTCTATTCAGAGGGAAGGATCATGCTTTTTTGGGGCAGAGCAGGCTGCTGCTTTCCACCTCCGTCCCCTCCAGAACCTCCACTTAGGGATGGGGAGATGAGGATTTTTTTTTAGTAATACAAAAGATACAGATACAATGGAGAAACAGTTGAGAGTCCTGAAGGCCTCCTGAGCCCAAAGGAACCTCTGTTCCTTTCCTTTACTTACGTGGATAAGGAGCCCTGGGGAAGGGAAAAAGGGTGCAGAGGCTTTGAAATGAGGCCCAAGCAATGAGACAGACCCAGCCTGGAGATCTGCTGAAATGCCAGCTGTCCTGGCTACACAGGCTCTGCAGCAGCAGTGCAGGCTCCACAGCTGGCTTCACAGAGCACTGAGGGCTGAGTGCCACGGGCAACCTGGCCCTGGGCACATCTTCACCCCTCGCAGAGCCAGGGGCCCAAGAGCTGTCAGACTTCCTCAGGTCAAGCTACGGAGGCTTTGCGGCCCTCACACAAAGGCACTCAAGACACACAGGCACTTATAATAAGGGTCTTGCTCTCGTCCTATATGGCACCACAACCTTCTAGGAAAAGGAGGGGGTACAGTAGCATTTGCTGAGCGGGCTGGAAGGAATAGCAGTTGTGGGAGGCAGAATTTGCAGCACAGCAGAGGTACCAGGAGGTGAAGCCACACCCCAAGTCACCCACGGAAGCCAGACGCATTTATGGAAGTCTCTGCATCCATATGTAGCCTCTTCTCATCCACTTGCAGCTGCTTTCACAGAGTGCTCACCATGTTGGCAAAGATGTTGACAGGTACATGGACACACCCTGGCATCCTGCCTCCACCCTCAGGAGCTCTAGGACTGCACTGGGAACCTCCAGGAGTGGAGCTACCTAGAAAGTAAGAAAGAAAGAATCAGAGTGTTACTGTCAGTTCTGCTGGCCTAACACAGTCTCAACAGGCAGGGGCAAATGTCTCCCCTCCATGCTGAGCCGTATTGGTGAGAGCCTGATCAAAACTTCCCTGGAAAAGGACCCAAGACACCTCATCTACTGGCACCTGCCTTGAGCAGGGCGTTGGATCCCTACCTCCACGTCTCCCCCATTGCAGCCTCAAGGAGTCTGCTATTCTGAGACTCTTGCCAAAGGCACCAGCGGCTTTGTAGATGCTGCCTCCACCGCTCACCAAGGACAGGTGTCTCAGAGCCACCCATCGCCCTCTGAGGCCTGACTTCTCGTGAGGTGGCATCTCCCCTCTCTGCAAGGGTCTGCGTAGGCACAAAGTGGAGAAATGGCTCTGACTGCTTTGATTAACTACCCATCTCTCTGAGGGATCAGAATGGATTAGGGTCTGAGATGGGAAGATGCAATGAGGGTCCTGATGCAACAGAAAGCCTTTAAGGAGGGAGAAGATGACTTTCTCCAGGGGAGTCAGTAACATCCCAAAGACTCCGGGAAGCATCAAGACCTTCAGAAACTGCAAGCCTGAACCTCAGCTGACAGAAACCACCAGACTGCGAGCAGCCCTGCCTCGCACCAGGATGCTCCAAGGAGGCAACACGGTCACCAACAGCCCTCACCCAGCTCTCCCAGAAGGACACCATGATGGCAGGCTGGGCTCTGGGAGCAGAGCACTGCTCTCTCCAGCCACCTCCAACCATGCTGAGCAGCAAAACACTGGGGACACCACCCAGCTCCACCACAGGGCACCCGGCACTGTAAGACGCTGCTACTCCCACACCTCGCAGAGGGTTGGCAGCCAGCACATGCCTCTGCATCAGCGACACACAGGCCACATCTCCACACATGGCAGCACACAGGCCACCCCCAAGCGCCCCACAACACACAAAGCCCAACTCTCCAGCCCTTCCATTCCCTTCCAGTCCTCCAAGGCCTTGCAACAGCCACTTCCTCTGAACATCCACTCACAGCCCAGGGCCTGCTCACTTCCCACCTCCAGGAAGCAGACAGCGAGTGCTCTCACAGGGGCTGATCAGGCCAGCTCTTGCCTCTTGCTTGTGCCTCAACTCCTCTGAATGAGAAATCTCTTTGAAATGTGGCCCATACCTTTGTTTTTTTGGGGGGTGACATTCCTTCTGTCTCCTCCAACAGCCTTTGCACCCATTCCCCAATGACTGCATACGTGGACAGAAAATCAGAGACCTCTAACGTGTTACAGTCCCAAATGTGTCAGAAAAGCAGGTGGACACCTCAAAGACAGAGACAACATCCAGACCTGGCAGGAAAATCTCACAAGCTCCCTGCTGTTTTGACAGGGGCGATTTCTAAAGCACACACACCCTGGGAAGAAGAGATTACTAAGACCACTGCTCACACCACCACTAGATGAATTTAGCAGCCTCAAAAGTCTAGCTGGACTCCCTAGCTGACCGGCAGGAGGCTGCAAGCTTCTACTTAGGAACAAGTGGAATGTCAAACTCCATGTCCATGTTCACCACAGAACATCATCTGCATATTAAACGTAGCAGTACTAACTCATGATGACAGAGTGGAACAAAATTTGTGCCAGATGATGTGGAACATCTACTTCTGTTTGATTAATGAGTTGCATTTCTGTATTGCTGTAGAGCTCTGCAGGGCTCAATCCCTCCTCTGAGCACACGCAACAAACCCAGAAGTGACCTCACCACCAGCATCCAAGCCATGGGTCTTCTCCTGACCTGTCAACTGCTCAGGTAGAAAGGACCTCACAAGCACCTTTCCAGACACATCTCTGCTGCTATCCAATCAGTTCCTCACTCAGAAGCGACCTCACGCATAAGACAGCAGGGCCTCATGCCCAGGCAGAGGGAGAAGCCTTCCCGCAATGCAGAAGTCTGGTTCCTTCCCCAATGCTGAACAAACACAGCAAATCCTCTACACATCCAGGACAACCAGCATTCTCCTGTTTTATGCCCTGACAATTGGAGACACGCAGAAGGACTCAGGCCAGGACATCTCAGCTGGTGAAATCAGAAGAGCCACAAGTCAGCAACTCTTCACCCTGACCTAGGAGCATGGAAATAACAACGGCAAGTGCAAGCACTGGCCGTTCAGCCACTGTCAAGGCCCCTTGACAACCAAAACAGCTCCCACTTGCAGAGCTGCTCTGGAAACACCCTGCAGGCTGCTGCCAGGGTCACAGGTCTTGGGGCGATGCAAGAGGCCTGGAGCAAAAAGAATGGCTAAGGCACGGCGTGACATGCGGGGACAGCCTCTCTCAGAGCCACTCAGAAATGCCATTTTCAGAGCAAAACAGACCATTGGGAAGGGCCCCTCGTGAAGACACCAACAGCCTGCTCACACTTTGCCCAGCAGCTCCCAAACGCAGCTCGGAGCAGCACCTGGGTGCTGCAGTGGCAGCAGCAGCTCAGGGAAACACTTTAACATGAGTCTCCGACCCCCAGCAGGGGCAAAGCTTCCTGCCCCCAAACCCCAGCAGTCACCCCGGCCCAGCTGCTCGGGGCAGGCCGGCACCTCTGGCTGCAGGGCAGCTCCCCGCTCTGTGCCCGGTCGCTCTGTGCCATGATCGCGGCCCCACCAGCCCCTGCTGCAGCTCCTGCAGGAAAGCAGCTCCGGGGCCAGCACCGCTGCCCCCGCCCCGGTGGGAAGGCACCCGCCGGCAGCTGAAGGCACCCGCAGCACCACCAGCCCCACTCACACCCACTCTCACCCGCTGCCTCCCTCCGGCTTGGCTCCTGCTCTGCTTTCTGGGCTCTTTTTTTCCACATGCTGCACTCCGATTGGCTGACAGAGCCATCAGTCAAACACTGCCCCGCCCTCCTCCCCTGGCCAGCCAATAGGAGGGCAGCACTGGGGGCGATGCCATGGCAACACTGCAGCCCTGTGTGACCCCACGGGCAGCCCCTTCCCCCTCCCCCATGGTGGGTGTCATGTTGTGGGTGGCAGTGCGGGGCGTCACTGGGCCTGGGGGCAGCACAGCCCCATGTGGCCAGGCAGTGCAGGGCCTGGGGCCCGGCCGCTGCCCTGCCGGGGCTGGGCTCTGCTGCAGGGGCCCCGCAGGGCTCCTGGCTGTCCTGCCCCTGGGGGCTGCGCCGGGTGCGGGAAAGCAACCCCGGGGCCTGTGCTGGTGCCGGCCCTGGCACCGGCGTGGGGGTCCTGGGCATGGCTGGGGCGCTGGAGCAGCATCCTGCTGCCCCCAGGGCAGGGCAGGGCAGGGCAGGGCCCTGTCGCCCCTGGGGCCCCGGCCCCCTGTACGCGGCAGCCCCGGGGCTCAGCAGCCCTTGCGCTGCGCCCGGCAGGGCTGGGCCATGGCCAGGTAGGGGCTGCTCTCTGCGGGGCTGGGCTGGGCCCCAGCACCTCGCTCTGCAGGGCTGAGGAGCCCCGGGGGCACGGGGCAGCCAGGGGAGAGCAGCTCTGGGCCTGCCGGTGTTACCAAAAGGCCCAGACAAGAAAGAGTCTCAAAGGGGGGGGTGGGGAATAGGGGAACTGTTACCAGCTCGGACAAGAAGGAGTCTCAACAGGAGCCTCAGACAAACATGCCCAAGGACACCGGTGCAGCTGCGACTGATACATCCTGAGAAAGTACAGATAAACCAGCAGAAGCCAGTTGGAGCCAAGATTAGGACCAAGACAGTTTTTCTCAAACAAGGAAGCAGGCCAAGTTGAGACCATGTATGGAAAAGTAGAGCAAAGTTCATGGCAAGACGCTGAGTGACACCTCTTCTGACACCACTAGGGACCACCAGAGACCACCAGAGACCCCCACAGAAGACCCCCAGAGACTCAGACTGCATGCGTAATGATTATGTAAATGTAGTAATTAGTTCTAGGAAATAGAATGAATATGTATAATCATTGCTGGAAATTTAATGCATATGCATATGATAGAGCAATACAAACTTTAGATGATGCGACACATGGTGTGCACGTTGGGTGGAGCTATCCCCCGTGTACCTGGCGCTGTAATAAAGAGAATGCCTGCTTCTTAATGCTACATTGGTGTTAAGGAGTTTTTCTCCCGATTTCGGTGACACCGGTGCTGGGCAGCGGAGGTGTGGGGCTGGGAGGGACTGGGGCAGATGGACCTGCTGGACACCCCCAGCACTGCCCCCCATGGCTCAGAAAAAAATGCTTGGGGTCAGCAGGGACTTGTGGGGTGGCGATGGCACCCCCACCTGTTTCCAAGCTGCTCCACTAAACAGGGTGTCTTTTGGGTGCAGAGGTCTGATCTCAGTTTGCAGAAAAGGGACTGTGGCCATCTGAGGACAACATCTCTGAGCCCAAAACATGCTCTCCCAACTTGGAAGCATAAAAGGATGGAGGGGGAAGGAAGAGAGGTTCTCCCAAACAAGCAGACACCTTGGGGTTATTACAAGGTGAAGGATCCATTTCGTATATGGACGTTTCCAGCAGGCTCTTGAGGGCCCCACAGGAGCTGCAGGACAGCTCAGCTCCAGGACACAGGCCCCCTTTCCTGCCAGAGCCAGGAAAAATCTGGGCCTGGATTGCCCCCACCCTCCACAAGGGGATGCAGCCACCCCCACAGAATCACTGGGGCTCAGGGCAGCTGCAGCCGCAGGACACAGTATTCCTGGTTGCCACAGTGTCCCCTGAGCCACGTAGGACCCTCAGGCAAGGCTCTTGCAGCAGAACCCACCCTGTCCAGCCACCCCCACAGCCAAGGACCCACAGTCATTTTGGGAATTAACAGCCTCTGTACCACACCTGGGGAAGGAGGTCATGAAGCCCTTACCCTTGGTGGAGAGCTGCAGGAGCATTGGGAACAAGGATCTGCGGTTCAGGCTGATGGTCTCAGTCCGGCAGTCCTCCATCTCGCTTGCCCCCTTACTCTTAGCTCATCTCTCCAGCCAGGGAAACAGGACACTCTTCCTGTCTCATAACCCAAAGCAGCTCTCCAACACGTCCCTGCTCCTCTGCCTATCAGTGAGCAGCCCCAGCGCGGCCCCACTGCTTCCTCTCTGCACCCCTTGCCATGGATCAGGGTCAATAATTCATCATGTGCTACTTTGGGAATGTTGAGCTGACGAAGGAAGCCTCCAGTTAATGTCCATGGTGTCTCTGGCCTGCAGGGGCAGAATGCTGGGCTCAGAGGAGACCTAGGCAAGGAACTGTGCACTGCTTGGTGGCAGGTCTGCCCCAGAGGGCTAGTCCTGAGCAGGATGGCTGTGAGCCCTGTCTGCCTGCCAGCCGGCCACGGGCTGGTGGGGTGGCTGCAGCAGAGGTGCCCTTGCAATCAGCACTCAGATGCGTCCCTGTCACCTGTGCCACCCCGTCTCCTCCCCAGCACAGTCATCTCTTCTGGGTGGACTCTCTGAGGTGCTGGGTGACATCACAAACCCTGCTGGCCAGCACATCTGCTGAGGGCCAATCAGGCTGCTGCAGTGGAAGTGACCTCATAATCAGCACTGCAGCCATGTCCCCTTTGCCTGCCTCTCCCCATCCTCCTGCCCATATATCATCTCTGGTGGTGGGATGAGTGGTGGTGTGATTCTCTTCTTGTCCTCAAAATGCTCCTACCAGAACCCAGCCCATGAGGTTCCTGTACAAGAGGTGACCTCACCATCAACACTGCATATGTGTCACTACTATCTGTTTCTCCCTTGTCCTTCTTCTGACTCATCCTCTCTTCTGGGCCCCACATTCAACATCCCAGTCATGTCCCCTTTACTGGCACCTCCCTCTCCCCTATCCCCATGGAATTACACACATGTGGTGGGACAGCTCACGTGGAGGGTGAAACTGGGCTCCTGGGGAAGGCAGGCTGGGATGGCGAGCAGATGCAGGTGTGCTCTGTGCAAAGGGGTGGCTGGAGTGCACAGGGCTTTGCCTCGGAGCAGGTGATGAGCCAGTTGAGACCTTGTAGTAAGGATAAGAGGCCACACCAGTGTGGGTGACATTCTGGTAGGGGTTTCAACTCATTCTGGATCTGCCTGGCAGGATCCCACAGGAGACTTCCCTGGAGGGCAGAGAGGCCATGAGGCCTCTGTAAAGACAGACTAGGCAGTGGAGGAGAGGGCAGAGAGGCAGAAGAAGAGAGAGGAGACAGGTCAGTTGGAATACAGTGGTTTCTCAGAATCAAGTTTCTCCATTCAGAGTGTTGGCAGAAAACGTATCATGAAGAATACAATATACATATATATAAACATGTAAACTCCCATAGAGTAATTTCTGTAGTGCATGCATATGGTGCTGCCAATCAAAAAGAAAGAAAATATTCATCAGAATTGATAAAGAATGTCTGAAGTTCTGAAAATGAAGATTTTTTTTTTTTTCAGTTCTTGCAAGGAGCTATTTTTTGCATAGATTTCACCCAATGACGAGAACTTTACATTCAGGCCCTTATAGAAACATATAGAGGCCACTGCTGCCTGAGATGCCCTCTGTAGCTGTGTTCCCATGTGGTGCTGGGAAATGTGACCGAGGATCTATGGCAATCTTTCTAAAGCATTGGATGGTCACCAGGAGAAGCATCTCAAGATCTCTCAGTGGGACAACTTTTTTCTTTCCATTGACTAGAAAGGGAAGTCCAGACAACTGGTTAGCCGGAGACATCTTCACTGAAGGGGTCCGGCACCAGGTGAGCTAATTCCCATCCCTGTTGTTGCCTAAAATGGAGTTGCACTTCATGACCATGCAGGGAATGAAAAGGGTTTGTGGCTAGATGTGTAGGGACTCCTTTAAGACATCACTGTAACACAGGTACGTTGAGATTGGTGCAATTTCAGCCATCTTTAAATAGAGTGTTTTCACTGAAGCTGATCAGGCTGCTTCCCTCTATCAGTTGTGAGAACTCAACACCTCATGGTGCGAATCGCTGTGCGCAAAGAGCAAGGAGTGGCAAGGAATATCCTGGGCAGGGAGTGGTTTGAGCGCACTGGACTTGTGTGAGAGAAAAGAATATCATGTTGAATAGTGAGGGCCCTATTATAATAGCAATCTTTGGCAACAGTCAATAAAAAAGAAATAAGAAAGAAATTAGATAAATTTTCTAAAGCAAAAGAATATGTTTTGTTACAGTTCTCAGCATTTGAAACTTTTGTGTTCTTACTTTCTTTTTTCTTATTATCTTTATGTTCTTCTTTTCCTCTTTTTCTTACTACCTTTTTTTTGTTTGGTTATTTTTTTGATACACTGGTCTTTTTCTCTCTTTTTTTTTTTCTTTTTGTTGAAAGGGAAAGTGATTTTTAGAGCTGGGGTGGAATGCAGTCAGAGGGTCATGGGTGGCTGGTGCCATTGCAGGTGCCCTGGTCCCCTCTGCCCAGCCTCCCTCTGCAGCTCCAAGGGGATCCGGTCTCCCACAGGTCCCCTGTGAGAGCTGCCAGGCCCCGGCAGGTCCCTTGGAGACACCGGGGCCTCTCCAAGTGCCCCTGGGTGTGGCGGATGAATGGCACGGACTCAGGAGGGTTCGTGTCCTGAGACATTCATTGTTTATTTCTGAGCGTATTTAAAAAGTTAGCTGCTTCAGTGGTCTCACAGACACACTTTGCTAAGCCAGTCATCATACAGATTATGTCACAGGTAGCCAATCATTGCACCGATCACGCACACAGCGGTCATGCCTTGTACCTTGCTGCTTGTTTAGAAAAGCTGTCTTGCCCTTAACCTTGGTTCCCACTGCCTTCTGCTAGTTTATCTGTACTTTCTCAGGATGTGTCATTCCCACCTGCACCGGTGTCCTTGGGTATGTTTGTCTGAGGCTCCTGTTGCTTGCTACTTGCAGCTTTCCACCAGTTTAACCCTGTCATGACCCTCCACACCTGGGTGCTTGTGGTTGGAGCCCTGAGCTCTATCCTGGAAAGGTAAAGAACTGTTTTCAACATTTCAAAAATAGGAACACACTTTCCTCAGCTCAGATGATTGGCTAATTTTCATGTCAATGTTTTCCTATATTGAAATAGTGAAAATCTTCAGGAAGGGTGTTAGTCTCGGGAGAAGAAATATTGATCTGCCCTTGCCCTTGTGTTTCCACTGCTCTGTTTATTAGGCTGTAGATGTTGTCTCACTGATCTCTCACATATTTCCACATGTCCTGATTAAATTGGTCATTTCTAAAGGCATCTTTGCTTCAGACTCTCTGGGCATATGCCCTTCCCATAGTTTCCCAGGTTTCCTCCTCCCCTTAATCTTTATCCTTTCAGATACCTCTCTGGGAGGTCTTCTGGGAGTCTGAAGCTTGCCTCATCTTTCAGAAGTCTCCTTGTGTCTTTAGCCAGCTCCTTTGTTGTGTTTCTTGTCTATTCTTTCCTATCTATCTGTGGAAAACATTTCAAGGAAGGTTCTGCCTTGTGGGCAGTGGACCTCACTGGAGGCAGCTTGGACTTACCATAAAGTTAAGGAGTGTTTTTTTGTATCTTTTATTAAATGGTTCCAAATTGTAATTTGTTTGTTTGTAATTAAAAAAAAAATGCTTCTGTGTCTGTCTGCAGCTACTTCTCTAAAAGGAAAGCAGGTGGGTATTAGTGCACATGAGCTGTAATATTCAGCTATAGCCTTGAGTGGCAAAAGGTTTGATTTTCGCAAGAGTGATCTGAAGTCCCCAGTGGCTGATGAGGGCAATGGCAGGGCTGGGGAGCTGGGGAGGAAGGTTCTCCATACGTGTTTCCTATCAAAATTACTGCTTTGCCTACATGCCCTGACTTTGTGAGGAGACACTGTGGATCAGTATGAATTGGAGAACAAGGGTATGACTTATTCTGGAAACTGAAGAATGAAGAAAGCTTAAGAAGCAGACATCTTTCTTTTTCAGGTGCTCATTGACCTCTTCCTCTTCTAAACACACTCCTGAAAACTTTCGAATTAACCACACAAGAATTGACAAACTGAAGAAAATTATGGGAAGAGGTCTTAGGGTTTTTTTTTGCATTTTAATGACCGCTTGGGTGTATTTGGTGCTGGGCCCATGAACTTCAGATACTGAGAGCAGGCTGAAGCAACCTCTCAACGAGTTAAATTCAGAAGAAAATCCCATGTTTCTTGGAGCGCTAATGGGTCCCAGTGCCAAGAAAGTGCCCTTACCAAGAAAGGCTCCCCAGGGGCTGATTAGAGCCGAAAGTTGGAGGCCCTGATTGCAGGTGTGCAAAGGCAATGTGAGGGTGGCTGTGATGCCAAGTCAACCTTGATGTGTGTTATCAAGCAGAGTGACCAGGCACTGACAGCCAGCCCCTGGGTATGGTGATGCTTTCCGTCACGCATTACTCAGGGCTCTTCCTGGGGACAGTATGAGGGTGGGGATGCACAACACCAAGTGCAGGACCATGATACGGCACCTGCTGGGCTCCCAAGGGACAAGGAGGCAGCAAGGCCACAGTGCTTTCTGGAAACAGCATCTTCTTGGTGGCAGAGACACCAGTCATAGCCAAGAGGACAAAGACCTAGCTGTGTTGGGAGCTTTCAGCCTTAGCAGTGCCCTCGACCATCTCCACCACAGGCTGTCCTATGCTTTCCCACGCCTGTGCCTCTTTCCCTGCAGACTGTGCACACCCAAGCTGCTTCCCCACCTTGCTCTCACCTCACGATCTCCCCACCTGTCCTGATGTCTTCCTGTCCTCCCTTGCTTTTCCTTGAAACACAAAGGCAGGGGCTGATCACAGACTCCCTCTGGGTGACCTGTTGCACCACAGCACTACCCTACAAGTGACATTCTTTTGACCTGAAGTCCAGTCTGAACCTCTCAAGATGCGCTTTGTGGCTCTTTCCCCTTCTCATGCTGTTTCCCTATACTAAGAAAAGCTCTATCATCTCTGAAATCACCCTTCGAGCAGTCACAGGCTCCTACTATACTGCCTCCAGTTCAGCAGGGTAAAGAAGCCCAAGTCCTTCAACCTCTCCTCATGGATGGGGCTACTCCCGCCTAGGCACAGGACTTGACACTTCTCTTGTAAATCTTCATGAGGTATCTGTTGTCCGAATCACCTGAGGTTCTCAAGATCCTTCTGGACTAAATCTCCTCTGTGTCAAAACAAAAACAAACAAAAACGTGCCAAAGGGTTAATGGTAAGCATGGGTGGGGTTGGCTGTAGGGGAATGGGTCAGGGTGGTAAAAGAGACAAATGTAGAAGCGGTAAAAAAAAAAAAAAAAAAAAGGAAATTAAAAGTGAAGCCAAGGATTGATCAGGGCTGTCTTGGGGATTCCTGCCAAGAAGCCCTGCATCTGAAGAATTCTGACTGGAGGAGGACAAGAAAGCTGGCCTGCTTCCACTGTCACAGGGTACCTGCGTGTTTTCCCTGACATCCACAAGAGAAGATGGAGAGTGGGAAGAATCACAGCCTCACAGAATCACAGAATCGCAGAATGGGTGAGGTTGGAAGGGATCTCAGGAGGTCAACCCCCCTGCTCAAGCAGGGTCACCTATAGCATGTTGCACAGCATCGCGTCCAGGCAGCTTTTGAATATCTCCAGAGAAGGAGACTCCACAGCCTCTCTGGGCAACCTGCTCCAGTGCTTTGTCACCCTCACAGGAAAGAAGTTTTTCCTCATATCTAGATGGAACTGTCTGTGTTTCAATTTCTGCCCATTGCCTCACATCCTGTCGCTGGGCACCACTGAAAAGAGTCTGGCTCAATCTTCTTGACACCCTCCCTTTAGATATTTGTATACATTGATAGGATCCTCTCTCAGCCTTCTCCAGGCTGAACAGGCCCAGCTCTCTCAGCCTTTCCTCATAAGAGACATGCTCTAGTCACCTAATCATCTTTGTAGCCCTCCGCTGGACTTGCTCCCGTAGTGCCACATCCCTCTTGTACTGGGGAGCCCAAAATTGGAGGCAGTACTCCAGATGTGGCCTCAGCAGGGCTGAGTAGAGGGGGAGAATCACCTCCCTCCACCTGCTGGCAACACTCTTCCTCATGCACCCCAGCATACCATTGGCTGCTTTGGCCACAAGGGCACATTGCTGCCTCATGGTTCACTTGGTGTCCACCAGCACTCCCAGGTCCTTCTCAGCAGAGCTGCTTTCCAGCAGGTCCACCCCCAACCTGTACTGCTGCATGGGGTTACTCTTCCCTAGGTGCAGGACCCTGCACTTGCCTTTGTTGAACTTCAGGAGGTTCCTCTCCACCCACCTCTCCAGTCTCTACAGGTCTCTCTGAATGGCAGCACAGCCCTCTGGTGTATTGGCCACTCCTCCCAGTTTTGTATCGTCAGCAAACTTGCTGAGGGTGCACTCTGTCCCTTCATCCAGGTCATTGATGAAGAAGTGGAACAAGACTGGACCCAGTCCTGACCCCTGGGGGAAACCGCTAGCTACAGGTCTCCAACTAGGCTTTACACCACTGCTCACAATGCTCTGAGCTCTGCCACTCAGCCAGTTCTTAATCCACCTCAGTGTCCACTCATCCAGCCCACACTTCCTGAGCTTGCCTATGAGGCATGGTCCCCAGGGTGCAGGATCCAGAGATGGTGTGAGGGACTGAAGAACCTCCTGTCAGCCCATCTGTGTGGGCAGGGATGGGACTGGGGTTGTGGCTCACCAATGAACCTCACAGCTGCCTCCTGCAAGGATTCCTCAGGGTTCTCCAAGTATGGCAGGCTCTGGTGCAGGTACTGCTCTGCTCTGCTCCTCTCCCTCAGCAGCTGGAGACAACGCAAGGCCAGGGGGTTGGTACCGAGCCTCCCCAGAAGGCCAGGCCTGTCCCTACTCGCAGGACTGGCCTCCTCTTCCTTCCTGTCATGACTGCCAGCTAGAAGCTGTGTGGCACCGAGTTTCAGAGGGAGCAGAGGACAGAGTGTGTGTTTCCTGAGAGGCCTGCAGAGCAGCAGAGACCAGGAGATGCCACCACAGCTAGGGCAGGACTCCCTGTGTGCCCCTCATCTTGGCAAGGCCCCGAGCCTTTCCCAGCCTGGAATGGGGAGATGCAGCTTGGGTTTGTCCCTCACTGAAGGCAGAGGCAGCTCTGCCTTGTCCTTGGGGACTCAGGAAGTTGGACCTCACAGTGACATGCATTCAAAGGGACACTTGTCAGTAGCCCTTGCGCTGCTGCTCCAGCCCACCCAAGGGATGTCACCATTGCTTCCCAAAATCACTGGTCCATACCTGGGCCACTCCTTGCATCTGGGCACTCATGTGGAGGAAGAGTGGGACCAGGCTCCTCTGTATGTGCTGCTTCATGCCCCGTTTGTTCTTCCCCACCACAATCTCCATCAGGTCTTGGCAGAGGAGGATGGAGAGCTCTCGCACTGGGCTGTCTTCCTGTGGGGCGGGAGCAGAGGAGGGGAGGCCTCAGCAATGACTTCAGGAACTGAGCATGAGAGGAGGGTTTGCCATTGTGAGGCCTCACCCTCTCCAGGCACAACTGTCCCCCACCCCGGCCAGAGGTCAGAGCTGGTGACAAGCCTCTGCGGAGGCAGCCTGGAGAATGAGGGTTGTCAGCAGCAGCAGGGCAAGCTTCCCTGGGCTCTGTCTCCCTCTCCCGCAGGAGGGACTTTCTGGATTTCCCTAAGACTCCATCAGGGACCCCTCGCAGGAGAGGATGAGAAAGGGGACAGCCCCGGGACATGGCCTCTCCCTCACTCTCTGACCTGCTCCTGCCTCTTTGCTCATCTCTGCCCCAGGCCAGGCAAGCACCACATGGAGTCAAGCATGAGATAGAGCAGCCAAGGGCAGAGAGGGGGCTGGTTTGATCTAGTCCCACAGTGCAGGACACCAAGGCCAGCACAGGGAATGGCCTGAGAACAGCAGGGCAAACGGCTTCCTGACAGGCAGCAGGGCTTGTGGCAGGAGGCGCACATTGACATGCCAACGGGCACATGTGCAGAGGGACACACAGCACCCATAGCCATGCATACAGACCCCCGGACACGCCAGGAGAGCCCCTGGCTCTCCCACCAGCCATCCATCATCAAAGCTGGCATCCATCATCAGCCAGCTGCAGAGCAATGGGGCTGGAGCCCTTCTGGTGCAGGCGGCTGAGGATGTTTCTCAGCAACATCAGGCTTCCCACATGCATGTCCCTGCCAGCATCCTGCAGCCACTCCATGATGTCTGGGAGCAGGCTCTGCATTCTCCTTGCCTGTGTGAAACACACAACTTCCTTTCAGTGAAACAAGGCCAGACCCCCCCTGCCAAAAGTGCTCTGGGTGCAGACTTCCCATCAGCATTTAGTGTCCAGGGCCAGGGCTCTGCACACACCCACGGCACAGAGGCTGCAGTGCAAGGCAGAGATCTCCCAGGGGCCCCTCAGCATTCTATGGCCTTAATTTGGAGGAAGGCTGCTGCCTCGAGGCCCAGGAGCAGCTGGCTACATTAGCCTGACCCTGTGCTCTGGCTCATCGTCCCTCTTGTGGCGTGACTTTGGCCACAGCACTCCCATGACTGAGGCTGTTTGAAGCTGGCTTGCTTGGTGCTGGGCCTGGATCTCTGCCTAGCACAGCCAAGACGTGCCAGCAGTGGGAGCTCTTCCTGGTGGGCTCTGGTGCCTTTCTACTTGTGCAGCCCAGCCAAGTGCCTGGCATGAAAGACTCAGGGCAGATGAACACCTCCTGTCAAGCCCCAGGCTGCCAGCATGGCTTCACCCAGCTGCCCTCTGCTCACCATCTCATGTCTCTGGGACAGGCTCATGAGGCCTCTGAATGCCAGCCCACACATCTTCAGGCTCTGACTTTGGACATAGCTCTGGAGGAGCGGCAGGACGGCATCATCAATATGGGCAAGGTCAGGGCAATCCGGCAGCTGAAATGCACACAGCAATGAAAGACTGGCAGAGCTGGCAGGACTGCCTGCATCGTGCAGCCCTGGATCCCACCCACCATTCAGGGCAAGGGCACCAGGCCCTGACAAAGCTCAGCGCACGGGCAGCAGGGATGGTGGAGACATCCCCAGGCCCTGCTCCCAGCCCTGGGCCTCATGGCACACTGCACACACCGCTCGCCTCCTCCTCCCGTCCTCTGAACCCTCTGCAGCCTCTGGTTCCCGTCCCTTGGAGGAGCAATTGAACACAGAGCTGCCACAAAGGAGGCACAAAATCCAAGTGTTTACAAGTGGCAGCCCAGCAGAAATGAGCCAATGTCGGGGCAACTAAGAGGAGTGCCCCAGTTCCATTGCCCCAGCTCCATTGACCAACATCACCCCACAGCCATGTGCATGAGCCAGCAGAGCATTTAGAGGCACCTCCAGAGAGTCACCGCTTCCCTGAGGCCCACTTCAATGAAGAAAGCCATGGCGGGCACCTGGCAAAATTAGTCCTCCCTTCTCAGCAGCCTTGACAGCTGGTGGAAGATCCAGTGACACCGGTGTCTCGGAGGCCCCCTCACCAGTCTGGCAGCAGGAAGAAGGCACTGTTGGTCCTCAGCTAAGCAGGCAAACCTCCTCTGGGATTGCTCTGCCCCCTCTAGCCATTTCCCCCCAGCACAGGCCAAGGCAGTGCTTGGCACACAGCACTTGGCACGCAGCTACAGCAGCCAGTGGCATTTGCTCATGGAGGCTGCTCTTTCCCTACCACACTTTGCCATTGGAAAGCCAGGGTCAGTCATCATCAGGTTCCTTTTGGTGGGAGACCAGAGAAACACCCTTCCCACCTGGAAGTCATGGCCTTCCCACACATCCCCTTTCCTGACCCCTTTGGATTCCTGTCCCCCTGGGCCCTTCTCGTGTTCTTCTGTGCATCTTGCACCTTTCCTGGGGCTCTGTCCTTGGTGGCACTGCAGGCAGATGGTCCCCAATGCTCTCAGGGTTGGGAGTCCAGGCCCCACAGGAGGGCACTGCAGCTCTCCAGGAGGGGACCACTCCTGCGAGGGACCCTCTCCTACAACTCCTAACACCAACTGCTCCCCCAGCAGCTCTCAAAGCTGAGCAGGAATGGGGCAGGGAGCTCCCATGTCCATTTTGCTGTGAGACCCCTTGCCACAAGTGCTGAGGCTGCAGCTTCTTTCTTGGAGAACTGCGGTCCCCCTTCACCCACAAGGAAGGACATTGTGCAGGGCACCCCGAATTCAGGGAAGAGGTGCTGGGGGAGTGCAGGGTGGAAAGGACTGTACCTGGCCCTGCATGGTTAGAATTGGAAGAAGATGCCTGTCCATTGCCTACAAAAATTGTTGCAAAACTTAAAAAATTTTACCTGTGCTTTACAAAAGCAAAACAGCTAGTCTCATGTGAACTCAAAAAGAAATTTCTCTGGGGTGACTATTGAAACTGAGAATTTTTTTAGGATAGAAGCAATCCTTCTTTTCCAAACCCTTGAGTTTTGTGTTCTTTGAATTTCATACTTGAACCTATTTAAGCCTAGAAGCCTCTTTTCATGCCTACAGGTGTTTATTTTGACAAAGGCACCTATGTGCATTCTAGTCTGGTAGCCTAGAACATCTTCCGAGAAATTGAACTCTACTTGCATCTTGTATTGTGACCAACCAATCAATTCTTACCATGGAAGAAGGTTCAGGGAGGAACGTAGGCTGTGATGGACCACAGCTGATGCAAAGCAAGCAGAATTTATCTCAGGACAAAGGGAACCAGAGGGTGGCCTTTGTTTTAGGCCACCCTCCAGACTCATGCAAACACCTGAAGGCTGGAAAAAAAGTCCTTGCAGGAGCAGAAATAATTATCAGCAGAGGGAATGTGCACCCCCACCTGAGCTGCAGCTGGACTAGCAAGCCTTGCTGGTTTGAACTGCTGGTTTGCTACTTTCTCCCTTCCCAGAGAAATGCTATCTGATAATGGAACGCATTTGAAGAATAAAGAATTGCAAACATGGTGTGCTTCAGACAGATGCCAGTAGACATTTCCCCTATGGTATCAATCTCAGAGTAATGGGGCAGTAGAAAGATGGAGTGGACAACAGAAACAACAGCTGCACAAGAGTGATTCTTCTCTCATAGAATACTTCGAAGTGAGGATCCCATTTGTGGGAAGTTGTAAGGCGGCTAAATAAGCAACAAACTGCCATGGCAAGTCCCATAGATAAGGGGTTTGTGTCAGTAGCTTCATGAATTTCTGTTAAAACAGAAATCAAACCCTATCAAAGTCCTGGAGGTGAGGTTGTGGTTAAACATCCAGCTCAGGGATCAATCTGGGTGAGACTGCTCTTGCACCATGGAAAAGGAGTATGGGATGCTGTAGACACTGAAGGCAGCAAGTTAACCATAAGTGGGGCCTGGATTATGTCCAAGACCTGGGTGTCTTCTCTTGCAGGGAGATGGAGTGTTGCCTGCTAACCGTGGGAACACTGATAACTGGAAAAAAACACCTGAAATGTGTCTCTAACAGGTTCTGCCTTTGCACGTTGACCATGGGACAACTCGGGTATTGAAGATCAGTCACAAGCCATTTTTAAACACTATAGTTACAAGAGAAACACCATCTGTAATAGCACGAGGTCAAGGACTGATAGTAGGCAAACATGTTACACTAACCCTAAGATCTAAAGTTAGTCTCAGTGTCGCTCTATGTAATGACACACTGGATGGGAAGCTGCACATGGTTTTGACAATAGAGTGAGATGGGTACTCCAGACATGGAAGGCAACAAAAGCTGTTGTAATGTGACCTATGCTTTTGACCAATTCACCACGCAGACTTACTGGTTAACTTCTCATATGGCTGAACAAACAATGCCTTTTTTTTTTTTTCACCATTTAATACATCAGTATCACTTGGAGTAACCTTGCATCAACTCGACAGCTTTCTCAGACAGAACACCAAGGTTCCTCAGCATCGGTTGGAAACTGGAAAACAGTGGAAAGGGAAGGAACAATGATATATGATACAATGAACGGATTCAGTGAGTGAAAGTGTCCAGTGACAGAGCAGCCTGCCCTGAGCTGACACACACCGAAACAGGTTTTCATTTCTTCCTCTCTGCAAGCACCCAATTGTTCCTTTGCTCTTCTCAAGAGACATCCCTGTTCTCCAAAGAGCCTTTCCCCAGGTCAGCGTGTCCATGCTGGCCTGCCCACCACTCCTGCACCCCTCCACTGTGCGTTCCTTGGTTTCGCCCTTGACTTTGGGTGACTCCACCTGGTTTTGGGAGTCTCCACTCATTGCCCATCCCAGGCACATGCTGTCCCTGGAGATCTGCTGTGCTCTACTGGTGGCTCCATATTCCCTTCCAGAAGGCTGAGCATCTGTCACCAGCCCTCTAATATGTGAGACAGCCCCAGCAGACACCGCTTGAGCACTCACCCTCTCCAGGACCAGGGGGAACCCCCAAGTAAGGTCTGAATCCAGCCCTCATTCTCTCACACATCACCCTACCAATACATCCTCCTGAGCTCATGGAAAACTCAGGCAAAGCAAAAGGGGCTTTTCAGGGGCAATTCTCAGAGCGCATTCTTGGCTCCTGCTTTGGAAGAAGAGCCCAGTCTTCAGGCAGTGTACTGATGAAATCCCCTTTTATTACAGAGTTGTTGCAAGGGAGGCCAGCTCTGGCACAGTGGTCAGCAGATTTACAGAAAGCCTCTGAGTCAGACGGATGGGGTTTGCGCCTCTGGAGAGGTGGGATGAATTCAAACATTTGTTCACAAACATGACTATCGCAGACAGAACTCCCAAAGCACAAGAGTTGCCTGAGATAAACTAGGAGTTGGTTTTGAGGAGAGATGGGCAGCTTATTGCTGCTGAACTAGAAGAAGTTGAATCAGTTTCTTCAGTGCCTCCTTCAGCTCCTTGTTCCTCGTGCTGTAGATGAGAGGATTCATTGCTGGAGGCACCATCGAGTACAGAACAGCCACCACCAGATTCAGAGATGGGGAGGAGATGGAGGGGGGCTTCAGGTAGGCAAACAGGCCAGTGGCCACAAAGAGGAAGACCACGGCCAGGTGAGGCAGACACATGGAAAAGGCCTTGTGTTGTCCCTGCTCAGAGGGCATCCTCAGCATAACTGTGAAGATCTGCACATAGGACAGCACAATGAAAATGAAACACACAAAGCCTAAAAAAAGACTAGTCGCACTAAGCCCAACTTCTCTGAGGTAGGAGTCTGAGCAGAAGAGCTTGAGAATCTGGGGAATCTCACAGAAGAACTGGTCCACGACATTGCTTTGGCAGAGCGGTATCGAAAATGTGTTCCCAGTGTGCAGGAGAGCATGGAGAAAAGCACTGCCCCAGGCAGCTGCTACCATTTTGACACAAACTCTGCTGCCCATGATGGTCCCGTAGTGCAAGGGTTTGCAAATGGCAACAAAGTGATCATAGGCCATTACTGTGAGGAGATAATACTCTGCTGAACATAAAAAAAAGAAGAAAAATAACTGTGCAGCACATCCTGAGTAGGAAATGGCCCTGCTGTCCCACAGGGAATTGGCCATGGATTTGGGGACAGTGGTGGAGATGGAGCCAAGATCCAGAACAGAGGGGTTGAGGAGAAGGACGTACATTGGGGTATGGAGGTGGTGGTCGCAGGCTACAGCTGTGATGATGAGGCCATTGCCCAGGAGGGCAGCCAGGTAGATACCCAGGAAGAGCAGGAAGTGCAAGAGCTGCAGCTCCCGTGTGTCTGCAAATGCCAGGAAGAGGAACTCATTGAAGGAGCTGCTGTTGGACATTTGCTCCTTTGGGGCACAGGGGGACTGCCTGAGTAAGGAGACACATTGACAAGTTAGGACAGACTTAGCTGAGCAACTTTCTCATAACTTCCCCCAAACACACAAACATTACTTCTCCCCATCTCAGCAGCAGTGTCACTGAGCTCCATGGCTTGAGCTCTGGTTTGTGCTGGCCGAGTTTGACACAAGGAGTAGGGACCTCTGCCCATGGGCTCCAGAGGAGTCAGCCCTGACCTACAGCACTGTGTAAATGCGAAGACGGGTGACTAAAATTTATATTTCCAGTTCGAGTCAGATTTCATCCACACATACTGTTGAATGGATTTTCAGCATCTTCACTCCCACTTCTAAATAATGTGGGTTCATTAATAGTTTTAAGGCTTCTTTTGTTTCCTTTAGCTGAACCCCACAACCCTGAGAGCAGAGGGCTGTGCTGGCTGGGAGAGGAGAGGAGGTGTTAGAGTTGACAGTTTCCTCTCACACTCTGACCATGACTCTGCTGCCTGGAGCCTGTCCCTGCAGGGAGCTGTTTCTCTGTCCCCACGTCTCTCCCCTCTCAGTGCTCACACACACCATCCCACCTGCTGGGTGCTCAGCTCTGCCCTGCAGAAACCTCCCAGGGGCAGGACACTGCCAAGGGCACCTCCATGTCTGCAGGTGCTATGGAGCAGGCGAGAGAAACCTTGGTGAGGCTGGAAAGGTGATGCTGGCTCTGTCCTTAGGCGGAGGGGTGGATGAAGGCATTTGCTGAGTCCCTCCCAGAACTGCTCCTCTCTCAGTGTCACTGTTTTGGAGCCTCAGTCCCCTGTCTAAAGGTTACAGATCCAATCCCATTTCACCCCAGCCAGAGAGAATCAAACTGAAAGCACAGACTCATGACAGCTCCTTCCCTTTCATGTATCCCCTGCCTTGACCTTCCATTTGGAAAAATCTCATCCAGAAATGTCCTGGCAGTGAGATGGAGCTGTGAGCAGCCCTGACCCACGCAGCATCCTCTGGAGAGGACGTTCAACCTGTCCTGCCGGGGGTCGCTCCTTCCACCAATAGTTTCTCCCCACAGCACTGTGGGGAGCTCCCCGGGCAGGCTGAGTGCAAACCCTCACAGGTGGCAGCGTCACTGCCCCAGGCACACAGCACCCTGGGGCACAGGGACAGTGCTGAGAATTACAGCTCTGGACAGACCTGTGTGCACAGCCTGGCTTCACACCGCTGCAGGATCCCTGGGAGAAGGTAGCAGAATGCCCTGTCCCTTTGACAGTGTGGCAGGGAATCCCTGCTCTGAAGCATCTCCCCATCCTCTGCAAAGGAGAAGCTGGGAGAGCGATCCTTGAAAAAACAATCATGAGCCTGGAATGATTTCAAGACCCCTCCAGGAACCTCAGTAGCATTGCCCTGCAGCCAGAGACTTACCGTGCAAAGGGCTGTGAAGATTTCCCCCAAAGCAGCTCTCCTCTGTCCTCCCACTCCACACTGCCTTTCACTTCTCTCTGTCTTCTCTCATCCTCTGGCAGCAGCAGCAGGCAGCACTCGCAGCCCTGCTGCTCTTTGCAGAGAAGCTGCTCCTGCACACAGCTGTCTGTGGGCAGTGCTTCCTGGTTGCCATGAGCTCCCTCTATCCCTGGAGCCTGGCCCCACTCAAGACCAGAGGCCCAGCTGAAGGCGTGAATTTCTCTGTCCCTTGTACTCCCTCATCCTGGGAAATGTTCACTGAGGTAGACTAAAATAATCAGTTATTGTCCTTTTCTAAAGAGTAGAGAGAGACTGATTCCAGCATTGCAATTTATCTTATCAGAGGATGGTTATCTATGAAATCTGGAAACGTCCCACTCAGGAAGCCCCTATTCCCATCTCTTCATTAGCAGGACACCTACACGAGGACAAGAAGGGAGCTGATTGACATATGGTTCAGGAATTGGTTCAAATGACTCAGTCTGGGCTTCTCAGGGTGCTTTAGAAGTCCTGGGGCTGGTGTGGGATTCAGATCCTTCTCGTGAGCTCCATAAAAAATACAAAGGGGGTGGCATTCCTCTGTCCCAGGCAGAAGTGAGCACAGCATGGATGTCTGCATGCAAGCTCTTGGTCTATGCTCGCATTATAATCAGTGGAGAAGGAAGGTGGGAGTCAGTTGCTCACACAAACACCTGGTGACATTTGAAGAGACAGAGGTGGTCGAAGGCATTTGCAGGTGTCTGCTTGCTCTGATGGGGAAACTGTGAGACCCACATCCTTCTAGAGCATGAGGTGGGGGCCAGATAGGGAATTGCCTTGGCCACCTGCAATGATGCTAGATGCCCACTGCTACCAGAGCTCCACTCACTAGGAAGCTGAGACACATGCAGAACCCAACATTGCAAACAGTTGATGTCATCCAGTGCAGGCACTTGATTCAGTGACACAGAAATAGGCCTGCAGGGCCATGTCGGATGCCTGGGGTGCCCAGTACAACCACATGTCTCTAGCAGGTACACCTTGGGACCTCTAGGAAAACCATGCCCCTTTGGAGCTGATCAAATGCCCAAGGACTTCTCAGATTTCCTATGTGTGCCCAAACAACTGGATCCCGCCACTGCCTTTAGGCCAAGTCACAGAATCACGGAATCACAGAATCGCTGAGGTTGGAAGGGACCTCTGGAGATCATCTAGTCCAACCCCCATGCTCAAGCAGGGTCACCCAGAGCACATTGCACAGGATTGCATCCAGGCGGGTTTTGAATATCTCCAGAGAAGGAGACTCCACAACCTCTCTGGGCAACCTGTTCCAGTGCTCTGTCACCCTCACAGTGAAAAAGTATTTCCTCATGTTCAGATGGAAGCGTCTGTGTTTCAGTTTGTGCCCGTTGCCTTGCATCCTGTCGCTGGGCACCACTGACAAGAGTCTGGCTCCATCCTCTCGACACCCTCCCTTCAGATACTTGTACACATTGATAAGATCTCCTCTCAGCCTTCTCTTCTCCAAGCTAAACAGGCCCAGCTCTCTCAGCCTTTCCTCATAAGAGAGATGCTCCAGTCCCCTAATCATCTTTGTAGCCCTTCGCTGGACTTGCTCCCGTAGTGACACATCCCTCTTGTACTGGGGAGCCCACAACTGGACACAGTACTCCAGATGTGGCCTCAGCAGGGCTGAGTAGAGGGGGAGGATCACCTCCCTCCACCTGCTGGCAACACTCTTCCTCATGCACCCCAGCATACCATTGGCCTTCTTGGCCACAAGGGCACCTTGCTGCCTCATGGTTCACTTGGTGTCCACCAGCACTCCCAGGTCCTTCTCCGCAGAGCTGCTTTCCAGCAGGTCCACCCCCAACCTGTACTGCTGCATGGGGTTATTCCTCCCCAGGTGCAGGACTCTGCACTTGCCTTTGTTGAACTTCAGGAGGTTCCTCTCCGCCCACCTCTCCAGCCTCTCCAGGTCTCTCTGAATGGCAGCACAGCCCTCTGGTGTATTGGCCACTCCTCCCAGTTTTGTATCGTCAGCCAACTTGCTGAGGGTGCACTGTGTCCCTTCATCCAGGTCATTGATGAAGAAGTGGAACAAGACTGGACCCAGTCCTGACCCCTGGGGGAAACCGCTAGCTACAGGCCTCCAACTAGACTCTGCACCGCTGATCACAACCCTCTGAGCTCTGCCATTCAGCCAGTTCTCAATCCACCTCACTGTCCACTTATCCAGCCCTCACTTCCTGAGCTTGTCTATGAGGATGTTCTGGGAGACAGTGTCAAAGGCCTTGCTGAAGTCAAGGGAGACAACATCCACTGCTCTCCCCTCATCTACCCAGCCAGTCATTCCATCAGAGAAGGCTATCAGATTGGTTAGGCATGATTTCCCCTTGGTGAAGCCATGCTGACTACTCCTGATTACTTTCTTGTCCTCCACGTGCTTGGAGATGGCCTTCAGGATGAGCTGCTCCATCACCTTTTCAGGGATGCAGGTGAGGCTGACTGGCCTGTAGTTTCCCGGGTCCTCCTTCTCGCCCTTTTTGAAGACTGGGGTGACGCTGGCTTTCTTCCAGTCCTCGGGCACCTCTCCTGTTCTCCAGGACCTTTCAAAGAGGATGGAGAGTGGCTTAGCAATAATGTTTGCCAGCTCCCTCAGCACTCATGGGTGCATCCCTTTGGGGCCCATGGATTTGTGGGTGTCAGGTTTGCTTAAATGATCTCTAACCCCATCCTCCTCCACCAAGGGAAAGTCTTCCTTCCTCCAGACTTTCTCTCTCTTGCCTCCAGGGTCTGGGGTTCCTGAGGGCTGGCCGGAGCAGGAAAGACTGAAGCAAAGGTGGCATTCAGTAACTCTGCCTTCTCTGCATCCTTCGTCACCAGGGCACCCACCCCATTCAGCAAAGGGCCCACATTTTCCCTAGTCTTCCCCTTGCTACTGCTGTATTTGAAGAAGCCCTTCTTGTTGTCCTTGACATCTCTTGCCAGATTTAATTCCAAACGGGCCTTAGCCTTCCTCGTCGCATCCCTGCATACTCTGACAACGTTCCTCTATTCCTCCCAAGTGGCCTGGCACCCTTTCCACTTTCTGTAGACTTCCTTCTTCTGGTTGAGTTTTGCCAGGAGCTCCTTGCTCATCCATGCAGGTCTCCTACCTCCTTTGTTTGACTTCCTACTCATAGCAATGCTCCGCTCTTGAGCCTGGAGGAAGTGATGTTTGAATATTAACCAGCTCTCTTGAACGCCCCTTCCTTCTAGGGCCATGACCCATGAGATTCCTCCAAGTATGTCCCTGAAGAGGCCAAAGTTTGCTCTCCTCACGTCCAGGGTTGCGATCCTACTCGGTGCCCTGCTGCCTCCTCGCAGGATCCTGAACTCCACCATCTCATGGTCACTGCAGCCAAGGCTGCCCCCGACCTTCACATCTCCAACCAGTCCTTCTTTGTTTGTTAGGACAAGGTCCAGCAGCACACCTCTCCTTGCTGGCTCCTCCACCACCTGTGTCAAGAAGTTGTCACCAATGCTCTGCAGAAACCTCCGGGACTGTTTGAGCCTAGCTGTGTTGTCTCTCCAGCAGATATCAGGGTGGTTGAAGTCCCCCATGAGAACCAGGGCCTGGGATCGTGAGGCTACTTCCAGCTGTCTGTAGAAGGCCTCATCGACGACTTCTTCCTGATCAGGTGGCCTGTAGTAAACACCCACAACAGTGTCACCCATGCTAGCCTGCCCTTTCATCCTTACCCATAAGCTCTCGACTCGCTCTTCATCCACCCCTAGGCACAGCTCGATACGTTCCAGTTGCTCTCTCACATAAAGAGCAACTCCACCACCTCGCCTTCCTGGCCTGTCTTTCCTAGAAAGCACGTAGCCATCCATGACAGCACTCCAGTCATGCGAGCTATCCCACCATGTCTCTGTAATGGCAATGAGATCATGGCCCTGCGACTGCACACATATCTCTAGTTCTTCCTGTTTATTCCCCATGCTGCGTGCATTGGTGTACAGGCATTTCAGAGAGGTGATAGAGCATGCAGGTTTCCCGGAGGGATGCAAGAGGATCCTCCATAGTCACATCCCATGTGCACTTCCCTGGCTGCATGCACCTGCTGGAGGCATCCCGACTTGAGCAGTCTTTTGCCACATACCCTGTCACTATAACTCTCCCCTTCCCCCATCTTTCCTAGTTTAAAGACCTCCTTACCAGGTTGGCCAACCTGTTGGCAAAGACATATGTGCCCCACTTAGTGAGGTGGATCCCATCTCTTGCCATCAGTTGTCGATCTTCAAACAGGGTCCCATGGTTGTAGAAACCAAAACCCTGTTGCCAACACCAGCGGCTCAGCCAGTTGTTAACCTGGAAAGTCCGTCTCCTCCTCCTCTCATCCATCCCCCTCACTGGCAGGATTGAGGAGAAGATGACCTGGGCTCCCAGACCCTTGACCACCATCCCCAGAGCTCTGAAATCCTGCTTGATGGTCTCCAGTTTGCCCTTGGTGTCATCAGTGCCCACATGAAAGAGCAGCAGTGGGTAATAGCTGAAGCGTGTACAAGCCTTGGCAGTCTTTGCATGACATCTCTCACACGAGCCCCTGGCAGACAACAAACCTCTCTAGACATGAGGTCAGGTCAACAGACAGGTGCCTCCATCCCCTGCAGCAGGGAGTCCCCCACAACAATCACCTGCCGCTTCTTCTGGGTGTTCCTGCAAGGCACAGGGTCTGTTGTCCCAGTTACTTCCCTTGCAGCCATGCCCATCTCCTCCTCATCCTGGAGGGCACTAAACCTGTTCCTCAAATGCAAGTCCTCGGGAGGAGTAGGAGCCTTTCTCCTCCCACGAGCAGTGACCAGTTTCCAGCCTTCTTCTACGGTGTTATGATGTACCATTTCACATGGCACAGAGCCCTCCGGCAACTCCACTGCTGTGGGGGGTTGCGACTCCTGAAGCTGTGCAGTCTCTGAGAATACCCTATTTCCTTCTCATCCTCTCGGATGCTACACAGCCTACTGACTTCCTCCCATAACTCCCTTACCTGACAACACAACTCATCAACAGCAGCACACCTCCTGCAGAAGAGCTGACTGTCAGCCCAGGCCTCCCGGAGAGGCCCCAAGCACTCCCTGCAGCCTGAGATCTGTAGAGCTGCATCTACTGCCAGTGGGTCTGTCTGGGTCCCAGCCTCTGACACAGCTGATGCAGCAACTCCAACAGCCACTGGGAGCTTCTCCCAGGAGAAGTTAAGGCTCCCTGTTTTTGAGGCTTTGAGACACAAGGGACATCACCATCATCACCAAAGCTATGGGCATGCTGTTGGCCTACCAGCTTCAGAGACATAACTCACCTCACGAGCACAAATGGCATCGACGTGCCTGCTGCTGCCCTATCTGGTACCGAATTAGAAGGGATCTAAAAAGTGCAAACCTTCACAGAGGAGAAGCTCACCTGGGCCACTCACACGTCCCTTGATTACGCTGTTATTACTCCATACAGAAGTCTTTTGCAAACACCTGTCATCTCCTGGCAAGACTCTCTCCAGGTCATCGGACAGCTTCACTCTGTCACCCTGCGCACAAATCACAAAAGGGAACAATTGGTCTTGCTTTTCCTTTAGCACCATCAAGTCCGAGCTGGGAACCTTTGCACTGCAGCACCTACACAACGACAGCAGGATGCCACTTCCATTTCTAGTGCATTTCTAGGTACAGAGACCAGCTGAGGGAGCAGCTCCACAGGAAAGTGTTGCTGACACTGTCAGATCAGCTCAGCCCTGCACCAGCCATCAACCTGATGCCAGACCTCTGCTCTGCCAGCTAGTCTACAAACACACTGTCTCTGCCCCACAGAGCTGCCTCTTCTGCTAGATACAACCAAGTGCCAGCACGAAGAGATGGATGCAGGACACTCGCCTCTTGCACACTCCCCAGCCACTGCTCTGCTCGCTGCCTTCCCTTGCCTCCTCAACCCAGACACACAGGGAAGCTCTTGCGGTGACACCACAAGGTGGCCAAGGCACTCTAGGCTCACAAGGCCTGTGCAAATGATCAGCATGAGATCAGGCACAGAGCTGGCTCCTGGGGTAATGCTGCTCTATTCAGAGGGAAGGATCCTGCTTTTTTGGGGCAGAGCAGGCTGCTGCTTTCCACCTCCATCCCTTCAGGAACCTCCACCTAGGGATGGGGGCATGGGGATTCTGTTTAGTAATACAAAATATACAGATACAATGTAGAAACACTTGAGAGTCCAGAAGGCCTCCTGAGCCCAAAGGAACCTCGATTCCTCTCCTTTACTTACTTGGACAAGGAACCCCGCGGAAGGGAAAAAGGGTGCAAATGATTTGGCATGAGGCCCAAGCAATGAGACAGACCCAGCCTGGAGGTCTGCTGAAATGACAGCTGTCCTGGCTGCACAGGCTCTGCAGCAGCAGTGCAGGCTCCACAGCTGGCTTCACAGAGCACTGACGGCTGGGTGCCATGGGCAACCTGGCCCTGGGCACATCTTCACCCCTCACAGAGCCAGGGGCCCAAGAGCTGTCAGACTTCCTCAGGTCAAGCTACGGAGGCTTTGCGGCCCTCACACAAAGGCACTCAAGATATGCAGGCATTTATTATAAGGGTCTTGGACTTGTCCTATATGGCACCACAACCTTCTACAAAAAGGAGGCGGCACAGTAGCATTTGCTGAGCGGGCTGGAAGGAATAGCAGTTGTGGGAGGCAGAATTTGCAGCACAGCAGAGGTACCAGGAGGTGAAGCCACACCCCAAGTCACCCAGGGAAGCCAGGCGCATTTATGGAAGCCTTCACATCCACACGTAGCCTCTTTTCATTCACTTGCAGCTGCTTTCAGAGAGGACTCACGATGTTGGCAAAGATGTTGACAGGCACAGGGACACACCCTGGCATCCTGCCTCCACCCTCAGGAGCTCTAGGACTGCACTGGGAACCTCCAGGAGTGGAGCAACCAGGAAAGGAAGGAAGAAAGGAAGGAAGGAAGAAAGGAAGGAAGGAAGAAAGGAAGGAAGGAAGAAAGGAAGGAAGGAAGAAAGGAAGGAAGGAGAAAGGAAGGAAGGAGAAAGGAAGGAAGGAGAAAGGAAGGAAGGAGAAAGGAAGGAAGGAGAAAGGAAGGAAGGAGAAAGGAAGGAAGGAGAAAGGAAGGAAGGAGAAAGGAAGGAAGGAGAAAGGAAGGAAGGAGAAAGGAAGGAAGGAGAAAGGAAGGAAGGAGAAAGGAAGGAAGGAGAAAGGAAGGAAGGAAGGAAGGAGAAAGGAAGGAGAAAGGAAGGAAGAAAGGAAGGAAGAAAGGAAGGAAGAAAGGAAGGAAGAAAGGAAGGAAGAAAGGAAGGAAGAAAGGAAGGAAGAAAGGAAGGAAGAAAGGAAGGAAGAAAGGAAGGAAGAAAGGAAGGAAGAAAGGAAGGAAGAAAGGAAGGAAGAAAGGAAGGAAGAAAGGAAGGAAGAAAGGAAGGAAGAAAGGAAGGAAGAAAGGAAGGAAGAAAGGAAGGAAGAAAGGAAGGAAGAAAGGAAGGAAGAAAGGAAGGAAGAAAGGAAGGAAGAAAGGAAGGAAGAAAGGAAGGAAGAAAGGAAGGAAGAAAGGAAGGAAGAAAGGAAGGAAGAAAGGAAGGAAGAAAGGAAGGAAGAAAGGAAGGAAGAAAGGAAGGAAGAAAGGAAGGAAGAAAGGAAGGAAGAAAGGAAGGAAGAAAGGAAGGAAGAAAGGAAGGAAGAAAGGAAGAGAATTGGAGTGTTACTGTCAGGTCTGCTGGCCTTACAAAGTCTCAACAGGCAGGGGAAAATGTCTCCCCTCTATGCTGAGCTGTATTGGCGAGAGCACAGCCAGCAGGGCCACCATGACGTTCTACCCCTCTTTTTGACACAGGGAAGGCCATGTCTTTATACCCATCTGGGCTCTCCAGTTCTGTAAAGGCACTAACACACAGCAGGGAGTCCAGCACAGGGACACCCAGATGGTCAGGGGCTGGAGCTTGGGGCATATAAGGAGAGGCTGGGAGAGCTGGGTTGGTTCAGCCTAGACAAGAGAAGGCCAAGGGGGATCTTCCTGCTGTGCACAGCTACCTTACGGAGGGCACAGAGAAGGCAGAGTCAGATTTTCTTGGAGGTGCACACTAAGAGCATGAGAGGCAACAGACACAAAGCTGCCATTGTGAGAAAACTGAATATTGAAATAAATGGAGTAGTATGCACTCATGACTGGGATATCCATCATGCATTGGTCTATTTCAACTGAGCAAAAACTGCAGAAAGGAGGATTGCTGAAGCAAACAAATATGTCTGGATTAGGTGACCCACTCCTGGCGTTATATTCCTAACGGTAGACAAAGACTTGCGTATCTAGTGAAAGCTAGTGCTGTGTAGTGAGCTTTTGTGACATACAACATGGATAAAGAAGCCCTAGTATTTATTCACAACAGTGTTGTGGATATCCGCAGAAGCACAGCAATCAAGATCAGCAATTAGGTACATACTTCTGTGACTGATGAACTGAAGTGACCACAAATTCTGCAGGATAAAGAACGGCCATAGTTAGATGTGAAATGCTTCCTCTAAACCCATCTCCCATGACTCTGGGTGGTGGAAAGGGTCTAGGTCTTACCTCCAGTGCCTATCTGTAGCACAGTCTGCAATTATTATGTTGCTTCATGGAGGAGCTTTGGCAGACATGAGTTTGTCTTTCTATTAACATACAGTCTCATGTCATCCATGCCCATCTTTAGTGGCAGCTTAGATTTCACTGGTTGTTTTTTATCCCTTAAGTTAACTATATGATTACAAATGGACAGACGTACTTTTAGACAAAGCATCACAGAAGCCAAAAATATATCTATGCTCTCCAACAAATTAACAAGATTACTTAAAATATAAAATAAAGACAGGTCCTTTTTGCTTCAAAAGTAACAAACAACAAAACCCACCAAACTCCCCCACATTGATGGTCTTGATGCAGCTACAAATATGCCAAAAAGTAATACCTCACCTTGTTACAAGCAATCAGGTGTGTTTTCGCTATACAAGTTATTAAAGTTTCTAAGAAATGCTAGCACAAAGCATTTTTATATTTAAATAAAATTTATAATTTAAACAAGACTTTTTAAACAGACAAGATTTTCTTAAAAAAAGAATAAATAAAATTGGACAATGGGAAATTCTTCTTATATGTTATGAAGAAACCTTTTTCTCCATGAGGGTGGCCAAACTGTGGCACAGGGATCCAGAGAGGTTCTCAGATCTCCATCCTTGGAGATAATCAAAACTTCCCTGAAAAAGAACCCAAGACACCTCATCCACTGGGACCTGCCTTGAGCAGGGTGTTGGATCCCTACCTCCACATGTCTTCCCCACTGCAGCCTCAAGGAATCTGCTATTCTGAGATTCTTGCCAAAGGCACCAGCAGCTTTGCAGATGCTTCCTCCACCACTCAGCAAAGACAGGTGTCTCAGAGCCACCCATCGTCCTGAGAGGCCTGACTTCTTGTGAGGTGGCATCTCCCCTGTCTGCTTGTCCCACAAGCTCCCTGCTGTTTTGACAGGGGCAATTGCTAAAGCACACACACCCTGGGAAGAAGAGTTTACTAAGACCACTGCTCACACCAGCACTAGATGAATTTAGCAGCCTCAAAAGTCTAGCTGGACTCCCTAGCTGACCGGCAGGAGGCTGCAAGCTTCTACTTAGGAACAAGTGGAATGTCAAACTCCATGTCCATGTTCACCACAGAACATCATCTGCATATTAAACGTAGCAGTACTAACTCATGATGATGGAGTGGAATAAAATTTGTGCCAGATGATGTGGAACATCTACTTCTGCTTAGTTAATGAGTTGCATTTCTGTATTGCTGTAGAGCTCGGCAGGGCTCAATCCCTCCTCTGAGCACACGCAACAAACCCAGAAGTGACCTCACCACCATGCTCAGAGTGCAGCAAAACACCCATTATGGACCAGTTACTACCCCAAACGAAGATTAGCTTTTGCCTAGGGAGTCTGTACACATAGACCATAAAACTTAGGAACTGGGAAAAGGCCTGCAAGTAACTATTGGCAACATTTTTGAAAAAGATGATTTCAAGGGAGGAGCAATTATGAGGCTGAAGACAGCAGGGCCTCATGCCCAGGCAGAGGGAGAAGCCTTCCTGCAACGCAGAAGTCTGGTTCCTTCCCCAATGCTGAACAAACACAGCAAATCCTCTACACATCCAGGACAACCAGCATTCTCCTGTTTTATGCCCTGACAATTGGAGACACACGGAAGGACTCAGGCCAGGGCATCTCAGCTGGTGAAATCAGAAGAGCCACAAGTCAGCAACTCTTCACCCTGACCTAGGAGCATGGAAATAACAATGGCAAGTGCAAGCACTGGCCGTTCAGCCACTGTCAAGGCCCTTGACAAGCAAAACAGCTCCCACTTACAGAGCTGCTCTGGAAACACCCTGCAGGCTGCTGCCAGGGTCACAGGTCTCGGCGCAAAGCAAGAGGCCGGGAGCAAAAACAACGGCTAAGGCACGGCGTGACATGCAGAGACAGCCTCTCTCAGAGCCACTCGGAAATGCTGTTTTCAGAACAAACAAGACCATTGGGAAGGGCCCCTTGTGAGGACACCAGCAGCCTGCTCACACTTTGCCCAGCAGCTCCCAAACGCAGCTCAGAGCAGCACCTGGGGCCGCAGTGGCAGCAGCAGCAGCTCAGGGAAACTAACATGAGTCTCCGACCCCCAGCAGGGGCAAAGCTTCCTGCCCCCAACCCCAGCAGCCGCCCCCACCCAGCAGCTCAGGCAGGCCGGCACCTCTGGCTGCAGGGCAGCTGCCCGCTCTGTGCCCGGTCGCTCTGTGCCGTGCTCACGGCCCCACCAGCCCCTGCTGCAGCTCCTGCAGGAAAGCAGCCCCTGGGCCAGCACCGCTGCCCCCGCCCCAGCAGGAGGGCACCCGCCAGCAACTGAAGGCGCCGCAGCCCCGCCAGCCCCACTCACACCCGCTCTCACCCGCTGCCTCCCTCTGGCTTGGCTCCCACTCTGCTTTCACAGCTGTTTTTCCACATGCTGCACTCTGATTGGCTGACAGAGCCATCAGTCAAACACTGCCCTGCCCTCCTCCCCTGGCCAGCCAATAGGAGGGCAGCACTGGGGGCAATGCCATGACAAAGCTGTGGCCCTGTGTGACCCTGTGGGCAGCCCTCTCCCTTCCCTCGCAGTGGGTGCCATGTTGGTGGCAGCAACGTGGGGCAGCACGGGTCGTGGCGGGGCCTCGGGGCAGCATGGCCCCGTGTGGCCAGGCAGTATGGGGCCCCGGGGTGTGGCCCCACAGGGGCCCCTGCTGCAGGGGCCCCGCGGGGTTCCTGGCTGCCCTGCGCCTGGGGGCTGTGGGGGGCACAGGGGAGCAGCCGCAGGGCCTGTGCTGGTGCCGGCCCTGGCGCCGGTGTGGGGGCCCTGGGCATGGCCGGGATGCCGGAGCCTGCAGGCAGCATCCTGTTGCCCCCAGTGCGGGGCAGGGCAGGACAGGGCCCTGTTCCCCTGGGGCCCTGGCCCCCTGCCCACAGCAGCCCTGGGGCTTGGCAGCCCTCGCGTTGTGCCCAGCAGGGCTGGGTCGCGGCCAGGCAGGGGCTGCTATCTGCGGGCCAGGCTGGGCCCCGGTGCCTTGCTCTGCAGGGCTGAGGAGCCCCAGGGGCACAGGGCAGCCAGTGGCAGAGCAGCTGTGGGCCTGCTGGTGCTGTGCAGGGGAGGTGTGTGGCCAGGAGGGGGCTGGGTCAGATGGCCCTGCTGGACTCCCCCCAGCACTGCCCCGCACGGCTCAGAAGAAAATGCTTGGGGTCAGCAGGGACTTGTGGGGTGGCCATGGCACCCCCACCTGTTCCCAAGCTGCTCCCCCAAACAGGCTGTCTTTTGGGTGCACAGGTTTGACCTAAGTTTGCAGGAGGAGAGGGTCTGTGGCCATCTGAGGACAACATCTCTGAGCCCAAACCATGCTCTGCCAAACTGGAAGCATAAAAGGATGTAGGGGGAAGGAGCAGAGGTTCTCCCAAACAAGTAGACTCATGGGGGTTGTTACAAGGTGAAGGATCCATTTTCAACATGGGCATTTCCAGCAGCCTCTTGAGAGCACCACGGGAGCTGCAGGACATCCCAGCCTCTGGGACACAGGACCCCTTTCGTGCCAGAGCCAGATCCCAAAGGGGGGCCCACTCCCAGGGATACCTTGACCTGGATTTCCCCCTGCCATGAGGGGTTGGAGCTGGCCCCACAGGAGCCTTGGGGCACAGGGCAGCCGCAGCCACAGAACCCAGGATTCCTGGCTGCCACATTGTCCCCTGAGCCAGGCGGGATCCTAAGGCAGGGCTCTTGTGGCAGCCCCCAGGCCTGTCCAGCCACCCCCAGAGCCTGAGATCCACAGCCATTTTTGCAATTAACAGTCTCTGTATGACACCTCAGGAAGAAGCTCCCAAAGCCCTTACCCTTGGTGGGGAGCTGCAGGAGTGCTGGGAGCAAGGAACTGTGGTCCAGGCTGATGATGTCTGTCCAGCAGTCCTCCATCTTGCTTGCCCCCTTGCTCTCAGCTCACCTGTCCAGGCAGGGAGGAAGGATGCTGTTCCTGTCTTCTCACCCAAAACTCCTCTCCAAAGTGTCCCTGCTCCTCTGCCTGTCAGCAAGGGGCCCCAGTGTGGCCCTGGTGCCTCCTGTTGCCACTCCTTGCCATGGAGCAGCTCCAAAGGGCAGCAGTGGGGAGCGTGTGAGCAGTGCCCAGCAGCACCCAGGTCTTGCAGGGAAGTGAGGACACTGCTGTGGCACCAGGAGGCCTCTCTGTATTGCGGCACATCCCACTGTGACCTCAACTTGTGTCATCTGAGGGCTCATTAGATCACCACCATGGAGATGGCACAGACAGCCAACATCTACATTCACATCCCCATCCAGGCTAAGCTTCAGGTAAGAAAGAAAGGGGAGGATGGCATCCTCTGCTTGGAGGTGGAAGTACAGAGATTGAGCCCAGGAGGTGGGACCCTGATCTGCTCTGGCTCTAAAGATTTCTCAGCCCTTAAGACCCAGGATGCAAAGCACTGGTCTGGGGACACCTCAGCAGTCAAAGGGCCTGAATGCCTGCTGTGTTCCTGAGAATGTTTCTGTAGTCTCCTGTCACTGCTTTGACTCCTGTTGTCCATGGAGCAGAGACTCCTTTTGAGGATGAACTTGCTTACTGTGTGAATCTGAGGACAGGCTTCACCAGGCAGTACAGATGCCAGCAAGGCCTCAATCCCACAACAGTGTCCCCTGCCCCTCACTCTGCCTTCCAGCCCCTTCCTCCCAGAGGATTTGGGTTGGGAGGGACCACCAGAGATCTCCAGGACCATGATCTGCTCTGAGCTGGGCTAACTTGACAGTTAGATCAGGTTGTAGGTGCTTTCTCCAGGAGAGTTTTTAAAGCTTTCCTGTCCCCTGCCCCAGTGCTACACAACTACCATAGTTATTTCTTTATTTTTCCTTCATCTCATTTGAAATTTCCCTTACTGCATCTTCTCCTTGTTGTCTCTTGTCCTTTCCTCCCCTTGGCCCCCAGACAGACCAGCCCACCAACTTTGACTGAGGACAATCACAGCCTCACCTCCAAGCCCAGCCTTGCTGGGATCTCCTGGGACTGTGCAGGCAGTCTGTGGTGGCCATCTCCAAGCAGAGCTATGCACTGCAGGTCCCTACATTGTCTCAGATGAGAACGTATGGAGATATAACATGACCCAGGGCAGAGACTGAGGGTTGATGCCAGGGCAGAGCCAGGGAAAGCAGCCATGAGAAGAGAAGACCTCCAGCAGCTCCTCTCCACAACCAGCCTGGGAGTGATGCACCTGGCAGTACTCCTGAGAGAGGATGGTGACACAGGATGGGGGATACACCTGCAGTGCTGGGCTCCGACCATCTGTGCTGGGTCTGGGAGTCCTGGCAGGTGGTGCTGGTGGCTGTAGCCCTTGAGAAATCCCCAGTCCTGCTTGCAGCAGTGAGTCCCCTCCATGACCATTGGGATCTTCTGGAGTGTCATGCCTCCCGTCTGCGCCTCCTCCCTGCACTGGCCCAGCATTCTTGCCTTGCATTTGGCCCCACAGCCCCACTGTGCAGGCACTGCACAGAACAGGGTGCGTTCTGGGGTGGGGAAACATCCCCCCCACCATGCTCCCCATGACAGCCCTTGGTGCCCCATCCTCCACGGCCCTCCTGCTTGGAAGCCTCCCACCAGTCCACAGACCCTGCCCAGCCCTTTCGCTGTCCCCCTGGGGTTAGCAGAAGGCCATCCTCTGGGTTCTGCTGAGGTCTGAGCCCACAGAGAGGCCAGGCAGGGCTGGCCATTTCCCCCATACAGCTGCTGAGCCCAGCAGGCAGACAGAGCTGGTCACACTCAGAGATCACCCCTCAACAGGACGTGGGGAATGGCCAGTGCTGGAAATAGCTGGTGTGAAAGGCTGGGTCTGGGAGGAGTCTCCTGGGGCAGTTTCTCCTCTCTGTTCTTGCAACAACAAGCTGTGCTGGATCTTCCCACTGAGGCACCCTGCTTGAGGGCCCCCATGGAAGGAGGATGGTCTACTGGCCCAGCAGATGGCCCCAGGACCTCCTTTGCATGCTCCCTGACAGCCCTGCAGTGGACGCAGCAGAGGGCTCATCCTGCCAGGGCTCACAGCTGGACATCCAGTCCTCCAGCTGGGCATGGAGCCTTGTCTGGGGGTGACTTTTGGGGTAAGGACCAGCACGCAGGGTGGACAGAATTGTCCCAAGATTATGTGCTGGGGACACGGCTTGAGGGACAGCAGCTTTGAAGGAAGAGCCCAGCGTACAGGCACTGCACCTGCAAGAACCTGCTTTATTACAGAGACACTGTGAGGGAGTCAGCTCAGACCTAGTGTTAGACACAACTTTATATGGGTACCAGGTGAGACAGAGCAGTGTCAGTGAGGGTGGAATGAATCCAACCATTTGTGTAGCAACATGGTGAAAAAGAATAATAACAACACTAACTATAGCAATAATACAAATAAAGTGAATAAACAAAGCTCAGTCCTGGTACAGGACACAGTGGGAATCATTTGTGGAGAGCAATGGCAATGTTACCAGTGCTGAAAAATGTCCATGAAATCACTTTCCTCAGGGCATCTTTGAGCTCCTTGTTCCTCATGCTGTAGATGAGGGGGTTCAATGCTGAAGGAACCACTGAGTACAGAATAGTCACCACCAGATCCAGAGCTGGGGAGGAGAGGGAGGGGGGCTTCAGGTGGGCAAACGCGTCAGTGCTGACAAAAAGGCAGACCACAGCCAGATGAGGCAGGCACATGGAAAAGGCTTTGTGTCGTCCCTGCTCAGAGGGCATCCTCAGCACAACAGTGAAGATCTGCACGTAGGACAGCACAATGAAAATGAAACACCCAAAGACTAAACAGACACAAACCACAATAAGCCCAGCTTCCCTGAGGTAGGAGTCTGAGCAGGAGAGCTTGAGGATCTGGGGAATTTCACAGAAAAACTGGTCCACTGTGTTGCCTTGGCACAGTGGTATGGAAAATGTGTTAGCAGTGTGCAGGACAGAATAGAGAAAACCATTGGACCAGATAGCTGCTGCCATTTTGACACAAGCTCTAGTGCCCATGAGGGTCCTGTGATGCAGGTGTCTGCAGATGGCAACAAAACGGTCATAGGCCATGACTGTGAGAAGAGAATACTCTCCTCCTAACAAGAAAAAAAATAGGAAGACTTGAGCAGCACATCCTGAGTAGGAAATGACCCTGGTGTCCCACAGGGAATTGGCCATGGATTTGGGGACTGTGGTGGAGATGGAGCCAATGTCAAGGAGGGAGAGATTGAGGAGGAAGAAGTACATGGGGATGTGGAGGTGGTGGTCGCAGGCTACAGCTGTGATGATGAGGCCATTGCCCAGGAGGGCAGCCACGTAGATGCCCAGGAAGAGCCAGAAGTGCAAGAGCTGCAGCTCTGGCGCATCCGCAAATGCCAGGAGGAGGAACTGGTTGAGGAAGCTGCCGTTGGACATTTTGCTATCTCCAGGCATGGGGGACTGTCCGAAGAAGAAAAGACATTGAGAAGTTAGGAGAGACTTTTCAAGAAAAGAAACCCCCCAATGTTGCAGTCCTCACTGAAACCCCCACACTGCCTCTCTCTTTACTGAGAGGGTCTTTGTGGAGCTCCCATGCTTGAGCTCCACTTTGCACTGGCTGAGTGTGCTGCTGTGAGGAGCAGGGACTTCTGCCCATGGGCTCCACAGGAGTCAGTCCTGCCATAAAGTTCAGAGGAATGGGGGTGACCAGCTCTGACATTCACACTTTCTGTCAGGTGAAACCCACCTGTCATGTAGAAGGGCTTTTCAGCGTCTTCACTCTGAATTCTAAAAATTAGGTTTGAGGAACAGAGTTTCAGGGATTTTTTATTTTCTTTTAGATGTTCTTGTTACCGCTGGGGAGTGTTCCTCAAAGGTAGAAATCCTTGGCATTTCCACTGTGACTCCTGAGAAAAATGGATTCACTGTCCCTAGCTGCAGAGTGAGGACAGCTAGTCTGTCTACTAGTCTTGTTCCCAGCTGTCATGTGCTTGTAAATCTTTGAGCTGGAGGATGATCATACTCAAATGCTGCCCTAGAAAGAAACCAGCCCCTGCTGAGAACACGAGTCCATTTTCAAAGTGCACATCTCCAAACTTCTCACCCTTTCTCTGGGCACCTGAGGGAGCTCTCCACACTCCCCTTCTAGACAAGGACACACAGGGCTCTTTTCAGATGCCCACATAGAGCCTCCCACCACCATCTCCATACTCTCAGATCTCTGCACCTTCCTCATTGGAAGGTATCTCAGAAGTGCTATGAGATAGCAGTGCCTTTCTAGAGGGCAGCTCAAAACCTGAAAGGACACTATAAGGAAACTGTCGAAGGACTCTTAGGACTGGAGATGGGCTCTCCTTAAGGGAGAGTCAGCTCATTTCCCAGCCTCATGGACTGCATTTTCTGGAGCTCCACAAGTCAGAAGGGGGCTGGGACAACCTCATTTCCATGTAGACCCCTCTGCTGCACAACTTGTAGCATCCATTTCTGAACTGCAGCTGAACTCCCCCCTGCCCCCCCCCCAAAAAAAAAAAAACAGAGAGCCCGAGAGCAAGAACAGGAGCAGCATGGACAGGAGGGGAAACAAGGAGCAGCACCATGATCCTGCTGCCAAGGGAGGCAAGAAGAGAGAGGCAGACGGGAACTCAGGAAAGCCTTCACCTCACAGCTAGGCATGCCACCTCGCAGGCAGTGACATCGCAGGGCAGTCACTCTCAGTCCCTTTGTCGGGCACCTCTCCTCTGCCAGAGGGCTGGCTGCAGAGAAGGCAGCTCATGCCCTGGACCCCATGGCTGTCAGGGCAGAGGCTCTGCTGCGTGGGAGAGGAGACACAGGGAGCTTGCTCAGAGGAAGGTGTCTGCATCAGAGGGACTGTCCACTGACCAGGACTTGCCCAAATCCATCCTCCCATGACATTTCTGTTGGCAGGTCCCTCTCATTCCCTGCCCATCTCTAATGCCTGGGGCTGTCCCTGCTGCCTGGAGCTTTCTCTCTCCCAACATCTTTTCCCTGTCGGTACTCACAGATCCTGTCCCACCCTCTCTGTGCACAGTTCTGCCCTACAGAAACCTCCAAGATCAGGGCACTGTCCAGGGCATCTCTGTGCTCACAGGTCCTAAGGAGCAGGTCACATTAGGCCTGATAAGTCCATAAAGGTGATGCTGGGGCTGCTGTAGGTGGAGTTGAAAGGCTTTGCTGAGCTTTCTCACAGGCCTACTGATCTCTGAGAGTGCAGGTTTGTGAGTCCCAGTTCCTTGCCAAACCACAAAACTCTTTCCTTTTTTCTCCCTGCCAAAATTAGAAAACTGAAAGCCCTGGAAGGAAAGCTCCTTGCCTTTCAAGTAGACTTTTTTTCACCTTCCTCTGCGGTGCAGGGACACTGCTCTGACTCACAGCCCTGCGCAGACCTGTGTGCATATCCCAGCTTCACAGCCCTGCAGACGTCCTTTGGAGAAAGTAGCAGCGTGCCCTGTCCCTGTGACAGTGTGGCAGGAAATGCCTGCTCTGAAGCATCTCCTCCTTCCCCACACTGGAGTAGCCAGTAGAGCAATCCTTCAAAAATCTTTCAGTCATGGGATGAAATAGGTTTAGAAGACCCTTCCAGGAACCTCAGTAGCATTGCCCCACAGCCAGAGACTTACTGTATTAAGGGCTGTGAAGATTTGTCCCACAATGTGCTCTCCTCTGTCCTTCCACTCCACACTGCCTTGCACTTCTCCCTGCCTTGTCTCCTCTCATGTCAGCAGCAGCAGGCAGTGTCCAGAGCCCTGCTGCTCTTTGCAGAGGAGCTGCTCCTGCACACAGCTGTCCCTGGGCAGTGCTGCCTGGTTGCCATGAGCTCCCTCCATCCCTGGAGCCTGGCCCTGCTCAGGTACAGAGGCCCAGCTGAAGGCGTGACTTTCTCTGTCCCTTGTGTTCCCTCCTCCTGGGAAATGGTCACTGCAATAAACTAAAATAATCACTGATGGTCCCTCTCGAAACAATACAGAAAGACCAGTTACAACATTGTCCCTTGTTTCATCAGAGGCTGGTTATCTACGAGAGGTGGAAATGTCCCACTTTGGAAATCCATATTCCCATGTCTTAACTAGGCAGGACACCTAGAAGTGGACAAGAAGGGAGGTCATTCACCCATGGTTCAGTTTTTCATCCAGATCAGTCAGTCTGGGCATATCATGCCCAGTTAGAAGCCCCTGGGATGCAGTGGGATTCAGATCCCTCCTGTGAGTTCCACAGACACACAGGAGGTGGGATTCCCCTTGCAAAAAAATGAAGTGTGCACAACACAGATGTCTGCATGGGAGCTCCTTGTCTAAGCTCCCATTATAATCCCTGGAGATGGAGGATGGAGTCAGCTGCTCAACACACAAACACCTGGTGACACTGGAAGAGACAGAGGTGGACCAAGGCATGTGCCAGAGTCTTCTTGCTCTGATGGAGCAGCTATGACACCCCCACCTTCTAGAGCATGAGTTGGGGGCCAGGTGGAGAATTCCCTTGGCCATCTCAAATGACACTAGATGCCTCCTACTACTAGAGCTCCACTCACTATAAAGCTGAGACATAGGAAGACCCCAATGTTACAAACAGCCAATGCAATTCAGTGCAGACACTTGATTTAATGACATAGAAATAAGCTGGCAGGGCCATGTCAGATGCCTGGGGTGTCCAGCACATCCACAAGTCTCTAGTAGTTCCAGCATTGGACCTACAGGAAGCCAAGTTTTTGGAGCACTTGCTGTGCAAGTGCCCCAGGGCATCTTGGGTTTCCTGCCTGTGCCCAAACAAATGAATCCCACCACTGCCTTTAGGCACAGTCTGCACTGTCTACATCCAAGCATGCTGCACAAATGGGAGGCACATCACACCAAGGGCTCCACTCTAGTCTCTGCACTTTCAAATCCTTCTAGCTCTCCTCCTCCTGAACCCCTTCTCACTCCCCAGGATGATATGAACAGGGACTGTGCTAATGATGTCCTCAGGGTGGCTGGATCACAGAACCAGGGACTTCTTCAGTGGCATCTTGTCCTGCCTGGAGATTGGTTCACCTCTGTCACAGGCCCCAAGGTGCTGCAGAGTCAGCTCAGGCAGCAAACCCCTCTCCTGCCATTTCTTCACGGCCTAGCTCTGTTTTTTGCTGGCCTTGGGCACTGCAGGCTTTGCTCTCTTAGTGGGAACCTCCTTCCACCATTACATTGCCACCTGCTATCTGTGCCAGCATGTCACCACTTGCAATCAAAGCCTTTGCATCCATATGGTCCTTGGTAACATGTTTCCCTGTGACAGATCTTCAGTCAGTGCCACAGCTGATGCTCTGCCACCCAAATATATGCAAACATATGCAGCCTGGGGTGCAGCCAGGAGCAAATGGAGATGCACAAGCTGTCAGAGGAGTGCCCCATGGTTGGAATAACTGAGATGTGGTGGGATCACTCGCATGACTGGAGTCCTTCAAAGGCAGGGTGCAAGTTCTTCAGGAGACACCACTAGGCAAGATGAGGGGGATAACCTGTGTGTGAAGGGTTAGCTTGGATGTATGGAGCTCTTCCATGGGATGGACAAAGGGAGGCAGCTCTGAAGGGCAGAGGAGCTCAGGAAAGACAGCAGGTCATTAAGCACCCATCAAGCACAAGAATGCTCCATACGAACAGTTTGTAAAATTAGTAGCCATCTCTGGACCCCAGCTTGGCTAAACAGGGAACTCCCACGTGAACTCCAGGGCAATAAGGCAGCATACAGAAAGGGGTAGAAGGTGGAAGCTGCAAAGGAGGAATTTAGAGATATTGTCCAGCAAAGTTGGGATGGTGTTAAGGAAGCCAAAGCTCTCCTGGGGTAGAGACACTTGTGGGGATGTCAAGGACAGGAAGAAGAGCTGCTGCTGCTGCTGCTTCAGTGACAGTAAGGGAATAAACAAGGAAATATGGGCTCACTGCTGAATTGGGGCAGAGATTCTAGTAGAAGCAGATGTAGATATGTCTGAGGAAGTCAAGTCCTTCCTGACTTCAGTCTTCACCAGCAAGGTCTCCTGAGCTGTTGTGCCTAGAGTCAGGACTCCTGAAGAAAAAAAACACCCTGCAATGCCTAAGTCTTGAGTGAGGAACGACTTGCAAGGAACTCAACCCATACGTCTATGGGATTGGATGGCTGGCATCCACGGACATTGAGAGAGCTGGCTGCTGTGACAGCAAGGCTGCTCTCTATCAGCTTTAAAAGATTGTGGAGATCAGGGGTGGGAGGGGGTCCCAATGACCGAAAAAAGGAATATGTTGTACTCGTCTTCTAAAAAGGCCCCAAGGACAAACCACAGAGCTGCAGGCCATTCAGCCTCTCATTGGTGAGGGGTGTGTCATTGAGCCAGTCCTCTCTGATCCCATTTCTGGGCACATGAGGGAGAAGAAGGTGTCTGGGAACAGTCAGCATGGAGTTACCCAAGGTAAATCATTCCTGACCCACCTGATTGCCGTCTGTGATAAAAGACCAGTGCTTGTGGAGGAGAGTAGTGGATGTCCAGTAGGCATCCAGATGGGCAAAAAACTGCTTGGATGATCGAGCTCTGAGGGTTTTCATGAATGGGTCATGCTTTATCAGGAAGCCAGGCAAATATGGGATATGCGGGAGTGTATACTCCACATCCTATCCGGTTTGAGAGGTTCATCAGTGACCTGCAGAATGGAAATCCCATCACTTTTGTAGATGACACCTAACCGGGTGGAAAAGTCACAAGCTCAAGGGCTGCCATTCAGAGGGACCTCAGCAGGCAGTAAGAATGGGCTGTCAGGAATTTTCTGAAGTTCAGCTAGGACAAATGCCAAGTCCTGCACAAGGACTAGAGCAACACCCTGCAGTGATACAGGCTGGGGAGTGCCTGGTTGGGCAGCAGCTCTGTGGAGAAGGATGTGGGAGTCTTTGTGGGCAGGGAGCTGAACGTCAGCCAGCAGCGTGCCCTGGCAGCAAAGGAGCCCGCAGTGTCCTGGGCTGCACAGCCAGGAGATTGAAGGAGGCGATTATCCCCCTCTACTCAGCATCGTTAGAGCCCATCTAGGCACTGCATCCAGTTGGGGCTCCCTGTAGAAGAATGCTGTTTGTGAATTGGAGTGAGTTCAGTGGCAGGCCTCCAACGTTGTTGGGGGCTGCAGCACTTGCCTGGTGAGGGAACAGGGTTTGTTCAGCACAGAGAAGGGAAGGTTTTGGGGGGGACTCATAGCAGGTTCCCAACTCAAGGTTGCCACTGATAATGAACCAGGTTTTTACAGGAATTCATGGCAGGAGAATGAGAGGCAACAGTTTTAAGCTGAAACAAGTGCAGTCAAAATTGTATATGAGGAAGAAAAATCAATGAGGATCCTGCAGCATTTGAAGTGGGGTCCAGAGGGGTTAGGGACTCTCTGTTCTTGGAGGCTTGCAGGACACAGCTGGACAAAGCCCTGAGGAATGTGGTGTGAGTTCAGTGTTGATCCCTATGTGAGCAGGAGGTTGGATTAGAACCTCCTAAGGTCCCTTCCAGCCTGAATGATTTGGTGATTTTGTCCTCTCTGGTGATAGCCACTGCAATTCTTGCAGGCAGCAAATCCTTTTCTGCACATGGGTTAGCACCTGACATGGCCTGCCCAGAACCAGCCCCTCCTAGTGCTGTGAGGTTGCCTCTTGGGCCTGAAAGGTTTTCAGTTCAAGGTTTCATTATGAGTGACTGCTTGTCCTCAGTGACTCTTCTTCACAGTCTACAACACCTGTACAATACAACATGATACCAAATGAGTATGATACAAACAAAAAGTCATGGCATGAGGGTGATGGCACTCTAATGTGCCTAAGGTCTTTAGCAAATGCAAAAATATCCTTACCCAGCTGGGGCTGTGCCCCACATGGGGGTCAGCAAACAGCCATGCTCTGGTATCTGCCAGGCTCTGGTGCAGAAAAGAAGTCATGCAAGGCTGGCCTTTTCCCCTCTGTCAGGATAGAGAGATCTGCAGGAGGATGGAGCTGGCCATGGATGACCCCACAGCTGGGGTGAGCAGGCAGCATGGGAAAGGGGCTGGATGTGAGGGGCTGGTCTGGGATGATGGCCCTGGGGCAGCTTCCCCAGTATGTCTGTACAACACAGGGAACAACCTGGGATCTTCTCTCCTGCACCTGCCATGTCCTGGTGCCTTTCCCAGGAGACCTGCATTTGCCCTGCAAATACATGGCTGTGTGCTCCCACACTGTCGTTCACACGCAGTAGCTGCCTGATGGCATTTTTCCTCTCCTGGGCCCTTCCCAGCCCAGACCAGACACTCCCCAGCTCTCCCCACCTCCCCTGCCCTCTCCCCAGACCACCCACCAGCGCAGCCCAGGTTGAGGGGTCCCCGCAGCAGTGCCTGCCACAGGGGGCTGCAGAGCTCTGGGCACTCACTCCTCAGCCCTGGCCCCTTTGAAGGGCACAGCAGGTCCTGGGGGGCAGAGAGGGGTGTCAGCCTCCCAATCAGCCCCAGGACTGGGGGCCAGCAATGGCACAAGGAAATTGAGGCCACTCACTCCATTTCTCCACTGCTGTTGTGACCAAGAGATCCTTAACCCTGGCTGCCTGCAGCCCCTCTGGGCAGCTCCTCTCCTCAGGACAGCACACGAGTCCTGACCCTGGGGCTCCTCAGGCAGCTCCAGTGACAGGGCAGCCTGCCCTGAGCTGACACACACACAAACAGGTTTTCATTTATTCTTCCCCACAAGCACCCAATGGCACCTTTGCTCTTCTCCAGAGACATCCCTGTTTCCAAAGAGCCTTTCCCCAGGTCAGTGTGTCCATGCTGTCCTGCCCAGCCATTCCTGCACCCCTCTGCTGTGCTCCCCGGGCTGGTGGTGCTGCTCTGCAGGGCGAGCAGGCTGTGGGGCCCCGGGGTGACTCCACACTGGCCATTTTGGTCAGGGTAGATGCAGCTGGCCCAGCATCACTGCACCTGACAACCCCCTCCCCAGGCATTTGTGGCTGTGGAAGATGCTCAGAGCAATCACAAGGCATTTCCAATGGCTCAGGATGGGGTCAGGTGTGTCACTGGATCCAGTCATGGTTTTTCATTGTTGGTGACATGATTCGCTCTTGAGGCTGCCTTCCCTGTGCCTGATGAGTCCCCACTGCCTCTCCTGAGAATGCAGAGTCCTAATTTGGTGCATTCCTTGGTTTGGCCCTTTACTTTGTATGACTCCACTTGGTTTTGGGAGTCTCCACTCACTGGCCACTCGAGGCACATGCTGTCCCTGGAGATGCCCTCTGCTCTCTGAGTGGCTACATATTGCCTTCCGGAAGGATGGTCATCTGTCACCAGCCCTCTAATATTTGAGACAGCCCCCAGCAGATACCTCTTGAGCACTCACCCTCTCCAGGAGCACTGGACACCCCCAAATGAGGGCTGAATCCAGCCCTCGTTCCCTCACACATTCACCCTATGAGCACATCCTGCTTAGCCCATGCAAAACCCAGTCACGGAAAAAGGGGCTTTTCAGGTGCAATTTTCTGAGTGCATTCTTGGCTCCCACTTTGGAAGAAGAGCCAAGTCTTCAGACAGTATACTGATGAAATCCCCTTTTATTACAGAGATGCTGGAAGGCAGGCCAGCTCTCACACAGTGCTCAACAAATTTAAACAAAGCCTCTGGGTCGGACAGACAGGGTTTGGGCCTCTGGAGAGGTGGGATGAATTCAAACTTTTCTGTAAAAACATGACTATCACAGACAGAAGTCCCAAAACACAAGAGCTGTCTGAGAAAAACTGGAAATGGCTTGTGAGGAAAGATGGGCCACTTATTGCTACTGAGCTAGTACCAGCTGAATGAGTTTCCTCACTGCATCCTTGAGCTCCTTGTTCCTCATGCTGTAGATGAGAGGGTTCACTGTTGGAGGCACTACCGAGAACAGAACAGTCACCACCAGGTCCAGAGCTGGCAAGGAGCGTGAGGGGGGCTTCAAGTAGGCAAAAATGATAGTACTGACAAACAGGGAGACCATGGCCAGGTGAGGGAGGCACATGGAAAAGGCTTTGTGTCGTCCCTGCTCAGAGGGCATCCTTAGCACAACAGTGAAGATCTCAGCATAGGACAGCACAATGAAAACGAAACACCCAAAGCCGAAACAGGCACCAACCACAATAAGCCGAACTTCCCTGAGGTAAGAGTATGAGCAGGAGAGCTTGAGGAGCAGGGGAATCTCACAAGGAGAACAGGTCCACTGTGTTGTCTTGGCAGAGTGGTATTGAAAATGTGTTCCCAGTGTGCAGGAGAGCATTGAGAAAACCACTGGCCCAGACAGCTGCTGCCATTTGGACACAAGCCCTACTGCTCATGAGTGTCCCATAGTGGAGAGGTTTGCAAATGGCAAGAAAGCGATCATAGGACATGAGAGTGAGGAGAGAATACTCTGCTGAAATGAAGAAAAAGAAGAAAAATAACTAGGCAGCACATCCTGAATAGGAAATGGCCGTGGTGTCCCACAGGGAATTGGCCATGGATTTGGGGACAGTGACAGAGATGGAGCCAAGGTCAAGGAGGGAAAGGTTGAGGAGGAAGAAGTACATGGGGGTGTGGAGGCGGTGGTCGCAGGCTACGGCTGTGATGATGAGGCCATTGCCCAGGAGGGCAGCCAGGTAGATGCCCAGGAAGAACGAGAAGTGCAAGAGCTGCAGCTCCCGTGTGTCTGCAAATGCCAGGAGGAGGAACTCGTTGAGGGAGCTGCTGTTGGACATTTCGCTCATTCTGGGCTTTGGGGACTGTCCACGGAACAACAGATAGAGACAAATTAATACAGACTTCTCTGAGGAAAGCTTTTTCCTAAAACCCTCCCAAACACACACACGTTACTTCTCCCCATGTCAGCAGCACCGTCACTGAGCTCCATGGCTTGAGCTCTGGCTTGTGCTGGCCAGGTTTGACATGAGGAGCAGGGGCCTCTGCCCGTGGGCTCCAGAGGAGTCAGCCCGGACCTACAGCATTGTGTACATGGGAACTGGGGTGACTAAACTGTTATAATCCCAGTTCCACCCAGATTTCATCCACACATAATGTTGAAGGCATTTTCAGCATCTTCACTCCCACTTCTAAATAATGTGGATTCATTAATAGTTTTAAGGCTTCTTTGGTTTTCTTTAGCTGACCCTGTCACACCTGAGGAGGATTCCTGGAGGTAGAAATCCTCAGCATTGAGCATTGCTGCTGCACTCAGAGTGAGCAGCTGTGATTCCGGAGAGGCAAAAGGATTCACTCTGGCTTTAGTGCAGAAGGAACAGAGCTGGCCTGTCCATCTGCCTTCTTCACAGCTGCCCTGTGCTCCCACCTCAGAGGTGGAGGACAGTTGCACTCATGTTACCCCAAAAAGAAATGACACCGCGGAGAGCAGAGGAATCCACTTGCAAAGTGCCCATCAGCACTCTTTCTGACAGTATTTGAGGGAGGTCTGAGCCCTCCCCTTCTAGCCAGCAACACATTGGGCTCCTTCCAGCTGCCCACATCCAGACTCCCACCAGCATGTCTCAGCGTGGCCTCAGTACCTAGGTGTCTTCTGCCTGGGACACCTAGATAACACGCAGCTGCAATGGGAGAGCTGTGTCCTTGTGGAGGGCAGCTTGCAGCCCAGCCAGACACCCCAGGGAAATGGCGGAATCTCCTAAGGATGGGGTGTCCTGGCGAGAGAGTTGGCTCATTCCCAGACCCCCACACTGCATTGCCCAGAGCCCCACAGGTGAGAGGGGCACTTGGGCATCTCACTGTCAAGGACACATCCGCATGGCAGCACCCACAGGGTCAGTGTCTGAACTGCATCAGAAACTCCCCTGCCCAGAGAGTCCAAGGGGAAGAAGAAGGGCAGCACAGGCAGGTGGGAAACATGGAGCAATACCATGATATTTGTGGTGAGGGAGGCAGGGACAGGGAGGGACAGAGGGGCACTCACGAGTGTCTCCTCTCCTGGATGTCTGGCTGCTGAGGAAACAACTCCTGCCCTGGACCCCACAGCCTTGAGAGCAGAGGGCTGTGCTGGCTGGGAGAGGAGAGAAGGTGTTGGAGTTGACGGTTTCCTCTCACACTTTGAGCATGACTCTGCTGCCTAGAGCTGTCCCTGCAGGGAGCTGTTTCTCTGTCCCCACGTCTCTCCCCTCTCAGTGCTCACACACACCATCCCACCTGCTGGGCGCTCAGCTTTGCCCTGCAGAAACCTCCTGGGGGCAGGACACTGCCCAGGGCACTTCCATGCTTGCAGGTCCTATGGAGCAGGTGAGAGAAACCTTGGTGAGGCTGGAAAGGTGATGCTGGTTCTGTCCATAGGCTGAGGGGTGGATGGAGGCATTTGCCGAATCCCTCCCAGAACTGTTCCTCTCTCAGTGTCACTGTCTCAGTCCCCTGTCTAAAGGTTACAGATCCAATCCCATTTCACCCCAGCCAGAGAGAATCAAACTGAAAGCACAGACTCATGACAGCTCCTTCCCTTTCATGTATCCCCTGCCTTGACATTCCTTTTGGAAAGTCTCCTCTGGAAATGTCCTGCGAGTGAGATGGAGCTGTGGGCAGCCCTGACCCACGCAGCATCCTCTTGACAGGAGGCTCAAGCTGCCCTGCCGGGGATCTTTCCTCCCACCCAGAGCTTCTCCCTGTTGTGAGCTCCCCGGGCAGGCTGAGTGCTGACCGTTGTGGGCAGCAGAGTCACTGCTCCGGGCACACAGCACCCTGGGGCACAGGGACACTGCTCTGAATTACATTTCTGGACAGACCTGTGTGCACACCCAGGCTTCACTCCCCTGCAGTGTCCCTGGGAGAAGGTAGCAGGATGCCCTGTCCCTGTGCCCCTGTGACTGGGAATCCCTGCTCTGAATAATCTCCTCCTCCTCTGTAGAGGTGAAAGTGATAGAGTGATTCTTAAAAATCCAGTCGTGTGACTGGATGGGTTTCAAGACCTTTCCAGGAACATCAGTAGCATTGCCCTGCAGCCAGAGACTTACTGTGTCAAGGGATGTGAAGATTTCTCCCACAAGGAGCTTTCTGTCCCTCCGCTGCACACTGCCTTTCACTTCTCCCTATCTTGTCTCATCTTCTGGAAGAAATTGCAGGCAGTGCCTGGAGCCCTCCTGCTCTTTGCAGAGGAGCTGCTCCTGACAGTGCTGTGTCTCAGCAGTGCTGCCTGGTTGCCATGAGCTCCCTCCATCCCCAGAGCCTGGCCCCACTCAGGACCAAAGGCCCAGCTGAAGGCATGATTTTTTCTGTCCCTTGTGCTCCCTCCTCCTAGGAAATGTTCACTGAAGTAGACTAAAATAATCACTGATGGTCCCTCTCTAAGCACTGAAGGAAGACTGATTCCATCATTGCAATTTGTCTCATCAGAAGATGGTTATCTATGAAAGGTGGAAATGTCCCACTCAGGAAGCCCCTAGTCCCATCTCTTAGCTAGGCAGGACACCTAGATGGGTGTAAAAACAGAGCTCTTTTTCCCATTGTTCAGGTATTGATTCAGATGAGCCAGTTTGCGTTTCTCAGGCTGGTTTAGAACACCCTGGGCTGGCATAGGATTCAGATCCTTCCCGTGAGCTCCACAAAAAACACACAGGAGATGGGATTCCCCTTGCCCAGGCGAAAGTGAGCAAAGCACAGATGTCTGCATGTAAGATCTTGGTCTATGCTCCCAGTATAATCACTGGAGATGGAGGGTGAGAGTCACTTGCTCACACACAAACACCTGGTGACATTGGAAGAGACAGATGTGCTGGAGGACATGTGCCAGAGTCTTCTTGCTCTGATGGAGCAAGTGTGACACCTACATCCTTCTAGAGCATGAGGTGGGGTCAGGAGGGGAATTGCCTTGGCCACCTGCAATGATACTAGATGCCCACTGCTACCAGAGCTCCACTCACTAGGAAGCTGAGATACATGCAGATCACAACATTGCCAACAGTTGATGTCATCCAGTGCAGGCACTTGATTCAGTGACACCAAAATAGGCCTGCAGGGCCATGTCGGATGCCTGGGGGGTCCAGCCCAACCACATGTCTCTAGCAGATACAGCATGGGACCTCTAGGAAAACCATGCCCCTTTGGAGTGGTTGCTGGGTAAGTGCCCCAGGGCAACTCAGGTTTCCTACCTGTGCCCAAACAAGCAGATGCCACCACTGCCTTTAGGCCAAGTCCCTCCGATCTACAGCCAAGCATGCTTCATAAATGGGAGAGGCACATCCCAGCAAGGTCTCTGCTCTAGCCTCTGCACCCTTAAAACCTTCTAGCTTTCCTCCTCCTGAACCTCTTTTCACCCCCAGGTGATATGAACAGGAACTGGGCTAATGATGACCTCAGGGTGGCTCGATCACAGGCTGCCCAGGCCCAGGGACTTCTTCAGTGGCACCTTCTCCTGCCTGGAGATCGGTTCACCTCTGTCACAGGCACCAAGGTGCTACAAATCAGCTCAGGCAGCCCACACCTCTCCTGGCATTCCTGCACAGCCCAGCTCTGTTTCTCGCTGGCCTTGGGCACTGCAGGGTTTTCTCTCTCAGTGGGAAACTCCTTTCACCATTACATTGCCACCTGCTATCTAGGCCAGCATGTCTCTGCTCTGAAGTGGGGCCATTGCGCAGAAGGTGTCCTTGGCTCTTGGTAACAGGTTTCACCACAACCAGTCTCCTCCTCTCTGTGCCACATCTGATGCTATGCAACCCCAATATACAAAGTGCATTCAGCCTGGTGGACAGAGAGGAGCAGATGGAGATGCATGAGCTGTCACAGGCCTGAAACATGGTTGGAATGACTGAGATGCAGTGGGACCACTACCATGACCGGAGGGCTGTGATGGCAGGGTACAAGCTTTGGAGGCAAGACCGTTAGGGAAGATAAGCAGGGGGATGGCTTTGGTGTGAAGGGACAGCTCAGATGGATGGGGCTCTTGCATGGGATGGACAAGGGTTTGGGTGTGAGCTTGTGCATGAGCATCAGAGTAAAGGTGATGTTGTGATGGGAGTTACAGACCACCCGATGAGGGTGAGGAGGTGGATGCAGTCTCCTTTAAGCAACCTGAGCAAGTCAGTGGTCACAGCGCCTGGTTCTTATGGGGGGACTTTAATCTTGCTGATATTCACTGGAAGGGCAAAGAGGAGGGTGCAAGCAGTCCAGGAGATTTCTGGAGGGTGTCAGGGACAGCTTCCAAGCACAGCTCCCTGATGGGCCAAGTTGGGTGACGCTCACCTGGACCTGGTACTCACACAAGGAAGCACTGATCAGGGATGTGATAATCTGTGGAAACGTTGGCTGCAGTGACTATGGAATAGTGGAGTCCCAGATTGTGAGGGCAATGAGGAATACAATAAGGCATTATGATAAGTTGAGTAGACAACTGGGTGGGTAAAAAGCTGGTTGGATGATGGAGCTCAGAGGTTTTTTTGTTTTGTTTTGTTTTGTTTTGTTTTTAATGGGTCATGCTTTACCAGGAAGTCAGGTAAAGGTGGAGTATGCAGGGGTCTATACTGGGACCTGTCCTGTTTGACAGGTTCACCAGTTACCTGGAGGATGCAACTCTCATCACATTTGTAGATGACACTTAGCCAGGAGGAACAGTCATATGTTTGAGGGCTGCCATTCAGGTGAGCCTCAGCAGGCAGGAGGAATGGACTGTCAGAAAATTCAACAAGGACAAATGCAGGTCCTGTGCCTGGGGTAGACCAATACTCTGCAGTGATATGGGCTGGGGAGTGCTCTGAAGAAAAAGGACCTGGGTGTCTTTGTGGGCAGTGAGCTGAACATTAGCCAGCAGCATGGCCTGGAAACAAAGGAGGCCACAGCATCTTGGGTTTCATGATCAGGAGCACAGCCAGGAAATGGAGGGAAGTGATTAACCCCCTTACTCAACACTTGTTAGAGGCCATCTAGATACTGCATCCCGTTGGGGCTCCCTGTAGAAGAACGCTTTTGATCACATGGAGTGAGTCCAGTGGCAGGCCCCCAAGGTGGTTGGGGACTGGAGCACTTGCCCTGGGAGGACAGGCTGAGGGAATGGGTTGGTTCGGCACAGAGAAGGGAAGGTTTTGGGGGGGACTCATAGCAGGTTCCCAACTCAAGGTTGCCACTGAGAATGAAGCAGGTTTTTACAGGAATTCATGGCAGGAGAATGAGAGGCAACGGCTATAAGCTGAAACAAGTGCAGTCAAAATTGTATAGAAGGAAGAAAAATCAATGAGGACCATGAAGCATTTGAAGTGGGGTCCAGAGGGGTTATGGACTCTCTGTTTTTGGAGGCCTGCAGGACGCAGCTAGACAAAGCCCTCAAGAACTTGGTGTGAATTCGATGTTGATCCCTGTGTGAGCAGGGAGTTGGACTAGAGAGGTCCCAAGGTCCCTTCCAGCCTGAACGATTTGGTGATTTTGTCATCTCTGGTGATAGCCACTGCAATTCTTGCAGGCAGCAAATCCTTTGCTGCACATGGGTTAGCACCTGACATGGCCTCCCCAGAGCCAGCCCCTCCTAGTGCTGTGAGGTTGCCTCTTGGGCCTGAAAGGTTTTCAGTTCAAGGTTTCAGTATGAGTGATTGCTTGTCCTCAGTGAGCCCTCTTCACAGCCTACAACACCGGTACGTTACAACACAATGCCAAATGAGTGTGACATATGCAGAAAATCATGCTGTGAGGGTGACTGCACTCTAACATCCATGAAGTCCTTTGCTGATCCAATAATATCCAGGAGGACTGGAAGAGCCTTAAACCTCCTAGGCACACTTAGATAATGTTGACTTTGTCACTATGTCAGTCTGAGGGAGTCTGAGCTGCATTTGTTCAGCCTGGAGAAGGGATGGCTTTGGGGACACCTAATACCAGCCTCCCCATGCCCACCAGGACGTCACCAAGAAGATGGAGCCAGGTTCTTCACCACTGTGCATGATGGGAGGATGAGGGCCAATGGGCATTAGCTGAAACAAGAGCTGTCAGGCTGGGTGTAAGGAAAAACATTTGACCCATCCAGACAGCCAAGCACTGGGGCAGGTTGCCCTGAGAGGCTGTGCCATCTCCATCCTCAGAGGTTTTCAAGTCCTCAATGAGTAAAGGCCTGAGAAATCTGGACCTGATAGCTGACTGTGCTGTGGGAAGGAGGTTGGGGTCCAGATATCCTGAGGTCCCTTCTAGCCGGAAAGATTCTGCATTTCCTTCCACACTGCATCTTCTCTTTTGACATTAGGGAAAACATTTAGCTTCACCCGTGACCATAGAAGTAGGTCAGACACAAATATGACCATATCAACTGCATGTTCCCTGTCCTGCTCCAGTCAGAGTCATTCAGCTTCAGGACTGCTTGGCAGCTACCCCCAAATAGTCATGTTTTTTCTTTTGCTTCACCTTTTATTCCATTTTTCCCTCTTTTCCACCTTCCAAGTTCTTCTCCTTTAACATCCTGATACCCTCCCATGAAGTCAGCCAACCCCTCTTTACCCTTTCCCCCTTGACCCTGGATTTGCTTTCTTTGTACATTCACTTGGCTTTTCTGAGATGCTTGCCATGGTGATGCCTACCTTTGCCAGCAGTCCCTTTAAATGAGTACTTCCTTTTATTATGCGTAGTGTCCTGCAGGTCCTCCTGTTGTTATCCTGTCAGAGGCACCGTAAGACAGGATGAGCCATCTGCACACACTCATTTACAGCTGACACAAGGGAGCTTCAGTCCAGAGGTGCCCTGAGAAACTTGGGGATTTGGCCAACAGAAACCTCATGCTGTTGTAAAAGGAGAAGTGGCAGGTCCTGCATCAAGGGACAGAACAGCCCGTGCATCAGGACAGGCTGGCACCTGACCCTCAGAGAAGAGACCCTGAGGAGAAGGACCTGGACGTCACGAGGGATGCCATATGAACCAGTGGTGCACGCTCTCTGCAAATGAGGCCAGCTGCATACGAGGTTGCATTAGGAAGCATGTGTCCACCCAGACAAGTGGAATTATTATGCCCCTTGACTCAGCCCTAGTGTGGCCACATCTGGAATAGTGTGTCCCAGTGCGGGCTGCCCTGTGCTGAGGGAATAGAGTGGAACTGGAGAGGGTCCAGAGGAGTCTTCCAAGATGGGGTTGGCGACCTGAAGGAGAGGCTGAGGGACGTGGGCTTCTTCAGCCTGGTGAAATGGAGGCAAAGGGCAGGACAGTAGTGGCCTCCAAGTGCTTGAAGAGATCATGGATCTTTTCTTGGTAGAGGGAAACATCATGAGGAGGAGAAAACAGGCTAAAACAGGAACTCACAACTCAGCTCCAGGGCAATAAGGCAGCATACAAGAAGGGGAAGAAGGGAGAGGCTGAAAAGGAGGAATTCAAAAATATTGTCCACTGAAGTAGGGATGGTGTTATGAAAGCCAGAGTTCTCAGAGAGTACACACTGGCAGGGGACATCAAAGGCATGCAGAAGAGCTGCTACTGCTTCAGGAATGGTAAAGAATAAAAGGGAGAATGTTGGCTCCTTGCTGAAGGGGGCAGAGAATCTAGTAAGAGCAGATGTAGGGAGGTCTGAGGAGCTCAGGGCCTTTTTGGCTTCCGTCTTCTCCAGAAAGGTCTTCCGGGCTGTTGTGCCTAGAGTCAGGGCTCCAGGCAAGAAAAGCAACCAACAGTGCATGAGGGCTGAGTGAGGGATGACTTGCAAGAACTCCAGCCCTACAAGTCGGTGTGCTTGGAATGGCTGCACCCAAGGACATTGAGAGAGCTGGCTGCTGCCACAGCAAGGCTGCCCTCTGTCATCTTTCAAAGGTCGTGGAGATGGGGTGAGGTCCCAATAAATGCCGAAAGGCAAACATTACATCCACTCTCAAAAAAGGCCCAGAGGGCAACCCAGGGAATGACAGGCCGTTCAGCCTCAATTGGTTGAGGATCGTGTCGTGGATTGAGTCCACTCATTTCTGGGCACATGAGGGAGAAGAAGGTGATAGAGAAGAGTCAGCATGGATTTACCCAGGATAAATTGTGCCTCACCACCTGATTGACCTCTATGATTGCATAGATCTATTTGTTTGGAGAACAGAAAATGTCTTTCGACTTGATTTGAGCAAGGTGTTTGACACTGTCTCCCACAATATTCTTGCATGCATGTTAGAACGTTACAGTCCAGAAGAGCAGACAGCTGGATGGGTAAAAAGCTGCTTGGATGATCAGAGGCTCAGAGGGCAGTAGTGAATGGGTAGTACTCTTCCTGGAGGCCAGGGAGAAGTGGAGCACCCGAGGGTCTCTCCAGGAACTTGTCCTGTTTATCATCTGTATTTGTTATATGCAGGAAGCAACACTCATCATGCTTGTAGATGACCCCTAACTGGAGGTAGATGTGTGTGTGTGGGGGGGGGGCAGTGCTATGTTTGAGGGCTGCCATTGAGAGGGACCTAGACAGGCAGGAGGAATGGGCTGTAGGCAACCTCATGGAATTCAACGAGGACAAATGACAGGTCTTGCATCTACGATAAACCAACACCCCACTGTGTCACAGGCTGGGGCCTGAGGGCCTGGGGAGCAGCTCTGTGGAAAAGGACGTGAGGGTGCTGGGGGACAGGAGGCAAAACATGAGCCAGCAGCGTTCCCTGGCAGCAAAGAAGGCCAGAAGCATTGTGGGCTGTATGAGCAGGAGCACAGCCATGAGGTGGAGGGAAATGGTGATCGCCTTCTAGTCAGTATTCATTAGGCCACGCCTAGAGCCCTGCATCCAGGTTTGGGGATCCCACTTGCTCTGTGAGGAAATGGTGCTGGTTCAACTTGGAGAAGAGATGTCTTTGGAGGGATCTCATAGCACCCTTCCAATGTCTACAAGGAGGTCATCCATAAGATGGAGCCAGGCTCTTCAGCAGGGTGCATGGTGGGAGGACAAGGGACAATGGTCATAAGTTGGAAAAAGAGACGCTCATGCAGGAGATAAAGAAAAGCTTTTCCATTACAAGGATGGTCAAGCTTTGGAAGTGGTTGCCCAGAGATGCTGTGCAGTGTCCTGCCTTGGAGGTTTCCAAGAGCAGACTGGATGAAGCCCAGAGCAACCTGCTCTGACCCTAGAGCTGACCCTGATGTGAGCAAGGAGATTGGACTAGAGACCTCCTGAGGTCCCTTCCACCCTGAAGGAGTCCATCATTCTTCCCACTCTCGACCTTCACTTGTGGATGTCAGGGAAAGCACGCAGGTGCCCTGTGACAGTGGAAGCAGGCCAGCTTTCTTGTCTTCCTTCAGTCAGAATTCTTTAGATGCAGGGCTTCTTGGCAGGAATCCCCAAGACAGCCCTGATTAATCCTTGGCTTCACTTTTAGTTTCTTTTTTTTTTTCTTCCACCCCTCCTAAGTCTGTCTCTTTTACCATCCTGATCCCTTCTCATACAGCCCACACCACACCTGCTCATCCTTAGCTCATTGGCACTGTTTTTGGTTTTGTTTTGTTCTGACACAGAGGAGCTTTGGTCATGAAGGATCTTGAAAAACTCGGGTGATTCAGACAACAGATACCTCATGAAGATTTACAAGAGAAGAGTCAAGTCCTGTGCCTAGGTGGGAATAACCCCATACATGAGGAGAGGTTGAGGGATCTGGTTTTCTTTAGCCAGGAGGCAAAGGGCAGTATACTATTAGCCTGTGACTGCTTGAAGGGTGGTTTCAGAGATAATAGAGATTTTCTTGGCAGTGGGAAAAAGCATGAGAAGGGGAAAGAGCCACAAAGTGCATCTTGAGAGGTTCACACTGGACTTCAGGTCAAAAGAATGTCACTTGTAGGGCAGTGCTGTGGTGCAACAGGTCACCCAGAGGGAGTCTGTGATCAGCCCCTGGCTCTGTGTTTCAAGGAAAAGCAAGGGAGGACAGGAAGACATCAGGAGAGGTGGGGACATCCCAGCGTGAGAGCAAGGTGGGGAAGCAGTTTGGGTGTTTACAGTCTGCAGGGAAACAGGCACAGGCATGGGAAAGCATAGGCCAGCCTGTGATGGAGATGACCCAGAGCATTGCCAAGGCTGAAAGCTCCCAACACAGCTAGGTCTTTGTCCTTTTGGCTATTGCTGGTGTCTCTGACACTGAGGCCCCCGAGAAGACGCTGTTTCCTTCAAGCACTGTGGCCTTGCTGCCTCCTTGTCCCTTGGGAGCTCAGGAGGTGCCATATCATGGTCCTGCACTTGGCATTGTGCACCCACACCTGCAAACTGCCCCCAGGGAGAGCCCTGAGCAATGCAGGATGGAAAGCATCACTCTACCCAGGGGCTGGCTGTCAGGGCCTGGTCACTCTGCTTGATAACACACATCAAGGTTGACTTGGCATCACAGCCACCCTCACATTGCCTTTGCCTACCTGCAATCAGGGCCTCCAACTTTCTGCTCTAATCAGCCCCTGGGGAGCCTTTGTTGGTAAGGGCCCTCAGTGGGACCCATTATCTTTCCAAGAAACTTGGGATTTACTTCGAGACGTTTCTTCAGTCTCTTCTCAGCATCTGAGGTTCATGGGCTAAGCACCAAATACACCCAAGGGATCTTTAAAACACAAAAAACCCTAAGGAGCCATGCCTCTTTCCATAATTTTCTTCAGTTTGTCAATTCTTGTGTCGCTAATTGGAAAGTTTGCAGGTGTGTATTGAAATTAGGAAGATTTCAATGAGCACCTGAAAAAGAAAGATGTTTGCTTCTTAAGCTTTCTTTGTTCTTCAGTTTTCAGAATAAGCGATACCCACATTCTCCAACTGATATTGATCCAGAGCGTCTCCTAATGTAGTCTGGACATGTAGGAAAAGCAGCATTTTTGATAGGAGACGTGTATGGAGAACCTTCCTCCCCAGCTCCCCAGCCCTGCCATTTCCCTCATCAGCCACTGGGGACTTCACATCACTCCTGTTAAAATCTAACCTTTTTCCACTCAAGTCTCTAGCTCATGTGCACCAATTCCCACCTGCTTTCCTTGGAGAACTAGCTGCAAACGGACAAAGAAGGGTTGTCTTAATTGCAAACAAACAAAAATAAAATTTGGAACAGTTTAATAAAAGATAAAAGACACTCCTCAGTTGTATGTCAAGTCCACGCTGCCTCCAGTGAGGTCCGCTGCCCACAAGACATAACCTTCCTTGAAATGTTTTCCACAGATAGATAGGAAAGGATAGACACAACAAAGGAGCTGGCTAAAGAGACAAGGAGACTGCTGAAAGACGAGGCAAGCTTCAGACTCGCAGAAGCTCAGAGCAGCAACTGGAGAGTTGAGAGGTATCTGAATGGATAATAGCAAGGGGAGGAGGAAAACTGGAAACTGCATATGCCCAGATCGTCTGGTGCAAAGATGACTTTAGAAATGATCAGTTTAATCAGATGATGTGGAAATATGTGAGAGAGCACTGAGATTACATCCACAGCCTAATAGACAGAGCAGTGGAAACACAAGGTCAAGGGCAGATCAAGATTTCTTCTCCCCAGATTCATATCCTTCCTGAAGATTTCCACTATTTCATCATAGGAAAACATTGACATTAAAATCAGCCAATCATTTGAGCTGAGGAAAGTGTGCTCATATTTTTGAAATGTTGAAAACAGTTCTTCCCCTTTCCAGGCACAGCTCAGGGGTCCAACCACAAGCACCCAGTGGCAATGGGAGAGGCCCTGGTGTCTCTGAGGGACCTGCCTGGGCCTGGCAGCTCTCACAGGGGACCTGCGGGAGACTGGAGCCCCACAGAGCTGCATATGGAGGCTGGGCAGAGGGGACCAGGGCACCTGCAATGGCACCAGCCATCCATGACCCTGTGAGTGCATCCAACTCCAGCTCTGAAAATCACTTTCCCTTTCAAAAAAAAACAAAGAATCTCCCCAAAAGAGCAGTGTATCAAAAAAGAACCAAACAACAAAGGGCAATAAGAACACAAAGAAGTTGCAAAAGATGAAAAGTGTAAGGAAACATGTATATTTTTTGCTTTAGATAATATATTTAATTTCTTTCTTGTTTCTTTTTTATTGGCAGTTTCTAAAGATTTCTTTTATAATAGGGCCTACACTATTAAAAAATGATAGTTCTGTGTCTCGCACAAGTCCACTGCCCTCAAACCACTCCCTGCACTGGATCTTCTTTGACACTCCTTAATCTTTGCACACAGTGAGTCGCACCACGAGGTGTCGAGCTCTCACAACTGATAGAGGGAAGCAGCCTGATCAGCTTCAGTGAAAATGCTCTATTTATCAATGGCCTAATTTGCACCAATCTCAACGTACCTGTGTTACAGTGACTTCTTAAAGGAGTCCCTACACATCTAGCCACAAACCCTTTTCGTTCCCTGCATGGTCATGAAGTGCGACTCCATTTTAGGCAACAACAGGGATGGGAATTATCTCACCTGATGACACACCCCTTCAATGCAGATGTCTCTGGCTAACCCAGTTGTCTGGACTTTCCTTTCTAGTCAATGGAAAGAAAAAAGTTGTCCCACTGAGAGGTCTTGAGATGCTCCTCCTGGTGACCAGCCAGTGCTCCAGAAAGGCTCCCATAGATCCTGGGTCACATTTCCCCTTGCCACATGGGAACACAGCTACACAGGGCATCTCAGGCAGCAATGGCCTCTAGATGTGTCTATAAGGGCCTGAATGTAAAGTTCTCGTCACTGGGTGAAATCTTTGAAAAAAATAGCTCCTTGCAAGAAATGAAAAATACCCTTCATTTTCAGAACTTCAAACGTTCTTTATCAATTGTAATGAATATTTTCTTTCTTTTTGATTGACAGCACCATATGCATGCACTACAGAAATTACTCTATGTGAGTGTATATATTTATATAGATGTACAGTTAGTCAACGCGATACATTTCCTACCAACACTCTGAATGGAGAAACTTGGTTCTGAGAAACTACTGTATTCCAATTGACATGTCTCCTCTCTCTTCTTCTGCCTCTCTGTCCTCTCTTCCTCTGCCTAGTCTGTCTTTACAGAGGCTTCATGGCCCCTCTGCCCTCCAGGGAAGTCTCCTGTGGGATCCTGCCAGGCACATCCTGAAGGAGCTGAAATCAGCTCTCCTGCAGCCCTGGGCTGTGCTTCGCCTTTTTGTCACTTCACCATCTTGTGATCATTTCAGCTATGGCTGCCCTCAGCCTTTACATCCCCATCTCGACCTGTTTCGCTTGTGACTGACAGAGTCCAGCCGTTGTTGGCTCATTGATTGCCTGTGCCAAGAAATTGTTTTCAACACTCTCCAGGAATCTCCTGGGCTGCTTGTGCCCAGGCCGACTACCCTGCCAGCAGATTTCAAGGTGGCTAAACTATCCTGTGAGAACCACGATCTGTGACCACGAGGTTTCCCCCAGCTGCCTACACAAGGTTTTAGCTGCTTCCCTTCCCTCCTCAGGCAGCCATCAGCAAACACTACCAGAATGTCACCCAGACTCATGTGTCCTCTTGTCCTTACTACAAGGTCTCAGCTGACTCATCACCTGCTCCAAGGAAAAGCCCTGCACACCCCTTTGCACAGAGCATACCTGCACCTCCTCGCCATCCTGGCCTGCCTTCCCCAGGAGCTGAGTTTCAATTTGCCACGTGAGCTCTTCCATCACGTGTGTGTAATTCCTTGGGGATAGGGGAGAGGGAGGTGCCAGTAAAGGGGACATGACTGGGATGTTGAATGTGGGGCCCAGAAGAGGGGCAGGGGAGAAAATCATGGAAGTGACACACGTGCAGTGTTGATGGTGAGGTCACCTCTTGTACAGGAGCCTCATGGGCTGGGTTCTGATAGGTGTCGTTCTGAGGACAGAAAGAGAATCACACCACCTCTCATGCCATCAGAGATGAAATTCGGGCGGGAGGATGGGGAGAGGCAGGCAAAGGGGACATGGCTGCAGTGTTGATTGTGAGGTCACTTCCACTGCAGCTGCCTGATTGGCCCTCAGCAGATGTGCTGGCCAGCAGGCTTTGTGATGTCACCCAGCGCCTCAGAGAGTCCACCCAGCAGAGATGACTGTCCCGGGGAGGAGAGGGGGTGGCACAGGTGACAGGGACGCATCTGGGTGCTGACTGCGAGGGCACCTCTGCTGCAGCCAACCCACCAGCCCATGGCCGGCAGGCAAGGCTCATGGCCACCCTGCTCAGGACTAGCCCTCTGGAGCAAACCTGCCACCAAACAGGACATAGCTCCTCACCTAGGTCTCCTCCAAGCCCAGGGTGCTGCCCCTGTACTCCAGAGGCACTATGGACATTATCTGGAGGCTTGCTGTGACTGCTGAACATTCCCAAAGTAGCACATGATATATTAGTACCAGCCAGAGGGTTTTTTTATAGTATGATACCAAGAAGGAGTTATTCTGCAGGCTCCAATGTACACTTTGATGATGGGTGGGTGAGCTGAACTGTGCAAGGCCTGCTGGGACAGCCCTGCACCACGCTAGAATGAACTGACCCTCACTTCCTTTTATCCACACCTCACTGCCAACAGGGGACCTTTGTCCCAATTAGCTCAGATCCACACTTGCGATTTCATCTCAGAGGGGCTTCACTTGCAAAGAAGAGTCCACGAGTGAGCTAATGCCCAGGCTGTGCCTGAGCTGATCAGGCAAGATCACACAGAGCGCACCTGCACCTCCTCACCATCCCAGCCTGCTTTCCCCAGGAGCCCAGTTTCATTCTGCCATGTGAGCTGTCCCACCACATGTGTGTAATACCACAGGGACAGGGGAGAGGGAGGTGCCAGTAAAGGGGACATGACTGGGATGTTGACTGTGGTACCCAGAAGAGAGGACGACTCAGAAGAGGGGCAGGGGAGAAAAAGATAGAAGAGACACATGTGCAGTGTCGATGGTGAGGTCACCTCCTGTACAGGAACCTCATGGGCTGGGTTCTGGTAGGAGTCATTCTGAGGACAAGAAGAGAATCACATCACCACTCATCCCACCAGAGGTTATATACACGCATTCTGCAGGCTCCAAAATACAGTCTGATGTTGGGTGGGTGAGCCGAACTGTGCAAGGCCTGCTGGGACAGCCCTGCACCACCCTACAAGGAACTGACCCTCACTTCCTTTTATCCACACCTCACTGACAACAGGGGACCTTTGTCCAAATTAGCCTCAGATCCACACTTGCAATTTCATCTCAGAGGGGCTTCGCTTGCAAAGAAGAGTCCATGAGTGAGCTAATGCCCAGGCTGTGCCTGAGCTGATCAGGCAAGAGCTTCAGAACCTACAGGCCTCAACCACCTCAGTGACACAGTGCAAAACGTGCTCAGCTGAGTTGGACACCTGAACTGTCAAGTCAAACACGACTGTCTTAGAGAAGAGAGGAGCATGTGGAAAGGTGAGGAACATAATTCTGAGGGGGATTGCAAGTTATCTGCACAAAACAGCTTCAGCTTTGCAAGCTGATTCTCAGCTATAACCTGTGAAGTATTTCCTGCTGACTTGCAGGCAAGTGCTTGAGCATCACTACTCGCTGTACTCACTGTGCATCTAGGAGAAGGGGTTTGAAAGGCCACTTATTTTCTGAAGAAATACTTTTTCTTTGGAAGTTTCCCAGATTTGTTCATTTCAAAAGCCAATGGCTGTGGCATTGCCACTTGAAAGAGCGCCTCTGAGTGCTCCACCTTGGAGCACTTGGCAAGACCATTTCCTGTTAACTGTGTGGGTGAAAAAAGTCCCATGTTATCCAAATTGCTCTCTGAGGCCTCCTGCTGGATGTCAGCCCCTGCATGTCTGGTTTCAGAAACCAGGGCAGTGAGCAGCATGCAAGGTGCAGCAGGGCGCCATGAAGCAGTGAGACCTTCAGCAGGAAGAGCTCAAGACACTCTCTAGAATTCACTGGATTGGAGCCGGGTTAATCAGAAGGTTAAGTAAGGGCTAATTGGGGGATTCACTATATGCAAAGAGTTTCTAGGGTCCTGCCACATGAGAAGAAAAGAGTGTCTGCACCGATTATGGATACAAGTAGTATCCCCACATAGCCTTTGCTAATAGGAGAGAGGGAGGCAACTGCTATGCCTCCAGCCTAATAAAACTTGTGGTTGGACAGATCCCAGAAGTGTCAACTTCAAGAATCTCCAACAAGGAACCCTTTCTGAAAGATGACCTCTTCTACTCCAAATACTCTAAGCTGCATATTTCTATGTATTTCACAGTCTATGTGGGATATCTGGCTGCATATCCCGGCAAGAGGTGAGGAAACGCAAGGCCTGAACCTCAGCGCACAGGAGGCAGCAGGTTGCCAGCATCCCTGGCCCACACCACCAGGGCAGCCTGGGCCCTGCGAGCCAAGGCACATCCTCACCTCACAGCACTCCCCAGCTCCCTAGCCTGGCAGCACTCCCCAAGCACATCTCTGCTCTCTCCAGACAGCTCTTCCTGCGTGTAGCACCAAGACACTGGGGCCATCGTCTCTCCCCATCTCAGCCTACCCCACACTGTGACATGCTGCACCCCCTACCCCTCACCCCATAGAGGGTTGCCAGCCAACACACACCTGTGCATCAGGAACACACAGAGGACATGACCACGCATGGCAGCAGCTGGGGACCCACAAGAGCCCCAAAACACAGAAAAGGCCAACTCTCCAGACCTTCCATTTGCTTCTAGTCCTCCAAGGCCTTGCAACAGGCACTTTCTCTCAACAGCCATGTACAGCCCTGCTCACGCTCACTTCCCACCTCCAGGAAGCAGACACACAGTGCTCTCACAGGGACTCAGCAGGCCAGCTCTTGCCTCTCGCTTTTGCCTCACCTGCCCTCAAGGCACTCACCCAACCAGCCTCCCTACTCAGGTCTCCTTACCAGCTTCAATGGAGATGGAGCAGTCTCTTTGGCACCACTCCCCCTCTCTCTGCATTTGATCTAGGGGCTCACAAATGACCGCATGGAGACACACAAACACACTGACCAGCATGCACAGGGCCAGGGCACCAGTCCCAAACAAGAAGGCTTCCAATGAGGAAAAGGGCACAAGGCTTCTGCTTCTCTCAAGCATTTAGATTCCCCTGTCTCAGCAAGGGCTGCTATTTCTCTCCCAGGCAAAGCCTTGAGCCAAGCCAGCAGGCTTCAGCAGTGTGTGTGACACATGGACAAGCCAGCAAAGGTTCGGCCTTCAGGGTCCCACATGCCATGGCACAGGGAGAGTCCAAGAGCACTGAAAAACTCCTCCACTGAAAGAGCTTGGAGTGTGGCAGAGCAAAACTTGGTAGCCCTCATTTTTGGTACAAGGAGCTCTCCTCTAAACCAGCACAGGGGGCAGGCTGCAGGAAGGACCACTTCCCTCTTTCCTTAGCAAGCAATTGACCCCCAATGTTCCTCTCATTGGCACCTGGATTGTTCAGGGCTGCAGGAAGACTATGCCATCAAGGCCTCAGGGGGCACAAGTCGGAGAAAAAGAGTGGTCACAATGCAAAATCTCTAGGAATCTCCCCTCAGAAAAGGAGGGGCAACTCTAAATGCGCTCACGTAGAAAACACCGAGTCAAGTGCTTCAAGCACTCAGGGTCAGTAGTGCCTGCCAAAAAGCCGGGAGCCTCAGTGGAGGATGGCTGTGCTCACCACCACTCCCTTGGCTCCAGCTACTCGCAGCAATGCATCTAGAGCTAAGTGGGGCTCCTCACACCCACCCAAAGATCAGGCAAACAAACGCACTCCTTGCCTGTGTCAGCAGTGGCAGCACCTAACGACACCACACCTAGCACACTCATGCATGCACGTGGGGTGCTCTCTCACTGCCCTGCTGCAGCACAACAAGGTCACACCACAGCAGGACAGTGGAGGAACTTGCAGAGGCTGCAACGGGAAGGAAGAGAGACCTGGGCTGCACATCCCTTGCAGGGCACTCTGGCCTTGCCTTGCCTACTCAAAGGGACTCGTCTAGGGAGATTGTGCACAGGAAGGCATTAGCCTCCCTTAGAAGTCATCTCGCAAGAACACACCTGCCGTCTCCAAAGGCCATCTCTCCACAAGGCCTTCACTCACCCAAAGAGCTGCCAGCATGCTAACACCCAGCCAGGAACAAGCAATTCCCACAGCCTCCTCTTCCCTCAGCAAACACTGCTGCAGAGGAAAACTCTCATTAGGAAAAGCAAATGAGATGAAAGCAGTGAAAAAGCAGGCTAGGTTTTCATCTCGGAGCAAGGAGAAACACTCCTTTGCCTTTAATCAGCATCCTGGCTGCACATCCTGGCAAGAGCTGAGGAAATGCAAGTCCTGAACCTCAGTGCATAGAAGGCAGCAGGCTGCCAGCATCCCTGGCTCACAGCACTAGGGCAGCCTGGGCCCTGAGAGCCAAGGCACATCCTCACCTCGCAGCGCTCCCCAGCTCCCCAGCCTGGCAGCACTCCCCACGCACTGCACTGCTCTCTCCAGACACCTCCTCCTGCCTGCAGCACACAGACACTGCAGCTACCCCTGTCCCCACCACAGGCCATCCCCCACTATGATACACCACACCCCCACCTCGCACCTCATAGAGGGTTGGCAGCCAACACGCTCCTGTGGATCAGGGACACACAGGGCACAGTACCACACATGGCAGCAACCATGGCACCCCCAAAGGCTCTAAAACACAGGCCAGATCTCCAAACCTTTAATTCGTTTCTAGTTCTCCAAGGCTTGCAACAGGAACTTCCTCTAAACAGCCACTCACAGCCCAGGTTCTCTTCAGTTCCCACGTCGAGGAATCAGAGGACAGATATGCCATTCAGACCTTGAAGGAAAATCTCACAACCCCTGGGGTTTTGATGGGGCAGAATTTCTACAGCACACGAACACTGGACATTACAAACTTCACTGCTCACACCAGTGCTAGATTCATTTAGCAGCCTAAAAAATCAAGCTGGACTCCCTGGCCACCCATAGCAGGTTGTAAGAATTGCAAAGTCAAACTCCATGTCTACATTTACCAGAGAACATCATCCTCATTTGAAATCTAGCACTATGAACTCATGATGACAGAGTGGAATACAATTTGTGTCACATGATGTGGAACATTATCATCTACTTCTGCTTGGTTTATTAATTGCATTTCTGTATTGCTGTAGCGCTCTGCAGGAGTCAGTCCCTCCTCTGGGCCCAGTCAGCAAACCCAGAAGTGACCTCACTGCCAACATCCAAGCCATGTGCCTTCTCCTGCCCTATCAGCTGCTCAGATAAAGTGACCTCACAAGCACCTACCCCCAGCATGTGCCTGCTGCTGGCCTATGGGCTGCAGAGCCAGAACTTTCCTCAAGGTAACTTCCCCAGCCATTTGCATCTGCTGGCCTATCAGGTACTCTGACAAAAGAGACCTCCCAGTCAACATCCATCTGCCTGCTGCTGGCCTATCAGGGTCTGAGGAAGAGATGACCTCACAGTCAGCTTCACAGCCATATGTCTGTCACTGGCCCATAAACCTCTGAGACAGAAGTTCCCTATCAGCTGCTCAGGCAGAAGTGAGCTCCAAAGCACATGTTGCAGCCATGGACCTGCTGCTGCCCCATCAACTGCTCAGCTGGAAGTGACCTCACAAGCACCTTTCCAGCCACAGGTCTCCTGCTATCCAGTCAGGTAGTCACTCAGAAGTGACCTCACCATCAACATCCAAGCCTTGTTCCTGCTGCTGGCCTATCAGGTCCTCAGGCAGAAGTGACCTCATCCTCACCAGCCGAGCCACGTGCCTCCTGCTGGCCTGTCAGCTGCTGACACAGAACTGATTTGACCCTGGTGATTTCCTGGCACAGCTCTCGCACACAGCCGTGACCTCCCTGCCCACACCCCGGCCACGCGGCTGCTGCCGCCTGCAGCTGCCCCTGCCCTGCCCCAAGGCTGAGCCAGCTCCTCAGCGGCCTCCCTGCCTCACCCCGGGGCCTCACAGCCATCAGTGCAGCCCCACCCTCCTCCCCTGACCAGCCAATAGGAGGGCAGCACTGGGGGTGATGCCATGGCAAAGCTGCGGCCCTGTGTGACCCTGCGGGCAGCCCCCTCCCCCTCCCCCACGTTGGGGTGCCATGTTGTATGCGGCAGTGTGGGGCGTCGCAGGGCCTGGGGGCAGCGTGGCCCTGTGTGGCCAGGCAGTGAAGGGCCCCAGGGTGAGGCCGCTGCCCCGCCAGGGCTGTGCTCTACCACAGGGACTTGTGGGGTGGCGATGGCACCCCCACCTGTTTCCAAGCTGCTCCCCCAAACAGGCTGTCTTTTGGGTGCAGTGGTCTGACCCCCATTTGCAGGGGGACAGGGGCTGTGGCCATCTGAGGACAACATCTCTGAGCCCAAACCATGCTCTGTCGAGTTGGAAGCATAAATGGATTCACAGGGAAGGAAGAGAGGTTCTCCCAAACAAGTAGACGCCTTGGGGTTATTACAAGGTGAAGGATCCATTTCCAACATGGGCATTTCCAGCAGGCTCTTGAGAGCCCCACAGGAGCTGCAGGACACCCCAGCCTCTGGGACACAGGACCCCTTTCCTGCCAGATCCAGATGCCAAAGGGGGACCCACTCTCAGGGAAACCTTGACCTTGATTGCCCCCTGCCATGAGGGGATGGAGCTGGCCCCAGAGGAGCCTTGGTGCTCAGGGCAGCCCCAGCCCCAGGACCCAGGAATTCTGGCTGCCAGCACTGGCCAGGATTGTCCCCTGAGCCAGGCAGGACCCTCAGGCAGGGCTCTTGTGGCAGCCCCCAGCCCTGTCCAGTCACCCCCACAGCCAAGGAACCGGAGCTGTTGTTGCAGTTAGCAGTCACTGGGCAACACCTCAGGAAGGAGCTCCCAAAGCCCTTACCCTTGGTGGAGAGCTGCAGGAACGCTGGGAACAAGGAACTGCAATTCAGACTGATGGTCTGGGTCCAGCAGTCCTCCATCTCACTTGCCCTCTTGCTCTCGCCTCACCTGTCCATCCGAGGAAAAAGGACACTCTTCCTGTCTCATTACCCCAAAACTCCTCTCCAAGATGTCCCTGCCCCTCTGCCTGTCGGTGAGCAGCCCCAACGTGGTCCTGCTGCCTCCTCTCTCCACTCTATTCCGTGGAGCAGCTCTGAAGGGCAGAGGTGGGAAGCACATGAGCAGTGGCCAGAAGTGCCCAGGCCTCGCAGAGAAGTCAGGACTCTGCCATGGCACCGGGGAGACCTCCCTGTGATGCAGCACATGCCACTGTGACCTCAGCTGGTGTCATCTGGGGGATCAGTAGGTCACCACCATGGAAATGGCACAGCCAGGGAGAAAGCAGAGAGATTTCCCCTCATGTCCTGGAAAGTAGTCACCTCCCTTCAGCCCAGTTGTTCTTATTTGCTCGCTGTGTCTTAATTTGTCTGGGCATAAAATAGGAGTCACACATCACCACCATGTCCCAGTGGTGGAGTGCCCTGTGGTGGGGACAGGCGGTGGCCATAGGTCTTGGTGCTCAGAATGGGAGGAGGTGTCTGGAGTGAGCAGTGCTGTGCGTGGGGACTGCCACCAGGCTGGGGAGCTGGGGAGTGCTGCAAGGTGAGGATGTGGCTTGGCTCGCAGGGCCCAGGCTGCCCTGGTGGTGTGAGCCAGGGATGCTGGCAGCCTGCTGCCTCCTGTGCGCTGAGGTTCAGGCCTTGCGTTTCCTCACCTCTTGCCAGGATCTCCAGCCAGATATCCCACACAGACTGGGAAATACATAGAAACATGCAGCTTAGAATATTTGGAGTAGAAGAGGTCATCTTTCAGAAAGGGCTCCTTGTTGGAGAGTCTTGAAGTTAACACTTCTGGGATCTGTCCAACCACAACCATTTTTTAGGCTAGAGGCACAGCAGTTGCCTCCTTCTCCTATTAGCAAAGGCTACGTGGGGATACTACCCGTATCCATAATTGGTGCACACACTCTTTTCTTCTCATGTGGCAGGACCCTAGAAACTCTTTGCTAATAATGCAGTAGTATCCCCCAATTAGCCCTTACTTAACAATCCAACTAACCCCGCTCCAATCTAGTGAATCCTAGAGAGGGTCTTGAGCTCTTCCTGCTGAAGGCCTCGCCGTTTCGGGGCTCTCTGCTGCACCCTGCACACTGCCCTGGTTTCTGAAACCAGACATGCAGGGGCTGACATCCAGCAGGAGGCCTCAGAGAGCAGTTTGGATAACGTGGGACTTTTTTCACCCACACAGTTAACAGGAAATGGTCTTGCCAAGGAGGAGCGCTCAGAGGCACCCTTTCAAGCGATAGTGCCACAATCATTAGCTGTAGAAATGGGCAAAATACAGAAAATTTCCAAAGACAAAGTGTTTCTTCAGAAAATAATTGGCCTTTAGAAACACTTCTCCCAGATGTGCAGTGAGTACAGTGAGTAGTGATGCTCAAGCACTTGCCTGCAAGTCAGCAGGAAATACTTCAGAGGTCATAGCTGAGAATCAGTTTGCAAAGCTGAAGCTGTTTTGTGCAGATAACTTGCAATCCCCTCAGAATGATGTCCCTCACCTTTCCACATGCTCCTCTCTTCTCTAAGACAGTCGTGTTTGACTTGACAGTTCAGGTGTCCAACTCAGCTGAGCACATTTTGCACTGTGTCCCTGATCTGGTTGAGGCCTGCAGGTTCTGAAGCTCTTGCCTGATCAGCTCAGGCACAGCCCGGGCATTAGCTCACTCATGGACTCTTCTTTGCAAGCGAAGCCCCTCTGAGATGAAATTGCAAGTGTGGATCTGAGGCTAATTTGGACAAAGGTCCCCTGTTGTCAGTGAGGTGTGGATAAAAGGAAGTGAGGGTCAGTTCCTTGTAGGGTGGTGCAGGGCTGTCCCAGCAGGCCTTGCACAGTCCAGCTCACCCACTGATCAAGAAACTGTACATTGGAGCCTGCAGAATGGTTCCTTCTTGTTATCACGCTATAAAAAAACCTTATGGCTGGTACTAATACATCATGCGCTACTTTAGGAAGGTTGATCTGCCAAAGGAAGCCTCCAGATAATGTCCATGGTGTCTCTGGGCTACAGGGGCAGCACACTGGGCTCAGAGGAGACTTAGGCAAGGAGCTGTGTGCTGCTGGGTGACAGGTCTGCCCCAGAGGGCTAGTCCTGAGCAGGGTGGCTGAGGTTCAGCTGAGGTTCATGTTGTCTCAGGATTCCTGAGGAACGTGGTGTGAATTCGGTGTTGATCCTGATGTGGACTTAAAACCTTTCAGGCCCAAGAGGCAACCTCACACCACACAGCAGGGATGGCTCTGGAGAGACCATGTCAAGTGCTAACCACATGCAGAAAAGTTATTCCTGCCTGCAAGAATTGCAGTGGCTATCACCAGAGATGTCAGAATCACCGAATTATTCAGGCTGGAAGGGACCTTGGGAGCTCTCTAGTCCAACTCCCTGCTCACATCAGGATCAACATCGAATTCACACCACGTTCCTCAGGGCTTTGTCCGGCTGAATCCTGCAAGCCTCCAAGAAGAGAGAGTCCATAACCCCTCTGGACCCCACTTCAAATGCTTCAGGATCCTCACTGATTTTTCTTCCTTCTATACAATTTTGACTGCACTTGTTTCAGCTTATAACCATTGCCTCTCATTCTCCTGCCATGAATTCCTGTAAAAACCTTGTTCATTATCAATGGCAACGTTGAGTTGGGAAGCTGCCATAACTCCTCCCCAAGACCTTCCCTTCTCTGCACTGAACAAGCTCTGTTCCCTCACCAGGCAAGTGCTGCAGCCCCCAACCACCCTGGAGGGCTGCCACCGGACTCACTGCATGTGATCAACAGCATTCTTCTACAGGCAGCACCAACGGGATGCAGTATCTAGATGTGCTCTAACAAGCGTTGAGTAGAGGGGGATAATCACTTCCCTCCATTTCCTGGCTGTGCTCCTGATCATGAAGCCCAAGATGCTGTGGCCTCCTTTGCTGCCAGGGCACGCTGCTGGCTAATGGTCAGCTCGCTGTCCACAAAGACTGCCAAGTCCTTTTTCTGCAGAGCTGCTGCCCAGCTGGGCATTCCCCAGCCCATATCACTGCAGGGTGTTGGTCTGTCCCAGGTGCAGGACCTGGCATTTGTCCTTGTTGAATTTCACAAAGTTCCTGACCGCCCCTTCCTCCTGCATGTTGCGGTCCCTCTGAATGGCAGCCCTCAAACATATGACTGTTCCTCCTAAGTGTCATCTACAAATGTCATGAGAGTTGCATCCTCCAGGTCACTGATGAACCTGATTGACAGGAGAGGTCCCAGTATAGACCCCTGCGTACTCCACCTTTACCTGACTTCCTGGTAAAGCATGACCCACTGAAAAAAACACTCCGAGCTCGATCATCCAACCAGCTTTTTACCCACCCAGTTGTCTACCCATCTTATCATAATGCTTTATTGTATTCCTCATTGCCCTCACAATCTGGGACTCCACTATTCCATAGTCACTGCAGCCAACGTTTCCACAGATTATCACATCCCTGATCAGTGCTTCCTTGTGTGAGTACCAGGTCCAGGTGAGCGTCACCCAACTTGGCCCATCAGGGAGCTGTGCTTGGAAGCTGTCCCTGACACCCTCCAGAAATCTCCTGGACTGCTTGCACCCTCCTGTTTGCCCTTCCAATGAATGTCAGCAAGATTAAAGTCCCCCCAGAAGAACCAGGCCCTGTGACCACTGACTTCCTCAGGTTGCTTAAAGGAGACTGCATCCACCTCCTCACCCTCATCGGGTGGTCTGTAACTCCCGTCACAACATCACCTTTACTCTGATGATCACCACAAGCACTCACCCAAACCCTTGTCCATCCCATGCAAGAGCCCCATCCATCTGAGCTGTCCCTTCACACCAAGGGCATCCCCCCTGCTCCCCTTCCTAACGGTCTTGCCTGCAGAGCTTGTACCCTGCCATCACAGCCCTGCAGTTATGGTAGTGATCCCACCTCATCTCAGTTATTCCAACCATGTTGCAGTCCTGTGGCAGCTTGTGCATCTCCATCTGCTCCTCTCTGTGGCCCAGGCTGCATGCACTTGTGTATATTGGGGTTGCAAATCCTCAGCTGTGGCACAGAGAACAGATCTGCAATGGTCAAACCTGTTAGCAAGAGCCAAAGACACTGTGTGCGCAGTGGCCCCACTTCAGAGCAGAGCCATGCTGGCCTAGATAGCAGGTGGCAATGTAATGGTGAAAGGAGGTTCCCACTGAGAGAGCAAACCCTGCAGTGCCCAAGGCCAGGGAGAAACAGAGCTGGGCTGTACAGGAAAGGCAGGAGAGGGGTTGGCTGCCTGAGCTGACTTGTAGCGCCTTGGGGCTTGTGACAGAGGTGAACCGATCTCCAAGCAGAACAAGGTGCCGCTGAAGAAGTCCCTGGGCCTGGGCAGCCTGTGATTTGGCACCCTGAGGTCATCATTAGCCCAGTTCCTGTTCATATCACCTGGGGATGAGAAGAGGTTCAGGAGGAGGAAAGCTAGAAGGTTTTAAGGGTGCAGAGACAAGAGCAGAGACTAGAGCAGAGACCTTGGTGTGATGTGCCTCTCCCATTTATGAAGCACGCTTGGCTGTAGGTTGGAGGGACTTGGCCTAAAGGCAGTGGTGGGATCCAGTTGTTTGGGCACTGGTAGGAAACCGGAGTTGCCCTGGGGCACTTGCCCAGTAACCACCCCAAAGGGCCATGGTTTTCCCAGAGGTCCCATGGTGTATCTGCTAGAGACATGTGCTTGTGCTGGACCCCCCAGGCATCCGACATGGCCCTGCAGGCCTATTTCTATGTCACTGAATCAAGTGCCCACACTGGATGACATCAACTGTTGGCAATGTTGTGATCTGCATGTGTCCCAGCTTCCTAGTGAGTGGAGCTCTGGTAGCAGTGGGCATCTAGTATCATTGCAGGTGGCCAAGGCAATTTCCCGCCTGGCCCCCAACTCATGGTCTAGAAGGGTGTGGGTCTCCCAGTTGCTCCATCAGAGCAAGTAGACACTGGCACATGCCTTTGACCATCTCTGTCTCTTCCAATGTCACCAGGTGTTTGTGTGTGAGCAAGTGACTCCCACCCTCCATCTCCACTGATTATAATGGGCGTGTAGACCAAGATCTTGCATGCAGACATCCATGCTGTGCTCACTTCTGCCTGGACAAGGGGAATGCCACCTCCTGTGTTTTTTGTGGAGCTCACAGGAAGGATCCAAATCCTGTGCCAGTCCATGGCCTTCTAAAGCACCCTGAGAAGCCCAATCCGACTCATCTGAATCCATACCTGAGCAATGGGAAAAGGAGCTCTATTCTTGTCCCCATCTATGTGTTCTGCCTAGCTAAGAGTTGGGAGTAGGGGCTTCCTGAGTGGGATGTTTCCACCTCTTGCAGATAACCATCCTCTGATGAGACAAATTGCAATGCTGGAATCATTCTCTCTCCACTCTTTAGCAAAGGACAATAGCTGATTATTTTAGTCTACCTCAGTGAACATTTCCCAGAAGGAGGGAGCACAAGGGACAGAGAAATTCATGCCTTCAGCTGGGCCTCTGCTCCTGAGTGGGGCCAGGCTCTGGGGATGGAGGGAGCTCATGGCAAGTGGGCAGCACTGCCCAGAGACAGCTGTGTGCAGGAGCAGCTCCTCTGCAAAGAGCAGCAGGGCTCTGGGCACTGCCTGCTGCTGCTGACATGGGAGGTGACAAGGCAGAGAGAAGTGAAAGGCAGTGTGGAGTGGGAGGACAGAGGAGAGTTCCTTGTGGGAGAAATCTTCACAGCCCTTGACGTGTTAAGTCTCTGGCTGCAGGGCAATGCTACTGAGGTTCCTGGAGGTGTCTTCTGAACCCATCCCATCCCATAACTTATAGGCATTTTAAGGATTGCGCTCCTGGCACATCCAGTGCATAGGCAGATGAGGAGATGCTTCAGAGCAGGGATTCCCTGCCAAACCATCAGAGGGACAGGGAGTGCAGCTCCATTCTGCCAGGGGTGGCTGCAGGGGTGTGAAGCCAGGGAGTACACACAGGTCTGTGCAGGGCTGTGATTCAGAGCAGTGTCCCTGCACCTCAGCATGCTGTGTGCCCAGGGCAGTGTCTGTGCTGCCTGCGAAGGTCAGCCCTGAGCCTGCCTGGGAAACTCCCCACAGCACTATGCAGAGAAGCTCTAGGTGAGAGGAGTGACCCCCAGCAGGGCAGGTCATTCTCCTGCTGAGAGGGTGCTGCATGGGTCAGGACTGCTCACAGCTCTAACTCATGTACAGGATATGTCCAAAGGGACTTTTCAAGAGGAGACCAAGAGAAGGGCTGCTTGGAAGGGAAGGAGCTTTCCTTCAGGTGTCTGCACTATCAGTTTCCTAATTTTGGCAGGGAGAGTGAAGGAACAAGTTTTCTCTTTTGTCAAGGAACTGGGACTCCTAAACCTTCATTCTGAGAGATTAATAGGTCAGTGAGAACCGTCAGGAAGTTGCTTCATCCCCACCTTAGCCTACAGACAGCATCAACACCACCTTTGTGGCCTCATAGAAGTTTATGTGACCTGCTCCTTAGGACGTGCATGCACAGAGATGCCCCTAGAGAGTGCCCTGATCCGGGAGGTTTCTGAGGGCAGAACTGAGCACCCAGCAGGTGGGATGGGGTCTGTGAGCACTGAGCAGGTGAAGATGTTGAGACAGAGAAAGAGCTGGCAGCAGGGACAGCTCCAGGCAGCAGAGATGGGCAGGGAATGAGAGGGAACTGCAGGGCATGAGCCACCTCCCCTGCAGCCAGACCTCCGGCAGAGGAGAGGGGCATCTCTCCTGCTATGGGCCCATTTCATGCTGCCTGACAAAGGGGCTGAGAGCGACTGCCCTGCAATGTCCCCATCTGCGAGGTGGCAGCCCAGCTGGGTATGGTAAAGGCTTTCCAGAATGCCTCTCTGTCTCTCTCCTTGCCTCCCTTGGCAGCAGGATCATGGTGTTGCTCCTTCTTTCCCTCCTGTCCTTGCTGCTCCTGTTCTTGTTCTTGGGCTTTCTGGGGTTGGGTGTTTTCAGCTGCAGTTCAGACACCGATGCTGCAAGTTGTGCAGCAGAGGGGTCTGCATGGGAATGAGGTTTCACCAGCTCTCCCTTAAAGAGAGCCCATCTTCAGTCCTAACAGTCCTTTGTCCATTTCACTGTGGTGTCCTGCCAGGCTTCCACCTGCCCTCTAGAAAGGCACTGCTGTCTCATAGCATTGCTGTGATATCTGAGAGCCCCATGAGGAAGGTGCAGAGATGCTGAGAGTATGGAGATGGTGGTGGGAGGCTGTATGTGGGCATCTGAAAAGAGCCCTGTATGTCCTTGGCCAGAAGGGGAGTGTGGAGAGCTCCCTGAGGTGCCCAGAGAAAGGGTGAGAAGTTTGGAGCTGTGCACTTTGAAACTGGACTCGTCTGCTCTCAGCAGAGGCTGTTTTCTTTCTAGGGCAACATATGAGTGTGATCATCCTCCAGCTCAAAGATTTACAAGCACAGGACAGCTGGGAACAAGACTAACAGACAGACTAGCTGTCCTCACTCTGCAACAAGGGACAGTGAATCTGTTTTTCTCAAGACTCGGTGGAAATGCCAAGGATTTCTACTTTTGAGGAACACTCCCCAGGGGTGACAAGGACATCTCAAAGAAAATAAGGAATGCCTGAAACTCTGTTCCTCAAACCTCATTCTTTAGAATTCAGAGTGAAGACGCTGAAAAGCCCTTCTACACGATGAGTGGCTTTCACCTGACAGAAATTGTGAATGTCAGAGCTGGTCACCCCCATTCCCCTGTGCCCACAGCTTTACAGCAGGACTGACTCCTTTGGCGCCCACGGGCAGAGGTCCCTGCTCCTCACAGCAGCACACTCAGCCAGTGCAAAGTGGAGCCCAAGCAAGGGAGCTGCACAAAGATCCTCTCAGTAAAGAGAGAGGCAATGTGGGGGTTTGTATGAGAACTGCAACATTTGGGGGTTTCTTTGCTTGAAAAGTCTCTCCTAACTTCTCAATGTCTTTTCTTCTTCGGACAGTCCCCCATGCCTGGAGATAGCAAAATGTCCAACGGCAGCTCCCTCAACCAGTTCCTCCTCCTGGCATCTGCAGACACACGGGAGCTGCAGCTCTTGCACTTCTCACTCTTCCTGGGCATCTACCTGGCTGCCCTCCTGGGCAATGGCCTCATCATCACAGCCGTAGCCTGCGACCACCGCCTCCACACCCCCATGTACTTCTTCCTCCTCAACCTCTCCCTCCTTGACCTTGGCACCGTCTCCACCACTGTCCCCAAATTCATGGCCAATTCCCTGTGGGACACCAGAGCCATTTCCTACTCAGGATGTGTTGCTCAAGTTTTTCTATTTGTCTTCTTGTTAGGAGGAGAGTATTCTCTTCTCACAGTCATGGCCTATGACCGCTACGTTGCCATTTGCAAACCCCTGCACTACGAGACCCTCATGGGCAGCAGAGCTTGTGTCAGAATGGCAGCAGCTGCCTGGGCCAGTGGTTTTCTCAATGCTCTCCTGCACACTAGGAACACATTTTCAATACCACTCTGCCAAGACAACACAGTGGACCTGTTCTCCTTGTGAGATTCCCCCGCTCCTCAAGCTCTCCTGCTCAGACTCCTACCTCAGGGAAGCTGGGCTTATTGTGGTTTGTGTCTGTTTAGTCTTTGGGTGTTTCGTTTTCATTATGCTGTCCTACGTGCAGATCTTCACTGCCGTGCTGATGATCCCCTCTGAGCAGGGCCGACACAAAGCCTTTTCCATGTGCCTGCCTCACCTGGCCGTGGTCTCCCTGTTTGTCAGCACTGACATGTTTGCCTACCTGAAGCCCCCCTCCCTCTCCTCCCCAGCTCTGGATCTGGTGGTGGCTGTTCTGTACTCGTTGGTGCCTCCAACTCTGAACCCCCTCATCTACAGCATGAGGAACAGGGAGCTCAAAGATGCCCTGAGGAAAGTGGTTTCATGGACCTTTTTCAGCAGTGGTAACATTGCCATTGCTCTCCACAAATGACTCCCCCTGTGTCCCGTACCGGGACTGAGCTTTGTTTGTTCACTTTATTTTTATTATGACTACTATTACTGTTGTTATTATTCTTTTTCACCATGTTGCTACACCAAAGGTTGGATTCATTCCACCTTTACTGACACTGCTCTGTCTCACCTGGTGCCCATATAAAGTTGTGTCCAACAGTGGGTCAAAGCTGACTCCATCACAGTAGCTCTGTAATAAAGTAGGTTCTTCCAGGTGCAGTGCCTGAAGGGCTCTTTCTCCAAAGCTGATGTCCCTTATGCTGTGTCCCCAGCACATTTCTTTGAGACAATCTCCCTCAACCTGCATGCTGGTCCTTACCCCAAAAGTCACCCCCAAAGAAGACTTCTTGCCCAGCTGGAGGACAGCTTGTCCAGCTGTGAGCCCTGGCAGGATGAGCCCTCTGCTGCGTCCTCTGCAGGGCTGTCAGGGAGCATGCAGAGGAGGTCTTGGGGCCATCTCCTGGGCCTGTAGACCATCCTCCTCCCATAGGGGCCTCAAGCAGGGTGCCTCAGGGCAAAGATCCAGCCCAGCTTTTTGCTGCATGAACAGAGAAGAGAAACTGCCCCAGGAAACTCCTCACACACCCAGCAACCTTGTATTAGTCATTTCCAGCACTGGCCATTCCCCGTGGTCCTGGTGAAGGGTGATCTCTGAGTGTGACCAGCTCCATCTGCCTGCTTGCCTCAGCACATGTATGGAGGGAATGTCTAGCCCTGCCTGGCCTGTCTGTATGCTCAGACCTCAGCAGACCCTGGAGCATGCCTTCTGCTAACTCCAGGGGGGGAGAGGATCAGGGCTCAGCAGGGTCTGGGGGCTGGTGGGAGGCTGACAGGCAGGTGGGCTGTGGTGGCCAGGGCACTGAGGGCTGTCATGGGGACCATAGTGGGGGGATGTTTCCCCACGCCAGAATGCACCCTGTCCTGTGCAATGCCTGCACAGTGGGGCTGTGGGAATGCATGCAAGGCAGCAGGGCTGGATCAGTGGAGGGATGAGGAAGCTCCTGACGGTCATGGAGGGGACTCACTGCTGCTAGCAAGGTTGGGGAGTTCTCGAGGGCTACTACCACCAGCATCACCTGCCAGGACTCCCAGACCCAGTGCAGATGGTTGCTGCCCAACACTGCAGCTCACAGTGTCCCCTGTCCTGTGTCACCGTCCTTTCTCAGGAGCACTGCCAGGTGCATCACTCCCTGAGCAGGTGTGGAGAGGAGCTGCTGGAGGTCTTCTCTTCCCATGCCTGCTGCCCCTGGCTCTGCCATGCCATAGGCCCACAGGTTCTGCCCTGGGTCATGTTATGTCTCTGTACATTCTCATCTGAGACCATGTAGGGACCTGCAGCACATAGCTCTGCTTGCAGATGGCCACCATGGCCCGCCCGCACAGTCCCAGGAGATCCCAGCAAGGCTCTGGCTGGAGATGAGGCTGTGACTGTCCTCAAAGTAGATGGGGTAGTCTGGCTGGGGGCCAAGGGGAGGAAAGGACAAGAGAGAACAAGGAGAAGATGCAGTAAGGGAAATTTCAAATGAGTTGAAGGAAAAATAAAGAAATAACCATGGTAGTTGAGTAGCAGTGGGGCAGGGGACAGCAAATCTTTACAAACTCTCCTGGAGAAAGCAGCTACCAACCTGAATCTAACTGTCAAGTTAGCACTTCTCAGAGCAGATCATGGTCCTGGAGATCTACAGTGGTACCTCTGAACCCAAATCCTCGAGGAGGAAGGGGCTGGAAAGCAGAGTGAGGGGCAGGAGACACTGTTGTGGGGTTGAGGCCTTGCTGGCATTTGTACTGCCTGGTTGTTACACTGCCACACTATGAAGGTTCAATAGCAATGACTGAGACAGTAATATAATAAAAATAAAAAATGTTTATTTTCTCACACAAGTTCTTGGATTAGTAACATCCATTAAAATAATGCGATTACTAATTTAGAAAGGATAACACAAAACCACCAGTTACTAATTTAGAAAGGATAACCCGAAACTGTCGATTACTGTGCTATTAATTGGAAGGACTGCTTATCCCTACTTGAAAGCTTTCTTGTTCACTCTCTTAGTGAGAGGACTCTCACTCTCGAGGAGTTACCTTAACCCAGCGTCCCAGGAAAAGGGGAGGAGGGGGATACTCACGGTCCAGCCGGAGAGGATGATCAGGTCACGTTCCCATCCCTGCTCAAACTCTCCTAGCTGCCAAGTCTCTTTTTATACAGCTGGGGCTCTGGGCAAACACTGCTTTTGCTGACTTGTAGCAAGTTTCACAATCACAGGACTGTTTGTTTGTCTGCTTGGGAGGACCCTGCTAGCGAGGCAAGACCACAATACCTCCATATTGTTTCTTCCCTCCCTGGGGGTCCATGCAGATTCCAGGTGGCAGACCTCTTCAGTCTTGTTAATGCTTCCATTCTGCAGCCTTGTGCATGTCAATCCTTGCGCTAATTGGTTGGTAGACTCCTTTGGTCCTGTTAACTCCTCTGTTCAACAGCTTTGCCCGCATCAGTTCTTGTGCGTATCAGTTCTTTTGCATATCAGTTGACAAACTTCAGTCCTGTTAACTCTTCACTCACCCGTCACCCTGGCTGGGAAGTTCCTTGTGAGGTCACTGCTGACAGAGCAGCTGGAAGGCCAGAAGCTGGTGCATGGCTGGGAACTGACTCTAAGGTCACTCCTGTCCCAGCAGCCTATAGGGCTGCAGCAGGCACATGGCTGGAAAGGTGCCTGTGAGGGGCCTTCTGTGTGAGAGGCTGATAGGCCAGCAGCAGGCTGTGATGTGGGGAATGTGCTTGTGAGGTCAGTTGTGTGTCAGTATGTGATAGGCCAGTAGCAGGCCCATTTCTGGGAATGCACTTTGAGGTCATTTCCTCCAGAGAAGCACGTAGGCCAGCAGCAGGCATGTGGCGGAGAGATATTTGTGAGCTCACCTCTGTCTCAGTGCCTGATAGGCTATGAGGAGGCACATTGCTGAGAAAGTCACTATGAGGTCACTTGTCTCTGCAAGGTTAGCACTTGGCTAATGGCTTAGGCATTTGCTTGTGAGGTCACTTCTGCCTGAGTTCCTGATAGGCCAGCATCAGGCAGATGGGTGTGGAAGGAGATTGTGAGATCTCCTGGGTAAGAGCACCTCGTAGGGCTGTAGCATGTTCATGGCAGGGGAAGCTATTTTGAGGCAACTTGTGTCTCTGAAGCCTTTAGACCATCAGCAAGTACCTGGTGGGATACGATTTTACAAAGTCATTTCTATCTGAGCAGCTGCTAGGCCAGGAGAAGGCACATGGCCTGGATGCTGGTGGTGAGGTGACTTCTGGGTTTGGTGAGTGTGCTGGGAGGAAGGATTGGTACCTGCAGAGCTCCACAGCAATATAGAAAGGCAACCAATAAATCAAGCAGAAGTAGACAATAATTTTCCACACCATCTCTCACAGATGTTATTCCCCTCCATCATCATGAATCAGTACTGCTCCATTTAAAACGGGGATGATGTTCTCTGGTAAATGTAGACGCGGAGGTTGACTTTGCACTTCTCGCTAAGTATAGCAAGTATATAGGTGATTTTGCTGGTGTTCTTGGACTCTCCCCGGGCCACGGCATGTGGGAGCCTGGAGGGAGAGCCTTTGCTGGCTTATCCATGTGTCACACACACTGCTGAAGCCTGCTGGCTTGGCTCAAGGCTTTGCCTGGGAGAGAAATGGCAGCCCTTGGTGAGACAGGGGAATGCAAATGCTTGAGAGAAGCAGAAGCCTTGTGCCCTTTTCCTCATTGGAAGCCTGCTTGTGTGGGACTGGTGCCCTGGTCCTGTGCATGCTGGTCAGTGCGTGTCTGTGTGCTGCCATGTGGTCATTTATGAGCCCCTAGATCAAATGCAGAGAGAGGGGGAGTGGTGCCAAAGAGACTGCTCCATCTCCATGTGTTGGGGCCCTTGCGGTACTTCAGAACAACAATCTATATGAAATATAGAGTATGGAACTACACTGTTTAGGATTATTTGCTTAGCACAACTTGCTTAGCATGAGTAGCTAAATTTGCTGAAGCCTTAGGCCTCAGGCTGTAGCCGCTGCTATGTGCTTTAAAGTAGTTTACCAAGGACACTGGTGCAGCTGGGAATGATACATCCTGAGAAAGTACAGATAAACTAGCAGAAGCCAGTGGGAACCAAGGTTAAGGGCTAGACAGCTTTGCTAAACAAGCAGCAAGGTACAAGGCATGACTGCTGCGTGCGTGACCGGTGCAATGATTGGCTACCTGTGACATAATCTGTATGAACCACAAATCAAGGGCCAGAGCGCCGAATACCTGTACTTATAAAACGGGCAAATTGCTGAATAAAGATGGAATTGAACCTGCATTCTGTGAATGCATATGATTCATTCCCGTCACTCCCGCGGACCGTGACATCCATGGAAGCCCCAAAGGAGATCTGAGTAGGGAGGCTGGTTGGGTGAGTGCCTTGAGGGCAGGTGAGGCAAAAGTGAGAGGCAAGAGCTGGCCTGCTGAGTCCCTGTGAGAGCACTGTGTGTCTGCTTCCTGGAGGTGGGAAGTGAGCGTGAGCAGGGCTGTACATGGCTGTTGAGAGAAAGTGCCTGTTGCAAGGCCTTGGAGAACTAGAAACGAATGGAAGGTCTGGAGATCTGGCCTTTTCTGTGTTTTGGGGCTCTTGTGGGTCCCCAGCTGCTGCCATGTGTGGTCATGTCCTCTGTGTGTTCCTGATGCACAGGTGTGTGTTGGCTGGCAACCCCCTATGGGGTGAGGGGTAGGGGGTGCAGCATGTCACAGTGTGGGGGGTGGAGTATGGTGGGGACGGGTGGTGGCCTCTAGTGTTTTGGTGCTCATCACGGAAGGAGCTGTCTGGAGAGGGCAGCGCTGTGCGTGGGTGTGCAGCCAGGATGGGGAGACTGGGCGCCCTCAGAGGTGAGGATGTGCCTTGGCTCGCAGGGCCCAGGCTGCCCTGGCGGCGTGAGGCAGGGATGCTGGCAGCCTGCTGCCTTCTGTGCGCTGACGTTCAGGCCTTGCGTTTCCTCACCTCTTGCCAGGATCTCCAGCCAGATATCCCACATAGACTGGGAAATACATAGAAATATGCAGCTTAGTGTATTTGGAGTATAGGATGTCATCTTTCAGAAAGGGTTCCTTGTTGGAGATTCTTGAAGTTAACACTTCTGGGATCTGTCCAACCACAAGACTTTTTAGGCTGGAGGCATAGCAGTTGTCTCCCTCTCCTCTTAGATAAGGCTACGTGGGGATTCTACTCATGTAAATAAATGTTCATGGTGTCTCTGGGCCACAGGGGCAGCATGCTGGGTTCAGAGGAGACCTTGGTTGTAGCTGTGCAAAGCTTCCTGGCAGGTCTGCCCCAGAGGGCTAGTCCTGAGCAGGGTGGCCATGAGCCATGCCTGCCTGCCTGCCTGCCAGTGGCAGGCTGGTGAGGTGGCTGCAGCAGATTTGCCCTCGCAGTCAGCACCCAGATGGGTCCCTGTCACCTGCGTCACCCCCTCCCCTCCCCAGGCCTGTCACTTCTTCTGGATGGACTCTCTGAGGCGCTGGGTGACATCCCAAAGCCTGCTGGCCAGCACATCTGCTGAGGGCCAATCAGGCTGCTGCAGTGGAAGTGACCTCACAATCAACACTGCAGCTATGTCCCCTTTGCCTGCCTCTCCCCATCCTCCTGCCCATATATCATTTCTGGCGGGACGAGTGGTGGTGTGATTCTCTTCTTGTCCTCAGAATGGCTCCTACCAGAACCCAGCCCATGAGGTTCCTGTACAAGAGGTGACCTCACCATCAACACTGCACGTGTGTCATTACTATCTGTTTCTCCCTTGCCCTTCCTCTGAGTTGTCCTCTCTTCTGGGCCCCACATTCAACATCCCAGTCATGTCCAATTTGCTGGCATCTCCCTCTCCCTGTGCAATTACACACACATGGTGGGGCAGCTCGCGTGGCAGGGTGAAACTTGGCTCCTAGGGAAGGCAGGGTGGGATGGTGAGGAAGTGCAGGAGTGCTCTGTGCAAAGGGGTGCACAGGGCTTTTCCTTGGAGCAGGTGATGAGCCAGCTGAGACCTTGTAGTAAGGACAAGAGGACACATGAGTCTGGGTGACATTCTGGTAGTGTTTGCTGATGGCTGCCTGGGGAGGGAAGGGAAGCAGCTAAAACCTTGTGTAGGCAGCTGGGGGAATCCTCATGGTCACAGATCGTGGTTCCCACAAGGTAGTTTAACCACCTTGAAATCTGCTGGCAGGGCAGCCAGCCTGGGCACAAGCAGCCCAGGAGATTCCTGGAGAGTGCCAAAACCAATTTCTTGGCACAGGCAATCGAGCTAACAATGGCTGGGCTCCGTCAGTCAGCTCATTTGTATCTGCCTGGCAGAATCCCACAGGAGACTTCCCTGGAGGGCAGAGGGGCCATGAAGCCTCTGTAAAGACAGACTAGGCAGAGGAAGAGAGGACAGAGAGGCAGAAGAAGAGAGAGGAGACATGTCAATTGGAATACAGTAGTTTCTCAGAACCAAGTTTCTGCATTCAGAGTGTTGGCAGGAAACCTATAATGAAGAATAAGGTATACATCTACGTAAACATGTAAACTCACATAGAGTAATTATTGTAGTGCATGCATATGGTGCTGCCAATAGAGAAGAAAGAAAATATTCATCAGAATTGATAAAGAAGTTATGAAGTTCTGAAAACAAAGACTTTTTTTTTCAGTTCTTGCAAGGAGCTATTTTTTTCATAGATTTCACCCAATGACGCACACTTTGCTTTCGGGCCCTTATAGACACATATAGAGGCCACTGCTGCCTGAGATGCCCTGTGTAGTTGTGTTCCCATGTGGTGCTGGGAAATGTGACCCAAGAACTATGGGAATGTTTCTGGAGCATTGGCTGGTCACCAGGAGAAGCATCTCAAGACTTCTCAGTGGGACAACTTTTTTCTTTCCATTGACTAGAAAGAAAACTCCAGACAGCTGGGTTAGCCAGGGACATCTGCACTGAAGGGGTCTGGCATCGGGTGAGATAATTCCCATCCTTGTTGTTGCCTAAAATGGAGTCGCACTTCATGACCATGCAGGGAATGGAAAGGGTTTGTGGCAGGATATGTAGGGACTCCTTTAAGGCGACACTGTAACACAGGTACGTTGAGATCGGTGCAAATTAGGGCATCGATAAATAGAGCGTTTCACTGAAGCTGATCAGGCTGCTTCCTCTATCAGTTGTGAGAGCTTGACACCTCATGGTGCAAATCGCTGTGTGCAAAGACTGAGGAGTGGCAAGGAAGATCGTGGACAGGGAGTGGTTTGAGGCACTGGACTTGTGTGAGACACAGATATATCATTTTTAATAGTGTAGGCCTTATTATAAAAGAAATCTGTACAAACTGTCAATAAAAATGAAAGAAGAAAGAAATTAGATAAATTATCTAAGGAAAAAAAAGATGTTTCATTACACTTCTCAGCATTTGAAACTTCTTTCTGTTCTTACTTTCTTTTTCTTATTATCTTTGTGTTCTTCTTTTCATCTGTTTCTTATTACCTTTTTTTGTTTGGTTCTTGTTTGATACACTGGTCTTTCTCTCTCTCTCTCTCTCTTTTTTTTTTTTTTTTGAAAGGGAAAGTGATTTTCAGAGCTGGGGTGGGATGCAGTCACAGGACCATGGATGGCTGGAGCCATTGCAGGTGCCCTGGTACCCTCTGCTCAGCCTCCATATGCAGCTCCATGGGGCTCCGGTCTCCCGCAGGTCCCCTGCGAGAACTGCCAGGCCCAGGCAGGTCCCTCAGAGACACGGGGGCCTCTCCAAGGGCCACTGGGTGCTTGTGGTTGGACCCCTGAGCTGTGCCTGGAAAGGTGAAGAACTGTTTTCAACATTTCAAAAATATGAGCACACTTTCCTCAGCTCAGATGATTGGCTAATTTTAATGTCAGTGTTTTCCTATGATGAAAGAGTGGAAAACTTCAGGAGGGGTATTAATTGCAGGAGAAGAAATATCGATCTGCCCTTGACCTTGTGTTTCCACTGCTCTGTCTATCATGCTGTACACACCTGTACACACAGCCTGTACACACCCAAGCTTCTTCCCCACCTTGCTCTCACCCTGGGATGTCCCCACCTCTCCTATGTCTTCCTGTCCTCACTTGCTTTTCCTTGAAACACAAAGCCAGGGGCTGATCACAGACTCCCTCTGGGTGACCTGTTGCACCTCAGCACTACCCTATGAGTGACATTCTTTTGACCTGAAGTCCAGTCTGAACCTCTCAAGATGCAGTTTGTGGTTCTTTCCCCTTCTCATGCTTTTTTCCACTACCAAGAAAAGCTCCATTATCTCTGAAACTACCCTTCAAGCAGTCCCAGGCTCCTACTCTACTGTCCTTTGCCTCCACTTCAGCAGGCTAAAGAAACCAGGTCCCTCAACCTCTCTTCATGCACGGGTTTATTCCCACCTAGGCCCAGAACTTGACTCTTCACTTCTAAACCTTCATGAGGCATCTTGTTGTCCAAATCACCTGAATTTCTCAAGTTTCTTCAGGAATGAAGCTCCTCTCTGTCAAAATAAAAAACAACAACGACAACAACAAAACAGTGCCAACGAGCTAAGGGTGAGCAGGAGTGGGGTGGGCTGTATGGGACCGGATCAGAATGGTAAAAGAAACAGACTTAGAAGGCATGGAAGAAAAAAAAAAGAAATGAAAAGTGCAACAAAGAATTGGTCAGGGCTGTTTGGGGGATTCCTGACAAGAAGCCCTGCATCTGAATAATTCTGACTGGATGAGGACAAGAAAGCTGGCCTGCTTCCACTGTCACAGGGCACCTCCATGCTTTCCCTGACATCCACAAGAGAAGATTGTGAGTGGGAAGAATCATGGACTCCTTCAGGTGGAAGGGACCTCAGGAGGTCTGTAGGCCAATCTCCTTGCTCACAGCAGGGTCAGCTCTGGGGTCAGACCAAGTAGCTCTGGGCTTCATCCAGTCTGGTCGTGGCAGCCTCCAAGGGAGGAGACTGTGCAGCGCTGTCTGGGCAACAAGTTCCAATGCTTCCTCACAGAGCAAGTGCTCCAGCTCCCTGACTGTTGTGAGGGCTCTTGGCCAAACTTGCTCCCAGTTATCAACCTCTTTCTTCTCCTGGAACCCAAACCTGGATGCAGTGTTCTAGATGTGCTCTAATGAATACTGACTAGAAGGCGATCACCATTTCCCTCCACCTCATGGCTGTGCTCCTGCTCATACAGCCCACAATGCTTCTGGCCTTCTTTGCTGCCGGGGAACACTGCTGGTTCATGTTTTGCCTCCTGTCCCCCAGCACCCTCACGTCCTTTTCCACAGAGCTGCTCCCCAGGCCCTCAGGCCCCAGCCTGTGACACAGTGGGGTGTTGGTTTATTGCAGGTGCAAGCCCTGTCATTTGTCCTTGTTGAATTCCATGAGGTTCCTGACAGCCCATTCCTCCTGCCTGTCTAGCTCCCTCTCAATGGCAGCCCTCAAGCATAGGACTGCCCCCCCACACACACACCCACACCTCCAATTAGGCGTCATCTATAAGCATGATGAATGTTGCTTCCTCCATGTAACTAATACAGATGATAAACAGGACAAGTTCCTGGAGAGACCCTGTGGCGCTCCACTTCTCCCTGGCCTCCAGGAAGAGTACTACCATTCACCACTGCCCTCTGAGCCTCTGATCATCCAAGCAGCTTTCTACCCATTCAGTTCTCTGCTCTTCTAGACTGTAACGTTCTAACGTGCATGCAAGAATGTTGTGGGAGACAGTGTCAAACAGCTTGCTAAAGTCTAGTTAAAGGACATTTACTCTTCTCCATCCACAAATAGAAATTTTTAATCATAGAAGTCAATCATCAGGTTGGTTAGGCAGAATTTACCCTGCGTAAATCCATGCTAACTGTTCCCAGGCACCTGCTTCTCCTTCATGTGCCCAGAAATGTGATCTGAGAGGATTCACTGCATGACTCACTCCTCACCAAAGGGAGACTGAACTGCCTGCAGCTCCCCAGGCTGTCCTTGTGGCCTTTTTTGAAGATGGATGTAACAACTGCCTTTCTGCAGTCATTGGTACTTCACCCCATCTCCACAAGCTTTCAAAGATGATAGCGAGTGGCCTTGCAGGGACAGCACTCAGCTCTCACAGCATCCCCATATGCAGCCCATCCAACCTCATTGACTTGTATAGTTTGAGTTCTCACAAGTAATCCCTCATGACCCTCGTCCACTGTTGTCTGTTTTTCTCCTCTGGAGTCCTGGCTCAAGGCACAACAGCCCAGGAGACCTTGCTTGTGGAAACGGAAGCTAACAAGGGGTTGAGTTGCTCAGACCTATCTGCATCTGCTGCTGCAAGATTCCCTGTCCCATTTAGCAGTGAGGCCACATTTTCCTTTCTATTCTTTGATTCTTACGGAAGCAGTAGCAGCTCATCTTCAGGCCCTTGACATGAACTGCAAGTGTCAGTGCTAGGGGAGCTTTTTCTTCCCTAACACCAAGCCTATGACCCTGGACAATATTTCTAAATGCCTCCTTTGCCTCTCCCTTCTTGCCCTTCTGCATGCTGCCCTATCACCCTGGAGCTAAGGTGCGAGTCGGTGTTTAGTCAAGTTGGTCCCCTGAGATATCTGCTAGTTTTACTGAGAATCGGGATGGACCATCCTTGTGTTTGGCAGGTGTTGTCCTTAAAGACCTGCCAGCTTTCCTGATCTCCTGGGCCCTAGAGAGCTGCCCCCCTTGGATTCCCCCACCAGTCCCCTGAAGAGGCCAAAGTCTGCTCCCCTGAGGTGCAGGGTCTGTATTGTGCTGCTGTCCTTCCTCACTCTCCTCAGGATCTGGGAATCCACATTTTCATGGTCACTGTAGATAAGGCTGACACTTCCTATCCCATCCCTGATCAGTTCCTCCTTCTTTGAAATTTTCAGACACAAGAAAGCATCACGCTTCTCATCCCATCTGGCAGCAGTGCAAAGAAGTTGTTCCAAGAGCAAGAAGAGGAGCAGCATGGACAGGAGGGGAAACAAGGAGCAGCACCATGATCCTGGTGCCGAAGGAGGCAAGGAGAGAGAGAGAGAGGGGGCTTGGGAAAGCCTTCACCTTACCCAGTTGGGCATGCCGCCTCACAGACAATGACATTGCAGGGCAGTCGCTCTCAGCCCCCTTGTCAGGCAGCATGAAATGGGTCTGTGGCAGGAGAGATGCTCATCTCTCATCTGGCAGAGGTCTGGCTGCAGAGGAGGTGGCTCATGCCCTGGACTCCATGTATTGACAGCCCATTCCTCCTGCCTGTCTAGGGCCCTCTGAATGGCAGCCCTCAAGCATATGGCTGGAGTCCCCTGCAGTTTTTTTGTCCTCAACAAGCACAGTGAGTATTGCCTCTTCCATGTCACTAATCAAGTCATCTGGTTGTCCACCCATCTAGGTGGTACATTTCTAAATTGCATTCCACAAGGATATTATGGGAGACAGTGTCAAACACCTTGCTCAAATCAAGTTGAAAGACATTTTCTGTTCTCCAAACACAAATAGAGCTATGCAATCCTAGAAGGCAATCAGGTGGTGAGGCACACTTTACCCTGGGCAAATCCATGCTGCCTCTTCCCTATCACCTTCTTCTCCCTCATGTGCCCAGAAATGAGTGGACTCACTCCATGACACACTCCTCAACCAATTGAGGCTGAACGGCCTGTCGTTCCCTGAGTTGCCCTCTGGGCTTTTCTTGAGAGTGGATGTAATGTTTGCCTTTCTGCAGTTAGTGGGACCTCACCCCATCTCCACGACCACTCAAGGATGACAGAGGGCAGCCTTGCTATCACAGCGGCCAGCTCTCTCAGTGTCCTTGGGTGCAGCCATTCCAAGCGCACCGACTTGTAGGGCTGGAGTTCTTGCAAGTCATCCTTCACTCAGCCCTCATGCACTGTTGGTTGCTTTTCTCCTCTGCAGCCCTGACTCTAGGCACAACAGCCCGGGAGACCTTGTTGGTGAAGATGGAAGCCAAAAAGGCACTGAGCTCCTCAGACCTCCCTACATCTGCTCTTACTAGATTCTCTGCCCCCTTCAGCAAGGTGCCACCGTTTTCCTTTTACTCTTTACCGTTCCTGAAGCAGTAGCAGCTCTTCTTCATGCCTTTGATGTCCCCTGCCAGTGTGTACCCTCTGAGAGCTTTGGCTTCCCTAACACCATCCCTACTTTACTGGACAATATTTTTGAATTCCTCCTTTGCTGCATATCCTTCTTTCCGCTTCTTGTATGCTGCCTTATTGCCCTGGAGCTGAGTTGTGAGCTCCCATTTTAGCCTGGTTTCCCCTTCTCATGCTGTTTCCCTCTACCAAGAAAAGATTCATGATCTCTTCAAGCACTTGGAGGCTACTACTGTACCGCCCTTTGCCTCCATTTCACCAGGCTGAAGAAGCCCACGTCCCTCAGCCTCTCCATACAGGCGCTGTGCTTCAGGACACTAACCCCATCTTGGAAGACTCCTCTGGACCCTCTCCAGTTGCTCCCCGTTCCTCCAGCACTGGGCAGTCCACACTGGGACACAATATTCCGGATGTGGCCATACCAGGGCTGAGTCGAGGGGCATAATAATTGGGCATAACCCACTTGTCTGGGTGGCCACACTCTTCCTGAAGCAGCCTCGTATGTAGCTGGCCTCATCTGCAGTGAGCATGTACCACTGGCTCATATGGCATCCCTTGTAACATCCATGCCCTTCTCCTCAGGGTCACCCCTCTGATGGTCAGGTGCCAGCCTGACCTGATGCAGGGGCTGTTCTGTCCCCCGATGCAGGACCTACCACTTCTCCTTGTACGACAGCATGAGGTTTCTGTTGGCCAAATCCCCAAGTTTCTCAAGGCCCCTCTGGACTGAAGCTCCCTTGTGTCAGCTGTAAATGAGTGTGTGCAGACGGCTCATCTTGTCTTGTGGTGCCTCTGACAGGATAACAACAGGAGGACCTGCAGGACACTGCACATAAAAAAAGGAGGTAGTTGTTTAAAGGGACTGCTGGCAAAGGTAGGCATCACCATGGCAAGCATCTCAGAAAAGCCAAGTGAATGTACAAAGAAAGCAAATCCAGGGTCAAGGGGGAAAGGGTAAAGAGGGGTTGGCTGACTTCATGGGAGGGTATCAGGATGTTAAAGGAGAAGAACTTGGAAGGTGGAAAAGAGGGAAAAATGGAATAAAAGGTGAAGCAAAAGAAAAAACATGACTATTTGGGGGTAGCTGCCAAGCAGTCCTGAAGCTGAATGACTCTGACTGGAGCAGGACAGGGAACATGCAGTTGATATGGTCATATTTGTGTCTGACCTACTTCTATGGTCACGGGTGAAGCTAAATGTTTTCCCTAATGTCAAAAGAGAAGATGCAGTGTGGAAGGAAATGCAGAATCTTTCCGGCTAGAAGGGACCTCAGGATATCTGGACCCCAACCTCCTTCCCACAGCACAGTCAGCTATCAGGTCCAGATTTCTCAGGCCTTTACTCATTGAGGACTTGAAAACCTCTGAGGATGGAGATGGCACAGCCTCTCAGGGCAACCTGCCCCAGTGCTTGGCTGTCTGGATGGGTCAAATGTTTTTCCTTACACCCAGCCTGACAGCTCTTGTTTCAGCTAATGCCCATTGGCCCTCATCCTCCCATCATGCACAGTGGTGAAGAACCTGGCTCCATCTTCTTGGTGACGTCCTGGTGGGCATGGGGAGGCTGGTATTAGGTGTCCCCAAAGCCATCCCTTCTCCAGGCTGAACAAACGCAGCTCAGACTCCCTCAGACTGACATAGTGACAAAGTCAACATTACCTAAGTGTGCCTAGGAGGTTTAAGGCTCTTCCAGTCCTCCTGGATATTATTGGATCAGCAAAGGACTTCATGGATGTTAGAGTGCAGTCACCCTCACAGCATGATTTTCTGCATATGTCACACTCATTTGGCATTGTGTTGTAACGTACCGGTGTTGTAGGCTGTGAAGAGGGCTCACTGAGGACAAGCAATCACTCATACTGAAACCTTGAACTGAAAACCTTTCAGGCCCAAGAGGCAACCTCACAGCACTAGGAGGGGCTGGCTCTGGGGAGGCCATGTCAGGTGCTAACCCATGTGCAGCAAAGGATTTGCTGCCTGCAAGAATTGCAGTGGCTATCACCAGAGATGACAAAATCACCAAATCGTTCAGGCTGGAAGGGACCTTGGGACCTCTCTAGTCCAACTCCCTGCTCACACAGGGATCAACATCGAATTCACACCAAGTTCTTGAGGGCTTTGTCTAGCTGCGTCCTGCAGGCCTCCAAAAACAGAGAGTCCATAACCCCTCTGGACCCCACTTCAAATGCTTCATGGTCCTCATTGATTTTTCTTCCTTCTATACAATTTTGACTGCACTTGTTTCAGCTTATAGCCGTTGCCTCTCATTCTCCTGCCATGAATTCCTGTAAAAACCTGCTTCATTCTCAGTGGCAAACTTGAGTTGGGAACCTGCTATGAGTCCTCCCCAAAACCTTCCCTTTTCTGCAGTGAACAAAACCATTCCCTCAGCCTGTCCTCCCAGGGCAAGTGCTCCAGCCCCCAACCACCTTGGGGGCCTGCCACTGGACGCACTGCATGTGATCAACAACATTCTTCTACAGGCAGCACCAACTGGACACAGTATCTAGATGTGCTCTAAAAAGCGTTGAGTAGAGGGGGATAATCACTTCCCTCCATCTCCTGGCTGTGCTCCTGATCATGAAGCCCAAGATGCTGTGGCCTCCTTTGCTGCCAGGGCATGCTGCTGGCTGATGTTCAGCTCACTGCCCACAAAGACTGCCAAGTCCTTTTTCTGCAGAGCTGCTGCCCAGCTGGGCATTCCCCAGCCCATATCACTGCAGGGTGTTGGTCTGTCCCAGGTGCAGGACCTGGCATTTGTCCTTGTTGAATTTCCTGACAGTCCATTCCTCCTGCCTGCTGAGGTCCCTCTGAATGGCAGCCCTCAAACATATGACTCTTCCTCTTGATGAGGTGTCATCTACAAACGTGATGAGAGTTGCATCCTCCAGGTCCCTGATGAACCTGATAGACAGGACAGGTCCCAGTATAGACCCCTGCATACTCCACCTTTACCTGGCTTCCTGGTAAAGCATGACCCATTCAAAGAAACCCTCTGAGCTCAATCATCCAACCAACTTTTTACCCACTCGGGTGTCCACCCATCGTATTGTAATGCCTTATTGCATTCAAGAATATTCATGGAGACAGTGTCCAACACCTTGCTAAAATCATGGTAAATGACATCCAGTACTTTCTGCTCCTCCACAATCACAGGTCTTTTATCACAGAAAGCAATCAGGTTGTGCAGGAGTGATTTACCTTGGGTAAATCCATGCTGACTGTTCCCAGGCACATTCTTCATGTGCCCAGAAATGTCATCCAAGAGAATTTGCTCCATGACACGCTCTTCACCAAAGTGAGGCTGAAGGGCCTGCAGTTCCCTGGGTGTTCCTTGCCGCCTTTTTGGAAGATGGGCAGAACCTATTCCTTTTTCTGGTCATTGGGACCTCCCCTGATCTTCACAACCTTTCAAAAGTTGATAGAGACTGGCATTGTTATGATGTTGGCCAGCCCTCTCAGTGTCCTCATGTGCAGCCCATCCCATCCCAGAGACTTGCATGGGCTGAGTACTTACAAGCAATCCCTCACTCAACCCTTATGCCTTGCTGGCTGTTTTTCTCTTCTGGAGCCCTGACTTGAGGCACAACAGCTCAGGAGACCTTGCTGGTGAAGACTCAAGCGAAGAAGGCACTGAGTTCCTCAGACCTATCTGCATCTGCTATTACTAGAGCCCCTGTCCCATTCAGCAGTGAGGCCAGGTGTTCTTTCCTCATTCTTTCTGTGTTAGCGGAGTAGTAGCAGCTCTTCTTCATGCCCTTGACATCTGCTGCAAGCGTCTACCCTCGGGGAGCTTTGGTTTCACCATCCCTACTTTGGTGGACAACACTATCCTGTTTAACCAAGCCAATCTCCCAAGATGTCTCCTAGTTCTAATGGGTATTGCTATGGACCATCCTTGTGCTTGGTGGCTGCTGTCCTTAAAGACCTGCTGGCTTTCCTGAGCTCCATTGCCCTTCAGAGCTGCCTCCAATGGCATCCCCACCAGTCCCCTGAAGAGGCCCAAGACTGCTCCTCTGAAGGCCGGAGTCTGTACACTACTATTGTCCTTCCTCACTGCCCTCACGATCTAGGACTCCACTATTCCATAGTCACTGCAGCCAAGGTTTCCACAGATGATCACATCCCTGATCCGTGCTTCCTTGTGTGAGTACCAGATCCAGGTGAGCGTCACCCTTACTGGTCCATCAGGGAGCTGTGTTTAGAAGCTGTCCCTGACACCCTCCAGAAATCTCCTGGACTGCTTGCACCCTGTGGTTTGCCCTTTCCAGTGAATGTCAGGGATATTGAAGTCCCCCCCTTAAGAACCAAGCCCTATCACTGTTACAAAAATATCGTATACTCACTGGGTCTCCGAGAGTCTTAACATGCTGAGTCAAGAATTCTCTGTTTAACTCTTTATTTAAGTAACAGGAACAGCTCGAGCTGGGTGCCTCGGAAGAGAGATTCCCGAATGGAAAATTCCCTGTGTATTTATACCCCTACGGTTGCAGTTACCCGTTCCTCACGCAATTGTCCGATCCAATAGAAACATCAGGTCTGGGGTCTTCTCACTCTCCATTGGCTATCTTCCCTGTCTCTGGGCAGGGTTAGCTTTCTTCTTCCCTTGCGGCTTCAGATAAACAAGACATGTGGTGATAGCCCAATGGTTTCCAGAACTTTCCAGTGCAAACATGCTTGACTATTTTCTAATCAGCTAGGCCTTAACACTACCATTAAATTTCTTAACATTACTCCTCCCTTTTTCTTTTTACCAACAAATTATTTTGTTGCATTACATAAGGTATAATTGGAAACGTTCTCATCTACATGCTAAGCGCCACAACTTGATATACAATGAAAGTGTTACAAGGGAGCAAAAGCAAATCAATACAAACAAAACAACAACAGGGTGTAACACAGTTATAAATGGTTGTCACCGAGGGGACCATCCGAATAGTCCCACCAGTGATGTTCTCCTATTTTCTTGATTCTTTCTATTATTTGGTGGATTTCTTCACTATCGTGGTGTACAGTTATCAGAGTCTATTGTCCTTGCTGTTTTACTTCTTGAACCATCCGTTGCAATTCCTCATGTTGGAGCAATTTTTCTACCAAGGTTAAATTCATCCCTATTGGTGGTTACTTGGATGTATCTCAAACTGACATACATTTTGTTCAGTATCTAAACAAATATCCTGTGCCTGTAATGTATCTCCTTCACAGATAAATCCATATTGTTCTCGAATCACACATGCACTTACATCTATAGTTTTCCATTTTCCTTCTAATTTTTCTGCTCATAGCCTATGCTCTAAAGGGAACAAAATAGTATCATTACGATTTAATCCCAATGCGACTACTGGGTAGATATTTGATACAGATGCATTTGAAATAGTTAGGACGAATGTTGTGACACTATCATTTTCAAAATGATATGTAAAATTTACCAGTTTCCACCAGGCTTGATAATCCCTTTCAAATTGGGTAACATTATTCCAAATTATTTTCCTTATTTCTGCAGGTAATATTCCATTTTCTCCTTCTCGTATAACAGCTGCTACCACTGATCGTATCCATAGTTGTTCTTGTATACAACTGAGGGCTAAGGATGCATTTTCTTGGACTGTTCCTAATGCAGTAAGCAATGGTTTTTTTTATCCTTCTCAGAAATCTCTTTCCATGTCAATAACACATTAGATTGGAGCCACTGAGTTTCTCCCAAGGATAACAGGGAGGACTTCAATGGATATTCTAATTTAGTCAAATCCATGGTGGCTGTATTAAGTTCATTCATTAAAATTTCGGAATCTATACTATTTAATATTCCCAATCCTGTTCCTAGAAGACCTGTTACATCTCTTTTAGCCCTGAATTCAGTAGTTACATCCCTTTTATGCAACGAGGTTACTCATCCGGCATAAGCTGTGGATAAAAATGGACTGCATTGTGGATTGATTTCACTTGCATTAGTTTGCATACTTAACTCAACTCTCTTTAGGGACCAAATTGGACTAGTTAGTACTTTTTGCATTCCCATTCATTTAACTGCATATGGCCCTATGTATGAGATCCGTGGAGGTGATCGGGTTGTGGGTACAGTGACCGGAGGGGAAGTTAAAAGGGAAAGCATCGGGGAAGCAGCTAGAGTAGGAGAGGATGTTGGAAGCACATTACTGATGGTGCAGGTTAAAACTAATTGAGTAGAATTACAGGTTACACTTGCATTACAAGAGCGTTCGTTATAACACATCACCGGGGACTGCTGAGACCTGAGAAACGTAAGGTGGAAGTTTTCAGCAAAATCTTCTCTCCAGCACCAGGCAAAGAATGTCTTACCTGGCCACCAAGAGTCAATACAATTTATAGTTACTGACACACTGGACTTGTCAGTTTGGTTAATTTCTTGTTCCCAATTTTCATCTGATCCTAAAGGATATCTATTTAACCCTACTGTCAGTTCTGAAGGATATCCATTTAATCCTGCTGTCAGTTTTATGGCTGCGATATTAGATATAAATAGGAACAGAAGATAAATATATTTCCACATTTTACCTCTTTATCTCAGCTGGAGTTCTCTAGATTTTTCTACAATATAACCTACACGTTCGGAATAGAAGAATAAAGATCACAACGCAAGCAATGTTACAAACCACCCTTGTGACATTTGATAATCTGTACAGCTTAGCTCATGTGGCGGATCCAAGATCACCTGGTTCAGTCAGCCACTTTATATGTGAATGATGAATCCACTGTTCTTCTCCTGGAAGTTTAACAGCAAAGTAAAGAACTTAACAGTACTTCATAAGGTCCTTCCCACTTTGGGTCTAATTTCTGTTTTCGACTGAACACCTTTAATAATACTTTATCTCCTGGACTAAAAGAGTGAACCCATATCCCTGTCGGAACAGATTGAGTCAGTTGGGCTATTTCTCGCCATTTCTTAAAGGTTTCCTGTAAGGCTAACACATATTGGGTTACTTGTTCATCCCCATCTAATAGACTTGTTTTTGCTGGTACGTATGTGCTGGGTACCACTAAATGTCGCCCAAATAATATCCCTGCAGGAGTCAGTCCACTTGATTGTTTTGGGGTGTTTCGAATATCCCACAACACCAAATTTAGTGCATCAGGCCATTTTAAGCCCAAATGGGTACAGACTCACGCCAATTTAGTTTTTATTGTCCAATTCATCCTTTCTACTTGTCTGGAAGATTGAGGGTGATATGGGGTATGTAATTCCCTTTTAATTACTAAGGTTTTATACACCTGCCCTATAATTGTAGCAGAAAAATGTGATCCCTGATCTGAATCTATTACTTCTGAAACCCCATATCTTGGGATTATCTCTTTTAATAGAGCTTTAACCACTCCTCCCGTGTCAGCTTTTCTAGTGAGGAAAGCTTCCACCCACCCTGATAATTGATCTACCATTACTAATAGATGTTCAAAACCATTTACAGCCAGCATATCCGCATAATCAATTTGCAATTTTTGAAAAGGATAATATGCCCAAGGCCTTCCTCCCTTTTCTTTTGCTTCTCGCTTGTCCGAATATGCTTGACAAGTGGGGCATCCAGATAGAATTGGTTTAATGGCGATATAAAGTCCTGGTGCTGCCCATGCCCATTGTATTTGTTCAGCAATTGCATGTATTCCTCCATGACTTTTCTCATGATACCACCACGCAGCTGGTATTAAATACCTCTTAGGTAGGATAGGTTTGCCTCCTATGGTCCACATACCTGTTTCTTCTTTCTGTGCCTCCCATTTCTTCCAATTTTCTTGTTCTTCCAATGTCACATCCTGATACAATGAAGTGGAATCACTGATCTCTGGAATTTTCTCAGGTTCTGTCAAAGTTAACTGTGCAATAAGAGGTTGGCGGGCTGCAGCCTTCGCTGCTGTATCTGCAAAAGCATTTCCTCCCGCAACCACAGTTTGTTTGTTACTGTGGGCAGAGCAATGTATTACAGCGATGCTCTTTGGTTCTTTTATGGCTTCTAAAAGAATTCTTATTTCTTGTCCATTAGCTGCTTGTTTCCCTGCAGATGTTAGGAACCCTCTTTCTTTCCATAACATTCCAATAGCATGACAGATTCCAAAAGCATATCTAGAGTCTGTGTAAATATTTACTTATTTACCCCTCCCTAAATGGGCCGCTATCAGTTCAGCCCCCTGGCCACTAAGGTTTCCTGGCAATGCCGCAGATTCAATGACTTCACGATCAGTTACAACAGCATACCCAGTTCGTCTTTTCCCGTCTACATAATAAGAAGAGCCATCGACGTAGAAGGTTAAGTCGGCATTTAACAATGGTACATCAGTTAGATCATCCCGTGGTTTACTGGAATTTTCAATCACTTGTATACAGCTATGACTTGGTTCTCCCTCATCTGGCGTTGGCAACAGGGTAGCGGGGTTGAGGCTAGTACAGCGCTTGAGTGTGACGTTGTCAGCAGTAAGTAAAATCAGTTCATATTTATGAGCACGCTATGGGGAGAAGGCCTGGGTGGCATATTGCTTCAAGAGAATTTCCACTTCATGTGGGACATATACAGTCACTGAATGTCCCAAGATTATAGAATTACTTTTTTCTAGGATTATTGCTGCAGCTGCTATGGCTTTAACACATCCAGGTGTGCCTAATATAACTGCATCTAACTGACTAGAATAATAAGCCACTGGATGCTGGAATGGTCCTAAGGTTTGAGTTAATACCCACTAGCTACTCCTTTTCTTTCGTGTACATATAAACTGAAAGGTTTCTGATAGTCTGGTAATCCTAATGCCAGAGCTGATACTAAAGCCCTTTTCACTGCTTCAGAAGCCTTTTTCCTTTCAGCCGTCCATGATATTGGTTCTAATTCTTTCTGTCTAGTAACCTGAGTTAAGGGTTTTGTTAATTCCCCTAATCCTGGTATCCATGGCCTACAAAATTCCACTGCTCCTAAAAATCCTCACATTTGTTTCTTTGTCACTGGTTGTGGTATGTCCAGTATAGCTTGTACCCGTTCAGGGTCAATTAATCTCCCTCTTTCTTTTAATATAAACCCCAAATACTTCACTTCCTTTTGACAAACCTGAAATTTTGATGGAGATGCTCGGTGACCCTTTTTACTAAAATGGTACATAAATAATTAGTGTCAATTTTACATGACTCATAAGTTTCACTTGCTATTAATAAATCATCGACATATTGTATCAATACAGACTTTCTTGGCATTTCTGTCTTTCAAATCATTTTTCAAAATTCGAGAAAAAATAGTAGGAGACGCAGTGAGCCCTTGTCAATTGTTGACCCTTCCAAGTAAAAGGAAAAAGAGGCTGCCTTTCTTCAGCTAAAGGTAGGCTGAAAAAGGCTGCTGTTAAATCAATTACCGAAAAATAAGTTGCCTGGGATGGTGTTTGAAGCAATACAGCCGATGGATCCGGGACTACAGGATGTGGGCCTATCACATATTGATTTATAGCTCTCAAATCCTGTACAAATCAGTATTCCAGGTCTCCATCTTTGTCCAAACGATTTTTCTTTACAGGTAAAATTGGAGTATTATACGGAGACACACATTCTCTCAAGATGCCTTGTCTCACGAATTGATTAATTTGTTTCTGAATACTTTTTTCCACCTCCTTTGGTACTGGATATTGTTTTACCGCGGGAGTGGGTCCCTTTTTTGTTTTAATTTCTACTGGTTCTGTGGATAACAGTAATCCTGCATCCATGGATGATGTACTCCATAGTGTCTTTGGCACTGATTCTAGCAATTCTGGTATTTCTTTTGAAGGGAGTTTCCCTGTTACTACATTAGCTCCCATAATTATCATATCTATTCCTGTGGGGTTTATCCGTAAATCTACATCCAAAGCCTGCAACAAATCCCGTCCTAGCAGACAGGCAGGAGATTTCCCAGTTAACAAAAATTTTCCCCAAATACTTTCCCCCCCCTATCGTCAATAACAAAGGTTTGCTAATTGGAATATCTTCTTCCCCTAACACTCCCCTAATTTTTACTGACGTACCTGACAGGGCTCCTTTGGGTATAAAATTTAGTAGGGACATGGTAGTTCCTGTATCTATTAAAAATTTTATTGTTTTCCCATTAATTTTCCCTTCTAGTTCCCCTTCTATAGTTAATGGTACAGTTAACAGTTCACAAACATTCCACTCCCTTTTCCCTTCATCCATATCAGAAGAGTGGCTTATTTGTGAATCGCCAGTCACACCCAACTCCTTCTAGTCATTGTGTTCCTTCACGGGTCGACTGCAATGAAGGAGGGTCCCAATACCCCACTCCGGGTGCTTGGGTTCGCGGTCGCAGAGGACACTCCCGTTGCATATGTCCCAACTGTCCACAATAACAGCAATCCGCATTACAATTTCCAGCTCCTCCTGTCATCCCTCTACCTTTCGTCTGGGGTTCACTTCGTAACCCTCTTTCCTGTCCTACCCTAATACCACGTCCTATATCTCTTCCTCTACCTCTTCCACATCCTAGACCTCTTCCTCTGTAATCTGCAGCTCCATCTTGTAGTACAGCAGCTAATAAAGTAATTTCCTCCTTTTTCTGTCTCCTTTTCTCTCTATTCTTTACTTCTTCTCTCCCATTGTACACAAAAGTTGCTAACCGAACTATTTCATCAATGGATTTACCTGGCCAGTTGGGCACATGTTTGGAGAAATATTTTTTTATATCAGAAGCAGTCTGATCTACATAGGTAGATACTATAAGAGGCTGATTGGCCATGGCTTCTGGATCAATTCCTCCTCCAAATGTGCGGATCTGTTTAAAAGCGAGAGAGGAATGCTGAGGGATGTTCATCTAATTGCTGCTGGCATTCTTTAATTTTTGACCAATTTGCAGTCCTCTGTCCTGCTAATCAAATTGCCTCCTCTAATCCCTGCCTTGCTAATTGGAGTTGTCTATAATTCCCATCATTATTAATATTCCATCCTGGACCTACATGCAGCCATCTAATTTGTCCACCCCCTGCATCTTGTTCCACTCATCTCCTATTAGCCTCATATATTGCATATTTTTCATCTGGAGTGAATAGAGTTTCTATAAGCATTTGAACATCTCCCCAGGTGGGGTCATAAACCCAAAATATTCCCCTAACTACTTGTAACACCTTTTTGGGATCCTCCCGCAAACGCGGAGTTTGCTGACTCCACGCAATTAAGTCCTGGAGTCCCCATGGTCGGTACACTCTAGTAGTGGCAACTTGCTGTGTGGCCCTGGTACTCCCACACTTCCCAAAGGGGTTACTCGGATAGGTGCCTGGAACAGAGGCTCCAGTGGAGGTGAGAGCGGGGGATAAAGGTTTGTCCCTGAGTTATAAGGGGGGCTTAGAGGTGGGGCTGTGGGGGGCCCTATGAGTCCCTCATTACATTCAGCTTTGTTCTTTTTCCCTCCGGTTTTAGTCAAATTTTCACCATAGTTACTATTACTATTACTTACACTTGCAGATCTCCGTGGTGTTCGTCTATCATGGGCCCAATTATCCCATACATACCAATAATCCATTTGTCCCGGGAATCAGTCTTCTAAATGTTGTCGCAAAAAGGTTAACACTTGCTGATCAAAGGTGCCTTGGCGTGGCCATTGTTCCGCTGCTGACCCGTCTCGAGTAACAAAAGGCCAGTCTTTCTGACATAAGGTTACTGCGCGCTTTTGGATAACCCTACAGTTCCTTCTATATTTTTCCAATGTCCTAACAACTCAGCCAAGGGTGTCCCCTTGGGCACTGCATTTCCCATTACAAGCATCTTACATTGATCAGACTGTGCTTTAAACCACAATTGCTTTCTCGTTAGGACTTGGACCTAACCACAAGTTTCTAATTTAACTTTCCAGGACTCGAACATAACAGACTCACTTTCAGGGACTCAAACCCCACAATTTGCCTCTTGCTAGGACTTGAACCTAACAAATTCACTCTTAGGGACTTGAACCCTAAAACTTATCCTTTACCTCAACCCTCTGAGTCTGTTAAGACAATTGCTTAAGATTCAGTTAGCCCACAAAGGAGGAAGCAATTCCTAGGGCAAAATGCCTTTAGCCAGCTTTGGAATGCCTCGTCCTCCATAAGGCTCCTGAATCCTGCAAAAAATTCCCAGAGTCCCAATAGAGCCGCCAAAACTGTTACGAAATTATCGTATACTCACTGGGTTTCCGAGAGTCTTAACATGCTGAGTCGAGAATTCTCTGTTTAACTCTTTATTTAAGTAATGGGAACAGCTCGAGCTGGCGGCCTCGGAAGAGGGACCCCGAATGGAAAATTCCCTGTGTATTTATACCCCTACGGTCACAGGTACCCGTCCCTCACGCAATTGTCTGATCCAATAGAAACATCAGGTCTGGGGTCTTCTCACTCTCCATTGGCTATCTTCCCTGTCTCTGGGCAGGGTTAACTTTCTTCTTCCCTTGCGGCTTCAGATAAACAAGACATGTGGTGATAGCCCAATGGTTTCCAGAACTTTCCAGTGCAAACGTGCTTGACTATTTTCTAATCAGCTAGGCCTTAACACTACCATTAAATTTCTTAACAGTGACCCACTGACTTCTTCAGGTTGCTTAAAGGAGACTGCATCCACCTCCTCACCCTCATTGGGTGATCTGTAACTCCCATCACAACATCGCCTTTACTATGATGCTCACGCACAAGCTCTCACCCAAACCCTTGTCCATCCCATGCAAGAGCTCCATGCATCTGAGCTGTCCCTTCACACCAAGGGCATCCCCTCTGCTCCCCTTTCCTAACGGTCTTGCCTGCAGAGCTTGTACCCTGCCATCACAGTCCTCCAGTCATGGTAGTGGTCCCACTGCATCTCAGTTATTCCAATGATGTGTCAGTTCTGTGACAGCTTGTGCATCTCCATCTGCTCCTCTCTGTGGCCCAGGCTGCATGCACTTGTGTATATTGGGGTTGCAAATCCTCAGCTGTGGCACAGAGAACAGATTGGTAATGGTGCAACCTGTTACCATGAGCCAAGGACACCAGCTGGGCCATTGCCCCACTTCAGAGCAGAGCCACGCTGGCCTAGATAGCAGGTGGCAATGTAATGGTGGAACAAGGTTCCCACTGAGAGAGCAAACCCTGCAGTGCCCAAGGCCAGGCAGAAACAGAGCTGGGCTGTGCAGAAGTGGCAGGAGAGGGGTTGGCTGCCTGAGCTGATTTGTAGCAGCTTGGGTGAACCAATCTCCAGGCAGGAGAAGGTGCCACTGAAGAAGTCCCTGGGCCTGGGCAGCATGTGATCCAGCCACCCTGAGGTCATCATTAGCCCAGTCCCTGTTCATATTGCCCTGGGGTGAGAAGAAGTTCAGGGGGAGGAAAGCTAGAAGGTTTTAAGGGTGCAGAGACTAGAGCAGAGACCTTGCTGGGATGTGCCTCTCCCATTTATGAAGCACGCTTGGCTGTAGATCGGAGGGACTTGGCCTAAAGGCAGTGGTGGGATCCAGTTGTTTGGGCACAGGTAGGAAACCGGAGTTGCCTTGGGGCACTTGCCCAGCAACCACTCCAAAGGGCCATGGTTTTCCTAGAGGTCCCATGGTGTATATGCTAGAGACATGTGGTTGGGCTGGACCCCCCAGGCATCTGACATGGCCCTGCAGGCCTATTTCTATGTCACTGAATCACGTGCCTGCACTTGATGACATCAGCTCTTTGCAGTGTCAGAATCTGCATGTGTCTCGGCTTCCTACTGAATGGAGCTCTGGTAGCAGTGGGCATTTAGTATCACTGCCGGTGGCCAAGGCAATTTCCCGCCTGGCCCCCAACTCATGGCCTAGAAGGGTGTGGGTCTCCCAGTTGCTCCATCAGAGCAAGTAGACACTGGCACATGCCTTTGACCATCTCTGTCTCTTCCAATGTCACCAGGTGTTTGTGTGTGAGCAAGTGACTCCCACCCTCCATCTCCACTGATTATAATGGGCGTGTAGACCAAGATCTTGCATGCAGACATCCATGCTGTGCTCACTTCTGCCTGGACAAGGGGAATGCCACCTCCTGTGTTTTTTGTGGAGCTCACGGGAGTTTGCTGAATCCCACTCCAGCCCAGGGCCTTACAAACCAGCCTGACAAGCCCAAACTGACTCATCCAAATCAACATGGGACAATGAGCTCTGTTCTTGTCCCCATCTAGGTGTCCTGCCTAGCTAAGAGAGGGGAATAGGGGCTTCCAGAGTGGGATGTTTCCACCTCTTGCAGATAACCATCTCTGATGAAACAATCTGTAATGCTGGAATCAGTCTTCCTTCAGGGCTTAGAGACGGACCATCAGTAATTATTTTAGTTTATTGCAGTGAACATTTCCCAGGAGGAGGGAGCACAAGGGACAGAGAAATACAGGTCTTCAGCTGGGCCTCTGCTCCTGAGCAGGGCTGGGCTCTTCAGACTGAGTCAGCTCATGGCAACTTGGCAGCACTGCCCAGAGACAGCTGTGTGCAGGAGCAGCTCCTCTGCAAAGAGCAGCAGGGCTCCAGGCACTGCCTGCTGCTGCTGGCATGAGAGGAAACAAGGCAGAGAGAAGTGAAAGGCAGTGTGGAGTGAGAGGACGGAGGAGAGCTACTTGTGGGAGAAATCTTCACAGCCCTTGACACGGTAAGTCTCTGGCTGCAGGGCAATGCTACTGAGGTTCCTGGAGGGGTCTTGAAATCATTCCAGGCTCATGATTGTTTTTTCAAGGATCGCTCTCCCAGCTTCTCCTTTGCAGAGGATGGGGAGATGCTTCAGAGCAGGGATTCCCTGCCACATGGTCACAGGGACAGGGCATCTTGCTACCTTCTCCCAGGGATGCTGCAGGGGTGTGAAGCCAGGGTGTGCACACAGGTCTGCTCAGGGCTGTGATTCAGAGCAGTGTCCCTGTGCCCTAGGGTGATGTGTGCCTGGGGCAGTGACTCTGCTGCCTGCGAGGATCAGCACTCAACCTGCCCAGGGAGCTCCCCACGGCAATGTGGGGAGAATCTCTGGGTGGGAAGAGCGACCCCCAGCAGGGCAGGTTCATTCTCATGCTGAGAGTGTGCTGCGTGGGTCAGGGCTACTCACAGCTCCTGCTCACTCCCAGGGCATTTCTGGACGAGACTTTCCAAAAGGAAGGTCAAGGCAGGGGATACATGAAAGGGAGGGAGCTGTCATGAGTCTGTACTTTCAGTTTTCTTCTCTTTGGGTGGGGTGAAATAGGATTGGATCTGTCAGGTCTAGACAGGGGACGGAGGCTCCAAAACAGTGACACTGAGAGAGGAGCAGTTCTGGGAGGGACTCAGCAAATGCCTTCATCCACCCCTCAGACTAAGGACAGAACCAGCATCACTTTTCCAGCCTTGGCAAGGTTTGTCTCCCCTGCTCCTCAGCACCTGCAAACACGGAGGTGCCCTGGGCAGTGTCCTGCCCCTGGGAGGTTTCTGCAGGGCAGAGCTGAGCGCCCAGCAGGTGGGATGGGGTGTGTGAGCACTGAGAGGGGAGAGACATGGGGACAGAGAAGCAGCTCCCCACAGGGATGGCTCCAGGCACTAGGGTCATGCTCCAAGTGTGAGAGGAAACCATCAACTCCAATGCCTCCTCTCCTCTCCCAGCCAGCACAGCCCTCTGCTCTCAAGGCTGGGGTTCCAGGGCAGGAGTTGTTTCTGTGGGGCTCTGGGCAATGCAGTGTGGGGGTCTGGGAATGAGCCAACTCTCTCGCCAGGACACCCCATCCTTAGGACATTCCGCCATTTCCCTGGGGTGTCTGGCTGGGCTACAAGCTGCCCTCCACAAGGACACAGCTCTCCCATTGCAGCTGCGTGTTCTTGAGGTGCCCCAGGGAGAAGCCACATACATACTGAGGCCACGCTGGGACATGCTGCTGGGAGGCTGTATGTGGGCAGCTGGAAGTAGTCCGATGCGTTCCTGGCTAGAAGGGGAGGGCTGAGACCTGCCTCACATACCCTCAGAAAGAATGCTGATGGGCACTTTGCAAGTGCATTCCTCTGCTCTCTGCCATGTTGTTTCTTTTTGGGGTAACACGAGTGCAACTGTCCTCCACCTCTGAGGTGCGAGCACAGGGCAGCTGGGAAGAAGGCAGATGGACAGACCAGCTCTGTTCCTTCTGCACTAAAGCCAGAGTGAATCCTTTTGCCTCTTCTGAATCACAGCTGCTCACTCTGAGTGCAGCAGCAATGCTGAGGATTTCTACCTGCAGGAATCCTCCTCAGGTGTGACAGGGTCAGCTAAAGGAAATAAAAGAAGCCTTAAAATTATTAATGAACCCACATTATTTAGAAGTGGGAATGAAGATGCTGAAAATGCCTTCAAGATTATGAGTGGAATAAATCTGACTGGAACTGGGAATATAAAAGTATAGTCACCCCTGTCCTCATGTACACAGTGCTGTAGGTCAGGGCTGAGTCTTCTGGAGCCCACAGGCAGAGGTCCCTGCTCCTCATGTCAAACTCAGCCAGCACAAACCAGAGCTCAAGTGACAGAGCTCAATGATGGTGCTGCTGAGATGGGGAGAGGTAATGTGTGTGTGTTTGGGAGGGATTTATGAGAAAGTTTTGCTCAGAGAAATCTGTCCTAACTTGTCAATGTCTCTTCTTCCTCAGACAGTCCCCCTGTGCCCCAAAGGAGCAAATGTCCAACAGCAGCTCCCTGAATGAGTTCCTCCTCCTGGCATTCACGGACACACGGGAGCTGCAGCTCTTGCACTTTGCACTCTTCCTGGGCAACTAACTGGCTGCCCTCCTGGGCAATGGCCTCATCATCACAGCTGTAGCCTGTGACCACCACCTCCACACCCCCATATACTTCTTCCTCCTCAACCTCTCCCTCCTTGACCTTGGCTCCATCTCCACCATTGTCCCCAAATCCATGGCCAGTTCCCTGTGGGACACCAGGGCCATTTCCTACTTTGGATGTGCTGCCCAGGTCTTTTTCTTCTTTTTAGAAGAGTTTTATCTCCTCAGTGTCATGTCCTATGACTGCTACCTTGTCATCTGCAAACCCCTGCACTATGGGACCCTCATGGGCAGGAGGGCTTGTGTCAAAATGGCAGCAGCTGCCTGGGCCAGTGCTTTTCTCCATGCTCTCCTGCACACTGGGAACACATTTTCAATACCACTCTGCCAAGGCAACACAGTGGACCAGTTCTTCTGTGAAGTTCCCCAGATCCTGAAGCTCTCCTGCTCAGACTCCTACCTCAGGCAAGTTAGGCTTAGTGCGATTAGTCTTTTTTTAGGCTTTGTGTGTTTCATTTTCATTGTGCTGTCCTACGTGCAGATCTTCACTGTTGTGCTGATGATCCCCTCTGAGCAGGGATGACACAAAACCTTTTCCATGTGCCTCCCTCACCTGGCCGTGGTCTCCCTGTTCATCAGCACTGTCATGTTTGCCTACCTGAAGCCCCCCTCCATCTCCTTCCCAGCTCTGGATCTGTTGCTGTCCGTTCTGTACTCGTTGGTGCCTCCAACAGTGAACCCGCTCCTCTACTGTATGAGGAACAAGGAGGTCAAAGATGCCCTGAGGAAACTCATTCAATGGGTACAATGTCAACATCAATAACTCTCCATTATGCATGCACTCCTCAGGGTATCTGGCATCAGGATGTGTGTTTTGCATTTCTTTCTTTCTTTTTTTTCTCTTTTTCCTTTAAAACAAACAAACAAACAACAAAAAAAAACAGGTTCCTGTTGCATCCCGTCAGGAATGTCTCATTTGTATCTGACCCAGAGGCCGTGTTGAAGCAGGAAGCCAGGCGTCCCCCTTCATCAGCAGAGATGGGAGAACCTCAGAGCCCGCTAGTCTGAGCTCCCTCCGATGCCCCCAGTGCAATGAGCAGAGTTTCCCTTTGCAGGGTCTCTTTCGGCACTGTCTCTTTTGACACCAAGGGAGCTCAGGGGCACAGAGTCAGGCTCACACGAGTACAGGTGGGGTGAGAGCATGGGTCCCATGTCCAATAGGAGAGCTCAGCTCCCCTGGCCACAGTCAGGGTGTGATCCCACACCCCTCTCCTGTGAGGGTGGCAGCCACGTGTCACCATGGGCTGGTTCCTTCCCTTTCCAGCACTCACAGAATCACAGAATGGTTGAGGTTGGAATGGACCTCTGGACATCATCTAGTCCAACCCCCCTGTTCAAGAAGGGTCACCTAGAACACAATGGACAGGATCACGTCCAGGCGGGTTTTGAATATCTCCAGAGTTGGAGACTCCACAACCTCTCTGGGAAACCTCTTCCAGTGCTCTGTCACCCTCACAGTGAAGAATTTTCTCCTCATATTCAGACGGAACTTCCTGTTGCCTCTTGTCCTGTCACTGGGCACCACTGACAAGAGTCTGGCTCCATCCTCTTGACACCCTCCCTTCAGATACTTGTACATGTTAATAAGATCCCCTCTCAGCCTTCTCTCCTCCAAGCTAAACAGGCCCAGCTCTCTCAGCCTTTCCTCATAAGAGAGATGCTCCAGTCCCCTAATCATCTTTGTAGCCCTTTGCTGGACTTGCTCCAGTAGTGCCACATCCCTCTTGTACTGGGGAGCCCACAACTGGACACAGAACTCCAGATGTGGCCTCAGCAGGGCTGAGTAGAGGGGGAGAATCACCTCCCTCGACCTGCTGGCAACACTCTTCCTCATGCACCCCAGCATACCATTGGCCTTCTTGGCCACAAGGGCACATTGCTGCCTCATGCTTAACTTGGTGTCCACCAGCTCTCCCAGGTCCTTCTCCGCAGAGCTGCTTTCCAGCAGGTCAACCCACAGCCTGTTCTGGTGTGTGGGGTTATTCCTCCCAAGTGCAGGACCCTGCACTTGCCTTTGTTGAACTTCAGGAGGTTCCTCTCCGCCCACCTCTCCAGCCTCTCCAGGTCTCTCTGAATGGCAGCACAGCCCTCTGGTGTATCAGCCACTCCTCCCAGTTTTGGACCCTCAGCAAACTTGCTGAGGGTGCACTGTGTCCCTTCATCCAGGTCATTGATGAAGAAGTTGAACAAGACTGGACCCAGTCCTGACCCCTGGGCGACACTGCTAGCTCCAGGCCTCCAACTAGACTCTGCGCCACTGATCACAACTCTCTGAGCTCTGCCATTCAGCCAGTTCTCAATCCACCTCACTGTCCACTCATCCAGCCCACACTTCCTGAGCTTCCCTATGAGGATGTTCTGGGAGACAGTGTCAAAAGCCTTGCTGAAGTCTAGGTAGACAACATCCACTGCTCTCCCCTCATCTACCTGGGCAGTCATTCCATCAGAGAAGGCTATCAGATTGGTTAAGCATGAATTCCCTTTGGTGAAGCCATCCCGACTACTCCTGATCACCTTCTTGTCCTCCACATGCTTGGAGATGGCCTCCAGCATGAGCTGCTCCATCACCTTTGCAGGGATGGAGGTGAGGCTGACTGGCCTGTAGTTCCCTGGGTCCTCCTTCTTGCCCTTTTGGAAGACTGGGGTGACATTGGCTCTCTTCCAGGCTTCAGGCACCTCTCCTGTTCTCCAGGACCTTTCAAAGAGGATGGAGAGTGGCTTAGCAATAACATCTGCAAGCTCCCTCAGCACTCATGGGTGCATCCCATCGGGGCCCATGGATTTGTGGGTGTCAGGTTTGCTTAAATGATCTCTAACCCACTCCTCCTCCACCAAGGGAAAGTCTTCCTCTCTCCAGACTTTCTCTCTTGCCTCCAGGGTCTGGGGTTCCTGAGGGCTGGCCTGAGCAGTAGAGACTGAAGCAAAGGCGGCATTCAGTAACTCTGCCTTCTCTGCATCCTTCGTCACCAGGGCACCCACCCCATTCAGCAAAGGGCCCACATTTTCCCTAGTCTTCCTTTTGCTACTGATGTATATGAAGAGGCCCTTCTTGCTGTCCTTGACATCTCTTGCCAGATTTAATTCCAAACGGGCCTTAGCCTTCCTCGTCGCATCCCTGCATACTCTGACAATGTTCCTCTATTCCTCCCAAGTGGCCTGGCCCCCTTTCCGCTTTCTGTATACTTCCTTCTTCTGGTTGAGTTTTGCCAGGAGTTCCTTGCTCATCCATGCAGGTCTCCTGCCTCCTTTGCTTGACTTCCTACTCATAGGGATGCACCGCTCTTGAGCCTGGAGGAAGTGATGTTGGAATATTAACCAGCTCTCTTGAACGCCCCTTCCTTCTAGGGCCATGACCCATGGGATTCCTCCAAGCAGGTCCCTGAAGAAGCCAAAGTTTGCTCTCCTCACGTCCAGGGTTGCAATCCTACTTGGTGCCCTGCTGCCTCCTTGCAGGATCCTGAACTCCACCATCTCGTGGTCACTGCAGCCAAGGCTGCTCCTGACCTTCACATCTTCCACCAGTCCTTCTTTGTTTGTTAGTACGAGGTCCAGCAGCACACCTCTCCTTGTTGGCTCCTTCACCACCTGTGTCAGGAAGGCGTCACCAATGCTCTGCAGGAACCTCCAGGACTCTTTGTGCCTAGCTGTGTTGTCTTTGCAGCTGATATCAGGGTGGTTGAAGTCCCCCATGAGAACCAAGGCCTGGGATCGTGAGGCTACTTCCAGCTGTCTGTAGAAGGCCTCATCGACTTCTTCTTCCTGATCAGGTGGCCTGTAGTAAACACCCACAACAGTGTCACACATGCTAGCCTGCCCTTTAATTCTTACCCATAAGCTCTGAACTCACTCGTCATCCACCCCTAGGCAGAGGTCAATACATTCCAGGTGCTCTCTCACATAAAGAGCAACTCCACCACCTCGCTTTCCTGGCCTGTCTTTCTTAAAAAGCACGTAGCCATCCATGACAGCACTCCAGTCATGCGAGCTATAGGAAGAAAGGAAGGAAGGAAGGAATGAAGGAAGGAAGGAAGAAAGGAAGGAAGGAGGAAGGAAAGGAAGGAAGGAAAGGAAGGAAGGAAAGAAGGAAGGAAGAAAGGAGGGAAGGAAAAGAATCGGAGTGTTACTGTCAGGTCTGCTGGCCTTACATAGTCTCAACAGGCAGGGGCAAGTGTCTCCCTTCTATGCTGAGCTGTATTGGTGAGAGCCTGATCAAAACTTCCCTGGAAAAAGACCCAAGACACCTCATCTACTGGCACCTGCCTTGAGCAGGGCGTTGGATCCCTGCTTCCACATGTCTCTGCCGTTGCAGCCTCAAGGAGTCTGCTATTCTGAGACTCCTGCCAAAGGCACCAGCAGCTTTGGAGATGCCGCCTCCACCACTCACCAAGGACAGGTGCCTCAGAGCCACCCATCGTCCTCAGAGGCCTGACTTCTCGTGAGGTGGCATCTCCCCTGTCTGCAAGGGTCTGCATAGGCACAAAGTGGAGAAATGGCTCTGACTGCTTTGATTAACTACCCATCTCTCTGAGGGATCAGAATGGATTAGGGTCTGAGATGGGAAGATGCAATGAGGGTCCTGATGCAACAGAAAGCCTTTAAGGAGGTAGAAGATGCCTTTCTCCAGGGAAGTCAGTAACATCCCAAAGACTCCGGGAAGCATCAAGACCTTCAGAAACTGCAAGCCTGAACCTCAGCTGACAGAAACCACCAAACTGTGAGCAGCCCTGGCTTGCACCAGGATCCTCCAAGGAGGCAACACGGTCACCAGCAGTCCTCACCCAGCTCTCCCAGAAGGACACTGTGATGGCAGGCTGGGCCTTGGGAGCAGAGTACTGCTCTCTCCAGCCACCTCCTTCCATGCTGAGCAGCAAAACACTGGGACCACCACCCGACCCCACCACAGGGCACTCTGCACTGTAACACGCCGCTACGCCTACACCTCACGGAGGGCTGGCAGCCAACACGCTCCTGTGCATCAGCGACACACAGGCCACATCTCCACACATGACAGCAGACAGGGCACCCCCCAAGCACCCCACAACACAGAAAGCCCAACTCTCCAGCCCTTCCATTCCCTTCTAGGCCTCCAAGGCCTTGCAACAGCCACTTCCTCTGAACATCCACTCGCAGCCCAGGGCCTGCTCACTTCCCACCTCCAGGACGCAGAGAAGACGTGCTCTCACAGCGGCTCGTCAGGCCAGCTCTTGCCTCTCTCTTGTGCCTCAACTCCTCTGAAAAAGAAGTCTCTTTGAAAATGTGGCAGATACCTTTTTTGGGGGTGACATTCCTTCTGTCTCCTCCAACAGCCTTTGCACCCATTCCCCAATGACTGCATACGTGGACAGAAAATCCCAGACCTCTAACGTGTTACACTTCCAAACGTGTTATAAAAGCAGGTGGACACCTCAAAGACAGAGACAGCATTCAGACCTGGCAGGAGAATCTCACAAGCTCCCTGCTCTTTTGACACGGGCAATTTCTAAAGCACACACACCCTGGGAATAAGAGATTACTAAGACCACTGCTCACACCACCACTAGATGAATTTAGCAGCCTCAAGAGTCTACTTGAACTCCCTGGCTGACTGGGAGGAGGCTTCAAGCTTCTGCTCAGCAACAAGTGGAAAGTCAAACTCCATGTCTATGTTCACCACAGAACATCATCTGCATATTAAACGTAGCAGTACTACCGCATGATGACAGAGTGGAACAAAATTTGTGCCAGATGATGTGGAACATCTACTTCTGTTTGATTAATGAGTTGCATTTCTGTATTGCTGTAGAGCTCTGCAGGGCTCAATCCCTCCTCTGAGCACACGCAACAAACCCAGAAGTGACCTCACCACCAGCATCCAAGCCATGGGTCCTCTCCTGACCTGTCAACTGCTCAGGTAGAAAGGACCTCACAAGCACCTTTCCAGCCACATCTCTGCTGCTATCCAATCAGTTCCTCACTCAGAAGTGATCTCACAATTAACAGCCAAGCCTTCTTCCTGCAGCTGGCCTATCAGGTACTCAGGCAGAAGTGACCTCAGAATCAACAGCTGAGCCATGTGCCTCCTGCTGACCTATCAGCTACTGACAAAGAATTGCTTTGACATTGGTGATTTTCTGGCATAGCTCTCTTAGTCACTAGTGACCTCACTACCCACACCCTGACCACGGGGCTGTTGCCACCTGCAGCTGCCCCTGCCCTGCCCCAAGGCTGAGCCAGCTCCTGAACGGCCTCCCTGATTCACCTCGTGGCTTCACAATGCTCATAGTGCAGCAAAACACCCATTACGGACCAGTTACTACCCCAAACTAAGAATAACTTTTGCCCAGGTAGTCTCTACATGTAGCAAGACAGCAGGGCCTCATGCCCAGGCAGAGGGAGAAGCCTTCCCGCAACTCACAAGTCTGGTTCTTTCCCCAATGCTGAACAAACCCAGCAAATCCTCTACACATCCAGGACAACCAGCATTCTCCTGTTTTCTGCCCTGACAATTGGAGACACGTGGAAGGACTCAGCCCACGGCATCTCAGTTGGTGAAACCAGCAGAGCCACAATTCAGCAACTCTTCACCCTGACCTAGGAGCATGGAAATTACAACGGCAAGTTGGAGGACTGGCCATTCATCCACTTTCAAGGCCCTTGACAAGCAAAACAGCTCCCATTTGCAGAGCTGCTCTGGAAACACCCTTCAGGCTGCTGCCAGGGTCACAGGTTTCGGGCAAAAGCAAGAGGCCTGGAGCAAAAACAACGGCTAAGGCACGGCATGACATGCAGGGACAGCCTCTCTCAGAGCCACTCGAAAAGGCAGTTTTCAGAACAAACGAGACCATTGGGAAGGGCCCCTCAGGAGGACACCAGCAGCCTGCTCACACTTTGCCCAGCAGCTCCCAAACGCAGCTCTGAGCAGCACCTGTGGGCAGCTGCTGTGGTGGCAGCAGCAGTTCAGGTAAATGCTTCAAAATGGGTCTCCAACCCCCGGCAGGGGCAGAGCTTCCTGCCCCCAAACCCCAGCAGCCGCCCCAGCCCAGCTGCTCGGGGCAGGCCGGCACCTCTGGCTGCAGGGCAGCTCCCCGCTCTGTCCCAGGTCACTCTGTGCCATGCTCACAGCCCCACCAGCCCCTGCTGCAGCTCCTGCAGGAAAGCAGCCATGGGGCCAGCACCGCTGTCCCTGCCCCGGCAGGAGGGCGCCCGCCGGCAGCTGAAGACACCCACAGCCCCGTCAGCCCTGCTCACACGCGCTCTCGCCCACTCCCTCCCTCCGGCTCGGCTCCCACTGAGCTTTCACAGCTTTTTTTTTTTCCACATGGTGGACTCCGATTGGCTGACAGAGCCACCAGTCAAACACTGCCCTGCTCTCCTCCCCTTGCTGGCCAATAGGAGGGTTGCACTGGGGGCGATGCCATGGCAACGTTGGGCCTCTTGCCCTGGCAGACAGCTCTGCCCCCTCCCCCTCCCCCATGGTGGGGTGCCATGTTGTGAGCAGCAGCACGGGGCAGGGCAGGGCCTCGGGTTAGTGCGGCCCCGGGGCCCGGCCACTGCCTTGCCGGGGCTGGGCTCTGCCGCAGGGGCCCCACGGGGCTGCTCGCTTCCCTTCCCCTTGGGGGCCATGCCGAGCGCAGGGGAGCAGCCCCGGGGCCTGTGCTGGTGCTGCCCCTGGTGGGGCTCGGCAGCCCGCACGCTGTGCCTAGCAGGGCTGGGCCGCGGCCAGGCAGGGGCTGCTCTCTGCGGGGCCGGGCTGGGCCCCGGCACCTCGCTCCACAGGGCTGAGGAGCCCCGGGGACACGGGGCAGCCACAGGCAGAGCAGCTCTGGGCCTGCCGGTGCTGGGCAGCTGAGGTGTGGGTCCGGGAGGGGTCTGGGGGAGATGGCCCTGCTGGACTCCCCCCAGCACTGCCCCCCACAGCTCAGAGGAAAATGCTTGGGGTCAGCAGGGACTTGTGGGGTGGGCACGACACCCCCCACCTGTTTCCAAGTTGCTCCTCCAAATGGGCTGTCTCTTGGGTGCAGAGGTTTGACCCCCATTTGCAGAAGGAGAGGGGCTGTGGCCATCTGAGGACAACATCTCTGAAACCAAAACATGCTCTGCCATCTTATAAGGGTAAAAGGATGCAGAGGGAAGGAACAGAGGTTCTCCCAAACAAGTAGATGCCTTGGGGTTATTACAATGTGAAGGACCCATTTCCAACATGGGCATTTCCAGCAGGCTCTTGAGAGCCCCACGGAGCTGCAGGACACCCCAGCCTCCAGGATGCAGGATTTCTTTCCTGCCAGAGCCAGATCCCAAACAGTAACCCACTTCCAGGGAAACCTGGACCTGGATTGCCCCCCACCTTCCAAAAGGGGATGGAGCCAGCCCCACAGGAGCCTTGGTGCTCAGGGCAGCTGCAGCTCTAGGACCCAGGAGTCCTGGCTGCCACATTGTCCCCTGAGCCAGGTGGGACCCTCAGGAAGGGCCCTGGACCCACAGCTGTTTGGGGAATTAACAGTCTCTGTACGACACCTCGGGAAGGAGGTCCTAAAGCCCTTACCCTTGGTGGATAGCCGCAGGAGTATTGGGAACAAGCAACTGTGGTGCAGGCTGATGGTGTCCATGCAGCAGTCCTCCATCTTGCTTGCCCCCTTACTCTCAGCTTGCCTGTCCATCCGGGGAAAAAGGACGATCTTCCTGGCTCATAACCCAAAACAGCTCTTCAACACATCCCTGCTCCTCTGCCTGTCAGTGAGTGGCCACAATGTGGCCCCACTGCCTCCTTTCCGCACCCCTTGCCATGGAACAGCTCTGAAGAGCAGCAATAGAGAACATGTGAGCAGTGTCCAGCAGCACAGGGAAGTGAGGACACTGCTGTGGCACTGGGGAGACCTCCCTGTGATGCAGTGCATCCCACTGTGACCTCAGCTTGTGTCATCTCAGGGATCATTAGGTCACTGCCATGGAGATGGCACAGACCAGGAGAGAGCAGAGAGATATCCCCTCATGTCCTGGAAAGCAGCCACCTCCCTTCACCCCAGTTATGTTCCAAAACTGCTGATAAATCCTTCTGGAACGTCTCCAGACAGTGCCAAAGGCTGTGAAATATCTCAAATGGGGCACTGGAGAGGTCACTTCTGCACCCCTGCACCAACAGCACTGGGCAGAACTGTGTAGTAACCTGGGGTTTGGGGGTTGGATTTGAGGTTTGGGATTTTTCGAAGATGGGATCAAAGTCATGTGGGATGAAACAGCACAAAGCCTGGCCATGCGAGCGTTGGTGAGCTGCAAAACTGGTTCTCCTGTGGGTTGCTCTTTTTGTCGAAGTAGGATGTAGGACAGTATGGGACCAGACACAGCCTTCCTCCTTGAGGCATCAAAGAAGAATCTGAGATTTTAAAAGTTCTCAGCAAGGTTTTAGACATCATCCAGAGGGCTTTATCTGGGACCCTGGTCCCTGCCAGGCTCCAAAGCCATGGGCCAGGCCAGGTAGCAAATCTGGGGAAGTTTTCCCATTTCCCATGAATTTTGCCCAGTTTTCCTTTGGGTTGAGCCTGGGGAAAGCCATTTCTCCTCTCTGGGGCTCAGCTGATCCTTGGGCTTCTCCACATGACCTTGAGGCAGTGCTTCTCCCCTGGGTACAGTCCCTGGCACCCTGGACCCACCCTGGGACCATAGCTCTCTTGGGGGCTGTACAGCCCTGGCACCCCAGATCTCCCCCCCCTCCACGGGCCCCCTAGCTCTCCTGAAGGGGTTGTACAGCCCTGGCTTCCTGAATGTCCCACAGTTTTGACCCTGGCCTTCTCAGGACATGCCCACACACTGCGGTGCTGCTGTCCGGGCTCCGGTGCAGAGTCTGGAAGGCAGTGCAATGCCTCTGGACCTGCATTTGGGCTCATTCAGAAGTTTGTGAGGTGACCGGCTCCCAGCGCTGCAGCAGCTGGAGTTTGAGAACGTCCCTACAACCTTCCTCATCTCTGCACAGTTCCAGGGCGACTCTTGCAGAAGGGAGACTCCATCGCCCTTGCATGCTCTCAGAGATGGGGCTTTCCAAGTCGCTGCAAAAGGAAGGCCTGGTCTACCTCTTTGGGTGCTCACAGCCTGTGGCACCCCCTCTGTGATGCTGTGAGCGCCAGCTCTGCATCCTGGGGTCTGCCCTTTCCCTCTCCCATCTCCTGTGTGTCTACCCAAAGTCTTTTCTATGCACCAGGGGCACAGCTTCCAATGAGAGAAGTGTTGCTTTAGCGAGCTCACTTGAAGCTGTGACACATTGTGGAGCTGAAGGTCTGATGGAGGCTAGTCTGGGACATCGCTATGGCCCCACACTCCCTCTTGCTCCATGCCAAAGCCCTCAGGAAGGTCCCAGGAAGGAGAGCAGTGTCTCAAATTGTCAGGGCACCAAATAGGAGAGTGCTTGTTGTCCTTGATGTGTGGAGGATTGGCTGGGTCAGTTCAGCATTGGGGAAGTAATCAGACTTCTGAGTTGTGGAAAGGCTTCTCCCTCTACCTGGGACATCACAGATATCATAACACTGTAGAAGGCAGCTGGAAGCTGGTCACTGCTCATAGGAGGAGAAAGGCTCCTACTCCTCCTGAGGACTTGCATTTGAAGAACAGGTTTAGTGCCCTCCAGGATGAGGAGGAGATGGGCATGGGTGCAAGGGAAGTACCTGGGACAACAGATCCTATGCCTTCCGGGAACACCCGGAAGAAGCAGTGGGTGATTGTTGTGGGGGACTCCCTGCTGCAGGGGATGGAGGCACCTGTCTGCCGACCTGACGTCTTGTCTAGAAAGGTTTGTCATAGAAAGACTGCCAAGGCTTGTCCATGCTTCGGACTATTACCTTCTACTGCTGCTCTTCCATGTGGGCACTAATGACACCAAGGGCAAACTGGAGACCATCAAACAGGATTTCAGAGCTCTGGGGATGCTGGTAAAGGGTCTGGGAGCCCAGGTCATCTTCTCCTCAATCCTGCCAGTGAGGGGGGTGGATGAGAGGAGGAGGAGACGGACTTTCCAGGTTAATGACTGGCTGCGCCGCTGGTGTTGGCAACAGGGTTTTGGTTTCTACGACCATGGGACCCTGTTTGAAGATCGACAACTGATGGTGAGAGATGGGATCCACCTCATGAGGCGGGGCATGCAGGTCTTTGCCAACAGGTTGGCCAACCTGGTAAGGAGGGCTTTAAACTAGGAAAGATGGGGGAAGGGGAGAGTTATAGTGACAGGGTAGCTGGCAAAAGACTGCTCAAGTCGGGATGCCTCCAGCAGGTGCATGCAGCCAGGGAAGTGTGCATGGGATGTGGCTATGGAGGATCCTCTTGTATCCCTCCTGGGAAACCTGCATGCTTGATCACCTCTCTGAAATGCCTGTACACCAATGCACGCAGCATGGGGAATAAACAGGAAGAACTAGAGATCTGTGTGTGCAGTCGCAGGGCCATGATCTCATTGCCATTACAGAGACATGGTGGGATAGCTCGCATGACTGGAGTGCTGTCATGGATGGCTACGTGCTTTTTAAGAAAGACAGGCCAGGAAAGCGAGGTGGTGGAGTTGCTCTTTATGTGAGAGAGCACCTGGAATGTATTGACCTCTGCCTAGGGGTGGATGACGAGTGAGTTCAGAGCTTATGGGTAAGAATTAAAGGGCAGGCTAGCATGTGTGACACTGTTGTGGGTGTTTACTACAGGCCACCTGATCAGGAAGAAGAAGTCGATGAGGCCTTCTACAGACAGCTGGAAGTAGCCTCACGATCCCAGGCCTTGGTTCTCATGGGGGACTTCAACCACCCTGATATCAGCTGCAAAGACAACACAGCTAGGCACAAAGAGTCCTGGAGGTTCCTGCAGAGCATTGGTGACGCCTTCCTGACACAGGTGGTGAAGGAGCCAACAAGGAGAGGTGTGCTGCTGGACCTCGTACTAACAAACAAAGAAGGACTGGTGGAAGATGTGAAGGTCAGGAGCAGCCTTGGCTGCAGTGACCACGAGATGGTGGAGTTCAGGATCCTGCAAGGAGGCAGCAGGGCACCAAGTAGGATTGCAACCCTGGACGTGAGGAGAGCAAACTTTGGCTTCTTCAGGGACCTACTTGGAGGAATCCCATGGGTCATGGCCCTAGAAGGAAGGGGCGTTCAAGAGAGCTGGTTAATATTCCAACATCACTTCCTCCAGGCTCAAGAGCGGTGCATCCCTATGAGTAGGAAGTCAAGCAAAGGAGGCAGGAGACCTGCATGGATGAGCAAGGAACTCCTGGCAAAACTCAACCAGAAGAAGGAAGTATACAGAAAGCGGAAAGGGGGCCAGGCCACTTGGGAGGAATAGAGGAACATTGTCAGAGTATGCAGGGATGCGACGAGGAAGGCTAAGGCCCGTTTGGAATTAAATCTGGCAAGAGATGTCAAGGACAGCAAGAAGGGCCTCTTCATATACATCAGTAGCAAAAGGAAGACTAGGGAAAATGTGGGCCCTTTGCTGAATGGGGTGGGTGCCCTGGTGACGAAGGATGCAGAGAAGGCAGAGTTACTGAATGCCGCCTTTGCTTCAGTCTCTACTGCTCAGGCCAGCCCTCAGGAACCCCAGACCCTGGAGGCAAGAGAGAAAGTCTGGAGAGAGGAAGACTTTCCCTTGGTGGAGGAGGAGTGGGTTAGAGATCATTTAAGCAAACCTGACACCCACAAATCCATGGGCCCCGATGGGATGCACCCATGAGTGCTGAGGGAGCTTGCAGATGTTATTGCTAAGCCACTCTCCATCCTCTTTGAAAGGTCCTGGAGAACAGGAGAGGTGCCTGAAGCCTGGAAGAGAGCCAATGTCACCCCAGTCTTCCAAAAGGGCAAGAAGGAGGACCCAGGGAACTACAGGCCAGTCAGCCTCACCTCCATCCCTGCAAAGGTGATGGAGCAGCTCATGCTGGAGGCCATCTCCAAGCATGTGGAGGACAAGAAGGTGATCGGGAGTAGTCGCCGTGGATTCACGAAGGGAAAGTCATGCTTAATCAGTCTGATAGCCTTCTGTGATGGAATGACTGCCCGGGTAGATGAGGGGAGAGCAGTGGATGTTGTCTACCTAGACTTCAGCAAGGCTTTTGACACTGTCTCCCAGAACATCCTCATAGGGAAGCTCAGGAAGTGTGTTTAGGTGAATGGACAGTGAGGTGGCTTGAGAACTGACTGAATGGCAGAGCTCAGAGGGTTGTGATCAGTGGTGCAGAGTCTAGTTGGAGGCCTGTAGCTAGCGGTGTCCCCCAGGGGCATGGAATGGCTCCAGCCCTGTTCAACTTCTTCACCAATGACCTGGATGAAGGGACACAGTGCACCCTCAGCAAGTTTGCTGAGGGTCCAAAACTGGGAGGAGTGGCTGATACACCAGAGGGCTGTGCTGCCATTCAGAGAAACCTGGAGAGGCTGGAGAGGTGGGCGGAGAGGAACCTCCTGAAGTTCAACAAAGGCAAGTGCAGGGTCCTGCACCTAGGGAGGAATAACCCCAGGCACCAGTACAGGTTGGGGGCTGACCTGCTGGAAAGCAGCTCTGCGGAGAAGGACCTGGGAGAGCTGGTGGACACCAAGTTAAGCATGAGGCAGCAATGTGCCCTTGTGGCCAAGAAGGCCAATGGTATGCTGGGGTGCATGAGGAAGAGTGTTGCCAGCAGGTCGAGGGAGGTGATTCTCCCCCTCTACTCAGCCCTGCTGAGGCCACATCTGGAGTTCTGTGTCCAGTTGTGGGCTCCCTAGTACAAGAGGGATGTGTCACTACTGGAGCAAGTCCAGCGAAGGGCTACAAAGACAATTAGGGGACTGGAGCATCTCTCTTATGAGGAAAGACTGAGAGACCTTGCCTGTTTAGCCTGGAGAAGAGAAGGCTGAGAGGGGATCTTATTAACGTGTATAAATATCTGAAGGGAGGGTGTCAAGAGGATGGAGCCAGACTCTTGTCAGTGGTGCCCAGTGACAGGACGCGAGGCAATGGGCACAAACTGAAACACAGACAGTTCCATTGAACATGAGGAAATACTTTTTCCCTGTGAGGGTGACAGAACACTGGAAGAGGTTTCCCAGAGAGGTTGTAGAGTCTCCTTCTCTGGAGATATTCAAAACCAGCCTGGATGTGATCCTGTGCAATGTGCTCTAGGTGACCCTGCTTGAGTAGGGGGGTTGGACTAGATGATCTCCAGAGGTCCCTTCCAACCTCAGTGATTCTGTGATTCTGTGATCAGCAAACTCCCCCAGTACCCTTGGGTGCATGCCTTCTGCTCCCACAGACGTTTGTGTCCAGTCTCCTTCAATGACCCCTACCTTGATCTTCCTCTGTGGTGGGAAGTGCTTGTCTTGCACAGACTCTCTTAGTAGTTTTGGGAACCTAGGAGGCTTGAAAGCAAACTGGCCAGGGAAACCTGAAGAGAAGGAGACATTGATAACTTTAATCCTTCCATGTCCCTTAGCACTAGGCCCCTCAGCATGGACCAGTGGATCAACACTTTCCTTAGCCTTTTTTTCATTGCCAAGGTATTGCAGAAGCTCTTCTAGTTGTCCTTTATATCCGTCACTAGCTCAAATTTGAGCTGAACTTTGGCTTTCCTATTTCCACCTGTGCACACCAAAACAATATCACAGTATTCACCCAGGGTAAAACTTCCCTGCTTCCATCTTCTGCGCACTTTCTTTCTGTGCCTGAGCACCATGAGGTTGTCCTTGTCCATCCATGCTGGCCTTCTCCAGGTCTGTTTTTCTTCACATCACAAAGGAAGGCTCCTGTGCCTTGAAGACCCAGTCCTTGAAGATCCACCATCTGTCATGGCCCCATGTCCTCCATGGCCATCTCCCACGGGACAGTGCCAAGCAGAGGCTTGAACAAGCCAAAGTTTGCTCTCTGGCTGTAGTGCTGCTATTTGTCTTTCTGCCTTCTCTCCTGATTTGTTTCTCCTCCATCCCACAGCCACTGCAGCGATGGCTGCCTCAGCCTTCACATCCCCAGTCCATTTTTCCCAGTTTGTCTGTGAATAACAAGCCAGGCAGAGCATCTCCCCTAGGAGGGTCAGGGCCCTGAGGGCACTAATAGGCCTCAATTGCCCTGATCAGCCCCACATGGGACCTGCCCTCACACACCCTCTGCCCCTTGCTCTGAGGCCACCACTTAAGCTCTATCCAGGGCCGTCAGCCCTGTCCTGACCTATGTTGTAGGTGTACCTGTCTCCAGACCTGTCGTTGTCTTTGTTTTATGCTGCTCCGGAGGGGCCTCCCTGGATAGACCCTGGACCTGGCTGGTCCCCTCACTGCCCCTGGGGCTGTCAATGGACCCAGTCACCAGCACCCTGCTCTGCTCACCCAGCTCAGGTGCAGTAGGACTGCACCTCTCGCTGAGGGCACTGCCTGTGCTGGGGGCACCTCAGTTCCCAGCTCATCCCCCTTCATGATGCAGCCCCATTCTGCCTACGCCCTGGCAGGAGTACGGAGGATTTCTAGCTGAGCAAATGGGAGTATTAACTTTCTCCTGAGCTGAACTGCTTGTGGGACACCATAGACTGTGCTGAGCGTATCTGGGGGGGGGGATGGGGGGTGGGGAGGAACGCTGTTGCCTAAACAAAGGGTGCGGGAGCCACTTTTGATATCGAAGGTACCTCTTGCAGTCTCTAGCTGCCACTCCAGAAGAGTGTTTTTTTCCCAGGATATATCTGCCAGTGCTGAGAAGATGCCTTGGACACCTCTGGTCCTTTTGAATGGCCGTAGACATTTGGCAAATGAATCATGCCAAAGCAGAAACCTCTTGTAGACCCCTGACTTGAAGGGTGTGAAACTTGAGTTTAACCCAATCCACTGCCATTTTTTGAGAACACAGAATTTTTTTCAAGAGTCATGTTCTCTCTGTCTATACCTAAATTACCCCCTTCTCCAGCTGACCTGTGGCTCCCTGGACAATTGGGGCCAAGTGGGTCACACCCATAGATCTCTGGGAAAGTTTGGCCCGGTCCACCCCATGCACTTTTCATCCCAGGTCTTCTCTGGCCCATTTCTTGCCAGAGAGCAAGTGGGCCCATGATGGTTAGCTCAGATATGACAACTGCCCTGTGCGCGGGGATGCTTAGGGGAGATTAATCCCACCCATCGTGTGGCTGCACTCTAAACCTCTACAGTCAAGAAGGAAACAGGGGGAATATGATTACCCCCTTCTTTCTCTATATCGGTTGTGGCTTCTATTAGTGTGAGAAAATACCACCTCTATTCAGACTTGGACTATGGACTACTTGGAAGCAGTCATCGAGCCTATAACGTGAAGAAATCCCAGTAGGGATGAAAAGAAAACTTTGTCTGCTTTGTCTGCTGTATTTATTTGTTCTTTTTCCATTGGCCAAAGAAAATTGTAGAGAAGAAAAAATGTAGGATAAACAACTTTTACATTTTTTTTTTGCAACCAGGCAATTCCCCAAGGTTAATTTTGGACCAAGCTTAGTTGTCATTTACCATGGAAAGATATATTTAAGATATATTTCTCTTTAATATATGTCTATTGAATTATTTTATTTTAAATACACTCTCTTCCTTTTTATAAAAAAGAAGAAAAAAAAGATGCTGTCTAGAAATTAACAGCGTACATATACCAGTGGAAACAGGAGAATTCAAATGATGTGCTTATATTTAACAATGCCAATCTTTTTTTTTTGCCTCAAATCTTTTTTTTTTTTCCCCAATGGATCCACATCTTGCAAATACTATCCATACTTCTATAACAATATTTTCCATTTGTGGAAAGAAAATTGTATCATCTGCACCAATGTACATGCATACTTGTTTGGGAGATGTTGGGGGATTCATTTGACACAGATCAGGACTTCACAAGACGGTAGCAGGATTTCAGGGCTGGGGCGGTGAGTACATTGAGGGAAGAGGTGATGTGAGGCCTAATGGGTTCAGTTATGGGAGAGACAATGGGGGATGGTTGTGAAGGGCCCAGGGTGGGGGCAAATGTTTTATTATAGGGGAATCTGTGCCATGCACAGCATGTTATGGGGTGGTTCCTGGTCTGGGTCAGAGGGCCTGTGCAGCACCATGCACAAAGGGGCACCCAGTATCAGTGCACCCTCTGGGACCCCAGGGCTATGGGCAAGGACCCCAGAACTGGCTGGAGCTGTTACCCCTCCATGCTCTTTGCCCTTGGACCCTGGGCCCTGTCTGTCAATGGGGAGGAAAGCTTTGCTCCTGGTAAGGACCTGGAAGGGGCGTGAGTTTGACGCTGAGCCTCCTGATCTCAGCGAACTCATGATATGAGGTTGGTGGTGTCTGTTCAGGGACCATCTTCCCTCCAGATCTCCCTGCCTGATCCATTTCTGGGAGATCCTCTGTTCTTGCCTCTGAGGTGGAAGGTTTCTGACCATTGAATTCATGCTTCTCTTGTCTTCAGGACAAGAGAAGAGAGGACACACCAGCCCAATGAGCATGGCACAGGCACATTCCATCTTCATAGCTTGCAAGACAGAGGCTGGACAAGGAGGCAGACCTTGGGCAAGAGACTAGCTGGTTTGGTGGGGTATGATGGTTGTGGGTTTCCTTTCCAAAAGAGATTGTACTTTTTTATTTTTTCCTTTGTTCAAGATGAAAGGGCTCTGGCTATGGGGTGAGACATTCTTTAAGGATGGATGTAAGGTCAGATCATCCAAAAACCTTTGCCATGGAGGTTCACTGCACTGGTGACTTCCCCTTCCAAAGAGCTTCTGTCTTCCAGGAGGCATTAAACCTGCCCTGTGTGAAAGGTCTCCTCTGCCCTTAATGCAGGTGGGGGCAGTTAGGGTGGAGGTCCAATGCAAACAGACAGCATACAGGAGGTGGAAGCAAGGAGAAGCTACAAAGGAGGAACTGAGAAACATGGCCTGGGCATGGAGAGATGGTGTCAGGAAAGCCAAAGCTCAAAGCTGAGACTTGCAAAGGATGTCAAGGACATCCCTTGACACTAGTGAAGGGCTGAAGAATGAAAGAGCTGACCCACTGCTGAATGGAGTGGGTGACTTAGTGACAGCAGACACACAGAAGGTTGAGGAACTCCTCTGTGTTTCCTGAAAAGGTTCAAGGAGGAGAATTGCCAGTGGTGGATGAGGATTGAGTCAGAGATTCCTTGTGAGAACTCAGCCTCTGAAAGCCATGGGACCCAACAAGCTGCATCCAAGCGTACTGAGGGAAGTCACCAATGTCCTTACGGTCTCTGTCATTTTTGAGAGATGAGGGCAGGCATACCCAATGACTGGAGGAAAGCAACATTTGAACTCGTCTTCAGAACAGGCCATTCTTTTAATTATTCTTTTAATAATCCAAGGAACAACAGGCTGGTCAGCCTCACTTCAGTGCCTCAGTAAATCATGGAGTGAGTCCTCTTGAAACACATTTGTGAGCACATGGAAAAGAATGTGACTGGTAATAGTCAGCATGGGTTTCCCAAGTTTAACTAACTCTTGCCTCATCAATTTTGTTACTTTCTAGGGTAAAACAGCTGGATTATTGGAAGAGGGAAGAGCAGTGGATGTCACTCGCCTTGTCTTTAACAAGGCTTTCCACATGATCTCTCAAGTCAGGATATGATGGTCTAGATGGGTGGGCAACCAGAAAAATAACACTGGTTGGATGACTGGGCCCATAGTAGAGTGTTTGATGGGTCATACTCTGCCTGAGGACCCTTAACAGGTGTAGTCCTTCAGGGGTCTATCCTGAGATCTTTCCTGTTTTACATCTTTATCACTCACCTGGAGGATGTATGCAAAGGAGAACAAACTGGGTGGGTAGCAGCCAATATGTTCAAAGACAGGGCAGCCATCAAGAGGGACCTCAAAAGTCTCAGCAAACAGGTGGCATGAAAACGCATGAAATTCAACAGATGCCAAATCCTGCCTCTGGGAACTAAAAACCTGTTGCAACAACAAAGTCTGGGGACAGATTACAGGGAGCAGCAATGGCCACCTGCTCCCAAAGGGATGGACTGCTGGGAGCCAAGTGTGATAACATGGTTGACAGGGCAGGAGCTCCACCAGTCTGGGCCCAGCCCCACCATACACAAGCAAGGTGAGTGGGGAAGACCTGGGAATGGTAGCCAGGTTCAACCAAGACTCCAGATCATCAGGCAAGTTCTTGGTGACAAGGTAGGTCCGAGGTCAAACCGGGAACACAAGTCACCAAATCAAGATCAGGTCCAGTGACAGCAGCCAAAGCCCCATAATTGCAGAGCAGGTCCATAGAGATGAGGCATGTCCAAGGTCAAGCTGGAAAGTCAGGCCATGAGTCGGAGTCTGAATCAACAGGGCCCATGACCAGGAACAGGCACACCTGTAACACAGCTGCAGAGAGGCACACCTGCAGTGTAGCTCAAGATGGGACTGAAGATTCAGAACTGAGCTTAAATGGGCTCCTGGGCCTTTGAGAGGCCATGTATGTGGAGGCCCCTGGTGAGTCTGGTCAAGGCCATGAAGGCCTGTTATTGGCCCCAGGGCTCTGACAACAGCCTGACCAGGAACAGCTCTGCAGAAAAGGGCCTGGGGATCCTGCTGCACAGCCATGTGAACGTAAGCCAGCAGTGTGCCCCAGCAGTGAGAAAGACCAGCAGCCTCCTGGGCTGTGTGCACAGGGGCATGGCCAGCAGATCAAGGCGAGTGATCACCCCCCCACACACCCCCATTACTCAGTGCTCATTAGACCATATCAAGAGTGCCACGTCCAGTGTTGGGTCCTAAATAAAGGAAAGACAACAACTTACTGGAGCCAATTCAGTACAAGGCCATCAGGATGCTCAGAAAGCTGCTGCACAAAATTCTGTGTCCATGGAGCCAGCCACTCCTGCCTTCCAGCCAGGGCAGAGGCCATGGAGACTCCAACAGGACTGAGAGGAATCCTGCCCTGTGGCACCCATTGGTGCAACAACAGGAGCAAAGGAGGTCTCTGAGAACCTCTGAGGCAAGAGAGACGGACAGAACCCAGGAGGAAATATCAGTAGCTCTGCTCCCTTCACTCTCTTGCACACCAGGCCCCTGAGCCTCAGGGAGAGGTTTGGGGGACCTCTCCCTTAAGGGGAAGGAGCCTGGCACCCGAGGGGGATTCACCCATTCTGCCAGGGCAAGTCTCCATGGCTGGGAGAAATGCCAGGGGCTGGGTCTCTTCCTCCCTATGGACTATTGCAGGAGGTTGGAGGGACCAGCTCAGGCCATCAGGGTTCTCTAAATCTGAGCGAGTCAGCGAACAGAAAGTCATCTGCAGAGAGGTGAGGGGAATCCCATTCATGGGATCTCTCCTGGCTTTGCGTCATGACTTTGGAGGAGCCCTGATGATTGCCCGGCCTCACTTTCCCTTTCAAAGGAGCATGTCCCAGAGTTTGAGTAACCAGAGTTATGGGGAAAGCTGTATGCCAGAAGTGTTTGCAAAGTTTCTAGCAGTTCAGAGGTTTCAGTCTCTTTTGAGGGTCAATTATGTATTGCTCACTCTCTCCAGTCCTTGGGGAGAGACGAGCTGCAGCAGGAACCTCCAGAGACTCGTTAGTAGTATAAACCCCAGGACACTCTGGAGAGCAAGGGGCATTCAGCTGCTGCTGGAGACTCCCTATAGGAGCTGCTGAAGGAAGACAGAAAGCGCAGAGCAATGCTTGATTCCTGGATCAGGGTTTGCAGAGAGCTCAGGGAAGAGAAGGACATGCTGGAGAAGAGGCAGAGAATGAGATCCCTCACCTTGATCATCATTTCCTGGCACCATCAGCGCAGAGGTCATCACCTCATCCTGAGGACTGCAGGTTTGTGTTGTGCCTTCTGAGTCACGTCTGTTCCTTTTTAGCTGGTGAGGCTTTGCCTGGTGGCATCTATGAGCGCGAAAGGTAGTGGGCATATCCCTTCCCGGCTGTCTTCTACTCCAGCTCCCTCTTCCTTCCACACATTTCTTCTGATGCCCTTGTTAGCTGAGTGGAGTCCTGGGGAGCTTGCTGGTGGGTGCAGAGTTAGAGTTTGTGCCTTTGCTGGCCCTGAGCCATCCCAGAGCCCTGTTGAGGGGCACCCCCATCTCACCTGGGAGGTAGGATCCGGGTAGAGGACTGTGCTTCTCAGGCAGGGACTTTCCCTGGCCGTGCACACAGCCATGTCCTGGGCATTCACCACAAACAGGAGGGGAGCAATGCTCCTTCCCAATCTCACCCACCACTCACCATGGAGACACCCACCCCTTCTCCTAGCAATGCTGCTCAGAGCGCCCTGCGAGCACAGCTGGCAGTGCTGAGGTCCAGCTGCTGGACTGCGCCATGAGGCAGCCCCAAAGCCCTCTGAAACCATTGCTGAGGGGGGAACTACACAAGGCGAATAATCTTCCCTGTCCCCTACTCTTCTGCTCTTCTCAAAAATCTCTCTTCCTCATACTGGCCAGTCAGCTCAGGTGTCCATCTCCTCTCACATCTAGCTCACTTTTCTCTCTGAAGCCCATGTGAAGGCTCTCTGAGAGCCCTCTCAGGTGGTCCTGCTGCATGGAGCCATGGATGTCAACTGCTCACACTGTCAAAGGAAGCGCACAGCCCATTCCTTCCCAAACAATTGTTTCAGATGGCACAGATAAGCCATTTGGCTGATTCTCCTCTTTGGAGGAGAAAGGCATCTGGTATGATGCGCTCCCATAAAGGGATTTTCTTGCCTGGTTGGGACTGAGCTTGCTATTTGGAATAACTTCAGGTGCAGGAGAGACACTGTCACAGTCTGAGAGTATGCCTTCCCTCCTATCCCTCCACCCCAAGAAGGAAATGAGCACCTCTGTGGGGCAGCTCACCTCTGTGGTTCTCCTAGGAGGCCCTTCTCTTTAGATGCATGGTTTAACTCTCTGGAAGAACCTAGTTCTCTCCTTTTGCTAGTTATGGAGGTCATTAAGGGAATACAAATGCAGTCAAAGAAGTTTCAGAGTCATGTTTTCTCTGACAGAAACTTTCTTCATGATTATTCTATACAAGGAATAAATAAATAAACAAAGGCTCTTTCTCATAGGTGTCCTTGCTGGCAAAGAGGAGTGAGGGAGCTGAGGTGCTACATGGAGAAAGGGGAATGGGAGAATTGCACATCGTCAATGGATTTTGTCCTGCTGGGAATTGGGAATGTCCCCTCGCTCCAGACGCCACTCTTCATCCTCTTGTTTATGATCTACTTGGTAACAATGGTTGGGAACATCCTCATTGTTGTGTTGGTGGTGGCAGACTGGCACCTGCACACCCCCATGTACTTCTTCCTCAGCAATCTCTCGTCGTTGGAGATCTGCTACAGCTCCACCATCCTACCCCAGCTGCTGGTCAGCTTCCTGACTGGGGACAGGACCATCGCTGCTCAGGGCTGTATTGTACAATTCTATTTTTTTGCCTCTTTTGTGGTTACCGAGTGTTACCTGCTGGCAGTCATGTCCTATGATCGGTACTTGGCCATATGCCAGCCCCTGCTCTATGCAAGCCTCATGACCTGGAAGGTCTCTCTACAGCTGGCAGCAGTGTCTTGGCTAGTGGGATTGCTAATCTCTACAGTAGTCATTTCTTTCATATCTGAGTTGAAGTTCTGTGGCCCCAAGGCAATTGACCACTTCTTCTGTGATTTTAAACCATTGCTGGAGCTCGCCTGCAGTGATACCAGTATGCTTACACTAGTAACTTTCTTCCTATCTTTCCTGGATTTAGTCTTCCCCTTCCTGTTCACGCTGGCCTCCTATGTGTGCATCATAGCTGCCATCCTGAGGATCCCGTCCAGTGTGGGCAGGCAGAAGGCCTTCTCCACCTGCTCCTCTCACCTCACTGTTGTCAATGTTTTCTATGGCACCCTCATCATTGTCTACATGCTGCCCAGAACCCCCCAGCTGAGGCAGCTCAACAAAGTGTTCTCCTTTTCCTACACCGTCCTCACACCTCTGGTCAATCCCCTCATCTACAGCCTGCGGAACAGGGAGGTCAGGGAGGCCCTGAGGAAAGCACTCAGGAAAGCTCTAGTCTGCACCCAGAACTCATAGCAGTTGTGCGCTATTGCATATAAAACACTGCTGGTTCTGCAAGGTAGTAGAATCAGCACAGGTAATACGTTGCGTAGAAGTTATCCCTTCAGAAGAACATGGCACTGAGAATATTTTTTAGAAAGCAGAAGGGAAGAGAGTACAGATTTACTTCAGCAATTAAATGCATGGTTTAGAAAAGAATGGAAATAATGTCCCTTTTTTGGTGCTTCCTTTCCAGACAATAAAGTTGTGTTATTGTATGTGGGAAATGGTGCAATGCTGTCATTTTCTTTCCCTGTGGTGACAGGGGATTCATCTGGGGTGAACTGTGAGCTGAATAGGGAAGGGGATGGGGAGTGGCAGTACTTTCCTGACTGCAGGTTCCTCAGATGGGAGCCATCTCCCTCTGCTGTGAACATTTCCAGGGTAGAGGTCGGTGCTCAGCCCACAGCCCTCGTTACTCTAATGCCCAATGGAAATGCACATACTGGTAGAGTTTCCCAAACACATGCTGGTGTCTCCTGTCACTTGTGACAGCCTTGAGTCTCCCAGACATCAGAGAGTTTCTGGCAGATAGTGAGGGGAAATAGTGAAGGGACCTGCTGGGACTGGTGCTGTAAATGGATGCCGTGGGCAAACCTCAGGGTATCTGAAAGGGCCCTCAATACCATGCATGGGCAAGAGTACTCATGCCTCCAGGCAGGGACTTCAGTGCCAGCCTGACTGTGATTCAGCCCATCCTGACCACAATGGGCACATGCAGAGTCCCTTCTAAGTGCCTCTTTTTGGAAAAAGCGGTTGATGCCTGTGGTGGGGAGAACCAGGTGCTAAAGGCCACCTTTGCCCTGGCCTCTGGAGGAGAGCAGTGAAGGACAGAGAAGGCAAATCTGCTTATCCAAGGGCTGAAGGCACTGGAGTGGGTAGTATCCTGGGTTGCTTTAGGAAGAGCATTGCCAGCAGGTCGAGGGAGGTGATCCTCCCCCTTTACTCAGCCCTGCTGAGGCTGCATCTGGAGTACTGTGTCCAGTGCTGGGCTTCCCAATATGAGAGACATGGAGCTACTGGAGGGAGTCCAGTGAAGGGCCACTAAGATGATGAAGGGACTGGAGCATCTCTCCTATGAGGAAAGGCTGAGAGAGCTGGGCCTGTTTAGCCTAGAGAAGAGGAGACTGAGAGGGGATCTTACCAATGTGTATAAATATCTGAAGGGAGTGTGTCAAGAGGATGGGGCCAGACTTTTTTCAGTGGTGCCCAGGAATAGGACGAGAGGCAACAGGTACAAACTGAAATACAGGAAGTTCCATCTGAACATAAGGAAAGACTTCTTTACTGTGAAAGTAACAGAGCCCTGGAAAAGGTTGCCCAGAGAGGCTGTGGAGTCTCCATCCTTGGAGACATTCAGAAGGTGTCTGGGCAGGGTCCTGGGCAAGATATTTTAGGTGACCCTGTGTGAGCAGGAGGGTTGAACTAGATGATCTCCAGAGGTGCCTTCTAGCCTCAGCCATTTTGTGATTCCGTGATTCTGAGAGGGGAGGAGAGGGGAGAGGCAGGTGAGAGGGAGCTGCAGGGGAAGGTGTCAGGGCTGGGCTGTAGGTAGTGAGGTCACTTGTGCTGCAGGACGCTGATTGGTGAGGAGCAGCAGGCTGGCATGGTGAGGTGCTCAAGTGAAGGGTGAGGGGCAGCCCAGGAGGGCAGAGAGGTTGTGGGAGGGTCAAGAAAGAGGCAAGTGAAGACAGCCGAGGCTTGTCTGCCCTTCACACTATCATCCCTTGCTGCTAGTCCATGTGGGCACCAAAGGCACTGCCCAGGGAGACTTGCAAAGCATCAAGAAGGACTGCTAGGCTCTGGAGGTGATGATCAGGTGACCTGGGGGCCCAAGCAGTTTTCTCTTCGATCCTGCTGGTGAGGGCAAAGGGCTTGAGGAGGTGGGGACAGATCCTGTGGGTCAACAACTGTTGCACAGCTGGTGTTGGCAACAGGACTTTGTTTTTTTATGACCATGGGGCCCTCTTTGCTTGGAAGAGATTGGGTCAGCCTGAACAAGCAGGGCAGAAGCATCTTTGCTGACCGCCTGGCAAACCTGGTAAGGAGATTGTTATGCTGGGAATGACCAGAGGGAGAGGATGACCAACAGTCAGCAAAGCCACAGCAATGAGCACACTGACCAGTGTGTCCAGGAGAGAGCTCTGGGAGCCAGGACACAGCCTAGGAACCCACTGCCTCCACCAGCAGAACAGACATGAAATGCAGTCTGTCCTTCTCCTCGAGAGATAAGCCAGAGGAGCCGCTTCCAGACCCAGATGATCTGAGAGCAGGACTGCAGGTGGCCAGATGTCAGGAAATTCAGCAGAAAGGACCAGCTCCAGCCTTGGGTGAGACAGAAAAGCAGGTTTCTTCTTCTGTGAGGAAACTGCTTTGAGCCAATTCTTCTAGTCATCACCCCTGCTAGAGCAAAGAAAAGCACGTTGGTGCCCATTGGCCTCCAAGGCCATTGTGACTGTGCTGCCCCGCCTCATGCACTCGCCTGGTTGCCCAGTTGCGATGTCACAGTCTCTGATGTCACAGTTGCTGGTGACCACTGGAGGAGATGGTCAGGCTTTGACAGGCTCAGCTGTCTGCCTTCCCCCACCTTTCAAGTCAGGCTTACCCTTTGGGGCTTCCCCACCTGCAAGGTGTATTTGGGGAAACCCCCACCTGACCTGAGATTGAAGGAGACTGTGTCATCCAGCCTATGGCACAGAAAGAAATCTGAAGAAACCAAAGTCCCTGTCATCTGGAGATGTCAGCCCCTGTGAAAGTAGCTGTAAGTAGCACAGATGACTGGAAAAGGGAAGTCTCGATGTAGGAGATATCTCTAACTCTTTGAGTCCGGAGGACATTTTTATAATTTCAGCATGCTTGGAGGGTGAAATTCTGTTCATAGTCCTCCTGGGACACATGCCCTGGGGCTGCAGTCTGGTGCAGCAATGGTTTTCCTGTTGGAAACATCACAATCTTTGCAGAAGCTAAATCTCACCTAGAAACCTAGAGTGGCTTCAGCTCTCACCCAGCAGCATCTCTAAGCTGGCGGAGGAGGTAGCCTTGGATGGTATTTATAAATCATGGCCTCACTGAGGTACTCGTCAGGTGCAGATAATCCCCCAACGCCAGAACCCACTGCTTTGGGTCCTCACCATCTCTTGCAGCCTCCCCCACCTGCTACCTTCCCCTGGGAGATGCACACCAAATACCTGAGCCTGGCACAGTCACAGATGGTGTTGGGAGAGGAAAAATGCTGCCATTCAGGTACTGGGTGTGAATGGCAGTGTGGGAGCACACAGCAGTGTGCTTGCAGGGCAATTGCAGGTCTCCTGGGAAAGGCCCTAGGACATGGCGGGTGCAGGAGAGAAGAGCTCAGGTTGTTCCCTGTGTTGCATGGACACACTGGGGAAGCTGCCCCAGGGTCATCGTCCTTGACCAGCCCCTCACATCACCCCTTTTCCATGCTGGCTGCTCACCCCAGCTGTGGGGTTGTCCACGGCCACCTCCATCCTCCTGCAGGTCTCTCTATCCTGATGGAGGGGAAAAGAATGGCCTCTCTTCTGCACCAGACCCTGGCAGATCCTGGAGCACAGCTGTTTGCTGACCGCCACGTGGGGCACAGCCTGGGCTGGGTAGGGGCCCCCCAGACTCTGGGGGATCATTTAAGAGTCATTTAATAATACCACAGCCTTCTCCATGTCCGAGGTCTCTGGTGCCAGCTCCAGCTGAGCTCTGGCTTTCCTCACTCCATCCCTGCGTGCTCAGAAAAGGTCTTGATGCTCCCCCTGGGCAGCCCGTGCTCCTTCCACCCTCTGTGCACTTCCACCCTGGCACCCTGAGGTGCTGCTGCCAGGGCAGAGGTGATGGATCCCCTGGAGTGGCTTCTCAGGGAGCTCCCCAGGGAAACACTGTGCCCAGCCCCAGCCTCAGCCTCAGCCCCAGCATGGCTGAGGGGAGCTGCCCTCTCCTGACCCACCCTGGCGGTGCCAACCCCACCTCAGCCCGCTCCTGAAAGTCTCCAGTGCCTCCCTCAGGGGAGCTGGAGCTGCCTCGGGCCTGGGGCAGTCTGCTGGCAGGAGGGTTTGACATGGGCACAGCAGCAGCAGTGCTGGGATCAGGGGAGAAGCAGGCAAACTGGGGTGAAGACCCCTGCCCTCGGCTGCATGGCCGGGGCACTGGCCAGGCTCCAGGTTCAGGGTAGATGCCAGCTCAAGGGGAGGAGTGCCGGGACTTTCATGGGCTTCCAGTGCAAAGTGAGCTTCCAGTGCTTCCAAAGCAGAGGCTGAGGAGCAAGAATTCATGGAATCACAGAGGAATTTTGGTGGGAAGGGACCTCTGGAAGTTTCTGGTCCAAACTCCCACACAAAGCAGGGCTGGATGGAGTCCTCCAGTCTTGTCTTGCCATCACTGGACTGTGCCTGATCCTGGTTACCATCCCCATACTTGCTCTGCTCTTCTCATCCGGGCACTGCAGTATGGCACCTCTCATCGGTGGGGCACTTCTTGCCTTGCCGGCACCCTCAGCTCCTGGTTCCCCTTCCCGTGCGGAGCAGCTCCACTCTTGCTGCTCCTGACAACACACCCTTTCTAGCAGGAACCAAGTCACAAACGGTGCATAAAGAGTACAGCTGTGACACAGAAAGACCTGTTGTCATAACTGAGCATCATCAAATCAGACCCCAAGTGACTGCTTTCACTTCTTCATGCACCTAAGACACTTCATGCAGTGTTCCCTGGGTAGAAGGTCAAAATTTGAAGCTCTCCTGACACATTTAAATTGCCTGTCAGGCAAGAGTTGCTGCTATGGATATAGGGTCACCATTTGTGTTTACAGCCTTCTTTGGGCTCTCCTTGGGTCCCAGCTTCCCTTGCCAAGGCTTTCTTGGCTATAGTCGGAGGCAGGTCCGAGGCAGAGATGAGGAGTCAGGTCAGCAGGATGGGGACAGGGACAGGTCAGGACCTGAGAGGTGCAGGGCCAGGCACAGCCATGTCCACAGTGTATCTATCTCAGGCATGGCCCAAGGCCCCCAGCAGGGGCAAGAGGCCCCACAATGATGCCGGTCACTCTCTGTATCCCCTGTTCTTGTGCCCAGCACATCCCCCTCCCTCTCTTCCTGCAGCCCCTCCATGCCCACCCTGCTGCCCAGCACAGCACAAGAGCCCTGGCCCTGCAGCCCCTCCAGCAGCTCCTGCTGCCCCAGGGACAGAGCCACATGCTCCCAGCTGGTGCACAGGGAAACCTGGTTCTTGTTATCATTTCCTGTCTCTGAACGCTGCCCTGCTTCTCTCCTGGGACATCCCTGCTCCCCAGAGAGCCTTTCCCTGGGTCAGTGTGTCCCTGCTGGCCTGGCTGCTCCTGCAGCCCTGCTCTGTGCTCCTTGCAGGGCCCTGGTCTGTCAGTGCTGCTCTGCGGAGCAAGGGGCTGTGGGGTCATGAGGCCATGCAGTGTCTCCTGACTCGGCTCTGGCCATGCTGGTCATGGCAGGAAGCAGACCAAACCAGACAGGGATCAAAACCACTAATACTGCTGGCACATGTCTCTGCTCATGGACAGTGCTCAGAGTGACCCCAGGGCATTTGCAATGGCAGGAGATGTGTTTGGGCGTTCACTAGCTCCAGCCTGTGGTGTTTCACTGAGGGTGCAGGAATCACTCTCCCATGCCCCTTCCCTGGGACTCCTGGGTCCCCACTGCCTCTCCAGGGATTGCAGAGTCCTCCTTTCCTCATGCGTACCTGGATTTAGTGCGTTACCTTCTGCTTACTTGACCATGGACCGTCCCTCACTTTGTGAGGCTCCACTCACTGCCCAGCCCTGGGCACACTGTTGTCCCTGGAGATCCCTTGAGTTCTCCTGGGGCTCAAATTCCCCTCCAGAAGGATGGGCATCTCTCGTCAGCACTGTCACCTGTGGGACAGCCCCAGGCAGACAATTCAGAGACCATTCCCCATCTCCACTGGCACTGGTCGTGGAGAAATGAGATCTGAATGCAGCCCTTGGTCCCTAACAAATCACCCTGGAGGACTCTGAGCTTGTCCCCCGCATCCCATGGCATTCACAAGCAGAGCAGCAGGCCCTTTTATGGTGCAATTTCCTTGGGCGTATTTTTGACTCCATCTTCTGAAGAAAGGCCAAACTTCAGGCGCGTCACAGGGGACATGTTCTTTTATTAGGGAAATGTTATTCTGGAGGCCAGGTCTGGCATAAGGGTGCCCAGTGCCTGGTCCTGCCTGAGCTCACAGGAGATACGAAAATAGAAACACAACCCTACCACCACCAGGTTATGAGAACTCCTGGGCCATATCCACAGAATAGAGCACAGAAAGAAAGCACGGAAATGAAGAGAACAAGTCTAAAAGCGGAAAGACCTATTGCTGTGTGGGGACGTATCTCCAGGAAAGCTACAGCCCCCGCCAGAAGGGTGCAGTGAGGAAATGCTTGCTGTGGCAGTGGGGGGGATCAAGCACGGAGTCTGTCCCCACAAGCTGCTGCCCAACTCCCCTCCCCTCCACTCCCCCTCCACTTGTAGTGCTGGAGCTCTGTAGAGGGAAGGGACCAGCCCATGGTGACAACCGGCTGCCACCCTCGCAGGAGAGGGGTTTGAGATCACACAGTGACTGTGGCCAGGGGAGCTGAGCTCTCCTAATGGATACGGGACCCTTGGTCTCACCCTGCCTGTACTCGTCTGAGCCTGACTCTGTGCCCCTGAGCTCCCTTGGTGTCAGTGCCAAAAGAGACCCTGCAAAGGGAAACTCTGCTCATTGCCCTGGGGGCATCAGAAGGAGCTCAGACTAGAGGGCTCTGAGGTTCCCCATGTCTGCTGATGAAGGGGGAAGCCTGGCTTCCTGCTTCAACACGGCTTCTGGGTCAGATTCAAATGAGAGATTCCTGAGGAGACTTGACATGAACTGGATTTTTTTTTTTTTGGTCTCTTTTTAACCTTGATGCAAAAGAGAAAAGAACGAAAGAATTGCACAACAAAGCCTTCATTCCAGATACCCTGAGGAGTGGATGCAGAATGGACAGTTACTGGTGCTGACATTGTACCCACTGAACGAGTTTCTTCAGTGCATCCTTGAGCTCCTTGTTCCTCATGCTGTAGATGAGAGGGTTCATTGCTGGAGGCACCACCAAGTACAGAATGGCCAGCATCAGATCCAGACTTGGGGAGGAGAGGGAGGGGGGCTTCAGGTAGGCAAACAGGTCAGTGCTGACAAACAGGGAGACCACGGCCAGGTGAGGCAGGCACATGGAAAAGGCTTTGTGCCAGCCCTGCTCAGAGGGGATTCTCAGCACAGCCATGAAGATCTGCACATAGTACAGCACAGTGAAAATGAAACACCCAAAGCCTAAACTGGCACTAACCACAATAAGCCCAACTTCCCTGAGGTCGGAGTCTGAGCAGGAGAGCTTCAGGATCTGGGGAACTTCACAGAAGAACTGGTCCACAGTGTTGCCTTGGCAGAGTAGAATTGAAAATGTGTTCCCAGTGTGCAGGAGAGCATTGAGAAAAGCACTGGCCCAGACAGCTGCTGCCATTTTGACACAAGCCCTGCTGCCCATGAGGGTCCCATAGTGCAGGGGTTTGCCGATGGCAACAAAGCGGGCATAGGCCACGACAGTGAGGACAGAATACTCTGCTGAGCATAAAAAAAAGAAGAAAAAGACCTGAGCAGCACATGCCAAGTAGGAAATGGCCCTGGTGTCCCACAGGGAATTGGCCATGGATTTGGGGACAGTGGTGGAGACAGTGCCAAGGTCAAGGAGGGAGAGGTTGAGGAGGAAGAAGTACATGGGGGTGTGGAGGCGGTGGTCGCAGGCTACGGCTGTAATGATGAGGCCGTTGCCCAGGAGGGCAGCCAGGTAGATGCCCAGGAAGAGTGAGAAGTGCAAGAGCTGCAGCTCCTGCGTGTCTGCGAATGCAAGGAGGAGGAACTCATTCAGGGAGCTGCTGTTGGACATTGGCTCCCACTGGGCATGAGGGACTCTCCAGGGAGAAAAAGACAGGGACAAGTTAGGAGAGACTTTGAAAGGAAAATAAATACATTAATAAAATGTTCCATTTCTTATTAAAAATCCCACATGGCTTCTCTCTTTTTTGGGAGGCTCTTTGCCCAGTTCCCTTGCTTGAGCTCTGGTTTGTGCTGCCTGAGTGTGTCACGAGGAGCAGGGACCTCTGCCCGTGGGCTCCACAGGAGTCCGTCATGCTGTACCTGAAGAGGGTTCATGGGAATGGGGGTGACTAGCTCTGACACTCACAGTTTCTGTCAAAAGAAGTCCACTTACCTTGTGGAAGGTCTTTTCAGCATCTTCACTCCGATTTGCAAAGAATGAGGGTTGAGGAACAGAGTTTTAGGGATTTTAAAATATTGTTTATTTTCTTTGAGATGCCCTTGTCACCCCTGGGGAGTGCTCTTTAAAAATGGAAATCCTTGGCATTTCTACTGTGAGTCCTGACAGGAAAGCATCCACTGTCACTTGGCGCAGAGTGGGGACATCTCATCTGTCTATTAGTCTCGTTCCCAGCTCTCCTGTGCTTGCACCTCTTTGAGCTGGAGGATGATGCTACTCTAAAAAGAAACCCGCCCCTGCTGAGAGCAGAGGCGTCCAGTTTTAAAGTTCAGATCTCCAAACTTCTCTCCCTTTCTTCGGGCACCTGACAGAGCTCTCCACACTCCCCTTCTAGCCAAGGAAACACAGGCCTCTTTTCAGATGCCCACATACAGCCTCCCACGACCATCTCCATACCCTCAGCATCTCTGCACCTTCCCCATTTGTCTCTGAGATATCACAGAGGTGCTGTGAGACAGCTGTGTGAGAAGAGAGAGACAGATGGGAAGTCAGGAAAGCCTTCACCTTAACTGCTAGGCATGCCGCCTCGCAGACAGTGGCATCACAGGGCAGTCACTCTCAGTCCCTTTGTCAGGCACCTCTTCTCTGCCGGAGGGCTGGCTGCAGAGAAGGCAGCTCATGCCCTGGACCCCATGGCTGTCAGGGCAGAGGCTCTGCCGGGTGGAAGAGGAGACACAGGGAGCTTGCTCAGAGGAAGGTGTCTGCATCGGAGGGACTGACCACTGATCATGACTTGCCCAAATCCATCCTCCCATGACATTTCTGTTGGCAGGTCCCTCTCATTCCCTGCCCATCTCTACTGCCTGGGGCTGTTCCTGATGCCTGGAGCTTTCTCTCTCCCAGCATCTTTTCCCTGTCAGTGCTCACAGACACTGTCCCACCCTCTCTGTGTGCAGTTCTGCCCTACAGAAACCTCTCAGGACTGGGCTCTGTCCAGGGGCATCTCTGTGCTCACAGGTCCTAAGGAGCAGGTCACATTAGCCCTGATAAGTCCATAAAGGTGCTGCTGGGGCTGCTGTAGGTGGAGGTGGGGTTGAAAGGCTTTGCTGAGCTTTCTCACAGGCCTACTGATCTCTGAGAGGGAAAGTTAGTGAGTCCCAGTTCCTTGCCAAACCACAAAACTCTTTCCTTTTTCCTCCCTGCCAACATTAGGAAACTGAAAGCCCTGGAAGGAAAGCTCCTTCCCTTTCAAGTAGCCTTTTTTTGCACCTTCCTCTGCAGCGCAGGGGCACTGCTCTGAATCACAGCCCTGCGCAGACCTGGGTGCATATCCCAGCTTCACAGCCCTGCAGCCGTCCTTTGGAGAAAGTAGCAGCGTGCCCTGTCCCTGTGGTGGTGTGGCAGGGAATGCCTGCTCTGAAGCGTCTCCCTCTCCTCTGCAAAGGAGAGTGATCCTTAAAAAAACTATCAGTCATGGGACAGAACAGGTTTAGAAGACCCTTCCAGGAACCTCAGTAGCATTGCCCTGCAGCCAGAGACTTACTGTGTCAGGGGCTGTGAAGATTTCTCCCACAAGGAGCTCTCCTCTGTCCTCCCACTCCACACTGCCTTGCACTTCTCTCTGCCTTGTCTCCTCTCATGTCAGCAGCAGCAGGCAGTGCCCGGATCCCTGCTGCTCTTTGCAGAGGAGCTGCTCCTGCACACAGCTGTGTCTGGGCAGTGCTGCCCAGTTGCCATGAACTCCCTCCATCCCTGGAGCCTGGTCCCACTCAGGAGCAGAGGCCCAGCTGAAGGCATGATTTTCTCTGTCCCTTGTGCTCCCTCCTCCTGGGAAATGTTCACTGGAACTAACTAAAATAATCACTGATGGTCCCTCTCTAAAGAGTAGAGAGAGACCAGTTACAGCATTGTCCCTTGTTTCATCAGCGGATGGTTTCATCAGAGGATGGTTATCTACAAGAGGTGGAAACATCGCACCCTGGAAATCCATATTCCCATGTCTTAACTAGGCAGGACACCTAGAATCGGACAAGAATGGAGGTCATTCACCCATGGTTCAGGTTTTCATTCAGATGAGTTAATCTGGGCATCACATGTCCGTTTAGAAGCTCCTGAGATGCAGTGGGTTGCAGATCCCTCCTTTGAACTCCACAAACACAGAGGAGGTGGGATTCCCCTTGCAAAAAACTGAAGTGTGCACAACACAGATGTCTGCATGGGAGCTCCTTGTCTAAGCTCCCATTATAATCACTTGAGATGGAGGGTGGGAGTCAGCTGCTCACACACAAACACCTGGTGACATTGGAAGAGAGAGATGTGCTGGAGGACATGTGCCAGTGTCTGCTTGCTCTAATGGAGCAAGTGTGACACCTACATCCTTCTAGAACATGAGGTGGGTCCAGGCGGGGAGTCGCCTGGGCCACCTGCAATGATACTAGATGCCCACTGCTACCAGAGCTCCACTCACTACGATGCTGAGACACATGCAGATCCCGACACTGAAAAGAGCTGATGTTGTCCAGTGCTGGCGCTTGGTTCAGTGACATAAAAAAAGGCCTGCAGGGCCATGTCGGATGCCTGGGGGGGGTCTGGCACAACCACATGTCTCTAGAAGACACACTACGGGACCTCTAGGAAAACCATGCCCCTTTGGAGTGGTTGCTGGTCAAGTGCCCCAAGGCAGCTCCAGTTTCCTACCTGTTCCCAAACAACTGGATCCCACCACTGCCTTTAGGCCAAGTCTCTCCGATCTACAGCCAAACGTGCTTCATAAATGGGAGAGGCACCTCACACCAAGGTCTCTGCTCTAGTCTCTGCACCCTTAAAACCTTCTAGCTTTCCTCCTCCTGAACCTCTTCTCACCCCAGGGCGATATGAACAGGGACTGGGCTAATGATGACCAAAGGGTGCCTGGATCACTGGATGCCCAGTGCCGAGGACTTCTTCAGTGGCACCTTGTTCTGCCTGGAGATTGGTTCACCTCTGTCACAGGCCCAAGGTGCTACAAATCAGCTCAGGGAGCCAACACCTCTCCTGCCATTCCTGCACAGCCCAGCTCTGTTTCTCTTTGGCCTTGGGCACTGCAGGCTTTGCTCTCTCAGTGGGAACCTCCTTTCACCATTACATTGCCACCTGCTATCTAGGCCAGCATGGCTCTGCTCTGAAGTGGGGCCACTGCGCACACAGTGTCTTTGGCTCTTGCTAACAGGTTTGACCATTGCAGATCTGTTCTCTGTGCCACAGCTGAGGATTTGCAACCCCAGTATACACAAGTGCATGCAGCCTGGGGCACAGAGAGGAGCAGATGGAGATGCACAAGCTGTCACAGGCCTAAAACATGGTTGGAATAACTAAGATGCGGGGGGACCATTAACATGACTGGAGGGCTGTGGTGGCAGGGTACAAGCTCTGCAGGCAAGATGTTTAGGGAAGATGAGCGGGGGGGGTGCCCTTTGGGTGAAGGGACAGCTCAGATGGATGGGGCTCTTGCATGGGATGGACAAGGGTTTGCGTGAGTGCTTGTGGTGTGAGGATCAGAGTAAAGGCGATGTTGTGATGGGAGTTACACACCCCCCCGATGAGGGTGAGGAGGTGGATGCAGTCTCCTTTAAGCAACCTGAGGAAGTCAGTGGGTCACAGGGCCTGGTTCTTCTGGGGGGACTTTAATCTCGCTGACATTCATTGGAAGGGCAAACAGGAGGGTGCAAGCAGTCCAGGAGATTTCTGGAGGGTGTCAGCGACAGCTTCTAAGCACAGCTCCCTGATGGGCCAAGTTGGGTGACGCTCACCTGGATCTGGTGCTAACAAAAGGAACTGATCAGGGATGTGATAATCTGTGGAAATGTTGGCTGCACTGACTATGGAATAGTGGAGTCCCAGATTGTGAGGGCAATGAGGAATACAATAAGGCATTATGATAAGTTGAGTAGACAACTGGGTGGGTAAAAAGCTGGTTGGATGATGGAGCTCAGAGGGTTTTTTTTTTTTTTTTGAATGGGTCATGCTTTACCAGGAAGCCAGGTAAAGGTGGAATATGCAGGGGTCTACACTGGGACCTGTCCTGTCTAACGGGTTCATCAGTGACCTGGAGGATGCAACACTCATCACATGTATAGATGAAACCTCATCAGGAGAAAGAGTCATATGTTTGAGGGCTGCCATTCAGATGGACTGCAACATGCAGGAGGAATGGGTTGCCAGGAACTTTGAGAAATTCAACAAGGAGAAATGCAGGTCCTGCACCTGGGGCAGACCAACACCATGCAGTGATATGGGCTGGGGAGTGCTCTGCAGAAAAAGGACCTGGCAGTCTTTGTGGGCAGCGAGATGAACATCAGCCAGCAGCATGCCCTGGCAGCAAAGGAGGCCACAGCATCTTGGGCTGCAAGAACAGGAGCACAGCCAGGAGATTAAGGGAAGTGATTATCCCCCTCTACTTAACACTTGTTAGAGCCCCTCTAGATACTGCATCCTGTTGGTGCTGCCTGTAGAAGACCATTGTTGATCACATGGATTGAGTCCAGCGTCAGGCCCCCAAGGTGCCTGGGGGCTTGGGCCCTTGCCCTGTGAAGAGATGCTGAGGAAACAGGGTTTGTTCAGCGCAGAGAAGGGAAGGTTTTGGGGAGGACTCATAACAGCTTCCCAGCTCAAGGTTGCCACTGATAATGAACCAAGTTTTTACAGGAATCCATGGCAGGAGAATGAGAGGCAACAGCTATAAGCTGAAACAAGTGGTCAAAATTGTATAGAAGGGAGAAAAATCAATGAGGACCATGAAGCATTTGAAGTGGGGTCCAGAGGGGTTATGGACTCTCTCTTCTTGGAGGCTTGCAGGATGCAGCTGGACAAAGCCCTCAAGAACTTGCTGTGAATTCAGTGTTGATCCCTAATTGAGCAGGAGGTTGGATTAGAACCTCCTAAGGTCCCCTCCAGCCTGAATGATTTGGTGATTTTGTCCTCTCTGGTGATAGCCACTGCAATTCTTGCAGGCAGCAAATCCTTTACTGCACATGGGTTAGCACCTGACATGGCCTCCCCAGAGCCAGCCCCTCCTAGTGGTGAGAGGTTTCCTCTTGGGCCTGAAAGGTTTTCTGTTCAAGGTTTCATTATGAGTGACTGCTTGTCCAGAGTGAGTCTTCTTCACAGCCTACAACACCTGTACATTACAACACGATGCCAAATGAGTGTGACATATGCAGAAAGTCATGGCACAAGGGTGATTGCACTCTAACATCCATGAGGTCCTTTGCTGATCCAATAATATTCAGAAGGACTGGAAGAGCCTTAAAGCTCCTAGGCACACACAGGTAATGTTGACTTTGTCACTCTGGGAGGTGAGGGAGCTGGGTTTGTTCAGCCTGGAGAAGGGATGGCTTTGGTGACACCTAATAACAGCCTCCCCATACCCACCAGGACCTCACCAAGAAAATGGAGCCAGGCTCTTCACTGCTGTGCATGATGGGAGGATGAGGCCCAATGGTATTAGCTGAAACAAGAGCTGTCAGGCTGGGTGTAAGGAAAAACATTTGACCCATCCAGACAGCCAAGCACTGGGGCAGGTTGCCCTGAGAGGCTGTGCCATCTCCATCCTCAGAGGTTTTCAAGTCCTCAATGAGTAAAGGCCTGAGAAATCTGGACCTGATAGCTGACTGTGCTGTGGGAAGGAGGTTGGGGTCCAGATATCCTGAGGTCCCTTCTAGCCGGAAAGATTCTGCATTTCCTTCCACACTGCATCTTCTCATTTGACATTAGGGAAAACCTTCAGCTTCCCCGTGACCATAGAAATATGTCAGACAAAAATGTGACCCGATCAACTGCATGTTCCTTGTCCTGCTCCAGTCAGAGTCATTCAGTTTCAGGACTGCTTGGCAGGTACCCCCAAGTAGCCATGATTTTTATTTTGCTTCACCTTTTATTCCATTTTTCCCTCTTTTCCACCTTCCAAGTTCTTCTCTTTTAACATCCTGATACCCTGCCATGAAGTCAGCCGACCCCTGTTTACCCTTTCCCCCTTGACCCTGGACTTGCTTTCTGTGTACATTCACTTGGCTTTTCTGAGATGCTTGCCGTGGTGATCCCTACCTTTGCCAGCAGTCCCTTTAAATGACTACCTCCTTTTGTTATGTGTAGTGTCCTGCAGTTTCTCCTGCCATTATCCTGTCAGAGGCACCACAAGACAGGATGAGCCATCTGCACACACTCATTTACATCTGACACAAGGGAGCTTCAGTCCAGAGGGGCCTTGAGAAACTTGGGGATTTGGTCAACAGAAACTTCATGCTGTTGTACAAGGAGAAATGGCAGCTCCTGCATTGGGGGACAGAACAACCCCTGCATCAGGACCGGCTGGCACCTGACCATCAGAGGAGTGACCCTGAGGAGAAGGGCCTGGACGTTACGAGGGATGCCATATGAGCCAGTGGTGCACGCTCACTGCAACTGAGGCCAGCTGCACACGAGGCTGCTTCAGGAAGCATGTGGCCACCCAGACAAGCGGAATTATCACCCCCCCTCAACACAGCACTGGTGTGGCCTCATCTGCAATAGTGTGTCCCAGTGTGGGCTGCCAGTGCTGGAGGAACGGGGAGCAACTGGAGGGGGTCCAGAGGAGTCTTCCAAGATGGGGTTGGCGACCTGAAGGAGAGGCTGAGGGACCTGGGCTTCTTCAGCCCGGTGAAATGGAGGCAAAGGGCGGTACAGTAGTAGCCTCCAAGTGCTTGAAGAGATCATGGATCTTTTCTTGGTAGAGGCAAACAGCATGAGAAGGGGAAACCAGGATAAAATGGGAACTCACAACTCAGCTCCAGGGCGATAAGGCAGCATACAAGAAGCAGCAGGAGGAATATGCAGCAAAGGAGGAATTCAAAAATATTGTCCAGTAAAGTAGGGATGGTGTTAGGGAAGCCAAAGCTCTCAGAGGGTACACACTGGCAGGGGACATCAAAGGCATGAAGAAGAGCTGCTACTGCTTCAGGAACGGTGAAGAATAAAAGGGAAATGCTGGCTCCTTGCTGAAGGGGGCAGAGAATCTAGTAAGAGCAGATGAAGGTAGGTCTGAGGAGCTCAGTGCCTTTTTGACTTCTGTCTTCAGCAACAAGGTCTCCTGGGCTGTTGTGCCTAGAGTCAGGGCTCCAGACAAGAAAAGCAACCAACAGTGCATGAGGGCTGAGTGAGGGATGACTTGCAAGAACTCCACCCCTACCAGCCAGTGGGATTGGAACGGCTGCACCCAAGGACATTGAGAGAGCTGGCCACTGTCATAGCAAGGCTGCCCTCTTTCATCCTTGAGTAGTCGTGGAGATGGGGTGAGGTCCCACTAACTGCAGAAAGGCAAATGTTACATCCACTATCAAAAAAGGCCCAGACGGCAACCCAGGGAATGACAGGCCATTCAGCCTCAATTGGTTGAGGAGTGTGTCATGGAGTGAGTCCACTCATTTCTGGGCACATGAGGGAGAAGAGGGTGATATGGAAGAGGCAGCATGGATTTACCATGGGTAAATTGTGCCTCACCACCTGATTGCCTTCTAGGATTAAATAAGTGTACTTGTGTTTGGAGAGCAGAAAATGCCTTTCGACTTGATTTGAGCAAGGTGTTTGACACTGTCTCCCACAATATCCTTGTGGAGTACAATTTAGAAATTTACCACCTAGATGGGTGAACAACCAGATGGCTAAAGAACTTGTGGGATGATGAGGCTCAGAGGGCAGTGGCGAATGCGTGGTATTCTTCTTGGAGGCCAGGGAGAAGTGGAGCACCATGGGGGGTCTCTCCAGGAACTTGTCCTGTTCAAGGACTTGATTAGTGACATGGAAGAGGCAATATTCATCATGCTTGCTGAGGACAAAAAAAATGCAGAAGGGCCCTGCCATATGCTGGCCCTTCCCCCATTGCTACTCAACTACCATGATTATTTCTTTATTATTTTCCTTCAATTCTTTTGAAATTTCCCTTACTGCATCTTCTCCTTGTTGTGTTGTGTTCTTTCCTCCCCTTGGCCCTCAGCCAGACCATCCCACCAGCTTTGACTGAGGACAATCACAGCCTCACCTCCAAGCACAGCCTTGCTGGGATCTCCTGGGACCATGCAGGCAGTCTGTGGTGGCCATCTCCAAGCAGAGCTATGCGCTGAGGGTCCCTACGTGGTCTCAGAGGAGAGCTAATGGAGACATAAGATGAGCCAGGGCAGAGCCTGTGGGGTCATGCCAGGGTAGAGCTGGGGCAGCAGGCATGAGAAGAGGAGACCTCCAGCAGCTCCTCTCCACACCCTCGCAGGGACTTATGCACCCAATGGTGCTCCTGAGAGAGGATGATGACAAAGGACGGGGGGGGCACCATGAGCTGCATTGCTGGGAGACCATCTGTACTGGGTCTGGGAGTCCTGGCAGGCAGTGCCGGTGGCTGTAGTCCCTGAGAACCCCCCGACCCTGCTAGCAGCAGTGAGTCCCCTCCATGAAAGTTGGGAGCTTCTGGGGTGTCATGGCTCCCATCTGCCTCCTGTCTCTGTGCTGGCCCAGCCCTGCTGCCCTCCATGTGGCCCCATGGCCCCACTGCACAGTCACTGCACAGGACAGGTTGCATTCAGGGGTGGGGAAATGTCCTCCAGGCATGGTCTCCATGACAGCCTTCAGTGCTCTGTTCCCCAAAGCCCTCCTGAAGCCTCCCACCAGTCCCCAGGTCCTGCTCAGTCCTGATCCTGTCCCCTGGGGTTAGCAGAAGGCCGTGCTCTGGGGTCTGCTTGGGTTTGAGCCTAAAAGGAGAGGCCAGGCAGGACCAGCCATTACCCCCATACAGGCACTGAGCCCAGCAGGCAGACAAAGCTGGTCACATTCAAAGATCACATCTCTCCAGGACTGTGGGGAATGGCTAGTGCTGGAAATGGCTGGTATGAGGGTCTGGGAAGAGTTTCCTGGGACAGTTTCTCCTCTCTGTTCATGCAGCAGCAAGCTGGGATGGATCTTTCCCCTGAGGCACCCTGCCTGAGGCCCCCCATGGGAGGAGGATGGTCTGCTGGCCCAGGAGATGGCCCCAGGACCTCCTCGGCATGCTCCCTGCCAGCCCTGCAGAGGACCCAGCAGAGGGCTCGTCCTCCCAGGCCTCACAGCTGGACATTTAGTCCTCAAGTTGGGCATGGAGCCTTGTCTGGGGGTGACTTTTGGGGTAAGGACCAGCATGAGGTGTGGGGGAGATTGTCTCAAGGAAATGTGCTGGGGACAGGGCCTGAGGGACAGCAGCACACTGATATGGTTCTTGAGTCCTCCTTCCTTCAACGCAAGCTCCCACAAGGGGTCCCAGTCTTCTTTTTGGTGCCACCCCTCAGGAGGGAAAATGGCAGTATGAGCTGGGAGGGTGGGGAGCATTAATCCTTCTTCAGCCACTTCCCAGGCCATGTGCAGGGCCGGGACAGCAAGGACTTCTGGCTCTGCACCATGAGCTCGCTTTAGTCTACCCACACTCCAAACATTGTCTTGGATTAAAAGTTGGCATTCTTCTCTCCAAGACACTTTCAAGCCCAGTTCCACTTACTTCTCATCATCTCTTCCAATCCCTCCTCTGATCTTGTTGGCCATTCCCACACCCCCTCCCCTGTTCTCTTGCGGGGTCTTGAGCTCACAGTGCTGCCCTGCAGAGCGAGCAGGCTGTGGGGCCACAGGACCACAGGGTGACTCTGCATTGGCTGTGCTGGTCAGGGTGGGAGGCAGATCCAACCAAATGGGGATCACGGCCTCTAATCCCTCCAGGGGACTGCAGATGTGGCAGGTGCTGGGAGGGGTTATGGAGTATTTCCAAAGCTATTAGTTCTGTCCAGGTGCATCTCTAGATCCTGCCCCTGGTATTTCACAGAGGGTGACATGAATCACTCTCCAGTCTCCCTTCCCCATGTCAGCTGGGTCCCCAATGCCTCTCCTGGGATTGTAGAGTCCCCTTTTGCCTTTGGATCCCTGGGTTTCATGCTTTAGCTTTAAATGACTCCACCTTGGAGGATCTCTCCCTTTGTAAGGCTCCACTCACTGCCCACGCCAGGCACATGCTGTCCCAGGAGATGCCCTGTGTTCTCCTGGCAGCTCCAGCTTCCCCTCCAGAAAGACGGCCATCAGACACTGGGCCTTAAAATGTGGGACAGCTGTGGGTATGTAAATCCATGACCATTCATCCCCTCCACTGTCACTGGACACTGACGAGTGAGTCCTAAATCCAGCCCTTAGTCTCTAACAGATCATAAGAAGATTATGAGCTTTTTGCTCCTGAACCCATGGAGAACCCTGTGCACTAGGCCCTTCTGGACTGCAATTCCTGGGGCCTATTCTGGACACCAGCTTTGGAGGAAGCACAGCCTTCAGGCACTGCACCTGGAAGAACCTACTTTATTACAAAGATACTGTGAGGGAGTCTGCTCTGACCTAGTGTTAGACAGAATCTTAAATAGGCACCAGGTGGGACAGAGCAGTCTCAGTAAAGGTGGAATGAATCCAACCATTGGAGTAGCAACATGGTGACAAATGATAATATCAACAGTCATAGCAGGAATACTAAAAATAAAGTGAACAAACAAAGCTCAGTCCTGGTACAGTACACAGGGGGAGTCATTTGTGGAGAGCAATGGCAATGTTACCACTGCTGAAAAATGTCCGTGAAACCAATGTACTCAGGGCATCTTTGAGCTCCTTGTTCCTCATGCTGTAGATGAGAGGGTTCATTGCTGGAGGCACCACCAAGTACAGAACAGCCACCACCAGATCCAGAATTGGAGAGGACAGTGAGGGGGGCTTCAGGTAGGCAAACACGTCAGTGCTGACAAACAGGGAGACGACAGCCAGGTGAGGGAGGCACATGGAAAAGGCTTTGTGTCGTCCCTGCTGAGAGAGGATCCTCAGCACGGCAGTGAAGATCTGCACGTAGGACAGCACAATGAAAATGAAACACCCAAAGGCTAAACAGGCAGTAACCACAAGAAGCCCAACTTCGCAGAGGTAGGAGTCTGAGCAGGAGAGCTTGAGGATCTGTGGGATTTCACAGAAGAACTGGTCCACTGTGTTGCCTTGGCAGAGTGGTATTGAAAATGTGTTAGCAGTGTGCAGGAGAGCATGGAGAAAACCACTGGCCCAAGCATCTGCTGCCATTCTGACACAAGCTCTCATGCCCATGATGCTCCCATAGTGCAGGGGTCTGCAGATGGCAACATAGCGGTCATAGGCTATGACAATGAGAAGAGAAGACTCTCCTCCAAACAAGAAGAAAATGAGGAAGACCTGGGCAGCACATCCTGAGTAGGAAATGGCCCTGGTGTCCCACAGGGAATTGGCCATGGATTTGGGGACAGTGGTGGAGATGGAGCCAAGGTCCAGAACAGAGAGGTTGAGGAGGAAGAAGTACATGGGGGTGTGGAGGTGGTGGTCGCAGGTTACAGCTGTGATGATGAGGCCGTTGCCCAGGAGGGCAGCCAGGTAGATGCCCAGGAAGAGGGAGAAGTGCAAGAGCTGCAGCTCCTGCGTGTCCGTGAATGCCAGGAGGAGGAACTCGTTGAGGGAGCTGCTGTTGGCATTTGCTCCCTCTGAGCTTGGGGACTCTCCAGGGAAGAACACAGAGATAAATTTCGACAGACTTCTCGGAGCAAAGCTTTCTCATAAAACCCTTCCAGACACACACACATTACCTCTCCCCATCTCAGCAGCACTGTCATTCAGCTCCATGTCTTGAGCTCCAGTTTGTCCTGGCTGAGGGTACCATGCGAGCATGGTCCTCTGCCCGTGGACTCCAGAGAACTCAATTCTGACCTACAGCACTTCGCACATGGGAACAGGGGTGACTAAACTGATATACCGCAAGTTCCACCCAGATTTCATCCACTCATAATGTTGAAGGCATTTTCAGCATCTTCACTCCCACTTCTAAATAATGTGGGTGCATTAATAGTTTTAAGGCTTCTTTTGTTTCCTTTAGCTGACTCTGTCACACCTGAGGAGGATTCCTGCAGGTAGAAATCCTCAGCATTGCTGCTGCACTCAGAGTGAGCAGCTGTGACTCCTCAGAGGCAAAAGGATTCACTCTGGCTTTAGTGCAGAAGGAACAGAGCTGGTCTGTCCATCTGCCTTCTTCCCAGCTGCCCTGTGCTCGCACCTTGGAGGTGGAGAACAGTTGCACTCGTGTTACTCGAAAAAGAAATGACACTGTGGAGAGCAGAGGAATCCACTGGCGAAGTGCTGGCAGTCCACTGGCAAGGACATGTCTGCAATGCAGGACCCACAGGGTCAGTGTCTGAACTGCATCAGAAACCCCCCTGCCCAGAGAGTCCAAGGGGAAGCACAAGGGCAGCATGGGCAGGTGGGAAACATCACGCAATACCATGATATTTCTGCCAGGGAGGCAGGGCCAGGGAGGGACAGAGGGGCACTTGGGAGTGTCTCCTCTCCTGCATGTCCAGCTGCTGAGGAAACAACTCCTGCCCTGGACACCCCAGCCCTGAGAGCAGAGGGCTGTGCTGGCTGGGAGAGGAGAGGAGGTGTTGGAGTTGACAGTTTCCTCTCACACTTTGAGTATGACTCTGCTGCCTGGAGCCATCCCTGCAGGGAGCTGTTTCTCTGTCCCCACGTCTCTCCCTGTCAGTGCTCACAGACCCCATCCCACCTGCTGGGCGCTCAGCTTTGCCCTGCAGAAACCTCCTGGGGCAGGACACTGCCCAGGGCACCTCAATGTCTGCAGGTGCTATGGAGCAGGGGAGACAAACCTTGGTGAGGCTGGAAAGGTGATGCTGGTTCTGTCCTTAGGCTGAGGGGTGAGTGAAGGCATTTGCTGAGTCCCTCCCAGAACTGCTCCTCTCTCGGTGTCACTGTTTTGAAGCCTCCGTCTCCTGTCTAAACCTGACAGATCCAATCCCATTTCACCCCAGCCAGAGAGAATAAAACTGAAAGCATGGACTCATGACACCTCCTTCCCTTTCATATATACCCTGCTTCTCCTCCAGAAATGTCCCGGGAGTGAGCAGGCGTGGTGGGCCGCCCTGACACATGCAGCACTCCCTTGATGGGACCTGCCCTGCCGGGGGTCTCTCCTTCCATCCAGACATTCTCCCTGCAGTGCCATGGGGAGCTCCCTGGGCAGGCTGAGCACTCACCCTCGCAGATGACAGAGTCACTGCCCCAGCCACAAAGCACCCTGGGGTGCAGGAAAACTGCTCTGATTTACAGCCTTTGGCAGATATGTGCGCACACCCCGGCTTCGCACCCCTGCAGTGTCCCTGGGAGAAGGTAGCAGGATGCCCTATCCCTGTGATGGTGTGGCAGGGAATGCCTGCTCTCAAGTATCTCCCCCTCCTCTGCACTGGAAAGCCAGGAGAGCAATCCTTAAAAATGAAATCACGGGTTTGGATGGGTTTTGGAGACCTTTCCAGGAAACTCAGTAGTGTTGTCCTTCAGCCAAAGAGACTTACTGTGTCAAGGGCTGTAAAAATTTCTCCCACAATGAGCTCTTCTTCATCCGCCCACTCCAGATTACTTTTCACTTCTCTCTGCCTTGTCTCATCTCATCTCAGCAGCAGCAAGCAGTGCCCAGAGCCCTGCTGCTCCTTGCAGAGAAGCTGCTCCTGCACACAGCTGTCTCTGGGCAGTGCTGCCCAGTTGCCATGAGCTCCCTCCATCCCTGCAGACTGGCCCCACTCAGAAGCAGAAGCCCCGCTGAGCTCATGAATTTCTCTGTCCCTTGTGCTCCCTCCTCCTGGGAAGTGTTCACTGAGGTAAACCAAAATAATCACCTTTGCTGCCTCTCTAAATAATGCAGAAAGACCAGTTACAGCACTGCGCTTTGTTTCATCAGAGCATGGTTATCTAGGAGAGGTGGAAATGTCCCACTTTAGAAATCCATATTCCCATGTCTTAACTGGGCAGGACACCTAGAAGGGGTCAGGAAGGGAGTTCATTTACCCATGCTTCAGATGCTGGTTCAGATGAGTCTATCTGGCCATCTCATGCCTGTTTAGAAGCCCCTGGGATGCAGTGGGATTCAGCCAACTCCCATGAACTTCACAGACAAACAGGAGGTGGGATTCCCCTTGCCAAAACTGAAGTGGGCACAACATAGATCTCTGCATGGAAGCTCCTTGTCTAAGCTCCGGTTATAATCACTGGAGATGGAAGGTGGGAGTCAGCTGATCACACACACACACCTGGTGACATTGGAAGAGACAGAGGTGGTCCAGGGCATGTGCCAGTGTGTGCTTGCTCTGATGGAGCAACTGGGAGACCCACATCCTTATGGAGCATCAGCTAGGGGCCAGGTGGAGAATTCCCTTGGCCATCTCAAATGACACTAGGTGCCTCCTACTACTAGAGCTCCACTCACTATAAAGCTGAGACATAGGAAGATCCCAATGTTACACACAGTTAATGCAATTCAGTGCAGACACTTGATTTAATGACATAGAAATAGGTCTGCAGGGCCATGTCGGATGCCTAGGGTGTCCAGCACATCCACATGTCTCTAGTAGTTCCAGCATGGGACCTACAGGAAAGCCATGGCCCTTTGGAGTGGTTGTTGTGCAAGTGCCCCAGGGCATCTTGGGTTTCCTACATGTGCCCAAACAAATGAATGCCACCACTATCTTTAGGCAAAGTCCATCCCATCTACATCCAAGCATGCTGCACAAATGGGAGGCACATCACACCAAGGTCTCTACTCCAGTATGTGCACGCTCAGACCCTTCTTGCTCTCCTCCCTCTGAACCTCTTCTCACCCTCCAAATGATATGAACAGGGACTGGGCTAATGATGTCGTCAGGGTGGCTGGATCACAGGCCGCCCAGGCCCAGGGACTCCTTCAGTGGCACATTGTCCTTCCTGGAGATCGCTTCACCTCCGTCACAGGGCACCAAGGTGCTGCAGAGTCAGCTCAGGCAAAAAACCCTCTCCTGCCATTCCTGCACAGCCCAGTTCTGTTTCTCACTGGCGTTGGGCACTGCAGGCTTTGCTCTCTTAGTGGGAACCTCCTTTCACCATTACATTGCCACCTGCTATCTAGGCCAGCATGTCACCACTTGCAGTCAAAGCCTTTGTATACCTGAGGTCCCTGCTAAAAGTTTTCCCTGTGACAAATCTTCAGTCGGCACCACATCTGAGGTGCTGAAGCCAAAATATATGCAGCCTGTCACAGGACTGCCCCATGGTTGGAATAACTTAAATGTGGTGGGATCACTCACACGACTGCAGTCCTTCAATGGCAGGGTACAAGTTCTACAGGAGACACCACCAGGGATGATGAGGAGGGGGATGCCCTATGCGTGAAGCGGTATCTTGGATGTATGGAGCTCTTCCATGGGATGGACAAAGGGAGGCAGTTCTAAAAGGCAGAGGAGCTCAGGAAAGCTGGCAGGTCATTAAGCACCAGGCAAGCACAAGAATGCTCCCTATGAACAGTTTGTAAAATTAGCAGACCCCTCTGGACCCCAGCTTGGCTAAACAGGGAGCTCCCACGTGAGCTCCAGGGCAATAAGGCAGCATACGGAAAGGGGAAGAAGGCAGATGCTGCAAAGGAGGCATTTAGAAATATCGTCCAGCAATGTAGGGATGGTGTCAAGGAAGTCAAATCTCCCCTGGGATAGAGACGCTTGCAGGGGATGTGAAGGACAGGAAGAAGAGCTCCTGCTTCAGGAACAGTAGAAGAATAAAAAAGGAAATGTGGGGTCACTGCTGACTGGGGCAGGGATTCTAGCAAAAGCGGATGCAGACAGGTCTGGGGAAGTCAAGTCCTTCCTGGCTTCAGTGTTCACCAACAAGGTCTCCTGTGCTGTTGTGCCTAGAGTAAGGACTGCTGAGGAGAAAACCAGCCTGCAGTGCCCAAGTCTCTAGAACTCAACCCCTACGAGTCTATGGGATTGGATGGCTGGCATCAGAGCTGGCTGCTGTGACAGCAAGGCTGCTTGCTGTCATCTTTGAAAAGTTGTGGAGATCAGCAGAGGTCCCAATGAACAGCAGAAGGAATACGTTGTGTCCATCTTCAAAAACAGCCACATGGACAACCTGGGGAGCTGCAGGCCATTCAGCCTCACATTGATCAAGAGTGTGTCATGGAGCTGTACTTGTGGAGGAGAGGAGAGTAGTGGATGCCCAGCAGACATCCAGATGGGCAAAAAGCTGGTTGGATGATTGAGCTCAGAGGGCTTTCATGAATGGGTCATGCTTGACCAGGAAGCCAGCTGAAGGTGGGGTAGGCAGGGGTATACCCCACATCCTGTCCTGTTTGAAAGGCTCATCAGTGGGGCAGAACAACCCGTGCATCAGGACAGGCAGAGGCCTGACCGACAGAGGAGTGACCCTGAGGAGAAGGCCCTGGAAGTTATGGCGGACGGCATACGAGCCTGTGGTGCGTGCTCACCACAAATCCGGCAAGCTGCATATAGGACTGCATTAGGAAGAGCATGGCCACCCAGGCAAGGGCAGTTCCTTTCTCCCTTGACTCAGCACTGGTGTGGTAATGTCTGGAATAGCGTGTGCCAGTGTGGACTGCCCAGTGCTGGAGGAATGGGGAGCAGCTGGAGAGGGTGCAGAGGAGATCTGCCAAGATGGGCTTGGGGGTCTGAAGCACAAGGCCTGTATGGAGAGGCTGAGGGACCTGGGCTTCTTTAGCCTGCTGAAGTGGAGGCTAAGGCCAATACTGTAATCACCTGTGACTGCTTGAAGGGTGGTTTCAGAGATGAAGGAGCTTTTCTTGGTTGTGGGAAGGAGCATGTGAAGGGGAAAGAGCCACAAACTGCATCTTGAGAGGTTCAGACTGGACTTCAGGTAAAAAGAACATCACTTTTAGGGTAGTGCTGTGGTGCAACAAGACACCCAGAGGGACTCCATGATCAGCCCCTGGCTCTGTGTTTCAAGGATCTGCAAGCAAGGACGGAGGAATTTCAGTAAAGGCGGGGAGATCCTGCAGTGAGTGCAAGGTGGGGAAGCAGGTTGGGTGTCTACAGGCTGCAGGGAAACAGGTGCAGCTTTGGGACAGCTTAGGGCAGCCTGTGTTGGAGATGACCAAGGGCACTGCCCAGGCTGAAAGCCTCCAAAAGAACTGAGGTCTTTTTCCCTTTCTCTATGGCTGATGTGTCTGCCACCGAGGCCTACAAGAAGATGATGTTTCCTTACAGCACTGGGCCTTGTTGCCTCCTCACCCCCGGGGTTCCCAGGAGGTGTTGTAATGTTGTCCTGCACTCGGCACTGTGTACCCCCCCACCCTCACACTGCCCCCAGGAAGAGCCCTCAGCAACACTTGATGGAAAGCATCACCCTTCCCAGGAGCTGGCTGTCAGTGCCTGGTCACTCTGCTTGATAACACACATCAAGGTTGACTTGGTATCACAGCCACCCTCACATTGCCTTTGCCTACCTGCAACCAATGCTTCCAACTTTCGGCTCTAATCAGCCCCTGGGGAGCCTTTGTTGGTAATGGCCCTCAGTGGGATCCGTTATCTTTCCAAGAAACTTGGGATTTGCTTCTTGAGAGGTTGCTTCAGCCTTTTCTCTTCATCTGAGCTTCATGGGCTCAGCACCAAATACACCAGAGGGGTCATTAAAATGCAAAAAAAAACCTAAGGAGCCATGCCTCTTTCCATAATTTTCTTCAGCTCTTCAATTCTGGTGTGGATAATTTGAAAGTTTGCAGGCGTGTATTTAGAAGAGGAAGAGGTCAATGAGCACCTGAAAAAGAAAGATGTCTGCTTCTTAAGCTTTCTTGATTCTTCAGTTTCAGAACAAGTCACACCCACATTCCCCAATTCATACTGACCCACAGTGTCTCCTAATGAAGTCTGGACATGCAGGAAAAGCAGTATACTTGATAGGACACCTGTATGGACAACCTTCCTCCCCAGCTCCCCAGCCCTGCCATTTCCCTCATCACCACTGGGGACTTCACATCACTCTTGTGAAAATCCAACCTTTTGCCACTCGAGTCTGTACCTGAATGATACAGCTCATGTGCACCAGTTCCCACCTGCTTTCCTTTGAGAAGTAGCTGCATACAGATGCAGAAGGGTTTTTCTTAATAGCAAACAAAAAAATTATAGTTTGGAACAGTTTAATAAAAGATACAAAAAAAACATTCGTCAACTGTATGTCAAGTCCAAGCTGCCTCCAGTGAGGTTCACTGCCCACAAGACATAACCTTCCTTGAAATGTTTTCCACAGATAGATAGGAAAGGATAGACAAGAAACACAACAAAGGAGAGGGCTAAAGAGACAACGAGACTGCTGAAATGTGAGGCAAGCTTCAGACTCCCAACAGCTCAGAGCAGCAACTGGAGAGCTGAGAGGTACCTGAATGATAAAGGGCAAGGGGAGGAGGAAAACTGGGAAACTATGGAAAGTGCATGTGCCCAGAGGGTCTGATGCGAAGATGCCGTTAGAAATGACCAATTTAATCAGGACATGTGGAAACCTGTGAGAGATCACTGAGACTACATCCGCAGTCTAACAGAGAGAGCAGTGGAAACACAAGGTCAAGGGCAGATTGATATTCCTTCTCCCCAGATTAATACCCTTCCTGAAGATTTCCACTATTTCATCATAGGGAAACATTGACATTAAAATTAGCCAATCATTTGAGCTGATGAAAGTGTGCTCCTATTTTTGAAATGTTGAAAACAGTTCTTCACCTTTCCAAGCAGAGCTCAGCTCTTCAACCACACGCACCCAGGGGCCCTTGGAGAGGCCCTGGTGTCTCTGAGGCACCTGCCCAGGCCTGGCAGCTCTCAGAGAGGACCTGCAGGAGACTGGAGCCCCTTGGAGCTGCAGAGGGATGCTGGGTAGAGGGGACCTGGGCACCTGCAATGGCACCAGCCATCCATGACCCTGTGACTGCATCCCACCCCAGATCTGAAAATCATTTTACCTTACCAAAAAAAAAAAAAAAAGAGTCCCTAAAAGATCAGTGTATCAAAAAAGAACCAAACAAAAAAGGCAATAAGAACACAAAGAAGTTTCAAATGCTGAAAAGTGTAAGAAAACATGTATATTTTTTGCTTTAGATAATATATTTAATTTCTTTCTTGTTTCTTTTTTATTGGCAGTTTCTAAAGATTTCTTTTATAATAAGGCCTACAATATTAAAAAGGATATTTTTGTGTCTCGCACAAGTCCAGTGCCCTCAAACCACTCCCTGCTGAGAAGCTTCCTTGCCGCTCCTCAATCTTTGCACACAGCGAGTTGCACCATGAGGTGTCGAGCTCTCACAACTGGTAGAGGAAGCAGCCTGATCACCTTCAATGTAAACGCTCTATTTACTGATGGCTGAAATTGCACCAATCTTAATGTACCTGTGTTACAGTGATGTCTTAAAGTAGTCCCTACACATCTAGCCACAAACCCTTTTCATTCCCTGCATGGTCATGAAGCACAACTCCATTTTAGGTGACAACAGGGATGGGAATTATCTCACCCGATTCCAGACCCCTTCAGCACAGATGTCTCTGGCTAACCCAGTTGTCTGGACTTTCCTTTCTAGTCGATGGAAAACAAAACTTGTTCCACTGAGAGGTCTTGAGATGCTTCTTCTGGTGACCAGCCAATGCTCCAGAAAGGTTCCCATAGTTCCTGGCTCACATTTCCCAGCACCACACAGGAACACAGCTACACAGGGCATCTCAGGCAGCAATGGCCTCTATATGTGTCTATAAAGGCCTTTCTGTAAAATTCTCGTCATTGGTGGAAATCTATGCAAAAAAATAGCTCTATGCAAGAATTGAAAAATACCCTTTGTTTTTAGAACGTCAAATACTTTTTATCAATTCGAATGAATATTTTCTTTCTTTTTGATGGGCAGCACCATATGCATGCACTACAGAAATTACTCTATGTGAGCTTAAAGGTTTATATAGATGTACAGTTAATCAACGTGATACATTTCCTACCAACACTCTGAACGGGAAACCTTGTTCTGAGAAACTTCTGTATTCAAGTTGACATGTCTCCTCTCTCTTCTTCTGCCTCTCTCTCCTCTCTTCCTCTGCCTAGTCTGTCTTTACAGAGGCCTCATGGCCCCTCTGCCCTCCAGGGAAGTCTCCTGTGGGATCCTGCCAGGCACATCCTGAAGGAGCTGAAATCGGCTCTCCTGCAGCCCTGGGCTGTGCTTCGCCTTTTTGTCTTACTTTTACTCAGAATTATGTTCCTCACCTTTCCACATGCTCCTCTCTTCTCTAAGGCAGTCATTTCTGACCTGACAGGTCAGGTGTCCAACTCAGCTGAGCACCTTTTGCACTGTGTCCCTGAGCTGGTTGAGGCCTGCAGGTTCTGAAGCTCTTGCCTGATCAGCTCAGGCACAGCCTGGGCATTAGCTCACTCATGGACTCTTCTTTGCAAGCGAAGCCCCTCTGAGATGAAATTGCAAGTGTGGATCTGAGGCTAACTGGGACAAAGGTCCCCTGTTGGCAGTGAGGTGTGGATAAAAGGAAGTGAGGGTCAGTTCCTTGTAGGGTGGTCCAGGACTGCCCCAGCAGGCCTTGCACAGTCCAGATCACCCACTCATCATGAAAGTGTACACTGGAGCCTGCAGAATGACTCCTTCTTGGCATTACACTATAAATATCCTTCTGACTGATACTAATACATGATGTGCTACTTTGGGCAAGTTGATCTGGCAAAGGAAGCCTCCAGATAATATCCGTGGTGTCTCTGGGCTACAGAGGCAGCACCCTGGACTCGGAGGAGACCTAGGCGAGGAGCTGTGTGCAGCTTGGTGGGAGGTCTGTCCCAGAGGGCTAGTCCTGAGCAGGGTGGCCATGAGCCATGCCTGCCTGCTTGCCTGCTGGCCATGGGCTGGTGGGGTGGCTGCAGCAGAGGTGACCTCACAGTCAGCACCCAGATGGGTCCCTGTCACCTGCGTCACCCCCTCCCTTCCCCAGGGCTGTCACTTCTTCTGGATGGACTCTCTGAGGTGCTGTGTGATGTCACAAAGCCTGCTGGCCAGCACATCTGCTGAGGGCCAATCAGGCAGCTGCAGTGGAACTGGTCTCACAATCAGCACCGAAGCCATGTCCCCTTTGCCTGCCTCTCCCCATCCCCTGACCATGTATCGTCTCTGATGGGATGAGAGGTGGCATGATTCTCTTCTTGCCCTCAAACCAGAACCCAGCCCATGAGCTTCCCATACAAGAGGTGACCTCACCATCAACACTTCAGGATGGCACAGATGAGCAGGGACTTTGTGATTTAGGACTTGAAGAGAAAAAAAGGACGTCCACAGAGGGTTGGAAGGGGCATGGGCTAAGCAGGAAGAGGATACAGACATGGCCTATGGCGGAAGGGATGGAGTTAGGCAAGTCAAAGCACAGCTGGAGCTGGAGCTGGAGCTGGAGCTGGAGCTGGAGCTGGAGCTGGGAAGGGATGGGGAGGGTAACTTGAAGGGCTTCTGCAAGGACGCTGGCAGCACAAGGCAGCCAGCCAAGGAGAATGTGGTCTCCTTGCTCGGTGGGGCAGGGGACATAGTGACAAAGACGGGCGAAAGGTTGAGGAGCTCATTGCCTCTTTTACCTTGTCTTTTCCTGGTCTTGTCTACTGACAGGCCTCCCTGGCCCCCGAGTCCTTTGGCAGCATCTGTGTTAGCAAAGCCTCACCCCTGGTAGAGGAGGATGCAGCTGGGGAGGACTTTTGCCCAGTGGGAATACACAAGTCCATGGGACCACATGGGAAGCACCCCAGGGTGCAGGGAGAGGTGTCTGGAGTCACTGCAACGCTGCTCCCAATTGTTTGTGAAATGTCAGGGTAATCAGGGAGGTTCCTGATGACTGGGAAAAGGCACACATCACACCCATTTTCTGGAAGGGCAAGAGGGAGGGTGTGGGGAACGACAGGCTGGTCATCTTCATCTCAGTCCCTGGGAAGGTGATGCAGCAAATCCTCCTGGAAACCATCTCAAAGCATAGGAAGGAGAAGACCTGGAAGAGGCAGCATGCGCTGATCAAGGGGAAATGGAAAGCATGCCTGACCAACCTGATTGCCTGCGTGCACAATGAAAGGGGAGTGTGGCGAGATGTTTTAGGGACTCCTTTAAAACCTCATGATAACGCAGGTATGTTGAGATTTGTGCAAATCTGGCCATCCAGAAGAAGAGCATTTCCTTGAAGCTGGTCACCCTGCTTTCCTCACCAGTCGAGAGAGCTCGACATCTCAGAGTGCGATGTGCTCTGCGCAAAGAGTGAGGAGTGGCATGGACAGCCACGGGCAGGGTGTGGTTTTCTGAGCACTGGGCTCTGTGTGAGACACAAAAATATCTTGTTTAGTGGCGTAGGCCTGATGATTGTAACAAATTGTTTAGAAAATGACATTATAAGCAAAGCACGAAAGAAATTAAGAAATAGATTGAAAGCAAAGAAATGTTTTGTTATGCTTTCCAACTTTTAATTTTTTTGTGTGTGTTCCTATTATCTTTCTTGATTTATTTTATTTTTCTTAATATAGTGGTCTTTTAGGGGAATGTTTTGTTTTTAGTTTTTGCTTTTTTTTTTTTTTTTGTTAAGAAAGAGATTTTCAGAGCTGGGGTGGGATGCAGTCACAGGGTCATGGACAGCTGGTGCTGCTGCAGGTGCCTGGTCCCCTCTGCCCAGCCTCCCTCTGCAGCTCTGAGGGGCTCCAGTCTCCCGCAGGTCCCCTGTGAGAGCCTCCGGGCCCAGGCAGGTCCCTCAGGGACACTGGGGCCTCTCCAAGGGCCCCTGGGTGCTTGTGTTTGGACAGCTGAGCTCTGCCTGGAAAGGTGAAGAACTGTTTTCAACATTTCAAAAATAGGAACACACTTTCATCAGTTCAGATGATTGGCTAATTTTACTGTCAATGTTTTCCTATGATGAAATAGTGGAAATCTCCAGGAAGGGTGTTAGTCTCGGGAGAAGAAATATCGATCTGCCTATTAACCTGCATGACCACTGCTCTGTCTCTTATGCTGTGGATTTAATCTCAGTAACCTTTCATATTTTTCCATATATCCTGCTTAACTGGTCATTTCTAAAGTCATCAAGATCCTTCTCAAGATCCTTCGTGACCAAAGCTCTTTTGTGGCAAAACAAAGAAACAACAACAACAAAAAAACAACCAAGCAAGCAAACAAATGAAACCAGCGCCAATGAGTTAAGGGAGAGCAGGGGTGGGGTGGGCTGTATGGGAAGCGATCAGGGTGGTAAAAGAGAGAGACTTGGGTGGGGGGGGAAGAAAAAAGAAATTAAAAGTGAAACCAAGGATTGCTCAGGGCTGTCTTGGGGATTCCTGCCAAGAAGCCCTGCATCTGAATAATTCTGACTGGAGGAGGAGAAGAAAGCTGGCTTGCTTCCACTGTCACAGGGCACCTGCATGCTTTCCCTGACATCCACAAGAGAAGCTTGAGAGTGGGAAGAACCATGGACTCCTTCAGGGTGGAAGGGACCTCAGGAGGTCTGTAGGCCAATCTCCTTGCTCCCAGCAGGGTCAGCTCTGGGGTCAGAGCAGGTTGCTCTGGGCTTCATCCAGTGTGGTCTTGGAAACCTCCAAGGCAGGACACTGCACAGCCTCTCTTGGCAACCACTTCCAGTGCTTCACCATCCTCATAGTGGAAAAGCTTTTCCTTATCTCCCGCACGAATGTCTCTTCTTCCAACTTATGCCCATTGTCTCTTGTCCCCCCACCATGCACCCTGGTGAAGAGCCTGCCCCCATCTTCTTGAGGACCTCCTTGTAGCCATTGGAAGGGTGCTATGAGATCCCTCCAAAGACATCTCTTCTCCAAGTGGAACCAGCCCCATTTCCTCACAGAACAAGTGCTCCCCCTCCCCGACTACTGTGAGGGCCCTCAGCGAGACTCGCTCCCACTTATCATCCTCTTCTTGTTCTGGGAACCCAAACCGGGATGCAGGGTTCTAGATGTGCTCTAATGAATACTGACTAGAAGGTGATCACCATTTCCCTCCACCTCCTGGCTGTGCTCCTGCTCATGCAGCCCACGATGCTTCTGGCCTTCTTTGCTGCCAGGGAATGCTGCTGCCTCATGTTTTGCCTCCTGTCTCCCAGCACCCTCAGGTCCTTTTCCACAGAGCTGCTCCCCAGGCCCTCAGGCCGCAGCCTGTGACACAGTGGGGTGTTGGTTTATCACAGGTGCAAGCCCTGGCATTTGTCCTTGTTGAATTCCATGAGGTTGCTGACAGCCCATTCCTCCTGCCTGTCTAGGTCCCTCTCAATGGCAGCCCTCAAGAATATGGCTGACCCCCAACCCCCCACTTCCAGTTTGGGGTCATCTACAAGCACCGTGAGTGTTGCGTCCTCCGTGTAACTAATACAGATGATAAACAGGACAAGTTCCTGGAGAGACCCTCAGGTGCTCCACTTCTCCCTGGCTTCCAAGAAGAGTACTACCCATTCACCACTGCCCTCTCAGCCTGATCATCCAAGCAGCTTTTTACCCACCCAGTTGTCTGCTCTTTTAGACTGTAACGTTCTAACGTGCATGCAAGGATATTGTGGGAGACAGTGTCAAATACCTTGCCAAAGTCTAGGTAAAGGACATTTACCACACATCCGAGCTGCTCCTACACACAAGACATCCTCCCTCCTCATCTTCCCTGACAGTCTCTCCTGAATAGAGTGTACCCTACAAGAATTGCCCTCCAGTCATGTGAGTGATCCCACCACATCTCAGTCATTCCAATGATGTTTCACACCTGTGAAAACTTGTACATCTCCATCTGCTCCTGTCTCTACCCCAGGCTGAATACATTTGCATATATTTGGGCTGCAGAGCATCAGCTGTGGCACAGAGAGCAGACTGGTTGTGGTGAAACCTGTTACCAAGAGCACTGTGCGTGCCATGGCCCCACTTCAGAGCAGAGCCATGCTGGCAGAGATAGCAGGTGGCAATGTAATGGTGAAAGGAGGTTCCCACTGAGAGAGCAAAGGCTGCAGTGCCCAAGGCCAGCGAGAAACAGAGCTGGGCTGTGCAGGAGTGCCAGGAGAGACGTTGGCTGCCTGGGCTGACTTTGCAGCATCTTGGGCCCTGTGACAGAGGTGAAGCGATCTCCAGGCAGGAGGAGGTGCCACTGAAGAAGTCCGTGGCACTGGGCAGCCTGTGATCGAGCCACCCTGAGGTCATCATTAGCCCAGTCCCTGTTCATATCATTTGGGGGGTGAGAAAAGGTTCAGGAGGAGGAGAGCAAGAAGGGTTTGAGAGTGCAGAGACTAGAGCAGAGACCTTGGTGTGATGTGCCTCCCATTTATGCAGCACGCTTGAATGCAGTCGGGATGGACTTGGCCTAAAGGCAGTGGTGGGATTCAGGTGTCTGGGCACAGGTAGGAAAGCCTGAGATAACCTGTATTGTCTGCCCAGCAACCACTCCAAAGGGGCATGGTTTTCCCATAGGTCCCATCCATGCGGTTATGCTAGAAACCCCGGGCATCTGACATGGCCCTGCCAGCCTGTTTCTATGTCATTACATCACGTGTCTGCACTGAATTGCATTAGCAGTTTGCACTGTAGGCATCTCCATGTGTCTCAGCATCATAGTGAGGGGTGCTCCATCTGCAGGGATTATAACCGGAGCTTAGACAAGGAGCTTGTGTGCAGACATCTATGTTATGCTCACTTCAGCTTGGGCAAGGGGAATCCCACCTGCTGTGTGTTTGTGGAGTTCACAGGAATTTGCTGAATCCCACTGCAGCCCAGGACCTTCCAAACCAGATTGAGATGCCCAGATTGATTCATCTGAGTCAGCACCTGAACCATTTGTCAATGAGCTCCCTTCTTGCTCCTTTCTACCTGTCCTGCCTAGTGAAGGGATAGGAATCGGGGCTTCCAGAGTCAGACATTTCCACCTCTTGCAGATAACCATCCTCTGATGAAACAATCTGTAACTCCTTCAGTGCCTAGAGAGGGCCCATTGGTGATTATTTTAGTTTATTGGAGTGAACATTTCCCAGGAGGAGGGAGCACAAGGGACAGAAAAATTCATAAGCTCAGCGGGGCCTCTGCTCCTGAGGGGGTCCAGGCTCTGGGGATGGAGGGAGTTCATGGCAGCCTGGCAGCACTGCCCAGACACAGCTGCGTGCAGGAGCAGCTCCTCTGCAAAGAGCAGCAGGGCTCCGGGCACTGCCTGCTGCTGCTGCCATGAGATGAGAGAAGACAGAGAGAAGTGCAAGGCTGTGTGGAGTGGGAGGCCAGAGGAGAGCTCCTTGTGGGAGAAATCTTCACAGCCCTTGACACAGTAAGTCTCTGGCTGCAGGGCAATGCTACTGAGGATCCTGGAGGGGTCTGCTGAACCCATCCCATCCCATAACTGACAGGCTTTTTAAGGATCGCTCTCCGGGCTCCTCCAGAGCATAGGCAGAGGAGGAGATGCTTCAGAGCAGGGATTCCCTGCCACACCATCACAGGGACAGGGCGTGCAGCTCCATTCTGCCAGGGGTGGCTTTCGGGGTGTGAAGCCAGGGAGTACACACAGGTCTGCGCAGGGCTGTGATTCAGAGCAGTGTCCCTGCACCTCAGCATGATGTGAGCCTGGGGCAACGACTGTGCTGTCTGCGAGGATGAGCCCTCAGCCTGCCTGGGGAGCTCCCCACAGCACTATGGGGAGAAACTCTGGGAGAGAGAAGCAACCCCCAGCAGGGCAGGTTCATTCTCCTGCTGAGAGGGTGCTGCGTGTGTCAGGGCTGCTCACAGCTCTAGATCATGCACAGGAGATGCGCAAGGGGTCTTTTCAAGAGGAGATCAAGAGAAGGGCTTCTTGAAAGGGAAGGAGCTTTCCTTCAGGTGCCTGCACTTTCAGTTTCCTAATTTTTGGCAGGGAGAATGAAGGAAGGAGTTTTCTGCTTTGTCAAGCAAGTGGGACTCCTAAACCTTCACTCTCAGAGATTAATAGGTCAGTGGGAAACCTCAGGAAGTCACTTCATCCCCACCTTAGCCTACAGATAGCATCAACACCACCTTTGTGGCCTCATAGGAGTTTATGTGACCTGCTGCTTAGGACGTGCATGCACAGAGAGGCCTCTAGACAGTGCCCTGATCCGGGAGGTTTCTGCAGGGCACAACTGAGCACACAGCGGGTGGGATGGGGTCTGTGAGCACTGAGCGGGAGAAGATGTTGAGACAGAGAAAGAGCTGGCAGCAGGGACGGCTCCAGGCAGCAGAGATGGGCAGGGAATGAGAGGGAACTGCAGGGCATGAGCCACCTCCTCTGCAGCCAGACCTGCGTCAGAGGAGAGGGGCATCTCTCCTGCTATGGGCCCATTTCATGCTACCTGACAAGGGGGCTGAGAGTGACTGCCCTGCAGTGTCACCATCTGCGAGGTGGCATGCCCAGCTGGGTAAGGGGAAGGCTTTCCAGAATGCCTCTGTGTCTCTCTCTTCTTGCCTCCCTTGGCACCAGGATCATGGTGTTGCTCCTTGTTTGCCCTCCTGTCCATGCTGCTCCTGTTCTTGTTCTTGGGCTTTCTGGGGTTGGGTGTTTTCAGCTGCAGTTCAGACAGTGATGCTGCAAGTTGTGGAACAGAGGGCTCTGCATGGAAAAGAGATTGCTCCAGCCCCCTTCTACCTGTGGAGCTCCCAGAAATGCAGTCCATGGGGCTGGGAAATGAACTGACTCTCCCTTAGAGATAGCCCATCTTCAGTCCTAAGAGTCCTTTGACTGTTTGCCTGTGGTGTCCTGGCAGCCTGCGTGCTTCCCTCTAGAAAGGCACTGCTGCCTCATAGCACCTCTGTGATATCTGAGAGACCCATGAGGAAGGTGCAGAGATGCTGGGAGTATGGAGATGGTGGTGGGAGGCTGTATGTGGGCATCTGAAAAGAGGCCTGTGTGTCCTTGGCTAGAAGGGGAGTGTGGAGAGCTCCGTCAGGTGCCCGGAGAAAGGGGGAGAAGTTTGGAGCTGTGCACTTTGAAACTGGACTCGTGTGCTGTCAGCAGGGGCTGGTTTCCTTCTAGGGCAACATATGAGTGTGATCATCCTCCAGCTCAAAGAGTTGCAAACACAAGACAACTGGGAACGAGACTAATACACAGACTAGCTGTCCTCACTCTGCAACAAGGGACAGTGGATGCTTTCCTCTCAGTACTCACAGTAGAAATGCCAAGGATTTCTGCCTTTGAGGAACACTCCCCAGGGGTGACAAGACGATCTTAAAGAAAATAAAATATCCCTGAAAGTCTCTTCCGCAAACCTTATTCTTTAGAATTGCGAGTGACAATGCTGAAAAGCCCTTCTACACCATGAGTGGATTTCACCTGACAGAAAGTGTGACTGTCAGAGCTGGTCACCCCCATTCCCCTGTGCCCACTGCTTGACAGCAGGATTGACTGCTCTGGAGCCCGTGGGCAGGGGTCCCTGCTCCTCGCAGCACACTCAGCCAGTGCAAAGTGGAGCTCAAGCAAGGGAGCTACATGAAGATCCTCTCAGTAAAGAGAGAGGCAATGTGGGGGGTTGTATGAGGACTGCAACATTTTTTTTTTTTCTTGAAAAGTTTCTGCTAACTTCTCGATGTCTTTTCTTCTTTGCACAGTTCCCTATGCCTGGACATAGCAAAATGTCCAACAGCAGCTCCATCAACCAGTTCCTCCTCCTGGCATTTGCGGACACACGGGAGCTGCAGCTCTTGCACTTCTCACTCTTCCTGGGCATCTACCTGGCTGCCCTCCTGGGCAATGGCCTCATCGTTGCAGCTGTAGCCTGTGACCACCGCCTCCACACCCCCATGTACTTCTTCCTCCTCAACCTCTCTGTTCTGGACCTTGGCTCCATTTCCACCACAGTCCCCAAATCTATGGCCAATTCCCTGTGGGACACCAGGGCCATTTCCTACTCAGGGTGTGCTGCTCAAGTCTTTCTGCTTTTCTTCTTGATTGGAGGAGAGTATTCTCTTCTCACAGTCATGGCCTATGACCGTTTTGTTGCCATCTGCAGACCCCTGCACTATGGGACCATCATGGGCATGAGAGCTTGTGTCAGAAAGGCAGCAGCTGCCTGGGCCAGTGGTTTTCTCTATTCTGTGCTGAATACTGCTAACACATTTTCAATACCACTCTGCCAAGGCAACACAGTGGACCAGTTCTTTTGTGAAGTTCCGCAGATCCTCAAGCTCTCCTGCTCAGACTCCTACCTCAGGGAAGTTGGGCTTATTTTGGTTGGTGCCTGTTTAGCCTTTGGGTGTTTCATTTTCATTGTACAGTCCTACGTGCAGATCTTCACTGCTGTGCTGAGGATTCCCTCTGAGCAAGGTCGACACAAAGCCTTTTCCACATGCCTCCCTCACCTGGCTGTCTTCTCCCTGTTTGTCAGCACTGACCTGTTTGCCTACCTGAAGCCCCCCTCCATCTCCTCACCAGCTCTGGATCTGCTGGTGGCTGTTCTGTATGCAGTGGTGCCTCCAACTCTCAACCCCCTCATCTACAGCATGAGGAACAAGGAGCTGAAAGATGCCCTGAGGAAAGTGATTTCGTGGACATTTTCCAACAGTGGTAACATTGCCATTGCTCTCCACAAATGACTCCCCCTGTGTCCCGTACTGGGACTGAGCTTTGTTTGTTCACTTGATTTTTATTATGACTATTATTACTGTTGTTATTATTATTTGTCACCATGTTGCTACTCCAATGGTTGGATTCTTTCCACCTTTACTGAGACTGCTCTGTCTCACCTGGTGCCCATATAAAGTTGTGTCCAACAGTGGGTCAGAGCTGACTCCCTCACAGTATCTCTGTAATAAAGTAGGTTCTTCCTGGTGCAGTGCCTGAAGGCTGGGCTCTTCCTCCAAAGCCGCTCTCCCTCACGCCCTGTCCCCAGCACATTCTTTGAGACAATCTTGCCCACTCTGCGTGCTGGTCCTTACCCCAAAAGTCACCCCCAGACAAGGCTCCATGCCCAGCTGGAGGACTGGATGTCCAGCTGTGAGGCCTGGGAGGACGAGCCCTCTGCTGGGTCCTCTGCAGGGCTGGCAGGGAGCATGCCGAGGAGGTCCTGGGGCCATCTCCTGGGCCAGCAGACCATCATCCTCCCATGGGGGGCCTCAGGCAGGGTGCCTCAGGGCAAAGATCCATCCCAGCTTGTTGCTGCCTGAACAGAGAGGAGATACTGCCCCAGGAAATTCCTCCCAGACCCAGCCTCTCGTACCAGCTATTTCCTGGCCTCTCTGTGTGCTCCAGACCTCAGCAGACCCCAGAGCCTTCTGATAACCCCGAGGGGACAGGATCAGGGCTGTGCAGGCCCTGGGACCTGGTCGGAGGCTTCCAGGCAGGAGGTCCGTGGTAGCCAGGGCACTGAGGACTGTCATGGGGAGCATGCTAGGGGGATATTTCCCCACCCCAGAACACACCCTGTCCTGTGCGGTGCCTACACAGTGGGGCTGTGGGGCCACATGGAGGGTAGCAGGGCTGGGCCAGTGCAGGGATGAGGCACAGATGGAAGCCACTACACTCCAGAAGCTCCTGACAGGCCTGGCGGGGACTTGCTGCTGCTAGCAGGATTGGGGGTATCTCAAGGCCCACAGCCACCAGCACCACCTGCCAGGACTCCCAGACCCAGCACAGATGGTCAGTGCCCAGAACCACAGCTCACAGTGTCCCCTGTCCTGTGCCACCATCCTCTCTCAAGAACACCGCCGGGTGCATCACTGCCTACCCAGGTGTGGAGAGGAGCTGCTGGAGGTCTTCTCTTCTCCCACCTGCTGATCCTGCCTCAGCCCTGGTGTCAGCCCACAGGCTCTGCCCTGGGTCATGTTATGTCTCCATACACTCCCCTCTGAGACCACATAGGGATCTGCAGTGCCTAGCTCTGCTTGGAGCTGGCCTCCATGGCCTGCCTATGTGGTCCCAGGAGATCCCAGCAAGGCTGTGCTTGGAGGTGAGGCTGTGATTGTCCTCAGTCAAAGTTGGTGGGATGGTCTGACTGGGGGCCAAGGGGAAGAGACAACAACAAGAAGATACAGTAAGGGAAATTTCGAATGAGTTGAAGAAAAAACAAAGAAATGACCATGGTAGTTGAGTAGCACTGGGGCAGGGGACAGGAAATCTTTAAAAACTCTCCTGGAGAAAGCACCTACCAACCTGATCTGTTAAGTTAGCCCAGCTCAGAGTAGATCATGGTCCTGGAGATCTCTGGTGCTCCCTCCCAAACCAAATCCTCTAGGAGGAAGGGCCTGTAAAGTGGAGTCTTGAGCAGGGGACACTGTTGTGGGATTGAGGCCTTGCTGGCATTTGTACTGCCTGGTCAAGCCTGTCCTCAGAGTTACACAGTGAGTGAGTTCATCCTCAAAAGAAGTCTCTACTCCATGGGCAACAGGAGTCAAAACAGTTCCAGGAGACTACAGAGAAGTTCTCAGGAACACACCAGGCATTCAGGCCCTTCGACTGCTGAGGTGTCCCCAGACCGGTGCTTTGCATCCTGGGTCTGAAGGGCTGGGATATCTTTAGAGTCAGAGCAGATCACAGTCCCATCTCCTGGGCTCACAGGTTACGGGGCATCAGCAGGGCTGTACTGGCTGCAGGGAGGGAATCACTGCCCAGGGCATGAGCAGATCCCCCTCTGACCTCCCCTCTCTCTTCACACCCTGGAACAGAGATTGTGTTTCCCATGTTGGTCCTCCCTGCCGGGCTGTATTCCCAGGCGGAGGGGACGCAGGCTCCACACTGGGGAAATGCAGGAGAGCCCAGTCTCATCTAGAGGAGCGGGGTCCCACCACACCTGCTGGGTGGCCAGGTCTGCAGGCTGCAGACCCCACTCTGTTCCCTGCAGACCTCCTGCCTGGGGCTGCAGGGTGCCTGGCAAGAAGGCAGGCATGCCTGGGGGTCTGGTGCCATTGGAGCAGTGGTCTTTGCACCAGCCTCTGTCTGTAAGGGACTCAGGAGCTTCTCCGCCTCCATGTTAGTGGCAAAGTTTGTGTCCCAGCTTCTCTCTGGAGAGCTGAGGATTTCATTCTTGGGAGAAGGGGAAAAAGGAAAGCCTTTTTTCCATGGAATCACCCCATCAACCCTCTACTACCTTCTCCTGCTGTATCACCCCAGAAGTCCTTTGGCAGGAGCATTTTTTTCGTTTCTGACCCTCTACCTGACCCTGCTTTGAGCAGCACGTTGCACTACAGGCCTCCTGTGGTCTCTTCAAGCTGAATTATCCTGAACGCCCATGATCTCAGGCCCCATTTCAAGCACAGAACAAATGTCTCTGGGACAAGAGTCCCTTGTGCTTTATGTGACCATCTAAAAGGAGGCAGGTGAACACCTCCCCCTCCCTGTTGACTGTAAGGGCAGCCTGGGAGGCACCTGAAGTCCAGTGTGAACCTCTCAAGATGCAGTTTGTGGCTCTTTCCCCTTCTCATGCTGTTTCCCTACACTAAGAAAAACTCCATCATCTCTGAACCCACCCTTCAAGCAGTCACAGGCTCCTATTCTATTGCCCTTTGCTTGCACTTCAGCAGGCTAAGGAAGCCCAGGTCCCTCACCCTCTCCTCATGGATGGGGTTATTCCCGCCTAGGTTCAGGACTTGACTCTTCACTTGTAAATCTTCATAAAGTATCTGTTGTCCGAATCACCAGAGTTTCTCAAGATCCTTCGGGACTGAAGCTCCTCTGCATCAAAACAAAACAAAACAAATCAATCAACCAACCAAACCAAACCAGTGCCAATGAGCTAAGGGTGAGAAGGGGTGGGCTGATTGTATGGGAAGAGATCAGGATGGTAAAAGGGACAAACCTGAGGGGGGGGGGGATGACAAGGAGATTAAAAGAGAAGCCAAGTATTGATCAGGGCTGTTTGGGGGATTCCTTCCAAGAAGCCCTGCATCTGAATAATTCTGACTGGAGGAGGACAAGAAAGCTGGTCTGCTTCCACTGCCACAGGGCACCTGCATGCTTTCCCTGACATCAACAAGAACAGATGTCACTTGTGAGGAGAGATGGGCAGCTTACTGCTGCTGAAACATCACCAACTGAACCAGTTTCTTCAGTGCCTCCTTGAGCTCCTTGTTCCTCAAACTGTAGATGAGGGGGTTCACTGCTGGAGGCACCACTGAGTACAGAATGGCCAGCACCAGATCCAGAGCTGGGGAGGAGAGGGAGGGGGGCTTCAGGTAGGCAAACAGGTCAGTGCTGACACACAGGGAGACCACGGCCAGGTGAGGCAGGCACATGGAAAAGGCTTTGTGCCAGCCCTGCTGAGAGGGGATCCTCAGAACAACAGTGAAGATCTGCACATAGGACAGCACAATGAAGACAAAGCACCCAAAGACTAAACAGACATTAACCACAAGAAGCCCAACTTTGCTGAGGTAGGAGTCTGAGCAGGAGAGCTTCAGGATCTGGGGGATTTCACAGAAGAACTGGTCCACTGTGTTGCCTTGGCAGAGTGGTATTGAAAATGTGTTCCCAGTGTGTAGGATACCATTGAGAAAACCACTGCTCCAGGCAGCTGCTGCCATTTTGACACAAGCTCTGCTGCCCATGATGGTCCCATAGTGCAGGGGTCTGCAGATGGCAATGTAGCGGTCATAGGCCATGACTGTGAGGAGATAAAACTCTGCTGCAAATAAAAAAATGCAGAAAAATATCTGTGCAGCACATCCTGAGTAGGAAATGGCCCTGGTGTCCCACAGGGAATTGGCCATGGATTTGGGGACAGTGGTAGAGATGGAACCAATGTCGAGGAGGGAGAGGTTGAGGAGGAAGAAGTACATGGGGGTGTGGAGGCAGTGGTCGCAGGCTACGGCTGTGATGATGAGGCCGTTGCCCAGGAGGGCAGCCAGGTAGATGCCCAGGAAGAGCGTGAAGTGCAAGAGCTGCAGCTCCCGTGTGTCCGCAAATGCCAGGAGGAGGAACTCGTTGAGGGAGCTGCTGTTGGACATTTGCTTCCTCGGGACTTTGTGGACTGTGCAAGGAGGAAAAGACTGCGGCAAGTTAGAGCAGGCTTCTCTGAGCCAGACCCACTCTGTTTCTCACAGAAACCCCCACCTTGCCTCTGTCCTTTACCTTCCTTCAGCTCCCAAGAAGATGACGTTTCCTTACAGCACTGGGCCTTGTTGCCTCCTCACCCCCGGGGTTCCCAGGAGGTGTTGTAATGTTGTCCTGCACTCGGCACTGTGTACCCCCCCACCCTCACACTGCCCCCAGGAAGAGCCCTCAGCAACACTTGATGGAAAGCATCACCCTACCCAGGGGCTGGCTGTCAGGGCCTGGTCACTCTGCTTGATAACACATGTCAAGGTTGACTTGGTATCACAGCCACCCTCACATTGCCTTTGCCTACCTGCAACCAATGCTTCCAACTTTCTGCTCTAATCAGCCTCTGGGGAGCCTTTATTGATAATGGCCCTCAGTGGGACCCAGTAATGCTCCAAGAAACTTGGGAATTTCTTCTGAATTTCTTGAGAGGATTGTTCAGCCTCAGCACCTGAGGTTCATGGGCTCAGCACCAAATACATTCAAGGGATCATTAAAATGCAAAAATCGCTAAGGAGCCATGCTGCTTTCCATAATTTTCTTCAATTCTTGTGTGGCTAATTAGGGAATTTTCAGGAGTGTGCTTAAAAGAGGAAGATTTCAATGAGCACAAAAAAGAAAAAAATAGGATTTCTGTTTTTAAAGTTTTCCTTCTTTTTCAGCTTACCAACTAGAGTGATATCCACATTCTCCTACTGATATTGATCCAGAGTGTCTCCTAATGAAGTCGGGACATGTAGGAAAAGCAGCATCCTGGAGATCAGATATCCATGGGCAACCTTCCTCCCCAGTTCGCCAGCCCTGCCATTTCCCTCATCAGCCACTGGGGACTTCAGATCACTCTTGTGAAAATCGAACCTTTTTCCTCTCAAGTCTGTAGCTGAATGTTACAGCTCATGTGCACCAATTCCCACCTGCTTTCCTTAGAGGGCTACCTGCAAACACACACGGAAGGATTTGTCTGAATGGCAAAGAAACAAAAATAATCTTGATCCTGTGTCATAAGAAATGAAATACAATCCCCAAACGTATGTCAAGTCTGAGTTGCCTCCAGTGAGGTCCGCAGTCTACAAGGAATAACTTTCCTTGTAATGTACTTGTGAAATAGATAGATAGGAAAGGGTGGATAGAAACACAGTGAAGGAGTTGGCTGAGGAAACAACTAGACTGCTGAAAGACAAGGCAAGCTTCAGACTCCCTGAAGCTTAAAGCAGCAACTGGAGAGTTGAGAGGTACCTGAACGATAAAGAGCAAGAGGAAAAGGAAAACTGGGAAACTATGGAAAGTACATATGCCCAGATCATCTGATGCAAAGATGCTTTTAGAAATGACCAATTTAATCAGGACATGTGGAAATATGTGAGAGAGCACTGAGATTTTATCCATAGCCTAATAGACAGAGCAGTGGAAACACAAGGTCAAGGACACATCAATATTTCTTCTCCCGCGATTAATATCCCTCCTGAAGATTTACACTGTTTCAACATAGGAAAACATTGACATGAAAATTAGCCAGTCATTTGAGCTGAGGAAAGTGTGTTCCTATTTTTGAAATGTTGAAAACAGTTCTTCACCTTTTCAGGCACAGCTCAGGTGTCCAACCACAAGCACCCAGGGGCCCTTGGAGAGACCCTGGTGTCTCTGAGGCACCTGCCTGGGCCTGGCAGCTCTCACAGGGGACCTGCAGGAGACTGGAGCCCCTCGGAGCTGCAGAGGGATGCTGGGTAGAGGGGACCTGGGCACCTGCAATGGCACCAGCCATCCATGACCCTGTGAGTGCCTCCAACCCCAGCTCTGAAAATCACTTTCCCTTTCAAAAAAAAAAAGAATCTCCCCAAAGGAGCAGTGTATCAAAAAAGAGCCAAACAACAAAGGGCAATAAGAACACAAAGAAGTTGCAAAAGATGAAAAGTGTAAGGAAACATGTATATTTTTTGCTTTAGATAATATATTTAATTTCTTTCTTGTTTCTTTTTTATTGGCAGTTTCTAAAGATTTCTTTTATAATAAGGCCTACAATATTAAAAAGGATATTTTTGTGTCTCGCACAAGTCCAGTGCCCTCAAACCACTCCCTGCTGAGAAGCTTCCTTGCCGCTCCTCAATCTTTGCACACAGCGAGTTGCACCATGAGGTGACGAGCTCTCACAACTGTTAGAGGAAGCAGCCTGATCACCTTCAATGTAAACGCTCTATTTACTGATGGCTGAAATTGCACCAATCTTAATGTACCTGTGTTACAGTGATTTCTTAAAGGAGTCCCTACACACCTAGCCACAAACCCTTTTCATTCCCTGCATGGTCATGAAGTGCGACTCCATTTTAGGCGACAACAGGGATGGGAATTAGCTCACCTGGTGCCAGACCCCTTCTGTGCAGATGTCTCTGGCTAACCCAGCTGTCTGGACTTTCCTTTCTAGTCGATGGAAAGAAAAAAGTTATTCCACTGAGAGGTCTTGAGATGCTTCTCGTGGTGACCAGCCAATGCTTTAGAAAGGTTCCCATAGTTCCTGGCTCACATTTCCCAGCACCACACAGGAACACAGCTACACAGGGCATCTCAGGCAGAAGTGGCCTCTGTATGTGTCTATAAGGGCCTGATTCTAAAGTTCTCATCATAGGTTGAAATCTATTCAAAAAATTCCTCTATGCAAGAATTGAAAAAATCTTCGTTTTCAGAACTTCAAACATTCTTTTTCATTTCTAATGAATATTTTCTTTCTTTTTGATTGGCAGCACCATATGCATGCACTACAGTAATTACTTTATGTGAGTTTACATGTTTATATAGATGTATACCTTATTCTTCATGATATGTTTCCTGGCAACACTCTGAATGGAGAAACTTGGTTCTGAGAAACTACTGTATTCCAATTGACCTGTCTCCTCTCTCTTCTTCTGCCTCTCTGTCCTCTCTTCCTCTGCCTGGTGTGTCCTTACAGAGGCCTCACGGCCCCTCTGCCCTCCAGGGAAGTCTCCTGTGGGATCTGGCCAAGCAGATCCTGAATGAGCTGAAACCCCTACCAGAATGTCACCCACACTGGTGTGGCCTGCTATCCTTACTACAAGGTCTCAGCTGACTCATCACCTGCTCCAAGGAAAAGCCCTGTGCACCCCTTTGCACAGAGCACTCCTGCACCTCCTCACCATCCCAGCCTGCCTTCCCCAGGAGCCCAGTTTCACCCTGCCATGCAAGCTGCCCCACCATGTGTGTGTAATTCCACGGGGATAGGGGAGAGGGAGGTGCCAGTAAAGGGAACACAGCCGAGACGTTGAATGTGGGGCCCAGAAGAGAGGACGACTCGGAAAGGGGCAGGGGAGAAAAAGATAGAAGTGATACCTGTGCAGTATTGATGGTGAGGTCACCTCTTGTACAAGAACCTCATGGGCTGGGCTCTGGTAGGAGCATTTTGAGGACAAGAAGAGAATCACACCACCACTCATCCCAACACAGATGATATACGGGTGGGAGGATGGGGAGAGGCAGGAAAAGGGGACATGGCTGCAGTGCTGATTGTGAGGTCACTTCCACTGCAGCAGCCTGATTGGCCCTCAGCAGATGTGCTGGCCAGCAGGCTTTGGGATGTCACCCAGCGCCTCAGAGAGTCCATCCAGAAGAAGTGACAGGCCTGGGGAAGGGAGGGGGTGACACAGGTGACAGGGACCCATCTGGGTGCTGACTGTGAGGTCACCTCTGCTGCAGCCGCCCCACCAGCCCGTGGCTGGCAGGCAGGCAGGAAGGCAGGGCTCATGACCACCCTGCTCAGGACTAGCCCTCTGGAGTGGACCTGCCACCAAGCTGCGCACAGCTCCTCACCTAGGTCTCCTCCGAGCCCAGCATGCTGACCCTGTTGGCCAGAGACACCATGGACATTTATTTACACGAGTAGTATCCACACGTAGCCTTTGCTAATGGGAGAGGGAGGCCACTGTTATGCCTCTAGCCTAAAAAGTCTTGTGGTTGGACAGATCCCAGAAGTGTTAACTTCAAGACTCTCCAACAAGGAACCCTTTCTGAAAGATGACCTCTTCTACTCCAAATACTCTCAGCTGCATATTTCTATGTATTTCACAGCACATTTGCAATATCTGGCTGCAGATCCTGGCAAGAGGTGAGGAAAATCAGGGCCTGAACCTCAGGGCACAGAAGGCAGCAGGCTGCCAGCATCCCTGCCTCATGCCTCCAGGGCAGCCTGGGCCCTGCGAGCCAAGGCACATCCTCATCTCCGAGTGCTCCCCAGCTCCCCAGCCTGGCAGGGCTCCCCACGCACAGCACTGCTCTCTCCAGACACCTCCTCCCGCATGCAGCACACAGACACTGCAGCCACCCCCATCCCCACCACAGGCCATCCCCCACTATGACATGCCGCACCCGCACCTCACGCCTAACAGAGGGTTGCCAGCCAGCATGTGGCTGTGCATCACGGACACACAGGGCACATGACCAGACATGGCAGCAACCAGTGCACCCCCAGAGGCTCTAAAACACAGGCCAGGTCTCCAGCCCTTTAATTCGTTTCTAGTTCTCCAAGACCTTGCAACAGGCATTTCCACTGAACAGTCAGGCACAGCCCTGCTCAGGCTCACTTCCCACCTCCAGGAAGCAGACACACAGTGCTCTCCCAGGGGCTCAGCAGGCCAGCTCTTGCCTCTCGCTTCTGCCTCACATGCCCTCAAGGCACTCACCCAACCAGACTCCTTACTGAGGGGCCCTTTGGGCCTTCAATGGAGATGGACCAGTCCCTTTGGCACCACTCGCCCTCTCTCGGGCCTTGCTCAGCGGGCTTAAAAAGGAGCACATGGAGGCACAAAAATCGTGGCGCAGCTCTAAAAGCGCTCAGGTAGAAAACGCCAAGAATCAAGTGCTTCAAGCACTCAGGGTCCACAATGCCTGCCAAAAAGCCAGGAGTTTCGTTGGAGGATGGGTGTGTGGAGGATGGGACACTCTCTTGGCTACAGCTACTCACAGCAATGCATCTAGAGCTAAGTGGGGCTCCTCACACCCACCCAAAGATCTGGCAAAAAACAGTGCCTTGCCCGGGGCAGCAGTGGCAGCACCTAACGACACCACACCTAGCACACTCATGCCTGCACATGGGCTGCTCTCTCACTGCCCTGCTGCAGCACAGACAGGTCACACTCCAGCAGGACGGTGGAAGAACTTGCAGAGCTGGCAACGGGAAGGACGAGAGACCTGGGCTGTGCATCCCTTGCAGGGCACTCTGGCCCTGCCTTGCCTATGGTGATTGTGTACAGGAAGGCATCAGTCCCCCTTCAGAGTCATCTCACAAGAACATACTGGCCCATCTCCAAAGACCACCCCTCCACAGGGCCTTCACTTCTCCAAAGAGCTTCCAGCACGCTAATGCCTACCTGGCAATGAACAACTCTCATGGCCCCCTCCTCCCTCAGCAAACACTGCTGCAGAGGAAAGCTCTCATTAGGAAAAGCAAATGAGATGAAAGCAGGGAAAAAGCAGGCTTGGTTTGCATCTCAGAGCAAGGAGAAATACTCCCGGACCTTTGGTCAGCACCCTGCCTGCACATCCTGGCAAGAGCTGAGGAAACGCAAGGCCTGAACCTAGTGCACAGAAGGCAGCAGGCTGCCAGCATTCCTGGCTCACGCCACCAGGGCAGCCTTGGCCCTGTGAGCCAAGGCACATCCTCACCTCACAGTGCTCCCCAGCTCCCCAGCCTGGCAGGGCTCCCCCCGCACTGCACTGCTCTCTCCAGACACCTCCTCGTGCGTGCAGCGCCCAGACATTGGGACCACCATCCGTCCCCACCACAGGCCACCCCCCACCACTGTGATACGCTGCACCCACTGCCCCTCGCCTCATAGAGGGTTGGCAGCCAACATGTGCCACTGCATCAGGGACACACAGGGCACACGACCAGACATGGCAGCAGCCAGGGCACCCCCAAGGTCACCAAATCACACAAGACCAACTCTCCAGACCATCCATTTGCTTCTAGTCCTCCAAGGCCTTGCAACAGGCACTTCATCTCAACAGCCAGGCACAGCCCAGCTCCTCTTCAGTTCCCACGTTGAGGAATCAAAGCACAGAAATGCTGTTCAGACCTTGAAGGAGAATCTCACAACCCCTGCTGTTTTGATGGGGCAGAATTTCTACAGCACACAAATGCTGGAAATAAGTGATTACTAACTTCACTGCTCACACCAGTGCTAGATTCATTTGGCAGCCTAAATATTCGAGCTGGACTCCCTGGCCATGCATAGCAGGTTGTAAAATGTACAAAGTCAAACTCCATGTTTACGTTTACCAGAGAACATCATCTTCATTTGAAATGTAGTACTACGTACTCATGATGACAGAGTGGAATAACATTTGTGTCACACGATGTGGAACATTATCATCTACTTCTGCTTGATTTATTAGTTGCATTTCTGTATTGCTGTAGAGCTCTGCAGGCCTCAGTCCGTCCTCTGGGCCCAGTCAGCAAACCCAGAAGTGACCTCACCACCAACATCCAAGCCATGTGCCTTCTCCTGCCCTATCAGCTGCTCAGATAAAGCGACCTCACAAGCACTTACCCATGGCATGTGCCTGCTGGTGGCCTATGGGCTTCAGAGGCAGAATTTTCCTCAAGGTAACTTCCCCAGCCATTTGCATCTGCTGGCCTGTCAGGTACTCTGACAAAAGAGACCTCCCAATCAATGTCCATGCCTATCTGCCTGCAGCTGGCCTATCAGGGACTCAGGAAGAGATGGCCTCACAGTCACCCCCACAGCCATGTCACTGACCCATAAACCTCTGAGACAGAAGTTCCCTATCAGCTGCTCAGGCAGAAGTGTTCTCCAAAGCACATGTTGCAGCCATGGACCTGCTGCTGCCCATCAACTGTTCAGCTGGAAGTGACCTCACAAGCACCTTTCCAGCCACAGCTCTGCTGCTATCCAATCAGGTAATCACTCAGAAGCGATCTCACCATCAACATCCAAGCCTTGTTCCTGCTGCTGGCCTATCAAGTACTCAGGCAGAAGTGACCTCAAAGGCACAAACAGCAGCAAGGTGCCTTCTGCTGCCGCCCTAACAGGTGTTAAGACACAAGTGACCTTGCAATAAGCATCGAAGCCATGTACCTGCTACTGGCCTATCAGGGACTGAGGCAGAAGTGACCTCTTATTAGCTCAAAGCCATGCCCGTGCTTCTGGCCTGTCAGGTCCTGTGGCAGGACTGATGTCACAATCATCAATGAGGCCATGTGCCTCCTGCTGGCCAATCAGCTACTGAAGCACAAGTGACCTGTGAAGCATAAACAGCAGCAATGTCCCTGCTGCTGGCTTATAACTTCCTTACTAGGAAGTGACCTCTCAGGATGCACTAAATCCATTTTCCTACTGTTGGCCTATGACCTTCCGAGGCTGAAGTGAGTTCAGGAGAACAAACAACAGCAATTTGCCTCATGCCGGCCAATCAGCTACTGAGGCACAAGGGACCTCACAATCTGCATCCAAGACATGGGCCCGTTGCTGGCCAATCAGCTACTGAGGCACAAGTGGCCTCACAAGTACAAACCGCACCAAGATGCCTGTGTTGGCCAAAGAGGTACTGAGGCCAAGGGACCTCACCATCTGCATCCAAGCCATGTGCCTGATCCTTGCTTATGAGGTCCTGAGGCAGAAAGGACCCCACAAGAACAAACAGCGGCCATGTGCCTGCTCCTGGCCTATCACGTACTGAGAAACAATTGACCTCACCGTCATCACCAAAGCAATGTGCATGCTGCATCCTTTTAGGTTCTCAGGCACAACTTGACCTCACCAAGACAACCAGCAAAAACGTACATGCTGCTGGCCTGTCAGGTAGTACTTTGAAAAGGACCTCAAAGCCCTGTGCCTGCAGCTGCCCTATCAGATACTAAATCACAAATGACCTCACAAGCGCAAACAGCAGCAATGTACCTGCTGTTCATCTATCCCGTGTGGAGGCACAAGTGACCTCAAAGTCATCCTAGAAACCATGGAATGGAATAGAATGGAACAGAATGGCATGGCATGGCATGGCATGGAAAAGAATACAATGGAATGGCATATAATGGAATAAAATGGGAAGGAATGCAATGCAATGCAATGCAATGCGTGAACAGCTCAGTGGTTGCTCCCTTGGCAGCCAAGTGAGGCTTTCCCCCACCTGCAGCCCTGTGGCCCTTGCTTCCTCTCCCTCTCTTCAGAGGGAGCAGGAGGGCGGGAGCAGAGCAGTTCCCACGAGCTGCCAGCAACAAACTCTCTCCAGACACAAGAGTCATTGGGACAGGTCTCTGCAGCAGGCGGGGGATGACTGGCAGTTTCCCAGGATTCGTTCTCAAGGCAGGACAAATAAACAGTAACTTAAAGACACCTGGTCATCAGGTAGAAACAGCTGTGAGTCCACCTGTCTGCACAGCTCTTTGGATCACCGCACCAAGACCATAGCAAGGACAAATCCCCAAGGTCTTTCCCTTCAGGAAAGACTTGCTGGGGCAGAAGTCCTGCGTGGGCTTGCCTGTCCCAGCTCCATCACCAGATGGGAACACTCACGTTGCTGAGGAACACATGCATTGCTTGGGAGAACATGCGGAGGAGCTCTCCAGGCTCTGCACACACCTAAGAGCCTTGCTGGTCACAGCCTTTTCTCTACAGGAAGGTGCTCTGCCCAAGGATCTGTCACAGGGGGAGCTGGGAACATCCACTGGTTCTTCAGGCATGAGTATCATCTCTGGGCCAGTCTGTATTTCACAAAAACACAGGCGTTGAGGCAGGCTTCTCTGATTACCTTCACAGAGGAGACCCTCACCTGAGACACCTCATGTCCCTTGATGCCACTGTTATCACTCCTTTCATGACACTCCTCTGCAAATGGATGCTATCTCCTGGCAAGACTCTCTCCAGATGACAGGACATCTCCACTCTGTCACCCTGGGGACAAATCACAAAGGGGAACAATTGCACTTGCTTTCCTTTACCACCAAGTTCTAGCTGTAAGCTCTTGTTCTGTAGCACCTACACAATGACAGCAGGACTCCACTTCCATTTCTAGTGCCTAGGTAAAGAGATCAGCCCAGGGAGCAGCTTCACTGGAAAGGGTTGCTGACACTGTCCGATCAACTCAGCACTGCACCAGGCATCAACCTCATGACAGACCGCTGCTGTGCCAGGTAGTCTACAAACACCCTGTTTCTGCCCCACAGAGCTGCCTCTTCTGCTTAATACAACCAAGTGCCAGCACGAAGAGATGGACGCAGGACACTCGCCTCTTGCACAATCCCCAGGCACTGCTCTGCTCGCTGCCTTCCCTTGGCTCCTCAGCCTAGGCACACAGGGAAGCTCTTGTGGTGACACCACAAGGTGGCCAAGGCACTCTGGGCTCACAAGGCATGTGGAAAACCCTGAGCACAAGACCAGGGCCAGAGCTGGCTCCTTGGGCAATGCTGGTGCCTTCAGAGGGAAGCATGCTGCTCCCCGTGGGCACAGCAGGCTGCTGCCTCCCCCCGGCACCCCACCATGTCATGAACCTCCACCTAGGGACATGGGATAGGTGATTTGTTTTGTAATACAAAAGTTAGAGATACAACTTAGAAATGTTTGGGAGTCCTGCAGGTCTCCTGAGCCCAGAGAGACCTCTGTCTCCTTCCTTTCGTTACTTGCACAAGGAGCTTCTGTGAAGGGCAAAAGGGTGCAGAGGCTTTGAAACAAGGCACCAGCAGTGAGACAGCCACAGACTGGAGGTTTGGTGAAATACGTGCTGTCTAGGGGGCGCAGGGTTTGCAGAAGGAGCCCAGGCTCCACAGCTGCGTTTGTGGTGCACTGATGGCTGGGCACCACGGGCAGCCTGGCCCTGGGCACATCTTCACCCCTCACAGAGCCAGAAGCCCATGAGCTATGAGATTGCCACACTTCAAACTAAGCAGGCTTTGAAGCCTGCAGACAAAGGCACACAAGTGACGCTGGCATTTATTATAAGGGTCTTGGACTCATCCTACATGGCACCGCAACCATCTAGGAAAAGGAGGGGGCACTACAGCATTTGCTGAGCAGGCCGGCATTAACAGCATTTGTGGGAGGAGGAATTTGAAGCTGAGCAGAGGTACCAGGAGATGAACCCACACCCCAGGTCTCCCAAAAAAGCCAGGCGCATTTATGGAAGCCTTTGCATCCATATGTAGCCTCACCTCATTCTCTTGCAGCTGCTTTCACAGAGGGCTCACGATGCTGGCAATGGGGTTGACAGCTACAGGGACACACCCTGGCATCCTGCCTCCATCTTTGGGGCCTCTAGAACTGCACTGGGAATCTACATGACTGGAGCAATGTAGGAAGAAAGAATCGGAGGGTTAATGTCGGTTCTGCTGGCCTCACATAGTCACAATAGCCAGGGACAAATGTTTCCGCTCTATGCTGAGCTGTATTTGCGAGAGGTCAGCCAGCAGGGCCACCAGAGGTGTTCTGCCCCTCTTTTTGCCACACGTGAGGCCACATCTGGATAGCAGGTCCTGTTTGTGCTCTCCAGTTCCAGAAAGTTGCTAACAGATAGGAGGAAGTCCAGCACAAGGCCACCCAGACAGTCAGGGGCTGGAGCATGGGGCATATAAGGAGAGGCTGGGAGAGGTGGGTTTGTTCAGCCTTGACAAGAAAAGGCCAGGGGGGCTCTACCTGCTGTGCACAGCTACCTTATGGAGCGCACAGAGAAGATGGAACCAGATTTTCTTGAATGTGCACAGTAACAGCATGAGAGGCAACAGGGACAAGTTGGAGCATGAGAAATTCTCCTTAGATGTTCAGAACAACCCCTTTTCTTCATGAGGGTGGCCAAACTATGGCATAGGGAACCAGAGAGGCTCTCACATCTCCATCCTTGGAAAAGGCCTCTACTCCTGGGACCTGCCTTGAGCAGGGTGTTGGAACCCCACCTCCGGATGTCTCCCCCATTGCAGGCTCAAGGAATCTGCTATTCTGAGGTTCTGCTCCTAAGGGACCAGTGGCTTTGGAAGTGCCGCCTCTACAGCTGACCAGGGACAGGCACCTCAGAGGCACCCATTGCCCCAAGAGGCCTGGCTTCTTGTGAGGTGGCATCTCCACTGTCTGTAAGGGTCTGGGCAGCCACAAAGTAGAGAAATGGCTCTGACTGCTTCCATTAACTACTTGTCTTTCTGATGGATCAGAATGGATTCGGGTCTGGGAAGGGAAGATGCAATGAGGGTCCAGATTCAACAGAAAGCCATTAAGGAGTGAGAAGATGACTTTCTCCAGAAGAGTCGGTACAATCTCAAAGACATAGGGAAGCATCAAGAGCTGCAGAAACTGCAAGCCGGAACCTCAACTGACAGAAGCCATCAAACTGCGAGCATCCTTGGCTCACAGCAGGATGTTCCAAGGAGGGAACACAGTCACCCATTGTCCCCACTCCAGGTCTCCCAGAAGGACACTGTAACACCAGGCTGGGCCTTGGAAGCACAGCACTGCTTTCTCCAGACACCTCCTCCTGTGACGAGCACCAAGGCATGGGGGTCACCACCCATTCCCACCACACACCACTCCCCACCACTGTGACATGCTGCACCTCCAACCTTCACCTCACAGATGGTTGCCAGCCAACCTGAAGCTGTGCATCAGGGACACACAGGGCACAACACCACACATGGCAGCAGCCAGGACACCCCCAAGGGCCCCAAATCACACCAAGGACAACTCTCCAGCCCTTCCATTTGCTTCTAGTCCTCCAAGGCCTTGCAACAGGCACATCCTCTCAACAGCCAGGCACCGCCCTGCTCCTGCTCACTTCCCACCTCCAGGAATCAAAGGACAGAGATATCGTTCAGGTCTAGGAGAAAAATCTGAGAAGAGCCCAGGTATTTTGATGGGGCTGAATTTTCTGCAGTACACAAATAAAACCAGAGATTACTAACATCACTGCTCACACCAGCACTTCATTCATTTAGAACCGTAAAAATTCTAGCTGGACTCCCTCATCCACCGGTAGCCAAAAGTTATTAGCAAGAAGGACAAAGTCAAATAGCACGTCTACGTTTACCAGAGAACATCATCCTCATTTTAAATGGAGCACTACTAATTCTTGATGACGGAGTGGAATAACATTTGTGACAGATGGTGTGGAGCATTACTGTCTACTTCTGCTTGATTTATTAGTTGCATTTCTATAGTGCTGTAGAACTCTGCAGGTGCCAATCCCTCCTCCTGGCACACTCCCCAAACCCAGAAGTCACCTCACCACCAACATCCAGGTCATGTGCCTTCTCCTGGCCTAGCAGCTGCTCAGATAGAAATCACCTTTCAAGTCCATTCCCCCACCAGGTGCCTTCTGACGGCCTATGGGCTTCAGAGACACAAGTTGCCTCAAAATAACTTCCCCTGCCATGAACATGCTGTTGCCCTACCAGGCACTCTGACCCAGGAGACCTCACAGTCTGCTTCCACACCTACTGGCCTGCTGCTGGCCTATCAGGAACTCAGGCAGAAGTGACCTCACAAGCAAATACCTAAGCCATTAGCCAAGTGCTAACCTTGCAGAGACAAGTGACCTCATAGCGACTCTCCCAGCAATGTGCCTCCACATAGCCTATCAGGCACTGAGACAGAGGTGAGCTCACAAATATCTCTCCGCCACATGCCTGCTGCTGGCCTACGTGCTGCTCTGGAGGAAATGACCTAAAAGCCAATTCCCAGAAATGGGCCTGCTACTGGCCTATCACATACTGACACACAACTGACCTCACAAGCACATTCCCCACATCACAGCCTGCTGCTGGCCTGTCAGCCTCTCACATGGAAGGCACCTCACATGCACGTTTACAGCCATGAACCTGCTGCAGGCCTATAGGCTGCTGGGACAGGAGAGTCCTCAGAGTCAATTCCCATCCATGCACCAGCTTCTGGCCTTCCAGCTGCTCTGGCAGCAGTGACCTCACAGGGAACTTCCCAGTCAGGTGCCTGCTGCTGGCCTATCAGGGACTCAGAAGGAGATGACCTCACAGTCACCACCACAGTCATGTGCCTGTCATTAGCCTACAAGCCTCTGAAACAGCAGCTACCTCATTATAACTTCCCCAGTCTTGAGCCAAATCCTGGCTTATCAGCTGCTCAGGCAGAAGTGATCTCCAAAGCACATGTCCCAGCCGGGGACCTGCTGCTGCCCCATCAGCTGCTCACCTGGAAGTGACCTCACAAGCACCTTTCCAGACACAGCTCTGCTGCTGTCCAATCAGGTAATTGGTCAGAAGTGACCTCACCATCAACAGCCAAGCCTTGTTCCTGCTGCTGGCCTATCAGGTCCTCAGGCAGAAGTGACCTCATCCTTACTAGCCAAGCCACGTGCCTCCTGCTGGCCTGTCAGCTGCTGACACAGAACTGATTTGACCCTGGTGATTTCCTGGCACAGCTCTCGCACACAGCCGTGACCTCCCAGCCCACACCCCGGCCACGTGGCTGCTGCCACCTGCAGCTGCCCCTGCCCTGCCCCAATGCTGAGGCAGCTCCTGAGCGGCCTCCTTGACTCACCCCGGGGCCTCACAGCCATCAGTGCAGCCCCGCCCTCCTCCCTGGCCGATCAATAGGAGGGCAGCACTGGGGGCGATGCCATGGCAACGCTGTGGCCCTGTGTGACCCCGCGGGCAGCCCTCTCCCCCTCCCCCACGTTGGGGTGCCATGTTGTGGGCGGCAGCGCGGGGCAGCGTGGGGCCTGGGGGCAGTGTGGCCCCATGTGCCAGGGCAGTGCGGGGCCCCGGGGCCCAGCTGTTGCCCTGCCAGGGCTGGGCTCTGCTACAGGGACTTGTGGGGTGGCAATGGCACCCCAACTTCTTTCAAAGCTGCTCCCCCAAACAGGCTGTCTTTTGGGTGCAGAGTTTGGACCCCCATTTGCAGGAGGACAGGGGCTTTGGACATCTGAGGACAAGATGTCTGAGCCCAAAACATGCTCTGCCAAGTTGGAAGTATAAAAGAATGTAGGGGGAAGGAACAGAGGTTCTCACAAAAAGGTAGACGCCTTGGGGTTATTACAAGGTGAAGGATCCATTTCCAACATGGGCATTTCCAGCAGGCTCTTGAGGGCCGCACGGGAGGTGCAGGACACCCCAACCTCCAGGAGACCGGCCCCCTTTCCTGCCAGATCCAGATCCCAAAGGGGCACCCACTCCCAGGGAAACCTGGCCATGGATTGCCTCCAACCTCCAAAAGGGGATGGAGCTCACCCCAGAGGAACCTTGGGGCACAGGGCAGCCCCATCCCCAGGACCCAGGAGTCCTGGCTGCCACATTGTTCCCTGAGCCAGGCGGGACCCTCAGGCAGGGCTCTTGTGGCAGCCCCCAGCACTGTCCAGCCGCCCCCACAGCCCGGGACCCACACCTGTTTTGGGAATTAACAGTCTCTGCACAATACCTCAGGAAGGAGCTCCCGAAGCCCTTACCCTTGGTGGAGAGCCGCAGGAGCACTGGGAACAAGGAACTGCAGTGCAGGCTGATGGTGTCCATCCAGCAGTCCTCCATCTCGCTTGTCCCCTTGTGCTTGGCTTGCCTGTCCAGCCGGGGAAAAAGGATGCTCTTCCCATCTCGTCACCCAAAACTCCTCTCCAACGTGTCCCTGCTCCTCTGCCTGTCAGCGAGGGGCCCCAACACAGCCCTGCTGCCTCCCATCCCCACTCCTTGCTGTGGAGCAGCTCCAAAGGGCAGCGGTGGGGAGTGCGTGAGCAGTGTCCAGCAGCGCCCAGGTCTGGCAGGGAAGTGAGGATACCACCGCACCACTGAGGAGACCTCCCTGTGATGCAGCACATCACGCTGTGACCTCAGCTGGTGTCACCTGGGGGCTCAGTAGGTCAGTGCCATGGAGATGGCACAGCCAGGGAGAGAGCAGAGATATTTCCCCTCATGTCCTGGAAAGCAGTCACCTCCCTTCACCCCAGTTATATTCCAAAACTCGGTGATGAATTCTTCAAGAACATCTCCAGACTGTGCCAAAGGCTGCGAAATATCTAAAAGGCGGCACTGTAGAAGTCACTTCTGTGCCCCTGAACCAACAGATCTCTGCACTGGGCAGATCTCTACAGGAAGCTGGGGTTTGCTGTTGGTTTGGTGTTTGGCATTTTTCAAAGACGGGATCAAAGTCATGTGGGATGAAACAGCACAGAGACTGGCCACGGGCTCAGATGCTTTGGTGAGCCCAGAAGGTGGTTTTGTCTGTGGGTCGCTCTTTTTGTACAAGTAGGATGTAGGACAATATGGGATAGGATGTAGCCTTCCTACTTGAGGCACCAAAGCAGGCTCTTTGTTTTTAAAAGACTTCAGCAGGGTTTCTCGGTCTGCGGTGCTTAAGAGAGAGATAAGAAAATAGCAAATGTGCCCTTAACACACATCATCTGGAGGACTTTGTGAGGTGACCAGCTCCCAGCTCTGCAGCTGCGGGAGACTGAGAACACCCTTCCTGCTCTTCCTCGTCTCTGCACAGTCCTGGGGCGACTCTTGCAGAAGGGAGGCTCTATCCTCCTTGAATACTGTCAGAGATGGGGCTTTCCAAGTTACTGCAGAAGGAAGGACTCATCTACTTCTTTGGGTTGCTTATTCATCCTGTGACACCCCCTCTGTGACGCTGTGAGCCCCAGCTCTACACCCTGGGGTCTCTGTCATTTCTCCCCTGTCTTCTGTGTGTCTACCCAAAGTCTTCTCTACGCACCCAGTGCACAGCTCGAAATTGCAGAAGAAGTGTTGCTTTAGAGAACTCACTTGAAGCTGTGACACAGTATGGAGCTGAAGGCCTGATGGAGGCTAGTCGCGGATGTGGCTGTGCCCCCACACCCCCTCCTGCTCCAGGCCCAAGCACCCAGGAAGGTCCCAGGAAGGAGAGCAGTGGGTTTGGTGTGTGTGGGATGGGTTTTCCTCGACATGGATGCATGGGTGTCTCTGAGCACCCAGGAAAATCCCTCTTTGCTTGGGCCTCGCATCAAGGCTTTTCCAGACTTTGTACAGAAGCACAGCCCAGTCCAGGATCCCCAAGAGCAGCAGGGCCCACGGCAGAGCCCGGGACCCCCAGGAGCTGTATGTCTCTCTCCTCTATTTCCACTGCCCTGATTAAATGGACAATTACCAACATCTTTTACAGCACACTAACTGGACATTGTAACTTTCCACTTTTTCCAATTTTCCTCCTCCCCTTACTCTTGGTTCATTCAGATACCTAGTTGCTTATTTGCACTTCAGGACATTTCAAGCTTGCTCCATCTTTCACTAGACTGTCCCTTTAGCCAAGTCTTTACTTGTGTTTCTATCTACTGTTTCCTATCTATCCGAAAGGTTTCTAGTAGGACTATCCCATGGGGAAAGTGGACCTCGTTGGAGGCAGCTGGGACTTAGCATACTGTTGAGGAGTGTAATTATTTTTTAAGAAATGACACCATGCTTTATTCTTTGTTTGCAGCTGAAAAAAAAAAACCAAAACAAAACAAAAAACACCTCTGTGTCTATTTGCAGCTGGTTGTCTAAGGAAAGCAGGTGGGAATCAGGGCATGTGAGCTGTGACATTCAGTTGCAGATTTCAGTGGAAGAAGGTTAGTTTTTAAAAAGAGTGATTCAAGTCCCAGGTGGCTGATGAGAGCAATTGGGGAGATGGGGAGGAAGATTGTCCATAAGATGTCTGACCTCCAGGGCACTGCTTTTCCTACATGTCCAGACTTCGTTAGGAGACACTCTGGATCAATATCAGCTGGAGAACGTTGCTGTCACTTATTCTGAAAGCTGAAAAATCCTAAAAAAAAAACCTTTAAAAGCAGAAATACTTGTATATTATTGAAGTCTCCATCTTTCAGCTACGCTCCCAAAGCCTCTTCAATTAACCTACAAGACTTGAAGAAAATTATAGGGAGAGACATGGTTCCTCGGGGCTTTTTGCATTTTAATGAACCCCATGATGTATTTGGTGCTGAGTCCATGAACCTTAACTACTGAGAGAAGCTTGAACAAAACATTCAAGAAGTCAAAGTCAGAAGCAGAGCCTAAATTACATATAGCACTAATGGGTCCCACTGAGGGCCACTACCAACAGAGAATCCCTGAGGGCTGATTAGAGCAGAAAGTTGGAGGCACTGATTGCAGGTAGGCAAAGGAAATGTGCAGGTGTCTCTGATGCCAAGTCCACCTTGATGTGTGTTATCAAGCAAAATGGCCAAGCACAGACACCCAGCTCCTGAGAAGGGAGATCCTTTCCCCCATGTGTTGCCCAGGGCTGTTACTGGGGGCAGTGTGCAGGTGGGGGTGTGCAATGCCAAGTGCAGGACAACGACACGACACCTCCTGTGATCCCCTGGTGGGCAAGGGAACAATGAGGCCCCAGTGTCTCCTGGTAGGCCTCGGTGACGGAGACGACAGTCACAGGACAAAAACCTCTGTTCTTTCAGGCCCGTCAGCTTTGCCAGTGCCCTCGGCTGTCTCCACTACAGACTGTCTTACACTGTCCCATGCCTGCTGCTTGGTGCATGCAGACTGTAGGCACCCAACCTGCTTCCTCACCTTGCTCTCACCTCGGGATCTCCCTCCCTGTGCTGATGTCTCTCCATCCTCACTGGCTGTTCCTTGAAACACAGAGCCAGGGGCTGATCACAGACTCCCTCTGGGTGACCTTTTGCACCACAGCACTACTCTTTGAGTGACATTGATTCAAGTTAATGTCTGGTTTGAACCTCCCAAGCTGCAGATTGTGACTGTTTCCCCTTCTTGTGCTGCTTGCCACTACCAAGAAAAGCTCCTGGGAGCCCCTCACTGGGACACGCTACTCCGGCTATGGGCACCCCAGTGCTGAGTCGAGGGGGACAATGGCTCCCCTTGTGTGGGTGGCCACACTCCTCCTAATGCAGCCCACAGTCATTTGGCCTTATTCGCAATGAGTGTGCCCCACTGGCTTGTATGGCATCCCTCATAACACCCAGGCCCTTCACCTCGGAGTCACTCCTCAGCCAATAAGGTCTCAACCAGCCCTGACACATGGAGTTGTCCTTCCCCAGGTGCAGGACTTGCCCCTTCTCCTTGTAAAACCTCATGAGGTTTCTGTTGGCCAAATCCCAAAGTTTCTCAAGGTCCTCCAGACTGAAGCTGTCTTGTGTCAGCTGTTAATGTGTGTGTGCAGATGGATCACCCTGGCTTGTGGTGCCTCTAAGAAGATAACAGCATGCAGAATTGCAGGACACCACGAGTAATAAAAGGAGGTTCTAGTTTAATGGAATTCCTGGCCAAAATAGTAATTACCAGGGCAATAATCTCAGAAATAGCAAATGAGGGTGCAAGGCAAACAAAACCAGGACCAATGGGGAAAGAATAAACACAGGTGGGATGTTTGTATGGGAAAGTATTGTCTCTTGTCCTCCCAACACGGACCATGACAAAGAGCCTTGCTTCGTCTTCTTGATGGCCTGCTCATAGGTATTGCAAGGCTGCTATTAGGCCCCTCCAAAGCCATCTCTTCTCCAGGCTGAACAAGCCCTGTTCGCTCACAAAGCTAGTGCTCCAGCTCTGCAACCATGTTGGGGGCCCTCTGCTGAACTCACTCCCAGTTATCAACATCTTTCTTGTACCAGGGAGCACCAAACTGCATGCAGTAGTGTCCATTTGGTCTAAGGAGTGAGTAGTAGAGAGGGGTCATCACTTCCATGGATCTCCTGGCCATGCTCCCATTCACACGGCCCAGGATGTTGTTGGCCTTCCTTGCTGCCTTGGCACACAGCTGTCTCATATTTTGCCTTCTGCCCAGCAGGACCCTCAGGTCCTTTGCAGCAGAGCTGCTCCATGGCAAGCCAGTCCCTGGCCTGTATCTTTGCAGGGTGTTGGTCTGTCCAGGTGCAGGAGCCTGGCATTTGCCCTTGCTGAATTTCATGAGATTCCTGGCAGCCCATTCCTCCTGCCTGTCCAGGGCCCTCTCAGTGGCTGCCCTCAAGCGTAAGACTGGTGCCCCTCACCCACTTTGGAGTCATCTACAAATGTGATGAAAGTTACCTCCTCCAGGTCAGTCATCAAAGTGTTAAACAGGACAGGTCCCAGCAGAGACCCTGTGGTGCTCCATTTCTCTTCTGGCCTCCAGGGAGAGAATGACCCTATTCACCACAACCCTCTGAGCCTGATCATCCAACCAGTTTTTAGCCATCTGATTGTCTACCCATGCAGTCCTTAATGTCCAAGCTTGTCTGCAAGTATATTGAGGGAGACAATGTAAAAAGCCTTGTTATAGTCAAGTTAACTGTTCTGCATTGTTCTCCGATCATCCACCAATACAGTTCTTTTAACACAGAAGGCCATGAGGTTGGGGAGGCATGTTTTACCCTCAGTAAATCCATGCTGACTGTTCCCAGTAGCCTTCTTCTGCTTCATGGACCCAGAAATGCAATCAGAGAGGACTCGCTCCATGACACACTCCTGATCCAAGTGAAGCTGAACAGCCTGTCATTCCTCAAGTTGCCCTTTCGGCCTTTTTTGAAGTGGAATACAACATTTGCCTTTCTCCTGTCATTGGGACCTCCCTCAGTCTCCACAGCCTTCCAAAGACAATGAAGAGTGACCTTGTGAGAGAGTGGCCAGCTCTCAGCATCCTTGGCTGTAGCCCATGCAATCCCAAACACTTGTATGGGTTGAAATCTCCCAAGTAAACCCTGACTCAATGCTCATGCCCTGCTGGTTTTTTTTTTTTCACCTTGGCAGTCTGGATTCTAGGAAATGGCCTGGGAGACCTTGTTGGTGGGGACTGAAACAAAGGCTTTGAGTTCCCCAGACCTATCTACATCTGCTGTTACTGAAGCAACAGCAGTTCATCTCTGTGCCCTTGACATCCCTTGCAAGTGTCAATCTTAGAGCGGCTTTGGCTTTCCTAACTGCTTCCCAACTTCCCTGGACAATATTTCTAAATTCTTCCTTTGCAGCCTCTCCAAGCTTCCCATTCCCTCCTGTTGTTCAGTCGTGAGTTCCCTGTTCAGCCACCCTGTCTCCTGAGACATCTACTTGTTTTCCTCGGTAACAGCATGGGCCATTCTTGAGCTTGGAGGATGCTGTCTTAAAGACTGGCCAGCTTTCCTGAGTTCCCCTGCCCTTCAGAGCTGCCTCCCATGGGATCCCTCTACCAGCCCCCCCAGTAGGCCAAATTCTGCTCCTCTGACATCCTCAGCTTCATAGTGAGCAGAGCTCTTGCAGTAGTAGGCATCAAGTGTCATTTCAGATGGCCAAGGAGATTCTCCTCCTGGTCCCCAGCTGATGCTCTAGAAGGATTTGGGTCTCATAGTTGCTCCATCAGAGCAAGCAGACACTTGCACATGTCTTGGACCACCTCTGGCACTTCAAATGTCCAAAGGGAGGTGCGTGTGTGTGTGTGTGTGTGTGTGTGTAGAGCTGCCTCGCTCCCTCCATCTCCACTGATTACAGTGGGGGCTTAGACAAGGAGGTCCCATGCAGACAGGCATTTTGTGCACACTAAAACTTGGGCAAGGGGAATCCTATGTCGTATGAGTTTGTGGAGCGCACAGGAGGAAACTGAATCCCACTCCATCCCAGGGGCTTCTCAATGGGCATTAGATGTATTGATTAACTCCTCTAAATCAATTCCTGAAGAAGTAAATGAACTCCCTTCCTGTCATTGTGAAGGTGTCCGGTCTTCTTATAAGATGGGAGCAGGGCCTTCTAGAGTGGGATGTTTCCGCCTCTCTTAGAAGACCGTCCCGTGATGAGACAAACTGCAGTGCTGGACTGAATTTCTCTCCACAGTTTAGGGAGAGACCATTGGGGATTACTTTAGTCTACTTCAGTGGCCTTTTCTCGGGGGTGACCCTGCTGCCTTTCTGGAACTGTCAGCCCTGACATCCTGGGAACGTTTAAAGGGTGTGCAGGGGACAGAGAAAGTCACGTCTCCAACTGAGCTTCTGCTCCTGAGCTGCACTTGGCTCCTGGGACCACAGGAGCCCATGGCAACCTGGCAGGCACTGCAGAGCGACAGCTCTGTCCAGGAGCAGCTCCTCTTAAAAGAGCAGCAAGACTCAGGGCACTGCCTGCAGGGGCCTGGATGAGATGAGCGACTCAGAAGTTAAAGACAATGGGGAATGGGACGATGGCTGAGAGCTTCCTGCAGGGAGAAAACTTCACAGCCGTTGACACAGTAAGTCTCCAGCTGCAGAGCAACACTGCTGTGATTCCTGGACGGTTCTTCTGCAGCTGGCACCTTCCACAGCTGAAAGGGTCTGTCGGGGCAGCTCTCCCAGCTTCTCCTCTTTGGAGCAGGTGGTGCTTTAGAGCAGGGATTCATTGCTACACTGTCAGAGGGACATGGCATCACAGCTACCTCCTTCCAGGGCTGGTGCAGGGGTGTGAAGCCAGGGAATACACCCAGGTCTGCCCAGGGCTGTAATTCAGAGTAGTGTCCCTGTGCCCCAGGATGCTGTGTGCCCAGGGCAGTGACTCTGCTGCCTGCGAAGGTCAGCCCTCAGCCTGCCTGGGGAACTCCCCATGGCACTGTGGGGAGAAGCTCTGGGTGGGAGGAGAGGCCCTCGACAGGGCAGGTTCCTTCTGCTGAGAGGGTCCTTCGTGGGTCAGGACTGCTCACAGCTCCAGCTCACCCCCAGGATACTTCCAACAGGCCTTTTCTAGAGGACAGTCAAGGCAGGGACAGAGGTTACCTTAAACATAAGGGCTCTCCTGAGTCAGTGCTTTCATTTTCCTGTTGTTTGCAGAGTGCTGGCAGGGAAAAGACATGGGAGAGAGAAAGAGCTCCCAGGAGGAAAAGCTCTGAGCAGTGAAGATATGATCAGTGAATGAGAGGAAACTAGAACCATAAATGCTGTGGGAGGGGGAATTTGGAGACCTCCCTGTTATCCCCTTCAATGCAGACCTCTTCCTCTAAGCAAGCCCTGCTGTGTCTCCTCTGCCACCCAGCAGAGCCTCTGCCCTGAAGGCCAGGGGGTCTGGGGCATGAGCCCCCTCCTCAGCAGCCTCCAGCAGAAGTTAGGGGCGTCTCTCTGACAACGTGCCCATTTCCCACTGTGTGACAAAGGGCATGAGAGCGACTGTCCTGCGATGTAGCCACCTGGGAGGTGGTGTGCACAGCTGGGTGAGGGGAAGGCTTTCCTGAGTGCCTGTCTGTCTCGCTCCTGGCTTTCCCTGTGGTAGGAGCATCACAGTGTTGCTCCTTGTTTCCTCACCTCGCTGTGCTACTCTGTTTCTTGCTCTCCTGCTCTCTGGGGTCAAGAAGGCGGTTCAGCTGCAGTTAAGGCAGTAACATCCCACTCCCACTACATTTCCTGAAGAAAGAGTGCAGATGGTAAACTGATGTGATGGCAGGGTCCATCTCAGTGGGACAGAGATGTCTAGGAAGGGTCCAGATACAGACACCCCTGTTCAAGAGGGCAAGTTTGGGGGAGGCGAATCCCTCTCAAGGACCTTCTCTTTCAGATACAGCTGCCATGAGAGCTGTATTTGTCTCTCACAAGGATAAAAAGAGAATATTCCTCCTGGGTGACCAAAACACATCCCCTTTACTCAGCTCAGGGCAGCCAACCCCAGGCATCCCCACCAAATACACGGGCAGTCTAACACCTCCATTTACACCCCCAGCAGAGCAGGGCTGACTCCTCTGGAGACCCTGGGCAGAGGTCCCTGCTCTGGAAGGCACCCTCAGCACAAAGCACAGGTCGGGAATGGGAGCTGAACAAGGTAAAGGAGAGAGTCAGTGTGGGGGGTACTATGAGGAGTGGAATCGGTTTTGCTCAGAGAAGCCTGTTCTAACTGGTTAATGCCTTTTCCTCCTTGGACAGTGCCCTGAACCAAGAGAGAGCAAATGCCCAACAGCAGCTCCCTCAACGAGTTCCTCCTCCTGGCATTTGCAGACACACGGGAGCTGCAGCTCTTGCACTTCTCACTCTTCCTGGGCATCTACCTGGCTGCCCTCCTGGGCAACGGCCTCATCATCACAGCCGTAGCCTGCAACCACCACCTCCACACCCCCATGTACTTCTTCCTCCTCAACCTCTCCCTCCTTGACCTCGGCACCATCTCCACCACTGTCCCCAAATCCATGGCCAATTCCCTGTGGGACACCAGGGCCATTTCCTACTCAGGATGTACTGCCCAGATATTTTTGTTTGCCTTTTTCATGTCAGCTGATTATTTTCTTCTCACAGTCATGTCCTATGACCGCTACATTGCCATCTGCAAACCCCTGCACTATGGCACACTCATGAGCACCAGAGCTTGTGTCAAAATGGCAGCAGCTGCCTGGGGCAGTAGTTTTCTCCATGCTCTCCTGCATACTGGGAACACATTTTCAATACCACTCTGCCAAGGCAACACAGTGGACCAGTTCTTCTGTGAGATTCCTGAGATCCTCAAGCTCTCCTGCTCAGACTCCAACCTCAGGGTGGTTTGGGCAGTTGTGATTAGTGTTCGTTTAGGCTTTTGGTGTTTTCATTGTGCTGTCCTATGTTGAGATCTTCACTGCTGTGCTGAGGATCCCCTCTGAGCAGGGACAACACAAAGCCTTTTCCATGTGCCTCCCTCACCTGGCCGTGGTCTCCCTGTGTGTTAGTAGTGGCACATTTGCCTACCTGAAGCCCCCCTCCCTCTCCTCCCCAGGTCTGAATCTGGTGGTGACTGTTCTGTACTCGGTGATGCCTCCAGCAGTGAACCCCCTCATCTACAGTTTGAGGAACAAGGAGCTCAAGGATGCATTGAGGAAACTGATTCAGCACTAGTTCTGATTCAGCACTGGTACTACTAGTTCAGCAGAAATAACCTGCCCATCTCTCTTCACAAGGGGTTTCTAATTTCTCTCAGACAACTCTTGTGCTTTGCGCATTCTCCCTGTGATAATCATGTTAGTCCACAAATATCTGAATTCCTTCCACTTCTCCAGGAGCACAAACCCAGTCTGTGTGACCCAGAGGCCTTCTGTGAATATGTCTATCACTGTGGCAGATGCAGTCTCTTTAATAAAAGAGGATTTCCTCACTTCAGTGCATGAAGGATGGGCTCTTCTTCCAAAGCTGGAGCCAAGAGTGCACTCAAGGACTTTCACCCTGAAAGGGCCTGTTGCTTTTCTGGGGCTCTTCTTGGGCTCAAGGTGATGAACTCAAGAGGTGATTTGTTAGGGAACAAAGGCTGGATTCAGTTCTCACTTGTGGGTGCCCAGTGCTCCTGGAGGTGGTGAATGGTCAAGCAGTATCTCCCGTGTGACAGGGCTGAAGACTGATGCCCGTCCTTCTCAAAGGGAGTATGGATTCCCCCAGGAGAGCACAGGCTATCTCCAGGGGCACCATGTGCCTCGGGGTGGGCAGTGAATGGAGCTTCACAAGATCAAGTGTAGTCACCCAAAGGTAAATGGATAAACCAATGGATGTCTAGGCTAGTGAGAGCTCTGCAATCTCATGAGAGGCAGTGTGAACCCTGCAGGCAGAGAAAGGGAGCCTGGAAAGTGGTTCATATCACCTTCGGTCAAAAACTATGGGCTATATTTAATGACACCCCTGAACACAGCCTGAGCCATTTGAAATGCCCTGTGATTGCTCAGAGCATCGTCCATTGCAACAGACCCAGTTGGTAGGGGTTGTCACGTGCAATGTTGCCTGTCCGGCTGGGTCTGCTTCCCACCCTGACCACCACGGCCAATGTGGAGTCACCCTGTGGCCTTGTTGCCCCACAGCCACTTGCTCTGCAGAGCAGCACTGCCAGCTTGGGGCCCTGCGGGGAGCACAGGGGAGGGTCCAGGAATGTCCAAGCAGGCCAGCACCGGTGCATCCACCTGGGGAAATGCTCTCCGGAGAGCAGGGATATGGCAGAGTGCCCTCCTTGTGTGTCCCTGTCCTGCTGGGAGAGTGGCACAGGCCCCAGAGAAATGTCCTGTTTCTTCCTGGGGTCAGTGCAGGACTTTTGCATGTGAGATGAATGCAACAGCTGCTGCGCTGCAGAAACATGGACCACAACCCCTCACTGCAGCCTCCACTGCCCCCTGCCCCTGCCCTGCTGACCTCCTGCCACCCCTGCACTGCCCCATCTCCCCTCCCCTCTCCCCACACCACAGGGAGCAGCAGTGCAGCAGGAGTTGATACAGCCCTGCAACCACTGCCTGGCCCCCAGCCCTCCCCACCTTCCCCCCCAAACATGACATCCATCTTCAAGGACAAGAAAGAGGATCTGGGGAAGGACCTGGGGGCTGCAGTGAGCATCGAGTTGACAAGAAGGCAGGTACAGTGGGACAGATGAAATATCCTGGCAGCCTCGACCAAAGAGGAGCAAAATAAAGGAAAGGCAGAACTGGAAGATTACTAGTCTTGGTGAGAGTGGTAGTGTCCACGGAGTGCCCAGGTACTGCAAACATTTTAAAACAATCACAAAAAAATGGCATTTCTGCCATTGTGCCCAGTGGCCAGATGTGCCCAGATTTGCGCACAGGGTAGAGCACCGGGGGACTTCTGATTTACTCTACCACTAAATACCATGTCAAGTACTATGATTTTTTTTAGTGATAGAACATGCCTTTGCTAATTTAACTTAACTCAAAATTAAAGCATTAGGACTCATGCTCAAGCACACCAATGGGGGGGGGGGGGGAAGAAGCCAAAACCCCATTTTCATTGCCTTCAGTGGCTGCAAGATGAAGCCTGATTTTAGTCTGAAAGATAAAAGATTAGGACTGAATGTGCTGAGGGTGACTATAAACTACTTGATGCCTTCTGCGCTCTTCTGTGATACTTCCTTTGGTCACACCTCAATCTACACTGAACTCTATTTTTCCCCTTGCGTAAAAGATCAGGACTGTGGAGAAAGAGCTGAGTCCAGGGCAATGCCACACTGGTAATCTGGGCAGCCTGGAGAGCCCACTGAAAGAGTAAGTATGTGTGTGAGACCTCACAGCAAAAGCCTGGAAAAAACAAATGACCGTGACCCTCCCGAGGAGCCAAGGATCCCAAGCCCTGAGCCACAGGGCTGGATATGGCCTCCTCCGCTCATGCCATGGGCTCATGATGCACCTCACAGTCGGAGAGATGTAGGAAGAAAGTAGAAATGAATCAAAAGAGGGAGAATTCAGGCCAGGAGTCTCACCGGTAAACATCTCCAAATGTGGGTGGATTTACCCCCTCTCTGTCAAGGCCATTTCTTCCATGACCAGCAGTACCTGGGGGAATGATAGGCCACTGGCAGACACAGGGTCAGCAAAGTGGCTGTGATGTCATTCCAATATGAGCAGCTTATAGACCAACAGCAGGAATGTGGCTGTGAAATGTATTGTGAGGCCACTTCTGCCTGAGCACCTGATAGGCAAGTAGCAGGAACGTGCTTGGGATGTTGACTGTGAAGTCACTGCTGCTTCAGTACCTGATCTGCCAAAAGCAGGGCATGGCTCTGATGCTGAGAGTGAGGTCACATCCCTCTCTATAGATCATATGCCATCAGCAGGCTCTTGGTTGCTGTCGGTTCATGTAAAGTCACCTCTGTCTCTGCTGCTGATAGGCCAGAAGCAGGTTTATGGCTTCAGTGTAAGCTGTGAGGTCACTTCTGCCTGAGTCCCTGATAGGCCAGCAGCAGGAAGGGCATCAGCAAAGCAGCTGTGAGGTCACGTCAGCCTGAGCAGCTGAGCAGCAGCAACAGGGCTGTGAGATGGCTGGTGAGGCCACTTCTGTCTCTGGAGACAACAGGCCAGAAATGCGCTGGTCTTGCAGGGCTGTTCCCTGCTGGGCTGGAGCTCTCCAGGGAGGCCTGAGCCGCCCCCAGGCTGCGCTGGGCAGGGGGCTTGTGCCGGGCTCCCGCTGCCGTGGATCCAGCAGGGTGCCGGCGTCCACTGAACAGACTCATCACCAAGTTCATGCAAGCAGGGATTTGGTTGGCTTCTCTGGGACCTTTTGGACACTGAAAGGAGACTGCTGTTGCATTTAGAAACAAACACTTATCAGCTGGTACAAATGAAGCGCACACAGCACAGAACTACAAAAACACAGTTCCTGGCGTTGCGAGGGGAGTCTGTTGTTCTACACAAGTGCTCTGTCATGAAATTTATATATGTAATAAATACACACACACACACACATATACACACACATATGTGGATATACGTATATACATATATACATTCTATATATAGTTTAGGTGTCTAGGAACTACAGAAGGCACTCCTGATCATTGTCTACTGTTTTTCTTGGGAGAATAGGTGTTTTCACCACTGGAGAAATACACTGAGACACATCAGCATAGTCAGGAGAGCTTTGCAGAGACTTGTACAGTCTCCTGTGCTGTGTGGTAGGACAAAGACTTAAGAACATAGCGTGTTCCCATTAAATCACAAAATGCAAGAGAATGCATTTCAGCTCTAATTTGGAAGCTGCACTAGTGCAAGTGAGGGATATGGACTCTTCAGGGAAGTTAACAAACGTCTCTTGTCTTTCAGATGGTATAAATCATATGTTAACAGAAGATGCAGCGTGTAGTGATGAGGAATCACCTTCAGGGTTCTGAGGCTGAACTGTCACATCAAATGCCTACTAGACAAGAGGAACCATTCCTTAACTGCCACAGGTAAATGTCTGTGTCCTTTGGCTTCAAACTGCTGGGTCCTTGTAAACAGCCCTGGCTGTTGTAAGAGTGAGGGGAGGGAGAGGAGGGAGTAAAGAAAAGTTTGTCGGGGAGGGAGGGTTAGTACATGGAAGAAGCAGTCCTGAAGCAGTCCTGGCATTTATTTCATTTCTGAATTTCACAGAGTTCCTGGCAAACCATTCTTCCCTCCTGCTGAGCTCTGTCTGGAAGGCAGCCCTCATACATATGACTGTTCCCTTGATGAGGTGCCATCTGCAAATGTGAGTAGACTTGTGTCCTCCAGGTCACTGATGAACCTGTTAGACAGGACAGACACCAGTATAGAGCCCTGTGTACTCCACTTGTCACTGGCTTCCAGGTAAAGCACAACTTGTTCATAAAACTCCTCTGAGCTTGATCCTCCAACCAGCTTTTTGCCCATCTGGTTGTCTACCCAGCCTATTGTAATGCCTTACTTGTATGTAAGAATACAGTGTCAGAGAGTGTCAAACACCTTGCTAAAATCATGGTAAATGACATCCACTACTCTCCACTCCTATACAAGTGCTGGTCTTTTATTATAGAAGGCAATCAGGTTGGTCAGGAATGATTTACTTTCAGTAAATCCATGCTGACTGCTCCCAGGCACATTTTCTCCTTTGTGTGCCCAGAACTGTGATGCAAGAGGATTCACTCCATGAAACACTCCTCACCAAAGTGAGGCTGAATGACCTGCAGCTCCCCAGGTTCTCCTTTTGGCCATTTTTGAGGATGGGCACAACATATTCCTTCTTTTGGTCATTGGGACCTCCCCTGATCTCCACAACCTTTCTAAGATGATAGAGAATGGCCTTGTTATAGCGTGATAGTGGCCAGCCCCCTCAGGGTCTTCTGATGCAGTCCATCCAGACCCATAGACTTGTATGGGTTAAGTCCCTGCAAGTCATCCCTCACTCAGTCATCACCCACCTGTGGTTGTTTTTTTCCCTCTGGAGGCCTGACTCTAGGCACAACAGTCTGGGAGACCTTGTTGGTGAAGACTGAAGCCAAGAAGGCACTGAGCTCCTCAGACCTACCCGCACCTGCAGTTACTAGATTTCCTGCTCAATCCAGCAGTGAGCCCACATTTTGCTTTTCACCCTTTTACTGCAACTGAAGCAGTAGCAGCTCTTCTTCATGCCCTTGACATCCCCTGCAAGTGTCTACTCTTGGGGAGCTTTGGCTTCCCAAACACCATCCCTGCTTTGCTGGACAATGTTTCTGAATTTCTCCATTACAGCCTCTCCCTCCTCCTGCTTTCTCCATGCTGCCTTCTTGCCCTGGAGCTCATGCCTGAGCTCCCAGTGTAGCCAAGCTGATCTCCTGAGATGTCTGCAAGTTTTACTGAGTATCGGGATGGACCATTTTTGTGCTTGGCAGGTGCTGAACTTTAGACCTGCTGGCTTTAGGGAGCCTCTGGGCCCTTCAGAGCTGTCTCCCATGGCATCCCCCGCCAGTCCCCTCAACAGGCCCAAGTTTGCTCCTCTGAAGTCCAGGGTCTGTGCTCTGCTACTGTCCTTCCTCACTCTGCTCAGGATTTGGGACTCCTTTTTTTCATGGTCACTGTAGGAAAGTATGAGAATGACTATCCCACCACTGATCAGTTCCTCTCTTTTTGAAATTCTAGATAAAAAAAAAGCATCACGATTATTGGCCCATCTGGCAGCTGTGCTAAGTTGTTCCTGATGCCCTCCAGAAACCTCCTGGCCTGCTTGCACCCTGCTGTTTGGCCATCCAGTTCATGTCAGGGGGATTAAAGTCCCCCCAACAAGAACCAGGGCCTGTGATCCACAGACTTGCTCAGGTTGCTTAAAGGAGACTGCATCCACCTCCCTACCCTCAGTAGGTGGTCTGTAGCTCCCACCATGATGTCACCCCTACTGTGGTGCTCACCCTCAAGCACTCACCCAAACCCTTGCCTCTCCCATGGAAGTGCTCCGCACATCCGAGCTGACCCTCCACACAAAGGGCATCCTCCCTCCTCATCTTCTCTGACAGTCTCTCCTGAAGGAATTGTACCCTACCAGCACAACCCTCCAGTCATGTGAGTGATCCCACCACATCTCAGTTATTTCAACGATGTTGCAGTCCTGTGACAGCTTGTGCTTCAGCTGTGCCCCAGGCTGCATGCATTTGCATATATTTGGGTTGCAGAGCCTCAGCTGTGGCTCAGAGAACACACTGGTCATGATGAAACCTGTTATGGTTTCATCTGTAATGGTGAAAGGAGGTTCCCACTGAGAGAGCAAAGCCTGCAGTGCCCAAGGCCAAGGAGAAACAGAGCTGAGCTATGCCAAAATGGCAGGACAGGGGTAGGCTGCCTGAGCTGACTCTGCAGCAGCTTGGTGCCCTGTGACAGAGGTGAAGTGATCTCAAGGAAGGACAAGGTGCCACTAAAGAAGTCCCTAGCCTGGACAGCCTGCAATTAAGCCACCTTGAGGTCATCATTAGCCCATTCCCTGTTCATATCATCTGGGATTGAGAAGAGTTTCAGGGAGAGGAGAGCAAGACGGGTTTTAGTGTGCAGAGACTAGAGCAGAGACCTTGGTGTGCTGTGTGGCCCATTTATGCAACATGCTTCAACGCAGAAAGTACAGACTTTGCCTAAAGGCAGTGGTGGGATCCAGTTGTTTGGGCACTGGTAAGAAACCTGAGCTGCCCTGGAGCACTTGCTCAGCAACCAATACAAAGGGGCCTGGTTTTCCTAGAGGTCCCATGTTCTGTCTGCTAGAAATGTGTGGATGTCCTGGACACACCAGGTATCTGACATGGCCTTGCAGGCCTATTTCTATGTCCCTGCCATGCCATCAGAGGGACAGGACATCCTGCTACCTTCTCCCAGGGATGCTGCAGGGGTGTGACGCCGGGGTGTGCACACAGGTCTGCTCAGGGTTGTGATTCAGAGTTGTGTCCCTGTGCCCTAGGGTGATGTGTGCCTGGGGCAGTGACTCTGCCACCTGCGAGGCTCAGCACTCAGCCTGCCCAGGGAGCTCCCCATGACACTGCCAGGAGAAGCTCTGGGTGGGAGGAGCGACCTCTGTCAGGGCAGGGTCATTTTCCTGCTGAGAGGGTGCTGTGTGGGTCGGGGCCGCTCATATCTCTAGCTCATGCACAGGACATTTCCAAGGGGACTTTTCAAAAGAAAAGTGAATGCAGGGATTTCCTGAAAGAGAAGCCAATTTCCTGACATGGTGCTTTACATTTCCTACCACCTGGCAAGGGGAAAATGGAAATGGAGCTGTCAGGCATGGACAACAGACTGAGACTCATGAACAGTTTCCAGGAGCAGCCAATGTGTCTGCTAGGAACTTCTGAAAGTCCCTCCAGCCACCCCTTATTCTATAAACAGCACCAGCTTCCCCTTTGCTGGCCTCCTCAGGGTTTGTCTGACCTGCTCCTTAGCACCTGCAACCATGGGGATGGCCCTGGGCAGTGCCCTGCTACTGGGAGGTTTCTGCAGGGCAGACCTGAGCTCCCTGAGGGAGGTGTCGGCACTGCAGGGCCTGACCATGACTTGCTCAACTCCATCCACCCATAATGTTTCTGTTTGCACTTCCCTCTCATTGCCTGCCCATCTCCGCTCCCTGGAGCTGTCTCTGCTGGCAGCTCTTTCTCTGTTCCAATGTCTTTTCCTGGTCGGTGCTCACAGACCCCCTCCCACCCTCTGTGTGCTCATTCCTGCCCCTCTACAAACCTCCCCCAGGCAGGGCCCTGTCCAGGGGCATCTCTGTGATTGCAGGTTCTAAGGAGCAGGTCACACAAACCCTCATGAGGCCAAGACATTGATGGTGGTGCTGTCTGTAGGCTGAGGTGGGGATGAAGGGACTTGCTGAGGTTTCTCTCAGACCTTTTGGGGGTGTTCAGCTGCAGTTAAGACACCAGCCCTGTGTGTCCTGCATGATGTTCCCTTCCTGGCCATGAGAAGCCCCAATCCCCTTCCAACCTCTGAGGCTCCTGGCAATGCATTTCATTAGGGTGGCGAATGAGCTGACTCTCCTTTTGGGAAAGTCCATCTGTAGAACCCTTGACTGCTTCTCGGGGCTGTGCTGTCAAGCTGCAAGCTGCCCTCCAGAAAAGCACAGCTTCCCTGGAGCATTTGTGTAAGATCTGAGAGTCCCTGGTGTGGTCATGTGAGTCAGAAAGCTTGTCACACTCTTCACCACTCTCTCCATCTCGGGGGCTGACAGTGCAAATCTTCACTGTGAATCTGAACTCCTCTCTCAGCTCAGTCCTTTTTTTTTTTTTTTTTTCTTTAGAGGATCTTGTGAGTGTGGTTCCCCTTTATCTGAGTGAGGTGTAAGTGCAGGGCAGTGAGGGGCAAGATTCATGGACAGAGCAGGTCCTGTGACCCTATACAAAGTCACAGTGGGCTGTTTTTTGCTCTTGGGATGCACAAGGGTTCATGCTGAGAGCAACTGAAATGCCAAAGATTTCTACCCCAACAAAGAATGCTCCCACTGGGAGATGGAGGCATCTAGAATACAAACATACATACATATATGTGTGTGTGTGTGTGTGTGTGCGTGTGCGCGTGCATGTGTGTATACACCATCATATATATGTGTGTGTGTGTATATATATATATATATATATATACACATGTATATGTACATCCTCAGACTCCTCCACTGATCATTTTGCAGAGAAAATTGGGTTTCCAAATGTTGAACAGCCCTTCCACACACAGGGTGCACATAATCTGCTGCAGCATGTGTGCATCAGAGCTAGTCACTTCCCATTCTCTCTGCAGTGCCTGGAGGAAGGGTGCAGATGGTAAATGGGTGTGAGGACAGGGTCTATCCCATTGGGACAGAGACATCTGGAAAGGGTAAGGTCATCCTGTGCCTTCACTTGACTGCTTCTCTGCCTTGCTGGAGAGGGACCTGGTGTGACTGATTCAGATACAGACTCCTCTGTTCAAGAGGGCAAGGCTGGGGGAGATGAATCCCTCACAAGGGTCTTCTCTTTCAGACACAGCTGCCACGAGAGCTGTATTCAGCTCTCATCATGGCAAACAGAGAAACTTCCCACTGGTACCTGGACCAAGTCCCCTGCTCCCAGCGCCCATCCCCAAGTATCCCACCAAACAACAGGGTCAGTCTGACACCTCTATTTACACCCCCCAGCAGAGCTGGACTGACTCCTCTGGAGCCCATGGGCAGAGGCCCCTGCTCTGCATGGAGCACACTACACCCTCAGCCAGTGTAAAGAGAGCTGCAGAAAGGGAGCTGAGGGAAGGTAAAGGACAGAGGAAAGGTGGGGGTTTCTATGAGAAACAGAGTGGGTCTGGCTCAGAGAAGCTTGCTCTGACTTGCCACTGTCTTTTCCTCCTTGCACAGTCCACAAAGCCCTGAGGAAACAAATGTCCAACAGCAGCTCCCTCAATGATTTCCTCCTCCTGGCGTTCACAGACATGTGGGAGCTGCAGCTCTTGCACTTCTCACTCTTCCTGGGCATCTACCTGGCTGCCCTCCTGGGCAACGGCCTCATCATTACAGCCGTAGCCTGTGACCACCACCTCCACACCCCCATGTACTTCTTCCTCCTCAGCCTCTCTGTTCTGGACCTTGGCTCCATCTCCACCACTGTCCCCAAAACCATGGCCAATTCCCTGTGGGACACCAGGGCCATTTCCTACTTGGGATGTGCTGCCCAGGTCTTTTTCTCCTTTTTTTTTATGCTCAGCAGAGTATTATCTCCTCACTGTCATGGCCTATGCCCACTTTGTTGCCATATGCAAACCCCTGCACTATGGCACACTCATGGGCAGCAGAGCTTGTGTCAAAATGGCAGCAGCTGCATGGGGCAGTGGTTTTCTCTATTCTGTCCTGCACACTGGGAACACATTTTCAATACCACTCTGCCAAGGCAACACTGTGGACCAGTTCTTCTGTGAAATCCCCCAAATCCTCAAGCTCTCCTGCTCAGACTCCTACCTCAGGGAATTTGGGCTTCTTGTGTTTGTCTGTTTAGTCTTTGGGTACTTTGTTTTCATTGTGCTGTCCTACGTGCAGATCTTCACTGTTGTGCTGAGGATGCCCTCTGAGCAGGGACAACACAAAGCCTTTTCCATGTGCCTCCCTCACCTGGCTGTGGTCTCCCTGTCTGTCAGCACTGGCCTGTTTGCCTACCTGAAGCCCCCCTCCATCTCCTCCCCAGCTGTGGATCTGGTGATGGCTGTTCTGTATGCAGTGGTGCCTCCAACAGTGAACCCCCTCATCTACAGCATGAGGAACAAAGAGCTCAAGGATGCACTGAAGAAACTGATTCAACTTGTACTAGTTCATCAGCAATAAGCTGTCCATCTCTCCTCACAAGCAATTCCCAGTTTATCTCAGGCAACTCTTGTGCTTTGGGAGTTCTCTCTGTGATAGTCATGTTTGTGCACAAATGTCTGAATTCCTCCCACTTCTCCAGATGCACAAACCCCGTCTGTCTGACCCAGAGGCCTTCTGTAAATCTGCTGCTCACTGTGTCAGAGCTGGCCTCCCTTGCAGCATCTCTGTAATAAAAGGGGATTTTGTAGCGAATGATGGCACAAACTCAAGAAGTGGTGCATCTTGAGACATTTATTGTTTGCTTCTAAGCATATTTATACTAAGAAGTTAGCTGCTTCAGTGGTTTCACAGATACACTTTGCTAAGCCAATCATCATGCAGATTATGTCACAGGTAGCCAATTATTACACCTATCACGCATGCAGCGATCATGTCTTGTACTTTGCTACTTGCTTAGAAAAGCTGTCTTGCTTTTAACCTTGGTTCCCACTGGCTTCTGCTAGTTTATCTGTACTTTCTCAGGATGTATCAGTCCCAGCTGCACCGGTGTGTCCTTGGGTACGTTTGTGTAAGGCTCCTGTTGCTTGCTACTTGCAACTTTCCACCAGTTTAACCCTGTCATGACCCTCCACAGGATTTCATCAGTACACTGCCTGAAGACTGGGCTCTTCTTCCAAAGTGAGAGCCAAGAATGTGCTCAGAGAATTGCCCCCGAAAAGGCCCTGTTGCCATGCCTGGGTTTTCCATGGGCTAAGGAGGATGAGTTCCTAGGGTGATGTGTTAGGGAATGAGGGCTGGATTCAGCCCTCACTTGTGGGTGCCCAGTGGCCCTGGAGAGGGTGAGTGCTCAAGTGGTATCTCCTGGGAACTGTCCCACATATTACTGGGCTCATGACAGATGCCCACCCTTCTGGAAGGCAATATGGAGCCACCCAGAGAGCAGAGGGGATCTCCAGGGCAGCGTGTGCCTGGGACGGGCAGTGAGTAGAGACTCTCAAAAACAAGTGGAGTCACCCAAAGGTAAAGGGCCAAACCGAGGAACACACCAAATCTGGGCTTTGCAATGTCAGGAGAGGCAGTGGCTGGGTCTAATGACATACCTGACCCCATCCTGAGCAATGTGAAATGCTCTGTGATTGTTCCAAGCATCTTCCACAGCCACAGACCCTGGGGAGGGGGGTGTCAGGTGCGATGATGCTGGTCCAGCTGGGCCTGCCCTGACTAGTACAGCCACTGCGGAGTCACCCTGGGGCCCCACAGCCCTCTTGCCCTGCAGAGCAGCACCGCCAGCCCAGGGTCCTGCGGGGAGCACAGGGGAGGAGTGCAAGAATGGCCAGGCAGGCCAGCACGGACACACTGACCTGGGGAAAGGCTCTCTGGGGAGCAGGGACATCCCTGGAGAAGAGCAAAGGAGCAATTGTGTGCTTGTGGGGAAGAATAAATGAAAATCTATTTCTGTGTTTGTCAACTTAGGGCAGGCTGCTCTGTCACTGGAGATGCCTGAGGAGCCCCGGGGCCAGGACTCTTGTGCTGTCCTGGGGAGAGGGGCTGCCCAGAGGGGCTGCAGGCAGCCAGGGTTAAGGATCTCCTGGTCACAACAGCAGTGGAGACATGGAATGAGTGGCCTCCATTTCCTGGTGCCATTGCTGGCCCCCAGCCCTGGGGCTGATGGGGAGGCTGACACCCCTCTCTGCCCCCCAGGACCTGCTGTGCCCTTCAGAGGGGCTGTGGCTGTGGAGTGAGTGCCCGGAGCTCTGCAGCCCCCTGTGGCAGGCACTGCTGCGGGGCCCCCTCAGCCTGGGCTGCTCTGCTGGGTGGTCTGGGGAGAGGGCAGGGAAGGTGGGGAGAGCTGGGGAGTGTCTGGGCTGGGCTGGGAAGGGCCCAGGAGAGGAAAAATGCCATCAGGCAGCTACTGCGTGTGAATGGCCATGTGGGAGCGCAGAGCCGTGTGCTTGCAGGGCAAATGCAGGTCTCCTGGGAAAGGCACCAGGACATAGTGGGTGCAGGGGAGAAGAGCCCAGGGTGTTCCCTTTGTTGCATGGACACACTGGGGAAGCTGCTCCAGGGTCATCGTCCCACACCAGCCCCTCACATCACCCCTTTTCCATGCTGGCTGCTCACCCCAGCTGTGGAGTTGTCCATGGCCAGCTGCATCCTCCTGCAGGTTTCTGTATCCCTATGGAGGGGAAAAGGCCAGGCTTGCATGACCTCTCTTCTGCACCAGACCCTGGCAGATCCTGGAGCACAGCTGTTTGCTGACCCCCACGTGGGGCACAGCCCAGACTGGGCAGGGCGCAGGTGCTCAGACCCCCCCAGACTCCAGGGTATTATTTAAGAGTCATTTAATAATACCCCAGCCCTCTCCATGTCCAAGGTCTCTGGTGCCAGCTCCAGCTGAGCTCTGGCTTTCCTCACTTCATCCGTGCATGCACAGACAAGGTCTTGATGCTCCCCCTGGGCAGCCCAACCATCTTCCACCCTCTGTGCACATCCACCTCGACACCCTGAGTGCTGGTGCTGCTGCCAGGGCAGAGGTGGAGGATCCCCCGGAGCGGCTCCTCAGGGAGCTCCCCAGGGAAATGCTGTGCCCAGCCCCAGGCCCAGCCTCAGCCCCAGCCCCAGCGTGGCTGAGGGGAGCTGCCCTCTCCCGACCCACCCTGGCAGTGCCAGCCCTACCTCAGTCCACTCCTGAAAGTCTCCAGTGCAGCCCTCGAGGGAGCTGGAGCTGACTCGGGCCCAGTGCAGTCTGGCAGCAGAAGGGTTTGACATGGGCGTAGCAGCAGTGGTGCTGGAATAAGAGGAGGAGCAGGGAAATTGGAGCGAAGTCCCCTGCCCTCGGCTGCATGGCCAGGGCACTGGACGGGTGATGCCTTTGTGGGTGGCCAGGCTCCAGGTTCGGGGTGGATGCCCACTCCCAGGTGGGAGCACTGGTATTTTCATGGGCTTCAGGTTAGCCGTGACTGTGGGGAAAGCAAATGGGCAGAGCCAGGCACACGCAACTGCAAAGGCCAGGGGTGGAAAAGTCAGTGTGGGGCTGGTGAAGGCTCTTCCTTCTCCTCCCCATGGGGAAGAGTCTGCAGGCAATGCTGGACTCCAGTTTGGCAAATGGGAGGGGAAAACAGAGAGGGTGGAAGAGGCAGATGGAGCCTCTCAGGGTGCATGAGGGAGCTTTCCAAAGGACAGGGCTGAGCCAGGGAGGGACCTCTGGATCTTCCCCCTGATGCTCTCCCAGCTGAGGTCTTTCTGCCCTGCCCTAGGTGCTCTGATTCCCCTGCCAGCTGTGCTGGAGCGGAGGCTGAGAAGCAAAAATTCATGGAGTTGCAGAGGAGTTTTGGTGGGAAGGGACCTCTCTGGAGGTCTCCAGTCCAACCTCTTGTGCAAAGCAGGGCTACCTGGAGCCCTCCACTCCTATCTGGCCATCACTGGACTGTGCCTGACCCCAGTTACCATCCCCAAACCTGCTCTGCTCTTCTTGTCCGGGCACTGTGGGACAGCACCTCTTGTCGGTGGGTCCCTGCCCTGCCTGCCTTGCTGACACCCTCAGCTCCTGGCTCCACTTCCCACACAGAGCAGCCCTGCTGTGGGGCTACGGGCCATGGTGGTTGGGGCAGGAAGCAGATCCAGCTGGACAGGGATCAACACCACTGAGACTGCTGGCACCTGCCTCTGCTCATGGATGGTGCTTAGAGTGACCCCAGGGCATTTGCAATGCCAGGAGATGTGTTTGGGCGTGCACTAGCTCCAGCCTGTTGTGTTTCACTGAGGATGCAGGAATCACTCTCCCGTGCCCCTGCCCTGGGACTCCTGGGTCTCCACTGCCTCTCCGGGCAGTGCAGAGCCCTCGTTTCCCCATGCATACCTGGATTTAGTGCTTTACCTTCTGGTCACTCCACCGTGGACCGTCACTCATTTTGTGAGGCTCCACTCACTGCCCAGCCCTGGGCACACGCTGTCCCTGGAGATCCCCTGAGCTCTCCTGGGGCTCAGATTCCCCTCCAGAGGGATGGGCATGTCTCATCAGCACTGTCACCTGTGGGACAGCCCCAGGCAGAAAATTCAGAGACCATTCCCCATCTCCACTGGCACTGGTCACAGAGAGATGAATCCTGGATCCAGCCCTCAGTCCCTAACAGATCACACAGAGACTCTGAACTTGTCCCCCGCATCCCATAGAGTTCCCAAGTAGAGCAGCAGGCCCTTTTGTGGTGCAATTTCTTTGGGTGTATTTTTGACTCACCTTCTGAAGAAAGGCCAGACTTGGAAAGGCCTTGAAAAAAAGAAAGTCCTGCTGCTGTTGGTTGACGCATGTCCCAGAAAGCTGCAGCACCCATGCAAAGGTAGCAGCAAGGAAATGCCTGCTGTGGAAGTGGGGGAACGGTCCTGAGGTGCAGAGGGTCTGTCCCCACAGGCTTTGTCCAGAATCTCCTCCCCTCCACTCCCACTGCGCTTTGACTGTTGGAGCTCTGTAGAGGGAAGGGACCAGCCCATGGTGACAACCGGCTGCCACCCTCTCAAAAGAGGGGTGTGAGATCACACCCGGACTATGGCCAGGGGAGCTGAGCTCTCCTAATGGACATGGGGCCCATGGTCTCACCCCGCCTGTACTCGTCTGAGCCTGACTCTGTGCCCCTGAGCTCCCTTGGTGTCGAAAGAGACAGTGCCTAAAGAGACAGTGCCCAAAGAGACACTGCAAAGGGAAACTCTCCTCATTGCTCTGGGGGCATCTGTGGGAGCTCAGACTAGTGGGCTTTGAGGTTGCCCCATCTCTGCTGATGAAGGGGGAAGCCTGGCTTCCTGCTTCAACAAGGCCTCTGGGTCAGATTCAAAGGAGACATTCCTGAGGACAAATGGCACGAAGCAAAATATGTTTTCTTTTACAAGAATGTAACAGAGAAGAATAAGAAAGAAAGAAAGACATGAGCAACACATAGCTATGATGCCAAATACCCTGGAGGTGAGGAGCAAATGCATGTGCAATGGTAATTGGTGCTGACATTGTACCCATAGAACGAGTTTCCTCAGGGCATCTTTGAGCTCCTTGTTCCTCATGCTGTAAATGAAGGGGTTTGCTGCTGGAGGCACCACTGCATACAGAACAGCCACCACCAGATCCACAGTTGGCAAGGAGAGGGTGGGGGGCTTCAGGGTGGCATATATTGCAGTGCTGAGAAAGAGGGAGACCACAGCCAGGTGAGGCAGGCACATGGAAAAGGCTTTGTTTCGGCCCTGCTCAGAGAGGATCCTCAGCACAGCAGTGAAGATCTCAACATAGGACAGCACAATGAAAACAAAACACCCAAAGAATAAGGAGGCAGTAACGACAATAAGCCCAGCTTCCCTGAGGTAGGAGTCTGAGCAGGAGAGCTTGAGGATTTGGGGGATTTCACAGAAGAACTGGTCCACAGTGTTGCCTTGGCAGAGTGGTATTGAAAATGTGTTCCCAGTGTGCAGGACAGAATAGAGAAAACCACTGCCCCATGCAGCTGCTGCCATTTTGACACAAGCTCTGCTGCCCATGAGTGTGCCATAGTGCAGGGGTTTGCATATGGCAACAAAGCGATCATAGGCCGTGACTGTGAGAAGAGAATACTCTGCTGACATAAAAAAGACAATGAAAAAAAGCTGTACAACACATCCTGAATAGGAAATGGCCCTGGTGTCCCACAGGGAATTGGCCATGGATTTGGGGACAGTGGTGGAGATGGAGCCAAGGTCGAGGAGGGAGAGGTTGAGGAGGAAGAAGTACATGGGGGTGTGGAGGTGGTGGTCACAGGCTACAGCTGTGATGATGAGGCCATTGCCCAGGAGGGCAGCCAGGTAGTTGCCCAGGAAGAGCGAGAAGTGCAAGAGCTGCAGCTCCTGTGTGTCTGCAAAAGCCAGGAGGAAGAATTCATTCAGGGAGCTGCTGTTGGACATTTAATTCCCCTGGGCACAGGAGGATTCTCTAAGGAAGAAGAGACATCGACAAGTTAGGACAGACTTCTCTGAGCAAAACTTTCTCATAACGCCTTCCAAACACACACACATTACCTCTCCCCATCTCAGCAGCACCATCATTGAGCTCCGTCACTTGAGCTCTGGTTTGTGCTGGCTGAGTTTGACATGAGGAGCAGGGGCCTCTGCCTGTGGGCTCCAGAGGAGTCAGTCCTGACCAACAGCACTGTGTACATGGGAACAGGGGTGACTAAACTGTTATATTCCCAGTTCCAGTCAGCCTTAATCTACTCAATATGCTGAAGGGATCTTCACTCTCAGTTATACATAATGTGGGTTTATTAATAGTTTTAAGGCTTCTTTTATTTCCTTTAGCTGACTCTGTCACACCTGAGGAGCATTCCTGGAGGTAGAAATCCTCAGCATTGCTGCTGCACTCAGAGTGAGCAGCTGTGATTCAGGAGAGGCAAAAGGATTCACTCTGGCTTGAGTGCAGAAGGAGCAGAGCTGGTCTGTCCATCTGCCTTGTTCACAGCTGCCCTGTACTCGCACCTCGGAGGTGGAGGACAGTTGCACTCGTGTTACCCCAAAAAGAAACGACACCGCAGAGAGCAGAGGAATGCACTTGCAAAGTGCCCATCAGCACTCTTTCTGAGGGGATGTGAGGCAGGTGTCAGCCCTCCCCTTCTAGCCAGCAACACATCAGGCTCCTTCCAGCTGCCCACATTCAGCCTCCCAGCAGCATGTCCGTGGCCTCAGTATCTCAGTGGCTTCTGCCTGGGGCACCTAGATAACACGCAGCTGCAATGGGAGAGCTGTGTCCTTGTGGAGGGCAGCTTGCAGCCCAGCCAGACACTCCAGGGAAATGGCAGAATGTCCTAAGGATGGGATGTCCTGACGAGAGAGTTGGCTCATTCCCAGCACCCCACACTGCACTGTCCAGAGCCCCACAGGTGAGAGGGTCACTTGGGCACCTCACTGTCAAGGACACATCTGCATGGCAGGACCCGCAGGGTCAGTGTCTGAACTGCATCAGAAACTCCCCTGCCCAGAGAGTCCAAGAGGAAGGACGAGGGCAGCATTGGCAGGTGGGAAACATGGAGCTCTACCATGATATTTGTGCCGAGGGAGGCAGGGCCAGGGAGGGACAGAGGGACACTCAGGAGTGTCTCCTCTCCTGCATGTCCGGCTGCCGAGGAAACAACTCCTGCCCTGGACCCCACAGCCTTGAGAGCAGAGGGCTGTGCTGGCTGGGAGAGGAGAGGAGGCCTTGGAGTTGACAGTTTCCTCTCACACTTTGAGCATGATTCTGCTGCCTGGAGCTGTTTCTCTGTCCCCATGCCTCTCCCCTCTCAGTGCTCACAGACCCCATCCCACCTGCTGGGCGCTCAGCTCTGCCCTGCAGAAACCTCCTGGGGGCAGGACACTGCCCAGGGCACCTCCGTGTTTGCAGGTGCTGAGGAGCAGGGGAGACAAACCTTGCCAAGGCTGGAAAGGTGATGCTGGTTCTGTCCTTAGGCTGAGGGGTGGATGGAGGCATTTCCTGAATCCCTCCATGAACTGTTCCTTTCTCAGTGTCACTGTTTTGGAGCCTCCGTCTCCTGTCTAAACCTGACAGATCCAATCCCATTTCACCCCACCCAGAGAGAATCAAATTGAAAGCACAGACTAATGACAGCTCCCTCCCTTTCATTTAGCCCCTGCCTTGACCGTCCTTTTGAAAGTGTCCTCCAGAAATGTCCTGGGAGTGAGATGGAGCTGTGAGCAGCCCTGACCCATGAAGCACACTCTCAGCATGAGAATGAACCTGCCCTGACAGAGGTCGCTCTTCCCACCCAGAGATTCTCCCCACATTGCCGTGGGGAGCTCCCTGGGCAGGTTGAGTGCTGATCCTCGCAGGCGGCAGAGTCACTGCCCCAGGCACACAACACCCTAGGGCACAGGGACACAACTCTGAATCACAACCCTGAGCAGACCTGTGTGCACACCCAGGCGTCACATCCCTGCAGCATCCCTGGGAGAAGGTAGCAGGATGTCCTGTGCCTGTGATGGTGTGGCAGGGAATCCCTGCTCTGAAGCATCTCTCCCTCCTCTGCAAAGGAGAAGCTGGGAGAGTAATCCTTAAAAAAACAATCATAAGCCTGGAATGATTTCAAGACCCCTCCAGGAACCTCAGTAGCATTGCCCTGCAGCCAGAGACTTTCTGTGTCAAGGGCTGTGAAGATTTCTCCCACAAGGAGCACTCAGCTCTCCTCCCACTCCACACTGACTTTCACTTCTCTCTGCCTTGTCTCCTCTCATGTCAGCAGCAGCAGGCAGTGCCCGGAGCCCTGCTGCTCTTTGCAGAGGAGCTGGTCCTGCACACAGCTGTCTCTGGGCAGTGCTGCACGGTTGCCATGAGCTCCCTCCATCCCTGCAGACTGGCCCCGCTCAGGAGCAGAGGCCCAGCTGAAATCATGAATTTCTCTGTCCCTTGTGCTCCCTCCTCCTGGGAAATGTTCACTGGAACCAAATAAAATAATCACCAATGCTCCCTCTCGAAACACTGAAGGAAGACTGATTCCAGCATTGCAATTTGTCTCATCAGAGGACGGTTATCTATGAAAGGTGGAAATGTCCCATTCTGGCAGCCCCTAGTCCCACGCCTCAACTAGGCAGGACACCTAGATGGGGAGAAGAACAGAGCTCATTTTCCCAGTGTTCAGTTATGGATTCAGATGTGTCAGTTTGGGCTTCTCAGGCTGATTTAGAAGGCCCTGGGCTGACATAGCATTCAGATCCTTCCCATGAGCTCCACAAAAAACACAGAGGAAGTGGGATTCCCCTTGCCCAGGCAGAAGTGAGCACAGCACAGATGTCTGCATGCGAGATCTTGGTCTATGCTCCCATTATAATCAATGGAGATGGAGGGTGGGAGTCACTTGCTCACACACAAACACCTGGTGACATTGGAAGACACAGAGGTGCTCCAAGGCATGTGCCAGAGTCTGCTTGCTCTGATGGAGCAAGTGTGACACCTACATCCTTCTAGGGCATGAGGTGGGTCCAGGCGGGGAGTTGCTTTGGCCACCTGCAATGAAACTAGATGCCCACTACTACCAGAGCTCCACTCACTAGGAAGCTGAGACACATGCAGATCCCAACATTGCGAAGAGCCGACATCATCCAGTGCTGGCACTTGATTCAGTGACATAGAAATAGGCCTGCAGGGCCATGTCGGATGCCTGGGGAGTCCAGCACAAGCACATGTCTCTAGCAGATACACCATGGGACCTCTAGGAAAACCATGCCCCTTTGGAGTGGTTGCTGGGCAAGTGCCCCAGGGCAACTCAGGTTTCCAGCTTGTACCCAAACAACTGGATCCCACCACCACCTCTAGGCCAAGTCCTTCTGATCTACAGCCAAGCGTGCTTCTTAAATGGGAGAGGCACCTCACACCAAGGTCTCTGCTCTAGTCTCTGCACCCTTAAAACCTTCTAGCTTTCCTCCTCCTGAACCTCTTCTCACCCCAGGGCGATATGAACAGGGACTGGGCTAATGATGACCTCAGAGTGCCTGGATCACAGGCTAGTCAGGGCCAGGGACTTCTTCAGTGGTGCCTTGTCCTGCCTGGAGATCAGTTCACCTCTGTCACAGGCACCAAGGTGCTACAAATCACCTCAGGCGGCCAAACTGTCTCTTGCCAGGACTGCGCAGCCCAGCTCTGTTTCTCGCTGGCCTTGGGCACTGCAGGCTTTGCTCTCTCAGTGGGAACCTCCTTTCACCATTACATTGCCACCTGCTATATATGCCAGCATGGTTCTGCTCTGAAGCGGGGCCATTGCACACTCGGTGTCCTTGGCTCATGGTAGCAGGTTTTACCATTACCAATCTCCTCTCTCTGCCACAGCTGAGGCTCTGCAACCCAAATATACCCAAGTGCATTTATCCTGGGGCTCAGAGAGGAGCAGATGGAGATGCACAAGCTGTCACAGGACTGAAACTTGTTTGGAATAACTGAGATGCGGGGGGACTGCTAGCATGACCGGAGGGCTGTTATGGCAGGGTACAAGCTCTGCAGGCAAGACCATTAGGGAAGATGAGCAGGGAGATGCTCTTTTAGTGAAGGGACAGCTCAGATGTATGGAACTCTTGCATGGGATGGACAAGGGTTTGCATGAGAGATTGTGGGTGAGGATCAGATTAAAGGTGATGTTGTGGTGGGGGTTACAGACCACCCGATGAGGGTGATGAGGTGGATGCAGTCTCCTTTAAGCAACCTGAGGAAGTCAGTGGGTCACAGGGCCTGGTTCTTCTGGGAGGACTTTAATCTCCCCGATATTCATTGGAAGGGCAAAAAGCAGGGTGCAAGCAGTCCAGGAGATTTCTGGAGGGTGTCAGGGACAGCTTCTAAACACAGCTCCCTGGTGGGCCAGTAAGGGTGACACTCACGTGGACCTGGTACTCACACACAAGGAAGCACTGATCAGGGCTGTGATAATCTGTGGAAACCTTGGCTTCAGTGATTGCGAAATAGTGGAGTCCCAGATCGTGAAGGCAGTGCCTGGGAACAGTCAGCCTGGATTTACCCAAGGTAAATCATTCCTGCACAACCTGATTGCTTTCTGTGACAAAAGACCTGTGATTGTGGAGGAGCAGAAAGTACTGGATGTCATTTACCATAATTTTAGGAAGGTGTTGGACACTGTCTCCATGAATATTCTTGAATACAATAAGGCATCATGATAAGATGGGTAGACACTCAGGTGGATGAAAAGCTGGTCAGATGATGGAGCTCAGAGCGTTTTCTGAATCGGTCATGCTTTACCAGGAAGCCAGGTAAAGGTGGAGTATGCAGGGGTCTCTACTCAGACCTGTCTTGTCTGACAGGTTCATCAGCGACCTGGAGGATGCAACACTCATCATGTTTGTAGATGACACCTCATAAGGAGGAAGAGTCACATATTTAAGGGCTGCCATTCAGAGGGACCTCAGCAGACAGGAGGAACGATCTATCAGGAACTTTGTGAAATTCAACAAGGACAAATGCTGGTCCTGCACCTGGGGTAGACCAAAACCCTGCAATAATATGGGCTGGGGAGTCTTTGTGGGCAGGGAGCTGAAAATCAGCCAGCAGCTTGCCCTAGCAACAAAGGAGGCCACAGTGTCCTGGGTGGCATGAACAGGAGCACAATCAGGAGAGGGAGGGAAGTGATTATCTCCCTCTACTCACCACTCATTAGAGCCCATCCAGAGACTGTGTCCAGTTGGAGCTCCCTGTAGAAGAACACTTTTGATCACTTGGAGTGAGTTCAGTGGCAGGCCCCCAAGGTGGTTGGGGGCAGGAGCACTTGCCCTGTGAGGAGAGGATGAGGGAACAGGGTTTGTTCACCGCAGAGAAGGGAAGGTTTTGGGGAGGACTCATAACAGCTTCCCAGCTGAAGGTTGCCACTGATAATGAACCAAGTTTTTACAGGGATTCATGGCAGGAGAATGAGAGGCAACGGCTATAAGCTGAAACAAGTGCAGTCAAAATGGTATATAAGGGAGAAAAATCAATAAGGATCCTGCAGCATTTGAAGTGGGGTCCAGAGGGGTTATGGACTCCCTCTTCTGGGAGGCTTGCAGGACGCAGCTGGACAAAGCCCTGAGGAATGTGGTGTGAGTTCAGCGTTGATCCCTATGTGAGCGGGAGGTTGGATTAGAACCTCCTAAGGTCCCTTCCAGCCTGAATGATTGGGTGATTTTGTCCTCTCTGGCGAGAGCCACTGCAATTCTTGCAGGCAGCAAATCCTTTTCTGCACGTGGGTTAGCACCTGACATGGCCTCCCCAGAGCCAGCCCCTCCTAGTGGTGAGAGGTTGCCTCTTGGGCCTGAAAGATTTTCTGTTCAAGGTTTCATTATGAGTGACTGCTTGTCCAGAGTGAGCCCTCTTCACAGCCTACAACACCTGTACATTACAGCATGATGCCAAATGAGTGTGACATATGCAGAATATCATGCTGTGAGGGTGACTGCACTCTGACATCCATGAAGTCCTTTGCTGATCCAATAATATCCAGAAGGACTGAAAGAGCCTTAAACCTCCTAGGCACGCTTAGGTAATGTTGACTTTGTCACTATGTCAGTCTGAGGGAGTCTGAGCTGCGTTTGTTCAGCCTAGAGAAGGGATGGCTTTGGGGACAGCTAATACCAGCCTCCCCATACCCACCAGGACGTCACCAAGAAGATGGAGCCAGGCTCTTTGCTGCTGTGTGTGATGGGAGGATGAGGCCCAATGGGCATTAGCTGAAACAAGAGCTGTCAGGCTGGGGATAAGTAAAAAATATTTGACCCATCCAGATGGCCAAACACTGGGACAGGTTGCCCAGAGAGGCTTTGCCATCTCCATCCTCAGAGGTTTTCAAGTCCTCAATGAGTAAAGCCCTGAGAAATCTGGACCTGATAGCTGACTGTGCTGTGGGAAGGAGGTTGGGCTTGGGATATCCTGAGGTCCTTTCTAGCCGGAAAGATTCTGCATTTCCTTCCACACTGCACCTTCTCTTTTGACATTAGGGAAAACCTTCAGCTTCCCCGTGACCATAGAAATATGTCAGACAAAAATATGACCCGATCAACTGCATGTTCCTTGTCCTGCTCCGGTCAGAGTCATTCAGTTTCAGGACTGCTTGGCAGGTACCCCCAAATAGCCATGATTTTTCTTTTGCTTCACCTTTTATTCCATTTTTACCTCTTTTCCACCTTCCAAGTTCTTCTCTTTTAACATCCTGATACCCTCCCATGAAGTCAGCCGACCCCTGTTTACCCTTTCCCCATTCACCCTGGATTTGCTTTCTGTGTACATTCACTTGGCTTTTCTGAGATGCTTGCCATGGTGATCCCTACCTTTGCCAGCAGTCCCTTTAAACAACTACCTCCTTTTGTTATGTGTAGTGTCCTGCAGTTTCTCCTGCTGTTATCCTCTCAGAGGCACCACAAGACAAGATGAGCCATCTGCACACACTCATTTACAACTGACACAAGGGAGCTTCAGTCCAGAGGGGCCTTGAGAAACTTGGGGATTTGGTCAACAGAAACATCATGCTGTTGTACAAGGAGAAATGGCAGCTCCTGCATTGGGGGACAGAACAGCCCCTGCATCAGGACAGGCTGGCACCTGACCATCAGAGGAGTGACCCTGAGGAGAAGGGCCTGGACGTTACGAGGGATGCCATATGAGCCAGTGGTGCACGCTCACTGCAACTGAGGCCAGCTGCACACGAGGCTGCTTCAGGAAGAGTGTGGCCACCCAGGGAAGCAGAGTTATCACCCCCCCCTCAACACAGCACTGGTGTGGCCTCATCTGCAATAGTGTGTCCCAGTGTGGGCTGCCAGTGCTGGAGGAACGGGGAGCAACTGAAGGGGGTCCAGAGGAGTCTTCCAAGATGGGGTTGGGGGCCTGAAGTACTTGGCCTGTATGGAGAGGCTGAGGTACCTGGGCTTCTTCAGCCTGGTGAAATGGAGGCAAAGGGCGGTACAGTAGTAGCCTCCAAGTGCTTGAAGAGATCATGGATCTTTTCTTGGTAGAGGCAAACAGCATGAGAAGGGGAAACCAGGATAAAATGGGAACTCACAACTCAGCACCAGGGCAATAAGGCAGCATACAAGAAGCGGAAGGAGGAATATGCAGCAAAGGAAGAATTCAAAAATTGTGTCCACTGAAATAGGGATGGTGTTAGGGAAGCCAAAGCTCTCAGAGGGTACACACTGGCAGGGGACATCAAAGGCATGAAGAAGAGCTGCTACTGCTTCAGGAACAGTAAAGAATAAAAGGGAAATGCTGGCTCCTTGCTGAAGGGGGCAGAGAATCTAGTAAGAGCAGATGAAGGTAGGTCTGAGGAACTCAGTGCCTTTTTGGCTTCCATCTTCACCACCAAGGTCTCCCAGGTTGTTGTGCCTAGAGTCAGGGCTCCAGACAAGAAAAGCAACCAACAGTGCATGAGGGCTGAGTGAGGGATGACTTGCAAGAACTCCACCCCTACAAGCCAGTGGGAATGGAACAGCTGCACCCAAGGACATTGAGAGAGCTGGCCACTGTCATAGCAAGGCTGCCCTCTTTCATCCTTGAGTGGTCGTGGAGATGGGGTGAGGTCCCACTAACTGCAGAAAGGCAAATGTTACATCCACTATCAAAAAAGGCCCAGACGGCAACCCAGGGAATGACAGGCCATTCAGCCTCAATTGGTTGAGGAGTGTGTCATGGAGTGAGTCCACTCATTTCTGGGCACATGAGGGAGAAGAAGGTGATAGGGAAGAGGCAGCATGGATTTACCATGGGTAAATTGTGCCTCACCACCTGATTGCCTTCTAGGATTAAATAAGTGCACTTGTGTTTGGAGAGCAGAAAATGTCTTTCGACTTGATTTGAGCAAGGTGTTTGACACTGTCTCCCACAATATCCTTGTGGAGTACAATTTAGAAATTTACCACCTAGATGGGTGAACAACCAGATGGCTACAGAACTTGTGGGATGATGAGGCTCAGAGGGCAGTGGTGAATGCGTGGTATTCTTCTTGGAGGCCAGGGAGAAGTGGAGCACCATGGGGGGGTCTCTCCAGGAACTTGTCCTGTTCAAGGACTTGATTAGTGACATGGAAGAGGCAATATTCATCATGCTTGCTGAGGACAAAAAAAATGCAGAAGGGCCCTGCCATATGCTGGCCCTTCCCCCATTGCTACTCAACTACCATGATTATTTCTTTATTATTTTCCTTCAACTCTTTTGAAATTTCCCTTACTGCATCTTCTCCTTGTTGTCTCGTGTTCTTTCCTCCCCTTGGCCCCCAGACAGACCATCCCACCAGCTTTGACTGAGGACAATCACAGCCTCACCTCCAAGCACAGCCTTGCTGGGATCTCCTGGGACCATGCAGGCAGTCTGTGGTGGCCATCTCCAAGCAGAGCTATGCGCTGAGGGTCCCTACGTGGTCTCAGAGGAGAGCTAATGGAGACATAACATGACCCAAGGCAGAGCCTGTGGGGTCATGCCAGGGTAGAGCTGGGGCAGCAGGCATGAGAAGAGGAGACCTCCAGCAGCTCCTCTCCACACCCTCGCAGGGACTTATGCACCCAATGGTGCTCCTGAGAGAGGATGATGACAAAGGACGGGGGGGGCACCATGAGCTGCATTGCTGGGAGACTGTCTGTACTGGGCCTGGGAGTCCTGGCAGGACAGAAGGGCAAGAAGGGAGAGGCAAAGGAGGCATTTAGCAATATTGTCCAGGGTCATAGGCTTGGTGTTAGGGAAGAAAAAGCTCCCCTAGCACTGACACTTGCAGGACATGTCAAGGGCATGAAGATGAGCTGCTGTTGCTTCAAGTAAGAATCAAAGAACAGAAAGGAAAATGTGGCCTCACTGCTAAATGGGACAGGGAATCTTGCAGCAGCAGATGCAGATAGGTCTGAGCAACTCAACCCCTTGTTAGCTTCCGTTTCCACAAGCAAGGTCTCCTGGGCTGTGCCTTCAGTCAGGACTCCAGAGGAGAAAAACAGACAACAGTGGACGAGGGTCATGAGGGATTACTTGTGAGAACTCAAACTATACAAGTCAACGAGGTTGGATGGGCTGCAGCCAAGGATGCTGTGAGAGCTGAGTGCTGTCCCTGCAAGGCCACTCGCTATCATCATCTTTGAAAGCTTGTGGAGATGGGGTGAAGTCCCAATGACTGCAGAAAGGCAGCTACATCCATCTTCCAAAAAGGCCACAAAGACAGCCTGGGGAGCTGCAGGCAGTTCAGCTGCACTTTGGTGAGGAGTGAGTCATGCAGCGAACCCTCCCATGGAGCGATCACATTTCTGGGCACATGAAGGAGAAGCAGGTGCCTGGGAACAATTAGCGTGGATTTACGCAGGGTAAATTCTGCCTAACCAACCTGATGATTGACTTCTATGATTAAAAAAATTCTATTTGTAGATGGAGGAGAGTAAATGTCCTTTACCTAGACTTTAGCAAGGTATTTGACACTGTCTCCCACAATATTGCATGCACATTAGAACGTTACAGTCTAGAAGAGTAGACAACTGGATGGGTAAAATGCTGCTTGGCTGATCAGAGGCCGAGAGGGCAGTGGTGAATGGGTAGTACTCTTCCTGGAGGCCAGGGAGAAGTGGAGCACCTAGGGGTCTCTCCAGGAACTTGTCCTGTTTATCATCTGTATTAGCTACACGGAGGACGCAACACTCATCATGCTTGTAGATGACCCCTAACTGGAGGTGTGGGTGCGTGGGGAGGCAGTCCTATGCTTGAGGGCTGCCATTCAGAGGGACCTAGAGAGGCAGGAGGAATGGGCTGTCAGCAACCTCATGGAATTCAATAAGGACAAATGCCACGTCTTGCACCTGCAATAAACCAACACCCCACTGTGTCACAGGCTGCAGCCTGAGGGCCTGGGGAGCAGCTCTGTGGAAAAGGACGTGAGGGTGCTGGGGGACAGGAGGCAAAACATGAGGCAGCAGCATTCCCTGGCCGCAAAGAAGGCCAGAAGCATCGTGGGCTGTATGAGCAGGAGCACAGGCAGGAGGTTAAGGGAAATGGTGATCGCCTTCTAGTCAGTATTCATTAGACACCATCTAGAACACTGCATCCAGGTTTGGGTTCCCAGAACAAGAAAGAGGTTGATAACTGGGAGCGAGTCTGGCCGAGGGCCTTCACAACAGCCAGGGAGCTGGAGCACTTGCTCTGTGAGGAAGCATGGGAACTTGTTGTCTGGACAGAGCTGTACAGTCTCCTCCTTTGGAGGTTGCCAAGACCAGACTGGATGAAGGCCAGAGCAATCTGGCCTGACCTCAGAGCTGACCATGCTGTAAGTTCGTCAGGAGCAAGGAGATTGGGCTGGAGACCTCCAGAGGTCCCTTCCGCCCTGAAGGAGTCCATGATTCTTCCCACTCACAATCTTCTCTTGTTGATGTCAGGGAAAGCACACAGGTGCCCTGTGACAGTGGAAGCAGGCCAGATTCCTTGTCCTCCACCAGTTAGAATTATTCAGGTGCAGGGCTTCTTGTCAGGAATCCCCAAGACAGCCCTGATCAATCCTTGGCTTTACTTTTAATTTCCTTTTTTTTTCTTCTACCCCTCCAAAGTTTGTCTCTTTTACCATTCTGATCCTGTCCCATACCGCACACCCCACCCCTGATCAACCGTAACTCATTGGCGCTGGATTGTTTGTTGTTTCTTTGTTTCTTTTCTTTTTTTTTTTATTTTGACAGAGAGCAGCTTCAGTCCCGAAGGAACTTGAGAAATTCAGGTGATCTGGACAACAATTTGGTTTCAGAGATGATGGAGTTTTTCTTGGTAGTGGAAAACAGCATGAGAAGAGGAAAGATCCACAAACTGCATCTTCAGAGGTTCACACTGGACTTCAGGTCAAAAGAATGTCACTTGTAGGGTAGTGCTGAGGTGCGACAGGTCACCCAGAGGGAGTCTGTGATCAGCCCCTGGCTCTGTGTTTCAAGGAAAAGCAAGGGAGGACAGGAAGACATCAGGACAGGTGGGGACATCCCAGGGTGAGAGCAAGGTGAGGAAGCAGCTTGGGTGTGTACAGTCTGCAGGGAAACAGGCACAGGTGTGGGAAAGCACAGGACAGCCTGTGGTGGAGAAGGCCAAGGGCACTGCCAAGGCTGAAAGCTCGCAACACAGCTAGGTTTTGTACTTTTGGCTATGGCCTGTGTCTCTGCCACCAAGGCCCATGAGAAGATGCCATTCCTTAAATCACCGTGGCCTTGCTGCCTCCTTTTTCCCTTGGGAGCCCAGGAAGTGCCATATCACAGTCCTGCACTTGGTGTTGTGCACCTCATGCGCATACTGACTCCAGGAAGAGCCCTGAGCAATGCAAGATGGAAAGCATCACCCTACCCAGGGGCTGGCTGTCAGGGCCTGGTCACTCTGCTTGATAACACCCATCAAGGTTGACTTGGCATCACAGCCACCCTCACTTTGCCTTTGTCTACCTGCAACCAGTGCCTCCAACTTTCTGCTCTAATCAGCCCCTGGGGAGACTTTGTTGATTATAGCCCTCACTGGGACCCATTAATGCTCCAAGAAACTTGGGATTTTCTTCTGACTTTAACTTCTGGAGAAGTTGCTTCAGCCTCCTCTCAGTATCTGAAGTTCATGGGCTCAGCCCCAAATAAACTGAGGGGTCATTAAAACACAAATATCCCTAAGTTGCCATGCCTCTTTCCATAATTTTCTTCACTTCAATTCTTGTGTGGTTAATCGGAAAGTTTGCAGCAGTGTATTGAAATTAGGCAGATTTCAATGAGCACCTGAAAAGAAAGATGTCTGCTTCTTAAATTTTCTTGATTCTTCAGCTTTCAGAATAAGTCATACCCACATTCGCCAATTCATACTGACCCACATTGTCTCCTAATAAAGTCTGGACATGCAGGAAAAGCAGTGTTTTTGATAGGACACCTGTATGGAGAACCTTCCTCCCCAGCTCCCCAGCCCTGCCATTTCCCTCAGCAACCACTGGGACTTCACATCACTCTTGTGAAAATCGAACCTTTTTGCCACTCAAGCCTGTAGCTGAATGGTGCAGCTCATGTGCACCAATTCCCACCTGCTTTCCTTTGAGAACTAGCTGCAGACAGACACAGAAGGGTTTTTCTTAATAGCAAACAAATTATAAATAAATTATAATTTGGATTATAAAAAAAATTTATAAATATAAATAAATTATAATTTCGATCAGTTTAATAAAAGATACAAGACACGCTTCAACTGTATGTCATGTCCCAGCTGCCTCCAGTGAGGTCCACTGCCCGCAAGGCATAACCTTCCTCGAAATGTTTTCCACAGATAGATAGGAAAGGATAGACCAAAACACAACAAAGGAGCTGGCTAAAGAGACAGTGAGAATGCTGAAAGATGAGGCAAGCTTCAGACTCCCAGAAGCTCAGAGCAGCATATGAGTGTGATCAAATTAATCAGGACATGCGGAAATATTTGAGAGAGCACTGAGATTACATCCACAGCCTAATAGACAGAGCAGTGGAAACACAAGGTCAAGGGCAGATCAATATTTCTTCTCCCGCGATTAATACCCTTCCTGAAGATTTACACTGTTTCAACATAGGAAAACATTGACATGAAAATTAGCCAGTCATTTGAGCTGAGGAAAGTGTGCTCCTATTTTTGAAATGTTGAAAACAGTTCTTCACCTTTCGAGGCAGAGCTCAGCTGTCCAACCACAAGCACCCAGGGGCACTTGGAGAGGCCCTGGTGTCTCTGAGGCACCTGCCTGGGCCTGGCAGCTCTCACAGGGGACCGGTGGGAGACTGGAGCCCCACGGAGCTGCAGAGGGAGGCTGGGTAGAGGGGACCTGGGCACCTGCAATGGCACCAACCATCCATGACCCTGTGAGTGCCTCCAACCCCAGCTCTGAAAATCACTTTCCCTTTCAAAAAAAAAAGAATCTCCCCAAAGGAGCAGTGTATCAAAAAAGAACCAAACAACAAAGGGCAATAAGAACACAAAGAAGTTGCAAAAGATGAAAAGTGTAAGGAAACGTATATTTTTTGCTTTAGATAATATATTTAATTTCTTTCTTGTTTCTTTTTTATTGGCAGTTTCTAAAGATTTCTTTTATAATAAGGCCTACACTATTAAAAAGGATATTTCTGTGTCTTGCACAAGTCCAGTGTCCTCAGACCACTCCCTGCCCAGGATCTTCCTTCACATTCCTCGATCTTTGCACACATCGAGTCGCACCATGAGGTGTCGAGCTCTCACAACTGATAGAGGACAGCAGCCTGATCAGCTTCAGTGAAAATGCTCTATTTATCTAAGGCTGAAATAGCACCAATCTAGCACCAAGGAGTCCCTACACATCTAGCCACAAACCCTTTTCATTCCCTGCATGGTCATGAAGTGCGACTCCATTTTAGGCGACAACAGGGATGGGAATTATCTCACCTGATGCCAGACCCCTTCTGTGCAGATGTCTCTGGCTAACCCAGCTGTCTGGACTTTCCTTTCTAGTCGATGGAAAGAAAAAAGTTGTTCCACTGAGAGGTCTTGAGATGCTTCTCGTGGTGACCAGCCAATGCTTTAGAAAGGTTCCCATAGTTCCTGGCTCACATTTCCCAGCACCACACAGGAACACAGCTACACAGGGCATCTCAGGCAGAAGTGGCCTCTGTATGTGTCTATAAGGGCCTGATTCTAAAGTTCTCATCATAGGTTGAAATCTATTCAAAAAATTCCTCTATGCAAGAATTGAAAAAATCTTCGTTTTCAGAACTTCAAACATTCTTTTTCATTTCTAATGAATATTTTCTTTCTTTTTGATTGGCAGCACCATATGCATGCACTACAGTAATTACTTTATGTGAGTTTACATGTTTATATAGATGTATACCTTATTCTTCATGATATGTTTCCTGGCAACACTCTGAATGGAGAAACTTGGTTCTGAGAAACTACTGTATTCCAATTGACCTGTCTCCTCTCTCTTCTTCTGCCTCTCTGTCCTCTCTTCCTCTGCCTGGTGTGTCCTTACAGAGGCCTCATGGCCCCTCTGCCCTCCAGGGAAGTCTCCTGTGGGATTCTGCCAGGCAGATACAAATGAGCTGACTGACAGAGTCCAGCTGTTGTTGGCTCATTGATTGCCTGTGCCAAGAAATTGTTTTCAGCACTCTCCAGGAATCTCCCGGGCTGCTTGTGCACAGGCTGCCTGCCCTGCCAGCAGATTTCAAGGTGGTTAAACTACCCTGTGAGAACCAGTATCTGTGACGGTGAGGCTTCCTCCAGCTGCCTACACAAGGTTTTAGCTGCTTCCCTTCCCTCCTCAGGCAGCCATTAGCAAACACTACCAGAAGGTCACCCACACTGGTGTGTCCTCTTATCCTTACTACAAGGTCTCAGCTTACTCATCACCTGCTCCAAGGAAAAGCCCTGTGCACCCCTTTGCACAGAGCACTCCTGCACCTCCTCACCATCCCAGCCTGCCTTCCCCAGGAGCCCAGTTTCACCCTGCCACGCAAGCTGCCCCACCATGTGTGTGTAATTCCACGGGGAGAGGGAGGTGCCAGCAAATTGGACATGACTGGGATGTTGAATGTGGGGCCCAGAAGAGAGGACAACTCAGAGGAGGGGCAAGGGAGAAACAGATAGTAGTGACACATGTGCAGTGTTGATGGTGAGGTCACCTCTTGTACAAGAACCTCGTGGGCTGGGCTCTGGTAGGAGCATTTTGAGGACAAGAAGAGAATCACACCACCACTCATCCCAACACAGATGATATACGGGTGGGAGGATGGGGAGAGGCAGGAAAAGGGGACATGGCTGCAGTGCTGATTGTGAGGTCACTTCCACTGCAGCAGCCTGATTGGCCCTCAGCAGATGTGCTGGCCAGCAGGCTTTGGGATGTCACCCAGCGCCTCAGAGAGTCCATCCAGAAGAAGTGACAGGCCTGGGGAAGGGAGGGGGTGACACAGGTGACAGGGACCCATCTGGGTGCTGACTGTGAGGTCACCTCTGCTGCAGCTACCCCACCACCCTGTGGCAGGCAGGAACGGCTCATGACCACCCTGCTCAGGACTAGCCCTCTGGGGCAGACCTGCCACCAAGCTGTGCACAGCTACAACCAAGGTCTCCTCTGAACCCAGCGTGCTGCCCCTGTTGGCCAGAGACACCATGGACATTTATTGATATGAGTAGAATCCCCATTAACCTTTGCTAATGGGAGAGGGAGGCAACTGCTATGCCTCCAGCCTAATAAAACTTGTGGTTGGACAGATCCCAGAAGTGTTGACTTCAAGAATGTCCAACAAGGAACCCTTTCTGAAAGATGACTTCTTTATTCTCCAAATACAGTAAGCTGCATATTTCTATGTATTTCACAGCATATGTGGGATATCTGGCTGCACATCATGGCAAGAGCTGAGGAAACGCAAGACTTCAACCTCAGTGCACAGAAGGCAGCAGGCTGCCAGCATCCCTGCCTCATGCCACCAGGGCAGCCTGGGCCCTGTGAGCCAAGGCACATCCTCACCTCGCAGCGCTCCCAGTCTCTCCATCCTGGCAGCACTCCCCACGCACAGCACTGCTCTCTCCAGACACCTTCTCCTGTGTGCAGCACTGAGACACTGGGGCCAACCCGGCCCCACCACAGGCCACCCCCCACTATGACATGCTGCACCCCCACCTCGCACCTCATAGAGGGTTGCCAGCCAACACATGACTGTGCATCAGGGACACACAGGGCACACCACCAGACAAGGAAGCAGCCAGGGCACCCCCAGGGACCCCAAAACACACCAAGGCCAACTCTCCAGACCTTCCATTTGCTTCTAGTCCTCCAAGGCCTTGCAACAGGCACTTCCTCTCAACAGCCACGCACAGCCCTGCTCAGGCTCACTTCCCACCTCCAGCAAGCAGACCCATAGCACTCTCACAGGGGCTCAGCAGGCCAGCCCTTGCCTCTCCCTTTTGCCTCACATGCCCTCAAGGCACTCACCCAACCAGCCTCCTACTGACGTCTCCCTTGGGGATTCAATGGAGATTGACCAATCTCTTTGGCACCACTCCCCCTCTCTCTGCATTTGCTCTGGGGCTCACCAATGACCACATGGTAGCACACACACACACTGACCAGCATGCACAGGGCTTACAACGAGGAAAATGGCACACAGCCTCTGCTGCTCTCAAGCATTTGCATTCCCCTGTCTCAGCAAGGGCTGCCATTTCTCTCCCAGGCAAAGACTTGAGACAAGACAGCAGGCTTCAGCAGTGCACGTGACACATGGACAAGCCAGCAGAGGCTCGGCCTTCAGGGTCCCACATGGCATAGCACAGGGAGAGTCCGAGAGCACCAGCAAAGTGACCCACTGAAGGAGCTTGGGGTGTGGCAGAGCAAAACTTGGTAGTCCTCAGTTTTGGTACAAGGAGCTCTTCTCCAAACCAGCACCAGGGGGCAGGCTGCAGGATGGACCATTTCCTTTTCTTTCCTTAGGATGCAATTGACCCCCAATGCTCCACTCACTGGCACCGGGATTTTCCAAGGCTGCAGGGAGACTATGCCATCGAGACCTCAGGGGGCACGAGTTGGAGAAAAAGAGTGGTCACAATGCAATAGTTCTAGGAATCTCCCCTCAAAAAAGGAGGGGCAACTCTAAAAGCGCTCAGGTAGAAAACGCCAAGGGTCAAGTGCTTCAAGCACTCAGGATCAGCAATGCCTGCCAAAAAGCCAGGAGCCTGCTTGGAGGATGGCTGTGCTCACCACCACTCCCTTGGCTCCAGCTACTCGCAGCAATGCATCTAGAGCTAAGTGGGGCTCCTCACAACCACCCAAAGCTCTGGCAAAAAAACCCGCACCCTGCCTGTGTTAGCAGTGGCAGCACCTAACAACACCACACCTGCTACAGTGAGACCTCCACTTGGGCTGCTCTCTCATTTCCTTGCTGCAGCACAGACAGGTCACACTACAGCAGGACGGTGGGGGAACTTGCAGAGACTGCAACGGGAAGGAAGAGAGACCTGGGCTGTGCATGCAGGGCACTCTGGCCTTGTCTTTCCTACTGAAAGCAACTGCTTGTATAAAGAGATGCGGCCCACAAAGGCATCACCCCCTTGACAGTCATCTCCCAAGAACATGCTGCCCATCTCCAAAGACCACCTCTCCACAAGGCCTTCACTCCTCCAAAGAGCTTCCAGCACGCTAATGCCCAGCTGGCAACAAGCAACGCCCACAGCTTCCTCCTCCTTCAGCAAACACTGCTGCAGGGGAAAGCTCTCAACTGGAAAATCAAACAAGAAGAAAGGAGGGAAAAAGCATGCCTTGTACATATCTCAGAGCAAGCAGAAACACTCCCTGCCCTTTCATCTGGATCCTGGCTGCACATCCTGGAAGAGCTCACGTGTCCCTAGCTGGCACCTGGCAAAAAACTACCCTCTGCCCAGCGACAGGTGCTTCCTGATCACACTCCTTGTGCTGAGCCTCAGCATCAAATCTCTTCCTCAGTCCTGCTCTTCCCTACAGCTGTGAGACAGGAGAGGCACCTTCTTCTGAAATGGTAAAAGGCATCTGCATTTGAACAAAAGGAAAGACAGAAGCACAGGCTCTCTCTCCACACGGGGATGACAGCTGTCCCTCGCAGCCCACGGGGTACCCAGAGCTGACAGGCCATGGCTGTGCTTCAGCACCGAGACAAATGCAGCGGCATCAGACTGCTGGAGCTCATGGCAGCTTTGGGAATCTCTGAAACAAATGCAGGGCTTCCTGGGCACCCCCTGCCGCCAAGAGGATGCTTTTTGCCAGAAAATATCACAGATGGGGCTGCATGTCTCAGGTATACCATGAAGCACAACCCACCTTGCCTGACAGGAGCAGAAGTACTCGCTTCCAGCACACGGGGTCCACAATGCCTGCCCAAAGCTGGGAGTCCAGTTGGAGGATGGGTGCACGTGCCAAAGGAAAAAAGCCCAGCCTGGAGTGAGCATCTCGCACTGCCTCCTCTGCCCAAAGCAAACATTGCTGCAGGGGAAAGATCTCCCAGGGAAAGCAAACAAGAGGGAAGGCGGGAAGAGGCAGGCTTGGTTTGCATCTCAGAGCAAGCAGAAACACTCCCTGGCCTTTAGGCAGCACCCTGCCTGCACATCCTGGCAAGAGCTTGGCAAACAATGCCTGAACCTCAGTGCACAGAAGGCAGCAGGCTGTCAACATCCCTGCCTCATGCCACCAGGGCAGCCTGGGCCCTGCGGGTCAAGGCACCTCCTCACCTCGCAGCACTCCCCAGCTCCCCAGTCTGGCAGGGCTCCCCACGCACAGCGCTGCTCTCTCCAGACACCTCCTTCTGCGTGCAGCACTGAGACCCTAGGGCCACCACACATTCCCACCTCAGGCCACCCCCCCACCACTGTGACGCGCCGCATCCACTGCCCCACGCCTCACAGAGGGTTGCCAGCCAACACGTGCCTCTGCAGCAGGGACACACAGGGCACAGCACCACACATGGCAGCAGCCAAGGCACCCCCAAGGGCACCAAATCACACAAACACCAACTCTCCAGCCCTTCCAGTTGCTTCTAGCCCTCCAAGGCCTTGCAACATGCACTTCCCCTCAACAGCCAGGCACAGCCTGTGTCCTCTTCAGTTCCCACATCAAGGAATCAAAGCACAGAGATGCCATTCAGACCTTGAAGGAAAATCTCACAACCCCTGGGTTTTTGATGGGGCAGAATTTCTACAGCACAAGAACACTGGACATCAGAGATTACTAACACCACTGCTCATACCAGTGCTAGACTCATTTGGCAGCCTAAAAATTCAAGCTGGACTCCCTGGCCACGTGTAACAGGTTGTAAGAAATGCAAAGTCAACTCCATGTCTTCGTTTACCACAGAACATCAACCTCATTTGAAATGTAGCACTACAAACTCATGATGACAGAGCGGAATAACATTTGTGTCACATGATGTGGAACATTATCATCTACTTCTGCTTGATTTATGAGTTGCATTTCTGTATTGCTATAGAGCTCTGTAGGCACCAGTCCCTCCTCAGGACACACTCAGCAAACCCAGAGGTGACCTCACCACCAACATCCAAGCCATGTGCCTTCTCCTGCCCTATCAGCTGCTCAGATAAAGTGACCTCACAAGCGCGTACCCCCAGCACGTGCCTGCTGCTGGACTACGGGCTTCAGAGTCACAAGTTTCCTCAAGGTAACTTCCCCAGCGATTTGCATCTGCTGGCCTATCAGGTACTATGGGAAAAGAGACCTCCCAATCCATGTCCACACCTATCCGTCTGCTGCTGGCCTATCAGGGACTCAGAAGGAGATGACCTCACAGTCACCTTCACAGGCATGTGTCTGTCACTGGCCTACAAGCCTCTGAGACAGCAGTTAACTCGTTATAACTTCCCCAGCCAGGAGCCAAATCCTGGCTCATCAGCTGCTCAGGCAGAAGTGATCTCCAAAGCACAGATCCCAGCCGTGGACCTGCTGCTGCCCCATCAACTGCTCAGCTGGAAGTGACCTCACAAGCCCCTTTCCAGACACAGCTCTGCTGCTATCCAGTCAGTTCACAAGTCAGAAGTGACCTCACCATCAACAGCCAAGCCTTGTTCCTGCTGCTGGCCTATCAGGTCCTCAGGCAGAAGTGACCTCATCCTCACCAGCCGAGCCACGTGCCTCCTGCTGGCCTGTCAGCTGCTGACACAGAACTGATTTGACCCTGGTGATTTCCTGGCACAGCTCTCGCACACAGCCGTGACCTCCCAGCCCACACCCCGGCCACGCGGCTGCTGCCACCTGCAGCTGCCCCTGCCCTGCCCCAAGGCTGAGGCAGCACCTGAGCGGCCTCCCTGACTCACCCCGGGGCCTCACAATGATCAGAGTGCAGCAAAACACCCATTATGGACCAGTTACTGCCCCAAGAGAACATCAGCTTCTGCCTAGGTAGCACCTCTGCCTAGCCCATGAAACTTAGGAATCGGAGAAAGGCCTGCAAGTAATTCTGGGCAACATCTCCGAAAAGGAGGATTGCATGGGAGCAGCAATCATGGAGCTGGAGACAGCAGGGCCTCATGTCCCAGGCAGAGGGAGAAGTGTTCCTGCAACTCAGAAGTCTGGTTCCTTCCCTAGTGCTGAACAAACCCAGTAAACCCTCCACGCATCAAGGACAAGTCCTCTCCTATTTTGGTGCACTCACAATTTGAGACACTGCTCTCCTTCCTGGGACCTTCCTGGGGGCTTGGGCATGGAGGAAGAGGGAGTGTGGGGCGACTGTGATGTCCCAGACTAGCCTCCATCAAGCCTTCAGCTCCACAAAGTGTCACAGCTTCAAGTGAGCTCTCTAAAGCAACACTTTTCTCATTGGAAGCTGTGCCCCTGGTGCATAGAGAAGACTTTGGGTAGACACACAGGAGATGGGGGAGAGAAAGGGCAGACCCCAGGGTGCAGAGCTGGGGCTCACAGCACCATAGAGAGGGTGCCACAGGCTGAATGAGCAACCCAAAGAAGTAGATGAGCCCTTCCTTTTGCAGTGCCTCAGAAAGCCCCATCTCTGACAGTATTCAAGGAGGATGGAGCTGTCAACAATGGACCCACAGCAGAAACCAGTTTTGAGGCTCACCAAAGCATCTCAGCGCATGGCCAGGCTTTGTGCTGTTTCAACCCACATGACTTTGATCCCATCTTTGAAAAATTCCAAATCCCAAACCAACCCCCAAGCCTGAGCTTCATGCACAGCTCGGCCCAGTGCAGAGACCTGTTAGTGCAGGTATGCAGAAGTGACTTCTCCTTTGCCTCCTTTCAGATATTTCACAGCCTTTGGCACCATCTGGAGGTGTTCCTGAAGGATTTATAAGCAAGTTTTGAAAACCAGCTGGGGTGGGGGGAGGTGACTGCTTTCCAGGATATGAGGGGAAATACCTCTGCTCTCTCCCTGGCTGTGCCACCTCCATGGAGCTGACCTGAGCCCCCAGATGACACCAGCTGAGGTCACAGTGGCATGTGCTGCATCACAGGGAGGTCTCCCTGGTGCCACAGCAGTGTCCTCACTTCCCTGCGAGGCCCAGGCGCTGCTGGGCACTGCTCATGTGCTCCCCACTGCTGCCTTTTGGAGCCATTCCATGGCAAGGAGGGGGAAGAGGAGGCAGCAGGGCCATGTTGGGGCCACTCACTGACAGGCAGAGGAGCAGGGACACATTGGAGAGTTCTGGGTGACAAGATAGGAAGAACATCGTCTTTCCTCAGATGGACAGTCAAGCCAAGGAGAAGTGGGCTAGCGAGATGGAGAACTGCTGGACCAAGACCATCAGCCTGGACCACAATTCCTTGTTCCCAGTGCTCCTGTGGCTCTCCACCAAGGGTAAGGGCTTTAGGAGCTCCTTCCTGAGGTATCACACAGAGACCGTTAACTGCAAAAACGGCTGTGGATCCCAGGCTGTGGGGGTGGCTGGACAGGGTGGGGGCTGCCACAAGAGCCCTGCCTGAGGGTCCCACCTGGCTCAGGGGACAATGTGGCAGCCAGGACTCCTGGGGCTTGGGGCTGCGGCTGCACCGAGCCCCAAGGCTCCTCTGGGGCTGGCTCCATCCCCTCATGGCAGGGGGAAATCCAGGTCCAGGTTTCCCTGGGAGTGAGTCCCTCTTTGAGATCTGACTCTGGCAGGAAGAGGTCCTGCGTCCCAGAGTTGGGGTGTCCTGCACCTCCCGTTCGGCCCTCAAGAGCCTGCTGGAAATGCCCATGTTGGAAATGGATCCTTCACCTTGTAATAACCCCAAGGCGTCTACCTTTTTGTGAGAACCTCTGTTCCTTCCCCCTACATTCTTTTATACTTCCAACTTGGCAGAGCATGTTTTGGACTCAGAGATGTTGTCCTCACAAGACCACAGCCCCTGTCTGCCTGCAAATGGGGGTCAAACCTCTGCACCCAGAAGACAGCCTGTTTGGGGGAGCAGCTTGGGAACAGGTGGGGGTGCCATCGCCACCCCACAAGTCCCTGCTGACCCCAAGCATTTTTCTCTGAGCCGTGGGGGGCAGTGCTGGGGAGAGTCCAGCATGGCCATCTGCCCCAGCTCCCTCCCGGCCCCACACCTCCGCTGCCCAGCACCAGCAGGCCCAGAGCTGCTCTGCCCCTGCCTGCCCCCCTGCCCCCAGGGCTCCTCAGCCCTGCAGAGTGACACGCCGGGGCCCAGCCCGGCCCCGCAGAGAGCAGCCCCTGCCTGGCCACGGCCTAGCCCTGCCGGGCGCAGCGCAAGGGATGCCGAGCCCCGGGGCTGCTGCGGGCAGGGGGCTGGGGCCCTGGGGTGACAGGGCCCTGCCCTGCCCTGGAGGCAGCAGGATGCTGCCCATGGGCTCCAGTGCCCCAGCCATGCCCAGGGCCCCCGTGCTGGCGCCAGGGCCGGCACCAGCACAGTCCCCCAGGGGGGCTGCTCCCCCGCGCCCCCCACAGCCCCCGGGCACAGGGCAGCCAGGAGCCCTGCGGGGCCCCTGCAGCAGAGCCCAGCCCCAGCAGGGCAGTGGCTGGGGCCCTGCACTGCCAGGCACACATGGCCACGCTGCCCCGAGGCCCCGCGACACCCAAGCTTTGTCCCTGTCTTTGGTCAGAAACCCATTTCCAAGTCTTTCCCGGAGCTGCTGTGGCCACCACAGCCCCCAGGTGCTGCTCAGAGCTGCGTTTGAGAGCTCCTGGGCAGCATCTGACTGCTGGTGTCCTTGCCAGGGGCCCTTCCCCATGCTCTCTTTTGTCCTGAAAAGTGCATTTGCGAGGGGCTCTGAGAGAGGCTGTCCCCTCATGTCACACCGTGCCCCAGATGTTGCTGTTGCTTCCTGCCTCTTGCTTGGCCCTGAAACCTGCGACCCTGGAAGCAGCCTGGAGGGTGTTTCGAGAGCAGCTCTGTAAGTGTGAGGTGTTTGGCTTTTGCAGGGCCCTGGAAGCCCGTAGACGGCCAGTCCTCCCCTGGCCATTGTTATTAGCCCTGTTCACAGGTTGGGGTGAAGAGCTGCTGAATCCTGTCTCTGCTGGTTTCACCAGCTGAGATGCCCTGGCCTGAGTCCTTCTCTGAGTCGCAAATCGTCAGGGCACCAAATAGGAGAATGCTGGTTGTACTTGATGTGTGGAGGATTGGCCCAGAATTACTTGCAGGCTTTTCTCCAATTCCTGTGATAAGCACATGGCTGTGGTGGTGACTGGGAGATCATCTCTTCTGAGACCCTGATAGGACAGCATCAGGCACATGTCTTGGGAACTCCTTCTGAGGTCGCTGCTGACAGAGGAGCTGGACAGCCAGCAGCTGGCACATGACTGGGAATTGACTCTGAGGTCACTTCTGTCCCAGCAGCATATAGGTCTGCAGCAGGCACCTGGCTGTAAACCTAGACATGGAGTTTGACTTTGTGCTGCTTCCTAAGTATAGGCTTACAACCCTCCACCAGTTGATGAGGAGACCAGCCAGAATTTTTATGCTGCTAAATGAATTAAGAGCAGGTGTGAGCAGTGAAATTAGTAATCTTTGATTTCCAGTATGTGTGTGCTGCATAAAATTCTGCCCAATCAAAACCCTGTGGGACTTGTGAGATTTTTCTCCAAGATCTGAGTGATATCCTTGTTCCTTCATTCCTGGAGGTGGGAAGTGAGCAAGTGCAGGGCTGTGCCTGGCTCTTCAGAGGAAGTCACCGTTTCAAGCCAATGGAGGTCTAGGATCAAATGGAAAGAGTGGAGAGGTGACCTTGGTGTGTTTTGGGCCCCGGGGCGTGCACTGACTGCTGTCATGTCTGGTCATGTCCCTTGTATGTCCCCAATGCATGTTGGCTGGCAACCCTCTATGAGGCATGGGATGGGGGTGCGGTGTGTCACAGTGGTGGGGTAGGCTGAGGTGGGGACAAACGATGGCCCCAGTGTCTTGGTGCTGCACACAGGAAGAGCTCTCTGGAGAGAGCAGCGCTGTGCATGGGGAGTGCCGCCAGGCTGGAGAGATTGGGAGCACTGTGAGGTGAGGAGGTGCCTTGGCTCACAGGGCCAAGGCTGCCCTGGTGGCGTGAGCCAGGGATGCTGGCAACCTGCTGCCTTCTGTGCACTAGGTTCAGGCCTTGCATTTCCTCACCTCTTGCCAGGATGTGCAGGCAGGGTGCTGACCAAAGGTCCGGGAGTATTTCTCCTTGCTCTGAGATGCAAACCAAGCCTGCTTTTTCACTGCTTTCATCTCATTTGCTTTTCCTAATGAGAGCTTTCCTCTGCAGCAGTGTTTGCTGTGGAGGAGGAGGCTGTGGGCATTGTTAATTGCCAGGTGGGCATTAGCGTGCTGGAAGCTCTTTGGAGAAGTGAAGGCCATGTGGAGAGATGGCCTTTGGAGTCAGCAGGTGTGTTCTTGGGAGATGACTTCTAAGGGAGGCTGATGCCTTCCTGTGCACAATCTCCCTAGACAAGGAGTCCCTTTGAGTAGGCAAGGCAAGGCCAGAGTGCTCTGCAAGGGATGTGCAGCCCAGGTCTCTCTTCCTTCTCATTGCAGCCTCTGCAAGTTCCTCCACCGTCCTGCTGTGGTGTGACCTTCCTGTGTTGCAGCAGGCCAGTCAGAGATTACCCCACGTACATGCATGAGTGTGCTAGGTGTGGTGTCTTCAGGTGCTGCCACTGCTGCCACAGGCAAGGAGTGTTTTTTTATGCCTGATCTTTGGGTGGGTGTGAGGAGCCCCACTTAGCTCTAGATGCATTGCTGCGAGTAGCTGGAGCCAAGGGAGTGGTGGTGAGCACAGCCATCCTCCAAGGAGGTGCCTGGCTTTTTGGCAGGCTTTGCTGACCCTGAGTGCTTGAAGCACTTGACTCTCGGTGTTTTCTACATGAGCACTTTTAACGTTTCCCCTCCTTTTCTGAGGGGAGATTCCTAGAACTTTTGCATTGTGACCACTCTTTTTCTCGGACTCGTGCCCCCTGAGGCCCTCATGGGATCGTCTCCCTGCAGCCTTGGAAAATCCCAGTGCCAGTGAGTGGAGCGTTGGGGGTCAGTTGCTCACTAAGGAAAGAGAGAGAAGTGGTCTTTCCTGCAGCCTGCCCCCTGGTGCTGGTTTGGAGAAGAGCTCCTTGTGCCAAAACTGAGGAGTAACAGGTTTTGCTCTGCCACACCCCAAGCTCCTTCAGTGGATCACTTTGCTGGTGCTCTCAGACTCTCCCTGTGCCATGCCATGCGGGACCCTGAAGGCCAAGCCTTTGCTGGCTTGTCCATGTGTCACGCGCACTGCTGAAGCCTGCTGGCTTGTCTCAAGGCTTTGTCTGGGAGAGAAATGCCAGCCCTTGCTGAGACAGGGGAATGCAAATGCTTGAGAGCAGCGGAAGCCTTGTGCCATTTTCCTTGCTGGAAGCCTGCTTTTGTGGGACTGGTGCCCTGGCCCTGTGCATGCCGGTCTGTGTGTGTGTGTGTGTGCTACCATGTGGTCGTTTGTGAGCCCCTAGATCAAATGCAGAGAGAGGGGGAGTGGTGCCAAAGAGATTGGTCCTCGTCCATTGAAGCCGGTAAGGAGACCTCAGTAGGGAGTTCAGTGGGGTGAGCACCTTGCGGGCATGTGAGTCAAAAGGGAGAGGCAAGAGTTGGCCTGCTGAACCCCTGTGAGAGCACTGTGTGTCTGCTTCCTGGAGGTGGGAAGTGAGCCTGAGCAGGGCTGTGCGTGGCTGTTGAGAGGAAGTGCCTGTTGCAAGGCCTTGGAGGACTAGAAGCAAATGGAAGGTCTGGAGAGGTGACCTTGGTGGTTTTGGGGGCCCCGGGGGTTTTCCTGGCTGCTGCCTTTTCTGGTACTGTCCCCTGTGTGTCCCTGATGCACAGGTGTGTGTTGGCTGACAACCATCTATGAGGCGCGGGACGGGTGTGCGGCATGTCACAGTGGTGGGGTAGGCTGAGGTGGGGACAGACAATGGCCCCGGGGTCTGTGTGTTGTGCGCAAGAAAAACTGTTGGGTGAGGGCAGTGCTGTGCGTGGGGAGTGCCGCAAGGATGGAGAGATTGGGAGCACTGCAAGGTGAGGATGCGCCTTGGCTCGCAGGGCCCAGGTTGCCCTGGTGGCGTGAGCCAGGGATGCTGGCAGCCTGCTGCCTTCTGTGCACTAGGTTCAGGCCTTGCATTTCCTCAGCTGTTGCCAGGATCTGCAGCCAGATATCCCACATAGACTGTGAAATACATAGAAATATGCAGCTTAGAGTATTTGGAGTAGAAGAGGTCATCTATCAGAAAGGGCTCCTTGTTGGAGATTCTTGAAGTTAACACTTCTGGGATCTGTCCAACCACAAGGTTTCTTTCGGCATAGCAGGCAAATTTTTTAGGCTAGAGGCATAGCAGCTGCCTCCTTCTCCTATTAGTAAAGGCTATGTTGCAGGATGACTGACTATCTTACAGTCCCGGACCATGTGGGTTTCGTGTGGCGTGAGGGAGGGGAGGAGGGGGAGAGGAGATTTACTGCATGACTCCACAACTTGTTTCAAAGACCAAAATTTACTACAGAAGCTGCAATGGTACAAAGATTTCTAATTACACTAAAAGTTATGCTAACAGTAACTACTTAGTAAACAGAAAAGGATAGCTAATTTATACTAACTGTAAATACCCAAATGAATGAACTAGGCAAACCAATTCTGATCGATCTTCCCCACGCCTTGCCTCAGCGGCTACTGTACACTCAATCCCAGGGAAGTAACTGCAGGAGGGCATCCCTCTCCCAAGGGGCTCTGCAAGTTGGCAGACCCACTGTCACCCACAAAGAGCCAAAGACGGCCTCCGGGGCCAACCTCTTTATACCCTTCAGGGCAAGGTGGAGGTGGAGTCGCTAGGCCAGTTACAATTCTCTTCACACAGGCGCAGTCCCTGGCTCTTGGCTGCTGCAGGCTTCAGCTCTCCTCTGTCGTTGTTATGACCATCGCACCCACAGTCATGGGTTGAGGGGGGGGTGGCCAAACACCCTTGATAGCAGGCTAGCTGCCTCGCACACTCTTCAGCGCTGAAGAAAGGAGTTTGAGTGACTGTGAATGACCGCTTTACTCTTGCAGTGAGGGTCCCAAGGATAGATCCCAGAGCTGGGCTAAGAAGGAGTTAATTCCAGTCTGCAATGGGGCCCAATCAGTGAAAGCAGGTGTTATCTCTCAGGGTCCTGATGAGGAGGAGACAGTTCTGACCACAGCAATTAACACTGCCCCCGCAGTGAGAGGAGGCTTTTCTTTCTCAAGGTCCTGGGGCCCAAGCAGGCCTTATCTCAAAGTCTTGACATCCTCCCTTTTAGAGTGTAAAACACAGGAATTCAAGCTACTTGTAACTGGCACCAAATATGTATGGGGGGGAGGGGGGACAAAGATCGGAGCATCCCCCAACATGACCTCACAACCACAAACAGCAGCCACATGACCAGCATTGCCCAATCAGGCACTGAGACGCAAGTGACCTCACAACCAAAAACAGCAGCCTTGTGACCAGCACAGGCCTATCAGGCACTGAGGCACGAGTGACCTCACAACCACAAGGTGCAGCCACATCACCAGCACTGGCCTATCAGGAACTGAGGCACAGCTGACCTCACAACCACAAAGACCAGCCAGGGGCCTGGCATTGGCCTATCAGGCACTACAGCAGATGTGTCCTCACCAGCACAAAAAGCAATGATGTGTCGCCTTGTTGCCTGTCATTTACAGATGCACAAGTGCCCTAACAATGTGCATCAAAGGAATTTGCTTGCTGCTTGCGTGTCTGGTTCTGAGGAAGTAGTGTCTTCATATGCTTCATCAAAGCCATGTGCCTGCTGCTGGCCTATCAGATAGTAAGGCAATAGTGACCTCACAAACAAAAACGGCAGCCATGTGCCCATCACTGGCCTGTTAATACTCAAAGAAAAGCGACTTCACAGTCTGCACTGAAGCCCTGTGCCTGCTGCTGGCCTGTCATGGACTGAGGCACACGATCCCCAGAAGCACAAACAGCACTAACCCCCATACTGCTGCTCTACCAGGTGCTCATGCAGAAGGGAGCTCAGAACCAGAAACAGCAGCAATGGGCCTGCTCCCCATTTCTGAGGCATTGAGACACAAGGGACCTCACCATCATCACCAAAGCTATGGGCATGATGTTGGCCTACCGGCTTCAGAGGCAAAACTCACCTCACGAGCATAAATGGCATCGACGGGCCTGCTGCTGCCCTATCTGGTACTGAGTTAGAAGGATCTAAAAAGTGCAAACCTTCACAGAGGAGAAGCTCACCTGGGCCACTTGCAGGTCCCTTGATTATGCTGTTACTACTCTGTAAAGAACAGTCTTCTGCAAACAGCTGTCATCTCCTGGCAAGACTCTCCCAGATCATGGGACATCACTCTGTCACCCTGCGCACAAATCACAAAAGGGAACAATTGGTCTTGCTTTTCCTTTAGTACCATCAAGTCCGAGCTGGGAGTCTTTGCACTGCAGCACCTACACAATGACAGCAGGATGCCACTTCCATTTCTAGTGCATTTCTAGGTACAGAGACCAGCTGAGGGAGCAGCTCCAAGCAAAAGGGCTTCTGACACTCTCAGATCAACTCAGCACTGACACCAGACCTCTGCTGTGCCACCTAGTCTACAAACACACTGTCTCTGCCCCACACAGCTGCCTCTTCTGCTAGATTCAACCAAGTGCAAGCATGAAGACATGGATGCAGGACACTCGCCTCTTGCACTCTCCCCAGCCACTGCTCTGCTTGCTGCCTTCCCTTGACTCCTCAACCCAGACACACAGGGAAGCTCTTGCGGTAACACCACAAGGTGGCCAAGGCACTCTAGGCTCGCAAGGACTGTGCAAATGATCAGCACAAGGTCAGGCAGGGCCAGAGATGGCCCCTTGGGCGATGCTGCTCTTCTCAGAGGGATGGATCCTGCTTTCTTTGGGCACAGCAGGCTGCTGCTTTCCACCTCCATTCCCTCAGGAACCTCCACCTAGGGATGGGGGGGATGGGGATTTTGTTTAGTAAAAGAAAGGTTACAGATACACTGTAGAAACAGTTGAGAATCCAGAAGGCTTCCTGAACCCAAAGGAACCTCAGTTCCTTTCCTTTCCTTAAGTGGACAAGGAGCCCCAGGGAAGGGAAAAAGGGGGCAGAGGCTTTGACATGAGACCCAAGCAATGAGACAGCCCCAGCCTGGAGGTCTCCTGAAATTCCAGCTGTCCTGGCTGTGCAGGCTCTGCAGCAGCAGTCTGGGCTGCACAGCTGCATTCACAGAGCACTGAGGGCTGGGTACCATGGGCAACCTGGCCCTGGGCACATCTTCACCCCTCGCAGAGCCAGGAGCCCAAGAGCTCTGAGACTTCCTCAGATCAAGCTACGGAGGCTTTGTGGCCCTCACACAAAGGCACTCAAGACATGTGGGCATTTATTATAAGGGTCTTGGACTCGTCCTATATGGCACCACAACCTCCTAGGAAAAGGAGGGGGCACAGTAGCATTTGCCAAGCGGGCTGGCAGTAACAGCAGTTGTGGGAGGAGGAATTTGCAGTACAGCAGAGGTACCAGGAAGTGAAGCCACACCCCAAGTCACCCAGGGAAGCCAGGTGCATTTATGGAAGCCTTCGCATCCATATGTAGCCTCTTCTCGTTCACTTGCAGCTGCTTTCACAGAGGGCTCACGATGTTGGCAAAGATGTTGACAGGCACAGGGACACACCCTGGCATCCTGCCTCCATCCTCAGGGGCTCTAGGATTGCACTGGGAACCTCCAGGAGTGGAGCAACCTAGAAAGAAAGAAAGAATCGGAGTGTTAGTGTCAGTTCTGCTGGCCTTACACAGTCTCAACAGGGAGAGGCAAATGTCTCCCCTCCATGCTGAGCAGTATTGGTGAGAGCCTGATCAAAACTTCCCTGGAAAAGGACCCAAGAAACCTCTTCTACTGGCAACTGCCTTGAGCAGGGCGTTGGATCCCTACTTCCACATGTCTCCCCCATTGCAGCCTCAACGAATCTGCTAGACTGAGACTCTTGCCAAAGGCACCAGTGACTTTGGAGATGCCGCATCCACCGCTCACCAAGGACAGGTGTCTCAGAGCCACCCATCACCCTCAGAGGCCTGACTTCTCGTGAGGTGGCATCTCCCCTGTCTGCAAGGGTCTGCATAGGCACAAAGTGGAGAAATGGCTCTGACTGCTTTGATTAACTACCCATCTCTCTGAGGGATCGGAATGGATTAGGGTCTAAGATGGGAAGATGCAATGAGGGTCCTGATGCAACAGAAAGCCTTTAAGGAGGGAGAAGATGACTTTCTCCAGGGGAGTCAGTAACATCCCAAAGACTCCGGGAAGCATCAAGACCTTCAGAAACTGCAAGCCTGAACCTCAGCTGACAGAAACCACCAAACTGCGAGCAGCCCTGCCTCGTACCACCATGCTCCAAGGAGGCAACACGGTCACCAACAGTCCTCACCCACGTCTCCCAGAAGGACACCGTGATGGCAGGCTGGGCCTTGGGAGCAGAGTACTGCTCTCTCCAGCCACCTCCTCCCATGCTGAGCAGCAAAACACTGGGACATCACCTGGCTCCACCACAGGGTACCCGGCACTGTAAGACGCTGCTACTCCCACACCACACAGAGGGTTGGCAGCCAACACATGCCTGTGCATCAGTGACACACAGGGCACATCTCCACACATGGCAGCAGACAGGGTACCCCAAGCGCCCCACAACACAGAAAGCCCAACTCTCCAGCCCTTCCATTCCCTTCTAGGCCTCCAAGGCCTTGCAACAGGCACCGCCTCTGAACATCCACTCACAGCCTGGGGCCTGCTCACTTCCCACCTCCAGGACTCTCAGAGCCACTCGGAAATCCCATTTTCAGAACAAACGAGACCATGGGAAGGGCCCCTCGCAAGGACACCAGCAGCCTGCTCACACTTTGCCCAGCAGCTCCCAAACGCAGCTCGGAGTAGCACCTGGGGGCTGCGGTGGCAGCAGCAGCTCAGGGAAATGCTTTCAAATGGGTCTCTGACCCCCGGCAGGGGCAAAGCTTCCTGCCCCCAAACCCCACCAGCTGTCCCGGCACAGCTGCTTGGGGCAGGCCGGCACATCTGGCTGCAGGGCAGCTCCCCCCTCTGGCCCATGTCGCTCTGTCCCATGCTCATGGCCCCACCAGCCCCTGCTGCAGCTCCTGCAGGAAAGCAGCCCCGGGGCCAGCACCGCTGCCCCTGCCCCGGCGGGAGGGCACCCACCTGCAGCTGAAGGCACCCGCAGCACCACTAGCCCCACTCACACCCGCTCTCGCCCTCTGCCTCCCTCCGGCTTGGCTCCTGCTTTGCTTTCTAGGCTCTTTTTTTCCACATACTGCACTCTGATTGGCTGACAGAGCCATCAGTCAAACCCTGCCCTGCCCTCCTCCCCTGGCTGGCCAATAGGAGGGCAGCACTGGGGGCGATGCCATGGCAACGCTGCAGCCCTGTGTGACCCTGCAGGCAGCCCCCTCCCCTCCCCTGCGGTGGGGGGCCATGTTGTGAGCGGCAGCGCGGGGCAACATGGGGTGTCGCAGGGCCTGGGGGCAACTGGTTTCACCAGGTGAGATGCCTTGCCTGAGTCCTTCCCCGTGTCTCAAATTGTCAGGGCACCGAATAGGAGAATGCTGGTTGTCCTTGGTGTGTAGAGGATTTGCTGGGTCTATTCAGCATTGGGGAAGGAACCAGACTTCTGAGTTGCAGGCAGGCTTCTCCCTCTGCCTGGGACATGAGGTCCTGCTGTCTCCAGCTCCATGATTGCTGCTCCCATGCAATCCTCCTGTTAGGAAATGTTGCCCAGAATTACTTGCAGGCCTTTCTCCGATTCCTAAGTTTCACGGGCTAGCTGTAGGTACTACATGGGCAGAAGCTGATCTTTTTTGGGGGGCAGTTACTGGTCCATAATGGGTGTTTTGCTGCACTCTGATCATTGTGAGGCCCTGGGGTGAGTCAGGGAGGCCGTTCAGGAGCTGGCTGAGCCTTGGGGGAGGCAGGAGCAGCTGCAGGTGGCAATAGACGCGTGGCTGGGGTGTGGACTGGTAGGTCATGGCTGTCTGTGAGAGCTGTGCCAGAAAATCACCAGTGTCAAATCAGTTCTGTGTCAGGAGCTGACAGGCCAGCAGGAGGCACGTGGCTTGGCTGGTGATTCTGAGGTCACTTCTGCTTCTCTGGAGATATTCAAAACCCACCTGGATGCAATCCTGTAAAATGTGCTCTAGGTGATCCTGCTTGAGCAGGGGGTTTGGACTTAGATGATCTGCAGAGGTCCCTTCCAACCTCAGCCATTCTGTGATTCTGTCATTCTGTGGGAGCTGCCTTCTCCCAACCCACCCTAGCGGTGCCAGCCCCACCTCAGACTGCTCCTGAACGGCTCCAGTGCGGCCCTGGAGGGAGCCAGAGCTGCCTTGGGCCTGGGGCAGTCTGGCGGCAGAAGGGTTTGACATGGGCACAGCAGCAGCAGTGCCGGGACCAGGGGGAGGAGTCGGGAAATTGGGACGAAGACCCGTGCCCTCAGCTGCATGGCCGGGGCACTGGACTGGCAATGCCGTTGTGGCCAGGCAGGCTCCAGGTTCAGGATGGATGCCTGCTCGAGGGTATGAGCACAGGGATTTTCATGGGCTTCAGGGCAGCCGTGACTGTGGGGAAGGCAAGTGGGCAGACCCAAGCCCCCACAGATGCAAAGGCTGGGGATGGAAAAGGCAGTGTGGGGCTGGTGAAGGACCTCCCTCTGCTAACCATGGGGAAGAGAGTCCCCAGGTGATGCCGGACTCCGGTTTGGCCAACAGGAGGGGAAAACAGAGAGGGTGGAAGAGGCAGATGGAGCCTCTCAGGGTGCATGAGGGAGCTTTCCAAAGGACAGGGCTGAGCCAGGGAGGGACCTCTGGATCTTCCCCCTGATGCTCTCCCAGCCGAGGTCTTTCTGCCCTGCCCTAGGTGCTCTCATCCCCCTGCCAGCTGTGCTGGAGTCAAGGCTGAGGATCAAGAATTCATGGAGTTGCAGAGGAGTTTTGGTGGGAAGGGACCTCTCTGGAGGTCTCCAGTCCAACCTCTTGTGCAAAGCAGAGCTGGTTGAAGCCTTCGAGTCCTGTCTGGCCATCGCTGGACTGTGCCTGACCCCAGTTACCATTCCCAAACCTGCTCTGCTCTTCTTGTCCGGGCACTGTGGGACAGCACCTCTTGTCGGTGGGTCCCTGCCCTGCCTGCCTTGCTGACACCCTCAGCTCCTGGCTCCACTTCCCACACAGAGCAGCCCTGCTGTGGGGCTACGGGCCATGGTGGTTGGGGCAGGAAGCAGATCCAGCTGGACAGGGATCAACACCACTGAGACTGCTGGCACCTGCCTCTGCTCATGGATGGTGCTTAGAGTGACCCCAGGGCATTTGCAATGCCAGGAGATGTGTTTGGGCGTGCACTAGCTCCAGCCTGTTGTGTTTCACTGAGGATGCAGGAATCACTCTCCCGTGCCCCTGCCCTGGGACTCCTGGGTCTCCACTGCCTCTCCGGGCAGTGCAGAGCCCTCGTTTCCCCATGCATACCTGGATTTAGTGCTTTACCTTCTGGTCACTCCACCGTGGACCGTCACTCATTTTGTGAGGCTCCACTCACTGCCCAGCCCTGGGCACACGCTGTCCCTGGAGATCCCCTGAGCTCTCCTGGGGCTCAGATTCCCCTCCAGAGGGATGGGCATGTCTCATCAGCACTGTCACCTGTGGGACAGCCCCAGGCAGAAAATTCAGAGACCATTCCCCATCTCCACTGGCACTGGTCACAGAGAGATGAATACTGGATCCAGCCCTCAGTCCCTAACAGATGACATGGAGGCTCCGAGCTTGTCCCCCGCATCCCATGGAGTTCACAAGCAGAGCAGCAGGCCCTTTTGTGGTGCAATTTCTTTGGGGGTATTTTTTACTCCACCTTCTGAAGAAAGGCCAGACTTGGAAAGGCCTTGAAAGGAGAAAGTCCTGCTGCTGTTGGTGGACGTGTCTCCAAGAAAGCTGCAGCCCCCACGAAAAGGCTGCAGAAAGGAAATGCCTGCTGTGGAAGTGGGGGAACGATCCTGAGGAACAGAGGTCTGTTCCACAGGCTTTCTCCAGAATCTCCTCCCTTCCACTCCCACGTCGCTTTGAGTGTTGAAGCTCTGTAGAGGGAAGGGACCAGCCCACAGTGACAGCCGGCTGCCACCCTCACGGAAGAGGGGTGTGGGATCACACCCTGACTGTGGCCAGGGGAGTTGAACTCTCTTAATGGTCACGGGACCCATGGTCTCACCCCACCTATACTCATCTGACCCTTGAGCTCCCTTGGTGTTGAAAGAGACAGTGCCGAAAGAGACACTGCAAAGGGAAACTCTCTGCATTGCACTGAAGGCATCTGTGGGAGCTCAGACTAGTTGGCTCTGATGTTCCCCCATCTCTGCTGATGAAAGGGGAAGCCTGGCTTCCTGCTTCAACACGGCCTCTGGATCAGATTTAAATGAGAGATTCCTGAGGACAAATGGCACGCAGCAAAATATTTTTTTTATTTTAGGAGAATGTAACAGAGAAAAGTAAGACAGACAGACAGACATGAACAACACATAGCTTTGTTACCAAATACCCCGGGAATGAGGAGCAGATGCACATGGGAAAGTTATTGGTGCTGACATTGTACCTACTGAACCAGTTTCTTCAGTGCATCCTTGAGCTCCTTGTTCCTCATGCTCTAGATGAGAGGGTTTGCTGCTGGAGGCACCACCGCATACAGAATGGCCAGCACCAGATACAAAGCTGGGGAGGAAAGGGAGGGGGGCTTCAGGTAGGCAAACAGGCCAGTGCTGATAAACAAGGAGACCACAGCCAGGTGAGGCAGGCACATGGAAAAGGCTTTGTGCCGACCCTGCTCAGAGGGCATCCTCAGCACAGCAGTGAAGATCTGCACATACGACAGCACAATGAACATGAAACACCCCAAAGATAAACAGGCACCAACCACAAGAAGCCCAACTTCGCTGAGGTAGGAGTCTGAGCAGGAGAGCTTGAGGATCTGGGGGATTTCACAGAAGAACTGATCTATCACATTGCCTTGGCAGAATGGTATTGAAAATGTGTTAGCAGTGTGCAGGAGAACATTGAGAAAACCACTGGCCCAGACAGCTGCTGCCATTTTGACACAAGCGCTGGTGCCCATGAGTTTCCCATAGTGCAGGGGTCTGCAGATGACAACATAGCGGTCATAGGCCATGACTGTGAGAAGATAATACTCTCCTGCTAACAAGAAGACAACTGGGAAGACTTGAGCAGCACGTCTTGAATAGGAAATGGCCCTGGTGTTCCAGAGGAAATTGGCCATGGATCTGGGGACAGTGGTGGAGATGGTGCCAAGGTCCAGAACAGAGAGGTTGAGGAGGAAGAAGTACGTGGGGGTGTGGAGTCAATGGTCACACTGGGGACTTCAGATCACTCTTGTGAAAATCCAACCTTTTGCCACTCAAGCCTGTAGCTGAATGTTACAGCTCACATGCATCAGTTCCCACCTGCTTTCCTTAGAGAACTAGCTGCAAACAGACACGGAAGGATTATTCTTAACTGCAAACAAGCAAATTATAATTTGGAACTGTTTAATAAAAGATACAAGACGCTCCTCCACTGTATGTCAAGTCCAAGCTGTCTCCAGTGAGGTCCACTGCCCACAAGACATAACCTTCCTTGAAATGTTTTCCACAGATAGATAGGAAAGGATAGACAAGAAACAGAACAAGGGAGCTGGCTAAAGAGACAAGGAGACTGCTGAAAGATGAGGCAAGCTTCAGACTCCCAGCAGCTCAGAGCAGCAACTGCAGAGCTGAGAGGTACCTGAATGGATAAAGAGTAAGTGGAGGAGGAAAACTGGTAAACTATGGGAAGTGCATATGTCCAGAGAGTCTGATGCAAAGATGCCTTTAGAAATGACCAGTTTAATCAGGACATGTGGAAATATGTGAGAGAGCACTGAGACTACATCCGCAGTCTAACAGACAGAGCAGTGGAAACACAAGGTCAAGGGGAGATCGATATTTCTTCTCCCGCGATTAATACCCTTCCTGAGGATTTCCACTCTTTCATCATGTTCATTGAAGTAGACTAAAATAATCACCAATGGGCCCTCTCTCAGCACTGAAGGAAGACTGATTCCAGCATTACAAATTGTCGCAGCAGAGGATGGTTATGTGCAAGAGGTGGAAATGTCCGACTCTGGAAGCCCCGATTTCAGTCCAGTTCTCTGGACTTCCCTTTCTCGTCCAAAGAGGGAACTATGTTGTCTCAACTGAGTTGTTCTGAGATACCGTTCCTAATGCCAAGCTCAGGTCCCGCAGGAGCCGCCTCCAAAATTTCCAGCACCACATGGGAACACAGCTGCCCCAAGGCATCTCAGGCAGCAATAGCCTCTCTATGTGGTCAAATGAATCAAACCCCAAAAGGAGATCCTAATCATAAGTTGAGATATGCTCAAAAAATAACTCAACGCAACAATTGACAAGTAATCCTCGTTTCAAAAACTTCACACAGTTTTTACCATTGCCATATATTTTTTCTTTCTTCTTAATTGGCAGCACCATGTTCATGCACTACAGGAATCAGCCTGTCTATGCAAGTGTGTATATATATATATATATATATATATATATATATGTATATATACACATTATTCATCAAAATACATTTTCTACCAACACTCTGAATGGAGAAACCTTGTTCATAGGAACTACTTTATTTAAACTGTCATGTTTCAGACCTCTTCTTCTGCCTTTCTGTCCTTTCTTCTTCCTCAGCCTCTTCTCTCTTTACAGAGCGCTCCAGGGAATGGTTCACTGAATCACAGCACTTAGGGTGGACGAGACCTCTGGACATCACCTAGTCCCAGCCACCCTGGTCAATGCAGAGGGAACTAGATGAGGTTGCCCAGGGGCTCACCCCACTTGTGCATTGTCCACAACAGTGCGCTCCATCCACTGTGCAGGCCATTCATAAAGGTGTTAAACAGTCCTGGCCCACATGTTGATCACTGAGGGATGTCACTAGTAACCAGCTGCCACTAGGAACTTGTACCACTGATGACAGCATTTCAGCCTGATGGTCCCTCCAATCTTCCACCTGCCTTATGGTCCACTGATCCAGTGCAGAGCTCAACAATTTGCCTATAAGGAGACTCTGGGGGACTGTGCCAAAGGCCTTGCTAAAGTGAAGGTTCACAGAATCCCTGCAAAATCCCCCTTGTGCCCGCAGGCATTCATCTTATGGCAGAAGGCAATCAGGTTGGTCAGGCATAGTTTCCATTTCCCCTTGGTCAACGCATGCTGCCGCTTCCAGGCCTTGTCCTTCCTATGCTTGGAGATGGTTTCCAGGAGGATTTGCTGCATCGCCTTCCCAGGGACTGAGATAAAGATGACCAGCCTGTCGTTCCCCACACCCTCCCTCTTGCCCTTCTGGAAAATGGGTGTGATGTCTGCCTTTTCCCAGGCATCAGGAACCTCCCTGATTACCCTGACGTTTCCTAGACAATTGGGAGCAGCGTTGAAGTGACTCCAGCCACCTCTCCCTGCACCCTGGCATGCTTCCCGTCTGGTCCCATGGACTTGTGTGTGCCCACTGGGCAAAAGTCCTCCCCAGATGCATCGTCCTCCACCAGGGGTGAGGCTTTGTTAACACAGATGCTGCCAAAGGACTCAGGGGCCAGGGAGGCCTGGCAGTAGACAAGACCAGGAAAAGACAAGGTAAAGAGGCAATGAGCTCCTCAGCCTTTCCCCTGTCTTTGTCACTACGTCCCCTGCCCCACTGAGCAGGGAGACCACATTTTCCTTGGCTGGCTGCCTTGTGCTGCCAACGTCCTTACAGAAGCCCTTCTGGTTACCCTCCCCATCCCTTCCTAGTTCTAGCTCCAGCTCTAGCTCCAGCTGAGCTTTGCCTTGCCTAACTCCATCCCAAATGAGATGAAATCCTCTCTCCTGCAGTCCGGGGCAGTGATTCTGTTATTCCTCTTACCTCTCCACCATCTCGCGGTCACAGCACTGACAGACAGCCTCCATATTCACATCCCCATCCAGCCTGAGCTTCATGCAAGAAACCAAGGGGAGGATGGCACCGTATACCTAGAAGCGCAAACTACAGAGGTACAGAAATCACACTGCAGAAAAGCTTGCTCTTCTCCCCTCACCACTGAGGGGATCCAGGCAATGGCCTTTCAGGTAGTTAAAGGTGGATGCAAAGAATTTCCGTTGTAATGTAGATATGCCTGAGGCAGTGCCTGCCAGGCTGCCCTTAGAGGCAACTGGGAGGAGGAGGTGGTGTTCACCTGCTTTCTTTTAGATGGTCACATAAAGCACAAAGTTCTCACGTCCCAGAGGCATTTACTCTGTGCTTGAAATGGGGCCTGAGATCATAGGCGTTCAGGATAACTCAGGTTGAAGGGACCACAGGAGGCCTGTAGTGCAAGCTGCTGCTCAAAGCAGGGTCAGGTAGAGGGTCAGAAACCAAAGAATGCCCCTGCCAAAGGACTTCTGGGGTGACACAGCAGGAGAAGGCAGTAGAGGGTTACTGGAGTGATCTCATGGACAAAAGGGTTTCCTTTTTCCCCTTCTCCCAAGAATGAAATCCTCAGCTCTCCAGAGAGAAGAAGCTGGGACACGAACTTTGCCACTAACATGGAGGCGGAGAAGCTCCTGAGTCCCTTACAGACAGAGGCTGGTGCAAAGGCCACCACCCCAATGGCACCAGGCGCCCAGGCATGCCTGCCTTGTTGCTCGGCACCCTGCAGCCCCAGGCAGGAGGTGTGCGGGGAACAGAGTGGGTCTGCAGCCTGCAGCCCTGGCCACCCAGCAAGTGTGGTGGGACCCTGCTCCTCTAGATGAGACTGGGCTCTCCTGCATTTCACCAGGGTGAAGCTTGCATCCCCTCCAGCTGGTTATACAGCTCGGCAGGGAGGGCCAACATGGGAAACACAATCTCTGTTCCGGGGAGTAAAGAGAGAGGGGAGGGCAGAGGGGGATCTGCTCATGGCCCAGGCACTGATTCCCTCCCTGCAGCCAGTACAGCCCTGCTGATGCCCTGTAACCCATGAGTCCAGGGGAGGGGACTCTGATCTGCTCTGGCTCTAGGGATTTCTCAGCCCTTAAGACCCAGGATGCAAAGCACCGGTCCGGGGACACTTCGGTAGTCGAAGGGCCTGAATGCCTGGTGTGTTCCTGAGAACGTTTCGGTATTCTCCCGGCACTGCTTTGACTCCTGTTGTCCATGGAGCAGAGACTCCTTTTGAGGATGAACTCACTCACTGTGTAACTCTGAGGACAGCCTTGACCAGCAGTACAAATGCCAGCAAGGCCTCAACCTCACAACAGTGTCCCCTGCCCAGGACTCTGCCCTTCCTCCTAGAGGATTTGGGTTCGGAGGCACCGCTGTAGATCTGCAGAACCATGATGTGCTCTGAGCTGGGCTAACTTGACAGTTAGATCAGGTTGGTAGGTGCTTTCTCCAGGAGAGTTTGTAAAGATTTGCTGTCCCCTGTCCCAGTGCTGCTCAACTACCATGGTCATTTCTTTTTTTTTTCCTACAGCTCATTTGAGATTTCCCTTACAGCATCTTCTCCTTGTTGTCTTGTGTTTTTTCTTACCCTTGGCCCCCAGCCAGACCATCCCACCAACTTTGACTGAGGACAATCACAGCCTCATCTCCAAGCACAGCCTTACTGGGATCTCCTGGGACCACTCAGGCAGGCCAAGGTGGCCAGCTCCAAGTGGAGCCACATGCTGTGGGTCCTTGCGTGGTCTCAGAGGGGAGCGTATGGAGACATAACATGACTCAGGGCAGAGCCTGTGGGTCAATGGCAGCACAGACCTGGGATCAGTAGGTATGAGAAGAGCAGACCTCCAGCAGCTCCTCTCCACACCTGGGCAGGGAGTGATGCACCTGGCAGTGCTCCTGAGAGAGGATGGTGACACAGGATGGGGAACACTGTGAGCTGCAGTGCTGGGCACCGACCATCTGTGCTGGGTCTGGTAGTCCAGCCAGGTGGTGCTGGTGGCTGTAGCCCTTGAGAAACCCCCAATGCTGCTAGAAGCAGTAAGTCCCCTCCATGTCTCTCAGGAGCTTCTGGAGTGTCATGGCTCCCATCGGCACTCAGCCCTCCACTGGTCCAGCCCCGCTGTCCTGCACGTGTCCCCACAACCCCACTGTGCAGGAATCGCACAGGACAGAGTGCGTTCTGGGGTGGGGAAACACCCCCCCCACCATGGTCCCCATGACAGCCCTTGGTGCCCCGTCCCCCTCAGCCCTCCTGCCTGGCAGCCTCCCACCAGTCCCAAGACCCTGCCCAGCCCTGATCCTGTCCCCTGGGGTAGCAGAAGTCCATTCTCTGGGGTGTGCTGAGGTCTGAGCTCGCAGAGAGGCCAGGCAGGGCTGGACATTGCCTCCACACATGTGCTGAGCCCAGCAGGCAGATGGAGCTGGTCACACTCAGAGATCACCCCTCACCGGGACCATGGGGAATGGCCAGTGATGGAAATGGCTGGTATGAGGGGCTGGGGCTGGGAGGAGTTTCCTGGGGCAGTTTCTCCTCTCTGCTCAGGCAGCAACAGGCTGGGTCAGATATTTGTTCTAACAGACCCTGCTTGAGGGCCCCCATGGGAGGAGGATGGTCTGCTGGCCCAGGAGATGGCCCCAGGACCTCCTCGGCATGCTCCCTGACAGCCCTGCAGAGGACCCAGCAGAGGGCACATCCTGCCAGGGCTCACAGCTGGGCATCCAGTCCTCCAGCTGGGCATGGTGCCTTGTCTGGGGGTGACTTTTGGGGTAAGGACCAGCATGCAGGGTGGGCGAGGTTGTCTCAAGGAAATGGGCTGGGGACACGACATAAGGGACAGCAGCTTTGGAGGAAGAGCCCTTCAGGCACTGCACCTGGAAGAACCTACTTTATTACAGAGCTACTGTGAGGGAGTCAGCTCTGACCCACTGTTGGACACAACTTTATATGGGCACCAGGTGAGACAGAGCAGTGTCAGTGAAGGTGGAATGAACCCAACCATTTGTGTAGCAACATGGTGACAAATGATAATAACAACAGTAATAATAGTCATACTAAAAATAAAGTGAACAAACAAAGCTCAGTCCTGGTACAGGACACAGTGGGAATCATTTGTGGAGAGCAATGGCAATGTTACCACTGCTGAAAAATGTCCACGAAATCAATTTCCTCAGGGCATCTTTGAGCTCCTTGTTCCTCATGCTGTAGATGAGAGGGTTCATTGCTGGAGGCACCACCACGTACAGAACAGCCACCACCAGATCCAGAGCTGGGGAGGAGAGGGAGGGGGGCTTCAGGTAGGCAAAGATGTCAGTGCTGATAAACAGGGAGACCACGGTCAGGTGAGGCAGGCACATGGAGAAGGCTTTGTGCCGACCCTGCTCAGAGGGCATCCTCAGCACAGCAGTGAAGATCTGCACATACGACAGCACAATGAAAACGAAACACCCAAAGCCTAAACAGGCAGTAACTACAAGAAGCCCAACTTCGCTGAGGTAGGAGTCTGAGCAGGAGAGCTTGAGGATCTGGGGGATTTCACAGAAGAACTGGTCTAGAACATTGCCTTGGCAGAGTGGTATTGAAAATGTGTTAGCAATGTGCAGGACAGAACACAGAAAACCACAGGCCCAGGCAGCTGCTGCCATTCTGACACAAGCTGTGCTGTCCATGATGGTCCCATAGTGCAGGGGTCTGCAGATGGCAACATAGCGGTCATAGGCCATGACTGTGAGAACAGAATACTCTCCTCCTAACATGAAGACAAACACAAAGGCTTGAGCAGCACATCCTGAGTAGGAAATGGCCCTGATGTCCCTCAGGGAATTGGCCATGGATTTGGGGACAGTGGTGGAGATGGTGCCAAGGTCGAGGAGGGAGAGGTTGAGGAGGAAGAAGTACATGGGGGTGTGGAGGCGGTGGTCACAGGCTACGGCTGTGATGATGAGGCCGTTGCCCAGGAGGGCAGCCAGGTAGATGCCCAGGAAGAGTGAGAAGTGCAAGAGCTGCAGCTCCCGCTTGTCTGCAAATGCCAGGAGGAGGAACTCATTTAGGGAGCTGCTGTTGGACATTTGCTTCCTCGGGGCTTAGTGGACTGTGCAAAGAAGAAAAGACATTGAGAAGTTAGCAGAGACTTTTCAAGCCAAGAAATCCCCAGATATTGCACGTCTCATACAAGCCCCCTATCACCTCTCTCTTTCCTGAGAGAATCTTTGTGCAGCCGCCATGCTGGTTTTCCTCTTTGCACTGGCTGAGTGTGCTGTGAGGAGCAGGGACCTCTGCCCATGGGCTCCACAGGAGTCAGTCCTGCTGTCAAGCAGTGGGCACAGGGGAACAGGGGTGACCAGCTCTGACATTCACAATTTCTGTCAGGTGAAATCCACTCATCATGTAGAAGGGCTTTTCAGCATCTTCACTCTGAATTCTAAAGAATGAGGTTTGAGGAACAAAGTTTCAGGGATTTTTTATTTTCTTTCAGATGTCCTTGTCACCCCTGGGGAGTGTTCCTCAAAGGTAGAAATCCTTGGCATTTCTACTGTGAGTCCTGACAGGAAAGCATCCACTGTCCCTTGTTGCAGAGTGAGGACACCTAGTCTGTCTATTAGTCTCGTTCCCAGCTGCCTTCTGCTTGCAATTCTTTGAACTCTAGGGTGATCAAACTCATATGTTGCCCTAGAAGGAAACCAGCCCCCGCCTAGAGCAGACGAGTCCAGTTTCAAAGTGCACATCTCCAAACTTCTCACCCTTTCTCTGGGCACCTGAGGGAGCTCTCCACACTCCCCTTCTAGCCAAGGACACACAGGCCTCTTTTCAGATGCCCACATACAGCCTCCCACCACCATCTCCATACTCTCAGCATCTCTGCACCTTCCTCATGGGGCTCTCAGATATCACAGCAATGCTATGAGGCAGCAGTGCCTTTCTAGAGGGCAGCACGCAGCCTGGCAGGACACCACAGGGAAATGGTCAAAGGACTGTTAGGACTGGAGATGGGCTCTCCTTAAGGGAGAGCCAGCTCAATTCCCAGACCCACTGATTGCATTTCTTGGAGCTCCACAAATCAGAAGGGGGCCAGGGCCACCTCATTCCCATGAAGACCCCTCTGTTCCACAACTTGCAGCATCAGCGTCTGAACTGCAGTTCACATCCCCCAACCCCAGAAAGCCCGAGAACAAGAGGAGTAGCATGGACAGGAGGGGAAACAAGGAGCAACACCACGATCCTGCTGCCAAGGGAGGCAAGGAGAGAGACACAGAGGCATTCTGGAAAGCCTTTACCATACCCAGCTGGGCTGCCACCTCGCGGATGGGGACATTGCAGGGCAGTCGCTCTCAGCCCCTTTGTCAGGCAGCATGAAATGGGCCCATAGCAGGAGAGATGCCCCTCTCCTCTGCCGGAGGTCTGGCTGCAGAGGAGGTGGCTCATGCCCTGGAGTTCCCTCTCATTCCCTGCCCATCTCTGCTGCCTGGAGCTGTCCCTGCTGCCAGCTCTTTCTCTGTCACAACATCTTCTCCCGCTCAGTGCTCACAGACCCCATCCCACCTGCTGTGTGCTCAGCTCTGCCCTCAGAAACCTCCTGGATCAGGGCACTGTCTACGGGCATCTCTGTGCATGCACGGCCTAAGGAGCGGGTCACATAAACTCCTATGAGGCCACAAAGGTGATGTTGATGCTGTCTGCAGGCTAACGTGGGGATGAAGCAGCTTCCTGAGGTTTTTCACAGACCAATTAATCTCTGAGAGTGAAGGGTTAGGAGTCCCACTTCCTTGACAAAACAGAAAACTCATTCCTTCATTCTCCCTGCCAAAAATTAGGAAACTGAAAGTGCAGGCACCTGAAGGAAAGCTCCTTCCCTTTCAAGAAGCCCTTCTCTTGATCTCCTCTTGAAAAGACCCCTTGCACATCTCCTGTGCATGATCTAGAGCTGTTAGCAGCCCTGACGCATGCAGCACCCTCTCAGCAGGAGAATGAACCTGCCCTGCTGGGGGTTGCTTCTCTCTCCCAGAGTTTCTCCCCATAGTGCTGTGGGGAGCTCCCCAGGCAGGCTGAGGGCTCATCCTCGCAGACAGCACAGTTGCTGCCCCAGGCTCACATCATGCTGAGGTGCAGGGACACTGCTCTGAATCACAGCCCTGCGCAGACCTGTGTGTACTCCCTGGCTTCACACCCCGAAAGCCACCCCTGGCAGAATGGAGCTGCACGCCCTGTCCCTGTGATGGTGTGGCAGGGAATCCCTGCTCTGAAGTATCCCCTCCTCTGCCTATGCTCTGGAGGAGCCCGGAGAGCGATCCTTAAAAAGCCTGTCAGTTATGGGATGGGATGGGTTCAGCAGACCCCTCCAGGATCCTCAGTAGCATTGCCCTGCAGCCAGAGACTTACTGTGTCAAGGGCTGTGAAGATTTCTCCCACAAGGAGCTCTCCTCCGTCCTCCCACTCCACACTGCCTTTCACTTCTCTCTGTCATGTCTTCTCTCATGTCAGCAGCAGCAGGCAGTGCCCGGAGCCCTGCTGCTCTTTGCAGAGGAGCTGCTCCTGCACACAGCTGTGTCTGGGCAGTGCTGCCAGGTTGCCATGAGCTCCCTCCATCCCCAGAGCCTGGCCCCACTCAGGAGCAGAGGCCCCGCTGAGCTCATGAATTTCTCTGTCCCTTGTGCTCCCTCCTCCTGGGAAATGTTCACTCCAATAAACTAAAATAATCATCAATGGGCCCTCTCTAAGCACTGAAGGAAGACTGATTCCAGCATTACAGATTGTTTCATCAGAGATGGTTATCTGCAAGAGGTTGAAATATCTGACCCTCGAAGCCCCAATTCCTATCCCTTCACTAGGCAGGACAGGTAGAAAGGAGCAAGAAGGGAGCTGAGTGACACATGGTTCAGGTGCTGACTCAGATGAGTCAATCTGGGCATCTCAATCTGGTTTGGAAGGTCCTGGGCTGCAGTGGGATTCAGCAAATTCCTGTGAACTCCACAAACACACATCAGGTGGGATTCCCCTTGCCCAAGCTGAAGTGAGCATAACATAGATGTCTGCACACAAGCTCCTTGTCCAAGCTCTGGTTATAATCACTGGAGATGGAGGGTAGGAGTCAGTTGCCCATCACAAACATCTGGTGACAGTTGAAGAGACAGAGGTGGTCCCAGGCATGTGCCAGTGTCTGCTTGCTCTGATGGAGCAACTGGGAGACCCACATCCTTCTAGAGCATGAGGTGGGGGCGAGGTGGGGAATTCCCTTGGCCATCTCAAATGACACTAGATGCCCACTACTGTTAGAGCACCACTCACTATGATGCTGAGACACATGGAGATGCCTACAGTGCAAACTGCTAATGCAATTCAGTGCAGACACGTGATGTAATGACATAGAAACAGGCTGGCAGGGCCATGTCAGATGCCTGGGGTTTCTAGCATAACCACATGGATGGGACCTATGGGAAAACCATGCCCCTCTGGAGTGGCTGCTGGGCAGACAACCCAGGTTATCTCAGGCTTTCCTACCTGTGCCCAGACAACTGCAGCCCACCACTGCCTTAAGGCCAAGTCCATCCCGACTGCATTCAAGCGTGCTGCATAAATGGGAGGCACATCACACCAAGGGCTCCACTCTAGTCTCTGCACTCTCAAACTCTTCTTACTCTTCTCCACCTGAACCTTTTCTGACCCCCCAAGATGATATGAACAGGAACTGGGCTAATGATGACCTCGGGGTGGCTCGATCACAGGCTGCCCAGGCCCAGGGACTTCTTCAGTGGAAACCTTGTCCTGCCTGGAGATCGCTTCACCTCTGTCACAGGCACCAAGGTGCTACAAATCAGCTCAGGCGGCCAGCCCCTCTACTGGCATTCCTGTACAGCCCAGCTCTGTTTCTCCCTGGCCTTGGGCACTGCAGGCTTTGCTCTCTCAGTGGGAACCTCCTTTCACCATCACATTGCCACCTGCTATCTCTGCCAGCATGGCTCTGCTCTGAAGTGGGGCCGTGGCACCCACAATGCTCTTGGTAACAGGTTTCACCACAACCAGTCTGCTCTCTGTGCCACAGCTGATGCTCTGCAACACTAATATATGCAAATGTATGCAGCCTGGGGTAGAGAGAGGAGCAGATGGAGATGTACAAGCTTTCACAGGTGTGAAACATCATTGGAATGACTGAGATGTGGTGGGATCACTCACATGACTGGAGGGCGATGATTTTGGGTACAATGTCTTCAGGAGAGCCTGTCAGGGAAGATGAGGAGGGAGGATGTCTTTTGTGTGAAGGGGCAGCTCGGATGTGTGGTAAATGTCCTTTACCTAGACTTTAGCAACGTATTTGACACTGTCTCCCACAAAATTCTTTCATGTACATTAGAACGTTACAGTCTAGAAGAGCAGACAACCGGATGGGTAAAAAGCTGCTTGGATGATCAGGCTGAGAGGGCAGTGGTGAATGGGTAGTACTCTTCTTGGAAGCCAGGGAGAGGTGGAGCACCACAGGGTCTCTCCAGGAACTTGTCCTGTTTATCATCTGTATTAGTTACACGGAGGATGCAACACTCACGGTGCTTGTAGATGACCCCAAACTGGAAGTGGGGGGTTGGGGGTCAGCCATATTCTTGAGGGCTGCCATTGAGAGGGACCTAGACAGGCAGGAGGAACGGGCTGTCAGCAACCTCATGGAATTCAACAAGGACAAATGCCAGGTCTTGCACCTGCAATAAACCAACACCCCACTGTGTCACAGGCTGGGGCCTGAGGGCCTGGGGAGCAGCTCTGTGGAAAAGGACGTGAGGGTGCTGGGGGACAGGAGGCAAACCATGAGCCAGCAGCATTCCCTGGCAGCAAAGAAGGCCAGAAGCATCGTGGGCTGTATGAGCAGGAGCACAGCCAGGAGGTGGAGGGAAATGGTGATCACCTTCTAGTCAGTATTCATTAGACTACATGTAGAACCTGTAGAACCCTGCATCCCGGTTTGGGTTCCCAGAACAAGAAAGAGGATGATAAGTGGGAGCGAGTCTGGCCGAGGGCCCTCATCATAGTTGAGGACCTGGAGCACTTGTTCTGTGAGGAAATGGGGCTGGTTCAACTTGGAGAAGAGATGTCTTTGGAGGGATCTCATAGCACCCTTCCAATGGCTACGAGGAGGTCCTCAAGAAGATGGAGCCAAGCTCTTCAGCAGGGTGCATGGTGGGAGGACAAGAGACAATGGGCATAATTTGGAAAAAAAGCCGTTCGTGCAGGAGGTAAGGAAAAGCTTTTCCACTGTGAGGATGGTCAAGCATTGGAAGTGGTTGCCCAGAGAGGCTGTGCAGTGTCCTGCCTTGGAGGTTTCCAAGACCACACTGGATGAAGCCCAAAGCAACCTGGCCTGACCCCAGAGATGACCCTGCTGTGAGCAAGGAGATTGGACTAGAGACCTCCTGAGGTCCCTTCCACCCTGAAGGAGTCCATGGTTCTTCCCACTCTCAATCTTCTCTTGTGGATGTCAGCGAAAGCATGCATGTGCCCTGTGACAGTGGAAGCAGGCCAGCTTTCTTGTCCTCCTCCAGTCAGAATTATTCAGATGCAGGGCTTCTTGGCAGGAATCCCCAAGACAACCCTGAGCAATCCTTTGCTTCACTTTTAATTTCTTTTTTCTCCCCCCCCACCCAAGTGTCTCTCTTTTACCACCCTGATCGCTTCCCATACAGCCCACCCCATCCCTGCTCTCCCTTAACTCCTTGGCACTGGTTTCATTTGTTTGCTTGGTTGGTTCTTTTGTTGTTGTTGTTGTTTCTTTGTTTTGCCACAGAAGAGCTTTGGTCGCGAAGGACCTTGAGAAACTCGGGTGATTCGGACAACAGATACCTCATGAAGATTTACAAGAGAAGTGTCAAGTGCTTTGCCTAGGCGGGAATAGCCCCATCCATGAAGAGAGGTTGAAGGGCCTGGGCTTCTTTAGCCTGCTGAACTGGAGGCAGTAGAGTAGGAGCCTGTGACTGCTCGAAGGGTGGTTTCAGAGATGATAGAGCTTTTCTTAGTATAGGGAAACAGCATGAGAAGGGGAAAGAGCCACAAAGCGCATCTTGAGAGGTTCAGACTGGACTTCAGGTCAAAAGAATGTCACTCGTAGGGTAGTGCTGAGGTGCAACAGGTCACCCAGAGGGAGTCTGCGATCAGCCCCTGGCTTGGTGTTTCAAGGAAAAGCAAGGGAGGACAGGAAGACATCAGGACAGGTGGGGAGATCGCGGGGTGAGAGCAAGGTGGGGAAGCAGCTTGGGTGTGCACAGTCTGCAGGGAAAGAGGCACAGGCGTGGGAAAGCATAGGACAGCCTGTGATGGAGATGGTCAAGGGCACTGCTAAGGCTGAAAGCTCCCAGCACAGCTAGGTTTTGTCCTTTTGGCTGTGGCTGGTGTCTCTGCCACCGAGGCCCCCGAGAAGATGTTGTTTCCTTAAAGCACTGTGGCCTTGCTGCCTCCTTGTCCCCTGGCAGCCCAGCAGGTTCCATATCATGGTCCTGCAGTTGGTGTTGTGCACCACCACCCTCACACTGCCCCCAGGAAGAGCCCTGAGCAATGCAGGATGGAAAGCATCACCCTTCCCAGGAGCTGGCTGTCAGGGCCTGGTCACTCTGCTTGATAACACACATCAAGGTTGACTTGGCATCACAGCCACCCTTACATTGCCTTTGCCTACCTGCAATCAGGGCTTCCAACTTTCAGCTCTAATCAGCCCCTGGGGAGACTTTGTTGGTAATGGCCCTCGGTGGGATCCATTATCTTTCCAAGAAACTTGGGATTTGCTTCTTGAGAGGCTGCTTCAGCCTTCTCTCAGTATCTGAAGTTCATGGGCTCAGCCCCAAATACACCAAGGTGTCATTAAAATGCAAAAACCCCTAAGGAGCCATGCCTCTTTCCATAATTTTCTTCAGCTCTTCAATTCTTGTGTCGCTAATTGGAAAGTTTGCAGCAGTGTATTGAAATTAGGAAGATTTCAATGAGCACCTGAAAAAGAAAGATGTCTGCTTCTTAAGTGTTCTTCATTCTTCAGCTTTCAGAATAAGTCATACCCTCATTCTCCAACTGATATTGATCCACAGTGTCTCCTAATGAAGTCTGGACATGTAGGCAAAGCAGTATTTTTGACAGGAGACCTGTATGGAGAACCTTTCCCCCCCACCTCCCCAGCCCTGCCATTTCCCTCACCAGCCACTGGGGACTTCAGATCACTCTTGTGAAAATCCAACCTTTTGCCACTCAAGCCTGTAGCTGAATGTTACAGCTCACATGCATCAGTTCCCACCTGCTTTCCTTAGAGAACTAGCTGCAAACAGACACGGAAGGATTATTCTTAACTGCAAACAAGCAAATTATAATTTGGAACTGTTTAATAAAAGATACAAGACGCTCCTCCACTGTATGTCAAGTCCAAGCTGTCTCCAGTGAGGTCCACTGCCCACAAGACATAACCTTCCTTGAAATGTTTTCCACAGATAGATAGGAAAGGATAGACAAGAAACAGAACAAGGGAGCTGGCTAAAGAGACAAGGAGACTGCTGAAAGATGAGGCAAGCTTCAGACTCCCAGCAGCTCAGAGCAGCAACTGCAGAGCTGAGAGGTACCTGAATGGATAAAGAGTAAGTGGAGGAGGAAAACTGGTAAACTATGGGAAGTGCATATGTCCAGAGAGTCTGATGCAAAGATGCCTTTAGAAATGACCAGTTTAATCAGGACATGTGGAAATATGTGAGAGAGCACTGAGACTACATCCGCAGTCTAACAGACAGAGCAGTGGAAACACAAGGTCAAGGGGAGATCGATATTTCTTCTCCCGCGATTAATACCCTTCCTGAAGATTTACACTGTTTCAACATAGGAAAACATTGACTTTAAAATTAGCCAGCCACTTGAGCTGATGAAAGTGTGTTCCTATTTTTGAAATGTTGAAAACAGTTCTTCACCTTTCCAGGCAAAGCTCAGGGCTCCAACCACAAGCACCCAGGGGCACTTGGAGAGGCCCTGGTGTCTCTGAGGCACCTGCCTGGGCCTGGCAGCTCTCACAGGAGACCTGTGGGAGACTGGAGCCCCACGGAGCTGCAGAGGGAGGCTGGGCAGAGGGGACCAGGGCACCTACAATGGCACCAGTCATCCACAACCCTGTGACTGCATCCCACCCCAGTTCTGAAAATGGCTTCCCCTTACCAAAAAAAAAAAAAAGAAAGAAAGAAAAAGAATCTTCCCAAAAGACCAGTGTATTAAAAAAGAACCAACCAAAAAATATAATAAACAAAAGAAGAAAATAACCCCACAATGATAATAAGAATAATAAAATAAGAACACAAAGAAGTTTCAAATGCTGAAAAGTGTAACAAAACATTTTTTTTGCTTTAGATAATTTATCTAATTTCTTTCTTCTTTCATTTTTATTGACAGTTTCTAAAGATTTCTTTTATAATAGGGTCCACACTATAAAAATAGTACTTTTGTGTCTCGCACAAGTCCAGTGCCCTCAAACCACTCCCTGCCCAGGATATTCCTTGCCACTCCTCGCTCTTTGCGCACAGCAAGTCGCACCATGACGTGTTGAGCTCTCACAACTGATAGAGGACAGCAGCCTGATCAGCTTCAGTGAAAATGCTCTATTTATCTAAGGCTGAAATAGCACCAATCTCAGCGTACCTGTGTTACAGTGATGCCTTAAAAGAGTCTCTACACATCTAGCCACAAACCCTTTTTGTTCCCTGCATGGTCATGTAGTGCAACTACATTTTAGCTGAAAACAGGGATGGGAATTATCTCCCCCAATGCCAGACCCCTTCTGTGCAGATGTCTCTGGCTAACCCAGTTGTCTGAACTTCCCTTTCTAGTCAATGGAAAGGAAAAAGTTGTCCCACTGAGAGGTCTTGAGATGCTTCTCCTGGTGACCAGCCAATGCTCCAGAAATGTTCCCATACTTCCTGAGTCACATTTCCCAGCACCACATGGGAACACAGCTACACAGGGCACCTCAGGCAGCAATGACCTCTGTACGTGTCTATAAAGGCCTGAATGTAAAGTTCTCGCATTGGGTGAAATATATGCAAAAAATAGCTCCTTGCAAGAACTGAAAAAAAAAAAAATCTTCATTTCCAGAACTTTAAACCTTCTTTATCAATTCTGATGTATATTTTCTTTCTTTTTGATTGGCAGCACCATATGCATGCACTACAGAAATTACTCTATGGGAGTTTACATGTTTATATAGATGTATATGTTATTCTTCATGATAGTTTCCTGCCAACATTCTGAATGGAGAAAAATGGTTCTGAGAAACTATTCAAATTAACATGTCTCTCTCTTCTTCTGCCTCTCTCTGCTCTCTTCCTCTGCCTAGTCTGTCTTTACAGAGGCCTCATGGCCCCTCTGCCCTCCAGGGAAGTCTTCTGTGGGATCCTGCCAGGCACATCCTGAAGGAGCTGAAATCAGCTCTCCTGCAGCCCTGAGCTGTGACTTGGCTTTTTATCTTACTTCTCCACCATCTCATGATCATTGCAGCCATGGCTGTCCTCAGCCTTTACATCCCCATCTGGTTCTGTTTTGCGTGTGACTGACAAGAGTCCAGCCATCGTTGGCTCATTGATTGCCTGTGCCAAGAAATTGTTTTCAACACTCTCTAGGGATCTCCTGGGCTGCTTGTGCCCGGGCTGACTGCCCTGCCAGCAGATTTCAAGGTGGTTAAACTATCCTGTGAGAACCACGATCTGTGACGGTGAGGCTTCCCCCAGCTGCCTACAGAACATTTCAGCTACTTCCCCTCCCTCCTCAGGCAGCCATTAGCAAACACTACCAGAATGTCACTCAGACTCATGTGTCTTCTTATCCTTACTACAAGGTCTCAGCTAGCTCATCACCTGCTCCAAGGAAAAGCCCTCTGCACTCCAGCCACCCCTTTGCACAGAGCACACCTGCACCTCCTTGCCACACCAGCCTGCCTTCCCCAGGAGCCTATTTGCATTAACATGAGCTGTCCCATCACGTGTATGTAATTCCATGGGGATAGGGGAGAGGGAGGTGCTAGTAAAGGGGACATGACTGGGATGTTGAATTTGGAGCCCAGAAGAGAGGACAACTCAGAAGAGGGGCAGGGGAGAAAAAGATAGAAGAGACACATGTGCAGTGTCGATAGTGAGGTCACCTCTTGTACAGGAACCTCATGGGCTGGGTTCTGGTAGGAGCCATTTTGAAGACTAGAAGAGAATCACACCACCTCTCATCTCATCACAGATGATATATGGGCAGGAGGATGGGGAGAGGCAGGCAATGGGGACATGGCTGCAGTGCTGATTGTGAGGTCACTTCCACTGCAGCAGCCTGACTGGCCCTCAGCAGATGTGCTGGCCAGCAGGCTTTGTGATGTCACCCAGCACCTCAGAGAGTCCACCCAGCAGAAATGACTGCCCTGGGGAGTGAAGGGGGTGACGCAGGTGACAGGGATATATCTGGATTCTCATTGCAAGGGCACCTCTGCTGCAGCCACCCCACCAGCCCGCGGTCATCAGGCAGGCAGACATGGCTCATGGCCACCCTGCTCAGGACTAGCCCTCTGGAGCATACCTGCCACCAAGCTGTGCACAGCTCCTCACCTAGGTCTCCTCCGACCCCAGCGTGCTGACCCATTGGCCCAGAGACACCATGGACATTATCTGGAGGCTTCCTCTGGCGCTCAACCTTCCAGAGTAGCACATGATGGATTATTACCAACCAGAGATTTTTTTATAGTGTGATACCAAGAAGGAGTCATTCTGCAGGCTCCAATGGACACTTTGATGATGGATGGGTGAGCTGAACTGTGCAAGGCCTCCTGGGACAGCCCTGGACCACACTAGAAGGAACTGACCCTCACTTGCTTTTCTCCACACCTCACTGCCAAGAGGGGACCTTTGTCCAAATTAGCCTCAGATCCACACTTGTGATTTCATCTCAGAGGGGCTTCACTTGCAAAGAAGAGTCCACAAGTGAGCTAATGCCCAGGCTGTGCCTGAGCTGATCAGGCAAGAGCTTCAGAACCTGCAGGCCTCAACCAGCTCAGGGACACAGTGCAAAACATGCTCAGCTGAGTTGGACACCTGACCTGTCAGGTCAGAAATGACTGCCTTAGAGAAGAGAGGAGCATGTGGAAAGCTGAGGGACATCATTCTGAGGGGGCTGTCAAGTTATCTGCATAACACACCTTCAGCTTTGCAAGCTGATTCTCAGCTATGACCCGTGAAGTATTTCCTGCTGACTTGCAGGAAAGTGCTTGAGCATCACTACTCACTGTAGTCACTGTGCATCTGGGAGAAGTGTTTTCAAAGGCCAATTATTTTCTGAAGAAATACTTTGTCTTTGGAAATTTCCCTTATCTTGACCATTACAAAAGCTAATGACTGTGGCACTGCCACTTGAAAGGGCACCTCTGAGTGCTCCATCCGGGCAAGACCATTTCCTTGATAACTGTGTGGGTGAAAAAAATCCCACATGAACTAAACTGCTCTCTGAGGCCTCCTGCTGGATGTCAGCCCCAGGATGTCTGGTTTCAGAGCCCAGGGCAGTGCACAGGGTGCAGGGTGCAGCAGGAAGCTGCAAAACAGTGAGATCTTCAGCACAAAGGGCTCAAGACCCTCTCTAGAATTCACTGGATTGGAGGGGGGTTAATTGGATGGTTAAGTAAGGGCTAATTGGGGGATACTACTGCATTATAAGCAAAGAGTTTCTAGGGTCCTGCCACATGAGAAGAAAAGAGTGTCTGCACTAATTATGGATACGGGTAGTATCCCCCCGTAGCCTTTGCTAATAGGAGAGGGAGGCAACTGGATGCCTCTAGCCTAAAAAAATTTAAAAAATCTTGTGGTTGGACAGATCTCAGAAGTGTTATCTTAATGAATCTCCAACAAGGAACCCTTTCTGAAAGATGACCTCCTATACTCCAAATACTCTAAGCTGCATATTTCTATGTATTTCACAGTCTGTGTGGGATATCTGACTGGAGATCCTGGCAAGAGCTGAGGAAACGCAAGGCCTGAACCTCAGCACACACAGAAGGCAGCAGGCTGCCAGCATCCCTGGCTCACGCCACCAGGGCAGCCTGGGCCCTGCGAGCCAAGGCACCTCCTCACCTGGCAGTGCTCCCCAGCTCCCCAGCCTGGCAGCGCTCCCCATGCACAGCACTGCTCTCTCCAGACACTTTCTCCCATTCTGAGCCCCAAGACCCTGCGGCCATCACCCGCCCCCACCACAGGGCACCGCACCACTGGGACATGGTGGTGATGTGTGACACCTATTTTATGCCCTGACAAATTGAGACATGGAGAAGGACTGCTTTCCAGTACATGAGGGGAAATCTCTTTGCTTTCTTCCTAGCTGTGCCATCTCCATGGTGGTGACCTACTGAGACCCCAGATGACACAAGCTGAGGTCACAGTGGCATGTGCTGCATCACAGGGAGGTCTCTCCGGTGCTTCCCTGCAAGGCCCAGGCACTGCTAGCCACTGCTCACGTGCTCCCCACTGCTGCCCTTCAGAGCTGCTCCACAGCATGGAGTGGGGACAGGAGGCAGCGGGAGAACATTGGGGCCACTCACCAACAGGCAGAGGAGCAAGGACATGTTGGAGAGGAGCTTTAGGGTAATGAGATGGGAAGAGTGTCCTTTTTCCCTGGATGGACAGGTGAGCTGAGGGCAAGAGGGCAAGTGAGATGGAGGACTGCTGGACCAAGACCATCACCCTGGACCACAGTTCCTTGTTCCCAGTGCTCCTGCGGCTCTCCACCAAGGGTAAGGGCTTCAGGAGCTCCTTCCTGAGGTATTGCGCAGAGACTGTTAATTCCCCAAACAGGTGTGGGTCCTGGGCTGTGGGGGTGGCTGGACAGTGCTGGGGGCTGCCACAAGAGCCCTGCCTGAGGGTCCCGCCTGGCTCAGGGGACAATGTGGCAGCCAGGACTCCTGGGTCCTGAGGATGGGGCTGCCCTGTGCCCCAAGGTTCCTCTGGGGTGAGCTCCATCCCCTTTTGGAGGTTGGAGGCAATCCATGGCCAGGTTTCCCTGGGAGTGGGTGCCCCTTTGGGATCTGGATCTGGCAGGAAAGGGGGCCGGTGTCCTGGAGGCTGGGGTGTCCTGCACCTCCCGTGGAGCCCTCAAGAGGCTACTGGAAATGCCCATGTTGGAAATGGATCCTTCACCTTGTAATAACCCCAAGGCATCTACTTGTTTGGGGGAACCTCTCTTCCTTCCCTGTGGATTCTTTTATGCTTCCAACTTGGCAGAGCATGTTTTGGGCTCAGAGATGTTGTCCACAGATGGCCACAGCCACTGTCCTTCTGCAAACTGAGGTCAGACCTCTGCACCCAGAAGACAGCCTGTTTGGGGTAGCAGCTTCAAAACAGGTGGGGATGCCTTCATGACGCCACAAGTCCCTGTGGCAAAGCCCAGCCCTGGTGGGGCAGCGGCCACGCCCCGGGGCCCCGCACTGCCCAGCCACACAGGGCCGCGCTGCCCCCAGGCCCTGCGACGCCCCGCGTTGCCCCACGCTGCCGCACACAACATGGTGCCCCAACATGGGGGAGGGGGAGGGGGCTGCCCACGGAGTCACACAGGGCCACAGCATTGCCATAGCATCGCCCCTAGTGCTGCGCTCCTATTGGTCGGCCAGGGGAGGATGGTTGAGCTGCACTGATGGCTGTTAGGCCCCGGGATGAGTCAAGGAGGCCGCTCAGGAGCTGGCTCAGCCTTGGGGCAGGGCAGGGGCAGCTGCAGGTGGCAGCAGCCGCGTGGCCGGGGTGTGGGCAGGGAGGTTATGGCTGTGTGTGAGAGCTGTGCCAGGAAATCACCAGGGTCAAATCAGTTCTGTGTCAGCAGCTGACAGGCCAGCAGGAGGCACGTGGCTCAGCTGGTCATTCTGAGGTCACTTCTGCCCGAGGACCTGATAGGCCAGCTGCAGGACGAAGGCTTGGATGTTGATGGTGAGGTCACTTCTGACTTGTGAACTGATTGGATAGCAGCAGAGCTGTGTCTGGAAAGGGGCTTGTGAGGTCACTTCCAGCTGAGCAGTTGATGGGGCAGCAGCAGGTCCCTGGCTGGGATCTGTGCTTTGGAGATCACTTCTGCCTGAGCAGCTGATAGGGAACTTCTGTCTCAGAGGCTTGTAGGCCAGTGACAGACACATGGCTGTGAAGCTGACTGTGAGGTCATCTCTTCCTGAGACCCTGATAGGCCAGCAGCAGGCAGATGGATGTTGATTGGGAGGTCTCTTTTGCCAGAGTACCTGATAGGCCAGCAGATGCAAATCGCTGGGGAAGTTACCTTGAGGAAACTTGTGACTCTGAAGCCCATAGTCCAGCAGCAGGCACGTGCTGGGGGTACGCGCTTGTGAGGTCACTTTATCTGAGCAGCTGATAGGGCAGGAGAAGGCACATGGCTTGGATGTTGGTGGTGAGGTCACTTCTGGGTTTGCTGAGTGTGTCCTGAGGAGGGACTGGTGCCTACAGAGCTCTATAGCAATACAGAAATGCAACTCATTAATCAAGCAGAAGTAGATGATAATGTTCCACATCATGTGACACAGATGTTATTCCGCTCTGTCATCATGAGTTTGTAGTGCTACATTTCAAATGAGGTTGATGTTCTGTGGTAAACGAAGACATGGAGTTGACTTTGCATTTCTTACAACCTGTTACACGTGGCCAGGGAGTCCAGCTTGAATTTTTAGGCTGCCAAATGAGTCTAGCACTGGTATGAGCAGTGGTGTTAGTAATCTCTGATGTCCAGTGTTCTTGTGCTGTAGAAATTCTGCCCCATCAAAAACCCAGGGGTTGTGAGATTTTCCTTCAAGGTCTGAATGGCATCTCTGTGCTTTGATTCCTTGATGTGGGAACTGAAGAGGACACAGGCTGTGCCTGGCTGTTGAGGGGAAGTGCATGTTGCAAGGCCTTGGAGGGCTAGAAGCAACTGGAAGGGCTGGAGAGTTGGTGTTTGTGTGATTTGGTGCCCTTGGGGGTGCCTTGGCTGCTGCCATGTGTGGTGCTGTGCCCTGTGTGTCCCTGAGACACAGGCACGTGTTGGCTGGCAACCCTGTGTGAGGCAAGGGGTAGGGGTGCGGCGTGTCGCAGTGGTGGGGGGTGGCCTGTGGCAGGGACAAGCATTGGCCCCAGTGTCTGTGTGCTGCAGATGGGCGGAGGTGTCTGGAGAGAGCAGTGCTGTGTGTGGGGAGCGCTGCCAGGCTGGGGAGCTGGGGAGCACTGCCAGGTGAGGAGGTGCCTTGGCTCGCAGGGCCCAGGCTGCCCTGGTGGCATGAGCCAGGGATGCTGGCAGCCTGCTGCCGTTTGTGCGCTGAGGTTCAGGCCTTGCGTTTCCTCAGCTCTTGCCAGGATCTCCAGTCAGATATCCCACACAGACTGTGAAATACATAGAAATATGCAGCTTAGAGTATTTGGAGTATAGGAGGTCATCTTTCAGAAAGGGTTCCTTGTTGGAGATTCATTAAGATAACACTTCTGAGATCTGTCCAACCACAAGATTTTTTAAATTTTTTTAGGCTAGAGGCATCCAGTTGCCTCCCTCTCCTATTAGCAAAGGCTACGGGGGGATACTACCCGTATCCATAATTAGTGCAGACACTCTTTTCTTCTCATGTGGCAGGACCCTAGAAACTCTTTGCTTATAATGCAGTAGTATCCCCCAATTAGCCCTTACTTAACCATCCAATTAACCCCCCTCCAATCCAGTGAATTCTAGAGAGGGTCTTGAGCCCTTTGTGCTGAAGATCTCACTGTTTTGCAGCTTCCTGCTGCACCCTGCACCCTGTGCACTGCCCTGGGCTCTGAAACCAGACATCCTGGGGCTGACATCCAGCAGGAGGCCTCAGAGAGCAGTTTAGTTCATGTGGGATTTTTTTCACCCACACAGTTATCAAGGAAATGATCTTGCCCGGATGGAGCACTCAGAGGCGCCCTTTCAAGTGGCAGTGCCACAGTCATTAGCTTTTGTAATGGTCAAGATAAGGGAAATTTCCAAAGACAAAGTATTTCTTCAGAAAATAATTGGCCTTTGAAAACACTTCTCCCAGATGCACAGTGACTACAGTGAGTAGTGATGCTCAAGCACTTTCCTGCAAGTCAGCAGGAAACACTTCACGGGTCATAGCTGAGTAACTCCATGCTGACTGTTCCCAGACACCTTCTTCTCCCTCATGTGCCCAGAACTGTGATCTGAGAGGACTGGCTCCATGACACTCTCCTTACCAACGTGAGGCTGAATGGCCTGCAGCTCCCTGGTTTGTCCTGGGTGCCTTTTTAGAAGATGAGCACAACATATTCCTTTTTTTGGTCACTGGGACCACCCCTTGTCACCAGCAATCTCCACAACCTTTCAAAGATGATAGAGAGCAGCCTTGCTGTCACAGCAGCCAGCTCTCCCAATGTCCATGGATGCCAGCCTTCCAATCCCCTAGACTTCTCTGGGTTGAGTTCTTGCAAGTCATTCCTCACTCAAGACTTAGGCACTGCGGGTTGGTTTTCTCCTCAAGAGTCCTGACTCTAGGCACAACACCCTGGGAGACCTTGTTGGTGAAGACTGAAGCCAGGAAGGACTTGACTTTCTCAGACATATCTATATCTGCTTTTGCTAGAATCCCTGCCCCATTCAGCAGTGACCCCACATTTCCTTGTTTATTCTTTTACTGTCACTGAAGCAGGAGCAGCTCTTCTTCCTCTCCCTCACATCCCCTGCAAGTGTCTCTATGCCAGGGGAGCTATGGCTTCCTTAACACCATCCCTACTTTGCTGGGCAATATCTCTAAATTCCTCCTTTGCAGCTTCCGCCTTCTACCCCTTTCTGTATGCTGCCTTATTGCCCTGGAGCTCACGTGGGAGTTCCCTGTTTAGCCATGCTGGGGTCCAGAGATGGCTACTAATTTTACAGACTGTTCATAGGGAGCATTCTTGTGCTTGATGGGTGCTTAATGACCTGCTGGCTTTCCTGAGCTCCTCTGCTCTTCAGAGCTGCCTCCCTTTGTCCATCCCATGGAAGAGCTGCATACATCCAAGCTACACCTTCACACATACGTTATTCCCCTCCTCATCTTCCCTGGTGGTCTCTCCTGAAGAACTTGCAGGACTTGCCTTTGAAGGACTGCAGTCATGTGAGTGATCCCACCACATCTCAGTTATTCCAACCATGTGGCAGTCCTGTGACAGCTTGTGCATCTCCATTTGCTCCTGGCTGCACCCCAGGCTGCGTATACTTGCATACATTTGGGCAGCAGAGCATCAGCTGTGCCACTGCCTGAAGATCTGTCACAGGGAAACATGTTACCGAGGACCATATGCATGCAAAGGCTTTGATTGCAAGTGGTGACATGCTGGCCTGGATAGCAGGTGGCAATGTAATGGTGAAAGGAGGTTCCCTCTAAGAGAGCAAAGCCTGCACTGCCCGAGGCCAGCAAGAAACAGAGCTGGGCCATGCAGGAATGGCAGGAGAGGGTTTTGCTGCCTGAGCTGACTCTACAGCACCATGGGGCCTGTGACAGACTTGAACCAATCTCCAGGCAGGACAAGGTGCCACTGAAGAAGTCCCTGGTTCTGTGATCCAGCCACCCTGATGACATCATTAGCCTAGTCCCTGTTCATATCATACTGGGGGGTCAGAAGGGGGTCAGGAGGACGAGAGCGAGAAGGATTTGAAAGTGCAGAGACTAGAGTGGAGCCCTTGGTGTGATGTGCCTCCCATTTGTGCAGCATGCTTGGATGTAGACAGTGCAGACTGTGCCTAAAGGCAGTGGTGGGATTTAGTTTTCTGGGCACAGGTAGGAAACCCAAGATGCCCTGGGGGACTTGCCCAGCAACCACTCCTAAAAGGCATGGCTTCCTGTAGGTCCCATACTGGTACTACTAGAGTCATGTGGATGTGCTGGACACCCCAGGCATCTGACATGGCCCTGCCAGACTATTTCTATGTCATTAAATCAAGTGTCTGCACTGAATTGCATTGGTTGATTGTAACATTGGGATTTTCCTATGTCTCAGCTTTATAGTGAGTGGAGCCCTATTAGTAGGAGGCATCTAGTGTCATTTCAGCTGGCCAAGGGAATTCTCCACCTGGCCCCCAACTCATGCTCTAGAAGGATGGGGGTGTCGTAGCTGCTCCATCAGAGCAAGAAGACTCTGGCACATGCCTTGGTCCGCCTCTGTCTCTTCCAATGTCACCAGGTGTTTGTGTGTTGAGCAACTGACTCCCACCCTCCATCTCCAGTGATTATAATGGGAGCTTAGACAAGGAGCTCCCATGCAGACATCTGTGCTGTGCACACTTCATTTTTTTGCAAGGGGAATCCCACCTCCTGTGCGTCTGTGGAGCTCACAGGAGGGATCTGAATCCTACTCTAGCTCAGGGGCTTCAAAATGGGCATGGGATGCCCAGACTGACTCATCTGAATGAAAACCTGAACCGTGGGTGAATGACCTCCATTCTTGTCTGATTCTAGGTGTCCTGCCTAGTTAAGACATGGTAATATGGATTTCCAGGGTGGGATGTTTCCATCTCTTGTAGATAACCATCCTCTGATGAAACAAGTGACAATGCTGTAACTGGTCTCTCTGTATTGTTTAGAGAGGGACCATCAGTGAATATTTTAGTTTATTACGGTGAACATTTCCCAGGAGGAGGGACCACAAGGGACAGAGAAATTCATGCCTTCAGCTGGGCTTCTGCTCCTGAGTGGGGCCAGGCTCCAGGGACGGAGGGAGCTCATGGCAACTGGGCAGCACTGCCCAGAGACAGCTGTGTGCAGGAGCAGCTCCTCTGCAGGGAGCAGTAGGGCTCTGGGCACTGCTTACTGCTGCTGACAAGACAGAGAGAAGTTGAAGGCCATGTAGAGTGAAACCACAGAGGAGAGCTCCTTGTGGGAGAAATCTTCACAGCCCCTGACATGGTAAGTCTCTGGCTGCAGAGCAATGCTACTGAGGTTCTTGGAGGAACCCAGTTTTGTAAACCCAGCACATCAAATGATGGGATTTTTAAGGATCACTTTCCTGGCTTCTCCTTTGCAGAGGAGGGGAAAATGTTTCAGAGCAGGATTCCTGCCACACCATCACAGGGACAGGGCGTGCAGCTCCATTCTGCCAGGGGTGGATGCAGGGATGTGAAGCCAGGGAGCACACACAGGTCTGTGCAGGGCTGTGATTCAGAGCAGTGTCCCTGCACCCCAGGGTGCTGTGTACCCAGTGCAGTGACTCTGCTGCCTGTGAGGGTCAGCCCTCAGCCTGCCTGGGGAGCTCCCCAAAGCAGTGTGGGGAGAAGCTCTGGGTGGGAGGAGAGACCCCCAGCAGGGCAGGTTCATTCTCCTTCTGGGAAGTTGCTGCGTGGGTCAGGGTCATGGTTGCTCACAGCTCCAGCTCACCCTGAGCACATTCCTGAGGGGACTTTTCAATATGGAGCTCAAGACAAGGGCCGCTTGAAATGGTAGGAAGTTTCCTCTTAGGGTATGTGCTTTCGGTTCCCTAATTTTGGCAGGAAGACCAAAGGAAAGAGTTTTCTGGTTTGACAAAGAACTGGGACTCCTAAACTTTCCCTCTCAGAGATCAATAGGTCAGTGAAAAAACTCAGCAAGCCCCTTCATCTTCACCCGGCCTGCAGACAGCATCAGCATCACCTCTAAGGCATTATCAGGCTTCATGTGACCTGTTCCTTAGGACTTCTGAGCACAGCAATGCCCCTGGCCAGTGCCCTGTCCCAGGAGGATTCTGTAAGGTAGACCTGAGCACACACAAGGAAGGTTGGGTCTTGGGACAGAGAAGGAGCTGCTGGCAGGGACAACTCCAGGGAGCAGAAATGTGCAGGGAAGCCCAGCAGAGCCTCTATCCTCAAAGGCATGGAATCCCTCGCTTTGAGCCACCTCCTCTGCAGCCAGACCTCTGGCAGAGGAGAGGGGCATCTCTCGTGCCGTGGGTCCATTTCGTGCTCTCTGACAAAGGGGCTGAGAGTGACTGTCCTGCAATGTTGCCATCTGCGAGGTGGCACGCCCAGCTGGGTAAGGTGGAGGCTTTCCAGAATGCCTCTCTGTCTCTCTCCTTGCCTGCCTTGGCAGCAAGATCTTTGTGTTACTCCTTGTTTCCCCTCCTGTCCATGATGCTCCTCTTCTTGGTCTTGGGCTCTCTGGGGTGGGGGGGGGGTTCAGCTGCAGTTCAGATATGGATGCTACAAGTTGTGCAGCAGAGGGGTCTGCATGGGAATGAGGTTGTCCCAGCCCCCTTCTAACCTGTGGTGCTCCAGGAAATGCAGTCCATGGGGCTGGGAAATGAGCTGACTCTCCCTTAAGGAGAGCCCATCTCCAGTCCTAACAGTCCTTTGACCATTTCCCTGTGGTGTCCTGCCAGGCTGCGTGCTGCCCTCTAGAAAGGCACTGCTGCCTCATAGCATTGCTGTGATATCTGAGAGCCCCATGAGGAAGGTGCAGAGATGCTGCGAGTATGGAGATGGTGGTGGGAGGCTGTATGTGGGCATCTGAAAAGAGGCCTGTGTGTCCTTGTCTAGAAGGGGAGTATGGAGAGTTCCCTCAGGTGCCCGGAGAAAGGGAGAGAAGTTTGGAGATCTGAACTTTGAAACTGGACTCCACTGCTCTCAGCAGGGGCGGGTTTCTTTTTAGAGTAACATCATCCTCCAGCTCAAAGAGGTGCGAGCACAGGAGAGCTGGGAACGAGACTAATAGACAGATGAGATGTCCCCACTCTGCACCAAGTGACAGTGGATGCTTTCCTGTCAGGACTCACAGTAGAAATGCCAAGGATTTCCATTTTTAAAGAGCACTCCCCAGGGGTGACAAGGGCATCTCAAAGAAAATAAACAATATTTTAAAATCCCTAAAACTCTGTTCCTCAACCCTCATTCTTTACAAATCGGAGTGAAGATGCTGAAAAGACCTTCCACAAGGTAAGTGGACTTCTTTTGACAGAAACTGTGAGTGTCGGAGCTAGTCACCCCCATTCCCATGAACCCTCTTCAGGTACAGCAGGACGGACTCCTGTGGAGCCCACGGGCAGAGGTCCCTGCTCCTCGTGACACACTCAGGCAGCACAAACCAGAGCTCAAGCAAGGGAACTGGGCAAAGAGCCTCCCAAAAAAGAGAGAAGCCATGTGGGATTTTTAATAAGAAATGGAACATTTTATTAATTTATTTATTTTCTTTTCAAAGTCTCTCCTAACTTGTCCCTGTCTTTTTCTCCCTGGAGAGTCCCTCATGCCCAGTGGGAGCCAATGTCCAACAGCAGCTCCCTCAACGAGTTCCTCCTCCTGGCATTCGCAGACAAGCGGGAGCTGCAGCTCTTGCACTTCTCACTCTTTCTGGTCATCTACCTGGCTGCCCTCCTGGGCTACGGCCTCATCATCACAGCCGTAGCCTGTGACCACTGCCTCCACACCCCCATGTACTTCTTCCTCCTCAACCTCTCCCTCCTTGACCTTGGCACCATCTCTGTCACTGTCCCCAAATCCATGGCCAATTCCCTGTGGGAAACCAGGGCCATTTCCTACTCAGGATGTGCTGCCCAGGTCTTTTTCTTCTTTTCCTTAATTTCAGCGGAGTATTCTCTCCTTACTGTCATGGCTTATGACCGTTTTGTTGCCATCTGCAGACCCCTGCACTACGGAACCATCATGAGCAGAAGAGCTTGTGTCAAAATGGCAGCAGCTGCCTGGGCCAGTGCTTTTCTCAATGCTCTCCTGCACATTGCTAACACATTTTCAATACCACTCTGCCAAGGCAACACAGTGGACCAGTTCTTCTGTGAGATTCCGCAGATCCTCAAGCTCTCCTGCTCAGACTCCTACCTCAGGGAAGTTGGGCTTCTTGTGCTTAGTGCCTGTTTAGGCTTTGAGTGTTTCGTTTTCATTGTGCTGTCCTACGTGCAGATCTTCACTGCTGTGCTGAGGAGGCCCTCTGAGCAGGGCCGACACAAAGCCTCCCATGTGCCTCCCTCACCTGGCCGTGGTGTCCCTCTTTGTCAGCACTCTGTTTGCCTACCTGAAGCCCCCCTCCCTCTCCTCCCCAGCTCTGGATCTGGTGGTAGCTGTTCTGTACGCAGTGGTGCCTCCAACTCTGAACCCCCACATCTACAGCATGAGGAACAAGGAGCTCAAAGATGCCCTGAGGAAATTGATTTCGTGGACATTTTTCAGCAGTGGTAACATTGCCATTGCTCTCCACAAATGACTCCCCCTGTGTCCTGTACCAGGACTGAGCTTTGTTTGTTCACTTTATTTTTGTTATTACTAGTATTACTGTTGTTATTATTATTTGTCACCATGTTGCTACACCAATGGTTGGATTCATTCCACCTCTACTGAGACTGCTCTGTCTCACCTGGTGCCTATTTAAGATTGTGTCCAAGAGTGGGTCAGAGCTGACTCCCGCACAGTAGCTCTGTAATAAAGTAGGTTCTACACAGTGCAGTCCTTGAAGGATGACTCTTCCTCCAAAGCTGCTGTCCCTCACGCGGTGTCCCCAGCACATTTCCTTGAGACAATCTCTCCCACCCTGTGTGCTGGTCCTTACTCCCAAAGTCATCCCCTCAGACAAGGCTCCATGCCCAGCTGGAGGACTGGATGCCCAGCTGTGAGCCCTGGGAGGACGAGCCCTCTGCTGGGTCCTCTGCAGGGCTGTCAGGGAGCATGCAGAGGAGGTCCTGAGGCCATTTACTGGGCCTGTAGACCATCCTCCTCCCATGGGGGCCCTCAAGCAGGGTGCCTCAGTGGGAAGATCCAGCTCAGCTTGTTGCTGCATGAACAGAGAGGAGAAACTGCCCCAGGAAACTCCTCCCAGCCCCAGCCCCTCATACCAGCCATTTCCAGCACTGGCCATTCCCCATGGTCCTGGTGAGGGGTGATCTTGGAATGTGACCATCTTTGTCTGCCTGCTGACATCAGCACTTGTCTTAGGGGAATGGCCAGCACTGCCTGGCCTCTCTGCAGGCTCAGACCTCAGCAGACCCCAGAGAATGGCCTTCTGCTAACCCCAGGGGGACAGGATCAGGGCTGGGCAGGGTCTGGGGACTGGTGGGAGGCTGCCAGTCAGGAGGGCCACAGTGGCCTGGGCACCGAGGACTGTCATGGGAACCATGGTGGGGGGATGTTTCCCCACCCTAGAATGCTCCCTGTCCTGTGAGGCGCCTGCACAGTGGGGGCCGTGGGACTGAATGCAAGGCAGCAGGGCTTGGTCAGTGGAGGGATGAGGCACAGATGGGAGCCACAGCATTCCAGAAGCTCCTGACTGGCACGGAAGTGACTCACTGCTGCTAGCAGGACTGGGGGGGGGGGCGGTTCTTAAGGACTACAGGCACCAGTACCACCTGCCAGGACTCCCAGACTCAGCACAGATGGTTGGTGCCCAACACTGCACTGTGCCCCTTGTCCTGTGTCACCGTCCTCTTTCAGGAGCACTGCCGGGTGCACGACTCTCTGCCCAGGTGTGGAGGGGAGCTGCTGGAGGTCTGCTCTTCTCATGCCTGCTGCCCCAGCTCTGCCCTGGCATTGGCCCACAGGCTCTGCCCTGGGTCATGTTATGTCTCCATACATTCTCATCTGAGACAATGTAGGCACCTGCTGTGCATAGCTCTGCTTGGAGATGGCCACTATGGCCTGCCTGCACAATCGCAGGAGATCCCAGCAAGGCTGTGCTTGGAGGTGAGGCTGTGATTGTCCTCAGTCAAAGTTGGTGGGATGGTCTGGCTGGGGGCCAAGGGTAAGAAAAAACACAAGACAACAAGGAGAAGATGCTGTAAGGGAAATCTCAAATGAGCTGTAGGAAAAAAAAAAGAAATGACCATGGTAGTTGAGCAGCACTGGGACAGGGGACAGCAAATCTTTACAAACTCTCCTGGAGAAAGCACCTACCAACCTGATCTAACTGTCAAGTTAGCCCAGCTCAGAGCACATCATGGTTCTGCAGATCTACAGCGGTGCCTCCGAACCCAAATCCTCTAGGAGGAAGGGCAGAGTCCTGGGCAGGGGACACTGTTGTGAGGTTGAGGCCTTGCTGGCATTTGTACTGCTGGTCAAGGCTGTCCTCAGAGTTACACAGTGAGTGAGTTCATCCTCAAAAGGAGTCTCTGCTCCATGGACAACAGGAGTCAAAGCAGTGCCGGGAGAATACCGAAACGTTCTCAGGAACACACCAGGCATTCAGGCCCTTCGACTACCGAAGTGTCCCCGGACCGGTGCTTTGCATCCTGGGTCTTAAGGGCTGAGAAATCCCTAGAGCCAGAGCAGATCAGAGTCCCCTCCCCTGGACTCATGGGTTACAGGGCATCAGCAGGGCTGTACTGGCTGCAGGGAGGGAATCAGTGCCTGGGCCATGAGCAGATCCCCCTCTGCCCTCCCCTCTCTCTTTACTCCCCGGAACAGAGATTGTGTTTCCCATGTTGGCCCTCCCTGCCGAGCTGTATAACCAGCTGGAGGGGATGCAAGCTTCACCCTGGTGAAATGCAGGAGAGCCCAGTCTCATCTAGAGGAGCAGGGTCCCACCACACTTGCTGGGTGGCCAGGGCTGCAGGCTGCAGACCCACTCTGTTCCCCGCACACCTCCTGCCTGGGGCTGCAGGGTGCCGAGCAACAAGGCAGGCATGCCTGGGCGCCTGGTGCCATTGGGGTGGTGGCCTTTGCACCAGCCTCTGTCTGTAAGGGACTCAGGAGCTTCTCCGCCTCCATGTTAGTGGCAAAGTTCGTGTCCCAGCTTCTTCTCTCTGGAGAGCTGAGGATTTCATTCTTGGGAGAAGGGGAAAAAGGAAACCCTTTTGTCCATGAGATCACTCCAGTAACCCTCTACTGCCTTCTCCTGCTGTGTCACCCCAGAAGTCCTTTGGCAGGGGCATTCTTTGGTTTCTGACCCTCTACCTGACCCTGCTTTGAGCAGCAGCTTGCACTACAGGCCTCCTGTGGTCCCTTCAACCTGAGTTATCCTGAACGCCTATGATCTCAGGCCCCATTTCAAGCACAGAGTAAATGCCTCTGGGACGTGAGAACTTTGTGCTTTATGTGACCATCTAAAAGAAAGCAGGTGAACACCACCTCCTCCTCCCAGTTGCCTCTAAGGGCAGCCTGGCAGGCACTGCCTCAGGCATATCTACATTACAACGGAAATTCTTTGCATCCACCTTTAACTACCTGAAAGGCCATTGCCTGGATCCCCTCAGTGGTGAGGGGAGAAGAGCAAGCTTTTCTGCAGTGTGATTTCTGTACCTCTGTAGTTTGCGCTTCTAGGTATACGGTGCCATCCTCCCCTTGGTTTCTTGCATGAAGCTCAGGCTGGATGGGGATGTGAATATGGAGGCTGTCTGTCAGTGCTGTGACCGCGAGATGGTGGAGAGGTAAGAGGAATAACAGAATCACTGCCCCGGACTGCAGGAGAGAGGATTTCATCTCATTTGGGATGGAGTTAGGCAAGGCAAAGCTCAGCTGGAGCTAGAGCTGGAGCTAGAACTAGGAAGGGATGGGGAGGGTAACCAGAAGGGCTTCTGTAAGGACGTTGGCAGCACAAGGCAGCCAGCCAAGGAAAATGTGGTCTCCCTGCTCAGTGGGGCAGGGGACGTAGTGACAAAGACAGGGGAAAGGCTGAGGAGCTCATTGCCTCTTTACCTTGTCTTTTCCTGGTCTTGTCTACTGCCAGGCCTCCCTGGCCCCTGAGTCCTTTGGCAGCATCTGTGTTAACAAAGCCTCACCCCTGGTGGAGGACGATGCATCTGGGGAGGACTTTTGCCCAGTGGGCACACACAAGTCCATGGGACCAGACGGGAAGCATGCCAGGGTGCAGGGAGAGGTGGCTGGAGTCACTTCAACGCTGCTCCCAATTGTCTAGGAAACGTCAGGGTAATCAGGGAGGTTCCTGATGCCTGGGAAAAGGCAGACATCACACCCATTTTCCAGAAGGGCAAGAGGGAGGGTGTGGGGAACGACAGGCTGGTCATCTTTATCTCAGTCCCTGGGAAGGCGATGCAGCAAATCCTCCTGGAAACCATCTCCAAGCATAGGAAGGACAAGGCCTGGAAGCGGCAGCATGCGTTGACCAAGGGGAAATGGAAACTATGCCTGACCAACCTGATTGCCTTCTGCCATAAGATGAATGCCTGCGGGCACAAGGGGGATTTTGCAGGGATTCTGTGAACCTTCACTTTAGCAAGGCCTTTGGCACAGTCCCCCAGAGTCTCCTTATAGGCAAATTGTTGAGCTCTGCACTGGATCAGTGGACCATAAGGCAGGTGGAAGATTGGAGGGACCATCAGGCTGAAATGCTGTCATCAGTGGTACAAGTTCCTAGTGGCAGCTGGTTACTAGTGACATCCCTCAGTGATCAACATGTGGGCCAGGACTGTTTAACACCTTTATGAATGGCCTGCACAGTGGATGGAGCGCACTGTTGTGGACAATGCACAAGTGGGGTGAGCCCCTGGGCAACCTCATCTAGTTCCCTCTGCATTGACCAGGGTGGCTGGGACTAGGTGATGTCCAGAGGTCTCGTCCACCCTAAGTGCTGTGATTCAGTGAACCATTCCCTGGAGCGCTCTGTAAAGAGAGAAGAGGCTGAGGAAGAAGAAAGGACAGAAAGGCAGAAGAAGAGGTCTGAAACATGACAGTTTAAATAAAGTAGTTCCTATGAACAAGGTTTCTCCATTCAGAGTGTTGGTAGAAAATGTATTTTGATGAATAATGTGTATATATACATATATATATATATATATATATATATATATACACACTTGCATAGACAGGCTGATTCCTGTAGTGCATGAACATGGTGCTGCCAATTAAGAAGAAAGAAAAAATATATGGCAATGGTAAAAACTGTGTGAAGTTTTTGAAACGAGGATTACTTGTCAATTGTTGCGTTGAGTTATTTTTTGAGCATATCTCAACTTATGATTAGGATCTCCTTTTGGGGTTTGATTCATTTGACCACATAGAGAGGCTATTGCTGCCTGAGATGCCTTGGGGCAGCTGTGTTCCCATGTGGTGCTGGAAATTTTGGAGGCGGCTCCTGCGGGACCTGAGCTTGGCATTAGGAACGGTATCTCAGAACAACTCAGTTGAGACAACATAGTTCCCTCTTTGGACGAGAAAGGGAAGTCCAGAGAACTGGACTGAAATCGGGGCTTCCAGAGTCGGACATTTCCACCTCTTGCACATAACCATCCTCTGCTGCGACAATTTGTAATGCTGGAATCAGTCTTCCTTCAGTGCTGAGAGAGGGCCCATTGGTGATTATTTTAGTCTACTTCAATGAACATGATGAAAGAGTGGAAATCCTCAGGAAGGGTATTAATCGCGGGAGAAGAAATATCGATCTCCCCTTGACCTTGTGTTTCCACTGCTCTGTCTGTTAGACTGCGGATGTAGTCTCAGTGCTCTCTCACATATTTCCACATGTCCTGATTAAACTGGTCATTTCTAAAGGCATCTTTGCATCAGACTCTCTGGACATATGCACTTCCCATAGTTTACCAGTTTTCCTCCTCCACTTACTCTTTATCCATTCAGGTACCTCTCAGCTCTGCAGTTGCTGCTCTGAGCTGCTGGGAGTCTGAAGCTTGCCTCATCTTTCAGCAGTCTCCTTGTCTCTTTAGCCAGCTCCCTTGTTCTGTTTCTTGTCTATCCTTTCCTATCTATCTGTGGAAAACATTTCAAGGAAGGTTATGTCTTGTGGGCAGTGGACCTCACTGGAGACAGCTTGGACTTGACATACAGTGGAGGAGCGTCTTGTATCTTTTATTAAACAGTTCCAAATTATAATTTGCTTGTTTGCAGTTAAGAATAATCCTTCCGTGTCTGTTTGCAGCTAGTTCTCTAAGGAAAGCAGGTGGGAACTGATGCATGTGAGCTGTAACATTCAGCTACAGGCTTGAGTGGCAAAAGGTTGGATTTTCACAAGAGTGATCTGAAGTCCCCAGTGTGACCATTGACTCCACACCCCCACGTACTTCTTCCTCCTCAACCTCTCTGTTCTGGACCTTGGCACCATCTCCACCACTGTCCCCAGATCCATGGCCAATTTCCTCTGGAACACCAGGGCCATTTCCTATTCAAGACGTGCTGCTCAAGTCTTCCCAGTTGTCTTCTTGTTAGCAGGAGAGTATTATCTTCTCACAGTCATGGCCTATGACCGCTATGTTGTCATCTGCAGACCCCTGCACTATGGGAAACTCATGGGCACCAGCGCTTGTGTCAAAATGGCAGCAGCTGTCTGGGCCAGTGGTTTTCTCAATGTTCTCCTGCACACTGCTAACACATTTTCAATACCATTCTGCCAAGGCAATGTGATAGATCAGTTCTTCTGTGAAATCCCCCAGATCCTCAAGCTCTCCTGCTCAGACTCCTACCTCAGCGAAGTTGGGCTTCTTGTGGTTGGTGCCTGTTTATCTTTGGGGTGTTTCATGTTCATTGTGCTGTCGTATGTGCAGATCTTCACTGCTGTGCTGAGGATGCCCTCTGAGCAGGGTCGGCACAAAGCCTTTTCCATGTGCCTGCCTCACCTGGCTGTGGTCTCCTTGTTTATCAGCACTGGCCTGTTTGCCTACCTGAAGCCCCCCTCCCTTTCCTCCCCAGCTTTGTATCTGGTGCTGGCCATTCTGTATGCGGTGGTGCCTCCAGCAGCAAACCCTCTCATCTAGAGCATGAGGAACAAGGAGCTCAAGGATGCACTGAAGAAACTGGTTCAGTAGGTACAATGTCAGCACCAATAACTTTCCCATGTGCATCTGCTCCTCATTCCCGGGGTATTTGGTAACAAAGCTATGTGTTGTTCATGTCTGTCTGTCTGTCTTACTTTTCTCTGTTACATTCTCCTAAAATAAAAAAAATATTTTGCTGCGTGCCATTTGTCCTCAGGAATCTCTCATTTAAATCTGATCCAGAGGCCGTGTTGAAGCAGGAAGCCAGGCTTCCCCTTTCATCAGCAGAGATGGGGGAACATCAGAGCCAACTAGTCTGAGCTCCCACAGATGCCTTCAGTGCAATGCAGAGAGTTTCCCTTTGCAGTGTCTCTTTCGGCACTGTCTCTTTCAACACCAAGGGAGCTCAAGGGTCAGATGAGTATAGGTGGGGTGAGACCATGGGTCCCGTGACCATTAAGAGAGTTCAACTCCCCTGGCCACAGTCAGGGTGTGATCCCACACCCCTCTTCCGTGAGGGTGGCAGCCGGCTGTCACTGTGGGCTGGTCCCTTCCCTCTACAGAGCTTCAACACTCAAAGCGACGTGGGAGTGGAAGGGAGGAGATTCTGGAGAAAGCCTGTGGAACAGACCTCTGTTCCTCAGGATCGTTCCCCCACTTCCACAGCAGGCATTTCCTTTCTGCAGCCTTTTCGTGGGGGCTGCAGCTTTCTTGGAGACACGTCCACCAACAGCAGCAGGACTTTCTCCTTTCAAGGCCTTTCCAAGTCTGGCCTTTCTTCAGAAGGTGGAGTAAAAAATACCCCCAAAGAAATTGCACCACAAAAGGGCCTGCTGCTCTGCTTGTGAACTCCATGGGATGCGGGGGACAAGCTCGGAGCCTCCATGTCATCTGTTAGGGACTGAGGGCTGGATCCAGGATTCATCTCTCTGTGACCAGTGCCAGTGGAGATGGGGAATGGTCTCTGAATTTTCTGCCTGGGGCTGTCCCACAGGTGACAGTGCTGATGAGACATGCCCATCCCTCTGGAGGGGAATCTGAGCCCCAGGAGAGCTCAGGGGATCTCCAGGGACAGCGTGTGCCCAGGGCTGGGCAGTGAGTGGAGCCTCACAAAATGAGTGACGGTCCACGGTGGAGTGACCAGAAGGTAAAGCACTAAATCCAGGTATGCATGGGGAAACGAGGGCTCTGCACTGCCCGGAGAGGCAGTGGAGACCCAGGAGTCCCAGGGCAGGGGCACGGGAGAGTGATTCCTGCATCCTCAGTGAAACACCACAGGCTGGAGCTAGTGCACACCCAAACACATCTGCCGTCATTGCAAATGCCCTGGGGTCACTCTGAGCACTGTCCATGAGCACAGACATGTGTCAGCAGTATTAGTGGTGGTGATCCCTGTCCAGCTGGGTCTGCTTCCCTCCCTGACCAGCATGGCCAGAGCTGAGTCAGGAGTCACCACATGGCCTCATTACCCCACAGCAACTCGCTCTGCAGAGCAGCACTGACAGCCCAGGGCCCTGCAGGGAGCACAGGACAGGGGTGCAGGAATGGCCAGGCCAGCATGGACACACTGACCCAGGGAAAGGCTCTCTGGGGAGCAGGGATGTCCCAGGAGAGAAGCAGGGCAGCATGCAGAGATAGGAAATGAGAACGAGAAGCAGGTTTCCCTGTGCACCAGCTGGGGGCAGGTGGCTCTGTCCCTGAGGCTGCAGGATCTGCTGGAGGGGCTGCAGGGCCAGGGCTCTCGTGCTGTGCTGGGCAGTGGGGTGGGCATGGAGGGTCTGCAGGCAGACAGGGAGGGGGATGTGCTGGGCACAAGAGCAGGGGATACAGAGAGTGACCGGCATCATTGCGAGGCCTCCTCCCCCTTCCCGGGGAGCTGCTCCCCTTGTCCTTGGGCCTGGTCTGAGATACACTGTGGACATGCCTGTGCCTGGCCCTGCACCTCTCAGGTCCTGACCTGACACTGTCCCCTTCCTGCTGACCTGACTTGCCATCTCTACCTTGGACCTGTCCCCTCACTACAGTTAAAAAAAGCTTTGGCAAGGGAAGCTGAGACCTGAGCATATCCCAGAGAAGGCTGTAGGTACAAAAAGTGATCCTATATCCAGAGCAGCAACTCTTGCCTGACAGGAAGTTTAAAGGTGTAAGAAGAGCTTCAGATTTGGACCTCTACCTAGGTAACACTACACAGAAAGTCTTGGATGAAAACGGAAGGGAAAGCATTTGGGGTATGATTTCATGATGGATAGTTAGGAGAGTAGGTTTTTCCGTATCACAGCTGGCCTGCTTATGCACCATGTGTGATGGGGTTCCTGCTACAAAGAGGATGTTGTCAGGAGCAGCAAGAGCAGGGCTGCTCTGTATGGGAAGCGAAGCCAGGGGCTGAGGGTGCCGGCAAGGCAGGCAGGGCAGGGACCCACCGACGAGAGGTGCTGTCCCACAGTGCCCGGACAAGAAGAGCAGAGCAGGTTTGGGAATGGTAACTGGGGTCAGGCACAGTCCAGCGATGGCCAGACAGGACTCGAGGGCTTCAACCAGCTCTGCTTTGCACAGGAGCTTGGACTGGAGACCTCCAGAGGTCCCCTCCCGCCAAAACTCCTCTGTGACTCCATGAATTCTTGCTCCTCAGTCTGTGCTCCAGCACAGCTGGCAGGGGGATGAGAGCACCTAGGGCAGGGCAGAATGAGCCCCAGTCTCAGCTGGGGCCTTCACCCCAATTTCCCTGCTCCTCCCCCTGCTCCTGGCACCACTGTTGCTGTGCCCATGTCAAACCCTCCTGCCGCCAGACTGCCCCAGGCCCGAGGCAGCTCCAGCTCCCCTGAGCGCTGTGCTGGAGACTTTCAGGAGCAGGATGAGGTGGGGGTGGCACGGCCAGGATGGTCAGGAGAGGGCAACTCCCCTCTGCCATGCTGGGGCTGGGGCTGGGCACAGCTTTTCCCTGGGGAGCTCCCTGAGGAGCTGCTCTGGGGATTCTCCACCTCTGCCCTGGCAGCAGCACCAGCGCTCAAGGTGTTGGGGTGGATGTGCACAGAGGGTGGAAGGGGCATGGGCTGCCCAGGGGAAGCATTGAGACCTTGTCTGTGCAGGCAGGGATGGAGTGAGGAAAGCCAGAGCTCAGCTGGAGCTGGCACCAGAGAACTTGGACATGGAGAGGGCTGGGGTATTATTAAATGACTCTTAAATTGTCCCCAAGAGTCTGGGGGGGGGGGGGATCCGAGCACCCACGCCCTGCCCAGTCTGGGCTGGGCCCCAGATGGAGGGTCAGCACACAGCCATGCTCCGGGATCTGCCAGGGTCTGGTGCACAAGAGAGGTCATGCAAGGCTGGCCTTTTCCCCTCCGTTGGGATACAGTGACCTGCAGGAGGACACAGCTGGCCATGGACAACCCCACAGCTGGGGTGAGCAGCCAGCACAGGAAAGGGGTGATGTGAGGGGCTGTTCTGGGACGATGGCCCTGGGGGAGCTTCCCCAGTGTGTCCGTGCAACAAAGGGAACACCCTGGGCTCTTCTCTCCTGCACCCGCCATGTCCTGGTGCCTTTCCCAGGAGACCTGCATTTGCCCTGCAAGCACACGGCTCTGTGCTCCCACATGGCCATTCACACGCAGTAGCTGCCTGATGGCATTTTTCCTCTCCTGGGCCCTTCCCAGCCCAGCCCAGACCCTCCCCAGCTCTCCCCACCTTCCCTGCCCTCTCCCCAGACCACCCAGCAGAGCAGCCCATGCTGGCGGTGGCCCCCAGCAGTGCCCGCCACAGGGGGCTGCAGAGCTCTGGGCACTCACTGCACAGCCCCAGACACTCTGAAGGGCACAGCAGGTCCTGGGGGGCAGAGAGGGGTGTCAGCCTCCCCATCAGCCCCAGGGCTGGGGGCCAGCAATGGCACAAGGAAATGGAGGCCAGTCACTGCATGTCTCCACTGCTGTTGTGACCAGGAGATCCTTAACCCTGGCTGCCTGCAGCCGCTCTGGCCAGCCCCTCTCCCCAGGACAGAGCACGAGTCCTGGTCCTGAAGCTCCTCAGGCAGCTCCAGTGACAGGGCAGCCTTCCCTGAGCTGACACACAAAAAAACAGGTTTTCATTTATTCCTCCCCCCTCCTCAAGCACCCAATTGCTCCTTTGCTTTTCTCCAGGGATGTCCCTGCTCCCCAAAGAGCCTTTCCCCAGGTCAGTGTGACCATGCTGTCCTGGCTGGCCATTCCTGCAGCCCTCCCCTGTGTTTCTGCAGGGCCCTGGGCTGGCAGTGCTGCTCTGCATAGTGAGCAGGCCCACACTGGGGTGACTCCACACTGGTCGTGATGATCAGGACAGAGCCAGCTGGACCAGCATCATTGCACCTGACAACCCCCTCCCCAGGATCTGTGGCTGTGGAAGATGCTTGGAGCAATCACAGGGCATTTCACATAGCTCAGGATGTGTTCAGAGGTGTCATTAGACCCAGCCCACTTCCTCTCCTGAGATTTGGTACGTTCTTCAGTTTGGCCCTTTACCTTTGGGTGACTCCATGTGGTTTTGGGAGTCTCCACTCACTGCCCATGCCAGGCACACGCTGCCCTGGAGATCCCCTCTGCTCTCAGGGTGGCTCCATATTTCCTTCCAGAAGGATGGGCATCTGTGACCAACCTAGTGATATGTGGGACAGTCTCTGGCAGATACCACTTGACCACTCACCCTCTCCAGGGGCACTGGACACACACTGGGCACCCTAACACATCACCCTACAAACGCATCCCCCTTAGCCCATGGAAAACCCAGGCACGGCAACAGGGCCTTTTCGAGTGCAATTCCCTGAGCGCATTCTTGGCTCCAGCTTGGGAAGAAGAGCCCAAACTTCAGGCACTGTGCTGAGGAGATCCCCTTTTATTACAGAGATGCTACTTGGGAGGCCAGCGCTGACACAGTGATAGACGCATTCACAGAAGCCCTCTGGGTCAGATAGACTGGCTTTGTGTTGCTGGAGAAGTGGGATGAATTCAAACCCTTCTGCACAAACATGATTATCGCAGAGAGAATGCCCAAAGCATAAAATTTTTCTGAGATGAATGGGAAATCACTTATTAAGAGTGATGGGGAGCTTATTGCTGCTGAACTAGTACCAGCTGAATCAGTTTCCTCACTGTGTCCTTGAGTTCCTTGTTCCTCATGCTGTAGAGGAGAAGGTTCATTGCTGGAGGCACCACTGAGTACAGAACAGCCACCACCAGATTCAGAGTTGGGGAGGAGAGTGAGGGGGGGCTGCAGGTAGGCAAACAGGCCAGTGCTGATGAACAGGGAGACCACAGCCAGGTGAGGCAGGGATGTGGAAAAGGCTTTGTGTCGTCCCTGCTCAGAGGGGATCCTCAGCACAACAGTGAAGATCTGCACCTACAACAGCACAATGAAAATGAAAAACCCAAAGATTAAACAAAGACTAACCACAAGAAGCCCAACTTCCCTGAGGTAGGAGTCTGAGCAGGAGAACTTGAGGATCTGGGGAACTTCACAGAAGAACTGGTCCACAGCATTGCCTTGGCAGAGTGGTATTGAAAATGTGTTAGGACTGTGCAGGAGAGCATGGAGAAAACCACTGGCCCAGGCAACGGCTGCCATTTGGACACAAGTTTTGGTGCCCATGAGTGTGCCATAGTGCAGGGGTTTGCAGATGGCAACAAAGCAGTCATAGGCCATGACAGTGAGAAGAAAATACTCTCCTCCAATCAAGAAGAGGAACAGAAAGACTTGAGCAGCCCATCCTGAGTAGGAAATGGCCCTGGTGTCCCACAGGGAATTGGCCATGGATATGGGGACTGTGGTAGAGATGGTGCTAAGGTCGAGCAGGGAGAGATTGAGGAGGAAGAAGTACATGGGGGTGTGGAGGCAGTGGTCGCAAGCTACAGCTGTGATGATGAGGCCATTGCCCAGGAGGGCAGCCAGGTAGATGCCCAGGAAGAGCGAGAAGTGCAAGAGCTGCAGCTCCCTCGTATCCGCAAATGCCAGGAGGAGGAACTTGTTGAGGGAGCTGCTGTTGGACATTTTGCTATCTCCAGGCATGGGGGACTGTCTGAGGAAGAAAAGACATTGAGAAGTTAGCAGAGACTATTGAAGGAAAAAAAAAAAAGTTGCAGTTCTCATACAACCCCCCAACATTCCCTCTCTCTTTACTGGGAGGATCCTTGTGCAGCTCCCGTGCTGGAGCTCTGCTTTGCCCTGTCTGAGTGTGCTGTGAGGAGCAGGGACCTCTGCCCATGGGCTCCACAGGAGTCAGTCCTGCTGTCAAGCAGTGGGCACAGGGGAACAGGGGTGACTAGCTCTGACATTCACAATTTCTGTCAGGTGAAATCCACTCATCATGTAGAAGGGCTTTTCAGCATCCTCACTCGCAATTCTAAAGAATGATGTTTGCGGAACAGAGTTACAGGGATATTTTATTTTTTTTCAGATGTTCTTGACACCCCTGGGGAGTGTTCCTCAAAGGTAGAAATCCTTGGCATTTCTACTGTGAGTCCTGACAGGAAAGCATCCACTGTCCCTTGTTGCAGAGTGAGGACAGCTAATCTGTCTATTAGTCTCGTTCCCACCTGTCCTGTGCTCACAACCTCTTGGAGCTGGAGGATAATTACACTCATATGTTGCTCTAAAAAGAAACCATTCCCTGCTGAGAGCAGACGAGTCCAGTTTCAAAGTGCACAGCTCCAAACTTCTCACCCTTTCTCCGGGCACCTGACGGAGCTCTCCACACTCCCCTTCTAGCCAAGGACACACAGGCCTCTTTTCAGATGCCCACATACAGCCTCCCACCACCATCTCCATACTCAGAATCTCTGCACCTTCCTCATGGGGCTTTCACATATCACAGAGGTGCTATGAGACAGCTGTGCCTTTCTGGAGGGCAGCACGCAGGCTGCCAGGAGACTGTAAGGAAACGGTCAAAGGACTCTTAGGACTGGAGACGGGCTTTCCCTAAGGGAGAGTTAGCTCATTTCGCAACCCCACAGAATGCATTTTCTGGAGTTCCACAAGTCAGAAGGGTGCTGGGGCAACCTCATCCCCATGCAGACCCCTCCGCTGCACAACTTGCAGCATCAGTGTCTGAACTGCAGCTGAAAACCCCCAACCTCAGAAAGCCCAAGAACAAAAACAGGAGCAGCATGGCCAGGAGGGGAAACAAGGAGAAGCACCATGATCCTTCTGCCAAGGGAGGAAAGGAGTGAGAGACGGATGGGAACTCAGGAAAGCCTTCACCTTAACTGCTAGGCATGCCGCCTCACAGGCAGTGACATCACAGGGCAGTCACTCTCAGTCTCTTTGTCGGGCACCTCTCCTCTGCCGGAGGGCTGGCTGCAGAGAAGGCAGCTCATGCCCTGGACCCCATGGCTGTCAGGGCAGAGGCTCTGCTGAATGGGAGAGGAGACACAGGGAGCTTGCTCAGAGGAAGGTGTCTGCATTGGAGGGACTGACCACTGACCATGACTTGCCCAAATCCATCCTCCCATGACATTTCTGTTGGCAGGACCCTCTCATTCCCTGCCCATCTCTACTGCCTGGGGCTGTTCCTGATGCCTGGAGCTTTCTCTCTCCCAGCATCTTTTCCCTGTCAGTGCTCACAGACCCTGTCCCACCCTCTCTGTGCAGTTCTGCCCTACAGAAACCTCCTGGATCAGGGCACTGTCCAGGGCATCTCTGTGCTCACAGGTCCTAAGGAGCAGGTCACATTAGCCCTGATAAGTCCATAAAGGTGCTGCTGGTGCTGCTGTAGGTGGAGGTGGGGTTGAAAGGCTTTGCTGAGCTTTCTCACAGGCCTACTGATCTCTGAGAGGGAAGGTCAGTGAGTCCCAGTTCCTTGCCAAACCACAAAACTCCTTCCTTTTTCCTCCCTGCCAACATTAGGAAACTGAAAGCCCTGGAAGGAAAGCTCCTTCCCTTTCAAGTAGCCTTTTTTTGCACCTTCCTCTGCAGCGCAGGGGCACTGCTCTGAATCACAGCCCTGGGCAGACCTGTGCGCATATCCCAGCTTCACAGCCCTGCAGCTGTCCTTGGGAGAAAGTAGCAGCATGCCCTGTCCCTGTGACGGTGTGGCAGGGAATGCCTGCTCTGAAGCATCTCCCCCTCCTCTGCAAAGGAAAGCGATCCTTAAAAAAAACTATCAGTCATGGGATGAAATAGGTTTAGAAGACCCCTCCAGGAACCTCAGTAGCATTGCCCTGCAGCCAGAGACTTACTGTGTCAAGGGCTGTGAAGACTTCTCTCACAATGAGCTCTCCTCTCTCCTCCCACTCCACACTGCCTTTCACTTCTCTCTGCATTGTCTCCTCTCCTCTCATGTCAGCAGCAGCAGGCAGTGTCCAGAGCCCTGCTGCTCTTTGCAGAGGAGCTGGTCCTGCACACAGCTGTCTCTGGGCAGTGCTGCCAGGTTGCCATGAGCTCCCTCCATCCCTGGAGCCTGGCCCCACTCAGGAGCAGAAGCCCAGCTGAAATCATGAATATCTCTGTCCCTTGTTGCTCCCTCCTCCTGGGAAATGTTCACTAGAACAAACTGAAATAATCACTGATGGTCCCTCTCTAAACAATACAGAGAGACCAGTTACAGCATTGTCACTTGTTTCATCAGAGGATGGTTATCTATGAGAGGTGGAAACATTACACCCTGGAAATCCATATTCCCATGTTCTTAACTAGGCAGGACACCTAGAAGTGGACAAGAAGGGAGGTCATTCACCCATGGTTCAGCTTTTCATTCAGATGAGTCAGTCTGGGCATCCTATGTCCACTTAGAAGCCCCTGGGCTGGAGTGGGATTCTGATCCCTCCTGTGAACTCCACAGACACACAGGAGGTGGGATTCCCCTTGCAAAAAAATGAAGTGTGCACAACACAGATGTCTGCATGGGAGCTCCTTTTCTAAGCTCCCATTATAATCACTGGAGATGGAGGATGGGAGTCAGTTGCTCAACATGCAAACAGATGGTGACAGTTGAAGAGACAGCGGTGGTCCCAGGCATGTGCCAGTGTCTGCTTGCTCTGATGGAGCAAGTGTGACACCCCCACCTTCTAGAGCATGAGTTGGGGGCCAGGTGGAGAATTCCCTTGGCCATCTGAAATGACACTAGATGCCTCCTACTACTAGGGCTCCACTCACTATAAAGCTGAGACATAGGAAGACCCCAATGTTACAAACAGCTAATACAATTCAGTGCAGACACTTGATTTAATGACATAGAAATAGTCTGGCAGGGCCATGTCAGATGCCTGGGGTGTGCAGCACATCCACATTGTCCAGAACAGGACCTACAGGAAGCCATGCCTTTTAGGAGTGGTTGCTGGGCAAGTGTCCCAGAGCATCTTGGGTTTCCTATGTGTGCCCAAACAAATGAATCCCACCTCTGCCTTTAGGCACAGTCTGTACTGTCTACATCCAAGCATGCTGCACAAATGCAGAGGAGCAGAGTAGCTCAGGAAAGCCAACAGGTATTTAAGCACCCGTCAAGCACAAGAATGCTCCCTATGAACAGTTTGTAAAATTTGTAGACACCTCTGGACCCCAGCTTCGCTAAACAGGGAACTCGCACATGAGCTCCAGGGCAATAAGGCAGTATACGGAAAGGGGAAAAAGGCTGAGGCTGCAAAGGAGGATTTTAGAAATGTTGTCGAGCAAAGTCAGGATGGTTTAAGGAAGCCAAAGCTCCTCTGCAATAGAGACACTTGTGGGAATGTGAAGGACAGGAAGAAGATCTGCTACTGCTTCAGTGACAGTAAAGGAATAAACAAGGAAATGTGGGCTCACTGCTGAATGGGGCAGAGATGTAGATGTAGATATGTCTGGGGAACTCAAGTCCTCCCTGGCTTCAGTCTTCACCAACAAGGTCTCCCAGGGTGTTGTGCCTAGAGTCAGGACTCCTGAGGAGAAAAACAACCCACAGTGCCTAAGTCTTGAGTGAGGAATAACTTACTTACAAGAACTCAACCCATACAAGTCTATGGGATTGGATGGCTGGCATCCATGGACATTGAGAGAGCTGGATGCTCTGACAGCAAGGCTGCTCTCTATCATCTTTGAAAGGTTGTGCAGATCAGGCAGCGGGGGGAGTTCCAAAGAGTAAAAGAAGGAATATGTTGTGCCCATCTTCTAAAAAAGGCACCCAGGACAGACCAGGGAGCTCCAGGCCATCCAGCCTCACGGTGGTGAGGAGTGTGTCATGGAGCCAATCTTCTCAGATTACATTTCTGGGCACATGAGGGAGAAGAAGGTGTCTGGGAACAGTCAGCATGGAGTTACTGAAGGTAAATCGTTCCTGACCCACCTGATTGCCTGCTGTGATAAAAGACGAGTACTTGTGGAGGAGAGGAGAGTAGTGGATGTTCAGTAGACATCCAGATGGGCAAAAAACTGCTTGGATGATTGAGCTCAGAGGGTTTTCATGAATGGGTCATGCTTTACCAGGAAGCCAGGGAAAGGTGGGGTATGCAGGTGTCTACATTCCACATCCTGTCCTGTTTGAGAGGTTCATCAGTGACCTGCAGAATGGAAATCCCCTCATGGTTGTAGATGACACCTAATTGGGGGGAACAGTCATATGTTTGAGGGCTGCCATTCAGAGTGACCTCAACAGGCAGTAAGAATGGGCTGTCAGGAACTTTCTGAAGTTCAAGGAGGACAAATGCCAGGTCGTGCACGTGGACTAGAGCAACACCCTGCAGTGATACAGGCTGGGGAGTGCCTGGCTGGGCAGCAGCTCTGCAGAAAAAGGACCTGAGAGTCTTTGTGGGCAGGGAGCTGAACTTCAGCCGGCAGCATTCACTGGCAGCAAAGGAGGCCACAGTGTCCTGGTCTGCGTAGCCATGAGATCGAAGGAGGTGATTATCCCCCTCTACTCCACACCGTCAGAGCACATCTCAGTACTGCGTCCATTTGGGTCCCCTGTGGAAGAATGCTCTTTGTCACATGGATTGAGTTCAGTGGCAGGCCCCCAAGGTGGTTGGGGGCTGGAGCACTTGCCCTGGGAGGACAGGCTGAGGGAACAGGGCTTGTTCAGCACAGAAAAGGGAAGGTTTTGGGGAGGACTCATAGCAGCTTCCCAGCTCAAGGTTACCACCAATAAAGAACCAGGTTTTTGCAGCGACTCATGGCAGGAGAATGAGAGGCAACAGCTATAAGGTGACACAAGTGCAGTTAAAATTAACTTTAAGGGAGAAAAATCAAAGAGGGTAACAAAGCATTTGAAGTGGGGTCCAGAGAGGTTATGGACTCTCTCTGATTGGAGGCTTGCAGGACACAGCTGCACAAGGCCCTGAGGAACTTGGTGTGAATTCGGTGTTGATCCTTATGTGAGCAGGAGGTTGGACTTGAGACCTCCCAAGGTCCCTTCCAACCTGAATGATTTGGTGATTCTGACATCTCTGGCAATAGCCACTGCAATTCTTGCAGGCAGGAATACCATTTCAGCATGTGGTTAGCACCTGACATGGTCTCTCCAGAGCCAGCCCTTCTGAGTAGTGTGAGGTTTCCTCCTGGGCCTGAAAGCTTTTCAGTTCACATCAGAATCAACACCAAATTCACACCACATTCCTCAGGAACCCTGAGCCAAGCTGAACCTCAGCTGAACCTCAGCCACCCTGCTCAGGACTAGCCCTGTGGGGCAGATCTGCCACCATTATCTGGAGGCTTCCTTTGGCAGATCAACCTTCCCAAAGTAGCACATGATGTATTAGTAACAGCCAGAGGTTATTTTTATAGTGTGATGCCAAGAAGGAGTCATTCTGCAGGCTGCAATGTACAGTTGGATGATGGGTGGGTGAGCTGAACTGTGCAAGGCCTCCTGGGACAGCCCTGGACCACACTAGAAGGAACTGCCCCTCACTTCCTTTTATCCACACCAGATGGCACATGGCTTTGATGAAGCATGTGAAGACACTACTTCCTCAGAACCAGATAGGCAAGCAGCAAGCAAATTACTTTCATGCACATTGTTAGGCCATTCTGCATTGGTAAATGACAGGGCACAAGGCAACACATTATTGCTCTTTGTGCTTGTGAGGTCACATCTCCTTTAGTACCTGATAGGCCAGTGATAGGCCCATGGCTGCTCTTTGCAGTTGTGAAGTCACTTATACCTCAGTGCCTGATAGGCCAGTGATGGTCATGTGGTTTCTGATTGTGTTTGTGAGGTCACTCTTGCCTCAGTACATCATAGGCCAGTGCTGGACTTGTAGCTCCTTTTTGTGGGTGTGAGGTGACTTCTACCTCAGGGCGTGATAGGCCAGTGCTGGTCATCTGGATGCTGATTGTGGTTGTGCGGTCAGTTGTGCCTCAGTGCCTGATAGGCCAGTGCTTGTCATCTGGCTGCAGTGTGAGGTTATGAGGTCACTTGTGCTTCAGTGTCTGATAGGCTGGTGCTGGTCACATGACTGATGCTTGTGCTTGTGAGGTCACTTGTGCCTCAGTGCCTGATAGGCTACTCCTGGTCACATACCTGCAGTTTATGGTTGTGAGGTCCCTTGTGCCTCATTCCTGATAGGCCAGTGGTGGTCATGTGGCTGCTGTTTGTGGTTGTGAGGTCACTTGTGCCTCAGTACCTGATAGGCCAGTGCTGGTTGTGATCAGCAGTGGCCTATCAGACACTGAGGCAAAAGTGACCTCACAGCCAAAAACACCAAAGATAGGCCAGTGGAGGTTATCAGGCACTGAGGCACAAGGGACCTCACAACCGCAAACACCAACCACATGACCAGCACTGGCCTATCAGGAACTGTGGCAGAAGTGGCTTCACAACCACAAACAGCAGCCACATGACCAGCACTGGCCTATCAGGCACTGATGCACAAGTCACCTCACCACCACAAAAAGCAGCCATGTGACCAGCACTCGCCTACCAGGCACTGAGGCACAAGTGACCTCACAACTACCAACAGCAGCCACAAGTCCAGCACTAGCCTATCAGGCACTGAGGCACAAGTGACCTCATAACCAGAAACTGAGGCCATGTGAATACCACTAGCCTATCAGGCACTGAGGCACAAGTGACCTCAAAACCACAAACTGCAGCCATGTAACCTGCACTGGCCTGTCAGGGCCTGAGGCCAAAGTGACCTCACAACCACCAACAGCAGCCACATGACCAGCACTGGTCTATCAGGCACTGAGGCACAACTGACCTCAGAGCCACACACTGCAGCCACATGACTAGCACTGGCCTATCAGGCGCTCAGGTACAAGTGACCTCACAACGACAGTCAGCAGCCAAATGACCAGCATTGGCCCATCAAGGACTGAGGCAAAAGTAACCTCACAACCACAAACAGCAGCCATGTGATCAGCACTGGCCTATCAGGCCCTTAGGTCCCAGTGACCTCACAAAGACAATCAGTCACCACATGACCAGCACTGGCTTCACATGCTTCATCAAAGCCATGTGCCTGCTGCTGGCCTATCAGATAGTAAGGCAATAGTGACCTCACAAACAAAAGCAGCAGCCATGTGCCCATCACTGGCCTGTTAATACTCAAAGAAAAGCGACTTTACAGTCTGCACTGAAGCCATGTGCCTGCTGCTGGCCTATCATGGACTGAGGACACGATCCCCAGAAGCACAAACAGCACTAACCTCCCTACCGCTGCTCTACCAGGTGCTCATGCAGAGGGGAGCTCAGAACCAGAAACAGCAGCAATGTGCCTGCTCCCCAATTTTGAGGCATTGAGACACAAGGGACATCACCATCATCACCAAAGCTATGGGCATGCTGTTGGCCTACCGGCTTCAGAGGCACAACTCACCTCACGAGCACAAATGGCATCGACGTGCCTGCTTCTGACCTATCTAGTACCAAATCTAAAAAGTGAAAACCTTCACAGAGGAGAAGCTCACCTGGGCCACTTGCACGTCCCTTCATTACACTGTTGTCACTCCGTACAGAACAGTCTTCTGCAAATGGCTTTCGCCTCCTGGCAGGACTCTCTCCAGGTCTTGGGACAGCTCCACTCTGGCACCCTGCGCACAAATCACAAAAGGGAACGATTGGTCTTGCTTTTCCTTTAGGACCATCAAGTCCGAGCTGGGAACCTTTGCACTGCAGCACCTACACAATGACAGCAGGATGCCACTTCCATTTCTAGTGCATTTCTAGGGACAGAGACCAGCTGAGGGAGCAGCTGCACTGCAAAGGGTTGCTGACACTGTCAGATCACCTCATCATTGCACCAGCCATCAACCTGACGCCAGACCTCTGCTGTGACAGCTAGTCTACAAACACACTGTCTCTGCCCCACAGAGTTGCTCGTTCTGCCCGATACAACCAAGTGCCAGCACGAAGAGATGGATGCAGGACACTCGCCACTTGCATACTCCCCAGGCACTGCTCTGCTCGCTGCCTTCCCTTGCCTCCTCAATGCAGGCACACAGGGAAGCTCTTGCGATAATGCCACAAGGTGGCCAAGGCACTCTAGGCTCGCAAGGACTGTGCAAATGAGCAGCACAAGATCAGGCAGGGCCAGAGCTGACTCCTTGCACAATGCTGCTCTATTCATAGGGAAGGATCATGCTTTTTTTGGGCACAGCAGGCTGCTGATTTCCACCTCCATCCCCTCAGGAATCTCCACCTAGGGATGGCAGGGATGAGGATTTTGTTTAGTAATACAAAAGATACAGATACAATGTAGAAACAGTTGAGAGTCTGGAAGGCCTCCTGAGCCCAAAGGAACCTCAGTTCCTTTCCTTTACTTACGTGGATAAGGAGCCCTGGGAAAGGGACAAAGGGGGCAGAGGCTTTGGCATGAGGCCCAAGCAATGAGACAGCCCCAGCCTGGAGGTCTGCTGAAATGCCAGCTGTCCTGGCTGCACAGGCTCTGCACCAGCAGTCCGGGCTCCACAGCTGGCTTCACAGAGCACTGAGGGCTGGGTGCCATGGCCAACCTGGCCCTGGGCACATCTTCACCCCTCGCAGAGCCAGGGGCCCAAGAGCTGTCAGAATTCCTCAGGTCAAGCTATGGAGGCTTTATGACCCTCACACAAAGGCACTCAAGACATGTGGGCATCTATTATAAGGCTCTTGGACTCGTCCTATATGGCACCACAACCTCCTAGGAAAAGGAGGGGACACAATGGCACTTGCTGAGCGGGTTGGCAGTAACAGCAGTTGTGGGACGTGGAATTTGCAGCACAGCAGAGATACCAGGAGGTGAAGCCACACCCCAAGTCACCCAGGGAAGCCAGGCGCATTTATGGAAGCCTTCGCATCCATATGTAGCCTCTTCTCGTTCTCTTGCAGCTGCTTTCACAGAGGGCTCACGATGTTGACAGGCACAGGGACACACCCTGGCATCCTGCCTCCACCCTCAGGGGCTCCAGGACTGCACTGGGAACCTCCAGGAGTGGAGCAACCTAGAAAGAAAGAAAGAAAGAATCGGAGTGTTAGTGTCAGTTCTGCTGGCCTTACACAGTCTCAACAGGCAGGGGGAAATGTCTCCCCTCCGTGCTGAGCTGTATTGGTGAGAGCCTGATCAAAACTTCCCTGGAAAAGGACCCAAGACACCTCTTCTACTGGCAACTGCCTTGAGCAGGGCGTTGGATCCCTACCTCCACATGTCTCCCCCATTGCAGCCTCAAGGAATCTGCTCTTCTGAGACTCTTGCCAAAGACACCAGCGACTTTGGAGATGCCGCCTCCACCGCTCAACAAGGACAGGTGCCTCAGAGCCACCCATCGCCCCAAGAGGCCTGACTTCTCGTGAGGTGGTATCTGCCCTGTCTGCAAGGGTCTGCATAGGCACAAAGTGGAGAAATGGCTCTGACTGCTTTGATTAACTACCCATCTCTCTGAGGGATCAGAATGGATTAGGGTCTGAGATGGGAAGATGCAATGAGGGTCCTGATGCAACAGAAAGCCTTTAAGGAGGGAGAAAATGACTTTCTCCAGGGGAGTCAGTAACATCCCAAAGACTCCGGGAAGCATCAAGACCTTCAGAAACCGCAAGCCTGAACCTCAGCTGACAGAAACCACCAGACTGCGAGCAGCCCTGGCTTGCACCAGGATCCTCCAAGGAGGCAACACAGTCACCAACAGTCCTCACCCAGCTCTCCCAGAAGGACACTGTGATGGCAGGCTGGGCTCTGGCAGCAGAGCACTGCTCTTTCCAGCCACCTCCAACCATGCTGAGCAGCAAAACACTGGGGACACCACCCAGCTCCACCACAGGGCACCTGGCACTGTAACATGCTGCTACCCCCGCACCTCACAGAGGGTTGGCAGCCAACACGTGCCTCTGCATCAGCGACACACAGGCCACAGCACCACACATGGCAGCAGACAGGGCACCCCCAAGCGCCCCACAACACACAAAGCCCAACTCTCCAGCCCTTCCATTCCCTTCTAGGCCTCCAAGGCCTTGCAACAGCCACTTCCTCTGAACATCCACTCACAGCCCAGGGCCTGCTCACTTTCCACCTCCAGGAAACAGACAGCGAGTGCTCTCACAGGGGCTGATCAGGCCAGCTCTTGCCTCTTGCTTGTGCCTCAACTCTTCTGAAGGAGAAATCTCTTTGAAATGTGGCCCATACCTTTGTTTTTTTGGGGGGTGACATTCCTTCTGTCTCCTCCAACAGCCTTTGCACCCATTCCCCAATGACTGCATACATGGACAGAAATCAGAGACCTCTAATGTGTTACAGTCCCAAATGTGTCATAAAAGCCGGTGGACACCTGAAAGCCAGAGACAGCATCCAGACCTGGCAGGAAAATCTCACAAGCTCCTTGCTCTTTTGACAGGGGCAATTTCTAAAGCACACACACTCTGGGAAGAAGAGATTACTAACACCACTGCTCACACCACCACTAGATTCATTTAGCAGCCTCAAAAGTCTAGCTGGACTCCCTAGCTGACCGGCAGGAGGCTGCAAGCTTCTACTTAGGAACAAGTGGAATGTCAAACTCCATGTCCATTTTCACCACAGAACATCATCTGCATATTAAACGTAGCAGTACTACCGCATGATGACAGAGTGGAACAAAATTTGTGCCAGATGATGTGGAACATCTACTTCTGTTTGATTAATGAGTTGCATTTCTGTATTGCTGTAGAGCTCTGCAGGGCTCAATCCCTCCTCTGAGCACACACAACAAACCCAGAAGTGACCTCACCACCAGCATCCAAGCCATGGGTCCTCTCCTGACCTGTCAACTGCTCAGGTAGAAAGGACCTCACAAGCACCTTTCCAGACACATCTCTGCTGCTATCCAATCAGTTCCTCACTCAGAAGCGACCTCACGCATAAGACAGCAGGGCCTCATGCCCAGGCAGAGGGAGAAGCCTTCCTGCAACGCAGAAGTCTGGTTCCTTCCCCAATGCTGAACAAACACAGCAAATCCTCCACACATCCAGGACAACCAGCATTCTCCTGTTTTATGCCCTGACAATTGGAGACACGCGGAAGGAGTCAGGCCAGGACATCTCACTTGGTGAAACCAGCAGAGCCACAAGTCAGCAACTCTTCACCCTGACCTAGGAGCATGGAAATAACAACGGCAAATGCAAGCACTGGCCATTCATCCACTTTCAAGGCCCTTGACAACCAAAACAGCTCCCACTTGCAGAGCTGCTCTGGAAACACCCTGCAGGCTGCTGCCAGGGTCACAGGTCTCGGGGCGAAGCAAGAGGCCTGGAGCAAAAAGAATGGCTAAGGTACGGCGTGACATGTGGGGACAGCTTCTCTCAGAGCCACTCAGAAATGCCGTTTTCAGAACAAAACAGACCATTGGGAAGGGCCCCTCGTGAGAACACCAACAGCCTGCTCACACTTTGCCCAGCAGCTCCCAAACGCAGCTCTGAGCAGCACCTGGGGGCAGCTGCTGTGGTGGCAGCAGCAGCAGTTCAGGGAAACGCTTCAAAATGGGTCTCCGACCCCCGGTAGGGGCAGAGCTTCCTGCCCCCAAACCCCAGCAGTCGCCCCAGCCCAGCTGCTCGGGGCAGGCCGGCACATCTGGCTGCAGGGCAGCTCCCCACTCTGTGCCCGGTCGCTCTGTGCTGTGATCACGGCCCCACCAGCCCCTGCTGCAGCTCCTGCAGGAAAGCAGCCGTGGGGCCAGCACCGCTGTCCCTGCCCCGGCAGGAGGGCACCCGCTGGCAGCTGAAGGTGCCCACAGCCCCACCAGCCCTGCTCACACGCGCTCTTGCCCGCTCCCTCCCTCCGGCTCGGCTCCCACTGAGCTTTCACAGCTTTTTTTTTTTTTCCCACATGCTGCACTCCGATTGGCTGACAGAGCCATCAGTCAAACACTGCCCCGCCCTCCTCCCTGGCCAGCCAATAGGAGGGCAGCACTGGGGGCAATGCCATGGCAACACTGCAGCCCTGTGTGACCCCACGGGCAGCCCCTTCCCCCTCCCCCATGGTGGGTGCCATGTTGTGGGTGGCAGTGCGGGGCGTCGCGGGGCCTGGGGGCAGCACAGCCCCATGTGGCCAGGCAGTGCAGGGCCTGGGGCCCGGCCGCTGCCCTGCCGGGGCTGGGCTCTGCTGCAGGGGCCCCGCAGGGCTCCTGGCTGTCCTGCCCCCGGGGGCTGCGCCGGGTGCGGGAAAGCAGCCCCGGGGCCTGTGCTGGTGCCAGCCCTGGCACCGGTGTGGGGGTCCTGGGCATGGCCGGGTCGCTGGAGCAGCATCCTGCTGCCCCCAGGGCAGGGCAGGGCAGGGCCCTCTCGCCCCTGGGGCCCCGGCCCCTTGTGCGCGGCAGCCCCGGGGCTCGGCAGCCCTTGCGCTGCGCCCGGCAGGGCTGGGCCATGGCCAGGTAGGGGCTGCTCTCTGCGGGGCTGGGCTGGGCCCCAGCACCTCGCTCTGCAGGGCTGAGGAGCCCCGGGGGCACGGGGCAGCCAGGGGAGAGCAGCTCTGGGCCTGCCGGTGTTACCAAAAGGCCCAGACAAGAAAGAGTCTCAAAGGGGGGGGTGGGGAATAGGGGAACTGTTACCAGCTCGGACAAGAAGGGGTCTCAACAGGAGCCTCAGACAAACATGCCCAAGGACACCGGTGCAGCTGCGACTGATACATCCTGAGAAAGTACAGATAAACCAGCAGAAGTCAGTTGGAGCCAAGATTAGGACCAAGACAGTTTTTCTCAAACAAGGAAGCAGGCCGAGTTGAGACCATGTATGGAAAAGTAGAGCAAAGTTCATGGCAAGACGCTGAGTGACACCTCTTCTGACACCACTAGGGACCACCAGAGACCACCAGAGACCCCCACACAAGACCCCCAGAGACTCAGACTGCATGCGTAATGATTATGTAAATGTAGTAATTAGTTCTAGGAAATAGAATGAATATATATAATCATTGCTGGAAATTTAATGCATATGCATATGATAGAGCAATACAAACTTTAGATGATGCGACACATGGTGTGCACATTGGGTGGAGCTATCCCCCGTGTACCTGGTGCTGTAATAAAGAGAATGCCTGCTTCTTAATGCTACATTGGTGTTAAGGAGTTTTTCTCCCGATTTCGGTGACACCGGTGCTGGGCAGCGGAGGTGTGGGGCTGGGAGGGACTGGGGCAGATGGTCCTGCTGGACTCCCCCCAGCACTGCCCCCCACGGCTCAGAAAAAAATGCTTGTGGTCAGCAGGGACTTGTGGGGAGGCGATGGCACCCCCACCTGTTTCCAAGCTGCTCCCCCAAGCATGCTGTCTTTTGGGTGCAGAGGTCTGACCTCAGTTTGCAGGAGGACAGGGTCTGTGGCCATCTGAGGACAACATCTCTGAGCCTAAACCATGCTCTGCCAAGTTGGAAGAGTAAAAAGATCCAGGGGGAAGGAAGAGAGGTTCTCCCAAACAAGCAGACACCTTGGGGTTATTACAAGGTGAAGGATCCATTTCCTATATGGACATTTCCAGCAGGCTCTTGAGGGCCCCACAGGAGCTGCAGGATACCCCAGCTCCAGGACACAGGCCCCCTTTCCTGCCAGAGCCAGGAAAAATCTGGGCCTGGATTGCCCCCACCCTCCACAAGGGGATGCAGCCACCCCCACAGAATCACTGGGGCTCAGGGCAGCTGCAGCCGCAGGACACAGTATTCCTGGTTGCCACAGTGTCCCCTGAGCCATGTGGGACCCTCAGGCAAGGCTCTTGCAGCAGAACCCACCCTGTCCAGCCACCCCCACAGCCAAGGACCCACAGTCATTTTGGGAATTAACAGCCTCTGTACGACACCTGGGGAAGGAGGTCATGAAGCCCTTACCCTTGGTGGAGAGCTGCAGGAGCATTGGGAACAAGGATCTGCGATTCAGGCTGATGGTCTCAGTCCAGCAGTCCTCCATCTCGCTTGCCCCCTTACTCTTAGCTCATCTCTCCAGCCAGGGAAACAGGACACTCTTCCTGTCTCATAACCCAAAGCAGCTCTCCAACACGTCCCTGCTCCTCTGCCTATCAGTGAGCGGCCCCAGCGCGGCCCCACTGCTTCCTCTCTGCGCCCCTTGCCATGGATCAGGGTCAATAATTCATCATGTGCTACTTTGGGAATGTTGAGCTGACGAAGGAAGCCTCCAGTTAATGTCCATGGTGTCTCTGGCCTGCAGGGGCAGAATGCTGGGCTCAGAGGAGACCTAGGCAAGGAACTGTGCACTGCTTGGTGGCAGGTCTGCCCCAGAGGGCTAGTCCTGAGCAGGGTGGCTGTGAGCCCTGTCTGCCTGCCAGCCGGCCACGGGCTGGTGGGGTGGCTGCAGCAGAGGTGCCCTTGCAATCAGCACCCAGATGGGTCCTTGTCAACTGTGTCACCCCCTCCCTTCCCCAGGCCTGTCACTTCTGCTGGGTGGACTCTGAGGCGCTGGGTGACATCACAAAGCCTGCTGGCCAGCACATCTGCTGAGGGCCAGTCAGGCTGCTGCAGTGGAAGTGACCTCACAATCAGCACTGCAGCCATGTCCCCTTTTCCTGCCTCTCCCCATCCTCCTGCCCATATATCATCTCTGGTGGTGGGATGAGCGGTGGTGTGATTCTCTTCTTGTCCTCAAAATGCTCCTACCAGAACCCAGCCCATGAGGTTCCTGTACAAGAGGTGACCTCACCATCAACACTGCACATGTGTCACTACTATCTGTTTCTCCCTTGTCCTTCTTCTGACTCATCCTCTCTTCTGGGCCCCACATTCAACATCCCAGTCATGTCCCCTTTACTGGCACCTCCCTCTCCCCTATCCCCATGGAATTACACACATGTGGTGGGACAGCTCACGTGGAGGGTGAAACTGGGCTCCTGGGGAAGGCAGGCTGGGATGGCGAGGAGGTGCAGGTGTGCTCTGTGCAAAGGGGTGGCTGGAGTGCAGGGACCTTTGCCTTGGAGCAGGTGATGAGCCAGCTGAGACTTTGTAGTAAGGATAAGAGGACACACCAGTGTGGGTGACATTCTGGTAGGGGTTTCAACTCATTCTGGGTCTGCTTGTCAGGATCCCACAGGAGACTTCCCTGGAGGGCAGAGGGGCCATGAGGCCTCTGTAAAGACAGACTAGGCAGTAGAGGAGAGGACAGAGAGGCAGAAGAAGAGAGAGAAGACATGCCAGTTGGAATACAGTAGTTTCTCAGAACCAAGTTTCTCCATTCAGAGTGTTGGCAGGAAACGTATCAGGAAGAATACAATATACATATATATAAACATGTAAACTCCCATAGAGTAATTTCTGTAGTGCATGCATATGGTGCTGCCAATAGAAAAGAAAATATTCATCAGAATTGATAAAGAATGTCTGAAGTTCTGAAAATGAAGATTTTTTTTTTTCCAGTTCTTGCAAGGAGCTATTTTTTGCATAGATTTCACCCAATGACGAGAACTTTGCATTCAGGCCCTTATAGACACATATAGAGGCCACTGCTGCCTGAGATGCCCTGTGTAGCTGTGTTCCCATGTGGTGCTGGGAAATGTGACCGAGGATCTATGGCAACCTTTCTAAAGCATTGGATGGTCACCAGGAGAAGCATCTCAAGATCTCTCAGGGGGACAACTTTTTTCTTTCCATTGACTAGAAAGGGAAGTCCAGACAACTGGTTAGCCGGAAACATCTTCACTGAAGGGGTCTGGCACCAGGTGAGCTAATTCCCATCCCTGTTGTTGCCTAAAATGGAGTTGCACTTCATGACCATGCAGGGAATGAAAAGGGTTTGTGGCTAGATGTGTAGGGACTCCTTTCAGACATCACTGTAACACAGGTACGTTGAGATTGGTGCAATTTCAGCCATCGATAAATAGAGTGTTTTCACTGAAGCTGATCAGGCTGCTTCCCTCTATCAGTTGTGAGAGCTCAACACCTCTTGGTGCGAATCGCTGTGCGCAAAGAGCGAGGAGTGGCAAGGAATATCCTGGGCAGGGAGTGGTTTGAGGGCACTGGACTTGTGTGAGAGAAAAGAATATCATGTTGAATAGTGAGGGCCCTATTATAATAGCAATCTTTGGCAACAGTCAATAAAAAAGAAATAAGAAAGAAATTAGATAAATTTTCTAAAGCAAAAGAATATGTTTTGTTACAGTTCTCAGCATTTGAAACTTTTGTGTTCTTACTTTCATTTTTCTTATTATCTTTACGTTCTTCTTTTCCTCTTTTTCTTACTACCTTTTTTTTTGTTTGGTTATTTTTTTGATACACTGGTCTTTTTCTCTCTTTTTTTTTTCTTTTTGTTGAAAGGGAATGTGATTTTCAGAGCTGGGGTGGAATGAAGTCACAGGGTCATGGGTGGCTGGTGCCATTGCAGGTGCCCTGGTCCCCTCTGCCCAGCCTCCCTCTGCAGCTCCAAGGGGATCCGGTCTCCCACAGGTCCCCTGTGAGAGCTGCCAGGCCCCGGCAGGTCCCTCAGAGACACCAAGGCCTCTCCCAGTGCCCCTGGGTGTGGCAGATGATTGGCACGGACTCAGGAGGGTTTGTGTCCTGAGACATTCATTGTTTTTTTCTGAGCATATTTAAAAAGTTAGCTGCTTCAGTGGTTTCACAGACACACTTTGCTAAGCCAGTTATCATACAGATTATGTCACAGGTAGCCAATCATTGCACCGATCACGCACGCAGCGGTCATGCCTTGTACCTTGCTACTTGTTTAGAAAAGCTATCTTGCCCTTAACCTTGGTTCCCACTGGCTTCTGCTAGTTTATCTGTACTTTCTCAGGATGTATCATTCCCAGCTGCACTGGTGTCCTTGGGTATGTTTGTCTGAGGCTCCTGTTGCTTGCTACTTGCAACTTTCCACCAGTTTAACCCTGTCATGACCCTCCACACCTGGGTGCTTGTGGTTGGAGCCCTGAGCTCTATCCTGGAAAGGTAAAGAACTGTTTTCAACATTTCAAAAATAGGAACACACTTTCATCAGCTCAGATGATTGGCTAATTTTCATGTCAATGTTTTCCTATGTTGAAATAGTGAAAATCTTCAGGAAGGGTGTTAGTCTCGGGAGAAGAAATATTGATCTGCCCTTGCCCTTGTGTTTCCACTGCTCTGTCTATTAGGTTGTAGATGTAGTCTCAGTGATCTCTCACGTATTTCCACATGTCCTGATTCAATTGGTCATTTCTAAAGGCATCTTTGCTTCAGACTCTCTGGGCATATGCCCTTCCCATAGTTTCCCAGGTTTCCTCCTCCCCTTAATCTTTATCCTTTCAGATACCTCTCTGGGAGGTCTTCTGGGAGTCTGAAGCTTGCCTCATCTTTCAGAAGTCTCCTTGTGTCTTTAGCCAGCTCCTTTGTTGTGTTTCTTGTCTATCCTTTCCTATCTATCTGTGGAAAACATTTCAAGGAAGGTTCTGCCTTGTGGGCAGTGGACCTCACTGGAGGCAGCTTGGACTTACCATAAAGTTAAGGAGTGTTTTTTTGTATCTTTTATTAAATGGTTCCAAATTGTAATTTGTTTGTTTGTAATTAAAAAAAAAAATGCTTCTGTGTCTGTCTGCAGCTACTTCTCTAAAAGGAAAGCAGGTGGGTATTAGTGCACATGAGCTGTAATACTCAGCTATGGCCTTGAGTGGCAAAAGGTTTGATTTTCGCAAGAGTGATCTGAAGTCCCCAGTGGCTGATGAGGGCGATGGCAGGGCTGGGGAGCTGGGGAGGAAGGTTCTCCATACGTGTTTCCTATCAAAATTACTGCTTTGCCTACATGCCCAGAATTCATTAGGAGACATTGTGGATCAGTATGAATTGGAGAACGAGGGTATGACTTATTCTGGAAACTGAAGAATGAAGAAAGATTAAGAAGCAGACATCTTTCTTTTTCAGGTGCTCATTGACCTCTTCTTCTTCTAAATACACTCCTGAAAACTTTCGAATTAACCACACAAGAATTGACAAACTGAAGAAAATTATGGGAAGAGGTCTTAGGGTTTTTTTTGCATTTTAATGACCGCTTGGGTGTATTTGGTGCTGGGCCCATGAACTTCAGATACTGAGAGCAGGCCAAAGCAACCTCTCAACGAGTTAAATTCAGAAGAAAATCCCATGTTTCTTGGAGCGTTAATGGGTCCCAGTGAGGGCCCTTACCAAAAAAGGCTCCCCAGGGGCTGATTAGAGCAGAAAGTTGGAGGCCCTGATTGCAGGTAGGCAAAGGCAATGTGAGGGTGGCTGTGATGCCAAGTCAACCTTGATGTGTGTTATCAAGCACAGTGGCCAGGCACTGACAGCCAGCCCCTGGGTAGGGTGATGCTTTCCGTCATGCATTACTCAGGGTTCTTCCTTGGGACAGTATGAGGGTGGGGGTGCGCAATGCCGAGTGCAGAACCATGATACAGCACCTCATGGACTCCCAAGGGATAAGGAGGCAGCAAGGCCACAGTGCTTTAAGGAAACAACATCTTCTCGGGGGCCTCGGTGGCAGAGACACCAGCCACAGCCAAAAGGACAAAACCTAGCTGTGCTGGGAGCTTTCAGCCTTAGCAGTGCCCTTGACCATCTCCATCACAGGCTGTCCTATGCTTTCCCACGCCTGTGCCTCTTTCCCTGCAGACTGTGCACACCCAAGCTGCTTCCCCACCTTGCTCTCACCCCGCGATCTCCCCACCTGTCCTGATGTCTTCCTGTCCTCCCTTGCTTTTCCTTGAAACACAAAGCCAGGGGCTGATCACAGACTCCCTCTGGGTGACCTGTTGCACCTCAGCACTACCCTACGAGTGACATTCTTTTGACCTGAAGTCCAGTCTGAACCTCTCAAGATGCGCTTTGTGGCTCTTTCCCCTTCTCATGCTGTTTCCCTATACTAAGAAAAGCTCTATCATCTCTGAAACCACCCTTCGAGCAGTCACAGGCTCCTACTCTACTGCCTCCAGTTCAGCAGGCTAAAGAAGCCCAGGCCCTTCAACCTCTCCTCATGGATGGGGCTATTCCCGCCTAGGCACAGGACTTGACACTTCTCTTGTAAATCTTCATGAGGTATCTGTTGTCTGAATCACCCGAGGTTCTCAAGATCCTTCTGGACTAAATCTCCTCTGTGTCAAAACAAAAACAAACAAAAATGTGCCAAAGGGTTAATAGTAAGCATGGGTGGGGTGGGCTGTAGGGGAAGGGGTCAGGGTGGTAAAAGAGACAAACGTAGAAGCGGTTAAAAAAAAAAAAAAAAGGAAATTAAAAGTGAAGCCAAGGATTGATTAGGGCTGTCTTGGGGATTCCTGCCAAGAAGCCCTGCATCTGAAGAATTCTGACTGGAGGAGGACAAGAAAGCTGGCCTGCTTCCACTGTCACAGGGTACCTGCGTGTTTTCCCTGACATCCACAAGAGAAGATGGAGAGTGGGAAGAATCACAGCCTCACAGAATCACAGAATCGCAGAATGGGTGAGGTTGGAAGGGATCTCGGGAGGTCATCTAGTCCAACCCCCCTGCTCAAGCAGGGTCACCTAGAGAACCTTGCACAGGATCACATCCAGGCAGGTTTTGACTGTCTCCAGAGAAGGAGACTCCACAGCCTCTCTGGGCAACCTGCTCCAGTGCTTTGTCACCCTCACAGGAAAGAAGTTTTTCCTCATATCTAGATGGAACTGTCTGTGTTTCAATTTCTGCCCATTGCCTCACGTCCTGTCGCTGGGCACCACTGAAAAGAGTCTGGCCCCATCCTCTTGACATCCTCCCTTTAGATATTTGTATACATTGACAACCTTCTCTTCTCCAGGCTGAACAGGCCCAGCTCTCTCAGTCTTTCCTCATAAGAGACATGCTCCAGTCCCCTAATTATCTTTGTAGCCCTTCGCTGGACTTGCTCCAGTAGTGCCACATCCCTCTTGTACTGGGGAGCCCCGAACTGGACGCAGTACTCCAGATGTGGCCTCAGCAGGGCTGAGGAGAGGGGGAGGATCACCTCCCTCAACCTGCTGGCAACACTCTTCCTGATGCACCCCAGGATACAATTGGCCTTCTTGGCCACAAGGGCACACTGCTGCCTCATGCTTAACTTGGTGTCCACCAGCACTCCCAGGTCCTTCTCCACAGAGCTGCTTTCCAGCAGGTCAACCCCCAACCTGTAGTGCTGCATGGGGTTACTCCTCCCTAGGTGCAGGACCCTGCACTTGCCTTTGTTGAACTTCATGAAGTTCCTCTCCGCCCACCTCTCCAGCCTCTCCAGGTCTCTCTGAATGGCAGCACAGCCCTCTGGTGTATCGGCCACTCCTCCCAGTTTTGATTCATCAGCCAACTTGCTGAGGGTGCACTCTGTTCCTTCATCCAGGTCATTGATGAAGAAGTTGAACAAGACTGGACCCACTACTGACCCCTGGGGGACACCGCTAGCTACAGGCCTCCAACTAGGCTGTACAACACTGGTCACAACCCTCTGAGCTCTGCCATTCAGCCAGTTCTCAATCCACCTCAGTGTCCACTCATCCAGCCCGCACTTCCTGAGCTTGCCTATGAGGCATGGTCCCCAGGGTGCAGGATCCAGAGATGGTGTGAGGGACTGAAGAACCTCCTGTCAGCCCATCTGTGTGGGCAGGGATGCGACTGGGGTTGTGGCTCACCAATGAACCTCACGGCTGCCTCCTGCAAGGATTCCTCAGGGTTCTCCAAGTATGGCAAGCTCTGGTGCAGGTACTGCTCTGCTCTGCTCCTCTCCCTCAGCAGCTGGAGACAACGCAAGGCCAGGGGGTTGGTACCGAGCCTCCCCAGAAGGCCAGGCCTGTCCCTACTCACAGGACTGGCCTCCTCTTCCTTCCTGTCATGACTGCCAGCTAGAAGCTGCGTGGCACCGAGGTTCAGAGGGAGCAGAGGACAGAGTGTGGGTTTCCTGAGAGGCCTGCAGAACAGCAGAGACCGGGAGATGCCAGCACAGCCAGGGCAGGACAGCCTGTGTGCCCCTCATCTTGGCAAGGCCCCGAGCCTTTCCCAGCCCAGAATGGGGAGATGCAGCTTGGGTTTGTCCCTCACTGAAGGCAGAGGCAGCTCTGCCTTGTCCTTGGGGACACAAGAAGTTGGACCTCATGCTGACCTGCATTCAAAGGGACACTTGTCAGTAGCCCTTGCACTGCTGCTCCGGCCTACCCAAGGGATGTCACCATTGCTTCCCAAAATCACTGGTCCATACCTGGGCCACTCCTTGGATCTGGGCACTCATGTGGAGGAAGAGTGGGACCAGGCTCCTCTGTATGTGCTGCTTCATGCCCCGTTTGTTCTTCCCCACCACAATCTCCATCAGGTCTTGGCAGAGGAGGATGGAGAGCTCTCGCACTGGGCTGTCTTCCTGTGGGGTGGGAGCAGAGGAGGGGAGGCCTCAGCAATGACTCCAGGAACCGAGCATGAGAAGAGGGTTTGCCATTGTGAGGCCTCACCCTCTCCAGGCACAACTGTCCCCCACCCCAGGCAGAGGTCAGAACTGGGGACAAACCTCTGCGGAGGCAGCCTGGAGAATGAGGGTTGTCGGCAGCAGCAGGGCAAGCTTCCCTGGGCTCTGTCTCCCTCTCCCGCAGGAGGGACTTTCTGGATTTCCCTAAGACTCCATCAGGGCCCCCTCGCAGGAGAGGAGGACAGAAGGGGACAGCCCCGGGACATGGCCTCTCCCTCACTCTCTGGCCTGCTCCTGCCTCTTTGCTCATCTCTGCCCCAGGCCAGGCAAGCACCACATGGAGTCAAGCATGAGATAGAGCAGCCAAGGGCAGAGAGGGGGCTGGTTTGATCTAGTCCCACAGTGCAGGACACCAAGGCCAGCACAGGGAATGGCCTGAGAACAACAGGGCAAACGGCTTCCTGACAGGCAGCAGGGCCTGTGGCAGGAGGCGCAAATTGACATGCCAATGGGCACATGTGCAGAGGGACACACAGCACCCCTAGCCACGCGTACAGACCCCTGGACACGCCAGGAGAGCCCCTGGCTCTCCCACCAGCCATCCATCATCAAAGCTGGCATCCATCATCAGCCAGCTGCAGAGCAATGGGGCTGGAGCCCTTCTGGTGCAGGGGGCTGAGGATGTTTCTCAGCAACATCAGGCTTCCCACATGCATGTCCCTGCCAGCATCCTGCAGCCACTCCATGATGTCTGGGAGCAGGCTCTGCATTCTCCTTGCCTGTGTGAAACACACAACTTCCTTTCAGTGAAACAAGGCCAGACCCCCCCTGCCAAAAGTGCTCTGGATGCAGACTTCCCATCAGCATTTAGTGTCCAGGGCCAGGGCTCTGCACACACCCACGGCACAGAGGCTGCAGTGCAAGGCAGAGATCTCCCAGGGGCCCCTCAGCATGCTATGGCCTCAATTTGGAGGAAGGCTGCTGCCTCGAGGCCCAGGAGCAGCTGGCTACGTTAGCCTGACCCTGTGCTCTGGCTCATCGTCCCTCTTGTGGCGTGACTTTGGCCACAGCACTCCCATGACTGAGGCTGTTTGGAGCTGGCTTGCTTGGTGCTGGGCCTGGATCTCTGCCTAGCACAGCCAAGACGTGCCAGCAGCAGGAGCTCTTCCTGGTGGGCTCTGGTGCCTTTCTACTTGTGCAGCCCAGCCAAGCGCCTGGCATGAAAGACTCAGGGCAGATGAACACCTCCTGTCAAGCCCCAGGCTGCCAGCATGGCTTCACCCAGCTGCCCTCTGCTCACCATCTCAGGTCTCTGCGGCAGGCTCATGAGGCCTCTGAATGCCAGCCCACACATCTTCAGGCTCTGACTTTGGACATAGCTCTGGAGGAGTTGCAGGACGGCATCATCCATATGGACAAGGTCAGGGCAATCCGGCAGCTGAAATACACACAGCAATGAAAGACTGGCTGAGCTGGCAGGACTGCCTGCACCGGGCAGCCCTGCATCCCACCCACCATTCAGGGCAAGGACACCAGGCCCTGACAAAGCTCAGCACACAGGCAGCAGGGATGGTGGAGACACCCCCAGGCCCTGCTCCCAGCCCTGGGCCTCACGGCACACTGCACACACCGCTCGCCTCCTCCTCCCGTCCTCTGAACCCTCTGCAGCCTCTGGTTCCCATCCCTTGGAGGAGCAATTGAACACAGAGCTGCCACAAAGGAGGCGCAAAATCCAAGTGTTTACAAGTGGCAGCCCAGCAGAAATGAGCCAATGTCGGGGCAACTAAGAGGAATGCCCCAGCTCCATTGCCCCAGCTCCATTGCCCAACATCACCCCACAGCCATGTGCATGAGCCAGCAGAGTATTTAGAGGCACCTCCAGAGAGTCACCGCTTCCCTGAGGCCCACTTCAATGAAGAAAGCCATGGTGGGCACCTGGCAAAATTAGTCCTCCCTTCTCAGCAGCCTTGACAGCTGGTGGAAGATCCAGTGACATCGGTGTCTCGGAGGCCCCCTCACCAGTCTGGCAGCAGGAAGAAGGCACTGTTGGTCCTCAGCTGAGCAGGCAAACCTCCTCTGGGATTGCTCTGCCCCCTCTAGCCATTTCCCCCCAGCACAGGCCAAGGCAGTGCTTGGCACACAGCACTTGGCATGCAGCTACAGCAGCCAGTGGCATTTGTTCATGGAAGCTGCTCTTTCCCTACCACACTTTGGCATTGGAAAGCCAGGGTCAGTGATCACTAGGTTTCTTTTGGTGGGAGACCAGAGAAACACCCTTTCTACCTGGAAGTCATGGCCTTCCCACACATCCCATTTCCTGACCCCTTTGGATTCCTGTCCCCCTGGGCCCTTCCCGTCTTCTTCTGTGCATCTTGCACCTTTCCTGGGGCTCTGTCCTTGGTGGCACTGCAGGCAGATGGTCCCCAATGTTCTCAGGGTTGGGAGTCCAGGCCCCACAGGAGGGCACTCCAGCTCTCTGGGAGGGGACCACTCCTGCGAGGGACCCTCTCCTACAACTCCTAACACCAACTGCTCCCCCAGCAGCTCTCAAAGCTGAGCAGGAATGGGGCAGGGAGCTCCCATGTCCATTTTGCTGTGAGACCCCTTGCCACAAGTGCTGAGGCTGCAGCTTCTTTCTTGGAGAGCTGGGGTCCCCCTTCACCCACAAGGAAGGACATTGTGCAGGGCACCCTGAATTCAGGGAAGAGGTGCTGGGGGAGAGCAGGGTGGAAAGGGCTGTACCTGGCCCTGCATGGTTAGAATTGGAAGAAGATGCCTGTCCATTGCCTACAAAAATTGTTGTAAAACTTAAAAAAACTTTACCCATGCTTTACAAAAGCAAAACAGCTAGTCTCATGTGAACTCAAAAAGAAATTTCTCTGAGATGACTATTAAAATTAAGATTTTTTTTTTTTTAGGGTAGAAGCAATCCTTCTTTTTCAAACCCTTGAGCTTTGTGTTCTTTGAATTTCATACTTCACCCTATTTAAGCATAGAAGCCTCTTTTCATACCTACAGGTGTTTATTTTGACAAAGGCACCTATGTGCATTCTAGTCTGGTAGCCTAGAACATCTTCCGAGAAATTGAACTCTACTTGCATCTTGTATTGTGACCAGCCAACCAATTCCTACCATGGAGGAAGGTTCAGGGAAGAACGTAGCCTGTGATGGACCACAGCTGCTGCAAAGCAAGAGGAATTTATCTCAGCACAAAGGGAACCAGAGGGTAGCCTTTGTTTTAGGCCACCCTCCAGACTCATGTAAACACCTGAAGGCTGGAAATAAATTCTTGCCAGAGCAGAAATAATTATCGGCAGAGGGAATGTGCACCCCACCTGAGCTGCAACTGGACTAGCAAGCCTTGCTGGTTTAATCCACTGGTTTGCTACTTTCCCAGAGAAATGCAATTTGGTAATGGAACACATTTGAAGAACAAAGAACTGCAAACGTGGTGTGCTTCAAACAAAGATCAGTAGACTTTTCGCCTATGGTATCAACTTCCAAGTATGGGGTAGTAGAACGATGGAGTGGCCGACAGAAACAACAGCTGCACAAGAGTGACTCTTCTCTCATAGAATACTTCTAAGTGGGGATCCCACTTGTGAGAAGTTGTAAGGTGGCTAAATAAGTGACAAACTCTTATGGGAAGGCCCATAGATAAGGGGTCTGTGTCAGTAGCTGCCTGAATTCCTGTTAAAACAGAAATAAAACCCCATCAAAGTCCTGGAGGTGAGGCTGTGGTTAAACATGCAGCTCAGGGATCAATCTGGGTGACTCTGCTCTTGCCCCATACAAAAGGAGCATGGGATGCTGTAGACACTGAAGGGAGTAAGTTGACCATAAGCGAGGCTTGGGTTATGTCCAAGACCTGGGTGTCTTCTCTTGCAAGGAGATGTGGTGTTACCTGCTAACCGTGGGAACACTGATAACTGGAAAAAAACACCTGAAATGTGTCTCTAACAGGTTCTGCCTTTTTATGTTGCCCATGGGACAACTCGGGTATTGAAGATCAGTCACAAGCCATTTTTAAACACTATAGTTACAAGAGAAACACCATCTGTAATAGCACGAGGTCAAGGACTGATAGTAGGCAAACATGTTACACTAACCCTAAGATCTAAAGTTAGTCTCAGTGTCGCTCTATGTAATGACACACTGGATGGGAAGCTGCACATGGTTTTGACAATAGAGTGAGATGGGTACTCCAGACATGGAAGGCAACAAAAGCTGTTGTAATGTGACCTATGCTTTTGACCAAATCAGCACGCAGACTTACTGGTTAACTTCTCATATGGCTGAACAAACAATGCCTTTTTTTTTTTTTTTTCACCATTTAATACATCAGTATCACTTGGAGTAACCTTGCATCAACTCGACAGCTTTCTCAGACAGAACACCAAGGTTCCTCAGCATCAGTTGGAAACTGGAAAACAGTGGAAAGGGAAGGAACAATGATATGATACAATGAACGTACTCAGTGAGTGAAAGTGTCCAGTGACAGAGCAGTCTGCCCTGAGCTGACACACACCAAAACAGGTTTTCATTTCTTCCTCTCTGCAAGCACCCAATTGTTCCTTTGCTCTTCTCAAGAGACATCCCTGTTCTCCAAAGAGCCTTTCCCCAGGTCAGCGTGTCTATGCTGGCCTGCCCACCACTCCTGCACCCCTCCACTGCGCATTCCTTGGTTTCGCCCTTGACTTTGGGTGACTCCACCTGGTTTTGGGAGTCTCCACTCATTGCCCATCCCAGGCACATGCTGTCCCTGGAGATCTGCTGTGCTCTACTGGTGGCTCCATATTCCCTTCCAGAAGGCTGAGCATCTGTCACCAGCCCTCTAATATGTGAGACAGCCCCAGCAGACACCGCTTGAGCACTCACCCTCTCCAGGACCAGGGGGAACCCCCAAGTAAGGTTTGAATCCAGCCCTCATTCTCTCACACATCACCCTATCAATACATCCTCCTGAGCTCATGGAAAACTCAGGCAAAGCAAAAGGGGCTTTTCAGGGGCAATTCTCAGAGCGCATTCTTGGCTCCTGCTTTGGAAAAAGAGCCCAGTCTTCAGGCAGTGTACTGATGAAATGCCCTTTTATTACAGAGATGCTGCAAGGGAGGCCAGCTCTGGCACAGTGAGCAGCAGATTTACAGAAAGCCTCTGAGTCAGACGGATGGGGTTTGCGCCTCTGGAGAGGTGGGATGAATTCAAACATTTGTTCACAAACATGACTATCGCAGACAGAACTCCCAAAGCACAAGAGTTGCCTGAGATAAACTAGGAGTTGGTTTTGAGGAGAGATGGGCAGCTTATTGCTGCTGAACTAGAAGAAGTTGAATCAGTTTCTTCAGTGCCTCCTTCAGCTCCTTGTTCCTCGTGCTGTAGATGAGAGGATTCATTGCTGGAGGCACCACCGAGTACAGAACAGCCACCACCAGATTCAGAGATGGGGAGGAGAGGGAGGGGGGCTTCAGGTAGGCAAACAGGCCAGTGGCCACAAAGAGGAAGACCACGGCCAGGTGAGGGAGGCACATGGAAAACGCTTTGTGCTGGCCCTGCTCAGAGGGCATCCTCAGCATAACTGTGAAGATCTGCACATAGGACAGCACAATGAAAATGAAACACACAAAGCCTAAAAAAAGACTAATCACACTAAGCCCAACTTCTCTGAGGTAGGAGTCTGAGCAGAAGAGCTTGAGAATCTGGGGAATCTCACAGAAGAACTGGTCCATGACATTGCTTTGGCAGAACGGTATCGAAAATGTGTTCCCAGTGTGCAGGAGAGCATGGAGAAAACCACTGGCCCAGGCAGCTGCTACCATTTTGACACAAACTCTGCTGCCCATGATGGTCCCGTAGTGCAAGGGTTTGCAAATGGCAACAAAGTGATCATAGGCCATTACTGTGAGGAGATAATACTCTGCTGAACATAAGAAAAAGAAGAAAAATAACTGGGCAGCACATCCTGAGTAGGAAATGGCCCTGGTGTCCCACAGGGAATTGGCCATGGATTTGGGGACAGTGGTGGAGATGAAGCCAAGGTCCAGAACAGAGGGGTTGAGGAGAAGGACGTACATGGGGGTATGGAGGTGGTGGTCGCAGGCTACAGCTGTGATGATGAGGCCATTGCCCAGGAGGGCAGCCAGGTAGATATCCAGGAAGAGCGCGAAGTGCAAGAGCTGCAGCTCCCGTGTGTCTGCAAATGCCAGGAGGAGGAACTCATTGAGGGAGCTGCTGTTGGACATTTGCTCCTTTGGGGCACAGGGGGACTGCCTGAGTAAGGAGACACATTGACAAGTTAGGACAGACTTCGCTGAGCAACTTTCTCATAACTTCCCCCAAACACACAAACATTACTTCTCCCCATCTCAGCAGCAGTGTCACTGAGCTCCATGGCTTGAGCTCTGGTTTGTGCTGGCCGAGTTTGACACAAGGAGTAGGGACCTCTGCCCATGGGCTCCAGAGGAGTCAGCCCTGACCTACAGCACTGTGTAAATGCGAAGAGGGATGACTAAAATTTATATTTCCAGTTCGAGTCAGATTTCATCCACACATACTGTTGAATGGATTTTCAGCATCTTCACTCCCACTTCTAAATAATGTGGGTTCATTAATAGTTTTAAGGCTTCTTTTGTTTCCTTTAGCTGAACCCCACAACCTTGAGAGCAGAGGGCTGTGCTGGCTGGGAGAGGAGAGGAGGTGTTAGAGTTGGCAGTTTCCTCTCACACTCTGACCATGACTCTGCTGCCTGGAGCCTGCCCCTGCAGGGACCTGTTTCTCTGTCCCCACGTCTCTCCCCTCTCAGTGCTCACACACCCCATCGCACCTGCTGTGAGCTCAGCTCTGCCCTGCAGAAACCTCCCGGGGGCAGGACACTGCCCAGGGCACCTCCATGTCTGCAGGTGCTATGGAGCAGGGGAGACAAACCTTGCTGAGGCTGGAAAGGTGATGCTGGTTCTGTCCATAGGCTGAGGGGTGGATGGAGGCATTTGCCGAATCCCTCCCAGAACTGTTCCTCTCTCAGTGTCACTGTCTCAGTCCCCTGTCTAAAGCTGACAGATCCAATCCCATTTCACCCCAGCCAGAGAGAATCAAACTGAAAGCACAGACTCATGACAGCTCTTTCCCTTTCATGTATCCCCTGCCTTGATCTTCCTTTTGGAAAGTCTCCTCTAGAAATGTCCTGCGAGTGAGATGGAGTTGTGGGGCAGCCCTGACCCACACAGCATCCTCTTGACAGGAGGCTCAAGCTGCCCTGCCGGGGATCTCTCCTCCCACCCAGAGCTTCTCCCTGTTGTGAGCTCCCCGGGCAGGCTGAGTGCTGACCCTTGTGGGCAGCAGAGTCACTGCTCCAGGCACACAGCACCCTGGGGCACAGGGACACTGCTCTGAATTACATTTCTGGACAGACCTGTGTGCACACCCAGGCTTCACTCCCCTGCAGTGTCCCTGGGAGAAGGTAGCAGGATGCCCTGTCCCTGTGGCCCTGTGACTGGGAATCCCTGCTCTGAATCATCTCCTCCTCCTCTGTAGAGGTGAAAGTGATAGAGCGATCCTTAAAAATCCAGTCATGTGACTGGATGGGTTTCAAGACCTTTCCAGGAACATCAGTAGCATTGCCCTGCAGCCAGAGACTTACTGTGTCAAGGGATGTGAAGATTTCTCCCACAAGGAGCTTTCTGTCCCTCCGCTGCACACTGCCTTTCATTTCTCCCTATCTTGTCTCATCTTCTGGCAGAAATTGCAGGCAGTGCCTGGAGCCCTCCTGCTCTTTGCAGAGGAGCTGCTCCTGACAGTGCTGTGTCTCAGCAGTGCTGCCTGGTTGCCATGAGCTCCCTCCATCCCCAGAGCCTGGCCCCACTCAGGACCAAAGGCCCAGCTGAAGCCATGAATTTTTCTGTCCCTTGTGCTCCCTCCTCCTGGGAAATATTCACTGAAGTAGACTAAAATAATCACTGATGGTCGCTCTCTAAGCACTGAAGGAAGACTGATTCCATCATTTCAATTTGTCTCATCAGAAGATGGTTATCTATGAAAGGTGGAAATGTCCCACTCAGGAAGCCCCTAGTCCCATCTCTTAGCTAGGCAGGACACCTAGATGGGTGTAAAAACAGAGCTCTTTTTCCCATTGTTCAGGTATTGATTCAGATGAGTCAGTTTGGGTTTCTCAGGCTGGTTTAGAACACCCTGGGCTGGCATAGGATTCAGATCCTTCCTGTGAGCTCCACAAAAAACACACAGGAGATGGGATTCCCCTTGCCCAGGCAGAAGTGAGCACAGCACAGATGTCTGCATGTAAGATCTTGGTCTATGCTCCCATTATAATCACCGGAGATGGAGGGTGAGAGTCACTTGCTCACACACAAACACCTGGTGACATTGGAAGAGACAGATGTGCTGGAGGACATGTGCCAGTGTCTGCTTGCTCTGATGGAGCAAGTGTGACACCTACATCCTTCTAGAGCATGAGGTGGGGTCAGATAGGGAATTGCCTTGGCCACCTTCAATGATACTAGATGCCCACTGCGACCAGAGCTCCACTCACTAGGAAGCTGAGATACATGCAGATCACAACATTGCCAACAGTTGATGTCATCCAGTGTGGGCACTTGATTCAGTGACACCAAAATAGGCCTGCAGGGCCATGTCGGATGCCTGGGGGGTCCAGCACAAGCACATGTCTCTAGTAGATACACCATGGGACCTCTAGGAAAACCATGCCCCTTTGGAGTGGTTGCTGGGCAAGTGCCCCAAGGCAACTATGGTTTCCTACCTGTTCCCAAACAAGCAGATACCACCATTGCCTTTAGGCCAAGTCCTTCCGATCTACAGCCAAGCATGCTTCATAAATGGGAGAGGCACATCCCAGCAAGGTCTCTGCTCTAGCCTCTGCACCCTTAAAACCTTCTAGCTTTCCTCCTCCTGAACCTCTTTTCACCCCCAGGTGATATGAACAGGAACTGGGCTAATGATGACCTCAGGGTGGCTCGATCACAGACTGCCCAGGCCCAGGGACTTCTTCAGGGGCACCTTCTCCTGCCTGGAGATTGGTTCACCTCTGTCACAGGCCCCAAGGTGCTACAAATCAGCTCAGGCAGCCAGCACCTCTCCTGCCATTCCTGCACAGCCCAGCTCTGTTTCTCGCTGGCCTTGGGCACTGCAGGGTTTTCTCTCTCAGTGGGAACCTCCTTGCACCATTACATTGCCACCTGCTATCTAGGCCAGCATGGCTCTGCTCTGAAATGGGGCCATTGCGCACACAGTGTCCTTGGCTCTTGGTAACAGGTTTCACCACAACCAGTCTCCTCCTCTCTGTGCCACATCTGATGCTATGCAACCCCAATATACACAAGTGCATTCAGCCTGGGGCACAGAGAGGAGCAGATGGAGATGCACGAGCTGTCACAGGCCTGAAACATGGTTGGAATGACTGAGATGCAGTGGGACCACTACCATGACCAGAGGGCTGTGATGGCAGGGTACAAGCTTTGGAGGCAAGACCATTAGGGAAGATAAGCAGGGGGGGATGCCCTTGGTGTGAAGGGACAGCTCAGATGGATGGAGCTCTTGCATGGGATGGACATGGGTTTGGGTGAGAGCTTGTGCATGAGCATCAGAGTAAAGGTGATGTTGTGATGGGAGTTACAGACCACCCGATGAGTATGAGGAGGTGGATGCAGTCTCCTTTAAGCAACCTGAGGAAGTCAGTGGTCACAGCGCCCGGTTCTTATGGGGGGACTTTAATCTCCCTGATATTCACTGGAAGGGCAAACAGGAGGGTGCAAGCAGTCCAGGAGATTTCTGGAGGGTGTCAGCGACAGCTTCCAAGCACAGCTCCCTGATGGGCCAGTAAGGGTGACGCTCACATGGATCTGGTACTCACACAAGGAAGAACTGATCAGGGCCGTGATAATCTCTGGAAACGTTGGCTGCAGTGACTATGGAATAGTGGAGTCCCAGATTGTGAGGGCAATGAGGGATACAATAAGGCATTATGATAAGATGGGTAGATAACCGGGTGGGTAAAAAGCAGTTTGGATGATGGAGCTCAGAGGTTTTTTTGTTTTGTTTTGTTTTGTTTTGTTTTGTTTTGTTTTGTTTTGAATGGGTCATTCTTTACCAGGAAGCCAGATAAAGGTGGAGTATGCAGGGGTCTATACTGGGACCTGTCCTGTTTGACAGGTTCACCAGTTACCTGGAGGATGCAACTCTCATCACATTTGTAGATGACACTTAGCCAGGAGGAACAGTCATATGTTTGAGGGCTGCCATTCAGGTGGGCCTCAGCAGGCAGGAGGAATGGACTGTCAGGAAATTCAACAAGGACAAATGCAGGTCCTGTGCCTGGGGTAGACCAATACACTGCAGTGATATGGGCTGGGGAGTGCTCTGAAGAATAAGAACCTGGGTGTCTTTGTGGGCAGCAAGCTGAACATTAGCCAGCAGCATGCCCTGGAAACAAAGGAGGCCACAGCATCTTTGTTTGCATGAACAGGAGCACAATCAGGAGAGGGAGGGAAGTGATTAACCCCCTTACTCAGCACTTGTTAGAAGCCATCTAGATACTGCATCCCGTTGGGGATCCCTGTAGAAGAACGCTGTTGATCACATGGAGTGAGTCCAGTGGCAGGCCCCCAAGGTGGTTGGGGGCTGGAGCACTTGCCCTGGGAGGACAGGCTGAGGGAATGGGTTGGTTCAGCACAAAGAAGGGAAGGTTTTGGGGGGACTCATAGCAGGTTCCCAACTCAAGATTGCCACTGATAATGAACCAGGTTTTTACAGGAGTTCATGGCAGGAGAATGAGAGGCAACGGCTATAAGCTGAAAGAAGTGCAGTCAAAATTGTATAGAAGGAAGAAAAATCAATGAGGATCCTGCAGCATTTGAAGTGGGGTCCAGAGGGGTTATGGACTCCCTCTTCTTGGAGGCTTGCAGGACGCAGCTGGACAAAGCCCTCAAGAACTTGGTGTGAATTCGATGTTGATCCTGATGTGAGCAGGGAGTTGGACTAGAGAGCTCCCAAGGTCCCTTCCAGCCTGAATGATTTTGTGAATCTGTCCTCTCTGCCGAGAGCCACTGCAATTCTTGCAGGCAGGAATCCTTTTCTGCACATGGGTTAGCACCTGACATGGCCTCCCCAGAGCCATGCTCTCCTAGTGCTGTGAGGTTGCCTCTTGGGCCTGAAAGGTTTTCAGTTCAAGGTTTCAGTATGAGTGATTGCTTGTCCTCAGTGAGCCCTCTTCACAGCCTACAACACCTGTACATTACAACACGATGCCAAATGAGTGTGACATATGCAGAAAATCATGCTGTGAGGGTGACTGCACTCTAACATCCATGAAGTCCTTTGCTGATCCAATAATATCCAGGAGGACTGGAAGAGCCTTAAACCTCCTAGGCACACTTAGGTAATGTTGACTTTGTCACTATGTCAGTCTGAGGGAGTCTGAGCTGCGTTTGTTCAGCCTGGAGAAGGGATGGCTTTGGGGACAGCTAATACCAGCCTCCCCATACCCACCAGGACGTCATCAAGAAGATGGAGCCAGGCTCTTCGCTGCTGTGCGTGATGGGAGGATGAGGCCCAATGGGCATTAGCTGAAACAAGAGCTGTCAGGCTGGGTGTAAGGAAAAACATTTGACCCATCCAGACAGCCAAGCACTGGGGCAGGTTGCCCTGAGAGGCTGTGCCATCTCCATCCTCAGAGGTTTTCAAGTCCTCAATGAGTAAAGGCCTGAGAAATCCGGACCTGATAGCTGACTGTGCTGTGGGAAGGTGGTTGGGGTCCAGATATCCTGAGGTCCCTTCTAGCCGGAAAGATTCTGCATTTCCTTCTACACTGTGTCTTCTCTTTTTGAACTTAGGGAAAAACTTCAGCTTCCCCATGATCATGGAAGCGTGTCAGAAACAAGTATGACCCAATCAACTGCATGTTCCTTGTCCTGCTCCGGTCAGAGTCATTCAGGTTCCAGACTGCTTGGCAGTTATCCCCAAATAGCCTTGATTGTTCTTTTGCTTCACCTTTTATTCCATTTTTCCCTCTTTTCCACCTTCCAAGTTCTTCTCCTTTAACATCCTGATACCCTCCCATGCTGTCAGCCAACCCCTCTTTACCCTTTCACCCTTGACCCTGGATTTGCTTTCTTTGTACATTGACTTGGCTTTTCTGAGATGCTTGCCATGGTGATGGCTACCTTTGCCAGCAGTCCCTTTAAACAACTACCTCCTTTTTTTATGTGCAGTGTCCTGCAGGTCCTCCTGCTGTTATCCTGTCAGAGGCACCGCAGGACAGGATGAGCCATCTGCACACACTCATTTACAGCTGACACAAGGGAACTTTAGTCTAGAGGGGCCCTGAGAAACTTGGGGATTTGGCCAACAGAAACCTCATGCTGTCGTACAAGGAGAAGTGGTAGGTCCTGTATCGGGGGACAGAACAGCCCCTGCTGTTCTGGCACCTGACCATCAGAGGAGTGACCCTGAGGAGAAGGGCGTGGATGTTACAAGGGATGCCATAGAGCCAGTGGTGCATGCTCACTGCAGATGAGGCCAGCTACATACGAGGCTGCTTCAGGAAGAGTGTGGCCACCCAGACAAGTGGAATTATTATGCCCCTCGACTCAGCCCTGGTATGGCCACATCTGGAATATTGTGTCCCAGTGTGGACTGCCCAGTGCTGGAGGAACGGGGAGCAACTGGAGAGGGTCCAGAGGAGTCTTCCAAGATGGGGTTGGCGACCTGAAGGAGAGGCTGAGGGACCTGGGCTTCTTCAGCCTGGTGAAATGGAGGCAAAGGGCAGGACAGTAGTGGCCTCCAAGTGCTTGAAGAGATCATGGATCTTTTCTTGGTAGAGGGAAACATCATGAGGAGGAGAAACCAGGCTAAAATGGGAACTCACAACTCAGCACCAGGGCAATAAGGCAGCATACAAGAAGGGGAAGAAGGGAGAGGCTGAAAAGGAGGAATTCAAAAATATTGTCCAGTAAAGTAGGGATGGTGTTATGAAAGCCAGAGTTCTCAGAGAGTACACACTGGCAGGGGACATCAAAAGCATGAAGAAGAGCTGCTACTGCTTCAGGAATGGTAAAGAATAAAAGGGAAAATGTTGGCTCCTTGCTGAAGGGGGCAGAGAATCTAGTAAGAGCAGATGTAGGGAGGTCTGAGGGGCTCAAAGCCTTTTTGGCTTCCATCTTCTCCAGAAAGGTCTTCCGGGCTGTTGTGCCTAGAGTCAGGGCTCCAGGCAAGAAAAGCAACCAACAGTGCATGAGGGCTGAGTGAGGGATGACTTGCAAGAACTCCACCCCTACAAGTCAGTGCGCTTAGAATGGCTGCACCCAAGGACACTGAGAGAGCTGGCTGCTGCCACAGCAAGGCTGCCCTCTGTCATCTTTGAAAGGTCGTGGAGATGGGGTGAGGTCCCAATAACTGCAGAAAGGCAAATGTTACATCCACTATCAAAAAAGGCCCAGACGGCAACCCAGGGGACAACAGGCCGTTCAGCCTCAATTGGTTGAGGAGTGTGTCATGGATTGAGTCCACTCATTTCTGGGCACATGAGGGAGAAGAAGGTGATAGAGAAGAGTCAGCATGGATTTACCCAGGATAAATTGTGCCTCACCACCTGATTGACCTCTATGATTGCATAGATCTGTTTGTGTTTGGAGAACAGAAAATGTCTTTCGACTTGATTTGAGCAAGGTGTTTGACACTGTCTCCCACAATATTCTTGCATGCACGTTAGAATATTACAGTCTAGAAGAGCAGACAGCTGGATGGGTAAAAAGCTGCTTGGATGATCAGAGGCTCAGAGGGCAGTGGTGAATGGGTAGTACTCTTCCTGGAGGCCATGGAGAAGTGGAGCACCCGAGGGTCTCTCCAGGAACTTGTCCTGTTTATCATCTGTATTTGTTATATGCAGGAAGCAACACTCATCATGCTTGTAGATGACCCCTAACTGGAGGTAGATGTGTGTGTGGGGGGGGGGCAGTCCTATGTTTGAGGGCTGCCATTCAGAGGGACCTAGAGAGGCAGGAGGAATGGGCTGTCGGGAACCTCATGGAATTCAACGAGGACAAATGACAGGGCTTGCACCTGCGATAAACCAACACCCCACTGTGTCACAGGCTGCGGCCTGAGGGCCTGGGGAGCAGCTCTGTGGAAAAGGACATGAGGGTGCTGGGGGACAGGAGGCAAAACATGAGCCAGCAGCGTTCCCTGGCAGCAAAGAAGGCCAGAAGCATCGTGGGCTGTATGAGCAGAAGCACAGCCAGGAGGTCGAGGGAAATGGTGATCGCCTTCTAGTCAGTATTCATTACACACCATCTAGAACACTGCATCCAGGTTTGGGTTCCTAGAACAAGAAAGAGGTTGATAACTGGGAGCGACTCTGGCCGAGGGCCCTCACAGTAGTCGGGGAGGTGGAGCACTTGCTCTGTGAGGAAATGGGGCTGGTTCCACTTGGAGAAGAGATGGCTTTGGAGGCATCTCTTAGCACCCTTCCAATGACTACAAGGAGGTCATCAAGAAGATGGGGACAGGCTCTTCAGCAGGGTGCATGGTGGGGGGACAAGAGACAATGGGCACAAGTTGGAAGAAGAGACATTCGTGCGGGAGATAAGGAAAAGTTTTTCCACTACAAGAATGGTCAAGCTTTGGAAGTAGTTGCCCAGAGAGGCTGTGCAGTGTCCTGCCTTGGAGGTTTCCAAGACCAGACTGGATGAAACCCACAGCAACCTGGTACGACCCCAGAGCTGACCCTGCTGGGAGCAAGGAGATTGAGCTAAAGACCCCCTGAGGTCCCTTCCACCCTGAAGGAGTCCATGATTCTTCCCACTCTCAATCTTTGCTTGTGGATGTCAGGGAAAGCACACAGCTGCCCTGTGACAGTGGAAGCAGGCCAGCCTTCTTGTCCTCCTCCAGTCAGAATTATTCAAATGCAAGGCTTCTTGGCAGGAATCCCCAAGACAGCCCTGATCAATCCTTTGCTTCACTTCTAATTTCCTTTTTTTTTTCTTCCACCCCTCCTGAGTCTGTCTCTTTTATCATTCTGAGCCCGATCCCTATAGCCCACTCCACCCCTGATCACTCTGAGCTCATTGGCACTGTTTTTTTTTGTTTTGTTTTGACACAGAGGAGCTTCAGTCACGAAGGATCTTGAGAAACTTAGGTGATTCAGACAACAGATACCTTATGAAGATTCAAAAGAGAAGTGTCAAGTCCTGTGCCTAGGCAGGAATAATCCTGTCCATGAGGAGAGGTTCAGGGACCTGGGCTTCTTTATGCTACTGAAATGGAGGCAAAGGGCAGTAGAGTAGGAACCTGTGACTGCTTGAAGGGTGGTTTCAGAGATGATGGAGCTTCGCTTGGTAATGGGAAAGAGCATGAGAAGGAGAAAAAGACACAAAGAGCAGCTTGTGGGGTCTGGCTGTGACATTAGGAAAAGTGAATGTCACTCAAAGGGTAGTGCTGTGGTGCAACAGGTCACCCAGAGGGAGTCTGTGATCAGACCCTGGCTTTGTGTTTCAAGGAAAAGCAAGGGAGGACAGGAAGACATCAGGACAGGTGGGGACATCCCAGGGTGAGCGCAAGGTGGGGAAGCAGCTTGGGTGTGTACAGGCTGCAGGGAAACAGGCACAGGCATGGGAAAGCATAGGACAGCCTGTGGTGGAGATGGCCGAGGGCACTGCCGAGGCTGAAAGCTCCCAACACAGCTAGGTCTTTGTCGTTTTGCCTATGGCTGGTGCCTCTGACACCGAGGCCCACAAGAAGACACCATTCCTTAAAGCACTGTGGCCTTGCTGCCTCCTTGTCCCTTGGGAGTCCAGGAGGTGCCATATCATGGTCCTGAACTTGGTGTTGTGCACCCACACTTGCAAACTGCCCCCAGGGAGAGCCCTGAGCAATGCAGGATGGAAAGCATCACCCTACCCAGGGGCTGGCTGTCAGGGCCTGGTCACTCTGCTTGATAACACACATCAAGGTTGACTTGGCATCAGAGCCACCCTCACATTGCCTTTGCCTACCTGCAATCAGGGCCTCCAACCTTTGGCTCTAAGCAGCCCCTGGGGAGACTTTGTTGATTATAGCCCTCAGTGGGACCCATTATGCTCCAAGAAACTTGTGATTTCCTTCTTGAGAGGGTTCTTCAGTCTCTTCTCAGCATCTGAGGTTCATGGGCTCAGCACCAAATACACCCAAGTGGTCATTAAAATGCAAAACCCCCTAAGGAGCCATGCCTCTTTCCATAATTTTCTTCAGTTTGTCAATTCTTGCGTGGCTAATTGGAAAGTTTGCAGGTGTGTATTGAAATTAGGCAGATTTCAATGAGCATCTAAACAAGAAAGATGTCTGCTTCTTTAGCTTTCTTGATTCTTCAGTTTTCAGAATAAGTCACACCCACATTCTCCAATTCATACTGACCCACAGTGTCTCCTAATGAAGTCTGGACACGTAGGCAAAGCAGTATTTTTGATAGGAGACATGTATGGAGAACCTTCCTCCCCAACTCCCCAGCCCTGCCATTTCCCTCAGCAGCCACTGGGGACTTAGATCACTGTTGTGAAAATCAAACCTTTTGCCACTCAAGGCTGTAGCTGAATGTCACAGCTCATGTTCACCAATTCCCACCTGCTTTCCTCTGAAAACTAGCTGCTGACACAGACAATTTGTCTTAATTGCAAACAATCAACAATAAAATTTGGAACAGTTTAATAAAAGATAAAAGTCACTCCTCAATTGCATGTTTAGTCCCAGGTGCTTCCAGTGAGCTCCGCTGCCCACAAGACATAACCTTCCTTGAAATGTTTTCCACAGATAGACAGGAAAGGATAGACAAGAAACAGAACAAGGGAGCTGGCTAAAGAGACAAGGAGACTGCTGAAAGATGAGGCAAGCTTCAGACTCCCAGCAGCTCAGAGCAGCAACTGGAGAGCTGAGATGTACCTGAATGACAAAGAGTAAGGGAAAAAGGAAAACTGGGAAACTATGGAAAATACATATGTGCAGATGGTCTGATGCAAAGATGCCTTTAGAAATGATTAATTTAATCAGAATATGTGGAAATATGTGAGAGAGCACTGAGATTACATCACAGACTAATAGACAGAGCAGTGGAAACAGAAGGTCAAGGGAAAATCAATATTTCTTCTCCCAAGATTAATACTTCTCCTGAAGATTTCCACTCTTTCATCACAGGAAAACATTGACATTAAAATTAGCCAATCATTTGAGCTGAGGAAAAAGTGCGCATATTTTTGAAATGTTGAAAACAGTTCTTCTCCTTTCCAGGCAGAGCTCAGGTGTCCAACCACAAGCACCCAGGGGCACTTGGAGAGGCCCTGGTGTCTCTGAGGCACCTGCCTGGGCCTGCCAGCTCTCACAGGGGACCTGCAGGAGACCGGTGCCCCTTGGAGCTGGAGCTGGAGACTGGGCAGAGGGGACCAGGGCACCTGCAATGGCAACAGCCACCCGTGACCCTGTGACTGCATCCCACCCCAGTTCTGAAAATCTCTTTCCTTTTCAGACAGAAAGATAATGCATAATCTCCCCAGAAGACTAGTGTACTAAAACAGAACAAATCAAGTGAGATAATGATAAAAAAATGAAAAGGTGGAAAGTATATAAAAGCATTTTTTCCTTTAAATCTTTGTCTGAATTTCTTTCTTGTTTCATTTTTAATGTCCTTTTATAAACTTTTCTGTTATAATCAGGCTTACACCACTAAACAGGATATTTCTGTCTCACACAGAGCCTGGCGCTCAGAAGACCACCCCCTGCCCATGGCTGCCCATGCCACCCCTCACTCTTTGCACAGAGCATGTGGCACTCTGAGGTGTCAGGCTCTCTCGACTGGTGAGGAAAGCTGGGTGACCAGCTTCAAGGAATTGCTCTATTTTTGGATGGCCAAATTTGCATAAATCTCAACAGACCCGTGTCAAAGCAATATTTTAAAGGAGTCTCTAAAACATCTTCAGTGCAACAATTGACAAAAAAATCCTCATTTCCAGAACTTCACACAGTTTTTAACCATTGCCAAATATTTTTTTCTTTCTTATCAATTGGCAGCACCATGTTCATGCACTACAGGAATTAGTCTGTCTATATGAGCGTAAACACATATAGACAGAGATACATCATTCATCAAAATACATTTTCTGGCAATCCTCTGCATGGAGAAACTTTGTTCTGAGGAAATACTTTATTTAAATGTACATGTTTCAGATCTCTTCTTCTGCCCCTCCATTCTTTCTTCTTCCTCAGCCTCTTCTCTTTTTACAGAGCTCTCCAGGGAACAGTGCACTGAATCACAGCACTTAGGGTGGGGGAGACCTCTGGACATCATCTAGTCCCAATCCCCCCAGTCAATGCAGAGGGAACTAGATGAGGTTGCCCAGGGATCCCCCCCAGTTATGCATTCTCCACAAACGTGCTGAGAGTGCACTCCATCCATTGTGCAGGCCATTCCTAAAGGTGTTAAACAGTCCTGCCCCACATGTTGATCACTGAGGGATGCCACTAGTAACCAGCTGCCACTTGGAACTTGTACCACTGATGACAGCGTTTCAGCCTGATGGTCCAGCCAATCTTCCACCTGCCTTATGGTCCATTGATCCAGAGCAAATCTCAACAATTTGCCTATAAGGAGACTCTGGGGGACTGTGTCCAAGGCCTTGCTAAAGGGAAGTTTCACAAAATCCCCTGCTTTCCCCATATGCACAAAGCCATTCATCTTATGACAGAAGGCAATCAGGTTGGTCAGGCATGCTTTCCATTTCCCCTTGGTCAACGCATGCTGCCTCTTCGAGGCCTTGCCCTTCATATGCTTGGAGACGGTTTCCAGGAGGATTTGCTCCATTACTTTCCCAGGGACTGAGACTCTCTGTTTACCCTGATCTTTGAAAGACGATCAACAGCAGCATTGCAATGACTCCAGCCACCTCTCCCTGCACCCTGGCATGCTTCCCGTCTGGTCCCATGGACTTGTGTGTGCCCACTGGGCAAAAGTCTGCCCCAGCTGCATCATCCTCTACCAGGGGTGAGGCTTTGCTAACACAGATGCTGCCAAAGGACTCGGGGGCCAGGGAGGCCTGTCAGTAGACAAGACCAGGAAAAGACAAGGTAAAGAGGCAATGAGCTCCTCAGCCTTTCCCCTGTCTTTGTCACTACGTCCCCTGCCCCACTGAGCAGGGAGACCACACTTTCCTTGGCTGGCTGCCCGCCTTGTGCTGCCCATGTACTTACAGACGCCCTTCTGGTTGCCCTCCCCATCCCTTCCCAGTTGAAGGTCCAGCTCCAGCTCCAGCTGATCTTTGCCTTGCCTAACTCCATCCCTTCCACCACAGGCAATGGCTGTGTCTTCTTCCTGGTTAGCCCATTCCCCTTCCAACCCTCTGTGCACTTCCTTCTGCGTTTTCAAGTCCTAAATCACAAAGTCCTGCTCATCCGTGCCAGCCTCAGGCCAGGCCCTGATGGACTTTCCTGCAGATTTTCCTGTGTTCCTGTGCTTTGAGGACATTTTCCCTAAAGATCCAAGAGGGCTGCATGGCTACTCTGCCCTCCAGGGCAGTCACCTCTGGGAACGTGACAAGCGGATCCTGAACAAGATGAAATCCTCTCTGCTGCAGTCCAGGGTGGTGACTCTGTTCTTCCTCTTACCTCGCCACCATTTCAAGGTCACTGCAGTGACAGACAACCTCCACATTCACATCCCCATCTTATTTTGTTATTGCTTCAGGCAAGAAACCAAGGGGAGGATGGCACCATCTACTTAGAGGCACAAACTACAGTGGTAGAGAAATGAAACTGCAGAAAAGCCTGCGTTTCTCCCCTCACCACTGAGGGGATCCAGGCAATGGCCTTTCAGGTGGTTAAAGGTGGATGCAAACTATTTCCAGCATAATGTAGATATGCCTGAGGCAGTGCCTCCCAGGCTGCCCTTAGAGTCAACAAAGAAGAAGGAGGAAGTGTACACCCACCTTCTTTTGAATGGTCACATAAAGCACAAGTGACTCCTGTTCCAGAGACATTTGCTCTGTGCTTGGAATGGGGCCTGAGGTCATAGGCTTTTAGTATATTTCAGGCTGAAGGGACCACAGGAGCCCTATCATCCAAACTGCTGCTCAAAGCAGGGTCAGATGGAGGGTCAGAAACCAAAAAAATGCCCCTGCCAAAGGACTTCTGGGGTGATACAGCATGATAAGGCAGTAGAGAATTGAAAGCATAGTGTAAATCCCATGGACAAAAGGGTTTCCTTTTTCCCTTTCTCCAGAGAATGAAATCCTCAGCTCTCCAGAAAGAAGAACCTGGGACATTAACTTTGCCACTAACATGGAGGTGGAGAATCTCCTGAGTCCCTTACAGACAGAGGCTGGTCCAAAGGCCACCACCCCAATGGCACCAGACCCCAGGCATGCCTGCCTTTCTGCTGGGCACCCTGCAGCCCCAGGCAGGAGGTGTGTGTGGAACAGAGTGGGGTCTGCAGCCTGCATCCCTAGCCACCCAGCAAGTGTGGTGGGACCCTACTCCTCCAGGTGAGACTGGGCTCTCCTGCATTTCCTCAGTGTGAAGCCTGCGTCCCCTCCAGCTGGGAATACAGCCCGATAGGGAGGGCCAACACGGGAAACATGTCTGTTCCAGGGTGTGAAGAGAGAGGGCAGGGCAGAGGGGGATCTGCTCCATGCAGAGCTATGCACTGTGGGTCCCTACGTGGTCTCAGAGGAGAGCGTATGAAGACATAACATGACCTAGGGCAGAGCCTGTGGGCCAACACCAGGGCAGAGCTGGGATCAGCAGGGGTTAGAAGAGAAGACCTCCAGCAGCTCCTCTCCATACCTGGACAGGGAGTGACACACCCAGTGGTGGTCCTGAGAGAGGACAGTGATACAAGCAGAGGGGCACTGTGAGCTGCAGTGCTTGGCACTGACCATCTGTGCTGGGTCTGGGAGTTGTGGCAGGTAGTGCTGGGGGCTATAGCCCTCGAGAAACCCCTGACCTGCTATCAGTAGTAAGTCCCCTCCATGACTGTGGGGAGCTTCCTGGAGTGTCATGACTCCCATCTGTGCCTCATCCCTCCACTGGCCCAAACCTGCTGCCCTGCACTTGTCCCCATGGCCCCACTGTGCAGGCACTGCACAGAACAAGTTGAGTTCTGGGGTGGGGAAATATCTCCCCCAGCCGGATCCTCAGTGCTCTGTCCCCCCATGCCCTCCTGCTCTGCAGCTTCCCACCACTCCCCAGCCCTGCCCAGCCCTAATCCTGTCTCCCCAGGGTTAGCAGAAGGCCATGCTCTGGGGTCTGCTGAGGTCTGGGTCCAGGGCGAGAGCCCAGGCAGGATGGCCATTTCCCCCATACAGGTGCTGAACCCAGCAGGCAGATGGAGCCAGTCACTTTCAAAGATCACCTATCACCAGAACTGTGGGGAATGGCCAGTGCTGGAAATGGCTGGTATGAGGGGCTGGGTGTGTGAGGAGTTTCCTGGGGCAGTTTCTCCTCTCTGTTCATGAAGCAACAAGATGGGCTGAATCTGCATTCTGACAGACCCTGTTTGAGGCCTGCCATGGGAGGAGGATGGTCTACAGGCCCAGTAGACAGCCCCAGGACCTCCTCTGCATGCTCCCCACCAGCCCTGCAGAGGACCCAGCAGAGGGCTTGTCCTCCCAGGGCTCACAGTTGGATGCCCAATCCCCCAGTTGGGCATGGAGCCTTGTCTGGGGGTGACTTTTGGGGTAAGGACCAGCACGCAGGGTGGGGGAGATTGTCTCTCAAGAACATGTGCTGGGGACAGGGCGTGAGGTACAGCAGCTTTGAAGGAAGAGCCCAGCCTTCAGGCACTGCACCAGGAAAAAACGACTATTACAGAGATACTGTGAGGGAGTCAACTCTGACGCAGTGTTGGACAAAATTTTATGTAGGCACCAGGTGAGACAGAGCAGTTTCAGGAAAATTGAAGTGAATCCAACCATTTGTGTAGCAACATGGTGACAAATAATAATAACAACAGTAATACTAGTAATAACAAAAATAAAGTGAACAAACAAAGCTCAGTCCTGGTATGGGACACAGTGGGAGTCATTTGTGCAGAGCAATGGCAATGTTACCACTGCTGAAAAAGGTCCATGAAACCACTTTCCTCAGGGCGTCTTTGAGCTCCCTGTTCCTCATGCTGTAGATGAGGGGGTTCACTGCTGGAGGCACCACTGAGTACAGAACAGCCACCACCAGATCCAGAGCTGGGAAGGAGATGGAGGGGGGCTTCAGGTAGGCAAACAGGCCAGTGCTGATAAACAAGGAGACCACAGCCAGGTGAGGGAGGCACGTGGAAAAGGCTTTGTGCCGGCCCTGCTCAGAGGGGATCCTCAGCACAACAGTGAAGATCTGCACATAGGACAGCACAATGAAAATGAAACAACCAAACATTAAACAGGCACTAACCACAAGAAGCCCAGCTTCCCTGAGGTAGGAGTCTGAGCAGGAGAGCTTGAGGATCTGGGGAACTTCACAGAAGAACTGGTCCAAGATATTGCCTTGGCAAAGTGGTATGGAAAATGTGTTAGCAGTGTGCAGCACAGCATTGAGAAAACTACTGCCCCAGGCAGCTGCTGCCATTTTGACACAAGCTCTGCTGCCCATGAGGGTCCCATAGTGCAGGGGTCTGCAGATGGCAACATAGCGGTCATAGGCCATGACTGTGAGAACAGAATACTCTCCTCCTAACAAGAAAAAAAATAGGAAGACTTGAGCAGCACATCCTGAGTAGGAAATAGCCCTTGTGTCCCACAGGGAATTGGCCATGGATTTGGGGACTGTGGTGGAGATGGTGCCAAGGTCCAGAACAGAGAGGTTGAGGAGGAAGAAGTACATGGGGGTGTGGAGGCGGTGGTTGCAGGCTACGGCTGTGATGATGAGGCCGTTGCCCAGGAGGGCAGCCAGGTAGGTGCCCAGGAAGAGTGAGAAGTGCAAGAGCTGCAGCTCCCGTGTGTCCGCAAATGCCAGGAGGAGGAACTGGTTGAGGGAGCTGCTGTTGGACATTTAGCTCCCTTTGGTCTTTGGGGAATGTCCAAGGAAGAATAGATAGAGAGAAATTAGGGCAGACTTCTCTGAGCAAAACTTTCTCCTAAAACCCTCCCAAACACACACATATTACCTCTCCCCATCTCAGCAGCACCATCATTGAGCTCCGTGGCTTGAGCTCTGATTTGTGCTGGCCGAATTTGCCGTGAGGAGCAGGGACCTGTGCCCATTCGCTCCAGAGGAGTCAGCCCTGACCGACAGCACTGCGCACATGGGAACTGGGGTGACTAAACTGTTATATTCCCAGTTCCAGTCAGATTTCATCCACACAAAATGTTGAAGGCATTTTCAGCATCTTCACTCCCACTTCTAAATAATGTGGGGTCATTAATAGTTTTAAGGCTTCTTTGGTTTTCTTTAGCTGACCCTGTCACACCTGAGGAGCATTCCTGCAGATAGAAATCCTCTGCATTGCTGCTGCACTCAGAGTGAGCAGCTGTGATTCCCAAGAGACAAAAGGATTCACTCTGGCTTTAGTGCAGAGGGAGCAGAACTGGCCTGTCCATCTGCCTTGTTCCCAGCTGCCCTGTGTTCCCACCTCAGAGGTGGAGGACAGTTGCACTCATGTTACCCGAAAAAGAAATGACACCGCAGAGAGCAGAGGAATCCACTTGCAAAGTGCCCATCAGCAGCACTCTTTCTGAGGGTATACAAGGGAGATCTGAGCCCTCTCCTTCTAGCCAGCAACACATTGGTCTCCTTCCAGCTGCCCACATTCAGCCTCCCACCAGCATGTCCATGGCCTCATTATCTAGGTGGCTTCTGCCTGGGGCACCTCGATAACATGCAGCTGCAATGGGAGAGCTGTGTCCTTGTGGAGGGCAGCTTGCAGCCCAGCCAAACACCCCAGGAAAATGGCGGAATGTCCTAAGGATGGGGTGTCCTGATGAGAGAGTTGGCTCATTCCCAGCCCCCCCAACACTGCGTGGCCCAGAGCCCCACAGGTTAGAGGGGAACTTGGGCACCTCACTGTCAAGGACACGTCTGCATGGCAGGACCTGCAGGGTCAGTGTCTCAACTGCATCAGAAAGCCCCCTGCCAAGAGAGTCCAAGGGGAAGCACAAGGGCAGCATGGGCAGGTGGGAAACATGGAGCAATACCATGATATTTGTGGTGAGGGAGGCAGGGCCAGGGAGGGACAGAGGGGCACTCAGGAGTGTCTCCTCTCCTGCATGTCTGGCTGCCAAGGAAACAGCTCCTGCCCTGGACCCCCCAGGCTTGAGAGCAGAGGGCTGTGCTGGCTGGGAGAGAAGAGGAGGCCTTGGAGTTGACAGTTTCCTCTCATACTTTGAGCATGACTCTGCTGCCTGGAGCCATCCCTGCAGGGAGCTGTTTCTCTGTCCCCACATCTCTCCCCTCTCAGTGCTCACACACCCCATCCCACCCGCTGTGAGCTTAGCTCTGCCCTGCAGAAACCTCCTGGGGGCAGGACACTGCCCAGGGCACCTCTGTGTTTGCAGGTGCTATGGAGCAGGGGAGACAAACCTTGGTGAGGCTGGAAAGGTGATGCTGGTTCTGTCCTTAGGCTGAGGGGTGCATGAAGGCATTTGCTGAGTCCCTCCCAGAACTGTTCCTCTCTGTGTCACTGTTTTGGAGCCTCAGTCCCCTGTCTAAAGCTGACAGATCCAATCCCATTTCACCGCACCCAAAGAGAATCAAACTGAAAGCACAGACTCATGACAGCTCCTTCCCTTTCATGCATCCCCCGCCTTGAACTTCCTTTTGGAAAGTCCCATCCAGAAATGTCCTGCAAGTGAGATGGAGATGCAGGCAGACCTGACTCATGCAGCATCCTCTTAACAGGAGGCTCAAGCTGTCCTGCCACAGGTCTCTCCTCCCACCCAGAGCTTCTCCCTGTGGGAAGCTCCACAGGCAGGCTGAGTGCTGACCCTTGTGGGCAGCAGAGTTGCTGCCCCAGGCACACAGCACCCTGGGGCACAGTGACACTGCTCTGAATTACAGCCCTGGGCAGACCTGGGTGCACACCCGGGCTTCACCCCCCTGTAGCATCCCTGGGAGAAGGAAGCAAGATGCCCTGTCCCTGTGACCGTGTGGCAGGGAATCCCTGCTCTGAAGCATCTCCCCCTCCTCTGCAAATGAAAAACTGGCAGAGACTTCCTTAAAAATCTAATCGTGAGACTGGAATGATTTCAAGACCTGTCCAGGAACCTCAGTAGCATTGCCCTGCTGCCAGCAACTTACCGTGTCAAGGGCTGTGAAGATTTCTCCCACAAGGAGCTCTCCTCTGGCCTCCCACTCCACACCACCTTGCACTTCTATCTGCCTTGTCTCCTCTCATGTCAGCAGCAACAGGCAGTGCCCAGAGCCCTGCTGCTCTTTGCAGAGGAGCTGCTCCTGCATGCAGCTGTCCCTGGGCAGTGCTGCCAGGTTGTCATGAGCTCCCTCCATCTCTGGAGCCTGGCCCCACTCAGGAGCAGAGGTCCAGTTGAACTCATGAATTTCTCTGTCCCGTGTGCTCCCTCCTCCTGGGAAATGTTCATTGCAGTAAACTAAAATAATCACTGATGGTCCCTCTCTAAACACTGTAAGAAGACTGATTCCAGCATCGCAATTTGTTTCATCAGATAATGGTTATCTATGAAAGGTGGAAATGTCCCATTCTGGCAGCCCCTAGTCCCACCTCTTAAGTAGGCAGGTCACCTAGATGGGCACAAGAACAGAGCTCCTTTTCCCATTGTTCAGGTATTGATTCAGATATGTCAGTTTAGGCTTCTCAGGCTGCTTTAGAAGGCCCTGGGATGCAATGGGAACCAGACTCTTCCCATCAACTCCACAAAAAAAACACAGCAGGTGGGAGTCCCCTTGCCCAGGCAGAACTGAGCACAGCATAGATGTCTGCATGAAAGATCTTGGTCTATGCTCCCAGTATAATCAATGGAGATGGAGGGTGGGAGTCACTTGCTCACATGCAAACACCTGGTGACATTGGAAGAGATAGATGTGCTGGAGGACATGTGCCAGGGTCTGCTTGCTCTGATGGAGCAAGTGTGACACCCACATCCTTCTAGAGCATGAGTTGGGGGCCAGGCGGGGAACTGCCTTGGCCACCTGCAATGAAACTAGATGCCCACTGCGACCAGAGCTCCACTCACTAGGAAGCTGAGACACATGCAGATCCCAACATTGCCAACAGTTGATGTCATCCAGTGCAGGCACTTGATTCAGTGACATAGAAATAGGCCTGCAGGGCCATGTCGGATGCCTGGGGGTGTCCAGCACAACCACATGTCTCTAGCAGATACACCACGGGACCTCTAGGAAAACCATGCCCCTTTGGAGTGGTTGCTGGGCAAGTGCCCCAGGGCAACTCAGGTTTCCTACCTGTGCCCAAACAAGCAGATCCCACCATTGCCTTTAGGCCAAGTCCCTCCAATCTACAGCCAAGCATGCTTCATAAATGGGAGAGGCACATCTCACCAAGGTCACCGCTCTAGTCTCTGCACCCTTAAAACATTCTAGCTTTCCTCCTCCTGAACCTCTTCTCACCCCAGGGTGATATGAACAGGGACTGGGCTAATGATGACCTCAGGGTGGCTGGATCACAGGCTCCCAGACCCAGGGAGTTCTTCAGTGACACCTTCTCCTGCCTGGAGATCGATTCACCTCTGTCACAGGCCACAAGGTGCTACAAATCAGCTCAGGCAGCCAACCCCTCTCCTGCCATTTCTGCACAGCCCAGCTCTGTTTCTGCCTGGCCTTGGGCACTACAGGGTTTGCTCTCTCAGTGGGAACCTCCTTTCACCATTACATTGCCACCTGCTATCTAGGCCAGCATGGCTCTGCTCTGAAGTGGGGCCATTACACACTCGGTGTCCTTGGCTCATGGTAACAGGTTTCACCATGCACTGTGCCACAGCTGAGGCTCTGCAACCCAAATATACACAAGTGCATGCAGCCTGAGAGGCACAGAGAGGAGCAGATGGAGATGCACAAGCTGCCACAGCACTGAAACATGGTTGGAATGACTGAGATGCAGTGGGACCACTACCATGACTGGAGGGCTGTGATGGCAGTGTACAAGCTCTGCAGGCAAGACCGTTAGGGAAGGTGAACAGGGGGGATGCCCTTGGTGTGAAGGGACAGCTCAGATGTATGGAGCTCTTGCATGGGATGGACAAGGGTTTGGGTGAGAGCTTGTGGCTGAGCATCAGAGCAAAGGTGTTGTTGTGATGGGAGTTACAGACCCCCAGATGAGGGGGAGGAGGTGGATGCAGTCTCCTTTAAGCAACCTGAGGAAGTTAGTGGTCACAGGGCGTGGTTTTTATGGGGAGACTTTAATCTCCCTGATATTCATTGGAAAGGCAAAGAGCAGGGTGCAAGCAGTCCAGGAGATTTCTGGAGGGTGTCAGGGACAGCTTCCAAGCACAGCTCCTTGATGAGCCAGGAAGGGTGATGCTCACGTGGATCTGGTACTCACACACAAGGAAGCATGGATCAGGGCTGTGATAATCTGTGGAAACCTTGGCTGCAGTGATTGCGAAATAGTGGAGTCCCAGATCGTGAGGGCAATGAGGAATACAATAAGGCATTATGATAAGATGGGTAGACAACCGGGTGGGTAAAAAGCTGGTTGGATGATCGTGCTCAGAGGGTTTTTTTGAATGGGTTATGCTTTACCAGGAAGCCAGATAAAGGTGGAGTATGGAGGGGTCTATACTACGACCTGTCCTCTCTAACCGGTTCATCAGTGACCTGGAGGATGCAATTCTCATCACATTTGTAGATGACATTTACTCAGGAGGAACAGTCATATGTTTGAGGGCTGCCATTCAGGTGGGCCTCAGCAGGTAGGAGGAATGGACTGTCAGGAAATTCAACAAGGACAAATGCAGGTCCTGTGCCTGGGGTAGACCAACACCCTGCAGTGATACATGCTGGGGCGTGCTCTGCAGAAAAAGGACCTGAGTGTCTTTGTGGTCAGCGAGCTGAACATCAGCCAGCAGTGTGCCCTGGCAGCAAAGGAGGCCACAGCATCTTGGGCTGCATGAACAGGAGCACAGCCAGGAGATAACGGAAGTGAAAATCCTCCTCTACTCAACACTCATTAGAGCCCCTCTATATACTGCGTCCAGTTGGGGCCCCTGTAGAAGAACGCTGTTTGTCACTTGGAGTGCATTCAGTGGCAGGCCCCCAAGGTGGCTGTGGACTGCAGCACTTGCCCGGTGAGGAGATGCTGAGGGAACAGGGCTTGTTCAGCGCAGAGAAGGAAACGTTTTTGGGAGGACTTGTAGCAGCTTCCCAACTCAAGGTTGCCACTGATAATGAACTAGGTTTTTAAAGGAATTCACAGCGGGAGAATGAGAGGCAAAGGTTATAAGCTGAAACAAGTGCAGTCAAAATTGCATATGAGGAAGAAAAATCAATGAGGATCCTGCAGCATTTGAAGTGGGGTCCAGAGGGGTTATGGACTCTCTCTTCTTGGAGGCTTGCAGGACGCTGCTGGACAAAGCCCTGAGGAACTTGGTGTGAATTCAGTGTTGATCCTGATGTGAGCAGGAGGTCAGAGTAGAGTCCTCCCATGGTCCCTTCCAGCCTGAATAATTTGGTGATTTTGTCCTCTCTGGCGATAGCCACTGCAATTCTTGCAGGCAGGAAATCCTTTTCTGCATGTGGGTTAGCACCTGACATGGCCTCCCCAGAACCAGCCCCTCCTGGTGGTGTGAGGTTGCCTCTTGGGCCTGAAAGGTTTTCAGTTCAAGGTTTCATTATGAGTGACTGCTTGTCCAGAGTCAGTCTTCTTCACAGCCTACAACACCTGTACATGACAACATGATGCCAAATGAGTGTGACATATGCAGAAAGTCATGGCATGAGGGTGATTGCACTCTAACATCCATGAGATCCTTTGCTGATCCAACAATATCCAGAAGGATTGGAAGAGCCTTAAAGCTCCTAGGAACACACAGGTAATGTTGACTTTGTCCCTCTGGGAGGTGAGGGAGCTGGGTTTGTTCAGCCTGGAGAAGAGAAGGCTTTGGGGACAGCAAATAACAGCCTCCCCGTACCCACCAGGACATCACCAAGAAAATGGAGGCAGGCTCTTCACTGTTGTGCATGAGGCAAGGGTGAAGGCCAATGGGCATTAGCTGAAAAACGAGAGGTTCAGGCTGGGTGTAAGGAGAAACTTTTGACCTATCCAGAGAGTCAAGCACTGGGTCAGGCTGCCCTGAGAGGCTGTGCCATCTCCATCCTCAGAGGTTTTCAAGTCCAAAATGAGTAAAACCCTGAGCAACCTGATCGGACCTGGTAGCTCACCCTGCTGTGGGAAGTAGGGAAATCTCTGGGCCAGAGATTTCCTGAGGTCCCTTCCAGATGGAATGATTCTGCATTTCCTTCCACCCCAAGTATTCTCTTGACCTTGGGAAAACATTCAGCTTGCCTGTGATTCTGGAAGCAGATCTCACAAAAGTGGGATCAGATCAACTACATATTCCTTCTCCTGCTCCGGTTAGAGTCATTCAAATTCAGGACTGCTTGGCAGCTACACCCAAATAGCCCTGATTGTTCTTTTGTTTCACCTTTTATTCCATTTTTCCTCTTTTCCACCTTCCAGGTTCTTCTAACATCCTGATACCCTCCCATTAAGTCAGCCAACCCCTGTTTAGCCTTTCCCCCTTGACCCTGGATTTGCTTTCTTTGTACACTCACTTGGCTTTTCTGAGATGCTTGCCATGGTGATCCCTACCTTTGCCAGCAGTCCCTTTAAACAACTACCTCCTTTTGTTATGTGCAGTGTCCTGCAGGTCCTCCTGTTGTTATCTTGTCAGAGGCACCACAAGGCAGGATGAGCCATCTGCACACACTCGTTTACAACTGACACAAGGGAGCTTCAGTCGAGAGGGGCCTTGAGAAACTTGGGGATTTGGCCAACAGAAACCTCATGCTGTTGTACAAGGAGCAGTGGCAGGTCCTGCATCGGGGGACAGAACAGCCCCTGCATCAGGACAGGCTGGCACCTGACCGTCAGAGGAGTGACCCTGAGGAGAGGGCCTGGACATTACGAGGGATGCCATATGAGCCAGTGGTGCACGCTCACTGCAGATGAGGCCAGCTTCATACGAGGCTGCTTCAGGAAGAGTGTGGCCACCCAGACAAGTGGAATTATTATGCCCCTCGACTCAGTCCTGGTGTGGCCATGTCTGGAATACTGTGTCCAAGTGTGGGCTGCCCAGTGCTGGAGGAATAGGGAGCAACTGGAGAGGGTCCAGAGGAGTCTTCCAAGATGGGGTTGGGCACCTGAAGGAGAGGCTGAGGGACCTGGGCTTCTTCAGCCTGGTGAAATGGAGGCAAAGGGCAGGACAGTAGTAGCCTCTGAGTGTTTGAAGAGATCATGGATCTTTTCTTGGTAGTGGGAAACAGCATGAGGAGGGGAAACCAGGCTGAAACAGGAACTCACAGCTCAGCTCCAGGGCAATATGGCAGCATAAAAGAAGGGGAAAGAGGGATATGCAGCAAAGGAGGAATTCAAAAATATTGTCCAGTAAAGTAGGGATGGTGTTAGGGAAGCCAAAGCTCTCAGAGGGTACACACTGGCAGTGGACATCAAAGGCAAGGAGAGGAGCTGCTACTGCTCCAGGAAAAATAAAGAATAAAAGGAAAATGCTGGCTCTTTGCTGAAGGGGGCAGAGAATCTAGTAAGAGCAGATGTAGGTAGGTCTGAGGAGCTCAGGGCCTTTTTGGCTTCCATCTTCTCCAGAAAGGTCTCCCGGGCTGTTGTGCCTGGATTCAGGGCTCCAGAGGAGGAAAGCAACCAACAGTGCACAAGGGTTGAGTGAGGGATGACTTGCAAGAACTCCAGCCCTACAAGTCAGTGCGCTTGGAATGGCTGCACCCAAGGACACTGAGAGAGCCGGCTGCTGTCATAACAAGGCCGCCCTCTGTCATCTTTGAAAGGTCATTGAAATGGGGTGAGGTCCCACTAACTGCAGAAAGGCAAACGTTACATCCACTCTCAAGAAAGGCCCAGAGGGCAACCCAGGGAACGACAGGCCATTCAGCCTCAGCTGGTTGAGGAGTGTGTCATGGAGTGAGTCCACTCATTTCTGGGCACATGAGGGGGAAGAAGGTGATAGGGAAGAGGCCGCATGGATTTGCCCAGGGTAAATTGTGCCTCACCAACCTGATTGCCTTCTAGGATTAAATAGCTCTATTTGTGTTTGGAGAGCAGAAAATGCCTTTCAACTTGATTTGAGCAAGGTGTTTGACACTGTCTCCCACAATATTCTTGCATGAACATTAGAAGGTTTCAGTCTAAAAGAGCAGACAACCGGATGGGTAAAAAGCTGCTTGGATGATCAGGCTCAGAGGGCAGTGGTGAATGGGTAGTACTCCTCCTGGAGGCCAGGGAGAAATGGAGCACCCAAGGGTCTCTCCAGGAATTTGTCCTGTTTATCATCTGTATTAGTTACACTGAGGATACAACACTCATCATCCTTGTAGATGACCCCTAACTGGAGGTGGGGGTGTGGGGGGGGGCAGTCCTATGCTTGAGGGCTGCCATTGAGAGGGACCTAGAGAGGCAGGAGGAATGGGCTGTCAGCAACCTCATGGAATTCAATAAGGACAAATGTCAGGGCTTGCATCTGTGATAACCAACACCCCACTGTATCACAGGCTGGGGCCTGAGGGCCTGGGGAGCAGCTCTGTGGAAAAGGACGTGAGGGTGCTGGGGGACAGGAGGCAAAACATGAGCCAGCAGCATTCCCTGGCAGCAAAGAAGGCCAGAAGCATCGTGGGCTGCATGAGTGGGAGCACAGCCAGGAGGTCGAGGGGAATGGTGATCGCCTTCTAGTCAGTATTCATTAGACACCATCTAGAACCCTGCATCCAGGTTTGGATTTGCAGAACAAGAAAGAGGTTGATAACTGGGAGCGAGTCTGGCCAAGGGCCCTCACAACAGTCAGGGAGCTGCAGCACTTGCTTTGTGAGGAAGCATTGGAACTTGTTGTCCAGACAGCGCTGTGCAGTCTCCTCCTTTGGAGGTTGCCAAGACCAGACTGGATGAAGCCCAGAGCAACCTGCTCTGACACCAACGCTGACCCTGCTATGAGGAAGGAGATTGGGCTAAAGACCTCCTGAGGTCCCTTCCACCCTGAAGGATTCCATGATTCTTCACACTCTCAATCTTTTCTTGTGGATGTCAGGGAAAGCGCGCAGGTGCCGTGTCACAGTGGAAGCAGGCCAGCTTTCTTGTCCTCCTTCAGTCAGAATTATTCAGATGCAGGGCTTCTTGGCAGGAATCCCCAAGACAACCCTGATCAATCCTTGGCTTCACTTTTAATTTTCCTTTTTTTTTAGTCCCCCCCCTCCTAAGTCTGTCTCTTTTACCATTCTGATCCCCTCCCATACAGCACACCCTACCCCTGCTCACCCTTAAGTCATCGGTGCTGGTTGGTTTGTTTGTTTATTTGTTTTTGTTTTCTTTTGGTTTGCTCTGTTTTGACACAGAGGAGCTTCAGTCTAAAAAAACTTGAGAAATTTGGGTGATTTGGACAACAATTACCTCATGAAGATTTACAAGAGAAGTATCAAGTCCTCTGCCTAGGTGGGAATAAACCTGTGCATGAGGAGAGGTTGATGGCCCTGGGTTTCTTTAGCCTGCTGAAGTGGAGGCAAAGGGCAGTAGAGTAGTTGCCTGTGACTGTTTGAAGGCTGGTTTCAGAGATGAGGGAGCTTTTCTTAGTGTAGGGAAACAGCATGAGAAGGGGAAAGAGCCACAAAGTGCATCTTGAGAGGTTCAGACTGGAGTTCAAGGAAAAAGAATGTCATTCGTAGGGCAGTGCTGAGGTGCAACAGCTCACCAGAGGGAGTCTGTGATCAGCTCCCGGCTTTGTGTTTCAAGGAAAAGCAAGGGAGGACAGGAAGACATCAGGAGAGGTGGGGAGATCGCGGGGTGAGCGCAAGGTGGGGAAACAGCGTGGGTGTGTACAGGCTGCAGGGAAACAGGCACAGGTGTGGGGAAGCATAGGACAGCCTGTGGTGGAGATGGCCAAGGGCACTTCCAGGCCTGAAAGCTCCCAGCACAGCTAGGTCTTTGTCCTCTTGGCTATGGCTGGTGCCTCTGCCACTGAGGCCCCCGAGAAGATGCCATTCCTTAAAGCACTGTGGCCTTGCTGCCTCCTTGTCCCTTGGGAGCCCAGAAAGTGCCATATCATGGTCCTGTACTTAGCGTTGTGCACCTCCACCCTCAAAATGCCCCCAGGAAGAGCCCTGAGCAATGCATAATGGAAAGCATCACCCTTCCCAGGGACTGACTGTCAGTGCCTGGTCACTCTGCTTGATAACACACATCAAGGTTGACTTGGCATCACAGCCACCCTCACATTGCCTTTGCCTACCTGCAATCAGGGCCTCCAACTTTCAGGTCCAGTCAGCCCCTGGGAGACTTTCCTGGTAAGGGCCCTTGGTGGGACACATTATTTTTCCAAGAAACTTGGGTATTTTCTTCTGATGTTAACTGCTTGAGAGGTTGCTTCAGCCTCCTCTCAGTCTCTGAGTTTCATGGGCTCAGCCCCAAATACACCGAGGGGTCATTAGAATGCAAAAATCCCTAGGGAGCCATGCCTCTTTCCATAATTTTCTTTAGCTCTTCAGTTCTTGTGTGGTTCATTGGAAAGTTTCCAGGAGTGTATTGAGATTAGGCAGATTTCAATGAGCACCTAAAAAAGAAAGATGTCTGCTTCTTAAGCTTTCTTGAATCTTCACTTTTCAGAATAAGTCACACCCACATTCCCCAATTCATACTGATCCACAGTGTCTCCTAATGAAGTCTGGACATGTAGGCAAAGCAGTATATTTGATAGGAGATCTGTATGGAGAACCTTCCTCCCCAGTTCCCCAGCCCTGCCATTTCCCTCATCCACTGGGGACTTCAGATCACTCTTGTGAAAAATCAAACCTTTTTTCTCTCAAGTCTGTAGCTGAATGTTACACCTCATGTGCACCAATTCCCACCTGCTTTCCTTCAAGAACTTCCTGCAAGCAGGCACAGAAAGGTTTGTCTTTATTGCAAACAAACAAATTATAAGTTGGAACAGTTTCATAAAAGATACGAGACACTCCTCACCTCAATGCCAAGTCCCAGCTGCCTCCAGTGAGGTCCACTGCCCACAAGACATAACCTTCCTTGAAATGTTTTCCGCAGATAGATTGGAAGGGATAAACAAGAAACACAACAAAGGAGCCGGCTAAAGAGACAAGGAGACTGCTGAAAGACGAGGCAAGCTTCAGACTCCCAGCAGCTCAGAGCAGCAACTGGAGAGTTGAGAGGTACCTGAAAGGATAAAGAGCAAGGGGAGGAGGAAGACTGGGAAAGTGCATATGCCCAGATCGTCTGATGCAAAGATGCCTTTAGAAATGACCAATTTAATCAGGACATGTGGAAACATGTGAGAGATCATTGAGATTACATCCACAGCCTAATAGACAGAGCAGGGGAAACACAAGGTCAAGGGCAGATCGATATTTCTTCTCCCGCCATTAATACCCTTCCTGAGGATTTCCACTCTTTCATCATGTTCATTGAAGTAGACTAAAATAATCACCAATGGACCCTCTCTAAGCACTGAAGGAACACTGATTCCAGCATTACAAATCATCTCATCAGAGGATGGTTATCTGCAAGAGGTGGAAATGTCTGGCTCTGGAAGCCCCAATTGCCATCTCTTAACTAGGCAGGACACATAGAACAGGGCAAGAAGGGAACTCATTGACAACAAGGAGGAGGCTGATCTCCCCCCAGGCCAGACCCCATCAGTGCAGATGTCTCTGTCAAATCCAGTTCTCTGCACTTCCCTTTCTTGTCCAAAGAGGGAACTAAGTTGTCTCAACTGAGTTGTTTTGAGATACCTTTCCTAAGGACAAGCTACGGTCCCGCAGGATCCACCTCCAAATTTTCCAGCATCACATGGCAACACAGCTATCCCAGGGCATCTCAGGCAGCAAATAGCCTCCCTATGAGGTCAGATGAATCAAGCCCCAAAAGTAGATCCTAGTCATAAGTTGAGATATGCTCAAAAAATAACTCACTGCAACAATACACAAGAAATCCTCGTTTCCAAAACTTCACAGAGTTTTTACCATTGCCATATATATATATTTTTTTCTTGTTAATTGGCAGCACCATGTTCATGCACTACAGAAATTAGCCTCTCTATGCAACTGTGTGTTTATATATATATATATGTATGTGTGTGTGTATATATATGTGTGTGTATATATATATATATATCTGTGTATGTGTATATATATATATATTATATATATACACAAAAATTATTCATCAAAATACATTTGCTACCAACACTCAGATTGGAGAAACATTTTTTGGAGGAAATACTTTATTTAAACTGTCATGTTTCAACTCTCTTCTTCTGCCTCTCTGTCCTTTCTTGTTCTTCGGCCACTTCTCTCTTTACATAGCTCTCCAGGAAAAGATTCACTGAATCGCAGCACTTAGGGTGGACGAGTCCAAGGGGCTCCCCCCCCATGTATGCATTGGCTACAAACATGCTGAGAGTGTGCTCCATCGGATGTTCCAGGCCTTTTATTAAGTTATTAAACGGTCCTGCCCCACATGTTGATCACTGAGGGATGCCACTAGTAACCGGCTGCCACTTGGAACTTGTACCACTGATGAAAGCATTTCAGCCTGATGGTCCAGCCAATCTTCCACCTGCCTTCAGGTCCTTTGATCCAGCACAGAGCTCAACAATTTGCCTATAAGAAGACTCTGGGGGACTGTGTCCAAGGCCTTGCTAAAGGGAAGTTTCACAGAATCCCCTGCTTTCCCCTTGTGTGTGCAGGCATTCATCTTATGGCAGAAGGCAATCAGGTTGGTCAGGCATGGTTTCCATTTCCCCTTGGTCAACGCATGCTGCCTCTTCCAGGCCTTGCCCTTCCTATGCTTGGAGATGGTTTCCAGGAGGATTTGCTGCATCACCTTCCCAGGGACTGAGATGAAGATGACCAGCCTGTCATTCCCCAGATCCTCCCTCTTGCCCTTCTGGAAAATGGGTGCAATGTCTGCCTTTTCCCAGGCATCAGGAACCTCCCTGATTATCCGGACGTTTCATAGACAATTGGAAGCAGTGTTGCAGTGACTCCAGCAACCTCTCCCTGCACCCTGGGGTGCTTCCCGTCTGGTCCCATGTGCTTGTGTGTGCCCACTGGGGAAAAGTCCTCCCCACCTGCATCTTCGTCCCCTTGGGTGAGGCTTTGCTACCACAGATGCTGCCAAAGGACTCGGGGGCCAGGGAGGCCTGACAGTAGACAAGACCAGGAAAAGACAAGGTGAAAGAGGCAATGAGCTCCTCAGCCTTTCCCCTCTCTTTGCCACTACGTCCCCTGCCCCACTGAGCAGGGAGAACACATTTTCCCTGGCTGCCTGCCTTGTGCTGCCAGCGTCCTTACAGAAGCCCTTCTGGTTACCCTCCCCATCCCTTCCTAGCTCTAGCTCCAGTTCCAGCTCCAGTTGAGCTTTGGCTTGCCTAACTCCACCCCAAATGAGATGAAATCCTCTCTGCTGCAGTCCAGGGTGGTCACTCTGTTCTTCCTCTTTCTTTTCCACCATCTCACGGGCACTGCAGTGACAGACAACCTCCACATTCACATCGCCATCCAGCCTGAGCTTCACGCAAGAAACCAAGGGGAGGATGGCACCATCTACTTAGAGGCACAAACTACAGAGGTACAGAAATCACACTGCAGAAAAACTTGCTCTTCTCCCCTGACCTATCAGGGGATCCTGGCAATGGACTTTCAGGTGGTTAAAGGTGGATGCAAAGAATTTCCTTTGTAATGTAGATATGCCTGAGGCAGTGCCTCCCAGGCTGCCCTTACAGTCAACGCGGAGGAGGAGGTGTTCACCTGCCTTCTTTTAGATGGTCACATAAAGCACAAAAGACACCGGTCCCAGAGACATTTGCTCTGTGCTTGAAATGGGGCCTGAGATCATGGACATTCAGGATAATTCAGGTTGAAGGGACCACAGGAGGCCTGTAGTGCAACCTGTTGCTCAAAGCAGGGTCAGATAGAGGGTCAGAAACCAAAGAATGCCCCTGCCAAGAGACTTCTGGGGTGATAGAGAAGGAAAAGTCAGTAGAGGGTTGACGGGGTGATCCCATGGACAAGAGGCTTTCCTTTTTCCCCTTCTCCCGAGAATGAAATCCTCAGCTCTCCAGAGAGAACAAGCTCAGAAAGGAACTTTACCACTAACATGGAGGCAGAGAAGCTCCTGAGTCCCTTACAGACAGAGGCTGGTGCAAAGACCACCACTCCAATGGCACCAGACCACCAGACATGCCTGCCTTGTTGCTGGAGCACCCTGCAGCCCCAGGCAGCAGGTCTGAGGGGAAGAGAGTGGAGTCTGCAGCCTGCAGCCCTGGCCACCCAGCAGCTGTTGTGGGATCCTGGGTCTGGCCGGTGCTGGAAATTACTGATACAAGGGTCTGGGTCTGGGAGGAGTTTCCTGGGGCAGTTTCTCCTCTCTGTTCAGGCAGCAACAAGCTGGGATGGATCTTTGCCCTGAGGCACCCTGCCTGAGGCCCCCCATGGGAGGAGGATGGTCTACAGGCCCAGCAGATGGCCCCGGGACCTCCTCGGCATGCTCCCTGACAGCCCTGCAGAGGACCCAGCACAGTGCTCATCCTGCCAGGGCTCGCAGCTGGACATCCAGTCCTCCAGGTGTGCATGGAGCCTTGTTTGTGGGTGACATTTGGGGTAACAGTCAGCATGCGGGGTGGGTGAGATTGTCTCAAGGAAATGTACTGGGGAGAGGGTGTGAGGGACAGCAGCTTTGGAGGAAGAGCCCAGCCTTCAGGCACTGCACCTGCAAGAACCTACTTTATTACAGAGACACTGTGAGGGAGTCAGCTCTGACCCAGTGTTGGACACAACTTTATATGGGCACCAGGTGAGACAGAGCAGTCTCAGTGAAGGTGGAATGAACCCAATCATTTGTGTAGTAACATGGTGACAAATAATAATAACAGTAATAGTAGTAATAATAAAAATAAAGTGAACAAACAAAGCTCAGTCCTGGTACGGGACACAGGGGGAGTCATTTGTGGAGAGCAATTTTACCACTGCTGAAAAATGTCCATGAAATCACTTTCCTCAGGGCATCTTTGAGCTCCTTGTTCCTCATGCTGTAGATGAGGGGGTTCAGTGTTGGAGGCACCACTGAGTACAGAACAGTCACCACCAGATCCAGAGCTGGGGAGGAGAGGGAGGGGGGCTTCAGGTAGGCAAACATGACATTGCTGACAAACAGGGAGACCACAGCCAGGTGTGGGAGGCACATGGAAAAGGCTTTGTTTCGGCCCTGCTCAGAGGGCCTCCTCAGCACAGCAGTGAAGATCTGCACATAGGACAGCACAATGAAAATGAAACACCCAAAGAATAAACAGGCAGTAACCACAAGAAGCCCAGCTTCCCTGAGGTAGGAGTCTGAGCAGGAGAGCTTGAGGATCTGGGGAATCTCACAGAAGAACTGGTCCACTGTGTTGCCTTGGCAGAGTGGTACTGAAAATGTGTTAGCAGTATGCAGGAGAGAATTGAGAAAACCACTGGCCCAGACAGCTGCTGCCATTTTGACACAAGCTCTGGTGACCATGAGGGTCCCATAGTGCAGGGGTCTGCAGATGGCAACAAACTGGTCATAGGCCATAACAGTGAGAAGAAAATACTCTCCTCCTAACAAGAAGACAACCAGGAAGACTTGAGCAGCACATCCTGAGTAGGAAATGGCCCTGGTGTCCCACAGGGAATTGGCCATGGATTTGGGGACAGTGGTGGAGATGGAGTGTCGCGTGAAAGGGAGGGACGGAAGACCCTTCCTTATCTTTATAATTTATGTTTGCCTGCCAGAGCCCCCCTGTTTGAGGACTTTCCCTGGGTCAGTTTCGCAAAGTAAAAAGAATCTTTGTAATTTACCTTTGCCTGCCAGAGCCCCCCTGTTTGAGGACTTTCCCTGAGACAGTTTCACAAAGTAAAAAAAAGAATAAGGTTTTATTAAAGCGACAGATACAACAGGTTCGGAATTGCCGTTGATAAATGCACTTGCTGCTACAAATGTTCTTTCTATGAGCTCAAACTAACAATTAAGCGCTTTCAGTAATAATATATTTTCCCGGGTAACGTCCAACGTTTGTCGGAGGCGCAAGTCTTACCAAAGAGGCATCCCTGTTTGGGGGAGGGGAGAAGGAGGCTCGCTCGTCAGCAATCTCCGGTGAACAGGTCGGCAGTTCAATTTTCTTCCCTTCCAAAAAACTTTAGTGAGCTCTCCTCTGTTTTATAGTTGCTGAAGGTGGGATGTGGAAGTGCGGCAGACATACTTCATTGGCCAGATTGCCATTTGCGCGGTTGTTGGGGGTATGCCCCCCTTATTTACATATCATTATGCAGCAAAGGGCGTGATTTTTATTATGGTAAGCAGGGATAATGAGGCTGGGGGTACTATAGGTCAACAGTTAATCTGTGAGCAGCAATTATTTTTTGGGATGCAACCCTTTGTGGTCAGGGGTGGACCGTGATATCTCCATATCGCTCCCTCCTCTGCCGTGCAGCTGGAACAAACTGTCTGGCCTTCACCAGCTAGTTCATTACTCATGTTGCAAAAGGGTGATGTGCTTTGGCTGCCACGTACTGTTTTTCCCATGTGCCCCCTTATCTTTCTCCCTGAATTCTCTCTTGTTCCCACAGGAGGGCAGAGGGGGATCTGCTCATGTCCTGGGCAGTGATTCCCTCCCTGCAGCCAGTACAGCCCTCCTGATGCCCTGTAACCCATGAGCCCAGGAGATGGGACTCCAATCTGCTCTGGCTCTAAAGATTTCTCAGCCCTTCAGACCCAGGATGCAAAGCACCGGTCTGGGGGCACCTCAGCAGTCAAAGGGCCTGAATGCCTGGTGTGTTCCTGAGAACTTCTCTGTAGCATCCCAGCACCGGTTTGACTCCTGTTGTCCATGGAGCAGAGATTCCTTTTGAAGATGAACTCGCTCACTGTATAACTCTGAGGACAGGCTTGACCAGGCAGTCCAAATGCCAGCAAGGCCTCAATCCCACAACAGTGTCCCCTGCCCCTCACTCTGCCTTCCAGCCCTTTCCTCCTAGAGGATTTGGTTTGGGAGGGACTGCCAGAGATCTACAGGACCATGATCTGCTCTGAGGTCGGCTAACTTGACAGTTAGATCAGGTTGGTAGCTGCTTTCTCCAGGAGAGTTTGTAAAGATTTGCTGTCCCCTGCTCCTGTGCTACTCAACTACCATGGTTATTTCTTTATTTTTTCCTTCATCTCATTTGAGATTTCCCTTACAGCATCTTCTCCTTGTTGTCTCTTGTCCTTTCCTCCCCTTGGCCCCCAGACAGACCAGCCCACCAATTCTGACTAAGGAAAATCACAGCCTCATCTCCAAGCCCAACCTTGCTGAGATCTCCTGGGACCACACAGCCATGCTGTGGTGGCCAGCTCCAAGCAGAGCTTTGTGCTGCAGGTCCCTGCATTGTCTCAATGAGAGCAGGACATAACATGACCGAGGGCAGAGCCTGTGAGCTAATGCCAGGGCAGAGCCAGGGAAAGCAGGCATGAGAAGAGAAGACCTCCAGCAGCTCCTCTCCACAACCAGCCTGGGAGTGATGCACCTGGCAGTGCTTCTGAGAGAGGATGGTGACACAGGATGGGGGATACACCTGCAGTGCTGGGCTCCGACCATCTGTGCTGGGTCTGGGAGTCCTGGCAGGTGGTGCTGGTGGCTGTAGCCCTTGAGAAATCCCCAGTCCTGCTAGCAGCAGTGAGTCCCCTCCATGACCATCGGGATCTTCTGGAGTGTCATGCCTCCCGTCTGCGCCTCCTCCCTGCACTGGCCCAGCATTCTTGCCTTGCATTTGGCCCCACAGCCCCACTGTGCAGGCACTGCACAGAACAGGGTGCCTTCTGGGGTGGGGAAACATCCCCCCACCATGCTCCCCATGACAGCCCTTGGTGCCCCATCCTCCACGGCCCTCCTGCCTGGCAGCCTCCCACCAGTCCACAGACCCTGCCCAGCCCTTTCGCTGTCCCCCTGGGGTTAGCAGAAGGCCATCCTCTGGGTTCTGCTGAGGTCTGAGCCCACAGAGAGGCCAGGCAGGGCTGGCCATTTCCCCCATACAGCTGCTGAGCCCAGCAGGCAGACAGAGCTGGTCACACTCAGAGATCACCCCTCAACAGGACGTGGGGAATGGCCAGTGCTGGAAATAACTGGTGTGAAAGGCTGGGTCTGGGAGGAGTCTCCTGGGGCAGTTTCTCCTCTCTGTTCTTGCAACAACAAGCTGTGCTGGATCTTCCCACTGAGGCACCCTGCTTGAGGGCCCCCATGGAAGGAGGATGGTCTACTGGCCCAGCAGATGGCCCCAGGACCTCCTTTGCATGCTCCCTGACAGCCCTGCAGTGGACGCAGCAGAGGGCTCATCCTGCCAGGGCTCACAGCTGGACATCCAGTCCTCCAGCTGGGCATTGAGACTAGTCTGGGCGGGACATTTGGGGTAAGGACCAGCACGCAGGGTGGACAGGATTGTCCCAAGATTATGTGCTGGGGACACGGCTTGAGGGACAGCAGCTTTGGAGGAAGAGCCCAGCGTACAGGCACTGCACCTGCAAGAACCTGCTTTATTACAGAGACACTGTGAGGGAGTCAGCTCAGACCTAGTGTTAGACACAACTTTATATGGGCACCAGGTGAGACAGAGCAGTGTCAGTGAAGGTGGAATGAATCCAACCATTTGTGTAGCAACATGGTGAAATAAGAACACTAACTATAGCAATAATACAAATAAAGTGAATAAACAAAGCTCAGTCCTGGTACAGGACACAGTGGGAATCATTTGTGGACAGCAATGGCAATGTTACCAGTGCTGAAAAATGTCCATGAAATCACTTTCCTCAGGGCATCTTTGAGCTCCTTGTTCCTCATGCTGTAGATGAGGGGGTTCAATGCTGAAGGAACCACTGAGTACAGAATAGTCACCACCAGATCCAGAGCTGGGGAGGAGAGGGAGGGGGGCTTCAGGTGGGCAAACGCGTCAGCGCTGACAAAAAGGCAGACCACAGCCAGATGAGGCAGGCACATGGAAAAGGCTTTGTGTCGTCCCTGCTCAGAGGGCATCCTCAGCACAACAGTGAAGATCTGCACGTAGGACAGCACAATGAAAATGAAACACCCAAAGACTAAACAGACACTAAACACAAGAAGCCCGACTTCCCTGAGGTAGGAGTCTGAGCAGGAGAGCTTGAGGATCTGGGGAACTTCACAGAAGAACTGGTCCAAGATATTGCCTTGGCAAAGTGGTATGGAAAATGTGTTAGCAGTGTGCAGCACAGCATTGAGAAAACTACTGCCCCAGGCAGCTGCTGCCATTTTGACACAAGCTCTGCTGCCCATGAGGGTCCCATAGTGCAGGGGTCTGCAGATGGCAACATAGCGGTCATAGGCCATGACTGTGAGAACAGAATACTCTCCTTCTAACAAGAAAAAAAATAGGAAGACTTGAGCAGCACATCCTGAGTAGGAAATAGCCCTTGTGTCCCACAGGGAATTGGCCATGGATTTGGGGAAAATGGTGGAGTTGGAGCCAATGTCAAGGAGGGAGAGATTGAGGAGGAAGAAGTACATGGGGGTGTGGAGGCGGTGGTCACAGGCTACGGCTGTGATGATGAGGCCATTGCCCAGGAGGGCAGCCAGGTAGATGCCCAGGAAGAGCCAGAAGTGCAAGAGCTGCAGCTCCCGCGTGTCTGCAAATGCCAGGAGGAGGAACTGGTTGAGGGAGCTGCTGTTGGACATTTTGCTATCTCCAGGCATGGGGGACTGTCCGAAGAAGAAAAGACATTGAGAAGTTAGGAGAAGCAAAGAAACCCCAAATGTTGCAGTTCTCTCTTTGAGCTGGAGGATGATCACACTCATACGTTGCCCTAGAAAGAAACCAGCCCCTGCTGAGAGCACATGAGTCCAGTTTCAAAGTGCACATCTCCAAACTTCTCACCCTTTCTCCAGGTACCTGACGGAGCTCTCCACACTCCCCTTCTAGGCAAGGACACACAGGACTCTTTTCAGATGCCCACATACAGCCTCCCACCACCATCTCCATACTCTCACCATCTCTGCACCTTTCTTATTTGTCTCTCAGATATCACAGAGATGCTATGAGACAGCAGTGCCTTTCTAGAGGGCAGGTGGCAGCCCAGCAGGACACCTCAGGGAAACAGTCAAAGGACAGTTAGGACTGAAGATGGGCTTGCCTTAAGGGAGAGTCAGCTCATTTCCCAGCTCCACGGACTGCATTTCCTGGAGCACCACAGGTTAGAAGGGGGCTGGGGCAACCTCATTCCCATGCAGACCCCTCTGTTCCACAACTTGCAGCATCAATGTCTGAACTGCAGCTGAAAACCCCCAACCCCAGAAAGCCAAGAACAAGAAGAGGAGCATCATGGACAGGAGAAGAAACAAGGAGCAACACCATGATCCTGCTGCCAAGGGAGGCAAGGAGAGAGACAGAGAAGCATTCTGGAAAGACTTCCCCTTACCCAGCTGGGCATGCCACCTCACAGACAGTGACATCGCAGGGCAGTCGCTCTCAGCCCCCTTGTCAGGCAGCATGAATTGGGGCCATAGCAGGAGAGATGCCCCTCTCCTCTGACGCAGGTCTGGCTGCAGAGGAGGTGGCTCATGCCCTGGAGTTCCCTCTCATTCCCTGCCCATCTCTGCTGCCTGGAGCTGTCCCTGTTGCCAGCTCTTTCTCTGTCACAACATCTTCTCCCACTCAGTGCTCACAGACCCCATCCCACCTGCTGGGTGCTCAGTTGTGCCCTGCAGAAACCTCCCGGATCAGGGCACTCTCTAGGGGCATCTCTGTGCATGCACGTCCTAAGCAGCAGGTCACATAAACTTCTATGAGGCCACAAAGGTGGTGTTGATGCTGTCTGCAGGCTAAGGTGGGGATGAAGCAGCTTCCTGAGGTTTTTCACAGACCAATTAATCTCTGAGAGTGAAGGTTTAGGAGTCCCACTTCCTTGACGAAAGAGAAAACTTGTTCCTTCATTCTCCCTGCCAAAATTAGGAAACTGAAAGTGCAGATACCTGAAGAAAAGCTGCTTCCCTTTTGAATAACCCTTCCTTGATCTCCTCTTGAAAAGGCCCTTTGGACATCTCCTGCGCATGATCTAGATCTGTGAGCAGCCCTGACCCACGCAGCACCCTCTCAGCAGGAGTATGAACCTGCCCTGCCGGGGCTCGCTCCTCTCTCCCAGAGTTTCTCCCCATAGTGCTGTGGGGAGCTCCCCAGGCAGGCTGAGGGCTCATCCTCGCAGACAGCACAATCACTGCCCCGGGTTCACAGCATGCTGAGGTGCAGGGACACCGCTCTGAATCACAGCCCTGCAAAGACCTGGGTGTGCTCCCTGGCTTCACACCCCGAAAGCCACCCCTGGCAGAATGGAGCTGCACGCCCTGTCCCTGTGACAGTGTGGCAGGGAATCCCTGCTTTGAAGCATCTCTTCCTCTGCCTATGCACTGGAGGAGCCGGGAAAGCGATCCTTAAAAATCCTATCAGTGATGAGAAGGTATGGGTTTAGAAGACCCCTCCAGGAACCTCAGTAGCATTGCCCTGCAGCCAGAGACTTACTGTATTAAGGGCTGTGAAGATTTCTCCCACAAGGAGCTCTCCTCTGTCCTCCCACTCCACACTGCCTTCCACTTCTCTCTGCCTTGTCTCATCTCATGTCAGCAGCAGCAGGCAGTGCCCGGAGCCCTGCTGCTCTTTGCAGAGGAGCTGCTCCTGCACACAGCTGTCTCTGGGCAGTGCTGCCTGGTTGCCATGAGCTCCCTCCATCCCCAGAGCCTTGCCCTACTCAGGAGCAGAGGCCCAGCTGAAATCATGAATTTTTCTGTCCCTTGTGCTCCCTCCTCCTGGGAAATGTTCACTGCAATAAACTAAAATGATCACCAATGGGCCCTATCTAAGCACTGAAGGAAGACTGATTCCAGCATTACAGATTGTCTCATCAGAGCATGGTTATCTGCAAGAGGTTGAAATGTCCCACTCTGGAAGCCCCGATTCCTATCCCTTCACTAGGCAGGAGTGGTAGAAGCAGGAAGGCAGCTCATTTACACCTGGTTCAGGTGCTGACTCAGATGAGTCAATGTGGGCATCTCATTCTGGTTTGCAAGCCCCTGGGCTGGAGGGGGATTCAGCAACCTCCTGTGAACTGCACAAACACACAGCAGGTGGGATTCCCCTTCCCAAGCTGAAGTGTGCACAACATAGATGCCTGCATGGAAGCTTCTTGTCTAAACTCCGGTTATAATCACTGGAGATGGAGGGTGGGAGTCAGTTGCCCATGACAAACATCTGGTGACACTGGAAGAGACAGAGGTGGTCCCAGGTATGTGCCAGTGTCTGCTTGCTCTGATGGAGCAACTGGGAGACCCACATCCTTCTAGAGCATGAGGTGGGAGCAAGGTGGGGAATTCCCTTGGCCAGCTCAAATGAGGCTAGATGCCCACTACTGTTAGAGCACCACTCACTATGATGCTGAGACACATGGAGATGCCTGCAGTGCAAACTGTTAATTGAATTCAGTGCAGACACTTGATTTAATGACACAGAAATAGTCTGGCAGGGCCACGTCATATGCCTGGGGTTTCTAGCATAACTGCATGGGTGGGACCTGTGGGAAAACCATGCCCCTGTGGAGTGGTTGCTAGGCAGACAACCCAGGTTATCTCAGGCTTTCCTACCTGTGCCCAGACAACTGCAGCCCACCACTGCCTTTAGGCCAAGTCCATCCCGACTGCATTCAAGTGTGCTGCATAAATGGGAGGCACATCACACCAAGGTCTCCTCCCTAGTCTCTGCTCTCTCAAACCCTTCTTGCTCTTCTCTGCCTGAACCTCGTCTCACCCCCAGATGATATGAACAGGAACTGGGCTAATGATGACCTCAGAGTGCCAAGTCATAGGCTACCCAGGCCCAGGGACTTCTTCAGTGGAAACCTTGTCCTGCCTGGAGTTCCCTTCATCTCTGTCACAGGTCACAAGGTGCTACAAATCAGCTCAGGCAGCCAAACCCCTCTCCTGCCATTCCTGCACAGCCCAGCTCTGTTTCTCCCTGGGCTTGGGCACTGCAGGCTTTGCTCTCTTAGTGGGAACCTCCTTTCACCATCACATTGCCACCTGCTATCTATGCCAGCATGTCTCTGCTCTGAAGTGGGGCCATTGCACACACACTGTCTTTGGCTCTTGGTGACAGGTTTCACCACAACCAGTCTGCTCTCTGTGCACAACTGGTGCTCTGCAACCCTGATATATGCAAATGTATGCAGCCTGGGGTAGAGACAGAAGCAGATGGAGATGTACAAGCTTTCGCAGGTGTGAAACATCACTGGAATGACTGAGATGTGGTGGGATCACTCACATGACTGGAGGGTGATGCTTGTGGGGTACAATGTCTTCAGGAGAGACTGTCAGGGAAGATGAAGAGGGAGGATGTCTTTTGTGTGAAGGGGCAGCTCGGATGTGTGGAGCTCTTCCTTGGGAGAGGCAAGGGTTTGGGTGAGTGCTTGTGGGTGAGCATCACAGTAGGGGTGACATCATGGTGGGAACTACAGACCACCTAGTGAGGGTAGGGAGGTGGATGCAGTCTCCTTTAAGCAACCTGAGCAAGTCTGTGGATTACAGGTCCTGGTTCTTCTTGGGGGGACTTTAATCCCCCTGGCCTGAACTGGAAGGGCAAACAGCAGAGTGCAAGCAGGCCAGGAGGTTTCTGGGGGGCCTCAAGGACAACTTCTTTGTGCAGCTGCCAGATGAGCTGACGCGGGTGATGCTTTCTTGTATCTGGAGATTTCAAACAGGGAGGAACTGATCAGGGATGGGATAGTAGGAGAAAGGCAATAGTTACATCAATCTTCCAAAAAGGCCACAAGGACAACCTGGGGAGCTGCAGGCAGTTCAGCCTCCCTTGGGTGAGGAGTGAATCATGCAGTGAATCCTTTCAGATCACATTTCTGGGCACATGAAGGGATAGAGACCTCCTGAGGTCCCTTCCACCCTGAAGGTGTCCATGATTCTTCCCACTCTCGATCTTCACTTGTTGATGTCGGGGAAAGCACGCAGGTGCTCCATGACAGTGAAAGTAGGCCAGCTTTCTTGTCCTCCTCCAGTCAGAATTATTCAAATGCAGGGCTTCTTGGCAGGAATCCTCAAGACAGTCCTGATAATTCCATTGCTTCACTTTTAATTTCCTTGATTTTTTTTCTTCCCCCCCCTTCTAGGCTTGTTTCTTTTACCATCCTGATCCCATCCCATACAATCACGCCACCCCTTCTCACCCTTAACTCATTGGCGCTGTTTTGGTTTGGTTGGTTGTTGGTTTTTTGGGTTTTTTTATTTTTGTTTGTTTTGACAAAGAGGAGCTTCAGTCCAGAAGGACCTTAAGAAACTCTGATGATTCAGACAACAAATACCTCATGAAGATTTACAAGAGAAGTGTCAAGTCCTGCTCCTAGGTGGGAATAACCCCATCCATGAGGAGAGGTTGAGGGACCTGGGCTTCTTTATCCTGTGGAAGACGAGGAGAAGGGCAATAGGTGTAGGATCCTGTGACTGCTTGAATGGTGGTTTCAGAGATGATGGAGTTTTTCTTAGTATGGGGAAACAGCATGAGAAAGGGAAGGAGCCACAAACTGCATCTTGAGAGGTTCACACTGGACTTCAGGTCAAAAGAATGTCACTTGTAGCGTAGTGCTGAGGTGCAACAGGTCACCCAGAGGGAGTCTGTGATCAGCCCCGGCTCTGTGTTTCAAGGAAAAGCAAGGGAGGACAGGAAGACATCAGGAGAGGCAGGGAGATTGCGGGGTGAGAGCAAGGTGGGGAAGCAGCTTGGGTGTGTACAGTCTGCAGGGAAAGAGTCACAGGCGTGGGAAAGCATAGGACAGCCTGTGGTGGAGATGGCCAAGGGCACTGCCAGGACTGAAAGCTCCCAACACAGCTAGGCCTTTGTCCTTTTGGCTATGGCTGGTGTCTCTGCCTCCAAGAAGATGCTGTTTCCAAAAAGCACTGTGGCCTTGCTGCCTCCTTGTCCCTTGGGAGTCCACGAGGTGCTGTATCATGGTCCTGCACTCGGCATTGTGCACCCCCACCCTCACACTGGTCCCAGGAAGAGCCCTGAGCAATGTGTGATGGAAAGCATCACCCTACCCAGGGGCTGGCTGTCAGGGCCTGGTCACTCTGCTTGATAACACACATCAAGGTTAACTTGGCATCACAGCCACCCTCACATTGCCTTTGCCTACCTGCAATCAGGGCTTCCAACTTTCAGCTCTAATCAGCCCCTGGGGAGCCTTTCTTGGTAACTGCCCTCGGTGGGACCCATTATTTTTCCAAGAAACTTGGGATTTGCTTCTTGAGAGGTTGTTTCAGCCTCCTGTCAGTGTCTGAATTTCATGGGCTCAGCCCCAAATACACCGAGGCTCATTAAAATACAAAAATCCCTAAGGAGCCATGCCTCTTTCCATACTTTTCTTCAGTTCTTCAATTCTTGTGTCGCTAAATGGAAAGTTTGCAGGAGTGTATTGGAATTAGGAAGATTTCAATGAGCACCTGAAAATAAAGATGTATTCTTTTTAAGCTTTCTTGATTCTTCAGTTTTCAGAATAAGTCATACCCACATTAGCCAATTCGTATTGACCCACAGTGTCTCCTAATGACGTCTGCACATGTAGGCAAAGCAGTATTTTTTATAGGAGACATGTATGGAGAACCTTCCTCCCCAACTCCCCAGCCCTGCCATTTCCCTCATCAGCCACTGGGGACTTCAGATCACTCTTGTGAAAATCGAACCTTTTGCCACTCAAGCCTGTAGCTGAATGGTACAGCTCATGTGCACTAATTCCCACCTGCTTTCCTTGGAAACTTGGAACCGTTTAATAAAAGATACCAGACACTCGTCAACTGTATGTCAAGTCCAAGTGGCCTCCAGTGAGGTCCACTGCCCACAAGATATAACCTTCCTTGAAATGTTTTCAACAGATAGATAGGAAAGAACAGACAAGAAACACAACAAAGGAGCTGGCTAAAGAGACAAGGAGACTGCTGAAAGACAAGGCAAGCTTCAGACTCCCAGCAGCTCAGAGCAGCATATGAGTGTGATCAGTTTAATCAGGACATGTGGAAATATGTGAGAGAGCACTGAGATTACATTCACAGCCTAATAGACAGAGCAGTGGAAACACAAGGCTAAGGAAGGATCGATATTTCTTCTCCCGCGATTAATACCCTTCCTGAAGATTTCCGCTCTTTCATCATAGGAAAACATTGATAGTAAAATTAGCCAATAATTTGGGCTGAGGAAAGTGGGCTCCTATTTTTGAAATGTTGAAAACAGTTCTTCCCCTTTCCAGGCACAGCTCAGCTGTCCAACCACAAGCACCCAGGGGCACTTGGAGAGGAGCCGGTGTCTCTGAGGGACCTGCCTGGGCCTGGCAGCTCTCACAGGGGACCGGTGGGAGACCAAAGCCCCTCGGAGCTGCAGAGGGAGGCTGGGCAGAGAGGGACCAGGGCATCTGCAATGGCACCAGCCATCCATGACCCTGTGACTGCATCCCACCCCAGTTCTGAAAATGACTTTCCCTTTCAGAAAAAACAATAGTGCATAATTGCCCCAGAAGTCTAATGTACTAAAACAGAACAAATGAAGAAAGACAGTAAGAACAGAAAAAATTAAAAGCTGGAAAGTTTGACAAAATGTTTCTTTGCTTTCAGTCTTTTCTTATTTTCTTTCTTGTTTCATTTTTAATGTCAGTTTCTAAACATGTCTGTTACAATCAGCCCTACACCATTAAACAAGGTATTTTTGTGTCTCACACAGAGCCCAGGGCTCAGAAAACCACCCCCTGCCCACAGCTATCCACGCCACTCCACACTCTTTGCGCAGAACATGTCGCACTATGAGGTGTCGCGCTCTCTCAACTAGTGAGGAAAGCAGCGTGACCAGCTTCAAGGAAAGGCTCTACTTTTGGATGGCCAAATTTGCACAAATCTCAACATACCTGTGTTACTGTGATGTTTTAAAGGAGTCCCTAAAACATCTCGCTACACTCCCTTTTCATTGTGCACACAGGCATTCATCTTATGGCAGAAGGCAATCAGGTTGGTCAGGCATGGTTTCCATTTCCCCTTGATCTACGCATGCTGCCTCTTCCAGGCCTTCTCCTTCCTATGCTTGGAGATGGTTTCCAGGAGGATTTGCTCCATTACTTTCCCAGGGACTGAGACGAAGAGGATTCTCCCCAGATCCTCCCTCTTGTCCTTCTGGAAAATGGGTGTGATGTCTGCCTTTTCCCCGTCATCAGGAACCTCTCTGTTTACCCTGATCTTTAAAAGACGATCAACAGCAGCATTGCAATGACTCCTGCCACCTCTCCCTGCACCCTGGCATGCTTCCCGTCTGGTCCCATGGACTTGTGTGGGCCCACTGGGCAAAAGTCCTCCCCAGCTGTATCGTCCTCTACCAGGGTGAGGCTTTGCTAACACAGATGCTGGCAAAGAATTTGGGGGCCAGAGAGGCCTGGCAGTAGACAATACCAGGAAAAGACAAGGTAAAGAGGCAATGAGCTCCTCAGCCTTTCCCCTCTCTTTGTCACTATGTGCCCTGCCCCACTGAGCAGGGAGACCACATTTTCCTTGGCTGGCTGCCTTGTGCCGCCAGAGTCCATACAGAAGCCCTTCTGGTTACCCTCCCCATCCCTTCTTAGCTCTAGCTCCAGCTCCAGCTCCAGCTGAGCTTTGCCTTGCCTAACTGCACCCCAAATGAGATGAAATCCTCTCTGCTGCAGTCCAGGGTGGTGACTCTGTTCTTCCTCTTACCTCTCCACCATCTCAAGGTCACTGCAGTGACAGACAACCTCCACATTCACATCCCCATCTTATTTTGTTATTGTTTCAGGCAAGAAACCAAGGGGAGGATGGCACCATCTACTTAGAGGCACAAACTACAGTGGTAGAGAAATGAAACTGCAGAAAAGCCTGCGTTTCTCCCCTCACCACTGAGGTGATCCAGGCAATGGACTTTCAGGTGGTTAAAGGTAGATGCAAAGAATTTCTGTTGTAATGTAGATATGCCTGAGGCAGTGTCTCCCAGGCTGCCCTTACAGGCAACAGGGAGGAGGAGGAGGTATTCACCTGCCTTCTTTTAGATGGTCACATAAAGCACAAAAGACACCGGTCCCAGAGACATTTGCTCTGTGCTTGAAATGGGGCCTGAGATCATAGGCGTTCAGGGTAATTCAGGTTGAAGGGACCACAGGAGGCCTGTAGTGCAATGTGCTGCTCAAAGCAGGGTCAGATAGAGGGTCAGAAACTGAAAAAATGCCCCTGCCAAGAGACCTCTGGGGGTGATAGAGAAGGAGAAGGCAGTAGAGGGTTGACGGGGTGATCCCATGGACAAAAGGCTTTCCTTTTTCCCCTTCTCCCAAGAATGAAATCCTCAGCTCTCCAGAGAGAACAAGCTGGGACATGAACTTTGACACTAACATGGAGGCGGAGAATCTCCTTGAGTCCCTTACAGACAGAGGCTGGTGCAAAGGCTACCACCCCAATGGCACCAGACACCCAGGCATGCCTGCCTTCTTGCTGGGCACCCTGCAGCCCCAGGCAGGAGGTGTGCGGGGAACAGAGTGGGGTTTGCAGCCTGCAGCCCTGGCCACCCAGCAGGTGTGGTGGGACCCTGCTCCTCTAGGTGAGACTGGGCTTTCCTGCATTTCACCAGGGTGAAGCTTGCATCCCCTCCAGCTGGGAATACAACTCTGCAGAGAGGGCCAACATGGGAAACACGATCTCTGTTCCAGGGTGTGAAGAGAGAGGGGAGGTGTCGCGTGAAAGGGAGGGACGGAAGACCCTTTCTTATCTTTATAATTTACGTTTGCCTGCCAGAACCCCCCTGTTTGAGGACTTTCCCTGGGTCAGTTTCGCAAAGTAAAAAGAATAAGATTTTATTAAAGCGACAGATACAACAGGTTCGGAATTGCCGTTGATAAATGCACTTGCTGCTACAAATGTTCTTTCTATGAGCTCAAACTAACAATTAAGCGCTTTCAAGAATAATATATTTTCCCGGGTAATGCCCAACGTTTGTCGGAGGCACAAGTCTTACCAAAGAGGCATCCCTGTTTGGGGGAGGGGAGAAGGAGGCTCGCTCGTCAGCAATCTCCGGTGAACAGGTCGGCAGTTCAATTTTCTTCCCTTCCAAAAAACTTTAGTGAGCTCTCCTCTGTTTTATAGTTGCTGAAGGTGGGATGTGGAAGTGCGGCAGACATACTTCATTGGCCAGATTGCCATTTGCGCGGTTGTTGGGGGTATGCCCCCCTTATTTACATATCATTATGCAGCAAAGGGCGTGATTTTTATTATGGTAAGCAGGGATAATGAGGCTGGGGGTACTATAGGTCAACAGTTAATCTGTGAGCAGCAATTATTTTTTTGGGATGCAACCCTTCGTGGTCAGGGGAGGACTGTGATATCTCCATATCGCTCCCTCCTCCGCCGTGCAGCTGGAACAAACTGTCTGGCCTTCACCAGCTAGTTCGTTACTCATGTTGCAAAAGGGTGATGTGCTTTGGCTGCCACGTACTGTTTTTCCCGTGTGCCCCCTTATCTTTCTCCCTGAATTCTGTCTTATTCCCACAATGGAGCCAAGGTCAGGGAGGGAGAGGCTGAGGAGGAGGAAGTACATGGGGGTGTGGAGGTGGTGGTCGCAGGTTACGGCTGCGATGATGAGACCGTTGCCCAGGAGGGCAGCCAGGTAGATGCCCAGGAAGAGCGAGAAGTGCAAGAGCTGCAGCTCCCTTGTGTCTGCAAATGCCAGGAGGAGGAACTCGTTGAGGGAGCTGCTGTTGGACATTTTGCTATCTCCAGGCATGGGGAACTGTGCAAAGAAGAAAAAACATTGAAAAGTTAGGAGAGACTTTTCAAGCAAAGAAACACCCCAATGTTGCAGTTCTCATACAACCCCCCACATTGCCTCTCTCTTTACTGAGAGGATCTTTCTGCAGCTCCCTTGCTTGAGGTCCGCTTTGCACTGGCTGAGTGTGCTATGAGGAGCAGGAACCTCTGCCCATGGGCTCCAGAGGAGTCAGTCATGCTGTAAAGCAGTGGGCACAGGGGAATGGGGGTGACCAGCTCTGACATTCACAATTTCTGTCAGGTGAAATACACTCATCGCGTAGAAGGGCTTTTCAGCGTCTGCACTGTGAATTGTAAAGAATGAGGTTTGAGGAACAGCTCTTCAGGGATTTTTTATTTTCTTTCAGATGTCCTTGTCACCCCTGGGGAGTGTTCCTCAAAGGTAGAAATCCTTGGCATTTCCACTGTGACTCCTGAGAAAAATGGATTCACTGTCCCTGTTGCAGAGTGAGGACAGCTAGTCTGTCTTTTAGTCTCGTTCCCAGCTGTCTTGTGTTTGCAACTCTTTCAGCTGGAGGATGATCACACTCATGTGTTGCCCTAGAAAGAAACCAGCCCCTGTTGAGAGCAGACGAGTCCAGTTTCAAAATGCACAGCTCCAAAATTCTCACCCTATCTCAGGGCACCAAAGGGAGATCTCCACACTCCCCTTCTAGACAAGGACACACAGGGCTCTTTTCAGATGCCCACATACAGCCTCCCACCACCATCTCCATACTCTCAGCATCTCTGCACCTTCCTCATGGGGCTCTCAGATATCACAGAGATGCTGTGAGGCAGCAGTGCCTTTCTAGAAGGCAGGTGGCAGCCCAGCAGGACACCACAGGGAAACGATCAAAGGACTGTTAGGACTGAAGATGGGCTCTCCTTAAGGGAGAGTCAGCTCATTTCCCAGCTCAACAGACTGCATTTTCTGGAGCTCCACAAGTCAGAAGGGGGCTGGGGCAACCTCATTCCCATGCAGACCCCTCTGATGCACAACTTGTAGCATCCATGTCTGAACTGCAGCTGAAACTTCCCAACCCAGAGAGCCCGAGAGGAAGAACAGGAGCAGCATGGACAGGAGGGGAAACAAGGAGCAGCACCATGATCCTGCTGTCAGGGGAGGCAAGAAGAGAGAGACAGACAGGAACTCAGGAAAGCCTTCACCTTACCAGCTAGGCATGCTGCCTCGCAGGCACTGACATCACAGGGCAGTCACTCTCAGTCCCTTTGCTGGGCACCTCTCCTCTGCCGGAGGGCTGGCTGCAGAGAAGGCAGCTCATGCCCTGGACCCCATGGCTGTCAGGGCAGAGGATCTGCTGCGTGGGAGAGGAGACACAGGGAGCTTGCTCAGAGGAAGGTGTCTGCATCGGAGGGACTGACCACTGACCATGACTTGCCCAAATCCATCCTCCCATTATGATTCTGTTGGCACTTCCCTCTCATTCCCTGCCCATCTCTACTGCCTGGGGCTCTTCCTGCTGCCTGGAGCTTTCTCTCCCCCAACATCTTTTCCCTGTTGGTACTCACAGACCCTGTCCCACCCTCTCTCTGCGCAGTTCTGCCCTACAGAAACCTCCTGGATCAGAGCACTGTCCAGGGCATCTCTGTGCTCACAGGTCCTAAGGAGCAGGTCACATAAACCCTGATAAGTCCATAAAGGTGATGTTGGTGTTGCTGTAGGTGGAGGTGGGGTTGAAAGGGTTTGCTGAGCTTTCTCACAGACCTCCTGATCTCTGAGAGGGAAGGTTAGTGAGTCCCAGTTCCTTGACAAACCACAAAACTCTTTCCTTTGTTCTCCCTGCCAGCATTAGGAAACTGAAATCTCTGGAAGGAAAGCTCCTTCCCTTTCAAGTAGCCTTTTTTACAGCTTCCTCTGCAGTGCAGGGACACTGCTCTGAATCACAGACCTGCACAGACCTGGGTGCATATCCCAGCTTCACAGCCCTGCAGCCGTCCTTGGGAGAAAGTAGCAGCATGCCCTGTCCCTGTGACTATGTGGCAGGGGACCCCTGCTCTGAAGTGTCTCCCCCTCCTCTGCAAAGCAGAGCTATCCTTAAAAAAGGTATCAGTCATGGGATGAAGTAGGTTTAGAAGACCCCCCTCCAGGAACCTCAGTAGCATTGCCCTGCAGCCAGAGACTTACTGTGTCAAGGGCTGTGTAGGTTTCTCCCACAAGGAGCTCTCCTCTGTCCTCCCACTCCACACTGCCTTTCACTTCTATCTGTCTTCTCTCTTCTCCTGTCAGCAGCAGCAGGCAGTGCCCAGAGCCCTGCTGCTCTTTGCAGAGGAGCTGGTCCTGCACACAGCTGTCTCTGGGCAGTGCTGCCAGGTTGCCATGAGCTCCCTCCATCCCTAGTGCCTAGCCCTGCTCAGGAGCAGAGGCCCAGCTCAGCTAGTGAATTTCTCTGTCCTGTGTGCTCCCTCCCCCGGGGAAATATTCACTGCCACAAACCAAAATAATCACTGATGGTCCCTCTCTAAACAATACAGAGAGACCAGTTACAACATTGTCCCTTGTTTCACCAAAGATGGTTACCTACAAGAGGTGGAAACATCGCACCCTGGAAATCCATATTCCCATGTCTTAACTAGGCAGGGCACCTAGAAGCTGACAAGAAGGGAGGTCATTCACCCATGGTTCAGGTTTTCATTCAGATCAGTCAGTCTGGGCATCGCATACCCACTTAGAAGCCCCTGGGATGCACTGGGATGCAGATCCCTCCTGTGAACTCCACAAAAAACACACAGGAGGTGGGATTCCCCTTGCAAAAAAAATGAAGTGGGCACAACAGAGGTGTCTGCATGGGAGCTCCTTCTCTATGCTCCCAGTATAATCACTGGTGATGGAGGGTGGGAGTCAGTTGCTCAACACACAAACACCTGGTGACATTGGAAGAGACAGAGGTGGACCAACACATGTGCCAGAGTCTTCTTGCTCTGTTAGAGCAACTACGACACCCCCATCCTTCTAGAGCATGAGGTGGGGGCCAGGTGGAGAATTCCCTTGGCCATCTGAAATGACACTAGATGCCTCCTACTACTAGGGCTCCACTCACTATAAAGCTGAGACATAGGAAGATCCCAATGTTGCAAACAGCTAATGCAATTCAGTGCAGACACTTGATTTAATGACATAGAAATAGGCCTGCAGGGCCATGTCGGATGCCTGGGGTGTGCAGCACATCCACATGTCTCTAGTAGTTCCAGCATTGGACCTACAGGAAGCCATGCCTTTTAGGAGTGCTTGCTGGGCAAGTGCCCCAGGGCATCTTGGGTTTCCTGCCTGTGCCCAAACAATTGAATCCCACCACTGCCTTTAGGAACAGTCTGCACTGTCTACATCCAAGCATGCTGCACAAATGGGAGGCACATCACACCAAGGGCTCCACTCTAGTCTCTGCACTTTCAAATCCTTCTAGCTCTCCTCCTCCTGAACCCCTTCTCACCCCCCAGGATGATCTGAACAGGGACTGGGCTAATGATGTCCTCAGGGTGGCTGGATCACAGAACCAGGGACTTCTTCAGTGGCACCTTCTCCTTCCTGGAGATTGTTTCACCTCTTTCACAGGCCCCAAGGTGCTGCAGAGTCAGCTCAGGCAGCAAACCCCTCTCCTGCCACTCCTGCATGGCCCAGCTCTGTTTCTGCCTGGCCTTGGGCACTGCAGGCTTTGCTCTCTTAGTGGGAACTGCCTTGCACCATTACATTGCCACCTGCTATCCAGGCCAGCATGTCACTATTTGCAGTCAAAGCCTTTGCAAACATGAAGTTCCTGCTAAAATGTTTCCCTGTGACAAATCTTCAGTCGGCACCACAGCTGATGCTCTGCCGCCCAAATGTATGCAAGTATATGCAGCCTGGGGTGCATCCAGGAGCAGATGGAGATGCACAAGGTGTCAGAGGAGTGCCACATGGTTGGAATAACTGAGATGTGGTGGGATCACTAGCACAACTGGAGTCCTTCAAAGGCAGGGTGCAAGTTCTTCAGGAGAGACCGCCAGGCAAGATGAGGAGGGGGATGTCCTATGGGAGAAGGGGTAGCTTGGATGTATGGAGCTCCTCCATGGGATGGACAAAGGGAGGCCCTCTGAAGGGCAGAGTAGCTCAGGAAAACCAGCAGGTTATTAAAAACCTTTCAAGCACAAGCATGCTCCATAACAAACACTTTGTAACATTAGTAGAGACATGTGGATCTCAGCATGGCTAAACAGGGATCTCCCACATGAGCTCCAGGGCAATAAGGCAGCCTACGGAAAGGGGAAGAAGGCAGAGGCCGCAAAGGAGGAATTTAGAGATATTGTCCAGCAATGTAGGGATGGTGTTAAGGAAGCCATAGGTCCCCTGGGGTAGAGACACTTGCAGGGGATGTGAAAGACAGGAAGAAGAGCTGCTACTGCTTCAGTGACAGTAAAAGAATACAACAGGAAATGCAGCGGCACTGCTGACTGGGGCAGGGATTCTAGCAAAAGTGGATGTAGACAGGTCTGGGGAAGCCAAGTCCTCTCTGGCTTCAGTCTTCACCAGCAAGGTCTCCTGAGCTGTTGTGACTAGAGTCAGGACTCCTGAGGAGAAAAACAACCTGCAGTGTCCGTCTCTAGAACTCAACCCCTACAAGTCTATGGGATTGGATGGTTGACATCCATGGACGTTGAGAGAGCTGGCTGCTGTGACAGCAAGGCGGCTCTCTATCATCTTTGAAAGGTTGTGGAGATCAGGGGTGGGGGGAGTCCTAAAGACCAGAAGAAGGAATATGTTGTGCTCATCTTCAAAAAAGGGCCCCAAGGACACACCAGGGAGCTGCAGGCCATTCAGCCTCATGTTGGAAAAGAGTGTGTCATGGAGCCAGTCCTCTCAGATCACATTTCTGGGCACATGAGGGACAAGAAGGTGTCTGGGAACAGTCAGCATGGAGTTACGCAAGGTGAATCATTCCTGACCAACCTGATTGCCTTCTGTGATAAAAGACCTGTACTTCTGGAGGAGAGGAGAGTAGTGGATGTCCAGGAGGCATCCAGATGGGCAAAAAAACTGCTTGGAAGATCGAGATCAGAGGGTTTTCATGAATGGGTCATGCTTTACCAGGAAGCCAGGTAAAAGTGGGGTATGCAGGGGTCTATACTCCACATCCTGTTTGAGAGGTTCATCAGTGACCTGCAGAATGGAAATCCCATCACTTTTGTAGATGACACCTAATTGGGTGGAAAAGTCATAAGCTCAAGGGCTGCCATTCAGAGGGACCTCAGCAGGCAGTAAGAATGGGCTGTCAGGAACTTTGTGAGGTCCAACAAGAACAAATGCCAGGTCCTGCACCTGGGATAGAGCAACACCCTGCAGTGATACGGGCTGGGGACTGCCCGGCTGGGCAGCAGCTCTGTGGAAAAAGGGCCTGACAGTCTTTATGGGCAGCAAGCTGAACATAGCCAGCAGCATTCCCTGGCAGCAAAGGAGGCCACAGTGTCCTGGGCTGCATAGCCAGGAGATTGAAGGGAGTGATTATCCCCCACTACTCAGCATCATTAGAACACATCTAGCTACTGCATCCAGTTGGGGCTCCCTGTAGAAGAATGCTGTTTGCCACTTGGAGTGTGTTCAGTGGCAGGTCCCTAAGGTGGTTGGGGGCTGGAGCACTTACCCTGTGAGTAGAGGCTGAGGGAACAGGCCTTGTTCAGCTGGAAAGGGAAAGGCTTTGCAGGGGACTCACAGCAGCTTCCCAACTCAAGGTTACCACCAATAAAGAACCCAGTTTTTGCAGCGAATCATGGCAGGAGAATGAGAGGCAAAGGTTATAATCTGAAACAAGTGCAGTCAAAATTGTATAGAAGGAAGAAAAATCAATGAGAATCCTGCAGCATTTGAAGAAGGATCCAGAGAGGTGATGGACTCTCTCTTCTTGGAGGCTTGCAGGACGCAGCTGCACAAGGCCCTGAGGAAATTGGTGTGAATTCGGTGTTGGTCTTGATATGAGCACCTCTCAAGGTCCTCTCCAACATGAATGATTCGGTGATTCTGTCATCTCTGGCAATACGCACTGCAATTCTTGCAGGCAGGAATACCTTTTCTGCATGTGGTTAGCACCAGAAACAGTCTCTCCAGAGCCAGCCCTTCTGAGGGGTGTGAGGTTTCCTCCTGGGCCTGAAAGGTTTTAAGTTCACATCAGGATCAACACCGAATTCACACCAAGTTCCTCAGGAAGCCTGAGCCAACCTGAACTTCAGCTGAACCTCAGCCACTCTGCTCAGGACTAGCCCTCTAGAGGAGAACTACTACCAAGCTGCGCACAGCTCCTTGCCTTGGTCTCCTCTGACCCCAGTGTGCTGCCCCTGCAGGCCAGATACACCATGGACATTATCTGGAGGCTTCCTTTGGCAGATCAACCTTCCCAAAGTAGTACATGATGTATTAGTACCAGCCAGAAATGTTTTATTTTTTATACTGTGATACCAAGAAGGAGTCATTCTGCAGGCTCCAATGGACACTTTGATGATGGGTGGGTGAGCTGAACTATGCAAGGCCTGCCGGGACAGTCCTGGACCACCCTACAAGGAACTGACCCTCGCTTCCTTTTATCCACACCTCACTGACAACAGGGGACCTTTGTCCAAATCAGCCTCAGATCCACACTTGTGATTTCATCTCAGAGGAGCTTCACTTGCAAAGAAGAGACCACGAGTGAACTAATGCCCAGGCTGTGCCTGAGCTGATCAGGCAAGAGCTTCAGAACCTGCAGGCCTCACCCAGCTCAGGGACACAGTGCAAAATGTACTCAGCTGAGCTGAACACCTCAAACGTCAGGTCAGAAATGACTGCCTTAGAGAAGAGAGGAGCATGTGGAAAGGTGAGGGACATCATTCTGAGGGGACTGTCAAGTTATCTGCATAAAACACCTTCAGCTTTGCAAGCTGATTCTCAGCTATGACCCATGAAGTATTTCCTGCTGACTTGCAGGCAAGTGCTTGAGCATCACTACTCACTGTAGTCACTGCACATCTGGGAGAAGTGTTTTCAAAGGCCAATTATTTTCTGAAGAAATACTTTGTCTTTGGAAGTTTCCCATATTGTGCCCATTTCAAAAGCTAATGACTGTGGCACTGCCACTAGGAAAGAGCACCTCTGAGCGCTCTGTCTTGGCAAGACCATTTCCTTGTTAACTGTGTGGGTGAAAAAAGTCCCATGTGATGCAAACTGCTCTCTGAGGCCTCCTGCTGGATGTCTCAGCCCCTGGATGTCTTGTCTCAGAGCCCAGGACAGTGCGCAGGGTGCAGGGTGCAGCAGAGAGCCCCAAAGCAGTGAGGCCATCAGCAGGAAGAGCTCAAGACCCTCTCTAGAATTCACTGGATTGGAGAGGGGTTAATTGGATGGTTAAGTAAGGGCTAATTGGGGGATACTACTGCATTATAAGCAAAGAGTTTCTAGGGTCCTGCCACATGAGAAGAAAAGAGTGTCTGCACTAATTATGGATACGGGTAGTATCCCCCCGTAGCCTTTGCTAATAGGAGAGGGAGGCAACTGGATGCCTCTAGCCTAAAAAAATTAAAAAAATCTTGTGGTTGGACAGATCTCAGAAGTGTTATCTTAATGAATCTCCAACAAGGAACCCTTTCTGAAAGATGACCTCTTCTACTCCAAATATTCTAAGCTGCATATTTCTATGTATTTCACAGTCTGTGTGGGATATCTGGCTGCAGATCCTGGCAAGAGGTGAGGAAAATCAGGGCCTGAACCTCCGTGCACAGAAGGCAGCAGGCTGCCAGCATCCCTGGCTCATGCCTCCAGGGCAGCCTGGGCCCTGCAAGCCAAGGCACCTCCTTAACTCGCAGTGCTCCCCAGCTCCCCAGCCTGGTGGCACTCCCCATGCACAGCACTGCTCTCTCCAGACACTTTCTCCCACTCCGAGCACCAAGACCCTGTGACCATCACCTGTCCCCACCACAGGCCACCCCACTACTGGCACATGGTGGTGATGGGTGACTCCTATTTTATGCCCTGACTAATTGAGACATGGAGAAGGACTGCTTTCCAGTACATGAGGGGAAATCTCTTTGCTTTCTTCCTGGGTACGGCATCTCCATGGCGGTGACCTGCTGAGCCCCCAGACAACACAAGCTGAGGTCACATGTGCTGCATCACAGGGAGGTCTCTCTGGTGCTTCCCTGTGAGGCCCAGGCATTGCTTGGCACTGCTCACATGCTCCCCACTGCTGCCCTTCAGAGCTGCTCCACACCATGGAGTGGGGACAGGAGGCAGTGGGATGACACTGGGGCCGCTCACCGACAGGCAGAGGAGCAGGGACATGTTGGAGAGGAGTTTTAGGGTAATGAGATGGGAAGAGTGTCCTTTTTCCCTGGATGGACAGGTGAGCTGAGGGCAAGAGGGCAAGTGAGATGGAGGACTGCTGGACCAAGACCATCACCCTGGACCACAGTTCCTTGTTCCCAATGCTCCTGCGGCTCTCCACCAAGGGTAAGGACTTTGAGAGCTCCTTCCCGAGCTGATGCATACAGACCTTTTATTCCAAAAACAGCTGTGGTTCCTGGGATGTGGGGGTGACTGGACAAGATGGGGGCTGGCACAAGAGCCCTGCCTGAGGGTCCCACCTGGCTCAGGGGACAATGTGGCAGACAAGACTCCTGGGTTCTGGGGCTGTGGCTGTCCTGAGCCCCAAGGCTCCTCTGGGGCCAGCTCCATCCCCTCATGGCAAGGGGAAATCCAGGTCCAGGTTTCCCTGGGAGTGGGTCCTCCTTTGGGATCTGGCTCTGGCACGAAAGGGGGCCTGCATCCTGGAGGCTGGGGTGTCTTGCAGCTCCTGTGGGGCTCTCAAGAGCCTGCTGGAAATGCCCATGTTGGAAATGGATCCTTCACCTTGTAATAACCCCAAGGCATCTACTTGTTTGGGGGAACCTCTCTTCCTTCCCTGTGGATTCTTTTATGCTTCCAACTTTGAAGAGCATGTTTTGGGCTCAGAGATGTTGTCCTCAGATGGCCACAGCCCCTGTCCTTCTGCAAACTGAGGCCAGACCTCTGCACCCAGAAGACAGCCTGTTTGGGGGAGCAGCTTGAAAACAGGTGGGGGTGCCACGGCCACCCCACAACTCCCTGTGGCAAAGCCCAGCCCTGGCGGGGCAGCGGCTGTGCCCCAGAGTCCCGCACTGCCCGGCCACACGGGGCCACGCTGCCCCCAGACCCCGCGACGCCCCGCGTTGCCCCGCGCTGCCACACACAACATGGTGCTCCGTGGGGGAGGGGAAGGGGGCTGCCTGCAGGGTCACACAGGGCCGCAACATTGCCATGGCATTGCACCCAGTGCTGCCCTCCTATTGGTTGGCCAGGGGAGGAGGGCGGGGCTGCACTGATGGCTGGGAGGCCCTGGGGTGAGTCAAGGAGGACACTCAGGAGCTGGCTCAGCCTTGGGGCAGGGCAGGGGCAGCTGCAGGCAGCAGCAGCCGCATGGCCGGGGTGTGGGCATGGAGGTCACGGCTGTGTGCCAGGAAATCCCCAGGGTCAAATCAGTTCTGTGTCAGCAGCTGACAGGCCAGCAGGAGGCACGTGGCTCGGCTGGTGAGGATGAGGTCACTTCTGCCTGAGGACCTGACAGGCCAGCTGCAGGAGCAAGGCTTGGATGTTGATGGTGAGGTCACTTCTGAGTGACTACCTGACTGGATAGCAGGAGACCTGTGGCTGGAAAGGTGCTTGTCAGGTCACTTCCAGCTGAGCAGTTGATGGGGCAGCAGCAGGTCCCCATCTGGGACATGTGTTTTGGAGATCACTTCTGCATGAGCAGCTGATAGGGAACTTCTGTCTCAGAGGTTTGTGGGCCAGTGACATGCTTGGGGTGGTGACTGTGAGGTCATCTCTTCCTGAGTCCCTGATAGGCCAGCAGCAGGCAGGTAGGCATGGATGTGGATTGGGAGGTCTCTTTTGTCAGAGTACCTGACAGGCCAGCAGTAGCAAATGGCTGGGGAACCTTGAGGAAAGTTCTGGCTCTGCAGCCCATAGGCCAGCAGTAGGCACATGCCGTGGTAAGCGCTTGTGAGGTTGCTGTACCTGAGCAGCTGATAGGGCAGGAGAAGGCACATGGCTTGGATGTTGGTGCTGAGGTCACCTTTGGGTTTGCTGACTGGGCCCAGAGGAGGGACTGATGCCTGCAGAGCTCTACAGCAATCCAGCAATGCAACTAATAAATCAAGCAGAAGTAGATGATAATGTTCCACATCATGTGACACAAATATTATTCCACTCTGTCATCATGAGTTCGTAGTGCTACATTTTAAATGAGGATGATATTCTGTGGTAAACGAAGACAGGGAGTAGACTTTGCACTTTTTACAACCTGCTATGGGTGTCCAGGGAGTCCAGCTTGAATTTTTAGGCTGCCAAATGAGTCTAGCACTGGTGTGAGCAGTGGTGTTAGTAATCTCCGATTTCCAGTGTCCACGTGCTGTAGAAATTCTGCCCCTTGAAAACACCAGGGGTTGTGAGATTTTCCTTCAAGGTCTGAACAGCATTACTGTGCCTTGATTCCTTGATGTGGGAAGTGAAGAGGACCCTGGCTGTGCCTGGCTGTTGAGAGGAAGTGCCTATTGCAAGGCCTTGGAGGACTAGAAACAACTGGAAGGAATGCAGAGTTGGTGTTTGTGTGATTTGGGGCCCTTGGGAGTTCCCTGACTGCTGCCATGTGTGGTGCTGTGCCCTTTGTGTCCCTGAGACACAAGCATGTGTTGGCTGGCAACCCTGTGTGAGGCGAGGGGTAGGGGTGCAGCATGTCACAGGGGTGGGGGGTGGTCTGTGGCAGAGACAGGCATTGTCCCCAGTGTCTGTGTGCTGCAGACGGGTGGAGGTGTCTGGAGAGAGCAGAGCAGTGCGTGGGGAGCCCTGTCAGGCTGGGGAGCTGGGGAGCGCTACTAGGTGAGGAGGTGCCTTGGCTCGCATGGCCCAGGCTGCCCTGGTGGCATGAGGCAGGGGTGCTGGCAGCCTGCTGCCTTCTGTGCGCTGAGGTTCAGGCCTTGACTTTCCTCAGCTCTTGCCAGGATGTGCAGGCAGGGTACTGATTAAAGGCAAAGGAATGTTTTTTCTTGCTCTGAGATGAAAACCAAGCCTGCTTTTTCCCTGCTTTCATCTCATTTGCTTTTCCTAATGAGAGCTTTCCTCTGCAGCAGTGTTTGCTGAGGGAGGAGGGGGCCATGAGAGTTGTTCGTTGCCAGCTGGGTGTTAGCATGCTGGCAGCTCTTTGGGTGAGTGAAGGCCTTGTGGAGAGATGGCCTTTGGAGTCGGCAGGTGTGTTCTTGGGAGATGACTTCTAAGGGAGGCTGATGCCTTCCTGTGCACAATCTCCCTAGACAAGGAGTCCCTTTGAGTAGGCAAGGCAAGGCCAGAGTGCCCTGCAAGGGATGTGCAGCCCAGGTCTCTCTTCCTTCCCATTGCAGCCTCTGCAAGTTCCTCCACTGTCCTGCTGTGGTGTGACCTTGTTGTGCTGCAGCAGGGCAGTGAGAGATCACCCCATGTGAAGGCGTGAGTGTGCTAGGTGTGGTGTCATCAGGTGCTGCCACTGCTGCCACAGGCAAGGCGCATTTTTTTTTTGCCAGAGATTTGTGTGGGTGTGAGGAGCCCCACTTAGCTCTAGATGCATTGCTGCAAGTAGCTGGAGCCAAGGGAGTGGTGGTGAGCACACCACACCTATCCTCCAAGGAGGTTCCCGGCTTCTGGACAGGCATTGTGGACCCTGTGTGCTGGAAGCACCTGACCCTTGTCATTTTCTACATGAGCTCTTTTAAAGTTGCCCCTCCTTTTCTGAGGGGAGATTCCTAGAGATTTTGCATTGTGAACACTCTTTTTCCCCGACTCGTGCCCCCTGAGGCCTCGATGGCATAGTCTCCCTGCAGCCCTGAAAATTTCAGGTGCCAGTGAGTGGAGCATTGGGGGTCAATTGCTTGCTAAGGAAAGAGAGAGAAGTGGTCCTTCCTCCAGCCTGCCCCCTGGTGCTGGTTTAGAGGAGAGCTCCTTGTACCAAAAATGAGGACTAACAAGTTTTGCTCTGCCACACCCCAAGCTCCTTCAGTGGGTGACTTTGCTGGTGCTCTCAGACTCTCCCTGTGCCATGGCATGTGGGACCCTGGAGGCAGAGCCTTGTCTGGATTTTTCCATGTGTCATGCGCACTGCTGAAGCCTGCTGGCTTGTCTCAAGGCTTTGCCTGGGAGAGAAATGGCAGCCCTTGCTGAGACAGGGGAATGCAAATGCTTGAGAGCAGCGGAAGTCTTGTGCCATTTTCCTTGTTGGAAGCCTGCTTGTGTGGGACTGGTACCCTGGCCCTGTGCATCCTGGTCAGTGTGTCTGTGTGTGTGTGCTGCCATGTGGTTCTTTGTGAGCCCCCTTAGCAAGATGCGAGAGAGGGGGAGTGGTGCCGAAGGTATTCAGCCTCCTGCATTGAACCCCCAAAAGGGAGACCTCAGTAGGGAGTCCAGTGAGGTGAGTGCCTTGAGGGCATGTGAGGCAGAAGCGAGAGGCAAGAGCTGCCCTGCTAAGCCCCTGGGAGAGCAATTGCGCTCTGCTTCCTGGAGGTGGGAAGTGAGCCTGAGCAGGGCTGTGCGTGGCTGTTGAGAGGAAGTGCCTGTTGCAAGGCCTTGGAGGACCAGAAGCAAACAGAAGATCTGGAGAGTTGGCCTTGGTGTGTTTTGGGGCCCCGGGGGGGTTCCTGGCTGCTGTCTTGTCTCGTCCTGCCCCTGTGTGTCCCCAATGCACAGCTGCATGTTGGCTGGCAACTTTCTATGAGGCCCAGGACAGGGATGTGGTTTGTCACAGTGGTGTGGTAGGCTGAGGTGGGGAGAGACGATGGCCCCAGTGTCTGTGTGCTGTGTGCAGGAAGAGCTGTCTGGAGAGAGCAGTGCTGTGCGTGGGGAGTGCTGCCAGGATGGAGAGATTGGGAGCACTGTGAGGTGAGGAGGTGCCTTGGCTCACAGGGCCCAGGCTGCCCTGGTGGCGTGAGCCAGGAATGCTGGCAGCCTGCTGCCTTCTGTGCGCTGAGGTTCAGGCCTTGACTTTCCTCAGCTGTTGCCAGGATCTGCAGCCAGATATCCCACACAGACTGTGAAATACATAGAAATATGCAGCTTAGAGTATTTGGAGCAGAAGAGGTCATCTTTCAAAAAGGGTTCCTTGTTGGAGAATCTTGAAGTTAACACTTCTGGGATCTGTCCAACCACAACCATTTTTTAGGCTAGAGGCCTAGCAGTTGCCTCCCTCTCCTATTAGCAACGGCTACGTGGGAATACTACCCGTATCCATAATTGGTGCAGACACTCTTTTCTTCTCATGTGGCAGGACCCTAGAAACTCTTTGCTTATAATGCAGTAGTATCTCCCAATTAGCCCTTAATTAACCATACGATTAACCCTCCTCCAATCCACTGAAATAAAGAGTGTTTTAAGCCCTTCCTGCTGAAGCCCTCGCTGTTTCAGGGCTCTCTGCTGCACCCTGCACCCTGCACACTGTGCTGGGCTCTGAAACCAGATATCCTGGGGCTGACATCTATCAGGAGGCCTCAGAGAGCAGTTTAGATCATGTGGGATTTTTTTCACCCACACAGTTAACAAGGAAATGGTCTTGCCCAGATGGAGCACTCAGAGGCGCCCTTTCAAGTGGCAGAGCCGCAGTCATTAGCTTTTGAAATGGGCACAATATGGGAAACTTCCAAATGTGGTGGATGAATGGCACAGACTCAGGAGGGTTTGCGTCCTGAGACCTTTATTGTTTATTTCTGAGCATATTTAAAAAGTTAGCTGATTCAGTGGTTTCACAGACAAACTTTGCTAGACCAGTCATTATGCAGATTATGTCACAGGTAGCCAATCATTACACCGATCACGTATGCAGCGGTCATGCCTTGTACCTTGCTACTTGCTTAGAAAAGCTGTCTTGCCCTTAACCTTGGTTCTCACTGGCTTCTGCTAGTTTATCTGTACTTTCTCAGGATGTATCAGTCCCACCTGCACTGGTGTCCTTGGGTACGTTTGTCTGAGGCTCCTGTTGCTTGCTACTTGCAACTTTCCACCAGTTTAACCCTGTCATGACCCTCCACATCCAAAGACAAAGTATTTCTTCAGAAAATAATTGCCCTTTAGAAACACTTCTCCCAGATGTGCAGTGACTACAGTGAGTAGTGATGCTCAAGCACTTTCCTGCAAGTCAGCAGGAAATACTTCATGGGTCATAGCTGAGTAACTCCATGCTGACCGTTCCCAGACACCTTCTTCTCCCTCATGTGCCCAGAACTGTGATCTGAGAGGACTGGCTCCATGACACACTCCTCACCAACGTTATGCTGAATGGCCTGCAGCTCCCTAGTTTGTCCTTGTGGCCTTTTTAGAAGACGAGCACAACATATTCCTTTTTTTGGTCACTGGGACCACCCCCTGTAACCCCCAATCTCCACAACCTTTCAAAGATAATAGAGAGCAGCCTTGCTGTTACAGCAGCCAGCTCTCCCAATGTCCATGGATGCCAGCCATCCAATCCCATAGACTTCTCTGGGTTGAGTTCTTGCAAGTCATTTCTCACTCAAGACTTAGGCAATGCGGGTTGGTTTTCTCCTCAGCACTCCTGACTCTAGGCACAACAGCCCGGGAGACTTGTTGGTGAACACTGAAGCCAGGGAGGACTTGAGTTCCTCAGACATATCTACATCTGCTTTTGCTAGTATCCCTGCCCCAGTCAGCAGTGACCCCACATTTCCTTGTTTATTCTTTTATTGTCACTGAAGCAGTAGCAGCTCTTCTTCCTCTCCCTCACATCCCCTGCAAGTGTCTCTATCCCAGGGGACCTATGGCTTCCTTAACACCATCCCTACTTTGCTGGACAATATCTCTAAATTCCTCCTTTGCAGCTTCTGCCTTCTACCCCTTTCCGTATGCTGCCTTATTGCCCTGGAGTTCACGTGGGAGCTCCCTGTTTAACCAAGCTGGGGTCCAGAGATTTCTACTAATTTTACAAACTGTTCATAAGGAGCATTCTTGCGCTTGACTGGTGCTTAATTACCTGTTGGCTTTCCTGAGCTACTCTGCCCTTCAGAGCTGCCTCCCTTTGCCCATCCAATGGAGGAGCTCCATACATCCAAGCTACCCCTTCACACACAGGTTATTCCCCTCCTCATCTTCCCTGGTGGTGTCTCCTGAAGAACTTGCACCCTGCCTTTGAAGGACTCCATCATGCAGGCGATCCCACCACATCTCAGTTATTCCAACCATGTGGCACTCTTGTGACAGCTTGTGCATCTCCATTTGCCCCTGGCTGCACCTCAGGCTGCATATGTTTGCATACATTTGGGCAGCAGAGCATCAGCTGTGGTGCTGACTGAAGATTTGTCACAGGGAAACATGTTACCAAGGACCATATGCATGCAAAGGCTTTGATTGCAAGTGGTCACATACTGGCCTAGATAGCAGGTGGCAATGTAATGGTGAAAGAAGTTTCCCACTAAGAGAGCAAAGCCTGCAGTGCCCAAGGCCAGCAAAAAACAGAGCTAGGCCGTGAAGAAATGGCAGGAGAGGGGTTTGCTGCCTGAGCTGACTCTGCAGCACCTTGGGGCCTGTGACAGAGGTGAACCAATCTCCAGGCAGGACAAGATGCCACTGAAGAAGTCCCTGGTTCTGTGATCCAGCCACCCTGAGGACATCATTAGCACAGTCCCTGTTCAGATCATCCTGGGGAGTGAGAAGGGGTTCAGGAGGAGGAGAGCTAGAAGGATTTGAAAGTGCAGAGACTAGAGTGGAGCCCTTGGTGTGATGTGCCTCCCATTTGTGCAGCATGCTTGGATGTAGACAGTGCAGACTGTGCCTAAAGGCAGTGGTGGGATTCATTTGTTTGGGCACAGGCAGGAAACCCAAGATGCCCTGGGGCACTTGCACAGCAAGTGCTCCAAAAACTTGGCTTCCTGTAGGTCCAATGCTGGAACTACTAGAGACTTGTGGATGTGCTGCACACCCCAGGTGTCTGACCTGGCCCTGCCAGCTTATTTCTATGTCATTAAATCAAGTGTCTGCCCTGAATTGCATTGGCTGTTTGTAACATTGGGATGTTCCTATGTCTCAGCTTTATAGTGAGTGGAGTCCTAGTAGTGGGAGGCATCTAGTGTCATTTCAGATGGCCAAGGGAATTCTCCACCTGGCCCCCAACTCATACTCTAGAAGGATGGGGGTGTCGTAGCTGCTCCATCGGAGCAAGAAGACTCTGGCACATGCCTTGGTCCACCTCTGTCTCTTCCAATGTCACCAGGTGTTTGTGTGTTGAGCAACTGACTCCCACCCTCCATCTCCAGGGATTATAATGGGAGCTTAGACAAGGAGCTCCCATGCAGACACCTCTGTTGTGCACACTTCATTTTTTTGCAAGGGGAATCCCATGACCTTTATGTTTGTTGAGTTCACAGGAGGAATCTGCATCCCAGTGCATCCCAGGGGCTTCTAAATGGGCATGCAATGCCCAGACCGACTCATCTGATTGAAAACCTGAACCATGGGTGAATGACCTCCCTTCTTGTCCACTTCTAGGTGTCCTGCCTAGTTAAGACGTGGCAATATGGATTTCCAGGGTGCAATGTTTCCACCTCTTGTAGATAACCATTCTCTGATGAAACCATCCGCTGAAGAAACAAGTGACAATGCTGTAACCGGTCTCTCTGTATTGTTTAGAGAGGAACCATCAGTGATTATTTTAGTTTGTTCCAGTGAACATTTCCCAGGAGGAGGGAGCACAAGGGACAGAGAAATTCACTAGCTCAGCTGGGCCTCTGTACCTGAGCAGGGCCAGGCTCCTGGGATGGAGGAAGGTCATGGCAAGCAGGCAGCACTGCCTAGAGACAGCTGTGTGCAGGAGCAGTGCCCCTGAAAAGAGCAGCAGGGCTCCAGGCACTGCCTGCTGCTGCTGCCAGATGAGAGAAGACAGGGACAAGTGAAAGGCAGTGTGGAGTGGGAGGACAGAGGAGAGCTCCTTGTGGGAGAAGTCACTGAACACAGTAGGTCTCTGGCTGCAGGGCAATGCTACTGAGGTTCCTGGAAGGGTCTTCTAAACCTATTTCATCCCATGACTGATAGGCTTTTTAGGAATTGCTCTCCTTTGCAGAGGAGGGGGAGGGAATTCAGAGCAGGCATTCCCTGCCACATCGTCACAGGGACAGGGCATGCTGCTACTTTCTCCCAAGGACGGCTGCAGGGCTGTGAAGCTGGGATATGCACCCAGGTCTGTGCAGGTCTGTGATTCAGAGCAGTGTCCCTGCACTGCAGAGGAAGCTGTAAAAAAGGCTACTTGAAAGGGAAGGAGCTTTCCTTCCAGAGATTTCAGTTTCCTAATGCTGGCAGGGAGAACAAAGGAAAGAGTTTTGTGGTTTGTCAAGGAACTGGGACTCACTAACCTTCCCTCTCAGAGATCAGGAGGTCTGTGAGAAAGCTCAGCAAACCCTTTCAACCCCACCTCCACCTACAGCAACACCAACATCACCTTTATGGACTTATCAGGGTTTATGTGACCTGCTCCTTAGGACCTGTGAGCACAGAGATGCCCTGGACAGTGCTCTGATCCAGGAGGTTTCTGTAGGGCAGAACTGCGCAGAGAGAGGGTGGGACAGGGTCTGTGAGTACCAACAGGGAAAAGATGTTGGGGGAGAGAAAGCTCCAGGCAGCAGGAAGAGCCCCAGGCAGTAGAGATGGGCAGGGAATGAGAGGGAAGTGCCAACAGAATCATAATGGGAGGATGGATTTGGGCAAGTCATGGTCAGTGGTCAGTCCCTCCGATGCAGACACCTTCCTCTGAGCAAGCTCCCTGTGTCTCCTCTCCCACGCAGCAGATCCTCTGCCCTGACAGCCATGGGGTCCAGGGCATGAGCTGCCTTCTCTGCAGCCAGCCCTCCGGCAGAGGAGAGGTGCCCAACAAAGGGACTGAGAGTGACTGCCCTGCGATGTCAGTGCCTGCGAGGCGGCATGCCTAGCTGGTAAGGTGAAGGCTTTCCTGAGTTCCCGTCTGTTTCTCTCTTCTTGCGTCCCTTGGCAGAAGGATCATGGTGCTGCTCCTTGTTTCCCCTCCTGTCCATGATGCTCCTCTTCTTGCTCTTGGCCTCTCTGGGGTGGGAAGTGTCAGCTGCAGTTCAGACACTGATGCTGCAAGTTGTGCAGCAGAGGGGTCTGCATGGGAATGAGGTTGCCCCAGCCCCCTTCTGACAGTTTAAATAAAGTAGTTCCTCCAAACAAGGCTTCTCCATTCAGAGTGTTAGTAGCAAGTGTATTTTGATGAATAATGTGTATGTTTGCATGTACACTCGCGTAGACAGGCTTATTCCTGTAGTGCATGAACATGGTGCTGCCAATTAAGAAGAAAGAAAAAATATATATATTTGGCAATGGTAAAAACTGTGTGAAGTTTTGGAAATGAGGATTTCTTATCAATTCTTGCATTGTGTTATTTTTTGAGAAGATTTCAACATAGGACTAGAATCTTCTTCTTGGGTTTGTTCCATTTGGCTACATAGAGAGGCTATTGCTGCTTGAGATGCCCTGGGATAGCTGTGTTCATATGTGGTGCTGGAAATTTGGGACGCTTCTTGCAGATAACCATCTTCTGATGAGACAAATTGCAATGCTGGAATCAGTCTTCCTTCAGTGTTTAAAGAGGGACCATTGGTGATTATTTTAGTCTACTTAATGAACATTTCCCAGGAGGAGGGAGCACAAGGGACAAAGAAATTCACACCTTCGGCTGGGCCTCTGCTCCTGAGTGGGACCAGGCTCCAGGGATGGAGGGAGCTCATGGCAACTGGGCAGCACTGCCCAGAGACAGCTTTGTGCAGGAGCAGCTCCTTTGCAAAGAGCAGCAGGGCTCCAGGCACTGCCTGCTGCTGCTGACAAGACAGAAGTTGAAGGCCGTGTAGAGTGAGACCACAGAGGAGAGCTCCTTGAGGTAGAAATCTTCACAGCCCCTGACACGGTAAGTTTCTGGCTGCAGAGCAATGCTACTGAGGTTCTTGGAGGAACCCAGTCTTCTAAACACAGCCCATCAAATGATGGGATTTTTAAGGATCACTTTCCTGGCTTCTCCTTTGCAGAGGAGGGGAAGATGCTTCAGAGCAGGATTCCTGCCGCACCGTCACAGGGACAGGGCATGCAGCTCCATTCTGCCAGGGGTGGCTGCAGGGGCGTGAAGCCAGGGAGCATACACAGGTCTGCGCAGGGCTGTGATTCAGAGCAGTGTCCCTGCACCCCAGGGTGCTGTGTACCCAGTGCAGTGACTCTGCTGCCTGTGAGGGTCAGCCCTCAGCCTGCCTGGGGAGCTCCCCAAAGCAGTGTGGGGAGAAGCTCTGGGTGGCAGGAGAGACCCCCAGCAGGGCAGGTTCATTCTCCTTCTGGGAAGTTGCTGCGTGGGTCAGGGTCATGGTTGCTCACAGCTCCAGCTCACCCTGAGCACATTCCTGAGGGGACTTTTCAATATGGAGCTCAAGAGAAGGGCTGCTTGAAATGGTAGGAAGTTTCCTCTTAGGGTATGTGCTTTCGGTTCCCTAATTTTGGCAAGAAGACCAAAGGAAAGAGTTTTCTGGTTTGACAAAGAACTGGGACTCCTAAACTTTCCCTCTCAGAGATCAATAGGTCAGTGAAAAAACTCAGCAAGCCCCTTCATCTTCATCCGGCCTGCAGACAGCATCAGCATCACCTCTAAGGCATTATCAGGCTTCATGTGACCTGTTCCTTAGGACTTCTGAGCACAGCAATGCCCCTGGCCAGTGCCCTGTCCCGGGAGGATTCTGTAAGGTAGACCTGAGCACACACAAGGAAGGTTGGGTCTTGGGACAGAGAAGGAGCTGCTGGCAGCTCAAAGGCATGGAAGCCCTCGCTTTGAGCCACCTCCTCTGCAGCCAGACCTCTGGCAGAGAAGAGGGGCATCTCTCGTGCCGTGGGTCCATTTCGTGCTGCCTGACAAAGGGGCTGAGAGTGACTGTCCTGCAATGTTGCCATCTGCGAGGTGGCACGCCCAGCTGGGTAAGGGGAAGGCTTTCCAGAATGCCTCTCCGTCTCTCTCCCTGCCTCCCTTGGCACCAGGATCATTGTGTTACTCCTTGTCTCCCCTCCTGTCCATGCTGCTCCTCTTGTTCTTGGGCTTTCTGGGGTTGGCTGTTTTCAGCTGCAGTTCAGATATTGATGCTGCAAGTTGTGGAAGAGAGGGCTCTGCATGGGAATGAGGTTGCCCCAGCCCCCTTCTAACCTGTGGAGCTCCAGGAAATGCAGTCTGTGGGGCTGGGAAATGAGCTGACTCTCCCTTAAGGAGAGCCCATCTTCAGTCCTAACGGTCCTTTGACCGTTTCCTTGTGGTGCCCTGCCAGGCTGCCACCTGCCTTCTAGAAAGGCACTGCTGCCTCATAGCATCACTGTGATATCTGAGAGACCCATGAGGAAGGTGCAGAGATGCTGAGAGTATGGAGATGGTGGTGGGAGGCTGTATGTGGGCATCTGAAAAGAGCCCTGTGTGTCCTTGTCTAGAAGGGGAGTGTGGAGAGCTCCCTCAGGTGCCTGGAGAAAGGGAGAGAATTTTGGAGCTGTGCACTTTGAAACTGGACTCCTCTGCTCTCAGCAGGGGCGGGTTTCTTTTTAGAGTAACATCATCCTCCAGCTCAAAGATGTGCGAGCACAGGAGAGCTGGGAATGAGACTAATAGACAGATGAGCTGTCCCCACTCTGCACCAAGTGACAGTGGATACTTTCCTGTCAGGACTCACAGTAGAAATGCCAAGGATTTCCATTTTTAAAGAGCACTCCCCAGGGGTGACAAGGGCATCTCAAAGAAAATAAACAATATTTTAAAATCCCTAAAACTCTGTTCCTCAACCCTCATTCTTTACAAATCGGAGTGAAGATGCTGAAAAGACCTTCCACAAGGTAAGTGGACTTCTTTTGACAGAAACTGTGAGTGTCAGAGCTAGTCACCCCCATTCCCATGAACCCTCTTCAGGTACAGCAGGACGGACTCCTGTGGAGCCCACGGGCAGAGGTCCCTGCTCCTTGTGACACACTCAGGCAGCACAAACCAGAGCTCAAGCAAGGGAACTGGGCAAAGGCCCTCCCAAAAAAGAGAGAAGCCATGTGGGATTTTTAATAAGAAATGGAATGTTTTATTAATGTATTTATTTTCCTTTCAAAGTCTCTCCTAACTTGTCCCTGTCTTTTTCTCCCTGGAGAGTCCCTCATGCCCAGTGGGAGCCAATGTCCAACAGCAGCTCCCTCAATGAGTTCCTCCTCCTGGCATTTGCGGACACACGGGAGCTGCAGCTCTTGCACTTCTCCCTCTTCCTGGGCATCTACCTGGCTGCCCTCCTGGGCAATGGCCTCATCATCACAGCTGTAGCCTGCGACCACCACCTCCACATCCCCATGTACTTCTTCCTCCTCAGCCTCTCTGTTCTGGACCTTGGCACGGTCTCCACCACAAATCTATGACCGATTCCCTGAGGGACACAAGGGCCATTTCCTACTCAGGATGTGCTGCTCAAGTCTTTCTGTTTGTCTTCTTGTTAGCAGGAGAGTATTCTCTCCTCACTGTCATGGCCTATGACCGCTATGTTGCCATCTGCAGACCACTGCACTACGGGACCCTCATGGGCAGCAGAGCTTGTGTCAGAATGGCAGCAGCTGCCTGGGCCAGTGGTTTTCTCAATTCTCTCCTGCATACTGCTAACACATTTTCAATATCACTCTGCCAAGGCAACACAGTGGACCAGTTCTTCTGTGAGATTCCCCAGATCCTCAAGCTCTCCTGCTCAGACTCCTACCTCAGGGAAGCTGGACTTCTTGTGGTTACTGCCTGTTTAGTCTTTGGGTGTTTTGTTTTCATTGTGCTGTCCTACGTGCAGATGTTCACTGCTGTGATGAGGATCCCCTCTGAGCAGGGATGACGCAAAGCCTTTTCCATGTGCCTGCCTCACCTGGCTGTGGTCTCCCTGTTTGTCAGCACTGACATGTTTGCCTACCTGAAGCCTCCCTCCCTCTCCTCCCCAGCTCTGGATCTGCTGGTGGCTGTTCTGTACATGGTGGTGCCTCCAACTCTCAACCCCCTCATCTACAGCATGAGGAACAAGGAGCTCAAAGATGCCCTGAGGAAAGTGATTTCATGGACACTTTTCAGCAGTGGTAACATTGCCATTGTTCTCCACAAATGACTCCCATTGTGTCCCCTACCAGGACTGAGCTTTGTTTGTTCACTTTATTTTTAGTATTACTAGTATTACTGTTGTTATTATTGTTACCCCATTGCTACAGAAATGGTTGGATTCATTCCACCTTCACTGAGACTGCTCTGTCTCACCCGATGCCCATATAAGGTTTTGTCTAACACTGGGTCAGAGCTGACTCCCTCACAGTGTCTCTGTAATAAAGTAGGTTCTTGCAGGTGCAGTGCCTGACGGTTGGGCTCCTCCTCCAAAGCTTCTGTCCCTTATGTCGTGTACCCAGCCCATATCCTTGAGACAATCTCGCCCATCCTTTGTGCTGGTCCGTACTCCAAAAGTCACCCCCATACAAGGCTCCATGCCCAGCTGGAGGACTGGATGTCCAGCTGTGAGCCCTGAGAGGACAAGCCCTCTGTTGGGTCACAGAATCGCTGAGGTTGGAAGGGACCTCTGGAGATTATCTAGTCCAAACCCCCCTGCTCAAGCACGGTCACCTAGAACACATTGCACAGGATTTCATCCAGGCGCGTTTTGAATTTCTCCAGAGAAGGAGACTCCACACCTCTCTGGGAAACCTGTGCCAGTGCTCTGTCACCCTCACAGTGAAAAAGTATTTCCTCATGTTCAGGTGGAATTGTCTGTGTTTCAGTTTGTGCCCGTTGCCTCGCGTCCTGTCACTGGGCACCACCGAAAAGAGTCTGGCCCCATCCTCTTGACACCCTCCCTTCAGATATTGTACACATTGATAAGATCTCCTCTCAGCCTTCTCTTCTCCAAGCTAAACAGGCCAAGCTCTCTCAGCCTTTCCTCATAAGAGAGATGCTCCAGTCCCCTAATTGTCTTTGTAGCCCTTCGCTGGACTTGCTCCAGTAGTGCCACATCCCTCTTGTACTGGGGAGCCCACAACTGGACACAGTACTCCAGATGTGGCCTCAGCAGGGCTGAGGAGAGGGGGAGAATCACCTCCCTCCACCTGCTGGCAACACTCTTCCTCATGCACCCCAGCATACCATTGGCCTTCTTGGTCACAAGGGCACACTGCTGCCTCATGGTTCACTTGGTGTCCACCAGCTCTCCCAGGTCCTTCTCCGCAGAGCTGCTTTCCAGCAGGTCAGCCCCCAACCTGTACTGCTGCATGGGGTTATTCCTCCCCAGGTGCAGGACCCTGCACTTGCCTTGTTGAACTTCATGAGCTTCCTCTCTGCCAACCTCTCCAGCCTCTCCAGGTCTCTCTGAATGGCAGCACAGCCCTCTCGTGTATCCGCCACTCCTCCCAGTTTTCTATCGTCAGCAAACTTGCTGAGGGTGCACTCTGCGTCTTCATCCAGGTCATTGATGAAGAAGTGGAACAAGACTGGACCCAGTCCTGACCCCTGGGGGAAACCGCTAGCTACAGGCCTCCAGCTAGACTCTGCACCGCTGATCACAATGCTCTGAGCTCTGCCATTCAGCCAGTTCTCAATCCACCTCACTGTCCACTCATCTAGCCCACACTTCCTGAGCTTCCCTATGAGGATGTTATGGGAGGCAGCGTCAAAAGCCTTGCTGAAGTCTAGGTAGACAACATCCACTGCTCTCCCCTCATCTACCCAGCCAGTCATTCCATCAGAGAAGGCTATCAGATTGGTTAAGCATGATTTCCCCTTGGTGAAGCCATGCTGACTACTCCTGATCACCTTCTTGTCCTCCACATGCTTGGAGATGGCCTTCAGGATGAGCTGCTCCATCACCTTTGCAGGGATGGAGGTGAGGCTGACTGGCCTGTAGTTCCCTGGGTCCTCCTTCTTGCCCTTTTTGAAGACTGGGGTGACATTGGCTTTCTTCCAGTCCTCAGGCACCTCTCCTGTTCTCCAGGACCTCTCAAAGATGATGGAGAGTGGCTTAGCAATGACATCTGCCAGCTCCCTCAGCACTCGTGGGTGCATCCCATCGGGGCCCATGGATTTGTGGGTGTCAGGTTTGCTTAAATGATCTCTAACCCGATCCTCCTCCACCAAGGGAAAGTCTTCCTTTCTGCAGACTTTCTCTCTTGCCTCCAGGGTCTGGGGTTCCTGAGGGCTGGCCTGAGCAGTAAAGACTGAAGCAAAGGTGGCATTCAGTAACTCTGCCTTCTCTGCATCCTTCGTCACCAGGGCACCCACCCCATTCAGCAAAGGGCCCACATTTTCCCTAGTCTTCCTCTTGCTACTGATGTATTTGAAGAAGCCCTTCTTGTTGTCCTTGACATCTCTAGCCAGATTTAATTCCAAATGGGCCTTAGCCTTCCTCGTCGCATCCCTGCATACTCTGACAACGTTCCTCTATTCCTCCCAAGTGGCCTGGCCCCATTTCCGCTTTCTGTATACTTCCTTCTTCTGGTTGAGTTTTGCCAGGAGCTCCTTGCTCATCCATGCAGGTCTCCTGCCTCCTTTGCTTGACTTCCTACTCATAGGGATGCACCGCTCTTGAGCCTGGAGGAGGTGATGTTGGAATATTAACCAGCTCTCTTGAACGCCCCTTCCTTCTAGGGCCCTAACCCATGGGATTCCTCTGAGTAGGTCCCTGAAGAGGCCAAAGTTTGCTCTCCTCAAGTCCAGGGTTGCGATCCTACTTAGTGCCCTGCTGCCTCCTCGCAGGATCCTGAACTCCACTGCAGCCAATGCTACCCCCAACCTTCACATCTTCAACCAGTCCTTCTTTGTTTGTTAGTACAAGGTCCAGCAGCACACCTCTCCTTGATGGCTCCTGCACCACCTGTGTCAAGAAGTTGTCACCAATGCTCTGCAGGAACCTCCAGGACTGTTTGTGCCTAGCCGTGTTGTCTTTCCAGCAGATATCGGGGTGGTTGAAGTCCCCCATGAGAAGCAGGGCCTGGGATCGTGAGGCTACTTCCAGCTGTCTGTAGAAGGCCTCATCGACGACTTCTTCCTGATCAGGTGGCCTGTAGTAAACACCCACAACAGTGTCACCCATGCTAGCCTGCCCTTTCATCCTTACCCATAAGCTCTCGACTCGCTCTTCATCCACCCCTAGGCACAGCTCGATACGTTCCAGTTGCTCTCTCAGATAAAGAGCAACTCCACCACCTCGCTTTCCTGGCCTGTCTTTCCTAAAAAGCACGTAGCCATCCATGACAGCACTCCAGTCATGCGAGCTATCCCACCATGTCTCTGTAATGGCAATGAGATCATGGCCCTGCGACCGCACACATATCTCTAGTTCTTCCTGTTTGTTCCCCATGCTGCGTGCGTTGGTGTACAGGCATTTCAGGGAGGTGATCGAGCATGCAGGTTTCCCAGGAGGGATGCAAGAGGATCCTCCATAGCCACATCCCATGCGCACTTCCCTGGCTGCATTCACCTGCTGGAGGCATCCCGACTTGAGCAGTCTTTTGCCAGCTACCCTGGCACTAAAACTCTCCCCTTCCCCCATCTTTCCTAGTTTAAAGCCCTCCTTACCAGGTTGGCCAACCTGTTGGCAAAGACCCGCGTGCCCCGCCTCATGAGGTGGATCCCATCTCCCACCATCAGTTGTCGATCTTCAAACAGGGTCCCATGGTCGTAGAAACCAAAACCCTGTTGCCAACACCAGCGGCGCAGCCAGTCGTTAACCTGGAAAGTCCGTCTCCTCCTCCTCCCATCCATCCCCCTCACTGGCAGGATTGAGGAGATGACCTGGACTCCCAGGCCCTTGACCACCATCCCCAGAGCTCTGAAATCCTGCTTGATGGTCTCCAGTTTGCCCTTGGTGTCATTGGCGCCCACATGGAAGAGCAGCAGTGGGTAATAGTCCGAAGCATGGACAAGCCTTGGCAGTCTTTGCATGACATCACTCACATGAGCCCCCAGCAGGCCACAAACCTCTCTAGACATGAGGTCAAGTCGGCAGATAGATGCCTCCGTCCCCTGCAGCAGGGAGTCCCCCACAACAATCACCCGCTGCTTCTTCCGGGCATTCTGGCTGGGCACAGGATGTGTTGTCCCAGGTACTTCCCTGGCAGCCATGTCCATCTCCTCCTCATCCTGGAGGGCACTAAACCTGTTCTTCAGCTGCAAGTCTTTGGGAGGAGTAGGAGCCTTTCTCCTCCCACGGGCAGTGACCAGTTTCCAGCCTTCTTCTAGGATGTTATGATGTACCATTTCACACGGCACAGAGCCCTCTGGCAACTCCACTGCTGTGGGGGGTTGGGACTCCCGAAGCTGCACAGTCTCCAAGAATACCCTGTCTATCTCTTGCTCTGCTTCTCGGATGCTGCGCAGCCTACTGACTTCCTCCTGTAACTCCCTTACCTGACAACACAACTCATAAACAGCAGCACACCTCCTGCAGGAGAGCTGACTGCCAGCCCAGGCCTCCCGGAGAGGCCCCAAGCACTCCCTGCAGCCTGAGACCTGTAGAGCTACATCTACTGTCAGAGGGTCGGTCTGGGTCCAAGCCTCTGACACAGCAACTCCAACAGCCACTGGGGAACACACTGTGCAGCATGTCACAACCATACTTGAAGGAAACGTACACCACAGGGAACAGAAACAAAGGTTCCTTCATGCACCCTTCTGCACAAACCACTGCCTCTGTTCACTGCGCTCTCTTAGCTGTGCTCTAGGCCTGGATCTTATATAGGCCTCTCCCTAGCACTGGCTAAGAGGGTGCTTGACCCGCCACTGGGATCAAAGACTCCAACTCCCTCTGGTCAGGGGCAACCAAGAGAGCTCGTTAGCAGCAGCCACTTCTAGCTAGAGCTTTTCCCATGAGCTTTTCCCAGGAGAAGTCAAGGCCTCCTGCAGTTGTCCTTGCCTAGCTTCCGCTTTCCTGTTCACAGCAATCACCTTCTGGTTCCTCGGGGGTCCTCAGAAAGCCCACAACTTCCAGCAAGATCCTCAAGTTCTAGTCAGAGCCCAAACACTGCTGTGCAAACTGCTGCCTCTGTTCGCTGCCTCTGTTAGCTGCGCTAACAGAGGTCCTCTGCAGGGCTGGCAGGGAGCATGCAGAGGAGGTCCTGGGGCCATCTGCTGGGCCTGTAGACCATCCTCGTCCCATGGGGGGCCTCAAGCAGGGTGCCTCAGAGCAAAGACCCAGCTCAGCTTGTTGCTGCATGAACAGAGAGGAGAAACTGCCCCAGGAAACTGCTCACACACCCAGCCACTTGTACCAGTCATTTCCAGCACCGGTCATTCCCCACGGTCCTGGTGAGGGGTGATCTTTGAATGTGACCAGCTTTGTCTGCCTGCTGACCTCAGCACTTGTCTTAGGGGAATGGCCAGCACTGCCTGGCCTCTTTGCAGGCTCAGACCTCATCAGACCCCAGAGCATGGCCTTCTGCTAACCCCGGGTGGACAGAGACAGGGCTGGGCAGGGTCTGGGGACTGGTGGGAGGCTGCCAGGCAGGAGGGCCGCAGTGGCCAGGGCACCAAGGACTGTCATGGGGACCATGGTGGGGGGATGTTTCCCCACCTCAGAACGCTCCCTGTCCTGTGTGGTGCCTGCACAGTGGGGGCCGTGGGACTGCATGCAAGGCAGCAGGGCTCGGTCAGTGGAGTGATGAGGCACAGATGGGAGCCACAGCATTCCAGAAGCTCCTGACAGGCACGGAAGTGACTCACTGTTGCTAGCAGGACTGGGGGGGTTCTTAAGTGCTACAGGCACCAGCACCACTTGCCAGGACTCTACACTGTGCCCCTTGTTCTGTGTCACCATCCTCTCTCAGGAGCACTGCCAGGTGCACGACTCCCAGCCCAGGTGTGGAGAGGAGCTGCTGGAGGTCTTCTCTTCTCATGCCTGCTGCCCTTGGCTCTGCCCTGGCATTGGCCCACAGGCTCTGCTGTGGGACATGTTATGTCTCCATATGCTCTCTTCTGAGACCATGTAGGGACCTGCAGCACATAGCTCTGCTTGGAGATGGCCACTATGGCCTGCCTGCATATTCCCAGGAGATCCCAGCAAGGTTGTGCTTCGAGACAAGGCTGTGATTGTCCTCAGTCAAAGTAGACGGGATGTTATGGCTGAGGGCCAAGGGGAGGAAAGGTCAAGAGACAACAAGGAGAAGATGCAGGAAGGGAAATTCCAAATGAGCTGAAGGAAAAAATAAAGAAATAACCATGGTAGTTCAGCAGCACTGCGGCACGGGACAGCAAATCTTTAAAAACTCTCCTGGAGAAGGGATCTACCAACTTGAATCTAAATGTAAAGTTAGCCCAGCTCAGAGCACAACATGGTTCTGCAGATTTACAGCGGTACCTCCGAATCCAAATCCTCTAGGAGGAAGGGGTTAGAAGGCAAAGTCCTGGGCAGGGGACACTGTTGTAGGGTTGAGGCCTTGCTGGCATTTGGACTGCCCGGTCAAGCCTGTCCTCAGAGCTACACAGTGAGCAAGGTCATCCTCAAAAGGAGTCTCTGCTCCATGGACAACAGGAGTCAAAGCAGTGCCGGGAGACTACAGAGAAGTTCCCAGGAACACACCAGGCATTCAGGCCCTTCCACTGCTGAAGTGTCCCCAGACCGGTGCTTTGCATCCTGGGTCTTAAGGGCTGAGAAATCTTTAGAGCCAGAGCAGATCGGAGTCCCCTCCCCTGGACTCATGGGTTACAGGGCATCAGCAGGGCTGTACTGGCTGCAGGGAGGGAATCACTGCCCAGGGCATGAGCAGATCCCCCTCTGCCCTCCCTTCTCGCTCTTTACTCCCCGAAAGAGAGATTGTGTTTCCCATGTTGGCCCTTCCTGCCGAGCTGTATAACCAGCTGGAGGAGATGCAGGCTTCACCCTGGTGAAATGCAGGAGAGCCCAGTCTCACCTAGAGGAGCAGGGTCCCACCCCACCTGCTGGGAGGCCAGGTCTGCAGGCTGCAAACCCCACTCTCTTCCCCGCACACCTCCTGCCTGGGGCTGCAGGGTGCCCAGCAAGAAGGCAGGCATGCCTGGGGGTCTGGTGCCATTGGGGTGGTGGACTTTGGACCAGCCTCTGTCTGTAAGGGACTCAGGAGCTTCTCCGCCTCCATGTTAGTGTCAAAGTTTGTGTCCCAGCTTCTCTCTGGAGAGCTGAGGATTTCATTCTTGGGAGAAGGGGAAAAAGGAAAGCCTTTTTTCCATGGAATCACCCCGTCAACCCTCTACTGCCTTTTCCTTCTCTATCACCCCAGAAGTCTTTTGGCAGTGGCATTTTTTTGGTTTCTGACGCTCTACCTGACCCTGCTTTGAGCAGCAGCTTGCGCTACAGGCCTCCTGTGGTCTCTTCAAGCTGAATTATCCTGAAAGCCTATGATCTCAGGCCCCATTTCAAGCACAAAGCAAATGTCTCTGGGACAGGAGTCCCTTGTGTTTTATGTGACCATCTAAAAGGGGGCAGGTGAACACCTCCTCCTCCCTGTTGACTGTAAGGGCAGCCTGGGAGGCACTGCCTCAGGCATATCTACATTACTCTGGAAATTCTTTGCATCCACCTTCAACCACCTGAAAGTCCATTGCCTGGATCCCCTCAGTGGTGAGGGGAGAAGAGCAAGCTTTTCTGCAGTGTGATTTCTGTACCTCTGTGGTTTGCGCATCTATGTAGATGGTGCCATCCTCCCCTTGGTTTCTTGCGTGAAGCTCAGGCTGGATGGCGATGTGAATGTGGAGGTTGTCTGTCACTGCTGTGACCGCGAGATGGTGGAGAGGTAAGAGGAATAACAGAGTCACCGTTCCGGACTGTAGGAGAGAGGATTTCATCTTGTTTGGGATGGAGTTAGGCAAGCCAAAGCACAGCTGGAGCTGGAGCTGGATCTGGATCTGGATCTAGGAGAGGATGGGGAGGGTAACCAGAAGGGCTTATGTAAGGACGTTGGCAGCACAAGGCAGGCAGCCAAGGAGAATGTGTTCTCCCTGCTCAGTCAGGCAGGGGACGTAGTGACAAAGAGAGGGGAAAGGCTGAGGAGCTCATTGCCTCTTTCACCTTGTCTTTTCCTGGTCTTGTCTACTGACAGGCATCCCTGGCCCCCGAGTCCTTTGGCAGCATCTCTGTTAGCAAAACCTCACCCATGGTAGAGGACCATGCAGCTGGGGAGGACTTTTGCCCAGTGGGAATACACAAGTCCATGGGACCACATGGGAAGCACGCCAGGGTGCAGGGAGAGGTGGCTGGAGTCACTGCAACACTGCTCCCAATTGTCTATGAAATGTCAGGGTAATCAGGGAGGTTCCTGATGACTGGGAAAAGGCAGACATCTCAGCCATTTTGCAGAAGGGCAAGAGGGAGGGTGTGGGGAACGACAGGCTGGTCATCTTCATCTCAGTCCCTGGGAAGGTGATGGAGCAAATCCTCCTGGAAACCATCTCCAAGCATAGGAAGGAGAAGGCCTGGAAGAGGCAGCATGGGTTGATCAAGGGGAAATGGAAACCATGCCTGACCAACCTGATTGCCTTCTACCATAGATGATCGCCTGCCTGTACAATGAAAAGGGAGTGTAGCGAGATGATTTAGCGACTCCTTTAAAATGTCACAGTAAGACAGGTATGTTGAGATTTGTGCAAATTTGGCCATCCAGAAGCAGAGTATTTCCTTGAAGCTGGTCACCCTGCTTTCCTCATCAGTCGAGAGAGCTTGACACCTCAGAGTGTGATGTGCTCTGCGCAAAGAGTGAGGAGTGGCATGGACAGCCATGGGCAGGGGGTGGTTTTCTGAGCTGTTGGGTCTCTCTGAGAAACAAAAATACCTTGTTTAGTGGTGTAGGCCAAATTATAACAGAAATGGTTAGAAAATTCCTTTAAAAATGAAACAAGAAAGAAATTAAGTAAAAGTTTGAAAGCAGAGAAATGTTTTACACTTTACAGCTTTTATATTTTTTGAGTTATTATCTTTCCTGATTTGTTCTGTTTTGTAAACTAGTCTTTTGGGGCGATTATGCATTACCTTTTTGTCCAAAAAGAAAAGTAATTTTCAGAACTGGGGTTGGGATGCAGTCACAGGGTCATGGACAGGTGGTGCTATTGCAGGTGCCCTGGTCCCCTCTGCCCAGCCTTCCTCTGCAGCTCCAAGGGACTCCAGTCTCCAGGGCCAGGCAGGGACCTCAGAGACGCCGGGGCCTCTCCAAGTGCCACTGGGTGCTTGTGTTTGGACAGCTGAGCTCTGCCTGGAAAGGTGAAGAACTGTTTTCAACATTTCAAAAATAGGAGCACACTTTCATCAGCTCAAATGATTGTCTAATTTTAATGTAAATGTTTTCCTATGATGAAATAATGGAAATCTTCAGGAAGAGAGTTAGTCTCGGAAGAAGAAATATCGATCTGCCCATTAACTTGCATGACCACTGCTCTGTCTCTTAGGCTGTGGATTTAATCTCAGTAACCTTTCACATTTTTCCATATATCCTGCTGAATTGGTCATTTCTAAAGTCATCTTTGCATCAGACTCTCTGGGCATGTGCACAGTTGAGGATTCTATTTTAGTTCTTATGACACTGGATGAAGTTTATATTTCTTTCTTTGCAATTAAGACAAATCCTTCTGTGTCTGTCTGCAGCTAGTTCTCGAAGGAAAGCAGGTGGGAATTGGTGCACATGAGCTGCAACATTCAGCTACAGCCTTGAGTGGCAAAAGGTTCGATTTTCACAAGAGTGATCTGATGTCCCCAGTGGCTGATGAGGGAAAAGGCAGGGCTGGCGTACTGGGGAGGAATGTTCTCCATACATGTCTCCTATCAAAAATACTGCTTTGCCTACAGGTCCTGACTTCATTAGGAGACAGTCTGGATCAATATGAATTGGAGAATGAGGGTATCACTTATTCTGAAAACTGAAGAAAGCTTAAGAAGCTTAAGAAGCACACAACTTTCTTTTCAGGTGCTCATTGAAATCTGCCTAATTTCAATACACTGCTGCAAACTTTCCAATTAGCGACACAAAAAATTGAAGAGCTGAAGAAAATTATGGAAAGAGGCATGGCTCCTTAGGGTTTTTTTTTCTATTTTTTTTCTTTTTCTTTTTCTTTTTCTTTTTTTTTTGCATTTTAATGACCCCTCGGGTGTATTTGGTGCTGAGCCCATGAACTCCAGATCCTGAGAGGAGGCTGAAGCAACCTCTCCAGAAGTTAAAGTCAGAAGAAAATCCCAAGTTTCTTTAAAGATAAGGGGTCCCACTGAGGTCCATTACTGACAAAACCTCCACAGGGGCTGATTAGAGCTGAAAGTCGGAGGCCCTGATTGCAGGTAGGCAAAGGCAATGTGAGGGTGGCTGTGATGCCAAGTCAACCTTGATGTGTGTTATCAAGCAGCGACCAGGCCCTGACAGCCAGCTCCTGGAAAGGGTGATGCTTTCCATCCTGCATTGCTCAGGGCTCTTCCTGGGGACAGTTTGCGGGTGGGAGTGCACATGCCGAGTGCAGGACAGTGATACAATACCTCCTGGACTCCCAAGGGACAAGGAGGCAGCAAGGCCACAGCGTTTTATGGAAACAGCGTCTTCTCTTTGGCCTTGGTGGCAGAAACACCATGTCATAGCCAAGAGGACAAAGACTTAGCTGTGCTGGGAGCTTTCAGCCTTGGCAGTGCCCTCGGCCATCTCCACCACAGGCTGTCCTATGCTTTCCCACGCCTGTGCCTCTTTCCCTGCACACTGTACACACCCAAGCTGCTTCCCCACCTTGCTCTCACCCCGCGATCTCCCTGCCTCTCCTGAGGTTTTCCTGTCCTCGCTTGCTTTTCCTTGAAACACAAAGCCAGGGGCTGATCACAGGTTCCCTCTGGGTGACCTGTTGCACCTCAGCACTACCCTATGAGTTACATTCTTTTGACCTGAAGTCCAGTCTGAACCTCTCAAGTTGCGGTTTGTGGCTCTTTCCCCTTCTCATGCTGTATCCCACTACCAAGAAAAGCTCTATCATCTCTGAAACCACCCTTCAAGCAATCAGAGTTTCCTACTCTACTGCCTTTTGCCTCCACTTCACCAGACTAAAGAAGCCCAAGTCCCTCAATCTCTCCTAATGGATGGGTTTATTCCCACCTAGGCACAGCACTTGGCACTTCTCTTGTAAACCTTCATGAAGTATCTGTTGTCCAAATCATTCAATTTTCTTCTGGACTGAACGAAAATCCTCTGTGTCAAAACAAAACAAACAACCTCCCCCCCCCCCCAAAAAAAAAAAAAAGAACAGAGCACCAATGAGTTAAGGGTAAGCAGGACTGGCGTGTGCTGTAGCGGACGAGATCAGAGTGGTAAAAGAGACAGACTTAGGAGGGTGGAAGAAAAAAAACAGGGAAATTAGAAGTGAAGCAAAGGATAGCTCAGGGCTGTCTTGGGGATTCCTGCCAAGAAGCCCTGCATCTGAATAATTCTGACTGGAAGACGACAAGAAAGCTGGCCTCCTTCCACTGTCACGGGGCACATGCATGCTTTCCCTGACATCAACGAGAATATCAATAAGTGGCTAGAATCACGGATTCCTTCAGGGTGGTAGGGAGCTCAGGAGGTCTCCAGCCCAATCTGCTTGCTCACAGCAGGGTCAGCTCTGGGGTCAGAGCAGGTTGCTCTGGGCTTCATCCAGTCTGGTCTTGGCAGCCTCCTAGGGAGGAGACTGCACAGCCTCTCTGGGCAGCCATTTCCAATCCTTGACCATCCTTGCAGTGGAAAAGCTTTTCCTTATCATGTGCATGGACGTCTCTTCTTCCAGCTTATGACCGTTGTCTCTTATCCTCCCACCATGCACCCTGGTGAAGAGCCTGGCTCCATCTTCTTGAGGACCTCCTCATAGCCGTTGGAAGGGTACTATGAGATGCCTCCAAAGCCATCTCTTCTCCAAGTGGAACCAGCCCCATTTCCTCACAGAACAAGTGCTCCCCCTCCCCGACTACTGTGAGGGCCCTCAGCGAGACTCACTCCCAGTTATCATCCTCTTTCTTGTTCTGGGAACCCAAACCTGGATGGAGGGTTCTACATGTGCTCTAATGAATACTGACTAGAAGGCGATCACCATTCCCCTCGACTTCCTGCCTGTGCTCCTGCTCATACAGCCCACGATGCTTCTGGCCGCCTTTGCAGCCAGGGAACACTGCTGGTTCATGTTTTGCCTCCTGTCCCCCAGCACCCTCACGTCCTTTTCCACAGAGCTGCTCCCCAGGCCCTCAGGCCCCAGCCTGTGACACAGTGGGGTGTTGGTTTATCGCAGATGCAAGCCCTGACATTTGTCCTTGTTGAATTCCATGAGGTTGCTGACAGCCCATTCCTCATGCCTGTCTAGGTCCCTCTCAATGGCAGCCTTCAAGCATAGGACTGGACCCCCCTGCCTTCTGTTTGGGGTCATCTACAGGCATGATGAGTGTTTCCTCTTCCATGTCACTGATACAGATGATAAACAGGACAAGTTCCTGGAGAGAGTGGAGGTGCTCCACTTCTCCCTGGCCTCCAGGAAGAGTCCTACCCATTCACCACTGCCCTCAGAGCCTCTGATAATCCAAGCAGCTTTTTACCCATCTGGTTGTCTGCTCTTCTAGACTTTAACGTTCTAACATGCATGCAAGAATATTGTGGGAGACAGTCTCAAACACCTTGCTAAAGTCTAGTTAAAGAACATTTACTCTTCTCCGTCCACAAATACAGTTATTAATTCATAGTAGGCAATCAGGTTGGTTAGGCAGAATTTACCCTTGGTAAATGCATGCTAACTGTTCCCAGGCACCTGCTTCTCCTTCATGTGCCCAGAAATGTGATCTGAGAGGATTCACTGCATGACTCACTCCTCACCAAAGGGAGGCTGAACTGCTTGCAGCTCCCCAGGTTGCCCTTGTGGCCTTTTTTGAAGATGGATGTAAGAACTGCCTTTCTGCTACTATCCCACCCTGATCAGTTCCTCCCTGTTTGAAATTTCCAGGTAAAAGAAAGCATCACCCGCATCGGCCCATCTGGCAGCTGTGCGAAGAAGTTGTCCTTGATGCCCTCCAGAAACCTCGTGGCCTGCTTGCACTCTGCTGTTTGGCCTTCCAGTTCATGTCAGGGGAATTAAAGTCCCCCCAACAAGAACCAAGGCCTGTGATCCACAGACTTGCTCAGGTTGCTTAAAGGAGACTGCATCCACCTCCCTACCCTCATTAGGTGGTCTGTAGCTCCCACCATGATGTCACCCCTACTGTGATGCTCACCCTCAAGCACTCACCCAAACCCTTGCCTCTCCCAAGGAAGAGCTCCACACATCCGAGCTTCCCCTTCACACAAAAGGCATCCTCCCTCCTCATCTTCTCTGACAGTCTCTCCTGAAGACATTGTACCCTACAAGAATCACCCTCCAGTCATGTGAGTGATCCCACCACATCTCAGTCATTCCAATGATGTTGCAGTCCTGTGACAGCTTGCGCATCTCTCTCTGCTTCTCTCTCTATCCCATGCTGCATACATTTGCATATATTTGGGGTGCAGAGCATCAGCTGTGGCACAGAGAGCAGACTGGTTGTGGTAAAACCTGTTACCAAGAGCCAAGGACACTGTGTGTGCAATGGCCCCACTTCAGAGCAGAGCCATGCTGGCAGAGATAGCAGGTGGCAATGTAATGGTGGAACGAGTTTCCCACTAAGAGAGCAAAGCCTGCAGTGCCCAAGGCCAGGAGAAACAGAACTGCACTGTGCAGGAATGGCAGGAGAGGGGTTGGCTGCCTGAGCTGATTTGTAGCACCTTGGGGCCTGTGACAGACTTCTTAAACAGATCTCCGGGCAGGACAAGGTTTCCACTGAAGAAGTCCCTGGGCGTGGGCAGCCTGTGATCCAGCCACCCTGATGTCATCATTAGCCCAGTCCCTGTTCATATCATCTGGTGGTGAGAAGAGGTTCAGGCAGAGAAGAGCAAGAAGGTTTTGAGAGTGCAGAGACTAGAGCAGAGACCTTGGCGTGATGTGCCTCCCATTTATGCAGCATGCTTGAATGCAGTTGGGATGGACTTTGCCTAAAAGTAGTGGTGGGATTCAGTTGTCTGGGCACAGGTAGGAAAGCCTGAGATAACCTGGGTTGTCTGCCCAGCAACCACTCCAAGGGGGCATCATTTTCCCATAGGTCCCATCCATGCGGTTACGCTAGAAACCCCGGGCATCTGACATGGCCCTGCCAGCCTGTTTCTATGTCATTACATCACGTGCACTGAATTAGCAGTTTGCACTGTAGGCATCTCCATGTGTCTCAGCATCATAGTGAGGGGTGCTCTAACAGTAGTCGGCATCTAGTGTCATTTGAGCTGGCCAAGGAAATTCTCCAGCTGGCCCCCAACTCAGGCTCTAGAAGCAGCTGCAAGTGAATGAAAAGAGGCTACGTGTGGATGCAAAGGCTTCCATAATTGCGCCTGGCTTCTCTGGGTGACTTGGGGTGTGGGTTCACTTCCTGGTACCTCTGCTGTGCTGCAAATTCCGTGTCCCACAACTGCTTTTACTGCCGGCCCGCTCAGCAAATGCTACTGTGCCCCCGCCTTTTCCTAGGAGGTTGTGGTGCCATATAGGATGAGTGCAAGACCCTTATAATAAATGCCTGCTTGTCTTCAGTGCTTTTGTGTGAGGGCCGCAAAGCCTCCGTAGCTTGACCTGAGGAAGTCTGACAGCTCTTGGGCTCTTGGCTCTGCGAGGGGGTGAAGATGTGCCTAGGGCCAGGTTGCCCGTGGCACTCAGCCCTCAGTGCTCTGTGAATGCAGCTGTGGAGCCCACACTGCTGCTGCAGAGCCTGCACAGCCAGGACAGCTGGCATTTCAGCAGCCGTCCAGTGTGGGGCTGTCTCATTGCTTGGGTCTCATGTCAAAGCCTCTGCACCCTTTTTCCCTTCCCTGGGGCTCCTTGTCCAAGTAAGTAAAGTAAAGGCCCCGAGGTTCCTTTGGGCTCAGGAGGCCTTCAGGACTCTCAACTGTTTCTACATTGTATCTGTATATTTTGTATTACTAAACAAAATCCCCATCTCCCCCAGCCCTAGGTGGAGGTTCCTGAGGGGATGGAGGTGGGAAGCAGCAGTCTGCTGTGCCCAAAGAAAGTGGGATCCTTCCCTCTGAAAAGAGCAGCATTGCACAAAGAGCCAGCTCTGTGCCTGCCTGATCTTGTGCAGATCATTTGCACAGGCCTTGCGAGCCCAGAGTGCCTTGGCCACCTTGTGGTGTTACCGCAAGAGCTTTGCTGTGTGTCTGGGTTGAGGAGCCAAGGGAAGGCAGCAAGCAGAGCAGTGGCTGGGAAGTGTGCAAGAGGCGAGTGTCCTGCATCCATCTCTTCGTGCTGGCACTTGGTTGTATCTAGCAGAAGAGGCAGCTCTGTGGGGCAGAGACAGTGTGTTTGTAGACTAGCTGGCAGAGCAGAGGTCTGGCATCAGGTTGATGGCTGGTGCAGGGCTGAGCTGATCTGACAGTGTCAGCAACACTTTCCTGTGGAGCTGCTCCCTCAGCTGGTCTCTGTACCTAGAAATGCACTAGAAATGGAAGTGGCATCCTGCTGTCATTGTGTAGGTGCTGCAGTGCAAAGGTTCCCAGCTGGGACTTGATGGTACTAAAGGAAAAGCAAGACCAATAATTCCCTTTTGTGATTTGTGCGCAGGGTGACAGAGTGGAGCTGTGGCATGAGCTGGAGAGAGTCTTGCCAGGAGATGACAGCTGTTTGCAGAAGACTGTTCTGTACAGAGTAATAACAGCGTAATCAAGGGACATGAGAGTGGCCCAGGTGAGCTTCTCCTCTGTGAAGGTTTGCACTTTTTAGATCCCTTCTAACTCAGTCCCAGATAGGGCAGCAGCAGGCACGTCGATGCCATTTGTGCTCGTGAGGTGAGTTGTGCCTCTGAGGCTGGTAGGCCAACAGCATGCCCATAGCTTTGGTGAAGATGGTGATGTCCCTTGTGTCTCAGTGCCTCAGAAATGTGGAGTAGGCACATTGCTGCTGTTTGTGGTTTTGAGCTCCCTTCTGCATGAGCACCTGGTAGAGCAGCGGTAGGGAGGTTAGTGCTGTTTGTGCTTCTGGGGCTCGTGTCCTCAGTCCATGATAGGCCAGCAGCAGGCACATGGCTTCAGTGCAGATTGTGAAGTCGCTTTTCTTTGAGTATTAACAGGCCAGTGATGGGCACATGGCTGCTGCTTTTGTTTGTGAGGTTACTATTGCCTTACTATCTGATAGGCCAGCAGCAGGCACATGGCTTTGATGAAGCATGTGAAGACACTACTTCCTCAGAACCAGATAGACAAGCAGCAAGCAACTTCCTTCGATGCACATTGTTAGGCCACTTGTGCATCTGTAAATGACAGGCAGCAAGGCGACACATCATTGCTTTTTGTGCTTGTGAGGTCACGTCTCCCTTAGTGCCTGATAGGCCAGTGCTAGGGAAATGGCTGCTGTTTGTGGTTGTGAGGTCAGCGGTGGCTCAGTGCCTGATAGGACAATGCTGGTCATGTGGTTTCTGGTTATGTTTGTGAGGTCACTCGTGCCTCAGGGCCTGACAGGCCAGTGCTGGTCATGTGGTTGATGATTGTGGTTGTGAGGTCACTTATGCCTCAGTGCCTGATAGCCTCACGATCACAGGCCCTGGTTCTCATGGGGGACTTCAACAACCCTGATATGTGCTGGAGAGACAACACAGCTAGGCACCAACAGTCCTGGAGGTTCCTACAGAGCATTGGTGACAACTTCTTGACACAGGTGGCGGAGGAGCCATCAAGGAGAGGTGTGCTGCTGGACCTTGTACTAACAAACAAAGAAGGACTGGTTGAAGATGTGAAGGTTGGGGGTAGCATTGGCTGCAGTGGAGTTCAGGATCCTGCGAGGAGGCAGCAGGGCACTAAGTAGGATCGCAACCCTGGACTTGAGGAGAGCAAACTTTGGCCTCTTCAGGGACCTACTCAGAGGAATCCCATGGGTTAGGGCCCTAGAAGGAAGGGGCGTTCAAGAGAGCTGGTTAATATTCCAACATCACCTCCTCCAGGCTCAAGAGCGGTGCATCCCTATGAGTAGGAAGTCAAGCAAAGGAGGCAGGAGACCTGCATGGATGAGCAAGGAGCTCCTGGCAAAACTCAACCAGAAGAAGGAAGTCTACAGAAAGTGGAAAGGGGGCCAGGCCACTTGGGAGGAATAGAGGAACGTTGTCAGAGTATGCAGGGATGCGACGAGGAAGGCTAAGGCCCGTTTGGAATTAAATCTGGCTAGAGATGTCAAGGACAACAAGAAGGGCTTCTTCAAATACATCAGTAGCAAGAGGAAGACTAGGGAAAATGTGGGCCCTTTGCTGAATGGGGTGGGTGCCCTGGTGACGAAGGATGCAGAGAAGGCAGAGTTACTGAATGCCACCTTTGCTTCAGTCTTTACTGCTCAGGCCAGCCCTCAGGAACCCCAGAGCCTGGAGGCAAGAGAGAAAGTCTGCAGAAAGGAAGACTTTCCCTTGGTGGAGGAGGATCGGGTTAGAGATCATTTAAGCAAACCTGACACCCACAAATCCATGGGCCCCGATGGGATGCACCCACGAGTGCTGAGGGAGCTGGCAGATGTCATTGCTAAGCCACTCTCCATCATCTTTGAGAGGTCCTGGAGAACAGGAGAGGTGCCTGAGGACTGGAAGAAAGCCAATGTCACCCCAGTCTTCAAAAAGGGCAAGAAGGAGGACCCAGGGAACTACAGGCCAGTCAGCCTCACCTCCATCCCTGCAAAGGTGATGGAGCAGCTCATCCTGAAGGCCATCTCCAAGCATGTGGAGGACAAGAAGGTGATCAGGAGTAGTCAGCATGGCTTCACCAAGGGGAAATCATGCTTAACCAATCTGATAGCCTTCTCTGATGGAATGACTGGCTGGGTAGATGAGGGGAGAGCAGTGGATGTTGTCTACCTAGACTTCAGCAAGGCTTTTGACGCTGCCTCCCATAACATCCTCATAGGGAAGCTCAGGAAGTGTGGGCTAGATGAGTGGACAGTGAGGTGGATTGAGAACTGGCTGAATGGCAGAGCTCAGAGCATTGTGATCAGCGGTGCAGAGTCTAGCTGGAGGCCTGTAGCTAGCGGTTTCCCCCAGGGGTCAGGACTGGGTCCAGTCTTGTTCCACTTCTTCATCAATGACCTGGATGAAGACGCAGAGTGCACCCTCAGCAAGTTTGCTGACGATAGAAAACTGGGAGGAGTGGCGGATACACGAGAGGGCTGTGCTGCCATTCAGAGAGACCTGGAGAGGCTGGAGAGGTTGGCAGAGAGGAAGCTCATGAAGTTCAACAAGGCAAGTGCAGGGTCCTGCACCTGGGGAGGAATAACCCCATGCAGCAGTACAGGTTGGGGGCTGACCTGCTGGAAAGCAGCTCTGCGGAGAAGGACCTGGGAGAGCTGGTGGACACCAAGTGAACCATGAGGCAGCAGTGTGCCCTTGTGACCAAGAAGGCCAATGGTATGCTGGGGTGCATGAGGAAGAGTGTTGCCAGCAGGTGGAGGGAGGTGATTCTCCCCCTCTCCTCAGCCCTGCTGAGGCCACATCTGGAGTTCTGTGTCCAGTTGTGGGCTCCCCAGTACAAGAGGGATGTGGCACTACTGGAGCAAGTCCAGCGAAGGGCTACAAAGACAATTAGGGGACTGGAGCATCTCTCTTATGAGGAAAGGCTGAGAGAGCTTGGCCTGTTTAGCTTGGAGAAGAGAAGGCTGAGAGGAGATCTTATCAATGTGTACAATATCTGAAGGGAGGGTGTCGAGAGGATGTGGCCAGACTCTTTTCAGTGGTGCCCAGTGACAGGACGCAAGACAGCAGGCACAACCTGAAATTCAGGAAGTTCCATCTGAATATGGGGAAAAGTTTCTTTCCTGTGAGGGTGACAGAGCACTGGCACAGGTTGCCCAGAGAGGTTGTGGAGTCTCCTCTGGTGATATTCAAAACCCGCCTGGATGTGGTCCTGTGCAATGTGCTCTAGGTGACCCTGCTTGAGCAGGGGGTTTGGACTAGATGATCTCCAGAGATCTCTTGCAACCTCTACCATTCTGTGATTCTGTGGGAGCTGCCCTCTCCTGATCCAGCCTGACGGTGCCAGCCCCACCTCCACCCACTCCTGAATGGTTCCAGTGCAGCCCTCGAGGGAGCTGGAGCTGCCTTGGGCCTGGGGCAGTCTGGCAGCAGGAGGGTTTGACATGGGCACAGCAGGAGCGGTGGCAGGAGTGGGGGGAGGAGCTGGGAAGGTGGAGCAAAAGACCCCTTCCCTCGGCCGCATGGCAGGGGCACCGGATGGGCAATGCCTTTGTGGCTGCTTTGATGGGCGGGGAGCACAGGGCAGGGTGCAAGAGGCAGATGAAGCCTCTCAGGGTGCGTGAGGGAGTTTTCCAAAGCCCAGGGCTGAGCCAGGGACCTTTGCATCTTCCCCCTGATGCTCTCCTAGCTAGACTCATTCTGCCCTGCCCTAGGTGCACTCATCCCCCTGCCAGCGGTGCTGGATTAGAGGCTGAGGAGCAAGAATTCATGGAATCACAGAGGAGTTTTTGTGGGAAGGGACCTCTGGAGGTCTCTAGTCCGACCTCCAGTGCAAAGCAAGGCCGGTGGGAGCCCTTCAGTCTTGTATGGCCATTGCTGGACTGTGCCTTATCCTGGTTACCATCCCCAAACCTGCTCTGCTCTTCTTGTACGGGCACTGTGGGACAGCATGTCTCGTCAGTGGGGTCCCTGCCCTGCCTGCCTTGCTGGCAACCTCAGCTCCCGGTTTTTCTTCCCATACAGAGCAGCCCTGCTCTTGCTGCTCCCAACAACATCCTCCTTGTAGCAGGAAGCAGTCACAAATGGTTCGTAAACAGTCGAGCTGTGACACAGAAAGACCTGTTGTCATAGCTGGGCATCATCAAATCAGACCCCAAGTGACTGCTTTTGCTTCTTCATGCAGCTAAGACTCTGCATGCAGTGTTCCCTGGGTAGAGGGTCAAAATTTGAAGCTCTCCTGACACCTTTAAATTGCCTGTCAGGCAAGAGTTGCTGCTATGGATATAGGGTCACCTTTTGCATTTACAGCCTTCTTTGGGATCTCCTTGGGTCCCAGCTTCCCTTGCCAAGGCTTTCTTGGCTGCAGTCGGAGGCAGGTCTGAGGTAGAGATGAAGAGTCAGGTCAGGAGGATGGGGACAGGAACAGGTCAGGACCGAGAGGTGCAGGGCCAGGCACAGCCATGTCCACAGTGTAACTCAGACATGGCCCAAGGCCCCCAGCAGGGGTGAGAGGCCCCACAATGATGCCGGTCACTCTCTGTCTCCCCTGTTCTTGTGCCCAGCACATCCCCCTCCCTCTCTGCCTGCAGCCCCTCCATGCCCACCCCGCTGCCCAGCACAGCATTAGAGCCCTGGCCCTGAAGCCCCTCCAGCAGCTCCTGCTGCCTCGGAGACAGAGCTGCCTGCCCCCAGCTGGTGCACAGGGAAACCTGGTTCTTTTTATCATTTCCTATCTCTGCATGCTGCCCTGCTTCTCTCCTGGGACATCCCTGCTCCCCAGAGAGCCTTTCCCCAGGTCAGTGTGTCCGTGCTGCCCTGGCTGTTCCTGTTCCCCAGCCCTGTGCTCCCTGCAGGGCCCTGGGCTGGCAGTGCTGCTCTGCAGAGCAAGCGGCTGTGGGGTCATGAGGCCGTGGGGTGACTACTGTCTCGACTCTGGCCATTCTGGTTAGGGAGGGAAGCAGACCCAGTTGGACAGGGCTCACCACCACTAATACTGCTGACACATGTCTGTGGTCATTGACAGTGCTCAGAGTGACCCCAGGGCATTTGCAATGGCAGGAGATGTGCTTGGGCGTGCACTAGCTCCAGCCTGTGGTGTTTCACTGAGGGTGCAGGAATCACTCTCCAGTGACCCTTCCCTGCACCTCCTGGGTCCCCACTGCCTCTCTGGGGATTGCAGAGCCCTCGTTTCCCCATGCGTACCTGGATTTAGTGCTCTACCTTCTGGTCACTCCACCACCGTGGACCATCCCTCATTTTGTGAGGCTCCACTCACTGCCCACCCCAGGCACATGCTGTCCCTGGAGATCCCCTGAGCTCTCCTGGTGGTTCAGATTCCCCTCCAGAGGGATGGGCATCTCTCACCAGCACTGTCACCTGTGGGACAGCCCCGGGCAGGCAATTCAGAGACCATTCACCATCTTCACTGGTCACCAACAGATGAACCCGGAATCCAGCCATCAGTCCCTAACAGATCACCCAGGGACCCTGAGCTCATCCCCTGGATCCCCTGGAGTTCACAAGCAGAAGAACAGGCCCTTTTGTGGTGCAATCCCTTGGGAATATTTTTGGCTCCAGCTTCTGAACAAAGGCCAGACTTCAGGCATGTCAGAAGGGAGATCCTCTTTTATTATGGAAATGTTACTCTGGAGGCCAGGTGTGGCATAAGGGTGCCCAGTGCCTGGTCCTGCCTGTGCTCACATGACACATGATGATAGAAACACAACCCTACAACCACCAGGTTATGAGAACTCCTGGGCCATATCCACAGAACGGAGCACAGAAGGCCAGCATGGAAATGAAGAGAACAACTCTAAAAAGAGAAAGTCCTACTGCTGTGTGGGGACACGCCTCCAAGAAAGCTGCAGCCCCCACAGGAAGGCTGCAGTGAGGAAATGCTTGCTGTGGCAGTAGGGGGATGATACTGTCAAGCACAGGGTCTGTCCCCACAAGCTGCTGCCTGACTCCCCTCCCCTCCACTCCCCCTCCACTTGTAGTGTTGGAGTGCTGGAGAGGGAAGGGACCAGCCCATGGTGACACTTGCCTGCCAGCCTCGCAGGAGAGGGGTTTGAGATCACACAGTGACTGTGGCCAGGGGAGCTGAGCTCTCCTATTGGACACAGGACCCATGGTCTCACCCCACCTATACTTGTCTGAGCCTGACTCTGTGCCCCTGAGCTCCCTTGGTGTTGAAAGAGACAGTGCCAAAAGAGACACTGCAAAGGGAAACTCTCCTCATTGCTCTGGGGGCATCCGAGGGAGCTCAGACTAGTGGGCTCTGAGGTTGCCCCATGTCTGCTGATGAGGGGGCAAGCCTGGATTCCTGCTTCAACACGGCTTCTGGGTCAGATTCAAAGGACACATTCCTGAGGACAAGCGGCACGAAGCAAAATATTTTTTATTTTAGGAGAGTATAACAGAGAAAAATAAGAAAGACAGACATGAACAACACATAGCTATGATGCCAAATACCCTGGAAATGAGGAGTAAATGCACATGGGACTGTTATTGGTGCTGACATTGTACCCGTTGAATGAGTTTCCTCAGGGCATCTTTGAGCTCTTTGTTCCTCATGCTGTAAATGAAGGGATTTGCTGCTGGAGGAACCAATGAGTACAGAACAGCCACCACCAGATCCAGAGCTGGCAAGGAGAAGGAGGGGGGCTTCAGGGTGGCATAAATTACAGTGCTGAGAAAGAGGGAGACCACAGCCAGGTGAGGCAGGCACATGGAAAAGGCTTTGTGCCGGCCCTGCTCAGAGGGGATCCTCAGCACAGCAGTGAAGATCTGCACGTGGGACAGCACAATGAAAACAAAACATCCAAAGAATAAACAGGCATTAACCACAATAAGCCCAACTTCGCTGAGGTAGGAATCTGAGCAGGAGAGCTTGAGGATCTGGGGGATTTCACAGAAGAACTGGTCCACTGTGTTGCCTTGGCATAGTGGTATCGAAAATGTGTTAGCAGTGTGTAGGATACCATTGAGAAAACCACTGGCCCAGGCAGCTGCTGCCATTTTGACACAAGTTCTGGTGCCCATGAGAGTCCCGTAGTGCAGGGGTTTGCAAATGGCAACATAGTGGTCATAGGACATGACTGTGAGAAGACAATACTCTGCTGACATGAAAAAGACAATGAAAAAGAGCTGTGCAGCACATCCAAAGTAGGAAATGGCCCTGGTGTCCCACAGGGAATTGGCCATGGATTTGGGGACAGTCGTGGAGATGGTGCCAAGGTCCAGAACAGACAGGTTGAGGAGGAAGAAGTACATGGGGGTGTGGAGGCGGTGGTCACAGGCTACGGCTGTGATGATGAGGCCGTTGCCCAGGAAGGCAGCGAGGTAGATGCTCAGGAAGAGGGAGAAGTGCAAGAGCTGCAGCTCCCTTTTGTCCGCGAATGCCAGGAGGAGGAACTCGGTGTAGGAACTGCTGTTGGACATTTGCTCCTTTGGGGCACAGGGGGACTGTCCGAGGAAGAAGACACATTGACAAGTTAGGACAGACTTCTCTGAGCAAAACTTTCTCATAACTGCCCCCAAATACACACATTACCTCTCCCCATCTCGACAGTACCGTCACTGAGCTCCATGACTTTAGCTCTAGCTTGTGCTGGCTGAGTTTGACCGGAGGAGCAGGGGCCTCTGCCAGAGGGCTCCAGAGGAGTCAGCCCTGACCTACAGCACTGCCTACATGGGAACAGAGGTGACTAAACTTTTAAACTTCTGACAGTTCTTGTCAGATTTAATCTACTCATAATGCTGAAGGGATTTTCAAAATCTTCACTCACACTTCTAAATAATGTGGGTTCATTAAGAGTTCTAAGGCTTCTTTTGTTTTCTTTAGCTGACCCTGTCATACCTGAGGAGGATTCCTGGAGGTAGAAATCCTCAGCATTGCTGCTGCGCTCAGAGTGACCTGCTGTGATTCTGGAGAGGCAAAAGGATTCACTCTGGCTTGAGTGCAGAGGGAACAGAGCTGGCCTGTCCATCTGCCCTGTTCCCAGCTGCCCTGTGTTCCCACCTCAGAGGTGGAGGACAGTTGCACTCGTGTTACCCCAAAAAGAAACAACACAGCAGAGAGCAAAGGAATCCATCTGCAAAGTGCCCATCAGCACTCTTTCTGAGGGTACATGAGGCAGGTCTCAGCCTTCCCCTTCTAGCCAGCAATACATCGGGCTCCTTCCAGCTGCCCACATTCAGCCTCCCAGCAGCATGTCCGTGGCCTCAGTATCTCGGTGGCTTCTGCCTGGGGCACCTAGATAACACGCAGCTGCAATGGGAGAGCTGTGTCCTTGTGGAGGGCAGCTTGCAGCCCAGCCAGACACCCCAGGGAAATGGCGGAATGTCCTAAGGATGGGGTGTCCTGGCGAGAGAGTTGGCTCATTCCCAGCCCCCCACACTGCATTGTCCAGAGCCCCACTGGTTAGAGGGACACTTGGGCACCTCACTGTCAAGGACATATCTGCATGGCAGGACCCGTGGGGTCAGTGTCTGAACTGCATCAAAAACTAACCCTAACCCTGCCCAGAGAGTCCAAGGGGAAGGAGAAGGGCAGCATGGGCAGGTGGGAAACATCGTGCAATACCATGATATTTGTGTGGAGGGAGGCAGGGCCAGGGAGGGACAGAGGGGCACTCAGGAGTGTCTCCTCTCCTGCATGTCTGGCTGCCGAGGAAACGACTCCTGCCCTGGACCCCCCAGCCCTGAGAGCAGAGGGCTGTGCTGGCTGGGAGAGAAGAGGAGGCCTTGGAGTTGACAGTTTCCTCTCACACTTTGATCATGACTCTGCTGCCTGGAGCCGTCCCTGTGGGGAGCTGTTTCTCTGTCCCCACATCTCTCCCCTCTCAGTGCTCACACACCCCATCCCACCTGCTGGGTGCTCAGCTCTGCCCTGCAGAAACCTCCCGGGCTGCCCAGGGCACCTCTGTATTTGCAGGTGCTATGGAGCAGGGGAGACAAACCTTGGTGAGGCTGGAAAGGTGATGCTGGTTCTGTCCTTAGGCTGAGGGGTGAGTGAAGGCATTTGCTGAGTCCCTCCCAGAGCTGCTCCTCTCTCAGTGTCACTCTCTCAGTCCCCTGTCTAAACCTGACAGATCCAATCCCATTTCACCCCAGCCAGAGAGAATCAAACTGAAAGCACAGACTCATCACAGCTCCTTCCCTTTCATGGATCCCTTGCTTCTCCTCCAGAAATGTCCTGGGAGTGAGCTGAAGCTGTGTGCAGCCCTGACACATACAGCACCCACTTGATGGGATCTGCCCTGCTAGGGGTTTCTCCTCCCACCCAGAGATTCTTCCCACAGTGCCATGGGGAGCTCCCCCAGCAGGCTGAGTGCTGATCCTCACAGGTCGCAGAGTAACTGCCCCAGGCACACAGCACCCTTGGGTGCAGGGAAACTGCTCTGAATCACAGCCCTGGGCAGATGTGAGAGTACACCCTGGCTTCACCCCCCCCGCAGTGTCCCTGGGAGAAGATAGCAGGACGCCCTGTCCCTGTGACAGTGTGGCAGAGAATCCCTGCTCTGAAGCATCTCCCCCTCCTCTGCACTGGAAAGCCAGGAGAGCGATCCTTAAAAATCCAGTCATGGGTTTGGATGGGTTTTGGAGACCTTTCCAGGAATCTCAGTAGTGTTGTCCTTCAGCCAAAGAGACTTACCGTGTCAAGGGCTGTGAAGATTTCTCCCACAAAGTGTTCTCCTATGTCCTCCCACTCCACACTGCCTTTCACTTCTCTCTGCCTTGTCTCCTCTCATGTCAGCAGCAGCAGGCAGTGCCCAGAGCCCTGCTGCTCTTTGCAGAGGAACTGCTCCTGCACACAGCTGTCTCTGGGCAGTGCTGCCAGGTTGCCATGAGCTCCCTCCATCCCCAGCGCCTGGCCCCACTCAGGAGCAGAGGCCCAGCTGAGCTCATGAATTTCTCTGTTCCTTGTGCTCCCTCCTCCTGGGAAATGTTCACTGTAATAAACTAAAATAATCACCTTTGCTCCCTCTCTAAACAATACAGAGAGATCAGTTACAACATTGTCCCTTGTTTCATCAGAGGATGGTTATCCATGAGAGCTGGAAATGTCCCACTTCAGAAATCCATATTCCCATGTCTTAACTAGGCAGGACACCTAGAAGGAGTCAGGAAGGGAGTTCATTTACCCATGCTTCAGATGCTGGTTCAGATGAGTCTATCTGGCCATCTCATGCCTGGTTAGAAGCCCCTGGGATGCAGTGGGATTCAGCCAACTCCCGTGAACTCCACAGACAAACAGGAGGTGGGATTCCCCTTGCCAAAACTGAAGTGAACACAAAATAGATCTCTGCATGCAAGCTCCTTGTCTAAGCTCCGGTTATAATCACTGGAGATGGAAGGTGGGAGTCACCTGATCACACACACACACCTGGTGACATTGGAAGAGACAGAGGTGCTCCAAGGCATGTGCCAGTGTGTGCTTGCTCTGATGGAGCAACTGGGAGACTCACATCCTTATGGAGCGTCAGCTAGGGGCCAGGTGGAGAATTCCCTTGGCCATCTCAAATGACACTAGATGCCTCCTACTACTAGAGCTCCACTCACTATAAAGCTGAGACATAGGAACATCCCAATGTTACACACAGTTAATGCAATTCAGTGCAGACACTTGATTTAATGACAGAGAAATAGGCCTGCAGGGCCATGTCGGATGCCTGGGGTGTCCAGCACATCCATATGTCTCTAGTAGTTCCAGCATGGGACCTACAGGAAAGCAATGGCCCTTTGGAGTGGTTCTTGTGCAAGTGCCCCAGGGCATCTTGGGTTTCCTACATGTGCCCAAACAACTGAATGCCACCACTATCTTTAGAGAAAGTCCATCCCATCTACATCCAAGCATGCTGCATAAACGGGAGGCACATCACACCAAGGTCTCTACTCCGGTATGTGCACGGTGAGACCCTTCTTGCTCTCCTCCCTCTGAACCTCTTCTCACCCTCCAAATGATATGAACAGGGACTGGGCTAATGATGTTGTCAGGGTGGCTGGATCACAGGCTGCCCAGGCCCAGGGAATTCTTCAGTGGCACCTTGTCATGCCTGGAGATTGGTTCACCTCTGTCACACGCCCCATGGTGCTGCAGAGTCAGCTTAGGCAAAAAAACCCTCTCCTGCTATTCCTGCACAGCTCAGCTCTGCTTCTGCCTGGCCTTGGGCACTGCAGTGTTTTCTCTCTTAGTGGGAACCTACTTTCACCATTACATTGCCACCTGCTATCCAGGCCAGCATGTCACCACTTGCAGTCAAAGCCTTTGCTTACATGAGGTCCCTGCTAAAAGTTTTCCCTGTGACAAATCTTCAGTTGGCATCACATCTGAGGTGCTGAAGCCAAAATATATCACAGAATCACAGAATCACAGAATCACTGAGGTTGGAAGGGACCTCTGGAGATCATCTAGTCCAACCCCCCTGCTCAAGCAGGGTCACCTAGAGCACATTGCACAGGATTGCATCCAGGCGGCTTTTGAATATCTCCAGAGAAGGAGACTCCACCACCTCTCGGGGCAACCTGTTCCAGTGCTCTGTCACCCTCACAGTGAAAAAGTTTTTCCTCATGTTCAGATGGAAGTGTCTGTGTTTCAGTTTGTGCCCATTGCCTCGCGTCCTGTCGCTCGGCACCACTGAAAAGAGTCTGGCCCCATCCTCTCGACACCCTCCCTTCAGATACTTGTACACATTGATAAGATCTCCTCTCAGCCTTCTCTTCTCCAAGCTAAACAGGCCAAGCTCTCTCAGCCTTTCCTCATAAGAGAGATGCTCCAGTCCCCTAATCATCTTTGTGGCCCTTCGCTGGACTTGCTCCAGTAGTGACACATCCCTCTTGTACTGGGGAGCCCAGAACTGGACGCAGTACTCCAGATGTGGCCCCACCAGGGCTGAGTAGAGGGGGAGAATCACTTCCCTCGACCTGCTGGCAACACTCTTTCTGATGCAGCCCAGGATACCATTGGCCTTCTTGGCCACAAGGGCACATTGCTGCCTCATACTTAACTTGGTGTCCACCAGCACTCCCAGATCCTTCTCAGCAGAGCTGCTTTCCAGCAGGTCAACCCCCAGCCTGTACTGGTGCATGGGGTTATTCCTCCCCAGGTGCAGGACCCTGCACTTCCCTTTGTTGAATTTCATGAGGTTCCTCTCTGCCCACCTCTCCAGCCTCTCCAAGTCTCTTTGAATGGCAGCACAGCCCTCTGGTGTATCGGCCACTCCTCCCAGTTTCGTATCATCAGCAAACTTGCTGAGTGTGCACTCTGTGCCTTCATCCAGGTCATTGATGGAGAAGTTGAACAAGACTGGACCCAGTCCTGACCCCTGGGCGACACCGCTAGCTACAGGCCTCCAACTAGACTCTGCGCCACTGATCACAACTCTCTGAGCTCTGCCATTCAGCCAGGTCTCAATCCACCTCACTGTCCACTCATCTAACCCACACTTCCTGAGCTTGTCTATGAGGATGCTATGGGAGACAGTGTCAAAAGCCTTGCTGAAGTCTAGGTAGACAACATCCACTGCTCTCCCCTCATCTACCCAGCCAGTCATTCCATCAGAGAAGGCTATCAGATTGGTTAGGCATGATTTCCCCTTGGTGAAGCCATGCTGACTACTCCTGATCACCTTCTTTTCCTCCACATGCGTGGAGATGGCTTCCAGGATGAGCTGCTCCATCACCTTTGCAGGGATGGAGGTGAGGCTGACTGGCCTGTAGTTCCCTGGGTCCTCCTTCTTGCCCTTTTTGAAGACTGGGGTGACATTGGCTTTCTTCCAGTCCTCGGGCACCTCTCCTGTTCTCCAGGACCTTTCAAAGATGATGGAGAGTGGCTTAGCAATAACATCCGCCAGCTCCCTCAGCACTCGTGGGTGCATCCCATCAGGGCCCATGGATTTGTGGGTGTCAAGTTTGCTTAAATGATCTCTAACCCACTCCTCCTCCACCAAGGGAAAGTCTTCCTCTCTCCAGACTTTCTCTCTTGCCTCCAGGGTCTGGGGTTCCTGAGGGCTGGCCTGAGCAGTAAAGACTGAAGCAAAGAAGGCATTCAGTAAATATATAAATATATGCAAACATATGCAGCCTGTCACGGGACTGCCCCATGGTTGGAATAACTGAGATGAGGTGGGATCACTTGCATGACTGGAGTCCTTCAAAGGCAGGGTACAAGTTCTCAGGAGACACCACCAGGGATGATGAGGAGGGGGATGCCCTATGTGTGAAGGGGTATCTTGGATGTATGGAGCTCTTCCATGGGATGGACAAAGGGAGGCAGTTCTAAAAGGCAGAGGAGCTCAGGAAAGCTGGTAGGTCATTAAGCACCAGGCAAGCACAAGAATGCTCCCTATGAACAGTTTGTAAAATTAGCAGACCCCTCTGGACCCCAGCTTGGCTAAACAGGGAGCTCCCACGTGAGCTCCAGGGCAATAAGGCAGCATACGGAAAGGGGAAGAAGGCAGATGCTGCAAAGGAGGCATTTAGAAATATTGTCCAGCAAAGTAGGGATGGTGTTAAGGAAGTCAAATCTCCCCTGGGATAGAGACGCTTGCAGGGGATGTGAAGGACAGGAAGAAGAGCTCCTGCTTCAGGAACAGTAGAAGAATAAAAAAGGAAATGTGGGGTCACTGCTGACTGGGGCAGGGATTCTAGCAAAAGCGGATGCAGATAGGTCTGGGGAAGTCAAGTCCTTCCTGGCTTCAGTGTTCACCAACAAGGTCTCCTGTGCTGTTGTGCCTAGAGTAAGGACTGCTGAGGAGAAAACCAGCCTGCAGTGCCCAAGTCTCTAGAACTCAACCCCTACGAGTCTATGGGACTGGATGGCTGGCCTCAGAGCTGGCTGCTGTGACAGCAAGGCTGCTTGCTGTCATCTTTGAAAAGTTGTGGAGATCAGCAGACGTCCCAATGAACAGCAGAAGGAATACGTTGTGTCCATCTTCAAAAACAGCCACATGGACAACCTGGGGAGCTGCAGGTCATTCAGCCTCACATTGATCAAGAGTGTGTCATGGAGCTGTACTTGTGGAGGAGAGGAGAGTAGTGGATGCCCAGCAGACATCCAGATGGGCAAAAAGCTGGTTGGATGATTGAGCTCAGAGGGCTTTCATGAATGGGTCATGCTTGACCAGGAAGCCAGCTGAAGGTGGGGTAGGCAGGGGTATACCCCACATCCTGTCCTGTTTGAAAGGCTCATCAGTGGGGCAGAACAACCCGTGCATCAGGACAGGCAGAGGCCTGACCGACAGAGGAGTGACCCTGAGGAGAAGGCCCTGGAAGTTATGGCGGACGGCATACGAGCCTGTGGTGCGTGCTCACCACAAATCCGGCAAGCTGCATATAGGACTGCATTAGGAAGAGCATGGCCACCCAGGCAAGGGCAGTTCCTTTCTCCCTTGACTCAGCACTGGTGTGGTAATGTCTGGAATAGCGTGTGCCAGTGTGGACTGCCCAGTGCTGGAGGAATGGGGAGCAGCTGGAGAGGGTGCAGAGGAGATCTGCCAAGATGGGCTTGGGGGTCTGAAGCACAAGGCCTGTATGGAGAGGCTGAGGGACCTTTAGCCTGCTGAAGTGGAGGCTAAGGCCAATACTGTAATCACCTGTGACTGCTTGAAGGGTGGTTTCAGAGATGAAGGAGCTTTTCTTGGTTGTGGGAAGGAGCATGTGAAGGGGAAAGAGCCACAAACTGCATCTTGAGAGGTTCAGACTGGACTTTGGGTAAAAAGAACATCACTTTTAGGGTAGTGCTGTGGTGCAACAAGACACCCAGAGGGACTCCATGATCAGCCCCTGGCTTTGTGTTTCAAGGATCTGCAAGCAAAGATGGAGGAATTTCAGTAAAGGCGGGGAGATCCTGCAGTGAGTGCAAGGTGGGGAAGCAGGTTGGGTGTCTACAGGCTGCAGGGAAACAGGTGCAGCTTTGGGACAGCTTAGGGCAGCCTGTGTTGGAGATGACCGAGGGCACTGCCCAGGCTGAAAGCCTCCAAAAGTACTGAGGTCTTTTTCCCTTTCTCTATGGCTGATGTGTCTGCCACCGAGGCCTACAAGAAGATGATGTTTCCTTACAGCACTGGGCCTTGTTGCCTCCTCACCCCTGGGAATCCCAGGAGGTGTTGCAATGTTGTCCTGCACTCGGCACTGTGTACTCCCCCACCCTCACACTGCCCCCAGGAAGAGCCCTCAGCAACACTTGATGGAAAGCATCACCCTACCAAGGGGCTGGCTGTCAGGGCCTGCTCACTCTGCTTGACAACACACATCAAGGTTGACTTGGCGTCAGAGCCACCCTCACATTGCCTTTGCCTACCTGCTATCAGGGCCTCCAACTTTCAGCTCTAATCAGCCTCTGGGGAGTCTTTGTTGGTAAGGGCCCTCAGTGGGACCCAGTAATGTTCCAAGAAACTTGGGAATTTCTTCTGAATTTCTTGAGAGGATTGTTCAGCCTCAGCACCTGAGGTTCATGGGCTCAGCACCAAATACATTCGAGGGATCATTAAAATGCAAAAATCGCTAAGGAGCCATGCTGCTTTCCATAATTTTCTTCAATTCTTGTGTGGCTAATTAGGGAAGTTTCAGGAGTGTACTTAAAAGAGGAAGATTTCAATGAGCACAAAAAAGAAAAAAATAGGATTTCTGTTTTTAAAGTTTTCCTTCTTTTTCAGCTTACCAACTAGAGTGATATCCACATTCTCCTACTGATATTGATCCAGAGTGTCTCCTAATGAAGTCGGGACACGTAGGAAAAGCAGCATCCTGGAGATCAGATATCCATGGGCAACCTTCCTCCCCAGTTTGCCAGCCCTGCCATTTCCCTCATCAGCCACTGGGGACTTCAGATCACTCTTGTGAAAATCGAACCTTTTTCCTCTCAAGTCTGTAGCTGAATGTTACAGCTCATGTGCACCAATTCCCACCTGCTTTCCTTAGAGGGCTACCTGCAAACACACACAGAAGGATTTGTCTGAATTGCAAAGAAACAAAAATAATCTTGATCCTGTGTCATAAGAAATGAAATACAATCCCCAAACGTATGTCAAGTCTGAGTTGCCTCCAGTGAGGTCCGCAGTCTACAAGGAAATAACTTTCCTTGTAATGTACTTGTGAAATAGATAGGAAAGGGTGGATAGAAACACAGTGAAGGAGTTGGCTGAGGAAACAACTAGACTGCTGGAAGTGGAGGCAAACTTCAGACTCCCTGAAGCTTAAAGCAGCAACTGGAGAGTTGAGAGGTACCTGAACGATAAAGAGCAAGAGGAAAAGGAAAACTGGGAAACTATGGAGAGTACATATGCCCAGATCATCTGATGCAAAGATGCCTTTAGAAATGACCAATTTAATCAGGACATGTGGAAATATGTGAGAGAGCACTGAGATTTTATCCATAGCCTAATAGACAGAGCAGTGGAAACACAAGGTCAAGGACACATCAATATTTCTTCTCCCGCGATTAATATCCCTCCTGAAGATTTACACTGTTTCAACATAGGAAAACATTGACATTAAAATTAGCCAGTCATTTGAGCTGATGAAAGTGTGTTCCTATTTTTGAAATGTTGAAAACAGTTCTTCCCCTTTTCAGGCACAGCTCAGGTGTCCAACCACAAGCACCCAGGGGCCCTTGGAGAGGCCCTGGTGTCTCTGAGGCACCTGCCCGAGCCTGGCAGCTCTCAGAGGGGACCTGCAGGAGACCGGAGCCCCTCGGAGCTGCAGAGGGATGCTGGGTAGAGGGGACCAAGGCACCTGCAATGGCACCAGCCATCCATGACCCTGTGACTGCATCCCACCCCAGTTCTGAAGATCACTTTCCCTTTCAAGAAAAAAAAAAAAAAAAACTCCCCAAAAGATCAGTGTATCAAAAAAGAACCAAACAAAAAAACAGGAATAAGAACACAGAGGAGCTGCAAAAGCTGAAAAGTGTAACAAAACAATTTTTTTTTTTGCTCTAGAGAATTTATTTAATTTCTTTCTTGTTTCTTTTTTTTTGGCAGTTTCTAAAGATTTCTTTTATAATAAGGCCTACACTATTAAAAAGGATATTTCTGTGTCTTGCACAGGTCCAGTGTCCTCAGACCACTCCCTGCCCAAGATCTTCCTTCACATTCCTCCATCTTTGCACACATCGAGTCGCACCATGAGGTGTCGAGTTCTCACAACTGATAGAGGACAGCAGCCTGATCAGCTTCAGTGAAAATGCTCTATTTATCTAAGGCTGAAATTGCACCAATCTCAACGTACCTGTGTTACAGTGATGTCTGAAAGGAGTCCCTACACATCTAGCCACAAACCCTTTTCATTCACGGCATGGTCATGAAGTGCGAATCCATTTTACATGACAACAGGGATGGGAATTATCTCACCTGATGCCAGACCCCTTCTGTGCAGATGTTTCTGGCTAACCCAGTTGTCTGCACTTCCCTTTCTAGTCAATGGAAAAAAAAAGTTGTCCCACTGAGAGGTCTTGAGATGCTTCTCCTGCTGACCAGACAATGCTCCAGAAAGGTTCCCATAGTTCCTGGGTCACATTTCCCCTTGCCACATGGCAACATAGCTACACAGGGCATCTCAGGCAGCAATGGCCTCTATATGTGTCTATAAAGGCCTTTCTGTAAAATTCTCGTCATTGGTTGAAATCTATGCAAAAAATAGCTCTATGCAAGAATTGAAAAATACCCTTTTTTTTAGAACGTCAAATACTTTTTATCAATTCTAATGAATATTTTCTTTCTTTTTGATGGGCAGCACCATATGCATGCACTACAGAAATTACTCTATGTGAGTTTACATGTTTATATACATGTATATATGTATATGTTATTCTTCATGATATGTTTCCTGGCAACAATTTCAATGGAGAAACTTGGTTCTGAGAAACTTCTGTATTCCAGTTGACATGTCTCCTCTCTCTTCTTCTGCCTCTCTGTGCTCTCTCCCTCTGCCTAGTCTGTCTTTACAGAGGCCTCATGGCCCCTCTGCCCTCCAGGGAAGTCTCCTGTGGGATCCTGCCAGGCACATCCTGAAGGAGCTGAAATCGGCTTTCCTGCAGCCCTGGGATGCGCTTCACATTTTGTCTTACTTTTACTCAGAATGATGTTCCTCACCTTTCCACATGCTCCTCTCTTCTCTAAGGCAGTCATTTCTGACCTGACAGTTGAGGTGTCCAACTCAGCTGAGCATGTTTTGCACTGTGTCTCTGAGCTGGTTGAGGCCTGCAGGTTCTGAAGCTCTTGCCTGATCAGCTCAGGCACAGCCTGGGCATTAGCTCACTTGCGGACTCTTCTTTGCAAGTGAAGCCCCTCTGAGATGAAATTGCAAGTGTGGATCTGAGGCTAACTGGGACAAAGGCCCCCTGTTGTCAGTGAGGTGTGGATAAAAGGAAGTGAGGGTCAGTTCCTTGTAGGGTGGTGCAGAGCTGTCCCAGCAGGCCTTGCACAGTCCAGATCACCCACTCATCATGAAAGTGTACACTGGAGCCTGCAGAATGACTCCTTCTTGGCATTACACTATAAATATCCCTCTGACTGATACTAATACATGATGTGCTACTTTGGGCAAGTTGATCTGGCAAAGGAAGCCTCCAGATAATGTCCGTGGTGTCTCTGGGCTACAGGGGCAGCACCCTGGACTTGGAGGAGACCTAGGCGAGGGGCTGTGTGCAGCTTGGTGGGAGGTCTGTCCCAGAGGGCTAGTCCTGAGCAGGGTGGCCATGAGCCATGCCTGTCTGCTTACCTGCTGGCCATGGGCTGGTTGGGTGGCTGCAGCAGAGGTGACCTCACAGTCAGCACCCAGATGGGTCTCTGTCACCTGTGTCACCCCCTCCCCTCCCCTGGCCAGTCATTTCTGCTGGGTGAACTCTCTGAGGTGCTGTGTGACGTCACAAAGCCTGCTGGCCAGCACATCTGCTGAGGGCCAATCAGGCTGCTGCAGTGGAACTGGTCTCACAATCAGCACCGAAGCCATGTCCCCTTTGCCTGCCTCTCCCCATCCCCTGACCATGTATCGTCTCTGATGGGATGAGAGGTGGCATGATTCTCTTCTTGCCCTCAAACCAGAACCCAGCCCATGAGCTTCCCATACAAGAGGTGACCTCACCATCAACACTTCAGGATGGCACAGATGAGCAGGGACTTTGTGATTTAGGACTTGAAGAGAAAAAAGGACATCCACAGAGGGTTGGAAGGGGCATGGGCTAACCAGGAAGAGGATACAGACATGGCCTATGGTGGAAGGGATGGAGTTAGGTAAGTCAAAGCACAGCTGGAGCTGGAGCTGGAGATGGAGCTGGGAAGGGATGGGGATGGTAACTTGAAGGGCTTCTGCAAGGACGCTGGCAGCACAAGGCAGCCATCCAGGGAAAATGTGTTCTCCCTGCTCAGTGGGGCAGGGGACGTTGTGACAAAGACAGGCGAAAGGCTGAGGAGCTCATTGTCTCTTTTACCTTGTCTTTTCCTGGTCTTGTCTACTGCCACGCCTCCCTGGCCCCCGAGTCCTTTGGCAGCATCTGTGTTAGCAAAGCCTCACCCCTGGTGGAGGACGATGCATCTGGGGAGGACTTTTGCCCAGTGGGAATACACAAGTCCACGGGACAAGACGGGAAGCACCCCAGGGTGCAGGGAGAGGTGGCTGGAGTCACTGCAACGCTGCTCCCAATTGTCTAGGAAACGTCAGGGTAATCAGGGAGGTTCCTGATGACTGGGAAAAGGCAGACATCACACCCATTTTCCGGAAGGGCAAGAGGGAGGGTGTGAGGAATAACAGTCTGGTCCTCTTCATCTCAGTCCCTGGGAAGGTGATGGAGCAAATCCTCCTGGAAACCATCTCCAAGCATAGGAAGGAGAAGACCTGGAAGAGGCAGCATGCATTGATCAAGGGGAAATGGAAACCATGCCTGACCAACCTGATCGCCTGTGTGCACAATGAAAGGGGAGTGTGGCGAGATGTTTTAGGGACTCCTTTAAAACCTCATGATAACACAGGTATGTTGAGATTTGTGCAAATCTGGCCATCCAGAAGAAGAGCATTTCCTTGAAGCTGGTCACCCTGCTTTCCTCACCAGTCGAGAGAGCTCGACATCTCAGAGTGCGATGTGCTCTGTGCAAAGAGTGAGGAGTGGCATGAACAGCCATGGGCAGGGTGTGGTTTTCCGAGCACTGAGCTCTGTGTGAGACACAAAAAATATCTTGTTTAGTGGTGTAGGCCTGATTGTAACAAATTGTTTAGAAAATGACATTAGAAGCAAAGCACGAAAGAAATTAAGAAATAGACTGAAAGCAAAGAAATGTTTTGTTATACTTTCCAACTCTTAATTTTTTTGTGTGTGTTCCTATTACCTTTCTTGATTTATTTTATTTTTCTTAATAGAGTAGTCTTTTAGGGGAACGTTTTGTTTTCAGTTTTTGCTTTTGTTTTTATGTTTTTGTTAAGAAAGAGTTTTTCAGAACTGGGGTGGGATGCAGTCACAGGGTCATGGATGGCTGGTGCCACTGTAGGTTCCCTGATCCCCTCTGCCCAGCCTCCCTCTGCAGCTGTGAGGGGCTCCGGTCTCCCGCAGGTCCCCTGTGAGAGCCTCCGGGCCCAGGCAGGTGCCTCAGAAACACCGGGGCCTCTCCAAGTGCCCCTGGGTGCTTGTGTTTGGACAGCTGAGCTCTGCCTGGAAAGGTGAAGAACTGTTTTCAACATTTCAAAAATAGGAGCACACTTTCCTCAGTTCAGATGATTGGCTAATTTTACTGTCAATGTTTTCCTATGATGAAATAGTGGAAATCTCCAGGAAGGGTGTTAGTCTCGGGAGAAGAAATATCAATCTGCCCATTAACTTGCATGACCACTGCTCTGTCTCTTATGCTGTGGATTTAATCTCAGTAACCTTTCATATTTTTCCATATATCCTGCTGAATTGGTCATTTCTAAAGTCATCAAGATCCCTCTCAAGATCCTTCGCGACCAAAGCTCTTCTGTGGCAAAACAAAGAAACAACAACAACAAAAAAACAACCAACCAAGCAAACAAATGAAACCAGCGCCAGTGAGTTAAGGGAGAGCAGGGGTGGGGTGGGCTGTATGGGACAGGATCAGGGTGGTAAAAGAGAGAGACTTGGGTGGGGGGGAAGAAAAAAGAAATTAAAAGTGAAGCAAAGGATTGATCAGGGCTGTCTGGGGGATTCCTGCCAAGAAGCCCTGCATCTGAACAATTCTGACTGGAGGAGGACAAGAAAGATGGCCTGCTTCCACTGTCACAGGGCACCTGCATGCTTTCCCTGACATCCACAAGAGAAGATTGAGAGTGGGAAGAACCATGGACTCCTTCAGGGTGGAAGGGACCTCAGGAGGTCTGTAGGCCAATCTGCTTGCTCCCAGCACGGTCATCTCTGGGCTTCATCCAGTGTGGTCTTGGAAACCTCCAAGGCAGGACACTGCACAGCCTCTCTTGGCAACCACTTCCAGTGCTTCACCATCCTCATAGTGGAAAAGCTTTTCCTTATCTCCCGCACGAATGTCTCTTCTTCCAACTTATGCCCATTGTCTCTTGTCCCCCCACCATGCACCCTGGTGAAGAGCCTGTCCCCATCTTCTTGAGGACCTCCTTGTAGCCATTGGAAGGGTGCTATGAGATCCCTCCAAAGCCATCTCTTCTCCAAGTGGAACCAGCCCCATTTCCTCACAGAACAAGTGCTCCCCCTCCCCGACTACTGTGAGGGCCCTCAGCAAGACTCACTCCCAGTTATCAACCTCAGTCTTGTTCTGGGAACCCAAACCTGGATGGAGGGTTCTAGATGTGGTCTAATGAATACTGACTAGAAGGTGATCACCATTTCCCTGGACCTCCTGACTGTGCTCCTGGTCACACAGCCCACGATGCTTCTGGCCTTCTTTGCTGCCAGGGAATGCTGCTGCCTCATGGTTTGCCTCCTGTCCCCCAGCACCCTCACGTCCTTTTCCACAGAGCTGCTCCCCAGGTACTCAGGCCCCAGCCTGTGACACAGTGGGGTGTTGGTTTATTGCAGGTGCAAGACCTGGCATTTGTCCTTGTTGAATTCCATGAGGTTGCTGACAGCCCATTCCTCCTGCCTGTCTAGGTCCCTCTCAATGGCAGCCCTCAAGAATATGGCTGACCCCCAACCCCCCACACTTCCAGTTTGGGGTCATCCACAAGCACCGTGAGTGTTGCGTCCTCCGTGTAACTAATACAGATGATAAACAGGACAAGTTCCTGGAGAGACCCTCGGGTGCTCCACTTCTCCCTGGCCTCCAGGAAGAGTACTACCCATTCACCACTGCCCTCTCGGCCTCTGATCATCCAAGCAGCTTTTTACCCATCCAGTTGTCTACTCTTCTAGACTGTTACATTCTAATGTGCATGCAAGGATATTGTGGGAGACAGTGTCAAATACCTTGCCAAAGTCTAGGTAAAGGACATTTACCACACATCCGAGCTGCCCCTTCACACAAAAGACATCCTCCCTCCTCACCTTCCCTGACAGTCTCTCCTGAAGAGGTTGTACCCAAAAGCATCGCCCTCCAGTCATGTGAGTGATCCCACCACATCTCAGTCATTCCAATGATGTTTCACACCTGTGAAAGCTTGTACATCTCCATCTGCTCCTCTCTCTACCCCAGGCTGCATACATTTGCATATATTAGTGTTGCAGAGCATCAGCTGTGGCACAGAGAGCAGACTGGTTGTGGTGAAACCTGTTACCAAGAGCATTGTGTGTGCCACAGCCCCACTTCAGAGCAGAGCCATGCTGGCAGAGATAGCAGGTGGCAATGTGATGGTGAAAGGAGGTTCCCACTAAGAGAGCAAAGCCTGCAGTGCCCAAGGCCAGCGAGAAACAGAACTGGTCTGTGCAGGAATGGCAGGAGAGGGGTTGGCTGCCTGAGCTGATTTGTAGCACCTTGGTGCCTGTGACAGAGGTGAAGCGATCTCCAGGCAGGAGGAGGTGCCACTGAAGAAGTCCGTGGCACTGGGCAGCCTGTGATCGAGCCACCCTGAGGTCATCATTAGCCCAGTCCCTGTTCATATCATTTGGGGGGTGAGAAAAGGTTCAGGAGGAGGAGAGCAAGAAGGGTTTGAGAGTGCAGAGACTAGAGCAGAGACCTTGGCGTGATGTGCCTCCCATTTATGCAGCATGCTTGAATGCAGTCGGGATGGACTTGGCCTAAAGGCAGTGGTCGGATTCAGGTGTCTGGGCACAGGTAGGAAAGCCTGAGATAACCTGGGTTGTCTGCCCAGCAACCACTCCAATGGGGAATGGTTTTCCCATAGGTCCCATCCATGCGGTTATGCTAGAAACCCCGGGCATCTGACATGGCCCTGCCAGCCTGTTTCTATGTCATTACATCAAGTGTCTGCACTGAATTGCATTAGCAGTTTGCACTGTAGGCATCTCCATGTGTCTCAGCATCATAGTGAGGGGTGCTCCATCTCCAGGGACTATAACCGGAGCTTAGACAAGGAGCTTGTGTGCAGACATCTATGTTATGCTCACTTCAGCTTGGGCAAGGGGAATCCCACCTGATGTGTGTTTGTGGAGTTCACAGGAATTTGCTGAATCCCACTCCAGCCCAGGGGCTTCCAAACCAGAATGAGATGCCCAGATTGACTCATCTGAGTCAGCACCTGAACCATTTGTCAATGAGCTCCCTTCTTGCTCCTTTCTACCTGTCCTGCCTAGTGAAGGGATAGGAATCGGGGCTTCCAGAGTCAGACATTTCCACCTCTTGCAGATAACCATCCTCTGATGAAACAATCTGTAATTCCTTCAGTGCCTAGAGAGGGCCCATTGGTGATCATTTTAGTTTATTGCAGTGAACATTTCCCAGGAGGAGGGAGCACAAGGGACAGAAAAATTCATGAGCTCAGCGGGGCCTCTGCTCCTGAGGGGGTCCAGGCTCTGGGGATGGAGGGAGTTCATGGCAACCGGGCAGCACTGCCCAGAGACAGCTGTGTGCAGGAGCAGCTCCTCTGCAAAGAGCAGCAGGGCTCTGGGCACTGCCTGCTGCTGCTGAGATGAGAGGAGACAAGGCAGAGAGAAGTGCAAGGCTGTGTGGAGTGGGAGGCCAGAGGAGAGCTCCTTGTGGGAGAAATCTTCACAGCCCTTGACACGGTAAGTCTCTGGCTGCAGAGTAATGCTACTGATGTTCCTGGAAAGGCCTTGAAACCCATCAAGTCTCCCAGCTTCTCCTTTGCAGAGGAGGGGGAGATGCTTCAGAGCAGCCATACTATCACAGGGACAGGGCATGCTGCTACTTTCTCCCAAGGACGACTGCAGGGCTGTGAAGCTGGTATGTGCACCCAGATCTGCCCAAGGCTGTAATTCAGAGCAGTGTCCCTGTGCCCCAGGGTGCTGTGTGCCCAGGGCAGTGACTCTGCCGCCTGTGAGGGTCAGCACTCAGCCTACACAGGGAACTCCCGATGGCACTGAAAGATGAAGCTCTTGGTGGAAGGAGTGACCTTCGGCAGGGCAGATTCGTTCTCCTGCTGAGACGATGCTGCGTGAGTCAGGGTTGCTCACAGCTCTAGGTCATGCACAGGAGATGTCCAAGGAGCCTTTTCAAGAGGAATATCAAGAGAAGGGGTGCTTGCAAGAGAAGGAGCTTTCCTTCAGGTGTCTGCTCTTTCAGTTTGCTAATTTTGGCGGGGAGAAAAAAAGAGTTTTCTGTTTTGTCAAGGAAATGGGAGTCCTAAACCTTCACTCTCAGAGATTAATAGCTCTGTGAGAACCCTCAGTAAGCTGCTTCATCCTCCCCTTAGCCTACAGACAGCATTAGGATCACCTTTGTGGCCTCCTAGGAGTTTATCTGACCTGCAGGACCTGCATGTACAGTAATGCCCCTGGACAGTGCCCTGTCCCGGATGGTTTCCTTAGGGTAGAACTGAGCATACTCAGGGTGGGACAGGGTCTGTGAGCACTGACTGGGAAAAGATGTTGAGACAGAGAAAGAGGTCCCCACAAGGACAGCTCCAGGCAGCAGAGATGGGCAGCGAATGAGAGGGAAGTGCTAGCAGAAACATCATGGGAGGATGGTTTGGGCATGTCACAGTCAGTCATTCCTGTGCTGACACCTTCCTCTGAGCAAGCCCCCCATGTCTCCTCCCCAACTAGTAGAGCCTCTGCCCTGACAGCCATAGAGACCAGGGCATGAGCTGCGTCCTCTGCAGCCAGACCTCTGGCAGAGAAGAGGGGCATCTCTCCTGCTCTGGGCCCATTTCATGCTGCCTGACAAGGGGGCTGAGAGCGACTGCCCTGCAATGTTGCCATCTGTGAGGTGGCATGCCCAGCTGGGTAAGGGGAAGGCTTTCCAGAATGCCTCTCTGTCTCTCCCTTGCCTCCCTTGGCAGCAGGATCATGGTGTTGCTCCTTGTTTCCCCTCCTGTCCATGCTGCTCCAGTTCTTGTTCTTGGGCTTTCTGGGGTTGGCTGTTTTCAGCTGCAGTTCAGACATGGATGCTGCAAGTTGTGGAACAGAGGGGTCTGCATGGGAATGAGATTGCCCCAGCCCCCTTCTACCTGTGGAGCTCCCAGAAATACCGTCCATGGGGCTGGGAATTGAGCTGACTCTCCCTTAGAGAGAGCCCATCTTCAGTCCTAACGGTCCTTTGACTGTTTGCCTGTGGTGTCCTGGCAGACTGTGTGCTGCCCTCTAGAAAGGCACTGCTGCCTCATAGCACCTCTGTGATATCTGAGAGACCCATGAGGAAGGTGCCGAGATGCTGAGAGTATGGAGATGGTGGTGGGAGGCTGTATGTGGGCATCTGAAAAGAGCCCTGTGTGTCCTTGTCTAGAAGGGGAGTGTGGAGAGCTCCGTCAGGTGCCCGGAGAAAGGGTGAGAAGTTTGGAGGTGTGCACTTTGAAACTGGACTCGTGTGCTCTCAGCAGGGGCTGGTTTCTTACTAGGACAACATACAAGTGTGATCATCCTCCAGCTCCAAGAGAGAACTGCAACATTTGGGGGTTTCTTTGCTTGAAAAGTCCCTGCTAAATTCTCAATGTCTTTTCTTCTTTGCACAGTCTCCCATGCCCGGAGATAGCAAAATGTCCAACAGCAGCTCCATCAACGAGTTCCTCCTCCTGGCATTTGCGGACACAAGGGAGCTGCAGCTCTTGCATTTCATGTTCTTCCTGGGCATCCACCTGGCTGCCCTCCTGGGCAATGGCCTCATCATCATAGCCGTAGCCTGCGACCACCACCTCCACACCCTCATGTACTTCTTCCTCCTCAACCTCTCTGTTCTGGACCTTGGTTCCATCTCCACCACAGTCCCCAAATCCATGGCCAATTCCCTGTGGGACACCAGGGCCATTTCCTACTTGGCATGTGCTGCTCAGGTCTTTCTATTTGTCTTCTTGCTAGGAGGAGAGTATTCTCTTCTCACAGTCATGGCCTATGACCACTATTGCCATCTGCAGACCCCTGCACTATGGGAACATCATGGGCAGCAGAGCTTGTGTCAGAATGGCAGCAGCTGCTTGGGTCAGTGGTTTTCTCCATGCTCTCCTGCACACAGGGAACACATTTTCAATACCACTATGCCAAGGCAACACAGTGGACCAGTTCTTCTGTGAGATTCCCCAGATCCTCAAGCTCTCCTGCTCAGACTCCTACCTCAGGGAAGTTGGGCTTCTTGTGGTTGGTGCCTGTTTAGTCTTTGGGTGTTTCATTTTCACTGTGCTGTCCTATGTTGAGATCCTCACTGCTGTGCTGAGGATGCCCTCTGAGCAGGGCTGGCACAAAGCCTTTTCCATGTGCCTCCCTCACCTGACCGTGGTCTCCCTCTTTGTCATCACTGACATGTTTGTCTACCTGAAGCCTCCCTCCCTCTCCTCCCCAGCTCTGGATCTGCTGGTGGCTGTTCTGTACATAGTGGTGCCTCCAACTCTCAACCCCCTCATCTACAGCATGAGGAACAAGGAGCTCAAAGATGCCCTGAGGAAAGTGATTTCATGGACATTTTTCAGCAGTGGTAACATTGCCATTGCTCTCCACAAATGACTCCCATTGTGTCCCCTACCAGGACTGAGTTTTGTTTGTTCACTTTATTTTTAGTATTACTAGTATTACTGTTGTTATTATTGTTACCCCATTGCTACAGAAATGGTTGGATTCATTCCACCTTCACTGAGACTGCTCTGTCTCACCTGGTGCCCATATAAAGTTGTGTCCAACAGTGGGTCAGAGCTGACTCCCTCACAGTATCTCTGTAATAAAGTAGGTTCTTCCAGGTGCAGTGCCTGAAGGCTGGGCTCTTCCTCCAAAGCTGCTGTCCCTTACGTCATGTCCCCAGCACATATTCTTCAGACAACCTCGCCCACCCTGCATGCTGGTCCTTACCCCAAATGTCCCGCCCAGACTAGTCTCAATGCCCAGCTGGAGGACTGGATGTCCAGCTGTGAGCCCTGGCAGGATGAGCCCTCTGCTGGGTCCTCTGCAGGGCTGTCAGGGAGCATGCCGAGGAGGTCCTGGGTCCACCTCCTGGGCCTGTAGATCATCCTCCTCCCATGGGGGCCTCAAGCAGGGTGTCTGCCTGGCCTTTCTCTGAGCTCAGACCTCAGCAGACCCCAGAGCATGGACTTCTGCTACTCCGGGGGACAGGATCAGAGCTGGGCAGTGTCTGTGGGCTGGTGGGAGGCTGCCAGGCAGAAGCACCGAGCGGGACAGGGTGCCAAGAGCTGTCATGGGGACCATGCTGGGGGGATTTTTCCCCACCCCCGAAAGCACCCTGTCCTGTGTGATGCCTGCACAGTGGGGACGTGGGGACATGTTCAGGGCAGCAGGGCTGGGCCAGTGGAGGGATGAGGTGCTGGTGGGTGCCACAACCCTCCAGAAGCTCCCAATGGACATGGAGGGGACTCACTAGTGCTTATAGGCTTGAGGAGTTCTTGCGGGCTAAAGCCACCAGCACCACCTGCCAGGACTCCCAGACCCAGCACAGATGGTTGGTGCCCAGCACTGCAGCTCACAGTGCCCCTCATTCTGTGTCATCATCCTCTCTCAGGAGCCCTGCCAGGTACATCACTGCCTACCCAGGTGTGGAGAGGAGCTGCTGGAGGTATTCTCTTCTCACACCTGCTGGTCCCAGCTCTATCTTGCTGTCAGCCCACAGGTTCTGCTCTGGGTCATGTTATGTCTCCATATGCTCACTTCTGAGACCATGTAGGGACCTGCAGCACATAGCTCTGCTTGGAGATGGCCACCACGGGCTGCCTGTATGGTCCCAGCAGATCCCAGGAAGGCTGTGTTTGGAGGTGAGGCTGTGATTGTCCTCAGTCAAAGTAGATGGGATGGTCTGGGTGGGGGCCAAGGGGAGGAAAGGTCAAGAGACAACAAAGAGAAGATGCGGTAAGGGAAATTCCAAATGAGTTGAAGGAAAAAATAAAGAAATAACCAAGGTAGTTGAGTAGCACTGTGGCATGGGACAGGAGATTTTAAGAAAATCTTCCAGAGAAAGCACCTACCAACCTGGTCTAACTACAAAGTTAGCCCATCTCAGAGCAGATCGTGGTCCTGGAGATCTCTGGTGGTCCCTCCCAACCCAAATCCTCTAGGAGGAAGGGGCTGGAAGGCAGAGTCAGGGGCAGGGGTCACTGTTGTGGAGCTGTGACTTTGCTGGCATTTGTGAAACAGTACATCATAACATCCTAGAAGAAGGCTGGAAACTGGTCACTGCCCGTGGGAGGAGAAAGGCTCCTACTCCTCCCAAAGACTTGCAGCTGAAGAACAGGTTTAGTGCCCTCCAGGATGAGGAGGAGATGGACATGGCTGCCAGGGAAGTACCTGGGACAACACATCCTGTGCCCAGCCAGAATGCCCGGAAGAAGCAGCGGGTGATTGTTGTGGGGGACTCCCTGCTGCAGGGGACGGAGGCATCTATCTGCCGACTTGACCTCATGTCTAGAGAGGTTTGTGGCCTGCTGGGGGCTCATGTGAGTGATGTCATGCAAAGACTGCCAAGGCTTGTCCATGCTTCGGACTATTACCCACTGCTGCTCTTCCATGTGGGCGCCAATGACACCAAGGGCAAACTGGAGACCATCAAGCAGGATTTCAGAGCTCTGGGGATGGTGGTCAAGGGCCTGGGAGCCCAGGTCATCTTCTCCACAATCCTGCCAGTGAGGGGGATGGATGGGAGGAGGAGGAGACGGACTTTCCAGGTTAACGACTGGCTGCACCGCTGGTGTTGGCAACAGGGTTTTGGTTTCTACGACCATGGGACCCTGTTTGAAGATCGACAACTGATGGCGGGAGATGGGATCCACCTCATGAGGCGGGGCACGCGGGTCTTTGCCAACAGGTTGGCCAACCTGGTAAGGAGGGCTTTAAACTAGGAAAGATGGGGGAAGGGGAGAGTTTTAGTGCCAGGGTAGCTGGCAAAAGACTGCTCAAGTCGGGATGCCTCCAGCAGGTGAATGCAGCCAGGGAAGTGCGCGTGGGATGTGGCTATGGAGGATCCTCTTGCATCCCTCCTGGGAAACCTGCATGCTCGATCACCTCCCTGAAATGCCTGTACACCAACGCACGCAGCATGGGGAACAAACAGGAAGAACTAGAGATATGTGTGCGGTCGCAGGGCCATGATCTCATTGCCATTACAGAGACATGGTGGGATAGCTCGCATGACTGGAGTGCTGTCATGGATGGCTACGTGCTTTTTAGGAAAGACAGGCCAGGAAAGCGAGGTGGTGGAGTTGCTCTTTATCTGAGAGAGCAACTGGAACGTATCGAGCTGTGCCTAGGGGTGGATGAAGAGCGAGTCGAGACCTTATGGGTAAGGATGAAAGGGCAGGCTAGCACGGGTGACACTGTTGTGGGTGTTTACTACAGGCCACCTGATCAGGAAGAAGTCGTCAATGAGGCCTTCTACAGACAGCTGGAAGTAGCCTCACGATCCCAGGCCCTGCTTCTCATGGGGGACTTCAACCACCCCGATATCTGCTGGAAAGACAACACGGCTAGGCACAAACAGTCCTGGAGGTTCCTACAGAGCATTGGTGACAACTTCTTGACACAGGTGGTGCAGGAGCCATCAAGGAGAGGTGTGCTGCTGGACCTTGTACTAACAAACAAAGAAGGACTGGTTGAAGATGTGAAGGTTGGGGGTAGCATTGGCTGCAGTGGAGTTCAGGATCCTGCGAGGAGGCAGCAGGGCACTAAGTAGGATCGCAACCCTGGACTTGAGGAGAGCAAACTTTGGCCTCTTCAGGGACCTACTCAGAGGAATCCCATGGGTTAGGGCCCTAGAAGGAAGGGGCGTTCAAGAGAGCTGGTTAATATTCCAACATCACCTCCTCCAGGCTCAAGAGCGGTGCATCCCTATGAGTAGGAAGTCAAGCAAAGGAGGCAGGAGACCTGCATGGATGAGCAAGGAGCTCCTGGCAAAACTCAACCAGAAGAAGGAAGTATACAGAAAGCGGAAATGGGGCCAGGCCACTTGGGAGGAATAGAGGAACGTTGTCAGAGTATGCAGGGATGCGACGAGGAAGGCTAAGGCCCATTTGGAATTAAATCTGGCTAGAGATGTCAAGGACAACAAGAAGGGCTTCTTCAAATACATCAGTAGCAAGAGGAAGACTAGGGAAAATGTGGGCCCTTTGCTGAATGGGGTGGGTGCCCTGGTGACGAAGGATGCAGAGAAGGCAGAGTTACTGAATGCCACCTTTGCTTCAGTCTTTACTGCTCAGGCCAGCCCTCAGGAACCCCAGACCCTGGAGGCAAGAGAGAAAGTCTGGAGAAAGGAAGACTTTCCCTTGGTGGAGGAGGATCGGGTTAGAGATCATTTAAGCAAACCTGACACCCACAAATCCATGGGCCCCAAAGGGATGCACCCACGAGTGCTGAGGGAGCTGGCAGATGTCATTGCTAAGCCACTCTCCATCATCTTTGAGAGGTCCTGGAGAACAGGAGAGGTGCCTGAGGACTGGAAGAAAGCCAATGTCACCCCAGTCTTCAAAAAGGGCAAGAAGGAGGACCCAGGGAACTACAGGCCAGTCAGCCTCACCTCCATCCCTGGAAAGGTGATGGAGCAGCTCATCCTGAAGGCCATCTCCAAGCATGTGGAGGACAAGAAGGTGATCAGGAGTAGTCAGCATGGCTTCACCAAGGGGAAATCATGCTTAACCAATCTGATAGCCTTCTCTGATGGAATGACTGGCTGGGTAGATGAGGGGAGAGCAGTGGATGTTGTCTCCCTTGACTTCAGCAAGGCTTTTGACACTGTCTCCCAGAACATCCTCATAGGGAAGCTCAGGAAGTGTGGGTTAGATGAGTGGACAGTGAGGTGGATTGAGACCTGGCTGAATGGCAGAGCTCAGAGAGTTGTGATCAGTGGCGCAGAGTCTAGTTGGAGGCCTGTAGCTAGCGGTGTCGCCCAGGGGTCAGGACTGGGTCCAGTCTTGTTCAACTTCTTCATCAATGACCTGGATGAAGGCACAGAGTGCACCCTCAGCAAGTTTGCTGATGATACAAACCTGGGAGGAGTGGCCAATACACCAGAGGGCTGTGCTGCCATTCAGAGAGACCTGGAGAGGCTGGAGAGGTTGGCAGAGAGGAAGCTCATGAAGTTCAACAAGGCAAGTGCAGGGTCCTGCACCTGGGGAGGAATAACCCCATGCAGCAGTACAGGTTGGCGGCTGACCTGCTGGAAAGCAGCTCTGCGGAGAAGGACCTGGGAGAGCTGGTGGACACCAAGTGAACCATGAGGCAGCAGTGTGCCCTTGTGACCAAGAAGGCCAATGGTATGCTGGGGTGCATGAGGAAGAGTGTTGCCAGCAGGTGGAGGGAGGTGATTCTCCCCCTCTCCTCAGCCCTGCTGAGGCCACATCTGGAGTACTGTGTCCAGTTGTGGGCTCCCCAGTACAAGAGGGATGTGGCACTACTGGAGCAAGTCCAGCGAAGGGCTACAAAGACAATTAGGGGACTGGAGCATCTCTCTTATGAGGAAAGGCTGAGAGAGCTGGGCCTGTTTAGCTTGGAGAAGAGAAGGCTGAGAGGAGATCTTATCAACGTGTACAATATCTGAAGGGAGGGTGTCAAGAGGATGGGGCCAGACTCTTTTCGGTGGTGCCCAGTGACAGGACGCGAGGCAACGGGCACAAACTGAAACACAGACAATTCCACCTGAACATGAGGAAATACTTTTTCACTGTGAGGGTGACAGAGCACTGGCACAGGTTTCCCAGAGAGGTGTGGAGTCTCCTTCTCTGGAGAAATTCAAAACGCGCCTGGATGCAATCCTGTGCAATGTGTTCTAGGTGACCGTGCTTGAGCAGGGGGGTTGGACTAGATAATCTCCAGAGGTCCCTTCCAACCTCAGCGATTCTGTGACCCAACAGAGGGCTTGTCCTCCCAGGGCTCACAGCTGGACATCCAGTCCTCCAGCTGGGCATGGAGCCTTGTATGGGGGTGACTTTTGGAGTACGGACCAGCACAAAGGATGGGCGAGATTGTCTCAAGGATATGGGCTGGGTACACGACATAAGGGACAGAAGCTTTGGAGGAGGAGCCCAACCGTCAGGCACTGCACCTGCAAGAACCTACTTTATTACAGAGACACTGTGAGGGAGTCAGCTCTGACCCAGTGTTAGACAAAACCTTATATGGGCATCGGGTGAGACAGAGCAGTCTCAGTGAAGGTGGAATGAATCCAACCATTTCTGTAGCAATGGGGTAACAATAATAACAACAGTAATACTAGTAATACTAAAAATAAAGTGAACAAACAAAGCTCAGTCCTGGTAGGGGACACAGGGGGAGTCACTTGTGGAGAGCAATGGCAATGTTACCACTGCTGAAAAATGTCCACGAAATCAATTTCCTCAGGGCATCTTTGAGCTCCTTGTTCCTCATGCTGTAGATGAGGGGGTTCATTGCTGGAGGCACCACCACGTACAGAACAGCCACCACCAGATCCAGAGCTGGGGAGGAGAGGGAGGGGGACTTCAGGTAGGCAAAGATGTCAGTGCTGATAAACAGGGAGACCACGGTCAGGTGAGGCAGGCACATGGAAAAGGCCTTGTGCTGACCCTGCTCAGAGGGCCTCCTCAGCACAGCAGTGAAGATCTGCACGTAGGACAGCACAATGAAAACGAAACACCCAAAGCCTAAACAGGCAGTAACTACAAGAAGCCCAACTTCCCTGAGGTAGGAGTCTGAGCAGGAGAGCTTGAGGATCTGGGGGATTTCACAGAAGAACTGGTCTAGAACATTGCCTTGGCAGAGTGGTATTGAAAATGTGTTAGCAATGTGCAGGACAGAACACAGAAAACCACTGGCCCAGGCAGCTGCTGCCATTCTGACACAAGCTGTGCTGTCCATGATGGTCCCATAGTGCAGGGGTCTGCAGATGGCAACATAGCGGTCATAGGCCATGACAGTGAGGAGAGAATACTCTCCTCCTAACATGAAGACAAACACAAAGGCTTGAGCAGCACATCCTGAGTAGGAAATGGCCCTGATGTCCCTCAGGGAATTGGCCATGGATTTGGGGACTGTGGTGGAGATGGTGCCAAGGTCGAGTAGGGAGAGGTTGAGGAGGAAGAAGTACATGGGGGTGTGGAGGTGGTGGTCGCAGGCTACGGCTGTGATGATGAGGCCGTTGCCCAGGAGGGCAGCCAGGTAGATGCCCAGGAAGAGCGAGAAGTGCAAGAGCTGCAGCTCCCGCTTGTCTGCAAATGCCAGGAGGAGGAACTCATTGAGGGAGCTGCTGTTGGACATTTGCTTCCTCGGGGCTTAGTGGACTGTGCAAAGAAGAAAAGACATTGAGAAGTTAGGAGAGACTTTTCAAGCCAAGAAATCCCCAGATGTTGCACGTCTCATACAAGCCCCCCATCACCTCTCTCTTTCCTGAGAGAATCTTTGTGCAGCTGCCATGCTGGTTTTCCTCTTTGCGCTGGCTGAGTGCGCTGTGAGGAGCAGGGACCTCTGCTCATGGGCTCCAGAGGAGTCAGTCCTGCTGTCAAGCAGTGGGCACAGGGGAACAGGGGTGACCAGCTCTGACAGTCACACTTTCTGTCAGGTGAAATCCACCCATCATGTAGAAGGGCTTTTCAGCATCTTCACTCTGAATTCTAAAGAATGAGGTTTGAGGAACAAAGTTTCAGGGATTTTTTATTTTCTTTCAGATGTCCTTGTCACCCCTGGGGAGTGTTCCTTAAAGGCAGAAATCTCTGGCACTTCTACTGTGAGTACCGAGAGGAAAGCATCCACTGTCCCTTGTTGCAGAGTGAGGACAGCTAGTCTGTCTATTAGTCTCGTTCCCAGCTGCCTTCTGCTTGCAATTCTTTGAGCTCTAGGATGATCAAACTCATATGTTGCCCTAGAAGGAAACCAGCCCCCGCTTAGAGCAGACGAGTCCAGTTTCAAAGTGCACATCTCCAAACTTCTCACCCTTTCTCCAGGCACCTGACGGAGCTCTCCACACTCCCCTTCTAGCCAAGGACACACAGGGCTCTTTTCAGATGCCCACATACAGCCTCCCACCACCATCTCCATACTCTCAGCATCTCGGCACCTTCCTCATGGGGCTCTCAGATATCACAGAGGTGCTAGGAGGCAGCAGTGCCTTTCTAGAGGGCAGGTGGCAGCCTGGCAGGACACCACAGGGAAACGGTCAAAGGACTGTTAGGACTGAAGATGGGCTCTCCTTAAGGGAGAGCCAGCTCAATTCCCAGACCCACTGATTGCATTTCTTGGAGCTCCACAAATCAGAAGGGGGCCAGGGCCACCTCATTCCCATGAAGACCCCTCTGTTCCACAACTTGCAGCATCAACATCTGAACTGCAGTTCACATCCCCCAACCCCAGAAAGCCCGAGAACAAGAAGAGGAGCATCATGGACAGGAGAAGAAACAAGGAGCAACACCATGATCCTGCTGCCAAGGGAGGCAAGGAGAGAGACAGAGAGGCATTCTGGAAAGCCTTTACCATACCCAGCTGGGCATGCCACCTCACAGACAGTGACATCGCAGGGCAGTCGCTCTCAGCCCCTTTGTCAGGAAGCATGAAATGGGCCCATAGCAGGAGAGATGCCCCTCTCCTCTGACGCAGGTCTGGCTGCAGGGGAGGTGGCTCATGCCCTGGAGTTCCCTCTCATTCCCTGCCCATCTCTGCTGCCTGGAGCTGTCCCTGTTGCCAGCTCTTTCTCTGTCACAACATCTTCTCCCGCTCAGTGCTCACAGACCCCATCCCACCTGCTGGGTGCTCAGTTCCGCCCTCAGAAACCTCCCGGATCAGGGCACTCTCTAGGGGCATCTCTGTGCATGCACATCCTAAGCAGCAGGTCACATAAACTCCTATGAGGCCACAAAGGTGATGTTGATGCTGTCTGCAGGCTAAGGTGGGGATGAAGCAGCTTCCTGAGGTTTTTCACAGACCAATTAATCTCTGAGAGTGAAGGGTTAGGAGTCCCACTTCCTTGACAAAGCAGAAAACTCCTTCCTTCATTCTCCCTGCCAAAAATTAGGAACCTGAAAGTGCAGATACCTGAAGAAAAGCTCCTTCCCTTTCAAGAAGCCCTTCTCTTGATCTCCTCTTGAAAAGACCCCTTGCACATCTCCTGTGCATGATCTAGAGCTGTGAGCAGCCCTGACCCACACAGCACCCTCTCAGCAGGAGAATGACCTGCCCTGCTGGGGGTCGCTTCTCTCTCCCAGAGTTTCTCCCCATAGTGCTGTGGGGAGCTCCCCAGGCAGGCTGAGGGCTCATCCTCACAGACAGCACAGTCGCTGCCCCGGGCTCACAGCATGCTGAGGTGCAGGGACACTGCTCTCAATCACAGCCCTGCGCAGACCTCTGTGTGCTCCCTGGCTTCACATCCCAAAAGCCACCCCTGGCAGAATGGAGCTGCATACCTTGTCCCTGTGATGGTGTGGCAGGGAATCCCTGCTCTGAAGCATCTCCTCCTCTGCCTATGCTCTGGAGGAGCCCGGAGAGCGATCCTTAAAAAGCCTGTCAGTTATGGGATGGAATGGGTTCAGCAGACCCCTCCAGGAACTTCAGTAGCATTGCCCTGCAGCCAGAGACTTATCACGTCAAGGGCTGTGAAGATTTCTCCCACAAGGAGCTCTCCTCCGTCCTCCCACTCCACACGGCCTTGCACTTCTCACTGTCATGTCTTCTCTCATGTCAGCAGCAGCAGGCAGTACCCGGAGCCCTGCTGCTCTTTGCAGAGGAACTGCTCCTGCACACAGCTGTCTCTGGGCAGTGCTGCCTGGTTGCCATGAGCTCCCTCCATCCCCGGAGCCTGGCCCCGCTCAGGAGCAGAGGCCCCGCTGAGCTCATGACTTTCTCTGTCCCTTGTGCTCCCTCCTCCTGGGAAATGTTCACTGCAATAAACTAAAATAATCACCAATGGGCCCTCTCTAAGCACTGAAGGAAGACTGATTCCAGCATTACAGATTGTTTCATCAGAGCATGGTTATCTGCAAGAGGTGGAAATGTCTGACCCTCGAAGCCCCAATTCCTATCCCCTCACTAGGCAGGACAGGTAGAAAGGAGCAAGAAGGGAGCTCATTGACACATGGTTCAGGTGCTGACTCAGATGAGTCAATGTGGGCATCTCATTCTGGTTTGCAAGCCCCTGGGCTGGAGGGGGATTCAGCAACCTCCTGTGAACTCCACAAACACACAGCAGGTGGGATTCCCCTGGCTGAAGCTGAAGTGAACATAACATAGATGTCTGCACACAAGCTCCTTGTCCAAGCTCTGGTTATAATCACTGGAGATGGAGGGTGGGAGTCAGTTGCCCATCACAAACATCTGGTGACAGTTGAAGAGACAGAGGTGGTCCCAGGCATGTGCCAGTGTCTGCTTGCTCTGATGGAGCAACTGGGAGACCCACGTCCTTCTAGAGCATGAGTTGGGGGCCAGGTGGAGAATTCCCTTGGCCATCTGAAATGACACTAGATGCCTCCTACTACTAGGGCTCCACTCACTATAAAGCTGAGACATAGGAAGATCCCAATGTTACAAACAGCCAATGCAATTCAGTGCAGACACTTGATTTAATGACATAGAAATAGGCTGGCAGTACCATGTCAGATGCCTGGGGTGTCCAGCATAACTGCATGGATGAGACCTATGGGAAAATGATGCCCCTTGGAGTGGTTGCTGGGCAGACAACCCAGGTTATCTCGGGCTTTCCTACCTGTGCCCAGACACCTCAATCCCACCACTGCCTTTAGGCCAAGTCCATCCTGTCTGCATCCAAGCATGCTGCATAAATGGGAGGAACATCACACCAAGGTCTCCGCTCTAGTCTCTGCACTCTCAAACCCTTCTTACTCTTCTCTGCCTGATCCTTTTCTCATCCCCCAAGATGATATGAACAGGAACTGGGCTAATGATGACCTCAGGGTGGCTCAATCGCAGGCTGCCCAGGCCCAGGGACTTCTTCAGTGGAAACCTTCTCCTGCCTGGAGATCGCTTCACCTCTGTCACAGGCACCAAGGTGCTACAAATCAGCTCAGGCAGCCAACCCCTCTCCTGCCATTCCTGCACAGACCAGTTCTGTTTCTCGCTGGCCTTGGGCACTGCAGGCTTTGCTCTCTTAGTGGGAACCTCCTTTCACCATCACATTGCCACCTGCTATCTCTGCCAGCATGGCTCTGCTCTGAAGTGGGGCCGTGGCACACACAATGCTCTTGGTAACAGGTTTCACCACAACCAGTCTGCTCTCTGTGCCACAGCTGATGCTCTGCAACACTAATATATGCAAATGTATGCAGCCTGGGGTAGAGAGAGGAGCAGATGGAGATGTACAAGCTTTCACAGGTGTGAAACATCATTGGAATGACTGAGATGTGGTGGGATCACTCACATGACTGGAGGGCGATGCTTTTGGGTACAACCTCTTCAGGAGAGACTGTCAGGGAAGGTGAGGAGGGAGGATGTCTTTTGTGTGAAGGGGCAGCTCGGATGTGTGGTAAATGTCCTTTACCTAGACTTTGGCAAGGTATTTGACACTGTCTCCCACAATATCCTTGCATGCACATTAGAACGTAACAGTCTAGAAGAGTAGACAACTGGATGGGTAAAAAGCTGCTTGGATGATCAGAGGCCGAGAGGGCAGTGGTGAATGGGTAGTACTCTTCCTGGAGGCCAGGGAGAAGTGGAGCACCCGAGGGTCTCTCCAGGAACTTGTCCTGTTTATCATCTGTATTAGTTACACGGAGGACGCAACACTCACGGTGCTTGTGGATGACCCCAAACTGGAAGTGTGGGGGGTTGGGGGTCAGCCATATTCTTGAGGGCTGCCATTGAGAGGGACCTAGACAGGCAGGAGGAATGGGATGTCAGCCACCTCATGGAATTCAACAAGGACAAATGCCAGGTCTTGCACCTGTGATAAACTAACACCCCACTGTGTCACAGGCTGGGGCCTGAGGGCCTGGGGAACAGCTCTGCGGGAAAGGACGTGAGGGTGCTGGGTGACAGGAGGCAAAACATGAGGCAGCAGCGTTCCCTGGCAGCAAAGAAGGCCAGAAGCATCGTGGGCTGCATGAGCGGGAGCACAGCCAGGAGGTGGAGGGAAATGGTGATCGCCTTCTAGTCAGTATTCATTAGACCACATGTAGAACCCTGCATCCAGGTTTGGGTTCCCAGAGCAAGAAAGAGGATGATAAGTGGGAGCGAGTCTCACTGAGGGCCCTCATCATAGTTGAGGACCTGGAGCACTTGTTCTGTGAGGAAATGGGGCTGGTTCAACTTGGAGAAGAGATGTCTTTGGAGGGATCTCATAGCACCCTTCCAATGGCTACGAGGAGGTCCTCAAGAAGATGGAGCCAAGCTCTTCACCAGGGTGCATGGTGGGAGGACAAGAGACAATGGGCATAATTTGGAAAAAGAGCCGTTCGTGCAGGAGGTAAGGAAAAGCTTTTCCACTATGAGGATGGTGAAGCACTGGAAGTGGTTGCCAAGAGAGGCTGTGCAGTGTCCTGCCTTGGAGGTTTCCAAGACCAGACTGGATGAAGCCCAGAGCAACCTGGCCTGACCCCAGAGATGACCCTGCTGTGAGCAAGGAGATTGGGCTAGAGACCTCCTGAGGTCCCTTTGACCCTGAAGGATTCTTCCCACTCTCCATCTTCTCTTGTGGATGTCAGGGAAAGCACGCAGGTGCCCTGTGACAGTGGAAGCAGGCCAGCCTTCTTGTCCTCCTCCAGTCAGAATTATTCAGATGCAGGGCTTCTTGGCAGGAATCCCCCAGACAGCCCTGATCAATCCTTTGCCTCACTTTTAATTTCTTTTTTCTCCCCCCCCACCCAAGTCTCTCTCTTTTACCACCCTGATCGCTTCCCATACAGCCCACCCCATCCCTGCTCTCCCTTAACTCCTTGGCGCTGGTTTCATTTGTTTGCTTGGTTGGTTCTTTTTTTGTTGTTGTTGTTTCTTTGTTTTGCCACAGAAGAGCTTTGGTCGCGAAGGACCTTGAGAAACTCGGGTGATTCGGACAACAGATACCTCATGAAGATTTACAAGAGAAGTGTCAAGTGCTTTGCCTAGGCGGGAGTAGCCCCATCCATGAGGATAGGTTGAAGGGCCTGGGCTTCTTTACCCTGCTGAACTGGAGGCAGTATAGTAGGAGCCTGTGACTGCTCGAAGGGTGATTTCAGAGATGATAGAGCTTTTCTTAGTATAGGGAAACAGCATGAGAAGGGGAAAGAGCCACAAACTGCATCTTGAGAGGTTCAGACTGGACTTCAGGTCAAAAGAATGTAACTTGAAGGGTAGTGCTGTGGTGCAACAGGTCACCCAGAGGGAGTCTGTGATCAGCCCCTGGCTCTGTGTTTCAAGGAAAAGCAAATGAGGACAGGAAGACATCAGGACAGGTGGGGAGATCGCGAGGTGAGAGCAAGGTGGGGAAGCAGCTTGGGTGTGTACAGTCTGCAGGGAAAGAGGCACAGGCGTGGGAAAGCATAGGACAGCCTGTGATGGAGATGGCCGAGGGCACTGCCAAGGCTGAAAGCTCCCAACACAGCTAGGTTTTGTCCTTTTGGCTGTGGCTGGTTTCTCTGCCACCAAGGCCCCCGAGAAGATGTTGTTTCCTTAAAGCACTGTGGCCTTGCTGCCTCCTTGTCCCTTGGGAGCCCAGCAGGTTCCATATCATGGTCCTGAACTTGGCGTTGTGGACCACCACCCTCACACTGCCCCCAGGGAGAGCCCTGAGCAATGCAGGATGGAAAGCATCACCCCACCCAGGGGCTGGCTGTCAGGGCCTGGTTACCCTGCTTGATAACACACATCAAGGTTGACTTGGCATCAGAGCCACCCTCACTTTGCCTTTGCCTACCTGCAATCAGGGCTTCCAACTTTCAGCTCTAATCAGCTCCTGGGGAGACTTTGTTGGTAATGGCCCTCGGTGGGATCCATTATCTTTCCAAAAACTTGGGATTTGCTTCTTGAGAGGTTGCTTCAGCCTCCTCTCAGTATCTGAATTTCATGGGCTCAGCCCCAAATACACCAAGGTGTCATTAAAATGCAAAAACCCCTAAGGAGCCATGCCTCTTTCCATACTTTTCTTCAGTTCTTCAATTCTTGTGTCGCTAATTGGAAATTTTGCAGGAGTGTATTGAAATTAGGCAGATTTCAATGAGCACCTGAAAAAGAAAGATGTCTGCTTCTTAAATGTTCTTCATTCTTCAGCTTTCAGAATAAGTCATACCCTCATTCTCCAACTGATATTGATCCACAGTGTCTCCTAATGAAGTCTGGACATGTAGGCAAAGCAGTATTTTTGACAGGAGACGTGTTTGGAGAACCTTCCTCCCCAGCTCCCCAGCCCTGCCATTTCCCTCACCAGCCACTGGGGACTTCACATCACTCTTGTGGAAATCCAACCTTTTGCCACTCAAGCCTGTAGCTGAATGTTACAGCTCACATGCACCAGTTCCCACCTGCTTTCCTTCGAGAACTAGCTGCAGACAGGCACAGAAGGGTTTGTCTTTATTGCAAACAAACAAATTATAATTTGAAACAGTTTAATAAAAGATACAAGAAACTCCTCAACTGTATTCCAAGTCCCAGCTGCCTCCAGTGAGGTCCACTGCCCACAAGGCATAACCTTCCTTGAAATGTTTTTCACAGATAGATAGGAAAGGATAGATAAGAAACAGAACAAAGGAGCTGGCTAAAGAGACAATGAGACTGCTGAAAGACAAGGCAAGCTTCAGACTCCCAGCAGCTCAGAGCAGCAACTGGAGAGCTGAGAGCTACCTGAATGATAAAGAGCAAGGGGAGGAGGAAAACTGGGAAACTATGGAAAATGCATATGTCCAGAGACTCTGATGCAAAGATGCCTTTAGAAATGACCAATCTAGTCAGGACATGTGGAAATATGTGAGAGAGCACTGAGACTACATCCGCAGTCTAACAGAGAGAGCAGTGGAAACACAAGGTCAAGGGGAGATTGATATTTCTTCTCCCGCGATTAATACCCTTCCTGAAGATTTAGACTGTTTCATCATAGGAAAACATTGACATGAAAATTAGCCAATCATCTGAGCTGAGGAAAGTGTGTTCCTATTTTTGAAATGTTGAAAACAGTTCTTCCCCTTTCCAGGCAAAGCTCAGGGCTCCAACTACAAGCACCCAGGGGCACTTGGAGAGGCCCTGGTGTCTCTGAGGCACCTGCCTGGGCCTGGCAGCTCTCACAGGGGACCTGTGGGAGACTGGAGCCCCACGGAGCTACAGAGGGAGGCTGGGCAGAGGGGACCAGGGCACCTACAATGGCACCAGTCATCCACAACCCTGTGACTGCATCCCACCCCAGTTCTGAAAATGGCTTCCACTTACCAAAAAAAAAAAAAAAAAGAAAGAAAGAAAAAGAATCTTCCCAAAAGACCAGTGTATTAAAAAAGAACCAACCAAAAAATATAATAAACAAAAGAAGAAAATAACCACACAATGATAATAAGAATAATAAAATAAGAACACAAAGAAGTTTCAAATGCTGAAAAGTGTAACAAAATATTTTTTTTGCTTTAGATAATTTATCTAATTTCTTTCTTCTTTCATTTTTATTGACAGTTTCTAAAGATTTCTTTTATAATAGGGTCCACACTATAAAAATAGTACTTTTGTGTCTCGCACAAGTCCAGTGCCCTCAAACCACTCCCTGCCCAGGATATTCCTTGCCACTCCTCGCTCTTTCCAAACAGCAAGTCGCACCATGACGTGTTGAGCTCTCACAACCAATAGAGGACAGCAGCCTGATCAGCTTCAGTGAAAATGCTCTATTTATCTAAGGCTGAAATAGCACCAATCTCAGCGTACCTGTGTTACAGTGATGCCTTAAAAGAGTCCCTACACATCTAGCCACAAACCCTTTTTGTTCCCTGCATGGTCATGTAGTGCAACTCCATTTTACATGACAGCAGGGATGGGAATTTTCTCCCCCAATGCCAGACCCCTTCAGTGCAGATGTCCCTGGCTAACCCAGCTGTCTGGACTTTCCTTTCTAGTCAATGGAAAGAAAAAAGATGTTCCACTGAAAGGTCTTGAGGTGCTTCTCCTGGTGACCAGCCAATGCTTTAGAAAGGTTCCCATAGTTCCTGGGTCACATTTCCCCTTGCCACATGGCAACATAGCTACACAGGGCATCTCAGGCAGAAGTGGCCTCTGTATGTGTTTATAAAGGCCTGAATGTATAATTCTCGTCATTGGTTGAAATCTATACAAAAAATAGCTCCTTGCAAGAATTGAAAAATACCCTTTTTTTTTTAGAACGTCAAATATTTTTTATCAATTCTAATGAATATTTTCTTTCTTTTTGATCATCAGCACCATATGCATGCACTACCGAAATTACTCTATGTGAGTTTACATGTTTATATGCATTTATATATGTATATGTTATTCTTCATGATACGTTTCCTGGCAACAATTTCAATGGAGAAACTTGGTTCTGAGAAACTTCTGTATTCAAATTGACATGTCTCCTCTCTCTTCTTCTGACTCTCTGTCTTCTCTCCCTCTGCCTAGTCTGTCTTTACAGAGGCCTCATGGCCCCTCTGCCCTCCAGGGAAGTCTCCTGTGGGATCCTGCCAGGCACATCCTGAAGGAGCTGAAATCGGCTTTCCTGCAGCCCTGGGATGCGCTTCACATTTTTGTATTACTTTTACTCAGAATGATGTTCCTCACCTTTCCACATGCTCCTCTCTTCTCTAAGGCAGTCATTTCTGACCTGACAGGTCAGGTGTCCAGCTCAGCTGAGCACGTTTTGCACTGTGTCTCTGAGCTGGTTGAGGCCTGCAGGTTCTGAAGCTCTTGCCTGATCAGCTCAGGCACAGCCTGGGCATTAGCTCACTTGTGGACTCTTCTTTGCAAGCGAAGCCCCTCTGAGATGAAATCACAAGTGTGGATCTGAGGCTAACTGGGACAAAGGTCCCCTGTTGTCAGTGAGGTGTGGATAAAAGGAAGTGAGGGTCAGTTCCTTGTAGGGTGGTGCAGGGCTGTCCCAGGAGGCCTTGCATAGTTCAGATCACCCACTCATCATGAAAGTGTACACTGGAGCCTGCAGAATGACTCCTTCTTGGCATTACACTATAAATATCCCTCTGACTGATACTAATATATGATGTGCTACTTTGGGCAAGTTGATCTGGCAAAGGAAGCCTCCAGACAATGTCCGTGGTGTCTCTGGGCTCAGGGGCAGCACCCTGGACTTGGAGGAGACCTAGGCGAGGGGCTGTGTGCAGCTTGGTGGCAGGTCTGCCCCAGAGGGCTAGTCCTGAGCAGGGTGGCCATGAGCCATGCCTGCCTGCTTGTCTGCTTGCTGGTGGGGTGGCTGCAGCAGAGGTGACCTCACAGTCAGCACCCAGACAGGTGCCTGTCACCTGTGTCACCCCGTTCACTCCCCAGGGCAATCATTTCTGCTGGATGGACTCTCTGAGGTGCTGGGTGACATCCCAAAGCCTGCTGGCCAGCACATCTGCTGAGGGCCAATCAGGCAGCTGCAGTGGAAGTGACCTCACAATCAGCACCGAAGCCATGTCCCCTTTGCCTGCGTCTCCCCATCCCCTGACCATATATTGTCTCTGATGGGTGTTGGGGCCCTTGCGGTGCTTCAGAACAATAATCTATATGAGATATAGAGCATGGAACTAACACTGTTTAGGATTAATTGCTTAGCACAACTTGCTTAGCATTAGTAGCTAAATTTGCTGAAGCCTTAGGCCTCAGGCTATAGCCACTGCTACGTGCTTTGAAGTAGTCCACCAAGGACACTGGTGCAGCTGGAAATGATACATCCTGAGAAAGTACAGATAAACTAGCAGAAGCCAGTGGGAACCAAGGTTAAGGGTAAGATAGCTTTGCTAAATAAGTAGCAAGGTACAAGGCATGATCGCTGCGTGCGTGATCGGTGCCATGATTGGCTCCCTGTGACATAATCTGCATGGTGATTGGCCTAGCAAAGTGTACGACTGCACAAACATATATAAGATGGGCAAATTGCCGAATAAAGTTGGAATTGAACCTGCATTCTGTGAATGCGTATGATTCTTTCCCGTCACTCCCACGGACCGCGACAGATGGGATGAGAGGTGGCATGATTCTCTTCTTGCCCTCAAACCAGAACCCAGCCCATGAGCTTCCCGTACAAGAGGTGACCTCACCGTCAGCACTGCAGGATGGCACAGATGAGCAGGGACTTTGTGATTTAGGACTTGAAGAGAAAGAAGGACGTCCACAGAGGGTTGGAAGGGACATGGGCTAATCAGGAGGAATATGCAGACATAGCCTGTGGTGGAAGGGATGGAGTTAGGCAAGTCAAGGCTGAGCTGGAGCTGGAGCTGGAGATGGAGCTAGGAAGGGATGAGGATGGTAACCTGAAGGGCTTTTGTAAGGACGTTGGCAGTACAAGGCAGCCAGCCAGGGAAAATGTGGTCTCCCTGCTCAGTGGGGCAGGGGACGTTGCGACAAAGACAGGCGAAAGGCTGAGGAGCTCATTGCCTCTTTACCTTGTCTTTTCCTGGTCTTGTCTACTGCCAGGCCTCCCTGGCCCCCGAGTTCTTTGGCAGCATCTGTGTTAACAAAGCCTCACCCAAGGTAGAGGACGATGCATCTGGGGAGGACTTTTGCCCAGTGGGCACACACAAGTCCATGGGACCAGACAGGAAGCACCCCAGGGTGCAGGGAGAGGTGGCTGGAGTCACTGCAACGCTGCTCCCAAGTGTCTATGAAATGTCAGGGTAATCAGGGAGGTTCCTGATGACTGGGAAAAGGCAGACATCACACCCATTTTGCAGAAGGGCAAGAGGGAGGGTGTGGGGAACGACAGGCTGGTCATCTTCATCTCAGTCCCTGGGAAGGCGATGCAGCAAATCCTCCTGGAAACCATCTCCAAGCATAGGAAGGAGAAGGCGTGGAAGAGGCAGCATGGGTTGATCAAGGGGAAATGGAAACCATGCCCGACCAACCTGATTGCCTGCATGCACAATGAAAGGGGAGTGTGGTGAGATATTTTAGGGACTCCTTTAAAACCTCATGATAACGCAGGTATGTTGAGATTTGTGCAAATCTGGCCATCCAGAAGAAGAGCATTTCCTTGAAGCTGGTCACCCTGCTTTCCTCACCAGTCGAGAGCACTCGACATCTCAGAGTGCGATGTGCTCTGCACAAAAGTGAGGAGTGGCATGGACAGCCATGGGCAGGGGGTGGTTTTCCAAGCACTGGGCTCTGTGTGAGACACAAAAATATCTTGTTTAGTGTTGTAGGCCTGATTGTAACAAATTGTTTAGAAAATGACATTAGAAGCGAAGCATGAAAGAAATTAAGAAATAGATTGAAAGCAAAGAAATTTTTTGTTATACTTTCCAACTTTTAATTGTTTTGTGTGTGTTCCTACTATCTTTCTTGATTTATTTTCTTTTTCTTAATATAGTGGTCTTTTAGGGGAATGTTTTGTTTTTAGTTTTTGCTTTTTTTTTTTTTGTTAAGAAAGAGATTTTTCAGAGCTGGGGTGGGATGCAGTCACAGGGCCATGGATGGCTGGTGCCACTGCAGGTGCCCTGGTCCCCTCTACCCAGCCTCCCTCTGCAGCTGTGAGGGGCTCCGGTCTCCCGCAGGTCCCCTGTGAGAGCTGCCAGGCCCAGGCAGGTGCCTCAGAAACACCGGGGCCTCTCCAAGTGCCACTGGGTGCTTGTGGTTGGACAGTTGAGCTCTGCCTGGAAAGGTGAAGAACTGTTTTCAACATTTCAAAAATAGGAACACACTTTCATCAGCTCAGATGACTGGCTAATTCTAATGTCAATGTTTTCCTATGATGAGATAGTGGAAATCTTCAGGAAGAGTGTTAGTCTTGGGAGAAGAAATATCGATCTGCCTATTAACTTGCATGACCAGTGCTCTGTCTCTTAGGCTGTGGATTTAATCTCAGTAACCTTTCACATTTTTCCATATATCCTGCTGAATTGGTCATTTCTAAAGTCATCTTTGCATCAGACTCTCTGGGCATGTGCACAGTTGAGGATTCTATTTTATTTCTTATGACACTGGATGAAGTTTATATTTCTTTCTTTGCAATTAAGACAAATCCTTCTGTGTCTGTCTGCAGCTAGTTCTCAAAGGAAAGCAGGTGGGAATTGGTGCACATGAGCTGTAACATTCAGATACAGCCTTGAGTGGCAAAAGGTTTGATTTTTCACAAGAGTGATGTGAAGTCCCCAGTGGCTGGTGAGAGAAATGGCAGGGCTGGTGAACTGGGGAGGAAGGTTTTCTGTCCATGGATATCTGATCTCCAGGATGCTGCTTTTCCTACATGTCCCGACATCATTAGGAGACACTCTGGATCAATATCAGTAGGAGAATGTGGATATCACTCTAGTTGGTAAGCTGAAAAAGAAGGAAAACTTTAAAAACAGAAATCCTATTTTTTTCTTTTTTGTGCTCATTGAAATCTTCCTCTTTTAAGTACACTCCTGAAACTTCCCTAATTAGCCACACAAGAATTGAAGAAAATTATGGAAAGCAGCATGGCTCCTTAGCGATTTTTGCATTTTAATGATCCCTCGAATGTATTTGGTGCTGAGCCCATGAACCTCAGGTGCTGAGGCTGAACAATCCTCTCAAGAAATTCAGAAGAAATTCCCAAGTTTCTTGGAACATTACTGGGTCCCACTGAGGGCCCTTACCAACAAAGACTCCCCAGAGGCTGATTAGAGCTGAAAGTTGGAGGCCCTGATAGCAGGTAGGCAAAGGCAATGTGAGGGTGGCTCTGACGCCAAGTCAACCTTGATGTGTGTTGTCAAGCAGAGTGAGCAGGCCCTGACAGCCAGCCCCTTGGTAGGGTGATGCTTTCCATCAAGTGTTGCTGAGGGCTCTTCCTGGGGGCAGTGTGAGGGTGGGGGAGTACACAGTGCCGAGTGCAGGACAACATTGCAACACCTCCTGGGATTCCCAGGGGTGAGGAGGCAACAAGGCCCAGTGCTGTAAGGAAACATCATCTTCTTGTAGGCCTCGGTGGCAGACACATCAGCCATAGAGAAAGGGAAAAAGACCTCAGTACTTTTGGAGGCTTTCAGCCTGGGCAGTGCCCTCGGTCATCTCCAACACAGGCTGCCCTAAGCTGTCCCAAAGCTGCACCTGTTTCCCTGCAGCCTGTAGACACCCAACCTGCTTCCCCACCTTGCACTCACTGCAGGATCTCCCCGCCTTTACTGAAATTCCTCCATCTTTGCTTGCAGATCCTTGAAACACAAAGCCAGGGGCTGATCATGGAGTCCCTCTGGGTGTCTTGTTGCACCACAGCACTACCCTAAAAGTGATGTTCTTTTTACCCAAAGTCCAGTCTGAACCTCTCAAGATGCAGTTTGTGGCTCTTTCCCCTTCACATGCTCCTTCCCACAACCAAGAAAAGCTCCTTCATCTCTGAAACCACCCTTCAAGCAGTCACAGGTGATTACAGTATTGGCCTTAGCCTCCACTTCAGCAGGCTAAAGGTCCCTCAGCCTCTCCATACAGGCCTTGTGCTTCAGACCCCCAAGCCCATCTTGGCAGATCTCCTCTGCACCCTCTCCAGCTGCTCCCCATTCCTCCAGCACTGGGCAGTCCACACTGGCACACGCTATTCCAGACATTACCACACCAGTGCTGAGTCAAGGGAGAAAGGAACTGCCCTTGCCTGGGTGGCCATGCTCTTCCTAATGCAGTCCTATATGCAGCTTGCCGGATTTGTGGTGAGCACGCACCACAGGCTCGTATGCCGTCCGCCATAACTTCCAGGGCCTTCTCCTCAGGGTCACTCCTCTGTCGGTCAGGCCTCTGCCTGTCCTGATGCACGGGTTGTTCTGCCCCACTGATGAGCCTTTCAAACAGGACAGGATGTGGGGTATACCCCTGCCTACCCCACCTTCAGCTGGCTTCCTGGTCAAGCATGACCCATTCATGAAAGCCCTCTGAGCTCAATCATCCAACCAGCTTTTTGCCCATCTGGATGTCTGCTGGGCATCCACTACTCTCCTCTCCTCCACAAGTACAGCTCCATGACACACTCTTGATCAATGTGAGGCTGAATGACCTGCAGCTCCCCAGGTTGTCCATGTGGCTGTTTTTGAAGATGGACACAACGTATTCCTTCTGCTGTTCATTGGGACGTCTGCTGATCTCCACAACTTTTCAAAGATGACAGCAAGCAGCCTTGCTGTCACAGCAGCCAGCTCTGAGGCCAGCCATCCAGTCCCATAGACTCGTAGGGGTTGAGTTCTAGAGACTTGGGCACTGCAGGCTGGTTTTCTCCTCAGCAGTCCTTACTCTAGGCACAACAGCACAGGAGACCTTGTTGGTGAACACTGAAGCCAGGAAGGACTTGACTTCCCCAGACCTATCTGCATCCGCTTTTGCTAGAATCCCTGCCCCAGTCAGCAGTGACCCCACATTTCCTTTTTTATTCTTCTACTGTTCCTGAAGCAGGAGCTCTTCTTCCTGTCCTTCACATCCCCTGCAAGCGTCTCTATCCCAGGGGAGATTTGACTTCCTTAACACCATCCCTACTTTGCTGGACAATATTTCTAAATGCCTCCTTTGCAGCATCTGCCTTCTTCCCCTTTCCGTATGCTGCCTTATTGCCCTGGAGCTCACGTGGGAGCTCCCTGTTTAGCCAAGCTGGGGTCCAGAGGGGTCTGCTAATTTTACAAACTGTTCATAGGGAGCATTCTTGTGCTTGCCTGGTGCTTAATGACCTACCAGCTTTCCTGAGCTCCTCTGCCTTTTAGAACTGCCTCCCTTTGTCCATCCCATGGAAGAGCTCCATACATCCAAGATACCCCTTCACACATAGGGCATCCCCCTCCTCATCATCCCTGGTGGTGTCTCCTGAGAACTTGTACCCTGCCTTTGAAGGACTCCAGTCATGCAAGTGATCCCACCTCATCTCAGTTATTCCAACCATGGGGCAGTCCCGTGACAGGCTGCATATGTTTGCATATATTTATATATTTACTGAATGCCTTCTTTGCTTCAGTCTTTACTGCTCAGGCCAGCCCTCAGGAACCCCAGACCCTGGAGGCAAGAGAGAAAGTCTGGAGAGAGGAAGACTTTCCCTTGGTGGAGGAGGAGTGGGTTAGAGATCATTTAAGCAAACTTGACACCCACAAATCCATGGGCCCTGATGGGATGCACCCACGAGTGCTGAGGGAGCTGGCGGATGTTATTGCTAAGCCACTCTCCATCATCTTTGAAAGGTCCTGGAGAACAGGAGAGGTGCCCGAGGACTGGAAGAAAGCCAATGTCACCCCAGTCTTCAAAAAGGGCAAGAAGGAGGACCCAGGGAACTACAGGCCAGTCAGCCTCACCTCCATCCCTGCAAAGGTGATGGAGCAGCTCATCCTGGAAGCCATCTCCACGCATGTGGAGGAAAAGAAGGTGATCAGGAGTAGTCAGCATGGCTTCACCAAGGGGAAATCATGCCTAACCAATCTGATAGCCTTCTCTGATGGAATGACTGGCTGGGTAGATGAGGGGAGAGCAGTGGATGTTGTCTACCTAGACTTCAGCAAGGCTTTTGACACTGTCTCCCATAGCATCCTCATAGACAAGCTCAGGAAGTGTGGGTTAGATGAGTGGACAGTGAGGTGGATTGAGACCTGGCTGAATGGCAGAGCTCAGAGAGTTGTGATCAGTGGCGCAGAGTCTAGTTGGAGGCCTGTAGCTAGCGGTGTCGCCCAGGGGTCAGGACTGGGTCCAGTCTTGTTCAACTTCTCCATCAATGACCTGGATGAAGGCACAGAGTGCACACTCAGCAAGTTTGCTGATGATACGAAACTGGGAGGAGTGGCCGATACACCAGAGGGCTGTGCTGCCATTCAAAGAGACTTGGACAGGCTGGAGAGGTGGGCAGAGAGGAACCTCATGAAATTCAACAAAGGGAAGTGCAGGGTCCTGCACCTGGGGAGGAATAACCCCATGCACCAGTACAGGCTGGGGGTTGACCTGCTGGAAAGCAGCTCTGCTGAGAAGGATCTGGGAGTGCTGGTGGACACCAAGTTAAGTATGAGGCAGCAATGTGCCCTTGTGACCAAGAAGGCCAATGGTATCCTGGGCTGCATCAGAAAGAGTGTTGCCAGCAGGTCGAGGGAAGTGATTCTCCCCCTCTACTCAGCCCTGGTGGGGCCACATCTGGAGTACTGCGTCCAGTTCTGGGCTCCCCAGTACAAGAGGGATGTGTCACTACTGGAGCAAGTCCAGCGAAGGGCCACAAAGATGATTAGGGGACTGGAGCATCTCTCTTATGAGGAAAGGCTGAGAGAGCTTGGCCTGTTTAGCTTGGAGAAGAGAAGGCTGAGAGGAGATCTTATCAATGTGTACAAGTATCTGAAGGGAGGGTGTCGAGAGGATGGGGCCAGACTCTTTTCAGTGGTGCCGAGCGACAGGACGCGAGGCAATGGGCACAAACTGAAACACAGACACTTCCATCTGAACATGAGGAAAAACTTTTTCACTGTGAGGGTGACAGAGCACTGGAACAGGTTGCCCCGAGAGGTGGTGGAGTCTCCTTCTCTGGAGATATTCAAAAGCCGCCTGGATGCAATCCTGTGCAATGTGCTCTAGGTGACCCTGCTTGAGCAGGGGGGTTGGACTAGATGATCTCCAGAGGTCCCTTCCAACCTCAGTGATTCTGTGATTCTGTGATTCTGTGATATATTTTGGCTTCAGCACCTCAGATGTGATGCCAACTGAAGATTTGTCACAGGGAAAACTTTTAGCAGGGACCTCATGTAAGCAAAGGCTTTGACTGCAAGTGGTGACATGCTGGCCTGGATAGCAGGTGGCAATGTAATGGTGAAAGTAGGTTCCCACTAAGAGAGAAAACACTGCAGTGCCCAAGGCCAGGCAGAAGCAGAGCTGAGCTGTGCAGGAATAGCAGGAGAGGGTTTTTTTGCCTAAGCTGACTCTGCAGCACCATGGGGCGTGTGACAGAGGTGAACCAATCTCCAGGCATGACAAGGTGCCACTGAAGAATTCCCTGGGCCTGGGCAGCCTGTGATCCAGCCACCCTGACAACATCATTAGCCCAGTCCCTGTTCATATCATTTGGAGGGTGAGAAGAGGTTCAGAGGGAGGAGAGCAAGAAGGGTCTCACCGTGCACATACCGGAGTAGAGACCTTGGTGTGATGTGCCTCCCGTTTATGCAGCATGCTTGGATGTAGATGGGATGGACTTTCTCTAAAGATAGTGGTGGCATTCAGTTGTTTGGGCACATGTAGGAAACCCAAGATGCCCTGGGGCACTTGCACAAGAACCACTCCAAAGGGCCATTGCTTTCCTGTAGGTCCCATGCTGGAACTACTAGAGACATATGGATGTGCTGGACACCCCAGGCATCCGACATGGCCCTGCAGGCCTATTTCTCTGTCATTAAATCAAGTGTCTGCACTGAATTGCATTAACTGTGTGTAACATTGGGATGTTCCTATGTCTCAGCTTTATAGTGAGTGGAGCTCTAGTAGTAGGAGGCATCTAGTGTCATTTGAGATGGCCAAGGGAATTCTCCACCTGGCCCCTAGCTGACGCTCCATAAGGATGTGAGTCTCCCAGTTGCTCCATCAGAGCAAGCACACACTGGCACATGCCTTGGAGCACCTCTGTCTCTTCCAATGTCACCAGGTGTGTGTGTGTGATCAGGTGACTCCCACCTTCCATCTCCAGTGATTATAACCGGAGCTTAGACAAGGAGCTTGCATGCAGAGATCTATTTTGTGTTCACTTCAGTTTTGGCAAGGGGAATCCCACCTCCTGTTTGTCTGTGGAGTTCACGGGAGTTGGCTGAATCCCACTGCATCCCAGGGGCTTCTAACCAGGCATGAGATGGCCAGATAGACTCATCTGAACCAGCATCTGAAGCATGGGTAAATGAACTCCCTTCCTGACTCCTTCTAGGTGTCCTGCCTAGTTAAGACATGGGAATATGGATTTCTGAAGTGGGACATTTCCAGCTCTCATGGATAACCATCCTCTGATGAAACAAGGGACAATGTTGTAACTGATCTCTCTGTATTGTTTAGAGAGGGAGCAAAGGTGATTATTTTAGTTTATTACAGTGAACATTTCCCAGGAGGAGGGAGCACAAGGAACAGAGAAATTCATGAGCTCAGCTGGGCCTCTGCTCCTGAGTGGGGCCAGGCGCTGGGGATGGAGGGAGCTCATGGCAACCTGGCAGCACTGCCCAGAGACAGCTGTGTGCAGGAGCAGTTCCTCTGCAAAGAGCAGCAGGGCTCTGGGCACTGCCTGCTGCTGCTGACATGAGAGGAGACAAGGCAGAGAGAAGTGAAAGGCAGTGTGGAGTGGGAGGACATAGGAGAACACTTTGTGGGAGAAATCTTCACAGCCCTTGACACGGTAAGTCTCTTTGGCTGAAGGACAACACTACTGAGATTCCTGGAAAGGTCTCCAAAACCCATCCAAACCCATGACTGGATTTTTAAGGATCGCTCTCCTGGCTTTCCAGTGCAGAGGAGGGGGAGATGCTTCAGAGCAGGGATTCTCTGCCACACTGTCACAGGGACAGGGCGTCCTCCTATCTTCTCCCAGGGACACTGCGGGGGGGGTGAAGCCAGGGTGTACTCTCACATCTGCCCAGGGCTGTGATTCAGAGCAGTTTCCCTGCACCCAAGGGTGCTGTGTGCCTGGGGCAGTTACTCTGCGACCTGTGAGGATCAGCACTCAGCCTGCTGGGGGAGCTCCCCATGGCACTGTGGGAAGAATCTCTGGGTGGGAGGAGAAACCCCTAGCAGGGCAGATCCCATCAAGTGGGTGCTGTATGTGTCAGGGCTGCACACAGCTTCAGCTCACTCCCAGGACATTTCTGGAGGAGAAGCAAGGGATCCATGAAAGGGAAGGAGCTGTGATGAGTCTGTGCTTTCAGTTTGATTCTCTCTGGCTGGGGTGAAATGGGATTGGATCTGTCAGGTTTAGACAGGGGACTGAGAGAGTGACACTGAGAGAGGAGCAGCTCTGGGAGGGACTCAGCAAATGCCTTCACTCACCCCTCAGCCTAAGGACAGAACCAGCATCACCTTTCCAGCCTCACCAAGGTTTGTCTCCCCTGCTCCATAGCACCTGCAAATACAGAGGTGCCCTGGGCAGCCCGGGAGGTTTCTGCAGGGCAGAGCTGAGCACCCAGCAGGTGGGATGGGGTGTGTGAGCACTGAGAGGGGAGAGATGTGGGGACAGAGAAACAGCTCCCCACAGGGACGGCTCCAGGCAGCAGAGTCATGATCAAAGTGTGAGAGGAAACTGTCAACTCCAAGGCCTCCTCTTCTCTCCCAGCCAGCACAGCCCTCTGCTCTCAGGGCTGGGGGGTCCAGGGCAGGAGTCGTTTCCTCGGCAGCCAGACATGCAGGAGAGGAGACACTCCTGAGTGCCCCTCTGTCCCTCCCTGGCCCTGCCTCCCTCCACACAAATATCATGGTATTGCACGATGTTTCCCACCTGCCCATGCTGCCCTTCTCCTTCCCCTTGGACTCTCTGGGCAGGGTTAGGGTTAGTTTTTGATGCAGTTCAGACACTGACCCCACGGGTCCTGCCATGCAGATATGTCCTTGACAGTGAGGTGCCCAAGTGTCCCTCTAACCAGTGGGGCTCTGGACAATGCAGTGTGGGGGGCTGGGAATGAGCCAACTCTCTCGCCAGGACACCCCATCCTTAGGACATTCCGCCATTTCCCTGGGGTGTCTGGCTGGGCTGCAAGCTGCCCTCCACAAGGACACAGCTCTCCCATTGCAGCTGCGTGTTATCTAGGTGCCCCAGGCAGAAGCCACCGAGATACTGAGGCTACGCTGGGATATGCTGCTGGGAGGCTGAATGTGGGCAGCTGGAAGGAGCCCGATGTATTGCTGGCTAGAAGGGGAAGGCTGAGACCTGCCTCACATCCCCTCAGAAAGAGTGCTGATGGGCACTTTGCAAGTGCATTCCTCTGCTCTCTGCCGTGTTGTTTCTTTTTGGGGTAACACGAGTGCAACTGTCCTCCACCTCCAAAGTGCAAGCACAGGGCAGCTGGGAAGAAGGCAGATGGACAGACCAGCTCTGTTCCTTCTGCACTCAAGCCAGAGTGAATCCTTTTGCCTCTCCTGAATCACAGCTGCTCACTCTGAGTGCAGCAGCAATGCTGAGGATTTCTACCTGCAGGAATACTCTTCAGGTGTGACAGGGTCAGCTAAAGAAAACAAAAGAAGCCTTAAAACTCTTAATGAACCCACATTATTTAGAAGTGTGAGTGAAGATTTTGAAAATCCCTTCAGCATTATGAGTAGATTAAATCTGACAAGAACTGTCAGAAGTTTAAAAGTTTAGTCACCTCTGTTCCCATGTAGGCAGTGCTGTAGGTCAGGGCTGACTCCTCTGGAGCCCTCTGGCAGAGGCCCCTGCTCCTCCGGTCAAACTCAGCCAGCACAAGCTAGAGCTAAAGTCATGGAGCTCAGTGACGGTACTGTCGAGATGGGGAGAGGTAATGTGTGTATTTGGGGGCAGTTATGAGAAAGTTTTGCTCAGAGAAGTCTGTCCTAACTTGTCAATGTGTCTTCTTCCTCGGACAGTCCCCCTGTGCCCCAAAGGAGCAAATGTCCAACGGCAGCTCCCTCAACGAGTTCCTCCTCCTGGCATTTGTGGACACACGGGAGCCGCAGCTCTTGCACTTCTCCCTCTTCCTGGGAATCTACCTGGCTGCCCTCTTGGGCAACAGCCTCATCATCACAGCCGTAGCCTGTGACCACCGCCTCCACACCCCCATGTACTTCTTCCTCCTCAACCTCTCTGTTCTGGACCTTGGTACCGTCTCCACCACAGTCCCCAAATCCATGGCCAATTCCCTGTGGGACACCAGGGCCATTTCCTACTCAGGATGTGCTGCACAGCTCTTTTTCATTGTCTTTTTCATGTCAGCAGAGTATTGTCTTCTCACAGTCATGTCCTATGACCACTATGTTGCCATTTGCAAACCCCTGCACTACGGGACTCTCATGGGCACCAGAACTTGTGTCAAAATGGCAGCAGCTGCCTGGGCCAGTGGTTTTCTCAATGCTCTCCTGCACGCTGCTAACACATTTTCAATACCACTCTGCCAAGGTAATGCTGTGGACCAGTTCTTCTGTGAGATTCCCCAGATCCTCAAGCTCTCCTGCTCAGACTCCTACCTCAGCGAAGTTGGGCTTATTGTGGTTAATGCCTGTTTATTCTTTGGATGTTTTGTTTTCATTGTGCTGTCCTACGTGCAGATCTTCACTGCTGTGCTGAGGATCCCCTCTGAGCAGGGCCGGCACAAAGCCTTTTCCATGTGCCTGCCTCACCTGGCTGTGGTCTCCCTCTTTCTCAGCACTGTAATTTATGCCACCCTAAAGTCCCCCTCCTTCTCCTTGCCAGCTCTGGATCTGGTGGTGGCTGTTCTGTACTCATTGGTTCCTCCAGCAGCAAATCCCTTCAGTTACAGCATGAGGAACAAAGAGCTCAAAGATGCCCTGAGGAAACTCGTTCAATGGGTACAATGTCAGCACTAATAACCATCCCACGTGCATTTGCTCCTCACCTCCAGGGCATTTGGCATCATAGCTATGTGTTGTTCATGTCTGTCTTTCTTATTTTTCTCTGTTACACTCTCCTAAAATAAAAAATATTTTGCTTCGTGCCGCTTGTCCTCAGGAATGTCTCTTTTGAATCTGACCCAGAGACCTTGTTGAAGCAGGAAGCCAGGCTTCCCCCTTTATCAGCAGAGATGAGGGAACCTCAGAGCCCGCTAGTCTGAGCTCCCACAGATGCCCCCAGAGCAATGAGGAGAGTTTCCCTTTGCAGTGTCTCTTTCGGCACTGTCTCTTTCAACACCAAGGGAGCTCAGGGGCACAGAGTCAGGCTCAGACGAGTATAGGTGGGGTGAGACAATGGGTCCTGTGTCCATTAGGAGAGCTCACTCCAGTGGCCACAGTCAGAGTATGATCCCGCACCCCTCTCCTCTGAGGGTGGCAGCCAAGTGTCACTGTGGGCTGGTCCCTTCCCTCTCCAGTACTCCAGCACTACAAGTGTGGGGGGTGTGGAGGGGAGGGGAGTCAGGCAGCAGCTTGTGGGGTCAGACCCCGTGCTTGAAAATATCATTCCCCTACTGCCACAGCAAGCATTTCCTCACTGCCGCCTTTGCGTGGGGGCTGCAGCTTTCATGGAGACATGTCCCCACACAGCAGTAGGACTTTCTCTTTTTAGAGTTGTTCCTCCTGTTCATTTCCATGCTGGCCTTCTGTGCTCCATTCTGTGGATATGGCCCAGGAGTTCTCATAACCTGGTGGTTGTAGGGTTGTGTTTCCATGTGCATGTGTCCTAGAAGTACAGGCAGGACCAGGCAGTAGGCACCCTTATGCCACACCTGGCCTCCAGAGTAACATTTCCATAATAAAAGAGGATCTCCCTTCTGACATGCCTGAAGTCTGGCCTTTGTTCAGAAGCTGGAGCCAAAAATATTCCCAAGGGATTGCACCACAAAAGGGCCTGTTCTTCTGCTTGTGAACTCCAGGGGATCCAGGGGATGAGCTCAGGGTCCCTGGGTGATCTGTTAGGGACTGATGGCTGGATTCCGGGTTCATCTGTTGGTGACCAGTGAAGATGGTGAATGGTCTCTGAATTGCCTGCCCGGGGCTGTCCCACAGGTGACAGTGCTGGTGAGAGATGCCCATCCCTCTGGAGGGGAATCTGAACCACCAGGAGAGCTCAGGGGATCTCCAGGGACAGCATGTGCCTGGGGTGGGCAGTGAGTGGAGCCTCACAAAATGAGGGATGGTCCACGGTGGTGGAGTGACCAGAAGGTAGAGCACTAAATCCAGGTACGCATGGGGAAACGAGGGCTCTGCAATCCCCAGAGAGGCAGTGGGGACCCAGGAGGTGCAGGGAAGGGTCACTGGAGAGTGATTCCTGCACCCTCAGTGAAACACCACAGGCTGGAGCTAGTGCACGCCCAAGCACATCTCCTGCCATTGCAAATGCCCTGGGGTCACTCTGAGCACTGTCAATGACCACAGACATGTGTCAGCAGTATCAGTGGTGTTGATCCCTGTCCAGCTGGATATGCTTCCTGCTGTGACCAGCATGGCCAGAGCCGAGTCAGGAGTCACCACGTGGCCTCATGACCCCACAGCCGCTTGCTCTGCAGAGGAGCACTGACAGCCCAGGGCCCTATGGGGAGCACAGGGCAGGGGTGCAGGAATGGCCAGGGCAGCACGGACACACTGACCTGGGGAAAGGCTCTTTGGGGAGCAGGGATGTCCCAGGAGAGAAGCAGGGCAGCATGCAGAGATAGGAAATGATAAAAAGAACCAGGTTTCCCTGTGCACCAGCTGGGGGCAGGCAGCTCTGTCTCCGAGGCAGCAGGAGCTGCTGGAGGGGCTTCAGGGCCAGGGCTCTAATGCTGTGCTGGGCAGCGGGGTGGGCATGGAGGGGCTGCAGGCAGAGAGGGAGGGGGATGTGCTGGGCACAAGAACAGGGGAGACAGAGAGTGACCGGCATCATTGTGGGGCCTCTCACCCCTGCTGGGGGCCTTGGGCCTGGTCTGAGATACACTGTGGACATGGCTGTGCCTGGCCCTGCACCTCTCGGTCCTGACCTGTTCCTGTCCCCATCCTCCTGACCTGACTCTTCATCTCTACCTCAGACCTGCCTCCGACTGCAGCCAAGAAAGCCTTGGCAAGGGAAGCTGGGACCCAAGGAGATCCCAAAGAAGGCTGTAAATGCAAAAGGTGACCCTATATCCATAGCAGCAACTCTTGCCTGACAGGCAATTTAAAGGTGTCAGGAGAGCTTCAAATTTTGACCCTCTACCCAGGGAACACTGCATGCAGAGTCTTAGCTGCATGAAGAAGCAAAAGCAGTCACTTGGGGTCTGATTTGATGATGCCCAGCTATGACAACAGGTCTTTCTGTGTCACAGCTCGACTGTTTACGAACCATTTGTGACTGCTTCCTGCTACAAGGAGGATGTTGTTGGGAGCAGCAAGAGCAGGGCTGCTCTGTATGGGAAGAAAAACCGGGAGCTGAGGTTGCCAGCAAGGCAGGCAGGGCAGGGACCCCACTGACGAGACATGCTGTCCCACAGTGCCCGTACAAGAAGAGCAGAGCAGGTTTGGGGATGGTAACCAGGATAAGGCACAGTCCAGCAATGGCCATACAAGACTGAAGGGCTCCCACCGGCCTTGCTTTGCACTGGAGGTCGGACTAGAGACCTCCAGAGGTCCCTTCCCACAAAAACTCCTCTGTGATTCCATGAATTCTTGCTCCTCAGCCTCTAATCCAGCACCGCTGGCAGGGGGATGAGTGCACCTAGGGCAGGGCAGAATGAGTCTAGCTAGGAGAGCATCAGGGGGAAGATGCAAAGGTCCCTGGCTCAGCCCTGGGCTTTGGAAAACTCCCTCACGCACCCTGAGAGGCTTCATCTGCCTCTTGCACCCTGCCCTGTGCTCCCCTCCCATCAAAGCAGCCTCAAAGGCATTGCCCATCCAGTGCCCCTGCCAAGCAGCCGAGGGAAGGGGTCTTTCGCTCCAACTTCCCTGCTCCTCCCCCTGCTCCTGCCACCACTCCTGCTGTGCCCATGTCAAACCCTCCTGCTGCCAGACTGCCCCAGGCCCAAGGCAGCTCCAGCTCCCTCGAGGGCTGCGCTGGAACCGTTCAGGAGTGGGCGGAGGTGGGGCTGGCACCGCCAGGGTGGGTCAGGAGAGGGCAGCTCCCACAGAATCACAGAATGGTTGACGTTGAAAGGGACCTCTAGACATCATCTAGTCCAAGCCCTCTGCTCAAGCATGGTCACCTAGAGCACACTGCACAGGATCACATCCAGGTGTGTTTTGAATATCTCCAGAGGAGACTCCACAACCTCTCTAGGCAACCTGTGCCAGTGCTTTGTCACCCTCACAGTCAAGAAGTTTTTTCCTCATATTCAGATGGAACTGTCTGTGTTTCAGTTTGTGCCCATTGCCTCGCGTCCTGTCGCTCGGCACCACTGAAAAGAGTCTGGTCCCATCCTTTTGACACCCTCCCTTCAGATACTTGTACACGTTGATAAGATCCCCTCTCAGCCTTCTCTTCTCTAGGCTAAACAGGCCCAGCTCTCTCAGCCTTTCCTCATAAGAGACATGCTCCAGTCCCCTAATCATCTTTGTAGCCCTTTGCTGGACTTGCTCCAGTAGTGCCACATCCCTCTTGTACTGGGGAGGCCAGAACTAGACACAGAACTCCAGATGTGGCCTCAGCAGGGCTGAGTAGAGGGGGAGAATCACCTCCCTCGACCTGCTGGCAACACTCTTCCTCATGCACCCCAGCATACCATTGGCCTTCTTGGTCACAAGGGCACATTTCTGCCTCATGCTTAACTTGGTGTCCACCAGCACTCCCAGGTCCTTCTCCACAGAGCTGCTTTGCAGCAGGTCAACCCCCAACCTGTCCTGGTGCATGGGGTTATTCCTCCGTAGGTGCAGGACCCTGCATTTGCCTTTGTTGAACTTCATGAGGTTCCTCTCCGCCCACCTCTCCAGCCTCTCCAGGTTTCTCTGAATGGCAGCACAGCCCTCTGGTGTATCGGCCACTCCTCCCAGTTTTGTATCATCAGCAAACTTGATGAGTGTGCACTCTGTGTCTTCATCCAGGTCATTGATGAAGAAGTGGAACAAGACTGGACCCAGTCCTGACCCCTGGGCGACACCGCTAGCTACAGGCCTCCGACTAGACTCTGCGCCACTGATCACAATGCTCTGAGCTCTGCCATTCAGCCAGTTCTCAATCCACCTCACTGTCTGTTCGTCAAACCCACACTTCCTGAGCTTCCCTATGACGATGTTCTGAGAGGCAGTGTCAAAAGCCTTGCTGGAGTCAAGGGAGACAACATCCACTGCTCTCCCCTCATCTACCCAGCCAGTCATTCCATCAGTGAAGGTTAAAAGATCATAGAAGATTGGTTAAGCATGACTTCCCCTTGGTGAAGCCATGCTGACTACTCCTGATCACCTTCTTTTCCTCCACATGCTTGGAGATAGCCTCCAGGATGAGCTGCTCCATCACCTTTCCAGGGATGCAGGTGAGGCTGACTGGCCTGTAGTTTCCCGGGTCCTCCTTCTCGCCCTTTTTGAAGACTGGGGTGACGTTGGCTTTCTTCCAGGCTTCAGGCACCTTGCCTGTTCTCCATGACCTTTCAAAGATGATGGAGAGTGGCTTAGCAATAACGTTTGCCAGCTCCCTCAGCACTCGTGGGTGCATCCCTTTGGGGCCCACGGATTTGTGGGTGTCAGGTTTGCTTAAATGATCTCTAACCCGATCCTCCTCCACCAAGGGAAAGTCTTCCTTTCTCCAGACTTTCTCTCTTGCCTCCAGGCTCTGGGGTTCCTGAGGGCTGGCCTGAGCAGTAAAGACTGAAGCAAAGAAGGCATTCAGTAACTCTGCCTTCTCTGCATCCTTCGTCACCAGGGCACCCACCCCATTCAGCAAAGGGCCCACATTTTCCCTAGTCTTCCCCTTGCTACTGCTGTATTTGAAGAAGCCCTTCTTGTTGTCCTTGACATCTCTAGCCAGATTTAATTCCAAATGGGCCTTAGCCTTCCTCGTCGCATCCCTGCATACTCTGACAACGTTCCTCTATTCCTCCCAAGTGGCCTGGCCCCATTTCCGCTTTCTGTATACTTCCTTCTTCTGGTTGAGTTTTGCCAGGAGCTCCTTGCTCATCCATGCAGGTCTCCTGCCTCCTTTGCTTGACTTCCTACTCATAGGGACGCACCGCTCTTGAGCCTGGAGGAGGTGATGTTGGAACATTAACCAGCTCTCTTGAACACTCCTTCCTTCTAGGGCCCTCACCCATGGGATTCCTCCAAGTATGTCCCTGAAGAGGCCAAAGTTTGCTCTCCTCACATCCAGGGTTGCGATCCTACTTGGTGCCCTGCTGCCTCCTCGCAGGATCCTGAACTCCACCATCTCATGGTCACTGCAGCCAAGGCAGCCCCCAACCTTCACATCTCCAACCAGTCCTTCTTTGTTTGTTAGGACAAGGTCCAGCAGCACACCTCTCCTTGTTGGCTCCTCCACCACCTGTGTCAAGAAGTTGTCACCAATGCTCTGCAGAAACCTCCGGGAGTGTCTGTGCCTAGCTGTGTTGTCTTTGCAGCAGATATCAGGGTGGTTGAAGTCCCCCATGAGAACCAGGCCCTGTGATCATGAGGCTATCAGGCACTGAGGCACAAGTGACCTCACAACCACAATCATCAACCACATGACCAGCACTGGCCTATCAGGCTCTCAGCCACAAGTGACATCACAACCACAAACTGCACCCACATGACCAATACTGGCCTATCAAGCACTTAGACTTAAGCAACCTCACAACCAGAAACAACAGTCACATCACCAGCACTGGCCTATTAGGCACTGAGGCACAGCTGACCTCACAACCACAAAGAGCAGTCATGGGCCTAGCACTGGTGTATCAGGCACTAAGGCAGATATGACCTCACAAGCACAAAGAGCAATAATGTGTCCCCTTGTTGCCTGTCATTTACAGATGCACAAGTGGCCTAACAATGTGCATCAAAGGAATTTGCTTGCCTGTCTTGTTCTGAGGAAGTAGTGTCTTCACATGCTTCATCAAAGCCATGTGCCATCTGCTGGCCTATCAGATAGTAAGGCAATAGTGACCTCACAAACAAAAACAGCAGCCGTGTGCCTACCACTGGCCTCTCAATACTCAAAAAAAAGCGACCTCACAGTCTGCACTGAAGCCATGTGCCTGCTGCTGGCCTATCATGGACTGAGGACACGATCCCCAGAAGCACAAACAGCACTAACCTCCCTACCACTGCTCTACCAGGTGCTCATGCAAAAGGGAGCTCAGGACCACAAACAGCAGCAATGGGCCTGCTCCCCATTTTTGAGGCACTGAGACACAAGGGACATCACCATCTTCACCAAAGCTATGGGCATGCTGTTGGCCTACCAGCCTCAGAGGCACAACTCACCTCACGAGCACAAATGGCATCGACGTGCCTGCTGCTGCCCTATCTGGGACCGAGTTAGAAGGATCTAAAAAGTGCAAACCTTCACAGAGGAGAAGCTCACCTGGGCCACTCGCAGGTCCCTTGATTACGCTGTTATTACTCTGTACAGAACAGTCTTCTGCAAACAGCTGTCATCTCCTGGCAAAACTCTCCCAGATCACGGGACATCACTCTGTCACGCTGGGCACAAATCACAAAAGGGAACAATTGGTCTTGCTTTTCCTTTAGTACCATTAAGTCCAAGCTGGGAGCCTTTGCACTGCAGCACTACACAATGACAGCAGGATGCCACTTCCATTTCTAGTGCATTTCTAGGTACAGAGACGAGCTGAGGGAGCAGCTCCAAGCAAAAGGGCTTCTGACACTCTCAGATCAACTCAGCACTGACACCAGACCTCTGCTCTGCCACCTAGTCTACAAACACACTGTCTCTGCCCCACAGAGCTGCCTCTTCTGCTAGATTCAACCAAGTGCAAGCATGAAGACATGGACGCAGGACACTCGCCTCTTGCACACTCCCCAGCCACTGCTTGCTCCCTGCCTTCCCTTGGCTCCTCAACCCAGACACACAGCAAAGCTCTTGCAATGACACCACAAGGTGGCCAAGGCACTCTGGGCTCACAAGGCCTGTGCAAATGATCAGCATGAGATCAGGCACAGAGCTGGCTCCTTGGGTAATGCTGCTCTTTTCAGAGGGAAGGATCCTGCTTTCTTTGGGCACAGCAGGCTGCTGCTTTCCACCTCCATCCCCTCAGGAACCTCCACCTACGGATGGCAGGGATGGGGATTTTCTTTAGTAATAGAAAATATACAGATACAATGTAGAAACAGTTGAGAGTCCTGAAGGCCTCCTGAGCCCAAAGGAACCTCGGGTCCTTTCTTTTACTAACTGGGACAAGGAACCCCGCGGAAGGGAAAAAGGGTGCAGAGGCTTTGAAATGAGGCCCAAGCAATGAGACAGCCCCACACTGGACGGCTGCTGAAATGCCAGCTGTCCTGGCTGCGCAGGCTCTGCAGCAGCAGTGCAGGCTCCACAGCTGGCTTCTCAGAGCCCTGAGGGCTGGGTGCCACGGGCAACCTGGCCCTGGGCACATCTTCACCCCTCACAGAGCCAGGGGCCCAAGAGCTGTCAGACTTCCTCAGGTCAAGCTACGGAGGCTTTGCGGCCCTCACACAAAGGCACTGAAGACAAGCAGGCACTTATTATAAGGGTCTTGCACTCATCCTATATGGCACCACAACCTTCTAGGAAAAGGAGGAGGCACAGTAGCATTTGCTGAGTGGACTGGCAGTAACAGCAGTTGTGGGAGGAGGAATCTGAAGCACAGCAGAGGTACCAGGAGGTGAAGCCACACCCCAAGTCACCCAGGGAAGCCAGGTGCATTTATGGAAGCCTTCGCATCCACACGTAGCCTCTTCTCATTCACTTGCAGCTGCTTCTAGAGCCTGAGGTGGGGGCTAGCTGGAGAATTTCCTTGGCCAGCTCAAATGACACTAGATGCCGACTACTGTTAGAGCACCCCTCACTATGATGCTGAGACACATGGAGATGCGTACAGTGCAAACTGCTAATGTAATTCAGTGCAGACACTTAATGTAATGACATAGAACAGGCTCGCAGTACCATGTCAGATGCCTGGGGTTTCTAGCATAACTGCATGGATGGGACCTATGGGAAAACCATGCCCCTTTGAAGTGGTTGCTGGGCAGACAGCCCAGGTTGTCTCAGGTTTTCTTACCTGTGCCCTGACACCTGAATCCCACCACTGCCTTTAGAGAAAGTCCATCCTGACAGAATCCAAGTTTGGTGCATAAATGGGAGGCACATCACACCAAGGTCTCTGCTCTAGTCTCTGCACTCTCAAACCCTTCTTGTCCTTCTCTGCCTGAACCTCTTCTCACCACCAGATGATATGAACAGGAACTGGGCTAATGATGACCTCAGGGTGGCTCGATCACAGGCTGCCCAGTGCCACGGACTTCTTCAGTGGCACCTTCTCCTGCCTGGAGATCAGTTCACCTCTGTCACAGGCACCAAGGTGCTACAAATCAGCTCAGGCAGCAGTCTTCTCTCCTGTCATTTCTGCACAGCCCAGCTCTGTTTCTCGCTGGCCTTGGGCACTGCAGGCTTTGCTCTCTTAGTGGGAACCTCCTTTCACCATCACATTGCCACCTGCTATCTATGCCAGCATGTCTCTGCTCTGAAGTGGGGTCATTGCACACACACTGTCTTTGGCTCTTGGTGACAGGTTTCACCACAACCAGTCTGCTCTCTGTGCACAACTGGTGCTCTGCAACCCTGATATATGCAAATGTATGCAGCCTGGGGTAGAGACAGAAGCAGATGGAGATGTACAAGCTTTCGCAGGTGTGAAACATCACTGGAATGACTGAGATGTGGTGGGACTGCTAGCATGACTGGAAGGCCATGCTTGTAGTTTACCATGTATTCAGGAGAGACTGTCAGAGAAGATGAGGAGGGAGGATGTCTTTTGTGCGGAGGGTCAGCTTGGATGTGTGGAGCTCTTCTATGGGAGAGACAAGGGTTTGGGTGGGTGCTTGTGGGTGAGCATCACAGTAGGCGTGACATCATGGTGGGAGCTACAGACCACCTAGTGAGGGTAGGGAGGTGGATGCAGTCTCCTTTAAGCAACCTGAGCAAGTCTGTGGATCACAGGCCCTGGTTCTTGTTGGGGGGACTTTAATCCCCCTGGCCTGAACTGGAAGGGCAAACAGCAGAGTGCAAGCAGGCCAGGAGGTTTCTGGAGGGCATCAAGGACAACTTCTTCGCACAGCTGCCAGATGGGCTGATAAGGGTGATGCTTTCTTGTATCTGGAAATTTCAAACAAGGAGGAACTGATCAGGGATGGGATAGTAGGAGAAAGCCAGTTGTTACATCCATCTTCCAAAAAGGCCACAAGGGCAACCTGAGGAGCTGCAGGCAGTTCAGCCTCACTTGGGTGAGGAGTGAGTCATGCAGTGAATCCTTTCAGATCACATTTCTGGACACATGAAGGAGAAGCAGGTGCCTGGGAAGAGTTAGCATGGATTTACGCAGGGTAAATTCTGCCTAACCAACCTGATTGCCTGCTATGAATTAATAACTGTATTTGTGGATGGAGAAGAGTAAATGTCCTTTAAGTAGACTCAGCAAGGTGCTTGACACTGTCTCCCACAATATTCTTGCATGCACGTTAGAACTTTACAGTCTAGAAGAGCAGACAACTGGATGGGTAAAAAGCTGCTTGGATGATCAGAGGCTCAGAGGGCAGTGGTGAATGGGTAGTACTCTTCCCGGAGGCCAGGGAGAAGTGGAGCACCCGAGGGTCTCTCCAGGAACTTGTCCTGTTTATCATCTGTATCAGTGACATGGAAGAGGCAACACTCATCATGCTTTTAGATGACCCCAAACAGAAGGCAGGGGGGTCCAGTCCTATGCTTCAAGGCTGCCATTGAGAGGGACCTAGACAGGCAGGAGGAATGGGCTGTCAGGAACCTTATGAAATTCAACAAGAACAAATGCCAGGTCTTGCACCTGCGATAAACCAACACCCCACTGTGTCACAGGCTGGGGCTTGAGCGCCTGGGGAGCAGCTCTGTGGAAAAGGACGTGAGGGTGCTGGGGGACAGGAGGCAAAACATGAGGCAGCAGCGTTCCCTGGCAGCAAAGAAGGCCAGAAGCATTGTGGGCTGTATGAGCAGGAGCACAGCCAGGAGGTGGAGGGAAATGGTGATCGCCTTCTAGTCAGTATTCATTAGACCACATGTAGAACCCTGCATCCAGGTTTGGGTTCCCAGAACATGAAAAAGGTCGATAACTGGGAGGAAATGTAGCCGAGGGCCCTCACAATAGTTGGGGAGCTGGAGCACTTTTTCTGTGAGGAAATGAGGCTTGTTCAACCTGGAGAAGACATGGCTTTGGAGGGATCTCGTGGCCATGCAGAAAATTCCTCCAATGGCTACGAGGAGGTCCTCAAGAAGATGGAGCCAGGCTCTTCACCAGGGTGCATGGTGGGAGGACAAGGCACAATGGGCATACGTTGGAAGAAGAGACGTCCGTGCACATGGTAAGGAAAATCTTTCCTACTACAAGGATGGTCAAGGATTGGAAATGGTTGCACAGAGAGGCTGTGCAGTCTCCTGCCTTGGAGGTTGCCAAGACCAGACTGGATGAAGGCCAGAGCAACCTACTCTGACCCCAGAGCTGACCCTGCTGTGAGCAAGCAGATTGGGCTGGAGACCTCCTGAGCTCCCTACCACCCTGAAGGAATCCGTGATTCTAGCCACTTATTGATATTCTCTTGTTGATGTCAGGGAAAGCATGCATGTGCCCCGTGACAGTGGAAGGAGGCCAGCTTTCTTGTCGTCTTCCAGTCAGAATTATTCAGATGCAGGGCTTCTTGGCAGGAATCCCCAAGACAGCCCTGAGCTATCCTTTGCTTCACTTCTAATTTCCCTGTTTTTTTTTTCTTCCACCCCTTCTAAGTCTGTCCCTTTTACCACTCTGATCCTGTCCGCTACAGCACACGCCACCCCTGCTTACCCTTAACTCATTGGTGCTGTGTTCTTTTTTTTTTGGGGGGGGGGGGGGAGGTTGTTTGTTTTGTTTTGACACAGAGGATTTTCGTTCGGTCCAGAAGAAACTTGGGTGATTTGGACAACAGATACTTCATGAAGGTTTACAAGAGAAGTGCCAAGTGCTGTGCCTAGGCGGGAATAAACCCATCCATGAGGAGAGGTTGAGGGACTTGGGCTTCTTTAGTCTGGTGAAGTGGAGGCAAAGGGCAGTAGAGTAGGAGACTTTGATTGCTTGAAGGGTGGTTTCAGAGATGATGGAGCTTTTCTTGGTAGTGGGAAGCAGCATGAGAAGTGGAAAGAAAGAGCCACAAACTGCATCTTGAGAGGTTCAGACTTGACTTCAGGTCAAAAGAATGTCACTCGTAGGGTAGTGCTGCAGTGCAACAGGTCACCCAGAGGGAGTCTGTGATCAGCCCCTGCCTTTGTGTTTCAAGGAAAAGCAAGTGAGGACAGGAAGACATCAGGATAGGTGGGGACATCCCAGGGTGAGAGCAAGGTGGGGAAGGAGCTTGGGTGTGTACAGTCTGCAGGGAAAGAGGCACAGGCGTGGGAAAGCACAGGACAGCCTGGGGTGGAGACGACCCAGGGCACTGCCAAGGCTGAAAGCTCCCAACACAGCTAGGTCTTTGTCCTCTTGGCTATGGCTGGTGTCTCTGCCACCGAGGCCCCCGAGAAGATATTGTTTCCTTAAAGCACTGTGGCCTTGCTGCCTCCTTGTCCCTTGGGAGCCCAGCAGGTGCTGTATCATGGTCCTGCAGTTGGCATTCTGCACCCCACCCACACACTGTCCCCAGGAAGAGCCCTGAGCAATGCGTGATGGAAAGCATCACCCTTCCTACAAGCTGGCTGTCAGTGCCTGGTCACTCTGCTTGATAACACACATCAAGGATGACTTGGCATCACAGCCACCCTCACTTTGCCTTTGCCTACCTGCAATCAGGGCTTCCAACTTTCAGGTCCAATCAGCCCCTGGGGAGGTTTTGTCCATAATGGCCCTCAGTGGGACCCCTTATCTTTAAAAAAACTTGGGATTTTCTTCTGACTTTAACTTCTGGAGAGGTTGCTTCAGCCTCCTTTCAGGATCTGAAGTTCATGGGCTCAGCACCAAATATACCCAAAGGGTCTTTAAAACGCAAAAAAAAAAAAAAAAAAACCCACACACCTAAGGAGCCATGCCTCTTTCCATAATTTTCTTCAGCTCTTCAATTCTTGTGTCACTAATTGGAAAGTTTGCAGCAGTGTATTGAAATTAGGCAGATTTCAATGAGCACCTGAAAAGAAAGATGTCTGCTTCTTAAATGTTCTTCATTCTTCAGTTTCAGAATAAGTCATGCCCACATTCTCCAATTCATACTGACCCACAGTGTCTCCTAATGAAGTCGGGACATATAGGAAAAGCAGCATCCTGGAGGTCAGACATCCATGGACAACCTTCCTCCCCAGCTCCCCAGCCCTGCCATTTCTCTCACCAGCCACTGGGGACTTCAGATCACTCTTGTTAAAATTGAACCTTTTGCCACTCAAGGCTGTAGCTGAATGGTACAGCTCATGTGCACTAATTCCCACCTGCTTTCCTTCGGGAGCTAGCTGCAAGCTGACATAGAAGGGTTTGTCTTAATAGTAAACAAACAAAAATAAACTTGATCCAGTGTCATAAGTAATAAAATAGAATCCTCAGCTGTGCACATGCCCAGAGAGTCTGATGCAAAGATGACTTTAGAAACGACCAATTCAGCAGGATATATGGAAAAATGTGAAAGGTTACTGAGATTAAATCCACAGCCTAAGAGACAGAGCAGTGGTCATGCAAGTTAATGGGCAGATCGATATTTCTTCTCCCGAGACTAACACTCTTCCTGAAGATTTCCATTATTTCATCATAGGAAAACATTTACATTAAAATTAGACAATCATTTGAGCTGATGAAAGTGTGCTCCTATTTTTGAAATGTTGAAAACAGTTCTTCACCTTTCCAGGCAGAGCTCAGCTGTCCAAACACAAGCACCCAGTGGCACTTGGAGAGGCCCCGGCGTCTCTGAGGTCCCTGCCTGGCCCTGGAGACTGGAGTCCCTTGGAGCTGCAGAGGAAGGCTGGGCAGAGGGGACCAGGGCACCTGCAATAGCACCACCTGTCCATGACCCTGTGACTGCATCCCAACCCCAGTTCTGAAAATTACTTTTCTTTTTGGACAAAAAGGTAATGCATAATCGCCCCAAAAGACTAGTTTACAAAACAGAACAAATCAGGAAAGATAATAACTCAAAAAATATAAAAGCTGTAAAGTGTAAAACATTTCTCTGCTTTCAAACTTTTACTTAATTTCTTTCTTGTTTCATTTTTAAAGGAATTTTCTAACCATTTCTGTTATAATTTGGCCTACACCGCTAAACAAGATATTTTTGTTTCTCAGAGAGACCCAACAGCTCAGAAAACCACCCCCTGCCCATGGCTGTTCATGCCACTCCTCACTCTTTGCGCAGAGCACATCGCACTCTGAGGTGTCAAGCTCTCTCGACTGATGAGGAAAGCAGGGTGACCAGCTTCAAGGAAATACTCTGCTTCTGGATGGCCAAATTTGCACAAATCTCAACATACCTGTCTTACTGTGACATTTTAAAGGAGTCGCTAAATCATCTCGCTACACTCCCTTTTCATTGTACAGGCAGGCGATCATCTATGGTAGAAGGCAATCAGGTTGGTCAGGCATGGTTTCCATTTCCCCTTGATCAACCCATGCTGCCTCTTCCACGCCTTCTCCTTCCTATGCTTGGAGATGGTTTCCAGGAGGATTTGCTCCATCACCTTCCCAGGGACTGAGATGAAGATGACCAGCCTGTCGTTCCCCACACCCTCCCTCTTGCCCTTCTGCAAAATGGCTGAGATGTCTGCCTTTTCCCAGTCATCAGGAACCTCCCTGATTACCCTGACATTTCATAGACAATTGGGAGCAGTGTTGCAGTGACTCCAGACACCTCTCCCTGCACCCTGGGGTGCTTCCCGTCTTGTCCCGTGGACTTGTGTATTTCCACTGGGCAAAAGTCCTCCCCAGATGCATCGTCCTCTACCAGGGGTGAGGCTTTGTTAACACAGATGCTGCCAAAGGACTTGGGGGCCAGGGAGGCCTGGCAGTAGACAATACCAGGAAAAGACAAGGTAAAAGATGCAATGAGCTCCTCAGCCTTTCCCCTCTCTTTGTCACTACGTCCCCTGCCCGACTGAGCAGGGAGAACACATTCTCCTTGGCTGCCTGCCTTGTGCTGCCAACGTCCTTACAGAAGCCCTTCTGGTTACCCTCCCCATCCTCTCCTAGATCCAGATCCAGCTCCAGCTCCAGCTGTGCTTTGGCTTGCCTAACTCCAGCCCAAACAAGATGAAATCCTCTCTCCTACAGTCCGGAACGGTGACTCTGTTATTCCTCTTACCTCTCCACCATCTCAAGGTCACTGCAGTGACAGACAACCTCCACATTCACATCCCCATCCAGCCTGAGCTTCAGGCAAGAAACCAAGGGGAGGATGGCACCATCTACTTAGAGGCACAAACCACAGAGGTACAGAAATCACACTGCAGAAAAGCTTTCTCTTCTCCCCTCACCACAGAGGGGATCCAGGCAATGGACTTTCAGGTGGTTAAAGGTGGATGCAAAGAATTTCCGTTGTAATGTAGATATGCCTGAGGCAGTGCCTCCCAGGCTGCCCTTACAGTCAACAGGGAGGAGGAGGTGTTCACCTGCCCCCTTTTAGATGGTCACATAAAACACAAGGGACTCCTGTCCCAGAGACATTTGCTTTGTGCTTGAAAAGGGGCCTGAGATCATAGGCTTTCAGGATAATTCAGCTTGAAGAGACCACAGGAGGCCTGTAGTGCAAGCTGCTGCTCAAAGCAGGGTCAGGTAGAGCGTCAGAAACCAAAAAAATGCCACTGCCAAAAGACTTCTGGGGTGATAGAGAAGGAAAAGGCAGTAGAGGGTTGACGGGGTGATTCCGTGGAAAAAAGGCTTTCCTTTTTCCCCTTCTCCCAAGAATGAAATCCTCAGCTCTCCAGAGAGAAGAAGCTGGGACACGAACTTTGCCACTAACATGGAGGCGGAGAAGCTCCTGAGTCCCTTACAGACAGAGGCTGATCCAAAGTCCACCACCCCAATGGCACCAGACACCCAGGCATGCCTGCCTTCTTGCCAGGCACCCTGCAGCCCCAGGCAGGAGGTGTGCGGGGAAGAGAGTGGGGTCTGCAGCCTGCAGACCTGGCCTCCCAGCAGGTGGGGTGGGACCCCGCTCCTCTAGATGAGACTGGGCTCTCCTGCATTTCACCAGGGTGAAGCTTGCATCCCCTCCAGCTGGGAATACAGCTCGGCAGGGAGGGCCAACATGGGAAACACAATCTCTGTTCCGGGGAGTAAAGAGAGAGGGGAGGGCAGAGGGGGATCTGCTCATGGCCCAGGCAGTGATTCCCTCCCTGCAGCCAGTACAGCCCTGCTGATGCCCTGTAACCCATGAGTCCAGGGGAGGGGACTCCGATCTGCTCTGGCTCTGAAGATTTCTCAGCCCTTAAGACCCAGGATGCAAAGCACCGGTCTGGGGACACCTCAGCAGTCGAAGGGCCTGAATGCCTGGTGTGTTCCTGAGAACGTTTTGGTATTCTCCCGGCACTGCTTTGACTCCTGTTGTCCATGGAGCAGAGACTCCTTTTGAGGATGAACTCACTCACTGTGTAGCTCTGAGGACAGGCTTGGCCAGGCAGTACAAATGCCAGCAAGGCCTCAATCCCACAACAGTGTCCCCTGCCCAGGACTCTGCCCTTCCTCCTAGAGGATTTGGGTTCGGAGACACCGCTGTAGATCTGCAGAACCATGTTCTGCTCTGAGCTGGGCTAACTTGACAGTTAGATCAGGTTGTAGGTGCTTTCTCCAGGAGAGTTTTTAAAGATTTGCTGTCCCTTGTCCCAGTGCTGCTCAACTACCATGGTCATTTCTTTATTTTTTCCTACAGCTCATTTGAGATTTCCCTTACAGCATGTTCTCCTTGTTGTCTTGTGTTCTTTCTTACCCTTGGCCCCAGCCAGACCATCCCACCAACTTTGACTGAGGACAATCACAGCCTCACCTCCAAGCACAGCCTTGCTGGGATCTCCTGGGACTGTGCAGGCAGGCCATAGTGGCCATCTCCAAGCAGAGCTATGCACAGCAGGTCCCTACATTGTCTCAGATGAGAATGTATGGAGACATAACATGATCCAGAGCAGAGCCTGTGGGCCAATGCCAGGGCAGAGCCAAGGGCAGCAGGCATGAGAAGAGAAGACCTCCAGCAGCTCCTCTCCACACCTGGGCAGGGAGTGATGCATCCGGCAGTGCTCCTGAGAGAGGACAGTGACACAGGACAAGGGGCACAGTGCAGTGTTGGGCACCAACCATCTGTGCTGAGTCTGGGAGTCCTGGCAGGTGGTGCTGGTGCCTGTAGTCCTTAAGAACCCCCCCCCTCCCAGTCCTGCTAGCAGCAGTGAGTCACTTCCGTGCCAGTCAGGAGCTTCTGGAATGCTGTGGCTCCCATCTGTGCCTCATCCCTCCACTGACCAAGCCCTGCTGCCTTGCATGCAGTCCCACGGCCCCCACTGTGCAGGCACCTCATAGGACAGGGAGCATTCTAGGGTGGGGAAACATCCCCCCACCATGGTTCCCATGACAGTCCTCGGTGCCCTGGCCACTGTGGCCCTCCTGACTGGCAGCCTCCCACCAGTCCCCAGACCCTGCCCAGCCCTGTCTCTGTCCCCCTGGGGTTAGCAGAAGGCCATTCTCTGGGGTCTGCTGAGGTCTGAGCCTGCAGAAGGCCAGACAGTGCTGGCCATTCCCCTAAGACAAGTGCTGATGTCAGCAGGCAGACAAAGATGGTCACATTCCAAGATCACCCCTCACCAGGACCATGGGGAATCGCCAGTGCTGGAAATGGCTGGTATGATGGTCTGGGTCTGGGAGGAGTTTCCTGGGGCAGTTTCTCCTCTCTGTTCATGCAGCAACAAGCTGAGCTGGATCTTCCCACTGAGGCACCCTGCTTGAGGGCCCTATGGGAGGAGGATGGTCTACAGGCCCAGTAAATGGCCTCAGGACCTCCTCTGCATGCTCCCTGACAGCCCTGCAGAGGACCCAGCAGAGGGCTCATCCTGCCAGGGCTCACAGCTGGACATCCAGTCCTCCAGCTGGGCACGGAGCCTTGTCTGGGGGGATGACTTTGGGAGTAAGGACCAGCACACAGGGTGGGCGAGATTGTCTCAAGGAAATGTGCTGGGGACAGTGCGTGAGGGACATCAGCTTTGGAGGAAGAGTCATCCTTCAAGGACTGCACTGTGTAGAACCTACTTTATTACAGAGATACTGTGAGGGAGTCAGCTCTGACCCACTGTTGGACACAATCTTAAATAGGCACCAGGTGAGACAGAGCAGTCTCAGTAGAGGTGGAATGAATCCAACTGTTGGTGTAGCAACATGGTGACAAATAATAATAACAACAGAAATAGTAGTAATAATAAAAATCAAGTGAACAAACAAAGCTCAGTCCTGGTAGGGGACACAGGGGGAGTCATTTGTGGAGAGCAATAGCAATGTTACCACTGCTGAAAAATGTCCACGAAATCAATTTCCTCAGGGCATCTTTGAGCTCCTTGTTCCTCATGCTGTAGATGTGGGGGTTCAGAGTTGGAGGCACCACTGCGTACAGAACAGCCACCACCAGATCCAGAGCTGGGGAGGAAATGGAGGGGGGCTTCAGGTAGACAAACAGAGTGCTGACAAAGAGGGACACCACGGTCAGGTGAGGGAGGCACATGGAAAAGGCTTTGTGTCGGCCCTGCTCAGAGGGGATCCTCAGCACAGCAGTGAAGATCTGCACGTAGGACAGCACAATGAAAACGAAACACCCAAAGCCTAAACAGGCAGTAACTACAAGAAGCCCAACTTCCCTGAGGTAGGAGTCTGAGCAGGAGAGCTTAAGGATCTGGGGAACTTCACAGAAGAACTGGTCCACTGTGTTGCCTTGGCAGAGTGGTATTGAAAATGTGTTCCAAGTGTGCAGGAGAGCATGGAGAAAACCACTGCCCCAAGCAACTGCTGCCATTTTGACACAAGCTCTGCTGCCCATGAGGGTCCGATAGTGGAGGGGTTTGCAGATGGCAATGTAGCGGTCATAGGTCACGACAGTGAGGACAGAATACTCTGCTGAGCATAAAAAAAAAGAAGAAAAAGACCTGAGCAGCACATGCCAAGTAGGAAATGGCCCTGGTGTCCCACAGGGAATTGGCCATGGATTTGGGGACAATGGTGGAGACAGTGCCAAGGTCAAGGAGGGAGAGGTTGAGGAGGAAGAAGTACATGGGGGTGTGGAGGCGGTGGTCACAGGCTACGGCTGTGATGATGAGGCTGTTGCCCAAGAGGGCAGCCAGGTAGATGCCCAGGAAGAGCGAGAAGTGCAAGAGCTGCGGCTCCCGCTTGTCTGCGAATGCCAGGAGGAGGAACTCATTGAGGGAGCTGCTGTTGGACATTGGCTCCCACTGGGCATGAGGGACTCTCCAGGGAGAAAAAGACAGGGACAAGTTAGGAGAGACTTTGAAAGGAAAATAAATACATTAATAAAACATTCCATTTCTTATTAAAAATCCCACATGGCTTCTCTCTTTTTTGGGAGGGCCTTTGCCCAGTTCCCTTGCTTGAGCTCTGGTTTGTGCTGCCTGAGTGTGTCACAAGGAGCAGGGACCTCTGCCCGTGGGCTCCACAGGAGTCCGTCCTGCTGTACCTGAAGAGGGTTCATGGGAATGGGGGTGACTAGCTCTGACACTCACAGTTTCTGTCAAAAGAAGTCCACTTACCTTGTGGAAGGTCTTTTCAGCATCTTCACTCCGATTTGTAAAGAATGAGGGTTGAGGAACAGAGTTTTAGGGATTTTAAAATATTGTTTATTTTCTTTGAGATGCCCTTGTCACCCCTGGGGAGTGCTCTTTAAAAATGGAAATCCTTGGCATTTCTACTGTGAGTCCTGACAGGAAAGCATCCACTGTCACTTGGTGCAGAGTCGGGACATCTCATCTGTCTATTAGTCTCGTTTCCAGCTCTCCTGTGCTCGCACCTCTTTGAGCTGGAGGATGATGTTACTCTAAAAAGAAACCCGCCCCTGCTGAGAGCAGAGGAGTCCAGTTTCAAAGTTCAGATCTCCAAACTTCTCTCCCTTTCTCCGGGCACCTGAGGGAACTCTCCATACTCCCCTTCTAGACAAGGACACACAGGGCTCTTTTCAGATGCCCACATACAGCCTCCCACCACCATCTCCATACTCGCAGCATCTCTGCACCTTCCTCATGGGTCTCTCAGATATCACAGCAATGCTCTGAGACAGCAGTGCCTTTCTAGAGGGCAGCACGCAGCCTGCCAGGACACCACAGGGAAACGGTCAAAGGACTCTTAGGACTGGAGATGGGCTCTCCTTAAGGGAGAGTCAGCTCATTTCCCAGCCCCACGGACTGCATTTCCTGGAGCACCACAGGTTAGAAGGGGGCTGGGGCAACCTCATTCCCATGCAGACCCCTCTGCTGCACAACTTGTAGCATCCATATCTGAACTGCAGCTGAACCCCCCACCCCCACCCCAGAGAGCCCAAGACCAAGAAGAGGAGCATCATGGACAGGAGGGGAGACAAGGAGTAACACAATGATCCTGCTGCCAAGGGAGGCAAGGAGAGAGACAGAGAGGCATTCTGGAAAGCCTCCACCTTACCCAGCTGGGCATGCCACCTCGCAGATGGCAACATTGCAGGACAGTCACTCTCAGCCCCTTTGTCAGGCAGCACGAAATGGACCCACGGCACGAGAGATGCCCCTCTTCTCTGCCAGAGGTCTGGCTGCAGAGGAGGTGGCTCAAAGCGAGGGATTCCATGCCTTTGAGGATAGAGGCTCTGCTGGGCTTCCCTGCACATTTCTGCTCCCTGGAGCTGTCCCTGCCAGCAGCTCCTTCTCTGTCCCAAGACCCAACCTTCCTTGTGTGTGCTCAGGTCTACCTTACAGAATCCTCCCGGGACAGGGCACTGGCCAGGGGCATTGCTGTGCTCAGAAGTCCTAAGGAACAGGTCACATGAAGCCTGACAATGCCTTAAAGGTGATGCTGATGCTGTCTGCAGGCCGGATGAAGATGAAGGGGCTTGCTGAGTTTTTTCACTGACCTATTGATCTCTGAGAGGGAAAGTTTAGGAGTCCCAGTTCTTTGTCAAACCAGAAAACTCTTTCCTTTGGTCTTCTTGCCAAAATTAGGGAACCGAAAGCACATACCCTAAGAGGAAACTTCCTACCATTTCAAGCAGCCCTTCTCTTGAGCTCCATATTGAAAAGTCCCCTCAGGAATGTGCTCAGGGTGAGCTGCAGCGAACAGAGGCAGCAGTTTGCGCGAAGGGACCTTTGTTTCTGTTCCCTGTGGTGTACACTTCCTCAAGTATGGTTGTGACATGCCGCAGAGCGCGTTCCCCAGCGGCTGTTGGAGTTGCTGTGTCAGAGGCTTGGACCCAGACTGACCCTCTGACAGTAGATGCAGCTCTACAGGTCTCAGGCTGCAGGGAGTGCTTGGGGCCTCTCCGGGAGGCCTGGGCTGGCAGCCAGCTCTCCTGCAGGAGGTGTGCTGCTGTTGACGAGTTGTGTTGTCAGGTAAGGGAGTTACGGGAGGAGGTCAGTAGGCTGCGCAGCATCTGGGAAGCAGAGCAGGAGATAGACAGGGTATTCTCGGAGACTGTACAGCTCCAGGAGTCCCAACCCCCTGCAGCAGTGGAGTTGCCAGAGGGCTCTGTGCCGTGTGAAACGGTACATCATAACACTGTAGAAGAAGGCTGGAAACTGGTCACTGCTCGTGGGAGCAGAAAGGCTCCTACTCCTCCTGAAGACCTGAAGCTGAAGAACAGGTTTAGTGCCCTCCAGGATGAGGAGGAGATGGGCATGGCTGCCAGGGAAGTAACTGGGACAACAGACCCTGTGCCCTGCCGGAACACCCGGAAAAAGCGGCTGGTGATTGTTGTGGGGGACTCCCTGCTACAGGGGACGGAGGCATCTATCTGCCGACCTGACCTCATGTCTAGAGAGGTTTGTGGCCTGCCGGGGGCTCGTGTGAGAGATGTCATGCAGAGACTGCCAAGGCTTGTCCACGCTTCGGACTATTACCCACTGCTGCTCTTCCATGTGGGCGCCAATGACACCAAGGGCAAACTGGAGACCATCAAGCAGGATTTCAGAGCTCTGGGGATGGTGGTCAAGGGTCTGGGAGCCCAGGTCATCTTCTCCTCAATCCTGCCAGTGAGGGGGGTGGATGAGAGGAGGAGGAGACGGACTTTCCAGGTTAACGACTGGCTGCGCCGCTGGTGTTGGCAACAGGGTTTTGGTTTCTACAACCATGGGACCCTGTTTGAAGATCGGCAACTGCTGGGGAGAGATGGGATCCACCTCACGAGGCGGGGCACGCGGGTCTTTGCCAACAGGTTGGCCAACCTGGTAAGGAGGGCTTTAAACTAGGAAAGATGGGGGAAGGGGAGAGTTATAGTGACAGGGTAGTTGGCAAAAGACTGCTCAAGTCAGGATGCCTCCAGCAGGTGAATGCAGCCAGGGAAGTGCGCATGGGATGTGGCTATGGAGGATCCTCTTTTACCCCTCCTGGGAAACCTGCATGCTCGATCACCTCCCTGAAATGCCTGTACACCAATGCACGCAGCATGGGGAATAAACAGGAAGAACTAGAGATCTGTGTGTGCAGTTGCAGGGCCATGATCTCATTGCCATTACAGAGACATGGTGGGATAGCTCGCATGACCGGAGTGCTGTCATGGATGGCTACGTGCTTTCTAGGAAAGACAGGCCAGGAAGGCGAGGTGGTGGAGTTGCTCTTTATGTGAGAGAGCACCTGGAATGTATTGAACTGTGCCTAGGGGTGGATGAAGAGCGAGTCGAGAGCTTATGGGTAAGGATCAAAGGGCAGGCTAGCATGTGTGACACTGTTGTGGGTGTTTACTACAGGCCACCTGATCAGGAAGAAGTCGTCGATGAGGCCTTCTACAGACAGCTGGAAGTAGCCTCACGATCCCAGGCCCTGCTTCTCATGGGGGACTTCAACCACCCCGATATCTGCTGGAAAGACAACACAGCCAGGCACAAAGAGTCCTGGAGGTTCCTGCAGAGCATTGGTGACAACTTCTTGACACAGGTGGTGGAGGAGCCAGCAAGGAGAGGTGTGCTGCTGGACCTTGTCCTAACAAACAAAGAAGGACTGGTGGAAGATGTGAAGGTTGGGGGCTGCCTTGGCTGCAGTGACCATGAGATGGTGGAGTTCAGGATCCTGCGAGGAGGCAGCAGGGCACCAAGTAGGATCGCAACCCTGGATGTGAGGAGAGCAAACTTTGGCCTCTTCAGGGACCTACTTGGAGGAATCCCATGGGTCATGGCCCTAGAAGGAAGGAGTGTTCAAGACAGCTGGTTAATATTCCAACATCACTTCCTCCAGGCTCAAGAGCGCTGCATCCCTATGAGTAGGAAGTCAAGCAAAGGAGGCAGGGGACCTGCATGGATGAGCAAGGAGCTCCTGGCAAAACTCAACCAGAAGAAGGAAGTCTACAGAAAGTGGAAAGGGAGCCAGGCCACTTGGGAGGAATAGAGGAACATTGTCAGAGTATGCAGGGATGCGACGAGGAAGGCTAAGGCCCATTTGGAATTAAATCTGGCTAGAGATGTCAAGGACAACAAGAAGGGCTTCTTCAAATACAGCAGTAGCAAGGGGAAGACTAGGGAAAATGTGGGCCCTTTGCTGAATGGGGTGGGTGCCCTGGTGACGAAGGATGCAGAGAAGGCAGAGTTACTGAATGCCGCCTTTGCTTCAGTCTTTACTGCTCAGGCCAGCCCTCAGGAACCCCAGACCCTGGAGGCAAGAGAGAAAGTCTGGAGAAAGGAAGACTTTCCCTTGGTGGAGGAGGAGTGGGTTAGAGATCATTTAAGCAAACCTGACACCCACAAATCCGTGGGCCCCAAAGGGATGCACCCATAAGTGCTGAGGGAGCTGGCAAACGTTATTGCTAAGCCACTCTCCATCATCTTTGAAAGGTCCTGGAGAACAGGAGAGGTGCCCGAGGACTGGAAGAAAGCCAATGTCACCTCAGTCTTCAAAAAGGGTAAGAAGGAGGACCCAGGGAACTACAGGCCAGTCAGCCTCACCTGCATCCCTGGAAAGGTGATGGAGCAGCTCATCCTGGAAGCCATCTCCAAGCATGTGGAGGAAAAGAAGGTGATCAGGAGTAGTCAGCATGGCTTCACCAAGGGGAAATCATGCCTAACCAATCTGATAGCCTTCTCTGATGGAATGACTGGCTGGGTAGATGAGGGGAGAGCAGTGGATGTTGTCTACCTAGACTTCAGCAAGGCTTTCGACACTGTCTCCCAGAATGTCCTCATAGAGAAGCTCAGGAAGTGTGGGTTAGATGAGTGGACAGTGAGGTGGATTGAGAAGTGGCTGAATGGCAGAGCTCAGAGAGTTGTGCTCAGTGGCGCAGAGTCTAGTTGGAGGCCTGTAGCTAGCGGTGTCGCCCAGGGGTCAGGACTGGGTCCAGTCTTGTTCCACTTCTTCATCAACGACCTGGATGAAGACGCAGAGTGCACCCTCAGCAAGTTTGCTGATGATACAAAACTGGGAGGAGTGGCTGATACACCAGAGGGCTGTGCTGCCATTCAAAGAGACTTGGACAGGCTGGAGAGTTGGGCGGAGAGGAACCTCCTGAAGTTCAACAAAGGCAAGTGCAGAGTCCTGCACCTGGGGAGGAATAACCCCATGCAGCAGTACAGGTTGGGGGTTGACCTGCTGGAAAGCAGCTCTGCTGAGAAGGATCTGGGAGTGCTGGTGGACACCAAGTTAAGTATGAGGCAGCAATGTGCCCTTGTGGCCAAGAAGGCCAATGGTATGCTGGGGTGCATGAGGAAGAGTGTTGCCAGCATGTCGAGGGAGGGGATTCTCCCCCTCTACTCAGCCCTGGTGGGGCCACATCTGGAGTACTGCGTCCAGTTGTGGGCTCCCCAGTACAAGAGGGATGTGGCACTACTGGAGCAAGTCCAGCAAAGGGCTACAAAGATGATTAGGGGACTGGAGCATCTCTCTTATGAGGAAAGGCTGAGAGAGCTGGGCCTGTTTAGCTTGGAGAAGAGAAGGCTGAGAGGAGATCTTATCAATGTGTACAAGTATCTGAAGGGAGGGTGTCCAGAGGATGGGACCAGACTCTTTTCAGTGGTGCCGAGCGACAGGACGCGAGGCAATGGGCACAAACTGAAACACAGACAATTCCATCTTAACATGAGGAAAAACTTTTTCACTGTGAGGGTGACAGAGCACTGGAAGAGGTTTCCCAGAGAGGTGGTGGAGTCTCCTTCTCTGGAGATATTCAAAACGCGCCTGGATGCAATCCTGTGCAATGTGCTCTAGGTGACCCTGCTTGAGCAGGGGGGTTGGACTAGATGATCTCCAGAGGTCCCTTCCAACCTCAGTGATTCTGTGATTCTGTGATTCTGACCTAGGAGCATGGAAATAACAACGGCAAGTGCAAGCACTGGACGTTCAGCCACTGTCAAGGCCCCTTGACAACCAAAACAGCTCCCACTTGCAGAGCTGCTCTGGAAACACCCTGCAGGCTGCTGCCAGGGTCACAGGTCTTGGGGCGAAGCAAGAGGCCTGGAGCAAAAACAACGGTTAAGGCACGGCGTGACATGCGGGGACAGCCTCTCTCAGAGCCACTCAAAAATGCCGTTTTCAGAGCAAAACAGACCATTGGGAAGGGCCCCTTGCGAGGACACCAACAGCCTGCTCACACTTTGCCCAGCAGCTCCCAAACGCAGCTCGGAGCAGCACCTGGGTGCTGCAGTGGCAGCAGCAGCTCAGGGAAACACTTTAACATGAGTCTCCGACCCCCAGCAGGGGCAAAGCTTCCTGCCCCCAAACCCCAGCAGACACCCCGGCCCAGCTGCTCGGGGCAGGCCCGCACCTCTGGCTGCAGGGCAGCTCCCCGCTCTGTGCCCGGTCGCTCTGTGCCATGATCGCGGCCCCACCAGCCCATGCTGCAGCTCCTGCAGGAAAGCAGCTCCGGGGCCAGCACCACTGCCCCCGCCCCGGTGGGAAGGCACCCGCCGGCAGCTGAAGGCACCCGCAGCACCACTAGCCCCACTCACACCCACTCTCACCCGCTGCCTCCCTCCGGCTTGGCTCCTGCTCTGCTTTCTGGGCTCTTTTTTTCCACATGCTGCACTTCGATTGGCTGACAGAGCCATCAGTCAAACACTGCCCCGCCCTCCTCCCCTGGCCAGCCGATAGGAGGGCAGCACTGGGGGCGATGCCATGGCAACACTGCAGCCCTGTGTGACCCCACGGGCAGCCCCTTCCCCCTCCCCCATGGTGCGTGTCATGTTGTGGGTGGCAGTGCGGGGCATCGCTGGGCCTGGGGGCAGCACAGCCCCATGTGGCCAGGCAGTGCAGGGCCTGGGGCCCGGCCGCTGCCCTGCCGGGGCTGGGCTCTGCTGCAGGGGCCCCGCAGGGCTCCTGGCTGTCCTGCCCCTGGGGGCTGCGCCGGGTGCGGGAAAGCAACCCCGGGGCCTGCGCTGGTGCCGGCCCTGGCACCGGCGTGGGGGTCCTGGGCATGGCCGGGGCGCTGGAGCAGCATCCTGCTGCCCCCAGGGCAGGGCAGGGCAGGGCAGGGCAGGGCAGGGCCCTGTCGCCCCTGGGGCCCCGGCCCCCTGTACACGGCAGCCCCGGGGCTCAGCAGCCCTTGCGCTGCGCCCGGCAGGGCTGGGTCATGGCCAGGTAGGGGCTGCTCTCTGCGGGGCTGGGCTGGGCCCCAGCACCTCGCTCTGCAGGGCTGAGGAGCCCCGGGGGCACGGGGCAGCCAGGGGAGAGCAGCTCTGGGCCTGCCGGTGTTACCAAAAGGCCCAGACAAGAAAGAGTCTCAAAGGGGGGGGGTGGGGAATAGGGGAACTGTTACCAGCTCGGACAAGAAGGAGTCTCAACAGGAGCCTCAGACAAACATGCCCGAGGACACCGGTGCAGCTGCGACTGATACATCCTGAGAAAGTAAAGATAAACCAGCAAAAGCCAGTTGGAGCCAAGATGAGGACCAAGACAGTTTTTCTCAAACAAGGAAGCAGGCCAAGTTGAGACCATGTATGGAAAAGTAGAGCAAAGTTCATGGCAAGACACTGAGTGACACCTCTTCTGACACCACTAGGGACCACCAGAGACCACCAGAGACCCCCACAGAAGACCCCCAGAGACTCAGACTGCATGCGTAATGATTATGTAAATGTAGTAATTAGTTCTAGGAAATAGAATGAATATGTATAATCATTGCTGGAAATTTAATGCATATGCATATGATAGAGCAATACAAACTTTAGATGATGCGACACATGGTGTGCACGTTGGGTGGAGCTATCCCCCGTGTACCTGGCGCTGTAATAAAGAGAATGCCTGCTTCTTAATGCTACATTGGTGTTAAGGAGTTTTTCTCCCGATTTCGGTGACACCGGTGCTGGGCAGCGGAGGTGTGGGGCTGGGAGGGACTGGGGCAGATGGACCTGCTGGACACCCCCAGCACTGCCCCCCATGGCTCAGAAAAAAATGCTTGGGGTCAGCAGGGACTTGTGGGGTGGCGATGGCACCCCCACCTGTTTCCAAGCTGCTCCACTAAACAGGGTGTCTTTTGGGTGCAGAGGTCTGATCTCAATTTGCAGAAAAGGGACTGTGGCCATCTGAGGACAACATCTCCGAGCCCAAAACATGCTCTCCCAACTTGGAAGCGTAAAAGGATGGAGGGGGAAGGAAGAGAGGTTCTCCCAAACAAGCAGACACCTTGGGGTTATTACAAGGTGAAGGATCCATTTCCTATATGGACGTTTCCAGCAGGCTCTTGAGGGCCCCACAGGAGCTGCAGGACACCCCAGCTCCAGGACACAGGCCCCCTTTCCTGCCAGAGCCAGGAAAAATCTGGGCCTGGATTGCCCCCACCCTCCACAAGGGGATGCAGCCACCCCCACAGAATCACTGGGGCTCAGGGCAGCTGCAGCCGCAGGACACAGTATTCCTGGTTGCCACAGTGTCCGCTGAGCCACGTAGGACCCTCAGGCAAGGCTCTTGCAGCAGAACCCACCCTGTCCAGCCACCCACACAGCCAAGGACCCACAGTCATTTTGGGAATTAACAGCCTCTGTACGACACCTGGGGAAGGAGGTCATGAAGCCCTTACCCTTGGTGGAGAGCTGCAGGAGCATTGGGAACAAGGATCTGCGGTTCAGGCTGATGGTCTCAGTCCAGCAGTCCTCCATCTCGCTTGCCCCCTTACTCTTAGCTCATCTCTCCAGCCAGGGAAACAGGACACTCTTCCTGTCTCATAACCCAAAGCAGCTCTCCAACGCGTCCCTGCTCCTCTGCCTATCAGTGAGCAGCCCCAGCACGGCCCCACTGCTTTCTCTCTGCACCCCTTGCCATGGATCAGGGTCAATAATTCATCATGTGCTACTTTGGGAAAGTTGAGCTGACGAAGGAAGCCTCCAGTTAATGTCCATGGTGTCTCTGGCCTGCAGGGGCAGAATGCTGGGCTCAGAGACCTAGGCAAGGAGCTGTGCACTGCTTGGTGGCAGGTCTGCCCCAGAGGGCTAGTCCTGAGCAGGGTGGCTGTGAGCCCTGTCTGCCTGCCAGCCGGCCACGGGCTGGTAGGGTGGCTGCAGCAGAGGTGCCCTTGCAATCAGCACTCAGATGGGTCCCTGTCACCTGTGTCACCCCCTCCCTTCCCCAGGCCTGTCACTTCTGCTGGGTGGACTCTGAGGCGCTGGGTGACATCCCAAAGCCTGCTGGCCAGCACATCTGCTGAGGGCCAATCAGGCAGCTGCAGTGGAAGTGAGCTCACAATCAGCACTGCAGCCATGTCCCCTTTTCCTGCCTCTCCCCATCCTCCTGCCCATATATCATCTCTGGTGGTGGGATGAGTGGTGATGTGATTCTCTTCTTGTCCTCAAAATGCTCCTACCAGAACCCAGCCCATGAGGTTCCTGTACAAGAGGTGACCTCACCATCAACACTGCATATGTGTCACTACTATCTGTTTCTCCCTTGTCCTTCTTCTGACTCATCCTCTCTTCTGGGCCCCACATTCAACATCCCAGTCATGTCCCCTTTACTGGCACCTCCCTCTCCCCTATCCCCATGGAATTACACACATGTGGTGGGACAGCTCACGTGGAGGGTGAAACTGGGCTCCTGGGGAAGGCAGGCTGGGATGGCGAGCAGGTGCAGGTGTGCTCTGTGCAAAGGGGTGGCTGGAGTGCACAGGGCTTTGCCTTGGAGCAGGTGATGAGCCAGTTGAGACCTTGTAGTAAGGATAAGAGGCCATACCAGTGTGGGTGACATTCTGGTAGGGGTTTCAACTCATTCTGGATCTGCCTGGCAGGATCCCACAGGAGACTTCCCTGGAGGGCAGAGAGGCCATGAGGCCTCTGTAAAGACAGACTAGGCAGTGGAGGAGAGGGCAGAGAGGCAGAAGAAGAGAGAGGAGACAGGTCAGTTGGAATACAGTGGTTTCTCAGAATCAAGTTTCTCCATTCAGAATGTTGGCAGGACACCTATCATGAAGAATAACATATACATCTATATAAACATGTAAACTCACATAGAGTAATTTCTGTAGTGCATGCATATGGTGCTGCCAATCAAAAAGAAAGAAAATATACATCAGAATTGATAAAGAAGGTTTAAAGTTCTGGAAATGAAGATTTTTTTCAGTTCTTGCAAGGAGGTATTTTTTGCATATATTTCACCCAATACGAGAACTTTACATTCAGGCCCTTATAGACACGTACAGAGGTCATCACTGCCTGAGGTGCCCTGTGTAGCTGTGTTCCCATGTGGTGCTGGGAAATGTGACTCAGGAAGTATGGGAACATTTCTGGAGCATTGTCTGGTCAGCAGGAGAAGCATCTCAAGACCTCTCAGTGGGACAACTTTTTTCTTTCCATTGATTAGAAAGGGAAGTCCAGACAACTGGTTAGCCGGAGACATCTTCACTGAAGGGGTCTGGCACCAGGTGAGCTAATTCCCATCCCTGTTGTTGCCTAAAATGGAGTTGCAGTTCATGACCATGCAGGGAATGAAAAGGGTTTGTGGCTAGATGTGTAGGGACTCCTTTAAGACATCACTGTAACACAGGTACGTTGAGATTTGTGCAATTTCAGCCATCTTTAAATAGAGTGTTTTCACTGAAGCTGATCAGGCTGCTTCCCTCTATCAGTTGTGAGAACTCAACACCTCATGGTGCGAATCGCTGTGCGCAAAGAGCAAGGAGTGGCAAGGAATATCCAGTGCAGGGAGTGGTTTGAGGGCACTGGACTTGTGTGAGAGAAAAGAATATCATGTTGAATAGTGAGGGCCCTATTATAATAGCAATCTTTGGCAACAGTCAATAAAAAAGAAATAAGAAAGAAATTAGATAAATTTTCTAAAGCAAAAGAATATGTTTTGTTACAGTTCTCAGCATTTGAAACTTTTGTGTTCTTACTTTCTTTTTTCTTATTATCTTTATGTTCTTCTTTTCCTCTTTTTCTTACTACCTTTTTTTTGTTTGGTTATTTTTTTGATACACTGGCCTTTTTCTCTCTTTTTTTTTTCTTTTTGTTGAAAGGGAAAGTGATTTTTAGAGCTGGGGTGGAATGCAGTCACAGGGTCATGGGTGGCTGGTGCCACTGCAGGTGCCCTGGTCCCCTCTGCCCAGCCTCCCTCTGCAGCTCCAAGGGGATCCGGTCTCCCACAGGTCCCCTGTGAGAGCTGCCAGGCCCCGGCAGGTCCCTCAGAGACACCGGGGCCTCTCCAAGTGCCCCTGGGTGTGGCGGATGAATGGCACGGACTCAGGAGGGTTCATGTCCTGAGACATTCATTGTTTATTTCTGAGCATATTTAAAAAGTTAGCTGCTTCAGTGGTCTCACAGACACACTTTGCTAAGCCAGTCATCATACAGATTATGTCACAGGTAGCCAATCATTGCACCGATCACGCACACAGCGGTCATGCCTTGTACCTTGCTACTTGTTTAGAAAAGCTGTCTTGCCCTTAACCTTGGTTCCCACTGCCTTCTGCTAGTTTATCTGTACTTTCTCAGGATGTATCATTCCCACCTGCACTGGTGTCCTTGGGTATGTTTGTCTGAGGCTCCTGTTGCTTGCTACTTGCAGCTTTCCACCAGTTTAACCCTGTCATGACCCTCCACACCTGGGTGCTTGTGGTTGGAGCCCTGAGCTCTATCCTGGAAAGGTAAAGAACTGTTTTCAACATTTCAAAAATAGGAACACACTTTCCTCAGCTCAGATGATTGGCTAATTTTCATGTCAATGTTTTCCTATATTGAAATAGTGAAAATCTTCAGGAAGGGTGTTAGTCTCAGGAGAAGAAATATTGATCTGCCCTTGCCCTTGTGTTTCCACTGCTCTGTCTATTAGGCTGTAGATGTTGTCTCACTGATCTCTCACATATTTCCACATGTCCTGATTAAATTGGTCATTTCTAAAGGCATCTTTGCTTCAGACTCTCTGGGCATATGCCCTTCCTATAGTTTCCCAGGTTTCCTCCTCCCCTTAATCTTTATCCTTTCAGATACCTCTCTGGGAGGTCTTCTGGGAGTCTGAAGCTTGCCTCATCTTTCAGAAGTCTCCTTGTGTCTTTAGCCAGCTCCTTTGTTGTGTTTCTTGTCTATTCTTTCCTATCTATCTGTGGAAAACATTTCAAGGAAGGTTCTGCCTTGTGGGCAGTGGACCTCACTGGAGGCAGCGTGGACTTACCATAAAGTTAAGGAGTGTTTTTTTGTATCTTTTATTAAATGGTTCCAAATTGTAATTTGTTTGTTTGTAATTAAAAAAAAAAATGCTTCTGTGTCTGTCTGCAGCTACTTCTCTAAAAGGAAAGCAGGTGGGTATTAGTGCACATGAGCTGTAATACTCAGCTATAGCCTTGAGTGGCAAAAGGTTTGATTTTCGCAAGAGTGATCTGAAGTCCCCAGTGGCTGATGAGGGCAATGGCAGGGCTGGGGAGCTGGGGAGGAAGGTTCTCCATACGTGTTTCCTATCAAAATTACTGCTTTGCCTACATGCCCAGAATTCATTAGGAGACACTGTGGATCAGTATGAATTGGAGAACAAGGGTATGACTTATTCTGGAAACTGAAGAATGAAGAAAGCTTAAGAAGCAGACATCTTTCTTTTTCAGGTGCTCATTGACCTCTTCCTCTTCTAAACACACTCCTGAAAACTTTCGAATTAACCACACAAGAATTGACAAACTGAAGAAAATTATGGGAAGAGGTCTTAGGGGTTTTTTTGCATTTTAATGACCGCTTGGGTGTATTTGGTGCTGGGCCCATGAACTTCAGATACTGAGAGCAGGCCGAAGCAACCTCTCAACGAGTTAAATTCAGAAGAAAATCCCGTGTTTCTTGGAGCGCTAATGGGTCCCAGTGCCAAGAAAGCGCCCTTACCAAGAAAGGCTCCCCAGGGGCTGATTAGAGCAGAAAGTTGGAGGCCCTGATTGCAGGTAGGCAAAGGCAATGTGAGGGTGGCTGTGAAGCCAAATCAACCTTGATGTGTGTTATCAAGCACAGTGGCCAGGCACTGACAGCCAGCCCCTGGGTAGGGGATGCTTTCCGTCACGCATTACTCGGGGCTCTTCCTGGGGACAGTATGAGTGTGGGGGTGCGCAATGCCGAGCGCAGAACCATGATACAGCACCTCGTGGACTCCCAAGGGACAAGGAGGCAGCAAGGCCACAGTGCTTTATGGAAACAGCATCTTCTTGGTGGCAGAGACACCAGTCATAGCCAAGAGGACAAAACATAGCTGTGTTGGGAGCTTTCAGCCTTAGCAGTGCCCTCGACCATCTCCACCACAGGCTGTCCTATGCTTTCCCACGCCTGTGACTCTTTCCCTGCAGACTGTACACACCCAAGCTCCTTCCCCACCTTGCTCTCACCCTGGTATGTCCCTACCTCTCCTGATGTCTTCCTGTCCTCCCTTGCTTTTCCTTGAAACACAAAGGCAGGGGCTGATCACAGACTCCCTCTGGGTGACCTGTTGCACCACAGCACTACCCTTCAAGTTACATTCTTTTGACCTGAAGTCCAGTCTGAACCTCTCAAGATGCGCTTTGTGGCTCTTTCCCCTTCTCATGCTGTTTCCCTATACTAAGAAAAGCTCTATCATCTCTGAAATCACCCTTCGAGCAGTCACAGGCTCCTACTATACTGCCTCCAGTTCAGCAGGGTAAAGAAGCCCAGGCCCTTCAACCTATCCTCATGGATGGGGCTACTCCCGCCTAGGCACAGGACTTGACACTTCTCTTGTAAATCTTCATGAGGTATCTGTTGTCCGAATCACCCGAGGTTCTCAAGATCCTTCTGGACTAAATCTCCTCTGTGTCAAAACAAAAACAAACAAAAACGTGCCAAAGGGTTAATGGTAAGCATGGGTGGGGTTGGCTGTAGGGGAATGGGTCAGGGTGGTAAAAGAGACAAATGTAGAAGCGGTAAAAAAAAAAAAAAAAAAAAAAAGGGAAATTAAAAGTGAAGCCAAGGATTGATCAGGGCTGTCTTGGGGATTCCTGCCAAGAAGCCCTGCATCTGAATAATTCTGACTGGAGGAGGACAAGAAAGCTGGCCTGCTTCCACTGTCACAGGGCACCTGCGTGCTTTCACTGACATCGACAAGCAAAGATGGAGAGTGGGAAGAATCACAGACTCACAGAATCACAGAATCGCAGAATGGGCGAGGTTGGAAGGGATCTCAGGAGGTCAACCCCCCTGCTCAAGCAGGGTCACCTAGAGCATGTTGCACAGCATCGCGTCCAGGCAGCTTTTGAATATCTCCAGAGAAGGAGACTCCACAGCCTCTCTGGGCAACCTGCTCCAGTGCTTTGTCACCCTCACAGGAAAGAAGTTTTTCCTCATATCTAGATGGAACTGTCTGTGTTTCAATTTCTGCCCATTGCCTCACATCCTGTCGCTGGGCACCACTGATGCTAGATGCCCACTGCTACCAGAGCTCCACTCACTAGGAAGCTGAGACACATGCAGAACCCAACATTGCCAACAGTTGATGTCATCCAGTGCAGGCACTTGATTCAGTGACACAGAAATAGGCCTGCAGGGCCATGTCGGATGCCTGGGGTGCCCAGTACAACCACATGTCTCTAGCAGGTACACCTTGGGACCTCTAGGAAAACCATGCCCCTTTGGAGCTGATCAAGTGCCCAAGGACTTCTCAGATTTCCTGTGTGTGCCCAAACAACTGGATCCCGCCACTGCCTTTAGGCCAAGTCACAGAATCACGGAATCACAGAATCGCTGAGGTTGGAAGGGACCTCTGGAGATCATCTAGTCCAACCCCCCCTGCTCAAGCAGGGTCACCTAGAGCACATTGCACCGGATTGCATCCAGACACGTTTTGAATATCTCCAGAGAAGGAGACTCCACAACCTCTCTGGGCAACCTCTTCCAGTGCTTTGTCACCCTCACAGTGAAAAAGTATTTCCTCATGTTCAGACGGAAGCATCTGTGTTTCAGTTTCTGCCTGTTGCCTTGCATCCTGTTGCTGGGCACCACTGACAAGAGTCTGGCTCCATCTTCTTGACACCCTCCCTTCAGATACTTGTACACATTGATAAGATCTCCTCTCAGCCTTCTCTTCTCCAAGCTAAACAGGCCCAGCTCTCTCAGCCTTTCCTCATAAGAGAGATGCTCCAGTCCCCTAATCATCTTTGTAGCCCTTCGCTGGACTTGCTCCAGTAGTGCCACATCCCTCTTGTACTGGGGAGCCCACAACTGGAGGCAGTACTCCAGATGTGGCCTCAGCAGGGCTGAGGAGAGGGGGAGGATCACCTCCCTCGACCTGCTGGCAACACTCTTCCTGATGCACCCCAGGATACCATTGGCCTTCTTGGCCACGAGGGCACACTGCTGCCTCATGGTTCACTTGGTGTCCACCAGCACTCCCAGGTCCTTCTCCGCAGAGCTGCTTTCCAGCAGGTCAACCCCCAACCTGTACTGCTGCATGGGGTTATTCCTCCCCAGGTGCAGGACTCTGCACTTGCCTTTGTTGAACTTCATGAGGTTCCTCTCCACCCACCTCTCCAGCCTCTCCAGGTCTCTCTGAATGGCAGCACAGCCCTCTGGTGTATTGGCCACTCCTCCCAGGTTTGTATCATCAGCAAACTTGCTGAGGGTGCACTCTGTGCCTTCATCCAGGTCATTGATGAAGAAGTTGAACAAGACTGGACCCAGTCCTGACCCCTGGGCGACACCGCTAGCTACAGGCCTCCAGCTAGACTCTGCACCGCTGATCACAACTCTCTGAGCTCTGCCATTCAGCCACTTCTCAATCCACCTCACTGTCCACTCATCTAACCCACACTTCCTGAGCTTCCCTATGAGGATGTTCTGGGAGACAGTGTCAAAAGCCTTGCTGAAGTCAAGGGAGACAACATCCACTGCTCTCCCCTCATCTACCCAGCCAGTCATTCCATCACAGAAGGCTATCAGATTGGTTAGGCATGATTTCCCTTTGGTGAAGCCATCCCGACTACTCCTGATCACTTTCTTGTCCTCCACATGCTTGGAGATGGCCTCCAGGATGAGCTGCTCCATCACCTTTCCAGGGATGCAGGTGAGGCTGACTGGCCTGTAGTTTCCCAGGTCCTCCTTCTCGCCCTTTTTGAAGACTGGGGTGACGTTGGCTTTCTTCCAGTCCTCAGGCACCTCTCCTGTTCTCCAGGACCTTTCAAAGAGGATGGAGAGTGGCTTAGCAATAACGTTTGCCAGCTCCCTCAGCACTCGTGGGTGCATCCCATCAGGGCCCATGGATTTGTGGGTGTCAGGTTTGCTTAAATGATCTCTAACTCACTCCTCCTCCACCAAGGGAAAGTCTTCCTTTCTCCAGACTTTCTCTCTTGCCTCCAGGCTCTGGGGTTCCTGAGGGCTGGCCTGAGCAGTAAAGACTGAAGCAAAGGTGGCATTCAGTAACTCTGCCTTCTCTGCATCCTTCGTCACCAGGGCACCCACCCCATTCAGCAAAGGGCCCACATTTTCCCTAGTCTTCCCCTTGCTACTGCTGTATTTGAAGAAGCCCTTCTTGTTGTCCTTGACATCTCTAGCCAGATTTAATTCCAAATGGGCCTTAGCCTTCCTCGTCGCATCCCTGCATACTCTGACAACGTTCCTCTATTCCTCCCAAGTGGCCTGGCCCCCTTTCCGCTTTCTGTATACTTCCTTCTTCTGGTTGAGTTTTGCCAGGAGCTCCTTGCTCATCCATGCAGGTCTCCTACCTCCTTTGTTTGACTTCCTACTCATAGCAATGCTCCGCTCTTGAGCCTGGAGGAAGTGATGTTGGAATATTAACCAGCTGTCTTGAACGCCCCTTCCTTCTAGGGCCATGACCCATGGGATTCCTCCAAGTATGTCCCTGAAGAAGCCAAAGTTTGCTCTCCTCACGTCCAGGGTTGCAATCCTACTTGGTGCCCTGCTGCCTCCTCGCAGGATCCTGAACTCCACCATCTCGTGGTCACTGCAGCCAAGGCTGCTCCCGACCTTCACATCTTCCACCAGTCCTTCTTTGTTTGTTAGGAAAAGGTCCAGCAGCACACCTCTCCTTGCTGGCTCCTCCACCACCTGTGTCAAGAAGTTGTCACCAATGCTCTGCAGAAACCTCCGGGACTGTTTGAGCCTAGCTGTGTTGTCTCTCCAGCAGATATCAGGGTGGTTGAAGTCCCCCATGAGAAGCAGGGCCTGGGATCGTGAGGCTACTTCCAGCTGTCTGTAGAAGGCCTCATCGACTTCCTCTTCCTGATCAGGTGGCCTGTAGTAAACACCCACAACAGTGTCACCCATGCTAGCCTGCCCTTTGATCCTTACCCATAAGCTCTCGACTCGCTCTTCATCCACCCCTAGGCACAGTTCAATACATTCCAGGTGCTCTCTCACATAAAGAGCAACTCCACCACCTCGCCTTCCTGGCCTGTCTTTCCTAGAAAGCACGTAGCCATCCATGACAGCACTCCAGTCATGCGAGCTATCCCACCATGTCTCTGTAATGGCAATGAGATCATGGCCCTGCAACTGCACACACAGATCTCTAGTTCTTCCTGTTTATTCCCCATGCTGCATGCATTGGTGTACAGGCATTTCAGAGAGGTGATAGAGCATGCAGGTTTCCCGGAGGGATGCAAGAGGATCCTCCGTAGTCACATCCCATGTGCACTTCCCTGGCTGCATTCACCTGCTGGAGGCATCCTGACTTGAGCTGTCTTTTGCCAACTACCCTGTCACTATAACTCTCCCCTTCCCCCATCTTTCCTAGTTTAAAGCCCTCCTTACCAGGTTGGCCAACCTGTTGGCAAAGACATATGTGCCCCACTTAGTGAGGTGGATCCCATCTCTCGCCATCAGTTGTCGATCTTCAAACAGGGTCCCGTGGTCGTAGAAACCAAAACCCTGTTGCCAACACCAGCGGCGCAGCCAGTCGTTAACCTGGAAAGTCCGTCTCCTCCTCCTCTCATCCACCCCCCTCACTGGCAGGATTGAGGAGAAGATGACCTGGGCTCCCAGACCCTTGACCACCATCCCCAGAGCTCTGAAATCCTGTTTGATGGTCTCCAGTTTGCCCTTGGTGTCATTAGTGCCCACATGGAAGAGCAGCAGTAGAAGGTAATAGTCCGAAGCATGGACAAGCCTTGGCAGTCTTTCCATGACATCTCTCACATGAGCCCCTGGCAGGCCACAAACCTCTCTAGACATGAGGTCAGGTCAGCAGATAGATGCCTCCGTCCCCTGCGGCAGGGAGTCCCCCACAACAATTGCCCACTGCCTCTTCCGGGCTTTCCTGCAAGGCACAGGATGTGTTGTCCCAGTTACTTCCCTGGCAGCCATGCCCATCTCCTCCTCATCCTGGAGGGCACTAAACCTGTTCCTCAAATGCAAGTCCTCAGGAGGAGTAGGAGCCTTTCTCCTCCCACGAGCAGTGACCAGTTTCCAGCCTTCTTCTACGGTGTTATGATGTACCATTTCACATGGCACAAAGCCCTCTGGCAACTCCACTGCTGTGGGGGGTTGTGACTCCTGAAGCTGTGCAGTCTCTGAGAATACCCTATCTCCTTCTCATCCTCTCGGATGCTACACAGCCTACTGACTTTCTCCCATAACTCCCTTACCTGACAACACAACTCATCAACAGCAGCACACCTCCTGCAGGAGAGCTGACTGTCAGCCCAGGCCTCCCGGAGAGGCCCCAAGCACTCCCTGCAGCCTGAGATCTGTAGAGCTGCATCTACTGCCAGTGGGTCTGTCTGGGTCCCAGCCTCTGACACAGCTGACGCAGCAACTCCAACAGCCACTGGGAGCTTCTCCCAGGAGAAGTTAAGGCTCCCTGTTTTTGAGGCACTGAGACACAAGGGACATCACCATCTTCACCAAAGCTATGGGCATGCTGTTGGCCTAGCAGCTTCAGAGGCATAACTCACCTCACGAGCACAAATGGCATCAACGTGCCTGCTGCTGCCCTATCTGGTACCGAATTAGAAGGGATCTAAAAAGTGCAAACCTTCACAGAGGAGAAGCTCACCTGGGCCACTCACACGTCCCTTGATTACGCTGTTATTACTCCATATAGAAGTCTTTTGCAAACACCTGTCATCTCCTGGCAAGACTCTCTCCAGGTCATGGCACAGCTTCACTCTGGCACCCTGCGCACAAATCACAAAAGGGAATTATTGGTCTTGCTTTTCCTTTAGTACCATTAAGTCCAAGCTGGGAGCCTTTGCACTGCAGCACCTACACAATGGCAGCAGGATGCCACTTCCATTTCTAGTGCATTTCTAGGGACAGAGACCAGCTGAGGGAGCAGCTCCATGGGAAAGGGGTTCTGACACTCTCAGATCAACTCAGCCCTGCACCAGGCATCAACCTGATGCCAGACCTCTGCTGTGCCACCTAGTCTACAAACACACTGCCTCTGCCCCACTGAGCTGCCTCTTCTGCCCGATACAACCAAGTGCCAGCAAGAAGAGATGGACGCAGGACACTCGCCTCTTGCACACTCCCCAGGCACTGCTCTGCTCGCTGCCTTCCCTTGGCTCCTCAACCCAGACACACAGGGAAGCTCTTGCGGTGACACCACAAGGTGGCCAAGGCACTCTAGGCTCACAAGGACTGTGCAAATGATCAGCACAAGGTCAGGCAGGGCCAGAGATGGCCCCTTGGGCGATGCTGCTCTTCTCAGAGGGATGGATCCTGCTTTCTTTGGGCACAGCAGACTGCTGCTTTCCACCTCCATCCCCTCAGGAACCTCCACCTAGGGATGGGGGGGATGGGGATTTTGTTTAGTAAAAGAAAGGTTACAGATACACTGTAGGAACAGTTGAGAATCCAGAAGGCTTCCTGAACCCAAAGGAACCTCTGTTCCTTTCCTTTACTTACGTGGACAAGGAGCCTCAGGGAAGGGAAAAAGGGTGCAGAGGCTTTGACATGAGACCCAAGCAATGAGACAGACCCAGCCTGGAGGTCTGCTGAAATGCCAGCTGTCCTGGCTGTGCAGGCTCTGCAGCAGCAGTCTGGGCTCCACAGCTGCATTCACAGAGCGCTGAGGGCTGGGTACCACGGGCAACCTGGCCCTGGGCACATCTTCACCCCTCACAGAGCCAGGAGCCCAAGAGCTGTCAGACTTCCGCAGATCAAGCTACGGAGGTTTTGCGGCCCTCACACAAAGGCACCCAGGAGACACTGGCATTTATTATAAGGGTCTTGGACTCGTCCTATATGGCCCCACAACCTCCTAGGAAAAGGAGGGGGCACAGTAGCATTTGCTGAGCAGGCCAGCAGTAACAGCAGTTGTGGGAGGAGGAATTTGCAGCACAGCAGAGGTACCAGGAAGTGAAGCCACACCCCAAGTCACCCAGGGAAGCCAGGCGCATTTATGGAAGTCTCTGCATCCATATGTAGCCTCTTCTCTTTTACTTGCAGCTGCTTTCACAGAGGGCTCATGATGTTGGCAAAGATGTTGACAGGTACATGGACACACCCTGGCATCCTGCCTCCACCCTCAGGACCTCTAGGACTGCACTGGGAACCTCCAGGAGTGGAGCAACCAGGAAAGGAAAGGAGGGAGGAGGGGAGGGAGGAGGGGAGGGAGGAGGGGAGGGAGGAGGGGAGGGAGGAGGGGAGGGACGGGAGGGAGGGAGGGAGGGAGGGAGGAAGGGAGGGAGGAAGGAAGAGAATTGGAGTGTTACTGTCAGGTCTACTGGCCTTACAGAGTCTCAACAGGCAGGGGAAAATGTCTCACCTCTATGCTGAGCTGTATTGGCGAGAGCACAGCCAGCAGGGCCACCATGACGTTCTACCCCTCTTTTTGACACAGGGAAGGCCATGTCTGTATACCCATCTGGGCTCTCCAGTTCTGTAAAGGCACTAACACACAGCAGGGAGTCCAGCACAGGGACACCCAGATGGTCAGGGGCTGGAGCTTGGGGCATATAAGGAGAGGCTGGGAGAGCTGGGTTGGTTCAGCCTAGACAAGAGAAGGCCAACGGGGATCTTCATGCTGTGCACAGCTACCTTACGGAGGGCACAGAGAAGGCGGAGTCAGATTTTCTTGGAGGTGCACACTAAGAGCATGAGAGGCAACAGACACAAAGCTGCCATTGTGAGAAAACTGAATATTGAAATAAATGGAGTAGTATGCACTCATGACTGGGATATCCATCATGCATTGGTCTATTTCAACTGAGCAAAAACTGCAGAAAGGAGGATTGCTGAAGCAAACAAATATGTCTGGATTAGATGACCCGCTCCTGGCGTTATATTCCTAACGGTAGACAAAGACTTGCGTATCTAGTGAAAGCTAGTGCTGTGTAGTGAGCTTTTGTGACATACAACATGGATAAAGAAGCCCTAGTATTTATTCACAACAGTGTTGTGGATATCCGCAGAAGCACAGCAATCAAGATCAGCAATTAGGTACATACTTCTGTGACTGATGAACTGAAGTGACCACAAATTCTGCAGGATAAAGAACGGCCATAGTTAGATGTGAAATGCTTCCTCTAAACCCATCTCCCATGACTCTGGGTGGTGGAAAGGGTCTAGGTCTTACCTCCAGTGCCTATCTGTAGCACAGTCTGCAATTATTATGTTGCTTCATGGAGGAGCTTTGGCAGACATGAGCTTGTCTTTCTATTAACATACAGTCTCATGTCATCCATGCCCATCTTTAGTGGCAGCTTAGATTTCACTGGTTGTTTTTTATCCCTTAAGTTAACTATATGATTACAAATGGACAGACGTACTTATAGACAAAGCATCACAGAAGCCAAAAATATATCTATGCTCTCCAACAAATTAACAGGATTACTTAAAATATAAAATAAAGGCAGGTCCTTTTTCCTTCAAAAGTAACAAACAACAAAACCCACCAAACTCCCCCACATTGATGGTCTTGATGCAGCTACAAATACGCCAAAAAGTAGTACCTCACCTTGTTACAAGCAATCAGGTGTGTTTTCGCTATACAAGTTATTAAAGTTTCTAAGAAATGCTAGCACAAAGCATTTTTATATTTAAATAAAAATTATAATTTAAACAAGACTTTTTAAACAGACAAGATTTTCTTAAAAAAATAATAAATAAAATTGGACAATGGGAAATTCTTCTTATATGTTATGAAGAAACCTTTTTCTCCATGAGGGTGGCCAAACTGTAGCACAGGGATCCAGAGAGGTTCTCAGATCTCCATCCTTGGAGATAATCAAAACTTCCCTGGAAAAGAACCCAAGACACCTCATCCACTGGGACCTGCCTTGAGCAGGGTGTTGGATCCCTACCTCCACATGTCTTCCCCACTGCAGCCTCAAGGAATCTGCTATTCTGAGATTCTTGCCAAAGGCACCAGCAGCTTTGCAGATGCCTCCTCCACCACTCAGCAAAGACAGGTGTCTCAGAGCCACCCATCGTCCTGAGAGGCCTGACTTCTTGTGAGGTGGCATCTCCCCTGTCTGCTTGTCCCACAAGCTCCCTGCTGTTTTGACAGGGGCAATTGCTAAAGTACACACACCCTGGGAAGAAGAGTTTACTAAGACCACTGCTCACACCACCACTAGATTCATTTAGCAGCCTCAAAAGTCTAGCTGGACTCCCTAGCTGACCGGCAGGAGGCTGCAAGCTTCTACTTAGGAACAAGTGGAAAGTCAAACTCCATGTCCATGTTCACCACAGAACATCATCTGCATATTAAACGTAGCAGTACTAACTCATGATGACGGAGTGGAATAAAATTTGTGCCAGATGATGTGGAACATCTACTTCTGCTTAGTTAATGAGTTGCATTTCTGTATTGCTGTAGAGCTCGGCAGGGCTCAATCCCTCCTCTGAGCACACACAACAAACCCAGAAGTGACCTCACCACCATGCTCAGAGTGCAGCAAAACACCCATTATGGACCAGTTACTACCCCAAACGAAGATTAGCTTTTGCCTAGGGAGTCTGTACACATAGACCATAAAACTTAGGAACTGGGAAAAGGCCTGCAAGTAACTATTGGCAACATTTTTGAAAAAGATGATTTCAAGGGAGGAGCAATTATGAGGCTGAAGACAGCAGGGCCTCATGCCCAGGCAGAGGGAGAAGCCTTCCTGCAACACAGAAGTCTGGTTCCTTCCCCAACGCTGAACAAACACAGCAAATCCTCTACACATCCAGGACAACCAGCATTCTCCTGTTTTATGCCCTGACAATTGGAGACACGCGGAAGGACTCAGGCCAGGGCATCTCACTTGGTGAAACCAGAAGAGCCACAAGTCAGCAACACTTCACCCTGACCTAGGAGCATGGAAATAACAATGGCAAGTGCAAGCACTGGCCGTTCAGCCACTGTCAAGGCCCTTGACAAGCAAAACAGCTCCCACTTGCAGAGCTGCTCTGGAAACACCCTTCAGGCTGCTGCCAGGGTCACAGGTCTCAGGGAGAAGCAAGAGGCCTGGAGCAAAAACAACGGCTAAGGCACGGTATGACATGCAGAGACAGCCTCTCTCAGAGCCACTCGGAAATGCTGTTTTCAGAACAAACAAGACCATTGGGAAGGGCCCCTTGCGAGGACACCAGCAGCCTGCTCACACTTTGCCCAGCAGCTCCCAAACGCAGCTCGGAGCAGCACCTGGGGCCGCAGTGGCAGCAGCAGCAGCTCAGGGAAACGCTTTAACATGGGTCTCCGACCCCCAGCAGTGGCAAAGCTTCCTGCCCCCAACCCCAGCAGCCGCCCCCACCCAGCAGCTCAGGGCAGGCCGGCACCTCTGGCTGCAGGGCAGCTGCCCGCTCTGTGCCCGGTCGCTCTGTGCCGTGCTCACGGCCCCACCAGCCCCTGCTGCAGCTCCTGAAGGAAAGCAGCCCCTGGGCCAGCACCGCTGCCCCCGCCCCAGCGGGAGGGCACCCGCCAGCAGCTGAAGGCGCCGCAGCCCCACCTGCCCCGCTCACACCTGCTCTCACCCGCTGCCTCCCTCTGGCTTGGCTCCCACTCTGCTTTCACAGCTGTTTTTCCACATGCTGCACTTCGATTGGCTGACAGAGCCATCAGTCAAACACTTCCCTGCCCTCCTCCCCTGGCCAGCCAATAGGAGGGCAGCACTGGGGGCAACGCCATGACAAAGCTGTGGCCCTGTGTGACCCTGTGGGCAGCCCTCTCCCTTCCCTTGCAGTGGGTTCCATGTTGGGGGCAGCAATGTGGGGCAGCGCGGGTCATGGCGGGGCCTCGGGGCAGCATGGCCCCGTGTGGCCGGGCAGTATGGGGCCCCGGGGTGTGGCCCCACAGGGGCCCCTGCTGCAGGGGCCCCGCGGGGTTCCTGGCTGCCCTGCGCCTGGGGGCTGTGGGGGGCACAGGGGAGCAGCCGCAGGGCCTGTGCTGGTGCCGGCCCTGGCGCCGGTGTGGGGGCCCTGGGCATGGCCGGGATGCCGGAGCCCGCAGGCAGCGTCCTGCTGTCCCCAGTGCGGGGCAGGGCAGGACAGGGCCCTGTTCCCCTGGGGCCCTGGCCCCCTGCCCACAGCAACCCTGGGGCTTGGCAGCCCTCGCGTTGTGCCCAGCAGGGCTGGGTCGCGGCCAGGCAGGGGCTGCTATCTGCGGGCCAGGCTGGGCCCCGGTGCCTTGCTCTGCAGGGCTGAGGAGCCCCAGGGGCACAGGGCAGCCAGTGGCAGAGCAGCTGTGGGCCTGCTGGTGCTGTGCAGGGGAGGTGTGTGGCCAGGAGGGGGCTGGGTCAGATGGCCCTGCTGGACTCCCCCCAGCACTGCCCCGCACGGCTCAGAAGAAAATGCTTGGGGTCAGCAGGGACTTGTGGGGTGGCCATGGCACCCCCACCTGTTCCCAAGCTGCTCTCCCAAACAGGCTGTCTTTTGGGTGCACAGGTTTGACCTAAGTTTGCAGGAGGAGAGGGTCTGTGGCCATCTGAGGACAACATCTCTGAGCCCAAACCATGCTCTGCCAAATTGGAAGCATAAAAGGGTGTAGGGGGAAGGAGCAGAGGTTCTCCCAAACAAGTAGACTCATGGGGGTTGTTACAAGGTGAAGGATCCATTTTCAACATGGGCATTTCCAGCAGCCTCTTGAGAGCACCACGGGAGCTGCAGGACATCCCAGCCTCTGGGACACAGGACCCCTTTCGTGCCAGAGCCAGATCCCAAAGGGAGGCCCACTCCCAGGGATACCTTGACCTGGATTTCCCCCTGCCATGAGGGGTTGGAGCTGGCCCCACAGGAGCCTCGGGGCACAGGGCAGCCGCAGCCACAGGACCCAGGATTCCTGGCTGCCACATTGTCCCCTGAGCCAGGCGGGATCCTAAGGCAGGGCTCTTGTGGCAGCCCCCAGCCCTGTCCAGCCACCCCCAGAGCCTGAGATCCACAGCCATTTTTGCAATTAACAGTCTCTGTATGACACCTCAGGAAGAAGCTCCCAAAGCCCTTACCCTTGGTGGGGAGCTGCAGGAGTGCTGGGAGCAAGGAACTGTGGTCCAGGCTGATGATGTCTGTCCAGCAGTCCTCCATCTTGCTTGCCCCCTTGCTCTCAGCTCACCTGTCCAGGCAGGGAGGAAGGATGCTGTTCCTGTCTTCTCACCCAAAACTCCTCTCCAAAGTGTCCCTGCTCCTCTGCCTGTCAGCAAGGGGCCCCAGTGTGGCCCTGGTGCCTCCTGTTGCCACTCCTTGCCATGGAGCAGCTCCAAAGGACAGCGGTGGGGAGCGCGTGAGCAGTGCCCAGCAGCACCCAGGTCTTGCAGGGAAGTGAGGACACTGCTGTGGCACCAGGAGGCCTCTCTGTATTATGGCACATCCCACTGTGACCTCAACTTGTGTCATCTGAGGGCTCATTAGATCACCACCATGGAGATGGCACAGACAGCCAACATCTACATTCACATCCCCATCCAGGCTAAGCTTCAGGTAAGAAAGAAAGGGGAGGATGGCATCCTCTGCTTGGAGGTGGAAGTACAGAGATTGAGCCCAGGAGGTGGGACCCCGATCTGCTCTGGCTCTAAAGATTTCTCAGCCCTTCCGACCCAGGATGCAAAGCACCGGTCTGGGGGCACCTCAGCAGTCAAAGGGCCTGAATGCCTGCTGTGTTCCTGAGAACTTCTCTGTAGCATCCCAGCACCGGTTTGACTCTTGTTGTCCATGGAGCAGAGATTCCTTTTGAAGATGAACTCGCTCACTGTATAACTCTGAGGACAGGCTTGACCAGGCAGTCCAAATGCCAGCAAGGCCTCAATCCCACAACAGTGTCCCCTGCCCCTCACTCTGCCTTCCAGCCCTTTCCTCCTAGAGGATTTGGTTTGGGAGGGACCGCCAGAGATCTACAGGACCATGATCTGCTCTGAGGTCGGCTAACTTGACAGTTAGATCAGGTTGGTAGCTGCTTTCTCCAGGAGAGTTTGTAAAGATTTGCTGTCCCCTGCTCCTGTGCTACTCAACTACCATGGTTATTTCTTTATTTTTTCCTTCATCTCATTTGAGATTTCCCTTACAGCATCTTCTCCTTGTTGTCTCTTGTCCTTTCCTCCCCTTGGCCCCCAGACAGACCAGCCCACCAATTTTGACTAAGGAAAATCACAGCCTCATCTCCAAGCCCAGCCTTGCTGAGATCTCCTGGGACCACACAGCCATGCTGTGGTGGCCAGCTCCAAGCAGAGCTTTGTGCTGCAGGTCCCTGCATTGTCTCAATGAGAGCAGGACATAACATGACCCAGGGCAGAGCCTGTGAGCCAATGCCAGGGCAGAGCCAGGGAAAGCAGGCATGAGAAGAGAAGACCTCCAGCAGCTCCTCTCCACAACCAGCCTGGGAGTGATGCACCTGGCAGTGCTCCTGAGAGAGGATGGTGACACAGGATGGGGGATACACCTGCAGTGCTGGGCTCCGACCATCTGTGCTGGGTCTGGGAGTCCTGGCAGGTGGTGCTGGTGGCTGTAGCCCTTGAGAAATCCCCAGTCCTGCTAGCAGCAGTGAGTCCCCTCCATGACCATCGGGATCTTCTGGAGTGTCATGCCTCCCGTCTGCGCCTCCTCCCTGCACTGGCCCAGCATTCTTGCCTTGCATTTGGCCCCACAGCCCCACTGTGCAGGCACTGCACAGAACAGGGTGCGTTCTGGGGTGGGGAAACATCCCCCCACCATGCTCCCCATGACAGCCCTTGGTGCCCCATCCTCCACGGCCCTCCTGCCTGGCAGCCTCCCACCAGTCCACAGACCCTGCCCAGCCCTTTCGCTGTCCCCCTGGGGTTAGCAGAAGGCCATCCTCTGGGTTCTGCTGAGGTCTGAGCCCACAGAGAGGCCAGGCAGGGCTGGCCATTTCCCCCATACAGCTGCTGAGCCCAGCAGGCAGACAGAGCTGGTCACACTCAGAGATCACCCCTCAACAGGACGTGGGGAATGGCCAGTGCTGGAAATAACTGGTGTGAAAGGCTGGGTCTGGGAGGAGTCTCCTGGGGCAGTTTCTCCTCTCTGTTCTTGCAACAACAAGCTGTGCTGGATCTTCCCACTGAGGCACCCTGCTTGAGGGCCCCCATGGAAGGAGGATGGTCTACTGGCCCAGCAGATGGCCCCAGGACCTCCTTTGCATGCTCCCTGACAGCCCTGCAGTGGACGCAGCAGAGGGCTCGTCCTCCCAGGGCTCACAGCTGGACATCCACTCCTCCATCTGCGCATGGAGCCTTGTCTGGGGGTGACTTTTGGGGTAAGGACCAGCACGCAGGGTGGACAGGATTGTCCCAAGATTATGTGCTGGGGACACGGCTTGAGGGACAGCAGCTTTGGAGGAAGAGCCCAGCGTACAGGCACTGCACCTGCAAGAACCTGCTTTATTACAGAGACACTGTGAGGGAGTCAGCTCAGACCTAGTGTTAGACACAACTTTATATGGGCACCAGGTGAGACAGAGCAGTGTCAGTGAAGGTGGAATGAATCCAACCATTTGTGTAGCAACATGGTGAAATAAGAACACTAACTATAGCAATAATACAAATAAAGTGAATAAACAAAGCTCAGTCCTGGTACAGGACACAGTGGGAATCATTTGTGGACAGCAATGGCAATGTTACCAGTGCTGAAAAATGTCCATGAAATCACTTTCCTCAGGGCATCTTTGAGCTCCTTGTTCCTCATGCTGTAGATGAGGGGGTTCAATGCTGAAGGAACCACTGAGTACAGAATAGTCACCACCAGATCCAGAGCTGGGGAGGAGAGGGAGGGGGGCTTCAGGTGGGCAAACATGTCAGTGCTGACAAACAGGGAGAACACAGCCAGGTGTGGGAGGCATGTGGAAAGGCTTTGTGTCGTCCCTGCTCAGAGGGCATCCTCAGCACAACAGTGAAGATCTGCACGTAGGACAGCACAATGAAAATGAAACACCCAAAGACTAAACAGACACTAAACACAAGAAGCCCGACTTCCCTGAGGTAGGAGTCTGAGCAGGAGAGCTTGAGGATCTGGGGAACTTCACAGAAGAACTGGTCCAAGATATTGCCTTGGCAAAGTGGTATGGAAAATGTGTTAGCAGTGTGCAGCACAGCATTGAGAAAACTACTGCCCCAGGCAGCTGCTGCCATTTTGACACAAGCTCTGCTGCCCATGAGGGTCCCATAGTGCAGGGGTCTGCAGATGGCAACATAGCGGTCATAGGCCATGACTGTGAGAACAGAATACTCTCCTTCTAACAAGAAAAAAAATAGGAAGACTTGAGCAGCACATCCTGAGTAGGAAATGGCCCTGGTGTCCCACAGGCAATTGGCCATGGATTTGGGGACTGTGGTGGAGATGGTGCCAAGGTCAAGGAGGGAGAGGTTGAGGAGGAAGAAGTACATGGGGGTGTGGAGGCGGTGGTCACAGGCTACGGCTGTGATGATGAGGCCATTGCCCAGGAGGGCAGCCAGGTAGATGCCCAGGAAGAGTGAGAAGTGCAAGAGCTGCAGCTCCAGCGCATCCGCAAATGCCAAGAGGAGGAACTGGTTGAGGGAGCTGCTGTTGGACATTTTGCTATCTCCAGGCATGGGGGACTGTCCGAAGAAGAAAAGACATTGAGAAGTTAGGAGAGACTTTTCAAGCAAAGAAACCCCCAAATGTTGCAGTTCTCATACAAACCCCCACATTGCCTCTCTCTTTACTGAGAGGATCTTTGTGCAGCTCCCTTGCTTGGGCTCCACTTTGCACTGGCTGAGTGTGCTGCTGTGAGGAGCAGGGACCTCTGCCCGTGGGCGCCAAAGGAGTCAGTCCTGCTGTAAAGCTGTGGGCACAGGGGAATGGGGGTGACCAGCTCTGACATTCACAATTTCTGTCAGGTGAAAGCCACTCATCGTGTAGAAGGGCTTTTCAGCGTCTTCACTCTGAATTCTAAAAATTAGGTTTGAGGAACAGAGTTTCAGGGATTTTTTATTTTCTTTTAGATGTTCTTGTTACCGCTGGGGAGTGTTCCTCAAAGGTAGAAATCCTTGGCATTTCCACTGTGACTCCTGAGAAAAATGGATTCACTGTCCCTAGCTGCAGAGTGAGGACAGCTAGTCTGTCTACTAGTCTTGTTCCCAGCTGTCATGTGCTTGTAAATCTTTGAGCTGGAGGATGATCATACTCAAATGCTGCCCTAGAAAGAAACCAGCCCCTGCTGAGAACACGAGTCCAGTTTCAAAGTGCACATCTCCAAAATTCTCACCCTTTCTCTGGGCACCTGAGGGAGCTCTCCACACTCCCCTTCTGGCCAAGGACATACAGGGCTCTTTTCAGATGCCCACATACAGCCTCCCACCACCAGCTCCATACTCTCAGATCTCTGCACCTTCCTCATTGGAAGGTATCTCAGAAGTGCTATGAGATAGCAGTGCCTTTCTAGAGGGCAGCTCAAAACCTGAAAGGACACTATAAGGAAACTGTCGAAGGACTCTTAGGACTGGAGATGGGCTCTCCTTAAGGGAGAGTCAGCTCATTTCCCAGCCTCATGGACTGCATTTTCTGGAGCTCCACAAGTCAGAAGGGGGCTGGGACAACCTCATTTCCATGTAGACCCCTCTGCTGCACAACTTGTAGCATCCATGTCTGAACTGCAGCTGAACTCCCCCCTGCCCCCCCCCCAAAAAAAAAAAACAGAGAGCCCGAGAGCAAGAACAGGAGCAGCATGGACAGGAGGGGAAACAAGGAGCAGCACCATGATCCTGCTGCCAAGGGAGGCAAGAAGAGAGAGGCAGACGGGAACTCAGGAAAGCCTTCACCTCACAGCTAGGCATGCCACCTCGCAGGCAGTGACATCGCAGGGCAGTCACTCTCAGTCCCTTTGTCGGGCACCTCTCCTCTGCTGGAGGGCTGGCTGCAGAGAAGGCAGCTCATGCCCTGGACCCCATGGCTGTCAGGGCAGAGGCTCTGCTGCGTGGGAGAGGAGACACAGGGAGCTTGCTCAGAGGAAGGTGTCTGCATCAGAGGGACTGACCACTGACCATGACTTGCCCAAATCCATCCTCCCACGACATGTCTGTTGGCAGGTCCCTCTCATTCCCTGCCCATCTCTACTGCCTGGGGCTGTTCCTGATGCCTGGAGCTTTCTCTCTCCCAACATCTTTTCCCTGTCGGTACTCACAGATCCTGTCCCACCCTCTGTGTGCACAGTTCTGCCCTACAGAAACCTCCCGGATCAGGGCACTGTCCAGGGCATCTCTGTGCTCACAGGTCCTAAGGAGCAGGTCACATTAGGCCTGATAAGTCCATAAAGGTGCTGCTGGGGCTGCTGTAGGTGGAGTTGAAAGGGTTTGCTGAGCTTTCTCACAGGCCTACTGATCTCTGAGAGTGCAGGTTTGTGAGTCCCAGTTCCTTGCCAAACCAGAAAACTCTTTCCTTTTTTCTCCCTGCCAAAATTAGGAAACTGAAAGCCCTGGAAGGAAAGCTCCTTGCCTTTCAAGGAGACTTTTTTTCACCTTCCTCTGCGGTGCAGGGACACTGCTCTGACTCACAGCCCTGCGCAGACCTGTGTGCATATCCCAGCTTCACAGCCCTGCAGCCGTCCTTGAGAGAAAGTAGCAGTGTGCCCTGTCCCTGTGACAGTGTGGCAGGAAATGCCTGCTCTGAAGCATCTCCTCCTTCTCCACACTGGAGTAGCCAGTAGAGCAATCCTTCAAAAATCTTTCAGTCATGGGATGGAATAGGTTTAGAAGACCCTTCCAGGAACCTCAGTAGCATTGCCCTGCAGCCAGAGACTTACTGTATTAAGGGCTGTGAAGATTTGTCCCACAATGTGCTCTCCTCTGTCCTTCCACTCCACACTGCCTTGCACTTCTCCCTGCCTTGTCTCCTCTCATGTCAGCAGCAGCAGGCAGTGTCCAGAGCCCTTCTGCTCTTTGCAGAGGAGCTGCTCCTGCACACAGCTGTCTCTGGGCAGTGCTGCCTGGTTGCCATGAGCTCCCTCCATCCCCGGAGCCTGGCCCTGCTCAGGTACAGAGGCCCAGCTGAAGACGTGACTTTCTCTGTCCCTTGTGTTCCCTCCTCCTGGGAAATGTTCACTGCAATAAACTAAAATAATCACTGGTGGTCCCTCTCTAAACAATACAGAAAGACCAGTTACAACATTGTCCCTTGTTTCATCAGAGGCTGGTTATCTACGAGAGGTGGAAATGTCCCACTTTGGAAATCCATATTCCCATGTCTTAACTAGGCAGGACACCTAGAAGTGGACAAGAAGGGAGGTCATTCACCCATGGTTCAGTTTTTCATCCAGATCAGTCAGTCTGGGCATATCATGCCCAGTTAGAAGCCCCTGGGATGCAGTGGGATTCAGATCCCTCCTGTGAGTTCCACAGACACACAGGAGGTGGGATTCCCCTTGCAAAAAAATGAAGTGTGCACAACACAGATGTCTGCATGGGAGCTCCTTGTCTAAGCTCCCATTATAATCCCTGGAGATGGAGGGTGGAGTCAGCTGCTCAACACACAAACACCTGGTGACACTGGAAGAGACAGAGGTGGACCAAGGCATGTGCCAGAGTCTTCTTGCTCTGATGGAGCAGCTATGACACCCCCACCTTCTAGAGCATGAGTTGGGGGCCAGGTGGAGAATTCCCTTGGCCATCTGAAATGACACTAGATGCCTCCTACTACTAGGGCTCCACTCACTATAAAGCTGAGACATAGGAAGATCCCAGTGTTACAAACAGCTAATGTAATTCCGTGCAGACACTTGATTTAATGACACAGAAATAGTCTGGCAGGGCCATGTCAGATGCCTGGGGTGTCCAGCACAACCACATGTCTCTAGTAGTTACAGCATGGGACCTAAAGGAAAACCATGCCCCTTTGGAGTGGTTGCTGGGCAAGTGTCCCTGGGCATCTCAGGTTTCCTGCCTGTGCCCAAACAAATGAATCCCACCACTGCTTTTAGGCAAAGACTGTACTGTCTGCATCCATGTGTTCCGCATAAATGAGAGGCACATCCAAGTTCTCCACTCTAGTCTCTGCACTCTCAAACCCTTCTTGCTCTCTGCCCTCTGAACCTCTTCTCATCACTGAACTATATGAACAGGGACTGAGCTAATGATGTCCACAGGCTGGCTGGATCACAGGCTGCCCAAGCCCAGGGACTTCTTCTGTGACGCCTTGTCCTTCCTGAAGATGGATGCACCTCTGTCACAGGCCCCATGGTGCTACAAATCAGCTCAGACAGCAATCCCCTCTCCTGCCATTCCTGTGGGGCCCAGCTCTGTTTCTCCCTGTCCTTGGGCACTGCAGGCTTTGCTGAAGGACAGGAAGAAGAGCTGCTGCTGCTGCTTCAGTGACAGTAAAGGAATAAATAAGGAAATGTGGGCTCACTGCTGAATGGGGCAGAGATTCTAGCAAAAGCGGATGTAGATAGGTCTGGGGAAGTCAAGTCCTTCCTGGCTTCAGTCTTCACCAATAAGGTCTCCTGAGCTGTTGTGCCTAGAGTCAGGACTCCTGAGGAGAAAACCAGTCCACAGTGCCTAAGTCTTGAGTGAGGAATGACTTGCAAGAATTCAACCCATACAATAGAGAGAGCTGGCTGCTGCGACAGCAAGGCTGCTCTCTATCATCTTTGAAAGGTTGTGGGGATCGGGGGGGTCCCAATGAGCAGAAAAAGGAATATGTTGTGCTCATCTTCAAAAAGGCCACATGGACAAGCTGGGAAGCTGCAGGCCATTCAGCCTCACGCTGGTGAGAAGTGTGTCATGGAGTCAGTCCTCTCAGACCACATTTCTGGGCACATCATGAAGGTGCCTGGGAACAGTCAGCATGGATTTACTGAAGATGAATCATTCCTGACCCACCTGATTGCCTTCTGTGATAAAAGACCAGTACTTGTGGAGGAGAGGAGAGTAGTGGATGTCTAGTAGACATCCAGGTGGACAAAAAGCTGGTGGGATGATTGAGCTCAGAGGGTTTTCATGAATGGGTCATGCTTTACCAGGAAGCCAGGGAAAGGTGGGGTATGCAGGGGTATACCCCACATCCTGTCCTGTTTGAAAGGCTCATCAGCAGGGCAGAACAACACGTGCATCAGGACAGGCAGAGACCTAACTGGCAGAGGAGTGACCCCAAGGAGAAGGCCCTGGACATTACAAGGGGTGCCATATGAGCCAGTGATGCGTACTCACCACAAATGAGGCCAGCTGCATACAGGACTGCATTAGGAAGAGCATGGCCACCCAGGCAAGGGCAGTTCTTATCCCTCTCAACTCAGCAGTGGTGTGGCCACATCTGGAACAGTGTGTCCCAGTGTGGGCTGCCCAATGCTGGAGGAATGGGGAGCAACTGGAGAGGGTGCAGAGGAGGTCTGCCAAGATGGGGTTGAGGGTCTGAAGCACATGGCCTGTATGGAAAGGCTGGGGGACCTGGGCTTCTTTAGCCTGCTGAAGTGGAGGCTAAGGCCAATATAGTAGTCACCTGTGACTGCCTGTGACAGGGTGGTTTCAGAGATGATGGAACTTTTCTTGGTAGGGGGAAGCAGCATGAAAAGGGGAAAGAGCCACAAAGTGCATCTTGAGAGGTTCAGACTGCACTTCAGGTAACAAAAATGTTGCTCATAGTGTAGTGCTGTGGTGCAATAGGTCACCCAGAGGCACTCTGTGATCAGCCCCTGGCTTTGTGTTTCAAGGAGCAGCCAGCAAGGACAGAGGGATGTCAGTAAAGGTGGGGAGATTCTGCAGTGAGGGCAAGGTGGGAAGCAGGTTGAGTGTCTACAGGCTGCAGGGAAACAGGTACAGGGTTGGGACAGCATAGGACAGTCTGTGGTGGAAACGACTGAGGTCAATGCCTAGGCTGAAAGCCTCCAACAGAACTGAGGTCTCTGTCTTCTTGGCTACGGCTGGTCTCTCTGCTATCAAGGCCTACGAGAAGATGACCTATCCTTACAGCACTGTGGCCTTGCTGCCTGCTCGCCTCCAGGGAAACCAGGAGGTGCCGTATCGTTGTCCTACACTAGGCATTGCGCAGCCCCCCCCACCCTCAAACTGCCCCAAGGAAGAGCCCTGAGCAACATGTGAGGGAAAGGATCACCCTACCCAGGGGCTGGCTGTCAGTGCTTGGTTGCTCTGCTTGATAATACACATCAAGGTTGATTTGGCATCACAGCCACCCTCACATTACCTTTGCCTGCCTGCAATCAGGGCCTCCAACTTTCTGCTCTAATCAGCCCCTGGGGAGCCTTTGTTAGTAAGTGCCCTCTGTGGGACCCATTAATGCTCCAAGAAACTCGGGGATTTGCTTCTGACGTAAACTTCTTGAGAGGTTGCTTCAGTCTCTTCTCAGCATCGGAGGTTCATGGGCTCAGCACTAAATACACCCGAGGGGTCATTAAAATACAAAAATCCCTAAGCAGCCATGCCTCTTTCCATAATTTTCTTCAGTTTGTCAATTCTTGTGGGGTCAATTGGAAAGTTTGCAGGTATGTATTGAAATTAGGCAGATTTCAATGAGCATCTAAAGAAGAAAGTTGTCTGCTTCTTTAGCTTTCTTGGTTCTTCAGTTTTCAGAATAAGTCACACCCACATTCTCCAATTCATAATGACCCACAGTTTCTCCTAATGAAGTCTGGACATGTAGGCAAAGCAGTATTTTTGATAGGAGACATGTATGGAGAACCTTCCTCCCCAACTCCCCAGCCCTGCTATTTCCCTCATCAGCCACTGGGGACTTAGATCACTCTTGTGAAAATCAAACCTTTTGCCACTCAAGGCTGCAGCTGAATGTTACAGCTCATGTGCACCGATTCCCCCCTGCTTTCCTTAGACCACTAGCTGCAAACAGGCACAGAAGGATTTGTCTTAATTGCGATCAAATGAAAATAAACAGTCCAAGATCCCTCCAGTGAAGTCCACAGTCTAAAAGGAATAACCTTCCTTGAAATGTTCTTCACAAATAGATAGGAAAGGCTGGATAAACATACAGTGAAGGAGCTGGCTAAAGAGACAATGAGACTGCTGAAAGACAAGGCAAGCTTCAGACTCCCTGCAGCTTAAGACAGCAACTGGAGAGTTGGGAGGTATCTGAACAATAAAGAGCAAGGGAAGGAGGAGGACTGAAAAACTATGGAAAGTGTGTATGTCCAGATTGTCTAACACAAAGTTCACTTTAGAAATTATCAGTTTAATCAGGACATGTGAAACCATGTGAAAGATTAGTGAGGTTAAAACGACAGCATAACAGTGGTAAGGCAAGTTAAGGGGCAGATCAACATTTCTTCTCTTGAGATTCATGCCCTTCCTCAAAATTTGCATTATGTCATCATGGGAAACACTGATATTTTATTAACATTATTCAGTCCTTTCAGCTGATGAAAGCGGGCTCATATATTTCTTTTTTTTAAGGTTAAAAACAGCTCTTTGCCTTTCCAGGCAGAGCTCAGGTGTCCAACCACAAGCACCCAGGGGCACTTGGAGAGGCCCCAGTGTCTCTGAGGGACCTGCCTGGGCCTGGCAGCTCTCACAGGGGACCTGCGGGAGACCGGAGCCCCTTGAAGCTGCAGAGGGAGGCTGGGCAGAGGGGACCAGGGCACCTGCAATGGCAACAGCCACCCATGGCCCTGTGACTGCATCCCACCCCAGTTCCGAAAATCTCTTTCCTTTTCAGACAAAAAGATAATGCATAATCTCCCCGGAAAACTAGTGTACTGAAACAGAACAAATCAAGAAAGATAATAAGAACACACACACACACACACAAAAAAAAAAAAGCTGGAAAGTATATCAAAGCATTTATTTGCTTTAAATCTTTTTCTTAATTTCTTTCTTGTTTCAGTTTTAATGTCATTTTCTAAACATTTCAGCTATAATCAAGCCTGCACCATTAAACAAGATATTTTTGTGTCTCTCACACAGCCCAGTGCTCAGAAAACCACCCCCTGCCCATGGCTGTCCATGACACACCCCTCACTCTTTGCACAGAACACGTCACACTCTGAGGTGTTGGGCTCTCTCAACTGGTGAGGAAAGCAGGGGGACTAGCTTCATCTATTTTTGGATGGCCAAATTTGCACAAATCTCAACATATCTGTGTTACCATGACGTTTTAAAGGAGTCCCTAAAACATCTAGCTACTCTCCCTTTTCATTCCCTCCACAGTCAATGAAGTGCAACTTCATTTCAGGAGACAACAGGGAAGAGGTTGATCTCACTCCAGGCCAGACCCCATCAGTGCAGATGTCTCTGTCTAACCTAGTTGTCTGGACTTCCCTTTCTAGTCAATCACAGAATCACAGAATGGTTGAGGTTGGAAGGGACCTCTGCAGATCATCTAGTCCAATCCCCCTGCTCAAGCAGGGTCACCTAGAGAACCTTGCACAGGATCGCGTCCAGGCGGGTTTTGACTGTCTCCAGAGAAGCAGACTCCACAGCCTCTCTGGGCAACCTGCTCCAGAGTTCTGTCACCCTCAGGGTAAAGAAGTTTTTCGTCATTTGCAGATGGAAGGGAAATAAGTTGTCTCAACTGAGCTGATTTGAGATACATTTCCTAATGACAAGCTAAGGTCGCGGAGGAGCCACCTCCAAAATTCCAGCACCACATGGGAACACAGCTGCCCCAGGGCATCTCAGGCAGCAATAGCCTCTCTATGTGGTAAAATGAATCAAGTCTCAAAAGGAGATTCTAGTCCTAAATTGAAATCTTCTAAAAAAATAACTCAATGCAATAATTGACAAAAATCCTCTTTTCCAAAACATCACACATTTTTTACCATTGCCAAATAAGTTTTCATTCTTAATAACTGGCAGCACCATGTTCGTGCACTACAGTAACCATGGCTATGCAGCATGGCAGGGACAAGGATGCCAGATAAAGTTCTCTGGATGATGTGTGTTAAGGGCACATTTGCTCTTTTCTGGCATATCATCTCTATCTTAAGCACCGCAGACTGAGAAACCTTGCTGAGGATTTTAAAACCAAAGAGAGTGCTTTGGTGCCTCAAGGAGGAAGGCTGCGTCCTGTTCCAGAGTGTCCTACATCCTGCTTCTACAAAAAGAGTGACCCACAGGAGAAATCAGTTTTGAGGCTCACCAAAGCATCTCAGCTTGTGGCCATGCTTTGTGCTGTTTCATCCCATATGACTTTGATCCTGTCTTTAAAAAATGTCAAATTCCAAACCAACCCCAAAGGCCTAGATTCCCACACAGGTCTGCCCAGTGCAGAGACCTGACAGTGCAGGGGCAAAGAAGTGACCATTCCAGTGTGCCCTTTTAGATATTTCACAGCCTTTGGCACCATCTGGGGATGTTCCTGAAGGATTTATCAGCAAGATTTGGAAAATAACTGGGGTGACGGAAGGTTGCTGCTTTCCAGAACATGAGGGGAAATCTCTCAGCTCTCTCCCTGGCTGCTCCATCTCCATGGTGGTGACCTACTGTGCCCCCAGATGACATGAGCTGAAGGTCACAGTGGGATGTGCCGCATCACAGGGAGGCCTCCCCGGTGGTGTGGCAGTACCCTCACTTCTCTGCGAGGCCAAGGAGCTGCTGAGCATTGCTCACGCGTACCTCACTGCTGCTCTTCACAGCCACTCCATGGCAAGGATGGGGGACAGGAGGCAGAGGAGGTCCCAGCGTGCCCCCTCGCTGACAGGCAGAGAGGAAGGGGCATGTTGGAAAGGTCTTTTGGGTGAAGAGACAGGAAGACTGTCCCTCCTCCCCGTCTGGAGAGGCAATCTGAGGGCAAAGGTGTAAGCAAGAACTGCTCGACTGAGACCATCAGCGCAGACCACAGTTGTTTGTTCACAGCACTCCTGCAGCTCTCTCCTGAGGTAAGGGCTTTAGGAACTCCTTGCTGAGGTGTCGCACAGCGACTGTTGAGCGAAAAAATGGCTGTGGATCGTGGGCTGTGAAGGTGACTGGAAAGGGTGGGGGCTGCCACAAGAGCCCTGTCTAAGGGTCCCGCCTGGCTCAGGGGACAATGTGGCAGCCAGGACTCCTAGGTCCTGGGGCTGTGGCTGCCCTGAGACCCAAGGCTCCTGTGGGGCTGGCTCCATCCCCTCATGGCAGGGGGAAATCCAGGTCCAGGTTTCCCTGGGAGTGGGTCCTCCTTTGGGATCTGGATCTGACACAAAAGGGGTCCTGTGTCCTGGAGCTGGGGTGTCCTGCAGCTCCCGTGGGGCTCTCAAGAGCCTGCTGGAAATGTCCATATAGGAAATGAAACCTTCACCTTGTAATAACCCCAAAGTGTCTGCTTGTTTGGGAGAACCTCTCTTCCTTCCCCCTGGATCCTTTTATGCTTCCAACTTGGCAGAGCATGTTTTGGGCTCAGAGATCTTGTCCTGAAATGGTCTCACCCCCTGTCCTCCTGCAAATTGGCATGAAACCTCTACCCCCAAAAGACAGCCTGTTTGGGAAAGCAGCTTGGGAACAGGTGGGGCTGCCATCGCCACCCCACAAGTCCCTGCGGATCCCAACCATTGTTCTCTGAGCCATCGGGGGCAGTGCTGGGGGAAGTCCAGCAGGGCCATCTCCCCCAGCCCTGCCCTGCCCTGCCCTGCCCTGCCCTGGGGGCAGCAGGACACTGCCTGCAGGCTCCGGCATCCCAGCCATGCCCAGGGCCCCCACACCAGTGCCAGGGCCGGCATCAGCACAGGCCCCGGGGCTGCTCCCCCGCGCCCCCCATGGCCCCCAGGTGCAGGGCAGCCAGGAGCCTCGCAGGGCCCCTGCGGCAGAGCCCAGCCCCAGTGGGGCAGCAGCCAGGCCCTGGGGCCACGCATTGCCCGCACACATTGGGCTTCACTGCCCCCAGGCCCTGCGACGCCCCGCACTGCCCCACGCTGCCGCCCACAACACGGCGCCCCACCACGGGGGCGGGAAGGGGGCTGCCTGCGGGGTCACACAGGGCTGCAGTGTTGCCATGGCATCACCGCCAGTGCTGCCCTCCTATTGGCCGCCCAGGGGAGGAGGGTGGGGCTGCACTGATGGCTGTGAGGCCCCCGGGTGAGGCAGGGAGGCCACTCAGGAGCTGCCTCAGCCTTGGGGCAGCTGCAGGCGGCAGCAGCTGTGTGGCCAGGGTGTGGGCAGGGAGGTCACAGCTGTGTGCGAGAGCTGTGCCAGGAAATCACCAGGGTCAAATCAGTTCTGTGTCAGCAGCTGACAGGCCAGCAGGAGGCACGTGGCTCAGCTGGTGAGGATGAGGTCACTTCTGCCCGAGGACCTGATAAGCCAGCAGCAGGAGCAAGGCTTGGATGTTGCTGGTGAGGTCACTTCTGAGTGATTACCTGATTGGATAGCAGCAGAGCTGTGTCTGGAAAAGTGCTTGTGAGGTCACTTCCAGGTGAGCAGTTGATGGGGCAGCAGCAGGTCCCTGGCTGGGACACGTGCTTTGGAGATCACTTCTGCCTGAGCAGCTGATAAGCCAGGATTTGGCTCCTGGCTGGGGAAGTTATAGTGAGGTAGCTGCTGTCTCAGAGGCTTATAGGCCAGTGACAGACACATGGCTGTGGTGGTGAGTGTGAAGTCATCTCTTTCTGAGTCCCTGATAGGCCAGCAGTAGGCAGATAGGCATGGACATTGATTGGGAGGTCTCTTTTGTCAGAGTACCTGAGAGGCCAGCAGATGCAAATGGCTGGGGAACCTTGAGGAAAGTTCTGGCTCTGAAGCCCATTGGCCAGCAGTAGGCACATGCCGTGGGTAAGCGCTTGTGAGGTTGCTGTGCCTGAGCAGCTGATAGGGCAGGAGAAGGCACATGGCTTGGATGTTGGTGCTGAGGTCACCTCTGGGCTTCTGAGTGTGCCCAGAGGAAGGACTGACTCCTGCAGAGCTCTACAGCAGTACAGAAATGCAACTAATGAATCAAACAGCAGTAGATAATACTGTTCCACACTATCTGACACAAATGTTGTTGCACTCCGTCATCATGACTTCATAGTGCTAGATTTCAAATGAGGATGATGTTCTCTGGTAAACGTAGACATGGAGTTTGACTTTGCATTTCTTACAACCTGCTATGGGTGGCCAGGGAGTCCAGCTTGAATTTTTAGGCTGCTAAATGAATCTAGCACTGGTGTGAGCAGTGGTGTTAGTAATCTCTGATGTCCAGTGTCCATGTGCTGTAGAAATTCTGCCCCATCCAAACCCCAGGAGTTGTGAGATTTTCCTTCAAGGTCTGAACGGCATCTCTGTGCTTTGATTCCTCGACATGGGAACTGAAGAGGACCTGGGCTGTGCCTGGCTGTTGAGATGAAGTGCCTATTGCAAGGCCTTGGAGGACTAGAAGCAACTGGAAGGGCTGGAGAGTTGGTGTGTGTGTGATGTGGGGCCCTTGGGGGTGCCCTGGCTGCTGCCATGTGTGGTGCTGTGCCCTGTGTATCCCTGATGCACAGCCATGTCTTGCCAACAAGTTTTGCTCTGCCACACCCCAAGCTCCTTCAGCGGAGGACTTTGGTGGTGCTCTCAGACTCTCCCTGTGCCATGCCATGTGGGACCCTGGAGGCAGAGTCTTCGCTGGCTTCTCCATGTGTCAGCGCACTGCTGGAGTCTGCTGTCTTGTCTCAAGGCTTTGCCTGGGAGAGAAATGGCAGCCCTTGCTGAGACAGGGGAATGCAAATGCTTGAGAGCAGTGGAAGCCTTGTGCCATTTTCCTTGTTGGAAGCCTGCTTGTGTGGGACTGGTGCCCTGGCCCTGTGCATGCTGGTCAGTGTGTGTGTGTGTGCCGCCATGTGGTCATTTGTGAGCCCCCTGAGCAACAACTGAAAGAGGGGGAGTGTTGCCAAAGAGATTGGTCCATCTCCATGGAAGCCCCAAAGGAGACTTCAGTAGGGAGGCCGGTTGGGTGAGTGCCTTGAGGGCATGTGAGGCAAAAGTGAGAGGCAAGAGCTGGCCTCTGAGCCCCTGGGAGAGCACTGTGGGTCTGCTTCCTGGAGGTGGGAAGTGAGCGTGAGCAGGGCTGTACGTGGCTGTTGAGAGAAAGTGCCTGTTGCAAGGCCTTGGAGGATTAGAAGCAAATGGAAGGTCTGGAGAGGTGGCCTTTGTGTGTTTTGTGGCCCCTGGGGTTGCCTGGCTGTTGCCTTGTCTGGTCGTGTGCCCTGTGTGTCCCTGATGCACAGCTGCATGTTGCCTGGCAACTCTCTGTGAGGTGCAGGATGGAGGTGTTGTCCATCACTGTGGTGGAGTTGGCTGAGGTGGGGACAGACGATGGCCTCAGTGTCTTGGTGCTGCACGCAGGAAGAGGTGTCTGGAGAGAGCAGTGCTGTGCATGGGGAGTGCTGCCAGGATGGGGAGCTGGGGAGCACTTGGAGGTGAGGATATGCCTTGCCTCACAGGGCCCAGGCTGCCCTGGTGGCATGAGCCAGAGATGCTGGCAGCCTGCTGCCTTGTGTGCGCTGAGGTTCAGGACTTGACTTTCCAAAGCTTTTACCAGGATCTGTAGCTGGATATCCCACATATGCTGTGAAATACATAGAAATATGCAGCTGAGAGTATTTGGAGTAGAAGAGGTCATCTTTCAGAAAGGGTTCCTTGTTGGAGATTCTTGAAGTTAACACTTCTGGGATCTGTCCAACCACAAGATTTTTTTAGGCTAGAGGCACAGCAGTTGCCTCCCTCTCCTATTAGCAAAGGCTATGTGGGGATACTACCCGTATCCATAATTGGTGCAGACACCCTTTTCTTCTCATGTGGCAGGACCCTAGAAACTCTTTGCTAATAATGCAGTAGTATCCCCCAATTAGCCCTTACTTAACCATCCAATTAACCCCACTCCAATCCAGTGAATTCTAGAGAGGGTCTTGAGCCCTTCCTGCTGAAGGCCTTGCTGCTTTGGGACTCCCTGCTGCACCCTGCACACTGTGCACTGCCCTGGACTCTGAAACCAGACATGCAGGGGCTGATATCCAGCAGGAGGCCACAGAGAGCAATTTGGATAACATGGGACTTTTTTCACCCACACAGTTAACAAGGAAATGGTCTTGCCAAGGTGGAGCACTCAGAGGCGCCCTTTCAAGTGGCAGTGCCACAGTCATTAGCTTTTGAAATGGGCAAAATAAGGGAAACTTCCAAAGACAAAGTATTTCTTCAGAAAATAATTGGCCTTTAGAAACACTTCTCCCAGATGTGCAGTGACTACAGTGAGTAGTGATGCTCAAGCACTTGCCTGCAAGTCAGCAGGAAATACTTCAGAGGTCATAGCTGAGAATCAGCTTGCAAAGCTGAAGTTGTGTTATGCAGATAACTTGCAAGCCCCCTCAGAATTATGTTCCTCACCTTTCCACATGCTCCTCTCTTCTCTAAGGCAGTAATTTCTGACCTGACAGTTCAGGTGTCCAACTCAGCTGAGCACATTTTGCAATGTGTCCCTGATCTGGTTGAGGCCTTGCAGGTTCTGAAGCTCTTGCCTGATCAGCTCAGGCACAGCCTGGGCATTAGCTCACTCATGGACTCTTCTTTGCAAGCGAAGCCCCTCTGAGATGAAATTGCAAGTGTGGATCTGAGCTAATTTGGACAAGGTCCCCTGTTGCCAGTGAGGTGTGGATAAAAGGAAGTGAGAGTCAGTTCCTTGTAGGGTGGTGCAGGGCTGTCCCAGCAGGCCTTGCACAGTCCAGCTCACCCACCCATCATCAAAGTGTACATTGGAGCCTGCAGAATGACTCCTTCTTGGTATCACATTATTAAGAAAAAAAAAAAAAACCTCTCTGGCTGGTAATACTACATCAAGGGCTACTTTGGGAAGGTTGATCTGCCAGAGGAAGCCTCCAGATAATGTCCATGGTGTCTCTGGCCCACAGGGGCAGCATGCTGGGTTTGGCGGAGACCTAGGTGAGGAGCTATGTCCTGTTTGGTGGCAGGTCTCTTCTAGAGCGCTAGTCCTGAACAGGGTGGCCATGAGCCATGCTTGCCTGCCTGCTGGCCACGGGCTGGTGGGTTGGCTGCAGCACAGGTGCCCTCGCAGTCAGCACCCAGATGCGTCCCTGTCACCTGTGTCACCCCCTCTCCTCCCCGGGACAGTCATCTCTGCTGGGTGGACTCTCTGAGGCGCTGGGTGACATCACAAAGCCTGCTGGCCAGCACATCTGCTGAGGGCCAATCAGGCAGCTGCAGTGGAAGTGACCTCACAATCAACACTGCAGCCATGTCCCCTTTGCCTGCCTCTCCCCATCCTCCTGCCCGAATTTCATCTCTGATGGCATGAGAGGTGGTGTGATTCTCCTCCTGTCCTCAGAACGACACCTACCAGAACCCAGCCCATGAGGTTCCTGTACAAGAGGTGACCTCACCATCAACACTGCATGTGTGTCTCTTCTGTTTTGTTCTCCCTTGCCCCTCTTCTGAGTCATCCTCTCTTCTGGGCCCCACATTCAACATCCCAGTCATGTCCTTTACTGGCACCTCCCTCTCCCCTATCCCTGTGGAATTACACACACGTGATGGGACAGCTCACATTAATGCAAATGGGCTCCTGGGGAAGGCAGGCCAGGATGGCGAGGAGGTGCAGGTGTGCTCTGTGCAAAGGGGTGCACACAGGGCTTTTCCTTGGAGCAGGTGATGAGCCAGCTGAGACCTTGTAGTAAGGACAAGAGGACACATGAGTCTGGGTGACATTCTGGTAGTGTTTGCTGATGGCTGCCTGAGGAGGGAAGGGAAGCAGCTAAAACCTTGTGTAGGCAGCTGGGGGAATCCTCATGGTCACAGATCGTGGTTCTCACAGGATAGTTTAACCACCTTGAAATCTGCTGGCAGGGCAGTCGGCCTGGGCACAAGCAGCCCAGGAGATTCCTGGAGAGTGTTGAAAACAATTTCTTGGCACAGGCAATCAATGAGCCAACAACGGCTGGACTCTGTCAGTCACAAGCGAAACAGGTCGAGATGGGGATGTAAAGGCTGAGGACAGCCATGGCTGCAATGATCATGAGATGGTGGAAAAGTTAGACAAAAAGGCAAAGCACAGCCCAGGGCTGCAGGAGAGCCAATTTCAGCTCCTTCAGGATGTGCCTGGCAGGATTCCCCAGGAGACTTCCCTGGAGGGCAGAGGGGCCATGAGGCCTCAGTAAGGACAGAACAGGCAGAGGAGGAGAGCACAGAGAGTCAGAAGAAGAGAGAGGAGACATGCCAATTTGAAAAGTTTCACAGAACAAGGCTTCTCCATTCAGAGTGTTGGTAGGAAATGTATTGTGTTGATTAACTGTACATCTATATAAACCTTTAAGCTCACGTAGAGTAATTTCTGTAGTGCATGCATATGGTGCTACCAATCAGAAAGAAAGAAAATATTCATTACAACTGATAAAGAAGGTTTGAAGTTCTGAAAATGAAGATTTTTTTTTGGTTCTTGCAAGGAGCTGTTTTTTTGCGTAGATTTCACCCAGTGATGAGAACTTTGCATAAAGGCCTTTATAGACACATATGGAGGTCACTGCTGCCTGAGATGCCCTGTGTAGCTGTGTTCCCATGTGGCAAGGGGAAATGTGACCCAGAAACTATGAGAGCCTTCCTGGAGCATTGTCTGGTCACCAGGAGAAGCACCTCAAGACCTCCCAATGGGACAACTTTTTCTTTCCTTTGACTAGAAAGGGAAGTCCAGACAACTGGGTTAGCCAGAGACATCTGCACTGAAGGGGTCTGGCATCGGGTGAGATAATTCCCATGCCTGTTGTCACCTAAAATGGAGTCGCACTTCATGACCAGGGAATGAAAAGGGTTTGTGGCTAGATGTGTAGGGACTCCTTTCAGACGTCACTGTAACACAGGTACATTGAGATTTGTGCAATTTCGGCCTTAGATAAATAGAGCATTTTCACTGGTGCTGATCAGGCTGCTTTCCTCTATCAGTTGTGGGAGCTCAACACCTCATGGTGTGACTCACTGTGTGCAAAGATTGAGGAGCGGCGAGGAAGATCCTGGGCAGGGAGTAGTTTGAGGGCAGTGGACTTCTGCGAGACACAGAACTATCATTTTTAATAGTGTAGGCCTTATTATAGAAGAAATCTTTACAAAATGACAATAGAAATGAAAGAAGAAAAGAATTAGATAAATTATCTAAAGAAAAAAAATGTTTTGTTACGCTTTTCAGCATTTGAAATTCCTTTGTGTTCTTCTTACCCCTCTTTGTTTGGTTCTTTTTTGATACACTGATCTTTCTCTCTCTCTTTTTTTTTTTTTTTTTTTTTGAAAGGGAAAATGATTTTCAGAGCTGGGGTGGGATGCAGTCACAGGGTCATGGATGGCTGGTGCCATTGCAGATGCCCTGGTCCCTCTCTGCCCAGCCTCCCTCTGCAGCTCCGAGGGGCTTTGGTCTCCCACCGGTCCCCTGTGAGAGCTGCCAGGCCCAGGCAGGTCCCTCAGAGACACCGGCTCCTCTCCAAGTGCCCCTGGGTGCTTGTGGTTGGACCCCTGAGCTGTGCCTGGAAAGGGGAAGAACTGTTTTCAACATTTCAAAAATAGGAGCCCACTTTCCTCAGCCCAAATTATTGGCTAATTTTACTATCAATGTTTTCCTATGATGAAAGAGCGGAAATCTTCAGGAAGGGTATTAATCGCGGGAGAAGAAATATCGATCCTTCCTTAGCCTTGTGTTTCCACTGCTCTGTCTATTAGGCTGTGAATGTAATCTCAGTGCTCTCTCACATATTTCCACATGTCCTGATTAAACTGATCACACTCATATGCTGCTCTGAGCTGCTGGGAGTCTGAAGCTTGCCTTGTCTTTCAGCAGTCTCCTTGTCTCTTTAGCCAGCTCCTTTGTTGTGTTTCTTGTCTGTTCTTTCCTATCTATCTGTTGAAAACATTTCAAGGAAGGTTATGTCTTGTGGGCAGTGGACCTCACTGGAGGCCACTTGGACTTGACATACAGTTGACGAGTGTCTGGTATCTTTTATTAAACGGTTCCAAGTTTCCAAGGAAAGCAGGTGGGAATTAGTGCACATGAGCTGTACCATTCAGCTACAGGCTTGAGTGGCAAAAGGTTCGATTTTCACAAGAGTGATCTGAAGTCCCCAGTGGCTGATGAGGGAAATGGCAGGGCTGGGGAGTTGGGGAGGAAGGTTCTCCATACATGTCTCCTATAAAAAATACTGCTTTGCCTACATGTGCAGACGTCATTAGGAGACACTGTGGGTCAATACGAATTGGCTAATGTGGGTATGACTTATTCTGAAAACTGAAGAATCAAGAAAGCTTAAAAAGAATACATCTTTATTTTCAGGTGCTCATTGAAATCTTCCTAATTCCAATACACTCCTGCAAACTTTCCATTTAGCGACACAAGAATTGAAGAACTGAAGAAAAGTATGGAAAGAGGCATGGCTCCTTAGGGATTTTTGTATTTTAATGAGCCTCGGTGTATTTGGGGCTGAGCCCATGAAATTCAGACACTGACAGGAGGCTGAAACAACCTCTCAAGAAGCAAATCAAAAGTTTCTTGGAAAAATAATGGGTCCCACCGAGGGCAGTTACCAAGAAAGGCTCCCCAGGGGCTGATTAGAGCTGAAAGTTGGAAGCCCTGATTGCAGGTAGGCAAAGGCAATGTGAGGGTGGCTGTGATGCCAAGTTAACCTTGATGTGTGTTATCAAGCAGAGTGACCAGGCCCTGACAGCCAGCCCCTGGGTAGGGTGATGCTTTCCATCACACATTGCTCAGGGCTCTTCCTGGGACCAGTGTGAGGGTGGGGGTGCACAATGCCGAGTGCAGGACCATGATACAGCACCTCGTGGACTCCCAAGGGACAAGGAGGCAGCAAGGCCACAGTGCTTTTTGGAAACAGCATCTTCTTGGAGGCAGAGACACCAGCCATAGCCAAAAGGACAAAGGCCTAGCTGTGTTGGGAGCTTTCAGTCCTGGCAGTGCCCTTGGCCATCTCCACCACAGGCTGTCCTATGCTTTCCCACGCCTGTGACTCTTTCCCTGCAGACTGTACACACCCAAGCTGCTTCCCCACCTTGCTCTCACCCTGCAATCTCCCTGCCTCTCCTGATGTCTTCCTGTCCTCCCTTGCTTTTCCTTGAAACACAGAGCCGGGGCTGATCACAGACTCCCTCTGGGAGACCTGTTGCACCTCAGCACTACGCTACAAGTGACATTCTTTTGACCTGAAGTCCAGTGTGAACCTCTCAAGATGCAGTTTGTGGCTCCTTCCCTTTCTCATGCTGTTTCCCCATACTAAGAAAAACTCCATCATCTCTGAAACCACCATTCAAGCAGTCACAGGATCCTACACCTATTGCCCTTCTCCTCGTCTTCCACAGGATAAAGAAGCCCAGGTCCCTCAACCTCTCCTCATGGATGGGGTTATTCCCACCTAGGAGCAGGACTTGACACTTCTCTTGTAAATCTTCATGAGGTATTTGTTGTCTGAATCATCAGAGTTTCTTAAGGTCCTTCTGGACTGAAGCTCCTCTTTGTCAAAACAAACAAAAATAAAAAAACCCAAAAAACCAACAACCAACCAAACCAAAACAGCGCCAATGAGTTAAGGGTGAGAAGGGGTGGCGTGATTGTATGGGATGGGATCAGGATGGTAAAAGAAACAAGCCTAGAAGGGGGGGGAAGAAAAAAAATCAAGGAAATTAAAAGTGAAGCAATGGAATTATCAGGACTGTCTTGAGGATTCCTGCCAAGAAGCCCTGCATTTGAATAATTCTGACTGGAGGAGGACAAGAAAGCTGGCCTACTTTCACTGTCATGGAGCACCTGCGTGCTTTCCCCGACATCAACAAGTGAAGATCGAGAGTGGGAAGAATCATGGACACCTTCAGGGTGGAAGGGACCTCAGGAGGTCTCTATCCCTTCATGTGCCCAGAAATGTGATCTGAAAGGATTCACTGCATGATTCACTCCTCACCCAAGGGAGGCTGAACTGCCTGCAGCTCCCCAGGTTGTCCTTGTGGCCTTTTTGGAAGATTGATGTAACTATTGCCTTTCTCCTACTATCCCATCCCTGATCAGTTCCTCCCTGTTTGAAATCTCCAGATACAAGAAAGCATCACCCGCGTCAGCTCATCTGGCAGCTGCACAAAGAAGTTGTCCTTGAGGCCCCCCAGAAACCTCCTGGCCTGCTTGCACTCTGCTGTTTGCCCTTCCAGTTCAGGCCAGGGGGATTAAAGTCCCCCCAAGAAGAACCAGGACCTGTAATCCACAGACTTGCTCAGGTTGCTTAAAGGAGACTGCATCCACCTCCCTACCCTCACTAGGTGGTCTGTAGTTCCCACCATGATGTCACCCCTACTGTGATGCTCACCCACAAGCACTCACCCAAACCCTTGCCTCTCCCAAGGAAGAGCTCCACACATCCGAGCTGCCCCTTCACACAAAAGACATCCTCCCTCTTCATCTTCCCTGACAGTCTCTCCTGAAGACATTGTACCCCACAAGCATCACCCTCCAGTCATGTGAGTGATCCCACCACATCTCAGTCATTCCAGTGATGTTTCACACCTGCGAAAGCTTGTACATCTCCATCTGCTTCTGTCTCTACCCCAGGCTGCATACATTTGCATATATCAGGGTTGCAGAGCACCAGTTGTGCACAGAGAGCAGACTGGTTGTGGTGAAACCTGTCACCAAGAGCCAAAGACAGTGTGTGTGCAATGGCCCCACTTCAGAGCAGAGACATGCTGGCATAGATAGCAGGTGGCAATGTGATGGTGAAAGGAGGTTCCCACTAAGAGAGCAAAGCCTGCAGTGCCCAAGCCCAGGGAGAAACAGAGCTGGGCTGTGCAGGAATGGCAGGAGAGGGGTTTGGCTGCCTGAGCTGATTTGTAGCACCTTGTGACCTGTGACAGAGATGAAGGGAACTCCAGGCAGGACAAGGTTTCCACTGAAGAAGTCCCTGGGCCTGGGTAGCCTATGACTTGGCACTCTGAGGTCATCATTAGCCCAGTTCCTGTTCATATCATCTGGGGGTGAGACGAGGTTCAGGCAGAGAAGAGCAAGAAGGGTTTGAGAGAGCAGAGACTAGGGAGGAGACCTTGGTGTGATGTGCCTCCCATTTATGCAGCACACTTGAATGCAGTCGGGATGGACTTGGCCTAAAGGCAGTGGTGGGCTGCAGTTGTCTGGGCACAGGTAGGAAAGCCTGAGATAACCTGGGTTGTCTGCCTAGCAACCACTCCACAGGGGCATGGTTTTCCCACAGGTCCCACCCATGCAGTTATGCTAGAAACCCCAGGCATATGACGTGGCCCTGCCAGACTATTTCTGTGTCATTAAATCAAGTGTCTGCACTGAATTCAATTAACAGTTTGCACTGCAGGCATCTCCATGTGTCTCAGCATCATAGTGAGTGGTGCTCTAACAGTAGTGGGCATCTAGCCTCATTTGAGCTGGCCAAGGGAATTCCCCACCTTGCTCCCACCTCATGCTCTAGAAGGATGTGGGTCTCCCAGTTGCTCCATCAGAGCAAGCAGACACTGGCACATGCCTGGGACCACCTCTGTCTCTTCCAGTGTCACCAGATGTTTGTCATGGGCAACTGACTCCCACCCTCCATCTCCAGTGATTATAACCGGAGTTTAGACAAGAAGCTTCCATGCAGGCATCTATGTTGTGCACACTTCAGCTTGGGAAGGGGAATCCCACCTGCTGTGTGTTTGTGCAGTTCACAGGAGGTTGCTGAATCCCCCTCCAGCCCAGGGGCTTGCAAACCAGAATGAGATGCCCACATTGACTCATCTGAGTCAGCACCTGAACCAGGTGTAAATGAGCTGCCTTCCTGCTTCTACCACTCCTGCCTAGTGAAGGGATAGGAATCGGGGCTTCCAGAGTGGGACATTTCAACCTCTTGCAGATAACCATGCTCTGATGAGACAATCTGTAATGCTGGAATCAGTCTTCCTTCAGTGCTTAGATAGGGCCCATTGGTGATCATTTTAGTTTATTGCAGTGAACATTTCCCAGGAGGAGGGAGCACAAGGGACAGAAAAATTCATGATTTCAGCTGGGCCTCTGCTCCTGAGTAGGGCAAGGCTCTGGGGATGGAGGGAGCTCATGGCAACCAGGCAGCACTGCCCAGAGACAGCTGTGTGCAGGAGCAGCTCCTCTGCAAAGAGCAGCAGGGCTCCGGGCACTGCCTGCTGCTGCTGACATGAGATGAGACAAGGCAGAGAGAAGTGGAAGGCAGTGTGGAGTGGGAGGACAGAGGAGAGCTCCTTGTGGGAGAAATCTTCACAGCCCTTAATACAGTAAGTCTCTGGCTGCAGGGCAATGCTACTGAGGTTCCTGGAGGGGTCTTCTAAACCCATACCTTCTCATCACTGATAGGATTTTTAAGGATCGCTTTCCCGGCTCCTCCAGTGCATAGGCAGAGGAAGAGATGCTTCAAAGCAGGGATTCCCTGCCACACTGTCACAGGGACAGGGCGTGCAGCTCCATTCTGCCAGGGGTGGCTTTCGGGGTGTGAAGCCAGGGAGCACACCCAGGTCTTTGCAGGGCTGTGATTCAGAGCGGTGTCCCTGCACCTCAGCATGCTGTGAACCCGGGGCAGTGATTGTGCTGTCTGCGAGGATGAGCCCTCAGCCTGCCTGGGGAGCTCCCCACAGCACTATGGGGAGAAACTCTGGGAGAGAGGAGCGAGCCCCGGCAGGGCAGGTTCATACTCCTGCTGAGAGGGTGCTGCGTGGGTCAGGGCTGCTCACAGATCTAGATCATGCGCAGGAGATGTCCAAAGGGCCTTTTCAAGAGGAGATCAAGGAAGGGTTATTCAAAAGGGAAGCAGCTTTTCTTCAGGTATCTGCACTTTCAGTTTCCTAATTTTGGCAGGGAGAATGAAGGAACAAGTTTTCTCTTTCGTCAAGGAAGTGGGACTCCTAAACCTTCACTCTCAGAGATTAATTGGTCTGTGAAAAACCTCAGGAAGCTGCTTCATCCCCACCTTAGCCTGCAGACAGCATCAACACCACCTTTGTGGCCTCATAGAAGTTTATGTGACCTGCTCCTTAGGACGTGCATGCACAGAGATGCCCCTAGAGAGTGCCCTGATCCGGGAGGTTTCTGCAGGGCACAACTGAGCACCCAGCAGGTGGGATGGGGTCTGTGAGCACTGAGTGGGAGAAGATGTTGTGACAGAGAAAGAGCTGGCAACAGGGACAGCTCCAGGCAGCAGAGATGGGCAGGGAATGAGAGGGAACTCCAGGGCATGAGCCACCTCCTCTGCAGCCAGACCTGCGTCAGAGGAGAGGGGCATCTCTCCTGCTATGGCCCCAATTCATGCTGCCTGACAAGGGGGCTGAGAGCGACTGCCCTGCGATGTCACTGTCTGTGAGGTAGCATGCCCAGCTGGGTAAGGGGAAGGCTTTCCAGAATGCTTCTCTGTCTCTCTCCTTGCCTCCCTTGGCAGCAGGATCATGGTGTTGCTCCTTGTTTCTTCTCCTGTCCATGATGCTCCTCTTCTTGTTCTTGGCTTTCTGGGGTTGGGGGTTTTCAGCTGCAGTTCAGACATTGATGCTGCAAGTTGTGGAACAGAGGGGTCTGCATGGGAATGAGGTTGCCCCAGCCCCCTTCTAACCTGTGGTGCTCCAGGAAATGCAGTCCGTGGAGCTGGGAAATGAGCTGACTCTCCCTTAAGGCAAGCCCATCTTCAGTCCTAACTGTCCTTTGACTGTTTCCCTGAGGTGTCCTGCTGGGCTGCCACCTGCCCTCTAGAAAGGCACTGCTGTCTCATAGCATCTCTGTGATATCTGAGAGACAAATAAGAAAGGTGCAGAGATGCTGAGAGTATGGAGATGGTGGTGGGAGGCTGTATGTGGGCATCTGAAAAGAGTCCTGTGTGTCCTTGCCTAGAAGGGGAGTGTGGAGAGCTCCGTCAGGTACCTGGAGAAAGGGTGAGAAGTTTGGAGATGTGCACTTTGAAACTGGACTCATGTGCTCTCAGCAGGGGCTGGTTTCTTCCTAGGGCAACGTATGAGTGTGATCATCCTCCAGCTCAAAGAGAGAACTGCAACATTTGGGGTTTCTTTGCTTCTCCTAACTTCTCAATGTCTTTTCTTCTTCGGACAGTCCCCCATGCCTGGAGATAGCAAAATGTCCAACAGCAGCTCCCTCAACCAGTTCCTCCTCCTGGCATTTGCAGACACGCGGGAGCTGCAGCTCTTGCACTTCTGGCTCTTCCTGGGCATCTACCTGGCTGCCCTCCTGGGCAATGGCCTCATCATCACAGCCGTAGCCTGTGACCACCGCCTCCACACCCCCATGTACTTCTTCCTCCTCAATCTCTCCCTCCTTGACCTTGGCACCATCTCCACCACAGTCCCCAAATCCATGGCCAATTCCCTGTGGGACACAAGGGCTATTTCCTACTCAGGATGTGCTGCTCAAGTCTTCCTATTTTTTTTCTTGTTAGAAGGAGAGTATTCTGTTCTCACAGTCATGGCCTATGACCGCTATGTTGCCATCTGCAGACCCCTGCACTATGGGACCCTCATGGGCAGCAGAGCTTGTGTCAAAATGGCAGCAGCTGCCTGGGGCAGTAGTTTTCTCAATGCTGTGCTGCACACTGCTAACACATTTTCCATACCACTTTGCCAAGGCAATATCTTGGACCAGTTCTTCTGTGAAGTTCCCCAGATCCTCAAGCTCTCCTGCTCAGACTCCTACCTCAGGGAAGTCGGGCTTCTTGTGTTTAGTGTCTGTTTAGTCTTTGGGTGTTTCATTTTCATTGTGCTGTCCTACGTGCAGATCTTCACTGTTGTGCTGAGGATGCCCTCTGAGCAGGGACGACACAAAGCCTTTTCCATGTGCCTGCCTCATCTGGCTGTGGTCTGCCTTTTTGTCAGCGCTGACGCGTTTGCCCACCTGAAGCCCCCCTCCCTCTCCTCCCCAGCTCTGGATCTGGTGGTGACTATTCTGTACTCAGTGGTTCCTTCAGCATTGAACCCCCTCATCTACAGCATGAGGAACAAGGAGCTCAAAGATGCCCTGAGGAAAGTGATTTCATGGACATTTTTCAGCACTGGTAACATTGCCATTGCTGTCCACAAATGATTCCCACTGTGTCCTGTACCAGGACTGAGCTTTGTTTATTCACTTTATTTGTATTATTGCTATAGTTAGTGTTCTTATTTCACCATGTTGCTACACAAATGGTTGGATTCATTCCACCTTCACTGACACTGCTCTGTCTCACCTGGTGCCCATATAAAGTTGTGTCTAACACTAGGTCTGAGCTGACTCCCTCACAGTGTCTCTGTAATAAAGCAGGTTCTTGCAGGTGCAGTGCCTGTACGCTGGGCTCTTCCTCCAAAGCTGCTGTCCCTCAAGCCGTGTCCCCAGCACATAATCTTGGGACAATCCTGTCCACCCTGCGTGCTGGTCCTTACCCCAAAAGTCACCCCCAGACAAGGCTCCATGCGCAGATGGAGGAGTGGATGTCCAGCTGTGAGCCCTGGGAGGACGAGCCCTCTGCTGCGTCCACTGCAGGGCTGTCAGGGAGCATGCAAAGGAGGTCCTGGGGCCATCTGCTGGGCCAGTAGACCATCCTCCTTCCATGGGGGCCCTCAAGCAGGGTGCCTCAGTGGGAAGATCCAGCACAGCTTGTTGTTGCAAGAACAGAGAGGAGAAACTGCCCCAGGAGACTCCTCCCAGACCCAGCCTTTCACACCAGTTATTTCCAGCACTGGCCATTCCCCACGTCCTGTTGAGGGGTGATCTCTGAGTGTGACCAGCTCTGTCTGCCTGCTGGGCTCAGCAGCTGTATGGGGGAAATGGCCAGCCCTGCCTGGCCTCTCTGTGGGCTCAGACCTCAGCAGAACCCAGAGGATGGCCTTCTGCTAACCCCAGGGGGACAGCGAAAGGGCTGGGCAGGGTCTGTGGACTGGTGGGAGGCTGCCAGGCAGGAGGGCCGTGGAGGATGGGGCACCAAGGGCTGTCATGGGGAGCATGGTGGGGGGATGTTTCCCCACCCCAGAACGCACCCTGTTCTGTGCAGTGCCTGCACAGTGGGGCTGTGGGGCCAAATGCAAGGCAAGAATGCTGGGCCAGTGCAGGGAGGAGGCGCAGACGGGAGGCATGACACTCCAGAAGATCCCGATGGTCATGGAGGGGACTCACTGCTGCTAGCAGGACTGGGGATTTCTCAAGGGCTACAGCCACCAGCACCACCTGCCAGGACTCCCAGACCCAGCACAGATGGTCGGAGCCCAGCACTGCAGGTGTATCCCCCATCCTGTGTCACCATCCTCTCTCAGGAGCACTGCCAGGTGCATCACTCCCAGGCTGGTTGTGGAGAGGAGCTGCTGGAGGTCTTCTCTTCTCATGCCTGCTTTCCCTGGCTCTGCCCTGGCATTGGCTCACAGGCTCTGCCCTGGGTCATGTTATGTCCTGCTCTCATTGAGACAATGCAGGGACCTGCAGCACAAAGCTCTGCTTGGAGCTGGCCACCACAGCATGGCTGTGTGGTCCCAGGAGATCTCAGCAAGGCTGGGCTTGGAGATGAGGCTGTGATTTTCCTTAGTCAAAATTGGTGGGCTGGTCTGTCTGGGGGCCAAGGGGAGGAAAGGACAAGAGACAACAAGGAGAAGATGCTGTAAGGGAAATCTCAAATGAGATGAAGGAAAAAATAAAGAAATAACCATGGTAGTTGAGTAGCACAGGAGCAGGGGACAGCAAATCTTTACAAACTCTCCTGGAGAAAGCAGCTACCAACCTGATCTAACTGTCAAGTTAGCCGACCTCAGAGCAGATCATGGTCCTGTAGATCTCTGGCGGTCCCTCCCAAACCAAATCCTCTAGGAGGAAAGGGCTGGAAGGCAGAGTGAGGGGCAGGGGACACTGTTGTGGGATTGAGGCCTTGCTGGCATTTGGACTGCCTGGTCAAGCCTGTCCTCAGAGTTATACAGTGAGCGAGTTCATCTTCAAAAGGAATCTCTGCTCCATGGACAACAAGAGTCAAACCGGTGCTGGGATGCTACAGAGAAGTTCTCAGGAACACACCAGGCATTCAGGCCCTTTGACTGCTGAGGCGCCCCCAGACCGGTGCTTTGCATCCTGGGTCTGAAGGGCTGAGAAATCTTTAGAGCCAGAGCAGATTGGAGTCCCATCTCCTGGGCTCATGGGTTACAGGGCATCAGGAGGGCTGTACTGGCTGCAGGGAGGGAATCACTGCCCAGGACATGAGCAGATCCCCCTCTGCCCTCCTGTGGGAACAAGAGAGAATTCAGGGAGAAAGATAAGGGGGCACATGGGAAAAACAGTACGTGGCAGCCAAAGCACATCACCCTTTTGCAACATGAGTAACGAACTAGCTGGTGAAGGCCAGACAGTTTGTTCCAGCTGCACGGCGGAGGAGGGAGCGATATGGAGATATCACAGTCCACCCCTGACCACAAAGGGTTGCATCCCAAAAAATAATTGCTGCTCACAGATTAACTGTTGACCTATAGTACCCCCAGCCTCATTATCCCTGCTTACCATAATAAAAATCACGCCCTTTGCTGCATAATGATATGTAAATAAGGGGGGCATACCCCCAACAACCGCGCAAATGGCAATCTGGCCAATGAAGTATGTCTGCTGCACTTCCACATCCCACCTTCAGCAACTATAAAACAGAGGATAGCTCACTAAAGTTTTTTGGAAGGGAAGAAAATTGAACTGCCGACCTGTTCACCGGAGATTGCTGACGAGCGAGCCTCCTTCTCCCCTCCCCCAAACAGGGATGCCTCTTTGGTAAGACTTGTGCCTCCGACAAACGTTGGGCATTACCCGGGAAAATATATTATTCTTGAAAGTGCTTAATTGTTAGTTTGAGCTCATAGAAAGAACATTTGTAGCAGCAAGTGCATTTATCAACGGCAATTCCGAACCTGTTGTATCTGTCGCTTTAATAAAATCTTATTCTTTTTACTTTGCGAAACTGACCCAGGGAAAGTCCTCAAACAGGGGGGTTCTGGCAGGCAAACGTAAATTATAAAGATAAGAAAGGGTCTTCCGTCCCTCCCTTTCACGCGACACCTCCCCTCTCTCTTCACACCCTGGAACAGAGATCGTGTTTCCCATGTTGGCCCTCTCTGCAGAGTTGTATTCCCAGCTGGAGGGGATGCAAGCTTCACCCTGGTGAAATGCAGGAAAGCCCAGTCTCACCTAGAGGAGCAGGGTCCCACCACACCTGCTGGGTGGCCAGGGCTGCAGGCTGCAAACCCCACTCTGTTCCCCGCACACCTCCTGCCTGGGGCTGCAGGGTGCCCAGCAAGAAGGCAGGCATGCCTGGGTGTCTGGTGCCATTGGGGTGGTAGCCTTTGCACCAGCCTCTGTCTGTAAGGGACTCAAGGAGATTCTCCGCCTCCATGTTAGTGTCAAAGTTCATGTCCCAGCTTCTTCTCTCTGGAGAGCTGAGGATTTCATTCTTGGGAGAAGGGGAAAAAGGAAAGCCTTTTGTCCATGGGATCACCCCGTCAACCCTCTACTGCCTTCTCCTTCTCTATCACCCCCAGAGGTCTCTTGGCAGGGGCATTTTTTCAGTTTCTGACCCTCTATCTGACCCTGCTTTGAGCAGCACATTGCACTACAGGCCTCCTGTGGTCCCTTCAACCTGAATTACCCTGAACGCCTATGATCTCAGGCCCCATTTCAAGCACAGAGCAAATGTCTCTGGGACCGGTGTCTTCTGTGCTTTATGTGACCATCTAAAAGAAGGCAGGTGAATACCACCTCCTCCTCCCTGTTGCCTGTAAGGGCAGCCTGGGAGACACTGCCTCAGGCATATCTACATTACAACAGAAATTCTTTGCATCTACCTTTAACCACCTGAAAGTCCATTGCCTGGATCACCTCAGTGGTGAGGGGAGAAACGCAGGCTTTTCTGCAGTTTCATTTCTCTACCACTGTAGTTTGTGCCTCTAAGTAGATGGTGCCCTCCTCCCCTTGGTTTCTTGCCTGAAACAATAACAAAATAAGATGGGGATGTGAACGTGGAGGTTGTCTGTCACTGCAGTGACCTTGAGATGGTGGAGAGGTAAGAGGAAGAACAGAGTCACCACCCTGGACTGCAGCAGAGAGGATTTCATCTCATTTGGGGTGCAGTTAGGCAAGGCAAAGCTCAGCTGGAGCTGGAGCTGGAGCTAGAGCTAAGAAGGGATGGGGAGGGTAACCAGAAGGGCTTCTGTATGGACTCTGGCGGCACAAGGCAGCCAGCCAAGGAAAATGTGGTCTCCCTGCTCAGTGGGGCAGGGCACATAGTGACAAAGAGAGGGGAAAGGCTGAGGAGCTCATTGCCTCTTTACCTTGTCTTTTCCTGGTATTGTCTACTGCCAGGCCTCTCTGGCCCCCAAATTCTTTGCCAGCATCTGTGTTAGCAAAGCCTCACCCTGGTAGAGGACGATACAGCTGGGGAGGACTTTTGCCCAGTGGGCACACACAAGTCCATGGGACCAGACGGGAAGCATGCCAGGGTGCAGGGAGAGGTGGCAGGAGTCATTGCAATGCTGCTGTTGATCGTCTTTTAAAGATCAGGGTAAACAGAGAGGTTCCTGATGACGGGGAAAAGGCAGACATCACACCCATTTTCCAGAAGGACAAGAGGGAGGATCTGGGGAGAATCCTCTTCGTCTCAGTCCCTGGGAAAGTAATGGAGCAAATCCTCCTGGAAACCATCTCCAAGCATAGGAAGGAGAAGGCCTGGAAGAGGCAGCATGCGTAGATCAAGGGGAAATGGAAACCATGCCTGACCAACCTGATTGCCTTCTGCCATAAGATGAATGCCTGTGTGCACAGTGAAAAGGGAGTGTAGCGAGATGTTTTAGGGACTCCTTTAAAACATCACAGTAACACAGGTATGTTGAGATTTGTGCAAATTTGGCCATCCAAAAGTAGAGCCTTTCCTTGAAGCTGGTCACGCTGCTTTCCTCACTAGTTGAGAGAGCGCGACACCTCATAGTGCGACATGTTCTGCGCAAAGAGTGTGGAGTGGCGTGGATAGCTGTGGGCAGGGGGTGGTTTTCTGAGCCCTGGGCTCTGTGTGAGACACAAAAATACCTTGTTTAATGGTGTAGGGCTGATTGTAACAGACATGTTTAGAAACTGACATTAAAAATGAAACAAGAAAGAAAATAAGAAAAGACTGAAAGCAAAGAAACATTTTGTCAAACTTTCCAGCTTTTAATTTTTTCTGTTCTTACTGTCTTTCTTCATTTGTTCTGTTTTAGTACATTAGACTTCTGGGGCAATTATGCACTATTGTTTTTTCTGAAAGGGAAAGTCATTTTCAGAACTGGGGTGGGATGCAGTCACAGGGTCATGGATGGCTGGTGCCATTGCAGGTGCCCTGGTTGCCTCTGCCCAGCCTCCAGCTCCAGCTCCGTGGGGCTCCGCTCTCGTGCAGGTCCCCTGTGACAGCTGGCAGGTCCAGGCAGGTCCCTCAGAGACACCGGCTCCTCTCCAAGTGCCCCTGGGTGCTTGTGGTTGGACCCCTGAGCTGTGCCTGGAAAGGGGAAGAACTGTTTTCAACATTTCAAAAATATGCGCACTTTTTCCTCAGCTCAAATGATTGGCTAATTTTAATGTCAATGTTTTCCTATGATGCAAGAGTGGAAATCTTCACGAAGGGTATGAATCTTGGTGGAAGAAATATCGATCCTTCCTTAGCCTTGTGTTTCCACTGCTCTGTCTATTAGGCTGTGGATGTAATCTCAGTGCTTTCTCACATATTTCCACATGTCCTGATTAAATTGGTCATTTCTAAAGGCATCTTTGCATCAGACTCTCTGGACATATGCATTTTCCATAGTTTCCCAGATTTCCTCCTCCCCTTGCTCTTTATCATTCAGGTAGCTCTCAGCTCTCCAGTTGCTGCTCTGAGCTTCTGCGAGTCTGAAGCTTGCCTTGTCTTTCAGCAGTCTCCTTGTCTCTTTAGCCAGCTCCTTTGTTGTGTCTATCCTTTCCTATCTATCTGTCGAAAACATTTCAAGGAAGGTTATGTCTTGTGGGCAGCGGACCTCACTGGAGGCAGCGCGGACATGACATACAGTTAACAAGTGTCTTGTGTCTTTTATTAAATGGTTCCAAATTTCATTTTTGTTTCTTTGCTATTAAGACAAACCCTTCTGTGTCTGTCTGCAGCTAGTTCTCCAAGGAAAGCAGGTGGGAATTGGTGCACATGAGCTGTAACATTGAGCTATAGACTCGAGTGGCAAAAGGTTTGATTTTTCACAAGAGTGGTCTGAAGTGCCCCAGTGGCTGATGAGGGAAATGGCAGGGCTGGGGAGTTGGGGAGGAAGGTTCTCCATACATGTCTCCTATCAAAAATACTGCTTTGCCTACATGTCCAGACTTCATTAGGAGAAACTGTGGGTCAGTATGAATTGGAGAATGTGGGTGTGACTTATTCTGAAAACTGAAGAATCAAGAAAGCTAAAGAAGCAGACAACTTTCTTCTTTAGATGCTCATTGAAATCTGCCTAATTTCAATACACACCTGCAAACTTTCCAATTGACCCCACAAGAATTGACAAACTGAAGAAAATTATGGAAAGAGGCATAGCTGCTAAGGGATTTTTGCATTTTAATGACTCCTCAGTGTATTTAGTGCTGAGTCCACGAACTTCAGATACTGAGAAGAGACTGAAGCAACCACTCAACGAGTTAAATTCAGAAGAAGATCCCAAGTTTCTTGGAGCGTTAACATGTCCCACTGAGGGCCATTACTGACAAAGTCTCCCCAGGGGCTGATTAGAGCAGAAAGTTGGAGGCCCTGATTGCAGGTAGGCAAAGGCAATGTGAGGGTGGCTGTGATGCCAAGTCAACCTTGATGTGTGTTATCAAGCAGAGTGACCAGGCCCTGACAGCCAGGCCCTGACAGCCAGCCCCTGGGCAGAGTGATGCTTTCCATCCTGCATTGCTCAGGGCTCTCCCTGGGGGCAGTTTGCAGATGTGGGTGCACAACGCCAAGTGCAGGACCATGATATGGCACCTCCTGAGCTCCCAAGGGACAAGGAGGCAGCAAGGCCACAGTGCTTGAAGGAAACAGCGTCTTCTCAGGGGCCTCAGTGTCAGAGACACCAGCAATAGCCAAAAAGACAAAGACCTAGCTGTGTTGGGAGCTTTCAGCCTTGGCAGTGCCCTCAGTCATCTCCACCACAGGCTGTCCTATGCTTTCCCACGCCTGTACCTGTTTCCCCGCAGACTGTACACACCCAAGCTGCTTCCCCACCTTGCTCTCACGCTGGGATGTCCCCACCTCTCCTGATGTCTTCCTGTCCTCCCTTGCTTTTTCTTCAAACACAAAGCCAGGAGCTGATCACAGACTCCCTCTGGGTGACCTGTTGCACCAGAACATTACCCTACGAGTGACATTTGCTTTTCCTAAAGTCACATCTAAACCCCACAAACTGCTCTTTGTGGCTTTTTCTCCTTCTCATGCTCTTTTCCACCACCAAGAAAAGCTCCATCATCTCTGAAACCACACATCTAGCAGTCCCAGGCTCCTACTCTACTGCCCTTTGCCTCCACTTCAGCAGGCTAAAGAAACCCAGGACCCTCAGCCTCTCCTGTGGATGGGTTTATTCCCGCCTAGGCACAGGACTTGACACTTCCCATGTAAATCTTCATGAGGTATCTGTTGTCTGAATCACCTAAGTTTCTCAAGATCCTTCGTGACTGAAGCTCCTCTGTGTCAAAACAAAACAAAAAAAAACAGTGCCAATGAGCTCAGAGTGATCGGGGTGGAGTGGGCTGTATGGATCGGGCTCAGAATGATAAAAGAGACAGACTTAGGAGGGGTGGAAGAAAAAAAAAAAGGAAATTAGAAGTGAAGCAAAGGATTGATCAGGGCTGTCTTGGGGATTCCTGCCAAGAAGCCTTGCATCTGAAGAGTTCTGACTGGAGGAGGACAAGAAGGCTGGCCTGCTTCCACTGTCACAGGGCACATGCATGCTTTCCCTGACATCCACAAGAGAAGATGGAGAGTGGGAAGAATCATGGACTCCTTCAGCGTGGAAGTGACCTCAGGAGGTCTCTAGTCCAATCTCCTTGCTCACATCAGGGTCATCTCTGGGGTCAGGCCAGGTTGCTCTGGGCTTCATCCAGTCTGGTCTTGGAAACCTCCAAGGCAGGACACTGCACAGCCTCTCTGGGCAACCACTTCCAAAGCTTGACCACCCTCGTAGTGGAAAAGCTTTTCCTTATCTCCTGCATTAGCGTCTCTTCCTCCAACTTATGACCATTGTCCCTTGTCCTCCCACCATGCACCCTGGTGAAGAGCCTGGCTCCGTCTTCTGGATGACCTCCTTGTAGACATTGGAAGGGTGCTATGAGATCCCTCCAAAGCCATCTCTTCTCCAAGTGGAACCAGCCCCATTTCCTCACAGAACAAGTGCTCCAGTTCCTCGACTACTGTGAGGGCCCTTGGCCAGACTCACTCCCAGTTATCAACCTGTTTCTCGTTCTGGGAACCCAAACCTGGATGCAGTGTTCTAGATGTGCTCTAACGAATACTGACTAGAAGGCGATCACCATTTCCCTCGCCCTCCTGGCTGTGCTCCTGCTCATACAGCCCACGATGCTTCTGGCCTTCTTTGCTGCCAGGGAATGCTGCTGGCTCATGTTTTGCCTTCTGTCCCCCAGCACCCTCACGTCCTTTTCCACAGAGCTGCTCCCCAGGCCCTCAGGCCCCAGCCTGTGACACAGTGGGGTGTTGGTTTATTGCATGTGCAAGCCCTGGCATTTGTCCTTGTTGTATTTCATGAGGTTCCTGATAGCCCATTCCTCCTGCCTGTCTAGCTCCCTCTCAATGGCAGCCCTCAAGCATAGGACTGCCCCCCACACCCCCACCTGCAGTTAGGGGTCATCTACAAGCATGATGAGTGTTGCTTCCTGCATATAACAAATACAGATGATAAACAGGACAAATTCCTGGAGAGACCCTCGGGTGCTCCACTTCTCCCTGGCCTCCAGGAAGAGTACTACCATTCACCACTGCCCTCTGAGCCTCTGATCATCCAAGCAGCTTTTTACCCATCCAGCTGTCTGCTCTTCTGGACTGTAACGTTCTAACATGCATGCAAGAATATTGTGGGAGACAGTGTCAAACACCTTGCTGAGTCTACTTAAAGGACATTTACTCTTCTCCATCCACAAATACAGTTATTAATTCATAGCAGGCAATCAGGTTGGTTAGGCAGAATTTACCCTGCGTAAATCCATGCTGACTCTTCCCAGGCACCTTCTTCTCCTTCATGTGCCCAGAAATGTGATCTCAGAGGGTTCGCTGCATGACTCACTCCTCACCAAAGGGAGGCTGAACTGCCTGCAGCTCCCCAGGTTGCCCTTGTGGCCTTTTTGGAAGATTGATGTAACTATTGCCTTTCTCCTACTATCCCATCCCTGATCAGTTCCTCCTTGTTTGAAATTTCCAGATACAAGAAAGCTTCACCCTTATCGGCCCATCTGGCAGCTGTGCGAAGAAGTTGTCCTTGATGCCCTCCAGAAACCTCCTGGCCTGCTTGCACTCTGCTGTTTGGCCTTCCAGTTCATGTCAGGGGAATTAAAGTCCCCCCAACAAGAACCAAGGCCTGTGATCCACAGACTTGCTCAGGTTGCTGCTCTTAAAGGAGACTGCATCCACCTCCCTACCCTCACTAGGTGGTCTGTAGCTCCCACCATGATGTCACCCCTACTGTGATGCTCACCCTCAAGCACCCACCCAAACCCTTGCCTCTCCCATGGAAGAGCTCCACACGTCTGAGCTGCCCCTTCCCACAAAAGGCATCCTCCCTCCTCATCTTCTCTGACAGTCTCTCCTGAAGAGATTGTACCCCACAAGCATCACCTTCCAGTCATGTGAGTGATCCCAGCACATCTCAGTCATTCCAACGATGTTCCACACCTGTGAAAGCTTGCAATGTGCTCTAGGTGACCCTGCTTGAGCAGGGGGGTTGGACTAGATGATCTCCAGAGGTCCCTTCCAACCTCAGCAATTCTGTGATTCTGTGATTCTGTGATCTCCATCTGCTCCTGTCTCTACTCCAGGTTGCATACATTTGCATATATTAGGGTTGCAGAGCATCAGCTGTGGCACAGAGAGCAGACTGGTTGTGGTGAAAGAGCCAAAGACAGTGTGTGTGCAATGGCCCCACTTCAGAGCAGAGCCATGCTGGCATAGATAGCAGGTGGCAATGTGATGGTGGAACAAGGTTCCCACTAAGAGAGCAAAGCCTGCAGTGCCCAAGGCCAGGCAGAAACAGAGCTGGGCTGCACAGAAATGGCAGGAGAGGGGTTTGGCTGTCTGAGCTGATTTGTAGCACCTTGGGGCCTGTGACAGAGGTGAAGCGATCTCCAGGCAGGAGACGGTGCCCCTGAGGAAGTCTCTGGGGCTGGGCAGCCTGTAATCCAGGCACCCTGAGGTCATCATTAGCTCAGTCCTGTTCATATCATCTGGGGGTGAGAACAGGTTCAGGAGGAGGAGAGCAAGAAGGGTTTGAGAGTGCAGAGACTAGAGCAGAGACCTTGGTGTGATGTGCCTCCCTTTTATGCAGCACGCTTGAATGCAGTCGGGATGGACTTTCCCTAAAGGCAGTGGTGGGATTCAGTTGTCTGGACACAGGTAGGAAAGCCTGAGATAACCTGTATTGTCTGCCCAGCAACCACTCCAAAGGGGTATGGTTTTCCCATAGGTCCCATCCATGCGGTTATGCTAGAAACCCCGGGCATCTGACATGGCCCTGCCAGCCTGTTTCTATGTCATTACATCACATGTCTGCACTGAATTGCATTAGCAGTTTGCACTGTAGGCATCTCCATGTGTCTCAGCATCATAGTGAGGGGTGCTCTAACAGTAGTGGGCATCTAGTGTCATTTGAGCTGGCCAAGGGAATTCCCCACCTGGCCCCCAATTCATGCTCTAGAAGGATGTGGGTCTCCCATTTGCTCCATGAGAGCAAGCAGACACTGGCACATGCCTGGGACCACCCCTGTCTCTTCCAATGTTACGAGGTGTTTGTGTGTGGGAACCTGACTCCCACCCTCCATTTCAGGTGATTACAACTGGAGCTTAGAGAAAGAGCTCCCATGCAGACCTCTGTGCTGTGCACAGCTCGGCTTGGGCAATGGGAATCGCACCTGCTGTGTGTTTGTGGAGTTCACAGGAGTTAGCTGCATCCCACTGTATTCCAGGGGCTTCTAAATGGGCTTGAGATGCCCAGATTGACTCATCTGAATCAGCACCTGAACCATGTGTCAATGAGCTCCCTTCTTGCTCCTTTCTACCTGTCCTGCCTAGTGAAGGGATAGGAATCGGGGCTTCCAGAGTCAGACATTTCCACCTCTTGCAGATAACCATCCTCTGATGAAACAATCTGTAATGCTGGAATCAGTCTTCCTGCAGTGCTTAGAGAGGGCCCATTGGTGATTATTTTAGTTTATTGGAGTGAACATTTCCCAGGAGGAGGGAACACAAGCGACAGAGAAATTCATGAGCTCAGGGGGGGCCTCTGCTCCTGAGCGGGGACAGGCTTCGGGGATGGAGGGAGCTCATGGCAACCAAGCAGCACTGCCCAGAGACAGCTGTGTGCAGGAGCAGCTCCTCTGCAAAGAGCAGCAGGGCTCTGGGCACTGCCTGCTGCTGCTGACATGAGAGGAGACAAGGCAGAGAGAAGTGGAAGGCTGTGTAGAGTGAGACCACAGAGGAGAGCTCCTTGTGGGAGAAATCTTCACAGCCCCTGACACTGTAAGTCTCTGGCTGCAGGGTAATGCTACTAAGGTTCCTGGAGGGGTCTTCTGAACCCATACCTGATAGGCTTTTTAAGGATCGCTCTCCTGGCACATCCAGTGCATAGGCAGATGAGGAGATGCTTCAAAGCAGGGATTCCCTGCCACACACCATCACAGGGACAGGGCATGCAGCTCCATTCTGCCAGGGGTGGCTTCAGGGTGTGAAGCCAGGGAGCACACACAGGTCTGTGCAGGGCTGTGATTCAGAGCAGTGTCCCTGTGCCCCAGGGTGCTGTGTGCCCGGGACAGTGACTCTGCTGCCTGTGACGGTCAGCCCTCAGCCTTCCCAGGGAACTCCCCACAGCACTGTGGGGAGAAACTCTAGGGGAGAGAAGTGACCCCCGGCAGGGCAGGTTCGTTCTCCTGCTGAGAGGTTGCTGCGTGGGTCAGGGCTGCTCACAGCTCTAGCTCATGTGCAGGATATGTGCAAGGGGTCTTTTCAAGAGGAGACCAAGAGAAGGGCTACTTGGAAGGGAAGGAGCTTTCCTTCAGGAGTCTGCATTTTCAGTTTCCTAATTCTGGCAGGGAGAATGAAGGAATGGAGTTTATGTGACCTGCTGCTTAGGACGTGCATGCACAGAGATGCCGCTAGACAGTGCCCTGATCTGGGAGGTTTCTGTAGGGCAGAAGTGAGCACACAGCGGGTGGGATGGTGTCTGTGAGCACTGAGCGGGAGAAGATGTTGTGACAGAGAAAGAGCTGGCAGCAGGGACAGCTCCAGGCAGCAGAGATGGGCAGGGAATGAAAGGGAACTCCAGGGCATGAGCCACCCCCCCTGCAGCCAGACCTGCGTCAGAGGAGAGGGGCATCTCTCCTGCTATGGGCCCATTTCATGCTGCCTGACAAGGGGGCTGAGAGCGACTGCCCTGCGATGTCACTGTCTGTGAGGTGGCATGCCCAGCTGGGTAAGGGGAAGGCTTTCCAGAATGCTTCTGTGTCTCTCTCTTCTTGCCTCCCTCGGCAGCAGGATCATGGTGTTGCTCCTTGTTTCTTCTCCTGTCCCTGCTACTCCTCTTCTTGTTCTCGGGCTTTCTGGGGTTGGGGGATGTGAACTGCAGTTCAGACACTGATGCTGCAAGTTGTGGAACAGAGGGGTCTTCATGGGAATGAGGTGGCCCTGGCCCCCTTCTGATTTGTGGAGCTCCAAGAAATGCAATCAGTCGGTCTGGGAATTGAGCTGGCTCTCCCTTAAGGAGAGCACATCTTCAGTCCTAACAGTCCTTTGACCATTTCCCTGTGGTGTCCTGCCAGGCTTCCACCTGCCCTCTAGAAAGGCACTGCTGTCTCATAGCATTGCTGTGATATCTGAGAGCCCCATGAGGAAGGTGCAGAGATGGTGAGAGTATGGAGATGGTGGTGGGAGGCTGTAGATGGGCATCTGAAAACATCCCTGTGTGTATTTGGCTAGAAGGGGAGTGTGGAGAGCTCCGTCAGGTGCCTGGAGAAAGGGTGAGAAGTTTGGAGATGTGCACTTTGAAACTGGACTCGTGTGCTTTCAGCAGGGGCTGGTTTCTCTCTAAGGCAACATATGAGTGTGATCATCCCACAGCTCAAAGACATGGAAGCACAGGACAGCTGGGAATGAGACTAATACACAGACTAGCTGTCCTCAGTCTGCACCAAATGGCAGTGAATCCGTTTTTCTCAGGAGTCACAGTGGAAATGCCAAGGATTTCTGTCTTTGAGAAACACTCCCCAGGGGTGACAAGAACATTTGAAAGAAAATAAAAAATCCCTGAAACTCTGTTCCTCAAACCTCCTTCTTTAGAATTCAGAGTGAAGATCCTGAAAAGCCCTTCTACACAATGAGTGGATTCCACTGGCACAAAGTGTGACTGTCAGAGCTGGTCACCCCTGTCCCCCTGTGCCCACTGCTTTACAGTAGGACTGACTGCTCTGGGGCCCATGGGAGAGGTGCTTGCTCTGCACAGCACACTGAGCCAGTGCAAAGTGGAGCCCAAGCAAGGGAGCTACACAAAGATCCTCTCAGTAAAGAGAGAGGCAATGTGGGGGCTTTGATGAAGACTGTAGCATTTGGGGTTTTCTTTGCTTGAAAAGTCTCTCCTAACTTCTCAATATCTTTTCTTCTTTGCATGTCCCCCATTCCTGGAGATAGCAAAATGTCCAACAGCAGCTCCTTCAACGAGTTCCTCCTCCTGGCATTCGCGGACACACGGGAGCTGCAGCTCTTGCACTTCTCACTCTTCCTGGGCATCTACCTGGCTGCCCTCATGGGCAACAGCCTCATCACCACAGCTGTAGCCTGCGACCACCACCTCCACACCCCCATGTACTTCTTCCTCCTCAACCTCTCCCTCCTCGACCTTGGCACCATCTCCACCACTGTCCCCAAATCCATGGCCAATTCCCTGTGGGACACCAGGGCCATTTCCTACTCAGGATGTGCTGCCCAGGTCTTTCTGGTTCTCTTCTTTTTATCAGGAGAGTATTTTCTTCTCACTGTCATGGCCTATGACCGCTATGTTGCCATCTGCAGACACCTGCATCACAGGACCCTCATGGGCAGCAGAGCTTGTGTCAAAATGGCAGCAGCTGCCTGGGCCAGTGGTTTTTTCAATGCTCTCCTGCACACTTGGAACACATTTTCAATACCACTCTGCCAAGGTAATGCTGTGGACCAGTTCTTCTGTGAGATTCCCCAGATCCTCAAGCTCTCCTGCTCAGACTACTACCTCTCGTAAATTGGGCTTATTGCGGGAGGTGCCTGTCTAGGCTTTGGGTGTTTCATTTTCATTGTGCTGTCCTACGTGCAGATCTTCACTGTTGTGCTGAGGATCCCCTCTGAGCAGGGCCGGCGCAAAGCCTTTTCCACGTGCCTCCCTCACCTGGCCGTGTTCTCCCTGTTTGTCAGCACTGACATGTTTGCCTACCTGAAGCCCCCCTCCCTCTCCTCCCCAGCTCTGCATTTGGTGGTGACTGTTCTGTACACAGTGGTGCCTCCAGCATTGAACCCCCTCATCTACAGCATGAGGAACAGGGAGCTCAAAGATGCCCTGAGGAAATTGATTTCATGGACACTTTTCAGCAGTGGTAACATTGCCATTGCTCTCCACGTATGACTCCCCCTGTGTCCTGTACCAGGACTGAGCTTTGTTTATTCACTTTATTTGTATTATTACTATAGTTAGTGTTGTTATTATTCTTTTTCACCATATTGCTACACCAAAGGTTGGATTCATTCCACCTTTACTGACACTGCTCTGTCTCACCTGGTGCCCATATAAAGTTGTGTCCAACAGTGGGTCAGAGCTGACTCCCTCACAGTATCTCTGTAATAAAGTAGATTCTTCCTGGTACAGTGCCTGAAGGCTGGGCTCTTCCTCCAAAGCTGCTGTCCCTCACGCCCTTTCCCCAGCGCATTTCCTTCAGATGATCTTGCCCACCCCACATGCTGATCCTTATCCCAAATGTCACCCCCAAAGAATGCTTTATGCCCAGCTGCAGGACTGAATGTTCAGCTGTGAGCTCTGGGAGGATGAGCCCTCTTCTGGATCCTCCGCAGGGCTGGCAGGGAGCATGCAGAGGAGGTCTTGGGGCCATCTGCTGGGCCTGACAACCATCCTCCTCCCATGGTGGGGGCTCAGACAGGGTCTGTCAGAACACAGATGCAGCCCATCTTGTTCCTGCACGAACAGAGAGGAGAAACTGCCCCAGGTGACTCCTCCCAGACCCAGCCTTTCACACCAGCTATTTCCAGCACTGGCCTTTCCCCGTGGTCCCGGTGAGGGGTGATCTCTGAATGTGATCAGCTCCGTCTACCTGCTGGGCTCAGCACCTGTATGGGGGGAATGGGCAGCCCTACCTGGATTCTCTGTGTGCTCCAGACCCCAGCAGACCCTGGAGATACCTTCTGCTAACTCCGGGGTGGAGAGGATCAGGGCTGGCCAGGGGCTGTGGGCTTGTGGGAAGCTGCCAGGCACGTGCGCTGTGGTGGCCAGGGCACCAAGGGCTGTCATGGGGACCATGCTGGGGGGATGTTTCCCCACCCCAGAACGCTCCCTGTCCTGTGTGATGCCTGCACAGTGGGGCTGTGGGACTGCTTGCAAGGCAGCAGGGCTGGGTCAGTGGAGGGATAAGGCGCAGACAGGAGCCATGACACTCCAGAAGCTCCTGATGGTCATGGAGGGGACTCACTCCTGCTAGCATGGTTGAGGGTTCTCGAGGGCTACTACCACCAGCATTACCTGCCAGGACTCCCAGACCCAGCACAGATGGTCGGTGTCCAGCAATGCAGCTCATGGTGCCCCCTCTCCTGTGTCACTGTCCTCTCTCAGGAGCACTGCCAGGTGCATCACTCCCTGCCCAGGTATGGAGAGGAGCTGCTGGAGGTCTTCTCTTCTCATGCCTGCTGCCCTTGGCTCTGCCCTGGCATTGGCTCACAGGCTCTGCCCTCGGTCATGTTATGTCTCGCTCTCATCTGAGACCACATAGGGACCTGCAGTACATAGCTCTGCTTGGAGCTGGCCACCACAGCCTGCCAGTGTGGTCCCAGGAGATCCTAGCAAGGCTGTGCTTGGAGGTGAGGCTGTGATTGTCCTTAGTCAAAATTGGTGGGCTGGTCTGTCTGGGGGCCAAGGGGAGGAAAGGAGAATAGACAACAAGGAGAAGATGCAGTAAGGGAAATTTCAAATCAGTTGAAGGAAAAATAAAGAAATAACCATGGTAGTTGAGTAGCAGTGGGGCAGGGGACAGCAGATTTTTAAAAACTCTCCTGGAGAAAGCAGCTACCAACCTGATCTAACTGTCAAGTTAGCCAACCTCAGAGCAGATCGTGGTCCTGGAGATCTCTGGTGGTCCCTCCCAAACCAAATCCTCTAGGACGAAGGGGCTGGAAAGTGGTTTCTTGGGCAGGGGAAACTGTTGTGGGATTGAGGCCTTGCTGGCATTTGTACTGCCTGGTGAAGCCTGTCCTCAGAGTTACACAGTGAGCGAGTTCATTCTCAAAAGGACTCTCTGCTCCATGGGCAAAGGAGTCAAACCAGTGCTGGGATACTGTAGAAAAGTTCTCAGGAACACAGCAGGCATTCAGGCCCTTTGACTACTGAGGTGTCCCCAGACCAGTGCTTTGCATCCTGGGTCTTAAGGGCTGAGAAATCTTTAGAGCCAGAGCAGATTGGAGTCCCATCTCTTGGGCTCATGGGTTACATCTCTGTACTCGTGCCTCCAAGTAGAGGGTGCCATCCTCCCCTTTCTTTCTTACCTGAAGCTCAGGCTGGATGGGGATGTGAATGTGGAGGTTGGCTGTCACTGCAGCGATGGTGAGATGGTGGAGAGGTTAGAGGAATAAGAGAAGAGGAAGAAAAGAACAAGACGATCCTTGACAGGATTCCGCAGGTGACTGCCCTAGAGGGAAGAGGAGCCATGGAGTACTCTTGGATCTTCAGAGACAATGTCCTTAAAGCACAGGAACACAGGAAAGTCTGCAGGAAGGTCCTGTAGGGCCTGGCCTGAGGCTGGCACAGATGAGCAGGGACTTTGTGATTCAGGACTTGAAAAGAAAGAAGGACATCCACAGAGGGTTGGAAGGGGCATGGGCTAATCAGGAGGAATATGCAGACATGGCCTGTGGTGGAAGGGATGGAGTTAGGCAAGGCAAAGCTCAGCTGGAGCTGGAGCTGGAGCTGGAGCTGGAGCTGGAGCTGGAACTAGGAAGGGATGAGGATGGTAACCTGAAGGGCTTCTGCAAGGACGTTGGCAGCACAAGGCAGCCAGCCAAGGAAAATGTGGTCTCCCTACTCAGTGAGGCAGGGGACGTAGTGACAAAGACAGGCGAAAGGCTGAGGAGCTCATTGCCTCTTTTCCCTTGTCTTTTCCTGGTCTTCTCTACTGACAGGCCTCCCTGGCCCCAGGGTCCTTTGGCAGCATCTGTGTTAGCAAAGCCTCATCCTGGTAGAGGACGATGCATCTGGGGAGGACTTTTGCCCAGTGGGCACACACAAGTCCATGGGACCAGACAGGAAGCACGCCAGGGTGCAGGGAGAGGTGGCTGGAGTCACTGCAAGGCTGCTCCCAAGTGTCTATGAAATGTCGGGGTAATCAGGGAGGTTCCTGATGACGGGGAAAAGGCAGACATCACACCCATTTTCCAGAAGGACAAGAGGGATGATCTGGGGAATGACAGGCTGGTCATCTTCATCTCAATCCCTGGGAAGGTGATGAAGCAAATCCTCCTGGAAACCATCTCCAAGCATAGGAAGGAGAAGGCCTGGAAGAGGCAGCATGCATTGACCAAGGGGAAACGGAAAGCATGCCTGACCAACCTGATTGCCTTTTACCATAAGATGAATGCCTGCACACACAAGGGGAAAGCAGGGGATTCTGTGAAACTTCCCTTTAGCAAGGCCTTGGACACAGTCCCCCAGAGTCTTCTTATAGGCAAATTGTTGAGCTCTGCGCTGGATCAAAGGACCTGAAGGCAGGTGGAAGATTGGAGGGACCATCAGGCTGAAACGCTGTCATCAGTGGTACAAGTTCCAAGTGGCAGCCAGTTCCTAGTGGCATTCCTAAGTGATCAACATGTGGGGCAGGACTGTTTAACACCTTTATGAATGGCCTGCACAATGGATGGAGCGCACTCTCAGCACCCTTGTGGACAATGCATAAGCGGGGGGAGGCCCTGGGCAACCTCATCTAGTTCCCTCTGCATTGACCAGGGGAACTGGGACTAGGTGTTATCCAGAGGTCTTGTCCACCCTAAGTGCTGTGATTCAGCAAATCTTTCCCTGGAGAGCTCTGTAAAGAGAGAAGAGGCTGAGGAAGAAGAAAGAACAGAGAGGCAGAAGAAGAGAGTTGAAACATGACAGTTTAAATAAAGCAGTTCCTCTGAACAAAGTTTCTCCAATCCGAGTGTTGGTAGCAAATGTATTTTGATGAATAATATGTGTCTATATGCATGTACACTCGCATAAGGCTAATTCACAGAATCGCAGAATCACAGAATGGTTGAGGTTGGAAGGGACCTCTGGAGATCATCTAGTCCAACCCCCCCTGCTCAGGCAGGGTCACCTAGAGCACGATGCACAGGATTGCATCCAGGCGGCTTTTGAATATCTCCAGAGGAGACTCCACAACCTCTCTGGGCAACCTCTTCCAGTGCTTTGTCACCCTCACAGTGAAAAAGTATTTCCTCATGTTCAGACGGAAGCGTCTGTGTTTCAGTTTCTGCCTGTTGCCTTGCATCCTGTTGCTGGGCACCACTGAAAAGAGTCTGGCTCCATCCTCTCGACACCCTCCCTTCAGATACTTGTACACATTGATAAGATCTCCTCTCAGCCTTCTCTTCTCCAAGCTAAACAGGCCCAGCTCTCTCAGTCTTTCCTCATAAGAGAGATGCTCCAGTCCCCTAATCATCTTTGTAGCCCTTCGCTGGACTTGCTCCAGTAGTGACACATCCCTCTTGTACTGGGGAGGCCAGAACTAGACACAGAACTCCAGATGTGGCCTCAGCAGGGCTGAGGAGAGGGGGAGAATCACCTCCCTCGACCTGCTGGCAACACTCTTCCTCATGCACCCCAGGATACCATTGGCCTTCTTGGCCACAAGGGCACATTGCTGCCTCATGCTTAACTTGGTGTCCACCAGCACTCCCAGGTCCTTCTCCGCAGAGCTGCTTTCCAGCAGGTCAGCCCCCAACCTGTACTGCTGCATGGGGTTATTCCTCCCTAGGTGCAGGACCCTGCACTTGCCTTTGTTGAACTTCAGGAGGTTCCTCTCCGCCCACCTCTCCAGCCTCTCCAGGTCTCTCTGAATGGCAGCACAGCCCTCTGGTGTATCAGCCACTCCTCCCAGTTTTGCATCATCGGCAAACTTGCTGAGGGTGCACTGTGTCCCTTCATCCAGGTCATTGATGAAGAAATTGAACAAGACTGGACCCAGTCCTGACCCCTGGGCGACACCGCTAGCTACAGGCCTCCGACTAGACTCTGCACCGCTGATCACAACTCTCTGAGCTCTGCCATTCAGCCAGTTCTCAATCCATCTCCCTGTCCACTCATCCAGCCCACACTTCCTGAGCTTCCCTATGAGGATGTTATGGGAGACAGTGTCAAAAGCCTTGCTGAAGTCTAGGTAGACAACATCCACTGCTCTCCCCTCATCTACCTGGTCAGTCATTCCATCATAGAAGGCTATCAGGTTGGTTAAGCATGATTTCCTCTTGGTGAAGCCATGCTGACTACTTCTGATCACTTTCTTGTCCTCCACGTGCTTGGAGATGGCCTTCAGGATGAACTGCTCCATCACCTTTCCAGGGATGCAGGTGAGGCTGACTGGCCTGTAGTTCCCTGGGTCCTCCTTCTTGCCCTTTTGGAAGACTGGGGTGACATTGGCTTTCTTCCAGTCCTCAGGCACCTCTCCTGTTCTCCAGGACCTTTCAAAGAGGATGGAGAGTGGCTTAGCAATAACGTTTGCCAGCTCCCTCAGCACTTGTGGGTGCATGCCATCGGGGCCCATGGATTTGTGGGTGTCAGGTTTGCTTAAATGATCTCTAACCCGATCCTCCTCCACCAAGGGAAAGTCTTCCTTCCTCCAGACTTTCTCTCTTGCCTCCAGGGTCTGGGGTTCCTGAGGGCTGGCCTGAGCAGTAGAGACTGAAGCAAAGGCGGCATTCAGTAACTCTGCCTTCTCTGCATCCTTCGTCACCAGGGCACCCACCCCATTCAGCAAAGGGCCCACATTTTCCCTAGTCTTCCCCTTGCTACTGATGTATTTGAAGAAGCCCGTCTTGTTGTCCTTGACATCTCTAGCCAGATTTAATTCCAAACGGGCCTTAGCCTTCCTCGTCGCATCCCTGCATACTCTGACAACGTTCCTCTATTCCTCCCAAGTGGCCTGGCCCCCTTTCCGCTTTCTGTATACTTCCTTCTTCTGGTTGAGTTTTGCCAGGAGCTCCTTGCTCATCCATGCAGGTCTCCTGCCTCCTTTGCTTGACTTCCTACTCATAGGGATGCACCACTCTTGAGCCTGGAGGAAGTGATGTTGGAATATTAACCAGCTCTCTTGAACGCCCCTTCCTTCTAGGGCCATGACCCATGGGATTCCTCCAAGTATGTCCCTGAAGAAGCCAAAGTTTGCTCTCCTCACGTCCAGGGTTGCAATCCTACTTGGTGCCCTGCTGCCTCCTTGCAGGATCCTGAACTCCACCATCTCGTGGTCACTGCAGCCAAGGCTGCTCCCGACCTTCACATCTTCCACCAGTCCTTCTTTGTTTGTTAGTACGAGGTCCAGCAGCACACCTCTCCTTGTTGGCTCCTTCACCACCTGTGTCAGGAAGGCGTCACCAATGCTCTGCAGGAACCTCCAGGACTCTTTGTGCCTAGCTGTGTTGTCTTTGCAGCAGATATCAGGGTGGTTGAAGTCCCCCATGAGAACCAGGGCCTGGGATCGTGAGGCTACTTCCAGCTGTCTGTAGAAGGCCTCATCGACGACTTCTTCCTGATCAGGTGGCCTGTAGTAAACACCCACAACAGTGTCACACATGCTAGCCTGCCCTTTAATTCTTACCCATAAGCTCTGAACTCGCTCTTCATCCACCCCTAGGCACAGCTCAATACATTCCAGGTGCTCTCTCACATAAAGAGCAACTCCACCACCTCGCTTTCCTGGCCTGTCTTTCTTAAAAAGCACGTAGCCATCCATGACAGCACTCCAGTCATGCGAGCTATAGGAAGAAAGGAAGGAAGGAAGGAAGGAAGGAAGAAGGAAGGAAGGAGGAAGGAAAGGAAGGAAGGAAAGGAAGGAAGGAAAGGAAGGAAGGAAGGAAGGAGGAAGGAAAGGAAGGAAGGAAAGGAAGGAAGGAAGGAAGGAAGGAAGGAAGGAAGGAAGGAAGGAAGGAAGGAAGGAAAAGAGTCGGAGTGTTACTGTCAGGTCTGCTGGCCTTACATAGTCTCAACAGGCAGGGGCAAGTGTCTCCCTTCTATGCTGAGCTGTATTGGTGAGAGCCTGATCAAAACTTCCCTGGAAAAGGACCCAAGACACCTCATCTACTGGGACCTGCCTTCAGCAGGTCGTTGGATCCCTGCTTCCACATGTCTCCGCCGTTGCAGCCTCAAGGAGTCTGCTATTCTGAGACTCTTGCCAAAGGCACCAGCAGCTTTGGAGATGCCGCCTCCACCGCTCACCAAGGACAGGTGCCTCAGAGCCACCCATCGTCCTGAGAGGCCTGACTTCTCGTGAGGTGGCATCTCCCCTGTCTGCAAGGGTCTGCATAGGCACAAAGTGGAGAAATGGCTCTGACTGCTTTGATTAACTACCCATCTCTCTGAGGGATCAGAATGGATTAGGGTCTGAGATGGGAAGATGCAATGAGGGTCCTGATGCAACAGAAAGCCTTTAAGGAGGGAGAAGATGACTTTCTCCAGGGGAGTCAGTAACATCCCAACGACTCTGGGAAGCATCAAGACCTTCAGAAACTGCAAGCCTGAACCTCAGCTGACAGAAACCACCAGACTGCGAGCAGCCCTGGCTTGCACCAGGATCCTCCAAGGAGGCAACACGGTCACCAGCAGTCCTCACCCAGCTCTCCCAGAAGGACACTGTGATGGCAGGCTGGGCTCTGGGAGCAGAGCACTGCTCCCTCCAGCCACCTCCTTCCATGCTGAGCAGCAAAACACTGGGACCACCGCCCGACCCCACCACAGGGCACTCTGCACTGTAACACGCCGCTACGCCTACACCTCACGGAGGGCTGGCAGCCAACACGCTCTTGTGCATCAGCGACACACAGGCCACATCTCCACACATGGCAGCAGACAGGGTACCCCAAGCGCCCCACAACACAGAAAGCCCAACTCTCCAGCCCTTCCATTCCCTTCTAGGCCTCCAAGGCCTTGCAACAGCCACTTCCTCTGAACATCCACTCGCAGCCCAGGGCCTGCTCACTTCCCACCTCCAGGACGCAGAGAAGACGTGCTCTCACAGCGGCTCGTCAGGCCAGCTCTTGCCTCTCTCTTGTGCCTCAACTCCTCTGAAAAAGAAGTCTCTTTGAAAATGTGGCAGATGCCTTTTTGGGGGGTGACATTCCTTCTGTCTCCTCCAACAGCCTTTGCACCCATTCCCCAATGACTGCATACGTGGACAGAAAATCCCAGACCTCTAACGTGTTACACTTCCAAACGTGTCATAAAAGCAGGTGGACACCTCAAAGACAGAGACAGCATTCAGACCTGGCAGGAGAATCTCACAAGCTCCCTGGTCTTTTGACAGGGGCAATTTCTAAAGCACACACACCCTGGGAATAAGAGATTACTAACACCACTGCTCACACCAGCACTAGATGAATTTAGCAGCCTCAAGAGTCTACTTGAACTCCCTGGCTGACCGGGAGGAGGCTGCAAGCTTCTACTCAGCAACAAGTGGAAAGTCAAACTCCATGTCCATGTTCACCACAGAACATCATCTGCATATTAAACGTAGCAGTACTACCTCATGATGACAGAGTGGAACAAAATTTGTGCCAGATGATGTTGAACATCTACTTCTGTTTGATTAATGAGTTGCATTTCTGTATTGCTGTAGAGCTCTGCAGGGCTCAATCCCTCCTCTGAGCACACGCAACAAACCCAGAAGTGACCTCACCACCAGCATCCAAGCCGTGGGTCCTCTCCTGACCTGTCAACTGCTCAGGTAGAAAGGACCTCACAAGCACCTTTCCAGCCACATCTCTGCTGCTATCCAATCAGTTCCTCACTCAGAAGTGACCTCACAATTAACAGCCAAGCCTTCTTCCTGCAGCTGGCCTATCAGGTACTCAGGCAGAAGTGACCTCAGAATCAACAGCCGAGGCATGTGCCTCCTGCTGGCCTATCAGCTACTGACAAAGAATTGCTTTGACATTGGTGATTTTCTGGCATAGCTCTCTTAGTCACTAGTGACCTCACTACCCACACCCTGACCACGGGGCTGTTGCCACCTGCAGCTGCCCCTGCCCTGCCCCAAGGCTGAGCCAGCTCCTGAACGGCCTCCCTGATTCACCTCGTGGCTTCACAATGCTCAGAAAGCAGCAAAACACCCATTACGGACCAGTTACTACCACAAACTAAGAATAACTTTTGCCCAGGTAGTCTCTACATGTAGCAAGACAGCAGGGCCTCATGCCCAGGCAGAGGGAGAAGCCTTCCCGCAACTCACAAGTCTGGTTCCTTCCCCAATGCTGAACAAACACAGCAAATCCTCTACACATCCAGGACAACCAGCATTCTCCTATTTTATGCCCTGACAATTGGAGACACGCGGAAGGACTCAGGCCAGGGCATCTCAGCTGGTGAAACCAGCAGAGCCACAAGTCAGCAACTCTTCAACCTGACCTAGGAGCATGGAAATAACAACGGCAAGTTGGAGGACTGGCCGTTCATCCACTTTCAAGGCCCTTGACAAGCAAAACAGCTCCCACTTGCAGAGCTGCTCTGGAAACACCCTTCAGGCTGCTGCCAGGGTCACAGGTTTCGGGCAAAAGCAAGAGGCTTGGAGCAAAAACAACAGCTAAGGCACGGCATGACATGCAGGGACAGCCTCTCTCAGAGCCACTTGGAAATGCCGTTTTCAGAACAAAACAGACCATTGGGAAGGGCCCCTCGTGAGGACACCAACAGCCTGCTCACACTTTGCCCAGCAGCTCCCAAACACAGCTCTGAGCAGCACCTGGGGGCAGCTGCTGTGGTGGCAGCAGCAGTTCAGGGAAACGCTTCAAAATGGGTCTCCGACCCCCGGTAGGGGCAGAGCTTCCTGCCCCCAAACCCCAGCAGCCGCCCCAGCCCAGCTGCTCGGGGCAGGCCGGCACGTCTGGCTGCAGGGCAGCTCCCCGCTCTGTCCCAGGTCACTCTGTGCCATGCTCACAGCCCCACCAGCCCCTGCTGCAGCTCCTGCAGGAAAGCAGCCATGGGGCCAGCACCGCTGTCCCTGCCCCGGCAGGAGGGCGCCTGCCGGCAGCTGAAGACACCCACAGCCCCGTCAGCCCTGCTCACACGCGCTCTCACCCACTCCCTCCCTCCGGCTCGGCTCCCACTGAGCTTTCACAGCTTTTTTTTTTTTCCACATGGTGGACTCCGATTGGCTGACAGAGCCACCAGTCAAACACTGCCCTGCTCTCCTCCCCTTGCTGGCCAATAGGAGGGTTGCACTGGGGGCGATGCCATGGCAACGTTGGGCCTCTTGCCCTGGCAGACAGCTCTGCCCCCTCCCCCTCCCCCATGGTGGGGTGCCATGTTGTGAGCGGCAGCACGGGGCAGGGTGGGGCCTCGGGTTAGTGCGGCCCTGGGGCCCGGCCACTGCCCCGCCGGGGCTGGGCTCTGCCGCAGGGGCCCCACGGGGCTGCTCGCTTCCCTTCCCCTTGGGGGCCATGCCGAGCGCAGGGGAGCAGCCCCGGGGCCTGTGCTGGTGCCGGCCCTGGCGGGGCTCGGCAGCCCACACGCTGTGCCTAGCAGGGCTGGGCCGCGGCCAGGCAGGGGCTGCTCTCTGCGGGGCCAGGCTGGGCCCCGGCACCTCGCTCCACAGGGCTGAGGAGCCCCAGGGACACGGGGCAGCCACAGGCAGAGCAGCTCTGGGCCTGCCGGTGCTGGGCAGCTGAGGTGTGGGTCCGGGAGGGGTCTGGGGGAGATGGCCCTGCTGGACTCCCCCCAGCACTGCCCCCCACAGCTCAGAGGAAAATGCTTGGGGTCAGCAGGGACTTGTGGGGTGGGCATGACACCCCCCACCTGTTTCCAAGTTGCTCCTCCAAATGGGCTGTCTCTTGGGTGCAGAGGTTTGACCCCCATTTGCAGGAGGAGAGGGGCTGTGGCCATCTGAGGACAACATCTCTGAAACCAAAACATGCTCTGCCATCTTATAAGGGTAAAAGGATGCAGAGGGAAGGAACAGAGGTTCTCCCAAACAAGTAGATGCCTTGGGGTTATTACAATGTGAAGGACCCATTTCCAACATGGGCATTTCCAGCAGGCTCTTGAGAGCCCCACGGAGCTGCAGGACACCCCAGCCTCCAGGACGCAGGATTTCTTTCCTGCCAGAGCCAGATCCCAAACAGTAACCCACTTCCAGGGAAACCTGGACCTGGATTGCCCCCCACCTTCCAAAAGGGGATGGAGCCAGCCCCACAGGAGCCTTGGTGCTCAGGGCAGCTGCAGCTCTAGGACCCAGGAGTCCTGGCTGCCACATTGTCCCCTGAGCCAGGCGGGACCCTCAGGAAGGGCCCTGGACCCACAGCTATTTGGGGAATTAACAGTCTCTGTACGACACCTCGGGAAGGAGGTCCTAAAGCCCTTACCCTTGGTGGATAGCCGCAGGAGTATTGGGAACAAGCAACTGTGGTGCGGGCTGATGGTGTCCGTGCAGCAGTCCTCCATCTTGCTTGCCCCCTTACTCTCAGCTTGCCTGTCCATCCGGGGAAAAAGGACGATCTTCCTGGCTCATAACCCAAAACAGCTCTTCAACACATCCCTGCTCCTCTGCCTGTCAGTGAGTGGCCACAATGTGGCCCCACTGCCTCCTTTCCGCACCCCTTGCCATGGAACAGCTCTGAAGAGCAGCAATAGAGAACATGTGAGCAGTGTCCAGCAGCACAGGGAAGTGAGGACACTGCTGTGGCACTGGGGAGACCTCCCTGTGATGCAGTGCATCCCACTGTGACCTCAGCTTGTGTCATCTCAGGGATCATTAGGTCACTGCCATGGAGATGGCACAGACCAGGAGAGAGCAGAGAGATATCCCCTCATGTCCTGGAAAGCAGCCACCTCCCTTCACCCCAGTTATGTTCCAAAACTGCTGATAAATCCTTCTGGAACGTCTCCAGACAGTGCCAAAGGCTGTGAAATATCTCAAATGGGGCACTGGAGAGGTCACTTCTGCACCCCTGCACCAACAGCACTGGGCAGAACTGTGTAGTAACCTGGGGTTTGGGGGTTGGATTTGAGGTTTGGGATTTTTCGAAGATGGGATCAAAGTCATGTGGGATGAAACAGCACAAAGCCTGGCCATGCGAGCGTTGGTGAGCTGCAAAACTGGTTCTCCTGTGGGTTGCTCTTTTTGTCGAAGTAGGATGTAGGACAGTATGGGACCAGACACAGCCTTCCTCCTTGAGGCATCAAAGAAGAATCTGAGATTTTAAAAGTTCTCAGCAAGGTTTTAGACATCATCCAGAGGGCTTTATCTGGGACCCTGGTCCCTGCCAGGCTCCAAAGCCATGGGCCAGGCCAGGTAGCAAACCTGGGGAAGTTTTCCCATTTCCCATGAATTTTGCCCAGTTTTCCTTTGGGTTGAGCCTGGGGAAAGCCATTTCTCCTCTCTGGGGCTCAGCTGATCCTTGGGCTTCTCCACATGACCTTGAGGCAGTGCTTCTCCCCTGGGTACAGTCCCTGGCACCCTGGACCCACCCTGGGACCATAGCTCTCTTGGGGGCTGTACAGCCCTGGCACCCCAGATCTCCCCCCCCTCCACGGGCCCCCTAGCTCTCCTGAAGGGGTTGTACAGCCCTGGCTTCCTGAATGTCCCACAGTTTTGACCCTGGCCTTCTCAGGACATGCCCACACACTGCGGTGCTGCTGTCCGGGCTCTGGTGCAGAGTCTGGAAGGCAGTGCAATGCCTCTGGACCTGCATTTGGGCTCATTCAGAAGTTTGTGAGGTGACCGGCTCCCAGCGCTGCAGCAGCTGGAGTTTGAGAACGTCCCTACAACCTTCCTCATCTCTGCACAGTTCCAGGGCGACTCTTGCAGAAGGGAGACTCCATCGCCCTTGCATGCTCTCAGAGATGGGGCTTTCCAAGTCACTGCAAAAAGAAGGCCTGGTCTACCTCTTTGGGTGCTCACAGCCTGTGGCACCCCCTCTGTGATGCTGTGAGCGCCAGCTCTGCATCCTGGGGTCTGCCCTTTCCCTCTCCCATCTCCTGTGTGTCTACCCAAAGTCTTTTCTATGCACCAGGGGCACAGCTTCCAATGAGAGAAGTGTTGCTTTAGCGAGCTCACTTGAAGCTGTGACACATTGTGGAGCTGAAGGTCTGATGGAGGCTAGTCTGGGACATCGCTATGGCCCCACACTCCCTCTTGCTCCATGCCAAAGCCCTCAGGAAGGTCCCAGGAAGGAGAGCAGTGTCTCAAATTGTCAGGGCACCAAATAGGAGAGTGCTTGTTGTCCTTGATGTGTGGAGGATTGGCTGGGTCAGTTCAGCATTGGGGAAGTAATCAGACTTCTGAGTTGTGGAAAGGCTTCTCCCTCTACCTGGGACATCACAGATATCATAACACTGTAGAAGGCAGCTGGAAGCTGGTCACTGCTCATAGGAAGAGAAAGGCTCCTACTCCTCCTGAGGACTTGCATTTGAAGAACAGGTTTAGTGCCCTCCAGGATGAGGAGGAGATGGGCATGGGTGCAAGGGAAGTACCTGGGACAACAGATCCTATGCCTTCCGGGAACACCCGGAAGAAGCGGCGGGTGATTGTTGTGGGGGACTCCCTGCTGCAGGGGATGGAGGCACCTGTCTGCCGACCTGACGTCTTGTCTAGAAAGGTTTGTCATAGAAAGACTGCCAAGGCTTGTCCATGCTTCGGACTATTACCTTCTACTGCTGCTCTTCCATGTGGGCACTAATGACACCAAGGGCAAACTGGAGACCATCAAACAGGATTTCAGAGCTCTGGGGATGGTGGTAAAGGGCCTGGGAGCCCAGGTCATCTTCTCCTCAATCCTGCCAGTGAGGGGGGTGGATGAGAGGAGGAGGAGACGGACTTTCCAGGTTAATGACTGGCTGCGCCGCTGGTGTTGGCAACAGGGTTTTGGTTTCTACGACCATGGGACCCTGTTTGAAGATCGACAACTGATGGCGAGAGATGGGATCCACCTCACTAAGCGGGGCATGCGGGTCTTTGCCAACAGGTTGGCCAACCTGGTAAGGAGGGCTTTAAACTAGGAAAGATGGGGGAAGGGGAGAGTTATAGTGACAGGGTAGTTGGCAAAACACTGCTCAAGTCGGGATGCTTCCAGCAGGTACATGCAGCCAGGGAAGTGTGCATGGGATGTGGCTATGGAGGATCCTCTTGTATCCCTCCTGGGAAACCTGCATGCTTGATCACCTCTCTGAAATGCCTGTACACCAATGCACGCAGCATGGGGAATAAACAGGAAGAACTAGAGATCTGTGTGTGCAGTCGCAGGGCCATGATCTCATTGCCATTACAGAGACATGGTGGGATAGCTCGCATGACTGGAGTGCTGTCATGGATGGCTACGTGCTTTTTAAGAAAGACAGGCCAGGAAAGCGAGGTGGTGGAGTTGCTCTTTATGTGAGAGAGCACCTGGAATGTATTGAGCTGTGCCTAGGGGTGGATGAAGAGCGAGTTCAGAGCTTATGGGTAAGAATTAAAGGGCAGGCTAGCATGTGTGACACTGTTGTGGGTGTTTACTACAGGCCACCTGATCAGGAAGAAGAAGTCGATGAGGCCTTCTACAGACAGCTGGAAGTAGCCTCACGATCCCAGGCCCTGGTTCTCATGGGGGACTTCAACCACCCTGATATCTGCTGCAAAGACAACACAGCTAGGCACAAAGAGTCCTGGAGGTTCCTGCAGAGCATTGGTGACGCCTTCCTGACACAGGTGGTGAAGGAGCCAACAAGGAGAGGTGTGCTGCTGGACCTCGTACTAACAAACAAAGAAGGACTGGTGGAAGATGTGAAGGTCGGGAGCAGCCTTGGCTGCAGTGACCACGAGATGGTGGAGTTCAGGATCCTGCAAGGAGGCAGCAGGGCACCAAGTAGGATTGCAACCCTGGACGTGAGGAGAGCAAACTTTGGCTTCTTCAGGGACATACTTGGAGGAATCCCATGGGTCATGGCCCTAGAAGGAAGGGGCGTTCAAGAGAGCTGGTTAATATTCCAACATCACTTCCTCCAGGCTCAAGAGTGGTGCATCCCTATGAGTAGGAAGTCAAGCAAAGGAGGCAGGAGACCTGCATGGATGAGCAAGGAGCTCCTGGCAAAACTCAACCAGAAGAAGGAAGTATACAGAAAGCGGAAAGGGGGCCAGGCCACTTGGGAGGAATAGAGGAACGTTGTCAGAGTATGCAGGGATGCGACGAGGAAGGCTAAGGCCCGTTTGGAATTAAATCTGGCTAGAGATGTCAAGGACAACAAGACGGGCTTCTTCAAATACATCAGTAGCAAGGGGAAGACTAGGGAAAATGTGGGCCCTTTGCTGAATGGGGTGGGTGCCCTGGTGACGAAGGATGCAGAGAAGGCAGAGTTACTGAATGCCGCCTTTGCTTCAGTCTCTACTGCTCAGGCCAGCCCTCAGGAACCCCAGACCCTGGAGGCAAGAGAGAAAGTCTGGAGGAAGGAAGACTTTCCCTTGGTGGAGGAGGATCGGGTTAGAGATCATTTAAGCAAACCTGACACCCACAAATCCATGGGCCCCGATGGGATGCACCCATGAGTGCTGAGGGAGCTTGCAGATGTTATTGCTAAGCCACTCTCCATCGTCTTTGAAAGGTCCTGGAGAACAGGAGAGGTGCCTGAGGACTGGAAGAAAGCCAACGTCACCCCAGTCTTCCAAAAGGGCAAGAAGGAGGACCCAGGGAACTACAGGCCAGTCAGCCTCACCTGCATCCCTGGAAAGGTGATGGAGCAGCTCATCCTGGAGGCCATCTCCAAGCATGTGGAGGACAAGAAGGTGATCAGGAGTAGTCGGCATGGCTTCACCAAAGGGAATTCATGCTTAACCAATCTGATAGCCTTCTATGATGGAATGACTGGCTGGTAGATGAGGGGAGAGCAGTGGATGTTGTCTACCTAGACTTCAGCAAGGCTTTTGACACTGTCTCCCATAACATCCTCATAGGGAAGCTCAGGAAGTGTGGGCTGGATGAGTGGACAGGGAGGTGGATTGAGAACTGGCTGAATGGCAGAGCTCAGAGAGTTGTGATCAGTGGCGCAGAGTCTAGTTGGAGGCCTGTAGCTAGCAGTGTCGCCCAGGGGTCAGGACTGGGTCCAGTCTTGTTCAACTTCTTCATCAATGACCTGGATGAAGGGACACAGTGCACCCTCAGCAAGTTTGCTGAGGGTCCAAAACTGGGAGGAGTGGCTGATACACCAGAGGGCTGTGCTGCCATTCAGAGAGACCTGGAGAGGCTGGAGAGGTGGGCGGAGAGGAACCTCCTGAAGTTCAACAAAGGCAAGTGCAGGGTCCTGCACCTAGGGAGGAATAACCCCATGCAGCAGTACAGGTTGGGGGCTGACCTGCTGGAAAGCAGCTCTGCGGAGAAGGACCTGGGAGTGCTGGTGGACACCAAGTGAAGCATGAGGCAGCAATGTGCCCTTGTGGCCAAGAAGGCCAATGGTATCCTGGGGTGCATGAGGAAGAGTGTTGCCAGCAGGTCGAGGGAGGTGATTCTCCCCCTCTCCTCAGCCCTGCTGAGGCCACATCTGGAGTTCTGTGTCCAGTTGTGGGCTCCCCAGTACAAGAGGGATGTGTCACTACTGGAGCAAGTCCAGCGAAGGGCTACAAAGATGATTAGGGGACTGGAGCATCTCTCTTATGAGGAAAGGCTGAGAGAGCTGGGCCTGTTTAGCCTGGAGAAGAGAGGACTGAGAGATGATCTTATCAACGTGCACAAGTATCTGAAGGGAGGGTGTCAAGAGGATGGGAGTAGACTCTTGTCAGTGGTGCCCAGTGACAGGACAAGAGGCAACAGGAAGTTCCGTCTGAATATGAGGAGAAACTTCTTCACTGTGAGGGTGACAGAGCACTGGAAGAGGTTTCCCAGAGAGGTTGTGGAGTCTCCAACTCTGGAGATATTCAAAACCCGCCTGGACGTGATCCTGTCCATCGTGCTCTAGGTGACCCTTCTTGAGCAGGGGGGTTGGACTAGATGATGTCCAGAGGTCCATTCCAACCTCAACCATTCTGTGATTCTGTGAGCGCTGGAAAGGGAAGGAACCAGCCCATGGTGACACGTGGCTGCCACCCTCACAGGAGAGGGGTGTGGGATCACACCCTGACTGTGGCCAGGGGAGCTGAGCTCTCCTAATGGACATGGGACCCATGCTCTCACCCCACCAGTACTCGTGTGAGCCTGACTCTGTGCCCCTGAGCTCGCTTGGTGTCAAAAGAGACAGTGCCGAAAGAGACCCTGCAAAGGGAAACTCTGCTCATTGCACTGGGGGCATCGGAGGGAGCTCAGACTAGCGGGCTCTGAGGTTCTCCCATCTCTGCTGATGAAGGGGGAAGCCTGGCTTCCTGCTTCAACACGGCCTCTGGGTCAGATACAAATGAGACATTCCTGACGGGATGCAACAGGAACCTGGGTTTTTTTGTTGTTTGTTTGTTTGTTTTAAAGGAAAAAGAGAAAAAAAAGAAAGAAAGAAATGCAAAACACACATCCTGATGCCAGATACCCTGAGGAGTGCATGCATAATGGAGAGTTATTGATGTTGACATTGTACCCATTGAATGAGTTTCCTCAGGGCATCTTTGACCTCCTTGTTCCTCATACAGTAGAGGAGCGGGTTCACTGTTGGAGACACCAACGAGTACAGAACGGACAGCAACAGATCCAGAGCTGGGAAGGAGATGGAGGGGGGCTTCAGGTAGGCAAACATGACAGTGCTGATGAACAGGGAAACCACGGCCAGGTGAGGGAGGCACATGGAAAATGTTTTGCGTCATCCCTGCTCAGAGGGGATCATCAGCACAACAGTGAAGATCTGCACGTAGGACAGCACAATGAAAATGAAACACACAAAGCCTAAAAAAAAGACTAATCGCACTAAGCCTAACTTGCCTGAGGTAGGAGTCTGAGCAGGAGAGCTTCAGGATCTGGGGAACTTCACAGAAGAACTGGTCCACTGTGTTGCCTTGGCAGAGTGGTATTGAAAATGTGTTAGGACTGTGCAGGAGAGCATGGAGAAAAGCACTGGCCCAGGCAGCTGCTGCCATTTTGACACAAGCCCTCCTGCCCATGAGGGTCCCATAGTGCAGGGGTTTGCAGATGACAAGGTAGCAGTCATAGGACATGACACTGAGGAGATAAAACTCTGCTAAAAAGAAGAAAAAGACCTGGGCAGCACATCCTGAGTAGGAAATGGCCCTGGTGTCCCACAGGGAACTGGCCATGGATTTGGGGACAATGGTGGAGATGGAGCCAAGGTCAAGGAGGGAGAGGTTGAGGAGGAAGAAGTACATGGGGGTGTGGAGGTGGTGGTCACAGGCTACAGCTGTGATGATGAGGCCATTGCCCAGGAGGGCAGCCAGGTAGTTGCCCAGGAAGAGTGCAAAGTGCAAGAGCTGCAGCTCCCGTGTGTCCGTGAATGCCAGGAAGAGGAACTCATTGAGGGAGTTGCTGTTGGACATTTGCTCCTTTGGGGCACAGGGGGACTGTCTGAGGAAGAAGACACATTGACAAGTTAGGACAGATTTCTCTGAGCAAAACTTTCTCATAAATCCCTCCCAAACACACACACATTACCTCTCCCCATCTCAGCAGCACCATCATTGAGCTCTGTCACTTGAGCTCTGGTTTGTGCTGGCTGAGTTTGACATGAGGAGCAGGGACCTCTGCCTGTGGGCTCCAGAAGACTCAGCCCTGACCTACAGCACTGTGTACATGAGAACAGGGGTGACTATACTTTTATATTCCCAGTTCCAGTCAGATTTATTCCACTCATAATGTTGAAGGCATTTTCAGCATCTTCATTCCCACTTCTAAATAATGTGGGTTCATTAATAATTTTAAGGCTTCTTTTATTTCCTTTAGCTGACCCTGTCACACCTGAGGAGGATTCCTGCAGGTAGAAATCCTCAGCATTGCTGCTGCACTCAGAGTGAGCAGCTGTGATTCAGGAGAGGCAAAAGGATTCACTCTGGCTTGAGTGCAGAAGGAACAGAGCTGGTCTGTCCATCTGCCTTGTTCCCAGCTGCCCTGTGCTCGCACCTCAGAGGTGGAGGACAGTTGCACTCGTGTTACCCCAAAAAGAAACAACACGGCAGAGAGCAGAGGAATGCACTTGCAAAGTGCCCATCAGCACTCTTTCTGAGGGGATGTGAGGCAGGTCTCAGCCCTCCCCTTCTAGCCAGGAACGCATCGGGCTACTTCCAGCTGCCCACATACAGCCTCCCAGCAGCATGTCCCAGCGTGTCCTCATTATCTAGGTGGCTTCTGCCTGGGGCACCTTGATAACACGCAGCTGCAATGGGAGAGCTGTGTCCTTGTGGAGGGCAGCTTGCAGCCCAGCCAGACACCCCAGGGAAATGGCGGAATGTCCTAAGGATGGGGTGTCCTGGCAAAAGAGTTGGCTCATTGCCAGCCCCCCACACTGCATTGCCCAGAGCCCCACAGATGAGAGGGGCACTTGGGCACCTCACTGTCAAGGACACGTCTGCATGGCAGCACCCGCAGGGTCTCAGTGTCTCAACTGCATCGGAAACCCCCCTGCCCAGAGAGTCCAAGGGGAAGCACAAGGGCAGCATGTGCAGGTGGAAAACATGGAGCAATACCATGATATTTGTGGTGAGGGAGGCAGGGCCAGGGAGGGACAGAGGGGCACTCAGGAGTGTCTCCTCTCCTGCATGCCCAGCTGCCAAGGAAACAACTCCTGCCCTGGACCCCCCCAGCCTTGAGAGCAGAGGGCTGTGCTGGCTGGGAGAGAAGAGGAGGCCTTGGAGTTGACAGTTTCCTCTCACACTTTGAGCATGATTCTGCTGCCTGGAGCCGTCCCTGCAGGGAGCTGTTTCTCTGTCCCCACATCTCTCCCCTCTCAGTGCTCACACACCCCATCCTACCTGCTGGGTGCTCAGCTCTGCCCTGCAAAAACCTCTGAGGGAGCAGGACACTGCCCAGGGCACCTCCATGTTTGCAGGTGCTACGGAGCAGGGGAGAGAAACCTTGCTGAGGCTGGAAAGGTGATGCTGGTTCTGTCCTTAGGCTGAGGGGTGGATGAAGGCATTTGCTGAGTCCCTCTCAGAACTGCTCCTCTCTCAGTGTCACTGTTTTGGAGCCTCCGTCCCCTGTCTAGACCTGACAGATCCAATCCCATTTCACCCCACCCAAAGAGAAGAAAACTGAAAGTACAGACTCGTGACAGCTCCCTCCCTTTCATGTATCCCCTGCCTTGACCTTCCTTTTGGAAAGTCTCGTCCAGAAATGCCCTGGGAGTGAGCAGGAGCTGTGAGTAGCCCTGACCCACGCAGCACACTCTCAGCATGAGAATGAACCTGCCCTGCTGGGGGTCGCTCTTCCCACCCAGAGATTCTCCCCACATTGCCGTGGGGAGCTCCCTGGGCAGGTTGAGTGCTGATCCTCGCAGGCAGCAGAGTCACTGCCCCAGGCACACATCACCCTAGGGCACAGGGACACTGCTCTGAATCACAGCCCTGAGCAGACCTGTGTGCACACCCTGGCTTCACACCCCTGCAGCATCCCTGGGAGAAGGTAGCAAGATGCCCTGTCCCTGTGACCATGTGGCAGGGAATCCCTGCTCTGAAGCATCTCCCCATCCTCTGCAAAGGAGAAGCTGGGAGAGCGATCCTTGAAAAAACAATCATGAGCCTGGAATGATTTCAAGACCCCTCCAGGAACCTCAGTAGCATTGCCCTGCAGCCAGAGACTTACCGTGTCAAGGGCTGTGAAGATTTCTCCCACAAGTAGCTCTCCTCCGTCCTCTCACTCCACACTGCCTTTCACTTCTCTCTGCCTTGTTTCCTCTCATGCCAGCAGCAGCAGGCAGTGCCTGGAGCCCTGCTGCTCTTTGCAGAGGAGCTGCTCCTGCACACAGCTGTCTCTGGGCAGTGCTGCCAAGTTGCCATGAGCTGACTCAGTCTGAAGAGCCCGGCCCTGCTCAGGAGCAGAGGCCCAGCTGAAGACATGTATTTCTCTGTCCCTTGTGCTCCCTCCTCCTGGGAAATGTTCACTGCAATAAACTAAAATAATTACTGATGGTCCGTCTCTAAGCCCTGAAGGAAGACTGATTCCAGCATTACAGATTGTTTCATCAGAGATGGTTATCTGCAAGACGTTTGAAATGTCCCACTCTGGAAGCCCCTATTCCCCTCTCTTAGCTAGGCAGGACACCTAGATGGGGACAAGAACAGAGCTCATTGTCCCATGTTGATTTGGATGAGTCAGTTTGGGCTTGTCAGGCTGGTTTGTAAGGCCCTGGGCTGGAGTGGGATTCAGCAAACTCCCGTGAGCTCCACAAAAAACACAGGAGGTGGCATTCCCCTTGTCCAGGCAGAAGTGAGCACAGCATGGATGTCTGCATGCAAGATCTTGGTCTACACGCCCATTATAATCAGTGGAGATGGAGGGTGGGAGTCACTTGCTCACACACAAACACCTGGTGACATTGGAAGAGACAGAGATGGTCAAAGGCATGTGCCAGTGTCTACTTGCTCTGATGGAGCAACTGGGAGACCCACACCCTTCTAGACCATGAGTTGGGGGCCAGGCGGGAAATTGCCTTGGCCACCTGCAATGATACTAGATGCCCACTGCTACCAGAGCTCCATTCAGTAGGAAGCCGAGACACATGCAGATTCTGACACTGCAAAGAGCTGATGTCATCAAGTGCAGGCACGTGATTCAGTGACATAGAAATAGGCCTGCAGGGCCATGTCAGATGCCTGGGGGGTCCAGCCCAACCACATGTCTCTAGCATATGCACCATGGGACCTCTAGGAAAGCCATGGCCCTTTGGAGTGGTTGCTGGGCAAGTGCCCCAAGGCAACTCCGGTTTCCTACCTGTGCCCAAACAACTGGATCCCACCACTGCCTTTAGGCCAAGTCCCTCCGATCTACAGCCAAGCGTGCTTCATAAATGGGAGAGGCACATCCCAGCAAGGTCTCTGCTCTAGTCTCTGCACCCTTAAAACCTTCTAGCTTTGCTCCACCTGAACCTCTTCTCACCCCCAGGGCAATATGAACAGGGACTGGGCTAATGATGACCTCAGGGTGGCTGGATCACATGCTGCCCAGTGCCAGGAACTTCTTCAGTGGCACCTTCTCCTGCCTGGAGATTGGTTCACCCAAGCTGCTACAAATCAGCTCAGGCAGCCAACCCCTCTCCTGCCACTTCTGCACAGCCCAGCTCTGTTTCTGCCTGGCCTTGGGCACTGCAGGGTTTGCTCTCTCAGTGGGAACCTTGTTCCACCATTACATTGCCGCCTGCTATCTAGGCCAGCGTGGCTCTGCTCTGAAGTGGGGCAATGGCCCAGCTGGTGTCCTTGGCTCATGGTAACAGGTTGCACCATTACCAATCTGTTCTCTGTGCAACAGCTGAGGATTTGCAACCCCAATATACACAAGTGCATGTACCCTGGGGCACAGAGAGGAGCAGATGGAGATGCACAAGCTGTCACAGAACTGAAACATCATTGGAATAACTGAGATGCAGTGGGACCACTACCATGACTGGAGGGCTGTGATGGCAGGGTACAAGCTCTGCAGGCAAGACCGTTAGGAAAGGGGAGCAGGGGGGATGCCCTTGGTGTGAAGGGACAGCTCAGATGCATGGAGCTCTTGCATGGGATGGACAAGGGTTTGGGTGAGAGCTTGTGCGTGAGCATCAGAGTAAAGGCGATGTTGTGATGGGAGTTACAGATCACCCAATGAGGGTGAGGAGGTGGATGCAGTCTCCTTTAAGCAACCTGAAGAAGTCAGTGGGTCACTGTTAAGAAATTTAATGGTAGTGTTAAGGCCTAGCTGATTAGAAAATAGTCAAGCACGTTTGCACTGGAAAGTTCTGGAAACCGTTGGGCTATCACCACATGGCTTTTTTATCTGAAGCTGCAAGGGAAGAAGAAAGTTAACCCTGCCCAGAGACAGGGAAGATAGCCAATGGAGAGTGAGAAGACCCCAGACCTGATGTTTCTATTGGATCGGACAATTGCGTGAGGGACGGGTAACTGTGACCGTAGGGGTATAAATACACAGGGAATTTTCCATTCGGGGTCCCTCTTCCGAGGCCGCCAGCTCGAGCTGTTCCCGTTACTTAAATAAAGAGTTAAACAGAGAATTCTCGACTCAGCATGTTAAGACTCTCGGAAACCCAGTGAGTATACGATAATTTCGTAACAGTTTTGGCGACTCTATTGGGACTCTGGGAATTTTTTGCAGGATTCAGGAGCCTTATGGAGGACGAGGCATTCCAAAGCTGGCTAAGGGCATTTTGCCCTAGGAATTGCTTCCTCCTTTGTGGGCTAACTGAATCTTAAGCAATTGTCTTAACAGACTCAGAGGGTTGAGGTAAAGGATAAGTTTTAGGGTTCAAGTCCCTAAGAGTGAATTTGTTAGGTTCAAGTCCTAGCAAGAGGCAAATTGTGGGGTTTGAGTCCCTGAAAGTGAGTCTGTTATGTTCGAGTCCTGGAAAGTTAAATTAGAAACTTGTGGTTAGGTCCAAGTCCTAACGAGAAAGCAATTGTGGTTTAAAGCACAGTCTGATCAATGTAAGACGCTTGTAATGGGAAATGCAGTGCCCAAGGGGACACCCTTGGCTGAGTTGTTAGGACACTGGAAAAATATAGAAGGAACTGTAGGGTTATCCAAAAGCGCGCAGTAACCTTATGTCAGAAAGACTGGCCTTTTGTTACTCGAGACGGGTCAGCAGCGGAACAATGGCCACGCCAAGGCACCTTTGATCAGCAAGTGTTAACCTTTTTGCGACAACATTTAGAAGACTGATTCCCGGGACAAATGGATTATTGGTATGTATGGGATAATTGGGCCCATGATAGACGAACACCACGGAGATCTGCAAGTGTAAGTAATAGTATTAGTAACTATGGTGAAAATTTGACTAAAACCGGAGGGAAAAAGAACAAAGCTGAATGTAATGAGGGACTCATAGGGCCCCCCACAGCCCCACCTCTAAGCCCCCCTTATAACTCAGGGACAAACCTTTATCCCCTGCTCTCACCTCCACTGGAGCCTCTGTTCCAGGCACCTATCCGAGTAACCCCTTTGGGAAGTGTGGGAGTACCAGGGCCACACAGCAAGTTGCCACTACTAGAGTGTACCGACCATGGGGACTCCAGGACTTAATTGCGTGGAGTCAGCAAACTCCGCGTTTGCGGGAGGATCCCCAAAAGGTGTTACAAGTAGTTAGGGGAATATTTTGGGTTTATGACCCCACCTGGGGAGATCATGCTTATAGAAACTCTATTCACTCCAGATGAAAAACATGCAATATATGAGGCTAATAGGAGATGAGTGGAACAAGATGCAGGGGGTGGACAAATTAGATGGCTGCATGTAGGTCCAGGATGGAATATTAATAATGATGGGAATTATAGACAACTCCAATTAGCAAGGCAGGGATTAGAGGAGGCAATTTGATTAGCAGGACAGAGGACTGCAAATTGGTCAAAAATTAAAGAATGCCAGCAGCAATTAGATGAACATCCCTCAGCATTCCTCTCTCGCTTTTAAACAGATCCGCACATTTGGAGGAGGAATTGATCCAGAAGCCATGGCCAATCAGCCTCTTATAGTATCTACCTATGTAGATCAGACTGCTTCTGATATAAAAAAATATTTCTCCAAACATGTGCCCAACTGGCCAGGTAAATCCATTGATGAAATAGTTCGGTTAGCAACTTTTGTGTACAATGGGAGAGAAGAAGTAAAGAATAGAGAGAAAAGGAGACAGAAAAAGGAGGAAATTACTTTATTAGCTGCTGTACTACAAGATGGAGCTGCAGATTACAGAGGAAGAGGTCTAGGATGTGGAAGAGGTAGAGGAAGAGATATAGGACGTGGTATTAGGGTAGGACAGGAAAGAGGGTTACGAAGTGAACCCCAGACGAAAGGTAGAGGGATGACAGGAGGAGCTGGAAATTGTAATGCGGATTGCTGTTATTGTGGACAGTTGGGACATATGCAACGGGAGTGTCCTCTGCGACCGCGAACCCAAGCACCCGGAGTGGGGTATTGGGACCCTCCTTCATTGCAGTCGACCCGTGAAGGAACACAATGACTAGAAGGAGTTGGGTGTGACTGGCGATTCACAAATAAGCCACTCTTCTGATATGGATGAAGGGAAAAGGGAGTGGAATGTTTGTGAACTGTTAACTGTACCATTAACTATAGAAGGGGAACTAGAAGGGAAAATTAATGGGAAAACAATAAAATTTTTAATAGATACAGGAACTACCATGTCCCTACTAAATTTTATACCCAAAGGAGCCCTGTCAGGTACGTCAGTAAAAATTAGGGGAGTGTTAGGGGAAGAAGATATTCCAATTAGCAAACCTTTGTTATTGACGATAGGGGGGGGAAAGTATTTGGGGAAAATTTTTGTTAACTGGGAAATCTCCTGCCTGTCTGCTAGGACGGGATTTGTTGCAGGCTTTGGATGTAGATTTACGGATAAACCCCACAGGAATAGATATGATAATTATGGGAGCTAATGTAGTAACAGGGAAACTCCCTTCAAAAGAAATACCAGAATTGCTAGAATCAGTGCCAAAGACACTATGGAGTACATCATCCATGGATGCAGGATTACTGTTATCCACAGAACCAGTAGAAATTAAAACAAAAAAGGGACCCACTCCCGCGGTAAAACAATATCTAGTACCAAAGGAGGTGGAAAAAAGTATTCAGAAACAAATTAATCAATTCGTGAGACAAGGCATCTTGAGAGAATGTGTGTCTCCATATAATACTCCAATTTTACCTGTAAAGAAAAATCGTTTGGACAAAGATGGAGACCTGGAATACTGATTTGTACAGGATTTGAGAGCTATAAATCAATATGTGATAGGCCCACATCCTGTAGTCCTGGATCCATCGGCTGTATTGCTTCAAACACCATCCCAGGCAACTTATTTTTCGGTAATTGATTTAACAGCAGCCTTTTTCAGCCTACCTTTAGCTGAAGAAAGGCAGCCTCTTTTTCCTTTTACTTGGAAGGGTCAACAATTGACAAGGGCTCACTGCGTCTCCTACTATTTTTTCTCGAATTTTGAAAAATGATTTGAAAGACAGAAATGCCAAGAAAGTCTGTATTGATACAATATGTCGATGATTTATTAATAGCAAGTGAAACTTATGAGTCATGTAAAATTGACACTAATTATTTATGCACCATTTTAGTAAAAAGGGTCACCGAGCATCTCCATCAAAATTTCAGGTTTGTCAAAAGGAAGTGAAGTATTTGGGGTTTATATTAAAAGAAGGAGGGAGATTAATTGACCCTGAACGGGTACAAGCTATACTGGACATACCACAACCAGTGACAAAGAAACAAATGTGAGGATTTTTAGGAGCAGTGGAATTTTGTAGGCCATGGATACCAGGATTAGGGGAATTAACAAAACCCTTAACTCAGGTTACTAGACAGAAAGAATTAGAACCAATATCATGGACGGCTGAAAGGAAAAAGGCTTCTGAAGCAGTGAAAAGGGCTTTAGTATCAGCTCTGGCATTAGGATTACCAGACTATCAGAAACCTTTCAGTTTATATGTACACGAAAGAAAAGGAGTAGCTAGTGGGTATTAACTCAAACCTTAGGACCATTCCAGCATCCAGTGGCTTATTATTCTAGTCAGTTAGATGCAGTTATATTAGGCACACCTGGATGTGTTAAAGCCATAGCAGCTGCAGCAATAATCCTAGAAAAAAGTAATTCTATAATCTTGGGACATTCAGTGACTGTATATGTCCCACATGAAGTGGAAATTCTCTTGAAGCAATATGCCACCCAGGCCTTCTCCCCATAGCGTGCTCATAAATATGAACTGATTTTACTTACTGCTGACAACGTCACACTCAAGCGCTGTACTAGCCTCAACCCCGCTACCCTGTTGCCAACGCCAGATGAGGGAGAACCAAGTCATAGCTGTATACAAGTGATTGAAAATTCCAGTAAACCACGGGATGATCTAACTGATGTACCATTGTTAAATGCTGACTTAACCTTCTACGTCGATGGCTCTTCTTATTATGTAGACGGGAAAAGACGAACTGGGTATGCTGTTGTAACCGATCGTGAAGTCATTGAATCTGCAGCATTGCCAGGAAACCTTAGTGGCCAGGGGGCTGAACTGATAGCTCTAGTGGGAGCGGCCCATTTAGGGAGGGGTAAATAAGTAAATATTTACACAGACTCTAGATATGCTTTTGGAATCTGTCATGCTATTGGAATGTTATGGAAAGAAAGAGGGTTCCTAACATCTGCAGGGAAACGAGCAGCTAATGGACAAGAAATAAGAATTCTTTTAGAAGCCATAAAAGAACCAAAGAGCATCGCTGTAATACATTGCTCTGCCCACAGTAACAAACAAACTGTGGTTGCGGGAGGAAATGCTTTTGCAGATGCAGCAGCGAAGGCTGCAGCCCGCCAACCTCTTATTGCACAGTTAACTTTGACAGAACCTGAGAAAATTCCAGAGATCAGTGATTCCACTTCATTGTATCAGGATGTGACATTGGAAGAACAAGAAAATTGGAAGAAATGGGAGGCACAGAAAGAAGAAACAGGTATGTGGACCATAGGAGGCAAACCTATCCTACCTAAGAGGTATTTAATACCAGCTGCGTGGTGGTATCATGAGAAAAGTCATGGAGGAATACATGCAATTGCTGAACAAATACAATGGGCATGGGCAGCACCCGGACTTTATATCACCATTAAACCAATTCTATCTGGATGCCCTACTTGTCAAGCATATTCGGACAAGCGAGAAGCAAAAGAAAAGGGAGGAAGGCCTTGGGCATATTATCCTTTTCAAAAATTGCAAATTGATTATGCGGATATGCTGGCTGTAAATGGTTTTGAACATCTATTAGTAATGGTAGATCAATTATCAGGGTGGGTGGAAGCTTTCCTCACTAGAAAAGCTGACACGGGAGGAGTGGTTAAAGCTCTATTAAAAGAGATAATCCCAAGATATGGGGTTTCAGAAGTAATAGATTCAGATCAGGGATCGCATTTTTCTGCTACAGTTATAGGGCGGGTGTATAAAACCTTAGTAATTAAAAGGGAATTACATACCCCATATCACCCTCAATCTTCCAAACAAGTAGAAAGGATGAATTGGACAATAAAAACTAAATTGGCGTGAGTCTGTACCCATTCGGGCTTAAAATGGCCTGATGCACTAAATTTGGTGTTGTGGGATATTCGAAACACCCCAAAACAATCAAGTGGACTGACTCCTGCAGGGATATTATTTGGGCAACATTTAGTGGTACCCAGCACATACGTACCAGCAAAAACAAGTCTATTAGATGGGGATGAACAAGTAACCCAATATGTGTTAGCCTTACAGGAAACCTTTAAGAAATGGCGAGAAATAGCCCAACTGACTCAATCTGTTCCGACAGGGATACGAGTTCACTCTTTTAGTCCAGGAGATAAAGTGTTATTAAAGGTGTTCAGTCGAAAACAGAAATTAGACCCAAAGTGGGAAGGACCTTATGAAGTACTGTTAAGTTCTTTACTTTGCTGTTAAACTTCCAGGAGAAGAACAGTGGATTCATCATTCACATATAAAGCGGCTGACTGAACCAGGTGATCTTGGATCCGCCACATGAGCTAAGCTGTACAGATTATCAAATGTCACAAGGGTGGTTTGTAACATTGCTTGCGTTGTGATCTTTATTCTTCTATTCCGAACGTGTAAGTTATATTGTAGAAAAATCTAGAGAACTCCAGCTGAGATAAAGAGGTAAAATGTGGAAATATATTTATCTTCTGTTCCTATTTATATCTAATATCGCAGCCATAAAACTGACAGCAGGATTAAATGGATATCCTTCAGAACTGACAGTAGGGTTAAATAGATATCCTTTAGGATCAGATGAAAATTGGGAACAAGAAATTAACCAAACTGACAAGTCCAGTGTGTCAGTAACTATAAATTGTATTGACTCTTGGTGGCCAGGTAAGACATTCTTTGCCTGGTGCTGGAGAGAAGATTTTGCTGAAAACTTCCACCTTACGTTTCTCAGGTCTCAGCAGTCCCCGGTGATGTGTTATAACGAACGCTCTTGTAATGCAAGTGTAACCTGTAATTCTACTCAATTAGTTTTAACCTGCACCATCAGTAATGTGCTTCCAACATCCTCTCCTACTCTAGCTGCTTCCCCGATGCTTTCCCTTTTAACTTCCCCTCCGGTCACTGTACCCACAACCCGATCACCTCCACGGATCTCATACATAGGGCCATATGCAGTTAAATGAATGGGAATGCAAAAAGTACTAACTAGTCCAATTTGGTCCCTAAAGAGAGTTGAGTTAAGTATGCAAACTAATGCAAGTGAAATCAATCCACAATGCAGTCCATTTTTATCCACAGCTTATGCCGGATGAGTAACCTCGTTGCATAAAAGGGATGTAACTACTGAATTCAGGGCTAAAAGAGATGTAACAGGTCTTCTAGGAACAGGATTGGGAATATTAAATAGTATAGATTCCGAAATTTTAATGAATGAACTTAATACAGCCACCATGGATTTGACTAAATTAGAATATCCATTGAAGTCCTCCCTGTTATCCTTGGGAGAAACTCAGTGGCTCCAATCTAATGTGTTATTGACATGGAAAGAGATTTCTGAGAAGGATAAAAAAAACCATTGCTTACTGCATTAGGAACAGTCCAAGAAAATGCATCCTTAGCCCTCAGTTGTATACAAGAACAACTATGGATACGATCAGTGGTAGCAGCTGTTATACGAGAAGGAGAAAATGGAATATTACCTGCAGAAATAAGGAAAATAATTTGGAATAATGTTACCCAATTTGAAAGGGATTATCAAGCCTGGTGGAAACTGGTAAATTTTACATATCATTTTGAAAATGATAGTGTCACAACATTCGTCCTAACTATTTCAAATGCATCTGTATCAAATATCTACCCAGTAGTCACATTGGGATTAAATCGTAATGATACTATTTTGTTCCCTTTAGAGCATAGGCTATGAGCAGAAAAATTAGAAGGAAAATGGAAAACTATAGATGTAAGTGCATGTGTGATTCGAGAACAATATGGATTTATCTGTGAAGGAGATACATTACAGGCACAGGATATTTGTTTAGATACTGAACAAAATGTATGTCAGTTTGAGATACATCCAAGTAACCACCAATAGGGATGAATTTAACCTTGGTAGAAAAATTGCTCCAACATGAGGAATTGCAACGGATGGTTCAAGAAGTAAAACAGCAAGGACAAAAGACTCTGATAACTGTACACCACGATAGTGAAGAAATCCACCAAATAATAGAAAGAATCAAGAAAATAGGAGAACATCACTGGTGGGAAACACTATTCGGATGGTCCCCTCGGCGACAACCATTTATAACTGTGTTACACCCTGTTGTTGTTTTGTTTGTATTGATTTGCTTTTACTCCCTTGTAACACTTTCATTGTATATCAAGTTGTGGCGCTTAGCATGTAGATGAGAACGTTTCCAATTATACCTTATGTAATGCAACAAAATAATTTGTTGGTAAAAAGAAAAAGGGAGGAGTAATGTTAAGAAATTTAATGGTAGTGTTAAGGCCTAGCTGATTAGAAAATAGTCAAGCATGTTTGCACTGGAAAGTTCTGGAAACCATTGGGCTATCACCACATGTCTTGTTTATCTGAAGCTGCAAGGGAAGAAGAAAGCTAACCCTGCCCAGAGACAGGGAAGATAGCCAATGGAGAGTGAGAAGACCCCAGACCTGATGTTTCTATTGGATCGGACAATTGCGTGAGGAACGGGTAACTGCGACCGTAGGGGTATAAATACACAGGGAATTTTCCATTCGGGAATCTCTCTTCCGAGGCACCCAGCTCGAGCTGTTCCTGTTACTTAAATAAAGAGTTAAACAGAGAATTCTTGACTCAGCATGTTAAGACTCTCGGAGACCCAGTGAGTATACGATATTTTTGTAACAGTCACAGGGCCTGGTTCTTAAGGGGGGGACTTCAATATCCCTGACATTCACTGGAAGGGCAAACCACAGGGTGCAAGCAGTCCAGGAGATTTCTGGAGGGTGTCAGGGACAGCTTCTAAACACAGCTCCCTGATGGACCAGTAAGGGTGACGCTCACCTGGATCTGGTACTCGCACATAAGGAAGCACGGATCAGGGATGTGATCATCTGTGGAAACCTTGGCTGCAGTGACTATGGAATAGTGGAGTCCTAGATCGTGAGGGCAGTGAGGAAGGACAATAGTAGTGTACAGACTCCGGCCTTCAGAGGAGCAGTCTTGGGCCTCTTCAGGGGACTGGTGGGGATCCCATTGGAGGCAGCTCTGAAGGGCAATGGAGCTCAGGAAAGCCAGCAGGTCTTTAAGGACAGCAGCCACCAAGCACAAGGATGGTCCATAGCAATACCCATTAGAACTAGGAGACATCTTGGGAGATTGGCTTGGTTAAACAGGATAGTGTTGTCCACCAAAGTAGGGATGGTGAAACCAAAGCTCCCCAAGGGTAGACGCTTGCAGCAGATGTCAAGGGCATGAAGAAGAGCTGCTACTACTCCGCTAACACAGAAAGAATGAGGAAAGAACACCTGGCCTCACTGCTGAATGGGACAGGGGCTCTAGTAATAGCAGATGCAGATAGGTCTGAGGAACTCAGTGCCTTCTTCGCTTGAGTCTTCACCAGCAAGGTCTCCTGAGCTGTTGTGCCTCAAGTCAGGGCTCCAGAAGAGAAAAACAGCCAGCAGGGCATAAGGGTTGAGTGAGGGATTGCTTGTAAGTACTCAGCCCATGCAAGTCTCTGGGATGGGATGGGCTGCATCCAAGGACACTGAGAGGGCTGGCCAACATCATAACAATGCCAGTCTCTATCAACTTTTGAAAGGTTGTGAAGATCAGGGGAGGTCCCAATGACCAGAAAAAGGAATAGGTTCTGCCCATCTTCCAAAAAGGTGGCAAGGAACACCCAGGGAACTGCAGGCCCTTCAGCCTCACTTTGGTGAAGAGTGTGTCATGGAGCAAATTCTCTTCGATCACATTTCTGGGCACATGAAGAATGTGCCTGGGAACAGTCAGCATGGATTTACCCAAGGTAAATCACTCCTGCACAACCTGATTGCTTTCTGTGATAAAAGACCTGTGATTGTGGAGGAGCAGAAAGTACTGGATGTCATTTACCATGATTTTAGCAAGGTGTTGGACACTGTCTCCATGAATATTCTTGAATGCAATAAGGCATTACAATACGATGGGTGGACACCCGAGTGGGTAAAAAGTTGGTTGGATGATTGAGCTCAGAGGGTTTCTTTGAATGGGTCGTGCTTTACCAGGAAGCCAGGTAAAGGTGGAGTATGCAGGGGTCTATACTGGGACCTGTCCTGTCTATCAGGTTCATCAGTGACCTGGAGGATGCAACTCTCATCACGTTTGTAGATGACACCTCATCAGGAGAAAGAGTCATATGTTTGAGGGCTGCCATTCAGAGGGACCTCAGCAGGCAGGAGGAATGGACTGTCAGGAAATTCGACAAGGGCAAATGCCAGGTCCTGCACCTGGGACAGACCAACACCCTGCAGTGATATGGGCTGGGGAATGCCCAGCTGGGCAGCAGCTCTGCAGAAAAAGGACTTGGCAGTCTTTGTGGGCAGTGAGCTGAACATCAGCCAGCAGCATGCCCTGGCAGCAAAGGAGGCCACAGCATCTTGGGCTGCATGATCAGGAGCACAGCCAGGAGATGGAGGGAAGTGATTATCCCCCTCTACTCAACGCTTGTTAGAGCACATCTAGATACTGTGTCCAGTTGGTGCTGCCTGTAGAAGAATGCTGTTGATCACATGCAGTGCGTCCAGTGGCAGGCCCCCAAGGTGGCTGGGGGCTGCAGCACTTGCCCTGTGAGGAGAGGCTGAGGGAATGGTTTTGTTCACTGCAGAAAAGGGAAGGTTTTGGGGAGGACTCATAGCAGCTTCCCAGCTCAAGGTTGCCACTGATAATGAACCAGGTTTCATGGCAGGAGAATGAGAGGCAATGGTTATAAGCTGAAACAAGTGCAGTCAAGATTGTATAGAAGGAAGAAAAATCAATGAGGATCCTGCAGCATTTGAAGTGGGGTCCAGAGGGGTTATGGACTCTCTCTTCTTGGAGGCTTGCAGGATTCAGCCGGACAAAGCCCTGAGGAACGTGGTGTGAATTCGATGTTGATCCTGATGTGAGCAGGGAGTTGGACTAGAGAGCTCCCAAGGTCCCTTCCAGCCTGAACGATTTGGTGATTTTGTCCTCTCTGCCGAGAGCCATTGCAATTCTTGCAGGCAGCAAATCCTTTTCTGCACATGGGTTAGCACCTGACATGGCCTCCCCAGAGCCATGCTCTCCTAGTGCTGTGAGGTTGCCTCTTGGGCCTGAAAGGTTTTCAGTTCAAGGTTTCAGTATGAGTGATTGCTTGTCCTCAGTGAGCCCTCTTCACAGCCTACAACACCGGTACGTTACAACACAATGCCAAATGAGTGTGACATATGCAGAAAATCATGTTGTGAGGGTGACTGCACTCTAACGTCCATGAAGTCCTTTGCTGATCCAATAATATCCAGAAGGACTGGAAGAGCCTTAAACCTCCTAGGCACACTTAGGTAATGTTGACTTTGTCACTATGTCAGTCTGAGGGAGTCTGAGCTGCGTTTGTTCAGCCTGGAGAAGGGATGGCTTTGGGGACACCTAATACCAGCCTCCCCATGCCCACCAGGACGTCACCAAGAAGATGGAGCCAGGTTCTTCGCCACTGTGCATGATGGGAGGATGAGGGCCAATGGGCATTAGCTGAAACAAGAGCTGTCAGGCTGGGTGTAAGGAAAAACATTTGACCCATCCAGACAGCCAAGCACTGGGGCAGGTTGCCCTGAGAGGCTGTGCCATCTCCATCCTCAGAGGTTTTCAAGTCCTCAATGAGTAAAGGCCTGAGAAATCTGGACCTGATAGCTGACTGTGCTGTGGGAAGGAGGTTGGGGTCCAGATATCCTGAGGTCCCTTCTAGCCGGAAAGATTCTGCATTTCCTTCCACACTGCATCTTCTCTTTTGACATTAGGGAAAACATTTAGCTTCACCCGTGACCATAGAAGTAGGTCAGACACAAATATGACCATATCAACTGCATGTTCCCTGTCCTGCTCCAGTCAGAGTCATTCAGCTTCAGGAGTGCTTGGCAGGTACCCCCAAATAGTCATGTTTTTTCTTTTGCTTCACCTTTTATTCCATTTTTCCCTCTTTTCCACCTTCCAAGTTCTTCTCCTTTAACATCCTGATACCCTCCCATGAAGTCAGCCAACCCGTCTTTACCCTTTCCCCCTTGACCCTGGATTTGCTTTCTTTGTACATTCACTTGGCTTTTCTGAGATGCTTGCCATGGTGATGCCTACCTTTGCCAGCAGTCCCTTTAAACAACTACCTCCTTTTTTTATGTGCAGTGTCCTGCAGGTCCTCCTGTTGTTATCCTGTCAGAGGCACCGTAAGACAGGATGAGCCATCTGCACACACTCATTTACAGCTGACACAAGGGAGCTTCAGTCCAGAGGGGCCTTGAGAAACTTGGGGATTTGGCCAACAGAAACCTCATGCTGTCGTACAAGGAGAAGTGGTAGGTCCTGCATCGGGGGACAGACCAGCCCGTGCATCAGGTCAGGCTGGCACCTGACCATCAGAGGAGTGACCCTGAGGAGAAGGGCCTGGACATTATGAGGGATGCCATATGAGCCAGTGGTGCATGCTCACTGCAAATGAGGCCAGCTGCATACGAGGCTGCTTCAGGAAGTGTGTGGCCACCCAGACAAGTGGAATTATTATGCCCCTCGACTCAGCCCTGGTATGGCCACATCTGGAATATTGTGTCCCAGTGTGGACTGCCCAGTGCTGGAGGAACGGGGAGCAACTGGAGAGGGTCCAGAGGAGTCTTCCAAGATGGGGTTAGTGTCCTGAAGCACAGCGCCTGTATGGAGAGGCTGAGGGATGTGGGCTTCTTCAGCCTGGTGAAATGGAGGCAAAGGGCGGTACAGTAGTAGCCTCCAAGTGCTTGAAGAGATCATGAATCTTTTCTTGGTAGAGGCAAACAGCATGAGAAGGGGAAACCAGGCTAAAATGTGAGCTCACAACTCAGCTCCAGGGCAATAAGGCAGCATACAAGAAGCGGAAAGAAGGATATGCAGCAAAGGAGGAATTCAAAAATATTGTCCACTAAAGTAGGGATGGTGTTAGGGAAGCCAAAGCTCTCAGAGGGTACACACTGGCAGGGGACATCAAAGGCATGAAGAAGAGCTGCTATTGCTTCAGGAACGGTAAAGAATAAAAGGAAAACGGTGGCACCTTGCTGAAGGGGGCAGAGAATCTAGTAAGAGCAGATGTAGGGAGGTCTGAGGAGCTCAGTGCCTTTTTGGCTTCCATCTTCACCAACAAGGTCTCCCGGGCTGTTGTGCCTAGAGTCAGGGCTGCAGAGGAGAAAAGCAACCAACAGTGCATGAGGGCTGAGTGAAGGATGACTTGCAAGAACTCCAGCCCTACAAGTCGGTGCGCTTGGAATGGCTGCACCCAAGGACACTGAGAGAGCTGGCCGCTGTGATAGCAAGGCTGCCCTCTGTCATCCTTGAGTGGTCGTGGAGATGGGGTGAGGTCCCAATAACTGAAGAAAGGCAAACATTACATCCACTCTCAAGAAAAGCCCAGAAGGCAACTCAGGGAACGACAGGCTGTTCAGCCTCAATTGGTTGAGGAGTGTGTCATGGAGTGAGTCCACTCATTTCTGGGCACATGAGGGAGAAGAGGGTGATAGGGAAGAGGCAGCATGGATTTGCCCAGGGTAAAGTGTGCCTCACCACCTGATTGCCTTCTAGGATTGCATAGCTCTATTTGTGTTTGGAGAACAGAAAATGTCTTTCGACTTGATTTGAGCAAGGTGTTTGACACTGTCTCCCACAATATCCTTGTGGAATACAATTTAGAAATGTACCACCTAGATGGGTGGACAACCAGATGACTTGATTAGTCACATGGAAGAGGCAATACTCACTGTGCTTGTTGAGGACAAAAAAACTGCAGGGGACTCCAGCCATATGCTTGAGGGCTGCCATTCAGAGGGCCCTAGACAGGCAGGAGGAATGGGCTGTCAATACATGGAGTCCAGGGCATGAGCCACCTCCTCTGCAGCCAGACCTCTGCCAGATGAGAGATGAGCATCTCTCCTGCCACAGACCCATTTCATGCTGCCTGACAAGGGGGCTGAGAGCGACTGCCCTGCAATGTCATTGTCTGTGAGGCGGCATGCCCAACTGGGTAAGCTGAAGGCTTTCCCAAGCCCCCTCTGTCTCTCTCTCCTTGCCTCCTTCGGCACCAGGATCATGGTGTTGCTCCTTGTTTCCCCTCCTGTCCATGCTGCTCCTCTTCTTGCTCTTGGAACAACTTCTTTGCACTGCTGCCAGATGGGATGAGAAGCGTGATGCTTTCTTGTATCTGAAAATTTCGAAGAAGGAGGAACTGATCAGGGATGGGATAGGAAGTGTCAGCCTTATCTACAGTGACCATGAAAACGTGGATTCCCAGATCCTGAGGAGAGTGAGGAAGGACAGCAGCACAATACAGACCCTGCACCTCAGGGGAGCAGACTTTGGCCTCTTCAGGGGACTGGTGGGGGAATCCAAGGGGGGCAGCTCTCTAGGGCCCAGGAGCTCAGGAAAGCCGGCAGGTCTTTAAGGACAACACCTGCCAAGCACAAGGATGGTCCATCCCGATTCTCAGTAAAACTAGCAGATATCTCAGGGGACCAACTTGGCTAAACACCGACTCGCACCTTAGCTCCAGGGTGATAGGGCAGCATACAGAGGGGCAAGAAGGGAGAGGCAAAGGAGGCTGTTGAGCGAGTGAAGGGTTAACAGGACTGAAAAAGTCTGCCAACTAAGGAGTCTGCATGGACCCGCAGGGAGGGAGGAAGTGATGCGGATGTGTTGTGGTCTTGCCTCGCTAGCAGGGTCCTTCCAAACAGACAAACAGCCCTGTTGTTATGAAATTCGCGGAAGTCAGCGAAAACAGTATTTGCCCAGAGTCCCAGCTGTATAAAAAAGGAGACTTGGATACTAAAGACCGTTTCAAAATTATTATTATGAGCCCACAAATTAACGAAATTAGAGAAGTTAGGGATTGAGCAATGAGTGTAGTCGGGTCAAGCTGTCTACATGAAGATGGTGGCGAGACAAACGAGGCAAAGGAGGAAGCGATGTGAAAACATTGCAGTCCACCTCTGTGTTTCGCAAGGAGCAAAAGACCATGATCACAGAACTTAACTCTGACCCATGATAACCTTCAGCTCATTACACCCTATTTTAATATTATCTTGCACACCCCCTCCCAATTAGCATACCAGGAAGGGGCGGGAAATGAATAATAAAGCAAAAAAAGGCCAATGAGAAGCAGCTCTACGAATATGCAACTATTCATGAATCAGCATTGATGACATTTGCCCAGAATCCCAGCCAGGTATAAAAAAGGGTCACCGAGCAGGAGAGTTTGAGCAGGGACGGGAACGTCACCTGACCATCCTCTCCAGCTGGACCGTGAGTATTTCCCCCCCTCCCCTTTTCCTGGGACGCTGGGTTAAGGTAACTCCTCGCGAGGTTGAGAGCCCTCTCGTTAAGAGAGTAAACCAAAAGCTTGCAAGTAGTAACTCCTCGAATTTGAGAGACCTCTCGCTAAGAGAGTGAACCAAGAAAGCTTTCAAGTAGGATATACAGTGCTTTCAGTTACTAGCACAGTAACTGACTATTTCGGGTTATCCTTTCTAAATCAGTAATTGCATTGTATCGGGTTATCCTTTCTAAATCAGTAATCAATGATTTCTTGTTATCCTTTGAATCAATAATTGATGATTTCGGGCTATCCTTTCAGGCTATCCTTTCTAAATTAGTAATTGCATTATTTTAATGGATGTTACTAACCTAAGAGCTTGCGTGAGGAAGTAAACATAGTTTTTTTATTATATTACTGTCTCAGTCGTTACTATCAAACCATCGTAGCATGACAGAGGCATTTAGAAATATTGTCCAGGGTCATAGGCTTGGTGTTAGGGAAGAAAAAACTCCCCTAGCACTGACACTTGCAGGGCATGTCAAGGGCCTGAAGATGAGCTGCTACTGCTTCCATAAGAATCAAAGAATAGAAAGGAAAATGTGGCCTCACTGCTAAATGGGACAGGGAATCTTGCAGCAGCAGATGCAGATAGGTCTGAGCAACTCAACCCCTTGTTAGCTTCCGTTTCCACAAGCAAGGTCTTCCGGGCTGTTGTGCCTTGAGCCAGGACTCCAGAGGAGGAAAAAAAGCCAACAGTGGATGAGGGTTGTGAGGGATTACTTGTGAGAACTCAGACTATACAAGTCAATGAGGTTGGATGGGCTGCAGCCGAGGATGCTGTGAGAGCTGAGTGCTGTCCCTGCAAGGCCACTCGCTATCATCTTTGAAAGGTTGTGGAGATGGGGTGAAGTCCCAATGACTGCAGAAAGGCAGTTGTTACATCCATCTTCTAAAAAGGCCACAAGGACAGCCTGGGGAGCTGCAGGCAGTTCAGCCTCACTTGGGTGAGGAGTGAGTCATGCAGTGAATCCTATCAGATCACATTTCTGGGCACATGAAGGAGAAGCAGGTGCCTGAGAACAGTTAGCATGCATTTATCCAGGGTAAATTCTGCCTAACCAACCTGATTGACCTCTATCATTAAAAAAAAAACCCTCTAATTGTGGATGGAGAAGAGTAAATGTCCTTTACCTAGACTTTAGCAAGGTGTTTGACACTATCTCCAATAATATTCTTGTATTCACGTTAGAACATTTCAGTCTAGAAGAGTAGACAGCTGGATGGGTAAAAAGCTGCTTGGATGACCAGAGGCTCAGAAGGCAGTGGTGAATGGTAGTACTCTTCCTGGAGGCCAGGGAGAAGTGGAGCACCCAAGGGTCTCTCCAGGAACTTGTCCTGTTTATCATCTGTATCAGTGACATGGAAGAGGCAGCACTCATCATGCCTGTAGTTGAGGGCTGCCATTGAGAGGGAGCTAGACAGGCAGGAGGAATGGGCTGTCAGGAACCTCACGGAATTCAATAAGGACAAATGACAGGGCTTGCACCTGCGATAAACCAACACCCCACTGTGTTACAGGCTGGGGCCTGAGGGCCTGGGGAACAGCTCTGTGGAAAAGGACCTGAGGGTGCTGGGGGACAGGAGGCAAAACATGAGCCAGCAGCGTTCCCTGGCAGCAAAGAAGGCCAGAAGCATTGTGGGCTGTATGAGCAGGAGCACAGCCACGAGGTGGAGGGAAATGGTGATCGCCTCCTAGTCAGTATTCATTAGAGCACATCTAGAACACTGCATCCAGGTTTGGGTTCCCAGAACAAGAAAGAGGTTGATAACTGGGAGCGAGTCTGGCTGAGGCCCCCACAAGAGTCAGGGAGCTGGAGCACTTGCTCTGTGAGTATGCATTGGAAATTGTTGCCCACACAGCATTGTACAGTCTCCTCCTTTGGAGGTTTCCAAGACCAGACTGGATGAAGTCCAGAGCAACCTGGTCTGACCCCAGAGCTGACCCTGCTGTGAGCAAGGACATTGGGATAGAGATCTCCTGAGGTCCCTTCCACCCTGAAGGAGTCCATGATTCTTCCCACTCTCGATCTTCGCTTGTTAATGTCAGGGAAAGCACGCAGGTGCCCTGTGACAGTGGAAGCAGGCCAGCTTTCTTCTCCTCCTCCATTCAGATGCAGGGCTTCTTGGCAGGAATCCCCAAGACAGCCCTGATTAATCCTTGGCTTCACTTTTAATTTCTTTTTTTTTTTTCTTCCACCCCTCCTAAGTCTGTCTCTTTTACCATCCTGATCCCTTCTCATACAGCCCACACCACACCTGCTCATCCTTAGCTCATTGGCACTGTTTTTTGTTTTGTTTTGTTCTGACACAGAGGAGCTTTGGTCATGAAGGATCTTGAAAAACTCGGGTGATTCAGACAACAGATACCTCATGAAGATTTACAAGAGAAGAGTCAAGTCCTGTGCCTAGGTGGGAATAACCCCATACATGAGGAGAGGTTGAGGGATCTGGTTTTCTTTAGCCAGGAGGCAAAGGGCAGTATACTATTAGCCTGTGACTGCTTGAAGGGTGGTTTCAGAGATAATAGAGATTTTCTTGGCAGTGGGAAAAAGCATGAGAAGGGGAAAGAGCCACAAAGTGCATCTTGAGAGGTTCACACTGGACTTCAGGTCAAAAGAATGTCACTTGTAGGGCAGTGCTGTGGTGCAACAGGTCACCCAGAGGGAGTCTGTGATCAGCCCCTGGCTCTGTGTTTCAAGGAAAAGCAAGGGAGGACAGGAAGACATCAGGAGAGGTGGGGACATCCCAGCGTGAGAGCAAGGTGGGGAAGCAGTTTGGGTGTTTACAGTCTGCAGGGAAACAGGCACAGGCATGGGAAAGCATAGGCCAGCCTGTGATGGAGATGACCCAGAGCATTGCCAAGGCTGAAAGCTCCCAACACAGCTAGGTCTTTGTCTTTTTGGCTATTGCTGGTGTCTCTGACACTGAGGCCCCCGAGAAGACGCTGTTTCCTTCAAGCACTGTGGCCTTGCTGCCTCCTTGTCCCTTGGGAGCTCAGGAGGTGCCATATCATGGTCCTGCACTTGGCATTGTGCACCCACACCTGCAAACTGCCCCCAGGGAGAGCCCTGAGCAATGCAGGATGGAAAGCATCACTCTACCCAGGGGCTGGCTGTCAGGGCCTGGTCACTCTGCTTGATAACACACATCAAGGTTGACTTGGCATCACAGCCACCCTCACATTGCCTTTGCCTACCTGCAATCAGGGCCTCCAACTTTCTGCTCTAATCAGCCCCTGGGGAGCCTTTGTTGGTAAGGGCCCTCAGTGGGACCCATTATCTTTCCAAGAAACTTGGGATTTACTTCGAGACGTTTCTTCAGTCTCTTCTCAGCATCTGAGGTTCATGGGCTAAGCACCAAATACACCCAAGGGATCTTTAAAACACAAAAAAACCCTAAGGAGCCATGCCTCTTTCCATAATTTTCTTCAGTTTGTCAATTCTTGTGTCGCTAATTGGAAAGTTTGCAGCAGTGTATTGAAATTAGGCAGATTTCAATGAGCACCTGAAAAAGAAAGATGTTTGCTTCTTAAGCTTTCTTTGTTCTTCAGTTTTCAGAATAAGCGATACCCACATTCTCCAACTGATATTGATCCAGAGCGTCTCCTAATGTAGTCTGGACATGTAGGAAAAGCAGCATTTTTGATAGGAGACGTGTATGGAGAACCTTCCTCCCCAGCTCCCCAGCCCTGCCATTTCCCTCATCAGCCACTGGGGACTTCACATCACTCCTGTTAAAATCTAACCTTTTTCCACTCAAGTCTCTAGCTCATGTGCACCAATTCCCACCTGCTTTCCTTGGAGAACTAGCTGCAAACGGACAAAGAAGGGTTGTCTTAATTGCAAACAAACAAAAATAAAATTTGGAACAGTTTAATAAAAGATAAAAGACACTCCTCAGTTGTATGTCAAGTCCACGCTGCCTCCAGTGAGGTCCGCTGCCCACAAGACATAACCTTCCTTGAAATGTTTTCCACAGATAGATAGGAAAGGATAGACACAACAAAGGAGCTGGCTAAAGAGACAAGGAGACTGCTGAAAGACGAGGCAAGCTTCAGACTCGCAGAAGCTCAGAGCAGCAACTGGAGAGTTGAGAGGTATCTGAATGGATAATAGCAAGGGGAGGAGGAAAACTGGAAACTGCATATGCCCAGATCGTCTGGTGCAAAGATGACTTTAGAAATGATCAGTTTAATCAGATGATGTGGAAATATGTGAGAGAGCACTGAGATTACATCCACAGCCTAATAGACAGAGCAGTGGAAACACAAGGTCAAGGGCAGATCAAGATTTCTTCTCCCCAGATTCATATCCTTCCTGAAGATTTCCACTATTTCATCATAGGAAAACATTGACATTAAAATCAGCCAATCATTTGAGCTGAGGAAAGTGTGCTCATATTTTTGAAATGTTGAAAACAGTTCTTCCCCTTTCCAGGCACAGCTCAGGGGTCCAACCACAAGCACCCAGTGGCAATGGGAGAGGCCCTGGTGTCTCTGAGGGACCTGCCTGGGCCTGGCAGCTCTCACAGGGGACCTGCGGGAGACTGGAGCCCCACAGAGCTGCATATGGAGGCTGGGCAGAGGGGACCAGGGCACCTGCAATGGCACCAGCCATCCATGACCCTGTGAGTGCATCCAACTCCAGCTCTGAAAATCACTTTCCCTTTCAAAAAAAAACAAAGAATCTCCCCAAAAGAGCAGTGTATCAAAAAAGAACCAAACAACAAAGGGCAATAAGAACACAAAGAAGTTGCAAAAGATGAAAAGTGTAAGGAAACATGTATATTTTTTGCTTTAGATAATATATTTAATTTCTTTCTTGTTTCTTTTTTATTGGCAGTTTCTAAAGATTTCTTTTATAATAGGGCCTACACTATTAAAAAATGATAGTTCTGTGTCTCGCACAAGTCCACTGCCCTCAAACCACTCCCTGCACTGGATCTTCTTTGACACTCCTTAATCTTTGCACACAGTGAGTCGCACCACGAGGTGTCGAGCTCTCACAACTGATAGAGGGAAGCAGCCTGATCAGCTTCAGTGAAAATGCTCTATTTATCAATGGCCTAATTTGCACCAATCTCAACGTACCTGTGTTACAGTGACTTCTTAAAGGAGTCCCTACACATCTAGCCACAAACCCTTTTCGTTCCCTGCATGGTCATGAAGTGCGACTCCATTTTAGGCAACAACAGGGATGGGAATTATCTCACCTGATGACACACCCCTTCAATGCAGATGTCTCTGGCTAACCCAGTTGTCTGGACTTTCCTTTCTAGTCAATGGAAAGAAAAAAGTTGTCCCACTGAGAGGTCTTGAGATGCTCCTCCTGGTGACCAGCCAGTGCTCCAGAAAGGCTCCCATAGATCCTGGGTCACATTTCCCCTTGCCACATGGGAACACAGCTACACAGGGCATCTCAGGCAGCAATGGCCTCTAGATGTGTCTATAAGGGCCTGAATGTAAAGTTCTCGTCACTGGGTGAAATCTTTGAAAAAAATAGCTCCTTGCAAGAAATGAAAAATACCCTTCATTTTCAGAACTTCAAACGTTCTTTATCAATTGTAATGAATATTTTCTTTCTTTTTGATTGACAGCACCATATGCATGCACTACAGAAATTACTCTATGTGAGTGTATATATTTATATAGATGTACAGTTAGTCAACGCGATACATTTCCTACCAACACTCTGAATGGAGAAACTTGGTTCTGAGAAACTACTGTATTCCAATTGACATGTCTCCTCTCTCTTCTTCTGCCTCTCTGTCCTCTCTTCCTCTGCCTAGTCTGTCTTTACAGAGGCTTCATGGCCCCTCTGCCCTCCAGGGAAGTCTCCTGTGGGATCCTGCCAGGCACATCCTGAAGGAGCTGAAATCAGCTCTCCTGCAGCCCTGGGCTGTGCTTCGCCTTTTTGTCACTTCACCATCTTGTGATCATTTCAGCTATGGCTGCCCTCAGCCTTTACATCCCCATCTCGACCTGTTTCGCTTGTGACTGACAGAGTCCAGCCGTTGTTGGCTCATTGATTGCCTGTGCCAAGAAATTGTTTTCAACACTCTCCAGGAATCTCCTGGGCTGCTTGTGCCCAGGCCGACTACCCTGCCAGCAGATTTCAAGGTGGCTAAACTATCCTGTGAGAACCACGATCTGTGACCACGAGGTTTCCCCCAGCTGCCTACACAAGGTTTTAGCTGCTTCCCTTCCCTCCTCAGGCAGCCATCAGCAAACACTACCAGAATGTCACCCAGACTCATGTGTCCTCTTGTCCTTACTACAAGGTCTCAGCTGACTCATCACCTGCTCCAAGGAAAAGCCCTGCACACCCCTTTGCACAGAGCATACCTGCACCTCCTCGCCATCCTGGCCTGCCTTCCCCAGGAGCTGAGTTTCAATTTGCCACGTGAGCTCTTCCATCACGTGTGTGTAATTCCTTGGGGATAGGGGAGAGGGAGGTGCCAGTAAAGGGGACATGACTGGGATGTTGAATGTGGGGCCCAGAAGAGGGGCAGGGGAGAAAATCATGGAAGTGACACACGTGCAGTGTTGATGGTGAGGTCACCTCTTGTACAGGAGCCTCATGGGCTGGGTTCTGATAGGTGTCGTTCTGAGGACAGAAAGAGAATCACACCACCTCTCATGCCATCAGAGATGAAATTCGGGCGGGAGGATGGGGAGAGGCAGGCAAAGGGGACATGGCTGCAGTGTTGATTGTGAGGTCACTTCCACTGCAGCTGCCTGATTGGCCCTCAGCAGATGTGCTGGCCAGCAGGCTTTGTGATGTCACCCAGCGCCTCAGAGAGTCCACCCAGCAGAGATGACTGTCCCGGGGAGGAGAGGGGGTGGCACAGGTGACAGGGACGCATCTGGGTGCTGACTGCGAGGGCACCTCTGCTGCAGCCAACCCACCAGCCCATGGCCGGCAGGCAAGGCTCATGGCCACCCTGCTCAGGACTAGCCCTCTGGAGCAAACCTGCCACCAAACAGGACATAGCTCCTCACCTAGGTCTCCTCCAAGCCCAGGGTGCTGCCCCTGTACTCCAGAGGCACTATGGACATTATCTGGAGGCTTGCTGTGACTGCTGAACATTCCCAAAGTAGCACATGATATATTAGTACCAGCCAGAGGGTTTTTTTATAGTATGATACCAAGAAGGAGTTATTCTGCAGGCTCCAATGTACACTTTGATGATGGGTGGGTGAGCTGAACTGTGCAAGGCCTGCTGGGACAGCCCTGCACCACGCTAGAATGAACTGACCCTCACTTCCTTTTATCCACACCTCACTGCCAACAGGGGACCTTTGTCCCAATTAGCTCAGATCCACACTTGCGATTTCATCTCAGAGGGGCTTCACTTGCAAAGAAGAGTCCACGAGTGAGCTAATGCCCAGGCTGTGCCTGAGCTGATCAGGCAAGATCACACAGAGCGCACCTGCACCTCCTCACCATCCCAGCCTGCTTTCCCCAGGAGCCCAGTTTCATTCTGCCATGTGAGCTGTCCCACCACATGTGTGTAATACCACAGGGACAGGGGAGAGGGAGGTGCCAGTAAAGGGGACATGACTGGGATGTTGACTGTGGTACCCAGAAGAGAGGACGACTCAGAAGAGGGGCAGGGGAGAAAAAGATAGAAGAGACACATGTGCAGTGTCGATGGTGAGGTCACCTCCTGTACAGGAACCTCATGGGCTGGGTTCTGGTAGGAGTCATTCTGAGGACAAGAAGAGAATCACATCACCACTCATCCCACCAGAGGTTATATACACGCATTCTGCAGGCTCCAAAATACAGTCTGATGTTGGGTGGGTGAGCCGAACTGTGCAAGGCCTGCTGGGACAGCCCTGCACCACCCTACAAGGAACTGACCCTCACTTCCTTTTATCCACACCTCACTGACAACAGGGGACCTTTGTCCAAATTAGCCTCAGATCCACACTTGCAATTTCATCTCAGAGGGGCTTCGCTTGCAAAGAAGAGTCCATGAGTGAGCTAATGCCCAGGCTGTGCCTGAGCTGATCAGGCAAGAGCTTCAGAACCTACAGGCCTCAACCACCTCAGTGACACAGTGCAAAACGTGCTCAGCTGAGTTGGACACCTGAACTGTCAAGTCAAACACGACTGTCTTAGAGAAGAGAGGAGCATGTGGAAAGGTGAGGAACATAATTCTGAGGGGGATTGCAAGTTATCTGCACAAAACAGCTTCAGCTTTGCAAGCTGATTCTCAGCTATAACCTGTGAAGTATTTCCTGCTGACTTGCAGGCAAGTGCTTGAGCATCACTACTCGCTGTACTCACTGTGCATCTAGGAGAAGGGGTTTGAAAGGCCACTTATTTTCTGAAGAAATACTTTTTCTTTGGAAGTTTCCCAGATTTGTTCATTTCAAAAGCCAATGGCTGTGGCATTGCCACTTGAAAGAGCGCCTCTGAGTGCTCCACCTTGGAGCACTTGGCAAGACCATTTCCTGTTAACTGTGTGGGTGAAAAAAGTCCCATGTTATCCAAATTGCTCTCTGAGGCCTCCTGCTGGATGTCAGCCCCTGCATGTCTGGTTTCAGAAACCAGGGCAGTGAGCAGCATGCAGGGTGCAGCAGGGCGCCATGAAGCAGTGAGACCTTCAGCAGGAAGAGCTCAAGACACTCTCTAGAATTCACTGGATTGGAGCCGGGTTAATCAGAAGGTTAAGTAAGGGCTAATTGGGGGATTCACTATATGCAAAGAGTTTCTAGGGTCCTGCCACATGAGAAGAAAAGAGTGTCTGCACCGATTATGGATACAAGTAGTATCCCCACATAGCCTTTGCTAATAGGAGAGAGGGAGGCAACTGCTATGCCTCCAGCCTAATAAAACTTGTGGTTGGACAGATCCCAGAAGTGTCAACTTCAAGAATCTCCAACAAGGAACCCTTTCTGAAAGATGACCTCTTCTACTCCAAATACTCTAAGCTGCATATTTCTATGTATTTCACAGTCTATGTGGGATATCTGGCTGCATATCCCGGCAAGAGGTGAGGAAACGCAAGGCCTGAACCTCAGCGCACACAAGGCAGCAGGTTGCCAGCATCCCTGGCCCACACCACCAGGGCAGCCTGGGCCCTGCGAGCCAAGGCACATCCTCACCTCACAGCACTCCCCAGCTCCCTAGCCTGGCAGCACTCCCCAAGCACATCTCTGCTCTCTCCAGACAGCTCTTCCTGCGTGTAGCACCAAGACACTGGGGCCATCGTCTCTCCCCATCTCAGCCTACCCCACACTGTGACATGCTGCACCCCCTACCCCTCACCCCATAGAGGGTTGCCAGCCAACACACACCTGTGCATCAGGAACACACAGAGGACATGACCACGCATGGCAGCAGCTGGGGACCCACAAGAGCCCCAAAACACAGAAAAGGCCAACTCTCCAGACCTTCCATTTGCTTCTAGTCCTCCAAGGCCTTGCAACAGGCACTTTCTCTCAACAGCCATGTACAGCCCTGCTCACGCTCACTTCCCACCTCCAGGAAGCAGACACACAGTGCTCTCACAGGGACTCAGCAGGCCAGCTCTTGCCTCTCGCTTTTGCCTCACCTGCCCTCAAGGCACTCACCCAACCAGCCTCCCTACTCAGGTCTCCTTACCAGCTTCAATGGAGATGGAGCAGTCTCTTTGGCACCACTCCCCCTCTCTCTGCATTTGATCTAGGGGCTCACAAATGACCGCATGGAGACACACAAACACACTGACCAGCATGCACAGGGCCAGGGCACCAGTCCCAAACAAGAAGGCTTCCAATGAGGAAAAGGGCACAAGGCTTCTGCTTCTCTCAAGCATTTAGATTCCCCTGTCTCAGCAAGGGCTGCTATTTCTCTCCCAGGCAAAGCCTTGAGCCAAGCCAGCAGGCTTCAGCAGTGTGTGTGACACATGGATAAGCCAGCAAAGGCTCTCCCTCCAGGCTCCCACATGCCGTGGCCCAGGGAGAGTCCAAGAACACCAGCAAAATCACCTATACACTTGCTATACTTAGCGAGAAGTGCAAAGTCAACCTCCGCGTCTACATTTACCAGAGAACATCATCCCCGTTTTAAATGGAGCAGTACTGATTCATGATGATGGAGGGGAATAACATCTGTGAGAGATGGTGTGGAAAATTATTGTCTACTTCTTCTTGATTTATTGGTTGCCTTTCTATATTGCTGTGGAGCTCTGCAGGTACCAATCCTTCCTCCCAGCACACTCACCAAACCCAGAAGTCACCTCACCACCAGCATCCAGGCCATGTGCCTTCTCCTGGCCTAGCAGCTGCTCAGATAGAAATGACTTTGTAAAATCGTATCCCACCAGGTACTTGCTGATGGTCTAAAGGCTTCAGAGACACAAGTTGCCTCAAATTAGCTTCCCCTGCCATGAACATGCTACAGCCCTACGAGGTGCTCTTACCCAGGAGATCTCACAATCTCCTTCCACACCCATCTGCCTGATGCTGGCCTATCAAGGACTCAGGCAGAAGTGACCTCACAAGCAAATGCCTAAGCCATTAGCCAAGTGCTAACCTTGCAGAGACAAGTGACCTCATAGTGACTTTCCCAGCAATGTGCCTCCACATAGCCTATCAGGCACTGAGACAGAGGTGAGCTCACAACCATTTCCCCACCACGTGCCTGCTGCTGGCCTCCCTGCTTCTCTGGAGGAAATGACCTCAAAGTGCATTCCCAGAAATGGGCCTGCTACTGGCCTATCACATACTGACACACAACTGACCTCACAAGCACATTCCCCACATCACAGCCTGCTGCTGGCCTATCAGCCTCTCACACAGAAGGCCCCTCACAGGCACCTTTCCAGCCATGTGCCTGCTGCAGACCTATAGGCTGCTGGGACAGGAGTGACCTTAGAATCAGTTCCCAGCCATGCACCAGCTTCTGGCCTTCCAGCTGCTCTGTCAGCAGTGACCTCACAAGGAACTTCCCAGCCAGGGTGACGGGTGAGTGAAGAGTTAACAGGACTGAAGTTTGTCAACTGATATGCAAAAGAACTGATACGCACAAGAACTGATGCGGGCAAAGCTGTTGAACAGAGGAGTTAACAGGACCAAAGGAGTCTACCAACCAATTAGCGCAAGGATTGACATGCACAAGGCTGCAGAATGGAAGCATTAACAAGACTGAAGAGGTCTGCCACCTGGAATCTGCATGGACCCCCAGGGAGGGAAGAAACAATATGGAGGTATTGTGGTCTTGCCTCGCTAGCAGGGTCCTCCCAAGCAGACAAACAAACAGTCCTGTGATTGTGAAACTTGCTACAAGTCAGCAAAAGCAGTGTTTGCCCAGAGCCCCAGCTGTATAAAAAGAGACTTGGCAGCTAGGAGAGTTTGAGCAGGGATGGGAACGTGACCTGATCATCCTCTCCGGCTGGACCGTGAGTATCCCCCTCCTCCCCTTTTCCTGGGACGCTGGGTTAGGGTAACTCCTCGAGAGTGAGAGTCCTCTCACTAAGAGAGTGAACAAGAAAGCTTTCAAGTAGGGATAAGCAGTCCTTCCAATTAATAGCACAGTAATCGACAGTTTCGGGTTATCCTTTCTAAATTAGTAACTGGTGGTTTTGTGTTATCCTTTCTAAATTAGTAATCGCATTATTTTAATGGATGTTACTAATCCAAGAACTTGTGTGAGAAAATAAACATTTTTTATTTTTATTATATTACTGTCTCAGTCATTGCTATTGAACCTTCATAGTGTGGCAGTGTAACAACCAGGCAGTACAAATGCCAGCAAGGCCTCAACCCCACAACAGTTTCCCCTGCCCAAGAAACCACTTTCCAGCCCCTTCGTCCTAGAGGATTTGGTTTGGGAGGGACCACCAGAGATCTCCAGGACCACGATCTGCTCCAAGTGGGGCTATCTTGACAGTTAGATCAGGTTGGTAGCTGCTTTCTCCAGGAGAGTTTTTAAAAATCTGCTGTCCCCTGCCCCACTGCTACTCAACTACCATGGTTATTTCTTTATTTTTCCTTCAACTCATTTGAAATTTCCCTTACTGCATCTTCTCCTTGTTCTCTCTTGTCCTTTCCTCCCCTTGGCCCCCAGCCAGACTACCCCATCTACTTTGAGGACAGTCACAGCCTCATCTCCAACCAGAGCCTTGCTGGGATCTCCTGGGACTGTGCGGGCGGGCCATGGTGGCCATCTGCAAGCAGAGCTATGTGCTGCAGGTCCCTACATGGTCTCAGACGAGAATGTACAGAGACATAACATGACCCAGGGCAGAACCTGTGGGCCGATGGCAGGGCAGAGCCAGGGGCAGCAGGCATGGGAAGAGAAGACCTCCAGCAGCTCCTCTCCACACCTGCTCAGGGAGTGATGCACCTGGCAGTGCTCCTGAGAAAGGACAGTGACACAGGACAGGGGGCACTGTGAGCTGCAGTGTTGGGCAGCAACCATCTGCACTGGGTCTGGGAGTCCTGGCAGGTGATGCTGGTGGTAGTAGCCCTTGAGAACTCCCCAACCTTGCTAGCAGCAGTGAGTCCCCTCCATGACCGTCGGGAGCTTCCTCATCCCTCCACTGATCCAGCCCTGCTGCCTTGCATGCATTCCCACAGCCCCACTGTGCAGGCATTGCACAGGACAGGGTGCATTCTGGCGTGGGGAAACATCCCCCCACTATGGTCCCCATGACAACCCTCAGTGCCCTGGCCACCACAGCCCACCTGCCTGTCAGCCTCCCACCAGCCCCCAGACCCTGCTGAGCCCTGATCCTCTCCCCCCTGGAGTTAGCAGAAGGCATGCTCCAGGGTCTGCTGAGGTCTGAGCACACAGAGAGGCCAGGCAGGGCTAGACATTCCCTCCATACATGTGCTGAGGCAAGCAGGCAGATGGAGCTGGTCACACTCAGAGATCACCCTTCACCAGGACCACGGGGAATGGCCAGTGCTGGAAATGACTAATACAAGGTTGCTGGGTGTGTGAGGAGTTTCCTGGGGCAGTTTCTCTTCTCTGTTCATGCAGCAAAAAGCTGGGCTGGATCTTTGCCCTGAGGCACCCTGCTTGAGGCCCCTATGGGAGGAGGATGGTCTACAGGCCCAGGAGATGGCCCCAAGACCTCCTCTGCATGCTCCCTGACAGCCCTGCAGAGGACGCAGCAGAGGGCTCATCCTGCCAGGGCTCACAGCTGGACAAGCTGTCCTCCAGCTGGGCAAGAAGTCTTCTTTGGGGGTGACTTTTGGGGTAAGGACCAGCATGCAGGTTGAGGGAGATTGTCTCAAAGAAATGTGCTGGGGACACAGCATAAGGGACATCAGCTTTGGAGGAAGAGCCCTTCAGGCACTGCACCTGGAAGAACCTACTTTATTACAGAGCTACTGTGAGGGAGTCAGCTTTGACCCACTGTTGGACACAACTTTATATGGGCACCAGGTGAGACAGAGCAGTGTCAGTAAAGGTGGAATGAATCCAACCTTTGGTGTAGCAACATGGTGAAAAAGAATAATAACAACAGTAATAGTAGTCATAATAAAAATAAAGTGAACAAACAAAGCTCAGTCCTGGTACGGGACACAGAGGGAGTCATTTGTGGAGAGCAATGGCAATGTTACCACTGCTGAAAAAGGTCCATGAAACCACTTTCCTCAGGGCATCTTTGAGCTCCCTGTTCCTCATGCTGTAGATGAGGGGGTTCAGAGTTGGAGGCACCACTGAGTACAGAACAGCCACCACCAGATCCAGAGCTGGGGAGGACAGTGAGGGGGGCTTCAGGTAGGCAAACATGTCAGTGCTGACAAACAGGGAGACCACGGCCAGGTGAGGCAGACACATGGAGAAGGCTTTGTGTCGTCCCTGCTCAGAGGGGATCATCAGCACAGCAGTGAAGATCTGCACGTAGGACAGCATAATGAAAACGAAACACCCAAAGACTAAACAGACACAAACCACAATAAGCCCAGCTTCCCTGAGGTAGGAGTCTGAGCAGGAGAGCTTGAGGATCTGGGGAACTTCACAGAAGAACTGGTCCACTGTGTTGCCTTGGCAGAGTGGTATTGAAAATGTGTTCCCAGTGTGCAGCACAGCATTGAGAAAACCACTGGCCCAGGCAGCTGCTGCCATTCTGACACAAGCTCTGCTGCCCATGAGGGTCTCGTAGTGCAGGGGTTTGCAAATGGCAACGTAGCGGTCATAGGCCATGACTGTGAGAAGAGAATACTCTCCTCCTAACAAGAAGACAAATAGAAAAACTTGAGCAGCACATCCTGAGTAGGAAATGGCTCTGGTGTCCCACAGGGAATTGGCCATGAATTTGGGGACAGTGGTGGAGACGGTGCCAAGGTCAAGGAGGGAGAGGTTGAGGAGGAAGAAGTACATGGGGGTGTGGAGGCGGTGGTCGCAGGCTACGGCTGTGATGATGAGGCCATTGCCCAGGAGGGCAGCCAGGTAGATGCCCAGGAAGAGTGAGAAGTGCAAGAGCTGCAGCTCCCGTGTGTCTGCAGATGCCAGGAGGAGGAACTGGTTGAGGGAGCTGCCGTTGGACATTTTGCTATCTCCAGGCATGGGGGACTGTCCGAAGAAGAAAAGACATTGAGAAGTTAGGAGAGACTTTTCAAGCAAAGAAACCCCCAAATGTTGCAGTTCTCATACAAACCCCCACATTGCCTCTCTCTTTACTGAGAGGATCTTTGTGCAGCTCCCTTGCTTGGGCTCCACTTTGCACTGGCTGAGTGTGCTGCTGTGAGGAGCAGGGACCTCTGCCCGTGGGCGCCAAAGGAGTCAGTCCTGCTGTAAAGCTGTGGGCACAGGGGAATGGGGGTGACCAGCTCTGACATTCACAATTTCTGTCAGGTGAAAGCCACTCATCGTGTAGAAGGGCTTTTCAGCGTCTTCACTCTGAATTCTAAAGAATGAGGTTTGAGGAACAGAGTTTCAGGCATTCCTTATTTTCTTTGAGATGTCCTTGTCACCCCTGGGGAGTGTTCCTCAAAAGTAGAAATCCTTGGCATTTCCACCGAGTCTTGAGAAAAACAGATTCACTGTCCCTTGTTGCAGAGTGAGGACAGCTAGTCTGTCTGTTAGTCTTGTTCCCAGCTGTCCTGTGCTTGTAAATCTTTGAGCTGGAGGATGATCACACTCATATGTTGCCCTAGAAAGAAAACAGCCTCTGCTGAGAGCAGACGAGTCCAGTTTCAAAGTGCACAGCTCCAAACTTCTCACCCTTTCTCTGGGCACCTCAGGGAGCTCTCCACACTCCCCTTCTGGCCAAGGACATACAGGGCTCTTTTCAGATGCCCACATACAGCCTCCCACCACCATCTCCATACTCTCACCATCTCTGCACCTTCCTCATGGGGCTCTCAGATATCACAGCAATGCTATGAGACAGCAGTGCCTTTCTAGAGGGCAGGTGGAAGCCTGGCAGGACACCACAGTGAAATGGACAAAGGACTGTTAGGACTGAAGATGGGCTCTCTTTAAGGGAGAGCTGGTGAAACCTCATTCCCATGCAGACCCCTCTGCTGCACAACTTGCAGCATCGGTGTCTGAACTGCAGCTGAAAACACCCAACCCCAGAAAGCCCAAGAACAAGAACAGGAGCAGCAAGGACAGGAGGGAAAGAAGGAGCAACACCATGATCCTGCTGCCAAGGGAGGCAAGGAGAGAGACAGAGAGGCATTCTGGAAAGCCTTTACCATACCCAGCTGGGCTGCCACCTCGCAGATGGGGACATTGCAGGGCAGTCGCTCTCAGCCCCTTTGTCAGGCAGCATGAAATGGGCCCATAGCAGGAGAGATGCCCCTCTCCTCTGCCGGAGGTCTGGCTGCAGGGGAGGTGGCTCATGCCCTGCAGTTCCCTCTCATTCCCTGCCCATCTCTGCTGCCTGGAGCTGTCCCTGCTGCCAGCTCTTTCTCTGTCTCAACATCTTCACCTGCTCAGTGCTCACAGACCCCATCCCACCTGCTGGGTGCTCAGTTCTGCCCTCAGAAACCTCCCGGATCAGGGCACTCTCTAGGGGCATCTCTGTGCATGCACGTCCTAAGGAGCAGGTCACATAAACTTCTATGAGGCCACAAAGGTGGTGTTGATGCTGTCTGTAGGCTAAGGTGGGGATGAAGCAACTTCCTGACGGTTCTCACTGACCTATTAATCTCTCAGAATGAAGGTTTAGGAGTCCCAGTTCCTTGACAAAAGAGAAAACTTGTTCCTTCACTCTCCCTGCCAAAATTAGGAAACTGATAGTGCAGACACCTGAAGGAAAGCTCCTTCCCTTCCAAGCAGCCCTTCTCTTGGTCTCCTCTTGAAAAGTCCCTTTGGACATATCCTGTACATGAGTTAGAGCTGTGAGCAGTCCTGACCCATGCAGCACCCTCTCAGCAGGAGAATGACCTGCCCTGCTGGGGGTCACTCCTCTCACCTAGAGCTTCTCTGCATAGTGCTGTGGGGAGTTTCCCAGGCAGGCTCAGGGCTGACCTTCGCAGGCAGCACAGACACTGCCCTGGGCACACAGCATGCTGAGGTGCAGGGACACTGCTCTGAATCACAGCCCTGCACAGACCTGTGTGTACTCCCTGGCTTCACACCCCTGCAGCCACCCCTGGCAGAATGGAGCTGCACTCCCTGTCCCTCTGATGGTTTGGCAGGGAATCCCTGCTCTGAAGCATCTCCTCATCTGCCTATGCACTGGATGTGCCAGGAGCGCAATCCTTAAAATGCCTATAAGTTATGGGATGGGATGGGTTCAGAAGACACCTCCAGGAACCTCAGTAGCATTGCCCTGCAGCCAGAGACTTAACACGTCAAGGGCTGTGAAGATTTCTCCCACAAGGAACTCTCCTCTGTCCTCCCACTCCACACTGCCTTTCACTTCTCTCTGCCTTGTCACCTCCCATGTCAGCAGCAGCAGGCAGTGCCCAGAGCCCTGCTGCTCTTTGCAGAGGAGCTGCTCCTGCACACAGCTGTCTCTGGGCAGTGCTGCCCACTTGCCATGAGCTCCCTCCATCCCCAGAGCCTGGCCCCACTCAGGAGCAGAGGCCCAGCTGAAGGCATGAATTTCTCTGTCCCTTGTGCTCCCTCCTTCTGGGAAATGTTCACTGAGGTAGACTAAAATAATCAGCTATTGTCCTTTGCTAAAGAGTGGAGAGAGAATGATTCCAGCATTGCAATTTGTCTCATCAGAGGATGGTTATCTGCAAGAGGTGGAAACATCCCACTCAGGAAGCCCCTACTCCCAACTCTTAGCTAGGCAGAACACATAGATGGGGACAAGAATAGAGCTCCTTTTCCCATTGCTCAGGTATGGATTCAGATGAGTCGGATTGGGCTTCTCAGGGTGCTTTAGAAGGCCATGGACTGGCACAGGATTTGGATCCTTCCTGTGAGCTCCACAAAAAACACAGGAGGTGGCATTCCCCTTGTCCAGGCAGAAGTGAGCACAGCATGGATGTCTGCATGCAAGATCTTGGTCTACACGCCCATTATAATCAGTGGAGATGGAGGGTGGGAGTCACTTGCTCACACACAAACACCTGGTGACATTGGAAGAGACAGAGATGGTCAAAGGCATGTGCCAGTGTCTACTTGCTCTGATGGAGCAACTGGGAGACCCACACCCTTCTAGACCATGAGTTGGGGGCCAGGCGGGAAATTGCCTTGGCCACCTGCAATGATACTAGATGCCCACTGCTACCAGAGCTCCACTCACTAGGAAGCTGGGACACATGCAGATCACAACATTGCCAACAGTTGATGTCATCCAGTGTGGGCACTTGATTCAGTGACATAGAAATAGGCCTGCAGGGCCATGTCGGATGCCTGGGGGGTCCAGCACAAGCACATGTCTCTAGCAGATACACCATGGGACCTCTGGGAAAACCATGGCCCTTTGGGGTGGTTACTGGGCAAGTGCCCCAGGGCAACTCCGGTTTCCTACCAGTGCCCAAACAACTGGATCCCACCACTGCCTTTAGGCCAAGTCCCTCCAACCTACAGCCAAGCGTGCTTCATAAATGGGAGAGGCACATCACACCAAGGTCTCTGCTCTAGTCTCTGCTCTAGTCTCTGCACCCTTAAAACCTTCTAGCTTTCCTCCTCCTGAACCTCTTCTCATCCCCAGGTGATATGAACAGGAACTGGGCTAATGATGACCTCAGGGTGCCAAATCACAGGCTGCCCAGGCCCAGGGACTTCTTCAGCGGCACCTTGTTCTGCTTGGAGATTGGTTCACCTCTGTCACAAGCCCCAAGGCGCTACAAGTCAGCTCAGGCAGCCAACCCCTCTCCTGCCTTTCCTGTACAGCCCAGCTCTGTTTCTCCCTGGCCTTGGGCACTGCAGGGTTTGCTCTCTCAGTGGGAACCTCCTTTCACCATTACATTGCCACCTGCTATCTAGGCCAGCATGGCTCTGCTCTGAAGTGGGGCCACTGCGCACACAGTGTCTTTGGCTCTTGCTAACAGGTTTGACCATTGCAGATCTGTTCTCTGTGCCACAGCTGAGGATTTGCAACCCCAATATACACAAGTGCATGCAGCCTGGGCCACAGAGAGGAGCAGATGGAGATGCACAAGCTGCCACAGGACTGCAACATGGTTGGAATAACTGAGATGAGGTGGGATCACTACCATAACTGCAGGGCTGTGATGGCAGGGTACAAGTTCTGCAGGCAAGACCGTTAGGAAGGGGAGCAGGGGGGATGCCCTTGGTGTGAAGGGACAGCTCAGATGGATGGGGCTCTTGCATGGGATGGACAAGGGTTTGGGAGAGTGCTTGTGGTGATCATCAGAGTAAAGGTGATGTTGTGACGGGAGTTACAGACCACCCGATGAGGGTGAGGAGGTGGATGCAGTCTCCTTTAAGCAACCTGAGGAAGTCAGTGGTCACAGGGCCTGGTTCTTCTGGGGGGACTTTAATCTTGCTGACATTCATTGGAAGGGCAAACAGGAGGGTGCAAGCAGTCCAGGAGATTTCTGGAGGGTGTCAGGGACAGCTTCCAAGCACAGCTCCCTGATGGGCCAAGTTGGGTGACGCTCACCTGGACCTGGTACTCACACAAGGAAGCACTGATCAGGGATGTGATAATCTGTGGAAACGTTGGCTGCAGTGACTATGGAATAGTGGAGTCCCAGATTGTGAGGGCAATGAGGAATACAATAAAGCATTATGATAAGATGGGTAGACAACTGGGTGGGTAAAAAGCTGGTTGGATGATCGAGCTCGGAGTGTTTTTTTCAGTGGGTCATGCTTTACCAGGAAGTCAGGTAAAGGTGGAGTACGCAGGGGTCTATACTGGGACCTCTCCTGTCAATCAGGTTCATCAGTGACCTGGAGGATGCAACTCTCATGACATTTGTAGATGACACTTAGGAGGAACAGTCATATGTTTGAGGGCTGCCATTCAGAGGGACCGCAACATGCAGGAGGAAGGGGCGGTCAGGAACTTTGTGAAATTCAACAAGGACAAATGCCAGGTCCTGCACCTGGGACAGACCAACACCCTGCAGTGATATGGGCTGGGGAATGCCCAGCTGGGCAGCAGCTCTGCAGAAAAAGGACTTGGCAGTCTTTGTGGACAGCGAGCTGACCATTAGCCAGCAGCGTGCCCTGGCAGCAAAGGAGGCCACAGCATCTTGGGCTTCATGATCAGGAGCACAGCCAGGAAATGGAGGGAAGTGATTATCCCCCTCTACTCAACGCTTGTTAGAGCACATCTAGATACTGCATCCCGTTGGTGCTGCCTGTAGAAGAATGCTGTTGATCACATGCAGTGAGTCCGGTGGCAGCCCTCCAGGGTGGTTGGGGGCTGCAGCACTTGCCTGGTGAGGGAACAGAGCTTGTTCAGTGCAGAGAAGGGAAGGTCTTGGGGAGGAGTTATGGCAGCTTCCCAACTCAACGTTGCCATTGATAATGAACAAGGTTTTTACAGGAATTCATGGCAGGAGAATGAGAGGCAATGGTTATAAGCTGAAACAAGTGCAGTCAAAATTGTATAGAAGGAAGAAAAATCAGTGAGGATCCTGAAGCATTTGAAGTGGGGTCCAGAGGGGTTATGGACTCTCTCTTCTTGGAGGCTTGCAGGATTCAGCCGGACAAAGCCCTGAGGAACGTGGTGTGAATTCGATGTTGATCCTGATGTGAGCAGGGAGTTGGACTAGAGAGCTCCCAAGGTCCCTTCCAGCCTGAATAATTCGGTGATTCTGACATCTCTGGTGATAGCCACTGCAATTCTTGCAGGCAGGAATAACTTTTCTGCATGTGGTTAGCACTTGACATGGTCTCTCCAGAGCCATCCCTGCTGTGTGGTGTGAGGTTGCCTCTTGGGCCTGAAAGGTTTTAAGTCCACATCAGGATCAACACCGAATTCACACCACGTTCCTCAGGAATCCTGAGACAACATGAACCTCAGCTGAACCTCAGCCACCCTGCTCAGGACTAGCCCTCTGGGGCAGACCTGTCACCCAGCAGCACACAGCTCCTTGCCTAAGTCTCCTCTGAGCCCAGTGTGCTGCCCCTGTAGCCCAGAGACACCATGGACATTATCTGGAGGCTTCCTTTGGCAGATCAACCTTCCTAAAGTAGCGCATGATGTATTAGTACCAGCCATAAGGTTTTTTTATAGCGTGATAACAAGAAGGAACCATTCTGCAGGCTCCAATGTACAGTTTCTTGATCAGTGGGTGAGCTGGACTGTGCAAGGCCTGCTGGGACAGCCCTGCACCACCCTACAAGGAACTGACCCTCACTTCCTTTTATCCACACCTCACTGACAACAGGGGACCTTTGTCCAAATTAGCCTCAGATCCACACTTGCAATTTCATCTCAGAGGGGCTTCGCTTGCAAAGAAGAGTCCATGAGTGAGCTAATGCCCGGGCTGTGCCTGAGCTGATCAGGCAAGAGCTTCAGAACCTGCAGGCCTCAACCAGATCAGGGACACAGTGCAAAATGTGCTCAGCTGAGTTGGACACCTGAACTGTCAAGTCAAACACGACTGTCTTAGAGAAGAGAGGAGCATGTGGAAAGGTGAGGGACATCATTCTGAGGGGATTGCAAGTTATCTGCACAAAACAGCTTCAGCTTTGCAAACTGATTCTCAGCTATGACCTCTGAAGTATTTCCTGCTGACTTGCAGGCAAGTGCTTGAGCATCACTACTCACTGTACTCACTGCACATCTGGGAGAAGTGTTTCTAAAGGCCAATTATTTTCTGAAGAAACACTTTGTCTTTGGAAATTTTCTGTATTTTGCCCATTTCTACAGCTAATGATTGTGGCACTATCGCTTGAAAGGGTGCCTCTGAGCGCTCCTCCTTGGCAAGACCATTTCCTGTTAACTGTGTGGGTGAAAAAAGTCCCACGTTATCCAAACTGCTCTCTGAGGCCTCCTGCTGGATGTCAGCCCCTGCATGTCTGGTTTCAGAAACCAGGGCAGTGTGCAGGGTGCAGCAGAGAGCCCCGAAACGGCGAGGCCTTCAGCAGGAAGAGCTCAAGACCCTCTCTAGGATTCACTAGATTGGAGCGGGGTTAGTTGGATTGTTAAGTAAGGGCTAATTGGGGGATACTACTGCATTATTAGCAAAGAGTTTCTAGGGTCCTGCCACATGAGAAGAAAAGAGTGTGTGCACCAATTATGGATACGGGTAGTATCCCCACGTAGCCTTTGCTAATAGGAGAAGGAGGCAACTGCTGTGCCTCTAGCCTAAAAAATGGTTGTGGTTGGACAGATCCCAGAAGTGTTAACTTCAAGACTCTCCAACAAGGAGCCCTTTCTGAAAGATGACCTCTTCTACTCCAAATATTCTAAGCTGCATGTTTCTATGTATTTCCCAGTCTGTGTGGGATATCTGGCTGGAGATCCTGGCAAGAGGTGAGGAAACGCAAGGCCTGAACCTCAGCGCACAGGAGGCAGCAGGCTGCCAGCATCCCTGGCTCACACCACCAGGGCAGCCTGGGCCCTGCGAGCCAAGCCACATCCTCACCTTGCAGCACTCCCCAGCTCCCCAGCCTGGTGGCAGTCCCCACGCACAGCACTGCTCACTCCAGACACCTCCTCCCATTCTGAGCACCAAGACCTATGGCCACCGCCTGTCCCCACCACAGGGCACTCCACCACTGGGACATGGTGGTGATGTGTGACTCCTATTTTATGCCCAGACAAATTAAGACACAGCGAGCAAATAAGAACAACTGGGCTGAAGGGAGGTGACTACTTTCCAGGACATGAGGGGAAATCTCTCTGCTTTCTCCCTGGCTGTGCCATTTCCATGGTGGTGACCTACTGATCCCCCAGATGACACCAGCTGAGGTCACAGTGGCATGTGCTGCATCACAGGGAGGTCTCCCCGGTGCCATGGCAGAGTCCTGACTTCTCTGCGAGGCCTGGGCACTTCTGGCCACTGCTCATGTGCTTCCCACCTCTGCCCTTCAGAGCTGCTCCACGGAATAGAGTGGAGAGAGGAGGCAGCAGGACCACGTTGGGGCTGCTCACCGACAGGCAGAGGGGCAGGGACATCTTGGAGAGGAGTTTTGGGGTAATGAGACAGGAAGAGTGTCCTTTTTCCTCGGATGGACAGGTGAGGCGAGAGCAAGAGGGCAAGCGAGATGGAGGACTGCTGGACCCAGACCATCAGTCTGAATTGCAGTTCCTTGTTCCCAGCGTTCCTGCAGCTCTCCACCAAGGGTAAGGGCTTTGGGAGCTCCTTCCTGAGGTGTTGCCCAGTGACTGCTAACTGCAACAACAGCTCCGGTTCCTTGGCTGTGGGGGTGACTGGACAGGGCTGGGGGCTGCCACAAGAGCCCTGCCTGAGGGTCCTGCCTGGCTCAGGGGACAATCCTGGCCAGTGCTGGCAGCCAGAATTCCTGGGTCCTGGGGCTGGGGCTGCCCTGAGCACCAAGGCTCCTCTGGGGCCAGCTCCATCCCCTCATGGCAGGGGGCAATCAAGGTCAAGGTTTCCCTGAGAGTGGGTCCCCCTTTGGCATCTGGATCTGGCAGGAAAGGGGTCCTGTGTCCCAGAGGCTGGGGTGTCCTGCAGCTCCTGTGGGGCTCTCAAGAGCCTGCTGGAAATGCCCATGTTGGAAATGGATCCTTCACCTTGTAATAACCCCAAGGCGTCTACTTGTTTGGGAGAACCTCTCTTCCTTCCCTGTGAATCCATTTATGCTTCCAACTCGACAGAGCATGGTTTGGGCTCAGAGATGTTGTCCTCAGATGGCCACAGCCCCTGTCCCCCTGCAAATGGGGGTCAGACCACTGCACCCAAAAGACAGCCTGTTTGGGGGAGCAGCTTGGAAACAGGTGGGGGTGCCATCGCCACCCCACAAGTCCCTGTGGTAGAGCACAGCCCTGGCGGGGCAGCGGCCTCACCCTGGGGCCCTTCACTGCCTGGCCACACAGGGCCACGCTGCCCCCAGGCCCTGCGACGCCCCACACTGCCGCATACAACATGGCACCCCAACGTGGGGGAGGGGGAGGGGGCTGCCCGCAGGGTCACACAGGGCCGCAGCTTTGCCATGGCATCACCCCCAGTGCTGCCCTCCTATTGGCTGGTCAGGGGAGGAGGGTGGGGCTGCACTGATGGCTGTGAGGCCCCGGGGTGAGGCAGGGAGGCCGCTGAGGAGCTGGCTCAGCCTTGGGGCAGGGCAGGGGCAGCTGCAGGCGGCAGCAGCCGCGTGGCCGGGGTGTGGGCAGGGAGGTCACGGCTGTGTGCGAGAGCTGTGCCAGGAAATCACCAGGGTCAAATCAGTTCTGTGTCAGCAGCTGACAGGCCAGCAGGAGGCACGTGGCTCGGCTGGTGAGGATGAGGTCACTTCTGCCTGAGGACCTGATAGGCCAGCAGCAGGAACAAGGCTTGGATGTTGATGGTGAGGTCACTTCTGAGTGACTACCTGACTGGATAGCAGGAGACCTGTGGCTGGAAAGGTGCTTGTGAGGTCACTTCCAGCTGAGCAGTTGATGGGGCAGCAGCAGGTCCATGGCTGCAACATGTGCTTTGGAGCTCACTTCTGCCTGAGCAGCTGATAGGGAACTTCTGTCTCAGAGGTTTATGGGCCAGTGACAGACATATGGCTGTGAAGCTGACTGTGAGGTCATCTCTTCCTCAGACCCTGATAGGCCAGCAGCAGGCAGATGGATGTTGACTGGGAGGTCTCTTTTGTCAGAGTACCTGATAGGCCAGCAGATGCAAATGGCTGGGGAAGTTACCTTGAGGAAAGTTCTGGCTCTGCAGCCCATAGGCCAGCAGCAGGCACATGCTGGGGGTAGGTGCTTGTGAGGTCACTTTATCTGAGCAGCTGATAGGGCAGGAGAAGGCACATGGCTTGGATGTTGGCAGTGAGGTCACTTCTGGGTTTGCTGACTGGGCCCAGAGGAGGGACTGACTCCTGCAGAGCGCTACAGCAATACAGAAATGCAATTAATAAACCAAGCAGAAGTAGATGATAATGTTCCACATCATGTGACACAAATTGTATTCCACTCTGTCATCATGAGTTCATAGTGCTAGATTTCAAATGAGGATGATGTTCTCTGGTAAATGTAGACATGGAGTTTGACTTTGCAATTCTTACAACCTGCTATGGGTGGCCAGGGAGTCCAGCTTGATTTTTTAGGCTGCTAAATGAATCTAGCACTGGTGTGAGCAGTGAAGTTTGTAATGTCCAGTGTTCGTGTGCTGTAGAAATTCTGCCCCATCAAAACCCCAGGGGTTGTGAGATTTTCCTTCAAGGTCTGAATGGCATATCTGTCCTCTGATTCCTCGACGTGGGAACTGAAGAGAACCTGGGCTGTGAGTGGCTGTTTAGAGGAAGTTCCTGTTGCAAGCCTTGGAGAACTAGAAACGAATTAAAGGTTTGGAGATCTGGCCTGTGTTTTAGAGCCTTTGGGGGTGCCATGGTTGCTGCCATGTGTGGTACTGTGCCCTGTGTGTCCCTGATCCACAGGAGCGTGTTGGCTGCCAACCCTCTATGAGGTGCGAGGTGGGGGTGTGGTGTATCATAGTGGGGGATGGCCTGTGGTGGGGACAGGGGTAGCTGCAGTGTCTGTGTGCTGCAGGCAGGAGGAGGTGTCTGGAGAGAGCAGTGCAGTGCGTGGGGAGTGCTGCCAGGCTGGGGAGCTGGGGAGCGCTGCGAGGTGAGGATGTGCCTTGGCTCTCAGGGCCCAGGCTGCCCTAGTGCTGTGAGCCAGGGATGCTGGCAGCCTGCTGCCTTCTATGCACTGAGGTTCAGGACTTGCATTTCCTCAGCTCTTGCCAGGATGTGCAGCCAGGATGCTGATTAAAGGCAAAGGAGTGTTTCTCCTTGCTCCGAGATGAAAACCTAGCCTGCTTTTTCACTGCTTTCATCTCATTTGCTTTTCCTAATGAGAGTTTTCCTCTGCAGCAGTGTTTGCTGAGGGAAGAGGAGGCTGTGGGAATTGCTTGTTCCTGGCTGGGTGTTAGCATGCTGGCAGGTCTTTGGGTGAGTGAAGGCCTTGTGGAGAGATGGCCTTTGGAGACGGCAGGTGTGTTCTTGCGAGATGACTTCTAAGGGAGGCTAATGCCTTCCTGTGCACAATCTCCCTAGACGAGTCCCTTTGAGTAGGCAAGGCAAGGCCAGAGTGCCCTGCAAGGGATGTGCAGCCCAGGTCTCTCTTCCTTCCCGTTGCAGCCTCTGCAAGTTCCTCCACTGTCCTGCTGTGGTGTGACCTTGTTGTGCTGCAGCAGGGCAGTGAGAGAGCACCCCACGTGCATGCATGAGTGTGCTAGGTGTGGTGTCGTTAGGTGCTGCCACTGCTGACACAGGCAAGGAGTGCGTTTGTTTGCCTGATCTTTGGGTGGGTGTGAGGAGCCCCACTTAGCTCTAGATGCATTGCTGCGAGTAGCTGGAGCCAAGGGAGTGGTGGTGAGCACAGCCATCCTCCACTGAGGCTCCCGGCTTTTTGGCAGGCACTACTGACCCTGAGTGCTTGAAGCACTTGACTCGGTGTTTTCTACGTGAGCGCATTTAGAGTTGCCCCTCCTTTTCTGAGGGGAGATTCCTAGAGATTTTGCATTGTGACCACTCTTTTTCTCCGACTTGTGCCCCCTGAGGCCTTGATGGCATAGTCTTCCTGCAGCCCTGAACAATCCAGGTGCCAATGAGAGGAACATTGGGGGTCAATTGCTTGCTAAGGAAAGAGGGAAGTGGTCCTTCCTGCAGCCTGCCCCCTGTGCTGGTTTAGAGGAGAGCTCCTTGTACCAAAAATGAGGGCTACCAAGTTTTGCTCTGCCACACTCCAAGCTCTTTCAGTGGAGGAGTTTTTCAGTGCTCTTGGACTCTCCCTGTGCCATGGCATGTGGGACCCTGAAGGCCGAACCTTTGCTGGCTTGTCCATGTGTCACACACACTGCTGAAGCCTGCTGGCTTGGCTCAAGGCTTTGCCTGGGAGAGAAATAGCAGCCCTTGCTGAGACAGGGGAATCTAAATGCTTGAGAGAAGCAGAAGCCTTGTGCCCTTTTCCTCATTGGAAGCCTTCTTGTTTGGGACTGGTGCCCTGGCCCTGTGCATGCTGGTCAGTGTGTTTGTGTGTCTCCATGCGGTCATTTGTGAGCCCCTAGATCAAATGCAGAGAGAGGGGGAGTGGTGCCAAAGAGACTGCTCCATCTCCATTGAAGCTGGTAAGGAGACCTGAGTAGGGAGGCTGGTTGGGTGAGTGCCTTGAGGGCAGGTGAGGCAAAAGCGAGAGGCAAGAGCTGGCCTGCTGAGTCCCTGTGAGAGCACTGTGTGTCTGCTTCCTGGAGGTGGGAAGTGAGCGTGAGCAGGGCTGTACATGGCTGTTGAGAGAAAGTGCCTGTTGCAAGGCCTTGGAGGACTAGAAGCAAATGGAAGGTCTGGAGAGTTGGCCTTTTCTGTGTTTTGGGGCTCTTGTGGGTCCCCAGCTGCTGCCATGCGTGGTCATGTCCTCTGTGTGTTCCTGATGCACAGGTGTGTGTTGGCTGGCAACCCTCTATGGGGTGAGGGGTAGGGGGTGCAGCATGTCACAGTGTGGGGTAGGCTGAGATGGGGAGAGACGATGGCCCCAGTGTCTTGGTGCTACACGCAGGAAGAGCTGTCTGGAGAGAGCAGAGATGTGCTTGGGGAGTGCTGCCAGGCTAGGGAGCTGGGGAGTGCTGTGAGGTGAGGATGTGCCTTGGCTCGCAGGGCCCAGGCTGCCCTGGTGGTGTGGGCCAGGGATGCTGGCAACCTGCTGCCTTGTGTGCGCTGAGGTTCAGGCCTTGCGTTTCCTCACCTCTTGCCGGGATATGCAGCCAGATATCCCACATAGACTGTGAAATACATAGAAATATGCAGCTTAGAGTATTTGGAGTAGAAGAGGTCATCTTTCAGAAAGGGTTCCTTGTTGGAGATTCTTGAAGTTGACACTTCTGGGATCTGTCCAACCACAAGTTTTATTAGGCTGGAGGCATAGCAGTTGCCTCCCTCTCTCCTATTAGCAAAGGCTATGTGGGGATACTACTTGTATCCATAATCGGTGCAGACACTCTTTTCTTCTCATGTGGCAGGACCCTAGAAACTCTTTGCATATAGTGAATCCCCCAATTAGCCCTTACTTAACCTTCTGATTAACCCGGCTCCAATCCAGTGAATTCTAGAGAGTGTCTTGAGCTCTTCCTGCTGAAGGTCTCACTGCTTCATGGCGCCCTGCTGCACCCTGCATGCTGCTCACTGCCCTGGTTTCTGAAACCAGACATGCAGGGGCTGACATCCAGCAGGAGGCCTCAGAGAGCAATTTGGATAACATGGGACTTTTTTCACCCACACAGTTAACAGGAAATGGTCTTGCCAAGTGCTCCAAGGTGGAGCACTCAGAGGCGCTCTTTCAAGTGGCAATGCCACAGCCATTGGCTTTTGAAATGAACAAATCTGGGAAACTTCCAAAGAAAAAGTATTTCTTCAGAAAATAAGTGGCCTTTCAAACCCCTTCTCCTAGATGCACAGTGAGTACAGCGAGTAGTGATGCTCAAGCACTTGCCTGCAAGTCAGCAGGAAATACTTCACAGGTTATAGCTGAGAATCAGCTTGCAAAGCTGAAGCTGTTTTGTGCAGATAACTTGCAATCCCCCTCAGAATTATGTTCCTCACCTTTCCACATGCTCCTCTCTTCTCTAAGACAGTCGTGTTTGACTTGACAGTTCAGGTGTCCAACTCAGCTGAGCACGTTTTGCACTGTGTCACTGAGGTGGTTGAGGCCTGTAGGTTCTGAAGCTCTTGCCTGATCAGCTCAGGCACAGCCTGGGCATTAGCTCACTCATGGACTCTTCTTTGCAAGCGAAGCCCCTCTGAGATGAAATTGCAAGTGTGGATCTGAGGCTAATTTGGACAAAGGTCCCCTGTTGTCAGTGAGGTGTGGATAAAAGGAAGTGAGGGTCAGTTCCTTGTAGGGTGGTGCAGGGCTGTCCCAGCAGGCCTTGCACAGTTCGGCTCACCCACCCAACATCAGACTGTATTTTGGAGCCTGCAGAATGCGTGTATATAACCTCTGGTGGGATGAGTGGTGATGTGATTCTCTTCTTGTCCTCAGAATGACTCCTACCAGAACCCAGCCCATGAGGTTCCTGTACAGGAGGTGACCTCACCATCGACACTGCACATGTGTCTCTTCTATCTTTTTCTCCCCTGCCCCTCTTCTGAGTCGTCCTCTCTTCTGGGTACCACAGTCAACATCCCAGTCATGTCCCCTTTACTGGCACCTCCCTCTCCCCTGTCCCTGTGGTATTACACACATGTGGTGGGACAGCTCACATGGCAGAATGAAACTGGGCTCCTGGGGAAAGCAGGCTGGGATGGTGAGGAGGTGCAGGTGCGCTCTGTGTGATCTTGCCTGATCAGCTCAGGCACAGCCTGGGCATTAGCTCACTCGTGGACTCTTCTTTGCAAGTGAAGCCCCTCTGAGATGAAATCGCAAGTGTGGATCTGAGCTAATTGGGACAAAGGTCCCCTGTTGGCAGTGAGGTGTGGATAAAAGGAAGTGAGGGTCAGTTCATTCTAGCGTGGTGCAGGGCTGTCCCAGCAGGCCTTGCACAGTTCAGCTCACCCACCCATCATCAAAGTGTACATTGGAGCCTGCAGAATAACTCCTTCTTGGTATCATACTATAAAAAAACCCTCTGGCTGGTACTAATATATCATGTGCTACTTTGGGAATGTTCAGCAGTCACAGCAAGCCTCCAGATAATGTCCATAGTGCCTCTGGAGTACAGGGGCAGCACCCTGGGCTTGGAGGAGACCTAGGTGAGGAGCTATGTCCTGTTTGGTGGCAGGTTTGCTCCAGAGGGCTAGTCCTGAGCAGGGTGGCCATGAGCCTTGCCTGCCGGCCATGGGCTGGTGGGTTGGCTGCAGCAGAGGTGCCCTCGCAGTCAGCACCCAGATGCGTCCCTGTCACCTGTGCCACCCCCTCTCCTCCCCGGGACAGTCATCTCTGCTGGGTGGACTCTCTGAGGCGCTGGGTGACATCACAAAGCCTGCTGGCCAGCACATCTGCTGAGGGCCAATCAGGCAGCTGCAGTGGAAGTGACCTCACAATCAACACTGCAGCCATGTCCCCTTTGCCTGCCTCTCCCCATCCTCCCGCCCGAATTTCATCTCTGATGGCATGAGAGGTGGTGTGATTCTCTTTCTGTCCTCAGAACGACACCTATCAGAACCCAGCCCATGAGGCTCCTGTACAAGAGGTGACCTCACCATCAACACTGCACGTGTGTCACTTCCATGATTTTCTCCCCTGCCCCTCTTCTGGGCCCCACATTCAACATCCCAGTCATGTCCCCTTTACTGGCACCTCCCTCTCCCCTATCCCCAAGGAATTACACACACGTGATGGAAGAGCTCACGTGGCAAATTGAAACTCAGCTCCTGGGGAAGGCAGGCCAGGATGGCGAGGAGGTGCAGGTATGCTCTGTGCAAAGGGGTGTGCAGGGCTTTTCCTTGGAGCAGGTGATGAGTCAGCTGAGACCTTGTAGTAAGGACAAGAGGACACATGAGTCTGGGTGACATTCTGGTAGTGTTTGCTGATGGCTGCCTGAGGAGGGAAGGGAAGCAGCTAAAACCTTGTGTAGGCAGCTGGGGGAAACCTCGTGGTCACAGATCGTGGTTCTCACAGGATAGTTTAGCCACCTTGAAATCTGCTGGCAGGGTAGTCGGCCTGGGCACAAGCAGCCCAGGAGATTCCTGGAGAGTGTTGAAAACAATTTCTTGGCACAGGCAATCAATGAGCCAACAACGGCTGGACTCTGTCAGTCACAAGCGAAACAGGTCGAGATGGGGATGTAAAGGCTGAGGGCAGCCATAGCTGAAATGATCACAAGATGGTGAAGTGACAAAAAGGCGAAGCACAGCCCAGGGCTGCAGGAGAGCTGATTTCAGCTCCTTCAGGATGTGCCTGGCAGGATCCCACAGGAGACTTCCCTGGAGGGCAGAGGGGCCATGAAGCCTCTGTAAAGACAGACTAGGCAGAGGAAGAGAGGACAGAGAGGCAGAAGAAGAGAGAGGAGACATGTCAATTGGAATACAGTAGTTTCTCAGAACCAAGTTTCTCCATTCAGAGTGTTGGTAGGAAATGTATCGCGTTGACTAACTGTACATCTATATAAATATATACACTCACATAGAGTAATTTCTGTAGTGCATGCATATGGTGCTGTCAATCAAAAAGAAAGAAAATATTCATTACAATTGATAAAGAACGTTTGAAGTTCTGAAAATGAAGGGTATTTTTCATTTCTTGCAAGGAGCTATTTTTTTCAAAGATTTCACCCAGTGACGAGAACTTTACATTCAGGCCCTTATAGACACATCTAGAGGCCATTGCTGCCTGAGATGCCCTGTGTAGCTGTGTTCCCATGTGGCAAGGGGAAATGTGACCCAGGATCTATGGGAGCCTTTCTGGAGCACTGGCTGGTCACCAGGAGGAGCATCTCAAGACCTCTCAGTGGGACAACTTTTTTCTTTCCATTGACTAGAAAGGAAAGTCCAGACAACTGGGTTAGCCAGAGACATCTGCATTGAAGGGGTGTGTCATCAGGTGAGATAATTCCCATCCCTGTTGTTGCCTAAAATGGAGTCGCACTTCATGACCATGCAGGGAACGAAAAGGGTTTGTGGCTAGATGTGTAGGGACTCCTTTAAGAAGTCACTGTAACACAGGTACGTTGAGATTGGTGCAAATTAGGCCATTGATAAATAGAGCATTTTCACTGAAGCTGATCAGGCTGCTTCCCTCTATCAGTTGTGAGAGCTCGACACCTCGTGGTGCGACTCACTGTGTGCAAAGATTAAGGAGTGTCAAAGAAGATCCAGTGCAGGGAGTGGTTTGAGGGCAGTGGACTTGTGCGAGACACAGAACTATCATTTTTTAATAGTGTAGGCCCTATTATAAAAGAAATCTTTAGAAACTGCCAATAAAAAAGAAACAAGAAAGAAATTAAATATATTATCTAAAGCAAAAAATATACATGTTTCCTTACACTTTTCATCTTTTGCAACTTCTTTGTGTTCTTATTGCCCTTTGTTGTTTGGTTCTTTTTTGATACACTGCTCTTTTGGGGAGATTCTTTGTTTTTTTTTGAAAGGGAAAGTGATTTTCAGAGCTGGAGTTGGATGCACTCACAGGGTCATGGATGGCTGGTGCCATTGCAGGTGCCCTGGTCCCCTCTGCCCAGCCTCCATATGCAGCTCTGTGGGGCTCCAGTCTCCCGCAGGTCCCCTGTGAGAGCTGCCAGGCCCAGGCAGGTCCCTCAGAGACACCAGGGCCTCTCCCATTGCCACTGGGTGCTTGTGGTTGGACCCCTGAGCTGTGCCTGGAAAGGGGAAGAACTGTTTTCAACATTTCAAAAATATGAGCACACTTTCCTCAGCTCAAATGATTGGCTGATTTTAATGTCAATGTTTTCCTATGATGAAATAGTGGAAATCTTCAGGAAGGATATGAATCTGGGGAGAAGAAATCTTGATCTGCCCTTGACCTTGTGTTTCCACTGCTCTGTCTATTAGGCTGTGGATGTAATCTCAGTGCTCTCTCACATATTTCCACATCATCTGATTAAACTGATCATTTCTAAAGTCATCTTTGCACCAGACGATCTGGGCATATGCAGTTTCCAGTTTTCCTCCTCCCCTTGCTATTATCCATTCAGATACCTCTCAACTCTCCAGTTGCTGCTCTGAGCTTCTGCGAGTCTGAAGCTTGCCTCGTCTTTCAGCAGTCTCCTTGTCTCTTTAGCCAGCTCCTTTGTTGTGTCTATCCTTTCCTATCTATCTGTGGAAAACATTTCAAGGAAGGTTATGTCTTGTGGGCAGCGGACCTCACTGGAGGCAGCGTGGACTTGACATACAACTGAGGAGTGTCTTTTATCTTTTATTAAACTGTTCCAAATTTTATTTTTGTTTGTTTGCAATTAAGACAACCCTTCTTTGTCCGTTTGCAGCTAGTTCTCCAAGGAAAGCAGGTGGGAATTGGTGCACATGAGCTAGAGACTTGAGTGGAAAAAGGTTAGATTTTAACAGGAGTGATGTGAAGTCCCCAGTGGCTGATGAGGGAAATGGCAGGGCTGGGGAGCTGGGGAGGAAGGTTCTCCATACACGTCTCCTATCAAAAATGCTGCTTTTCCTACATGTCCAGACTACATTAGGAGACGCTCTGGATCAATATCAGTTGGAGAATGTGGGTATCGCTTATTCTGAAAACTGAAGAACAAAGAAAGCTTAAGAAGCAAACATCTTTCTTTTTCAGGTGCTCATTGAAATCTGCCTAATTTCAATACACTGCTGCAAACTTTCCAATTAGCGACACAAGAATTGACAAACTGAAGAAAATTATGGAAAGAGGCATGGCTCCTTAGGGTTTTTTTGTGTTTTAAAGATCCCTTGGGTGTATTTGGTGCTTAGCCCATGAACCTCAGATGCTGAGAAGAGACTGAAGAAACGTCTCGAAGTAAATCCCAAGTTTCTTGGAAAGATAATGGGTCCCACTGAGGGCCCTTACCAACAAAGGCTCCCCAGGGGCTGATTAGAGCAGAAAGTTGGAGGCCCTGATTGCAGGTAGGCAAAGGCAATGTGAGGGTGGCTGTGATGCCAAGTCAACCTTGATGTGTGTTATCAAGCAGAGTGACCAGGCCCTGACAGCCAGCCCCTGGGTAGAGTGATGCTTTCCATCCTGCATTGCTCAGGGCTCTCCCTGGGGGCAGTTTGCAGGTGTGGGTGCACAATGCCAAGTGCAGGACCATGATATGGCACCTCCTGAGCTCCCAAGGGACAAGGAGGCAGCAAGGCCACAGTGCTTGAAGGAAACAGCGTCTTCTCGGGGGCCTCAGTGTCAGAGACACCAGCAATAGCCAAAAAGACAAAGACCTAGCTGTGTTGGGAGCTTTCAGCCTTGGCAATGCTCTGGGTCATCTCCATCACAGGCTGGCCTATGCTTTCCCATGCCTGTGCCTGTTTCCCTGCAGACTGTAAACACCCAAACTGCTTCCCCACCTTGCTCTCACGCTGGGATGTCCCCACCTCTCCTGATGTCTTCCTGTCCTCCCTTGCTTTTCCTTGAAACACAGAGCCAGGGGCTGATCACAGACTCCCTCTGGGTGACCTGTTGCACCACAGCACTGCCCTACAAGTGACATTCTTTTGACCTGAAGTCCAGTGTGAACCTCTCAAGATGCACTTTGTGGCTCTTTCCCCTTCTCATGCTTTTTCCCACTGCCAAGAAAATCTCTATTATCTCTGAAACCACCCTTCAAGCAGTCACAGGCTAATAGTATACTGCCCTTTGCCTCCTGGCTAAAGAAAACCAGATCCCTCAACCTCTCCTCATGTATGGGGTTATTCCCACCTAGGCACAGGACTTGACTCTTCTCTTGTAAATCTTCATGAGGTATCTGTTGTCTGAATCACCCGAGTTTTTCAAGATCCTTCATGACCAAAGCTCCTCTGTGTCAGAACAAAACAAAACAAAAAACAGTGCCAATGAGCTAAGGATGAGCAGGTGTGGTGTGGGCTGTATGAGAAGGGATCAGGATGGTAAAAGAGACAGACTTAGGAGGGGTGGAAGAAAAAAAAAAAAGAAATTAAAAGTGAAGCCAAGGATTAATCAGGGCTGTCTTGGGGATTCCTGCCAAGAAGCCCTGCATCTGAATGGAGGAGGAGAAGAAAGCTGGCCTGCTTCCACTGTCACAGGGCACCTGCGTGCTTTCCCTGACATTAACAAGCGAAGATCGAGAGTGGGAAGAATCATGGACTCCTTCAGGGTGGAAGGGACCTCAGGAGATCTCTATCCCAATGTCCTTGCTCACAGCAGGGTCAGCTCTGGGGTCAGACCAGGTTGCTCTGGACTTCATCCAGTCTGGTCTTGGAAACCTCCAAAGGAGGAGACTGTACAATGCTGTGTGGGCAACAATTTCCAATGCATACTCACAGAGCAAGTGCTCCAGCTCCCTGACTCTTGTGGGGGCCTCAGCCAGACTCGCTCCCAGTTATCAACCTCTTTCTTGTTCTGGGAACCCAAACCTGGATGCAGTGTTCTAGATGTGCTCTAATGAATACTGACTAGGAGGCGATCACCATTTCCCTCCACCTCGTGGCTGTGCTCCTGCTCATACAGCCCACAATGCTTCTGGCCTTCTTTGCTGCCAGGGAACGCTGCTGGCTCATGTTTTGCCTCCTGTCCCCCAGCACCCTCAGGTCCTTTTCCACAGAGCTGTTCCCCAGGCCCTCAGGCCCCAGCCTGTAACACAGTGGGGTGTTGGTTTATCGCAGGTGCAAGCCCTGTCATTTGTCCTTATTGAATTCCGTGAGGTTCCTGACAGCCCATTCCTCCTGCCTGTCTAGCTCCCTCTCAATGGCAGCCCTCAACTACAGGCATGATGAGTGCTGCCTCTTCCATGTCACTGATACAGATGATAAACAGGACAAGTTCCTGGAGAGACCCTTGGGTGCTCCACTTCTCCCTGGCCTCCAGGAAGAGTACTACCATTCACCACTGCCTTCTGAGCCTCTGGTCATCCAAGCAGCTTTTTACCCATCCAGCTGTCTACTCTTCTAGACTGAAATGTTCTAACGTGAATACAAGAATATTATTGGAGATAGTGTCAAACACCTTGCTAAAGTCTAGGTAAAGGACATTTACTCTTCTCCATCCACAATTAGAGGGTTTTTTTTTTAATGATAGAGGTCAATCAGGTTGGTTAGGCAGAATTTACCCTGGATAAATGCATGCTAACTGTTCTCAGGCACCTGCTTCTCCTTCATGTGCCCAGAAATGTGATCTGATAGGATTCACTGCATGACTCACTCCTCACCCAAGTGAGGCTGAACTGCCTGCAGCTCCCCAGGCTGTCCTTGTGGCCTTTTTAGAAGATGGATGTAACAACTGCCTTTCTGCAGTCATTGGGACTTCACCCCATCTCCACAACCTTTCAAAGATGATAGCGAGTGGCCTTGCAGGGACAGCACTCAGCTCTCACAGCATCCTCGGCTGCAGCCCATCCAACCTCATTGACTTGTATAGTCTGAGTTCTCACAAGTAATCCCTCACAACCCTCATCCACTGTTGGCTTTTTTTCCTCCTCTGGAGTCCTGGCTCAAGGCACAACAGCCCGGAAGACCTTGCTTGTGGAAACGGAAGCTAACAAGGGGTTGAGTTGCTCAGACCTATCTGCATCTGCTGCTGCAAGATTCCCTGTCCCATTTAGCAGTGAGGCCACATTTTCCTTTCTATTCTTTGATTCTTATGGAAGCAGTAGCAGCTCATCTTCAGGCCCTTGACATGCCCTGCAAGTGTCAGTGCTAGGGGAGTTTTTTCTTCCCTAACACCAAGCCTATGACCCTGGACAATATTTCTAAATGCCTCTGTCATGCTACGATGGTTTGATAGTAACGACTGAGACAGTAATATAATAAAAAAACTATGTTTACTTCCTCACGCAAGCTCTTAGGTTAGTAACATCCATTAAAATAATGCAATTACTAATTTAGAAAGGATAGCCTGAAAGGATAGCCCGAAATCATCAATTATTGATTCAAAGGATAACAAGAAATCATTGATTACTGATTTAGAAAGGATAACCCGATACAATGCAATTACTGATTTAGAAAGGATAACCCGAAATAGTCAGTTACTGTGCTAGTAACTGAAAGCACTGTATATCCTACTTGAAAGCTTTCTTGGTTCACTCTCTTAGCGAGAGGTCTCTCAAATTCGAGGAGTTACTACTTGCAAGCTTTTGGTTTACTCTCTTAACGAGAGGGCTCTCAACCTCGCGAGGAGTTACCTTAACCCAGCGTCCCAGGAAAAGGGGAGGGGGGGAAATACTCACGGTCCAGCTGGAGAGGATGGTCAGGTGACGTTCCCGTCCCTGCTCAAACTCTCCTGCTCGGTGACCCTTTTTTATACCTGGCTGGGATTCTGGGCAAATGTCATCAATGCTGATTCATGAATAGTTGCATATTCGTAGAGCTGCTTCTCATTGGCCTTTTTTTGCTTTATTATTCATTTCCCGCCCCTTCCTGGTATGCTAATTGGGAGGGGGTGTGCAAGATAATATTAAAATAGGGTGTAATGAGCTGAAGGTTATCATGGGTCAGAGTTAAGTTCTGTGATCATGGTCTTTTGCTCCTTGCGAAACACAGAGGTGGACTGCAATGTTTTCACATCGCTTCCTCCTTTGCCTCGTTTGTCTCGCCACCATCTTCATGTAGACAGCTTGACCCGACTACACTCATTGCTCAATCCCTAACTTCTCTAATTTCGTTAATTTGTGGGCTCATAATAATAATTTTGAAACGGTCTTTAGTATCCAAGTCTCCTTTTTTATACAGCTGGGACTCTGGGCAAATACTGTTTTCGCTGACTTCCGCGAATTTCATAACAACAGGGCTGTTTGTCTGTTTGGAAGGACCCTGCTAGCGAGGCAAGACCACAACACATCCGCATCACTTCCTCCCTCCCTGCGGGTCCATGCAGACTCCTTAGTTGGCAGACTTTTTCAGTCCTGTTAACCCTTCACTCGCTCAACAGCCTCCTTTGCCTCTCCCTTCTTGCCCCTCTGTATGCTGCCCTATCACCCTGGAGCTAAGGTGCGAGTCGGTGTTTAGCCAAGTTGGTCCCCTGAGATATCTGCTAGTTTTACTGAGAATCGGGATGGACCATCCTTGTGCTTGGCAGGTGTTGTCCTTAAAGACCTGCCGGCTTTCCTGAGCTCCTGGGCCCTAGAGAGCTGCCCCCCTTGGATTCCCCCACCAGTCCCCTGAAGAGGCCAAAGTCTGCTCCCCTGAGGTGCAGGGTCTGTATTGTGCTGCTGTCCTTCCTCACTCTCCTCAGGATCTGGGAATCCACGTTTTCATGGTCACTGTAGATAAGGCTGACACTTCCTATCCCATCCCTGATCAGTTCCTCCTTCTTCGAAATTTTCAGATACAAGAAAGCATCACGCTTCTCATCCCATCTGGCAGCAGTGCAAAGAAGTTGTTCCAAGAGCAAGAAGAGGAGCAGCATGGACAGGAGGGGAAACAAGGAGCAACACCATGATCCTGGTGCCGAAGGAGGCAAGGAGAGAGAGACAGAGGGGGCTTGGGAAAGCCTTCAGCTTACCCAGTTGGGCATGCCGCCTCACAGACAATGACATTGCAGGGCAGTCGCTCTCAGCCCCCTTGTCAGGCAGCATGAAATGGGTCTGTGGCAGGAGAGATGCTCATCTCTCATCTGGCAGAGGTCTGGCTGCAGAGGAGGTGGCTCATGCCCTGGACTCCATGTATTGACAGCCCATTCCTCCTGCCTGTCTAGGGCCCTCTGAATGGCAGCCCTCAAGCATATGGCTGGAGTCCCCTGCAGTTTTTTTGTCCTCAACAAGCACAGTGAGTATTGCCTCTTCCATGTGACTAATCAAGTCATCTGGTTGTCCACCCATCTAGGTGGTACATTTCTAAATTGTATTCCACAAGGATATTGTGGGAGACAGTGTCAAACACCTTGCTCAAATCAAGTCGAAAGACATTTTCTGTTCTCCAAACACAAATAGAGCTATGCAATCCTAGAAGGCAATCAGGTGGTGAGGCACACTTTACCCTGGGCAAATCCATGCTGCCTCTTCCCTATCACCCTCTTCTCCCTCATGTGCCCAGAAATGAGTGGACTCACTCCATGACACACTCCTCAACCAATTGAGGCTGAACAGCCTGTCGTTCCCTGAGTTGCCTTCTGGGCTTTTCTTGAGAGTGGATGTAATGTTTGCCTTTCTTCAGTTATTGGGACCTCACCCCATCTCCACGACCACTCAAGGATGACAGAGGGCAGCCTTGCTATCACAGCGGCCAGCTCTCTCAGTGTCCTTGGGTGCAGCCATTCCAAGCGCACCGACTTGTAGGGCTGGAGTTCTTGCAAGTCATCCTTCACTCAGCCCTCATGCACTGTTGGTTGCTTTTCTCCTCTGCAGCCCTGACTCTAGGCACAACAGCCCGGGAGACCTTGTTGGTGAAGATGGAAGCCAAAAAGGCACTGAGCTCCTCAGACCTCCCTACATCTGCTCTTACTAGATTCTCTGCCCCCTTCAGCAAGGTGCCACCGTTTTCCTTTTATTCTTTACCGTTCCTGAAGCAATAGCAGCTCTTCTTCATGCCTTTGATGTCCCCTGCCAGTGTGTACCCTCTGAGAGCTTTGGCTTCCCTAACACCATCCCTACTTTAGTGGACAATATTTTTGAATTCCTCCTTTGCTGCATATCCTTCTTTCCGCTTCTTGTATGCTGCCTTATTGCCCTGGAGCTGAGTTGTGAGCTCACATTTTAGCCTGGTTTCCCCTTCTCATGCTGTTTGCCTCTACCAAGAAAAGATTCATGATCTCTTCAAGCACTTGGAGGCTACTACTGTACCGCCCTTTGCCTCCATTTCACCAGGCTGAAGAAGCCCACATCCCTCAGCCTCTCCATACAGGCGCTGTGCTTCAGGACACTAACCCCATCTTGGAAGACTCCTCTGGACCCTCTCCAGTTGCTCCCCGTTCCTCCAGCACTGGGCAGTCCACACTGGGACACAATATTCCAGATGTGGCCATACCAGGGCTGAGTCGAGGGGCATAATAATTCCACTTGTCTGGGTGGCCACACACTTCCTGAAGCAGCCTCGTATGCAGCTGGCCTCATTTGCAGTGAGCATGCACCACTGGCTCATATGGCATCCCTCATAATGTCCAGGCCCTTCTCCTCAGGGTCACTCCTCTGATGGTCAGGTGCCAGCCTGACCTGATGCACGGGCTGGTCTGTCCCCCGATGCAGGACCTACCACTTCTCCTTGTACGACAGCATGAGGTTTCTGTTGGCCAAATCCCCAAGTTTCTCAAGGCCCCTCTGGACTGAAGCTCCCTTGTGTCAGCTGTAAATGAGTGTGTGCAGATGGCTCATCCTGTCTTACGGTGCCTCTGACAGGATAACAACAGGAGGACCTGCAGGACACTGCACATAAAAAAAGGAGGTAGTTGTTTAAAGGGACTGCTGGCAAAGGTAGGCATCACCATGGCAAGCATCTCAGAAAAGCCAAGTGAATGTACAAAGAAAGCAAATCCAGGGTCAAGGGGGAAAGGGTAAAGACGGGTTGGCTGACTTCATGGGAGGGTATCAGGATGTTAAAGGAGAAGAACTTGGAAGGTGGAAAAGAGGGAAAAATGGAATAAAAGGTGAAGCAAAAGAAAAAACATGACTATTTGGGGGTACCTGCCAAGCACTCCTGAACCTGAATGACTCTGACTGGAGCAGGACAGGGAACATGCAGTTGATATGGTCATATTTGTGTCTGACCTACTTCTATGGTCACGGGTGAAGCTAAATGTTTTCCCTAATGTCAAAAGAGAAGATGCAGTGTGGAAGGAAATGCAGAATCTTTCCGGCTAGAAGGGACCTCAGGATATCTGGACCCCAACCTCCTTCCCACAGCACAGTCAGCTATCAGGTCCAGATTTCTCAGGCCTTTACTCATTGAGGACTTGAAAACCTCTGAGGATGGAGATGGCACAGCCTCTCAGGGCAACCTGCCCCAGTGCTTGGCTGTCTGGATGGGTCAAATGTTTTTCCTTACACCCAGCCTGACAGCTCTTGTTTCAGCTAATGCCCATTGGCCCTCATCCTCCCATCATGCACAGTGGCGAAGAACCTGGCTCCATCTTCTTGGTGACGTCCTGGTGGGCATGGGGAGGCTGGTATTAGGTGTCCCCAAAGCCATCCCTTCTCCAGGCTGAACAAACGCAGCTCAGACTCCCTCAGACTGACATAGTGACAAAGTCAACATTACCTAAGTGTGCCTAGGAGGTTTAAGGCTCTTCCAGTCCTTCTGGATATTATTGGATCAGCAAAGGACTTCATGGATGTTAGAGTGCAGTCACCCTCACAACATGATTTTCTGCATATGTCACACTCATTTGGCATTGTGTTGTAACGTACCGGTGTTGTAGGCTGTGAAGAGGGCTCACTGAGGACAAGCAATCACTCATACTGAAACCTTGAACTGAAAACCTTTCAGGCCCAAGAGGCAACCTCACAGCACTAGGAGAGCATGGCTCTGGGGAGGCCATGTCAGGTGCTAACCCATGTGCAGAAAAGGATTTGCTGCCTGCAAGAATTGCAATGGCTCTCGGCAGAGAGGACAAAATCACCAAATCGTTCAGGCTGGAAGGGACCTTGGGAGCTCTCTAGTCCAACTCCCTGCTCACATCAGGATCAACATCGAATTCACACCACGTTCCTCAGGGCTTTGTCCGGCTGAATCCTGCAAGCCTCCAAGAAGAGAGAGTCCATAACCCCTCTGGACCCCACTTCAAATGCTGCAGGATCCTCATTGATTTTTCTTCCTTCTATACAATCTTGACTGCACTTGTTTCAGCTTATAACCATTGCCTCTCATTCTCCTGCCATGAATCCCTGTAAAAACCTGGTTCATTATCAGTGGCAACCTTGAGCTGGGAAGCTGCTATGAGTCCTCCCCAAAACCTTCCCTTTTCTGCAGTGAACAAAACCATTCCCTCAGCCTCTCCTCACAGGGCAAGTGCTGCAGCCCCCAGCCACCTTGGGGGCCTGCCACTGGACGCACTGCATGTGATCAACAGCATTCTTCTACAGGCAGCACCAACTGGACACAGTATCTAGATGTGCTCTAACAAGCGTTGAGTAGAGGGGGATAATCACTTCCCTCCATCTCCTGGCTGTGCTCCTGATCATGCAGCCCAAGATGCTGTGGCCTCCTTTGCTGCCAGGGCATGCTGCTGGCTGATGTTCAGCTCACTGCCCACAAAGACTGCCAAGTCCTTTTTCTGCAGAGCTGCTGCCCAGCTGGGCATTCCCCAGCCCATATCACTGCAGGGTGTTGGTCTGTCCCAGGTGCAGGACCTGGCATTTGCCCTTGTCGAATTTCCTGACAGTCCATTCCTCCTGCCTGCTGAGGTCCCTCTGAATGGCAGCCCTCAAACATATGACTCTTTCTCCTGATGAGGTGTCATCTACAAACGTGATGAGAGTTGCATCCTCCAGGTCACTGATGAACCTGATAGACAGGACAGGTCCCAGTATAGACCCCTGCATACTCCACCTTTACCTGGCTTCCTGGTAAAGCACGACCCATTCAAAGAAACCCTCTGAGCTCAATCATCCAACCAACTTTTTACCCACTCGGGTGTCCACCCATCGTATTGTAATGCCTTATTGCATTCAAGAATATTCATGGAGACAGTGTCCAACACCTTGCTAAAATCATGGTAAATGACATCCAGTACTTTCTGCTCCTCCACAATCACAGGTCTTTTATCACAGAAAGCAATCAGGTTGTGCAGGAGTGATTTACCTTGGGTAAATCCATGCTGACTGTTCCCAGGCACATTCTTCATGTGCCCAGAAATGTGATCGAAGAGAATTTGCTCCATGACACACTCTTCACCAAAGTGAGGCTGAAGGGCCTGCAGTTCCCTGGGTGTTCCTTGCCACCTTTTTGGAAGATGGGCAGAACCTATTCCTTTTTCTGGTCATTGGGACCTCCCCTGATCTTCACAACCTTTCAAAAGTTGATAGAGACTGGCATTGTTATGATGTTGGCCAGCCCTCTCAGTGTCCTTGGATGCAGCCCATCCCATCCCAGAGACTTGCATGGGCTGAGTACTTACAAGCAATCCCTCACTCAACCCTTATGCCCTGCTGGCTGTTTTTCTCTTCTGGAGCCCTGACTTGAGGCACAACAGCTCAGGAGACCTTGCTGGTGAAGACTCAAGCGAAGAAGGCACTGAGTTCCTCAGACCTATCTGCATCTGCTATTACTAGAGCCCCTGTCCCATTCAGCAGTGAGGCCAGGTGTTCTTTCCTCATTCTTTCTGTGTTAGCGGAGTAGTAGCAGCTCTTCTTCATGCCCTTGACATCTGCTGCAAGCGTCTACCCTCGGGGAGCTTTGGTTTCACCATCCCTACTTTGGTGGACAACACTATCCTGTTTAACCAAGCCAATCTCCCAAGATGTCTCCTAGTTCTAATGGGTATTGCTATGGACCATCCTTGTGCTTGGTGGCTGCTGTCCTTAAAGACCTGCTGGCTTTCCTGAGCTCCATTGCCCTTCAGAGCTGCCTCCAATGGGATCCCCACCAGTCCCCTGAAGAGGCCCAAGACTGCTCCTCTGAAGGCCGGAGTCTGTACACTACTATTGTCCTTCCTCACTGCCCTCACGATCTAGGACTCCACTATTCCATAGTCACTGCAGCCAAGGTTTCCACAGATGATCACATCCCTGATCCGTGCTTCCTTATGTGCGAGTACCAGATCCAGGTGAGCGTCACCCTTACTGGTCCATCAGGGAGCTGTGTTTAGAAGCTGTCCCTGACACCCTCCAGAAATCTCCTGGACTGCTTGCACCCTGTGGTTTGCCCTTCCAGTGAATGTCAGGGATATTGAAGTCCCCCCCTTAAGAACCAGGCCCTGTGACTGTTACAAAAATATCGTATACTCACTGGGTCTCCGAGAGTCTTAACATGCTGAGTCAAGAATTCTCTGTTTAACTCTTTATTTAAGTAACAGGAACAGCTCGAGCTGGGTGCCTCGGAAGAGAGATTCCCGAATGGAAAATTCCCTGTGTATTTATACCCCTACGGTCGCAGTTACCCGTTCCTCACGCAATTGTCCGATCCAATAGAAACATCAGGTCTGGGGTCTTCTCACTCTCCATTGGCTATCTTCCCTGTCTCTGGGCAGGGTTAGCTTTCTTCTTCCCTTGCAGCTTCAGATAAACAAGACATGTGGTGATAGCCCAATGGTTTCCAGAACTTTCCAGTGCAAACATGCTTGACTATTTTCTAATCAGCTAGGCCTTAACACTACCATTAAATTTCTTAACATTACTCCTCCCTTTTTCTTTTTACCAACAAATTATTTTGTTGCATTACATAAGGTATAATTGGAAACGTTCTCATCTACATGCTAAGCGCCACAACTTGATATACAATGAAAGTGTTACAAGGGAGTAAAAGCAAATCAATACAAACAAAACAACAACAGGGTGTAACACAGTTATAAATGGTTGTCGCCGAGGGGACCATCCGAATAGTGTTTCCCACCAGTGATGTTCTCCTATTTTCTTGATTCTTTCTATTATTTGGTGGATTTCTTCACTATCGTGGTGTACAGTTATCAGAGTCTTTTGTCCTTGCTGTTTTACTTCTTGAACCATCCGTTGCAATTCCTCATGTTGGAGCAATTTTTCTACCAAGGTTAAATTCATCCCTATTGGTGGTTACTTGGATGTATCTCAAACTGACATACATTTTGTTCAGTATCTAAACAAATATCCTGTGCCTGTAATGTATCTCCTTCACAGATAAATCCATATTGTTCTCGAATCACACATGCACTTACATCTATAGTTTTCCATTTTCCTTCTAATTTTTCTGCTCATAGCCTATGCTCTAAAGGGAACAAAATAGTATCATTACGATTTAATCCCAATGCGACTACTGGGTAGATATTTGATACAGATGCATTTGAAATAGTTAGGACGAATGTTGTGACACTATCATTTTCAAAATGATATGTAAAATTTACCAGTTTCCACCAGGCTTGATAATCCCTTTCAAATTGGGTAACATTATTCCAAATTATTTTCCTTATTTCTGCAGGTAATATTCCATTTTCTCCTTCTCGTATAACAGCTGCTACCACTGATCGTATCCATAGTTGTTCTTGTATACAACTGAGGGCTAAGGATGCATTTTCTTGGACTGTTCCTAATGCAGTAAGCAATGGTTTTTTTTATCCTTCTCAGAAATCTCTTTCCATGTCAATAACACATTAGATTGGAGCCACTGAGTTTCTCCCAAGGATAACAGGGAGGACTTCAATGGATATTCTAATTTAGTCAAATCCATGGTGGCTGTATTAAGTTCATTCATTAAAATTTCGGAATCTATACTATTTAATATTCCCAATCCTGTTCCTAGAAGACCTGTTACATCTCTTTTAGCCCTGAATTCAGTAGTTACATCCCTTTTATGCAACGAGGTTACTCATCCGGCATAAGCTGTGGATAAAAATGGACTGCATTGTGGATTGATTTCACTTGCATTAGTTTGCATACTTAACTCAACTCTCTTTAGGGACCAAATTGGACTAGTTAGTACTTTTTGCATTCCCATTCATTTAACTGCATATGGCCCTATGTATGAGATCCGTGGAGGTGATCGGGTTGTGGGTACAGTGACCGGAGGGGAAGTTAAAAGGGAAAGCATCGGGGAAGCAGCTAGAGTAGGAGAGGATGTTGGAAGCACATTACTGATGGTGCAGGTTAAAACTAATTGAGTAGAATTACAGGTTACACTTGCATTACAAGAGCGTTCGTTATAACACATCACCGGGGACTGCTGAGACCTGAGAAACGTAAGGTGGAAGTTTTCAGCAAAATCTTCTCTCCAGCACCAGGCAAAGAATGTCTTACCTGGCCACCAAGAGTCAATACAATTTATAGTTACTGACACACTGGACTTGTCAGTTTGGTTAATTTCTTGTTCCCAATTTTCATCTGATCCTAAAGGATATCTATTTAACCCTACTGTCAGTTCTGAAGGATATCCATTTAATCCTGCTGTCAGTTTTATGGCTGCGATATTAGATATAAATAGGAACAGAAGATAAATATATTTCCACATTTTACCTCTTTATCTCAGCTGGAGTTCTCTAGATTTTTCTACAATATAACTTACACGTTCGGAATAGAAGAATAAAGATCACAACGCAAGCAATGTTACAAACCACCCTTGTGACATTTGATAATCTGTACAGCTTAGCTCATGTGGCGGATCCAAGATCACCTGGTTCAGTCAGCCGCTTTATATGTGAATGATGAATCCACTGTTCTTCTCCTGGAAGTTTAACAGCAAAGTAAAGAACTTAACAGTACTTCATAAGGTCCTTCCCACTTTGGGTCTAATTTCTGTTTTCGACTGAACACCTTTAATAACACTTTATCTCCTGGACTAAAAGAGTGAACCCGTATCCCTGTCGGAACAGATTGAGTCAGTTGGGCTATTTCTCGCCATTTCTTAAAGGTTTCCTGTAAGGCTAACACATATTGGGTTACTTGTTCATCCCCATCTAATAGACTTGTTTTTGCTGGTACGTATGTGCTGGGTACCACTAAATGTTGCCCAAATAATATCCCTGCAGGAGTCAGTCCACTTGATTGTTTTGGGGTGTTTCGAATATCCCACAACACCAAATTTAGTGCATCAGGCCATTTTAAGCCCGAATGGGTACAGACTCACGCCAATTTAGTTTTTATTGTCCAATTCATCCTTTCTACTTGTTTGGAAGATTGAGGGTGATATGGGGTATGTAATTCCCTTTTAATTACTAAGGTTTTATACACCCGCCCTATAACTGTAGCAGAAAAATGCGATCCCTGATCTGAATCTATTACTTCTGAAACCCCATATCTTGGGATTATCTCTTTTAATAGAGCTTTAACCACTCCTCCCGTGTCAGCTTTTCTAGTGAGGAAAGCTTCCACCCACCCTGATAATTGATCTACCATTACTAATAGATGTTCAAAACCATTTACAGCCAGCATATCCGCATAATCAATTTGCAATTTTTGAAAAGGATAATATGCCCAAGGCCTTCCTCCCTTTTCTTTTGCTTCTCGCTTGTCCGAATATGCTTGACAAGTAGGGCATCCAGATAGAATTGGTTTAATGGTGATATAAAGTCCGGGTGCTGCCCATGCCCATTGTATTTGTTCAGCAATTGCATGTATTCCTCCATGACTTTTCTCATGATACCACCACGCAGCTGGTATTAAATACCTCTTAGGTAGGATAGGTTTGCCTCCTATGGTCCACATACCTGTTTCTTCTTTCTGTGCCTCCCATTTCTTCCAATTTTCTTGTTCTTCCAATGTCACATCCTGATACAATGAAGTGGAATCACTGATCTCTGGAATTTTCTCAGGTTCTGTCAAAGTTAACTGTGCAATAAGAGGTTGGCGGGCTGCAGCCTTCGCTGCTGCATCTGCAAAAGCATTTCCTCCCGCAACCACAGTTTGTTTGTTACTGTGGGCAGAGCAATGTATTACAGCGATGCTCTTTGGTTCTTTTATGGCTTCTAAAAGAATTCTTATTTCTTGTCCATTAGCTGCTCGTTTCCCTGCAGATGTTAGGAACCCTCTTTCTTTCCATAACATTCCAATAGCATGACAGATTCCAAAAGCATATCTAGAGTCTGTGTAAATATTTACTTATTTACCCCTCCCTAAATGGGCCGCTCCCACTAGAGCTATCAGTTCAGCCCCCTGGCCACTAAGGTTTCCTGGCAATGCTGCAGATTCAATGACTTCACGATCGGTTACAACAGCATACCCAGTTCGTCTTTTCCCGTCTACATAATAAGAAGAGCCATCGACGTAGAAGGTTAAGTCAGCATTTAACAATGGTACATCAGTTAGATCATCCCGTGGTTTACTGGAATTTTCAATCACTTGTATACAGCTATGACTTGGTTCTCCCTCATCTGGCGTTGGCAACAGGGTAGCGGGGTTGAGGCTAGTACAGCGCTTGAGTGTGACGTTGTCAGCAGTAAGTAAAATCAGTTCATATTTATGAGCACGCTATGGGGAGAAGGCCTGGGTGGCATATTGCTTCAAGAGAATTTCCACTTCATGTGGGACATATACAGTCACTGAATGTCCCAAGATTATAGAATTACTTTTTTCTAGGATTATTGCTGCAGCTGCTATGGCTTTAACACATCCAGGTGTGCCTAATATAACTGCATCTAACTGACTAGAATAATAAGCCACTGGATGCTGGAATGGTCCTAAGGTTTGAGTTAATACCCACTAGCTACTCCTTTTCTTTCGTGTACATATAAACTGAAAGGTTTCTGATAGTCTGGTAATCCTAATGCCAGAGCTGATACTAAAGCCCTTTTCACTGCTTCAGAAGCCTTTTTCCTTTCAGCCGTCCATGATATTGGTTCTAATTCTTTCTGTCTAGTAACCTGAGTTAAGGGTTTTGTTAATTCCCCTAATCCTGGTATCCATGGCCTACAAAATTCCACTGCTCCTAAAAATCCTCACATTTGTTTCTTTGTCACTGGTTGTGGTATGTCCAGTATAGCTTGTACCCGTTCAGGGTCAATTAATCTCCCTCCTTCTTTTAATATAAACCCCAAATACTTCACTTCCTTTTGACAAACCTGAAATTTTGATGGAGATGCTCGGTGACCCTTTTTACTAAAATGGTGCATAAATAATTAGTGTCAATTTTACATGACTCATAAGTTTCACTTGCTATTAATAAATCATCGACATATTGTATCAATACAGACTTTCTTGGCATTTCTGTCTTTCAAATCATTTTTCAAAATTCGAGAAAAAATAGTAGGAGACGCAGTGAGCCCTTGTCAATTGTTGACCCTTCCAAGTAAAAGGAAAAAGAGGCTGCCTTTCTTCAGCTAAAGGTAGGCTGAAAAAGGCTGCTGTTAAATCAATTACCGAAAAATAAGTTGCCTGGGATGGTGTTTGAAGCAATACAGCCGATGGATCCAGGACTACAGGATGTGGGCCTATCACATATTGATTTATAGCTCTCAAATCCTGTACAAATCAGTATTCCAGGTCTCCATCTTTGTCCAAACGATTTTTCTTTACAGGTAAAATTGGAGTATTATATGGAGACACACATTCTCTCAAGATGCCTTGTCTCACGAATTGATTAATTTGTTTCTGAATACTTTTTTCCACCTCCTTTGGTACTAGATATTGTTTTACCGCGGGAGTGGGTCCCTTTTTTGTTTTAATTTCTACTGGTTCTGTGGATAACAGTAATCCTGCATCCATGGATGATGTACTCCATAGTGTCTTTGGCACTGATTCTAGCAATTCTGGTATTTCTTTTGAAGGGAGTTTCCCTGTTACTACATTAGCTCCCATAATTATCATATCTATTCCTGTGGGGTTTATCCGTAAATCTACATCCAAAGCCTGCAACAAATCCCGTCCTAGCAGACAGGCAGGAGATTTCCCAGTTAACAAAAATTTTCCCCAAATACTTTCCCCCCCCTATCGTCAATAACAAAGGTTTGCTAATTGGAATATCTTCTTCCCCTAACACTCCCCTAATTTTTACTGACGTACCTGACAGGGCTCCTTTGGGTATAAAATTTAGTAGGGACATGGTAGTTCCTGTATCTATTAAAAATTTTATTGTTTTCCCATTAATTTTCCCTTCTAGTTCCCCTTCTATAGTTAATGGTACAGTTAACAGTTCACAAACATTCCACTCCCTTTTCCCTTCATCCATATCAGAAGAGTGGCTTATTTGTGAATCGCCAGTCACACCCAACTCCTTCTAGTCATTGTGTTCCTTCACGGGTCGACTGCAATGAAGGAGGGTCCCAATACCCCACTCCGGGTGCTTGGGTTCGCGGTCGCAGAGGACACTCCCGTTGCATATGTCCCAACTGTCCACAATAACAGCAATCCGCATTACAATTTCCAGCTCCTCCTGTCATCCCTCTACCTTTCGTCTGGGGTTCACTTCGTAACCCTCTTTCCTGTCCTACCCTAATACCACGTCCTATATCTCTTCCTCTACCTCTTCCACATCCTAGACCTCTTCCTCTGTAATCTGCAGCTCCATCTTGTAGTACAGCAGCTAATAAAGTAATTTCCTCCTTTTTCTGTCTCCTTTTCTCTCTATTCTTTACTTCTTCTCTCCCATTGTACACAAAAGTTGCTAACCGAACTATTTCATCAATGGATTTACCTGGCCAGTTGGGCACATGTTTGGAGAAATATTTTTTTATATCAGAAGCAGTCTGATCTACATAGGTAGATACTATAAGAGGCTGATTGGCCATGGCTTCTGGATCAATTCCTCCTCCAAATGTGCGGATCTGTTTAAAAGCGAGAGAGGAATGCTGAGGGATGTTCATCTAATTGCTGCTGGCATTCTTTAATTTTTGACCAATTTGCAGTCCTCTGTCCTGCTAATCAAATTGCCTCCTCTAATCCCTGCCTTGCTAATTGGAGTTGTCTATAATTCCCATCATTATTAATATTCCATCCTGGACCTACATGCAGCCATCTAATTTGTCCACCCCCTGCATCTTGTTCCACTCATCTCCTATTAGCCTCATATATTGCATGTTTTTCATCTGGAGTGAATAGAGTTTCTATAAGCATGATCTCCCCAGGTGGGGTCATAAACCCAAAATATTCCCCTAACTACTTGTAACACCTTTTGGGGATCCTCCCGCAAACGCGGAGTTTGCTGACTCCACGCAATTAAGTCCTGGAGTCCCCATGGTCGGTACACTCTAGTAGTGGCAACTTGCTGTGTGGCCCTGGTACTCCCACACTTCCCAAAGGGGTTACTCGGATAGGTGCCTGGAACAGAGGCTCCAGTGGAGGTGAGAGCGGGGGATAAAGGTTTGTCCCTGAGTTATAAGGGGGGCTTAGAGGTGGGGCTGTGGGGGGCCCTATGAGTCCCTCATTACATTCAGCTTTGTTCTTTTTCCCTCCGGTTTTAGTCAAATTTTCACCATAGTTACTAATACTATTACTTACACTTGCAGATCTCCGTGGTGTTCGTCTATCATGGGCCCAATTATCCCATACATACCAATAATCCATTTGTCCCGGGAATCAGTCTTCTAAATGTTGTCGCAAAAAGGTTAACACTTGCTGATCAAAGGTGCCTTGGCGTGGCCATTGTTCCGCTGCTGACCCGTCTCGAGTAACAAAAGGCCAGTCTTTCTGACATAAGGTTACTGCGCGCTTTTGGATAACCCTACAGTTCCTTCTATATTTTTCCAGTGTCCTAACAACTCAGCCAAGGGTGTCCCCTTGGGCACTGCATTTCCCATTACAAGCGTCTTACATTGATCAGACTGTGCTTTAAACCACAATTGCTTTCTCGTTAGGACTTGGACCTAACCACAAGTTTCTAATTTAACTTTCCAGGACTCGAACATAACAGACTCACTTTCAGGGACTCAAACCCCACAATTTGCCTCTTGCTAGGACTTGAACCTAACAAATTCACTCTTAGGGACTTGAACCCTAAAACTTATCCTTTACCTCAACCCTCTGAGTCTGTTAAGACAATTGCTTAAGATTCAGTTAGCCCACAAAGGAGGAAGCAATTCCTAGGGCAAAATGCCCTTAGCCAGCTTTGGAATGCCTCGTCCTCCATAAGGCTCCTGAATCCTGCAAAAAATTCCCAGAGTCCCAATAGAGTCGCCAAAACTGTTACGAAATTATCGTATACTCACTGGGTTTCCGAGAGTCTTAACATGCTGAGTCGAGAATTCTCTGTTTAACTCTTTATTTAAGTAACGGGAACAGCTCGAGCTGGCGGCCTCGGAAGAGGGACCCCGAATGGAAAATTCCCTGTGTATTTATACCCCTACGGTCACAGTTACCCGTCCCTCATGCAATTGTCCGATCCAATAGAAACATCAGGTCTGGGGTCTTCTCACTCTCCATTGGCTATCTTCCCTGTCTCTGGGCAGGGTTAACTTTCTTCTTCCCTTGCAGCTTCAGATAAAAAAGCCATGTGGTGATAGCCCAACGGTTTCCAGAACTTTCCAGTGCAAACGTGCTTGACTATTTTCTAATCAGCTAGGCCTTAACACTACCATTAAATTTCTTAACAGTGACCCACTGACTTCTTCAGGTTGCTTAAAGGAGACTGCATCCACCTCCTCACCCTCATTGGGTGATCTGTAACTCCCATCACAACATCGCCTTTACTCTGATGCTCACGCACAAGCTCTCACCCAAACCCTTGTCCATCCCATGCAAGAGCTCCATGCATCTGAGCTGTCCCTTCACACCAAGGGCATCCCCCCTGCTCCCCTTTCCTAACGGTCTTGCCTGCAGAGCTTGTACCCTGCCATCACAGCCCTCCAGTCATGGTAGTGGTCCCACTGCATCTCAGTTATTCCAATGATGTTTCAGTTCTGTGACAGCTTGTGCATCTCCATCTGCTCCTCTCTGTGCCCCAGGGTACATGCACTTGTGTATATTGGGGTTGCAAATCCTCAGCTGTTGCACAGAGAACAGATTGGTAATGGTGCAACCTGTTACCATGAGCCAAGGACACCAGCTGGGCCATTGCCCCACTTCAGAGCAGAGCCACGCTGGCCTAGATAGCAGGCGGCAATGTAATGGTGGAACAAGGTTCCCACTGAGAGAGCAAACCCTGCAGTGCCCAAGGCCAGGCAGAAACAGAGCTGGGCTGTGCAGAAGTGGCAGGAGAGGGGTTGGCTGCCTGAGCTGATTTGTAGCAGCTTGGGTGAACCAATCTCCAGGCAGGAGAAGGTGCCACTGAAGAAGTTCCTGGCACTGGGCAGCATGTGATCCAGCCACCCTGAGGTCATCATTAGCCCAGTCCCTGTTCATATTGCCCTGGGGGTGAGAAGAGGTTCAGGTGGAGCAAAGCTAGAAGGTTTTAAGGGTGCAGAGACTAGAGCAGAGACCTTGCTGGGATGTGCCTCTCCCATTTATGAAGCACGCTTGGCTGTAGATCGGAGGGACTTGGCCTAAAGGCAGTGGTGGGATCCAGTTGTTTGGGCACAGGTAGGAAACCGGAGTTGCCTTGGGGCACTTGCCCAGCAACCACTCCAAAGGGCCATGGCTTTCCTAGAGGTCCCATGGTGCATATGCTAGAGACATGTGGTTGGGCTGGACCCCCCAGGCATCCGACATGGCCCTGCAGGCCTATTTCTATGTCACTGAATCATGTGCCTGCACTTGATGACATCAGCTCTTTGCAGTGTCAGAATCTGCATGTGTCTCGGCTTCCTACTGAATGGAGCTCTGGTAGCAGTGGGCATCTAGTATCATTGCAGGTGGCCAAGGCAATTTCCCGCCTGGCCCCCAACTCATGGTCTAGAAGGGTGTGGGTCTCCCAGTTGCTCCATCAGAGCAAGTAGACACTGGCACATGCCTTTGACCATCTCTGTCTCTTCCAATGTCACCAGGTGTTTGTGTGTGAGCAAGTGACTCCCACCCTCCATCTCCACTGATTATAATGGGCGTGTAGACCAAGATCTTGCATGCAGACATCCATGCTGTGCTCACTTCTGCCTGGACAAGGGGAATGCCACCTCCTGTGTTTTTTGTGGAGCTCACGGGAGTTTGCTGAATCCCACTCCAGCCCAGGGCCTTACAAACCAGCCTGACAAGCCCAAACTGACTCATCCAAATCAACATGGGACAATGAGCTCTGTTCTTGTCCCCATCTAGGTGTCCTGCCTAGCTAAGAGAGGGGAATAGGGGCTTCCAGAGTGGGACATTTCAAACGTCTTGCAGATAACCATCTCTGATGAAACAATCTGTAATGCTGGAATCAGTCTTCCTTCAGGGCTTAGAGACGGACCATCAGTAATTATTTTAGTTTATTGCAGTGAACATTTCCCAGGAGGAGGGAGCACAAGGGACAGAGAAATACATGTCTTCAGCTGGGCCTCTGCTCCTGAGCAGGGCCGGGCTCTTCAGACTGAGTCAGCTCATGGCAACTTGGCAGCACTGCCCAGAGACAGCTGTGTGCAGGAGCAGCTCCTCTGCAAAGAGCAGCAGGGCTCCAGGCACTGCCTGCTGCTGCTGGCATGAGAGGAAACAAGGCAGAGAGAAGTGAAAGGCAGTGTGGAGTGAGAGGACGGAGGAGAGCTACTTGTGGGAGAAATCTTCACAGCCCTTGACACGGTAAGTCTCTGGCTGCAGGGCAATGCTACTGAGGTTCCTGGAGGGGTCTTGAAATCATTCCAGGCTCATGATTGTTTTTTCAAGGATCGCTCTCCCAGCTTCTCCTTTGCAGAGGATGGGGAGATGCTTCAGAGCAGGGATTCCCTGCCACATGGTCACAGGGACAGGGCATCTTGCTACCTTCTCCCAGGGATGCTGCAGGGGTGTGAAGCCAGGGTGTGCACACAGGTCTGCTCAGGGCTGTGATTCAGAGCAGTGTCCCTGTGCCCTAGGGTGATGTGTGCCTGGGGCAGTGACTCTGCTGCCTGCGAGGATCAGCACTCAACCTGCCCAGGGAGCTCCCCACGGCAATGTGGGGAGAATCTCTGGGTGGGAAGAGCGACCCCCAGCAGGGCAGGTTCATTCTCATGCTGAGAGTGTGCTGCGTGGGTCAGGGCTACTCACAGCTCCTGCTCACTCCCAGGGCATTTCTGGACGAGACTTTCCAAAAGGAAGGTCAAGGCAGGGGATACATGAAAGGGAGGGAGCTGTCACGAGTCTGTACTTTCAGTTTTCTTCTCTTTGGGTGGGGTGAAATGGGATTGGATCTGTCAGGTCTAGACAGGGGACGGAGGCTCCAAAACAGTGACACTGAGAGAGGAGCAGTTCTGAGAGGGACTCAGCAAATGCCTTCATCCACCCCTCAGCCTAAGGACAGAACCAGCATCACCTTTCCAGCCTCAGCAAGGTTTCTCTCCCCTGCTCCGTAGCACCTGCAAACATGGAGGTGCCCTGGGCAGTGTCCTGCTCCCTCAGAGGTTTTTGCAGGGCAGAGCTGAGCACCCAGCAGGTAGGATGGGGTGTGTGAGCACTGAGAGGGGAGAGATGTGGGGACAGAGAAACAGCTCCCTGCAGGGACGGCTCCAGGCAGCAGAATCATGCTCAAAGTGTGAGAGGAAACTGTCAACTCCAAGGCCTCCTCTTCTCTCCCAGCCAGCACAGCCCTCTGCTCTCAAGGCTGGGGGGGTCCAGGGCAGGAGTTGTTTCCTTGGCAGCTGGGCATGCAGGAGAGGAGACACTCCTGAGTGCCCCTCTGTCCCTCCCTGGCCCTGCCTCCCTCACCACAAATATCATGGTATTGCTCCATGTTTTCCACCTGCACATGCTGCCCTTGTGCTTCCCCTTGGACTCTCTGGGCAGGGGGGTTTCCGATGCAGTTGAGACACTGAGACCCTGCGGGTGCTGCCATGCAGACGTGTCCTTGACAGTGAGGTGCCCAAGTGCCCCTCTCACCTGTGGGGCTCTGGGCAATGCAGTGTGGGGGGCTGGCAATGAGCCAACTCTTTTGCCAGGACACCCCATCCTTAGGACATTCCGCCATTTCCCTGGGGTGTCTGGCTGGGCTGCAAGCTGCCCTCCACAAGGACACAGCTCTCCCATTGCAGCTGCGTGTTATCAAGGTGCCCCAGGCAGAAGCCACCTAGATAATGAGGACACGCTGGGACATGCTGCTGGGAGGCTGTATGTGGGCAGCTGGAAGTAGCCCGATGCGTTCCTGGCTAGAAGGGGAGGGCTGAGACCTGCCTCACATCCCCTCAGAAAGAGTGCTGATGGGCACTTTGCAAGTGCATTCCTCTGCTCTCTGCCGTGTTGTTTCTTTTTGGGGTAACACGAGTGCAACTGTCCTCCACCTCTGAGGTGCGAGCACAGGGCAGCTGGGAACAAGGCAGATGGACAGACCAGCTCTGTTCCTTCTGCACTCAAGCCAGAGTGAATCCTTTTGCCTCTCCTGAATCACAGCTGCTCACTCTGAGTGCAGCAGCAATGCTGAGGATTTCTACCTGCAGGAATCCTCCTCAGGTGTGACAGGGTCAGCTAAAGGAAATAAAAGAAGCCTTAAAATTATTAATGAACCCACATTATTTAGAAGTGGGAATGAAGATGCTGAAAATGCCTTCAACATTATGAGTGGAATAAATCTGACTGGAACTGGGAATATAAAAGTATAGTCACCCCTGTTCTCATGTACACAGTGCTGTAGGTCAGGGCTGAGTCTTCTGGAGCCCACAGGCAGAGGTCCCTGCTCCTCATGTCAAACTCAGCCAGCACAAACCAGAGCTCAAGTGACAGAGCTCAATGATGGTGCTGCTGAGATGGGGAGAGGTAATGTGTGTGTGTTTGGGAGGGATTTATGAGAAAGTTTTGCTCAGAGAAATCTGTCCTAACTTGTCAATGTGTCTTCTTCCTCAGACAGTCCCCCTGTGCCCCAAAGGAGCAAATGTCCAACAGCAACTCCCTCAATGAGTTCCTCTTCCTGGCATTCACGGACACACGGGAGCTGCAGCTCTTGCACTTTGCACTCTTCCTGGGCAACTACCTGGCTGCCCTCCTGGGCAATGGCCTCATCATCACAGCTGTAGCCTGTGACCACCACCTCCACACCCCCATGTACTTCTTCCTCCTCAACCTCTCCCTCCTTGACCTTGGCTCCATCTCCACCATTGTCCCCAAATCCATGGCCAGTTCCCTGTGGGACACCAGGGCCATTTCCTACTCAGGATGTGCTGCCCAGGTCTTTTTCTTCTTTTTAGCAGAGTTTTATCTCCTCAGTGTCATGTCCTATGACTGCTACCTTGTCATCTGCAAACCCCTGCACTATGGGACCCTCATGGGCAGGAGGGCTTGTGTCAAAATGGCAGCAGCTGCCTGGGCCAGTGCTTTTCTCCATGCTCTCCTGCACAGTCCTAACACATTTTCAATACCACTCTGCCAAGGCAACACAGTGGACCAGTTCTTCTGTGAAGTTCCCCAGATCCTGAAGCTCTCCTGCTCAGACTCCTACCTCAGGCAAGTTAGGCTTAGTGCGATTAGTCTTTTTTTAGGCTTTGTGTGTTTCATTTTCATTGTGCTGTCCTACGTGCAGATCTTCACTGTTGTGCTGATGATCCCCTCTGAGCAGGGATGACGCAAAACATTTTCCATGTGCCTCCCTCACCTGGCCGTGGTTTCCCTGTTCATCAGCACTGTCATGTTTGCCTACCTGAAGCCCCCCTCCATCTCCTTCCCAGCTCTGGATCTGTTGCTGTCCGTTCTGTACTCGTTGGTGTCTCCAACAGTGAACCCGCTCCTCTACTGTATGAGGAACAAGGAGGTCAAAGATGCCCTGAGGAAACTCATTCAATGGGTACAATGTCAACATCAATAACTCTCCATTATGCATGCACTCCTCAGGGTATCTGGCATCAGGATGTGTGTTTTGCATTTCTTTCTTTCTTTTTTTTCTCTTTTTCCTTTAAAACAAACAAACAAACAACAAAAAAAAACAGGTTCCTGTTGCATCCCGTCAGGAATGTCTCATTTGTATCTGACCCAGAGGCCGTGTTGAAGCAGGAAGCCAGGCTTCCCCCTTCATCAGCAGAGATGGGAGAACCTCAGAGCCCGCTAGTCTGAGCTCCCTCCGATGCCCCCAGTGCAATGAGCAGAGTTTCCCTTTGCAGGGTCTCTTTCGGCACTGTCTCTTTTGACACCAAGCGAGCTCAGGGGCACAGAGTCAGGCTCACACGAGTACTGGTGGGGTGAGAGCATGGGTCCCATGTCCATTAGGAGAGCTCAGCTCCCCTGGCCACAGTCAGGGTGTGATCCCACACCCCTCTCCTGTGAGGGTGGCAGCCACGTGTCACCATGGGCTGGTTCCTTCCCTTTCCAGCGCTCACAGAATCACAGAATGGTTGAGGTTGGAATGGACCTCTGGACATCATCTAGTCCAACCCCCCTGCTCAAGAAGGGTCACCTAGAGCACGATGGACAGGATCACGTCCAGGCGGGTTTTGAATATCTCCAGAGTTGGAGACTCCACAACCTCTCTGGGAAACCTCTTCCAGTGCTCTGTCACCCTCACAGTGAAGAAGTTTCTCCTCATATTCAGACGGAACTTCCTGTTGCCTCTTGTCCTGTCACTGGGCACCACTGACAAGAGTCTACTCCCATCCTCTTGACACCCTCCCTTCAGATACTTGTGCACGTTGATAAGATCATCTCTCAGTCCTCTCTTCTCCAGGCTAAACAGGCCCAGCTCTCTCAGCCTTTCCTCATAAGAGAGATGCTCCAGTCCCCTAATCATCTTTGTAGCCCTTCGCTGGACTTGCTCCAGTAGTGACACATCCCTCTTGTACTGGGGAGCCCACAACTGGACACAGAACTCCAGATGTGGCCTCAGCAGGGCTGAGGAGAGGGGGAGAATCACCTCCCTCGACCTGCTGGCAACACTCTTCCTCATGCACCCCAGGATACCATTGGCCTTCTTGGCCACAAGGGCACATTGCTGCCTCATGCTTCACTTGGTGTCCACCAGCACTCCCAGGTCCTTCTCCGCAGAGCTGCTTTCCAGCAGGTCAGCCCCCAACCTGTACTGCTGCATGGGGTTATTCCTCCCTAGGTGCAGGACCCTGCACTTGCCTTTGTTGAACTTCAGGAGGTTCCTCTCCGCCCACCTCTCCAGCCTCTCCAGGTCTCTCTGAATGGCAGCACAGCCCTCTGGTGTATCAGCCACTCCTCCCAGTTTTGGACCCTCAGCAAACTTGCTGAGGGTGCACTGTGTCCCTTCATCCAGGTCATTGATGAAGAAATTGAACAAGACTGGACCCAGTCCTGACCCCTGGGCGACACTGCTAGCTACAGGCCTCCAACTAGACTCTGCGCCACTGATCACAACTCTCTGAGCTCTGCCATTCAGCCAGTTCTCAATCCACCTCCCTGTCCACTCATCCAGCCCACACTTCCTGAGCTTCCCTATGAGGATGTTATGGGAGACAGTGTCAAAAGCCTTGCTGAAGTCTAGGTAGACAACATCCACTGCTCTCCCCTCATCTACCAGCCAGTCATTCCATCATAGAAGGCTATCAGATTGGTTAAGCATGAATTCCCTTTGGTGAAGCCATGCCGACTACTCCTGATCACCTTCTTGTCCTCCACATGCTTGGAGATGGCCTCCAGGATGAGCTGCTCCATCACCTTTCCAGGGATGCAGGTGAGGCTGACTGGCCTGTAGTTCCCTGGGTCCTCCTTCTTGCCCTTTTGGAAGACTGGGGTGACGTTGGCTTTCTTCCAGTCCTCAGGCACCTCTCCTGTTCTCCAGGACCTTTCAAAGACGATGGAGAGTGGCTTAGCAATAACATCTGCAAGCTCCCTCAGCACTCATGGGTGCATCCCATCGGGGCCCATGGATTTGTGGGTGTCAGGTTTGCTTAAATGATCTCTAACCCGATCCTCCTCCACCAAGGGAAAGTCTTCCTTCCTCCAGACTTTCTCTCTTGCCTCCAGGGTCTGGGGTTCCTGAGGGCTGGCCTGAGCAGTAGAGACTGAAGCAAAGGCGGCATTCAGTAACTCTGCCTTCTCTGCATCCTTCGTCACCAGGGCACCCACCCCATTCAGCAAAGGGCCCACATTTTCCCTAGTCTTCCTTTTGCTACTGATGTATTTGAAGAAGCCCGTCTTGTTGTCCTTGACATCTCTAGCCAGATTTAATTCCAAATGGGCCTTAGCCTTCCTCGTCGCATCCCTGCATACTCTGACAACGTTCCTCTATTCCTCCCAAGTGGCCTGGCCCCCTTTCCGCTTTCTGTATACTTCCTTCTTCTGGTTGAGTTTTGCCAGGAGCTCCTTGCTCATCCATGCAGGTCTCCTGCCTCCTTTGCTTGACTTCCTACTCATAGGGATGCACCACTCTTGAGCCTGGAGGAAGTGATGTTGGAATATTAACCAGCTCTCTTGAACGCCCCTTCCTTCTAGGGCCATGACCCATGGGATTCCTCCAAGTATGTCCCTGAAGAAGCCAAAGTTTGCTCTCCTCACGTCCAGGGTTGCAATCCTACTTGGTGCCCTGCTGCCTCCTTGCAGGATCCTGAACTCCACCATCTCGTGGTCACTGCAGCCAAGGCTGCTCCCGACCTTCACATCTTCCACCAGTCCTTCTTTGTTTGTTAGTACGAGGTCCAGCAGCACACCTCTCCTTGTTGGCTCCTTCACCACCTGTGTCAGGAAGGCGTCACCAATGCTCTGCAGGAACCTCCAGGACTCTTTGTGCCTAGCTGTGTTGTCTTTGCAGCAGATATCAGGGTGGTTGAAGTCCCCCATGAGAACCAGGGCCTGGGATCGTGAGGCTACTTCCAGCTGTCTGTAGAAGGCCTCATCGACTTCTTCTTCCTGATCAGGTGACCTGTAGTAAACACCCACAACAGTGTCACACATGCTAGCCTGCCCTTTAATTCTTACCCATAAGCTCTGAACTCGCTCTTCATCCACCCCTAGGCACAGCTCAATACATTCCAGGTGCTCTCTCACATAAAGAGCAACTCCACCACCTCGCTTTCCTGGCCTGTCTTTCTTAAAAAGCACGTAGCCATCCATGACAGCACTCCAGTCATGCGAGCTATAGGAAGAAAGGAAGGAAGGAAGGAAGGAAGGAAGAAGGAAGGAAGGAGGAAGGAAAGGAAGGAAGGAAAGGAAGGAAGGAAAGGAAGGAAGGAAAGGAAGGAAGGAAGGAAAGGAAGGAAGGAAAGGAAGGAAGGAAGGAAGGAAGGAAGGAAGGAAGGAAGGAAGGAAGGAAGGAAAAGAGTCGGAGTGTTACTGTCAGGTCTGCTGGCCTTACATAGTCTCAACAGGCAGGGGCAAGTGTCTCCCTTCTATGCTGAGCTGTATTGGTGAGAGCCTGATCAAAACTTCCCTGGAAAAGGACCCAAGACACCTCATCTACTGGGACCTGCCTTCAGCAGGTCGTTGGATCCCTGCTTCCACATGTCTCCGCCGTTGCAGCCTCAAGGAGTCTGCTATTCTGAGACTCTTGCCAAAGGCACCAGCAGCTTTGGAGATGCCGCCTCCACCGCTCACCAAGGACAGGTGCCTCAGAGCCACCCATCGTCCTGAGAGGCCTGACTTCTCGTGAGGTGGCATCTCCCCTGTCTGCAAGGGTCTGCATAGGCACAAAGTGGAGAAATGGCTCTGACTGCTTTGATTAACTACCCATCTCTCTGAGGGATCAGAATGGATTAGGGTCTGAGATGGGAAGATGCAATGAGGGTCCTGATGCAACAGAAAGCCTTTAAGGAGGGAGAAGATGACTTTCTCCAGGGGAGTCAGTAACATCCCAACGACTCTGGGAAGCATCAAGACCTTCAGAAACTGCAAGCCTGAACCTCAGCTGACAGAAACCACCAGACTGCGAGCAGCCCTGGCTTGCACCAGGATCCTCCAAGGAGGCAACACGGTCACCAGCAGTCCTCACCCAGCTCTCCCAGAAGGACACTGTGATGGCAGGCTGGGCTCTGGGAGCAGAGCACTGCTCCCTCCAGCCACCTCCTTCCATGCTGAGCAGCAAAACACTGGGACCACCGCCCGACCCCACCACAGGGCACTCTGCACTGTAACACGCCGCTACGCCTACACCTCACGGAGGGCTGGCAGCCAACACGCTCTTGTGCATCAGCGACACACAGGCCACATCTCCACACATGGCAGCAGACAGGGTACCCCAAGCGCCCCACAACACAGAAAGCCCAACTCTCCAGCCCTTCCATTCCCTTCTAGGCCTCCAAGGCCTTGCAACAGCCACTTCCTCTGAACATCCACTCGCAGCCCAGGGCCTGCTCACTTCCCACCTCCAGGACGCAGAGAAGACGTGCTCTCACAGCGGCTCGTCAGGCCAGCTCTTGCCTCTCTCTTGTGCCTCAACTCCTCTGAAAAAGAAGTCTCTTTGAAAATGTGGCAGATGCCTTTTTGGGGGGTGACATTCCTTCTGTCTCCTCCAACAGCCTTTGCACCCATTCCCCAATGACTGCATACGTGGACAGAAAATCCCAGACCTCTAACGTGTTACACTTCCAAACGTGTCATAAAAGCAGGTGGACACCTCAAAGACAGAGACAGCATTCAGACCTGGCAGGAGAATCTCACAAGCTCCCTGGTCTTTTGACAGGGGCAATTTCTAAAGCACACACACCCTGGGAATAAGAGATTACTAACACCACTGCTCACACCAGCACTAGATGAATTTAGCAGCCTCAAGAGTCTACTTGAACTCCCTGGCTGACCGGGAGGAGGCTGCAAGCTTCTACTCAGCAACAAGTGGAAAGTCAAACTCCATGTCCATGTTCACCACAGAACATCATCTGCATATTAAACGTAGCAGTACTACCTCATGATGACAGAGTGGAACAAAATTTGTGCCAGATGATGTTGAACATCTACTTCTGTTTGATTAATGAGTTGCATTTCTGTATTGCTGTAGAGCTCTGCAGGGCTCAATCCCTCCTCTGAGCACACGCAACAAACCCAGAAGTGACCTCACCACCAGCATCCAAGCCGTGGGTCCTCTCCTGACCTGTCAACTGCTCAGGTAGAAATGACCTCACAAACACCTTTCCAGCCACATCTCTGCTGCTATCCAATCAGTTCCTCACTCAGAAGTGACCTCACAATTAACAGCCAAGCCTTCTTCCTGCAGCTGGCCTATCAGGTACTCAGGCAGAAGTGACCTCAGAATCAACAGCCGAGGCATGTGCCTCCTGCTGGCCTATCAGCTACTGACAAAGAATTGCTTTGACATTGGTGATTTTCTGGCATAGCTCTCTTAGTCACTAGTGACCTCACTACCCACACCCTGACCACGGGGCTGTTGCCACCTGCAGCTGCCCCTGCCCTGCCCCAAGGCTGAGCCAGCTCCTGAACGGCCTCCCTGATTCACCTCGTGGCTTCACAATGCTCAGAAAGCAGCAAAACACCCATTACGGACCAGTTACTACCACAAACTAAGAATAACTTTTGCCCAGGTAGTCTCTACATGTAGCAAGACAGCAGGGCCTCATGCCCAGGCAGAGGGAGAAGCCTTCCCGCAACTCACAAGTCTGGTTCCTTCCCCAATGCTGAACAAACACAGCAAATCCTCTACACATCCAGGACAACCAGCATTCTCCTATTTTATGCCCTGACAATTGGAGACACGCGGAAGGACTCAGGCCAGGGCATCTCAGCTGGTGAAACCAGCAGAGCCACAAGTCAGCAACTCTTCACCCTGACCTAGGAGCATGGAAATAACAACGGCAAGTTGGAGGACTGGCCGTTCATCCACTTTCAAGGCCCTTGACAAGCAAAACAGCTCCCACTTGCAGAGCTGCTCTGGAAACACCCTTCAGGCTGCTGCCAGGGTCACAGGTTTCGGGCAAAAGCAAGAGGCTTGGAGCAAAAACAACAGCTAAGGCACGGCATGACATGCAGGGACAGCCTCTCTCAGAGCCACTTGGAAATGCCGTTTTCAGAACAAAACAGACCATTGGGAAGGGCCCCTCGTGAGGACACCAACAGCCTGCTCACACTTTGCCCAGCAGCTCCCAAACACAGCTCTGAGCAGCACCTGGGGGCAGCTGCTGTGGTGGCAGCAGCAGTTCAGGGAAACGCTTCAAAATGGGTCTCCGACCCCCGGTAGGGGCAGAGCTTCCTGCCCCCAAACCCCAGCAGCCGCCCCAGCCCAGCTGCTCGGGGCAGGCCGGCACGTCTGGCTGCAGGGCAGCTCCCCGCTCTGTCCCAGGTCACTCTGTGCCATGCTCACAGCCCCACCAGCCCCTGCTGCAGCTCCTGCAGGAAAGCAGCCATGGGGCCAGCACCGCTGTCCCTGCCCCGGCAGGAGGGCGCCTGCCGGCAGCTGAAGACACCCACAGCCCCGTCAGCCCTGCTCACACGCGCTCTCACCCACTCCCTCCCTCCGGCTCGGCTCCCACTGAGCTTTCACAGCTTTTTTTTTTTTCCACATGGTGGACTCCGATTGGCTGACAGAGCCACCAGTCAAACACTGCCCTGCTCTCCTCCCCTTGCTGGCCAATAGGAGGGTTGCACTGGGGGCGATGCCATGGCAACGTTGGGCCTCTTGCCCTGGCAGACAGCTCTGCCCCCTCCCCCTCCCCCATGGTGGGGTGCCATGTTGTGAGCGGCAGCACGGGGCAGGGTGGGGCCTCGGGTTAGTGCGGCCCTGGGGCCCGGCCACTGCCCCGCCGGGGCTGGGCTCTGCCGCAGGGGCCCCACGGGGCTGCTCGCTTCCCTTCCCCTTGGGGGCCATGCCGAGCGCAGGGGAGCAGCCCCGGGGCCTGTGCTGGTGCCGGCCCTGGCGGGGCTCGGCAGCCCACACGCTGTGCCTAGCAGGGCTGGGCCGCGGCCAGGCAGGGGCTGCTCTCTGCGGGGCCAGGCTGGGCCCCGGCACCTCGCTCCACAGGGCTGAGGAGCCCCAGGGACACGGGGCAGCCACAGGCAGAGCAGCTCTGGGCCTGCCGGTGCTGGGCAGCTGAGGTGTGGGTCCGGGAGGGGTCTGGGGGAGATGGCCCTGCTGGACTCCCCCCAGCACTGCCCCCCACAGCTCAGAGGAAAATGCTTGGGGTCAGCAGGGACTTGTGGGGTGGGCATGACACCCCCCACCTGTTTCCAAGTTGCTCCTCCAAATGGGCTGTCTCTTGGGTGCAGAGGTTTGACCCCCATTTGCAGGAGGAGAGGGGCTGTGGCCATCTGAGGACAACATCTCTGAAACCAAAACATGCTCTGCCATCTTATAAGGGTAAAAGGATGCAGAGGGAAGGAACAGAGGTTCTCCCAAACAAGTAGATGCCTTGGGGTTATTACAATGTGAAGGACCCATTTCCAACATGGGCATTTCCAGCAGGCTCTTGAGAGCCCCACGGAGCTGCAGGACACCCCAGCCTCCAGGACGCAGGATTTCTTTCCTGCCAGAGCCAGATCCCAAACAGTAACCCACTTCCAGGGAAACCTGGACCTGGATTGCCCCCCACCTTCCAAAAGGGGATGGAGCCAGCCCCACAGGAGCCTTGGTGCTCAGGGCAGCTGCAGCTCTAGGACCCAGGAGTCCTGGCTGCCACATTGTCCCCTGAGCCAGGCGGGACCCTCAGGAAGGGCCCTGGACCCACAGCTATTTGGGGAATTAACAGTCTCTGTACGACACCTCGGGAAGGAGGTCCTAAAGCCCTTACCCTTGGTGGATAGCCGCAGGAGTATTGGGAACAAGCAACTGTGGTGCGGGCTGATGGTGTCCGTGCAGCAGTCCTCCATCTTGCTTGCCCCCTTACTCTCAGCTTGCCTGTCCATCCGGGGAAAAAGGACGATCTTCCTGGCTCATAACCCAAAACAGCTCTTCAACACATCCCTGCTCCTCTGCCTGTCAGTGAGTGGCCACAATGTGGCCCCACTGCCTCCTTTCCGCACCCCTTGCCATGGAACAGCTCTGAAGAGCAGCAATAGAGAACATGTGAGCAGTGTCCAGCAGCACAGGGAAGTGAGGACACTGCTGTGGCACTGGGGAGACCTCCCTGTGATGCAGTGCATCCCACTGTGACCTCAGCTTGTGTCATCTCAGGGATCATTAGGTCACTGCCATGGAGATGGCACAGACCAGGAGAGAGCAGAGAGATATCCCCTCATGTCCTGGAAAGCAGCCACCTCCCTTCACCCCAGTTATGTTCCAAAACTGCTGATAAATCCTTCTGGAACGTCTCCAGACAGTGCCAAAGGCTGTGAAATATCTCAAATGGGGCACTGGAGAGGTCACTTCTGCACCCCTGCACCAACAGCACTGGGCAGAACTGTGTAGTAACCTGGGGTTTGGGGGTTGGATTTGAGGTTTGGGATTTTTCGAAGATGGGATCAAAGTCATGTGGGATGAAACAGCACAAAGCCTGGCCATGCGAGCGTTGGTGAGCTGCAAAACTGGTTCTCCTGTGGGTTGCTCTTTTTGTCGAAGTAGGATGTAGGACAGTATGGGACCAGACACAGCCTTCCTCCTTGAGGCATCAAAGAAGAATCTGAGATTTTAAAAGTTCTCAGCAAGGTTTTAGACATCATCCAGAGGGCTTTATCTGGGACCCTGGTCCCTGCCAGGCTCCAAAGCCATGGGCCAGGCCAGGTAGCAAATCTGGGGAAGTTTTCCCATTTCCCATGAATTTTGCCCAGTTTTCCTTTGGGTTGAGCCTGGGGAAAGCCATTTCTCCTCTCTGGGGCTCAGCTGATCCTTGGGCTTCTCCACATGACCTTGAGGCAGTGCTTCTCCCCTGGGTACAGTCCCTGGCACCCTGGACCCACCCTGGGACCATAGCTCTCTTGGGGGCTGTACAGCCCTGGCACCCCAGATCTCCCCCCCCTCCACGGGCCCCCTAGCTCTCCTGAAGGGGTTGTACAGCCCTGGCTTCCTGAATGTCCCACAGTTTTGACCCTGGCCTTCTCAGGACATGCCCACACACTGCGGTGCTGCTGTCCGGGCTCTGGTGCAGAGTCTGGAAGGCAGTGCAATGCCTCTGGACCTGCATTTGGGCTCATTCAGAAGTTTGTGAGGTGACCGGCTCCCAGCGCTGCAGCAGCTGGAGTTTGAGAACGTCCCTACAACCTTCCTCATCTCTGCACAGTTCCAGGGCGACTCTTGCAGAAGGGAGACTCCATCGCCCTTGCATGCTCTCAGAGATGGGGCTTTCCAAGTCACTGCAAAAAGAAGGCCTGGTCTACCTCTTTGGGTGCTCACAGCCTGTGGCACCCCCTCTGTGATGCTGTGAGCGCCAGCTCTGCATCCTGGGGTCTGCCCTTTCCCTCTCCCATCTCCTGTGTGTCTACCCAAAGTCTTTTCTATGCACCAGGGGCACAGCTTCCAATGAGAGAAGTGTTGCTTTAGCGAGCTCACTTGAAGCTGTGACACATTGTGGAGCTGAAGGTCTGATGGAGGCTAGTCTGGGACATCGCTATGGCCCCACACTCCCTCTTGCTCCATGCCAAAGCCCTCAGGAAGGTCCCAGGAAGGAGAGCAGTGTCTCAAATTGTCAGGGCACCAAATAGGAGAGTGCTTGTTGTCCTTGATGTGTGGAGGATTGGCTGGGTCAGTTCAGCATTGAGGAAGTAATCAGACTTCTGAGTTGTGGAAAGGCTTCTCCCTCTACCTGGGACATCACAGATATCATAACACTGTAGAAGGCAGCTGGAAGCTGGTCACTGCTCATAGGAAGAGAAAGGCTCCTACTCCTCCTGAGGACTTGCATTTGAAGAACAGGTTTAGTGCCCTCCAGGATGAGGAGGAGATGGGCATGGGTGCAAGGGAAGTACCTGGGACAACAGATCCTATGCCTTCCGGGAACACCCGGAAGAAGCGGCGGGTGATTGTTGTGGGGGACTCCCTGCTGCAGGGGATGGAGGCACCTGTCTGCCGACCTGACGTCTTGTCTAGAAAGGTTTGTCATAGAAAGACTGCCAAGGCTTGTCCATGCTTCGGACTATTACCTTCTACTGCTGCTCTTCCATGTGGGCACTAATGACACCAAGGGCAAACTGGAGACCATCAAACAGGATTTCAGAGCTCTGGGGATGGTGGTAAAGGGCCTGGGAGCCCAGGTCATCTTCTCCTCAATCCTGCCAGTGAGGGGGGTGGATGAGAGGAGGAGGAGACGGACTTTCCAGGTTAATGACTGGCTGCGCCACTGGTGTTGGCAACAGGGTTTTGGTTTCTACGACCATGGGACCCTGTTTGAAGATCGACAACTGATGGCGAGAGATGGGATCCACCTCACTAAGCGGGGCATGCGGGTCTTTGCCAACAGGTTGGCCAACCTGGTAAGGAGGGCTTTAAACTAGGAAAGATGGGGGAAGGGGAGAGTTATAGTGACAGGGTAGTTGGCAAAACACTGCTCAAGTCGGGATGCTTCCAGCAGGTACATGCAGCCAGGGAAGTGTGCATGGGATGTGGCTATGGAGGATCCTCTTGTATCCCTCCTGGGAAACCTGCATGCTTGATCACCTCTCTGAAATGCCTGTACACCAATGCACGCAGCATGGGGAATAAACAGGAAGAACTAGAGATCTGTGTGTGCAGTCGCAGGGCCATGATCTCATTGCCATTACAGAGACATGGTGGGATAGCTCGCATGACTGGAGTGCTGTCATGGATGGCTACGTGCTTTTTAAGAAAGACAGGCCAGGAAAGCGAGGTGGTGGAGTTGCTCTTTATGTGAGAGAGCACCTGGAATGTATTGAGCTGTGCCTAGGGGTGGATGAAGAGCGAGTTCAGAGCTTATGGGTAAGAATTAAAGGGCAGGCTAGCATGTGTGACACTGTTGTGGGTGTTTACTACAGGCCACCTGATCAGGAAGAAGAAGTCGATGAGGCCTTCTACAGACAGCTGGAAGTAGCCTCACGATCCCAGGCCCTGGTTCTCATGGGGGACTTCAACCACCCTGATATCTGCTGCAAAGACAACACAGCTAGGCACAAAGAGTCCTGGAGGTTCCTGCAGAGCATTGGTGACGCCTTCCTGACACAGGTGGTGAAGGAGCCAACAAGGAGAGGTGTGCTGCTGGACCTCGTACTAACAAACAAAGAAGGACTGGTGGAAGATGTGAAGGTCGGGAGCAGCCTTGGCTGCAGTGACCACGAGATGGTGGAGTTCAGGATCCTGCAAGGAGGCAGCAGGGCACCAAGTAGGATTGCAACCCTGGACGTGAGGAGAGCAAACTTTGGCTTCTTCAGGGACATACTTGGAGGAATCCCATGGGTCATGGCCCTAGAAGGAAGGGGCGTTCAAGAGAGCTGGTTAATATTCCAACATCACTTCCTCCAGGCTCAAGAGTGGTGCATCCCTATGAGTAGGAAGTCAAGCAAAGGAGGCAGGAGACCTGCATGGATGAGCAAGGAGCTCCTGGCAAAACTCAACCAGAAGAAGGAAGTATACAGAAAGCGGAAAGGGGGCCAGGCCACTTGGGAGGAATAGAGGAACGTTGTCAGAGTATGCAGGGATGCGACGAGGAAGGCTAAGGCCCGTTTGGAATTAAATCTGGCTAGAGATGTCAAGGACAACAAGACGGGCTTCTTCAAATACATCAGTAGCAAAAGGAAGACTAGGGAAAATGTGGGCCCTTTGCTGAATGGGGTGGGTGCCCTGGTGACGAAGGATGCAGAGAAGGCAGAGTTACTGAATGCCGCCTTTGCTTCAGTCTCTACTGCTCAGGCCAGCCCTCAGGAACCCCAGACCCTGGAGGCAAGAGAGAAAGTCTGGAGGAAGGAAGACTTTCCCTTGGTGGAGGAGGATCGGGTTAGAGATCATTTAAGCAAACCTGACACCCACAAATCCATGGGCCCCGATGGCATGCACCCACAAGTGCTGAGGGAGCTGGCAAACGTTATTGCTAAGCCACTCTCCATCCTCTTTGAAAGGTCCTGGAGAACAGGAGAGGTGCCTGAGGACTGGAAGAAAGCCAATGTCACCCCAGTCTTCCAAAAGGGCAAGAAGGAGGACCCAGGGAACTACAGGCCAGTCAGCCTCACCTGCATCCCTGGAAAGGTGATGGAGCAGTTCATCCTGAAGGCCATCTCCAAGCACGTGGAGGACAAGAAAGTGATCAGAAGTAGTCAGCATGGCTTCACCAAGAGGAAATCATGCTTAACCAACCTGATAGCCTTCTATGATGGAATGACTGACCAGGTAGATGAGGGGAGAGCAGTGGATGTTGTCTACCTAGACTTCAGCAAGGCTTTTGACACTGTCTCCCATAACATCCTCATAGGGAAGCTCAGGAAGTGTGAGCTGGATGAGTGGACAGGGAGATGGATTGAGAACTGGCTGAATGGCAGAGCTCAGAGAGTTGTGATCAGCGGTGCAGAGTCTAGTCGGAGGCCTGTAGCTAGCGGTGTCGCCCAGGGGTCAGGACTGGGTCCAGTCTTGTTCAATTTCTTCATCAATGACCTGGATGAAGGGACACAGTGCACCCTCAGCAAGTTTGCCGATGATGCAAAACTGGGAGGAGTGGCTGATACACCAGAGGGCTGTGCTGCCATTCAGAGAGACCTGGAGAGGCTGGAGAGGTGGGCGGAGAGGAACCTCCTGAAGTTCAACAAAGGCAAGTGCAGGGTCCTGCACCTAGGGAGGAATAACCCCATGCAGCAGTACAGGTTGGGGGCTGACCTGCTGGAAAGCAGCTCTGCGGAGAAGGACCTGGGAGTGCTGGTGGACACCAAGTTAAGCATGAGGCAGCAATGTGCCCTTGTGGCCAAGAAGGCCAATGGTATCCTGGGGTGCATGAGGAAGAGTGTTGCCAGCAGGTCGAGGGAGGTGATTCTCCCCCTCTCCTCAGCCCTGCTGAGGCCACATCTGGAGTTCTGTGTCTAGTTCTGGCCTCCCCAGTACAAGAGGGATGTGTCACTACTGGAGCAAGTCCAGCGAAGGGCTACAAAGATGATTAGGGGACTGGAGCATCTCTCTTATGAGGAAAGACTGAGAGAGCTGGGCCTGTTTAGCTTGGAGAAGAGAAGGCTGAGAGGAGATCTTATCAATGTGTACAAGTATCTGAAGGGAGGGTGTCGAGAGGATGGAGCCAGACTCTTTTCAGTGGTGCCCAGCAACAGGATGCAAGGCAACAGGCAGAAACTGAAACACAGACGCTTCCGTCTGAACATGAGGAAATACTTTTTCACTGTGAGGGTGACAAAGCACTGGAAGAGGTTGCCCAGAGAGGTTGTGGAGTCTCCTCTGGAGATATTCAAAAGCCGCCTGGATGCAATCCTGTGCAATGTGCTCTAGGTGACCCTGGTGGAGCAGGGGGGTTGGACTAGATGATCTCCAGAGGTCCCTTCCAACCTCAGTGATTCTGTGATTCTGTGATCAGCAAACTCCCCCAGTACCCTTGGGTGCATGCCTTCTGCTCCCACAGACGTTTGTGTCCAGTCTCCTTCAATGACCCCTACCTTGATCTTCCTCTGTGGTGGGAAGTGCTTGTCTTGCACAGACTCTTAGTAGTTTTGGGAACCTAGGAGGCTTGAAAGCAAACTGGCCAAGGAAACCTGAAGAGAAGGAGACATTGATAACTTTAATCCTTCCATGTCCCTTAGCACTAGGCCCCTCAGCATGGACCAGTGGATCAACACTTTCCTTAGCCTTTTTTTCATTGCCAAGGTATTGCAGAAGCTCTTCTAGTTGTCCTTTATATCCGTCACTAGCTCAAATTTGAGCTGAACTTTGGCTTTCCTATTTCCACCTGTGCACACCAAAACAATATCACAGTATTCACCCAGGGTAAAACTTCCCTGCTTCCATCTTCTGCGCACTTTCTTTCTGTGTCTGAGCACCATGAGGTTGTCCTTGTCCATCCATGCTGGCCTTCTCCAGGTATGTTTTTCTTCACATCACAAAGGAAGGCTCCTGTGCCTTGAAGACCCAGTCCTTGAAGATCCACCATCTGTCATGGCCCCATGTCCTCCATGGCCATCTCCCACGGGACAGTGCCAAGCAGAGGCTTGAACAAGCCAAAGTTTGCTCTTTGGCTGTAGTGCTGCTATTTGTCTTTCTGCCTTCTCTCCTGATTTGTTTCTCCTCCATCCCACAGCCACTGCAGCCATGGCTGCCTCAGCCTTCACATCCCCAGTCCATTTTTCCCAGTTTGTCTGTGAATAACAAGCCAGGCAGAGCATCTCCCCTAGGAGGGTCAGGGCCCTGAGGGCACTAATAGGCCTCAATTGCCCTGATCAGCCCCACATGGGACCTGCCCTCACACACCCTCTGCCCCTTGCTCTGAGGCCACCACTTAAGCTCTATCCAGGGCCGTCAGCCCTGTCCTGACCTATGTTGTAGGTGTACCTGTCTCCAGACCTGTCATTGTCTTTGTTTTATGCTGCTCCGAAGGGGCCTCCCTGGATAGACCCTGGACCTGGCTGGTCCCCTCACTGCCCCTGGGGCTGTCAATGGACCCAGTCACCAGCACCCTGCTCTGCTCACCCAGCTCAGGTGCAGTAGGACTGCACCTCTCGCTGAGGTCACTGCCTGTGCTGGGGGCACCTCAGTTCCCAGCTCATCCCCCTTCATGATGCAGCCCCATTCTGCCTACGCCCTGGCAGGAGTACGGAGGATTTCTAGCTGAGCAAATGGGAGTATTAACTTTCTCCTGAGCTGAACTGCTTGTGGGACACCATAGACTGTGCTGAGCGTATCCTGGGGGGGGATGGGGGGTGGGGAGGAACGCTGTTGCCTAAACAAAGGGTGCGGGAGCCACTTTTGATATTGAAGGTACCTCTTGCAGTCTCTAGCTGCCACTCCAGAAGAGTGTTTTTTTCCCAGGATATATCTGCCAGTGCTGAGAAGATGCCTTGGACACCTCTGGTCCTTTTGAATGGCCGTAGACATTTGGCAAATGAATCATGCCAAAGCAGAAACCTCTTGTAGACCCCTGACTTGAAGGGTGTGAAACTTGAGTTTAACCCAATCCACTGCCATTTTTTGAGAACACAGAATTTTTTTCAAGAGTCATGTTCTCTCTGTCTATATCTAAATTACCCACTTCTCCAGCTGACCTGTGGCTCCCTGGACAATTGGGGCCAAGTGGGTCACACCCATAGATCTCTGGGAAAGTTTGGCCCGGTCCACCCCATGCACTTTTCATCCCAGGTCTTCTCTGGCCCATTTCTTGCCAGAGAGCAAGTGGGCCCATGATGGTTAGCTCAGATATGACAACTGCCCTGTGCACGGGGATGCTTAGGGGAGATTAATGCCACCCATCGTGTGGCTGCACTCTAAACCTCTACAGTCAAGAAGGAAACAGGGGGAATATGATTATCCCCTTCTTCCTCTATATCGGTTGTGGCTTCTATTAGTGTGAGAAAATACCATCTCTATTCAGACTTGGACTATGGACTACTTGGAAGCAGTCATCGAGCCTATAACGTGAAGAAATCCCAGTAGGGATGAAAAGAAAACTTTGTCTGCTTTGTCTGCTGTATTTATTTGTTCTTTTTCCATTGGCCAAAGAAAATTGTAGAGAAGAAAAAATGTAGGATAAACAACTTTTACATTTTTTTTTTGCAACCAGGCAATTCCCCAAGGTTAATTTTGGACCAAGCTTAGTTGTCATTTACCATGGAAAGATATATTTAAGATATATTTCTCTTTAATATATGTCTATTGAATTATTTTATTTTAAATACACTCTCTTCCTTTTTATAAAAAAGAAGAAAAAAAAGATGCTGTCTAGAAATTAACAGCGTACATATACCAGTGGAAACAGGAGAATTCAAATGATGTGCTTATATTTAACAATGCCAATCTTTTTTTTTTGCCTCAAATCTTTTTTTTTTTTCCCCAATGGATCCACATCTTGCAAATACTATCCATACTTCTATAACAATATTTTCCATTTGTGGAAAGAAAATTGTATCATCTGCACCAATGTACATGCATACTTGTTTGGGAGATGTTGGGGGATTCATTTGACACAGATCAGGACTTCACAAGACGGTAGCAGGATTTCAGGGCTGGGGCGGTGAGTACATTGAGGGAAGAGGTGATGTGAGGCCTAATGGGTTCAGTTATGGGAGAGACAATGGGGGATGGTTGTGAAGGGCCCAGGGTGGGGGCAAATGTTTTATTATAGGGGAATCTGTGCCATGCACAGCATGTTATGGGGTGGTTCCTGGTCTGGGTCAGAGGGCCTGTGCAGCACCATGCACAAAGGGGCACCCAGTATCAGTGCACCCTCTGGGACCCCAGGGCTATGGGCAAGGACCCCAGAACTGGCTGGAGCTGTTACCCCTCCATGCTCTTTGCCCTTGGACCCTGGGCCCTGTCTGTCAATGGGGAGGAAAGCTTTGCTCCTGGTAAGGACCTGGAAGGGGCGTGAGTTTGACGCTGAGCCTCCTGATCTCAGCGAACTCATGATATGAGGTTGGTGGTGTCTGTTCAGGGACCATCTTCCCTCCAGATCTCCCTGCCTGATCCATTTCTGGGAGATCCTCTGTTCTTGCCTCTGAGGTGGAAGGTTTCTGACCATTGAATTCATGCTTCTCTTGTCTTCAGGACAAGAGAAGAGAGGACACACCAGCCCAATGAGCATGGCACAGGCACATTCCATCTTCATAGCTTGCAAGACAGAGGCTGGACAAGGAGGCAGACCTTGGGCAAGAGACTAGCTGGTTTGGTGGGGTATGATGGTTGTGGGTTTCCTTTCCAAAAGAGATTGTACTTTTTTATTTTTTCCTTTGTTCAAGATGAAAGGGCTCTGGCTATGGGGTGAGACATTCTTTAAGGATGGATGTAAGGTCAGATCATCCAAAAACCTTTGCCATGGAGGTTCACTGCACTGGTGACTTCCCCTTCCAAAGAGCTTCTGTCTTCCAGGAGGCATTAAACCTGCCCTGTGTGAAAGGTCTCCTCTGCCCTTAATGCAGGTGGGGGCAGTTAGGGTGGAGGTCCAATGCAAACAGACAGCATACAGGAGGTGGAAGCAAGGAGAAGCTACAAAGGAGGAACTGAGAAACATGGCCTGGGCATGGAGAGATGGTGTCAGGAAAGCCAAAGCTCAAAGCTGAGACTTGCAAAGGATGTCAAGGACATCCCTTGACACTAGTGAAGGGCTGAAGAATGAAAGAGCTGACCCACTGCTGAATGGAGTGGGTGACTTAGTGACAGCAGACACACAGAAGGTTGAGGAACTCCTCTGTGTTTCCTGAAAAGGTTCAAGGAGGAGAATTGCCAGTGGTGGATGAGGATTGAGTCAGAGATTCCTTGTGAGAACTCAGCCTCTGAAAGCCATGGGACCCAACAAGCTGCATCCAAGCGTACTGAGGGAAGTCACCAATGTCCTTACGGTCTCTGTCATTTTTGAGAGATGAGGGCAGGCATACCCAATGACTGGAGGAAAGCAACATTTGAACTCGTCTTCAGAACAGGCCATTCTTTTAATTATTCTTTTAATAATCCAAGGAACAACAGGCTGGTCAGCCTCACTTCAGTGCCTCAGTAAATCATGGAGTGAGTCCTCTTGAAACACATTTGTGAGCACATGGAAAAGAATGTGACTGGTAATAGTCAGCATGGGTTTCCCAAGTTTAACTAACTCTTGCCTCATCAATTTTGTTACTTTCTAGGGTAAAACAGCTGGATTATTGGAAGAGGGAAGAGCAGTGGATGTCACTCGCCTTGTCTTTAACAAGGCTTTCCACATGATCTCTCAAGTCAGGATATGATGGTCTAGATGGGTGGGCAACCAGAAAAATAACACTGGTTGGATGACTGGGCCCATAGTAGAGTGTTTGATGGGTCATACTCTGCCTGAGGACCCTTAACAGGTGTAGTCCTTCAGGGGTCTATCCTGAGATCTTTCCTGTTTTACATCTTTATCACTCACCTGGAGGATGTATGCAAAGGAGAACAAACTGGGTGGGTAGCAGCCAATATGTTCAAAGACAGGGCAGCCATCAAGAGGGACCTCAAAAGTCTCAGCAAACAGGTGGCATGAAAACGCATGAAATTCAACAGATGCCAAATCCTGCCTCTGGGAACTAAAAACCTGTTGCAACAACAAAGTCTGGGGACAGATTACAGGGAGCAGCAATGGCCACCTGCTCCCAAAGGGATGGACTGCTGGGAGCCAAGTGTGATAACATGGTTGACAGGGCAGGAGCTCCACCAGTCTGGGCCCAGCCCCACCATACACAAGCAAGGTGAGTGGGGAAGACCTGGGAATGGTAGCCAGGTTCAACCAAGACTCCAGATCATCAGGCAAGTTCTTGGTGACAAGGTAGGTCCGAGGTCAAACCGGGAACACAAGTCACCAAATCAAGATCAGGTCCAGTGACAGCAGCCAAAGCCCCATAATTGCAGAGCAGGTCCATAGAGATGAGGCATGTCCAAGGTCAAGCTGGAAAGTCAGGCCATGAGTCGGAGTCTGAATCAACAGGGCCCATGACCGGGAACAGGCACACCTGTAACACAGCTGCAGAGAGGCACACCTGCAGTGTAGCTCAAGATGGGACTGAAGATTCAGAACTGAGCTTAAATGGGCTCCTGGGCCTTTGAGAGGCCATGTATGTGGAGGCCCCTGGTGAGTCTGGTCAAGGCCATGAAGGCCTGTTATTGGCCCCAGGGCTCTGACAACAGCCTGACCAGGAACAGCTCTGCAGAAAAGGGCCTGGGGATCCTGCTGCACAGCCATGTGAACGTAAGCCAGCAGTGTGCCCCAGCAGTGAGAAAGACCAGCAGCCTCCTGGGCTGTGTGCACAGGGGCATGGCCAGCAGATCAAGGCGAGTGATCACCCCCCCACACACCCCCATTACTCAGTGCTCATTAGACCATATCAAGAGTGCCACGTCCAGTGTTGGGTCCTAAATAAAGGAAAGACAACAACTTACTGGAGCCAATTCAGTACAAGGCCATCAGGATGCTCAGAAAGCTGCTGCACAAAATTCTGTGTCCATGGAGCCAGCCACTCCTGCCTTCCAGCCAGGGCAGAGGCCATGGAGACTCCAACAGGACTGAGAGGAATCCTGCCCTGTGGCACCCATTGGTGCAACAATAGGAGCAAAGGAGGTCTCTGAGAACCTCTGAGGCAAGAGAGACGGACAGAACCCAGGAGGAAATATCAGTAGCTCTGCTCCCTTCACTCTCTTGCACACCAGGCCCCTGAGCCTCAGGGAGAGGTTTGGGGGACCTCTCCCTTAAGGGGAAGGAGCCTGGCACCCGAGGGGGATTCACCCATTCTGCCAGGGCAAGTCTCCATGGCTGGGAGAAATGCCAGGGGCTGGGTCTCTTCCTCCCTATGGACTATTGCAGGAGGTTGGAGGGACCAGCTCAGGCCATCAGGGTTCTCTAAATCTGAGCGAGTCAGCGAACAGAAAGTCATCTGCAGAGAGGTGAGGGGAATCCCATTCATGGGATCTCTCCTGGCTTTGCGTCATGACTTTGGAGGAGCCCTGATGATTGCCCGGCCTCACTTTCCCTTTCAAAGGAGCATGTCCCAGAGTTTGAGTAACCAGAGTTATGGGGAAAGCTGTATGCCAGAAGTGTTTGCAAAGTTTCTAGCAGTTCAGAGGTTTCAGTCTCTTTTGAGGGTCAATTATGTATTGCTCACTCTCTGCAGTCCTTGGGGAGAGACGAGCTGCAGCAGGAACCTCCAGAGACTCGTTAGTAGTATAAACCCCAGGACACTCTGGAGAGCAAGGGGCATTCAGCTGCTGCTGGAGACTCCCTATAGGAGCTGCTGAAGGAAGACAGAAAGCGCAGAGCAATGCTTGATTCCTGGATCAGGGTTTGCAGAGAGCTCAGGGAAGAGAAGGACATGCTGGAGAAGAGGCAGAGAATGAGATCCCTCACCTTGATCATCATTTCCTGGCACCATCAGCGCAGAGGTCATCACCTCATCCTGAGGACTGCAGGTTTGTGTTGTGCCTTCTGAGTCACGTCTGTTCCTTTTTAGCTGGTGAGGCTTTGCCTGGTGGCATCTATGAGCGCGAAAGGTAGTGGGCATATCCCTTCCCGGCTGTCTTCTACTCCAGCTCCCTCTTCCTTCCACACATTTCTTCTGATGCCCTTGTTAGCTGAGTGGAGTCCTGGGGAGCTTGCTGGTGGGTGCAGAGTTAGAGTTTGTGCCTTTGCTGGCCCTGAGCCATCCCAGAGCCCTGTTGAGGGGCACCCCCATCTCACCTGGGAGGTAGGATCCGGGTAGAGGACTGTGCTTCTCAGGCAGGGACTTTCCCTGGCCGTGCACACAGCCATGTCCTGGGCATTCACCACAAACAGGAGGGGAGCAATGCTCCTTCCCAATCTCACCCACCACTCACCATGGAGACACCCACCCCTTCTCCTAGCAATGCTGCTCAGAGCGCCCTGCGAGCACAGCTGGCAGTGCTGAGGTCCAGCTGCTGGACTGCGCCATGAGGCAGCCCCAAAGCCCTCTGAAACCATTGCTGAGGGGGGAACTACACAAGGCGAATAATCTTCCCTGTCCCCTACTCTTCTGCTCTTCTCAAAAATCTCTCTTCCTCATACTGGCCAGTCAGCTCAGGTGTCCATCTCCTCTCACATCTAGCTCACTTTTCTCTCTGAAGCCCATGTGAAGGCTCTCTGAGAGCCCTCTCAGGTGGTCCTGCTGCATGGAGCCATGGATGTCAACTGCTCACACTGTCAAAGGAAGCGCACAGCCCATTCCTTCCCAAACAATTGTTTCAGATGGCACAGATAAGCCATTTGGCTGATTCTCCTCTTTGGAGGAGAAAGGCATCTGGTATGATGCGCTCCCATAAAGGGATTTTCTTGCCTGGTTGGGACTGAGCTTGCTATTTGGAATAACTTCAGGTGCAGGAGAGACACTGTCACAGTCTGAGAGTATGCCTTCCCTCCTATCCCTCCACCCCAAGAAGGAAATGAGCACCTCTGTGGGGCAGCTCACCTCTGTGGTTCTCCTAGGAGGCCCTTCTCTTTAGATGCATGGTTTAACTCTCTGGAAGAACCTAGTTCTCTCCTTTTGCTAGTTATGGAGGTCATTAAGGGAATACAAATGCAGTCAAAGAAGTTTCAGAGTCATGTTTTCTCTGACAGAAACTTTCTTCATGATTATTCTATACAAGGAATAAATAAATAAACAAAGGCTCTTTCTCATAGGTGTCCTTGCTGGCAAAGAGGAGTGAGGGAGCTGAGGTGCTACATGGAGAAAGGGGAATGGGAGAATTGCACATCGTCAATGGATTTTGTCCTGCTGGGAATTGGGAATGTCCCCTCGCTCCAGACGCCACTCTTCATCCTCTTGTTTATGATCTACTTGGTAACAATGGTTGGGAACATCCTCATTGTTGTGTTGGTGGTGGCAGACTGGCACCTGCACACCCCCATGTACTTCTTCCTCAGCAATCTCTCGTCGTTGGAGATCTGCTACAGCTCCACCATCCTACCCCAGCTGCTGGTCAGCTTCCTGACTGGGGACAGGACCATCGCTGCTCAGGGCTGTATTGTACAATTCTATTTTTTTGCCTCTTTTGTGGTTACCGAGTGTTACCTGCTGGCAGTCATGTCCTATGATCGGTACTTGGCCATATGCCAGCCCCTGCTCTATGCAAGCCTCATGACCTGGAAGGTCTCTCTACAGCTGGCAGCAGTGTCTTGGCTAGTGGGATTGCTAATCTCTACAGTAGTCATTTCTTTCATATCTGAGTTGAAGTTCTGTGGCCCCAAGGCAATTGACCACTTCTTCTGTGATTTTAAACCATTGCTGGAGCTCGCCTGCAGTGATACCAGTATGCTTACACTAGTAACTTTCTTCCTATCTTTCCTGGATTTAGTCTTCCCCTTCCTGTTCACGCTGGCCTCCTATGTGTGCATCATAGCTGCCATCCTGAGGATCCCGTCCAGTGTGGGCAGGCAGAAGGCCTTCTCCACCTGCTCCTCTCACCTCACTGTTGTCAATGTTTTCTATGGCACCCTCATCATTGTCTACATGCTGCCCAGAACCCCCCAGCTGAGGCAGCTCAACAAAGTGTTCTCCTTTTCCTACACTGTCCTCACACCTCTGGTCAATCCCCTCATCTACAGCCTGCGGAACAGGGAGGTCAGGGAGGCCCTGAGGAAAGCACTCAGGAAAGCTCTAGTCTGCACCCAGAACTCATAGCAGTTGTGCGCTATTGCATATAAAACACTGCTGGTTCTGCAAGGTAGTAGAATCAGCACAGGTAATACGTTGCGTAGAAGTTATCCCTTCAGAAGAACATGGCACTGAGAATATTTTTTAGAAAGCAGAAGGGAAGAGAGTACAGATTTACTTCAGCAATTAAATGCATGGTTTAGAAAAGAATGGAAATAATGTCCCTTTTTTGGTGCTTCCTTTCCAGACAATAAAGTTGTGTTATTGTATGTGGGAAATGGTGCAATGCTGTCATTTTCTTTCCCTGTGGTGACAGGGGATTCATCTGGGGTGAACTGTGAGCTGAATAGGGAAGGGGATGGGGAGTGGCAGTACTTTCCTGACTGCAGGTTCCTCAGATGGAAGCCATCTCCCTCTGCTGTGAACATTTCCAGGGTAGAGGTCGGTGCTCAGCCCACAGCCCTCGTTACTCTAATGCCCAATGGAAATGCACATACTGGTAGAGTTTCCCAAACACATGCTGGTGTCTCCTGTCACTTGTGACAGCCTTGAGTCTCCCAGACATCAGAGAGTTTCTGGCAGATAGTGAGGGGAAATAGTGAAGGGACCTGCTGGGACTGGTGCTGTAAATGGATGCCGTGGGCAAACCTCAGGGTATCTGAAAGGGCCCTCAATACCATGCATGGGCAAGAGTACTCATGCCTCCAGGCAGGGACTTCAGTGCCAGCCTGACTGTGATTCAGCCCATCCTGACCACAATGGGCACATGCAGAGTCCCTTCTAAGTGCCTCTTTTTGGAAAAAGCGGTTGATGCCTGTGGTGGGGAGAACCAGGTGCTAAAGGCCACCTTTGCCCTGGCCTCTGGAGGAGAGCAGTGAAGGACAGAGAAGGCAAATCTGCTTATCCAAGGGCTGAAGGCACTGGAGTGGGTAGTATCCTGGGTTGCTTTAGGAAGAGCATTGCCAGCAGGTCGAGGGAGGTGATCCTCCCCCTTTACTCAGCCCTGCTGAGGCTGCATCTGGAGTACTGTGTCCAGTGCTGGGCTTCCCAATATGAGAGACATGGAGCTACTGGAGGGAGTCCAGTGAAGGGCCACTAAGATGATGAAGGGACTGGAGCATCTCTCCTATGAGGAAAGGCTGAGAGAGCTGGGCCTGTTTAGCCTAGAGAAGAGGAGACTGAGAGGGGATCTTACCAATGTGTATAAATATCTGAAGGGAGTGTGTCAAGAGGATGGGGCCAGACTTTTTTCAGTGGTGCCCAGGAATAGGACGAGAGGCAACAGGTACAAACTGAAATACAGGAAGTTCCATCTGAACATAAGGAAAGACTTCTTTACTGTGAAAGTAACAGAGCCCTGGAAAAGGTTGCCCAGAGAGGCTGTGGAGTCTCCATCCTTGGAGACATTCAGAAGGTGTCTGGGCAGGGTCCTGGGCAAGATATTTTAGGTGACCCTGTGTGAGCAGGAGGGTTGAACTAGATGATCTCCAGAGGTGCCTTCTAGCCTCAGCCATTTTGTGATTCCGTGATTCTGAGAGGGGAGGAGAGGGGAGAGGCAGGTGAGAGGGAGCTGCAGGGGAAGGTGTCAGGGCTGGGCTGTAGGTAGTGAGGTCACTTGTGCTGCAGGACGCTGATTGGTGAGGAGCAGCAGGCTGGCATGGTGAGGTGCTCAAGTGAAGGGTGAGGGGCAGCCCAGGAGGGCAGAGAGGTTGTGGGAGGGTCAAGAAAGAGGCAAGTGAAGACAGCCGAGGCTTGTCTGCCCTTCACACTATCATCCCTTGCTGCTAGTCCATGTGGGCACCAAAGGCACTGCCCAGGGAGACTTGCAAAGCATCAAGAAGGACTGCTAGGCTCTGGAGGTGATGATCAGGTGACCTGGGGGCCCAAGCAGTTTTCTCTTCGATCCTGCTGGTGAGGGCAAAGGGCTTGAGGAGGTGGGGACAGATCCTGTGGGTCAACAACTGTTGCACAGCTGGTGTTGGCAACAGGACTTTGTTTTTTTATGACCATGGGGCCCTCTTTGCTTGGAAGAGATTGGGTCAGCCTGAACAAGCAGGGCAGAAGCATCTTTGCTGACCGCCTGGCAAACCTGGTAAGGAGATTGTTATGCTGGGAATGACCAGAGGGAGAGGATGACCAACAGTCAGCAAAGCCACAGCAATGAGCACACTGACCAGTGTGTCCAGGAGAGAGCTCTGGGAGCCAGGACACAGCCTAGGAACCCACTGCCTCCACCAGCAGAACAGACATGAAATGCAGTCTGTCCTTCTCCTCGAGAGATAAGCCAGAGGAGCCGCTTCCAGACCCAGATGATCTGAGAGCAGGACTGCAGGTGGCCAGATGTCAGGAAATTCAGCAGAAAGGACCAGCTCCAGCCTTGGGTGAGACAGAAAAGCAGGTTTCTTCTTCTGTGAGGAAACTGCTTTGAGCCAATTCTTCTAGTCATCACCCCTGCTAGAGCAAAGAAAAGCACGTTGGTGCCCATTGGCCTCCAAGGCCATTGTGACTGTGCTGCCCCGCCTCATGCACTCGCCTGGTTGCCCAGTTGCGATGTCACAGTCTCTGATGTCACAGTTGCTGGTGACCACTGGAGGAGATGGTCAGGCTTTGACAGGCTCAGCTGTCTGCCTTCCCCCACCTTTCAAGTCAGGCTTACCCTTTGGGGCTTCCCCACCTGCAAGGTGTATTTGGGGAAACCCCCACCTGACCTGAGATTGAAGGAGACTGTGTCATCCAGCCTATGGCACAGAAAGAAATCTGAAGAAACCAAAGTCCCTGTCATCTGGAGATGTCAGCCCCTGTGAAAGTAGCTGTAAGTAGCACAGATGACTGGAAAAGGGAAGTCTCGATGTAGGAGATATCTCTAACTCTTTGAGTCCGGAGGACATTTTTATAATTTCAGCATGCTTGGAGGGTGAAATTCTGTTCATAGTCCTCCTGGGACACATGCCCTGGGGCTGCAGTCTGGTGCAGCAATGGTTTTCCTGTTGGAAACATCACAATCTTTGCAGAAGCTAAATCTCACCTAGAAACCTAGAGTGGCTTCAGCTCTCACCCAGCAGCATCTCTAAGCTGGCGGAGGAGGTAGCCTTGGATGGTATTTATAAATCATGGCCTCACTGAGGTACTCGTCAGGTGCAGATAATCCCCCAACGCCAGAACCCACTGCTTTGGGTCCTCACCATCTCTTGCAGCCTCCCCCACCTGCTACCTTCCCCTGGGAGATGCACACCAAATACCTGAGCCTGGCACAGTCACAGATGGTGTTGGGAGAGGAAAAATGCTGCCATTCAGGTACTGGGTGTGAATGGCAGTGTGGGAGCACACAGCAGTGTGCTTGCAGGGCAATTGCAGGTCTCCTGGGAAAGGCCCTAGGACATGGCGGGTGCAGGAGAGAAGAGCTCAGGTTGTTCCCTGTGTTGCATGGACACACTGGGGAAGCTGCCCCAGGGTCATCGTCCTTGACCAGCCCCTCACATCACCCCTTTTCCATGCTGGCTGCTCACCCCAGCTGTGGGGTTGTCCACGGCCACCTCCATCCTCCTGCAGGTCTCTCTATCCTGATGGAGGGGAAAAGAATGGCCTCTCTTCTGCACCAGACCCTGGCAGATCCTGGAGCACAGCTGTTTGCTGACCGCCACGTGGGGCACAGCCCGGGCTGGGTAGGGGCCCCCCAGACTCTGGGGGATCATTTAAGAGTCATTTAATAATACCACAGCCTTCTCCATGTCCGAGGTCTCTGGTGCCAGCTCCAGCTGAGCTCTGGCTTTCCTCACTCCATCCCTGCGTGCTCAGAAAAGGTCTTGATGCTCCCCCTGGGCAGCCCGTGCTCCTTCCACCCTCTGTGCACTTCCACCCTGGCACCCTGAGGTGCTGCTGCCAGGGCAGAGGTGATGGATCCCCTGGAGTGGCTTCTCAGGGAGCTCCCCAGGGAAACACTGTGCCCAGCCCCAGCCTCAGCCTCAGCCCCAGCATGGCTGAGGGGAGCTGCCCTCTCCTGACCCACCCTGGCGGTGCCAACCCCACCTCAGCCCGCTCCTGAAAGTCTCCAGTGCCTCCCTCAGGGGAGCTGGAGCTGCCTCGGGCCTGGGGCAGTCTGCTGGCAGGAGGGTTTGACATGGGCACAGCAGCAGCAGTGCTGGGATCAGGGGAGAAGCAGGCAAACTGGGGTGAAGACCCCTGCCCTCGGCTGCATGGCCGGGGCACTGGCCAGGCTCCAGGTTCAGGGTAGATGCCAGCTCAAGGGGAGGAGTGCCGGGACTTTCATGGGCTTCCAGTGCAAAGTGAGCTTCCAGTGCTTCCAAAGCAGAGGCTGAGGAGCAAGAATTCATGGAATCACAGAGGAATTTTGGTGGGAAGGGACCTCTGGAAGTTTCTGGTCCAAACTCCCACACAAAGCAGGGCTGGATGGAGTCCTCCAGTCTTGTCTTGCCATCACTGGACTGTGCCTGATCCTGGTTACCATCCCCATACTTGCTCTGCTCTTCTCATCCGGGCACTGCAGTATGGCACCTCTCATCGGTGGGGCACTTCTTGCCTTGCCGGCACCCTCAGCTCCTGGTTCCCCTTCCCGTGCGGAGCAGCTCCACTCTTGCTGCTCCTGACAACACACCCTTTCTAGCAGGAACCAAGTCACAAACGGTGCATAAAGAGTACAGCTGTGACACAGAAAGACCTGTTGTCATAACTGAGCATCATCAAATCAGACCCCAAGTGACTGCTTTCACTTCTTCATGCACCTAAGACACTTCATGCAGTGTTCCCTGGGTAGAAGGTCAAAATTTGAAGCTCTCCTGACACATTTAAATTGCCTGTCAGGCAAGAGTTGCTGCTATGGATATAGGGTCACCATTTGTGTTTACAGCCTTCTTTGGGCTCTCCTTGGGTCCCAGCTTCCCTTGCCAAGGCTTTCTTGGCTATAGTCGGAGGCAGGTCCGAGGCAGAGATGAGGAGTCAGGTCAGCAGGATGGGGACAGGGACAGGTCAGGACCTGAGAGGTGCAGGGCCAGGCACAGCCATGTCCACAGTGTATCTATCTCAGGCATGGCCCAAGGCCCCCAGCAGGGGCAAGAGGCCCCACAATGATGCCGGTCACTCTCTGTATCCCCTGTTCTTGTGCCCAGCACATCCCCCTCCCTCTCTTCCTGCAGCCCCTCCATGCCCACCCTGCTGCCCAGCACAGCACAAGAGCCCTGGCCCTGCAGCCCCTCCAGCAGCTCCTGCTGCCCCAGGGACAGAGCCACATGCTCCCAGCTGGTGCACAGGGAAACCTGGTTCTTGTTATCATTTCCTGTCTCTGAACGCTGCCCTGCTTCTCTCCTGGGACATCCCTGCTCCCCAGAGAGCCTTTCCCTGGGTCAGTGTGTCCCTGCTGGCCTGGCTGCTCCTGCAGCCCTGCTCTGTGCTCCTTGCAGGGCCCTGGTCTGTCAGTGCTGCTCTGCGGAGCAAGGGGCTGTGGGGTCATGAGGCCATGCAGTGTCTCCTGACTCGGCTCTGGCCATGCTGGTCATGGCAGGAAGCAGACCAAACCAGACAGGGATCAAAACCACTAATACTGCTGGCACATGTCTCTGCTCATGGACAGTGCTCAGAGTGACCCCAGGGCATTTGCAATGGCAGGAGATGTGTTTGGGCGTTCACTAGCTCCAGCCTGTGGTGTTTCACTGAGGGTGCAGGAATCACTCTCCCATGCCCCTTCCCTGGGACTCCTGGGTCCCCACTGCCTCTCCAGGGATTGCAGAGTCCTCCTTTCCTCATGCGTACCTGGATTTAGTGCGTTACCTTCTGCTTACTTGACCATGGACCGTCCCTCACTTTGTGAGGCTCCACTCACTGCCCAGCCCTGGGCACACTGTTGTCCCTGGAGATCCCTTGAGTTCTCCTGGGGCTCAAATTCCCCTCCAGAAGGATGGGCATCTCTCGTCAGCACTGTCACCTGTGGGACAGCCCCAGGCAGACAATTCAGAGACCATTCCCCATCTCCACTGGCACTGGTCGTGGAGAAATGAGATCTGAATGCAGCCCTTGGTCCCTAACAAATCACCCTGGAGGACTCTGAGCTTGTCCCCCGCATCCCATGGCATTCACAAGCAGAGCAGCAGGCCCTTTTATGGTGCAATTTCCTTGGGCGTATTTTTGACTCCATCTTCTGAAGAAAGGCCAAACTTCAGGCGCGTCACAGGGGACATGTTCTTTTATTAGGGAAATGTTATTCTGGAGGCCAGGTCTGGCATAAGGGTGCCCAGTGCCTGGTCCTGCCTGAGCTCACAGGAGATACGAAAATAGAAACACAACCCTACCACCACCAGGTTATGAGAACTCCTGGGCCATATCCACAGAATAGAGCACAGAAAGAAAGCACGGAAATGAAGAGAACAAGTCTAAAAGCGGAAAGACCTATTGCTGTGTGGGGACGTATCTCCAGGAAAGCTACAGCCCCCGCGAGAAGGGTGCAGTGAGGAAATGCTTGCTGTGGCAGTGGGGGGGATCAAGCACGGAGTCTGTCCCCACAAGCTGCTGCCCAACTCCCCTCCCCTCCACTCCCCCTCCACTTGTAGTGCTGGAGCTCTGTAGAGGGAAGGGACCAGCCCATGGTGACAACCGGCTGCCACCCTCGCAGGAGAGGGGTTTGAGATCACACAGTGACTGTGGCCAGGGGAGCTGAGCTCTCCTAATGGATACGGGACCCTTGGTCTCACCCTGCCTGTACTCGTCTGAGCCTGACTCTGTGCCCCTGAGCTCCCTTGGTGTCAGTGCCAAAAGAGACCCTGCAAAGGGAAACTCTGCTCATTGCCCTGGGGGCATCAGAAGGAGCTCAGACTAGAGGGCTCTGAGGTTCCCCATGTCTGCTGATGAAGGGGGAAGCCTGGCTTCCTGCTTCAACACGGCTTCTGGGTCAGATTCAAATGAGAGATTCCTGAGGAGACTTGACATGAACTGGATTTTTTTTTTTTGGTCTCTTTTTAACCTTGATGCAAAAGAGAAAAGAACGAAAGAATTGCACAACAAAGCCTTCATTCCAGATACCCTGAGGAGTGGATGCAGAATGGACAGTTACTGGTGCTGACATTGTACCCACTGAACGAGTTTCTTCAGTGCATCCTTGAGCTCCTTGTTCCTCATGCTGTAGATGAGAGGGTTCATTGCTGGAGGCACCACCAAGTACAGAATGGCCAGCATCAGATCCAGACTTGGGGAGGAGAGGGAGGGGGGCTTCAGGTAGGCAAACAGGTCAGTGCTGACAAACAGGGAGACCACGGCCAGGTGAGGCAGGCACATGGAAAAGGCTTTGTGCCAGCCCTGCTCAGAGGGGATTCTCAGCACAGCCATGAAGATCTGCACATAGTACAGCACAGTGAAAATGAAACACCCAAAGCCTAAACTGGCACTAACCACAATAAGCCCAACTTCCCTGAGGTCGGAGTCTGAGCAGGAGAGCTTCAGGATCTGGGGAACTTCACAGAAGAACTGGTCCACAGTGTTGCCTTGGCAGAGTAGTATTGAAAATGTGTTCCCAGTGTGCAGGAGAGCATTGAGAAAAGCACTGGCCCAGACAGCTGCTGCCATTTTGACACAAGCCCTGCTGCCCATGAGTGTGCCATAGTGCAGGGGTTTGCCGATGGCAACAAAGCGGGCATAGGCCACGACAGTGAGGACAGAATACTCTGCTGAGCATAAAAAAAAGAAGAAAAAGACCTGAGCAGCACATGTCAAGTAGGAAATGGCCCTGGTGTCCCACAGGGAATTGGCCATGGATTTGGGGACAGTGGTGGAGACAGTGCCAAGGTCAAGGAGGGAGAGGTTGAGGAGGAAGAAGTACATGGGGGTGTGGAGGCGGTGGTCGCAGGCTACGGCTGTAATGATGAGGCCGTTGCCCAGGAGGGCAGCCAGGTAGATGCCCAGGAAGAGCGAGAAGTGCAAGAGCTGCAGCTCCTGCGTGTCTGCGAATGCAAGGAGGAGGAACTCATTCAGGGAGCTGCTGTTGGACATTGGCTCCCACTGGGCATGAGGGACTCTCCAGGGAGAAAAAGACAGGGACAAGTTAGGAGAGACTTTGAAAGGAAAATAAATACATTAATAAAATGTTCCATTTCTTATTAAAAATCCCACATGGCTTCTCTCTTTTTTGGGAGGCTCTTTGCCCAGTTCCCTTGCTTGAGCTCTGGTTTGTGCTGCCTGAGTGTGTCACGAGGAGCAGGGACCTCTGCCCGTGGGCTCCACAGGAGTCCGTCATGCTGTACCTGAAGAGGGTTCATGGGAATGGGGGTGACTAGCTCTGACACTCACAGTTTCTGTCAAAAGAAGTCCACTTACCTTGTGGAAGGTCTTTTCAGCATCTTCACTCCGATTTGCAAAGAATGAGGGTTGAGGAACAGAGTTTTAGGGATTTTAAAATATTGTTTATTTTCTTTGAGATGCCCTTGTCACCCCTGGGGAGTGCTCTTTAAAAATGGAAATCCTTGGCATTTCTACTGTGAGTCCTGACAGGAAAGCATCCACTGTCACTTGGCGCAGAGTGGGGACATCTCATCTGTCTATTAGTCTCGTTCCCAGCTCTCCTGTGCTTGCACCTCTTTGAGCTGGAGGATGATGCTACTCTAAAAAGAAACCCGCCCCTGCTGAGAGCAGAGGCGTCCAGTTTTAAAGTTCAGATCTCCAAACTTCTCTCCCTTTCTTCGGGCACCTGACAGAGCTCTCCACACTCCCCTTCTAGCCAAGGAAACACAGGCCTCTTTTCAGATGCCCACATACAGCCTCCCACGACCATCTCCATACCCTCAGCATCTCTGCACCTTCCCCATTTGTCTCTGAGATATCACAGAGGTGCTGTGAGACAGCTGTGTGAGAAGAGAGAGACAGATGGGAACTCAGGAAAGCCTTCACCTTAACTGCTAGGCATGCCGCCTCGCAGACAGTGGCATCACAGGGCAGTCACTCTCAGTCCCTTTGTCAGGCACCTCTTCTCTGCCGGAGGGCTGGCTGCAGAGAAGGCAGCTCATGCCCTGGACCCCATGGCTGTCAGGGCAGAGGCTCTGCTGGGTGGGAGAGGAGACACAGGGAGCTTGCTCAGAGGAAGGTGTCTGCATCGGAGGGACTGACCACTGATCATGACTTGCCCAAATCCATCCTCCCATGACATTTCTGTTGGCAGGTCCCTCTCATTCCCTGCCCATCTCTACTGCCTGGGGCTGTTCCTGATGCCTGGAGCTTTCTCTCCCCCAACATCTTTTCCCTGTCAGTGCTCACAGACACTGTCCCACCCTCTCTGTGTGCAGTTCTGCCCTACAGAAACCTCTCAGGACTGGGCTCTCTCCAGGGGCATCTCTGTGCTCACAGGTCCTAAGGAGCAGGTCACATTAGCCCTGATAAGTCCATAAAGGTGCTGCTGGGGCTGCTGTAGGTGGAGGTGGGGTTGAAAGGCTTTGCTGAGCTTTCTCACAGACCTACTGATCTCTGAGAGGGAAAGTTAGTGAGTCCCAGTTCCTTGCCAAACCAGAAAACTCTTTCCTTTTTCCTCCCTGCCAACATTAGGAAACTGAAAGCCCTGGAAGGAAAGCTCCTTCCCTTTCAAGTAGCCTTTTTTTGCACCTTCCTCTGCAGCGCAGGGGCACTGCTCTGAATCACAGCCCTGCGCAGACCTGGGTGCATATCCCAGCTTCACAGCCCTGCAGCCGTCCTTTGGAGAAAGTAGCAGCGTGCCCTGTCCCTGTGGTGGTGTGGCAGGGAATGCCTGCTCTGAAGCATCTCCCTCTCCTCTGCAAAGGAGAGTGATCCTTAAAAAAACTATCAGTCATGGGACAGAACAGGTTTAGAAGACCCTTCCAGGAACCTCAGTAGCATTGCCCTGCAGCCAGAGACTTACTGTGTCAGGGGCTGTGAAGATTTCTCCCACAAGGAGCTCTCCTCTGTCCTCCCACTCCACACTGCCTTGCACTTCTCTCTGCCTTGTCTCCTCTCATGTCAGCAGCAGCAGGCAGTGCCCGGATCCCTGCTGCTCTTTGCAGAGGAGCTGCTCCTGCACACAGCTGTCTCTGGGCAGTGCTGCCCAGTTGCCATGAACTCCCTCCATCCCTGGAGCCTGGTCCCACTCAGGAGCAGAGGCCCAGCTGAAGGCATGATTTTCTCTGTCCCTTGTGCTCCCTCCTCCTGGGAAATGTTCACTGGAACTAACTAAAATAATCACTGATGGTCCCTCTCTAAAGAGTAGAGAGAGACCAGTTACAGCATTGTCCCTTGTTTCATCAGCGGATGGTTTCATCAGAGGATGGTTATCTACAAGAGGTGGAAACATCGCACCCTGGAAATCCATATTCCCATGTCTTAACTAGGCAGGACACCTAGAATCGGACAAGAATGGAGGTCATTCACCCATGGTTCAGGTTTTCATTCAGATGAGTTAATCTGGGCATCACATGTCCGTTTAGAAGCTCCTGAGATGCAGTGGGTTGCAGATCCCTCCTTTGAACTCCACAAACACAGAGGAGGTGGGATTCCCCTTGCAAAAAACTGAAGTGTGCACAACACAGATGTCTGCATGGGAGCTCCTTGTCTAAGCTCCCATTATAATCACTTGAGATGGAGGGTGGGAGTCAGCTGCTCACACACAAACACCTGGTGACATTGGAAGAGAGAGATGTGCTGGAGGACATGTGCCAGTGTCTGCTTGCTCTAATGGAGCAAGTGTGACACCTACATCCTTCTAGAACATGAGGTGGGTCCAGGCGGGGAGTCGCCTGGGCCACCTGCAATGATACTAGATGCCCACTGCTACCAGAGCTCCACTCACTACGATGCTGAGACACATGCAGATCCCGACACTGAAAAGAGCTGATGTTGTCCAGTGCTGGCGCTTGGTTCAGTGACATAAAAAAAGGCCTGCAGGGCCATGTCGGATGCCTGGGGGGGGTCTGGCACAACCACATGTCTCTAGAAGACACACTACGGGACCTCTAGGAAAACCATGCCCCTTTGGAGTGGTTGCTGGTCAAGTGCCCCAAGGCAGCTCCAGTTTCCTACCTGTTCCCAAACAACTGGATCCCACCACTGCCTTTAGGCCAAGTCTCTCCGATCTACAGCCAAACGTGCTTCATAAATGGGAGAGGCACCTCACACCAAGGTCTCTGCTCTAGTCTCTGCACCCTTAAAACCTTCTAGCTTTCCTCCTCCTGAACCTCTTCTCACCCCAGGGCGATATGAACAGGGACTGGGCTAATGATGACCAAAGGGTGCCTGGATCACTGGATGCCCAGTGCCGAGGACTTCTTCAGTGGCACCTTGTTCTGCCTGGAGATTGGTTCACCTCTGTCACAGGCCCAAGGTGCTACAAATCAGCTCAGGGAGCCAACACCTCTCCTGCCATTCCTGCACAGCCCAGCTCTGTTTCTCTTTGGCCTTGGGCACTGCAGGCTTTGCTCTCTCAGTGGGAACCTCCTTTCACCATTACATTGCCACCTGCTATCTAGGCCAGCATGGCTCTGCTCTGAAGTGGGGCCACTGCGCACACAGTGTCTTTGGCTCTTGCTAACAGGTTTGACCATTGCAGATCTGTTCTCTGTGCCACAGCTGAGGATTTGCAACCCCAGTATACACAAGTGCATGCAGCCTGGGGCACAGAGAGGAGCAGATGGAGATGCACAAGCTGTCACAGGCCTAAAACATGGTTGGAATAACTAAGATGCGGGGGGACCATTAACATGACTGGAGGGCTGTGGTGGCAGGGTACAAGCTCTGCAGGCAAGATGTTTAGGGAAGATGAGCGGGGGGGGTGCCCTTTGGGTGAAGGGACAGCTCAGATGGATGGGGCTCTTGCATGGGATGGACAAGGGTTTGCGTGAGTGCTTGTGGTGTGAGGATCAGAGTAAAGGCGATGTTGTGATGGGAGTTACACACCCCCCCGATGAGGGTGAGGAGGTGGATGCAGTCTCCTTTAAGCAACCTGAGGAAGTCAGTGGGTCACAGGGCCTGGTTCTTCTGGGGGGACTTTAATCTCGCTGACATTCATTGGAAGGGCAAACAGGAGGGTGCAAGCAGTCCAGGAGATTTCTGGAGGGTGTCAGCGACAGCTTCTAAGCACAGCTCCCTGATGGGCCAAGTTGGGTGACGCTCACCTGGATCTGGTGCTAACAAAAGGAACTGATCAGGGATGTGATAATCTGTGGAAATGTTGGCTGCACTGACTATGGAATAGTGGAGTCCCAGATTGTGAGGGCAATGAGGAATACAGTAAGGCATTATGATAAGTTGAGTAGACAACTGGGTGGGTAAAAAGCAGTTTGGATGATGGAGCTCAGAGGGTTTTTTTTTTTTTTTGAATGGGTCATGCTTTACCAGGAAGCCAGGTAAAGGTGGAATATGCAGGGGTCTACACTGGGACCTGTCCTGTCTAACGGGTTCATCAGTGACCTGGAGGATGCAACACTCATCACATGTATAGATGAAACCTCATCAGGAGAAAGAGTCATATGTTTGAGGGCTGCCATTCAGATGGACTGCAACATGCAGGAGGAATGGGTTGCCAGGAACTTTGAGAAATTCAACAAGGAGAAATGCAGGTCCTGCACCTGGGGCAGACCAACACCATGCAGTGATATGGGCTGGGGAGTGCTCTGCAGAAAAAGGACCTGGCAGTCTTTGTGGGCAGCGAGATGAACATCAGCCAGCAGCATGCCCTGGCAGCAAAGGAGGCCACAGCATCTTGGGCTGCAAGAACAGGAGCACAGCCAGGAGATTAAGGGAAGTGATTATCCCCCTCTACTTAACACTTGTTAGAGCCCCTCTAGATACTGCATCCTGTTGGTGCTGCCTGTAGAAGACCATTGTTGATCACATGGATTGAGTCCAGCGTCAGGCCCCCAAGGTGCCTGGGGGCTTGGGCCCTTGCCCTGTGAAGAGATGCTGAGGAAACAGGGTTTGTTCAGCGCAGAGAAGGGAAGGTTTTGGGGAGGACTCATAACAGCTTCCCAGCTCAAGGTTGCCACTGATAATGAACCAAGTTTTTACAGGAATCCATGGCAGGAGAATGAGAGGCAACAGCTATAAGCTGAAACAAGTGGTCAAAATTGTATAGAAGGGAGAAAAATCAATGAGGACCATGAAGCATTTGAAGTGGGGTCCAGAGGGGTTATGGACTCTCTCTTCTTGGAGGCTTGCAGGATGCAGCTGGACAAAGCCCTCAAGAACTTGCTGTGAATTCAGTGTTGATCCCTAATTGAGCAGGAGGTTGGATTAGAACCTCCTAAGGTCCCCTCCAGCCTGAATGATTTGGTGATTTTGTCCTCTCTGGTGATAGCCACTGCAATTCTTGCAGGCAGCAAATCCTTTACTGCACATGGGTTAGCACCTGACATGGCCTCCCCAGAGCCAGCCCCTCCTAGTGGTGAGAGGTTTCCTCTTGGGCCTGAAAGGTTTTCAGTTCAAGGTTTCATTATGAGTGACTGCTTGTCCAGAGTGAGTCTTCTTCACAGCCTACAACACCTGTACATTACAACACGATGCCAAATGAGTGTGACATATGCAGAAAGTCATGGCACAAGGGTGATTGCACTCTAACATCCATGAGGTCCTTTGCTGATCCAATAATATTCAGAAGGACTGGAAGAGCCTTAAAGCTCCTAGGCACACACAGGTAATGTTGACTTTGTCACTCTGGGAGGTGAGGGAGCTGGGTTTGTTCAGCCTGGAGAAGGGATGGCTTTGGTGACACCTAATAACAGCCTCCCCATACCCACCAGGACCTCACCAAGAAAATGGAGCCAGGCTCTTCACTGCTGTGCATGATGGGAGGATGAGGCCCAATGGGCATTAGCTGAAACAAGAGCTGTCAGGCTGGGTGTAAGGAAAAACATTTGACCCATCCAGACAGCCAAGCACTGGGGCAGGTTGCCCTGAGAGGTTGTGCCATCTCCATCCTCAGAGGTTTTCAAGTCCTCAATGAGTAAAGGCCTGAGAAATCTGGACCTGATAGCTGACTGTGCTGTGGGAAGGAGGTTGGGGTCCAGATATCCTGAGGTCCCTTCTAGCCGGAAAGATTCTGCATTTCCTTCCACACTGCATCTTCTCATTTGACATTAGGGAAAACCTTCAGCTTCCCCGTGACCATAGAAATATGTCAGACAAAAATGTGACCCGATCAACTGCATGTTCCTTGTCCTGCTCCAGTCAGAGTCATTCAGTTTCAGGAGTGCTTGGCAGGTACCCCCAAGTAGCCATGATTTTTATTTTGCTTCACCTTTTATTCCATTTTTCCCTCTTTTCCACCTTCCAAGTTCTTCTCTTTTAACATCCTGATACCCTGCCATGAAGTCAGCCGACCCCTGTTTACCCTTTCCCCCTTGACCCTGGACTTGCTTTCTGTGTACATTCACTTGGCTTTTCTGAGATGCTTGCCGTGGTGATCCCTACCTTTGCCAGCAGTCCCTTTAAATGACTACCTCCTTTTGTTATGTGTAGTGTCCTGCAGTTTCTCCTGCCATTATCCTGTCAGAGGCACCACAAGACAGGATGAGCCATCTGCACACACTCATTTACATCTGACACAAGGGAGCTTCAGTCCAGAGGGGCCTTGAGAAACTTGGGGATTTGGTCAACAGAAACTTCATGCTGTTGTACAAGGAGAAATGGCAGCTCCTGCATTGGGGGACAGAACAACCCCTGCATCAGGACCGGCTGGCACCTGACCATCAGAGGAGTGACCCTGAGGAGAAGGGCCTGGACGTTACGAGGGATGCCATATGAGCCAGTGGTGCACGCTCACTGCAACTGAGGCCAGCTGCACACGAGGCTGCTTCAGGAAGCATGTGGCCACCCAGACAAGCGGAATTATCATCCCCCCCTCAACACAGCACTGGTGTGGCCTCATCTGCAATAGTGTGTCCCAGTGTGGGCTGCCAGTGCTGGAGGAACGGGGAGCAACTGGAGGGGGTCCAGAGGAGTCTTCCAAGATGGGGTTGGCGACCTGAAGGAGAGGCTGAGGGACCTGGGCTTCTTCAGCCCGGTGAAATGGAGGCAAAGGGCGGTACAGTAGTAGCCTCCAAGTGCTTGAAGAGATCATGGATCTTTTCTTGGTAGAGGCAAACAGCATGAGAAGGGGAAACCAGGCTAAAATGGGAACTCACAACTCAGCTCCAGGGCGATAAGGCAGCATACAAGAAGCAGCAGGAGGAATATGCAGCAAAGGAGGAATTCAAAAATATTGTCCACTAAAGTAGGGATGGTGTTAGGGAAGCCAAAGCTCTCAGAGGGTACACACTGGCAGGGGACATCAAAGGCATGAAGAAGAGCTGCTACTGCTTCAGGAACGGTGAAGAATAAAAGGGAAATGCTGGCTCCTTGCTGAAGGGGGCAGAGAATCTAGTAAGAGCAGATGAAGGTAGGTCTGAGGAGCTCAGTGCCTTTTTGACTTCTGTCTTCAGCAACAAGGTCTCCTGGGCTGTTGTGCCTAGAGTCAGGGCTCCAGACAAGAAAAGCAACCAACAGTGCATGAGGGCTGAGTGAGGGATGACTTGCAAGAACTCCACCCCTACCAGCCAGTGGGATTGGAACGGCTGCACCCAAGGACATTGAGAGAGCTGGCCACTGTCATAGCAAGGCTGCCCTCTTTCATCCTTGAGTAGTCGTGGAGATGGGGTGAGGTCCCACTAACTGCAGAAAGGCAAATGTTACATCCACTATCAAAAAAGGCCCAGACGGCAACCCAGGGAATGACAGGCCATTCAGCCTCAATTGGTTGAGGAGTGTGTCATGGAGTGAGTCCACTCATTTCTGGGCACATGAGGGAGAAGAGGGTGATATGGAAGAGGCAGCATGGATTTACCATGGGTAAATTGTGCCTCACCACCTGATTGCCTTCTAGGATTAAATAAGTGTACTTGTGTTTGGAGAGCAGAAAATGCCTTTCGACTTGATTTGAGCAAGGTGTTTGACACTGTCTCCCACAATATCCTTGTGGAGTACAATTTAGAAATTTACCACCTAGATGGGTGAACAACCAGATGGCTAAAGAACTTGTGGGATGATGAGGCTCAGAGGGCAGTGGCGAATGCGTGGTATTCTTCTTGGAGGCCAGGGAGAAGTGGAGCACCATGGGGGGTCTCTCCAGGAACTTGTCCTGTTCAAGGACTTGATTAGTGACATGGAAGAGGCAATATTCATCATGCTTGCTGAGGACAAAAAAAATGCAGAAGGGCCCTGCCATATGCTGGCCCTTCCCCCATTGCTACTCAACTACCATGATTATTTCTTTATTATTTTCCTTCAATTCTTTTGAAATTTCCCTTACTGCATCTTCTCCTTGTTGTGTTGTGTTCTTTCCTCCCCTTGGCCCTCAGCCAGACCATCCCACCAGCTTTGACTGAGGACAATCACAGCCTCACCTCCAAGCACAGCCTTGCTGGGATCTCCTGGGACCATGCAGGCAGTCTGTGGTGGCCATCTCCAAGCAGAGCTATGCGCTGAGGGTCCCTACGTGGTCTCAGAGGAGAGCTAATGGAGACATAAGATGAGCCAGGGCAGAGCCTGTGGGGTCATGCCAGGGTAGAGCTGGGGCAGCAGGCATGAGAAGAGGAGACCTCCAGCAGCTCCTCTCCACACCCTCGCAGGGACTTATGCACCCAATGGTGCTCCTGAGAGAGGATGATGACAAAGGACGGGGGGGGCACCATGAGCTGCATTGCTGGGAGACCATCTGTACTGGGTCTGGGAGTCCTGGCAGGCAGTGCCGGTGGCTGTAGTCCCTGAGAACCCCCCGACCCTGCTAGCAGCAGTGAGTCCCCTCCATGAAAGTTGGGAGCTTCTGGGGTGTCATGGCTCCCATCTGCCTCCTGTCTCTGTGCTGGCCCAGCCCTGCTGCCCTCCATGTGGCCCCATGGCCCCACTGCACAGTCACTGCACAGGACAGGTTGCATTCAGGGGTGGGGAAATGTCCTCCAGGCATGGTCTCCATGACAGCCTTCAGTGCTCTGTTCCCCAAAGCCCTCCTGAAGCCTCCCACCAGTCCCCAGGTCCTGCTCAGTCCTGATCCTGTCCCCTGGGGTTAGCAGAAGGCCGTGCTCTGGGGTCTGCTTGGGTTTGAGCCTAAAAGGAGAGGCCAGGCAGGACCAGCCATTACCCCCATACAGGCACTGAGCCCAGCAGGCAGACAAAGCTGGTCACATTCAAAGATCACATCTCTCCAGGACTGTGGGGAATGGCTAGTGCTGGAAATGGCTGGTATGAGGGTCTGGGAAGAGTTTCCTGGGACAGTTTCTCCTCTCTGTTCATGCAGCAGCAAGCTGGGATGGATCTTTCCCCTGAGGCACCCTGCCTGAGGCCCCCCATGGGAGGAGGATGGTCTGCTGGCCCAGGAGATGGCCCCAGGACCTCCTCGGCATGCTCCCTGCCAGCCCTGCAGAGGACCCAGCAGAGGGCTCGTCCTCCCAGGGCTCACAGCTGGACATTTAGTCCTCAAGTTGGGCATGGAGCCTTGTCTGGGGGTGACTTTTGGGGTAAGGACCAGCATGAGGTGTGGGGGAGATTGTCTCAAGGAAATGTGCTGGGGACAGGGCCTGAGGGACAGCAGCACACTGATATGGTTCTTGAGTCCTCCTTCCTTCAACGCAAGCTCCCACAAGGGGTCCCAGTCTTCTTTTTGGTGCCACCCCTCAGGAGGGAAAATGGCAGTATGAGCTGGGAGGGTGGGGAGCATTAATCCTTCTTCAGCCACTTCCCAGGCCATGTGCAGGGCCGGGACAGCAAGGACTTCTGGCTCTGCACCATGAGCTCGCTTTAGTCTACCCACACTCCAAACATTGTCTTGGATTAAAAGTTGGCATTCTTCTCTCCAAGACACTTTCAAGCCCAGTTCCACTTACTTCTCATCATCTCTTCCAATCCCTCCTCTGATCTTGTTGGCCATTCCCACACCCCCTCCCCTGTTCTCTTGCGGGGTCTTGAGCTCACAGTGCTGCCCTGCAGAGCGAGCAGGCTGTGGGGCCACAGGACCACAGGGTGACTCTGCATTGGCTGTGCTGGTCAGGGTGGGAGGCAGATCCAACCAAATGGGGATCACGGCCTCTAATCCCTCCAGGGGACTGCAGATGTGGCAGGTGCTGGGAGGGGTTATGGAGTATTTCCAAAGCTATTAGTTCTGTCCAGGTGCATCTCTAGATCCTGCCCCTGGTATTTCACAGAGGGTGACATGAATCACTCTCCAGTCTCCCTTCCCCATGTCAGCTGGGTCCCCAATGCCTCTCCTGGGATTGTAGAGTCCCCTTTTGCCTTTGGATCCCTGGGTTTCATGCTTTAGCTTTAAATGACTCCACCTTGGAGGATCTCTCCCTTTGTAAGGCTCCACTCACTGCCCACGCCAGGCACATGCTGTCCCAGGAGATGCCCTGTGTTCTCCTGGCAGCTCCAGCTTCCCCTCCAGAAAGACGGCCATCAGACACTGGGCCTTAAAATGTGGGACAGCTGTGGGTATGTAAATCCATGACCATTCATCCCCTCCACTGTCACTGGACACTGACGAGTGAGTCCTAAATCCAGCCCTTAGTCTCTAACAGATCATAAGAAGATTATGAGCTTTTTGCTCCTGAACCCATGGAGAACCCTGTGCACTAGGCCCTTCTGGACTGCAATTCCTGGGGCCTATTCTGGACACCAGCTTTGGAGGAAGCACAGCCTTCAGGCACTGCACCTGGAAGAACCTACTTTATTACAAAGATACTGTGAGGGAGTCTGCTCTGACCTAGTGTTAGACAGAATCTTAAATAGGCACCAGGTGGGACAGAGCAGTCTCAGTAAAGGTGGAATGAATCCAACCATTGGAGTAGCAACATGGTGACAAATGATAATATCAACAGTCATAGCAGGAATACTAAAAATAAAGTGAACAAACAAAGCTCAGTCCTGGTACAGTACACAGGGGGAGTCATTTGTGGAGAGCAATGGCAATGTTACCACTGCTGAAAAATGTCCGTGAAACCAATGTACTCAGGGCATCTTTGAGCTCCTTGTTCCTCATGCTGTAGATGAGAGGGTTCATTGCTGGAGGCACCACCAAGTACAGAACAGCCACCACCAGATCCAGAATTGGAGAGCACAGTGAGGGGGGCTTCAGGTAGGCAAACAGGTCAGTGCTGACAAACAGGGAGACGACAGCCAGGTGAGGGAGCCACATGGAAAAGGCTTTGTGTTGTCCCTGCTGAGAGAGGATCCTCAGCACGGCAGTGAAGATCTGCACGTAGGACAGCACAATGAAAATGAAACACCCAAAGCCTAAACAGGCAGTAACCACACCCAACTTCGCAGAGGTAGGAGTCTGACCAGGAGAGCTTGAGGATCTGTGGGATTTCACAGAAGAACTGGTTCACTGTGTTGCCTTGGCAGAGTGGTATTGAAAATGTGTTATCAGTGTGCAGGAGAGCATGGAGAAAACCACTGGCCCAAGCATCTGATGCCATTCTGACACAAGCTCTCATGCCCATGAGTTTCCCATAGTGCAGGGGTCTGCAGATGGCAACATAGCGGTCATAGGCTATGACAGTGAGAAGAGAATACTCTCCTCCAAACAAGAAGAAAATGAGGAAGACCTGGGCAGCACACCCTGAGTAGGAAATGGCCCTGGTGTCCCACAGGGAATTGGCCATGGATTTGGGGACAGTGGTGGAGATGGAGCCAAGGTCCAGAACAGAGAGGTTGAGGAGGAAGAAGTACATGGGGGTGTGGAGGTGGTGGTCGCAGGTTACAGCTGTGATGATGAGGCCGTTGCCCAGGAGGGCAGCCAGGTAGATGCCCAGGAAGAGGGAGAAGTGCAAGAGCTGCAGCTCCCATGTGTCCGTGAATGCCAGGAGGAGGAACTCATTGAGGGAGCTGCTGTTGGCATTTGCTCCCTCTGAGCTTGGGGACTCTCCAGGGAAGAACACAGAGATAAATTTCGACAGACTTCTTGGAGCAAAGCTTTCTCATAAAACCCTTCCAGACACACACACATTACCTCTCCCCATCTCAGCAGCACTGTCATTCAGCTCCATGTCCTGAGCTCCAGTTTGTCCTGGCTGAGGGTGCCATACGAGCATGGTCCTCTGCCCGTGGACTCCAGAGAACTCAATTCTGACCTACAGCACTTCGTACATGGGAACAGGGGTGACTAAACTGATATAGTGCAAGTTCCACCCAGATTTCATCCACTTATAATGTTGAAGGCATTTTCAGCATCTTCACTCCCACTTCTAAATAATGTGGGTTCATTAATAGTTTTAAGGCTTCTTTTGTTTCCTTTAGCTGACCCTGTCACACCTGAGGAGGATTCCTGGAGGTAGAAATCCTCAGCATTGCTGCTGCACTCAGAGTGAGCAGCTGTGACTCCTCAGAGGCAAAAGGATTCACTCTGGCTTTAGTGCAGAAGGAACAGAGCTGGTCTGTCCATCTGCCTTCTTCCCAGCTGCCCTGTGCTCGCACCTTGGAGGTGGAGGACAGTTGCACTCGTGTTACTCGAAAAAGAAACGACACTGTTGTGAGCAGAGGAATCCACTGGCGAAGTGCTGGCAGTCCACTGGCAAGGACATGTCTGCAATGCAGGACCCACAGGGTCAGTGTCTGAACTGCATCAGAAACCTCCCTGCCCAGAGAGTCCAAGGGGAAGCACAAGGGCAGCATGGGCAGGTGGGAAACATCGCGTAATACCATGATATTTGTGCCAGGGAGGCAGGGCCAGGGAGGGACAGAGGGGCACTTGGGAGTGTCTCCTCTCCAGCATGTCCAGCTGCTGAGGAAACAACTCCTGCCCTGGACACCCCAGCCCTGAGAGCAGAGGGCTGTGCTGGCTGGGAGAGGAGAGGAGGCATTGGAGTTGACAGTTTCCTCTCACACTTTGAGTATGACTCTGCTGCCTGGAGCCGTCCCTGCAGGGAGCTGTTTCTCTGTCCCCATGTCTCTCCCCTCTCAGTGCTCACAGACCCCATCCCACCTGCTGGGCGCTCAGCTTTGCCCTGCAGAAACCTCCTGGGGCAGGACACTGCCCAGGGCACCTCAATGTCTGCAGGTGCTATGGAGCAGGGGAGACAAACCTTGGTGAGGCTGGAAAGGTGATGCTGGTTCTGTCCTTAGGCTGAGGGGTGAGTGAAGGCATTTGCTGAGTCCCTCCCAGAACTGCTCCTCTCTCGGTGTCACTGTTTTGAAGCCTCCATCTCCTGTCTAAACCTGACAGATCCAATCCCATTTCACCCCAGCCAGAGAGAATAAAACTGAAAGCATGGACTCATGACACCTCCTTCCCTTTCATATATACCCTGCTTCTCCTCCAGAAATGTCCTGGGAGTGAGCAGGCGTGGTGGGCCGCCCTGACACATGCAGCACTCCCTTGATGGGACCTGCCCTGCCGGGGGTCTCTCCTTCCATCCAGACATTCTCCCTGCAGTGCCATGGGGAGCTCCCTGGGCAGGCTGAGCACTCACCCTCGCAGATGACAGAGTCACTTCCCCAGCCACAAAGCACCCTGGGGTGCAGGAAAACTGCTCTGATTTACAGCCTTTGGCAGATATGTGCACACACCCCGGCTTCGCACCCCTGCAGTGTCCCTGGGAGAAGGTAGCAGGATGCCCTATCCCTGTGATGGTGTGGCAGGGAATGCCTGCTCTCAAGTATCTCCCCCTCCTCTGCACTGGAAAGCCAGGAGAGCAATCCTTAAAAATCCAGTCATGGGTTTGGACGGGTTTTGGAGACCTTTCCAGGAAACTCAGTAGTGTTGTCCTTCAGCCAAAGAGACTTACTGTGTCAAGGGCTGTAAAAATTTCTCCCACAATGAGCTCTTCTTCATCCGCCCACTCCAGATTACTTTTCACTTCTCTCTGCCTTGTCTCATCTCATCTCAGCAGCAGCAAGCAGTGCCCAGAGCCCTGCTGCTCCTTGCAGAGAAGCTGCTCCTGCACACAGCTGTCTCTGGGCAGTGCTGCCCAGTTGCCATGAGCTCCCTCCATCCCAGGAGCCTGGCCCCACTCAGGAGCAGAGGCCCAGCTGAAGGCATGAATTTCTCTGTCCCTTGTGCTCCCGCCTCCTGGGAAGTGTTCACTGAGGTAAACCAAAATAATCACCTTTACTGCCTCTCTAAATAATGCAGAAAGACCACTTACAGCACTGCGCTTTGTTTCATCAGAGCATGGTTATCTAGGAGAGGTGGAAATGTCCCAATTTAGAAATCCATATTCCCATGTCTTAACTGGGCAGGACACCTAGAAGGGGTCAGGAAGGGAGTTCATTTACCCGTGCTTCAGATGCTGGTTCAGATGAGTCTATCTGGCCATCTCATGCCTGTTTAGAAGCCCCTGGGATGCAGTGGGATTCAGCCAACTCCCGTGAACTTCACAGACAAACAGGAGGTGGGATTCCCCTTGCCAAAACCGAAGTGGGCACAACATAGATCTCTGCATGGAAGCTCCTTGTCTAAGCTCCGGTTATAATCACTGGAGATGGAAGGTGGGAGTCAGCTGATCACACACACACACCTGGTGACATTGGAAGAGACAGAGGTGGTCCAGGGCATGTGCCAGTGTCTGCTTGCTCTGATGGAGCAACTGGGAGACCCACATCCTTATGGAGCATCAGCTAGGGGCCAGGTGGAGAATTCCCTTGGCCATCTCAAATGACACTAGGTGCCTCCTACTACTAGAGCTCCACTCACTATAAAGCTGAGACATAGGAAGATCCCAATGTTACACACAGTTAATGCAATTCAGTGCAGGCACTTGATTTAATGACATAGAAATAGGTCTGCAGGGCCATGTCGGATGCCTAGGGTGTCCAGCACATCCACATGTCTCTAGTAGCTCCAGCATGGGACTTACAGGAAAGCCATGGCCCTTTGGAGTGGTTGTTGTGCAAGTGCCCCAGGGCATCTTGGGTTTCCTACATGTGCCCAAACAAATGAATGCCACCACTATCTTTAGGCAAAGTCCATCCCATCTACATCCAAGCATGCTGCATAAATGCGAGGCACATCACACCAAGGTCTCTACTCCAGTACGTGCACGCTCAGACCCTTCTTGCTCTCCACCCTCTGAACCTCTTCTCACCCTCCAAATGATATGAACAGGGACTGGGCTAATGATGTTGTCAGGGTGGCTGGATCACAGGCCGCCCAGGCCCAGGGACTCCTTCAGTGGCACATTGTCCTTCCTGGAGATCGCTTCACCTCCATCACAGGGCACCAAGGTGCTGCAGAGTCAGCTCAGGCAAAAAACCCTCTCCTGGCATTCCTGCACAGCCCAGTTCTGTTTCTCACTGGCGTTGGGCACTGCAGGCTTTGCTCTCTTAGTGGGAACCTCCTTTCACCGTTTCATTGCCACCTGCTATCCATGCCAGCATGTCACTACTTGCAATCAAAGCCTTTGCATACATGAGGTCCCTGCTAAAAGTTTTCCCTGTGACAAATCTTCAGTCGGCACCACCTCTGAGGTGCTGAAGCCAAAATATATGCAAACATATGCAGCCTGTCAGAGGACTGCCCCATGGTTGGAATAACTTAAATGTGGTGGGATCACTCACATGACTGCAGTCCTTCAATGGCAGGGTACAAGTTCTACAGGAGACACCACCAGGGATGAGGAGGAGGGGGATGCCCTATGTGTGAAGCGGTAGCTTGGAGGTATGGAGCTCTTCCATGGGATGGACAAAGGGAGGCAGTTCTAAAAGGCAGAGGAGCTCAGGAAAGCTGGCAGGTCATTAAGCACCAGGCAAGCACAAGAATGCTCCCTATGAACAGTTTGTAAAATTAGCAGACCCCTCTGGACCCCAGCTTGGCTAAACAGGGAGCTCCCACGTGAGCTCCAGGGCAATAAGGCAGCATACGGAAAGGGGAAGAAGGCAGATGCTGCAAAGGAGGCATTTAGAAATATCGTCCAGCAATGTAGGGATGGTGTCAAGGAAGTCAAATCTCCCCTGGGATAGAGACGCTTGCAGGGGATGTGAAGGACAGGAAGAAGAGCTCCTGCTTCAGTAACAGTAGAAGAATAAAAAAGGAAATGTGGGGTCACTGCTGACTGGGGCAGGGATTCTAGCAAAAGCGGATGCAGATAGGTCTGGGGAAGTCAAGTCCTTCCTGGCTTCAGTGTTCACCAACAAGGTCTCCTGTGCTGTTGTGCCTAGAGTAAGGACTGCTGAGGAGAAAACCAGCCTGCAGTGCCCAAGTCTCTAGAACTCAACCCCTACGAGTCTATGGGATTGGATGGCTGGCCTCAGAGCTGGCTGCTGTGACAGCAAGGCTGCTTGCTGTCATCTTTGAAAAGTTGTGGAGATCAGCAGACGTCCCAATGAACAGCAGAAGGAATACGTTGTGTCCATCTTCAAAAACAGCCACATGGACAACCTGGGGAGCTGCAGGCCATTCAGCCTCACATTGATCAAGAGCGTGTCATGGAGCTGTACTTGTGGAGGAGAGGAGAGTAGTGGATGTCCAGCAGACATCCGGATGGGCAAAAAGCTGGTTGGATGATTGAGCTCAGAGGGCTTTCATGAATGGGTCATGCTTGACCAGGAAGCCAGCTGAAGGTGGGGTAGGCATGGGTATACCCCACATCCTGTCCTGTTTGAAAGGCTCATCAGTGGGGCAGAACAACCCGTGCATCAGGACAGGCAGAGGCCTGACCGACAGAGAAGTGACCCTGAGGAGAAGGCCTTGGAAGTTATGGCAGACGGCATATGAGCCTGTGGTGCATGCTCACCACAAATCCGGCAAGTTGCATATAGGACTGTGTTAGGAAGAGCATGGCCACCCAGGCAAGGGCAGTTCTTATCTCCCTTGACTTAGCACTGGTGTGGTAATGTCTGGAATAGCGTGTGCCAGTGTGGACTGCCCAGTGCTGGAGGAATGGGGAGCAACTGGAGAGGGTGCAGAGGAGATCTGCCAAGATGGGCTTGGGGGTCTGAAGCACATGGCCTGTATGGAGAGGCTGAGGGACCTGGGCTTCTTTAGCCTGCTGAAGTGGAGGCTAAGGCCAATACTGTAATCACCTGTGACTGCTTGAAGGGTGGTTTCAGAGATGAAGGAGCTTTTCTTGGTTGTGGGAAGGAGCATGAGATGGGGAAAGAGCCACAAACTGCATCTTGAGAGGTTCAGACTGGACTTTGGGTAAAAAGAACATCACTTTTAGGGTAGTGCTGTGGTGCAACAAGACACCCAGAGGGACTCCATGATCAGCCCCTGGCTTTGTGTTTCAAGGATCTGCAAGCAAGGATGGAGGAATTTCAGTAAAGGCGGGGAGATCCTGCAGTGAGTGCAAGGTGGGGAAGCAGGTTGGGTGTCTACAGGCTGCAGGGAAACAGGTGCAGCTTTGGGACAGCTTAGGGCAGCCTGTGTTGGAGATGACCAAGGGCACTGCCCAGGCTGAAAGCCTCCAAAAGTACTGAGGTCTTTTTCCCTTTCTCTATGGCTGATGTGTCTGCCACCGAGGCCTACAAGAAGATGATGTTTCCTTACAGCACTGGGCCTTGCTGCCTCCTCACCCCCGGGGTTCCCAGGAGGTGTTGTAATGTTGTCCTGCACTCGGCACTGTGTACCCCCCCACCCTCACACTGCCCCCAGGAAGAGCCCTCAGCAACACTTGATGGAAAGCATCACCCTTCCCAGGAGCTGGCTGTCAGTGCCTGGTCACTCTGCTTGATAACACACGTCAAGGTTGACTTGGTATCACAGCCACCCTCACATTGCCTTTGCCTACCTGCAACCAATGCTTCCAACTTTCTGCTCTAATCAGCCTCTGGGGAGCCTTTGTTGATAATGGCCCTCAGTGGGATCCGTTATCTTTCCAAGAAACTTGTGATTTGCTTCTTGAGAGGTTGCTTCAGCCTTTTCTCTTCATCTGAGCTTCATGGGCTCAGCACCAAATACACCAGAGGGGTCATTAAAATGCAAAAAAAACCCTAAGGAGCCATGCCTCTTTCCATAATTTTCTTCAGCTCTTCAATTCTGGTGTGGATAATTCGAAAGTTTGCAGGCGTGTATTTAGAAGAGGAAGAGGTCAATGAGCACCTGAAAAAGAAAGATGTCTGCTTCTTAAGCTTTCTTGATTCTTCAGTTTCAGAATAAGTCACACCCACATTCCCCAATTCATACTGACCCACAGTGTCTCCTAATGAAGTCTGGACATGCAGGAAAAGCAGTATACTTGATAGGACACCTGTATGGACAACCTTCCTCCCCAGCTCCCCAGCCCTGCCATTTCCCTCATCACCACTGGGGACTTCAGATCATTCTTGTGAAAATCCAACCTTTTGCCACTCGAGTCTGTAGCTGAATGATACAGCTCATGTGCACCAATTCCCACCTGCTTTCCTTTGAGAAGTAGCTGCAGACAGATGCAGAAGGGTTTTTCTTAATAGCAAACAAAAAAATTATAGTTTGGAACAGTTTAATAAAAGATACAAAAAAACCACTCGTCAACTGTATGTCAAGTCCAAGCTGTCTCCAGTGAGGTCCACTGCCCACAAGGCATAACCTTCCTTGAAATGTTTTCCACACATAGATAGGAAAGGATAGATAAGAAACACAACAAAGGAGCTGGCTAAAGAGAGAACAACGAGACTGCTGAAAGATGAGGCAAGCTTCAGACTCCCAGCAGCTCAGAGCAGCAACTGGAGAGTTGAGAGGTACCTGAATGATAAAGGGCAAGGGGAGGAGGAAAACTGGGAAACTATGGAAAGTGCATATGTCCAGAGAGTCTGATGCAAAGATGCCTTTAGAAATGACCAATTTAATCAGGACATGTGGAAATATGTGAGAGAGCACTGAGACTACATCCACAGTCTAACAGACAGAGCAGTGGAAACACAAGGTCAAGGGCAGATCGATATTCCTTCTCCCCAGATTAATACCCTTCCTGAAGATTTCCACTATTTCATCATAGGAAAACATTGACATTAAAATTAGCCAATCATTTGAGCTGATGAAAGTGTGCTCCTATTTTTGAAATGTTGAAAACAGTTCTTCACCTTTCCAAGCAGAGCTCAGCTCTTCAACCACACGCACCCAGGGGCCCTTGGAGAGGCCCTGGTGTCTCTGAGGCACCTGCCCAAGCCTGGCAGCTCTCAGAGGGGACCTGCAGGAGACTGGAGGCCCACGGAGCTGCAGAGGGAGGCTGGGTAGAGGGGACCTGGGCACCTGCAATGGCACCAGCCATCCATGACCCTGTGGCTGCATCCTACCCCAGATCTGAAAATCATTTTACCTTACCAAAAAGAAAAAAAAAAAAGTCCCTAAAAGATCAGTGTATCAAAAAAGAACCAAACAAAAAAGGCAATAAGAACACAAAGAAGTTTCAAATGCTGAAAAGTGTAAGAAAACTTTTTTTTTGCTTTAGAGAATTTATTTAATTTCTTTCTTGTTTCTTTTTTTTTGGCAGTTTCTAAAGATTTCTTTTATAATAAGGCCTACAATATTAAAAAGGATATTTTTGTGTCTCGCACAAGTCCAGTGCCCTCAAACCACTCCCTGCTGAGAAGCTTCCTTGCCGCTCCTCAATCTTTGCACACAGCGAGTTGCACCATGAGGTGTCGAGCTCTCACAACTGGTAGAGGAAGCAGCCTGATCACCTTCAATGTAAACGCTCTATTTACTGATGGCTGAAATTGCACCAATCTTAATGTACCTGTGTTACAGTGATGCCTTAAAGTAGTCCCTACACATCTAGCCACAAACCCTTTTCATTCCCTGCATGGTCATGAAGCACAACTCCATTTTAGGCGACAACAGGAATGGGAATTATCTCACCTGATGCCAGACCCCTGCAGTGCAGATGTCTCTGGCTAACCCAGTTGTCTGGACTTTCCTTTCTAGTCGATGGAAAGAAAAAAGTTGTTCCACTGAGAGGTCTTGAGATGCTTCTCGTGGTGACCAGCCAATGCTTTAGAAAGGTTCCCATAGTTCCTGGCTCACATTTCCCAGCACCACACAGGAACACAGCTACACAGGGCATCTCAGGCAGAAGTGGCCTCTGTATGTGTCTATAAGGGCCTGATTCTAAAGTTCTCATCATAGGTTGAAATCTATTCAAAAAATTCCTCTATGCAAGAATTGAAAAAATCTTCGTTTTCAGAACTTCAAACATTCTTTTTCATTTCTAATGAATATTTTCTTTCTTTTTGATTGGCAGCACCATATGCATGCACTACAGTAATTACTTTATGTGAGTTTACATGTTTATATAGATGTATACCTTATTCTTCATGATATGTTTCCTGGCAACACTCTGAATGGAGAAACTTGGTTCTGAGAAACTTCTGTATTCAAGTTGACCTGTCTCCTCTCTCTTCTTCTGCCTCTCTGTCCTCTCTTCCTCTGCCTGGTGTGTCCTTACAGAGGCCTCACGGCCCCTCTGCCCTCCAGGGAAGTCTCCTGTGGGATTCTGCCAGGCAGATACAAATGAGCTGACTGACAGAGTCCAGCCATTGTTGGCTCATTGATTGCCTGTGCCAAGAAATTGTTTTCAGCACTCTCCAGGAATCTCCCGGGCTGCTTGTGCACAGGCCAACTGCCCTGCCAGCAGATTTCAAGGTGGTTAAACTACCCTGTGAGAACCAGGATCTGTGACGGTGAGGCTTCCTCCAGCTGCCTACACAAGCTTTTAGCTGCTTCCCTTCCCTCCTCAGGCAGCCATTAGCAAACACTACCAGAAGGTCACCCACACTGGTGTGTCCTCTTATCCTTACTACAAGGTCTCAGCTTACTCATCACCTGCTCCAAGGAAAAGCCCTGTGCACCCCTTTGCACAGAGCACTCCTGCACCTCCTCACCATCCCAGCCTGCCTTCCCCAGGAGCCCAGTTTCACCCTGCCACGCAAGCTGCCCCACCACGTGTGTGTAATTCCTTGGGGATAGGGGAGAGGGAGGTGCCAGTAAAGGGAACACAGCCGAGATGTTGAATGTGGGGCCCAGAAGAGAGGACGACTCGGAAGGGGGCAGGGGAGAAAAAGATAGAAGAGACACATGTGCAGTGTTGATGGTGAGGTCACCTCTTGTACAAGAACCTCATGGGCTGGGTTCTGGTAGGAGCATTTTGAGGACAAGAAGAGAATCACACCACCACTCATCCCAACGCAGATGATATACGGGTGGGAGGATGGGGGAGGCAGGCAAAGGGGACATGGCTGCAGTGCTGATTGTGAGCTCACTTCCACTGCAGCAGCCTGATTGGCCCTCAGCAGATGTGCTGGCCAGCAGGCTTTGGGATGTCACCCAGCACCTCAGAGAATCCACCCAGCAGAAATGATTGCCCTGGGGAGGGAAGGGGGTGACACAGGTGACAGGGACCCATCTGGGTGCTGACTGTGAGGTCACCTCTGCTGCAGCTACCCCACCACCCTGTGGCAGGCAGGAATGGCTCATGACCACCCTGCTCAGGACTAGCCCTCTGGGGCAGACCTGCCACCAAGCTGTGCACAGCTACAACCAAGGTCTCCTCTGAACCCAGCGTGCTGCCCCTGTTGGCCAGAGACACCATGGACATTTATTGATATGAGTAGAATCCCCATTAATCTTTGCTAATGGGAGAGGGAGGCAACTGCTATGCCTCCAGCCTAATAAAACTTGTGGTTGGACAGATCCCAGAAGTGTTGACTTCAAGAATGTCCAACAAGGAGCCCTTTCTGAAAGATGACCTCTTCTACTCCAAATACTCTAAGCTGCATATTTCTATGTATTTCACAGCATATGTGGGATATCTGGCTGCACATCATGGCAAGAGCTGAGGAAACGTAAGATTTCAACCTCAGTGCACAGAAGGCAGCAGGCTGCCAGCATCCCTGCCTCATGCCACCAGGGCAGCCTGGGCCCTGTGAGCCAAGGCACATCCTCACCTCGCAGCGCTCCCAGTCTCTCCATCCTGGCAGCACTCCCCACGCACAGCACTGCTCTCTCCAGACACCTTCTCCTGTGTGCAGCACTGAGACACTGGGGCCAACCCGGCCCCACCACAGGCCACCCCCCACTACGACATGCTGCACCCCCACCTCGCACCTCATAGAGGGTTGCCAGCCAACACATGACTGTGCATCAGGGACACACAGGGCACACCACCAGACAAGGAAGCAGCCAGGGCACCCCCAGGGACCCCAAAATACACCAAGGCCAACTCTCCAGACCTTCCATTTGCTTCTAGTCCTCCAAGGCCTTGCAACAGGCACTTCCTCTCAACAGCCACGCACAGCCCTGCTCAGGCTCACTTCCCACCTCCAGGAAGCAGACACACAGTGCTCTCCCAGGGGCTCAGCAGGCCAGCTCTTGCCTCTCACTTTTGCCTCACATGCCCGCAAGGTGCTCACCCCACTGTACTCCCTACTGAGGTCTCCTTACCGGCTTCAATGGACGAGGACCAATCTCTTTGGCACCACTCCCCCTCTCTCTGCATTTGATCTAGGGGCTCACAAATGACCACATGGCGGCACACACACACACAGACCGGCATGCACAGGGCCAGGGCACCAGTCCCACAAAAGCAGGCTTCCAGCAAGGAAAATGGCACAAGGCTTCCGCTGCTCTCAAGCATTTGCATTCCCCTGTCTCAGCAAGGGCTGGCATTTCTCTCCCAGACAAAGCCTTGAGACAAGCCAGCAGGCTTCAGCAGTGCGCGTGACACATGGACAAGCCAGCAAAGGCTTGGCCTTCAGGGTCCCGCATGGCATGGCACAGGGAGAGTCCGAGAGCACCAGCAAAGTGATCCACTGAAGGAGCTTGGGGTGTGGCAGAGCAAAACCTGTTACTCCTCAGTTTTGGCACAAGGAGCTCTTCTCCAAACCAGCACCAGGGGGCAGGCTGGAGGAAAGACCACTTCTCTCTCTTTCCTTAGTGAGCAACTGACCCCCAACGCTCCACTCACTGGTACCGGGATTTTCCAAGGCTGCAGGGAGACGATCCCATGAGGGCCTCAGGGGGCACGAGTCGGAGAAAAAGAGTGGTCACAATGCAAAAGTTCTAGGAATCTCCCCTCAGAAAAGGAGGGGAAACTTTAAAAGTGCTCATGTAGAAAACACCGAGAGTCAAGTACTTCAAGCACTCAGGGTCAGCAAAGCCTGCCAAAAAGCCAGGCACCTGCTTGGAGGATGGCTGTTCTCACCACCACTCCCTTGGCTCCAGCTACTCACAGCAATGCATCTAGAGCTAAGTGGGGCTCCTCACACCCACCCAAAGATCAGGCATAAAAAAACACTCCTTGCCTGTGGCAGCAGTGGCAGCACCTGAAGACACCACACCTAGCACACTCATGCATGCACGTGGGGTAATCTCTCACTGGCCTGCTGCAACACAGGAAGGTCACACCACAGCAGGACGGTGGAGGAACTTGCAGAGGCTGCAATGAGAAGGAAGAGAGACCTGGGCTGCACATCCCTTGCAGGGCACTCTGGACTTGCCTTGCCTACTCAAAGGGACTCCTTGTCTAGGGAGATTGTGCACAGGAAGGCATCAGCCTCCCTTAGAACTCATCTCCCAAGAACACACCTGACGACTCCAAAGGCCATCTCTCCACAGGGCCTTCACTTCTCCAAAGAGCTTCCAGCACGCTAATGCCCACCTGGCAATTAACAATGCCCACAGCCTCCTCCTCCACAGCAAACACTGCTGCAGAGGAAAGCTCTCATTAGGAAAAGCAAATGAGATGAAAGCAGGGAAAAAGCAGGCTTGGTTTGCATCTCAGAGCAAGGAGAAATACTCCCGGACCTTGGGCAGCACCCTGCCTGCACATCCTGGCAAGAGCTCGGGAAACTCAAGGCCTGAACCTCAGTGCACCGATGGCAGCAGGCTGCCAGCATCCCTGGCTCACACCACCAGGGCAGCCTTGGCCCTGTGAGCCAAGGCACCTCCTCACCTCACAGTGCTCCCAATCTCTCCAGCCTGGTGGCACTCCCCACACACAGCGCTGCTGTCTCCAGACAGCTCTTCCTGTGTGCAGCACTGAGACACTGGGGCCAACCTGGCCCCACCACAGGCCATCCCCCACTATGGCACTCTGCACCCCCATCTCACGCCACATAGAGGGCTGCCAGCCAAAACATGGCTGTGCATCAGGGACACAGAAGGCACACCACCAGACATGGTAGCAACCAGGGGACCCCCCAAAAGCTCTAAACCACAGGCCAAATCTCCAGACCTTCCATTTGCTTCTACTCCTCCAAAGCTTTGCAACAGGCACTTCCTCTCAACAGCCAAGCACAGCCCTGCTCAGGCTCACTTCCCTCCTCCAGGAAGCAGAGCCACAGTGCTTTCACAGGGGCTTAGTAGGCCAGCTCTTGCCTCTCCCTTTTGCCTCACATGCCCTCAAGGCACTCACCCCACTGGCCTCCCTACTCGGGTCTCCTTTGGGGCTTCAGTGGAGAGGGACCAGTCCCTTCAGCACCACTTGCCCTCTCTCAGGCCTTGCTCAGTAGGCTCACAAAGGAGCACATGGAAGCACAAAAATCGCAGGGCAGCTCTAAAAGCGCTCAGGTAGAAAACGTCAAGAGTCAAGTGCTTCAAGCACACGGGGTCCACAATGCCTTCCCCAAAAGCCAGGAGACTCATTGGAGGATGGGTGTGTGGAGGATGGGACGCTTCCTTGCCTCCAGCTACTCCCAGCAATGCATCTAGAGCTAAGTGGGGCTCCTCACACCCATCCATAGCTCTGGCAAAAAACAGTGCCTTGCCCAGAGCAGTAGTGCCAGCACCTAACGCCACCACACTTGGCACACTCATGCCTGCACGTGGGCTGCTGTCTCATTGACCTGCTGCAGCACAGGAAAGCCACACTCCAGCAGGATGGTGGAAGAACTTGCAGAGACGGCAACTGGGAGGAAGAGAGACCTGCGCTGCACATCCTTTGAGGAGCACTCTTGCCTGGACTTTTCTCCTCAAAGGGACTCCTTCTCTAAGGAGATTGTGCACAGGAAGGCATCAGACCCTTTCAGTTCATCTCCCAAGAACACACCTGCCCGTCTCCAAAGACCACCCCTCCACGAGGCCTTCACTCACCCAAAGAGCTGCCAGCATGCTAACACCCAGCTGGCAACGAACAACTCTCATGGCCCCCTCCTCCCTCAGCAAACACTGCTGCAGAGGAAAGCTCTCATTAGGAAAAGCAAATGAGATGAAAGCAGGGAAAAAGTAGGCTTGGTTTGCATCTGAGAACAAGCAGAAACACTCCCTGACCTTTGGTCAGCACCCTGCCTGCACATCCTGGCAAGAGGTGAGGAAATGCAAGGCCTGAACCTAGTGCACAGAAGGCAGCAGGTTGCCAGCATCCCTGCCTCACGCCACCAGGGCAGCCTGGGCCCTGTGAGCCAAGGCACATCCTCACCTCACAGTGCTCCCAATCTCTCCAGCCTGGCGGCACTCCCCACACACAGCGCTGCTCTCTCCAGAGAGCTCTTCCTGCGTGCAGCACTGAGACACTGGGGCCATCGTTTGTCCCCACCTCAGCCTACCCCACCACTGTGACACACCACACCCCCATCCCATGCCTCATAGAGGGTTGCCAGCCAACATGCATTGGGGACATACAAGGGACATGACCAGACATGACAGCAGTCAGTGCACCCCCCGGGGCCCAAAACACACCAAGGCCACCTCTCCACTCCTTCCATTTGATCCTAGACCTCCATTGGCTTGAAACGGTGACTTCCTCTGAAGAGCCAGGCACAGCCCTGCACTTGCTCACTTCCCACCTCCAGGAATGAAGGAACAAGGATATCACTCAGATCTTGGAGAAAAATCTCACAAGTCCCACAGGGTTTTGATTGGGCAGAATTTTATGCAGCACACACATACTGGAAATCAAAGATTACTAATTTCACTGCTCACACCTGCTCTTAATTCATTTAGCAGCATAAAAATTCTGGCTGGTCTCCTCATCAACTGGTGGAGGGTTGTAAGCCTATACTTAGGAAGCAGCACAAAGTCAAACTCCATGTCTAGGTTTACAGCCAGGTGTCTGCTGCAGACCTATATGCTGCTGGGACAGAAGTGACCTCAGAGTCAATTCCCAGTCATGTGCCAGCTGCTGGCCGTCCAGCTCCTCTGTCAGCAGCGACCTCAGAAGGAGTTCCCAAGACATGTGCCTGATGCTGTCCTATCAGGGTCTCAGAAGAGATGATCTCCCAGTCACCACCACAGCCATGTGCTTATCACAGGAATTGGAGAAAAGCCTGCAAGTAATTCTGGGCCAATCCTCCACACATCAAGTACAACCAGCATTCTCCTATTTGGTGCCCTGACAATTTGCGACTCAGAGAAGGACTCAGGCCAGGGCATCTCAGCTGGTGAAACCAGCAGAGACAGGATTCAGCAGCTCTTCACCCCAACCTGTGAACAGGGCTAATAACAATGGCCGGGGGAGGACTGGCCATCTACGGGCTTCCAGGGCCCTGCAAAAGCCAAACAGCTCACACTTACAGAGCTGCTCTCGAAACACCCTCCAGGCTGCTTCCAGGGTCGCAGGTTTCAGGGCCAAGCAAGAGGCAGGAAGCAACAGCAACATCTGGGGCACGGTGTGACATGAGGGGACAGCCTCTCTCAGAGCCCCTCGCAAATGCACTTTTCAGGACAAAAGAGAGCATGGGGAAGGGCCCCTGGCAAGGACACCAGCAGTCAGATGCTGCCCAGGAGCTCTCAAACGCAGCTCTGAGCAGCACCTGGGGGCTGTGGTGGCCACAGCAGCTCCGGGAAAGACTTGGAAATGGGTTTCTGACCAAAGACAGGGACAAAGCTTGGGTGTCGCGGGGCCTCGGGGCAGCGTGGCCATGTGTGCCTGGCAGTGCAGGGCCCTGGCCACTGCCCTGCTGGGGCTGGGCTCTGCTGCAGGGGCCCCGCGGGGCTCCTGGCTGCCCTGTGCCTGGGGGCTGTGGGGGGTGTGGGGGAGCAGCCCCCCTGGGGGACTGTGCTGGTGCCGGCCCTGGCGCCCGCACGGGGGCCCTGGGCATGGCTGGGGCACTGGAGCCCATGGGCAGCATCCTGCTGCCTCCAGGGCAGGGCCCTGTCACCCCAGGGCCGCAGCCCCCTGCCTGTGGCAGCCCCAGGGCTCGGCATCGCTTGCGCTGCGCCCGGCAGGGCTAGGCCGTGGCCAGGCAGGGGCTGCTCTCTGCGGGGCCAGGCTGGGCCCCGGCGTGTCACTCTGCAGGGCTGAGGAGCCCTGGGGGCAGGGGGGCAGGCAGGGGCAGAGCAGCTCTGGGCCTGCTGGTGCTGGGCAGCGGAGGTGTGGGGCCGGGAGGGGGCTGGGGCAGATGGCCGTGCTGGACTCTCCCCAGCACTGCCCCCCACGGCTCAGAGAAAAATGCTTGGGGTCAGCAGGGACTTGTGGGGTGGCGATGGCACCCCCACCTGTTCCCAAGCTGCTCCCCCATACAGGCTGTCTTCTGGGTGCAGAGGTTTGACCCCCATTTGCAGGCAGACAGGGGCTGTGGTCTTGTGAGGACAACATCTCTGAGTCCAAAACATGCTCTGCCAAGTTGGAAGTATAAAAGAATGTAGGGGGAAGGAACAGAGGTTCTCACAAAAAGGTAGACGCCTTGGGGTTATTACAAGGTGAAGGATCCATTTCCAACATGGGCATTTCCAGCAGGCTCTTGAGGGCCCCACGGGAGGTGCAGGACACCCCAACTCTGGGACGCAGGACCTCTTCCTGCCAGAGTCAGATCTCAAAGAGGGACTCACTCCCAGGGATACCTAGACCTGGATTTCCCCCTGCCATGAGGGGATGGAGCCAGCCCCAGAGGAGCCTTGGGGCTTGGTGCAGCCGCAGCCCCAAGCCCCAGGAGTCCTGGCTGCCACATTGTCCCCTGAGCCAGGTGGGACCCTCAGGCAGGGCTCTTGTGGCAGCCCCCACCCTGTCCAGCCACCCCCACAGCCTGGGATCCACAGCCGTTTTTGCAGTTAACGGTCTCTGTGTGATACCTCAGGAAGGAGCTCCTAAAGCCCTTACCCTTGGTGGAGAGCCACAGGAGCACTGGGAACAAGGAATTGTGGTCCAGGCTGATGGTCTTGGTCCAGCAGTTCTCCATCTCGCTAGCCCTCTTCTCCTTGGCTTGACTGTCCATCTGAGGAAAAAGGATGTTCTTCCTATCTTGTCACCCAGAACTCTCCAATGTGTCCCTGCTCCTCTGCCTGTCAGCGAGTGGCCCCAACATGGCCCTGCTGCCTCCTCTTCTCCCTCCTTGCCATGGAATGGCTCCAAAAGGCAGCAGTGGGGAGCACATGAGCAGGGCCCAGCAGCGCCTGGGCCTCGCAGGGAAGTGAGGACACTGCTGTGGCACCAGGGAGACCTCCCTGTGATGCAGCACATGCCACTGTGACCTCAGCTGGTGTCATCTGGGGGCTCAGGTCAGCTCCATGGAGGTGGCACAGCCAGGGAGAGAGCAGAGGTATTTCCCCTCATATCCTGGAAAGCAGTCACCTCCCCCCACCCCAGTTGGTTTTCCAAACTTGCTTATAAATCCTTCAGGAACATCTCCAGATGGTGCCGAAGGCTGTGAAATATCTGAAAGGAGGCAAAGGAGAAGTCACTTCTGCATACCTGCACTAACAGGTCTCTGCACTGGGCCGAGCTGTGCATGAAGCTCAGGCTTGGGGGTTGGTTTGGGATTTGGAATTTTTCAAAGATGGGATCAAAGTCATGTGGGTTGAAACAGCACAAAGCCTGGCCATGTGCTGAGATGCTTTGGTGAGCCTCAAAACTGGTTTCTGCTGTGGGTCCATTGTTGACAGCTCCATCCTCCTTGAATACTGTCAGAGATGGGGCTTTCTGAGGCACTGCAAAAGGAAGGGCTCATCTACTTCTTTGGGTTGCTCATTCAGCCTGTGGCACCCTCTCTATGGTGCTGTGAGCCCCAGCTCTGCACCCTGGGGTCTGCCCTTTCTCTCCCCCATCTCCTGTGTGTCTACCCAAAGTCTTCTCTATGCACCAGGGGCACAGCTTCCAATGAGAAAAGCGTTGCTTTAGAGAGCTCACTTGAAGCTGTGACACTTTGTGGAGCTGAAGGCTTGATGGAGGCTAGTCTGGGACATCACAGTCGCCCCACACTCCCTCTTCCTCCATGCCCAAGCCCCCAGGAAGGTCCCAGGAAGGAGAGCAGTGTCTCAAATTGTGAGTGCACCAAAATAGGAGAGGACTTGTCCTTGATGTGTGGAGGATTTACTGGGTTTGTTCAGCACTAGGGAAGGAACCAGACTTCTGAGTTGCAGGAACACTTCTCCCTCTGCCTGGGACATGAGGCCCTGCTGTCTCCAGCTCCATGATTGCTGCTCCCATGCAATCCTCCTTTTCGGAGATGTTGCCCAGAATTACTTGCAGGCCTTTCTCCGATTCCTAAGTTTCACGGGCTAGGCAGAGGTGCTACCTAGGCAGAAGCTGATGTTCTCTTGGGGCAGTAACTGGTCCATAATGGGTGTTTTGCTGCACTCTGATCATTGTGAGGCCCCGGGGTGAGTCAGGGAGGCCGCTCAGGAGCTGCCTCAGCCTTGGGGCAGGGCAGGGGCAGCTGCAGGTGGCAGCAACCGCGTGGCCAGGGTGTGGGCAGGGAGGTCACGGCTGTGTGCGAGAGCTGTGCCAGGAAATCCCCAGTGTCAAATCAGTTCGGTGTCAGCAGCTGACAGGCCAGCAGGAGGCACGTGGCTCGGCTGGTGAGGATGAGGTCACTTCTGCCTGAGGACCTGATAGGCCAGCAGCAGGAACAAGGCTTGGATGTTGATGGGGAGGTCACTTCTGACCAATTACCTGATTGGATAGCAGCAGAGCTGTGTCTGGAAAGGTGCTTGTGGAGTCACTTCCAGCTGAGCAGTTGACAGGGCAGCAGCAGGTCCCTGGCTGGGATCTGTGCTTTGGAGATCACTTCTGCCTGAGCAGCTGATGAGCCAGGATTTGGCTCCTGGCTGGGGAAGTTATAGCGAGTTAACTGCTGTCTCAGAGGCTTGTAGGCCAGGGACAGACACATGCCTGTGAAGGTGACTGTGAGGTCATCTCCTTCTGAGTCCCTGATAGGCCAGCAGCAGACGGATAGGTGTGGACATGGATTGGGAGGTCTCTTTTGTCAGAGTACCTGAGAGGCCAGCAGATGCAAATCGCTGGGGAAGTTACCTTGAGGAAACTTGTGACTCTGAAGCCCATAGTCCAGCAGCAGGCACGTGCTGGGGGTACACGCTTGTGAGGTCACTTTATCTGAGCAGCTGATAGGGCAGGAGAAGGCACATGGCTTGGATGTTGCTGGTGAGGTCACTTCTGGGTTTGCTGAGTGTGCCCAGAGGAGGGACTGGTGCCTGCGGAGCTCTACAGCAATACAGAAATGCAACTCATTAATCAAGCAGAAGTAGATGATAATGTTCCACATCATGTGACACAAATGCTATTCCACTCCGTCATTATGAGTTCGTAGTGCTAGATTTTAAATGAGGATGATGTTCTCTGGTAAACGTAGACAGGGAGTTTGACTTTGCATTTCTTACAACCTGCTACACGTGGCCAGGGAGTCCAGCTTGAATTTTTAGGCTGCTAAATAAATCTAGCACTGGTGTGAGCAGTGGTGTTAGTAATCTCTGATGTCCAGTGTTCTTGTGCTGTAGAAATTCTGCCCCATCAAAAACCCAGGGGTTGTGAAATTCTCCTTCAAGGTCTGAACAGCATCTCTGTGCTTTGATTCCTTGACGTGGGAACTGAAGAGGACACAGGCTGTGCCTGGCTGTTGAGGGGAAGTGCATGTTGCAAGGCCTTGGAGGGCTAGAAGCAGCTGGAAGGGCTGGAGAGTTGGTGTTTGTGTGATTTGGGGCCCTTGGGGGTGCCTTGGCTGCTGCCATGTGTGGTGCTGTGCCCTGTGTGTCCCTGCTGCAGAGGCACGTGTTGGCTGGCAACCCTCTGTGAGGCGTGGGGCAGTGGATGCGGCGTGTCACAGTGGTGGGGGGTGGCCTGTGGTGGGAATGTGTGGTGGCCCTAGTGTCTCAGTGCTGCACGCAGAAGGAGGTGTCTGGAGAGAGCAGCGCTGTGCGTGGGGAGCCCTGCCAGACTGGGGAGCTGGGGAGTGCTGCGAGGTGAGGAGGTGCCTTGACCCGCAGGGCCCAGGCTGCCCTGGTGGCATGAGGCAGGGATGTTGACAGCCTGCTGCCTTCTGTGCACTGAGGTTCAGGCCTTGACTTTCCTCAGCTCTTGCCAGGATGTGCAGGCAGGGTGCTGCCTAAAGGCCAGGGAGTGTTTCTGCTTGCTCTGAGATGCAAACCAAGCCTGCCTCTTCCTGCCTTCCCTCTTGTTTGCTTTCCCTGGGAGATCTTTCCCCTGCAGCAATGTTTGCTTTGGGCAGAGGAGGCAGTGCGAGATGCTCACTCCAGGCTGGGCTTTTTTCCTTTGGCACGTGCACCCATCCTCCAACTGGACTCCCAGCTTTGGGCAGGCATTGTGGACCCCGTGTGCTGGAAGCGAGTACTTCTGCTCCTGTCAGGCAAGGTGGGTTGTGCTTCATGGTATACCTGAGACATGCAGCCCCATCTGTGATATTTTCTGGCAAAAAGCATCCTCTTGGCGGCAGGGGGTGCCCAGGAAGCCCTGCATTTGTTTCAGAGATTCCCAAAGCTGCCATGAGCTCCAGCAGTCTGATGCCACTGCATTTGTCTCGGCGCTGAAGCACAGCCATGGCCTGTCAGCTCTGGGTACCCCATGGGCTGCGAGGGACAGCTGTCATCCCCGTGTGGAGAGAGAGCCTGTGCTTCTGTCTTTCCTTTTGTTCAAATGCAGATGCCTTTTACCATTTCAGAAGAAGGTGCCTCTCCTGTCTCACAGCTGTAGGGAAGAGCAGGACTGAGGAAGAGATTTGATGCTGAGGCTCAGCACAAGGAGTGTGATCAGGAAGCACCTGTCGCTGGGCAGAGGGTAGTTTTTTGCCAGGTGCCAGCTAGGGACACGTGAGCTCTTCCAGGATGTGCAGCCAGGATCCAGACGAAAGGGCAGGGAGTGTTTCTGCTTGCTCTGAGATATGTACAAGGCATGCTTTTTCCCTCCTTTCTTCTTGTTTGATTTTCCAATTGAGAGCTTTCCCCTGCAGCAGTGTTTGCTGAAGGAGGAGGAAGCTGTGGGCGTTGCTTGTTGCCAGCTGGGCATTAGCGTGCTGGAAGCTCTTTGGAGGAGTGAAGGCCTTGTGGAGAGGTGGTCTTTGGAGATGGGCAGCGTGTTCTTGGGAGATGACTGTCAAGGGAGTGATGCCTTTGTGGGCCGCATCTCTTTATACAAGCAGTTGATTTCAGTAGGAAAGACAAGGCCAGAGTGCCCTGCATGCACAGCCCAGGTCTCTCTTCCTTCCCGTTGCAGTCTCTGCAAGTTCCCCCACCGTCCTGCTGTAGTGTGACCTGTCTGTGCTGCAGCAAGGAAATGAGAGAGCAGCCCAAGTGGAGGTCTCACTGTAGCAGGTGTGGTGTTGTTAGGTGCTGCCACTGCTAACAAGGCAGGGTGCGGGTTTTTTTGCCAGAGCTTTGGGTGGTTGTGAGGAGCCCCACTTAGCTCTAGATGCATTGCTGCGAGTAGCTGGAGCCAAGGGAGTGGTGGTGAGCACAGCCATCCTCCAAGCAGGCTCCTGGCTTTTTGGCAGGCATTGCTGACCCTGAGTGCTTGAAGCACTTGACCCTTGGCATTTTCTACATGAGCGCTTTTAGAGTTGCCCCTCCTTTTTTGAGGGGAGATTCCTAGAACTTTTGCATTGTGACCACTCTTTTTCTCCGACTCGTGCCCCCTGAGGCCCTCATGGGATCGTCTCCCTGCAGCCTTGGAAAATCCCGGTACCAGTGAGTGGAGCGTTGGGGGTCAGTTGCTCACTAAGGAAAGAGAGAGAAGTGGTCTTTCCTCCAGCCTGCCCCCTGGTGCTGGTTTGGAGAAGAGCTCCTTGTGCCAAAACTGAGGAGTAACAGGTTTTGCTCTGCCACACCCCAAGCTCCTTCAGTGGATCACTTTGCTGGTGCTCTCGGACTCTCCCTGTGCCATGCCATGCGGGACCCTGAAGGCCAAGCCTTTGCTGGCTTGTCCATGTGTCACGCGCACTGCTGAAGCCTGCTGGCTTGTCTCAAGGCTTTGTCTGGGAGAGAAATGCCAGCCCTTGCTGAGACAGGGGAATGCAAATGCTTGAGAGCAGCGGAAGCCTTGTGCCATTTTCCTTGTTGTAAGCCCTGTGCATGCTGGTCAGTGTGTGTGTGTGCTACCATGTGGTCATTGGTGAGCCCCAGAGCAAATGCAGACAGAGGGGGAGTGGTGCCAAAGAGATTGGTCAATCTCCATTGAATCCCCAAGGGAGACGTCAATAGGAGGCTGGTTGGGTGAGTGCCTTGAGGGCATGTGAGGCAAAAGGGAGAGGCAAGAGCTGGCCTTCTGAACCCCTGTGAGAGTGCTATGGGTCTGCTTGCTGGAGGTGGGAAGTGAGCCTGAGCAGGGCTGTGCGTGGCTGTTGAGAGGAAGTGCCTGTTGCAAGGCCTTGGAGGACTAGAAGCAAATGGAAGGTCTGGAGAGGTGACCTTGGTGGTTTTGGGGCCCCCGGGGGTTTTCCTGGCTGCTGCCTTTTCTGGTCCTGTCCCCTGTGTGTCCCTGATGCACAGGTGTGTGTTGGCTGGCAACCATCTATGAGGCGCGGGACGGGTGTGCGGCATGTCACAGTGGTGGGATAGGCTGAGGTGGGGACAGACAATGGCCCCAGGGTCTGTGTGTTGTGCGCAAGAAAAACTGTTGGGTGAGGGCAGTGCTGTGCGTGGGGAGTGCCGCAAGGATGGAGAGATTGGGAGCACTCAGAGGTGAGGATGCGCCTTGGCTCGCAGGGCCCAGGCTGCCCTGGTGGCGTGAGGCAGGGATGCTGGCAGCCTGCTGCCTTCTGTGCACTGAGGTTCCGGCCTTGCATTTCCTCAGCTCTTGCCGGGATCTGCAGCCAGATATCCCACATAGACTGTGAAATACATAGAAATATGCAGCTTAGAGTATTTGGAGTAGAAGAGGTCATCTTTCAGAAAGGGCTCCTTGTTGGAGATTCTTGAAGTTAACACTTCTGGGATTTGTCCAACCACAAGGTTTCTTTCAGCATAGCAGGCAAATTTTTTAGGCTAGAGGCATAGCAGCTGCCTCCTTCTCCTATTAGTAAAGGCTATGTTGCAGGATGACTGACTATCTTGCAGTCCCGGACCATGTGGGTTTCGTGTGGCGCGAGGGAGGGGAGGAGGGGGAGAGGAGATTTACTGCATGACTCCACAACTTGTTTCAAAGACCAAAATTTACTACAGAAGCTGCAATGGTACAAAGATTTCTAATTACACTAAAAGTTATGCTAACAGTAACTACTTAGTAAACAGAAAAGGATAGCTAATTTATACTAACTGTAAATACCCAAATGAATGAACTAGGCAAACCAATTCTGATCGATCTTCCCCATGCCTTGCCTCAGCGGCTACTGTACACTCAATCCCAGGGAAGTAACTGCAGGAGGGCATCCCTCTCCCAAGGGGCTCCACAAGTTGGCAGACCCACTGTCACCCACAAAGAGCCAAAGACGGCCTCCGGGGCCAACCTCTTTATACCCTTCAGGGCAAGGTGGAGGTGGAGTCGCTAGGCCAGTTACAATTCTCTTCACACAGGCGCAGTCCCTGGCTCTTGGCTGCTGCAGGCTTCAGCTCTCCTCTGTCGTTGTTATGACCATCGCACCCACAGTCATGGGTTGAGGGGGGGTGGCCGAACACCCTCAACAGCAGGCTAGCTGCCTCGCACACTCTTCAGCGCTGAAGAAAGGAGTTTGAGTGACCGTGAATGACCACTTTACTCTTGCAGTGAGGGTCCCAAGGATAGATCCCAGAGCTGGGCTAAGAAGGAGTTAATTCCAGTCTGCAATGGGGCCCAGTCAGTGAAAGCAGGTGTTATCTCTCAGGGTCCTGATGAGGAAGAGACAGTTCTGACCACAGCAATTAACACTGCTCCAGCAGTGAGAGGAGGCTTTTGTTTCTCAGGGTCCTGGGGCCCAAGCAGGCCTTATCTCAAAGTCTTGACATCCTCCCTTTTAGAGTGTAAAACACAGGAATTCAAGCTACTTGTAACTGGCACCAAATATGTATGGGGGGGAGGGGGGACAAAGATCGGAGCATCCCCCAACATGACCTCACAACCACAAACAGCAGCCACATGACCAGCATTGCCCAATCAGGCACTGAGACGCAAGTGACCTCACAACCAAAAACAGCAGCCTTGTGACCAGCACAGGCCTATCAGGCACTGAGGCACGAGTGACCTCACAACCACAAGGTGCAGCCACATCACCAGCACTGGCCTATCAGGAACTGAGGCACAGCTGACCTCACAACCACAAAGACCAGCCAGGGGCCTGGCACTGGCCTATCAGGCACTACAGCAGATGTGTCCTCACCAGCACAAAAATGCAATGATGTGTCGCCTTGTTGCCTGTCATTTACAGATGCACAAGTGCCCTAACAATGTGCATCAAAGGAATTTGCTTGCTGCTTGCGTGTCTGGTTCTGAGGAAGTAGTGTCTTCATATGCTTCATCAAAGCCATGTGCCTGCTGCTGGCCTATCAGATAGTAAGGCAATAGTGACCTCACAAACAAAAACGGCAGCCATGTGCCCATCACTGGCCTGTTAATACTCAAAGAAAAGCGACTTCACAGTCTGCACTGAAGCCCTCTGCCTGCTGCTGGCCTGTCATGGACTGAGGCACACGATCCCCAGAAGCACAAACAGCACTAACCTCCATACTGCTGCTCTACCAGGTGCTCATGCAGAAGGGAGCTCAGAACCAGAAACAGCAGCAATGGGCCTGCTCCACATTTCTGAGGCATTGAGACACAAGGCACCTCACCATCATCACCAAAGCTATGGGCATGATGTTGGCCTACCGGCTTCAGAGGCAAAACTCACCTCACGAGCATAAATGGCATCGACGGGCCTGCTGCTGCCCTATCTGGTACTGAGTTAGAAGGATCTAAAAAGTGCAAACCTTCACAGAGGAGAAGCTCACCTGGGCCACTTGCATGTCCCTTGATTACGCTGTTATCACTCGGTACAGAACAGTCTTCTGCAAACAGCTGTCATCTCCTGGCAAGACTCTCTCCAGGTCTTGGGACAGCTCCACTCTGGCACCCTGCGCACAAATCACAAAAGGGAATTACTGGTCTTGCTTTTCCTTTAGTACCATCAAGTCCAAGCTGGGAACCTTTGCACTGCAGCACCTACACAATGACAGCAGGATGCCACTTCCATTTCTAGTGCATTTCTAGGTACGGAGACCAGTTGAGGGAGCAGCTGCACTGCAAAGGGTTGCTGACACTGTCACATCAACTCAGCACTGCACCAGCCATCAACCTGATGCCAGACCTCTGCTGTGCCACCTAGTCTACAAACACACTGTCTCTGCCCCACAGAGCTGCCTCTTCTGCTAGATACAACCAAGTGCAGCACGAAGAGATGGATGCAGGACACTCGCCTCTTGCACACTCCACAGCCACTGCTCTGCTTACTGCCTTCCCTTGGCTCCTCAACCCAGGCACACAGCAAAGCTCTTGCGGTAACACCACAAGGTGGCCAAGGCACTCTGGGCTCGCAAGGCCTGTGCAAATGATCTGCACAAGATCAGGTAGACACAGAGCTGGCTCTTTGTGCAATGCTGCTCTTTTCCGAGGGAAGGATCATGCTTTTTTGGGGCACAGCAGGCTGCTGCTTTCCACCTCCATCCCCTCAGGAACCTCCACCTAGGGCTGGGGGAGATGGGGATTTTGTTTAGTAATAGAAAATATACAGATACAATGTAGAAAGAGTAGAGAGTCCAGAAGGGCTCCTGAGCCCAAAGGAACCTCGGGTCCTTTACTTTACTTACTCGGACAAGGAGCCCCAGGGAAGAGAAAAATGGGGCAGAGGCTTTGACATGAAACCCAAGCAATGAGACAGCCCCACACTGGACGTCTGCTCAAATGCCAGCTGTCCTGGCCGTGCAGGCTCTGCAGCAGCAGTCTGGGCTGCACAGCTGCATTCACAGAGCACTGAGGGCTGGGTACCATGGGCAACTTGGCCCTGGGCACATCTTCACCCCTCGCAGAGCCTGGGGCCCAAGAGCTGTCAGAATTCCTCAGGTCAAGCTATGGAGGCTTTGTGGCCCTCACACAAAGGCACTCAAGACATGTGGGCATTTATTATAAGGCTCTTGGACTCGTCCTATATGGCACCACAACCTCCTAGGAAAAGGAGGGGGCACAGTAGCATTTGCCGAGCGGGCTGGCAGTAACAGCAGTTGTGGGAGGCGGAATTTGCAGTACAGCAGAGGTACCAGGAAGTGAAGCCACACCCCAAGTCACCCAGGGAAGCCAGGTGCATTTATGGAAGCCTTCGCATCCATATGTAGCCTCTTCTCGTTCACTTGCAGCTGCTTTCACAGAGGGCTCACGATGTTGGCCAAGATGTTGACAGGCACAGGGACACACCCTGGCATCCCGCCTCCATCCTCAGGGGCTCTAGGACTGCACTGGGAGCCTCCAGGAGTGGAGCAACCTAGAAAGAAAGAAAGAATCGGAGTGTTACTGTCAGTTCTGCTGGCCTGACACAGTCTCAACAGGGAGAGGCAAATGTCTCCCCTCCATGCTGAGCAGTATTGGTGAGAGCCTGATCAAAACTTCCCTGGAAAAGGACCCAAGACACCTCAGCTACTGGGACCTGCCTTGAGCAGGGCGTTGGATCCCTACTTCCACATGTCTCCCCCATTGCAGCCTCAAGGAATCTGCTCTTCTGAGACTCTTGCCAAAGGCACCAGTGACTTTGGAGATGCCGCATCCACCGCTCACCACGGACAGGTGTCTCAGAGCCACCCATCGCCCCAAGAGGCCTGACTTCTCGTGAGGTGGCATCTCCCCTGTCTGCAAGGGTCTGCATAGGCACAAAGTGGAGAAATGGCTCTGACTGCTTTGATTCACTACCCATCTCTCTGAGGGATCAGAATGGATTAGGGTCTGAGATGGGAAGATGCAATGAGGGTCCTGATGCAACAGAAAGCCTTCAAGGAGGGAGAAGATGACTTTCTCCAAGGGAGTCAGTAACATCCCAAAGACTCCGGGAAGCATCAAGACCTTCAGAAACTGCAAGCCTGAACCTCAGCTGACAGAAACCACCAAACTGCGAGCAGCCCTGCCTCGCACCACGATGCTCCAAGGAGGCAACACGGTCACCAACAGTCCTCACCCAGGTCTCCCAGAAGGACACCGTGATGGCAGACTGGGCCTTGGGAGCAGAGTACTGCTCTCTCCAGCCACCTCCTCCCATGCTGAGCAGCAAAACACTGGGACACCACCTGGCTCCACCACAGGGTACCCCGCACTGTAACACGCTGCTACCCCCACACCACACAGAGGGTTGGCAGCCAACACATGCCTGTGCATCTGTGACACACAGGGCACATCTCCACACATGGCAGCAGACAGGGTACCCCAAGCGCCCCACAACACAGAAAGCCCAACTCTCCAGCCCTTCCATTCCCTTCTAGGTCTCCAAGGCCTTGCAACAGGCACTGCCTCTGAACATCCACTCACAGCCTGGGGCCTGCTCACTTCCCACCTCCAGGACTCTCAGAGCCACTCGGAAATGCCATTTTCAGAACAAACGAGACCATGGGAAGGGCCCCTCGCGAGGACACCAGCAGCCTGCTCACACTTTGCCCAGCAGCTCCAAAACGCAGCTCGGAGTAGCACCTGGGGGCTGCGGTGGCAGCAGCAGTTCAGGGAAATGCTTCCAAATGGGTCTCCGACTGCCAGCAGGGGCAAAGCTTCCTGCCCCCAAACCCCAGCAGTCGCCCCGGCCCAGCTGCTCGGGGCAGGCCGGCACGTCTGGCTGCAGGGCAGCTCCCCCCTCTGGCCCATGTCGCTCTGTCCCATGCTCATGGCCCCACCAGCCCCTGCTGCAGCTCCTGCAGGAAAGCAGCCCCGGGGCCAGCACCACTGCCCCTGCCCCAGTGGGAGGGCACCCGCCAGCAGCTGAAGGCACCCGCAGCACCACCAGCCCCACTCACACCCGCTCTCGCCCTCTGCCTCCCTCCAGCTTGGCTCCTGCTCTGCTTTCTAGGCTCTTTTTTTCCACATACTGCACTCTGATTGGCTGACAGAGCCATCAGTCAAACCCTGCCCTGCCCTCCTCCCCTGGCTGGCCAATAGGAGGGCAGCACTGGGGGCGATGCCATGGCAACACTGCAGCCCTGTGTGACCCCATGGGCAGCCCCCTCCCCTCCCCTGCGGTGGGGGGCCATGTTGTGAGTGGCAGCGCGGGGCAACGCGGGGTGTCGCAGGGCCTGGGGGCAACTGGTTTCACCAGGTGAGATGCCCTTGCCTGAGTCATTCCCCGTGTCTCAAATTGTCAGGGCCTAAAATAGGAGAATGCTGGTTGTCCTTGGTGTGTAGAGGATTTGCTGGGTCTATTCAGCATTGGGGAAGGAACCAGACTTCTGAGTTGCAGGAAGGCTTCTCCCTCTGCCTGGGACATGAGGTCCTGCTGTCTCCAGCTCCATGATCGCTGCTCCCATGCAATCCTCCTGTTAGGAAATGTTGCCCAGAATTACTTGCAGGCCTTTCTCCGATTCCTAAGTTTCACGGGCTAGCTGTAGGTACTACATGGGCAGAAGCTGATCTTTTTTGGGGGGCAGTTACTGGTCCATAATGGGTGTTTTGCTGCACTCTGATCATTGTGAGGCCCTGGGGTGAGTCAGGGAGGCCGTTCAGGAGCTGGCTGAGCCTTGGGGGAGGCAGGAGCAGCTGCAGGTGGCAATAGACGCGTGGCTGGGGTGTGGACTGGGAGGTCACGGCTGTCTGTGAGAGCTGTGCCAGAAAATCACCAGTGTCAAATCAGTTCTGTGTCAGGAGCTGACAGGCCAGCAGGAGGCACGTGGCTTGGCTGGTGATTCTGAGGTCACTTCTGCTTCTCTGGAGATATTCAAAACCCACCTGGATGCAATCCTGTAAAATGTGCTCTAGGTGATCCTGCTTGAGCAGGGGGTTTGGACTTAGATGATCTGCAGAGGTCCCTTCCAACCTCAGCCATTCTGTGATTCTGTCATTCTGTGGGAGCTGCCTTCTCCCAACCCACCCTAGCGGTGCCAGCCCCACCTCAGACTGCTCCTGAACGGCTCCAGTGCGGCCCTGGAGGGAGCCAGAGCTGCCTTGGGCCTGGGGCAGTCTGGCGGCAGAAGGGTTTGACATGGGCACAGCAGCAGCAGTGCCGGGACCGGGGGAGGAGTCAGGAAATTGGGACGAAGACCCCTGCCCTCAGCTGCATGGCCGGGGCACTGGACTGGCAATGCCGTTGTGGCCAGGCAGGCTCCAGGTTCAGGATGGATGCCTGCTCGAGGGTATGAGCACAGGGATTTTCATGGGCTTCAGGGCAGCCGTGACTGTGGGGAAGGCAAGTGGGCAGACCCAAGCCCCCACAGATGCAAAGGCCGGGGATGGAAAAGGCAGTGTGGGGCTGGTGAAGGACCTCTGACGGGCGAGTGAAGAGTTAACAGGACTGAAGTTTGTCAATTGATATGCAGAAGAACTGATAGCACAAGAGCTAACGTGCACAAAGCTGTTGAACAGAGGACTTAACAGGACTAAAGAAGTCTACCAACCGATATGCGCAAGGACTGATATGCGCAAGGCTGCGGAATGATTAACAAGACTGGAGAAGTGAAGTCTGCCACCTGGAATCTGCACAGACCCCCGGGGAGGGAAGAAACAATACGGAGGTTTTGTGGTCTTGCCTCGCTAGCAGGGTCCTCCCAAGCAGACAAACAGACAGTCCTGTGATTGTGAAACTCGCAAAAGTCAGCAAAAGCAGTGTTTGCCCAGAGCCCCAGCCGTATAAGAAGAGACTTGGCAGCTAGGAGAGTTTGAGCAGGGACGGGAACATGACCTGATCATCCTCTCTGGCTGGACCGTGAGTATTCCCCCCCCTCCCCTTTTCCTGGGACGCTGGGTTAAGGTAACTCCTCGAGGTTGAGAGCCCTCTCACTAGGAGAGTGAACAAGAAAGCTTTCAAGTAGGGATAAGCAGTCCTTCCAATTAATAACGCAGTAATCGATGGTTTCAGGTTATCCTTTCTAAATTAGTAACCGATGGTTTTGTGTTATCCTTCCTAAATTAGTAATCGCATTATTTTAATGGATGTTACTAATCCAAGAACTTGTGTGAGGAAATAAACATCTTTTTTATTATTATTATATTACTGTCCCAGTCGTTGCTATCGAACCTTCAAAGCATGACAGTGTGACAACCTCCCTCTGCTATCCATGGGGAAGAGAGTCCCCAGGTGATGCCGGACTCCGGTTTGGCCAACAGGAGGGGAAAACAGAGAGGGTGGAAGAGGCAGATGGAGCCTCTCGGGGTGCATGAGAGAGCTTTCCAAAGGACAGGGCTGAGCCAGGGAAGGACCGTTGGATCTTCCTGCTGATGCACTCCCAACTGAAGTCGTTCTGCCCTGCCCTAGGTGCTCTCATCCCCCTGCCAGCTGTGCTGGAGCACAGACTGAGGAGCAAGAATTCATGGAGTCGCAGAGGAGTTTTGGCGGGAAGGGACCTCTGGAGGTCTCCAGTCCAAGCTCCTGTGCAAAGCAGAGCTGGTTGAAGCCCTCGAGTCCTGTCTGGCCATCGCTGGACTGTGCCTGACCCCAGTTACCATCCCCAAACCTGCTCTGCTCTTCTTGTCTGGGCACTGTGGGACAGCACCTCTTGTCGGTGGGTCCCTGCCCTGCCTGCCTTGCTGACACCCTCAGCTCCTGGCTCCGCTTCCCACACAGAGCAGCCCTGCTGTGGGGCTACGGGCCATGGTGGTTGGGGCAGGAAGCAGATCCAACTGGAGAGGGATCAACACCACTGAGACTGCTGGCACCTGCCTCTGCTCATGGATGGTGCTTAGAATGATCCCAGGGCATTTGCAATGACGGCAGATGTGTTTGGGTGTGCACTAGCTCCAGCCTGTGGTGTTTCACTGAGGATGCAGGAATCACTCTCCAGTGACCCTTCCCTGCACCTCCTGGGTCCCCACTGCCTCTCCGGGCAGTGCAAATGACTGCAGAGCCCTCGTTTCCCCATGCATACCTGGATTTAGTGCTTTACCTTCTGGTCACTCCACCGTGGACCGTCACTCATTTTGTGAGGCTCCACTCACTGCCCAGCCCTGGGCACACGCTGTCCCTGGAGATCCCCTGAGCTCTCCTGGGGCTCAGATTCCCCTCCAGAGGGATGGGCATGTCTCATCAGCACTGTCACCTGTGGGACAGCCCCAGGCAGAAAATTCAGAGACCATTCCCCATCTCCACTGGCACTGGTCACAGAGAGATGAATCCTGGATCCAGCCCTCAGTCCCTAACAGATGACATGGAGGCTCCGAGCTTGTCCCCCGCATCCCATGGAGTTCACAAGCAGAGCAGCAGGCCCTTTTGTGGTGCAATTTCTTTGGGTGTATTTTTTACTCCACCTTCTGAAGAAAGGACAGACTTGGAAAGGCCTTGAAAGGAGAAAGTCCTGCTGCTGTTGGTGGACGTGTCTCCAAGAAAGCTGCAGCCCCCACGAAAAGGCTGCAGAAAGGAAATGCCTGCTGTGGAAGTGGGGGAACGATCCTGAGGAACAGAGGTCTGTTCCACAGGCTTTCTCCAGAATCTCCTCCCTTCCACTCCCACGTCGCTTTGAGTGTTGAAGCTCTGTAGAGGGAAGGGACCAGCCCACAGTGACAGCCGGCTGCCACCCTCACGGAAGAGGGGTATGGGATCACACCCTGACTGTGGCCAGGGAAGTTGAACTCTCTTAATGGTCACGGGACCCATGGTCTCACCCCACCTATACTCATCTGACCCTTGAGCTCCCTTGGTGTTGAAAGAGACAGTGCTGAAAGAGACAGTGCTGAAAGAGACACTGCAAAGGGAAACTCTCTGCATTGCACTGAAGGCATCTGTGGGAGCTCAGACTAGTTGGCTCTGATGTTCCCCCATCTCTGCTGATGAAAGGGGAAGCCTGACTTCCTGCTTCAACACGGCCTCTGGATCAGATTTAAATGAGAGATTCCTGAGGACAAATGACACGCAGCAAAATATTTTTTTTATTTTAGGAGAATGTAACAGAGAAAAGTAAGACAGACAGACAGACATGAACAACACATAGCTTTGTTACCAAATACCCCGGGAATGAGGAGCAGATGCACATGGGAGAGTTATTGGTGCTGACATTGTACCTACTGAACCAGTTTCTTCAGTGCATCCTTGAGCTCTTTGTTCCTCATGCTGTAGATGAGAGGGTTTGCTGCTGGAGGCACCACCGCATACAGAATGGCCAGCACCAGATACAAAGCTGGGGAGGAAAGGGAGGGGGGCTTCAGGTAGGCAAACAGGCCAGTGCTGATAAACAAGGAGACCACAGCCAGGTGAGGCAGGCACATGGAAAAGGCTTTGTGCCGACCCTGCTCAGAGGGCATCCTCAGCACAGCAGTGAAGATCTGCACATAGGACAGCACAATGAACATGAAACACCCCAAAGATAAACAGGCACCAACCGCAAGAAGCCCAACTTCCCTGAGGTAGGAGTCTGAGCAGGAGAGCTTGAGGATCTGGGGGATTTCACAGAAGAACTGATCCACTGTGTTGCCTTGGCAGAGTGGTATTGAAAATGTGTTCCCAGTGTGCAGGAGAGCATTGAGAAAACCACTGGCCCAGACAGCTGCTGCCATTTTGACACAAGCGCTGGTGCCCATGAGTTTCCCATAGTGCAGGGGTCTGCAGATGACAACATAGCGGTCATAGGCCATGACTGTGAGAAGATAATACTCTCCTGCTAACAAGAAGACAACTGGGAAGACTTGAGCAGCACGTCTTGAATAGGAAATGGCCCTGGTGTTCCAGAGGAAATTGGCCATGGATTTGGGGACAGTGGTGGAGATGGTGCCAAGGTCCAGAACAGAGAGGTTGAGGAGGAAGAAGTACGTGGGGGTGTGGAGTCAGTGGTCACACTGGGGACTTCAGATCACTCTTGTGAAAATCCAACCTTTTGCCACTCAAGCCTGTAGCTGAACAGAACAGCTCATGTGCATCAGTTCCCACCTGCTTTCCTTAGAGAACTAGCTGCAAACAGACACGGAAGGATTATTCTTAACTGCAAACAAGCAAATTATAATTTGGAACTGTTTAATAAAAGATACAAGACGCTCCTCCACTGTATGTCAAGTCCAAGCTGTCTCCAGTGAGGTCCACTGCCCACAAGACATAACCTTCCTTGAAATGTTTTTCACAGATAGATAGGAAAGGATAGACAAGAAACAGAACAAAGGAGCTGGCTAAAGAGACAAGGAGACTGCTGAAAGATGAGGCAAGCTTCAGACTCCCAGCAGCTCAGAGCAGCAACTGCAGAGCTGAGAGGTACCTGAATGGATAAAGAGTAAGTGGAGGAGGAAAACTGGTAAACTATGGGAAGTGCATATGTCCAGAGAGTCTGATGCAAAGATGCCTTTAGAAATGACCAGTTTAATCAGGACATGTGGAAATATGTGAGAGAGCACTGAGACTACATCCGCAGTCTAACAGACAGAGCAGTGGAAACACAAGGTCAAGGGGAGATCGATATTTCTTCTCCCGCGATTAATACCCTTCCTGAGGATTTCCACTCTTTCATCATGTTCATTGAAGTAGACTAAAATAATCACCAATGGGCCCTCTCTCAGCACTGAAGGAAGACTGATTCCAGCATTACAAATTGTCGCAGCAGAGGATGGTTATGTGCAAGAGGTGGAAATGTCCGACTCTGGAAGCCCCGATTTCAGTCCAGTTCTCTGGACTTCCCTTTCTCGTCCAAAGAGGGAACTATGTTGTCTCAACTGAGTTGTTCTGAGATACCGTTCCTAATGCCAAGCTCAGGTCCCGCAGGAGCCGCCTCCAAAATTTCCAGCACCACATGGGAACACAGCTGCCCCAGGGCATCTCAGGCAGCAATAGCCTCTCTATGTGGTCAAATGAATCAAACCCCAAAAGGAGATCCTAATCATAAGTTGAGATATGCTCAAAAAATAACTCAACGCAACAATTGACAAGTAATCCTCGTTTCAAAAACTTCACACAGTTTTTACCATTGCCATATATTTTTTCTTTCTTCTTAATTGGCAGCACCATGTTCATGCACTACAGGAATCAGCCTGTCTATGCAAGTGTGTGTATATATATATGTATATATACACATTGTTCATCAAAATACATTTTCTACCAACACTCTGAATGGAGAAACCTTGTTCATAGGAACTACTTTATTTAAACTGTCATGTTTCAGACCTCTTCTTCTGCCTTTCTGTCCTTTCTTCTTCCTCGGCCTCCTCTCTCTTTACAGAGCACTCTAGGGAACGGTTCACTGAATCACAGCACTTAGGGTGGACGAGACCTCTGGACATCACCTAGTCCCAGCCACCCTGGTCAATGCAGAGGGAACTAGATGAGGTTGCCCAGGGGCTCACCCCACTTGTGCATTGTCCACAACAGTGCGCTCCATCCACTGTGCAGGCCATTCATAAAGGTGTTAAACAGTCCTGCCCCACATGTTGATCACTGAGGGATGTCACTAGTAACCAGCTGCCACTAGGAACTTGTACCACTGATGACAGCGTTTCAGCCTGATGGTCCCTCCAATCTTCCACCTGCCTTATGGTCCACTGATCCAGTGCAGAGCTCAACAATTTGCCTATAAGGAGACTCTGGGGGACTGTGCCAAAGGCCTTGCTAAAGTGAAGGTTCACAGAATCCCTGCAAAATCCCCCTTGTGCCCGCAGGCATTCATCTTATGGCAGAAGGCAATCAGGTTGGTCAGGCATGGTTTCCATTTCCCCTTGGTCAACGCATGCTGCCGCTTCCAGGCCTTGTCCTTCCTATGCTTGGAGATGGTTTCCAGGAGGATTTGCTGCATCGCCTTCCCAGGGACTGAGATGAAGATGACCAGCCTGTCGTTCCCCACACCCTCCCTCTTGCCCTTCTGGAAAATGGGTGTGATGTCTGCCTTTTCCCAGTCATCAGGAACCTCCCTGATTACCCTGACGTTTCCTAGACAATTGGGAGCAGCGTTGAAGTGACTCCAGCCACCTCTCCCTGCACCCTGGGGTGCTGCCTGTCTGCTCCCATGGACTTGTGTGTGCCCACTGGGCAAAAGTCCTCCCCAGCTGCATCGTCCTCTACCAGGGGTGAGGCTTTGCTAACACAGATGCTGCCAAAGGACTCAGGGGCCAGGGAGGCCTGTCAGTAGACAAGACCAGGAAAAGACAAGGTAAAAGAGGGAATGAGCTCCTCAGCCTTTCCCCTCTCTTTGTCACTATGTCCCCTGCCCCACCGAGCAGGGAGACCACATTTTCCTTGGCTGGCTGCCTTGTGCTGCCAACATCCTTACAGAAGCCCTTCTGGTTACCCTCCCCATCCCTTCCTAGTTCTAGCTCCAGCTCCAGCTCCAGCTGAGCTTTGCCTTGCCTAACTCCATCCCAAATGAGATGAAATCCTCTCTCCTGCAGTCCGGGGCAGTGATTCTGTTATTCCTCTTACCTCTCCACCATCTCGCGGTCACAGCACTGACAGACAGCCTCCATATTCACATCCCCATCCAGCCTGAGCTTCACGCAAGAAACCAAGGGGAGGATGGCACCGTATACCTAGAAGCGCAAACTACAGAGGTACAGAAATCACACTGCAGAAAAGCTTGCTCTTCTCCCCTCACCACTGAGGGGATCCAGGCAATGGCCTTTCAGGTAGTTAAAGGTGGATGCAAAGAATTTCCGTTGTAATGTAGATATGCCTGAGGCAGTGCCTCCCAGGCTGCCCTTACAGGCAACGGGGAGGAGGAGGTGGTGTTCACCTGCTTTCTTTTAGATGGTCACATAAAGCACAAAGTTCTCACATCCCAGAGACATTTACTCTGTGCTTGAAATGGGGCCTGGGATCATAGGCGTTCAGGATAACTCAGGTTGAAGGGACCACAGGAGGCCTGTAGTGCAAGCTGCTGCTCAAAGCAGGGTCAGGTAGAGGGTCAGAAACCAAAAAATGCCCCTGTCAAAGGACTTCTGGGGTGACACAGCAGGAGAAGGCAGTAGAGGGTTACTGGGGTGATCTCATGGACAAAAGGGTTTCCTTTTTCCCCTTCTCCCAAGAATGAAATCCTCAGCTCTCCAGAGAGAAGAAGCTGGGACACGAACTTTGCCACTAACATGGATCTGGAGAATCTCCTGAGTCCCTTACAGACAGAGGCTGGTGCAAAGGCCACCACCCCAATGGCACCAGGCGCCCAGGCATGCCTGCCTTGTTGCTCGGCACCCTGCAGCCCCAGGCAGGAGGTGTGCGGGGAACAGAGTGGGTCTGCAGCCTGCAGCCCTGGCCACCCAGCAAGTGTGGTGGGACCCTGCTCCTCTAGATGAGACTGGGCTCTCCTGCATTTCACCAGGGTGAAGCTTGCATCCCCTCCAGCTGGGAATACAGCTTGGCAGGGAGGGCCAACATGGGAAACACAATCTCTGTTCCGGGGAGTAAAGAGAGAGGGGAGGGCAGAGGGGGATCTGCTCATGCCCCAGGCACTGATTCCCTCCCTGCAGCCAGTACAGCCCTGCTGATGCCCTGTAACCCATGAGTCCAGGGGAGGGGACTCTGATCTGCTCTGGCTCTAGGGATTTCTCAGCCCTTAAGACCCAGGATGCAAAGCACCGGTCCGGGGACACTTCGGTAGTCGAAGGGCCTGAATGCCTGGTGTGTTCCTGAGAACGTTTCGGTATTCTCCCGGCACTGCTTTGACTCCTGTTGGCCATGGAGCAGAGACTCCTTTTGAGGATGAACTCATTCACTGTGTAACTCTGAGGACAGGCTTGGCCAGGCAGTACAAATGCCAGCAATGCCTCAGCCCCACAACAGTTTCCCCTGCCCAAGACTCCACTTTACAGGCCCTTCCTCCTAGAGGATTTGGTTTGGGAGGGAGCACCAGAGATCTCCAGGACCATGATCTACTCTGAGCTGGGCTAACTTAACAGATCAGGTTGGTAGGTGCTTTCTCCAGGAGAGTTTGTAAAGATTTGCTGTCCCCTGCCCCAGTGCTACTCAACCACCATGATTATTTCTTTATTTTTTCCTTCAGCTCCTTTGAAATTTCCCCTTCTACATCTTCTCCTTGTTGTCTCTTGTCCTTTCTTCCCCTTGGCCCCCAGCCAGACTATCCCATCTACTTTGACTGAAGACAATCACAGCCTCATCTCCAAGCACAGCCTTAGTGGGATCTCCTGGGACCACTCAGGCAGGCCAAGGTGGCCAGCTCCAAGTGGAGCCACATGCTGTGGGTCCTTGCGTGGTCTCAGAGGGGAGCGTATGGAGACATAACATGACTCAGGGCAGAGCCTGTGGGTCAATGGCAGCGCAGACCTGGGATCAGTAGGTATGAGAAGAACAGACCTCCAGCAGCTCCTCTCCACACCCGGGCAGGGAGTGATGCACCTGGCAGTGCTCCTGAGAGAGGATGGTGACACAGGATGGGGAACACTGTGAGCTGCAGTGCTGGGCACCGACCATCTGTGCTGGGTCTGGTAGTCCAGCCAGGTGGTGCTGGTAGCTGTAGCCCTTGAGAAACCCCCGATGCTGCTAGAAGCAGTAAGTCCCCTCCATGACTCTCAGGAGCTTCTGGAGTGTCATGGCTCCCATCAGCACTCAGCCCTCCACTGGTCCAGCCCCGCTGTCCTGCATGTGTCCCCACAACCCCACTGTGCAGGAATCACACAGGACAGAGTGCGTTCTGGGGTGGGGAAACACCCCCCCACCATGGTCCCCATGACAGCCCTTGGTGCCCCGTCCCCCTCAGACCTCCTGCCTGGCAGCCTCCCACCAGTCCCCAGACCCTGCCCAGCCCTGATCCTGTCCCCTGGGGTAGCAGAAGTCCATGCTCTGGGGTGTGCTGAGGTCTGAGCTCGCAGAGAGGCCAGGCAGGGCTGGACATTGCCTCCACACATGTGCTGAGCCCAGCAGGCAGATGGAGCTGGTCACACTCAGAGATCACCCCTCACTGGGACCATGGGGAATGGCCAGTGATGGAAATGGCTGGTATGAGGGTCTGGGGCTGGGAGGAGTTTCCTGGGGCAGGTTCTCCTCTCTGCTCAGGCAGCAACAGGCTGGGTCAGATATTTGTTCTAACAGACCCTGCTTGAGGGCCCCCATGGGAGGAGGAGGGTCTACAGGCCCAGGAGATGGCCCCAGGGCCTCCTCTGCATGCTCCCTGACAGCCCTGCAGAAGACCCAGCAGAGGGCACATCCTGCCAGGGCTCACAGCTGGACATCCAGTCCTCCAGCTGGGCATGGTGCCTTGTCTGGGGGTGACTTTTGGGGTAAGGACCAGCATGCAGGATGGGCGAGGTTGTCTCAAGGAAATGGGCTGGGGACACGACATAAGGGACAGCAGCTTTGGAGAGAGAGCCCTTCAGGCACTGCACCTGGAAGAACCTACTTTATTACAGAGCTACTGTGAGGGAGTCAGCTCTGACCCACTGTTGGACACAACTTTATATGGGCACCAGGTGAGATAGAGCAGTCTCAGTGAAGGTGGAATGAACCCAACCATTTGTGTAGCAACATGGTGACAAATGATAATAACAACAGTAATAATAGTCATACTAAAAATAAAGTGAACAAACAAAGCTCAGTCCTGGTACAGGACACAGTGGGAATCATTTGTGGAGAGCAATGGCAATGTTACCACTGCTGAAAAATGTCCACGAAATCAATTTCCTCAGGGCATCTTTGAGCTCCTTGTTCCTCATGCTGTAGATGAGAGGGTTCATTGCTGGAGGCACCACCACGTACAGAACAGCCACCACCAGATCCAGAGCTGGGGATGAGAGGGAGGGGGGCTTCAGGTAGGCAAAGATGTCAGTGCTGATAAACAGGGAGACCACGGTCAGGTGAGGCAGGCAAATGGAAAAGGCTTTGTGCCGACCCTGCTCAGAGGGCCTCCTCAGCACAGCAGTGAAGATCTGCACATAAGACAGCACAATGAAAATGAAACACCCAAAGCCTAAACAGGCAGTAACTACAAGAAGCCCAACTTCCCTGAGGTAGGAGTCTGAGCAGGAGAGCTTGAGGATCTGTGGGATTTCACAGAAGAACTGGTCTAGAACATTGCCTTGGCAGAGTGGTATTGAAAATGTGTTAGCAATGTGCAGGACAGAACACAGAAAACCACTGGCCCAGGCAGCTGCTGCCATTCTGACACAAGCTGTGCTGTCCATGATGGTCCCATAGTGCAGGGGTCTGCAGATGGCAACATAGCGGTCATAGGCCATGACAGTGAGGAGAGAATACTCTCCTCCTAACATGAAGACAAACACAAAGGCTTGAGCAGCACATCCTGAGTAGGAAATGGCCCTGATGTCCCTCAGGGAATTGGCCATGGATTTGGGGACTGTGGTGGAGATGGTGCTAAGGTCGAGGAGGGAGAGGTTGAGGAGGAAGAAGTACATGGGGGTGTGGAGGCGGTGGTCACAGGCTACGGCTGTGATGATGAGGCCGTTGCCCAGGAGGGCAGCCAGGTAGATGCCCAGGAAGAGTGAGAAGTGCAAGAGCTGCAGCTCCCGCTTGTCTGCAAATGCCAGGAGGAGGAACTCATTTAGGGAGCTGCTGTTGGACATTTGCTTCCTCGGGGCTTAGTGGACTGTGCAAAGAAGAAAAGACATTGAGAAGTTAGCAGAGACTTTTCAAGCCAAGAAATCCCCAGATATTGCATGTCTCATACAAGCCCCCCATCACCTCTCTCTTTCCTGAGAGAATCTTTGTGCAGCTGCCATGCTGGTTTTCCTCTTTGCACTGGCTGAGTGTGCTGTGAGGAGCAGGGACCTCTGCCCATGGGCTCCACAGGAGTCAGTCCTGCTGTCAAGCAGTGGGCACAGGGGAACAGGGGTGACCAGCTCTGACATTCACAATTTCTGTCAGGTGAAATCCACTCATCATGTAGAAGGGCTTTTCAGCATCTTCACTCTGAATTCTAAAGAATGAGGTTTGAGGAACAAAGTTTCAGGGATTTTTTATTTTCTTTCAGATGTCCTTGTCACCCCTGGGGAGTGTTCCTTAAAGGTAGATATCTTTGGCACTTCTGCTGTGAGTACTGAGAGGAAAGCATCCACTGTCCCTTGTTGCAGAGTGAGGACAGCTAGTCTGTCTATTAGTCTCGTTCCCAGCTGCCTTCTGCTTGCAATTCTTTGAGCTCTAGGATGATCAAACTCATATGTTGCCCTAGAAGGAAACCAGCCCCCGCTTAGAGCAGACGAGTCCAGTTTCAAAGTGCACAGCTCCAAACTTCTCACCCTTTCTCTGGGCAGCTGACAGAGCTCTCCACACTCCCCTTCTAGACAAGGACACACAGGCCTCTTTTCAGATGCCCACATACAGCCTCCCACCACCATCTCCATACTCTCAGCATCTCTGCACCTTCCTCATGGGGCTCTCAGATATCACAGCAATGCTATGAGACAGCTGTGCCTTTCTAGAGGGCAGGTGGCAGCCCAGCAGGACACCTCAGGGAAACGGTCAAAGGACCGTTAGGACTGAAGATGTGCTCTCCTTAAGGGAGAGCCAGCTCAATTCCCAGACCCACTGATTGCATTTCTTGGAGCTCCACAAATCAGAAGGGGGCCAGGGCCACCTCATTCCCATGAAGACCCCTCTGTTCCACAACTTGCAGCATCAGCGTCTGAACTGCAGTTCACATCCCCCAACCCCAGAAAGCCCGAGAACAAGAAGAGGAGTAGCATGGACAGGAGGGGAAACAAGGAGCAACACCACGATCCTGCTGCCAAGGGAGGAAAGGAGAGAGACAGAGAGGCATTCTGGAAAGCCTTTACCATACCCAGCTGGGCTGCCACCTCGCAGATGGGGACATTGCAGGGCAGTCACTCTCAGCCCCTTTGTCAGGCAGCATGAAATGGGCCCATAGCAGGAGAGATGCCCCTCTCCTCTGCCGGAGGTCTGGCTGCAGAGGAGGTGGCTCATGCCCTGGAGTTCCCTCTCATTCCCTGCCCATCTCTGCTGCATGGAGCTGTCCCTGCTGGCAGCTCTTTCTCTGTCACAACATCTTCTCCCGCTCAGTGCTCACAGACCCCATCCCACCTGCTGGATGCTCAGTTCTGCCCTCAGAAACCTCCTGGATCAGGACACTGTCTACGGGCATCTCTGTGCATGCACATCCTAAGGAGCGGGTCACATAAACTCCTATGAGGCCACAAAGGTGATGTTGATGCTGTCTGCAGGCTAACGTGGGGATGAAGCAGCTTCCTGAGGTTTTTCACAGACCAATTAATCTCTGAGAGTGAAGGGTTAGGAGTCCCACTTCCTTGACAAAACAGAAAACTCATTCCTTCATTCTCCCTGCCAAAAATTAGGAAACTGAAAGTGTAGATACCTGAAGAAAAGCTCCTTCCCTTTCAAGAAGTCCTTTTCCTGATCTCCTCTTGAAAAGACCCCTTGCACATCTCCTGTGCATGATCCAGAGCTGTGAGCAGCCCTGATGCACACAGCACCCTCTCAGCAGGAGAATGACCTGCCCTGCTGGGGGTTGCTTCTCTCTCCCAGAGTTTCTCCCCATAGTGCTGTGGGGAGCTCCCCAGGCAGGCTGAGGGCTCATCCTCGCAGACAGCACAGTCGCTGCCCCAGGCTCACAGCGTGCTGAGGTGCAGGGACGCTGCTCTGAATCACAGCCCTACGCAGACCTGTGTGTACTCCCTGGCTTCACACCCCTGCAGCCACCCCTGGCAGAATGGAGCTACACACCTTGTCCCTGTGATGGTGTGGCAGGGAATCCCTGCTCTGAAGCATCTCCTCCTCTGCCTATGCTCTGGAGGAGCCAGGAGAGCGATCCTTAAAAAGCCTGTCAGTTATGGGATGGGATGGGTTCAGCAGACCCCTCCAGGATCCTCAGTAGCATTGCCCTGCAGCCAGAGACTTACTGTGTCAAGGGCTGTGAAGATTTCTCCCACAAGGAGCTCTCCTCCGTCCTCCCACTCCACACTGCCTTTCACTTCTCTCTGTCATGTCTTCTCTCATGTCAGCAGCAGCAGGCAGTACCCGGAGCCCTGCCGCTCTTTGCAGAGGAGCTGCTCCTGCACACAGCTGTCTCTGGGCAGTGCTGCCTGGTTGCCATGAGCTCCCTCCATCCCTGGAGCCTGGCCCCGCTCAGGAGCAGAGGCCCCGCTGAGCTCATGAATTTCTCTGTCCCTTGTGCTCCCTCCTCCTGGGAAATGTTCACTCCAATAAACTAAAATAATCACCAATGGGCCCTCTCTAAGCACTGAAGGAAGACTGATTCCAGCATTACAGATTGTTTCATCAGAGATGGTTATCTGCAAGAGGTGGAAATATCTGACCCTCGAAGCCCCGATTCCTATCCCCTCACTAGGCAGGACAGGTAGAAAGGAGCAAGAAGGGAGCTCATTAACACATAGTTCAGGTGCTGACTCAGATGAGTCAATGTGGGCATCTCTTTCTGGTTTGGAAGCCCCTGGGCTGGAGGGGGATTCAGCAACCTCCTGTGAACTCCACAAACACACAGCAGGTGGGATTCCCCTGGCTGAAGCTGAAGTGAGCATAACATAGATGTCTGCACACAAGCTCCTTGTCTAAGCTCTGGTTATAATCACTGGAGATGGAGGGTGGGAGTCAGTTGCCCATCACAAACATCTGGTGACAGTTGAAGAGACAGAGGTGGTCCCAGGCATGTGCCAGTGTCTGCTTGCTCTGATGGAGCAAGTGTGACACCTACATCCTTCTAGAGCATGAGTTGGGGGCCAGGTGGAGAATTCCCTTGGCCATCTGAAATGACACTAGATGCCTCCTACTACTAGGGCTCCACTCACTATAAAGCTGAGACATAGGAAGATCCCAATGTTACAAACAGCCAATGCAATTCAGTGCAGACACTTGATTTAATGAAATAGAAATCGGCTGGCAGTACCATGTCAGATGCCTGGGGTGTCCAGCATAACTGCATGGATGGGACCTATGGGAAAATGATCCCCCCTTGGAGTGGTTGCTGGGCAGACAACCCAGGTTATCTTGGGCTTTCCTACCTGTGCCCAGACACCCAATCCCACCACTGCCTTTAGGCCAAGTCCATCCTGTCTGCATCCAAGCATGCTGCATAAATGGGAGGAACATCACACCAAGGGCTCCACTCTAGTCTCTGCACTTTCAAACCCTTCTTACTCTTCTCCGCCTGAACCTTTTCTCACCCCCCAAGATGATATGAACAGGGACTGGGCTAATGATGACCTCAGGGTGGCTCGATCACAGGCTGCCCAGTGCCACGGACTTCTTCAGTGGAAACCTTGTCCTGCCTGGAGATCGCTTCACCTCTGTCACAGGCCCCAAGGTGCTACAAATCAGCTCAGGCAGCCAGCCCCTCTACTGGCATTCCTGTACAGCCCAGCTCTGTTTCTCCCTGGCCTTGGGCACTGCAGGCTTTGCTCTCTCAGTGGGAACCTCCTTTCACCATCACATTGCCACCTGCTATCTCTGCCAGCATGGCTCTGCTCTGAAGTGGGGCCGTGGCACCCACAATGCTCTTGGTAACAGGTTTCACCACAACCAGTCTGCTCTCTGTGCCACAGCTGATGCTCTGCAACACTAATATATGCAAATGTATGCAGCCTGGGGTACAGACAGGAGCAGATGGAGATGTACAAGCTTTCACAGGTGTGAAACATCATTGGAATGACTGAGATGTGGTGGGATCACTCACATGACTGGTGGGCGATGCTTTTGGGTACAATGTCTTCAGGAGAGCCTGTCAGGGAAGATGAGGAGGGAGGATGTCTTCTATGTGAAGGGGCAGCTCGGATGTGTGGTAAATGTCCTTTACCTAGACTTTAGCAACGTATTTGACACTGTCTCCCGCAAAATTCTTTCATGTACATTAGAACGTTACAGTCTAGAAGAGCAGACAACTGGGTGGGTAAAAAGCTGCTTGGATGATCAGGCTGAGAGGGCAGTGGTGAATGGGTAGTACTCTTCTTGGAAGCCAGGGAGAAGTGGAGCACCACAGGGTCTCTCCAGGAACTTGTCCTGTTTATCATCTGTATTAGTTACACGGAGGACGCTTGTGGATGACCCCAAACTGGAAGTGGGGGGTTGGGGGTCAGCCATATTCTTGAGGGCTGCCATTGAGAGGGACCTAGACAGGCATGAGGAATGGGCTGTCAGCAACCTCATGGAATTCAACAAGGACAAATGCCACGTCATGCACCTGCGATAAACCAAAACCCCACTGTGTCACAGGCTGCAGCCTGAGGGCCTGGGGAGCAGCTCTGTGGAAAAGGACCTGAGGGTGCTGGTGGACAGGAGGCAAAACATGAGCCAGCAGCGTTCCCTGGCAGCAAAGAAGGCCAGAAGCATCGTGGGCTGTATGAGCAGGAGCACAGCCAGGAGGTCGAGGGAAATGGTGATCACCTTCTAGTCAGTATTCATTAGACTGCATGTAGAACACTGCATGCAATTTTGGCTTCCCAGAACAAGAAAGAGGATGATAAGTGGGAGCGAGTCTCGCTGAGGGCCCTCACAGTAGTCAGGGAGGGGGAGCACTTGCTCTGTGAGGAAATGGGGCTGGTTCCACTTGGAGAAGAGATGGCTTTGGAGGGATCTCATAGCACCCTTCCAATGGCTACAAGGAGGTCCTCAAGAAGATGGGGACAGGCTCTTCACCAGGGTGCATGGTGGGGGGACAAGAGACAATGGGCATAAGTTGGAAGAAGAGACATTCGTGCGGGAGATAAGGAAAAGCTTTTCCGCTATGAGGATGGTGAAGCATTGGAAGTGGTTGCCAAGAGAGGCTGTGCAGTGTCCTGCCTTGGAGGTTTCCAAGACCAGACTGGATGAAGCCCAGAACAACCTGCTCTGACCCCAGAGATGACCCTGCTGTGAGCAAGGAGATTGGCCTACAGACCTCCTGAGGTCCCTTCCACCCTGAAGGAGTCCATGGTTCTTCCCACTCTCAAGCTTCTCTTGTGGATGTCAGGGAAAGCATGCATGTGCCCTGTGACAGTGGAAGCAGGCCAGCTTTCTTCTCCTCCTCCAGTCAGAATTATTCAGATGCAGGGCTTCTTGGCAGGAATCCCCAAGACAGCCCTGATCAATCCTTTGCTTCACTTTTAATTTCTTTTTTCTCCCCCCCCACCCAAGTGTCTCTCTTTTACCACCCTGATCGCTTCCCATACAGCCCACCCCATCCCTGCTCTCCCTTAACTCCTTGGCACTGGTTTCATTTGTTTGCTTGGTTGGTTCTTTTTTTGTTGTTGTTGTTTCTTTGTTTTGCCACAGAAGAGCTTTGGTCGCGAAGGACCTTGAGAAACTGGGGTGATTCGGACAACAGATACCTCATGAAGATTTACAAGAAAAGTGTCAAGTGCTGTGCCTAGGCGGGAATAGCCCCATCCATGAGGAGAGGTTGAAGGGCCTGGGCTTCTTTAGCCTGCTGAACTGGAGGCAGTAGAGTAGGAGCCTGTGACTGCTCGAAGGGTGGTTTCAGAGATGATAGAGCTTTTCTTAGTATAGGGAAACAGCATGAGAAGGGGAAAGAGCCACAAAGCGCATCTTGAGAGGTTCAGACTGGACTTCAGGTCAAAAGAATGTCACTCGTAGGGTAGTGCTGAGGTGCAACAGGTCACCCAGAGGGAGTCTGTGATCAGCCCCTGCCTTTGTGTTTCAAGGAAAAGCAAGGGAGGACAGGAAGATATCAGGAGAGGTGGGGAGATCGCGGGGTGAGAGCAAGGTGGGGAAGCAGCTTGGGTGTGCACGGTCTGCAGGGAAAGAGGCACAGGCGTGGGAAAGCATAGGACAGCCTGTGATGGAGATGGCCAAGGGCACTGCCAAGGCTGAAAGCTCCCAGCACAGCTAGGTCTTTGTCCCTTTGGCTATGGCTGGTGTCTCTGACACTGAGACCACTGAGAAGACACCATTCCTTAAAGCACTGTGGCATTCCTGCCTCCTTGTCCCTTGGGAGCCCAGGAGGTGCCGTATCATGGTCCTGCACTTAGTCTTGTGCACCCTCACCTGCTATGTGGCCCCCAGGAAGAGCCCTGAGCAATGTGGGATGGAAAGCATCACCCTACCCAGGGGCTGCCTGTCAGGGCCTGGTCACTCTGCTTCATAACACACATCAAGGTTGACTTGGCATCACAGCCACCCTCACATTGCTTTTGCCTACCTGCAATCAGGGCTTCCAACTTTCAGCTCTAATCAGCCCCTGGGGAGACTTTGTTGGTAATGGCCCTCGGTGGGATCCATTATCTTTCCAAGAAACTTGGGATTTGCTTCTTGAGAGGCTGCTTCAGCCTTCTCTCAGTATCTGAAGTTCATGGGCTCAGCCCCAAATACACCAAGGTGTCATTAAAATGCAAAACCCCCTAAGGAGCTATGCCTCTTTCCATAATTTTCTTCAGCTCTTCAATTCTTGTGTCGCTAATTGGAAAGTTTGCAGCAGTGTATTGAAATTAGGAAGATTTCAATGAGCACCTGAAAAAGAAAGATGTCTGCTTCTTAAGTGTTCTTCATTCTTCAGCTTTCAGAATAAGTCATACCCTCATTCTCCAACTGATATTGATCCACAGTGTCTCCTAATGAAGTCTGGACATGTAGGCAAAGCAGTATTTTTGACAGGAGACCTGTATGGAGAACCTTTCCCCCCCACCTCCCCAGCCCTGCCATTTCTCTCACCAGCCACTGGGGACTTCAGATCACTCTTGTGAAAATCCAACCTTTTGCCACTCAAGCCTGTAGCTGAATGTTACAGCTCACATGCACCAGTTCCCACCTGCTTTCCATCGAGAACTAGCTGCAGACAGGCACAGAAGGGTTTGTCTTTATTGCAAACAAAAAAATTATAATTTGAAACAGTTTAATAAAAGATACAAGAAACTCAACTGTATTCCAAGTCCCAGCTGCCTCCAGTGAGGTCCACTGCCCACAAGACATAACCTTCCTTGAAATGTTTTTCACAGATAGATAGGAAAGGATAGATAAGAAACACAACAAAGGAGCTGGCTAAAGAGACAACGAGACTGCTGAAAGACAAGGCAAGCTTCAGACTCCCAGCAGCTCAGAGCAGCAACTGGAGAGCTGAGAGCTACCTGAATGATAAAGAGCAAGGGGAGGAGGAAAACTGGTAAACTATGGGAAGTGCATATGTCCAGAGAGTCTGATGCAAAGATGCCTTTAGAAATGACCAATTTAATCAGGACATGTGGAAATATGTGAGAGAGCACTGAGACTACATCCGCAGTCTAACAGACAGAGCAGTGGAAACACAAGGTCAAGGGGAGATCGATATTTCTTCTCCCGCGATTAATACCCTTCCTGAAGATTTACACTGTTTCAACATAGGAAAACATTGACTTTAAAATTAGCCAGTCACTTGAGCTGATGAAAGTGTGTTCCTATTTTTGAAATGTTGAAAACAGTTCTTCACCTTTCCAGGCAAAGCTCAGGGCTCCAACCACAAGCACCCAGGGGCACTTGGAGAGGCCCCGGTGTCTCTGAGGCACCTGCCTGGGCCTGGCAGCTCTCACAGGGGACCTGTGGGAGACTGGAGCCCCACGGAGCTGCAGAGGGAGGCTGGGCAGAGGGGACCAGGGCACCTACAATGGCACCAGTCATCCACAACCCTGTGACTGCATCCCACCCCAGTTCTGAAAATGGCTTCCCCTTACCAAAAAAAAAAAAAAAAGAAAGAAAGAAAAAGAATCTTCCCAAAAGACCAGTGTATTAAAAAAGAACCAACCAAAAAATATAATAAACAAAAGAAGAAAATAACCACACAATGATAATAAGAATAATAAAATAAGAACACAAAGAAGTTTCAAATGCTGAAAAGTGTAACAAAACTTTTTTTTGCTTTAGATAATTTATCTAATTTCTTTCTTCTTTCATTTTTATTGACAGTTTCTAAAGATTTCTTTTATAATAGGGTCCATACTATAAAAATAGTACTTTTGTGTCTCGCACAAGTCCAGTGCCCTCAAACCACTCCCTGCCCAGGATATTCCTTGAAACTCCTCGCTCTTTCCAAACAGCAAGTCGCACCATGACGTGTTGAGCTCTCACAACTGATAGAGGACAGCAGCCTGATCAGCTTCAGTGAAAATGCTCTATTTATCTAAGGCTGAAATAGCACCAATCTCAACGTACCTGTGTTACAGTGATGCCTTAAAAGAGTCCCTACACATCTAGCCACGAACCCTTTTTGTTCCCTGCATGGTCATGTAGTGCAACTCCATTTTAGCTGAAAACAGGGATGGGAATTATCTCCCCCAATGCCAGACCCCTTCTGTGCAGATGTCTCTGGCTAACCCAGTTGTCTGAACTTCCCTTTCTAGTCAATGGAAAGAAAAAAGTTGTCCCACTGAGAGGTCTTGAGATGCTTCTCCTGGTTACCAGCCAATGCTCCAGAAATGTTCCCATACTTCCTGAGTCACATTTCCCAGCACCACATGGGAACACAGCTACACAGGGCACCTCAGGCAGCAATGACCTCTGTACGTGTCTATAAAGGCCTGAATGTAAAGTTCTCGCATTGGGTGAAATATATGCAAAAAATAGCTCCTTGCAAGAACTGAAAAAAATCTTCATTTCCAGAACTTTAAACCTTCTTTATCAATTCTGATGTATATTTTCTTTCTTTTTGATTGGCAGCACCATATGCATGCACTACAGAAATTACTCTATGGGAGTTTACATGTTTATATAGATGTATATGTTATTCTTCCTGATACGTTTCCTGCCAACATTCTGAATGGAGAAAATTGGTTCTGAGAAACTACTCTATTCAAATTAACATGTCTCTCTCTTCTTCTGCCTCTCTGTGCTCTCTCCCTCTGCCTAGTCTGTCTTTACAGAGGCCTCATGGCCCCTCTGCCCTCCAGGGAAGTCTTCTGTGGGATCCTGCCAGGCACATCCTGAAGGAGCTGAAATCAGCTCTCCTGCAGCCCTGAGCTGTGCCTTGGCTTTTTGTCTTACTTCTCCACCATCTCATGATCATTGCAGCCATGGCTGTCCTCAGCCTTTACATCCCCATCTGGTTCTGTTTTGCGTGTGACTGACAAGAGTCCAGCCATCGTTGGCTCATTGATTGCCTGTGCCAAGAAATTGTTTTCAACACTCTCTAGGGATCTCCTGGGCTGCTTGTGCCCGGGCTGACTGCCCTGCCAGCAGATTTCAAGGTGGTTAAACTATCCTGTGAGAACCACGATCTGTGACGGTGAGGCTTCCCCCAGCTGCCTACAGAACATTTCAGCTACTTCCCCTCCCTCCTCAGGCAGCCATCAGCAAACACTACCAGAATGTCACTCAGACTCATGTGTCTTCTTATCCTTACTACAAGGTCTCAGCTAGCTCATCACCTGCTCCAAGGAAAAGCCCTCTGCACTCCAGCCACCCCTTTGCACAGAGCACACCTGCACCTCCTTGCCACACCAGCCTGCCTTCCCCAGGAGCCCATTTGCATTAACATGAGCTGTCCCATCACGTGTATGTAATTCCACGGGGATAGGGGAGAGGGAGGTGCCAGTAAAGGGGACATGACTGGGATGTTGAATGTGGAGCCCAGAAGAGAGGACAACTCAGAAGAGGGGCAGGGGAGAAAAAGATAGAAGAGACACATGTGCAGTGTCGATAGTGAGGTCACCTCTGGTACAGGAACCTCATGGGCTGGGTTCTGGTAGGAGCCATTTTGAAGACTAGAAGAGAATCACACCACCTCTCATCTCATCACAGATGATATATGGGCAGGAGGATGGGGAGAGGCAGGCAAAGGGGACAGGGCTGCAGTGCTGATTGTGAGGTCACTTCCACTGCAGCTGCCTGATTGGCCCTCAGCAGATGTGCTGGCCAGCAGGCTTTGTGATGTCACCCAGCACCTCAGAGAGTCCACCCAGCAGAAATGACTGCCCTGGGGAGTGAAGGGGGTGATGCAGGTGACAGGGATATATCTGGGTTCTCATTGCGAGGGCACCTCTGCTGCAGCCACCCCACCAGCCTGCGGTCATCAGGCAGGCAGACATGGCTCATGGCCACCCTGCTCAGGACTAGCCCTCTGGAGCATACCTGCCACCAAGCTGTGCACAGCTCCTCATCTAGGTCTCCTCCGACCCCAGCGTGCTGACCCATTGGCCCAGAGACACCATGGACATTATCTGGAGGCTTCCTCTGGCAGATCAACCTTCCAGAGTAGCACATGATGGATTATTACCAACCAGAGAGGCTTTTTTATAGTGTGATACCAAGAAGGAGTCATTCTGCAGGCTCCAATGTACACTTTGATGATGGGTGGGTGAGCTGAACTGTGCAAGGCCTGCTGGGACAGCCCTGCACCACCCTACAAGGAACTGACCCTCACTTCCTTTTATCCACACCTCACTGCCAAGAGGGGACCTTTGTCCAAATTAGCCTCAGATCCACACTTGTGATTTCATCTCAGAGGGGCTTCACTTGCAAAGAAGAGTCCACAAGTGAGCTAATGCCCAGGCTGTGCCCCAGCTGATCAGGCAGGAGCTCCAGAATCTGCAGGCCTCAACCAGTTCAGGGACACAGTGCAAAACATGCTCAGCTGAGTTGGACACCTGAACTGTCAGGTCAGAAATGACTGCCTTAGAGAAGAGAGGAGCATGTGGAAAGCTGAGGGACATCATTCTGAGGGGGCTGTCAAGTTATCTGCATAACACAACTTCAGCTTTGCAAGCTGATTCTCAGCTATGACCTGTGAAGTGTTTCCTGCTGACTTGCAGGCAAGGGCTTGAGCATCACTACTCACTGTAGTCACTGCACATCTGGGAGAAGTGTTTCTAAAGGCCAATTATTTTCTGAAGAAATACTTTGTCTTTGGAAGTTTCCCTTATTTTGCCCATTTCAAAAGCTAATGACTGTGGCACTGCCACTTGAAAGGGTGCCTCTGAGTGCTCCATCCAGGCAAGATCATTTCCTTGATAACTGTGTGGGTGAAAAAAATCCCACATGAACTAAACTGCTCTCTGAGGTCTCCTGCTGGATGTCAGCCCCTGCATGTCTGGTTTCAGAGTCCAGGGCAGTGCACAGGGTGCAGGGTGCAGCAGGAAGCTGCAATACAGTGAGATCTTCATCACAAAGGGCTCAAGACACTCTTTATTTCAGTGGATTGGAGTGGGGTTAATTGGATGGTTAAGTAAGGGCTAATTGGGGGATACTACTGCATTATAAGCAAAGAGTTTCTAGGGTCCTGCCACATGAGAAGAAAAGAGTGTCTGCACTAATTATGGATACGGGTAGTATCCCCACGTAGCCTTTGCTAATAGGAGAGGGAGGCAACTGGATGCCTCTAGCCTAAAAAAATTTAAAAAATCTTGTGGTTGGACAGATCTCAGAAGTGTTATCTTAATGAATCTCCAACAAGGAACCCTTTCTGAAAGATGACCTCCTATACTCCAAATACTCTAAGCTGCATATTTCTATGTATTTCACAGTCTATGTGGGATATCTGGCTGCAGATCCTGGCAAGAGCTGAGGAAACGCAAGGCCTGAACCTCAGTGCACACAGAAGGCAGCAGGCTGCCAGCATCCCTGGCTCACGCCACCAGGGTAGCCTGGGCCCTGCGAGCCAAGGCACCTCCTCACCTCACAGCGCTCCCCAGCTGCCCAGCCTGGCAGCGCTCCCCATGCACAGCACTGCTCTCTCCAGACACTTTCTCCCATTCTGAGCCCCAAGACCCTGCGGCCATCACCCGCCCCCACCACAGGGCACCGCACCACTGGGACATGGTGGTGATGTGTGACACCTATTTTATGCCCTGACAAATTGAGACATGGAGAAGGACTGCTTTCCAGTACATGAGGGGAAATCTCTTTGCTTTCTTCCTAGCTGTGCCATCTCCATGGTGGTGACCTACTGAGACCCCAGATGACACAAGCTGAGGTCACAGTGGCATGTGCTGCATCACAGGGAGGTCTCTCTGGTGCTTCCCTGCAAGGCCCAGGCACTGCTGGCCACTGCTCACGTGCTCCCCACTGCTGCCCTTCAGAGCTGCTCCACAGCATGGAGTGGGGACAGGAGGCAGCGGGAGAACATTGGGGCCACTCACCAACAGGCAGAGGAGCAAGGACATGTTGGAGAGGAGCTTTAGGGTAATGAGACGGGAAGAGTGTCCTTTTTCCCTGGATGGACAGGTGAGCTGAGGGCAAGAGGGCAAGTGAGATGGAGGACTGCTGGACCAAGACCATCACCCTGGACCACAGTTCCTTGTTCCCAGTGCTCCTGCGGCTCTCCACCAAGGGTAAGGGCTTCAGGAGCTCCTTCCTGAGGTATTGCGCAGAGACTGTTAATTCCCAAAACAGGTGTGGGTCCTGGGCTGTGAGGGTGGCTGGACAGTGCTGGGGGCTGCCACAAGAGCCCTGCCTGAGGGTCCCGCCTGGCTCAGGGGACAATGTGGCAGCCAGGACTCCTGGGTCCTGAGGATGGGGCTGCCCTGTGCCCCAAGGTTCCTCTGGGGTGAGCTCCATCCCCTTTTGGAGGTTGGAGGCAATCCATGGCCAGGTTTCCCTGGGAGTGGGTGCCCCTTTGGGATCTGGATCTGGCAGGAAAGGGGGCTGGTGTCCTGGAGGCTGGGGTGTCCTGCACCTCCCGTGGAGCCCTCAAGAGGCTACTGGAAATGCCCATGTTGGAAATGGATCCTTCACCTTGTAATAACCCCAAGGCATCTAGTTGTTTGGGGGAACCTCTCTTCCTTTCCTGTGGATTCTTTTATGCTTCCAACTTGGCAGAGCATGTTTTGGGCTCAGAGATGTTGTCCTCAGATGGCCACAGCCACTGTCCTTCTGCAAACTGAGGTCAGACCTCTGCACCCAGAAGACAGCCTGTTTGGGGTAGCAGCTTCAAAACAGGTGGGGATGCCTTCATGACGCCACAAGTCCCTGTGGCAAAGCCCAGCCCTGGTGGGGCAGCGGCCACGCCCCGGGGCCCCGCACTGCCCAGCCACACGGGGCCACGCTGCCCCCAGGCCCTGCGACGCCCTGCGTTGCCCCATGCTGCCGCACACAACATGGTGCCCCAACGTGGGGGAGGGGGAGAGGGCTGCCCACGGAGTCACACAGGGCCGCAGCATTGCCATGGCATTGCCCCTAGTGCTGCGCTCCTGTTGGTCGGCCAGGGGAGGAGGGTGGAGCTGCACTGATGGCTGTGAGGCCCCGGGATGAGTCAAGGAGGCTGCTCAGGAGCTGGCTCAGCCTTGGGGCAGGGCAGGGGCAGCTGCAGGTGGCAGCAGCCACGTGGCCGGGGTGTGGGCAGGGAGGTTATGGCTGTCTGCGAGAGCTGTGCCAGGAAATCGCCAGGGTCAAATCAGTTCTGTGTCAGCAGCTGACAGGCCAGCAGGAGGCACGTGGCTCAGCTGGTCATTCTGAGGTCACTTCTGCCCGAGGACCTGATAGGCCAGCTGCAGGAAGAAGGCTTGGATGTTGATGGTGAGGTCACTTCTGACTTGTGAACTGACTGGATAGCAGCAGAGCTGTGTCTGGAAAGGGGCTTGTGAGGTCACTTCCAGCTGAGCAGTTGATGGGGCAGCAGCAGGTCCACGGCTGGGATCTGTGCTTTGGAGATCACTTCTGCCTGAGCAGCTGATAGGGAACTTCTGTCTCAGAGGTTTATGGGCCAGTGACAGACATATGGCTGTGAAGCTGACTGTGAGGTCATCTCTTCCTGAGACCCTGATAGGCCAGCAGCAGGCAGATGGATGTTGACTGGGAGGTCTCTTTTGCCAGAGTACCTGATAGGCCAGCAGATACAAATCGCTGGGGAAGTTACCTTGAGGAAACTTGTGACTCTGAAGCCCATAGTCCAGCAGCAGGCACGTGCTGGGGGTACGCACTTGTGAGGTCACTTTATCTGAGCAGCTGATAGGGCAGGAGAAGGCACATGGCTTGGATGTTGGTGGTGAGGTCACTTCTGGGTTTGCTGAGTGTGTCCTGAGGAGGGACTGGTGCCTACAGAGCTCTATAGCAATACAGAAATGCAACTCATAAATCAAGCAGAAGTAGATGATAATGTTCCACATCATGTGACACAAATGCTATTCCGCTCTGTCATCATGAGTTTGTAGTGCTACATTTCAAATGAGGTTGATGTTCTGTGGTAAACGAAGACATGGAGTTGACTTTGCATTTCTTACAACCTGTTACACGTGGCCAGGGAGTCCAGCTTGAATTTTTAGGCTGCCAAATGAGTCTAGCACTGGTATGAGCAGTGGTGTTAGTAATCTCTGATGTCCAGTGTTCTTGTGCTGTAGAAATTCTGCCCCATCAAAAACCCAGGGGTTGTGAGATTTTCCTTCAAGGTCTGAATGGCATCTCTGTGCTTTGATTCCTTGACGTGGGAACTGAAGAGGACACAGGCTGTGCCTGGCTGCTGAGATGAAGTGCCTTTTGAAAGGCCTTGGAGGGCTAGAAGCAACTGGAAGGGCTGGAGAGTTGGTGTTCGTGTGATTTGGTGCCCTTGGGGGTGCCTTGGCTGCTGCCATGTGTGGTGCTGTGCCCTGTGTGTCCCTGCTGCAGAGGCACGTGTTGGCTGGCAACCCTGTGTGAGGCAAGGGGTAGGGGTGCGGCGTGTCACAGTGGTGGGGGGTGGCCTGTGGCAGGGACAAGCATTGGCCCCAGTGTCTGTGTGCTGCAGACGGGCGGAGGTGTCTGGAGAGAGCAGTGCTGTGTGTGGGGAGCCCTGCTAGGCTGGGGAGCTGGGGAGCACTGCCAGGTGAGGAGGTGCCTTGGCTCGCAGGGCCCAGGCTGCCCTGGTGGCATGAGCCAGGGATGCTGGCAGCCTGCTGCCTCCTGTGCGCTGAGGTTCAGGCCTTGCGTTTCCTCAGCTCTTGCCAGGATCTGCAGCCAGATATCCCACATAGACTGTGAAATACATAGAAATATGCAGCTTAGAGTATTTGGAGTATAGGAGGTCATCTTTCAGAAAGGGTTCCTTGTTGGAGAGTCTTGAAGTTAACACTTCTGGGATCTGTCCAACCATAAGATTTTTTAAATTTTTTTAGGCTAGAGGCATCCAGTTGCCTCCCTCTCCTATTAGCAAAGGCTACGTGGGGATACTACCTGTATCCATAATTAGTGCAGACACTCTTTTCTTCTCATGTGGCAGGACCCTAGAAACTGTTTGCTTATAATGCAGTAGTATCCCCCAATTAGCCCTTACTTAACCATCCAATTAACCCTCCTCCAATCCACTGAAATAAAGAGTGTCTTGAACCCTTCCTGCTGAAGCCCTCGCTGTTTCAGGGCTCTCTGCTGCACCCTGAACCCTGTGCACTGCCCTGGGCTCTGAAACCAGACATCCTGGGGCTTACATCTATCAGGAGGCCTCAGAGAGCAGTTTAGTTCATGTGGGATTTTTTTCTCCCACACAGTTATCAAGGAAATGATCTTGCCTGGATGGAGCACTCAGAGGCGCCCTTTCAAGTGGCAGTGCCACAGTCATTAGCTTTTGTAATGGTCAAGATAAGGGAAATTTCCAAAGACAAAGTATTTCTTCAGAAAATAATTGGCCTTTGAAAACACTTCTCCCAGATGTGCAGTGACTACAGTGAGTAGTGATACTCAAGCACTTTCCTGCAAGTCAGCAGGAAACACTTCACAGGTCATAGCTGAGTAACTCCATGCTGACTGTTCCCAGACACCTTCTTCTCCCTCATGTGCCCAGAACTGTGATCTGAGAGGACTGGCTCCATGACACTCTCCTTACCAACGTGAGGCTGAATGGCCTGCAGCTCCCTGGTTTGTCCTGGGCGCCTTTTTAGAAGATGAGCACAACATATTCCTTTTTTTGGTCACTGGGACCACCCCCTGTCACCAGCAATCTCCACAACCTTTCAAAGATGATAGAGAGCAGCCTTGCTGTCACAGCAGCCAGCTCTCCCGATGTCCATGGATGCCAGCCATCCAATCCCCTAGACTTCTCTGGGTTGAGTTCTTGCAAGTCATTCCTCACTCAAGACTTAGGCACTGCGGGTTGGTTTTCTCCTCAAGAGTCCTGACTCTAGGCACAACACCCTGGGAGACCTTGTTGGTGAAGACTGAAGCCAGGAAGGACTTGACTTTCTCAGACATATCTATATCTGCTTTTGCTAGAATCCCTGCCCCATTCAGCAGTGACCCCACATTTCCTTGTTTATTCTTTTACTGTCACTGAAGCAGGAGCAGCGCTTCTTCCTCTCCCTCACATCCCCTGCAAGTGTCTCTATGCCAGGGGACCTATGGCTTCCTTAACACCATCCCTACTTTGCTGGACAATATCTCTAAATTCCTCCTTTGCAGCTTCCACCTTCTACCCCTTTCTGTATGCTGCCTTATTGCCCTGGAGCTCACGTGGGAGTTCCCTGTTTAGCCATGCTGGGGTCCAGAGATGTCTACTAATTTGACAAACTGTACGTTATGGAGCATTCTTGTGCTTGACGGGTGCTTAATGACCTGCTGGCTTTCCTGAGCTCCTCTGCTCTTCAGAGCTGCCTCCCTTTGTCCATCCCATGGAAGAGCTGCATACATCCAAGCTACACCTTCACACATAGGTTATTCCCCTCCTCATCTTCCCTGGTGGTCTCTCCTGAAGAACTTGCACCCTGCCTTTGAAGGACTGCAGTCATGTGAGTGATCCCACCACATCTCAGTTATTCCAACCATGTGGCAGTCCTGTGACAGCTTGTGCATCTCCATTTGCTCCTGGCTGCACCCCAGGCTGCGTATACTTGCATACATTTGGGCAGCAGAGCATCAGCTGTGCCACTGCCTGAAGATCTGTCACAGGGAAACATGTTACCGAGGACCATATGCATGCAAAGGCTTTGATTGCAAGTGGTGACATGCTGGCCTGGATAGCAGGTGGCAATGTAATGGTGAAAGGAGGTTCCCTCTAAGAGAGCAAAGCCTGCAGTGCCCGAGGCCAGCAAGAAACAGAGCTGGGCCATGCAGGAATGGCAGGAGAGGGGTTTGCTGCCTGAGCTGACTCTACAGCACCATGGGGCCTGTGACAGACTTGAACCAATCTCCAGGCAGGACAAGGTTTCCACTGAAGAAGTCCGTGGCACTGGGCAGCCTGTGATCGAGCCACCCTGAGGTCATCATTAGCCCAGTCCCTGTTCATATCATCTTGGGGGGTGAGAAAAGGTTCAGGCGGAGAAGAGTAAGAAGGGTTTGAAAGTGCAGAGACTAGAGTGGAGCCCTTGGTGTGATGTTCCTCCCATTTATGCAGCATGCTTGGATGCAGACAGGATGGACTTGGCCTAAAGGCAGTGGTGGGATTGGGTGTCTGGGCACAGGTAGGAAAGCCCAAGATAACCTGGGTTGTCTGCCCAGCAACCACTCCAAGGGGGGATCATTTTCCCATAGGTCCCATCCATGCAGTTATGCTGGACACCCCAGGCATCTGACATGGTACTGCCAGCCGATTTCTATTTCATTAAATCAAGTGTCTGCACTGAATTGCATTGGCTGTTTGTAACATTGGGATCTTCCTATGTCTCAGCTTTATAGTGAGTGGAGCCCTAGTAGTAGGAGGCATCTAGTGTCATTTCAGATGGCCAAGGGAATTCTCCACCTGGCCCCCAACTCATGCTCTAGAAGGATGTAGGTGTCACACTTGCTCCATCAGAGCAAGCAGACACTGGCACATGCCTGGGACCACCTCTGTCTCTTCAACTGTCACCAGATGTTTGTGATGGGCAACTGACTCCCACCCTCCATCTCCAGTGATTATAACCAGAGCTTAGACAAGGAGCTTGTGTGCAGACATCTATGTTATGCTCACTTCAGCTTCAGCCAGGGGAATCCCACCTGCTGTGTGTTTGTGGAGTTCACAGGAGGTTGCTGAATCCCCCTCCAGCCCAGGGGCTTCCAAACCAGAAAGAGATGCCCACATTGACTCATCTGAGTCAGCACCTGAACTATGTGTTAATGAGCTCCCTTCTTGCTCCTTTCTACCTGTCCTGCCTAGTGAGGGGATAGGAATCGGGGCTTCGAGGGTCAGATATTTCCACCTCTTGCAGATAACCATCTCTGATGAAACAATCTGTAATGCTGGAATCAGTCTTCCTTCAGTGCTTAGAGAGGGCCCATTGGTGATTATTTTAGTTTATTGGAGTGAACATTTCCCAGGAGGAGGGAGCACAAGGGACAGAGAAATTCATGAGCTCAGCGGGGCCTCTGCTCCTGAGCGGGGCCAGGCTCCAGGGATGGAGGGAGCTCATGGCAACCAGGCAGCACTGCCCAGAGACAGCTGTGTGCAGGAGCAGCTCCTCTGCAAAGAGCGGCAGGGCTCCGGGTACTGCCTGCTGCTGCTGACATGAGAGAAGACATGACAGAGAGAAGTGAAAGGCAGTGTGGAGTGGGAGGACGGAGGAGAGCTCCTTGTGGGAGAAATCTTCACAGCCCTTGACACAGTAAGTCTCTGGCTGCAGGGCAATGCTACTGAGGATCCTGGAGGGGTCTGCTGAACCCATCCCATCCCATAACTGACAGGCTTTTTAAGGATCGCTCTCCTGGCTCCTCCAGAGCATAGGCAGAGGAGGAGATGCTTCAGAGCAGGGATTCCCTGCCACACCATCACAGGGACAAGGTGTGTAGCTCCATTCTGCCAGGGGTGGCTGCAGGGGTGTGAAGCCAGGGAGTACACACAGGTCTGCGTAGGGCTGTGATTCAGAGCAGCGTCCCTGCACCTCAGCACGCTGTGAGCCTGGGGCAGCGACTGTGCTGTCTGCGAGGATGAGCCCTCAGCCTGCCTGGGGAGCTCCCCACAGCACTATGGGGAGAAACTCTGGGAGAGAGAAGCAACCCCCAGCAGGGCAGGTCATTCTCCTGCTGAGAGGGTGCTGTGTGCATCAGGGCTGCTCACAGCTCTGGATCATGCACAGGAGATGTGCAAGGGGTCTTTTCAAGAGGAGATCAGGAAAAGGACTTCTTGAAAGGGAAGGAGCTTTTCTTCAGGTATCTACACTTTCAGTTTCCTAATTTTTGGCAGGGAGAATGAAGGAATGAGTTTTCTGTTTTGTCAAGGAAGTGGGACTCCTAACCCTTCACTCTCAGAGATTAATTGGTCTGTGAAAAACCTCAGGAAGCTGCTTCATCCCCACGTTAGCCTGCAGACAGCATCAACATCACCTTTGTGGCCTCATAGGAGTTTATGTGACCCGCTCCTTAGGATGTGCATGCACAGAGATGCCCGTAGACAGTGTCCTGATCCAGGAGGTTTCTGAGGGCAGAACTGAGCATCCAGCAGGTGGGATGGGGTCTGTGAGCACTGAGCGGGAGAAGATGTTGTGACAGAGAAAGAGCTGCCAGCAGGGACAGCTCCATGCAGCAGAGATGGGCAGGGAATGAGAGGGAACTCCAGGGCATGAGCCACCTCCTCTGCAGCCAGACCTCCGGCAGAGGAGAGGGGCATCTCTCCTGCTATGGGCCCATTTCATGCTGCCTGACAAAGGGGCTGAGAGTGACTGCCCTGCAATGTCCCCATCTGCGAGGTGGCAGCCCAGCTGGGTATGGTAAAGGCTTTCCAGAATGCCTCTCTGTCTCTCTCCTTTCCTCCCTTGGCAGCAGGATCGTGGTGTTGCTCCTTGTTTCCCCTCCTGTCCATGCTACTCCTCTTCTTGTTCTCGGGCTTTCTGGGGTTGGGGGATGTGAACTGCAGTTCAGACGCTGATGCTGCAAGTTGTGGAACAGAGGGGTCTTCATGGGAATGAGGTGGCCCTGGCCCCCTTCTGATTTGTGGAGCTCCAAGAAATGCAATCAGTGGGTCTGGGAATTGAGCTGGCTCTCCCTTAAGGAGAGCACATCTTCAGTCCTAACGGTCCTTTGACCGTTTCCCTGAGGTGTCCTGCTGGGCTGCCACCTGCCCTCTAGAAAGGCACAGCTGTCTCATAGCATTGCTGTGATATCTGAGAGCCCCATGAGGAAGGTGCAGAGATGCTGAGAGTATGGAGATGGTGGTGGGAGGCTGTATGTGGGCATCTGAAAAGAGGCCTGTGTGTCCTTGTCTAGAAGGGGAGTGTGGAGAGCTCTGTCAGCTGCCCAGAGAAAGGGTGAGAAGTTTGGAGCTGTGCACTTTGAAACTGGACTCGTCTGCTCTAAGCGGGGGCTGGTTTCCTTCTAGGGCAACATATGAGTTTGATCATCCTAGAGCTCAAAGAATTGCAAGCAGAAGGCAGCTGGGAACGAGACTAATAGACAGACTAGCTGTCCTCACTCTGCAACAAGGGACAGTGGATGCTTTCCTCTCAGTACTCACAGCAGAAGTGCCAAAGATATCTACCTTTAAGGAACACTCCCCAGGGGTGACAAGGACATCTGAAAGAAAATAAAAAATCCCTGAAACTTTGTTCCTCAAACCTCATTCTTTAGAATTCAGAGTGAAGATGCTGAAAAGCCCTTCTACATGATGAGTGGATTTCACCTGACAGAAATTGTGAATGTCAGAGCTGGTCACCCCTGTTCCCCTGTGCCCACTGCTTGACAGCAGGACTGACTCCTGTGGAGCCCATGGGCAGAGGTCCCTGCTCCTCACAGCACACTCAGCCAGTGCAAAGAGGAAAACCAGCATGGCAGCTGCACAAAGATTCTCTCAGGAAAGAGAGAGGTGATGGGGGGCTTGTATGAGACATGCAATATCTGGGGATTTCTTGGCTTGAAAAGTCTCTGCTAACTTCTCAATGTCTTTTCTTCTTTGCACAGTCCACTAAGCCCCGAGGAAGCAAATGTCCAACAGCAGCTCCCTAAATGAGTTCCTCCTCCTGGCATTTGCAGACAAGCGGGAGCTGCAGCTCTTGCACTTCTCACTCTTCCTGGGCATCTACCTGGCTGCCCTCCTGGGCAACGGCCTCATCATCACAGCCGTAGCCTGTGACCACCGCCTCCACACCCCCATGTACTTCTTCCTCCTCAACCTCTCCCTCCTCGACCTTAGCACCATCTCCACCACAGTCCCCAAATCCATGGCCAATTCCCTGAGGGACATCAGGGCCATTTCCTACTCAGGATGTGCTGCTCAAGCCTTTGTGTTTGTCTTCATGTTAGGAGGAGAGTATTCTCTCCTCACTGTCATGGCCTATGACCGCTATGTTGCCATCTGCAGACCCCTGCACTATGGGACCATCATGGACAGCACAGCTTGTGTCAGAATGGCAGCAGCTGCCTGGGCCAGTGGTTTTCTGTGTTCTGTCCTGCACATTGCTAACACATTTTCAATACCACTCTGCCAAGGCAATGTTCTAGACCAGTTCTTCTGTGAAATCCCACAGATCCTCAAGCTCTCCTGCTCAGACTCCTACCTCAGGGAAGTTGGGCTTCTTGTAGTTACTGCCTGTTTAGGCTTTGGGTGTTTCATTTTCATTGTGCTGTCTTATGTGCAGATCTTCACTGCTGTGCTGAGGAGGCCCTCTGAGCAGGGTCGGCACAAAGCCTTTTCCATTTGCCTGCCTCACCTGACCGTGGTCTCCCTGTTTATCAGCACTGACATCTTTGCCTACCTGAAGCCCCCCTCCCTCTCATCCCCAGCTCTGGATCTGGTGGTGGCTGTTCTGTACGTGGTGGTGCCTCCAGCAATGAACCCTCTCATCTACAGCATGAGGAACAAGGAGCTCAAAGATGCCCTGAGGAAATTGATTTCGTGGACATTTTTCAGCAGTGGTAACATTGCCATTGCTCTCCACAAATGATTCCCACTGTGTCCTGTACCAGGACTGAGCTTTGTTTGTTCACTTTATTTTTAGTATGACTATTATTACTGTTGTTATTATCATTTGTCACCATGTTGCTACACAAATGGTTGGGTTCATTCCACCTTCACTGAGACTGCTCTATCTCACCTGGTGCCCATATAAAGTTGTGTCCAACAGTGGGTCAGAGCTGACTCCCTCACAGTAGCTCTGTAATAAAGTAGGTTCTTCCAGGTGCAGTGCCTGAAGGGCTCTCTCTCCAAAGCTGCTGTCCCTTATGTCGTGTCCCCAGCCCATTTCCTTGAGACAACCTCGCCCATCCTGCATGCTGGTCCTTACCCCAAAAGTCACCCCCAGACAAGGCACCATGCCCAGCTGGAGGACTGGATGTCCAGCTGTGAGCCCTGGCAGGATGTGCCCTCTGCTGGGTCTTCTGCAGGGCTGTCAGGGAGCATGCAGAGGAGGCCCTGGGGCCATCTCCTGGGCCTGTAGACCCTCCTCCTCCCATGGGGGCCCTCAAGCAGGGTCTGTTAGAACAAATATCTGACCCAGCCTGTTGCTGCCTGAGCAGAGAGGAGAACCTGCCCCAGGAAACTCCTCCCAGCCCCAGACCCTCATACCAGCCATTTCCATCACTGGCCATTCCCCATGGTCCCAGTGAGGGGTGATCTCTGAGTGTGACCAGCTCCATCTGCCTGCTGGGCTCAGCACATGTGTGGAGGCAATGTCCAGCCCTGCCTGGCCTCTCTGCGAGCTCAGACCTCAGCACACCCCAGAGCATGGACTTCTGCTACCCCAGGGGACAGGATCAGGGCTGGGCAGGGTCTGGGGACTGGTGGGAGGCTGCCAGGCAGGAGGTCTGAGGGGGACGGGGCACCAAGGGCTGTCATGGGGACCATGGTGGGGGGGTGTTTCCCCACCCCAGAACGCACTCTGTCCTGTGTGATTCCTGCACAGTGGGGTTGTGGGGACACATGCAGGACAGCGGGGCTGGACCAGTGGAGGGCTGAGTGCTGATGGGAGCCATGACACTCCAGAAGCTCCTGAGAGTCATGGAGGGGACTTACTGCTTCTAGCAGCATCGGGGGTTTCTCAAGGGCTACAGCTACCAGCACCACCTGGCTGGACTACCAGACCCAGCACAGATGGTCGGTGCCCAGCACTGCAGCTCACAGTGTTCCCCATCCTGTGTCACCATCCTCTCTCAGGAGCACTGCCAGGTGCATCACTCCCTGCCCGGGTGTGGAGAGGAGCTGCTGGAGGTCTGTTCTTCTCATACCTACTGATCCCAGGTCTGCGCTGCCATTGACCCACAGGCTCTGCCCTGAGTCATGTTATGTCTCCATACGCTCCCCTCTGAGACCACGCAAGGACCCACAGCATGTGGCTCCACTTGGAGCTGGCCACCTTGGCCTGCCTGAGTGGTCCCAGGAGATCCCACTAAGGCTGTGCTTGGAGATGAGGCTGTGATTGTCTTCAGTCAAAGTAGATGGGATAGTCTGGCTGGGGGCCAAGGGGAAGAAAGGACAAGAGACAACAAGGAGAAGATGTAGAAGGGGAAATTTCAAAGGAGCTGAAGGAAAAAATAAAGAAATAATCATGGTGGTTGAGTAGCACTGGGGCAGGGGACAGCAAATCTTTACAAACTCTCCTGGAGAAAGCACCTACCAACCTGATCTGTTAAGTTAGCCCAGCTCAGAGTAGATCATGGTCCTGGAGATCTCTGGTGCTCCCTCCCAAACCAAATCCTCTAGGAGGAAGGGCCTGTAAAGTGGAGTCTTGGGCAGGGGAAACTGTTGTGGGGCTGAGGCATTGCTGGCATTTGTACTGCCTGGCCAAGCCTGTCCTCAGAGTTACACAGTGAATGAGTTCATCCTCAAAAGGAGTCTCTGCTCCATGGCCAACAGGAGTCAAAGCAGTGCCGGGAGAATACCGAAACGTTCTCAGGAACACACCAGGCATTCAGGCCCTTCGACTACCGAAGTGTCCCCGGACCGGTGCTTTGCATCCTGGGTCTTAAGGGCTGAGAAATCCCTAGAGCCAGAGCAGATCAGAGTCCCCTCCCCTGGACTCATGGGTTACAGGGCATCAGCAGGGCTGTACTGGCTGCAGGGAGGGAATCAGTGCCTGGGGCATGAGCAGATCCCCCTCTGCCCTCCCCTCTCTCTTTACTCCCCGGAACAGAGATTGTGTTTCCCATGTTGGCCCTCCCTGCCAAGCTGTATTCCCAGCTGGAGGGGATGCAAGCTTCACCCTGGTGAAATGCAGGAGAGCCCAGTCTCATCTAGAGGAGCAGGGTCCCACCACACTTGCTGGGTGGCCAGGGCTGCAGGCTGCAGACCCACTCTGTTCCCCGCACACCTCCTGCCTGGGGCTGCAGGGTGCCGAGCAACAAGGCAGGCATGCCTGGGCGCCTGGTGCCATTGGGGTGGTGGCCTTTGCACCAGCCTCTGTCTGTAAGGGACTCAGGAGATTCTCCAGATCCATGTTAGTGGCAAAGTTCGTGTCCCAGCTTCTTCTCTCTGGAGAGCTGAGGATTTCATTCTTGGGAGAAGGGGAAAAAGGAAACCCTTTTGTCCATGAGATCACCCCAGTAACCCTCTACTGCCTTCTCCTGCTGTGTCACCCCAGAAGTCCTTTGACAGGGGCATTTTTTGGTTTCTGACCCTCTACCTGACCCTGCTTTGAGCAGCAGCTTGCACTACAGGCCTCCTGTGGTCCCTTCAACCTGAGTTATCCTGAACGCCTATGATCCCAGGCCCCATTTCAAGCACAGAGTAAATGTCTCTGGGATGTGAGAACTTTGTGCTTTATGTGACCATCTAAAAGAAAGCAGGTGAACACCACCTCCTCCTCCCCGTTGCCTGTAAGGGCAGCCTGGGAGGCACTGCCTCAGGCATATCTACATTACAACGGAAATTCTTTGCATCCACCTTTAACTACCTGAAAGGCCATTGCCTGGATCCCCTCAGTGGTGAGGGGAGAAGAGCAAGCTTTTCTGCAGTGTGATTTCTGTACCTCTGTAGTTTGCGCTTCTAGGTATACGGTGCCATCCTCCCCTTGGTTTCTTGCGTGAAGCTCAGGCTGGATGGGGATGTGAATATGGAGGCTGTCTGTCAGTGCTGTGACCGCGAGATGGTGGAGAGGTAAGAGGAATAACAGAATCACTGCCCCGGACTGCAGGAGAGAGGATTTCATCTCATTTGGGATGGAGTTAGGCAAGGCAAAGCTCAGCTGGAGCTGGAGCTGGAGCTAGAACTAGGAAGGGATGGGGAGGGTAACCAGAAGGGCTTCTGTAAGGATGTTGGCAGCACAAGGCAGCCAGCCAAGGAAAATGTGGTCTCCCTGCTCGGTGGGGCAGGGGACATAGTGACAAAGAGAGGGGAAAGGCTGAGGAGCTCATTCCCTCTTTTACCTTGTCTTTTCCTGGTCTTGTCTACTGACAGGCCTCCCTGGCCCCTGAGTCCTTTGGCAGCATCTGTGTTAGCAAAGCCTCACCCCTGGTAGAGGACGATGCAGCTGGGGAGGACTTTTGCCCAGTGGGCACACACAAGTCCATGGGAGCAGACAGGCAGCACCCCAGGGTGCAGGGAGAGGTGGCTGGAGTCACTTCAACGCTGCTCCCAATTGTCTAGGAAACGTCAGGGTAATCAGGGAGGTTCCTGATGACTGGGAAAAGGCAGACATCACACCCATTTTCCAGAAGGGCAAGAGGGAGGGTGTGGGGAACGACAGGCTGGTCATCTTCATCTCAGTCCCTGGGAAGGCGATGCAGCAAATCCTCCTGGAAACCATCTCCAAGCATAGGAAGGACAAGGCCTGGAAGCGGCAGCATGCGTTGACCAAGGGGAAATGGAAACCATGCCTGACCAACCTGATTGCCTTCTGCCATAAGATGAATGCCTGCGGGCACAAGGGGGATTTTGCAGGGATTCTGTGAACCTTCACTTTAGCAAGGCCTTTGGCACAGTCCCCCAGAGTCTCCTTATAGGCAAATTGTTGAGCTCTGCACTGGATCAGTGGACCATAAGGCAGGTGGAAGATTGGAGGGACCATCAGGCTGAAACGCTGTCATCAGTGGTACAAGTTCCTAGTGGCAGCTGGTTACTAGTGACATCCCTCAGTGATCAACATGTGGGGCAGGACTGTTTAACACCTTTATGAATGGCCTGCACAGTGGATGGAGCGCACTGTTGTGGACAATGCACAAGTGGGGTGAGCCCCTGGGCAACCTCATCTAGTTCCCTCTGCATTGACCAGGGTGGCTGGGACTAGGTGATGTCCAGAGGTCTCGTCCACCCTAAGTGCTGTGATTCAGTGAACCGTTCCCTAGAGTGCTCTGTAAAGAGAGAGGAGGCCGAGGAAGAAGAAAGGACAGAAAGGCAGAAGAAGAGGTCTGAAACATGACAGTTTAAATAAAGTAGTTCCTATGAACAAGGTTTCTCCATTCAGAGTGTTGGTAGAAAATGTATTTTGATGAACAATGTGTATATATACATATATATATACACACACTTGCATAGACAGGCTGATTCCTGTAGTGCATGAACATGGTGCTGCCAATTAAGAAGAAAGAAAAAATATATGGCAATGGTAAAAACTGTGTGAAGTTTTTGAAACGAGGATTACTTGTCAATTGTTGCGTTGAGTTATTTTTTGAGCATATCTCAACTTATGATTAGGATCTCCTTTTGGGGTTTGATTCATTTGACCACATAGAGAGGCTATTGCTGCCTGAGATGCCCTGGGGCAGCTGTGTTCCCATGTGGTGCTGGAAATTTTGGAGGCGGCTCCTGCGGGACCTGAGCTTGGCATTAGGAACGGTATCTCAGAACAACTCAGTTGAGACAACATAGTTCCCTCTTTGGACGAGAAAGGGAAGTCCAGAGAACTGGACTGAAATCGGGGCTTCCAGAGTCGGACATTTCCACCTCTTGCACATAACCATCCTCTGCTGCGACAATTTGTAATGCTGGAATCAGTCTTCCTTCAGTGCTGAGAGAGGGCCCATTGGTGATTATTTTAGTCTACTTCAATGAACATGATGAAAGAGTGGAAATCCTCAGGAAGGGTATTAATCGCGGGAGAAGAAATATCGATCTCCCCTTGACCTTGTGTTTCCACTGCTCTGTCTGTTAGACTGCGGATGTAGTCTCAGTGCTCTCTCACATATTTCCACATGTCCTGATTAAACTGGTCATTTCTAAAGGCATCTTTGCATCAGACTCTCTGGACATATGCACTTCCCATAGTTTACCAGTTTTCCTCCTCCACTTACTCTTTATCCATTCAGGTACCTCTCAGCTCTGCAGTTGCTGCTCTGAGCTGCTGGGAGTCTGAAGCTTGCCTCATCTTTCAGCAGTCTCCTTGTCTCTTTAGCCAGCTCCTTTGTTCTGTTTCTTGTCTATCCTTTCCTATCTATCTGTGAAAAACATTTCAAGGAAGGTTATGTCTTGTGGGCAGTGGACCTCACTGGAGACAGCTTGGACTTGACATACAGTGGAGGAGCGTCTTGTATCTTTTATTAAACAGTTCCAAATTATAATTTGCTTGTTTGCAGTTAAGAATAATCCTTCCGTGTCTGTTTGCAGCTAGTTCTCTAAGGAAAGCAGGTGGGAACTGATGCACATGAGCTGTTCTGTTCAGCTACAGGCTTGAGTGGCAAAAGGTTGGATTTTCACAAGAGTGATCTGAAGTCCCCAGTGTGACCACTGACTCCACACCCCCACGTACTTCTTCCTCCTCAACCTCTCTGTTCTGGACCTTGGCACCATCTCCACCACTGTCCCCAAATCCATGGCCAATTTCCTCTGGAACACCAGGGCCATTTCCTATTCAAGACGTGCTGCTCAAGTCTTCCCAGTTGTCTTCTTGTTAGCAGGAGAGTATTATCTTCTCACAGTCATGGCCTATGACCGCTATGTTGTCATCTGCAGACCCCTGCACTATGGGAAACTCATGGGCACCAGCGCTTGTGTCAAAATGGCAGCAGCTGTCTGGGCCAGTGGTTTTCTCAATGCTCTCCTGCACACTGGGAACACATTTTCAATACCACTCTGCCAAGGCAACACAGTGGATCAGTTCTTCTGTGAAATCCCCCAGATCCTCAAGCTCTCCTGCTCAGACTCCTACCTCAGGGAAGTTGGGCTTCTTGCGGTTGGTGCCTGTTTATCTTTGGGGTGTTTCATGTTCATTGTGCTGTCCTATGTGCAGATCTTCACTGCTGTGCTGAGGATGCCCTCTGAGCAGGGTCGGCACAAAGCCTTTTTCATGTGCCTGCCTCACCTGGCTGTGGTCTCCTTGTTTATCAGCACTGGCCTGTTTGCCTACCTGAAGCCCCCCTCCCTTTCCTCCCCAGCTTTGTATCTGGTGCTGGCCATTCTGTATGCGGTGGTGCCTCCAGCAGCAAACCCTCTCATCTAGAGCATGAGGAACAAAGAGCTCAAGGATGCACTGAAGAAACTGGTTCAGTAGGTACAATGTCAGCACCAATAACTCTCCCATGTGCATCTGCTCCTCATTCCCGGGGTATTTGGTAACAAAGCTATGTGTTGTTCATGTCTGTCTGTCTGTCTTACTTTTCTCTGTTACATTCTCCTAAAATAAAAAAAATATTTTGCTGCGTGTCATTTGTCCTCAGGAATCTCTCATTTAAATCTGATCCAGAGGCCGTGTTGAAGCAGGAAGTCAGGCTTCCCCTTTCATCAGCAGAGATGGGGGAACATCAGAGCCAACTAGTCTGAGCTCCCACAGATGCCTTCAGTGCAATGCAGAGAGTTTCCCTTTGCAGTGTCTCTTTCAGCACTGTCTCTTTCAGCACTGTCTCTTTCAACACCAAGGGAGCTCAAGGGTCAGATGAGTATAGGTGGGGTGAGACCATGGGTCCCGTGACCATTAAGAGAGTTCAACTTCCCTGGCCACAGTCAGGGTGTGATCCCACACCCCTCTTCCGTGAGGGTGGCAGCCGGCTGTCACTGTGGGCTGGTCCCTTCCCTCTACAGAGCTTCAACACTCAAAGCGACGTGGGAGTGGAAGGGAGGAGATTCTGGAGAAAGCCTGTGGAACAGACCTCTGTTCCTCAGGATCGTTCCCCCACTTCCACAGCAGGCATTTCCTTTCTGCAGCCTTTTCGTGGGGGCTGCAGCTTTCTTGGAGACACGTCCACCAACAGCAGCAGGACTTTCTCCTTTCAAGGCCTTTCCAAGTCTGTCCTTTCTTCAGAAGGTGGAGTAAAAAATACACCCAAAGAAATTGCACCACAAAAGGGCCTGCTGCTCTGCTTGTGAACTCCATGGGATGCGGGGGACAAGCTCGGAGCCTCCATGTCATCTGTTAGGGACTGAGGGCTGGATCCAGGATTCATCTCTCTGTGACCAGTGCCAGTGGAGATGGGGAATGGTCTCTGAATTTTCTGCCTGGGGCTGTCCCACAGGTGACAGTGCTGATGAGACATGCCCATCCCTCTGGAGGGGAATCTGAGCCCCAGGAGAGCTCAGGGGATCTCCAGGGACAGCGTGTGCCCAGGGCTGGGCAGTGAGTGGAGCCTCACAAAATGAGTGACGGTCCACGGTGGAGTGACCAGAAGGTAAAGCACTAAATCCAGGTATGCATGGGGAAACGAGGGCTCTGCAGTCATTTGCACTGCCCGGAGAGGCAGTGGGGACCCAGGAGGTGCAGGGAAGGGTCACTGGAGAGTGATTCCTGCATCCTCAGTGAAACACCACAGGCTGGAGCTAGTGCACACCCAAACACATCTGCCGTCATTGCAAATGCCCTGGGGTCACTCTGAGCACTGTCCATGAGCACAGACATGTGTCAGCAGTATTAGTGGTGGTGATCCCTGTCCAGCTGGGTCTGCTTCCCTCCCTGATCAGCATGGCCAGAGCTGAGTCAGGAGTCACCACATGGCCTCATGACCCCACAGCAACTCGCTCTGCAGAGCAGCACTGACAGCCCAGGGCCCTGTGGGGAGCACAGGGCAGGGGTGCAGGAACGGCCAGGCCAGCATGGACACACTGACCCAGGGAAAGGCTCTCTGGGGAGCAGGGATGTCCCAGGAGAGAAGCAGGGCAGCATGCAGAGATAGGAAATGAGAACGAGAAGCAGGTTTCCCTGTGCACCAGCTGGGGGCAGGTGGCTCTGTCCCTGAGGTAGCAGGATCTGCTGGAGGGGCTGCAGGGCCGGGGCTCTCGTGCTGTGCTGGGCAGTGGGGTGGGCATGGAGGGGCTGCAGGCAGACAGGGAGGGGGATGTGCTGGGCACAAGAGCAGGGGATACAGAGAGTGACCGGCATCATTGCGGGGCCTCCTCCCCCTTCCCGGGGAGCTGCTCCCCTTGTCCTTGGGCCTGGTCTGAGATACACTGTGGACATGCCTGTGCCTGGCCCTGCACCTCTCAGGTCCTGACCTGACACTGTCCCCTTCCTGCTGACCTGACTTGCCATCTCTACCTTGGACCTGTCCCCTCACTACAGTTAAAAAAAGCCTTGGCAAGGGAAGCTGAGACCTGAGCATATCCCAGAGAAGGCTGTAGGTACAAAAAGTGATCCTATATCCAGAGCAGCAACTCTTGCCTGACAGGAAGTTTAAAGGTGTAAGAAGAGCTTCAGATTTGGACCTCTACCCAGGTAACACTACACAGAAAGTCTTGGATGAAAACGGAAGGGCAAGCATTTGGGGTATGATTTCATGACGGATAGTTAGGAGAGTAGGTTTTTTCCGTATCACAGCTGGCCTGCTTATGCACCATGTGTGATGGGGTTCCTGCTACAAAGAGGATGTTGTCGGGAGCAGCAAGAGCAGGGCTGCTCTGTATGGGAAGCGAAGCCGGGGGCTGAGGGTGCCGGCAAGGCAGGCAGGGCAGGGACCCACTGACGAGAGGTGCTGTCCCACAGTGCCCAGACAAGAAGAGCAGAGCAGGTTTGGGGATGGTAACTGGGGTCAGGCACAGTCCAGCGATGGCCAGACAGGACTCGAGGGCTTCAACCAGCTCTGCTTTGCACAGGAGCTTGGACTGGAGACCTCCAGAGGTCCCTTCCCGCCAAAACTCCTCTGCGACTCCATGAATTCTTGCTCCTCAGTCTGTGCTCCAGCACAGCTGGCAGGGGGATGAGAGCACCTAGGGCAGGGCAGAATGAGCCCCAGTCTCAGCTGGGGTCTTCACCCCAATTTCCCTGCTCCTCCCCCTGCTCTTGGCACCACTGTTGCTGTGCCCATGTCAAACCCTCCTGCCGCCAGACTGCCCCAGGCCCAAGGCAGCTCCAGCTCCCCTGAGCGCTGTGCTGGAGACTTTCAGGAGCAGGATGAGGTGGGGGTGGCACGGCCAGGATGGTCAGGAGAGGGCAACTCCCCTCTGCCATGCTGGGGCTGGGGCTGGACACAGCTTTTCCCTGGGGAGCTCCCTGAGGAGCTGCTCTGGGGATTCTCCACCTCTGCCCTGGCAGCAGCACCAGCGCTCAAGGTGTTGGGGTGGATGTGCACAGAGGGTGGAAGGGGCATGGGCTGCCCAGGGGAAGCATTGAGACCTTGTCTGTGCAGGCAGGGATGGAGTGAGGAAAGCCAGAGCTCAGCTGGAGCTGGCACTAGAGAACTTGGACATGGAGAGGGCTGGGGTATTATTAAATGACTCTTAAATTGTCCCCAAGAGTCTGGGGGGGGGGCATCCGAGCACCCACGCCCTGCCCAGTCTGGGCTGGGCCCCACATGGAGGGTCAGCACACAGCCATGCTCCGGGATCTGCCAGGGTCTGGTGCACAAGAGAGGTCATGCAAGGCTGGCCTTTTCCCCTCCGTTGGGATACAGTGACCTGCAGGAGGACACAGCTGGCCATGGACAACCCCACAGCTGGGGTGAGCAGCCAGCACAGGAAAGGGGTGATGTGAGGGGCTGTTCTGGGACGATGGCCCTGGGGCAGCTTCCCCAGTGTGTCCGTGCAACACAGGGAACACCCTGGGCTCTTCTCTCCTGCACCTGCCATGTCCTGGTGCCTTTCCCAGGAGACCTGCATTTGCCCTGCAAGCACACGGCTCTGTGCTCCCACATGGCCATTCACACGCAGTAGCTGCCTGATGGCATTTTTCCTCTCCTGGGCCCTTCCCAGCCCAGACCAGACACTCCCCAGCTCTCCCCACCTTCCCTGCCCTCTCCCCAGACCACCCAGCAGAGCAGCCCATGCTGGCGGTGGCCCCCAGCAGTGCCCGCCACAGGGGGCTGCAGAGCTCTGGGCACTCACTGCACAGCCCCAGACACTCTGAAGGGCACAGCAGGTCCTGGGGGGCAGAGAGGGGTGTCAGCCTCCCAATCAGGTCCCAAGCTGGGGGCCAGCAATGGCACAAGGAAATGGAGGCCAGTCACTCCATGTCTCCACTGCTGTTGTGACCAGGAGATCCTTAACCCTGGCTGCCTGCAGCCGCTCTGGCCAGCCCCTCTCCCCAGGACAGAGCACGAGTCCTGGTCCTGAAGCTCCTCAGGCAGCTCCAGTGACAGGGCAGCCTTCCCCGAGCTGACACACAAAAAAACAGGTTTTCATTTATTCCTCCCCCCCTCAAGCACCCAATTGCTCCTTTGCTTTTCTCCAGGGATGTCCCTGCTCCCCAAAGAGCCTTTCCCCAGGTCAGTGTGACCATGCTGTCCTGGCTGGCCATTCCTGCAGCCCTCCCCTGTGTTTCCGCAGGGCCCTGGGCTGGCAGTGCTGCTCTGCATAGTGAGCAGGCCCACACTGGGGTGACTCCACACTGGTCGTGATGATCAGGACAGAGCCAGCTGGACCAGCATCATTGCACCTGACAACCCCCTCCCCAGGATCTGTGGCTGTGGAAGATGCTTGGAGCAATCACAGGGCATTTCACATAGCTCAGGATGTGTTCAGAGGTGTCATTAGACCCAGCCCACTTCCTCTCCTGAGATTTGGTACGTTCCTCAGTTTGGCCCTTTATCTTTGGGTGACTCCACGTGGTTTTGGGAGTCTCCACTCACTGCCCATGCCAGGCACACGCTGCCCTGGAGATCCCCTCTGCTCTCCGGGTGGCTCCATATTTCCTTCCAGAAGGATGGGCATCTGTGACCAACCTAGTGATAGGTGGGACAGTCTCTGGCAGATACCACTTGACCACTCACCCTCTCCAGGGGCACTGGACACACACTGGGCACCCTAACACATCACCCTACAAACGCATCCCCCTTAGCCCATGGAAAACCCAGGCACGGCAACAGGGCCTTTTCGAGTGCAATTCCCTGAGCACATTCTTGGCTCCAGCTTGGGAAGAAGTGCCCAAACTTCAGGCACTGTGCTGAGGAGATCCCCTTTTATTACAGAGATGCTACTTGGGAGGCCAGCGCTGACACAGTGATAGACGCATTCACAGAAGGCCTCTGGGTCAGATAGTCTGGCTTTGTGTTGCTGGAGAAGTGGGATGAATTCAAACCCTTCTGCACAAACATGATTATCACAGAGAGAATGCCCAAAGCATAAAATTTTTCTGAGATGAATGGGAAATCACTTATGAAGAGTGATGGGGAGCTTATTGCTGCTGAACTAGTACCAGCTGAATCAGTTTCCTCACTGTGTCCTTGAGTTCCTTGTTCCTCATGCTGTAGAGGAGAAGGTTCATTGCCGGAGGCACCACTGAGTACAGAACAGCCACCACCAGATTCAGAGTTGGGGAGGAGAGGGAGGGGGGGCTGCAGGTAGGCAAACAGGCCAGTGCTGATGAACAGGGAGACCACAGCCAGGTGAGGCAGGGATGTGGAAAAGGCTTTGTGTCGTCCCTGCTCAGAGGGGATCCTCATCACGGCAGTGAAGATCTGCACCTACAACAGCACAATGAAAATGAAAAACCCAAAGATTAAACAAAGACTAACCACAAGAAGCCCAACTTCCCTGAGGTAGGAGTCTGAGCAGGAGAACTTGAGGATCTGGGGAACTTCACAGAAGAACTGGTCCACAGCATTGCCTTGGCAGAGTGGTATTGAAAATGTGTTAGGACTGTGCAGGAGAGCATGGAGAAAACCACTGGCCCAGGCAACGGCTGCCATTTGGACACAAGTTTTGGTGCCCATGAGTGTGCCATAGTGCAGGGGTTTGCAGATGGCAACAAAGCAGTCATAGGCCATGACAGTGAGAAGAAAATACTCTCCTCCAATCAAGAAGAGGAACAGAAAGACTTGAGCAGCCCATCCTGAGTAGGAAATGGCCCTGGTGTCCCACAGGGAATTGGCCATGGATATGGGGACTGTGGTAGAGATGGTGCTAAGGTCGAGCAGGGAGAGATTGAGGAGGAAGAAGTACATGGGAGTGTGAAGGCAGTGGTCGCAAGCTACAGCTGTGATGATGAGGCCATTGCCCAGGAGGGCAGCCAGGTAGATGCCCAGGAAGAGTGAGAAGTGCAAGAGCTGCAGCTCCTGTGTGTCCGCAAATGCCAGGAGGAGGAACTTGTTGAGGGAGCTGCTGTTGGACATTTTGCTATCTCCAGGCATGGGGGACTGTCTGAGGAAGAAAAGACATTGAGAAGTTAGCAGAGACTATTGAAGGGAAAAAAAAAAAGTTGCAGTTCTCATACAACCCCCCAACATTCCCTCTCTCTTTACTGGGAGGATCCTTGTGCAGCTCCTGTGCTGGAGCTCTGCTTTGCCCTGCCTGAGTGTGCTGTGAGGAGCAGGGACCTCTGCCCATGGGCTCCACAGGAGTCAGTCCTGCTGTCAAGCAGTGGGTACAGGGGAATGGGGGTGACTAGCTCTGACATTCACAATTTCTGTCAGGTGAAATCCACTCATCATGTAGAAGGGCTTTTCAGCATCCTCACTCGCAATTCTAAAGAATGATGTTTGCGGAACAGAGTTACAGGGATATTTTATTTTCTTTCAGATGTTCTTGACACCCCTGGGGAGTGTTTCTCAAAGGTAGAAATCCTTGGCATTTCTACTGTGAGTCCTGACAGGAAAGCATCCACTGTCCCTTGTTGCAGAGTGAGGACAGCTAATCTGTCTATTAGTCTCGTTCCCACCTGTCCTGTGCTCACAACCTCTTGGAGCTGGAGGATAATCACACTCATATGTTGCTCTAAAAAGAAACCAGCCCCTGCTGAGAGCAGATGAGTACAGTTTCAAAGCGCACATCTCCAAACTTCTCACCCTTTCTCCGGGCACCTGACGGAGCTCTCCACACTCCCCTTCTAGACAAGGACACACAGGCCTCTTTTCAGATGCCCACATACAGCCTCCCACCACCATCTCCATACTCAGAATCTCTGCACCTTCCTCATGGGGCTTTCACATATCACAGAGGTGCTATGAGACAGCTGTGCCTTTCTGGAGGGCAGCACGCAGGCTGCCAGGAGACTGTAAGGAAACGGTCAAAGGACTCTTAGGACTGGAGACGGGCTTTCCCTAAGGGAGAGTTAGCTCATTTCGCAACCCCACAGAATGCATTTTCTGGAGTTCCACAAGTCAGAAGGGTGCTGGGGCAACCTCATCCCCATGCAGACCCCTCCGCTGCACAACTTGCAGCATCAGTGTCTGAACTGCAGCTGAAAACCCCCAACCTCAGAAAGCCCAAGAACAAGAACAGGAGCAGCATGGCCAGGAGGGGAAACAAGGAGAAGCACCATGATCCTTCTGCCAAGGGAGGAAAGGAGTGAGAGATGGATGGGAACTCAGGAAAGCCTTCACCTTAACTGCTAGGCATGCCGCCTCACAGGCAGTGACATCACAGGGCAGTCACTCTCAGTCCCTTTGTCGGGCACCTCTCCTCTGCCAGAGGGCTGGCTGCAGAGAAGGCAGCTCATGCCCTGGACCCCATGGCTGTCAGGGCAGAGGCTCTGCCGGGTGGGAGAGGAGACACAGGGAGCTTGCTCAGAGGAAGGTGTCTGCATCGGAGGGACTGACCACTGATCATGACTTGCCCAAATCCATCCTCCCATGACATTTCTGTTGGCAGGTCCCTCTCATTCCCTGCCCATCTCTACTGCCTGGGGCTGTTCCTGATGCCTGGAGCTTTCTCTCTCCCAGCATCTTTTCCCTGTCAGTGCTCACAGACACTGTCCCACCCTCTCTGTGTGCAGTTCTGCCCTACAGAAACCTCTCAGGACTGGGCTCTGTCCAGGGGCATCTCTGTGCTCACAGGTCCTAAGGAGCAGGTCACATTAGCCCTGATAAGTCCATAAAGGTGCTGCTGGGGCTGCTGTAGGTGGAGGTGGGGTTGAAAGGCTTTCTCACAGGCCTACTGATCTCTGAGAGGGAAGGTCAGTGAGTCTCACTTCCTTGCCAAACCAGAAAACTCTTTCCTTTGTTCTCCCTGCCAACATTAGGAAACTGAAAGCCCTGGAAGGAAAGCTCCTTCCCTTTCAAGTAGCCTTTTTTTGCACCTTCCTCTGCAGCGCAGGGGCACTGCTCTGAATCACAGCCCTGCGCAGACCTGTGCGCATATCCCAGCTTCACAGCCCTGCAGCTGTCCTTGGGAGAAAGTAGCAGCATGCCCTGTCCCTGTGACGGTGTGGCAGGGAATGCCTGCTCTGAAGCATCTCCCCCTCCTCTGCAAAGGAAAGCGATCCTTAAAAAAAACTATCAGTCATGGGATGAAATAGGTTTAGAAGACCCCTCCAGGAACCTCAGTAGCATTGCCCTGCAGCCAGAGACTTACTGTGTTCAGGGCTGTGAAGACTTCTCCCACAAGGAGCTCTCCTCTCTCCTCCCACTCCACACTGCCTTGCACTTCTCTCTGCATTGTCTCCTCTCCTCTCATGTCAGCAGCAGCAGGCAGTGTCCAGAGCCCTGCTGCTCTTTGCAGAGGAGCTGCTCCTGCACACAGCTGTGTCTGGGCAGTGCTGCCCGGTTGCCATGAGCTCCCTCCATCCCTGGAGCCTGGCCCCACTCAGGAGCAGAAGCCCAGCTGAAGGCATGAATTTCTCTGTCCCTTGTGCTCCCTCCTCCTGGGAAATGTTCACTGTAATAAACTAAAATATTCACTGATGGTCCCTCTCTAAACAATACAGAGAGACCAGTTACAGCATTGTCACTTGTTTCATCAGAGGATGGTTATCTACAAGAGATGGAAACATCCCACCCTGGAAATCCATATTACCATGTTCTTAACTAGGCAGGACACCTAGAAGTGGACAAGAATGGAGGTCATTCACCCATGGTTCAGCTTTTCATTCAGATGAGTCAGTCTGGGCATCCTATGTCCACTTAGAAGCCCCTGGGCTGGAGTGGGATTCTGATCCCTCCTGTGAACTCCACAGACACACAGGAGGTGGGATTCCCCTTGCAAAAAAATGAAGTGTGCACAACACAGATGTCTGCATGGGAGCTCCTTTTCTAAGCTCCCATTATAATCACTGGAGATGGAGGATGGGAGTCAGTTGCTCAACATGCAAACAGATGGTGACAGTTGAAGAGACAGCGGTGGTCCCAGGCATGTGCCAGTGTCTGCTTGCTCTGATGGAGCAAGTGTGACACCCCCACCTTCTAGAGCATGAGTTGGGGGCCAGGTGGAGAATTCCCTTGGCCATCTGAAATGACACTAGATGCCTCCTACTACTAGGGCTCCACTCACTATAAAGCTGAGACATAGGAAGATCCCAATGTTACAAACAGCTAATACAATTCAGTGCAGACACTTGATTTAACGACATAGAAATAGTCTGGCAGGGCCATGTCAGATGCCTGGGGTGTCCAGCACATCCACATGTCTCTAGTATTTCCAGAACAGGACCTACAGGAAGCCATGCCTTTTAGGAGTGGTTGCTGGGCAAGTGTCCCAGAGCATCTTGGGTTTCCTATGTGTGCCCAAACAAATGAATCCCACCTCTGCCTTTAGGCACAGTCTGTACTGTCTACATCCAAGCATGCTGCACAAATGCAGAGGAGCAGAGTAGCTCAGGAAAGCCAACAGGTATTTAAGCACCCGTCAAGCACAAGAATGCTCCCTATGAACAGTCTGTTAAATTTGTGGACACCTCTGGACCCCAGCTTCGCTAAACAGGGAACTCGCACATGAGCTCCAGGGCAATAAGGCAGTATACGGAAAGGGGAAAAAGGCAGAGGCTGCAAAGGAGGATTTTAGAAATGTTGTCGAGCAAAGTCAGGATGGTTTAAGGAAGCCAAAGCTCCTCTGCAATAGAGACACTTGTGGGAATGTGAAGGACAGGAAGAAGAGCTGCTGCTGCTGCTTCAGTGACAGTAAAGGAATAAACAAGGAAATGTGGGCTCACTGCTGAATGGGGCAGAGATGTAGATGTAGATATGTCTGGGGAACTCAAGTCCTCCCTGGCTTCAGTGTTCACCAACAAGGTCTCCTGAGCTGTTGTGCCTAGAGTCAGGACTCCTGAGGAGAAAAACAACCCACAGTGCCTAAGTCTTGAGTGAGGAATAACTTACAAGAACTCAACCCATACAAGTCTATGGGATTGGATGGCTGGCATCCATGGACATTGAGAGAGCTGGATGCTCTGACAGCAAGGCTGCTCTCTATCATCTTTGAAAGGTTGTGCAGATCGGGCTGTGGGGGGAGTTCCAAAGAGTAAAAGAAGGAATATGTTGTGCCCATCTTCTAAAAAAGGCGCCCAGGACAGACCAGGGAGCTCCAGGCCATCCAGCCTCACGGTGGTGAGGAGTGTGTCATGGAGCCAATCTTCTCAGATTACATTTCTGGGCACATGAGGGAGAAGAAGGTGTCTGGGAACAGTCAGCATGGAGTTACTGAAGGTAAATCGTTCCTGACCCACCTGATTGCCTGCTGTGATAAAAGACGAGTACTCGTGGAGGAGAGGAGAGTAGTGGATGTTCAGCAGACATCCAGAAGGGCAAAAAACTGCTTGGATGATTGAGCTCAGAGGGTTTTCATGAATGGGTCATGCATTACCAGGAAGCCAGGGAAAGGTGGGGTATGCAGGTGTCTACATTCCACATCCTGTCCTGTTTGAGAGGTTCATCAGTGACCTGCAGAATGGAAATCCCCTCATGGTTGTAGATGACACCTAATTGGGGGGAACAGTCATATGTTTGAGGGCTGCCATTCAGAGTGACCTCAACAGGCAGTAAGAATGGGCTGTCAGGAACTTTCTGAAGTTCAAGGAGGACAAATGCCAGGTCGTGCACGTGGACTAGAGCAACACCCTGCAGTGATACAGGCTGGGGAGTGCCTGGCTGGGCAGCAGCTCTGCAGAAAAAGGACCTGAGAGTCTTTGTGGGCAGGGGGCTGAACTTCAGCCGGCAGCATTCACTGGCAGCAAAGGAGGCCACAGTGTCCTGGTCTGCGTAGCCATGAGATCGAAGGAGGTGATTATCCCCCTCTACTCCACACCGTCAGAGCACATCTCAATACTGCGTCCAGTTGGGTCCCCTGTGGAAGAATGCTCTTTGTCACATGGATTGAGTTCAGTGGCAGGCCCCCAAGGTGGTTGGGGGCTTGGGCACTTGCCCGGTGAGAAGAGGCTGAGGGAACAGGGCTTGTTCAGCACAGAAAAGGGAAGGTTTTGGGGAGGACTCATAGCAGCTTCCCAGCTCAAGGTTACCACCAATAAAGAACCAGGTTTTTGCAGCAACTCATGGCAGGAGAATGACAGGCAACAGCTATAAGGTGACACAAGTGCAGTTAAAATTAGCTTTAAGGGAGAAAAATCAAAGAGGGTAACAAAGCATTTGAAGTGGGGTCCAGAGAGGTTATGGACTCTCTCTGATTGGAGGCTTGCAGGACACAGCTGCACAAGGCCCTGAGGAACTTGGTGTGAATTCGGTGTTGATCCTTATGTGAGCAGGAGGTTAGACTTGAGACCTCCCAAGGTCCCTTCCAACCTGAATGATTTGGTGATTCTGACATCTCTGGCGATAGCCACTGCAATTCTTGCAGGCAGGAATACCATTTCTGCATGTGGTTAGCACCTGACATGGTCTCTCCAGAGCCAGCCCTTCTGAGTAGTGTGAGGTTTCCTCCTGGGCCTGAAAGCTTTTCAGTTCACATCAGAATCAACACCAAATTCACACCACATTCCTCAGGAACCCTGAGCCAAGCTGAACCTCAGCTGAACCTCAGCCACCCTGCTCAGGACTAGCCCTGTGGGGCAGATCTGCCACCATTATCTGGAGGCTTCCTTTGGCAGATCAACCTTCCCAAAGTAGCACATGATGTATTAGTAACAGCCAGAGGTTATTTTTATAGTGTGATGCCAAGAAGGAGTCATTCTGCAGGCTCCAATGTACAGTTGGATGATGGGTGGGTGAGCTGAACTGTGCAAGGCCTCCTGGGACCACCCTGGACCACACTAGAAGGAACTGCCCCTCACTTCCTTTTATCCACACCAGATGGCACATGGCTTTGATGAAGCATGTGAAGACACTACTTCCTCAGAACCAGATAGGCAAGCAGCAAGCAAATTACTTTCATGCACATTGTTAGGCCATTCTGCATTGGTAAATGACAGGGCACAAGGCAACACATTATTGCTCTTTGTGCTTGTGAGGTCACATCTCCTTTAGTACCTGATAGGCCAGTGATAGGCCCATGGCTGCTCTTTGCAGTTGTGAAGTCACTTATACCTCAGTGCCTGATAGGCCAGTGATGGTCATGTGGTTTCTGATTGTGTTTGTGAGGTCACTCTTGCCTCAGTACATCATAGGCCAGTGCTGGACTTGTAGCTCCTTTTTGTGGGTGTGAAGTGACTTCTACCTCAGGGCGTGATAGGCCAGTGCTGGTCATCTGGATGCTGATTGTGGTTGTGCGGTCAGTTGTGCCTCAGTGCCTGATAGGCCAGTGCTTGTCATCTGGCTGCAGTGTGAGGTTATGAGGTCACTTGTGCTTCAGTGTCTGATAGGCTGGTGCTGGTCACATGACTGATGCTTGTGCTTGTGAGGTCACTTGTGCCTCAGTGCCTGATAGGCTATTCCTGGTCACATACCTGCAGTTTATGGTTGTGAGGTCCCTTGTGCCTCATTCCTGATAGGCCAGTGGTGGTCATGTGGCTGCTGTTTGTGGTTGTGAGGTCACTTGTGCCTCAGTACCTGATAGGCCAGTGCTGGTTGTGATCAGCAGTGGCCTATCAGACACTGAGGCAAAAGTGACCTCACAACCAAAAACACCAAAGATAGGCCAGTGGAGGTTATCAGGCACTGAGGCACAAGGGACCTCACAACCGCAAACACCAACCACATGACCAGCACTGGCCTATCAGGAACTGTGGCAGAAGTGGCTTCACAACCACAAACAGCAGCCACATGACCAGCACTGGCCTATCAGGCACTGATGCACAAGTCACCTCACCACCACAAAAAGCAGCCATGTGACCAGCACTCGCCTACCAGGCACTGAGGCACAAGTGACCTCACAACTACCAACAGCAGCCACAAGTCCAGCACTGGCCTATCAGGCACTGAGGCACAAGTGACTTCACAATGATAAAGAGCAGCCACGTGACAAACACTGGCCTATCAGGCCCTCAGGCACAAGTGACCTCACAGCCACCAAGAGCAGCCACATGATCAGCACTGGCCTACCAGGCACTGAGGCACAAGTGACTTCACAAACGCAAACAGCAGCCATGTGACCAGCATTGGCCTATCAGGCCCTGAAGCCCAAGTGACCTTACCACCACAAACACCAACCACATGAACAGCACTAGCCTATCAGGCACTGAGGCACAAGTGACCTCATAACCAGAAACTGAGGCCATGTGAATACCACTAGCCTATCAGGCACTGAGGCACAAGTGACCTCAAAACCACAAACTGCAGCCGTGTAACCTGCACTGGCCTGTCAGGGCCTGAGGCCAAAGTGACCTCACAACCACCAACAGCAGCCACATGACCAGCACTGGTCTATCAGGCACTGAGGCACAACTGACCTCAGAGCCACACACTGCAGCCACATGACTAGCACTGGCCTATCAGGCGCTCAGGTACAAGTGACCTCACAACGACAGTCAGCAGCCAAATGACCAGCATTGGCCCATCAAGGACTGAGGCAAAAGTAACCTCACAACCACAAACAGCAGCCATGTGATCAGCACTGGCCTATCAGGCCCTTAGGTCCCAGTGACCTCACAAAGACAATCAGTCACCACATGACCAGCACTGGCTTCACATGCTTCATCAAAGCCATGTGCCTGCTGCTGGCCTATCAGATAGTAAGGCAATAGTGACCTCACAAACAAAAGCAGCAGCCATGTGCCCATCACTGGCCTGTTAATACTCAAAGAAAAGCGACTTTACAGTCTGCACTGAAGCCATGTGCCTGCTGCTGGCCTATCATGGACTGAGGACACGATCCCCAGAAGCACAAACAGCACTAACCTCCCTACCGCTGCTCTACCAGGTGCTCATGCAGAGGGGAGCTCAGAACCAGAAACAGCAGCAATGTGCCTGCTCCCCAATTTTGAGGCATTGAGACACAAGGGACATCACCATCATCACCAAAGCTATGGGCATGCTGTTGGCCTACCGGCTTCAGAGGCACAACTCACCTCACGAGCACAAATGGCATCGACGTGCCTGCTTCTGACCTATCTAGTACCAAATCTAAAAAGTGAAAACCTTCACAGAGGAGAAGCTCACCTGGGCCACTTGCACGTCCCTTCATTACACTGTTGTCACTCCGTACAGAACAGTCTTCTGCAAATGGCTTTCGCCTCCTGGCAGGACTCTCTCCAGGTCTTGGGACAGCTCCACTCTGGCACCCTGCGCACAAATCACAAAAGGGAACGATTGGTCTTGCTTTTCCTTTAGGACCATCAAGTCCGAGCTGGGAACCTTTGCACTGCAGCACCTACACAATGACAGCAGGATGCCACTTCCATTTCTAGTGCATTTCTAGGGACAGAGACCAGCTGAGGGAGCAGCTCCACGTGAAAGGGTTGCTGACACTGTCAGATCACCTCATCATTGCACCAGCCATCAACCTGATGCCAGACCTCTGCTGTGACAGCTAGTCTACAAACACACTGTCTCTGCCCCACAGAGTTGCTCGTTCTGCCCGATACAACCAAGTGCCAGCACGAAGAGATGGATGCAGGACACTCGCCACTTGCATACTCCCCAGGCACTGCTCTGCTCCCTGCCTTCCCTTGCCTCCTCAATGCAGGCACACAGGGAAGCTCTTGCGATAATGCCACAAGGTGGCCAAGGCACTCTGGGCTCACAAGGCCTGTGCAAATAAGCAGCACAAGATCAGGCAGGGCCAGAGCTGGCTCCTTGCACAATGCTGCTCTATTCATAGGGAAGGATCATGCTTTTTTTGGGCACAGCAGGCTGCTGCTTTCCACCTCCATCCCCTCCGGAACCTCCACTTAGGGATGGGGAGATGAGGATTTTGTTTAGTAATACAAAAGATAGAGATACAATGTAGAAACAGTTGAGAGTCCAGAAGGCCTCCTGAGCCCAAAGGAACCTCAGTTCCTTTCCTTTACTTACGTGGATAAGGAGACCTGGGGAAGGGACAAAGGGGGCAGAGGCTTTGGCATGAGGCCCAAGCAATGAGACAGCCCCAGCCTGGAGATCTGCTGAAATGCCAGCTGTCCTGGCTGCACAGGCTCTGCACCAGCAGTCCGGGCTGCACAGCTCGCTTCACAGAGCACTGAGGGCTGGGTGCCATGGCCAACCTGGCCCTGGGCACATCTTCACCCCTCGCAGAGCCTGGGGCCCAAGAGCTGTCAGAATTCCTCAGGTCAAGCTATGGAGGCTTTGTGGCCCTCACACAAAGGCACTCAAGACATGTGGGCATCTATTATAAGGCTCTTGGACTCGTCCTATATGGCACCACAACCTCCTAGGAAAAGGAGGGGACACAATGGCACTTGCTGAGCGGGTTGGCAGTAACAGCAGTTGTGGGATGTGGAATTTGCAGCACAGCAGAGGTACCAGGAGGTGAAGCCACACCCCAAGTCACCCAGGGAAGCCAGGCGCATTTATGGAAGCCTTCGCATCCATATGTAGCCTCTTCTCGTTCACTTGCAGCTGCTTTCACAGAGGGCTTACGATGTTGACAGGTACAGGGACACACCCTGGCATCCTGCCTCCACCCTCAGGGGCTCTAGGACTGCACTGGGAACCTCCAGGAGTGGAGCAACCTAGAAAGAAAGAAAGAAAGAAAGAATAGGAGTGTTACTGTCAGTTCTGCTGGCCTGACACAGTCTCAACAGGCAGGGGGAAATGTCTCCCCTCTGTGCTGAGCTGTATTGGTGAGAGCCTGATCAAAACTTCCCTGGAAAAGGACCCAAGACACCTCAGCTACTGGCAACTGCCTTGAGCAGGGCGTTGGATCCCTACCTCCACATGTCTCCCCCATTGCAGCCTCAAGGAATCTGCTCTTCTGAGACTCTTGCCAAAGACACCAGCAGCTTTGGAGATGCCGCCTCCACCGCTCACCAAGGACAGGTGTCTCAGAGCCACCCATTGTCCTGAGAGGCCTGACTTCTCGTGAGGTGGCATCTCCCCTGTCTGCAAGGGTCTGCATAGGCACAAAGTGGAGAAATGGCTCTGACTGCTTTGATTCACTACCCATCTCTCTGAGGGATCAGAATGGATTAGGGTCTGAGATGGGAAGATGTAATGAGGGTCCAGATGCAACAGAAAGCCTTTAAGGAGGGAGAAAATGACTTTCTCCAGGGGAGTCAGTAACATCCCAAAGACTCCGGGAAGCATCAAGACCTTCAGAAACCGCAAGCCTGAACCTCAGCTGACAGAAACCACCAAACTGCGAGCAGCCCTGCCTCGCACCACGATGCTCCAAGGAGGCAACACGGTCACCAACAGTCCTCACCCAGGTCTCCCAGAAGGACACCGTGATGGCAGACTGGGCCTTGGGAGCAGAGTACTGCTCTCTCCAGCCACCTCCTCCCATGCTGAGCAGCAAAACACTGGGACACCACCTGGCTCCACCACAGGGCACCCGGCACTGTAACACGCTGCTACCCCCGCACCTCGCAGAGGGTTGGCAGCCAACACGTGCCTCTGCATCTGTGACACACAGGCCACAGCACCACACATGACAGCAGACAGGGCACCCCAAGCGCCCCACAACACACAAAGCCCAACTCTCCAGCCCTTCCATTCCCTTCTAGGCCTCCAAGGCCTTGCAACAGCCACTTCCTCTGAACATCCACTCACAGCCCAGGGCCTGCTCACTTCCCACCTCCAGGAAGCAGACAGCGAGTGCTCTCACAGGGGCTGATCAGGCCAGCTCTTGCCTCTTGCTTGTGCCTCAGCTCCTCTGAATGAGAAATCTCTTTGAAATGTGGCCCATACCTTTGTTTTTTTGGGGGGTGACATTCCTTCTGTCTCCTCCAACAGCCTTTGCACCCATTCCCCAATGACTGCATACGTGGACAGAAATCAGAGACCTCTAATGTGTTACAGTCCCAAATGTGTCATAAAAGCAGGTGGACACCTCAAAGACAGAGACAGCATCCAGACCTGGCAGGAAAATCTCACAAGCTCCTTGCTCTTTTGACAGGGGCAATTTCTAAAGCACACACACTCTGGGAAGAAGAGATTACTAAGACCACTGCTCACACCAGCACTAGATTCATTTAGCAGCCTCAAAAGTCTAGCTGGACTCCCTAGCTGACCGGCAGGAGGCTGCAAGCTTCTACTTAGGAACAAGTGGAATGTCAAACTCCATGTCCATGTTCACCACAGAACATCATCTGCATATTAAACGTAGCAATACTACCGCATGATGACAGAGTGGAACAAAATTTGTGCCAGATGATGTGGAACATCTACTTCTGCTTGATTAATGAGTTGCATTTCTGTATTGCTGTGGAGCTCTGCAGGGCTCAATCCCTCCTCTGAGCACACGCAACAAACCCAGAAGTGACCTCACCACCAGCATCCAAGCCATGGGTCTTCTCCTGACCTGTCAACTGCTCAGGTAGAAAGGACCTCACAAGCACCTTTCCAGAAACATCTCTGCTGCTATCCAATCAGTTCCTCGCTCAGAAGCGACCTCACGCATAAGACAGCAGGGCCTTATGCCCAGGCAGAGGGAGAAGCCTTCCCGCAACTCACAAGTGTGGTTCCTTCCCCAATGCTGAACAAACACAGCAAATCCTCTACACATCCAGGACAACCAGCATTCTCTTATTTTATGCCCTGACAATTGGAGACACGCGGAAGGAGTCAGGCCAGGACATCTCACTTGGTGAAACCAGCACAGCCACAAGTCAGCAGCTCTTCACCCTGACCTAGGAGCATGGAAATAACAACGGCAAGTTGGAGGACTGGCCGTTCATCCACTTTCAAGGCCCTTGACAAGCAAAACAGCTCCCACTTGCAGAGCTGCTCTGGAAACACCCTTCAGGCTGCTGCCAGGGTCACAGGTTTCGGGCAAAAGCAAGAGGCTTGGAGCAAAAACAACAGCTAAGGCACGGCATGACATGCAGGGACAGCCTCTCTCAGAGACACTCGGAAATGCCATTTTCAGAACAAAACAGACCATTGGGAAGGGCCCCTCGTGAGGACACCAACAGCCTGCTCACACTTTGCCCAGCAGCTCCCAAATGCAGCTCTGAGCAGCACCTGGGGGCAGCTGCTGTGGTGGCAGCAGCAGTAGTTCAGGGAAACGCTTCAAAATGGATCTCCGACCCCCGGTAGGGGCAGAGCTTCCTGCCCCCAAACCCCAGCAGCCGCCCCAGCCCAGCTGCTCGGGGCAGGCCGGCACATCTGGCTGCAGGGCAGCTCCCCACTCTGTGCCTGGTCGCTCTGTGCCGTGATCACGGCCCCACCAGCCCCTGCTGCAGCTCCTGCAGGAAAGCAGCCGTGGGGCCAGCACCGCTGTCCCTGCCCCGGCAGGAGGGCACCTGCTGGCAGCTGAAGGCGCCCACAGCCCCACCAGCCCTGCTCACACGCGCTCTTGCCCGCTCCCTCCCTCCGGCTCGGCTCCCACTGAGCTTTCACAGCTTTTTTTTTTTTTTTCCCACATGGTGGACTCCGATTGGCTGACAGAGCCATCAGTCAAACACTGCCCTGACCTCCTCCCTGGCCAGCCAATAGGAGGGCAGCACTGGGGGCAATGCCATGGCAACACTGCAGCCCTGTGTGACCCCACGGGCAGCCCCTTCCCCCTCCCCCATGGTGGGTGCCATGTTGTGGGTGGCAGTGCGGGGCGTCGCTGGGCCTGGGGGCAGCACAGCCCCATGTGGCCAGGCAGTGCAGGGCCTGGGGCCCGGCCGCTGCCCTGCCGGGGCTGGGCTCTGCTGCAGGGGCCCCGCAGGGCTCCTGGCTGTCCTGCCCCTGGGGGCTGCGCCGGGTGCGGGAAAGCAGCCCCGGGGCCTGTGCTGGTGCCAGCCCTGGCACCGGCGTGGGGGTCCTGGGCATGGCCAGGTCGCTGCAGCAGCATCCTGCTGCCCCCAGGGCAGGGCAGGGCAGGGCCCTCTCGCCCCTGGGGCCCCGGCCCCCTTTGCGCGGCAGCCCCGGGGCTCGGCAGCCCTTGCGCTGCGCCCGGCAGGGCTGGGCCATGGCCAGGTAGGGGCTGCTCTCTGCGGGGCTGGGCTGGGCCCCAGCACCTCGCTCTGCAGGGCTGAGGAGCCCCGGGGGCACGGGGCAGCCAGGGGAGAGCAGCTCTGGGCCTGCCGGTGTTACCAAAAGGCCCAGACAAGAAAGAGTCTCAAGGGGGGGGGTGGGGAATAGGGGAACTGTTACCAGCTCGGACAAGAAGGGGTCTCAACAGGAGCCTCAGACAAACATGCCCAAGGACACCGGTGCAGCTGCGACTGATACATCCTGAGAAAGTACAGATAAACCAGCAGAAGTCAGTTGGAGCCAAGATTAGGACCAAGACAGTTTTACTCAAACAAGGAAGCAGGCCGAGTTGAGACGATGTATGGAAAAGTAGAGCAAAGTTCATGGCAAGACGCTGAGCGACACCTCTTCTGACACCACTAGGGACCACCAGAGACCACCAGAGACCCCCACAGAAGACCCCCAGAGACTCAGACTGCATGCATAATGATTATGTAAATGTAGTAATTAGTTCTAGGAAATAGAATGAATATGTATAATCATTGCTGGAAATTTAATGCATATGCATATGATAGAGCAATACAAACTTTAAATGATGCGACACATGGTGTGCACATTGGGTGGAGCTATCCCCCATGTACCTGGCGCTGTAATAAAGAGAATGCCTGCTTCTTAATGCTACATTGGTGTTAAGGAGTTTTTCTCCCGATTTCGGTGACACCGGTGCTGGGCAGTGGAGGTGTGGGGCTGGGAGGGACTGGGGCAGATGGTCCTGCAGGACTCCCCCCAGCACTGCCCCCCACGGCTCAGAAAAAAATGCTTGGGGTCAGCAGGGACTTGTGGGGTGGCGATGGCACCCTCACCTGTTTCCAAGCTGCTCCCCCAAGCATGCTGTCTTTTGGGTGCAGAGGTCTGACCTCAGTTTGCAGGAGGACAGGGTCTGTGGCCATCTGAGGACAACATCTCTGAGCCTAAACCATGCTCTGCCAAGTTGGAAGAGTAAAAAGATCCAGGGGGAAGGAAGAGAGGTTCTCCCAAACAAGCAGACACCTTGGGGTTATTACAAGGTGAAGGATCCATTTCCTATATGGACATTTCCAGCAGGCTCTTGAGGGCCCCACAGGAGCTGCAGGACACCCCAGCTCCAGGACACAGGCCCCCTTTCCTGCCAGAGCCAGGAAAAATCTGGGCCTGGATTGCCCCCACCCTCCACAAGGGGATGCAGCCACCCCCACAGAATCACTGGGGCTCAGGGCAGCTGCAGCTGCAGGACACAGTATTCCTGGTTGCCACAGTGTCCCCTGAGCCATGTGGGACCCTCAGGCAAGGCTCTTGCAGCAGAACCCACCCTGTCCAGCCACCCACACAGCCAAGGACCCACAGTCATTTTGGGAATTAACAGCCTCTGTACGACACCTGGGGAAGGAGGTCATGAAGCCCTTACCCTTGGTGGAGAGCTGCAGGAGCATTGGGAACAAGGATCTGCGGTTCAGGCTGATGGTCTCAGTCCAGCAGTCCTCCATCTCGCTTGCCCCCTTACTCTTAGCTCATCTCTCCAGCCAGGGAAACAGGACACTCTTCCTGTCTCATAACCCAAAGCAGCTCTCCAACACGTCCCTGCTCCTCTGCCTATCAGTGAGCGGCCCCAGCGCGGCCCCACTGCTTCCTCTCTGCGCCCCTTGCCATGGATCAGGGTCAATAATTCATCATGTGCTACTTTGGGAATGTTGAGCTGACGAAGGAAGCCTCCAGTTAATGTCCATGTTGTCTCTGGCCTGCAGGGGCAGAATGCTGGGCTCAGAGACCTAGGCAAGGAGCTGTGCACTGCTTGGTGGCAGGTCTGCCCCAGAGGGCTAGTCCTGAGCAGGGTGGCTGTGAGCCCTGTCTGCCTGCCAGCCGGCCACGGGCTGGTAGGGTGGCTGCAGCAGAGGTGCCCTTGCAATCAGCACCCAGATGGGTCCTTGTCAACTGTGTCACCCCCTCCCTTCTCCAGGCCTGTCACTTCTGCTGGGTGGACTCTGAGGCGCTGGGTGACATCCCAAAGCCTGCTGGCCAGCACATCTGCTGAGGGCCAATCAGGCAGCTGCAGTGGAAGTGACCTCACAATCAGCACTGCAGCCATGTCCCCTTTGCCTGCCTCTCCCCATCCTCCTGCCCATATATCATCTCTGGTGGTGGGATGAGTGGTGGTGTGATTCTCTTCTTGTCCTCAAAATGCTCCTACCAGAACCCAGCCCATGAGGTTCCTGTACAAGAGGTGACCTCACCATCAACACTGCACATGTGTCACTACTGTTTCTCCCTTGTCCTTCTTCTGACTCATCCTCTCTTCTGGGCCCCACATTCAACATCGCAGTCATGTCCCCTTTACTGGCACCTCCCTCTCCCCTATCCCCATGGAATTACACACGTGGTGGGACAGCTCACGTGGAGGGTGAAACTGGGCTCCTGGGGAAGGCAGGCTGGGATGGCGAGGAGGTGCAGGTGTGCTCTGTGCAAAGGGGTGGCTGGAGTGCAGGGACCTTTGCCTTGGAGCAGGTGATGAGCCAGCTGAGACTTTGTAGTAAGGATAAGAGGACACACCAGTGTGGGTGACATTCTGGTAGGGGTTTCAACTCATTCTGGGTCTGCTTGTCAGGATCCCACAGGAGACTTCCCCGGAGGGCAGAGGGGCCATGAGGCCTCTGTAAAGACAGACTAGGCAGTAGAGGAGAGGACAGAGAGGCAGAAGAAGAGAGAGAAGACATGCCAGTTGGAATACAGTAGTTTCTCAGAACAAGGTTTCTCCATTCAGAGTGTTGGCAGGAAACGTATCAGGAAGAATACAATATACATATATATAAACATGTAAACTCCCATAGAGTAATTTCTGTAGTGCATGCATATGGTGCTGCCAATAGAAAAGAAAATATTCATCAGAATTGATAAAGAATGTCTGAAGTTCTGAAAATGAAGATTTTTTTTTTTTTCAGTTCTTGCAAGGAGCTATTTTTTGCATAGATTTCACCCAATGACGAGAACTTTGCATTCAGGCCCTTATAGACACATATAGAGGCCACTGCTGCCTGAGATGCCCTGTGTAGCTGTGTTCCCATGTGGTGCTGGGAAATGTGACCGAGGATCTATGGCAACCTTTCTAAAGCATTGGATGGTCACCAGGAGAAGCATCTCAAGATCTCTCAGTGGGACAACTTTTTTCTTTCCATTGACTAGAAAGGGAAGTCCAGACAACTGGTTAGCCGGAGACATCTTCACTGAAGGGGTCTGGCACCAGGTGAGCTAATTCCCATCCCTGTTGTTGCCTAAAATGGAGTTGCACTTCATGACCATGCAGGGAATGAAAAGGGTTTGTGGCTAGATGTGTAGGGACTCCTTTAAGACATCACTGTAACACAGGTACGTTGAGATTTGTGCAATTTCAGCCATCGATAAATAGAGTGTTTTCACTGAAGCTGATCAGGCTGCTTCCCTCTATCAGTTGTGAGAGCTCAACACCTCTTGGTGCGAATCGCTGTGCGCAAAGAGCGAGGAGTGGCAAGGAATATCCTGGGCAGGGAGTGGTTTGAGGGCACTGGACTTGTGTGAGAGAAAAGAATATCATGTTGAATAGTGAGGGCCCTATTATAATAGCAATCTTTGGCAACAGTCAATAAAAAAGAAATAAAAAAGAAATTAGATAAATTTTCTAAAGCAAAAGAATATGTTTTGTTACAGTTCTCAGCATTTGAAACATTTGTGTTCTTACTTTCTTTTTTCTTATTATCTTTACGTTCTTCTTTTCCTCTTTTTCTTACTACCTTTTTTTTGTTTGGTTATTTTTTTGATACACTGGTCTTTTTCTCTCTTTTTTTTTTTCTTTTTGTTGAAAGGGAAAGTGATTTTCAGAGCTGGGGTGGAATGCAGTCACAAGGTCATGGGTGGCTGGTGCCATTGCAGGTGCCCTGGTCCCCTCTGCCCAGCCTCCCTCTGCAGCTGCAAGGGGATCCGGTCTCCCACAGGTCCCCTGTGAGAGCTGCCAGGCCCCGGCAGGTCCCTCAGAGACACCGGGGCCTCTCCCAGTGCCCCTGGGTGTGGCGGATGATTGGCACGGACTCAGGAGAGTTTGTGTCCTGAGACATTCATTGTTTATTTCTGAGCATATTTAAAAAGTTAGCTGCTTCAGTGGTTTCACAGACACACTTTGCTAAGCCAGTCATCATACAGATTATGTCACAGGTAGCCAATCATTGCACCGATCACGCACGCAGCAGTCATGCCTTGTACCTTGCTACTTGTTTAGAAAAGCTGTCTTGCCCTTAACCTTGGTTCCCACTGGCTTCTGCTAGTTTATCTGTACTTTCTCAGGATGTATCATTCCCAGCTGCACTGGTGTCCTTGGGTATGTTTGTCTGAGGCTCCTGTTGCTTGCTACTTGCAACTTTCCACCAGTTTAACCCTGTCATGACCCTCCACACCTGGGTGCTTGTGGTTGGACCCCTGAGCTCTATCCTGGAAAGGTAAAGAACTGTTTTCAACATTTCAAAAATAGGAACACACTTTCCTCAGCTCAGATGATTGGCTAATTTTCATGTCAATGTTTTCCTATGTTGAAATAGTGAAAATCTTCAGGAAGGGTGTTAGTCTCGGGAGAAGAAATATCGATCTCCCCTTGCCCTTGTGTTTCCACTGCTCTGTCTATTAGGCTGTAGATGTAGTCTCAGTGATCTCTCACATATTTCCACATGTCCTGATTCAATTGGTCATTTCTAAAGGCATCTTTGCTTCAGACTCTCTGGGCATATGCCCTTCCCATAGTTTCCCAGGTTTCCTCCTCCCCTTAATCTTTATCCTTTCAGATACCTCTCTGGGAGGTCTTCTGGGAGTCTGAAGCTTGCCTCATCTTTCAGAAGTCTCCTTGTGTCTTTAGCCAGCTCCTTTGTTGTGTTTCTTGTCTATCCTTTCCTATCTATCTGTGGAAAACATTTCAAGGAAGGTTCTGCCTTGTGGGCAGTGGACCTCACTGGAGGCAGCTTGGACTTACCATAAAGTTAAGGAGTGTTTTTTTGTATCTTTTATTAAATGGTTCCAAATTGTAATTTGTTTGTTTGTAATTAAAAAAAAAATGCTTCTGTGTCTGTCTGCAGCTACTTCTCTAAAAGGAAAGCAGGTGGGTATTAGTGCACATGAGCTGTAATACTCAGCTATAGCCTTGAGTGGCAAAAGGTTTGATTTTTCACAAGAGTGATCTGAAGTCCCCAGTGGCTGATGAGGGCAATGGCAGGGCTGGGGAGCTGGGGAGGAAGGTTCTCCATACGTGTTTCCTATCAAAATTACTGCTTTGCCTACATGCCCAGAATTCATTAGGAGACACTGTGGATCAGTATGAATTGGAGAACGAGGGTATGACTTATTCTGGAAACTGAAGAATGAAGAAAGCTTAAGAAGCAGACATCTTTCTTTTTCAGGTGCTCATTGACCTCTTCTTCTTCTAAATACACTCCTGAAAACTTTCGAATTAACCACACAAGAATTGACAAACTGAAGAAAATTATGGGAAGAGGTCTTAGGGGGTCTTTTGCATTTTAATGACCGCTTGGGTGTATTTGGTGCTGGGCCCATGAACTTCAGATACTGAGAGCAGGCCAAAGCAACCTCTCAACGAGTTAAATTCAGAAGAAAATCCCATGTTTCTTGGAGCGTTAATGGGTCCCAGTGAGGGCTATAATCAACAAAGTCTCCCCAGGGGCTGATTAGAGCCGAAAGTTGGAGGCCCTGATTGCAGGTAGGCAAAGGCAATGTGAGGGTGCCTGTGATGCCAAGTCAACCTTGATGTGTGTTATCAAGCACAGTGGCCAGGCACTGACAGCCAGCTCCTGGGTAGGGTGACGCTTTCCGTCACGCATTACTCAGGGCTCTTCCTGGAGACAGTATGAGGGTGGGGGTGCACAATGCCGAGTGCAGAACCATGATACAGCACCTCATGGACTCCCAAGGGACAAGGAGGCAGCAAGGCTACAGTGCTTTATGGAAACAGCATCTTCTTGGTGGCAGAGACACCAGTCATAGCCAAGAGGACAAAGACTTAGCTGTGTTGGGAGCTTTCAGCCTTAGCAGTGCCCTCGACCATCTCCACCACAGGCTGTCCTATGCTTTCCCACGCCTGTGCCTCTTTCCCTGCAGACTGTGCACACCCAAGCTGCTTCCCCACCTTGCTCTCACTCTGGGATCTCCCCACCTCTCCTGATGTCTTCCTGTCCTCCCTTGCTTTTCCTTGAAACACAAAGCCAGGGTCTGATCACAGACTCCCTCTGGGTGACCTGTTGCATCTCAGCACTACCCTTCGAGTGACATTCTTTTGACCTGAAGTCCAGTCTGAACCTCTCAAGATGCGCTTTGTGGCTCTTTCCCCTTCTCATGCTGTTTCCCTATACTAAGAAAAGCTCTATCATCTCTGAAACCACCCTTCGAGCAGTCACAGGCTCCTACTCTACTGCCTCCAGTTCAGCAGGCTAAAGAAGCCCAGGCCCTTCAGCCTCTCCTCATGGATGGGGCTATTCCCGCCTAGGCACAGGACTTGACACTTCTCTTGTAAATCTTCATGAGGTATCTGTTGTCCGAATCACCCGAGGTTCTCAAGATCCTTCTGGACTAAATCTCCTCTGTGTCAAAACAAAAACAAACAAAAATGTGCCAAAGGGTTAATGGTAAGCATGGGTGGGGTGGGCTGTAGGGGAAGGGGTCAGGGTGGTAAAAGAGACAAACGTAGAAGCGGTTAAAAAAAAAAAAAAAAAGGAAATTAAAAGTGAAGCCAAGGATTGATCAGGGCTGTCTTGGGGATTCCTGCCAAGAAGCCCTGCATCTGAATAATTCTGACTGGAGGAGGACAAGAAAGCTGGCCTGCTTCCACTGTCACAGGGTACCTGCGTGTTTTCCCTGACATCCACAAGAGAAGATGGAGAGTGGGAAGAATCACAGCCTCACAGAATCACAGAATCGCAGAATGGGTGAGGTTGGAAGGAATCTCGGGAGGTCATCTAGTCCAACCCCCCTGCTCAAGCAGGGTCACCTAGAGAACCTTGCACAAGATCACGTCCAGGCGGGTTTTGACTGTCTCCAGAGAAGGAGACTCCACAGCCTCTCTGGGCAACCTGCTCCAGTGCTTTGTCACCCTCACAGGAAAGAAGTTTTTCCTCATATCTAGATGGAACTGTCTGTGTTTCAATTTCTGCCCATTGCCTCATGTCCTGTCGCTGGGCACCACTGAAAAGAGTCTGGCCCCATCCTCTTGACATCCTCCCTTTAGATATTTGTATACATTGATAGCCTTCTCTTCTCCAGGCTGAACAGGCCCAGCTCTCTCAGTCTTTCCTCATAAGAGACATGCTCCAGTCCCCTAATCATCTTTGTAGCCCTTCGCTGGACTTGCTCCAGTAGTGCCACATCCCTCTTGTACTGGGGAGCCCCGAACTGGAGGCAGTACTCCAGATGTGGCCTCAGCAGGGCTGAGGAGAGGGGGAGGATCACCTCCCTCGACCTCCTGGCAACACTCTTCCTGATGCAGCCCAGGATACCATTGGCCTTCTTGGCCACAAGGGCACACTGCTGCCTCATGGTTCACTTGGTGTCCACCAGCACTCCCAGGTCCTTCTCCGCAGAGCTGCTTTCCAGCAGGTCAACCCCCAACCTGTAGTGCTGCATGGGGTTACTCCTCCCTAGGTGCAGGACCCTGCACTTGCCTTTGTTGAACTTCAGGAGGTTCCTCTCCGCCCACCTCTCCAGCCTCTCCAGGTCTCTCTGAATGGCAGCACAGCCCTCTGGTGTATCGGCCACTCCTCCCAGTTTTGATTCATCAGCCAACTTGCTGAGGGTGCACTCTGTCCCTTCATCCAGGTCATTGATGAAGAAGTTGAACAAGACTGGACCCACTACTGACCCCTGGGGACACCGCTAGCTCCAGGCCTCCAACTAGGCTGTACAACACTGGTCACAACCCTCTGAGCTCTGCCATTCAGCCAGTTCTCAATCCACCTCAGTGTCCACTCATCCAGCCCGCACTTCCTGAGCTTGCCTATGAGGCATGGTCCCCAGGGTGCAGGATCCAGAGATGGTGTGAGGGACTGAAGAACCTCCTGTCAGCCCATCTGTGTGGGCAGGGATGCGACTGGGGTTGTGGCTCACCAATGAACCTCACGGCTGCCTCCTGCAAGGATTCCTCAGGGTTCTCCAAGTATGGCAAGCTCTGGTGCAGGTACTGCTCTGCTCTGCTCCTCTCCCTCAGCAGCTGGAGACAACGCAAGGCCAGGGGGTTGTAACCGAGTCTCCCCAGAAGGCCAGGCCTGTCCCTACTCACAGGACTGGCCTCCTCTTCCTTCCTGTCATGACTGCCAGCTAGAAGCTGCGTGGCACTGAGGTTCAGAGGGAGCAGAGGACAGAGTGTGGGTTTCCTGAGAGGCCTGCAGAACAGCAGAGACCAGGAGATGCCAGCACAGCCAGGGCAGGACAGCCTGTGTGCCCCTCATCTTGGCAAGGCCCCGAGCCTTTCCCAGCCCAGAATGGGGAGATGCAGCTTGGGTTTGTCCCTCACTGAAGGCAGAGGCAGCTCTGCCTTGTCCTTGGGGACACAAAAAGTTGGACCTCATGCTGACCTGCATTCAAAGGGACACTTGTCAGTAGCCCTTGCGCTGCTGCTCCGGCCCACCCAAGGGATGTCACCGTTGCTTCCCAAAATCAGTGGTCCATACCTGGGCCACTCCTTGGATCTGGGCACTCATGTGGAGGAAGAGTGGGACCAGGCTCCTCTGTATGTGCTGCTTCATGCCCCGTTTGTTCTTCCCCACCACAATCTCCATCAGGTCTTTGAAGAGGAGGATGGAGAGCTCTCGCACTGGGCTGTCTTCCTGTGGGGTGGGAGGAGAGGAGGGGAGGCCTCAGCAATGACTCCAGGAACCGAGCATGAAAAGAGGGTTTGCCATTGTGAGGCCTCACCCTCTCCAGGCACAACTGTCCCCCACCCCAGGCAGAGGTCAGAACTGGGGACAAAACTCTGCGGAGGCAGCCTGGAGAATGAGGGTTGTCGGCAGCAGCAGGGCAAGCTTCCCTGGGCTCTGTCTCCCTCTCCCGCAGGAGGGACTTTCTGGATTTCCCTAAGACTCCATCAGGGCCCCCTCGCAGGAGAGGAGGACAGAAGGGGACAGCCCCGGGACATGGCCTCTCCCTCGCTCTCTGGCCTGCTCCTGCCTCTTTGCTCATCTCTGCCCCAGGCCAGGCAAGCACCACATGGAGTCAAGCATGAGATAGAGCAGCCGAGGGCAGAGAGGGGGCTGGTTTGATCTAGTCCCACAGTGCAGGACACCAAGGCCAGCACAGGGAATGGCCTGAGAACAACAGGGCAAACGGCTTCCTGACAGGCAGCAGGGCCTGTGGCAGGAGGCGCAAATTGACATGCCAATGGGCACATGTGCAGAGGGACACACAGCACCCCTAGCCATGCATACAGACCCCTGGACATGCCAGGAGAGCCCCTGGCTCTCCCACCAGCCATCCATCATCAAAGCTGGCATCCATCATCAGCCAGCTGCAGAGCAATGGGGCTGGAGCCCTTCTGGTGCAGGGGGCTGAGGATGTTTCTCAGCAACATCAGGCTTCCCACACGCATGTCCCTGCCAGCATCCTGCAGCCACTCCATGATGTCTGGGAGCAGGCTCTGCATTCTCCTTGCCTGTGTGAAACACACAACTTCCTTTCAGTGAAACAAGGCCAGACCCCCCTGCCAAAAGTGCTCTGGATGCAGACTTCCCATCAGCATTTAGTGTCCAGGGCCAGGGCTCTGCACACACCCACGGCACAGAGGCTGCAGTGCAAGGCAGAGATCTCCCAGGGGCCCCTCAGCATGCTATGGCCTCAATTTGGAGGAAGGCTGCTGCCTCGAGGCCCAGGAGCAGCTGGCTACGTTAGCCTGACCCTGTGCTCTGGCTCATCATCCCTCTTGTGGCGTGACTTTGGCCACAGAACTCCCATGACTGAGGCCGTTTGGAGCTGGCTTGCTTGGTGCTGGGCCTGGATCTCTGCCTAGCACAGCCAAGACGTGCCAGCAGCGGGAGCTCTTCCTGGTGGGCTCTGGTGCCTTTCTACTTGTGCAGCCCAGCCAAGCGCCTGGCATGAAAGACTCAGGGCAGATGAACACCTCCTGTCAAGCCCCAGGCTGCCAGCATGGCTTCACCCAGCTGCCCTCTGCTCACCATCTCAGGTCTCTGCGGCAGGCTCATGAGGCCTCTGAATGCCAGCCCACACATCTTCAGGCTCTGACTTTGGACATAGCTCTGGAGGAGTTGCAGGACGGCATCATCCATATGGACAAGGTCAGGGCAATCTGGCAGCTGAAATGCACACAGCAATGAAAGACTGGCTGAGCTGGCAGGACTGCCTGCACCAGGCAGCCCTGCATCCCACCCACCATTCAGGGCAAGGACACCAGGCCCTGACAAAGCTCAGCACACAGGCAGCAGGGATGGTGGAGACACCCCCAGGCCCTGCTCCCAGCCCTGGGCCTCACAGCACACTGCACACACCGCTCGCCTCCTCCTCCCGTCCTCTGAACCCTCTGCAGCCTCTGGTTCCCATCCCTTGGAGGAGCAATTGAACACAGAGCTGCCACAAAGGAGGCACGAAATCCAAGTGTTTACAAGTGGCAGCCCAGCAGAAATGAGCCAATGTCAGGGCGACTAAGAGGAGTGCCCCAGCTCCATTGCCCCAGCTCCATTGACCAACATCACCCCACAGCCATGTGCATGAGCCAGCAGAGTATTTAGAGGCACCTCCAGAGAGTCACCGCTTCCCTGAGGCCCACTTCAATGAAGAAAGCCATGGTGGGCACCTGACAAAATTAGTCCTCCCTTCTCAGCAGCCTTGACAGCTGGTGGAAGATCCAGTGACATCGGTGTCTCGGAGGCCCCCTCACCAGTCTGGCAGCAGGAAGAAGGCACTGTTGGTCCTCAGCTGAGCAGGCAAACCTCCTCTGGGATTGCTCTGCCCCCTCTAGCCATTTCCCCCCAGCACAGGCCAAGGCAGTGCTTGGCACACAGCACTTGGCATGCAGCTACAGCAGCCAGTGGCATTTGTTCATGGAAGCTGCTCTTTCCCTACCACACTTTGGCATTGGAAAGCCAGGGTCAGTCATCATCAGGTTTCTTTTGGTGGGAGACCAGAGAAACACCCTTCCTACCTGGAAGTCATGGCCTTCCCACACATCCCATTTCCTGACCCCTTTGGATTCCTGTCCCCCTGGGCCCTTCCCGTCTTCTTCTGTGCATCTTGCACCTTTCCTGGGGCTCTGTCCTTGGTGGCACTGCAGGCAGACGGTCCCCAATGTTCTCAGGGTTGGGAGTCCAGGCCCCACAGGAGGGCACTCCAGCTCTCTGGGAGGGGACCACTCCTGCGAGGGACCCTCTCCTACAACTCCTAACACCAACTGCTCCCCCAGCAGCTCTCAAAGCTGAGCAGGAATGGGGCAGGGAGCTCCCATGTCCATTTTGCTGTGAGACCCCTTGCCACAAGTGCTGAGGCTGCAGCTTCTTTCTTGGAGAACTGCGGTCCCCCTTCACCCACAAGGAAGGACATTGTGCAGGGCACCCTGAATTCAGGGAAGAGGTGCTGGGGGAGTGCAGGGTGGAAAGGACTGTACCTGGCCCTGCATGGTTAGAATTGGAAGAAGATGCCTGTCCATTGCCTACAAAAATTGTTGTAAAACTTAAAAAAACTTTACCTATGATTTACAAAAGCAAAACAGCTAGTCTCATGTGAACTCAAACAGAAATTTCTCTGAGGTGACTATTAAAATTAAGATTTTTTTTTTTTTAGGGTAGAAGCAATCCTTCTTTTTCAAACCCTTGAGCTTTGTGTTCTTTGAATTTCATACTTCACCCTATTTAAGCATAGAAGCCTCTTTTCATACCTACAGGTGTTTATTTTGACAAAGGCACCTATGTGCATTCTAGTCTGGTAGCCTAGAACATCTTCCGAGAAATTGAACTCTACTTGCATCTTGTATTGTGACCAGCCAAACAATTCCTACCATGGAGGAAGGTTCAGGGAAGAACGTAGCCTGTGATGGACCACAGCTGCTGCAAAGCAAGAGGAATTTATCTCAGCACAAAGGGAACCAGAGGGTAGCCTTTGTTTTAGGCCACCCTCCAGACTCATGTAAACACCTGAAGGCTGGAAATAAATTCTTGCCGGAGCAGAAATAATTATTGGTAGAGGGAATGTGCACCCCACCTGAGCTGCAACTGGACTAGCAAGCCTTGCTGGTTTAATCCACTGGTTTGCTACTTTCCCAGAGAAATGCAATTTGGTAATGGAACACATTTGAAGAACAAAGAACTGCAAACGTGGTGTGCTTCAAACAAAGATCAGTAGACTTTTCGCCTATGGTATCAACCTCCAAGTATGGGGTAGTAGAACGATGGAGTGGCCGACAGAAACAACAGCTGCACAAGAGTGACTCTTCTCTCATAGAATACTTCAAAGTGGGGATCCCACTTGTGAGAAGTTGTAAGGTGGCTAAATAAGTGACATACTCTTATGGGAAGGCCCATAGATAAGGGGGTTGTGTCAGTAGCTGCATGAATTCCTGTTAAAACAGAAATAAAACCCCATCAAAGTCCTGGAGGTGAGGCTGTGGTTAAACATGCAGCTCAGGGATCAATCTGGGTGACTCTGCTCTTGCCCCATACAAAAGGAGCATGGGATGCTGTAGACACTGAAGGGAGTAAGTTGACCATAAGCGAGGCTTGGGTTATGTCCAAGACCTGGGTGTCTTCTCTTGCAAGGAGATGTGGTGTTACCTGCTAACCGTGGGAACACTGATAACTGGAAAAAAACACCTGAAATGTGTCTCTAACAGGTTCTGCCTTTTTATGTTGCCCATGGGACAACTCGGGTATTGAAGATCAGTCACAAGCCATTTTTAAACACTATAGTTACAAGAGAAACACCATCTGTAATAGCACGAGGTCAAGGACTGATAGTAGGCAAACATGTTACACTAACCCTAAGATCTAAAGTTAGTCTCAGTGTCGCTCTATGTAATGACACACTGGATGGGAAGCTGCACATGGTTTTGACAATAGAGTGAGATGGGTACTCCAGACATGGAAGGCAACAAAAGCTGTTGTAATGTGACCTATGCTTTTGACCAAATCACCACGCAGACTTACTGGTTAACTTCTCATATGGCTGAACATACAATGCCTTTTTTTTTTTTTCACCATTTAATACATCAGTATCACTTGGAGTAACCTTGCATCAACTCGACAGCTTTCTCAGACAGAACACCAAGGTTCCTCAACATCGGTTGGAAACTGGAAAACAGTGGAAAGGGAAGGAACAATGATATGATACAATGAACGTACTCAGTGAGTGAAAGTGTCCAGTGACAGAGCAGCCTGCCCTGAGCTGACACACACCGAAACAGGTTTTCATTTCTTCCTCTCTGCAAGCACCCAATTGTTCCTTTGCTCTTCTCAAGAGACATCCCTGTTCTCCAAAGAGCCTTTCCCCAGGTCAGCGTGTCTATGCTGGCCTGCCCACCACTCCTGCACCCCTCCACTGCGCATTCCTTGGTTTCGCCCTTGACTTTGGGTGACTCCACCTGGTTTTGGGAGTCTCCACTCATTGCCCATCCCAGGCACATGCTGTCCCTGGAGATCTGCTGTGTTCTACTGGTGGCTCCATATTCCCTTCCAGAAGGCTGAGCATCTGTCACCAGCCCTCTAATATGTGAGACAGCCCCAGCAGACACCGCTTGAGCACTCACCCTCTCCAGGACCAGGGGGAACCCCCAAGTAAGGTCTGAATCCAGCCCTCATTCTCTCACACATCACCCTATCAATACATCCTCCTGAGCTCATGGAAAACTCAGGCAAAGCAAAAGGGGCTTTTCGGGGGCAATTCTCAGAGTGCATTCTTGGCTCCTGCTTTGGAAGAAGAGCCCAGTCTTCAGGCAGTGTACTGATGAAATGCCCTTTTATTACAGAGATGCTGCAAGGGAGGCCAGCTCTGGCACAGTGAGCAGCAGATTTACAGAAAGCCTCTGAGTCAGACAGATGGGGTTTGCGCCTCTGGAGAGGTGGGATAAATTCAAACATTTGTTCACAAACATGACTATCGCAGACAGAACTCCCAAAGCACAAGAGTTGCCTGAGATAAACTAGGAGTTGGTTTTGAGGACAGATGGGCAGCTTATTGCTGCTGAACTAGAAGAAGTTGAATCAGTTTCTTCAGTGCCTCCTTCAGCTCCATGTTCCTCGTGCTGTAGATGAGAGGATTCATTGCTGGAGGCACCACCGAGTACAGAACAGCCACCACCAGATTCAGAGATGGGGAGGAGATGGAGGGGGGCTTCAGGTAGGCAAACAGGCCAGTGGCCACAAAGAGGAAGACCACGGCCAGGTGAGGGAGGCACATGGAAAACGCTTTGTGCTGGCCCTGCTCAGAGGGCATCCTCAGCATAACTGTGAAGATCTGCACATAGGACAGCACAATGAAAATGAAACACACAAAGCCTAAAAAAGACTAATCGCACTAAGCCCAACTTCTCTGAGGTAGGAGTCTGAGCAGAAGAGCTTGAGAATCTGGGGAATCTCACAGAAGAACTAGTCCACGACATTGCTTTGGCAGAGCGGTATCGAAAATGTGTTCCCAGTGTGCAGGAGAGCATGGAGAAAACCACTGGCCCAGGCAGCTGCTACCATTTTGACACAAACTCTGCTGCCCATGATGGTCCCGTAGTGCAAGGGTTTGCAAATGGCAACAAAGTGATCATAGGCCATTACTGTGAGGAGATAATACTCTGCTGAACATAAGAAAAAGAAGAAAAATAACTGGGCAGCACATCCTGAGTAGGAAATGGCCCTGGTGTCCCACAGGCAATTGGCCATGGATTTGGGGACAGTGGTGGAGATGAAGCCAAGGTCCAGAACAGAGGGGTTGAGGAGAAGGACGTACATGGGGGTATGGAGGTGGTGGTCGCAGGCTACAGCTGTGATGATGAGGCCATTGCCCAGGAGGGCAGCCAGGTAGATATCCAGGAAGAGCGCGAAGTGCAAGAGCTGCAGCTCCCGTGTGTCTGCAAATGCCAGGAAGAGGAACTCATTGAAGGAGCTGCTGTTGGACATTTGCTTCTTTGGGGCACAGGGGGACTGCCTGAGGAAGGAGACACATTGACAAGTTAGGACAGACTTCGCTGAGCAACTTTCTCATAACTTCCCCCAAACACACAAACATTACTTCTCCCCATCTCAGCAGCAGTGTCACTGAGCTCCATCGCTTGAGCTCTGGTTTGTGCTGGCCAGGTTTGACACAAGGAGTAGGGACCTCTGCCCATGGGCTCCAGAGGAGTCAGCCCTGACCTACAGCACTGTGTAAATGCGAAGAGGGGTGACTAAAATTTATATTTCCAGTTCGAGTCAGATTTCATCCACACATACTGTTGAATGGATTTTCAGCATCTTCACTCCCACTTCTAAATAATGTGGGTTCATTAATAGTTTTAAGGCTTCTTTTGTTTCCTTTAGCTGAACCCCACAACCTTGAGAGCAGAGGGCTGTGCTGGCTGGGAGAGGAGGTGTTAGAGTTGACAGTTTCCTCTCACACTCTGACCATGACTCTGCTGCCTGGAGCCTGCCCCTGCAGGGAGGTGTTTCTCTGTCCCCACGTCTCTCCCCTCTCAGTGCTCACACACCCCATCGCACCTGCTGTGAGCTCAGCTCTGCCCTGCAGAAACCTCCCGGGGGCAGGACACTGCCCAGGGCACCTCCATGTCTGCAGGTGCTATGGAGCAGGGGAGACAAACCTTGCTGAGGCTGGAAAGGTGATGCTGGTTCTGTCCATAGGCTGAGGGGTGGATGGAGGCATTTGCCGAATCCCTCCCAGAACTGTTCCTCTCTCAGTGTCACTGTCTCAGTCCCCTGTCTAAACCTGACAGATCCAATCCCATTTCACCCCAGCCAGAGAGAATCAAACTGAAAGCACAGACTCATGACAGCTCTTTCCCTTTCATGTATCCCCTGCCTTGACCTTCCATTTGGAAAAATCTCATCCAGAAATGTCCTGGGAGTGAGATGGAGCTGTGAGCAGCCCTGACCCACGCAGCATCCTCTGGAGAGGACGTTCAACCTGTCCTGCCAGGGGTCGCTCCTTCCACCAATAGTTTCTCCCCACAGCACTGTGAGGAGCTCCCCGGGCAGGCTGAGTGCAAACCCTCACAGGTGGCAGAGTCACTGCTCCAGGCACACAGCACCCTGGGGCACAGGGACAGTGCTCTGAATTACAGCTCTGGACAGACCTGTGTGCACAGCCTGGCTTCACACCGCTGCAGGATCCCTGGGAGAAGGTAGCAGCATGCCCTGTCCCTGTGACAGTGTGGCAGGGAATCCCTGCTCTGAAGCATCTCCCCATCCTCTGCAAAGGAGAAGCCAGGAGAGCGATCCTTGAAAAAACAATCATGAGCCTGGAATGATTTCAAGACCCCTCCAGGAACCTCAGTAGCATTGCCCTGCAGCCAGAGACTTACCATGCAAAGGGCTGTGAAGATTTCCCCCACAAGCAGCTCTCCTCTGTCCTCCCACTCCACACTGCCTTGCACTTCTCTCTGTCTTCTCTCATCCTCTGGCAGCAGCAGCAGGCAGCACTCGCAGCCCTGCTGCTCTTTGCAGAGGAGCTGCTCCTGCACACAGCTGTCTCTGGGCAGTGCTGCCCGGTTGCCATGAGCTCCCTCCGTCCAAGGAGCCTGGCCCCACTCAGGAGCAGAAGCCCAGCTGAAGGCATGAATTTCTCTGTCCCTTGTGCTCCCTCCTCCTGGGAAATGTTCACTGTAATAAACTAAAATATTCACTGATGGTCCCTCTCTAAACAATACAGAGAGACCAGTTACAGCATTGTCACTTGTTTCATCAGAGGATGGTTATCTACAAGAGATGGAAACATCCCACCCTGGAAATCCATATTACCATGTCTTAACTAGGCAGGACACCCAGAAGTGGACAAGAATGGAGGTCATTCACCCACGGTTCAGCTTTTCATTCAGATGAGTCAGTCTGGGCATCCCATGCCCATTTTGAAGCCCCTGGGCTAGAGTAGGATTCAGATCCCTCCTGTGAGCTCCACAGATGCACAGGAGGTGGGATTCCCCTTGCAAAAAAATGAAGTGTGCACAACACAGATGTCTGCATGGGAGCTCCTTCTCTAAGCTCCCATTATAATCACTGGAGATGGAGGGTGGGAGTCAGCTGCTCAACACACAAACACCTGGTGACACTGGAAGAGACAGCGGTGGACCAAGGCATGTGCCAGAGTCTTCTTGCTCTGATGGAGCAACTATGAGACCCCCATCCTTCTAGAGCATGAGTTGGGGGCCAGGTGGAGAATTCCCTTGGCCAGCTGAAATGACACTAGATGCCTCCTACTACTAGAGCTCCACTCACTATAAAGCTGAGACATAGGGAGATCCCAATGTTACAAACAGCTAATGCAATTCAGTGTAGACACTTGATTTAATGACATACATAGAAATAGGCTGTCAGGGCCATGTTGGATGCCTGGGGTGTCTAGCACATCCACATGACTCTAGTAGTTCCAGCATGGGATTTGCAGGAAGCCATGCCTTTTTTGGAGTGGTTGCTGGGCAAGTGCCCCAGGGCATCTTGGGTTTCCTGTGTGTGTCCAAACAAATGAATCCCACCACTGCCTTTAGGCACTGTCTGTACTGTCTATATCCAAGCATGCTGCACAAATGGGAGACACATCACACCAAGGGCTCCACTCTGGTCTCTGCACTTTCCAGTCCTTCTAGCTCTCCTCCTCCTGAACCCCTTCTCACCCCCCAGGATGATATGAATAGGGACTGGGCTAATGATGTCCTCAGGGTGGCTGGATCACGGAACCAGGGACTTCTTCAGTGGCACCTTGTCCTTCCTGGAGATCAGCTCACCTCTGTCACAGTCCCAGTGGCGCCACAGAGTCAGCTCAGGCAGCAAACCCCTCTCCTGCCATTCCTGCATGGCCCAGCTCTGTTTCTTGCTGGCCTCGGGCACTGCAGGCTTTGCTCTCTTAGAGGGAACCTCCTTCCACCATTACATTGCCACCTGCTATCTGTGCCAGCATGTCACCACTTGCAATCAAAGCCTTTGCATCCATATGGTCCTTGGTAACATGTTTCCCTGTGACAGATCTTCAGTCAGCGCCACAGCTGAGATGCAGAAGCCAAAATATGTGCAAACATATGCAGTCTGGGGTGCAGCCAGGAGCAGATGGAGATGCACAAGCTGTCACAGGACTGCCCCATGGATGGAATAACTGAGATGTGGTTGGATCACTTGCATGACTGGATTCCTTCCATGGCAGGGTGCAAGTTCTTCAGGAGACACCACCAGGGAAGATGAGGAGGGAGATACCCTATGTGTGAAGGGGTAGCTTGGATGTATGCAGCTCTTCCATGGGATGGACCAAGGAAGGCAGCTCTGAACAGCAGAGGAGCTCAGGAAAGCCGGCAGGTCATTAAGCACCCGTCAAGCACAAGAATACTCCCTATGAACAGTTTGTAAAATTAGTAGCCATCTCTGGACCCCAGCTTGGCTAAACAGGGAACTCCCACGTGAACTCCAGGGCAATAAGGCAGCATACAGAAAGGGGTAGAAGGTGGAAGCTGCAAAGGAGGAATTTAAAGATATTGTCCAGCAAAGTAGGGATGGTGTTAAGGAAGCCAAAGCTCTCCTGGGGTAGAGACACTTGTGGGGATGTCAAGGACAGGAAGAAGAGCTGCTGCTGCTGCTTCAGTGACAGTAAAGGAATAAACAAGGAAATATGGGCTCACTGCTGAATTGGGGCAGAGATTCTAGTAGAAGCACATGTAGATATGTCTGAGGAAGTCAAGTCCTTCCTGACTTCAGTCTTCACCAGCAAGGTCTCCTGAGCTGTTGTGCCTAGAGTCAGGACTCCTGAAGAAAAAAAACACCCCGCAGTGCCTAAGTCTTGAGTGAGGAACGACTTGCAAGGAACTCAACCCATACGTCTATGGGATTGGATGGCTGGCATCCATGGACATTGAGAGAGCTGGCTGCTGTGACAGCAAGGCTGCTCGCTGTCATCTTTGAAAGGTTGTAGAGATCAGGGGAGGTCCCAATGAGCAGAAGAAGGAAGAGGTTCTGCCCATCTTCAAAAAAGGCCACAAGGACAACCTGGGGAGCTGCAGGCCGTTCAGCCTCACATTGGTGAGGAGTGTGTCATGGAGCCAGTCCTCTCCAATCACATTTCTGGGCACATGAGGGAGAAGAAGGTGTCTGGGAACAGTCAGCATGGAGTTACCCAAGGTAAATCATTCCTCAGCAATCTGATTGCCTTCTGTGATAAAAGACCAGTGCTTGTGGAGGAGAGGAGAGTAGTGGATGTCCAGTAGGCATCTAGAAGGGCAAAAAACTGCTTGGATGATCGAGCTCAGAGGGTTTTCATGAATGGGTCATGCTTTACCAGGAAGCCAGGCAAATGTGGGGTATGCGGGAGTGTATACTCCACATCCTATCCGGTTTGAGAGGTTCATCAATGACCTGCAGAATGGAAATCCCATCACTTTTGTAGATGACACCTAACTGGGTGGAAAAGTCATAAGCTCAAGGGCTGCCATTCAGAGGGACCTCAGCAGGCAGTAAGAATGGGCTGTCAGGAATTTTGTGAAGTTCAGCTAGGACAAATGCCAAGTCCTGCACATGGACTAGAGCAACACCCTGCAGTGATACAGGCTGGGGAGTGCCCAGCTGGGCAGCAGCTCTGTGGAGAAGGATGTGGGAGTCTTTGTGGGCAGGGAGCTGAACGTCAGCCAGCAGCATGCCCTGGCAGCAAAGGAGGCCGCAGCATCTTGGGCTGCACAGTCAGGAGATTGAAGGAGGCGATTATCCCCCTCTACTCAGCATCGTTAGAGCCCATCTAGGTACTGCATCCAGTTGGGGCTCCCTGTAGAAGAACACTGTTTGTGAATTGGAGTGAGTTCAGTGGCAGGCCTCCAACGTTGTTGGGGGCTGCAGCACTTGCCTGGTGAGGGAACAGGGCTTGTTCAGCACAGAGAAGGGAAGGTTTTGGGGAGGACTCATAGCAGCTTCCCAGCTCAAGGTTGCCACTGATAATGAACCAGGTTTTTACAGGGATTCATGGCAGGAGAATGAGAGGCAACGGTTTTAAGCTGAAACAAGTGCAGTCAAAATTGTATATAAGGGAGAAAAATCAATGAGGATCCTGCAGCATTTGAAGTGGGATCCAGAGGGGTTATGGACTCTCTCTTCTTGGAGGCTTGCAGGACGCAGCTGGACAAAGCCCTGAGGAATGTGGTGTGAGTTCAGTGTTGATCCCTATGTGAGCAGGAGGTTGGATTAGAACCTCCCAAGGTCCCTTCCAGCCTGAATGATTTTGTGAATTTGTCCTCTCTGCCGAGAGCCACTGCAATTCTTGCAGGCGGGAAATCCTTTTCTGCACATGGGTTAGCACCTGACATGGCCTCCCCAGAACCAGCCCCTCCTAGTGGTGGGAGGTTGCCTCTTGGGCCTGAAAGGTTTTCAGTTCAAGGTTTCATTATGAGTGATTGCTTGTCCTCAGTGAGCCCTCTTCACAGCCTACAACACCTGTACAATACAACATGATACCAAATGAGTATGATACAAACAAAATGTCATGGCATGAGGGTGATGGCACTCTAATGTGCCTAAGGTCTTTAGCAAATGCAAAAATATCCTTACCCAGCCGGGGCTGTGCCCCACGTGGGGGTCAGCAAACAGCCATGCTCTGATATCTGCCAGGCTCTGGTGCAGAAAAGAAGTCATGCAAGGCTGGCCTTTTCCCCTCTGTCAGGATAGAGAGATCTGCAGGAGGATGGAGCTGGCCATGGATGACCCCACAGCTGGGGTGAGCAGGCAGCATGGGAAAGGGGCTGGATGTGAGGGGCTGGTCTGGGATGATGGCCCTGGGGGAGCTTCCCCAGTGTGTCCGTGCAACACAGCAAAGAACCTGGGTTCTTCTCTCCTGCACCTGCCATGTCCTGGTGCCTTTCCCAGGAGACCTGCATTTGCCCTGCAAATACATGGCTGTGTGCTCCCACACTGTCGTTCACACACAGTAGCTGCCTGATGACATTTTTCCTCTCCTGGGCCCTTCCCAGCCTAGACCAGACACTCCCCAGCTCTCCCCACCTTCCCTGCCCTCTCCCCAGACCACCCAGCAGAGCAGCCCAGGCTAGCGGTGGCCCAGCAGCAGTGCCCGCCACAGGGGGCTGCAGAGCTCTGGGCACTCAGTCCTCAGCCCCGGCCCCTTTGAAGGGCACAGCAGGTCCTGGGGGGCAGAGAGGGGTGTCAGCCTGCCCATCAGCTACCGGACTGGGGGCCAGCAATGGCACAAGGAAATGGAAGCCAGTCACTCCATGTCTCCACTGCTGTTGTGACCAGGAGATCCTTAACCCTGGCTGCCTGCAGCCCCTCTGGCCAGTTCCTCTCCTCAGGACAGCACACGAGTCCTGGCCCCGGGGCTCCTCAGGCAGCTCCAGTGACAGGGCAGCCTGCCCTGAGCTGACACACACACAAACAGGTTTTCATTTATTCTTCCCCACAAGCACCCAATGGCACCTTTGCTCTTCTCCAGAGACATCCCTGTTCTCCAGAGAGCCTTTCCCCAGGTCAGTGTGTCCATGCTGTCCTGCCCAGCCATTCCTGCACCCCTCCGCTGTGCTCCCCGGGCTGGTGGTGCTGCTCTGCAGGGCGAGCAGGCTGTGGGGCCCCGGGGTGACTCCACACTGGCCGTTTTGGTCAGGGTAAGATGCAGCTGGCCCAGCATCACTGCACCTGACAACCCCCTCCCCAGGCATTTGTAGCTGTGGAAGATGCTCAGAGCAATCACAAGGCATTTCCAATGGCTCAGGATGGGGTCAGGTGTGTCACTGTATCCAGTCATGGTTTTTCAGTGTTGGCAGCTCTTGAGGCTGCCTTCCCTGTGCCTGATGAGTCCCCACTGCCTCTCCTGAGAATGCAGAGTCCTAATTTGGTGCATTCCTTGGTTTGGCCCTTTACTTTGGGTGACTCCACTTGGTTTTGGGAGTCTCCACTCATTGCCCATCCCAGGCACATGCTGTCCCTGGAGATGCCCTCTGCTCTCCGGGTGGCTACATATTGCCTTCCAGAAGGATGGGCATCTGTCACCAGCCCTCTAATATTTGAGACAGCCCCCAGCAGATACCTCTTGAGCACTCACCCTCTCCAGGAGCACCGGACACCCCCAAATGAGGGCTGAATCAAGCCCTCGTTCACTCACACATTCACCCTATGAGCACATCCTGCTTAGCCCATGCAAAACCCAGTCACGGAAAAAGGGGCTTTTCAGGTGCAATTCCCTGAGTGCATTCTTGGCTCCCACTTTGGAAGAAGAGCCAAGTCTTCAGACAGTATACTGATGAAATCCCCTTTTATTACAGAGATGCTGGAAGGCAGGCCAGCTCTCACACAGTGCTCAACAAATTTAAACAAAGCCTCTGGGTCAGACAGACAGGGTTTGGGCCTCTGGAGAGGTGGGATGAATTCAAATTTCTCTGTAAAAACATGACTATCACAGACAGAAGTCCCAAAACACAAGAGCTGTCTGAGAAAAACTGGAAATGGCTTGTGAGGAAAGATGGGCCACTTATTGCTACTGAGCTAGTACCAGCTGAATGAGTTTCCTCACTGCATCCTTGAGTTCCTTGTTCCTCATGCTGTAGATGAGAGGGTTCACTGTTGGAGGCACCACCGAGTACAGAACAGTCACCACCAGGTCCAGAGCTGGCAAGGAGCGTGAGGGGGGCTTCAAGTAGGCAAAGATGATAGTACTGACAAACAGGGAGACCATGGCCAGGTGAGGGAGGCACATGGAAAAGGCTTTGTGCCGCCCCTGCTCAGAGGGCATCCTTAGCACAACAGTGAAGATCTCAACATAGGACAGCACAATGAAAAGAAAACACCCAAAAACTAAACAGACAGCAACCACAAGAAGCCCAACTTCCCTGAGGCAGGAGTCTGAGCAGGAGAGCTTGAGGAGCAGGGGAATCTCACAAGAAGAACTGGTCCACTGTGTTGCCTTGGCAGAGGGGTATTGAAAATGTGTTCCCAGTGTGCAGGAGAGCATTGAGAAAGACACTGGTCCAGACAGCTGCTGCCATTTGGACACAAGCCCTACTGCTCATGAGTGTCCCATAGTGGAGAGGTTTGCAGATGGCAAGAAAGCGATCATAGGACATGAGAGTGAGGAGAGAATACTCTGCTGAAATGAAGAAAAAGAAGAAAAATAACTAGGCAGCACATCCTGAATAGGAAATGGCCCTGGTGTCCCACAGGCAATTGGCCATGGATTTGGGGACGGTGGTGGAGATGGAGCCAAGGTCAAGGAGGGAAAGGTTGAGGAGGAAGAAGTACATGGGGGTGTGGAGGTGGTGGTCGCAAGCTACAGCTGTGATGATGAGGCCATTGCCCAGGAGGGCAGCCAGGTAGATGCCCAGGAAGAGCAGGAAGTGCAAGAGCTGCAGCTCCCGTGTGTCTGCAAATGCCAGGAGGAGGAACTGGTTGAGGGAGCTGCTGTTGGACATTTCGCTCATTCTGGGCTTTGGGGGCTGTCCACGGAACAACAGATAGAGACAAATTAATACAGACTTCTCTGAGGAAAGCTTTTTCCTAAAACCCTCCCAAACACACACACGTTACTTCTCCCCATGTCAGCAGCACCGTCACTGAGCTCCATCGCTTGAGCTCTGGTTTGTGCTGGCCAGGTTTGATATGAGGAGCAGGAGCCTCTGCCCGTGGGCTCCAGAGGAGTCAGCCCTGACCTACAGCACTGTGTACATGGGAACTGGGGTGACTAAACTGTTATAATCCCAGTTCCACCCAGATTTCATCCACACATACTGTTGAATGGATTTTCAGCATCTTCACTCCCACTTCTAAATAATGTGGGTTCATTAATAGTTTTAAGGCTTCTTTTGTTTCCTTTAGCTGACCCTGTCACACCTGAGGAGGATTCCTGGAGGTAGAAATCCTCAGCAATGCTGCTGCACTCAGAGTGAGCAGCTGTGATTCCGGAGAGGCAAAAGGATTCACTCTGGCTTGAGTGCAGAAGGAACAGAGCTGGCCTGTCCATCTGCCTTGTTCAGAGCTGCCCTGTGCTACCACCTTGGAGGTGGAGGACAGTTGCACTCGTGTTACTCGAAAAAGAAACGACACTTGTGAGCAGAGGAATCCACTGGCAAAGTGCTGGCAGTCCACTGGCAAGGACATGTCTGCAATGCAGGACCCACAGGGTCAGTGTCTGAACTGCATCAGAAACCTCCCTGCCCAGAGAGTCCAAGGGGAAGCACAAGGGCAGCATGGGCAGGTGGGAAACATGCAGCAATACCATGATATTTGTGCCAGGGAGGCAGGGCCAGGGAGGGACAGAGGGGCACTCAGGAGTGTCTCCTCTCCAGCATGTCCAGCTGCTGAGGAAACAACTCCTGCCCTGGACCCCACAGGCTTGAGAGCAGAGGGCTGTGCTGGCTGGGAGAGGAGAGGAGGTGCTGGAGTTGACGGTTTCCTCTCACACTTTGAGCATGACTCTGCTGCCTAGAGCCGTCCCTGCAGGGACCTGTTTCTCTGTCCCCACGTCTCTCCCCTCTCAGTGCTCACACACCCCATCGCACCTGCTGTGAGCTCAGCTCTGCCCTGCAGAAACCTCCCGGGGGCAGGACACTGCCCAGGGCACCTCCATGTCTGCAGGTGCTATGGAGCAGGGGAGACAAACCTTGCTGAGGCTGGAAAGGTGATGCTGGTTCTGTCCATAGGCTGAGGGGTGGATGGAGGCATTTGCCGAATCCCTCCCAGAACTGTTCCTCTCTCAGTGTCACTGTCTCAGTCCCCTGTCTAAACCTGACAGATCCAATCCCATTTCACCCCAGCCAGAGAGAATCAAACTGAAAGCACAGACTCATGACAGCTCTTTCCCTTTCATGTATCCCCTGCCTTGATCTTCCTTTTGGAAAGTCTCCTCTAGAAATGTCCTGCGAGTGAGATGGAGCTGTGGGGCAGCCCTGATCCACGCAGCATCCTCTTGACAGGAGGCTCAAGCTGCCCTGCCAGGGATCTCTCCTCCCACCCAGAGCTTCTCCCTGTTGTGAGCTCCCCGGGCAGGCTGAGTGCTGACCGTTGTGGGCAGCAGAGTCACTGCTCCAGGCACACAGCACCCTGGGGCACAGGGACAGTGCTCTGAATTACAGCTCTGGACAGACCTGTGTGCACACCCAGGCTTCACTCCCCTGCAGTGTCCCTGGGAGAAGGTAGCAGGATGCCCTGTCCCTGTGGCCCTGTGACTGGGAATCCCTGCTCTGAATCATCTCCTCCTCCTCTGTAGAGGTGAAAGTGATAGAGCGATCCTTAAAAATCCAGTCATGTGACTGGATGGGTTTCAAGACCTTTCCAGGAACATCAGTAGCATTGCCCTGCAGCCAGAGACTTACTGTGTCAAGGGATGTGAAGATTTCTCCCACAAGGAGCTTTCTGTCCCTCCGCTGCACACTGCCTTTCACTTCTCCCTATCTTGTCTCATCTTCTGGCAGAAATTGCAGGCAGTGCCTGGAGCCCTGCTGCTCTTGGCAGAGGAGCTGCTCCTGACAGTGCTGTGTCTCAGCAGTGCTGCCTGGTTGCCATGAGCTCCCTCCATCCCCAGAGCCTGGCCCCACTCAGGACCAAAGGCCCAGCTGAAGCCATGAATTTTTCTGTCCCTTGTGCTCCCTCCTCCTGGGAAATATTCACTGAAGTAGACTAAAATAATCACTGATGGTCGCTCTCTAAGCACTGAAGGAAGACCGATTCCATCATTGCAATTTGTCTCATCAGAAGATGGTTATCCATGAAAGGTGGAAATGTCCCACTCAGGAAGCCCCTAGTCCCATCTCTTAGCTAGGCAGGACACCTAGATGGGTGTAAAAACAGAGCTCTTTTTCCCATTGTTCAGGTATTGATTCAGATGAGTCAGTTTGGGTTTCTCAGGCTGGTTTAGAACACCCTGGGCTGGCATAGGATTCAGATCCTTCCTGTGAGCTCCACAAAAAACACACAGGAGATGGGATTCCCCTTGCCCAGGCAGAAGTGAGCACAGCACAGATGTCTGCATGTAAGATCTTGGTCTATGCTCCCATTATAATCACTGGAGATGGAGGGTGAGAGTCACTTGCTCACACACAAACACCTGGTGACATTGGAAGAGACAGATGTGCTGGAGGATATGTGCCAGTGTCTGCTTGCTCTGATGGAGCAAGTGTGACACCTACATCCTTCTAGAGCATGAGGTGGGGTCAGGTAGGGAATTGCCTTGGCCACCTTCAATGATACTAGATGCCCACTGCGACCAGAGCTCCACTCACTAGGAAGCTGAGATACATGCAGATCACAACATTGCGAAGAGCTGACATCATCCAGTGCTGGCACTTGATTCAGTGACATAGAAATAGGCCTGCAGGGCCATGTCGGATGCCTGGGGGGTCCAGCACAAGCACATGTCTCTAGCAGATACACCATGGGACCTCTGGGAAAACCATGGCCCTTTGGAGTGGTTGCTGGGCAAGTGCCCCAAGGCAACTCTGGTTTCCTACCTGTTGCCAAACAAGCAGATGCCACCACTGCCTCTAGGCCAAGTCCCTCCGATCTACAGCCAAGCATGCTTCATAAATGGGAGAGGCACATCCCATCAAGGTCTCTGCTCTAGCCTCTGCACCCTTAAAACCTTCTAGCTTTCCTCCTCCTGAACCTCTTTTCACCCCCAGGTGATATGAACAGGAACTGGGCTAATGATGACCTCAGGGTGGCTCGATCACAGACTGCCCAGGCCCAGGGACTTCTTCAGTGGCACCTTGTCCTGCCTGGAGATTGGTTCACCTCTGTCACAGGCACCAAGGTGCTACAAATCAGCTCAGGCAGCCAGCACCTCTCCTGCCATTCCTGCACAGCCCAGCTCTGTTTCTCCCTGGCCTTGGGCACTGCAGGGTTTGCTCTCTCAGTGGGAACCTCCTTGCACCATTACATTGCCACCTGCTATCTAGGCCAGCGTGGCTCTGCTCTGAAGTGGGGCCATTGCGCACACAGTGTCCTTGGCTCTTGGTAACAGGTTTCACCACAACCAGTCTCCTCCTCTCTGTGCCACATCTGATGCTATGCAACCCCAATATACACAAGTGCATTCAGCCTGGGGCACAGAGAGGAGCAGATGGAGATGCACGAGCTGTCACAGGACTGAAACATGGTTGGAATGACTGAGATGCAGTGGGACCACTACCATGACCAGAGGGCTGTGATGGCAGGGTACAAGCTCTGCAGGCAAGACCATTAGGGAAGATAAGCAGGGGGGGATGCCCTTGGTGTGAAGGGACAGCTCAGATGGATGGAGCTCTTGCATGGGATGGACATGGGTTTGGGTGAGAGCTTGTGCATGAGCATCAGAGTAAAGGTGATGTTATGATGGGAGTTACAGACCACCCGATGAGTATGAGGAGGTGGGTGCAGTCTCCTTTAAGCAACCTGAGGAAGTCAGTGGGTCACAGGGCCTGGTTCTTAAGGGGGGACTTTAATCTCCCTGACATTCATTGGAAGGGCAAACAGGAGGGTGCAAGCAGTCCAGGAGATTTCTGGAGGGTGTCAGGGACAGCTTCCAAGCACAGCTCCCTGATGGGCCAAGTTGGGTGACGCTCACATGGATCTGGTACTCACACAAGGAAGAACTGATCAGGGCCGTGATAATCTCTGGAAACGTTGGCTGCAGTGACTATGGAATAGTGGAGTCCCAGATTGTGAAGGCAATGAGGGATACAATAAGGCATTATGATAAGATGGGTAGAATACCGGGTGGGTAGAAAGCAGTTTGGATGATGGAGCTCAGAGGTTTTTTTGTTTTGTTTTGTTTTGTTTTGTTTTGTTTTGTTTTGTTTTGTTTTGAATGGGTCATGCTTTACCAGGAAGCCAGATAAAGGTGGAGTATGCAGGGGTCTATACTGGGACCTGTCCTGTTTGACAGGTTCACCAGTTACCTGGAGGATGCAACTCTCATCACATTTGTAGATGACACTTAGCCAGGAGGAACAGTCATATGTTTGAGGGCTGCCATTCAGGTGGGCCTCAGCAGGCAGGAGGAATGGACTGTCAGAAAATTCAACAAGGACAAATGCAGGTCCTGTGCCTGGGGTAGACGAATACACTGCAGTGATATGGGCTGGGGAGTGCTCTGAAGAATAAGGACCTGGGTGTCTTTGTGGGCAGCAAGCTGAACATTAGCCAGCAGCATGCCCTGGAAACAAAGGAGGCCACAGCATCTTTGTTTGCATGAACAGGAGCACAATCAGGAGAGGGAGGGAAGTGATTAACCCCCTTACTCAGCACTTGTTAGAGGCCATCTAGATACTGCATCCCGTTGGGGCTCCCTGGAGAAGAATGCTGTTGATCACATGGAGTGAGTCCAGTGGCAGGCCCCCAAGGTGGTTGGGGGCTGGAGCACTTGCACTGTGAGGAGAGGCTGAGGGAATGGGTTGGTTCAGCACAGAGAAGGGAAGGTTTTGGGGGTTCCCAACTCAAGATTGCCACTGATAAGGAACCAGGTTTTTACAGGAGTTCATGGCAGGAGAATGAGAGGCAACGGCTATAAGCTGAAAGAAGTGCAGTCAAAATTGTATAGAAGGAAGAAAAATCAATGAGGATCCTGCAGCATTTGAAGTGGGGTCCAGAGGGGTTATGGACTCTCTCTTCTTGGAGGCTTGCAGGACGCAGCTGGACAAAGCCCTGAGGAATGTGGTGTGAGTTCAGTGTTGATCCCTATGTGAGCAGGAGGTTGGATTAGAACCTCCTAAAGTCCCCTCCAGCCTGAATGATTTGGTGATTTTGTCCTCTCTGGCGAGAGCCACTGCAATTCTTGCAGGCAGCAAATCCTTTTCTGCACGTGGGTTAGCACCTGACATGGCCTCCCCAGAGCCATGCTCTCCTAGTGCTGTGAGGTTGCCTCTTGGGCCTGAAAGGTTTTCAGTTCAAGGTTTCAGTATGAGTGATTGCTTGTCCTCAGTGAGCCCTCTTCACAGCCTACAACACCGGTACGTTACAACACAATGCCAAATGAGTGTGACATATGCAGAAAATCATGTTGTGAGGGTGACTGCACTCTAACATCCATGAGGTCCTTTGCTGATCCAATAATATCCAGAAGGACTGGAAGAGCCTTAAACCTCCTAGGCACACTTAGGTAATGTTGACTTTGTCACTATGTCAGTCTGAGGGAGTCTGAGCTGCGTTTGTTCAGCCTGGAGAAGGGATGGCTTTGGGGACACCTAAGAACAGCCTCCCCATACCCACCAGGACCTCACCAAGAAAATGGAGCCAGGTTCTTCACCACTGTGCATGATGGGAGGATGAGGCCCAATGGGCATTAGCTGAAACAAGAGCTGTCAGGCTGGGTGTAAGGAAAAACATTTGACCCATCCAGACAGCCAAGCACTGGGGCAGGTTGCCCTGAGAGGCTGTGCCATCTCCATCCTCAGAGGTTTTCAAGTCCTCAATGAGTAAAGGCCTGAGAAATCCGGACCTGATAGCTGACTGTGCTGTGGGAAGGAGGTTGGGCTTGGGATATCCTGAGGTCCCTTCTAGCCGGAAAGATTCTGCATTTCCTTCTACACTGCGTCTTCTCTTTTTGAACTTAGGGAAAAACTTCAGCTTCCCCATGATCATGGAAGTGTGTCAGAAACAAGTATGACCCGATCAACTGCATGTTCCCTGTCCTGCTCCGGTCAGAGTCATTCAGGTTCCAGACTGCTTGGCAGGTATCCCCAAATAGCCATGATTGTTCTTTTGCTTCACCATTTATTCCATTTTTCCCTCTTTTCCCCCTTCCAAGTTCTTCTCCTTTAACATCCTGATACCCTCCCATGCTGTCAGCCAACCCCTCTTTACCCTTTCCCCCTTGACCCTGGATTTGCTTTCTTTGTACATTCACTTGGCTTTTCTGAGATGCTTGCCATGGTGATGCCTACCTTTGCCAGCAGTCCCTTTAAACAACTACCTCCTTTTTTTATGTGCAGTGTCCTGCAGGTCCTCCTGCTGTTATCCTGTCAGAGGCACCGCAGGACAGGATGAGCCATCTGCACACACTCATTTACAGCTGACACAAGGGAACTTTAGTCCAGAGGGGCTCTGAGAAACTTGGGGATTTGGCCAACAGAAACCTCATGCTGTCGTACAAGGAGAAGTGGTAGGTCCTGCATCGGGGGACAGAACAGCCCCTGCTGTTCTGGCACCTGACCATCAGAGGAGTGACCCTGAGGAGAAGGGCGTGGATGTTACAAGGGATGCCATAGAGCCAGTGGTGCATGCTCACTGCAGATGAGGCCAGCTACATACGAGGCTGCTTCAGGAAGAGTGTGGCCACCCAGACAAGTGGAATTATTATGCCCCTCGACTCAGCCCTGGTATGGCCACATCTGGAATATTGTGTCCCAGTGTGGACTGCCCAGTGCTGGAGGAACGGGGAGCAACTGGAGAGGGTCCAGAGGAGTCTTCCAAGATGGGGTTAGTGTCCTGAAGCACAGCGCCTGTATGGAGAGGCTGAGGGATGTGGGCTTCTTCAGCCTGGTGAAATGGAGGCAAAGGGCGGTACAGTAGTAGCCTCCAAGTGCTTGAAGAGATCATGAATCTTTTCTTGGTAGAGGGAAACAGCATGAGAAGGGGAAACCAGGCTAAAATGGGAACTCACAACTCAGCTCCAGGGCAATAAGGCAGCATACAAGAAGCAGAAGGAAGGATATGCAGCAAAGGAGGAATTCAAAAATATTGTCCAGTAAAGGAGGGATGGTGTTAGGGAAGCCAAAGCTCTCAGAGGGTACACACTGGCAGGGGACATCAAAGGCATGAAGAAGAGCTGCTATTGCTTCAGGAACGGTAAAGAATAAAAGGAAAATGGTGGCACCTTGCTGAAGGGGGCAGAGAATCTAGTAAGAGCAGATGTAGGGAGGTCTGAGGAGCTCAGTGCCTTTTTGGCTTCCGTCTTCACCAGCAAGGTCTCCTGGGCTGTTGTGCCTAGAGTCAGGGCTCCAGACGAGAAAAGCAACCAACAGTGCATGAGGGCTGAGTGAGGGATGACTTGCAAGAACTCCAGCCCTACAAGTCAGTGCGCTTGGAATGGCTGCACCCAAGGACATTGAGAGAGCTGGCCGCTGTGATAGCAAGGCTGCCCTCTTTCATCCTTGAGTGGTCGTGGAGATGGGGTGAGGTCCCAATAACTGCAGAAAGGCAAATGTTACATGCACTGTCAAAAAAGGCCCAAAGGGCAACCCAGGGAATGACAGGCCGTTCAGCCTCAATTGGTTGAGGAGTGTGTCATGGATTGAGTCCACTCATTTCTGGGCACATGAGATGAGGGAGAAGAAGGTGATAGAGAAGAGTCAGCATGGATTTGCCCAGGATAAATTGTGCCTCACCACCTGATTGACCTCTATGATTGCATAGATCTGTTTGTGTTTGGAGAGCAGAAAATGTCTTTCGACTTGTTTTGAGCAAGGTGTTTGACACTGTCTCCCACAATATTCTTGCATGCACGTTAGAATATTACAGTCTAGAAGAGCAAACAGCTGGATGGGTAAAAAGCTGCTTGGATGATCAGAGGCTGAGAGGGCAGTGGTGAATGGGTAGTACTCTTCCTGGAGGCCATGGAGAAGTGGAGCACCACAGGGTCTCTCCAGGAGCTTGTCCTGTTTATCATCTGTATTTGTTATATGCAGGAAGCAACACTCATCATGCTTGTAGATGACCCCTAACTGGAGGTAGATGTGGGGGGGGGGCAGTGCTATGTTTGAGGGCTGCCATTCAGAGGGACCTAGACAGGCAGGAGGAATGGGCTGTCGGGAACCTCATGGAATTCAACGAGGACAAATGACAGGGCTTGCACCTGCAATAAACCAACACCCCACTGTGTCACAGGCTGCGGCCTGAGGGCCTGGGGAGCAGCTCTGTGGAAAAGGACCTGAGGGTGCTGGGGGACAGGAGGCAAAACATGAGCCAGCAGCGTTCCCTGGCAGCAAAGAAGGCCAGAAGCATCGTGGGCTGTATGAGCAGGAGCACAGCCAGGAGGTCAAGGGAAATGGTGATCACCTTCTAGTCAGTATTCATTAGACACCATCTAGAACACTGCATCCAGGTTTGGGTTCCCAGAACAAGACAGAGGTTGATAACTGGGAGCGACTCTGGCCGAGGGCCCTCACCGTAGTCGGGGAGGTGGAGCACTTGCTCTGTGAGGAAATGGGGCTGGTTCCACTTGGAGAAGAGATGGCTTTGGAGGGATCTCATAGCACCCTTCCAATGGCTACAAGGAGGTCCTCAAGAAGATGGGGACAGGCTCTTCACCAGGGTGCATCGTGGGAGGACAAGAGACAATGGGCATAAGTTGGAAGAAGAGACGTTCGTGCAGGAGATAAGGAAAAGCTTTTCCACTACAAGGATGGTCAAGCTTTGGAAGTAGTTGCCCAGAGAGGCTGTGCAGTGTCCTGCCTTGGAGGTTTCCAAGACCAGACTGGATGAAACCCACAGCAACCTGGTACGACCCCAGAGCTGACCCTGCTGGGAGCAAGGAGATTGAGCTAAAGACCTCCTGAGGTCCCTTCCACCCTGAAGGAGTCCATGATTCTTCCCACTCTCAAGCTTCTCTTGTGGATGTCAGCGAAAGCACACAGCTGCCCTGTGACAGTGGAAGCAGGCCAGCCTTCTTGTCCTCCTCCAGTCAGAATTATTCAAATGCAAGGCTTCTTGCCAGGAATCCCCAAGACAGCCCTGATCAATCCTTTGCTTCACTTCTAATTTCCTTGTTTTTTCTTCCACCCCTCCTAAGTCTGTCTCTTTTATCATTCTGAGCCCGATCCCTATAGCCCACTCCACCCCTGATCACTCTGAGCTCATTGGCACTGTTTTTTTTTGTTTTGTTTTGACACAGAGGAGCTTCAGTCACGAAGGATCTTGAGAAACTTAGGTGATTCAGACAACAGATACCTTATGAAGATTCAAAAGAGAAGTGTCAAGTCCTGTGCCAGGCAGGAATAATCCTGTCCATGAGGAGAGGTTCAGGGACCTGGGCTTCTTTATGCTACTGAAATGGAGGCAAAGGGCAGTAGAGTAGGAACCTGTGACTGCTTGAAGGGTGGTTTCAGAGATGATGGAGCTTCTCTTGGTAATGGGAAAGAGCATGAGAAGGAGAAAAAGACACAAAGAGCAGCTTGTGGGGTCTGGCTGTGACATTAGGAAAAGTAAATATCACTCAAAGGGTAGTGCTGTGGTGCAACAGGTCACCCAGAGGGAGTCTGTGATCAGACCCTGGCTTTGTGTTTCAAGGAAAAGCAAGGGAGGACAGGAAGACATCAGGAGAGGTGGGGAGATCCCAGAGTGAGACCAAGGTGGGGAAGCAGTTTGGGTGTGTACAGTCTGCAGGGAAAGAGGCACAGGCATGGGAAAGCATAGGCCAGCCTGTGGTGGAGATGACCCAGAGCACTGCCAAGGCTGAAAACTCAAAAAACAGCTAGGTCTTTCTCCTCTTCTCTACGGCTGGTGTCTCTGCCACCAAGGCCCACGAGAAGATGCCATTCCTTAAAGCACTGTGGCCTTGCTACCTCCTTGTCCCTTGGGAGTCCAGGAGGTGCCGTATCGTGGTCCTGCACTTAGCCTTGTACATCACATGTGCATACTGCCCCCAGGAAGAGCCCTGAGCAATGCAGGATGGAAAGCATCACCCTACCCAGGTGCTGGCTGTCAGGGCCTGATCGCTCTGCTTGATAATACACATCAAGGCTGACTTGGCATCAGAGCCACCCTCACATTGCCTTTGCCTACCTGCAATCAGGGCCTCCAACCTTTGGCTCTAAGCAGCCCCTGGGGAGACTTTGTTGATTATAGCCCTCAGTGGGACCCATTATGCTCCAAGAAACTTGTGATTTCCTTCTTGAGAGGGTTCTTCAGTCTCTTCTCAGCATCTGAGGTTCATGGGCTCAGCACCAAATACACCCAAGTGGTCATTAAAATGCAAAAATCCCTAAGCAGCCATGCCTCTTTCCATAATTTTCTTCAGTTTGTCAATTCTTGTGGGGTCAATTGGAAAGTTTGCAGGTGTGTATTGAAATTAGGCAGATTTCAATGAGCATCTAAACAAGAAAGTTGTCTGCTTCTTTAGCTTTCTTGATTCTTCAGTTTTCAGAATAAGTCACACCCACATTCTCCAATTCATACTGACCCACAGTGTCTCCTAATGAAGTCTGGACATGTAGGCAAAGCAGTATTTTTGATAGGAGACATGTATGGAGAACCTTCCTCCCCAACTCCCCAGCCCTGCCATTTCCCTCACCAGCCACTGGGGACTTAGATCACTCTTGTGAAAATCAAACCTTTTGCCACTCAAGGCTGTAGCTGAATGTTACAGCTCATGTTCACCAATTCCCACCTGCTTTCCTCTGAAAACTAGCTGCTGACACAGACAATTTGTCTTAATTGCAAACAATCAACAATAAAATTTGGAACAGTTTAATAAAAGATAAAAGTCACTCCTCAATTGCATGTTTAGTCCCAGGTGCTTCCAGTGAGCTCCACTGCCCACAAGACATAACCTTCCTTGAAATGTTTTCCACAGATAGACAGGAAAGGATAGACAAGAAACACAGCAAAGTTGCTGGCTGAAGAGTCAAGGAGACTGCTGAAAGACGAGGCAAGCTTCAGACTCCCAGCAGCTCAGAGCAGCAACTGGAGAGCTGAGATGTACCTGAATGACAAAGAGTAAGGGAAAAAGGAGAACTGGGAAACTATGGAAAATACATATGTGCAGATGGTCTGATGCAAAGATGCCTTTAGAAATTATTAATTTAATCAGAATATGTGGAAATATGTGAGAGAGCACTGAGATTACATCACAGACTAATAGACAGAGCAGTGGAAACAGAAGGTCAAGGGAAAATCAATATTTCTTCTCCCAAGATTAATACTTCTCCTGAAGATTTCCACTCTTTCATCACAGGAAAACATTGACATTAAAATTAGCCAATCATTTGAGCTGAGGAAAAAGTGCGCATATTTTTGAAATGTTGAAAACAGTTCTTCACCTTTCCAGGCAGAGCTCAGCTGTCCAACCACAAGCACTCAGGGGCACTTGGAGAGGCCCCGGTGTCTCTGAGGGACCTGCCTGGGCCTGCCAGCTCTCACAGGGGACCTGCAGGAGACCGGTGCCCCTTGGAGCTGGAGCTGGAGACTGGGCAGAGGGGACCAGGGCACCTGCAATGGCAACAGCCACCCGTGACCCTGTGACTGCATCCCACCCCAGTTCTGAAAATCTCTTTCCTTTTCAGACAGAAAGATAATGCATAATCTCCCCAGAAGACTAGTGTACTAAAACAGAACAAATCAAGTGAGATAATGATAAAAAAATTAAAAGGTGGAAAGTATATAAAAGCATTTTTTCCTTTAAATCTTTGTCTGAATTTCTTTCTTGTTTCATTTTTAATGTCCTTTTATAAACTTTTCTGTTATAATCAGGCCTACACCACTAAACAGGATATTTCTGTGTCTCACACAGAGCCTGGAGCTCAGAAGACCACCCCCTGCCCATGGCTGCCCATGCCACCCCTCACTCTTTGCACAGAGCATGTGGCACTCTGAGGTGTCAGGCTCTCTCGACTGGTGAGGAAAGCTGGGTGACCAGCTTCAAGGAATTGCTCTATTTTTGGATGGCCAAATTTGCATAAATCTCAACAGACCCGTGTCAAAGCAATATTTTAAAGGAGTCTCTAAAACATCTTCAGTGCAACAATTGACAAAAAAATCCTCATTTCCAGAACTTCACACAGTTTTTAACCATTGCCAAATATTTTTTTCTTTCTTATCAATTGGCAGCACCATGTTCATGCACTACAGGAATTAGTCTGTCTATATGAGCGTAAACACATATAGACAGAGATACATCATTCATCAAAATACATTTTCTGGCAATCCTCTGCATGGAGAAACTTTGTTCTGAGGAAATACTTTATTTAAATGTACATGTTTCAGATCTCTTCTTCTGCCCCTCCATTCTTTCTTCTTCCTCAGCCTCTTCTCTTTTTACAGAGCTCTCCAGGGAACAGTGCACTGAATCACAGCACTTAGGGTGGGGGAGACCTCTGGACATCATCTAGTCCCAATCCCCCCAGTCAATGCAGAGGGAACTAGATGAGGTTGCCCAGGGATCCCCCCAGTTATGCATTCTCCACAAACGTGCTGAGAGTGCACTCCATCCATTGTGCAGGCCATTCCTAAAGGTGTTAAACAGTCCTGCCCCACATGTTGATCACTGAGGGATGCCACTAGTAACCAGCTGCCACTTGGAACTTGTACCACTGATGACAGCGTTTCAGCCTGATGGTCCAGCCAATCTTCCACCTGCCTTATGGTCCATTGATCCAGGGCAGATCTCAACAATTTGCCTATAAGGAGACTCTGGGGGACTGTGTCCAAGGCCTTGCTAAAGGGAAGTTTCACAGAATCCCCTGCTTTCCCCATATGCACAAAGCCATTCATCTTATGGCAGAAGGCAATCAGGTTGGTCAGGCATGCTTTCCATTTCCCCTTGGTCAACGCATGCTGCCTCTTCGAGGCCTTGCCCTTCATATGCTTGGAGACGGTTTCCAGGAGGATTTGCTCCATTACTTTCCCAGGGACTGAGACTCTCTGTTTACCCTTATCTTTAAAAGACGATCAACAGCAGCATTGCAATGACTCCAGCCACCTCTCCCTGCACCCTGGCATGCTTCCCGTCTGGTCCCATGGACTTGTGTGTGCCCACTGGGCAAAAGTCTGCCCCAGCTGCATCATCCTCTACCAGGGGTGAGGCTTTGCTAACATGGATGCTGCCAAAGGACTCGGGGGCCAGGGAGGCCTGGCAGTAGAGAAGACCAGGAAAAGACAAGGTAAAAGAGGCAATGAGCTCCTCAGCCTTTCCCCTGTCTTTGTCACTACGTCCCCTGCCCCACTGAGCAGGGAGACCACACTTTCCTTGGCTGGCTGCCCGCCTTGTGCTGCCCATGTACTTACAGACGCCCTTCTGGTTGCCCTCCCCATCCCTTCCCAGTTGAAGGTCCAGCTCCAGCTCCAGCTGATCTTTGCCTTGCCTAACTCCATCCCTTCCACCACAGGCAATGGCTGTGTCTTCTTCCTGGTTAGCCCATTCCCCTTCCAACCCTCTGTGCACTTCCTTCTGCATTTTCAAGTCCTAAATCACAAAGTCCTGCTCATCCGTGCCAGCCTCAGGCCAGGCCCTGATGGACTTTCCTGCAGATTTTCCTATGTTCCTGTGCTTTGAGGACATTTTCCCTAAAGATCCAAGAGGGCTGCATGGCTACTCTGCCCTCCAGGGCAGTCACCTCTGGGAACGTGACAAGCGGATCCTGAACAAGATGAAATCCTCTCTGCTGCAGTCCAGGGTGGTGACTCTGTTCTTCCTCTTACCTCTCCACCATCTCAAGGTCACTGCAGTGACAGACAACCTCCACATTCACATCCCCATCTTATTTTGTTATTGCTTCAGGCAAGAAACCAAGGGGAGGATGGCACCATCTACTTAGAGGCACAAACTACAGTGGTAGAGAAATGAAACTGCAGAAAAGCCTGCGTTTCTCCCATCTCCACTGAGGGGATCCAGGCAATGGACTTTCAGGTGGTTAAAGGTGGATGCAAACTATTTCCAGCATAATGTAGATATGCCTGAGGCAGTGCCTCCCAGGCTGCCCTTAGAGTCAACAAAGAAGAAGGAGGAAGTGTACACCCACCTTCTTTTGAATGGTCACATAAAGCACAAGTGACTCCTGTCCCAGAGACATTTGCTCTGTGCTTGGAATGGGGCCTGAGGTCATAGGCTTTTAGTATATTTCAGGCTGAAGGGACCACAGGAGCCCTATCATCCAAACTGCTGCTCAAAGCAGGGTCAGATGGAGGGTCAGAAACCAAAAAAATGCCCCTGCCAAAGGACTTCTGGGGTGATACAGCATGATAAGGCAGTAGAGAATTGAAAGCATAGTGTAAATCCCATGGACAAAAGGGTTTCCTTTTTCCCTTTCTCCAGAGAATGAAATCCTCAGCTCTCCAGAAAGAAGAACCTGGGACATTAACTTTGCCACTAACATGGAGGTGGAGAATCTCCTGAGTCCCTTACAGACAGAGGCTGGTGCAAAGGCCACCACCCCAATGGCACCAGACCCCCAGGCATGCCTGCCTTTCTGCTGGGCACCCTGCAGCCCCAGGCAGGAGGCGTGTGTGGAACAGAGTGGGGTCTGCAGCCTGCAGCCCTGGCCACCCAGCAGGTGTGGTGGGACCCTGCTCCTCTAGGTGAGACTGGGCTCTCCTGCATTTCCTCAGTGTGAAGCCTGCGTCCCCTCCAGCTGGGAATACAGCCCGATAGGGAGGGCCAACACGGGAAACGTCTGTTCCAGGGTGTGAAGAGAGAGGGCAGGGCAGAGGGGGATCTGCTCCATGCAGAGCTATGCACTGTGGGTCCCTACGTGGTCTCAGAGGAGAGCGTATGAAGACATAACATGACCTAGGGCAGAGCCTGTGGGCCAACACCAGGGCAGAGCTGGGATCAGCAGGGGTTAGAAGAGAAGACCTCCAGCAGCTCCTCTCCATACCTGGACAGGGAGTGACACACCCAGTGGTGGTCCTGAGAGAGGACGGTGATACAAGCAGAGGGGCACTGTGAGCTGCAGTGCTTGGCACTGACCATCTGTGCTGGGTCTGGGAGTTGTGGTAGGTAGTGCTGGGGGCTATAGCTCTCGAGAAACCCCTGACCTGCTATCAGTAGTAAGTCCCCTCCATGACTGTGGGGAGCTTCCTGGAGTGTCATGACTCCCATCTGTGCCTCATCCCTCCACTGGCCCAAACCTGCTGCCCTCCACTTGTCCCCATGGCCCCACTGTGCAGGCACTGCACAGAACAAGTTGAGTTCTGGGGTGGGGAAATATCTCCCCCAGCAGGATCCTCAGTGCTCTGTCCCCCCATGCCCTCCTGCTCTGCAGCTTCCCACCACTCCCCAGCCCTGCCCAGCCCTGATCCTGTCTCCCCAGGGTTAGCAGAAGGCCATGCTCTGGGGTCTGCTGAGGTCTGGGTCCAGGGCGAGAGCCCAGGCAGGATGGCCATTTCCCCCATACAGGTGCTGAACCCAGCAGGCAGATGGAGCCAGTCACGTTCAAAGATCACCTATCACCAGAACTGTGGGGAATGGCCAGTGCTGGAAATGGCTGGTATGAGGGGCTGGGTGTGTGAGGAGTTTCCTGGGGCAGTTTCTCCTCTCTGTTCATGAAGCAACAAGATGGGCTGAATCTGCATTCTGACAGACCCTGTTTGAGGCCTGCCATGGGAGGAGGATGGTCTACAGGCCCAGTAGACAGCCCCAGGACCTCCTCTGCATGCTCCCTGCCAGCCCTGCAGAGGACCCAGCAGAGGGCTTGTCCTCCCAGGGCTCACAGTTGGATGCCCAATCCCCCAGTTGGGCATGGAGCCTTGTCTGGGGGTGACTTTTGGGGTAAGGACCAGCACGCAGGGTGGGGGAGATTGTCTCTCAAGAACATGTGCTGGGGACAGGGCGTGAGGTACAGCAGCTTTGAAGGAAGAGCCCAGCCTTCAGGCACTGCACCAGGAAAAAACGACTATTACAGAGATACTGTGAGGGAGTCAACTCTGACGCAGTGTTGGACAAAATTTTATGTAGGCACCAGGTGAGACAGAGCAGTTTCAGGAAAATTGAAGTGAATCCAACCATTTGTGTAGCAACATGGGGACAAATAATAATAACAACAGTAATAATAGTAATAATAAAGAGAACAAAGCTCAGTCCTGGTATGGGACACAGTGGGAGTCATTTGTGGAGAGCAATGGCAATGTTACCACTGCTGAAAAAGGTCCATGAAATCACTTTCCTCAGGGCGTCTTTGAGCTCCCTGTTCCTCATGCTGTAGATGAGGGGGTTCACTGCTGGAGGCACCACTGCATACAGAACAGCCACCACCAGATCCACAGCTGGGAAGGAGATGGAGGGGGGCTTCAGGTAGGCAAACACATCAGTGCTGATAAACAAGGAGACCACAGCCAGGTGAGGAAGGCACATGGAAAAGGCTTTGTGCCGGCCCTGCTCAGAGGGGATCCTCAGCACAACAGTGAAGATCTGCACATAAGACAGCACAATGAAAACAAAGCACCCAAAGAATAAACAGGTGGCAACCACAGCAAGCCCAGCTTCCCTGAGGTAGGAGTCTGAGCAGGAGGGCTTGAGGATCTGGGTGATTTCACAGAAGAACTGGTCCACTGTGTTGCCTTGGCAGAGGGGTATTGAAAATGTGTTAGCAGTATGCAGGAGAGAATTGAGAAAACCACTGGTCCAGGCAGCTGCTGCCACTTTGACACAAGCCCTGCTGCTCATGACTGTGCCATAGTGGAGGGGTTTGCAGATGGCAACAAAGCGGTCATAGGCCATGACTGTGAGAAGAGAATACTCTCCTCCAAAGAAGAAGACAACCAGGAAGACCTGAGCAGCACATCCTAAGTAGGAAATGGCCCTGGTGTCCCACAGGGAATTGGCCATGGATTTGGGGACAGTGGTGGAGATGGAGCCAAGGTCGAGGAGGGAGAGGCTGAGGAGGAAGAAGTACATGGGGGTGTGGAGGCGGTGGTTGCAGGCTACGGCTGTGATGATGAGGCCATTGCCCAGGAGGGCAGCCAGGTAGATGCCCAGGAAGAGCAGGAAGTGCAAGAGCTGCAGCTCCCGTGTGTCTGCAAATGCCAGGAGGAGGAACTGGTTGAGGGAGTTGCTGTTGGACATTTTGCTATTTCTGGGCATGGGGGACTGTGCAAAGAAGAACAGACATTGATAAGTTAGGAGAGACTTTTCAAGTAAAAAATCCCCAAAATGTTCCAGTTCTCATGCAGCCCTTCACTTTGCCTCTCTCTTTACTGAGAGGCTCTGTGTGCAGCTCCCTTGCTTGAGCTCCACTTTGCACTGGCAGAGGGTGTTATGAGGAACAGGGATTTCTGCCCATGAGCTCCAGAGGAGTCAGTCCGGCTGTATAGTGGTGGGATACACGTGAATGGGGGTGACTAGCTCTGATATTCATAGTTTCTGTCAGGTGAAACCCACTGGGCATGTGGAAGTGCTTTTCAGCATCTTCACCACCACTTCTAAAGAATGAGGGTTGAGGAACAGAGTTTGGGAGATTTTTTAATAGTGTTTATTTTCTCTGAGATGCCCCTGTCACCCCTGGGGAGTGATCCTCAAGGGCAGCAATTCTCAGCATTTCTACTGTGAATCCTGAGAAAAATGGATTCCCTGTCACTTGGTGCAGAGTGAGGACAGCTTGTCTGTCTGTTAGCCTTGTTCCCAGCTGACATTTGCTCGCACCTCTTGGAGCTGGGGGATGATCACTCTCATATGTTTTCCTAAAAAGAAACCCGCCCCTGCTGAGAGCAGAGGCGTCCAGTTTCAAAGTTCAGATCTCCAACCATTTCTCCCTTTCTCAGGGCACCAGAGGAAGGTCTCTGCACTCCCCTTCTAGCCACGGACACACAGGGGGGTCTTTTCAGATGCCCACATACAGCCTCCCACCACCATCTCCATACTCTCAGCATCTCTGCACCTTCCTTATTTGTCTCTCAGATATCACAGAGATGCTATGAGACAGCAGTACCTTTCTGGAGGGCAGCACGCAGCCTGGCAGGACACCACTGGGAAACAGTCAAAGGACCGTCACAACTGGAAGTGGGCTCTCCTTAAGGGAGAGTCAGCTCATTTCCGAACCCCACGGACAGCATTTCCTGGAGCCGCACAGGTTAGAAGGGGGCTGGGAAAATCTCATTCCCAAACAGACCCCTCTGTTCCATAGCTTGCAGCCTCAGTGTCTGAACCGCAGCTGAAAACCCTGAACATCAGGGAGCCTGAGAGAAGAACAGGAGCATCATGGAGAGGAGGGGAAACAAGGAGCAGCACCAGGATCCTGCTGCCAAGGGAGGCAAGGAGAGAGAGACAGATGGGCACTCCGGAAAGCCTTCCCCATGTCCAGCTGGGCATGCCACCTCGCAGACGGTGACATTTGCAGGGCAGGCGCTCTCAGTCCCTTTGTCGGGCAGCACGAGCTGGGACTGTAGCAGGAGAGATGCCCCTCTCCTCTGCTGGAGGTCTGGCTGCAGAGGAGGCATCTCATGCCCTGGACCCCATGGCTGTCAGGGCAGAGGCTCTGCTGGCGGGGAGAGGAGACACAGGGGGAGCTTGCTCAGAGGAAGGTGTCTGAATTGCAGGGACTGAGCATGACTTGCCCAAATCCATCATCCCATGATTTTTCTGTTAGCAGTTCCCTCTCATTCCCTGCCCATTTTTGCTACCTGGAGCTGTCCCTGCTGCCTGGAGCTTTCTCTCTCCCAACATCATTTCCCTGTCGGTGCTCACAGACCCTGTCCCACCCTCTGTGGGTGCAGTTCTGCCCTACAGAAACCTTCCAGGACTGAGACCTGGGCAAGGGCATCTCTGTGCCTGCAGGTCCTCAGGAGCAGGTCACATACATAAACCCTGAGGAAGCCATGAAGGTGATGCTGGTGTTGCTGTAGGTGGAGGTGGGGTGCAAAGGGTTTGCTGAGCTTTCTCACAGACCTATTGAACTCTGAGAGGGAAGGCTTGTGAGTCCCAGTCCCTTGGCAAACCAGAAAACTCTTTCCCTTTTTCTCCCTGCCAACATTAGGAAATTAAAAGCCCTGGAAGGAAAGCTCCTTCCCTTTCAAGTAGCCTTTTTTCACCTTGCTCTGTGGTGCAAGGACACAGCTCTGAATCACAGCCCTGGGCAGACCTATGCGCATATCCCAGCTTCACAGCCCTGTAGCTGTCCTTGGGAGAAGGTGGCAGCATGCCCTGTCCCTGTGATGGTGCGGCAGGGTATCCCTGCTCTGAAGCATCTCTTCCTCCCCCACACTGGAGAAGCTGGGAGAGCGATCCGTAGAAAACTTATCAGTGATGGGATGGAAGAGGTTGAGAAGAGCCCTCCAGGAACCTCAGTAGCATTGCCCCACAGCCAGAGACTTACCGTGTTCAGGGCTGTGAAGATTTTTTCCACAATGAACTGTCAGCCATCCTCCCACTCCACACTGCCTTGCACTTCTCTCCGTCATGTCTCATCTCATGTCAGCAGCAGCAGGTATTGCCTGGAGCCCTGCTGCTCTTGGCAGAGGAGCTGCTCCTGCACACAGCTGTCTCTGGGCAGTGCTGCCTGGTTGCCATGAGCTCCCTCCATCCCCAGAGCCTGGCCCTGCTCGGCAATATTGGCCCAGCTGAAGACATGAATTTCTCTGTCCCTTGTGCTGCCTCCTCCTGGGAAATATTCACTGAGGTAAACCAAAATAATCACCTTTGGTCCCTCTCTGAACAATGCAGAGAGACCAGTTACGGCATTGCAATTTATTTCATCAGAGGATGGTTATCTACGATAGGTGGAAACATCCCACCCTGGAAATCTGTATTCCCACGTCTTAACTAGGCAGGACACCTAGAAGAGGACAAGAAGGAAGCTCATTTTCCCATGGTTCAGGTTTTCATTCAGATGAGTCAGTCTGGGCACCTCATGCTGGTTTAGAAGCCTCGGGTCTGGAGTGGGATTCAGATCCCTCCTGTGAACGCCACAAAAACACAGAAGGTCGGACTTCCCTTTGCCAAAACTGAAGTGAGCAAAACATAGATGTCTGCATGGGAGCTCCTTGTCTAAGCTCCCATTAAAATCCCTGGAGATGGAGGATGGGAGTCAGTTGCTCAACACACAAACACCTCGTGACATTGGAAGAGACAGAGGTGGACCAAGGCATGTGCCAGAGTCTTCTTGCTCTGATGGAGCAGCTATGACACCCCCACCTTCTAGAGCATGAGTTGGGGGCCAGGTGGAGAATTCCCTTGGCCATCTGAAATGACACTAGATGCCTCCTACTACTAGGGCTCCACTCACTATAAAGCTGAGACATAGGAAGATCCCAGTGTTACAAACAGCTAATGTAATTCCATGCAGACACTTGATTTAATGACACAGAAATAGGCCAGCAGGGCCATGTCAGATGCCTGGGGTGTCCAGGACAACCACATGTCTCTAGTAGTTACAGCATGGGACCTAAAGGAAAACCATGCCCCTTTGGAGTGGTTGCTGGGCAAGTGTCCCTGGGCGTCTCAGGTTTCCTGCCTGTGCCCAAACAAATGAATCCCACCACTGCTTTTAGGCAAAGACTGTACTGTCTGCATCCAAGTGTTCCGCATAAATGAGAGGCACATCCAAGTTCTCCACTCTAGTCTCTGCACTCTCAAACCCTTCTTGCTCTCTGCCCTCTGAACCTCTTCTCATCACTGAACTATATGAACAGGGACTGAGCTAATGATGTCCACAGGCTGGCTGGATCACAGGCTGCCCAAGCCCAGGGACTTCTTCTGTGACGCCTTGTCCTTCCTGAAGATGGATGCACCTCTGTCACAGGCCCCATGGTGCTACAAATCAGCTCAGACAGCAATCCCCTCTCCTGCCATTCCTGCGTGGCCCAGCTCTGTTTCTCCCTGGCCTTGGGCATTGCAGGCTTTGCTGAAGGACAGGAAGAAGAGCTGCTGCTGCTGCTTCAGTGACAGTAAAGGAATAAACAAGGAAATGTGGGCTCACTGCTGAATGGGGCAGGGATTCTAGCAAAAGCGGATGTAGATAGGTCTGGGGAAGTCAAGTCCTTCCTGGCTTCAGTCTTCACCAATAAGGTCTCCTGAGCTGTTGTGCCTAGAGTCAGGACTCCTGAGGAGAAAACCAGTCCACAGTGCCTAAGTCTTGAGTGAGGAATGACTTGCAAGAACTCAACCCATACAATAGAGAGAGCTGGCTGCTGCGACAGCAAGGCTGCTCTCTATCATCTTTGAAAGGTTGTGGGGATCGGGGGGGTCCCAATGAGCAGAAAAAGGAATATGTTGTGCCCATCTTCAAAATGGCCACATGGACAAGCTGGGAAGCTGCAGGCCATTCAGCCTCACGTTGGTGAGGAGTGTGTCATGGAGCCAGTCCTCTCAGATCACATTTCTGGGCACATCATGAAGGTGCCTGGGAACAGTCAGCATGGATTTACTGAAGATGAATCATTCCTGACCCACCTGATTGCCTTCTGTGATAAAAGACCAGTACTTGTGGAGGAGAGGAGAGTAGTGGATGTCTAGTAGACATCCAGATGGACAAAAAGAGGGCTGGATGATTGAGCTCAGAGGGTTTTCATGAATGGGTCATGCTTTACCAGGAAGCCAGGGAAAGGTGGGGTATGCAGGGGTATACCCCACATCCTGTCCTGTTTGAAAGGCTCATCAGCAGGGCAGAACAACACGTGCATCAGGACAGGCAGAGACCTGACTGGCAGAGGAGTGACCCCAAGGAGAAGGCCCTGGACATTACAAGGGGTGCCATATGAGCCAGTGATGCGTACTCACCACAAATGAGGCCAGCTGCATACAGGACTGCATTAGGAAGAGCATGGCCACCCAGGCAAGGGCAGTTCTTATCCCTCTCAACTCAGCAGTGGTGTGGCCACATCTGGAACAGTGTGTCCCAGTGTGGGCTGCCCAATGCTGGAGGAATGGGGAGCAACTGGAGAGGGTGCAGAGGAGGTCTGCCAAGATGGGGTTGGGGGTCTGAAGCACATGGCCTGTATGGAAAGGCTGGGGGACCTGGGCTTCTTTAGCCTGCTGAAGTGGAGGCTAAGGCCAATATAGTAGTCACCTGTGACTGCCTGTGACAGGGTGGTTTCAGAGATGATGGAACTTTTCTTGGTAGGGGGAAGCAGCATGAAAAGGGGAAAGAGCCACAAAGTGCATCTTGAGAGGTTCAGACTGCACTTCAGGTAACAAAAATGTTGCTCATAGTGTAGTGCTGTGGTGCAATAGGTCACCCAGAGGCACTCTGTGATCAGCCCCTGGCTTTGTGTTTCAAGGAGCAGCCAGCAAGGACAGAGGGATGTCAGTAAAGGTGGGGAGATTCTGCAGTGAGGGCAAGGTGGGAAGCAGGTTGAGTGTCTACAGGCTGCAGGGAAACAGGTACAGGGTTGGGACAGCATAGGACAGTCTGTGGTGGAAACGACTGAGGTCAATGCCTAGGCTGAAAGCCTCCAACAGAACTGAGGTCTCTGTCTTCTTGGCTACGGCTGGTCTCTCTGCTATCAAGGCCTACGAGAAGATGACCTATCCTTACAGCACTGTGGCCTTGCTGCCTGCTCGCCTCCAGGGAAACCAGGAGGTGCCGTATCGTTGTCCTACACTAGGCATTGCGCAGCCCCCCCCACCCTCAAACTGCCCCAAGGAAGAGCCCTGAGCAACATGTGAGGGAAAGGATCACCCTACCCAGGGGCTGGCTGTCAGTGCTTGGTTGCTCTGCTTGATAATACACATCAAGGTTGATTTGGCATCACAGCCACCCTCACATTACCTTTGCCTGCCTGCAATCAGGGCCTCCAACTTTCTGCTCTAATCAGCCCCTGGGGAGCCTTTGTTAGTAAGTGCCCTCTGTGGGACCCATTAATGCTCCAAGAAACTCGGGGATTTGCTTCTGACGTAAACTTCTTGAGAGGTTGCTTCAGTCTCTTCTCAGCATCGGAGGTTCATGGGCTCAGCACTAAATACACCCGAGAGGTCATTAAAATACAAAAATCCCTAAGCAGCCATGCCTCTTTCCATAATTTTCTTCAGTTTGTCAATTCTTGTGGGGTCAATTGGAAAGTTTGCAGGTGTGTATTGAAATTAGGCAGATTTCAATGAGCATCTAAACAAGAAAGTTGTCTGCTTCTTTAGCTTTCTTGATTCTTCAGTTTTCAGAATAAGTCACACCCACATTCTCCAATTCATACTGACCCACAGTGTCTCCTAATGAAGTCTGGACATGTAGGCAAAGCAGTATTTTTGATAGGAGACATGTATGGAGAACCTTCCTCCCCAACTCCCCAGCCCTGCTATTTCCCTCATCAGCCACTGGGGCACTTCAGATCACTCTTGTGAAAATCAAACCTTTTGCCATTCAAGGCTGCAGCTGAATGTTACAGCTCATGTGCACCAGTTCCCACCTGCTTTCCTTAGACAACTAGCTGCAAACAGGCACAGAAGGATTTGTCTTAATTGCGATCAAATGAAAATAAACATGATCCAGTGTCATAAGAAGTAAAATACATTCCTCAACTGTATGTCAAATCCAAGATCCTCCAGTGAAGTCCACAGTCTACAAGGAATAACCTTCCTTGAAATGTTCTTCACAAATAGATAGGAAAGGCTGGATAAACATACAGTGAAGGAATTGGTTGAAGAGACAATGAGACTGCTGAAAGACAAGGTAAGCTTCAGACTCCCTGCAGCTTAAGGCAGCAACTGGGGAGTTGGGAGGTATCTGAACAATAAAGAGCAAGGGGAGGAGGAGGACTGAAAAACTATGGAAAGTGTGTATGTCCAGATTGTCTAACACAAAGTTCACTTTAGAAATTATCAGTTTAATCAGGGCGTGTGGAACCATGTGAAAGATTAGTGAGGTTAAAATGACAGCATAACAGTGGTAAGGCAAGTTAAGGGGCAGATCAACATTTCTTCTCCTGAGATTCATGCCTTTCCTCAAAATTTGCATTATGCCATCATGGGAAACACTGATATTTTATTAACATTATTCAGTCCTTTCAGCTGATGAAAGCGGGCTCATATATTTCTTTTTTTTAAGGTTAAAAACAGCTCTTCACCTTTCCAGGCAGAGCTCAGGTGTCTAACCACAAGCACCCAGGGGCACTTGGAGAGGCCCCAGTGTCTCTGAGGGACCTGCCTGGGCCTGCCAGCTCTCACAGGGGACCTGCGGGAGACCGGAGCCCTTTGGAGCTGGAGCTGGAGGCTGGGCAGAGGGGACCAGGGCACCTGCAATGGCACCAGCCACCCATGACCCTGTGACTGCATCCCACCCCAGTTCCAAAAATCTCTTTCCTTTTCAGACAAAAAGATAATGCATAATCCCCCCAGAAAACTAGTGTACTGAAACAGAACAAATCAAGAAAGACAATAAGAACACACACACACACACACACACAAAAAAAAAGCTGGAAAGTATACCAAAGCATTTATTTGCTTTAAATCTTTTTCTTAATTTCTTTCTTGTTTCAGTTTTAATGTCATTTTCTAAACATTTCAGCTATAATCAAGCCTGCACCATTAAACAAGATATTTTTGTGTCTCTCACACAGCCCAGTGCTCAGAAAACCACCCCTTGCCCATGGCTGTCCATGACACACCCCTCACTCTTTGCACAGAACACGTCACACTCTGAGGTGTTGGGCTCTCTCAACTGGTGAGGAAAGCAGGGGGACTAGCTTCATCTATTTTTGGATGGCCAAATTTGCACAAATCTCAACATATCTGTGTTACCATGACGTTTTAAAGGAGTCCCTAAAACATCTAGCTACTCTCCCTTTTCATTCCCTCCACAGTCAATGAAGTGCAACTTCATTTTAGGAGACAACAGGGAAGAGGTTGATCTCACTCCAGGCCAGACCCCATCAGTGCAGATGTCTCTGTCTAACCTAGTTGTCTGGACTTCCCTTTCTAGTCAATCACAGAATCACAGAATGGTTGAGGTTGGAAGGGACCTCTGCAGATCATCTAGTCCAATCCCCCTGCTCAAGCAGGGTCACCTAGAGAACCTTGCACAGGATCGCGTCCAGGCGGGTTTTGACTGTCTCCAGAGAAGCAGACTCCACAGCCTCTCTGGGCAACCTGCTCCAGAGTTCTGTCACCCTCAGGGTAAAGAAGTTTTTCGTCATTTGCAGATGGAAGGGAAATAAGTTGTCTCAACTGAGCTGATTTGAGATACATTTCCTAACGACAAGCTAAGGTCGCGGAGGAGCCACCTCCAAAATTCCAGCACCACATGGCAACACAGCTACCCCAGGGCATCTCAGGCAGCAATAGCCTCTCTATGTGGTAAAATGAATCAAGTTCCAAAAGGAGATTCTAGTCCTAAGTTGAAATCTTCTCAAAAAATAACTCAATGCAATAATTGACAAAAATCCTCTTTTCCAAAACATCACACATTTTTTACCATTGCCAAATAGGTTTTCATTCTTAATAACTGGCAGCACCATGTTCGTGCACTACAGTAACCATGGCTATGTAGCATGGCAGGGACAAGGATGCCAGATAAAGTTCTCTGGATGATGTGTGTTAAGGGCACATTTGCTCTTTTCTGGCATATCATCTCTATCTTAAGCACCGCAGACTGAGAAACCTTGCTAAGGACTTTTAAAACCAAAGAGAGTGCTTTGGTGCCTCAAGGAGGAAGGCTGCATCCTGTTCCAGATTGTCCTACATCCTGCTTCTACAAAAAGAGTGACCCACAGGAGAAATCAGTTTTGAGGCTCACCAAAGCATCTCAGCTTGTGGCCATGCTTTGTGCTGTTTCATCCCATATGACTTTGATCCTGTCTTTAAAAAATGTCAAATTCCAAACCAACCCCAAAGGCCTAGATTCCCACACAGGTCTGCCCAGTGCAGAGACCTGACAGTGCAGGGGCAAAGAAGTGACCATTCCAGTGTGCCCTTTTAGATATTTCACAGCCTTTGGCACCATCTGTGGATGTTCTTGAAGGATTTATCAGTAAGATTTGGAAAATAACTGGGGTGACGGAAGGTTGCTGCTTTCCAGAACATGAGGGGAAATCTCTCAGCTCTCTCCCTGGCTGCTCCATCTCCATGGTGGTGACCTACTGTGCCCCCAGATGACATGAGCTGAAGGTCACAGTGGGATGTGCCGCATCACAGGGAGGCCTCCCCGGTGGTGTGGCAGTACCCTCACTTCTCTGCGAGGCCAAGGAGCTGCTGAGCATTGCTCACGCGTACCTCACTGCTGCTCTTCACAGCCACTCCATGGCAAGCATGGGGGACAGGAGGCAGAGGAGGTCCCAGCGTGCCCCCTCGCTGACAGGCAGAGAGGAAGGGGCATGTTGGAAAGGTCTTTTGGGTGAAGAGACAGGAAGACTGTCCCTCCTCCCCATCTGGAGAGGCAATCTGAGGGCAAAGGTGTAAGCAAGAACTGCTCGACTGAGACCATCAGCGCAGACCACAGTTGTTTGTTCACAGCACTCCTGCAGCTCTCTCCTGAGGTAAGGGCTTTAGGAACTCCTTGCTGAGGTGTCGCACAGCGACTGTTGAGCGAAAAAATGGCTGTGGATCGTGGGCTGTGAAGGTGGCTGGAAAGGGTGGGGGCTGCCACAAGAGCCCTGCCTGAGGGTCCCATCTGGCTCAGGGGACAATGTGGCAGCCTGGACTCCTAGGTCCTGGGGCTGTGGCTGCCCTGAGACCCAAGGCTCCTGTGGGGCTGGCTCCATCCCCTCATGGCAGGGGGAAATCCAGGTCCAGGTTTCCCTGGGAGTGGGTCCTCCTTTGGGATCTGGATCTGGCACAAAAGGGGTCCTGTGTCCTGGAGCTGGGGTGTCCTGCAGCTCCCATGGGGCTCTCAAGAGCCTGCTGGAAATGCCCATATAGGAAATGAAACCTTCACCTTGTAATAACCCCAAGGTGTCTGCTTGTTTGGGAGAACCTCTCTTCCTTCCCCCTGGATCGTTTTATGCTTCCAACTCGACAGAGCATGTTTTGGGCTCAGAGATCTTGTCCTGAAATGGTCTCACCCCCTGTCCTCCTGCAAATTGGCATGAAACCTCTGCCCCCAAAAGACAGCCTGATTGGGAAAGCAGCTTGGGAACAGGTGGGGCTGCCATCGCCACCCCACAAGTCCCTGCGGATCCCAACCATCGTTCTCTGAGCCATGGGGGGCAGTGCTGGGGGGAGTCCAGCAGGGCCATCTCCCCCAGCCCTGCCCTGCCCTGCCCTGCTCTGCCCTGCCCTGCCCTGCCCTGCCCTGGGGGCAGCAGGACGCTGCCTGCAGGCTCCGGCATCCCAGCCATGCCCAGGGCCCCCACACCAGTGCCAGGGCCGGCATCAGCACAGGCCCTGGGGCTGCTCCCCTGCGCCCCCCATGGCCCCCAGGTGCAGGGCAGCCAGGAGCCTCGCAGGGCCCCTGCGGCAGAGCCCAGCCCCAGTGGGGCAGCAGCCAGGCCCTGGGGCCACGCATTGCCCGCACACATTGGGCTTCACTGCCCCCAGGCCCTGCGACGCCCCGCACTGCCCCACGCTGCCGCCCACAACACGGCGCCCCACCACGGGGGTGGGGAGGGGGCTGCCTGCGGGGTCACACAGGGCTGCAGTGTCGCCATGGCATCGCCCCCAGTGCTGCCCTCCTATTGGCCACCCAGGGGAGGAGGGTGGGGCTGCACTGATGGCTGTGAGGCCCCGGGGTGAGGCAGGGAGGCCACTCAGGAGCTGGCTCAGCCTTGGGGCAGGGCAGGGGCAGCTGCAGGTGGCAGCAGCTGTGTGGCCGGGGTGTGGGCAGGGAGGTCAGGGCTGTCTGCAAGAGCTGTGCCAGGAAATCACCAGTGTCAAATCAGTTCTGTGTCAGCAGCTGACAGGCCAGCAGGAGGCACGTGGCTCAGCTGGTGAGGATGAGGTCACTTCTGCCCAGGGACCTGATAGGCCAGCAGCAGGAACAAGGCTTGGATGTTGCTGGTGAGGACACTTCTGAGTGATGAACTGACTGGATAGCAGCAGAGCTGTGTCTGGAAAGGTGCTTGTGAGGTCACTTCCAGGTGAGCAGTTGATGGGGCAGCAGCAGGTCCACGGCTGGGACATGTGCTCTGGAGATCACTTCTGTCTGAGCAGCTGATAAGCCAGGATTTGGCTCCTGGCTGGGGAAGTTATAGTGAGGTAGCTGCTGTCTCAGAGGCTTATAGGCCAGTGACAGACACATGGCTGTGGTGGTGAGTGTGAAGTCATCTCTTTCTGAGTCCATGATAGGCCAGCAGTAGGCAGATAGGCGTGGACATTGATTGGGAGGTCTCTTTTGTCAGAGTACCTGAGAGGCCAGCAGATGCAAATGGCTGGGGAAGTTACCTTGAGGAAAGTTCTGGCTCTGAAGCCCACAGGCCAGCAGTAGGCACATGCCGTGGGTAAGCGCTTGTGAGGTTGCTGTGCCTGAGCAGCTGATAGGGCAGGAGAAGGCACATGGCTTGGATGTTGGTGCTGAGGTCACCTCTGGGCTTCTTGAGTGTGCCCAGAGGAAGGACTGACTCCTGCAGAGCTCTACAGCAGTACAGAAATGCAACTAATGAATCAAACAGCAGTAGATGATATTGTTCCACACTATCTGACACAAATGTTGTTGCACTCCGTCATCATGAGTTCATAGTGCTAGATTTCAAATGAGGATGATGTTCTCTGGTAAATGTAGACATGGAGTTTGACTTTGCAATTCTTACAACCTGCTATGGGTGGCCAGGGAGTCCAGCTTGATTTTTTAGGCTGCTAAATGAATCTAGCACTGGTGTGAGCAGTGAAGTTTGTAATCTCTGATGTCCAGTGTTCGTGTGCTGTAGAAATTCTGCCCCATCAAAACCCCAGGGGTTGTGAGATTTTCCTTCAAGGTCTGAATGGCATATCTGTCCTCTGATTCCTCGACGTGGGAACTGAAGAGAACCTGGGCTGTGAGTGGCTGTTTAGAGGAAGTTCCTGTTGCAAGCCTTGGAGAACTAGAAACGAATTAAAGGTCTGGAGATCTGGCCTGTGTTTTAGAGCCTTTGGGGGTGCCATGGTTGCTGCCATGTGTGGTACTGTGCCCTGTGTGTCCCTGATCCACAGGAGCGTGTTGGCTGCCAACCCTCTATGAGGTGCGAGGTGGGGGTGTGGTGTATCATAGTGGGGGATGGCCTGTGGTGGGGACAGGGGTAGCTGCAGTGTCTGTGTGCTGCAGGCAGGAGGAGGTGTCTGGAGAGAGCAGTGCAGTGCGTGGGGAGTGCTGCCAGGCTGGGGAGCTGGGGAGCGCTGCGAGGTGAGGATGTGCCTTGGCTCTCAGGGCCCAGGCTGCCCTAGTGCTGTGAGCCAGGGATGCTGGCAGCCTGCTGCCTTCTATGCACTGAGGTTCAGGACTTGCATTTCCTCAGCTCTTGCCAGGATGTGCAGCCAGGATGCTGATTAAAGGCGAAGGAGTGTTTCTCCTTGCTCCGAGATGAAAACCTAGCCTGCTTTTTCACTGCTTTCATCTCATTTGCTTTTCCTAATGAGAGTTTTCCTCTGCAGCAGTGTTTGCTGAGGGAAGAGGAGGCTGTGGGAATTGCTTGTTCCTGGCTGGGTGTTAGCATGCTGGCAGCTCTTTGGGTGAGTGAAGGCCTTGTGGAGAGATGGACTTTGGAGACGGCAGGTGTGTTCTTGGGAGATGACTTCTAAGGGAGGCTGATGCCTTCCTGTGCACAATCTCCCTAGACAAGGAGTCCCTTTGAGTAGGCAAGGCAAGGCCAGAGTGCCCTGCAAGGGATGTGCAGCCCAGGTCTCTCTTCCTTCCCGTTGCAGCCTCTGCAAGTTCCTCCACTGTCCTGCTGTGGTGTGACCTTGTTGTGCTGCAGCAGGGCAGTGAGAGAGCACCCCACGTGCATGCATGAGCGTGCTAGGTGTGGTGTCGTTAGGTGCTGCCACTGCTGCCACGGGCAAGGCGCTGTTTTTTGCCTGATCTTTGGGTGGGTGTGAGGATCCCTACTTAGCCTTGGATGCATTGCTGCAAGTAGCTGGAGCCAAGGGAGTGGTGGTGAGCACAGCCATCCTCCAAGGAGGTGCCTGGCTTTTTGGCAGGCATTGCTGACCCTGAGTGCTTGAAGCACTTGACTCTCAGTGTTTTCTACATGAGCACTTTTAAAGTTTCCCCTCCTTTTCTGAGGGGAGATTCCTAGAGATTTTGCATTGTGAACACTCTTTTTCTCCGACTCGTGCCCCCTGAGGCCCTGATGGCATAGTCTCCCTGCAGCCCTGAAAAATCCAGGTGCCAGTGAGTGGAGCATTGGGGGTCAATTGCTTGCTAAGGAAAGAGAGAGAATGGTCCTTCCTCCAGGCTGCCCCCTGTGCTGGTTTAGAGGAGAGCTCCTTGTTCCAAAAATGAGGACTAACAAGTTTTGCTCTGCCACATCCCAAGCTCCTTCAGCGGAGGACTTTGCTGGTGCTCTCAGACTCTCCCTGTGCCATGCCATGTGGGACCCTGGAGGACGAGCCTTCGCTGGCTTCTCCATGTGTCAGCGCACTGCTGGAGTCTGCTGTCTTGTCTCAAGGCTTTGCCTGGGAGAGAAATGGCAGCCCTTACTGAGACAGGGGAATGCAAATGCTTGAGAGCAGTGGAAGCCTTGTGCCATTTTCCTCGTTGGAAGCCTGCTTGTGTGGGACTGGTGCCCTGGCCCTGTGCATGCTGGTCAGTTTGTGTGTGTGTGTGCCGCCATGTGGTCATTTGTGAGCCCCCTGAGCAACAACTGAAAGGGGGGAGTGTTGCCAAAGAGATTGGTCCATCTCCATGGAAGCCCCAAAGGAGACATCAGTAGGGAGGCCGGTTGGGTGAGTGCCTTGATGGGCATGTGAGGCAAAAGTGAGAGGCAAGAGCTGGCCTCTGAGCCCCTGGGAGAGCACTGTGGTTTGCTTCCTGGAGGTGGGAAGTGAGCGTGAGCAGGGCTGTACGTGGCTGTTGAGAGGAAGTGCCTGTTGCAAGGCCTTGGAGGACTAGAAGCAAATGAAAGGTCTGGAGAGGTGGCCTTTGTGTGTTTTGTGGCCCCTGGGGTTGCCTGGCTGTTGCCTTGTCTGGTTGTGTGCCCTGTGTGTCCCTGATGCACAGCTGCATGTTGCCTGGCAACTCTCTGTGAGGTGCAGGATGGAGGTGTTGTCCATCACTGTGGTGGAGTTGGCTGAGGTGGGGACAGACGATGGCCTCAGTGTCTTGGTGCTGCATGCAGGAAGAGGTGTCTGGAGAGAGCAGTGCTGTGCATGGGGAGTGCTGCCAGGCTGGGGAGCTGGGGAGCACTCGGAGATGAGGATGTGCCTTGGCTCGCAGGGCCCAGGCTGCCCTGGTGGCGTGAGCCAGGGATGCTGGCAGCCTGCTGCCTTGTGTGCGCTGAGGTTCAGGCCTTTTGTTTCCTCAGCTCTTGCCAGGATCTGCAGCCGGATATCCCACATATGCTGTGAAATACATAGAAATATGCAGCTTAGAGTATTTGGAGTAGAAGAGGTCATCTGTTGCCGTGCTCTCACTCGGTCCTATGGCGCCACCAGGGGAGCACTGCAGCCTACTCCACTGCAGGGCCACAAGCACAGACCTCAATGTGAGAGATGCTAAAATGGCGTTTACTGTGAGCTGCGTACAAGCTTACATACAGTTGCACTTCGTTTCCACCCCTAGGCTGCGCGTCACACCACGTGATCTTCCGCTACGCCTACTCTACCACTTCTCATGCAAATATCTTGTCTATGCAGTTTCCCAAGATCCACCACATCTCCCCCCCCTTTCTAGAACCTCTTTTTCTGTACCATTAATTGATATACTCTACGCTCATGTCTATCAAGCAGTTAAGCCCGTACATGCCATAAGCAATAATTCAAAATTAGCAAGCCGCAGCATATCGCTATTACTACTGTGAGTGCTACCAAGCCTAGTGTTATAAGCCATTTCTAATCAAACCATGACAAGATCCACGCCCCTGTGTTGACTTGTTACCCGTCAGGAAGGGTCTCTGCCGGCCCCGCCTCGGGGTTGAACGGGATGCAGTAGTGAGCTGCTCTGTGCGCCTATGCTCATCTCCTCCAGTATGACTCTGCGGTCCCCAGAATCATGAAGCCGGCGATAAACATCAATGCAACCATGCAGCAGCATCCCCGTCTGGCGTCGCCCTGTTCAGGATGGAATCTCACCAAGAATGATTAGTTACATCCCAGACCCTTCCGTACGCACATTTAAGTCAGGTCTTATGCATTTCATCGGAACCCATCTTATCTGCTCCTCCCGTTTTACCGCAGCATACCCTCTTCCCTGTGATATCAGTTCCCATCCTGTCTCCCACTCCCCTTCCCCTGGGAAGCGGACCTTCACACCTGGACCCATCGAGGGCGGTAGGTGCCCCCAATGTCTCCTCACTGGCTCCATGGGGCAATCCCCTCTGCTGTGATGGTTCAGCACATAGAGCGCCTGATGCAGTAGCATCGCCTGTTTCTCAGGAGGGATGCCTCCCCCACAGCCTTCCGCCTCAGCTAGGGATTTTATTTTCCTTTTCAGTGTTTGGTTGGCCCATTCTACGATTGCCTGGCCTGTGGAGTTATAGGGCAGGCCTCTGAGTAGAGTAATTTCCCGTAGCTGTGCCCATTCGGCTGTGCTCTGAGAGACAAAGCAGGGCCCGTTGTCCATCTTTATCTTCACTGGCACCCCTAGGCACGCAATGGCTAGGTTCCAGTGGCTCTGTGCCGCCCGGGCCGTCTGCTTCTGATGCTGTGTTGCGATGATCACGGTGCTACAGGTGTCTATTGTTACCGCCAGCCAAGGCCGTGGCTTGAACTCCGGGAAATAGGTAAAGTCCGTCTGCCATATCTCGTTCCCTTTTAGACCCCAGGGGTTCACCCCCGCCTCCCACAGCAGTGTTTTCTGACAATATGGGCACGCCGCGACAATTTCGCGCGCTCTGGCCAGAGGAATGCCTGAGTGCTTTGCCAGCGCGCGAGGTCCCAAATGAAGGAAATCGTGCACCTCTTTCGCCTCGGTCATCGTCCATATTCCTTTGGCGGCCCCGTTGGCAAGGCTGTTTCCTTCATAAAAGAACCCAGGCAGCGATTGATGGCTGTTGACATGCATTATAGTGCAGGGCACGGTCCGGCTCTGCAGTGCCTCTTCTAACATCATGCAGATATCGCTTCCTACAAATCCAGGCTGGGTCATCCTGTTTACCAGGTTGTGAACAAAGATGGAGTCCGTGGTGATGTTTGCGTGGCTATTTGGTCCTAGCGCTAGGGCCATGCAGACCGCTTTCGCTTCCAGCCACTGAACACTGGCTTCCTGCTGCCACGTAGCCTTGTGCCACTGCTCATCCTTGTACCAAACTACTGCTGCTGTAGAGGTTCGCGACGAGGCATCCGTGAAGAAAGTCGGACCCGGCTGGGGCTGTGGAAGTACCCTCGGCTTAATCTCTGGAAAGCAATGCTCAAGGCTCTCTAACAGCGCAGGGGTTTTTCCGTGCTGAAGCACTCCTCCGAAGGTATGTAGCGCCAAGACAACCTCCTCGTCTTGGGCGAAATAAGCATTCCAGGTTGCCTTGGGTATAGATGTCGCGATGACGTCTGGGTCCTTACCGAAATGCCGACAGCAAGCCTTCCGTGCTTTGGTGATTACCTTAGCGGTTGCCGCAGTGATGGGTAAGAACGCTGTACCGACTTGGTTGGAGAATAGCCACAGTAGGATCCTCACTTTAGCCTCTTCGTTCTGTGCAAGGGCCCCTATAAGGCCTGCCTTGGTTACCTTCAGCATAGCGGTGATAGGGGCCTGCGGATCCCACCTCCCCAATCCAGCTGTGGCCATTCATTGCTCTATGTTGCGAAGACTCTTCTGGGCCTCTGGCGTAAGGTGTCTGGGCTCCCAGGGTGCCTTCCCCTTTAACAGGTCGTGGAGAGGGTTCATCTCCTGCGGCATTATGCCAGTGATAGGCCTCAGACACTGCAGCGCACCTACTAATTTTTGTACATCGTGCAGGGTAGTCACCTTTGGGTTCAACTCTATCCTTAGGGGCCGCACCTCCGTGGGGCTGATGCGGCACCCCAAGTACTTGATGTCGCTTCCTCGTTGGAGCTTCGCTTCTGACAGTTGCAGTCCCGCCTCCTCCAAATTCTGTCCGACCTCTTGGAGGGCTTGTTCTAGATGCTTGTCCTCTTCTGCCGCCAGGAGTATGTCATCCATGTAGTGAATAATTTTCATGCCTGGCCAGTGGTCACGCACCAGCTGCAGGGCGCTGGCAACATATGTTTGGCATAAGGCGGGCGAGTTCTTCATGCCCTGTGGTAAGACCGTCCATTGGTACCGCTTTGCAGGGGCATCCAGATTGGTGTGTGGTACGGTAAACGCAAATCTACGGCAGTCATCCGGGTGTAGAGGAATTGAGAAAAAACAGTCCTTAATGTCCAATGCCACTGCTGGCTATCCTCTTGGAATCGTGGAGATCAGTGGAAGTCCGGGCTGGAATGATCCCATGCCCATCATTTGGCTATTGACGGCTCTGAGATCGTGAAGAAGTCGAAAATTCCCGGATGCCTTCTTCTTAATCACGAATATGGGAGTGTTCCAGGGGCTATAGCTCTCTTGTAAGTGTCCCGCTTGTAGCTCACGGTCTACTATTTCTCTGGCGGCTTTCAATTTTTCTTCCGTAAGGGGCCACTGCTCTATCCACACAGGTTCTTCTGTCTTCCAGGTGATCTTCACGCCGCCTCCAGCAGTGGCCCTCATACTAAATTTGTGAGCTTGAGCCTCATTTGCGCCATGGCATCTCGGCCTAACAGCGAGTCAGGGATGTGCATGACGTACAGCCGGACCCGAGCTATCAGCTCGTCGCCGTCGTCGTCCTGCACGCGGATCTCCACTGGCATCACACTCCTGTACGTACTAGCCATTCCTCCAACTCTGGCTATGAAACCAGCATCCATCAAGGGCCAGCTCTCAGGCCACTGGGCATGCGCTATGCATGTCACGTCCGCTCCGGAGTCCGCCAGCATGGTTATTATCCTCCTCCCCTCGTAACTGCATCCTCCCAAGCTCAGTGTCGCCCGCACCACTGGGCGATCACCTAATTTTACTGCCAGAGCCATGTTGGGACGTCTTCCTCTTGGACCGCTGCCACTGTCGGGCCAACTCCGGTCACACTCCTGCGCGGGGCCAAGATCTTCGGAAGGGACGCCCCTTTGCGATGTCCGTCCGTCCCCCCCCCCCCCCCCCGTTTCCCGGCAGTTTCCGCTGTTGATTTTGGGGACACTCTCGGGCTACATGCCCGTACTGCCCACAAGCCCAGCATGACCCTCAGCCTTGCCACGAGGTCGGCCAGCCCGGCCGCTGACAGTGTGCGCTAATATGCCCTAATCTGCCACAAGAGAAGCATCACTGTGGTCCCTTTCTCATCTGGTCCGCCGCCACGACAAGAGCCTGCGCTGCTGCTGTTCCCTGGTTCTGTTTTTCCAGTACCGTATGGATGACAACTGAAAGTGGTGTTCCTTTAGGGATCGTTTTCAGGATGTCCTGCGTCATGGCGTTACTCTGTTGCCAGAGGCACTCCATCATGACCGGACTCTGGGCCTCAGGGGGCAAGTCTGACTCTGCAATGGCCCGTTGGAGCCTCTCACAGAATTCAGTGAAGCTCTCTGCGTGTGTCTGTTTTATCTTTGTCCAGGGTGGCTCTACCTTTACTAGCTTCCCGAGTTCTTCATACGCGGCCCACGAAGCCTCTGTTGTGGCCACGACCTCCCGGCCTCTGAGAGTTGTCGCTTGCTGGTTCGGGGATGCGAGGTTTGCACCCCGCCCCATCAAGCGATTCAGCGTGGTACCTGCTAGGGGGTGGTTCGGGTCCCTGGCGGCAGCTGCAGCGAGGGCAGCACAACGGCCTTGCCATGCTTCCTTGCACAGTATCCAATGCGTGGGCAACAGTATCGCCCTTGCCAGCTGCTGTAGGTCGTAAGGTGTGCACGCCTGGGCATGCACACTATCCAACAACATCTGAGTTTGCTGATGTTTCAGCCCATTCTCCTTCATCGAGCTCATCAGTCCCTGTACTATCTTGGGCTCGAGTGCCACCCACTGGACTCCTTCCCCCGGTACTGCCCTTACGGGACAGACTTGCGGCGCTTGCTCGAACCGTAGCCCCTGAAGGGCACACGAATCGGCTATTAGCCGCCAGTCAGCGAGTGGTATGGACTTGGCAGGGGCCGCTTCCCTTTTAGCTCCGCTGAGCAGGTCCCTCTGTTTCTCAACCTCCCACCTTATTTCCTCTAATGCACGCAATAGAGTGTCGACCAGGGATGTTGTTACTTCCTCTCTGCCTTTCGGCCTCCCTTTCGGCTGCGTCTCTCCTATTACACAGACCCGCAGCCAGCGCTTAACTTCTCGCAAGCCCCCGCCTTCCTCGTCACTACTATCTTCTCTGCTCTCCTCCTTAACTGACGATCTCATCCGAACCTTCCTCCCTCCTCTCAAGGTCGAACTCTGGTCTCTCCGCTCTGATTGGCCGTTACCCTTCCTCCTTCACTGCACTGCCTGACTCCCCCCGCCTACAGCACCCTCCTCTGCCGGGGCCCACGGCAGCAGGGTCCTATCTTCCTCACTAAGCGCCTTCCTCAAAAGTGCGCCAGGCACGCAATCCTTGGGTTCGGTCCCGTTGACCCCCCAGCCCTCTCCGTCTTGAGCGAGATCTTGCCAGGGATACACCGGAGGCGGCTCCTGGGATTCCACCGGTAGGATCACTGGAACCTCCCCACCCCCGCTTCTCCTGTTCTTTCGCCGGGGCCTCCCCGCCCCCTCTCTCCTGTTCTTTCGCCGGGGCCTCCCCGCCTCCTCTCTCCTGATCTTTCACGCCCCCATCGCTAGACTTCTCTTCCGTTTTCGTCTCAGCCTTCTCCTGATGAAGCAATGCGTCGCAGGCAGCCTTCCAAGTCTGCATTTCCTCCCGCGACTGCCTCAGAAGACGGAGTATAATTCCCCACGTCTTGAGATCTTTAGCCGTGTTTGTGGACATAGCTCGCTCCGCCAGCACCGTAGTGCATTGCGGCCAGAATTCCGGCTGCAAGCAGTCCCCCGGCTTATTTATGGCTCCTTCTTTCTGGAGCCGCTCTACACATAGTGTAATATCTTTTGGCTTCACAGAAGCTCCCCATTCCTTAGCTAGGAACACAACTACCTTTATTAAGGCCTCCATATCGTCCGGACTCTCGGCTATCGCCTGCTGCTCGCCGTCGCAGCCGCCGTTCTCCCTCTGGAGACAGCCCACACCCCCTGGGTCTCACGGCGAGACGTGTTGGACCTGCCGAATCACGTCGGGGTCACCACTCATCTATCAGAAAGGGTTTCTTGTTGGAGATTCTTGAAGTTAACACTTCTGGGATCTGTCCAACCACAAGATTTTTTTAGGCTAGAGGCACAGCAGTTGCCTCCCTCTCCTATTAGCAAAGGCTATGTGGGGATACTACCCGTATCCATAATTGGTGCAGACACCCTTTTCTTCTCATGTGGCAGGACCCTAGAAACTCTTTGCTAATAATGCAGTAGTATCCCCCAATTAGCCCTTACTTAACCATCCAATTAACCCCACTCCAATCCAGTGAATTCTAGAGAGGGTCTTGAGCCCTTCCTGCTGAAGGCCTTGCTGCTTTGGGACTCCCTGCTGCACCCTGCACCCTGCACACTGTGCACTGCCCTGGACTCTGAAACCAGACATGCAGGGGCTGATATCCAGCAGGAGGCCTCAGAGAGCAGTTTGCATCACCTGGGACTTTTTTCACCCACACAGTTAACAAGGAAATGGTCTTGCCAAGGTGGAGCACTCAGAGGCGCCCTTTCAAGTGGCAGTGCCACAGTCATTAGCTTTTGAAATGGGCAAATCTGGGAAACTTCCAAAGAAAAAGTATTTCTTCAGAAAATAATTGGCCTTTGAAAACACTTCTCCCAGATGTGCAGTGACTACAGTGAGTAGTGATGCTCAAGCCCTTGCCTGCAAGTCAGCAGGAAATACTTCACAGGTCATAGCTGAGAATCAGCTTGCAAAGCTGGAGTTGTTTTTTGCAGATAACTTGACAGCCCCCTCAGAATGATGTCCCTCACCTTTCCACATGCTCCTCTCTTCTCTAAGGCAGTCATTACTGACCTGACAGTTCAGGTGTCCAACTCAGCTGAGCACCTTTTGCACTGTGTCCCTGATCTGGCTGAGGCCTGCAGGTTCTGAAGCTCCTGCCTGATCAGCTCGGGCACAGCCCGGGCATTAGCTCACTTGTGGACTCTTCTTTGCAAGTGAAGCCCCTCTGAGATGCAATCGCAAGTGTGGATCTGAGGCTAATTTGGACAAAGATCCCCTCTTGGCAGTGAGGTGTGGATAAAAGGAAGTGAGGCTCAGTTCCTTGTAGTGTGGTGCAGGGCTGTCCCAGCAGGCCTTGCACAGTTCAGCTCACCCAGCCATCATCAAAGTGTCCATTGGAGCCTGCAGAATGACTCCTTCTTGGTATCACACTATAAAAAAGCCTCTCTGGTTGGTAATAATCCATCATGTGCTACTCTGGAAGGTTGAGCCGCCAGAGGAAGCCTCCAGATAATGTCCATGGTGTCTCTGGGCCAATGGGGCAGCATGCTGGGTTTGGCGGAGACCTAGGTGAGGAGCTGTATGCAGCTTGGTGACAGGTCTCTTCTAGAGTGCTAGTCCTGAGCATGGTGGCCATGAGCCATGCTTGCCTGCCTGCTGGCCACGGGCTGGTGGGTTGGCTGCAGCACAGGTGCCCTCGCAGTCAGCACCCAGATGCGTCCCTGTCACCTGTGCCACCCCCTCTCCTCCCCGGGACAGTCATCTCTGCTGGGTGGACTCTCTGAGGCGCTGGGTGACATCACAAAGCCTGCTGGCCAGCACATCTGCTGAGGGCCAATCAGGCAGCTGCAGTGGAAGTGACCTCACAATCAACACTGCAGCCATGTCCCCTTTGCCTGCCTCTCCCCATCCTCCTGCCCGAATTTCATCTCTGATGGCATGAGAGGTGGTGTGATTCTCCTCCTGTCCTCAGAACGACACCTACCAGAACCCAGCCCATGAGGTTCCTGTACAAGAGGTGACCTCACCATCAACACTGCATGTGTGTCTCTTCTGTTTTGTTCTCCCTTGCCCCTCTTCTGAGTCATCCTCTCTTCTGGGCCCCACATTCAACATCCCAGTCATGTCCCTTTACGGGCACCTCCCTCTCCCCTATCCCTGTGGAATTACACACACGTGATGGGACAGCTCACATTAATGCAAATGGGCTCCTGGGGAAGGCAGGCCAGGATGGCGAGGAGGTGCAGGTGTGCTCTGTGCAAAGGGGTGCACACAGGGCTTTTCCTTGGAGCAGGTGATGAGCCAGCTGAGACCTTGTAGTAAGGACAAGAGGACACATGAGTCTGGGTGACATTCTGGTAGTGTTTGCTGATGGCTGCCTGAGGAGGGAAGGGAAGCAGCTAAAACCTTGTGTAGGCAGCTGGGGGAATCCTCATGGTCACAGATCGTGGTTCCCACAAAGTAGTTTAACCACCTTGAAATCTGCTGGCAGGGCAGTCGGCCTGGGCACAAGCAGCCCAGGAGATTCCTGGAGAGTGTTGAAAACAATTTCTTGGCACAGGCAATCAATGAGCCAACAACGGCTGGACTCTGTCAGTCACAAGCGAAACAGGTCGAGATGGGGATGTAAAGGCTGAGGACAGCCATGGCTGCAACGATCATGAGATGGTGGAAAAGTTAGACAAAAAGGCAAAGCACAGCCCAGGGCTGCAGGAGAGCCAATTTCAGCTCATTCAGGATGTGCTTGTCAGGATTCCCCAGGAGACTTCCCTGGAGGGCAGAGGGGCCATGAGGCCTCAGTAAGGACAGAACAGGCAGAGGAGGAGAGCACAGAGAGTCAGAAGAAGAGAGAGGAGACATGCCAATTTGAATAGAGTAGTTTCACAGAACAAGGTTTCTCCGTTCAGAGTGTTGGTAGGAAATGTATCGCGTTGATTAACTGTACATCTATATAAACATTTAAGCTCACATAGAGTAATTTCTGTAGTGCATGCATATGGTGCTGCCAATCAAAAAGAAAGAAAATATTCATTACAATTGATAAAAGTATTTGACATTCTAAAAACAAAGGGTATTTTTCAATTCTTGCATAGAGCTATTTTTTGCATAGATTTCACCCAATGATGAGAACTTTACATTCAGGCCCTTATAGACACATATAGAGGCCATTGCTGCCTGAGATGCCCTGTGTAGCTGTGTTCCCATGTGGTGCTGGGAAATGTGACCCAGAAACTATGGGAGCCTTCCTGGAGCATTGTCTGGTCACCAGGAGAAGCACCTCAAGACCTCCCAATGGGACAACTTTTTTCTTTCCATTGACTAGAAAGGGAAGTCCAGGTGATGGGATTAGCCAGAGACATCTGCACTGAAGGGGTCTGGCATCAGGGGAACTAATTCCCATCCCTGTTGTCACCTAAAATGGAGTTGTGCTTCATGACCATGCAGGGAATGAAAAGGGTTTGTGGCTAGATGTGTAGGGACTCCTTTAAGACATCACTGTAACACAGGTACGTTGAGATTTGTGCAATTTCGGCCTTAGATAAATAGAGCATTTTCACTGGTGCTGATCAGGCTGCTTTCCTCTATCAGTTGTGGGAGCTCGACACCTCATGGTGCGACTCACTTTGTGCAAAGATTGAGGAGCGGCAAGGAAGATCCTGGGCAGGGAGTAGTTTGAGGGCAGTGGACTTGTGCAAGACACAGAACTATCATTTTTAATAGCGTAGGCCTTATTATAGAAGAAATCTTTACAAAATGACAATAGAAATGAAAGAAGAAAAGAATTAGATAAATTATCTAAAGAAAAAAAATGTTTTGTTACGCTTTTCAGTATTTGAAATTCCTTTGTGTTCTTATTACCCCTCCTTGTTTGGTTCTTTTTTGATAAACTGATCTTTCTCTCTCTTTTTTTTTTTTTTTTTGAAAGGGAAAATGATTTTCAGAGCTGGGGTGGGATGCAGTCACAGGGTCATGGATGGCTGGTGCCATTGCAGATGTTCTGGTCCCTCTGCCCAGTCTCCCTCTGCAGCTCCAAGGGGCTTTGGTCTCCCACCGGTCCCCTGTGAGAGCTGCCAGGCCCAGGCAGGTCCCTCAGAGACACCGGGACCTCTCCAAGTGCCCCTGGGTGCTTGTGGTTGGACCCCTGAGCTGTGCCTGGAAAGGTGAAGAACTGTTTTCACCATTTCAAAAATATGCGCACTTTTTCCTCAGCTCAAATGATTGGCTAATTTTAATGTCAATGTTTTCCTATGATGCAATAGTGGAAATCTTCAGGAAGGGTATGAATCTTGGTGGAAGAAATATCGATCCTTCCTTGGCCTTCTGTTTCCACTGCTCTGTCTATTAGGCTGTGGATGTAATCTCAGTGCTCTCTCACATATTTCCACATGTCCTGATTAAATTGGTCATTTCTAAAGGCATCTTTGCATCAGACGATCTGGGCACATGCACTTTCCATAGTTTCCCAGTTTTCCTCCTCCCCTTGCTCTTTATCCATTCAGGCACCTCTCAGCTCTCGAGTTGCTGCTCTGAGCTGCTGGGAGTCTGAAGCTTGCCTTGTCTTTCAGCAGTCTCCTTGTCTCTTTAGCCAGCTCCTTTGTTGTGTCTATCCTTTTCTATCTATCTGTCGAAAACATTTCAAGGAAGGTTATGTTTTGTGGGCAGCGGACCTCATTGGAGTCAGCGTGGACTTGACATACAGTTAACAAGTGTCTTGTGTCTTTTATTAAATGGTTCCAAATTTCAGTTTTGTTTCTTTGCTATTAAGACAAACCCTTCTGTGTCTGTCTGCAGCTAGTTCTGTAAGGAAAGCAGGTGGGAACTGGTGCACATGAGCTGTAACATTGAGCTACAGACTCGAGTGGCAAAAGGTTTGATTTTTCACAAGAGTGATCTGAAGTGCCCCAGTGGCTGATGAGGGAAATGGCAGGGCTGGGGAGCTGGGGAGGAAGGTTCTCCATACGTGTCTCCTATCAAAAATACTGCTTTGCCTACATGTCCAGACTACATTAGGAGACACTGTGGGTCAGTATGAATTGGAGAATGTGGGTGTGACTTATTCTGAAAACTGAAGAATCAAGAAAGCTTAAGAAGCAGACATCTTTCTTTTTCAGGTGCTCATTGAAATCTGCCTAATTTCAATACACTGCTGCAAACTTTCCAATTAGCGACACAAGAATTGACAAACTGAAGAAAGTTATGGAAAGAGGCATGGCTCCTTAGGGATTTTTGCATTTTAATGACTCCTCGGTGTATTTGGTGCTGAGTCCACGAACTTCAGATACTGAGAAGAGACTGAAGCAACCTCTCAACGAGTTAAATTCAGAAGAAGATCCCAAGTTTCTTGGAGCGTTAACAGGTCCCACTGAGGGCCATTACTGACAAAGTCTCCCCAGGGGCTGATTAGAGCTGAAGGTTGGAAGCACTGGTTGCAGGTAGGCAAAGGCAATGTGAGGGTGGCTGTGATGCCAAGTCAACCTTGATGTGTGTTATGAAGCAGAGTGACCAGGCCCTGACAGGCAGCCCCTGGGTAGGGTGATGCTTTCCATCCCACATTGCTCAGGGCTCTTCCTGGGGGTCACATAGCAGGTGAGGGTGCACAAGACTAAATGCAGGACCATGATACGGTACCTCCTGGACTCCCAAGGGACAAGGAGGCAGCAAGGCCACAGCGCTTTAAGGAATGGTGTCTTCTTGTGGGCCTCGGTGTCAGAGGCACCAGCCATAGGCAAAACGACAAAGACCTAGCTGTGTTGGGAGCTTTCAGCCTTGGCAGTGCTCTGGGTCATCTCCATCACAGGCTGTCCTATGCTTTCCCACGCCTGTACCTCTTTCCCTGCAGACTGTACACACCCAAACTGCTTCCCCACCTTGCTCTCACTCTGGGATCTCCCCACCTCTCCTGATGTCTTCCTGTCCTCCCTTGCTTTTCCTTGAAACACAAAGCCAGGGTCTGATCACAGACTCCCTCTGGGTGACCTGTTGCACCACAGCACTACCCTTGAGTGACATTTACTTTTCCTAATGTCACAGCCAGACCCCACAAGCTGCTCTTTGTGTCTTTTTCTCCTTCTCATGCTCTTTCCCATTACCAAGAGAAGCTCCATCATCTCTGAAACCACCCTTCAAGCAGTCACAGGTTCCTACTCTACTGCCCTTTGCCTCCATTTCAGTAGCATAAAGAAGCCCAGGTCCCTGAACCTCTCCTCATGGACAGGATTATTCCTGCCTGGCACAGGACTTGACACTTCTCTTTTGAATCTTCATAAGGTATCTGTTGTCTGAATCACCTAAGTTTCTCAAGATCCTTCGTGACTGAAGCTCCTCTGTGTCAAAACAAAACAAAAAAAAACAGTGCCAATGAGCTCAGAGTGATCAGGGGTGGAGTGGGCTATAGGGATCGGGCTCAGAATGATAAAAGAGACAGACTTAGGAGGGGTGGAAGAAAAAACAAGGAAATTAGAAGTGAAGCAAAGGATTGATCAGGGCTGTCTTGGGGATTCCTGGCAAGAAGCCTTGCATTTGAATAATTCTGACTGGAGGAGGACAAGAAGGCTGGCCTGCTTCCACTGTCACAGGGCAGCTGTGTGCTTTCGCTGACATCCACAAGAGAAGCTTGAGAGTGGGAAGAATCATGGACTCCTTCAGGGTGGAAGGGACCTCAGGAGGTCTTTAGCTCAATCTCCTTGCTCCCAGCAGGGTCAGCTCTGGGGTCGTACCAGGTTGCTGTGGGTTTCATCCAGTCTGGTCTTGGAAACCTCCAAGGCAGGACACTGCACAGCCTCTCTGGGCAACCACTTCCAAAGCTTGACCATCCTTGTAGTGGAAAAGCTTTTCTTTATCTCCTGCATGAGCATCTCTTTTTCCAACTTGTGCCCATTGTTTCTTGTCCTCCCACGATGCACCCTGGTGAAGAGCCTGTCCCCATCTTCTTGATGACCTCCTTGTAGCCATTGGAAGGGTGCTATGAGATCCTTCCAAAGCCATCTCTTCTCCAAGTCAAACCAGCACCATTTCCTCACAGAAGAAGTGCTCCAGTTCCTCGACTACTGTGAGGGCCCTTGGCCAGACTCACTCCCAGTTATCAACCTCTTTCTTGTTCTGGGAACCCAAACCTGGATGCAGGGTTCTAGATGTGGTCTAATGAACACTGACTAGAAGGCGATCACCATTTCCCTTGACCTCCTGGCTGTGCTCCTGCTCATGCAGCCCACGATGCTTCTGGCCTTCTTTGCTGCCAGGGAACACTGCTGGCTCATGTTTTGCCTCCTGTGCCCCAGCACCCTCATGTCCTTTTCCACAGAGCTGCTCCCCAGGCCCTCAGGCCCCAGCCTGTGACACAGTGGGGTGTTGGTTTATTGCAGGTGCAAGCCCTGGCATTTGTCCTTGTTGAATTGCATGAGGTTCCTGACAGCCCATTCCTCCTGCCTGTCTAGCTCCCTCTGAATGGCAGCCCTCGAGCATAGGACTGGAACCCCCGCCTTCTCTAAGGTGTCATCTGCAAGCATCATGAGTGTTGTTGCCTGCGTGTAACTAATACAGATGATAAACAGGACAAGTTCCTGGAGAGATCCTCGGGTGCTCCACTTCTCCCTGGCCTCCAGGAAGAACACTACCCATTCACCACTGCCCTCTGAGCCTCTGGTCATCCAAGCAACTTTTTACCCATCGGTTTCTCTACTTTTTTAGACTGTAACGTTCTAACGTGCATGCAAGAATATTGTGGGAGACAGTGTCAACTACATTGCTAAAGTCTAGGTAAAGGACATTTACCACACATCCGAGCTGCCCCTTCACACAAAAGACATCCTCCCTCCTCATCTTCTCTGACAGTCTCTCCTGAAGAGATTGTAACCTACAAGCATCACCCTCCAAACATGTGAGTGATCCCAAGATATCTCAGTCATTACAGTGATGTTTCACACCTGTGACAGCTTGTACATCTCCATCTGCTCCTGTCTCTACCCCAGGCTGCATACATTTGCATATATTAGTGTTGCAGAGCATCAGCTGTGGCACAGAGAGCAGATTCTTTATGGTGAAACATGTTACTGTGAGCCAAGGACACTGTGTGCAATGGCCCCACTTCAGAGCAGAGACATGCTGGCCTAGATAGCAGGTGGCAATGTAATGGTGAAAGGAGGTTCCCGCTAAGAGAGCAAAGCCTGCAGTGCCCAAGGCCAAGGAGAAACAGAGCTGGGCTGTGCAGGAATGGCAGGAGAGGTCTTGGCTGCCTGAGCTGATTTGTAGCACCTTGGGGCCTGTGACAAAGGTAACCAATCTCCAGGCAGGACAAGGTGCCACTGAAGAAGTCCCTGGGCCTGGGTAGCCTGTGATTTGGCACCCTGAGGTCATCATTAGCCCAGTTCCTGTTCATATCACCTGGGGGTGAGAAGAGGTTCAGGCAGAGAAGAGCAAGAAGGGTTTGAGAGAGCAGAGACTAGGGCGGAGACCTTGGTGTGATGTGCCTCCCATTTATGCAGCATGCTTGAATGCAGTCGGGATGGACTTGGCCTAAAGGCAGTGGTGGGCTGCAGTTGTCTGGGCACAGGTAGGAAAGCCTGAGATAACCTGGGTTGTCTGCCCAGCAACCACTCCAAAGGGGCATGGTTTTCCCATAGGTCCCATCCATGTGGTTATGCTAGAAACCCCAGGCATCTGACATGGCCCTGCCAGACTATTTCTATGTCATTAAATCAAGTGTCTGCACTGAATTACATTAGCAGATTGCACTGTAGGCATCTCCATGTGTCTCAGCATCATAGTGAGGGGTGCTCTAACAGTAGTGGGCATCTAGCCTCATTTGAGCTGGCCAAGGGAATTCCCCACCTCGCCCCCACCTCATGCTCTAGAAGGATGTGGGTCTCCCATTTGCTCCATCAGAGCAAGCAGACACTGGCACATGCCTGGGACCACCTCTGTCTCTTCAACTGTCACCAGATGTTTGTGATGGGCAACTGACTCCCACCCTCCATCTCCAGTGATTATAACCAGAGCTTAGACAAGGAGCTTGTGTGCAGACATCTATGTTATGCTCACTTCAGCTTCAGCCAGGGGAATCCCACCTGCTGTGTGTTTGTGGAGTTCACAGGAGGTTGCTGAATCCCCCTCCAACCCAGGGGCTTCCAAACCAAAATGACATGCCCACATTGACTCATCTGAGTCAGCACCTGAACTATGTGTTAATGAGCTCCCTTCTTGCTCCTTTCTACATGTCCTGCCTAGTTAAGAGATGGGAAAGGGGCTTCCAGAGTGGGACGTTTCCATCTCTTGCAGATAACCATCCTCTGATGAAACAATCTGCAATGCTGGAATCAGTCTTCCTTCAGTGCTTAGAGAGGGCCCATTGGTGATTATTTTAGTTTATTGGAGTGAACATTTCCCAGGAGGAGGGAGCACAAGGGACAGAGAAATTCATGAGCTCAGCGGGGCCTCTGCTCCTGAGTGGGACCAGGCTCCTGGGATGGAGGGAGCTCATGGCAACTGGGCAGCACTGCCCAGAGACAGTTTTGTGCAGGAGCAGCTCCTCTGCAAAGAGCAGCAGGGCTCCGAGCACTGCCTGCTGCTGCTGACATGAGAGGAGACAAGGCAGAGAGAAGTGGAAGGCCATGTAGAGTGAGACCACAGAGGAGAGCTCCTTGTGGGAGAAATCTTCACAGCCCCTGACACTGTAAGTCTCTGGCTGCAGGGTAATGCTACTAAGGTTCCTGGAGGGGTCTTCTGAACCCATCCCATCCCTTAACTGATAGGCTTTTTAAGGATCGCCCTCCTGGCTTCTCCAGTGCATAGGAAGAGGAGGAGATGATTCAGAGCCGGGTTTCCCTGACACACCATCACAGGGACAGGGCGTGCAGCTCCATTCTGCCAGGGGTGGATGCAGGGATGTGAAGCCAGGGAGCACACACAGGTCTGCGCAGGGCTGTGATTCAGAGCAGTGTCCCTGCACCCCAGGGTGCTGTGTGCCCAGGACAGTGACTCTGCTGCCTGTGACGGTCAGCCCTCAGCCTTCCCAGGGAACTCCCCACAGCGCTGTGGGGAGAAACTCTGGGTGAGAGGAGTGACCCCTGGCAGGGCAGGTTCATTCTCCTGCTGAGAGGGTGCTGCATGGGTCAGGGTTGCTCACAGCTCTAGCTCATGTGCAGGATATGTGCAAAGGGTCTTTTCAAGAGGAGACCAAGAGAAGGGCTACTTGGAAGGGAAGGAGCTTTCCTTCAGAAGTCTGCATTTTCAGTTTCCTAATTCTGGCAGGGAGAATGAAGGAATGGAGTTTATGTGACCTGCTCCTTCGGACGTGCATGCACAGAGATGCCGCTAGACAGTGCCCTGATCCGGGAGGTTTCTGTAGGGCAGAAGTGAGCACATAGCGGGTGGGATGGTGTCTGTGAGCACTGAGCGGGAGAAGATGTTGTGACAGAGAAAGAGCTGGCAGCAGGGACAGCTCCAGGCAGCAGAGATGGGCAGGGAATGAGAGGGAACTCCAGGGCATGAGCCACCTCCTCTGCAGCCAGACCTCCGGCAGAGGAGAGGGGCATCTCTCCTGGTATGGGCCCAATTCATGCTGCCTGACAAGGGGGCTGAGAGCGACTGCCCTGCAGTGTCACCATCTGTGAGGTGGCATGCCCAGCTGGGTAAGGGGAAGTCTTTCCAGAATGCCTCTCTGTCTCTCTCCTTGCCTCCCTTGGCAGCAGGATCATGGTGTTGCTCCTTGTTTCCCCTCCTGCCCATGCTGCTCCTCTTCTTGTTCTCGTCTTTCTGGGGTTGGGGGTTTTCAGCTGCAGTTCAGACACTGATGCTGCAAGTTGTGGAACAGAGGGGTCTGCATGGGAATGAGGTTGCCCCAGCCCCCTTCTGACTTGTATAGCTCCAGGAAATGCAGTCTGTGGGGTTGCAAAATGAGCTGACTCTCCCTTAAGGAGAGCCCATCTTCAGTCCTAAGAGTCCTTTGACCGTTTCCCTGTGATGTCCTGGCAGACTGCATGCTGCCCTCTAGAAAGGCACTGCTGTCTCATAGCATCACTGTGATATCTGAGAGACCCATGAGGAAGGTGCAGAGATGCTGAGAGTATGGAGATGGTGGTGGGAGGCTGTATGTGGGCATCTGAAAAGAGGCCTGTGTGTCCTTGGCTAGAAGGGTTGTGTGGAGAGCTCCATCAGGTGCCCGGAGAAAGGGAGAGAAGTTTGGAGCTGTGCACTTTGAAACTGGACTCGTCTGCTCTAAGCAGGGGCTGGTTTCCTTCTAGGGCAACATATGAGTTTGATCATCCTAGAGCTCAAAGAATTGCAAGCAGAAGGCAGCTGGGAACGAGACTAACAGACAGACTAGCTGTCCTCAGTCTGCACCAAATGACAGTGAATCCGTTTTTCTCAGGAGTCACAGTGGAAACGCCAAGGATTTCTATCTTTGAGAAACACTCCCCAGGGGTGACAAGAACATTTGAAAGAAAATAAAAAATCCCTGAAACTCTGTTCCTCAAGCCTCCTTCTTTAGAATTCAGAGTGAAGATCCTGAAAAGCCCTTCTACACAATGAGTGGATTCCACTGGCACAAAGTGTGACTGTCAGAGCTGGTCACCCCCATTCCCCTGTGCCCACTGCTTTACAGCAGGACTGACTGCTCTGGGGCCCATGGGAGAGGTGCCTGCTCTGCACAGCACACTCTGCCAGTGCAAAGTGGAGGCCAAGCAAGGGAGCTACACAAAGATTCTCTCAGTAAAGAGAGAGGCAATGTGGGGGCTTCGATGAAGACTGCAACATTTGGGGTTTTCTTTTCTTGAAAAGTCTCTCCTAACTTCTCAATGTCTTTTCTCCTTTGGACAGTCCCCCATGCTCGGAGATAGCAAAATGTCCAACAGCAGCTCCCTAAATGAGTTCCTCCTCCTGGCATTTGCAGACAAGCGGGAGCTGCAGCTCTTGCACTTCTCACTCTTCCTGGGCATCTACCTGGCTGCCCTCCTGGGCAACGGCCTCATCATCACAGCTGTAGCCTGTGACCACCGCCTTCACACTCCCATGTACTTCTTCCTCCTCAACCTCTCCCTCATCGACCTTGGCACCGTCTCCACCACTGTCCCCAAATCCATGGCCAATTCCCTGTGGGACACCAGGGCCATTTCCTACTCAGGATGTGCTGCTCAAGTCTTTCTGGTTCTCTTCTTTTTATCAGGAGAGTATTTTCTTCTCACAGTCATGGCCTATGACCGCTATGTTGCCATCTGCAGACCCCTGCACTATGGGATCCTCATGGGAATGAGAGCTTGTGTCAAAATGGCAGCAGCCGTCTGGGGCAGTGGTTTTCTCTATGCTCTTCTGCACACTGCGACCACATTTTCCATACCACTGTGCCAAGGCAACACAGTGGACCAGTTCTTCTGTGAAATTCCCCAGATCCTGAAGCTCTCCTGCTCAGACTCCTACCTCAGGGAAGTTGGCCTTATTGCAGGAGGTGCCTGTCTAGGCTTTGGGTGTTTCATTTTCATTGTGCTGTCTTATGTGCAGATCTTCACTGTTGTGCTGAGGATGCCCTCTGAGCAGGGCCGACACAAAGCCTTTTCCACGTGCCTCCCTCACCTGGCCGTGTTCTCCCTGTTTATCAGCACTGACATGTTTGCCTACCTGAAGCCCCCCTCCCTCTCCTCCCCAGCTCTGGATCTGGTGGTGACTGTTCTGTACACAGTGGTGCCTCCAGCAGTGAACCCTCTCATCTACAGCATGAGGAACAAGGAGCTCAAAGATGCCCTGAGGAAGTTGATTTCATGGACACTTTTCAGCAGTGGTAACATTGCCATTGCTCTCCACATATGATTCCCACTGTGTCCTGTACCAGGACTGAGCTTTGTTTATTCACTTTATTTGTATTATTACTATAGTTAGTGTTATTGTTATTATTCTATTAACTATTATATAGTTATTATATATATTATATAACTATTAACTATTATATAGTTAGAGTTATTGTTATTATTCTTTTTCACCATGTTGCTACACCAAAGGTTGGATTCATTCCACCTTTACTGACACTGCTCTGTCTCACCTGGTGCCCATATAAAGTTGTGTCCAACAGTGGGTCAGAGCTGACTCCCTCACAGTAGCTCTGTAATAAAGTAGATTCTTCCTGGTACAGTGCCTGAAGTCTGGACTCTTCCTCCAAAGCTGCTGTCCCTCACACCCTTTCCCCAGCACATTTCCTTCAGATAATCTTGCCCACCCCGCATGCTGATCCTTATCCCAAATGTCACCCCCAAAGAATGCTTCATGCCCAGCTGCAGGACTGAATGTTCAGCTGTGAGCTCTGGGAGGATGAGCCCTCTTCTGGATCCTCCGCAGGGCTGGCAGGGAGCATGCAGAGGAGGTCTTGGGGCCATCTGCTGGGCCTGACAACCATCCTCCTCCCATGGTGGGGGCTCAGACAGGGTCTGTCAGAACACAGATGCAGCCCATCTTGTTCCTGCATGAACAAAGAGGAGAAACTGCCCCAGGTGACTCCTCCCAGACCCAGCCTTTCACACCAGCTATTTCCAGCACTGGCCTTTCCCCGTGGTCCCGGTAAGGGGTGATCTCTGAATGTGATCAGCTCCGTCTACCTGCTGGGCTCAGCACCTGTATGGGGGGAATGGGCAGCCCTACCTGGATTCTCTGTGTGCTCCAGACCCCAGTAGACCCTGGAGATACCTTCTGCTAACTCCGGGGTGGAGAGGATCAGGGCTGGCCAGGGGCTGTGGGCTTGTGGGAAGCTGCCAGGCACGTGCGCTGTGGTGGCCAGGGCACCAAGGGCTGTCATGGGGACCATGCTGGGGGGATGTTTCCCCACCCCAGAACGCTCCCTGTCCTGTGTGATGCCTGCTCAGTGGGGCTGTGGTAATGCATGCAAGGCAGCAGGGCTGGGTCAGTGGAGGGATAAGGCGCAGGCAGGAGCCATGACACTCCAGAAGCTCCTGATGGTCATGGAGGGGACTCACTGCTGCTAGCAGGGTTGAGGGTTCTCGAGGGCTACTACCACCAGCATCACCTGCCAGGACTCCCAGACCCAGCACAGATGGTCGGTGCCCAGCAATGCAGCTCATGGTGCCCCCTCTCCTGTGTCACTGTCCTCTCTCAGGAGCACTGCCAGGTGAATCACTCCCTGCCCAGGTGTGGAGGGGAGCTGCTGGAGGTCTTCTCTTCTCATGCCTGCTGCCCTTGGCTCTGCCCTGGCATTGGCTCACAGGCTCTGCCCTCGGTCATGTTATGTTTCCATACACTCTCATCTGAGACCACATAGGGACCTGCAGTACATAGCTCTGCTTGGAGCTGGCCACCACGACCTGCCAGTGTGGTCCCAGGAGATCTCAGCAAGGCTGTGCTTGGAGATGAGGCTGTGATTGTCCTTAGTCAAAATTGGTGGGCTGGTCTGTCTGGGGGCCAAGGGGAGGAAAGGACAAGAGACAACAAGGATAAGATGCAGTAAGGGAAATTTCAAATCAGTTGAAGGAAAAATAAAGCAATAACCATGGTAGTTGAGTAGCAGTGGGGCAGGGGACAGCAGATTTTTAAAAACTCTCCTGGAGAAAGCACCTACCAACCTGATCTAACTGTCAAGTTAGCCCAGCCCAGAGCAGATCGTGGTCCTGGAGATCTCTGGTGGTCCCTCCCAACCCAAATCCTCTAGGACGAAGGGGCTGGAAAGTGGTTTCTTGGGCAGGGGAAACTGTTGTGGGGTTGAGGCCTTGCTGGCATTTGTACTGCCTGGTCAAGCCTGTCCTCAGAGTTACACAGTGAGCGAGTTCATTCTCAAAAGGACTCTCTGCTCCATGGAGAGCAGGAGTCAAACCAGTGCCAGGAGACTACAGAAACATTCTCAGGAACACAGCAGGCATTCAGGCCCTTTGACTGCTGAGGTGTCCCCAGACCAGTGCTTTGCATCCTGGGTCTTAAGGGCTGAGAAATCTTTAGAGCCGGAGTAGATTGAGGTCCCATTTCTTGGGCTCATTGGGTACATCTCTGTACTCGTGCCTCCAAGTAGAGGGTGCCATCCTCCCCTTTCTTTCTTACCTGAAGCTCAGGCTGGATGGGGATGTGAATGTGGAGGTTGGCTGTCACTGCAGCGATGGTGAGATGGTGGAGAGGTTAGAGGAATAAGAGAAGAGGAAGAAAAGAACAAGACGATCCTTGACAGGATCTCGCAGGTGACTGCCCTAGAGGGAAGAGGAGCCGTGGAGTACTCTTGGATCTTCAGAGACAATGTCCTTAAAGCACAGGAACACAGGAAAGTCTACAGGAAGGTCCTGTAGGGCCTGGCTTGAGGCTGGCACAGATGAGCAGGGACTTTGTGATCTAGGACTTGAAAAGAAAGAAGGACATCCACAGAGGGTTGGAAGGGGCATGGGCTAATCAGGAGGAATGTGCAGACATGGCCTGTGGTGGAAGGGATGGAGTTAGGCAAGGCAAAGCTCAGCTGGAGCTGGAGCTGGAGCTGGAGCTGGAGCTAGGAAGGGATGAGGATGGTAACCTGAAGGGCTTCTGTAAGGACGTTGGCAGTATAAGGCAGCCATCCAAGGAAAATGTGGTCTCCCTGCTCAGTGAGGCAGGGGACGTAGTGACAAAGACAGGCGAAAGGCTGAGGAGCTCATTGCCTCTTTACCTTGTCTTTTCCTGGTCTTCTCTACTGCCAGGCCTCCCTGGCCCCCGAGTCCTTTGGCAGCATCGGTGTTAGCAAAGCCTCACCCAAGGTAGAGGACGATGCAGCTGGGGAGGACTTTTGCCCAGTGGGCACACACAAGTCCATGGGACCAGACAGGAAGCATGCCAGGGTGCAGGGAGAGGTGGCTGGAGTCACTGCAAGGCTGCTCCCAAGTGTCTATGAAATGTCAGGGTAATCAGGGAGGTTCCTGATGACTGGGAAAAGGCAGACATCACACCCATTTTCCAGAAGGGCAAGAGGGAGGGTCTGGGGAATGACAGGCTGGTCATCTTCATCTCAATCCCTGGGAAGGTGATGAAGCAAATCCTCCTGGAAACCATCTCCAAGCACAGGAAGGAGAAGGCCTGGAAGAGGCAGCATGCATTGACCAAGGGGAAATGGAAAGCATGCCTGACCAACCTGATTGCCTTTTACCATCAGATGAATGCCTGCGTGCACAAGGGGAAAGCAGGGGATTCTGTGAAACTTCCCTTTAGCAAGGCCTTGGACACAGTCCCCCAGAGTCTTCTTATAGGCAAATTGTTGAGCTCTGCGCTGGGTCAATGGACCTGAAGGCAGGTGGAAGATTGGCTGGACCATCAGGCTGAAACGCTGTCATCAGTGGTACAAGTTCCAAGTGGCAGCCAGTTCCTAGTGGCATTCCTAAGTGATCAACATGTGGGGCAGGACTGTTTAACATCTTTATGAATGGCCTGCACAATGGATGGAGCACACTCTCAGCACCCTTGTGGACAATGCATAAGCGGGGGGAGGCCCTGGGCAATCTCATCTAGTTCCCTCCTCATTGACCAGCGGGGTTGGGACTAGGTGATGTCCAGAAGTCTTGTCCACCCTAAGTGCTGTGATTCAGCAAATCTTTCCCTGGAGAGCTCTGTAAAGAGAGAAGAGGCTGAGGAAGAAGAAAGAACAGAGAGGCAGAAGAAGAGAGTTGACACATGACAGTTTAAATAAAGCAGTTCCTCTGAACAAAGTTTCTCCAATCCGAGTGTTGGTAGCAAATGTATTTTGATGAATAATGTGTGTGTGTGTGTGTGTGTGTGTGTGTGTGTATATATATATATATATATTCACACTCGCATAGACAGGCTAATTCCTGTAGTGCATGAACATGGTGCTGCCAATTAATAAGAAAAAATATATATATATGGCAATGATACAAACTGTGTGAAGTTTTGGACATGAGGATTTCTTGTCAATTGTTGCAGTGAGTTATTTTTTGAGAAGATCTCAACTTATGATGAGGATCTACTTTTGGGGCTTGATTCATTTGACCACAGAGAGGGGCTATTTCTGCCTGAGATGCCCTGGGGTAGCTGTGTTGCCATGTGGTGCTGGAAATTTTGGAGGCGGCTCCTGTGGGACCTTAGCTTGTCATTAGGAAAGGTATCTCAAAACAACTCAGCTGAGACAATTTAGTTCCCTCTTTGGACGAGAAAGGGAAGTGCAGAGAACTGGATTTGACAGAGACATCTGCCCTGATGGGGTCTGGCCTGGGGTGAGATCAGCCTCCTCCTTGTTGTCAATGAGCTCCCTTCTTGCCCCGTTCTCTGTGTCCTGCCTAGTTAAGAGATGCGAATTGGGGCTTCCAGAGCCAGACATTTCCACCTCTTGCAGATAACCATCCTCTGACGGGACAAATTGTAATGCTGTACACCAATGCATGCAGCATGGGGAATAAACAGGAAGAACTAGAAATCTGTGTGCGGTCGCAGGGCCATGATCTCATTGCCATTACAGAGACATGGTGGGATAGCTCGCATGACTGGAGTGCTGTCATGGATGGCTACGTGCTTTTCAGGAAAGAGAGGCCAGGAAAGCGAAGTGGTGGAGTTGCTCTTTATGTGAGAGAGCAACTGGAATGTATTGAGCTGTGCCTAGGGGTGGATGAAGAGCGAGTCGAGAGCTTATGGGTAAGGATTAAAGGGCAGGCCAGCATGGGTGACACTGTTGTGGGTGTTTACTACAGGCCACCTGATCAGGATGAGGAAGTCGATGAGGCCTTCTACAGACAGCTGGAAGTAGCCTCACAATCCCAGGCCCTGGTTCTCATGGGGGACTTCAACCACCCCGATATCTGCTGGAAAGACAACACAGCTAGGCACAAAGAGTCCTGGAGGTTCCTGCAGAGCATTGGTGACAACTTCTTGACCCAGGTGGTGGAGGAGCCAACAAGGAGAGGTGTGCTGCTGGACCTCGTACTAACAAACAAAGAAGGACTGGTGGAAGATGTGAAGGTCAGGGGCTGCCTTGGCTTCAGTGACCGTGAGATGGCAGAGTTCAGGATCCTGCGAGGAGGAGGCAGGGCAATAAGTAGGATTGCAGCCCTGGACTTCAGGAGAGCAAACTTTGGCCTCTTCAGGGACATATTTGGAGGAATCTCATGGGTTATGGCCCTAGAAGGAAGGGGCGTTCAAGAGAGCTGGTTAATATTCCAACATCACTTCCTCCAGGCTCAAGAGCGGTGCATCCCTATGAGTAGGAAGTCAAGCAAAGGAGGCAGGAGACCTGCATGGATGAGCAAGAAGCTCCTGGCAAAACTCAACCAGAAGAAGGAAGTATACAGAAAGTGGAAAGGGGGCCAGGCCACTTGGGAGGAATAGAGGAACGTTGTCAGAGTATGCAGGGATGCGACGAGGAAGGCTAAGGCCCGTTTGGAATTAAATCTGGCAAGAGACGTCAAGGACAACAAGAAGGGCTTCTTCAAATACATCAGTAGCAAAAGGAAGACTAGGGAAAATGTGGGCCCTTTGCTGAATGGGGTGGGTGCCCTGGTGACGAAGGATGCAGAGAAGGCAGAGTTACTGAATGCCTTCTTTGCTTCAGTCTCTACTGCTCAGGCCAGCCCTCAGGAACCCCAGACCCTGGAGGCAAGAGAGGAAGTCTGGAGAAAGGAAGACTTTCCCTTGGTGGAGGAGGATCGGGTTAGAGATCATTTAAGCAAACCTGACACCCACAAATCCGTGGGCCCCAAAGGGATGCACCCACAAGTGCTGAGGGAGCTGGCAAACGTTATTGCTAAGCCACTCTCCATCATCTTTGAAAGGTCATGGAGAACAGGCGAGGTGCCTGAAGCCTGGAAGAAAGCCAACGTCACCCCAGTCTTCAAAAAGGGCGAGAAGGAGGACCCGGGAAACTACAGGCCAGTCAGCCTCACCTGCATCCCTGGAAAGGTGATGGAGCAGCTCATGCTGGAGGCCATCTCCAAGCACGTGGAGGACAAGAAAGTGATCAGGAGTAGTCAGCATGGCTTCACCAAGAGGAAATCATGCTTAACCAAGCTGATAGCCTTCTATGATGGAATGACTGGCTGGGTAGATGAGGGGAGAGCAGTGGATGTTGTCTACCTAGACTTCAGCAAGGCTTTTGACACTGTCTCCCATAACATCCTCATAACGAAGCTCAGGAAGTGTGGTTTAGATGAATGGACAGTGAGATGGATTGAGAACTGGCTGAATGGCAGAGCTCAGAGGGTTCTGATCAGCGGTGCAGAGTCTAGTTGGAGGCCTGTAGCTAGCGGTGTCCCCCAGGGGTCAGTCCTGGGTCCAGTCTTGTTCAGCTTCTTCATCAATGACCTGGATGAAGGGACAGTGTGCACCCTCAGCAAGTTTGCTGAGGATCCAAAACTGGGAGGAGTGGCTGATATCCCAGGAGGCTGTGCTGCCATTCAGAGAAACCTGGAGAGTCTGGAGAGGTGGGCGGAGAGGAACCTCATGAAGTTCAACAAAGGCAAGTGCAGGGTCCTGCATCTAGGGAGGAATAACTCCAGGCACCAGTACAGGTTGGGGGTTGACCTGCTGGAAAGCAGCTCTGCGGAGAAGGACCTGGCGTGCTGGTGGACATCAAGTGAACCATGAGGCAGCAGTGTGCCCTTGTGGCCAAGAAGGCCAATGGTATCCTGGGCTGCATCAGGAAGAGTGTTGCCAGCAGGTCAAAGGAGGTGAATCTCCCCCTCTCCTCAGCCCTGCTGAGGCCACATCTGGAGTTCTGTGTCCAGTTGTGGGCTCCCTAGTACAAGAGGGATGTGTCACTACTGGAGCAAGTCCAGCGAAGGGCTACAAAGATGATTAGGGGACTGGAGCATCTCTCTTATGAGGAAAGACTGAGAGAGCTGGGCCTGTTCAGCCTGGAGAAGAGAAGGCTGAGAGGGGATCTTATTAACGTGTATAAGTATCTGAAGGGAGGGTGTCAAGAGGATGGCACCAGACTCTTTTCAGTGGTGCCCAGTGACAGGACGCGAGGCAATGGGCACAAACTGAAACACAGACAGTTCCATTGGACATGAGGAAATACTTTTTCACTGTGAGGGTGACAGAGCACTGGAAGAGGTTTCCCAGAGAGGTTGTGGCGTCTCCTCTGGAGATATTCAAAACACGCCTGGATGCAATCCTGTGCAACGTGCTCTAGGTGACCCTGCCTGAGCAGGGGGGGTTGGACTAGATGATTTCCAGAGGTCCCTTCCAACCTCAACCATTCTGTGATTCTGCGATTCTGTGAATTAGCCTGTCTATGCGAGTGTACATGCATATAGACACATATTATTCATCAAAATACATTTGCTACCAACACTCGGATTGGAGAAACTTTGTTCAGAGGAACTGCTTTATTTAAACTGTCATGTTTCAACTCTCTTCTTCTGCCTCTCTGTTCTTTCTTCTTCCTCAGCCTCTTCTCTCTTTACAGAGCTCTCCAGGGAAAGATTTGCTGAATCACAGCACTTAGGGTGGACAAGAATTCTGGACATCACCTAGTCCCAACCCCGCTGGTCAATGAGGAGGGAACTAGATGAGATTGCCCAGGGCCTCCCCCCGCTTATGCATTGTCCACAAGGGTGCTGAGAGTGCGCTCCATCCATTGTGCAGGCCATTCATAAAGATGTTAAACAGTCCTGCCCCACATGTTGATCACTTAGGAATGCCACTAGGAACTGGCTGCCACTAGGAACTTGTACCACTGATGACAGCGTTTCAGCCTGATGGTCCAGCCAATCTTCCACCTGCCTTCAGGTCCACTGATCCAGCACAGAGCTCAACAATTTGCCTATAAGAAGACTCTGGGGGACTGTGTCCAAGGCCTTGCTAAAGGGAAGTTTCACAGAATCCCCTGCTTTCCCCTTGTGCACGCAGGCATTCATCTGATGGTAAAAGGCAATCAGGTTGGTCAGGCATGCTTTCCATTTCCCCTTGGTCAATGCATGCTGCCTCTTCCAGGCCTTCTCCTTCCTGTGCTTGGAGATGGTTTCCAGGAGGATTTGCTTCATCACCTTCCCAGGGATTGAGATGAAGATGACCAGCCTGTCATTCCCCAGACCCTCCCTCTTGCCCTTCTGGAAAATGGGTGTGATGTCTGCCTTTTCCCAGTCATCAGGAACCTCCCTGATTACCCTGACATTTCATAGACACTTGGGAGCAGCCTTGCAGTGACTCCAGCCACCTCTCCCTGCACCCTGGCATGCTTCCTGTCTGGTCCCATGGACTTGTGTGTGCCCACTGGGCAAAAGTCCTCCCCAGCTGCATCGTCCTCTACCTTGGGTGAGGCTTTGCTAACACCGATGCTGCCAAAGGACTTGGAGGCCTGTCAGTAGACAAGACCAGGAAAAGACAAGGTAAAAGAAGCATTGAGCTCCTCAGGCTTTCCACTGTGTTTGTCATTATGTCCCCTGCCCCACTGAGCAGGGAGACCACATTTTCCTTGGATGGCTGCCTTATACTGCCAATGTCCTTACAGAAGCCCTTCAGGTTACCCTCCCCATCCTTTCCTAGCTCCAGCTCCAGCTGAGCTTTGCCTTGCCTAACTCCATCCCAAACAAGATGAAATCCTCTCTGCTGCAGTCCGGGACAGTGACTCTGTTATTCCTCTTACTTCTCCAACATCTCATGGGCACTGCAGTGACAGATAACCTCTATGTTCACATCCCCATCCAGCCTGAGCTTCAGGCAAAAAACCAAGGGGAGGATGGCACCATCTACTTAGAGGCGCAAGCTACAGAGGTACAGAAATCACACTGCAGTAAAGCTTGCTGTTCTCCCCTCACCACTGAAGGAATCCAGGCAATGGCCTTTCAGGTGGTTAAAGGTGGATGCAAAGAATTTCCACTGTAATGTAGATATGCCTGAGGCAGTGCCTCCCAGGCTGCCCTTACAGTCAACGGGAGGAGGAGGTGTTCACCTGCCTTCGCTTAGAAGGTCAACATAAAGCACGAAGCTCTCACGTCCCAGAGGCATTTACTCTGTGCTTGAAATGGGGCCTGAGATCATAGGCTTCTAGTATAACTCAGGTTGAAGGGACCACAGGAGGCCTGTAGTGCAACCTGCTGCTCAAAGCAGGGTCAGGTAGAGGGTCAGAAACCAAAAAATGCCCCTGCCAAAGCATTTCTGGGGGTGACACAGCAGGAGAAGGCAGTAGAGGGTTGACGGGGTGATCCCACGGACAAAAAGGTTTCTTTTTCCCCCTTCTCCAGGGAATGAATTCCTCAGCTCTCCACAAAGAAGAAGATGGGACACGAACTTTGCCACTAAAATGGATCTGGAGAATCTCCTGAGTCCCTTACAGACAGAGGCTGGTGCAAAGGCCACCATCCCAACGGCACCAGACTCCCAGGCATGCCTGCCTTGTTGCTGAGCACTCTGCAGCCCCAGGCAGGAGGTCTGCGGGGAACTGAGTGGGGGGTCTGCAGCCCTGGCCACCAAGCAGGTGTGGTGGGACTCTGCTCCTCTAGATGAGACTGGGCTCTCCTGCATTTCCCCAGTGTGAAGCCTGCATCCCCTCCAGCTGGGAATAGAGCCTGGCAGGGAGGGCCACCACAGGAAACATGATCTCTGTTCTGGGGTGTGCAGAGAGAGGGGAGGGCAGAGGGGGATCTGCTCATGCCCTGGGCAGTGATTCCCTCCCTGCAGCCAGTACAGCCCTGCTGATGCCCCGTAACCTGTGAGCCCAGGAGATGGGAGTGTGATCTGCTCTGGCTCTAAAGATTTCTCAGCCCTTAAGACCCAGGATGCAAAGCACTGGTCTGGGGACACCTCAGCAGTCAAAGGGCCTGAATGCCTGCTGTGTTCCTGAGAATGTTTCTGTAGTCTCCTGGCACTGGTTTGACTCCTGCTCTCCATGGAGCAGAGACTCCTTTTGAGGATGAACTTGCTTACTGTGTGAATCTGAGGACAGGCTTCACCAGGCAGTACAAATGCCAGCAAGGCCTCAATCCCACAACAGTGTCCCCTGCCCCTCACTCTGCCTTCCAGCCCCTTCCTCCCAGAGGATTTGGGTTGGGAGGGACTGCCAGAGATCTTCAGGACCATGATCTGCTCTGAGGTCGGCTAACTTGACAGTTAGATCAGGTTGGTAGGTGCTTTCTCCAGGAGAGTTTGTAAAGATTTGCTGTCCCCTGTCCCAGTGCTGCTCAACTACCATGGTTATTTCTTTGTTTTTTTTCCTTCAACTCTTTTGAAATTTCCCTTACTGCATCTTCTCCTTTTTGTCTCTTGTCCTTTCCTCCCCTTGGCCCCCAGACAGGCCAGCCCACCAATTTTGACTGAGGACAATCACAGCCTCATCTCCAAGCACAGCCTTGCTGAGATCTCCTGGGACCACACCGGCAGGTCGTGGTGGCCAGCTCCAAGCAGACCTGTGTGCTGCAGGTCCCTGTATGGTCTCAGATGAGAGCGAGACATAACATGACCAAGGGCAGAGCCTGTGAGCCAATGCCAGGGCAGAGCCAAGGGCAGCAGGCATGAGAAGAGAAGACCTAAAGCAGCTCCTCTCAAACCTGGGCAGGGAGTGATGCACCTGGCAGTACTCCTGAGAGAGGATTGTGGCACAGGACGGGGGACATTGTGAGCTGCAGTGCTTGGCACTAACCATCTGTGCTGGGTCTGGGAGTCCTGGCAGGTGATGCTGATGTCTGTAGCCCACATCCTGCTAGCAGCAGTGAGTCCCCTCCATGACCGCTGGGAGCTTCTGGAGTGTCATGGCTCCCATCTGCACCTCATCCCTTCACTGGCCCAGCCCCGCTGTTCTGCACGTGGCCCCACAGCCCCACTGTGCAGGCACCCCACAGGACAGGGTGTGTTCTGGAGTTGGGAAACATCCCGCCAGTATGGTCCCCATGACAGCCCTTGGTGCCCCATCCTCCATGGCCCTCCTGCTTGGAAGCCTCCCACCAGTCCACAGACCCTGCCCAGCCCTTTCGCTGTCCCCCTGGGGTTAGCAGAAGGCCATCCTCTGGGTTCTGCTGAGGTCTGAGCCCACAGAGAGGCCAGGCAGGGCTGGCCATTTCCCCCATACAGCTGCTGAGCCCAGCAGGCAGACAGAGCTGGTCACACTCAGAGATCACCCCTCAACAGGACCACAGGAAATGGCCAGTGCTGGAAATAGCTGGTGTGAAAGGCTGGGTCTGGGAGGAGTCTCCTGGGGCAGTTTCTCCTCTCTGTTTTTGCAACAACAAGCTGGGCTGGATCTTCCCACTGAGGCACCCTGCTTGAGGACCCCCATGGGAGGAGGAGGGTCTACAGGCCCAGCAGATGGCCCCAGGACCTCCTCTGCATGCTCCCTGCCAGCCCTGCAGAGGACCCAGCAGAGGGCTCATCCTGCCAGGGCTCACAGCTGGACATCCACTCCTCCAGCTGGGCATGAAGCCTTGTCTGGGGGTGACTTTTGGGGTGAGGACCAGCATGTGGGTTGAGGGAGATTGTCTCAAGGGCATGTGCTGGGAACAGGGCCTGAGGGACAGCAGCAAACTGATATGGCTCCTGGGTCCTGCTTCCTTCAACGCAAGCTGCCACAAGGGGTCCCAGCCTTCCTTTGGGTGCCTCCCTTCAGGAGGGACAATGGCACTATGAGCTGGGAGGGTGGGGAGCATTAATCCTTCTTCAGCCACTTCCCAGGCCAAGTGGAGGGCCAGGACAGCAAGGACATCTGGCTCTGCACTGTGAGCTCGCTTTAGTGTACCCACACTCTCAACATTGTCTTGGATTAAATGTCAACTTTTTTTCTCTCCAAGACACTTGCAAGTCCAGTTCCACTTCCTTCTCATCTCTCCCAATCCCTCCTCTGATCTCGCTGGCCATTCCCACACCCCCTCCCCTGTTTTCCTGTGGGGCCCTGAGCTCATAGTGCTGCTCTGCAGAGCTAGCAGGCTGTGGGGCCACAGGGCCACAGGGTGACTCTGCACTGGTCGTGCTGCTCAGGGTGGGAGGCAGATCCAACCAAATGGGGATCACGGCCTCTAATCCCTCCAGGGGACTGCAGATGTGGTACGTGCTTGGAGGGGCTATGGAGTATTTCCAAAGCTATTAGTTCTGTCCATGTGCACCTCTAGATCTTGCTCATGTCACGGAGGGTGACATGAATCACTCTCCAGTCTCCCTTCCCCGTGCCAGCTGGATCCCCACTGCCTGTTCTGGGATTGCAGAGTCCTCCTTTGTCCACAGATACCTGGGTTTAGTGCTTTACCTTTAAGTGACTCCACCTTGAAGGACCTCTCCCTTTGTGAGGCTCCACTCACTGCCCATGCACCAGGCACACGCTGTCCCACGAGATGCCCTGTGTTCTCCTGGCACCTCCAGATTCCCCTCCAGAAGGACAGGCATAAGACACTGGGCCTTAAAATGTGGGACAGCTGTGGGTATGTAAATCCATGACCATTCACCCCCTCCACTGTCACTGGACACCAACTGGTGAGTCCTAAATCCAGCCCTTGGTCTCTAAGAGATCATAACATGATTATGAGCTTTTTGCTCCTGAACCCATGGAGAACCCCGTGCAGTAGCCCCTCCTGGAATGCAATTCCTTGGGGCTATTCTTGACACCAGCTTTGGAGGAAGAACCCAGCCTTCAGGCACTGCACCTGGAAGAACCTACTTTATTACAGACATACTGTGAGGGAGTCAGCTCTGACCCACTGTTGGACACAACTTTATATGGGCACTAGGTGAGACAGAGCAGTGTCAGTAAAGGTGGAATGAATCCAACCATTTGTGTAGCAACATGGTGACAAATAATAATAACAACAGTAATACTAGTAATAATAAAAATAAAGTGAACAAACAGAGCTCAGTCCTCGTATGCAACATAGGGGGAGTCATCTGTGGACAGCAATGGCAATTTTCCCACAGCTGAAAAACATCCATGAAACCACTTTCCTCAGGGCATCTTTGAGCTCCTTGTTCCTCATGCTGTAGATGAGAGGGTTCAGTGTTGGAGGCACCACCACATACAGAACAGTCACCACCAGATCCAGAGCTGGGAAGGAGATGGAGGGGGGCTTCAGGCAGGCAAACATGACAGTGGTGACACACATGGAGACCACAGCCAGGTGAGGGAGGCACATGGAGAAGGCTTTGTGTCGTCCCTGCTCAGAGGGGATCCTCAGCACAGCAGTGAAGATCTGCATGTAGGACAGCACAATGAAAACGAAACACCCAAAGACTAAATAGGCAGCAGCCAGAGGAATCCCAACTTGCCTGAGGTAGGAGTCTGAGCAGGAGAGCTTCAGGATCTGGGGAACTTCACAGAAGAACTGGTCCACTGTGTTGCCTTGGCAGAGTGGTATTGAAAATGTGTTAGCAGTGTGCAGGAGAGCATGGAGAAAACCACTGGCCCAAGCAGCTGTTGCCATTCTGACACAAGCTCTCATGCCCATGAGTGTGCCATAGTGCGAGGGTTTGCAGATGGCAACAAAGCGGTCATAGGTTATGACAGTGAGAAGAGAAGACTCTCCTCCAAACAAGAAGAAAATGAGGAAGACCTGGGCAGCACATCCTGAGTAGGAAATGGCCCTGGTGTCCCACAGGGAATTGGCCATGGATTTGGGGACTGTGGTGGAGATGAAGCCAAGGTCGAGGAGGGAGAGGTTGAGGAGGAAGAAGTACATGGGGGTGTGGAGGTGGTGGTCGCAGGCTATGGCTGTGATGATGAGGCCGTTGCCCATGACGGTAGCCAGGTAGATGCCCAGGAAGAGTGAGAAGTGCAAGAGCTGCAGCTCCCGCTTGTCTGCAAATGCCAGGAGGAGGAACTCATTTAGGGAGCTGCTGTTGGACATTTTGCTATCTCCGAGCATGGGGGACTGTCCAAAGGAGAAAAGACATTGAGAAGTTAGGAGAGACTTTTCAAGCAAAGAAACCCCCAAATGTTACCGTTCTCATATAAGCCCCTACATTGCCTCTCTCTTTACTGAGAAGATCTTTGTGCAGCTCCCGTGCTGGCACTCCAGTTTGTGCTTGCTGAGTGTGGTGTGAGGGGCAGGGACCTCTGCCCATGGGCTCCAGAGAAGCCCGCCCTGCTGTACAGTTGTGGGAATGGGGCAGTCAGGTGACTAGCTGTGACATTCACAGTTTCTGTCAGGTGAAATCCACTCATCATGTAGAAGGGCTTTTCAGCATCTTCACTCCGAGTTGTAAAGAATGGGGGTTGATAAACAGAGTTTTAGGGATTTTTTTAATATTTTTTATTTTCTTTGAGATGTCCTTGTCACCCCTGGGGAGTGTTCCTCAAAGGTAGAAATCCTTGGCATTTCTACTGAGTCCTGAGAAAAACGGATTCACTGGTGAAGAGTGAGTCTATTAGTCTTGTTCCCAGCTGTCTGGTGCTTCCACCACTTGGAGCTGGAGGATGATCTCTCTCAGATGTTGCCCTAAAAAAACCCAAGCCATTACTGAGAGCAGACGAGTCCAGTTTCAAAGTGCACAGCTCCAACTTTCTCTCCCGTTCTCAGGGCACCTGAGGGAGCTCTCCACACTCCCCTTCTAGACAAGGACACGCAGGGATCTTTTCAGATGCCCATCTACAGCCTCCCACCACCATCTCCATACTTTCAGCATCTCTGCAGTTTCTTCATTTGTCTCTTAGATATCACAGAGATGTTATGAGACAACTGTGCCTTTTTAGAGGGCAGTTTGCAGCCCAACAGGACACCACTGGGAAACAAAGGACCGTTAGGACTGAAGATAGGCTCTCCCTAAGGGAGAGTCAGCTCATTTCCCAACCCCAGAGCTCCACAGTTCAGAAGGGGGCTGGGGCAAGCTCATTTCCATGCAGACCCCTCTGTCACGCAACTTCCAGTATTGGTGTCTGAACCCCACCCCTGAGAGCCTGAGAGCAAGAACAGGAGCAGCACGGACAGGAGGAGAAAGAAGTATGCAGCAACACTGTGATCCTGCTTCCAAGGGAGGCAGGGAGGAAAGCTGTACCCATCTGGGCATGCCACCTTGCAGGTGGCAACATTGCAGGGCAGTCGCTCTCAGCCCCTTTGTCAGGCAGCATGAAATGGACCCATAGCAGGAGAGATGCCCCTCTCCTCTGCTGGAGGTCTGGCTGCAGCATGCTCTGGACTCTATGGCTGTCAGGGCAGAAGCTCTACCAGGTGGGAGATGAGACACGGGGGGCTTGCTCAGAGGAAGGTGTCAGCATAGGAAGGACTGACTGTGACATGCCCAAACCATCCTACCATGATGTTTCTGCTAGCATTTCCCTCTTATTCACTGCCCATCTCTGCTGCCTGGAGCTGTCCTTGTGGGGAGCTCTTTCTCTGTCTCAACATCTTTTCCCAGTCAGTGCTCACAGACCCTGTCCCACCCTGAGTGTGCTCAGTTCTACCCTAAGGAAACCTCCTGGGACAGGGCACTGTCCAGGGGCATTACTGTACATGCAGGTCCTGCAGGTCAGATAAACTCCTAGGAGGCCACAAAGGTGATCCTAATGCTGTCTGTAGGCTAAGGGGAGGATGAAGCAGCTTGCTGAGGGTTCTCACAGACCTATTAATCTCTGAGAGTGAAGGTTTAGGACTCCCCGTTCCTTGACAAAACAGAAAACTCTTACTTTTTTCTCACCGCCAAAATTAGCAAACTGAAAGTGCAGACACCTGAAGGAAAGCTCCTTCTCTTGCAAGCACCCCTTCTCTTGATACTCCTCTTGAAAAGGCTCCTTGGACATCTCGTGTGCATTAGCTAGAGCTCTGAGCAGTCCTGAGCCACGCAGCAACCTCTCAGCAGAAGAATGAACCTGCCCTGCCGAAGGTCACTCCTTCCACTCAGAGCTTCATCCTCCACTGCAATTGGGAGTTCCCCGGGCAGGCTGAGTGCTGACCCTCGCAGGCGGCAGAGTCACTGCCCTGGGCACACAGTACCCTGGGGCACAGGGACACTGCTTTGAATTACAGCCTTGGGCAGACCTGGGTGCACATCCCAGCTTCACAGCCCTGCAGGGTCCCTGGGAGAAGGTAGCAGGATGCCCTGTCCGTGTGATGGTGTGGCAGGGAATCCCTGCTCTGAAGCCTCTCCCCCTCCTCTGCAAAGGAGAAGCCATGAGAGTGATCCTTAAAAAGAATGATAGGACTCGATGGGTTTCAAGACCTTTCCAGGAACCTCAGTAGCATTGCCCTGCAGCCAGAGACTTAACGTGTCAAGGGCTGTGAAGATTTCTCCCACAAGGAGCTCTCCTCTCTCCTCCCACTCCACACTGCCTTCCACTTGTCCCTGTCTTCTCTCATCTGGCAGCAGCAGCAGGCAGTGCCTGGAGCCCTGCTGCTCTTTGCAGAGGAGCTGCTTCTGCACACAGCTGTCTCTGGGCAGTGCTGCTTGGTTGCCATGAGCTCCCTTCATTCCCGGAGCCTGGCCCTGCTCAGGAGCAGAGGACCAGTTGAAATCATGAATTTCTCTGTCCCTTGTGCTCCCTCCTCCTAGGAAATGTTCACTGGAACCAAATAAAATAATCACTGGTGGTCCCTGTCTAAACACTGAAGGAAGACTGATTCCAGCATTGCAATTTGTCTCATCAGGGGATGGTTATCTATGAAAGGTGGAGATGTCCCATTCTGGTAGCCCCAATTCCCATCTCTTAACAAGGCAGGATATCTAGATGGGGACAAGAATAGAATTTGTTTTCCCATCATTCAGGAATTGATTCAGATGAGTCAGTTTGGGCTTCTCAGGCTGTTTTGGGAACCAGATCCTTCCTGTGAGCTCCACAAAACAAACAAACAAAAAAAAAACCACAGGAGGTGGCATTTCCCTCTCCCAGGCAGAAGTGAGCACAGCATAGATGTTTGCATGCAAGATCTTGGTCTATGATCCCATTATAATCACTGGAGATGGAGGATGGGAGTCAGTTGCTCACACACAAACACCTGGTGACATTGGAAGAGACAGAGGGGGACCAACACATGTGCCAGAGTCTTCTTGTTCTGATGGAGCAGCTATGACACCCCCATCTTTGTAGAGCATGAGTTGGGGGCCAGGTGGAGAACTCCCTTTTCCATCTGAAATGACACTAGATGCCTACTGCAACTAGAGCTCCACTTGCTAGGAAGCTGGGACACATGCAGATCCCAACATTGCCAACACTTGATGTCATCCAGTGCAGGCACTTGATTCAGTGACATAGAAATAGGCCTGCAGGTCCATGTTGGATGCCTGGGGGGTCCAGTACAACCACATGTCTCTAGCAGATACACTACGGGACCTCTAGGAAAACCATGGCCCTTTGGAGTGGCTGCTGGGCAAGTGCCCCAAGGCAACTCCGGTTTCCTACCAGTGCCCAAACAACTGGATTCCACCACTGCCTTTAGGCCAAGTCCCTCCAACCTACACCAAGTGTGCTGCATAAATGGGAGAGGCACATCCCACCAAGGTCTCTGCTCTAGTCTCTGCACCCTTAAAACCTTCTAGCTTTGCTCCCCCTGAACCTCTTTTCACCCCCAGGTGATATGAACAGGAACTGGGCTAATGATGACCTCAGGGTGCCAAATCACAGGCTACCCAGGCCCAGGGACTTCTTCAGTGGCACCTTGTCCTGCTCGGAGATCGCTTCACTTCTGTCACAGGCACCAAGGTGCTAAAAGTCAGCTCAGGCAGCCAGCACCTCTCCTGCCATTCCTGCACAGCCCAGCTCTGTTTCTCTCTGGCCTTGGGCACTGCAGGGTTTTCTCTCTCAGTGGGAACCTCCTTTCACCATTACATTGCCACCTGCTATCTAGGCCAGCATGGCTCTGCTCTGAAGTGGGGCCATTGTGCACACAGTGTCTTTGGCTCTTGCTAACAGGTTTGACCATTGCAGATCTGTTCTCTGTGCCACAGCTGAGGATTTGCAACCCCAGTATACACAAGTGCATTCAGCCTGGGGCACAGAGAGGAGCAGATGGAGATGCACAAGCTGCCACAGGACTGAAACATGATTGGAATAACTGAGATGAGGTGGGATCACTACCATAACTTCAGGGCTGTGATGGCAGGGTACAAGCTCTGCAGGCAAGACCGTTAGGGAAGATGAGCAGGGGGGATGCCCTTGGTGTGAAGGGACAGCTCAGATGGATGGAGCTCTTGCATGGGATGGACAAGGGTTTGGGTGAGGGCTTGTGGTGATCATCAGAGTAAAGGTGATGTTGTGATGGGAGTTACAGACCACCCGATGAGTATGAGGAGGTGGGTGCAGTCTCCTTTAAGCAACCTGAGGAAGTCAGTGGGTCACAGGGCCTGGTTCTTAAGGGGGGACTTTAATCTCCCTGACATTCATTGGAAGGGCAAACAGGAGGGTGCAAGCAGTCCAGGAGATTTCTGGAGGGTGTCAGGGACAGCTTCCAAGCACAGCTCCCTGGTGGGCCAGTAAGGGTGACACTCACCTGGATGTGGTACTCACACACAAGGAAGCACTGATGAGGGCTGTGATAATCTGTGGAAACGTTGGCTGCACTGACTATGGAATAGTGGAGTCCCAGATTGTGAGGGCAATGAGGAATACAATAAGGCATTATGATAAGTTGAGTAGACAACTGGGTGGGTAAAAAGCTGGTTGGATGATCGAGCTCAGAGGGGTTTTTTTTTGAATGGGTCATGCTTTACCAGGAAGCCAGGTAAAGGTGGAGTATGCAGGGGTCTACACTGGGACCTGTCTAACGGGTTCATCAGTGACCTGGAGGATGCAACACTCATCACATGTATAGATGAAACCTCATCAGGAGAAAGAGTCATATGTTTGAGGGCTGCCATTCAGATGGACTGCAACATGCAGGAGGAATGGGTTGCCAGGAACTTTGAGAAATTCAACAAGGAGAAATGCAGGTCCTGCACCTGGGGCAGACCAACACCCTGCAGTGATATGGGCTTGGGAGTGCTCTGCAGAAAAAGGACTTGGCAGTCTTTGTGGACAGCGAGCTGAACATCAGCCAGCAGCGTGCCCTGGCAGCAAAGGAGGCCACAGCATCTTGGGCTGCATGATCAGGAGCACAGCCAGGAGATGGAGGGAAGCCTGGAGATCGGATGGCTTTGGGGACACCTAAGAACAGCCTCCCCATGCCCACCAGGACGTCATCAAGAAGATGGAGCCAGGCTCTTCGCTGCTGTGCGTGATGGGAGGATGAGGCCCAATGGGCATTAGCTGAAACAAGAGCTGTCAGGCTGGGTGTAAGGAAAAACATTTGACCCATCCAGACAGCCAAGCACTGGGACAGGTTGCCCTGAGAGGTTGTGCCATCTCCATCCTCAGAGGTTTTCAAGTCCTCAATGAGTAAAGGCCTGAGAAATCTGGACCTGATAGCTGACTGTGCTGTGGGAAGGAGGTTGGGGTCCAGATATCCTGAGGTCCCTTCTAGCCGGAAAGATTCTGCATTTCCTTCCACACTGCATCTTCTCTTTTGACATTAGGGAAAACATTTAGCTTCACCCGTGACCATAGAAGTAGGTCAGACACAAATATGACCATATCAACTGCATGTTCCCTGTCCTGCTCCAGTCAGAGTCATTCAGCTTCAGGACTGCTTGGCAGCTACCCCCAAATAGTCATGTTTTTTCTTTTGCTTCACCTTTTATTCCATTTTTCCCTCTTTTCCACCTTCCAAGTTCTTCTCCTTTAACATCCTGATACCCTCCCATGAAGTCAGCCAACCCCTCTTTACCCTTTCCCCCTTGACCCTGGATTTGCTTTCTTTGTACATTCACTTGGCTTTTCTGAGATGCTTGCCATAGTGATGCCTACCTTTGCCAGCAGTCCCTTTAAACAACTACCTCCTTTTTTTATGTGCAGTGTCCTGCAGGTCCTCCTGTTGTTATCCTGTCAGAGGCACCGCAGGACAGGATGAGCCATCTGCACACACTCATTTACAGCTGACACAAGGGAGCTTCAGTCCAGAGGGGCTCTGAGAAACTTGGGGATTTGGCCAACAGAAACCTCATGCTGTCGTACAAGGAGAAGTGGTAGGTCCTGCATCGGGGGACAGAACAGCCCCTGCTGTTCTGGCACCTGACCATCAGAGGAGTGACCCTGAGGAGAAGGGCGTGGATGTTACAAGGGATGCCATAGAGCCAGTGGTGCATGCTCACTGCAGATGAGGCCAGCTACATACGAGGCTGCTTCAGGAAGAGTGTGGCCACCCAGACAAGTGGAATTATTATGCCCCTCGACTCAGCCCTGGTATGGCCACATCTGGAATATTGTGTCCCAGTGTGGACTGCCCAGTGCTGGAGGAACGGGGAGCAACTGGAGAGGGTCCAGAGGAGTCTTCCAAGATGGGGTTAGTGTCCTGAAGCACAGCGCCTGTATGGAGAGGCTGAGGGATGTGGGCTTCTTCAGCCTGGTGAAATGGAGGCAAAGGGCGGTACAGTAGTAGCCTCCAAGTGCTTGAAGAGATCATGAATCTTTTCTTGGTAGAGGGAAACAGCATGAGAAGGTGAAACCAGGCTAAAATGGGAGCTCACAACTCAGCTCCAGGGCAATAAGGCAGCATACAAGAAGCAGAAGGAAGGATATGCAGCAAAGGAGGAATTCAAAAATATTGTCCAGTAAAGGAGGGATGGTGTTAGGGAAGCCAAAGCTCTCAGAGGGTACACACTGGCAGGGGACATCAAAGGCATGAAGAAGAGCTGCTATTGCTTCAGGAACGGTAAAGAATAAAAGGAAAATGGTGGCACCTTGCTGAAGGGGGCAGAGAATCTAGTAAGAGCAGATGTAGGGAGGTCTGAGGAGCTCAGTGCCTTTTTGGCTTCCGTCTTCACCAGCAAGGTCTCCTGGGCTGTTGTGCCTAGAGTCAGGGCTCCAGACGAGAAAAGCAACCAACAGTGCATGAGGGCTGAGTGAGGGATGACTTGCAAGAACTCCAGCCCTACAAGTCAGTGCGCTTAGAATGGCTGCACCCAAGGACACTGAGAGAGCTGGCCGCTGTGATAGCAAGGCTGCCCTCTTTCATCCTTGAGTGGTCGTGGAGATGGGGTGAGGTCCCACTAACTGCAGAAAGGCAAATGTTACATCCACTCTCAAGAAAGGCCCAGAAGGCAACCCAGGGGACAACAGGCCGTTCAGCCTCAACTGGTTGAGGAGTGTGTCATGGAGTGAGTCCACTCATTTCTGGGCACATGAGGGAGAAGAAGGTGGTAGGGAAGAGGCAGCATGGATTTGCCCAGGATAAATTGTGCCTCACCACCTGACTGCCTTCTAGGATTAAATAGCTCTATTTGTGTTTGGAGAGCAGAAAATGTCTTTCGACTTGATTTGAGCAAGGTGTTTGACACTGTCTCCCATAATAGTCTTGTGGAATACAGTTTAGAAATGTACCGCCTAGATGGGTGGACAACCAGATGACTTGATTAGTGACATGGAAGAAGCAATACTCACTATGCTTGTTGAGGACAAAAAAACTGCAGGGAACCCCAGCATAGGCTTGAGGGCTGCCATTCAGAGGGACATAGACAGGCAGGAGGAATGGGCTGTCAGGAACCTCATGGAATTCAACAAGGACAAATGACAGGTCTTGCACCTGCGATAAACCAACACCCCACTGTGTCACAGGCTGCGGCCTGAGGGCCTGGGGAGCAGCTCTGTGGAAAAGGACCTGAGGGTGCTGGGGGACAGGAGGCAAAACATGAGCCAGCAGCGTTCCCTGGCAGCAAAGAAGGCCAGAAGCATCGTGGGCTGTGTGAGCAGGAGCACAGCCAGGAGGTCCAAGGAAATGGTGATCGCCTTCTAGTCAGTATTCATTAGACACCATCTAGAACACTGCATCCAGGTTTGGGTTCCCAGAACAAGACAGAGGTTGATAACTGGGAGTGAGTCTGACCAAGGGTCTTCACAACAGTCAGGGAGTTGGAGCACTTGCTCTGTGAGGAAGCACTGGAACTTGTTGCCCAGACAGCGCTGTACAGTCTCCTCCTTTGGAGGCTGCCAAGACCAGACTGGATGAAGCCCAGAGCTACTTGGTCTGACCACAGAGCTGACCCTGCTGTGAGCAAGGAGATTGGCCTACAGACCTCCTGAGGTCCCTTCCACCTGGAGTCCATGATTCTTCCCACTCTCCATCTTTGCTTGTGGATGTCAGGGAAAGCATGGAGGTGCCCTCTGACAGTGGAAGCAGGCCAGCTTTCTTGTCCTCATCCAGTCAGAATTATTCAGATGCAGGGCTTCTTGGCAGGAATCCCCAAGACAGCTCCGACGAATCCTGGACTTCACTTTTAATTTCCTTTTTTTTCCTTCCACCCCTCGTAAATCTGTCTTTTACCATTCTGATCCCATCCCATACAGCACACCCCCAACCCTGCTTACCCTTAACTCATTGGCACTGGTTTGTTTGTTTTGTTGGTTGGTTTATTTTGTTTTGTTTTTACACAGAGGAGCTTCACTCCCAAAGGATCTTGAGAAACTCAGGTGATTTGGACAACAGATACCTCATGAAGATTTACAAGAGAAGTGTCAAGTGCTGTGCGTCGGTGGGAATGATCTTGTCCATGAGGAGAGGTTGAGGGACCTGGGCTTCTTTATCCTGCTGAAGTGAAGGCAAAGGGCAGTAGTCACCTGTGACTGCTTAAAGGGTGGTTTCAGAAAGATAACATTTGGCTATGGCTGTGGGAAAGATCTGCAAACTGCATCTTGAGAGGTTCAGACTGGACTTCAGGTCAAAAGAATGTCACTCGTAGCGTAGTGCTGTGGTGCAACAGGTCACCCAGAGGGAGTCTGTGATCAGACCCTGCCTTTGTGTTTCAAGGAAAAGCAAGGGAGGACAGGAAGATATCAGGAGAGGTGGGGAGATCGCGGGGTGAGAGCAAGGTGGGGAAGCAGCTTGGGTGTGCACGGTCTGCAGGGAAAGAGGCACAGGCGTGGGAAAGCATAGGACAGCCTGTGATGGAGATGGCCAAGGGCACTGCCAAGGCTGAAAGCTCCCAGCACAGCTAGGTCTTTGTCCCTTTGGCTATGGCTGGTGTCTCTGACACTGAGACCACTGAGAAGACACCATTCCTTAAAGCACTGTGGCATTCCTGCCTCCTTGTCCCTTGGGAGCCCAGGAGGTGCCGTATCATGGTCCTGCACTTAGTCTTGTGCACCCTCACCTGCTATGTGGCCCCCAGGAAGAGCCCTGAGCAATGTGGGATGGAAAGCATCACCCTACCCAGGGGCTGCCTGTCAGGGCCTGGTCACTCTGCTTCATAACACACATCAAGGTTGACTTGGCATCACAGCCACCCTCACATTGCCTTTGCCTACCTGCAACCAGTGCTTCCAACCTTCAGCTCTAATCAGCCCCTGGGGAGACTTTGTCAGTAATGGCCCTCAGTGGGACCTGTTAACGCTCCAAGAAACTTGGGATCTTCTTCTGAATTTAACTCGTTGAGAGGTTGCTTCAGTCTCTTCTCAGTATCTGAAGTTCGTGGACTCAGCACCAAATACACCGAGGAGTCATTAAAATGCAAAAATCCCTAAGGAGCCATGCCTCTTTCCATAACTTTCTTCAGTTTGTCAATTCTTGTGTCGCTAATTGGAAAGTTTGCAGCAGTGTATTGAAATTAGGCAGATTTCAATGAGCACCTGAAAAAGAAAGATGTCTGCTTCTTAAGCTTTCTTGATTCTTCAGTTTTCAGAATAAGTCACACCCACATTCTCCAATTCATACTGACCCACAGTGTCTCCTAATGTAGTCTGGACATGTAGGCAAAGCAGTATTTTTGATAGGAGACACGTATGGAGAACCTTCCTCCCCAGCTCCCCAGCCCTGCCATTTCCCTCATCAGCCACTGGGGCACTTCAGATCACTCTTGTGAAAAATCAAACCTTTTGCCACTCGAGTCTGTAGCTCAATGTTACAGCTCATGTGCACCAGTTCCCACCTGCTTTCCTTACAGAACTAGCTGCAGACAGACACAGAAGGGTTTGTCTTAATAGCAAAGAAACAAAACTGAAATTTGGAACCATTTAATAAAAGACACAAGACACTTGTTAACTGTATGTCAAGTCCACGCTGACTCCAATGAGGTCCGCTGCCCACAAAACATAACCTTCCTTGAAATGTTTTCGACAGATAGATAGAAAAGGATAGACACAACAAAGGAGCTGGCTAAAGAGACAAGGAGACTGCTGAAAGACAAGGCAAGCTTCAGACTCCCAGCAGCTCAGAGCAGCAACTCGAGAGCTGAGAGGTGCCTGAATGGATAAAGAGCAAGGGGAGGAGGAAAACTGGGAAACTATGGAAAGTGCATGTGCCCAGATCGTCTGATGCAAAGATGCCTTTAGAAATGACCAATTTAATCAGGACATGTGGAAATATGTGAGAGAGCACTGAGATTTTATCCACAGCCTAACAGACAGCGGTGGAAACACAAGGTCAAGGGCAGATCGATATTCCTTCTCCCACGAATAATACCCTTGCTGAAGATTTCCACTGTTTCATCATGTTCATTGAACTAGACTAAAATAATCACCAATGGGCCTTCTCTAAGCACTGAAGGAAGACTGATTCCAGCATTACAAATTGTTGCACTAGAGGATGGTTATGTGCAAGAGGTGGAAATGTCTGGCTCTGGAAGCCCCAATTCGCATCTCTTAACTAGGCAGGACACAGAGAACGGGGCAAGAAGGGAGCTCACTGACAACAAGGAGGAGGCTGATCTCACCCCAGGCCAGACCCAATCAGTGCAGATGTCTCTGTCAAATTCAGTTCTCTGCACTTCCCTTTCTCGTCCAAAGAGGGAACTAAGTTGTCTCAGCTGAGTTGTTTTGAGATACCTTTCCTAATGACAAGCTAAGGTCCCACAGGAGCCGCCTCCAAAATTTCCAGCACCACATGGCAACACAGCTACCCCAGGGCATCTCAGGCAGAAATAGCCTCTCTCTGTGGTCAAATGAATCAAGCCCCAAAAGTAGATCCTCATCATAAGTTGAGATCTTCTCAAAAAATAACTCACTGCAACAATTGACAAGAAATCCTCATGTCCAAAACTTCACACAGTTTGTATCATTGCCATATATATATATTTTTTCTTATTAATTGGCAGCACCATGTTCATGCACTACAGGAATTAGCCTGTCTATGCGAGTGTGAATATATATATATATATATACACACACACACACACACACACACACACACACATTATTCATCAAAATACATTTGCCACCAACACTCTGAATGGAGAAACCTTGTTCGGAGGAACTACTTTATTTAAACTGTCATGTGTCAACTCTCTTCTTCTGCCTCTCTGTCCTTTCTTCTTCCTCGGCCTCCTCTCTCTTTACAGAGCACTCTAGGGAACGGTTCACTGAATCACAGCACTTAGGGTGGACGAGACCTCTGGACGTCACCTAGTCCCAGTCCCCCTGGTCAATGCAGAGGGAACTAGAGGAGGTTGCCCGGGGGATCCCCACAGTTATGCATTGTCCACAAGGGTGCTGAGAGTGTGCTCCATCCACTGTGCAGGCCATTCATAAAGGTGTTAAACAGTCCTGCCCCACATGTTGATCACTGAGGGATGCCACTAGTAACCGGCTGCCACTAGGAACTTGTACCACTGATCACAGTGTTTCATCCTGATGGTCCCTCCAATCTTCCAGCTGCCTTATGGTCCATTGATCCAGGCCAGAGCTCCACAATTTGCCTATAAGGAGACTCTGGGGGACTGTGCCAAAGGCCTTGCTAAACTGAAGGTTCACAAGATCCCCTGCTTTCCCCTTGTGCACGCAGGCATTCATCTGCTGGTAAAAGGCAATCAGGTTGGTCAGGCATGGTTTCCATTTCCCTTTGGTCAACCCATGATGCCTCTTCCAAACCTTCTCCTTCCTATGTTGGAGATGGTTTCCAGGAGGATTTGCTCCATCACCTTCCCAGGGACTGAGATGAAGATGACCAGCCTGTCGTTTCCCACACCCTCCCTCTTGCCCTTCTGGAAAATGGCTCAGACATCTGCCTCTTCCCAGTCATCAGGAACCTCCCTGATTACCCCGACATTTCATAGACAATTGGGAGCAGCATCGCAGTGACTCCAGCCACCTCTCCCTGCACCCTGGGGTGCTTCCTGTCTGCTCCCAGGGACTTGTGTGTGCCCACTGGGCAAAAGTCCTCCCCAGCTGCATCGTCCTCTACCTTGGGTGAGGCTTTGCTAACACAGATGCTGCCATAGGACTCGGGGGCCAGGGAGGCCTGTCAGTAGACAAGACCAGGAAAAGACAAGGTAAAAGAGGGAATGAGCTCCTCAGCCTTTCCCCTCTCTTTGTCACTACGTCCCCTGCCCCACTGAGCAGGGAGACCACATTTTCCTTGGATGGCTGCCTTGTGCTGCCAACGTCCTTACAGAAGCCCTACTGGTTATCCTCCCCATCCCTTCCCAGCTCTAGCTCTAGCTCCAGCTGAGCTTTGGCTTGCCTAACTCCATCCTAAACAAGATGAAATCCTCTCTGCTGCAGTCCAGGGTGGTGACTCTGCTGTTTCTCTTACCTCTCCACCATCTCACGGTCACTGCAGTGACAGACAACCTCCACATTCACATCCCCATCCAGCCTGAGCTTCACGCAAGAAACCAAGGGGAGGATGGCACCATCTACTTAGAGGCGCAAGCTACAGAGGTACAGAAATCACACTGCAGTAAAGCTTGCTCTTCTCCCCTCACCACTGAGGGGATCCAGGCAATCCAGGTGGTTAAAGGCGGATGCAAAGAATTTCCGCTGTAATGTAGATATGCCTGAGGCAGTGCCTCCCAGGCTGCCCTTACAGTCAACGGGAGGAGGAGGTATTCACCTGCCTCCTTTTAGATGGTCTCATAAAGCACAAGGGACTCCTGTCCCAGAGACATTTACTCTGTGCTTGAAATGGGGCCTGAGATCATAGGCGTTCAGGATAACTCAGGTTGAAGGGACCACAGGAGGCCTGTAGTGCAACCTGCTGCTCAAAGCAGGGTCAGGTAGAGGGTCAGAAACTAAAAAATGCCCCTGCCAAAGGATTTTGGGGGTGATAGAGAAGAAGAAGACAGGAGAGGGTTGATGGGGTGGTACAAGTCCCATGGACAAAAGGGTTTCCTTCTTCCCCTTCTCCCGAGAATGAAATCCTCAGCTCTCCAGAGAGAAGAAGCTGGGACATGAACTTTGCCACTAACAGGGGGCCAGAGAATCTCCTGAGTCCCTTACAGACAGAGGCTGGTGCAAAGGCCACCATCCCAATGGCACCAGACCCCCAGGCATGCCTGCCTTTTTGCTCGGCACCCTGCAGCCCCAGGCAGGAGGTGTGCGGGGAACTGAGTGGGGTCTGTAGCCCTGGCCACCCAGCAGATGTGGTGGGACCCTGCTCCTCTAGATGAGACTGGGCTCTCCTGCATTTCCCCAGTGTGAAGCCTGAGTCCCTTCCACCTGGGAATACAGCCCGGCAAAGAGGGCCAAAATGGGAAACACAATCTCTGTTCTGGAGTGTGAAGAGAGAGGGGAGGGCAGAGGGGGATCTGCTCATGCCCCGGGCAGTGATTCCCTCCCTGCAGCCAGTACAGCCCTCCTGATGCCCTGTAACCATGGAAGGGGACTGTAATCTGCTCTGGCTCTAAAGATTTCTCAGCCCCTAAGACCCAGGATGCAAAGCATCAGTCTGGGGACACCTCAGCAGTCGAAGGGCCTGAATGCCTGCTGTGTTCCTGAGAACTTCTCTGTAATCTCCTAGAGTCACCAAAATCGGGAGAAAAACTCCTTAACACCAATGTAGCATTAAGAAGCAGGCAATCTCTTTATTACGGCGCCGGGTGCATGGGGGATAGCTCCACCCAACGTGCACACCGTGTGTTGCATCATCTAAAGTTTGTATTGCTCTGTCATATACATATGCATTAAATTTCCAGGAATGATTATACATATTCATTCTATTTCCTAGAACTAATTACTACATTTACATAATCATTACGCATGCGGTCTGAGTCTCTGGGGGTCTCTGGGGGTCCCTAGTGGTGTCAGAAGAGGTGTCACTCAGCGTCTTGCCATGAACTTTGCTCTACTTTTCCATACATGGTCTCAACTTGGCCTGCTTCCTTGTTTGAGAAAAGCTGTCTTGGTCCTAATCTTGGCTCCAACTGACTTCTGCTGGTTCATCTGTACTTTCTCAGGATGTATCAGTCCCAGCTGCACCGGTGTCCTTGGGTATGTTTGTCTGAGGCTCCTGTTGAGACTACTCATCTGAGCTGGTAACAGTTCCCCCATTTCCCCCCTTTGAGATGCTTTCTTGTCTGGGGCCTTTGGTAACACCCAGGCCCCAAATTCCCCTAAACCCTCCCCAGACCCCCTCAGAGCCCCTAAATTCCCCTAAATCCTCCCCACTCCCCCCAGACCCCCCTGAACCCCTCCCACGAGTGACCTTCGACCTCTCACCTCTGCCCCCGGAGTGACCCCCCCAACCTCTCACCCCCCCAAGCCGGGCTGACTGGGCCTACGGCAATAAACGCTGCAGTGCAAACGGCTCCTGGTGCCTGTGTCACTCGGGGGGGGGGAGGTCCCCCCCCCGGCGCCGCCAGTCACCGGGGGGAGCCGCGACCCCCCCCATGAGGGAGGGGGTCCGGCACTGGTACGCATGCGTCAGAGCGAGACAGACACACGGACACCCACCCCCCCCCCACTCACCCCTGTAAGCACCGCTCGCTCTTGCCGCCCTCCGGTCAGCGCATGCGCACTGCCTGGAGCCCCCCCCCCCTTGCTCCTTGCCCTCCCCGCTCTGGAGGAAGGCGCATGTGCAAGGTGCGGAAGGCACCCCCCCTCCCCCCCCCCCGCTTCGCTCATGCGCAGTCTCCAGGAGACGCACCCCCCCCTTCCCGTTCGCGGCAGGCGCATGCGCGGTGTCGCGCCGCCGCAAGGCTCCCACGGCTTCTGCAATCTGCGCACTCGCAGTGTGCAGGAGCAGCACACCACCCCGCCCGCTCAGAGAGCAGAGCGTGCGCAGTGCGCAGGAGCAGCCTTCACCCCTCCCGCAACGGCGGAGGGCACATTGCGCAGTGCGCAGGAGCCGCACACCACCCCTCCCGCGCAGCGACTCGCGCAAGCGCAGTGCCGGCGGCATCATGGTGGCGCGGCGGCAGCGACTGTTTCTCCTCAGCGGCGGTGGGAAGGGGCCGCGGCCACCGAGAGCCCGGGGACACCGGTGAGGCCGCCCCGAAGGACCCTGGCCCGCCGCCAACCCCGGGCCCGGCCCCCGAGCCCCTCCCAGAGCTACGAACTGCCCCCAAACGGCCCAAACTGCCCCAAAACTCAGCTCGGCGGGGGGGCAAAATGGCCCCAACTGCCTCAAAACTGCCACAAAAGACCCACAAAAAATATACCCCCAACCCCCCCCAAAATCACCCCCCCAAAAAAACCAAAAAGACACCCCACAAAAACACCCCACCAAAAAAACCCCACAAGCGCACAAAAAGAACAAAAAAACTAGTAAGAAACAGAAAAACTACTCAAAAACCCCACTAAAACCACAAAAACCTAACCCCCCCAAAAAGCCCCCCCAAACCCCCCAACCTCTTAAAAAAAAGCAAATCCCCCCAAGCAAACCCCAACCCCCCAAAATGCTAAAACAGTCTTAAATCCACCCCAAACCTGCCCCCGAACCCCTAGATCCTGCTCAAGCACCCCAAAACGCCCCAAAACTGCCTCTTCTGCTCGCGTCTCCTTTTTTGCCCGTTTCACCCCAAATTCCTTATTGGTGCCCGATGCAAAATAAAATTACGCTATTGGAAATGGGGCCAAAGGGGGAATTTTGACCGTTTTCCTCATTATTGGACTTTTCACTATTAGGTTTTATTAATACGGTTTATGACTATTTTTTTTTATGATGTGTTTAAGCCCAAAACCTGCAAAATTGAGAAAAATATCTGCTGGAAACAGTGCAGAAGCGCGACGGGAGGAAAACGCCAGGAAAAGGGTCATTTTGTAACGTTGTTTTGGGGTTAATTCTGGGAAAAAATGTTGCGGGGATATTGAATTGCCGGATTTCCCGGACGCCTGGGCCCCTCGGATACCTGGGTTCTCCCAAACTGCCCCAAAACACTGCCCGGGGGGGGCCGAAACGGCCCAAACTGCCCCAAAACCCACTAAAAAAAAACCCCTAAAACCCGCTAACCCCTTCCCCGCAAAAAAAAAAAAAAAAAAAGCAAAAACCTGCAGGAAAAAAAAAAAACACAAAAACCCTGCTAGATAAAAACCCACAAAAACTCTGCTAGATAAAAACCCACAAAAACCCTGCTAGATAAAAACCCACAAAAACCCTGCTAAATAAAAACCCACAAAAAAACTGCTAGATAAAAACCCACAAAAAACCCACTAGATAAAAACCCACAAAAAATCCTGCTAGGTAAAAACCCACAAAAAATCCTGCTAGATAAAAACCCACAAAAAACCCGCTAGGTAAAAACCCACAAAAAAATCGCTAGATAAAAAAAAAAAAAAGCTAGATAAAAACCCACCAAAAAAACCCGCTAGACAAAACCCACAAAAAAAGCAACAAAAAAGCTAAAAATCTAAAAAAGGCTTAAAAAAACCCACCCCAAAAAAACCCACCCACCCCAAAAATGCAAAAAAAGCCCCCAAGACCCCACCCCCCAAAAAACCCTGCCCCCCAAAAAATGCTAAAAAAAGCTTAAAAAAGCCCCAAAAGCCCCCAAAAGACCTGCCCCCCAAATAAAACCCGCCAAAAAAACCACCAAAAAAAGCCGCTGAAAAAAAAATCACTGAACTCCCCCCTGCTGAAACCTGCTGAAAACCCCCAAAAAATCCCATTAAAAAAAAACACCCACTAAAACCCGCTAAAAAAAAAAACACTAAAAAAACACTAAAACCTCCTTGGAAAAAAATGCAAAAACACCCACTGAAGAAACACCCCACTGGGGAAAAAACCCACCCCGCTGGGGGAAAAAAGACCTGCTGGGGGGGAATAAAACCCGCTGGGGGGGGAACTGCTGGGGGGGGGAAATTTCAAAAAAAACCCGCTAGAATAACACCTTGCTTAGAAAAAATGCAAAAACACCCGCTAGAAAAAAACTCCGCTAAAAAAAATCCACTAGAGAAAAAACACTAAAAAACCTGCTGAAAAAAATGCTGAAAAAGACGCTGAAAAAAACTGCTAAAAAAACCCACTCAAATCTGCTAAAATCAAAAACCTGCTAAAATCTAACAAAACCGCAAAAATCCCCAAAACCTGCCAAAACCACAAAAAATGCAAAACCCACAAAAAACACAAAAAAACCACGAGAACCCTCCCCAACCCCCCAATCCCCTCTAAAAACCCACGACCCCCCCTAAAAAAAAAACCCAAACACCCTAAAACCCCCAAACTTACTTATTATGGTTTATTATCGCAGTTTATTCCCAGTTTCATGATGCCCTCGACGCCAAAAATTGCAAAACTCGAGCGAAACTTCCCCAACAAATGGAAATTGGGAGAAAAACACCACCAAAACGTTATGGGGGGGGGGGAGTTTCAAGGACATTTAAATGACTGGATCCCCCGGACGGCTGGGCCCCCTGAACCGACCTGGGGGGGGAACCAGAGTCGTGATTAAACATTTTTCCATTTATTTCTGCTTTTGGGGGGCAAAACTGAGGTTTTTTTCCACAGAAAAAAAGAGGTTTTGAGGGTGGGGAGGGGAAGGGCTGGTCCAGACCCCCCCCCCAGAGAATGGGGGGAAACGGGGCTTTTTTCTCCCTTTTTCAGGGAATTTCTGCGTTTTTCCACTTCCTGCTGCTGGGGGGGGAAAGTAGGGAAAAAATCTCACTTTTTGAGGGAATTTCTGCGTTTTTACACTTCCTGCCGGTGCTCGGGGCAGGTTGGGGGGGGGGAAATGGCACCACCAGTTCCTCACACGGGAGCGATGCCGCCACCCCTGGGGGGGGGGGGAGCAGCGCCCTCCTTCCCACGCTGCGCTGCCATTGGCCCCACCATGCGTCCCTTGGCACCGCACCCGCCCCCGCCGCACGCCCGTTGGCTGGTGCCATGCGCCGCACGCGCTGATAGGCTGTCACCCGCGGAGAGGGGCAGGGCGTGCGGCCGCCATGATTCAGACACCAAGTGGTGCCGCTGGGGACGGACGCGCCTGCAAGGGGCCCGGGTGTCCACGGCCTCCCCAGCTTCTGTATAGGGGCCCGGACGCCTGGGTCCCTCCTCTTAGGGGAGCGGGGGTGGGGGGTGCCCGGACACCTGGGTCCCTCAGGAGCCCCTGGACCGCCTGCCACCATGTATGAAGGGCCCAGGTGTCCTGGATGACCCAATTCTGTGAGGGGCCCAGGTGTCCAAGCAACCCGGGCATCCAGGGTCGACCCAGTCCTTCTAGGGGCCGAGGTGTCCGGGGGACCCAGGCGTCCTGGGTGACCCAATCCTCTGAGGGGCCCAGGCATCTGAGGGATCCAGTTTTCTAAGGGGCCCAGGCATCCGGGGGTGATTGAATTCTGCGAGGAGCCCGGGTGTCCTGGAGCAACACAATTCTGCTAGGGGCCCAGGTGTCTGAGAGATCTGGGCATCCAGGGGCGATCCAATTTTCCAAGGGGCCCAGGCGTCCGAGGGACCCAGGCGTCTGAGGGTGACCCAATTCTGCGTGGGGCCCAGGTGTCTGGGGGTGACTTGATTCTCCAAGGGGGCCAGGCGTCCAGGGGCAACACAATTCTCCTAGGGGCCCAGGTGTCCAGGATGAACCAATTCTCCAAGGCACCCAGATGTCCAGGGGGCCCAGGCGTCCGGGGGTGACCCAGTCCTTCTAGGGGCCCAGGCGTCCGGGGGTGACTTGATTCTCCAAGTGGCCCAGGCTTCCGAGGGGTCCAGGCATCCAGGGGCGATGCAATTCTGCAAGGGGCCCATGCATCCAGGGGCAACACAATTCTCCTAGGGGCCCACATGTCTGGGAGCAACTTAAACTCTGAGGGGCCCAGGCATCCGGGAGCAACCTGATTCTCCAAGGGGCCCAGGCATCCAGGGCGACCCAATTCTGCGAGGGGCCCAGGCGTCTGAGAGGCCCCAGGCATCTGGGGGCGACACTGTTCGCCATGGGGCCCAGGTGTCTGAGGGGCCCTGGTATATGGAGTGACTCAGTTCTCTGAGGGGCCCAGGCATCCGGGATGAACCAATTCCCCAAGGAGCCCAGGTGTCCTGGGTGACCCAATCCTCTGAAGGGCCCAGGCATTCAGGGGGCCCAGGTGTCCAAGGGACCCAGGCATCTGGGTACCCAATACTCTATGAGGCCCAGGTGTCCGGGAGCAACTTAAACTCTGAGGGGCCCAGGTGTCTGGGGATGACCCAATTCTCCGAGGTGCCCAGGTGTCTGAGGGGCCCAGGCATCCGGGAATGTTCCAATTCCCTGAGGGACCCAGGCATCTGGGGGTGACACTGTTTGCCATAGGGCCCAGGCATCCAGGGGCCACCCAATTCTCCGAGGGGCCCAGGTGTCTGGGGGGTTCCAGTTCTTTGAATGGCCCAGGCATCCAGGGGTGACCTCATTCTCCAAGGGGCCCAGGTGTCCTGGAGCAACACAATTCTCTGAGGGACCCAGGCATCTGAGGGACCCATGCGTCTGGGGAATCCCAGTTCTCCCAGGGACCCAGGCATCCAGGATTACGCAATTCTCCAAGGTGCCCACGTGTCTGAGAGTCCCTGGCATCCAGCGGCCACACAATTCTCTGAGGGGCCCAGGCGTCCGAGCAACCCGGGCATTCAGTTGTGATGTGATTTTCCAAGGGGCCCAGGCGTCCAGAGCGACCGAATTCTCTGAGGGGCCCAGGTGTCCAAGGGACCCAGGTGTCCTGGGTGACCCAGTCCTCTGAAGGGCCCCAGCATTCAAGGGGCCCAGGCATCCAGGGGCCACGGCATCTGAGGGACCCAGGCGTCCAGGAGCGACCCAGTTCCCCAAGGGGCCCACATGTCCAGGGGCGCTCAGGCGCCCAGGTACCCAATTCTCTGAGGGGCCCAGGCATCTGTGGGGCCCAGGCATCCGGGGTGATCCAGTTCTTTGAAGGGCCCAGGCATCCAGGGGTGACCTGATTCTCCAAGGGGCCCAGGTGTCCTGGAGTGACACCATTCTCCGAGGGGCCCAGGCATCTGAGGGACCCAGGCGTCCAGGAGTGACCCAGTCCTTCTAGGGGCCCGTGCATCCTGGGGTGACTTGATTCTCCAAGGGGCCCAGGCGTCCGAGGGGCCCAGGTGTCTGGGGACAATGCAATTCTGCATGGGGCCCAGGCGTCCAGGGTGACATGATTCTCCGAGGGCCCGGGTGTCCGAGTGACCTGGGCGTCCAGGAGGGACACAATTCTCCTTGGGGCCCAGGCGTCCAAGCGACCCAGGTTTCCGGGGGTGACCCAATTCTCCGAGGGCCCAGGCATCCGAGTGACCCGGGCGTCCAGGAGTGACCCAATCCTTCTAGGGGCCCAGGTGTCCAGGGGTGACTTGATTCTCCAAGGGGCCCAGGCATCTGGGGACAATGCAAGTCTGCAGGGGGCCCAGGTGTCCAGGGGAAACTCAGTTCTCTGAGGGACCCAGGCATCCAGGGTGACCCAATTTTCCGAGGGACCCAGGTGTCCAAGTGACCTGGGCATCCAGGAGGGACCCAATTCTCCTTGGGGCCCAGGTGTCCGAGGGGCCCAGGCATCCGGGAATGTTCCAATTCCCTGAGGGTCCCAGGCATTCGAGGGGCCCAGGCATCCGGGGTCCCAATTCTCCGACGTGCCCAGGTGTCTGAAGGGCCCCCGTGTCTGGGAGCAACCTGATTCTCCAAGGGGCCCAGGCGTCCAGGGCGACCCAATTCTGCAAGGGGCCCAGGTGTCCAGGGGGCCCTGGCATGAGGGGTGACCCAATTCTCCGAGGGGCCCAGATGTCCGATGGGCCCAGGCATCCTGTTGTGACCTGATTCTCCAAGGGGCCCAGGTGTCCAGGCTGACCCAGTTCTGCGAGGGCCCAGGCATCCGAGGGACCCAGTGTTACGAAAATATCGTCTGCTCACTGAGTCTCCAAGAGTCTTAACACGCTGAGTCAAGAATTCTCTGTTTAACTCTTTATTTAAGTAACAGGAACAGCTCGAGCTGGGTGCCTCGGAAGAGAGATTCCCGAATGGAAAATTCCCTGTGTATTTATACCCCTACGGTCACAGTTACCCGTCCCTCACGCAATTGTCTGATCCAATAGAAACATCAGGTCTGGGGTCTTCTCACTCTCCATTGGCTATCTTCCCTGTCTCTGGGCAGGGTTAGCTTTCTTCTTCCCTTGCGGCTACAGATAAACAAGCCATGTGGTGATAGCCCAATGGTTTCCAGAACTTTCCAGTGCAAACCAGCTTCAGAGGCACAACTCACCTCACGAGCACAAATGGCATCGATGTGCCTGCTGCTGCCCTGTCTAGTACTGAGTCACAAGGGATCTGAAAAGTGCAAACCTTCACAGAGGAGAAGCTCACCTGGGCCACTCTCACGTCCCTTGATTACGCTGTTATCACTCGGTACAGAACAGTCTTCTGCAAACAGCTGTCATCTTCTGGCAAGACTCTCTCCAGGTCATCGGACAGCTCCACTCTGTCACCCTGGCAACAAATCACAAAAGGCAACGATTGGTCTTGCTTTTCCTTTAGTACCATCAAGTCCGAGCTGGGAGCCTTTGCACTGCAGCACCCACACAATGACAGCAGGATGCAACTTCCATTTCTAGTGCATTTCTAGGTACAGAGACCAGCTGAGGGAGCAGCTCCACGTGAAAGGGCTTCTGACACTCTCAGATCAACTCAGCACTGCACCAGGCATCAACCTGACGCCAGACCTCTGCTGTGACAGCTAGTCTACAGACACGCTGTCCCTGCCCCACAGAGCTGCCTCTTCTGCTAGATACAACCAAGTGCCAGCACAAAGAGATGCATGCAGGACACTCGCCACTTGCACACTCCCCAGCCACTGCTCTGCTCCCTGCCTTTCCTTGGCTCCTCAGCCCAGACACACAGGGAAGCTCTTGTGGAAACACCACAAGGTGGCCAAGGCACTCTGGGCTCACAAGGCCTGTGCAAATGATCTGCACAAGATCAGGCAGGGCAAGAGCTGTCTCCTTGCGCAATGCTGCTCTTTGCAGAGGGAAGGATCCTGCTTTCTTTGGGCACAGCAGGCTGCTGCTTTCCACCTCCATCCCCTCAGGAATCTCCAGCTAGGGATGGGGGAGATGGGGATTTTGTTTAGTAATACAAAATATACAGATACAATGTAGAAACAGTTGAGAGTCTGGAAGGCCTCCTGAGCCCAAAGTAACCTCAGTTCCTTTCCTTTACTTACTTGGACAAGGAGCCCCGCAGAAGGGACAAAGGGTGCAGAGGCTTTGACATGAGGCCCAAGCAATGAGACAGCCCCACACTGGACGGCTGCTGAAATGCCAGCTGTCCTGGCTGCGCAGGCTCTGCACCAGCAGTCCGGGCTGCACAGCTGCATTCACAGAGCACTGAGGGCTGGGTGCCATGGCCAACCTGGCCCTGGGCACATCTTCACCCCTCGCAGAGCCTGGGGCCCAAGAGCTGTCAGAATTCCTCAGGTCAAGCTATGGAGGCTTTGTGGCCCTCACACAAAGGCACTCAAAACATGTGGGCATCTATTATAAGGCTCTTGGACTCGTCCTATATGGCACCACAACCTCCTAGGAAAAGGAGGGGACACAATGGCACTTGCTGAGCGGGCCGGCAGTAACAGCAGTTGTGGGACGTGGAATTTGCAGCACAGCAGAGGTACCAGGAAGTGAAGCCACACCCCAAGTCACCCAGGGAAGCCAGGCGCATTTATGGAAGCCTTCGCATCCATATGTAGCCTCTTCTCATTCACTTGCAGTTGCTTTCACAGAGTACTCACCATGTTGGCAAAGATGTTGACAGGCACAGGGACACACCCTGGCATCCTGCCTCCACCCTCAGGGGCTCTAGGACTGCACTGGGAACCTCCATGAGTGGAGCAACCAAGAAAGAAAGAAAGAAAGAAAGAAGGGAAGGAAGGAAGAAAGGAAGGAAGGAAGAAAGGAAGAAAGGAAGGAAGGAAGAAAGGAAGGAAGGAAGAAAGGAAGGAAGGAAGGAAGAATCGGAGTGTTACTGTCAGGTCTGCTGGCCTTACATAGTCTCAACAGGCAGGGGCAAGTGTCTCCCTTCTATGCTGAGCTGTATTGGTGAGAGCCTGATCAAAACTTCCCTGGAAAAGGACCCAAGACACCTCATGCACTGGGACCTGCCTTGAGCAGGCCGTTGGATCCCTGCCTCCACATGTCTCCCCCATTGTAGCCTCAAGGAGTCTGCTATTCTGAGACTCTTTCCAAAGGCACCAGCAGCTTTGGAGATGCCGCCTCCACCGCTCACCAAGGACAGGTGCCTCAGAGCCATCCATTGTCCTGAGAGGCCTGACTTCTCGTGAGGTGGCATCTCCCCTGTCTGCAAGGGTCTGCATAGGCACAAAGTGGAGAAATGGCTCTGACTGCTTTGATTAGCTACCCATCTCTCTGAGGGATCAGAATGGATTAGGGTCTGAGATGGGAAGATGCAATGAGGGTCCAGATGCAACAGAAAGCCTTTAAGGAGGGAGAAGATGACTTTCTCCAGGGGAGTCAGTAACATCCCAAAGACTCCGGGAAGCATCAAGACCTTCAGAAACCACAAGCCTGAACCTCAGCTGACAGAAACCACCAGACTGCGAGCAGCCCTGGCTTGCACCAGGATCCTCCAAGGAGGGCAACACGGTCACCAACAGTCCTCACCCAGCTCTCCCAGAAGGACACCATGATGGCAGGCTGGGCTCTGGGAGCAGAGCACTGCTCCCTCCAGCCACCTCCTTCCATGCTGAGCAGCAAAACACTGGGACTACCACCTGACCCCACCACAGGGCACTCTGCACTGTAACACGCCGCTACGGCTACACCTCACGGAGGGCTGGCAGCCAACACGCTCCTGTGCATCAGCGACACACAGGCCACATCTCCACACATGGCAGCAGACAGGGTACCCCAAGTGCCCCACAACACAGAAAGCCCAACTCTCCAGCCCTTCCATTCCTTTCTAGGCCTCCAAGGCCTTGCAACAGCCACTTCCTCTGAACATCCGCTCACAGTCCAGGGCCTGCTCACTTCCCACCTCCAGGACGCAGAGAAGAAGTGCTCTCACAGGGGCTCGTCAGGCCAGCTCTTGCCTCTCTCTTGTGCCTCAACTCCTCTGAAAAAGAAATCTCTTGGAAAATGTGGCCCATACCCTTTTTTGGGGGTGACATTCCTTCTGTCCCCTCCAACAGCCTTTGCACCCATTCCCCAATGACTGCATACGTGGACAGAAAATCAGAGACCTCTAACGTGTTACACTTCCAAACGTGTCATAAAAGCAGGTGGACACCTCAAAGACAGAGACAGCATTCAGACCTGGCAGGAAAATCTCACAAGCTCCCTGCTCTTTTGACACGGGCAATTTCTAAAGCACACACACCCTGGGAATAAGAGATTACTAACACCACTGCTCACACCAGCACTAGATGAATTTAGCAGCCTCAAGAGTCTACTTGAACTCCCTGGCTGACCGGGAGGAGGCTGCAAGCTTCTACTCAGCAACAAGTGGAAAGTCAAACTCCATGTCCATGTTCACCACAGAACATCATCTGCATATTAAACGTAGCAATACTACCGCATGATGACAGAGTGGAACAAAATTTGTGCCAGATGATGTGGAACATCTACTTCTGTTTGATTAATGAGTCGCATTTCTGTATTGCTGTAGAGCTCTGCAGGGCTCAATCCCTCCTCTGAGCACACGCAACAAACCCAGAAGTGACCTCACCACCAGCATCCAAGCCATGGGTCCTCTCCTGACCTGTCAACTGCTCAGGTAGAAAGGACCTCACAAGCACCTTTCCAGAAACATCTCTGCTGCTATCCAATCAGTTCCTCACTCAGAAATGACCTCACAATTAACAGCCAAGCCTTCTTCCTGCAGCTGGCCTATCAGGTACTCAGGCAGAAGTGACCTCAGAATCAACAGCCGAGGCATGTGCCTCCTGCTGGCCTATCAGCTACTGACAAAGAATTGCTTTGACATTGGTGATTTTCTGGCATAGCTCTCTTAGTCACTAGTGACCTCACTACCCACACCCTGACCACGGGGCTGTTGCCACCTGCAGCTGCCCCTGCCCTGCCCCAAGGCTGAGCCAGCTCCTGAACGGCCTCCCTGATTCACCTCGTGGCTTCACAATGCTCAGAAAGCAGCAAAACACCCATTATGGACCAGTTACTACCCCAAACTAAGAATAACTTTTGCCCAGGTAGTCTCTACATGTAGCAAGACAGCAGGCCTCATGCCCAGGCAGAGGGAGAAGCCTTCCCGCAACTCAGAAGTCTGGTTCCTTCCCCAATGCTGAACAAACACAGCAAATCCTCTACACATCCAGGACAACCAGCATTCTCCTATTTTATGCCCTGACAATTGGGGACATGCGGAAGGACTCAGGCCAGGGCATCTCAGCTGGTGAAACCAGCAGAGCCACAAGTCAGCAACTCTTCACCTTGACCTAGGAGCATGGAAATAACAACGGCAAGTTGGAGGACTGGCCGTTCATCCACTTTCAAGGCCCTTGACAAGCAAAACAGCTCCCACTTGCAGAGCTGCTCTGGAAACACCCTTCAGGCTGCTGCCAGGGTCACAGGTTTCGGGCAAAAGCAAGAGGCTTGGAGCAAAAACAACAGCTAAGGCACGGCATGACATGCAGGGACAGCCTCTCTCAGAGCCACTCGGAAATGCCGTTTTCAGAACAAAACAGACCATTGGGAAGGGCCCCTCGTGAGGACACCAACAGCCTGCTCACACTTTGCCCAGCAGCTCCCAAACGCAGCTCTGAGCAGCACCTGGGGGCAGCTGCTGTGGTGGCAGCAGCAGTAGTTCAGGGAAACGCTTCAAAATGGATCTCCGACCCCCGGTAGGGGCAGAGCTTCCTGCCCCCAAACCCCAGCAGCCGCCCCAGCCCAGCTGCTCGGGGCAGGCCGGCACGTCTGGCTGCAGGGCAGCTCCCCGCTCTGTCCCAGGTCACTCTGTGCCATGCTCACAGCCCCACCAGCCCCTGCTGCAGCTCCTGCAGGAAAGCAGCCGTGGGGCCAGCACCGCTGTCCCTGCCCCAGCAGGAGGGCACCCGCCGGCAGCTGAAGGCACCCACAGCCCCACCAGCCCTCCTCACACGCGCTCTCGCCCGCTCCCTCCCTCCGGCTCGGCTCCCACTGAGCTTTCACAGCTTTTTTTTTTTTCCACATGGTGGACTCCGATTGGCTGACAGAGCCACCAGTCAAACACTGCCCTGCTCTCCTCCCCTTGCTGGCCAATAGGAGGGTTGCACTGGGGGCGATGCCATGGCAACGTTGGGCCTCTTGCCCTGGCAGACAGCTCTGCCCCCTCCCCCTCCCCCGTGGTGGGGTGCCATGTTGTGAGCGGCAGCACAGGGCAGGGCGGGGCCTCGGGTTAGTGCGGCCCCGGGGCCTGGCCACTGCCCCGCCAGGGCTGGGCTCTGCCGCAGGGGCCCCACGGGGCTGCTCGCTGCCCTCCGCCTTGGGGGCCGTGCCGAGTGCAGGGGAGCAGCCCCGGGGCCTGTGCTGGTGCCGGCCCTGGCGGGGCTCGGCAGCCCGCACGCTGTGCCTAGCAGGGCTGGGCCGCGGCCAGGCAGGGGCTGCTCTCTGCGGGGCCGGGCTGGGCCCCGGCGCCTCACTCCACAGGGCTGAGGAGCCCCAGGGGCACGGAGCAGCCAGGGGCAGAGCAGCTCTGGGCCTGCCGGTGCTGGGCAGCGGAGGTGTGGGTCCGGGAGGGGGCTGGGGGAGATGGCCCTGCTGGACTCCCCCCAGCACTGCCCCCCACAGCTCAGAGGAAAATGCTTGGGGTCAGCAGGGACTTGTGGGGTGGGCATGACACCCCCCACCTGTTTCCAAGTTGCTCCTCCAAATGGACTGTCTCTTGGGTGCAGAGATTTGACCCCCATTTGCAGGAGGAGCGGGGCTGTGGCCATCTGAGGACAACATCTCTGAAACCAAAACATGCTCTGCCGTCTTATAAGGGTAAAAGGATGCAGAGGGAAGGAACAGAGGTTCTCCCAAACAAGTAGATGCCTTGGGGTTATTACAATGTGAAGGACCCATTTCTAACTTGGGCATTTCCAGCAGGCTCTTGAGAGCCCCACGGAGCTGCAGGACACCCCAGCCTCCAGGACGCAGGATTTCTTTCCTGCCAGAGCCAGATCCTAAACAGTAACCCACTTCCAGGGAAACCTGGACCTGGATTGCCCCCCACCTTCCAAAAGGGGATGGAGCCAGCCCCACAGGAGCCTTGGTGCTCAGGGCAGCTGCAGCTCCAGGACCCAGGAGTCCTGGCTGCCACATTGTCCCCTGAGCCAGGCGGGACCCTCAGGCAGGGCCCTGGACCCACAGCTGTTTGGGGAATTAACAGTCTCTGTACGACACCTCAGGAAGGAGGTCCTAAAGCCCTTACCCTTGGTGGATAGCCGCAGGAGTATTGGGAACAAGCAACTGTGGTGCGGGCTGATGGTGTCCGTGCAGCAGTCCTCCATCTTGCTTGCCCCCTTACTCTCGGCTTGCCTGTCCATCCGGGGAAAAAGGACAATCTTCCTGGCTCATAACCCAAAACAGCTCTTCAACACATCCCTGCTCCTCTGCCTGTCAGTGAGTGGCCACAATGTGGCCCCACTGCCTCCTTTCCGCACCCCTTGCCATGGAGCAGCTCTGAAGAGCAGCAATAGGGAACATGTGAGCAGTGTACAGCAGCACAGGGAAGTGAGGACACTGCTGTGGCACTGGGGAGACCTCCCTGTGATGCAGTGCATCCCACTGTGACTTCAGCTTGTGTCATCTCAGGGATCATTAGGTCACTGCCATGGAGATGGCACAGACCAGGAGAGAGCAGAGAGATATCCCCTCATGTCCTGGAAAGCAGCCACCTCCCTTCACCCCAGTTATGTTCCAAAACTGCTGATAAATCCTTCTGGAACGTCTCCAGACAGTGCCAAAGGCTGTGAAATATCTCAAATGGGGCACTGGAGAGGTCACTTCTGCACCCCTGCACCAACAGCACTGGGCAGAACTGTGTAGTAACCTGGGATTTGGGGGTTGGATTTGAGGTTAGGGATTTTTCGAAGATGGGATCAAAGTCATGTGGGATGAAACAGCACAAAGCCTGGCCATGCGAGCGTTGGTGAGCTGCAAAACTGGTTCTCCTGGGGGTTGCTCTTTTTGTCGAAGTAGGATGTAGGACAGTATGGGACCAGACACAACCTTCCTCCTTGAGGCATCAAAGAAGAATCTGAGATTTTAAAAGTTCTCAGCAAGGTTTTAGACATCATCCAGAGGGCTTTATCTGGGACCCTGGTCCCTGCCAGGCTCCAAAGCCATGGGCCAGGCCAGGTAGCAAATCTGGGGAAGTTTTCCCATTTCCCATGAATTTTGCCCAGTTTTCCTTTGGGTTGAGCCTGGGGAAAGCCATTTCTCCTCTCTGGGGCTCAGCTGATCCTTGGGCTTCTCCACATGACCTTGAGGCAGTGCTTCTCCCCTGGGTACAGTCCCTGGCACCCTGGACCCAACCTGGGACCATAGCTCTCTTGGGGGCTGTACAGCCCTGGCACCCCAGATCTCCCCCCCCTCCACGGGCACCCTGGCTCTCCTGAAGGGGTTGTACAGCCCTGGCTTCCTGAATGTCCCACAGTTTTGACCCTGGCCTTCTCAGGACATGCCCACACACTGCAGGGCTGCTGTCCGGGCTCTGGTGCAGAGTCTGGAAGGCAGTGCAATGCCTCTGGACCTGCATTTGGGCTCATTCAGAAGTTTGTGAGGTGACCGGCTCCCAGCGCTGCAGCAGCTGGAGTTTGAGAACGTCCCTACAACCTTCCTCATCTCTGCACAGTTCCAGGGCGACTCTTGCAGAAGGGAGACTCCATCGCCCTTGCATGCTCTCAGAGATGGGGCTTTCCAAGTCGCTGCAAAAGGAAGGCCTGGTCTACCTCTTTGGGTGCTCGCTCAGCCTGTGGCACCCCCTCTGTGATGCTGTGAGTGCCAGCTCTGCATCCTGGGGTCTGCCCTTTCCCTCTCCCATCTCCTGTGTGTCTACCCAAAGTCTTTTCTATGCACCAGGGGCACAGCTTCCAATGAGAGAAGTGTTGCTTTAGTGAGCTCACTTGAAGCTGTGACACATTGTGGAGCTGAAGGTCTGATGGAGGCTAGTCTGGGACATCGCTGTGGCCCCACACTCCCTCTTGCTCCATGCCAAAGCCCTCAGGAAGGTCCCAGGAAGGAGAGCAGTGTCTCAAATTGTCAGGGCACCAAATAGGAGAGTGCTTGTTGTCCTTGATGTGTGGAGGATTGGCTGGGTCAGTTCAGCATTGGGGAAGTAATCAGACTTCTGAGTTGTGGAAAGGCTTCTCCCTCTACCTGGGACATCACAGATATCATAACACTGTAGAAGGCAGCTGGAAGCTGGTCACTGCTCATAGGAGGAGAAAGGCTCCTACTCCTCCCGAGGACTTGCATTTGAAGAACAGGTTTAGTGCCCTCCAGGATGAGGAGGAGATGGGCATGGGTGCAAGGGAAGTAACTGGGACAACAGACCCTATGCCTTCCGGGAACACCCAGAAGAAGCGGCGGGTGATTGTTGTGGGGGACTCCCTGCTGCAGGGGACGGAGGCACCTGTCTGCCGACCTGGCCTCTTGTCTAGAAAGGTTTGTCATAGAAAGACTGCCAAGGCTTGTCCATGCTTCGGACTATTACCTTCTACTGCTGCTCTTCCATGTGGGCACTAATGACACCAAGGGCAAACTGGAGACCATCAAACAGGATTTCAGAGCTTTGGGGATGGTGGTCAAGGGTCTGGGAGCCCAGGTCATCTTCTCCTCAATCCTGCCAGTGAGGGGGATGGATGAGAGGAGGAGGAGATGGACTCTCCAAGTTAACAACTGGCTGCACCACTGGTGTTGGCAACAGGGTTTTGGTTTCTACGACCATGGGACCCTGTTTGAAGAGCGACAACTGCTGGGGAGAGATGGGATCCACCTCACGAGGCAGGGCATGTGGGTCTTTGCCAACAGGTTGGCCAACCTGGTAAGGAGGGCTTTAAACTAGGAAAGATGGGGGAAGGGGAGAGTTATAGTGACAGGGTAGCTGGCAAAACACTGCTCAAGTTGGGATGCCTCCAGCAGGTGAATGCAGCCAGGGAAGTGCGCATGGGACATGGTTATGGAGGATCCTCTTGTATCCCTCCTGGGAAACCTGCATGCTCGATCACCTCCCTGAAATGCCTGTACACCAATGCACGCAGCATGGGGAATAAACAGGAAGAACTAGAGATCTGTGTGTGCAGTCGCAGGGCCATGATCTCATTGCAATTACAGACACATGGTGGGATAGCTCACATGACTGGAGTGCTGTCATGGATGGCTACGTGCTTTTTAGGAAAGACAGGCCAGGAAAGCGAGGTGGTGGAGTTGCTCCTTATGTGAGAGAGCAACTGGAATGTATTGAGCTGTGCCTAGGGGTGGATGAAGAGCGAGTTCAGAGCTTATGGGTAAGGATTAAAGGGCAGGCCAGCATGGGTGACACTGTTGTGGGTGTTTACTACAGGCCACCTGATCAGGATGAGGAAGTCGATGAGGCCTTCTACAGACAGCTGGAAGTAGCCTCACAATCCCAGGCCCTGGTTCTCATGGGGGACTTCAACCACCCCGATATCTGCTGGAAAGACAACACAGCTAGGCACAAAGAGTCCTGGAGGTTCCTGCAGAGCATTGGTGACAACTTCTTGACACAGGTGGTGGAGGAGCCAACAAGGAGAGGTGTGCTGCTGGACCTCGTACTAACAAACAAAGAAGGACTGGTGGAAGATGTGAAGGTCAGGGGCTGCCTTGGCTTCAGTGACCGTGAGATGGCAGAGTTCAGGATCCTGCGAGGAGGAGGCAGGGCAATAAGTAGGATTGCAGCCCTGGACTTCAGGAGAGCAAACTTTGGCCTCTTCAGGGACATATTTGGAGGAATCTCATGGGTTATGGCCCTAGAAGGAAGGGGCGTTCAAGAGAGCTGGTTAATATTGACAGGAAAGAGGGTTACGAAGTGAACCCCAGACGAAAGGTAGAGGGATGACAGGAGGAGCTGGAAATTGTAATGCGGATTGCTGTTATTGTGGACAGTCGGGACTTATGCAACGGGAGTGTCCTCTGTGACCGCGAACCCAAGCACCCGGAGTGGGGTATTGGGACCCTCCTTCATTGCAGTCTACCCGTGAAGGAGCACAATGACTAGAAGGAGAGGAGTTGGGTGTGACTGTCAATTCACAAATAAGCCACTCTTCTGATATGGATGAAGGGAAAAGGGAGTGGAATGTTTGTGAACTGTTAACTGTACCATTAACTACAGAAGGGGAACTAGAAGGGAAAATTAATGGGAAAACAATAAAATTTTTAATAGATGCAGGAGCTACCATGTCCCTACTAAATTTTATACACAAAGGAGCCCTGTCAGGTACGTCAGTAAAAATTAGGGGAGTGTTAGGGGAAGAAGATATTCCAATTAGCAAACCTTTGTTATTGACGATAGGGGGGAAAAGTATTTGGGGAAAATTTTTGTTAACTGGGAAATCTCCTGCCTGTCTGCTAGGACGGGATTTGTTGCAGGCTTTGGATGTAGATTTACAGATAAACCCCACAGGAATAGATATGATAATTATGGGAGCTAATGTAGTAACAGGGAAACTCCCTTCAAAAGAAATACCAGAATTGCTAGAATCAGTGCCAAAGACACTATGGAGTACATCATCCATGGATGCAGGATTACTGTTATCCACAGAACCAGTAGAAATTAAAACAAAAAGGACCCACTCCCGCGGTAAAACAATATCCAGTACCAAAGGAGGTGGAAAAAAGTATTCAGAAACAAATTAATCAATTCATGAGACAAGGCATCTTGAGAGAATGTGTGTCTCCATATAATACTCCAATTTTACCTGTAAAGAAAAATCGTTTGGACAAAGATGGAGACCTGGAATACTGATTTGTACAGGATTTGAGAGCTATAAATCAATATGTGATAGGCCCACATCCTGTAGTCCCGGATCCATCGGCTGTATTGCTTCAAACACCATCCCAGGCAACTTATTTTTCGGTAATTGATTTAACAGCAGCCTTTTTCAGCATACCTTTAGCTGAAGAAAGGCAGCCTCTTTTTGCTTTTACTTGGAAGGGTCAACAATTGACCTGGGCTAGATTACCACAAGGGTTCACTGCGTCTCCTACTATTTTTTCTCGAATTTTGAAAAATGATTTGAAAGACAGAAATGCCAAGAAAGTCTGTATTGATACAATATGTTGATGATTTATTAATAGCAAGTGAAACTTATGAGTCATGTAAAATTGACACTATTTATTTATGTACCATTTTAGTAAAAGGGGTCACTGAGCATCTCCATCAAAATTACAGGTTTGTCAAAAGGAAGTGAAGTATTTGGGGATTATATTAAAAGAAGGAGGGAGATTAATTGACCCTGAACGGGTACAAGCTATACTGGACATACCACAACCAGTGACAAAGAAACAAATGTGAGGATTTTTAGGAGCAGTGGAATTTTGTAGGCCATGGATACCAGGATTAGGGGAATTAACAAAACCCTTAACTCAGGTTACTAGACAGAAAGAATTAGAACCAATATCTTGGATGGCTGAAAGGAAAAAGGCTTCTGAAGCAGTGAAAAGGGCTTTAGTATCAGCTCTGGCATTAGGATTACCAGACTATCAGAAACCTTTCAGTTTATACGTACACGAAAGGAAAGGAGTAGCTAGTGGGTATTAACTCAAACCTTAGGACCATTCCAGCGTCCAGTGTCTTATTATTCTAGTCAGTTAGATGCAGTTATATTAGGCACACCTGGATGTGTTAAAGCCATAGCAGCTGCAGCAATAATCCTAGAAAAAAGTAATTCTATAATCTTGGGACATTCAGTGACTGTATATGTCCCACATGAAGTGGAAATTCTCTTGAAGCAATATGCCACCCAGGCCCTCTCCCCACAGCGTGCTCATAAATATGAACTGATTTTACTTACTGCTGACAACGTCACACTCAAGCGCTGTACTAGCCTCAACTCCGCTACCCTGTTGCCCACACCAGATGAGGGAGAACCAAGTCATAGCTGTATACAAGTGATTGAAAATTCCAGTAAACCACGGGATGATCTAACTGATGTACCATTGTTAAATGCCAACTTAACCTTCTGTGTCGATGGCTCTTCTTATTATGTAGACGGGAAAAGACGAACTGGGTATGCTGTTGTAACTGATCGTGAAGTCATTGAATCTGCAGCATTGCCAGGAAACCTTAGTGCCCAGGGGGCTGAACTAATAGCTCTAGTGGGAGCGGCCCATTTAGGGAGGGGTAAACGAGTAAATATTTACACAGACTCTAGATATGCTTTTGGAATCTGTCATGCTATTGGAATGTTATGGAAAGAAAGAGGGTTCCTAACATCTGCAGGGAAACGAGCAGCTAATGGACAAGAAATAAGAATTCTTTTAGAAGCCATAAAAGAACCAAAGAGCATCGCTGTAATACATTGCTCTGCCCACAGTAACAAACAAACTGTGGTTGCGGGAGGAAATGCTTTTGCAGATGCAGCAGCGAAGGCTGCAGCCCGCCAACCTCTTATTGCACAGTTAACTTTGACAGAACCTGAGAAAATTCCAGAGATCAGTGATTCCACTTCATTGTATCAGGATGTGACATTGGAAGAACAAGAAAATTGGAAGAAATGGGAGGCACAGAAAGAAGAAACAGGTATGTGGACCATAGGAGGCAAACCTATCCTACCTAAGAGGTATTTAATACCAGCTGCGTGGTGGTATCATGAGAAAAGTCATGGAGGAATACATGCAATTGCTGAACAAATACAACGGGTATGGGCAGCACACGGACTTTATATCACCATTAAACCAATTCTATCTGGATGCCCTACTTGTCAAGCATATTCGGACAAGCGAGAAGCGAAAGAAAAGGGAGGAAGGCCTTGGGCATATTATCCTTTTCAAAAATTGCAAATTGATTATGCGGATACGCTGGCTGTAAATGGTTTTGAACATCTATTAGTAATGGTAGATCAATTATCAGGGTGGGTGGAAGCTTTCCTCACTAGAAAAGCTGACACGGGAGGAGTGGTTAAAGCTCTATTAAAAGAGATAATCCCAAGATATGGGGTTTCAGAAGTAATAGATTCAGATCAGGGATCACATTTTTCTGCTACAATTATAGGGCGGGTGTATAAAACCTTAGTAATTAAAAGGGAATTACATACCCCATATCACCCTCAATCTTCCAGACAAGTAGAAAGGATGAATTGGACAATAAAAACTAAATTGGCACGAGTCTGTACCCATTCGGGCTTAAAATGGCCTGATGCACTAAATTTGGTATTGTGGGATATTCAAAACACCCCAAAGCAATCAAGTGGACTGACTCCTGCAGGGATATTATTTGGGCGACATTTAGTGGTACCCAGCACATACGTACCAGCAAAAACAAGTCTATTAGATGGGGATGAACAAGTAACCCAATATGTGTTAGCCTTACAGGAAACCTTTAAGAAATGGCGAGAAATAGCCCAACTGACTCAATCTGTTCCGACAGGGATACGGGTTCACTCTTTTAGTCCAGGAGATAAAGTATTATTAAAGGTGTTCAGTCGAAAACAGAAATTAGACCCAAAGTGGGAAGGACCTTATGAAGTACTGTTAAGTTCTTTACTTTGCTGTTAAACTTCCAGGAGAAGAACAGTGGATTCATCATTCACATATAAAGCGGCTGACTGAACCAGGTGATCTTGGATCCGCCACATGAGCTAAGCTGTACAGATTATCAAATGTCACAAGGGTGGTTTGTAACACTGCTTGCGTTGTGCTCTTTATTCTTCTATTCCGAACGTGTAAGTTATATTGTAGAAAAATCTAGAGAACTCCAGTTGAGATAAAGAGGTAAAATGTGGAAATATATTTATCTTCTGTTCCTATTTATATCTAATATCGCAGCCATAAAACTGACAGCAGGATTAAATGGATATCCTTCAGAACTGACAGTAGGGTTAAATAGATATCCTTTAGGATCAGATGAAAATTGGGAACAAGAAATTAACCAAACTGACAAGTCCAGTGTGTCAGTAACTATAAATTGTATTGACTCTTGGTGGCCAGGTAAGACATTCTTTGCCTGGTGCTGGAGAGAAGATTTTGCTGAAAACTTCCACCTTACGTTTCTCAGGTCTCAGCAGTCCCCGGTGATGTGTTATAACGAACACTCTTGTAATGCAAGTGTAACCTGTAATTCTACTCAATTAGTTTTAACCTGCACCATCAGTAATGTGCTTCCAACATCCTCTCCTACTCTAGCTGCTTCCCCGATGCTTTCCCTTTTAACTTCCCCTCCGGTCACTGTACCCACAACCCGATCACCTCCACGGATCTCATACATAGGGCCATATGCAGTTAAATGGATGGGAATGCAAAAAGTACTAACTAGTCCAATTTGGTCCCTAAAGAGAGTTGAGTTAAATATGCAAACTAATGCAAGTGAAATCAATCCACAATGCAGTCCATTTTTATCCACAGCTTATGCCAGATGGGTAACCTCGTTGCATAAAAGGGATGTAACTACTGAATTCAGGGCTAAAAGAGATGTAACAGGTCTTCTAGGAACAGGATTGGGAATATTAAATAGTATAGATTCCGAAATTTTAATGAATGAACTTAATACAGCCACCATGGATTTGACTAAATTAGAATATCCATTGAAGTCCTCCCTGTTATCCTTGGGAGAAACTCAGTGGCTCCAATCTAATGTGTTATTGACATGGAAAGAGATTTCTGAGAAGGATAAAAAAAAACATTGCTCACTGCATTAGGAACAGTCCAAGAAAATGCATCCTTAGCCCTCAGTTGTATACAAGAACAACTATGGATACGATCAGTGGTAGCAGCTGTTATACGAGAAGGAGAAAATGGAATATTACCTGCAGAAATAAGGAAAATAATTTGGAATAATGTTACCCAATTTGAAAGGGATTATCAAGCCTGGTGGAAACTGGTAAATTTTACATATCATTTTGAAAATGATAGTGTCACAACATTCGTCCTAACTATTTCAAATGCATCTGTATCAAATATCTACCCAATAGTCGCACTGGGATTAAATCATAATGATACTATTTTGTTCCCTTTAGAGCATAGGCTATGAGCAGAAAAATTAGAAGGAAAATGGAAAACTATAGATGTAAGTGCATGTGTGATTCGAGAACAATATGGGTTTATCTGCGAAGGAGATACATTACAGGCACAGGATACTTGTTTAGATACTGAACAAAATGTATGTCAGTTTGAGATACATCCAAGTAACCAGCGGAAAACTATGATTGTGTATATTGGAAAAGGCTGTGTATGTCTGTGAACCTTCTGTAAAAACATAAAAACTGATGATTCATTCTTCCCCATCATAAATGGTAACAATTTATGTGTATGTGATTTTACTGTGCTGACCAGTTGTGATATCAATTATACAGTACCTCTGACTACCACACAATTAATTAAGGATAATTACACCCTAATAAAATAACTCCATCCGCCACCAATAGGGATGAATTTAACCTTGGTAGAAAAATTGCTCCAACATGAGGAATTGCAATGGATGGTTCAAGAAGTAAAACAACAAGGACAAAAGACTCTGATAACTGTACACCATGATAGTGAAGAAATCCACCAAATAATAGAAAGAATCAAGAAAATAGGAGAACATCACTGGTGGGAAACACTATTCGGATGGTCCCCTCGGCGACAACCATTTATAACTGTGTTACACCCTGCTGTTGTTTTGTTTGTATTGATTTGCTTTTGCTCCCTTGTAACACTTTCATTGTATATCAAGTTGTGGCACTTAACATGTAGATTAGAACGTTTCCAATTATACCTTATGTAATGCAACAAAATAATTTGTTGGTAAAAAGAAAAAGGGAGGAGTAATGTTAAGAAATTTAATGGTAGTGTTAAGGCCTAGCTGATTAGAAAATAGTCAAGCATGTTTGCACTGGAAAGTTCTGGAAACCATTGGGCTATCACCACATGGCTTGTTTATCTGAAGCCGCAAGGGAAGAAGAAAGCTAACCCTGCCCAGAGACAGGGAAGATAGCCAATGGAGAGTGAGAAGACCCCAGACCTGATGTTTCTATTGGATCAGACAATTGCGTGAGGGACGGGTAACTGTGACCGTAGGGGTATAAATACACAGGGAATTTTCCATTCGGGAATCTCTCTTCCGAGGCACCCAGCTCGAGCTGTTCCTGTTACTTAAATAAAGAGTTAAACAGAGAATTCTTGACTCAGCGTGTTAAGACTCTCGGAGACCCAGTGAGTATACGATATTTTTGTAACAGTCACAGGGCCTGGTTCTTAAGGGGGGACTTCAATATCCCTGACATTCACTGGAAGGGCAAACCAGAGGGTGCAAGCAGTCCAGGAGATTTCTGGAGGGTGTCAGGGACAGCTTCTAAACACAGCTCCCTGATGGACCAGTAAGGGTGACGCTCACCTGGATCTGGTACTCACACAAGGAAGCACAGATCAGGGATGTGATCATCTGTGGAAACCTTGGCTGCAGTGACTATGGAATAGTGGAGTCCTAGATCGTGAGGGCAGTGAGGAAGGACAATAGTAGTGTACAGACTCCGGCCTTCAGAGGAGCAGTCTTGTGCCTCTCCAGGGGACTGGTGGGGATCCCATTGGAGGCAGCTATGAAGGGCAATGGAGCTTGGGAAAGCCAGCAGGTCTTTAAGGACAGCAGCCACCAAGCACAAGGATGGTCCATATCAATACTCATTAAAACTAGTAGATATCTTGGGAGATCGGCTTGGCTAAACAGGATACTATTGCCCACCGGAGTAGGGATGGTGAAACCAAAGCTCCCAGAGGGAGCTACTACAAAGCTCCCCGAGGGTAGACACTTGCAGGGGACATCAAGGGCATGAAGAAGAGCTGCTACTACTCCGCCAACAGAGAAAGAATAAGCAAAGAACACCTGGCCTCACTGCTGAATGGGGAAGAGGCTCTAGTAATAGCAGATGCAGATAGGTCTGAGGAACTCAGTGCCTTCTTCGCTTGAGTCTTCACCAGCAAGGTCTCCTGAGCTGTTGTGCCTCAAGTCAGGGCTCCAGAAGAGAAAAACAGCCAGCAGGGCATAAGGGTTGAGTGAGGGATTGCTTGTAAGTACTCAGCCCATGCAAGTCTCTGGGATAGGATGGGCTGCATCCAAGGACACTGAGAGGGCTGGCCAACATCATAACAATGCCAGTCTCTATCAACTTTTGAAAGGTTGTGTAGATCAGGGGAGGTCCCAATGACCAGAAAAAGGAATAGGTTCTGCCCATCTTCCAAAAAGGCGGCAAGGAACACCCAGGGAACTGCAGGCCCTTCAGCCTCACTTTGGTGAAGAGTGTGTCATGGAGCAAATTCTCTTCGATCACATTTCTGGGCACATGAAGAATGTGCCTGGGAACAGTCAGCATGGATTTACCCAAGGTAAATCACTCCTGCACAACCTGATTGCCTTCTGTGATAAAAGACCTGTGATTGTGGAGGAGCAGAAAGTACTGGATGTCATTTACCATGATTTTAGCAAGGTGTTGGACACGGTCTCCATGAATATTCTTGAATGCAATAAGGCATTACAATACAATACCCGAGTGGGTAAAAAGTTGGTTGGATGATTGAGCTCAGAGGGTTTTTTTTGAATGGGTCATGCTTTACCAGGAAGCCAGGTAAAGGTGGAGTATGCAGGGGTCTACACTGGGACCTGTCTAACGGGTTCATCAGTGACCTGGAGGATGCAACACTCATCACATGTATAGATGAAACCTCATCAGGAGAAAGAGTCATATGTTTGAGGGCTGCCATTCAGATGGACTGCAACATGCAGGAGGAATGGGTTGCCAGGAACTTTGAGAAATTCAACAAGGAGAAATGCAGGTCCTGCACCTGGGGCAGACCAACACCCTGCAGTGATATGGGCTTGGGAGTGCTCTGCAGAAAAAGGACTTGGCAGTCTTTGTGGACAGCGAGCTGAACATCAGCCAGCAGCGTGCCCTGGCAGCAAAGGAGGCCACAGCATCTTGGGCTGCATGATCAGGAGCACAGCCAGGAGATGGAGGGAAGCCTGGAGATCGGATGGCTTTGGGGACACCTAAGAACAGCCTCCCCATGCCCACCAGGACGTCATCAAGAAGATGGAGCCAGGCTCTTCACCACTGTGCATGATGGGAGGATGAGGCCCAATGGGCATTAGCTGAAACAAGAGCTGTCAGGCTGGGTGTAAGGAAAAACATTTGACCCATCCAGACAGCCAAGCACTGGGACAGGTTGCCCTGAGAGGTTGTGCCATCTCCATCCTCAGAGGTTTTCAAGTCCTCAATGAGTAAAGGCCTGAGAAATCTGGACCTGATAGCTGACTGTGCTGTGGGAAGGAGGTTGGGGTCCAGATATCCTGAGGTCCCTTCTAGCCGGAAAGATTCTGCATTTCCTTCCACACTGCATCTTCTCATTTGACATTAGGGAAAACATTTAGCTTCACCCGTGACCATAGAAATATGTCAGACACAAATATGACCCGATCAACTGCATGTTCCCTGTCCTGCTCCAGTCAGAGTCATTCAGTTTCAGGACTGCTTGGCAGGTATCCCCAAATAGCCATGATTGTTCTTTTGCTTCACCATTTATTCCATTTTTCCCTCTTTTCCCCCTTCCAAGTTCTTCTCCTTTAACATCCTGATACCCTCCCATGAAGTCAGCCAACCCCTCTTTACCCTTTCCCCCTTCACCCTGGATTTGCTTTCTTTGTACATTCACTTGGCTTTTCTGAGATGCTTGCCATGGTGATGCCTACCTTTGCCAGCAGTCCCTTTAAACGACTACCTCCTTTTATTATGCGTAGTGTCCTGCAGGTCCTCCTGTTGTTATCCTGTCAGAGGCACCACAAGACAAGATGAGCCATCTGCACACACTCATTTACATCTGACACAAGGGAGCTTCAGTCCAGAGGGGCCTTGAGAAACTTGGGGATTTGGCCAGCAGAAACCTCATGCTGTCATACAAGGAGAAGTGGCAAGTCCTGAATCGGGGGACAGAACAGCCCCTGCATCAGGACAGGCTGGCACCTGACCATCAGAGGAGTGACCCTGAGGAGAAGGGCCTAGACGTTACGAGGGATGCCATATGAGCCAGTGGTGCACGCTCACTGCAGATGAGGCCAGCTTCATACGAGGCTGCTTCAGGAAGAGTGTGGCCACCCAGACAAGTGGAATTATTATGCCCCTCGACTCAGCCCTGGTATGGCCACATCTGGAATATTGTGTCCCAGTGTGGACTGCCCAGTGCTGGAGGAACGGGGAGCAACTGGAGAGGGTCCAGAGGAGTCTTCCAAGATGGGGTTAGTGTCCTGAAGCACAGCGCCTGTATGGAGAGGCTGAGGGATGTGGGCTTCTTCAGCCTGGTGAAATGGAGGCAAAGGGCGGTACAGTAGTAGCCTCCAAGTGCTTGAAGAGATCATGAATCTTTTCTTGGTAGAGGGAAACAGCATGAGAAGGGGAAACCAGGCTAAAATGGGAGCTCACAACTCAGCTCCAGGGCAATAAGGCAGCATACAAGAAGCAGAAGGAAGGATATGCAGCAAAGGAGGAATTCAAAAATATTGTCCAGTAAAGGAGGGATGGTGTTAGGGAAGCCAAAGCTCTCAGAGGGTACACACTGGCAGGGGACATCAAAGGCATGAAGAAGAGCTGCTATTGCTTCAGGAACGGTAAAGAATAAAAGGAAAATGGTGGCACCTTGCTGAAGGGGGCAGAGAATCTAGTAAGAGCAGATGTAGGGAGGTCTGAGGAGCTCAGTGCCTTTTTGGCTTCCGTCTTCACCAGCAAGGTCTCCTGGGCTGTTGTGCCTAGAGTCAGGGCTCCAGACGAGAAAAGCAACCAACAGTGCATGAGGGCTGAGTGAGGGATGACTTGCAAGAACTCCAGCCCTACAAGTCAGTGCGCTTAGAATGGCTGCACCCAAGGACACTGAGAGAGCTGGCCGCTGTGATAGCAAGGCTGCCCTCTTTCATCCTTGAGTGGTCGTGGAGATGGGGTGAGGTCCCACTAACTGCAGAAAGGCAAATGTTACATCCACTCTCAAGAAAGGCCCAGAAGGCAACCCAGGGGACAACAGGCCGTTCAGCCTCAACTGGTTGAGGAGTGTGTCATGGAGTGAGTCCACTCATTTCTGGGCACATGAGGGAGAAGAAGGTGGTAGGGAAGAGGCAGCATGGATTTGCCCAGGATAAATTGTGCCTCACCACCTGATTGCCTTCTAGGATTAAATAAGTGTACTTGTGTTTGGAGAGCAGAAAATGCCTTTCGACTTGATTTGAGCAAGGTGTTTGACACTGTCTCCCACAATATCCTTGTGGAATACAATTTAGAAATTTACCACCTAGATGGGTGAACCACCAGATGGCTAAAGAACTTGTGGGATGATGAGGCTCAGAGGGCAGTGGTGAATGCGTGGTATTCTTCTTAGAGGCCAGGGAGAAGTGGAGCACCATGGGGGTCTCTCCAGGAACCTGTCCTGTTCAACAACTTGATTAGTGAAATGGAAGAGGCAATACTCACTGTGCTTGTTGAGGACAAAAAAACTGCAGGGGACTCCAGCCATATGCTTGAGGGCTGCCATTCAGAGGGACCTGGACAGGCAGGAGGAATGGGCTGTCAATACATGGAGTCCAGGGCATGAGCCACTTCCTCTGCAGCCAGACCTCTGCCAGAGGAGAGAGGAGGATCTCTCCTGCCACAGACCCATTTCATGCTGCCTGACAAGGCGGCTGAGAGCGACTGCCCTGCAGTGCTGTTTTCTGTGAGGCAGCATGCCCAACTGGGTAAGCTGAAGGCTTTCCCAAGCCCCCTCTGTCTCTCTCTCCTTGCCTCCTTCGGCACCAGGATCATGGTGTTGCTCCTTGTTTCCGCTCCTGTCCATGATGCTCCTCTTCTTGCTCTTGGCACAACTTCTTTGCATAGCTGCCAGATGGGATGAGAAGCGTGATGCTTTCTTGTATCTGAAAATTTCAAAGAAGGAGGAACTGATCAGGGATGGGATAGGAAGTGTCAGCCTTATGTACAGTGACCATGAAAACGTGGATTCCCAGATCCTGTAGCACAATACAGACCCTGGATTTGAGAGAAGCAGACTTTGGCCTCTTCAGGGGACTGGTGGGGGAATCCAAGGGGGGCAGCTCTAAAGGGCCCAGGAGATCAGGAAAGCTAGCAGGTCTTTAAGGACAACACCTGCCAAGCACAAGGATGGTCCATCCTGATTCTCAGTAAAACTAGCAGATATCTCAGGGGACCAACTTCGCTAAACAGGGACCTCACACCTTAGCTCCAGGGTGATAGGGCAGCATGCAGAAGGGTAAGAAGGGAGAGGCAAAGGAGGCATTTAGAAATATTGTCCAGGGTCATAGGCTTGGTGTTAGGGAAGAAAAAGCTCCCCTAGCACTGACACTTGCAGGGCATGTCAAGGGCATGTAGATGAGCTACTACTGCTTCCGTAAGAATCAAAGAATAAAAAGGAAAATGTGGCCTCACTGCTAAATGGGACAGGGAATCTTGCAGCAGCAGATGCAGATAGGTCTGAGCAAGTCAACCCCTTGTTAGCTTCCGTTTCCACAAGCAAGGTCTCCTGGGCTGTTGTGCCTTGAGTCAGGACTCCAGAGGAGAAAAACAGACAACAGTGGACGAGGGTCATGAGGGATTACTTGTGAGAACTCAAACTATACAAGTCAATGAGGTTGGATGGGCTGCATATGGGGATGCTGTGAGAGCTGACTGCTGTCCCTGCAAGGCCACTCGCTATCATCTTTGAAAGCTTGTGGAGATGGGGTGAAGTCCCAATGACTACAGAAAGGCAACTGTTACATCCATCTTCCAAAAAGGCCACAAGGGCAACCTGGGGAGCTGCAGGCAGTTCAGCCTCCCTTTGGTGAGGAGTGAGTCATGCAGTGAATCCTCTAGGATCACATTTCTGGGCACCTGAAGGATAAGAAGGTGCCTGGGAACAGTTAGCATGGATTTACCCAGGGTAAATGGTGGCTCTCCAACTTGATTGCCTGCTATGAATTAATAACTGTATTTGTGGATGGAGAAGAGTAAATGTCCTTTACCTAGACTTTAGCAAGGTGTTTGACACTGTCTCCCACAATATTCTTGCATGCACGTTAGAACGTTACAGTCTAGAAGAGCAGACAACTGGATGGGTAAAAAGCTGCTTGAATGATCAGAGGCTGAGAGGGCAGTGGTGAATGGGTAGTACTCTTCCTGGAGGCCAGGGAGAAGTGGAGCACCTGAGGGTCTCTCCAGGAGCTTATCCTGTTTATCATCTGTATTAGTTACACGGAGGATGCAACACTCATCATGCTTGTAGATGACCCCTAACTGCAGGTGGGGGTGTGGGGGGCAGTCCTATGCTTCAGTGCTGCCATTCAGAGGGACCTAGACAGGCAGGAGGAATGGGCTGTCAGGAACCTCATGGAATTCAACAAGAACAAATGCCAGGGCTTGCACCTGCGATAAACCAACACCCCTCAGTGTTACAGGCTGGGGCCTGAGTGCCTGGGGAGCAGCTCTGTGGAAAAGGACCTGAGGGTGCTGGGGGACAGGAGGCAAAACATGAGCCAGCAGCGTTCCCTGGCAGCAAAGAAGGCCAGAAGCATCATGGGCTGTGTGAGCAGGAGCACAGCCAGGAGGTCCAAGGAAATGGTGATCGCCTTCTAGTCAGTATTCATTAGACACCATCTAGAACACTGCATCCAGGTTTGGGTTCCCAGAACAAGACAGAGGTTGATAACTGGGAGCAAGTTTGGCCAAGTGCCCCCACAAGAGTCAGGGAGCTGGAGCGCTTGCTCTGTGAGGAAGCATTGGAACTTGTTGCCCAGACAGCGCTGTACAGTCTCCTCCCTTGGAGGCTGCCACGACCAGACTGGATGAAGCCCAGAGCTACTTGGTCTGACCCCAGAGTTGACCCTGCTGTGAGCAAGGAGATTGGCCTACAGACCTCCTGAGGTCCCTTCCACCTGAAGGAATCCATGATTCTTCCCACTCTCCATCTTCTCTTGTGGATGTCAGGGAAAGCATGGAGGTGCCCTCTGACAGTGGAAGCAGGCCAGCTTTCTTGTCCTCATCCAGTCAGAATTATTCAGATGCAGGGCTTCTTGTCAGGAATCCCCCAAACAGCCCTGACCAATTCTTTGTTTCACTTTTCATTTCTTTTTTTTTTCCTTCCATGCCTTCTAAGTCTGTCTCTTTTACCATTCTGATCCGGTCCCATACAGCCCACCCCACTCCTGCTCACCCTTAGCTCGTTGGCACTGTTTTGTTGTTGTCGTTGTTGTTTTTTATTTTGACAGAGAGGAGCTTCATTCCTGAAGAAACTTGAGAAATTCAGGTGATTTGGACAACAAGATGCCTCATGAAGGTTTAGAAGTGAAGAGTCAAGTTCTGGGCCTAGGTGGGAATAAACCCGTGCATGAAGAGAGGTTGAGGGACCTGGTTTCTTTAGCCTGCTGAAGTGGAGGCAAAGGACAGTAGAGTAGGAGCCTAGGACTGCTTGAAGGGTGGTTTCAGAGATGATGGAGCTTTTCTTGGTAGTGGAAAAAAGCATGAGAAGGGGAAAGAACCACAAAGTGCATCTTGAGAGGTTCAGACTGGACTTCAGGTCAAAAGAATGTCACTCGTAGGGTAGTGCTGAGGTGCAACAGGTCACCCAGAGGGTGTCTGTGATCAGCCCCTGGCTTTGTGTTTCAAGGAAAAGCAAGTGAGGACAGGAAGACATCAGGAGAGACAGGGAGATCACGGGGTGAGAGCAAGGTGGGGAAGTAGCTTGGGTGTGTACAGGCTGTGTGTACAGGTGTGTACAGCATGATAGACAGAGCAGTGGAAACACAAGGTCAAGGGCAGATCGATATTTCTTCTCCTGCGATTAATACCCCTCCTGAAGTTTTCCACTCTTTCATCAGAGGAAAACACTGACATTAAAATTAGCCAATCATCTGAGCTGAGGAAAGTGTGCTCATATTTTTGAAATGTTGAAAACAGTTCTTCCCCTTTCCAGGCACAGCTCAGGTGTCCAACCACAAGCACCCAGTGGCCCTTGGAGAGGCCCCGGTGTCTCTGAGGTACCTGCCTGGGCCTGGCAGCTCTCGCAGGGGACCTGCAGGAGACCGGAGCCCCATGGAGCTGCATATGGAGGCTGGGCAGAGGGGACCAGGGCACCTGTAATGGCTCCAGACATCCATGATCCTGTGAGTGCATCCCACCCCAGCTCTGAAAATCACTTTCCCTTTCAAAAAAAATAAAAGAGAGAGAGAGAGAGAGACCAGTGTATCAAACAAGAACCAAACAAAAAAAGGTAATAAGAAACAGATGAAAAGAAGAACACAAAGATAATAAGAAAAAGAAAGTAAGAACAGAAAGAAGTTTCAAATGCTGAGAAGTGTAATGAAACATCTTTTTTTTCCTTAGATAATTTATCTAATTTCTTTCTTCTTTCATTTTTATTGACAATTTGTACAGATTTCTTTTATAATAAGGCCTACACTATTAAAAATGATATATCTGTGTCTCACACAGGTCCAGTGCCTCAAACCACTCCCTGCCCAGGATCTTCCTTGCCACTCCTCAGTCTTTGCACACAGCGATTTGCACCATGAGGTGTCAAGCTCTCACAACTGATAGAGGAAGCAGCCTGATCAGCTTCAGTGAAACGCTCTATTTATCGATGCCCTAATTTGCACCGATCTCAACGTACCTGTGTTACAGTGTCACCTTAAAGGAGTCCGTACATGTCTAGCCACAAACCCTTTTCGTTCCCTGCATGGTCATGAAGTGCGACTCCATTTTAGGCAACAACAGGGATAGGAATTATCTCAGCTGCCGCCAGACCACTTCAGTGCAGATGTCTCTGGCTAACCCAGTTGTCTGGACTTCCCTTTCTAGTCAATGGAAAGAAAAAAGTTGTCCCACTGAGAAGTCTTGAGATGCTTCTCCTGGTGACCAGCCAATGCTCCAGAAACGTTCCCATAGTTCTTGGGTCACATTTCCCAGCACCACATGGGAACACAGCTACACAGGGCATCTCAGGCAGCAGTGGCCTCTATATGTGTCTATAAGGGCCCGAAAGTAAAGTGTGCGTCATTGGGTGAAATCTATGAAAAAAATAGCTCCTTGCAAGAACTGAAAAAAAAAAGTCTTCGTTTTCAGAACTTCATAACTTCTTTATCAATTCTGATGAATATTTTCTTTCTTCTCTATTGGCAGCACCATATGCATGCACTACAATAATTACTCTATGTGAGTTTACATGTTTACGTAGATGTATACCTTATTCTTCATGATAGGTTTCCTGCCAACACTCTGAATGGAGAAACTTGGTTCTGAGAAACTACTGTATTCCAATTGACATGTCTCCTCTCTCTTCTTCTGCCTCTCTGTGCTCTCTCCCTCTGCCTGGTGTGTCCTTACAGAGGCCTCATGGCCCCTCTGCCCTCCAGGGAAGTCTCCTGTGGGATTCTGCCAGGCAGATACAAATGAGCTGACTGACGGAGTCCAGCCATTGTTAGCTCATTGATTGCCTGTGCCAAGAAATTGTTTTCGGCACTCTCCAGGAATCTCCTGGGCTGCTTGTGCCCAGGCCAACTGCCCTGCCAGCAGATTTCAAGATGGTTAAACTACCCTGTGAGAACCAGGATCTGTGACGGTGAGGCTTCCCCCAGCTGCCTACACAAGGTTTCAGCTGCTTCCCTTCCCTCCTCAGGCAGCTGTTAGCAAACACTACCAGAATGTCACCCAGACTCATGTGTCCTCTTATCCTTACGAAAAGGTCTCAGCTGACTCATCACCTGCTCCAAGGAAAAGCCCTGTGCACCCCTTTGCACAGAGCACTCCCGCACCTCCTCACCATCCCAGCCTGCCTTCCCCAGGAGCCAAGTTTCACCCTGCCACGCGAGCTGCCCCACCATGTGTGTATAATTCCACGGGGAGAGGGAGGTGCCAGCAAATTGGACATAACTGGGGTGTTGAATGTGGGGCCCAGAAGAGAGGACAACTCAGAGGAGGGGCAAGGGAGAAACAGATAGTAGTGACACATGTGCAGTGTTGATGGTGAGGTCACCTCTGGTACAGGAACCTCATGGGCTGGGTTCTGGTAGGAGCCATTCTGAGGACAAGAAGAGAATCACAACACCACTCGTCCCGCCAGAAATGATATATGGGCAGGAGGATGGGGAGAGGCAGGCAAAGGGGACAGGGCTGCAGTGCTGATTGTGAGGTCACTTCCACTGCAGCAGCCTGATTGGCCCTCAGCAGATGTGCTGGCCAGCAGGCTTTGGGATGTCACCCAGCGCCTCAGAGAGTCCATCCAGAAGAAGTGACAGACCTGGGGAGGGGAGGGGGTGACGCAGGTGACAGGGACCCATCTGGGTGCTGACTGCGAGGGCAAATCTGCTGCAGCCACCTCACCAGCCTGCCACTGGCAGGCAGGCAGGCAGGCATGGCTCATGGCCACCCTGCTCAGGACTAGCCCTCTGGGGCAGACCTGCCAGGAAGCTTTGCACAGCTACAACCAAGGTCTCCTCTGAACCCAGCATGCTGCCCCTGTGGCCCAGAGACACCATGAACATTTATTTATATGAGTAGAATCCCCACGTAGCCTTTGCTAAGAGGAGAGGGAGACAACTACTATGCCTCCAGCCTAAAAAGTCTTGTGGTTGGACAGATCCCAGAAGTGTTAACTTCAAGAATCTCCAACAAGGAACCCTTTCTGAAAGATGACATCCTATACTCCAAATACACTAAGCTGCATATTTCTATGTATTTCCCAGTCTATGTGGGATATGTGGCTGCATATCCTGGCAAGAGGTGAGGAAACGCAAGTCCTGAACCTCAGCGCACAGGAGGCAGCAGGCTGCCAGCATCCCTGGCTTACGCCGCCAGGGCAGCCTGGGCCCTGCGAGCCAAGGCACATCCTCACCTCTGAGGGCGCCCAATCTCCCCATCCTGGCAGCACTCCCCACGCACAGCACTGCTCTCTCCAGACAGCTCCTTCCGTGATGAGCACCAAAACACTAGAGGCCACCGCCCGTCCCCACCATACGCCACTCCCCACACTGTGACATGCTGCACCCCCTACCCCTCACCCCATAGAGGGTTGCCAGCCAGCACACACCTGTGCATCAGGAACACACAGAGGACATGACCACGCATGGCAGCAGCTGGGGACCCACAAGAGCCCCAAAACACAGAAAAGGCCAACTCTCCAGACCTTCCATTTGCTTCTAGTCCTGCAAGGCCTTGCAACAGGCACTTCCTCTCAACAGCCATGTACAGCCCTGCTCACGCTCACTTCCCACCTCCAGGAAGCAGACACACAGTGCTCTCACAGGGACTCAGCAGGCCAGCTCTTGCCTCTCGCTTTTGCCTCACCTGCCCTCAAGGCACTCACCCAACCAGCCTCCCTACTCAGGTCTCCTTACCAGCTTCAATGGAGATGGAGCAGTCTCTTTGGCACCACTCCCCCTCTCTCTGCATTTGATCTAGGGGCTCACAAATGACCACACGGCAGCACACAGACACGCAGTGACCAGCATGCACAGGGCCAGGGCACCAGTCCCACACAAGCAGGCTTCCAATGAGGAAAAGGGCACAAGGCTTCTGCTTCTCTCAAGCATTTGCATTCCCCTGTCTCACCAAGGGCTGCCATTTCTCTCCCAGGAAAAGCCTTGAGCCAAGCCAGCAGGCTTCAGCAGTGTGTGTGACACATGGACAAGCCAGCAAAGGTTTGGCCTTCAGGGTCCCACATGCCATGGCACAGGGAGAGTCCAAGAGCACTGAAAAACTCCTCCACTGAAAGAGCTTGGAGTGTGGCAGAGCAAAACTTGGTAGCCCTCATTTTTGGTACAAGGAGCTCTCCTCTAAACCAGCACAGGGGGCAGGCTGCAGGAAGGACCACTTCTCTCTTTCCTTAGCAAGCAATTGACCCCCAGTGTTCCTCTCATTGGCACCTGGATTGTTCAGGGCTGCAGGAAGACTATGCCATCGAGGCCTCAGGGGGCACAAGTCGGAGAAAAAGAGTGGTCACAATGCAAAATCTCTAGGAATCTCCCCTCAGAAAAGGAGGGGAAACTCTAAATGCGCTCACGTAGAAAACACCGAGTCAAGTGCTTCAAGCACTCAGGGTCAGTAGTGCCTGCCAAAAAGCCGGGAGCCTCAGTGGAGGATGGCTGTGCTCACCACCACTCCCTTGGCTCCAGCTACTCGCAGCAATGCATCTAGAGCTAAGTGGGGCTCCTCACACCCACCCAAAGATCAGGCAAACAAACGCACTCCTTGCCTGTGTCAGCAGTGGCAGCACCTAACGACACCACACCTAGCACGCTCATGCATGCACGTGGGGTGCTCTCTCACTGCCCTGCTGCAGCACAACAAGGTCACACCACAGCAGGACAGTGGAGGAACTTGCAGAGGCTGCAACGGGAAGGAAGAGAGACCTGGGCTGCACATCCCTTGCAGGGCACTCTGGCCTTGCCTTGCCTACTCAAAGGGACTCCTTGTCTAGGGAGATTGTGCACAGGAAGGCATCAGCCTCCCTTAGAAGTCATCTCCCAAGAACACACCTGCCGTCTCCAAAGTCCATCTCTCCACAAGGCCTTCACTCACCCAAAGAGCTGCCAGCATGCTAACACCCAGCCAGGAACAAGCAATTCCCACAGCCTCCTCTTCCCTCAGCAAACACTGCTGCAGAGGAAAACTCTCATTAGGAAAAGCAAATGAGATGAAAGCAGTGAAAAAGCAGGCTAGGTTTTCATCTCGGAGCAAGGAGAAACACTCCTTCGCCTTTAATCAGCATCCTGGCTGCACATCCTGGCAAGAGCTGAGGAAATGCAAGTCCTGAACCTCAGTGCATAGAAGGCAGCAGGCTGCCAGCATCCCTGGCTCACAGCACTAGGGCAGCCTGGGCCCTGAGAGCCAAGGCACATCCTCACCTCGCAGCGCTCCCCAGCTCCCCAGCCTGGCAGCACTCCCCACGCACTGCACTGCTCTCTCCAGACACCTCCTCCTGCCTGCAGCACACAGACACTGCAGCTACCCCTGTCCCCACCACAGGCCATCCCCCACTATGATACACCACACCCCCACCTCGCACCTCATAGAGGGTTGGCAGCCAACACGCTCCTGTGGATCAGGGACACACAGGGCACAGTACCACACATGGCAGCAACCATGGCACCCCCAAAGGCTCTAAAACACAGGCCAGATCTCCAGACCTTTAATTCGTTTCTAGTTCTCCAAGGCTTGCAACAGGAACTTCCTCTAAACAGCCACTCACAGCTCAGGTCCTCTTCAGTTGCCACGTCGAGGAATCAGAGGACAGATATGCCATTCAGACCTTGAAGGAAAATCTCACAACCCCTGGGGTTTTGATGGGGCAGAATTTCTACAGCACACGAACACTGGACATCAGAGATTACAAACTTCACTGCTCACACCAGTGCTAGATTCATTTAGCAGCCTAAAAAATCAAGCTGGACTCCCTGGCCACCCATAGCAGGTTGTAAGAATTGCAAAGTCAAACTCCATGTCTACATTTACCAGAGAACATCATCCTCATTTGAAATCTAGCACTATGAACTCATGATGACAGAGTGGAATACAATTTGTGTCACATGATGTGGAACATTATCATCTACTTCTGCTTGGTTTATTAGTTGCATTTCTGTATTGCTGTAGCGCTCTGCAGGAGTCAGTCCCTCCTCTGGGCCCAGTCAGCAAACCCAGAAGTGACCTCACCGCCAACATCCAAGCCATGTGCCTTCTCCTGCCCTATCAGCTGCTCAGATAAAGTGACCTCACAAGCACCTACCCCCAGCATGTGCCTGCTGCTGGCCTGTGGGCTTCAGAGCCAGAACTTTCCTCAAGGTAACTTTCCCAGCCATTTGCATCTGCTGGCCTATCAGGTACTCTGACAAAAGAGACCTCCCAGTCAACATCCATCTGCCTGCAGCTGGCCTATCAGGGTCTCAGGAAGAGATGACCTCACAGTCAGCTTCACAGCCATATGTCTGTCACTGGCCCATAGACCTCTGAGACAGAAGTTCCCTATCAGCTGCTCAGGCAGAAGTGAGCTCCAAAGCACATGTTGCAGCCATGGACCTGCTGCTGCCCCATCAACTGCTCAGCTGGAATTGACCTCACAAGCACCTTTCCAGCCACAGGTCTCCTGCTATCCAGTCAGGTAGTCACTCAGAAGTGACCTCACCATCAACATCCAAGCCTTGTTCCTGCTGCTGGCCTATCAGGTCCCTGGGCAGAAGTGACCTCATCCTCACCAGCCGAGCCACATGCCTCCTGCTGGCCTGTCAGCTGCTGACACAGAACTGATTTGACCCTGGTGATTTCCTGGCACAGCTCTCGCACACAGCCGTGACCTCCCTACCCACACCCCGGCCACGCGGCTGCTGCCGCCTGCAGCTGCCCCTGCCCTGCCCCAAGGCTGAGCCAGCTCCTGAGCGGCCTCCCTGCCTCACCCCGGGGCCTCACAGCCATCAGTGCAGCCCCACCCTCCTCCCCTGACCAGCCAATAGGAGGGCAGCACTGGGGGCGATGCCATGGCAAAGCTGCGGCCCTGTGTGACCCTGCGGGCAGCCCCCTCCCCCTCCCCCACGTTGGGGTGCCATGTTGTATGCGGCAGTGCGGGGCGTCGCAGGGCCTGGGGGCAGCGTGGCCCTGTGTGGCCAGGCAGTGAAGGGCCCCAGGGTGAGGCCGCTGCCCCGCCAGGGCTGTGCTCTACCACAGGGACTTGTGGGGTGGCGATGGCACCCCCACCTGTTTCCAAGCTGCTCCCCCAAACAGGCTGTCTTTTGGGTGCAGTGGTCTGACCCCCATTTGCAGGGGGACAGGGGCTGTGGCCATCTGAGGACAACATCTCTGAGCCCAAACCATGCTCTGTCGAGTTGGAAGCATAAATGGATTCACAGGGAAGGAAGAGAGGTTCTCCCAAACAAGTAGACGCCTTGGGGTTATTACAAGGTGAAGGATCCATTTCCAACATGGGCATTTCCAGCAGGCTCTTGAGAGCCCCACAGGAGCTGCAGGACACCCCAGCCTCCGGGACACAGGACCCCTTTCCTGCCAGATCCAGATGCCAAAGGGGGACCCACTCTCAGGGAAACCTTGACCTTGATTGCCCCCTGCCATGAGGGGATGGAGCTGGCCCCAGAGGAGCCTTGGTGCTCAGGGCAGCCCCAGATCCATGACCCAGGAGTTCTGGCTGCCACATTGTCCCCTGAGCCAGATGGGACCCTCAGGCAGGGCTCTTGTGGCAGCCCCCGCCCTGTCCAGCCACCCACACAGCCCAGGACCCACAGCCGTTTTTGGAATTAGCAGTCTCTGTACGACACCTCGGGAAGGAGCTCCCAAAGCCCTTACCCTTGGTGGAGAGCTGCAGGAACGCTGGGAACAAGGAACTGCAATTCAGACTGATGGTCTGGGTCCAGCAGTCCTCCATCTCGCTTGCCCTCTTGCCCTCGCCTCACCTGTCCATCCGAGGAAAAAGGACACTCTTCCTGTCTCATTACCCCAAAACTCCTCTCCAAGATGTCCCTGCCCCTCTGCCTGTCGGTGAGCAGCCCCAACGTGGTCCTGCTGCCTCCTCTCTCCACTCTATTCCGTGGAGCAGCTCTGAAGGGCAAAGGTGGGAAGCACATGAGCAGTGGCCAGAAGTGCCCAGGCCTCGCAGAGAAGTCAGGACTCTGCCATGGCACCGGGGAGACCTCCCTGTGATGCAGCACATGCCACTGTGACCTCAGCTGGTGTCATCTGGGGGATCAGTAGGTCACCACCATGGAAATGGCACAGCCAGGGAGAAAGCAGAGAGATTTCCCCTCATGTCCTGGAAAGTAGTCACCTCCCTTCAGCCCAGTTGTTCTTATTTGCTCGCTGTGTCTTAATTTGTCTGGGCATAAAATAGGAGTCACACATCACCACCATGTCCCAGTGGTGGAGTGCCCTGTGGTGGGGACAGGCGGTGGCCATAGGTCTTGGTGCTCGGAATGGGAGGAGGTGTCTGGAGTGAGCAGTGCTGTGCGTGGGGACTGCCACCAAGCTGGGGAGCTGGGGAGTGCTGCAAGGTGAGGAGGTGCCTTGGCTCGCAGGGCCCAGGCTGCCCTGGTGGTGTGAGCCAGGGATGCTGGCAGCCTGCTGCCTCCTGTGCGCTGAGGTTCAGGCCTTGCGTTTCCTCACCTCTTGCCAGGATCTCCAGCCAGATATCCCACACAGACTGGGAAATACATAGAAACATGCAGCTTAGAATATTTGGAGTAGAAGAGGTCATCTTTCAGAAAGGGCTCCTTGTTGGAGAGTCCTGAAGTTAACACTTCTGGGATCTGTCCAACCACAACCATTTTTTAGGCTAGAGGCACAGCAGTTGCCTCCTTCTCCTATTAGCAAAGGCTACGTGGGAATACTACCTGTATCCATAATTGGTGCACACACTCTTTTCTTCTCATGTGGCAGGACCCTAGAAACTCTTTGCTAATAATGCAGTAGTATCCCCCAATTAGCCCTTACTTAACAATCCAATTAACCCCGCTCCAATCTAGTGAATCCTAGAGAGGGTCTTGAGCTCTTCCTGCTGAAGGCCTCGCTGTTTCGGGGCTCTCTGCTGCACCCTGCACCCTGCACACTGCCCTGGTTTCTGAAACCAGACATGCAGGGGCTGACATCCAGCAGGAGGCCTCAGAGAGCAGTTTGGATAACATTGGACTTTTTTCACCCACACAGTTAACAGGAAATGGTCTTGCCAAGGAGGAGCACTCAGAGGCACCCTTTCAAGTGGCAGTGCCACAATCATTAGCTGTAGAAATGGGCAAAATACAGAAAATTTCCAAAGATAAGGTATTTCTTCAGAAAATAATTGGCCTTTGAAAACACTTCTCCCACATGCGCAGTGACTACAGTGAGTAGTGATGCTCAAGCCCTTGCCTGCAAGTCAGCAGGAAATACTTCACAGGTCATAGCTGAGAATCAGCTTGCAAAGCTGAAGTTGTTTTTTGCAGATAACTTGCAATCCCCTCAGAATGATGTCCCTCACCTTCCCACATGCTCCTCTCTTCTCTAAGGCAGTCATTTCTGACCTGACAGGTCAGGTGTCCAACTCAGCTGAGCATGTTTTGCACTGTGTCACTGATCTGGTTGAGGCCTGCAGGTTCTGAAGCTCTTGCCTGATCAGCTCAGGCACAGCCTGGGCATTAGCTCACTCGTGGACTCTTCTTTGCAAGTGAAGCCCCTCTGTGATGAAATCACAAGTGTGGATCTGAGGCTAATTTGGACAATGGTCTGCTGTTGTCAGTGAGGTGTGGATAAAAGGAAGTGAGGCTCAGTTCCTTGTAGGGTGGTCCAGGGCTGTCCCAGCAGGCCTTGCACAGTCCAGCTCACCCACTGATCATGAAACTGTACATTGGAGCCTGCAGAATGGTTCCTTCTTGTTATCACGCTATAAAAAAAACCTTATGGCTGGTACTAATACGTCATGCGCTACTTTAGGAAGGTTGATCTGCCAAAGGAAGCCTCCAGATAATGTCCATGGTGTCTCTGGGCTACAGGGGCAGCACACTGGGCTCAGAGGAGACTTAGGCAAGGAGCTGTGTGCTGCTGGATGACAGGTCTGTCCCAGAGGGCTAGTCCTGATCAGGGTGGCTGAGGTTCAGCTGAGGTTCATGTTGTCTCAGGATTCCTGAGGAACGTGGTGTGAATTCGGTGTTGATCCTGATGTGAACTTAAAACCTTTCAGGCCCAAGAGGCAACCTCACACCACACAGCAGGGATGGCTCTGGAGAGACCATGTAAGGTGCTAACCACATGCAGAAAAGTTATTCCTGCCTGCAAGAATTGCAGTGGCTATCACCAGAGATGTCAGAATCACCAAATCATTCAGGCTGGAAGGGACCTTCTGAGCTCTCTAGTCCAACTTCCTGCTCACATCAGGATCAACATCAAATTCACACCAAGTTCCTCAGGGCTTTGTCCAGCTGAATCCTGCAAGCCTCCCAGAAGAGAGAGTCCATAACCCCTCTGGACCCCACTTCAAATGCTGCAGGATCCTCATTGATTTTTCTTCCTTCTATACAATTTTGACTGCACTTGTTTCAGCTTATAGCCATTGCCTCTCATTCTCCTGCCACGAATTCCTGTAAAAACCTGGTTCATTATCAGTGGCTACCTTGAATTAGGAAGCTGCTATGAGTCCTCCCCAAAACCTTCCCTTTTCTGCGCTGAACAAGCTCTGTTCCCTCACCAGGCAAGTGCTGCAGCCCCCAACCACCTTGGGGCCTGCCACTGAACTCACTCCAAGTGGCAAACAACGTTCTTCTACAGGGGCCCCAACTGGACGCAGTATACAGATGGGCTCTAACAATGCTGAGTAGAGGAGGATAATCACCTCCTTCGGTCTCCTGGCTAGGCAGCCCAGCACACTGTGGCCTCCTTTGCTGCCAGGGCACACTGCTGGCTGACGTTCAGCTCCCTGCCCATAAAGATTCCCACATCCTTCTCCACAGAGCTGCTGCCCAGCCGGGCACTCCCCAGCCCCTGTCACTGCTGGGTGTTGCTCTATCCCAGGTGCAGGACCTGGCATTTGTCCTTGCTGAACTTCAGAAAGTTCCTGACAGCCCATTCTTACTGCCTGCTGAGGTCCCTCTGAATGGCCGCCCTTGAGCTTATGACTTTTCTACCCAGTTAGGTGTCATCTACAATCATGATGGGATTTCCATTCTGCAGGTCACTGATGAGCCTTTCAAACAGGACAGGATATGGAGTATAGCCCTGCATACCCCACCTTTCCCTGGCTTCCTGGTAAAGCATGACCCATTCATGAAAACCTTCTGAGCTCGATCATCCAAGCAGGTTTTTGCCCATCTGGATGTCTACTGGACATCCACTACTCTCCTCTCCTCCACAAGTACTTGACTTTTATCACAGAAGGCAATCAGGTTGCTGAGGAATGATTTACCTTTGGTAAATCTGTGCTGACTGTTCCCAGACACCTTCTTCTCCCTCGTGTGCCCAGAAATGTCATCAGAGAGGACTGGCTCCATGACACTCCTTACCAATGTAGAAGCTGAATGGCCTGCAGCTCCCTGGTTTGTCCTTCTGGCCTTTTTAGAAGATGATCACCACATACTCCTTTTTTTGGCCATTGGGACCACCCCCTGCCGCCCCCAGTCTCCACAACCTTTCAAAGCTGATAGAGAGCAGCCTTGCTGGCACAGCAGACAGCTCTCTCAATGTCCATGGATGCCAGCCATCCAGTCCCATAGACTTCTCTGGGTTGAGTTCTTGCAAGTCATTCCTCACTCAAGACTTTGGCACTGCGGGTAGCTTTTCTCCTCAAGAGTCCTGACTATAGGCACAACAGGCCGGGAGACCTTGTTGGTGAAGACTGAAGCCGGGAAGGACTTGACTTCCCCAGACTTATCTGCATCTGCTTCTACTAGAATCTCTGGCCCATTCAGCTGTGACCCCACATTTCCTTGTTTATTCTTTTACTGTCACTGAAGCAGTAGCAGCTCTTCTTCCTGTCCTTCACATCTCCTGCAAGCGTTTCTATTGCAGAGGAGCTTTGGCTTCTTTAACACCATCCTGACTTTGTTGCACAATATTTCTAAATCCCTCCTTTGCCCCATCTCCCTTCTTACCCTTTCCATATGCTGCCTTACTGCCCTGGAACTCACCTGGGATCTCCCTGTTTAGCCAAGCTGGGGTCCAGAGATGGCTACTAATTTTACAAACTGTTCGTATGGGGCATGCTTATGCTTGACAGGTGTGTAATGACCTGCGGGTTTTCCTGAGCTCCTCTGCCCTTCAGAGATGCCTCCCTTTGTCCATCCCATGGAAGAGCTGCATACATCCAAGCTACCCCTTCGCACAGAGGGTATCCCCCTCCTCATCTTCCCTGGTGGTCTGTTCTGAAGAACTTGCACCCTGCCATTGAAGGACTCCATCATGTGAGTGATCCCACCATAACTCAGTTATTCCATCCATGAAGCTTGTGCATCTCCATCTGCTCCTGGCTGCACCCCAGACTGCATATACTTGCATACATTTGGGTGGCAGAGCATCAGCTGTGGCGCTGACTGAAGATCTGTCACAGGGAAACATCCTACCAAGAACCCTACGCATGCAAGTGTTGGCATGCTGGCATAGATAGCAGGTGGCAATGTAGTGGTTAAAGAAGGTTCCCACTAAGAGAGCAAAGCCTGCAGTGCCCAAGGCCAGCGAGAAACAGAACTGGACTGAGTAGCCCTGGCAGGAAAGGGCTTGGCTGCCTGAGCTGACTCTGCAGCACCTTGGGGCCTGTGACAGATTGAACCAGTCTCCAGGAAGGACAAGATGCCACTGAAGAAGTCCCTGAGCCTGTGATCCAGCCACATTGAGGACATAATCAGCACAGCCCCTGTTCATATCATACCAGGGGTGAGAAGGGGTTCAGGAGGAAGAGAACTGGAAGGATTTGAGAGTGCAGAGACGAGAGTGGAGCCCTTGGTGTGATGTGCCTCCCATTTGTGCAGCATGCTTGGATGTAGATGGGATGGATTTTGCCTAAAGGCAGTGGTGGCATTCATTTTTTTGGGCACAGGCAGGAAACCCAAGATGCCCTGGGGCACTTGCCCAGCAACCACTGTAAAATGGCATGGCTTCCTGTAGGTCCCATGCTGGAACTACTAGAGACATGTGGATGTGCTGGACACCCCAGGCATCCAACATGGCCCTGCAGGCCTATTTCTATGTCATTAAATCAAGTGTCTGCACTGAATTTCATTAGCTGTTTGTAACATTGGGATCTCCCTATGTCTCAGCTTCATAGTGAGTGGAGCCCTAGTAGTAGAAGGCACCTAGTGTCATTTCAGATGGCGAAGGGTATTCTCCACCTGGCCCCCAACTCGTGCTCTAGAAGGATGGGGGTGTCATAGTTGCTCCATCAGAGCAAGAAGACTCTGGCACATGTGTTGGTCCACCTCTGTCTCTTCCAATATCACCAGGTGTTTGTGTGTTGAGCAGCTGACTCCCACCCTCCATCTCCAGTGATTACAAAGGGAGCTTAGACAAGGAGCTCCCATGCAGACATCTATACTGTGCCCACTTCATTTTTTTGCAAGGGGAATCCCACCTCCTGTGTGTTTGTGGAGTTCACAGGAGGGATCTGCATCCCACTCCATCCCAGGGGCTTCTAAGTGGGCATGCGATGCCCAGACAGGCTCATCTGAATGAAAAGCTGAACCATGGGTGAATGACCTCCATTCTTGTCCGCTGTCCTGCCTAGTTAAGACGTGGCAATATGGATTTCCAGGCTGTGATGTTTCCACTTCTCGTAGATAACTATCCTCTGATGAAACCATCGTCTGATGAAACAAGTGACAATGCTGTAACTGGTCTCTCTGTATTATTTAGAGAGGGACTATCAGTGATTATTTTAGTTAGTTCCAGTGAACATTTCCCAGGAGGAGGGAGCACAAGGGACAGAGAAATTCGTGAGCTCAGCTGGGCCTCTGCTCTTGAGTGGGGCCAGGCTCTGGGGATGGAGGGAGCTCATGGCAACTGGGCAGCACTGCCCAGAGACAACTGTGTACAGGAGCAGCTCCTCTGCAAAGAGCAGCAGGGCTCCAGGCACTGCCTGCTGCTGCTGACATGAGAGGAGACATGACAGAGAGAAGTGCAAGGCAGTGTGGAGGGGGAGGACAGAGGAGAGCTCCTTGTGGGAGAAATCTTCACAGCCCCTGACACAGTAAGTCTCTGGCTGCAGGACAATGCTAGTGATATTCCTGGAAGGGTCTTCTAAACCTATTCTATCCCATGACTGATAGGTTTTTTAAGGATCGCTTTCCTTTGCAGAGGAGGGGGAGATGCTTCAGAGCAGGCATTCCCTGCCACACCGTCACATGGACAGGGCATGCTGCTACTTTCTCCCAAAGAAGGTGCAGGGCTGTGAAGCTGAGATATGCACCCAGGTCTGCCCAGGGCTGTGATTCAGAGCAGTGTCCCTGCATCTCAGAGGAAGGTGGAAAAAAGGCTACTTGAAAGGGAAGGAGCTTTCCTTCTGGGGCTTTCAGTTTCCTAATGTTGGCAGGGAGGAAAAAGGAAAGAGTCTTCCGGTTTGGCAAGCAACTGGGACTCACTAACCTGCACTCTCAGAGATCAGTAGGTCTGTGAGAAAGCTCAGCAAACCCCTTCAGCCCCACCTCCACCTACAGCAGCACCAGCATCACCTTTATGGACTTATCAGGGCTAATGTGACCTGCTCCTTAGGACCTGTGAGCACAGAGATGCCCCTGGACAGAGCCCAGTCCTGAGAGGTTTCTGTAGGGCAGAACTGCACCCACAGAGGGTGGGACAGGATCTGTGAGTACCAACAGGGAAAAGATGTTGGGACAGAGAAAGCTCCAGGCAGCAGGGACAACTCCAGGCAGTAGAGATGGGCAGGGAATGAGAGGGAAGTGCCAACAGAATTGTCATGGGAGGATGGATTTGGGCAAGTCATGGTCAGTGGTCAGTCCCTCCGATGCAGACACCTTCCTCTGAGCAAGCTCCCTGTGTCTCCTCTCCCATGAAGCAGAGCCTCTGCCCTGACAGCCATGGGGTCCAGGGCATGAACTACCTTCTCTGCAGCCAGACCTCCAGCAGAGGAGAGGTGCCCGACAAAGGGACTGAGAGTGACTGCCCTGCAATTGCACTGTCTGTGAGGAAGCATGCCTAGCTGGTAAGGTGAAGGCTTTCCTGAGTTCCCATCTGTCTCTCTCTCCTTGCCTCCCTTGGCAGCAGGATCATGGTGGTGCTTCTTGTTTCCCCTCCTCTCCATGATGCTCCTCTTCTTGCTCTCAGCCTCTCTGGGGTGGGAAGTTTCAGCTGCAGTTCAGACATGAATGCTGCAAGTTGTGCAGCAGAGGGGTCTGCATGGGAATGAGGTTGTCCCAGCCCCCTTCTGACTTGTATAGCTCCAGAAAATGCAGTCTGTGGGGTTGCAAAATGAGCTGACTCTCCCTTAAGGAGAGCCCATCTTCAGTCCTAAGAGTCCTTTGACCGTTTCCCTGTGATGTCCTGGCAGACTGCATGCTGCCCTCTAGAAAGGCACTGCTGTCTCATAGCATTGCTGTGATATCTGAGAGCCCCATGAGGAAGGTGCAGAGATGCTGAGAGTATGGAGATGGTGGTGGGAGGCTGTATGTGGGCATCTGAAAAGAGCCCTGCGTGTCCTTGTCTAGAAGGGTCGTGTGGAGAGCTCCGTCAGGTGCCCAGAGAAAGGGAGAGAAGTTTGGAGCTGTGCACTTTGAAACTGGACTCGTCTGCTCTAAGCAGGGGCTGGTTTCCTTCTAGGGCAACATATGAGTTTGATCATCCTAGAGCTCAAAGAATTGCAAGCAGAAGGCAGCTGGGAACGAGACTAATAGACAGACTAGCTGTCCTCAGTCTGCACCAAATGACAGTGAATCCGTTTTTCTCAATACTCAGTAGAAATGCCAAGGATTTCTACCTTTGAGGAACATTCCCCAGGGGTGGCAAGACCATCTGAAAGAAAATAAAAAATCCCTGAAACTCTGTTCCTCAAACCTCATTCTTTAGATTTCAGAGTGAAGATGCTGAAAAGCCCTTCTACACGATGAGAGGATTTCACCTGACAGAAATTGTGAATGTCAGAGCTATTCACCCCCATTCCCCTGTGCCCACTGCTTTATAGCAGGACTGACTGCTCTGGAGCCCATGGGCAGAGGTCCCTGCTGCTCACAGCAGCACACTCAGCCAGTGCAAAGCAGAGCTGAAGCAAGGGAGCTGCACAAAAATCCTCTCAGTAAATAGAGAGGCAATGGGGGGTTGTATGAGAACTGCAACATTTGTTGGTTTTTTTTTTTTACTTGAAAAGTCTCTCCTAAATTCTCAATGTCTTTTCTTCTTTGCACAGTCTCCCATGCCTGGAGATAGCAAAATGTCCAACAGCAGCTCCCTAAATGAGTTCCTCCTCCTGGCATTTGCGGACACACGGGAGTTGCAGCTCTTGCACTTCTTGCTCTTCCTGGGCCTCTACCTGGCTGCCCTCCTGGGCAACGGCCTCATCATCACAGCCATAGCCTGCGACCACCGCCTCCACACTCCCATGTACTTCTTCCTCCTCAACCTCTCTGTTCTGGACCTTGGCTCCATCTCCACCACTGTCCCCAAATCCATGGCCAATTCCCTGTGGGACACCAGGGCCATTTCCTACTCAGGATGTGCTGCTCAAGTCTTTCTGTTCCTCTTCTTGCTTGGAGGAGAGTATTTTCTTCTCACTGTCATGGCCTATGACCGCTTTGTTGCCATCTGCAGACCCCTGCACTACGGGACTATCATGGGCACCAGAGCTTGTGTCAGAATGGCAGCAGCTGCCTGGGGCAGTGGTTTTTTCATTGCTCTCCTGCACACTTCTAACACATTTTCTATACCACTCTGCCAAGGCAACACTGTGAACCAGTTCTTCTGTGAAATCCCCCAGATCCTCAAGCTCTCCTGCTCAGGCTCCTACCCTAGGGAAGCTGGGCTTCTTGTGTTTAGTGCCTGTTTAGCCTTTGGGTGTTTCATTTTCATTGTGCTGTCCTACGTGCAGATCTTCACTGCCGTGCTGAGGATCCCCTCTGAGCAGGGCCGGCACAAAGCCTTTTCCACATGCATCCCTCACCTGGCCGTGGTCTCCCTGTTTGTCAGCACTGACGTGTTTGCCTACATGAAGCCCCCCTCCATCTCCTCCCCAACTCTGGATCTGGTAGTGGCTGTTCTGTACTCAGTGGTGCCTCCAACACTGAATCCCCTCATCTACAGCATGAGGAACAAGGAGCTCAAAGATGCCCTGAGGAAAGTGGTTTCATGGACGTTTTTCAGCAGTGGTAACATTGTCATTGCTCTCCACAAATGACTCCCACTATGTCCCGTACCAGGACTGAGCTTTGTTCACTTTATTTTTGTCATGAGTATTATTACTATTATTAGTAGTACTTGTTATCAATGTTGCTACATAAATGCTTGGATTCATTCCACCTTTACTGAGACTGCTCTGTCTCACCTGGTGCCTATTTAAGATTCTGTCTAACACTGGGTCAGAGCTGACTCCCTCACAGTATCTCTGTAATAAAATAGGTTCTACACAGTGCAGTCCTTGAAGGATGACTTTTCCTCCAAAGCTGCTGTCCCTCACGCGGTGTCCCCAGCACATTTCCTTGAGACAATCTCTCCCACCCTGTGTGCTGGTCCTTACTCCCAAAGTCATCCCCTCAGACAAGGCTCCATGCCCAGCTGGAGGACTGGATGCCCAGCTGTGAGCCCTGGGAGGACGAGCCCTCTGCTGGGTCCTCTGCAGGGCTGTCAGGGAGCATGCAGAGGAGGTCCTGAGGCCATTTACTGGGCCTGTAGACCATCCTCCTCCCATGGGGGCCCTCAAGCAGGGTGCCTCAGTGGGAAGATCCAGCTCAGCTTGTTGCTGCATGAACAGAGAGGAGAAACTGCCCCGGGAAACTCCTCCCAGCCCCAGCCCCTCATACCAGCCATTTCCAGCACTGGCCATTCCCCATGGTCCTGGTGAGGGGTGATCTTGGAATGTGACCATCTTTGTCTGCCTGCTGACATCAGCACTTGTCTTAGGGGAATGGCCAGCACTGCCTGGCCTCTCTGCAGGCTCAGACCTCAGCAGACCCCAGAGAATGGCCTTCTGCTAACCCCAGGGGGACAGGATCAGGGCTGGGCAGGGTCTGGGGACTGGTGGGAGGCTGCCAGTCAGGAGGGCCACAGTGGCCTGGGCACCGAGGACTGTCATGGGAACCATGGTGGGGGGATGTTTCCCCACCCTAGAATGCTCCCTGTCCTGTGAGGCGCCTGCACAGTGGGGGCCGTGGGACTGCATGCAAGGCAGCAGGGCTTGGTCAGTGGAGGGATGAGGCACAGATGGGAGCCACAGCATTCCAGAAGCTCCTGACTGGCACGGAAGTGACTCACTGCTGCTAGCAGGACTGGGGGGGGGGGGGCGGTTCTTAAGGACTACAGGCACCAGTACCACCTGCCAGGACTCCCAGACTCAGCGCAGATGGTTGGTGCCCAACACTGCACTGTGCCCCTTGTCCTGTGTCACCGTCCTCTTTCAGGAGCACTGCCGGGTGCACGACTCCCTGCCCAGGTGTGGAGGGGAGCTGCTGGAGGTCTGCTCTTCTCATGCCTGCTGCCCCAGCTCTGCCCTGGCACTGGCCCACAGGCTCTGCCCTGGGTCATGTTATGTCTCCATACATTCTCATCTGAGACAATGTAGGGACCTGCTGTGCATAGCTCTGCTTGGAGATGGCCACTATGGCCTGCCTGCACAATCGCAGGAGATCCCAGCAAGGCTGTGCTTGGAGGTGAGGCTGTGATTGTCCTCAGTCAAAGTTGGTGGGTTGGTCAGACTGGGGTCCAAGGGAATGAAAGGACAAGAGACAACAAGGAGAAGATGTAGTAAAGCAAATCCCCAAAGAGTTTAAAGAAAAAATATAGAAATAACCATGACAGTTGAGCAGCACCGGGGCAGGGGCCAGGAGATTTTTAAAAACTCTCCACAAAAAAGCACTTACCGACCTGATCTAACTGTAAAGTTAGCCCATCTCAGAGCAGATCGTGGTCCTGGAGATCTCTGGTGGTCCCTCCCAACCCAAATCCTCTAGGAGGAAGGGGCTGGAAGGCAGAGTCCTGGTCAGGGGACACTGTTGTGGGATTGAGGCCTTGCTGGCATTTGTACTGCCTGGTCAAGCCTGTCCTCAGAGTCACACAGTGAGCGAGTTGATCCTCAAAAGGAGTCTCTGCTCCATGGACAACAGGAGTCAAACCAGTGCCGGGAGACTGTCAAGAAGTTCTCAGGAGCACGCCAGGCATTCAGGCCCTTCGACTGCTGAGGTGTCCCCACACTGGTGCTTTGCATCCTGCGTCTTAAGGGCTGAGAAATCTTTAGAGCGAGAGCAGATCACACTCCCATCTCCTGGGCTCACAGGTTACGGGGCATTAGCAGGGCTGTACTGGCTGCAGGTAGGGAATCACTGCCCAGGGCATGAGCAGATCCCCCTCTGCCCTCCCCTCTCTCTTCACATCCCAGAACAAGATTGTGTTTCCCATGTTGTCCCTCCCTGCCGGGCTGTATTTCCAGGTGGAGGAGACACAGGCTTCACACTGGGGAAATGCAGGAGAGCAGGGTCCCACCACACCTGCTTGGTGGCCAGGGCTGCAGACCCCCCACTCAGTTCCCCGCAGACCTCCTGCCTGGGGCTGCAGAGTGCTCAGCAACAAGGCAGGCATGCCTGGGAGTCTGGTGCCGTTGGGGTGGTGGCCTTTGCACCAGCCTCTGTCCATGAGGGACTCAGGAGCTTCCCCGCCTCCATGTTAGTGGCAAAGCTTGTGTCCCAGGTTCTTCTCTCTGGAGAGCTGAGGATTTCATTCTCGGGAGAAGGGGAAAAACCCTTTTGTCCATGGAATCACCCTGTCAACCCTCTACTGTCTTCTCCTGCTGTATCACCCCCAGAAGTCCTTTGGCAGGGGCATTCTTTGGTTTCTGACCCTCTACCTGACCCTGCTTTGAGCAGCAGCTTGCACTACAGGCCTCCTGTGGTCCCTTCAACCTGAATTATCCTGAACGCCTATGATCTCAGGCCCCATTTCAAGCACAGAGCAAATGTCTCTGGGACAGGAGTCCTTTGTGCTTTATGTGACCATCTAAAAGAAGGCAGGTGAACACCTCCTCCTCCCCGCTGACTGTAAGGGCAGCCTGGGAGGCACTGCCTCAGGCATATCTACATTACAGCGGAAATTCTTTGCATCCACCTTTAACCACCTGAAAGTCCATTGCCTGGATCCCCTCAGTGGTGAGGGGAGAAGAGCAAGCTTTTCTGAGGTGTGATTTCTCTACCTCTGTAGTTTGCGCTTCTAGGTATACGGTGCCATCCTCCCCTTGGTTTCTTGCCTGAAGCTCAGGCTGGATGGGGATGTGAATGTGGAGGGTGTCTGTCACTGCAGTGACCGTGAGGTGGTGGAGAGGTAAGAGAAACAGCAGAGTCACCACCCTGGACTGCAGCAGAGAGGATTTCATCCTGTTTAGGATGGAGTTAGGCAAGCCAAAGCTCAGCTGGAGCTAGAGCTAGGAAGGGATGGGGAGGGTAACCTGAAGGGCTTCTGTAAGGACATTGGCAGTATAAGGCAGCCATCCAAGGAAAATGTGGTCTCCCTGCTCAGTGGGGCAGGGGATGTAATGACAAAGACAGGCGAAAGGCTGAGGAGCTCATTGCCTCTTTACCTTGTCTTTTACTGGTCTTGTCTACTGCCAGGCCTCTCTGGCCCCCAAGTTCTTTGCCAGCATCTGTGTTAGCAAAGCCTCACCCTGGTAGAGGACGATACAGCTGGGGAGGACTTTTGCCCAGTGGGCACACACAAGTCCATGGGACCAGACAGAAAGCACCCCAGGGTGCAGGGAGAGGTGGCTGGAGTCACTGCGATGCTGCTCCCAATTGTCTATGAAACGTCAGGGTAATCAGGGAGGTTCCTGGTGACTGTGAAAAGGCATACATCTCAGCCATTTTCCAGAAGGGCAAGAGGGAGGGTGTGGGGAATGACAGGCTGGTTATCTTCATCTCAGTCCCTGGGAAGGTGATGGAGGAAATTCTCCTGGAAACCATCTCCAAGCATAGGAAGGAAAAGGTTTGGAAGAGGCATCATGGGTTGACCAAGGGGAAATGGAAACCATGCCTGACCAACCTGATTGCCTTCTACCATAAGATGAATGCCTGCGTGCACAAGGGGGATTTTGCAGGGATTTTGTGAACCTTCACTTTAGCAAAGGCTTTGGCACAGTCCCCCATAGTCTCCTTATAGGCAAATTGTGGAGCTCTGGCCTGGATCAATGGACCATAAGGCAGCTGGAAGATTGGAGGGACCATCAGGCTGAAACGCTGTCATCAGTGGTACAAGTTCCTAGTGGCAGCCGGTTACTAGTGGCATCCCTCAGTGATCAACATGTGGGGCAGGACTGTTTAACACCTTTATGAATGGCCTGCACAATGGATGGAGCGCACTCTCAGCACCCTTGTGGACAATGCATAACTGTGGGGATCCCCCGGGCAGACTCCTCTAGTTCCCTCTGCATTGACCAGGGGGACTGGGACTAGCTGACGTCCAGAGGTCTCGTCCACCCTAAGTGCTGTGATTCAGTGAACCGTTCCCTGGAGTGCTCTGTAAAGAGAGAGGAGGCCGAGGAAGAAGAAAGGACAGAGAGGCAGAAGAAGAGAGCTGACACATGACAGTTTAAATAAAGTAGTTCCTCAGAACAAGGTTTCTCCATTCAGAGTGTTGGTAGCAAATGCATTTTGATTAATAATGTGTGTATATTTGCATGTACACTCACGTAGACAGACAAATTCCTGTAGTGTGTGAACATGGTGCTGCCAATTGATAAGACAGAAAAAGATATTTGGCAGTGGTAAACCTGTGTGAAGTTTTGGAAACGAGGATTTCTTGTCAATTGTTGCAGTGAGTTATTTTTTGAGAAGATCTCAACTTAGGACTAGGATCTACTTTTGGGGCTTGATTCATCTGACCACATAGAGAGGCTATTGCTGCCTGAGATGCCCTGGGGTAGCTGTGTTACCATGTGGTGCTGGAAATTTTGCAGGCGGCTCCTGCGGGACCTTAGCTTGTCATTAGGAAAGGTATCTCAAAACAACTCAATTGAGACAACTTAGTTCCCTCTTTGGACGACAAAGGGAAGTCCAGAGACCCAGATTTGACAGACATCTGCACCGATTGGGTCTGGCCTGGAATGAGATCAGCCTCCTCCTTGCCCCTGAAAATGAAGTCACCCTTCATTGACCATGCAGGAAATGAAAAGGGAGTGTGGCGAGATGTTTTAGGGCCTCCTTTAAAACATCACAGTAACACACGTATGTTGAGATTTCTGCAAATTGGCCATCCAAAAATAGAGCATTTTCTTGAATCTGGTCACCCTGCTTTCCTCACCAGTCAAGAGTGCTCGACATCTCAGAGCGCAATGTGCTCTGTGCAAAGAATGAGGAATGGCATGGACAGCCATGGGCAGGGGGTGGTTTTCTGAGCCCTGGGCTCTGTGTGAGACACAAAAATATCTTGTTTAACGGTGTAGGCCTGATTATAGCAGAAATGTTTAGAAAATGACAATAAAAATGAAACATGAAAGAAATTAAGAAAAAGATTTAAAGCAAAGAAATGTTTTGTTATTGTTTCCAGCTTTTAATTTTTTTGTGTTCTTATTGTCTTTCTGGATATATTCTGTTTTAGTACACTAGAATTCTGGGGTGATTAACCAATAACTGTCCCATGTGCATCTGCTCCTCATTCCCAGAGTATTTGGTAACATAGTTATGTGTTGTTCATGTCTTGCTTTCTTATTTACTTTTTTCTGTTACATTCTCCTAAACCAAAACATATTTTACTTTGTTCCACTTGTCCTCAGGAATCTCTCATTTGAGTGTGATACAGAGGCCGTGCTGAAGCAGGAAGCCAGGCTTCCTCCTTCATCACGAGAGATGGGGGATCCTCAGAGCCAACTAGTCTGAGCTCCTTGGATGTCGTCAGTGCAATGCAGAGAGTTTCCCTTTGCAGTGTCTCTTTCGGCACTGTCTCTTTCGACACCAAGGGAGCTCAGGGCACAGAGTCAGGCTCAGACGAGTACAGGCATGGCCAGACCATGGGTCCCATGACCATTAAGAGAGTTCAGCTCCCCTGGCCACAGTCAGGGTATGATCTTGCACCCCTCTCCTCTGAGGGTGGCAACCGGCTGTCACCATGGGCTGGTTCCTTCCCTCTACAGAGCTCCAACACTCAAAGCAGAGCAGAAGTGGAAAGGAGGAGAGTCTGGACAAAGTCTGTGGGGACAGACCCTCTTTTCCTCAGGACCGTTCCCCCGCTGCCACAGCAGGCATTTCCTCACTGCAGCCTTTGCATGGGGCCTGCAGCTTTTGTGGAGAAATGTCCACCAACAGCAGCAGGACTTTATTTTTTTCAGGCTGTTCTAATTTCCACACTGTCCTGCTATGCTCTCATGTATGTATATGGCCTAAGTCCTCTTGTAACATGGTGCTTTCATGTGCATTTTTGTGAGCTCAGACAGGACTGGGCACTGGGCACCCTCATGCCATACCTGGCTTCCAGAATAACATTTCCATAATAAAAGGGGATCTCCTCTGTGATGTGCCTGAAATCTGGCCTTTCTTCAGAAAATGGAGTCAAAAACATGCCCAAGGGAGTACATCACTAAGAGGTCTGGTGTTCTGCTTGTGAACTCCATGGGATCCAGGGGATGAGCTCAGAGTCTCCATGTGATCTGTTAGGGACTGAGGGCTGGATCCAGGGTGACCAGTGCCAGTGGAGCTGGTGAATAGTCTCTGAATTTCCTGCCTGAGGCTGTCCTACAAGTGACAGTGCTGATGAGAGATGCCCATCCTTCTGGAGAGGAATCTGATCCCCTAAGAAAGCTCAGGGGATCTCCAGGGACAGCGTGTACCTGGTGTGGGTAGTGACTGGAGCCTCACCAAGTGACGGATCATTCATGGTGGAGTAACCAGAGGGTAGAGCACTAAATCCAGGTATGCATGGGGAAATGAGGGCTCTGCAATCCCCAGAGAGGCAGTGGGGACCCAGGAGTCCCAGGGAAGGGGCACCGGAGAGTGATTCCTTCACCCTCAGTGAAACACCACAGGCTGGAGCTAGTGAACGCCCAAACACATCTCCTGCCATTGCAAATGCCCTGGGGTCACTCTGAGCACTGTCCATGAGCAGAGACATGTGCCAGCAGTATTAGTGGTTTTGATCCCTCTCTGGCTTGGTCTGCTTCCTGCCATGACCAGCATGGCCAGAGCCGAGTCAGGAGACACTGCATGGCCTCATGACCCCACAGCCCCTTGCTCCGCAGAGCAGCACTGACAGACCAGGGCCCTGCAAGGAGCACAGAGCAGGGCTGCAGGAGCAGCCAGGCCAGCAGGGACACACTGACCCAGGGAAAGGCTCTCTGGGGAGCAGGGATGTCCCAGGAGAGAAGCAGGGCAGCGTTCAGAGACAGGAAATAATAACAAGAACCAGGTTTCCCTGTGCACCAGCTGGGGGCAGGTGGCTCTGTCCCTGGGGCAGCAGGAGCTGCTGGAGGGGCTGCAGGGCCAGGGCTCTTGTGCTGTGCTGGGCAGCAGGGTGGACATGGAGGGGCTGCAGGCAGAGAGGGAGGGGGATCTGCTGGGCACAAGAACAGGGGAGACAGAGAGTGACCGGCATCATTGTGGGGCCTCTTGCCCCTGCTGGGGGCCTTGGGCCATGCCTGAGATAGATACACTGTGGACATGGCTGTGCCTGGCCCTGCACCTCTCAGGTCCTGACCTGTCCCTGTCCCCATCCTGCTGACCTGACTCCTCATCTCTGCCTCAGACCTGCCTCCGACTATAGCCAAGAAAGCCTTGGCAAGGGAAGCTGGGACCCAAGGAGAGCCCAAAGAAGGCTGTAAACACAAATGGTGACCCTATATCCATAGCAGCAACTCTTGCCTGACAGGCAATTTAAAGGTGTCAGGAGAGCTTCAAATTTGGACCGTCTACCCAGGGAACACTGCATGCAGAGTCTTAGCTGCATGAAGAAGTGAAAGCAGTCACTTGGGGTCTGATCTGATGATACCCAATTATGACAACAGGTCTTTCTGTGTCACAGCTGTACTCTTTACGCACCATTTGTGACTTGGCTCCTGCTAGAAAGGGTATGTTGTCAGGAGCAGCAAGAGTGGAGCTGCTCCGTGCGGGAAGGGGAACCGGCTGAGGGTGTCGGCAAGGCAAGAAGTGCCCCACTAATGAGAGGTGCCATACTGCAGTGTCTAGACAAGAGGAGCAGAGCGAGTTTGGGAATGGTAACGGGTCAGGCACAGTCCAGTGATGGCAAGACAAGACTGGAGGACTCCATCCAGCCCTGCTTTGTGTGGAAACTTCCAGAGGTCCCTTCCCACCAAAATTCCTCTGTGATTCCATGAATTCTTGCTCCTCAGCCTCTGCTTTGGAAGCACTGGAAGCTCACTTTGCACTGGAAGCCCATGAAAGTCCCAGTGCTCCTACCCTTGAGCTGGCATCCACCACGAACCCGCAGCTTGGCCAGTGCCTCGGCCATGCAGTTGAGGGCAGGGGTCTTCACCCCAATTTGCCTGCTTCTCCCCTGATCCCAGCACTGCTGCTGCTGTGCCCATGTCAAACCTTCCTGCTGCCAGACTGCCCCGGGCCCAAGGCAGCTCCAGCTTCCCCGAGGGCTGCGCTGGAGCCTTTCAGGAGTGGGCTGAGGTGGGGGTGGCACCGCCATAGTGGGTCAGGAGAGGGCAGCTCCCCTCAGCCAGACTGGGACTGAGGCTAAGGCTGGGGCTGGGCACAGCCTTTACCTGGGGAGCTCCCTGAGGAGCCACTCCACCTCTGCCCTGGCAGCAGCACAAGCGCTCAGGGTGCTGGGGTGGACATGCACAGAGGGTAGAAGGTGCACAGGCTGCCCAGGGGAAGCATTGAGACCTTGTCTGTGCAGAGAAGGATGGAGTGAGGAAAGCCAGAGCTCAGCTGGAGCTGGCACCAGAGACCTCGGACATGGAGAAGGCTGTGGTATTATTAAATGACTCTTAAATGATCCCCTAGAGTCTGGGGGGCCCCTACCCAGCCCGGGCTGTGCCCCATGTGGGGGTCAGCAAACAGCCGTGCTCCAGGATCTGCCAGGATCTGGTGCACAAGAGAGGTCATGCAAGGCTGGCCTTTTCCCTTCTGTTGGGATACAGAGACCTGCAGGAGGATGGAGGTGGCCATGGACAACCCCACAGCTGGGGTGAGCAGCCAGCACGGGAAAGGGGTGATGTGAGGGGCTGGTGTGGGACAATGGCCCTGGGGGAGCTTCCCCAGTGTGTCCATGCAACACAGGGAACAACCTGGGCTCTTCTCTCCTGCACCCTCCATGTCCTAGGGCCTTTCCCAGGAGACCTGCATTTGCCCTGCAAGTACATGTCTGTGTGCTCCCACATTGCCATTCACACGCAGTAGCTGCCTGCTGGCATTTTTCCTCTCCTGGACCCTTCCCAGCCGAGACCAGACACTCCCCAGCTCTCCCCACCTCCCCTGCCCTCTCCCCAGACCACCCAGCAGAGCAGCCCAGGCTGGGGGGGCCCCCGCAGCAGTGCCTGCTGCAGGGGGCTGCAGAGCTCTGGGCACTCACTCCACAGCCACAGCCCCTCTGAAGGGCACAGCAGCTCCTGGGGGGCAGAGAGGGGTGTCAGCCTCCCCATCAGCCCCAGGGCTGGGGGCCAGCAATGGCACAAGGAAATGGAAGCCAGTCACTCCACGTATCCACTGCTCTCATGACCAGGAGATCCTTAACCCTGGCTGCCTGCAGCCCCTCTGGCCAGCCCCTCTCCTTAGGACAGCACAAGAGGCCTGACCCTGGGGCTCCTCAGGCAACTCCAGTGACAGAGCAGCCTGTCCTGCGCTGACACACGCAGAAACAGGTTTTCATTTATTCTTCCCCACAAGCACACAGTTGCTCCTTTGCTCTTCTCCAGGGACATCCCAGCTCCCCAGAGAGCCTTTCCCCAGGTCAGTGTGTCCGTGCTGACCTGCCTGGCCATTCCTGCAGCCCTCCCCTGTGCTCCCCACAGGGCCCTGGGCTGGCAGTGCTGCTCTGCAGGGCGAGCGGGCTGTGGGGCACGAGGTGACTCCACATTGGCCATGCTGGTCATGGCAGAGCCTGCTGGACCAGCATCATTGCACCTGACACCCCCTCCCCAGGGTCTGTGGCTGTGGAAGATGCTTGGAGCAATCACAGGGCATTCCACATTGCTCAGGATGTGTTCAGAGACCAGCCCACTCCCTCTCCTGAGATTTGGTGCATTCCTCAGTTTGGCCCTTTACCTTTGGGTGACTCCACTTGGTTTTGGGAGTCTACACTCACTGCCCCTTCCAGGCACACACTGCCCCTGGAGATCCACTCTGCTCTCTGGGTGGCTCCACATTCCCTTCCAGAAGAAGGGTATCTGTCACCAGCCCAGTAATATGTGGGACAGTCCCTGGCACAGACCTCCTGACCACTCACCCTCCTCAAGGGCACTGGGCACCCTCAAGAGATGGCTGAATACAGCCCTCATTCCCTGACACATCACCCTATGAGTTCCTTAGCCCATGGAAAACCCAGGCATGGCAACAGGGCCTTTTCAGGTGCAATTCCCTGAGCGCATTCTTGGCTCACGCTTGGGAAGAAGAGCCCAGTCTTGAGGCACTGTGCTGAGGAGATCCCCTTTTATTACAGAGTTGCTGCAAGGGAGGCCAGCTCTGACACAGTGCTTGGCAGATTTACAGAAAGCCTCTGGGTCAGACAGACTGGGTTTGTGCCTCTGGAGAAAAGTGGGAGGAATTCAAACACTTGTGCACAAACATGACTATCACTCCCAAAGCACAAGAGCTGCCTGAGATAAACTGGGAATTGCTTGTGAGGAGAGATGGACAGCTTATTGCTGATGAACTAGTACAAGTTGAATCAGTTTCTTCAGTGCATCCTTGAGCTCTTTGTTCCTCATGCTGTAGATGAGGGGGTTCACTGTTGGAGGCACCACTGCATACAGAACAGCCATCACCAGATCCACAGCTGGGGAGGAGATGGAGGGGGGCTTCAGGTAGGCAAAGATGATAGTGCTGATGAACAGGGAGAGCACAGCCAGGTGAGGGATGCACATGGAAAAGGCTTTGTGCCGGCCCTGCTCGGAAGGGATCCTCAGCACAGCAGTGAAGATCTGCACGTAGGACAACACAATGAAAATGAAACACCCAAAGAATAAACAGGCATTAACCACAATAAGCCCAACTTCCGAGAGGTAGGAGTCTGAGCAGGAGAGCTTGAGGATCTGCGGGATTTCACAGAAGAATTGGTCCACTGTATTGCCTTGGCAGAGTGGTATCGAAAATGTGTTCCCAGTGTGCAGGAGAGCATTGAGAAAACCGCTGGCCCAGGCAGCTGCTGCCATTCTGACACAAGCTCTGCTGCTCATGAGGGTCCCATAGTGCAGCGGTTTACATATGGCAACAAAGCGGTCATAGGCCATGACAGTGAGGAGAGAATATTCTGCTGAAAATAGGAAGACAACCAGGAAGACCTGGGTAGCACATCCTGAGTAGGAAATGGCCCTGGTGTCCCACAGGGAATTGGCCATGGATTTGGGGACAGTGGTGGAGATGGTGCCAAGGTCCAGAACAGAGAGGTTGAGGAGGAAGAAGTACATGGGGGTGTGGAGGTGGTTGTCGCAGTCTATGGCTGTGATGATGAGTCCATTGCCCATGAGGGCAGCCAGGTAGATGCCCAGGAAGAGTGAGAAGTGCAAGAGCTGCAGCTCCTGTGTGTCTGCGAATTCCAGGAGGAGGAACACATTGAGGGAGTTGCTGTTGGACATTTGCTCCTTTGGGGTACAGGGGATCTGTCCAAGGAAGAAGAGACATTGACAAGTTAGGGCATATTCTCTGAGCAAAGCTTTCTCATAATCTCCCTCAAATACACACACATTACCTCTCCTCATCTCAGCAGCACCGTCATTGAGCTCCATGACTTGAGCTCCGATTTGTGCTGGCCAAGTTTGACATGAGGAGCAGGGGCCTCAGCCCGTGGGCTCCAGAGGAGTCAGCCCTGACCTCCAGTATTGTGTACATGGGAACAGGAGTGACTATACTTTTATATTCCCAGTTCCAGTCAGATTTCATCCACTCATAATGTAGAAGGGCTTTTCAGCATATTCACTCCCAGTTGTAAATTATGTGAGTTCATTAGTAGTTTTAAGTCTTTTCTTTGTTTTCTTTAGCTGACCTTGTCACACCTGAGGAGGATTCCTGGAGGTAGAAATCCTCAGCATTGCTGCTGCACTCAGAGTGAGCAGCTGTGATTCAGGAGAGGCAAAAGGATTCACTCTGGCTTGAGTGCAGAAGGAACAGAGCTGGCCTGTCCATCTGCCTTGTTCAGAGCTGCCCTGTGCTACCACCTTGAAGGTGGAGGACAGTTGCACTCATGTTACCCGAAAAAGAAATGACACCACGGAGAGCAGAGGAATCCATTTGCAAAGTGCCCATCTGCAGTCTTTCTGAGGGTATGTGAGGGAGGTCTCAGCCCTCTCCTTCTAGCCAGCAACACATCGGGCTCCTTCCAGCTGCCCACATCCAGCCTCCCAGCAGCATGTCCATGGCCTCAGTATCTAGGTGGCTCCCCCCTGGGGCAGCTAGATGACACGCAGCTGCAATGAGAGAGCTGTGTCCTTGTGGAGGGCAGCTTGCAGCCCAGCCAGACACCCCAGGGAAATGGCGGAATGTCCTAAGGATGAGGTGTCCTGTCGACAGAGTTGGCTCATTCCCAGCCCCCCCCCCCACTGCATTGCCCAGAGCCCCACAGGTTAGAGGGGCACTTGGGCACCTCACTGTCAAGGACACGTCTGCATGGCAAGACCCGCAAGGTCTCAGTGTCTGAACTGCATCAGAAACCCCCCTGCCCAGAGAGTCCAAGGGGAAGGACAAGGGCAGCATGGGCAGGTGGGAAACATGGAGCAATACCATGATATTTGTGCCCAGGGAGGCAGGGCCAGGGAGGGACAAAGGGGCACTCAGGAGTGTCTCCTCTCCTGGATGCCTGGCTGCTGAGGAAATGACTCATGCGCTGGCCCCCCCAGCCTTGAGAGCAGAGGGCTGTGCTGGCTGGGAGAGGAGAGGAGGTGTTGGAGCTGACAGTTTCCTCTCACACTTTGAGCATGACTCTGCTGCCTGGAGCCGTCCCTGCGGGGAGCTGTTTCTCTGTCCTCCTGTCTCTCCCCTGGCAGTGCTCACAGACCCCATCCCACCTGCTGAGAGCCCAGCTCTGCCCTGCAGAAACCTCCCGGGGGCAGGACACTGCCCAGGGCACCTCTGTGTTTGCAGGTGCTAAGGAGCAGGGGACACAAACCTTGCTGAGGCTGGAAAGGTGATGCTGGTTCTGTCCTTAGGCTGAGGGGTGGATGGAGGCATTTGCTGAGTCCTTCCCAGAACTGCTCCTCTCTCAGTGTCACTCTTTTGGCGCCTCCGTCCCCTGTCTAGACCTGACAGATCCAATCCCATTTCACCCCACCCAGAGAGAATCAAACTGAAAGCACAGACTCATGACAGCTCCTTCCCTTTCATGTATCCTTTGCCTTGACCTTCCTTTTGGAAAGTGTCCTCCAGAAATGTCCTGGGAGTGAGGTAGAGCTGTGAGCAGCCCTGACCTATGCAGCATCCTCTCAAAGGGAGAATGAACCTGCCCTGACAGGGATCACCCCTCCCACCCAGAGCTTTTCCCCACAGTACTGTGGGGAGTTCCCCAGGGCAGGCTGAGTGCTAACACTTGCAGGCAGCAGAGTCATTGCCCCAGGCACACAGCATCCTGGGGCACAGGGACACTGCTCTGAATTACAGCCCTGCACAAACGTGTGCACACCCTGGCTTCACACCCCTGCAGCTCTCCCCAAGGAAAAAGGAGCAGGATGCCCTATCCCTGTGACAGTGCAGAGGCAAATTCCTGCTCTGAAGCAAATCCCTGCTCTGCAAAGGAAAAAACAGAAGAGACATCCTTAAAAAAAACAGATGCGGGATGGGATGGGATGGGATGGGATGGGATGGGATGGTTTAGAAGACCCCTCCAGGAGCCGCAGTAGCATTGCCCTGCAGCCAGAGACTTACTGTGTCAAGGGCTGTGAAGATTTCTCCCACAATGAACTGCCAGGCATCCTCCCACTCCACACTGCCTTTCACTTCTCTCTGTCTTTTCTCATCTCATGTCAGCAGCAGCAGGCAGTGCCCAGAGCCCTGCTGCTCTTTGCAGAGGAGCTGCTCCTGCACACAGCTGTCTCTGTGCAGTGCTGCCCAGTTGCCATGAGCTCCCTCCATCCCAGGAGCCTGGCCCTGCTTAGGAGCAGAGGCCCAGCTGAAGGTGTGATTTTCTCGGTCCCTTCTGTTCCCTCCCCCGGGGAATGTTCCTTTAAGTAGACTGAAATAATCAGCAATTGTCATTTTCTAAAGAGTGGAGAGAGACTGATTCCAGCATTGCAATTTATTTCATCAGAGGATGCCTACCTATGATAGGTGGAAATGTCCCACTCAGGAAGCCCCTATTCCCATCTCTTAACTAGGCAGGACACCTAGACGGGGACAAGAAGGGAGCTCATTGACACATGGTTCAGGTCTTGATTCAGATGACTCAGTTTGGGCTTCTCAGGCTGCTTTAGAAGGCGCTGGGCTGGCATAGGATTCAGATCCTTCCCGTGAGCTCCACAAAAAACACACAGGAGGTGGCATTCCCCTTGCCCAGGCAGAAGTGAGTACAGCATGGATGTCTGCATGCAAGATCTTGGTCTATTCTCCCATTATAATCACTGGAGGTGGAGGGTTGGAGTCAGTTGCCCACACACAAACACCTGGTGACATTGGAAGAGACAGAGGTGCTCCAAGGCATGTGCCAGTGTCTGCTTGCTCTGATGGAGCAAGTGTGACACCTACATCCTTCTAGAACATCAGCTGGGGACCAGAAGGAGAATCTCCTTGGCCATCTGAATTGACGCTGCCTACTACTGCAAGAGATCCACTCACTAGGAAGCTGAGACACATGCAGATCCCAACACTGCAAACAGTTGATGTCATCCAGTGCAGGCACTTGATTCAGTGACACAGAAATAGGTCTGTAGGGCCAGTTTGGATGCCTGGGGTGTCCAGCACAACCATTTCTCTCTAGGAGACACACCATGGGGTCTATAGGAAAACCATGTCCCTTTGGAGTGGTTGCTGGGCAAGTGCCCCAGGGCATCTCAGGTTTGCTAACCTGTGCCCAAACAACTGGATCCCACCACTGCCTTTAAGCCAAGTCCTTCCAATCTACAGCCAAGCGTGCTTCATAAATGAGAGAGGCACATCCCACCAAGGTCTCTGCTCCAGTCTCTGCATCCTTAAAACCTTCTAACTTTGCTCCCCCTGAACCTCTTCTCATCCCCAGATGATATGAACAGGGACTGTGCCACTGATGTCCACAGGGTTAAAATCACAGGCTGCCCAGGGCCAGGGACTTCTTCAGTGGTGCCTTGTCCTGTCTGGAGATCGGTTCAAGTCTGTCACAGGCCCCAAGGTGCTGCAGACTCAGCTCAGGCAGCAAACTCCTCTCCTGCCATTCCTGCACAGCCCAACTCTGTCTCTCACTGGCCTTGGGCACTGCAGGCTTTGCTCTCTCAGTGGGAACCTCCTTTCACCATTACATTGCCACCTGCTATCTAGGCCAGCAAGTCTCTGCTCTGAAGTGGGGCCATTGCACACAGTGTCCTTGGCTCACAGTAACAGGTTGCACCATTGCAAATCTGTTCTCTGTGCCACAGCTGAGGCTCTGCAACCCAAATATACCCAAGTGCATGTATCCTGGGGCACAGAGAGGAGCAGATGGAGATGCACAAGCTGTCACAGGACTGAAACATGGTTGGAATAACTGAGATGCGGTGGGACCGCTAGCATGACTGGAGGGCTGTGGTGGCAGGGTACAAGCTCTGCAGGCAAGACCATTAGGGAAGATGAGCAGGGGGGATGGCCTTTGGGTGAAGGGACAGCTCAGATGGATGGAGCTCTTGCACGGGATGGACAAGGGTTTGGGTGAGAGTTTGTGAGTGAGCATCAGAGTAAAGGTGACGTTGTGATGGGAGTTACAGACCACCTGATGAGGGTGAGGAGGTGGATGCAGTCTCCTTTAAGCAACCTGAGGAAGTCAGTGGGTCACAGGGCCTGGTTCTTAAGGGGGGACTTTAATCTCCCTGACATTCATTGGAAGGGCATACAGCAGGGTGCAAGCAGTCCAGGAGCTTTCTGGAGGGTGTCAGGGACAGCTTCTAAGCACAGCTCCCTGATGGACCAAGAAAGGTGACACTCGCTCACCTGGATGTGGTACTCACACACAAGGAAGCACTGATCAGGGATGTGATCATCTGTGGAAACCTTGGCTGCAGTGACTATGGAATAGTGGAGTCCCAGATCATGAGGGCAGTGAGGAAGGAGTTTAGTAGTGTACAGACTCTGGCCTTCAGAGGAGCAGTCTTGTGCCTCTCCAGGGGACTGGTGGGGATCCCATTGGAGGCAGCTATGAAGGGCAATGGAGCTTGGGAAAGCCAGCAGGTCTTTAAGGACAGCAGCCACCAAGCACAAGGATGGTCCATAGCAATACCCATTAGAACTAGGAGACATCTTGGGAGATTGGCTTGGTTAAACAGGATACTGTTGTCCACCAAAGTACGGATGGTGAAACCAAAGCTCCCCGAGGGTAGACACTTGCAGGGGACATCAAGGGCATGAAGAAGAGCTGCTACTACTCCGCCAACAGAGAAAGAATAAGCAAAGAACACCTGGCCTCACTGCTGAATGGGGAAGAGGCTCTAGTAATAGCAGATGCAGATAGGTCTGAGGAACTCAGTGCCTTCTTCGCTTGAGTCTTCACCAGCAAGGTCTCCTGAGCTGTTGTGCCTCAAGTCAGGGCTCCAGAAGAGAAAAACAGCCAGCAGGGCATAAGGGTTGAGTGAGGGATTGCTTGTAAGTACTCAGCCCATGCAAGTCTCTGGGATAGGATGGGCTGCATCCAAGGACACTGAGAGGGCTGGCCAACATCATAACAATGCCAGTCTCTATCAACTTTTGAAAGGTTGTGTAGATCAGGGGAGGTCCCAATGACCAGAAAAAGGAATAGGTTCTGCCCATCTTCCAAAAAGGCGGCAAGGAACACCCAGGGAACTGCAGGCCCTTCAGCCTCACTTTGGTGAAGAGTGTGTCATGGAGCAAATTCTCTTCGATCACATTTCTGGGCACATGAAGAATGTGCCTGGGAACAGTCAGCATGGATTTACCCAAGGTAAATCACTCCTGCACAACCTGATTGCCTTCTGTGATAAAAGACCTGTGATTGTGGAGGAGCAGAAAGTACTGGATGTCATTTACCATGATTTTAGCAAGGTGTTGGACACGGTCTCCATGAATATTCTTGAAAACAATAAGGCATTATGATAAGATGGGTAGACACACAGGTGGGTAAAAAGCTGGTTGGATGATGGAGCTCAGAGGGGTTTTTTTGAATGGGTCATGCTTTACCAGGAAGCCAGGTAAAGGTGGAGTATACAGGGGTCTATATTCGGACCTGTCCTGTCTAGCAGGTTCATCAGTGACCTGGAGGATGCAACTCTCATCACGTTTGTAGATGACACCTCATCAGGAGGAACAGTCATATGTTTGAGGGCTGCCATTCAGAGGGACCTCAGCAGGCAGGGGGAACGGGCTGTCAGGAACTTTGTTAAATTCAACAAGGGCAAATGCCAGGTCCTGCGCCTGGGGCAGACCAACACCCTGCAGTGATACAGGCTGGGGAGTGCCCAGCTGGGCAGCAGCTCTGCAGAAAAAGGACTTGGCAGTCTTCGTGGGCAGTGAGCTGAACATCAGCCAGCAGCATGCCCTGGCAGCAAAGGAGGCCGAAGTGTCCTGGGCTGCCTAGCCAGGAGATCGAAGGAGGTGATTATCCCCCTCTACTCAGCATCGTTAGAGCCCATCTAGATACTGTGTCCAACTGGGGTTCCCTGTAGAAGAATGCTGTTGATCACGTGGAGTGAGTCTAGGGGCAGGCCCCCAAGGTGGTCGGGGGCTGCAACACTTGCCCTATGAGTAGAGGCTGAGGGAATGGGTTTGTTCAGCACAGAGAAGGGAAGGTTTTGGGAGGGACCCATAGTAGCTTCCCAGCTGGAGGTTGCCACTGATAATGAACCAGGTTTTTACAGGAATTCATGGCAGGAGAATGAGAGGCAACGGCTATAAGCTGAAACAAGTGAAGGTAAAATTGTGTATAAGGGAGGAAAAACAATGAGGATAATGAATCATTTCAAGAAGGGTCCAGAGGGGTTATGGACTCTCTCTTCTTGGAGGCTTGCAGGACACAGCTGGACAAGGCCCTGAGGAACTTGGTGTGAATTCAGTGTTGATCCTGATGTGAGCAGGAGGCTGGACTAAAGTCCTTCCAAGATCCTTTCCAGCCTGAATGATTTGGTGATTTTGTCATCTCTGGTGATAGCCACTGCAATTCTTGCAGGAAGCAAATCCTTTTCTGCACGTGGGTTAGCACCTGACATGGCCTCCCCAGAGCCAGCCCCTACTCACGTTGTGAGGTTTCCTCTTGGGCCTGAAAGGTTTTCAGTTCAAGGTTTCATTATGAGTGACTGCTTGTCCTCAGTGAGCCCTCTTCACAGCCTACAACACCTGTACATTACCACACGATGACAAATGAGTGTGACAAATGCAGAAAGTCATGGTGTGAGGGTGATTGCTTTCTAACATCCATGAGGTCCTTTGCTGATCCAAGAATATCCAGAAGGACTGAAAGAGCCTTAAACCTCCTAGGCACACTTAGGTAATGTTGACTTTGTCACTCTGGGAGGTGAGGGAACTGTGTTTGTTCAGCCTGGAGAAGGGATGGCTTTGGGGACACCTAATAACAGCCTCCCCATGCCCACCAGGACATCATCAAGAAGATGGAGCCAGGCTCTTCACCGCTGTGCATGATGGGAGGATGAGGCCCTATGGGCATTAGGTGAAACAAGAGATGTCAGGCTGGGTGTAAGGAAAAACATTTGACCCATCCAGACAAACACTGGGGCAGGTTGCCCTGAAAGGTTGTGCCATCTCCATCCTCAGAGGTTTTCAAGTCCTAAATGAGTAAAGCCCTGAGAAATCTGGACCTGATAGCTGACTGTGCTGTGGGAAGGAGGTTGGGCTCAGGATATCCTGAGGTCCTTTCTAGCCTGAAAGATTCTGCATTTCCTTCTACACTGCGTCTTCTCTTTTTCACCTTAGGGAAAATCTACAACTTCCCTGTGACCATGGAAGTATGTCAGACAGAAGTATACCAGATCAACTGCATGTTCCTTGTCCTGCTCAATCAGAGGAGTCTTCCAAGATGGGGTTGGGGGCCTGAAGTACTTGGCCTGTATGGAGAGGCTGAAGTACCTGGGCTTCTTCAGCCCGGTGAAATGGAGGCAAAGGGCGGTACAGTAGTAGCCTCCAAGTGCTTGAAGAGATCATGGATCTTTTCTTGGTAGAGGGAAACAGCATGAGAAGGGGAAACCAGGCTAAAATGGGAACTCACAACTCAGCTCCAGGGCAATAAGGCAGCATACAAGAAGGGGGAGGGGGGATATGCAGCAAAGGAAGAATTCAAAATTATTGTCCATTAAAGTAGGGATGGTGTTAGGGAAGCCAAAGCTCTCAGAGGGTACACACTGGCAGGGGACATCAAAGGCATGAAGAAGAGCTGCTACTGCTTCAGGAATGGTAAAGAATAAAATGGAAGATGTTGGCTCCTTGCTGAAGGGGGCAGAGAATCTAGTAAGAGCAGATGTAGGGAGGTCTGAGGAGCTCAGTGCCTTTTTGGCTTCTGTCTTCACCAGCAAGGTCTCCCAGGCTGTTGTGCCTACAGTCAGGGCTCTAGGCAAGAAAAGCAACCAACAGTGCATGAGTGAGGGAATACATGCAAGAACTCAGTGGGATTGGAATGGCTGCATCCAAAGACACTGAGCTGGCCGCTGTCATAGCAAGGCAACACTCCATCGTCTTTGAAAGGTTGTGGAGATGGGGTGAGGTCCCATTAACTGCAGAAAGGCAAATGTCACATCCCCTCTGAAAAAAGGCCCGAAGGGCAACCTGCGGAACTATAGGACATTCAGCCTCAATTGTTTGAGGAGTAGGTCATGGAGTAAGCCCACTCATTTCTGGGCACATGAGGGAGAAGAAGGTGATAGGGAAGAGGCAGCATGGATTTACACAGGGTAAATTGTGCCTCACCTCCTGATTGCCTTCTAGGATTAAATAGCTCTATTTGTGTTTGGAGAGCAGAAAATGTCTTTCAACTTGATTTTAGCAAGGTATTTGACACTGTCTCCCACAATAGTCTTGTGGAATACAATTTAGAAATTTACTGTCTACATGGGTGGACAACCAGATGCCTAAAGAACTTGTGGGATGATCATGCTCAGAGGGCAGTGGTGAATGCATAGTACTCTTCTTGAAGGCCAGGGAGAAGTGTAGCACCAGAGGGTCTCTCCAGGAACCTGTCCTGTTCAACGACTTTATAAATGACATGGAAGAGGCAATAGCCATCACACTTGTTGAGGACCCAGAACTGCAGAGGGGCCCAGCCATATGCTTGAGGGATTCATAAGCATTCAGAGGGACCTAGACAGGCAGGAGGAATGGGCTGTCAGGAACCTCATGGAATTCAACAAGGACAAATGCCAGGTCTTGCACCTGTGATAAACCAACACCCCACAGTGTTACAGACTAGGGCCTGAGTGCCTGGGGATCCGCTCTGTGGAAAAGGACCTGAGGGTGCTGGGGCACAGGAGGCAAAACATGAGCCAGTAGCATTCCCTGGCAGCAAAGGCGGCCAGAAGCATCACGGGCTGTATGAGCAGGAGCACAAGCAGGAGGTCGAGGGAAATGGTGATCACCTTCTAGTCAGTATTCATTAGGCCACATCTAGAACTGCATCCAGGTTTGGCTTCCCAGAACAAGAAAGAGGTTGATAACTGGGAGGGAATTTGGCCAAAGGCCCTCACAGTAGTTGGGGAGCTTGAGAACTTGCTCTGTGAGGAAGTGTCAAGTCCTGTGCCTAGGCGGGAATAATCCCTTCCATGAGGAGAGGTTGAAGGACCTGGGCTTCTTTATCCTGCTGAAGTGGAGGCAAAGGGCAGTATAGTTGGAGCCTGTGACTGCTTGAAGGGTGGTTTCAGAGATGATGGAGTTTTTCTTAGTATGGGGAAACAGCATGACAAGGAGAATAAAATGGAAGATGTTGGCTCCTTGCCGCATCTTGAGAGGTTCACACTGGACTTCAGGTCAAAAGAATGTCACTCATAGGGTAGTGCTATGGTGCAACAGGTCACCCAGAGGGACTCCATGATCAGCCCCTGCATTTGTGTTTCAAGGAAAAGCAAGTGAGGACAGGAAGACATCAGGACAGGTGGGGAGATCACGGGGTGAGAGCAAGGTGGGGAAGCAGCTTGGGTGTGTACAGGCTGCAGGGAAACAGGCACAGGCGTGGGAAAGCATAGGCCAGCCTGTGGTGGAGATGGCTGAGGGCACTGCCAAGGCTGAAAGCTCTCAATACAGCTAGGTTTTTGTCCTTTTGGCTACGGCTGGTGTCTCTGCCACCGAGGCCCATGAGAAGACGCTGTTTCCATAAAGAACTGTGGCCTTGCTGCCTCCTTGTCCCTTGAGAGCCCAGGAGGTAACGTATCACTGCCCTGCACTTGGCATTGCGCATCCCCACCCACGAACTGCCCCCAGAAAGAACCTTGATCAATGTGTGTTGGAAAGCATCACCCTACCCAGGGGCTGCCTGTCAGTGCCTGGTCACTGTGCTTGATAACACACATCAAGGTTGACTTGGCATCACAGCCACCCTCACATTGCCTTTGCACACCTGCAATCAGGGCCTCCAACTTTCTGCTCTAATCAGTCCCTGGGGAGCCTTTGTCAGTAATGGCCCTCAGTGGGACCTGTTAACGTTCCAAGAAACTTGGGATTTGCTGCTCAATCTAACTCCTTGAGAAGTTGCTTCACCCTCTTCTCATTATCTGAAGTTCATGGGCTCAGCACTAAATACACCGAGGAGTCATTAAAATGCAAAAATCCCTAGGGAGCCATGTCTCTTTCCATAATTTTCTTCAGTTTGTCAATTCTTGTGTCGCTAATTGGAAAGTTTGCAGCAGTGTATTGAAATTAGGCAGATTTCAATGAGCACCTGAAAAAGAAAGATGTCTGCTTCTTAAGCTTTCTTTGTTCTTCAGTTTTCAGAATAAGCGATACCCACATTCTCCAACTGATATTGATCCAGAGCGTCTCCTAATGAAGTCTGGACATGTAGGAAAAGCAGCGTTTTTGATAGGAGACATGTATGGAGAACCTTCCTCCCCAGCTCCCCAGCCCTGCCATTTCCCTCATCAGCCACTGGGGACTTCACATCACTCCTGTTAAAAATCTAACCTTTTGCCACTCAAGGTTGTAGCTGAACGGTACAGCTCATGTGCACCAATTCCCACCTGCTTTCCTTGGAGAACTAGCTGCAAACGGACAAAGAAGGGTTGTCTTAATTGCAAACAAACAAAAATAAAATTTGGAACAGTTTAATAAAAGATAAAAGACACTCCTCAGTTGTATGTCAAGTCCACGCTGCCTCCAGTGAGGTCCGCTGCCCACAAGACATAACCTTCCTTGAAATGTTTTCGACAGATAGATAGGAAAGGATAGACACAACAAAGGAGCTGGCTAAAGAGACAAGGAGACTGCTGGAAGACAAGGCAAGCTTCAGACTCGCAGAAGCTCAGAGCAGCAACTGGAGAGTTGAGAGGTATCTGAATGGATAATAGCAAGGGGAGGAGGAAAACTGGAAACTGCATATGCCCAGATCGTCTGATGCAAAGATGACTTTAGAAACGATCAATTTAATCAGATGATGTGGAAATATGTGAGAGAGCACTGAGATTACATCCAAAGCCTAATAGACAGAGCAGTGGAAACACAAGGTCAAGGGCAGATCAAGATTTCTTCTCCCCAGATTCATACCCTTCCTGAAGATTTCCACTATTTCATCATAGGAAAACATTGACATTAAAATGAGCTGAGGAAAGTGTGCTCATATTTTTGAAATGTTGAAAACAGTTCTTCCCCTTTCCAGGCAGAGCTCGGGGTCCAACCACAAGCACCCAGTGGCAGTGGGAGAGGCCATGCTGTCTCTGAGGGACCTGCCTGGGCCTGGCAGCTCTCACAGGGGACCTGCGGGAGACAGGAGCCCCTTGGAACTGCGGAGGGAGGCTGGGCAGAGGGGACCAGGGCACCTGCAATGGCACCAGCCATCCATGACCCTGTGAATGCATCCAACCCCAGCTCTGAAAATCACTTTCCCTTTCAAAAAACCAAAGAATCTCCCCAAAAGAGCAGTGTATCAAAAAAGAACCAAACAACAAAGGGCAATAAGAACACAAAGAAGTTGCAAAAGATGAAAAGTGTAAGGAAACATGTATATTTTTTGCTTTAGATAATATATTTAATTTCTTTCTTGTTTCTTTTTTATTGGCAGTTTCTAAAGATTTCTTTTATAATAGGGCCTACACTATTAAAAAATGATATTTTTGTGTCTCGCACAAGTCCACTGCCCTCAAACCACTCCCTGCACTGGATCTTCTTTGACACTCCTTAATCTTTGCACACAGTGAGTCGCACCACGAGGTGTCGAGCTCTCACAACTGATAGAGGGAAGCAGCCTGATCAGCTTCAGTGAAAATGCTCTATTTATCAATGGCCTAATTTGCACCAATCTCAACGTACCTGTGTTACAGTGATGTCTTAAAGGAGTCCCTAAACATCTAGCCACAAACCCTTTCCATTTCCTGCATGGTCATGAAGTGTGACTCCATTTTAGGCGACAACAGGAATGGGAATTCTCTCACCTGATGCCAGACCCCTTCAGTGCAGGTGTCCCTGGCTAACCCAGCTGTCTGGACTTCCCTTTCTAGTCGATGGAAAGAAAAAGGTTGTCCCACTGAGAGGTCTTGAGATGCTTCTCCTGGTGACCAGCTAATGCTCCAGAAACGTTCCCATTGTTCCTGGGTCACATTTCCCAGCACCACATGGGAACACAGCTACACAGGGCATCTCAGGCAGCAATGGCCACTGTACGTGTCTATAGAGCACTGAATGTAAAGTTCTCATCATTGGTTGAAATCTATGCAAAAAATAGCTCTCTGCAAGAACTGAAAAAAAAATCTTCATTTTCAGAACTTCAAACCGTCTTTATCAATTGTAATGAATATTTTCTTTCTTCTTGATTGGTAGCACCATCTGCATGCACTACAGAAATTATTCTATGTGAGGTTACGTGTATATATATGTATATGTTATTCTTCATGATACGTTTCCTGGCAGCACTCTGAATGGAGAAACTTGGTTCTGAGAAACTACTGTATTCCAATTGACATGTCTCCTCTCTCTTCTTCTGCCTCTCTGTGCTCTCTCCCTCTGCCTAGTCTGTCTTTACAGAGGCCTCATGGCCCCTCTACCCTCCAGGGAAGTCTGCTGTGGGATCCTGCCAGGCACATCCTGAATGAGCTGGAATCAGCTCTCCTGCAGCCCTGGGCTGTGCCTTGGCTTTTTGTCTTACTTCTCCACCATCTCATGATCACTGAAGCCATGGTTGCCCTCAGCCTTTACATCCCCATCTGGTTCTGTTTTGCTTGTGACTGACAGAGTCCAGCTGTTGTTGGCTCATTGATTGCCTGTGCCAAGAAATTGTTTTCAACACTCTCCAGGAATCTCCTGGGCTGCTTGTGCTCAGGCCAACAGCACTTGGCCATGAGGCTTCCCCCAGCTGCCTACACAAGGTTTCAGCTGCTTCCCTTCCCTCCTCAGGCAGCTGTTAGCAAACACTACCAGAATGTCACCCAGACTCATGTGTCTTCTTATCCTTACTATGAGGTCTCAACTGACTCATCACCTGCTCCAAGGAAAAGCCCTGTGCACCCCTTTGCACAGAGCACACCTGCACGTCCTCACCATCCCAGCCTGCCTTCCCCAGGAGCCCAGTTTCATTCAAATGAGCTGTCCCACCATGTGTGTGTAATTCCATGGGGATAGGGGAGAGGGAGGTGCCAGTAAAGGGACGTGGCTGGGATGTTGACTGTGGGGCCCAGAAGAGAGGACGACTCAGAAGAGAGGCAGGGGAGAACAAGATAGAAGTGACACATGTGCAGTGTTGATGATGAGGTCACCTCTGGTACAGGAACCTCATGGGCTGGGTTCTGGTAGGAGCCATTCTGAGGACAAGAAGAGAATCACAACACACCTCATCCCATCAGAGATGATATATGGGCGGGAGGACAGGGAGAGGCAGGCAAAGGGGACATGGCTGCAGTGCTGATTGTGAGGTCACTTCCACTGCAGCAGCCTGATTGGCCCTCAGCAGATGTGCTGGCCAGCAGGCTTTGGGATGTCACCCAGCACCTCAGAGAATCCACCCAGCAGAAATGACTGCCCTGGGGAGAGTAGGGGAGGGAGTGATGCAGGTGACAGGGACCCATCTGGGTGCTGATTGTGAGGGCACCTCTGCTGCAGCCACCCCACCAGCCCACGCCCAGCAGGCAGGCAGGCACAGCTCATGGCCACCCTGCTCAGGACTAGCCCTCTGGAGCAGACCTGCCACCAACCTGCGCACAGCTTCTCACCTAGGTCTCCTCTGAGCCCAGCGTTCTGCCCCTGTAGCCCAGAGACACCATGGACATTATCTGGAGGCTTCCTTTGGCAGATCAACCTTTCTAAAGTAGCACATGATGTATTATTACCAGCCAGAGGGGTTTTTTTTATAGTGTGATACCAAGAAGGAGTCTTTCTGCAGGCTCCAATGTACACTTTGATGATGAGTGGGTGAGCTGGACTGTGCAAGGCCTGCTGGGACAGCCCTGGACCACACTAGAAGGAACTGAGCCTCACTTGCTTTTCTCCACACCTCACTGCCAAGAGGGGACCTTTGTCCAAATTAGCTTCAGATCCACACTTGCGATTTCATCTCAGAGGGGCTTCACTAGCAAAGAAGAGTCCACGCGTGAGCTAATACCCAGGCTGTGCCTGAGCTGATCAGGCAGGAGATTTAGAAATTGCAGGCCTCAACCAGTTCAGTGACACATTGCAAAACGTACTCAGCTGAGTTGGACACCTGATTTGTCAAGTCAGAAACGACTGCCTTAGAGAAGAGAGGAGCATGTGGGAAGGTGAGGGACATCATTCTGAGGGGATTGCAAGTTATCTGCAAAAAACAACTTCAGCTTTGCAAGCTGATTCTCAGCTATGACCTGTGAAGTATTTCCTGCTGACCTGCAGGAAAGTGCATCACTTCAGCATCACTACTCACTGTAGTCACTGCGCATGTGGGAGAAGTGGTTTTAAAGGCCAATTATTTTCTGAAGAAATACTTTGTCTTTGGAAGTTTCCCTTATTTTGCCCATTTCAAAAGCTAATGACTGTGGCACTGCCACTTGAAAGGGCGCCTCTGAGTGCTCCACTGTGGCAAGACCATTTCCTGTTAACTGTGTGGGTGAAAAAAGTCCCACGTGATCTAAACTGTTCTCTGAGGCCTCCTGCTGGATGTCAGTCCCTGGATGTCTTGTGTCAGAGTCCAGGGCAGTGCGTAGGGTTCAGGGTGCAGCAGAGAGCCCCAAAACAGTGAGGCTTTCAGCAGGAAGAGCTCAAGACCCTCTCTAGAATTCACTGGATTGGAGGGGGTTTAATTGGAAGGTTAAGTAAGGGCTAATTGGGGGATACTACTGCATTATAAGCAAAGAGTTTCTAGGGTCCTGCCACAGGAGAAGAAAAGGGTGTCTGCACCAACTATGGATACGGGTAGTATCCCCTCTTTACCTTTGCTAATAGGAGAGATAGGCAAGTGCTATGCCTCTAGCCTAAAAAATCTTGTGGTTGGACAAATCCCAGAAGTGTTAACTTCAAGAATCTCCAACAAGGAACCCTTTCTGAAAGATGACCTCTCCTACTCCAGATACTCTAAGCTGCATGTTTCTATGTATTTCACAGTCTATGTGGGATATCTGGCTGGAGATCCTGGCAAGAACTTTGGAAAGTCAAATCCTGAACCTCAGCGCACACAAGGTAGCAGGCTGCCAGCACCCCTGGCTCATGCCACCAGGGCAGCCTGGGCCCTACGAGCCAAGGCACCTCCTCACCTCGCAGCACTCCCCAGCTCCCCAGCCTGGCAGAGCTCCCCAGCCTGCTGGCACTCCCCACGCACAGCACTGTTCTCTCCAGACACCTCCTTCCATGCCAAGCAGCACCAAGACACTGGGGCCATCATCTGTCCCCACCACAGGCCACTCCCAGTGTGACACACCACACCCCTGTCCTGCGCCTCATACAGGGTTTCCAGCCAACACACACCTGTGCATCAGGGACACAAAGGGCACACAACCAGACATGTCAGCAGCTAGGAGACCCACAAAGGCCCCAAAACACACAGAGGCCTACTCTCCAGCCCTTCCATTTGCTTGTAGTCCTCCAAGGCCTTGCAACAAGCACTTTCCCTGAATAGCCAGTCGCAGCCCTGGGCCTGGTCACTTCCTACCTCGAGGAATCAAAGGACAGAGATATCATTCATGTGATATGTGCTAATTTGTTACATCAAAGTAAGAAACAGCCTTGGGAACAGCCTGGATTGTAAAATGTGCTAATTTGTTACATCAGAGTGAGAAACAGCCTTGGGAACATCTGTGGGAACATCCTACATCCTGTGGTGGGGGCATGTACCCCACCTGAGATAATTGAGTTGAGCCAGCGAAGCGGCAATGTTAGTTTAGATAGCCTAATATGGCGATGGCGAGGTCACACAGTTGTAAAATATATGCGTGACCTAAGGGTCACCACTCACAATATAGAGGAAGACTCCAGCCTTCATCCCCACGACCACCAGAGGGCTGAAGAAGACCCCCTAGCAACAGCCGGCGCAACCGCAGAAGTTACAGGAAGTGCCCCGTATACCCGGAACTGGAATCGCATATAAGGAGACTGTGAGGGGGGGATTGCGCGCGCCGTTGGTGGAGCAGGAGACTCCCCGGCCGCCCAGCGCTCTTTTGCTTACTTGTAACTTGCTCAATTATTCCATTAAATTGGATTTTATGCAAACCAATTGGAGTGGTCGTGTTTGCCTAAAACAATTTTGGTGCCGTGACTCGGATGCAGGTTTCCCTGGTTTCGGGACTCTGACTCAGGGGAGGCGCCCCATCTTCAGATGGCCCCTGAGTGGGTAGTTCCCCTACCACAACCTGTATTTCCGAACCCTAAATCGGACAAGTAAGCAAAAGAACTGCAGTACCCCGTAAATTTTGTGCACGAAGATCCGAACGAAGACTCAGGACTGAGTGAGTATTGGTATGCGGTTCCGTTCGGTTGGGGTGGGATACCCGGAGCACGCCTGAGTGAGACGTCCCCAGGGGACGGAGTGAGTGCGGACCCTCCAGGAGGGTGATTGTGTAGCGGGGGACCGAAAAGGGGCACCCGTCGGCCGACTAGGCCACCCACTGCGAAGGGACAACCGTCCTAGCAGTTAAAGACTCAGGTGGTGTGAGTGCGGTCCCCCAGAGGAAAGAGAGAAAGTGACTGAGGTGTGTGCTCCAGAAGATGGGACAGAAAAAGAGCAAGTCTTCTGATCCCATAGAGGTTACCCTAATGATTAAGCATTGGGATGACTGGCCTTCTAGGAAAGGCAAAAGCCGAGAAAAAATGGTATATTACTGCATGCAAGTATGGGGTGGGAAGCAGATTAGAAGAGACCACCTTTACTGGCCAATATATGGGTCTTTTGAAAATTGGATATGTCAGGCCCTGAATATACATGTAAATTCAAAGGAGCCCTTTAGTTTAGAAGAAAGTGAGTATGCTAGTTTATGGATAAGACCAGATACTCGGACCATGATATTTACCCTGAAAGAGAAAGGTCCGAGGAAGAAAAGCAAAATACTGGAGGAACTTCTCGTTTCTCCTCCCCCCTGTATTCCCTCAGCTCCGGCTCAAAACCCAACACCAGCCCCTCCTCGTAGCCCCTCTCCAACGACCCCAGACCGGGATCTAGACCCTTCTAGTTCCCCAGAAGAAACCCGAAGGGTCACAAGGAGTCAAATGAAGGGAGGTGGGCGATCTGATCAGCTGTACCCCTTGCGAGAACTCCCCATGGGAGGACCGCAGCCGGGGATGGGATTTGAGTCTATGCCCCTGAGTTCAGGGGACGTACGGGATTTTAAGAAAGAAATGGGGAATTTATTAGAAGACCCTTTAGGGGTGGCTGAAAAATTAGATCAGTTTTTAGGTCCTAGCCTTTATACATGGGAGGAATTACAATCCATCTTAAGCATATTATTTACAGTGGAAGAAAGGGAAATGATCCGTAGGGCTGGGATGCGGATTTGGGATCAGCAACACCAACAAGGTCCCGCAGCAGATATTAAATGGCCCACCCAATGGCCGGACTGGGACGATCAGAATGCTGAGCATCGGACACATATGTCCGATCTGAGAACCATAATAGTTCAGGGAATCTGTTCCCAGGGAGCAAAATATTAATAAGGCCTTCATGGAACAACAAAAGAAGGATGAGACGCCAACAGAATGGCTCGAGAGACTTAGGAAAAATCTGCAACTTTATTCCGGGGTAGACCCCAGTACCCCTGTGGGACGGGCTCTATTGAAAACACAGTTTGTAGCAAAGGCCTTTCCAGATATCAGAAGAAAGCTAGAGAAGTTAGATGATTGGCAGGATAGAGGACTGGACGAATTGCTGAGGGAAGCTCAGAAAGTGCATGTGCGGAGGGAAGAGGAAACCCATCGGCGGCAGGCAAAGATTCTGACAGCAGCAGTCCAAGAAGGGCAGAGAGGAATCCAGGCACAACCCCCTAGGTCGTATAACAGACCTAAAAGAAAGCCACTTCACCAAGAAGGACAACCCAGAGAAGTTGTGACGAGGGACTTGAGGCAGGTTGAGTGTTTTTATTGCCAGAAAAAAGGGCATCTGAAGAGGAATTGTAGGAAGCGAATGCAGGATGAGCAAATGTTCCAAGAAGATTAGGGGGGTCAGGGGCTCTATCTGCTGGGGACTCATAAAGGAACCGAGCCCTTGATAAAACTGAAATTGGGTCCCCAGTGACAAGAAGTAGAATTCCTTGTGGATTCTGGGGCAGAAAGATCTACTGTCCAAACGGTACCCTGGGGGTGTAAACCATCCCCAGAGAAATTACAAGTGATAGGAGCTAAGGGAGAACCCTTTAAGGTCCCAGTAATTAAAAATGTGAAAATAGAATCAGACTCTCGATTAAGTGTTGGATCCTTTTTATTAGTTCCCGAAGCTGAATATAATTTACTGGGCCGAGATATGATGGTTGAATTAGGAGTCAATTTAGAAGTAGAGAATCAAGAATTAGTTATAAAATTATGCACCCTTACTATTGAAGATGAGGCCAAAATCAACCCTGAAGTTTGGTATACCCCAGAATCAGTAGGGAAACTAGATATTGCTCCCTTTGAAGTGAGTATACGGAATCCAGAAATCCCTGTTAGAGTCAAGCAATATCCAATGTCACAGGAAGGGAGGCAAGGACTCCGACCAGTAATCCAGAGGCTAATAAATCAAAGGTTACTGGAGCCTTGTATGTCTCCCCATAATACCCCCATACTACCCGTAAAGAAATCAGACGGTACTTATAGACTGGTACAAGATTTAAGAGAAATAAACAAAAGAACAATTACCAGGTTCCCAATTGTAGCTAATCCCTATACCATACTTAGTCAGCTGTCACCTGAGGCTAAATGGTATACGGTTACAGACCTGAAAGATGCATTTTGGGCATGCCCCCTTAAAGAAGAATGTAGAGACTTTTTTGCCTTCGAGTGGGAAGACCCAGATACCCATAGGAAACAACAACTCCGATGGACCGTTTTGCCACAAGGGTTTACAGAATCCCCTAATTTGTTTGGGCAAGCCCTGGAGCAGGTTCTAAGTACTTACGAGACTAATCCTCAAATTACTTTAACACAATATGTGGATGATTTGCTTTTAGCAGGAAAAACCCAGGAGGAAGTTAGATGTGAGAGTATTAAGTTGTTAAATTTCCTAAGTTCAAAGGGATTGAAAGTATTGAGATCAAAGTTGCAATTTACGGAAGAAGAGGTGAAGTATTTGGGACATTGGCTTAGCAAGGGCACAAAAAATTGGACCCTGAAAGGGTAAATGGTATACTGTCAATAAGACCCCCGAAGAGCAAAAGACAGGTCCGACAATTGCTGGGGTTATTAGGGTATTGCAGACAATGGATTGAAAATTATAGTAATAAAGTAAAATTTTTATATCAAAAACTAATTGCAGAACTCAGCCCAGAACTGACACAAGAGTCTCCCCTTTTGAAATGTTATATGGGATGCCATATGATTTAGAAATACCAAAAGAACATCCTAAAGTAGAAGAGAGATTATTACAGAAATATATTACAGAGCTTATGAAGAGAAGACAAGAATTGATAAAGAAAGGACTAATAGTACAGAGACCTCCACTAGATGTAGCTATTCACCGAGTTAACCCTGGAGACAAGGTTTTAATTAAAACCTGGAAAGACATGTCCTTGACTCCCCACTGGGAGGGACCTTTTCTTGTCTTACTTACCACAGACACTGCTATTCGTACCGCAGAGCGAGGATGGACACATGCTAGCAGAATTAAAGGACCGATTTCAGAATCATCGTGGGAAGCCTTTGGAAACCCGGACAATTTAAAAGTAACCTTTAAGAAGAAACCTGGAAACCTCGATAAGTGAGACCACATTTTGTAAAACCTAACATAGTATTTGTTATAACCCCACATTGTATTTGTTATCCCTTTGTGTGTTATGCATGTAGGCTTTGTAAAGGGAAGTAGTGGACTCATTGTTAGTACGGGTATCTCCCTAGCGGCATTTGCCGCCCTTGTTACAACAAAATTGACTTATTGGACATTAAAAGATCTTAAGAAAAGATCAGTAGAATGATGGGAAGCCTTTGTTAAAGGAGTACAACCTGAGAAAGGTTGTACCCACGCCAACCACCCCGATCACATAAGGCTAAAATTGAAAACACCAATTATAGGCGGACCGTGCCGTATGTTGAGTGTCACTCTTGGGAACTGGGAAGCCTTTAAAAATCCAAAAAGCTCATACAGGAGGTTCCCCTGAAGAATACGGTGCTGCCGAGAAGACGGTACACCCTGCTGCTCTGAAGCAAAAGAGTAGGCAGGGGAGGCAGAGACGTATAGAACTTGTGGGGATCGAGGCTGATAAGCCACCTCCTAAGCAGGAATACCCAAAACTGTAAGACCCAGACTCTTTAAAGTCCCAGAGACACTTGGCATCACGGACCGCCCCTCCAAGGCATTAAGAGTTCATAAAATATCCGTTAACCAAGCCATGGGTCCACTACTCCTCTGGAAGATGATTGTGCTGGGCTTATTAGGAAGACGAATCAAAGGGGAACATAATGTACACCAACTCTTTAAATGGTCATTAATAAGATGGGAAGATCAAACAGTGATCCAAGTACGAAGTGTACCCGGGAGCCCTACATTCACCCCTACCTTGTGTGAATTGGTACCTCGAGAGCCATGTTTGAATCTAATAGGATTTTACTTTTGTCCTCGTTCCAATCCTGGACGAGGATACTGTAACCACCCAAACTCCTATTATTGTGCTTATTGGGGATGTGAAACTATAGCCTCTGATTGGACTCCAGGAGCAGGGCCAGATAAGTTTTTATCAGTGGGATGGGGGCCTTCTGGGTGTAAACCCGCCAAAAGGGATTGGTCGGGGGGCACCCACCAATCCATAATTTTGGGTCGGATTGTACACATTTAATGATAAATATCACCCATCCGGAAGATCCAGGATGGTTTTTGGGAAAGACCTGGGGAGTCCGGTACTGGGAGGTTGGGACGACCGATACAGGTGGATTAATTTTCATAAAGAAAGAAAGGGTGCGACCCAATCCACAGGCAATAGGGCCGAATTTAATTGTTAAGGGAGTAGGATCAAGAATCAAACCCACGAGTGCGATCATGAATTCGACAAGTATTCCTGTGAACCACCCCACCCCGAAAGATACTGTTGTAATCTCAGAAAGTAAAGCCACAGAGAGGGTAGACAATCCTCTGTGGAAGGTTGTGCAAGCAACCTACAAAGTATTAAATGCTACAACCCCTAGTATAACTACCCATTGCTGGTTATGCTACAACATAAGACCCCTTTTTATGAAGCAATAGGAGTAAATATGACATATACCTTAAGCAATGATCCAGCTTCACAGTGTCAATGGGAAGATAAGAAGAGGGGATTGACTATGGAGCAAGTTACAGGAATAGGAATGTGTATTGGCAAAGTGCTAAAATCAAAGAAAAAGCTGTGTGGATCTATATCATTGCAAAACCACATCCCTAAAAATGGATGGGCTATTCCCACCAAAGGAACTAGATGGATATGCTCAAAAACCGGCCTGACTCCTTGTGTCTCCTTAAGGGTGCTTAGTGAGTCCCAAGAATATTGTATACAAATAGAAGTAATTCCCAGGATCGTGTATCATCCAGAAAATGTGATATACGATCATTGGGACACTTCTCATCCGGTCCGAGTAAGGAGGGAACCATTCACCGCAATTACTATAGCCACCTTACTGGGCCTCGGGGCAGTAGGAGCGGGAACCGGAATTTCCTCCTTAGTGATGCAACAGCAGAGCCTTAGTACCCTACGGGCAGCTGTGGATGAGGACTTAGAAGGAATAGAAAAATCCATTACAGCTTTAGAAAAGTCGTTGACATCGCTATCAGAAGTAGTGTTACAGAACAGAAGAGGGATGGACCTCTTATTTTTGCAACAGGGAGGATTGTGTGCAGCCCTAGGAGAAGAATGTTGTTTTTACGTGGATCATACAGGAGTTGTCAGGGATACTATGGCGAAACTGAGAGAAGGCCTTGAAAGGCGTAAAAAGGAAAGAGAAGCCCAGCAAGGGTGGTATGAATCATGGTTCAGTCATTCTCCCTGGCTAACAACCTTATTGTCTACAATCGCGGGTCCATTAGCTTTACTAGTACTTGTGTTGACCTTTGGGCCGTGTATAGTAAATAAAATAATTAACTTAGCAAAAAGCAGACTCAAAGCTGCCCACTTACTGTTGATAAAAAGTCCATATGAACAACTAAATGAAGATGAGAGTAAGCATAATCCTATGCTCTCCCTGGCACAGGAGGCTGTTGCTCGATTTGATGAACAAATTAAAAGGGACCAAAACAAAAAGGGGGGATTGTGATATGTGCTAATTTGTTACATCAAAGTAAGAAACAGCCTTGGGAACATCTGTGGGAACATCCTACATCCTGTGGTGGGGGCATGTACCCCACCTGAGATAATTGAGTTGAGCCAGCGAAGCGGCAATGTTAGTTTAGATAGCCTAATATGGCGATGGCGAGGTCACACAGTTGTAAAATATATGCGTGACCTAAGGGTCACCACTCACAATATAGAGGAAGACTCCAGCCTTCATCCCCACGACCACCAGAGGGCTGAAGAAGACCCCCTAGCAACAGCCGGCGCAACCGCAGAAGTTACAGGAAGTGCCCCGTATACCCGGAACTGGAATCGCATATAAGGAGACTGTGAGGGGGGGATTGCGCGCGCCGTTGGTGGAGCAGGAGACTCCCCGGCCGCCCAGCGCTCTTTTGCTTACTTGTAACTTGCTCAATTATTCCATTAAATTGGATTTTATGCAAACCAATTGGAGTGGTCGTGTTTGCCTAAAACAATTCAGATCTTGGAGAAATATCTCACAAGCTCCCTGTGGTTTTAAGGAGGCAGATTTTCTACAGCACAAAGACACTAAAAGTCAGAGATTTCACTGTCATTATCCAAGCCATGCAGGCCCATATGCTGCTGGGAGAGGTGTGATCTCAAAGTCAATTCCAGCCATGTGCAAGCTGCTGGCCTTCCAGCTGCTCTGTCAGCAGTGACCTCACAAGCAACTTCCCACCCAGGTGCCTGCTGCTGGCCTATCAGGTACTCAGAAGAGATGACCTCACAGTCACCTTCACAACCCTGTGTCTGTCAATGGCCTATAAGCATCTGAGACAGCAGTTACCTTACTATAAATTCCCCTGCCATGAGTCAAATACTGACCTATCAGCTGCTCTGGCAGAAGTGATCCCCCTGGGTTTGGCCAGGTCACCGGAGCCCACAGGCAGCATCCTGCTGCCCCCACAGTAGGGCAGGGCAGGGACCTCTCGCCCCTTGGGCCCCGGCCCCCTGCCTGTGGCAGCCCCGGGGCTCAGCAGCCCTTGCGCTGCACCCAGCAGGGCTGGGCCGCGGCCAGGCAGGGGCTGCTCTCTATGGGGCCAGGCTGGGCCCTGGCATGTCACTCCAGAGGGCTGAGGAGCCCCGGGGACATGGGGCAGCCACAGGCAGAGCAGCTCTGGGCCTGCCAGTGCTGGGCAGAGGAGGTGTGGGGCCAGGAGGAGGCTGGGGGAGATGACCCTGCTGGAGTCCCCCCAGCACTGCCCCCCACAGCTCAGAGAAAAATGCTTGGGGTCAGCAGAGACTTGGGGAGTGGTGATGGCACCCCCACCTGTTCCCAAGGTGCTCCCCCAAACATGCTGTCTTTTGCATGCAGAGATCTGACTCCCTATTCACAGGAGGACAGGGTCTGTGGCCATCTGAGGACAACCTCTCTGAGCCCAAAACATGCTCTTCCAAAAAGGAAGCATAAAAGGATCCAGGGGAAAGGAAAAAAGGGTCTCCAAAACAAGTAGACAACATGGGGTTGTTACAAGGTGAAGGATCCATTTCCTTTATGGGCCTTTCCAGCAGACTCCTGAGAGCCCCATGGGAGCTGCAGGACACCCTAGCCACCAGGACACAGGTCCCCTTTCCTGCCAGAGCCAGATCCCAAATGGGAACCCACTCCCAGGGAAACCAGGAACTGGATTGTCCCTCACCCTCCAGAAGGGGATGGAGCTAACCCCAGAGGAGACTTGGGGCTCAGGGCAGCCCCAGTAGCAGGACCCAGGAGTCCTGGCCTGCACATTGTCCCCTGAGCCAGATGGGACCCTCAGGCAGGACTCTTGTGGCAGCCCCCAGTCCTGGCCAGTCCCACCCCCACAGCCTGGGATCCACAGCAGTTTTTGTAGTTAACAGTATCTGTGTGACACCTCAGGAAGGAGCTCCTAAAATCCTTACCCTTGGTGGAGAGCCACAGGAGTGCTGGGAGCAAGGAACTGTGGTCCAGGCTGATGGTCTTGAGAGCTCCATCTCGCTTGCCCCCTTGCCCTCAGCTTGCCTGTCCATCCGAGGAAAAAGGGTGCTCTTCCTGTCTCATCACCCAAAACTTCTCTCTAATGTCTCCCTGCTCCTCTGCCTGTCAGCGAGTGGCCCCAATGTGGCTCCGCTGTCTCCTCTTCCCCCTCCTTGTCATGGAGCAGCTCTGAAGGGCAGCAGTGGGGAGCATGTGAGCAGTGCCCAGCAGCGCCTGGGCCTCGCAGGGAAGTGAGGACACTGCTGTGGCACCGGGGAGACCTCCCTGTGATGTGGCACATCCCACTGTGACCTCAGCTCGTGTCATCTGGGGGCTCATTAGGTTAGTGCCATGGAGATGGCACAGACCAGGAGAGAGCAGAGAGATTTCCCCTCATGTCCTGGAAAGCAGCCACCTCCCTTCAGTTCCCAGTTATGTTCCAAAATTTTCTGACAAATCTTTCAGGAACATCTCCAGAGGGTGCCAAAGGCTGTGAAATATCTGAAAGGAGGCACTGAAGAGGTCACTTCTGCACCCCTGCACAGACAGGTCTCTGCACTGGGCACAGCTGTGTACTAACCTGGGGTTGGTGGGTTGGTTTGGGAGATGGCGTTTTTCAAAGACAGGATCAAAGCCAAGTGGGGTGAAACAGCACAAAGTGTGGCCACAAGCTGAGATGCTTTGGTGAGCCTCAAAACAGAGAACTACTGTGGGTTGCTCTTTTTGCAGAAGCAGTATGTAGGACAGTCTGGGACAGGACGTAGCCTTCCTCCTTGAGGCACCAAAGCAGGCTCGCTGTTTTTTAAAAGTCCTCAGCAAGGTTTCTTGGTCTGCAGTGCTTAAGAGAGAGATGATACACCAGAAAAGAGCAAACGTGCCCTTAACACACGTCATCCAGAGGGTTTTATCCAGGACACTGCTCCCTGCCATGCTCCAAAGTCATTGGCAAGGCCAAGTAGCAAATCTGGAGAAGTTTTCCCATTTCCCATGAATTTTGCCCAGCTTTCCTTCAGGCTGAGCCTGGGGAAAGCCATTTCTCACCTCCGGACCTCAGTTGGTCCTTGGGCTTTTCCTTGTCACCTTGGGGCACTGCTTGTCCCCTGGGTATAGTCCCTGGCACCCTCAATTCCCCCCAGCACCCTGGCTTTCCCAAGGGGGCTGTACAGTTCTGGCTCCCTAGATCTCCCACAGGTTTGGCCCTGGGCTTCTTAGGACATGCCCACACACTGCAGGGCTGCTGTCCAGGCTCTGTTGCAGAGCCTGTAAGGTAGTGCAATGCCTCTGGACCTGCATTTGGGCTCTTTCAGAAGTTTTTGAGGTGACCAGCTCCCAGCTCTACAGCTGCTGGACACTGAGAACTTCCCTACAACCAACCTTCCTGCTCTTCATTGTCTCTGCAGAGTTCTGGGGCAACTCTTGCAGGAGGGAGACTCCATCCCCCTTGAACACTGTCAGAGATGGGGCTTTTCAAGTCACTGTAAAAGGAAGGCTTGGTCTACCTCTTTGGGTTCCTCATTCAGCCTTCAGCACTCCCTCTGTGATGCTGTAAGTCCCAGCTCTGCACCCTGGGGTCTCTGCCCTTTCTCCAGGGGCATGGCTTGAAATGATGGAAGTGTTGCTTTAGAGAGCTCACTTGAAACTGTGACACGTTGTGGAGCTGAAGGTCTGATGGAGGTTAGTCTGGGACATGGCAGTCGCCCCCACACCCTCCTGCTCCGGGCCCGAGCACCCAGGAAGGTCCCAGGAAGGGTTTCATGTTGTCGGGATGGGTTTCTCTTGACATGTCCCAAGTCCTGCATGGGTGTCTCTGAGCGCCCAGGAAAATCCCTCTTCACTAGGGCCTTGCATCAAGGCTTTTCCAGATTTTTGATACAGAAACACAGCCCAGTCCGGGATCCCCAAGAGCAGCACGGCTCCCAGTACAGTCCGGGACCCCCGGGAGCTGTATGGCGCTCTCTCCTATTTCTACATGTCCTGATTAAATGGACAGTTTCTACCATCACCTTTACAGCACACTAGCTGGACATCGTAACTTTCCATTTTTTCCAGTTTTCATCCTCCCCTTACTCTTGCTTCATTCAGACAAATAGTTGCTGAGTTGCACTTGAGGGAGTTTAAAGCTTGCTCTGTCTTTCACTAGTCTGTCCCCTTAGCCAAGGTGTTACTTGTGTTTATATTTAGCATTTGCTAGCTATCCAAAAGATTTCTAGTAAGGCTATCCCGTGTGGAAAGTGGACCTCATTGGAGGCAGCTTGGACTTAGCATGCTGTTGAGGAGTGTAATTATTTTCTTTGCAAGTATATCATGCTTTATTCTTTGTTTGTTTGCTACTAAAAGAAAAACCATTTTCTATCTGCAGCTAGTTGTCTAAGGAAAGCAGGTGGGAATTGGGGCATATGAGCTGCAACATTCAGTTGCAGACTTCAGTGGAATAAGGGTAGCTTTTAACAAGAGTGATGGAAGTCCCAGGTGACTGATGAGAGCAATGGCAGGTTTGGGGAGATGGGGAGGAAGATTGTCCTCACGGGGTCTGACCTCTGGGACACTGCTTTTCCTACATATCCTGACTTCATTAGGAGACACTCTGGATCGATCTCAACTGGAGAATGTTGCTGTCACTTATTCTGAAAGCTGGAAAACAATAATCCTAAAAAGCCTTTCAAAGCAGAAATACTTGTATACTATTAAAGTCTTCATCTTTCAGCTACACTCCCAACACCTCTCCACTTAGCCATACCAGACGAAGAAAATTATAGGAAGAGATGTGGTTTATCAGGGCTTCCTGAATTTTAATGATCCCCATGGTGTATTTGGTGCTGAGTCCATGAGCCACAGCTACTGGAAGGAGATTGAATAAAACATTCAAGAAGTCAAAGTCAGAAGCAAAGCCCAAAGTTTCTTTGAGTGTTACTGGGTCCCACTGAGGGCCAATAGCAACAAAGACTCATTGTGGGCTGGTTAGAGCAGAAAATTGGGATCGCCAACTACAGGCAGGCAAAGGAAATGTGCAGGTGTTTCTAATGCCAAGTAAGCCTTGATGTGTTTTATCAAACAAAATGGCCAAGGATGGACACCCAGCCCCTGGGAAGGCAGATCCTTTTCTCCCACATTTCCTAGGACTCTTCCTGGGGGCAGTTTGCAGGTGGGGGTGAGCAATGCCAAGTGCAGGACAATGACACCACACTTCTTGGGATCCCCCAGGGGGCAAGCGGCCTTCAGGCTTGCCTGTGCCCCCGACTGTCTCCAGCACAGGCCATCCTACACTGTCCCACGCTTGCTCCTGTGTCCCTACAGACTGTGAACCTGCTTCCCCACCTTGCTCTCACCTCAGGATCTGCCCACCTTTACTGGTGTCTCTCCATCCTCACTGCCTGTTCCTTGAAACACAGAGCCAGGGGCTGATCACAGACTCCCTCTGGGTGACCTTTTGCACCACAGCACTACTCTTTGAGTGACATTTATTCACGTGAACATCCAGTCTGAACCTCCCAAGTGGCAGTTTGTGGCTGTTTCCCCTTCTCATGCTGTTTCCCACTACCAAGAAAAGCTCCTGGGAGCCCCACACTGGGACACACTATTCCAGCTGTGGCCACACCAGTGCTGAGGCGAGGGGGACAATGGCTCCCCTTGTCTGGTGGCCAAGCTCTTCCTAATGCAGCCCATAGTCATTTGGCCTTATTTGCAATGAGCGTGCCCCACTGGCTCATATGGCATTTCTCACAATGCCCAGGCTCACCTCCTCAGGGTCATTCCTCAGCTGGTTAAGTTCCCAACCTGCCCTGATGCATGGAGATATCCTTCCCCAGGTGCAGGACTTGCCCCTTCTTCTTGTAAAATTTCAGAGGTTTCTGTTAGCCAAGCCCTCAGGTTTCTAAAGGTCCCCCCAAATGATGCATTCTTGTGTTCAGGTGTTAGTGTGTGTGTGTGTGTGTGTGTGTGTGTGTGTGTGTGTGTGTGTGTGTGCAGACAGCTCAACCTGACTTGTGGTGCCTCTAAGAAGATAATAGCATGAGGAATTGCAGGCACCACAAGTAACAGAAGGAGGTTCTAGTTTAATGGAATTCCTGGCCGCAAGAGGAATTACCAGGGCAATAATCTCAGAAAAACCAAATGAGGGTGCAAAGCAAACCAAACCAGGGCCCATGGGAAAAGGGCTGAAATGTGCTGGGTTTTTTTCTGGGAGGGTGTGAGGATGGTGTGACCACAAGGCAGGAAAGGGAGGGTTGGATACTGGTGTAGAGAGACACTTGAGGGTCATGAGGGGATAAACAGAGTAGATTTAATGAACTGGGAACTGCGTGGAGGAGTCGCTGATGGGAGGCTGCTGGAGACATGGGTCAGACGTATGGGTCAGACGCCCAGGCGGGGCTTGACTCATTGTTCCTAAGGGCCCCTTAAATCTAATAGAACTATTTCCTTATCTCAGCTGTGCTAACTTGGAGTAGTTACCATCTGGGAAGCAGCTAGACATTGTTGACAGAAGGGAATATGCGTGCCTGGCCCTGATGGGAATTTGGTCAGTGTGTAGTTTCACACGCTGGGCCTGCTGCCACGGACTCTGCCAGTCACTGACTCCTCGCCAGATCATCTGCAGGTGTTCTCACTACAATAGAGTTTATAAAAAATAAAATGCACTCCTCAGCTGCCTCCCATGAGGTTCACGTTCCACAAGGGATAGCCTTACTGTTAATCTCCTGGATAGATAGGAAATGCTAGATAGAAACAGAATTTAGGACTTGCTTAAAGGGACAAACTACTGACAAGCGGAGCAATCTTTAAACTTGCTGAAGTGCAACTCAGCAGCTAGGTTCAGTTTTACTCATTTGAATGAAGAAAGAGCAGGGGGAGGTGTCACAGTGTTACAGTGTTAGGATGTCCAGTTAGTGTGCTGTAAAGGAGATGTTAGATATTGTCCATTTAATCAGGGCATGTGGAAACAGAAGAGAGAGTCACACAGCTCCTGGGGGTCCCAGGCCGTGCCGGGGGCCCTGCTGCTCTTGGGGATCCCAGACTAGGCTGTGTTTCTGCACAGAAGTCCGGAAAACATTTTATGCAAGTCCCTAGTGAAGAGGGATTTTCCTGGGTGCTCAGAGAAAACCATGCAGGACTCAGGGATGTTGAGGGAAACCCATCCCACCCACACCAAACCCACTGCTCTCCTTCCTGAGACCTTCCTGGACCCTTGGGCCAGGAGCAGGAGGGGGTGGGAGGCACGGCCATGTCCCAGACTAGCCTCCATCAGGCCTTCAGCTGTACAACCTGTCTCAGCTTCATGTAAACTCTCTAAAGCGACACTTCTGTCATTTGAAGCCATGTCCCTGGTGCGGAGAGAAGACTTTGGGTAAACACACAGGAGACGGGGAAGAGAAAGGGCAAGCCCCAGGGTGCAGTGCTGGGGTCACAGTATCAGGGAGGGTGATGCCTGAACGAGCAACCCAAAGAGGTAGACCAGGCCTTCCTTTTGCAGTGACTTGGAAAACCCCATCTCTGACAGTGTTCAAGGGGGATGGAGTCTCCCTTCTGCAAGAGTCGCCCCAGGACTGTGCAGAGACGAGGAAGAGCAGGAAGGTTGGTTGTAGGGATGTTCTCAAATCCCAGCAGCTGCAGCACTGGGAGCTGGTCACCTCACAAACTTCTGAATGAGCCCAAATGCAGGTCCTGAAGCATTGCACTGCCTTACAGGCTCTGCACCGGAACCTGGACAGCAGCACCGTAGTGTGTGGGCATGTCCTGAGAAGGCCAGGGTCAAAACTGTGGGAGATCCAGGGAGCCAGGGTTGTACAACCCCCTCAGGACAGCCAGGGTGCCCGTGGTGGGGAGATCTGGGCTGCCAAGACTGTACAGCCCCCAAGAGAAGTAGGGTCCCAGGGCGGGTCCAGGGTGCCACGGACTGTACTCAGGAGAAGCGCTGCCTCAAGGTCATGCTGAGAAACCCAAGGATCAGCTGAGGCCCACAGATGAGAAACAGCTTTCCCCAGGCTCAGCCTGAAGGAAAGCTGGGCAAAATTCATGGGAAATGGGAAAACTTCTCCAGATTTGCTACTTGGCCTTGCCAATGACTTTGGAGCATGGCAGGGAGCAATGTCCTGGATAAAACCCTCTGGATGACGTGTGTTAAGGGCACGTTTGCTCTTTTCTGGTGTATCATCTCTCTCTTAAGCACTGCAGACCAAGAAACCTTGCTGAGGACTTTTAAAAAACAGCGAGCCTGCTTTGGTGCCTCAAGGAGGAAGGCTGCTTCCTGTCCCAAACTGTCCTATATCCTACTTCTACAAAAAGACCAACCCACAGGACAAACCACCTTTGAGGCTCACCAAAGCATCTCAGCACATGGCCAGGCTTTGTGCTGTTTCATCCCACATGACTTTTCTCCTGTCTTTGAAAAATGCCAACACCCAAAGCAACCCTCAAAGCCCTGGTTACTACACAGCTCTGCCCAGTGCAGAGACCTGACAGTGCAGGGATGCAGAAGTGACCTCTCTAGTGCCTCATTTTAAATATTTCACAGTTTTTGGTGCCCTCTGGAGATGTTCCTGAAGGATTTGTCAGAAATTTTTGGAAACTAAATGGGGTGAAGGGAGGTGACTGCTTTCCAGGACGTGAGGGGAAATCTCTCTGCTCTCTCCTGGCTGTGTATTTCCATGGTGCTAACCTAATGAGCCCCCAGATGACACGAGCTGAGGTCACAGTGGGATGTGCCACATCACAGGGAGCTCTCCCCAGTGCCACAGCAGTGTCCTCACTTCCCTGCGAGACCCAGGCACGGCTGGGCACTGTTCATGCTCTCCCTACTGCTGCCCTTCAGAGCTGCTCCATGACAAGGAGGGGGAAGGGAGGCAGCGGAGCCACATTGGGGCCCCTCGCCAATAGGCAGAGGAGCAGGGACATGTTGGATCAGAGTTTTGGGTGATAGGACAGGAAGTATCTCCTTTTTCCCTGGCTGGACAGGTGAGACGAGGGCAAGGGGGCAAGCGAGATGGAGGGCTACCAGACGGACACCTTGAGCCCGCACCGCCATTCCATCTTCCCAATGCTCCTACAGCTCTCCACCAAGGGTAAGGGCTTTGGGAGCTCCTTCCCAAGATATTGCACAGAGACTGTTAATTACAAAAATGGCTGTGGATCCTGGGCTGTGGGAGTGGCTGGACAGGGTTGGGGGCTGCCACAAGAGCCCTGCCTGAGGGTCCCGTCTGGCTCAGGGGACAATGTGGCAGCCAGGACTCCTGGGACCAGGGACTGGGGCTTCCCTGAGCCCCAAGTCTCCTCTGGGGCCAGCTCTATCCCCTTGCAGAGGGTGGAGGCAATCCATGGCCAGGTTTCCCTGGGAGTGGGTGCCCCTTTGGGATCTGGCTCTGGCAGGAAAGGGGTCCTGTGTCCTGGAGCTGAGGTGTCCTGCAGCTCCTGTGGGACTCTCAGGAGCCTGCTGGAAGGGCCCATATTGGAAATGGATTCTTCACATTGTAACAATCCCAAGGCGTCCACTTGTTTAGGAGAACCTCTGTCCCTTCCCCCTGCATCCTTTTACCATTTTAACATGGCACAGCATAATTTGGGCTCAGAAATGTTGTCCTCAGATGGCCAAAGCCTCTGTCCTCATGCAAATGGGGTTCAAACCTCTGCACCCCAAAGACAGACTGTTTGGGGGAGCAGCTTGGAAACAGGTGGGGGTGCCATCGCCACTCCCCTGCTGACCCCAAGACTTTTCCTCTGAGCCGTGCGGGGCAGTGCTGGGGGGAGTCCAGCAGGGCCATCTGCCCCAGCCCCCTCCCGGACCCACACCTCTACTGCCCAGCACTGGCAGGCCCAGAGCTGCTCTGCCCCTGGCTGCCCTGTGCCCCTGGGGCTTCTCAGCCCTCCAGAGCAAGGTGCTGGGGCCCAGCCCGGCCCTGCAGAGAGCAGCCCCTGCCTGGCCGCAGCCCAGCCCTGCCTGGCACAGCGCAAGGGCTGCCGAGCCCTGGGGCTGCTGCAGGCAGGAGGCCGGGGCCCCAGGGGCAAGAGGGCCCTGCCCTGCCCTGCCCTGGGGGCAGCAGGATGCTGCCCGCGGGCTCTGGCCATGCCCAGGGCCCCCGCGCCAGCACCAGGGCCGGCACCAGCACAGGCCCCATGGGGGCTGCTCCCCCGTGCCCCCCACAGCCCCCGGGCACAGGGCAGCCAGGAGCCCCACGGGGCCCCTGCGGCAGAGCCCAGCCCCAGCAGGGCAGCGGCCAGGCCCCGGTGCTCCGCACTGCCCGGCCAAACGGGGCCAGGCTGCCCCAAGGCCCCGCAACACCGTGCAACACCCTGGGCTGCTGCTCACAACATGGCACCCCACCACGGGGGAGGGGGAGGGGGCTACCCAAGGGGTCACACAGGGCTGCAGTGTTGCCATGGCATCGCCCCCAGTGCTGCCCTCCTATTGGCCGGCAAGGGGAGGAGGGCAGGGCAGTGTTTGACTGGTGGCTCTGTCAGCCAATCGGAGTCCACCATGTGGAAAAAAAAAAGCTGTGAAAGCGCAGTGGGAGCCAAGCCGGAGGGAGGGAGCGGGCGAGAGCGCGTGTGAGCAGGGCTGGTGGGGCTGTGGGCGCCTTCAGCTGCCGGCGGGTGCCCTCCCGCCGGGGCGGGGACAGCGGTGCTGGCCCCACGGCTGCTTTCCTCCAGGAGCTGCAGCAGGGGCTGGTGGGGCCGTGAGCACGGCACAGAGCGACCGGGGACAGAACGGGGAGCTGCCCTGCAGCCAGACGTGCTGGCCTGCCCCAAGCAGCTGGGCCTGGGCGGCTGCTGGGGTTTGGGAGCAGGAAGCTTTGACCCTGCCGGGGGTCAGAGACCCATTTTCAAGCCTTTCGCGGAGCTGCAGTGGCCACTGCAGCCCCCAGGTGCTGCTCAGAGCTGCATTTGTGAGCTCCTGGGCAGGGTCTGACCAGGCTGCTGGTGTCCTCGCCAGGGCCCTTCCCCGTGCTCACTTTTGTCCTGAAAGGTGCATTTGCGAGGGGCTCTGAGAGAGACTGTGCCTGCATGTCATGCCATGCCCCAGCCGTTGCTGTTGCTCTGTGCCTCTTGCTTGGCCCTGAACCCTGCGACCCTGGAAGCAGCCTGGAGAGTGTTTGCAGAGCAGCTCTGTCCATGTGAGCTGTTTTGCTTTTGCAGGGCCTTGGAAGCTGATGGACAGCCAGTCCTCCACTGGCTGTTGTTATTAGCCCTGCTCACACAGGTTGGGGTGATGTGCTGCTGAATCCTGGCTCTGCTGGTTTCACCAGCAGAGATGACCTTGCCTGAGTCCTTCCCCATATCTCAAATTATCAGTGCACAGAGCAGGAGCATGCTTGTTCTGCTTGATGTGTGGAGGATTTGCTGGGTCTGTTCAGCATTGGGGAAGGAACCAGACTTCTGAGTTGTGGGAAGGCTTCTCCCTCTGCCTGGGACGTGAGGCCTGTGGTGGGACAGCTCACGTGGCAGGGTGAAACTGGGCTTTTGGGGAAGGCAGGCTGCGATGGCGAGGAGGTGCAGGTGTGCTCTGTGCAAAGGGGTGGCTGGAGTACACAGGGCTTTGCCTTGGAGAAGGTGATGACTCAGTTGAGATCTTGTAGTAAGGATAAGAGGACACACAAGTCTGGGTGACATTCTCGTAGGTGTTTCAGCTCATTCAGGATCTGCTTTGCAGGATCCCACAGGAGACTTCCCTGGAGGGCAGAGGGGCCATGAGGCCTCTGTAAAGGCAGACTGGGCAGAGGAAGAGAGCACAGAGAGGCAGAAGAAGAGAGAGGAGACATGTCAATTGGAATACAGTAGTTTCTCAGAACCAAGTTTCTCCATTCAGAGTGTTGCCACAAAACATATCATGAAGAATAACATATACATATATATAAACATGTAATCTCAAATAGAGTAATTTCTGTAGTGCATGCATATGGTGCTACCAATCAAAAAGAAAGAAAATATTCATTAAAATTGGTAAATAATGTTTAAAGTTCTAAAAACAAAGGGTTTTTTTCAGTTCTTGCATAGAGCTATTTTGTGAATAGATTTCACCCAATGATGAGAACTTTACATTCAGTCCTTTATAGACACGTACAGTGGCCATTGCTACCTGAGGTGCCCTGTGTAGCTATGTTCCCATGGGTGCTGGGAAATGTGACCCAGTAACTATGGGAGCCTTTTTGGAGCATTAGGTGGTCACCAGGAGAAGCATCTCAAGACCTCTCAGTGGGACAACTTATTTCTTTCCACCAGCTAGAAAGGGAAGGTGTGACCCCTGGGAAGGGTGATCTTTTCCCTCACACGCTACTCAGGGCACTTGCAGGGGACAGTGTGAGGGTCGAGGTGTGCAATGCCAAGTGCAGGACAAGATTTCAGCACCTCCTGGGCTGCCGGGGTGTGAGGAGGCAACGAGGCCCAGTGCTATAAGGAAACATCTTCTCATAGGCCTCGGTGGCAGAGACAGCAGCCATAGCCAAAAAGACAAAGACCTCAGTTCTGTTGGAGGCTTTCAGCCTTGGCATTGCCCTCAGTCATCTCCACCACAGGTGGTCCTAGGCTGTCACAAACCTGCACCTGTTTCCCTGCCACCTGTAGACACACAACCTGCTTCCCCACCTCGTTCTCACCCCAGGATCTTCATACCTCTACTGATGTCCCTCTGTCCTTGCTGGCTGTTCCTTGAAACACAAAGCCAGGGGCTAAACACGGAGCCCCTCTGGGTGCCCACTTGCACCACAGCACTACCCTACAAGTGATATTCTTTTTACCCAAAGTCCAGTCTGAACCTCTCAAGATGCAGTTTGTGGCTCTTTCCCCTTCTCATGCTCTTTCCCACTACCAAGAAAAGCTCCCTCATCTCTGAAACCACCCTTCAAGCAGTCACAGGTGACTACTGTACTGGCCTTAGCCTCCACTTCAGCAGGATAAAGAAGCCCAGGTCCCTCAACCTCTCCATACAGGCGACATGCTTCAGGCCCCCAACCCCATCTGGGCAGACCTCCTCTGCACCCTCTCCAGTTGCTCCCCATTCCTCCAGCACTGGGCAGCCCACACTGGGACACACTGTTCCAAATGTGGCCACATCAGTGCTGAATCAAGGGAAATAAGAACTGCCCTTGCCTGGGTGGCCATGCACTTCCTCAATCAGTCCTGTATGTGGCTGGCCTCATTTGTAGTGAGCACGCACCACTGGCTCATATGGCATCCCTCATAACATCCAGGCCCTTCTTCTTGGAGTCACTCCTCTGCTGGTCACATCCCAGCCTGTCCTGATGCACAGGCTGTTCTGCACCACAATACTGGACTTTCCACTTCTCCTTGTACAACTCCATGAGGTTTCTGTTGGCCAAATCCCCAAGTTTTTTCAAAGTCCCTTTGGACTGAAGCTCCACTGTGTCAAGTGTTAATGTTCGTGTGCAGATAGCTCACCCTGACTTGTGGTGATTCCAGCAAAATAACAGCATGAGGAACTGCAGGACACTACAGTTAATAAAAGGAGTTATTAGTTTAATGGAACTGCTGGCAGTGGTAGGAATCACATGGGAACCATCTCAGAAAAGGCAATGGGGGTACAAAGCAAGCAAAACAAGGACCAGTGGGGATAGGGTAAGCAGAGGTGGGCTGTTTGTGTGGGAGAGCATGAGGATGATAAAAGGGAAGAACTTGGAAAGGGGAAAAGAGGGAAAAGAAAAGGGCGGGGGGGTTGAAGTAAAGGATATGATCAGGGCTGTTTGGGGGTAGCTGTGAAGCAGTCCTACACCTGAGCAGCACTGACTGGAACAGGACAAGACCGCTGCACTTGTTCTGACCATGCGTATGTCTGATTTACTTCCATGATCACAGGGAACCTGAGTGCTTTCCCTACCATCAACAAGGGAAGAGCCGGTGTGGAAAGAAATGCAAGATGATTCAGGCTGGAAAGGACCTCAGGAGGTCTCCAACGCAACCTCCTGCTCACAGCAGGGTCAGCTGTCAGGTCCAACCAGGCTGCTCAAGGCTTTATTCATTTAGGCCTTGAAAACCTCCAAGGATGGAGATGCTTTTTGGCCCAGAGGGCACAGCCTCTCTGGACAACCTGCCCCAGTGCTTCACCATCTCATTAGGTATAAATTTTTTTCCTTATCCCCAGCCCGAACCTCTCTTGTTGCAAGTAACGCTTGCAGACCCTCATCTTCCCATCATTCACAATGGTGAAGAACATCATGTGGTAATGCACAGGTATTGTATGCTGTGAGGAGGGCCCACTCTGGACAAGCAGTTGTTCACAATTAAACTTCGAACTTAAGATCTTTCAGGCCCAAGGGGAAACCTCACACCACTCAGAAGGGCTGGCTCTGGAGAGACCATATCTGGTGCTAACCACATGCAGAAAAGATATTCCTGCCTGCAAGAATTGCAGTGCCTATCGCCAGAGATGACAGAATCACCGAATCATTCAGGTAGGAAGGGACCTTGGGAGGTCTCGAGTCCAACCTTCTGCTTACATCAGGATCAACGCTGAATTCACACCAAGTTCCTCAGGGCCTTGTGCAGCTGCGTCCTGCAAGCATCCAAGAAGAGAGAGTCCATAATCTCTCTGGACCCCACTTCAAATGCTTCATTACCCTCTTTGATTTTTCTCCCTTGTAGCTAATTTTAACTGCACTTGTGTCAGCTTATAGCCATTGCCTCATATGCTCCTGCCATGAGCCGCTGCAAAAATCTGGTTCTTTATTGGTGGTAACCTTGAGCTGGGAAGATGCTATGAGTCCCCTGCAAAGCCTTTCCCTTTCCAGCTGAACAAGCCGTGTTCCCTCAGCCTCTCCTCACAGGGCAAGTGCTCCTGCCCCCAGCCACCTTGGGGGCCTGCCACTGAACTCACTCCAAGTGATCAACAGTGTTCTTCTACAGGGAGCTCCAACTGGATGCAGTATCTAGATGGGCTCTAACGATGCTGAGTAGAGGGGGATAATCACCTCCTTCGATCTCCTGGCTATGCAGCCCAGGACACTGCGGCCTCCTTTGCTGCCAGGGCATGCTGCTGGCTGACACTCAGCTCCCTGCCCACAAAGACTCCCACATCCTTCTCCACAGAGCTGCTGCCCAGCCAGGCACTCCCCAGCCCCTATCACTGCAGGGTGTTGCTCTATCCCAGGTGCAGGACCTGGTATTTGTCCTTGCTGAACTTCAGAAAGTTCCTGACAGCCCATTCTTACTGCCTGCTGAGGTCCCTCTGAATGGCCGCCCTTGAGCTTATGACTTTTCTACCCAGTTAGGTGTCATCTACAATCATGATGGGATTTCCATTCTGCAGGTCACTGATGAGCCTTTCAAACAGGACAGGATGAGGGATATAGCCCTGCATACGCCACCTTTACCTGGATTCCCAGTAAAGCATGACCCATTCATGTTAACACTCTGATCTTGACCATCCAACCGGCTTTTTGTCCATCTGCATGTCTACTGGACATCCACTACTCTCCTCTCCTCCACAAGTGCAGGTCTTTTATCACAGAAGGCAATCAGGTTGCTGAGGAATGATTCACCTTGGGTAACTCCATGCTGACTGTTCCCAGGCACCTTCTTCTCTGTCATGTGCCCAGATATGTGATCTGAGATGACTGGCTCCATGACACACTCCTCACCAACGTGAGGCTGAATGGCCTGCAGCTCCCTGGTTTGTCCTTGGCGCCTTTTTAGAAGATGGGCACAACATATTCCTACTTTTGATCATTGGTACTCCCCCCCCCCACGGCCCCCAATCTCCACAACCTTTCAAAGATGACAGCGAGCAGCCTTGCTGTCACAGCAGCCAGCTCTCTCAGTGTCCATGGATGCCAGCCATCCAATCCCATAGACTTCTCTGGGTTGAGTTCTTGCAAGTCATTCCTCACTCAAGACTTAAGCACTGCGGGTTGTTTTTCTCCTCAGGAGACCTGACTCTAGGCACAACACCCTGGGAGACCTTGTTGGTGAAGACGGAAGCCAGGAAGGACTTGACTTCCTCAGACATATCTACATCTGCTTCTACTAGAATCTCTGGCCCATTCAGCTGTGAGCCCACATATTCCTTTTTTATTCTTTCACTGTCACTGAAGCAGTAGCAGCTCTTCTTCCTGTCCTTCACATCCCCTGCAAGCATCTCTATTGCAGAGGAGCTTTGGCTTCCTTAACACCATCCCTACTTTGCTGGACAATATCTCTAAATTCCTCCTTTGCAGCCTCCCCCTTCTTCCCCTTTCTGTATGCTGCCTTATTGCCCTGGAGCTCATGTGCGAGTTCCCTGTTTAGCCAAGCTGGGGTCCAGAGATGGCTACTAATTTTACAAACTGTTTGTATGGAGCATTCTTGTGCTTGACGGGTGCTTAATGACCTGCTGGCTTTCCTGAGCTCCTCTGCTGTTCAGAGCTGCCTCCCTTTGTCCATCCCATGGAAGAGCTGCATACATCCAAGCTACCCCTTCACACATAGGGTATCTCCCTCCTCATCTTCCCTGGTGGTCTCTCCTGAAGAACTTGCACCCTGCCATGGAAGGACTCCAGTCATGCGAGTGATCCAACCACATCTCAGTTATTCCATCCATGGGGCAGTCCTGTGACAGCTTGTGCATCTCCATCTGCTCCTGGCTGCACCCCAGACTGCATATGTTTGCACATATTTTGGCTTCTGCATCTCAGCTGTGGTGCTGACTGAAGATCTGTCACAGGGAAACCTGTCACCAAGAATCATATGGATGCAAAGGCTTTGATTGCAAGTGGTGACATGCTGGCATAGATAGCAGGTGGCAATGTCATGGTGAAAGGAGGTTCCCAGTAAGAGAGCAAACCCTGCAGTGCCCAAGGCCAGGCAGAAACAGAGCTGGGCCATGCAGGAATGGCAGGAGAGGGGTTTGCTGCCTGAGCTGACTCTGTGGCGCCACTGGGACTGTGACAGAGGTGAGCTGATCTCCAGGAAGGACAAGGTGCCACTGAAGAAGTCCCTGGTTCTGTGATCCAGCCACCCTGAGGACATCATTAGCCCAGTCCCTATTCATATCATCCTGGGGGGTGAGAAGGGGTTCAGGAGGAGGAGAGCTAGAAGGACTGGAAAGTGCAGAGACCAGAGTGGAGCCCTTGGTGTGATGTGTCTCCCATTTGTGCAGCATGCTTGGATATAGACAGTACAGACAGTGCCTAAAGGCAGTGGTGGGATTCATTTGTTTGGACACACACAGGAAACCCAAGATGCCCTGGGGCACTTGCCCAGCAACCACTCCAAAAAAGGCATGGCTTCCTGCAAATCCCATGCTGGAACTACTAGAGTCATGTGGATGTGCTAGACACCCCAGGCATCCAACATGGCCCTGACAGCCTATTTCTATGTATGTCATTAAATCAAGTGTCTACACTGAATTGCATTAGCTGTTTGTAACATTGGGATCTCCCTATGTCTCAGCTTTATAGTGAGTGGAGCTCTAGTAGTAGGAGGCATCTAGTGTCATTTCAGCTGGCCAAGGGAATTCTCCACCTGGCCCCCAACTCATGCTCTAGAAGGATGGGGGTCTCATAGTTGCTCCATCAGAGCAAGAAGACTCTGGCACATGCCTTGGTCCACCGCTGTCTCTTCCAGTGTCACCAGGTGTTTGTGTGTTGAGCAGCTGACTCCCACCCTCTATCTCTAGTGATTATAACGAGAGCTTAGACAAGAAGTTCCCATGCAGACATCTGTGTTGTGCACACTTCCTTTTTTTGCAAGGGGAAATCCCACCTCCTGTGTGTTTGTGGAGTTCACAGGAGGGATCAGAATCCCACTCCAGCCCAGGGGCTTCTAAGTGGGCATGCGATGCCCAGACTGACTCATCTGAATGAAAAGCTGAACCATGGGTGAATGACCTCCATTCTTGTCCACTTCTAGGTGTCCTGCCTAGTTAAGACATGGGAATGTGGATTTCCAGGGTGGGATGTTTCCACCTCTTGTAGATAACCATCCTCTGATGAAATCATCGTCTGATGAAACAAGTGACAATGCTGTAACTGGTCACTCTGTATTGCTCAGAGAGGGACCATCAGTGATTATTTTAGTTTGTTCCAGTGAACATTTCCCAGGAGGAGGGAGCACAAGGGACAGAGAAATATATGTCTTCAGCTGGGCCTCTGCTCCTGTGTGGGGCCAGGCTCCTGGGACTGAGGGAGCTCATGGCAACCGGGCAGCACTGCCCAGAGACAGCTGTGTGCAGGAGCAGCTCCGCTGCATAGAGCAGCAGGGCTCTGGGCACTGCCTGCTGCTGCTGACATGAGAGGAGACAAGGCAGAGAGAAGTGCAAGGCAGTGTGGAGTGGGAGGACAGAGGAGAGCTCCTTGTGGGAGAAATCTTCACAGCCCTTGACACAGTAAGTCTCTGGCTGCAAGGCTTTTAATCTGGGATATGCACCCAGGTCTTCCCAGGGCTGTGATTCAGAGCAGTGTCCCTGCACCGCAGAGGAAGGTGGAAAAAAGGCTACTTGAAAGGGAAGGAGCTTTCCTTCCAGGGCTTTTAATTTCCTAATGTTGGCAGGGAGAAAAAGGGAAAGAGTTTTCTGGTTTGCCAAGGGACTGGGACTCACAAACCTTCCCTCTCAGAGTTCAAAAGGTCTGTGAGAAAGCTCAGCAAACCCTTTGCACCCCACCTCCACCTACAGCAACACCAGCATCACCTTCATGGCTTCCTCAGGGTTTATGTATGTGACCTGCTCCTGAGGACCTGCAGGCACAGAGATGCCCTTGCCCAGGTCTCAGTCCTGGAAGGTTTCTGTAGGGCAGAACTGCACCCACAGAGGGTGGGACAGGGTCTGTGAGCACCGACAGGGAAATGATGTTGGGAGAGAGAAAGCTCCAGGCAGCAGGGACAGCTCCAGGTAGCAAAAATGGGCAGGGAATGAGAGGGAATTGCTAACAGAAAAATCATGGGATGATGGATTTGGGCAAGTCATGCTCAGTCCCTCCAATGCAGACACCTTCCTCTGAGCAAGCTCCCTGTGTCTCCTCTCCCATGAAGCAGAGCCTCTGCCCTGACAGCCATGGGGTCCAGGGCATGAACTACCTTCTCTGCAGCCAGACCTCCAGCAGAGGAGAGGTGCCCGACAAAGGGACTGAGAGTGACTGCCCTGCAATTGCACTGTCTGTGAGGAAGCATGCCTAGCTGGTAAGGTGAAGGCTTTCCTGAGTTCCCGTCCGTCTCTCTCTCCTTGCCTCCCTTGGCAGCAGGATCATGGTGATGCTTCTTGTTTCCCCTCCTGTCCATAACGCTCCTCTTCTTGCTCTCGGCCTCTCTGGGGTGGGAAGTTTCAGCTGCAGTTCTGACACCAATGCTGCAAGTTGTGCAGCAGAGGGGTCTGCATGGGAATGAGGTTGCCCCAGCCCCCTTTTAACCTGTGCAGCTCCAGGAAACGCACTCTGTAGGGTAGGGGAATGAGCTTGTCTCGCTCTTCATCACACTCTCTATATCTGGGCTGAGAGAAAAGAATTTGGAAATGTTTCCTGTGAAACTAAATTCCTCTGCTCTTAGCTCAGTCCAGTCTCTTTCTGAGAGGAACATCTGAGTGTGATTGTCCTGTCTCTCCTGCTGAGAGAGGTGCAAGCACAAGGCAGTGAGAGGCAAGACTCAGTGACAGACCAGATCCCATGACTCTGTACAAAGTCACACTGAGACCTTTTTTCCCCTTGGGATGCACAAGTGCTCATGCTGAGAGCAATTGAAATGCCAAAGATTTCTACCCTGTCAAAGAATGCTCCCACGGTGAGATGGGGGCATCTAAATCAATATATAATCAGATTCCTCCACTGAAGATTATTTTCTGGAGAAAATAGGTGCCTAAATGTTGAACTGCCCTTCCACATAAGGGGTGGATGCAATCTGCTGCAGCATGTGTGCATCAGAGCTAGTCACTTCCCACTCCCACTACGGTGCCTGGAGAAAGAGCACAGATGGTAAATTGGCATGAGGACAGGGTCTATCTCATTGGGACAGAGATGTCTAGAGAGGGTAGGGCCCGCCCTTGCTTTCACTTGACTCTTTCTCTCCCTTGCTGGAGTGGGAGCTGGTGTGATGATCCAGATGCAGACACCTCTGTTGAAGAGGGCAAGGAGATGAATCCCTCACAAGGATTTTCCCCTTCCAAGACAGCTGGCATGAGAGCTTGTCAGAGTCCAATAGTGTCTGAGCAGGTTCTTTTAGATATGCCACACGTGGAGAGTGTACTGTTTAATATCAAAATTTGCTTCTTTGATGATATTTGATGTTACATGGGATTTTTGATTTAGCAGAGTGATAGAGCAGTGTACTGAAATCACAGTACAAGCGTAAGTTGTGCTTAGCAAAATACAGCAACTGCAATATACAGTTCAATCATAATAAAAAGGTGATCCCCTTTCCTGGCCTCTATAATATGCTCACCATTACAACGCTGGGACATCCCCAGTCATTCAGAAGGAATACGTGGGTTGAAACCAGCTCAAGCCTCTTGCTCTCTCTGAAATTCTTTTGTTCATTGTTCAGTTTTTGTACTTTATGTTAGGCTGAGCCACAACACACTTCTGCCCATGCTGGTCTGGGAACTCAGGGAGACATTCACACAGTTTTGATGAAATCAGAGAGAAACATTTACACCTGCTGATCCACTCAATTGGGATGTAGTCAGGTGATCCACTCAACTGACACAGCTGTCTATCTAAAACAAAGGCCACCCTCTGGTCGCCTTTGTGCTGAGATGAAGCCAGCTTTCTGTGTCACAGTGGTGCTAAGTCACACTCTACCTTATCCCCTGAGCTTCATGGGCACATCACCCTTGCCCATCTCCCCTGAGCCTTCTTCCATTGTGGCGGTTTCCTGCCGGTCACAGTGCTATATTCATCTCTCCTTATGGTAAATAGAGAAACTTCGCACTGGGTCACTGGACCAAGTCTCCTTAGCTCAGCTCATGGCACCCAAGCCACTCCTATCCCCACCGAATACCTGGGAATGTTTGTCACCTCCCTCCATTTAAACCCCCAGCAGAGCAGAACTGACACCACTGGAGATCATCGGCAGAGGCCCCTGCTCCACATGGCACACTCAGCCAGTGCAAACTAGAGCTCAAGACAGAGAGCTGAATGAAGGTAAAGGACAGAGGACACGCAGGAGGTTTCATAAGAAATGCAAAGAGTTTTACTCAGAGAAGCCTGTTCTAACTTGTCACTGTCTCTTCCTCTTTGGACAGTCCCTCTGTGCCCCAAAGGAGCAAATGTCCAATGGCAGCTCCCTCAATGAGTTCCTCCTCCTGGCATTTGCGGACACACGGGAGCTGCAGCTCTTGCACTTCTCACTCTTCCTGGGCATCTACCTGGCTGCCCTCATGGGCAATGGCCTCATCATCACAGCCATAGCCTGCGACCACCACCTCCACACCCCCATGTACTTCTTCCTCCTCAACCTCTCTGTTCTGGACCTTGGCACCATCTCCACCACTGTCCCCAAATCCATGGCCAATTCCCTGTGGGACACCAGGGCCATTTCATACTCAGGATGTGCTGCACAGATATTTTTATGTGCCGTTTTCATTTCAGCTGAGTATTGTCTTCTCACAGTCATGGCCTATGACCGCTTTGTTGCCATCTGCAGACCCCTGCACTACGGGACCATCATGGGCACCAGAGCTTGTGTCAGAATGGCAGCAGCTGCCTGGGCCAGTGGTTTTCTCAATGCTCTCCTGCACACTGGGAACACATTTTCGATACCACTCTGCCAAGGCAATACAGTGGACCAATTCTTCTGTGAAATCCCGCAGATCCTCAAGCTCTCCTGCTCAGACTCCTACCTCTCGGAAGTTGGGCTTATTGTGGTTAATGCCTGTTTATTCTTTGGGTGTTTCATTTTCATTGTGTTGTCCTACGTGCAGATCTTCACTGCTGTGCTGAGGATCCCTTCCGAGCAGGGCCGGCACAAAGCCTTTTCCATGTGCATCCCTCACCTGGCTGTGCTCTCCCTGTTCATCAGCACTATCATCTTTGCCTACCTGAAGCCCCCCTCCATCTCCTCCCCAGCTGTGGATCTGGTGATGGCTGTTCTGTATGCAGTGGTGCCTCCAACAGTGAACCCCCTCATCTACAGCATGAGGAACAAAGAGCTCAAGGATGCACTGAAGAAACTGATTCAACTTGTACTAGTTCATCAGCAATAAGCTGTCCATCTCTCCTCACAAGCAATTCCCAGTTTATCTCAGGCAGCTCTTGTGCTTTGGGAGTGATAGTCATGTTTGTGCACAAGTGTTTGAATTCCTCCCACTTTTCTCCAGAGGCACAAACCCAGTCTGTCTGACCCAGAGGCTTTCTGTAAATCTGCCAAGCACTGTGTCAGAGCTGGCCTCCCTTGCAGCAACTCTGTAATAAAAGGGGATCTCCTCAGCACAGTGCCTCAAGACTGGGCTCTTCTTCCCAAGCGTGAGCCAAGAATGCGCTCAGGGAATTGCACCTGAAAAGGCCCTGTTGCCATGCCTGGGTTTTCCATGGGCTAAGGAACTCATAGGGTGATGTGTCAGGGAATGAGGGCTGTATTCAGCCATCTCTTGAGGGTGCCCAGTGCCCTTGAGGAGGGTGAGTGGTCAGGAGGTCTGTGCCAGGGACTGTCCCACATATTACTGGGCTGGTGACAGATACCCTTCTTCTGGAAGGGAATGTGGAGCCACCCAGAGAGCAGAGTGGATCTCCAGGGGCAGTGTGTGCCTGGAAGGGGCAGTGAGTGTAGACTCCCAAAACCAAGTGGAGTCACCCAAAGGTAAAGGGCCAAACTGAGGAATGCACCAAATCTCAGGAGAGGGAGTGGGCTGGTCTCTGAACACATCCTGAGCAATGTGGAATGCCCTGTGATTGCTCCAAGCATCTTCCACAGCCACAGACCCTGGGGAGGGGGTGTCAGGTGCAATGATGCTGGTCCAGCAGGCTCTGCCATGACCAGCATGGCCAATGTGGAGTCACCTCGTGCCCCACAGCCCGCTCGCCCTGCAGAGCAGCACTGCCAGCCCAGGGCCCTGTGGGGAGCACAGGGGAGGGCTGCAGGAATGGCCAGGCAGGTCAGCACGGACACACTGACCTGGGGAAAGGCTCTCTGGGGAGCTGGGACGTCCCTGGAGAAGAGCAAAGGAGCAACTGTGTGCTTGTGGGGAAGAATAAATGAAAACCTGTTTCTGCGTGTGTCAGCGCAGGACAGGCTGCTCTGTCACTGGAGTTGCCTGAGGAGCCCCAGGGTCAGGCCTCTTGTGCTGTCCTAAGGAGAGGGGCTGGCCAGAGGGGCTGCAGGCAGCCAGGGTTAAGGATCTCCTGGTCATGAGAGCAGTGGATACGTGGAGTGACTGGCTTCCATTTCCTTGTGCCATTGCTGGCCCCCAGCCCTGGGGCTGATGGGGAGGCTGACACCCCTCTCTGCCCCCCAGGAGCTGCTGTGCCCTTCAGAGGGGCTGTGGCTGTGGAGTGAGTGCCCAGAGCTCTGCAGCCCCCTGCAGCAGGCACTGCTGCGGGGGCCCCCCCAGCCTGGGCTGCTCTGCTGGGTGGTCTGGGGAGAGGGCAGGGGAGGTGGGGAGAGCTGGGGAGTGTCTGGTCTCGGCTGGGAAGGGTCCAGGAGAGGAAAAATGCCAGCAGGCAGCTACTGCGTGTGAATGGCAATGTGGGAGCACACAGACATGTACTTGCAGGGCAAATGCAGGTCTCCTGGGAAAGGCCCTAGGACATGGAGGGTGCAGGAGAGAAGAGCCCAGGTTGTTCCCTGTGTTGCATGGACACACTGGGGAAGCTCCCCCAGGGCCATTGTCCCACACCAGCCCCTCACATCACCCCTTTCCCGTGCTGGCTGCTCACCCCAGCTGTGGAGTTGTCCATGGCCAGCTCCATCCTCCTGCAGGTCTCCATATCCTGACGGAGAGGAAAAGGCCAGCCTTGCATGGCCTCTCTTCTGCACCAGCTCCCAGCAGATCCTGGAGCACAGCTGTCCCCCACGTGGGGCCAAGCCCAGACTGCGCAGGACATGGGTGCTCAGACTTTCCAGACACCAGGGGATCATTTAAGAGTCATTTAATAATACCCCAGCCCTTTCCATGTCCAAGGTCTCTGGTGCCAGCTCCAGCTGAGCTCTGGCTTTCCTCATTCCATCCCTGCACACACGCACAAGGTCTCAATGCTTCCCCTGGGCAGCCTGTTCCCCTTCCACCCTCTGTGCACGTCCACCCCGGCACCCTGAGCGCTGGTGCTGCTGCCAGGGCAAAGGTGGAGGATCCCCCAGAGCCATTCCTCAGGGAGCTCCCCAGGGAAAAGCTGTGCCGAGCCCCAGCCCTAGCATGTCAGAGGGGAGCTACAGATAAGGCGGAGTTACTGAATGCCTTCTTTGCTTCAGTCTTTACTGCTAAGGCCAGGCCCCAGGAATCCCAAACCCTGGAGACAAGAGGGAAAGTCCGGAAAAGGGAAGACTATCCCTTGGTTGAGGATGATCGGGTTAGAAATCATTTAGGCAAACCTGACACCCACAAATCCATGGGCCCCAAAGGGATGCACCCATGAGTGCTGAGGGAGCTGGCAGATGTTATTGCTAGGCCACTCTCCATCATCTTTGAAAGGTCATGGAGAACAGGAGAGGTGCCTGAAGACTGGAAGAAAGCCAATGTCACTCCAGTCTTCAAAAAAGGCAAGAGGGAGGACCCAGGGAACTACAGGCCAGTCAGCCTCACCTCCATCCCTGGAAAGGTGATGGAGCAGCTCATCCTGGAGGACATCTCCAAGCATGTGGAGGACAAGAAGGTGATCAGGAGTAGTCATCATGGCTTCACCAAGGGGAAATCATGCTTAACCAATCTGATAGCCTTCTATGATGGAATGACTGCCTGAGTAGATGAGGGGACAGCAGTGGATGTTGTCTCCCTTGACTTCAGCAAGGCTTTCGATACTGTCTCCCATAACAGCCTCATAGGTACGCTCAGGAAGTGTGAGTTAGATGAGTGGACAGTGAGGTGGATTGAGAAGTGGCTGAATGGCAGAGCTCAGAGGGTTGTGCTCAGCGGCAGAGAGTCTAGTTGGAGGCCTGTAGCTAGCAGTGTCCCCCAGGAGTCAGTACTGGATCCAGTCTTGTTCAACTTCTTCTTCAGTGACCTGGATGAAGGGACAGAGTGCATCCTCACCAAGTTTGCCAACGATACAAAACTGGGAGCAGTGGTGGATACACCAGAGGGCTGTGCTGCCATTCAGAGAGACCTGGAGAGGCTGGAGAGGTGGGCGGAGAGGAACCTCATGAAGTTCAACAAAGGCAAGTGCAGGGTCCTGCACCTAGGGAGGAATAACCCCATGCAGCAGCACAGGTTGGGGGTTGACCTGCTGGAAAGCAGCTCTGTGGAGAAGGACCTGGGAGTGCTGGTGGACACCAAGTTAACCATGAGGCAGGATTGTGCCCTTGTGGCCAAGAAGGTCAATGGTATCCTGGGGTGCATCAGGAAGAGTGTTGCCAGCAGGTCAAAGGAGGTGATCCTCCCCCTCTCCTCAGCCCTGCTGAGGCCACATCTGGAGTTCTGTGTCCAGTTGTGGGCTCCCTAGTACAAGAGGGATGTGGCACTGCTGGAGCAAGTCCAGCGAAGGGCTACAAAGATAATTAGGGGACTGGAACATCTCTCTTATGAGGAAAGACTGAGAGAGCTGGGCCTGTTCAGCCTGGAGAAGACTGAGAGGGGATCTTATCAATGTATACAAATATCTAAAGGGAGGGTGTCAAGAGGATGGGGCCAGACTCTTTTCGGTGGTGCCCAGTGACAGGATATGAGGCAATGGGCACAAACTGAAACACAGGAAGTTCCATGTGAACATGAGAAAAAAGAGAGCTGGCTGCTGTGACAGCAAGGCTGCTTGCTGTCATCTTTGAAAGGTTGTGGAGATCAAGGGAAGTCCCAATAAGCAGAAAAAGGAAGAGGTTCTGCCCATCTTCAAAAAAGGCCACAAGGACAACCTGGGGAGCTGCAGGCCATTCAGCCTCACATTGGTGAGGAGTGTGTCATGGAGCCAGTCCTCTCCAATTACATTTCTGGGCACATCCTGAAGGTGCCTGGGAACAGTCGGCATGGAGTTACCCAAGGTAAATCATTCCTCAGCAACCTGATTGCCTTTTGTGATAAAAGACCTGCACTTGTGGAGGAGAGGAGAGTAGTGGATGTCCAGTAGACATGCAGAGGGGCAAAAAGCTGGTTGGATGATGGAGCTCAGAGGGTTCTCATGAATGGGTCATGCTTGACCAGGAAGCCAGGTGAAGGTGGGGTATGCAGGGGTATACCCCACATCCGGTCCTGTTTGAAAGGCTCATAAGTGGGACAGAACAATACATGCATCAGGACAGGCAGAGACCTGACCGGCAGAGAAGTGACCCTGAGGAGAAGGCCCTGGATGTTACGGGGGATGCCATATGAGCGTGTGGTGCATGCTTACGACAAATGAGGCCAGCCACATACAGGACTGTGTTAGGATAGTGTGTCCCAGTGTGGGCTGCCCAGTGCTGGAGGAATGGGGAGCAACTGGAGAGGGTGCAGAGGAGGTCTGCCCAGATGGGGTTGGGGGCCTGAAGCATGTCGCCTGTATGGAGAGGTTGAGGGACCTGGGCTTCTTTATCCTGCTGAAGTGGAGGCTAAGGCCAGTACAGTAGTCACCTGTGACTGCTTGAAGGGTGGTTTCAGAGATGAGGGAGCTTTTCTTGGTAGTGGGAAAGAGCATGAGAAGGGGAAAGAGCCACAAACTGCATCTTGAGAGGTTCAGACTGGACTTTGGGTAAAAAGAATATCACTTGTAGGGTAGTGCTGTGGTGCAAGTGGGCACCCAGAGGGGCTCCGTGTTTAGCCCCTGGCTTTGTGTTTCAAGGAACAGCCAGCAAGGACAGAGGGACATCAGTAGAGGTATGAAGATCCTGGGGTGAGAACGAGGTGGGGAAGCAGGTTGTGTGTCTACAGGTGGCAGGGAAACAGGTGCAGGTTTGTGACAGCCTAGGACCACCTGTGGTGGAGATGACTGAGGGCAATGCCAAGGCTGAAAGTCTCCAACAGAACTGAGGTCTTTGTTCCCTTTGTTGGTGCGTCTGCCACCAAGGCCTACAAGATGATGCTTCCTTAGGTCACTGGGCTGTGCACGACAGCACCTTCAAGCGAGCAACCCCCCCGACCCCCCTACGTGACCCCTGACCCCTCTGCCACACATGACCCCCCCTGCAGTGACACCCTCCCCCCCCCCCCAGGACAATGGGCGCCTGCAACCCCCAACATGACCCTCAACCCCCGTGGGGCCCCCTGAGCCCCATGGTGACCCCCCCCGCCACATAGGAATGAGCCCCCTTGCCTCCCCCAAAATGGGCCCTGAGCCCTCCTGACTGCCCTGACCCCACCTCTGGTGACCCTTGACCTTCCCCCCCATGGTGACCGCTCCCAATGCCCCCCCCATGGTGACCCCCTTAGAACAACCCCCGCAGGTGGAGTGGAACGCCAGGCTGGACCCCACACAGACCTCCTTCCTCAAGGTGACCCCTGGCCTCTGATCCCTGACCCCGACCCCTGCCCTTTGATGTCCCCGGCCCTGATCTTCGTCCTCCCCCCCCCCGGGGGGTGGTGTCTCTTTGCAGATGGCCGACGGTGGGGGGCAGCCACAGCTTACTCAGGTGAGGAGGGGGCAGGGGTTCTGGGGGAGGTCAGGGGTCAGTGCAGGATCATGGGGAGCTTTGGGGGCTGCCCTGGGTCACAGAGGGGTCATGGCAGGGCCGACAGGGGGGGTCGCCCTGGGTTTATGGGGGGGGGGGTCTCTGAGGGGTCACTGTGCGGGGGGAGGGGCTGCTGTGAGGGTCACCAGGGGGGTCATTGGAGGTTGCTCTGGGGTCACAGTGGGGGGGAGGGGGGTCACACAGGGGTCAAAGCAGGGTCACTGTGAGGTCAGAGATGTCACGGGGGGGAATGGTCACCCGAAGCTTGTGGGGGGGACAACGGTGAGGGAGAGGAGGGGCCTCAGTGGGGCAGGGGGTCACAGTGGGGTCAGGGGGTCACGGTGGGGTCAGGAGCCCCCCGCAGCTGGCCAGGCTCACCAAGGCCTTCAAGTACTTCGTGCAGGGCATGGGCTGCAGTGAGAACGGGGGGGGCAACTAACTCCCCCCCAGGGGGCAACTTGGTCCCCCCCAAGGAGAAACAACTGCCCCCCCCAAGGGGTCAAACACTGCCCCCCCCAGAGGGGTAATTCCCCCCCATAGGGGCAATCTGCCGCCTCATAGGAGCAAATCCCACCCATAGAGGCAACCCCCCCCAGAGAGACAATTTGACCCCCCATAGGGGCAATTCCCCCTCCCACAGGGACATTTCCCCCTCCATAGGGACAAATCCCCCCCCAGGCAATTTAACTCCCCCCCAAGTGGCCTATAACCCCCACACACATAGGACAACCTCCCCCAAGGGGGCAAATAACCCCCCTAAGGGGAAACTAGCCCCCCCCAAGGGGGCAAATACGCCCCCAGGAGAAAATACCCCCCCCGAGGTAATTAACCCCCCCGGAGGTAATTAACACCACACACACATGGGGCAACCCCCCCCAAGTGGGCATATACACCCCCGGGGGATAAATACCCCCCTAAGGGTCAACTAGCCCCCCAAGCACGCAAATACCCCCCCAAGGGGCAACTAGTCCCCCCCCAAGGATAATCACCCCCCCAGGGGCAATTAACCCAGCCCCTGCTTAGTTACCCCCCCAGGGCCCTGATGCCTCTCTCCCCCAGTCCCCAACGTGGCCCCAACGGTGACTCAGTGCAGGTACTGGGCCCACATGTGTGCGCAGGGGTGGTCACACACGTGTGCAGGGGGGTCACGTGTGCTGTCCCTCCCTCCACCCCCAATAGGTCACGTGTGGTCCCACCCCATCACATGTGTTCTCCCCACCCCTCTGCACACACGTGTGCACCTGGTTCCCCCCGGGTCATGTGTGTTCTCCCTCCTCCTCCCCTCCTGCAGGGGGTGGGACTGGCATGGGGGGGCGTGGCCAGTGGGCGGGGTAGAAAATGGGGAGGGATGTGGCTCACTGGGGAGCAGTGCTGCTGTGGGAGGGCGTGGCTGGATGGCAGTGGGGGTGTGGCCAGCAGGGAGACCTGAGCCAATGGGGCATGGCCAGTGGCAGGGGCGTGGCTAAGCAGGGAGGGTCAGTGGCTGGGCAGGAGAGGTGCAGGGAAAGGGGTGGAAAATGGGGGGTGTGACCAGGTGGGGGCATGGCCAGGGAAGCAGGCCAATGGGGTCATTGCTTGCTGGGGGCATGTCCAGGGGGCAGGGAGCAAGGGCAGCAGGGGGGGCAAAGGAGGTGGGTTGCTGAGGTGGAGGCGTGGCCAGCACAGGGCAGGCCCAATCAGGTGGGCCCTGGCTGGCAGAGGGCATGGCCAAGGGAGTCAGGGGCGTGGCCAGCAGGCAGGGCCAGGCCAGTGCGTGACAGAGGGGGCAGGGTCACCGGCAGGGCCAGCCGATGGGGAGCATCCCAGGTGGGGGGGTGTGGCCAGCGGGGCTGGGAGGGAGGGGAGGGTGAGCCAAGAGGGCAGATCCTGGCTGGGGAGGGGAGTGGTGGGGAGAGGGGTCATGGTGCAGCTAGGGAGCAGGGCTCAGTGGGGAGGGGGGCAGGGCTAAGCAGGCAGGGCATAGCCAGGCAGGGGGCATGGCTGGGCAGGTGGGGGCATGGCCAGCAGAGAGGGGGCACGACCACCCACAGCAGCCAGCCCTCTCCCCGCAGGACCCCCATTGCCTGTAAGGGGGAGTGGTGCGGTTTGGGGGCATGGCCTCCTCAGGGGGCATGGCCTAACACGTGCCCCCCTCCCCCCCCCCACGCAGTGGCGTCCTCCTGCGCAGCCTTGCTCTCCGGCAGCGCCTCAGGCAAGGGCAGCCAGGGCCAGAGCGGCCTTGCTGGGCGCCTGCTGAAGCCAGGCCCCAAAATGCTGCTGATTTGTCCCAAAAAACCTCGCCCCCCCAAACCCTTCCCAGACCCCCCAAACCCTATATCCCCCCCAACCCAGTAGCCCCCCCAACACCCAATATCCCCCCAAATCCTGAGACTCCCCAAAACCCAATAGCCCCCCAAACCATTCACAGACCCCGCCAAACTCTCTATCCCCCAACCCCCCCAATATCTCCCCAAACCCTTCTGAGACCCTCCCAATCCAATACCCCCCAAACCCTTCAGACCCCCCTGCTATCTCCCCCAAACCCGATAGCCTGCCCACCCCCAATATCTCCCCCAAACCCTCCCAAAATCCCCCCAAATCCTCCCAGAACCCCTGAAACACCCGTTATCTCCCCCAAAACCCTCCCCAGACCCCAACCCCCCAAACTCTCCCAGACCCTCTTGAACCCCCAAAACCCTGCCCAGACCCCCGAATGCCTTCAAACATTCCCAGACCCCCCTGAGCCCCCTCAATAGACCCCCAAACCCTCCCAAGTCTCCCTTGAACCCAATATCCCAAATCCTCCCAGACCCCCCTGAACCCCCCCAACATCCCCCCCAAACCCTCCCCAGACTCCCCTGATCACCCCTAAACCCTCCCCAGACGCCCCTGAAACCCCCACTATCCCCCAAAACCCTCCCCAGACTCCCCAGACCCCCCTGAAACCCACAGTATCGCCCCAAAACCTCAGACTCCCCCAATATCCTACCCAAACCCTCCGCAGCCCACCAAACCCTCCCCAGACCCCCCCAAACACTCCTGAACCCCCCTCTGGCCCCCTAAACCCTCCCAATAGCCCCCAAACTCTCCCCAGACCTCCCAGATCCCCCCAAAACCCTCCTGAACGCCCCTCCGCGAGTGACCTTCGATCTCTCACCTCTGCCTCCGGAGTGACCCCACCAGGTCCCCCCCAAGCTCGGCTAACTGGGCCCACAGCAATAAACGGTGCAGTGCAAACGGCTTCCGGTGCCTGTGCGGGGGGGGGGGGAACCCCCCCGCCGCACGGTCGCTCCCGGTTTCCCCCCGCTCGGCGCCACCGGTCACCGGGGAGAGCAGCAACCCCCCCCCCGCCGAAGGGGAGGAGCGCACTGCGCATGAGCGGCGCTTCAGCCGCCGGTGCGCATGCGTCAGACTGCGCCCGCCCCCGCGCCCCTGTGCCTTCCGCGCGGTCCTGCCGTCCGCCGGCCAGCGCATGCGCACAGCACCACCCCGGTTTCGCGGCGGGTGCAGGCACGGTGTCCTGCAGCCACCCCCTCCCCGCTTTGGAGGAAGGCGCATGCGCAGGATGCTGAAGGCAGCCCCCCCCCCTCCCCCCTCCCCCCACCGCGCATGCACACTCCCCTGGATACTCCCCCCCCCGGCCAGTTCGCGGCAGGAGTATGCGTGGTACAGTGCCGCTGCAAGGCTCCCACGGCTTCTGCGATCTGCGCATGCGCAATGTGCAGGAGCAGCACACCACCCCGCCCGCTCAGAGAGCGGCGTGTGCGCAGTGCGCAGGAGCAGCCTTCACCCCTCCCGCAACGGCGGAGAGTACATGCGCAGTGCGCAGGAGCCGCACACCACCCCTCCCGCGCAGCGACTCGCGCAAGCGCAGTGCCGGCGGCATCATGGTGGCGCGGTGGCGGCGACGGCGACCGTTTCTCCTCAGCGGCGGTGGGAAGGGGCCGCGGCCGCCGAGAGCCCGGGGACACCGGTGAGGCCTCCCCGAAGGACCCTGGCCCGCCGCCAGCCCTGGGCCCGGCCCCCGAGCACCTCTGAGGGCTACGAACTCCCCCGAAACCCGGCCCGGGGGTGCAAAACGGCCCAAACTGCCCGAAAACCTAGCCCGAGGGGGGGGGTCCAAAACGTCCCAGACTGCCCCAAAGCCCAGCTCGGGGGGGAGGGGGGACAAAATGGCCCAAACTGCCCCAAAACCCGGCCTGGGGGCAGGGGGGCAAAACTATGAGTAGGAATTGCTTTTTTTTTTCTTTTTGAGTTTACTAATATTGTGCATTTTTATCCGGGTCAAACAAGTCCGTTTTTACGGCTCCTCAAAAAGCTTGATTTTGGCAGAAGTTTTCCGAGAGTAAAAAATGGTTTTTGGAGCCCGTTTGGACACGCGGAAGAGAAGAGGCCAAAAACTTGCTAAAATCCTGTTAAAATTGCCCCAATATGCTAAAAATCTCCTAAAATCCACTAAGAACCCACAAAACCCCCCAACCCTCCCCCACTGCTAAAACCCCACACTTAAAACACTGCTCAAACCTGCTAAAATCAAAAACCTACTAAAACCTAACAAAAATGCAAAAAGCCACAAAACCCATCAAAACTTCAAAAACTGCAGAAAAAAAACACAAGAGAAATCTTCCTCACAAAACCCCCTTAAAACCCCCCAACCCCCGCCAACCCTCTAAAAAAAACCCCAAATCCACTAAAATCTAAAATTTACTTATTATGGTTTATTATTATGGTTTATTATCGGTTTTATGATGTCCTCAATACCAAAAACCTGCAAAACTCGAGAAAAACTTCCAAAAGAAATGAGAGGGGAGGAAAACACTGCAAAAAGGTCCTTTTGAGATGTTATTTTAGAGGGTAAAAATGCTGTTTCAAGGACATTTGAACGACCGGGTCCCCCAGATGCCTGGGCCCCCTGTACCGGTCTGGGGGGAGACCAGAGTCACAATTTAACATTTTTCTGTTTATTTCTGCTTTTTTGGGTGCAAAACCAAGGATTTTTTCCACAGAAAAACAGAGGTTTCCGGGGGGGGGCAGGGCCGGTCTGACACCCCCCCCCCCGACGTGGAGCCTCTCTAACCCCACTGGAGAAGGGGGGAAATAAGGCTTTTTTCTCACTTTTTGAGGGAATTTCCACATTTTTCTGCTTCCTGCCGGTGCTCGGGGCAAGTTGGGGGGGGGGGGGGAAATGGTGCCGCTGGTTCCTCACACGGGAGCGAGGCTGCCATCGCTGGGGGAGGGGGAGCGGCACCCTCCTTCCCGCGCTGCGCTGCCATTGGCTGCACCATGCGTCCCTCAGTGCCGCGCACCCTTTGGCTGGCACCACTTGTCGTGCATGCTGGTTGGCCGCCGCCCACAGAGGAGGCAGGGCGCGCAGCCGCTGTGACTCATACGCCAAGTGGCACTGCCGGGACGGTTGCACCTGTGAGGGGCCCAGGCGTCCGGGGACTCTCCAGCCCCTGTATGGGGGCCCTGACACCTCCGTTCTCTGTACACGAGGGGTGGGGGATCAGCTATGGAGGGGGTGCCTGGACACCTGAGTCCCTCAGGAGCCCCTGGACTGCCCATCATCATGTACAAAGGGCCCAGGCATCCTGGATGACCCAATTCTGCAAGGGGCCTAGGTGTCCGAGGGGCCCAGGCATCTGGAGCGAGCCAATTCTGCAAGGGGCCCAGGCATCCAGGAGTGACTTGATTCTGCAAAGGGGCCCAGACTTGATTCTCCAAGGGGCCCAGGCATCCAGGAGTGACTTGATTCTCCAAGGGGCCCAGGCATCCAAGGGCAACACGATTCTCCGAGGGGCCCAGGTGTCCATGGGTGACCCAGTTTTCCATTTTGCCGTTTTCTCCGAATTGTCGTTGATAAATGCACTTGCTGCTACAAGTTTTCTTTCTATGAGCTCAAACTAACAATTAAGCGCTTTCAATAATAATATATTTTCCTGGGTAATGTCCAACGTTTGTTGGAGGCGCAAGTCTTACCAAAGAGGCATCCCTGTTTGGGGGAGGGAGAAGGAGGCTCGCTCATCAGCAATCTCTGGTGAACAGGTCGGCGGTTCAATTTTCTTCCCTTCCAAAAAACTTTAGTGAGCTATCCTCTGTTTTATAGTTGCTGAAGGTGGCATGTGGAAGCGCAGCAGACATACTTCATTGGCCAGATTGCCATTTGCGTGGTTGTTGGGGGTATGCTCCCCTTATTTACATATCATTATGCAGCAAAGGGTGTGATTTTTAATATGGTAATCAGAGATAATGAGGCTAGGGATACTATAGGTCAACAGTTAGTCTGTGAACAGCAATTATTTTTTGGGATGCAACTCTTTGTGGTCAGGGGTGGACCGTGATACCTCCATATCGCTCCTTCCTCCGCCGTGCAGCTGGAACAAACTGTCTGGCCTTCACCAGCTGGTTTGTTACTCATGTTGCAAAAGGGTGGTGCACTTTGGCTACCACGTACTGTTTTTCCCGTGTGCCCCCTTATCTTTCTCCCTGAATTCTCTCTTGTTCCCACACCTGCCCCCTCCCCTGTGTTTACAGATGTCCCTTGGGACACCTGGGCCCATCATCCATTTATGGGACAGTGGGGGCCGGATGCCTGGGCCCCTCAGAGCATTCAGTTGCCCCCAGATGCCTGGGCCCCTTAGAGGTCTGGACCCCTCAGAAAATTGTGTCACCCCTGGACTCCTGGGTCTCTGGGACACCTGGGCCCCTCAGATATTTCGGTCACCCCCCGGACGCCTGGGCCCCTCAGCAAGTTGGGTCACCCTAGACACCGGGGCCCCTTGCAGAGTGGGGTCACCCCTGGATGCCTGGGTCCCTCAGATGCCTGGGCCCTTTGAGAACTGGCTTGTTGCCGGACACCTGGGCCCCTCAGAGAATTGGGTACCTGGATGCCTGGGTCCCCTGGGATGCCTGAACCCCTCAGAGTATTGGGGTGCCTGCGGACGCCTGGGACCCTTGGACACCTGGGCCCCTCGGAGAATTGGGTCACCCCTGGACACCTGGGCCTTTCAGACACCAGGGCCCCTCAGAGAATTGTGTCACCCCTGGATGCCTGGGCCCCTCAGAGAATTGGGTCACCCCCAGATGTCTGAGACCCCTGGACACCTGGGCCCCTGGAGGAATTGGGTCACCCCAGACACCTGGGTCCTGTGGATGTCTGGGTCTCTGGCAGAACACTCCATCCATCCCACCTGGCCCGTGGCCTCCAGCCCAGACACCAGGCAGGATTTGGGGCAGCTGAGGAGCATCTTGGGGTACTTGGGGAATCACCGAATGAGCATGTGGTGGGAGCAAGGGGAGCAAAGGGGAGAAGGAGATTCACTGCACGACTCCACAACTTGTCTCAAAGACTAGCATTTACTGCACAAGTTGCAACGGTGCAAAGCAACAATTCTTATCACCCAAAACTTAGTCCAACTGGAATATTTATTTTCTAATTATGCTAAAAGTTGTGCTAACAGCAACTGTTTAGTAAACAGAAAATCTAGCTAATTTAGACTAATTGTAACTACCCAAACGAATGACCTAGGCAAACTGATTCTGGTGGATTTCACCCACGTGTTGCCTCAGTGGCCAATGTACCCTCAATCCCAGGGAAGCAACTGCGGGAGGGTGTCCCCATCCCCGTCCCGAGGGGTTCCACAAGTTGGCCAACCTGCTGTCACCTACAAAGAGCCCAGGATGGCCTCTGGGGCCAACCTGTTTCTACCCTTCAGGGGAAGGTGGAGATGGAGTCACGAGGCCAGTTGCGGTTCTCTTCGTGCAGGTCTTCCCTAGCTCTTGGCTGCTGCAGGGTTCAGCTCTGCTCCATCATTGTTATGACCAACACACATGGGGTAGGTGGGTGGCCAAAGACCCCTTCAGCACTCCAGCACTGAAGAAAGTAGCTTGCCAATGACTGCTTGACTCTTGAGGTGGTGGTCTCAAGGAGACATCCCATAGCTGGGATGAGAAGGAGATGATTCCAGCCAGCAGTGATTAACACTGCCCCAGCTGTGAAAGCAGGTGGTGTCTCTCAAGGTCCTGACCAGGTGGAGATAGTCCAGACCACAATTAACACTCCCGAATTCTCTCCTGACTCCACATGCAGGCATGGTTCCCATGACCGCCCTTGGTGCCCTGGCCACCATGGCCCTCCTGCCTGGCAGCCTCCCACCAGTCCCCAGCCCCTGCCCAGCCCTGATCCTGTCCCCCCAGGGTTAGTAGAAAGCCATGCTCTGGAGTGTGCTGAGGTCTGGGCCCAGGCAGGGAGGCCAGGCAGGGTGGCCATTCCCTCCATACATGTACTGAGCCCAGCAGGCAGACAGAGCCGGTCACATTCAAAGATCACCCCTCACCAGGACCATGGTGAATGGCCAGTGCTGGAAATGGCTGGTACAAGGAGCTGGGTGTGGTAGGAGTTTCCTGGGACAGTTTCTTCTCTCTGTTCATGCAACAACCAGCTGGGCTGGATCTTCGCACTGAGACACCCTGCTTGAGGGCCCCCATGGGAGGAGGAGGGTCTACAGGCTCAGCAGATGGCCCCAGGACCTCCTCTGCATGCTCCCTGCCAGCCCTGCAGAGGGCCCAGCAGAGGGCTCGTCCTCCCCAGGCTCACAGCTGGACATTCAGTCCTCCAGGTGGGCATGGAGCCTTGTCTGGCAGTGACTTTTGGGGTAAGGACCAGCACACAGGGTGGGCAAGATTGTCTCAAGGACATGTGCTGGGGATAGGGCATGAGGGAGAGCAGCTTTGGAGGAAGAGCCCAACCTTCAGGCACTGCACCTGGAAGGATCTACTTTATTACAGAGATACTGTGAGGGAGTCAGCTTTGACCCAGTGTTAAACACAACTTTATATGGGCACCAGGTGAGACAGAGCAGTGTCAGTGAAGGTGGAATGAATCCAACCATTTGTGTAGCAACATGGTGACAAATAATAATAACAACAGTAATACTAGTAATAATAAAAATAAAGTGAACAAACAAAGCTCAGTCCTGGTACAGTACACAGTGGGAGTCATTTGTGGAGAGCAATGGCAATGTTACCACTGCTGAAAAATGTCCATGAAACCACTTTCCTCAGGGCATCTTTGAGCTCCTTGTTCCTCATGCTGTAGATGAGGGGGTTCACTGTTGGAGGCACCACTGCATAGAGAACAGCCACCACCAGATCCACAGCTGGGGAGGAGATGGAGGGGGGTTTCCCGTAGGCAAACAGGTCAGTGCTGACAAACAGGGAGACCACGGTCAGGTGAGGGATGCACATGGAAAAGGCTTTGTGCCGGCCCTGCTCGGAAGGGATCCTCAGCACAGCGGTGAAGATCTGCACGTAGGACAGCACAATGAAAACGAAACACCCAAAGACTAAACAGACACTAAACACCATAAGCCCAACTTCCGAGAGGTAGGAGTCTGAGCAGGAGAGCTTCAAGATATGGGGGATTTCACAGAAGAACTGGTCCACTGTGTTGCCTTGGCAGAGTGGTATTGAAAATGTGTTAGCAGTGTGCAGGAGACCATAGAGAAAACCACTGGCCCAGGCAGCTGCTGCCATTCTGACACAAGCTCTGGTGCCCATGATGGTCCCGTAGTGCAGGGGTCTGCAGATGGCAACAAAGCGGTCATAGGCCATGACAGTGAGAAGAGAAAACTCCCCTCCAAACAAGAAGACGAACAGAAAGACTTGAGCAGCACATCCTGAGTAGGAAATGGCCCTGGTGTCCCACAGGGAATTGGCCATGGATTTGGGGACAGTGGTGGAGATGGTGCCAAGGTCCAGAACAGAGAGATTGAGGAGGAAGAAGTACATGGGAGTGTGGAGGCGGTGGTCGCAGGCTACAGCTGTGATGATGAGGCCGTTGCCCAGGAGGGCAGCCAGGTAGATGCCCAGGAAGAGTGAGAAGTGCAAGAGCTGCAGCTCCCGTGTGTCCGCAAATGCCAGGAGGAGGAACTCATTGAGGGAGCTGCCATTGGACATTTTGCTATCTCCAGGCATGGGGGACTGTGCAAAGAAGAAAAGACATTGAGAATTTAGCAGAGACTTTTCAAGCAAAGAAACCCCCAAATGTTGCAGTTCTCTCTTTGAGCTGGAGGATGATCACACTCATATGTTGCCCTAGAAAGAAACCAGCCCCTGCTGAGAGCAGAAGAGTCCAGTTTCAAAGTGCACATCTCCAAACTTCTCACCCTTTCTCCAGGCACCTGAGGGAGCTCCCCACACTCCCCTTCTAGACAAGGACACACAGGACTCTTCAGCTGCCCATATACAGCCTCCCACCACCAGCTCCATACTTTCAGCATCTCTGCACCTTCCTTATGGGTCTCTCAGATATCACAGTGATGCTATGAGACAGTAGTGCCTTTCTAGAGGGCAGGTGGCAGCCTGGCAGGACACCACAGGGAAACAATCAAGGGACCATTAGGACTGAAGACAGGCTCTCCTTAAGGGAGAGTCAGCTCATTTCCCAGCCCCACAGACTGCATTTCCTGGAGCTCCACAGGTTAGAAGGGGGCTGGGGCAACCTCATTCCCATGCAGACCCCTCTGTTCCACAACTTGCAGCATCAGTGTCTGAACTGCAGCTGAAAACACCCAACCCCAGAAAGCCCCAAAACAAGAACAGGAGCATCGTGGAGAGGAGGGGAAACAAGGAGCAACACCATGATCCTGCTGCCAAGGGAGGCAAGGAGAGAGACAGAGAGGCATTCTGGAAAGCCTTCATCTTACCCAGCTGGGCATGCCACCTCGCAGATGGTGACATCGCAGGGCAGTCGCTCTCAGCCCCTCTGTCAGGCAGCATGAAATGGGCCTAGAGCAGGAGAGATGCCCCTCTCCTCTGCCAGAGGTCTGGCTGCAGAGGAGGTGGCTCATGCCCTGGAGTTCCCTCTCGTTCCCTGCCCATCTCTGCTGCCTGGAGCTGTCCCTGCTGCCAGCTCTTTCTCTGTCCCAACAGCTTCTCCCGGTCAGTGCTCACAGACCCCATCCCACCTGCTGTGTGCTCAGTTTTGCCCTACAGAAACCTCCTGGATCAGGGCACTCTCTAGGGGCATCTCTGTGCATGCACGTCCTAAGGAGCAGGTCACATAAACTCCTATGAGGCCACAAAGGTGATGTTGATGCTGTCTGTAGGCTAAGGTGGGGATGAAGCAACTTCCTGTGGTTTCTCACTGACCTGTTAATCTCTCAGAGTGAAGGTTAAGGAGTCCCACTTCCTTCAGAGAACAGAAAACTTGTTCCTTCATTCTCCCTGCCAAAATTAGGAAATTGAAAGTGCAGACACCTGAAGGAAAGCTCCTTCCCTTTCAAGTAGCCCTTCTCTTGATCTCCTCTTAAAAAGACCCTTGGACATATCCTGTGCATGAGCTAGAGTTGTGAGCAGCCCTGACCCACGCAGCACCCTCTCAGCAGGAGAATGAACCTGCCCTGACAGGGGATCACTCCTCTCACCCAAAGCTTCTCCCCACAACACCATGGGGAGCTCCCTGTGCAGCCTGGGTGCTGACCCTTGCAGACAGCAGAGTCACTGTCCTTGGCACACAGCACCCTGGGACACAGGGACACTGCTCTGAATCACAGCCCTGTGCAGACCTGTGTGTGCTCCCTGGCTTCACACCCCTGCAGCCACCCCTGGGAGAAGGTAGCAAGATGCCCTGTCCCTGTGATGGTGTGGCAGGGATGGCCTGCTCTGAAGCATCTCCTCCTCTGCCTCTGCACCGAAGGAGCCGGGAAAGTGATCCTTAAAAAGCCTATCAGTTATGGGATTGGATGGGTTCAGAAGATCCCTCCAGGAACCTCAGTAGCATTGCCCTGCAGCTAGAGACTTACCGTGTCAAGGGCTGTGAAGATTTCTCCCACAAGGAGCTCTCCTCTGTCCTCCCACTCCACACTGCCTTGCACTTCTCTCTGTCATGTCTCCTCTCATGTCAGCAGCAGCAGGCAGTGCCCGGAGCCCTGCTGCTCTTTGCAGAGGAGCTGCTCCTGCACACAGCTGTCTCTGGGCAGTGCTGCCAGGTTGCCATGAGCTCCCTCAGTCCCAGGAGCCTGGCCCTGCTCAGGAGCAGAGGCCCAGCTGAAGGCATGTATTTCTCTGTCCCTTGTGCTCCCTCCTCCTGGGAAATGTTCACTGCAATAAACTAAAATAATCACCAGTGGTCCCTCTCTAAACACTGAAGGAAGACTGATTCCAGCATTACAAATTGTCTAATCAGAGGATGGTTATCTGCAAGAGGTGGAAACGTCCCACTCTGGAAGCCCCTATTCCCATCTCTTAAGTAGGCAGGACAGGTAGAAAGGAGCAAGAAGGGAGCTCATTGACACATGGTTCAGGTGCTGACTCAGATGAGTCAATCTGGGCATCTCAATCTGGTTTGGAAGGCCCTGTGCTGGAGTGGGATTCAGCAAACTCCCGTGAACTCTGCAAACACACAGGAGGTGGGATTCCCCTTGCCCAAGCTGAAGTGTGCACAACACAGATGTCTGCATGGGAGCTCCTTGTTGAAGCTCCCATTGTAATTACCTGAGATGGAGGGTGGGAGTCAGTTATCTGGTGACACCTGGTGGCATTTGAAGAGACAGAGGTGGTCGAACACATGTGCCAGTGTCTGCTTGCTCTGGGAGACCCACATCCTTCCAGAGCCTGAGGTGGGGGCCAGGTGGGGAATTTCCTTGGCCATCTGAAATGACACTAGATGCCCACTACTATTAGAGCACCATTCACTATGATGCTGGGGGCAGGGCCATGTCAGATGCCTGGGGTTTCTAGCATAACCACATGGATGGGACCTATGGGAAAACCATGCCCCTTTGGAGTGGTTGCTGGGCAAACAACCCAGGTTATCTCAGGTTTTCCTACCTGTGCCCAGACAACTGAATCCCACCACTGCCTTTAGGGAAAGTCCATCCCGTCTGCATTCGAGCATGCTGCACATCACACCAATGTCTCCACTCTAGTCTCTGCACTCTCAAACACTTCTTGGTCTCCGCCCTCTGAACCTCTTCTCACCCCCCAGGATGATATGAACAGGAACTGGGCTAATGATGACCTCAGGGTGCCAAATCACAGGCTGCCCAGTGCCAGGGACTTCTTCAGGGGCACCTTGTCCTGCCTGGAGATCGCTTCACCTCTGTCACAGGCCCCAGGCTGCTACAAATCAGCTCAGGCAGCCAAAACCTCTCTTGCCATTTCTGCACAGTCCAGCTCTGTTTCTCCTTGGCCTTGGGCACTGCAGGCTTTGCTATCTCAGTGGGAACCTCCTTTCACCATCACATTGCCACCTGCTGTCTATGCCAGCATGGCTCTGCTCTGAAGTGGGGCCATTGCACACACAGTGTCTTTGGCTCTTGCTAACAGGTTTCACCATGACCAGTCTGCTCTCTGTGCCACAGCTGATGCTCTGCAGCCCTAATATATGCAAATGTATGCAGCCTGGGGTAGAGGCAGGAGCAGACGGAGATGCGCAGGCTGTCACAGGACTGAAACATCATTGGAATGACTGAGATGTGGTGGGATCACTCAGGACTGGAGGGCAATGCTTTTGGGTACAATGTCTTCAGGAAAGACTGTCAGAGAAGATGAGCAGGGAGGATGCCTTTTGTGTGAAGGGGCAGCTCGGATGTGTGGAGCTCTTCCTTGGGAGAGGCAAGGGTTTGGATGAGTGCTTGTGGGTGAGCATCACAGTAGGGGTGACATCATGGTGGGAGCTACAGACCACCCAGTCAGGGTAAGGAGGTGGATGCAGTCTCCTTTAAGCAACTGGAGAAAGTCTGTGATCACAGGCCCTGGTTCTTGTCACGGGAACTTTAATCCCCCTGACATGAACTGGAAGGGCAAACAGCAGAGTGCAAGCAGGCCAGGAGGTTTCTGGAGGGCATCAAGGACAACTTCTTTGCACAGCTGCCAGATGGGCCGATAAGGGTGATGCTTTCTTGTATCTGGAAACTTCAAACAGGGAGGAAATGATCAGGGATGTGATAGCAGGACAAAGGCATTTGTTACATCCATCTTCAAAAAAGGCCACAAGGGCAACCTGGGGAGCTGCAGGTAGTCCAGCCTCACTTGGGTGAGGAGTGAGTCATGGAGTGAACCCTCTCCGATCACAGTTCTGGGCACATGAAGGAGAAGAAGGTGCCTGGGAACAGTTAGCATGGATTTATCCAGGGTAAACTGTGCCTCGCCAACCTGATTGCCGGCTATGAATAAATAACTGTATTTGTGGATGGAGAAGAGTAAACGTCTTTTTTCCTAGACTTTAGCAAGGTGTTTGACACTGTCTCCCACAATATTCTTGCGTGCACGTTAGAACGTTTCAGTCTAGAAGAGCAGACAACCGGATGGGTAAAAAGCTGCTTGAATGATCAGAGGCTCAGAGGGCAGTGGTGAATGGGTAGTACTCTTCCTGGAGGCCAGGGAGAAGTGGAGCACCCGAGGGTCTCTCCAGGAGCTTGTCCTGTTTATCATCTGTATTAGTTACACGGAGGATGCAACACTCATCATGCTTGTAGAAGACGCCTAACTGGAGGTGGGGGTGTGGGGGAGGCAGTCATATGCTTGAGGGCTGCCATTCAGAGGGACCTAGACAGGCAGGGGGAATGGGCTGTCAGGAACCTCATGGAATTCAACAAGGACAAAAGCCAGGGCTTGCACCTGGGATAAACCAACACCCCTCAGTGTTACAGGCTGGGGCCTGAGTGCCTGGGGATCAGCTCTGTGGAAAAGGACCTGAGGGTGCTGGGGCACAGGAGGCAAAACATGAGCCAGCAGAATTCCCTGGCAGCAAAGGCAGCCAGAGGCATCGTGGGCTGTATGAGCAGGAGCACAGCCAGGAGGTCAAGGGAAATGGTGATCGCCTTCTAGTCAGTATTCATTAGACTGCATGTAGAACACTGCATGCAATTTTGGCTTCCCAGAACAAGAAAGAGGTTGATAACTGGGAGCATATTCGGCTGAGGGCCCTCACAGTAGTCGGGGAGGTGGAGCACTTGCTCTGTGAGGAAATGGGGCTGGTTCAACTTGGAGAAGAGATGGCTTTGGACGGATCTCATAACATCCTTCCAGTGGTTGCGAGGAGGTCATCAAGAAGATGGAGCCAGGCTCTTCACCAGGATGCATGGTGGGAGGACAAGAGACAATGGGCATAAGTTGGAAGAAGAGACGTCCATGCAGGAGATAAGGGAAGGCTTTTCCACTGCGAGGATGATCAAGCACTGGAAGTGGTTGCCCAGAGAGGCTGTGCAGTCTCCTGCCTTGGAGGTTTCCAAGACCAGACGGAATGAAGCCCAGAGCAACCTGCTCTGACACCAGACCTGACCCTGCTGAGAGCGAGGAGATTGGGATAGAGACCTCCTGAGGTCCCTTCCACCCTGAAGGAGTCCATGATTCTTCCCACTCTCGATCTTCTCTTGTGGATGTCAGGGGAAGCACACAGGTACCCTGTGACAGTGGAAGCAGGCCAGCTTTCTTGTCTTCCTCCAGTCAGAATTGTTCAGATGCAGGGCTTCTTGGCAGGAATACACAAGACAGCCCTGATCAATCCTTTGCTTCACTTTTAATTTCCTTGTTTTTGTTTTTTTTTTCTTCCCCTACTTCTAATTTTGTCTCTTTTACCATCCTGATCCCTTCCCATATGATCAGCCCACTCCTGCTTACCCTTAACCCATTGGTGCTCTTCTGTTTATTTATTTTTTTGTTTGTTTTGTTTTGACACAGGAGCTTCAGCCTCGAAGGATCTCGAGAAATTCAGGTGATTCGGACAACAGATACCTCATGAAGATTTACAAGAGAAGTGTCAAGTCCTGTCCCTAGGCAGGAATAAACCCGTCCATGAGGAGAGGCTGAGGGACCTGGGTTTCTTTAGCCTGCTGAAGTGGAGGCAAAGGGCAGTAGAGGAGGAGCCTGTGACTGCTTGAAGGGTGGTTTCAGAGATGAGGGAGCTTTTCTTCTTAGAGGGAAACAGCATGAGAAGGAGAAAAAAAACACAAACAGCAGCTTGTGGAGTTTAGATGTAACAGTAGGAAAAGAAAATGTCACTTGAGGGGTAGTGCTGTGGTGCTACAGGTCACCCAGAGGGAGTCCGTGATCAGCCTCTGGCTTTGTGTTTCAAGGAAAAGCAAATGAGTACAGGAAGACATCAGGAGAGGCAGGGAGATCGCAGGGTGAGAGCAAGGTGGGGAAGCAGCTTGGGTGTGTACAGGCTGCAGGGAAACAGGCACAGGCGTGGGAAAGCATAGGCCAGCCTGTGGTGGAGATGGCTGAGGGCACTGCCAAGGCTGAAAGCTCCCAATACAGCTAGGTTTTTGTCCTTTTGGCTATGGCTGGTGTCTCTGCCACCGAGGCCCACGAGAAGATGCCATTCCTTAAAGCACTGTAGCCTTGATGCCTCCTTGTCCCTTGGGAGCCCAGGAGGTGCTGTATCATGGTCCTGCACTCGGTGTTGTGCACCGCCACCCACACGCTGCTCCCAGGAAGAGCCCTGAGCAATGCGTGAGGGAAAGCATCACCCTACCCAGGAGGTGGCTGTCAGTGCCTCGTCACTGTGCTTGATAACACACATCAAGGTTGACTTGGCATCACAGCCACCCTCACATTGCCTTTGCACACCTGCAATCAGGGCCTCCAACTTTTGGCTCTAAGCAGCCCCTGGGGAGCCTATCTTGGTAAGGGCCCTCAGTGGGACCCATTAACACTCCAAGAAACTTTGGATTTTCTTCTGACTTTAACTTCTTGAGAGGTTGCTTCTGCCTCCTCTCAGTATCTGAAGTTCATGGGCTCAGCCCCAAATACACCAAGGTGTCATTAAAATGCAAAAACCCCTAAGGAGCCATGCCTCTTTCCATAATTTTCTTCAGCTCTTCGATTCTTGTGTCGCTAATTGGAAAGCTTGCAGGAGTGTATTTACAAGAGAAAGATTTCAATGAGCACCTGAAAAAGAAAGATGTCTGCTTCTTAAGCTTTCTTTGTTCTTCAGCTTTCAGAATAAGCGATACCCACATTCTCCAACTGATATTGATCCAGAGCGTCTCCTAATGAAGTCTGGACAGGTAGGAAAAGCAGTATTTTTGATAGGAGCCGTGTTTGGAGAACCTTCCTCCCCAGCTCCCCAGCCCTGCCATTTCCCTCATCAGCCACTGGGGACTTCACATCACTCCTGTTAAAATCTAACCTTTTGCCACTCAAGGCTGTAGCTGAATGGTACAGCTCATGTGCACCAATTCCCACCTGCTTTCCTTGGAGAACTAGCTGCAAGCAGAAACAGAAGGTTTCATCTTAATTGCAAACAATCAAAAACAAACATCATCCAGTGTCATAAGAAATAAAAGACACTTCTCAACTGTATGTGAAGTCCGGGTTGCCTCTAGTGAGGTGCACAGTCTACAAGGAATAACCTTCTTTGAAAAGTTCTTCACAAATAGATAGGAAAGGATATACCAAAACACAGCAAAGGAGCTGGCTGGAAAACTGGAAACTGGAAACTGCATATGCCCAGATCGTCTGATGCAAAGATGACTTTAGAAATGATCAATTTAATCAGATGATGTGGAAATATGTGAGAGAGCACTGAGATTACATCCAAAGCCTAATAGACAGAGCAGTGGAAACACAAGGTCAAGGGCAGATCAAGATTTCTTCTCCCCAGATTCATACCCTTCCTGAAGATTTCCACTATTTCATCATAGGAAAACATTGACATTAAAATGAGCTGAGGAAAGTGTGCTCATATTTTTGAAATGTTGAAAACAGTTCTTCCCCTTTCCAGGCAGAGCTCGGGGTCCAACCACAAGCACCCAGTGGCAGTGGGAGAGGCCATGCTGTCTCTGAGGGACCTGCCTGGGCCTGGCAGCTCTCACAGGGGACCTGCGGGAGACAGGAGCCCCTTGGAACTGCGGAGGGAGGCTGGGCAGAGGGGACCAGGGCACCTGCAATGGCACCAGCCATCCATGACCCTGTGAATGCATCCAACCCCAGCTCTGAAAATCACTTTCCCTTTCAAAAAACCAAAGAATCTCCCCAAAAGAGCAGTGTATCAAAAAAGAACCAAACAACAAAGGGCAATAAGAACACAAAGAAGTTGCAAAAGATGAAAAGTGTAAGGAAACATGTATATTTTTTGCTTTAGATAATATATTTAATTTCTTTCTTGTTTCTTTTTTATTGGCAGTTTCTAAAGATTTCTTTTATAATAGGGCCTACACTATTAAAAAATGATATTTTTGTGTCTCGCACAAGTCCACTGCCCTCAAACCACTCCCTGCACTGGATCTTCTTTGACACTCCTTAATCTTTGCACACAGTGAGTCGCACCACGAGGTGTCGAGCTCTCACAACTGATAGAGGGAAGCAGCCTGATCAGCTTCAGTGAAAATGCTCTATTTATCAATGGCCTAATTTGCACCAATCTCAACGTACCTGTGTTACAGTGATGTCTTAAAGGAGTCCCTAAACATCTAGCCACAAACCCTTTCCATTTCCTGCATGGTCATGAAGTGTGACTCCATTTTAGGCGACAACAGGAATGGGAATTCTCTCACCTGATGCCAGACCCCTTCAGTGCAGGTGTCCCTGGCTAACCCAGCTGTCTGGACTTCCCTTTCTAGTCAATGGAAAGAAAAAGGTTGTCCCACTGAGAGGTCTTGAGATGCTTCTCCTGGTGACCAGCTAATGCTCCAGAAACGTTCCCATTGTTCCTGGGTCACATTTCCCAGCACCACATGGGAACACAGCTACACAGGGCATCTCAGGCAGCAATGGCCACTGTACGTGTCTATAGAGCACTGAATGTAAAGTTCTCATCATTGGTTGAAATCTATGCAAAAAATAGCTCTCTGCAAGAACTGAAAAAAAAATCTTCATTTTCAGAACTTCAAACCGTCTTTATCAATTGTAATGAATATTTTCTTTCTTCTTGATTGGTAGCACCATCTGCATGCACTACAGAAATTATTCTATGTGAGGTTACGTGTATATATATGTATATGTTATTCTTCATGATACGTTTCCTGGCAGCACTCTGAATGGAGAAACTTGGTTCTGAGAAACTACTGTATTCCAATTGACATGTCTCCTCTCTCTTCTTCTGCCTCTCTGTGCTCTCTCCCTCTGCCTAGTCTGTCTTTACAGAGGCCTCATGGCCCCTCTACCCTCCAGGGAAGTCTGCTGTGGGATCCTGCCAGGCACATCCTGAATGAGCTGGAATCAGCTCTCCTGCAGCCCTGGGCTGTGCCTTGGCTTTTTGTCTTACTTCTCCACCATCTCATGATCACTGAAGCCATGGTTGCCCTCAGCCTTTACATCCCCATCTGGTTCTGTTTTGCCTGTGACTGACAGAGTCCAGCTGTTGTTGGCTCATTGATTGCCTGTGCCAAGAAATTGTTTTCAACACTCTCCAGGAATCTCCTGGGCTGCTTGTGCTCAGGCCAACAGCACTTGGCCATGAGGCTTCCCCCAGCTGCCTACACAAGGTTTCAGCTGCTTCCCTTCCCTCCTCAGGCAGTTGTTAGCAAACACTACCAGAATGTCACCCAGACTCATGTGTCTTCTTATCCTTACTACGAGGTCTCAACTGACTCATCACCTGCTCCAAGGAAAAGCCTTGTGCACCCCTTTGCACAGAGCACACCTGCACGTCCTCACCATCCCAGCCTGCCTTCCCCAGGAGCCCAGTTTCATTCAAATGAGCTGTCCCACCACGTGTGTGTAATTCCATGGGGATAGGGGAGAGGGAGGTGCCAGTAAAGGGACGTGGCTGGGATGTTGACTGTGGGGCCCAGAAGAGAGGACGACTCAGAAGAGAGGCAGGGGAGAACAAGATAGAAGTGACACATGTGCAGTGTTGATGATGAGGTCACCTCTGGTACAGGAACCTCATGGGCTGGGTTCTGGTAGGAGCCATTCTGAGGACAAGAAGAGAATCACAACACACCTCATCCCATCAGAGATGATATATGGGCGGGAGGACAGGGAGAGGCAGGCAAAGGGGACATGGCTGCAGTGCTGATTGTGAGGTCACTTCCACTGCAGCAGCCTGATTGGCCCTCAGCAGATGTGCTGGCCAGCAGGCTTTGGGATGTCACCCAGCACCTCAGAGAATCCACCCAGCAGAAATGACTGCCCTGGGGAGAGTAGGGGAGGGAGTGATGCAGGTGACAGGGACCCATCTGGGTGCTGATTGTGAGGGCACCTCTGCTGCAGCCACCCCACCAGCCCACGCCCAGCAGGCAGGCAGGCACAGCTCATGGCCACCCTGCTCAGGACTAGCCCTCTGGAGCAGACCTGCCACCAACCTGCGCACAGCTTCTCACCTAGGTCTCCTCTGAGCCCAGCGTTCTGCCCCTGTAGCCCAGAGACACCATGGACATTATCTGGAGGCTTCCTTTGGCAGATCAACCTTTCTAAAGTAGCACATGATGTATTATTACCAGCCAGAGGGGTTTTTTTTATAGTGTGATACCAAGAAGGAGTCTTTCTGCAGGCTCCAATGTACACTTTGATGATGGGTGGGAGAGCTGAACTGTGCAAGGCCTGCTGGGACAGCCCTGGACCATGCTACAAGGAACTGACCCTCACTTGCTCTTGTCCACACCTCACTGCCAAGAGGGGATCTTTATCTGAATTAGCTCAAATCCACGCTTGGGATGTCATCTCAGAGGGGGTTGGTTCTCTTGCAAAGAAGAGTCCATGAGTGAGCTAATGCCAAGGCTATGCCTGAGCTGATCAGGCAGAAGCTTTAGAAACTGCAGGACTCAACCAGCTCAGTGACACATTGCAGGAATGAGATGCAGATGGGAGCCACGACACTCCAGAAGCCCCCAACGGTCATGGAGGGGACTCTCTGCTATTAGCAGGATCAGGGGTTTCTCAAGGGCTACAGCCACCAGCACCACCTTCCAGGACTCACAGACCCTGCAGAGATGGTTGGTGCCTGGCACTGAAGCTCACGGTGCCCCCCATCCCATGTCACCGTCCTCTCTCAGGAACACTGCTGGGTGCATCACTCCCTGCCCAGGTGTGGAGAGGAGCTGCTGGAGGTCTTCTGTTCTCATGTCTGCTGCCCCTGGCTCAGCAATGGCATCGGCCATTGGAAGGGATGGGGAGGGTAACCTGAAGGGCTTCTGTAAGGACATTGGCAGTATAAGGCAGCCATCCAAGGAAAATGTGGTCTCCCTGCTCAGTGGGGCAGAGAACGTAATGACAAAGACAGGGAAAGGCTGAGGAGCTCATTGCCTCTTTTACCTTGTCTTTTCCTGGTATTGTCTACTGCCAGGCCTCCCTGGCCCCCCAGTCCTTTGGCAGCATCTGTGTTAGCAAAGCCTCACCCATGGTAGAGGACGATGCAGCTGGGCACACACAAGTCCACGGGACCAGACATAAAACACCCCAGGGTGCAGGGAGAGGTGGCTGGAGTCATTACAGCGCTGCTGTTGATCATATTTTAAAGGTCATGGTAATCAGGGGGTTCCTGACGACTGTGAAAAGGCAGACATTGCACCCATTTTTCAGAAGAGCAAGAGGGAGGGTCTGGGGAATGACAGGCCGGTCATCTTCATCTCAGTCCCTGGGAAGGTGATGGAGGAAATTCTCCTGGAAACCATCTCCAAGCATAGGAAGGAGAAGGTTTGGAAGAGGCATCATGGGCTGACCAAGGGGAAACGGAAACCATGCCTGACCAACCTGATTGCCTTCTACCATAAGATGAATGCCCGTGTGCACAAGGGGAAAGCAGAGGATTTTTTGAACCTTCACTTCAGCAAGGCCTTGGACACAGTCCTCCAGAGTCCCTTATAGCCAAATTGTTGAGATCTGCCCTGGATCAATGGACCATAAGGCAGGTGGAAGATTGGATGGACCATTAGGCTGAAACGCTGTGATCAGTGGTACAAGTTCCAAGTGGCAGCCGGTTACTAGTGGCATTCCTCAGTGATCAACATGTGGGGCAGGACTGTTTAACATCATTATGAATGGCCTGCACAAAGGATAGAGCGCACTTTCAGCACCCTTGTGGACAATGCATAAGTGGGGGGAGCCCCTGGGCAACCTCATCTAGTTCCCTCTGCATTGACCAGGGCAGCTGGTACTAGATGATGTCCAGAGGTCTCGTCCACCCTAAGTGCTGTGATTCAGTGAACCATTCCCTGGAGAGCTCTGTAAAGAGAGAAGAGGCAGAGGAAGAAGAAAGGACAGAGAGGCAGAAGAGAGCTGACACATGACAGTTTAAATAAAGTAGTTCCTCAGAACAAAGTTTCTCCATTTAGAGTCTTGGTAGCAAATGTATTTTGATGAATAATGTGTGTATATATGCAAGTACACTCGCATAGAGAGGCTAATTCCTGCAGTGCATGAATATGGTGCTGCCAATTAATAAGAAAGAAAAAATTTATGGCAATGGTAAAAACTGTGTGAAGCTTTGGAAATGAGGATTTCTTGTCAATTGTTGCAGTGAGTTATTTTTTGAGAAGATTTCAACTTATGACTAGAATCTCCTTGTTGGGCTTGATTCATTTGACCACATAGAGAGGTTATTTCTGCCTGAGATGCCCTGGGGTAGCTGTGTTGCCATGTGGTGCTGGAAATTTGGAGGTGGCTCCTGCGGGACCTTAGCTCGTCATTAGGAAATGTATCTCAAAACAACTCAGTTGAGACAACTTATTTCCCTCCATAGAGTAGAAAGGGAAGTGCAGAGAATGGATTTGACAGAGACATCTGCACTGATGGGGTCTGGCCTGGGGTGAGATCAGTCTCCTCCTTGTTGTCCCCGAAAATGAAGTAACACTTCGTTGACTGTGCAGGGAATGAAAAGGGAGTGTGGTGAGATGTTTTAGGGACTCCCTTAAAACATCACGGTAACACAGGTGTGTTGAGATTTGTGCCATCCAAAAGCAGAGCATTTCCTTGAAGCTGGTCACCCTGCTTTCCTCATCACTCTCTCAACACCTCAGAGTGCGATGTGCTCTGCGCAGAGTGAGGAATGGCATGGACAGCCATGGGCAGTGGGTGGTTTTCTGAGCGCTGGGCTTTGTGTCAGACACAAAAATATCTTGTTTAATGGTGCAGGCCTGATTATAACAGAAATGTTTAGAAAATGACATTAAAAATGAAACAAGAAGGAAATTAAGAAAAAGACTGAAAGTAAAAAAATATTTTGTCATACATTCCAGCTTTTACATTTTTTGTGTTCTTATTTTCTCTCTGGATATGTTCTGTTTTAGTATACTAGTCTTTTGGGGCGATTATGCATTATCTTTTTGTCTGAAAAGGAAAGAGATTTTCAGAACTGGGGTGGCATGGACTCGGAGGGTCACAGATGGCTGGTGCCATTGCAGGTGCCCTGGTCCCTCTTCCCAGCCTCCCTCCGCAGCTCCGAGGGGCTGTGCTCTCCCGCAGGTCCCCTGTGAGAGCTGCCAGGCCCAGGCAGGTCCCTCAGAGACACCATGGCCTCTCCCACTGCCACTGGGTGCTTGTGGTTGGACCCCTGAGCTGTGCCTGGAAAGGGGAAGAACTGTTTTCAACATTTCAAAAATAGGAACACACTTTCCTCAGCTCGAATGATTGGCTGATTTTAATGTTAATGTTTTCCTATGATGAAATAGTGGAAATCTTCAGGAAGGGTATGAATCTGGGGAGAAGAAATCTTGATCCTTGCGCTTGTGTTTCCCCTGCTCTGTCTATTAGGCTGTGGATAAAATCTCAGTGCTCTCTCACATATTTCCACGTGTCCTGATTAAACTGATCATTTCTAAAGGCATCTTTGCATCAGACTCTCTCTGGGCACATGCACTTCTCATATTTTCCCAGTTTTCCTCCTCCCCTTGCTCTTTATCCATTCAGATATGTTTCAACTCTCCAGTTGCTGCTCTGAGCTTCTGTGAATCTGAAGCTTGCCTCATCTTTCAGCAGTCGTTTCTTCAGCCAGCTCCTTCACTGTTTCTATCCAGCCTTTCCCACCTATTTCTCAAGTACATTTCAAGGAAGGTTATTCCTTGTAGACTGTGGACCTCACTGAGGCAGCTTGGACTTGACATACAGTTGAGGATTGTATTTTATTTTTTATGACACTGGATCAAGTTTATTTCTGTTTGTTTGCAATTAAGACAAAACCTTCTGTTTCTGCTTGCAGCTAGTTCTTGAAGGAAAGCAGGTGGGAATTGGTGCACATGAGCTGTACCATTCAGCTACAGCCTTGAGTGGAAAAAGGTTAGATTTTTCACAAGAGTGATCTGAAGTCCCCAGGAGACTGATGAGAGAAGTGGCAGGGCTGGGGAGCTGGGGAGGAATATTTTCCAAGGATGTCTGACCTCCAGGATGTTGTTTTTCCTACATGCCCTGACTTCATTAGGAGACACTCTGGATCTATATCAGTTATAGAATGTGCATATCACTCTAGTTTGTAAGCTGAAAAATAAGGAAACCTTTAAAAGCAGAAATCCTTTTTTTTTTCTTTCTTTTTCATGCTCATTTAAATCTTCCTCTTTTAAATACACTCCTGAAAGCTTTCCAGTTAGCCACACAAGAATTGAAGAACTGAAGGCAAAGGCAATGTGAGGGTGGTTCTGATGCCAAGTCAACCTTGATCTGTGTTATCAAGCACAGCGACCAGGCACTGACAGGCAGCCCCTGGGTAGGGTGATCTTTTCCCTCACACATTGCTCAGGGCTCTTCCTGGGGCCAGTGGGAGGGTAAGGGGGTGCACAGTGCCGAGTGCAGGACAACATTACAGCACCTTCTCAGATCCCTGGGGGCAAGGAGGCAACAAGGCCCAGTGCTGTAAGGAAACATCAGCTTCTTGTAGGTCTCAGTGGCAGACACACCAGCCATAGTGAAAGGGAAAAAGACCTCCATTCTTTTGGAGGCTTTCAGCCCGGGCAGTGCCCTCAGTCATCTCCACCACACGCTGTCCTAAACTGTCACAAACCTGCACCTGTTTCCCTGCAGCCTGTAAACACTCAACCTGTTTCCCCACCTTGCTCTCATCCCAGGATCTCCCCATCATTACTGAAATCCCTCTGTCTTTGCTGGCAACTCTTTGAAACACAAAGACCGGGGCTGATCACGGAGTCCCTCTGGCTGTCCACTTGCACCACAGCACTACCCTATGAGTGATGTTCTTGTTATCTGAAGTGCAGTCCGAACCTCTCAAGATGCAGTTTGTGGCTCTTTCCCCTTCTCATGCTCTTTCCCACTACCAAGAAAAGCTCCTTCATCTCTGAAACCACCCTTCAAGCAGTCACAGGTGACTACTGTATTGGTCTTAGCCACTTCAGCAGGCTAAAGAAGCCCAGGTCCCTCAACCTCTCCATACAGGTGACATGCTTCAGGCCCCCAACTCCACCTGGGAAGACCTCCTCTGCACCCTCTCTAGCTGCTCCCCATTCCTCCAGCACTGGGCAGCCTACACTGGGACACACTATTCCAGACATGGCCACAACAGTGCTGAGTGGAGGGGGATAAGAACTGCCCTTGCCTGGGTGGCCATGCACTTCCTAACACAGCCTTGTATGCAGCTGGCCTCATTTGTGGTGAGCACACACCACAGGCTCGTATGGCATCCCCCGTAACGTCCAGGGCTTTCTCCTCAGGGTCACTCCTCTGCTGGTCAGGTCTCTGCCTGTCCTGATGCATGTGTTGTTCTGCCCTGCTGATGAGCCTTTCAAACAGGACCGGATGCGGGGTATACCCCTGCATACCCCACCTTCACCTGGCTTCCTGGTCAAGCATGACCCATTCATGAGAACCCTCTGAGCTCCATCATCCAACCAGCTTTTTGCCCCTCTGCATGTCTACTGGACATCCACTACTCTCCTCTCCTCCACAAGTGCAGGTCTTTTATCACAGAAGGCAATCAGGTTGCTGAGGAATGATTTACCTTGAGTAACTCCATGCCGACTGTTCCCAGGCACCTTCAGGATGTGCCCAGAAATGTGATCAGAGAGGACTGGCTCCATGACACACTCCTCACCAACGTGAGGCTGAATGGCCTGCAGCTCCCCAGGTTGTCCTTGTGGCCTTTTTTGAAGATGGGCAGAACCTCTTCCTTCTTCTGCTCATTGGGACCTCCCCTGATCTCTACAACCTTTCAAAGATGACAGCGAGCAGCCTTGCTGTCATAGCAGCCAGCTCTCTCAATGTCCATGGATGCCAACCATCCAATCCCATAGACTTCTCTGGGTTGAGTTCTTGCAAGTCATTCCTCACTCAAGACTTTGGCACTGCGGGTTGTTTTTCTCCTCAGGAGTCCTGACTCTAGGCACAACACCCTGGGAGACCTTGTTGGTGAAGACGGAAGCCAGGAAGGACTTGACTTCCTCAGACATATCTACATCTGCTTCTACTAGAATCTCTGGCCCATTCAGCTGTGAGCCCACATATTCCTTTTTTATTCTTTTACTGTTATTGAAGCAGTAGCAGCTCTTCTTCCTGTCCTTCACATCCCCTGCAAGCGTCTCTATTGCAGAGGAGCTTTGGCTTCCTTAACACCATCCCTACTTTGCTGGACAATATTTCTAAATTCCTCCTTTGCAGCCTCCCCCTTCTTCCCCTTTCTGTATGCTGCCTTATTGCCCTGGAGCTTATGTGCGAGTTCCCTGTTTAGCCATGCTGGGGTCCAGAGATGGCTACTAATTTTACAAACTGTTTGTATGGAGCATTCTTGTGCTTGACGGGTGCTTAATGACCTGCTGGCTTTCCTGAGCTCCTCTGCTGTTCAGAGCTGCCTCCCTTTGTCCATCCCATGGAAGAGCTGCATACATCCAAGCTACCCCTTCACACATAGGGTATCTCCCTCCTCATCTTCCCTGGTGGTCTCTCCTGTAGAACTTGTACCCTGCCATTGAAAGACTCCAGTCATGTGAGTGATCCCACCTCATCTCAGTTATTCCATCCATGGGGCAGTCCTGTGACAGGCTGCATATGTTTGCATATATTTTGGCTTCAGCATCTCAGCTGTGGTGCTGACTGAAGATTTGTCACAGGGAAACATTTTAGCAAGGACCTCATGTATGCAAAGGCTTTGATTGCAAGTAGTGACATGCTGGCATGGATAGCAGGTGGCAATGAAACGGTGAAAGGAGGTTCCCACTAAGAGAGCAAACCCTGCAGTGCCCAAGGCCAGGCAGAAACAGAGCTGGACCGTGCAGGAATGGCAGGAGAGGAGTTTGCTGCCTGAGATGAGTCTGCAGCACCTTGGGGCCTGTGACAGACTTGAACCGATCTCCAGGAAGGACAAGGTGTCCCTGAAGAAGTCCCTGGGCCCGGGCAGCCTGTGATCCAGCCACCCTGAGGACATCATTAGCACAGTCCCTGTTCATGTGATCTTGGGGGATGAGAAAAGGTTCAGAGGGTGGAGAGCAAGAGGGTTTGCGAGTGCAGAGACTAGAGTGGAGACCTTGGTGTGGTGTGTCGCCCATTTATGCAGTATGCTTGGATGTGGACAGGATGGACTTTCCCTAAAGGCAGTGGTGGAATTCAGTTGTCTGGGCACAGGTAGGAAACCCAAGATGACTTGCGGCACTTACCCAGCACCACACCAAAGGGCCATGGCTTTGCTGTGGGTCCCATGCTGCATCTACTAGACACATGTGGTTTTGCTGGACACCCCAGGCACCTGACACGGCCCTGCCGGCCTATTTCTATGTCATTAAATCAAGTGTCTGCACTGAATTGCATTAGCTGTTTGTAACATTGGGATCTTCATATGTCTCAGCTTCATAGTGAGTGGAGCTCTAGTAGTAGGAGGCACCTAGTGTCATTTGAGACGGCCAAAGAAATTCTCCACCTGGCCCCCACCTGATGCTCCATAAGGATGTAGGTCTCCCAGTTGCTTGATCAGAGCAAGCAGACACTGGCACATGCCTTGGACCACCTGTGTCTCTTCCAATGTCACCAGGTGTTTGTGTGTGAGCAACTGACTCCCACCCTCCATCTCCAGGGATTATAAATGGAGCTTAGGCAAGGAGTTTGCGTGCAGAGTGCCCACTTCAGTTTTGGCAAGGGGAATCCCACCTCCTGTGTGTCTGTGGAGTTCACGAGAGTTAGCTGAATCCCACTGCATTCCAGGGGCTTCTAAATGGGCTTGAGATGCCCAGATTGACTCATCTGGATCAGCATCTGAAGCATGGGAAATTGAGCTTCCTTCTTGGCCCTTTCTAGGTGTCCAGCCTAGTTAATATGTGGGAATATGGTTTTCCAAAGTGGGACATTTCCCCTTCTCGTAGATAACCATCCTCTGATGAAACAAGGGACAATGCTGTAATTGGTCTTTCTGCATTATTTAGAGAGGGAGGAAAGGTGATTATTTTCGTTTACCTCAGTGAACATTTCCTGGGAGGAGGGAGCACAAGGGACAGAAAAATTTGTACCTTCAGCTGGGCCTCTGCTCCTGAGCAGGGCCAGGCTCCTGGGATGGAGGGAACTCATGGCAACCTGGCAGCACTGCCCAGAGACAGCTGTGTGCAGGAGCAGCTCCTCTGCAAAGAGTAGCAGGGCTCCAGGCACTGCCTGCTGCTGCTGACATGAGATGAGACAGGATAGCGAGAAATGAAAAGCAGTGTAGAATGTGAAGACGGCTGACAGTTCATTGTGGGAGAAATCTTCACAGCCCTTAACACGGTAAATCTCTGGCTGCAGGGCAGTGCTACTGAGGTTCCTGGAGGGCTCTTCTAAACCCAGCCCAACCCACATCAGTTTTTTAAGGATGTCTCTCCTGGTTTTTCCTTAGCAGAGGAGGGGGAGATGCTTCAGAGCAGGGATTCACCTCCACACAGTCACAGGGATAGGGCATCCTGCTCCTTTTTCTTGGGGACAGCTGCAGGGGTGTGAAGCTGGGGTGTGCACACAGGTGTGTCCAGGGTTTTAATTCAGAGCAGTGTCCTTGTGCACCAGGGTGCTGTGTGCCCGGGGCAGTGACTCTGCTGCCTGCAAGGGTCAGCACTCAGGCTGCCCTGGGGAACTCCCCACAGTGCTGTGGGGAGAAGCTCTGGGTGGGACAAGTGATCCCTGGCAGGACTGGTTCATTCTCCCTTTGAGAGGATACTGTGTGGGCCAGGGCTGCTCACAGCTCCATCTCACTCCCAGGACATTTCTGGAGGACACTTTCCAAAAGGAAGGTCAAGGCAGGGGATAAAAGAAAGGGAAGGAGCTGTCATGAGTCTATGCTTTCAGTTTTCTTCTCTTTGGGTGGAGTGAAATGGGACTGGATCTGTCAGGTTTAGACAGGGGACGGAGGTGCCAAAAGAGTGACACTGGGAGAGGAGCAGTTCTGGGAAGGACTCAGCAAATGCCTTCATCTACCACTCTGCCTACAGACAGAACCAGCATCACCTTTCCAGCTGCAGCAAGGTTTGTCTCACCTGCTCTGTAGCACCTGCAAACACGGAGGTGCCCTGGGCAGTGTCCTGCCCCAGGAGTTTGGTTTCTGCAGGGCAGAGCTGAGTGCCCAGTGGGTGGGATGGGGTCTGTGAGCACTGACAGGGGAGAGACATGGGGACAGAGAAACAGGTCTCCGCAGGGATGGCTCCAGGCAGTAGAGTCATGCTCAAAGTGTGAGAGGGAACTTTCAACTCCAAGGCCTCCTCTCCTCTCCCAGCCAGCACAGCCCTCTACTCTCAAGGCTGTGGGGTCCAGGGCAGGAGTCGTTTCCTCAGCAGCCGGACATGCAGGAGAGGAGACACTCCTGAGTGCTCCTCTGTCCCTCCCTGGCCCTGCCTCCCTGGGCACAAATATCATGGTATTGCTCCATGTTTCCCACCTGCCCATGCTGCCCTTGTCCTTCCCCTTGGGCTCTCTGGGCAGGGGAGTTTCTGATGCAGTTCAGACACTGACCCTGCGGGTCCTGCATTGCAGACGTGTCCTTGACAGTGAGGTGCACCTCCAACCTGTGGGTCTCTGGGCGATGCAGTGGGGGGAGCTGGGAATGAGCCAACACTCTCGTCAGGACAGCCCATCCTTAGGACATTCTGCCATTTCCCTGGGGTGTCTGGCTGGGCTGCAAGCTGCCCTCCAGAAGGACATAGCTCTCCCATTGCAGCTGCGTGTTATCTAGCTGCCCCAGGGGGAATCACAGAATCACAGAATCACTGAGGTTGGAAGGGACCTCTGGAGATCATCTAGTCCAACCCCCCTGCTCGAGCAGGGTCACCTAGAGCACATTGTACACGATCACGTCCAGGTGGGTTTTGAATATCTCCAGAGAAGGAGACTCCACAGCCTCTCTGGGAAACCTCTTCCAGTGCTCTGTCACCCTCACAGTGAAAAAGTATTTCCTCATGTCCAATGGAACTGTCTGTGTTTCAGTTTGTGCCCATTGCCTCGCGTCCTGTCGCTTGGCACCACTGACAAGAGTCTGGCCCCATCCTCTCGACACCCTCCCTTCAGATACTTGTACACATTGATAAAATCTCCTCTCAGCCTTCTCTTCTCCAAGCTAAACAGGCCCAGCTCTCAGCCTTTCCTCATAAGAGAGATGTTCCAGTCCCCTAATCATCTTTGTAGCCCTTCGCTGGACTTGCTCCAGTAGTGACACATCCCTCTTGTACTGGGGAGCCCAGAACTGGATGCAGTACTCCAGATGTGGCCTCAGCAGGGCTGAGTAGAGGGGGAGAATCACCTCCCTCGACCTGCTGGCAACACTCTTCCTGATGCACCCCAGGATACCATTGACCTTCTTGGCCACAAGGGCACAATCCTGCCTCATGGTTAACTTGGTGTCCACCAGCACTCCCAGGTCCTTCTCCACAGAGCTGCTTTCCAGCAGGTCAACCCACAGCCTGTTCTGGTGTGTGGGGTTATTCCTCCCAAGTGCAGGACCCTGCACTTGCCTTTGTTGAACTTCATGAGGTTCCTCTCTGCCCACCTCTCCAGCCTGTCCAGGTCTCTCTGAATGGCAGCACAGCCCTCTGGTGTATCCACCACTGCTCCCAGTTTTGTATCGTCAGCAGACTTGCTGAGGATGCACTCTGTCCCTTCATCCAGGTCATTGATGAAGAAGTTGAACAAGACTGGACCCAGTACTGACCCCTGGGGGACACTGCTAGCTACAGGCCTCCAACTAGACTCTGTGCCAGTGTTCACAACTCTCTGAGCTCTGCCATTCAGCCAGTTCTCAATCCACCTCCCTGTCCACTCATCTAGCCCACACTTCCTGAGCTTCCCTACGAGGATGTTATGGGAGACAGTGTCAAAAGCCTTGCTGAAGTCGAGGGAAGCCACCTAGATACCGAGGCCATGGACATGCTGCTGGGAGGCTGGATGTGGGCAGCTGGAAGGAGCCTGATGTGTTGCTGGCTGGAAGGGGAGGGCTGAGACCTGCTTCACATCCCCTCAGAAAGAGTGCTGATGGGCACTTTGCAAGTGCATTCCTCTGCTCTCTGCAGTGTCGTTTCTTTTTCTGGTAACACGAGTGCAACTGTCCACCACCTCCAAGGTGCGAGCACAGGGCAGCTGTGAAGAAGGCAGATGGACAGGCCAGCTCTGCTCCTTCTGCACTCAAGCCAGAGTGAATCCTTTTGCCTCTCTGGAATCACAGCTGCTCACTCTGAGTGCAGCAGCAATGCTGAGGATTTCTACCTCCAGGAATCCTCCTCAGGTGTGACAGGGTCAGCTAAAGAAAACAAAGAAAAGACTTAAAACTATTCATGAACTCACATAATTTACAACTGGGAGTGAATATGATGAAAAGCCCTTCTACATTATCAGTCAGCTAAAGAAAACCAAAGAAGCCTTGAAACTATTATGAATGACTGAGAGTGAAGATCCCTTCAACATTATGAGTGGATGAAATTTGAGTGGAACTGGGAATATAATAGTTTAGTCACCCCTGTTCCCATGTATGCAGTGCTGTAGGTCAGGGCTGATTCCTCTGAAGCCCACGGGCAGAGGCCCCTGCTCCTCATGGCAGACTCAGCCAGCACAAACCAGAGCTCAAGCCATGGAGCTCAACAAGGGTGCTGCTGAGATGGGGAGTGGTAATGTGTGTGTGTTTGGGGGAGATTATGAGAAAGATTTGCTCAGAGAAGTCTGTCCTAACTTAATGTGTCTTCTTCATCAGACAGTCCCCCTGTGCCCTAAAGGAGCAAATGTCCAACAGCAGTTCCCTCAATGAGTTCCTCCTCCTGGCATTTGCGGACACACGGGAGCTGCAGCTCTTGCACTTCTCGCTCTTCCTGGGCATCTACCTGGCTGCCCTTCTGGGCAACAGCCTCATCATCACAGCCATAGCCTGTGACCACCACCTCCACACCCCCATGTACTTCTTCCTCCTCAGCCTCTCCCTCCTCGACCTTGGCTTCATCTCCTCCACTGTCCCCAAATCCATGGCCAATTCCCTGTGGGACACCAGGGCCATCTCCTATTCAGGATGTGCTGCCCAGATATTTTTCATTGTCTTTTTCATGTTGGCTGAGTATTCTCTTCTCACAGTCATGGCCTATGACCGCTATGTTGCCATCTGCAACCCCCTGCACTACGAGACCCTCATGGGCAGCAGGGCTTGTGTCAAAATGGCAGCAGCTGCCTGGGCCAGTGGTTTTCTCAATGCTCTCCTGCACACTGCTAATATGTTTTCAATACCACTCTGCCATGGCAATGCCATGGACCAGTTCTTCTGTGCGATTCCGCAGATCCTCAAGCTCTCCTGCTCAGACTCCTACCTCAGGGAAGTTGGGCTTATTGTGGTTAGTGTCTGTTTAGTCTTCACCTTCACCTTTAAAGCAGAGGGAGGGCTCTGTTGCATGGGAGAGTGGAAAAGAAAGGGTGGCTTGCTCATAGGAAGACATCTATAATGAAGGACCACAAGAGAGTTGTCTGAATCCAGTCCACCACAGTGTTTCTGTGGGCACTTTCCCAGCACTCACTGACCATCTCTTGGCTGCCTGGAACTGTCCCCACTGGGAGCGCTTTCTCTGTCCCCACGTCTCTCCCCTGTCAGTGCTCACAGATCCCATCCCACTCACTGGGCGTTTGGCCCTACGGAAACCTTCTGACAAAAGGGCTGCCCAGAGGCATGTCTGTGTTTGCAGGATCTAAGGAGCAGGTGAGACTAAGCATGATGAGAATGATGAGAGCTGCAAAGGTGATATTGCTGCTGCCTGCAGGTAAAAAGATGGTTGAAGGAGCTTTCTGGGATCCTTGCAGACCTATTGATCCCTCACAGTAACACTGCACAACTCTCCTTCAGTCACCTAAGCCTAAAACATCCTTTTCAATTTGTGCCCTGCCGAAGATATAAAACAAAATCAGAGCCTCAGCAGAATGCCTTCCCTTTCAGGTAAGCCTGCCATGAGTGTCCCCTTGAAAAGTCCCTTCCAGACATGTTCTGGGGGGTGAGCTAGAGCTGTGAGAAGCCCTGACTCCCCTCTCGAAGAGAGAATGAACCTGCCCTGCTGGGAGTTACTCCTCCCACACACAGCATCTCCCTGCAGTGCCATGGGAAGCTCCCTGGGCAGGCTGAGTGCTGACCCTCACAGGCAGCAGAGTCACTGCTCCAGGCACACGGCACCCTGGGGTGCAGGGACACTGCTCTGAATTACGGCCCTGCACAGACCTGTGTGCACTCCTTGGCTTCACACCTGTGCAGCCATGCCTAGGAGAAAGGAGCAAGACATCCTCTCCCTCTGGCAGTGTTGCTGGGAACTCCTGCTCTGAAGCGTCTCCTCCTCTGCCTATGCACTGGAGGAACCAGGAGAGAGATCCTTAAAAAAACCTACCAGCCATGGGATGGGATGGCTTCAGAAGACCCCTCCAGGAATCTAAGTAACATTACCCTGCAGTCAGAGACTTACCATGTCAAGCACTGTGAAGATTTCTCCCACAGTGAGCTCTCCTCTGTCCTCCCACTCCACACTGCCTTGCACTTCTCATCTCATGTCAGCAGCAGCAGGCAGTGCCCAGAGCCCTGCTGCTCTTTGCAGAGGACACAGCTGTCCCTGGGCAGTGCTGCCAGGTTGCCATGACCTCCCTCCATCCCAGGAGCCTGGCCCTGCTCAGGAGCAGAGGCCCAGCTGAAGGCATGTATTTCTCTGTCCCTTGTGCTCCCTCCTCCTGGGAAATGTTCACTGCAATAAACTAAAATAATCACTGATGGTCCTGCTCTAAGCGCTGAAGGAAGACTGATTCCAGGATTAGAAATTCTCTCACCAGAGAGTGGTTATCTGCAAGAGGTAGAAATGTCTGGCTCTGGAAGCCCCTATTCCCATCTCTTAACTAGGCAGAATACCTAGACGGGGACAAGAAGGGAGCTCATTGACACATGGTTCAGGTGTTGATTCAGATAAGTCAATCTGGGCATGTCATGCCAGTTTAGAAGTCCCTGGGCTGGAGTGGGATTCAGATCCCTCCCATGAACTCCACAAACACACAGAAGGTGGGATGCCCCTTCCCAAGGTGAAGTGTGCATAACATAGGTGTCTGCATGGGAGCTCCTTGTTGAAGCTCCCATTGTAATCACTGGAGATGGAGGGTGGGAGTCAGCTGGTCACACACAAACACCTGCTGACAGTTGAACAGACAGAGGTGGTCGAAGGCATGTGCCAGTGTCTGCTTGTTCTAATGGAGTGACTATGAGACCCCCATCCTTCTGGAGCATCAGGTGGGGGCCAGGTGGAGAATTTGCTTGGCCATCTGAAATGGCACTAGATGTCTAATACCGCTAGAGCCCCACTAACTCTGAAGCTGAGACACAAGCAGATCCCTACAGTGCAAAATCCTGATGTAATTCAGTGCAGACACTTGATATAATGACATAAAATAGGCTGGAAGGTCCATATCGAATGCCTGGGGTGTCCAGCACAACTGCATGTTTCTAGCAGATACAGCATGACACTTACTGGAAAGCCATGCCTGTTTGGAGTGGTGCTGGGCAAGTGACCCAGGGCATCTTGGGTTTCCTACCTGTGCCCAAACAAATGAATCCTACCTCTGCCTTTAGGCATAGTCAGTATCATCCACATCCAAACATGCTGCACGCATGGGAGGCACATCACACCAAGGGCTCCACTCTAGTCTCTGCACTTGCAAACCCTTCTTGCTCTCCTCCTCCTGAACCTCTTCTTGCCCCCCCCCTCCCCCTGCAGATGATATGACCAGGGATTCTGCTAATGATGACCTCAGGATGGCTGGATCACAGGCTGCCCAGGCCCAGGGACTTCTTCAGTGTGCCTTGTCCTTCCTGGAGATCAGTTCACCTCTGTCACAGGCCCCAAGGTGCTGCAAAGTCAGCTTAGGCAGCAAACCCCTCTCCTGGCATTCCTGCACAGCCCAGTTCTGTTTCTGTCTGGCCTTGGGCACTGCAGGGTTTGCTCTCTTACTGGGCACCTCCTTTTGTACTTCAGCTTAGGGCAATAAGGCAGCATACAGGAAGCAGAAGGATGGTGTTAGGGAAGCCAAAGGTCCCCTAGGATATACACTTGCAGGGGACGTCACGAGCATGAAGAAGAGCTGTTACTGCTTCAGTTAGAGTAAAAGAACAAAAAGGAAAATGGTGCCTCACTGCTGGATTGGGCAGGGAATCTAATAACAGCAGATGCAGGTAGGTCTGAGGAGCTCAGGGCCTTCTTGACTTCAGTCTTCACCAACAAGGTCTCCCAGGCCATTGTGCCTAGAGTCAGGATTCCAAAGGAAAAAAAAATAACAAAAGGTGAAAGAGGGTTGAGTGAGGGATAACTTGCAAGAACTCAACCCATACAAGTCTATGGGACTGGATGGGTTATATCCAAGGACATTGAGAGAGCTGGTGCTATCGCAACAAGGCCAGTCTCTATCACCTTTGAAAGGTTGTGGAGATCAGGGGAGGTCCCAATGACCTGAAAAAGGAATATCTTGGGCCCATCTTCAAAAAAGGCCACAAGGACAACCCAGGGAGCTGCAGGCCACTCAGCCTCACTTTGGTGAGGAGTGTTTCATGGAGTGAGTCCTCTTGCAACACATTGGGCATGAGAAGGAGAAGAAGGTGCCTGGGAACAGTCAGCATGGATTTACCCAAGGTAAATCATTCCTGACCAACTTGATTGCCTTCTGTGAGAGAAGACCTGTACTTGTGCAGGAGAGGAGAGTAGTGGATGTCATTTGCCATGATTTTAGTAAGGTGCCCAAATAAGGCATTATGATAGGCTGGGTAGACAACTGGATGGGAAAAAAGCTGATTGGATGATTGAGCTCAGAGGGTTTCTGTGAATGAGTTGTGCTTTACCTGGAAGCCAGCGACAAGTGGAGTACGCACGGCTCTATACTGGGACCTGTCCTGTTTAACAGGTTCATCAGTGACCTGGGGGACACAACTCTCATCACATTTACAGATGGCACCTCATCAGGAGAACAGTCATAAGGTTGAGGGCTGCCATCCAGATGGAGCTCAGCAGGAGGGAGGAATGGGTTGCCAGGAACTTTGTGAAATTCAAAAATGCAGCAAATGCCAAGTCTCGTGCAGTTCTGGTCTCCAAGGGGAAAGTGCTGGCACTGACTAGACATTGGTAGATGACCACAGAGGCAACCATCACATAACCCAGATGGAGATAATACTCCTGTGTGCAGGGGAGCATCCAACCGTGTAGCACATCTGTCCATGCTTTAACAGCTCTCAAGTGCTTCTCCTAAAGGTCCAGATGCTGTAATGCAAGGATCCAAACAACAGAACACATTTCCTGCCTAAAAGTAAAAAGGAAGAGAACAGCACCAAGTCTCTTTATGCTTTATTTTCCTCACAAAAAGAAAGGCACAGAGGTACAAATAGAAGTGTTGAAATGCTTTTAGCGCCTACAGTGGGGCATTATAGGCTTCAACGTTGTTTATTTTGGTACATGTAGCCAACTAAAGGAAATGTTTATATTAATCTGTACTATAACTGTTCCTCTTAAGTACAATGAAAGAAAAGAAACACATTTCTTTCCCCCCCCCAATATATATATATAGTTGTGTTACACTCTTATAGAAGAAAAAGGAGGCTAGAAGAAGGGCATGATCTGCAGTCAGACTGATGCAGAGCCATCTCCTGGGAGCTACAGGGTCTTATGAGGAGATGAAAACCACAGTCTGAATCCCCCTGAGACCAGCAGGAGCTCTTGCCATGGAGAGAGGTTTATGAGCAGCGTTTTCCAGCTCCCTGAGCTGCCAGCAACCTCCTGACTGTTGAATTTAGAATGGAAGCTATGGTCATCATCTGATGTCCTTCAATCTAAAAGAATTGTGGATTTTCAGACGGAAATGACAGGAAGCACATTAAAACCAGGCCACCTCCTTACCATGAGTTCCACCTACCTCACTTGAGTCAATGAATCCTGTGAGACTAAGAAAGTGAAAAGGTGCTGGTGTGCATCTTTCTCCAGGGAATGTGGTACTAGCAAACAGAGCGGACGAGCCCAGGCTCTGAGCTGCTGACTTCTGCAGAGCACATATTCCTGCAGGCTCCAGGGGAGACCTTTGCCTGTATCCTGGCTCTCCAGCTGTTTGGCTACACAAACCCATATATATATATATATATATATATATATATATATACACATATATACATACATATATATATACACATATGTATATTTTTTTAAGCTAAAAGGATGGACAGCACATTTCCTTGGTTTTGAGTCACTTAAGGAATACTGTGTTTTAAATCAATATGACTATGAGTCTACAGATCTTTTTGGTGGAGGTTTGGTCCTTCAACTTGATCAGTAATAACTACATACTTTATTGGAACTCCAGTACCGAGTTTCAGCTTCATGCTTACTATTGCTATAAGCCTCCCTCCCCGACAAACTTTCCTTTGCTCTCCTCTCTCCCACCCCTCACGCTTACAACAGCCAAGACTGTTTACAAGGACCCAGCAGTTTGAATGAAGGGGACACAGACATTTACCTGTTGCAGTTAAGGAATGTTTCCTTCCGTCTAGTAGGCATTTGATGTGACAATTCATCTTCAGAACCCTGAAGGTGATTTCTCATCACTATACATTGCATCGTCTTTTAACATATGATTTGATCTGAAAGACAAGAGATGTTTGTTAACTTCCCCCAATTGTCCATACGCCTCACTTGCACTAGCACAGCTTCCAAATTGGAGCTGTACATTCTCTTGTATTTGGTGATTTAATGGGAACACGCTATATTCTTAAGTCTTCATCCTACCACACAGCACAGGAGACTGTACAAGTCTCTGCAAAGCTCTCCTGAATATCCTGATTTGGCTCAGTGTATTTCTCCAGTGATGAAAACAACTATTCTCCCAAGAAAAATAATATATGATGATCAGAAATGCCTTCTGTAGTTCCTAAACACATAAAGTATATATATATGTATGTATGTATATCCACATATATGTGTGTATATATGTGTGTGTGTATTTATTATTTATATAATTATTTATATTATTATTTATATATTTATAAATATATATTTATATATATATTATCTATTTATTTATATATATTTATATACATATTTCATACATATTTCATGACAGAGCACTTGTGTAGAACAACAGACTCCCCACACAATGGCATGAACTGTGGTTTTGTAGCTCTGTGCTGTGTGCGCTTCATTTCTACCAGCTGATAAGTGTTTGTTTTTAAGTGCAACAGCAGTCTCTTTCCTTCAGGGTCCAAAAAGTCACAGGCAAGCCAACCAAATCTCTGCTTGCATGAACTTGGTGATGAGTCCATTCAGTGGACTCAGGCATCCCGCTGGACCTATGGCAGTGGGAATCCAGCACAAGCCCCCCTGCCCAGCACAGCCTGGGGGCAGCTCAGGTCTCCCTGGAGAGCCCCAGCCCAGCAGGGAACAGCCCTGCAAGGCCAGCGCATTTCTGGCCTGTCATCTTCAGAGACAGAAGTGGCCTCACCAGCCATTTCACAGCCCTGTTGCTGCTGCTCAGCTGCTCAGACTGAAGTGACCTCACAGCTGCTTTGCTGCTGGTCTATCCAATACTCAGGCAGAAGTGACCTCACAGTCTACACTGAAGCCATAAACCTGGTTCTGGCCTATCAGCAGCGGAGACAGAGGTGACCTTCCGTGAACCTACAGAAACTGAGAGCCTGCCAATGGCCTACAGGGAAGGAAGTTACCTCACAATCAGCCTCAGAGCCATGTCCCTGCTTTTGGCCTGTCCGGTACTCAGGCAACAGTGACCTCACAATGAACACACAAGCCATGTGCCTGGTTCTGGCCTATCACCACCAGAGACTGAGGTGACAGCACAAGAACCTACATGAGCCAAGAGCCTCCTGTCAACTCCAGAGAAATAAGTGACCTCACAATCAGAATCGAAGCTATGTGCCCACTGCTGGCCTATCAGCAGTCAGGCAGAAGTAACCTCACAAGAACAAACTTCAGTCTTTTGTCTGCTTGCAGCCAATCAGGTGCTGATGCAAAAACAATCTCACGCTTAGCATCAAAGCCATAAGCCTGTCCCTGGCCTCTGAGCAGCAGGCACAGAGGAGACATGAAAAGAATCTTCTTGAACCAAGAGTCTGCTGCAGGCCAGTCAGCTTCAGAGAGAGAAATCACCTCACAATATGGATCTAAGTCATGTGCCTACTGCTGGCCTATCAGGTGCTCAGGCAGCAGTGACCTCACAAGCACAAACCCCTGCCATGTCCCTGCTGCTGGCCTGTCATGTTCTCACACAGAAGTGACCCTGTCAGTGACTCCCAGGAATGTGGGGAAGGTTTTTTCCTGGGATTTTCTTGCTCCTGCACTGGCTTCCCAGGAGCTGGGAGAGGGCCTACGAGGTAGCAGTGCCCTGGCCCCAGGCACACATCAGCACCTTCACCTCGCGAGCCATGGGACCTGTCCCTCCTCCACTCAGTCCTCTAAGTGGCCAGCTCCTCTCCAACAGGATGAAAAGAGCCTGGGGTCTCCTTGCCCATCCTGAGGGCATGCTCCTGATGGACTCCCATAAGCACTGCCAGCTGCTTGTCCTCAAGTGCCTGGCCCAGGAAGTGTGTGTGCAGGGGAGTTATCACAGCCACAGGCAGTGCAGTGCCATGAGGATCCCTGCAGGCCTGTTCTTCCAGTACTTCCTCAAACAACATGCCTAGGAGGAACAGGAAGGGCCAGATCCCACCTGTGCCCATCCAGCCAGCTGTAGGGAACACCTTGAGTGCTTATGGGAGTCCACCAGGGTCATGCCCTCAGGTGCTGCTGGTCATGGAAGAAACGGCCTTTGCAGAGAGGGAGTAAATCCACCCATATTTGGAGATGTTTACCAGTGGCACTCCTGGCCTGCATTCCCCCTCTTTTGATTCCTAGAGCCCTTCCTAGACATCTCTGTCCCACTGAAAGGGACTCTGCCCTCACATTAATTTACCACCTGCACTGTTTCTTCAGGCAATGTAGAGGGAGTGGGATGTTACTGCCTTAACTACAGCTGAGCCCTCTCCTTAACCCCAGAGAGCAGGAGAGCAAGACCCAGACCAGCACAGAGAGGTGAGGAAGCAAGGAGCAACACTGTGATGCTCCTACCACAGGGAAAGCCAGGAGCAAGAGACAGACAGGCACTCAGGAAATCCTTCACCTCACCCAGCTGTGCACAGCACCTCCCAGATGGCAACATCACAGGACAGTCGCTCAGCCCCTTTGTAACACAGTGGGAAACAGGTATGTCGCAGGAGAGATGCCACTCTCCTCTGCTGGAGCTCAGGCTGCTGAGGAGGTGGCTCATGCTCTGGACCCTCTGGCCTTGAGGGCAGAGGCTCTGCTGGGTGGGAGAGGAGACACAGGGGAGCTTGTGTAGAGGAGGAAGTCTGCATTGAAGGGGATAACAGGGAGGTCCCCAAATCCCCCCTCCCACAGCGTCTATGGTTCTAGTTTCCTCTCATTCACTGATCATATCTTCACTGCTCAGAGCTTTTCCTCCTGGGAGCTGTTTCTCTCTCCCATGTCTTTTGCCTGTCAGCGCTGTGCAAAGAGCAGGAAAATGAAAGCACTGGCTCAGGAGAGCCCCTGATCTTTAAGGTAACCCCTGTCCCTGCCTTGACTATCCTCTAGTAAAGGTCCCTTGGAAATATCCTGGGGGTGGGCTGGAGCAGCTGAGAGCAGCCCTGACCCACGAAGCACCCTCTCAGCAGAAGGAACCTGCCCTGTCGAGGGCCTCTCCTCCCACCCAGAGCTTCTCCCCACAGTGCCATGGGGAGTTCCCCAGGCAGGCTGAGGGCTGACCTTCACAGGCAGCAGAGTCACTGCCCTGGGCACACAGCATCCTGGGGCACAGGGATGCTACTCTGAATTACAGCCCTGGGCAGACCTGGGTGCACTCCCTGGCTTTACACTCCTGCACGAGCCCTGGAAGCAGGTAGCCATGATGCCCTGTCCCTCTGACCATGTAGCAATGAATCCCTGCTCTAAAGCACCGCCTGCTCCAAACAGGAGAAGCTGGGAGAGCTGCCCTGACAGACCCTTTCAGCTGTGGAAGGTGCCAACTGCAGAAGAACCCTCCAGGAACCACAGCAGCCTTGCCCTGCAGCCAGAGACTTACTGTGTCAATGGCTGTGAAGATTTCTCCCAGCAGGAAGCTGTCAGTCATCGTCCCATTCCCCATTGTCTTTAACTTCTGAGTCGCTCATCTCATCCAGGTCCCTACAGGCAGTGCCCTGAGTCTTGCTGCTCTTTTAAGAGGAGCTGCTCCTGGACAGAGCTGTCGCTCTGCAGCGCCTGCCAGGGAGGCATGGGCTCTGGGAGTCCCAGGAGCCAGGTGCAGCTCAGGAGCAGAAGCTCAGCTGAAGATGTTACTTTCTCTGTCCCCTGAGCACCCTCAAGATGTTCCCAGGACTCCAGGGCTGACAGTTCCTGAAAGGCAGCAGAGTCACCCAAGGGAAATGTCCACTGAAGTAGACTAAAGTAATCACCAATGGTCCATCTCTAAACAGTGGGGAGAAACTGAGTCCAGCACTGCAGTTTGTCTCATCACAGGACGGTTTTCTAAGAGAGGTGGAAACATCCCACTCTAGAAGGCCCTGCTCCCATCTCATAGGAAGACAGGACACCTGCACAAGGACAGGAAGGGAGTTCGTTTACTCATGCTTCAGGGACTGATTTAGAGGAGTTAATCAATACAACTAATGCCATTGAGAAGCCCCTGGGATCAAGTGGGATTCAGTTCCCTCCCGTGCGCTCCACAAACTCATAGGACATGGGATTCCCCTTGCCCAAGTTTCAGTGTGCACAAAATGCCTGTCTGCATGGGAGCTCCTTGACTAAACTCCCACTGTAATCAGTGGAGATGGAGGGAGGGAGTCAGCTCTACACACACACACACACACACACACCTCCCTTTGGACATCTGAAGTGCCAGAGGTGGTCCAAGACATGTGCAAGTGTCTGCTTGCTCTGATGGAGCAACTATGAGACCCAAATCCTTCTAGAGCATCAGCTGGGGACCAGGAGGAGAATCTCCTTGGCCATCTGAAATGACACTTGATGCCTACTACTGCAAGAGCTCCGCTCACTATGAAGCTGAGGATGTCAGAGAAGCAGACTTGGGCCTACTGAGGGGCCTGGTAGAGGGATCCCATGGGAGGCAGCTCTGAAGGGCAGGGGAGCTCAGGAAAGCTGGCCAGTCTTTAAGACAGCATCCTCCAAGCTCAAGAATGGCCCATACTGATACTCAGGAAAACAAGTAGGTGTCTCAGGAGACAGGGTGGCTGAACAGGGAACTCACGACTGAACAACAGGAGGGAATGGGAAGCTTGGAGAGGCTGCAAAGGAAGAATTTAGAAATATTGTCCAGGGAAGTTGGGAAGCGGTTAGGAAAGCCAAAGTTCCTCTAGGATTGACACTTGCAAGGGATGTCAAGGCCACAAAGATGAACTGCTGTTGCTTCAGTAACAGCAGATACAAATAGGTCTGGGGAACTCAATGCCTTTGCTTCAGTCCCCATCAGCAAGGTCTCCCAGGCTGCTGTCCTAGACTCAGGACTCCCAAGGTGAAAAACAACTAGCAGGGCATGAGGGTTGAGTCAGGGTTTGCTTGTGAGAACTCAACCCATGCAAGTGTATGGGATTGTATGGGCTACAGCCGAGGATGCTGAGAGCCGGCTGCTATCTCACAAGGTCACTCTTCCTTGTCTTTGGAAGGCTGTGGAGACTGGGGGAGGTCCCAGTGATGGGAGAAAGACAAATGCTGTACTCATCTTCAAAAAAGGCCAAAAGGACAACCTGGGGAAATACAGGCTGTTCAGCCTCACTTTGATCAGGAGTGTGTCATGGAGTGAGTCCTCTCTGATCGCATTTCTGGATCCATGAAGCAGAAGAAGGTTACTGGGAAGAGTCAGCATGGATTTACTGAGGGTAAATCATGCCTCACCAACCTCATGGCCTTCTATGCTAAAAGAACTGTATTTGTGGACGAATGGAGAACAATGAAGAACAGTTACCTCAACTTTAACAAGACTTTTTACACTGTGTCGCTCAATACACTTGCATACAAGCTTGGACATTAAGGACTTCATGGGTAGACAACCAGATGGCTAAAAACTGGTTGGATGATCAGCAGCTAGGTATCTGAATGAACCAAGAGTAAGGGGAAGAGGAAAACTGGAAAAAAGTGAGAAGTAACAATGTCCAGATAGCATGCTGTAAAGGTGATGTTAAAAGTTCTCAATTTAATCAGAGTTCCTGGGGTCCCAGGCCGTGCCATGGGCCATGCTGCTCGTGGGGATTCAGGACTGGGCTGCATTTCTGTACAAAAGATTGGAAAAGGCATGATGCCAGGCCTTAGAGAGGTGGGATTTTCCTGGGCGTTCAGAGCAACCTATGGAGGACTTGGGACATGTCAAGGAAAGCCCATTCCACATGCACCAAATGCACTGGTCTCCCCAGAGACCTTTCTGGACCCTTAGCCTGGAGCAGCAGTGGGCACAGCCATGACCCAGATTAGCCTCCATCAGGCCTTCAGCTCTACAACATGTCACAGCTTCAAGTGAACTCTCCAAAGCAACACTTCCATAATTTGAAAGCCGTGCCCCTGGTGTGTAGAGAGGACTCTGGGTAGACACACAGGAGACAGGGGAGAGAAAGGGCAGAGACCTCAGCGTGCAGAACTGCCATAGAGAGGGTGCCACAGGCTGAATGAGCAATCCAAAGAAGTAGATGAGTCCTTCCTTTTTCAGTGACTTGGAAAGCCCCATCTCTGACAGTGTTCAAGGGGGATGGAGTCTCCCTTCTGCAAGAGTCACCCCAGGACTGTGCAGAGACGAGGAAGAGCAGGAAGGTTGGTTGTAGGGATGTTCTCAAACTTCATCTCACAAACTTCTGAATGAGCCAAAATGCAGGTTCTGAGGCATTGCACTGCCTTACAGGCTCTGCGCTGGAGCCTGGGCAGCAGCACTGCAGTGTGTGGGCAAGTCCTGAAAAACCCAGGGTCAAAAATGTGGGAGATCCAGGAAGCCAGGGCTGTACAGCCCCAAGGAGAGCCAGGGTGCTGGGGGGTGATCCAGAGTGCCACGGATTGTACCCGGGGAGAAGCACTGCCCCAAGGTGATGCTGAAAAGCCCAAGGATCAACAGAGGTCCAGAGATGAGAAATGACTTTCCCTAGGCTCAGCCAGAAGGAAAGCTGGGCAAAATTCATGAGAAATGGGAATACTTCCCCAGGTTTGCTATGTGGCCTGGACTATGGCTATGGAGCATGGCAGGGACCAGGGCCCCAGATAAAGCCCTCCAGATGACTGGCGTTAAGGGCACTTTTGCTTTTGTCTGGAATATCATCTCTATCTTAAGCACTGCAGACAGAGAAACCATGCTGAGGACTTGTAATAACAAAGAGCCTGCTTTGGTGCCTCAAGGAGGAAGGCTACGCCATGTCCCATATTGTCCTGTATTCTGCTTCTACAAAAAGAGCGACCCACAGTAGAAACCAGCTTTGAGGCTCACCAAAGCATCTCAGCTTGTAGTCACGCTCTGTGCTGTTTCATCCCACATGACTTTGATCCTGTCTTTGAAAAATGCCAAACCCCAAACAAATCCCCAAACCCCAGCTTCTCGCACAGATCTGCCCAATTCAGAGACCTATCAGTGCAGGGGTGCAGAAGTGACTTCTCTAGTGCCTAATTTTAAATATTTCACAGCCTTTGGCATGGTCTGGAGACATTCCTGAAGGATTTATCAGCAAGTTTTGGAACATAACTGGGGTGAAGGGTGGCGGCTGCTTTCCAGAACATAAGGGGAAATCTCCCAGCTCTCTCCCTGGCTGTGCCATCTCCATGGCAGTGACCTAATGAGCCCCCAGATGACACCAGCTGAGGTAACAGTGGGATGTGACGCATCAGGGAGGTCTGCCCGGTGCTGCGACGGTGCGCTTACTTCCCTGCAACGGTCGGGCACTGCTGGGCACTGCTCACACGCTCACCACCACTGCCCTTCGGAGCTGCTCCACGGCAAGTAGTGGGGACAGCAGTCAGTAGGGCCGCACTGGGGCTACTTGCTGACAGGCAGAGGAGCAGGGACACATTGGAGAGATTTGGGTTACGACACGGAAAGAGCGTCCTTCCTCCCTGGCTGGACAAGAGAGCCCAGGGCAAGAGGGCAAGCGAGATGGACGGGTCCTGGACCCAGACCATCAGCCCACACTACAATTCCTTGTTCCCAATGCTCCTGCGGCTCTTCACCAAGGGTAAGGGCTTTGGGAGCTCCTTCCCGAGGTGTCGCACAGATACTGTTAACTACAAAAACTGCTGTGGATCCCAGGCTGTGTGGGTGGGACTGGCCAGGACTGGGGGCTGCCACAAGAGTCCTGCCTGAGGGTCCCATCTGGCTCAGGGGACAATGTGGCAGCCAGGACTCCTGGGTCCTGGGGCTGGGGCTGCCCTGAGCACCAATGCTTTGGTGGGGCAGGCTCCATCCCTTTGTGGAGGGTGGGGGGCAATTCATGGCCAGGTTTCCCTGGGAGTGGGTCCCCCTTTGGGATCTGGCTCTGGCAGGAAAGGGGTCTTGTGTCCCAAAGGCCGGGGTGTCCTGCAGCTCCCATATTGGAAATGGATCCTTCACCCTGTAATAACCCTAAGGCATCTACTTGTTTGGGAGACCTCTGTTCCTTCCCCCTGGAATCTTTTATGCTTCCAACTTGGCAGAGCATGTTTTGGGCTCAAAGATGTTTCCTCAGATGGCCACAGCCTCTCTCCTCATGCAAATTGAGGTCAGACCTCTGCATGCAAAAGACAGCCTGTTTGGGGGAGCAGCTTGGAAACAGGTGGGGGTACCATCGCCACCCCACAAGTCCCTGCTGACCCCAAGCATTTTCCTCTGAGCTGTGGGGGGCAGTGCTGGGGGGAGTCCAGCAGGGCCATCTCCCCCAGCCCCCTCCCGGCCCCACATATCTGCTGCCCAGCACCAGCAGGCCCAGAGCTGCTCTGCCCCTGGCTGCCCCATGCCCCCGGGGCTCCTCAGCCCTGCGAAGCGAGGCACCGGGGCCCAGCGTGGCCCCGCACAGAGCAGCCCCTGCCTAGCCGTGGCCCAGCCCTGCCGGGCACAGCACGAGGGCTGCTGAGCCCCGGGGCTGCTGCGGGCAGGGGTCCGGGACTCCAGGGGCAAGAGGGCCCTGCCCTGCCCTGCCCTGCCCTGGGGGCAGCAGGACGCTGCCTGTGGGCTCTGGCACCCCAGCCATGCCCAGGGCCCCCGTGCCAGTGCCAGGGCCGGCACCAGCACAGGCCCTGGGGCTGCTCCCCTGCGCCTGGCATGGCTTCTGGGTGCCAGGCAGCCAGGAGCCCCACGGGGTCCCTGCAGCGGAGCCGAGCCCCGGCGGGGCAGTGGCCAGGCCCCAGGGACCTGCACTGCCCAGGCACATGGGGCCATGCTGCCCCAAGGCCCCGTGACATCACACGACACCCCGCACTGCCGCCCACAACATGGCGCCCCACTGTGGACGAAGAGGAGGGGAGGGGAGGGGAGGGGGCTGCCTAGGGGTCACACAGGGCTGCAGTGTTGCCATAGCATTGCCCCCAGTGCTCCCCTCCTATTGGCCAGCAAGGGGAGGAGGGAGGAGGGTGGGGCTGGGTTTGACTTATGTCACTGCCAGCCAATCAGAGTGCAGCATGTGGAGCAAGTAAAAGAGGTGAAAGGGGAGTGAGAGCAAAGCTGAAGTGAGGGGAGTGGGTGTGAGTAGGGTTGTAGGTGCCTTCAGTTGCTGGCAGGTGCCCTCCTGCTGGGGCGGGGGCAGCGGTGCTGGCCCCGGGGCTGCTTTCCTCCAGGAGCTGCAGCAGGGGCTGGTGGGGTGTGAACATGGGGCAAAGTGACCTGGGCCGGAGCAGGGAGCTACCCTGCAGCCAGACGTGCCGGCCTGCCCTCACCAGCTCAGCTGGGGTGGCTGGTGGGGTTTGGGGGCAGGAACCTTTGCTCCTGCTGAGGGTCAGAGACCCATTTTCAAGCCTTTCCCAGAGCTGCTGCAGCCACTGCAGCTGCCAGGTGCTGCTCAGAGCTGTGTTTGTGAGCTCCTGGGCAGGGTCTGACCGGGCTGCTGGTGTCCTTGCCAGGGCCCTTCCCCGTGCTCGCTTTTGTCCTGAAAAGTGCATTTGCGAGGGGCTCTGAGAGAGGCTGTGCCTGCATGTCATGCCATGCCCCAGCCGTTGCTGTTTCTCTGTGCCTCATGCTTGGCCCTGAACCCTGCGACCCTGGAAGCAGCCTGGAGAGTGTTTGCAGAGCAGCTCTGTCCGTGTGAGCTGTTTTGCTTTTGCAGGGCCTTGGAAGCTGATGGACAGCCAGTCCTCCACTGGCTGTTGTTATTAGCCCTGCTCACACAGGTTGGGGTGATGTGCTGCTGAATCCTGGCTCTGCTGGTTTCACCAGCTGAGATGCCCTTGCCTGAGTCCTTCCCTGTGTCTCAAATTGTCAGGGCACCAAATAGAGTGCTTGTTGTGTTTGATGTGTGGAGGATTTGCTGGGTCTGTTCAGCATTGGGGAAGGAACCAGACTTCTGAGTTGCGGGAAGGCTTCTGCCTGTGATGGGACATGAGGCCCTGCTCTCTTCAGCTTCATAATCGCTGCTCCCATGCAATCCTCCTGTTAGGAAATGCTGTCCAGAATTACTTGCAGGCCTTTCTCCAATTGCTAAGTTTCTCGAGCTAGCTGCAGGCACTACCTAGGCAGAAGCTAATGTTCTCTTGGGGCAGTGGCTGGTCCATAGTGGGTGTTTTGCTGCACTATGATGGTTGTGAGGCCACACGGTGAATCAGGAGGGCCATTCAGGAGCTGGCTGAGTTTTGGGACAGGGCAGGGGCAGCTGCAGGCGACAATAGCCATGAGGCTGGGGTGTGGGCAGTGAGGTCACAACTGTCTGCGAGTGCTATGCCAGAAAATCACCATGGTCAAATCAGTTCTTTGTCAGTGGCTGACAGGCCAGCAGGAGGCATGTGGCTCGGCTGGTGATTCTGAGGTCACTACTGCTTGAGTACCTGATAGGCCAGCTCAGGAACAAGGCTTGGATGTTGATGGTGAGGTCACTTCTGAGTGATTACCTGATTGGACAGCATCAGAGCTGTGGCTGGAAAGGTGCTTGTGAGGTCACTTCCAGCTGAGCAGTTGATGGGGCAGTAGCAGGTCCACGGCTGGGATATGTGCTTTGGAGCTCACTTCTGCCTGAGCAGCAGGTAACTTCTGTCTCAGAGGTTTATTGGCCAGTGACATGCTTGTGGTGGTGACTGTGAGGTCATCTCTTCCTGAGTCCCTGATAGGCCAGCAGCAGGCAAATAGGTGTGGACGTGGATTGGGAGGTCTCTTTTGCCGGAGTACCTGATAGGCCAGCAGTAGCAAATGGCTGGGGGTATGCGCTTGTGAGGTCACTTTATCTGAGCAGCTGATAGGTCAGGAGAAGGCACATGTCTTGGATGTTGGTGGTGAGGTCACTTCTGGGTTTAGTGAATGTGCCCGGAGGAGGGACTGGTGCCTGCAGAGCTCTACAGCAGTACAGAAATGCAACTAATAAATCAAGCAGAAGTAGATGATAATGTTCCTCACTACCTGAGACAAATTTTATTCCACTCTGTCATCATGACTTAGTAGTGCTACATTTCAAATGAGGATGATGTTCTCCGGTAAACATAGACATGGAGTTTCACTTTGTGCTGCTTACAACCTGCTATGGGTGGCCAGGGAGTCCAGCTCGAATTTTTAGGCTGCTAAATGAATCTAGCACTGGTGTGAGCAGTGAAGTTAATAATCTCTGATTTCCAGTGTTCGTGTGCTGTAGAATTCTGCCCCATCAAAACGCCAGGGGTTGTGAGATTTTCCTTCAAGGTCTGAATGACATCTCTGTGCTTTGATTCCTTGACGTGGGAACTGAAGAGGACCCAGACTGTTTCTGGCTGTTGAGAGGAAGTCCCTGTTGCAAGTCCTTGGAGAACTGGAAGCAAATGGAAGGGCTGGAGATTTGGCCTTGGTGTGTTTTGGGGTCCTTGCAGGGGTCACCTGGCTCCTGTCATGTCTGCTCATGTGCCCTGAGTGTCCCTGATGCACAGCCATATGTTGGCTGGCAACCCTCTGTGAGGTGAAGGGAAGGGGGTGTCACAGTGGGGGGTGCCTTGTGGTGGGGAACGGGTCGTGGGCCCAGTGTCTTGGTGCTCCCTGCAGGAGTAGGTGTGTGGAGAGAACAGTGCTGTGTGTGGGGAGTGCCGCCAAACTGGGGAGCGCTGCAAGGTGAGGAGGTGACTTGGCTTGCAGGGCCTAGTCTGCCCTGGTGGTGAGAGCCAGGAGCCTGCTGCCTTCTGGGCACTGAGGTTGAGGCCTTAAGTTTCCTCAGCTCTTGCCAGGATCTGCAGACAGGATCCAGACTAAAGGCCAGGCAGTGTTTCTCCTTGCTCTGAGATGAAAACCAAGCCTGTTTTTTCCCTTCTTTTGTCTCATTTTCTTTTTCTAATGAGAGTATTCCTCTGCAGCAGTGTTTGCTGAGGGAGGAGGGGGCCATGGGAGCTGCTGGTGGCTGGCTGGGCATCCTCCCCGCTGAGGTCCTGATGGGATAGTCTCCCTGCAGTGCTGAGAAGTCAAGCTGTCAATGTGCAGAGAGTTTGGGGTCAGTTGCTCACTAAGGAAAGAGAGAGAAGTGGTCCTTCCTCCAGTCTGCCCCCTCGTGCTGGTTTAAAGGAGAGCTCTTTGTACCAAAACTGAGGACAAACAAGCTTTGCTCGGCCACACTCCAAGCTCCTTCAGTGGAGGACTTTTTCAGTGTCCTTGGACTCTCCCTGTGCCATGCCATGTGGGACTTTGGAGGCAGGGCTTTTGCTGGATTTTCCATGTGTCCCGCTGAAACCTGCTGGATTGGCTCCAGGCTTTGCCTGGGAGAGAAATCCTAGCCCTTGCTGAAACAGGGGAATGCTTGAGAGCAGTGGAAGCCTTGGCCTATTTTGCTTGTTGGAAGCCTGCTTGTCTAAGACTGGGGCCCTGGCCTTGTGTGTGCTAGTCCTTGTGTATGTGTGCCGCCATGTGCTCATTGGTGAGCCCCCTGAGCAAGGCCTGAGAGAGGGGGAGTGGTACCGAAGAGTTTCAGCCTCCTCCATTGAAGGCCCAAAGGGCCTGTCAGTAGGGAGGACCCTTGGGTGAGTGCCTTGAGGGCACGTGAGGCAGAAGAGAGAGGCAAGAGCTGGCCTGCTGAGCCCCTGTGAGAGCACTTCCTCTGTGCTTCTTGGAGGTGGGAAGTGAACAGGCCCAGGGCTGTGACTGGCTGTTGAGAAGAGGTGCCTGTTGCAATGCCTTGGAAGACTAGAAGCAAATGGAAGGCATGGAGCGTTGGCTTTGTGTGTTTTGGGGCCCCTGGCTGTCGCCTGGCTGCTGCCATGTCTGGTCTTGTCCCTTGTGTGTCTCTGATGCAGAGGCGCGTGTTGGCTGGAAATCCTCTGTGAGGCGTGTCAGGGGTGCAGCGTGTCACAGTGCGCTGGGTGCCCTGTGGTGGGGATGGGGACCCCAGTGTGTTGGTGCTGCGTGCAGGAGGAGGTATCTGGAGAGAGCAGTGCTATGGGAGCCCTGCCAGGCTAGGGAGATGGGGAGCACTGCAAGGTGAGGATCTGACTTCACTCCTAGGGTCCAGCGTGCCATAGCGGTGTCCTTCTTGGGGATGTGGTGTGGGGACTGTTGGTGACCATGGTCCCTCCTTGGAGCATCCTGGTGCGAGCCAGGGATGCTCACCTTTTTCTGGTTCCTTAATGGCTTTCTGTTGAATCTGGACCGTCTGCATCTTCCCACCCCAGACACTAAGCCATTCCAGTCCCTCAGAGAGGTGGGGAGTTAATTAAAGGAGTCAGAGCCATTTCTCGTCTTTGTGCCTGCCCAGACCCTTGCAGACAGCGGGGACACCACCTCACAGGAAGTCAGGCCTCTTGGGGTGATGGGTGGCTCTGAGGCACCTGTCCTTGGTCAGTGGTGTAGGTGGCAGCTCCAAAGCCACCGGTCCTTGGGAATAGAGTCTCAGACTAGCAGATGCATTGAGCCTGCAATGGCAGGGACCTGTGGAGGTAGGGGTCCAACACCGGGCTCAAGGCATGGCCCGAAAGGGCAGGATGCTCCAGTCCTTGTCCAGTCAAATTTGGAATATTTCCAAGGTTGGAGACTCCAAAACCCCTCCGGGCCCCTGCACCAGTGTTTGGCCTCCCTCATGGTGAAAGAAAGAGGTTTGTTTTTAATATCGAAGTGGAATTTCCCATGCTCCAAGATGTCCCTGTTGCCTCTCATGCTGTTACCATGTACCTCCAAGAAGAGTCTGGCTCTGTCTTCTCTGTGCCCTCCATAAAGTATCTGCACAGCAGGTAGATCCCCCTTGGCCTTCTCTTGCCTAGGCTGAACAAACTCAGCTCTCCCAGTGCCTCCTTAAATGCCTCATGCTCCAGACCCTGACCATCTTGGTGGCCCTGGGCTGGACTCCCTCCTGTGTGTCAGTGTCTTTCCAGAACTGGGGAGCTCAAACAGGACCCAGTATCCGGAAAAGGGTCTCAGTTGTGCCAAAAAGCAGGGGTAGAGTCTCTCCGGTGGCCCAGCTGTCTGTGCTCTTACGAATGCAGCTCATCACAGAGAGGAGACCTTTACCCCTCGCTTTTGCAACTGTGTAAGGCCAACAGAACTGATAATAACCCTCCAATTTTCTAGGTTGCTCCACTCATGTAGGCTCCCAGTGCAGTCCTAGAGCCCCCGAGGATGGAGGGAGGATGCCAGGGTGTGTTCCTGTAGCTGTCAACACCTTTGCCAACATTGTGACCCTCTGTGAAAGCAGCTGCAAGTGAGTGAGGTGAGGCTACATATGGATGTGAAGGCTTCCATAAATGCCTCTGGCTTCCACGGTGACTTGGGATGTGAGTTCATCTCCTGGCACCTCTACCTCCTTCCAATTCCTCATCCCACAAATGCAGTTACTGTTGGCCTGCTCAGTGAATGCTGTTTGTGCCCCCTCCTTTCCTAGAGGGTAGTGGTGGCCTTCAAGATGAGTTGAAGACCCTTATAATAAACTGCAGCATCTCTTGAATGCCTGTGTCTAAGCGCCTGAAAGCCTCCTCTGCTTGAACTGAAGACAGTGAAGACAGTGCTTGGGCTTCTCAGTCTGCAAGGGGTGAAGATGTGCCCAGAGCCAGGCAGCCCAAGGCACCAAGCCATCAGCCAGTGCCCCACAAACCCAGGTGCAGAGCCCGAGCTCCCAGCTCCAGAGCCTGCACCCCCAGGGCAGCTGGCATTTCAGCAGACCTCCGGTCTGGGGCTGTCTCATTGCTGGGTCCTCGTTTCAAAGCCCCTGCACCCATTTTCCCTTCACAGAGCCTCCTTGTCCAGCTAATGAAAGGAAAGGGGCAGAGATTACTTTGGCCTCAGGAGACCTGCAGGACTCCCAAACATTTGCATCTGTAATTTCTGTATTATCAAACAAATCCCCTAACGCTTGTTCCCAGGTGGAGGTTCATGACATGGTAGGGTTCGGGAGGGAGGCAGCATCCTGCCCTTTGAAAGCTCCAGCATTGCCCAAGGAGCCAGTTCTGGCCCTTGTCTTGTGCTGAGCTTTTCCACATGCCTTGTGAGCCCAGAGTGCCTTGGCCACCTTCTGGTGTTACCACAAGAGCTCCCCTGTGTGCCTTCTGTATGTTGCTATGGGGTTGTTAGGGAAGTATTTTTTGTTAGATAAAGCACATTTAGACAGGTTTTTTTGAAGAAAAAAGAAAGAAACTATGTAACTCACAAAAATAGCAGAACTAAACTTATAGAAGAATATTTGCCCAGCAGCTCTCTACACCTATCAACAAGCAACAGCTTGGAGCAGTCTACCAGCTGGTAAAGATCAAACAATCTGGAAGATGCTCTCTGCCTCATAAAACTCATTCACCTCAGCCTGAAGTGGGAATGCACAACCCTACCTTGGAGGACAATCAGGGACACCTGGGACAAAACTCATGTGGCCATAACTACTATGCTTAACACCCTCCTGCTCCTGGCCTCTGACAACCGCTGCCGGTTATATCAGTATACAGCAACTTCTTGGCAGAGCACCTTTTAAAGTTGGTAGAGAAGTCAGAATCCCACACAGGAGGCTGCTGCAGAAGCTGAGCAGAAACAAAGTGCAGGGCAAGTGCTGTTCTGCAAGGAAAAATGAACAAGGAGATGATGGAGAGGGGGAATCAGATGAAATAGTCATGGGACAAGGCTTGCAGTGAAGGTGCCAAGACGTGTGCCAGATCTGTTGTTGTTCTGGCAAGCATGATTTCCAAAGGGATGTCAAAGGTGAGGCAGCAGTAGCTGTCACTGAGCAGCTCCTGGAGTGATGGCTCCATCCCACTGCTGATGGGGAGCCACAGGAGGGACTTGACCATGGGTGTGGGGCTAGCTCTGCCCTGTCTCCTGCTGTCCCAGCTCAGGGATTGGCCTTGCTGGATGGAGCCCAGGCCTGACTCCTCACCTCATCTCATCTGGGACCGTTGGTGGATCTGGTCGCAGTCACCTCCCTGACCCTGCTCAGATCCCATGGGCCTGTGCCTGGGGAGTAAGAGCACGGCTCTGCCTGCACTGGGGTCACCCTCTTCTTCTGGCTCTTCCCCCATCATGGAGCAGCCCCATCAGGCTCCTCCCTGGCATGCTGTTCCTGGGGTAATCCTGGGGCCTGTACCAATTAACACATTTGATAATGACCTGAGAGATGGGGGGAGGTGAAGCCTCCACAAGTGAGCTGGGGGGCTCAGGGAGCCTTGGATCCCCACACTGGAGGGCAGGGGCCATTCAAGGGCCCTCCCTAGGCAGGAGCTGTGGGGTGGCAGAAACCACATGGCATCTAAGGTAGAACAGCACAGGGCCCTTCGCCTGGGAGGGAGCAACTGCAGGCCCCCGCACAGACTGGGGTCGGATGGGCCAGGGAGCAGCTCTGCACAAAGAGTCCGGCAGCCTGCTGGGTGACAAGGTGGGAGGAACAGTGGTCACGCTGTGTCCATATGAAGATGAAGGACAGCCTCCTCCTGGGCATCATGAGCATACCGCCAGCAATTTGAGGGCATTGGGTCTGCCCCTCTGCTCAGCACCAGTGAGGCCATGCTGGGAGGGCTGGGCCCTGGTGGGGGCTTCTGAAGGCTATGGGGCAGGAAGGGACAGCCAGGAGTGACTCCGGCGGAGGGTGCCCAGGACAGGAGGTGGCTGGAACACATGACCCATGTGGGGAGGACACAAGCGCTTCCCCGGCACAGGAGCAGCCGTTCTCTGGAGAGCCACATGGACCAGGGGAAGGGTCCCAAGGAGAGCAGCCTGCAGCCCTGTGGCCCCCTCCCCATGGGAGGCACCCGCCAGCCCCCAGGATCCCCCACGGGGCAGAGATGGGGGGCCCTTGCGGGTAGGGGCCAAGCCAGCCATGACATCACCAGAGCCTCCCTGTCTCAGCAGTGACCTCAGCGCTGCTGTTCCAGAGCTGGTACCAGGGTCGGCTGTGGGAGAGGGCCCAGATCAAGCTCTCCACTCCTGCCCACGATGGGGGCTCCAGCCATGATCCAGCAGCTGTGGGAGAGGAGGAAGGCAGTGCTGCGGACCAAGAGGAAGGTGGGCACAATCTGGGTTGTGCTCCATAGCTGCCCCAGAGCCTATGGAGGTGGACCTCCTGGAGCAGAAGGCCATGGAGGTGGAACCCCCCCGGAGGAGGAGGAGACCCTGGAGGTGGATCCCCTGGAGGAGGAGACCATGGGTGTGGACCCCTGAGAGGAGGAGGAGGAGCCCAAGGAGGTGGACACCCCCCCCCCCAGAGGGGCAGCCTTCCCCAGACCTTGTCATCCTGCCCCAGGGACCAAAGAGGAGGAGGAGGCGCTAGCCTGGCCGGAGGCCCCCACTCCCCACCAGCCAGGGCATGGCTCCGCCAGCCATGGGGGAAGACCAAGCTGGTGCCAGCACCTGGCTGGGGAGAGCTGAGCCAAAGGTGCCAGAGGAGGCCCAGGATTGCTGGGCTGCATGTTGCCTCCTGGCCCACCCCTGGCCACCAGGTACCAACATCTGCCCGGCAGAGACTCCAGGGGCATGTCCCTCCCAGGGCTGTCCTCCACCTCTGCTGCGTGACAGGGGCATCACCCAGGAAAGGATCCAACCACCACTGCCTCCCCAAGACTCTTCTAAGAACTTGATGTTTACTGTTGTAGGGTAGTTGCAGGACAGGTATGCAATAGTTGGTACTCTTTGCGTAGGTACAGTAGCCGTAGAATATAGTTAGGTACAATATTAGTTATTCTTAGTGTATGGTTAGCTATAATAGTGTATAGCTAGTGTCCTTCTATCCATTATGAATTGGGAACTCAAGTGGGAACTCTGCACATTATGTCACTTTGATTTCATGTACCCTAATACAAGTCTGGAGAAAGGAAGACTGTCCCTTGGTGGAGGAGGAGTGGGTTAGAGATCATTTAAGCAAACTTGACACCCACAAATCCATGGGCCCCAAAGGGATGCACCCACTAGTGCTGAAAGAGCTGGCGGACGTTATTGCTAAGCCACTCTCCATCATCTTTGAAAGGTCATGGAGAACAGGAGAGGTGCCTGAAGACTGGAAGAAAGCCAATGTCACCCCAGTCTTCAAAAAAGGCAAGAAGGAGGACCCAGGGAACTACAGGCCAGTCAGCCTCACCTGCATCCCTGGAAAGGTGATGGAGCAGCTCATCCTGGAGGCCATCTCCAAGCATGTGGAGGACAAGAAGGTGATCAGGAGTAGTTGGCATGGATTCATGAAGGGAAAATCATGCTTAACTAATCTGATAGCCTTCTATGATGGAATGCCTGGCTGGGTGGATGAGGGGAGAGCAGTGGATGTTGTCTCCCTTGACTTCAGCAAGGCTTTCAACGCTGTCTCCCATAACAGCCTCATAGGGAAGCTCAGGAAATGTGGTTTCGATGAGTGGACAGTGAGGTGGATTGAGAACTGGCTGAATGGCAGAGCTCAGAGAGTTGTGAACACTGGCACAGAGTCTAGTTGGAGGCCTATAGCTAGCGATGTCCCCCAGGGGCATGGACTGGCTCCAGCCCTGTTCAACTTCTTCATCAATGACCTGGATGAAGGGACAGAGTGCACCCTCAGCAAGTCTGCTGACGATACAAAACTGGGAGCAGTGGTGGATACACCAGAGGGCTGTGCTGCCATTCAGAGAGACCTGGAGAGGCTGGAGAGGTGGGCGGAGAGGAACCTCATGAAGTTCAACAAAGGGAAGTGCAGGGTCCTGCACCTAGGGAGGAATAACCCCCTGCACCAGTACAGGTTGGGGGTTGACCTGCTGGAAAGCAGCTCTGCGGAGAAGGACCTGGGAGTGCTGGTGGACACCAAGTTAAGCATGAGGCAGCAATGTGCCCTTGTGGCCAAGAAGGTCAATGGTATCCTGGAGTGCATGAGGAAGAGTGTTGCCAGCAGGTCGAGGGAGGTGATTCTCCCCCTCTACTCAGCCCTGCTGAGGCCACATCTGGAGTACTGCGTCCAGTTCTGGGCTCCCTAGTACAAGAGGGATGTGGCACTACTGGAGCAAGTCCAGCGAAGGGCTACAAAGATGATTAGGGGACTGGAGCATCTCTCTTATGAGGAAAGACTGAGAGAACTGGGCCTGTTTAGCCTGGAGGAGAGAAGGCTGAGAGGGGATCTTATCAAGGTATACAAATATCTAAAGGGATGGTGCAGAGAGGATGGGGCCAGACTCTTTTCAGTGGTGCCCAGTGATAGGACAAGAGACAATGAGCACAAACTGAAACACAAGAAGTTCTGTCTGAACATGAGAAAAAACTTCTTTACTGTGAGGGTGACAGAGCACTGGAAGAGGTTTCCCAGAGAGGTTGTGGAGTCTCCATCCTTGGAAATATTCAAAAGCCATCTGGACAAAATCCTTGGAAATGTGCTCTAGGTGACCCTGCTCGAGCAGGGGGGTTGGACTAGATGATCTCCAGAGGTCCCTTCCAACCTCAACCCTTCTGTGATTCTGTGATTCTTTTCCATTCCAATCCAATCCAATCCATTGAATTCCATTCTATTCCATTCCATTCCTTTCCACTCCACTCCATTCCAATTCATCCCATTATATTCCATTCCATTCCATGCTGTTCCATTCTATTGCACTCCACTCCATTCTGTTGCATTCCATTGCATTGCATACCATTCTATTCTACTCCATTCTTTTCCATTCCATTTCATTCTGTCCCATTTCCTTCCATTGCATTCCAATGCCTTCTATTCCATTCTATTCCATGGCTTCTAGGCTGACTTTGAGGTCACTTGCTCTTCCAAACAGGATAGGCCAGCAGCAGGTACATTGCTGCCATTTCCGTGCATGAAGACATTTGTGATTCATTATCTTATAGGGGAGCTGCAGGCACAGGGCTTCGAGGTCCTTTTTGAAACAATACCTGACAGGCCAGCAGTAAGTATGTTTTTGCCGGTTGTCTTGGTGAGGTCAAGTTTTACCTGAGAACCTAAAAGGCCACAGCATGCACATTGCTTTGGTGAAGATGGTGAGGTCACTTGTTTCTCAGTACGTGATAGGCCAGGAGCCAGGCACATTGCTGATGTTTGTTCTTGTGGGGTCCTTTCTGCCTCAGGATCTCATAAGCAAGGATCAGGCCCATGGCTTGGATGCAGATGGTGAGGTCCCTTGGCCTCAGTACCTCTGGCCAGCACAGGCATCTTGGTGCGGTTTGTACTTGTGCGGTCACTTGTGCCTCAGTAGCTGATTCACCAGCACAAGGCAAATTGCTGCTGTTTGTTATCCTTAGCTCACTTCAGCCTCAGTACGTCATAGGCCGACAGTAGGAAAATGGATTTGGTGCAACTTGAGAGGTTACTTCCTCCTGAGGAACTTATCGACCAGCAGCAGGGACATTGCTACTCTTTGTGCTTCTCAGGTCACTTGTGCTTCAGTAGCTGATTGGCCAGCAGGAGGCACACGGCCTCAGTGATAACTGTGACATCAATCCTGCCTCGGTACTTGACAGGCCGGAAGAACGGACGAGGCTTTGAGCTAATAAGAGGTCACTTCTGCCTCAGGCCCTGATAGGCCAGTGGCAGGCCCATGGCTGCTATCTGTCATGGAATGGAATATAATGGAGGGGAAGTGAATGAGATGGAATAGAGAGGAAAAGAATGGAATGGAACCAAAGGGAATGGAATGGAAAGGAAAGGAAGGAATGAAAAGGAATGGAAAAATTGGAATGGAATGGAAGTGCATGGAAGTGCATGGAATGGAATGGAATTAGATGGAAGGGAAGGGAAGGGAAGGGAAGGGAAGGGAAGGGAAGGAAAGGAAAGGAAAGGGATGGAAGTGAAGTGAATAGGTTTAAATGGAATGGAATGGAATGGAATGGAATGGGACAGAACGGAATATGATAGAATATAATGGAATGCAATGCAATGCAATGGATTAGAACTGAACAGAACAGAACAGCACAGAACGGAATGGAATGGAATGGAACGGAACGGAACGGAATGGAATGGAATGGAATGGAATGAAGTGGAATGGAAAGGAAGTGAATGGAAGTGAATGCAGTGAAATGTAATCTAATGGAATGGAATGGAATGCAATGCAATGCAATGCAATGCAAGTGAATGGAATGGAATTGAATGAAGTGGAATGCAATGCAAAGCTTGGAATCCAGTGCAATGCAATGGAAAAGAATGGAATTCAATGGATTGGAATGAAATGGACTGAATATAATACAACGCAATGGAATCGAGTATAATTCCATGTAATGGAGTCGAATGGAATGGAATGGAATGGAATGGTACCTGTGCTTTTGAGGTCACTTGTGACCAGCAGAAGACACATGCCATGGTTGTTCCTTGTGTGGTCATTTCTTTCTCTGGAGCTGATAGGCCATCAGCAGGCTCTTGGTTGGTTTAGGTTCTAGTGATGTCACCTCTGTGTATTCTCCTAATAAGCAAGAAACCTGTGTGGCTTCAATGTGCACGCTGGGATCTCTTCTGCCTGATTACCTGATAGGTCAGGAGCAGCAGGCACATGGGTAGAGTATATGCTCATGAGGTCACTTTATCCTTAGTACCTGACAGGCAAGTTGCAGGCACACAGCTTGGATGCTGACTGTGTGCTCACTTCTTCCTCAGCACCTCCTAGGCCAAGGGGAGGCTTCAGTCCTTGCCAGGCCACCTATCAGGCACACTTTCAACATCCAAACCATGTTCCTCCTGGCTGCTTACGTGGCCTGCTGCCTTCTGCTGGCCTGTGAGGTACTCAGGGAACTTGGACACACTGAGCTGGCCAGATATGACCATGTGTCTTAAACTCTTTATTTCTGTGTCAGAGCCAACAGTGGAACAACTACCATCTCTCCTGGGAGACCCACTGCTTATAACTGTGTGTCCTGGGTGGCATGCTGCTCACCACTTGTCCTCTTTGGGGAAGATGAGTAGCTCAGTGGTCGCTCCCTTGGGAGACAAGTGAGGTTTCCCCCCACCTGCAGCCCTGTCGCCCTTGCTTCCTCTCTCTCCCTCCGGAGAGAGCAGGAGGGTGGGAGCAGAGCAGCTCCCACAAGCTGCCAGCAACAAAGTGTCTCCAGACACAAGAGCCATTGAGATAGGTCTCCACAGCAGGAGGGGGACCGACAGTTTCCCAGGGTTCGTCCTCAAGGCAGGACAAATAAACAGTAACTTAAAGACAACTGGTCATCAGGTAGAAACAGCTGCGAGTCCGCCTGCCTGCACAGCTCTTGGGATCACCACACCAAATCCATAGGAAGGACAAAGCCCCAAAGCTTTTCAATTCAGGAAAGATTTGCTGGGGGAGCAAACCTCTGCGGGCCTGCCTGTCCCAGCTCCACCACCAGATGGGAACACTCACATTGCTGGGGAACACACGCACTGCTATTGCTTCAGGGAACATGCAGAGGAGCTCTCCAGGCTCAGCACACCCTTAAGAGCTGTGCCAGATAAAGCCTTTTCTCTACAGAAGGGTGCTCTGCCCAAGGATCTCTCACAGGGGGAGCTGAGAACCTCCACTGGTTCTTCATACATGAGAAACATCTCTGGGCCAGTCTGTATTGCACAAAAAAAACAGGTACTGAGGCAGGCTTCTCTGATCACCTTCGCAGAGGAGAAGCTCACCTGGGCCGCTCTCATGTCCCATGATGCCACTGTTATCACTCTGTTCATGACACTCCTCTACAAACGGCCACCGTCGCCTTGTGAGTCTCTCCCCTTATCCTAGTACATCTCCACTCTGTCTCCCTGGGGACAAATCACAACACCGAACAATTAGTCTTGCTTTTCCTTTACTACCAACACATCCTAGCTGTGAGCACTTGCACTGTAGCATCTAGAAAATGACAGCAGGAGGCCACTTCCATTTCCAGTGCCTAGGTAAAGAGATCAGCCCAGGAAACAGCTGCACTGCAAAGGGTTTCTGACACTGTCAGATCAACTTAGCACTGCACCAGGCATCGACCTGATGCCAGACCACTTCTGTGCCAGGTAGTCTACCAACACACTGTCTCTGCTCCACAGAACTGGCCGTTCTGCTAGATACAACCAAGTGCCAGCAAGAAGAGATGCATGCAGGATGCTCAACACTTGCACACTCCCCAGGCACTGCTCTGCTCATTGCCTTCCCTTGGCTCCTCAGCCCAGGCACACAGGGAAGCTCTTGTGGTAACACCAGAAGGTGGCCAAGGCACTCTGGGCTCACAAGGCATGTGGAAAAGCTCAGCACAAGACAAGGGCCAGAACTGGCTCCTTGGGCAATGCTGGAGCTTTCAAAGGGCAGGATGCTGCCTCCCTCCCGAACCCTACCATGTCATGAACCTCCACCTGGGAACAAGCGTTAGGGGATTTGTTTGATAATACAGAAATTACAGATGCAAATGTTTGGGAGTCCTGCAGGTCTCCTGAGGCCAAAGTAATCTCTGCCCCTTTCCTTTCATTAGCTGGACAAGGAGGCTCTGTGAAGGGAAAATGGGTGCAGGGGCTTTGAAACGAGGACCCAGCAATGAGACAGCCCCAGACCGGAGGTCTGCTGAAATGCCAGCTGCCCTGGGGGTGCAGGCTCTGGAGCTGGGAGCTCGGGCTCTGCACCTGGGTTTGTGGGGCACTGGCTGATGGCTTGGTGCCTTGGGCTGCCTGGCTCTGGGCACATCTTCACCCCTTGCAGACTGAGAAGCCCAAGCACTGTCTTCACTGTCTTCAGTTCAAGCAGAGGAGGCTTTCAGGCGCTTAGACACAGGCATTCAAGAGATGCTGCAGTTTATTATAAGGGTCTTCAACTCATCTTGAAGGCCACCACTACCCTCTAGGAAAGGAGGGGGCACAAACAGCATTCACTGAGCAGGCCAACAGTAACTGCATTTGTGGGATGAGGAATTGGAAGGAGGTAGAGGTGCCAGGAGATGAACTCACATCCCAAGTCACCGTGGAAGCCAGAGGCATTTATGGAAGCCTTCACATCCATATGTAGCCTCACCTCACTCACTTGCAGCTGCTTTCACAGAGGGTCACAATGTTGGCAAAGGTGTTGACAGCTACAGGAACACACCCTGGCATCCTCCCTCCATCCTCGGGGGCTCTAGGACTGCACTGGGAGCCTACATGAGTGGAGCAACCTAGAAAATTGGAGGGTTATTATCAGTTCTGTTGGCCTTACACAGTTGCAAAAGCGAGGGGTAAAGGTCTCCTCTCTGTGATGAGCTGCATTCGTAAGAGCACAGACAGCTGGGCCACCGGAGAGACTCTACCCCTGCTTTTTGGCACAACTGAGACCCTTTTCCGGATACTGGGTCCTGTTTGAGCTCCCCAGTTCTGGAAAGACACTGACACACAGGAGGGAGTCCAGCCCAGGGCCACCAAGATGGTCAGGGTCTGGAGCATGAGGCATTTAAGGAGGCACTGGGAGAGCTGAGTTTGTTCAGCCTAGGCAAGAGAAGGCCAAGGGGGATCTACCTGCTGTGCAGATACTTTATGGAGGGCACAGAGAAGACAGAGCCAGACTCTTCTTGGAGGTACATGGTAACAGCATGAGAGGCAACAGGGACATCTTGGAGCATGGGAAATTCCACTTCGATATTAAAAACAAACCTCTTTCTTTCACCATGAGGGAGGCCAAACACTGGTGCAGGGGCCCGGAGGGGTTTTGGAGTCTCCAACCTTGGAAATATTCCAAATTTGACTGGACAAGGACTGGAGCATCCTGCCCTTTCGGGCCATGCCTTGAGCCCGGTGTTGGACCCCTACCTCCACAGGTCCCTGCCATTGCAGGCTCAATGCATCTGCTAGTCTGAGACTCTATTCCCAAGGACCGGTGGCTTTGGAGCTGCCACCTACACCACTGACCAAGGACAGGTGCCTCAGAGCCACCCATCACCCCAAGAGGCCTGACTTCCTGTGAGGTGGTGTCCCCGCTGTCTGCAAGGGTCTGGGCAGGCACAAAGACGAGAAATGGCTCTGACTCCTTTAATTAACTCCCCACCTCTCTGAGGGACTGGAATGGCTTAGTGTCTGGGGTGGGAAGATGCAGACGGTCCAGATTCAACAGAAAGCCATTAAGGAACCAGAAAAAGGTGAGCATCCCTGGCTCGCACCAGGATGCTCCAAGGAGGGACCATGGTCACCAACAGTCCCCACACCACATCCCCAAGAAGGACACCGCTATGGCACGCTGGACCCTAGGAGTGAAGTCAGATCCTCACCTTGCAGTGCTCCCCATCTCCCTAGCCTGGCAGGGCTCCCATAGCACTGCTCTCTCCAGATACCTCCTCCTGCACGCAGCACCAACACACTGGGGTCCCCATCCCCACCACAGGGCACCCAGCGCACTGTGACACGCTGCACCCCTGACACGCCTCACAGAGGATTTCCAGCCAACACGCGCCTCTGCATCAGAGACACACAAGGGACAAGACCAGACATGGCAGCAGCCAGGCGACAGCCAGGGGCCCCAAAACACACAAAGCCAACGCTCCATGCCTTCCATTTGCTTCTAGTCTTCCAAGGCATTGCAACAGGCACCTCTTCTCAACAGCCAGTCACAGCCCTGGGCCTGTTCACTTCCCACCTCCAAGAAGCACAGAGGAAGTGCTCTCACAGGGGCTCAGCAGGCCAGCTCTTGCCTCTCTCTTCTGCCTCACGTGCCCTCAAGGCACTCACCCAAGGGTCCTCCCTACTGACAGGCCCTTTGGGCCTTCAATGGAGGAGGCTGAAACTCTTCGGTACCACTCCCCCTCTCTCAGGCCTTGCTCAGGGGGCTCACCAATGAGCACATGGCGGCACACATACACAAGGACTAGCACACACAAGGCCAGGGCCCCAGTCTTAGACAAGCAGGCTTCCAACAAGCAAAATAGGCCAAGGCTTCCACTGCTCTCAAGCATTCCCCTGTTTCAGCAAGGGCTAGGATTTCTCTCCCAGGCAAAGCCTGGAGCCAATCCAGCAGGTTTCAGCAATGCGCGTGCCACATGGTAAAGCCAGAGAAGGCTCTGCCTCCAGGGTCTCACATGGCATGGCACAGGGAGAGTCCGAGAACACCAGCAAAATGACCCACTGAAGGAGTTGGGTGTGGGAGAGCGACGCTTATCTGTCCTCAGTTTTGGTAAAAAGAGCTCTCCTTTAAACGAGCACTAGGAGGCAGGCTGGAGGAAGGACCACTTCTCTCTCTTCTCTTAGCAAGCAATTGACTCCCAGCACTCCACTCATTGGCACCTTGACTTTTTTTTGGCTGCAGAAAGATGATCCTATCAGGGCCTATCAGGGAGGAGTCAGGGAAGAAAACAAAAAGTTCACAATGCAAAAGCTCTAGAACTCTCCCCTAAAAAAAAAATGAGCTGAAACTCTAAAAGCACTCAGGTAGAAAATGCCAAGGGGAAAGTGCTTCAAGCACACAGGATCCACAGTGCCTTCCCCAAAAGCCAGCAGCCTCATTGGAGGATGGATGTGTGTAGGATGGGACACTCCCTTGGCTCCAGCTACTCCAGGCAATGCCTCTAGAGCTAAGTGGGGCTCCTCACATCCACCCAAAGTTCAGGTAAAAAACAGCCCCTTGCCCATGTCAGCAGTGGCAGCACCTAACGACAGCACACCTAGCACACTGATGCCTGCACATGGGTGCTCTCTCATTGCCCTGCTGCAGCACACGAAGGTCACAGTACACCAGGACAATGGAGGAACTTGCAGAGACTGCAACTGGGAGGAAGAGAGACCTGGGGCTGCACATCCTTTGCACAGTACTCTTGCCTTGGCTTTCCTCCTCAAAGGGACTCCTTCTCTTAGTGTGGAAGGCTCCACAAAGCCTTCACTCCTCTACAGTGCCTGTAGCACGATAACACTCAGCTGGCAACAAGCAACTCCCAAGGCCTCCTCCTCCCTCAGCAAACACTGCTGCAGAGGAAAGATCTCCTTAGGAAAAGCAAATGAGAGGAAAGGAGGGAAAAAGCATGCCTTGTACAGATCTCAGAGCAAGGAGAAACACTCCCTGGCCTTTAGTCTGGATCCTTGCTGCTGATTCTGGCAATAGCTGAGGAATCTCAAGGCCTGAACCTCTGTGCACAGAAGGCAGCAGGCTGCCTTCAATGTCCATCCAGAAGTGGCTCGAGAGGTCTGGTGTCTGTTACCGTCTCTGTTATATACTGCTCGTTAGTGTCTGTGTAACTGTGTGATTATGTTTTTACTTTTGCAGTCTTGTCTTTGCCTTTCAAGTTCAATAACTATTCCCTGCATATCGTTACAAACCACATGTCCTTGCCTGCTGGATATCTGTACAAATGCCATGCAATATTTTTACGAACATTTTAACAATAGGACAGAGAGTACTATTAGCACATTTGTGGATGATTCCAAATTGCGGGGAGCACTCAACACCTTGGAGGGACAGCTCACTCTTCAGACAGACCTCAACAAGCTGCAGAATTTGGGCTGACAGGAGTCTCATGAAATTCAGCCAAGTTCAGTGTCCCGCACCTGGGTGGAATGACCCCCAACAGCCCCATGCAAAAGTCTGTCTGGGGACCAACTGGTGAGAAAAGCTTTGCAGAAAATGACCTGGCACTCCTGGTGAGGAAGCTGAGGAGCAGTCAGCCCTGTGCACCGGTGGCAAAAGCTGACAGCCTGCTGGACTGTGTTAGCAGGAGTCCAGCCAGCAGACCCAGGGAAGGGGTTATTTCCCTTCTATTTGGGGGGTATGAGACCACATGTGGAGTCCTGTGTCCAGCTGAGGGCTCCCCAGTACAAGGAAAACAAGGACAAACTGAAGTGAGTCCAGCAAATGGCTACCAAAGTGTTCATGGGGCTGGAGCACATGATGCATGAGGAGAGGCCAGACTAAATACATCTCTGTCTCTGACTACTCTGCTGGCCAGGGAAGGGAGAGGGAGCCTATGCTGATGAGCCAGCATGGAGGAATGTCCCCACTGGAGACAGATACATCTCGTCCAGTGGCCACCCCTGTTAGCCAGAGCCAGGTGAAAGGAGGGCTCCAGGCAGGCCCTGGAGAGGGCCTTCAGGAACAGTTCCTCTTCCCTATAGCAGCAGGCTGACCCAGGCTTCCCCACTTGCTCTCATCCCCCAGGCTTCCTGAAAAGGCATGGAGGGCACAAGGGGCTCTGAAGGCACACTGCCTGTGGGCTATGCTGGCACTGGCCTCAGCAGGGGCTGAATCCTCAACAGGCTGGCACTGAAGTCCCTGTCTGCAGGAGTAAGTGCTCTTGGCCACACATGGGGAATGAAGGCCTTCTCAGATGCCCTCATGTTTCCCTATTGACTCTATTTCCTCTCCGCCTCACTCCCCAGCTGACCTCTTCCTGAGGTCCCCATTTCGTGTGCCCAGCACACACGCATGCCTGGGATACCCCGAGGCACCTGCATGAGTATGGGCAACTCTGCTCACCTGGACATCATCACAGGAAAGCAGAAGAGCCACAGTAACAGTCTGAGATACAGAAATGTACCTTGGACATGTGCAAACCCCTGGGGAGAAGGCTCCAGTCCCAGAAACGCACAGTCAGGAAAATACGGTCACAACAGCCCCTGGAACAAGCTCACTTTTCAGCTGAAATTCTTTTCTTCTGTTCACATCCAAAGAAATCTATGGCATTTTGACAGCCCCCAGAAGCAGGACCACTGTTTTATTTACTTAAAAAAAAAACAAAAAACAAAAAACAAGCAAGGCATTAGGCAATAACATCTCTTCTGCGCTAGAACGTTTCCCCACTGATTCTTCCCATTCAAGGAATTCAATGTTCCACACATCTACAAGGCAAGTCAGGTGCATGGCACATTCCTGTCCAAATCCTCTGTGCTTGTTCAAAACAAAAACAATTTAGTCCATCAGGTCAAAAACTACTGTGCCAGGGACCAGTGAGGGCCAGCTGCTCCCTAAGAGATGGGGAAACACCAGCCAAGCTGGATAACACAACCAGCAGGGCAGGTGCCTCACCAGCCAGGACCCATCCTACAGTACTCGGGTGAGGGGAGCAGGGCAGGCAGCGATGGCAGCTGGGATCAATGGAGAGTCCAGATCACCAGCCCCATTTGTGGTCACTAGGCAGGTCCGAGGCCAAGCCAGGATATCAATCCAAAGGTCAGGGTCAGGATCAGGTCTAGAGATGGTAACCAGGGTCAGACACAGCCCAGTGATCACCAGGCAGGTCCATAGTGACAAGACAGGTCTGGGTTCAAGCCAGGAAGTCAGTGCTAGTCCAGCTCCAGATGAGTGGGGTCCATGGCCAAGCACAGACATGTCTGGGGCTGTACTGGAGACCAGCACTACTACAGCATAGCTCAGAGAGGGACTTAAGCCCAGGGCTGAGCTGAGATGGGGCTTCTAGGCCCATGGACAGAGGGTATAGGGCTGGTCAGGGCCATTAAGACTATTTGTGCACTCAGGACCCTGACATACTCTGAACTGGCTGCTGGGCAGGGCTTTCCGGATGACTTTCCTCAGGACCTCCTTGACCTTCCTGTTCCACAGGTTGTGAGGGGATTGACCAGGAGCATGAGGACGGTGTAGAAAAAGGCAAACACTTTCTTGAGACATCTCAGCTTGGGTGTTCTGCACAGCATGTAGGCAATGATGAGGGTGCTGTAGAAAACAGTGACGATGGTGAGGTAGAGGAACAGATGAAGAAGGCCTTTAAAGCACCCTGTTCTCTCTGAGTGTCCAGGAAGACAGCTGCAAGAGCAACTCTGGGAAGGGGCACTTCAGGGACACAGCAAAAGAAGATGTGTGTGGAGGAAAAAGGATGAGCAGGGAGGCACTGCGGGGCGGAACATGGGAAGGTCGTAACGGGCGGAGCACTGCTGCCGGAGAAGAAGGCGGGGCTTTACAGCTTTATAATAGAGTAGGACACGCTTCATTAAACGCCATTTTGCCACTCCTCATATTGGTGTCTGTGTGGTGATGGTCCGGGGTCTGGGAAGAAGGCCCCGTGCCTCCTCGGTAAGAACGAGAACGGTAACAAGTGGTGACCCCGACGTGATACCGAGGAGGCGGCTCGGCCGGCGCAGGCGCCGGGAGCGTGAGGAAGGGATCCGGATCCGGAACCATGGAGGCCATATGTAAGGTAGTAATGGCCTGCGCCAAGGAATGGCGGGCGCCGCTGAAGGCGAGCGCGATACGAGCGTGTGTAGAGAGGCTCGTAAAGGAGGGAGCGATTACTTCTCCTATGGAGATTCTGCGGGAGGAACTGTGGCTGCAATGCACAGCAGCGCTGGCGGAGTCCCCGATGAACGGGGGATCCGCGAGGGAGTTAAAGGTGTGGGGGCTGATAAGAATGCTCCTGCGGAGCGCGAGGGAGGCCCCGGCGAAAGAACGGGAGAGTGGGGGCGGAGAGGTTCCAGTGATCCTACCGGTGGAATCCCAGGAGCCGCCTCCGGTGTATCCCTGGCAAGATCTCGCACAAGACAGAGAGGGATGGGGGGTCGACGGGACCGAACCCGAGGATTGCGTGCCTGGCGCAGTTTTGAGGAAGACGCTTAGTGAGGAAGATAGGACCCTGCTGCCGTGGGCCCCGGCAGAGGAGGGTGCTGTAGGCGGGGAGAGTCAGGCACTGCAGCGAGGGAGGAAGGGTAACGGCCAGTCGGAGCGGAGAGACCAGAGTTCGACCTTGAAAGGAGGGAGGAAGGTTCGGGTGAGATTGCCGGTTGAGGAGGAGAGCGGAGAAGATAGCAGCGACGAGGAAGGCGGGGGCTTGCGAGAAGTTACGCGCAGGCTGCGGGGGTGTGCAATAGGAGAGACACAGCCGAAAGGGAAGCCGAAGGGCGGAGAAGAAGTAACAACATCCCCGGTCGACACCCTATTGCGTGCATTAGAGGAAATAAGGCGGGAGGTCATGGCCACAACAGAGGCTTCGCGGGCCGTGTATGAAGAACTCGGGAAGCTAGTAAAGGTAGAGCCACCCTGGACAAAGATAAAACAGACACACGCAGAGAGCTTCACTGAATTCTGTGACAGGCTCCAGCGGGCCATTGCAGAGTCAGACTTGCCCCCTGAGGCCCAGGGTCCGGTCATGACGGAGTGCCTCTGGCAGCAGAGTGACGCCATGACGCAGGACATCCTGAAAACGATCCCTAAAGGAACACCACTTTCGGTTGTCATCCGCACGGTACTGCAAAAACAGAATCAGGGAACAGCAGCAGCGCAGGCTCTTGTCACAGCGGTGGACCAGATGAGAAAGGGACCACAGCGTTGCTTCTCTTGTGGATATCACAGGGAAGAGGGTATGCTGCGGTAAAACGGGAGGAGCAGATAAGATGGGTTCCAATGAAATGCATAAAACCTGACCTAAATGCACGTACGGGAGGGTCTGGGGTGTAACTAATCATTCTTGGTGAGATTCCATCCTGAACAGGGCGACGCCAGATGGGATGCTGCTGCATGGCTGCATTGATGCTTATCGCCGGCTTCATGATTCCGGGGACCGCAGAGTCATACTGGAGGAGATGAGCACAGGCGCACAGAGCAGCTCACTACTGCATCCCGTTCAACCCCGAGGCGGGGCCGACAGAGACTTTCCTGACGGGGAACAAGTCAACACAGGGGCGTGGATCTTGTTATGGTTTGATTAGAAATGGCTTATAACACTAGGCTTGATAGCACTCACAGTAGTAATAGCGATATGCTGTGGCTTGCTAATTCTGAATTATTGCTTACGGCATGTACGGCTTAACTGCTTGATAGACATGAGCATAGAGTATATCAATTAATAGTACAGGAAAAAGAGGTTCTAGAAAGGGGGGGAGATGTGGTGGATCTTGGGAAACTGCATAGACAAGATATTTGCATGAGAAGCGGTAGACTAGGCGTAGCGGAAGATCACGCGGTGTGACGCGCAGCCTAGGGGTGGAAACGAAGTGCACCTGTATGTAAGCTTGCACGCAGCCCACAATAAACGCCATTAGACAAATGGCTAACTAACCTGTTTGGCAATCTACCACAGTGGCTAATAGGACTGCTCGCTGAAGGCTTGTGCATTTTGCTAATCCTCATAACTATAGGCTTATGCTTGTGTGTAATACTGAGCTGCGTTAAGAAAGCCTTGCTGAAAGTAGCGGGCCAAGTCTGGATTGCTCGAAAACAAGAAGGAGAACTTCTGGAGGAATGGCTGGGCTTTGGGGGGGGGGGGATATAGTCTGTTGGAAATGAGCAATCCCGCCTATGCCTTTAAGGTTTTCGCTGAACCGACGAAGACAAGGACACCGCCTGTGTTAAGAAGCGGAAGAAGGGGAGGCAGCACACAGCTCCGCTCACGAAGCTACTAATGCAAGGAACCACCCGATGGCGGTCCCGTCGAGACACGCCGCACTTCCGCGTGTTTTGTTGCGTCCCGCTCGATATAACGAAACAACGTTGATGGGAGAGGGGGAGATGTGGAGGAAAAAGGATGAGCAGGGAGGCACTGCGGGGCGGAACATGGGAAGGTCGTAACGGGCGGAGCACTGCTGCCGGAGAAGAAGGCGGGGCTTTACAGCTTTATAATAGAGTAGGACACGCTTCATTAAACGCCATTTTGCCACTCCTCATATTGGTGTCTGTGTGGTGATGGTCCGGGGTCTGGGGAGAAGGCCCCGTGCCTCCTCGGTAAGAACGAGAACGGTAACAGATGTGTATGCAGGACAGCAAGGAAGCAAACCTCACCTAGGTACTTTCGTCACAGGCAAACAGAGTCAAAGGAAGACAAGTTGTTCTAGGATTTTTCTCCCTGTTCCAGAGACTAATGCATTTTGACTGAAAGAGTCTTCTGCTAAAATACAGGTAGACCACTAGAAGTAAGAATTAGAACCAGTCCTAAGAAGCACTGCCTGGAGGAAGGGCCAAAGGGCTAGAATCCTTCATGTTTATTCATTTTCAGACAGTACACTTCTGTCTTGTGGTTGTACAGTGTCTTTGTTTTGGATGGAGGGATGCAGAAAAATCCCATTTTGGCCTTGCTGCTCTCCCAGGGGCTAGGCTGAAGCAGCAGCGGGTCAAGGCCCTGTTATGCACTCCTGGCAGGATTTAGTTACCTGCACACTAGTTCCTGGTTCCCTCTGGACCCTCTGTGGCAACCAAGGCCTCTACATGGGGCTGCCAGACATGACACAGGCCCTGCTGCCCTCCAGGTCTCAACAGAGTGGCCCGTTCATAGGTGTCTATTGCCCTTGGCAGTATCCTTGGCAATTGACACTTTACTAATGGACACGTAGAGTCATCTAAGACAGGGTTCATTTGCTAAAAGGTAAGTGTCTGGCATCATTGTTGCTGCTGGGGGTGGGTATCAATCATGTCCTCTAGCAGTCCCTCCTGAAGGTGAAGTTTCTCAGTCCTTCAAGCCCCACTTGGTGTCTCAGATGCCACAGGGTACTTTGGCTGTATGTAAGCAGTGGCATCCAACCCTTATGTTGCAGCCTTTCCAAGATTGTTAAAATGACTCCCAGCCTGGAACATAAACCTTCTCCATGGATGCCTGTGTTATCATCTGCTAAGCTCCCCCAAGATGGATTTGATGACATGAATTGTTTTAGATTTTGGATGCCCTAGGAAACATGTTTGGATGCTTGGTCTTGCAAGAGAGGTCCAGTAATCCAGTGATAAGGGTTTCATGATGTTAGAAGTTGCTGGATATGGTAACCTGACCGAGGTGAGGCTGCCGCTGTTCCATGTGCCCAGGTCCAGGCAGTAGCAAGGCTGAGCTTCCATCCCTGGTAGGTACCCATGCACACATAGACACTATACACATGTACAGACATACACAGCTGACCACAGAAGAACAAAGGCAGAAATACTCAACATTCACGCAAATGCAAATACTAACTGCAGCCTCTTCCTATTCCTGTGTCTGGCTGATCAGAATGAAAGCTGGTTAACTGAAAATATATAACTATACATACATATATACCATATGGATTCCTCCTAGAGCTGGTCTTAGATCCTCAGTCCATCCAGGAGCTGGCCCCTGGATGCCCTGTCTCCCAAGTTGCTTCATACCCAGACATGCACACAAAGTCTCTCTGGTACAGCATCACCAGAATCATTGAGTTTGGACAACCAGCTACCACCTCCTGTATGCTTCCTTTTCATGTCTGAGAACAAGGAGCCTGGAGCTCCTTGTTCATCCTTGCAGGCCTCCTGCCATCTTTGCTTGACTTCCTGCGTGTTGTGATGGACCATTCTTGAGCTTGAAGAGGGGATCCTTGAAAATCAAAAAGCTCTCCTTGACCCTTCTCTCCAGGGCTATATACCATGGGGTTCTTCCAAGAAGGTCCATCAACATACCAAAGTCTTCTCTGCTGAAATCCAGGGTTTGCCTCATATTTGCCTTGTTCCCTTCTCTTAGGACCCTCAACTCCATCATCTCATGGTTTCTGCGGCCAAGGCTGCCACCGACTTTTACATCCCTGACCAGCTCTTCCATGTTTGTAAGCATAAGGTTCCTCCCCAGCTCCTCAATCACCTGTGTCAGGAAGTTATTATCAATGTGCTCCAGAAAACTCCTGGACTGCTTGTGCCCTGCTGTGTTGTTCCTCCAGCAGATACCAGGATGGTTCAAGTCTGCCATGAGGACCAGGGCCTGTGAACATGAGGCTTCTTCCAATTATCTGAAGAAGGTCTCACAGGTGTTCTGTAGCAGACACATACCACATCACCCATGTGGGTCTGCCATGTGGGACCATCCTGACCCATCAGCTCTCATCTGCTCATCATCCATTCCAAGGCAGAGCTCCAAGCATTCCTGCTGGTCTCTCATGTAAATGGCAACTTCCTCTCCCGGTCCAGACCTACGGCCCTTCACGTACCAGACTCCCGGACCCCACAGTTTCTCCAGTAGCTGGTTTGGACCACTTGGTCCCTCCAGCAGCCAACTCACAGACCCTCTGGACTCTCCAGTATCCAGCCCAGGCTTACGGCTTCTTCGGAAACTGGCTCCCAAATGTCTTATCTTACTTGCTGGCTAGTCTGCCTTGATGTTCACTAGCGGTTACACACATTGACGTACACACCCACATGTGGAGGGTCATGACAGGGTTAAACTGGTGGAAAGTTGCAAGTAGCAAGCAACAGGAGCCTCAGACAAACGTACCCAAGGACACCGGTGGACCTGGGAATGATACATCCTGAGAAAGTACAGATAAACTAGCAGAAGCCAGAGGGAACCAAGGTTAAGGGCAAGACAGCTTTTCTAAACAAGTAGCAAGGTACAAGACATGATCGCTGTGTGCGTGATCGGTGTAATGATTGGCTACCTGTGACATAATCTGCATGATGATTGGCTTAGCAAAGTGCATCTGTGAAACCACTGAAGCAGCTAACTTTTTAAATATGCTCAGAAACAAACAATAAATGTCTCAAAATGCACCATGTCTTGAGTCCGTGCAATCATTCGCTACACCCACACAACATGCATACTCTCCAGTCTCTCCAGCTGCTGGCATCCCAGGCACATGGGCCCCTATAACTCGTGGTCCCCACTCCAGTGGCTGGCACTGAGACCCCCTTACATGCACATGCACACAGAATAGAGAGCTCCCTCATCCTGGAAAATGGAGTTTAATAAGAAGACAGGACAGGCTGGGGGGATCAGGTGCAGGGCATGACCAGACAAGTGTGCTGACCAGCAGTCTATTTACAGATGATCAGTTCCTTTCACCCCTTCCCCCCTCTATTTTCTCATGTTTGTAGTCCCTCAAAATACCTTAATCCCTTCCTTTTCCCACCTTTGGTCCATCCTTGAACACCCCGTAGTAAGTTTTGCGCAATCCCTGAATACCCTTACCAGCATCCCAGAATGAGTCTCATACTCCCATAGGCAGTAACCCCCATCCTCAGTCTGCAAGGCCATCCTGGAAGGCTATCCTGTAGGCTGACCTATATGGGTGAGTCTCACACATGGATATGTTGGACCTATCTCTGAATGGAAGTTTCTCCCCTGAAGTTTTTAATTGTTTTTCTGAAAACAGGGTGATTCATGTCCTAGAAATGCCAATTCTTCATCGGTCTTTCTTACAGAAGTGTGGGGATTTAGGTCAAATTAAAATGCTGTGTGGGGTATGTGTGAAACCGAGCAGGCCAAGTGCATCCCACCTGACCATGACCAAGTCCTAAGGACATCAACTCCATGAAGCATTTCCTTGCACTGATCATACCTGATACAGGCCATAGCATCTGTACATCTATCTTGATGACCCAGTGAGTCCTTCATAGGCCTGTTTGTATTTCCCTCCAAAGGGTGTCACACATTCGAGATCCAAGGTCTAAAAGGAATTAAAGTGATAGAAGTGCAAGCCAGGCAGACAATAAAACTATTTCAAAGTTTAAACCGCAACAAACATGTCAAACAACAATTATACACTGAGATAAAAGACATCCTGGAGGATTTTATTGTACATCATCTGAAGGATGCCTAGGGACTCCTTAGATGCATCCAGTCATTTGGAGGGTTTTTCAGATACTTTCCAGTGTGCTGCAATTGCAGTAAAGTGATCCTCCAGAGGCTGGAAATAGTGTCTCATCACAATAGACATCAAACATCTCAGATCGTGGTCTAGGCTCACTTTGCCATCATCAGAGAGACACAGGGAGAATCTGAAAGATGGTCCATCCCCTTCTGAGCGAGATACTGAAATAAGTCCAGTGAATCAGCCTGGCTCCCTTTTCTGTCAGTGGTCAGCAAGACAGTTTAGAAAAGATGTCTTAGATCCTTGCTCCTCCCTGATCCCCTTCCCTAAACATTCCTTAGTCAGTTTTGCACAGTCTCCTAAGCACCTCTCGAATATCCAAAATCTTCATGTCTTGTTTCCCCCTTCTTATCTGTTACAAAGTCCAGGTACAAACTATGTCCGTAGTTTCTTTATGGCCCACCAATTAGTGACTGCAGACCTTTGGTCTTTGTTATAGTCTCTGTTATCCCTTGGCTATCAGGTTTGTGTCTCTATGTGTTTTGTTAAGTGCTTCCCCCTTTGCTTATTATCTCTTTTGCACTGAAAAGGTCCATGATCAGATAACCTTAATGAAGCAGATGCTCTCACATTCCACATACACTTACCTCAGCCAGACAAGCGTTCTGACCAGCAGCTTGTTGACATGGGACTGCTCCCTTTCTTTGACCCTCCTCTCCATTTTCCCATTCTTGCTCTTCTTGATTCCCCTTGATCTCTTGCTTCTCCTACCTTTGGCCCTCTGCCTGAACATCCCAGTGTAAGCTTTCTGCACTCCCACAAGCCCCATAAAACATCCTACAACAAGTTCTACATGATCCCCAAAACCAGCGTCACACAAGGAATTTGCTCTTTCCCAGGAGACTCCAGATAATTTTGTTTCCTTGTGATCAGCTACAGAGTTGTACCTGACCCTCTGCAGGGCTACACTGGGAAGGTTCCCTCACTGTCCATCCACTAGTGACCCGAGAGTTCTGGTCTTTGCTATTTACTGCTTGTTACTTGGGAGGGCTGGGTTACTATTCACGGGGACCTCAACACATTACAGTCAGGAGCCTCCTGAAATTCAGCGAAGGAAAGGGCAGAGTCCTGCACCTGGGATGGAATAACCCCAATAGCCCCATGCCCAAAGGTGGGCTGGGGCCAACTGGTAAGAGAGCAGCTTTTCAGGAGAGGACCTGGGGATGCTGGTGAAGAAGCTGAAGAGGAGTCAGCAGTGAACAACAGTGCCGAACACCATCAACCAAAATGTGACTCCCAAGGTCCCATACTGCAGACAGATAAAGGAGTCGAGATTCATGGACAACCTGGCCCATAGGCCCACCCCTGCCCTGGGCTCTGAAGAACCTGTGCAAAAGCTTTGCAATGGGAAGGAGGGCTGGGGAAGGAAGCCTGATCATCCAAGGGAAAAGGAGCTAGGAGGGGGGATGGCTGTCCCCATCTTTCTGTGAGGAGGTGATGGGCGAGGACCAGAGCTGCAGCTGGAGCCAGAGGAGCACAGCTGGAGTCAGGGCTTCCTGATCCCTCAGTGGATGAGAAGGATATTGGGGAGGGAGACCCAGGTGTCGCTTGCAACTCTTTTTTTTAGCCCTCAGCAACAGGAACTGCCTGCATCACCCCAGCCTCTCCATCTCCTCTTGACACACGAGAAAGCACAGCTCCTCACTCAGCCCACCCATTTCCTGCATCCCCAGCTGGTCCCTGAGGCTGTGTCAGGCCAGAGGAGGGAAGAGAGGTGTGGTGGGTTTAACCATCCTATGACTGCAAGGAGGACAAGAGAGGGTCGGATACCAGCAGAGAGAGAGACACTCAAGGTTCATAACGGGTTAAACAGGATAGATTTATTAAAAGACTTACACTACAGACTGCACGGGGAGCCCTGGAAACTGTGAGGAGGGATCACCAATGGGAGGCTGCTGGAGGTACAGGTCGGACACATGGACACATGGAGAAGTCTCGACTCGTTCGTAAGGGCCCGTTAAATCTACTAGAACTATTTCCTTATCTCAGCTGTGCTAACCTTGAGAAACTACTGTCCAGGAAGCAGCTAGACATTGTTGACAAAACAGAATGTGCATGCCTGGCCCTGACGGAATTTGGTCAGTGTGTAGTTTCACACTGGGCCTGCTACCATTTGCTCTGCCAGTCACTGACTCCTTGCCAGATCTTCCTCGGGTGTTCTCATTACACCTCCTGAGCCCCCAAATAGAAAGGGCACATTTTTTTCTTGGAAGTCCAGAGAAAGAGGACATTCACTGTAGACTGACAGCTTCTACACTGGAAACGTGCACTGCTGAGGGAGATATCTCCCATGCCAGAGACCCAAAGGCAGAAAAATCCTGCCACGCTTGCACCTGGAAGGTACTCATATATCATCCCAAATTTCTTTTTTCTAAATTTGCAGGAAAAGAAAACTTCAAAAATTCACACATGTAAGACCACCATGCTGTTTATTATCAAAGAAAAAGTAAACACATTACATTTTTAACTTTCTCTTCTAAATAAGAACATTTCTCCCCAAGGACCTTTCCCTTTCATTCCCTTGCCACTCCACAAGCAGGCTTAATGCCAGGTACTTCTAAAGAGGTCCCCATTACTCAGCGCTTGACTTTGCAGAAGAGGTGGAAGTTGTTCGTGCCCATGTCAGGCAATTAGCATGAGCTCTGGGTGGCACTGAAATCTCTCCTAAGTGTTTTCCTCAGCACTTCCTTGGCCTTCCTGTTCTGCAGGCTGTAGATGACAGAATTGACCAGGGACATGAGGACGGTGTAGAAAAACGAGAACACTTCCTTGAGCTCTCTAAGCCTGGGGGGTTCTGGGCATCAGGTAGACAATGATGCGGGCGCCATAAAAAACAGTGACAACAGTGAGGTGAGAAGAGCAGATGGAGAAGGCCTTCTGCCTGTCCATGCTGGATGGGATTCTCAGGATGGCAGCTATGATGTATACTCAGGAGGCCAGTATGAACAAGAAGGGGAAGACTACATCCAAGAAGCCAAATATGAAAGTAATGAGCCTGACCTTCCTGGTGTCACTGCAGGCAAGCTCCAGCCATGGGGTAAAGTCACAGCACTCAATTGCTACAGGGCACAGAACTTCACCTGGGATCAGAGGAATATGACTGTGGCAGACAGCAACAAATCCCCTAGCCAAGATGTTGCTGCCAGCTCTAGAGAGACCTTCCAGGTCATGAGGCTTGCATAGAGCAGGAACTGGCATATAGCCAAGTATCGATCACAGGACATCATGGCCAGCAGATATCACTCACTAACTGTAAAACTGCCAAAGAAATCGAGCTGTGCCATACAGCTGTGAGCAGAGATGGTTCTGTTCCCAGTCAGGAAGCTGGCCAGCAGCCGAGGCAGGATGGTGGAGCTGTAGCAGGTCTCCAAGGAAAACAGGTTGCCTGGGAGGAAATACATGTGGGTGTGCAGATGCCAGTCTGCCACCACCAGCACAAGGATGAGGATGTTCCCAAACATTGTTACCAAGTAGATCATAAGTGAGAAGAGGAAGAGTGGTGTCTGCAGTGTAGGGACATTGCCCATTACCAGCAAATTATGCGTTATGCAGCATTATGGAAGCATAAATCCTGCCTGGCAAACCTGATTGATTGCTTCTAGGATAAAAGAACTGGATTTGTAGAGGAAGGAAGAGCAGTGGATGTCACTTTGTCTTTAGCAAGGCTTTTGACACGGTCTCCCACAGAAGTCTTGCATCCAAGTCAGGATGTGATGGTTAGGATGGATGAGAAACCAGATGGGGGTCATAGTGCATGGCAACATGAAGAGGAGGCAGCAGTGTGCCTTGGCAGCAAGGAAGGCCAACAGTATCCTGAGATGCATGAACAGAAGCACAGCTGTACTTCGAAGGGATGATCACTCCCCGTTATTCAGTGCTCTAGACCACATCTAGAGTACTGAGTTCAATGCTGGGTCCTGAATAAGAAAACAGACAATGACAAACAGGAACTCATTCAGTGCAGGGCCATCAAAATGTTCAGAGGACGGCTTCACTTGCCCTGTGAAGAGAGATGAAGGAACAGGGGTTTTTCAGTCTGGAGAAGAGATGGCTTTGCAGAGAGGAGAAATAATAGCAGCCTTCCAGTGTCCACAAGGAGACTGTCAAGAAGATGGAGTCAGGCTTTTCACAGTGGTGAAAGGTGGGAGGATGAGAGACAGAGGGAATAAATTGAAATAAGAGAAGTTCACACTGGATGAATGGAGAAGCTTCTTCCCTGTGAGAAAGAGGTTGCCCAGAGAGGTTGTGAAGTCTCCATCCTTGGGGATTTTCAAGACCTGATGGATAAAGCACTAAGCAAATTGGTCTGACCTCAGAACCTGAACCAGGAGGACAGATGGTATCTCCACTCCCTTCAGATTCTGACATGCCAGGCCCCTGTTCTTCAGGGAGAGGTTTGAGACCCTCTCCCCTCAAGCGATAGAGCCTAGCACCTGAGGGCAAGTCTCCATGGCTAGGAGGAAATGCCTGTGGCTCAGCCTCTCCCTCCCCACTAACCATCACAGGAGGATGGAGGGACCAGCTCAGGCATTAAGGGCTCTCTAAAACTGAGAGTCAGTGAACACACAGTTGCTTGCAGGGAGGTTAAGGGAATCTGACTCATGGGAATTCTCCTGGCTTTGTGTCACGATTTTAGAGGAGTCTGGCAATTGCCCAACCTCAGTTGCCTTTTCAAAAGAGCATAGCCCTGAGTAGAAATGGCACAGGGTTATGGGAAAAGGCAGGCCTCGCCAGAGGAGTTTACAAAGTTTCCAGCAGTTCAGAAGTTTCAGTCTCCTTTAAGGGCCAATTATGTATTGCTCACTCTCTGCAGTCCCTGGGGAGAGCCAAACTGCAACACAAACCTTCAGACTTGCTTGTGCTCTAAACCCCAGGACACTCCGGAGAGCAGGGGGCATTTGGGTGTGGACTGCGACTCGCCACAAGAGTGCTGGAAATGAACAGTAAGGCAGAGCAGTGCTTGAGCCATGGGTTGTGGTTTACAAAGAGACCAGGGAGGGGAAAGATGTGCTGGGTAAAAAGCAGAAGGTGAGATGCTAACTTTCATCTTCATTCCCAGGCACCACCAGCACAGAGGTCACCTGCAGAATTACAGTACATCCACATAAATCCATGGCACTGCAGAGCAGAGATCCTGGGAACTGGATCTGGCAGTATTCAGCTACAGCTGGACTGCTGCTGTGTTGGAGCCAGCCCAGGGGCACTCACCCATCTTGGCTGGGATGGGTCAGGTTATCTCTGCTCTTCCATTCATCACTAACAGAGATATATAATTTCTCTTTCTTTCTCTCCCTCTTTAGCACATTCATAGAGGTTTTTGTCTATGACCCTCAGCTTTCTCGCATCCCTGCAGTAGGAAATGCTGGGGACATCAGTAATTCCATACTGATTTTGGAAACCTCTCCTATCGCTGCCTGTTGTTATCACCTTCAGAAGCAATTCATTGCAGATGAAGAGGTGGGTGTGACAGAGCTTAGAGGAATGGCTGTATCAAGTGCCACTGAGCAGAGGGCTGTATTTCTCAGGAATGGACTTCCCCTGGCCATGCATTCAGGTATGTCCTGAGCGTTAAACATGTCCCTGAGCCTGCTTCTGTCCCCCCTCCCCCGGGGGACCCCCCTTGCAGTGCCCAGCACTGTTGAGCAGGGAGCCGTGCCAGCACAGCTGGCTGTGCTGAGGTAGAGCTGCTGGGTTGGGATGTGCAGGGAGGCAGCCCCAGAGCCCTCAGGGACCATCACTGAGGAGGGAAAGATGTGAAACAAATGATACCCCCTGTGCATTTCCCTTCCTCTCTGCACAAAGTCTCTCATTTTTCCTAGTTGACTCATGGTTACTTTTTTCTTTCTTTAATACTTTCCCTTCCTCCTGCCTTTTCTTTTTTTCTGTACAGTTTGACACACAATGTGGGTTCAAGTATCCTCTGTGCCATTCCCACTGCATAGACCCTTTTTCATCAGAGCTAGTTACTATTCATAAACCAAATGAATAACTTGGTATGTTCAACAGGTGAATTATCTCCTCCTAAAGCAAAGGTTTCAGAAAGTTGAGACCACTCAGCTAGTGCCACACCCAACTTTCTCCTGGTTGGAGAAAGGAAATCTGCCTTGACATGTTTCAAATTATGGTACTTGTTTTCCTGACACATCTTTCCCTTGCCAGAGAGCAAAAAATCTCTTTCTTCAGTTGCTAGTCTGGATAATATTGGGAAAATCCATGGGCACAGGAAAGCAGAATATGTAAAAGTGAGCAAATACACATGATCCTTTTACTCCAAAGTAAGAGGCAGCTCCACGGGGCAAGTCACCCCTGTGGTCAGAAGCAGTTCTCTTGAGACAAGCAGGTTTGCCCTCTGGAAGAATCTGCTTTCTCCTTATACTATGGAGGGTGCAGGGTCAGGGGCAAAAATGGACAGTGAACAAAGGAAAAGTGTATAGATATTTTGTGGGGACTGTTTCTTTTTTCAGCAGTAAAGTCCACCACAACTCTTCTTAAATTTAACACAGAAATGCATATCATTGCTCACAGGACCTCTTCCTGCAAGTGGGAAAAGAAAGACAGACAATTCTGTATGGAGAAAAGGGAATGAGATAATGGGACCACACCAAAGGAGTTTCTCTTGCTGGGATTGAAGAACGTCCCTGAACTCCAGACAGTGCTCTTCCTCCCCTTGCTCATCCTGTCCAGCCACAAAGCCATCCACAAAGCCATCCACCCCTCCACCAATCCATCCATCCACTAACCCATACATCCATCCCTGCATCCATCCACCCATCCTTCCACTCATCCAACCAACCACCCACCTATACATCCATCCTTCCACCAGTCCACCCCCCCACCCATCCATCTATTAATTCACCCACCCACCCACCCATTATTCCATCAATTCACCAATGAGTCCATTCATCCACCCAACCATCCATCCACATACCCGTCTCTTCCTCTCCTCCAGAATTTCCCCCACACAACTCTTGTTCCCACCCAGCTGTCCCCTCTCACTCTTCAATGTGTCCTTTGCAAATCATCTGTCCCATCATGCCTCTTTCCCCTTCTCTCCACCCTGGTGGGCCACCTCTTTCTCCTCCTTTGCCTCTCCTCATTCTCTCCATCTCTGGAATCTCCCAGTCTCCCCATCTGTTCTCAGTGCCAGCTACACTTCCCAGTTGTCCACCCAGACCTCCCAAGTAACCACCCAGACCCTCCCAGTGGCCTCCAGTCCCTCCCAGTCGCTCCTCCAGTCCTCCCAGGTCCTGCTCCAAACCCTCCCAGTTACACACACACCTTTCAGTGGTCCCCACTCCCCCTCAGTTCTCCCTCACACCCTCCCAGTATTTGCAGTCCCTCCCAGTCCTCTCCACCCCACTCCATGGTCCCTCATCCTGGCATGTCAGAGACTCATGTCTCCCCTCCCAGGGTCCCCTCTAATTGACAGGATGCCCCCTGCACCTTCTCTCCCTGATGGCAGCTGTAACCGCTGAGTGTTACTTCCCCCCTGCAGGGCCCCAGCAGAAAACCATTGTGCAAGAGGAAAGAGGCAGCAATACTTTATCAGGGAGGAGACTCAGGACTGGAGGGAGTGCCCATTGAGGGGCAGGGTTGAAGGACACTTTGCTCCCAGCCATGGTGGCCATCCAGTGTGCCTTCTGTAGTCTAACCCTTAGGCCACACTGCCCTGTCCCAATACAGTGGCTGTGTCCATGGAGGAAATGGGCTTTTCCAGACACCTGTGGGAGTGGGTAATGACACACATGGCCTTGTCTCATGGACATCCTCAGATCCCCAAAACCCATTGTGTGTTGCTCAAAGCGTCTGTTTGTTCATCATCAACCCCTCCCACAGGTGCCTGGAAAAGCCCTTTCGCTCCAGGAGCAGAATTACTGTGTTCAGCCAGGGCAGTGTGTGGCAGTTATATCACACCGGCTAATTCACTGCAGGGCCTCTGTGGCTGGGGATGTCAGGGTCTTTTATCCCTGCCCCTTGCTGAGCACTCCCTCCAGCCCTGGGACCCCTCCCTCACTAAGTATTGCCACCTTCTTCCTCTTGTGCAATGATTTCCTGCTGGGGCCATGCAGAGGGAAGTGAAACCCAGCGGTTACAGTCACAACCAGAGAGAGAGGGGCTGGGGGGTGCCCCACCCAGGAGAGCATACCCTGGAAGAGGAGACGTGAGTCCCCAGCGTGCGAGGGTGAGGAAATTTTGGGTTGGGGTGGAGGTGACTGGGAAGGGACCACAAATACTGAGAAGGTGTGTGGTGGAGCTGGGAAAGAGTGAAGGACACTTGCAGGCGATAAGGAGAACTAAAGTGTCTGGAGGGGGAACTGAAAGAGACAGAGGAGGCCCTGGGAGGGGCTGGAGAGTGCTGGAAGGTCCTCATGGTCACCTGGGAGATATGGGTGGATAACTGAGAGGTATGGAGACCCTGGGAGTGGGTGGGGGGACTAGGGTATCCTAGGGCATTGGGAGATGATAGGCTGGGCAAAGAAATGAAGGGAATGAGAAGAGAGGAGTGAAGGAGGAAGAGTCCCCACAGACTTTAGAGTGAGGGAAGGAGGGATGATGGAATAGATGAATACAGAGAGGCTGTGGCAAAAGGTGAGAGGGGGATGTTTGAGTGGAAACGAGATGGGGGAAGGAGGCTGTGGAGAGGAGGCAGTGTATGTATGGAGAGGAGCGCAAATGGTGTAGGAGAAGAGACAGGTGTATGTACGGGTGGGTAGCTGGATGGATGGTGGGGTAGACGGGTGGATGGATTTATGTTTCAGTGGAAGGATGGGCATTTGGATGGGTAAATGAGTGGTTACATGGATGAGTGGGTGGATCAATTATGTGGGTGGGTGGATAGGTGGATGGATAGGTGAATGGTTGGGTGTTTAAGTTTGTTCAGAGAGAGTCTGTGTAACCCCTCTTTTCATCCCCCCCACCCACAGCCCCACCTGCCTGCTCTGATGACCCTCTCTTGCTTCTCCAATACAACAGCTGCCCCCATCCCCGGTGCCACAGTGGGGCTGGTGCTGCTGTCACTGGCCTTTGCCGTGGGCCTCCCAGGCAATGCCTTCGTCCTGTGGAGCTCCACAGTGCTGACACGCCGGCACACTGTTCCAGCGTTACTGGTGACTCATCTTGCACTGGCCGACGTGGCTACCCTGCTTACTGCTCCCGTCTACCTCCGCTTCCTCAGCACCGGGCGCTGGGAGCTGGGCCTTGCAGCCTGCCAGGGCTGCCACTATATCTGTGCCGTTGCCATGTATGCCAGCGTCTTCCTAATCGTCCTCATGAGCCTCCACCGCTGCCTGGCTGTCTCCCGGCCCATGCTGGCCCTGGCAGGCCACTCCACTCGGGCAACCCATGGCACTGTGGCTGCCGCATGGGTCATGGCCTTCCTTCTCGCTGTGCCCACCATTACTTTCCGGGAGGTGTCCGGTGAGGCACCAAGGGAGCGGTGTCAACGGGCACACAACAGCACAGGCTGGCTGGTCTTCCACAACCTCCTGGAGACAGTGGCAGGGTGGGCACTGCCCATGGCCACCATCGCTGCTGGCTATGGGGTCCTGCTCTGGCGGCTCCGGCACACCAGATTCCGGAGGAAGGGCCGTACCCAGCGTCTGGTGGTGCTGGTGGTGGTTGCCTTTGCTGCTGCCTGGGGACCATACCATGCCGTCAACCTGCTGGAGGTGGCCGGTGAGCTCCATGGCACACAGGGCTTGTGTAGAGCTGCTGCAGTTGCCCGGCCCCCTCTCACAGCCCTAGCCTTTTTCAGCAGTGCAGTCAACCCCCTCCTCTATGCCTGTGCTGGCCGGGGGCTGCTTCGCACTGCTGGTGCCACCTTCATGGCTCGGCTCTTCGAGGGAACAGCTTCAGAGATTGGCAGTAGACGCACAGGCACAGGGAGGGCCACCAAACGCACGGGTGAGCCACAGGCAGAGGGAGAGGTCGGCAAGGAGGATGACACAGCAGCAAGCAGCAATGCAGAGTGACTGGGGAAGGCATGGGGCATGTGCAGATGGACAAGCAGAGTGAAATGGCTTGGAATAGATGCGTGTGGACACGGCTGCCACCCATCAACGCAAACATCCACTCACACTTCCATCTACCGATCCATCCACCCATCCACTTACCCATCCACCCATCCAGCTATTCATCCATTCATCCACACATCTATCCATCCATCCATCAACCCATCTATCTGTCCATCCACACATCCATCCACCTATACACCCATCCACATACCCATCCAGTCCTGTCCCTCCTTACCTCTTTGCCATGTACCTGGTGACACTGGGAGGAATGGGTGCCCCCCATCCTCTCACTGCTCGACTGGGACTCAGTTGCACCAATGGCACCTGGTGCTACACAGACAGAGCCACCTGAGGCAGAGTGGGAGGGGCAGAGGGCATGGGGACTCTGCTCCATTAAAGGCCACCCTGGGGTGCCAAGGGGCTGCTGGTGTCTGTGGGATGGGTGTAATGGATAAATGGGTGGGTGGAGGGATGGTGGATGGCATTATGAGTGGATGTGAGGATGAATGGGTATTTGCATGGATGGATGAATTTTCGTGTATGCATGTATGGGTGGGTAGGTAGGTGAATGGATGAACGTGTGGGTGGGTGGATGGATGGATGGGTGTACAAGAGAAGATATGTCCCTTGGCATGCCTGGTTGAAGTGGTTTGATTAAAGCCCAATGGCAGATTGAGGAGGCAGACAGACAGACTGCTGTTTGCACACAAGTTTTCAGGTGTCTGAGGGTGGCCATGATACAAAGCCATGTACATGTGCATCATCCCCTCTCACAGGTACCTGGCAGAGCCTATTTCCTTGGGGGAAATACAGTAAGCAGGGATGTAAGTAGCCATCATGTTGGGCCAGGGCAGCATGGCCTAATGGTTAGATACCAAAGAGTTATCTTCAGGGCCACTGTGGCTTGGGACACCAGGGTTCTTCATCCCTGCCTGCCACCCAGCACTCCCTCCAGCTCTGAGTCCTCTCTCTGCTGAAGTTTTCCACCTCCTTGTTTCCTGCTGGGACCATGAGGGGGGGGGGGTAGGGGGGGGGATGTGACATCAAGTGGTTACAGCTACAGCTGGAGAGAGGAAGGGGGCACCAAAGGGGTGATGTGAACCCCCCATATGCTGGGATGAGGGACCATGGATTGGAGTGGAGGTGACTGGAAGGGACTGCAAATCCCAGGAGGGTTGGGGGGAGGGGGAACTGGGAGGGAATGGGTACACTGGGATGGGGTAGGGGAACTGAGAAAATCTGGAGGGGGAACTGGGAGGGATGGAAGAGGCACTGAGAAGGGACAGAGGGCAGTGAGAGGGTTTGAGTGGGCAGCTGGGAGGTCTGGGGGGGGGCACTGGGAACAGATGGGGAGACTGGAGGATCCTGGGTCACTGGGAGGCAACAGGCTGAGAAAGAAATGGAGGGAAGGAGAGAGAGAGACAAAGGAGGAAGAAGAGGTGGTTCTCAAGGGTGAAGAGATGGGAAGGGAGAGATGATGGGCCAGGTGAGTACGAGGAGGCCTTGTCAAAGTGTGAGAGGGGAGTGCGAGTGGGAAAGAGAGATGGGGGAAGGAGGCTGTGGGGAGAAGGTTTCAGGGCAAATGCTGGAGGAGAGAAAGGAATGGCTGTATGGGTGGGTGGGTGAGTGGATGGATGACTGGTTGGATGGTTGGATGGATGGATAGCTGGGTAGGTGTCTGGCTGGCTGGCTGGCTGGCTGAATGGATGGATGTAAGCAGGGATGAGTGCATTGGGTCAGTGGATAGATGTATGCATGTATGCATTACCTAATGGATGGATGGGTGGGTGTATGAGTGGATGAATGGTTGGATGGAGGCATGGATGGGTGGGTGGGTAGATGTGTGGGTGCATTGTGGCTGGATGAGTAGGTGGGTGGATGGATGGGTGGACAGATGGATTGGTGGGTGGATGGGTGGCTAGAAGGATGGATGGGTTGAGGGGTGGATTGATGGGTGGATTGGGTGGAGAATGGTTGGAAGAATGGATACAGATAGACGGATGGAAGGGTGGATGAATGGAGGTTTGCGTGGACAGGTGGAGGGGTGGATGGCTAGATGGCTGTGTCAGTGGCTGCATAGATGCCTGGGTGGATGTGTGGATGGAGTTTTTGTGTGGGTGGCTGCATTGGTGGATGGATGAGTGAGTGGGTATGTGGACAGGTGAGTGGCTGGCAGGATGGATAGGTGCATAGAGGGATGAGTGGATAGATGGGTGTGTGGGTGGCTGGTTGAATGGGTAGATGCATGTGTGGATGAGGAGACTGCTGAATCGATATGTGGGTGAGTTGGTGGAGGGATGTTTGGGTACATGAATGGGTGGGTGGATGGATGAGTGGGTGGGTGGAAGAATGGCATGGAGGATGGATGATTAGTTGGATGGATTGGTGGATGGGTAGATGGATGGGTAGAAGGGTGGATGGATGGTCAGATGGATGGACAGGTGATGCATGAATTGACAGATGGATGTATTGATGGTGGTTGATTGGATAGCTGGATGGATGGGCTGATGGATGGGTGAGTGGGTGGATGGATACATGCATGCATAGGTGGATGAATGGTTGAATGGATTCATGGGTGGATGGATGGATGGGTAAGTGGGTGAATGGGTATGTGGGTGGAAGGGTGGATAGATGAGTGGGTGAATGGACAAGTGGGTAGATGGATTGGTAGGTGGTTGGATTGTTGGATAGGTGGGTTGGTGGGAGGATGGTTGGAAGGATTGATGGGGATGGATGGGAGATGGATGGATGGAGCTTTGGGTGAATGTGTAGATGGATGTTTGGGTGGATGAATGGGTGAGTTAATGAGTCGGTGGATGTACGCGTCAATGGGTGAATGAATGGATAGGTGGTCAATGGATGGGTGGGTAGATGGGTGGATGAATGGGTGGCTGGTTGGATGTGTGGTTTGGTGGATGACTGGGTTGGGAGAATAGAAGGGGATGGATGAGGGCCTTGATGAATGTTGATGAGTGGATGGATGTTTGGGTGGACAGGTATCTGGATGGATGGTTGGGTACATGGATGGATGGGTGGCTGTATGGGTGTTTTGATGGATGGAAGGGTGAGTAGACGGGTGGATGGATGGATTTGTATATGGATGGATGGATGGACTGATGAATGGATGTGTTGGTGGCGGATCAGTGAACAGGCCCATGGATGGGTGACCAGATGGAAATGTACATGGATGGATGGATTGATAGGTGGTTGCATGAACTGTTATGTAGGTGGATGGGTGTATGACAGATAAGGAGGTGAAAGAGCGTGTGGGTGGATGAGCTGGTGGATGGATGGATGAATGTGTGCACAAAAATCACATCCTCAAAATACACTCTCCCTGTGGCTACTCCTACTTCTGCCAGCCCAGGAAAAACCATTCTGAAACTTCATAGGACAGGAAGCTCCTGTCCTTTGAAAAAGCTTCTTGATTGTCCCAGTGATGACTTTTGCCTTTCTATTTCAAGCTGGTTGAGTTTTCCATGACTCCATACAAGATCTTTGGCAGTGGAAGGAGGCTGTCATGGTTTAGTTGGTTCAGTCATCCCACAGCAGGTTGTAGAGGCCATCTGGGGCCTTTAGAGGATGCAGGCATCCAGGAGGGGGCCGTAAAGCCTGCTGGAGCTCTGGACCTTGACAGAACACAACTCAGCACAAGATCTTATGTCATGAGAAGGCAACACTCATATCTTTTAACTTCTTTAAGTTGATTCCTCCCAAGGACGCTCTGGATAGTCAAGGGGGTCTAGCAAGTGATTTCTACAGCCTTAGGGTAGTCACCTTCCTCTTGTCAGATGTGTCACCCTCTAGGCCCCATTTACTTTTAATTATTTTCATTTAATGGAACTGGCACTTTTGGAAAAAAAAGGTTTGAACTAGCTGTCTGCTTAGAAGTATCTTTGGGCACTGAAGATGCTCTAGCGTATAGTGTTATGATGATATTTAGGTATGGCTCTCACAGATGACAGGAACGCCTCAGGAGACCTCTTCTTGCAGATGATCAAACTAGGCAGGACATTTTTTTTTTCCCCCCCAAAGTTAATATGGGATGACTATGTTCAGGCAACCAAATACCTCATTGGGACTTTTGGTACCTTTGGCACTATTTTACATATTTTGCAGTACCACTTTCTTCATAGGAATGTTTTTAGGTTCATTCACACTTCATTATTTCTCAGGCTACAGATGACAGGACTAAACATGGGGCGGGGGGGGGGCAATCGGGTAAAACAGAGCAAGGTTTTTGTCTGTGTCTGCACAATCCCTTGATGGGTGTTTTAAGTATACAGCTGTGCCTGAGCTGCAGAGGAGAGTCACCATGCCAAGGTGCGAGGAGTAAGTAGAAAAGGCTTTGCATCTGCCCTGAACTGAAGGCATTTTTTGAATTTCCCTGATAATTTTAGTGTAAGAAATAACTATCAAGAAAAAGGGAAGGATGAGGAACACCAAGATGATGGTGTACAGCATCGCTTGATTCCAGAAGATGTCTGCACAAGCTTGTTCCTACAGACAGGAGAACTCACAGAAGTGATGTACATCATGAGATGCATAGAAGGGCAGAGTGAACATCTGAGGATCTGCTATACTTCTACTCTTACAACAGCCATCCCACTACCTGTCTGACACAGAGCTTCACCACTCATGATGAGGGAATAATGCAGGGGGTGACAAATGGCTCTGTAGCAGTCATAGGCCATGGCAGCCAGGAAAAAACAGGAAATACAGCTAGTTAGCACAGTCAAGGAAGGAGATCCTGCCATCCCCCTTCAGGAAACCCACCAGTATTTTTGGGAGAGTGACTAATGTGTAGCAGATCTCCGGGAAGGACACGATCGTCACTTGACCAAGATCTATAAGTATGTATGGAAGTCTAACACTGCTTGCTTGTTGAGGGAAGGTTTGCTAGTAGAGGATAGAAGAGAACCCTTGAGCCTGAATGACTAGGTTTTGACATATGGATAAGAAAAGTTTATCTTTCCTTTTTAGAGGAGATTTAATTAAAGACAATGTCTGGGGATAGATGAGAAAAAGGAAGAACATGAAGAAAGAGTAACCAGCTTGAGAACAATCTTGCTTACATTCCCTTTCCAGGTCTCATAAGATCTGCATATATTGTTAGAACATTAAGCAGAACTAGGGTGAAAACAGAGAAAAGGGGGCAGGGTGACGCCAGGCAAGACTTGTTTCACAGACATTAGTGAGAAAAACTCGTCCCAGCTCTCCTCAGAAGTGGATTCATCCACTGTAGCTGTATCACAGAATCACAGAATGGTTGAGGTTGCAAGGGACATCAGGAAATCATCTAGTCCAACCCCCCTGCTCAAGCAGGGTCACCTAGAGCACGATGCACAGGATCACGTCCAGGTGGGTTTTGAATATCTCCAGAGAAGGAGACTCCACAACCTCTCTGGGAAACCTCTTCCAGTGCTCTGTCACCCTCACAGTGAAAAAGTTTCTCCTCATATTCAGATGGAACTTCCTGTGTTTCAGTTTGTGCCCATTGCCTCTTGTCCTGTCGCTGGGCACCACTGACAAGAGTCTGGCCCCATCCTCTCGACACCCTCCCTTCAGATACTTGTACACATTGATAAGATCACCTCTCAGCCTTCTCTTCTCTAGGCTAAACAGGCCCAGCTCTCTCAGCCTTTCCTCATAAGAGAGATGCTCCAGTCCCCTAATCATCTTCGTAGCCCTCTGCTGGACTCTCTCCAGTAGTGCCATGTCTCTCTTGTACTGAGGAGCCCAGAACTGGACACAGTACTCCAGATATGGCCTCACCAGGGCTGAGTAGAGGGGGAGGATCACCTCCTTTGACCTGCTGGCAACACTCTTCCTAATGCACCCCAGGATATCAGTGTAAGGAAAGACTGCAGGACTACCTTAGATCTGTATTATTTGCTTTACATGGCTGAACGCCATTTGGAAATAGAATACACTTCCATCTGCAAATGAATCCAAGGACCTTGAGGAATCCACAGGACACTTTAACAACGCTGAAAACTAGCTATTTATTCCGAAGTCCCGTGCTTTCAGGGTCCTTTTTATGCAAGAAATCAAAATACTGTCTCAAACAGTTTTCAAGGCATCCAAGGAGGAAGGTAATTAAAGATGGGCCATGCACCATGCACTTACCCACTCACTACAAAGAACATTATTGAAAATAAAAATTCCCTTGCTTAGTCCATCTGCCTCTCTGAAAGCTGCTGTCCTTCAGAGGATTACAATGAAAACAAAACAAAACAAAACATAGAACCCCCCCAAAAACGAACGAAGAAAAGACTTGCCAATCCCATTAGGTTATTATATTTTTGCAGTACTTTTCCAAAACTCATCTTGGATGGACGGAATGACTTCCCTTAAGAACGTTTAAAGTTACATTCATGTGTTACTTAAGCTTAAGCAGTTTCTTTTATTTTGATTTTTTTCTTCATCATTTGAGATTTTGACCACCTTTCAGAGCATTTCTAGCCCCTTCTGTTTTTGCAAAAGTTTTTGTACTTGAAGGCACTGCATCTTTATATTTTTTTTTCCTTTCTTTCTTTTCTGCCTTGTAACTATGCTGGGGCTAGGGCTACAGCTAGGCCTACTAGTAGCCAGTAACTAGGGCTACTGTCTGTTTCTCAGGTGTTTTTGGATTAGCTTTTTCAGCAGGACAATCTGCATTTGTTCACAGCTTGGAATTCTTCCACTTTAATATTCAGTTTCTCCCTCTCTTCTTGTTACACCTTTAGCATTTCCTTCTCCTTCTGCATTTCCTTCTTGAGAGTAGCCCATCTCATCTGCATCAGCTATAGCTTGCATTTCAAAGATTCAGCATTCTGTTGGTGGATGTTTTAGTAGCCAGTTGAATTAAGGGGATTTTTACTTCCCAATCTTATCTTGCATTTACTGTTTTTAAAATTTAAAAATGATGAAATTTTAGTAAAATTGAAAATGGCAAATTGCCTGCCATTTCTTTTCCCTTTGCCATTTCCCTTTTGCTGTTTTTACTAATTCTTTCAATTTTGCAACCTCTTGCTCAGATTTGGAGATGATTTTATCCCCCAAACACTCCTACCACTAGCTGACATCCAGGCTTACTCTCACCACCACAAGTCTTAGGGGAATTTCAGTGGGGTGGCTGCAAGAAGAGACCCACACCACTCAGAGACATATAATCTACACTTTATTCACTGAGCAGAATGGGGATAGTGGGTGGACATGTCAGGATGTCCAGGATGTGTCCCGGCCCCTAAGCACCATGGTTCTACCTCAACCTTCACATGGTGTTAGACACCTGTGGATGTGTTCCCCGCAATAGACTATTTTCTTAATTATTACTTTCTATATTAGACTGTTAGCATCATCTACTGGTTGCCTCACTGATCACATAGGCCAATCACATTGACTTTCTGCACATCCAAGGCCAGTTAGTGGTGGTCAATGGGGTTTCTATCACCCTCTTGTCTCCTGCCCCAAACATGTTATAAAAAGCATGACACTATCAAAGGCTGCATAGTGAAGCTTGTATAAATGCATTGTTGTTTTCCAGTTTGGACTGGATTAATCTCAGTTTGAGCTGGGCGGAGGTTTTCAAGATCTCATTTGTTTGGGCAGTGCTTTTTGGTAGGCCTCACCCTGAGACACTACCTTTGCCAGGAAAGTGAATTCCAAATGTTCCTCCAAGTTTGCTTCTTCTGGGGATCTTATACAATAGTGCTGGGCATCTTATACAATAGTGCTGCTGTGAACCTGACCTTTGAGATGTGTTCATCTGCAGCTTTGCCCGTAACAGAATACTACCTCCCAAAGTCTCAGAAGCAGCCATGAGTGCAAAAGTCCTGCTGAGATTTTCATGGATTGACTTTGTACTGGCCAGGATGAGTCTCATGGCTTTCTGGCACTATCAGAGAGCATTTTTAAAGGCTTCTCTCATCTGCTTATTCCTTAGGTTGAACATGATGGAGCTTAAGGTGTCGCAATGCTGGAAAGAAAAGAGAGTATTTTCCTAAGGTGCACAGAGTTTCTCTGGCAGAAATGTCTTTCACAGCTCCCCTGAGCTCCATTAAAACTTGAATTGTTCTGTGATCCTATCCTTTTTAAAAGCAAAACAGAAATGCCTGTTCTTTCTTATAGCTCAGTTCCCTGGAAAGTGCAGAAAAGGAAGATTAGCAATGCTGCATGGAGAAAGTGCAATGGGACAATGAGACTTCACCAGAGGAGTTTCTTCTGCTGGGGCTGAAGAAGGTCAGAATACCGACTTTCATACTATCTGTTCTGGATGTAATCTTCCTCCTCCTGTTCATGTTGACCTCCAGTGTGCGCATCATAGCTATGATCTTGAAGATCCCATCTGGCATAGGAGTCAGAAGGCCTTCTCCACCTGCTCCTCTCACCTCACTTTCATCACCCTCATCATTGTCTATACACTACCCAAAACAGTCCATCTGAGGCAGCTCAAAAAAGTGTTTTTCTTTTTCTATATCATCCTCATGCCCTTGGTCTACAGCCAGCAGGACAGGCAGGTCAGGGAGGCAAAGAGGAAAGCACTCAGGAAAGCCATGACTGACATCCAGGACTCATAGTATTTGTGGACTCTGGTTCAAAATTACTTCTTTTTCTCCTTTGAATTGAAAACAAGAACATGGGAAATAATTTGTACCTACTGGGTTGACCTGTAGAAGCAGGTGGCATTGAGAGTGTTTGTGCCATATCAAGAAGAGAGAGGGAAAATATCCTTTGGCAAATACATGACTTGTTTAGAAGAGAAGGGGGAGTGTGTCTCTGGCTTGCTTGTTCTTTTGAAATATGTGAAATTGTGTTCCTTTATGAGGGAAAAGCTGAAATGTCAGAACTTTCTCTTCTTCATAGAGAGAATAAAGGTATCGGTTGAAAGTGAGCTTCCTCCAGGAACAAATGTGTTAGCATTTTTCTAGGAGTGGGTTCTTTGAAGGGCAGGCACTGCCCTAGTTGTGTGTATGTCCAGGGTAGAAGTTTGTGTATCAGCCCCTAAACCATATTACCCTTTTATTCATCAGAGCTCTGTGGCTCAACACAGGTGTCCAAATGCATGCCACTGCCTCCTATGATTCAGCATGATCTCAGAGATCCCAGACATTTTTTTGGACTTATCAAATGGGGCAAGGGCTTAGTGAAGAGGTCTGCTGGAATCTAGGGTACAAATGGGGGCAGTATGGAAATGTGTGGGCGCCTGAAAGGCCCATTGGTGCCCATGTGTGGCATCAACATTCACATCTACAGGCAAGGGACTTCAGTGCCAACTCACCTGCAATTCAGGCCATCCTAGGGTCGATACTAATACAGGCCACATGCAGTGTGCCATCAGAGCACCTTGTTCTCTCCATGGCCTTTCCAGGGAGCCCAAGGGATCAGAACAAGCAGACAAGGCTCTTGGGATGGCTTGTCACCTTGAGAAAGATGAACCATCCATAAAGCCTGACTCCTGCACCTGCCTTGATCCATCCTCTGACCTGTCTTGCATCATTTGGGATGACCACTGAGGAGACATAGCTGTGTATTGTGGGGACATTTGTTGGAGCTTGGGTTGTCAACTGAGGCTCCCTTTCCATCCCTACCACCCACTCAGACAGGTGTTCCCAGGAAAGCCGTTGAAGCTGTCCTGATTGACTTCAGATAACTTTGTGTTCTGTCTTATTCTTGCTGCATGAGTGTGCTCAGTTAAATGAGAATTCATGAGTCTGTAAAGACAGGACTGGTGGGATTCATCAGGGTGTGACAGAGCTTCTAAAAAAAAGAACAAATAAAATGGTTGAAGGAGAAATATTTCCATTGTGGTCTTCAGCACTCAGGAGATCCATAACAGGGCTAAAAATGTCGAAGTCCCTATCTCATTTAAAGGGAAACTCATTCCCTGGAAGCTCATGGTCATTATAACAGTGCGACCAAAAAGACCAAGCAAACTAACAACCCCCCCCCAAACCCACAATCCCCCCCACTCCCCAGTTAAATGAAATAAAAAACAGGGATTGGAGTTGGCCTTGTCCTTTTTTCTATCCTTCCCACCAGAGGATGGGAAGTTCTACAAACTCTGTGAAGTTGGATAGTCATTTCACTGATCTTAAGCTAGCAAGGGAAAAAAAAGGCTGAAGACAAATCTGGTGTTGTTAGCTGAAAGGAAATTTGATTCAAAGCCTATTTTGCTTCCTAAAGCCATCCTTAATTAGGTGAGAGGAGCTGTACTGTGCGTATTGATCCCGGCTCCACTTCACCCTCTTTGGCCATCTGACTGAAATCAACAGGCTCTTTAGCCTCTTCTGCACTGCCCTCTCCCAGGATTTTAGCATTTAAGTCATCTCCGATATGGCACGACCGTGAAACCTTGGTTCAGATTGCTGAGTAAACAGCTAAATTGTTATTAAAGAACTGTGAGAAGTCTCATGCAAAGCCTCTACCCATGATCCTCTGCATGCTGCAGTGGGCTGCCAGCTCATGACAGCTATTGGTACATCGCCTGTGCATGCACAGCTTTCTCACCTGTCTCAGTTCCACTAACACTGCCATGAATTGAGCCTGTGCATTCAACTCATGCCCCATTCCTGCCCTGTGGCCCTCTGGGGAGGATCTCCCCTACTGCAAGAGCACCAGATTGCTGATATCTGCATCTCAAATGTTCATGCCAGAACCCCACTACAGGCAATATGATCTGGCAGGCCCACCTACCACAGGAACCCTCTGATCTAGCTGGGTGTGTTCACCAAGAAAAGGGGAATTGAAAGTGGAAGGATTTGGCAATCTTTACTCGGCTGAGACAGGGGTTGTGACAGCTGGGTGCTTTCCCCTGCATAAGAACATTAATCTAACTCAGCAGTGGGACTATTACAGATTGCTGGTCAAGCATCTGAGTTCAGCTGCAAGCACTTGGGACTTCCTTCTGTTAGCCACTGGCTCTTGCTGGGTCCTGCTCCACTACTGTCTCTGCAAACACAGATTCATTTCCCCTCTTCCCATGGGTACTTTTTGCATTCTGTGCCTCACTGTTCATTCTGATTGATCTTACTGGCTCTCCAACAGCCATGTGCAGGTTATCAATGGCTTCTGTAATGGTGTCTGTAGGGGGAAGAAAGAGACCCCTGAGGAGTCACGTTGAGCTCACACTCCCTGGCAACCTGTTCTTTCTCTCTGTTTGTAGGAAAACCTGTGAAAGTGTCTCCCAACTCACCGTTGCAGGGCAACACAACTCAGTTCACATAGTTTAAGCCAAATCAATAACAAAGTGATATATTGATTTATTAGTGACATGTAAATAACTGACAATCAGTGAATTATACATTCAGGACTAATATCAGCAATAAAACAAATAAACCACAGTGCTAAACACTTACAGGATGTCAATATACACCTAAAATTTCTAAACTCCCTTCTATATCTAATCGCCAAAAGCTCTCATCGCCCCTGCAGAGTTACAGGCACATGCTCACACTCCTTAATTCCTTTCATCATGAGTAATTAAGGTCATGGAGGCATTATGATAGTGCTGCATAGGAGGAAGCTGCATTAATTCCAGAGCAGCTGGGTCGTCTGTGGTGGAAGAAATGTAACTTTATGCAGCAATGAAATGCAAAAGAACTCCTGAGCTGGTTACAGAGGGGACCAGAGATGTAAATTCATGTGTTAAAGACCTTTCACTGTTTGGGTTTTGATCATTTTAGGGGGAAAAAAACAATCTAATGTTAAAATCTTCTCCATCACACTGTACTTCCTTCATAAGGTATTTTATGTCACCTGACCCTAAAGACTGTAAGATTGACTGTAGCTGAGAGGAAATGCTTCAATTGACTCCAGCTTAAGGATTTGGTCCCTTTCCAACAGTATTTCTGCTATGTAAAAGAACCCAGGCATCTGAGTTCGATATCAGGGAAGTGGAAGATGGTCTTGATGCCTGGGTTCTCTGGGAGATCAGGAACACCATTTCAGATGGTGAAAAGACCCAGACAGGGTGCAATTAGTTGGGCTAGTGGATAGACTGGTAAATACTTAGATGGATGGTTTTGTGGATGAATGGGTGGATGGGCTGATGGATGGATGGGTGGTTGGACGTGTTGTTGCATGTATTGGTTGATGTATGCATGCATGAGTTGATGGATGGATGGGTGAGTGGGTTGGTTGATGAATGGGTTGCTGGGTAGATGAATGGGCTGATGGATGAATAGGTGGATTGGTGGACGGATGGAGTAGCTGTCTGATGGACTGGTGGATGCATGGATAGGTTTGCGAACGAATGGGTGGATGTGCTGATGGAGGGACTGGCTGGTGGATGGGTGTGTGGGTGGTTGGATGAATGGGTTGATGGATGAATGGATGAGTTGGTGGATGGGTGGATGGGTGGTTGGATGGGTGGTAGTAGGGATGAGCTGGTGGATGGATAGGTCAGTGGATGGATACGCAAATAGGTGGATTAATAGACAGATGAACAACCCCCCCACACACACATGGAGAGTATAGGGGTATCTCAATAGAGGAGTGAACAAGATGGTAGCTGGAAAATTAGTTAGTCAAAGGGATGGACAGAGAGTGCAAGGAGCTCTACAGTGGTTGGAAAGTGGAGGGCATGTGTACTGTCACCTCTATCCCCTCCACTAAACCCCAAGCTATCAATACGTGGAAATGCCTGTTTTCCTAGGAGCTATTCACCAGATAGGGAGGGTGACACCCACCAGAGCAGTGTCCTCTAATGTTTAGAGTGACTGCACTTAATTCCAGGGCAGCAGGGGCAAAGATGTCACAGTTCCCCCCTCCTTAAGTCCCCAGATGCTGCCTCTCACCCAGTTCCTCTTTCCGCTGTGGTTTTGCTGGCTCTTGCATAAGTGTTTCCTGTTCAGTTGTGTAGAGGGGAAGTCACACCCAGTGGTTAGAACCATTGTCAGAGAGATCGGGGCAGAGAGACACCCTGCAGAGGAGAGGGGACCTGGTCCTTGCAAAGACCCCAGGAGAGAAGACGTGAGTCCTAGGTGTGCAGGGGACAAGGGACCTGAGGCTGGGGGAAGGAAGGGTCCTTGTGGGGAGGGGGAGGACTGGGGCATAACAGAAGGATGTGCAGGGGGAACTGGGAGGGTTGCAAGGACACCGCAAAGGGTTGGCAAAATGATTGAAAAAAATTAGGGAGTACGGGAAGGGCCCCATGCTCTGAGCTCCCCCCAAGGCTGCCCTGACCCTACATTCTGCGAGCTTGCCTAACAATGCCCTGACAACCTATGGGGTTTAAGGAAAGCCCAAGGGAAGCTCCTGCTTCCTCCTTCCTAATTAGTTGCAATTAGCACTGAGCAATTAAGGGAGAGCCCATGGCTGGGGGTCAGGAGGGGTCTGGGTTTACTTGGGTGTGTGGGTGTGTGGATCAGGGTGTCTGGACACCTAGTTCCCCTGGAGGTGGGGAGTAAAGGGGTGGGGGGCAGTGGGGTGGGGTGGATTGGGGCACCTGGTTGCCTTGGTTCCCTAGAGGGCAAGGACGTGTGTGAGGTGGAGCAGAGGAATCCTGCATGCCTGTGTCACCTAGGGGCAGTGGGGTGTGTGGGGTGTAGCAGGGGGAGCTTGGACATATGGTCCCCTGGGGAGTAGTCAAGTGTGTGGTGCCGAAGGGTCACTGGAATACCTGGGTCCTCTGGGAAGCAGTGGGGTGCCCCCAGAGGCCCCAGGAATCTGGAAGCCCCTTACAACTCTGTTCCCAGGTTGTCATGGCCATGAGGTCTTCTCTATGGTTGATGCTGGCCCTAGCCCTGGCCCTGCTGGTGTCTGTGGGTGCTCAGGAGACCCGCTACCAGAAGTTCTTGCGGCAGCACGTGGACTACCCCAGGACACCAGGGCTTGTGGGGGCCCGTTATTGCAATATTCTGCTGATGCGACGTGCAGTTAATGGCCCCGGGAGACCCTGCAAGCCTGTCAACACTTTTGTGCATGCACCAGCTAAACAGTTGCTGTCCGTCTGTGCCCAACAGCCTGATGGGCTCCATGTCACCGTGGGGACCCTGCCTGTCACAGCCTGCCGCCTGGTCGGGGGGAATGTACGCCCACCCTGCACCTACCGTGCCAGTCAGCTCAACCACCGGGTCCAGGTGGCCTGTCAGAATGGGCGCCCTGTGCATCTGGATCGCACCTTCTAGCCAGGCATGGATAGGGAAAGCCTGATCCCTTTTGATTTCCCTTACCCCCATGGGTGCCTCTTATCCCCTGAAGCTGCCACAAACCCCGCTGGGCTAACCTAATCCTGTGGGCCACCCTTGATCTCCCTGGGCTTGTCAATGAAGGTGACCACACCCCCCCCCCGAGTTCCTCAATGCCCCTGGGCTCACCCTAACCCCTTGACAACCCCCAAAACCTTTGGGCAGTCCCTAACTCCCTTAGGCTGCCACTAATCACCCTAGGTCACTCCTAGCACCTGCAGGCTAACCCTAACCCCTTGGCAGCCCCTAAGCCCCCAGGGACAACTGCATTCAGGTATGCCAACCCTCCCTTTGCAGCTTTTACTTTATTCAAGGGAAAAACAGTGCTTCATCGATAACATTAGCAGATAACATCACATTTAAAGATTCATTAAAATTACCCCAAAATATGCATGCACAAAGCTTAAAAGACAATTAGCACATGAACCTGTTGTGCCTGATCACTGCCTGCTCCAGTCAACCTGATTAGTTAATTAGAGTCACTGCATGGGAGGTCCCATCATGGCACTTGCTGGGTGTCCCTGGGCTGGCCTATTCCCATTGAGGTCCCCAGAGGTGCCTTCAAAGAAGCGGGCAAGGAAGTCGGCCCCAGAGGACTGAATAAGGTGGCCAGCAGCAAAGGCATAGAGGATGGGGTTGAGGCTGCTGCTGAGGAAGGCCAAGGCAGTGGCCCCAGCCCGGGCACCCTTCCAGGCCCGGCCCAAGCTCTCAGCTGCCTGGCCTGTGGCCACACTGGAGGTGGCCTGCAAGACATTGACCACATGGTAGGGCAACCACAGAGCAGCAAAACAGAGCACCACAGCGGCAACCAACCTCCCCGTGCGGCCGCCACGATGCCATGGCCGGCCTCGGAGCCGCACCAGGATGGCAGCATAGCTGCCAGCAATAATGGTGAAGGGCAGCACAAAGGCCACAGATGTCTCCAAGGCGAGGTGGAAGACAGTCGCAGCAGGGTGGCCATGGCATGGCTCGCAGAGCTGGCCTGGCGCAGCTGGGTCTGGCACCACGCGGCGGTAGACTAGTGCTGGCGAGGCCAAGATGGCTGCCCCCAGCCACGTGGCCGCTAAGGCCTTGGTCGCCATAGCTTTCCTTCGCAGTGTGAGGGAGAAGAAGGGCTGGTAGACAGCCAAGCAGCGGTCGAGGCTGAGGAGGGTGACGATGAAGACACTGGCATACATGGAAAGGCCGCAGATGTAGTAGAGAGTCTTGCAGGCCACCTCGCCAAGGAGCCAGGACCGAGCGGCAAGGAAGAGGCCAAAGAAGGGCGCGAGGAGGAGGACAGCACCATCAGCCAGGGCCAGGTTGAGCACTAGCACAGCGGTGACAGAGCGGCACCCAGGCTGTGTCCACCGCAACAGGCTCCAGGCCACAAAGAGATTTCCTGGTAGCCCCAGGAGGGCAGCAGTCCCGAGGAGGATGGCACCCGCCACACGGGAAGCTGGCAAAGATAGCAGGGTGCTGTTATCGGAGATGGAGAGGCACTGGGCAGCTGAGGGGGGCAACTGAGAGGCACTGCGGGGGGAAGCAATGGGTGAGGAGGGCTACCACATAACCTCACTTCCACTTCATAGCAGCACTCCCTCACAACCCTTACCTCATTTCCACCCCATAACGCCACTCACACCACATAGCCCCACTCACACCTTATAGACCAACCCCTGACCATAGCCTCACTCCCGCTGCTTGGTCTCACTCCCACACACATAGCCCACTCCAACACCAAAGCCAACCAACCAGGCCAATGAATAACCACTCCAACACCAAAGCCAGCACCAACACTCAAACAGCCTGGTTCCACCCTGTAGCCTTACTCCCACCCCACAGCCCCACTCCCATAACTCTTCCCACATCATAGACCAATCACACCTCATATGCACCCTCTCATCCAATGCCAAATTCCTACCTCATAGCCCTATTCCTGTCCCAAAGACCACTCTCACTCCCTAGCCCCACTCCAGCCCCATTGCCCCACCCCTTGGCCTACTCCCACCTCAAAGTCTTACTCCCACCCCCAAGGACACTCCAATCACAAAGCTCACTCCCACCCCATAGCCAAGTCCCACCCCCATAGCCCATTCTAATCCCATAGCCCACTCCCACCCCATAGCACCATTATTACCTGTAGCCCCACTCCTACCTCATAGCATGGTCCCAACCCAGAGCCCCACTCCTGCCTTAGATCCTAGGTCCCACCCCATAGCCCAATGCCACCATGTAGTCCAATTGCACCCCATACTCTCCATCCCACCATACAGCCCCACTCCCACTGTATAGCCCAAACCCTCACAATAGCCCCACTCACACACCATATTCTCACTACCAAACCATAGCCCAGTCCCTCAGCATGGCCCCACTGTCACCCCATGTCCTCACTTCCGCACCATAACACCACTCCCGTCACATAGCCCACTCCCAACCCATATCCCATTTCCACACTATGACCTTACTTTCACCCATAGCCTTCTCCCAATCCATTGAACCCACTCCCAACTCATAGCCCCAAACCCACCTTGTAGCACCACTCCCTCCTCATAGCCTCACTTCACCCCATAGCCTCACTCCCATCCAGAGCCCAACTACCAAATCATAGCCCAGTCCAATCCTATAGTCTCACTCCACCCTAGAGTCTCAATCCTACCACATAGTCCAATCTCACCCCAAACCCACTCCCACTCTATAACCCTTCTCCCACCCCATAACCCACCACCACCAAGTTTCACTTCCTCCCCATAATGCCTCTCCTACCCCATAGCCATTTACCACCTCATATCCCTGCTTTCGTCTCAGAGCCCCACTCCTACACCATAACCCCACTCCCACTCCAGAGGCCCACTCCCACCCTATAACTCCACTCCAACCTTGTAGCCCAATCCCATCACAAAGTCCAGTCCCACTCCACACTCTCGCTCCCACCCCATAGCCCCACTTGCCTCCTAGACCCCCCCCTCCAAACTACATAGTTACAGTCCCACCCCATATCCCCAATCCCCCTCATACCACATACCTCATGCCTCACTCCTACCCTAGAGCTCCACTCCCACCTCACAGCTCCAATTCAACCGCATAGCAAAATGCCAAACCCATAGCCTAACTTTTGCCCTATAGCCAAACTCTCAACTCATGGCCCACTCCAGCTGCATAGACCTATTCTCACATCATAAAAAAAATTTCCTAGCCCATAGGTCCACTGCCAATCTGTACCTGGCTCCCACACCACAGATCCCCTGCCACAACATCACCCAATGCCTACCCCATAGCCCACACCAACACTATATGTCCAATCCCATCCCATAGTCAGCCCCCACTTAGTCCAATGCCTAACCCACAGTTCCTTTCTTCACACCATAGACCACTGTCTACTCCCTAGACCACTTCCACCTCATAGCCAAATGCCTAATCCATGGTCCTAATTCAGCCCCATAGACACTCAACCCCCACAGCCCATTACTCACCCCAAAGCTGACTCCAAGCTCATAGCCCAGTGACAACCTTACCCTACTCCTAACCCATTAAGAACCCCATTGTTGCCCAGTGCCCTCTCCATAGCTCCACTCCCACCCCGCAGTCCTATTCCCAAGCTATAACTCACTCCCACCTCATAGTCCAACAACTACCCTATAGCCCTGCCTCAAACCTGCAGCCCAACCTCACTCCACAGCCCCACCCAACTCATTGCCCAATGATTACTCTCTAGACTCACTTCCGCACAATAGCCTCCCTCCCATTCCATTGTCAAACTCCCACTCCATAACCCATTCCCACTTCTTATCTCAAAAACTATCCCTTAGTTCAACCTGCCCCATAGACCTAAGGCTAATTTATAGCCCCAATCCCATTTTATAATACTGCTCCCACCCCATTATCCAATACCTAACCCATAGCCCCACCTCCACTTTATAGCCCCAATGACACCCTACAGCCAAACACCCACACCATAACCCAGTTCCACACTATAGCCTCACTTCTATCCCAAATCCCAGAAACCACTCTGTAGCCCAACCCCAGACCATAATCTCATACCCACTCCATAGTGTCACACTCACACAATAGCCCAAGGCCTAACTCATAGGCACACTTTTACACTGTATCACCAATGCCATTCCATAGCCCAAAGCCCACTGTTAACATATGGTCAAAGCCTCGACCCTTAACCCTACTCCCAACATTGTACGCAAAGTCACAGTCCCTATTGCCCACCCCATAGCTCCACTCCCATCTCATAGTCGCACTGCAACCCCATTGCCCAGTGCCTAAGACATAGCCACACTCTTACTCTGTACTGCATTCCCACCTCATAGCCCATGCCTAATCATAGCCCAACTCCCGTAACATACATTGCTCCCACCTCATAGCTCCACTCAAAGTACATGAGCCAAAACGCACCCCATAGTTTGAATCCCATCCCATAACACAATATCTGAATCTTAGCCCCACTCCCAATCTGTGCCTCACTCCCAATCCACACCCAGTCCCAAATCATAACACACCCCCTTTTTAGCCTCAGAGATGCCCAATAACCCATTTCTATCCCATAGCCCTACTCACATCACAGCACTTAAAGACTGCCTCATAGCATCTATCCCACTCTGTAACTGCAATGCAATTCAGTAGTCTACAACTCATCCTACAGCCCAATGCCTACCAAATAGCCTCACTATCACCTCATTGCTCATTTGCATCCAACAGCCCAACACCCATTCCATAACCTCACTCTCATCCCATAGACCAATCACAAAGGATCACAATGTCTAACCCAATGCCCAACTCTCACACTTAGGGTTGGCCGCTGCGTAGCACAATACTTACCTCAGAGCCCAGTGCCTACCCCATAGCCTCAGACCAACCCCACAACCCACTACAAGTCCATATCTCAATACTCAACACATTGTTCCACTTCAGTCCCATAGCTCCACTCGTGCATCATAGTCAAATACCCATCCACAGCACTACTCCCACCCCATAGCCCCAAGCCCACCTCAAAGTTCAACACCTATCACATGCACCCATTACCACCCAGCTGCCACAGTACCACCAAACAGGTCACTGTTAAACCACAGCCAAGTCCCACCCGATAGCCCACTCTCACCCCATATCCCTCCTCTGTCATCATAGACAAACGCGCACTCCATAGTGGCACTTCCAACCTATAACCCCTTCCCATCTCATAGCCCACTCCTGCATGGCACTATATCCCCACTCCAACCCATAGCCTCACTTCCACCCCATAGCACAATGCCTACCCGATAATCCTAATCCCTTCCCATAGACCCACTCACACCACATAGCCAAATTCTACACCATAGGCAAGAAACCACCCTATAGCCCTTCTCCTAACACCTACCCCAAAACCCCATTCTCACCTCATAGCCCAAAGAAAACCCACTCCATTACTCCATTCCTATTCCACAACCTATCCCTTGCCCCCTCCCTACTCCAAAACTATGGCCTGGCAGCCACCCCATATCTCCACTACCATCCCATAGCCCACTCCCACCTTGTAGCCTAACATCTGGCCTGTTGCCTTTTTCCCATCCTGTTTCCCTTCTGCCATCCCATAGGCCAAGGACAACCCCATAGAACAACATACACTGCATAGTCCCACTCCTACGACCTAACCCCAATTCCACTACCAACCCCACTCTCACCTTATAGCCCCCATGTCTGTCCTGTACTCCATTGCCTCAGATCAGGCTGTCTCCTCTCACTTTCTTTACTTGCCTCCCTTTGTGTCTTCCAAAGATGGAGGAAGATGGAAGGGAGGACAGAAACCCCAAGAGCTGAGTAATAGGGTTGGGACAAACACATTGGCTTAGGAGGGACACACACTTCCTCCCCCTTCATCAATGCTTTCTCTTTCCTCCTCCATCCCCGGCTCCCATAGGGATGAGGGCCCAGGCGGAAGAGGGTGGAGGGGAAGGAAGGACTACTGCAAGGTAGTGATAATGCGGCGGAGGGTTGGAGGGGGCAGTTCTTGGGATGGAACCATTTATCTCATTCCCATATTCTGCAACACCAGACACCCCCAGTGTCTCCCCATACTCCACCCCCAGAGCCCCCATATCCCATCCCTGTGACCTGCCATACCCCCAAAGGCCCCCATATCCTTGCTGCCACCCATATCTTGAACCTACCCCCATAGCTTCCAGCCCCATACACTTCCATACCCTGCCATCACCACAGCCCCTCATGTTGATCCCACAGCTCCCTCCTTTCCCTGTATTTCTTATCACAGCCAATCCCTATAGCATGTAATATTCCCACAACCTTCCACACACCCACAATGCCCCACATTCACTCCTCATAACCCCACCAATATCCCCAAAGTTCCTCATATTCTATTCCTAGTGACTCAAATGCCATCTCTGCATTTTCCATATACTCCCAGCCCCACATTTCTCCACTATGTCCCATATCCCATTCCCACAACCCCCATATACCACCATCCCCCCCCATCTCATCCCCACAGACTCCCATATCATCACAGCCCCAGTATCTCATCATCTAAGTCGACCCCATATCCTTGTGGTACTCCATGTTCCATTTCTACAGGCTCCCATATCACCACAAACCCCATACACCATCCACACGGTCCCTATATCACATTACTACAGCTTCCCATAACCCCAAAGTCCATACATATCTCATCCCCACAGATGCCATATCCCCAAAGTGCCCAGTATACTTTTACTGAGCTGATATCTCATCACAAGTCTAATACTCTGACCCCCATGTTTCCACAGTCCCCATATTCCATCATACAGCTCCCCACATCTCATACTTCAAAATGCCCTATCCCCTCTACACATACCCTATAAACACACAGTACCAGCCTCACAGACCCCCATATCCCCATACACTCTTCCCACAGTCCTCCCTATACCTGCACTGTCCCACATACTTCTGCATTGCCCTCCATGTCCCCACTGTCACCCATTTCCCCCGATTTCCCATAGTGTTTCCCATCTCTAACACCTTCACTGCTGTCCCAGAGAATCCATGCATTGGGGCTCCTCCCAACAATACCTTACCCCATCTGCCACGGCTCTCCAAGAAACCTGCTGTATCCCCTAGGTAGCACTGCCCCAATACAAAAGGCAGGGGCAACCCCAAGCAGGAAGGAGACACAGTGACAATGGTTTAATGATACACAAAAGGACTTGATTTTGTCTGGTGATTCCCTTTCTACCTTCTTTCTTCTCTTCCCTCTCACTCCTCCATTGCCTTTCTAACTTGCTGTTCCTTTCTTCCCATCCTTGTGCCCTTCCTCTGCTCCAAGCCTACCTTTCCTTCCCCATCACTCTTTCATTCATTTATTCACTCAGCCATTCTTCCTCCTTTAATTTTTCATTCACACCTTGTTTTTCCTCCCTTTTCTTTTTCACTCACTTTTTTCTCTCATTTTCTTTATTTTTCATTTCTCACTCTCTCCTCTTCTCTTTCTTTCACTGATTTCCTGTTTCTCTCTCACACCTCTTACCACCTTTGTCTCCCTACTCCCCCCCCCCTTTCCCATGTAAAATGATAACCCTTTTCTACTCTCTCTCCCACTTCTTTTCTCCCAGGAAATAGTTCTTGCTTTATCCTACAGCCTGGGTCTGATATATCAGCCTTTCTGGATGTGTCATACATGGGGATTGGTCTTGAGGGGCTGGAAATGCCCAACATGTCTTCTTTCACTCATCCTGCTCATACTCATGATGCTGAGTGCTGGACTGGGGTTGCAGGGTGGACAGGGATCTACAGGCTGTTTGGGAGGTCCTGGTGAGTCTGTCTCCAGACTGTAATGGGGAGTCTGTGGGAAGGAGAGATAGAAAGTGAGGTGCGTGCCGGAAAGGAAGAATGTAGGCTGATTCCCCTTTGGCTGAGGATATACCTTCATCTTTCACCCACATCCGGAAGAAGAGGAGGATGAGGCCATTGACAGTGAAGAAGCAGCCACCCACAACCAAGAACCGTAAAAGGAGGAAGCAGCTGTTTCCTGCAAGGGGAAAGGATGGGCTGGTTGAAAGTGTGGCTGGTGTTCATGCATATTCATGGCGGGAAGGATGTGAACATCTTTCTTTCTCCTTCTCTCCTCAACTCTCTTTCCATTCCTCTATCCCTTCTTCACCCCCCCTTTGTAGTTCCTGAGGGCTGAACACCCAAGGATTCTCCCCACTTGCCCCTGTGTGCAGAAGGCATTGAGTGTTTCTAGAGAGATGGCTTAGAAAGTCAGAGAGGATGATGAGACATGGAGTTGGAAGGGTGGACAGAGGAGTGATCAGATTAGTTGGTAGATGGTAAGGTAGTTGGGATGATGGAGGGATTGAGGGGGGGAGGGATGGGTGGGTGGGTAGACTACTTCATGGATAGAAGGATGGATGGTTGGACAGACAGACCAGCTGCTAGATGAAAGAATGGAGGAATCAGCTAGTTTGTAAATGGATGAATAGGTGATGGAATGAACTAGTTTTAGGATAAATGGAGGGACAGAGGGAGGGATAATGGAATGGGCTAGTTAGTGGATGGATGGATAGATGGACAGATGGGTCTGTGGATGGATGGATGGCCAGCTCACCTCTCTTGTTGCTATTAATATTGACATTCATGGCTTGGCTTGTGAGGGAGGGGATCCACCTCCCATGTATCTTTTCCTCATACTTGCAGGTAAAGTTTCCACTGTGTTGGGGGCCAGAATGCAGAAAGTGGAGGACCATGGCATTCTTCAAAATGTCCTCTCTCTCAGATGTGTTGTTCTCAGAACCTGCCTTCCTGGGGGGGAACTCTCCCCCATCCCTGTAGAAGTGAAACCTCCGCTCAGTGGCATTTCCAGGGGCCTTGCAGATGATTCTTAGGAGATCTCCTCTCATAACCTCTCCCAGTGGTGACTCCACCATCAGCAGTGGTTGGGGAAGAGGTTCTGAACAAGGAAGGGGAAGAAAGAATGGGGATGTAGCAATAAGGACAACAAAAATGGATTCTCCAAGCATTTGTTTTTCCACTGTATGCAGCAAAGCTTGAGATTGTAACCTTCCTACCATGACAGAAAAAGTGGTCCTAGCCAGTTTGACTAGCTGGCAGCCTCCTTCTACCTCATGCTCATCCCAGCCAGATAGATACTCCACCCAGACATCCTATAGGCTACAGGGCAACTGTATGGATTGTACTGATCTCTGGGGCCCACCAGTCTTATGGGACTGCTCACATCACCAGCAGCTGAATAGTCATATCAGATGGGTATAGCTGGTACCCATGTTTAGGCATATGAATTTTCAGGAGGGACAAAGCAGAGAGAGATAGAGAAAGAAAAATCCCACTGCTCACCCTCAATCTTGATCATCAGTTTTTCGCTGGGTGGGGATCTGAATGACCTCTGGGCTTTCTGCAGGCTGTAGCTGCAGAAATGTGGCCCCCTATGCTGCATTTGGGAGAGGATGAACTTGTGGGTGTAGTTGTTCCTGCAGCTAAACTCTGATAGTGCCCAGCCGGCCTCACCAAAAAGTTGGTACAAACGCTTCCCGGTGATGGTGGGGGGAGTGGTGCACACCAGCGTAACAGCATCTCCAAGGAAATACTCCTCCTTTGCCTGCAGCACCGAGAGGGATGGAGCAGGGGCTACCACTGGGTTCACTGGTGAATAGAGAAGAAGAGAGGCAGGGCTTCAGTGGGGGGACAAAGATGAGGTGAAATGGGTAGAAGCAGAAGAAGCAAGGAGTAACTCCACAGGAAAAAAAGAAACCAGCTTTTGTTTCAAGGAATAAGATAACAAAACCATAGAGGGGATTTAATTAAGTGGAAGTTTCTCTAGGCTGTGACTCATTTTGTCTCTAACTGAGTCAGCAAAAGCTGGTCACCCACTGCCTTTGGTTGTTATCTGACTGTGTAGGAAGCTGAGGATAAACAAGGGGGAGGCGGCTGTCTAGCTCTTCCCATGCATCTCTCAGGAGTGTTAATGACTCTTTTCAGGTACCGTAGTGATACAGAGGCAAGAAGGAAGGGCAGAGCAGACTGCCCAAATCATTCCCTCCAAGGATTTTGCTTGTTGCTATTGGTTCTTCAACTAGGTATAGATTCTGGGGCCATTGAGCAAAACTTGCAGCTCACATCACTCCAGGTCCAGCCATCCCCTGAATTTAAAGCCCTGTGAACATGCTGAACAGAGTGTCTTCATCTCTCTCTGTCCCCCTGGATGCACTGGGAGTGTCCCACAGTGGGACCCAATGGGACAAAGGAAACAAACCTTCCCCCACTCCAGACAGTTTCATAATACAAACAGAAATGCCTTTTCAAGTGAGATTTTCTAACACGAATTGGCACTTTATGAAAATATCAAATGGGAGGGGGGTGGAAAAGGCAAAGGGTGGAGGGTTACACCACATGACTTCTGCAGTAGTCATGTGGAAACCACAGTGCTTGGTCTGTCACCCACAGCTTCTAACCCTACAAAAATATCATCTTCCCACACCCAAACTGGGAGGATCCATTGTGGGAAGAGGAGGACTGAGGATTGTTCTGATGCTCAGGGGGTTTCCAGAGGGATGGGGTATGAACCACTCATCACAAAAGTGTTTTTACTTCAGGTGGGACTTCACTGAAGTGAGATAAAGAAAAAACACTACCAATTATTTTCATTAGTGGGTTCTTTATGGGGTATTGTGAAGGGGAAAGAGGCTGAGGACTTCCCAGGTGATCACATCAGTGTGTCCCAAAGCCCTGGATCTGGACTAGTGATCCTCGGGTCCTGTGCCCTAGGCAGTTCAGTCCCTCTATAAGGACACCCTCTCCCAGCTCCCAGGAGCCCTAGAGGTGTTACCTTCCTGATGGACCATCTGGCAGGGTAGGAGCTGCACAGTGGCTGGAAGAGAACAGAAGAGACAAGGACTAAGTGTGGCAGTGCGGAGACGGATGAATGTGGAGAAGGGGGAAAAGGGGGGGTTATTTGGAGAGAGGATATAACAGAGAGGGAAGGAAAGGCAAGAGTAAAGTGGGAGAGGGAGACAAGGAGAGGGGAGGGCAGGGTGGGGCAGGGCATGAGGAAGAAACAGAGAACAGAAAAAGACAAGAATAGAGAGGAAGATGAAAGAGAGGAGGAAAGATAGGACTGGAAGTCAGAAGAGAGGGGAAAAGAGATGAGGGCAGAACAAAAAAGATATAAAGAGGAACAGAATACAGAAGGCAGAAGGAGAAGGGATAGAGACAAAGGAAAAGGAAAGAACTGAGAATAGAGAAGGGAAGAAAAGAGAGAAGAGAAAACAGGAGAGATAGAAAGATGCATAAAAGAGGAAGGAGAAGAAAAGGTGCAAGGTGAGGAGATCAGTACTCACTGAGGAGCATCATGAAGGGGGAGATTAACATGCCACCGTGGCCCAGCGGGTGCTCAGTGCTCTATACTGGACCGTCCAGGAGAGTAACTTGATGCTTGGTCACTCTGTCCTTCCCTCTCCATCTATCTGACTCAAGTTGGGTGGTCACGAGGGGCAGACAGAGGAAGTGCTGCACGATTAAGCACACGTCACTGACCACAGCTGGAGACAGGGGGAAATTACACCCCGGACACTGCATGTCTTCAGAGGCATGTGGCAGACTGAGGCAACGTCTTGCCTTCTCTCCTTCCTTCCTCCCTTCCAGAGGCGTGCCTGTATTGTTTCAGCTTTAGCAGCCACATTGGCTTAGTAGTCACTTTGCTCAGATACAATATCGGGGTTGCTGTCCCTGTGGTTTTCACATTTTCAGCGACATTTTCCTCCTCACATGCTCTGGATCATTTTGGGGCATCATCTTTGCCTCATGAACCACAGCCCATCTCATCCATCACTAAACCCAGAGGACAGAAGGGGGTCCGTCTCTACTTTCCCCTGCCTTAGACACCTTCCTCATGACTGGTGATGATTAGAACCAATAGTGACAAGGTCCTTCATTCTTGTTCTTGACTTTCCCAGATGATCAGGCACCTTCTCCTTCCATTTTTCCCCAGTTCCCAGTACGCCTGTGACTGACCAAAGTGTGCCATGACTAGACATGTCTATAGTCTAGTGGCCAACTGCAAAATGGGCTAGGAAGGGACATTTGCCAAGAGGCAAATTGGTTCATGTTACACCAGAGCCAGGATAGCATCCTGTTGTACAGGGGCTACTCTTGAATTATTTAGGCACTGCAAAGGACTCTCTTAAAATGCATCAACATCCAGTTAAAACAGTGAACTGGCAGAGTCTGGAGGAGTGGGATTCATCTCCCCTAATAGTGCTTAGACAACACTGTTTTGCTGTGTGATGCTTCCTCTGCCCTTCAGGCTCATGGATCAAAGCAAATGTCCTCTGCATAGGATAGTACCACAAGCCAGTATGGACAAGACCAACCTTTTTGTGTGCCCTGGGACCAACTTCCCCATTTCTATCAGGCTCAGAAAGATGACGGAAGAGAATGAGAGAAAGAAACATTGGTGGACTTGAAGAGAGATTTACTGACCAGCTGGACAGGGGCATTAACAAAGTGAACTCTGGCTTGAACGTTCAAAGCGAAGAAGAATAGAAACAATCCTTTTCTTTTGTTGTCTTCCTTTTTGGTTCACTGAGGTGGAGAAAAGGCTGAAAATGAGTGCATTTTTTGAGCAAAGACATGGGTCAAGCAGTCCTGAGATGAAATACCAGTTTAACTGACCAGGGCCAGAGGATAAGCGCTTGTGTCATCTTTGTTGTGGAGCCCCTTCCAGTGAACATGGCCTAGCAAAGAGAGGAGTGAAAGAGTTTCTGGTTAAAACACCTGGTTTTCTAAAAATGGGCTGTCACCAGCTGAAAAGGCTCACAGGAGGCCCCCAAAATGTCCTATGCTTTGTTAGTCAATGTGGTGTTGCCCCCATCATACACTCCAAAGATTAGGGTTAGGGTAGAGGTGATATTGCCAGTCTGGGCTGCCACCATCACACTAGAGCATGCTGCACAGCATGGGTTTGTGGGAGGATGCTCTGCATGCTCAACCTTTTGTGGACTAAACTGTGATTCATGCTTTGGAGGGACTCACAATCTGAAGGCATACTAGGAGCAGGAGCACTCGTCCCTTGACTGCACATATTCTTCTCATCAGTGTCACAATCTCCTTTCCCCTCAAAAGTATCCACTGATCTTAGCCAGCCTGAATCCTCTTTCCTTCCTTTGCACTCATGACTTACCTCTCCTCCTCTGGCAGATATAGGCAGCCAGCAGCAACACCAGGACCAGAGCAGCTGCAGCAGCTGCACATCCAGTCACCAATGGGATGTGTAGAGACGAAGCTGTTTACCAGATGATTAGGAAAGATAAGCAACTGTGAACCATCATCAAGAGAGCCTCAGTCCATGCATCTACAAAGCCAAACTTTCCATTTTTCCATATTGGTTCCCTCTGCGAGGAAACCCAGAGTTGCTGAGTATGATGTCTTACTCTGGTCCCTATAGATGATGAGGATGCAGGCAGCACACAGTTTGACTAAGTTGCTTCCCTTTCCCCTCACCAAAAAAAAAAAAAAAAAAAGGGATCTATTACCCCTGCAGTCTTGGGGCCCAGACATGGCATCAGAAGGGAGTGCCTGCCAACATCCTCTCTTAAAACCGTGCTACAACACTGCAGATGTCGTGGGTTATATTTTTCAGCTGTTGTTGCTCTCCTTTTCATGAGGCAAGTAACAGTCTTCAAGGCACATTTTGGGTCTTGGCCCATGGCCCAAATAAGCCGGGGACCATTCTGCAGTGGAATCAGATACGACCACCCTACCTTATGAGCATAAGACTAACAGCATTCCCTGGCCTACTTTATCTTTTGCTCTAGTCTTTATTTTTCATGACTATGGTGGAACTAGACCAAGTGTAAAGCAGTTCAGACATCTGAGTGTGTGAATCTGTCTCTAATGCAACCTGAAGACATCTATAGTCTTTCTGGTTGTGATCTAGCCTGGGAAAAGCTTGGACTGACTAAAGGGACTCACCTTGCATGGTGACCATCATTGCCTGGCTCAAGGGTGATGGGATCCACTTGCCACTGACTCTCTCCTCGTACCTGCAGGTGAATTGCCCTGTCACAGTTGGTTCAGCTGCTGGGATGCTGAAGAAAGAGTGGTTCCTTGTGCAAGCCTCTGAGAATTGTTCAGTCCCGTCTTTATAGAAGTAAAACTTCCATTCGCCACTAGTGCCGTAGGCTACACAAGTGATAAGTAAGGGCTCCCCTTCCCTCACTTCTCCAGATGGGGGGTTCAAGATCAGATCTGGCTGAGCAGGGGTATCTGATAGAAGAAACACAGAAGATGAGTTAGCAAAAGAAACAGTGGTCTGAGACTCAACCAGAACCTCTGAGTTAAAAGTAAAACTACCCACAGCTCCTTTCCTCAAAGGATGGAGAAAGGTACTTTCACAGGCAGGTGAGGGATATCATTATAGCACTATGTTTAGTGTGTTGCAAACTGAGTACATTTAAGGACACACTGTCTGCTGGAAGACTGCAAAGGGTGGACAAAGGCAAACTTAGAGGAGCAAAGAAAATGCACCTGGAAGGAATGAGACCAACAGACACCTCAGGAATGAGGTAAAACACTTTTAGGATGGTTAGGAGGACTGAAACCTGCCTCTCTAAGGCCTAATGGGCCCTGGGAGCTTGAGAAGGGTTAAAACAGAGCAAAGGCCTGGGAAACCATGCTATGGACTTTTGAGGGCTAATGCTGACCACTTAGGAAGACTCTGAGGATGAGTTGGGTGATTGAAATTATCCTAAGTTAAAGAGACAGAAACAAGGATAAAAAATGGTGATGGTTTAGACCATTTTTCACAATGGGAAGCTCGTTATGGGAATCTACTTCCAAAACCAGTCCTGAATTGGAGGTGTAAATAATTATATCTACTTAGTCTCCTAGAGGTCTGTATGTCTTCAGAACTCACAGTAGACCCTGAAACAAACTTACCTTTCACAGTGACCTCCAGAACCTTACTCTGGGGTGATAGCACCCACGTCCCGCCCACATCCTCCTCAAATCCACAAGTGAATTTCCCACTGAACCTCCTTGGAGTCTGCGGGAACAGGAGCTCAGTGAAATTCCCAGGGTTCATGGCAGTGGTCTCTGAGCCTGCCTGTCCTGGTGGGATCTCAACCCCATCCCTGTAGAAGTGAAATCTCAGCCTTGAGTCATCCGTGAAGGCAATGCAGGTGAAACGTAAGGGGTAGCCTTCAGTCACCACAGCAGAGGAAGGATCCACTCCCAGTTCAGGAGCAAAAGGAGGCTCTGGGGAGAAAAGTTTGGAAACAAAAACAAAAACTTTAAAAGGGCAACTGTATAGCTCTGGGCAAGTGGGAGATAACCAGTAGTTGCACAGCTGGAAAACACATATTAGGGGCAGTGGGAGGGAAAGATGGACAAAATGTTGGCTTTCAGTCAACCATCTTGGCCCTGACAGGGCCTTTTGAGACCCAGATGGCACGTTAGGGAATAGCTTTGTTCTCTCCCTCATTGTGCTATTGCGTAGATTGTCTTCATCCCTTTTACTAAGGCATTACCTTTCACAAAGACAGTCACAACACTGCTCGCAAAGGACAGGATCCACCGTCCCTCCACTTTCTCCTCATAGGCACAAGTAAAATTCCCCGTGTGATTTTGACTGCTCTGTGGGATGCAGAGTTGAGCACTCGTCTCTGATGAGTTGACCTCAGATCCAGGGATGACCTCAGCTCCTTCTTTGTAGAAGTGAAACCTATGCTCCACTGTGTTTCCAGGAGCCGTGCAGATGAAGAGGAGGGGGTAGCCCTCACTCACAACTCCACTGGAAGTGTTCAAAGAAAGTGTGGGATGGGGTGGAGGGTCTAAGGGGAAAAGCAAATAGATACTCTTTAGGGTTCAGTTCTTCCTCCCTGTTTTAACCATCTATTTTTCTATTACATAAATCATGGTCTTGAAATACAGCTCTAAAGAGAAGGGTGAGTTCAGAATGAGTAGTTGCAAAAGAGATGAATGCCACTCAATATCCTTTATTAAATATCAAGGAGTCATTGAAGGTCTGAGACTTGTAGGAAAGTATGTGATGGTGGTGTGATGAGGAAATAAAACTGTCAAGAAAGGTGGAGAAAGAAATCTAGAGTGATACATAGCTTACCTTTGACACTGATGATGATCACTTTGCTTTCCTTAGACCGGACTGGTCTAAGGAGCCGATCTATTATAGTGTATCTGCATGTATGTGATCCACCGTCCTTCGGTCCTGTGATGTTGAAGGTGTAGGTGTAGGTTTTCCTGAAGGTCCGAATGTCCACAGCCCATCCAGTTGTTCCTGAGAACTGAAAGCCCTGTATCTTGTCCTTTGAAGGGGGAGCCACACATCGGAAGGAGACAGTGTCTCCAATGAGATACTCCATTTTCTCTGGGCTCACAAAGATGTTGGGGGGTGCAGGGAGGTCTGGGAAAGAAATTAGACATTCAACTTATAGAAAGATAAATTCATCCATCATAGACCAGAGCAGGCAGCTATCTCTGGCCTTGTGACCAATTGGCGCAGACATGCTGGCTCAGGTATTTGAGGAAAGGGTGAGCTCAGCTTGCAGCAGCCATCCTAAAATAAGACTGTCTCTTCCAAATGATTCATGAATTCACTGGAAGAAACCAGGGTGTATTGCTTTTACTGTCAGCACAAACTGCAGCCATGTTACCCATCCCCTCCCCTCCCCCCCCAAAAAAAGAGCACAGTGAAGACCAGAAGTCTTCTTGGAGTCTAATTTCCATTTTTCTCAGAAAGTGTGCAAGAGATGAAAAAAAGTTTCAGCCAAGTCCCATAAGCCCATGGCATGCCTGCCCCAAATAGCATGCAAAGCAATTGCATGATTCTTTTTTCTTTTTTTTTTTTTTTGCCCACATTTAAAGCTTGAAATCAAATGAAATCAGTCTGATTCCTGGAAGACAGCTGCCTGTGACTAATAACAACAGTCCTTTATCTGACGCCAGACCTTTAGGATGTAACCAAAATAGTGTTGCTGCTAATGTAGGGTATAGGAAAGAGTCCTTCTTGACTCATCCTCAGCCCCAGTGTCCTGTTTTGTCAGCACTGCAGGGGATGGGTCAGACTGCGTCCATCCTTAAACCTAATCAGATACTCAGGTATGCTGCCTACATCTTGATTCACACACTAGCTGGAGAAACACAGTTGTGGCAGTTGATGGAGCAGAAGAAAATGCAGGTAGAAGGCAGAGTAGACTCACAATCACAGAGGAGAAGGGCTGGACCAGATGAGGCTGAGGGGTTTCAGCCAGATCCTCCTGGATTTCAACTCACATCCACCCAAAATAAAGCATAGAGCAGTTTGATTGTGAAAGAGGAACAAAGTATTGTGGATGTGGCAGGGGAAGTAGGGTTAGCCACTGAACAGTCAACAAAAAGCTGCCCCCGCCGCCCAACTGCAGCATCAGCAATTTGCTTGTAAACAGTTGGGCATCTTCATGCTCCGCATTGAGAGTTTGCTGCCACTCAGGGGCAGTTAGAATGTTCTTCCCATGTTTCTCTCTATGACCTCATATTGCATAGGTCTAAACTCTCTCCTGGGTTTCCTCCCAAAGTACAACCAAGCAGGTGAGGTGGGATTCTTTCTTTGGATATCTGTTCCAGTTGAACCAGCCTGTTTGCTCCAGTTGGTCTGATAAGCAAAACTCAGTCCCATGATCAACAAGGCAACAACTGTACTGACAAGACACAAACTCATTCTCCTGAAGGTTCATACTTACCCTCCCTGTTTTGGTGGATGGAATGTATTTGCATAGCTCAGATTCTCACTGAGGTTCAGGCAATTCATTTTGCCAGTGGTCTGTTAACTGGGATCTTGCCTGTGGTCTTGTTGACACATGCCACCCACCAGCAGTGGTTCTTAAGTGAATCTGGGTGGGATGTGACCAGGTGGAGCACCTGAAATGCTTGAATCCTTGGGGAAACAGATGTCAAATGGGTTCTTATGTGCCCAGATGTTCAGTTGTCCCAACAGGATAAGGAAATGAGCTACCCCACATCCTCGACCCAAACCCAGAATTGTTACCTGCAGGTGACCCACGCAGGAAAAATATCTGTAGAGATGCTGAAAGACAGAAAGGAAATGAGTGAAAGGTCTGTGGAATGTATGAAGGATGCCACAGAAACTGGAGAGGCACTGGGAAATGGGTGCCAATGGAGGGGGCTGCAAAGGGATGATGGGGTTTATACAAGTGAAACAGTAGAGCAATGCTTTGCAATTGTGTCAGTAGGGATCAAAACTAAGTGAGAGCATAGGAGAAAAAAAGGAAAAATAATACTGATTTATCTACATAGAGGCAAGGCAGAGGGGGAGAAAAAAGAGAAAGAAAGAGAAAGGAAGAAAGAAAAAGAAAGAAAGAAAGAAAGAGGGGAAGAGAGACAGGCAGGCAGACAGACAAAGAAAGAAAAAAAAGAAGGGAAGGAAGGAAGAAAACTGATACTTAGACAAAACAGAAAGAAGAGAGAAGGGAAGAGATTGAATAGAAATGGTAAAGAGAGAAGGAATGAAAACTTGCCATCCCTAAAAGATGAAAAAAGGAGATAGCAAAAGAAGAAGAAAAAGGAGAGACAAAAAGAAAAGGAAAAGGGAAGAGGTGACATCTATAGAGAAGAGACAAGTATATAGATGGAGAGAATGTTATATAAATAAGGAGAAAGGGAAGGGAGAAGAGAGGAAGGATGGAATTTGTCTAATTGGTAAAGGAAAGAAACCTAATGGAGAAACAAAGGAATAGTGAGAGGAAAAGCAGAGTGTTATTAAAATGACAGAAGAACACACTGAGTGAAGGACAAGGGCCAAGACAGGCACTCACCAAGCAGAGGCAGAAAATAAGGGGACTCCATGCTGAACCAATCCTCCTTGTATATGAGCTGGCCACCGCCTCTCTTTCTGTTACTGTCCACGAAGGGAACAGATTCTTCCTCTTGTTCAACCCCAGTTGCCTGTGTTCCCTCCCCTCCATCACATGAGCAAGGACAATTCACCCAGACAGCTCACTGCTAGGAAAGAGAGAAAGAGAGAGAAAGAGAGAGAGAGAGAAAGGAAGGAAGGAAGGAAGAAGGAAAGAACAAATGAACAAACTAGAAACAACATTTTCCTGACACTTTATGGTCAGCTGCATCAGCCCAATAGTTTCACTTACATTCCCTCTGTTCACTGAACTGGGATATCTGAACATTTTAATTTTCCTCTGCCAGTTAAGACAAGGGAATATTTTGCTTTGGTTCTTTAATTGGGTATGAAGCCATGGGAAATAGTTTGTGGGAGGAAAAACATGGACAACCTTAAACCTTTTTGGGAGAGGAAGCACTGAATCCACATAGGCTGCACAGGTCTCAGCTGGAGATACTGAATTGCCTCTCTGGTTAATGGAGAGAAAGACATAGGGGACAGAGCCCTTCTCATGCCCTTTGTGTTTATCAGTCTCTGCTAACCACAGACCATCATCACTCCATTTTTCTCCTGAAGGTAGTTTAACTTCGCCAAACTAAAACCAATTTTACATGAGCCCTTTTCAGCCAGTGAAATGAAAGTGATGCCTCTGATGGACAATTTGTCCTGGCTACCTTCATAACTTGTTTTATGAGGTGATATTCCCAGTCTAGGAATAAACTCAAGGGTAAATGTGGGCAGGGACCACATTCTGGTAACACATAGAGTAAGATTCTGTTGCTTCAACATAGATGTCCAGAGCTACTTGAGTTCTTCAGAGTACCCAAGACATCTGCAAAGAGTTGGTGGGTGTGAGGAAGGGCTCAATGGGAGATCCAGCTCTTTCTTGAGCAGCTAGAATATGCTAAGGCATTTCAAATGGGGTTAGAAATCTATGTTCAGCAAATCAATTAGTGCTACATTTGGTGAGCGAAACCCCACTCTAGTGCACATTCCATGGTGATTTGCAAGTGCAGTGGAAAATTAAGAGATAAAACAGGCAATACTTCCTTCCCATCTTCCAGAACAGATGCAGCCCTGCTTTTCACTAGAAGTAGGAAATGCCTCAGTAGTGAGTCAGGTGCTTTTTGGGTTGTCTTCTTTGCTGACTAAGGGCACAAGAACTTCTTTTCCAAGAAGTCATGTAGGCAAGGAGTCATCTGCAATGCTGATTCACTTCCAGAGTCCCAGCACTTAGAGGATCATTTAGAGCTCCCTAGCACCACAGATTGCTATCACCCCTACTAACTTCAGGCAGACACAATCATAGAGGTCTGTGGCCTGGATGCAATTCATCTTGGCCTAAAGCGGATGTTCTTGCTTGGTCGGATGGATTGCACTCTAAAAGAATCTTGTGCTCTCCAATAAGGAATAGCTCATAGAAAATTACCTAAAATCAGGTAAAGTGGATCTCACACTAGGAGATGGTGAGCTTGACCTATATGCCTCTGCTCTGGTGTCCCAGCCCCCATCTGCATTGATTAGAAGCCTGCCCCTAACTTTATTTGCTCTGCCAAAAATTGTTTGAAGTTTCTCTCCTTCAATATACAGTGAACACAGAGCAAAGTATCTCACGCTCTTTCTGCTAGTTCCCCTCTCTTCTCTGTCCATCTACTACCTAAGGTGCTTTGAGTGTTTACATGTCACACACGTGCAACTGAGTTCAATGTGTCAGTAGATATTAGGAATAACCTCTTCCCCTTAGTGTCATCTGCTGATTGTAGGGTTTCCTGACACTGTTGGAGGAAATATGTAAAGTTTTACTTCCCAAATCCTATTCCTGAGGAACTTCATTAGTACACTGAAACTTCCCCTTTCCAGGCAACACTTTACGCTGTTCTTCCTTGGCTTTGTTGTTCTCTGTTAGACAGTGATTCATCTCTTCTAATGCTAGTGTTCTAGAAATCAGTTGCCTATGTTTTAGGTAATCATCTAAATCCGCTCTATGAGCAGAAATCAAAATATCTGAAGGACAATTTATCCATGGCTAAAATCAGGGTCCGAGACAGGTGTGATGAATCACTCCTGGAAAGTGTTGATTTCTATCCATATTCAACAGTGAGAACCTATATGAAAAGCATTGGTTGCCTTTTTGAATCGGCTGTAAACAAGAGAGAAAAATCACAGCCTTCTTTAGCTTTCCCAAGTTCACGCTTTGCACCAGGTCAGGTTTTATTCAAGTGTACACAGGTGAGATCAGTATTTCCCTGGTCTCCAGAGATCCTCACTTCCTTGGTTAATCCATCTCTAGGCAAGTCAAAGCGGCATTTTCCCACCATTCTCACTTATATTTTGGCCTTTTGTTGCTCCTTCTTCCCAGTAATGGCCAAAGCCTTGCAAGATATTCCAACATGTTGCTGTTCACCCCCAATTTCCCCTCCAGAGCTGGAGGACACTGATGTCCCTAAAGCAATCACTGCCCCAAGCCTCCAAAGGTGTACAACCAAAGACATTAGCCATAAAACCCCCAAGACCTACGCCTGTGACAGAACCCAGACCCACAGTGAACACTTCCTCTAGTAAAACCTGATGCAGAAAACCTCCTTCCATCACCCTGGAAAAAAAAATCTGAGAGAAGAAAAATATTTCTTGAATAATGATATAATGAAGCTTATTTGGCTTCTAGCACAACTAGGAGACCCAGTCCTGCAGGAACTCACCTGTCTGTATTGCTGTCACATGTACTGAATTAGTCAGGGCATGGAAACTGGAAAGCAGCTCTTAGCTGCTCTTGAAACCAAATTGCAGGTCACTAAGACCTAGCATAGTCATTCTCACTGCAGAAATACAGGCCATCCCTGTCAGAGCAAAAAGACACCTTTGAAATCCAGCAGAAAATTCCACTTGAAAAGCATGAACAGAAGATAAGGAAGATGTGGCCACTGATGAAGAGAAAGCTTCCCCACCACCACTGGTACTGGAGCCCAGCTGAGGAGGGAGGCTGCTGAGAAAGAGGATAGCTTTGTGAAGCTGTGCTGTCCTGTGTTGGTAGGTATTCATCTGCCCTTGCTCCCCACTCTTGGATGTCTGGTTGGTGAACAAGGGCATGCAGCTGTGTCTTCCACTTCTGTTGGGATAAATGCATCCTGGTCTTTATGGTTCCCTCCTTTGTTTTTGGGGAAGGGGACTAAATGGGGAGGGAATCTCATGTATAGGAATATCACCATCCCAGAAAACCTCACATCCCTTGGTGACAATGACACTTGTGACCTGACTCTGGGAGATATGATCCATCTGCCCCTTACTTCCTTCTTCTACTAACAAGCAACTTTCACGGTGTTGCTAGGCCTGGCTCATGAGATGCTGAACAAGAAGGTGGATGTAGACTGAACTCTACTGTACAACAGCCTGATCTTCAGCCTCATATCCCCAAGGATAATCTGGACTCCATCTTTGCAGATGTGAAACCATTTCTTGCTGGTATCTCTGAGGACTGTGCAGACCGTAAGAATGTGTTCCCCTCCATCAAAGCTCCAGAGAGAGCATCCAGCTTCACTGCCACCTTGGGAAGAAGATCACAGGGGACAATAGACAGGAGGGGTCAGAAGGGACCTTGAAGGCTTTCTCACATAACCTAAAAACATCAACCAGGCAGAATTCATTTAAATAAACATATCTGATGTCTACCTTTGCTCCTATGAGTTATATCCACTCTTTAGGCTCCAGTCATGAGGGTAGGATTCAGCTGTCTGAAAAATAGGTGGCCAGCAAAGAATATCTATCAATTGAGTAGAGATGAGTAGTCTCCATCTTGGAAGAAAGAAAACTTGAAAGACATCTAGACTAGGAATACCCTCAAAACAGCACCTGGGACATTGTTTTCTTATGCCATGCAGCATTCAGTCATACACTTTTTGCACCAGGATGCCTAGAAGTCTAAAATTAGGAAGGGTTTTGAAAGAGAAAAAGATAAATTTGAGATACAGTGGACTTTTAGTGTAGTACAGCATGTTCTTGTGCTCAAGTTCTTAACATCTTATTCTCCCTCACATATGCAAACACACAGGAGGAGATGATAATTTACCAAGTGCTGAGATGTGCACAGGGTTGCTTTTCTGTCACTGTTCTGTTTTCCTGGGTTGTGTTTGAAGGACATCACAGGTGTAAATCCCAGATCTCTTCTTCTCCACCTGCACAAATGGCAGCTGGCCTGAGCTATTGCTAAAAGATGAGTGCCCACTTGGGCCATCCCTAGAAAAAAAGGAAAATGTCTTTCCCTAGAGCTGAGCATCTAAGGATGATGGATTCTTCAGTGACATAGATGGGGTGTGCAGGATCTGCAGCGAACCAAGGCTCTCGGGAAGAATCTAGGGAAAAGCACAGCAATCCAAGATTAAACCACTGTGAGGCTGAGTGACTCCAAGAATAGGGCAATACCAAAATGCACTGCTGCTTTCTCTGAAACTTCAAGATGTCTTTGCAGGAGGCTCAGTCTAGTCTAGGACTGCAGCTTGACAGTGGTTAGTGGAAGATGCTGATGGGACAACTTCTGTTAGGCATGCTGTCCCCAAAACCTGGTGCTGAGTAGGAGAAAGTTTGTGGGACCCTAGCTACCTTTTTCCTGCAGTCCTCATGGTTTAGGGTTAAAATGGACCAGGTCTTCTCTAACCAAATCCTTTTGCCAACCAGTCAGTGGGTTATGATCTACTGTTCTTCAAGCAGCCTGGGATCTCACCTGCTACAGTTACAAAGACTGGCTCACTGTCCTCAGAAGGGATTGCCTGGCCAGACTCGTCTTGAGTATTCACACACAAGTGTCCCATTCTTCCCTGTCTCAGACAAAAGAAAAATTTGATCATCTCCTTTGGGATCTGGGAAGACCTCAGGGAGGTGCCATTGGCTTTGCTGGATGAAGCAATATCCTGCTGCATCCTGGCCCCTGGGAAGGGAACACAGAAGGGTGATCAACTCTCTGGGGAAACTGAAAGGATTTTGGGGTTCCGGAAAGAGTGTAGAGGTTGGAGGAGTATCTGAAATGAAAGCAGAGGAGCAACAAGAAGGGGTGGATTCACCTCCATCCCCAGGCAGTTTGCAATAGGTTTGGGGTTAGCAGGTGCAAATGAACTCCCTCCATTCTAAGGTTTTGAATTTAAGGAGATGCTCATTGACCCAGCAATGGCTAAATCTTCTCAGTGTCCAGCAGGTAGCAAAGAAGGGAAGAAAGGGACCTTTCTGTGAACCTTGCTGGCATCCCCTGTGGAGACAGCTTTCAACAGCAAAAGTTGTAGGAGATAAATCTCACTCCGAATATGGTCACACAGAACAACTCACAATCTCTTAAGGACTAACCCATCACTGATATCTATACAAAGTTGTTGATGCTGGAGAGTACCTCTTCCCCTGATTCATCCCTCAAGTACCAGCAAGTGTAAGGCTCAGCCTTGTTTTCTGAGCTGAGAATTCCAGCCTGCCCAAGAAAACCTTCATGAAGATCTGTTCCCCTTTGGGGGTGATGAATTGTTATCCACGGGCATTCTAACCTGGCAGTGAGAAACAGATGAGGATGATATATTCCTATGTGATATAGAGTATGTAGATGTTATAAGGGTTCCAAGGAGAGCACTGGAGTGGGTACAGGGCCTGACAGAAAAATCATGGTTTCATTAGCCATTTATAAAAGATCTATAAAACCTTAGACATGAAGGGACATTTGCCTTAAATTCTTACTGATATCTCGTTAGTGTCAAAGGTTTGTCCATTGGAGTAGAGAGTGCAGGATTTCTGAGTCTCATTTCCTCCTCCTGTTTACCCTATCAGACCCTGTGTTCCCTTCTGAGTCCTGAAATGGCAGCCTTTGAGATCTGTGTCCAGACCATTTGCTTCAAGCAAATCTCATCTCAGATGAGGGAAAATCAATTGGAGAGGAGAGGAGAGGAGAGGAGAGGAGAGGAGAGGAGAGGAGAGGAGAGGAGAGGAGAGGAGAGGAAGGGAAAGGAAGGGAGGGGAAAGGAAGGGAGGGGAAAGGAGCAGAGAGAAGGGGAGAGGAAGGGAGGGGAGGGGAAAGGAAGGGAGGGGAGGGGAAAGGAGCGGAGGGGAGGGGAAGGGAGGGGAAAGGAGGGAAGGGGAGGGTAGAGGAAGGGAAGAGGAGAGGAAGGGAGGGGAGGGAGGGGAGCGGAAAGGAGCGGAGGGGAGGGGAGGGGAGAGGAAAGGAGGGGAGGGGAAGGGAGAGGAAAGGAGGGGAGGGGAAGGGAGAGGAGGGGAGAGGAAGGGAGGGGAGAGGAAGTGAGACAAGGTTAGGGGAGATGAGGTGACAGGAGGTGAGGTAGCCTCTTGGGCAAGCCTGATTTCCACCAGTTGAGGAACAGATCCATCCAGATCCCGAGCTTAGTGGAGCCATGATTGTGGGACTTTGTTAGGTGTTTTCTGCTCCACCACATCTCCCCTCTATGTTCCAGGGACCATGCTGCTGCAGGTATAGTTGTGGAAGGGGCTAATGTGTGCCCAAAGCTTCCTGCAAACCTAAGCATCTGGGTTGACACCCAGCATGTGGTGTAACTCGGCATTCAGAGGGGAAGTTAGCACTTTGAGCTTTCTTGCTCATGCTGAGGTCAGGCTGCAGAGCTCTTCCCCATTTACCACAGATGATTTATACCCTCTGGTGCTGGAGCAGGAAGTTTTGGTCTCTGCAATGCTCTCATGCTGGGAGTCCCTGCTTCTGTCTACTCTTTGGGAATGAATTCTGGCCTAAGGGATCAGATCCCAGGGACGTTTGCTGTGATCCAGCCCCCCCCCCCTTTTTTCCCTCTCCAAGAAATCAGTCCTCTACAGATGCAAGCCAGCATATGTTGGCAGTGCAGGTATTTGTTATCCCTGAACACCCAGCATAGGCAATCCAGAGGGACAAGGAATTGATGTGCATGTGTGCCCTCCACCCTTCTGGCAGGTCCCACAGTTCAGAGATAAATGCCCAAGGTGCAGTCATCTGCCACAAAGGAGTCTGAATTTCAGGTGAAAGTAAGAACCAGATTTAATGATAACATTGTAGAGTTACATGTGTGGTGGAGCAGATGCACACACACACACACGAACACACACGCACGAACACACACGCACGAACACACACGCACGAACACACACGCACGAACACACACGCACGAACACACACGCACAAACACACACGCACAAACACACACGCACAAACACACACGCACAAACACACTCTCCAGGATGGAGGATAGGAAGATGCATCTTTTGATGAAATCCACACCGCAAAGACACAACACCCAGCTTTAATCAGAGAGACATGAGACAGGTTTGAAAGCACAGAGGAGAGAAGCAGGCCAAGTAATTTCAGCTCAGCATTCATCACTCTTGTCTTTTGGGGTCGCTGATGCAGGCAACATGGAATGAGGCAAGGTCCTAGGGCATGGATTGCCTTTTCTAAACAGGGTAAAAAAAACCTTTGGGGATGTTTCTTCTCTTCATATTGTTATTCCATCCTGAATCTCTCCTCCAGATCTGCAAACAAGGGAAGCAACAGCATCTGAAATTGCTTTCTTTAGTCTCAGACTTCTAAGGGAGATAAATTTGGGGGTCAAATGAGGAAGAAGGGTAAAGAGAGATCCTGTTCAAATTCTCTGGCCAGAACATTCTCCCCCAAAAGTTTTGAGCAAGTGGATTTTTTTTTTCTTTTAAAGTAATGTGAAATAACAAAGTGGATCATTTTTGGCAAAGAAAATAAAGTCCCAGGATTATAAGAATCAGTGTGTCCTAATGAAAATACAGTATTTACCTCTTCTCTTCATCAGACAGTGGGAGAAGAAAAAGATGAGGCCATTGATGGTAAAGAATGAGCCACCCACAACAATCTCTCGGATCCAGCTGATTTTCTTGCCTGTGTGGGTGAGGAGAAATCAATGGTGATTTCATCATTATGCAGTATTTCCCCCCCCAATAGAGAAAATTCATCTTCCCATAATCAAAAAACATCTATAGCTTCTATTCCACCCACATATCAGAGGGAATGAGGTTATGTTCCCTCCAGATCTTCCACCGCAAATTCCCAGACCAGAAACATTGGGAATGGGTGTGAGAGTCAGTGGATCTCCAGATTCTGAAAACGTATCAGCCAGCAGCTGTATGGGCCTATAAATAAGAAGCTAAACTGTGTTGGCCACCCTACCATACACTTATAATCTGCTGTACTGGTTCTTGGGAGATTGGTTAGCGAGTAATCCTCTTTGAAGCTATGGCGCATATCCCCACTGGGTAAAGTTACATCATCCTAGACAGATGTGATCCTTATAAGCCTTATAAGGTGATGAGAAGCTCTTTTCATTGAGATTTTTCCAGTATATCCCATTCTTTTGGTAGATAAACACATGAATGGGTATGGCAATGAGCTCATTTAGGGATGGATAGGGAGACTGAGACAGGCAGAGATAGATGTTCATATGACAGGAAGGGATGGAGATGAGATCCATGAATGAATTCATAGACAAGTGCATGGAGATGAATTAACTGATGATAGATCAGTAGTTATTAGACCCCCTAGTGTGCAAGATTTTAAAAACTCACTTTTCACATAGACATGGACCCAGCGACTCTTCTCTGAGCGAACAGCACGTCTAGACCAAAATACAAAATAGGCACAACTGTAAGACCCAGAGACCTCCTCTCCTGTGATCCTGAGACTGTAACTGTAGTTTTTAATGTTTGATACTGGGATAGAGATTGCAAGTCCAAAGTCCCCATAGTACTGGATTTCTCTAACATAGTCTGGAGATGAGGGGACAGAGCAGAGTAGCTTGACATAGTCCCCAGATATGTAGACCTGTTGCTGAGGATCCAGGGACAAAATTGGAGCCATGGGAGCATCTGCAAAAAAAATTAACAAAAAAAAATTAACAAAAAAACCCTGCTAGCTATTGACACCAGACCCTGAGCAGATGAAGCCCCCACAAAACCCACATATGATGAAGGGAATAGGAGGATATTAATTATTCCTTTTCACATTACTGGGATGAATATACATCCTTTAACCACAAAATACCTTTTTGGGGGGAGGTCATTCTTAGCTCTTTTTTTCTATGCCGTTCTTAAACCATGAGCAGCAGAAAACAGTCCCACAAGTCTCAGAGACAATAACTCAGATCAGCTTACCAGGCTTCATTGAGGTACAGAAAATATGTATTTTTATATAGCCTGTGTGAGAAGGCATGTGATACACCCACAACCACAATGAAAGCATTATAGTTGATAGGTGTTAAAAGACCTCTTGGATGTGGCACAACTTCTGAAGCCACTGTTATGTAGTCTTATTCCTGCTTTCTGGAAAAAAAAAATCCAGTAGCATGTAAAGACATTTTGAGAAGGCATGGACTCAAAGTCAGAGCAACTTCATTTTGGATTGGCAACCAAACGATGGGGCCACTCTACAAGGACATGGTCTAATGAGAGATGTGCAGTGAATGGGGTGATTGTACCGAAGTCATACCCACAAGAGAAACATACCCTGCACCTTAACTGAGAGAGGAAGGCTCCTATTGGAAGAGATTTCTTGTCCAGAATCCTCCACCCAGTACATGCAAGTGTACTCTCCACTGGACGCTTTTGCAGCTGTGAGCTGGAGCCAGGCAGCTGTGTGGCGATAGGGTGCTCTCTGATAGATTTGGTCCCCACTTTGGTTGAAGAACCAAAATCCACCTATTGTCCTCTTTGTTGGAGCCAAGCATATCAAAGCTACACGCTCCCCTTCATGATATACCTGATAACTGGGGTCCGTGGAGAGCGTGGGGACTGGCAGAGGGTCTAGAAAGGAAAGCAAAGATTTAGAGAATGGGAGGGAACCCTCAGAGAGGAAAAAGAAGATGATACACACCCCTTTCCATCTTACAAGATGCATCTCAATCCTGCTGAAGGCTCACCTTCCTTTTGGACATCTTATGACAGGTAAAACTGTACTCACCCACAGATAATGCAGCAAACCGGAACACCTGGAGGAAGGCTGCAAGAGATGGACATTGAGAGCTTTGTGAAGACAAGACAGAAGAGGCTGCTAAAAGGAGAGGAAGAAAGTCACTTACACATCAGATGAAGAAGGAAAAAGAGCACCATACTGAGCAAAACTCTCCCAGAGAACAAAGCTGGGCACCTGGCCAGGCTGTATTTCAGGACCCATGAAGTCCTGCCCCCTTTGGCATTCAGTCAAGCAGGATATGCCTCCCCAGTGCCACATGTTCATACTGTTCATGGTTGATTTCTATGTAGCCATGAGATGGAAGATCAAGATAGATGACAGAGTAAAGCCAAGAAACAGAGTCCACTACGTAACAGTCACACCATAGATTTTGGAGAGGGCATGATACTGCCCTCCCATACCATGTGCCTCATGAATATGTCTCTCTGGATGGATGTCTGCCTCATCCAGAGGTAGGTACTGTGCTAGTCCATTTATTCTCCTAGTGACCCTATCTGGCATGGTGAAGGTTTCCTTTCTGTCAGTAGGGCTACCACTAGTGAGTTTAAATCTTAATGACCAACCTTTCATTCTACACCCACCCACCCATCTATCCATATACACACCCATCCACCTGCTTCTTTGTGTCCATCTATCCCCCTGCATTACTACTCAGCTATACTTATTCATCTGTACTACTCAGTTACTGCTGCTCTCTGCTTTTGGTTCAGTGTTTCTGAACACAGACTCACATATCCACCAGTACAGGTACATGCAGATACTGAATTTGTGAAGACCGCTAAGTCAATATGGCGCTCTAGCCAAAAGCACCCAAAATATAACCTGAAATGTCCTAAAATTCCACCAGTTAGGCAATGAAAAAAGTGTTCCACCTGCAAATGCAATCACCTTGGGGTTGATCAACTACCTGTGGATTCAGCCTGTGGATCAGCCTTGGAACAAATTTCTATCACATGTCTAACATCTTCTAAAGACTTTCACCCAATGGCCAGCCTCTTCAGAAAATTCTGCATTGAAGGCACCTGTTCCTTCAAAACCCAGCTATTAGCACTTGAGTGTCTTTATTCCATGTTTAGGCTATTCATCCTTAATGCAGTAAAGTGGGATTCATTCAGATTCAAGCTGAGAAAAGCAATTCAAGTGCCTAAATGAATGCTCAGTGCCATTTTCAGCTTGCTCAGATATATTGAACAGAAATGGATGATACAGCAACCTTCAGAGATGATGAACAACATTAACTATTAGAAGTAAAAATTACATTACTGGGAGGAAGCAAAAGAGTTTATTTGCAAATATAGATCAAAAGGGCTTGGTTCAGGAAGGGCAGATGATTTCTGACTGCTGTTTTAACTGCAGAAAATTGAAAAGAATTTAGGCATCAGTTTTTGATGAATCCACAGAGATTCCATATACCGATGAGGCCACCCCAGTAAAACCAAATACAAAACTCAGCATGTCCCTGAATTTATCTTTTAGCTACATGTAACATGTGTTCAACAAGATTATTTCTTCTGTTAGAAGTGACTTTCTGATTGCTGGGCAATTGATTGATATCAGCACTGGGAAATTATATCTTGAAATTTAAAGAAATGGTGCTGATGTGCTTTTTAAGGGATTAGGAAGGAAGTGAGATCACATGGGTTTTAGCAGGGGAGGAAAGACTGGTTGAGCTGGGGTATAAGATACCTTGAGGTCAGGGTCTAATTGCCAGCTCTGAGAGGTAATGGGATTGATTGGATTACAGTTGATGAGGGTCTTAGGAGCCAAGATACTGAGGTTCTCTCCCCAGGCCTGGGAGAGGAAAATCATTACATTAACACAGCACAAGATATTTGTGTAGGACTTCCCCTCTGCCTGAGAAGAAATAAGGCTGACTCTGATCTGATATTTACCTCCAGAATCGGTTGGATGTGTGCTCATGACCACAATTCTCTGAATTCCATTTGGGTTTGCGCTCAGATTTTCTCTGGCCCTGGTTAACCCCTCCCCTCATCTCTATTATCTTTATTCATATTCTTTCTCCTCAATCCTGCCAGTGAGGGGGATGGATGAGAGGAGGAGGAGATGGACTTTCCAAGTTAACAGCTGGCTGTGCCGCTGGTGTTGGCAACAGGGTTTTGGTTTCTGTGACCATGGGATCCTCTTCGAAGATTGCCAACAGATGGGGAGAGATGGGATCCACCTCACCAAGCGGAGCATGCATGTCTTTCCCAACAGGCTGGCCAACCTGGTAAGGAGGTCTTTAAACCAGGAAAGATGGGGGAAGGGGAGAGTTATAGAAACAGGGTAGTTGGCAAAACGTGCCTCAAGTCGGGATGCCTCCAGCAGGTGCATGCAGCCAGGGAAGTGCGCATGGGACATGGTTATGGAGGATCCTCTTGTATCCCTCCTGGGAAACCTGCATGCTCAGTCACCTCTCTGAAATGCCTGTACACCAATGCATGCAGCATGGGGAATAAACAGGAAGAACTAGAGATCTGTGTGCGGTCGCAGGGCCATGATCTCATTGCAATTACAGACACATGGTGGGATAGCTCACATGACTGGAGTGCTGTCATGGATGGCTACGTGCTTTTTAGGAAAGACAGGCCAGGAAAGCGAGGTGGTTGGGTTGCTCCTTATGTGAGAGAGCAACTGGAATGTATTGAGCTCTGCCTAGGGGTGGATGAAGAGCGAGTCGAGAGCTTATGGGTAAGGATGAAAGGGCAGGCTAGCATGGATGACACTGTGGTGGGTGTTTACTACAGGCCACTTGATCAGGAAGAGGAAGTCAATGAGGCCTTCTACAGACAGCTGGAAGTAGCCTCATGATCCCAGGCCCTGGTTCTCATGGGGGACTTCAACCACCCTGATATCTGCTGCAAAGACAACACAGCTAGGCACAAGCAGTCCAGGAGGTTCCTGCAGAGCAGTGAGGATCACTTCTTGACACAGGTGGTGGAGGAAGCCAACAAGGAGAGGTTTGCTGCTGGACCTCGTACTAACAAACAAAGGACTGGTGGAAGATGTGAAGGTCAGGGGCAGCCTTGGCTGCAGTGACCATGAGATGGCAGAGTTCAGGATCCTGCGAGGAGGAGGCAGGGCAATAAGTAGGATTGCAACCCTGGACTTCAGGAGAGCAAACTTTGGCCTCTTCAGGGACCTACTTGGAGGAATCCCATGGGTTAGGGCCCTAGAAGGAAGGGGGGTCCAAGAGAACTCATTAATAGTCAAGCATCACTTCCTCCAGGCTCAAGAGCGGTGCGTCCCTATGAGTAGGAAGTCAAGCAAAGGAGGCAGGAGACCCGCGTGGATGATCAAGGAGCTCCTGGCAAATCTCAAACAGAAGAAGGAAGTATACAGAATGTGGAAAGGGGACCAGGCCACTTGGGAGGAATAGAGGAACGTTGTCAGAGTATGCAGGGATGCGACGAGGAAGGCTAAGGCCCATTTGGAATTAAATCTGGCAAGAGATGTCAAGGACAACAAGAAGGGCTTCTTCAAATACATCAGTAGCAAAAGGAAGACTAGGGAAAATGTGGGCCCTTTGCTGAATGGGGTGGGAGCCCTGGTGATGAAGGATACAGAGAAGGCAGAGTTACTGAATGCCTTCTTTGCTTCAGTCTTTACTGCTCAGGCCAGCCCTCAGGAATCCCAGACCCTGGAGGCAAGGAGAAAGTCTGGAGAAAGGAAGACTTTCCCTTGGTTGAGGAGGATCGGGTTAGAGATCATTTAGGCAAACCTGACACCCACAAATCCATGGGCCCTGATGGGATGCACCCATGAGTGCTGAGGGAGCTGGCAGATGTTATTGTTAGGCCACTCTCCATCATCTTTGAAAGGTCATGGAGAACAGGAGAGGTGCCTGAAGACTGGAAGAAAGCCAATGTCACCCCAGTCTTCCAAAAGGGCAAGGAGGAGGACCCAGGGAACTACAGGCCAGTCAGCCTCACCTGCATCCCTAGAAAGGTGATGGAGCAGCACATCCTGGAGGCCATCTCCAAGCATGTGGAGGACAAGAAGGTGATCAGGAGTAGTCGGCATGGCTTCACCAAGGGGAAATCATGCTTAACTAATCTGATAGCCTTCTATGATGGAATGACTGACCAGGTAGATGAGGGGAGAGCAGTGGATGTTGTCTACCTAGACTTCAGCAAGGCTTTTGACACTGTCTCCCATAACAGCCTCATAGGTAAGCTCAGGAAATGTGGGTTAGATGAGTGGACAGTGAGGTGGATTGAGAACTGGCTGAATGGCAGAGCTCAGAGAGTTGTGATCAGCGGTGCAGAGTCTAGTTGGAGGCCTGTAGCTAGCGATGTCCCCCAGGGGCATGGACTGGCTCCAGCCCTGTTCAGCTTCTTCTTCAATGACCTGGATGAAGGGACAGAGTGCACACTCAGCAAGTTTGCTGATGATGCCAAACTGGGAGGAGTGGCTGATACCCCAGAAGGCTGTGCTGCCATTCAGAGAGACCTGGAGAGGCTGGAGAGGTGGGCGGAGAGGAACCTCATGAAGTTCAACAAAGGCAAGGGCAGGGTCCTGCACCTGGGGAGGAATAACCCCCTGCACCAGCACAGGTTGGGGGTTGACCTGCTGGAAAGCAGCTCTGTGGAGAAGGACGTGGGAGTGCTGGTGGACACCAAGTTAAGCATGAGGCAGCAATGTGCCCTTGTGGCCAAGAAGGTCAATGGTATCCTGGGGTGCATTAGGAAGAGTGTTGCCAGCAGGTCAAAGGAGGTGATCCTCCCCCTCTACTCAGCCCTGCTGAGGCCATATCTGGAGTACTGTGTCCAGTTCTGGGCTCCTCAGTACAAGAGAGACATGGCACTACTGGAGAGAGTCCAGCAGAGGGCTACGAAGATGATTAGGGGACTGGAGCATCTCTCTTATGAGGAAAGGCTGAGAGAGCTGGGCCTGTTTAGCCTGGAGAAGAGAAGAATGAGAGGAGATCTTATTAACGTGTACAAGTATCTGAAGGGAGGGTGTCAAGAGGATGGAGCCAGACTCTTTTCAGTGGTGCCCAGTGACAGGACAAGAGGCAATGGGCACAAACTGAAACACAGGAAGTTTCATCTGAATATGAGGAGAAACTTCTTCACTGTGAGGGTGACAGAGCACTGGAAGAGGTTTCCCAGAGAGGTTGTGGAGTCTCCTTCTCTGGAGATATTCAAAACCCACCTGGACATGATCCTGTGCATCGTGCTCTAGGTGACCATGCTTGGGCAGGGGGGTTGGACTAGATGATCTCCAGAGGTCTCTTCCAACCTCAACCATTCTGTGATTCTGTGATAAATAATGAACTGAACACAAAATATCCCATCTCCACCTCTCCCATCTGATATATATAGACAAGTGTCACAAGTCATTCAAATGCAACTGGAGGTTTATAAGTACTGACCTTTGATATCCTGCTTAAAAAAAGCTTTTGACTTCTTCTTTGCATCTAAATTTCCAAGAGATATATTGGGACCACAATGCAAAATAGAAAAGAAACTCATCAGTCTTCTGGGGTTTTTTTGGTTTGGTTTGGCTTGTTTGTTTGTTTGTTTCTCCCTACTAGGTTTAAAAAAAAATACTTCCAGTTATTAAACACTAACAGCCTCTTTGTTTAGTCCTATGGCACTGGTGTGAGCTCCCAGAAGTCATGGAGCTGTCAGTATATCCATCTCCGTCTTTCTCTTGATGGAGAGAGGGCAGCACCTCCCGAAACTGTTTGTTTCTCCCTTTATCCTCCCTGGAAAAACAGCTTAGACTTGAACAACCTGAGGGCGATACAAGTGCCTTAATTTTGGCATTGACTTCTGTTATAGATACCCTAGAGATTTATCTTGCCTGAGTTTTGGTGTGTCAATCCAAAAGTAGATACCTATATTTCATCCCCTGAATCTCTTTCAGCTCCCTTCCTGGCATCTGAAATAGCCTTAGATCTATGTCTAGACATGGAAACTGCTTGCCAAAAGCAGAAATAAGGCTTCACCCTGCTTCTCCCAGCTTCTTTTATGTACATGTTGACGTGCCAATGCTCTGTGCTGCGGGAAAAAAAAACCTTCTCGGACTATCCTATGACACCATCCAAGCTTAAGTGACACAGGACTACCTTGCAACTGCTGATCACATGAAAACACAGGGTAAGGTCTAAGCAAACACTAACTTGTCATAGACCCTGGGTCTCTGTGGAAATAATTCTGGGAGTACCAGGAGTGGGGAGGGTAGGAAGAGACAGCAGTGAGGAGCCAGGTCCTGGGCTCAGCAGTATGAGCACGATGGTGGACTATTGATGTGAATGATGCAGTTGGATGATGTGTTTTTGCTGTTGTTAATTCAGAGGCAGTAGATCTAATCAGCTGCTTTCTGCTGAGAAAAAAAGTCTTCTGCATGTGGACCACATAAAGGTAGTGTCCTTTGTTGAACCAGGTGAGATACATAGAGGAAGAGGCTGTGTGTGTTTGCATGTACCTCCTTTTTAACCTCCACTGATGAGGCTGAAAATTTACAGCCTGAAAGGATGTGACATGGATGCTGAGCAGTTTAAGTCCTGGAGCACAGTGTTGGCCGAGGTGGGTCTTTTTCAGATAGATCATCTCTCTGTTTCATCTGTCAGAGACTAATCTGATCCTCAAACCAGAAACCAGCTACAGAAAGGAAGCAGAATGACTGCTAAGATCTGATAAGCTTCTACACCAGAAAGAAAATGGCAGAGCTATTATTTAACAGTCAGATCCATTTGCCACAGGTAAGATCATGTGCTGGAAGCCTTTCCAACTCCACCATAGCAAAGAGTTTTCAGTTAGCTCCTGCAGCCATTCTCCCTCTCCAGAGAACACCAGTGCCCTGCTAACAGACCCTCTTGTACTAATCCACCAGATCCCACAGCAGCAAGAAATACATTCTGGAGGTTGAATGAGCACAGCCTCTGTCCATTGAAACAAGGGCCTTAATGATTGCAGACATCCTCACTGCACTGCTCCAGAAGAGGATTCTCACCCTTTGGGACTGCAATACCCATTGTTTCTTGCAGGATCAGTTAGTCTCAGGGTGCTCCTTCCACTTCAGGTCACCAGAATGTCAATGAAATAAAAATAATGTCTTGACCATTGTACCTGTTTTCTTTTCCCCAAGTTAATAAACAGCTCCCTAGAAAGACATAAATGCATATAATTATCTGCAGACAGATAGAGGAGTTAGCTAAACCCAGAAAAATCAACTTTGAAGTTAATGTCCATTTCAAAACATCACTTCTTGGTTAAAAAGAGATAATAATATGATCTAAATTACCATCTCCTAGTGCTGAATAAGAGGTTGTCTCTCCCCAGCCAGTGTTCAGCCTCAGCCACATTTATTCCCGTCCCCACTTTTATTCTGGAACAGAATTCCCTATTTAATAGGATGTACATCATGATAGAGTTAATTGTTCATGAGGTTCTTTATGTTTTTTCAGTCTCTTCCTCTCTCTCTTTGTCCCTAGACATTCTGGATTATAAATTCCATTTGACATTCTTCCTCACTTGCCTGTGGTTTTGTTCCCTGCCACCACTGTCTCAGCATGATTCTTTGTGGATAGGATCTCTCTCTTTTTTTTCTTTTTTTTTCTTTTTTTTTGGGGGGAAGCATATCCTCCCCACCTCCAATCAAATTTCATTCCCTGGGGACAAAAGTCATTCCCCAATAGATTTTCATATTTATCATTAGCCAGTAAGAAGTTGGATGCTCAGTGAAAACTAGCCTTTCTGTTTCCTCCTGTGCTCAACTGGGAAAGAAAAATAGTGCTGGGAAAGAATATGTTCAGCTGACTTGCTATGGTTCCTTTGGATTGTCCTTGGGTCTGTAATAGCATAGCATTAATAATCAGGCAATTTCAGCAGAAAAATAGACAAAAGAAATATAAGTTTGATTCCTGCAAAGCTGCTGCAGTCTACCTTTTCCCAAAGGGAGACAACAACCTTTTATGGACTATTGTGTTTTCAAGGTCTTTTGTAGTTTGTGTTACACAAAGCAGGATTCAAAAGGTGTTAGGAGATGGCTACATAGGCCAATTTCCCCAAACTGTCCATCATCTCCTGGGAAAGAAACTGAACTGGATGCAACTTTGTTTACCATTCTGATAAAGTTTTAATGGTCTGTACAGAATAGCTCCAAGGAAGGTGAGTCTTCTGGGGAGCTCCTGAGGCATGCAGCAGTCTGTAAGCTGGTATTTGTTGCAGGCAGTGGACTTCCTGGGTTTGTAGATGGGGTTGTGGTGGAATCACAGCTACAGTATTGCATGCTTTAACAGTGGGAGTGGTGATGGAAAGCAAAATGGATGTCAGGGAGACAGACTGTCTTTATTTAGTTTTGTTTTACTTAAGCAGTATCTTCACATTTTCATACATCACATGAGCTATGTTTTGCCCTTTGATTTACGGGACTTTCTTGAGTGCTGCAAAATCTGTGACTGTATATGTGATTTCTGAGTCATGCAGAGAAGACAAACAGGCATGGAAATGTGGAAATACTCAAGATAACCTCCTTCTCATGATGACAACAGTCCTCTATTCTCCGGGTATCCCATCAAAATCCCAGACCAGATCCCTACAGACTGCTCCACGAGCTAAGACTCATGTACATTGCATTCTCCATCTGAGGCAAACCATGATAAGCCGCAGCAAATTCTCACAGGATTTTGACTTTGTGAAGGCTTAAGATTTGTCCAGGATTAACCCATCTATGTTTACAATATTAGCTAGTTTAGCAGCAGGATCAATATAGACTAACTTGTAATTCCTACACTGATATATCAGTATTTCCTGCAGTCTTCCTATCTCCCACTGAAGATGCCTCTCTCCCCTCAGGACTGTCAAGGGATGCTAAGCAAATTATAATCATGATCTACACATCTCAGATAAGGCCTTAACTGTGCTGCAATAAATCCAGTCTTCAGATTCCAGCAAAGATTAATTTTATTGCCTGTATCTTTTTTGCTTCAGGATTTCTTGGTCCAACATTATAATATGCTTGAGCCATTTACATAAAGTTTTCTTCTGGGTCAGCTTGGCCAGTGCTTCTACAAGGCCTTGGAGCTGAAAAAGAAACAGAGCAGAAGTTGGGAGAAACTCTGGTGAGTTTCTCAAGAGTTGCAGATCCTTCTCTCTCCTTTCTCTGCCTTCCTTTTTTCCTGCAACAATACCATCCAAAAGCAGAAAATGTTTCAGCCAAAGTCAAGACAAACCTAGTTACAAGTAGTATATCACATAACCAAGAGATCATCATTCTCAGGAAAAGACTCACAGTGGAATTCATCCTAAGAATGAGAAACTGGGTTCCCAAAACCATCACCAAGGGAGTGGAAAAGGGAAATTTTCCATAACTCAATCTTTTTTTTTTCTTTCAATCCCTCTCTATGCATGCCCTCAGAAAGTCTGGCTGCCAGGAAGTATGTTATATCAGAGATGTAAGATAAAATGTTGTCTTCCTTCAAATATCCCATATCATAATAATTCTCTATTTGTAATATTTTTACCTAGAATACAGACAGACACAGGCTGGTTCCAGTTTTGTGGGATCCACCTCCCAATCATTTTCTCCTCATGCTAACAATTAAATACACCAGTTGGCTGGTATTTGCCTATGGGATTGGGAGCACAGCCAAAGCCCTCAGACTGGCTCCATTCCCCCAGTACTGATCTCAGACCCCATGTTACCAGTGATGGTCTTAGCTCTGTCCATGTAGAAGTGAAACATCCTCTTTCAGGCATTCCCAGGGCCTGTGCAGGTGATAAGCAGTGGCTGGCCAGCGCTGAGATCCCTGTTATGGGATCCACAATGATGGAAGGCTGAGGAGGCTCTGCTGGGAGCAGTAGTGAAGAAAGGTGGGATAAAAGGTCAAAGTTGATGTTCCTACCTGAGATTTGACCCTCATTTAGCATGTGGAAGAGAAGATACAAAGGAAAGGTGGACTGCAAAAAGCTCAAAGTTCAAGGTACAGAAAGAGGAGATTATTTCTCTCCCTCCATATTTCCCATTCCCCAGGAGTCACTTCAGCTCCTGCTTAATTTCTGTTACCTTTGTTCATCACTAAATGAGCAGGTCAGTTTCATCTTTTTTTTTCTTCGGGAATGTGTTATGGGTTGGCTCAAGAGAGGATTTATTTCTCCAGTGGAGCTGGAAAACCGAAAACAGAGAAGTGAGAAGACGAATCAACGCATTTTAACAAAGTAAATCCACAGCTCCAGGATTCTCAACACTTCATGAGCCATTGGGCTTAGAGGAGTTTGAAATGGAGAGGCATTAATGTGACTAGCCAGTATAAGCAGTAGGTAGGTTTCTACAACGCATATCATCATATGTGAGCACTCTTAATTTAATAACTTCATCCAGAAGCAAACAAAAGTAAAGATTAACTTGGGGGGGAAGGCCAGGGGAGGGGGGTGGTGACAAAACAGAACATAGAGCTCCAAACTTCTCAAAAAAAAAAACAAAAAACAAAAACACTGTTCTGGCATTTCTACCCACTGAACAGCAGAGCAAACAGCAACTTGCCACAGAGACATAGATAATGTTGCTGTTCTCAGATATGAGCTCTCAGTCAGCTTCCATAGGTGTATACACACATCTGTATGATATTTCAAACTCCATCTGAGTTGTGCTCTTTACCTTTCCTCTGCCATCACCACTGGGAATTATTCTAAATCTCTGTTACAATGACTGTTAAAAACTCATTATCTTGGTGCCCTTCCCAGCCCAGGAGCTAAGCACCTTAGGTGACATACTCTCCTAGGAGAAGCGTAGGAGCATGTGGTGGATCTAGAGCAAGAGAAAAGGGTTGAGACAGAGGGAAATACCCCATCAGGGGAGGTGAAGAGCAACACACAGTCACCTATGATTATGATTCATAGTACTCCTAGCCCATGAGGAAGGAGTGCTCATATGGGGCTTGGGGCTTGGGGATTATCTATCCTATCATACTCTGCAGGAGATGGAAATCCCAAACTGAGTTCCAATTGCAAGCAAATGTTTCAGATGGGCTGCAGGGCCCACATATAAATCAATGGTGGGATTTGAGATACTTGTGGATATCCAGGAAAGGAGTATGAGGCATGACCGTGATGTTGGACTTCTAGGAAACCCACACCAAGCATCAGACAAAGCCTAGGGAACATCAAATATCACTAGATACCCATGTTTGGACAAAAGAAGCCAGAACACTGCCTTCACTGAACACCAGATGCGTGGGCAAGCATCTCCATGGGAGCCAGGAGTTGAAGATCACTTTGTATGTCAGGGGATCATGGATCAGTCTCCGCACCAGGAGCAGTTAGTGGGGATGGTAAATAAAAAGCAGGGGATACAGGTGATCAGTTTTCATGCTGGAATGGTCTCTGGAAACCCACAGGAATATCTGTGGACACACAAAGTGCCACTGGATGTGTAGGTTTTGGCAAGAATATCCTGCCCTTGGTCTGGGATCAGAGAGGGAGAGAGAGAGACTGTTGTTTATTAGCAGCAAAAAGAGAAATTAATGACTGCAAAAGCTATGTCTGTAACCCCAAGGCTAAAACCTTTTTTTTGGTGTGTTGGTCCTATGCTTTTGGAAATAGAGCTGTGCTCTCCTTTGGAGAGCTAGCACTAGCCACCCAGTATCTGACTGACGTACAGCATTAACTCCTACATAGACTCCTTTCAAGAAGACCTGGGAGGATGCCTTAAAACCATGGCTTAATCCGCTATCCGTGGAAAAACCTTTCTGTGGGATTTACCCTATCTGTACTGAAAACCTCTCTTCTTTCAATTGTCCCTCTGCTCCACATCTCTAGTCACTCCTTTCAAATTAGGCTTCTAAAGTAGTTAAATGAGATTGGAGGAAACAAGGGAGAGAAAAGGGGCCATAGGTAGCACTGAATGTCAGAGGAGCTGACAAGTGTCAAACACAGGAAGAAATCTTCTCTTATTTCATCTATAACAACCACGATGGAAGAACAGAACTATTATCCAGGGCAGGGAACCTCTCCATTGCTGGTTGCAAGCTGAATCCAAATTCCCAGCCCTGTTAAAAGGCTTTTTTTTCACTAACATGCCAGAAGAGTGGCTTAGGCAGCAAAGGCACTTAAAAAGCCAAGCTTTTCCTGCTATGACTGCCTTCAGCATCACTTCTTTGCTAAAGGAGAGGGATTGGATCAACATGCCTTGGTAACAGCACTTCTCTAATGAGACCTCGTTTGGCTGTAAAAGAGCCTGAGCTGACTGATTCAAAGAAAAATGTCTATTTGAATTACATAGTCCCCAACTCTTTTGTGAGATCCCAGCAGCAAAGTCGGGGGGGGATAAACAAGAAAGGAGTGAACCCTCTTATGTGACATGCCACCTTTATAGAGATAGAGACAGCTAGGAAGGAATTTACTCCACATCTTTTCTGGCATCATCATTTATTCAGATAACTCCATACCCCACATTAATGCTGTGCACTCATGTGCAATTATTGCAGGAAAAAAACTACCCAGTATCGTATGTGTACATGTGTTGGAGTCTTAATTAATGTGATTCATCTAATTCTCCCCAGAGCCTTTTCCTCTGTATAAGGAAACAAACAAAACACCAGTTGGTATTAAAGCATTCCTGGGCACTTCCAGGTCATATTTTAGAAATTTACAAGTTAGTCTTAGGAGTCTCCAGGATGATTACTGCAGTTATTAAAAATAAATAAATAAATAAACAAGTCTATTTTTGTGGATGCTGTATGTACAAATATCCCTCTTACAGAGAGAAAATCATAGTCTGCTACAGCCACATTATATCTCTTTTGGACCATTGGCTTGTAAAGGACATGAATTCTCTCTTAACTCCTCCTACCTCTAACCTGGAGGTATTATCTCTGGTTGTTGCTGTTGACCTGACCAGTGCTTGTGTGCTAAACATGACTCACTTTTCTAATGGTACCATTACACACATTTCACAAGGAAAGAAGGTTTGCTTAAAGAAGCCAGTTTTTCCAGGAATGCTTCAGGAGAAGATGGCTTACTTTGTAGAATTACAACAGAGCAATGCTGTTTGTTCCCAGCTGCTGGGAAGAACAATGGGTAGGTTAGTCTAAGACGCACAGCTGCTCCTTCTGTGAAGGGTAAGCATTCTTCTATAACTGCCAGGTTGTGTGCAGTCAATTCTCTTTCACAATTATCTCCCATCCACCATAGCCAGGGAGCTCCATCCAAGCAGGCATTATGTGAGAGCCCAGGGTTGTTGCAAATTCCATGGCAAGGAGGAACCAAAGGGAAAGATAGCAGGGATGTCTTCGGTCTTATTTAGTTTGGAAAATGAGAGCTACGTGGGGTATTTTCAAAAGAAGAATTCTCATCATGTATTTATTTTTTCTGCCCCGTGCTGGTCACCACTTCACTGTACACCACCTCATCCACTGTGCTATGCTTCATTTTGCATGGATCTTTATTGCACTTCGTAAAATCCACAGGTGTGTAAGCTATTTCTCAGTCCTGGTGAGGAAGAGGGGGAAAGAGAGAGAGGAATGAAAGAAGGAATCAGATAGGTGACTAATTCATCATTTCTCAGCCTTATTCTCTGCAGAGAACTGTGAAACTCCTTTTGTAATCAGGAAATAGAATGGAGATGCAGGAAGGATATATTTCTGTTTAAACTCCTCCTTGATTCCCAAGACATGGCCTACCTCCTGCGTAAATAAATCACCAGAAACACAAAAACAGAGAGCTGTGGAGAAAAGGTTTTTTCAGAACAGTTTTGGACTGGGAAACAGCTGTGGTGTTTGAACCTTTGGTTCCATTATTTCCACCTGACTTTACCCGTATAACTGCATTCTGGGTTCCCTTTTTTCTTTGTGACTAGACATCTCCAGACACACAGTGACATTGGATCCTCCTCGCTGAACTTTGTCTCCCCTGAGTCTACAAAGAGACAAGCAGGTTGTACATGAAAAGTATTTAACTCAAGAATCTCCTTATAGTCGGTGGAATGAACTCAAGTTCTATATTCCAATAATGGCAGACATTACCTCCTGTATCTGCCCCCTTCCAGGACTCCCAATATCAGTTCCAAAACTACAGTAAGCGCAATCCATTTCTGCATCAATTTCCATAGCCTTACTATGGTTGGTGTTTTCAGAAAACACCAGAGCTGAAAAAGAACAAGATGGAAACAGAGCTGCAGTGGAGACATGCATAAGAATCACCTTACAGGAACAACCTTACACTTTACGGTGGTCTTCAGAGGCATGATTTTTCCAAACTCATTTTCAGCACCTGTCCTAGGTTGGGATGATTCTCCATGAATATCACAGATGTCCAGTTTGTAAGCAGATGGGTCCATTTTACCTCAGCTTGAATTGGCCAGAAGAATCCCCTCTGCCATCCCCTCACTACTGAGTAGGAGTGAGGGTACATGGGGCAGCTCACTCATTTCTCAGGAGTGGAAAACCCACATAAGATGCTGCCATACTGCCTGAATGCCTAGGATAGAACTATTTCCCAGCTAATGTCTGGGATAGGCATGTCCAACGGAAATCACGCCAAAGATAATGAAGAAAAAGATGGGAGACGGAACAGCCCCTGACGTACTTCGTAACTCATTTATTCTAAACAAAACAAAACAAAACAAAAAAAACATAATGACAGCTGGGATAATGACAACTACTGACAATGGATTAGGATTTGGTGATGAACCTGTTCAACATACAGAATAGGCAGGAAGGCAGAGGTAATGAGAAAGGGCAGTGACTGCAGACAAAGCCACCCTTGGGATTTGGCTGTGGCCTCAGGAGAGCATGTCAGTAGAGCAAGGGATGGGGAATTTCCCTACAGACATGGACCAGCCAGATATGTCCCTTTCTCTCCATCTCTCACTCTCTAAGCCCTCACTTCACCTGGCTGCTGCCATTGTGGGGAGAGGAGGGATTCAGGTCCTATAAAACCAGGATATAACAAAATTAGAGTATCATAATCAAAAAACACAAAACCCTTTTAGCACAACCAGATAAACAAGAGGCTATTACACTACTATCAGCTCAGGCAAAATAGCTTCTGAAAAATTAATGCATCACATCTTTTTAATATGACATGAAAATATACTTCAGCAATACAGATTCTTTGACAGCCAGAAAATCTTTGGGGAGTATAGAATCAAATGTAACTAAGACTTTACTCTTTTGGGACATCTGGTCCCCACAAGTTCTTAAAAAATCCAATCTTAATTCTCTAGATTTCTTATTAAAAGTAATTCTAGGATCAAATCCTTCAAGTTAGAAGGGCTATGACAACCCATATGTGGATTCATTATCACCAGATATGGGCAATGTAACAGTTTTTAACCTCATCTACTGGAAATGCAGTGCTGTTAATGTCATTTTTAATGTATGAAAAACTGTTAATCCAGGACTAAAACAGCATGAAGGGAGAGGAAAATAAAATCCAGTTTTTCAAAAGACATGAAAGAAGAGGCTTCACCTGGAACTGAAGCAGAGACACAAGTGTATTTTGTATGATTGTTCATCACTGTGTGGACTACACTGACTGAATGGGACTGAACCTCCCTAAACAAACTGACTCCCTTAAATACCTGGAACTGGGACATGGTCCTCTTCTTCACAAACTCTTCTTCCCACAGACAACTGAATCCATAAGCACAAATCTGAAACTATCATGACTCAGATAAGGGGATATTTCTCTATGCCAGGCCAGTCATCCTCACATCCAAATGCAGATGTTGTGTGGTCTTGCTAACTGTGTGATTTTGCACGTGTAGTTGACAGTTCTGAAGTTCAGCAGGTGGGGATTTACCCACCACATTTTAGATGTGTTTATCTAAGCTAGTTATCGTGTTCCCTTTATCACCAATGGAGGGAAATGGGTACCTCTAGGGAGCAATTTGTCTCATTTTAGGCATCTCAGGTAGTTCACTCAATTGCACCTGGGACTCAGTTGCACTTGAAAGATAGCCCCTGGAAGCTAGACAAGAAGAGTCCCAAAGAATGTAATAGAAGAATGTTCCAGTCTTTCCTGCATGGACCAACAACCACATAAGAAAACATAAGAGAGCTAAATTCACTTTGAAGTCCCTATGTGGCCTGCATACGACCAGGTGACTAGTCATGCCAGCATCAGGCTGAAATGACTCAGCAAACCAAGGGCAGAGGAATGGGCTTGTCCATCTCTTTGAACAGTTTCTAGCTGTGAGATTCTCAGGCCTCTTTATCCTGTCATTGTCATTGAAAGGTCTAGTCCCATTTCTTTATAATTAACTCCCAGGAAACCCCACTGCCAGCATTCAAAATCAACTTGTCAGATGGTTTTTCACCCTCTCCTTGTGCTGGCAGGCAATCTCTCATTGAGCATTTCAGAATTGTATTGCTGTCTTCTCAAGTTTCTCTCTTGCTAGCATGCTAATACATTCCTCCTACCAGTTCAACAACAGTTAGACAGCAGCACTGTCTCCTTCCAGAGAAGCACATTTCTATAAGAGAGCAGTGAGAAATTACTTTTTGGTGTCTCATCTAACAAAAGACAAATAAGGGACAAATAATCAGTCTGTTTTTTCTCTGAATTTTAAATTAAGAATTAATTAGAAAATTTTTATTCAAAGCTCTTTCTATATGCCCAGATATATAGGTAGGTATACTTAGGCCAAATATGCCTACCTGCCTAAGGTAAAGTACTGTCATTACAAGGCTAGGGAATGAATTCCTACACAGTCACATGCTCATTTTATTCACATCTGTCCTGGCTTCACATCTTAGCTGACTTCAGTTTGCAAATAGAACCATAAACTGCCCTTTTCTGAGCATGAAGAATCTGTCACTTGCTGCTAGAGAAACTTTAGTTCCCTTTGAAGATATTTTCTACTTCCGCAGTGGAAATGGCTATGCAAATACCTCTGAAAAGAAAAACACATAGTTGGGTTTAGAGCAGACATTCCTGATAAATGATCATCCAAATGCTCTTGGGGAAATATTCTTTGCCTGCTTATATCAGCTCAGATGCACAATTTCTTTGCTTATTGCAGCCTTATTTATTACTGAAAACCAACCCCAATTTTTCAAACGCTTCTCAAATTCAGGTTCTCAGGCGTTTGCCTAGTTGCTTGTTTTCTCAGCAGTCATTTCTGCTCTCAGCATATCACCTGAGGAATTGTCCCTCTGAAATGTTATTGCGAAATTCAATCTCAGAACCTTAGTCTCCACAAAACAAAGTCAGGGGGAATGGTAGACATAAGACTTCAAAGTAAGGCTGTATGAGTGGGATGCAGATGGCTAACTGCTAATTACTAATTAATTAATGATTATTGTAAGCTAGGAATTGAAAAATGCTAAATGAAAAGGACAAATGGAAAGAAAAAAAAATTCTCTTGAAGATCAATGAAGCTCTTGAAATGAGGAAAGACATACAAGTTTTGCAGAATTATTTCAGTTGTTAGGATAGCCAAAAAGAAAAAAAAAAAAGTGCTGTAATGCATTTCATTTCTCTACCAAGCTTGAGTTATCTCCTTTTGCAGTTTTGTGCTTCTATCCTGGAGTTTTTGCCTGGCTCTTTTTATTACAGTTTATATTTCATGGTGAGAAACCCATACCCTCCCTGATTAAAAACTTTACAGAAATTCATTGTAGCTTAGACTGGATCTGGCTCCACACGTGTTAGAACTGGATGCAGGAGAAAAAGCAGCTGCTTATAGAAACCATAGGTACGTGAAGGAGTTTGCAAGTTTCCAAAGAACTTTGTTTCCTTATTGGATCATGTATTTTTATGAAAGTTTCTTGAAGCAAAGGTATCTCTCTCCTGTTAAGAACAACTTCAGACTTTACCTGGCATGGACATTTGCAACTATAAAGCAGATAGCCTGTTACTTACCCTTTTGAAGGTATTTTCATTGTAGAATTTCAACAGCTAGCAGACACATCTGACTTATTTGTGCAGGTTCTCACAAAGAAGACAACGATGTGTTAATTAGGAGTACCATGATGCTTGAGAAAAGAAGTTAATACTCTCCACTTTCTCCCACTTGCTTGTCCAAATTAAAGTCTTTGGAAGTCAACACTTTGTTCAAGAAGTTCAGAAACAGAAAATAATTCTTTTATTGCCTGTTGTTGCATTGAAAGCTGCTTACTAGTAGTATAATGCTTATTTTAAGAAGTCAGAGTTCTTTCAGGTGAAAGAACTTTGAAAATCTGGCCAAATTCCTGTTTGCATCTCTTTAGGTGTCTAAACCCATCAGTTCCCTTTTTTATGACGCAAGTCTTAACTTGGTTCACATTTGCACACTGTGCAAGAATATATATACTCAAGCTTTGGAAGTCTTTTTCAATTCCTGACTCTGAAACAGATTAGCTACTGTAGGAAAAAAAAATGTTGAAAGCTTCTCTTGCAAAAGATCTTTGGTGTACTCTACCAATTTTACTTCAAACATCCAATGTGAAAAGGCTGTTTTGAATATGCAGCCTTACATTACTTTATCTTGTCTATGTATTGCTGTAACAGCCAATGTTGTGCCCTTTGGTAACAGTGCATTTGTAGATCCTTCTCTTTGCTCATGGCAAGATGTAGGATTTTTATCCTGCCAGTGCCCTCTATGCTAACCAAGGACTACTCAGAGAACATTTTTCCCTTGTGTTGCACTGAGACCCATAGGTCGGAGTCCCAGTTTGCATTGTGTGAATGAGAACAGTAAATGACATGCATAGAATGTAATGCAAAAAAGTTTATGGGCGTTTATCAAGAAATCAGGATAAAACAAAAAGTGAGCTACCCTATCCCACCCCCATTTGCATCATGGTTGAGGAATGATTTAAAAAAAAAGCATTTTTAAGGTCTTTGAATTGTCCATATAAATGTCTTACCTTCTGGATAGTTTAAAGACAGTTTAGGGTTTAAAGGATCAAAATGCCTGAGGCTAATTAAAGAGACCTTGCTGTGCACCCTTTGGCAGAGTGCTGTTCTGGAGCCAGACATACCTCAGACAGTATCTGAAAAAGCTTGCATGCTTCTGCCCAGGAAGTGCTTAACATGTTCTTTCAAAAGTGAGGGGGGAAATTGCTTTTCATATTGTAACTTAATCATAACTCTTAACCACAGTATCCTGCTTCAAGTTGGGGGGCAGCATGCAACCATGAGAGAAAATTGAGCTGGGGAATGTGTGTGTTCAGATGTTTTTGACTACTATCCAAGTTGCTATATTATCACCCTTTCAAACCACCCCGCAGTATTTCCTCTTGTTCCCTTCCCAGTATCAGTGACTGGAAAATAAACAGTATGTTCTCTCCTCTTCTTAGAACTGTGGTCTTCCTCATGCTCATATCAACCCATCTCTTAACTGGTTTGTCTTCAGACTCATATGTTTTTTCACTGTAGTTCACAGTTTTGAGCTTGGGTAATTTGCAAAAGATATGAATAATTAAAATGCATTCAAATGAGTGGAGCCAGAAATCATCACTCCTGAAGTCTCTCAGATGTGCCAAAGAAACTCTTCTTTTCTTTTTGCAAAGCCAAAGAATACTAATTCAGCCAAGGGGAAAATCTAGCTGTAGTAGCTGGATTTCTAGATCTCAGTGTTCATTGTATAGGACGGATGGATTTTCACAATTGTCACCCAAATTTCAGAAGAAAGTGCACAGCACAAACCACACAACCTTTTGACATAATGAAACTTTATTTTGGTAACTAATAGAGAAACCTAAAACATAGGTAGTGTTTACTTAACCAAAAGGATACATTATTCTACTAAAACGATGCAAATGAGAATGTTACTACAGCTCTGGCTGAACTGAGTCACCTCGGGGCCAGTTGAGATCTGTTCATCTACATTAGAAAATTACAACTACTAAAACCATGTTAAAAATTAAACCTATAAAATGTTCCTGTCGTGCTTAAGCATTAAAGCATCACTTTGGTAGAGAATAAGGTAATATGAGTAGAAATGATATTTTTAAAGCATTAAAAATTTAAATGATGGATAGAGGAGTCAGGAGATGTAACTCTTTCTGCTTAGCAGAGGGATGAGAAAAATATACATCCTGTTGTGCACTGGGGATAACAAATAACAAAAATGGTTCTTAAAATTACAGTAAATAACTAAGCAGGACAACAGTTCAACAGCACAAATGTCTAAGAAAACTCTCAGACAGCATTGACTGAGAAGCAATGTGATGAAGTGAAGGCCCTGACTGATATACAGGGCCTGGGGTTTCTGTGGTGCTTTAGATGTTTGTCACTGACAAAGTTGACCTGTGCAGTTAAAATTGTTGCTGGCATGTGTTCTCTCCTGCTTTTCTTCATCCCACTGCTGCTTCACTTCCCCAGTACCTGGAAGAACAATGTTTCTTTTAAATTCTTGTCTGCATGGTCTATGATTGGGTCTATGAGCCTCTGTCGCATTGCCTCCTCTCATTCAGGAGGAGTTCGATCATCCTTTGTGCTCCTTCAGGTACCTCAGCTTAAATATTCGCCTTCTCCTCTCCCCTTCCCCCTTTTCCCATATTTGGGCCTTGGGATGTTGTGATTTGATTATGTTGTGATTTTCATTTTTATTTATCCTGATTTTTCTCCAAGTTTTGTTCTCTGCCATTTAAAACAGCCAAAGGGAGATTTCTTAGCCACTTCTGATAAATCTGAAGTGTTCTGGACTCGATTGGTGCACAGGCAGCCTGGGGAATAGCCTTCAGTGAGTTAGTCCATGGTAACATTTACATGTTCAGAGGAAAGAGAGGCAGCGGAGCTGCTGTCACTACAGGTGGGCTTACAGAAGTATGCAAAGCTAAGTTCTCACTTTGCGTACTTCCCTCCCATGTTCCCAGGGAATGAGTGATGTGTTTCTTACCTCAGAAAAGAAATAACCTGATATTCACGAGCATATTAAAGGCTATGCTTTTTGCCAGCAGGGCTTTCAAAGTACTGGGCAGGATGTTCACTTTCTCCCTTTCAATATCTGCTTTAGCAAAAAAGAAAAGATGGGAGAGATTGTGGTCCTCATATCAGCAGGGGGGAAAAAGAAAAAGAAAAAAAGAGAGAGAGAGAGAGAGAAAAGCTAGAAGTTGTAGCTGGAGGAAGGGAAGCAGCAATAAAGGAAAAGAGGATAGCAAAATGAGTCTAGTGCAGAGAAGATGTCTTCTGAAAGAGGATTTTACTTCCTGTTGCTTGTTTAGTGTCACAGTCAGTGTTCCATAAATATCTGCAATTTGACACTTCCTGGCACTACCTCGATAAAACACATTTTCATGCATTTTTATTGAATCCCCAGCTCAATAACATAACTTCACTGTCTCTTTAAGATAACTAACCTTTTGAAGAGGAATCCGTAATGTTGCAAGCATTTGTTGTTACTAGTTCTCAACCTTCTCTTCTGTAGTGTGATAAAGATACTATAAATTATATCCTAATTAAAAAAAAAAGTAGTGTCTGAGTAGTGTCAGCAGTGTCTGAGAATCAGATGGTAGCTCATTAATTTTGAGATTAATTTGAGGAGAAAAGAAAGGCTTTCCATATGCAATTGTAGTGAACAAAGAAATTCCTGAGACATTTTTTTTTCCCAGCCTTTTTGAATGACTTGTACCATGGAAAAAAGTCCTCCAATAGAAATGAATAGATGTTTTGGGCAAAAATCACCACTTTTCCTTTTATTTCTTTTTGCTTTCATAAAAGTTATTTCAGGCTGTCTTCCACCAGCAATGCATACTTATGCTTCCTGATTCCCTGTCTTATGTAAGGGTAAGTTCACAAAGGTGTCCTTTTTTAGACAATAATGATAAAAAAAAAGAATACTTAAACAGTGAGGAGTTTACACCATCTACACTAATTGCTTTAAATATCCCTTGACTTTACCTACTTCATCATTTAAATATATTTTTGAGTGTGTCTCCTCATTCCTTCTGGGTGACCAAGGGGGGGCTTCCTAGCAGAAGCAAGGAGAAAAACTGCAAGATGCTTCTCATAGAAATAGGTTGTGTTTGGACCACAACACTGTACTTAGTGGTGTTTTGTTGGCTACAATAGCATTTCTCTTGTATCCTGCCTTGCAGATCACCTCTGTACCTGGGTCCACCTCAACGATTTTAATAGCACTGTATATCCTCTGAGTGTTAACAACAGAAGCCTTCATTTCATATACTACCTCACCATCAGACACATCAAGGCTGATGAGATAGAAATTCCTTGCCAAAAATGTCACATTCACTTTGTTGCTATTCTGTTTGGCTTTTCTTGATTTAATCTCAATGACTTCTGTGGCAGAATCTTCTTGACTATCTGTAAAAGAAGAAGCATTTGGGAATAGCTTCAATCTGTTGCTTGCTTTCCTGAGAGCTGTCACATATAGTTCAGATACAGTCCAGTCATGACTGTTCCCTGGGGAATTTTGTCTTTCTTTCTTGCTCCATAGTAGACTTTAAAGCCTTTGGCTCCTATTTTTTTTTTTCTGCAAACATCATACCCATATGTGGGGATTATTTCTTTTGTAAGTGAGGGACTTTCAGATGAGGAACTTTTGAGGATACAACTCCAGTGGTTATATTAATTCTGAATTTCCAACCGTTTGGTTCCTAAACATAACAGTTCGTTCAAGGGCATCTTTGCATAATTCTTACGTATAACTTGTAAAAATAATTTTTTTAACTCAATCTTTTTCTGATGAGAGCAAGAACAGTAGGAAAGGAAGAAAGGCCAGTTTGCTGCTTTATCATTGTACAACACTATCCCAATGAGTGAGATTACTTGTAGAAATAAACAGTTTTGCTGAAGTAGAGAACAAGGTTGAATTCTTTTATTAACAAAAGCTCAGCTTCAAAAAGGGGTCTTTTTCCCCTTCTTTGAAAGTCTCCTGAATCTTTTTATGTGGGACCTGACCCAGGCATATTAACATTATCTTCAGGAAGAAGTAAATAGTATTATGGCACTCTGGAAAGCTATTTAATTAATGAGCCCATCTTGTGGCATACTTCTCAGTCTCCCAAAACTGGAACACTTGGTATCTCAAAACCCAATCAGAGAGTTTTAATGCCAGTTCAGAAGTCCTGTGTATCCTGACTGGCCTCTAGCTGCCACTTCAGAAAGCCAACTGTCTCCTGCATGTCTTAGGTCAAATCTGTCAGCCCTGGGAGCAGCTTAAACACTTCAGGGTATCCCTAGTTTTAGACTGAATCTTATTCCTGTCATTAATGTGTAAAGTAGGAAAGAAAGGACGAAATGAAGTCTCTGGAATTTTTATCTCCACTTCTCCAGAATTTCCTGATATGCTTAAAACAGTTATCCCACCCACACCCACTATATGTTTCCCACAGTGTAAAACATTTCAACACCATCTGCAAGTATTGAGAAAAATAATAGAAATGGTACTTGGTTCAGAAAAAAAAGTCTCAAGAATGTTCCAAAAGTAGGATCTTTGTTGTCCAAGCACTTCTAGTGTGAGAGTCTTAGAGAGAGTCCAAACTGTAATGCAGAATTTGTAGAATAAATTGATTTTAAGAGGAAAAAATTCACAAGCTTTAAAATCCAGGGGCTAAAGTTCCAACTTTTATTTTCATGTTAATATGCCAGTCATGTTAACTTCAGTGATGGTTCATGAGGATTAAACTGATAGCAAACATATGTGTTTGAAAAACCTGCCTCAGAGCTGAAGTTTTGGAAGGAATCTAAAGGATGAAAGAGGCAAATTTTCATGGAGATTCCATTTTTTAAATGTCTTGGGCACTTTTCGCAAGCATTGCTCTGAAATTTTCAGACACATTTCTCATTTTCTAAATTTAGGGTTTTAATTCCCAGTTCCTACTAGAAGACATGAATTCCAAAATACCTGTCAACTTCTAATGGCTGAATTTCAGCTATACAACAGCATCCTTTTGTGGGGGTTCTTACAAGAGATACAAGGACAGGTAACAGGAAAAGACTGCTTAAACTTGGAGGGGCTGCCCTTTTGACAAACATCTTGTCTCTTAGAATAGTTCAGCATCCAACTGTCTGCATAAGTTTTGCAAATAAAATACCTTTATCCTCAGGTGACAAGTGGAGAAACTAGGGTCCCACTGCAGTCAGTGTTAGAATAAGGTGAGTGACATGAATTATAACAAAAATTCTGGAGGATTTATCTAATCTGTCTCCTTGCCAGAAAGGGCTGGACTTATCCCAGATTTAAAAAGGGATTGAAGGATTTACATTTCTGATTCGAGAGGATGCTGTTGCACAAGACAGGTATGGAGGTTTTGATGGGAACCCTGTTACTCGCTGCTGTAGAGAACCCCCAGCTGCAATGCTCAGTTCTTCACAGGACAGCTTTAAGTGTCCTGCTCAGGGAACTGGGAACCTATGTTTTTTTCCTCCCATTACTTGGATCTCTGAAACAACTGAGAAACTGAGGGACTGCCATAACATCATGGGATGGATCAACTATCACAAACTGGTATAACTCCATAGCTGACAAAAAAGACTTACATCGGCTGGATACTATATAGAAATTGAATCTTAACTGATTTTTTAGTACTGTATCAGTCTATTCCAAGCTCTGGCTATTTCAGTGACAGTAAGCAGAGACTTCTCATTTTAAAACTTCTATTAACACTTCTGGATAATATTGCTTATTATTATTGCTTAACTGCTGTCATTTTTATCCTTCACAGAATAGATATTTTAAGGGATTTAAATGATAAGCAGGAAATTTAGTTCCTTTCAAAATGTCTAAGCAAGTCTTTGAAAGAGTACTTAATAATATTTGACACTGGAATCTTATTAAGATACCAAATAAATGGGTAGATTTGAGACCCAGGAAACTGGGCAAACTAACAGCCAGGAGTAGCCCCATGGAGTCCAAATTTTATGCTAGCTCTTGAGAAGGGAGCTGTGATTTATTTATTTATTTATTTATTTACATTTAAGATCCTTATCTAGGTGCAAAAGGTTATGCATTGATGCCTGAAGTCTAGTCTGTGACTTTGTGGCAGGGGGAGAGGGGATGCACAGATTTCAGGAAAAACAATACAGAAAAAGATTAACACACAAAAATACTTGCAGGTCTCATGATCAACTGAGATCCTTTTACAAAATCAAGAGCAACAGGATCACACAGTAAAAATTACTAGAGAAAAAAGTCTATTTTGCTACTTCTCCCATGTACTGTCCGTTTCCAGGTGCTACAGTTTGGCTTTGCCAGAGGCCCTTAATCACATGCACCCCTTATTTGAAAAGAGCTTTAAAGGCTTTTCATGCTTCTGATCTCTGATATTTCCAAATAAATGATATAACAGCAAATTTCTTGTCCTGCTTAAGTCACACAGAGAGGTCCTCAGCAAAATGAACTTGCACCATACAAATGCCTTTATCAAAAGAACACTATTTCTTTATTGGTCCCTGTCAGATTCAACCTGAATATCCAGGTATGAATCCCCACCATTGTTGGTTCTGGGTGGCATTTTTTTAATACAAATATTAAACCATATTGTGTTATCACATATTTGTCCTTCTTTTTCCTTTTATTCTTGTAATTGGCTGTATATTCATGTCATTCTGTTAGGCAGCTTAATTTTCTCAATGAAAAGTTTACATATAATAGAGAAAAATGTTCCTTAACTAGATCCTCAAGAGGCGAATAGTTCTCAGATACGTCATACTGACTATTAATGAACATTTTCTACGGTATTTATGCTTGGAGATTCTCAAAAGCTTAAAAAATAACTATGACTGCTCACACCCACTTTAAAGGCACTTAAACATCTTCCAAAGAAATCTAAGAGAAGCAACAAAAAAAGAGATCAGGCTGTTACCTTTCTGGAAGTCTGCAGTTTAGGGCTTCAAAATGTGGAGTGTTGCAATACAAACTGACTTAGATGTTGGAGGACCACTGCCTATAACTGTCAAACATGCTACCCTAAATTCTGTGTAGCTCTGATAATTACATTCGCACTAATCTTGTTCCCCTCACCACCCCCATCATCATCTAAAAGAATCATAGGAACTGGAAAATGCACTTAGTTTCCATTTCATGTAAGTTTAGGCCAGGTCATTAAAGAAGCTAGCTAGATAGGGAAGGCAGAAGGACAGAGAGGCAGGTACACAATGCTCTTCAGCATGACAGAGAAGACAATGCTTGCAGACTGATCTTTTTTTCCGCAAACCTTTTAAAGCACCATTTTTCCTTTCTATGCAAAATGCTCCTAATACTGCATGATCAAAATTCCAATAAAGGAAAGTAAGCCATCGGCTTTGTTATCATTCCCAACACCACAAAATCTGCATTTCTCAAAAGCAAGGCAAGTTCAATAGATAATTCCTATGCACTTTGAGAGAGCTTGGATGTTAGGCAGCTGTGAAAATTTCAGCCCAAAGGTCATTTTTTTCCCCTTCCTTCATGCAAAAGAAATTACTTACCGGATAACAAGAAGAGTGTGGTGGCAGCGTCCATAATTAACTTTTCATATGACAGAGCAAAAAGAGCTCTCTCATAACTTCTCTCCCTTGTTGGCAGAGCTCAGAGTTGTGCCACCCTGTTCACAGGGCAGCAGGGCAAATTCACTGAAGCACTGATGAATACAGGACACCTCACACTAAAGCTGAATTAAAAAAAAAAAAAAAAAATCTCGGCCAGGTCCAAATTACACTGCATTAATCTTTAGCAGTGCTCACTAGGCAGGGCTGTGGGGATCTGTGCAGTAATGCTGGTATTCACAGCTAGGAATCTAGGCCAGTTCTTCCTGTGAAGTTTTGCTAAGCAGATGTGAGCTAAGCATTCAACCTGAAGCCCTATTTGGAGAATTCCTACACCAGAGATCCTAGCCAGCAGAAAATTCTTATTCTGAAAGCTAGTTACACAATTGCTTTGTCCTTTCCCCCTCACCCTCCACACCCACCCCAAGCTACCGATGCAATTTATCATATTAGAAATAGAGGTACTTGGTTCAAATGTAACAGTGCTCCCCATTCCAAATAGAAGCTTATCTGTCTCCATGCCATTTCTGCTTTGTCAAACTACACTCACTTTTCTCACTGCACTTTAAAATCATGAAAAACTAGGAAATGAAATGCCAGATGTTTGTTCCAAAGACCCACATATGCACTGCCATGAAAGCTGTCCAGAGTCGCCTTTTTTACCAAATCTGGGAGAAGAAAAAAACAAAAATATGGTAGTTTAACCATTTCAAATAGCTTGACCCAGAACAAGTAATGAAAGTGCTCTGTTTCTTCCATCTCTTGGAAACATGTGAGAAAAATGTACTTCCAGGCTAGATGGAAATAGGTAGAGAGTGCTTCCAACATTTCAGGTCCCTGCCTTTCTTACCCAAGCTATATTGTCCTTTCTTCATCTTGAGGTTTTTTTTGTCCTGTGGTATTTCTACTGTATTTATATCACTGCAGTTTCTCCAGAAGCCTCCAGAAGCCCAGCACAGGCTGAGGGGTTTCCAGCCCAAATATAAAATGAAGGTTATGGCTTCAAATAAGGGCCTACAGTTGGTCAAAAAAGGGAAGATTATGAGATGGCCCTGAAAGTCTCATGGAGTGAGCTCAATACCAAGTGAAAAGTTTTTCAGCATTTGAGTGTTATTCTAAAGCATTGAGAAAAATTCTTCTAGACCTCTGGGGTTTCTCAATTACTTTCATGCCTTTTTTTTTTTTTTCCCCCCTCAATAGGGTGAGGAAAGTGCTTGATCTTGGCTTTTTTTTATTTTTCTGGAAGGGCCAAGGCAGGAGATCATTTAGAATGAAAGGGGAAAGATGGCTTTTATTAGCTAAAGATACTGTTCCCCTTTGGAAGAACTATTAGAGAATAAGGGTTTTGCAGTGGAAGGTGCAAAATATATTTGTCAAATGCTGCATGATGGCCAAGTTCTGCATCTTTATTACCACCTGGGCCTAGAGAATTGTGTGGAAAATAACAAATGGAAGAAGATAAAGTTCGTGTGAATATATCCCTCTTCTTAGCCTGGAAAAGAATAATCTGCCACTTCATTTGGCCATTGTTTATCCAGGATTCAGAGATGTGGGGGTCAAATGTTTTCTGAATTTTCCAAGATGTTGTAAAGGAAATAATGAAGTCCCAATTGCAGATACCTCACAATGCAAGGTTAGAAACACAGCTACAAGATGTAGGCAAAGTAAAGTTTAGCTGAAAGATTAACCACTTAGTATTTCCACTGGGGTAAGTACATGTATATTTTCACTATAGAGAAGGGTATGAAGAGATCAGTCCTTGAAAAATGAGCTTTCAACAGCTTTCTTACCCTGAGGAAGCAGCTCACATCTACCCAGGCTTATAATGTCTTGTTCCCATACCCAGTGTATGGAGTATATTAAAAAATATATAAAAATATATTAAAAAAAAAAAAAAAAAAAAAAAAAAAAGCAGGGTACACAAAGATGCAGGTGGTTCCAAAAAAAGGAGGTTCCAAAATTCACAGTGGTACAAAACAAAACAACGTCAGATTTAAAATTTTAAAAGTGTTCAATACCAGAGTTAGTTAACTGTATATTTATGTGATTTATGAAATAATCTTTCAGGAGCTTAACGCCTTTCCCAGCCTTCTGTCTTCACTACAAGTTTGGAAGAGGAGAGTTTAGCTACTTGCCTGGCAAAATATTTCCCTAAGGAACTGACAATTCACATGAATACTCCCAGCCAGACGATATATGAAGTGCTGAACCTCCCCAACCCACCAGGGCTCAAAGAGCTCTGGGCATGCCAAGCTTGCCTCCGCATGCCTAGGGCAGCCCCACAACACGGGCCTGCCTTGCCTTCCTCCCCTCCCGAAACTTACACCAGGACTACTCACCACTTACTACTAGCAGTGAAATCATGGTCAGATGCCTCCCGCACCAATCATGGCTCACAGGCAAGAGCTCTGGGCACCCCAATCTTTCCTTTCTATGCCTAGGCACAACATGGGCCCCACTTGTCTTCCTACCTGCCCAAAACTTACAGCAGGCCTCCTGACAGCTTACTCCTAGTAGTGCCACCCTGCTCAGATGTCTCCCACATCAGCCAGGGCTTACAGGCAAGAGCTTTGGGCATGCCAAACTGGCCTCTGCATGCCTACAGCAGCACCAAAGACAGGACCCGCTCACCTTCCTGCCCACCCAAAACTTACACCAGGCCTACTCACAGCTTACCACTAGGAGTGCCACCATGCTGAAAGTTCTCCCCCACCAAAAAGGGCTCAGAGGCAAGAGCTCTGGGCACGCCAAGCTTGCCTCCGCATGCCTAGGGCAAGCCTTCAAGATGTGCCATGTCGGGCTTCCTCCCCGCCCAACATGTACACCAGGCCTAATCACACCTTCTTAGTTAGGAGCGCCACCCTGCTCTGACTGGTCCCCACGGACCAGAACTCAGAGGCAAGAGCTCTGTTAGGACTGGGGGAAGGGTTATGGTTATGGTTTAAGAGTTGGGCTCAGTGTTAGGGTTAATCTTATGGTTAGGGTTAGATTCAGGATATGAGTAGGGTTTAGGATTAAGGTTAGGGTCAGGGTTCGGAGAGACAGAAAGCATGGAGCCGACCATGGAGCAGGACTTCAAAAAGTATGCCAAAGGAAATACGGGGCTGTGCCAAGACTTCGTCCTTTGGGCAACCAATAGGTATGGTGGGCTCAAGTTTGGGCCCTACCTGACATTAGGGTTAGCATTAGGAAAGAAAGAAAGCATTGAGGCCCACTTGGAGTGGGACTGCAAAGGGTATCTGATGTGGGAACAAGAGAGAATTCAGGGAGAAAGATAAGGGGGCACACGGGAAAAACAGTACGTGGCAGCCAAAGCACATCACCCTTTTGCAACACGAGTAACGAACTAGCTGGTGAAGGCCAGACAGTTTGTTCCAGCTGCACGGCGGAGGAGGGAGCGATATGGAGGTATCACGGTCCGCCCCTGACCACAAAGGGTTGCATCCCAAAAAATAATTGCTGCTCACAGACTAACTGTTGACCTATAGTACCCCCAGCCTCATTATCCCTGCTTACCATATTAAAAATCACACCCTTTGCTGCATAATGATATGTAAATAAGGGGGGCATACCCCCAACAACCACGCAAATGGCAATCTGGCCAATGAAGTATGTCTGCCGCGCTTCCACATCCCACCTTCAGCAACTATAAAACAGAGGATAGCTCACTAAAGTTTTTGGAAGGGAAGAAAACTGAACCGCCGACCTGTTCACTGGAGATTGCTGACGAGCGAGCCTCCTTCTCCCTCCCCCAAACAGGGACGCCTCTTTGGTAAGACTCGCGCCTCCGACAAACGTTGGACGTTACCCGGGAAAATATATTATTATTGAAAGCGCTTAATTGTTAGTTTGAGCTCATAGAAAGAAAATTTGTAGCAGCAAGTGCATTTATCAACGGCAATTCCGAACCTGTTGTATCTGTCGCTTTAATAAAATCTTATTCTTTTTACTTTGCGAAACTGTCTCAGGGAAAGTCCTCAAACAGGGGGGCTCTGGCAGGCAAATGTAAATTACACAGATTCTTTTTACTTTGCGAAACTGTCTCAGGGAAAGTCCTCAAACAGGGGGGCTCTGGCAGGCAAACGTAAATTATAAAGATAAGGAAGGGCCTTCCGTCCCTCCCTTTCACGCGACAGTATCCAAAGGAAAGTTGGGGTTGTGCCAAGACTGCTACCAGCACAACTTTTCCATTATGGCCAGGAATGGGGCTGGTGGGCTCACGTTTGGGCTCCACCTGACATTAGGGTTAGGGGGAGGGGGAGATTTACAGTTAGCATTAGGGAAGGGGAGAGAGAAAGCCTAGAGCCCCATGTGCAGTAGGGCTGCAAAAGTCATGCTGAAGGGAATGTGGTGCTGAGCCAAGGCTGCTCCCAGGGCAATGCTTTCATTAGGGCAGGAAAGGGTTTGGTGTGCTCAGGATTGGACTCTGCCTGAGAGGATGGCTAGGGTTAGCCTTAACATTAGGGTTAGGAGTGAGAAAAAGTCGAGAGCCCCATGGGGAGAGGCGCTGAAAGGTGTATGCCAAAAGGAATGTGGGGCTGCCCAAGATTCCTCCACGCACTGCTTTGGTGTTTCGGCCACGGATGGGGCCCTCAAGGCTCAGGTTCTGTTTTCCCTTGTATTAGGTTAGGAGAGAAAGAAAGCTGAGAGCCCCTTGGGGAGTGGGGCTGCCAAGGGCATGCCAGATGAATTGTGTCACTGCTCCAAGATTCCTCCATGCACATCTTTTGCCTTTAGACCCAGAATGAGGCTGGAGGGCTCAGGTTCATGTTAGCCTGATATTCGGGCTAGCATTAGAGTTAGGCTTTGGAGAGAGAGGAAGCCTAAAGGGCTACATGGAGTGGGGCTTCAAGGGGCATGCCAAAGGAAATGCAAGGCTAAGCCAAGACTGCTCGCAGGGCAACATTTTGGATTAAGCCAGGCATGGGATTGGTGGGCTCACTTTTGGGCCCCCGCTACAGATTAGGGTTAGGTTTGGGTTTAGGGTTTGGAGAGAGAGAAAGCGTAGAGCCCACCATGGAGTGGGACTTCAAAGAGTATGCCAAAGGAAATACTGGGCTGTGCCAAGACTTCGTCCTTTGGGCAACCAATAGGTATGGTAGGCTCAAGTTTGGGTCCTACCTGACATTAGGGCAAGCATTAGGGTTAGGCCTAGGGTATGGAAAGAAAGGAAGCGTAGAGACCCACGTGGAGCGGGGCAGCAAAGGACATGCCAAAGGAAATGCGGGGCTGCGCCAAGACTGGTCTCAGGGCAACTTTCTCCATAGGGCCAGGAATAGTGCTGGTGGGTTCAGGTTCAGGCTCCAGCCTCACTCCAGAGGAGAGCAGATGGGAGGAGAAGAGAGGAGCAAAGGCAAGCCCTGTCCCTTGTGCTAAGAAGAGGTGTTCATAGTGGGGGTGTCACGTGAAGCAAGAGAAAGGATATGATTAGGTGGAAAGGCCCTATCTTATTTGGTAATCAACGTTTGCCTGCCAGAGCCTTCCTCAAAAGGATTTTCACTGAGTCAGTTTCACAAAGTTGAAAAGAATAAGCAAATTATTAAAGCGACAGATACCACAGGTTCGAAACTGCTGTTGATAAATGGACTTGCTACAACAAATTTTCCGTCTTTGAGCTCAAACTAATAATTAAGCACTTTCAAGAATGGCATTTTTCCCAGGTAATGGCCGATGTCATTGGAGGAGCAAATCTTACCAAAGAGGTGTCCCTGTTTGGGGAGGAGAGAGGTCCAGGCCTATTGACCCGTCCATAGGTTAGTGTTCTTGTCCTCAAAATGGAGGAACGTTTATGTGCTGAATTTATACTCTTGGCGAGGTGGGACTGAGTCAGACATTGTGGGATGATTGGTCCTTGTTGAGCTCAGCAGAGGCCGTCACTGGCTGCTGGCTTTTTTGCCCTTAGTAGCAATGCCAGGCTGCAAGACTCCTGCCTCACCCCAGGTGTCATTTTGGGTTGAGCAGTGTCGAGTGGCAAGACTTCTGCCTCACCCTGGGTGTTGCTTCACTGGTATGGGCATTAGACTGCAAATCACCCTTTTTGCATCTGTTTTTTTACCCTTGGCAGGGATGATCAAATCATATAGACCAGTATCCCACAGGGGGTGCGGGGTGGGAGGGAAGCTGCCATTGGAGGTGGCAGCACCTCTTGAGAGGGGCTGGAGGTGGTCAAGGGCAGAGGGAGAAATGGGCTAGACATGGGCATTTGTGCTGGGGAAGCGGCAGTGGGCATGGAAGGCAGCGTTAGGCAGTGTTCGAGAGTGGAGCAGCAGACACAGGCACTTGATGAGCATGCGAGGCACAGCAGCAAGTGGTCTCAGCATCAGAGCAGGGCAGAGAAGGTGCAAAGCAAGGTCAGGAAGTAAGGCCAGAGGCAGGCCAGGAAGAGGTCTGCGTCCCAAATGGAGGCGCAGCTGCTCAGTGCTTCCATCCTTTGGTGTCCTGAGGTGCAGGCAGCGGTGCTCCCGCATATCCTGCAATAATGCCCTGTGCGGTAGCCATCGATAGCCTCTGCTGCCCTCGTGGGGGTGCCTTTGCGCCCAAGGATGGCCCGCAGAGAGCCTGCCGAGAGCCCTTGACTGCAGCCAGCTCTGTGCCAGCTGCCAAGCATGGCAGAGTGGCAGGGGGCGTGGGAGGCTCCGCCTCTTATGCTGCCCTGGGCCATTGTGACTGCATTGACGCATAACAGCACTGTGACATGGGGGCCCCGGGGCCACGCCGCAGCCTCCCCTGCCAGCTGTCTGTTGGCCCAGCATTGGTGCGTGCCACAAGGCCCCTGGGCTGCCAGCCCTCATTGCAGCCCCTGTCTCCAGGACGCCAGGGCAGCTGGGCCTTTCCTTGTGTGGCCAGGCACTGGGCGTGGCCACAAAAGCCTACTGGCCTCCTTCCTCTGTGTTACTGTGCACCAGGCTGCCCCTGTCACCGTGGAAAGGGCAAGAGGCCAGCCACATGCTTGCATGCTCAAGTGGCTTCTCCTGCAGCTCCACAAGCAGCCAGCTAGATGAGCAGAGCTGGGCAGTGTGCCAACAGCTGGGCAGCGCCCACCTCCTGGCAGATCTGGCTGGCAGTGTTGGAGGGCAGGGGCGAGCTAAGTTCTTCTGGGCAGCACATCATGGCCCCAGGCCATGGCTGCAGCTTCAGCTGCCTGCCTGCCTCACAGCATCAGTGCCAGGGCCCTAGCCAGACTTTCAGGCACACAACAGCAGCAGATCCAGGAAAGCAGTGATCTCTCTTCTAAACACCCATTCACAAGAAGCACAACCTCTTGAAGCTTGCACAGTGCTTACTGTGGCTGTCAACACCAATGCCATGCCCCGAGACTGCTGCTGCCAGGCCTTCCAGCTCTTGCCGTATGCACTTTGAATCTCAGGGGCCTAGGATTTCCCCAAAGGTTGGGATCAAAACCACATATCTGGAATAGACTCATGGAGCAAGCACTTTCTGACTGACAAGCTGCCATCAGGTCTGTTGAAGACAGGCAACTCATGGAGCTAGGGGAGAGTCACATGTGTGCTTAGCTGCCTGGGTGAGGTAGAACTCCAAGTCAGCATTCACATTCAACTCTCCGACGTCAATACAGGTGACCAGAGATTGACAAGTTGTTGTTCCAAGCAACCTGATGAAGCACACATGAAGAGGTTGGTGTGGCTAACTCATAAAGCCTTTTGTGAACAACATTTTTGTGGCTTCCTCCACACCCCACCCCCCTTGATAGCCTCAATGAAAGGAAAGGGCCCTTCCCTGCCCTTCCCTTCCCTTTCCTTTTCCATTTTATGCTACCCCATCCCATCCCAGTCCAGCCCAGTCCATTCTATTTTTTTCCATTCTTTTCCATTCTATTCTGGTTTACGCAATTATATTCCAATCTATTTCATTCCATTCCTTTGCATTCCATTCTATCCCTTTCTGATCTGTTCCATTCCCTTGCATTGCATTGCATTACATTGCATTCCATTCCATTCCATTCCATTCTGATCTTCAGGCAATCGGCATTGGCCTATCAGGGCCTCAGGAACAAGTGACCTCACAAGCACAAACAGCAGCAATGTGCCTGCTCCTGGCCTTTGAGGTATTGAGACACAAGTGACCTCACCATCATCACCAAAGCTACGTGCATGCTGTTGGCCAGCCGGGTTCAAAGGCACAACTGACCTCACAAGTGCAAATGGCATTGATGTTCCTGCTGCTGGCCTATCAGGTACTGAGGCAGAAGTACCTCACAGTCTGCACAAACAGCAGTTAAGTGCCTCCCCCTGGCCAATGAGGTGCTGAGGAAGAAGTCACCTCACAGTCAGCACCCAGACCAGGTGCCTGCAGCTTGCCTATCAGGTACTGAGGATAAAGTGACCTCACAAGCACATACCCTCCCCATGTGCCTGCTGCTGACCTAGCAGGTACTCAGGCAGAAGGGACCTCAAAGTCCACACTGAAATTATTAAAGAGTTTCTTGCTTATCAGGAGAATACAGAGAGGTGACATAACAAGAACTGCACCAACCAAGAGCCTGCTGATGGCCAATCAGCCCCAGAGAACAAAGTGACCTCACAAGCAACATCCAAGACATGCCTTCTACTGGCTTATCAGTTGCACAGTCACAAGTGACCTCACAAACACATGTACCATTCATGTGCTTTTAACTGATCAGGCACACCAGGGGAAGAAAAATCACTTTCAACATCCAAGCCATGTTCCTCCTGGCTGCTTTCATGGCCTGCCACCTTTTGCTAGCCTGTGATGTACTTGGGGAAGCTGGACATGATGGAATGGCCAGATGTGACCATGTATCTTAACCTCTTTATTTCTGTGTCAGAGCTAACAGTGAGACAACTCCCATCTCTTCTGGGAGACCCACTGCTTATTACTGTGTGTCCTGAGTGGCATGTGTATCACCATTGACCCCCTTGGGGAAGATGAGCAGCTCAGTGGTCGCTCCCTTGGCAGCCAAGTGAGGCTTTCCCCCACCTGCAGCCCTGTTGCCCTTGCTTCCTCTCCCTTCCTTCGGAGAGAGCAGGAGGGTGGGAGTAGAGCAGCCCCCATGAGCTGCCAGCAACAAACTGCCTTCAGACACAAGAGCCATCAGGTCTGTGCAGCAGGAGGGGGACCAGCAGTTTCCCAGGGTTCGTCCTCAAGGCAGGACAGATAAACAATAATGTGAAGACAACTGGTCATCAGTTAGAACAAAAGGACAAATCTCCAAAGCCTTTCCCAACAGGAATGACTTGCTGGGGGAGAAATTCTGTGTGGGCCTGTCTGTCCAAGCTCCACCACCAGATGGGAACACACACATTGCTGTGACACATGCATTCCTTGGGGAAACACACAGAGGAGCTCTCCAGGCTCTGCACACACCTAAGAGCCTTGCTGGTCACAGCCTTTTCTCTACAGGAAGATGCTCTGCCCAAGGATCTGTCACAGGGGGAGCTGGGAACATCCACTGGTTCTTCAGGCATGAGAGACATCTCTGGGCCAGTCTCTATTTCACAAAAACACAGTCTTTGAAGCAGGCTGTATTACCTTCACAGAGGAGAAGCTCACCTGGGCGGCCCTCATGTCCCTGATACCACTGTCATCACTCTGCTCACGATACTCCTCTGCAAACAGCTGTCATCTCCTGGAAAGACTCTATTCAAATTGTGGGACATCTCCACTCTGTCACCGTGGGGTCAAATCACAGAAGGAAACAATTGCACTTGCATTTCCTTTACCATCAAGTCCTAGCTGTGAGCGCTTGTTCTGTAGCACCTATTAAATGACAGCAGGAGGCCACTTCCATTTCCAGTGCCTAGGTAAAGAGATCAGCCCAGGAAACAGCTGCACTGCAAAGGGTTTCTGACACTGTCAGAGCAACTCAGCACTGCAACAGCCATCAACCGGATGCCAGACCTCTGCTGTGCCAGGTAGTCTACAAACACACTGTCTCTGCCCCACAGAACTGGCCATTCTGCTGGATACAACCAAGTGCCAGCAAGAAGAGATGCATGCAGGATGCTCAACACTTGCACACTCCCCAGGCACTGCTCTGCTCTCTGCCTTCCCTTGGCTCATCAGCCCAGGCACACAGGGAAGCTCTTGTGGTAACACTAGAAGGTGGCCAAGGCACTCGGCTCACAAGGCTTGTGGAAAATCGTGAGCACAAGACCAGGGCCAGAGCTGGCTCCTTAGGTGATGCTGGTGCTTTCAAAGGGCAGGATGCTGCTCCCTGTGGGCACAGCAGGCTGCTGCCTCCCCCCGGCACCCCATCAGCTCATGAACCTCCATGTGGGGACATGGGATGGGGGATTTGTTTGGTAATATGAGAGTTACAACTTAGAAACATTTGGGAGTCCTGCAGGTCTTCTGAGCCCAAAGAGACCTCTGCCCCTTTCCTTTCTTTACCTGGACAAGGAGGCTCTGTGAAGGGAAAAAGGGTGCAGAGGCTTTGAAATGAGGCCCCAACAATGAGACAGCCCCAGACTGGAGGTCTGCTGAAATGCCAGCTGCCCTGCGGGCACGGAATCTGGAGCTGGGCACCCAGGCTCTGCACCTGGGTTTGCGGGGCACTGGCTGATGGCTTGGTGCCATGGGCTGCCTGGCTCTGGGCACATCTTCACCCCTCGCAGACTGAGAAGCCCAAGCACTGAGAGACTTCTTCAGTTCAAGCTAAGGAAGCTTTCAGGCACTTGGACAAAGGCACACCCTGTCACCTGTGGAAGTCAGGGGCATTTATGGAAGCATTTGCATCCATATGTAGCCTCACCTCACTCACTTGCAGCTGCTTTCACAGAGGGCTCATGATGCTGGCAATGGAGTTGACAGCTACAGGAACACACCCTGGCATGCTGCCTTCATCCATGGGGGCTCTAGGACTGCACTGGGAGCCTACATGAGTGGAGCAACCTAGGAAGAAAGAATTGGAGAGTTATTATCAGTTCTGCTGGCCTTACAAAGTCACAACAGCCAGGGGCAAAAGTCTCCCCTCTATGCTGAGCTGCATTCATATGAGCACAGACAGCTGGACCACTGGAGTGACTCTACTCCTGTTTTTTGGCACAGGTGAGACCATTATCTGGATACTGGGTCCTGTTCGAGCTCCCCAATTCCAGAAAGGCACTGACACACAGGAGAAAATCCAGTACACGCCCACCAAGATAGTCAGGGGCTGGAGCATGGGGCATATAAGGAGGTGCTGGGAGAGCTGAGTTTGTTCAGCCTAGGCAAGAGAAGGCCAAGGGGGATCTACCTGCTGTGCACAGATACTTTATGGAGGGCACAGAGAAGACAGAGCCAGACTCTTCTTGGAGGTACATGGTAACAGCATGAGAGGCAACAGGGACATCTTGGAGCATGGGAAATTCCACTTCGATATTAAAAACAAACCTCTTTCTTTCACCATGAGGGAGGCCAAACACTGGTGCAGGGGCCCAGAGAGGTGGTGGGATCTCCATCCTTGGAGATACTCAAAACGTGACAGGAGAAGGCCTGGAGTATCCTGCCCTTCTGGGCCATGCCTTGAGCCTGGTGTTGGACCCTTACCTCCACAGGTCCCTGCCATTGCAGGCTCAATACATCTGCTAGTCTGAGACTCTATTCTGAAAGCACTGGTGGCTTTGGAGCTGCCGCCTCCATTGATGACCAAGGACAGGTGCCTCAGAGCCACCCATCACCCCAAGAGGCCTGACTTTCTGTGAGGTGGTGTCTCCGCTGTCTGCAAGGGTCTGGGCAGGCACAAAGAGGAGAAATGGCTCTGATTCCTTTGATTAACTCCCCATCTTTCTGAGGGACTGGAATGGCTTGGTGTCTGGGGTGGGAAGATGCAATGAGGGTCGAGGTTCAACAGGAAACCATTAAGGAGTGAGAAGATAACTTTCTCCAGAAGTGTCAGTAGAAGACTGAGGGAAGAATCAAGAGCTTCACAGACTGCCAAGCTTGAAGCTCAGCTGACAGGAACCAGCAAACCGCAAGCATCCCTGGCTCACACCAGGATGCTCCAAAGAGGGAACCACAGTCACCAACAGTCCCCACACCACATCCCCGAGAAGGACACCGTGATGGCATGCTGGGAATGAAGTTAGATTGTTAGAGAATATTGGATTGAAGCTATCTAGAGTTGATTGCTTGACATAACTTGCTTAGCATTAGTAGCTGAATTTGCTGAAGCCTTAGGCTGCAAGCTGTGAACTTTCACCTAGATGTTACCTAGTTAAGTGAAAGAGGGCCCCAGAGCTGGTTCAAGCTGGAAAGATAAAGAAGTTACAATCGAGAGCAGAAGCTGCAACCTTGAAAATAAGATAAGAAGCAGCCTGCCTAGAGACAATGAAGGGGCCCAATGAAGAAGGGGAAGACCCCAGACCTAACTATTACTATTGGTCCAAACTATCACTTGAGGGGTGGGGATCTTAGATTGTAAGGGTATAATTGCCCAGGAATTTCTTTGTTTGGGGTCCCTCTTCGGAGGCACCCAGCTCGAGCTGTAATTATCGCACGTGTGTCATTAAATTCTATTTCGCTCCGATCTGACTTCGAACTTCTGCCTCAGCGGGAACCTAGGGTCAGACACTGTTATGTGGCCGGCGAGCCTAATTTTCCATAACAAGATCCTCACCTTGCAGCACTCCCCATCTCCCCATCGTGGCAGGGCTCCCCAGGCACATCACTGCTTTCTCCAGACACCTCCCATGCAGAGCAGCACAACATTGGGGCCACCTCCATCCCGAGCACAGGGCACCCCACCACTGTGACACGCTGCACCCCTCCCCCCCGCCACCTCACAGAGGGTTTCCAGCCAACATGTGCCTCTGCATCAGGGACACACAGGGCACAGCAGCACACATGGCAGCAGCCAGGTGACCCACTAGGGGCCCCAAAACACACCAAGGCCAACTCTCCAGACCTTCCATTTGCTTCTAGTCCTCCAAGGCCTTGCAATAGGCACTTCCGCTCAACAGCCACACACAGCCCTGCTCAGGGTCAGTACCCTCCTCCAGGAAGTAGACCCACAGTGCTCTCCCAGGGGCTCAGCAGGCCAGCTCTTGCCTCTTGCTGTTGCCTCACATTCCCTCAAGGCACTCACCCAAGGGGACTCCCTACTGAGCTGCCCTTTGGGGCTTCAAAAGAGAAGGCCAAAACTCTTTGGCACCACTCCCCCCTCTCTTGGGGCTTGCTCAGGGAGCTCAAAAATTAGCACATGGCAGCACACACACTGACCATCATGCACAGGGTCAGTGCATCAGCTTTAGACAAGCAGGCTTCCAACAAGGAACAAGGCACAAGGCTTCTGCTGCTCTCAAGCATTTGCATTCCACTGTCTCAGCAAGGGCTGGGATTTTTCTCTCCAAGCAGAAACTTGAGCCAAGCTAGCAGGTTTCAGCATTGTGCGTGAGACATGAACAAGCCAGCCAAGGCTTTGCCTTCAGGGTGCCACATGGCATGGCACAGGAAGAGTCTGAGAGCACCAGCAAAGTGACCCATTGAAGGAGCTTGGTGTGTGGGAGTCAAGCTTGTTTGTCCTTAGTTTTGGTACAAGGAGCTCTCCTCTAAACCAGCACCAGGGGGGAGGCTGCAGGAAGGACCACTTCTCTCTCTTCTCTTAGCAAGCAATTGATCCCCAGTACTCCACTCATTGGCACCTGGATTTTTCAGGGCTGCAGGGAGACAATCCCATCAGGGCCACAGTGGGGGCAAGCAGGGAAAAAACAAGGGGCCACAATGCAGAAGCTCTAGGACTCTCCCCTCAAAAAAGCAGGGGAAACTTGACAAGTGCTCATCTGGAAAAAGCCAACAGGAAAGTGCTTCCAGCACACAGGGTCCTCAATGCCTGCCCAAAAGCTGGCAGCCTCGTTGGAGGATGGCTGTGCTTACCACCACTCCCTTGGCTCCAGCTATTCAGTGCAATGCATCCAGAGCTAAGTGGGGCTCCTCACACCCACCCAAAGCTCAGGCAGAAAAACAGCCCCTTGCCAGTGTCACCAGTGTCAGCACCTAACCACAGCATACCTATCACACTGATGCCTGCACATCAAGTGCTCTCATGTGTCTCTGCTGAAGCACAGGAAGGTCACAATACATCAGGACAGTGGAGGAACTTGCAGAGACTGCAATGGGAAGAGAGAGAGACCTGGATTGTGCAGTCCTTGAGGGCACTCCGGCCTACTCAAAGTGACTGCTTGTCTAAAGGGCTCCGGCACAGGAAGGCATCAACCCCCTGACAGTCATCTCCCAAGAACAACCCTGCCTATCTCCAAGGACTACCTCCCGACAAGGCCTTCACTTATCTAGAGAGGTTCCAGCACGCTAAAAGCCAGCTGGCAATGAGCATCTCCCACCACCTCCTCCTCCCTCAGGAAACACTGCTGCAGAGGAAAGTTCTCATGAAGAAAAGCAAATAAGGTGAAAGGAGGGAAAAAGCAGGCTTAGTTTGCATCTCAGAGCAAGCAGAAACAGTCCCTGGCCTTTAGTCTGGATCCTGCCAGCAGATCCTGGCAAGAGCTGAGGAAACTCAAGGCCTGAACCTCAGCGCACAAAAGGCAGCAGGCTGCCAGCATCCCTGGTTCATGCCACCAGGGCAGCCTGGGCCCTGTGAGCCAAGGCACGTCCTCACCTTGCAGCACTCCCCATCTCCCCAGCCTGCTGGCACTCCCCCCAAACAGCACTGTTCTCTCCAGACACCTCCTCCCGTGACAAGCAGCATAACACTAGGGCCACCTCCCGTCCCCACCACAGGGCACCCCACCACTGTGACACCCTGCCCTGCACCTCACAGAGGGTGGCCAGCCAACACGTGCCTCTGCAGCAGGGACACACAGGGCGCAGCACCACACATGGCAGCAACCAGGGCACCCCCAAGGGCCCCACAACACACAGACCAACTCTCCAGCCCTTCCATTTGCTTCTAGTCCTCCAAGGCCTTGCAAGAGGCACTTCCTTTGAACACACTCAGTCCTGCACCTGCTCACTTCTCACTTCCAGGAATCAAAGGACAGAGATATCGTTCAGCTCTTGGAGAAAAATCTCTAAGCCCCCTGGTATTTTGATGTGGAAGAATTTTATGCAGCACACAGATCCTGGAAATCAGAGATTACTAATGTCACTGCTCACACCAGCACTTAATTCATTTCACAGAGTAAAAATTCTAGCTGGATTTCCTCATCCACTAGTATCAGGCTGTAAGCCTATACTTAGCAAGAAGTGCATAGGTAAAGTCCATGTCTACATTTACCAGTGAACATCATCCACATTTTAAATGTAGCTGTACTAATTCATGATGAGGCAGCAGAATAACATTTGTGACAGATGGTGTGGAACATTAGTGTCTACTTCTGCTTGATTTATTAGTTGCATCTCTATACTGCTGAGGAGCTCTGCAGGTGTCAATCCCTCCTCCCAGCACACTCATCAAACCCAGAAGTGACCTCACTGCTAACATCCAAGCCATGTGCCTTCTCCTGGCCTATCAGCTGTTCAGATGCAAGTGACCTCACAAATCCATTCCCCCACCAGGTGCCTGCTGATGGCCTATGGGCTTCAGAGACAGAAGTTGCCTCAAAATAACTTCCTCTGCCATGAACATGCTACTGCCCTACCAGATACTCTGACCCAGGAGACCTCACAATCTGCTTCCACACCTATGTGCCTGCTGCTGGCCTATCAGGGACTCAGGCAGAAGTGACCTCACAAGCAAATACCCAAGCCAGTAGCCAAGTGCTAGGCTTGCAGAGACAAATGACCTCATAATGGCTTTCCCAGCAATGTGCCTCCACATAGTCTATCAGGCACTGAGACAGAGGTGAGCTCACAAACGTCTCACCGCCACATGTCTGCTGCTGGCCAACCTGCTGCTCTGGAGGAAATGACCTCCAAGTCAGTTCCCAACAATGGGCCTGCTACTGGCCTATCACATATTGACACACAAGTGACTGCACCAGCACATTCCCCACTTCAGAGCATGCTGCTGGCCTATCAGCTTCTCACAGAGAAGGCACCTCACAGGCACCTTTACAGCCATGTGCTTGCTGCAGCCCTACATGCTGCTGCTACAGGAGTGACTTCAGAGCCAATTCCCAGCCATGTGCCAGCTGCTGGCCTTCCAGCTGCTCTGTCAGCAGTGACCTCACAAGGAACTTCCCAGCCAGGGGCCTGCTGCTGGCCTATCAGGGACTCAGAAGGAGATGCCCTCACAGTCAACTTCACAGCCATGTGTCTGTCACTGGCTTATAAGCCTCTGAGACAGCAGCTACCTCACAATAACTTCTCCAGCCATAAGCCAAATCCTAGCTTATCAGCTGCTCAGGCAGAAGTGAGCTCCAAAGCACATGTCCCAACTGTGGACCTACTGCTGCCCCATCAACTGCTCAGCTGGAAGTGACCTCATGAGCCCCTTTCCAGCCACAGCTCTGATGCTATCCAATCAGGTAATCACTCAGAAGTGACCTCACCATCAACATCCAAGCCTTGTTCCTGAGCTGGCCTATCAGGTACTCAAGCAGTAGTGACCTCAGAATCACCAGCCGAGCCACATGCCTCCTGCTGGCCTGTCAGCCACTGACAAAGAACTGATTTGACCATGGTGATTTTCTGGCATAGCACTCGCAGACAGTTGTGACCTCACTGCCCACACCCCAGCCTCATGGCTATTGTCGCCTGCAGCTGCCCCTGCCCTGTCCCAAAACTCAGCCAGCTCCTGAATGGCCCTCCTGATTCACCGTGTGGCCTCACAACCATCATAGTGCAGCAAAACACCCACTATGGACCAGCCACTGCCCCAAGAGAACATTAGCTTCTGCCTAGGTAGTGCCTGCAGCTAGCTCGAGAAACTTAGCAATTGGAGAAAGGCCTGCAAGTAATTCTGGACAGCATTTCCTAACAGGAGGATTGCATGGGAGCAGCGATTATGAAGCTGAAGAGAGCAGGGCCTCATGTCCCATCACAGGCAGAAGCCTTCCCGCAACTCAGAAGTCTGGTTCCTTCCCCAATGCTGAACAGACCCAGCAAATCCTCCACACATCAAACACAACAAGCACTCTATTTGGTGCCCTGACAATTTGAGACACAGGGAAGGACTCAGGCAAGGGCATCTCAGCTGGTGAAACCAGCAGAGCCAGGATTCAGCAGCACATCACCCCAACCTGTGTGAGCAGGGCTAATAACAACAGCCAGTGGAGGACTGGCTGTCCATCAGCTTCCAAGGCCCTGCAAAAGCAAAACAGCTCACACGGACAGAGCTGCTCTGCAAACACTCTCCAGGCTGCTTCCAGGGTCGCAGGGTTCAGGGCCAAGCATGAGGCACAGAGAAACAGCAACGGCTGGGGCATGGCATGACATGCAGGCACAGCCTCTCTCAGAGCCCCTCGCAAATGCACTTTTCAGGACAAAAGCGAGCACGGGGAAGGGCCCTGGCAAGGACACCAGCAGCCCGGTCAGACCCTGCCCAGGAGCTCACAAACACAGCTCTGAGCAGCACCTGGCAGCTGCAGTGGCTGCAGCAGCTCTGGGAAAGGCTTGAAAATGGGTCTCTGACCCTCAGCAGGAGCAAAGGTTCCTGCCCCCAAACCCCACCAGCCACCCCAGCTGAGCTGGTGAGGGCAGGCCGGCACGTCTGGCTGCAGGGTAGCTCCCTGCTCCGGCCCAGGTCACTTTGCCCCATGTTCACACCCCACCAGCCCCTGCTGCAGCTCCTGGAGGAAAGCAGCCCCGGGGCCAGCACCGCTGCCCCCGCCCCAGCAGGAGGGCACCTGCCAGCAACTGAAGGCACCTACAACCCTACTCACACCCACTCCCCTCACTTCAGCTTTGCTCTCACTCCCCTTTCACCTCTTTTACTTGCTCCACATGCTGCACTCTGATTGGCTGGCAGTGACATAAGTCAAACCCAGCCCCACCCTCCTCCCTCCTCCCCTTGCTGGCCAATAGGAGGGGAGCACTGGGGGCAATGCTATGGCAACACTGCAGCCCTGTGTGACCCCTAGGCAGCCCCCTCCCCTCCCCTCCCCTCCTCTTCGTCCACAGTGGGGCGCCATGTTGTGGGCGGCAGTGCGGGGTGTCGTGTGATGTCACGGGGCCTTGGGGCAGCATGGCCCCATGTGCCCGGGCAGTGCAGGTCCCTGGGGCCTGGCCACTGCCCCGCCGGGGCTCGGCTCCGCTGCAGGGACCCCGTGGGGCTCCTGGCTGCCTGGCACCCAGAAGCCATGCCAGGCGCAGGGGAGCAGCCCCAGGGCCTGTGCTGGTGCCGGCCCTGGCACTGGCACGGGGGCCCTGGGCATGGCTGGGGTGCCAGAGCCCACAGGCAGCGTCCTGCTGCCCCCAGGGCAGGGCAGGGCAGGGCAGGGCCCTCTTGCCCCTGGAGTCCCGGACCCCTGCCCGCAGCAGCCCCGGGGCTCAGCAGCCCTCGTGCTGTGCCCGGCAGGGCTGGGCCACGGCTAGGCAGGGGCTGCTCTGTGCGGGGCCACGCTGGGCCCCGGTGCCTCGCTTCGCAGGGCTGAGGAGCCCCGGGGGCATGGGGCAGCCAGGGGCAGAGCAGCTCTGGGCCTGCTGGTGCTGGGCAGCAGATATGTGGGGCCGGGAGGGGGCTGGGGGAGATGGCCCTGCTGGACTCCCCCCAGCACTGCCCCCCACAGCTCAGAGGAAAATGCTTGGGGTCAGCAGGGACTTGTGGGGTGGCGATGGTACCCCCACCTGTTTCCAAGCTGCTCCCCCAAACAGGCTGTCTTTTGCATGCAGAGGTCTGACCTCAATTTGCATGAGGAGAGAGGCTGTGGCCATCTGAGGAAACATCTTTGAGCCCAAAACATGCTCTGCCAAGTTGGAAGCATAAAAGATTCCAGGGGGAAGGAACAGAGGTCTCCCAAACAAGTAGATGCCTTAGGGTTATTACAGGGTGAAGGATCCATTTCCAATATGGGAGCTGCAGGACACCCCGGCCTTTGGGACACAAGACCCCTTTCCTGCCAGAGCCAGATCCCAAAGGGGGACCCACTCCCAGGGAAACCTGGCCATGAATTGCCCCCCACCCTCCACAAAGGGATGGAGCCTGCCCCACCAAAGCATTGGTGCTCAGGGCAGCCCCAGCCCCAGGACCCAGGAGTCCTGGCTGCCACATTGTCCCCTGAGCCAGATGGGACCCTCAGGCAGGACTCTTGTGGCAGCCCCCAGTCCTGGCCAGTCCCACCCACACAGCCTGGGATCCACAGCAGTTTTTGTAGTTAACAGTATCTGTGCGACACCTCGGGAAGGAGCTCCCAAAGCCCTTACCCTTGGTGAAGAGCCGCAGGAGCATTGGGAACAAGGAATTGTAGTGTGGGCTGATGGTCTGGGTCCAGGACCCGTCCATCTCGCTTGCCCTCTTGCCCTGGGCTCTCTTGTCCAGCCAGGGAGGAAGGACGCTCTTTCCGTGTCGTAACCCAAATCTCTCCAATGTGTCCCTGCTCCTCTGCCTGTCAGCAAGTAGCCCCAGTGCGGCCCTACTGACTGCTGTCCCCACTACTTGCCGTGGAGCAGCTCCGAAGGGCAGTGGTGGTGAGCGTGTGAGCAGTGCCCAGCAGTGCCCGACCGTTGCAGGGAAGTAAGCGCACCGTCGCAGCACCGGGCAGACCTCCCTGATGCGTCACATCCCACTGTTACCTCAGCTGGTGTCATCTGGGGGCTCATTAGGTCACTGCCATGGAGATGGCACAGCCAGGGAGAGAGCTGGGAGATTTCCCCTTATGTTCTGGAAAGCAGCCGCCACCCTTCACCCCAGTTATGTTCCAAAACTTGCTGATAAATCCTTCAGGAATGTCTCCAGACCATGCCAAAGGCTGTGAAATATTTAAAATTAGGCACTAGAGAAGTCACTTCTGCACCCCTGCACTGATAGGTCTCTGAATTGGGCAGATCTGTGCGAGAAGCTGGGGTTTGGGGATTTGTTTGGGGTTTGGCATTTTTCAAAGACAGGATCAAAGTCATGTGGGATGAAACAGCACAGAGCGTGACTACAAGCTGAGATGCTTTGGTGAGCCTCAAAGCTGGTTTCTACTGTGGGTCGCTCTTTTTGTAGAAGCAGAATACAGGACAATATGGGACATGGCGTAGCCTTCCTCCTTGAGGCACCAAAGCAGGCTCTTTGTTATTACAAGTCCTCAGCATGGTTTCTCTGTCTGCAGTGCTTAAGATAGAGATGATATTCCAGACAAAAGCAAAAGTGCCCTTAACGCCAGTCATCTGGAGGGCTTTATCTGGGGCCCTGGTCCCTGCCATGCTCCATAGCCATGGTCCAGGCCACATAGCAAACCTGGGGAAGTATTCCCATTTCTCATGAATTTTGCCCAGCTTTCCTTCTGGCTGAGCCTAGGGAAAGTCATTTCTCATCTCTGGACCTCTGTTGATCCTTGGGCTTTTCAGCATCACCTTGGGGCAGTGCTTCTCCCCGGGTACAATCCGTGGCACTCTGGATCACCCCCCAGCACCCTGGCTCTCCTTGGGGCTGTACAGCCCTGGCTTCCTGGATCTCCCACATTTTTGACCCTGGGTTTTTCAGGACTTGCCCACACACTGCAGTGCTGCTGCCCAGGCTCCAGCGCAGAGCCTGTAAGGCAGTGCAATGCCTCAGAACCTGCATTTTGGCTCATTCAGAAGTTTGTGAGATGAAGTTTGAGAACATCCCTACAACCAACCTTCCTGCTCTTCCTCGTCTCTGCACAGTCCTGGGGTGACTCTTGCAGAAGGGAGACTCCATCCCCCTTGAACACTGTCAGAGATGGGGCTTTCCAAGTCACTGAAAAAGGAAGGACTCATCTACTTCTTTGGATTGCTCATTCAGCCTGTGGCACCCTCTCTATGGCAGTTCTGCACGCTGAGGTCTCTGCCCTTTCTCTCCCCTGTCTCCTGTGTGTCTACCCAGAGTCCTCTCTACACACCAGGGGCACGGCTTTCAAATTATGGAAGTGTTGCTTTGGAGAGTTCACTTGAAGCTGTGACATGTTGTAGAGCTGAAGGCCTGATGGAGGCTAATCTGGGTCATGGCTGTGCCCACTGCTGCTCCAGGCTAAGGGTCCAGAAAGGTCTCTGGGGAGACCAGTGCATTTGGTGCATGTGGAATGGGCTTTCCTTGACATGTCCCAAGTCCTCCATAGGTTGCTCTGAACGCCCAGGAAAATCCCACCTCTCTAAGGCCTGGCATCATGCCTTTTCCAATCTTTTGTACAGAAATGCAGCCCAGTCCTGAATCCCCACGAGCAGCATGGCCCATGGCACGGCCTGGGACCCCAGGAACTCTGATTAAATTGAGAACTTTTAACATCACCTTTACAGCATGCTATCTGGACATTGTTACTTCTCACTTTTTTCCAGTTTTCCTCTTCCCCTTACTCTTGGTTCATTCAGATACCTAGCTGCTGATCATCCAACCAGTTTTTAGCCATCTGGTTGTCTACCCATGAAGTCCTTAATGTCCAAGCTTGTATGCAAGTGTATTGAGCGACACAGTGTAAAAAGTCTTGTTAAAGTTGAGGTAACTGTTCTTCATTGTTCTCCATTCGTCCACAAATACAGTTCTTTTAGCATAGAAGGCCATGAGGTTGGTGAGGCATGATTTACCCTCAGTAAATCCATGCTGACTCTTCCCAGTAACCTTCTTCTGCTTCATGGATCCAGAAATGCGATCAGAGAGGACTCACTCCATGACACACTCCTGATCAAAGTGAGGCTGAACAGCCTGTATTTCCCCAGGTTGTCCTTTTGGCCTTTTTTGAAGATGAGTACAGCATTTGTCTTTCTCCCATCACTGGGACCTCCCCCAGTCTCCACAGCCTTCCAAAGACAAGGAAGAGTGACCTTGTGAGATAGCAGCCGGCTCTCAGCATCCTCGGCTGTAGCCCATACAATCCCATACACTTGCATGGGTTGAGTTCTCACAAGCAAACCCTGACTCAACCCTCATGCCCTGCTAGTTGTTTTTCACCTTGGGAGTCCTGAGTCTAGGACAGCAGCCTGGGAGACCTTGCTGATGGGGACTGAAGCAAAGGCATTGAGTTCCCCAGACCTATTTGTATCTGCTGTTACTGAAGCAACAGCAGTTCATCTTTGTGGCCTTGACATCCCTTGCAAGTGTCAATCCTAGAGGAACTTTGGCTTTCCTAACCGCTTCCCAACTTCCCTGGACAATATTTCTAAATTCTTCCTTTGCAGCCTCTCCAAGCTTCCCATTCCCTCCTGTTGTTCAGTCGTGAGTTCCCTGTTCAGCCACCCTGTCTCCTGAGACACCTACTTGTTTTCCTGAGTATCAGTATGGGCCATTCTTGAGCTTGGAGGATGCTGTCTTAAAGACTGGCCAGCTTTCCTGAGCTCCCCTGCCCTTCAGAGCTGCCTCCCATGGGATCCCTCTACCAGGCCCCTCAGTAGGCCCAAGTCTGCTTCTCTGACATCCTCAGCTTCATAGTGAGCGGAGCTCTTGCAGTAGTAGGCATCAAGTGTCATTTCAGATGGCCAAGGAGATTCTCCTCCTGGTCCCCAGCTGATGCTCTAGAAGGATTTGGGTCTCATAGTTGCTCCATCAGAGCAAGCAGACACTTGCACATGTCTTGGACCACCTCTGGCACTTCAGATGTCCAAAGGGAGGTGTGTGTGTGTGTGTGTGTGTGTAGAGCTGACTCCCTCCCTCCATCTCCACTGATTACAGTGGGAGTTTAGTCAAGGAGCTCCCATGCAGACAGGCATTTTGTGCACACTGAAACTTGGGCAAGGGGAATCCCATGTCCTATGAGTTTGTGGAGCGCACGGGAGGGAACTGAATCCCACTTGATCCCAGGGGCTTCTCAATGGCATTAGTTGTATTGATTAACTCCTCTAAATCAGTCCCTGAAGCATGAGTAAACGAACTCCCTTCCTGTCCTTGTGCAGGTGTCCTGTCTTCCTATGAGATGGGAGCAGGGCCTTCTAGAGTGGGATGTTTCCACCTCTCTTAGAAAACCGTCCTGTGATGAGACAAACTGCAGTGCTGGACTCAGTTTCTCCCCACTGTTTAGAGATGGACCATTGGTGATTACTTTAGTCTACTTCAGTGGACATTTCCCTTGGGTGACTCTGCTGCCTTTCAGGAACTGTCAGCCCTGGAGTCCTGGGAACATCTTGAGGGTGCTCAGGGGACAGAGAAAGTAACATCTTCAGCTGAGCTTCTGCTCCTGAGCTGCACCTGGCTCCTGGGACTCCCAGAGCCCATGCCTCCCTGGCAGGCGCTGCAGAGCGACAGCTCTGTCCAGGAGCAGCTCCTCTTAAAAGAGCAGCAAGACTCAGGGCACTGCCTGTAGGGACCTGGATGAGATGAGCGACTCAGAAGTTAAAGACAATGGGGAATGGGACGATGACTGACAGCTTCCTGCTGGGAGAAATCTTCACAGCCATTGACACAGTAAGTCTCTGGCTGCAGGGCAAGGCTGCTGTGGTTCCTGGAGGGTTCTTCTGCAGTTGGCACCTTCCACAGCTGAAAGGGTCTGTCAGGGCAGCTCTCCCAGCTTCTCCTGTTTGGAGCAGGCGGTGCTTTAGAGCAGGGATTCATTGCTACATGGTCAGAGGGACAGGGCATCATGGCTACCTGCTTCCAGGGCTCGTGCAGGAGTGTAAAGCCAGGGAGTGCACCCAGGTCTGCCCAGGGCTGTAATTCAGAGTAGCATCCCTGTGCCCCAGGATGCTGTGTGCCCAGGGCAGTGACTCTGCTGCCTGTGAAGGTCAGCCCTCAGCCTGCCTGGGGAACTCCCCATGGCACTGTGGGGAGAAGCTCTGGGTGGGAGGAGAGGCCCTCGACAGGGCAGGTTCCTTCTGCTGAGAGGGTGCTTCGTGGGTCAGGGCTGCTCTCAGCTGCTCCAGCCCACCCCCAGGATATTTCCAAGGGACCTTTACTAGAGGATAGTCAAGGCAGGGACAGGGGTTACCTTAAAGATCAGGGGCTCTCCTGAGCCAGTGCTTTCATTTTCCTGCTCTTTGCACAGCGCTGACAGGCAAAAGACATGGGAGAGAGAAACAGCTCCCAGGAGGAAAAGCTCTGAGCAGTGAAGATATGATCAGTGAATGAGAGGAAACTAGAACCATAGACGCTGTGGGAGGGGGGATTTGGGGACCTCCCTGTTATCCCCTTCAATGCAGACTTCCTCCTCTACACAAGCTCCCCTGTGTCTCCTCTCCCACCCAGCAGAGCCTCTGCCCTCAAGGCCAGAGGGTCCAGAGCATGAGCCACCTCCTCAGCAGCCTGAGCTCCAGCAGAGGAGAGTGGCATCTCTCCTGCGACATACCTGTTTCCCACTGTGTGACAAAGGGGCTGAGCGACTGTCCTGTGATGTTGCCATCTGGGAGGTGCTGTGCACAGCTGGGTGAGGTGAAGGATTTCCTGAGTGCCTGTCTGTCTCTTGCTCCTGGCTTTCCCTGTGGTAGGAGCATCACAGTGTTGCTCCTTGCTTCCTCACCTCTCTGTGCTGGTCTGGGTCTTGCTCTCCTGCTCTCTGGGGTTAAGGAGAGGGCTCAGCTGTAGTTAAGGCAGTAACATCCCACTCCCTCTACATTGCCTGAAGAAACAGTGCAGATGGTAAATTAATGTGAGGGCAGAGTCCCTTTCAGTGGGACAGAGATGTCTAGGAAGGGCTCTAGGAATCAAAAGAGGGGGAATGCAGGCCAGGAGTGCCACTGGTAAACATCTCCAAATATGGGTGGATTTACTCCCTCTCTGCAAAGGCCATTTCTTCCATGACCAGCAGCACCTGAGGGCATGACCCTGGTGGACTCCCATAAGCACTCAAGGTGTTCCCTACAGCTGGCTGGATGGGCACAGGTGGGATCTGGCCCTTCCTGTTCCTCCTAGGCATGTTGTTTGAGGAAGTACTGGAAGAACAGGCCTGCAGGGATCCTCATGGCACTGCACTGCCTGTGGCTGTGATAACTCCCCTGCACACACACTTCCTGGGCCAGGCACTTGAGGACAAGCAGCCGGCAGTGCTTATGGGAGTCCATCAGGAGCATGCCCTCAGGATGGGCAAGGAGACCCCAGGCTCTTTTCACCCTGTTGGAGAGGAGCTGGCCACTTAGAGGACTGAGTGGAGGAGGGACAGGTCCCATGGCTCGCGAGGTGAAGGTGCTGATGTGTGCCTGGGGCCAGGGCACTGCTACCTCGTAGGCCCTCTCCCAGCTCCTGGGAAGCCAGTGCAGGAGCAAGAAAATCCCAGGAAAAAACCTTCCCCACATTCCTGGGAGTCACTGACAGGGTCACTTCTGTGTGAGAACATGACAGGCCAGCAGCAGGGACATGGCAGGGGTTTGTGCTTGTGAGGTCACTGCTGCCTGAGCACCTGATAGGCCAGCAGTAGGCACATGACTTAGATCCATATTGTGAGGTGATTTCTCTCTCTGAAGCTGACTGGCCTGCAGCAGACTCTTGGTTCAAGAAGATTCTTTTCATGTCTCCTCTGTGCCTGCTGCTCAGAGGCCAGGGACAGGCTTATGGCTTTGATGCTAAGCGTGAGATTGTTTTTGCATCAGCACCTGATTGGCTGCAAGCAGACAAAAGACTGAAGTTTGTTCTTGTGAGGTCACTTCTGCCTGACTGCTGATAGGCCAGCAGTGGGCACATAGCTTCGATTCTGATTGTGAGGTCACTTATTTCTCTGGAGTTGACAGGAGGCTCTTGGCTCATGTAGGTTCTTGTGCTGTCACCTCAGTCTCTGGTGGTGATAGGCCAGAACCAGGCACATGGCTTGTGTGTTCATTGTGAGGTCACTGTTGCCTGAGTACCGGACAGGCCAAAAGCAGGGACATGGCTCTGAGGCTGATTGTGAGGTAACTTCCTTCCCTGTAGGCCATTGGCAGGCTCTCAGTTTCTGTAGGTTCATGGAAGGTCACCTCTGTCTCCACTGCTGATAGGCCAGAACCAGGTTTATGGCTTCAGTGTAGACTGTGAGGTCACTTCTGCCTGAGTATTGGATAGACCAGCAGCAAAGCAGCTGTGAGGTCACTTCAGTCTGAGCAGCTGAGCAGCAGCAACAGGGCTGTGAAATGGCTGGTGAGGCCACTTCTGTCTCTGAAGATGACAGGCCAGAAATGCGCTGGCCTTGCAGGGCTGTTCCCTGCTGGGCTGGGGCTCTCCAGGGAGACCTGAGCTGCCCCCAGGCTGTGCTGGGCAGGGGGGCTTGTGCTGGATTCCCACTGCCATAGATCCAGCGGGATGCCTGAGTCCACTGAATGGACTCATCACCAAGTTCATGCAAGCAGAGATTTGGTTGGCTTGCCTGTGACTTTTTGGACCCTGAAGGAAAGAGACTGCTGTTGCACTTAAAAACAAACACTTATCAGCTGGTAGAAATGAAGCGCACACAGCACAGAGCTACAAAACCACAGTTCATGCCATTGTGTGGGGAGTCTGTTGTTCTACACAAGTGCTCTGTCATGAAATATGTATGAAATATGTATATAAATATATATAAATAAATATAATATATATATTTATAAATATATAAATAATAATATAAATAATTATATAAATAATAAATACACACACACACATATATACACACATATATGTGGATATATATATATATATTCTTTATGTGTTTAGGAACTACAGAAGGCATTTCTGATCATCATATATTATTTTTCTTGGGAGAATAGTTGTTTTCATCACTGGAGAAATACACTGAGCCAAATCAGGATATTCAGGAGAGCTTTGCAGAGACTTGTACAGTCTCCTGTGCTGTGTGGTAGGATGAAGACTTAAGAATATAGCGTGTTCCCATTAAATCACCAAATGCAAGAGAATGTACAGCTCCAATTTGGAAGCTGTACTAGTGCAAGTGAGGCGTATGGACAATTGGGGGAAGTTAACAAACATCTCTTGTCTTTCAGATCAAATAAATCATATGTTAAAAGACGATGCAATGTATAGTGATGAGAAATCACCTTCAGGATTCTGAAGATGAATTGTCACAGCAAATGCCTACTAGACAGAAGGAAACATTCCTTAACTGCAACAGGTAAATATCTGTGTCCCCTTCATTCAAACTGCTGGGTCCTTGTAAACAGTCTTGGCTGTTGTAAGCGTGAGGGGTGGGAGAGAGGAGAGCAAAGGAAAGTGTGTCGGGGAGGGAGGCTTATAGCAATAGTAAGCATGAAGCTGAAACTCGGTACTGGAGTTCCAATAAAGTATGTAGTTATTACTGATCAAGTTGAAGGACCAAACCTCCACCAAAAAGATCTGTAGACTCATAGTCATATTGATTTAAAACACAGTATTCCTTAAGTGACTCAAAACCAAGGAAATGTGCTGTCCATCCTTTTAGCTTAAAAAAATATACATATGTGTATATATATATGTATGTATATATGTGTATATATATATATATATATATATATATGGGTTTGTGTAGCCAAACAGCTGGAGAGCCAGGATACAGGCAAAGGTCTCCCCTGGAGCCTGCAGGAATATGTGCTCTGCAGAAGTCAGCAGCTCAGAGCCTGGGCTCATCCGCTCTGTTTGCTAGTACCACATTCCCTGGAGAAAGATGCACACCAGCACCTTTTCACTTTCTTAGTCTCACAGGATTCATTGACTCAAGTGAGGTAGGTGGAACTCATGGTAAGGAGGTGGCCTGGTTTTAATGTGCTTCCTGTCATTTCCGTCTGAAAATCCACAATTCTTTTAGATTGAAGGACATCAAATGATGACCATAGCTTCCATTCCAAATTCAACAGTCAGGAGGTTGCTGGCAGCTCAGGGAGCTGGAAAACGCTGCTCATAAACCTCTCTCCATGGCAAGAGCTCCTGCTGGTCTCAGGGGGATTCAGATTGTGGTTTTCATCTCCTCATAAGACCCTGTAGCTCCCAGGAGATGGCTCTGCATCAGTCTGACTGCAGATCATGCCCTTCTTCTAGCCTCCTTTTTTTTCTATAAGAGTGTAACACAACTATATATATATATTGGGGGGGGGGGAAAGAAATGTGTTTCTTTTCTTTCATTGTACTTAAGAGGAACAGTTATAGTACAGATTAATATAAACATTTCCTTTAGTTGGCTACATGTACCAAAATAAACAACGTTGAAGCCTGTAATGCCCCACTGTAGGCGCTAAAAGCATTTCAACACTTCTATTTGTACCTCTGTGCCTTTCTTTTTGTGAGGAAAATAAAGCATAAAGAGACTTGGTGCTGTTCTCTTCCTTTTTACTTTTAGGCAGGAAATGTGTTCTGTTGTTTGGATCCTTGCGTTACAGCAGCTGGACCTTTAGGAGAAGCACTTGAGAGCCGTTAAATCATAGACAGATGTGCTACACAGTTGGATGCTCCCCTGCACACAGGAGTATTATCTCCATCTGGGTTATGTGATGGTTGCCTCTGTGGTCATCTACCAATAATGTCTAGTCAGTGCCCGCATATACTGCTAGCATTTTCCCCCTGGGGACCAGAACTGCCTGAGTGTCAATTATCTGATCAGGCACCCAGAGAAATGCATCCTGGGAAAGGATGCTTGCTGCTTGGTTCATGGGTAGAGGCTTGCCTGCTTATGTGCTTCAGATACCACCTGCAGGCAATGGCCTTTGATCTTCCCTAGCAAGGAACCTGGTCAGAAGGAGCCTCTGGAAATGAGACAGCAGGCTGTGGGCTGGGGAGCTCTTCAGACAGGCAGAAGATTGTCACCTCTTATAAAATGAACTTTGAAATTATGATTCATAACCAGGCTCCTTTGACAGTGCCTGCCCTCAGGTTCCCTGCCTGTGTTGTGCTGCTTGTGCTCCAAACTGACTGGGACACCAGCATCCGGGAAGCCCAAAGGATAGCACCAACTATCATTTATATTCCACATGTCCGTGTATGGTGGGAAGCTGTTGGAGCATCATTGAAAGCTACATTTACTACACTATTACAGAACGGTCCAGCATAGGCACCAGTTTTGTTGCTTGCAACACCAGATGTATGCCAACCAAATCTCCCCAAAGAGCTCTTCCTATCAGTAGTTTTCCTTTTTCAGTCTCCTGTTCAGTTATGTATCCTTGAAGCACCTGAATGCTCTGCTTTCCCAAGCAAATGAATACTGTTATCACACGGGCACCCTACCTGAATCTTCTAGAATTTGCTGTGGCAGAAAACAACATGGAAAACATTTGTCCAGAATGTTTTCTGAGTCAAGAGATTCACTCAGAACCAGCCTTCCCCCCATTCCCACACACAGGCTTATTAGACAGATGAATAATTTTGCCTGGGAGAAAAATTCTGGTGATTTCAAGATAGTTATTTATATCCTGAGTCAAGTGTACGCAATGTTTGCCATGTACAAGGCAATCAAGATCTGTTTACCAATAGCATACCTTCTGACAGTCTGCCATTGCAAAAGATAGGGGTTACAGTGTTGGTAATAGAAATGGATTTAGCATTTCAATGCCTTAACTACAGTATCAGTTCTTTCTTCATAAGGGCCAAATCTCTACAAATTAGGAAGCTGAATTCCATCTTGTGTTTCAGCAACTTGAGGAAGACAACTACACCAATTTCCTTCAGCAGACTTCAGTCAGAGTACGTCCTCCACTTTCTAGACTTATGAGAGTTGGCAATAAAGGAAGGTGTTTACAAGATGAAGCAGATTACTCTTCTGGTGATGATGTTTTCCTGAAGAGAGAAACACAAATTTTAACCGGCGGTATTTATCCCACGTCTTTTTCTGCAGAGATGTTGCCCAGCCGGGCACTCCCCAGCCCATATCACTGCAGGGTGTTGGTCTGTCCCAGGGCCAGGACCTGGCATTTGCTTCATTTTTTAATTTCATAAAGTTCCTGGCAACCCATTCCTCCCTCCTGCTGAGCTCCATCTGGATGGCAGCCCTCAACCTTATGACTGTTCTCCTGATGAGGTGCCATCTGCAAATGTGATGAGAGTTGTGTCCTCCAGGTCACTGATGAACCTGTTAAACGGGACAGGTCCCAGTATAGAGCCTTGCGTACTCTACTTGTCACTGGCTTCCAGGTAAAGCACACCTCATTCACAAAAACCCTCTGAGCTTGATCATCCAACTAGCTTTTTACCCATCCAGTAACCCATTCTGCTCATTGGGACCTCCCTTGATCTCCACAACCCTTTAAAGATGATAGAGACTGGCCTTGCTGTGATAGCGGCCAGCCCTCTCAATGTTCTTGGATACAGCCCATCCAGACCCATAGACTTGTATGGGTTGAGTTCTTGCAAGTCATCCCTCACTCAGTCATCACCCACCATTGGTTGTTTTCTTCCCTATGGAGTCCTGACTCTAGGCACAGCAGCCCAGGATACCTTGTTGGTGAAGACTAAAGCCAAGAAGGCACTGAGCTCCTCAGACCTACCTGCATCTGCTGTTACTAGATTCCCTGCCCGATCTAGCAGTGAGCCAACATTTTCCTTTTACTTTTTTACTGTAACTGAAGCAGTAGCAGCTCTTCTTCATGCCCTTGACATCCCCTGCAAGTGTCAATCCTAGTAGAGCTTTGACATCCCTAAGACCATCCCTGCTTCACTGGACAATATTTCTGAATTTCTCCATTGCAGCATCTCCCTCCTCCCGCTTCTGGTATGCTGCCTTATTGCCCTGGAGCTCCCAGTGTAGCCAGGCCGATCTCCTGAGCTGTCTGCAAGTTTTACTGGGTATTGGGATGGACCATTTTTGTGCTTAGCAGGTGCTGTCCTTAAAGACCTGCTGGCTTTCAGGAGCACCTGGGCCCTTCAGAGCTGCCTCCCATGGGATCCCCCACCAGTCCCTCGAACAGGCCAAAGCTTGTTACTCTGAAGTCCAGGGTCTGTGCTCCACTACTGTCCTTCCTCACTCCCTTCAGGATATGGAACTCTACTTTTTCATAATCACTGTAGGAAAGTGTGACACGGACTATCCCACCCCTCATCAGTTCCTCTCTTTTTGAAATTTCCAGATACAAGAAGACATCATGAGTACTGGCTCATCATGCAGCTGTGCTAAGAAGTTATTCTTGATGCCCTCCAGAAACCTTCTGCACTGCTTGCACCCCGCTGTTTCTCCTTTCATTAATGTCAGAAAGATTAAAGTCCCCCTTACAAGAACCAGGGCCTCTGATCCACGGACTTGCTCACGTTGCTTAAAGGAGACTGCATCCACCTTCTCACCCTGACTGGGTGGTGTGTAGCTCCCATCACAATGTCACCCTGACTCTGATGCTCACCCACAAGCACCCACCCAAACCCTTGCCTCTCCCATGGAAGCGCTCCACACATCCAAGCTGCCCTCCATACAAAGGGCATGCCCCCTGCTCATCTTCCCTGACAGCCTCTCCTGAAGAGCTTGAACCCTACCAGCGCAGCCCTCCAGTTGTGTGAGTGGTCCCAGCACATCTCAGTTATTCCAACAGTGTTGCAGTCCTGTGACAGCTTGTGCTCTTGGCTGTGCCCTAGGCTGCATGCATTTGCATGTATTTGGGTTGCAGAGCATCAGCTATGGCGGAGAGAACAGACTGGTCATGATGAAACCTGTTACCAATGGCCAAGGACACTGTCTGTGCATTGGCCCCACTTCCGAGCAGAGACATGCTCGTGTAGATAGCAGGTGACAATGTAATGGTGGAATGAGGTTGCCACTAAGAGAGCAAACCCTGCAGTGCCCAAGGCCAGGCAGAAACAGAGTTGGGCTGTGCAGACCTGACAGGAGAGGGGTTGGCTGCCCGAGCTGACTCTGTGGCACCGTTGGGCCTGTGACAGAGGTGAACTGGTCTCCAGGCAGGACAAGGTGCCACTGAAGAAGTCCCTGGGCCTCTGTAGCCTGTGATCCAGGCACCCTGAGGTCATCATTAACCCAGTGCTTCTTCATATCATCTGGTGATGAGAAGAGGTTCAGGGGGAGCAAAGCTAGAAGGTTTTAAGGGTGCAGAGACTAGAGCAGAGACCTTGCTGGGATGTGCCTCTCCCATTTATGAAGCACACTTGGCTGTAGATCGGAAGGCCTAGGCCTAAAGGCAGTGGTGGGATCCAGTTGTTTGGGAACAGGTAGGAAACCAGAGTTGCCCTGGGGCTCTTGCCCAGCAACCACTCCAAAGGGGCATGGTTTTCCTAGAGGTCCCATCGTGTATCTATCTTCTAGAGACACATGGTTGTGCTGGACCCCCCAGGCATCCGACATGGCCCTGCAGGCCTATTTCTATGTCACTGAATCAAGTGCCTGCACTGGATGACATCAACTGTTTGCAATGTTGGGATCTGCATGTGTTTCAGCTTCCTAGTGAGTGGAGCTCTGGTCGCAGGGGGAATCTAGTATCATTGCAGGTGGCCAAGGCAATTCCCTGCCTGGCCCCCACCTCATGCTCTAGAAGGATGTAGGTGTCACACGTGCTCCATCAGAGCAAGCAGACACTGACACATGCCTTTGACCACCTCTGTCTCTTCCAATGTCAGCAGGTGTTCCAACCCTCCATCTCCAGTGATTATAATGGGAGCATAGACTTGCATGCAGACATCCATGCTGTGCTCACGTCTGCCTGGACAAGGAGAATCCCACTGCCTTTGTGTCTTTTATGGAGCTCATGGGAAGGATCTGAATCCCACTCCAGCCCAGGGCCTTCTAAAGCACCCTGAGAAGCCCAAACTGACTCATCTGAATCAACACCTGAACCATGTGTCAGTGAGCTCCCTTCTTGTCCCCATCTAGGTGTCCTGCCTAGCTAAGAGATGGGAATAGGAGCTTCTGGAGTGGGACGTTTCCACCTCTTGCAGATAACCATTCTCTGATGAGACAAATTGCAATGCTGGAATCAGTCTTCCTTCAGTGCTTAGAGAGGGACCATCAGTGATTATTTTAGTTTATTCCAGCAAACATTTCCCAGGAGGAGGGAGCACAAGGGACAGAGAAATTCATGAGCTCAGCTGGGCCTCTGCTCCTGAGCGGGGACAGGCTCTTCAGACTGAGGGAGCTCATGGCAAGTGGGCAGCACTGCCCAGAAACAGCTGTGTGCAGGAGCAGCTCCTCTGCAAAGAGCAGCAGGGTTCCAGGCACTGCATGCTGCTGTGGACATGAGATAAGAAGTGAAAGGCAGTGTGGAGTGGGAGGACAGAGGAGAGCTCATTATTCAAGAAATCTTCACAGTCCTTGACACGGTAAGTCTCTGGCTACAGGGCAATGCTGCCGATGTTCCTGGCAAGGTCTTGAAACCTATCCGGTCACACAATTGTATTTTTAAGGATCACTCTATCAATTTCTCCTTTGCAGAGGAGGACGAGATGCTTCAGAGCAGGGATTCCCTGCCACACTTGTCACAGGGACAGGTCATCCTGCTACCTTCTCCCAGGGACACTGCACGGGTGTGAAGCCAGGGAGTGCGCACAGGTCTGCCCAGTGCTGTAATTCAGAGCACTGTCCCTGTGCCCCAGGGTGCTGTGTGCCTGCAGCAGAGACTCTGCCGCCTGTGAGTGTCAGCACTCAGCCTGCCCAGAGAACTCCCCACAGTGCTGTGGGGAGAAGCTGTGGGTGGTAGGAGAGAACCCCGGCAGGGCAGGCTGAGCACACTGTCAAGAGGGTGCTGCATGGATCAGGGCTGCTCATACCTCCAGCTCACTCCCAGGACATTTCTGGATGAGATTTTCCAAAAGGAAGGTCAAGGCAGGGGATAAAAGAAAGGGAAGGAGCTGTCATGAGTCTGTGCTTTCAGTTTTATTCTCTTTGGGTGGGGTGAAATGGGATTGGATCTGTCAGGTCTAGACAGGGGACGGAGGCACCAAAAGAGTGACACTGAGAGAGGAACACTTCTGGGAAGGACTCAGCAAATGCCTTCATCCACCCCTCAGACTAAGGACAGAACCAGCATCACCTTTCCAGCCTCAGCAAGGTTTGTCTCACCTGCTCTGTAGCACCTGCAAACACGGAGGTGCCCTGGGCAGTGTCCTGCCCCAGGAGGTTTCTGCAGGGCAGAGCTGAGTGCCCAGTGGGTGGGAGGGGGTCTGTGAGCACTGACAGGGGGGACAAAGAAACATGACATGACATGACAAAGACATGGGGACAAAGAAACAGCTCCCCGCAGGGATGACTCCAGGCAGCAGTCATGCTCAAAGTGTGAGAGGAAACTGTCAACTCCAACGCCTCCTCTCTCCCAGCCAGCACAGCCCTCTACTCTCAAGGCTGGGGGTCCAGGGCAGGAGTCGTTTCCTCAGCAGCCAGGCATCCAGGAGAGGAGACACTCCTGAGTGTCCCTCTGCCCCTCCCTGGCCCTGCCTCCCTGGGCACAAATATCATGGTTTTGCTCCATGTTTCCCACCTGCCCATGCTGCCCTCGTCCTTCCCCTTGGACTCTCTGGGCAGGGGGGTTTCTGATGCAGTTTAGACACTGACCCTGCGGGTCCTGCATTGCAGAAATGTCCTTGACAGTGAGGTGCTCAAGTGCCCCTCTAAGCTGTGGGTCTCTGGGCAATGCAGTGTGGGGGGCTGGCAATGAGCCAACTCTCTCATCAGGACACCTCATCCTTAGGACATTCCGCCATTTCCCTGGGGTGTCTGGCTGGGCTGCAAGCTGCCCTCCACAAGGACACAGCCCTGCCATTGCAGCTGCATGTTATCTAGCTGCCCCAGGGAGAATCCACCTAGATACTGAGGCCACGCTGAGACGTGCTGCTGGGAGGCTGGATGTGGGCAGCTGGAAGGAGCCCGATGTGTTGCTGGCTAGAAGGGGAAGGCTGAGACCTGCCTCACATCCCCTCAGAAAGAGTGCTGATGGGCACTTTGCAAGTGGATTCCTCTGCTCTCTGCAGTGTCGTTTCTTTTTCTGGTAACACGAGTGCAACTGTCCACCACCTCCAAGGTGCGAGCACAGGGCAGCTGTGAAGAAGGCAGATGGACAGGCCAGCTCTGCTCACTCTGTGCTAAAGCCAGAGTGAATCCTTTTGCCTCTCTGGAATCACAGCTGCTCACTCTGAGTGCAGCAGCAATGCTGAAGGAATACCTCCAGGAATCCTCCTCAGGTGTGACAGAGTCAGCTAAAGAAAACAAAAAGAAGCTAAAGAAAACAAAAGCTAAACAGAAGCTAAAGGAAACAAAAGAAGCCTTAAAACTATTAATGAACCCACATTATGTATAACTGGCAATGAAGATCGCTTCAACATTATGGGTGGATGAAATCTGACTGGAACTGGGAATATAAATTTTAGTCACCCCAGTTCCATCATATGCACTGCTGTAGGTCAGGGGCTGATTCCTCTGAAGCCCACGGGCAGATGCCCCTGCTCCTCATGGCAAACTCAGCCAGCACAAACCAGAGCTCAAGCCATGGAGCTCAACAAGGGTGCTGCTGAGATGGGGAGCGGCAATGTGTGTGTGTTTGGGGGAGATTATGAGAAAGATTTGCTCAGAGAAGTCTGTCCTAACTTAATGTGTCTTCTTCATCAGACAGTCCCCCTGTGCCCTAAAGGAGCAAATGTCCAACAGCAGTTCCCTCAATGAGTTCCTCCTCCTGGCATTTGCGGACACGCGGGAGCTGCAGCTCTTGCACTTCTCGCTCTTCCTGGGCATCTACCTGGCTGCCCTTCTGGGCAACAGCCTCATCATCACAGCCATAGCCTGTGACCACCACCTCCACACCCCCATGTACTTCTTCCTCCTCAGCCTCTCCCTCCTCGACCTTGGCTTCATCTCCTCCACTGTCCCCAAATCCATGGCCAATTCCCTGTGGGACACCAGGGCCATCTCCTATTCAGGATGTGCTGCCCAGATATTTTTCATTGTCTTTTTCATGTTGGCTGAGTATTCTCTTCTCACAGTCATGGCCTATGACCGCTATGTTGCCATCTGCAACCCCCTGCACTACGAGACCCTCATGGGCAACAGAGCTTGTGTCAGAATGGCAGCAGCTGCCTGGGCCAGTGGTTTTCTCAATGCTCTCCTGCACACTGGGAACACATTTTCAATACCACTCTGCCAAGGCAACACGGTGGACCAGTTCTTCTGTGAGATTCCGCAGATCCTCAAGCTCTCCTGCTCAGACTCCTACCTCAGGGAAGTTGGGCTTATTGTGGTTAGTGCCTCTTTAGGCTTTGGGTGTTTCATTTTCATTGTGCTGTCCTATGTGCAGATCTTCACAGCTGTGCTGAGGATCCCCTCTGAGCAGGGACGACACAAAGCCTTTTCCATGTGCCTCCCTCACCTGGCTGTGGTCTCCCTCTTTGTCAGCACTGTAATATATGCCACCCTGAAGCCCCCCTCCTTCTCCTTGCCAGCTGCGGATCTTGTGGTGGCTGTTCTGTATTCAGTGGTGCCTCCAGCAGCGAACCCCCTCATCTACAGCATGAGGAACAAGGAGCTCAAAGATGCCCTGAGGAAACTCATTCAATGGGTACAATGTCAGCACCAATAACTATCCCATGTGCATTTGCTTCTCATTTCCAGGGTATTTGGCATCATAGCTATGTGTTGTTCGTGTCTTTCTTTCTTTTGTGTTTTTCTCTGTTACATTCTTGTAAAAGAAAACATATTTTGCTTTGTGCCACTTGTCATCAGGAATCTCTCATTTGAATCTGACCCAGAGGCCGTGTTGAAGCAGGAAGCCAAGCTTCCCCCTTCATCAGCAGAGATGAGGGAACCTCAGAGCCACTAGTCTGAGCTTCTTGGATGCCATCAGTGCAATGAGGAGAGTTTCCCTTTGCAGTGTCTCTTTGGGCACTGTCTCTTTGGGCACTGTCTCTTTCGACACCAAGGGAGCTCAGGGGCACAGAGTCAGGCTCAGAGAAGTACAGGCAGGGTGAGACCATGGGTCCTGTGTCCATTAGGAGAGCTCAGCTCCCCTGGCCACAGTCAGGGTGTGATCCCACACCCCTCTTCCGTGAGGGTGGTAGCTGGCTGTCACTGTGGGCTGGTCCCTTCCCTCTACAGAGCTCCAACACTCAAAGCAGAGGGGGAGTGGAGGGGAGGAGATTCTGGAGAAAGCCTGAGGGAACAGACCCTCTGCTCCTCAGGACTGTTCCCCCACTGCCACAGCAGACATTTCCTCACTGCAGCTTTTGTGGGGGGGCTGCAACTTTCTTGGAGACATGTCCACCAACAGCAGCAGGACTTTCTCTTTTCAAGGCCTTTCCAAGTCTGGCCTTTCTTCAGAAGATGGAGTCAAAAATGCACCCCAAGAAATAGCACCACAAAAGGGCCTGCTGCTCTGCTTGTGAACTCCATGGGATGCGGGGGACAAGCTCAGAGTCTCCATGTGATCTCTTAGGGACTGAGGACTGGATCCAGGGTTCATCTCTTGGTGACCAGTGCCAGTGGAGCTGGGAAATGGTCTCTGAATTTTCTGCTCAAAGCTGTCCCACAGGGGACAGTGCTGATGAGAGATGTCCATTCTTCTGGAGGGGAATCTGAGCCCCCAGGAGAGCTCAGGGGATCTCCAAGGACAGCATGTGCCTGGTGCAGGCAGTGAGTGGAGCCTCACAAAATGAGGGATGGTCAATGGTGGAGTGACCAGAAGGTAAAGCACTAAATCCAGGTATGCATGGGGAAACGAGGGCTCTGCAATCCCCAGAGAGGCAGTGGGACCCAGGAGGCCCAGGGAAGGGGTACTGGAGAGTGATTCCTGCACCCTCAGTGAAACACCACAGGCTGGAGCTAGTGCATGCCCAAGCACATCTCCTGCCATTGCAAATGCCCTGGGGTCACTCTGCGCACCATCTACAAGCACAGACACATGCCAGAAGTATTAATGGTGTTGATCCCTGTCCAGCTGGGTCTGCTTTCTGCCCCGACCAGAATGAACCATGGTCCCACAGCCCCTCACTCTGCAGAGCAGCACCACCAGCACAGGGCCCTGAGGGGGGCATAGGACAGGGGTGCAGGAATGCCCAGGCCAGCATGGACACACTGACCTGGGGAAAGGCTCTCTTGGGAGCAGGGATGTCCCAGGAGAGAAGCAGGGCAGCGTTCAGAGATAGGAAATGAGAAGGAGAAGCAGCTTTCCCTGTGCACCAGCTGGGGGCAGGCAGCTCTGTCCCTGAGGCAGCAGGAGCTGCTGGAGGGGCTGCCAGGCCAGGGCTCTCGTGCTGTGCTGGGCAGTGGGGTGGGCATGGAGGGGCTACAGGCAGACAGGGAGGGGGATCTCCTGGGCACAATAGCAGGAGACAGAGAGTGACCGGCGTCATTGCGGGGCCTCTTGCCCCTGCTGGGGGCCTTGGGCTGTGCCTGAGTTACACTGTGGACATGGCTGTGCCTGGCCCTGTACCTCTCAGGTCCTGACCTGACCTGTCCCTGTCCCCGTCCTGCTGACCTGACTCCTGGGAAGGAGAGCCAGGAGCTGAGGGTGCTGGCAAGGCAGGCATGGCAGGGACCCACCGACGAGAGGTGCTGTTCCGCATTGCCCGGACAAGAGGAGCAGAGCAGGTATGGGGATGGTAACTGGGGTCAGGCACAGTCCAGTGATGGCCAGACAGGACTGGAGGGCTCCAACCAGCCCTGCTTTGTGTGAGAGTTTGGACTGGAGACCTCCAGAGGTTCCTTCCCACCAAAACTCCTCTGCGATTCCATGAATTCTTGCTCCTTGGCCTCTGCTCTGGAGGCACTGCAAGTTCTCTGCACTGGAAGCCCATGAAAGTCACATTGCTCCTACCCTCAGGCTGGCAGCCACCCCCCACATGGAGCCTGGCAGGCCACAAAGGCATCATCCATCCAGTGCCCCAGCCATGCAGCCGAGGGCAGAGGTCTTTGCACCAATTTCCCTGCTCCTCCCCCTCCTCCCGGCACTGCTGCTGCTGTGCCTGTGACAAACCCTCCTGCCACCAGACTGCCCCAGGCCCAAGGCAGCTCCAGCTCCCTCGAGGGCTCTGCTGGAGCCTTTCAGGAGAGGGCTGAGGTGGGGCTGGCACTGCCAGGATGTCTCAGGAGATGGCAGCTCCCCTCTGCCATGCTGGGGCTGGGGCTGAGGCGGGGCCTGGGCCTGGGGCTGGGAATAGTGTTTTCCTGGGGAGCTCCTTGGGGAGCCACTCTGGGGGATCCTCCACCTCTGCCCTGGCAGCAGCACCAGTGCTCAGGATGCTGGGATGGAAATGCACAGATGTTGTAAGGGGGACAGGCTGCCCAGGGAGAGCATCGAGACCTTGTCTGTGTGCACAGGGATGGATTGAGGAAAGCCAGAGCTCAGCTGGAGCTGCAACCAGATGCCTTGGACATGGAAGAGTCATTATTAAATGACTCTTAAATGATCCCCACCCACTGCCCAGCCCAGGGTGTACCCCATGTTGGTGTTAGCAGACCGCCAAGCTCTGCGATCTGCTGGGACCTGGTGCAGAAGAGAGGCCATGCAAAGCTGGTCTTTTCCTCTCTGTCAGGATATGGAGACCTGCAGGAGGGCGGAGCTGGCCATGCACCACCCCACAGCTGGGGGAGCAGCCAGCATGGGAAAGGGGTGATGTGAGGGGCTGGTCTGGAACGATGGCCCTGGGGCAACTTCCCCAGTGTGTCCATGCAACACAGGGAACAACCTGGGCTCTTCTCTCCTGCACCCTCCATGTCCTGGTACCTTTCCCAGGAGACCTGCATTTGCCCTGCAAGCACACAGCTGTGTGCTCCCACATTGCCTTTTACACGCAGTAACTGCCTGCTGGCATTTTTCCTCTCCTGGACCCTTTACAAACCAGCCCAGACCCTCCCTGGCTCTCCCCACCTCTCCTGCCCTCTCCCCAGACCACCCAGCAGAGCAGCCCACGCTGAGGGGGCCCCACAGCAGTGACCGCCACAGGAGGCTGCAGAGCTTTGGGCACTCACTCCACAGCCACAGCCCCTCTGAAGGGCACAGCAGGTCCTGGGGGGCAGAGAGGGGTGTCAGCCTCCCCATCAGCCCCCAGGCTGGGGGCCAGCAATGCCACAAGGAAATGGAGGCCAGTCACTCCATGTCTCCACTGCTCTCATGACCAGGAGATCCTTAACTGTCTGTGGCCCCTCTGGCTAGGCCCTCTCCCCAGGACAGCACAAGAGTCCTGCCCCTGGGGCTCATCGGGTAACTTGAGTGACAGAGCAGCCTGCCCTGAGCTGACACAAACAGAAACAGGTTTTCATTTATTCTTCCCCACAAGCACACAATTGCACCTTTGCTCTTCCCCAGGGACGTCCCTGCTCCCCAGAGAGCCTTTCCCCTGGTGAGTGTGTCCATGCTGGCCTGCCTGGCCATTCCTGCAGCCCTCCCCTGTGCTCCCCACAGGGCCTCGGGCTGGTGGTGCTGCTCTGCAGGGTGAATGGGCTGTGGGGCCCCAGGGTGACTCCACACTGGCTGTGCTGCTCAGGGCAGACCCAGCTGGACCAGCATCATTGCACCTGACAAACCCCTCCCCAGGATCTGTGGCTGTGGAAGATGCTTGGAGGAATCACAGGGCATTCCACATTGTTCAAGATGTGTTCAGAGGTGTCATTAGACCCAGCCCACTCCCTCTCCTGAGATTTGGTGCATTCCTCAGTTTGGCCCTTTACCTTTGGGTGACTCCACGTGGTTTTGGGAGTCTCCACTCACTGGCCATGCCAGGCACACGCTGCCCTGGAGATCCCCTCTACTCTCCGGGTGGCTCCATATTCCCCTCCAGAAGGGTGGGCATCTGTCACCAGCGTGGTAATATGTGGGACAGTGCCCAGCAGAGACCTCTTGACCATTCACCCTCCCCAGGGGCACTGGGCACCCTAACACATCACTCTATGACCACATCCCCCTTAGCCCATGGAAAACCAAGGCATGGCAACACGACCTTTTCAAGTGCAATTCCCTGAGCACATTCTTGGCTCCAGCTTGGGAAGAAGAGCCCAACCTTCAGGCACTGTGCTGAGGAGATCCCCTTTTATTACACAGATGCTACTTGGGAGGCCAGCTCTGACACAGTGGTTGGCAGATTTACGAAAGGCCTCTGGGTCATGGAAAAGGCTTTGTGTCGTCTCTGCTCAGAGGGGATCCTCAGCACAGCTGTGAAGATCTGCACATAGGACAGCACAATGAAAACGAAACACCCAAAGCCTAAAGAGGCACTAACCACAATAAGCCCAACTTCCCTGAGGTAGGAGTCTGAGCAGGCGAGCTTGAGGATCTGCGGAATCTCACAGAAGAACTGGTCCACCGTGTTGCCTTGGCAGAGTGGTATTGAAAATGTGTTCCCAGTGTGCAGGAGAGCATTGAGAAAACCACTGGCCCAGGCAGCTGCTGCCATTCTGACACAAGCTCTGTTGCCCATGAGGGTCTCGTAGTGCAGGGGGTTGCAGATGGCAACATAGCGGTCATAGGCCATGACTGTGAGAAGAGAATACTCAGCCAACATGAAAAAGACAATGAAAAATATCTGGGCAGCACATCCTGAATAGGAGATGGCCCTGGTGTCCCACAGGGAATTGGCCATGGATTTGGGGACAGTGGAGGAGATGAAGCCAAGGTCGAGGAGGGAGAGGCTGAGGAGGAAGAAGTACATGGGGGTGTGGAGGTGGTGGTCACAGGCTATGGCTGTGATGATGAGGCTGTTGCCCAGAAGGGCAGCCAGGTAGATGCCCAGGAAGAGCGAGAAGTGCAAGAGCTGCAGCTCCCGCGTGTCCGCAAATGCCAGGAGGAGGAACTCATTGAGGGAACTGCTGTTGGACATTTGCTCCTTTAGGGCACAGGGGGACTGTCTGATGAAGAAGACACATTAAGTTAGGACAGACTTCTCTGAGCAAATCTTTCTCATAATCTCCCCCAAACACACACACATTGCCGCTCCCCATCTCAGCAGCACCCTTGTTGAGCTCCATGGCTTGAGCTCTGGTTTGTGCTGGCTGAGTTTGCCATGAGGAGCAGGGGCATCTGCCCGTGGGCTTCAGAGGAATCAGCCCCTGACCTACAGCAGTGCATATGATGGAACTGGGGTGACTAAAATTTATATTCCCAGTTCCAGTCAGATTTCATCCACCCATAATGTTGAAGCGATCTTCATTGCCAGTTATACATAATGTGGGTTCATTAATAGTTTTAAGGCTTCTTTTGTTTCCTTTAGCTTCTGTTTAGCTTTTGTTTTCTTTAGCTTCTTTTTGTTTTCTTTAGCTGACTCTGTCACACCTGAGGAGGATTCCTGGAGGTATTCCTTCAGCATTGCTGCTGCACTCAGAGTGAGCAGCTGTGATTCCAGAGAGGCAAAAGGATTCACTCTGGCTTTAGCACAGAGTGAGCAGAGCTGGCCTGTCCATCTGCCTTCTTCACAGCTGCCCTGTGCTCGCACCTTGGAGGTGGTGGACAGTTGCACTCGTGTTACCAGAAAAAGAAACGACACTGCAGAGAGCAGAGGAATCCACTTGCAAAGTGCCCATCAGCACTCTTTCTGAGGGGATGTGAGGCAGGTCTCAGCCTTCCCCTTCTAGCCAGCAACACATCGGGCTCCTTCCAGCTGCCCACATCCAGCCTCCCAGCAGCATGTCTCAGCGTGGCCTCAGTATCTAGGTGGATTCTCCCTGGGGCAGCTAGATAACATGCAGCTGCAATGGCAGGGCTGTGTCCTTGTGGAGGGCAGCTTGCAGCCCAGCCAGACACCCCAGGGAAATGGCGGAATGTCCTAAGGATGAGGTGTCCTGATGAGAGAGTTGGCTCATTGCCAGCCCCCCACACTGCATTGCCCAGAGACCCACAGCTTAGAGGGGCACTTGAGCACCTCACTGTCAAGGACATGTCTGTAATGCAGGACCCGCAGGGTCAGTGTCTAAACTGCATCAGAAAACCCCCATGCCCAGAGGTCTATTCTCCCATTATAATCACTGGAGAAGGAGGGTGGAGAATAGTTGCTCACACACAAGCACCTGCTGACATTGGAAGAGACAGAGGTGGTCAAAGGCATGTGTCAGTGTCTGCTTGCTCTGATGGAGCACGTGTGACACCTACATCCTTCTAGAGCATGAGGTGGGGGCCAGGCAGGGAATTGCCTTGGCCACCTGCAATGATACTAGATTCCCCCTGCGACCAGAGCTCCACTCACTAGGAAGCTGAAACACATGCAGATCCCAACATTGCAAACAGTTGATGTCATCCAGTGCAGGCACTTGATTCAGTGACATAGAAATAGGCCTGCAGGGCCATGTCGGATGCCTGGGGGATCCAGCACAGCCACATGTCTCTAGAAGATACACCATGGGGCCTGTAGGAACTGGATACGGTCCAGAGGAGTCTTCCAGGATGGGGTTGGGGGCCTGAAGGAGAGGCTGAGGGACCTGGGCTTCTTCAGCCTGGTGAAATGGAGGTGAAAGGCAGTACAGTAGTAGTCTATGAGTGCTTGAAGGTATCATGGATCTTATCTTGGTAGTGGGAAACAGCATGAGAAGGGGAAACCAGACTAAAACAGGAACTCACAGCTCAGCTCCAGGGCAATATGACACCATACAAGAAGGGGAAGGAGGGAGAGGCTGAAAAAGAGGAATTCAAAAATATTGTCCACTGAAGTAGGGATGGTGTTAGGAAAGCCAAAGCTCTCAGAGGGTAGACGCTTGCAGGGGACATCAAAGGCATGAATAAGAACTGCTACTGCTTCAGTAACAATAAAGAATAAAAAGGAAAATGTTTCCTCTTTGCTCAAAGGGGCAGAGAATCTAGTAAGAGCAGATGTAGGGAGGTCTGAGGAGCTCAGGGCCTTCTTGGCTTCCATCTTCACCAATAAGGTCTCCCAGGCTGTTGTGCTTAAAGTCAGAAATCCAGACGAGAAAAGCAACCAACAGTGCATGAGAGAGGGAATACTTGCTAGAACTCAACCCCTACAAGTCAGTGGGATTGGAACGGCTGCATCCAAGGACACTGAGAGAGCTGGCCACTGTCATAGCAAGGCTGCCCTCTGTCATCTTTGAAAGTTTGTGGAGATGGGGTGAGGTCCCATTAACTGCAGAAAGGCAAATGTTATATCCATCTTCAAAAAAGGCCGAGAGGGCAACCCGTGGAACTACAGGCTGTTCAGCCTCAATTGGCTGAGCAGTGTGTCATGGAGTGAGCCCACTCATTTCTGGGCGCATGAGGGAGAAGAAGGTGATAGGGAAGAGGCAGCATGGATTTACACAGGGTAAATTGTGCCTCACCAGCCTTCTATGATTAAAGAGCTCTATTTCTGGTTGGAGAGCAGAAAATGTCTTTCAACCTGATTTTAGCAAGGTGTTTGACACTGTCTCCCACAATAGTCTTGTGGAATACAGTTTAGAAATTTACTATCTAGATAGCTGGACAACCAGGTGGCTAAAGAACTTGTGGGATGATCATGCTCAGAGGGCAGTGGTGAATGCATAGTACTTTTCTTGGAGGCCAGGGAGAGGTGGAGCACCACGAGGTCCCTTCAGGAACCTGTCCTGTTCAACAACTTTATTAGTGACATGGAAAAGGTAATACTCATCATGCTTGTTGAGGACCCAAAACTGCAGAGGGGTCCAGCCATATGCCTGAGGGATTCATAAGCATTCAGAGGGACCTAGACAGGCAGGGGGAATCAGCTGTCAGGAACCTCATGAAATTCAACAAGGACAAAAGCCAGGGCTTGCACCTGGGATAAACCAACACCCCACAGTGTTACAGGCTGGGGCCTGAGGGCCTGGGGAGCAGCTCTGTGGAAAAGGACCTGAGGGTCCTGGGGCACAGGAGGCAAAACATGAGGCAGCAGCGTTCCCTGGCAGCAAAGAAGGCCAGAAGCATCATGGGCTGTATGACCAGGAGCACAGCCAGGAGGTCAAGGGAAATGACAATCGCCTTCTAGTCAGTATTCATTAGACCACATAGAGAACACTGCATCAAGGTTTGGGTTTCCAGAACAAGAAAGAGGTTGATAACTGGGAGCGAATTTGGCTGACGGCCCTCACAGTAGTTGGGGAGCTGGAGCACTTGCTCTGTGAGGAAATGGGGCTGGTTCCACTTGGAGAAGAGATGGCTTTGGACGGATCTCATAGCAGCCTTCCAATGGCTACAAGGAGGTCATCAAGAAGATGGAGCCAGGCTCTTCACCAGAGTGCATGGTGGGAGGACAAGAGACAATGGGCATAAGTTGGAAGAAGAGATGTTCGTGCAGGAGATAAGGAAAAGCTTTTCCACTATGAGGATGGTCAAGCTTTGGAAGTGGTTGCCCAGAGAAGCTGTGCAGTCTCCTCCTTTGGAGGTTTCCAAGACCAGACGGAATGAAGCCCAGAGCAACCTGCTCTGACACCAGACCTGACCCTGCTGTGAGCAAGCAGATTGGGCTAGAGACCTCCTGAGGTCCCTTCCATCCTGAAGGCATCTGTGACTCTTCCCACTCTCAATCTTCTCTTGTCGGTGTCAGGGAAAGCACGCAGGTGCCCTGTGACAGTGGAAGCAGGCCAGCTTTCTTGTCCTCCTCCAGTCAGAATTGTCCAGATGCAGGGCTTCTTGGCAGGAATCCCTAAGACAGCCCTGATCAATCCTTTGCTTCACTTTTGTTTTTGTTTTTTTTCTTCCCTCCCTTCTAAGTTTGTCTCTTTTGCCATGCTGATCCCTTCCCCTACAATCAGCCCACTTCTGCTTACCCTTAACCCATTGGTGCTGTTTTGGTGTGTTTTGTTTTTTGTTTTTTGTTTTGACACAGAGGAAATTCAGTCCAGAAGGATCTTGAGTAACTCGGGTGATTCGGACAACAGATACCTCATGAAGATTTACAAGAAAAGTGTCAAGTCCTGTGCCTAGGCAGGAACAATCCCGTCCATGAGGAGAAGTTGAGGGACCTGGACTTCTTTAGCCTGCTGAAATGGAGGCAAAGGGCAGTAGAGTAGGAGCCTGTGACTGCTCGAAGGGTGGTTTCAGAGATGAAGGAGTTTTTCTTGGTAGTGGGAAACAGCATGAGAAGGAGAAAAAGCCACAAACAGCATCCTGAGAGGTTCAGACTGGACTTCAGGTCAAAAGAATGTCACTCGTAGGGTAGTACTGTCATGTTACAGGTGACCCAGAGGGACTCCATGATCAGCCTCTTGCTCTGTGTTTCAAGGAAAAGCAAGTGAGGACAGGAAGACATCAGGAGAGGCAGGGAGATCTCAGGGTGAGAGCAAGGTGGGGAAGCAGCTTGTGTGTGTACAGTCTGCAGGGAAACAGGCACAGGCATGGGAAAGCATAGGCCAGCCTGTGGTGGAGATGGCTGAGGGCACTGCCAAGGCTGAAAGCTCCCAACACAGCTAGGTTTTGTCCTTTTGGCTATGGCTGGTGTCTCTGCCACCGAGGCCCACAAGAAGACACTCTTTCCATAAAGCACTGTGGCCTTGCTGCCTCCTTGTCCCCTGGCAGCCCAGGAGGTGCTGTATCATGGTTCTGCACTCGGCGTTGTGCACCCCCACCCGCACACTGCCCCCAGGAAGAGCCCTGAGCAACGCAGGATGGAAAGCATCACCCTACCCAGGGGCTGGCTGTCAGGGCCTGGTCACTCTGCTTGATAACACACATCAAGGTTGACTTGGCATCACAACCACCTGCACATTGCCTTTGCCTACCTGCAATCAGTTCCTCCAGCTTTCTCCTCTAATCAGCCCCTGGGGAGACTTTGTTGATTATAGCCCTCAGTGGGACCCATTATGCTCCAAGAAACCTGTGATTTCCTTCTTGAGAGGTTTCTTCAGTCTCTTCTCAGCATCGGAGGTTCATGGGCTCAGCACCAAATACACCCAAGAGGTCATTAAAATGCAAAACCCCCTAAGGAGACATGCCTCTTTCCATAATTTTCTTCAGTTCTTCAATTCTTATGTGGTTAATTGGAAAGTTTGTGGGAGTGTATTGAAATTAGGCAGATTTCAATGAGCACCTGAAAAGAAAGATGTCTGCTTCTTAAGCTTTCTTTATTCTTCAGTTTTCAGAGTAAGTGATACCCACATTCTCCAACTGATATTGATCCAGAGTGTCTCCTAATGAAGTCTGGACATGTAGGCAAAGCAGTATTTTTGATAGGAGACCTGTATGGACAACCTTCTTCCTCAGCTCCCCAGCCTGGCCATTTCCCTCATCAGCCACTGGGGACTTTAGATCACTCCTGTTAAAATCAACCCTTTTTCCACTCGAGGCTGTAGCTGAATGGTACAGCTCATGTGCACCAATTCCCACCTGCTTTCCTTGGAGAACTAGCTGCAAACAGACACAGAAGGGTTTTTCTTAATAGCAAACAAAAAATAAAATAATAAGTTCTACACTATTAGAAATGTTATTTTCATGTCTCGAACAAGTCCAGTGCTCTCAAACCACTCCCTGCCAGGATCTTCCTTGCTGCTCCTTATTCTTTGCACACAGTGAGTCACACCACCATGAGGTGTCACGCTTTTACAACTGATAGAGCGAAGCAGGCTGATCAGCTTCAGTAAAATGCTATATTTATCAATGGCCTAATTTGCAACAATCTCAACCTACTTGTGTTACAGTGACATCTTAAAGGAGTCCCTAAACATCTAGCCACAAACCCTTTTCATTCCCTGCATGGTCATGAAGTGTGACTCCATTTTAGGCGACAACAGGGATGGGAGTTATCTCACCTGCTGCCAGACCACTTCAGTGCAGATGTCTCTGGCTAACCCAGTTGTCTGGACTTCCCTTTCTAGTCAATGGAAAGAAAAAAGTTGTTCCACTGAGAGGTCTTGAGATGCTTCTCCTGGTGACCAGCTAATGCTCCAGAAACGTTCACATAGCTCTTGGGTCACATTTCCAAGCGCCACATGGGAACACAGCTACACAGGGCATCTCAGGCAGCAATGGCCTCTGTATGTGTCTATAAGGGCCTTTGTGTGAAGTTCTCATCATTGGGTGAAATCTAATCAAAAAAATAGCTCTATGCAAGAACTGAAAGAAAAAATCTTCGTTTTCAGAACTTCAAACCTTCTTTATCAATTGTAATGAATATTTTCTTTCTTTTTGATTGGCAGCACCATATGCATGCACTACAATAATTACTGTATGTGAGTTTACATGATTACATAGATGTATACCTTATTCTTCATGATAGGTTTCCTGGCAACACTCTGAATGGAGAAACTTGGTTCTGAGAAACTACTGTATTCCAATTGACATGTCTCCTCTCTTTTCTTCTGCCTCTCTGTCCTCTCTTCCTCTGCCTAGTCTGTCTTTACAGAGGCTTCATGGCCCCTCTGCCCTCCAGGGAAGTCTCCTGTGGGATTCTGCCAGGCAGATACAAATGAGCTGACTGACGGAGTCCAGCCATTGTTAGCTCATTGATTGCCTGTGCCAAGAAATTGTTTTCAGCACTCTCCAGGAATCTCCTGGGCTGCTTGTGCCCAGGCCAACTGCCCTGCCAGCAGATTTCAAGGTGCTTAAACTACCCTGTGAGAACCACGATCTTTGACCAGTAGGCTTCCCCCAGCTGCCTACACAAGGTTTCAGCTGCTTCCCTTCCCTCCTCAGGCAGCCATTAGCAAACACTACCAGAATGTCACCCAGACTCGTGTGTCCTCTTATCCTTACGAAAAGGTCTCAGCTGACTCATCACCTGCTCCAAGGAAAAGCCCTGTGCACTCCAGCCACCCTTTTGCACAGAGCACACCTGCACTTCCTCACCATCCCAGCCTGCCTTCCCCAGGAGCCCAGTTTCATCCTGCCATATGAGCTGTCCCACCATGTGTGTGTAATTCCATGGGGACAGGGGAGAGGGAGGTGCCAGTAAAGGGGACATGACTGGGATGTTGAATGTGGGGCCCAGAAGAGAGGATGGCTCAGAACAGGAGCAGGAGAGGACAAGATAGAAGTGACACATGTGCAGTGTTGATGGTGAGGTCACCGCTTGTACAGGAACCTCATGGGCTGAGTTCTGGTAGGAGCCATTTTGCGGACAAGAAGAGAATCGCACCACCACTCATCCCACCACCAGAGATGAGATACAGGCAGAAGAATGGGCAGAGGCAGGCAGAGAGGACATGGCAGCAGTGTTGATTGTGAGGTCACTTCCTCTGCAGCAGCCTGACTGACCCTCAGGAGATGTGCTGACCAGCAGGCTTTGTGATGTCACCCAGCGCCTCAGAGAGTCCACCCAACAGAAATGACTGCTCTGGGGAGGGGAGGGGGTGACACAGGTGACAGGGACTCATCAGGGTGCTGATCGCACAGGCATCTCTGCTGCAGCTACCCCACCAGCCTGTGGCTGGCAGGCAGGCAGGCACAGCTCATGGCCACCCTGCTCAGGACTAGCCCTCTGGAGTGGACCTGCCACCAAGCTGCGCATTGCTCCTCACCTAGGTCTCCTCTGAGCCCAGCGTGCTGTCCCTGTCTGCCAGAGACACCATGAACGTTTATTTATATGAGTAGTATCAGCCGTACCCTTTGCTAATAGGAGAGGGAGGCAACTGCTATGCCTCCAGCCTAAAAACTCTTGTGGTTGGACAGATCCCAGAAGTGTTAACCTCAAGAATCTCCAACAAGGAACCCTTTCTGAAAGATGACCTCCTATACTCCAAATACTCTAAGCTGCATATCTCTATATATTTCACAGTCTATGTGGGACATCTGGCTGCAGATCCTGGCAAGAGGTGAGGAAACTCAAGGCCTGAACCTCAGCAGGCAGAAGACAGCAGGCTGCCAGCATTCCTGGCTCTCACCACCAGGGCAGCTTGGGCCCTGCAAGCCAAGTCACCTCCTCACTTCACAGCTCTCCCCATCTCCCCAGCCTGGCAGGGCTCCCCACACACAGCATCACTCTCTCCAGACACCTTCTCTCAAGCACAGCACCAAGACATGGGGTCCACCACCCATCCCCACCACAGGCCTCCCCCACCACTGTGACACGCTGCATCCCCTACCCCTCGCCTCATAGAGGGTTGCCAGCCAACACACAGCTGTGCATCAGGGACACACAGGACACATGACCAGAAATGGCAGCAGCTGGGGGACCCACAGGGGCCCCAAAACAAACCAAGGCCAACTCTCCAGCCTTTCCATTCCCTTCTAGGCCTCCAAGGCCTTGCAACAGGGACTTCCTCTCAACAGCCAGTCACAGCCCTGGTCCTGCTCACTTCGCACCTCCAGGAAGCAGAGAGCAAGTGATCTCCCAGGGGCTCAGCAGGCCAGCTCTTTCCTCTCGCTTTTGCCCCACATGCCCTCAAGGCACTCACCCAAGAGTCCTCCCTACTGAGATCTTCTTTGGGCCTTCAATGGAGATGGACCAATCTCTTTGGCACCACTCGCCCTCTCTCTGCATTTCCTTAGGGGCTCACAGATGAGCACATGGTGGCACACAGACACACTGACCAGCATGCACAGGGCCAGTGCACCAGTCGCACACAAGCAGGCTTCCTACGAGCAAAATGGCACAAGGCTTCTGCTACTCTCAAGTATTTGCATACCCCTGTCTCAGCAAGGGCTGGCATTTCTCTCCCAGGCAAAGCCTTGAGACAAGCCAGCAGGTTTCAGCTGTGCGCTGACACATGGAAAATCCAGCCAAGGCTCGTCCTCCAGGGTCCCAAATGGCATGGCACAGGGAGAGTCCAAGAACATCAGCAAAGTCACCCACTGAAGGAGTTGGGGTGTGCGAGAGAGAAACTTGTTAGTCCTCATTTTTGGTACAAGGAGCTCTCCTCTAAATCAGCATGAGGGGGCAGACTGGAGGAAGGACCACTTCTCTCTCTTTTCTTAGCAAGCTGTTGACCCCCAACGCTCCACTCACTGGCACCTGGATTTTCCAGGGCTGCAGGGAGACTATCCCATCAGGGCCTCAGCAGGCACAAGTCGTAAAAAAAGAGAGGTCACAATGCAAAAGCTCGAGGACTCTCCCCTCACAAAAGCAGGGGAAACTTGACAAGTGCTCATCTGGAAAAAGCCAACCAGAAAGTGCTTCCAGCACACAGGGTCCTCAATACCTGCTCAAAAGCTGGCAGCCTTGTTGGAGGATGGGTGTGCTCACACCACTCCCTTGGCTCCAGCTACTCGCAGCACTGCATTTAAAGCTAAGTGGGGCTCCTCACACCCACCCAAAGCTCTGGCAAAAAACAGCACCTTGCCCACATCAGCAGTGTCAGCACCTAACGACACCACACCTAGCACACTCATGCCTGCATGTGGGCTGCTCTCTTGTTGCCCTGCTGCGGCACAGACAGGTCACGCTACAACAAGATGGTGGGGGAACTTGCAGAGGCTGCAATGAGAAGGAAGAGAGACCTGGGGCTGCAGTTCCCTTACAGGGCACTCTTGCCTTGGCTTGCCTACTCAAGGGGACTCCTTGTCCAGGGAGATTGTACACAGGAAGGCATAAGCCCCCCTTGAAAGTCATCTCCCAAGAACATACCTGTCCATCGCCAAAGACCACCTTTCCACAAGGCCTTCACTCCTCCAAAGAGCTGTCAGCATGCTAATGCCCAGCCCTCAATTAGCAACTCTCATGGCCTCTGCAGAGGAAAGCTCTCATTAGGAAAAACAAATGAGATGAAAGGAGGGAAAAAGCAGGCTTGGTTTTCATCTCAGAGCAAGCAGAAACACTCCTTCACCTTTAGTCAGCATCCTGGCTGCAGATCCTGACAAGAGCTGAGGAAACTCAAGGCTTGAACCTCAGTGCACAAAAGGGAGCAGGCTGCCAGCATCCCTGGCTCACGCCACCAGGGCAGCCTGGGCCCTGCAAGCCAAGGCACATCCTCACCTCACAGCGCTCCCCAGCTGGGCAGGGCTCCCCACACACAGCACTGCTCTCTCCAGACACCTCTTCCCACGCACAGCACCAAGACATGGGGTCCACCACCCACCCCCACCACAGGGCAACCCCACCACTGTGACACGTTGCACCCACTGCCCCACGCCTCACAGAGGGTTGCCAGCCAACATATGGCTGTGCATCAGGGACACATGACCAGACATGGCAGCAGCTAGGGCATCCCCAAGGACCCAAAATCACACAAAGACCAGCTCTCCAGCCCTTCCATTTGCTTCCAGTTCTCCAAGGACTTGCAACAGGGACTTCCTCTCAACAGCCAGACACAGTCTGGGTCCTCTTCAGTTCCCACGTCAAGGAATCAAAGCACAGAGATGCCGTTCAGACCTTGAAGGAAAAATCTCACAGCTCCTGGTGTTTTGATGGGGCAGAATTTCTACAGCACATGGACACTGGAAATCAGAGATTGCTAACTTCACTCTCACACCAGTGCTAGATTCATTTAGCAGCCAGCAGCCTAAAAAGTCTAGCTGGACTCCCTGGCCACCCGTAGCAGGTTGTAAGCCTGTACTTAGCAAGTGCAAAGTGAAACTCTATGTCTACATTTACCAGAGAACATCATCCTCATTTTAAATCTAGCACTACGAACTCATGATGACAGAGTGGAAAAATTTGTCCCAGATAGTGTGGAACATTATCATCTACTTCTGCTTGATTTATTAGTTGCATTTCTGTACTGCTGTAGAGCTCTGCAGGTGTCAGTCCCTCCTCTGGGCACACTCAGCAAACCCAGAAGTGACCACCAACATCCAAGCCATGTACCTTCTCCTGGCCTATCAGCTGCTCATATAAAGCGACCTCACAAGTGCATACCCCCAGCATGTGCCTGCTGCTGGAATATGAGCTTCAGAGTCACAAGTTTCCTCAAGGTAACTTCCCCACCTATTTGCTACTGCTGGCCTTCCAGCTGCTCTGACAAAAGAGACCTCCCAATCTATGTTCACACCTATCTGCCTGCTGCTGGCCTATCAGGGACTCAGGAAGAGATGACCTCACAGTCACCTTCAAAGCCATGTGTATGTCACTGGCCTACAAGCCTCTCAGATAGAAGTTAACTCACTATGACTTCCCAGCCATGAGACAAATGCTGACCTATCAGCTGCTCAGGCAGAAGTGAGTTCCAAAGCACGTATCCCAGACATATACCTGCTGCTCAGCTACTGCTCAGCTAGAACTGACATCACAGTCATCTTTCTAGCCACAGCTCTAATGCTCTACAATCAGTTCATTAGTCAGAAATGACCTCACCATCAACATCCAAACCTTGTTCCTGCAGCATCAACATCGAAACCTTGTTCCCGCCAAGCAAAGCGCCGCCGTGTTCCTTCAGTTCCTAGGAAAGCACTGCGTGCCTCGGCCGCCTCCTTGCCTAGCACACCACTGCGTCCCTTTTCCCCCTCGCCGCCTCTCAAATCGCTTTGTCCCCTGCGCCTTGCTGCCTAGCAAAGCGCTGTGTCCCTCCCCCCCCCGCCGCCTGGCAAACGGCTGCCTCCTTCGGCACGTCGGCGTGTCGGCACCTCGCTGCCTAGCAAATTGCCGTGTCCCTTCACCACCTCGCCGACTAGCACACTGCTGTGACCCTCGCCACCTAGCAAAGCAGCGCCTGCCTTCGCTGCCTTGCCACCTAAGAAAGCGCGGCATCCCTTTTCGCCCTCACCACCTAGCAAAGCGCCGTGTCCCTTCGCCGCCTCCCAAATCGCTTTGTCCCTTCGCCGCATCGCCGCATAGCAAAGCGCTGCCTCCCTTCACCGCCTTGCCGCCTAGCAAAGCGTTGTCTGCCTTCGCCGCCTAGCAAAGCTCCGCGTCCTGTGGCCGTCAAGCAAAGCACCGTGTTCCTCCGGCGCCTAGCAAAGAACTGCCTGCATTTGACGCCTCGACACCTAGCCAAGCGCCGCGTCCACTCGCCACCTCGCCGCCTCGCCACCGCTGAGTCCCTTTTCCCCCTCACCGCCTCTCAAATCGCTTTGTCCCCTCGCACCTCGCTGCCTACCAAAGCACTGCGTCCCTCCCCCCCTCGCCACCTGGCAAAGCGCTGCATCCCTTCGCCACCTCGCTGCTTAGCAAACGCCGTTTTAGCGCCAAAGGGACACAGCGCTTTTCTAGGCGGCAAAGGCACGTGGCGCTTTGCTAAGGCACGAGGCAGCGAAGCCAAAAAGTGATTTGGTAGTCATCGACGGCATATGGCGCTTTGCTAGGCAGTGAGGCGGCGAAGGCACACAGCGCTTTGCTCAGTGTCGAGGAGTCGAAGGCAAGCAGTGCTTTGCTAGGAGCCGAAGGAACATGGCGCTTTGCTGGGCGGCCACAGGACGCAGAGCTTTGCTAGGCGGCGAAGGGACGCGGCACTTTGCTAGGCAGCGAGGGCAAAAAGGCATGCAGCGCTTTCTTAGGCGGCGAAGGCACGTGCTGCTTTGCTAGGCGGCGAGGGTCACAGCGGTTTGCTAGTTGGCGAGGCGGTGAAGAGATACAGCAATTTGCTAGGCGGCGAGGTGCTGAGGCGCCGAAGGAGGCAGCCGTTTGCCAGGCGGTGGGGAGGAGGGAGGCAACACTTTGCTAGGCAGCAAGGCGCAAGGGGACGAAGCAATTTGAGAGGCCGTGAGGGGGAAATGGGACGCAGCGGTGTGCTAGGTGGCAAGGCGGCGAGCGGACATGGCACTTTGCTAGGCGGCAAGGCGGCGAAGGCACGCGGCACTTTTCGAGGTGGCGAAGGGACATGTTGCTTTCCTTGGCGGTGAGGCGGTGAACATACGCGTTGCTTTGCTAGGCGGCAAAGGAACAAGGCACTTTCCTAGGCGGCGATGGGAGGCGATGATTTGCTAGGCAGCGAGGCAGCAAAGGGACGAAGCAATTTGGGAGGAAGCGAACGGACACGGCGATTTGGTAGGCAGCAAGGTGGCGAAGGCACGCGGTGCTTTGCTTGGCGGCGAGGAGGCGAAAGGACACGGCACTTTGCTAAGCAGGAGGCGACAAAAGCACGCAGCGATTTGGTCGGCGGCGAAGGGACGCAGTGCTTTGCTAGGCGGCGAGGCGGTGAAGGGACGAAGCGATTTGCTCTGCGCTGATTCGCTACCTCGCAGAAGAACTAACCACTGTGGATGTTGGCTGTCTCACAAACAAGCACACCGCTGCGTCTGTTCGCTGCCTCGCCAGCTAACAAAGTGCTGCGTCGCTTCCCTTCTAGGCGAAGAAGCAAACCACGGAGTCGCTACACCACCTGCTGGACAAGCAAAGTGCTGCGTCTCTTCGCTGCTTCGCCGAATAACTAGCCACTGTGGATGTTCTCTGTCTCACAAACAAGCAGGTGATGAATCTGTTCGCTGCCTCGCCAACAAGCAAACCGCAGCGTCTCTTCGCCGCCTCCCACATTGAGTAACCACTGTGCATGTTCGCTGTCTCACCAACAAGCAGACTGCTGCGTCTCTTCGCTGCCTCGCAAAAGAGCACATCACTGCGTCTATTGGCCGACTCACAAAAAAGCAAAGCACGGCCGCTCTTCCCTGCCTCACCAGCAAGCAAACCGCTCGATCTCTTCGCTGCCTCGCCAGCTGACTAACCGCTGCGTCTCTTCGTTCCCTCGCAGACTAGCTGACCTCGGCGTCTGCTCGCTGCCTCACAAACTAAGGAACCGCTGTGTCTCTTCCCCTCCTCGCCAGCAAGCAAACCACTGTGTCTCTTCAATTCCGCGTGATAAAGCAAACCGTGGCACCGCTACGCCACCTGGCGAACTAATCAATGACTGCGTCTCTTCACAGCCTCGCAGACGAGCAAACTGTTGCGTCTGTTCGCCACCTCGTGCACTAACCAACCGCTGCGTCTCTTTGATGCCTGGCAAAAGAAGGAACTACTGCATCTCTTGCCACCTTGCGAACAAGCAGTCCGCTGCGTCTATTCGAGGCATTGCGAACAAGCAGCGGGCAGAATCTGTTCACCGCTTCACCAACAAGCAAACTGCAGTGTCTCATTGCCGCCTGGTGAACAAGCACACCGCTGCATCTCTTCGCTGCCTCACAAACTAACTGCTGCGTGTCTTGCCCTCCTCACGAACTAGCAAAGTGCTGCGTCTGTTCGCTTCCATGTGAAAAAGTGAACCACGATGCCTCTACGCCACCTGGTGGACAAGCAAAGTGCTGCGTCTCTTCGCTGCCCGGCAAACTAACTAGTCACTGCATCTCTTCCCCTCCTCACAAATAAGCACACCTCTGCGTCTCCCCGCTGCTTCGCCAACTAGCAAACCACTGCACCTCTTCATCGCCTAGCAAACTAACTCAACGCTCTGTCTGTTCGCTGCCTTGCTATAAAACAAACCACGGTGACACTTCGCTGCCACACGAAGAAGCAAACTGCGATGTCTGTTCACTGCCTGGCGAACACGCAGACCGCTGCAGCTATTCACCGCATCACCAACTAACTAACAACTGAGTCTCTTCCCTGCCTCGCAAACTACCTAACCAATACATCTGACCACTGCCTAAGGAATAAGCAGACCGCTGCGTCTCTTCGCTGCCTCGCAGGAAAGCACATCACTGCATCTATTCGCCCACTCACAAAAAAGCAAACCGTGGCAGCTCTTCCCTACCTCACAAACAAGCAAACCGCTCTGTCTCTTCACTGCCTGGCAAACTAAGGAACTGATGCGACCCTTTGCCGCCTACAAAAGCACTGCGTCCCTCCGCCGCCTCGCCAGCTAACAAAGCACCGCGTCTGCTCGTGGCCTCGCACACTGCTGCGTCCCTTTCCCACCCCCCACTCTCAAATCGCTTTGTCCTCTCGCGCTTGCCGTCTACCAAAGCGCTGCGTCCCTCCCCCCCTCGCCGCCTGGCAAACGGCTGCGTCCTTCACCGCGTTGGCGCCTCACGGCATCGCAGCCTAGCAAAGCACTGCGTGCCTTCGCCACCTGGCAAAGCAGCGCGTGCCTTCGCCGCCTCACCGCCTAAGAAAGCGTGGTGTCCCTTTTGGCCCTCATCGCCTCCCAAAGCACCGTGTCCCTTCGCTGCTTCCCAAATTGCTTCGTCCCTTCACCGCATCACCGCATAGCAAAGCGCTGCCTCCCTTCACCGCCTCGCCGCCTAGCAAAGTGTTGTCTGCCTTCGCCGCCTAGCAAAGCTCCGCGTCCTGTGGCCGCCAAGCAAAGCGCCATGTTCCTCCGGGGCCTAGCAAAGAACTGCCTGTGTTCGACGCCTCGACGCCTAGCAAAGTGCCGCGTGCGGTCGGCGCCTCGCCGCCTAGCCCAGCGCTGAGTCCCTTTTCCCCCTCTCACCGCCTCTTAAATCGCTTCATCCCCTCGCGCCTTGCCACCTAGCAAAGCGCTGCATCCCTCCCCCCGCCCCACCGCCTGGCAAACGGCTGCCTCCTTCGGCGCGTCGGTGCCTCGCTGCCTCACTGCCTAGCAAATTGCCGTGTCCCTTCACCGCCTCGCCCACTAGCACACCGCTGTGACCCTCGCCGCCTAGCAAAGCAGCGTGTGCCTTCACCGCCTAGCAAAGCTCTGCGTCCTGTCACTGCCAATCAAAGTGCCGTGTTCCTTTGCCACCTACCAAAGCACTGTGTGCCTTCACCACCTCGCCGTATAGCAAAGCATTGTGTCCCAAAGCAGCCTTGCCACCTAGCAAGCGCCGCCTCCCTTTCCCGTGTCGGCGCCTCACCCCCTCGCCGCCTAGCAAAGCGCTGCCTCCCTTTGCCAGCTCGCCGCCTAGCAAAGCGTCATCTCCCTTCACTGCCTAGCAAAGCTCCGCATCCTGTGGCCGCCAAGCAAAGCGCCGTGTTCCTTCGGCTCCTAGCAAAGCACTGCCTGCCTTCGACTCCTCAACGCCTAGCAAAGCGCTGCGTGCCTTCGCCACCTCGCCGCCTAGCAAAGTGCCCTATGCTGTTGATGACTACCAAATCACTCCGTGGCTTCGCTGCCTCGTGCCTTAGCAAAGCACCACGTGCCTTCATCGCCTACAAAAGCGCTGTATCCCTTCAGCGCTCATACAGCGCTCCTAAGCAGCGAGGCGGCAAAGGGACTCAGCGCTTTGCCAGGCGGCGAGGGGGGGAGGGACGCAGCGCTTTCGTAGGCAGCAAGGCGCAAGGGGACGAAGCGATTTGAGAGGCGGTGAGAGGGGGGAAAGGGACGCAGCTCTGTGCTAGGCGGGGAGGCGCCGACCGCACGCGGCGCTTTGCTAGGCGTCGAGGCGTCGAACGCAGGCAATTCTTTGCTAGGCGCTAGAGGAAAACGATGCTTTGCTTTTTGACGATGGGACGCGGAGCTTTGCTAGGCGGTGAAGGGAGACGATGCTTTGCTGGGCAGCGAGGAGGCGAAGGGAGGCACCGCTTTGCTAGGCGGCGAGGTGCCGCCGCGCTGACGTGGGGAAGGGACACGGTGCTTGCTAGGCGGCGAAGCTGATTTGGGACACGACGCTTTGGTAGGCGGCGAGGCAGCGAAGGCACGCAGTGCTTTGCTAGACGCCGAAGGAACACAGCGCTTTGCTAGGCGAGGATAGGATGCGGAGCTCTGCTAGACGGCCAGGCTGCGAAGGGACTGGGTGCTTTGTTAGGCAGAGAAGGGAGACAGTGCTTTGCTAGGCGGCGAGGCAGCGAGGGGACGACACGATTGGGGAGACGGCGAAGGGACACGGCGCTTGCTTTGGCGGCGAGGGCAAAAAGGGACGCAGCACTTTCTTAGGCGGCGAGGCGGCGAAGGCACGCGCTGCTTTGCTAGGCGCCGAAGGAACACGGCACTTTGCTTGGTGGCAACAGCACGCGAAGCTTTGCTAGGCAAAGAAGGAACACATTGGTTTGCTTTTTGGTGATGGCACGCGGAGCTTTGCTAGGCGGCGACATGGCGAAGGCACGCAGTGCTGTAGGAGGTGGCGAGGGCACACAGCGCTTTGCCAGGCGGAGAGACAGAGAAGGCACGCGCTGCTTTGCTAGGCGCCGAAGGCACGCAGCGCTTCCTTCGTTTGCGAGGCAGCGAAGAGATGGAGCGCTTTGCTTCTTGGCCAGGCAGCGAACAGGCGCCGTGCTTTGCTTTCTGCCACTCAGCGAATACACGCAGCGCTCTGCTTTTTGGCGAGGCACTGAACAGATGCAGCGTTTAGTTTGCGAGGCGGCCAAGAGACGCGGCGCTTTGCATGCTGGCGAGGCGGCGAGCAGATCGAGTGCTTTGCTTGTTGGCGAGGCAGCGAAGAGATGCAGCAGTCTCCTTGTTTGTGACACAGCGACCATGCCCAGTGCTTGCTCTTTGTGCGAGGCAGCGAAGAGATGCAGCACTTTGCTTGTGCACCAGGTGGCGCAGTGGCATGGCGGATGACTTTTTCGCCTGGAGGCGAAGCGAGGCAGCACTTTGTTAGTTGGCGAGGCAGCGAAGAGACGCAGCAGGCTGCTTGTTTGTGAGACAGCCAACATGCACAGTGGTTAGCTCTTGTGCGAGGCAGCGAATGAGGGCAGAGCAAATCGCTTTGTGCGTTCGCCGCCTCACTGCCTAGCAAAGCGTCGTCTGCCTTGGGCGCCTAGCAAAGCTGCGCGTGCCGTCGCCGTCAAGCAAAGCGCCGTGTTCCTTGGGCGCCTAGCAAAGAAGTGCCTGCGTTCGGCGCCTCGCCGCATTGCAGCCTAGCAAAGCGCTGCGTGCCTTCGGCGGCTGGCAAAGCAGCGCGTGCCTTCGCCGCCTCACACACCGCGTTGTGCCTTCGGCGCCTGGCAAAGCAGCGCGTGCCTTCGCCGCCTGGCCTCCTAAGAAAGCGCTGCGTGCCTTCTCGCCCTCGCCGCCTAGCAAAGCGCCGTGTCCCTTCGCCGCCTACAAAGCGCCCTGTTCCTTCGGCGCCTAGCAAAGCAGCGCGTGCCTTCGCCGCCTAAGAAAGCGCTGCGTGCCTTTTCGCCCTCGCCGCCCAACAAAGCGCCCTGTCCCTTCACCGCCTCCCGAACCGCTTCGTCCCTTCGCCGCCTCGCCGCCTAGCAAAGCGCTGCTTGCCTTCGCCGCCTCACACACCGCTGCGTCCCTTCGCCGCCTCGCCGCTTAGCAAACGCCGTGGGAGCGCCGAAGGCACACGGCGCTTTTGTAGGCGCCGAAGGCACGTGGCGCTTTGCTAAGGCACGAGGCAGCGAAGGCACGCAGCCATTTGATCGTGCTCGACGGGCTAGGGCGCCTTGCCAGGCGGCGAGGCGGCGAAGGCACGCAGCGCTTTGCCAGGCGCCCAGGGACGCAGCGCTCGGCGAGGGCACGCAGTGCTTTGCCAGGCGCCGAAGGCACTCAGCGCTTTGCCAGGCGCCGAAGGCACGCAGCGCTCTAGCAGGCGGCGAGGGCACGCAGTGCTTTGCTAGGCGGCGAGCGGACGTGGAACTTTGCTAGGCAGCGAAGGCTGAGGACGCTTTGCTAGGCGCTTTGCTAGGCGGCGAAGGCACGAAGCGATTTGGGAGGCGGCGAAGGCACACGGCGCTTTGCTAGGCGGCGAGGGCGAGAAGGCACGCAGCGCTTTCTGAGGCGGCCAGGCGGCGAAGGCACGCGCTGCTTTGCTAGGCGCCGAAGGCACGCAGCGCTTCCTTCGTTTGCGAGGCAGCGAAGAGATGGAGCGCTTTGCTTGTTGGCCAGGCAGCGAAGAGGCGCCGTGCTTTGCTTTCTGCCACTCAGCGAATACACGCAGCGCTCTGCTTTTTGGCGAGGCAGTGAACAGATGCAGCGTTTAGTTTGCGAGGCGGCCAAGAGACGCGGCGCTTTGCATGCTGGCGAGGCGGCGAGCAGATCGAGTGCTTTGCTTGTTGGCGAGGCAGCGAAGAGATGCAGCAGTCTCCTTGTTTGTGACACAGCGACCATGCCCAGTGCTTGCTCTTTGTGCGAGGCAGCGAAGAGATGCAGCACTTTGCTTGTGCACCAGGTGGCGCAGTGGCATGGCGGATGACTTTTTCGCCTGGAGGCGAAGCGAGGCAGCACTTTGTTAGTTGGCGAGGCAGCGAAGAGACGCAGCAGGCTGCTTGTTTGTGAGACAGCCAACATGCACAGTGGTTAGCTCTTGTGCGAGGCAGCGAATGAGGGCAGAGCAAATCGCTTTGTGCGTTCGCCGCCTCGCTGCCTAGCAAAGCGTCGTCTGCCTTGGGCGCCTAGCAAAGCTGCGCGTGCCGTCGCCGTCAAGCAAAGCGCCATGTTCCTTGGGCGCCTAGCAAAGAAGTGCCTGCGTTCGGCGCCTCGCCGCATTGCAGCCTAGCAAAGCGCTGCGTGCCTTCGGCGGCTGGCAAAGCAGTGCGTGCCTTCGCCGCCTCACACACCGCGTTGTGCCTTCGGCGCCTGGCAAAGCAGCGCGTGCCTTCGCCGCCTGGCCTCCTAAGAAAGCGCTGCGTGCCTTCTCGCCCTCGCCGCCTAGCAAAGCGCCGTGTCCCTTCGCCGCCTACAAAGCGCCCTGTTCCTTCGGCGCCTAGCAAAGCAGCGCGTGCCTTCGCCGCCTAAGAAAGCGCTGCGTGCCTTTTCGCCCTCGCCGCCCAACAAAGCGCCCTGTCCCTTCACCGCCTCCCGAACCGCTTCGTCCCTTCGCCGCCTAGCAAAGCGCTGCTTGCCTTCGCCGCCTCACACACCGCTGCGTCCCTTCGCCGCCTCGCCGCTTAGCAAACGCCGTGGGAGCGCCGAAGGCACACGGCGCTTTTGTAGGCGCCGAAGGCACGTGGCGCTTTGCTAAGCACCGAGGCAGCGAAGGCACGCAGCCATTTGATCGTGCTCGACGGGCTAGGGCGCCTTGCTAGGCGGCGAGGCGGCGAAGGCACGCAGCGCTTTGCCAGGCGCCCAGGGACGCAGCGCTCGGCGAGGGCACGCAGTGCTTTGCCAGGCGCCGAAGGCACTCAGCGCTTTGCCAGGCGCCGAAGGCACGCAGCGCCCTAGCAGGCGGCGAGGGCACACAGTGCTTTGCTAGGCGGCGAGCGGACGTGGAGCTTTGCTAGGCAGCGAAGGCTGAGGACGCTTTGCTAGGCGCTTTGCTAGGCGGCGAAGGCACGAAGCGATTTGGGAGGCGGCGAAGGCACACGGCGCTTTGCTAGGCGGCGAGGGCGAGAAGGCACGCAGCGCTTTCTGAGGCGGCGAGGCGGCGAAGGCATGCGCTGCTTTGCTAGGCGCCGAAGGCACTCAGCGCTTTGCCAGGCGCCGAAGGCACGCAGCGCTTTGCCAGGCGCCCAGGGACGCAGCGCTCGGCGAGGGCACGCAGTGCTTTGCCAGCCGCCGAAGGCACGCAGCGCTTTGCCAGGCGCCGAAGGCACGCAGCGCTCTAGCAGGCGGCGAGGGCACACAGTGCTTTGCTAGGCGTCGAGCGGACGTGGAGCTTTGCTAGGCAGCGAAGGCTGAGGACGCTTTGCTAGGCGCTTTGCTAGGCGGCGAAGGCACGAAGCGATTTGGGAGGCGGCGAAGGCACACGGCGCTTTGCTAGGCGGCGAGGGCGAGAAGGCACGCAGCGCTTTCTGAGGCGGCGAGGCGGCGAAGGCATGCGCTGCTTTGCTAGGCGCCGAAGGCACGCAGCGCTTCCTTCGTTTGCGAGGCAGCGAAGAGATGGAGCGCTTTGCTTGTTGGCCAGGCAGCGAAGAGGCGCCGTGCTTTGCTTTCTGCCACTCAGCGAATACACGCAGCGCTCTGCTTTTTGGCGAGGCACTGAACAGATGCAGCGTTTAGTTTGCGAGGCGGCCAAGAGACGCGGCGCTTTGCATGCTGGCGAGGCGGCGAGCAGATCGAGTGCTTTGCTTGTTGGCGAGGCAGCGAAGAGATGCAGCGGTTTGCTTGTTGGCGAGGCAGCGAAGAGATTCAGCAGTCTCCTTGTTTGTGACACAGCGACCATGCCCAGTGCTTGCTCTTTGTGCGAGGCAGCGAAGAGATGCAGCACTTTGCTTGTGCACCAGGTGGCGCAGTGGCATGGCGGATGACTTTTTCGCCTGGAGGCGAAGCGAGGCAGCACTTTGTTAGTTGGCGAGGCAGCGAAGAGACGCAGCAGGCTGCTTGTTTGTGAGACAGCCAACATGCACAGTGGTTAGCTCTTGTGCGAGGCAGCGAATGAGGGCAGAGCAAATGGCTTTGTGCGTTCGCCGCCTCGCTGCCTAGCAAAGCGTCGTCTGCCTTGGGCGCCTAGCAAAGCTGCGCGTGCCGTCGCCGTCAAGCAAAGCGCCGTGTTCCTTGGGCGCCTAGCAAAGAAGTGCCTGCGTTCGGCGCCTCGCCGCATTGCAGCCTAGCAAAGCGCTGCGTGCCTTCGGCGGCTGGCAAAGCAGCGCGTGCCTTCGCCGCCTCACACACCGCGTTGTGCCTTCGGCGCCTGGCAAAGCAGCGCGTGCCTTCGCCGCCTGGCCTCCTAAGAAAGCGCTGCGTGCCTTCTCGCCCTCGCCGCCTAGCAAAGCGCCGTGTCCCTTCGCCGCCTACAAAGCGCCGTGTTCCTTCGGCGCCTAGCAAAGCAGCGCGTGCCTTCGCCGCCTAAGAAAGCGCTGCGTGCCTTTTCGCCCTCGCCGCCCAACAAAGCGCCCTGTCCCTTCACCGCCTCCCGAACCGCTTCGTCCCTTCGCCGCCTCGCCGCCCAGCAAAGCGCTGCTTGCCTTCGCCGCCTCACACACCGCTGCGTCCCTTCGCCGCCTCGCCGCTTAGCAAACGCCGTGGGAGCGCCGAAGGGACACGGCGCTTTTGTAGGCGCCGAAGGCACGTGGCGCTTTGCTAAGCACCGAGGCAGCGAAGGCACGCAGCGATTTGAGAGCCGTCGACGGGCTCGGGCGCCTTGCTAGGCGGCGAGGCGGCGAAGGCACGCAGCGCTTTGCCAGGCGCCCAGGGACGCAGCGCTCGGCGAGGGCACGCAGTGCTTTGCCAGGCGCCGAAGGCACTCAGCGCTTTGCCAGGCGCCGAAGGCACGCAGCGCCCTAGCAGGCGGCGAGGGCACACAGTGCTTTGCTAGGCGGCGAGCGGACGTGGAGCTTTGCTAGGCAGCGAAGGCTGAGGACGCTTTGCTAGGCGCTTTGCTAGGCGGCCAAGGCACGAAGCGATTTGGGAGGCGGCGAAGGCACACGGCGCTTTGCTAGGCGGCGAGGGCGAGAAGGCACGCAGCGCTTTCTGAGGCGGCCAGGCGGCGAAGGCACGCGCTGCTTTGCTAGGCGCCGAAGGCACGCAGCGCTTCCTTCGTTTGCGAGGCAGCGAAGAGATGGAGCGCTTTGCTTGTTGGCCAGGCAGCGAACAGGCGCCGTGCTTTGCTTTCTGCCACTCAGCGAATACACGCAGCGCTCTGCTTTTTGGCGAGGCAGTGAACAGATGCAGCGTTTAGTTTGCGATGCGGCCAAGATACGCGGCGCTTTGCATGCTGGCGAGGCGGCGAGCAGATCGAGTGCTTTGCTTGTTGGTGAGGCAGCGAAGAGATGCAGCGGTTTGCTTGTTGGCGAGGCAGCGAAGAGATTCAGCAGTCTCCTTGTTTGTGACACAGCGACCATGCCCAGTGCTTGCTCTTTGTGCGAGGCAGCGAAGAGATGCAGCACTTTGCTTGTGCACCAGGTGGCGCAGTGGCATGGCGGATGACTTTTTCGCCTGGAGGCGAAGCGAGGCAGCACTTTGTTAGTTGGCGAGGCAGCGAAGAGACGCAGCAGGCTGCTTGTTTGTGAGACAGCCAACATGCACAGTGGTTAGCTCTTGTGCGAGGCAGCGAATGAGGGCAGAGCAAATGGCTTTGTGCGTTCGCCGCCTCGCTGCCTAGCAAAGCGTCGTCTGCCTTGGGCGCCTAGCAAAGCTGCGCGTGCCGTCGCCGTCAAGCAAAGCGCCGTGTTCCTTGGGCGCCTAGCAAAGAAGTGCCTGCGTTGGGCGCCTCGCCGCATTGCAGCCTAGCAAAGCGCTGCGTGCCTTCGGCGGCTGGCAAAGCAGTGCGTGCCTTCGCCGCCTCACACACCGCGTTGTGCCTTCGGCGCCTGGCAAAGCAGCGCGTGCCTTCGCCGCCTGGCCTCCTAAGAAAGCGCTGCGTGCCTTCTCGCCCTCGCCGCCTAGCAAAGCGCCGTGTCCCTTCGCCGCCTACAAAGCGCCGTGTTCCTTCGGCGCCTAGCAAAGCAGCGCGTGCCTTCGCCGCCTAAGAAAGCGCTGCGTGCCTTTTCGCCCTCGCCGCCCAACAAAGCGCCCTGTCCCTTCACCGCCTCCCGAACCGCTTCGTCCCTTCGCCGCCTCGCCGCCTAGCAAAGCGCTGCTTGCCTTCGCCGCCTCACACACCGCTGCGTCCCTTCGCCGCCTCGCCGCTTAGCAAACGCCGTGGGAGCGCCGAAGGGACACGGCGCTTTTGTAGGCGCCGAAGGCACGTGGCGCTTTGCTAAGCACCGAGGCAGCGAAGGCACGCAGCCATTTGATCGTGCTCGACGGGCTAGGGCGCCTTGCCAGGCGGCGAGGCGGCGAAGGCACGCAGCGCTTTGCCAGGCGCCCAGGGACGCAGCGCTCGGCGAGGGCACGCAGTGCTTTGCCAGGCGCCGAAGGCACTCAGCGCTTTGCCAGGCGCCGAAGGCACGCAGCGCTCTAGCAGGCGGCGAGGGCACGCAGTGCTTTGCTAGGCGGCGAGCGGACGTGGAACTTTGCTAGGCAGCGAAGGCTGAGGACGCTTTGCTAGGCGCTTTGCTAGGCGGCGAAGGCACGAAGCGATTTGGGAGGCGGCGAAGGCACACGGCGCTTTGCTAGGCGGCGAGGGCGAGAAGGCACGCAGCGCTTTCTGAGGCGGCCAGGCGGCGAAGGCACGCGCTGCTTTGCTAGGCGCCGAAGGCACGCAGCGCTTCCTTCGTTTGCGAGGCAGCGAAGAGATGGAGCGCTTTGCTTGTTGGCCAGGCAGCGAAGAGGCGCCGTGCTTTGCTTTCTGCCACTCAGCGAATACACGCAGCGCTCTGCTTTTTGGCGAGGCAGTGAACAGATGCAGCGTTTAGTTTGCGAGGCGGCCAAGAGACGCGGCGCTTTGCATGCTGGCGAGGCGGCGAGCAGATCGAGTGCTTTGCTTGTTGGCGAGGCAGCGAAGAGATGCAGCAGTCTCCTTGTTTGTGACACAGCGACCATGCCCAGTGCTTGCTCTTTGTGCGAGGCAGCGAAGAGATGCAGCACTTTGCTTGTGCACCAGGTGGCGCAGTGGCATGGCGGATGACTTTTTCGCCTGGAGGCGAAGCGAGGCAGCACTTTGTTAGTTGGCGAGGCAGCGAAGAGACGCAGCAGGCTGCTTGTTTGTGAGACAGCCAACATGCACAGTGGTTAGCTCTTGTGCGAGGCAGCGAATGAGGGCAGAGCAAATCGCTTTGTGCGTTCGCCGCCTCGCTGCCTAGCAAAGCGTCGTCTGCCTTGGGCGCCTAGCAAAGCTGCGCGTGCCGTCGCCGTCAAGCAAAGCGCCATGTTCCTTGGGCGCCTAGCAAAGAAGTGCCTGCGTTCGGCGCCTCGCCGCATTGCAGCCTAGCAAAGCGCTGCGTGCCTTCGGCGGCTGGCAAAGCAGCGCGTGCCTTCGCCGCCTCACACACCGCGTTGTGCCTTCGGCGCCTGGCAAAGCAGCGCGTGCCTTCGCCGCCTGGCCTCCTAAGAAAGCGCTGCGTGCCTTCTCGCCCTCGCCGCCTAGCAAAGCGCCGTGTCCCTTCGCCGCCTACAAAGCGCCGTGTTCCTTCGGCGCCTAGCAAAGCAGCGCGTGCCTTCGCCGCCTAAGAAAGCGCTGCGTGCCTTTTCGCCCTCGCCGCCCAACAAAGCGCCCTGTCCCTTCACCGCCTCCCGAACCGCTTCGTCCCTTCGCCGCCTCGCCGCCCAGCAAAGCGCTGCTTGCCTTCGCCGCCTCACACACCGCTGCGTCCCTTCGCCGCCTCGCCGCTTAGCAAACGCCGTGGGAGCGCCGAAGGGACACGGCGCTTTTGTAGGCGCCGAAGGCACGTGGCGCTTTGCTAAGCACCGAGGCAGCGAAGGCACGCAGCGATTTGAGAGCCGTCGACGGGCTCGGGCGCCTTGCTAGGCGGCGAGGCGGCGAAGGCACGCAGCGCTTTGCCAGGCGCCCAGGGACGCAGCGCTCGGCGAGGGCACGCAGTGCTTTGCCAGGCGCCGAAGGCACTCAGCGCTTTGCCAGGCGCCGAAGGCACGCAGCGCCCTAGCAGGCGGCGAGGGCACACAGTGCTTTGCTAGGCGGCGAGCGGACGTGGAGCTTTGCTAGGCAGCGAAGGCTGAGGACGCTTTGCTAGGCGCTTTGCTAGGCGGCCAAGGCACGAAGCGATTTGGGAGGCGGCGAAGGCACACGGCGCTTTGCTAGGCGGCGAGGGCGAGAAGGCACGCAGCGCTTTCTGAGGCGGCCAGGCGGCGAAGGCACGCGCTGCTTTGCTAGGCGCCGAAGGCACGCAGCGCTTCCTTCGTTTGCGAGGCAGCGAAGAGATGGAGCGCTTTGCTTGTTGGCCAGGCAGCGAACAGGCGCCGTGCTTTGCTTTCTGCCACTCAGCGAATACACGCAGCGCTCTGCTTTTTGGCGAGGCAGTGAACAGATGCAGCGTTTAGTTTGCGATGCGGCCAAGATACGCGGCGCTTTGCATGCTGGCGAGGCGGCGAGCAGATCGAGTGCTTTGCTTGTTGGTGAGGCAGCGAAGAGATGCAGCGGTTTGCTTGTTGGCGAGGCAGCGAAGAGATTCAGCAGTCTCCTTGTTTGTGACACAGCGACCATGCCCAGTGCTTGCTCTTTGTGCGAGGCAGCGAAGAGATGCAGCACTTTGCTTGTGCACCAGGTGGCGCAGTGGCATGGCGGATGACTTTTTCGCCTGGAGGCGAAGCGAGGCAGCACTTTGTTAGTTGGCGAGGCAGCGAAGAGACGCAGCAGGCTGCTTGTTTGTGAGACAGCCAACATGCACAGTGGTTAGCTCTTGTGCGAGGCAGCGAATGAGGGCAGAGCAAATGGCTTTGTGCGTTCGCCGCCTCGCTGCCTAGCAAAGCGTCGTCTGCCTTGGGCGCCTAGCAAAGCTGCGCGTGCCGTCGCCGTCAAGCAAAGCGCCGTGTTCCTTGGGCGCCTAGCAAAGAAGTGCCTGCGTTGGGCGCCTCGCCGCATTGCAGCCTAGCAAAGCGCTGCGTGCCTTCGGCGGCTGGCAAAGCAGTGCGTGCCTTCGCCGCCTCACACACCGCGTTGTGCCTTCGGCGCCTGGCAAAGCAGCGCGTGCCTTCGCCGCCTGGCCTCCTAAGAAAGCGCTGCGTGCCTTCTCGCCCTCGCCGCCTAGCAAAGCGCCGTGTCCCTTCGCCGCCTACAAAGCGCCGTGTTCCTTCGGCGCCTAGCAAAGCAGCGCGTGCCTTCGCCGCCTAAGAAAGCGCTGCGTGCCTTTTCGCCCTCGCCGCCCAACAAAGCGCCCTGTCCCTTCACCGCCTCCCGAACCGCTTCGTCCCTTCGCCGCCTCGCCGCCTAGCAAAGCGCTGCTTGCCTTCGCCGCCTCACACACCGCTGCGTCCCTTCGCCGCCTCGCCGCTTAGCAAACGCCGTGGGAGCGCCGAAGGGACACGGCGCTTTTGTAGGCGCCGAAGGCACGTGGCGCTTTGCTAAGCACCGAGGCAGCGAAGGCACGCAGCCATTTGATCGTGCTCGACGGGCTAGGGCGCCTTGCCAGGCGGCGAGGCGGCGAAGGCACGCAGCGCTTTGCCAGGCGCCCAGGGACGCAGCGCTCGGCGAGGGCACGCAGTGCTTTGCCAGGCGCCGAAGGCACTCAGCGCTTTGCCAGGCGCCGAAGGCACGCAGCGCTCTAGCAGGCGGCGAGGGCACGCAGTGCTTTGCTAGGCGGCGAGCGGACGTGGAACTTTGCTAGGCAGCGAAGGCTGAGGACGCTTTGCTAGGCGCTTTGCTAGGCGGCGAAGGCACGAAGCGATTTGGGAGGCGGCGAAGGCACACGGCGCTTTGCTAGGCGGCGAGGGCGAGAAGGCACGCAGCGCTTTCTGAGGCGGCCAGGCGGCGAAGGCACGCGCTGCTTTGCTAGGCGCCGAAGGCACGCAGCGCTTCCTTCGTTTGCGAGGCAGCGAAGAGATGGAGCGCTTTGCTTGTTGGCCAGGCAGCGAAGAGGCGCCGTGCTTTGCTTTCTGCCACTCAGCGAATACACGCAGCGCTCTGCTTTTTGGCGAGGCAGTGAACAGATGCAGCGTTTAGTTTGCGAGGCGGCCAAGAGACGCGGCGCTTTGCATGCTGGCGAGGCGGCGAGCAGATCGAGTGCTTTGCTTGTTGGCGAGGCAGCGAAGAGATGCAGCAGTCTCCTTGTTTGTGACACAGCGACCATGCCCAGTGCTTGCTCTTTGTGCGAGGCAGCGAAGAGATGCAGCACTTTGCTTGTGCACCAGGTGGCGCAGTGGCATGGCGGATGACTTTTTCGCCTGGAGGCGAAGCGAGGCAGCACTTTGTTAGTTGGCGAGGCAGCGAAGAGACGCAGCAGGCTGCTTGTTTGTGAGACAGCCAACATGCACAGTGGTTAGCTCTTGTGCGAGGCAGCGAATGAGGGCAGAGCAAATCGCTTTGTGCGTTCGCCGCCTCGCTGCCTAGCAAAGCGTCGTCTGCCTTGGGCGCCTAGCAAAGCTGCGCGTGCCGTCGCCGTCAAGCAAAGCGCCATGTTCCTTGGGCGCCTAGCAAAGAAGTGCCTGCGTTCGGCGCCTCGCCGCATTGCAGCCTAGCAAAGCGCTGCGTGCCTTCGGCGGCTGGCAAAGCAGCGCGTGCCTTCGCCGCCTCACACACCGCGTTGTGCCTTCGGCGCCTGGCAAAGCAGCGCGTGCCTTCGCCGCCTGGCCTCCTAAGAAAGCGCTGCGTGCCTTCTCGCCCTCGCCGCCTAGCAAAGCGCCGTGTCCCTTCGCCGCCTACAAAGCGCCCTGTTCCTTCGGCGCCTAGCAAAGCAGCGCGTGCCTTCGCCGCCTAAGAAAGCGCTGCGTGCCTTTTCGCCCTCGCCGCCCAACAAAGCGCCCTGTCCCTTCACCGCCTCCCGAACCGCTTCGTCCCTTCGCCGCCTAGCAAAGCGCTGCTTGCCTTCGCCGCCTCACACACCGCTGCGTCCCTTCGCCGCCTCGCCGCTTAGCAAACGCCGTGGGAGCGCCGAAGGCACACGGCGCTTTTGTAGGCGCCGAAGGCACGTGGCGCTTTGCTAAGCACCGAGGCAGCGAAGGCACGCAGCCATTTGATCGTGCTCGACGGGCTAGGGCGCCTTGCCAGGCGGCGAGGCGGCCAAGGCACGCAGCGCTTTGCCAGGCGCCCAGGGACGCAGCGCTCGGCGAGGGCACGCAGTGCTTTGCCAGGCGCCGAAGGCACTCAGCGCTTTGCGAGGCGCCGAAGGCACGCAGCGCTCTAGCAGGCGGCGAGGGCACACAGTGCTTTGCTAGGCGGCGAGCGGACGTGGAGCTTTGCTAGGCAGCGAAGGCTGAGGACGCTTTGCTAGGCGCTTTGCTAGGCGGTGAAGGCACGAAGCGATTTGGGAGGCGGCGAAGGCACACGGCGCTTTGCTAGGCGGCGAGGGCGAGAAGGCACGCAGCGCTTTCTTAGGCGGCCAGGCGGCCAAGGCACGCGCTGCTTTGCTAGGCACCGAAGGCACGCAGCGCTTCCTTCGTTTGCGAGGCAGCGAAGAGATGGAGCGCTTTGCTTGTTGGCCAGGCAGCGAACAGGCGCCGTGCTTTGCTTTCTGCCACTCAGCGAATACACGCAGCGCTCTGCTTTTTGGCGAGGCAGTGAACAGATGCAGCGTTTAGTTTGCGAGGCGGCCAAGAGACGCGGCGCTTTGCATGCTGGCGAGGCGGCGAGCAGATCGAGTGCTTTGCTTGTTGGCGAGGCAGCGAAGAGATGCAGCAGTCTCCTTGTTTGTGACACAGCGACCATGCCCAGTGCTTGCTCTTTGTGCGAGGCAGCGAAGAGATGCAGCACTTTGCTTGTGCACCAGGTGGCGCAGTGGCATGGCGGATGACTTTTTCGCCTGGAGGCGAAGCGAGGCAGCACTTTGTTAGTTGGCGAGGCAGCGAAGAGACGCAGCAGGCTGCTTGTTTGTGAGACAGCCAACATGCACAGTGCTTAGCTCTTGTGCGAGGCGGCGAATGAGGGCAGAGCAAATGGCTTTGTGCGTTCGCCGCCTCGCTGCCTAGCAAAGCGTCGTCTGCCTTGGGCGCCTAGCAAAGCTGCGCGTGCCGTCGCCGTCAAGCAAAGCGCCGTGTTCCTTGGGCGCCTAGCAAAGAAGTGCCTGCGTTCGGCGCCTCGCCGCATTGCAGCCTAGCAAAGCGCTGCGTGCCTTCGGCGGCTGGCAAAGCAGTGCGTGCCTTCGCCGCCTCACACACCGCGTTGTGCCTTCGGCGCCTGGCAAAGCAGCGCGTGCCTTCGCCGCCTGGCCTCCTAAGAAAGCGCTGCGTGCCTTCTCGCCCTCGCCGCCTAGCAAAGCGCCGTGTCCCTTCGCCGCCTACAAAGCGCCGTGTTCCTTCGGCGCCTAGCAAAGCAGCGCGTGCCTTCGCCGCCTAAGAAAGCGCTGCGTGCCTTTTCGCCCTCGCCGCCCAACAAAGCGCCCTGTCCCTTCACCGCCTCCCGAACCGCTTCGTCCCTTCGCCGCCTCGCCGCCTAGCAAAGCGCTGCTTGCCTTCGCCGCCTCACACACCGCTGCGTCCCTTCGCCGCCTCGCCGCTTAGCAAACGCCGTGGGAGCGCCGAAGGGACACGGCGCTTTTGTAGGCGCCGAAGGCACGTGGCGCTTTGCTAAGGCACGAGGCAGCGAAGGCACGCAGCCATTTGATCGTGCTCGACGGGCTAGGGCGCCTTGCTAGGCGGCGAGGCGGCGAAGGCACGCAGCGCTTTGCCAGGCGCCCAGGGACGCAGCGCTCGGCGAGGGCACGCAGTGCTTTGCCAGGCGCCGAAGGCACTCAGCGCTTTGCCAGGCGCCGAAGGCACGCAGCGCCCTAGCAGGCGGCGAGGGCACACAGTGCTTTGCTAGGCGGCGAGCGGACGTGGAGCTTTGCTAGGCAGCGAAGGCTGAGGACGCTTTGCTAGGCGCTTTGCTAGGCGGCGAAGGCACGAAGCGATTTGGGAGGCGGCGAAGGCACACGGCGCTTTGCTAGGCGGCGAGGGCGAGAAGGCACGCAGCGCTTTCTGAGGCGGCGAGGCGGCGAAGGCATGCGCTGCTTTGCTAGGCGCCGAAGGCACTCAGCGCTTTGCCAGGCGCCGAAGGCACGCAGCGCTTTGCCAGGCGCCCAGGGACGCAGCGCTCGGCGAGGGCACGCAGTGCTTTGCCAGCCGCCGAAGGCACGCAGCGCTTTGCCAGGCGCCGAAGGCACGCAGCGCTCTAGCAGGCGGCGAGGGCACACAGTGCTTTGCTAGGCGTCGAGCGGACGTGGAGCTTTGCTAGGCAGCGAAGGCTGAGGACGCTTTGCTAGGCGCTTTGCTAGGCGGCGAAGGCACGAAGCGATTTGGGAGGCGGCGAAGGCACACGGCGCTTTGCTAGGCGGCGAGGGCGAGAAGGCACGCAGCGCTTTCTGAGGCGGCGAGGCGGCGAAGGCATGCGCTGCTTTGCTAGGCGCCGAAGGCACGCAGCGCTTCCTTCGTTTGCGAGGCAGCGAAGAGATGGAGCGCTTTGCTTGTTGGCCAGGCAGCGAACAGGCGCCGTGCTTTGCTTTCTGCCACTCAGCGAATACACGCAGCGCTCTGCTTTTTGGCGAGGCACTGAACAGATGCAGCGTTTAGTTTGCGAGGCGGCCAAGAGACGCGGCGCTTTGCATGCTGGCGAGGCGGCGAGCAGATCGAGTGCTTTGCTTGTTGGCGAGGCAGCGAAGAGATGCAGCGGTTTGCTTGTTGGCGAGGCAGCGAAGAGATTCAGCAGTCTCCTTGTTTGTGACACAGCGACCATGCACAGTGCTTGCTCTTTGTGCGAGGCAGCGAAGAGATGCAGCACTTTGCTTGTGCACCAGGTGGCGCAGTGGCATGGCGGATGACTTTTTCGCCTGGAGGCGAAGCGAGGCAGCACTTTGTTAGTTGGCGAGGCAGCGAAGAGACGCAGCAGGCTGCTTGTTTGTGAGACAGCCAACATGCACAGTGGTTAGCTCTTGTGCGAGGCAGCGAATGAGGGCAGAGCAAATGGCTTTGTGCGTTCGCCGCCTCGCTGCCTAGCAAAGCGTCGTCTGCCTTGGGCGCCTAGCAAAGCTGCGCGTGCCGTCGCCGTCAAGCAAAGCGCCGTGTTCCTTGGGCGCCTAGCAAAGAAGTGCCTGCGTTCGGCGCCTCGCCGCATTGCAGCCTAGCAAAGCGCTGCGTGCCTTCGGCGGCTGGCAAAGCAGTGCGTGCCTTCGCCGCCTCACACACCGCGTTGTGCCTTCGGCGCCTGGCAAAGCAGCGCGTGCCTTCGCCGCCTGGCCTCCTAAGAAAGCGCTGCGTGCCTTCTCGCCCTCGCCGCCTAGCAAAGCGCCGTGTCCCTTCGCCGCCTACAAAGCGCCGTGTTCCTTCGGCGCCTAGCAAAGCAGCGCGTGCCTTCGCCGCCTAAGAAAGCGCTGCGTGCCTTTTCGCCCTCGCCGCCCAACAAAGCGCCCTGTCCCTTCACCGCCTCCCGAACCGCTTCGTCCCTTCGCCGCCTCGCCGCCCAGCAAAGCGCTGCTTGCCTTCGCCGCCTCACACACCGCTGCGTCCCTTCGCCGCCTCGCCGCTTAGCAAACGCCGTGGGAGCGCCGAAGGGACACGGCGCTTTTGTAGGCGCCGAAGGCACGTGGCGCTTTGCTAAGCACCGAGGCAGCGAAGGCACGCAGCGATTTGAGAGCCGTCGACGGGCTCGGGCGCCTTGCTAGGCGGCGAGGCGGCGAAGGCACGCAGCGCTTTGCCAGGCGCCCAGGGACGCAGCGCTCGGCGAGGGCACGCAGTGCTTTGCCAGGCGCCGAAGGCACTCAGCGCTTTGCCAGGCGCCGAAGGCACGCAGCGCCCTAGCAGGCGGCGAGGGCACACAGTGCTTTGCTAGGCGGCGAGCGGACGTGGAGCTTTGCTAGGCAGCGAAGGCTGAGGACGCTTTGCTAGGCGCTTTGCTAGGCGGCGAAGGCACGAAGCGATTTGGGAGGCGGCGAAGGCACACGGCGCTTTGCTAGGCGGCGAGGGCGAGAAGGCACGCAGCGCTTTCTGAGGCGGCCAGGCGGCGAAGGCACGCGCTGCTTTGCTAGGCGCCGAAGGCACGCAGCGCTTCCTTCGTTTGCGAGGCAGCGAAGAGATGGAGCGCTTTGCTTGTTGGCCAGGCAGCGAAGAGGCGCCGTGCTTTGCTTTCTGCCACTCAGCGAATACACGCAGCGCTCTGCTTTTTGGCGAGGCACTGAACAGATGCAGCGTTTAGTTTGCGAGGCGGCCAAGAGACGCGGCGCTTTGCATGCTGGCGAGGCGGCGAGCAGATCGAGTGCTTTGCTTGTTGGTGAGGCAGCGAAGAGATGCAGCGGTTTGCTTGTTGGCGAGGCAGCGAAGAGATTCAGCAGTCTCCTTGTTTGTGACACAGCGACCATGCACAGTGCTTGCTCTTTGTGCGAGGCAGCGAAGAGATGCAGCACTTTGCTTGTGCACCAGGTGGCGCAGTGGCATGGCGGATGACTTTTTCGCCTGGAGGCGAAGCGAGGCAGCACTTTGTTAGTTGGCGAGGCAGCGAAGAGACGCAGCAGGCTGCTTGTTTGTGAGACAGCCAACATGCACAGTGGTTAGCTCTTGTGCGAGGCAGCGAATGAGGGCAGAGCAAATGGCTTTGTGCGTTCGCCGCCTCGCTGCCTAGCAAAGCGTCGTCTGCCTTGGGCGCCTAGCAAAGCTGCGCGTGCCGTCGCCGTCAAGCAAAGCGCCGTGTTCCTTGGGCGCCTAGCAAAGAAGTGCCTGCGTTGGGCGCCTCGCCGCATTGCAGCCTAGCAAAGCGCTGCGTGCCTTCGGCGGCTGGCAAAGCAGTGCGTGCCTTCGCCGCCTCACACACCGCGTTGTGCCTTCGGCGCCTGGCAAAGCAGCGCGTGCCTTCGCCGCCTGGCCTCCTAAGAAAGCGCTGCGTGCCTTCTCGCCCTCGCCGCCTAGCAAAGCGCCGTGTCCCTTCGCCGCCTACAAAGCGCCCTGTTCCTTCGGCGCCTAGCAAAGCAGCGCGTGCCTTCGCCGCCTAAGAAAGCGCTGCGTGCCTTTTCGCCCTCGCCGCCCAACAAAGCGCCCTGTCCCTTCACCGCCTCCCGAACCGCTTCGTCCCTTCGCCGCCTCGCCGCCTAGCAAAGCGCTGCTTGCCTTCGCCGCCTCACACACCGCTGCGTCCCTTCGCCGCCTCGCCGCTTAGCAAACGCCGTGGGAGCGCCGAAGGGACACGGCGCTTTTGTAGGCGCCGAAGGCACGTGGCGCTTTGCTAAGCACCGAGGCAGCGAAGGCACGCAGCCATTTGATCGTGCTCGACGGGCTAGGGCGCCTTGCTAGGCGGCGAGGCGGCGAAGGCACGCAGCGCTTTGCCAGGCGCCCAGGGACGGAGCGCTCGGCGAGGGCACGCAGTGCTTTGCCAGGCGCCGAAGGCACTCAGCGCTTTGCCAGGCGCCGAAGGCACGCAGCGCCCTAGCAGGCGGCGAGGGCACACAGTGCTTTGCTAGGCGGCGAGCCGACGTGGAGCTTTGCTAGGCAGCGAAGGCTGAGGACGCTTTGCTAGGCGCTTTGCTAGGCGGCCAAGGCACGAAGCGATTTGGGAGGCGGCGAAGGCACACGGCGCTTTGCTAGGCGGCGAGGGCGAGAAGGCACGCAGCGCTTTCTGAGGCGGCCAGGCGGCGAAGGCACGCGCTGCTTTGCTAGGCGCCGAAGGCACGCAGCGCTTCCTTCGTTTGCGAGGCAGCGAAGAGATGGAGCGCTTTGCTTGTTGGCCAGGCAGCGAAGAGGCGCCGTGCTTTGCTTTCTGCCACTCAGCGAATACACGCAGCGCTCTGCTTTTTGGCGAGGCACTGAACAGATGCAGCGTTTAGTTTGCGAGGCGGCCAAGAGACGCGGCGCTTTGCATGCTGGCGAGGCGGCGAGCAGATCGAGTGCTTTGCTTGTTGGCGAGGCAGCGAAGAGATGCAGCGGTTTGCTTGTTGGCGAGGCAGCGAAGAGATTCAGCAGTCTCCTTGTTTGTGACACAGCGACCATGCCCAGTGCTTGCTCTTTGTGCGAGGCAGCGAAGAGATGCAGCACTTTGCTTGTGCACCAGGTGGCGCAGTGGCATGGCGGATGACTTTTTCGCCTGGAGGCGAAGCGAGGCAGCACTTTGTTAGTTGGCGAGGCAGCGAAGAGACGCAGCAGGCTGCTTGTTTGTGAGACAGCCAACATGCACAGTGGTTAGCTCTTGTGCGAGGCAGCGAATGAGGGCAGAGCAAATGGCTTTGTGCGTTCGCCGCCTCGCTGCCTAGCAAAGCGTCGTCTGCCTTGGGCGCCTAGCAAAGCTGCGCGTGCCGTCGCCGTCAAGCAAAGCGCCGTGTTCCTTGGGCGCCTAGCAAAGAAGTGCCTGCGTTGGGCGCCTCGCCGCATTGCAGCCTAGCAAAGCGCTGCGTGCCTTCGGCGGCTGGCAAAGCAGTGCGTGCCTTCGCCGCCTCACACACCGCGTTGTGCCTTCGGCGCCTGGCAAAGCAGCGCGTGCCTTCGCCGCCTGGCCTCCTAAGAAAGCGCTGCGTGCCTTCTCGCCCTCGCCGCCTAGCAAAGCGCCGTGTCCCTTCGCCGCCTACAAAGCGCCGTGTTCCTTCGGCGCCTAGCAAAGCAGCGCGTGCCTTCGCCGCCTAAGAAAGCGCTGCGTGCCTTTTCGCCCTCGCCGCCCAACAAAGCGCCCTGTCCCTTCACCGCCTCCCGAACCGCTTCGTCCCTTCGCCGCCTCGCCGCCTAGCAAAGCGCTGCTTGCCTTCGCCGCCTCACACACCGCTGCGTCCCTTCGCCGCCTCGCCGCTTAGCAAACGCCGTGGGAGCGCCGAAGGGACACGGCGCTTTTGTAGGCGCCGAAGGCACGTGGCGCTTTGCTAAGGCACGAGGCAGCGAAGGCACGCAGCCATTTGATCGTGCTCGACGGGCTAGGGCGCCTTGCTAGGCGGCGAGGCGGCGAAGGCACGCAGCGCTTTGCCAGGCGCCCAGGGACGCAGCGCTCGGCGAGGGCACGCAGTGCTTTGCCAGGCGCCGAAGGCACTCAGCGCTTTGCCAGGCGTCGAAGGCACGCAGCGCCCTAGCAGGCGGCGAGGGCACACAGTGCTTTGCTAGGCGGCGAGCCGACGTGGAGCTTTGCTAGGCAGCGAAGGCTGAGGACGCTTTGCTAGGCGCTTTGCTAGGCGGCCAAGGCACGAAGCGATTTGGGAGGCGGCGAAGGCACACGGCGCTTTGCTAGGCGGCGAGGGCGAGAAGGCACGCAGCGCTTTCTGAGGCGGCCAGGCGGCCAAGGCACGCGCTGCTTTGCTAGGCGCCGAAGGCACGCAGCGCTTCCTTCGTTTGCGAGGCAGCGAAGAGATGGAGCGCTTTGCTTGTTGGCCAGGCAGCGAACAGGCGCCGTGCTTTGCTTTCTGCCACTCAGCGAATACACGCAGCGCTCTGCTTTTTGGCGAGGCACTGAACAGATGCAGCGTTTAGTTTGCGAGGCGGCCAAGAGACGCGGCGCTTTGCATGCTGGCGAGGCGGCGAGCAGATCGAGTGCTTTGCTTGTTGGCGAGGCAGCGAAGAGATGCAGCGGTTTGCTTGTTGGCGAGGCAGCGAAGAGATTCAGCAGTCTCCTTGTTTGTGACACAGCGACCATGCCCAGTGCTTGCTCTTTGTGCGAGGCAGCGAAGAGATGCAGCACTTTGCTTGTGCACCAGGTGGCGCAGTGGCATGGCGGATGACTTTTTCGCCTGGAGGCGAAGCGAGGCAGCACTTTGTTAGTTGGCGAGGCAGCGAAGAGACGCAGCAGGCTGCTTGTTTGTGAGACAGCCAACATGCACAGTGGTTAGCTCTTGTGCGAGGCAGCGAATGAGGGCAGAGCAAATGGCTTTGTGCGTTCGCCGCCTCGCTGCCTAGCAAAGCGTCGTCTGCCTTGGGCGCCTAGCAAAGCTGCGCGTGCCGTCGCCGTCAAGCAAAGCGCCGTGTTCCTTGGGCGCCTAGCAAAGAAGTGCCTGCGTTCGGCGCCTCGCCGCATTGCAGCCTAGCAAAGCGCTGCGTGCCTTCGGCGGCTGGCAAAGCAGTGCGTGCCTTCGCCGCCTCACACACCGCGTTGTGCCTTCGGCGCCTGGCAAAGCAGCGCGTGCCTTCGCCGCCTGGCCTCCTAAGAAAGCGCTGCGTGCCTTCTCGCCCTCGCCGCCTAGCAAAGCGCCGTGTCCCTTCGCCGCCTACAAAGCGCCCTGTTCCTTCGGCGCCTAGCAAAGCAGCGCGTGCCTTCGCCGCCTAAGAAAGCGCTGCGTGCCTTTTCGCCCTCGACGCCCAACAAAGCGCCCTGTCCCTTCACCGCCTCCCGAACCGCTTCGTCCCTTCGCCGCCTCGCCGCCTAGCAAAGCGCTGCTTGCCTTCGCCGCCTCACACACCGCTGCGTCCCTTCGCCGCCTCGCCGCTTAGCAAACGCCGTGGGAGCGCCGAAGGGACACGGCGCTTTTGTAGGCGCCGAAGGCACGTGGCGCTTTGCTAAGCACCGAGGCAGCGAAGGCACGCAGCCATTTGATCGTGCTCGACGGGCTAGGGCGCCTTGCTAGGCGGCGAGGCGGCGAAGGCACGCAGCGCTTTGCCAGGCGCCCAGGGACGCAGCGCTCGGCGAGGGCACGCAGTGCTTTGCCAGGCGCCGAAGGCACTCAGCGCTTTGCTAGGCGCCGAAGGCACGCAGCGCTTTGCCAGGCGCCCAGGGACGCAGCGCTCGGCGAGGGCACGCAGTGCTTTGCCAGGCGCCGAAGGCACTCAGCGCTTTGCCAGGCGCCGAAGGCACGCAGCGCTCTAGCAGGCGGCGAGGGCACACAGTGCTTTGCTAGGCGGCGAGCGGACGTGGAGCTTTGCTAGGCAGCGAAGGCTGAGGACGCTTTGCTAGGCGCTTTGCTAGGCGGCCAAGGCACGAAGCGATTTGGGAGGCGGCGAAGGCACACGGCGCTTTGCTAGGCGGCGAGGGCGAGAAGGCACGCAGCGCTTTCTGAGGCGGCCAGGCGGCGAAGGCACGCGCTGCTTTGCTAGGCGCCGAAGGCACGCAGCGCTTCCTTCGTTTGCGAGGCAGCGAAGAGATGGAGCGCTTTGCTTCTTGGCCAGGCAGCGAACAGGCGCCGTGCTTTGCTTTCTGCCACTCAGCGAATACACGCAGCGCTCTGCTTTTTGGCGAGGCACTGAACAGATGCAGCGTTTAGTTTGCGAGGCGGCCAAGAGACGCGGCGCTTTGCATGCTGGCGAGGCGGCGAGCAGATCGAGTGCTTTGCTTGTTGGCGAGGCAGCGAAGAGATGCAGCGGTTTGCTTGTTGGCGAGGCAGCGAAGAGATTCAGCAGTCTCCTTGTTTGTGACACAGCGACCATGCCCAGTGCTTGCTCTTTGTGCGAGGCAGCGAAGAGATGCAGCACTTTGCTTGTGCACCAGGTGGCGCAGTGGCATGGCGGATGACTTTTTCGCCTGGAGGCGAAGCGAGGCAGCACTTTGTTAGTTGGCGAGGCAGCGAAGAGACGCAGCAGGCTGCTTGTTTGTGAGACAGCCAACATGCACAGTGGTTAGCTCTTGTGCGAGGCAGCGAATGAGGGCAGAGCAAATCGCTTTGTGCGTTCGCCGCCTCGCTGCCTAGCAAAGCGTCGTCTGCCTTGGGCGCCTAGCAAAGCTGCGCATGCCGTCGCCGTCAAGCAAAGCGCCGTGTTCCTTGGGCGCCTAGCAAAGAAGTGCCTGCGTTCGGCGCCTCGCCGCATTGCAGCCTAGCAAAGCGCTGCGTGCCTTCGGCGGCTGGCAAAGCAGTGCGTGCCTTCGCCGCCTCACACACCGCGTTGTGCCTTCGGCGCCTGGCAAAGCAGCGCGTGCCTTCGCCGCCTGGCCTCCTAAGAAAGCGCTGCGTGCCTTCTCGCCCTCGCCGCCTAGCAAAGCGCCGTGTCCCTTCGCCGCCTACAAAGCGCCGTGTTCCTTCGGCGCCTAGCAAAGCAGCGCGTGCCTTCGCCGCCTAAGAAAGCGCTGCGTGCCTTTTCGCCCTCGCCGCCCAACAAAGCGCCCTGTCCCTTCACCGCCTCCCGAACCGCTTCGTCCCTTCGCCGCCTCGCCGCCTAGCAAAGCGCTGCTTGCCTTCGCCGCCTCACACACCGCTGCGTCCCTTCGCCGCCTCGCCGCTTAGCAAACGCCGTGGGAGCGCCGAAGGGACACGGCGCTTTTGTAGGCGCCGAAGGCACGTGGCGCTTTGCTAAGCACCGAGGCAGCGAAGGCACGCAGCGATTTGAGAGCCGTCGACGGGCTCGGGCGCCTTGCTAGGCGGCGAGGCGGCGAAGGCACGCAGCGCTTTGCCAGGCGCCCAGGGACGCAGCGCTCGGCGAGGGCACGCAGTGCTTTGCCAGGCGCCGAAGGCACTCAGCGCTTTGCCAGGCGCCGAAGGCACGCAGCGCCCTAGCAGGCGGCGAGGGCACACAGTGCTTTGCTAGGCGGCGAGCGGACGTGGAGCTTTGCTAGGCAGCGAAGGCTGAGGACGCTTTGCTAGGCGCTTTGCTAGGCGGCCAAGGCACGAAGCGATTTGGGAGGCGGCGAAGGCACACGGCGCTTTGCTAGGCGGCGAGGGCGAGAAGGCACGCAGCGCTTTCTGAGGCGGCCAGGCGGCCAAGGCACGCGCTGCTTTGCTAGGCGCCGAAGGCACGCAGCGCTTCCTTCGTTTGCGAGGCAGCGAAGAGATGGAGCGCTTTGCTTGTTGGCCAGGCAGCGAAGAGGCGCCGTGCTTTGCTTTCTGCCACTCAGCGAATACACGCAGCGCTCTGCTTTTTGGCGAGGCAGTGAACAGATGCAGCGTTTAGTTTGCGAGGCGGCCAAGAGACGCGGCGCTTTGCATGCTGGCGAGGCGGCGAGCAGATCGAGTGCTTTGCTTGTTGGCGAGGCAGCAAAGAGATGCAGCGGTTTGCTTGTTGGCGAGGCAGCGAAGAGATTCAGCAGTCTCCTTGTTTGTGACACAGCGACCATGCACAGTGCTTGCTCTTTGTGCGAGGCAGCGAAGAGATGCAGCACTTTGCTTGTGCACCAGGTGGCGCAGTGGCATGGCGGATGACTTTTTCGCCTGGAGGCGAAGCGAGGCAGCACTTTGTTAGTTGGCGAGGCAGCGAAGAGACGCAGCAGGCTGCTTGTTTGTGAGACAGCCAACATGCACAGTGGTTAGCTCTTGTGCGAGGCAGCGAATGAGGGCAGAGCAAATCGCTTTGTGCGTTCGCCGCCTCGCTGCCTAGCAAAGCGTCGTCTGCCTTGGGCGCCTAGCAAAGCTGCGCGTGCCGTCGCCGTCAAGCAAAGCGCCGTGTTCCTTGGGCGCCTAGCAAAGAAGTGCCTGCGTTCGGCGCCTCGCCGCATTGCAGCCTAGCAAAGCGCTGCGTGCCTTCGGCGCCTGGCAAAGCAGCGCGTGCCTTCGCCGCCTGGCCTCCTAAGAAAGCGCTGCGTGCCTTCTCGCCCTCGCCGCCTAGCAAAGCGCCGTGTCCCTTCGCCGCCTACAAAGCGCCGTGTTCCTTCGGCGCCTAGCAAAGCAGCGCGTGCCTTCGCCGCCTAAGAAAGCGCTGCGTGCCTTTTCGCCCTCGCCGCCCAACAAAGCGCCCTGTCCCTTCACCGCCTCCCGAACCGCTTCGTCCCTTCGCCGCCTCGCCGCCTAGCAAAGCGCTGCTTGCCTTCGCCGCCTCACACACCGCTGCGTCCCTTCGCCGCCTCGCCGCTTAGCAAACGCCGTGGGAGCGCCGAAGGGACACGGCGCTTTTGTAGGCGCCGAAGGCACGTGGCGCTTTGCTAAGCACCGAGGCAGCGAAGGCACGCAGCCATTTGATCGTGCTCGACGGGCTAGGGCGCCTTGCTAGGCGGCGAGGCGGCGAAGGCACGCAGCGCTTTGCCAGGCGCCCAGGGACGCAGCGCTCGGCGAGGGCACGCAGTGCTTTGCCAGGCGCCGAAGGCACTCAGCGCTTTGCTAGGCGCCGAAGGCACGCAGCGCTTTGCCAGGCGCCCAGGGACGCAGCGCTCGGCGAGGGCACGCAGTGCTTTGCCAGGCGCTGAAGGCACGCAGCGCTTTGCCAGGCGCCGAAGGCACGCAGCGCTCTAGCAGGCGGCGAGGGCACACAGTGCTTTGCTAGGCGGCGAGCGGACGTGGAGCTTTGCTAGGCAGCGAAGGCTGAGGACGCTTTGCTAGGCGCTTTGCTAGGCGGCCAAGGCACGAAGCGATTTGGGAGGCGGCGAAGGCACACGGCGCTTTGCTAGGCGGCGAGGGCGAGAAGGCACGCAGCGCTTTCTGAGGCGGCCAGGCGGCGAAGGCACGCGCTGCTTTGCTAGGCGCCGAAGGCACGCAGCGCTTCCTTCGTTTGCGAGGCAGCGAAGAGATGGAGCGCTTTGCTTCTTGGCCAGGCAGCGAACAGGCGCCGTGCTTTGCTTTCTGCCACTCAGCGAATACACGCAGCGCTCTGCTTTTTGGCGAGGCACTGAACAGATGCAGCGTTTAGTTTGCGAGGCGGCCAAGAGACGCGGCGCTTTGCATGCTGGCGAGGCGGCGAGCAGATCGAGTGCTTTGCTTGTTGGCGAGGCAGCAAAGAGATGCAGCGGTTTGCTTGTTGGCGAGGCAGCGAAGAGATTCAGCAGTCTCCTTGTTTGTGACACAGCGACCATGCACAGTGCTTGCTCTTTGTGCGAGGCAGCGAAGAGATGCAGCACTTTGCTTGTGCACCAGGTGGCGCAGTGGCATGGCGGATGACTTTTTCGCCTGGAGGCGAAGCGAGGCAGCACTTTGTTAGTTGGCGAGGCAGCGAAGAGACGCAGCAGGCTGCTTGTTTGTGAGACAGCCAACATGCACAGTGGTTCGGTATTGTGCGAGGCAGCAAATGACCGCCGAGCAAATCGCTTTGTGCGTTCGCCGCCTCGCTGCCTAGCAAAGCGTCGTCTGCCTTGGGCGCCTAGCAAAGCTGCGCGTGCCGTCGCCGTCAAGCAAAGCGCCGTGTTCCTTGGGCGCCTAGCAAAGAAGTGCCTGCGTTCGGCGCCTCGCCGCATTGCAGCCTAGCAAAGCGCTGCGTGCCTTCGGCAGCTGGCAAAGCAGTGCATGCCTTCGCCGCCTCACACACCGCGTTGTGCCTTCGGCGCCTGGCAAAGCAGCGCGTGCCTTCGCCGCCTGGCCTCCTAAGAAAGCGCTGCGTGCCTTCTCGCCCTCGCCGCCTAGCAAAGCGCCGTGTCCCTTCGCCGCCTACAAAGCGCCCTGTTCCTTCGGCGCCTAGCAAAGCAGCGCGTGCCTTCGGCGCCTAAGAAAGCGCTGCGTGCCTTTTCGCCCTCGACGCCCAACAAAGCGCCCTGTCCCTTCACCGCCTCCCGAACCGCTTCGTCCCTTCGCCGCCTCGCCGCCTAGCAAAGCGCTGCTTGCCTTCGCCGCCTCACACACCGCTGCGTCCCTTCGCCGCCTCGCCGCTTAGCAAACGCCGTGGGAGCGCCGAAGGGACACGGCGCTTTTGTAGGCGCCGAAGGCACGTGGCGCTTTGCTAAGCACCGAGGCAGCGAAGGCACGCAGCGATTTGAGAGCCGTCGACGGGCTCGGGCGCCTTGCTAGGCGGCGAGGCGGCGAAGGCACGCAGCGCTTTGCCAGGCGCCCAGGGACGCAGCGCTCGGCGAGGGCACGCAGTGCTTTGCCAGGCGCCGAAGGCACTCAGCGCTTTGCCAGGCGCCGAAGGCACGCAGCGCCCTAGCAGGCGGCGAGGGCACACAGTGCTTTGCTAGGCGGCGAGCGGACGTGGAGCTTTGCTAGGCAGAGAAGGCTGAGGACGCTTTGCTAGGCGCTTTGCTAGGCGGCCAAGGCACGAAGCGATTTGGGAGGCGGCGAAGGCACACGGCGCTTTGCTAGGCGGCGAGGGCGAGAAGGCACGCAGCGCTTTCTGAGGCGGCCAGGCGGCCAAGGCACGCGCTGCTTTGCTAGGCGCCGAAGGCACGCAGCGCTTCCTTCGTTTGCGAGGCAGCGAAGAGATGGAGCGCTTTGCTTCTTGGCCAGGCAGCGAACAGGCGCCGTGCTTTGCTTTCTGCCACTCAGCGAATACACGCAGCGCTCTGCTTTTTGGCGAGGCACTGAACAGATGCAGCGTTTAGTTTGCGAGGCGGCCAAGAGACGCGGCGCTTTGCATGCTGGCGAGGCGGCGAGCAGATCGAGTGCTTTGCTTGTTGGCGAGGCAGCAAAGAGATGCAGCGGTTTGCTTGTTGGCGAGGCAGCGAAGAGATTCAGCAGTCTCCTTGTTTGTGACACAGCGACCATGCCCAGTGCTTGCTCTTTGTGCGAGGCAGCGAAGAGATGCAGCACTTTGCTTGTGCACCAGGTGGCGCAGTGGCATGGCGGATGACTTTTTCGCCTGGAGGCGAAGCGAGGCAGCACTTTGTTAGTTGGCGAGGCAGCGAAGAGACGCAGCAGGCTGCTTGTTTGTGAGACAGCCAACATGCACAGTGGTTAGCTCTTGTGCGAGGCAGCGAATGAGGGCAGAGCAAATGGCTTTGTGCGTTCGCCGCCTCGCTGCCTAGCAAAGCGTCGTCTGCCTTGGGCGCCTAGCAAAGCTGCGCGTGCCGTCGCCGTCAAGCAAAGCGCCGTGTTCCTTGGGCGCCTAGCAAAGAAGTGCCTGCGTTCGGCGCCTCGCCGCATTGCAGCCTAGCAAAGCGCTGCGTGCCTTCGGCGGCTGGCAAAGCAGCGCGTGCCTTCGCCGCCTCACACACCGCGTTGTGCCTTCGGCGCCTGGCAAAGCAGCGCGTGCCTTCGCCGCCTGGCCTCCTAAGAAAGCGCTGCGTGCCTTCTCGCCCTCGCCGCCTAGCAAAGCGCCGTGTCCCTTCGCCGCCTACAAAGCGCCCTGTTCCTTCGGCGCCTAGCAAAGCAGCGCGTGCCTTCGCCGCCTAAGAAAGCGCTGCGTGCCTTTTCGCCCTCGACGCCCAACAAAGCGCCCTGTCCCTTCACCGCCTCCCGAACCGCTTCGTCCCTTCGCCGCCTCACCGCCTAGCAAAGCGCTGCTTGCCTTCGCCGCCTCACACACCGCTGCGTCCCTTCGCCGCCTCGCCGCTTAGCAAACGCCGTGGGAGCGCCGAAGGGACACGGCGCTTTTGTAGGCGCCGAAGGCACGTGGCGCTTTGCTAAGCACCGAGGCAGCGAAGGCACGCAGCGATTTGAGAGCCGTCGACGGGCTCGGGCGCCTTGCTAGGCGGCGAGGCGGCGAAGGCACGCAGCGCTTTGCCAGGCGCCCAGGGACGCAGCGCTCGGCGAGGGCACGCAGTGCTTTGCCAGGCGCCGAAGGCACTCAGCGCTTTGCCAGGCGCCGAAGGCACGCAGCGCCCTAGCAGGCGGCGAGGGCACACAGTGCTTTGCTAGGCGGCGAGCGGACGTGGAGCTTTGCTAGGCAGCGAAGGCTGAGGACGCTTTGCTAGGCGCTTTGCTAGGCGGCCAAGGCACGAAGCGATTTGGGAGGCGGCGAAGGCACACGGCGCTTTGCTAGGCGGCGAGGGCGAGAAGGCACGCAGCGCTTTCTGAGGCGGCCAGGCGGCGAAGGCACGCGCTGCTTTGCTAGGCGCCGAAGGCACGCAGCGCTTCCTTCGTTTGCGAGGCAGCGAAGAGATGGAGCGCTTTGCTTCTTGGCCAGGCAGCGAACAGGCGCCGTGCTTTGCTTTCTGCCACTCAGCGAATACACGCAGCGCTCTGCTTTTTGGCGAGGCACTGAACAGATGCAGCGTTTAGTTTGCGAGGCGGCCAAGAGACGCGGCGCTTTGCATGCTGGCGAGGCGGCGAGCAGATCGAGTGCTTTGCTTGTTGGCGAGGCAGCGAAGAGATGCAGCGGTTTGCTTGTTGGCGAGGCAGCGAAGAGATTCAGCAGTCTCCTTGTTTGTGACACAGCGACCATGCACAGTGCTTGCTCTTTGTGCGAGGCAGCGAAGAGATGCAGCACTTTGCTTGTGCACCAGGTGGCGCAGTGGCATGGCGGATGACTTTTTCGCCTGGAGGCGAAGCGAGGCAGCACTTTGTTAGTTGGCGAGGCAGCGAAGAGACGCAGCAGGCTGCTTGTTTGTGAGACAGCCAACATGCACAGTGGTTAGCTCTTGTGCGAGGCAGCGAATGAGGGCAGAGCAAATGGCTTTGTGCGTTCGCCGCCTCGCTGCCTAGCAAAGCGTCGTCTGCCTTGGGCGCCTAGCAAAGCTGCGCGTGCCGTCGCCGTCAAGCAAAGCGCCGTGTTCCTTGGGCGCCTAGCAAAGAAGTGCCTGCGTTCGGCGCCTCGCCGCATTGCAGCCTAGCAAAGCGCTGCGTGCCTTCGGCGGCTGGCAAAGCAGCGCGTGCCTTCGCCGCCTCACACACCGCGTTGTGCCTTCGGCGCCTGGCAAAGCAGCGCGTGCCTTCGCCGCCTGGCCTCCTAAGAAAGCGCTGCGTGCCTTCTCGCCCTCGCCGCCTAGCAAAGCGCCGTGTCCCTTCGCCGCCTACAAAGCGCCCTGTTCCTTCGGCGCCTAGCAAAGCAGCGCGTGCCTTCGCCGCCTAAGAAAGCGCTGCGTGCCTTTTCGCCCTCGCCGCCCAACAAAGCGCCCTGTCCCTTCACCGCCTCCCGAACCGCTTCGTCCCTTCGCCGCCTCGCCGCCTAGCAAAGCGCTGCTTGCCTTCGCCGCCTCACACACCGCTGCGTCCCTTCGCCGCCTCGCCGCTTAGCAAACGCCGTGGGAGCGCCGAAGGGACACGGCGCTTTTGTAGGCGCCGAAGGCACGTGGCGCTTTGCTAAGCACCGAGGCAGCGAAGGCACGCAGCGATTTGAGAGCCGTCGACGGGCTCGGGCGCCTTGCTAGGCGGCGAGGCGGCGAAGGCACGCAGCGCTTTGCCAGGCGCCCAGGGACGCAGCGCTCGGCGAGGGCACGCAGTGCTTTGCCAGGCGCCGAAGGCACTCAGCGCTTTGCCAGGCGCCGAAGGCACGCAGCGCCCTAGCAGGCGGCGAGGGCACACAGTGCTTTGCTAGGCGGCGAGCGGACGTGGAGCTTTGCTAGGCAGCGAAGGCTGAGGACGCTTTGCTAGGCGCTTTGCTAGGCGGCCAAGGCACGAAGCGATTTGGGAGGCGGCGAAGGCACACGGCGCTTTGCTAGGCGGCGAGGGCGAGAAGGCACGCAGCGCTTTCTGAGGCGGCCAGGCGGCCAAGGCACGCGCTGCTTTGCTAGGCGCCGAAGGCACGCAGCGCTTCCTTCGTTTGCGAGGCAGCGAAGAGATGGAGCGCTTTGCTTGTTGGCCAGGCAGCGAAGAGGCGCCGTGCTTTGCTTTCTGCCACTCAGCGAATACACGCAGCGCTCTGCTTTTTGGCGAGGCACTGAACAGATGCAGCGTTTAGTTTGCGAGGCGGCCAAGAGACGCGGCGCTTTGCATGCTGGCGAGGCGGCGAGCAGATCGAGTGCTTTGCTTGTTGGCGAGGCAGCGAAGAGATGCAGCGGTTTGCTTGTTGGCGAGGCAGCGAAGAGATTCAGCAGTCTCCTTGTTTGTGACACAGCGACCATGCCCAGTGCTTGCTCTTTGTGCGAGGCAGCGAAGAGATGCAGCACTTTGCTTGTGCACCAGGTGGCGCAGTGGCATGGCGGATGACTTTTTCGCCTGGAGGCGAAGCGAGGCAGCACTTTGTTAGTTGGCGAGGCAGCGAAGAGACGCAGCAGGCTGCTTGTTTGTGAGACAGCCAACATGCACAGTGGTTAGCTCTTGTGCGAGGCAGCGAATGAGGGCAGAGCAAATGGCTTTGTGCGTTCGCCGCCTCGCTGCCTAGCAAAGCGTCGTCTGCCTTGGGCGCCTAGCAAAGCTGCGCGTGCCGTCGCCGTCAAGCAAAGCGCCGTGTTCCTTGGGCGCCTAGCAAAGAAGTGCCTGCGTTCGGCGCCTCGCCGCATTGCAGCCTAGCAAAGCGCTGCGTGCCTTCGGCGGCTGGCAAAGCAGTGCGTGCCTTCGCCGCCTCACACACCGCGTTGTGCCTTCGGCGCCTGGCAAAGCAGCGCGTGCCTTCGCCGCCTGGCCTCCTAAGAAAGCGCTGCGTGCCTTCTCGCCCTCGCCGCCTAGCAAAGCGCCGTGTCCCTTCGCCGCCTACAAAGCGCCCTGTTCCTTCGGCGCCTAGCAAAGCAGCGCGTGCCTTCGGCGCCTAAGAAAGCGCTGCGTGCCTTTTCGCCCTCGCCGCCCAACAAAGCGCCCTGTCCCTTCACCGCCTCCCGAACCGCTTCGTCCCTTCGCCGCCTCGCCGCCTAGCAAAGCGCTGCTTGCCTTCGCCGCCTCACACACCGCTGCGTCCCTTCGCCGCCTCGCCGCTTAGCAAACGCCGTGGGAGCGCCGAAGGGACACGGCGCTTTTGTAGGCGCCGAAGGCACGTGGCGCTTTGCTAAGGCACGAGGCAGCGAAGGCACGCAGCGATTTGAGAACCGTCGACGGGCTCGGGCGCCTTGCTAGGCGGCGAGGCGGCGAAGGCACGCAGCGCTTTGCCAGGCGCCCAGGGACGCAGCGCTCGGCGAGGGCACGCAGTGCTTTGCCAGGCGCCGAAGGCACGCAGCGCCCTAGCAGGCGGCGAGGGCACACAGTGCTTTGCTAGGCGGCGAGCGGACGTGGAGCTTTGCTAGGCAGCGAAGGCTGAGGACGCTTTGCTAGGCGCTTTGCTAGGCGGCCAAGGCACGAAGCGATTTGGGAGGCGGCGAAGGCACACGGCGCTTTGCTAGGCGGCGAGGGCGAGAAGGCACGCAGCGCTTTCTGAGGCGGCCAGGCGGCGAAGGCACGCGCTGCTTTGCTAGGCGCCGAAGGCACGCAGCGCTTCCTTCGTTTGCGAGGCAGCGAAGAGATGGAGCGCTTTGCTTGTTGGCCAGGCAGCGAACAGGCGCCGTGCTTTGCTTTCTGCCACTCAGCGAATACACGCAGCGCTCTGCTTTTTGGCGAGGCACTGAACAGATGCAGCGTTTAGTTTGCGAGGCGGCCAAGAGACGCGGCGCTTTGCATGCTGGCGAGGCGGCGAGCAGATCGAGTGCTTTGCTTGTTGGTGAGGCAGCGAAGAGATGCAGCAGTCTCCTTGTTTGTGACACAGCGACCATGCCCAGTGCTTGCTCTTTGTGCGAGGCAGCGAAGAGATGCAGCACTTTGCTTGTGCACCAGGTGGCGCAGTGGCATGGCGGATGACTTTTTCGCCTGGAGGCGAAGCGAGGCAGCACTTTGTTAGTTGGCGAGGCAGCGAAGAGACGCAGCAGGCTGCTTGTTTGTGAGACAGCCAACATGCACAGTGGTTAGCTCTTGTGCGAGGCAGCGAATGAGGGCAGAGCAAATCGCTTTGTGCGTTCGCCGCCTCGCTGCCTAGCAAAGCGTCGTCTGCCTTGGGCGCCTAGCAAAGCTGCGCGTGCCGTCGCCGTCAAGCAAAGCGCCGTGTTCCTTGGGCGCCTAGCAAAGAAGTGCCTGCGTTCGGCGCCTCGCCGCATTGCAGCCTAGCAAAGCGCTGCGTGCCTTCGGCGGCTGGCAAAGCCGTGCGTGCCTTCGCCGCCTCACACAGCGCGGCGTGCCTTCGGCGCCTGGCAGAGCAGCGCGTGCCTTCGCCGCCTCGCCGCCTGAGAAAGCGCTGCGTGCCTTCTCGCCCTCGCCGCCTAGCAAAGCGCCGTGTCCCTTCACCGCCTCGCCGCCTAGCAAAGCTCCGCGTGCCGTCGCCGTCAAGCAAAGCGCCGTGTTCCTTGGGCGCCTAGCAAAGAAGTGCCTGCGTTCGGCGCCTCGCCGCATTGCAGCCTAGCAAAGCGCTGCGTGCCTTCGGCGCCTGGCAAAGCAGCGCGTGCCTTCGCCGCCTGGCCTCCTAAGAAAGCGCTGCGTGCCTTCTCGCCCTCGCCGCCTAGCAAAGCGCCGTGTCCCTTCGCCGCCTACAAAGCGCCGTGTTCCTTCGGCGCCTAGCAAAGCAGCGCGTGCCTTCGCCGCCTAAGAAAGCGCTGCGTGCCTTTTCGCCCTCGCCGCCCAACAAAGCGCCCTGTCCCTTCACCGCCTCCCGAACCGCTTCGTCCCTTCGCCGCCTCGCCGCCTAGCAAAGCGCTGCTTGCCTTCGCCGCCTCACACACCGCTGCGTCCCTTCGCCGCCTCGCCGCTTAGCAAACGCCGTGGGAGCGCCGAAGGGACACGGCGCTTTTGTAGGCGCCGAAGGCACGTGGCGCTTTGCTAAGGCACGAGGCAGCGAAGGCACGCAGCCATTTGATCGTGCTCGACGGGCTAGGGCGCCTTGCTAGGCGGCGAGGCGGCGAAGGCACGCAGCGCTTTGCCAGGCGCCCGGGGACGCAGCGCTCGGCGAGGGCACGCAGTGCTTTGCCAGGCGCCGAAGGCACTCAGCGCTTTGCCAGGCGCCGAAGGCACGCAGCGCTCTAGCAGGCGGCGAGGGCACACAGTGCTTTGCTAGGCGGCGAGCGGACGTGGAGCTTTGCTAGGCAGAGAAGGCTGAGGACGCTTTGCTAGGCGCTTTGCTAGGCGGCGAAGGCACGAAGCGATTTGGGAGACGGCGAAGGCACACGGCGCTTTGCTAGGCGGCGAGGGCGAGAAGGCACGCAGCGCTTTCTGAGGCGGCCAGGCGGCGAAGGCACGCGCTGCTTTGCTAGGCGCCGAAGGCACGCAGCGCTTCCTTCGTTTGCGAGGCAGCGAAGAGATGGAGCGCTTTGCTTGTTGGCCAGGCAGCGAACAGGCGCCGTGCTTTGCTTTCTGCCACTCAGCGAATACACGCAGCGCTCTGCTTTTTGGCGAGGCACTGAACAGATGCAGCGTTTAGTTTGCGAGGCGGCCAAGAGACGCGGCGCTTTGCATGCTGGCGAGGCGGCGAGCAGATCGAGTGCTTTGCTTGTTGGCGAGGCAGCGAAGAGATGCAGCGGTTTGCTTGTTGGCGAGGCAGCGAAGAGATTCAGCAGTCTCCTTGTTTGTGACACAGCGACCATGCACAGTGCTTGCTCTTTGTGCGAGGCAGCGAAGAGATGCAGCACTTTGCTTGTGCACCAGGTGGCGCAGTGGCATGGCGGATGACTTTTTCGCCTGGAGGCGAAGCGAGGCAGCACTTTGTTAGTTGGCGAGGCAGCGAAGAGACGCAGCAGGCTGCTTGTTTGTGAGACAGCCAACATGCACAGTGGTTAGCTCTTGTGCGAGGCAGCGAATGAGGGCAGAGCAAATGGCTTTGTGCGTTCGCCGCCTCGCTGCCTAGCAAAGCGTCGTCTGCCTTGGGCGCCTAGCAAAGCTGCGCGTGCCGTCGCCGTCAAGCAAAGCGCCGTGTTCCTTGGGCGCCTAGCAAAGAAGTGCCTGCGTTCGGCGCCTCGCCGCATTGCAGCCTAGCAAAGCGCTGCGTGCCTTCGGCGGCTGGCAAAGCAGCGCGTGCCTTCGCCGCCTCACACACCGCGTTGTGCCTTCGGCGCCTGGCAAAGCAGCGCGTGCCTTCGGCGCCTGGCCTCCTAAGAAAGCGCTGCGTGCCTTCTCGCCCTCGCCGCCTAGCAAAGCGCCGTGTCCCTTCGCCGCCTACAAAGCGCCGTGTTCCTTCGGCGCCTAGCAAAGCAGCGCGTGCCTTCGCCGCCTAAGAAAGCGCTGCGTGCCTTTTCGCCCTCGCCGCCCAACAAAGCGCCCTGTCCCTTCACCGCCTCCCGAACCGCTTCGTCCCTTCGCCGCCTCGCCGCCTAGCAAAGCGCTGCTTGCCTTCGCCGCCTCACACACCGCTGCGTCCCTTCGCCGCCTCGCCGCTTAGCAAACGCCGTGGGAGCGCCGAAGGGACACGGCGCTTTTGTAGGCGCCGAAGGCACGTGGCGCTTTGCTAAGGCACGAGGCAGCGAAGGCACGCAGCCATTTGATCGTGCTCGACGGGCTAGGGCGCCTTGCTAGGCGGCGAGGCGGCGAAGGCACGCAGCGCTTTGCCAGGCGCCCAGGGACGCAGCGCTCGGCGAGGGCACGCAGTGCTTTGCCAGGCGCCGAAGGCACTCAGCGCTTTGCCAGGCGCCGAAGGCACGCAGCGCTTTGCCAGGCGCCCAGGGACGCAGCGCTCGGCGAGGGCACGCAGTGCTTTGCCAGCCGCCGAAGGCACGCAGCGCTTTGCCAGGCGCCGAAGGCACGCAGCGCTCTAGCAGGCGGCGAGGGCACACAGTGCTTTGCTAGGCGGCGAGCGGACGTGGAGCTTTGCTAGGCAGCGAAGGCTGAGGACGCTTTGCTAGGCGCTTTGCTAGGCGGCCAAGGCACGAAGCGATTTGGGAGGCGGCGAAGGCACACGGCGCTTTGCTAGGCGGCGAGGGCGAGAAGGCACGCAGCGCTTTCTGAGGCGGCCAGGCGGCGAAGGCACGCGCTGCTTTGCTAGGCGCCGAAGGCACGCAGCGCTTCCTTCGTTTGCGAGGCAGCGAAGAGATGGAGCGCTTTGCTTCTTGGCCAGGCAGCGAACAGGCGCCGTGCTTTGCTTTCTGCCACTCAGCGAATACACGCAGCGCTCTGCTTTTTGGCGAGGCAGTGAACAGATGCAGCGTTTAGTTTGCGAGGCGGCCAAGAGACGCGGCGCTTTGCATGCTGGCGAGGCGGCGAGCAGATCGAGTGCTTTGCTTGTTGGCGAGGCAGCGAAGAGATGCAGCGGTTTGCTTGTTGGCGAGGCAGCGAAGAGATTCAGCAGTCTCCTTGTTTGTGACACAGCGACCATGCCCAGTGCTTGCTCTTTGTGCGAGGCAGCGAAGAGATGCAGCACTTTGCTTGTGCACCAGGTGGCGCAGTGGCATGGCGGATGACTTTTTCGCCTGGAGGCGAAGCGAGGCAGCACTTTGTTAGTTGGCGAGGCAGCGAAGAGACGCAGCAGGCTGCTTGTTTGTGAGACAGCCAACATGCACAGTGGTTAGCTCTTGTGCGAGGCAGCGAATGAGGGCAGAGCAAATGGCTTTGTGCGTTCGCCGCCTCGCTGCCTAGCAAAGCGTCGTCTGCCTTGGGCGCCTAGCAAAGCTGCGCGTGCCGTCGCCGTCAAGCAAAGCGCCGTGTTCCTTGGGCGCCTAGCAAAGAAGTGCCTGCGTTCGGCGCCTCGCCGCATTGCAGCCTAGCAAAGCGCTGCGTGCCTTCGGCGGCTGGCAAAGCAGTGCGTGCCTTCGCCGCCTCACACACCGCGTTGTGCCTTCGGCGCCTGGCAAAGCAGCGCGTGCCTTCGCCGCCTGGCCTCCTAAGAAAGCGCTGCGTGCCTTCTCGCCCTCGCCGCCTAGCAAAGCGCCGTGTCCCTTCGTCGCCTACAAAGCGCCCTGTTCCTTCGGCGCCTAGCAAAGCAGCGCGTGCCTTCGCCGCCTAAGAAAGCGCTGCGTGCCTTTTCGCCCTCGCCGCCCAACAAAGCGCCCTGTCCCTTCACCGCCTCCCGAACCGCTTCGTCCCTTCGCCGCCTCGCCGCCTAGCAAAGCGCTGCTTGCCTTCGCCGCCTCACACACCGCTGCGTCCCTTCGCCGCCTCGCCGCTTAGCAAACGCCGTGGGAGCGCCGAAGGCACACGGCGCTTTTGTAGGCGCCGAAGGCACGTGGCGCTTTGCTAAGCACCGAGGCAGCGAAGGCACGCAGCGATTTGAGAGCCGTCGACGGGCTCGGGCGCCTTGCTAGGCGGCGAGGCGGCGAAGGCACGCAGCGCTTTGCCAGGCGCCCAGGGACGCAGCGCTCGGCGAGGGCACGCAGTGCTTTGCCAGCCGCCGAAGGCACGCAGCGCTTTGCCAGGCGCCGAAGGCACGCAGCGCTCTAGCAGGCGGCGAGGGCACACAGTGCTTTGCTAGGCGGCGAGCCGACGTGCAGCTTTGCTAGGCAGCCAAGGCTGAGGACGCTTTGCTAGGCGCTTTGCTAGGCGGCCAAGGCACGAAGCGATTTGGGAGGTGGCGAAGGCACACGGCGCTTTGCTAGGCGGCGAGGGCGAGAAGGCACGCAGCGCTTTCTGAGGTGGCGAGGCGGCGAAGGCACGCGCTGCTTTGCTGGGCGCCGAAGGCACGCAGCGCTTCCTTCGTTTGCGAGGCAGCGAAGAGATGGAGCGCTTTGCTTGTTGGCCAGGCAGCGAAGAGGCGCCGTGCTTTGCTTTCTGCCACTCAGCGAATACACGCAGCGCTCTGCTTTTTGGCGAGGCACTGAACAGATGCAGCGTTTAGTTTGCGAGGCGGCCAAGAGACGCGGTGCTTTGCATGCTGGCGAGGCGGCGAGCAGATCGAGTGCTTTGCTTGTTGGTGAGGCAGCGAAGAGATTCAGCAGTCTCCTTGTTTGTGACACAGCGACCATGCCCAGTGCTTGCTCTTTGTGCGAGGCAGCGAAGAGATGCAGCACTTTGCTTGTGCACCAGGTGGCGCAGTGGCATGGCGGATGACTTTTTCGCCTGGAGGCGAAGCGAGGCAGCACTTTGTTAGTTGGCGAGGCAGCGAAGAGACGCAGCAGGCTGCTTGTTTGTGAGACAGCCAACATGCACAGTGGTTAGCTCTTGTGCGAGGCAGCGAATGAGGGCAGAGCAAATGGCTTTGTGCGTTCGCCGCCTCGCTGCCTAGCAAAGCGTCGTCTGCCTTGGGCGCCTAGCAAAGCTGCGCGTGCCGTCGCCGTCAAGCAAAGCGCCGTGTTCCTTGGGCGCCTAGCAAAGAAGTGCCTGCGTTCGGCGCCTCGCCGCATTGCAGCCTAGCAAAGCGCTGCGTGCCTTCGGCGGCTGGCAAAGCAGTGCGTGCCTTCGCCGCCTGGCCTCCTAAGAAAGCGCTGCGTGCCTTCTCGCCCTCGCCGCCTAGCAAAGCGCCGTGTCCCGTCGCCGCCTACAAAGCGCCGTGTTCCTTCGGCGCCTAGCAAAGCAGCGCGTGCCTTCGCCGCCTAAGAAAGCGCTGCGTGCCTTTTCGCCCTCGCCGCCCAACAAAGCGCCCTGTCCCTTCACCGCCTCCCGAACCGCTTCGTCCCTTCGCCGCCTCGCCGCCTAGCAAAGCGCTGCTTGCCTTCGCCGCCTCACACACCGCTGCGTCCCTTCGCCGCCTCGCCGCTTAGCAAACGCCGTGGGAGCGCCGAAGGGACACGGCGCTTTTGTAGGCGCCGAAGGCACGTGGCGCTTTGCTAAGGCACGAGGCAGCGAAGGCACGCAGCCATTTGATCGTGCTCGACGGGCTAGGGCGCCTTGCTAGGCGGCGAGGCGGCGAAGGCACGCAGCGCTTTGCCAGGCGCCCAGGGACGCAGCGCTCGGCGAGGGCACGCAGTGCTTTGCCAGGCGCCGAAGGCACTCAGCGCTTTGCCAGGCGCCGAAGGCACGCAGCGCTTTGCCAGGCGCCCAGGGACGCAGCGCTCGGCGAGGGCACGCAGTGCTTTGCCAGCCGCCGAAGGCACGCAGCGCTTTGCCAGGCGCCGAAGGCACGCAGCGCTCTAGCAGGCGGCGAGGGCACACAGTGCTTTGCTAGGCGGCGAGCGGACGTGGAGCTTTGCTAGGCAGCGAAGGCTGAGGACGCTTTGCTAGGCGCTTTGCTAGGCGGCCAAGGCACGAAGCGATTTGGGAGGCGGCGAAGGCACACGGCGCTTTGCTAGGCGGCGAGGGCGAGAAGGCACGCAGCGCTTTCTGAGGCGGCCAGGCGGCGAAGGCACGCGCTGCTTTGCTAGGCGCCGAAGGCACGCAGCGCTTCCTTCGTTTGCGAGGCAGCGAAGAGATGGAGCGCTTTGCTTCTTGGCCAGGCAGCGAACAGGCGCCGTGCTTTGCTTTCTGCCACTCAGCGAATACACGCAGCGCTCTGCTTTTTGGCGAGGCACTGAACAGATGCAGCGTTTAGTTTGCGAGGCGGCCAAGAGACGCGGCGCTTTGCATGCTGGCGAGGCGGCGAGCAGATCGAGTGCTTTGCTTGTTGGCGAGGCAGCGAAGAGATGCAGCGGTTTGCTTGTTGGCGAGGCAGCGAAGAGATTCAGCAGTCTCCTTGTTTGTGACACAGCGACCATGCCCAGTGCTTGCTCTTTGTGCGAGGCAGCGAAGAGATGCAGCACTTTGCTTGTGCACCAGGTGGCGCAGTGGCATGGCGGATGACTTTTTCGCCTGGAGGCGAAGCGAGGCAGCACTTTGTTAGTTGGCGAGGCAGCGAAGAGACGCAGCAGGCTGCTTGTTTGTGAGACAGCCAACATGCACAGTGGTTAGCTCTTGTGCGAGGCAGCGAATGAGGGCAGAGCAAATGGCTTTGTGCGTTCGCCGCCTCGCTGCCTAGCAAAGCGTCGTCTGCCTTGGGCGCCTAGCAAAGCTGCGCGTGCCGTCGCCGTCAAGCAAAGCGCCGTGTTCCTTGGGCGCCTAGCAAAGAAGTGCCTGCGTTCGGCGCCTCGCCGCATTGCAGCCTAGCAAAGCGCTGCGTGCCTTCGGCGGCTGGCAAAGCAGTGCGTGCCTTCGCCGCCTCACACACCGCGTTGTGCCTTCGGCGCCTGGCAAAGCAGCGCGTGCCTTCGCCGCCTGGCCTCCTAAGAAAGCGCTGCGTGCCTTCTCGCCCTCGCCGCCTAGCAAAGCGCCGTGTCCCTTCGTCGCCTACAAAGCGCCCTGTTCCTTCGGCGCCTAGCAAAGCAGCGCGTGCCTTCGCCGCCTAAGAAAGCGCTGCGTGCCTTTTCGCCCTCGCCGCCCAACAAAGCGCCCTGTCCCTTCACCGCCTCCCGAACCGCTTCGTCCCTTCGCCGCCTCGCCGCCTAGCAAAGCGCTGCTTGCCTTCGCCGCCTCACACACCGCTGCGTCCCTTCGCCGCCTCGCCGCTTAGCAAACGCCGTGGGAGCGCCGAAGGCACACGGCGCTTTTGTAGGCGCCGAAGGCACGTGGCGCTTTGCTAAGCACCGAGGCAGCGAAGGCACGCAGCGATTTGAGAGCCGTCGACGGGCTCGGGCGCCTTGCTAGGCGGCGAGGCGGCGAAGGCACGCAGCGCTTTGCCAGGCGCCCAGGGACGCAGCGCTCGGCGAGGGCACGCAGTGCTTTGCCAGCCGCCGAAGGCACGCAGCGCTTTGCCAGGCGCCGAAGGCACGCAGCGCTCTAGCAGGCGGCGAGGGCACACAGTGCTTTGCTAGGCGGCGAGCCGACGTGCAGCTTTGCTAGGCAGCCAAGGCTGAGGACGCTTTGCTAGGCGCTTTGCTAGGCGGCCAAGGCACGAAGCGATTTGGGAGGTGGCGAAGGCACACGGCGCTTTGCTAGGCGGCGAGGGCGAGAAGGCACGCAGCGCTTTCTGAGGTGGCGAGGCGGCGAAGGCACGCGCTGCTTTGCTGGGCGCCGAAGGCACGCAGCGCTTCCTTCGTTTGCGAGGCAGCGAAGAGATGGAGCGCTTTGCTTGTTGGCCAGGCAGCGAAGAGGCGCCGTGCTTTGCTTTCTGCCACTCAGCGAATACACGCAGCGCTCTGCTTTTTGGCGAGGCACTGAACAGATGCAGCGTTTAGTTTGCGAGGCGGCCAAGAGACGCGGTGCTTTGCATGCTGGCGAGGCGGCGAGCAGATCGAGTGCTTTGCTTGTTGGTGAGGCAGCGAAGAGATTCAGCAGTCTCCTTGTTTGTGACACAGCGACCATGCCCAGTGCTTGCTCTTTGTGCGAGGCAGCGAAGAGATGCAGCACTTTGCTTGTGCACCAGGTGGCGCAGTGGCATGGCGGATGACTTTTTCGCCTGGAGGCGAAGCGAGGCAGCACTTTGTTAGTTGGCGAGGCAGCGAAGAGACGCAGCAGGCTGCTTGTTTGTGAGACAGCCAACATGCACAGTGGTTAGCTCTTGTGCGAGGCAGCGAATGAGGGCAGAGCAAATGGCTTTGTGCGTTCGCCGCCTCGCTGCCTAGCAAAGCGTCGTCTGCCTTGGGCGCCTAGCAAAGCTGCGCGTGCCGTCGCCGTCAAGCAAAGCGCCGTGTTCCTTGGGCGCCTAGCAAAGAAGTGCCTGCGTTCGGCGCCTCGCCGCATTGCAGCCTAGCAAAGCGCTGCGTGCCTTCGGCGGCTGGCAAAGCAGTGCGTGCCTTCGCCGCCTGGCCTCCTAAGAAAGCGCTGCGTGCCTTCTCGCCCTCGCCGCCTAGCAAAGCGCCGTGTCCCGTCGCCGCCTACAAAGCGCCGTGTTCCTTCGGCGCCTAGCAAAGCAGCGCGTGCCTTCGCCGCCTAAGAAAGCGCTGCGTGCCTTTTCGCCCTCGCCGCCCAACAAAGCGCCCTGTCCCTTCACCGCCTCCCGAACCGCTTCGTCCCTTCGCCGCCTCGCCGCCTAGCAAAGCGCTGCTTGCCTTCGCCGCCTCACACACCGCTGCGTCCCTTCGCCGCCTCGCCGCTTAGCAAACGCCGTGGGAGCGCCGAAGGGACACGGCGCTTTTGTAGGCGCCGAAGGCACGTGGCGCTTTGCTAAGCACCGAGGCAGCGAAGGCACGCAGCCATTTGATCGTGCTCGACGGGCTAGGGCGCCTTGCTAGGCGGTAGGCGGCGAAGGCACGCAGCGCTTTGCCAGGCGCCCAGGGACGCAGCGCTCGGCGAGGGCACGCAGTGCTTTGCCAGGCGCCGAAGGCACTCAGCGCTTTGCCAGGCGCCGAAGGCACGCAGCGCTTTGCCAGGCGCCCAGGGACGCAGCGCTCGGCGAGGGCACGCAGTGCTTTGCCAGCCGCCGAAGGCACGCAGCGCTTTGCCAGGCGCCGAAGGCACGCAGCGCTCTAGCAGGCGGCGAGGGCACACAGTGCTTTGCTAGGCGGCGAGCCGACGTGCAGCTTTGCTAGGCAGCCAAGGCTGAGGACGCTTTGCTAGGCGCTTTGCTAGGCGGCCAAGGCACGAAGCGATTTGGGAGGCGGCGAAGGCACACGGCGCTTTGCTAGGCGGCGAGGGCGAGAAGGCACGCAGCGCTTTCTGAGGCGGCCAGGCGGCGAAGGCACGCGCTGCTTTGCTAGGCGCCGAAGGCACGCAGCGCTTCCTTCGTTTGCGAGGCAGCGAAGAGATGGAGCGCTTTGCTTCTTGGCCAGGCAGCGAACAGGCGCCGTGCTTTGCTTTCTGCCACTCAGCGAATACACGCAGCGCTCTGCTTTTTGGCGAGGCACTGAACAGATGCAGCGTTTAGTTTGCGAGGCGGCCAAGAGACGCGGCGCTTTGCATGCTGGCGAGGCGGCGAGCAGATCGAGTGCTTTGCTTGTTGGCGAGGCAGCGAAGAGATGCAGCGGTTTGCTTGTTGGCGAGGCAGCGAAGAGATTCAGCAGTCTCCTTGTTTGTGACACAGCGACCATGCCCAGTGCTTGCTCTTTGTGCGAGGCAGCGAAGAGATGCAGCACTTTGCTTGTGCACCAGGTGGCGCAGTGGCATGGCGGATGACTTTTTCGCCTGGAGGCGAAGCGAGGCAGCACTTTGTTAGTTGGCGAGGCAGCGAAGAGACGCAGCAGGCTGCTTGTTTGTGAGACAGCCAACATGCACAGTGGTTAGCTCTTGTGCGAGGCAGCGAATGAGGGCAGAGCAAATGGCTTTGTGCGTTCGCCGCCTCGCTGCCTAGCAAAGCGTCGTCTGCCTTGGGCGCCTAGCAAAGCTGCGCGTGCCGTCGCCGTCAAGCAAAGCGCCGTGTTCCTTGGGCGCCTAGCAAAGAAGTGCCTGCGTTCGGCGCCTCGCCGCATTGCAGCCTAGCAAAGCGCTGCGTGCCTTCGGCGGCTGGCAAAGCCGTGCGTGCCTTCGCCGCCTCACACAGCGCGGCGTGCCTTCGGCGCCTGGCAGAGCAGCGCGTGCCTTCGCCGCCTCGCCGCCTGAGAAAGCGCTGCGTGCCTTCTCGCCCTCGCCGCCTAGCAAAGCGCCGTGTCCCTTCGCCGCCTACAAAGCGCCGTGTTCCTTCGGCGCCTAGCAAAGCAGCGCGTGCCTTCGCCGCCTAAGAAAGCGCTGCGTGCCTTTTCGCCCTCGCCGCCCAACAAAGCGCCCTGTCCCTTCACCGCCTCCCGAACCGCTTCGTCCCTTCGCCGCCTCGCCGCCTAGCAAAGCGCTGCTTGCCTTCGCCGCCTCACACACCGCTGCGTCCCTTCGCCGCCTCGCCGCTTAGCAAACGCCGTGGGAGCGCCGAAGGGACACGGCGCTTTTGTAGGCGCCGAAGGCACGTGGCGCTTTGCTAAGGCACGAGGCAGCGAAGGCACGCAGCCATTTGATCGTGCTCGACGGGCTAGGGCGCCTTGCTAGGCGGCGAGGCGGCGAAGGCACGCAGCGCTTTGCCAGGCGCCCAGGGACGCAGCGCTCGGCGAGGGCACGCAGTGCTTTGCCAGGCGCCGAAGGCACTCAGCGCTTTGCCAGGCGCCGAAGGCACGCAGCGCCCTAGCAGGCGGCGAGGGCACACAGTGCTTTGCTAGGCGGCGAGCGGACGTGCCGCTTTGCTAGGCAGCGAAGGCTGAGGACGCTTTGCTAGGCGCTTTGCTAGGCGGCCAAGGCACGAAGCGATTTGGGAGGCGGCGAAGGCACACGGCGCTTTGCTAGGCGGCGAGGGCGAGAAGGCACGCAGCGCTTTCTGAGGCGGCCAGGCGGCGAAGGCACGCGCTGCTTTGCTAGGCGCCGAAGGCACGCAGCGCTTCCTTCGTTTGCGAGGCAGCGAAGAGATGGAGCGCTTTGCTTCTTGGCCAGGCAGCGAACAGGCGCCGTGCTTTGCTTTCTGCCACTCAGCGAATACACGCAGCGCTCTGCTTTTTGGCGAGGCAGTGAACAGATGCAGCGTTTAGTTTGCGAGGCGGCCAAGAGACGCGGCGCTTTGCATGCTGGCGAGGCGGCGAGCAGATCGAGTGCTTTGCTTGTTGGCGAGGCAGCGAAGAGATGCAGCGGTTTGCTTGTTGGCGAGGCAGCGAAGAGATTCAGCAGTCTCCTTGTTTGTGACACAGCGACCATGCCCAGTGCTTGCTCTTTGTGCGAGGCAGCGAAGAGATGCAGCACTTTGCTTGTGCACCAGGTGGCGCAGTGGCATGGCGGATGACTTTTTCGCCTGGAGGCGAAGCGAGGCAGCACTTTGTTAGTTGGCGAGGCAGCGAAGAGACGCAGCAGGCTGCTTGTTTGTGAGACAGCCAACATGCACAGTGGTTAGCTCTTGTGCGAGGCAGCGAATGAGGGCAGAGCAAATGGCTTTGTGCGTTCGCCGCCTCGCTGCCTAGCAAAGCGTCGTCTGCCTTGGGCGCCTAGCAAAGCTGCGCGTGCCGTCGCCGTCAAGCAAAGCGCCGTGTTCCTTGGGCGCCTAGCAAAGAAGTGCCTGCATTCGGCGCCTCGCCGCATTGCAGCCTAGCAAAGCGCTGCGTGCCTTCGGCGGCTGGCAAAGCAGTGCGTGCCTTCGCCGCCTCACACACCGCGTTGTGCCTTCGGCGCCTGGCAAAGCAGCGCGTGCCTTCGCCGCCTGGCCTCCTAAGAAAGCGCTGCGTGCCTTCTCGCCCTCGCCGCCTAGCAAAGCGCCGTGTCCCTTCGCCGCCTACAAAGCGCCGTGTTCCTTCGGCGCCTAGCAAAGCAGCGCGTGCCTTCGCCGCCTAAGAAAGCGCTGCGTGCCTTTTCGCCCTCGCCGCCCAACAAAGCGCCCTGTCCCTTCACCGCCTCCCGAACCGCTTCGTCCCTTCGCCGCCTCGCCGCCTAGCAAAGCGCTGCTTGCCTTCGCCGCCTCACACACCGCTGCGTCCCTTCGCCGCCTCGCCGCTTAGCAAACGCCGTGGGAGCGCCGAAGGGACACGGCGCTTTTGTAGGCGCCGAAGGCACGTGGCGCTTTGCTAAGGCACGAGGCAGCGAAGGCACGCAGCCATTTGATCGTGCTCGACGGGCTAGGGCGCCTTGCTAGGCGGCGAGGCGGCGAAGGCACGCAGCGCTTTGCCAGGCGCCCAGGGACGCAGCGCTCGGCGAGGGCACGCAATGCTTTGCCAGGCGCCGAAGGCACTCAGCGCTTTGCCAGGCGCCGAGGGCACGCAGCGCTCTAGCAGGCGGCGAGGGCACACAGTGCTTTGCTAGGCGGCGAGCGGACGTGGAGCTTTGCTAGGCAGCCAAGGCTGAGGACGCTTTGCTAGGCGCTTTGCTAGGCGGCGAAGGCACGAAGCGATTGGGGAGGCGGCGAAGGCACACGGCGCTTTGCTAGGCGGCGAGGGCGAGAAGGCACGCAGCGCTTTCTGAGGCGGCGAGGCGGCGAAGGCATGCGCTGCTTTGCTAGGCGCCGAAGGAACGCAGCGCTTCCTTCGTTTGCGAGGCAGCGAAGAGATGGAGCGCTTTGCTTGTTGGCCAGGCAGCGAACAGGCGCCGTGCTTTGCTTTCTGCCACTCAGCGAATACACGCAGCGCTCTGCTTTTTGGCGAGGCAGTGAACAGATGCAGCGTTTAGTTTGCGAGGCGGCCAAGAGACGCGGCGCTTTGCATGCTGGCGAGGCGGCGAGCAGATCGAGTGCTTTGCTTGTTGGTGAGGCAGCGAAGAGATGCAGCGGTTTGCTTGTTGGCGAGGCAGCGAAGAGATTCAGCAGTCTCCTTGTTTGTGACACAGCGACCATGCCCAGTGCTTGCTCTTTGTGCGAGGCAGCGAAGAGATGCAGCACTTTGCTTGTGCACCAGGTGGCGCAGTGGCATGGCGGATGACTTTTTCGCCTGGAGGCGAAGCGAGGCAGCACTTTGTTAGTTGGCGAGGCAGCGAAGAGACGCAGCAGGCTGCTTGTTTGTGAGACAGCCAACATGCACAGTGGTTAGCTCTTGTGCGAGGCAGCGAATGAGGGCAGAGCAAATCGCTTTGTGCGTTCGCCGCCTCGCTGCCTAGCAAAGCGTCGTCTGCCTTGGGCGCCTAGCAAAGCTGCGCGTGCCGTCGCCGTCAAGCAAAGCGCCGTGTTCCTTGGGCGCCTAGCAAAGAAGTGCCTGCGTTGGGCGCCTCGCCGCATTGCAGCCTAGCAAAGCGCTGCGTGCCTTCGGCGGCTGGCAAAGCAGCGCGTGCCTTCGCCGCCTCACACACCGCGTTGTGCCTTCGGCGCCTGGCAAAGCAGCGCGTGCCTTCGCCGCCTGGCCTCCTAAGAAAGCGCTGCGTGCCTTCTCGCCCTCGCCGCCTAGCAAAGCGCCGTGTCCCTTCGCCGCCTACAAAGCGCCGTGTTCCTTCGGCGCCTAGCAAAGCAGCGCGTGCCTTCGCCGCCTAAGAAAGCGCTGCGTGCCTTTTCGCCCTCGCCGCCCAACAAAGCGCCCTGTCCCTTCACCGCCTCCCGAACCGCTTCGTCCCTTCGCCGCCTCGCCGCCTAGCAAAGCGCTGCTTGCCTTCGCCGCCTCACACACCGCTGCGTCCCTTCGCCGCCTCGCCGCTTAGCAAACGCCGTGGGAGCGCCGAAGGCACACGGCGCTTTTGTAGGCGCCGAAGGCACGTGGCGCTTTGCTAAGCACCGAGGCAGCGAAGGCACGCAGCGATTTGAGAGCCGTCGACGGGCTCGGGCGCCTTGCTAGGCGGCGAGGCGGCGAAGGCACGCAGCGCTTTGCCAGGCGCCCAGGGACGCAGCGCTCGGCGAGGGCACGCAGTGCTTTGCCAGCCGCCGAAGGCACGCAGCGCTTTGCCAGGCGCCGAAGGCACGCAGCGCTCTAGCAGGCGGCGAGGGCACACAGTGCTTTGCTAGGCGGCGAGCCGACGTGCAGCTTTGCTAGGCAGCCAAGGCTGAGGACGCTTTGCTAGGCGCTTTGCTAGGCGGCCAAGGCACGAAGCGATTTGGGAGGTGGCGAAGGCACACGGCGCTTTGCTAGGCGGCGAGGGCGAGAAGGCACGCAGCGCTTTCTGAGGTGGCGAGGCGGCGAAGGCACGCGCTGCTTTGCTGGGCGCCGAAGGCACGCAGCGCTTCCTTCGTTTGCGAGGCAGCGAAGAGATGGAGCGCTTTGCTTGTTGGCCAGGCAGCGAAGAGGCGCCGTGCTTTGCTTTCTGCCACTCAGCGAATACACGCAGCGCTCTGCTTTTTGGCGAGGCACTGAACAGATGCAGCGTTTAGTTTGCGAGGCGGCCAAGAGACGCGGCGCTTTGCATGCTGGCGAGGCGGCGAGCAGATCGAGTGCTTTGCTTGTTGGCGAGGCAGCGAAGAGATTCAGCAGTCTCCTTGTTTGTGACACAGCGACCATGCCCAGTGCTTGCTCTTTGTGCGAGGCAGCGAAGAGATGCAGCACTTTGCTTGTGCACCAGGTGGCGCAGTGGCATGGCGGATGACTTTTTCGCCTGGAGGCGAAGCGAGGCAGCACTTTGTTAGTTGGCGAGGCAGCGAAGAGACGCAGCAGGCTGCTTGTTTGTGAGACAGCCAACATGCACAGTGGTTAGCTCTTGTGCGAGGCAGCGAATGAGGGCAGAGCAAATGGCTTTGTGCGTTCGCCGCCTCGCTGCCTAGCAAAGCGTCGTCTGCCTTGGGCGCCTAGCAAAGCTGCGCGTGCCGTCGCCGTCAAGCAAAGCGCCGTGTTCCTTGGGCGCCTAGCAAAGAAGTGCCTGCGTTCGGCGCCTCGCCGCATTGCAGCCTAGCAAAGCGCTGCGTGCCTTCGGCGGCTGGCAAAGCAGCGCGTGCCTTCGCCGCCTGGCCTCCTAAGAAAGCGCTGCGTGCCTTCTCGCCCTCGCCGCCTAGCAAAGCGCCGTGTCCCGTCGCCGCCTACAAAGCGCCGTGTTCCTTCGGCGCCTAGCAAAGCAGCGCGTGCCTTCGCCGCCTAAGAAAGCGCTGCGTGCCTTTTCGCCCTCGCCGCCCAACAAAGCGCCCTGTCCCTTCACCGCCTCCCGAACCGCTTCGTCCCTTCGCCGCCTCGCCGCCTAGCAAAGCGCTGCTTGCCTTCGCCGCCTCACACACCGCTGCGTCCCTTCGCCGCCTCGCCGCTTAGCAAACGCCGTGGGAGCGCCGAAGGGACACGGCGCTTTTGTAGGCGCCGAAGGCACGTGGCGCTTTGCTAAGGCACGAGGCAGCGAAGGCACGCAGCCATTTGATCGTGCTCGACGGGCTAGGGCGCCTTGCTAGGCGGCGAGGCGGCGAAGGCACGCAGCGCTTTGCCAGGCGCCCAGGGACGCAGCGCTCGGCGAGGGCACGCAGTGCTTTGCCAGGCGCCGAAGGCACTCAGCGCTTTGCCAGGCGCCGAAGGCACGCAGCGCTCTAGCAGGCGGCGAGGGCACACAGTGCTTTGCTAGGCGGCGAGCGGACGTGGAGCTTTGCTAGGCAGCGAAGGCTGAGGACGCTTTGCTAGGCGCTTTGCTAGGTGGCCAAGGCACGAAGCGATTTGGGAGGCGGCGAAGGCACACGGCGCTTTGCTAGGCGGCGAGGGCGAGAAGGCACGCAGCGCTTTCTGAGGCGGCCAGGCGGCGAAGGCACGCGCTGCTTTGCTAGGCGCCGAAGGCACGCAGCGCTTCCTTCGTTTGCGAGGCAGCGAAGAGATGGAGCGCTTTGCTTGTTGGCCAGGCAGCGAACAGGCGCCGTGCTTTGCTTTCTGCCACTCAGCGAATACACGCAGCGCTCTGCTTTTTGGCGAGGCAGTGAACAGATGCAGCGTTTAGTTTGCGAGGCGGCCAAGAGACGCGGCGCTTTGCATGCTGGCGAGGCGGCGAGCAGATCGAGTGCTTTGCTTGTTGGCGAGGCAGCGAAGAGATGCAGCGGTTTGCTTGTTGGCGAGGCAGCGAAGAGATTCAGCAGTCTCCTTGTTTGTGACACAGCGACCATGCCCAGTGCTTGCTCTTTGTGCGAGGCAGCGAAGAGATGCAGCACTTTGCTTGTGCAGCAGGTGGCGCAGTGGCATGGCGGATGACTTTTTCGCCTGGAGGCGAAGCGAGGCAGCACTTTGTTAGTTGGCGAGGCAGCGAAGAGACGCAGCAGGCTGCTTGTTTGTGAGACAGCCAACATGCACAGTGGTTAGCTCTTGTGCGAGGCAGCGAATGAGGGCAGAGCAAATGGCTTTGTGCGTTCGCCGCCTCGCTGCCTAGCAAAGCGTCGTCTGCCTTGGGCGCCTAGCAAAGCTGCGCGTGCCGTCGCCGTCAAGCAAAGCGCCGTGTTCCTTGGGCGCCTAGCAAAGAAGTGCCTGCGTTCGGCGCCTCGCCGCATTGCAGCCTAGCAAAGCGCTGCGTGCCTTCGGCAGCTGGCAAAGCCGTGCGTGCCTTCGCCGCCTCACACAGCGCGGCGTGCCTTCGGCGCCTGGCAGAGCAGCGCGTGCCTTCGCCGCCTCGCCGCCTGAGAAAGCGCTGCGTGCCTTCTCGCCCTCGCCGCCTAGCAAAGCGCCGTGTCCCTTCACCGCCTCGCCGCCTAGCAAAGCTCCGCGTGCCGTCGCCGTCTAGCAAAGCGCCGTGTTCCTTGGGCGCCTAGCAAAGAAGTGCCTGCGTTCGGCGCCTCGCCGCATTGCAGCCTAGCAAAGCGCTGCGTGCCTTCGGCGGCTGGCAAAGCAGTGCGTGCCTTCGCCGCCTCACACACCGCGTTGTGCCTTCGGCGCCTGGCAAAGCAGCGCGTGCCTTCGCCGCCTGGCCTCCTAAGAAAGCGCTGCGTGCCTTCTCGCCCTCGCCGCCTAGCAAAGCGCCGTGTCCCTTCGCCGCCTACAAAGCGCCGTGTTCCTTCGGCGCCTAGCAAAGCAGCGCGTGCCTTCGCCGCCTAAGAAAGCGCTGCGTGCCTTTTCGCCCTCGCCGCCCAACAAAGCGCCCTGTCCCTTCACCGCCTCCCGAACCGCTTCGTCCCTTCGCCGCCTCGCCGCCTAGCAAAGCGCTGCTTGCCTTCGCCGCCTCACACACCGCTGCGTCCCTTCGCCGCCTCGCCGCTTAGCAAACGCCGTGGGAGCGCCGAAGGGACACGGCGCTTTTGTAGGCGCCGAAGGCACGTGGCGCTTTGCTAAGGCACGAGGCAGCGAAGGCACGCAGCCATTTGATCGTGCTCGACGGGCTAGGGCGCCTTGCTAGGCGGCGAGGCGGCGAAGGCACGCAGCGCTTTGCCAGGCGCCCAGGGACGCAGCGCTCGGCGAGGGCACGCAGTGCTTTGCCAGGCGCCGAAGGCACTCAGCGCTTTGCCAGGCGCCGAAGGCACGCAGCGCCCTAGCAGGCGGCGAGGGCACACAGTGCTTTGCTAGGCGGCGAGCGGACGTGCAGCTTTGCTAGGCAGCGAAGGCTGAGGACGCTTTGCTAGGCGCTTTGCTAGGCGGCCAAGGCACGAAGCGATTTGGGAGGCGGCGAAGGCACACGGCGCTTTGCTAGGCGGCGAGGGCGAGAAGGCACGCAGCGCTTTCTGAGGCGGCCAGGCGGCGAAGGCACGCGCTGCTTTGCCAGGCGCCGAAGGCACGCAGCGCTTCCTTCGTTTGCGAGGCAGCGAAGAGATGGAGCGCTTTGCTTCTTGGCCAGGCAGCGAACAGGCGCCGTGCTTTGCTTTCTGCCACTCAGCGAATACACGCAGCGCTCTGCTTTTTGGCGAGGCAGTGAACAGATGCAGCGTTTAGTTTGCGAGGCGGCCAAGAGACGCGGCGCTTTGCATGCTGGCGAGGCGGCGAGCAGATCGAGTGCTTTGCTTGTTGGCGAGGCAGCGAAGAGATGCAGCGGTTTGCTTGTTGGCGAGGCAGCGAAGAGATTCAGCAGTCTCCTTGTTTGTGACACAGCGACCATGCCCAGTGCTTGCTCTTTGTGCGAGGCAGCGAAGAGATGCAGCACTTTGCTTGTGCAGCAGGTGGCGCAGTGGCATGGCGGATGACTTTTTCGCCTGGAGGCGAAGCGAGGCAGCACTTTGTTAGTTGGCGAGGCAGCGAAGAGACGCAGCAGGCTGCTTGTTTGTGAGACAGCCAACATGCACAGTGGTTAGCTCTTGTGCGAGGCAGCGAATGAGGGCAGAGCAAATCGCTTTGTGCGTTCGCCGCCTCGCTGCCTAGCAAAGCGTCGTCTGCCTTGGGCGCCTAGCAAAGCTGCGCGTGCCGTCGCCGTCAAGCAAAGCGCCGTGTTCCTTGGGCGCCTAGCAAAGAAGTGCCTGCGTTGGGCGCCTCGCCGCATTGCAGCCTAGCAAAGCGCTGCGTGCCTTCGGCGGCTGGCAAAGCCGTGCGTGCCTTCGCCGCCTCACACACCGCGTTGTGCCTTCGGCGCCTGGCAAAGCAGCGCGTGCCTTCGCCGCCTGGCCTCCTAAGAAAGCGCTGCGTGCCTTCTCGCCCTCGCCGCCTAGCAAAGCGCCGTGTCCCTTCGCCGCCTACAAAGCGCCGTGTTCCTTCGGCGCCTAGCAAAGCAGCGCGTGCCTTCGCCGCCTAAGAAAGCGCTGCGTGCCTTTTCGCCCTCGCCGCCCAACAAAGCGCCCTGTCCCTTCACCGCCTCCCGAACCGCTTCGTCCCTTCGCCGCCTCGCCGCCCAGCAAAGCGCTGCATGCCTTCGCCGCCTCACACACCGCTGCGTCCCTTCGCCGCCTCGCCGCTTAGCAAACACCGTGGGAGCGCCGAAGGGACACGGCGCTTTTGTAGGCGCCGAAGGCACGTGGCGCTTTGCTAAGGCACGAGGCAGCGAAGGCACGCAGCCATTTGATCGTGCTCGACGGGCTAGGGCGCCTTGCTAGGCGGCGAGGCGGCGAAGGCACGCAGCGCTTTGCCAGGCGCCCAGGGACGCAGCGCTCGGCGAGGGCACGCAGTGCTTTGCCAGGCGCCGAAGGCACTCAGCGCTTTGCCAGGCGCCGAAGGCACGCAGCGCTCTAGCAGGCGGCGAGGGCACACAGTGCTTTGCTAGGCGGCGAGCGGACGTGCAGCTTTGCTAGGCAGCGAAGGCTGAGGACGCTTTGCTAGGCGCTTTGCTAGGCGGCCAAGGCACGAAGCGATTTGGGAGGCGGCGAAGGCACACGGCGCTTTGCTAGGCGGCGAGGGCGAGAAGGCACGCAGCGCTTTCTGAGGCGGCCAGGCGGCGAAGGCACGCGCTGCTTTGCTAGGCGCCGAAGGCACGCAGCGCTTCCTTCGTTTGCGAGGCAGCGAAGAGATGGAGCGCTTTGCTTGTTGGCCAGGCAGCGAACAGGCGCCGTGCTTTGCTTTCTGCCACTCAGCGAATACACGCAGCGCTCTGCTTTTTGGCGAGGCAGTGAACAGATGCAGCGTTTAGTTTGCGAGGCGGCCAAGAGACGCGGCGCTTTGCATGCTGGCGAGGCGGCGAGCAGATCGAGTGCTTTGCTTGTTGGTGAGGCAGCGAAGAGATGCAGCGGTTTGCTTGTTGGCGAGGCAGCGAAGAGATTCAGCAGTCTCCTTGTTTGTGACACAGCGACCATGCCCAGTGCTTGCTCTTTGTGCGAGGCAGCGAAGAGATGCAGCACTTTGCTTGTGCACCAGGTGGCGCAGTGGCATGGCGGATGACTTTTTCGCCTGGAGGCGAAGCGAGGCAGCACTTTGTTAGTTGGCGAGGCAGCGAAGAGACGCAGCAGGCTGCTTGTTTGTGAGACAGCCAACATGCACAGTGGTTAGCTCTTGTGCGAGGCAGCGAATGAGGGCAGAGCAAATGGCTTTGTGCGTTCGCCGCCTCGCTGCCTAGCAAAGCGTCGTCTGCCTTGGGCGCCTAGCAAAGCTGCGCGTGCCGTCGCCGTCAAGCAAAGCGCCGTGTTCCTTGGGCGCCTAGCAAAGAAGTGCCTGCGTTGGGCGCCTCGCCGCATTGCAGCCTAGCAAAGCGCTGCGTGCCTTCGGCGGCTGGCAAAGCAGCGCGTGCCTTCGCCGCCTCACACACCGCGTTGTGCCTTCGGCGCCTGGCAAAGCAGCGCGTGCCTTCGCCGCCTGGCCTCCTAAGAAAGCGCTGCGTGCCTTCTCGCCCTCGCCGCCTAGCAAAGCGCCGTGTCCCTTCGCCGCCTACAAAGCGCCGTGTTCCTTCGGCGCCTAGCAAAGCAGCGCGTGCCTTCGCCGCCTAAGAAAGCGCTGCGTGCCTTTTCGCCCTCGCCGCCCAACAAAGCGTCCTGTCCCTTCACCGCCTCCCGAACCGCTTCGTCCCTTCGCCGCCTCGCCGCCCAGCAAAGCGCTGCTTGCCTTCGCCGCCTCACACACCGCTGCGTCCCTTCGCCGCCTCGCCGCTTAGCAAACGCCGTGGGAGCGCCGAAGGGACACGGCGCTTTTGTAGGCGCTGAAGGCACGTGGCGCTTTGCTAAGCACCGAGGCAGCGAAGGCACGCAGCCATTTGATCGTGCTCGACGGGCTAGGGAGCCTTGCTAGGCGGCGAGGCGGCGAAGGCACGCAGCGCTTTGCCAGGCGCCCAGGGACGCAGCGCTCGGCGAGGGCACGCAGTGCTTTGCCAGGCGCCGAAGGCACTCAGTGCTTTGCCAGGCGCCGAAGGCACGCAGCGCTCTAGCAGGCGGCGAGGGCACACAGTGCTTTGCTAGGCGGCGAGCGGACGTGGAGCTTTGCTAGGCAGCGAAGGCTGAGGACGCTTTGCTAGGCGCTTTGCTAGGCGGCCAAGGCACGAAGCGATTTGGGAGGCGGCGAAGGCACACGGCGCTTTGCTAGGCGGCGAGGGCGAGAAGGCACGCAGCGCTTTCTGAGGCGGCCAGGCGGCCAAGGCACGCGCTGCTTTGCTAGGCGCCGAAGGCACGCAGCGCTTCCTTCGTTTGCGAGGCAGCGAAGAGATGGAGTGCTTTGCTTGTTGGCCAGGCAGCGAACAGGCGCCGTGCTTTGCTTTCTGCCACTCAGCGAATACACGCAGCGCTCTGCTTTTTGGCGAGGCAGTGAACAGATGCAGCGTTTAGTTTGCGAGGCGGCCAAGAGACGCGGCGCTTTGCATGCTGGCGAGGCGGCGAGCAGATCGAGTGCTTTGCTTGTTGGTGAGGCAGCGAAGAGATGCAGCGGTTTGCTTGTTGGCGAGGCAGCGAAGAGATTCAGCAGTCTCCTTGTTTGTGACACAGCGACCATGCCCAGTGCTTGCTCTTTGTGCGAGGCAGCGAAGAGATGCAGCACTTTGCTTGTGCACCAGGTGGCGCAGTGGCATGGCGGATGACTTTTTCGCCTGGAGGCGAAGCGAGGCAGCACTTTGTTAGTTGGCGAGGCAGCGAAGAGACGCAGCAGGCTGCTTGTTTGTGAGACAGCCAACATGCACAGTGGTTAGCTCTTGTGCGAGGCAGCGAATGAGGGCAGAGCAAATGGCTTTGTGCGTTCGCCGCCTCGCTGCCTAGCAAAGCGTCGTCTGCCTTGGGCGCCTAGCAAAGCTGCGCGTGCCGTCGCCGTCAAGCAAAGCGCCGTGTTCCTTGGGCGCCTAGCAAAGAAGTGCCTGCGTCCGGCGCCTCGCCGCATTGCAGCCTAGCAAAGCGCTGCGTGCCTTCGGCGGCTGGCAAAGCAGCGCGTGCCTTCGCCGCCTCACACACCGCGTTGTGCCTTCGGCGCCTGGCAAAGCAGCGCGTGCCTTCGCCGCCTGGCCTCCTAAGAAAGCGCTGCGTGCCTTCTCGCCCTCGCCGCCTAGCAAAGCGCCGTGTCCCTTCGCCGCCTACAAAGCGCCGTGTTCCTTCGGCGCCTAGCAAAGCAGCGCGTGCCTTCGCCGCCTAAGAAAGCGCTGCGTGCCTTTTCGCCCTCGCCGCCCAACAAAGCGCCCTGTCCCTTCACCGCCTCCCGAACCGCTTCGTCCCTTCGCCGCCTCGCCGCCTAGCAAAGCGCTGCTTGCCTTCGCCGCCTCACACACCGCTGCGTCCCTTCGCCGCCTCGCCGCTTAGCAAACGCCGTGGGAGCGCCGAAGGGACACGGCGCTTTTGTAGGCGCCGAAGGCACGTGGCGCTTTGCTAAGGCACGAGGCAGCGAAGGCACGCAGCCATTTGATCGTGCTCGACGGGCTAGGGCGCCTTGCTAGGCGGCGAGGCGGCGAAGGCACGCAGCGCTTTGCCAGGCGCCCAGGGACGCAGCGCTCGGCGAGGGCACGCAGTGCTTTGCCAGGCGCCGAAGGCACTCAGCGCTTTGCCAGGCGCCGAAGGCACGCAGCGCTTTGCCAGGCGCCCAGGGACGCAGCGCTCGGCGAGGGCACGCAGTGCTTTGCCAGCCGCCGAAGGCACTCAGCGCTTTGCCAGGCGCCGAAGGCACGCAGCGCTCTAGCAGGCGGCGAGGGCACACAGTGCTTTGCTAGGCGGCGAGCGGACGTGGAGCTTTGCTAGGCAGCGAAGGCTGAGGACGCTTTGCTAGGCGCTTTGCTAGGCGGCGAAGGCACGAAGCGATTTGGGAGGCGGCGAAGGCACACGGCGCTTTGCTAGGCGGCGAGGGCGAGAAGGCACGCAGCGCTTTCTGAGGCGGCCAGGCGGCGAAGGCACGCGCTGCTTTGCTAGGCGCCGAAGGCACGCAGCGCTTCCTTCGTTTGCGAGGCAGCGAAGAGATGGAGCGCTTTGCTTGTTGGCCAGGCAGCGAACAGGCGCCGTGCTTTGCTTTCTGCCACTCAGCGAATACACGCAGCGCTCTGCTTTTTGGCGAGGCAGTGAACAGATGCAGCGTTTAGTTTGCGAGGCGGCCAAGAGACGCGGCGCTTTGCATGCTGGCGAGGCGGCGAGCAGATCGAGTGCTTTGCTTGTTGGTGAGGCAGCGAAGAGATGCAGCGGTTTGCTTGTTGGCGAGGCAGCGAAGAGATTCAGCAGTCTCCTTGTTTGTGACACAGCGACCATGCCCAGTGCTTGCTCTTTGTGCGAGGCAGCGAAGAGATGCAGCACTTTGCTTGTGCACCAGGTGGCGCAGTGGCATGGCGGATGACTTTTTCGCCTGGAGGCGAAGCGAGGCAGCACTTTGTTAGTTGGCGAGGCAGCGAAGAGACGCAGCAGGCTGCTTGTTTGTGAGACAGCCAACATGCACAGTGGTTAGCTCTTGTGCGAGGCAGCGAATGAGGGCAGAGCAAATCGCTTTGTGCGTTCGCCGCCTCGCTGCCTAGCAAAGCGTCGTCTGCCTTGGGCGCCTAGCAAAGCTGCGCGTGCCGTCGCCGTCAAGCAAAGCGCCGTGTTCCTTGGGCGCCTAGCAAAGAAGTGCCTGCGTTGGGCGCCTCGCCGCATTGCAGCCTAGCAAAGCGCTGCGTGCCTTCGGCGGCTGGCAAAGCAGTGCGTGCCTTCGCCGCCTGGCCTCCTAAGAAAGCGCTGCGTGCCTTCTCGCCCTCGCCGCCTAGCAAAGCGCCGTGTCCCTTCGCCGCCTACAAAGCGCCGTGTTCCTTCGGCGCCTAGCAAAGCAGCGCGTGCCTTCGCCGCCTAAGAAAGCGCTGCGTGCCTTTTCGCCCTCGCCGCCCAACAAAGCGCCCTGTCCCTTCACCGCCTCCCGAACCGCTTCGTCCCTTCGCCGCCTCGCCGCCTAGCAAAGCGCTGCTTGCCTTCGCCGCCTCACACACCGCTGCGTCCCTTCGCCGCCTCGCCGCTTAGCAAACGCCGTGGGAGCGCCGAAGGGACACGGCGCTTTTGTAGGCGCCGAAGGCACGTGGCGCTTTGCTAAGCACCGAGGCAGCGAAGGCACGCAGCGATTTGAGAGCCGTCGACGGGCTCGGGCGCCTTGCTAGGCGGCGAGGCGGCGAAGGCACGCAGCGCTTTGCCAGGCGCCCAGGGACGCAGCGCTCGGCGAGGGCACGCAGTGCTTTGCCAGCCGCCGAAGGCACGCAGCGCTTTGCTAAGGCACGAGGCAGCGAAGGCACGCAGCTATTTGATCGTGCTCGACGGGCTAGGGCGCCTTGCTAGGCGGCGAGGCGGCGAAGGCACGCAGCGCTTTGCCAGGCGCCCAGGGACGCAGCGCTCGGCGAGGGCACGCAGTGCTTTGCCAGGCGCCGAAGGCACTCAGCGCTTTGCCAGGCGCCGAAGGCACGCAGCGCTTTGCCAGGCGCCCAGGGACGCAGCGCTCGGCGAGGGCACGCAGTGCTTTGCCAGCCGCCGAAGGCACGCAGCGCTTTGCCAGGCGCCGAAGGCACGCAGCGCTCTAGCAGGCGGCGAGGGCACACAGTGCTTTGCTAGGCCTCGAGCGGACGTGAAGCTTTGCTAGGAAGCCAAGGCTGAGGACGCTTTGCTAGGCGCTTTGCTAGGCGGCGAAGGCACGAAGCGATTTGGGAGGCGGCGAAGGCACACGGCGCTTTGCTAGGCGGCGAGGGCGAGAAGGCACGCAGCGCTTTCTGAGGCGGCGAGGCGGCCAAGGCACGCGCTGCTTTGCTAGGCGCCGAAGGCACGCAGCGCTTCCTTCGTTTGCGAGGCAGCGAAGAGATGGAGCGCTTTGCTTCTTGGCCAGGCAGCGAACAGGCGCCGTGCTTTGCTTTCTGCCACTCAGCGAATACACGCAGCGCTCTGCTTTTTGGCGAGGCAGTGAACAGATGCAGCGTTTAGTTTGCGAGGCGGCCAAGAGACGCGGCGCTTTGCATGCTGGCGAGGCGGCGAGCAGATCGAGTGCTTTGCTTGTTGGCGAGGCAGCGAAGAGATGCAGCAGTCTCCTTGTTTGTGACACAGCGACCATGCACAGTGCTTGCTCTTTGTGCGAGGCAGCGAAGAGATGCAGCACTTTGCTTGTGCACCAGGTGGCGCAGTGGCATGGCGGATGGCTTTTTCGCCTGGAGGCGAAGCGAGGCAGCACTTTGTTAGTTGGCGAGGCAGCGAAGAGACGCAGCAGGCTGCTTGTTTGTGAGACAGCCAACATGCACAGTGGTTAGCTCTTGTGCGAGGCAGCGAATGAGGGCAGAGCAAATGGCTTTGTGCGTTCGCCGCCTCGCTGCCTAGCAAAGCGTCGTCTGCCTTGGGCGCCTAGCAAAGCTGCGCGTGCCGTCGCCGTCAAGCAAAGCGCCGTGTTCCTTGGGCGCCTAGCAAAGAAGTGCCTGCGTTCGGCGCCTCGCCGCATTGCAGCCTAGCAAAGCGCTGCGTGCCTTCGGCGGCTGGCAAAGCAGTGCGTGCCTTCGCCGCCTCACACACCGCGTTGTGCCTTCGGCGCCTGGCAAAGCAGCGCGTGCCTTCGCCGCCTGGCCTCCTAAGAAAGCGCTGCGTGCCTTCTCGCCCTCGCCGCCTAGCAAAGCGCCCTGTCCCTTCACCGCCTCCCGAACCGCTTCGTCCCTTCGCCGCCTCGCCGCCTAGCAAAGCGCTGCTTGCCTTCGCCGCCTCACACACCGCTGCGTCCCTTCGCCGCCTCGCCGCTTAGCAAACGCCGTGGGAGCGCCGAAGGCACACGGCGCTTTTGTAGGCGCCGAAGGCACGTGGCGCTTTGCTAAGCACCGAGGCAGCGAAGGCACGCAGCCATTTGATCGTGCTCGACGGGCTAGGGCGCCTTGCTAGGCGGCGAGGCGGCGAAGGCACGCAGCGCTTTGCCAGGCGCCCAAGGACGCAGCGCTGTGCGAGGTGGCGAGGGCACGCAGTGCTTTGCCAGGCGGCGAGGCGGCGAAGGCACGCAGCACTGTAGGAGGCGGCGAGGGCACACAGTGCTTTGCTAGGCGGCGAGGGCGAGAAGGCACGCAGCGCTTTCTTAGGCGGCGAGGCAGCGAAGGCACGCGCTGCTTTGCTAGGCGCCGAAGGCACGCAGCGCTTCCTTCGTTTGCGAGGCAGCGAAGAGATGGAGCGCTTTGCTTCTTGGCCAGGCAGCGAACAGGCGCCGTGCTTTGCTTTCTGCCACTCAGCGAATACACGCAGCGCTCTGCTTTTTGGCGAGGCACTGAACAGATGCAGCGTTTAGTTTGCGAGGCGGCCAAGAGACGCGGCGCTTTGCATGCTGGCGAGGCGGCGAGCAGATCGAGTGCTTTGCTTGTTGGCGAGGCAGCGAAGAGATGCAGCGGTTTGCTTGTTGGCGAGGCAGCGAAGAGATTCAGCAGTCTCCTTGTTTGTGACACAGCGACCATGCCCAGTGCTTGCTCTTTGTGCGAGGCAGCGAAGAGATGCAGCACTTTGCTTGTGCACCAGGTGGCGCAGTGGCATGGCGGATGACTTTTTCGCCTGGAGGCGAAGCGAGGCAGCACTTTGTTAGTTGGCGAGGCAGCGAAGAGACGCAGCAGGCTGCTTGTTTGTGAGACAGCCAACATGCACAGTGGTTAGCTCTTGTGCGAGGCAGCGAATGAGGGCAGAGCAAATCGCTTTGTGCGTTCGCCGCCTCGCTGCCTAGCAAAGCGTCGTCTGCCTTGGGCGCCTAGCAAAGAAGTGCCTGCGTTCGGCGCCTCGCCGCATTGCAGCCTAGCAAAGCGCTGCGTGCCTTCGGCGGCTGGCAAAGCAGTGCGTGCCTTCGCCGCCTCACACACCGCGTTGTGCCTTCGGCGGCTGGCAAAGCAGCGCGTGCCTTCGCCGCCTGGCCTCCTAAGAAAGCGCTGCGTGCCTTCTCGCCCTCGCCGCCTAGCAAAGCGCCGTGTCCCTTCACCGCCTACAAAGCGCCGTGTTCCTTCGGCGCCTAGCAAAGCAGCGCGTGCCTTCGCCGCCTAAGAAAGCGCTGCGTGCCTTTTCGCCCTTGCCGCCCAACAAAGCGCCCTGTCCCTTCACCGCCTCCCGAACCGCTTCGTCCCTTCGCCGCCTCGCCGCCTCGCAAAGCGCTGCTTGCCTTCGCCGCCTCACACACCGCTGCGTCCCTTCGCCGCCTCGCCGCTTAGCAAACGCCGTGGGAGCGCCGAAGGGACACGGCGCTTTTGTAGGCGCCGAAGGCACGTGGCGCTTTGCTAAGGCACGAGGCAGCGAAGGCACGCAGCCATTTGATCGTGCTCGACGGGCTAGGGCGCCTTGCTAGGCGGCGAGGCGGCGAAGGCACGCAGCGCTTTGCCAGGCGCCCAGGGACGCAGCGCTCGGCGAGGGCACGCAGTGCTTTGCCAGGCGCCGAAGGCACTCAGCGCTTTGCCAGGCGCCGAAGGCACGCAGCGCTCTAGCAGGCGGCGAGGGCACACAGTGCTTTGCTAGGCGGCGAGCGGACGTGGAGCTTTGCTAGGCAGCGAAGGCTGAGGACGCTTTGCTAGGCGCTTTGCTAGGCGGCCAAGGCACGAAGCGATTTGGGAGGCGGCGAAGGCACACGGCGCTTTGCTAGGCGGCGAGGGCGAGAAGGCACGCAGCGCTTTCTGAGGCGGCGAGGCGGCCAAGGCACGCGCTGCTTTGCTAGGCGCCGAAGGCACGCAGCGCTTCCTTCGTTTGCGAGGCAGCGAAGAGATGGAGCGCTTTGCTTGTTGGCCAGGCAGCGAACAGGCGCCGTGCTTTGCTTTCTGCCACTCAGCGAATACACGCAGCGCTCTGCTTTTTGGCGAGGCAGTGAACAGATGCAGCGTTTAGTTTGCGAGGCGGCCAAGAGACGCGGCGCTTTGCATGCTGGCGAGGCGGCGAGCAGATCGAGTGCTTTGCTTGTTGGCGAGGCAGCGAAGAGATTCAGCAGTCTCCTTGTTTGTGACACAGCGACCATGCCCAGTGCTTGCTCTTTGTGCGAGGCAGCGAAGAGATGCAGCACTTTGCTTGTGCACCAGGTGGCGCAGTGGCATGGCGGATGACTTTTTCGCCTGGAGGCGAAGCGAGGCAGCACTTTGTTAGTTGGCGAGGCAGCGAAGAGACGCAGCAGGCTGCTTGTTTGTGAGACAGCCAACATGCACAGTGGTTAGCTCTTGTGCGAGGCAGCGAATGAGGGCAGAGCAAATGGCTTTGTGCGTTCGCCGCCTCGCTGCCTAGCAAAGCGTCGTCTGCCTTGGGCGCCTAGCAAAGCTGCGCGTGCCGTCGCCGTCAAGCAAAGCGCCGTGTTCCTTGGGCGCCTAGCAAAGAAGTGCCTGCGTTCGGCGCCTCGCCGCATTGCAGCCTAGCAAAGCGCTGCGTGCCTTCGGCGGCTGGCAAAGCAGTGCGTGCCTTCGCCGCCTCACACACCGCGTTGTGCCTTCGGCGCCTGGCAAAGCAGCGCGTGCCTTCGCCGCCTGGCCTCCTAAGAAAGCGCTGCGTGCCTTCTCGCCCTCGCCGCCTAGCAAAGCGCCCTGTCCCTTCACCGCCTCCCGAACCGCTTCGTCCCTTCGCCGCCTCGCCGCCTAGCAAAGCGCTGCTTGCCTTCGCCGCCTCACACACCGCTGCGTCCCTTCGCCGCCTCGCCGCTTAGCAAACGCCGTAGGAGCGCCGAAGGGACACGGCGCTTTTGTAGGCGCCGAAGGCACGTGGCGCTTTGCTAAGGCACGAGGCAGCGAAGGCACGCAGCCATTTGATCGTGCTCGACGGGCTAGGGCGCCTTGCTAGGCGGCGAGGCGGCGAAGGCACGCAGCGCTTTGCCAGGCGCCCAAGGACGCAGCGCTGTGCGAGGTGGCGAGGGCACGCAGTGCTTTGCCAGGCGGCGAGGCGGCGAAGGCACGCAGCACTGTAGGAGGCGGCGAGGGCACACAGTGCTTTGCTAGGCGGCGAGGGCGAGAAGGCACGCAGCGCTTTCTTAGGCGGCGAGGCAGCGAAGGCACGCGCTGCTTTGCTAGGCGCCGAAGGCACGCAGCGCTTCCTTCGTTTGCGAGGCAGCGAAGAGATGGAGCGCTTTGCTTCTTGGCCAGGCAGCGAACAGGCGCCGTGCTTTGCTTTCTGCCACTCAGCGAATACACGCAGCGCTCTGCTTTTTGGCGAGGCACTGAACAGATGCAGCGTTTAGTTTGCGAGGCGGCCAAGAGACGCGGCGCTTTGCATGCTGGCGAGGCGGCGAGCAGATCGAGTGCTTTGCTTGTTGGCGAGGCAGCGAAGAGATGCAGCGGTTTGCTTGTTGGCGAGGCAGCGAAGAGATTCAGCAGTCTCCTTGTTTGTGACACAGCGACCATGCCCAGTGCTTGCTCTTTGTGCGAGGCAGCGAAGAGATGCAGCACTTTGCTTGTGCACCAGGTGGCGCAGTGGCATGGCGGATGACTTTTTCGCCTGGAGGCGAAGCGAGGCAGCACTTTGTTAGTTGGCGAGGCAGCGAAGAGACGCAGCAGGCTGCTTGTTTGTGAGACAGCCAACATGCACAGTGGTTAGCTCTTGTGCGAGGCAGCGAATGAGGGCAGAGCAAATCGCTTTGTGCGTTCGCCGCCTCGCTGCCTAGCAAAGCGTCGTCTGCCTTGGGCGCCTAGCAAAGAAGTGCCTGCGTTCGGCGCCTCGCCGCATTGCAGCCTAGCAAAGCGCTGCGTGCCTTCGGCGGCTGGCAAAGCAGTGCGTGCCTTCGCCGCCTCACACACCGCGTTGTGCCTTCGGCGCCTGGCAAAGCAGCGCGTGCCTTCGCCGCCTGGCCTCCTAAGAAAGCGCTGCGTGCCTTCTCGCCCTCGCCGCCTAGCAAAGCGCCCTGTCCCTTCACCGCCTCCCGAACCGCTTCGTCCCTTCGCCGCCTCGCCGCCTCGCAAAGCGCTGCTTGCCTTCGCCGCCTCACACACCGCTGCGTCCCTTCGCCGCCTCGCCGCTTAGCAAACGCCGTAGGAGCGCCGAAGGGACACGGCGCTTTTGTAGGCGCCGAAGGCACGTGGCGCTTTGCTAAGGCACGAGGCAGCGAAGGCACGCAGCCATTTGATCGTGCTCGACGGGCTAGGGCGCCTTGCTAGGCGGCGAGGCGGCGAAGGCACGCAGCGCTTTGCCAGGCGCCCAAGGACGCAGCGCTGTGCGAGGTGGCGAGGGCACGCAGTGCTTTGCCAGGCGGCGAGGCGGCGAAGGCACGCAGCACTGTAGGAGGCGGCGAGGGCACACAGTGCTTTGCTAGGCGGCGAGGGCGAGAAGGCACGCAGCGCTTTCTTAGGCGGCGAGGCAGCGAAGGCACGCGCTGCTTTGCTAGGCGCCGAAGGCACGCAGCGCTTCCTTCGTTTGCGAGGCAGCGAAGAGATGGAGCGCTTTGCTTCTTGGCCAGGCAGCGAACAGGCGCCGTGCTTTGCTTTCTGCCACTCAGCGAATACACGCAGCGCTCTGCTTTTTGGCGAGGCACTGAACAGATGCAGCGTTTAGTTTGCGAGGCGGCCAAGAGACGCGGCGCTTTGCATGCTGGCGAGGCGGCGAGCAGATCGAGTGCTTTGCTTGTTGGCGAGGCAGCGAAGAGATGCAGCGGTTTGCTTGTTGGCGAGGCAGCGAAGAGATTCAGCAGTCTCCTTGTTTGTGACACAGCGACCATGCCCAGTGCTTGCTCTTTGTGCGAGGCAGCGAAGAGATGCAGCACTTTGCTTGTGCACCAGGTGGCGCAGTGGCATGGCGGATGACTTTTTCGCCTGGAGGCGAAGCGAGGCAGCACTTTGTTAGTTGGCGAGGCAGCGAAGAGACGCAGCAGGCTGCTTGTTTGTGAGACAGCCAACATGCACAGTGGTTAGCTCTTGTGCGAGGCAGCGAATGAGGGCAGAGCAAATGGCTTTGTGCGTTCGCCGCCTCGCTGCCTAGCAAAGCGTCGTCTGCCTTGGGCGCCTAGCAAAGAAGTGCCTGCGTTCGGCGCCTCGCCGCATTGCAGCCTAGCAAAGCGCTGCGTGCCTTCGGCGGCTGGCAAAGCAGTGCGTGCCTTCGCCGCCTCACACACCGCGTTGTGCCTTCGGCGCCTGGCAAAGCAGCGCGTGCCTTCGCCGCCTGGCCTCCTAAGAAAGCGCTGCGTGCCTTCTCGCCCTCGCCGCCTAGCAAAGCGCCGTGTCCCTTCGCCGCCTACAAAGCGCCGTGTTCCTTCGGCGCCTAGCAAAGCAGCGCGTGCCTTCGCCGCCTAAGAAAGCGCTGCGTGCCTTTTCGCCCTTGCCGCCCAACAAAGCGCCCTGTCCCTTCACCGCCTCCCGAACCGCTTCGTCCCTTCGCCGCCTCGCCGCCTAGCAAAGCGCTGCTTGCCTTCGCCGCCTCACACACCGCTGCGTGCCTTCGCCGCCTCGCCGCTTAGCAAACGCCGTGGGAGCGCCGAAGGGACACGGCGCTTTTGTAGGCGCCGAAGGCACGTGGCGCTTTGCTAAGCACCGAGGCAGCGAAGGCACGCAGCCATTTGATCGTGCTCGACGGGCTAGGGCGCCTTGCTAGGCGGCGAGGCGGCGAAGGCACGCAGCGCTTTGCCAGGCGCCCAGGGACGCAGCGCTCGGCGAGGGCACGCAGTGCTTTGCCAGGCGCCGAAGGCACTCAGCGCTTTGCCAGGCGCCGAAGGCACGCAGCGCTCTAGCAGGCGGCGAGGGCACACAGTGCTTTGCTAGGCGGCGAGCGGACGTGGAGCTTTGCTAGGCAGCGAAGGCTGAGGACGCTTTGCTAGGCACTTTGCTAGGCGGCGAAGGCACGAAGCGATTTGGGAGGCGGCGAAGGCACACGGCGCTTTGCTAGGCGGCGAGGGCGAGAAGGCACGCAGCGCTTTCTGAGGCGGCGAGGCGGCCAAGGCACGCGCTGCTTTGCTAGGCGCCAAAGGCACGCAGCGCTTCCTTCGTTTGCGAGGCAGCGAAGAGATGGAGCGCTTTGCTTGTTGGCCAGGCAGCGAAGAGGCGCCGTGCTTTGCTTTCTGCCACTCAGCGAATACACGCAGCGCTCTGCTTTTTGGCGAGGCACTGAACAGATGCAGCGTTTAGTTTGCGAGGCGGCCAAGAGACGCGGCGCTTTGCATGCTGGCGAGGCGGCGAGCAGATCGAGTGCTTTGCTTGTTGGTGAGGCAGCGAAGAGATGCAGCAGTCTCCTTGTTTGTGACACAGCGACCATGCCCAGTGCTTGCTCTTTGTGCGAGGCAGCGAAGAGATGCAGCACTTTGCTTGTGCACCAGGTGGCGCAGTGGCATGGCGGATGACTTTTTCGCCTGGAGGCGAAGCGAGGCAGCACTTTGTTAGTTGGCGAGGCAGCGAAGAGACGCAGCAGGCTGCTTGTTTGTGAGACAGCCAACATGCACAGTGGTTAGCTCTTGTGCGAGGCAGCGAATGAGGGCAGAGCAAATGGCTTTGTGCGTTCGCCGCCTCGCTGCCTAGCAAAGCGTCGTCTGCCTTGGGCGCCTAGCAAAGCTGCGCGTGCCGTCGCCGTCAAGCAAAGCGCCGTGTTCCTTGGGCGCCTAGCAAAGAAGTGCCTGCGTTCGGCGCCTCGCCGCATCGCAGCCTAGCAAAGCGCTGCGTGCCTTCGGCGGCTGGCAAAGCAGTGCGTGCCTTCGCCGCCTCACACACCGCGTTGTGCCTTCGGCGCCTGGCAAAGCAGCGCGTGCCTTCGCCGCCTGGCCTCCTAAGAAAGCGCTGCGTGCCTTCTCGCCCTCGCCGCCTAGCAAAGCGCCGTGTCCCTTCGCCGCCTACAAAGCGCCGTGTTCCTTCGGCGCCTAGCAAAGCAGCGCGTGCCTTCGCCGCCTAAGAAAGCGCTGCGTGCCTTTTCGCCCTCGCCGCCCAACAAAGCGCCCTGTCCCTTCACCGCCTCCCGAACCGCTTCGTCCCTTCGCCGCCTCGCCGCCTAGCAAAGCGCTGCTTGCCTTCGCCGCCTCACACACCGCTGCGTCCCTTCGCCGCCTCGCCGCTTAGCAAACGCCGTGGGAGCGCCGAAGGGACACGGCGCTTTTGTAGGCGCCGAAGGCACGTGGCGCTTTGCTAAGCACCGAGGCAGCGAAGGCACGCAGCCATTTGATCGTGCTCGACGGGCTAGGGCGCCTTGCTAGGCGGCGAGGCGGCCAAGGCACGCAGCGCTTTGCCAGGCGCCCAGGGACGCAGCGCTCGGCGAGGGCACGCAGTGCTTTGCCAGGCGCCGAAGGCACTCAGCGCTTTGCCAGGCGCCGAAGGCACGCAGCGCTCTAGCAGGCGGCGAGGGCACACAGTGCTTTGCTAGGCGGCGAGCGGACGTGGAGCTTTGCTAGGCAGCCAAGGCTGAGGACGCTTTGCTAGGCGCTTTGCTAGGCGGCGAAGGCACGAAGCGATTTGGGAGGCGGCGAAGGCACACGGCGCTTTGCTAGGCGGCGAGGGCGAGAAGGCACGCAGCGCTTTCTGAGGCGGCGAGGCGGCCAAGGCACGCGCTGCTTTGCTAGGCGCCGAAGGCACGCAGCGCTTCCTTCGTTTGCGAGGCAGCGAAGAGATGGAGCGCTTTGCTTCTTGGCCAGGCAGCGAACAGGCGCCGTGCTTTGCTTTCTGCCACTCAGCGAATACACGCAGCGCTCTGCTTTTTGGCGAGGCAGTGAACAGATGCAGCGTTTAGTTTGCGAGGCGGCCAAGAGACGCGGCGCTTTGCATGCTGGCGAGGCGGCGAGCAGATCGAGTGCTTTGCTTGTTGGCGAGGCAGCGAAGAGATTCAGCAGTCTCCTTGTTTGTGACACAGCGACCATGCACAGTGCTTGCGCATTGTGCGAGGCAGCGAAGAGATGCAGCACTTTGCTTGTGCACCAGGTGGCGCAGTGGCCTCGCGGATGACTTTTTCGCCTGGAGGCGAAGCGAGGCAGCACTTTGTTAGTTGGCGAGGCAGCGAAGAGACGCAGCAGGCTGCTTGTTTGTGAGACAGCCAACATGCACAGTGGTTAGCTATTGTGCGAGGCAGCGAATGAGGGCAGAGCAAATGGCTTTGTGCGTTCGCCGCCTCGCTGCCTAGCAAAGCGTCGTCTGCCTTGGGCGCCTAGCAAAGCTGCGCGTGCCGTCGCCGTCAAGCAAAGCGCCGTGTTCCTTGGGCGCCTAGCAAAGAAGTGCCTGCGTTCGGCGCCTCGCCGCATCGCAGCCTAGCAAAGCGCTGCGTGCCTTCGGCGGCTGGCAAAGCAGTGCGTGCCTTCGCCGCCTCACACACCGCGTTGTGCCTTCGGCGGCTGGCAAAGCAGCGCGTGCCTTCGCCGCCTGGCCTCCTAAGAAAGCGCTGCGTGCCTTCTCGCCCTCGCCGCCTAGCAAAGCGCCGTGTCCCTTCGCCGCCTCGCCGCCTAGCAAAGCTCCGCGTGCCGTCGCCGCCTACAAAGCGCCGTGTTCCTTGGGCGCCTAGCAAAGCAGCGCGTGCCTTCGCCGCCTAAGAAAGCGCTGCGTGCCTTTTCGCCCTCGCCGCCCAACAAAGCGCCCTGTCCCTTCACCGCCTCCCGAACCGCTTCGTCCCTTCGCCGCCTCGCCGCCTAGCAAAGCGCTGCTTGCCTTCGCCGCCTCACACACCGCTGCGTCCCTTCGCCGCCTCGCCGCTTAGCAAACGCCGTGGGAGCGCCGAAGGCACACGGCGCTTTTGTAGGCGCCGAAGGCACGTGGCGCTTTGCTAAGCACCGAGGCAGCGAAGGCACGCAGCCATTTGATCGTGCTCGACGGGCTAGGGCGCCTTGCTAGGCGGCGAGGCGGCGAAGGCACGCAGCGCTTTGCCAGGCGCCCAGGGACGCAGCGCTCGGCGAGGGCACGCAGTGCTTTGCCAGGCGCCGAAGGCACGCAGCGCTTTGCCAGGCGCCGAAGGCACGCAGCGCTCTAGCAGGCGGCGAGGGCACACAGTGCTTTGCTAGGCGGCGAGCGGACGTGGAGCTTTGCTAGGCAGCCAAGGCTGAGGACGCTTTGCTAGGCGCTTTGCTAGGCGGCGAAGGCACGAAGCGATTTGGGAGGCGGCGAAGGCACACGGCGCTTTGCTAGGCGGCGAGGGCGAGAAGGCACGCAGCGCTTTCTGAGGCGGCGAGGCGGCCAAGGCACGCGCTGCTTTGCTAGGCGCCGAAGGCACGCAGCGCTTCCTTCGTTTGCGAGGCAGCGAAGAGATGGAGCGCTTTGCTTCTTGGCCAGGCAGCGAACAGGCGCCGTGCTTTGCTTTCTGCCACTCAGCGAATACACGCAGCGCTCTGCTTTTTGGCGAGGCAGTGAACAGATGCAGCGTTTAGTTTGCGAGGCGGCCAAGAGACGCGGCGCTTTGCATGCTGGCGAGGCGGCGAGCAGATCGAGTGCTTTGCTTGTTGGCGAGGCAGCGAAGAGATTCAGCAGTCTCCTTGTTTGTGACACAGCACCATGCACAGTGCTTGCGCATTGTGCGAGGCAGCGAAGAGATGCAGCACTTTGCTTGTGCACCAGGTGGCGCAGTGGCCTCGCGGATGACTTTTTCGCCTGGAGGCGAAGCGAGGCAGCACTTTGTTAGTTGGCGAGGCAGCGAGGAGACGCAGCAGGCTGCTTGTTTGTGAGACAGCCAACATGCACAGTGGTTAGCTATTGTGCGAGGCAGCGAATGAGGGCAGAGCAAATGGCTTTGTGCGTTCGCCGCCTCGCTGCCTAGCAAAGCGTCGTCTGCCTTGGGCGCCTAGCAAAGCTGCGCGTGCCGTCGCCGTCAAGCAAAGCGCCGTGTTCCTTGGGCGCCTAGCAAAGAAGTGCCTGCGTTCGGCGCCTCGCCGCATCGCAGCCTAGCAAAGCGCTGCGTGCCTTCGGCGGCTGGCAAAGCAGTGCGTGCCTTCGCCGCCTCACACACCGCGTTGTGCCTTCGGCGCCTGGCAAAGCAGCGCGTGCCTTCGCCGCCTGGCCTCCTAAGAAAGCGCTGCGTGCCTTCTCGCCCTCGCCGCCTAGCAAAGCGCCGTGTCCCTTCGCCGCCTCGCCGCCTAGCAAAGCTCCGCGTGCCGTCGCCGCCTACAAAGCGCCGTGTTCCTTCGGCGCCTAGCAAAGCAGCGCGTGCCTTCGCCGCCTAAGAAAGCGCTGCGTGCCTTTTCGCCCTCGCCGCCCAACAAAGCGCCCTGTCCTTTCACCGCCTCCCGAACCGCTTCGTCCCTTCGCCGCCTCGCCGCCTAGCAAAGCGCTGCTTGCCTTCGCCGCCTCACACACCGCTGCGTGCCTTCGCCGCCTCGCCGCTTAGCAAACGCCGTGGGAGCGCCGAAGGGACACGGCGCTTTTGTAGGCGCCGAAGGCACGTGGCGCTTTGCTAAGCACCGAGGCAGCGAAGGCACGCAGCCATTTGATCGTGCTCGACGGGCTAGGGCGCCTTGCTAGGCGGCGAGGCGGCCAAGGCACGCAGCGCTTTGCCAGGCGCCCAGGGACGCAGCGCTCGGCGAGGGCACGCAGTGCTTTGCCAGGCGCCGAAGGCACTCAGCGCTTTGCCAGGCGCCGAAGGCACGCAGCGCTCTAGCAGGCGGCGAGGGCACACAGTGCTTTGCTAGGCGGCGAGCGGACGTGGAGCTTTGCTAGGCAGCCAAGGCTGAGGACGCTTTGCTAGGCGCTTTGCTAGGCGGCGAAGGCACGAAGCGATTTGGGAGGCGGCGAAGGCACACGGCGCTTTGCTAGGCGGCGAGGGCGAGAAGGCACGCAGCGCTTTCTGAGGCGGCGAGGCGGCCAAGGCACGCGCTGCTTTGCTAGGCGCCGAAGGCACGCAGCGCTTCCTTCGTTTGCGAGGCAGCGAAGAGATGGAGCGCTTTGCTTCTTGGCCAGGCAGCGAACAGGCGCCGTGCTTTGCTTTCTGCCACTCAGCGAATACACGCAGCGCTCTGCTTTTTGGCGAGGCAGTGAACAGATGCAGCGTTTAGTTTGCGAGGCGGCCAAGAGACGCGGCGCTTTGCATGCTGGCGAGGCGGCGAGCAGATCGAGTGCTTTGCTTGTTGGCGAGGCAGCGAAGAGATTCAGCAGTCTCCTTGTTTGTGACACAGCGACCATGCACAGTGCTTGCTCTTTGTGCGAGGCAGCGAAGAGATGCAGCACTTTGCTTGTGCACCAGGTGGCGCAGTGGCCTCGCGGATGACTTTTTCGCCTGGAGGCGAAGCGAGGCAGCACTTTGTTAGTTGGCGAGGCAGCGAGGAGACGCAGCAGGCTGCTTGTTTGTGAGACAGCCAACATGCACAGTGGTTAGCTATTGTGCGAGGCAGCGAATGAGGGCAGAGCAAATGGCTTTGTGCGTTCGCCGCCTCGCTGCCTAGCAAAGCGTCGTCTGCCTTGGGCGCCTAGCAAAGCTGCGCGTGCCGTCGCCGTCAAGCAAAGCGCCGTGTTCCTTGGGCGCCTAGCAAAGAAGTGCCTGCGTTCGGCGCCTCGCCGCATCGCAGCCTAGCAAAGCGCTGCGTGCCTTCGGCGGCTGGCAAAGCAGTGCGTGCCTTCGCCGCCTGGCCTCCTAAGAAAGCGCTGCGTGCCTTCTCGCCCTCGCCGCCTAGCAAAGCGCCGTGTCCCTTCGCCGCCTCGCCGCCTAGCAAAGCTCCGCGTGCCGTCGCCGCCTACAAAGCGCCGTGTTCCTTCGGCGCCTAGCAAAGCAGCGCGTGCCTTCGCCGCCTAAGAAAGCGCTGCGTGCCTTTTCGCCCTCGCCGCCCAACAAAGCGCCCTGTCCTTTCACCGCCTCCCGAACCGCTTCGTCCCTTCGCCGCCTCGCCGCCTAGCAAAGCGCTGCTTGCCTTCGCCGCCTCACACACCGCTGCGTGCCTTCGCCGCCTCGCCGCTTAGCAAACGCCGTGGGAGCGCCGAAGGGACACGGCGCTTTTGTAGGCGCCGAAGGCACGTGGCGCTTTGCTAAGCACCGAGGCAGCGAAGGCACGCAGCCATTTGATCGTGCTCGACGGGCTAGGGCGCCTTGCTAGGCGGCGAGGCGGCCAAGGCACGCAGCGCTTTGCCAGGCGCCCAGGGACGCAGCGCTCGGCGAGGGCACGCAGTGCTTTGCCAGGCGCCGAAGGCACTCAGCGCTTTGCCAGGTGCCGAAGGCACGCAGCGCTCTAGCAGGCGGCGAGGGCACACAGTGCTTTGCTAGGCGGCGAGCGGACGTGCAGCTTTGCTAGGCAGCCAAGGCTGAGGACGCTTTGCTAGGCGCTTTGCTAGGCGGCGAAGGCACGAAGCGATTTGGGAGGCGGCGAAGGCACACGGCGCTTTGCTAGGCGGCGAGGGCGAGAAGGCACGCAGCGCTTTCTGAGGCGGCGAGGCGGCCAAGGCACGCGCTGCTTTGCTAGGCGCCGAAGGCACGCAGCGCTTCCTTCGTTTGCGAGGCAGCGAAGAGATGGAGCGCTTTGCTTCTTGGCCAGGCAGCGAACAGGCGCCGTGCTTTGCTTTCTGCCACTCAGCGAATACACGCAGCGCTCTGCTTTTTGGCGAGGCAGTGAACAGATGCAGCGTTTAGTTTGCGAGGCGGCCAAGAGACGCGGCGCTTTGCATGCTGGCGAGGCGGCGAGCAGATCGAGTGCTTTGCTTGTTGGCGAGGCAGCGAAGAGATTCAGCAGTCTCCTTGTTTGTGACACAGCGACCATGCACAGTGCTTGCGCATTGTGCGAGGCAGCGAAGAGATGCAGCACTTTGCTTGTGCACCAGGTGGCGCAGTGGCCTCGCGGATGACTTTTTCGCCTGGAGGCGAAGCGAGGCAGCACTTTGTTAGTTGGCGAGGCAGCGAAGAGACGCAGCAGGCTGCTTGTTTGTGAGACAGCCAACATGCACAGTGGTTAGCTATTGTGCGAGGCAGCGAATGAGGGCAGAGCAAATGGCTTTGTGCGTTCGCCGCCTCGCTGCCTAGCAAAGCGTCGTCTGCCTTGGGCGCCTAGCAAAGCTGCGCGTGCCGTCGCCGTCAAGCAAAGCGCCGTGTTCCTTGGGCGCCTAGCAAAGAAGTGCCTGCGTTCGGCGCCTCGCCGCATCGCAGCCTAGCAAAGCGCTGCGTGCCTTCGGCGGCTGGCAAAGCAGTGCGTGCCTTCGCCGCCTGGCCTCCTAAGAAAGCGCTGCGTGCCTTCTCGCCCTCGCCGCCTAGCAAAGCGCCGTGTCCCTTCGCCGCCTCGCCGCCTAGCAAAGCTCCGCGTGCCGTCGCCGCCTACAAAGCGCCGTGTTCCTTCGGCGCCTAGCAAAGCAGCGCGTGCCTTCGCCGCCTAAGAAAGCGCTGCGTGCCTTTTCGCCCTCGCCGCCCAACAAAGCGCCCTGTCCCTTCACCGCCTCCCGAACCGCTTCGTCCCTTCGCCGCCTCGCCGCCTAGCAAAGCGCTGCTTGCCTTCGCCGCCTCACACACCGCTGCGTCCCTTCGCCGCCTCGCCGCTTAGCAAACGCCGTGGGAGCGCCGAAGGGACACGGCGCTTTTGTAGGCGCCGAAGGCACGTGGCGCTTTGCTAAGCACCGAGGCAGCGAAGGCACGCAGCCATTTGATCGTGCTCGACGGGCTAGGGCGCCTTGCTAGGCGGCGAGGCGGCCAAGGCACGCAGCGCTTTGCCAGGCGCCCAGGGACGCAGCGCTCGGCGAGGGCACGCAGTGCTTTGCCAGGCGCCGAAGGCACTCAGCGCTTTGCCAGGCGCCGAAGGCACGCAGCGCTCTAGCAGGCGGCGAGGGCACACAGTGCTTTGCTAGGCGGCGAGCGGACGTGCAGCTTTGCTAGGCAGCCAAGGCTGAGGACGCTTTGCTAGGCGCTTTGCTAGGCGGCGAAGGCACGAAGCGATTTGGGAGGCGAGGCGGCGAAGGCACACGGCGCTTTGCTAGGCGGCGAGGGCGAGAAGGCACGCAGCGCTTTCTGAGGCGGCCAGGCGGCCAAGGCACGCGCTGCTTTGCTAGGCGCCGAAGGCACGCAGCGCTTCCTTCGTTTGCGAGGCAGCGAAGAGATGGAGCGCTTTGCTTCTTGGCCAGGCAGCGAACAGGCGCCGTGCTTTGCTTTCTGCCACTCAGCGAATACACGCAGCGCTCTGCTTTTTGGCGAGGCAGTGAACAGATGCAGCGTTTAGTTTGCGAGGCGGCCAAGAGACGCGGCGCTTTGCATGCTGGCGAGGCGGCGAGCAGATCGAGTGCTTTGCTTGTTGGCGAGGCAGCGAAGAGATGCAGCGGTTTGCTTGTTGGCGAGGCAGCGAAGAGATTCAGCAGTCTCCTTGTTTGTGACACAGCGACCATGCACAGTGCTTGCTCTTTGTGCGAGGCAGCGAAGAGATGCAGCACTTTGCTTGTGCACCAGGTGGCGCAGTGGCCTCGCGGATGACTTTTTCGCCTGGAGGCGAAGCGAGGCAGCACTTTGTTAGTTGGCGAGGCAGCGAGGAGACGCAGCAGGCTGCTTGTTTGTGAGACAGCCAACATGCACAGTGGTTAGCTATTGTGCGAGGCAGCGAATGAGGGCAGAGCAAATCGCTTTGTGCGTTCGCCGCCTCGCTGCCTAGCAAAGCGTCGTCTGCCTTGGGCGCCTAGCAAAGCTGCGCGTGCCGTCGCCGTCAAGCAAAGCGCCGTGTTCCTTGGGCGCCTAGCAAAGAAGTGCCTGCGTTCGGCGCCTCGCCGCATCGCAGCCTAGCAAAGCGCTGCGTGCCTTCGGCGGCTGGCAAAGCAGTGCGTGCCTTCGCCGCCTCACACACCGCGTTGTGCCTTCGGCGCCTGGCAAAGCAGCGCGTGCCTTCGCCGCCTGGCCTCCTAAGAAAGCGCTGCGTGCCTTCTCGCCCTCGCCGCCTAGCAAAGCGCCGTGTCCCTTCGCCGCCTCGCCGCCTAGCAAAGCTCCGCGTGCCGTCGCCGCCTACAAAGCGCCGTGTTCCTTCGGCGCCTAGCAAAGCAGCGCGTGCCTTCGCCGCCTAAGAAAGCGCTGCGTGCCTTTTCGCCCTCGCCGCCCAACAAAGCGCCCTGTCCCTTCACCGCCTCCCGAACCGCTTCGTCCCTTCGCCGCCTCGCCGCCTAGCAAAGCGCTGCTTGCCTTCGCCGCCTCACACACCGCTGCGTGCCTTCGCCGCCTCGCCGCTTAGCAAACGCCGTGGGAGCGCCGAAGGGACACGGCGCTTTTGTAGGCGCCGAAGGCACGTGGCGCTTTGCTAAGCACCGAGGCAGCGAAGGCACGCAGCCATTTGATCGTGCTCGACGGGCTCGGGCGCCTTGCTAGGCGGCGAGGCGGCCAAGGCACGCAGCGCTTTGCCAGGCGCCCAGGGACGCAGCGCTCGGCGAGGGCACGCAGTGCTTTGCCAGGCGCCGAAGGCACTCAGCGCTTTGCCAGGCGCCGAAGGCACGCAGCGCTCTAGCAGGCGGCGAGGGCACACAGTGCTTTGCTAGGCGGCGAGCGGACGTGGAGCTTTGCTAGGCAGCCAAGGCTGAGGACGCTTTGCTAGGCGCTTTGCTAGGCGGCGAAGGCACGAAGCGATTTGGGAGGCGCCGAAGGCACACGGCGCTTTGCTAGGCGGCGAGGGCGAGAAGGCACGCAGCGCTTTCTGAGGCGGCGAGGCGGCCAAGGCACGCGCTGCTTTGCTAGGCGCCGAAGGCACGCAGCGCTTCCTTCGTTTGCGAGGCAGCGAAGAGATGGAGCGCTTTGCTTCTTGGCCAGGCAGCGAACAGGCGCCGTGCTTTGCTTTCTGCCACTCAGCGAATACACGCAGCGCTCTGCTTTTTGGCGAGGCAGTGAACAGATGCAGCGTTTAGTTTGCGAGGCGGCCAAGAGACGCGGCGCTTTGCATGCTGGCGAGGCGGCGAGCAGATCGAGTGCTTTGCTTGTTGGTGAGGCAGCGAAGAGATGCAGCGGTTTGCTTGTTGGCGAGGCAGCGAAGAGATTCAGCAGTCTCCTTGTTTGTGACACAGCGACCATGCACAGTGCTTGCTCTTTGTGCGAGGCAGCGAAGAGATGCAGCACTTTGCTTGTGCACCAGGTGGCGCAGTGGCCTCGCGGATGACTTTTTCGCCTGGAGGCGAAGCGAGGCAGCACTTTGTTAGTTGGCGAGGCAGCGAAGAGACGCAGCAGGCTGCTTGTTTGTGAGACAGCCAACATGCACAGTGGTTAGCTATTGTGCGAGGCAGCGAATGAGGGCAGAGCAAATGGCTTTGTGCGTTCGCCGCCTCGCTGCCTAGCAAAGCGTCGTCTGCCTTGGGCGCCTAGCAAAGCTGCGCGTGCCGTCGCCGTCAAGCAAAGCGCCGTGTTCCTTGGGCGCCTAGCAAAGAAGTGCCTGCGTTGGGCGCCTCGCCGCATCGCAGCCTAGCAAAGCGCTGCGTGCCTTCGGCGGCTGGCAAAGCAGTGCGTGCCTTCGCCGCCTGGCCTCCTAAGAAAGCGCTGCGTGCCTTCTCGCCCTCGCCGCCTAGCAAAGCGCCGTGTCCCTTTGCCGCCTCGCCGCCTAGCAAAGCTCCGCGTGCCGTCGCCGCCTACAAAGCGCCGTGTTCCTTCGGCGCCTAGCAAAGCAGCGCGTGCCTTCGCCGCCTAAGAAAGCGCTGCGTGCCTTTTCGCCCTCGCCGCCCAACAAAGCGCCCTGTCCCTTCACCGCCTCCCGAACCGCTTCGTCCCTTCGCCGCCTCGCCGCCTAGCAAAGCGCTGCTTGCCTTCGCCGCCTCACACACCGCTGCGTCCCTTCGCCGCCTCGCCGCTTAGCAAACGCCGTGGGAGCGCCGAAGGGACACGGCGCTTTTGTAGGCGCCGAAGGCACGTGGCGCTTTGCTAAGCACCGAGGCAGCGAAGGCACGCAGCCATTTGATCGTGCTCGACGGGCTCGGGCGCCTTGCTAGGCGGCGAGGCGGCCAAGGCACGCAGCGCTTTGCCAGGCGCCCAGGGACGCAGCGCTCGGCGAGGGCACGCAGTGCTTTGCCAGGCGCCGAAGGCACTCAGCGCTTTGCCAGGCGCCGAAGGCACGCAGCGCTCTAGCAGGCGGCGAGGGCACACAGTGCTTTGCTAGGCGGCGAGCGGACGTGGAGCTTTGCTAGGCAGCCAAGGCTGAGGACGCTTTGCTAGGCGCTTTGCTAGGCGGCGAAGGCACGAAGCGATTTGGGAGGCGCCGAAGGCACACGGCGCTTTGCTAGGCGGCGAGGGCGAGAAGGCACGCAGCGCTTTCTGAGGCGGCCAGGCGGCCAAGGCACGCGCTGCTTTGCTAGGCGCCGAAGGCACGCAGCGCTTCCTTCGTTTGCGAGGCAGCGAAGAGATGGAGCGCTTTGCTTCTTGGCCAGGCAGCGAACAGGCGCCGTGCTTTGCTTTCTGCCACTCAGCGAATACACGCAGCGCTCTGCTTTTTGGCGAGGCAGTGAACAGATGCAGCGTTTAGTTTGCGAGGCGGCCAAGAGACGCGGCGCTTTGCATGCTGGCGAGGCGGCGAGCAGATCGAGTGCTTTGCTTGTTGGTGAGGCAGCGAAGAGATGCAGCGGTTTGCTTGTTGGCGAGGCAGCGAAGAGATTCAGCAGTCTCCTTGTTTGTGACACAGCGACCATGCACAGTGCTTGCTCTTTGTGCGAGGCAGCGAAGAGATGCAGCACTTTGCTTGTGCACCAGGTGGCGCAGTGGCCTCGCGGATGACTTTTTCGCCTGGAGGCGAAGCGAGGCAGCACTTTGTTAGTTGGCGAGGCAGCGAAGAGACGCAGCAGGCTGCTTGTTTGTGAGACAGCCAACATGCACAGTGGTTAGCTATTGTGCGAGGCAGCGAATGAGGGCAGAGCAAATGGCTTTGTGCGTTCGCCGCCTCGCTGCCTAGCAAAGCGTCGTCTGCCTTGGGCGCCTAGCAAAGCTGCGCGTGCCGTCGCCGTCAAGCAAAGCGCCGTGTTCCTTGGGCGCCTAGCAAAGAAGTGCCTGCGTTCGGCGCCTCGCCGCATCGCAGCCTAGCAAAGCGCTGCGTGCCTTCGGCGGCTGGCAAAGCAGTGCGTGCCTTCGCCGCCTGGCCTCCTAAGAAAGCGCTGCGTGCCTTCTCGCCCTCGCCGCCTAGCAAAGCGCCGTGTCCCTTCGCCGCCTCGCCGCCTAGCAAAGCTCCGCGTGCCGTCGCCGCCTACAAAGCGCCGTGTTCCTTCGGCGCCTAGCAAAGCAGCGCGTGCCTTCGCCGCCTAAGAAAGCGCTGCGTGCCTTTTCGCCCTCGCCGCCCAACAAAGCGCCCTGTCCCTTCACCGCCTCCCGAACCGCTTCGTCCCTTCGCCGCCTCGCCGCCTAGCAAAGCGCTGCTTGCCTTCGCCGCCTCACACACCGCTGCGTGCCTTCGCCGCCTCGCCGCTTAGCAAACGCCGTGGGAGCGCCGAAGGGACACGGCGCTTTTGTAGGCGCCGAAGGCACGTGGCGCTTTGCTAAGCACCGAGGCAGCGAAGGCACGCAGCCATTTGATCGTGCTCGACGGGCTCGGGCGCCTTGCTAGGCGGCGAGGCGGCCAAGGCACGCAGCGCTTTGCCAGGCGCCCAGGGACGCAGCGCTCGGCGAGGGCACGCAGTGCTTTGCCAGGCGCCGAAGGCACTCAGCGCTTTGCCAGGCGCCGAAGGCACGCAGCGCTCTAGCAGGCGGCGAGGGCACACAGTGCTTTGCTAGGCGGCGAGCGGACGTGGAGCTTTGCTAGGCAGCCAAGGCTGAGGACGCTTTGCTAGGCGCTTTGCTAGGCGGCGAAGGCACGAAGCGATTTGGGAGGCGCCGAAGGCACACGGCGCTTTGCTAGGCGGCGAGGGCGAGAAGGCACGCAGCGCTTTCTGAGGCGGCCAGGCGGCCAAGGCACGCGCTGCTTTGCTAGGCGCCGAAGGCACGCAGCGCTTCCTTCGTTTGCGAGGCAGCGAAGAGATGGAGCGCTTTGCTTCTTGGCCAGGCAGCGAACAGGCGCCGTGCTTTGCTTTCTGCCACTCAGCGAATACACGCAGCGCTCTGCTTTTTGGCGAGGCAGTGAACAGATGCAGCGTTTAGTTTGCGAGGCGGCCAAGAGACGCGGCGCTTTGCATGCTGGCGAGGCGGCGAGCAGATCGAGTGCTTTGCTTGTTGGTGAGGCAGCGAAGAGATGCAGCGGTTTGCTTGTTGGCGAGGCAGCGAAGAGATTCAGCAGTCTCCTTGTTTGTGACACAGCGACCATGCACAGTGCTTGCTCTTTGTGCGAGGCAGCGAAGAGATGCAGCACTTTGCTTGTGCACCAGGTGGCGCAGTGGCCTCGCGGATGACTTTTTCGCCTGGAGGCGAAGCGAGGCAGCACTTTGTTAGTTGGCGAGGCAGCGAAGAGACGCAGCAGGCTGCTTGTTTGTGAGACAGCCAACATGCACAGTGGTTAGCTATTGTGCGAGGCAGCGAATGAGGGCAGAGCAAATGGCTTTGTGCGTTCGCCGCCTCGCTGCCTAGCAAAGCGTCGTCTGCCTTGGGCGCCTAGCAAAGCTGCGCGTGCCGTCGCCGTCAAGCAAAGCGCCGTGTTCCTTGGGCGCCTAGCAAAGAAGTGCCTGCGTTCGGCGCCTCGCCGCATCGCAGCCTAGCAAAGCGCTGCGTGCCTTCGGCGGCTGGCAAAGCAGTGCGTGCCTTCGCCGCCTCACACACCGCGTTGTGCCTTCGGCGCCTGGCAAAGCAGCGCGTGCCTTCGCCGCCTGGCCTCCTAAGAAAGCGCTGCGTGCCTTCTCGCCCTCGCCACCTAGCAAAGCGCCGTGTCCCTTTGCCGCCTCGCCGCCTAGCAAAGCTCCGCGTGCCGTCGCCGCCTACAAAGCGCCGTGTTCCTTCGGCGCCTAGCAAAGCAGCGCGTGCCTTCGCCGCCTAAGAAAGCGCTGCGTGCCTTTTCGCCCTCGCCGCCCAACAAAGCGCCCTGTCCCTTCACCGCCTCCCGAACCGCTTCGTCCCTTCGCCGCCTCGCCGCCTAGCAAAGCGCTGCTTGCCTTCGCCGCCTCACACACCGCTGCGTCCCTTCGCCGCCTCGCCGCTTAGCAAACGCCGTGGGAGCGCCGAAGGGACACGGCGCTTTTGTAGGCGCCGAAGGCACGTGGCGCTTTGCTAAGCACCGAGGCAGCGAAGGCACGCAGCCATTTGATCGTGCTCGACGGGCTCGGGCGCCTTGCTAGGCGGCGAGGCGGCCAAGGCACGCAGCGCTTTGCCAGGCGCCCAGGGACGCAGCGCTCGGCGAGGGCACGCAGTGCTTTGCCAGGCGCCGAAGGCACTCAGCGCTTTGCCAGGCGCCGAAGGCACGCAGCGCTCTAGCAGGCGGCGAGGGCACACAGTGCTTTGCTAGGCGGCGAGCGGACGTGGAGCTTTGCTAGGCAGCCAAGGCTGAGGACGCTTTGCTAGGCGCTTTGCTAGGCGGCGAAGGCACGAAGCGATTTGGGAGGCGGCGAAGGCACACGGCGCTTTGCTAGGCGGCGAGGGCGAGAAGGCACGCAGCGCTTTCTGAGGCGGCGAGGCGGCCAAGGCACGCGCTGCTTTGCTAGGCGCCGAAGGCACGCAGCGCTTCCTTCGTTTGCGAGGCAGCGAAGAGATGGAGCGCTTTGCTTCTTGGCCAGGCAGCGAACAGGCGCCGTGCTTTGCTTTCTGCCACTCAGCGAATACACGCAGCGCTCTGCTTTTTGGCGAGGCAGTGAACAGATGCAGCGTTTAGTTTGCGAGGCGGCCAAGAGACGCGGCGCTTTGCATGCTGGCGAGGCGGCGAGCAGATCGAGTGCTTTGCTTGTTGGTGAGGCAGCGAAGAGATGCAGCGGCTTGCTTGTTGGCGAGGCAGCGAAGAGATTCAGCAGTCTCCTTGTTTGTGACACAGCGACCATGCACAGTGCTTGCTCTTTGTGCGAGGCAGCGAAGAGATGCAGCACTTTGCTTGTGCACCAGGTGGCGCAGTGGCCTCGCGGATGACTTTTTCGCCTGGAGGCGAAGCGAGGCAGCACTTTGTTAGTTGGCGAGGCAGCGAAGAGACGCAGCAGGCTGCTTGTTTGTGAGACAGCCAACATGCACAGTGGTTAGCTATTGTGCGAGGCAGCGAATGAGGGCAGAGCAAATGGCTTTGTGCGTTCGCCGCCTCGCTGCCTAGCAAAGCGTCGTCTGCCTTGGGCGCCTAGCAAAGCTGCGCGTGCCGTCGCCGTCAAGCAAAGCGCCGTGTTCCTTGGGCGCCTAGCAAAGAAGTGCCTGCGTTCGGCGCCTCGCCGCATCGCAGCCTAGCAAAGCGCTGCGTGCCTTCGGCGGCTGGCAAAGCAGTGCGTGCCTTCGCCGCCTCACACACCGCGTTGTGCCTTCGGCGCCTGGCAAAGCAGCGCGTGCCTTCGCCGCCTGGCCTCCTAAGAAAGCGCTGCGTGCCTTCTCGCCCTCGCCGCCTAGCAAAGCGCCGTGTCCCTTCGCCGCCTCGCCGCCTAGCAAAGCTCCGCGTGCCGTCGCCGCCTACAAAGCGCCGTGTTCCTTCGGCGCCTAGCAAAGCAGCGCGTGCCTTCGCCGCCTAAGAAAGCGCTGCGTGCCTTTTCGCCCTCGCCGCCCAACAAAGCGCCCTGTCCCTTCACCGCCTCCCGAACCGCTTCGTCCCTTCGCCGCCTCGCCGCCTAGCAAAGCGCTGCTTGCCTTCGCCGCCTCACACACCGCTGCGTCCCTTCGCCGCCTCGCCGCTTAGCAAACGCCGTGGGAGCGCCGAAGGGACACGGCGCTTTTGTAGGCGCCGAAGGCACGTGGCGCTTTGCTAAGCACCGAGGCAGCGAAGGCACGCAGCCATTTGATCGTGGTCGACGGGCTCGGGCACCTTGCTAGGCGGCGAGGCGGCCAAGGCACGCAGCGCTTTGCCAGGCGCCCAGGGACGCAGCGCTCGGCGAGGGCACGCAGTGCTTTGCCAGGCGCCGAAGGCACTCAGCGCTTTGCCAGGCGCCGAAGGCACGCAGCGCTCTAGCAGGCGGCGAGGGCACACAGTGCTTTGCTAGGCGGCGAGCGGACGTGGAGCTTTGCTAGGCAGCCAAGGCTGAGGACGCTTTGCTAGGCGCTTTGCTAGGCGGCGAAGGCACGAAGCGATTTGGGAGGCGCCGAAGGCACACGGCGCTTTGCTAGGCGGCGAGGGCGAGAAGGCACGCAGCGCTTTCTGAGGCGGCGAGGCGGCCAAGGCACGCGCTGCTTTGCTAGGCGCCGAAGGCACGCAGCGCTTCCTTCGTTTGCGAGGCAGCGAAGAGATGGAGCGCTTTGCTTCTTGGCCAGGCAGCGAACAGGCGCCGTGCTTTGCTTTCTGCCACTCAGCGAATACACGCAGCGCTCTGCTTTTTGGCGAGGCAGTGAACAGATGCAGCGTTTAGTTTGCGAGGCGGCCAAGAGACGCGGCGCTTTGTATGCTGGCGAGGCGGCGAGCAGATCGAGTGCTTTGCTTGTTGGCGAGGCAGCGAAGAGATGCAGCGGTTTGCTTGTTGGCGAGGCAGCGAAGAGATTCAGCAGTCTCCTTGTTTGTGACACAGCGACCATGCACAGTGCTTGCTCTTTGTGCGAGGCAGCGAAGAGATGCAGCACTTTGCTTGTGCACCAGGTGGCGCAGTGGCCTCGCGGATGACTTTTTCGCCTGGAGGCGAAGCGAGGCAGCACTTTGTTAGTTGGCGAGGCAGCGAAGAGACGCAGCAGGCTGCTTGTTTGTGAGACAGCCAACATGCACAGTGGTTAGCTATTGTGCGAGGCAGCGAATGAGGGCAGAGCAAATGGCTTTGTGCGTTCGCCGCCTCGCTGCCTAGCAAAGCGTCGTCTGCCTTGGGCGCCTAGCAAAGCTGCGCGTGCCGTCGCCGTCAAGCAAAGCGCCGTGTTCCTTGGGCGCCTAGCAAAGAAGTGCCTGCGTTCGGCGCCTCGCCGCATCGCAGCCTAGCAAAGCGCTGCGTGCCTTCGGCGGCTGGCAAAGCAGTGCGTGCCTTCGCCGCCTCACACACCGCGTTGTGCCTTCGGCGCCTGGCAAAGCAGCGCGTGCCTTCGCCGCCTGGCCTCCTAAGAAAGCGCTGCGTGCCTTCTCGCCCTCGCCGCCTAGCAAAGCGCCGTGTCCCTTCGCCGCCTCGCCGCCTAGCAAAGCTCCGCGTGCCGTCGCCGCCTACAAAGCGCCGTGTTCCTTCGGCGCCTAGCAAAGCAGCGCGTGCCTTCGCCGCCTAAGAAAGCGCTGCGTGCCTTTTCGCCCTCGCCGCCCAACAAAGCGCCCTGTCCCTTCACCGCCTCCCGAACCGCTTCGTCCCTTCGCCGCCTCGCCGCCTAGCAAAGCGCTGCTTGCCTTCGCCGCCTCACACACCGCTGCGTCCCTTCGCCGCCTCGCCGCTTAGCAAACGCCGTGGGAGCGCCGAAGGGACACGGCGCTTTTGTAGGCGCCGAAGGCACGTGGCGCTTTGCTAAGCACCGAGGCAGCGAAGGCACGCAGCCATTTGATCGTGCTCGACGGGCTCGGGCGCCTTGCTAGGCGGCGAGGCGGCCAAGGCACGCAGCGCTTTGCCAGGCGCCCAGGGACGCAGCGCTCGGCGAGGGCACGCAGTGCTTTGCCAGGCGCCGAAGGCACTCAGCGCTTTGCCAGGCGCCGAAGGCACGCAGCGCTCTAGCAGGCGGCGAGGGCACACAGTGCTTTGCTAGGCGGCGAGCGGACGTGCAGCTTTGCTAGGCAGCCAAGGCTGAGGACGCTTTGCTAGGCGCTTTGCTAGGCGGCGAAGGCACGAAGCGATTTGGGAGGCGCCGAAGGCACACGGCGCTTTGCTAGGCGGCGAGGGCGAGAAGGCACGCAGCGCTTTCTGAGGCGGCGAGGCGGCCAAGGCACGCGCTGCTTTGCTAGGCGCCGAAGGCACGCAGCGCTTCCTTCGTTTGCGAGGCAGCGAAGAGATGGAGCGCTTTGCTTCTTGGCCAGGCAGCGAACAGGCGCCGTGCTTTGCTTTCTGCCACTCAGCGAATACACGCAGCGCTCTGCTTTTTGGCGAGGCAGTGAACAGATGCAGCGTTTAGTTTGCGAGGCGGCCAAGAGACGCGGCGCTTTGTATGCTGGCGAGGCGGCGAGCAGATCGAGTGCTTTGCTTGTTGGTGAGGCAGCGAAGAGATGCAGCGGTTTGCTTGTTGGCGAGGCAGCGAAGAGATTCAGCAGTCTCCTTGTTTGTGACACAGCGACCATGCACAGTGCTTGCTCTTTGTGCGAGGCAGCGAAGAGATGCAGCACTTTGCTTGTGCACCAGGTGGCGCAGTGGCCTCGCGGATGACTTTTTCGCCTGGAGGCGAAGCGAGGCAGCACTTTGTTAGTTGGCGAGGCAGCGAAGAGACGCAGCAGGCTGCTTGTTTGTGAGACAGCCAACATGCACAGTGGTTAGCTATTGTGCGAGGCAGCGAATGAGGGCAGAGCAAATGGCTTTGTGCGTTCGCCGCCTCGCTGCCTAGCAAAGCGTCGTCTGCCTTGGGCGCCTAGCAAAGCTGCGCGTGCCGTCGCCGTCAAGCAAAGCGCCGTGTTCCTTGGGCGCCTAGCAAAGAAGTGCCTGCGTTCGGCGCCTCGCCGCATCGCAGCCTAGCAAAGCGCTGCGTGCCTTCGGCGGCTGGCAAAGCAGTGCGTGCCTTCGCCGCCTGGCCTCCTAAGAAAGCGCTGCGTGCCTTCTCGCCCTCGCCGCCTAGCAAAGCGCCGTGTCCCTTCGCCGCCTCGCCGCCTAGCAAAGCTCCGCGTGCCGTCGCCGCCTACAAAGCGCCGTGTTCCTTCGGCGCCTAGCAAAGCAGCGCGTGCCTTCGCCGCCTAAGAAAGCGCTGCGTGCCTTTTCGCCCTCGCCGCCCAACAAAGCGCCCTGTCCCTTCACCGCCTCCCGAACCGCTTCGTCCCTTCGCCGCCTCGCCGCCTAGCAAAGCGCTGCTTGCCTTCGCCGCCTCACACACCGCTGCGTCCCTTCGCCGCCTCGCCGCTTAGCAAACGCCGTGGGAGCGCCGAAGGGACACGGCGCTTTTGTAGGCGCCGAAGGCACGTGGCGCTTTGCTAAGCACCGAGGCAGCGAAGGCACGCAGCCATTTGATCGTGCTCGACGGGCTCGGGCGCCTTGCTAGGCGGCGAGGCGGCGAAGGCACGCAGCGCTTTGCCAGGCGCCCAGGGACGCAGCGCTCGGCGAGGGCACGCAGTGCTTTGCCAGGCGCCGAAGGCACTCAGCGCTTTGCCAGGCGCCGAAGGCACGCAGCGCTCTAGCAGGCGGCGAGGGCACACAGTGCTTTGCTAGGCGGCGAGCGGACGTGGAGCTTTGCTAGGCAGCCAAGGCTGAGGACGCTTTGCTAGGCGCTTTGCTAGGCGGCGAAGGCACGAAGCGATTTGGGAGGCGCCGAAGGCACACGGCGCTTTGCTAGGCGGCGAGGGCGAGAAGGCACGCAGCGCTTTCTGAGGCGGCGAGGCGGCCAAGGCACGCGCTGCTTTGCTAGGCGCCGAAGGCACGCAGCGCTTCCTTCGTTTGCGAGGCAGCGAAGAGATGGAGCGCTTTGCTTCTTGGCCAGGCAGCGAACAGGCGCCGTGCTTTGCTTTCTGCCACTCAGCGAATACACGCAGCGCTCTGCTTTTTGGCGAGGCAGTGAACAGATGCAGCGTTTAGTTTGCGAGGCGGCCAAGAGACGCGGCGCTTTGTATGCTGGCGAGGCGGCGAGCAGATCGAGTGCTTTGCTTGTTGGCGAGGCAGCGAAGAGATGCAGCGGTTTGCTTGTTGGCGAGGCAGCGAAGAGATTCAGCAGTCTCCTTGTTTGTGACACAGCGACCATGCACAGTGCTTGCTCTTTGTGCGAGGCAGCGAAGAGATGCAGCACTTTGCTTGTGCACCAGGTGGCGCAGTGGCCTCGCGGATGACTTTTTCGCCTGGAGGCGAAGCGAGGCAGCACTTTGTTAGTTGGCGAGGCAGCGAAGAGACGCAGCAGGCTGCTTGTTTGTGAGACAGCCAACATGCACAGTGGTTAGCTCTTGTGCGAGGCAGCGAATGAGGGCAGAGCAAATGGCTTTGTGCGTTCGCCGCCTCGCTGCCTAGCAAAGCGTCGTCTGCCTTGGGCGCCTAGCAAAGCTGCGCGTGCCGTCGCCGTCAAGCAAAGCGCCGTGTTCCTTGGGCGCCTAGCAAAGAAGTGCCTGCGTTCGGCGCCTCGCCGCATCGCAGCCTAGCAAAGCGCTGCGTGCCTTCGGCGGCTGGCAAAGCAGTGCGTGCCTTCGCCGCCTGGCCTCCTAAGAAAGCGCTGCGTGCCTTCTCGCCCTCGCCGCCTAGCAAAGCGCCGTGTCCCTTCGCCGCCTCGCCGCCTAGCAAAGCTCCGCGTGCCGTCGCCGCCTACAAAGCGCCGTGTTCCTTCGGCGCCTAGCAAAGCAGCGCGTGCCTTCGCCGCCTAAGAAAGCGCTGCGTGCCTTTTCGCCCTCGCCGCCCAACAAAGCGCCCTGTCCCTTCACCGCCTCCCGAACCGCTTCGTCCCTTCGCCGCCTCGCCGCCTAGCAAAGCGCTGCTTGCCTTCGCCGCCTCACACACCGCTGCGTCCCTTCGCCGCCTCGCCGCTTAGCAAACGCCGTGGGAGCGCCGAAGGGACACGGCGCTTTTGTAGGCGCCGAAGGCACGTGGCGCTTTGCTAAGCACCGAGGCAGCGAAGGCACGCAGCCATTTGATCGTGCTCGACGGGCTCGGGCGCCTTGCTAGGCGGCGAGGCGGCGAAGGCACGCAGCGCTTTGCCAGGCGCCCAGGGACGCAGCGCTCGGCGAGGGCACGCAGTGCTTTGCCAGGCGCCGAAGGCACTCAGCGCTTTGCCAGGCGCCGAAGGCACGCAGCGCTCTAGCAGGCGGCGAGGGCACACAGTGCTTTGCTAGGCGGCGAGCGGACGTGGAGCTTTGCTAGGCAGCCAAGGCTGAGGACGCTTTGCTAGGCGCTTTGCTAGGCGGCGAAGGCACGAAGCGATTTGGGAGGCGGCGAAGGCACACGGCGCTTTGCTAGGCGGCGAGGGCGAGAAGGCACGCAGCGCTTTCTGAGGCGGCGAGGCGGCCAAGGCACGCGCTGCTTTGCTAGGCGCCGAAGGCACGCAGCACTTCCTTCGTTTGCGAGGCAGCGAAGAGATGGAGCGCTTTGCTTCTTGGCCAGGCAGCGAACAGGCGCCGTGCTTTGCTTTCTGCCACTCAGCGAATACACGCAGCGCTCTGCTTTTTGGCGAGGCAGTGAACAGATGCAGCGTTTAGTTTGCGAGGCGGCCAAGAGACGCGGCGCTTTGCATGCTGGCGAGGCGGCGAGCAGATCGAGTGCTTTGCTTGTTGGTGAGGCAGCGAAGAGATGCAGCGGCTTGCTTGTTGGCGAGGCAGCGAAGAGATTCAGCAGTCTCCTTGTTTGTGACACAGCGACCATGCACAGTGCTTGCTCTTTGTGCGAGGCAGCGAAGAGATGCAGCACTTTGCTTGTGCACCAGGTGGCGCAGTGGCCTCGCGGATGACTTTTTCGCCTGGAGGCGAAGCGAGGCAGCACTTTGTTAGTTGGCGAGGCAGCGAAGAGACGCAGCAGGCTGCTTGTTTGTGAGACAGCCAACATGCACAGTGGTTAGCTATTGTGCGAGGCAGCGAATGAGGGCAGAGCAAATGGCTTTGTGCGTTCGCCGCCTCGCTGCCTAGCAAAGCGTCGTCTGCCTTGGGCGCCTAGCAAAGCTGCGCGTGCCGTCGCCGTCAAGCAAAGCGCCGTGTTCCTTGGGCGCCTAGCAAAGAAGTGCCTGCGTTCGGCGCCTCGCCGCATCGCAGCCTAGCAAAGCGCTGCGTGCCTTCGGCGGCTGGCAAAGCAGTGCGTGCCTTCGCCGCCTGGCCTCCTAAGAAAGCGCTGCGTGCCTTCTCGCCCTCGCTGCCTAGCAAAGCGCCGTGTCCCTTCGCCGCCTCGCCGCCTAGCAAAGCTCCGCGTGCCGTCGCCGCCTACAAAGCGCCGTGTTCCTTCGGCGCCTAGCAAAGCAGCGCGTGCCTTCGCCGCCTAAGAAAGCGCTGCGTGCCTTTTCGCCCTCGCCGCCCAACAAAGCGCCCTGTCCCTTCACCGCCTCCCGAACCGCTTCGTCCCTTCGCCGCCTCGCCGCCTAGCAAAGCGCTGCTTGCCTTCGCCGCCTCACACACCGCTGCGTCCCTTCGCCGCCTCGCCGCTTAGCAAACGCCGTGGGAGCGCCGAAGGGACACGGCGCTTTTGTAGGCGCCGAAGGCACGTGGCGCTTTGCTAAGCACCGAGGCAGCGAAGGCACGCAGCCATTTGATCGTGCTCGACGGGCTCGGGCGCCTTGCTAGGCGGCGAGGCGGCCAAGGCACGCAGCGCTTTGCCAGGCGCCCAGGGACGCAGCGCTCGGCGAGGGCACGCAGTGCTTTGCCAGGCGCCGAAGGCACTCAGCGCTTTGCCAGGCGCCGAAGGCACGCAGCGCTCTAGCAGGCGGCGAGGGCACACAGTGCTTTGCTAGGCGGCGAGCGGACGTGGAGCTTTGCTAGGCAGCCAAGGCTGAGGACGCTTTGCTAGGCGCTTTGCTAGGCGGCGAAGGCACGAAGCGATTTGGGAGGCGCCGAAGGCACACGGCGCTTTGCTAGGCGGCGAGGGCGAGAAGGCACGCAGCGCTTTCTGAGGCGGCGAGGCGGCCAAGGCACGCGCTGCTTTGCTAGGCGCCGAAGGCACGCAGCACTTCCTTCGTTTGCGAGGCAGCGAAGAGATGGAGCGCTTTGCTTCTTGGCCAGGCAGCGAACAGGCGCCGTGCTTTGCTTTCTGCCACTCAGCGAATACACGCAGCGCTCTGCTTTTTGGCGAGGCAGTGAACAGATGCAGCGTTTAGTTTGCGAGGCGGCCAAGAGACGCGGCGCTTTGCATGCTGGCGAGGCGGCGAGCAGATCGAGTGCTTTGCTTGTTGGTGAGGCAGCGAAGAGATGCAGCGGCTTGCTTGTTGGCGAGGCAGCGAAGAGATTCAGCACTCTCCTTGTTTGTGACACAGCGACCATGCACAGTGCTTGCTCTTTGTGCGAGGCAGCGAAGAGATGCAGCACTTTGCTTGTGCACCAGGTGGCGCAGTGGCCTCGCGGATGACTTTTTCGCCTGGAGGCGAAGCGAGGCAGCACTTTGTTAGTTGGCGAGGCAGCGAAGAGACGCAGCAGGCTGCTTGTTTGTGAGACAGCCAACATGCACAGTGGTTAGCTATTGTGCGAGGCAGCGAATGAGGGCAGAGCAAATGGCTTTGTGCGTTCGCCGCCTCGCTGCCTAGCAAAGCGTCGTCTGCCTTGGGCGCCTAGCAAAGCTGCGCGTGCCGTCGCCGTCAAGCAAAGCGCCGTGTTCCTTGGGCGCCTAGCAAAGAAGTGCCTGCGTTCGGCGCCTCGCCGCATCGCAGCCTAGCAAAGCGCTGCGTGCCTTCGGCGGCTGGCAAAGCAGTGCGTGCCTTCGCCGCCTCACACACCGCGTTGTGCCTTCGGCGCCTGGCAAAGCAGCGCGTGCCTTCGCCGCCTGGCCTCCTAAGAAAGCGCTGCGTGCCTTCTCGCCCTCGCCACCTAGCAAAGCGCCGTGTCCCTTTGCCGCCTCGCCGCCTAGCAAAGCTCCGCGTGCCGTCGCCGCCTACAAAGCGCCGTGTTCCTTCGGCGCCTAGCAAAGCAGCGCGTGCCTTCGCCGCCTAAGAAAGCGCTGCGTGCCTTTTCGCCCTCGCCGCCCAACAAAGCGCCCTGTCCCTTCACCGCCTCCCGAACCGCTTCGTCCCTTCGCCGCCTCGCCGCCTAGCAAAGCGCTGCTTGCCTTCGCCGCCTCACACACCGCTGCGTGCCTTCGCCGCCTCGCCGCTTAGCAAACGCCGTGGGAGCGCCGAAGGGACACGGCGCTTTTGTAGGCGCCGAAGGCACGTGGCGCTTTGCTAAGCACCGAGGCAGCGAAGGCACGCAGCCATTTGATCGTGCTCGACGGGCTCGGGCGCCTTGCTAGGCGGCGAGGCGGCCAAGGCACGCAGCGCTTTGCCAGGCGCCCAGGGACGCAGCGCTCGGCGAGGGCACGCAGTGCTTTGCCAGGCGCCGAAGGCACTCAGCGCTTTGCCAGGCGCCGAAGGCACGCAGCGCTCTAGCAGGCGGCGAGGGCACACAGTGCTTTGCTAGGCGGCGAGCGGACGTGGAGCTTTGCTAGGCAGCCAAGGCTGAGGACGCTTTGCTAGGCGCTTTGCTAGGCGGCGAAGGCACGAAGCGATTTGGGAGGCGGCGAAGGCACACGGCGCTTTGCTAGGCGGCGAGGGCGAGAAGGCACGCAGCGCTTTCTGAGGCGGCGAGGCGGCCAAGGCACGCGCTGCTTTGCTAGGCGCCGAAGGCACGCAGCACTTCCTTCGTTTGCGAGGCAGCGAAGAGATGGAGCGCTTTGCTTCTTGGCCAGGCAGCGAACAGGCGCCGTGCTTTGCTTTCTGCCACTCAGCGAATACACGCAGCGCTCTGCTTTTTGGCGAGGCAGTGAACAGATGCAGCGTTTAGTTTGCGAGGCGGCCAAGAGACGCGGCGCTTTGCATGCTGGCGAGGCGGCGAGCAGATCGAGTGCTTTGCTTGTTGGTGAGGCAGCGAAGAGATGCAGCGGCTTGCTTGTTGGCGAGGCAGCGAAGAGATTCAGCACTCTCCTTGTTTGTGACACAGCGACCATGCACAGTGCTTGCTCTTTGTGCGAGGCAGCGAAGAGATGCAGCACTTTGCTTGTGCACCAGGTGGCGCAGTGGCCTCGCGGATGACTTTTTCGCCTGGAGGCGAAGCGAGGCAGCACTTTGTTAGTTGGCGAGGCAGCGAAGAGACGCAGCAGGCTGCTTGTTTGTGAGACAGCCAACATGCACAGTGGTTAGCTATTGTGCGAGGCAGCGAATGAGGGCAGAGCAAATGGCTTTGTGCGTTCGCCGCCTCGCTGCCTAGCAAAGCGTCGTCTGCCTTGGGCGCCTAGCAAAGCTGCGCGTGCCGTCGCCGTCAAGCAAAGCGCCGTGTTCCTTGGGCGCCTAGCAAAGAAGTGCCTGCGTTCGGCGCCTCGCCGCATCGCAGCCTAGCAAAGCGCTGCGTGCCTTCGGCGGCTGGCAAAGCAGTGCGTGCCTTCGCCGCCTCACACACCGCGTTGTGCCTTCGGCGCCTGGCAAAGCAGCGCGTGCCTTCGCCGCCTGGCCTCCTAAGAAAGCGCTGCGTGCCTTCTCGCCCTCGCCACCTAGCAAAGCGCCGTGTCCCTTTGCCGCCTCGCCGCCTAGCAAAGCTCCGCGTGCCGTCGCCGCCTACAAAGCGCCGTGTTCCTTCGGCGCCTAGCAAAGCAGCGCGTGCCTTCGCCGCCTAAGAAAGCGCTGCGTGCCTTTTCGCCCTCGCCGCCCAACAAAGCGCCCTGTCCCTTCACCGCCTCCCGAACCGCTTCGTCCCTTCGCCGCCTCGCCGCCTAGCAAAGCGCTGCTTGCCTTCGCCGCCTCACACACCGCTGCGTGCCTTCGCCGCCTCGCCGCTTAGCAAACGCCGTGGGAGCGCCGAAGGGACACGGCGCTTTTGTAGGCGCCGAAGGCACGTGGCGCTTTGCTAAGCACCGAGGCAGCGAAGGCACGCAGCCATTTGATCGTGCTCGACGGGCTCGGGCGCCTTGCTAGGCGGCGAGGCGGCCAAGGCACGCAGCGCTTTGCCAGGCGCCCAGGGACGCAGCGCTCGGCGAGGGCACGCAGTGCTTTGCCAGGCGCCGAAGGCACTCAGCGCTTTGCCAGGCGCCGAAGGCACGCAGCGCTCTAGCAGGCGGCGAGGGCACACAGTGCTTTGCTAGGCGGCGAGCGGACGTGGAGCTTTGCTAGGCAGCCAAGGCTGAGGACGCTTTGCTAGGCGCTTTGCTAGGCGGCGAAGGCACGAAGCGATTTGGGAGGCGGCGAAGGCACACGGCGCTTTGCTAGGCGGCGAGGGCGAGAAGGCACGCAGCGCTTTCTGAGGCGGCGAGGCGGCCAAGGCACGCGCTGCTTTGCTAGGCGCCGAAGGCACGCAGCGCTTCCTTCGTTTGCGAGGCAGCGAAGAGATGGAGCGCTTTGCTTCTTGGCCAGGCAGCGAACAGGCGCCGTGCTTTGCTTTCTGCCACTCAGCGAATACACGCAGCGCTCTGCTTTTTGGCGAGGCAGTGAACAGATGCAGCGTTTAGTTTGCGAGGCGGCCAAGAGACGCGGCGCTTTGTATGCTGGCGAGGCGGCGAGCAGATCGAGTGCTTTGCTTGTTGGCGAGGCAGCGAAGAGATGCAGCGGTTTGCTTGTTGGCGAGGCAGCGAAGAGATTCAGCAGTCTCCTTGTTTGTGACACAGCGACCATGCACAGTGCTTGCTCTTTGTGCGAGGCAGCGAAGAGATGCAGCACTTTGCTTGTGCACCAGGTGGCGCAGTGGCCTCGCGGATGACTTTTTCGCCTGGAGGCGAAGCGAGGCAGCACTTTGTTAGTTGGCGAGGCAGCGAAGAGACGCAGCAGGCTGCTTGTTTGTGAGACAGCCAACATGCACAGTGGTTAGCTATTGTGCGAGGCAGCGAATGAGGGCAGAGCAAATGGCTTTGTGCGTTCGCCGCCTCGCTGCCTAGCAAAGCGTCGTCTGCCTTGGGCGCCTAGCAAAGCTGCGCGTGCCGTCGCCGTCAAGCAAAGCGCCGTGTTCCTTGGGCGCCTAGCAAAGAAGTGCCTGCGTTCGGCGCCTCGCCGCATCGCAGCCTAGCAAAGCGCTGCGTGCCTTCGGCGGCTGGCAAAGCAGTGCGTGCCTTCGCCGCCTGGCCTCCTAAGAAAGCGCTGCGTGCCTTCTCGCCCTCGCCGCCTAGCAAAGCGCCGTGTCCCTTCGCCGCCTCGCCGCCTAGCAAAGCTCCGCGTGCCGTCGCCGCCTACAAAGCGCCGTGTTCCTTGGGCGCCTAGCAAAGCAGCGCGTGCCTTCGCCGCCTAAGAAAGCGCTGCGTGCCTTTTCGCCCTCGCCGCCCAACAAAGCGCCCTGTCCCTTCACCGCCTCCCGAACCGCTTCGTCCCTTCGCCGCCTCGCCGCCTAGCAAAGCGCTGCTTGCCTTCGCCGCCTCACACACCGCTGCGTCCCTTCGCCGCCTCGCCGCTTAGCAAACGCCGTGGGAGCGCCGAAGGGACACGGCGCTTTTGTAGGCGCCGAAGGCACGTGGCGCTTTGCTAAGCACCGAGGCAGCGAAGGCACGCAGCCATTTGATCGTGCTCGACGGGCTCGGGCGCCTTGCTAGGCGGCGAGGCGGCGAAGGCACGCAGCGCTTTGCCAGGCGCCCAGGGACGCAGCGCTCGGCGAGGGCACGCAGTGCTTTGCCAGGCGCCGAAGGCACTCAGCGCTTTGCCAGGCGCCGAAGGCACGCAGCGCTCTAGCAGGCGGCGAGGGCACACAGTGCTTTGCTAGGCGGCGAGCGGACGTGGAGCTTTGCTAGGCAGCCAAGGCTGAGGACGCTTTGCTAGGCGCTTTGCTAGGCGGCGAAGGCACGAAGCGATTTGGGAGGCGCCGAAGGCACACGGCGCTTTGCTAGGCGGCGAGGGCGAGAAGGCACGCAGCGCTTTCTGAGGCGGCGAGGCGGCCAAGGCACGCGCTGCTTTGCTAGGCGCCGAAGGCACGCAGCGCTTCCTTCGTTTGCGAGGCAGCGAAGAGATGGAGCGCTTTGCTTCTTGGCCAGGCAGCGAACAGGCGCCGTGCTTTGCTTTCTGCCACTCAGCGAATACACGCAGCGCTCTGCTTTTTGGCGAGGCAGTGAACAGATGCAGCGTTTAGTTTGCGAGGCGGCCAAGAGACGCGGCGCTTTGCATGCTGGCGAGGCGGCGAGCAGATCGAGTGCTTTGCTTGTTGGTGAGGCAGCGAAGAGATGCAGCGGCTTGCTTGTTGGCGAGGCAGCGAAGAGATTCAGCAGTCTCCTTGTTTGTGACACAGCGACCATGCACAGTGCTTGCTCTTTGTGCGAGGCAGCGAAGAGATGCAGCACTTTGCTTGTGCACCAGGTGGCGCAGTGGCCTCGCGGATGACTTTTTCGCCTGGAGGCGAAGCGAGGCAGCACTTTGTTAGTTGGCGAGGCAGCGAAGAGACGCAGCAGGCTGCTTGTTTGTGAGACAGCCAACATGCACAGTGGTTAGCTATTGTGCGAGGCAGCGAATGAGGGCAGAGCAAATGGCTTTGTGCGTTCGCCGCCTCGCTGCCTAGCAAAGCGTCGTCTGCCTTGGGCGCCTAGCAAAGCTGCGCGTGCCGTCGCCGTCAAGCAAAGCGCCGTGTTCCTTGGGCGCCTAGCAAAGAAGTGCCTGCGTTCGGCGCCTCGCCGCATCGCAGCCTAGCAAAGCGCTGCGTGCCTTCGGCGGCTGGCAAAGCAGTGCGTGCCTTCGCCGCCTCACACACCGCGTTGTGCCTTCGGCGCCTGGCAAAGCAGCGCGTGCCTTCGCCGCCTGGCCTCCTAAGAAAGCGCTGCGTGCCTTCTCGCCCTCGCCACCTAGCAAAGCGCCGTGTCCCTTTGCCGCCTCGCCGCCTAGCAAAGCTCCGCGTGCCGTCGCCGCCTACAAAGCGCCGTGTTCCTTCGGCGCCTAGCAAAGCAGCGCGTGCCTTCGCCGCCTAAGAAAGCGCTGCGTGCCTTTTCGCCCTCGCCGCCCAACAAAGCGCCCTGTCCCTTCACCGCCTCCCGAACCGCTTCGTCCCTTCGCCGCCTCGCCGCCTAGCAAAGCGCTGCTTGCCTTCGCCGCCTCACACACCGCTGCGTGCCTTCGCCGCCTCGCCGCTTAGCAAACGCCGTGGGAGCGCCGAAGGGACACGGCGCTTTTGTAGGCGCCGAAGGCACGTGGCGCTTTGCTAAGCACCGAGGCAGCGAAGGCACGCAGCCATTTGATCGTGCTCGACGGGCTCGGGCGCCTTGCTAGGCGGCGAGGCGGCCAAGGCACGCAGCGCTTTGCCAGGCGCCCAGGGACGCAGCGCTCGGCGAGGGCACGCAGTGCTTTGCCAGGCGCCGAAGGCACTCAGCGCTTTGCCAGGCGCCGAAGGCACGCAGCGCTCTAGCAGGCGGCGAGGGCACACAGTGCTTTGCTAGGCGGCGAGCGGACGTGGAGCTTTGCTAGGCAGCCAAGGCTGAGGACGCTTTGCTAGGCGCTTTGCTAGGCGGCGAAGGCACGAAGCGATTTGGGAGGCGGCGAAGGCACACGGCGCTTTGCTAGGCGGCGAGGGCGAGAAGGCACGCAGCGCTTTCTGAGGCGGCGAGGCGGCCAAGGCACGCGCTGCTTTGCTAGGCGCCGAAGGCACGCAGCGCTTCCTTCGTTTGCGAGGCAGCGAAGAGATGGAGCGCTTTGCTTCTTGGCCAGGCAGCGAACAGGCGCCGTGCTTTGCTTTCTGCCACTCAGCGAATACACGCAGCGCTCTGCTTTTTGGCGAGGCAGTGAACAGATGCAGCGTTTAGTTTGCGAGGCGGCCAAGAGACGCGGCGCTTTGTATGCTGGCGAGGCGGCGAGCAGATCGAGTGCTTTGCTTGTTGGCGAGGCAGCGAAGAGATGCAGCGGTTTGCTTGTTGGCGAGGCAGCGAAGAGATTCAGCAGTCTCCTTGTTTGTGACACAGCGACCATGCACAGTGCTTGCTCTTTGTGCGAGGCAGCGAAGAGATGCAGCACTTTGCTTGTGCACCAGGTGGCGCAGTGGCCTCGCGGATGACTTTTTCGCCTGGAGGCGAAGCGAGGCAGCACTTTGTTAGTTGGCGAGGCAGCGAAGAGACGCAGCAGGCTGCTTGTTTGTGAGACAGCCAACATGCACAGTGGTTAGCTATTGTGCGAGGCAGCGAATGAGGGCAGAGCAAATGGCTTTGTGCGTTCGCCGCCTCGCTGCCTAGCAAAGCGTCGTCTGCCTTGGGCGCCTAGCAAAGCTGCGCGTGCCGTCGCCGTCAAGCAAAGCGCCGTGTTCCTTGGGCGCCTAGCAAAGAAGTGCCTGCGTTCGGCGCCTCGCCGCATCGCAGCCTAGCAAAGCGCTGCGTGCCTTCGGCGGCTGGCAAAGCAGTGCGTGCCTTCGCCGCCTGGCCTCCTAAGAAAGCGCTGCGTGCCTTCTCGCCCTCGCCGCCTAGCAAAGCGCCGTGTCCCTTCGCCGCCTCGCCGCCTAGCAAAGCTCCGCGTGCCGTCGCCGCCTACAAAGCGCCGTGTTCCTTGGGCGCCTAGCAAAGCAGCGCGTGCCTTCGCCGCCTAAGAAAGCGCTGCGTGCCTTTTCGCCCTCGCCGCCCAACAAAGCGCCCTGTCCCTTCACCGCCTCCCGAACCGCTTCGTCCCTTCGCCGCCTCGCCGCCTAGCAAAGCGCTGCTTGCCTTCGCCGCCTCACACACCGCTGCGTCCCTTCGCCGCCTCGCCGCTTAGCAAACGCCGTGGGAGCGCCGAAGGGACACGGCGCTTTTGTAGGCGCCGAAGGCACGTGGCGCTTTGCTAAGCACCGAGGCAGCGAAGGCACGCAGCCATTTGATCGTGCTCGACGGGCTCGGGCGCCTTGCTAGGCGGCGAGGCGGCGAAGGCACGCAGCGCTTTGCCAGGCGCCCAGGGACGCAGCGCTCGGCGAGGGCACGCAGTGCTTTGCCAGGCGCCGAAGGCACTCAGCGCTTTGCCAGGCGCCGAAGGCACGCAGCGCTCTAGCAGGCGGCGAGGGCACACAGTGCTTTGCTAGGCGGCGAGCGGACGTGGAGCTTTGCTAGGCAGCCAAGGCTGAGGACGCTTTGCTAGGCGCTTTGCTAGGCGGCGAAGGCACGAAGCGATTTGGGAGGCGCCGAAGGCACACGGCGCTTTGCTAGGCGGCGAGGGCGAGAAGGCACGCAGCGCTTTCTGAGGCGGCGAGGCGGCCAAGGCACGCGCTGCTTTGCTAGGCGCCGAAGGCACGCAGCGCTTCCTTCGTTTGCGAGGCAGCGAAGAGATGGAGCGCTTTGCTTCTTGGCCAGGCAGCGAACAGGCGCCGTGCTTTGCTTTCTGCCACTCAGCGAATACACGCAGCGCTCTGCTTTTTGGCGAGGCAGTGAACAGATGCAGCGTTTAGTTTGCGAGGCGGCGAAGAGATGCAGCGGTTTGCTTGTTGGCGAGGCAGCGAAGAGATTCAGCAGTCTCCTTGTTTGTGACACAGCGACCATGCACAGTGCTTGCTCTTTGTGCGAGGCAGCGAAGAGATGCAGCACTTTGCTTGTGCACCAGGTGGCGCAGTGGCATGGCGGATGACTTTTTCGCCTGGAGGCGAAGCGAGGCAGCACTTTGTTAGTTGGCGAGGCAGCGAGGAGACGCAGCAGGCTGCTTGTTTGTGAGACAGCCAACATGCACAGTGGTTAGCTATTGTGCGAGGCAGCGAATGAGGGCAGAGCAAATGGCTTTGTGCGTTCGCCGCCTCGCTGCCTAGCAAAGCGTCGTCTGCCTTGGGCGCCTAGCAAAGCTGCGCGTGCCGTCGCCGTCAAGCAAAGCGCCGTGTTCCTTGGGCGCCTAGCAAAGAAGTGCCTGCGTTCGGCGCCTCGCCGCATCGCAGCCTAGCAAAGCGCTGCGTGCCTTCGGCGGCTGGCAAAGCAGTGCGTGCCTTCGCCGCCTCACACACCGCGTTGTGCCTTCGGCGCCTGGCAAAGCAGCGCGTGCCTTCGCCGCCTGGCCTCCTAAGAAAGCGCTGCGTGCCTTCTCGCCCTCGCCACCTAGCAAAGCGCCGTGTCCCTTTGCCGCCTCGCCGCCTAGCAAAGCTCCGCGTGCCGTCGCCGCCTACAAAGCGCCGTGTTCCTTCGGCGCCTAGCAAAGCAGCGCGTGCCTTCGCGCCTAAGAAAGCGCTGCGTGCCTTTTCGCCCTCGCCGCCCAACAAAGCGCCCTGTCCCTTCACCGCCTCCCGAACCGCTTCGTCCCTTCGCCGCCTCGCCGCCTAGCAAAGCGCTGCTTGCCTTCGCCGCCTCACACACCGCTGCGTCCCTTCGCCGCCTCGCCGCTTAGCAAACGCCGTGGGAGCGCCGAAGGGACACGGCGCTTTTGTAGGCGCCGAAGGCACGTGGCGCTTTGCTAAGCACCGAGGCAGCGAAGGCACGCAGCCATTTGATCGTGCTCGACGGGCTCGGGCGCCTTGCTAGGCGGCGAGGCGGCCAAGGCACGCAGCGCTTTGCCAGGCGCCCAGGGACGCAGCGCTCGGCGAGGGCACGCAGTGCTTTGCCAGGCGCCGAAGGCACTCAGCGCTTTGCCAGGCGCCGAAGGCACGCAGCGCTCTAGCAGGCGGCGAGGGCACACAGTGCTTTGCTAGGCGGCGAGCGGACGTGGAGCTTTGCTAGGCAGCCAAGGCTGAGGACGCTTTGCTAGGCGCTTTGCTAGGCGGCGAAGGCACGAAGCGATTTGGGAGGCGCCGAAGGCACACGGCGCTTTGCTAGGCGGCGAGGGCGAGAAGGCACGCAGCGCTTTCTGAGGCGGCGAGGCGGCCAAGGCACGCGCTGCTTTGCTAGGCGCCGAAGGCACGCAGCGCTTCCTTCGTTTGCGAGGCAGCGAAGAGATGGAGCGCTTTGCTTCTTGGCCAGGCAGCGAACAGGCGCCGTGCTTTGCTTTCTGCCACTCAGCGAATACACGCAGCGCTCTGCTTTTTGGCGAGGCAGTGAACAGATGCAGCGTTTAGTTTGCGAGGCGGCCAAGAGACGCGGCGCTTTGCATGCTGGCGAGGCGGCGAGCAGATCGAGTGCTTTGCTTGTTGGCGAGGCAGCGAAGAGATTCAGCAGTCTCCTTGTTTGTGACACAGCGACCATGCACAGTGCTTGCGCGTTGTGCGAGGCAGCGAAGAGATGCAGCACTTTGCTTGTGCACCAGGTGGCGCAGTGGCATCGCGGATGACTTTTTCGCCTGGAGGCGAAGCGAGGCAGCACTTTGTTAGTTGGCGAGGCAGCGAGGAGACGCAGCAGGCTGCTTGTTTGTGAGACAGCCAACATGCACAGTGGTTAGCTATTGTGCGAGGCAGCGAATGAGGGCAGAGCAAATGGCTTTGTGCGTTCGCCGCCTCGCTGCCTAGCAAAGCGTCGTCTGCCTTGGGCGCCTAGCAAAGCTGCGCGTGCCGTCGCCGTCAAGCAAAGCGCCGTGTTCCTTGGGCGCCTAGCAAAGAAGTGCCTGCGTTCGGCGCCTCGCCGCATCGCAGCCTAGCAAAGCGCTGCGTGCCTTCGGCGGCTGGCAAAGCAGTGCGTGCCTTCGCCGCCTCACACACCGCGTTGTGCCTTCGGCGCCTGGCAAAGCAGCGCGTGCCTTCGCCGCCTGGCCTCCTAAGAAAGCGCTGCGTGCCTTCTCGCCCTCGCCGCCTAGCAAAGCGCCGTGTCCCTTCGCCGCCTCGCCGCCTAGCAAAGCTCCGCGTGCCGTCGCCGCCTACAAAGCGCCGTGTTCCTTCGGCGCCTAGCAAAGCAGCGCGTGCCTTCGCCGCCTAAGAAAGCGCTGCGTGCCTTTTCGCCCTCGCCGCCCAACAAAGCGCCCTGTCCCTTCACCGCCTCCCGAACCGCTTCGTCCCTTCGCCGCCTCGCCGCCTAGCAAAGCGCTGCTTGCCTTCGCCGCCTCACACACCGCTGCGTGCCTTCGCCGCCTCGCCGCTTAGCAAACGCCGTGGGAGCGCCGAAGGGACACGGCGCTTTTGTAGGCGCCGAAGGCACGTGGCGCTTTGCTAAGCACCGAGGCAGCGAAGGCACGCAGCCATTTGATCGTGCTCGACGGGCTAGGGCGCCTTGCTAGGCGGCGAGGCGGCCAAGGCACGCAGTGCTTTGCCAGGCGCCGAAGGCACTCAGCGCTTTGCCAGGCGCCGAAGGCACGCAGCGCTCTAGCAGGCGGCGAGGGCACACAGTGCTTTGCTAGGCGGCGAGCGGACGTGGAGCTTTGCTAGGCAGCCAAGGCTGAGGACGCTTTGCTAGGCGCTTTGCTAGGCGGCGAAGGCACGAAGCGATTTGGGAGGCGGCGAAGGCACACGGCGCTTTGCTAGGCGGCGAGGGCGAGAAGGCACGCAGCGCTTTCTGAGGCGGCGAGGCGGCCAAGGCACGCGCTGCTTTGCTAGGCGCCGAAGGCACGCAGCGCTTCCTTCGTTTGCAAGGCAGCGAAGAGATGGAGCGCTTTGCTTCTTGGCCAGGCAGCGAACAGGCGCCGTGCTTTGCTTTCTGCCACTCAGCGAATACACGCAGCGCTCTGCTTTTTGGCGAGGCAGTGAACAGATGCAGCGTTTAGTTTGCGAGGCGGCCAAGAGACGCGGCGCTTTGCATGCTGGCGAGGCGGCGAGCAGATCGAGTGCTTTGCTTGTTGGCGAGGCAGCGAAGAGATGCAGCAGTCTCCTTGTTTGTGACACAGCGACCATGCACAGTGCTTGCTCTTTGTGCGAGGCAGCGAAGAGATGCAGCACTTTGCTTGTGCACCAGGTGGCGCAGTGGCCTCGCGGATGACTTTTTCGCCTGGAGGCGAAGCGAGGCAGCACTTTGTTAGTTGGCGAGGCAGCGAGGAGACGCAGCAGGCTGCTTGTTTGTGAGACAGCCAACATGCACAGTGGTTAGCTATTGTGCGAGGCAGCGAATGAGGGCAGAGCAAATGGCTTTGTGCGTTCGCCGCCTCGCTGCCTAGCAAAGCGTCGTCTGCCTTGGGCGCCTAGCAAAGCTGCGCGTGCCGTCGCCGTCAAGCAAAGCGCCGTGTTCCTTGGGCGCCTAGCAAAGAAGTGCCTGCGTTCGGCGCCTCGCCGCATCGCAGCCTAGCAAAGCGCTGCGTGCCTTCGGCGGCTGGCAAAGCAGTGCGTGCCTTCGCCGCCTCACACACCGCGTTGTGCCTTCGGCGCCTGGCAAAGCAGCGCGTGCCTTCGCCGCCTGGCCTCCTAAGAAAGCGCTGCGTGCCTTCTCGCCCTCGCCGCCTAGCAAAGCGCCGTGTCCCTTCGCCGCCTCGCCGCCTAGCAAAGCTCCGCGTGCCGTCGCCGCCTACAAAGCGCCGTGTTCCTTGGGCGCCTAGCAAAGCAGCGCGTGCCTTCGCCGCCTAAGAAAGCGCTGCGTGCCTTTTCGCCCTCGCCGCCCAACAAAGCGCCCTGTCCCTTCACCGCCTCCCGAACCGCTTCGTCCCTTCGCCGCCTCGCCGCCTAGCAAAGCGCTGCTTGCCTTCGCCGCCTCACACACCGCTGCGTGCCTTCGCCGCCTCGCCGCTTAGCAAACGCCGTGGGAGCGCCGAAGGGACACGGCGCTTTTGTAGGCGCCGAAGGCACGTGGCGCTTTGCTAAGCACCGAGGCAGCGAAGGCACGCAGCCATTTGATCGTGCTCGACGGGCTCGGGCGCCTTGCTAGGCGGCGAGGCGGCCAAGGCACGCAGCGCTTTGCCAGGCGCCCAGGGACGCAGCGCTCGGCGAGGGCACGCAGTGCTTTGCCAGGCGCCGAAGGCACTCAGCGCTTTGCCAGGCGCCGAAGGCACGCAGCGCTCTAGCAGGCGGCGAGGGCACACAGTGCTTTGCTAGGCGGCGAGCGGACGTGGAGCTTTGCTAGGCAGCCAAGGCTGAGGACGCTTTGCTAGGCGCTTTGCTAGGCGGCGAAGGCACGAAGCGATTTGGGAGGCGGCGAAGGCACACGGCGCTTTGCTAGGCGGCGAGGGCGAGAAGGCACGCAGCGCTTTCTGAGGCGGCGAGGCGGCCAAGGCACGCGCTGCTTTGCTAGGCGCCGAAGGCACGCAGCGCTTCCTTCGTTTGCGAGGCAGCGAAGAGATGGAGCGCTTTGCTTCTTGGCCAGGCAGCGAACAGGCGCCGTGCTTTGCTTTCTGCCACTCAGCGAATACACGCAGCGCTCTGCTTTTTGGCGAGGCAGTGAACAGATGCAGCGTTTAGTTTGCGAGGCGGCCAAGAGACGCGGCGCTTTGCATGCTGGCGAGGCGGCGAGCAGATCGAGTGCTTTGCTTGTTGGCGAGGCAGCGAAGAGATTCAGCAGTCTCCTTGTTTGTGACACAGCGACCATGCACAGTGCTTGCTCTTTGTGCGAGGCAGCGAAGAGATGCAGCACTTTGCTTGTGCACCAGGTGGCGCAGTGGCATGGCGGATGACTTTTTCGCCTGGAGGCGAAGCGAGGCAGCACTTTGTTAGTTGGCGAGGCAGCGAGGAGACGCAGCAGGCTGCTTGTTTGTGAGACAGCCAACATGCACAGTGGTTAGCTATTGTGCGAGGCAGCGAATGAGGGCAGAGCAAATGGCTTTGTGCGTTCGCCGCCTCGCTGCCTAGCAAAGCGTCGTCTGCCTTGGGCGCCTAGCAAAGCTGCGCGTGCCGTCGCCGTCAAGCAAAGCGCCGTGTTCCTTGGGCGCCTAGCAAAGAAGTGCCTGCGTTCGGCGCCTCGCCGCATCGCAGCCTAGCAAAGCGCTGCGTGCCTTCGGCGGCTGGCAAAGCAGTGCGTGCCTTCGCCGCCTCACACACCGCGTTGTGCCTTCGGCGCCTGGCAAAGCAGCGCGTGCCTTCGCCGCCTGGCCTCCTAAGAAAGCGCTGCGTGCCTTCTCGCCCTCGCCACCTAGCAAAGCGCCGTGTCCCTTTGCCGCCTCGCCGCCTAGCAAAGCTCCGCGTGCCGTCGCCGCCTACAAAGCGCCGTGTTCCTTCGGCGCCTAGCAAAGCAGCGCGTGCCTTCGCGCCTAAGAAAGCGCTGCGTGCCTTTTCGCCCTCGCCGCCCAACAAAGCGCCCTGTCCCTTCACCGCCTCCCGAACCGCTTCGTCCCTTCGCCGCCTCGCCGCCTAGCAAAGCGCTGCTTGCCTTCGCCGCCTCACACACCGCTGCGTCCCTTCGCCGCCTCGCCGCTTAGCAAACGCCGTGGGAGCGCCGAAGGGACACGGCGCTTTTGTAGGCGCCGAAGGCACGTGGCGCTTTGCTAAGCACCGAGGCAGCGAAGGCACGCAGCCATTTGATCGTGCTCGACGGGCTCGGGCGCCTTGCTAGGCGGCGAGGCGGCCAAGGCACGCAGCGCTTTGCCAGGCGCCCAGGGACGCAGCGCTCGGCGAGGGCACGCAGTGCTTTGCCAGGCGCCGAAGGCACTCAGCGCTTTGCCAGGCGCCGAAGGCACGCAGCGCTCTAGCAGGCGGCGAGGGCACACAGTGCTTTGCTAGGCGGCGAGCGGACGTGGAGCTTTGCTAGGCAGCCAAGGCTGAGGACGCTTTGCTAGGCGCTTTGCTAGGCGGCGAAGGCACGAAGCGATTTGGGAGGCGCCGAAGGCACACGGCGCTTTGCTAGGCGGCGAGGGCGAGAAGGCACGCAGCGCTTTCTGAGGCGGCGAGGCGGCCAAGGCACGCGCTGCTTTGCTAGGCGCCGAAGGCACGCAGCGCTTCCTTCGTTTGCAAGGCAGCGAAGAGATGGAGCGCTTTGCTTCTTGGCCAGGCAGCGAACAGGCGCCGTGCTTTGCTTTCTGCCACTCAGCGAATACACGCAGCGCTCTGCTTTTTGGCGAGGCAGTGAACAGATGCAGCGTTTAGTTTGCGAGGCGGCCAAGAGACGCGGCGCTTTGCATGCTGGCGAGGCGGCGAGCAGATCGAGTGCTTTGCTTGTTGGCGAGGCAGCGAAGAGATGCAGCAGTCTCCTTGTTTGTGACACAGCGACCATGCACAGTGCTTGCTCTTTGTGCGAGGCAGCGAAGAGATGCAGCACTTTGCTTGTGCACCAGGTGGCGCAGTGGCCTCGCGGATGACTTTTTCGCCTGGAGGCGAAGCGAGGCAGCACTTTGTTAGTTGGCGAGGCAGCGAGGAGACGCAGCAGGCTGCTTGTTTGTGAGACAGCCAACATGCACAGTGGTTAGCTATTGTGCGAGGCAGCGAATGAGGGCAGAGCAAATGGCTTTGTGCGTTCGCCGCCTCGCTGCCTAGCAAAGCGTCGTCTGCCTTGGGCGCCTAGCAAAGCTGCGCGTGCCGTCGCCGTCAAGCAAAGCGCCGTGTTCCTTGGGCGCCTAGCAAAGAAGTGCCTGCGTTCGGCGCCTCGCCGCATCGCAGCCTAGCAAAGCGCTGCGTGCCTTCGGCGGCTGGCAAAGCAGTGCGTGCCTTCGCCGCCTCACACACCGCGTTGTGCCTTCGGCGCCTGGCAAAGCAGCGCGTGCCTTCGCCGCCTGGCCTCCTAAGAAAGCGCTGCGTGCCTTCTCGCCCTCGCCGCCTAGCAAAGCGCCGTGTCCCTTCGCCGCCTCGCCGCCTAGCAAAGCTCCGCGTGCCGTCGCCGCCTACAAAGCGCCGTGTTCCTTCGGCGCCTAGCAAAGCAGCGCGTGCCTTCGCCGCCTAAGAAAGCGCTGCGTGCCTTTTCGCCCTCGCCGCCCAACAAAGCGCCCTGTCCCTTCACCGCCTCCCGAACCGCTTCGTCCCTTCGCCGCCTCGCCGCCTAGCAAAGCGCTGCTTGCCTTCGCCGCCTCACACACCGCTGCGTGCCTTCGCCGCCTCGCCGCTTAGCAAACGCCGTGGGAGCGCCGAAGGGACACGGCGCTTTTGTAGGCGCCGAAGGCACGTGGCGCTTTGCTAAGCACCGAGGCAGCGAAGGCACGCAGCCATTTGATCGTGCTCGACGGGCTAGGGCGCCTTGCTAGGCGGCGAGGCGGCCAAGGCACGCAGCGCTTTGCCAGGCGCCCAGGGACGCAGCGCTCGGCGAGGGCACGCAGTGCTTTGCCAGGCGCCGAAGGCACTCAGCGCTTTGCCAGGCGCCGAAGGCACGCAGCGCTCTAGCAGGCGGCGAGGGCACACAGTGCTTTGCTAGGCGGCGAGCGGACGTGGAGCTTTGCTAGGCAGCCAAGGCTGAGGACGCTTTGCTAGGCGCTTTGCTAGGCGGCGAAGGCACGAAGCGATTTGGGAGGCGGCGAAGGCACACGGCGCTTTGCTAGGCGGCGAGGGCGAGAAGGCACGCAACGCTTTCTGAGGCGGCGAGGCGGCCAAGGCACGCGCTGCTTTGCTAGGCGCCGAAGGCACGCAGCGCTTCCTTCGTTTGCGAGGCAGCGAAGAGATGGAGCGCTTTGCTTCTTGGCCAGGCAGCGAACAGGCGCCGTGCTTTGCTTTCTGCCACTCAGCGAATACACGCAGCGCTCTGCTTTTTGGCGAGGCAGTGAACAGATGCAGCGTTTAGTTTGCGAGGCGGCCAAGAGACGCAGCGCTTTGCATGCTGGCGAGGCGGCGAGCAGATCGAGTGCTTTGCTTGTTGGCGAGGCAGCGAAGAGATGCAGCAGTCTCCTTGTTTGTGACACAGCGACCATGCACAGTGCTTGCGCATTGTGCGAGGCAGCGAAGAGATGCAGCACTTTGCTTGTGCACCAGGTGGCGCAGTGGCCTCGCGGATGACTTTTTCGCCTGGAGGCGAAGCGAGGCAGCACTTTGTTAGTTGGCGAGGCAGCGAGGAGACGCAGCAGGCTGCTTGTTTGTGAGACAGCCAACATGCACAGTGGTTAGCTATTGTGCGAGGCAGCGAATGAGGGCAGAGCAAATGGCTTTGTGCGTTCGCCGCCTCGCTGCCTAGCAAAGCGTCGTCTGCCTTGGGCGCCTAGCAAAGCTGCGCGTGCCGTCGCCGTCAAGCAAAGCGCCGTGTTCCTTGGGCGCCTAGCAAAGAAGTGCCTGCGTTCGGCGCCTCGCCGCATCGCAGCCTAGCAAAGCGCTGCGTGCCTTCGGCGGCTGGCAAAGCAGCGCGTGCCTTCGCCGCCTGGCCTCCTAAGAAAGCGCTGCGTGCCTTCTCGCCCTCGCCGCCTAGCAAAGCGCCCTGTCCCTTTGCCGCCTCGCCGCCTAGCAAAGCTCCGCGTGCCGTCGCCGCCTACAAAGCGCCGTGTTCCTTCGGCGCCTAGCAAAGCAGCGCGTGCCTTCGCCGCCTAAGAAAGCGCTGCGTGCCTTTTCGCCCTCGCCGCCCAACAAAGCGCCCTGTCCCTTCACCGCCTCCCGAACCGCTTCGTCCCTTCGCCGCCTCGCCGCCTAGCAAAGCGCTGCTTGCCTTCGCCGCCTCACACACCGCTGCGTGCCTTCGCCGCCTCGCCGCTTAGCAAACGCCGTGGGAGCGCCGAAGGGACACGGCGCTTTTGTAGGCGCCGAAGGCACGTGGCGCTTTGCTAAGCACCGAGGCAGCGAAGGCACGCAGCCATTTGATCGTGCTCGACGGGCTAGGGCGCCTTGCTAGGCGGCGAGGCGGCCAAGGCACGCAGCGCTTTGCCAGGCGCCCAGGGACGCAGCGCTCGGCGAGGGCACGCAGTGCTTTGCCAGGCGCCGAAGGCACTCAGCGCTTTGCCAGGCGCCGAAGGCACGCAGCGCTCTAGCAGGCGGCGAGGGCACACAGTGCTTTGCTAGGCGGCGAGCGGACGTGGAGCTTTGCTAGGCAGCCAAGGCTGAGGACGCTTTGCTAGGCGCTTTGCTAGGCGGCGAAGGCACGAAGCGATTTGGGAGGCGGCGAAGGCACACGGCGCTTTGCTAGGCGGCGAGGGCGAGAAGGCACGCAGCGCTTTCTGAGGCGGCGAGGCGGCCAAGGCACGCGCTGCTTTGCTAGGCGCCGAAGGCACGCAGCGCTTCCTTCGTTTGCAAGGCAGCGAAGAGATGGAGCGCTTTGCTTCTTGGCCAGGCAGCGAACAGGCGCCGTGCTTTGCTTTCTGCCACTCAGCGAATACACGCAGCGCTCTGCTTTTTGGCGAGGCAGCGAACAGATGCAGCGTTTAGTTTGCGAGGCGGCCAAGAGACGCGGCGCTTTGCATGCTGGCGAGGCGGCGAGCAGATCGAGTGCTTTGCTTGTTGGCGAGGCAGCGAAGAGATTCAGCAGTCTCCTTGTTTGTGACACAGCACCATGCACAGTGCTTGCGCATTGTGCGAGGCAGCGAAGAGATGCAGCACTTTGCTTGTGCACCAGGTGGCGCAGTGGCCTCGCGGATGACTTTTTCGCCTGGAGGCGAAGCGAGGCAGCACTTTGTTAGTTGGCGAGGCAGCGAGGAGACGCAGCAGGCTGCTTGTTTGTGAGACAGCCAACATGCACAGTGGTTAGCTATTGTGCGAGGCAGCGAATGAGGGCAGAGCAAATGGCTTTGTGCGTTCGCCGCCTCGCTGCCTAGCAAAGCGTCGTCTGCCTTGGGCGCCTAGCAAAGCTGCGCGTGCCGTCGCCGTCAAGCAAAGCGCCGTGTTCCTTGGGCGCCTAGCAAAGAAGTGCCTGCGTTCGGCGCCTCGCCGCATCGCAGCCTAGCAAAGCGCTGCGTGCCTTCGGCGGCTGGCAAAGCAGCGCGTGCCTTCGCCGCCTGGCCTCCTAAGAAAGCGCTGCGTGCCTTCTCGCCCTCGCCGCCTAGCAAAGCGCCGTGTCCCTTCGCCGCCTCGCCGCCTAGCAAAGCTCCGCGTGCCGTCGCCGCCTACAAAGCGCCGTGTTCCTTCGGCGCCTAGCAAAGCAGCGCGTGCCTTCGCGCCTAAGAAAGCGCTGCGTGCCTTTTCGCCCTCGCCGCCCAACAAAGCGCCCTGTCCCTTCACCGCCTCCCGAACCGCTTCGTCCCTTCGCCGCCTCGCCGCCTAGCAAAGCGCTGCTTGCCTTCGCCGCCTCACACACCGCTGCGTCCCTTCGCCGCCTCGCCGCTTAGCAAACGCCGTGGGAGCGCCGAAGGGACACGGCGCTTTTGTAGGCGCCGAAGGCACGTGGCGCTTTGCTAAGCACCGAGGCAGCGAAGGCACGCAGCCATTTGATCGTGCTCGACGGGCTCGGGCGCCTTGCTAGGCGGCGAGGCGGCCAAGGCACGCAGCGCTTTGCCAGGCGCCCAGGGACGCAGCGCTCGGCGAGGGCACGCAGTGCTTTGCCAGGCGCCGAAGGCACTCAGCGCTTTGCCAGGCGCCGAAGGCACGCAGCGCTCTAGCAGGCGGCGAGGGCACACAGTGCTTTGCTAGGCGGCGAGCGGACGTGGAGCTTTGCTAGGCAGCCAAGGCTGAGGACGCTTTGCTAGGCGCTTTGCTAGGCGGCGAAGGCACGAAGCGATTTGGGAGGCGCCGAAGGCACACGGCGCTTTGCTAGGCGGCGAGGGCGAGAAGGCACGCAGCGCTTTCTGAGGCGGCGAGGCGGCCAAGGCACGCGCTGCTTTGCTAGGCGCCGAAGGCACGCAGCGCTTCCTTCGTTTGCGAGGCAGCGAAGAGATGGAGCGCTTTGCTTCTTGGCCAGGCAGCGAACAGGCGCCGTGCTTTGCTTTCTGCCACTCAGCGAATACACGCAGCGCTCTGCTTTTTGGCGAGGCAGTGAACAGATGCAGCGTTTAGTTTGCGAGGCGGCCAAGAGACGCGGCGCTTTGCATGCTGGCGAGGCGGCGAGCAGATCGAGTGCTTTGCTTGTTGGCGAGGCAGCGAAGAGATTCAGCAGTCTCCTTGTTTGTGACACAGCGACCATGCACAGTGCTTGCGCGTTGTGCGAGGCAGCGAAGAGATGCAGCACTTTGCTTGTGCACCAGGTGGCGCAGTGGCATGGCGGATGACTTTTTCGCCTGGAGGCGAAGCGAGGCAGCACTTTGTTAGTTGGCGAGGCAGCGAGGAGACGCAGCAGGCTGCTTGTTTGTGAGACAGCCAACATGCACAGTGGTTAGCTATTGTGCGAGGCAGCGAATGAGGGCAGAGCAAATGGCTTTGTGCGTTCGCCGCCTCGCTGCCTAGCAAAGCGTCGTCTGCCTTGGGCGCCTAGCAAAGCTGCGCGTGCCGTCGCCGTCAAGCAAAGCGCCGTGTTCCTTGGGCGCCTAGCAAAGAAGTGCCTGCGTTCGGCGCCTCGCCGCATCGCAGCCTAGCAAAGCGCTGCGTGCCTTCGGCGGCTGGCAAAGCAGTGCGTGCCTTCGCCGCCTCACACACCGCGTTGTGCCTTCGGCGCCTGGCAAAGCAGCGCGTGCCTTCGCCGCCTGGCCTCCTAAGAAAGCGCTGCGTGCCTTCTCGCCCTCGCCGCCTAGCAAAGCGCCGTGTCCCTTCGCCGCCTCGCCGCCTAGCAAAGCTCCGCGTGCCGTCGCCGCCTACAAAGCGCCGTGTTCCTTCGGCGCCTAGCAAAGCAGCGCGTGCCTTCGCCGCCTAAGAAAGCGCTGCGTGCCTTTTCGCCCTCGCCGCCCAACAAAGCGCCCTGTCCCTTCACCGCCTCCCGAACCGCTTCGTCCCTTCGCCGCCTCGCCGCCTAGCAAAGCGCTGCTTGCCTTCGCCGCCTCACACACCGCTGCGTGCCTTCGCCGCCTCGCCGCTTAGCAAACGCCGTGGGAGCGCCGAAGGGACACGGCGCTTTTGTAGGCGCCGAAGGCACGTGGCGCTTTGCTAAGCACCGAGGCAGCGAAGGCACGCAGCCATTTGATCGTGCTCGACGGGCTAGGGCGCCTTGCTAGGCGGCGAGGCGGCCAAGGCACGCAGTGCTTTGCCAGGCGCCGAAGGCACTCAGCGCTTTGCCAGGCGCCGAAGGCACGCAGCGCTCTAGCAGGCGGCGAGGGCACACAGTGCTTTGCTAGGCGGCGAGCGGACGTGGAGCTTTGCTAGGCAGCCAAGGCTGAGGACGCTTTGCTAGGCGCTTTGCTAGGCGGCGAAGGCACGAAGCGATTTGGGAGGCGGCGAAGGCACACGGCGCTTTGCTAGGCGGCGAGGGCGAGAAGGCACGCAGCGCTTTCTGAGGCGGCGAGGCGGCCAAGGCACGCGCTGCTTTGCTAGGCGCCGAAGGCACGCAGCGCTTCCTTCGTTTGCAAGGCAGCGAAGAGATGGAGCGCTTTGCTTCTTGGCCAGGCAGCGAACAGGCGCCGTGCTTTGCTTTCTGCCACTCAGCGAATACACGCAGCGCTCTGCTTTTTGGCGAGGCAGTGAACAGATGCAGCGTTTAGTTTGCGAGGCGGCCAAGAGACGCGGCGCTTTGCATGCTGGCGAGGCGGCGAGCAGATCGAGTGCTTTGCTTGTTGGCGAGGCAGCGAAGAGATGCAGCAGTCTCCTTGTTTGTGACACAGCGACCATGCACAGTGCTTGCTCTTTGTGCGAGGCAGCGAAGAGATGCAGCACTTTGCTTGTGCACCAGGTGGCGCAGTGGCCTCGCGGATGACTTTTTCGCCTGGAGGCGAAGCGAGGCAGCACTTTGTTAGTTGGCGAGGCAGCGAGGAGACGCAGCAGGCTGCTTGTTTGTGAGACAGCCAACATGCACAGTGGTTAGCTATTGTGCGAGGCAGCGAATGAGGGCAGAGCAAATGGCTTTGTGCGTTCGCCGCCTCGCTGCCTAGCAAAGCGTCGTCTGCCTTGGGCGCCTAGCAAAGCTGCGCGTGCCGTCGCCGTCAAGCAAAGCGCCGTGTTCCTTGGGCGCCTAGCAAAGAAGTGCCTGCGTTCGGCGCCTCGCCGCATCGCAGCCTAGCAAAGCGCTGCGTGCCTTCGGCGGCTGGCAAAGCAGTGCGTGCCTTCGCCGCCTCACACACCGCGTTGTGCCTTCGGCGCCTGGCAAAGCAGCGCGTGCCTTCGCCGCCTGGCCTCCTAAGAAAGCACTGCGTGCCTTCTCGCCCTCGCCGCCTAGCAAAGCGCCGTGTCCCTTCGCCGCCTCGCCGCCTAGCAAAGCTCCGCGTGCCGTCGCCGCCTACAAAGCGCCGTGTTCCTTCGGCGCCTAGCAAAGCAGCGCGTGCCTTCGCCGCCTAAGAAAGCGCTGCGTGCCTTTTCGCCCTCGCCGCCCAACAAAGCGCCCTGTCCCTTCACCGCCTCCCGAACCGCTTCGTCCCTTCGCCGCCTCGCCGCCTAGCAAAGCGCTGCTTGCCTTCGCCGCCTCACACACCGCTGCGTGCCTTCGCCGCCTCGCCGCTTAGCAAACGCCGTGGGAGCGCCGAAGGGACACGGCGCTTTTGTAGGCGCCGAAGGCACGTGGCGCTTTGCTAAGCACCGAGGCAGCGAAGGCACGCAGCCATTTGATCGTGCTCGACGGGCTAGGGCGCCTTGCTAGGCGGCGAGGCGGCCAAGGCACGCAGCGCTTTGCCAGGCGCCCAGGGACGCAGCGCTCGGCGAGGGCACGCAGTGCTTTGCCAGGCGCCGAAGGCACTCAGCGCTTTGCCAGGCGCCGAAGGCACGCAGCGCTCTAGCAGGCGGCGAGGGCACACAGTGCTTTGCTAGGCGGCGAGCGGACGTGGAGCTTTGCTAGGCAGCCAAGGCTGAGGACGCTTTGCTAGGCGCTTTGCTAGGCGGCGAAGGCACGAAGCGATTTGGGAGGCGGCGAAGGCACACGGCGCTTTGCTAGGCGGCGAGGGCGAGAAGGCACGCAACGCTTTCTGAGGCGGCGAGGCGGCCAAGGCACGCGCTGCTTTGCTAGGCGCCGAAGGCACGCAGCGCTTCCTTCGTTTGCGAGGCAGCGAAGAGATGGAGCGCTTTGCTTCTTGGCCAGGCAGCGAACAGGCGCCGTGCTTTGCTTTCTGCCACTCAGCGAATACACGCAGCGCTCTGCTTTTTGGCGAGGCAGTGAACAGATGCAGCGTTTAGTTTGCGAGGCGGCCAAGAGACGCAGCGCTTTGCATGCTGGCGAGGCGGCGAGCAGATCGAGTGCTTTGCTTGTTGGCGAGGCAGCGAAGAGATGCAGCAGTCTCCTTGTTTGTGACACAGCGACCATGCACAGTGCTTGCGCATTGTGCGAGGCAGCGAAGAGATGCAGCACTTTGCTTGTGCACCAGGTGGCGCAGTGGCCTCGCGGATGACTTTTTCGCCTGGAGGCGAAGCGAGGCAGCACTTTGTTAGTTGGCGAGGCAGCGAGGAGACGCAGCAGGCTGCTTGTTTGTGAGACAGCCAACATGCACAGTGGTTAGCTATTGTGCGAGGCAGCGAATGAGGGCAGAGCAAATGGCTTTGTGCGTTCGCCGCCTCGCTGCCTAGCAAAGCGTCGTCTGCCTTGGGCGCCTAGCAAAGCTGCGCGTGCCGTCGCCGTCAAGCAAAGCGCCGTGTTCCTTGGGCGCCTAGCAAAGAAGTGCCTGCGTTCGGCGCCTCGCCGCATCGCAGCCTAGCAAAGCGCTGCGTGCCTTCGGCGGCTGGCAAAGCAGCGCGTGCCTTCGCCGCCTGGCCTCCTAAGAAAGCGCTGCGTGCCTTCTCGCCCTCGCCGCCTAGCAAAGCGCCCTGTCCCTTTGCCGCCTCGCCGCCTAGCAAAGCTCCGCGTGCCGTCGCCGCCTACAAAGCGCCGTGTTCCTTCGGCGCCTAGCAAAGCAGCGCGTGCCTTCGCCGCCTAAGAAAGCGCTGCGTGCCTTTTCGCCCTCGCCGCCCAACAAAGCGCCCTGTCCCTTCACCGCCTCCCGAACCGCTTCGTCCCTTCGCCGCCTCGCCGCCTAGCAAAGCGCTGCTTGCCTTCGCCGCCTCACACACCGCTGCGTGCCTTCGCCGCCTCGCCGCTTAGCAAACGCCGTGGGAGCGCCGAAGGGACACGGCGCTTTTGTAGGCGCCGAAGGCACGTGGCGCTTTGCTAAGCACCGAGGCAGCGAAGGCACGCAGCCATTTGATCGTGCTCGACGGGCTAGGGCGCCTTGCTAGGCGGCGAGGCGGCCAAGGCACGCAGCGCTTTGCCAGGCGCCCAGGGACGCAGCGCTCGGCGAGGGCACGCAGTGCTTTGCCAGGCGCCGAAGGCACTCAGCGCTTTGCCAGGCGCCGAAGGCACGCAGCGCTCTAGCAGGCGGCGAGGGCACACAGTGCTTTGCTAGGCGGCGAGCGGACGTGGAGCTTTGCTAGGCAGCCAAGGCTGAGGACGCTTTGCTAGGCGCTTTGCTAGGCGGCGAAGGCACGAAGCGATTTGGGAGGCGCCGAAGGCACACGGCGCTTTGCTAGGCGGCGAGGGCGAGAAGGCACGCAGCGCTTTCTGAGGCGGCGAGGCGGCCAAGGCACGCGCTGCTTTGCTAGGCGCCGAAGGCACGCAGCGCTTCCTTCGTTTGCAAGGCAGCGAAGAGATGGAGCGCTTTGCTTCTTGGCCAGGCAGCGAACAGGCGCCGTGCTTTGCTTTCTGCCACTCAGCGAATACACGCAGCGCTCTGCTTTTTGGCGAGGCAGCGAACAGATGCAGCGTTTAGTTTGCGAGGCGGCCAAGAGACGCGGCGCTTTGCATGCTGGCGAGGCGGCGAGCAGATCGAGTGCTTTGCTTGTTGGCGAGGCAGCGAAGAGATTCAGCAGTCTCCTTGTTTGTGACACAGCACCATGCACAGTGCTTGCGCATTGTGCGAGGCAGCGAAGAGATGCAGCACTTTGCTTGTGCACCAGGTGGCGCAGTGGCCTCGCGGATGACTTTTTCGCCTGGAGGCGAAGCGAGGCAGCACTTTGTTAGTTGGCGAGGCAGCGAGGAGACGCAGCAGGCTGCTTGTTTGTGAGACAGCCAACATGCACAGTGGTTAGCTATTGTGCGAGGCAGCGAATGAGGGCAGAGCAAATGGCTTTGTGCGTTCGCCGCCTCGCTGCCTAGCAAAGCGTCGTCTGCCTTGGGCGCCTAGCAAAGCTGCGCGTGCCGTCGCCGTCAAGCAAAGCGCCGTGTTCCTTGGGCGCCTAGCAAAGAAGTGCCTGCGTTCGGCGCCTCGCCGCATCGCAGCCTAGCAAAGCGCTGCGTGCCTTCGGCGGCTGGCAAAGCAGCGCGTGCCTTCGCCGCCTGGCCTCCTAAGAAAGCGCTGCGTGCCTTCTCGCCCTCGCCGCCTAGCAAAGCGCCGTGTCCCTTCGCCGCCTCGCCGCCTAGCAAAGCTCCGCGTGCCGTCGCCGCCTACAAAGCGCCGTGTTCCTTCGGCGCCTAGCAAAGCAGCGCGTGCCTTCGCCGCCTAAGAAAGCGCTGCGTGCCTTTTCGCCCTCGCCGCCCAACAAAGCGCCCTGTCCCTTCACCGCCTCCCGAACCGCTTCGTCCCTTTGCCGCCTCGCCGCCTAGCAAAGCGCTGCTTGCCTTCGCCGCCTCACACACCGCTGCGTGACTTCGCCGCCTCGCCGCTTAGCAAACGCCGTGGGAGCGCCGAAGGGACACGGCGCTTTTGTAGGCGCCGAAGGCACGTGGCGCTTTGCTAAGCACCGAGGCAGCGAAGGCACGCAGCCATTTGATCGTGTTCGACGGGCTCGGGCGCCTTGCTAGGCGGCGAGGCGGCCAAGGCACGCAGCGCTTTGCCAGGCGCCCAGGGACGCAGCGCTCGGCGAGGGCACGCAGTGCTTTGCCAGGCGCCGAAGGCACTCAGCGCTTTGCCAGGCGCCGAAGGCACGCAGCGCTCTAGCAGGCGGCGAGGGCACACAGTGCTTTGCTAGGCGGCGAGCGGACGTGCAGCTTTGCTAGGCAGCGAAGGCTGAGGACGCTTTGCTAGGCGCTTTGCTAGGCGGCGAAGGCACGAAGCGATTTGGGAGGCGGCGAAGGCACACGGCGCTTTGCTAGGCGGCGAGGGCGAGAAGGCACGCAGCGCTTTCTGAGGCGGCGAGGCGGCCAAGGCACGCGCTGCTTTGCTAGGCGCCGAAGGCACGCAGCGCTTCCTTCGTTTGCGAGGCAGCGAAGAGATGGAGCGCTTTGCTTCTTGGCCAGGCAGCGAACAGGCGCCGTGCTTTGCTTTCTGCCACTCAGCGAATACACGCAGCGCTCTGCTTTTTGGCGAGGCAGTGAACAGATGCAGCGTTTAGTTTGCGAGGCGGCCAAGAGACGCGGCGCTTTGCATGCTGGCGAGGCGGCGAGCAGATCGAGTGCTTTGCTTGTTGGCGAGGCAGCGAAGAGATGCAGCGGTTTGCTTGTTGGCGAGGCAGCGAAGAGATTCAGCTGTCTCCTTGTTTGTGACACAGCGACCATGCACAGTGCTTGCTCTTTGTGCGAGGCAGCGAAGAGATGCAGCACTTTGCTTGTGCACCAGGTGGCGCAGTGGCATGGCGGATGACTTTTTCGCCTGGAGGCGAAGCGAGGCAGCACTTTGTTAGTTGGCGAGGCAGCGAAGAGACGCAGCAGGCTGCTTGTTTGTGAGACAGCCAACATGCACAGTGGTTAGCTATTGTGCGAGGCAGCGAATGAGGGCAGAGCAAATGGCTTTGTGCGTTCGCCGCCTCGCTGCCTAGCAAAGCGTCGTCTGCCTTGGGCGCCTAGCAAAGCTGCGCGTGCCGTCGCCGTCAAGCAAAGCGCCGTGTTCCTTGGGCGCCTAGCAAAGAAGTGCCTGCGTTCGGCGCCTCGCCGCATCGCAGCCTAGCAAAGCGCTGCGTGCCTTCGGCGGCTGGCAAAGCAGTGCGTGCCTTCGCCGCCTCACACACCGCGTTGTGCCTTCGGCGCCTGGCAAAGCAGCGCGTGCCTTCGCCGCCTGGCCTCCTAAGAAAGCGCTGCGTGCCTTCTCGCCCTCGCCGCCTAGCAAAGCGCCGTGTCCCTTCGCCGCCTCGCCGCCTAGCAAAGCTCCGCGTGCCGTCGCCGCCTACAAAGCGCCGTGTTCCTTGGGCGCCTAGCAAAGCAGCGCGTGCCTTCGCCGCCTAAGAAAGCGCTGCGTGCCTTTTCGCCCTCGCCGCCCAACAAAGCGCCCTGTCCCTTCACCGCCTCCCGAACCGCTTCGTCCCTTCGCCGCCTCGCCGCCTAGCAAAGCGCTGCTTGCCTTCGCCGCCTCACACACCGCTGCGTGCCTTCGCCGCCTCGCCGCTTAGCAAACGCCGTGGGAGCGCCGAAGGGACACGGCGCTTTTGTAGGCGCCGAAGGCACGTGGCGCTTTGCTAAGCACCGAGGCAGCGAAGGCACGCAGCCATTTGATCGTGCTCGACGGGCTAGGGCGCCTTGCTAGGCGGCGAGGCGGCCAAGGCACGCAGCGCTTTGCCAGGCGCCCAGGGACGCAGCGCTCGGCGAGGGCACGCAGTGCTTTGCCAGGCGCCGAAGGCACTCAGCGCTTTGCCAGGCGCCGAAGGCACGCAGCGCTCTAGCAGGCGGCGAGGGCACACAGTGCTTTGCTAGGCGGCGAGCGGACGTGGAGCTTTGCTAGGCAGCCAAGGCTGAGGACGCTTTGCTAGGCGCTTTGCTAGGCGGCGAAGGCACGAAGCGATTTGGGAGGCGCCGAAGGCACACGGCGCTTTGCTAGGCGGCGAGGGCGAGAAGGCACGCAGCGCTTTCTGAGGCGGCCAGGCGGCCAAGGCACGCGCTGCTTTGCTAGGCGCCGAAGGCACGCAGCGCTTCCTTCGTCTGCGAGGCAGCGAAGAGATGGAGCGCTTTGCTTCTTGGCCAGGCAGCGAACAGGCGCCGTGCTTTGCTTTCTGCCACTCAGCGAATACACGCAGCGCTCTGCTTTTTGGCGAGGCAGTGAACAGATGCAGCGTTTAGTTTGCGAGGCGGCCAAGAGACGCAGCGCTTTGCATGCTGGCGAGGCGGCGAGCAGATCGAGTGCTTTGCTTGTTGGTGAGGCAGCAAAGAGATGCAGCGGTTTGCTTGTTGGCGAGGCAGCGAAGAGATTCAGCAGTCTCCTTGTTTGTGACACAGCGACCATGCACAGTGCTTGCTCTTTGTGCGAGGCAGCGAAGAGATGCAGCACTTTGCTTGTGCACCAGGTGGCGCAGTGGCCTCGCGGATGACTTTTTCGCCTGGAGGCGAAGCGAGGCAGCACTTTGTTAGTTGGCGAGGCAGCGAGGAGACGCAGCAGGCTGCTTGTTTGTGAGACAGCCAACATGCACAGTGGTTAGCTATTGTGCGAGGCAGCGAATGAGGGCAGAGCAAATGGCTTTGTGCGTTCGCCGCCTCGCTGCCTAGCAAAGCGTCGTCTGCCTTGGGCGCCTAGCAAAGCTGCGCGTGCCGTCGCCGTCAAGCAAAGCGCCGTGTTCCTTGGGCGCCTAGCAAAGAAGTGCCTGCGTTCGGCGCCTCGCCGCATCGCAGCCTAGCAAAGCGCTGCGTGCCTTCGGCGGCTGGCAAAGCAGTGCGTGCCTTCGCCGCCTCACACACCGCGTTGTGCCTTCGGCGCCTGGCAAAGCAGCGCGTGCCTTCGCCGCCTGGCCTCCTAAGAAAGCGCTGCGTGCCTTCTCGCCCTCGCCGCCTAGCAAAGCGCCGTGTCCCTTCGCCGCCTCGCCGCCTAGCAAAGCTCCGCGTGCCGTCGCCGCCTACAAAGCGCCGTGTTCCTTCGGCGCCTAGCAAAGCAGCGCGTGCCTTCGCCGCCTAAGAAAGCGCTGCGTGCCTTTTCGCCCTCGCCGCCCAACAAAGCGCCCTGTCCCTTCACCGCCTCCCGAACCGCTTCGTCCCTTCGCCGCCTCGCCGCCTAGCAAAGCGCTGCTTGCCTTCGCCGCCTCACACACCGCTGCGTCCCTTCGCCGCCTCGCCGCTTAGCAAACGCCGTGGGAGCGCCGAAGGGACACGGCGCTTTTGTAGGCGCCGAAGGCACGTGGCGCTTTGCTAAGCACCGAGGCAGCGAAGGCACGCAGCCATTTGATCGTGCTCGACGGGCTCGGGCGCCTTGCTAGGCGGCGAGGCGGCCAAGGCACGCAGCGCTTTGCCAGGCGCCCAGGGACGCAGCGCTCGGCGAGGGCACGCAGTGCTTTGCCAGGCGCCGAAGGCACTCAGCGCTTTGCCAGGCGCCGAAGGCACGCAGCGCTCTAGCAGGCGGCGAGGGCACACAGTGCTTTGCTAGGCGGCGAGCGGACGTGGAGCTTTGCTAGGCAGCCAAGGCTGAGGACGCTTTGCTAGGCGCTTTGCTAGGCGGCGAAGGCACGAAGCGATTTGGGAGGCGCCGAAGGCACACGGCGCTTTGCTAGGCGGCGAGGGCGAGAAGGCACGCAGCGCTTTCTGAGGCGGCGAGGCGGCCAAGGCACGCGCTGCTTTGCTAGGCGCCGAAGGCACGCAGCGCTTCCTTCGTTTGCGAGGCAGCGAAGAGATGGAGCGCTTTGCTTCTTGGCCAGGCAGCGAACAGGCGCCGTGCTTTGCTTTCTGCCACTCAGCGAATACACGCAGCGCTCTGCTTTTTGGCGAGGCAGTGAACAGATGCAGCGTTTAGTTTGCGAGGCGGCCAAGAGACGCGGCGCTTTGCATGCTGGCGAGGCGGCGAGCAGATCGAGTGCTTTGCTTGTTGGCGAGGCAGCGAAGAGATTCAGCAGTCTCCTTGTTTGTGACACAGCACCATGCACAGTGCTTGCGCATTGTGCGAGGCAGCGAAGAGATGCAGCACTTTGCTTGTGCACCAGGTGGCGCAGTGGCATGGCGGATGACTTTTTCGCCTGGAGGCGAAGCGAGGCAGCACTTTGTTAGTTGGCGAGGCAGCGAGGAGACGCAGCAGGCTGCTTGTTTGTGAGACAGCCAACATGCACAGTGGTTAGCTATTGTGCGAGGCACTGAATGAGGGCAGAGCAAATGGCTTTGTGCGTTCGCCGCCTCGCTGCCTAGCAAAGCGTCGTCTGCCTTGGGCGCCTAGCAAAGCTGCGCGTGCCGTCGCCGTCAAGCAAAGCGCCGTGTTCCTTGGGCGCCTAGCAAAGAAGTGCCTGCGTTCGGCGCCTCGCCGCATCGCAGCCTAGCAAAGCGCTGCGTGCCTTCGGCGGCTGGCAAAGCAGTGCGTGCCTTCGCCGCCTCACACACCGCGTTGTGCCTTCGGCGCCTGGCAAAGCAGCGCGTGCCTTCGCCGCCTGGCCTCCTAAGAAAGCGCTGCGTGCCTTCTCGCCCTCGCCGCCTAGCAAAGCGCCGTGTGCCTTCGCCGCCTCGCCGCCTAGCAAAGCTCCGCGTGCCGTCGCCGCCTACAAAGCGCCGTGTTCCTTGGGCGCCTAGCAAAGCAGCGCGTGCCTTCGCCGCCTAAGAAAGCGCTGCGTGCCTTTTCGCCCTCGCCGCCCAACAAAGCGCCCTGTCCCTTCACCGCCTCCCGAACCGCTTCGTCCCTTCGCCGCCTCGCCGCCTAGCAAAGCGCTGCTTGCCTTCGCCGCCTCACACACCGCTGCGTGCCTTCGCCGCCTCGCCGCTTAGCAAACGCCGTGGGAGCGCCGAAGGGACACGGCGCTTTTGTAGGCGCCGAAGGCACGTGGCGCTTTGCTAAGCACCGAGGCAGCGAAGGCACGCAGCCATTTGATCGTGCTCGACGGGCTAGGGCGCCTTGCTAGGCGGCGAGGCGGCCAAGGCACGCAGCGCTTTGCCAGGCGCCCAGGGACGCAGCGCTCGGCGAGGGCACGCAGTGCTTTGCCAGGCGCCGAAGGCACTCAGCGCTTTGCCAGGCGCCGAAGGCACGCAGCGCTCTAGCAGGCGGCGAGGGCACACAGTGCTTTGCTAGGCGGCGAGCGGACGTGGAGCTTTGCTAGGCAGCCAAGGCTGAGGACGCTTTGCTAGGCGCTTTGCTAGGCGGCCAAGGCACGAAGCGATTTGGGAGGCGGCGAAGGCACACGGCGCTTTGCTAGGCGGCGAGGGCGAGAAGGCACGCAGCGCTTTCTGAGGCGGCGAGGTGGCCAAGGCACGCGCTGCTTTGCTAGGCGCCGAAGGCACGCAGCGCTTCCTTCATTTGCGAGGCAGCGAAGAGATGGAGCGCTTTGCTTCTTGGCCAGGCAGCGAACAGGCGCCGTGCTTTGCTTTCTGCCACTCAGCGAATACACGCAGCGCTCTGCTTTTTGGCGAGGCAGTGAACAGATGCAGCGTTTAGTTTGCGAGGCGGCCAAGAGACGCGGCGCTTTGCATGCTGGCGAGGCGGCGAGCAGATCGAGTGCTTTGCTTGTTGGCGAGGCAGCGAAGAGATTCAGCAGTCTCCTTGTTTGTGACACAGCGACCATGCACAGTGCTTGCTCTTTGTGCGAGGCAGCGAAGAGATGCAGCACTTTGCTTGTGCACCAGGTGGCGCAGTGGCCTCGCGGATGACTTTTTCGCCTGGAGGCGAAGCGAGGCAGCACTTTGTTAGTTGGCGAGGCAGCGAGGAGACGCAGCAGGCTGCTTGTTTGTGAGACAGCCAACATGCACAGTGGTTAGCTATTGTGCGAGGCAGCGAATGAGGGCAGAGCAAATGGCTTTGTGCGTTCGCCGCCTCGCTGCCTAGCAAAGCGTCGTCTGCCTTGGGCGCCTAGCAAAGCTGCGCGTGCCGTCGCCGTCAAGCAAAGCGCCGTGTTCCTTGGGCGCCTAGCAAAGAAGTGCCTGCGTTCGGCGCCTCGCCGCATCGCAGCCTAGCAAAGCGCTGCGTGCCTTCGGCGGCTGGCAAAGCAGTGCGTGCCTTCGCCGCCTCACACACCGCGTTGTGCCTTCGGCGCCTGGCAAAGCAGCGCGTGCCTTCGCCGCCTGGCCTCCTAAGAAAGCGCTGCGTGCCTTCTCGCCCTCGCCGCCTAGCAAAGCGCCGTGTCCCTTCGCCGCCTCGCCGCCTAGCAAAGCTCCGCGTGCCGTCGCCGCCTACAAAGCGCCGTGTTCCTTCGGCGCCTAGCAAAGCAGCGCGTGCCTTCGCCGCCTAAGAAAGCGCTGCGTGCCTTTTCGCCCTCGCCGCCCAACAAAGCGCCCTGTCCTTTCACCGCCTCCCGAACCGCTTCGTCCCTTCGCCGCCTCGCCGCCTAGCAAAGCGCTGCTTGCCTTCGCCGCCTCACACACTGCTGCGTGCCTTCGCCGCCTCGCCGCTTAGCAAACGCCGTGGGAGCGCCGAAGGGACACGGCGCTTTTGTAGGCGCCGAAGGCACGTGGCGCTTTGCTAAGCACCGAGGCAGCGAAGGCACGCAGCCATTTGATCGTGGTCGACGGGCTCAGGCGCCTTGCTAGGCGGCGAGGCGGCCAAGGCACGCAGCGCTTTGCCAGGCGCCCAGGGACGCAGCGCTCGGCGAGGGCACGCAGTGCTTTGCCAGGCGCCGAAGGCACTCAGCGCTTTGCCAGGCGCCGAAGGCACGCAGCGCTCTAGCAGGCGGCGAGGGCACACAGTGCTTTGCTAGGCGGCGAGCGGACGTGGAGCTTTGCTAGGCAGCCAAGGCTGAGGACGCTTTGCTAGGCGCTTTGCTAGGCGGCGAAGGCACGAAGCGATTTGGGAGGCGCCGAAGGCACACGGCGCTTTGCTAGGCGGCGAGGGCGAGAAGGCACGCAGCGCTTTCTGAGGCGGCGAGGCGGCCAAGGCACGCGCTGCTTTGCTAGGCGCCGAAGGCACGCAGCGCTTCCTTCGTTTGCGAGGCAGCGAAGAGATGGAGCGCTTTGCTTCTTGGCCAGGCAGCGAACAGGCGCCGTGCTTTGCTTTCTGCCACTCAGCGAATAGACGCAGCGCTCTGCTTTTTGGCGAGGCAGTGAACAGATGCAGCGTTTAGTTTGCGAGGCGGCCAAGAGACGCGGCGCTTTGCATGCTGGCGAGGCGGCGAGCAGATCGAGTGCTTTGCTTGTTGGCGAGGCAGCGAAGAGATTCAGCAGTCTCCTTGTTTGTGACACAGCGACCATGCACAGTGCTTGCGCATTGTGCGAGGCAGCGAAGAGATGCAGCACTTTGCTTGTGCACCAGGTGGCGCAGTGGCATGGCGGATGACTTTTTCGCCTGGAGGCGAAGCGAGGCAGCACTTTGTTAGTTGGCGAGGCAGCGAGGAGACGCAGCAGGCTGCTTGTTTGTGAGACAGCCAACATGCACAGTGGTTAGCTCTTGTGCGAGGCAGCGAATGAGGGCAGAGCAAATGGCTTTGTGCGTTCGCCGCCTCGCTGCCTAGCAAAGCGTCGTCTGCCTTGGGCGCCTAGCAAAGCTGCGCGTGCCGTCGCCGTCAAGCAAAGCGCCGTGTTCCTTGGGCGCCTAGCAAAGAAGTGCCTGCGTTCGGCGCCTCGCCGCATCGCAGCCTAGCAAAGCGCTGCGTGCCTTCGGCGGCTGGCAAAGCAGTGCGTGCCTTCGCCGCCTCACACACCGCGTTGTGCCTTCGGCGCCTGGCAAAGCAGCGCGTGCCTTCGCCGCCTGGCTTCCTAAGAAAGCGCTGCGTGCCTTCTCGCCCTCGCCGCCTAGCAAAGCGCCGTGTCCCTTCGCCGCCTCGCCGCCTAGCAAAGCTCCGCGTGCCGTCGCCGCCTACAAAGCGCCGTGTTCCTTCGGCGCCTAGCAAAGCAGCGCGTGCCTTCGCCGCCTAAGAAAGCGCTGCGTGCCTTTTCGCCCTCGCCGCCCAACAAAGCGCCCTGTCCTTTCACCGCCTCCCGAACCGCTTCGTCCCTTCGCCGCCTCGCCGCCTAGCAAAGCGCTGCTTGCCTTCGCCGCCTCACACACTGCTGCGTCCCTTCGCCGCCTCGCCGCTTAGCAAACGCCGTGGGAGCGCCGAAGGGACACGGCGCTTTTGTAGGCGCCGAAGGCACGTGGCGCTTTGCTAAGCACCGAGGCAGCGAAGGCACGCAGCCATTTGATCGTGGTCGACGGGCTCAGGCGCCTTGCTAGGCGGCGAGGCGGCCAAGGCACGCAGCGCTTTGCCAGGCGCCCAGGGACGCAGCGCTCGGCGAGGGCACGCAGTGCTTTGCCAGGCGCCGAAGGCACTCAGCGCTTTGCCAGGCGCCGAAGGCACGCAGCGCTCTAGCAGGCGGCGAGGGCACACAGTGCTTTGCTAGGCGGCGAGCGGACGTGGAGCTTTGCTAGGCAGCCAAGGCTGAGGACGCTTTGCTAGGCGCTTTGCTAGGCGGCGAAGGCACGAAGCGATTTGGGAGGCGCCGAAGGCACACGGCGCTTTGCTAGGCGGCGAGGGCGAGAAGGCACGCAGCGCTTTCTGAGGCGGCGAGGCGGCCAAGGCACGCGCTGCTTTGCTAGGCGCCGAAGGCACGCAGCGCTTCCTTCGTTTGCGAGGCAGCGAAGAGATGGAGCGCTTTGCTTCTTGGCCAGGCAGCGAACAGGCGCCGTGCTTTGCTTTCTGCCACTCAGCGAATACACGCAGCGCTCTGCTTTTTGGCGAGGCAGTGAACAGATGCAGCGTTTAGTTTGCGAGGCGGCCAAGAGACGCGGCGCTTTGCATGCTGGCGAGGCGGCGAGCAGATCGAGTGCTTTGCTTGTTGGCGAGGCAGCGAAGAGATTCAGCAGTCTCCTTGTTTGTGACACAGCGACCATGCACAGTGCTTGCGCATTGTGCGAGGCAGCGAAGAGATGCAGCACTTTGCTTGTGCACCAGGTGGCGCAGTGGCATGGCGGATGACTTTTTCGCCTGGAGGCGAAGCGAGGCAGCACTTTGTTAGTTGGCGAGGCAGCGAGGAGACGCAGCAGGCTGCTTGTTTGTGAGACAGCCAACATGCACAGTGGTTAGCTATTGTGCGAGGCAGCGAATGAGGGCAGAGCAAATGGCTTTGTGCGTTCGCCGCCTCGCTGCCTAGCAAAGCGTCGTCTGCCTTGGGCGCCTAGCAAAGCTGCGCGTGCCGTCGCCGTCAAGCAAAGCGCCGTGTTCCTTGGGCGCCTAGCAAAGAAGTGCCTGCGTTCGGCGCCTCGCCGCATCGCAGCCTAGCAAAGCGCTGCGTGCCTTCGGCGGCTGGCAAAGCAGTGCGTGCCTTCGCCGCCTCACACACCGCGTTGTGCCTTCGGCGCCTGGCAAAGCAGCGCGTGCCTTCGCCGCCTGGCCTCCTAAGAAAGCGCTGCGTGCCTTCTCGCCCTCGCCGCCTAGCAAAGCGCCGTGTCCCTTCGCCGCCTCGCCGCCTAGCAAAGCTCCGCGTGCCGTCGCCGCCTACAAAGCGCCGTGTTCCTTCGGCGCCTAGCAAAGCAGCGCGTGCCTTCGCCGCCTAAGAAAGCGCTGCGTGCCTTTTCGCCCTCGCCGCCCAACAAAGCGCCCTGTCCCTTCACCGCCTCCCGAACCGCTTCGTCCCTTCGCCGCCTCGCCGCCTAGCAAAGCGCTGCTTGCCTTCGCCGCCTCACACACCGCTGCGTGCCTTCGCCGCCTCGCCGCTTAGCAAACGCCGTGGGAGCGCCGAAGGGACACGGCGCTTTTGTAGGCGCCGAAGGCACGTGGCGCTTTGCTAAGCACCGAGGCAGCGAAGGCACGCAGCCATTTGATCGTGCTCGACGGGCTAGGGCGCCTTGCTAGGCGGCGAGGCGGCCAAGGCACGCAGCGCTTTGCCAGGCGCCCAGGGACGCAGCGCTCGGCGAGGGCACGCAGTGCTTTGCCAGGCGCCGAAGGCACTCAGCGCTTTGCCAGGCGCCGAAGGCACGCAGCGCTCTAGCAGGCGGCGAGGGCACACAGTGCTTTGCTAGGCGGCGAGCGGACGTGGAGCTTTGCTAGGCAGCCAAGGCTGAGGACGCTTTGCTAGGCGCTTTGCTAGGCGGCGAAGGCACGAAGCGATTTGGGAGGCGAGGCGGCGAAGGCACACGGCGCTTTGCTAGGCGGCGAGGGCGAGAAGGCACGCAGCGCTTTCTGAGGCGGCGAGGCGGCCAAGGCACGCGCTGCTTTGCTAGGCGCCGAAGGCACGCAGCGCTTCCTTCGTTTGCGAGGCAGCGAAGAGATGGAGCGCTTTGCTTCTTGGCCAGGCAGCGAACAGGCGCCGTGCTTTGCTTTCTGCCACTCAGCGAATACACGCAGCGCTCTGCTTTTTGGCGAGGCAGTGAACAGATGCAGCGTTTAGTTTGCGAGGCGGCCAAGAGACGCGGCGCTTTGCATGCTGGCGAGGCGGCGAGCAGATCGAGTGCTTTGCTTGTTGGCGAGGCAGCGAAGAGATGCAGCAGTCTCCTTGTTTGTGACACAGCGACCATGCCCAGTGCTTGCTCTTTGTGCGAGGCAGCGAAGAGATGCAGCACTTTGCTTGTGCACCAGGTGGCGCAGTGGCCTCGCGGATGACTTTTTCGCCTGGAGGCGAAGCGAGGCAGCACTTTGTTAGTTGGCGAGGCAGCGAGGAGACGCAGCAGGCTGCTTGTTTGTGAGACAGCCAACATGCACAGTGGTTAGCTATTGTGCGAGGCAGCGAATGAGGGCAGAGCAAATGGCTTTGTGCGTTCGCCGCCTCGCTGCCTAGCAAAGCGTCGTCTGCCTTGGGCGCCTAGCAAAGCTGCGCGTGCCGTCGCCGTCAAGCAAAGCGCCGTGTTCCTTGGGCGCCTAGCAAAGAAGTGCCTGCGTTCGGCGCCTCGCCGCATCGCAGCCTAGCAAAGCGCTGCGTGCCTTCGGCGGCTGGCAAAGCAGTGCGTGCCTTCGCCGCCTGGCCTCCTAAGAAAGCGCTGCGTGCCTTCTCGCCCTCGCCGCCTAGCAAAGCGCCGTGTCCCTTCGCCGCCTCGCCGCCTAGCAAAGCTCCGCGTGCCGTCGCCGCCTACAAAGCGCCGTGTTCCTTCGGCGCCTAGCAAAGCAGCGCGTGCCTTCGCCGCCTAAGAAAGCGCTGCGTGCCTTTTCGCCCTCGCCGCCCAACAAAGCGCCCTGTCCCTTCACCGCCTCCCGAACCGCTTCGTCCCTTCGCCGCCTCGCCGCCTAGCAAAGCGCTGCTTGCCTTCGCCGCCTCACACACCGCTGCGTCCCTTCGCCGCCTCGCCGCTTAGCAAACGCCGTGGGAGCGCCGAAGGGACACGGCGCTTTTGTAGGCGCCGAAGGCACGTGGCGCTTTGCTAAGCACCGAGGCAGCGAAGGCACGCAGCCATTTGATCGTGCTCGACGGGCTAGGGCGCCTTGCTAGGCGGCGAGGCGGCCAAGGCACGCAGCGCTTTGCCAGGCGCCCAGGGACGCAGCGCTCGGCGAGGGCACGCAGTGCTTTGCCAGGCGCCGAAGGCACTCAGCGCTTTGCCAGGCGCCGAAGGCACGCAGCGCTCTAGCAGGCGGCGAGGGCACACAGTGCTTTGCTAGGCGGCGAGCGGACGTGGAGCTTTGCTAGGCAGCCAAGGCTGAGGACGCTTTGCTAGGCGCTTTGCTAGGCGGCGAAGGCACGAAGCGATTTGGGAGGCGGCGAAGGCACACGGCGCTTTGCTAGGCGGCGAGGGCGAGAAGGCACGCAGCGCTTTCTGAGGCGGCGAGGCGGCCAAGGCACGCGCTGCTTTGCTAGGCGCCGAAGGCACGCAGCGCTTCCTTCGTTTGCGAGGCAGCGAAGAGATGGAGCGCTTTGCTTCTTGGCCAGGCAGCGAACAGGCGCCGTGCTTTGCTTTCTGCCACTCAGCGAATACACGCAGCGCTCTGCTTTTTGGCGAGGCAGTGAACAGATGCAGCGTTTATTTTGCGAGGCGGCCGAGAGACGCGGCGCTTTGCATGCTGGCGAGGCGGCGAGCAGATCGAGTGCTTTGCTTGTTGGTGAGGCAGCGAAGAGATGCAGCGGTTTGCTTGTTGGCGAGGCAGCGAAGAGATTCAGCAGTCTCCTTGTTTGTGACACAGCGACCATGCACAGTGCTTGCGCATTGTGCGAGGCAGCGAAGAGATGCAGCACTTTGCTTGTGCACCAGGTGGCGCAGTGGCCTCGCGGATGACTTTTTCGCCTGGAGGCGAAGCGAGGCAGCACTTTGTTAGTTGGCGAGGCAGCGAAGAGACGCAGCAGGCTGCTTGTTTGTGAGACAGCCAACATGCACAGTGGTTAGCTATTGTGCGAGGCAGCGAATGACCGCAGAGCAAATGGCTTTGTGCGTTCGCCGCCTCGCTGCCTAGCAAAGCGTCGTCTGCCTTGGGCGCCTAGCAAAGCTGCGCGTGCCGTCGCCGTCAAGCAAAGCGCCGTGTTCCTTGGGCGCCTAGCAAAGAAGTGCCTGCGTTCGGCGCCTCGCCGCATCGCAGCCTAGCAAAGCGCTGCGTGCCTTCGGCGGCTGGCAAAGCAGTGCGTGCCTTCGCCGCCTCACACACCGCGTTGTGCCTTCGGCGCCTGGCAAAGCAGCGCGTGCCTTCGGCGCCTGGCCTCCTAAGAAAGCGCTGCGTGCCTTCTCGCCCTCGCCACCTAGCAAAGCGCCCTGTCCCTTCGCCGCCTCGCCGCCTAGCAAAGCTCCGCGTGCCGTCGCCGCCTACAAAGCGCCGTGTTCCTTGGGCGCCTAGCAAAGCAGCGCGTGCCTTCGCCGCCTAAGAAAGCGCTGCGTGCCTTTTCGCCCTCGCCGCCCAACAAAGCGCCCTGTCCCTTCACCGCCTCCCGAACCGCTTCGTCCCTTCGCCGCCTCGCCGCCTAGCAAAGCGCTGCTTGCCTTCGCCGCCTCACACACCGCTGCGTCCCTTCGCCGCCTCGCCGCTTAGCAAACGCCGTAGTAGCGCCGAAGGGACACGACGCTTTTGTAGGCGCCGAAGGCACATAGCTCTTTGCCAGGCGCCGAAGGCACGCAGCGCTCTAGGAGGCGGCGAGGGCACACAGTGCTTTGCTAGACGGCGAGCGGACGTGGAGCTTTGCTAGGCAGCCAAGGCTGAGGACGCTTTGCTAGGCGCTTTGCTAGGCGGCGAAGGCACGAAGCGATTTGGGAGGCGGCGAAGGCACACGGCGCTTTGCTAGGCGGCGAGGGCGAGAAGGCACGCAGCGCTTTCTGAGGCGGCGAGGCGGCCAAGGCACGCGCTGCTTTGCTAGGCGCCGAAGGCACGCAGCGCTTCCTTCGTTTGCGAGGCAGCGAAGAGATGGAGCGCTTTGCTTCTTGGCCAGGCAGCGAACAGGCGCCGTGCTTTGCTTTCTGCCACTCAGCGAATACACGCAGCGCTCTGCTTTTTGGCGAGGCAGTGAACAGATGCAGCGTTTAGTTTGCGAGGCGGCCAAGAGACGCGGCGCTTTGCATGCTGGCGAGGCGGCGAGCAGATCGAGTGCTTTGCTTGTTGGCGAGGCAGCGAAGAGATTCAGCAGTCTCCTTGTTTGTGACACAGCGACCATGCACAGTGCTTGCGCATTGTGCGAGGCAGCGAAGAGATGCAGCACTTTGCTTGTGCACCAGGTGGCGCAGTGGCCTCGCGGATGACTTTTTCGCCTGGAGGCGAAGCGAGGCAGCACTTTGTTAGTTGGCGAGGCAGCGAAGAGACGCAGCAGGCTGCTTGTTTGTGAGACAGCCAACATGCACAGTGGTTAGCTATTGTGCGAGGCAGCGAATGAGGGCAGAGCAAATGGCTTTGTGCGTTCGCCGCCTCGCTGCCTAGCAAAGCGTCGTCTGCCTTGGGCGCCTAGCAAAGCTGCGCGTGCCGTCGCCGTCAAGCAAAGCGCCGTGTTCCTTGGGCGCCTAGCAAAGAAGTGCCTGCGTTGGGCGCCTCGCCGCATCGCAGCCTAGCAAAGCGCTGCGTGCCTTCGGCGGCTGGCAAAGCAGTGCGTGCCTTCGCCGCCTGGCCTCCTAAGAAAGCGCTGCGTGCCTTCTCGCCCTCGCCGCCTAGCAAAGCGCCGTGTCCCTTCGCCGCCTCGCCGCCTAGCAAAGCTCCGCGTGCCGTCGCCGCCTACAAAGCGCCGTGTTCCTTCGGCGCCTAGCAAAGCAGCGCGTGCCTTCGCCGCCTAAGAAAGCGCTGCGTGCCTTTTCGCCCTCGCCGCCCAACAAAGCGCCCTGTCCCTTCACCGCCTCCCGAACCGCTTCGTCCCTTCGCCGCCTAGCCGCCTAGCAAAGCGCTGCTTGCCTTCGCCGCCTCACACACCGCTGCGTCCCTTCGCCGCCTCGCCGCTTAGCAAACGCCGTAGTAGCGCCGAAGGGACACGGCGCTTTTGTAGGCGCCGAAGGCACACAGCTCTTTGCCAGGCGCCGAAGGCACGCAGCGCTCTAGGAGGCGGCGAGGGCACACAGTGCTTTGCTAGACGGCGAGCGGACGTGGAGCTTTGCTAGGCAGCCAAGGCTGAGGACGCTTTGCTAGGCGCTTTGCTAGGCGGCGAAGGCACGAAGCGATTTGGGAGGCGGCGAAGGCACACGGCGCTTTGCTAGGCGGCGAGGGCGAGAAGGCACGCAGCGCTTTCTGAGGCGGCGAGGCGGCCAAGGCACGCGCTGCTTTGCTAGGCGCCGAAGGCACGCAGCGCTTCCTTCGTTTGCGAGGCAGCGAAGAGATGGAGCGCTTTGCTTCTTGGCCAGGCAGCGAACAGGCGCCGTGCTTTGCTTTCTGCCACTCAGCGAATACACGCAGCGCTCTGCTTTTTGGCGAGGCAGTGAACAGATGCAGCGTTTAGTTTGCGAGGCGGCCGAGAGACGCGGCGCTTTGCATGCTGGCGAGGCGGCGAGCAGATCGAGTGCTTTGCTTGTTGGCGAGGCAGCGAAGAGATGCAGCGGTTTGCTTGTTGGCGAGGCAGCGAAGAGATTCAGCAGTCTCCTTGTTTGTGACACAGCGACCATGCACAGTGCTTGCTCTTTGTGCGAGGCAGCGAAGAGATGCAGCACTTTGCTTGTGCACCAGGTGGCGCAGTGGCCTCGCGGACTGCTTTCTGGCGTGGAGGCGAAGCGAGGCAGCACTTTGCTAGTTGGCCAGGCAGCGAAGAGATGCAGCAGTCTGCTTGTTTGTGAGACAGCCAACGTGCACAGTGCTTCGTTCCTCTGCGCGGCAGCGAATCACCGCCTAGCAAATCGCTTTGTGCGTTCGCCGCCTCGCTGCCTAGCAAAGCGCCGTCTCCCTTGGGCGCCTAGCAAAGCTGCGCGTGCCATCGCCGTCAAGCAAAGCGCCGTGTTCCTTGGGCGCCTAGCAAAGAAGTGCCTGCGTTCGGCGCCTCGCCGCATCGCAGCCTAGCAAAGCGCTGCGTGCCTTCGGCGGCTGGCAAAGCAGTGCGTGCCTTCGCCGCCTCACACACCGCGTTGTGCCTTCGGCGCCTGGCAAAGCAGCGCGTGCCTTCGCCGCCTGGCCTCCTAAGAAAGCGCTGCGTGCCTTCTCGCCCTCGCCACCTAGCAAAGCGCCGTGTCCCTTCGCCGCCTCGCCGCCTAGCAAAGCTCCGCGTGCCGTCGCCGCCTACAAAGCGCCGTGTTCCTTCGGCGCCTAGCAAAGCAGCGCGTGCCTTCGCCGCCTAAGAAAGCGCTGCGTGCCTTTTCGCCCTCGCCGCCCAACAAAGCGCCCTGTCCCTTCACCGCCTCCCGAACCGCTTCGTCCCTTCGCCGCCTCGCCGCCTAGCAAAGCGCTGCTTGCCTTCGCCGCCTCACACACCGCTGCGTCCCTTCGCCGCCTCGCCGCTTAGCAAACGCCGTGGGAGCGCCGAAGGGACACGGCGCTTTTGTAGGCGCCGAAGGCACGTGGCGCTTTGCTAAGCACCGAGGCAGCGAAGGCACGCAGCCATTTGATCGTGCTCGACGGGCTAGGGCGCCTTGCTAGGCGGCGAGGCGGCCAAGGCACGCAGCGCTTTGCCAGGCGCCCAGGGACGCAGCGCTCGGCGAGGGCACGCAGTGCTTTGCCAGGCGCCGAAGGCACTCAGCGCTTTGCCAGGCGCCGAAGGCACGCAGCGCTCTAGCAGGCGGCGAGGGCACACAGTGCTTTGCTAGGCGGCGAGCGGACGTGGAGCTTTGCTAGGCAGCCAAGGCTGAGGACGCTTTGCTAGGCGCTTTGCTAGGCGGCGAAGGCACGAAGCGATTTGGGAGGCGGCGAAGGCACACGGCGCTTTGCTAGGCGGCGAGGGCGAGAAGGCACGCAGCGCTTTCTGAGGCGGCCAGGCGGCCAAGGCACGCGCTGCTTTGCTAGGCGCCGAAGGCACGCAGCGCTTCCTTCGTTTGCGAGGCAGCGAAGAGATGGAGCGCTTTGCTTCTTGGCCAGGCAGCGAACAGGCGCCGTGCTTTGCTTTCTGCCACTCAGCAAATACACGCAGCGCTCTGCTTTTTGGCGAGGCAGTGAACAGATGCAGCGTTTAGTTTGCGAGGCGGCCAAGAGACGCGGCGCTTTGCATGCTGGCGAGGCGGCGAGGAGATCGAGTGCTTTGCTTGTTGGCGAGGCAGCGAAGAGATTCAGCAGTCTCCTTGTTTGTGACACAGCGACCATGCACAGTGCTTGCGCATTGTGCGAGGCAGCGAAGAGATGCAGCACTTTGCTTGTGCACCAGGTGGCGCAGTGGCCTCGCGGATGACTTTTTCGCCTGGAGGCGAAGCGAGGCAGCACTTTGTTAGTTGGCGAGGCAGCGAAGAGACGCAGCAGGCTGCTTGTTTGTGAGACAGCCAACATGCACAGTGGTTAGCTATTGTGCGAGGCAGCGAATGACCGCAGAGCAAATGGCTTTGTGCGTTCGCCGCCTCGCTGCCTAGCAAAGCGTCGTCTGCCTTGGGCGCCTAGCAAAGCTGCGCGTGCCATCGCCGTCAAGCAAAGCGCCGTGTTCCTTGGGCGCCTAGCAAAGAAGTGCCTGCGTTCGGCGCCTCGCCGCATCGCAGCCTAGCAAAGCGCTGCGTGCCTTCGGCGGCTGGCAAAGCAGTGCGTGCCTTCGCCGCCTCACACACCGCGTTGTGCCTTCGGCGCCTGGCAAAGCAGCGCGTGCCTTCGCCGCCTGGCCTCCTAAGAAAGCGCTGCGTGCCTTCTCGCCCTCGCCGCCTAGCAAAGCGCCGTGTCCCTTCGCCGCCTCGCCGCCTAGCAAAGCTCCGCGTGCCGTCGCCGCCTACAAAGCGCCGTGTTCCTTCGGCGCCTAGCAAAGCAGCGCGTGCCTTCGCCGCCTAAGAAAGCGCTGCGTGCCTTTTCGCCCTCGCCGCCCAACAAAGCGCCCTGTCCCTTCACCGCCTCCCGAACCGCTTCGTCCCTTCGCCGCCTCGCCGCCTAGCAAAGCGCTGCTTGCCTTCGCCGCCTCACACACCGCTGCGTCCCTTCGCCGCCTCGCCGCTTAGCAAACGCCGTAGTAGCGCCGAAGGGACACGACGCTTTTGTAGGCGCCGAAGGCACACAGCTCTTTGCCAGGCGCCGAAGGCACGCAGCGCTCTAGGAGGCGGCGAGGGCACACAGTGCTTTGCTAGACGGCGAGCGGACGTGGAGCTTTGCTAGGCAGCCAAGGCTGAGGACGCTTTGCTAGGCGCTTTGCTAGGCGGCGAAGGCACGAAGCGATTTGGGAGGCGGCGAAGGCACACGGCGCTTTGCTAGGCGGCGAGGGCGAGAAGGCACGCAGCGCTTTCTGAGGCGGCGAGGCGGCCAAGGCACGCGCTGCTTTGCTAGGCGCCGAAGGCACGCAGCGCTTCCTTCGTTTGCGAGGCAGCGAAGAGATGGAGCGCTTTGCTTCTTGGCCAGGCAGCGAACAGGCGCCGTGCTTTGCTTTCTGCCACTCAGCGAATACACGCAGCGCTCTGCTTTTTGGCGAGGCAGTGAACAGATGCAGCGTTTAGTTTACGAGGCGGCCAAGAGACGCGGCGCTTTGCATGCTGGCGAGGTGGCGAGCAGATCGAGTGCTTTGCTTGTTGGCGAGGCAGCGAAGAGATTCAGCAGTCTCCTTGTTTGTGACACAGCGACCATGCACAGTGCTTGCGCATTGTGCGAGGCAGCGAAGAGATGCAGCACTTTGCTTGTGCACCAGGTGGCGCAGTGGCATGGCGGATGACTTTTTCGCCTGGAGCCGAAGCGAGGCAGCACTTTGTTAGTTGGCGAGGCAGCGAAGAGATGCAGCAGGCTGCTTGTTTGTGAGACAGCCAACATGCACAGTGGTTAGCTATTGTGCGAGGCAGCGAATGAGGGCAGAGCAAATCGCTTTGTGCGTTCGCCGCCTCGCTGCCTAGTAAAGAGTCGTCTGCATGGGCGCCTAGCAAAGCTGCGCGTGCCGTCGCCGTCAAGCAAAGCGCCGTGTTCCTTGGGCGCCTAGCAAAGAAGTGCCTGCGTTCGGCGCCTCGCCGCATTGCAGCCTAGCAAAGCGCTGCGTGCCTTCGGCGGCTGGCAAAGCAGTGCGTGCCTTCGCCGCCTCACACACCGCGTTGTGCCTTCGGCGCCTTTCAAAGCAGCGCGTGCCTTCGCCGCCTGGCCTCCTAAGAAAGCGCTGCGTGCCTTCTCGCCCTCGCCGCCTAGCAAAGCTCCGCGTGCCGTCGCCGCCTACAAAGCGCCGTGTTCCTTCGGCGCCTAGCAAAGCAGCGCGTGCCTTCGCCGCCTAAGAAAGCGCTGCGTGCCTTTTCGCCCTCGCCGCCCAACAAAGCGCCCTGTCCCTTCACCGCCTCCCGAACCGCTTCGTCCCTTCGCCGCCTCGCCGCCTAGCAAAGCGCTGCTTGCCTTCGCCGCCTCACACACCGCTGCGTGCCTTCGCCGCCTCGCCGCTTAGCAAACGCCGTGGGAGCGCCGAAGGGACACGGCGCTTTTGTAGGCGCCGAAGGCACGTGGCGCTTTGCTAAGCACCGAGGCAGCGAAGGCACGCAGCCATTTGATCGTGCTCGACGGGCTCGGGCGCCTTGCTAGGCGGCGAGGCGGCCAAGGCACGCAGCGCTTTGCCAGGCGCCCAGGGACGCAGCGCTCGGCGAGGGCACGCAGTGCTTTGCCAGGCGCCGAAGGCACTCAGCGCTTTGCCAGGCGCCGAAGGCACGCAGCGCTCTAGCAGGCGGCGAGGGCACACAGTGCTTTGCTAGGCGGCGAGCGGACGTGGAGCTTTGCTAGGCAGCCAAGGCTGAGGACGCTTTGCTAGGCGCTTTGCTAGGCGGCGAAGGCACGAAGCGATTTGGGAGGCGGCGAAGGCACACGGCGCTTTGCTAGGCGGCGAGGGCGAGAAGGCACGCAGCGCTTTCTGAGGCGGCGAGGCGGCCAAGGCACGCGCTGCTTTGCTAGGCGCCGAAGGCACGCAGCGCTTCCTTCGTTTGCGAGGCAGCGAAGAGATGGAGCGCTTTGCTTCTTGGCCAGGCAGCGAACAGGCGCCGTGCTTTGCTTTCTGCCAGTCAGCGAATACACGCAGCGCTCTGCTTTTTGGCGAGGCAGTGAACAGATGCAGCGTTTAGTTTGCGAGGCGGCCAAGAGACGCGGCGCTTTGCATGCTGGCGAGGCGGCGAGCAGATCGAGTGCTTTGCTTGTTGGCGAGGCAGCGAAGAGATGCAGCGGTTTGCTTGTTGGCGAGGCAGCGAAGAGATTCAGCAGTCTCCTTGTTTGTGACACAGCGACCATGCACAGTGCTTGCGCATTGTGCGAGGCAGCGAAGAGATGCAGCACTTTGCTTGTGCACCAGGTGGCGCAGTGGCCTCGCGGATGACTTTTTCGCCTGGAGGCGAAGCGAGGCAGCACTTTGTTAGTTGGCGAGGCAGCGAAGAGACGCAGCAGGCTGCTTGTTTGTGAGACAGCCAACATGCACAGTGGTTAGCTATTGTGCGAGGCAGCGAATGAGGGCAGAGCAAATGGCTTTGTGCGTTCGCCGCCTCGCTGCCTAGCAAAGCGTCGTCTGCCTTGGGCGCCTAGCAAAGCTGCGCGTGCCGTCGCCGTCAAGCAAAGCGCCGTGTTCCTTGGGCGCCTAGCAAAGAAGTGCCTGCGTTCGGCGCCTCGCCGCATTGCAGCCTAGCAAAGCGCTGCGTGCCTTCGGCGGCTGGCAAAGCAGTGCGTGCCTTCGCCGCCTCACACACCGCGTTGTGCCTTCGGCGCCTGGCAAAGCAGCGCGTGCCTTCACCGCCTGGCCTCCTAAGAAAGCGCTGCGTGCCTTCTCGCCCTCGCCGCCTAGCAAAGCGCCGTGTCCCTTCGCCGCCTCGCCGCCTAGCAAAGCTCCGCGTGCCGTCGCCGCCTACAAAGCACCCTGTTCCTTCGGCGCCTAGCAAAGCAGTGCGTGCCTTCGCCGCCTAAGAAAGCGCTGCGTGCCTTTTCGCCCTCGCCGCCCAACAAAGCGCCCTGTCCCTTCACCGCCTCCCGAACCGCTTCGTCCCTTCGCCGCCTCGCCGCTTAGCAAACGCCGTGGGAGCGCCGAAGGGACACGGCGCTTTTGTAGGCGCCGAAGGCACGTGGCGCTTTGCTAAGCACCGAGGCAGCGAAGGCACGCAGCCATTTGATCGTGCTCGACGGGCTAGGGCGCCTTGCTAGGCGGCGAGGCGGCCAAGGCACGCAGCGCTTTGCCAGGCGCCCAGGGACGCAGCGCTCGGCGAGGGCACGCAGTGCTTTGCCAGGCGCCGAAGGCACTCAGCGCTTTGCCAGGCGCCGAAGGCACGCAGCGCTCTAGCAGGCGGCGAGGGCACACAGTGCTTTGCTAGGCGGCGAGCGGACGTGGAGCTTTGCTAGGCAGCCAAGGCTGAGGACGCTTTGCTAGGCGCTTTGCTAGGCGGCGAAGGCACGAAGCGATTTGGGAGGCGGCGAAGGCACACGGCGCTTTGCTAGGCGGCGAGGGCGAGAAGGCACGCAGCGCTTTCTGAGGCGGCGAGGCGGCCAAGGCACGCGCTGCTTTGCTAGGCGCCGAAGGCACGCAGCGCTTCCTTCGTTTGCGAGGCAGCGAAGAGATGGAGCGCTTTGCTTCTTGGCCAGGCAGCGAACAGGCGCCGTGCTTTGCTTTCTGCCACTCAGCGAATACACGCAGCGCTCTGCTTTTTGGCGAGGCAGTGAACAGATGCAGCGTTTAGTTTGCGAGGCGGCCAAGAGACGCAGCGCTTTGCATGCTGGCGAGGCGGCGAGCAGATCGAGTGCTTTGCTTGTTGGTGAGGCAGCAAAGAGATGCAGCGGTTTGCTTGTTGGCGAGGCAGCGAAGAGATTCAGCAGTCTCCTTGTTTGTGACACAGCGACCATGCACAGTGCTTGCTCTTTGTGCGAGGCAGCGAAGAGATGCAGCACTTTGCTTGTGCACCAGGTGGCGCAGTGGCATGGCGGATGACTTTTTCGCCTGGAGGCGAAGCGAGGCAGCACTTTGTTAGTTGGCGAGGCATCGAGGAGATGCAGCAGGCTGCTTGTTTGTGAGACAGCCAACATGCACAGTGGTTAGCTCTTGTGCGAGGCAGCGAATGAGGGCAGAGCAAATGGCTTTGTGCGTTCGCCGCCTCGCTGCCTAGCAAAGCGTCGTCTGCCTTGGGCGCCTAGCAAAGCTGCGCGTGCCGTCGCCGTCAAGCAAAGCGCCGTGTTCCTTGGGCGCCTAGCAAAGAAGTGCCTGCGTTCGGCGCCTCGCCGCATCGCAGCCTAGCAAAGCGCTGCGTGCCTTCGGCGGCTGGCAAAGCAGTGCGTGCCTTCGCCGCCTCACACACCGCGTTGTGCCTTCGGCGCCTTTCAAAGCAGCGCGTGCCTTCGCCGCCTGGCCTCCTAAGAAAGCGCTGCGTGCCTTCTCGCCCTCGCCGCCTAGCAAAGCGCCCTGTCCCTTCGCCGCCTCGCCGCCTAGCAAAGCTCCGCGTGCCGTCGCCGCCTACAAAGCGCCGTGTTCCTTCGGCGCCTAGCAAAGCAGCGCGTGCCTTCGCCGCCTAAGAAAGCGCTGCGTGCCTTTTCGCCCTCGCCGCCCAACAAAGCGCCCTGTCCCTTCACCGCCTCCCGAACCGCTTCGTCCCTTCGCCGCCTCGCCGCCTAGCAAAGCTCCGCGTGCCGTCGCCGCCTACAAAGCGCCGTGTTCCTTCGGCGCCTAGCAAAGCAGCGCGTGCCTTCGCCGCCTAAGAAAGCGCTGCGTGCCTTTTCGCCCTCGCCGCCCAACAAAGCGCCCTGTCCCTTCACCGCCTCCCGAACCGCTTCGTCCCTTCGCCGCCTCGCCGCCTAGCAAAGCGCTGCTTGCCTTCGCCGCCTCACACACCGCTGCGTGCCTTCGCCGCCTCGCCGCTTAGCAAACGCCGTGGGAGCGCCGAAGGGACACGGTGCTTTTGTAGGCGCCGAAGGCACGTGGCGCTTTGCTAAGCACCGAGGCAGCGAAGGCACGCAGCCATTTGATCGTGCTCGACGGGCTAGGGCGCCTTGCTAGGCGGCGAGGCGGCCAAGGCACGCAGCGCTTTGCCAGGCGCCCAGGGACGCAGCGCTCGGCGAGGGCACGCAGTGCTTTGCCAGGCGCCGAAGGCACTCAGCGCTTTGCCAGGCGCCGAAGGCACGCAGCGCTCTAGCAGGCGGCGAGGGCACACAGTGCTTTGCTAGGCGGCGAGCGGACGTGGAGCTTTGCTAGGCAGCCAAGGCTGAGGACGCTTTGCTAGGCGCTTTGCTAGGCGGCGAAGGCACGAAGCGATTTGGGAGGCGAGGCGGCGAAGGCACACGGCGCTTTGCTAGGCGGCGAGGGCGAGAAGGCACGCAGCGCTTTCTGAGGCGGCGAGGCGGCCAAGGCACGCGCTGCTTTGCTAGGCGCCGAAGGCACGCAGCGCTTCCTTCGTTTGCGAGGCAGCGAAGAGATGGAGCGCTTTGCTTCTTGGCCAGGCAGCGAACAGGCGCCGTGCTTTGCTTTCTGCCAGTCAGCGAATACACGCAGCGCTCTGCTTTTTGGCGAGGCAGTGAACAGATGCAGCGTTTAGTTTGCGAGGCGGCCAAGAGACGCGGCGCTTTGCATGCTGGCGAGGCGGCGAGCAGATCGAGTGCTTTGCTTGTTGGCGAGGCAGCGAAGAGATGCAGCGGTTTGCTTGTTGGCGAGGCAGCGAAGAGATTCAGCAGTCTCCTTGTTTGTGACACAGCGACCATGCACAGTGCTTGCGCATTGTGCGAGGCAGCGAAGAGATGCAGCACTTTGCTTGTGCACCAGGTGGCGCAGTGGCCTCGCGGATGACTTTTTCGCCTGGAGGCGAAGCGAGGCAGCACTTTGTTAGTTGGCGAGGCAGCGAAGAGACGCAGCAGGCTGCTTGTTTGTGAGACAGCCAACATGCACAGTGGTTAGCTCTTGTGCGAGGCAGCGAATGAGGGCAGAGCAAATGGCTTTGTGCGTTCGCCGCCTCGCTGCCTAGCAAAGCGTCGTCTGCCTTGGGCGCCTAGCAAAGCTGCGCGTGCCGTCGCCGTCAAGCAAAGCGCCGTGTTCCTTGGGCGCCTAGCAAAGAAGTGCCTGCGTTCGGCGCCTCGCCGCATCGCAGCCTAGCAAAGCGCTGCGTGCCTTCGGCGGCTGGCAAAGCAGTGCGTGCCTTCGCCGCCTCACACACCGCGTTGTGCCTTCGGCGCCTTTCAAAGCAGCGCGTGCCTTCGCCGCCTGGCCTCCTAAGAAAGCGCTGCGTGCCTTCTCGCCCTCGCCGCCTAGCAAAGCGCCCTGTCCCTTCGCCGCCTCGCCGCCTAGCAAAGCTCCGCGTGCCGTCGCCGCCTACAAAGCGCCGTGTTCCTTCGGCGCCTAGCAAAGCAGCGCGTGCCTTCGCCGCCTAAGAAAGCGCTGCGTGCCTTTTCGCCCTCGCCGCCCAACAAAGCGCCCTGTCCCTTCACCGCCTCCCGAACCGCTTCGTCCCTTCGCCGCCTCGCCGCCTAGCAAAGCTCCGCGTGCCGTCGCCGCCTACAAAGCGCCGTGTTCCTTCGGCGCCTAGCAAAGCAGCGCGTGCCTTCGCCGCCTAAGAAAGCGCTGCGTGCCTTTTCGCCCTCGCCGCCCAACAAAGCGCCCTGTCCCTTCACCGCCTCCCGAACCGCTTCGTCCCTTCGCCGCCTCGCCGCCTAGCAAAGCGCTGCTTGCCTTCGCCGCCTCACACACCGCTGCGTGCCTTCGCCGCCTCGCCGCTTAGCAAACGCCGTGGGAGCGCCGAAGGGACACGGCGCTTTTGTAGGCGCCGAAGGCACGTGGCGCTTTGCTAAGCACCGAGGCAGCGAAGGCACGCAGCCATTTGATCGTGCTCGACGGGCTAGGGCGCCTTGCTAGGCGGCGAGGCGGCCAAGGCACGCAGCGCTTTGCCAGGCGCCCAGGGACGCAGCGCTCGGCGAGGGCACGCAGTGCTTTGCCAGGCGCCGAAGGCACTCAGCGCTTTGCCAGGCGCCGAAGGCACGCAGCGCTCTAGCAGGCGGCGAGGGCACACAGTGCTTTGCTAGGCGGCGAGCGGACGTGGAGCTTTGCTAGGCAGCCAAGGCTGAGGACGCTTTGCTAGGCGCTTTGCTAGGCGGCGAAGGCACGAAGCGATTTGGGAGGCGGCGAAGGCACACGGCGCTTTGCTAGGCGGCGAGGGCGAGAAGGCACGCAGCGCTTTCTGAGGCGGCCAGGCGGCCAAGGCACGCGCTGCTTTGCTAGGCGCCGAAGGCACGCAGCGCTTCCTTCGTTTGCGAGGCAGCGAAGAGATGGAGCGCTTTGCTTCTTGGCCAGGCAGCGAACAGGCGCCGTGCTTTGCTTTCTGCCACTCAGCGAATACACGCAGCGCTCTGCTTTTTGGCGAGGCAGTGAACAGATGCAGCGTTTAGTTTGCGAGGCGGCCAAGAGACGCGGCGCTTTGCATGCTGGCGAGGCGGCGAGCAGATCGAGTGCTTTGCTTGTTGGCGAGGCAGCGAAGAGATTCAGCAGTCTCCTTGTTTGTGACACAGCGACCATGCACAGTGCTTGCGCATTGTGCGAGGCAGCGAAGAGATGCAGCACTTTGCTTGTGCACCAGGTGGCGCAGTGGCATGGCGGATGACTTTTTCGCCTGGAGGCGAAGCGAGGCAGCACTTTGTTAGTTGGCGAGGCAGCGAAGAGACGCAGCAGGCTGCTTGTTTGTGAGACAGCCAACATGCACAGTGGTTAGCTATTGTGCGAGGCAGCGAATGAGGGCAGAGCAAATCGCTTTGTGCGTTCGCCGCCTCGCTGCCTAGTAAAGAGTCGTCTGCATGGGCGCCTAGCAAAGCTGCGCGTGCCGTCGCCGTCAAGCAAAGCGCCGTGTTCCTTGGGCGCCTAGCAAAGAAGTGCCTGCGTTCGGCGCCTCGCCGCATTGCAGCCTAGCAAAGCGCTGCGTGCCTTCGGCGGCTGGCAAAGCAGTGCGTGCCTTCGCCGCCTCACACACCGCGTTGTGCCTTCGGCGCCTGGCAAAGCAGCGCGTGCCTTCGCCGCCTGGCCTCCTAAGAAAGCGCTGCGTGCCTTCTCGCCCTCGCCGCCTAGCAAAGCGCCGTGTCCCTTCGCCGCCTCGCCGCCTAGCAAAGCTCCGCGTGCCGTCGCCGCCTACAAAGCGCCGTGTTCCTTCGGCGCCTAGCAAAGCAGCGCATGCCTTCGCCGCCTAAGAAAGCGCTGCGTGCCTTTTCGCCCTCGCCGCCCAACAAAGCGCCCTGTCCCTTCACCGCCTCCCGAACCGCTTCGTCCCTTCGCCGCCTCGCCGCCTAGCAAAGCGCTGCTTGCCTTCGCCGCCTCACACACCGCTGCGTGCCTTCGCCGCCTCGCCGCTTAGCAAACGCCGTGGGAGCGCCGAAGGGACACGGCGCTTTTGTAGGCGCCGAAGGCACGTGGCGCTTTGCTAAGCACCGAGGCAGCGAAGGCACGCAGCCATTTGATCGTGCTCGACGGGCTAGGGCGCCTTGCTAGGCGGCGAGGCGGCCAAGGCACGCAGCGCTTTGCCAGGCGCCCAGGGACGCAGCGCTCGGCGAGGGCACGCAGTGCTTTGCCAGGCGCCGAAGGCACTCAGCGCTTTGCCAGGCGCCGAAGGCACGCAGCGCTCTAGCAGGCGGCGAGGGCACACAGTGCTTTGCTAGGCGGCGAGCGGACGTGGAGCTTTGCTAGGCAGCCAAGGCTGAGGACGCTTTGCTAGGCGCTTTGCTAGGCGGCGAAGGCACGAAGCGATTTGGGAGGCGGCGAAGGCACACGGCGCTTTGCTAGGCGGCGAGGGCGAGAAGGCACGCGGCGCTTTCTGAGGCGGCGAGGCGGCCAAGGCACGCGCTGCTTTGCTAGGCGCCGAAGGCACGCAGCGCTTCCTTCGTTTGCGAGGCAGCGAAGAGATGGAGCGCTTTGCTTCTTGGCCAGGCAGCGAACAGGCGCCGTGCTTTGCTTTCTGCCAGTCAGCGAATACACGCAGCGCTCTGCTTTTTGGCGAGGCAGTGAACAGATGCAGCGTTTAGTTTGCGAGGCGGCCAAGAGACGCGGCGCTTTGCATGCTGGCGAGGCGGCGAGCAGATCGAGTGCTTTGCTTGTTGGCGAGGCAGCGAAGAGATGCAGCGGTTTGCTTGTTGGCGAGGCAGCGAAGAGATTCAGCAGTCTCCTTGTTTGTGACACAGCGACCATGCACAGTGCTTGCGCATTGTGCGAGGCAGCGAAGAGATGCAGCACTTTGCTTGTGCACCAGGTGGCGCAGTGGCCTCGCGGATGACTTTTTCGCCTGGAGGCGAAGCGAGGCAGCACTTTGTTAGTTGGCGAGGCAGCGAAGAGACGCAGCAGGCTGCTTGTTTGTGAGACAGCCAACATGCACAGTGGTTAGCTCTTGTGCGAGGCAGCGAATGAGGGCAGAGCAAATGGCTTTGTGCGTTCGCCGCCTCGCTGCCTAGCAAAGCGTCGTCTGCCTTGGGCGCCTAGCAAAGCTGCGCGTGCCGTCGCCGTCAAGCAAAGCGCCGTGTTCCTTGGGCGCCTAGCAAAGAAGTGCCTGCGTTCGGCGCCTCGCCGCATCGCAGCCTAGCAAAGCGCTGCGTGCCTTCGGCGGCTGGCAAAGCAGTGCGTGCCTTCGCCGCCTCACACACCGCGTTGTGCCTTCGGCGCCTGGCAAAGCAGCGCGTGCCTTCGCCGCCTGGCCTCCTAAGAAAGCGCTGCGTGCCTTCTCGCCCTCGCCGCCTAGCAAAGCGCCCTGTCCCTTCGCCGCCTCGCCGCCTAGCAAAGCTCCGCGTGCCGTCGCCGCCTACAAAGCGCCGTGTTCCTTCGGCGCCTAGCAAAGCAGCGCGTGCCTTCGCCGCCTAAGAAAGCGCTGCGTGCCTTTTCGCCCTCGCCGCCCAACAAAGCGCCCTGTCCCTTCACCGCCTCCCGAACCGCTTCGTCCCTTCGCCGCCTCGCCGCCTAGCAAAGCGCTGCTTGCCTTCGCCGCCTCACACACCGCTGCGTGCCTTCGCCGCCTCGCCGCTTAGCAAACGCCGTGGGAGCGCCGAAGGGACACGGCGCTTTTGTAGGCGCCGAAGGCACGTGGCGCTTTGCTAAGCACCGAGGCAGCGAAGGCACGCAGCCATTTGATCGTGCTCGACGGGCTAGGGCGCCTTGCTAGGCGGCGAGGCGGCCAAGGCACGCAGCGCTTTGCCAGGCGCCCAGGGACGCAGCGCTCGGCGAGGGCACGCAGTGCTTTGCCAGGCGCCGAAGGCACTCAGCGCTTTGCCAGGCGCCGAAGGCACGCAGCGCTCTAGCAGGCGGCGAGGGCACACAGTGCTTTGCTAGGCGGCGAGCGGACGTGGAGCTTTGCTAGGCAGCCAAGGCTGAGGACGCTTTGCTAGGCGCTTTGCTAGGCGGCGAAGGCACGAAGCGATTTGGGAGGCGGCGAAGGCACACGGCGCTTTGCTAGGCGGCGAGGGCGAGAAGGCACGCGGCGCTTTCTGAGGCGGCGAGGCGGCCAAGGCACGCGCTGCTTTGCTAGGCGCCGAAGGCACGCAGCGCTTCCTTCGTTTGCGAGGCAGCGAAGAGATGGAGCGCTTTGCTTCTTGGCCAGGCAGCGAACAGGCGCCGTGCTTTGCTTTCTGCCAGTCAGCGAATACACGCAGCGCTCTGCTTTTTGGCGAGGCAGTGAACAGATGCAGCGTTTAGTTTGCGAGGCGGCCAAGAGACGCGGCGCTTTGCATGCTGGCGAGGCGGCGAGCAGATCGAGTGCTTTGCTTGTTGGCGAGGCAGCGAAGAGATGCAGCGGTTTGCTTGTTGGCGAGGCAGCGAAGAGATTCAGCAGTCTCCTTGTTTGTGACACAGCGACCATGCACAGTGCTTGCGCATTGTACGAGGCAGCGAAGAGATGCAGCACTTTGCTTGTGCACCAGGTGGCGCAGTGGCCTCGCGGATGACTTTTTCGCCTGGAGGCGAAGCGAGGCAGCACTTTGTTAGTTGGCGAGGCAGCGAAGAGACGCAGCAGGCTGCTTGTTTGTGAGACAGCCAACATGCACAGTGGTTAGCTCTTGTGCGAGGCAGCGAATGAGGGCAGAGCAAATGGCTTTGTGCGTTCGCCGCCTCGCTGCCTAGCAAAGCGTCGTCTGCCTTGGGCGCCTAGCAAAGCTGCGCGTGCCGTCGCCGTCAAGCAAAGCGCCGTGTTCCTTGGGCGCCTAGCAAAGAAGTGCCTGCGTTCGGCGCCTCGCCGCATCGCAGCCTAGCAAAGCGCTGCGTGCCTTCGGCGGCTGGCAAAGCAGTGCGTGCCTTCGCCGCCTCACACACCGCGTTGTGCCTTCGGCGCCTGGCAAAGCAGCGCGTGCCTTCGCCGCCTGGCCTCCTAAGAAAGCGCTGCGTGCCTTCTCGCCCTCGCCGCCTAGCAAAGCGCCCTGTCCCTTCGCCGCCTCGCCGCCTAGCAAAGCTCCGCGTGCCGTCGCCGCCTACAAAGCGCCGTGTTCCTTCGGCGCCTAGCAAAGCAGCGCGTGCCTTCGCCGCCTAAGAAAGCGCTGCGTGCCTTTTCGCCCTCGCCGCCCAACAAAGCGCCCTGTCCCTTCACCGCCTCCCGAACCGCTTCGTCCCTTCGCCGCCTCGCCGCCTAGCAAAGCGCTGCTTGCCTTCGCCGCCTCACACACCGCTGCGTGCCTTCGCCGCCTCGCCGCTTAGCAAACGCCGTGGGAGCGCCGAAGGGACACGGCGCTTTTGTAGGCGCCGAAGGCACGTGGCGCTTTGCTAAGCACCGAGGCAGCGAAGGCACACAGCCATTTGATCGTGCTCGACGGGCTAGGGCGCCTTGCTAGGCGGCGAGGCGGCCAAGGCACGCAGCGCTTTGCCAGGCGCCCAGGGACGCAGCGCTCGGCGAGGGCACGCAGTGCTTTGCCAGGCGCCGAAGGCACTCAGCGCTTTGCCAGGCGCCGAAGGCACGCAGCGCTCTAGCAGGCGGCGAGGGCACACAGTGCTTTGCTAGGCGGCGAGCGGACGTGGAGCTTTGCTAGGCAGCCAAGGCTGAGGACGCTTTGCTAGGCGCTTTGCTAGGCGGCGAAGGCACGAAGCGATTTGGGAGGCGGCGAAGGCACACGGCGCTTTGCTAGGCGGCGAGGGCGAGAAGGCACGCGGCGCTTTCTGAGGCGGCGAGGCGGCCAAGGCACGCGCTGCTTTGCTAGGCGCCGAAGGCACGCAGCGCTTCCTTCGTTTGCGAGGCAGCGAAGAGATGGAGCGCTTTGCTTCTTGGCCAGGCAGCGAACAGGCGCCGTGCTTTGCTTTCTGCCAGTCAGCGAATACACGCAGCGCTCTGCTTTTTGGCGAGGCAGTGAACAGATGCAGCGTTTAGTTTGCGAGGCGGCCAAGAGACGCGGCGCTTTGCATGCTGGCGAGGCGGCGAGCAGATCGAGTGCTTTGCTTGTTGGCGAGGCAGCGAAGAGATGCAGCGGTTTGCTTGTTGGCGAGGCAGCGAAGAGATTCAGCAGTCTCCTTGTTTGTGACACAGCGACCATGCACAGTGCTTGCGCATTGTGCGAGGCAGCGAAGAGATGCAGCACTTTGCTTGTGCACCAGGTGGCGCAGTGGCCTCGCGGATGACTTTTTCGCCTGGAGGCGAAGCGAGGCAGCACTTTGTTAGTTGGCGAGGCAGCGAAGAGACGCAGCAGGCTGCTTGTTTGTGAGACAGCCAACATGCACAGTGGTTAGCTCTTGTGCGAGGCAGCGAATGAGGGCAGAGCAAATGGCTTTGTGCGTTCGCCGCCTCGCTGCCTAGCAAAGCGTCGTCTGCCTTGGGCGCCTAGCAAAGCTGCGCGTGCCGTCGCCGTCAAGCAAAGCGCCGTGTTCCTTGGGCGCCTAGCAAAGAAGTGCCTGCGTTCGGCGCCTCGCCGCATCGCAGCCTAGCAAAGCGCTGCGTGCCTTCGGCGGCTGGCAAAGCAGTGCGTGCCTTCGCCGCCTCACACACCGCGTTGTGCCTTCGGCGCCTGGCAAAGCAGCGCGTGCCTTCGCCGCCTGGCCTCCTAAGAAAGCGCTGCGTGCCTTCTCGCCCTCGCCGCCTAGCAAAGCGCCGTGTCCCTTCGCCGCCTCGCCGCCTAGCAAAGCTCCGCGTGCCGTCGCCGCCTACAAAGCGCCGTGTTCCTTCGGCGCCTAGCAAAGCAGCGCGTGCCTTCGCCGCCTAAGAAAGCGCTGCGTGCCTTTTCGCCCTCGCCGCCCAACAAAGCGCCCTGTCCCTTCACCGCCTCCCGAACCGCTTCGTCCCTTCGCCGCCTCGCCGCCTAGCAAAGCGCTGCTTGCCTTCGCCGCCTCACACACCGCTGCGTCCCTTCGCCGCCTCGCCGCTTAGCAAACGCCGTGGGAGCGCCGAAGGGACACGGCGCTTTTGTAGGCGCCGAAGGCACGTGGCGCTTTGCTAAGCACCGAGGCAGCGAAGGCACGCAGCCATTTGATCGTGGTCGACGGGCTCAGGCGCCTTGCTAGGCGGCGAGGCGGCCAAGGCACGCAGCGCTTTGCCAGGCGCCCAGGGACGCAGCGCTCGGCGAGGGCACGCAGTGCTTTGCCAGGCGCCGAAGGCACTCAGCGCTTTGCCAGGCGCCGAAGGCACGCAGCGCTCTAGCAGGCGGCGAGGGCACACAGTGCTTTGCTAGGCGGCGAGCGGACGTGCAGCTTTGCTAGGCAGCCAAGGCTGAGGACGCTTTGCTAGGCGCTTTGCTAGGCGGCGAAGGCACGAAGCGATTTGGGAGGCGGCGAAGGCACACGGCGCTTTGCTAGGCGGCGAGGGCGAGAAGGCACGCGGCGCTTTCTGAGGCGGCGAGGCGGCCAAGGCACGCGCTGCTTTGCTAGGCGCCGAAGGCACGCAGCGCTTCCTTCGTTTGCGAGGCAGCGAAGAGATGGAGCGCTTTGCTTCTTGGCCAGGCAGCGAACAGGCGCCGTGCTTTGCTTTCTGCCAGTCAGCGAATACACGCAGCGCTCTGCTTTTTGGCGAGGCAGTGAACAGATGCAGCGTTTAGTTTGCGAGGCGGCCAAGAGACGCGGCGCTTTGCATGCTGGCGAGGCGGCGAGCAGATCGAGTGCTTTGCTTGTTGGCGAGGCAGCGAAGAGATGCAGCGGTTTGCTTGTTGGCGAGGCAGCGAAGAGATTCAGCAGTCTCCTTGTTTGTGACACAGCGACCATGCACAGTGCTTGCGCATTGTGCGAGGCAGCGAAGAGATGCAGCACTTTGCTTGTGCACCAGGTGGCGCAGTGGCCTCGCGGATGACTTTTTCGCCTGGAGGCGAAGCGAGGCAGCACTTTGTTAGTTGGCGAGGCAGCGAAGAGACGCAGCAGGCTGCTTGTTTGTGAGACAGCCAACATGCACAGTGGTTAGCTCTTGTGCGAGGCAGCGAATGAGGGCAGAGCAAATGGCTTTGTGCGTTCGCCGCCTCGCTGCCTAGCAAAGCGTCGTCTGCCTTGGGCGCCTAGCAAAGCTGCGCGTGCCGTCGCCGTCAAGCAAAGCGCCGTGTTCCTTGGGCGCCTAGCAAAGAAGTGCCTGCGTTCGGCGCCTCGCCGCATCGCAGCCTAGCAAAGCGCTGCGTGCCTTCGGCGGCTGGCAAAGCAGTGCGTGCCTTCGCCGCCTCACACACCGCGTTGTGCCTTCGGCGCCTGGCAAAGCAGCGCGTGCCTTCGCCGCCTGGCCTCCTAAGAAAGCGCTGCGTGCCTTCTCGCCCTCGCCGCCTAGCAAAGCGCCCTGTCCCTTCGCCGCCTCGCCGCCTAGCAAAGCTCCGCGTGCCGTCGCCGCCTACAAAGCGCCGTGTTCCTTCGGCGCCTAGCAAAGCAGCGCGTGCCTTCGCCGCCTAAGAAAGCGCTGCGTGCCTTTTCGCCCTCGCCGCCCAACAAAGCGCCCTGTCCCTTCACCGCCTCCCGAACCGCTTCGTCCCTTCGCCGCCTCGCCGCCTAGCAAAGCTCCGCGTGCCGTCGCCGCCTACAAAGCGCCGTGTTCCTTCGGCGCCTAGCAAAGCAGCGCGTGCCTTCGCCGCCTAAGAAAGCGCTGCGTGCCTTTTCGCCCTCGCCGCCCAACAAAGCGCCCTGTCCCTTCACCGCCTCCCGAACCGCTTCGTCCCTTCGCCGCCTCGCCGCCTAGCAAAGCGCTGCTTGCCTTCGCCGCCTCACACACCGCTGCGTGCCTTCGCCGCCTCGCCGCTTAGCAAACGCCGTGGGAGCGCCGAAGGGACACGGCGCTTTTGTAGGCGCCGAAGGCACGTGGCGCTTTGCTAAGCACCGAGGCAGCGAAGGCACGCAGCCATTTGATCGTGCTCGACGGGCTAGGGCGCCTTGCTAGGCGGCGAGGCGGCCAAGGCACGCAGCGCTTTGCCAGGCGCCCAGGGACGCAGCGCTCGGCGAGGGCACGCAGTGCTTTGCCAGGCGCCGAAGGCACTCAGCGCTTTGCCAGGCGCCGAAGGCACGCAGCGCTCTAGCAGGCGGCGAGGGCACACAGTGCTTTGCTAGGCGGCGAGCGGACGTGGAGCTTTGCTAGGCAGCCAAGGCTGAGGACGCTTTGCTAGGCGCTTTGCTAGGCGGCGAAGGCACGAAGCGATTTGGGAGGCGGCGAAGGCACACGGCGCTTTGCTAGGCGGCGAGGGCGAGAAGGCACGCGGCGCTTTCTGAGGCGGCGAGGCGGCCAAGGCACGCGCTGCTTTGCTAGGCGCCGAAGGCACGCAGCGCTTCCTTCGTTTGCGAGGCAGCGAAGAGATGGAGCGCTTTGCTTCTTGGCCAGGCAGCGAACAGGCGCCGTGCTTTGCTTTCTGCCAGTCAGCGAATACACGCAGCGCTCTGCTTTTTGGCGAGGCAGTGAACAGATGCAGCGTTTAGTTTGCGAGGCGGCCAAGAGACGCGGCGCTTTGCATGCTGGCGAGGCGGCGAGCAGATCGAGTGCTTTGCTTGTTGGCGAGGCAGCGAAGAGATTCAGCAGTCTCCTTGTTTGTGACACAGCGACCATGCACAGTGCTTGCGCATTGTGCGAGGCAGCGAAGAGATGCAGCACTTTGCTTGTGCACCAGGTGGCGCAGTGGCCTCGCGGATGACTTTTTCGCCTGGAGGCGAAGCGAGGCAGCACTTTGTTAGTTGGCGAGGCAGCGAAGAGACGCAGCAGGCTGCTTGTTTGTGAGACAGCCAACATGCACAGTGGTTAGCTATTGTGCGAGGCAGCGAATGAGGGCAGAGCAAATGGCTTTGTGCGTTCGCCGCCTCGCTGCCTAGCAAAGCGTCGTCTGCCTTGGGCGCCTAGCAAAGCTGCGCGTGCCGTCGCCGTCAAGCAAAGCGCCGTGTTCCTTGGGCGCCTAGCAAAGAAGTGCCTGCGTTCGGCGCCTCGCCGCATCGCAGCCTAGCAAAGCGCTGCGTGCCTTCGGCGGCTGGCAAAGCAGTGCGTGCCTTCGCCGCCTCACACACCGCGTTGTGCCTTCGGCGCCTGGCAAAGCAGCGCGTGCCTTCGCCGCCTGGCCTCCTAAGAAAGCGCTGCGTGCCTTCTCGCCCTCGCCGCCTAGCAAAGCGCCGTGTCCCTTCGCCGCCTCGCCGCCTAGCAAAGCTCCGCGTGCCGTCGCCGCCTACAAAGCGCCGTGTTCCTTCGGCGCCTAGCAAAGCAGCGCGTGCCTTCGCCGCCTAAGAAAGCGCTGCGTGCCTTTTCGCCCTCGCCGCCCAACAAAGCGCCCTGTCCCTTCACCGCCTCCCGAACCGCTTCGTCCCTTCGCCGCCTCGCCGCCTAGCAAAGCGCTGCTTGCCTTCGCCGCCTCACACACCGCTGCGTCCCTTCGCCGCCTCGCCGCTTAGCAAACGCCGTGGGAGCGCCGAAGGGACACGGCGCTTTTGTAGGCGCCGAAGGCACGTGGCGCTTTGCTAAGCACCGAGGCAGCGAAGGCACGCAGCCATTTGATCGTGGTCGACGGGCTCGGGCGCCTTGCTAGGCGGCGAGGCGGCCAAGGCACGCAGCGCTTTGCCAGGCGCCCAGGGACGCAGCGCTCGGCGAGGGCACGCAGTGCTTTGCCAGGCGCCGAAGGCACTCAGCGCTTTGCCAGGCGCCGAAGGCACGCAGCGCTCTAGCAGGCGGCGAGGGCACACAGTGCTTTGCTAGGCGGCGAGCGGACGTGCAGCTTTGCTAGGCAGCCAAGGCTGAGGACGCTTTGCTAGGCGCTTTGCTAGGCGGCGAAGGCACGAAGCGATTTGGGAGGCGGCGAAGGCACACGGCGCTTTGCTAGGCGGCGAGGGCGAGAAGGCACGCAGCGCTTTCTGAGGCGGCGAGGCGGCCAAGGCACGCGCTGCTTTGCTAGGCGCCGAAGGCACGCAGCGCTTCCTTCGTTTGCGAGGCAGCGAAGAGATGGAGCGCTTTGCTTCTTGGCCAGGCAGCGAACAGGCGCCGTGCTTTGCTTTCTGCCACTCAGCGAATACACGCAGCGCTCTGCTTTTTGGCGAGGCAGTGAACAGATGCAGCGTTTAGTTTGCGAGGCGGCCAAGAGACGCAGCGCTTTGCATGCTGGCGAGGCGGCGAGCAGATCGAGTGCTTTGCTTGTTGGTGAGGCAGCGAAGAGATGCAGCGGTTTGCTTGTTGGCGAGGCAGCGAAGAGATTCAGCAGTCTCCTTGTTTGTGACACAGCGACCATGCACAGTGCTTGCTCTTTGTGCGAGGCAGCGAAGAGATGCAGCACTTTGCTTGTGCACCAGGTGGCGCAGTGGCATGGCGGATGACTTTTTCGCCTGGAGGCGAAGCGAGGCAGCACTTTGTTAGTTGGCGAGGCATCGAGGAGATGCAGCAGGCTGCTTGTTTGTGAGACAGCCAACATGCACAGTGGTTAGCTCTTGTGCGAGGCAGCGAATGAGGGCAGAGCAAATGGCTTTGTGCGTTCGCCGCCTCGCTGCCTAGCAAAGCGTCGTCTGCCTTGGGCGCCTAGCAAAGCTGCGCGTGCCGTCGCCGTCAAGCAAAGCGCCGTGTTCCTTGGGCGCCTAGCAAAGAAGTGCCTGCGTTCGGCGCCTCGCCGCATCGCAGCCTAGCAAAGCGCTGCGTGCCTTCGGCGGCTGGCAAAGCAGTGCGTGCCTTCGCCGCCTCACACACCGCGTTGTGCCTTCGGCGCCTTTCAAAGCAGCGCGTGCCTTCGCCGCCTGGCCTCCTAAGAAAGCGCTGCGTGCCTTCTCGCCCTCGCCGCCTAGCAAAGCGCCGTGTCCCTTCGCCGCCTCGCCGCCTAGCAAAGCTCCGCGTGCCGTCGCCGCCTACAAAGCGCCGTGTTCCTTCGGCGCCTAGCAAAGCAGCGCGTGCCTTCGCCGCCTAAGAAAGCGCTGCGTGCCTTTTCGCCCTCGCCGCCCAACAAAGCGCCCTGTCCCTTCACCGCCTCCCGAACCGCTTCGTCCCTTCGCCGCCTCGCCGCCTAGCAAAGCTCCGCGTGCCGTCGCCGCCTACAAAGCGCCGTGTTCCTTCGGCGCCTAGCAAAGCAGCGCGTGCCTTCGCCGCCTAAGAAAGCGCTGCGTGCCTTTTCGCCCTCGCCGCCCAACAAAGCGCCCTGTCCCTTCACCGCCTCCCGAACCGCTTCGTCCCTTCGCCGCCTCGCCGCCTAGCAAAGCGCTGCTTGCCTTCGCCGCCTCACACACCGCTGCGTCCCTTCGCCGCCTCGCCGCTTAGCAAACGCCGTGGGAGCGCCGAAGGGACACGGCGCTTTTGTAGGCGCCGAAGGCACGTGGCGCTTTGCTAAGCACCGAGGCAGCGAAGGCACGCAGCCATTTGATCGTGGTCGACGGGCTCAGGCGCCTTGCTAGGCGGCGAGGCGGCCAAGGCACGCAGCGCTTTGCCAGGCGCCCAGGGACGCAGCGCTCGGCGAGGGCACGCAGTGCTTTGCCAGGCGCCGAAGGCACTCAGCGCTTTGCCAGGCGCCGAAGGCACGCAGCGCTCTAGCAGGCGGCGAGGGCACACAGTGCTTTGCTAGGCGGCGAGCGGACGTGCAGCTTTGCTAGGCAGCCAAGGCTGAGGACGCTTTGCTAGGCGCTTTGCTAGGCGGCGAAGGCACGAAGCGATTTGGGAGGCGGCGAAGGCACACGGCGCTTTGCTAGGCGGCGAGGGCGAGAAGGCACGCGGCGCTTTCTGAGGCGGCGAGGCGGCCAAGGCACGCGCTGCTTTGCTAGGCGCCGAAGGCACGCAGCGCTTCCTTCGTTTGCGAGGCAGCGAAGAGATGGAGCGCTTTGCTTCTTGGCCAGGCAGCGAACAGGCGCCGTGCTTTGCTTTCTGCCAGTCAGCGAATACACGCAGCGCTCTGCTTTTTGGCGAGGCAGTGAACAGATGCAGCGTTTAGTTTGCGAGGCGGCCAAGAGACGCGGCGCTTTGCATGCTGGCGAGGCGGCGAGCAGATCGAGTGCTTTGCTTGTTGGCGAGGCAGCGAAGAGATGCAGCGGTTTGCTTGTTGGCGAGGCAGCGAAGAGATTCAGCAGTCTCCTTGTTTGTGACACAGCGACCATGCACAGTGCTTGCGCATTGTGCGAGGCAGCGAAGAGATGCAGCACTTTGCTTGTGCACCAGGTGGCGCAGTGGCCTCGCGGATGACTTTTTCGCCTGGAGGCGAAGCGAGGCAGCACTTTGTTAGTTGGCGAGGCAGCGAAGAGACGCAGCAGGCTGCTTGTTTGTGAGACAGCCAACATGCACAGTGGTTAGCTCTTGTGCGAGGCAGCGAATGAGGGCAGAGCAAATGGCTTTGTGCGTTCGCCGCCTCGCTGCCTAGCAAAGCGTCGTCTGCCTTGGGCGCCTAGCAAAGCTGCGCGTGCCGTCGCCGTCAAGCAAAGCGCCGTGTTCCTTGGGCGCCTAGCAAAGAAGTGCCTGCGTTCGGCGCCTCGCCGCATCGCAGCCTAGCAAAGCGCTGCGTGCCTTCGGCGGCTGGCAAAGCAGTGCGTGCCTTCGCCGCCTCACACACCGCGTTGTGCCTTCGGCGCCTGGCAAAGCAGCGCGTGCCTTCGCCGCCTGGCCTCCTAAGAAAGCGCTGCGTGCCTTCTCGCCCTCGCCGCCTAGCAAAGCGCCCTGTCCCTTCGCCGCCTCGCCGCCTAGCAAAGCTCCGCGTGCCGTCGCCGCCTACAAAGCGCCGTGTTCCTTCGGCGCCTAGCAAAGCAGCGCGTGCCTTCGCCGCCTAAGAAAGCGCTGCGTGCCTTTTCGCCCTCGCCGCCCAACAAAGCGCCCTGTCCCTTCACCGCCTCCCGAACCGCTTCGTCCCTTCGCCGCCTCGCCGCCTAGCAAAGCTCCGCGTGCCGTCGCCGCCTACAAAGCGCCGTGTTCCTTCGGCGCCTAGCAAAGCAGCGCGTGCCTTCGCCGCCTAAGAAAGCGCTGCGTGCCTTTTCGCCCTCGCCGCCCAACAAAGCGCCCTGTCCCTTCACCGCCTCCCGAACCGCTTCGTCCCTTCGCCGCCTCGCCGCCTAGCAAAGCGCTGCTTGCCTTCGCCGCCTCACACACCGCTGCGTGCCTTCGCCGCCTCGCCGCTTAGCAAACGCCGTGGGAGCGCCGAAGGGACACGGCGCTTTTGTAGGCGCCGAAGGCACGTGGCGCTTTGCTAAGCACCGAGGCAGCGAAGGCACGCAGCCATTTGATCGTGCTCGACGGGCTAGGGCGCCTTGCTAGGCGGCGAGGCGGCCAAGGCACGCAGCGCTTTGCCAGGCGCCCAGGGACGCAGCGCTCGGCGAGGGCACGCAGTGCTTTGCCAGGCGCCGAAGGCACTCAGCGCTTTGCCAGGCGCCGAAGGCACGCAGCGCTCTAGCAGGCGGCGAGGGCACACAGTGCTTTGCTAGGCGGCGAGCGGACGTGGAGCTTTGCTAGGCAGCCAAGGCTGAGGACGCTTTGCTAGGCGCTTTGCTAGGCGGCGAAGGCACGAAGCGATTTGGGAGGCGGCGAAGGCACACGGCGCTTTGCTAGGCGGCGAGGGCGAGAAGGCACGCGGCGCTTTCTGAGGCGGCGAGGCGGCCAAGGCACGCGCTGCTTTGCTAGGCGCCGAAGGCACGCAGCGCTTCCTTCGTTTGCGAGGCAGCGAAGAGATGGAGCGCTTTGCTTCTTGGCCAGGCAGCGAACAGGCGCCGTGCTTTGCTTTCTGCCAGTCAGCGAATACACGCAGCGCTCTGCTTTTTGGCGAGGCAGTGAACAGATGCAGCGTTTAGTTTGCGAGGCGGCCAAGAGACGCGGCGCTTTGCATGCTGGCGAGGCGGCGAGCAGATCGAGTGCTTTGCTTGTTGGCGAGGCAGCGAAGAGATTCAGCAGTCTCCTTGTTTGTGACACAGCGACCATGCACAGTGCTTGCTCTTTGTGCGAGGCAGCGAAGAGATGCAGCACTTTGCTTGTGCACCAGGTGGCGCAGTGGCCTCGCGGATGACTTTTTCGCCTGGAGGCGAAGCGAGGCAGCACTTTGTTAGTTGGCGAGGCAGCGAAGAGACGCAGCAGGCTGCTTGTTTGTGAGACAGCCAACATGCACAGTGGTTAGCTATTGTGCGAGGCAGCGAATGAGGGCAGAGCAAATGGCTTTGTGCGTTCGCCGCCTCGCTGCCTAGCAAAGCGTCGTCTGCCTTGGGCGCCTAGCAAAGCTGCGCGTGCCGTCGCCGTCAAGCAAAGCGCCGTGTTCCTTGGGCGCCTAGCAAAGAAGTGCCTGCGTTCGGCGCCTCGCCGCATCGCAGCCTAGCAAAGCGCTGCGTGCCTTCGGCGGCTGGCAAAGCAGTGCGTGCCTTCGCCGCCTCACACACCGCGTTGTGCCTTCGGCGCCTGGCAAAGCAGCGCGTGCCTTCGCCGCCTGGCCTCCTAAGAAAGCGCTGCGTGCCTTCTCGCCCTCGCCGCCTAGCAAAGCGCCGTGTCCCTTCGCCGCCTCGCCGCCTAGCAAAGCTCCGCGTGCCGTCGCCGCCTACAAAGCGCCGTGTTCCTTCGGCGCCTAGCAAAGCAGCGCGTGCCTTCGCCGCCTAAGAAAGCGCTGCGTGCCTTTTCGCCCTCGCCGCCCAACAAAGCGCCCTGTCCCTTCACCGCCTCCCGAACCGCTTCGTCCCTTCGCCGCCTCGCCGCCTAGCAAAGCGCTGCTTGCCTTCGCCGCCTCACACACCGCTGCGTCCCTTCGCCGCCTCGCCGCTTAGCAAACGCCGTGGGAGCGCCGAAGGGACACGGCGCTTTTGTAGGCGCCGAAGGCACGTGGCGCTTTGCTAAGCACCGAGGCAGCGAAGGCACGCAGCCATTTGATCGTGGTCGACGGGCTCGGGCGCCTTGCTAGGCGGCGAGGCGGCCAAGGCACGCAGCGCTTTGCCAGGCGCCCAGGGACGCAGCGCTCGGCGAGGGCACGCAGTGCTTTGCCAGGCGCCGAAGGCACTCAGCGCTTTGCCAGGCGCCGAAGGCACGCAGCGCTCTAGCAGGCGGCGAGGGCACACAGTGCTTTGCTAGGCGGCGAGCGGACGTGGAGCTTTGCTAGGCAGCCAAGGCTGAGGACGCTTTGCTAGGCGCTTTGCTAGGCGGCGAAGGCACGAAGCGATTTGGGAGGCGGCGAAGGCACACGGCGCTTTGCTAGGCGGCGAGGGCGAGAAGGCACGCAGCGCTTTCTGAGGCGGCGAGGCGGCCAAGGCACGCGCTGCTTTGCTAGGCGCCGAAGGCACGCAGCGCTTCCTTCGTTTGCGAGGCAGCGAAGAGATGGAGCGCTTTGCTTCTTGGCCAGGCAGCGAACAGGCGCCGTGCTTTGCTTTCTGCCACTCAGCGAATACACGCAGCGCTCTGCTTTTTGGCGAGGCAGTGAACAGATGCAGCGTTTAGTTTGCGAGGCGGCCAAGAGACGCAGCGCTTTGCATGCTGGCGAGGCGGCGAGCAGATCGAGTGCTTTGCTTGTTGGTGAGGCAGCGAAGAGATGCAGCGGTTTGCTTGTTGGCGAGGCAGCGAAGAGATTCAGCAGTCTCCTTGTTTGTGACACAGCGACCATGCACAGTGCTTGCTCTTTGTGCGAGGCAGCGAAGAGATGCAGCACTTTGCTTGTGCACCAGGTGGCGCAGTGGCATGGCGGATGACTTTTTCGCCTGGAGGCGAAGCGAGGCAGCACTTTGTTAGTTGGCGAGGCATCGAGGAGATGCAGCAGGCTGCTTGTTTGTGAGACAGCCAACATGCACAGTGGTTAGCTCTTGTGCGAGGCAGCGAATGAGGGCAGAGCAAATGGCTTTGTGCGTTCGCCGCCTCGCTGCCTAGCAAAGCGTCGTCTGCCTTGGGCGCCTAGCAAAGCTGCGCGTGCCGTCGCCGTCAAGCAAAGCGCCGTGTTCCTTGGGCGCCTAGCAAAGAAGTGCCTGCGTTCGGCGCCTCGCCGCATCGCAGCCTAGCAAAGCGCTGCGTGCCTTCGGCGGCTGGCAAAGCAGTGCGTGCCTTCGCCGCCTCACACACCGCGTTGTGCCTTCGGCGCCTTTCAAAGCAGCGCGTGCCTTCGCCGCCTGGCCTCCTAAGAAAGCGCTGCGTGCCTTCTCGCCCTCGCCGCCTAGCAAAGCGCCGTGTCCCTTCGCCGCCTCGCCGCCTAGCAAAGCTCCGCGTGCCGTCGCCGCCTACAAAGCGCCGTGTTCCTTCGGCGCCTAGCAAAGCAGCGCGTGCCTTCGCCGCCTAAGAAAGCGCTGCGTGCCTTTTCGCCCTCGCCGCCCAACAAAGCGCCCTGTCCCTTCACCGCCTCCCGAACCGCTTCGTCCCTTCGCCGCCTCGCCGCCTAGCAAAGCTCCGCGTGCCGTCGCCGCCTACAAAGCGCCGTGTTCCTTCGGCGCCTAGCAAAGCAGCGCGTGCCTTCGCCGCCTAAGAAAGCGCTGCGTGCCTTTTCGCCCTCGCCGCCCAACAAAGCGCCCTGTCCCTTCACCGCCTCCCGAACCGCTTCGTCCCTTCGCCGCCTCGCCGCCTAGCAAAGCGCTGCTTGCCTTCGCCGCCTCACACACCGCTGCGTGCCTTCGCCGCCTCGCCGCTTAGCAAACGCCGTGGGAGCGCCGAAGGGACACGGCGCTTTTGTAGGCGCCGAAGGCACGTGGCGCTTTGCTAAGCACCGAGGCAGCGAAGGCACGCAGCCATTTGATCGTGCTCGACGGGCTAGGGCGCCTTGCTAGGCGGCGAGGCGGCCAAGGCACGCAGCGCTTTGCCAGGCGCCCAGGGACGCAGCGCTCGGCGAGGGCACGCAGTGCTTTGCCAGGCGCCGAAGGCACTCAGCGCTTTGCCAGGCGCCGAAGGCACGCAGCGCTCTAGCAGGCGGCGAGGGCACACAGTGCTTTGCTAGGCGGCGAGCGGACGTGGAGCTTTGCTAGGCAGCCAAGGCTGAGGACGCTTTGCTAGGCGCTTTGCTAGGCGGCGAAGGCACGAAGCGATTTGGGAGGCGGCGAAGGCACACGGCGCTTTGCTAGGCGGCGAGGGCGAGAAGGCACGCGGCGCTTTCTGAGGCGGCGAGGCGGCCAAGGCACGCGCTGCTTTGCTAGGCGCCGAAGGCACGCAGCGCTTCCTTCGTTTGCGAGGCAGCGAAGAGATGGAGCGCTTTGCTTCTTGGCCAGGCAGCGAACAGGCGCCGTGCTTTGCTTTCTGCCAGTCAGCGAATACACGCAGCGCTCTGCTTTTTGGCGAGGCAGTGAACAGATGCAGCGTTTAGTTTGCGAGGCGGCCAAGAGACGCGGCGCTTTGCATGCTGGCGAGGCGGCGAGCAGATCGAGTGCTTTGCTTGTTGGCGAGGCAGCGAAGAGATTCAGCAGTCTCCTTGTTTGTGACACAGCGACCATGCACAGTGCTTGCGCATTGTGCGAGGCAGCGAAGAGATGCAGCACTTTGCTTGTGCACCAGGTGGCGCAGTGGCCTCGCGGATGACTTTTTCGCCTGGAGGCGAAGCGAGGCAGCACTTTGTTAGTTGGCGAGGCAGCGAAGAGACGCAGCAGGCTGCTTGTTTGTGAGACAGCCAACATGCACAGTGGTTAGCTATTGTGCGAGGCAGCGAATGAGGGCAGAGCAAATGGCTTTGTGCGTTCGCCGCCTCGCTGCCTAGCAAAGCGTCGTCTGCCTTGGGCGCCTAGCAAAGCTGCGCGTGCCGTCGCCGTCAAGCAAAGCGCCGTGTTCCTTGGGCGCCTAGCAAAGAAGTGCCTGCGTTCGGCGCCTCGCCGCATCGCAGCCTAGCAAAGCGCTGCGTGCCTTCGGCGGCTGGCAAAGCAGTGCGTGCCTTCGCCGCCTCACACACCGCGTTGTGCCTTCGGCGCCTGGCAAAGCAGCGCGTGCCTTCGCCGCCTGGCCTCCTAAGAAAGCGCTGCGTGCCTTCTCGCCCTCGCCGCCTAGCAAAGCGCCGTGTCCCTTCGCCGCCTCGCCGCCTAGCAAAGCTCCGCGTGCCGTCGCCGCCTACAAAGCGCCGTGTTCCTTCGGCGCCTAGCAAAGCAGCGCGTGCCTTCGCCGCCTAAGAAAGCGCTGCGTGCCTTTTCGCCCTCGCCGCCCAACAAAGCGCCCTGTCCCTTCACCGCCTCCCGAACCGCTTCGTCCCTTCGCCGCCTCGCCGCCTAGCAAAGCGCTGCTTGCCTTCGCCGCCTCACACACCGCTGCGTCCCTTCGCCGCCTCGCCGCTTAGCAAACGCCGTGGGAGCGCCGAAGGGACACGGCGCTTTTGTAGGCGCCGAAGGCACGTGGCGCTTTGCTAAGCACCGAGGCAGCGAAGGCACGCAGCCATTTGATCGTGGTCGACGGGCTCGGGCGCCTTGCTAGGCGGCGAGGCGGCCAAGGCACGCAGCGCTTTGCCAGGCGCCCAGGGACGCAGCGCTCGGCGAGGGCACGCAGTGCTTTGCCAGGCGCCGAAGGCACTCAGCGCTTTGCCAGGCGCCGAAGGCACGCAGCGCTCTAGCAGGCGGCGAGGGCACACAGTGCTTTGCTAGGCGGCGAGCGGACGTGCAGCTTTGCTAGGCAGCCAAGGCTGAGGACGCTTTGCTAGGCGCTTTGCTAGGCGGCGAAGGCACGAAGCGATTTGGGAGGCGGCGAAGGCACACGGCGCTTTGCTAGGCGGCGAGGGCGAGAAGGCACGCAGCGCTTTCTGAGGCGGCGAGGCGGCCAAGGCACGCGCTGCTTTGCTAGGCGCCGAAGGCACGCAGCGCTTCCTTCGTTTGCGAGGCAGCGAAGAGATGGAGCGCTTTGCTTCTTGGCCAGGCAGCGAACAGGCGCCGTGCTTTGCTTTCTGCCACTCAGCGAATACACGCAGCGCTCTGCTTTTTGGCGAGGCAGTGAACAGATGCAGCGTTTAGTTTGCGAGGCGGCCAAGAGACGCAGCGCTTTGCATGCTGGCGAGGCGGCGAGCAGATCGAGTGCTTTGCTTGTTGGTGAGGCAGCGAAGAGATGCAGCGGTTTGCTTGTTGGCGAGGCAGCGAAGAGATTCAGCAGTCTCCTTGTTTGTGACACAGCGACCATGCACAGTGCTTGCTCTTTGTGCGAGGCAGCGAAGAGATGCAGCACTTTGCTTGTGCACCAGGTGGCGCAGTGGCATGGCGGATGACTTTTTCGCCTGGAGGCGAAGCGAGGCAGCACTTTGTTAGTTGGCGAGGCATCGAGGAGATGCAGCAGGCTGCTTGTTTGTGAGACAGCCAACATGCACAGTGGTTAGCTCTTGTGCGAGGCAGCGAATGAGGGCAGAGCAAATGGCTTTGTGCGTTCGCCGCCTCGCTGCCTAGCAAAGCGTCGTCTGCCTTGGGCGCCTAGCAAAGCTGCGCGTGCCGTCGCCGTCAAGCAAAGCGCCGTGTTCCTTGGGCGCCTAGCAAAGAAGTGCCTGCGTTCGGCGCCTCGCCGCATCGCAGCCTAGCAAAGCGCTGCGTGCCTTCGGCGGCTGGCAAAGCAGTGCGTGCCTTCGCCGCCTCACACACCGCGTTGTGCCTTCGGCGCCTTTCAAAGCAGCGCGTGCCTTCGCCGCCTGGCCTCCTAAGAAAGCGCTGCGTGCCTTCTCGCCCTCGCCGCCTAGCAAAGCGCCGTGTCCCTTCGCCGCCTCGCCGCCTAGCAAAGCTCCGCGTGCCGTCGCCGCCTACAAAGCGCCGTGTTCCTTCGGCGCCTAGCAAAGCAGCGCGTGCCTTCGCCGCCTAAGAAAGCGCTGCGTGCCTTTTCGCCCTCGCCGCCCAACAAAGCGCCCTGTCCCTTCACCGCCTCCCGAACCGCTTCGTCCCTTCGCCGCCTCGCCGCCTAGCAAAGCTCCGCGTGCCGTCGCCGCCTACAAAGCGCCGTGTTCCTTCGGCGCCTAGCAAAGCAGCGCGTGCCTTCGCCGCCTAAGAAAGCGCTGCGTGCCTTTTCGCCCTCGCCGCCCAACAAAGCGCCCTGTCCCTTCACCGCCTCCCGAACCGCTTCGTCCCTTCGCCGCCTCGCCGCCTAGCAAAGCGCTGCTTGCCTTCGCCGCCTCACACACCGCTGCGTGCCTTCGCCGCCTCGCCGCTTAGCAAACGCCGTGGGAGCGCCGAAGGGACACGGCGCTTTTGTAGGCGCCGAAGGCACGTGGCGCTTTGCTAAGCACCGAGGCAGCGAAGGCACGCAGCCATTTGATCGTGCTCGACGGGCTAGGGCGCCTTGCTAGGCGGCGAGGCGGCCAAGGCACGCAGCGCTTTGCCAGGCGCCCAGGGACGCAGCGCTCGGCGAGGGCACGCAGTGCTTTGCCAGGCGCCGAAGGCACTCAGCGCTTTGCCAGGCGCCGAAGGCACGCAGCGCTCTAGCAGGCGGCGAGGGCACACAGTGCTTTGCTAGGCGGCGAGCGGACGTGGAGCTTTGCTAGGCAGCCAAGGCTGAGGACGCTTTGCTAGGCGCTTTGCTAGGCGGCGAAGGCACGAAGCGATTTGGGAGGCGGCGAAGGCACACGGCGCTTTGCTAGGCGGCGAGGGCGAGAAGGCACGCGGCGCTTTCTGAGGCGGCGAGGCGGCCAAGGCACGCGCTGCTTTGCTAGGCGCCGAAGGCACGCAGCGCTTCCTTCGTTTGCGAGGCAGCGAAGAGATGGAGCGCTTTGCTTCTTGGCCAGGCAGCGAACAGGCGCCGTGCTTTGCTTTCTGCCAGTCAGCGAATACACGCAGCGCTCTGCTTTTTGGCGAGGCAGTGAACAGATGCAGCGTTTAGTTTGCGAGGCGGCCAAGAGACGCGGCGCTTTGCATGCTGGCGAGGCGGCGAGCAGATCGAGTGCTTTGCTTGTTGGCGAGGCAGCGAAGAGATGCAGCGGTTTGCTTGTTGGCGAGGCAGCGAAGAGATTCAGCAGTCTCCTTGTTTGTGACACAGCGACCATGCACAGTGCTTGCGCATTGTACGAGGCAGCGAAGAGATGCAGCACTTTGCTTGTGCACCAGGTGGCGCAGTGGCCTCGCGGATGACTTTTTCGCCTGGAGGCGAAGCGAGGCAGCACTTTGTTAGTTGGCGAGGCAGCGAAGAGACGCAGCAGGCTGCTTGTTTGTGAGACAGCCAACATGCACAGTGGTTAGCTCTTGTGCGAGGCAGCGAATGAGGGCAGAGCAAATGGCTTTGTGCGTTCGCCGCCTCGCTGCCTAGCAAAGCGTCGTCTGCCTTGGGCGCCTAGCAAAGCTGCGCGTGCCGTCGCCGTCAAGCAAAGCGCCGTGTTCCTTGGGCGCCTAGCAAAGAAGTGCCTGCGTTCGGCGCCTCGCCGCATCGCAGCCTAGCAAAGCGCTGCGTGCCTTCGGCGGCTGGCAAAGCAGTGCGTGCCTTCGCCGCCTCACACACCGCGTTGTGCCTTCGGCGCCTTTCAAAGCAGCGCGTGCCTTCGCCGCCTGGCCTCCTAAGAAAGCGCTGCGTGCCTTCTCGCCCTCGCCGCCTAGCAAAGCGCCCTGTCCCTTCGCCGCCTCGCCGCCTAGCAAAGCTCCGCGTGCCGTCGCCGCCTACAAAGCGCCGTGTTCCTTCGGCGCCTAGCAAAGCAGCGCGTGCCTTCGCCGCCTAAGAAAGCGCTGCGTGCCTTTTCGCCCTCGCCGCCCAACAAAGCGCCCTGTCCCTTCACCGCCTCCCGAACCGCTTCGTCCCTTCGCCGCCTCGCCGCCTAGCAAAGCTCCGCGTGCCGTCGCCGCCTACAAAGCGCCGTGTTCCTTCGGCGCCTAGCAAAGCAGCGCGTGCCTTCGCCGCCTAAGAAAGCGCTGCGTGCCTTTTCGCCCTCGCCGCCCAACAAAGCGCCCTGTCCCTTCACCGCCTCCCGAACCGCTTCGTCCCTTCGCCGCCTCGCCGCCTAGCAAAGCGCTGCTTGCCTTCGCCGCCTCACACACCGCTGCGTGCCTTCGCCGCCTCGCCGCTTAGCAAACGCCGTGGGAGCGCCGAAGGGACACGGCGCTTTTGTAGGCGCCGAAGGCACGTGGCGCTTTGCTAAGCACCGAGGCAGCGAAGGCACGCAGCCATTTGATCGTGCTCGACGGGCTAGGGCGCCTTGCTAGGCGGCGAGGCGGCCAAGGCACGCAGCGCTTTGCCAGGCGCCCAGGGACGCAGCGCTCGGCGAGGGCACGCAGTGCTTTGCCAGGCGCCGAAGGCACTCAGCGCTTTGCCAGGCGCCGAAGGCACGCAGCGCTCTAGCAGGCGGCGAGGGCACACAGTGCTTTGCTAGGCGGCGAGCGGACGTGGAGCTTTGCTAGGCAGCCAAGGCTGAGGACGCTTTGCTAGGCGCTTTGCTAGGCGGCGAAGGCACGAAGCGATTTGGGAGGCGCCGAAGGCACACGGCGCTTTGCTAGGCGGCGAGGGCGAGAAGGCACGCAGCGCTTTCTGAGGCGGCCAGGCGGCCAAGGCACGCGCTGCTTTGCTAGGCGCCGAAGGCACGCAGCGCTTCCTTCGTTTGCGAGGCAGCGAAGAGATGGAGCGCTTTGCTTCTTGGCCAGGCAGCGAACAGGCGCCGTGCTTTGCTTTCTGCCACTCAGCGAATACACGCAGCGCTCTGCTTTTTGGCGAGGCAGTGAACAGATGCAGCGTTTAGTTTGCGAGGCGGCCAAGAGACGCGGCGCTTTGCATGCTGGCGAGGCGGCGAGCAGATCGAGTGCTTTGCTTGTTGGCGAGGCAGCGAAGAGATTCAGCAGTCTCCTTGTTTGTGACACAGCGACCATGCACAGTGCTTGCGCATTGTGCGAGGCAGCGAAGAGATGCAGCACTTTGCTTGTGCACCAGGTGGCGCAGTGGCCTCGCGGATGACTTTTTCGCCTGGAGGCGAAGCGAGGCAGCACTTTGTTAGTTGGCGAGGCAGCGAAGAGACGCAGCAGGCTGCTTGTTTGTGAGACAGCCAACATGCACAGTGGTTAGCTATTGTGCGAGGCAGCGAATGAGGGCAGAGCAAATGGCTTTGTGCGTTCGCCGCCTCGCTGCCTAGCAAAGCGTCGTCTGCCTTGGGCGCCTAGCAAAGCTGCGCGTGCCGTCGCCGTCAAGCAAAGCGCCGTGTTCCTTGGGCGCCTAGCAAAGAAGTGCCTGCGTTCGGCGCCTCGCCGCATCGCAGCCTAGCAAAGCGCTGCGTGCCTTCGGCGGCTGGCAAAGCAGTGCGTGCCTTCGCCGCCTCACACACCGCGTTGTGCCTTCGGCGCCTGGCAAAGCAGCGCGTGCCTTCGCCGCCTGGCCTCCTAAGAAAGCGCTGCGTGCCTTCTCGCCCTCGCCGCCTAGCAAAGCGCCGTGTCCCTTCGCCGCCTCGCCGCCTAGCAAAGCTCCGCGTGCCGTCGCCGCCTACAAAGCGCCGTGTTCCTTCGGCGCCTAGCAAAGCAGCGCGTGCCTTCGCCGCCTAAGAAAGCGCTGCGTGCCTTTTCGCCCTCGCCGCCCAACAAAGCGCCCTGTCCCTTCACCGCCTCCCGAACCGCTTCGTCCCTTCGCCGCCTCGCCGCCTAGCAAAGCGCTGCTTGCCTTCGCCGCCTCACACACCGCTGCGTCCCTTCGCCGCCTCGCCGCTTAGCAAACGCCGTGGGAGCGCCGAAGGGACACGGCGCTTTTGTAGGCGCCGAAGGCACGTGGCGCTTTGCTAAGCACCGAGGCAGCGAAGGCACGCAGCCATTTGATCGTGCTCGACGGGCTAGGGCGCCTTGCTAGGCGGCGAGGCGGCCAAGGCACGCAGCGCTTTGCCAGGCGCCCAGGGACGCAGCGCTCGGCGAGGGCACGCAGTGCTTTGCCAGGCGCCGAAGGCACTCAGCGCTTTGCCAGGCGCCGAAGGCACGCAGCGCTCTAGCAGGCGGCGAGGGCACACAGTGCTTTGCTAGGCGGCGAGCGGACGTGCAGCTTTGCTAGGCAGCCAAGGCTGAGGACGCTTTGCTAGGCGCTTTGCTAGGCGGCGAAGGCACGAAGCGATTTGGGAGGCGGCGAAGGCACACGGCGCTTTGCTAGGCGGCGAGGGCGAGAAGGCACGCAGCGCTTTCTGAGGCGGCGAGGCGGCCAAGGCACGCGCTGCTTTGCTAGGCGCCGAAGGCACGCAGCGCTTCCTTCGTTTGCGAGGCAGCGAAGAGATGGAGCGCTTTGCTTCTTGGCCAGGCAGCGAACAGGCGCCGTGCTTTGCTTTCTGCCACTCAGCGAATACACGCAGCGCTCTGCTTTTTGGCGAGGCAGTGAACAGATGCAGCGTTTAGTTTGCGAGGCGGCCAAGAGACGCAGCGCTTTGCATGCTGGCGAGGCGGCGAGCAGATCGAGTGCTTTGCTTGTTGGTGAGGCAGCGAAGAGATGCAGCGGTTTGCTTGTTGGCGAGGCAGCGAAGAGATTCAGCAGTCTCCTTGTTTGTGACACAGCGACCATGCACAGTGCTTGCTCTTTGTGCGAGGCAGCGAAGAGATGCAGCACTTTGCTTGTGCACCAGGTGGCGCAGTGGCATGGCGGATGACTTTTTCGCCTGGAGGCGAAGCGAGGCAGCACTTTGTTAGTTGGCGAGGCATCGAGGAGATGCAGCAGGCTGCTTGTTTGTGAGACAGCCAACATGCACAGTGGTTAGCTCTTGTGCGAGGCAGCGAATGAGGGCAGAGCAAATGGCTTTGTGCGTTCGCCGCCTCGCTGCCTAGCAAAGCGTCGTCTGCCTTGGGCGCCTAGCAAAGCTGCGCGTGCCGTCGCCGTCAAGCAAAGCGCCGTGTTCCTTGGGCGCCTAGCAAAGAAGTGCCTGCGTTCGGCGCCTCGCCGCATCGCAGCCTAGCAAAGCGCTGCGTGCCTTCGGCGGCTGGCAAAGCAGTGCGTGCCTTCGCCGCCTCACACACCGCGTTGTGCCTTCGGCGCCTTTCAAAGCAGCGCGTGCCTTCGCCGCCTGGCCTCCTAAGAAAGCGCTGCGTGCCTTCTCGCCCTCGCCGCCTAGCAAAGCGCCCTGTCCCTTCGCCGCCTCGCCGCCTAGCAAAGCTCCGCGTGCCGTCGCCGCCTACAAAGCGCCGTGTTCCTTCGGCGCCTAGCAAAGCAGCGCGTGCCTTCGCCGCCTAAGAAAGCGCTGCGTGCCTTTTCGCCCTCGCCGCCCAACAAAGCGCCCTGTCCCTTCACCGCCTCCCGAACCGCTTCGTCCCTTCGCCGCCTCGCCGCCTAGCAAAGCTCCGCGTGCCGTCGCCGCCTACAAAGCGCCGTGTTCCTTCGGCGCCTAGCAAAGCAGCGCGTGCCTTCGCCGCCTAAGAAAGCGCTGCGTGCCTTTTCGCCCTCGCCGCCCAACAAAGCGCCCTGTCCCTTCACCGCCTCCCGAACCGCTTCGTCCCTTCGCCGCCTCGCCGCCTAGCAAAGCGCTGCTTGCCTTCGCCGCCTCACACACCGCTGCGTGCCTTCGCCGCCTCGCCGCTTAGCAAACGCCGTGGGAGCGCCGAAGGGACACGGCGCTTTTGTAGGCGCCGAAGGCACGTGGCGCTTTGCTAAGCACCGAGGCAGCGAAGGCACGCAGCCATTTGATCGTGCTCGACGGGCTAGGGCGCCTTGCTAGGCGGCGAGGCGGCCAAGGCACGCAGCGCTTTGCCAGGCGCCCAGGGACGCAGCGCTCGGCGAGGGCACGCAGTGCTTTGCCAGGCGCCGAAGGCACTCAGCGCTTTGCCAGGCGCCGAAGGCACGCAGCGCTCTAGCAGGCGGCGAGGGCACACAGTGCTTTGCTAGGCGGCGAGCGGACGTGGAGCTTTGCTAGGCAGCCAAGGCTGAGGACGCTTTGCTAGGCGCTTTGCTAGGCGGCGAAGGCACGAAGCGATTTGGGAGGCGGCGAAGGCACACGGCGCTTTGCTAGGCGGCGAGGGCGAGAAGGCACGCAGCGCTTTCTGAGGCGGCCAGGCGGCCAAGGCACGCGCTGCTTTGCTAGGCGCCGAAGGCACGCAGCGCTTCCTTCGTTTGCGAGGCAGCGAAGAGATGGAGCGCTTTGCTTCTTGGCCAGGCAGCGAACAGGCGCCGTGCTTTGCTTTCTGCCAGTCAGCGAATACACGCAGCGCTCTGCTTTTTGGCGAGGCAGTGAACAGATGCAGCGTTTAGTTTGCGAGGCGGCCAAGAGACGCGGCGCTTTGCATGCTGGCGAGGCGGCGAGCAGATCGAGTGCTTTGCTTGTTGGCGAGGCAGCGAAGAGATGCAGCGGTTTGCTTGTTGGCGAGGCAGCGAAGAGATTCAGCAGTCTCCTTGTTTGTGACACAGCGACCATGCACAGTGCTTGCTCTTTGTGCGAGGCAGCGAAGAGATGCAGCACTTTGCTTGTGCACCAGGTGGCGCAGTGGCCTCGCGGATGACTTTTTCGCCTGGAGGCGAAGCGAGGCAGCACTTTGTTAGTTGGCGAGGCAGCGAAGAGACGCAGCAGGCTGCTTGTTTGTGAGACAGCCAACATGCACAGTGGTTAGCTATTGTGCGAGGCAGCGAATGAGGGCAGAGCAAATGGCTTTGTGCGTTCGCCGCCTCGCTGCCTAGCAAAGCGTCGTCTGCCTTGGGCGCCTAGCAAAGCTGCGCGTGCCGTCGCCGTCAAGCAAAGCGCCGTGTTCCTTGGGCGCCTAGCAAAGAAGTGCCTGCGTTCGGCGCCTCGCCGCATTGCAGCCTAGCAAAGCGCTGCGTGCCTTCGGCGGCTGGCAAAGCAGTGCGTGCCTTCGCCGCCTCACACACCGCGTTGTGCCTTCGGCGCCTGGCAAAGCAGCGCGTGCCTTCACCGCCTGGCCTCCTAAGAAAGCGCTGCGTGCCTTCTCGCCCTCGCCGCCTAGCAAAGCGCCGTGTCCCTTCGCCGCCTCGCCGCCTAGCAAAGCTCCGCGTGCCGTCGCCGCCTACAAAGCACCCTGTTCCTTCGGCGCCTAGCAAAGCAGCGCGTGCCTTCGCCGCCTAAGAAAGCGCTGCGTGCCTTTTCGCCCTCGCCGCCCAACAAAGCGCCCTGTCCCTTCACCGCCTCCCGAACCGCTTCGTCCCTTCGCCGCCTCGCCGCTTAGCAAACGCCGTGGGAGCGCCGAAGGGACACGGCGCTTTTGTAGGCGCCGAAGGCACGTGGCGCTTTGCTAAGCACCGAGGCAGCGAAGGCACGCAGCCATTTGATCGTGCTCGACGGGCTAGGGCGCCTTGCTAGGCGGCGAGGCGGCCAAGGCACGCAGCGCTTTGCCAGGCGCCCAGGGACGCAGCGCTCGGCGAGGGCACGCAGTGCTTTGCCAGGCGCCGAAGGCACTCAGCGCTTTGCCAGGCGCCGAAGGCACGCAGCGCTCTAGCAGGCGGCGAGGGCACACAGTGCTTTGCTAGGCGGCGAGCGGACGTGGAGCTTTGCTAGGCAGCCAAGGCTGAGGACGCTTTGCTAGGCGCTTTGCTAGGCGGCGAAGGCACGAAGCGATTTGGGAGGCGGCGAAGGCACACGGCGCTTTGCTAGGCGGCGAGGGCGAGAAGGCACGCAGCGCTTTCTGAGGCGGCGAGGCGGCCAAGGCACGCGCTGCTTTGCTAGGCGCCGAAGGCACGCAGCGCTTCCTTCGTTTGCGAGGCAGCGAAGAGATGGAGCGCTTTGCTTCTTGGCCAGGCAGCGAACAGGCGCCGTGCTTTGCTTTCTGCCACTCAGCGAATACACGCAGCGCTCTGCTTTTTGGCGAGGCAGTGAACAGATGCAGCGTTTAGTTTGCGAGGCGGCCAAGAGACGCAGCGCTTTGCATGCTGGCGAGGCGGCGAGCAGATCGAGTGCTTTGCTTGTTGGTGAGGCAGCGAAGAGATGCAGCGGTTTGCTTGTTGGCGAGGCAGCGAAGAGATTCAGCAGTCTCCTTGTTTGTGACACAGCGACCATGCACAGTGCTTGCTCTTTGTGCGAGGCAGCGAAGAGATGCAGCACTTTGCTTGTGCACCAGGTGGCGCAGTGGCATGGCGGATGACTTTTTCGCCTGGAGGCGAAGCGAGGCAGCACTTTGTTAGTTGGCGAGGCATCGAGGAGATGCAGCAGGCTGCTTGTTTGTGAGACAGCCAACATGCACAGTGGTTAGCTCTTGTGCGAGGCAGCGAATGAGGGCAGAGCAAATCGCTTTGTGCGTTCGCCGCCTCGCTGCCTAGCAAAGCGTCGTCTGCCTTGGGCGCCTAGCAAAGCTGCGCGTGCCGTCGCCGTCAAGCAAAGCGCCGTGTTCCTTGGGCGCCTAGCAAAGAAGTGCCTGCGTTCGGCGCCTCGCCGCATCGCAGCCTAGCAAAGCGCTGCGTGCCTTCGGCGGCTGGCAAAGCAGTGCGTGCCTTCGCCGCCTCACACACCGCGTTGTGCCTTCGGCGCCTTTCAAAGCAGCGCGTGCCTTCGCCGCCTGGCCTCCTAAGAAAGCGCTGCGTGCCTTCTCGCCCTCGCCGCCTAGCAAAGCGCCGTGTCCCTTCGCCGCCTCGCCGCCTAGCAAAGCTCCGCGTGCCGTCGCCGCCTACAAAGCGCCGTGTTCCTTGGGCGCCTAGCAAAGCAGCGCGTGCCTTCGCCGCCTAAGAAAGCGCTGCGTGCCTTTTCGCCCTCGCCGCCCAACAAAGCGCCCTGTCCCTTCACCGCCTCCCGAACCGCTTCGTCCCTTCGCCGCCTCGCCGCCTAGCAAAGCTCCGCGTGCCGTCGCCGCCTACAAAGCGCCGTGTTCCTTCGGCGCCTAGCAAAGCAGCGCGTGCCTTCGCCGCCTAAGAAAGCGCTGCGTGCCTTTTCGCCCTCGCCGCCCAACAAAGCGCCCTGTCCCTTCACCGCCTCCCGAACCGCTTCGTCCCTTCGCCGCCTCGCCGCCTAGCAAAGCGCTGCTTGCCTTCGCCGCCTCACACACCGCTGCGTGCCTTCGCCGCCTCGCCGCTTAGCAAACGCCGTGGGAGCGCCGAAGGGACACGGCGCTTTTGTAGGCGCCGAAGGCACGTGGCGCTTTGCTAAGCACCGAGGCAGCGAAGGCACGCAGCCATTTGATCGTGCTCGACGGGCTAGGGCGCCTTGCTAGGCGGCGAGGCGGCCAAGGCACGCAGCGCTTTGCCAGGCGCCCAGGGACGCAGCGCTCGGCGAGGGCACGCAGTGCTTTGCCAGGCGCCGAAGGCACTCAGCGCTTTGCCAGGCGCCGAAGGCACGCAGCGCTCTAGCAGGCGGCGAGGGCACACAGTGCTTTGCTAGGCGGCGAGCGGACGTGGAGCTTTGCTAGGCAGCCAAGGCTGAGGACGCTTTGCTAGGCGCTTTGCTAGGCGGCGAAGGCACGAAGCGATTTGGGAGGCGGCGAAGGCACACGGCGCTTTGCTAGGCGGCGAGGGCGAGAAGGCACGCAGCGCTTTCTGAGGCGGCGAGGCGGCCAAGGCACGCGCTGCTTTGCTAGGCGCCGAAGGCACGCAGCGCTTCCTTCGTTTGCGAGGCAGCGAAGAGATGGAGCGCTTTGCTTCTTGGCCAGGCAGCGAACAGGCGCCGTGCTTTGCTTTCTGCCACTCAGCGAATACACGCAGCGCTCTGCTTTTTGGCGAGGCAGTGAACAGATGCAGCGTTTAGTTTGCGAGGCGGCCAAGAGACGCAGCGCTTTGCATGCTGGCGAGGCGGCGAGCAGATCGAGTGCTTTGCTTGTTGGTGAGGCAGCGAAGAGATGCAGCGGTTTGCTTGTTGGCGAGGCAGCGAAGAGATTCAGCAGTCTCCTTGTTTGTGACACAGCGACCATGCACAGTGCTTGCTCTTTGTGCGAGGCAGCGAAGAGATGCAGCACTTTGCTTGTGCACCAGGTGGCGCAGTGGCATGGCGGATGACTTTTTCGCCTGGAGGCGAAGCGAGGCAGCACTTTGTTAGTTGGCGAGGCATCGAGGAGATGCAGCAGGCTGCTTGTTTGTGAGACAGCCAACATGCACAGTGGTTAGCTCTTGTGCGAGGCAGCGAATGAGGGCAGAGCAAATCGCTTTGTGCGTTCGCCGCCTCGCTGCCTAGCAAAGCGTCGTCTGCCTTGGGCGCCTAGCAAAGCTGCGCGTGCCGTCGCCGTCAAGCAAAGCGCCGTGTTCCTTGGGCGCCTAGCAAAGAAGTGCCTGCGTTCGGCGCCTCGCCGCATCGCAGCCTAGCAAAGCGCTGCGTGCCTTCGGCGGCTGGCAAAGCAGTGCGTGCCTTCGCCGCCTCACACACCGCGTTGTGCCTTCGGCGCCTTTCAAAGCAGCGCGTGCCTTCGCCGCCTGGCCTCCTAAGAAAGCGCTGCGTGCCTTCTCGCCCTCGCCGCCTAGCAAAGCGCCGTGTCCCTTCGCCGCCTCGCCGCCTAGCAAAGCTCCGCGTGCCGTCGCCGCCTACAAAGCGCCGTGTTCCTTGGGCGCCTAGCAAAGCAGCGCGTGCCTTCGCCGCCTAAGAAAGCGCTGCGTGCCTTTTCGCCCTCGCCGCCCAACAAAGCGCCCTGTCCCTTCACCGCCTCCCGAACCGCTTCGTCCCTTCGCCGCCTCGCCGCCTAGCAAAGCTCCGCGTGCCGTCGCCGCCTACAAAGCGCCGTGTTCCTTCGGCGCCTAGCAAAGCAGCGCGTGCCTTCGCCGCCTAAGAAAGCGCTGCGTGCCTTTTCGCCCTCGCCGCCCAACAAAGCGCCCTGTCCCTTCACCGCCTCCCGAACCGCTTCGTCCCTTCGCCGCCTCGCCGCCTAGCAAAGCGCTGCTTGCCTTCGCCGCCTCACACACCGCTGCGTGCCTTCGCCGCCTCGCCGCTTAGCAAACGCCGTGGGAGCGCCGAAGGGACACGGCGCTTTTGTAGGCGCCGAAGGCACGTGGCGCTTTGCTAAGCACCGAGGCAGCGAAGGCACGCAGCCATTTGATCGTGCTCGACGGGCTAGGGCGCCTTGCTAGGCGGCGAGGCGGCCAAGGCACGCAGCGCTTTGCCAGGCGCCCAGGGACGCAGCGCTCGGCGAGGGCACGCAGTGCTTTGCCAGGCGCCGAAGGCACTCAGCGCTTTGCCAGGCGCCGAAGGCACGCAGCGCTCTAGCAGGCGGCGAGGGCACACAGTGCTTTGCTAGGCGGCGAGCGGACGTGGAGCTTTGCTAGGCAGCCAAGGCTGAGGACGCTTTGCTAGGCGCTTTGCTAGGCGGCGAAGGCACGAAGCGATTTGGGAGGCGAGGCGGCGAAGGCACACGGCGCTTTGCTAGGCGGCGAGGGCGAGAAGGCACGCAGCGCTTTCTGAGGCGGCGAGGCGGCCAAGGCACGCGCTGCTTTGCTAGGCGCCGAAGGCACGCAGCGCTTCCTTCGTTTGCGAGGCAGCGAAGAGATGGAGCGCTTTGCTTCTTGGCCAGGCAGCGAACAGGCGCCGTGCTTTGCTTTCTGCCACTCAGCGAATACACGCAGCGCTCTGCTTTTTGGCGAGGCAGTGAACAGATGCAGCGTTTAGTTTACGAGGCGGCCAAGAGACGCGGCGCTTTGCATGCTGGCGAGGTGGCGAGCAGATCGAGTGCTTTGCTTGTTGGCGAGGCAGCGAAGAGATTCAGCAGTCTCCTTGTTTGTGACACAGCGACCATGCACAGTGCTTGCGCATTGTGCGAGGCAGCGAAGAGATGCAGCACTTTGCTTGTGCACCAGGTGGCGCAGTGGCATGGCGGATGACTTTTTCGCCTGGAGCCGAAGCGAGGCAGCACTTTGTTAGTTGGCGAGGCAGCGAAGAGATGCAGCAGGCTGCTTGTTTGTGAGACAGCCAACATGCACAGTGGTTAGCTATTGTGCGAGGCAGCGAATGAGGGCAGAGCAAATCGCTTTGTGCGTTCGCCGCCTCGCTGCCTAGTAAAGAGTCGTCTGCATGGGCGCCTAGCAAAGCTGCGCGTGCCGTCGCCGTCAAGCAAAGCGCCGTGTTCCTTGGGCGCCTAGCAAAGAAGTGCCTGCGTTCGGCGCCTCGCCGCATTGCAGCCTAGCAAAGCGCTGCGTGCCTTCGGCGGCTGGCAAAGCAGTGCGTGCCTTCGCCGCCTCACACACCGCGTTGTGCCTTCGGCGCCTGGCAAAGCAGCGCGTGCCTTCGCCGCCTGGCCTCCTAAGAAAGCGCTGCGTGCCTTCTCGCCCTCGCCGCCTAGCAAAGCTCCGCGTGCCGTCGCCGCCTACAAAGCGCCGTGTTCCTTCGGCGCCTAGCAAAGCAGCGCGTGCCTTCGCCGCCTAAGAAAGCGCTGCGTGCCTTTTCGCCCTCGCCGCCCAACAAAGCGCCCTGTCCCTTCACCGCCTCCCGAACCGCTTCGTCCCTTCGCCGCCTCGCCGCCTAGCAAAGCGCTGCTTGCCTTCGCCGCCTCACACACCGCTGCGTCCCTTCGCCGCCTCGCCGCTTAGCAAACGCCGTGGGAGCGCCGAAGGGACACGGCGCTTTTGTAGGCGCCGAAGGCACGTGGCGCTTTGCTAAGCACCGAGGCAGCGAAGGCACGCAGCCATTTGATCGTGCTCGACGGGCTCGGGCGCCTTGCTAGGCGGCGAGGCGGCCAAGGCACGCAGCGCTTTGCCAGGCGCCCAGGGACGCAGCGCTCGGCGAGGGCACGCAGTGCTTTGCCAGGCGCCGAAGGCACTCAGCGCTTTGCCAGGCGCCGAAGGCACGCAGCGCTCTAGCAGGCGGCGAGGGCACACAGTGCTTTGCTAGGCGGCGAGCGGACGTGGAGCTTTGCTAGGCAGCCAAGGCTGAGGACGCTTTGCTAGGCGCTTTGCTAGGCGGCGAAGGCACGAAGCGATTTGGGAGGCGGCGAAGGCACACGGCGCTTTGCTAGGCGGCGAGGGCGAGAAGGCACGCAGCGCTTTCTGAGGCGGCGAGGCGGCCAAGGCACGCGCTGCTTTGCTAGGCGCCGAAGGCACGCAGCGCTTCCTTCGTTTGCGAGGCAGCGAAGAGATGGAGCGCTTTGCTTCTTGGCCAGGCAGCGAACAGGCGCCGTGCTTTGCTTTCTGCCAGTCAGCGAATACACGCAGCGCTCTGCTTTTTGGCGAGGCAGTGAACAGATGCAGCGTTTAGTTTGCGAGGCGGCCAAGAGACGCGGCGCTTTGCATGCTGGCGAGGCGGCGAGCAGATCGAGTGCTTTGCTTGTTGGCGAGGCAGCGAAGAGATGCAGCGGTTTGCTTGTTGGCGAGGCAGCGAAGAGATTCAGCAGTCTCCTTGTTTGTGACACAGCGACCATGCACAGTGCTTGCGCATTGTGCGAGGCAGCGAAGAGATGCAGCACTTTGCTTGTGCACCAGGTGGCGCAGTGGCCTCGCGGATGACTTTTTCGCCTGGAGGCGAAGCGAGGCAGCACTTTGTTAGTTGGCGAGGCAGCGAAGAGACGCAGCAGGCTGCTTGTTTGTGAGACAGCCAACATGCACAGTGGTTAGCTATTGTGCGAGGCAGCGAATGAGGGCAGAGCAAATGGCTTTGTGCGTTCGCCGCCTCGCTGCCTAGCAAAGCGTCGTCTGCCTTGGGCGCCTAGCAAAGCTGCGCGTGCCGTCGCCGTCAAGCAAAGCGCCGTGTTCCTTGGGCGCCTAGCAAAGAAGTGCCTGCGTTCGGCGCCTCGCCGCATTGCAGCCTAGCAAAGCGCTGCGTGCCTTCGGCGGCTGGCAAAGCAGTGCGTGCCTTCGCCGCCTCACACACCGCGTTGTGCCTTCGGCGCCTGGCAAAGCAGCGCGTGCCTTCACCGCCTGGCCTCCTAAGAAAGCGCTGCGTGCCTTCTCGCCCTCGCCGCCTAGCAAAGCGCCGTGTCCCTTCGCCGCCTCGCCGCCTAGCAAAGCTCCGCGTGCCGTCGCCGCCTACAAAGCACCCTGTTCCTTCGGCGCCTAGCAAAGCAGTGCGTGCCTTCGCCGCCTAAGAAAGCGCTGCGTGCCTTTTCGCCCTCGCCGCCCAACAAAGCGCCCTGTCCCTTCACCGCCTCCCGAACCGCTTCGTCCCTTCGCCGCCTCGCCGCTTAGCAAACGCCGTGGGAGCGCCGAAGGGACACGGCGCTTTTGTAGGCGCCGAAGGCACGTGGCGCTTTGCTAAGCACCGAGGCAGCGAAGGCACGCAGCCATTTGATCGTGCTCGACGGGCTAGGGCGCCTTGCTAGGCGGCGAGGCGGCCAAGGCACGCAGCGCTTTGCCAGGCGCCCAGGGACGCAGCGCTCGGCGAGGGCACGCAGTGCTTTGCCAGGCGCCGAAGGCACTCAGCGCTTTGCCAGGCGCCGAAGGCACGCAGCGCTCTAGCAGGCGGCGAGGGCACACAGTGCTTTGCTAGGCGGCGAGCGGACGTGGAGCTTTGCTAGGCAGCCAAGGCTGAGGACGCTTTGCTAGGCGCTTTGCTAGGCGGCGAAGGCACGAAGCGATTTGGGAGGCGGCGAAGGCACACGGCGCTTTGCTAGGCGGCGAGGGCGAGAAGGCACGCAGCGCTTTCTGAGGCGGCGAGGCGGCCAAGGCACGCGCTGCTTTGCTAGGCGCCGAAGGCACGCAGCGCTTCCTTCGTTTGCGAGGCAGCGAAGAGATGGAGCGCTTTGCTTCTTGGCCAGGCAGCGAACAGGCGCCGTGCTTTGCTTTCTGCCACTCAGCGAATACACGCAGCGCTCTGCTTTTTGGCGAGGCAGTGAACAGATGCAGCGTTTAGTTTGCGAGGCGGCCAAGAGACGCAGCGCTTTGCATGCTGGCGAGGCGGCGAGCAGATCGAGTGCTTTGCTTGTTGGTGAGGCAGCAAAGAGATGCAGCGGTTTGCTTGTTGGCGAGGCAGCGAAGAGATTCAGCAGTCTCCTTGTTTGTGACACAGCGACCATGCACAGTGCTTGCTCTTTGTGCGAGGCAGCGAAGAGATGCAGCACTTTGCTTGTGCACCAGGTGGCGCAGTGGCATGGCGGATGACTTTTTCGCCTGGAGGCGAAGCGAGGCAGCACTTTGTTAGTTGGCGAGGCATCGAGGAGATGCAGCAGGCTGCTTGTTTGTGAGACAGCCAACATGCACAGTGGTTAGCTCTTGTGCGAGGCAGCGAATGAGGGCAGAGCAAATGGCTTTGTGCGTTCGCCGCCTCGCTGCCTAGCAAAGCGTCGTCTGCCTTGGGCGCCTAGCAAAGCTGCGCGTGCCGTCGCCGTCAAGCAAAGCGCCGTGTTCCTTGGGCGCCTAGCAAAGAAGTGCCTGCGTTCGGCGCCTCGCCGCATCGCAGCCTAGCAAAGCGCTGCGTGCCTTCGGCGGCTGGCAAAGCAGTGCGTGCCTTCGCCGCCTCACACACCGCGTTGTGCCTTCGGCGCCTTTCAAAGCAGCGCGTGCCTTCGCCGCCTGGCCTCCTAAGAAAGCGCTGCGTGCCTTCTCGCCCTCGCCGCCTAGCAAAGCGCCCTGTCCCTTCGCCGCCTCGCCGCCTAGCAAAGCTCCGCGTGCCGTCGCCGCCTACAAAGCGCCGTGTTCCTTCGGCGCCTAGCAAAGCAGCGCGTGCCTTCGCCGCCTAAGAAAGCGCTGCGTGCCTTTTCGCCCTCGCCGCCCAACAAAGCGCCCTGTCCCTTCACCGCCTCCCGAACCGCTTCGTCCCTTCGCCGCCTCGCCGCCTAGCAAAGCTCCGCGTGCCGTCGCCGCCTACAAAGCGCCGTGTTCCTTCGGCGCCTAGCAAAGCAGCGCGTGCCTTCGCCGCCTAAGAAAGCGCTGCGTGCCTTTTCGCCCTCGCCGCCCAACAAAGCGCCCTGTCCCTTCACCGCCTCCCGAACCGCTTCGTCCCTTCGCCGCCTCGCCGCCTAGCAAAGCGCTGCTTGCCTTCGCCGCCTCACACACCGCTGCGTGCCTTCGCCGCCTCGCCGCTTAGCAAACGCCGTGGGAGCGCCGAAGGGACACGGTGCTTTTGTAGGCGCCGAAGGCACGTGGCGCTTTGCTAAGCACCGAGGCAGCGAAGGCACGCAGCCATTTGATCGTGCTCGACGGGCTAGGGCGCCTTGCTAGGCGGCGAGGCGGCCAAGGCACGCAGCGCTTTGCCAGGCGCCCAGGGACGCAGCGCTCGGCGAGGGCACGCAGTGCTTTGCCAGGCGCCGAAGGCACTCAGCGCTTTGCCAGGCGCCGAAGGCACGCAGCGCTCTAGCAGGCGGCGAGGGCACACAGTGCTTTGCTAGGCGGCGAGCGGACGTGGAGCTTTGCTAGGCAGCCAAGGCTGAGGACGCTTTGCTAGGCGCTTTGCTAGGCGGCGAAGGCACGAAGCGATTTGGGAGGCGAGGCGGCGAAGGCACACGGCGCTTTGCTAGGCGGCGAGGGCGAGAAGGCACGCAGCGCTTTCTGAGGCGGCGAGGCGGCCAAGGCACGCGCTGCTTTGCTAGGCGCCGAAGGCACGCAGCGCTTCCTTCGTTTGCGAGGCAGCGAAGAGATGGAGCGCTTTGCTTCTTGGCCAGGCAGCGAACAGGCGCCGTGCTTTGCTTTCTGCCAGTCAGCGAATACACGCAGCGCTCTGCTTTTTGGCGAGGCAGTGAACAGATGCAGCGTTTAGTTTGCGAGGCGGCCAAGAGACGCGGCGCTTTGCATGCTGGCGAGGCGGCGAGCAGATCGAGTGCTTTGCTTGTTGGCGAGGCAGCGAAGAGATGCAGCGGTTTGCTTGTTGGCGAGGCAGCGAAGAGATTCAGCAGTCTCCTTGTTTGTGACACAGCGACCATGCACAGTGCTTGCGCATTGTGCGAGGCAGCGAAGAGATGCAGCACTTTGCTTGTGCACCAGGTGGCGCAGTGGCCTCGCGGATGACTTTTTCGCCTGGAGGCGAAGCGAGGCAGCACTTTGTTAGTTGGCGAGGCAGCGAAGAGACGCAGCAGGCTGCTTGTTTGTGAGACAGCCAACATGCACAGTGGTTAGCTCTTGTGCGAGGCAGCGAATGAGGGCAGAGCAAATGGCTTTGTGCGTTCGCCGCCTCGCTGCCTAGCAAAGCGTCGTCTGCCTTGGGCGCCTAGCAAAGCTGCGCGTGCCGTCGCCGTCAAGCAAAGCGCCGTGTTCCTTGGGCGCCTAGCAAAGAAGTGCCTGCGTTCGGCGCCTCGCCGCATCGCAGCCTAGCAAAGCGCTGCGTGCCTTCGGCGGCTGGCAAAGCAGTGCGTGCCTTCGCCGCCTCACACACCGCGTTGTGCCTTCGGCGCCTTTCAAAGCAGCGCGTGCCTTCGCCGCCTGGCCTCCTAAGAAAGCGCTGCGTGCCTTCTCGCCCTCGCCGCCTAGCAAAGCGCCCTGTCCCTTCGCCGCCTCGCCGCCTAGCAAAGCTCCGCGTGCCGTCGCCGCCTACAAAGCGCCGTGTTCCTTCGGCGCCTAGCAAAGCAGCGCGTGCCTTCGCCGCCTAAGAAAGCGCTGCGTGCCTTTTCGCCCTCGCCGCCCAACAAAGCGCCCTGTCCCTTCACCGCCTCCCGAACCGCTTCGTCCCTTCGCCGCCTCGCCGCCTAGCAAAGCTCCGCGTGCCGTCGCCGCCTACAAAGCGCCGTGTTCCTTCGGCGCCTAGCAAAGCAGCGCGTGCCTTCGCCGCCTAAGAAAGCGCTGCGTGCCTTTTCGCCCTCGCCGCCCAACAAAGCGCCCTGTCCCTTCACCGCCTCCCGAACCGCTTCGTCCCTTCGCCGCCTCGCCGCCTAGCAAAGCGCTGCTTGCCTTCGCCGCCTCACACACCGCTGCGTGCCTTCGCCGCCTCGCCGCTTAGCAAACGCCGTGGGAGCGCCGAAGGGACACGGCGCTTTTGTAGGCGCCGAAGGCACGTGGCGCTTTGCTAAGCACCGAGGCAGCGAAGGCACGCAGCCATTTGATCGTGCTCGACGGGCTAGGGCGCCTTGCTAGGCGGCGAGGCGGCCAAGGCACGCAGCGCTTTGCCAGGCGCCCAGGGACGCAGCGCTCGGCGAGGGCACGCAGTGCTTTGCCAGGCGCCGAAGGCACTCAGCGCTTTGCCAGGCGCCGAAGGCACGCAGCGCTCTAGCAGGCGGCGAGGGCACACAGTGCTTTGCTAGGCGGCGAGCGGACGTGGAGCTTTGCTAGGCAGCCAAGGCTGAGGACGCTTTGCTAGGCGCTTTGCTAGGCGGCGAAGGCACGAAGCGATTTGGGAGGCGGCGAAGGCACACGGCGCTTTGCTAGGCGGCGAGGGCGAGAAGGCACGCAGCGCTTTCTGAGGCGGCCAGGCGGCCAAGGCACGCGCTGCTTTGCTAGGCGCCGAAGGCACGCAGCGCTTCCTTCGTTTGCGAGGCAGCGAAGAGATGGAGCGCTTTGCTTCTTGGCCAGGCAGCGAACAGGCGCCGTGCTTTGCTTTCTGCCACTCAGCGAATACACGCAGCGCTCTGCTTTTTGGCGAGGCAGTGAACAGATGCAGCGTTTAGTTTGCGAGGCGGCCAAGAGACGCGGCGCTTTGCATGCTGGCGAGGCGGCGAGCAGATCGAGTGCTTTGCTTGTTGGCGAGGCAGCGAAGAGATTCAGCAGTCTCCTTGTTTGTGACACAGCGACCATGCACAGTGCTTGCGCATTGTGCGAGGCAGCGAAGAGATGCAGCACTTTGCTTGTGCACCAGGTGGCGCAGTGGCATGGCGGATGACTTTTTCGCCTGGAGCCGAAGCGAGGCAGCACTTTGTTAGTTGGCGAGGCAGCGAAGAGATGCAGCAGGCTGCTTGTTTGTGAGACAGCCAACATGCACAGTGGTTAGCTATTGTGCGAGGCAGCGAATGAGGGCAGAGCAAATCGCTTTGTGCGTTCGCCGCCTCGCTGCCTAGTAAAGAGTCGTCTGCATGGGCGCCTAGCAAAGCTGCGCGTGCCGTCGCCGTCAAGCAAAGCGCCGTGTTCCTTGGGCGCCTAGCAAAGAAGTGCCTGCGTTCGGCGCCTCGCCGCATCGCAGCCTAGCAAAGCGCTGCGTGCCTTCGGCGGCTGGCAAAGCAGTGCGTGCCTTCGCCGCCTCACACACCGCGTTGTGCCTTCGGCGCCTGGCAAAGCAGCGCGTGCCTTCGGCGCCTGGCCTCCTAAGAAAGCGCTGCGTGCCTTCTCGCCCTCGCCGCCTAGCAAAGCGCCGTGTCCCTTCGCCGCCTCGCCGCCTAGCAAAGCTCCGCGTGCCGTCGCCGCCTACAAAGCGCCGTGTTCCTTCGGCGCCTAGCAAAGCAGCGCATGCCTTCGCCGCCTAAGAAAGCGCTGCGTGCCTTTTCGCCCTCGCCGCCCAACAAAGCGCCCTGTCCCTTCACCGCCTCCCGAACCGCTTCGTCCCTTCGCCGCCTCGCCGCCTAGCAAAGCGCTGCTTGCCTTCGCCGCCTCACACACCGCTGCGTGCCTTCGCCGCCTCGCCGCTTAGCAAACGCCGTGGGAGCGCCGAAGGGACACGGCGCTTTTGTAGGCGCCGAAGGCACGTGGCGCTTTGCTAAGCACCGAGGCAGCGAAGGCACGCAGCCATTTGATCGTGCTCGACGGGCTAGGGCGCCTTGCTAGGCGGCGAGGCGGCCAAGGCACGCAGCGCTTTGCCAGGCGCCCAGGGACGCAGCGCTCGGCGAGGGCACGCAGTGCTTTGCCAGGCGCCGAAGGCACTCAGCGCTTTGCCAGGCGCCGAAGGCACGCAGCGCTCTAGCAGGCGGCGAGGGCACACAGTGCTTTGCTAGGCGGCGAGCGGACGTGGAGCTTTGCTAGGCAGCCAAGGCTGAGGACGCTTTGCTAGGCGCTTTGCTAGGCGGCGAAGGCACGAAGCGATTTGGGAGGCGGCGAAGGCACACGGCGCTTTGCTAGGCGGCGAGGGCGAGAAGGCACGCGGCGCTTTCTGAGGCGGCGAGGCGGCCAAGGCACGCGCTGCTTTGCTAGGCGCCGAAGGCACGCAGCGCTTCCTTCGTTTGCGAGGCAGCGAAGAGATGGAGCGCTTTGCTTCTTGGCCAGGCAGCGAACAGGCGCCGTGCTTTGCTTTCTGCCAGTCAGCGAATACACGCAGCGCTCTGCTTTTTGGCGAGGCAGTGAACAGATGCAGCGTTTAGTTTGCGAGGCGGCCAAGAGACGCGGCGCTTTGCATGCTGGCGAGGCGGCGAGCAGATCGAGTGCTTTGCTTGTTGGCGAGGCAGCGAAGAGATGCAGCGGTTTGCTTGTTGGCGAGGCAGCGAAGAGATTCAGCAGTCTCCTTGTTTGTGACACAGCGACCATGCACAGTGCTTGCGCATTGTGCGAGGCAGCGAAGAGATGCAGCACTTTGCTTGTGCACCAGGTGGCGCAGTGGCCTCGCGGATGACTTTTTCGCCTGGAGGCGAAGCGAGGCAGCACTTTGTTAGTTGGCGAGGCAGCGAAGAGACGCAGCAGGCTGCTTGTTTGTGAGACAGCCAACATGCACAGTGGTTAGCTATTGTGCGAGGCAGCGAATGAGGGCAGAGCAAATGGCTTTGTGCGTTCGCCGCCTCGCTGCCTAGCAAAGCGTCGTCTGCCTTGGGCGCCTAGCAAAGCTGCGCGTGCCGTCGCCGTCAAGCAAAGCGCCGTGTTCCTTGGGCGCCTAGCAAAGAAGTGCCTGCGTTCGGCGCCTCGCCGCATTGCAGCCTAGCAAAGCGCTGCGTGCCTTCGGCGGCTGGCAAAGCAGTGCGTGCCTTCGCCGCCTCACACACCGCGTTGTGCCTTCGGCGCCTGGCAAAGCAGCGCGTGCCTTCACCGCCTGGCCTCCTAAGAAAGCGCTGCGTGCCTTCTCGCCCTCGCCGCCTAGCAAAGCGCCGTGTCCCTTCGCCGCCTCGCCGCCTAGCAAAGCTCCGCGTGCCGTCGCCGCCTACAAAGCACCCTGTTCCTTCGGCGCCTAGCAAAGCAGTGCGTGCCTTCGCCGCCTAAGAAAGCGCTGCGTGCCTTTTCGCCCTCGCCGCCCAACAAAGCGCCCTGTCCCTTCACCGCCTCCCGAACCGCTTCGTCCCTTCGCCGCCTCGCCGCTTAGCAAACGCCGTGGGAGCGCCGAAGGGACACGGCGCTTTTGTAGGCGCCGAAGGCACGTGGCGCTTTGCTAAGCACCGAGGCAGCGAAGGCACGCAGCCATTTGATCGTGCTCGACGGGCTAGGGCGCCTTGCTAGGCGGCGAGGCGGCCAAGGCACGCAGCGCTTTGCCAGGCGCCCAGGGACGCAGCGCTCGGCGAGGGCACGCAGTGCTTTGCCAGGCGCCGAAGGCACTCAGCGCTTTGCCAGGCGCCGAAGGCACGCAGCGCTCTAGCAGGCGGCGAGGGCACACAGTGCTTTGCTAGGCGGCGAGCGGACGTGGAGCTTTGCTAGGCAGCCAAGGCTGAGGACGCTTTGCTAGGCGCTTTGCTAGGCGGCGAAGGCACGAAGCGATTTGGGAGGCGGCGAAGGCACACGGCGCTTTGCTAGGCGGCGAGGGCGAGAAGGCACGCAGCGCTTTCTGAGGCGGCGAGGCGGCCAAGGCACGCGCTGCTTTGCTAGGCGCCGAAGGCACGCAGCGCTTCCTTCGTTTGCGAGGCAGCGAAGAGATGGAGCGCTTTGCTTCTTGGCCAGGCAGCGAACAGGCGCCGTGCTTTGCTTTCTGCCACTCAGCGAATACACGCAGCGCTCTGCTTTTTGGCGAGGCAGTGAACAGATGCAGCGTTTAGTTTGCGAGGCGGCCAAGAGACGCAGCGCTTTGCATGCTGGCGAGGCGGCGAGCAGATCGAGTGCTTTGCTTGTTGGTGAGGCAGCAAAGAGATGCAGCGGTTTGCTTGTTGGCGAGGCAGCGAAGAGATTCAGCAGTCTCCTTGTTTGTGACACAGCGACCATGCACAGTGCTTGCTCTTTGTGCGAGGCAGCGAAGAGATGCAGCACTTTGCTTGTGCACCAGGTGGCGCAGTGGCATGGCGGATGACTTTTTCGCCTGGAGGCGAAGCGAGGCAGCACTTTGTTAGTTGGCGAGGCATCGAGGAGATGCAGCAGGCTGCTTGTTTGTGAGACAGCCAACATGCACAGTGGTTAGCTCTTGTGCGAGGCAGCGAATGAGGGCAGAGCAAATGGCTTTGTGCGTTCGCCGCCTCGCTGCCTAGCAAAGCGTCGTCTGCCTTGGGCGCCTAGCAAAGCTGCGCGTGCCGTCGCCGTCAAGCAAAGCGCCGTGTTCCTTGGGCGCCTAGCAAAGAAGTGCCTGCGTTCGGCGCCTCGCCGCATCGCAGCCTAGCAAAGCGCTGCGTGCCTTCGGCGGCTGGCAAAGCAGTGCGTGCCTTCGCCGCCTCACACACCGCGTTGTGCCTTCGGCGCCTTTCAAAGCAGCGCGTGCCTTCGCCGCCTGGCCTCCTAAGAAAGCGCTGCGTGCCTTCTCGCCCTCGCCGCCTAGCAAAGCGCCCTGTCCCTTCGCCGCCTCGCCGCCTAGCAAAGCTCCGCGTGCCGTCGCCGCCTACAAAGCGCCGTGTTCCTTCGGCGCCTAGCAAAGCAGCGCGTGCCTTCGCCGCCTAAGAAAGCGCTGCGTGCCTTTTCGCCCTCGCCGCCCAACAAAGCGCCCTGTCCCTTCACCGCCTCCCGAACCGCTTCGTCCCTTCGCCGCCTCGCCGCCTAGCAAAGCTCCGCGTGCCGTCGCCGCCTACAAAGCGCCGTGTTCCTTCGGCGCCTAGCAAAGCAGCGCGTGCCTTCGCCGCCTAAGAAAGCGCTGCGTGCCTTTTCGCCCTCGCCGCCCAACAAAGCGCCCTGTCCCTTCACCGCCTCCCGAACCGCTTCGTCCCTTCGCCGCCTCGCCGCCTAGCAAAGCGCTGCTTGCCTTCGCCGCCTCACACACCGCTGCGTGCCTTCGCCGCCTCGCCGCTTAGCAAACGCCGTGGGAGCGCCGAAGGGACACGGTGCTTTTGTAGGCGCCGAAGGCACGTGGCGCTTTGCTAAGCACCGAGGCAGCGAAGGCACGCAGCCATTTGATCGTGCTCGACGGGCTAGGGCGCCTTGCTAGGCGGCGAGGCGGCCAAGGCACGCAGCGCTTTGCCAGGCGCCCAGGGACGCAGCGCTCGGCGAGGGCACGCAGTGCTTTGCCAGGCGCCGAAGGCACTCAGCGCTTTGCCAGGCGCCGAAGGCACGCAGCGCTCTAGCAGGCGGCGAGGGCACACAGTGCTTTGCTAGGCGGCGAGCGGACGTGGAGCTTTGCTAGGCAGCCAAGGCTGAGGACGCTTTGCTAGGCGCTTTGCTAGGCGGCGAAGGCACGAAGCGATTTGGGAGGCGAGGCGGCGAAGGCACACGGCGCTTTGCTAGGCGGCGAGGGCGAGAAGGCACGCAGCGCTTTCTGAGGCGGCGAGGCGGCCAAGGCACGCGCTGCTTTGCTAGGCGCCGAAGGCACGCAGCGCTTCCTTCGTTTGCGAGGCAGCGAAGAGATGGAGCGCTTTGCTTCTTGGCCAGGCAGCGAACAGGCGCCGTGCTTTGCTTTCTGCCAGTCAGCGAATACACGCAGCGCTCTGCTTTTTGGCGAGGCAGTGAACAGATGCAGCGTTTAGTTTGCGAGGCGGCCAAGAGACGCGGCGCTTTGCATGCTGGCGAGGCGGCGAGCAGATCGAGTGCTTTGCTTGTTGGCGAGGCAGCGAAGAGATGCAGCGGTTTGCTTGTTGGCGAGGCAGCGAAGAGATTCAGCAGTCTCCTTGTTTGTGACACAGCGACCATGCACAGTGCTTGCGCATTGTGCGAGGCAGCGAAGAGATGCAGCACTTTGCTTGTGCACCAGGTGGCGCAGTGGCCTCGCGGATGACTTTTTCGCCTGGAGGCGAAGCGAGGCAGCACTTTGTTAGTTGGCGAGGCAGCGAAGAGACGCAGCAGGCTGCTTGTTTGTGAGACAGCCAACATGCACAGTGGTTAGCTCTTGTGCGAGGCAGCGAATGAGGGCAGAGCAAATGGCTTTGTGCGTTCGCCGCCTCGCTGCCTAGCAAAGCGTCGTCTGCCTTGGGCGCCTAGCAAAGCTGCGCGTGCCGTCGCCGTCAAGCAAAGCGCCGTGTTCCTTGGGCGCCTAGCAAAGAAGTGCCTGCGTTCGGCGCCTCGCCGCATCGCAGCCTAGCAAAGCGCTGCGTGCCTTCGGCGGCTGGCAAAGCAGTGCGTGCCTTCGCCGCCTCACACACCGCGTTGTGCCTTCGGCGCCTTTCAAAGCAGCGCGTGCCTTCGCCGCCTGGCCTCCTAAGAAAGCGCTGCGTGCCTTCTCGCCCTCGCCGCCTAGCAAAGCGCCCTGTCCCTTCGCCGCCTCGCCGCCTAGCAAAGCTCCGCGTGCCGTCGCCGCCTACAAAGCGCCGTGTTCCTTCGGCGCCTAGCAAAGCAGCGCGTGCCTTCGCCGCCTAAGAAAGCGCTGCGTGCCTTTTCGCCCTCGCCGCCCAACAAAGCGCCCTGTCCCTTCACCGCCTCCCGAACCGCTTCGTCCCTTCGCCGCCTCGCCGCCTAGCAAAGCTCCGCGTGCCGTCGCCGCCTACAAAGCGCCGTGTTCCTTCGGCGCCTAGCAAAGCAGCGCGTGCCTTCGCCGCCTAAGAAAGCGCTGCGTGCCTTTTCGCCCTCGCCGCCCAACAAAGCGCCCTGTCCCTTCACCGCCTCCCGAACCGCTTCGTCCCTTCGCCGCCTCGCCGCCTAGCAAAGCGCTGCTTGCCTTCGCCGCCTCACACACCGCTGCGTGCCTTCGCCGCCTCGCCGCTTAGCAAACGCCGTGGGAGCGCCGAAGGGACACGGCGCTTTTGTAGGCGCCGAAGGCACGTGGCGCTTTGCTAAGCACCGAGGCAGCGAAGGCACGCAGCCATTTGATCGTGCTCGACGGGCTAGGGCGCCTTGCTAGGCGGCGAGGCGGCCAAGGCACGCAGCGCTTTGCCAGGCGCCCAGGGACGCAGCGCTCGGCGAGGGCACGCAGTGCTTTGCCAGGCGCCGAAGGCACTCAGCGCTTTGCCAGGCGCCGAAGGCACGCAGCGCTCTAGCAGGCGGCGAGGGCACACAGTGCTTTGCTAGGCGGCGAGCGGACGTGGAGCTTTGCTAGGCAGCCAAGGCTGAGGACGCTTTGCTAGGCGCTTTGCTAGGCGGCGAAGGCACGAAGCGATTTGGGAGGCGGCGAAGGCACACGGCGCTTTGCTAGGCGGCGAGGGCGAGAAGGCACGCAGCGCTTTCTGAGGCGGCCAGGCGGCCAAGGCACGCGCTGCTTTGCTAGGCGCCGAAGGCACGCAGCGCTTCCTTCGTTTGCGAGGCAGCGAAGAGATGGAGCGCTTTGCTTCTTGGCCAGGCAGCGAACAGGCGCCGTGCTTTGCTTTCTGCCACTCAGCGAATACACGCAGCGCTCTGCTTTTTGGCGAGGCAGTGAACAGATGCAGCGTTTAGTTTGCGAGGCGGCCAAGAGACGCGGCGCTTTGCATGCTGGCGAGGCGGCGAGCAGATCGAGTGCTTTGCTTGTTGGCGAGGCAGCGAAGAGATTCAGCAGTCTCCTTGTTTGTGACACAGCGACCATGCACAGTGCTTGCGCATTGTGCGAGGCAGCGAAGAGATGCAGCACTTTGCTTGTGCACCAGGTGGCGCAGTGGCATGGCGGATGACTTTTTCGCCTGGAGCCGAAGCGAGGCAGCACTTTGTTAGTTGGCGAGGCAGCGAAGAGATGCAGCAGGCTGCTTGTTTGTGAGACAGCCAACATGCACAGTGGTTAGCTATTGTGCGAGGCAGCGAATGAGGGCAGAGCAAATCGCTTTGTGCGTTCGCCGCCTCGCTGCCTAGTAAAGAGTCGTCTGCATGGGCGCCTAGCAAAGCTGCGCGTGCCGTCGCCGTCAAGCAAAGCGCCGTGTTCCTTGGGCGCCTAGCAAAGAAGTGCCTGCGTTCGGCGCCTCGCCGCATCGCAGCCTAGCAAAGCGCTGCGTGCCTTCGGCGGCTGGCAAAGCAGTGCGTGCCTTCGCCGCCTCACACACCGCGTTGTGCCTTCGGCGCCTGGCAAAGCAGCGCGTGCCTTCGGCGCCTGGCCTCCTAAGAAAGCGCTGCGTGCCTTCTCGCCCTCGCCGCCTAGCAAAGCGCCGTGTCCCTTCGCCGCCTCGCCGCCTAGCAAAGCTCCGCGTGCCGTCGCCGCCTACAAAGCGCCGTGTTCCTTCGGCGCCTAGCAAAGCAGCGCATGCCTTCGCCGCCTAAGAAAGCGCTGCGTGCCTTTTCGCCCTCGCCGCCCAACAAAGCGCCCTGTCCCTTCACCGCCTCCCGAACCGCTTCGTCCCTTCGCCGCCTCGCCGCCTAGCAAAGCGCTGCTTGCCTTCGCCGCCTCACACACCGCTGCGTGCCTTCGCCGCCTCGCCGCTTAGCAAACGCCGTGGGAGCGCCGAAGGGACACGGCGCTTTTGTAGGCGCCGAAGGCACGTGGCGCTTTGCTAAGCACCGAGGCAGCGAAGGCACGCAGCCATTTGATCGTGCTCGACGGGCTAGGGCGCCTTGCTAGGCGGCGAGGCGGCCAAGGCACGCAGCGCTTTGCCAGGCGCCCAGGGACGCAGCGCTCGGCGAGGGCACGCAGTGCTTTGCCAGGCGCCGAAGGCACTCAGCGCTTTGCCAGGCGCCGAAGGCACGCAGCGCTCTAGCAGGCGGCGAGGGCACACAGTGCTTTGCTAGGCGGCGAGCGGACGTGGAGCTTTGCTAGGCAGCCAAGGCTGAGGACGCTTTGCTAGGCGCTTTGCTAGGCGGCGAAGGCACGAAGCGATTTGGGAGGCGGCGAAGGCACACGGCGCTTTGCTAGGCGGCGAGGGCGAGAAGGCACGCGGCGCTTTCTGAGGCGGCGAGGCGGCCAAGGCACGCGCTGCTTTGCTAGGCGCCGAAGGCACGCAGCGCTTCCTTCGTTTGCGAGGCAGCGAAGAGATGGAGCGCTTTGCTTCTTGGCCAGGCAGCGAACAGGCGCCGTGCTTTGCTTTCTGCCAGTCAGCGAATACACGCAGCGCTCTGCTTTTTGGCGAGGCAGTGAACAGATGCAGCGTTTAGTTTGCGAGGCGGCCAAGAGACGCGGCGCTTTGCATGCTGGCGAGGCGGCGAGCAGATCGAGTGCTTTGCTTGTTGGCGAGGCAGCGAAGAGATGCAGCGGTTTGCTTGTTGGCGAGGCAGCGAAGAGATTCAGCAGTCTCCTTGTTTGTGACACAGCGACCATGCACAGTGCTTGCGCATTGTGCGAGGCAGCGAAGAGATGCAGCACTTTGCTTGTGCACCAGGTGGCGCAGTGGCCTCGCGGATGACTTTTTCGCCTGGAGGCGAAGCGAGGCAGCACTTTGTTAGTTGGCGAGGCAGCGAAGAGACGCAGCAGGCTGCTTGTTTGTGAGACAGCCAACATGCACAGTGGTTAGCTCTTGTGCGAGGCAGCGAATGAGGGCAGAGCAAATGGCTTTGTGCGTTCGCCGCCTCGCTGCCTAGCAAAGCGTCGTCTGCCTTGGGCGCCTAGCAAAGCTGCGCGTGCCGTCGCCGTCAAGCAAAGCGCCGTGTTCCTTGGGCGCCTAGCAAAGAAGTGCCTGCGTTCGGCGCCTCGCCGCATCGCAGCCTAGCAAAGCGCTGCGTGCCTTCGGCGGCTGGCAAAGCAGTGCGTGCCTTCGCCGCCTCACACACCGCGTTGTGCCTTCGGCGCCTGGCAAAGCAGCGCGTGCCTTCGCCGCCTGGCCTCCTAAGAAAGCGCTGCGTGCCTTCTCGCCCTCGCCGCCTAGCAAAGCGCCCTGTCCCTTCGCCGCCTCGCCGCCTAGCAAAGCTCCGCGTGCCGTCGCCGCCTACAAAGCGCCGTGTTCCTTGGGCGCCTAGCAAAGCAGCGCGTGCCTTCGCCGCCTAAGAAAGCGCTGCGTGCCTTTTCGCCCTCGCCGCCCAACAAAGCGCCCTGTCCCTTCACCGCCTCCCGAACCGCTTCGTCCCTTCGCCGCCTCGCCGCCTAGCAAAGCTCCGCGTGCCGTCGCCGCCTACAAAGCGCCGTGTTCCTTCGGCGCCTAGCAAAGCAGCGCGTGCCTTCGCCGCCTAAGAAAGCGCTGCGTGCCTTTTCGCCCTCGCCGCCCAACAAAGCGCCCTGTCCCTTCACCGCCTCCCGAACCGCTTCGTCCCTTCGCCGCCTCGCCGCCTAGCAAAGCGCTGCTTGCCTTCGCCGCCTCACACACCGCTGCGTGCCTTCGCCGCCTCGCCGCTTAGCAAACGCCGTGGGAGCGCCGAAGGGACACGGCGCTTTTGTAGGCGCCGAAGGCACGTGGCGCTTTGCTAAGCACCGAGGCAGCGAAGGCACGCAGCCATTTGATCGTGCTCGACGGGCTAGGGCGCCTTGCTAGGCGGCGAGGCGGCCAAGGCACGCAGCGCTTTGCCAGGCGCCCAGGGACGCAGCGCTCGGCGAGGGCACGCAGTGCTTTGCCAGGCGCCGAAGGCACTCAGCGCTTTGCCAGGCGCCGAAGGCACGCAGCGCTCTAGCAGGCGGCGAGGGCACACAGTGCTTTGCTAGGCGGCGAGCGGACGTGGAGCTTTGCTAGGCAGCCAAGGCTGAGGACGCTTTGCTAGGCGCTTTGCTAGGCGGCGAAGGCACGAAGCGATTTGGGAGGCGGCGAAGGCACACGGCGCTTTGCTAGGCGGCGAGGGCGAGAAGGCACGCGGCGCTTTCTGAGGCGGCGAGGCGGCCAAGGCACGCGCTGCTTTGCTAGGCGCCGAAGGCACGCAGCGCTTCCTTCGTTTGCGAGGCAGCGAAGAGATGGAGCGCTTTGCTTCTTGGCCAGGCAGCGAACAGGCGCCGTGCTTTGCTTTCTGCCACTCAGCGAATACACGCAGCGCTCTGCTTTTTGGCGAGGCAGTGAACAGATGCAGCGTTTAGTTTGCGAGGCGGCCAAGAGACGCGGCGCTTTGCATGCTGGCGAGGCGGCGAGCAGATCGAGTGCTTTGCTTGTTGGCGAGGCAGCGAAGAGATGCAGCGGTTTGCTTGTTGGCGAGGCAGCGAAGAGATTCAGCAGTCTCCTTGTTTGTGACACAGCGACCATGCACAGTGCTTGCGCATTGTACGAGGCAGCGAAGAGATGCAGCACTTTGCTTGTGCACCAGGTGGCGCAGTGGCCTCGCGGATGACTTTTTCGCCTGGAGGCGAAGCGAGGCAGCACTTTGTTAGTTGGCGAGGCAGCGAAGAGACGCAGCAGGCTGCTTGTTTGTGAGACAGCCAACATGCACAGTGGTTAGCTCTTGTGCGAGGCAGCGAATGAGGGCAGAGCAAATGGCTTTGTGCGTTCGCCGCCTCGCTGCCTAGCAAAGCGTCGTCTGCCTTGGGCGCCTAGCAAAGCTGCGCGTGCCGTCGCCGTCAAGCAAAGCGCCGTGTTCCTTGGGCGCCTAGCAAAGAAGTGCCTGCGTTCGGCGCCTCGCCGCATCGCAGCCTAGCAAAGCGCTGCGTGCCTTCGGCGGCTGGCAAAGCAGTGCGTGCCTTCGCCGCCTCACACACCGCGTTGTGCCTTCGGCGCCTTTCAAAGCAGCGCGTGCCTTCGCCGCCTGGCCTCCTAAGAAAGCGCTGCGTGCCTTCTCGCCCTCGCCGCCTAGCAAAGCGCCCTGTCCCTTCGCCGCCTCGCCGCCTAGCAAAGCTCCGCGTGCCGTCGCCGCCTACAAAGCGCCGTGTTCCTTCGGCGCCTAGCAAAGCAGCGCGTGCCTTCGCCGCCTAAGAAAGCGCTGCGTGCCTTTTCGCCCTCGCCGCCCAACAAAGCGCCCTGTCCCTTCACCGCCTCCCGAACCGCTTCGTCCCTTCGCCGCCTCGCCGCCTAGCAAAGCTCCGCGTGCCGTCGCCGCCTACAAAGCGCCGTGTTCCTTCGGCGCCTAGCAAAGCAGCGCGTGCCTTCGCCGCCTAAGAAAGCGCTGCGTGCCTTTTCGCCCTCGCCGCCCAACAAAGCGCCCTGTCCCTTCACCGCCTCCCGAACCGCTTCGTCCCTTCGCCGCCTCGCCGCCTAGCAAAGCGCTGCTTGCCTTCGCCGCCTCACACACCGCTGCGTGCCTTCGCCGCCTCGCCGCTTAGCAAACGCCGTGGGAGCGCCGAAGGGACACGGCGCTTTTGTAGGCGCCGAAGGCACGTGGCGCTTTGCTAAGCACCGAGGCAGCGAAGGCACGCAGCCATTTGATCGTGCTCGACGGGCTAGGGCGCCTTGCTAGGCGGCGAGGCGGCCAAGGCACGCAGCGCTTTGCCAGGCGCCCAGGGACGCAGCGCTCGGCGAGGGCACGCAGTGCTTTGCCAGGCGCCGAAGGCACTCAGCGCTTTGCCAGGCGCCGAAGGCACGCAGCGCTCTAGCAGGCGGCGAGGGCACACAGTGCTTTGCTAGGCGGCGAGCGGACGTGGAGCTTTGCTAGGCAGCCAAGGCTGAGGACGCTTTGCTAGGCGCTTTGCTAGGCGGCGAAGGCACGAAGCGATTTGGGAGGCGGCGAAGGCACACGGCGCTTTGCTAGGCGGCGAGGGCGAGAAGGCACGCAGCGCTTTCTGAGGCGGCCAGGCGGCCAAGGCACGCGCTGCTTTGCTAGGCGCCGAAGGCACGCAGCGCTTCCTTCGTTTGCGAGGCAGCGAAGAGATGGAGCGCTTTGCTTCTTGGCCAGGCAGCGAACAGGCGCCGTGCTTTGCTTTCTGCCACTCAGCGAATACACGCAGCGCTCTGCTTTTTGGCGAGGCAGTGAACAGATGCAGCGTTTAGTTTGCGAGGCGGCCAAGAGACGCGGCGCTTTGCATGCTGGCGAGGCGGCGAGCAGATCGAGTGCTTTGCTTGTTGGCGAGGCAGCGAAGAGATTCAGCAGTCTCCTTGTTTGTGACACAGCGACCATGCACAGTGCTTGCGCATTGTGCGAGGCAGCGAAGAGATGCAGCACTTTGCTTGTGCACCAGGTGGCGCAGTGGCCTCGCGGATGACTTTTTCGCCTGGAGGCGAAGCGAGGCAGCACTTTGTTAGTTGGCGAGGCAGCGAAGAGACGCAGCAGGCTGCTTGTTTGTGAGACAGCCAACATGCACAGTGGTTAGCTATTGTGCGAGGCAGCGAATGAGGGCAGAGCAAATGGCTTTGTGCGTTCGCCGCCTCGCTGCCTAGCAAAGCGTCGTCTGCCTTGGGCGCCTAGCAAAGCTGCGCGTGCCGTCGCCGTCAAGCAAAGCGCCGTGTTCCTTGGGCGCCTAGCAAAGAAGTGCCTGCGTTCGGCGCCTCGCCGCATCGCAGCCTAGCAAAGCGCTGCGTGCCTTCGGCGGCTGGCAAAGCAGTGCGTGCCTTCGCCGCCTCACACACCGCGTTGTGCCTTCGGCGCCTGGCAAAGCAGCGCGTGCCTTCGGCGCCTGGCCTCCTAAGAAAGCGCTGCGTGCCTTCTCGCCCTCGCCGCCTAGCAAAGCGCCGTGTCCCTTCGCCGCCTCGCCGCCTAGCAAAGCTCCGCGTGCCGTCGCCGCCTACAAAGCGCCGTGTTCCTTCGGCGCCTAGCAAAGCAGCGCGTGCCTTCGCCGCCTAAGAAAGCGCTGCGTGCCTTTTCGCCCTCGCCGCCCAACAAAGCGCCCTGTCCCTTCACCGCCTCCCGAACCGCTTCGTCCCTTCGCCGCCTCGCCGCCTAGCAAAGCTCCGCGTGCCGTCGCCGCCTACAAAGCGCCGTGTTCCTTCGGCGCCTAGCAAAGCAGCGCGTGCCTTCGCCGCCTAAGAAAGCGCTGCGTGCCTTTTCGCCCTCGCCGCCCAACAAAGCGCCCTGTCCCTTCACCGCCTCCCGAACCGCTTCGTCCCTTCGCCGCCTCGCCGCCTAGCAAAGCGCTGCTTGCCTTCGCCGCCTCACACACCGCTGCGTGCCTTCGCCGCCTCGCCGCTTAGCAAACGCCGTGGGAGCGCCGAAGGGACACGGCGCTTTTGTAGGCGCCGAAGGCACGTGGCGCTTTGCTAAGCACCGAGGCAGCGAAGGCACGCAGCCATTTGATCGTGCTCGACGGGCTAGGGCGCCTTGCTAGGCGGCGAGGCGGCCAAGGCACGCAGCGCTTTGCCAGGCGCCCAGGGACGCAGCGCTCGGCGAGGGCACGCAGTGCTTTGCCAGGCGCCGAAGGCACTCAGCGCTTTGCCAGGCGCCGAAGGCACGCAGCGCTCTAGCAGGCGGCGAGGGCACACAGTGCTTTGCTAGGCGGCGAGCGGACGTGGAGCTTTGCTAGGCAGCCAAGGCTGAGGACGCTTTGCTAGGCGCTTTGCTAGGCGGCGAAGGCACGAAGCGATTTGGGAGGCGGCGAAGGCACACGGCGCTTTGCTAGGCGGCGAGGGCGAGAAGGCACGCAGCGCTTTCTGAGGCGGCCAGGCGGCCAAGGCACGCGCTGCTTTGCTAGGCGCCGAAGGCACGCAGCGCTTCCTTCGTTTGCGAGGCAGCGAAGAGATGGAGCGCTTTGCTTCTTGGCCAGGCAGCGAACAGGCGCCGTGCTTTGCTTTCTGCCACTCAGCGAATACACGCAGCGCTCTGCTTTTTGGCGAGGCAGTGAACAGATGCAGCGTTTAGTTTGCGAGGCGGCCAAGAGACGCGGCGCTTTGCATGCTGGCGAGGCGGCGAGCAGATCGAGTGCTTTGCTTGTTGGCGAGGCAGCGAAGAGATTCAGCAGTCTCCTTGTTTGTGACACAGCGACCATGCACAGTGCTTGCGCATTGTGCGAGGCAGCGAAGAGATGCAGCACTTTGCTTGTGCACCAGGTGGCGCAGTGGCCTCGCGGATGACTTTTTCGCCTGGAGGCGAAGCGAGGCAGCACTTTGTTAGTTGGCGAGGCAGCGAAGAGACGCAGCAGGCTGCTTGTTTGTGAGACAGCCAACATGCACAGTGGTTAGCTATTGTGCGAGGCAGCGAATGAGGGCAGAGCAAATGGCTTTGTGCGTTCGCCGCCTCGCTGCCTAGCAAAGCGTCGTCTGCCTTGGGCGCCTAGCAAAGCTGCGCGTGCCGTCGCCGTCAAGCAAAGCGCCGTGTTCCTTGGGCGCCTAGCAAAGAAGTGCCTGCGTTCGGCGCCTCGCCGCATCGCAGCCTAGCAAAGCGCTGCGTGCCTTCGGCGGCTGGCAAAGCAGTGCGTGCCTTCGCCGCCTCACACACCGCGTTGTGCCTTCGGCGCCTGGCAAAGCAGCGCGTGCCTTCGGCGCCTGGCCTCCTAAGAAAGCGCTGCGTGCCTTCTCGCCCTCGCCGCCTAGCAAAGCGCCGTGTCCCTTCGCCGCCTCGCCGCCTAGCAAAGCTCCGCGTGCCGTCGCCGCCTACAAAGCGCCGTGTTCCTTCGGCGCCTAGCAAAGCAGCGCGTGCCTTCGCCGCCTAAGAAAGCGCTGCGTGCCTTTTCGCCCTCGCCGCCCAACAAAGCGCCCTGTCCCTTCACCGCCTCCCGAACCGCTTCGTCCCTTCGCCGCCTCGCCGCCTAGCAAAGCGCTGCTTGCCTTCGCCGCCTCACACACCGCTGCGTCCCTTCGCCGCCTCGCCGCTTAGCAAACGCCGTGGGAGCGCCGAAGGGACACGGCGCTTTTGTAGGCGCCGAAGGCACGTGGCGCTTTGCTAAGCACCGAGGCAGCGAAGGCACGCAGCCATTTGATCGTGGTCGACGGGCTCAGGCGCCTTGCTAGGCGGCGAGGCGGCCAAGGCACGCAGCGCTTTGCCAGGCGCCCAGGGACGCAGCGCTCGGCGAGGGCACGCAGTGCTTTGCCAGGCGCAGAAAGGCACTCAGCGCTTTGCCAGGCGCCGAAGGCACGCAGCGCTCTAGCAGGCGGCGAGGGCACACAGTGCTTTGCTAGGCGGCGAGCGGACGTGCAGCTTTGCTAGGCAGCCAAGGCTGAGGACGCTTTGCTAGGCGCTTTGCTAGGCGGCGAAGGCACGAAGCGATTTGGGAGGCGGCGAAGGCACACGGCGCTTTGCTAGGCGGCGAGGGCGAGAAGGCACGCGGCGCTTTCTGAGGCGGCGAGGCGGCCAAGGCACGCGCTGCTTTGCTAGGCGCCGAAGGCACGCAGCGCTTCCTTCGTTTGCGAGGCAGCGAAGAGATGGAGCGCTTTGCTTCTTGGCCAGGCAGCGAACAGGCGCCGTGCTTTGCTTTCTGCCAGTCAGCGAATACACGCAGCGCTCTGCTTTTTGGCGAGGCAGTGAACAGATGCAGCGTTTAGTTTGCGAGGCGGCCAAGAGACGCGGCGCTTTGCATGCTGGCGAGGCGGCGAGCAGATCGAGTGCTTTGCTTGTTGGCGAGGCAGCGAAGAGATGCAGCGGTTTGCTTGTTGGCGAGGCAGCGAAGAGATTCAGCAGTCTCCTTGTTTGTGACACAGCGACCATGCACAGTGCTTGCGCATTGTGCGAGGCAGCGAAGAGATGCAGCACTTTGCTTGTGCACCAGGTGGCGCAGTGGCCTCGCGGATGACTTTTTCGCCTGGAGGCGAAGCGAGGCAGCACTTTGTTAGTTGGCGAGGCAGCGAAGAGACGCAGCAGGCTGCTTGTTTGTGAGACAGCCAACATGCACAGTGGTTAGCTATTGTGCGAGGCAGCGAATGAGGGCAGAGCAAATGGCTTTGTGCGTTCGCCGCCTCGCTGCCTAGCAAAGCGTCGTCTGCCTTGGGCGCCTAGCAAAGCTGCGCGTGCCGTCGCCGTCAAGCAAAGCGCCGTGTTCCTTGGGCGCCTAGCAAAGAAGTGCCTGCGTTCGGCGCCTCGCCGCATCGCAGCCTAGCAAAGCGCTGCGTGCCTTCGGCGGCTGGCAAAGCAGTGCGTGCCTTCGCCGCCTCACACACCGCGTTGTGCCTTCGGCGCCTGGCAAAGCAGCGCGTGCCTTCGCCGCCTGGCCTCCTAAGAAAGCGCTGCGTGCCTTCTCGCCCTCGCCGCCTAGCAAAGCGCCCTGTCCCTTCGCCGCCTCGCCGCCTAGCAAAGCTCCGCGTGCCGTCGCCGCCTACAAAGCGCCGTGTTCCTTCGGCGCCTAGCAAAGCAGCGCGTGCCTTCGCCGCCTAAGAAAGCGCTGCGTGCCTTTTCGCCCTCGCCGCCCAACAAAGCGCCCTGTCCCTTCACCGCCTCCCGAACCGCTTCGTCCCTTCGCCGCCTCGCCGCCTAGCAAAGCGCTGCTTGCCTTCGCCGCCTCACACACCGCTGCGTCCCTTCGCCGCCTCGCCGCTTAGCAAACGCCGTGGGAGCGCCGAAGGGACACGGCGCTTTTGTAGGCGCCGAAGGCACGTGGCGCTTTGCTAAGCACCGAGGCAGCGAAGGCACGCAGCCATTTGATCGTGGTCGACGGGCTCGGGCGCCTTGCTAGGCGGCGAGGCGGCCAAGGCACGCAGCGCTTTGCCAGGCGCCCAGGGACGCAGCGCTCGGCGAGGGCACGCAGTGCTTTGCCAGGCGCCGAAGGCACTCAGCGCTTTGCCAGGCGCCGAAGGCACGCAGCGCTCTAGCAGGCGGCGAGGGCACACAGTGCTTTGCTAGGCGGCGAGCGGACGTGCAGCTTTGCTAGGCAGCCAAGGCTGAGGACGCTTTGCTAGGCGCTTTGCTAGGCGGCGAAGGCACGAAGCGATTTGGGAGGCGGCGAAGGCACACGGCGCTTTGCTAGGCGGCGAGGGCGAGAAGGCACGCAGCGCTTTCTGAGGCGGCCAGGCGGCCAAGGCACGCGCTGCTTTGCTAGGCGCCGAAGGCACGCAGCGCTTCCTTCGTTTGCGAGGCAGCGAAGAGATGGAGCGCTTTGCTTCTTGGCCAGGCAGCGAACAGGCGCCGTGCTTTGCTTTCTGCCACTCAGCGAATACACGCAGCGCTCTGCTTTTTGGCGAGGCAGTGAACAGATGCAGCGTTTAGTTTGCGAGGCGGCCAAGAGACGCAGCGCTTTGCATGCTGGCGAGGCGGCGAGCAGATCGAGTGCTTTGCTTGTTGGTGAGGCAGCGAAGAGATGCAGCGGTTTGCTTGTTGGCGAGGCAGCGAAGAGATTCAGCAGTCTCCTTGTTTGTGACACAGCGACCATGCACAGTGCTTGCTCTTTGTGCGAGGCAGCGAAGAGATGCAGCACTTTGCTTGTGCACCAGGTGGCGCAGTGGCATGGCGGATGACTTTTTCGCCTGGAGGCGAAGCGAGGCAGCACTTTGTTAGTTGGCGAGGCATCGAGGAGATGCAGCAGGCTGCTTGTTTGTGAGACAGCCAACATGCACAGTGGTTAGCTCTTGTGCGAGGCAGCGAATGAGGGCAGAGCAAATGGCTTTGTGCGTTCGCCGCCTCGCTGCCTAGCAAAGCGTCGTCTGCCTTGGGCGCCTAGCAAAGCTGCGCGTGCCGTCGCCGTCAAGCAAAGCGCCGTGTTCCTTGGGCGCCTAGCAAAGAAGTGCCTGCGTTCGGCGCCTCGCCGCATCGCAGCCTAGCAAAGCGCTGCGTGCCTTCGGCGGCTGGCAAAGCAGTGCGTGCCTTCGCCGCCTCACACACCGCGTTGTGCCTTCGGCGCCTTTCAAAGCAGCGCGTGCCTTCGCCGCCTGGCCTCCTAAGAAAGCGCTGCGTGCCTTCTCGCCCTCGCCGCCTAGCAAAGCGCCGTGTCCCTTCGCCGCCTCGCCGCCTAGCAAAGCTCCGCGTGCCGTCGCCGCCTACAAAGCGCCGTGTTCCTTCGGCGCCTAGCAAAGCAGCGCGTGCCTTCGCCGCCTAAGAAAGCGCTGCGTGCCTTTTCGCCCTCGCCGCCCAACAAAGCGCCCTGTCCCTTCACCGCCTCCCGAACCGCTTCGTCCCTTCGCCGCCTCGCCGCCTAGCAAAGCGCTGCTTGCCTTCGCCGCCTCACACACCGCTGCGTGCCTTCGCCGCCTCGCCGCTTAGCAAACGCCGTGGGAGCGCCGAAGGGACACGGCGCTTTTGTAGGCGCCGAAGGCACGTGGCGCTTTGCTAAGCACCGAGGCAGCGAAGGCACGCAGCCATTTGATCGTGCTCGACGGGCTAGGGCGCCTTGCTAGGCGGCGAGGCGGCCAAGGCACGCAGCGCTTTGCCAGGCGCCCAGGGACGCAGCGCTCGGCGAGGGCACGCAGTGCTTTGCCAGGCGCCGAAGGCACTCAGCGCTTTGCCAGGCGCCGAAGGCACGCAGCGCTCTAGCAGGCGGCGAGGGCACACAGTGCTTTGCTAGGCGGCGAGCGGACGTGGAGCTTTGCTAGGCAGCCAAGGCTGAGGACGCTTTGCTAGGCGCTTTGCTAGGCGGCGAAGGCACGAAGCGATTTGGGAGGCGGCGAAGGCACACGGCGCTTTGCTAGGCGGCGAGGGCGAGAAGGCACGCGGCGCTTTCTGAGGCGGCGAGGCGGCCAAGGCACGCGCTGCTTTGCTAGGCGCCGAAGGCACGCAGCGCTTCCTTCGTTTGCGAGGCAGCGAAGAGATGGAGCGCTTTGCTTCTTGGCCAGGCAGCGAACAGGCGCCGTGCTTTGCTTTCTGCCAGTCAGCGAATACACGCAGCGCTCTGCTTTTTGGCGAGGCAGTGAACAGATGCAGCGTTTAGTTTGCGAGGCGGCCAAGAGACGCGGCGCTTTGCATGCTGGCGAGGCGGCGAGCAGATCGAGTGCTTTGCTTGTTGGCGAGGCAGCGAAGAGATGCAGCGGTTTGCTTGTTGGCGAGGCAGCGAAGAGATTCAGCAGTCTCCTTGTTTGTGACACAGCGACCATGCACAGTGCTTGCGCATTGTACGAGGCAGCGAAGAGATGCAGCACTTTGCTTGTGCACCAGGTGGCGCAGTGGCCTCGCGGATGACTTTTTCGCCTGGAGGCGAAGCGAGGCAGCACTTTGTTAGTTGGCGAGGCAGCGAAGAGACGCAGCAGGCTGCTTGTTTGTGAGACAGCCAACATGCACAGTGGTTAGCTCTTGTGCGAGGCAGCGAATGAGGGCAGAGCAAATGGCTTTGTGCGTTCGCCGCCTCGCTGCCTAGCAAAGCGTCGTCTGCCTTGGGCGCCTAGCAAAGCTGCGCGTGCCGTCGCCGTCAAGCAAAGCGCCGTGTTCCTTGGGCGCCTAGCAAAGAAGTGCCTGCGTTCGGCGCCTCGCCGCATCGCAGCCTAGCAAAGCGCTGCGTGCCTTCGGCGGCTGGCAAAGCAGTGCGTGCCTTCGCCGCCTCACACACCGCGTTGTGCCTTCGGCGCCTTTCAAAGCAGCGCGTGCCTTCGCCGCCTGGCCTCCTAAGAAAGCGCTGCGTGCCTTCTCGCCCTCGCCGCCTAGCAAAGCGCCCTGTCCCTTCGCCGCCTCGCCGCCTAGCAAAGCTCCGCGTGCCGTCGCCGCCTACAAAGCGCCGTGTTCCTTCGGCGCCTAGCAAAGCAGCGCGTGCCTTCGCCGCCTAAGAAAGCGCTGCGTGCCTTTTCGCCCTCGCCGCCCAACAAAGCGCCCTGTCCCTTCACCGCCTCCCGAACCGCTTCGTCCCTTCGCCGCCTCGCCGCCTAGCAAAGCTCCGCGTGCCGTCGCCGCCTACAAAGCGCCGTGTTCCTTCGGCGCCTAGCAAAGCAGCGCGTGCCTTCGCCGCCTAAGAAAGCGCTGCGTGCCTTTTCGCCCTCGCCGCCCAACAAAGCGCCCTGTCCCTTCACCGCCTCCCGAACCGCTTCGTCCCTTCGCCGCCTCGCCGCCTAGCAAAGCGCTGCTTGCCTTCGCCGCCTCACACACCGCTGCGTGCCTTCGCCGCCTCGCCGCTTAGCAAACGCCGTGGGAGCGCCGAAGGGACACGGCGCTTTTGTAGGCGCCGAAGGCACGTGGCGCTTTGCTAAGCACCGAGGCAGCGAAGGCACGCAGCCATTTGATCGTGCTCGACGGGCTAGGGCGCCTTGCTAGGCGGCGAGGCGGCCAAGGCACGCAGCGCTTTGCCAGGCGCCCAGGGACGCAGCGCTCGGCGAGGGCACGCAGTGCTTTGCCAGGCGCCGAAGGCACTCAGCGCTTTGCCAGGCGCCGAAGGCACGCAGCGCTCTAGCAGGCGGCGAGGGCACACAGTGCTTTGCTAGGCGGCGAGCGGACGTGGAGCTTTGCTAGGCAGCCAAGGCTGAGGACGCTTTGCTAGGCGCTTTGCTAGGCGGCGAAGGCACGAAGCGATTTGGGAGGCGGCGAAGGCACACGGCGCTTTGCTAGGCGGCGAGGGCGAGAAGGCACGCAGCGCTTTCTGAGGCGGCCAGGCGGCCAAGGCACGCGCTGCTTTGCTAGGCGCCGAAGGCACGCAGCGCTTCCTTCGTTTGCGAGGCAGCGAAGAGATGGAGCGCTTTGCTTCTTGGCCAGGCAGCGAACAGGCGCCGTGCTTTGCTTTCTGCCACTCAGCGAATACACGCAGCGCTCTGCTTTTTGGCGAGGCAGTGAACAGATGCAGCGTTTAGTTTGCGAGGCGGCCAAGAGACGCGGCGCTTTGCATGCTGGCGAGGCGGCGAGCAGATCGAGTGCTTTGCTTGTTGGCGAGGCAGCGAAGAGATTCAGCAGTCTCCTTGTTTGTGACACAGCGACCATGCACAGTGCTTGCGCATTGTGCGAGGCAGCGAAGAGATGCAGCACTTTGCTTGTGCACCAGGTGGCGCAGTGGCCTCGCGGATGACTTTTTCGCCTGGAGGCGAAGCGAGGCAGCACTTTGTTAGTTGGCGAGGCAGCGAAGAGACGCAGCAGGCTGCTTGTTTGTGAGACAGCCAACATGCACAGTGGTTAGCTATTGTGCGAGGCAGCGAATGAGGGCAGAGCAAATGGCTTTGTGCGTTCGCCGCCTCGCTGCCTAGCAAAGCGTCGTCTGCCTTGGGCGCCTAGCAAAGCTGCGCGTGCCGTCGCCGTCAAGCAAAGCGCCGTGTTCCTTGGGCGCCTAGCAAAGAAGTGCCTGCGTTCGGCGCCTCGCCGCATCGCAGCCTAGCAAAGCGCTGCGTGCCTTCGGCGGCTGGCAAAGCAGTGCGTGCCTTCGCCGCCTCACACACCGCGTTGTGCCTTCGGCGCCTGGCAAAGCAGCGCGTGCCTTCGCCGCCTGGCCTCCTAAGAAAGCGCTGCGTGCCTTCTCGCCCTCGCCGCCTAGCAAAGCGCCGTGTCCCTTCACCGCCTCGCCGCCTAGCAAAGCTCCGCGTGCCGTCGCCGCCTACAAAGCGCCGTGTTCCTTCGGCGCCTAGCAAAGCAGCGCGTGCCTTCGCCGCCTAAGAAAGCGCTGCGTGCCTTTTCGCCCTCGCCGCCCAACAAAGCGCCCTGTCCCTTCACCGCCTCCCGAACCGCTTCGTCCCTTCGCCGCCTCGCCGCCTAGCAAAGCGCTGCTTGCCTTCGCCGCCTCACACACCGCTGCGTCCCTTCGCCGCCTCGCCGCTTAGCAAACGCCGTGGGAGCGCCGAAGGGACACGGCGCTTTTGTAGGCGCCGAAGGCACGTGGCGCTTTGCTAAGCACCGAGGCAGCGAAGGCACGCAGCCATTTGATCGTGCTCGACGGGCTAGGGCGCCTTGCTAGGCGGCGAGGCGGCCAAGGCACGCAGCGCTTTGCCAGGCGCCCAGGGACGCAGCGCTCGGCGAGGGCACGCAGTGCTTTGCCAGGCGCCGAAGGCACTCAGCGCTTTGCCAGGCGCCGAAGGCACGCAGCGCTCTAGCAGGCGGCGAGGGCACACAGTGCTTTGCTAGGCGGCGAGCGGACGTGCAGCTTTGCTAGGCAGCCAAGGCTGAGGACGCTTTGCTAGGCGCTTTGCTAGGCGGCGAAGGCACGAAGCGATTTGGGAGGCGGCGAAGGCACACGGCGCTTTGCTAGGCGGCGAGGGCGAGAAGGCACGCAGCGCTTTCTGAGGCGGCGAGGCGGCCAAGGCACGCGCTGCTTTGCTAGGCGCCGAAGGCACGCAGCGCTTCCTTCGTTTGCGAGGCAGCGAAGAGATGGAGCGCTTTGCTTCTTGGCCAGGCAGCGAACAGGCGCCGTGCTTTGCTTTCTGCCACTCAGCGAATACACGCAGCGCTCTGCTTTTTGGCGAGGCAGTGAACAGATGCAGCGTTTAGTTTGCGAGGCGGCCAAGAGACGCAGCGCTTTGCATGCTGGCGAGGCGGCGAGCAGATCGAGTGCTTTGCTTGTTGGTGAGGCAGCGAAGAGATGCAGCGGTTTGCTTGTTGGCGAGGCAGCGAAGAGATTCAGCAGTCTCCTTGTTTGTGACACAGCGACCATGCACAGTGCTTGCTCTTTGTGCGAGGCAGCGAAGAGATGCAGCACTTTGCTTGTGCACCAGGTGGCGCAGTGGCATGGCGGATGACTTTTTCGCCTGGAGGCGAAGCGAGGCAGCACTTTGTTAGTTGGCGAGGCATCGAGGAGATGCAGCAGGCTGCTTGTTTGTGAGACAGCCAACATGCACAGTGGTTAGCTCTTGTGCGAGGCAGCGAATGAGGGCAGAGCAAATGGCTTTGTGCGTTCGCCGCCTCGCTGCCTAGCAAAGCGTCGTCTGCCTTGGGCGCCTAGCAAAGCTGCGCGTGCCGTCGCCGTCAAGCAAAGCGCCGTGTTCCTTGGGCGCCTAGCAAAGAAGTGCCTGCGTTCGGCGCCTCGCCGCATCGCAGCCTAGCAAAGCGCTGCGTGCCTTCGGCGGCTGGCAAAGCAGTGCGTGCCTTCGCCGCCTCACACACCGCGTTGTGCCTTCGGCGCCTTTCAAAGCAGCGCGTGCCTTCGCCGCCTGGCCTCCTAAGAAAGCGCTGCGTGCCTTCTCGCCCTCGCCGCCTAGCAAAGCGCCCTGTCCCTTCGCCGCCTCGCCGCCTAGCAAAGCTCCGCGTGCCGTCGCCGCCTACAAAGCGCCGTGTTCCTTCGGCGCCTAGCAAAGCAGCGCGTGCCTTCGCCGCCTAAGAAAGCGCTGCGTGCCTTTTCGCCCTCGCCGCCCAACAAAGCGCCCTGTCCCTTCACCGCCTCCCGAACCGCTTCGTCCCTTCGCCGCCTCGCCGCCTAGCAAAGCTCCGCGTGCCGTCGCCGCCTACAAAGCGCCGTGTTCCTTCGGCGCCTAGCAAAGCAGCGCGTGCCTTCGCCGCCTAAGAAAGCGCTGCGTGCCTTTTCGCCCTCGCCGCCCAACAAAGCGCCCTGTCCCTTCACCGCCTCCCGAACCGCTTCGTCCCTTCGCCGCCTCGCCGCCTAGCAAAGCGCTGCTTGCCTTCGCCGCCTCACACACCGCTGCGTGCCTTCGCCGCCTCGCCGCTTAGCAAACGCCGTGGGAGCGCCGAAGGGACACGGCGCTTTTGTAGGCGCCGAAGGCACGTGGCGCTTTGCTAAGCACCGAGGCAGCGAAGGCACGCAGCCATTTGATCGTGCTCGACGGGCTAGGGCGCCTTGCTAGGCGGCGAGGCGGCCAAGGCACGCAGCGCTTTGCCAGGCGCCCAGGGACGCAGCGCTCGGCGAGGGCACGCAGTGCTTTGCCAGGCGCCGAAGGCACTCAGCGCTTTGCCAGGCGCCGAAGGCACGCAGCGCTCTAGCAGGCGGCGAGGGCACACAGTGCTTTGCTAGGCGGCGAGCGGACGTGGAGCTTTGCTAGGCAGCCAAGGCTGAGGACGCTTTGCTAGGCGCTTTGCTAGGCGGCGAAGGCACGAAGCGATTTGGGAGGCGGCGAAGGCACACGGCGCTTTGCTAGGCGGCGAGGGCGAGAAGGCACGCAGCGCTTTCTGAGGCGGCGAGGCGGCCAAGGCACGCGCTGCTTTGCTAGGCGCCGAAGGCACGCAGCGCTTCCTTCGTTTGCGAGGCAGCGAAGAGATGGAGCGCTTTGCTTCTTGGCCAGGCAGCGAACAGGCGCCGTGCTTTGCTTTCTGCCACTCAGCGAATACACGCAGCGCTCTGCTTTTTGGCGAGGCAGTGAACAGATGCAGCGTTTAGTTTGCGAGGCGGCCAAGAGACGCAGCGCTTTGCATGCTGGCGAGGCGGCGAGCAGATCGAGTGCTTTGCTTGTTGGTGAGGCAGCGAAGAGATGCAGCGGTTTGCTTGTTGGCGAGGCAGCGAAGAGATTCAGCAGTCTCCTTGTTTGTGACACAGCGACCATGCACAGTGCTTGCTCTTTGTGCGAGGCAGCGAAGAGATGCAGCACTTTGCTTGTGCACCAGGTGGCGCAGTGGCATGGCGGATGACTTTTTCGCCTGGAGGCGAAGCGAGGCAGCACTTTGTTAGTTGGCGAGGCATCGAGGAGATGCAGCAGGCTGCTTGTTTGTGAGACAGCCAACATGCACAGTGGTTAGCTCTTGTGCGAGGCAGCGAATGAGGGCAGAGCAAATGGCTTTGTGCCTTCGCCGCCTCGCTGCCTAGCAAAGCGTCGTCTGCCTTGGGCGCCTAGCAAAGCTGCGCGTGCCGTCGCCGTCAAGCAAAGCGCCGTGTTCCTTGGGCGCCTAGCAAAGAAGTGCCTGCGTTCGGCGCCTCGCCGCATTGCAGCCTAGCAAAGCGCTGCGTGCCTTCGGCGGCTGGCAAAGCAGTGCGTGCCTTCGCCGCCTCACACACCGCGTTGTGCCTTCGGCGCCTTTCAAAGCAGCGCGTGCCTTCGCCGCCTGGCCTCCTAAGAAAGCGCTGCGTGCCTTCTCGCCCTCGCCGCCTAGCAAAGCGCCCTGTCCCTTCGCCGCCTCGCCGCCTAGCAAAGCTCCGCGTGCCGTCGCCGCCTACAAAGCGCCGTGTTCCTTCGGCGCCTAGCAAAGCAGCGCGTGCCTTCGCCGCCTAAGAAAGCGCTGCGTGCCTTTTCGCCCTCGCCGCCCAACAAAGCGCCCTGTCCCTTCACCGCCTCCCGAACCGCTTCGTCCCTTCGCCGCCTCGCCGCCTAGCAAAGCTCCGCGTGCCGTCGCCGCCTACAAAGCGCCGTGTTCCTTCGGCGCCTAGCAAAGCAGCGCGTGCCTTCGCCGCCTAAGAAAGCGCTGCGTGCCTTTTCGCCCTCGCCGCCCAACAAAGCGCCCTGTCCCTTCACCGCCTCCCGAACCGCTTCGTCCCTTCGCCGCCTCGCCGCCTAGCAAAGCGCTGCTTGCCTTCGCCGCCTCACACACCGCTGCGTCCCTTCGCCGCCTCGCCGCTTAGCAAACGCCGTGGGAGCGCCGAAGGGACACGGCGCTTTTGTAGGCGCCGAAGGCACGTGGCGCTTTGCTAAGCACCGAGGCAGCGAAGGCACGCAGCCATTTGATCGTGGTCGACGGGCTCGGGCGCCTTGCTAGGCGGCGAGGCGGCCAAGGCACGCAGCGCTTTGCCAGGCGCCCAGGGACGCAGCGCTCGGCGAGGGCACGCAGTGCTTTGCCAGGCGCCGAAGGCACTCAGCGCTTTGCCAGGCGCCGAAGGCACGCAGCGCTCTAGCAGGCGGCGAGGGCACACAGTGCTTTGCTAGGCGGCGAGCGGACGTGGAGCTTTGCTAGGCAGCCAAGGCTGAGGACGCTTTGCTAGGCGCTTTGCTAGGCGGCGAAGGCACGAAGCGATTTGGGAGGCGAGGCGGCGAAGGCACACGGCGCTTTGCTAGGCGGCGAGGGCGAGAAGGCACGCAGCGCTTTCTGAGGCGGCGAGGCGGCCAAGGCACGCGCTGCTTTGCTAGGCGCCGAAGGCACGCAGCGCTTCCTTCGTTTGCGAGGCAGCGAAGAGATGGAGCACTTTGCTTCTTGGCCAGGCAGCGAACAGGCGCCGTGCTTTGCTTTCTGCCACTCAGCGAATACACGCAGCGCTCTGCTTTTTGGCGAGGCAGTGAACAGATGCAGCGTTTAGTTTGCGAGGCGGCCAAGAGACGCGGCGCTTTGCATGCTGGCGAGGCGGCGAGCAGATCGAGTGCTTTGCTTGTTGGCGAGGCAGCGAAGAGATTCAGCAGTCTCCTTGTTTGTGACACAGCGACCATGCACAGTGCTTGCGCATTGTGCGAGGCAGCGAAGAGATGCAGCACTTTGCTTGTGCACCAGGTGGCGCAGTGGCATCGCGGATGACTTTTTCGCCTGGAGGCGAAGCGAGGCAGCACTTTGTTAGTTGGCGAGGCAGCGAAGAGACGCAGCAGGCTGCTTGTTTGTGAGACAGCCAACATGCACAGTGGTTAGCTATTGTGCGAGGCAGCGAATGAGGGCAGAGCAAATGGCTTTGTGCGTTCGCCGCCTCGCTGCCTAGCAAAGCGTCGTCTGCCTTGGGCGCCTAGCAAAGCTGCGCGTGCCGTCGCCGTCAAGCAAAGCGCCGTGTTCCTTGGGCGCCTAGCAAAGAAGTGCCTGCGTTCGGCGCCTCGCCGCATCGCAGCCTAGCAAAGCGCTGCGTGCCTTCGGCGGCTGGCAAAGCAGTGCGTGCCTTCGCCGCCTCACACACCGCGTTGTGCCTTCGGCGCCTGGCAAAGCAGCGCGTGCCTTCGCCGCCTGGCCTCCTAAGAAAGCGCTGCGTGCCTTCTCGCCCTCGCCGCCTAGCAAAGCGCCGTGTCCCTTTGCCGCCTCGCCGCCTAGCAAAGCTCCGCGTGCCGTCGCCGCCTACAAAGCGCCGTGTTCCTTCGGCGCCTAGCAAAGCAGCGCGTGCCTTCACCGCCTAAGAAAGCGCTGCGTGCCTTTTCGCCCTCGCCGCCCAACAAAGCGCCCTGTCCCTTCACCGCCTCCCGAACCGCTTCGTCCCTTCGCCGCCTCGCCGCCTAGCAAAGCGCTGCTTGCCTTCGCCGCCTCACACACCGCTGCGTGCCTTCGCCGCCTCGCCGCTTAGCAAACGCCGTGGGAGCGCCGAAGGGACACGGCGCTTTTGTAGGCGCCGAAGGCACGTGGCGCTTTGCTAAGCACCGAGGCAGCGAAGGCACGCAGCCATTTGATCGTGCTCGACGGGCTAGGGCGCCTTGCTAGGCGGCGAGGCGGCCAAGGCACGCAGCGCTTTGCCAGGCGCCCAGGGACGCAGCGCTCGGCGAGGGCACGCAGTGCTTTGCCAGGCGCCGAAGGCACTCAGCGCTTTGCCAGGCGCCGAAGGCACGCAGCGCTCTAGCAGGCGGCGAGGGCACACAGTGCTTTGCTAGGCGGCGAGCGGACGTGGAGCTTTGCTAGGCAGCCAAGGCTGAGGACGCTTTGCTAGGCGCTTTGCTAGGCGGCGAAGGCACGAAGCGATTTGGGAGGCGGCGAAGGCACACGGCGCTTTGCTAGGCGGCGAGGGCGAGAAGGCACGCAGCGCTTTCTGAGGCGGCGAGGCGGCCAAGGCACGCGCTGCTTTGCTAGGCGCCGAAGGCACGCAGCGCTTCCTTCGTTTGCGAGGCAGCGAAGAGATGGAGCGCTTTGCTTCTTGGCCAGGCAGCGAACAGGCGCCGTGCTTTGCTTTCTGCCACTCAGCGAATACACGCAGCGCTCTGCTTTTTGGCGAGGCAGTGAACAGATGCAGCGTTTAGTTTGCGAGGCGGCCAAGAGACGCAGCGCTTTGCATGCTGGCGAGGCGGCGAGCAGATCGAGTGCTTTGCTTGTTGGTGAGGCAGCGAAGAGATGCAGCGGTTTGCTTGTTGGCGAGGCAGCGAAGAGATTCAGCAGTCTCCTTGTTTGTGACACAGCGACCATGCACAGTGCTTGCTCTTTGTGCGAGGCAGCGAAGAGATGCAGCACTTTGCTTGTGCACCAGGTGGCGCAGTGGCATGGCGGATGACTTTTTCGCCTGGAGGCGAAGCGAGGCAGCACTTTGTTAGTTGGCGAGGCATCGAGGAGATGCAGCAGGCTGCTTGTTTGTGAGACAGCCAACATGCACAGTGGTTAGCTCTTGTGCGAGGCAGCGAATGAGGGCAGAGCAAATCGCTTTGTGCGTTCGCCGCCTCGCTGCCTAGCAAAGCGTCGTCTGCCTTGGGCGCCTAGCAAAGCTGCGCGTGCCGTCGCCGTCAAGCAAAGCGCCGTGTTCCTTGGGCGCCTAGCAAAGAAGTGCCTGCGTTCGGCGCCTCGCCGCATCGCAGCCTAGCAAAGCGCTGCGTGCCTTCGGCGGCTGGCAAAGCAGTGCGTGCCTTCGCCGCCTCACACACCGCGTTGTGCCTTCGGCGCCTTTCAAAGCAGCGCGTGCCTTCGCCGCCTGGCCTCCTAAGAAAGCGCTGCGTGCCTTCTCGCCCTCGCCGCCTAGCAAAGCGCCGTGTCCCTTCGCCGCCTCGCCGCCTAGCAAAGCTCCGCGTGCCGTCGCCGCCTACAAAGCGCCGTGTTCCTTGGGCGCCTAGCAAAGCAGCGCGTGCCTTCGCCGCCTAAGAAAGCGCTGCGTGCCTTTTCGCCCTCGCCGCCCAACAAAGCGCCCTGTCCCTTCACCGCCTCCCGAACCGCTTCGTCCCTTCGCCGCCTCGCCGCCTAGCAAAGCTCCGCGTGCCGTCGCCGCCTACAAAGCGCCGTGTTCCTTCGGCGCCTAGCAAAGCAGCGCGTGCCTTCGCCGCCTAAGAAAGCGCTGCGTGCCTTTTCGCCCTCGCCGCCCAACAAAGCGCCCTGTCCCTTCACCGCCTCCCGAACCGCTTCGTCCCTTCGCCGCCTCGCCGCCTAGCAAAGCGCTGCTTGCCTTCGCCGCCTCACACACCGCTGCGTGCCTTCGCCGCCTCGCCGCTTAGCAAACGCCGTGGGAGCGCCGAAGGGACACGGCGCTTTTGTAGGCGCCGAAGGCACGTGGCGCTTTGCTAAGCACCGAGGCAGCGAAGGCACGCAGCCATTTGATCGTGCTCGACGGGCTAGGGCGCCTTGCTAGGCGGCGAGGCGGCCAAGGCACGCAGCGCTTTGCCAGGCGCCCAGGGACGCAGCGCTCGGCGAGGGCACGCAGTGCTTTGCCAGGCGCCGAAGGCACTCAGCGCTTTGCCAGGCGCCGAAGGCACGCAGCGCTCTAGCAGGCGGCGAGGGCACACAGTGCTTTGCTAGGCGGCGAGCGGACGTGGAGCTTTGCTAGGCAGCCAAGGCTGAGGACGCTTTGCTAGGCGCTTTGCTAGGCGGCGAAGGCACGAAGCGATTTGGGAGGCGAGGCGGCGAAGGCACACGGCGCTTTGCTAGGCGGCGAGGGCGAGAAGGCACGCAGCGCTTTCTGAGGCGGCGAGGCGGCCAAGGCACGCGCTGCTTTGCTAGGCGCCGAAGGCACGCAGCGCTTCCTTCGTTTGCGAGGCAGCGAAGAGATGGAGCGCTTTGCTTCTTGGCCAGGCAGCGAACAGGCGCCGTGCTTTGCTTTCTGCCACTCAGCGAATACACGCAGCGCTCTGCTTTTTGGCGAGGCAGTGAACAGATGCAGCGTTTAGTTTGCGAGGCGGCCAAGAGACGCAGCGCTTTGCATGCTGGCGAGGCGGCGAGCAGATCGAGTGCTTTGCTTGTTGGTGAGGCAGCGAAGAGATGCAGCGGTTTGCTTGTTGGCGAGGCAGCGAAGAGATTCAGCAGTCTCCTTGTTTGTGACACAGCGACCATGCACAGTGCTTGCTCTTTGTGCGAGGCAGCGAAGAGATGCAGCACTTTGCTTGTGCACCAGGTGGCGCAGTGGCCTCGCGGATGACTTTTTCGCCTGGAGGCGAAGCGAGGCAGCACTTTGTTAGTTGGCGAGGCAGCGAGGAGACGCAGCAGGCTGCTTGTTTGTGAGACAGCCAACATGCACAGTGGTTAGCTATTGTGCGAGGCAGCGAATGAGGGCAGAGCAAATGGCTTTGTGCGTTCGCCGCCTCGCTGCCTAGCAAAGCGTCGTCTGCCTTGGGCGCCTAGCAAAGCTGCGCGTGCCGTCGCCGTCAAGCAAAGCGCCGTGTTCCTTGGGCGCCTAGCAAAGAAGTGCCTGCGTTCGGCGCCTCGCCGCATCGCAGCCTAGCAAAGCGCTGCGTGCCTTCGGCGGCTGGCAAAGCAGTGCGTGCCTTCGCCGCCTGGCCTCCTAAGAAAGCGCTGCGTGCCTTCTCGCCCTCGCCGCCTAGCAAAGCGCCGTGTCCCTTCGCCGCCTCGCCGCCTAGCAAAGCTCCGCGTGCCGTCGCCGCCTACAAAGCGCCGTGTTCCTTCGGCGCCTAGCAAAGCAGCGCGTGCCTTCGCCGCCTAAGAAAGCGCTGCGTGCCTTTTCGCCCTCGCCGCCCAACAAAGCGCCCTGTCCCTTCACCGCCTCCCGAACCGCTTCGTCCCTTCGCCGCCTCGCCGCCTAGCAAAGCGCTGCTTGCCTTCGCCGCCTCACACACCGCTGCGTGCCTTCGCCGCCTCGCCGCTTAGCAAACGCCGTGGGAGCGCCGAAGGGACACGGCGCTTTTGTAGGCGCCGAAGGCACGTGGCGCTTTGCTAAGCACCGAGGCAGCGAAGGCACGCAGCCATTTGATCGTGCTCGACGGGCTCGGGCGCCTTGCTAGGCGGCGAGGCGGCGAAGGCACGCAGCGCTTTGCCAGGCGCCCAGGGACGCAGCGCTCGGCGAGGGCACGCAGTGCTTTGCCAGGCGCCGAAGGCACTCAGCGCTTTGCCAGGCGCCGAAGGCACGCAGCGCTTTGCCAGGCGCCGAATGCACGCAGCGCTCTAGCAGGCGGCGAGGGCACACAGTGCTTTGCTAGGCGGCGAGCGGACGTGGAGCTTTGCTAGGCAGCCAAGGCTGAGGACGCTTTGCTAGGCGCTTTGCTAGGCGGCGAAGGCACGAAGCGATTTGGGAGGCGGCGAAGGCACACGGCGCTTTGCTAGGCGGCGAGGGCGAGAAGGCACGCAGCGCTTTCTGAGGCGGCGAGGCGGCCAAGGCACGCGCTGCTTTGCTAGGCGCCGAAGGCACGCAGCGCTTCCTTCGTTTGCGAGGCAGCGAAGAGATGGAGCGCTTTGCTTCTTGGCCAGGCAGCGAACAGGCGCCGTGCTTTGCTTTCTGCCACTCAGCGAATACACGCAGCGCTCTGCTTTTTGGCGAGGCAGTGAACAGATGCAGCGTTTAGTTTGCGAGGCGGCCAAGAGACGCGGCGCTTTGCATGCTGGCGAGGCGGCGAGCAGATCGAGTGCTTTGCTTGTTGGCGAGGCAGCGAAGAGATTCAGCAGTCTCCTTGTTTGTGACACAGCGACCATGCACAGTGCTTGCTCTTTGTGCGAGGCAGCGAAGAGATGCAGCACTTTGCTTGTGCACCAGGTGGCGCAGTGGCCTCGCGGATGACTTTTTCGCCTGGAGGCGAAGCGAGGCAGCACTTTGTTAGTTGGCGAGGCAGCGAGGAGACGCAGCAGGCTGCTTGTTTGTGAGACAGCCAACATGCACAGTGGTTAGCTATTGTGCAAGGCAGCGAATGAGGGCAGAGCAAATGGCTTTGTGCGTTCGCCGCCTCGCTGCCTAGCAAAGCGTCGTCTGCCTTGGGCGCCTAGCAAAGCTGCGCGTGCCGTCGCCGTCAAGCAAAGCGCCGTGTTCCTTGGGCGCCTAGCAAAGAAGTGCCTGCGTTCGGCGCCTCGCCGCATCGCAGCCTAGCAAAGCGCTGCGTGCCTTCGGCGGCTGGCAAAGCAGTGCGTGCCTTCGCCGCCTCACACACCGCGTTGTGCCTTCGGCGCCTTTCAAAGCAGCGCGTGCCTTCGCCGCCTGGCCTCCTAAGAAAGCGCTGCGTGCCTTCTCGCCCTCGCCGCCTAGCAAAGCGCCGTGTCCCTTCGCCGCCTCGCCGCCTAGCAAAGCTCCGCGTGCCGTCGCCGCCTACAAAGCGCCGTGTTCCTTCGGCGCCTAGCAAAGCAGCGCGTGCCTTCGCCGCCTAAGAAAGCGCTGCGTGCCTTTTCGCCCTCGCCGCCCAACAAAGCGCCCTGTCCCTTCACCGCCTCCCGAACCGCTTCGTCCCTTCGCCGCCTCGCCGCCTAGCAAAGCGCTGCTTGCCTTCGCCGCCTCACACACCGCTGCGTCCCTTCGCCACCTCGCCGCTTAGCAAACGCCGTGGGAGCGCCGAAGGGACACGGCGCTTTTGTAGGCGCCGAAGGCACGTGGCGCTTTGCTAAGCACCGAGGCAGCGAAGGCACGCAGCCATTTGATCGTGGTCGACGGGCTCGGGCGCCTTGCTAGGCGGCGAGGCGGCCAAGGCACGCAGCGCTTTGCCAGGCGCCCAGGGACGCAGCGCTCGGCGAGGGCACGCAGTGCTTTGCCAGGCGCCGAAGGCACTCAGCGCTTTGCCAGGCGCCGAAGGCACGCAGCGCTCTAGCAGGCGGCGAGGGCACACAGTGCTTTGCTAGGCGGCGAGCGGACGTGGAGCTTTGCTAGGCAGCCAAGGCTGAGGACGCTTTGCTAGGCGCTTTGCTAGGCGGCGAAGGCACGAAGCGATTTGGGAGGCGGCGAAGGCACACGGCGCTTTGCTAGGCGGCGAGGGCGAGAAGGCACGCAGCGCTTTCTGAGGCGGCCAGGCGGCCAAGGCACGCGCTGCTTTGCTAGGCGCCGAAGGCACGCAGCGCTTCCTTCGTTTGCGAGGCAGCGAAGAGATGGAGCGCTTTGCTTCTTGGCCAGGCAGCGAACAGGCGCCGTGCTTTGCTTTCTGCCACTCAGCGAATACACGCAGCGCTCTGCTTTTTGGCGAGGCAGTGAACAGATGCAGCGTTTAGTTTGCGAGGCGGCCAAGAGACGCGGCGCTTTGCATGCTGGCGAGGCGGCGAGCAGATCGAGTGCTTTGCTTGTTGGTGAGGCAGCGAAGAGATGCAGCGGTTTGCTTGTTGGCGAGGCAGCGAAGAGATTCAGCAGTCTCCTTGTTTGTGACACAGCGACCATGCACAGTGCTTGCTCTTTGTGCGAGGCAGCGAAGAGATGCAGCACTTTGCTTGTGCACCAGGTGGCGCAGTGGCCTCGCGGATGACTTTTTCGCCTGGAGGCGAAGCGAGGCAGCACTTTGTTAGTTGGCGAGGCAGCGAGGAGACGCAGCAGGCTGCTTGTTTGTGAGACAGCCAACATGCACAGTGGTTAGCTATTGTGCGAGGCAGCGAATGAGGGCAGAGCAAATGGCTTTGTGCGTTCGCCGCCTCGCTGCCTAGCAAAGCGTCGTCTGCCTTGGGCGCCTAGCAAAGCTGCGCGTGCCGTCGCCGTCAAGCAAAGCGCCGTGTTCCTTGGGCGCCTAGCAAAGAAGTGCCTGCGTTCGGCGCCTCGCCGCATCGCAGCCTAGCAAAGCGCTGCGTGCCTTCGGCGGCTGGCAAAGCAGTGCGTGCCTTCGCCGCCTCACACACCGCGTTGTGCCTTCGGCGCCTGGCAAAGCAGCGCGTGCCTTCGCCGCCTGGCCTCCTAAGAAAGCGCTGCGTGCCTTCTCGCCCTCGCCGCCTAGCAAAGCGCCGTGTCCCTTTGCCGCCTCGCCGCCTAGCAAAGCTCCGCGTGCCGTCGCCGCCTACAAAGCGCCGTGTTCCTTGGGCGCCTAGCAAAGCAGCGCGTGCCTTCGCCGCCTAAGAAAGCGCTGCGTGCCTTTTCGCCCTCGCCGCCCAACAAAGCGCCCTGTCCCTTCACCGCCTCCCGAACCGCTTCGTCCCTTCGCCGCCTCGCCGCCTAGCAAAGCGCTGCTTGCCTTCGCCGCCTCACACACCGCTGCGTGCCTTCGCCGCCTCGCCGCTTAGCAAACGCCGTGGGAGCGCCGAAGGGACACGGCGCTTTTGTAGGCGCCGAAGGCACGTGGCGCTTTGCTAAGCACCGAGGCAGCGAAGGCACGCAGCCATTTGATCGTGCTCGACGGGCTAGGGCGCCTTGCTAGGCGGCGAGGCGGCCAAGGCACGCAGCGCTTTGCCAGGCGCCCAGGGACGCAGCGCTCGGCGAGGGCACGCAGTGCTTTGCCAGGCGCCGAAGGCACTCAGCGCTTTGCCAGGCGCCGAAGGCACGCAGCGCTCTAGCAGGCGGCGAGGGCACACAGTGCTTTGCTAGGCGGCGAGCGGACGTGGAGCTTTGCTAGGCAGCCAAGGCTGAGGACGCTTTGCTAGGCGCTTTGCTAGGCGGCGAAGGCACGAAGCGATTTGGGAGGCGCCGAAGGCACACGGCGCTTTGCTAGGCGGCGAGGGCGAGAAGGCACGCAGCGCTTTCTGAGGCGGCCAGGCGGCCAAGGCACGCGCTGCTTTGCTAGGCGCCGAAGGCACGCAGCGCTTCCTTCGTTTGCGAGGCAGCGAAGAGATGGAGCGCTTTGCTTCTTGGCCAGGCAGCGAACAGGCGCCGTGCTTTGCTTTCTGCCACTCAGCGAATACACGCAGCGCTCTGCTTTTTGGCGAGGCAGTGAACAGATGCAGCGTTTAGTTTGCGAGGCGGCCAAGAGACGCGGCGCTTTGCATGCTGGCGAGGCGGCGAGCAGATCGAGTGCTTTGCTTGTTGGTGAGGCAGCGAAGAGATGCAGCGGTTTGCTTGTTGGCGAGGCAGCGAAGAGATTCAGCAGTCTCCTTGTTTGTGACACAGCGACCATGCACAGTGCTTGCTCTTTGTGCGAGGCAGCGAAGAGATGCAGCACTTTGCTTGTGCACCAGGTGGCGCAGTGGCCTCGCGGATGACTTTTTCGCCTGGAGGCGAAGCGAGGCAGCACTTTGTTAGTTGGCGAGGCAGCGAGGAGACGCAGCAGGCTGCTTGTTTGTGAGACAGCCAACATGCACAGTGGTTAGCTATTGTGCGAGGCAGCGAATGAGGGCAGAGCAAATGGCTTTGTGCGTTCGCCGCCTCGCTGCCTAGCAAAGCGTCGTCTGCCTTGGGCGCCTAGCAAAGCTGCGCGTGCCGTCGCCGTCAAGCAAAGCGCCGTGTTCCTTGGGCGCCTAGCAAAGAAGTGCCTGCGTTCGGCGCCTCGCCGCATCGCAGCCTAGCAAAGCGCTGCGTGCCTTCGGCGGCTGGCAAAGCAGTGCGTGCCTTCGCCGCCTCACACACCGCGTTGTGCCTTCGGCGCCTGGCAAAGCAGCGCGTGCCTTCGCCGCCTGGCCTCCTAAGAAAGCGCTGCGTGCCTTCTCGCCCTCGCCGCCTAGCAAAGCGCCGTGTCCCTTTGCCGCCTCGCCGCCTAGCAAAGCTCCGCGTGCCGTCGCCGCCTACAAAGCGCCGTGTTCCTTCGGCGCCTAGCAAAGCAGCGCGTGCCTTCGCCGCCTAAGAAAGCGCTGCGTGCCTTTTCGCCCTCGCCGCCCAACAAAGCGCCCTGTCCCTTCACCGCCTCCCGAACCGCTTCGTCCCTTCGCCGCCTCGCCGCCTAGCAAAGCGCTGCTTGCCTTCGCCGCCTCACACACCGCTGCGTGCCTTCGCCGCCTCGCCGCTTAGCAAACGCCGTGGGAGCGCCGAAGGGACACGGCGCTTTTGTAGGCGCCGAAGGCACGTGGCGCTTTGCTAAGCACCGAGGCAGCGAAGGCACGCAGCCATTTGATCGTGCTCGACGGGCTAGGGCGCCTTGCTAGGCGGCGAGGCGGCCAAGGCACGCAGCGCTTTGCCAGGCGCCCAGGGACGCAGCGCTCGGCGAGGGCACGCAGTGCTTTGCCAGGCGCCGAAGGCACTCAGCGCTTTGCCAGGCGCCGAAGGCACGCAGCGCTCTAGCAGGCGGCGAGGGCACACAGTGCTTTGCTAGGCGGCGAGCGGACGTGGAGCTTTGCTAGGCAGCCAAGGCTGAGGACGCTTTGCTAGGCGCTTTGCTAGGCGGCGAAGGCACGAAGCGATTTGGGAGGCGGCGAAGGCACACGGCGCTTTGCTAGGCGGCGAGGGCGAGAAGGCACGCAGCGCTTTCTGAGGCGGCGAGGCGGCCAAGGCACGCGCTGCTTTGCTAGGCGCCGAAGGCACGCAGCGCTTCCTTCGTTTGCGAGGCAGCGAAGAGATGGAGCGCTTTGCTTCTTGGCCAGGCAGCGAACAGGCGCCGTGCTTTGCTTTCTGCCACTCAGCGAATACACGCAGCGCTCTGCTTTTTGGCGAGGCAGTGAACAGATGCAGCGTTTAGTTTGCGAGGCGGCCAAGAGACGCAGCGCTTTGCATGCTGGCGAGGCGGCGAGCAGATCGAGTGCTTTGCTTGTTGGTGAGGCAGCGAAGAGATGCAGCGGTTTGCTTGTTGGCGAGGCAGCGAAGAGATTCAGCAGTCTCCTTGTTTGTGACACAGCGACCATGCACAGTGCTTGCTCTTTGTGCGAGGCAGCGAAGAGATGCAGCACTTTGCTTGTGCACCAGGTGGCGCAGTGGCCTCGCGGATGACTTTTTCGCCTGGAGGCGAAGCGAGGCAGCACTTTGTTAGTTGGCGAGGCAGCGAGGAGACGCAGCAGGCTGCTTGTTTGTGAGACAGCCAACATGCACAGTGGTTAGCTATTGTGCGAGGCAGCGAATGAGGGCAGAGCAAATGGCTTTGTGCGTTCGCCGCCTCGCTGCCTAGCAAAGCGTCGTCTGCCTTGGGCGCCTAGCAAAGCTGCGCGTGCCGTCGCCGTCAAGCAAAGCGCCGTGTTCCTTGGGCGCCTAGCAAAGAAGTGCCTGCGTTCGGCGCCTCGCCGCATCGCAGCCTAGCAAAGCGCTGCGTGCCTTCGGCGGCTGGCAAAGCAGTGCGTGCCTTCGCCGCCTCACACACCGCGTTGTGCCTTCGGCGCCTGGCAAAGCAGCGCGTGCCTTCGCCGCCTGGCCTCCTAAGAAAGCGCTGCGTGCCTTCTCGCCCTCGCCGCCTAGCAAAGCGCCGTGTCCCTTTGCCGCCTCGCCGCCTAGCAAAGCTCCGCGTGCCGTCGCCGCCTACAAAGCGCCGTGTTCCTTGGGCGCCTAGCAAAGCAGCGCGTGCCTTCGCCGCCTAAGAAAGCGCTGCGTGCCTTTTCGCCCTCGCCGCCCAACAAAGCGCCCTGTCCCTTCACCGCCTCCCGAACCGCTTCGTCCCTTCGCCGCCTCGCCGCCTAGCAAAGCGCTGCTTGCCTTCGCCGCCTCACACACCGCTGCGTGCCTTCGCCGCCTCGCCGCTTAGCAAACGCCGTGGGAGCGCCGAAGGGACACGGCGCTTTTGTAGGCGCCGAAGGCACGTGGCGCTTTGCTAAGCACCGAGGCAGCGAAGGCACGCAGCCATTTGATCGTGCTCGACGGGCTAGGGCGCCTTGCTAGGCGGCGAGGCGGCCAAGGCACGCAGCGCTTTGCCAGGCGCCCAGGGACGCAGCGCTCGGCGAGGGCACGCAGTGCTTTGCCAGGCGCCGAAGGCACTCAGCGCTTTGCCAGGCGCCGAAGGCACGCAGCGCTCTAGCAGGCGGCGAGGGCACACAGTGCTTTGCTAGGCGGCGAGCGGACGTGGAGCTTTGCTAGGCAGCCAAGGCTGAGGACGCTTTGCTAGGCGCTTTGCTAGGCGGCGAAGGCACGAAGCGATTTGGGAGGCGCCGAAGGCACACGGCGCTTTGCTAGGCGGCGAGGGCGAGAAGGCACGCAGCGCTTTCTGAGGCGGCCAGGCGGCCAAGGCACGCGCTGCTTTGCTAGGCGCCGAAGGCACGCAGCGCTTCCTTCGTTTGCGAGGCAGCGAAGAGATGGAGCGCTTTGCTTCTTGGCCAGGCAGCGAACAGGCGCCGTGCTTTGCTTTCTGCCACTCAGCGAATACACGCAGCGCTCTGCTTTTTGGCGAGGCAGTGAACAGATGCAGCGTTTAGTTTGCGAGGCGGCCAAGAGACGCGGCGCTTTGCATGCTGGCGAGGCGGCGAGCAGATCGAGTGCTTTGCTTGTTGGTGAGGCAGCGAAGAGATGCAGCGGTTTGCTTGTTGGCGAGGCAGCGAAGAGATTCAGCAGTCTCCTTGTTTGTGACACAGCGACCATGCACAGTGCTTGCTCTTTGTGCGAGGCAGCGAAGAGATGCAGCACTTTGCTTGTGCACCAGGTGGCGCAGTGGCCTCGCGGATGACTTTTTCGCCTGGAGGCGAAGCGAGGCAGCACTTTGTTAGTTGGCGAGGCAGCGAGGAGACGCAGCAGGCTGCTTGTTTGTGAGACAGCCAACATGCACAGTGGTTAGCTATTGTGCGAGGCAGCGAATGAGGGCAGAGCAAATGGCTTTGTGCGTTCGCCGCCTCGCTGCCTAGCAAAGCGTCGTCTGCCTTGGGCGCCTAGCAAAGCTGCGCGTGCCGTCGCCGTCAAGCAAAGCGCCGTGTTCCTTGGGCGCCTAGCAAAGAAGTGCCTGCGTTCGGCGCCTCGCCGCATCGCAGCCTAGCAAAGCGCTGCGTGCCTTCGGCGGCTGGCAAAGCAGTGCGTGCCTTCGCCGCCTCACACACCGCGTTGTGCCTTCGGCGCCTGGCAAAGCAGCGCGTGCCTTCGCCGCCTGGCCTCCTAAGAAAGCGCTGCGTGCCTTCTCGCCCTCGCCGCCTAGCAAAGCGCCGTGTCCCTTTGCCGCCTCGCCGCCTAGCAAAGCTCCGCGTGCCGTCGCCGCCTACAAAGCGCCGTGTTCCTTCGGCGCCTAGCAAAGCAGCGCGTGCCTTCGCCGCCTAAGAAAGCGCTGCGTGCCTTTTCGCCCTCGCCGCCCAACAAAGCGCCCTGTCCCTTCACCGCCTCCCGAACCGCTTCGTCCCTTCGCCGCCTCGCCGCCTAGCAAAGCGCTGCTTGCCTTCGCCGCCTCACACACCGCTGCGTGCCTTCGCCGCCTCGCCGCTTAGCAAACGCCGTGGGAGCGCCGAAGGGACACGGCGCTTTTGTAGGCGCCGAAGGCACGTGGCGCTTTGCTAAGCACCGAGGCAGCGAAGGCACGCAGCCATTTGATCGTGCTCGACGGGCTAGGGCGCCTTGCTAGGCGGCGAGGCGGCCAAGGCACGCAGCGCTTTGCCAGGCGCCCAGGGACGCAGCGCTCGGCGAGGGCACGCAGTGCTTTGCCAGGCGCCGAAGGCACTCAGCGCTTTGCCAGGCGCCGAAGGCACGCAGCGCTCTAGCAGGCGGCGAGGGCACACAGTGCTTTGCTAGGCGGCGAGCGGACGTGGAGCTTTGCTAGGCAGCCAAGGCTGAGGACGCTTTGCTAGGCGCTTTGCTAGGCGGCGAAGGCACGAAGCGATTTGGGAGGCGGCGAAGGCACACGGCGCTTTGCTAGGCGGCGAGGGCGAGAAGGCACGCAGCGCTTTCTGAGGCGGCGAGGCGGCCAAGGCACGCGCTGCTTTGCTAGGCGCCGAAGGCACGCAGCGCTTCCTTCGTTTGCGAGGCAGCGAAGAGATGGAGCGCTTTGCTTCTTGGCCAGGCAGCGAACAGGCGCCGTGCTTTGCTTTCTGCCACTCAGCGAATACACGCAGCGCTCTGCTTTTTGGCGAGGCAGTGAACAGATGCAGCGTTTAGTTTGCGAGGCGGCCAAGAGACGCGGCGCTTTGCATGCTGGCGAGGCGGCGAGCAGATCGAGTGCTTTGCTTGTTGGTGAGGCAGCGAAGAGATGCAGCGGTTTGCTTGTTGGCGAGGCAGCGAAGAGATTCAGCAGTCTCCTTGTTTGTGACACAGCGACCATGCACAGTGCTTGCTCTTTGTGCGAGGCAGCGAAGAGATGCAGCACTTTGCTTGTGCACCAGGTGGCGCAGTGGCCTCGCGGATGACTTTTTCGCCTGGAGGCGAAGCGAGGCAGCACTTTGTTAGTTGGCGAGGCAGCGAGGAGACGCAGCAGGCTGCTTGTTTGTGAGACAGCCAACATGCACAGTGGTTAGCTATTGTGCGAGGCAGCGAATGAGGGCAGAGCAAATGGCTTTGTGCCTTCGCCGCCTCGCTGCCTAGCAAAGCGTCGTCTGCCTTGGGCGCCTAGCAAAGCTGCGCGTGCCGTCGCCGTCAAGCAAAGCGCCGTGTTCCTTGGGCGCCTAGCAAAGAAGTGCCTGCGTTCGGCGCCTCGCCGCATCGCAGCCTAGCAAAGCGCTGCGTGCCTTCGGCGGCTGGCAAAGCAGTGCGTGCCTTCGCCGCCTCACACACCGCGTTGTGCCTTCGGCGCCTGGCAAAGCAGCGCGTGCCTTCGCCGCCTGGCCTCCTAAGAAAGCGCTGCGTGCCTTCTCGCCCTCGCCGCCTAGCAAAGCGCCGTGTCCCTTTGCCGCCTCGCCGCCTAGCAAAGCTCCGCGTGCCGTCGCCGCCTACAAAGCGCCGTGTTCCTTCGGCGCCTAGCAAAGCAGCGCGTGCCTTCGCCGCCTAAGAAAGCGCTGCGTGCCTTTTCGCCCTCGCCGCCCAACAAAGCGCCCTGTCCCTTCACCGCCTCCCGAACCGCTTCGTCCCTTCGCCGCCTCGCCGCCTAGCAAAGCGCTGCTTGCCTTCGCCGCCTCACACACCGCTGCGTGCCTTCGCCGCCTCGCCGCTTAGCAAACGCCGTGGGAGCGCCGAAGGGACACGGCGCTTTTGTAGGCGCCGAAGGCACGTGGCGCTTTGCTAAGCACCGAGGCAGCGAAGGCACGCAGCCATTTGATCGTGCTCGACGGGCTAGGGCGCCTTGCTAGGCGGCGAGGCGGCCAAGGCACGCAGCGCTTTGCCAGGCGCCCAGGGACGCAGCGCTCGGCGAGGGCACGCAGTGCTTTGCCAGGCGCCGAAGGCACTCAGCGCTTTGCCAGGCGCCGAAGGCACGCAGCGCTCTAGCAGGCGGCGAGGGCACACAGTGCTTTGCTAGGCGGCGAGCGGACGTGGAGCTTTGCTAGGCAGCCAAGGCTGAGGACGCTTTGCTAGGCGCTTTGCTAGGCGGCGAAGGCACGAAGCGATTTGGGAGGCGGCGAAGGCACACGGCGCTTTGCTAGGCGGCGAGGGCGAGAAGGCACGCAGCGCTTTCTGAGGCGGCGAGGCGGCCAAGGCACGCGCTGCTTTGCTAGGCGCCGAAGGCACGCAGCGCTTCCTTCGTTTGCGAGGCAGCGAAGAGATGGAGCGCTTTGCTTCTTGGCCAGGCAGCGAACAGGCGCCGTGCTTTGCTTTCTGCCACTCAGCGAATACACGCAGCGCTCTGCTTTTTGGCGAGGCAGTGAACAGATGCAGCGTTTAGTTTGCGAGGCGGCCAAGAGACGCGGCGCTTTGCATGCTGGCGAGGCGGCGAGCAGATCGAGTGCTTTGCTTGTTGGCGAGGCAGCGAAGAGATGCAGCGGTTTGCTTGTTGGCGAGGCAGCGAAGAGATTCAGCAGTCTCCTTGTTTGTGACACAGCGACCATGCACAGTGCTTGCTCTTTGTGCGAGGCAGCGAAGAGATGCAGCACTTTGCTTGTGCACCAGGTGGCGCAGTGGCCTCGCGGATGACTTTTTCGCCTGGAGGCGAAGCGAGGCAGCACTTTGTTAGTTGGCGAGGCAGCGAGGAGACGCAGCAGGCTGCTTGTTTGTGAGACAGCCAACATGCACAGTGGTTAGCTATTGTGCGAGGCAGCGAATGAGGGCAGAGCAAATGGCTTTGTGCGTTCGCCGCCTCGCTGCCTAGCAAAGCGTCGTCTGCCTTGGGCGCCTAGCAAAGCTGCGCGTGCCGTCGCCGTCAAGCAAAGCGCCGTGTTCCTTGGGCGCCTAGCAAAGAAGTGCCTGCGTTCGGCGCCTCGCCGCATCGCAGCCTAGCAAAGCGCTGCGTGCCTTCGGCGGCTGGCAAAGCAGTGCGTGCCTTCGCCGCCTGGCCTCCTAAGAAAGCGCTGCGTGCCTTCTCGCCCTCGCCGCCTAGCAAAGCGCCGTGTCCCTTCGCCGCCTCGCCGCCTAGCAAAGCTCCGCGTGCCGTCGCCGCCTACAAAGCGCCGTGTTCCTTCGGCGCCTAGCAAAGCAGCGCGTGCCTTGGCCGCCTAAGAAAGCGCTGCGTGCCTTTTCGCCCTCGCCGCCCAACAAAGCGCCCTGTCCCTTCACCGCCTCCCGAACCGCTTCGTCCCTTCGCCGCCTCGCCGCCTAGCAAAGCGCTGCTTGCCTTCGCCGCCTCACACACCGCTGCGTCCCTTCGCCGCCTCGCCGCTTAGCAAACGCCGTGGGAGCGCCGAAGGGACACGGCGCTTTTGTAGGCGCCGAAGGCACGTGGCGCTTTGCTAAGCACCGAGGCAGCGAAGGCACGCAGCCATTTGATCGTGCTCGACGGGCTAGGGCGCCTTGCTAGGCGGCGAGGCGGCCAAGGCACGCAGCGCTTTGCCAGGCGCCCAGGGACGCAGCGCTCGGCGAGGGCACGCAGTGCTTTGCCAGGCGCCGAAGGCACTCAGCGCTTTGCCAGGCGCCGAAGGCACGCAGCGCTCTAGCAGGCGGCGAGGGCACACAGTGCTTTGCTAGGCGGCGAGCGGACGTGGAGCTTTGCTAGGCAGCCAAGGCTGAGGACGCTTTGCTAGGCGCTTTGCTAGGCGGCGAAGGCACGAAGCGATTTGGGAGGCGCCGAAGGCACACGGCGCTTTGCTAGGCGGCGAGGGCGAGAAGGCACGCAGCGCTTTCTGAGGCGGCCAGGCGGCCAAGGCACGCGCTGCTTTGCTAGGCGCCGAAGGCACGCAGCGCTTCCTTCGTTTGCGAGGCAGCGAAGAGATGGAGCGCTTTGCTTCTTGGCCAGGCAGCGAACAGGCGCCGTGCTTTGCTTTCTGCCACTCAGCGAATACACGCAGCGCTCTGCTTTTTGGCGAGGCAGTGAACAGATGCAGCGTTTAGTTTGCGAGGCGGCCAAGAGACGCGGCGCTTTGCATGCTGGCGAGGCGGCGAGCAGATCGAGTGCTTTGCTTGTTGGCGAGGCAGCGAAGAGATTCAGCAGTCTCCTTGTTTGTGACACAGCGACCATGCACAGTGCTTGCGCATTGTGCGAGGCAGCGAAGAGATGCAGCACTTTGCTTGTGCACCAGGTGGCGCAGTGGCATCGCGGATGACTTTTTCGCCTGGAGGCGAAGCGAGGCAGCACTTTGTTAGTTGGCGAGGCAGCGAGGAGACGCAGCAGGCTGCTTGTTTGTGAGACAGCCAACATGCACAGTGGTTAGCTATTGTGCAAGGCAGCGAATGAGAGCAGAGCAAATGGCTTTGTGCGTTCGCCGCCTCGCTGCCTAGCAAAGCGTCGTCTGCCTTGGGCGCCTAGCAAAGCTGCGCGTGCCGTCGCCGTCAAGCAAAGCGCCGTGTTCCTTGGGCGCCTAGCAAAGAAGTGCCTGCGTTCGGCGCCTCGCCGCATCGCAGCCTAGCAAAGCGCTGCGTGCCTTCGGCGGCTGGCAAAGCAGTGCGTGCCTTCGCCGCCTCACACACCGCGTTGTGCCTTCGGCGCCTGGCAAAGCAGCGCGTGCCTTCGCCGCCTGGCCTCCTAAGAAAGCGCTGCGTGCCTTCTCGCCCTCGCTGCCTAGCAAAGCGCCGTGTCCCTTCGCCGCCTCGCCGCCTAGCAAAGCTCCGCGTGCCGTCGCCGCCTACAAAGCGCCGTGTTCCTTCGGCGCCTAGCAAAGCAGCGCGTGCCTTCGCCGCCTAAGAAAGCGCTGCGTGCCTTTTCGCCCTCGCCGCCCAACAAAGCGCCCTGTCCCTTCACCGCCTCCCGAACCGCTTCGTCCCTTCGCCGCCTCGCCGCCTAGCAAAGCGCTGCTTGCCTTCGCCGCCTCACACACCGCTGCGTCCCTTCGCCGCCTCGCCGCTTAGCAAACGCCGTGGGAGCGCCGAAGGGACACGGCGCTTTTGTAGGCGCCGAAGGCACGTGGCGCTTTGCTAAGCACCGAGGCAGCGAAGGCACGCAGCCATTTGATCGTGGTCGACGGGCTCGGGCGCCTTGCTAGGCGGCGAGGCGGCCAAGGCACGCAGCGCTTTGCCAGGCGCCCAGGGACGCAGCGCTCGGCGAGGGCACGCAGTGCTTTGCCAGGCGCCGAAGGCACTCAGCGCTTTGCCAGGCGCCGAAGGCACGCAGCGCTCTAGCAGGCGGCGAGGGCACACAGTGCTTTGCTAGGCGGCGAGCGGACGTGCAGCTTTGCTAGGCAGCCAAGGCTGAGGACGCTTTGCTAGGCGCTTTGCTAGGCGGCGAAGGCACGAAGCGATTTGGGAGGCGGCGAAGGCACACGGCGCTTTGCTAGGCGGCGAGGGCGAGAAGGCACGCAGCGCTTTCTGAGGCGGCGAGGCGGCCAAGGCACGCGCTGCTTTGCTAGGCGCCGAAGGCACGCAGCGCTTCCTTCGTTTGCGAGGCAGCGAAGAGATGGAGCGCTTTGCTTCTTGGCCAGGCAGCGAACAGGCGCCGTGCTTTGCTTTCTGCCACTCAGCGAATACACGCAGCGCTCTGCTTTTTGGCGAGGCAGTGAACAGATGCAGCGTTTAGTTTGCGAGGCGGCCAAGAGACGCGGCGCTTTGCATGCTGGCGAGGCGGCGAGCAGATCGAGTGCTTTGCTTGTTGGCGAGGCAGCGAAGAGATTCAGCAGTCTCCTTGTTTGTGACACAGCGACCATGCACAGTGCTTGCGCATTGTGCGAGGCAGCGAAGAGATGCAGCACTTTGCTTGTGCACCAGGTGGCGCAGTGGCCTCGCGGATGACATTTCGCCTGGAGGCGAAGCGAGGCAGCACTTTGTTAGTTGGCGAGGCAGCGAGGAGACGCAGCAGGCTGCTTGTTTGTGAGACAGCCAACATGCACAGTGGTTAGCTATTGTGCGAGGCAGCGAATGAGGGCAGAGCAAATGGCTTTGTGCGTTCGCCGCCTCGCTGCCTAGCAAAGCGTCGTCTGCCTTGGGCGCCTAGCAAAGCTGCGCGTGCCGTCGCCGTCAAGCAAAGCGCCGTGTTCCTTGGGCGCCTAGCAAAGAAGTGCCTGCGTTCGGCGCCTCGCCGCATCGCAGCCTAGCAAAGCGCTGCGTGCCTTCGGCGGCTGGCAAAGCAGTGCGTGCCTTCGCCGCCTCACACACCGCGTTGTGCCTTCGGCGCCTGGCAAAGCAGCGCGTGCCTTCGCCGCCTGGCCTCCTAAGAAAGCGCTGCGTGCCTTCTCGCCCTCGCCGCCTAGCAAAGCGCCGTGTCCCTTCGCCGCCTCGCCGCCTAGCAAAGCTCCGCGTGCCGTCGCCGCCTACAAAGCGCCGTGTTCCTTGGGCGCCTAGCAAAGCAGCGCGTGCCTTCGCCGCCTAAGAAAGCGCTGCGTGCCTTTTCGCCCTCGCCGCCCAACAAAGCGCCCTGTCCCTTCACCGCCTCCCGAACCGCTTCGTCCCTTCGCCGCCTCGCCGCCTAGCAAAGCGCTGCTTGCCTTCGCCGCCTCACACACCGCTGCGTGCCTTCGCCGCCTCGCCGCTTAGCAAACGCCGTGGGAGCGCCGAAGGGACACGGCGCTTTTGTAGGCGCCGAAGGCACGTGGCGCTTTGCTAAGCACCGAGGCAGCGAAGGCACGCAGCCATTTGATCGTGCTCGACGGGCTCGGGCGCCTTGCTAGGCGGCGAGGCGGCCAAGGCACGCAGCGCTTTGCCAGGCGCCCAGGGACGCAGCGCTCGGCGAGGGCACGCAGTGCTTTGCCAGGCGCCGAAGGCACTCAGCGCTTTGCCAGGCGCCGAAGGCACGCAGCGCTCTAGCAGGCGGCGAGGGCACACAGTGCTTTGCTAGGCGGCGAGCGGACGTGGAGCTTTGCTAGGCAGCCAAGGCTGAGGACGCTTTGCTAGGCGCTTTGCTAGGCGGCGAAGGCACGAAGCGATTTGGGAGGCGGCGAAGGCACACGGCGCTTTGCTAGGCGGCGAGGGCGAGAAGGCACGCAGCGCTTTCTGAGGCGGCGAGGCGGCCAAGGCACGCGCTGCTTTGCTAGGCGCCGAAGGCACGCAGCGCTTCCTTCGTTTGCGAGGCAGCGAAGAGATGGAGCGCTTTGCTTCTTGGCCAGGCAGCGAACAGGCGCCGTGCTTTGCTTTCTGCCACTCAGCGAATACACGCAGCGCTCTGCTTTTTGGCGAGGCAGTGAACAGATGCAGCGTTTAGTTTGCGAGGCGGCCAAGAGACGCGGCGCTTTGCATGCTGGCGAGGCGGCGAGCAGATCGAGTGCTTTGCTTGTTGGCGAGGCAGCGAAGAGATTCAGCAGTCTCCTTGTTTGTGACACAGCGACCATGCACAGTGCTTGCTCTTTGTGCGAGGCAGCGAAGAGATGCAGCACTTTGCTTGTGCACCAGGTGGCGCAGTGGCCTCGCGGATGACTTTTTCGCCTGGAGGCGAAGCGAGGCAGCACTTTGTTAGTTGGCGAGGCAGCGAGGAGACGCAGCAGGCTGCTTGTTTGTGAGACAGCCAACATGCACAGTGGTTAGCTATTGTGCGAGGCAGCGAATGAGGGCAGAGCAAATGGCTTTGTGCGTTCGCCGCCTCGCTGCCTAGCAAAGCGTCGTCTGCCTTGGGCGCCTAGCAAAGCTGCGTGTGCCGTCGCCGTCAAGCAAAGCGCCGTGTTCCTTGGGCGCCTAGCAAAGAAGTGCCTGCGTTCGGCGCCTCGCCGCATCGCAGCCTAGCAAAGCGCTGCGTGCCTTCGGCGGCTGGCAAAGCAGTGCGTGCCTTCGCCGCCTGGCCTCCTAAGAAAGCGCTGCGTGCCTTCTCGCCCTCGCCACCTAGCAAAGCGCCGTGTCCCTTTGCCGCCTCGCCGCCTAGCAAAGCTCCGCGTGCCGTCGCCGCCTACAAAGCGCCGTGTTCCTTCGGCGCCTAGCAAAGCAGCGCGTGCCTTCGCGCCTAAGAAAGCGCTGCGTGCCTTTTCGCCCTCGCCGCCCAACAAAGCGCCCTGTCCCTTCACCGCCTCCCGAACCGCTTCGTCCCTTCGCCGCCTCGCCGCCTAGCAAAGCGCTGCTTGCCTTCGCCGCCTCACACACCGCTGCGTCCCTTCGCCGCCTCGCCGCTTAGCAAACGCCGTGGGAGCGCCGAAGGGACACGGCGCTTTTGTAGGCGCCGAAGGCACGTGGCGCTTTGCTAAGCACCGAGGCAGCGAAGGCACGCAGCCATTTGATCGTGGTCGACGGGCTCGGGCGCCTTGCTAGGCGGCGAGGCGGCCAAGGCACGCAGCGCTTTGCCAGGCGCCCAGGGACGCAGCGCTCGGCGAGGGCACGCAGTGCTTTGCCAGGCGCCGAAGGCACTCAGCGCTTTGCCAGGCGCCGAAGGCACGCAGCGCTCTAGCAGGCGGCGAGGGCACACAGTGCTTTGCTAGGCGGCGAGCGGACGTGGAGCTTTGCTAGGCAGCCAAGGCTGAGGACGCTTTGCTAGGCGCTTTGCTAGGCGGCGAAGGCACGAAGCGATTTGGGAGGCGCCGAAGGCACACGGCGCTTTGCTAGGCGGCAAGGGCGAGAAGGCACGCAGCGCTTTCTGAGGCGGCCAGGCGGCCAAGGCACGCGCTGCTTTGCTAGGCGCCGAAGGCACGCAGCGCTTCCTTCGTTTGCGAGGCAGCGAAGAGATGGAGCGCTTTGCTTCTTGGCCAGGCAGCGAACAGGCGCCGTGCTTTGCTTTCTGCCACTCAGCGAATACACGCAGCGCTCTGCTTTTTGGCGAGGCAGTGAACAGATGCAGCGTTTAGTTTGCGAGGCGGCCAAGAGACGCGGCGCTTTGCATGCTGGCGAGGCGGCGAGCAGATCGAGTGCTTTGCTTGTTGGCGAGGCAGCGAAGAGATGCAGCGGTTTGCTTGTTGGCGAGGCAGCGAAGAGATTCAGCAGTCTCCTTGTTTGTGACACAGCGACCATGCACAGTGCTTGCTCTTTGTGCGAGGCAGCGAAGAGATGCAGCACTTTGCTTGTGCACCAGGTGGCGCAGTGGCCTCGCGGATGACTTTTTCGCCTGGAGGCGAAGCGAGGCAGCACTTTGTTAGTTGGCGAGGCAGCGAGGAGACGCAGCAGGCTGCTTGTTTGTGAGACAGCCAACATGCACAGTGGTTAGCTATTGTGCGAGGCAGCGAATGAGGGCAGAGCAAATGGCTTTGTGCGTTCGCCGCCTCGCTGCCTAGCAAAGCGTCGTCTGCCTTGGGCGCCTAGCAAAGCTGCGCGTGCCGTCGCCGTCAAGCAAAGCGCCGTGTTCCTTGGGCGCCTAGCAAAGAAGTGCCTGCGTTCGGCGCCTCGCCGCATCGCAGCCTAGCAAAGCGCTGCGTGCCTTCGGCGGCTGGCAAAGCAGTGCGTGCCTTCGCCGCCTCACACACCGCGTTGTGCCTTCGGCGCCTGGCAAAGCAGCGCGTGCCTTCGCCGCCTGGCCTCCTAAGAAAGCGCTGCGTGCCTTCTCGCCCTCGCCGCCTAGCAAAGCGTCGTGTCCCTTTGCCGCCTCGCCGCCTAGCAAAGCTCCGCGTGCCGTCGCCGCCTACAAAGCGCCGTGTTCCTTGGGCGCCTAGCAAAGCAACGCGTGCCTTCGCCGCCTAAGAAAGCGCTGCGTGCCTTTTCGCCCTCGCCGCCCAACAAAGTGCCCTGTCCCTTCACCGCCTCCCGAACCGCTTCGTCCCTTCGCCGCCTCGCCGCCTAGCAAAGCGCTGCTTGCCTTCGCCGCCTCACACACCGCTGCGTCCCTTCGCCGCCTCGCCGCTTAGCAAACGCCGTGGGAGCGCCGAAGGGACACGGCGCTTTTGTAGGCGCCGAAGGCACGTGGCGCTTTGCTAAGCACCGAGGCAGCGAAGGCACGCAGCCATTTGATCGTGCTCGACGGGCTCGGGCGCCTTGCTAGGCGGCGAGGCGGCCAAGGCACGCAGCGCTTTGCCAGGCGCCCAGGGACGCAGCGCTCGGCGAGGGCACGCAGTGCTTTGCCAGGCGCCGAAGGCACTCAGCGCTTTGCCAGGCGCCGAAGGCACGCAGCGCTCTAGCAGGCGGCGAGGGCACACAGTGCTTTGCTAGGCGGCGAGCGGACGTGGAGCTTTGCTAGGCAGCCAAGGCTGAGGACGCTTTGCTAGGCGCTTTGCTAGGCGGCGAAGGCACGAAGCGATTTGGGAGGCGGCGAAGGCACACGGCGCTTTGCTAGGCGGCGAGGGCGAGAAGGCACGCAGCGCTTTCTGAGGCGGCCAGGCGGCCAAGGCACGCGCTGCTTTGCTAGGCGCCGAAGGCACGCAGCGCTTCCTTCGTTTGCGAGGCAGCGAAGAGATGGAGCGCTTTGCTTCTTGGCCAGGCAGCGAACAGGCGCCGTGCTTTGCTTTCTGCCACTCAGCGAATACACGCAGCGCTCTGCTTTTTGGCGAGGCAGTGAACAGATGCAGCGTTTAGTTTGCGAGGCGGCCAAGAGACGCGGCGCTTTGCATGCTGGCGAGGCGGCGAGCAGATCGAGTGCTTTGCTTGTTGGCGAGGCAGCGAAGAGATTCAGCAGTCTCCTTGTTTGTGACACAGCGACCATGCACAGTGCTTGCTCTTTGTGCGAGGCAGCGAAGAGATGCAGCACTTTGCTTGTGCACCAGGTGGCGCAGTGGCCTCGCGGATGACTTTTTCGCCTGGAGGCGAAGCGAGGCAGCACTTTGTTAGTTGGCGAGGCAGCGAGGAGACGCAGCAGGCTGCTTGTTTGTGAGACAGCCAACATGCACAGTGGTTAGCTATTGTGCGAGGCAGCGAATGAGGGCAGAGCAAATGGCTTTGTGCGTTCGCCGCCTCGCTGCCTAGCAAAGCGTCGTCTGCCTTGGGCGCCTAGCAAAGCTGCGCGTGCCGTCGCCGTCAAGCAAAGCGCCGTGTTCCTTGGGCGCCTAGCAAAGAAGTGCCTGCGTTCGGCGCCTCGCCGCATCGCAGCCTAGCAAAGCGCTGCGTGCCTTCGGCGGCTGGCAAAGCAGTGCGTGCCTTCGCCGCCTCACACACCGCGTTGTGCCTTCGGCGCCTGGCAAAGCAGCGCGTGCCTTCGCCGCCTGGCCTCCTAAGAAAGCGCTGCGTGCCTTCTCGCCCTCGCCGCCTAGCAAAGCGCCGTGTCCCTTTGCCGCCTCGCCGCCTAGCAAAGCTCCGCGTGCCGTCGCCGCCTACAAAGCGCCGTGTTACTTGGGCGCCTAGCAAAGCAGCGCGTGCCTTCGCCGCCTAAGAAAGCGCTGCGTGCCTTTTCGCCCTCGCCGCCCAACAAAGCGCCCTGTCCCTTCACCGCCTCCCGAACCGCTTCGTCCCTTCGCCGCCTCGCCGCCTAGCAAAGCGCTGCTTGCCTTCGCCGCCTCACACACCGCTGCGTCCCTTCGCCGCCTCGCCGCTTAGCAAACGCCGTGGGAGCGCCGAAGGGACACGGCGCTTTTGTAGGCGCCGAAGGCACGTGGCGCTTTGCTAAGCACCGAGGCAGCGAAGGCACGCAGCCATTTGATCGTGCTCGACGGGCTCGGGCGCCTTGCTAGGCGGCGAGGCGGCCAAGGCACGCAGCGCTTTGCCAGGCGCCCAGGGACGCAGCGCTCGGCGAGGGCACGCAGTGCTTTGCCAGGCGCCGAAGGCACTCAGCGCTTTGCCAGGCGCCGAAGGCACGCAGCGCTCTAGCAGGCGGCGAGGGCACACAGTGCTTTGCTAGGCGGCGAGCGGACGTGGAGCTTTGCTAGGCAGCCAAGGCTGAGGACGCTTTGCTAGGCGCTTTGCTAGGCGGCGAAGGCACGAAGCGATTTGGGAGGCGGCGAAGGCACACGGCGCTTTGCTAGGCGGCGAGGGCGAGAAGGCACGCAGCGCTTTCTGAGGCGGCCAGGCGGCCAAGGCACGCGCTGCTTTGCTAGGCGCCGAAGGCACGCAGCGCTTCCTTCGTTTGCGAGGCAGCGAAGAGATGGAGCGCTTTGCTTCTTGGCCAGGCAGCGAACAGGCGCCGTGCTTTGCTTTCTGCCACTCAGCGAATACACGCAGCGCTCTGCTTTTTGGCGAGGCAGTGAACAGATGCAGCGTTTAGTTTGCGAGGCGGCCAAGAGACGCGGCGCTTTGCATGCTGGCGAGGCGGCGAGCAGATCGAGTGCTTTGCTTGTTGGCGAGGCAGCGAAGAGATTCAGCAGTCTCCTTGTTTGTGACACAGCGACCATGCACAGTGCTTGCTCTTTGTGCGAGGCAGCGAAGAGATGCAGCACTTTGCTTGTGCACCAGGTGGCGCAGTGGCCTCGCGGATGACTTTTTCGCCTGGAGGCGAAGCGAGGCAGCACTTTGTTAGTTGGCGAGGCAGCGAGGAGACGCAGCAGGCTGCTTGTTTGTGAGACAGCCAACATGCACAGTGGTTAGCTATTGTGCGAGGCAGCGAATGAGGGCAGAGCAAATGGCTTTGTGCGTTCGCCGCCTCGCTGCCTAGCAAAGCGTCGTCTGCCTTGGGCGCCTAGCAAAGCTGCGCGTGCCGTCGCCGTCAAGCAAAGCGCCGTGTTCCTTGGGCGCCTAGCAAAGAAGTGCCTGCGTTCGGCGCCTCGCCGCATCGCAGCCTAGCAAAGCGCTGCGTGCCTTCGGCGGCTGGCAAAGCAGTGCGTGCCTTCGCCGCCTCACACACCGCGTTGTGCCTTCGGCGCCTGGCAAAGCAGCGCGTGCCTTCGCCGCCTGGCCTCCTAAGAAAGCGCTGCGTGCCTTCTCGCCCTCGCCGCCTAGCAAAGCGCCGTGTCCCTTTGCCGCCTCGCCGCCTAGCAAAGCTCCGCGTGCCGTCGCCGCCTACAAAGCGCCGTGTTACTTGGGCGCCTAGCAAAGCAGCGCGTGCCTTCGCCGCCTAAGAAAGCGCTGCGTGCCTTTTCGCCCTCGCCGCCCAACAAAGCGCCCTGTCCCTTCACCGCCTCCCGAACCGCTTCGTCCCTTCGCCGCCTCGCCGCCTAGCAAAGCGCTGCTTGCCTTCGCCGCCTCACACACCGCTGCGTCCCTTCGCCGCCTCGCCGCTTAGCAAACGCCGTGGGAGCGCCGAAGGGACACGGCGCTTTTGTAGGCGCCGAAGGCACGTGGCGCTTTGCTAAGCACCGAGGCAGCGAAGGCACGCAGCCATTTGATCGTGCTCGACGGGCTCGGGCGCCTTGCTAGGCGGCGAGGCGGCCAAGGCACGCAGCGCTTTGCCAGGCGCCCAGGGACGCAGCGCTCGGCGAGGGCACGCAGTGCTTTGCCAGGCGCCGAAGGCACTCAGCGCTTTGCCAGGCGCCGAAGGCACGCAGCGCTCTAGCAGGCGGCGAGGGCACACAGTGCTTTGCTAGGCGGCGAGCGGACGTGGAGCTTTGCTAGGCAGCCAAGGCTGAGGACGCTTTGCTAGGCGCTTTGCTAGGCGGCGAAGGCACGAAGCGATTTGGGAGGCGGCGAAGGCACACGGCGCTTTGCTAGGCGGCGAGGGCGAGAAGGCACGCAGCGCTTTCTGAGGCGGCCAGGCGGCCAAGGCACGCGCTGCTTTGCTAGGCGCCGAAGGCACGCAGCGCTTCCTTCGTTTGCGAGGCAGCGAAGAGATGGAGCGCTTTGCTTCTTGGCCAGGCAGCGAACAGGCGCCGTGCTTTGCTTTCTGCCACTCAGCGAATACACGCAGCGCTCTGCTTTTTGGCGAGGCAGTGAACAGATGCAGCGTTTAGTTTGCGAGGCGGCCAAGAGACGCGGCGCTTTGCATGCTGGCGAGGCGGCGAGCAGATCGAGTGCTTTGCTTGTTGGCGAGGCAGCGAAGAGATTCAGCAGTCTCCTTGTTTGTGACACAGCGACCATGCACAGTGCTTGCTCTTTGTGCGAGGCAGCGAAGAGATGCAGCACTTTGCTTGTGCACCAGGTGGCGCAGTGGCCTCGCGGATGACTTTTTCGCCTGGAGGCGAAGCGAGGCAGCACTTTGTTAGTTGGCGAGGCAGCGAGGAGACGCAGCAGGCTGCTTGTTTGTGAGACAGCCAACATGCACAGTGGTTAGCTATTGTGCGAGGCAGCGAATGAGGGCAGAGCAAATGGCTTTGTGCGTTCGCCGCCTCGCTGCCTAGCAAAGCGTCGTCTGCCTTGGGCGCCTAGCAAAGCTGCGCGTGCCGTCGCCGTCAAGCAAAGCGCCGTGTTCCTTGGGCGCCTAGCAAAGAAGTGCCTGCGTTCGGCGCCTCGCCGCATCGCAGCCTAGCAAAGCGCTGCGTGCCTTCGGCGGCTGGCAAAGCAGTGCGTGCCTTCGCCGCCTCACACACCGCGTTGTGCCTTCGGCGCCTGGCAAAGCAGCGCGTGCCTTCGCCGCCTGGCCTCCTAAGAAAGCGCTGCGTGCCTTCTCGCCCTCGCCGCCTAGCAAAGCGCCGTGTCCCTTTGCCGCCTCGCCGCCTAGCAAAGCTCCGCGTGCCGTCGCCGCCTACAAAGCGCCGTGTTCCTTGGGCGCCTAGCAAAGCAGCGCGTGCCTTCGCCGCCTAAGAAAGCGCTGCGTGCCTTTTCGCCCTCGCCGCCCAACAAAGCGCCCTGTCCCTTCACCGCCTCCCGAACCGCTTCGTCCCTTCGCCGCCTCGCCGCCTAGCAAAGCGCTGCTTGCCTTCGCCGCCTCACACACCGCTGCGTGCCTTCGCCGCCTCGCCGCTTAGCAAACGCCGTGGGAGCGCCGAAGGGACACGGCGCTTTTGTAGGCGCCGAAGGCACGTGGCGCTTTGCTAAGCACCGAGGCAGCGAAGGCACGCAGCCATTTGATCGTGCTCGACGGGCTAGGGCGCCTTGCTAGGCGGCGAGGCGGCCAAGGCACGCAGCGCTTTGCCAGGCGCCCAGGGACGCAGCGCTCGGCGAGGGCACGCAGTGCTTTGCCAGGCGCCGAAGGCACTCAGCGCTTTGCCAGGCGCCGAAGGCACGCAGCGCTCTAGCAGGCGGCGAGGGCACACAGTGCTTTGCTAGGCGGCGAGCGGACGTGGAGCTTTGCTAGGCAGCCAAGGCTGAGGACGCTTTGCTAGGCGCTTTGCTAGGCGGCGAAGGCACGAAGCGATTTGGGAGGCGCCGAAGGCACACGGCGCTTTGCTAGGCGGCGAGGGCGAGAAGGCACGCAGCGCTTTCTGAGGCGGCCAGGCGGCCAAGGCACGCGCTGCTTTGCTAGGCGCCGAAGGCACGCAGCGCTTCCTTCGTTTGCGAGGCAGCGAAGAGATGGAGCGCTTTGCTTCTTGGCCAGGCAGCGAACAGGCGCCGTGCTTTGCTTTCTGCCACTCAGCGAATACACGCAGCGCTCTGCTTTTTGGCGAGGCAGTGAACAGATGCAGCGTTTAGTTTGCGAGGCGGCCAAGAGACGCGGCGCTTTGCATGCTGGCGAGGCGGCGAGCAGATCGAGTGCTTTGCTTGTTGGTGAGGCAGCGAAGAGATGCAGCGGTTTGCTTGTTGGCGAGGCAGCGAAGAGATTCAGCAGTCTCCTTGTTTGTGACACAGCGACCATGCACAGTGCTTGCTCTTTGTGCGAGGCAGCGAAGAGATGCAGCACTTTGCTTGTGCACCAGGTGGCGCAGTGGCCTCGCGGATGACTTTTTCGCCTGGAGGCGAAGCGAGGCAGCACTTTGTTAGTTGGCGAGGCAGCGAGGAGACGCAGCAGGCTGCTTGTTTGTGAGACAGCCAACATGCACAGTGGTTAGCTATTGTGCGAGGCAGCGAATGAGGGCAGAGCAAATGGCTTTGTGCGTTCGCCGCCTCGCTGCCTAGCAAAGCGTCGTCTGCCTTGGGCGCCTAGCAAAGCTGCGCGTGCCGTCGCCGTCAAGCAAAGCGCCGTGTTCCTTGGGCGCCTAGCAAAGAAGTGCCTGCGTTCGGCGCCTCGCCGCATCGCAGCCTAGCAAAGCGCTGCGTGCCTTCGGCGGCTGGCAAAGCAGTGCGTGCCTTCGCCGCCTCACACACCGCGTTGTGCCTTCGGCGCCTGGCAAAGCAGCGCGTGCCTTCGCCGCCTGGCCTCCTAAGAAAGCGCTGCGTGCCTTCTCGCCCTCGCCGCCTAGCAAAGCGCCGTGTCCCTTTGCCGCCTCGCCGCCTAGCAAAGCTCCGCGTGCCGTCGCCGCCTACAAAGCGCCGTGTTCCTTGGGCGCCTAGCAAAGCAGCGCGTGCCTTCGCCGCCTAAGAAAGCGCTGCGTGCCTTTTCGCCCTCGCCGCCCAACAAAGCGCCCTGTCCCTTCACCGCCTCCCGAACCGCTTCGTCCCTTCGCCGCCTCGCCGCCTAGCAAAGCGCTGCTTGCCTTCGCCGCCTCACACACCGCTGCGTGCCTTCGCCGCCTCGCCGCTTAGCAAACGCCGTGGGAGCGCCGAAGGGACACGGCGCTTTTGTAGGCGCCGAAGGCACGTGGCGCTTTGCTAAGCACCGAGGCAGCGAAGGCACGCAGCCATTTGATCGTGCTCGACGGGCTAGGGCGCCTTGCTAGGCGGCGAGGCGGCCAAGGCACGCAGCGCTTTGCCAGGCGCCCAGGGACGCAGCGCTCGGCGAGGGCACGCAGTGCTTTGCCAGGCGCCGAAGGCACTCAGCGCTTTGCCAGGCGCCGAAGGCACGCAGCGCTCTAGCAGGCGGCGAGGGCACACAGTGCTTTGCTAGGCGGCGAGCGGACGTGGAGCTTTGCTAGGCAGCCAAGGCTGAGGACGCTTTGCTAGGCGCTTTGCTAGGCGGCGAAGGCACGAAGCGATTTGGGAGGCGGCGAAGGCACACGGCGCTTTGCTAGGCGGCGAGGGCGAGAAGGCACGCAGCGCTTTCTGAGGCGGCCAGGCGGCCAAGGCACGCGCTGCTTTGCTAGGCGCCGAAGGCACGCAGCGCTTCCTTCGTTTGCGAGGCAGCGAAGAGATGGAGCGCTTTGCTTCTTGGCCAGGCAGCGAACAGGCGCCGTGCTTTGCTTTCTGCCACTCAGCGAATACACGCAGCGCTCTGCTTTTTGGCGAGGCAGTGAACAGATGCAGCGTTTAGTTTGCGAGGCGGCCAAGAGACGCGGCGCTTTGCATGCTGGCGAGGCGGCGAGCAGATCGAGTGCTTTGCTTGTTGGTGAGGCAGCGAAGAGATGCAGCGGTTTGCTTGTTGGCGAGGCAGCGAAGAGATTCAGCAGTCTCCTTGTTTGTGACACAGCGACCATGCACAGTGCTTGCTCTTTGTGCGAGGCAGCGAAGAGATGCAGCACTTTGCTTGTGCACCAGGTGGCGCAGTGGCCTCGCGGATGACTTTTTCGCCTGGAGGCGAAGCGAGGCAGCACTTTGTTAGTTGGCGAGGCAGCGAGGAGACGCAGCAGGCTGCTTGTTTGTGAGACAGCCAACATGCACAGTGGTTAGCTATTGTGCGAGGCAGCGAATGAGGGCAGAGCAAATGGCTTTGTGCGTTCGCCGCCTCGCTGCCTAGCAAAGCGTCGTCTGCCTTGGGCGCCTAGCAAAGCTGCGCGTGCCGTCGCCGTCAAGCAAAGCGCCGTGTTCCTTGGGCGCCTAGCAAAGAAGTGCCTGCGTTCGGCGCCTCGCCGCATCGCAGCCTAGCAAAGCGCTGCGTGCCTTCGGCGGCTGGCAAAGCAGTGCGTGCCTTCGCCGCCTCACACACCGCGTTGTGCCTTCGGCGCCTGGCAAAGCAGCGCGTGCCTTCGCCGCCTGGCCTCCTAAGAAAGCGCTGCGTGCCTTCTCGCCCTCGCCGCCTAGCAAAGCGCCGTGTCCCTTTGCCGCCTCGCCGCCTAGCAAAGCTCCGCGTGCCGTCGCCGCCTACAAAGCGCCGTGTTCCTTCGGCGCCTAGCAAAGCAGCGCGTGCCTTCGCCGCCTAAGAAAGCGCTGCGTGCCTTTTCGCCCTCGCCGCCCAACAAAGCGCCCTGTCCCTTCACCGCCTCCCGAACCGCTTCGTCCCTTCGCCGCCTCGCCGCCTAGCAAAGCGCTGCTTGCCTTCGCCGCCTCACACACCGCTGCGTGCCTTCGCCGCCTCGCCGCTTAGCAAACGCCGTGGGAGCGCCGAAGGGACACGGCGCTTTTGTAGGCGCCGAAGGCACGTGGCGCTTTGCTAAGCACCGAGGCAGCGAAGGCACGCAGCCATTTGATCGTGCTCGACGGGCTAGGGCGCCTTGCTAGGCGGCGAGGCGGCCAAGGCACGCAGCGCTTTGCCAGGCGCCCAGGGACGCAGCGCTCGGCGAGGGCACGCAGTGCTTTGCCAGGCGCCGAAGGCACTCAGCGCTTTGCCAGGCGCCGAAGGCACGCAGCGCTCTAGCAGGCGGCGAGGGCACACAGTGCTTTGCTAGGCGGCGAGCGGACGTGGAGCTTTGCTAGGCAGCCAAGGCTGAGGACGCTTTGCTAGGCGCTTTGCTAGGCGGCGAAGGCACGAAGCGATTTGGGAGGCGGCGAAGGCACACGGCGCTTTGCTAGGCGGCGAGGGCGAGAAGGCACGCAGCGCTTTCTGAGGCGGCGAGGCGGCCAAGGCACGCGCTGCTTTGCTAGGCGCCGAAGGCACGCAGCGCTTCCTTCGTTTGCGAGGCAGCGAAGAGATGGAGCGCTTTGCTTCTTGGCCAGGCAGCGAACAGGCGCCGTGCTTTGCTTTCTGCCACTCAGCGAATACACGCAGCGCTCTGCTTTTTGGCGAGGCAGTGAACAGATGCAGCGTTTAGTTTGCGAGGCGGCCAAGAGACGCGGCGCTTTGCATGCTGGCGAGGCGGCGAGCAGATCGAGTGCTTTGCTTGTTGGTGAGGCAGCGAAGAGATGCAGCGGTTTGCTTGTTGGCGAGGCAGCGAAGAGATTCAGCAGTCTCCTTGTTTGTGACACAGCGACCATGCACAGTGCTTGCTCTTTGTGCGAGGCAGCGAAGAGATGCAGCACTTTGCTTGTGCACCAGGTGGCGCAGTGGCCTCGCGGATGACTTTTTCGCCTGGAGGCGAAGCGAGGCAGCACTTTGTTAGTTGGCGAGGCAGCGAGGAGACGCAGCAGGCTGCTTGTTTGTGAGACAGCCAACATGCACAGTGGTTAGCTATTGTGCGAGGCAGCGAATGAGGGCAGAGCAAATGGCTTTGTGCCTTCGCCGCCTCGCTGCCTAGCAAAGCGTCGTCTGCCTTGGGCGCCTAGCAAAGCTGCGCGTGCCGTCGCCGTCAAGCAAAGCGCCGTGTTCCTTGGGCGCCTAGCAAAGAAGTGCCTGCGTTCGGCGCCTCGCCGCATCGCAGCCTAGCAAAGCGCTGCGTGCCTTCGGCGGCTGGCAAAGCAGTGCGTGCCTTCGCCGCCTCACACACCGCGTTGTGCCTTCGGCGCCTGGCAAAGCAGCGCGTGCCTTCGCCGCCTGGCCTCCTAAGAAAGCGCTGCGTGCCTTCTCGCCCTCGCCGCCTAGCAAAGCGCCGTGTCCCTTTGCCGCCTCGCCGCCTAGCAAAGCTCCGCGTGCCGTCGCCGCCTACAAAGCGCCGTGTTCCTTCGGCGCCTAGCAAAGCAGCGCGTGCCTTCGCCGCCTAAGAAAGCGCTGCGTGCCTTTTCGCCCTCGCCGCCCAACAAAGCGCCCTGTCCCTTCACCGCCTCCCGAACCGCTTCGTCCCTTCGCCGCCTCGCCGCCTAGCAAAGCGCTGCTTGCCTTCGCCGCCTCACACACCGCTGCGTGCCTTCGCCGCCTCGCCGCTTAGCAAACGCCGTGGGAGCGCCGAAGGGACACGGCGCTTTTGTAGGCGCCGAAGGCACGTGGCGCTTTGCTAAGCACCGAGGCAGCGAAGGCACGCAGCCATTTGATCGTGCTCGACGGGCTCGGGCGCCTTGCTAGGCGGCGAGGCGGCCAAGGCACGCAGCGCTTTGCCAGGCGCCCAGGGACGCAGCGCTCGGCGAGGGCACGCAGTGCTTTGCCAGGCGCCGAAGGCACTCAGCGCTTTGCCAGGCGCCGAAGGCACGCAGCGCTCTAGCAGGCGGCGAGGGCACACAGTGCTTTGCTAGGCGGCGAGCGGACGTGGAGCTTTGCTAGGCAGCCAAGGCTGAGGACGCTTTGCTAGGCGCTTTGCTAGGCGGCGAAGGCACGAAGCGATTTGGGAGGCGGCGAAGGCACACGGCGCTTTGCTAGGCGGCGAGGGCGAGAAGGCACGCAGCGCTTTCTGAGGCGGCGAGGCGGCCAAGGCACGCGCTGCTTTGCTAGGCGCCGAAGGCACGCAGCGCTTCCTTCGTTTGCGAGGCAGCGAAGAGATGGAGCGCTTTGCTTCTTGGCCAGGCAGCGAACAGGCGCCGTGCTTTGCTTTCTGCCACTCAGCGAATACACGCAGCGCTCTGCTTTTTGGCGAGGCAGTGAACAGATGCAGCGTTTAGTTTGCGAGGCGGCCAAGAGACGCGGCGCTTTGCATGCTGGCGAGGCGGCGAGCAGATCGAGTGCTTTGCTTGTTGGCGAGGCAGCGAAGAGATGCAGCGGTTTGCTTGTTGGCGAGGCAGCGAAGAGATTCAGCAGTCTCCTTGTTTGTGACACAGCGACCATGCACAGTGCTTGCTCTTTGTGCGAGGCAGCGAAGAGATGCAGCACTTTGCTTGTGCACCAGGTGGCGCAGTGGCCTCGCGGATGACTTTTTCGCCTGGAGGCGAAGCGAGGCAGCACTTTGTTAGTTGGCGAGGCAGCGAGGAGACGCAGCAGGCTGCTTGTTTGTGAGACAGCCAACATGCACAGTGGTTAGCTATTGTGCGAGGCAGCGAATGAGGGCAGAGCAAATGGCTTTGTGCGTTCGCCGCCTCGCTGCCTAGCAAAGCGTCGTCTGCCTTGGGCGCCTAGCAAAGCTGCGCGTGCCGTCGCCGTCAAGCAAAGCGCCGTGTTCCTTGGGCGCCTAGCAAAGAAGTGCCTGCGTTCGGCGCCTCGCCGCATCGCAGCCTAGCAAAGCGCTGCGTGCCTTCGGCGGCTGGCAAAGCAGTGCGTGCCTTCGCCGCCTGGCCTCCTAAGAAAGCGCTGCGTGCCTTCTCGCCCTCGCCGCCTAGCAAAGCGCCGTGTCCCTTCGCCGCCTCGCCGCCTAGCAAAGCTCCGCGTGCCGTCGCCGCCTACAAAGCGCCGTGTTCCTTCGGCGCCTAGCAAAGCAGCGCGTGCCTTGGCCGCCTAAGAAAGCGCTGCGTGCCTTTTCGCCCTCGCCGCCCAACAAAGCGCCCTGTCCCTTCACCGCCTCCCGAACCGCTTCGTCCCTTCGCCGCCTCGCCGCCTAGCAAAGCGCTGCTTGCCTTCGCCGCCTCACACACCGCTGCGTCCCTTCGCCGCCTCGCCGCTTAGCAAACGCCGTGGGAGCGCCGAAGGGACACGGCGCTTTTGTAGGCGCCGAAGGCACGTGGCGCTTTGCTAAGCACCGAGGCAGCGAAGGCACGCAGCCATTTGATCGTGCTCGACGGGCTAGGGCGCCTTGCTAGGCGGCGAGGCGGCCAAGGCACGCAGCGCTTTGCCAGGCGCCCAGGGACGCAGCGCTCGGCGAGGGCACGCAGTGCTTTGCCAGGCGCCGAAGGCACTCAGCGCTTTGCCAGGCGCCGAAGGCACGCAGCGCTCTAGCAGGCGGCGAGGGCACACAGTGCTTTGCTAGGCGGCGAGCGGACATGGAGCTTTGCTAGGCAGCCAAGGCTGAGGACGCTTTGCTAGGCGCTTTGCTAGGCGGCGAAGGCACGAAGCGATTTGGGAGGCGCCGAAGGCACACGGCGCTTTGCTAGGCGGCGAGGGCGAGAAGGCACGCAGCGCTTTCTGAGGCGGCCAGGCGGCCAAGGCACGCGCTGCTTTGCTAGGCGCCGAAGGCACGCAGCGCTTCCTTCGTTTGCGAGGCAGCGAAGAGATGGAGCGCTTTGCTTCTTGGCCAGGCAGCGAACAGGCGCCGTGCTTTGCTTTCTGCCACTCAGCGAATACACGCAGCGCTCTGCTTTTTGGCGAGGCAGTGAACAGATGCAGCGTTTAGTTTGCGAGGCGGCCAAGAGACGCGGCGCTTTGCATGCTGGCGAGGCGGCGAGCAGATCGAGTGCTTTGCTTGTTGGCGAGGCAGCGAAGAGATTCAGCAGTCTCCTTGTTTGTGACACAGCGACCATGCACAGTGCTTGCGCATTGTGCGAGGCAGCGAAGAGATGCAGCACTTTGCTTGTGCACCAGGTGGCGCAGTGGCATCGCGGATGACTTTTTCGCCTGGAGGCGAAGCGAGGCAGCACTTTGTTAGTTGGCGAGGCAGCGAGGAGACGCAGCAGGCTGCTTGTTTGTGAGACAGCCAACATGCACAGTGGTTAGCTATTGTGCAAGGCAGCGAATGAGGGCAGAGCAAATGGCTTTGTGCGTTCGCCGCCTCGCTGCCTAGCAAAGCGTCGTCTGCCTTGGGCGCCTAGCAAAGCTGCGCGTGCCGTCGCCGTCAAGCAAAGCGCCGTGTTCCTTGGGCGCCTAGCAAAGAAGTGCCTGCGTTCGGCGCCTCGCCGCATCGCAGCCTAGCAAAGCGCTGCGTGCCTTCGGCGGCTGGCAAAGCAGTGCGTGCCTTCGCCGCCTCACACACCGCGTTGTGCCTTCGGCGCCTGGCAAAGCAGCGCGTGCCTTCGCCGCCTGGCCTCCTAAGAAAGCGCTGCGTGCCTTCTCGCCCTCGCTGCCTAGCAAAGCGCCGTGTCCCTTCGCCGCCTCGCCGCCTAGCAAAGCTCCGCGTGCCGTCGCCGCCTACAAAGCGCCGTGTTCCTTCGGCGCCTAGCAAAGCAGCGCGTGCCTTCGCCGCCTAAGAAAGCGCTGCGTGCCTTTTCGCCCTCGCCGCCCAACAAAGCGCCCTGTCCCTTCACCGCCTCCCGAACCGCTTCGTCCCTTCGCCGCCTCGCCGCCTAGCAAAGCGCTGCTTGCCTTCGCCGCCTCACACACCGCTGCGTCCCTTCGCCGCCTCGCCGCTTAGCAAACGCCGTGGGAGCGCCGAAGGGACACGGCGCTTTTGTAGGCGCCGAAGGCACGTGGCGCTTTGCTAAGCACCGAGGCAGCGAAGGCACGCAGCCATTTGATCGTGGTCGACGGGCTCGGGCGCCTTGCTAGGCGGCGAGGCGGCCAAGGCACGCAGCGCTTTGCCAGGCGCCCAGGGACGCAGCGCTCGGCGAGGGCACGCAGTGCTTTGCCAGGCGCCGAAGGCACTCAGCGCTTTGCCAGGCGCCGAAGGCACGCAGCGCTCTAGCAGGCGGCGAGGGCACACAGTGCTTTGCTAGGCGGCGAGCGGACGTGCAGCTTTGCTAGGCAGCCAAGGCTGAGGACGCTTTGCTAGGCGCTTTGCTAGGCGGCGAAGGCACGAAGCGATTTGGGAGGCGGCGAAGGCACACGGCGCTTTGCTAGGCGGCGAGGGCGAGAAGGCACGCAGCGCTTTCTGAGGCGGCGAGGCGGCCAAGGCACGCGCTGCTTTGCTAGGCGCCGAAGGCACGCAGCGCTTCCTTCGTTTGCGAGGCAGCGAAGAGATGGAGCGCTTTGCTTCTTGGCCAGGCAGCGAACAGGCGCCGTGCTTTGCTTTCTGCCACTCAGCGAATACACGCAGCGCTCTGCTTTTTGGCGAGGCAGTGAACAGATGCAGCGTTTAGTTTGCGAGGCGGCCAAGAGACGCGGCGCTTTGCATGCTGGCGAGGCGGCGAGCAGATCGAGTGCTTTGCTTGTTGGCGAGGCAGCGAAGAGATTCAGCAGTCTCCTTGTTTGTGACACAGCGACCATGCACAGTGCTTGCGCATTGTGCGAGGCAGCGAAGAGATGCAGCACTTTGCTTGTGCACCAGGTGGCGCAGTGGCCTCGCGGATGACATTTCGCCTGGAGGCGAAGCGAGGCAGCACTTTGTTAGTTGGCGAGGCAGCGAGGAGACGCAGCAGGCTGCTTGTTTGTGAGACAGCCAACATGCACAGTGGTTAGCTATTGTGCGAGGCAGCGAATGAGGGCAGAGCAAATGGCTTTGTGCGTTCGCCGCCTCGCTGCCTAGCAAAGCGTCGTCTGCCTTGGGCGCCTAGCAAAGCTGCGCGTGCCGTCGCCGTCAAGCAAAGCGCCGTGTTCCTTGGGCGCCTAGCAAAGAAGTGCCTGCGTTCGGCGCCTCGCCGCATCGCAGCCTAGCAAAGCGCTGCGTGCCTTCGGCGGCTGGCAAAGCAGTGCGTGCCTTCGCCGCCTCACACACCGCGTTGTGCCTTCGGCGCCTGGCAAAGCAGCGCGTGCCTTCGCCGCCTGGCCTCCTAAGAAAGCGCTGCGTGCCTTCTCGCCCTCGCCGCCTAGCAAAGCGCCGTGTCCCTTCGCCGCCTCGCCGCCTAGCAAAGCTCCGCGTGCCGTCGCCGCCTACAAAGCGCCGTGTTCCTTGGGCGCCTAGCAAAGCAGCGCGTGCCTTCGCCGCCTAAGAAAGCGCTGCGTGCCTTTTCGCCCTCGCCGCCCAACAAAGCGCCCTGTCCCTTCACCGCCTCCCGAACCGCTTCGTCCCTTCGCCGCCTCGCCGCCTAGCAAAGCGCTGCTTGCCTTCGCCGCCTCACACACCGCTGCGTGCCTTCGCCGCCTCGCCGCTTAGCAAACGCCGTGGGAGCGCCGAAGGGACACGGCGCTTTTGTAGGCGCCGAAGGCACGTGGCGCTTTGCTAAGCACCGAGGCAGCGAAGGCACGCAGCCATTTGATCGTGCTCGACGGGCTCGGGCGCCTTGCTAGGCGGCGAGGCGGCCAAGGCACGCAGCGCTTTGCCAGGCGCCCAGGGACGCAGCGCTCGGCGAGGGCACGCAGTGCTTTGCCAGGCGCCGAAGGCACTCAGCGCTTTGCCAGGCGCCGAAGGCACGCAGCGCTCTAGCAGGCGGCGAGGGCACACAGTGCTTTGCTAGGCGGCGAGCGGACGTGGAGCTTTGCTAGGCAGCCAAGGCTGAGGACGCTTTGCTAGGCGCTTTGCTAGGCGGCGAAGGCACGAAGCGATTTGGGAGGCGGCGAAGGCACACGGCGCTTTGCTAGGCGGCGAGGGCGAGAAGGCACGCAGCGCTTTCTGAGGCGGCGAGGCGGCCAAGGCACGCGCTGCTTTGCTAGGCGCCGAAGGCACGCAGCGCTTCCTTCGTTTGCGAGGCAGCGAAGAGATGGAGCGCTTTGCTTCTTGGCCAGGCAGCGAACAGGCGCCGTGCTTTGCTTTCTGCCACTCAGCGAATACACGCAGCGCTCTGCTTTTTGGCGAGGCAGTGAACAGATGCAGCGTTTAGTTTGCGAGGCGGCCAAGAGACGCGGCGCTTTGCATGCTGGCGAGGCGGCGAGCAGATCGAGTGCTTTGCTTGTTGGCGAGGCAGCGAAGAGATTCAGCAGTCTCCTTGTTTGTGACACAGCGACCATGCACAGTGCTTGCTCTTTGTGCGAGGCAGCGAAGAGATGCAGCACTTTGCTTGTGCACCAGGTGGCGCAGTGGCCTCGCGGATGACTTTTTCGCCTGGAGGCGAAGCGAGGCAGCACTTTGTTAGTTGGCGAGGCAGCGAGGAGACGCAGCAGGCTGCTTGTTTGTGAGACAGCCAACATGCACAGTGGTTAGCTATTGTGCGAGGCAGCGAATGAGGGCAGAGCAAATGGCTTTGTGCGTTCGCCGCCTCGCTGCCTAGCAAAGCGTCGTCTGCCTTGGGCGCCTAGCAAAGCTGCGTGTGCCGTCGCCGTCAAGCAAAGCGCCGTGTTCCTTGGGCGCCTAGCAAAGAAGTGCCTGCGTTCGGCGCCTCGCCGCATCGCAGCCTAGCAAAGCGCTGCGTGCCTTCGGCGGCTGGCAAAGCAGTGCGTGCCTTCGCCGCCTGGCCTCCTAAGAAAGCGCTGCGTGCCTTCTCGCCCTCGCCACCTAGCAAAGCGCCGTGTCCCTTTGCCGCCTCGCCGCCTAGCAAAGCTCCGCGTGCCGTCGCCGCCTACAAAGCGCCGTGTTCCTTCGGCGCCTAGCAAAGCAGCGCGTGCCTTCGCCGCCTAAGAAAGCGCTGCGTGCCTTTTCGCCCTCGCCGCCCAACAAAGCGCCCTGTCCCTTCACCGCCTCCCGAACCGCTTCGTCCCTTCGCCGCCTCGCCGCCTAGCAAAGCGCTGCTTGCCTTCGCCGCCTCACACACCGCTGCGTCCCTTCGCCGCCTCGCCGCTTAGCAAACGCCGTGGGAGCGCCGAAGGGACACGGCGCTTTTGTAGGCGCCGAAGGCACGTGGCGCTTTGCTAAGCACCGAGGCAGCGAAGGCACGCAGCCATTTGATCGTGGTCGACGGGCTCGGGCGCCTTGCTAGGCGGCGAGGCGGCCAAGGCACGCAGCGCTTTGCCAGGCGCCCAGGGACGCAGCGCTCGGCGAGGGCACGCAGTGCTTTGCCAGGCGCCGAAGGCACTCAGCGCTTTGCCAGGCGCCGAAGGCACGCAGCGCTCTAGCAGGCGGCGAGGGCACACAGTGCTTTGCTAGGCGGCGAGCGGACGTGGAGCTTTGCTAGGCAGCCAAGGCTGAGGACGCTTTGCTAGGCGCTTTGCTAGGCGGCGAAGGCACGAAGCGATTTGGGAGGCGCCGAAGGCACACGGCGCTTTGCTAGGCGGCAAGGGCGAGAAGGCACGCAGCGCTTTCTGAGGCGGCCAGGCGGCCAAGGCACGCGCTGCTTTGCTAGGCGCCGAAGGCACGCAGCGCTTCCTTCGTTTGCGAGGCAGCGAAGAGATGGAGCGCTTTGCTTCTTGGCCAGGCAGCGAACAGGCGCCGTGCTTTGCTTTCTGCCACTCAGCGAATACACGCAGCGCTCTGCTTTTTGGCGAGGCAGTGAACAGATGCAGCGTTTAGTTTGCGAGGCGGCCAAGAGACGCGGCGCTTTGCATGCTGGCGAGGCGGCGAGCAGATCGAGTGCTTTGCTTGTTGGTGAGGCAGCGAAGAGATGCAGCGGTTTGCTTGTTGGCGAGGCAGCGAAGAGATTCAGCAGTCTCCTTGTTTGTGACACAGCGACCATGCACAGTGCTTGCTCTTTGTGCGAGGCAGCGAAGAGATGCAGCACTTTGCTTGTGCACCAGGTGGCGCAGTGGCCTCGCGGATGACTTTTTCGCCTGGAGGCGAAGCGAGGCAGCACTTTGTTAGTTGGCGAGGCAGCGAGGAGACGCAGCAGGCTGCTTGTTTGTGAGACAGCCAACATGCACAGTGGTTAGCTATTGTGCGAGGCAGCGAATGAGGGCAGAGCAAATGGCTTTGTGCGTTCGCCGCCTCGCTGCCTAGCAAAGCGTCGTCTGCCTTGGGCGCCTAGCAAAGCTGCGCGTGCCGTCGCCGTCAAGCAAAGCGCCGTGTTCCTTGGGCGCCTAGCAAAGAAGTGCCTGCGTTCGGCGCCTCGCCGCATCGCAGCCTAGCAAAGCGCTGCGTGCCTTCGGCGGCTGGCAAAGCAGTGCGTGCCTTCGCCGCCTCACACACCGCGTTGTGCCTTCGGCGCCTGGCAAAGCAGCGCGTGCCTTCGCCGCCTGGCCTCCTAAGAAAGCGCTGCGTGCCTTCTCGCCCTCGCCGCTTAGCAAAGCGTCGTGTCCCTTTGCCGCCTCGCCGCCTAGCAAAGCTCCGCGTGCCGTCGCCGCCTACAAAGCGCCGTGTTCCTTGGGCGCCTAGCAAAGCAACGCGTGCCTTCGCCGCCTAAGAAAGCGCTGCGTGCCTTTTCGCCCTCGCCGCCCAACAAAGTGCCCTGTCCCTTCACCGCCTCCCGAACCGCTTCGTCCCTTCGCCGCCTCGCCGCCTAGCAAAGCGCTGCTTGCCTTCGCCGCCTCACACACCGCTGCGTCCCTTCGCCGCCTCGCCGCTTAGCAAACGCCGTGGGAGCGCCGAAGGGACACGGCGCTTTTGTAGGCGCCGAAGGCACGTGGCGCTTTGCTAAGCACCGAGGCAGCGAAGGCACGCAGCCATTTGATCGTGCTCGACGGGCTCGGGCGCCTTGCTAGGCGGCGAGGCGGCCAAGGCACGCAGCGCTTTGCCAGGCGCCCAGGGACGCAGCGCTCGGCGAGGGCACGCAGTGCTTTGCCAGGCGCCGAAGGCACTCAGCGCTTTGCCAGGCGCCGAAGGCACGCAGCGCTCTAGCAGGCGGCGAGGGCACACAGTGCTTTGCTAGGCGGCGAGCGGACGTGGAGCTTTGCTAGGCAGCCAAGGCTGAGGACGCTTTGCTAGGCGCTTTGCTAGGCGGCGAAGGCACGAAGCGATTTGGGAGGCGGCGAAGGCACACGGCGCTTTGCTAGGCGGCGAGGGCGAGAAGGCACGCAGCGCTTTCTGAGGCGGCCAGGCGGCCAAGGCACGCGCTGCTTTGCTAGGCGCCGAAGGCACGCAGCGCTTCCTTCGTTTGCGAGGCAGCGAAGAGATGGAGCGCTTTGCTTCTTGGCCAGGCAGCGAACAGGCGCCGTGCTTTGCTTTCTGCCACTCAGCGAATACACGCAGCGCTCTGCTTTTTGGCGAGGCAGTGAACAGATGCAGCGTTTAGTTTGCGAGGCGGCCAAGAGACGCGGCGCTTTGCATGCTGGCGAGGCGGCGAGCAGATCGAGTGCTTTGCTTGTTGGCGAGGCAGCGAAGAGATTCAGCAGTCTCCTTGTTTGTGACACAGCGACCATGCACAGTGCTTGCTCTTTGTGCGAGGCAGCGAAGAGATGCAGCACTTTGCTTGTGCACCAGGTGGCGCAGTGGCCTCGCGGATGACTTTTTCGCCTGGAGGCGAAGCGAGGCAGCACTTTGTTAGTTGGCGAGGCAGCGAGGAGACGCAGCAGGCTGCTTGTTTGTGAGACAGCCAACATGCACAGTGGTTAGCTATTGTGCGAGGCAGCGAATGAGGGCAGAGCAAATGGCTTTGTGCGTTCGCCGCCTCGCTGCCTAGCAAAGCGTCGTCTGCCTTGGGCGCCTAGCAAAGCTGCGCGTGCCGTCGCCGTCAAGCAAAGCGCCGTGTTCCTTGGGCGCCTAGCAAAGAAGTGCCTGCGTTCGGCGCCTCGCCGCATCGCAGCCTAGCAAAGCGCTGCGTGCCTTCGGCGGCTGGCAAAGCAGTGCGTGCCTTCGCCGCCTCACACACCGCGTTGTGCCTTCGGCGCCTGGCAAAGCAGCGCGTGCCTTCGCCGCCTGGCCTCCTAAGAAAGCGCTGCGTGCCTTCTCGCCCTCGCCGCCTAGCAAAGCGCCGTGTCCCTTTGCCGCCTCGCCGCCTAGCAAAGCTCCGCGTGCCGTCGCCGCCTACAAAGCGCCGTGTTACTTGGGCGCCTAGCAAAGCAGCGCGTGCCTTCGCCGCCTAAGAAAGCGCTGCGTGCCTTTTCGCCCTCGCCGCCCAACAAAGCGCCCTGTCCCTTCACCGCCTCCCGAACCGCTTCGTCCCTTCGCCGCCTCGCCGCCTAGCAAAGCGCTGCTTGCCTTCGCCGCCTCACACACCGCTGCGTCCCTTCGCCGCCTCGCCGCTTAGCAAACGCCGTGGGAGCGCCGAAGGGACACGGCGCTTTTGTAGGCGCCGAAGGCACGTGGCGCTTTGCTAAGCACCGAGGCAGCGAAGGCACGCAGCCATTTGATCGTGCTCGACGGGCTCGGGCGCCTTGCTAGGCGGCGAGGCGGCCAAGGCACGCAGCGCTTTGCCAGGCGCCCAGGGACGCAGCGCTCGGCGAGGGCACGCAGTGCTTTGCCAGGCGCCGAAGGCACTCAGCGCTTTGCCAGGCGCCGAAGGCACGCAGCGCTCTAGCAGGCGGCGAGGGCACACAGTGCTTTGCTAGGCGGCGAGCGGACGTGGAGCTTTGCTAGGCAGCCAAGGCTGAGGACGCTTTGCTAGGCGCTTTGCTAGGCGGCGAAGGCACGAAGCGATTTGGGAGGCGGCGAAGGCACACGGCGCTTTGCTAGGCGGCGAGGGCGAGAAGGCACGCAGCGCTTTCTGAGGCGGCCAGGCGGCCAAGGCACGCGCTGCTTTGCTAGGCGCCGAAGGCACGCAGCGCTTCCTTCGTTTGCGAGGCAGCGAAGAGATGGAGCGCTTTGCTTCTTGGCCAGGCAGCGAACAGGCGCCGTGCTTTGCTTTCTGCCACTCAGCGAATACACGCAGCGCTCTGCTTTTTGGTGAGGCAGTGAACAGATGCAGCGTTTAGTTTGCGAGGCGGCCAAGAGACGCGGCGCTTTGCATGCTGGCGAGGCGGCGAGCAGATCGAGTGCTTTGCTTGTTGGCGAGGCAGCGAAGAGATTCAGCAGTCTCCTTGTTTGTGACACAGCGACCATGCACAGTGCTTGCTCTTTGTGCGAGGCAGCGAAGAGATGCAGCACTTTGCTTGTGCACCAGGTGGCGCAGTGGCCTCGCGGATGACTTTTTCGCCTGGAGGCGAAGCGAGGCAGCACTTTGTTAGTTGGCGAGGCAGCGAGGAGACGCAGCAGGCTGCTTGTTTGTGAGACAGCCAACATGCACAGTGGTTAGCTATTGTGCGAGGCAGCGAATGAGGGCAGAGCAAATGGCTTTGTGCGTTCGCCGCCTCGCTGCCTAGCAAAGCGTCGTCTGCCTTGGGCGCCTAGCAAAGCTGCGCGTGCCGTCGCCGTCAAGCAAAGCGCCGTGTTCCTTGGGCGCCTAGCAAAGAAGTGCCTGCGTTCGGCGCCTCGCCGCATCGCAGCCTAGCAAAGCGCTGCGTGCCTTCGGCGGCTGGCAAAGCAGTGCGTGCCTTCGCCGCCTCACACACCGCGTTGTGCCTTCGGCGCCTGGCAAAGCAGCGCGTGCCTTCGCCGCCTGGCCTCCTAAGAAAGCGCTGCGTGCCTTCTCGCCCTCGCCACCTAGCAAAGCGCCGTGTCCCTTTGCCGCCTCGCCGCCTAGCAAAGCTCCGCGTGCCGTCGCCGCCTACAAAGCGCCGTGTTCCTTCGGCGCCTAGCAAAGCAGCGCGTGCCTTCGCGCCTAAGAAAGCGCTGCGTGCCTTTTCGCCCTCGCCGCCCAACAAAGCGCCCTGTCCCTTCACCGCCTCCCGAACCGCTTCGTCCCTTCGCCGCCTCGCCGCCTAGCAAAGCGCTGCTTGCCTTCGCCGCCTCACACACCGCTGCGTCCCTTCGCCGCCTCGCCGCTTAGCAAACGCCGTGGGAGCGCCGAAGGGACACGGCGCTTTTGTAGGCGCCGAAGGCACGTGGCGCTTTGCTAAGCACCGAGGCAGCGAAGGCACGCAGCCATTTGATCGTGCTCGACGGGCTCGGGCGCCTTGCTAGGCGGCGAGGCGGCCAAGGCACGCAGCGCTTTGCCAGGCGCCCAGGGACGCAGCGCTCGGCGAGGGCACGCAGTGCTTTGCCAGGCGCCGAAGGCACTCAGCGCTTTGCCAGGCGCCGAAGGCACGCAGCGCTCTAGCAGGCGGCGAGGGCACACAGTGCTTTGCTAGGCGGCGAGCGGACGTGGAGCTTTGCTAGGCAGCCAAGGCTGAGGACGCTTTGCTAGGCGCTTTGCTAGGCGGCGAAGGCACGAAGCGATTTGGGAGGCGGCGAAGGCACACGGCGCTTTGCTAGGCGGCGAGGGCGAGAAGGCACGCAGCGCTTTCTGAGGCGGCCAGGCGGCCAAGGCACGCGCTGCTTTGCTAGGCGCCGAAGGCACGCAGCGCTTCCTTCGTTTGCGAGGCAGCGAAGAGATGGAGCGCTTTGCTTCTTGGCCAGGCAGCGAACAGGCGCCGTGCTTTGCTTTCTGCCACTCAGCGAATACACGCAGCGCTCTGCTTTTTGGCGAGGCAGTGAACAGATGCAGCGTTTAGTTTGCGAGGCGGCCAAGAGACGCGGCGCTTTGCATGCTGGCGAGGCGGCGAGCAGATCGAGTGCTTTGCTTGTTGGCGAGGCAGCGAAGAGATTCAGCAGTCTCCTTGTTTGTGACACAGCGACCATGCACAGTGCTTGCTCTTTGTGCGAGGCAGCGAAGAGATGCAGCACTTTGCTTGTGCACCAGGTGGCGCAGTGGCCTCGCGGATGACTTTTTCGCCTGGAGGCGAAGCGAGGCAGCACTTTGTTAGTTGGCGAGGCAGCGAGGAGACGCAGCAGGCTGCTTGTTTGTGAGACAGCCAACATGCACAGTGGTTAGCTATTGTGCGAGGCAGCGAATGAGGGCAGAGCAAATGGCTTTGTGCGTTCGCCGCCTCGCTGCCTAGCAAAGCGTCGTCTGCCTTGGGCGCCTAGCAAAGCTGCGCGTGCCGTCGCCGTCAAGCAAAGCGCCGTGTTCCTTGGGCGCCTAGCAAAGAAGTGCCTGCGTTCGGCGCCTCGCCGCATCGCAGCCTAGCAAAGCGCTGCGTGCCTTCGGCGGCTGGCAAAGCAGTGCGTGCCTTCGCCGCCTCACACACCGCGTTGTGCCTTCGGCGCCTGGCAAAGCAGCGCGTGCCTTCGCCGCCTGGCCTCCTAAGAAAGCGCTGCGTGCCTTCTCGCCCTCGCCACCTAGCAAAGCGCCGTGTCCCTTTGCCGCCTCGCCGCCTAGCAAAGCTCCGCGTGCCGTCGCCGCCTACAAAGCGCCGTGTTCCTTCGGCGCCTAGCAAAGCAGCGCGTGCCTTCGCGCCTAAGAAAGCGCTGCGTGCCTTTTCGCCCTCGCCGCCCAACAAAGCGCCCTGTCCCTTCACCGCCTCCCGAACCGCTTCGTCCCTTCGCCGCCTCGCCGCCTAGCAAAGCGCTGCTTGCCTTCGCCGCCTCACACACCGCTGCGTCCCTTCGCCGCCTCGCCGCTTAGCAAACGCCGTGGGAGCGCCGAAGGGACACGGCGCTTTTGTAGGCGCCGAAGGCACGTGGCGCTTTGCTAAGCACCGAGGCAGCGAAGGCACGCAGCCATTTGATCGTGGTCGACGGGCTCGGGCGCCTTGCTAGGCGGCGAGGCGGCCAAGGCACGCAGCGCTTTGCCAGGCGCCCAGGGACGCAGCGCTCGGCGAGGGCACGCAGTGCTTTGCCAGGCGCCGAAGGCACTCAGCGCTTTGCCAGGCGCCGAAGGCACGCAGCGCTCTAGCAGGCGGCGAGGGCACACAGTGCTTTGCTAGGCGGCGAGCGGACGTGGAGCTTTGCTAGGCAGCCAAGGCTGAGGACGCTTTGCTAGGCGCTTTGCTAGGCGGCGAAGGCACGAAGCGATTTGGGAGGCGCCGAAGGCACACGGCGCTTTGCTAGGCGGCGAGGGCGAGAAGGCACGCAGCGCTTTCTGAGGCGGCGAGGCGGCCAAGGCACGCGCTGCTTTGCTAGGCGCCGAAGGCACGCAGCGCTTCCTTCGTTTGCGAGGCAGCGAAGAGATGGAGCGCTTTGCTTCTTGGCCAGGCAGCGAACAGGCGCCGTGCTTTGCTTTCTGCCACTCAGCGAATACACGCAGCGCTCTGCTTTTTGGCGAGGCAGTGAACAGATGCAGCGTTTAGTTTGCGAGGCGGCCAAGAGACGCGGCGCTTTGCATGCTGGCGAGGCGGCGAGCAGATCGAGTGCTTTGCTTGTTGGCGAGGCAGCGAAGAGATTCAGCAGTCTCCTTGTTTGTGACACAGCGACCATGCACAGTGCTTGCTCTTTGTGCGAGGCAGCGAAGAGATGCAGCACTTTGCTTGTGCACCAGGTGGCGCAGTGGCCTCGCGGATGACTTTTTCGCCTGGAGGCGAAGCGAGGCAGCACTTTGTTAGTTGGCGAGGCAGCGAGGAGACGCAGCAGGCTGCTTGTTTGTGAGACAGCCAACATGCACAGTGGTTAGCTATTGTGCGAGGCAGCGAATGAGGGCAGAGCAAATGGCTTTGTGCGTTCGCCGCCTCGCTGCCTAGCAAAGCGTCGTCTGCCTTGGGCGCCTAGCAAAGCTGCGCGTGCCGTCGCCGTCAAGCAAAGCGCCGTGTTCCTTGGGCGCCTAGCAAAGAAGTGCCTGCGTTCGGCGCCTCGCCGCATCGCAGCCTAGCAAAGCGCTGCGTGCCTTCGGCGGCTGGCAAAGCAGTGCGTGCCTTCGCCGCCTCACACACCGCGTTGTGCCTTCGGCGCCTGGCAAAGCAGCGCGTGCCTTCGCCGCCTGGCCTCCTAAGAAAGCGCTGCGTGCCTTCTCGCCCTCGCCACCTAGCAAAGCGCCGTGTCCCTTCGCCGCCTCGCCGCCTAGCAAAGCTCCGCGTGCCGTCGCCGCCTACAAAGCGCCGTGTTCCTTCGGCGCCTAGCAAAGCAGCGCGTGCCTTCGCGCCTAAGAAAGCGCTGCGTGCCTTTTCGCCCTCGCCGCCCAACAAAGCGCCCTGTCCCTTCACCGCCTCCCGAACCGCTTCGTCCCTTCGCCGCCTCGCCGCCTAGCAAAGCGCTGCTTGCCTTCGCCGCCTCACACACCGCTGCGTCCCTTCGCCGCCTCGCCGCTTAGCAAACGCCGTGGGAGCGCCGAAGGGACACGGCGCTTTTGTAGGCGCCGAAGGCACGTGGCGCTTTGCTAAGCACCGAGGCAGCGAAGGCACGCAGCCATTTGATCGTGGTCGACGGGCTCGGGCGCCTTGCTAGGCGGCGAGGCGGCCAAGGCACGCAGCGCTTTGCCAGGCGCCCAGGGACGCAGCGCTCGGCGAGGGCACGCAGTGCTTTGCCAGGCGCCGAAGGCACTCAGCGCTTTGCCAGGCGCCGAAGGCACGCAGCGCTCTAGCAGGCGGCGAGGGCACACAGTGCTTTGCTAGGCGGCGAGCGGACGTGGAGCTTTGCTAGGCAGCCAAGGCTGAGGACGCTTTGCTAGGCGCTTTGCTAGGCGGCGAAGGCACGAAGCGATTTGGGAGGCGCCGAAGGCACACGGCGCTTTGCTAGGCGGCGAGGGCGAGAAGGCACGCAGCGCTTTCTGAGGCGGCGAGGCGGCCAAGGCACGCGCTGCTTTGCTAGGCGCCGAAGGCACGCAGCGCTTCCTTCGTTTGCGAGGCAGCGAAGAGATGGAGCGCTTTGCTTCTTGGCCAGGCAGCGAACAGGCGCCGTGCTTTGCTTTCTGCCACTCAGCGAATACACGCAGCGCTCTGCTTTTTGGCGAGGCAGTGAACAGATGCAGCGTTTAGTTTGCGAGGCGGCCAAGAGACGCGGCGCTTTGCATGCTGGCGAGGCGGCGAGCAGATCGAGTGCTTTGCTTGTTGGTGAGGCAGCGAAGAGATGCAGCGGCTTGCTTGTTGGCGAGGCAGCGAAGAGATTCAGCAGTCTCCTTGTTTGTGACACAGCGACCATGCACAGTGCTTGCTCTTTGTGCGAGGCAGCGAAGAGATGCAGCACTTTGCTTGTGCACCAGGTGGCGCAGTGGCCTCGCGGATGACTTTTTCGCCTGGAGGCGAAGCGAGGCAGCACTTTGTTAGTTGGCGAGGCAGCGAGGAGACGCAGCAGGCTGCTTGTTTGTGAGACAGCCAACATGCACAGTGGTTAGCTATTGTGCGAGGCAGCGAATGAGGGCAGAGCAAATGGCTTTGTGCGTTCGCCGCCTCGCTGCCTAGCAAAGCGTCGTCTGCCTTGGGCGCCTAGCAAAGCTGCGCGTGCCGTCGCCGTCAAGCAAAGCGCCGTGTTCCTTGGGCGCCTAGCAAAGAAGTGCCTGCGTTCGGCGCCTCGCCGCATCGCAGCCTAGCAAAGCGCTGCGTGCCTTCGGCGGCTGGCAAAGCAGTGCGTGCCTTCGCCGCCTCACACACCGCGTTGTGCCTTCGGCGCCTGGCAAAGCAGCGCGTGCCTTCGCCGCCTGGCCTCCTAAGAAAGCGCTGCGTGCCTTCTCGCCCTCGCCACCTAGCAAAGCGCCGTGTCCCTTCGCCGCCTCGCCGCCTAGCAAAGCTCCGCGTGCCGTCGCCGCCTACAAAGCGCCGTGTTCCTTCGGCGCCTAGCAAAGCAGCGCGTGCCTTCGCGCCTAAGAAAGCGCTGCGTGCCTTTTCGCCCTCGCCGCCCAACAAAGCGCCCTGTCCCTTCACCGCCTCCCGAACCGCTTCGTCCCTTCGCCGCCTCGCCGCCTAGCAAAGCGCTGCTTGCCTTCGCCGCCTCACACACCGCTGCGTCCCTTCGCCGCCTCGCCGCTTAGCAAACGCCGTGGGAGCGCCGAAGGGACACGGCGCTTTTGTAGGCGCCGAAGGCACGTGGCGCTTTGCTAAGCACCGAGGCAGCGAAGGCACGCAGCCATTTGATCGTGCTCGATGGGGTCGGGCGCCTTGCTAGGCGGCGAGGCGGCCAAGGCACGCAGCGCTTTGCCAGGCGCCCAGGGACGCAGCGCTCGGCGAGGGCACGCAGTGCTTTGCCAGGCGCCGAAGGCACTCAGCGCTTTGCCAGGCGCCGAAGGCACGCAGCGCTCTAGCAGGCGGCGAGGGCACACAGTGCTTTGCTAGGCGGCGAGCGGACGTGGAGCTTTGCTAGGCAGCCAAGGCTGAGGACGCTTTGCTAGGCGGCGAAGGCACGAAGCGATTTGGGAGGCGCCGAAGGCACACGGCGCTTTGCTAGGCGGCGAGGGCGAGAAGGCACGCAGCGCTTTCTGAGGCGGCGAGGCGGCCAAGGCACGCGCTGCTTTGCTAGGCGCCGAAGGCACGCAGCGCTTCCTTCGTTTGCGAGGCAGCGAAGAGATGGAGCGCTTTGCTTCTTGGCCAGGCAGCGAACAGGCGCCGTGCTTTGCTTTCTGCCACTCAGCGAATACACGCAGCGCTCTGCTTTTTGGCGAGGCAGTGAACAGATGCAGCGTTTAGTTTGCGAGGCGGCCAAGAGACGCGGCGCTTTGCATGCTGGCGAGGCGGCGAGCAGATCGAGTGCTTTGCTTGTTGGTGAGGCAGCGAAGAGATGCAGCGGCTTGCTTGTTGGCGAGGCAGCGAAGAGATTCAGCAGTCTCCTTGTTTGTGACACAGCGACCATGCACAGTGCTTGCTCTTTGTGCGAGGCAGCGAAGAGATGCAGCACTTTGCTTGTGCACCAGGTGGCGCAGTGGCCTCGCGGATGACTTTTTCGCCTGGAGGCGAAGCGAGGCAGCACTTTGTTAGTTGGCGAGGCAGCGAAGAGACGCAGCAGGCTGCTTGTTTGTGAGACAGCCAACATGCACAGTGGTTAGCTATTGTGCGAGGCAGCGAATGAGGGCAGAGCAAATGGCTTTGTGCGTTCGCCGCCTCGCTGCCTAGCAAAGCGTCGTCTGCCTTGGGCGCCTAGCAAAGCTGCGCGTGCCGTCGCCGTCAAGCAAAGCGCCGTGTTCCTTGGGCGCCTAGCAAAGAAGTGCCTGCGTTCGGCGCCTCGCCGCATCGCAGCCTAGCAAAGCGCTGCGTGCCTTCGGCGGCTGGCAAAGCAGTGCGTGCCTTCGCCGCCTGGCCTCCTAAGAAAGCGCTGCGTGCCTTCTCGCCCTCGCCGCCTAGCAAAGCGCCGTGTCCCTTCGCCGCCTCGCCGCCTAGCAAAGCTCCGCGTGCCGTCGCCGCCTACAAAGCGCCGTGTTCCTTCGGCGCCTAGCAAAGCAGCGCGTGCCTTCGCGCCTAAGAAAGCGCTGCGTGCCTTTTCGCCCTCGCCGCCCAACAAAGCGCCCTGTCCCTTCACCGCCTCCCGAACCGCTTCGTCCCTTCGCCGCCTCGCCGCCTAGCAAAGCGCTGCTTGCCTTCGCCGCCTCACACAGCGCTGCGTGCCTTCGCCGCCTCGCCGCTTAGCAAACGCCGTGGGAGCGCCGAAGGGACACGGCGCTTTTGTAGGCGCCGAAGGCACGTGGCGCTTTGCTAAGCACCGAGGCAGCGAAGGCACGCAGCCATTTGATCGTGCTCGACGGGCTCGGGCGCCTTGCTAGGCGGCGAGGCGGCCAAGGCACGCAGCGCTTTGCCAGGCGCCCAGGGACGCAGCGCTCGGCGAGGGCACGCAGTGCTTTGCCAGGCGCCGAAGGCACTCAGCGCTTTGCCAGGCGCCGAAGGCACGCAGCGCTCTAGCAGGCGGCGAGGGCACACAGTGCTTTGCTAGGCGGCGAGCGGACGTGGAGCTTTGCTAGGCAGCCAAGGCTGAGGACGCTTTGCTAGGCGCTTTGCTAGGCGGCGAAGGCACGAAGCGATTTGGGAGGCGGCGAAGGCACACGGCGCTTTGCTAGGCGGCGAGGGCGAGAAGGCACGCAGCGCTTTCTGAGGCGGCCAGGCAGCCAAGGCACGCGCTGCTTTGCTAGGCGCCGAAGGCACGCAGCACTTCCTTCGTTTGCGAGGCAGCGAAGAGATGGAGCGCTTTGCTTCTTGGCCAGGCAGCGAACAGGCGCCGTGCTTTGCTTTCTGCCACTCAGCGAATACACGCAGCGCTCTGCTTTTTGGCGAGGCAGTGAACAGATGCAGCGTTTAGTTTGCGAGGCGGCCAAGAGACGCGGCGCTTTGCATGCTGGCGAGGCGGCGAGCAGATCGAGTGCTTTGCTTGTTGGTGAGGCAGCGAAGAGATGCAGCGGCTTGCTTGTTGGCGAGGCAGCGAAGAGATTCAGCAGTCTCCTTGTTTGTGACACAGCGACCATGCCCAGTGCTTGCTCTTTGTGCGAGGCAGCGAAGAGATGCAGCACTTTGCTTGTGCACCAGGTGGCGCAGTGGCCTCGCGGATGACTTTTTCGCCTGGAGGCGAAGCGAGGCAGCACTTTGTTAGTTGGCGAGGCAGCGAAGAGACGCAGCAGGCTGCTTGTTTGTGAGACAGCCAACATGCACAGTGGTTAGCTATTGTGCGAGGCAGCGAATGAGGGCAGAGCAAATGGCTTTGTGCGTTCGCCGCCTCGCTGCCTAGCAAAGCGTCGTCTGCCTTGGGCGCCTAGCAAAGCTGCGCGTGCCGTCGCCGTCAAGCAAAGCGCCGTGTTCCTTGGGCGCCTAGCAAAGAAGTGCCTGCGTTCGGCGCCTCGCCGCATCGCAGCCTAGCAAAGCGCTGCGTGCCTTCGGCGGCTGGCAAAGCAGTGCGTGCCTTCGCCGCCTGGCCTCCTAAGAAAGCGCTGCGTGCCTTCTCGCCCTCGCCGCCTAGCAAAGCGCCGTGTCCCTTCGCCGCCTCGCCGCCTAGCAAAGCTCCTCGTGCCGTCGCCGCCTACAAAGCGCCGTGTTCCTTCGGCGCCTAGCAAAGCAGCGCGTGCCTTCGCCGCCTAAGAAAGCGCTGCGTGCCTTTTCGCCCTCGCCGCCCAACAAAGCGCCCTGTCCCTTCACCGCCTCCCGAACCGCTTCGTCCCTTCGCCGCCTCGCCGCCTAGCAAAGCGCTGCTTGCCTTCGCCGCCTCACACACCGCTGCGTCCCTTCGCCGCCTCGCCGCTTAGCAAACGCCGTGGGAGCGCCGAAGGGACACGGCGCTTTTGTAGGCGCCGAAGGCACGTGGCGCTTTGCTAAGCACCGAGGCAGCGAAGGCACGCAGCCATTTGATCATGCTCGACGGGCTCGGGCGCCTTGCTAGGCGGCGAGGCGGCGAAGGCACGCAGCGCTTTGCCAGGCGCCCAGGGACGCAGCGCTCGGCGAGGGCACGCAGTGCTTTGCCAGGCGCCGAAGGCACTCAGCGCTTTGCCAGGCGCCGAAGGCACGCAGCGCTCTAGCAGGCGGCGAGGGCACACAGTGCTTTGCTAGGCGGCGAGCGGACGTGGAGCTTTGCTAGGCAGCCAAGGCTGAGGACGCTTTGCTAGGCGCTTTGCTAGGCGGCGAAGGCACGAAGCGATTTGGGAGGCGCCGAAGGCACACGGCGCTTTGCTAGGCGGCGAGGGCGAGAAGGCACGCAGCGCTTTCTGAGGCGGCGAGGCGGCCAAGGCACGCGCTGCTTTGCTAGGCGCCGAAGGCACGCAGCGCTTCCTTCGTTTGCGAGGCAGCGAAGAGATGGAGCGCTTTGCTTCTTGGCCAGGCAGCGAACAGGCGCCGTGCTTTGCTTTCTGCCACTCAGCGAATACACGCAGCGCTCTGCTTTTTGGCGAGGCAGTGAACAGATGCAGCGTTTAGTTTGCGAGGCGGCCAAGAGACGCGGCGCTTTGCATGCTGGCGAGGCGGCGAGCAGATCGAGTGCTTTGCTTGTTGGCGAGGCAGCGAAGAGATTCAGCAGTCTCCTTGTTTGTGACACAGCGACCATGCACAGTGCTTGCTCTTTGTGCGAGGCAGCGAAGAGATGCAGCACTTTGCTTGTGCACCAGGTGGCGCAGTGGCCTCGCGGATGACTTTTTCGCCTGGAGGCGAAGCGAGGCAGCACTTTGTTAGTTGGCGAGGCAGCGAGGAGACGCAGCAGGCTGCTTGTTTGTGAGACAGCCAACATGCACAGTGGTTAGCTATTGTGCGAGGCAGCGAATGAGGGCAGAGCAAATGGCTTTGTGCGTTCGCCGCCTCGCTGCCTAGCAAAGCGTCGTCTGCCTTGGGCGCCTAGCAAAGCTGCGCGTGCCGTCGCCGTCAAGCAAAGCGCCGTGTTCCTTGGGCGCCTAGCAAAGAAGTGCCTGCGTTCGGCGCCTCGCCGCATCGCAGCCTAGCAAAGCGCTGCGTGCCTTCGGCGGCTGGCAAAGCAGTGCGTGCCTTCGCCGCCTCACACACCGCGTTGTGCCTTCGGCGCCTGGCAAAGCAGCGCGTGCCTTCGCCGCCTGGCCTCCTAAGAAAGCGCTGCGTGCCTTCTCGCCCTCGCCACCTAGCAAAGCGCCGTGTCCCTTTGCCGCCTCGCCGCCTAGCAAAGCTCCGCGTGCCGTCGCCGCCTACAAAGCGCCGTGTTCCTTCGGCGCCTAGCAAAGCAGCGCGTGCCTTCGCGCCTAAGAAAGCGCTGCGTGCCTTTTCGCCCTCGCCGCCCAACAAAGCGCCCTGTCCCTTCACCGCCTCCCGAACCGCTTCGTCCCTTCGCCGCCTCGCCGCCTAGCAAAGCGCTGCTTGCCTTCGCCGCCTCACACACCGCTGCGTCCCTTCACCGCCTCGCCGCTTAGCAAACGCCGTGGGAGCGCCGAAGGGACACGGCGCTTTTGTAGGCGCCGAAGGCACGTGGCGCTTTGCTAAGCACCGAGGCAGCGAAGGCACGCAGCCATTTGATCGTGGTCGACGGGCTAGGGCGCCTTGCTAGGCGGCGAGGCGGCCAAGGCACGCAGCGCTTTGCCAGGCGCCCAGGGACGCAGCGCTCGGCGAGGGCACGCAGTGCTTTGCCAGGCGCCGAAGGCACTCAGCGCTTTGCCAGGCGCCGAAGGCACGCAGCGCTCTAGCAGGCGGCGAGGGCACACAGTGCTTTGCTAGGCGGCGAGCGGACGTGGAGCTTTGCTAGGCAGCCAAGGCTGAGGACGCTTTGCTAGGCGCTTTGCTAGGCGGCGAAGGCACGAAGCGATTTGGGAGGCGCCGAAGGCACACGGCGCTTTGCTAGGCGGCGAGGGCGAGAAGGCACGCAGCGCTTTCTGAGGCGGCGAGGCGGCCAAGGCACGCGCTGCTTTGCTAGGCGCCGAAGGCACGCAGCGCTTCCTTCGTTTGCGAGGCAGCGAAGAGATGGAGCGCTTTGCTTCTTGGCCAGGCAGCGAACAGGCGCCGTGCTTTGCTTTCTGCCACTCAGCGAATACACGCAGCGCTCTGCTTTTTGGCGAGGCAGTGAACAGATGCAGCGTTTAGTTTGCGAGGCGGCCAAGAGACGCGGCGCTTTGCATGCTGGCGAGGCGGCGAGCAGATCGAGTGCTTTGCTTGTTGGCGAGGCAGCGAAGAGATTCAGCAGTCTCCTTGTTTGTGACACAGCGACCATGCACAGTGCTTGCGCGTTGTGCGAGGCAGCGAAGAGATGCAGCACTTTGCTTGTGCACCAGGTGGCGCAGTGGCATCGCGGATGACTTTTTCGCCTGGAGGCGAAGCGAGGCAGCACTTTGTTAGTTGGCGAGGCAGCGAGGAGACGCAGCAGGCTGCTTGTTTGTGAGACAGCCAACATGCACAGTGGTTAGCTATTGTGCGAGGCAGCGAATGAGGGCAGAGCAAATGGCTTTGTGCGTTCGCCGCCTCGCTGCCTAGCAAAGCGTCGTCTGCCTTGGGCGCCTAGCAAAGCTGCGCGTGCCGTCGCCGTCAAGCAAAGCGCCGTGTTCCTTGGGCGCCTAGCAAAGAAGTGCCTGCGTTCGGCGCCTCGCCGCATCGCAGCCTAGCAAAGCGCTGCGTGCCTTCGGCGGCTGGCAAAGCAGTGCGTGCCTTCGCCGCCTCACACACCGCGTTGTGCCTTCGGCGCCTGGCAAAGCAGCGCGTGCCTTCGCCGCCTGGCCTCCTAAGAAAGCGCTGCGTGCCTTCTCGCCCTCGCCGCCTAGCAAAGCGCCGTGTCCCTTCGCCGCCTCGCCGCCTAGCAAAGCTCCGCGTGCCGTCGCCGCCTACAAAGCGCCGTGTTCCTTGGGCGCCTAGCAAAGCAGCGCGTGCCTTCGCCGCCTAAGAAAGCGCTGCGTGCCTTTTCGCCCTCGCCGCCCAACAAAGCGCCCTGTCCCTTCACCGCCTCCCGAACCGCTTCGTCCCTTCGCCGCCTCGCCGCCTAGCAAAGCGCTGCTTGCCTTCGCCGCCTCACACACCGCTGCGTGCCTTCGCCGCCTCGCCGCTTAGCAAACGCCGTGGGAGCGCCGAAGGGACACGGCGCTTTTGTAGGCGCCGAAGGCACGTGGCGCTTTGCTAAGCACCGAGGCAGCGAAGGCACGCAGCCATTTGATCGTGCTCGACGGGCTAGGGCGCCTTGCTAGGCGGCGAGGCGGCCAAGGCACGCAGCGCTTTGCCAGGCGCCCAGGGACGCAGCGCTCGGCGAGGGCACGCAGTGCTTTGCCAGGCGCCGAAGGCACTCAGCGCTTTGCCAGGCGCCGAAGGCACGCAGCGCTCTAGCAGGCGGCGAGGGCACACAGTGCTTTGCTAGGCGGCGAGCGGACGTGGAGCTTTGCTAGGCAGCCAAGGCTGAGGACGCTTTGCTAGGCGCTTTGCTAGGCGGCGAAGGCACGAAGCGATTTGGGAGGCGGCGAAGGCACACGGCGCTTTGCTAGGCGGCGAGGGCGAGAAGGCACGCAGCGCTTTCTGAGGCGGCCAGGCGGCCAAGGCACGCGCTGCTTTGCTAGGCGCCGAAGGCACGCAGCGCTTCCTTCGTTTGCGAGGCAGCGAAGAGATGGAGCGCTTTGCTTCTTGGCCAGGCAGCGAACAGGCGCCGTGCTTTGCTTTCTGCCACTCAGCGAATACACGCAGCGCTCTGCTTTTTGGCGAGGCAGTGAACAGATGCAGCGTTTAGTTTGCGAGGCGGCCAAGAGACGCGGCGCTTTGCATGCTGGCGAGGCGGCGAGCAGATCGAGTGCTTTGCTTGTTGGCGAGGCAGCGAAGAGATTCAGCAGTCTCCTTGTTTGTGACACAGCGACCATGCACAGTGCTTGCTCTTTGTGCGAGGCAGCGAAGAGATGCAGCACTTTGCTTGTGCACCAGGTGGCGCAGTGGCCTCGCGGATGACTTTTTCGCCTGGAGGCGAAGCGAGGCAGCACTTTGTTAGTTGGCGAGGCAGCGAGGAGACGCAGCAGGCTGCTTGTTTGTGAGACAGCCAACATGCACAGTGGTTAGCTATTGTGCGAGGCAGCGAATGAGGGCAGAGCAAATGGCTTTGTGCGTTCGCCGCCTCGCTGCCTAGCAAAGCGTCGTCTGCCTTGGGCGCCTAGCAAAGCTGCGCGTGCCGTCGCCGTCAAGCAAAGCGCCGTGTTCCTTGGGCGCCTAGCAAAGAAGTGCCTGCGTTCGGCGCCTCGCCGCATCGCAGCCTAGCAAAGCGCTGCGTGCCTTCGGCGGCTGGCAAAGCAGTGCGTGCCTTCGCCGCCTCACACACCGCGTTGTGCCTTCGGCGCCTGGCAAAGCAGCGCGTGCCTTCGCCGCCTGGCCTCCTAAGAAAGCGCTGCGTGCCTTCTCGCCCTCGCCGCCTAGCAAAGCGCCGTGTCCCTTTGCCGCCTCGCCGCCTAGCAAAGCTCCGCGTGCCGTCGCCGCCTACAAAGCGCCGTGTTCCTTCGGCGCCTAGCAAAGCAGCGCGTGCCTTCGCGCCTAAGAAAGCGCTGCGTGCCTTTTCGCCCTCGCCGCCCAACAAAGCGCCCTGTCCCTTCACCGCCTCCCGAACCGCTTCGTCCCTTCGCCGCCTCGCCGCCTAGCAAAGCGCTGCTTGCCTTCGCCGCCTCACACAGCGCTGCGTGCCTTCGCCGCCTCGCCGCTTAGCAAACGCCGTGGGAGCGCCGAAGGGACACGGCGCTTTTGTAGGCGCCGAAGGCACGTGGCGCTTTGCTAAGCACCGAGGCAGCGAAGGCACGCAGCCATTTGATCGTGCTCGACGGGCTCGGGCGCCTTGCTAGGCGGCGAGGCGGCCAAGGCACGCAGCGCTTTGCCAGGCGCCCAGGGACGCAGCGCTCGGCGAGGGCACGCAGTGCTTTGCCAGGCGCCGAAGGCACTCAGCGCTTTGCCAGGCGCCGAAGGCACGCAGCGCTCTAGCAGGCGGCGAGGGCACACAGTGCTTTGCTAGGCGGCGAGCGGACGTGGAGCTTTGCTAGGCAGCCAAGGCTGAGGACGCTTTGCTAGGCGCTTTGCTAGGCGGCGAAGGCACGAAGCGATTTGGGAGGCGCCGAAGGCACACGGCGCTTTGCTAGGCGGCGAGGGCGAGAAGGCACGCAGCGCTTTCTGAGGCGGCGAGGCGGCCAAGGCACGCGCTGCTTTGCTAGGCGCCGAAGGCACGCAGCGCTTCCTTCGTTTGCGAGGCAGCGAAGAGATGGAGCGCTTTGCTTCTTGGCCAGGCAGCGAACAGGCGCCGTGCTTTGCTTTCTGCCACTCAGCGAATACACGCAGCGCTCTGCTTTTTGGCGAGGCAGTGAACAGATGCAGCGTTTAGTTTGCGAGGCGGCCAAGAGACGCGGCGCTTTGCATGCTGGCGAGGCGGCGAGCAGATCGAGTGCTTTGCTTGTTGGTGAGGCAGCGAAGAGATGCAGCGGTTTGCTTGTTGGCGAGGCAGCGAAGAGATTCAGCAGTCTCCTTGTTTGTGACACAGCGACCATGCACAGTGCTTGCTCTTTGTGCGAGGCAGCGAAGAGATGCAGCACTTTGCTTGTGCACCAGGTGGCGCAGTGGCCTCGCGGATGACTTTTTCGCCTGGAGGCGAAGCGAGGCAGCACTTTGTTAGTTGGCGAGGCAGCGAGGAGACGCAGCAGGCTGCTTGTTTGTGAGACAGCCAACATGCACAGTGGTTAGCTATTGTGCGAGGCAGCGAATGAGGGCAGAGCAAATGGCTTTGTGCGTTCGCCGCCTCGCTGCCTAGCAAAGCGTCGTCTGCCTTGGGCGCCTAGCAAAGCTGCGCGTGCCGTCGCCGTCAAGCAAAGCGCCGTGTTCCTTGGGCGCCTAGCAAAGAAGTGCCTGCGTTCGGCGCCTCGCCGCATCGCAGCCTAGCAAAGCGCTGCGTGCCTTCGGCGGCTGGCAAAGCAGTGCGTGCCTTCGCCGCCTCACACACCGCGTTGTGCCTTCGGCGCCTGGCAAAGCAGCGCGTGCCTTCGCCGCCTGGCCTCCTAAGAAAGCGCTGCGTGCCTTCTCGCCCTCGCCACCTAGCAAAGCGCCGTGTCCCTTTGCCGCCTCGCCGCCTAGCAAAGCTCCGCGTGCCGTCGCCGCCTACAAAGCGCCGTGTTCCTTCGGCGCCTAGCAAAGCAGCGCGTGCCTTCGCGCCTAAGAAAGCGCTGCGTGCCTTTTCGCCCTCGCCGCCCAACAAAGCGCCCTGTCCCTTCACCGCCTCCCGAACCGCTTCGTCCCTTCGCCGCCTCGCCGCCTAGCAAAGCGCTGCTTGCCTTCGCCGCCTCACACACCGCTGCGTGCCTTCGCCGCCTCGCCGCTTAGCAAACGCCGTGGGAGCGCCGAAGGGACACGGCGCTTTTGTAGGCGCCGAAGGCACGTGGCGCTTTGCTAAGCACCGAGGCAGCGAAGGCACGCAGCCATTTGATCGTGGTCGACGGGCTCGGGCGCCTTGCTAGGCGGCGAGGCGGCCAAGGCACGCAGCGCTTTGCCAGGCGCCCAGGGACGCAGCGCTCGGCGAGGGCACGCAGTGCTTTGCCAGGCGCCGAAGGCACTCAGCGCTTTGCCAGGCGCCGAAGGCACGCAGCGCTCTAGCAGGCGGCGAGGGCACACAGTGCTTTGCTAGGCGGCGAGCGGACGTGGAGCTTTGCTAGGCAGCCAAGGCTGAGGACGCTTTGCTAGGCGCTTTGCTAGGCGGCAAAGGCACGAAGCGATTTGGGAGGCGCCGAAGGCACACGGCGCTTTGCTAGGCGGCGAGGGCGAGAAGGCACGCAGCGCTTTCTGAGGCGGCGAGGCGGCCAAGGCACGCGCTGCTTTGCTAGGCGCCGAAGGCACGCAGCGCTTCCTTCGTTTGCGAGGCAGCGAAGAGATGGAGCGCTTTGCTTCTTGGCCAGGCAGCGAACAGGCGCCGTGCTTTGCTTTCTGCCACTCAGCGAATACACGCAGCGCTCTGCTTTTTGGCGAGGCAGTGAACAGATGCAGCGTTTAGTTTGCGAGGCGGCCAAGAGACGCGGCGCTTTGCATGCTGGCGAGGCGGCGAGCAGATCGAGTGCTTTGCTTGTTGGTGAGGCAGCGAAGAGATGCAGCGGTTTGCTTGTTGGCGAGGCAGCGAAGAGATTCAGCAGTCTCCTTGTTTGTGACACAGCGACCATGCACAGTGCTTGCTCTTTGTGCGAGGCAGCGAAGAGATGCAGCACTTTGCTTGTGCACCAGGTGGCGCAGTGGCCTCGCGGATGACTTTTTCGCCTGGAGGCGAAGCGAGGCAGCACTTTGTTAGTTGGCGAGGCAGCGAGGAGACGCAGCAGGCTGCTTGTTTGTGAGACAGCCAACATGCACAGTGGTTAGCTATTGTGCGAGGCAGCGAATGAGGGCAGAGCAAATGGCTTTGTGCGTTCGCCGCCTCGCTGCCTAGCAAAGCGTCGTCTGCCTTGGGCGCCTAGCAAAGCTGCGCGTGCCGTCGCCGTCAAGCAAAGCGCCGTGTTCCTTGGGCGCCTAGCAAAGAAGTGCCTGCGTTCGGCGCCTCGCCGCATCGCAGCCTAGCAAAGCGCTGCGTGCCTTCGGCGGCTGGCAAAGCAGTGCGTGCCTTCGCCGCCTGGCCTCCTAAGAAAGCGCTGCGTGCCTTCTCGCCCTCGCCGCCTAGCAAAGCGCCGTGTCCCTTCGCCGCCTCGCCGCCTAGCAAAGCTCCGCGTGCCGTCGCCGCCTACAAAGCGCCGTGTTCCTTCGGCGCCTAGCAAAGCAGCGCGTGCCTTCGCCGCCTAAGAAAGCGCTGCGTGCCTTTTCGCCCTCGCCGCCCAACAAAGCGCCCTGTCCCTTCACCGCCTCCCGAACCGCTTCGTCCCTTCGCCGCCTCGCCGCCTAGCAAAGCGCTGCTTGCCTTCGCCGCCTCACACACCGCTGCGTCCCTTCGCCGCCTCGCCGCTTAGCAAACGCCGTGGGAGCGCCGAAGGGACACGGCGCTTTTGTAGGCGCCGAAGGCACGTGGCGCTTTGCTAAGCACCGAGGCAGCGAAGGCACGCAGCCATTTGATCGTGCTCGACGGGCTCGGGCGCCTTGCTAGGCGGCGAGGCGGCGAAGGCACGCAGCGCTTTGCCAGGCGCCCAGGGACGCAGCGCTCGGCGAGGGCACGCAGTGCTTTGCCAGGCGCCGAAGGCACTCAGCGCTTTGCCAGGCGCCCAAGGCACGCAGCGCTCTAGCAGGCGGCGAGGGCACACAGTGCTTTGCTAGGCGGCGAGCGGACGTGGAGCTTTGCTAGGCAGCCAAGGCTGAGGACGCTTTGCTAGGCGCTTTGCTAGGCGGCGAAGGCACGAAGCGATTTGGGAGGCGGCGAAGGCACACGGTGCTTTGCTAGGCGGCGAGGGCGAGAAGGCACGCAGCGCTTTCTGAGGCGGCGAGGCGGCCAAGGCACGCGCTGCTTTGCTAGGCGCCGAAGGCACGCAGCGCTTCCTTCGTTTGCGAGGCAGCGAAGAGATGGAGCGCTTTGCTTGTTGGCCAGGCAGCGAACAGGCGCCGTGCTTTGCTTTCTGCCACTCAGCGAATACACGCAGCGCTCTGCTTTTTGGCGAGGCAGTGAACAGATGCAGCGTTTAGTTTGCGAGGCGGCCAAGAGACGCGGCGCTTTGCATGCTGGCGAGGCGGCGAGCAGATCGAGTGCTTTGCTTGTTGGCGAGGCAGCGAAGAGATTCAGCAGTCTCCTTGTTTGTGACACAGCGACCATGCACAGTGCTTGCTCTTTGTGCGAGGCAGCGAAGAGATGCAGCACTTTGCTTGTGCACCAGGTGGCGCAGTGGCCTCGCGGATGACTTTTTCGCCTGGAGGCGAAGCGAGGCAGCACTTTGTTAGTTGGCGAGGCAGCGAGGAGACGCAGCAGGCTGCTTGTTTGTGAGACAGCCAACATGCACAGTGGTTAGCTATTGTGCGAGGCAGCGAATGAGGGCAGAGCAAATGGCTTTGTGCGTTCGCCGCCTCGCTGCCTAGCAAAGCGTCGTCTGCCTTGGGCGCCTAGCAAAGCTGCGCGTGCCGTCGCCGTCAAGCAAAGCGCCGTGTTCCTTGGGCGCCTAGCAAAGAAGTGCCTGCGTTCGGCGCCTCGCCGCATCGCAGCCTAGCAAAGCGCTGCGTGCCTTCGGCGGCTGGCAAAGCAGTGCGTGCCTTCGCCGCCTGGCCTCCTAAGAAAGCGCTGCGTGCCTTCTCGCCCTCGCCGCCTAGCAAAGCGCCGTGTCCCTTCGCCGCCTCGCCGCCTAGCAAAGCTCCGCGTGCCGTCGCCGCCTACAAAGCGCCGTGTTCCTTCGGCGCCTAGCAAAGCAGCGCGTGCCTTCGCCGCCTAAGAAAGCGCTGCGTGCCTTTTCGCCCTCGCCGCCCAACAAAGCGCCCTGTCCCTTCACCGCCTCCCGAACCGCTTCGTCCCTTCGCCGCCTCGCCGCCTAGCAAAGCGCTGCTTGCCTTCGCCGCCTCACACAGCGCTGCGTGCCTTCGCCGCCTCGCCGCTTAGCAAACGCCGTGGGAGCGCCGAAGGGACACGGCGCTTTTGTAGGCGCCGAAGGCACGTGGCGCTTTGCTAAGCACCGAGGCAGCGAAGGCACGCAGCCATTTGATCGTGCTCGACGGGCTCGGGCGCCTTGCTAGGCGGCGAGGCGGCCAAGGCACGCAGCGCTTTGCCAGGCGCCCAGGGACGCAGCGCTCGGCGAGGGCACGCAGTGCTTTGCCAGGCGCCGAAGGCACTCAGCGCTTTGCCAGGCGCCCAAGGCACGCAGCGCTCTAGCAGGCGGCGAGGGCACACAGTGCTTTGCTAGGCGGCGAGCGGACGTGGAGCTTTGCTAGGCAGCCAAGGCTGAGGACGCTTTGCTAGGCGCTTTGCTAGGCGGCGAAGGCACGAAGCGATTTGGGAGGCGGCGAAGGCACACGGCGCTTTGCTAGGCGGCGAGGGCGAGAAGGCACGCAGCGCTTTCTGAGGCGGCCAGGCGGCCAAGGCACGCGCTGCTTTGCTAGGCGCCGAAGGCACGCAGCGCTTCCTTCGTTTGCGAGGCAGCGAAGAGATGGAGCGCTTTGCTTCTTGGCCAGGCAGCGAACAGGCGCCGTGCTTTGCTTTCTGCCACTCAGCGAATACACGCAGCGCTCTGCTTTTTGGCGAGGCAGTGAACAGATGCAGCGTTTAGTTTGCGAGGCGGCCAAGAGACGCGGCGCTTTGCATGCTGGCGAGGCGGCGAGCAGATCGAGTGCTTTGCTTGTTGGCGAGGCAGCGAAGAGATTCAGCAGTCTCCTTGTTTGTGACACAGCGACCATGCACAGTGCTTGCTCTTTGTGCGAGGCAGCGAAGAGATGCAGCACTTTGCTTGTGCACCAGGTGGCGCAGTGGCCTCGCGGATGACTTTTTCGCCTGGAGGCGAAGCGAGGCAGCACTTTGTTAGTTGGCGAGGCAGCGAGGAGACGCAGCAGGCTGCTTGTTTGTGAGACAGCCAACATGCACAGTGGTTAGCTATTGTGCGAGGCAGCGAATGAGGGCAGAGCAAATGGCTTTGTGCGTTCGCCGCCTCGCTGCCTAGCAAAGCGTCGTCTGCCTTGGGCGCCTAGCAAAGCTGCGCGTGCCGTCGCCGTCAAGCAAAGCGCCGTGTTCCTTGGGCGCCTAGCAAAGAAGTGCCTGCGTTCGGCGCCTCGCCGCATCGCAGCCTAGCAAAGCGCTGCGTGCCTTCGGCGGCTGGCAAAGCAGTGCGTGCCTTCGCCGCCTGGCCTCCTAAGAAAGCGCTGCGTGCCTTCTCGCCCTCGCCGCCTAGCAAAGCGCCGTGTCCCTTCGCCGCCTCGCCGCCTAGCAAAGCTCCGCGTGCCGTCGCCGCCTACAAAGCGCCGTGTTCCTTCGGCGCCTAGCAAAGCAGCGCGTGCCTTCGCCGCCTAAGAAAGCGCTGCGTGCCTTTTCGCCCTCGCCGCCCAACAAAGCGCCCTGTCCCTTCACCGCCTCCCGAACCGCTTCGTCCCTTCGCCGCCTCGCCGCCTAGCAAAGCGCTGCTTGCCTTCGCCGCCTCACACACCGCTGCGTCCCTTCGCCGCCTCGCCGCTTAGCAAACGCCGTGGGAGCGCCGAAGGGACACGGCGCTTTTGTAGGCGCCGAAGGCACGTGGCGCTTTGCTAAGCACCGAGGCAGCGAAGGCACGCAGCCATTTGATCGTGGTCGACGGGCTCGGGCGCCTTGCTAGGCGGCGAGGCGGCCAAGGCACGCAGCGCTTTGCCAGGCGCCCAGGGACGCAGCGCTCGGCGAGGGCACGCAGTGCTTTGCCAGGCGCCGAAGGCACTCAGCGCTTTGCCAGGCGCCGAAGGCACGCAGCGCTCTAGCAGGCGGCGAGGGCACACAGTGCTTTGCTAGGCGGCGAGCGGACGTGGAGCTTTGCTAGGCAGCCAAGGCTGAGGACGCTTTGCTAGGCGCTTTGCTAGGCGGCGAAGGCACGAAGCGATTTGGGAGGCGGCGAAGGCACACGGCGCTTTGCTAGGCGGCGAGGGCGAGAAGGCACGCAGCGCTTTCTGAGGCGGCCAGGCGGCCAAGGCACGCGCTGCTTTGCTAGGCGCCGAAGGCACGCAGCGCTTCCTTCGTTTGCGAGGCAGCGAAGAGATGGAGCGCTTTGCTTCTTGGCCAGGCAGCGAACAGGCGCCGTGCTTTGCTTTCTGCCACTCAGCGAATACACGCAGCGCTCTGCTTTTTGGCGAGGCAGTGAACAGATGCAGCGTTTAGTTTGCGAGGCGGCCAAGAGACGCGGCGCTTTGCATGCTGGCGAGGCGGCGAGCAGATCGAGTGCTTTGCTTGTTGGCGAGGCAGCGAAGAGATTCAGCAGTCTCCTTGTTTGTGACACAGCGACCATGCACAGTGCTTGCTCTTTGTGCGAGGCAGCGAAGAGATGCAGCACTTTGCTTGTGCACCAGGTGGCGCAGTGGCCTCGCGGATGACTTTTTCGCCTGGAGGCGAAGCGAGGCAGCACTTTGTTAGTTGGCGAGGCAGCGAGGAGACGCAGCAGGCTGCTTGTTTGTGAGACAGCCAACATGCACAGTGGTTAGCTATTGTGCGAGGCAGCGAATGAGGGCAGAGCAAATGGCTTTGTGCGTTCGCCGCCTCGCTGCCTAGCAAAGCGTCGTCTGCCTTGGGCGCCTAGCAAAGCTGCGCGTGCCGTCGCCGTCAAGCAAAGCGCCGTGTTCCTTGGGCGCCTAGCAAAGAAGTGCCTGCGTTCGGCGCCTCGCCGCATCGCAGCCTAGCAAAGCGCTGCGTGCCTTCGGCGGCTGGCAAAGCAGTGCGTGCCTTCGCCGCCTCACACACCGCGTTGTGCCTTCGGCGCCTGGCAAAGCAGCGCGTGCCTTCGCCGCCTGGCCTCCTAAGAAAGCGCTGCGTGCCTTCTCGCCCTCGCCACCTAGCAAAGCGCCGTGTCCCTTCGCCGCCTCGCCGCCTAGCAAAGCTCCGCGTGCCGTCGCCGCCTACAAAGCGCCGTGTTCCTTCGGCGCCTAGCAAAGCAGCGCGTGCCTTCGCGCCTAAGAAAGCGCTGCGTGCCTTTTCGCCCTCGCCGCCCAACAAAGCGCCCTGTCCCTTCACCGCCTCCCGAACCGCTTCGTCCCTTCGCCGCCTCGCCGCCTAGCAAAGCGCTGCTTGCCTTCGCCGCCTCACACACCGCTGCGTCCCTTCGCCGCCTCGCCGCTTAGCAAACGCCGTGGGAGCGCCGAAGGGACACGGCGCTTTTGTAGGCGCCGAAGGCACGTGGCGCTTTGCTAAGCACCGAGGCAGCGAAGGCACGCAGCCATTTGATCGTGGTCGACGGGCTCGGGCGCCTTGCTAGGCGGCGAGGCGGCCAAGGCACGCAGCGCTTTGCCAGGCGCCCAGGGACGCAGCGCTCGGCGAGGGCACGCAGTGCTTTGCCAGGCGCCGAAGGCACTCAGCGCTTTGCCAGGCGCCGAAGGCACGCAGCGCTCTAGCAGGCGGCGAGGGCACACAGTGCTTTGCTAGGCGGCGAGCGGACGTGGAGCTTTGCTAGGCAGCCAAGGCTGAGGACGCTTTGCTAGGCGCTTTGCTAGGCGGCGAAGGCACGAAGCGATTTGGGAGGCGCCGAAGGCACACGGCGCTTTGCTAGGCGGCGAGGGCGAGAAGGCACGCAGCGCTTTCTGAGGCGGCGAGGCGGCCAAGGCACGCGCTGCTTTGCTAGGCGCCGAAGGCACGCAGCGCTTCCTTCGTTTGCGAGGCAGCGAAGAGATGGAGCGCTTTGCTTCTTGGCCAGGCAGCGAACAGGCGCCGTGCTTTGCTTTCTGCCACTCAGCGAATACACGCAGCGCTCTGCTTTTTGGCGAGGCAGTGAACAGATGCAGCGTTTAGTTTGCGAGGCGGCCAAGAGACGCGGCGCTTTGCATGCTGGCGAGGCGGCGAGCAGATCGAGTGCTTTGCTTGTTGGTGAGGCAGCGAAGAGATGCAGCGGCTTGCTTGTTGGCGAGGCAGCGAAGAGATTCAGCAGTCTCCTTGTTTGTGACACAGCGACCATGCACAGTGCTTGCTCTTTGTGCGAGGCAGCGAAGAGATGCAGCACTTTGCTTGTGCACCAGGTGGCGCAGTGGCCTCGCGGATGACTTTTTCGCCTGGAGGCGAAGCGAGGCAGCACTTTGTTAGTTGGCGAGGCAGCGAGGAGACGCAGCAGGCTGCTTGTTTGTGAGACAGCCAACATGCACAGTGGTTAGCTATTGTGCGAGGCAGCGAATGAGGGCAGAGCAAATGGCTTTGTGCGTTCGCCGCCTCGCTGCCTAGCAAAGCGTCGTCTGCCTTGGGCGCCTAGCAAAGCTGCGCGTGCCGTCGCCGTCAAGCAAAGCGCCGTGTTCCTTGGGCGCCTAGCAAAGAAGTGCCTGCGTTCGGCGCCTCGCCGCATCGCAGCCTAGCAAAGCGCTGCGTGCCTTCGGCGGCTGGCAAAGCAGTGCGTGCCTTCGCCGCCTCACACACCGCGTTGTGCCTTCGGCGCCTGGCAAAGCAGCGCGTGCCTTCGCCGCCTGGCCTCCTAAGAAAGCGCTGCGTGCCTTCTCGCCCTCGCCACCTAGCAAAGCGCCGTGTCCCTTCGCCGCCTCGCCGCCTAGCAAAGCTCCGCGTGCCGTCGCCGCCTACAAAGCGCCGTGTTCCTTCGGCGCCTAGCAAAGCAGCGCGTGCCTTCGCGCCTAAGAAAGCGCTGCGTGCCTTTTCGCCCTCGCCGCCCAACAAAGCGCCCTGTCCCTTCACCGCCTCCCGAACCGCTTCGTCCCTTCGCCGCCTCGCCGCCTAGCAAAGCGCTGCTTGCCTTCGCCGCCTCACACACCGCTGCGTCCCTTCGCCGCCTCGCCGCTTAGCAAACGCCGTGGGAGCGCCGAAGGGACACGGCGCTTTTGTAGGCGCCGAAGGCACGTGGCGCTTTGCTAAGCACCGAGGCAGCGAAGGCACGCAGCCATTTGATCGTGCTCGACGGGGTCGGGCGCCTTGCTAGGCGGCGAGGCGGCCAAGGCACGCAGCGCTTTGCCAGGCGCCCAGGGACGCAGCGCTCGGCGAGGGCACGCAGTGCTTTGCCAGGCGCCGAAGGCACTCAGCGCTTTGCCAGGCGCCGAAGGCACGCAGCGCTCTAGCAGGCGGCGAGGGCACACAGTGCTTTGCTAGGCGGCGAGCGGACGTGGAGCTTTGCTAGGCAGCCAAGGCTGAGGACGCTTTGCTAGGCGGCGAAGGCACGAAGCGATTTGGGAGGCGCCGAAGGCACACGGCGCTTTGCTAGGCGGCGAGGGCGAGAAGGCACGCAGCGCTTTCTGAGGCGGCGAGGCGGCCAAGGCACGCGCTGCTTTGCTAGGCGCCGAAGGCACGCAGCGCTTCCTTCGTTTGCGAGGCAGCGAAGAGATGGAGCGCTTTGCTTCTTGGCCAGGCAGCGAACAGGCGCCGTGCTTTGCTTTCTGCCACTCAGCGAATACACGCAGCGCTCTGCTTTTTGGCGAGGCAGTGAACAGATGCAGCGTTTAGTTTGCGAGGCGGCCAAGAGACGCGGCGCTTTGCATGCTGGCGAGGCGGCGAGCAGATCGAGTGCTTTGCTTGTTGGTGAGGCAGCGAAGAGATGCAGCGGCTTGCTTGTTGGCGAGGCAGCGAAGAGATTCAGCAGTCTCCTTGTTTGTGACACAGCGACCATGCACAGTGCTTGCTCTTTGTGCGAGGCAGCGAAGAGATGCAGCACTTTGCTTGTGCACCAGGTGGCGCAGTGGCCTCGCGGATGACTTTTTCGCCTGGAGGCGAAGCGAGGCAGCACTTTGTTAGTTGGCGAGGCAGCGAAGAGACGCAGCAGGCTGCTTGTTTGTGAGACAGCCAACATGCACAGTGGTTAGCTATTGTGCGAGGCAGCGAATGAGGGCAGAGCAAATGGCTTTGTGCGTTCGCCGCCTCGCTGCCTAGCAAAGCGTCGTCTGCCTTGGGCGCCTAGCAAAGCTGCGCGTGCCGTCGCCGTCAAGCAAAGCGCCGTGTTCCTTGGGCGCCTAGCAAAGAAGTGCCTGCGTTCGGCGCCTCGCCGCATCGCAGCCTAGCAAAGCGCTGCGTGCCTTCGGCGGCTGGCAAAGCAGTGCGTGCCTTCGCCGCCTGGCCTCCTAAGAAAGCGCTGCGTGCCTTCTCGCCCTCGCCGCCTAGCAAAGCGCCGTGTCCCTTCGCCGCCTCGCCGCCTAGCAAAGCTCCGCGTGCCGTCGCCGCCTACAAAGCGCCGTGTTCCTTCGGCGCCTAGCAAAGCAGCGCGTGCCTTCGCCGCCTAAGAAAGCGCTGCGTGCCTTTTCGCCCTCGCCGCCCAACAAAGCGCCCTGTCCCTTCACCGCCTCCCGAACCGCTTCGTCCCTTCGCCGCCTCGCCGCCTAGCAAAGCGCTGCTTGCCTTCGCCGCCTCACACACCGCTGCGTGCCTTCGCCGCCTCGCCGCTTAGCAAACGCCGTGGGAGCGCCGAAGGGACACGGCGCTTTTGTAGGCGCCGAAGGCACGTGGCGCTTTGCTAAGCACCGAGGCAGCGAAGGCACGCAGCCATTTGATCGTGCTCGACGGGCTCGGGCGCCTTGCTAGGCGGCGAGGCGGCCAAGGCACGCAGCGCTTTGCCAGGCGCCCAGGGACGCAGCGCTCGGCGAGGGCACGCAGTGCTTTGCCAGGCGCCGAAGGCACTCAGCGCTTTGCCAGGCGCCGAAGGCACGCAGCGCTCTAGCAGGCGGCGAGGGCACACAGTGCTTTGCTAGGCGGCGAGCGGACGTGGAGCTTTGCTAGGCAGCCAAGGCTGAGGACGCTTTGCTAGGCGCTTTGCTAGGCGGCGAAGGCACGAAGCGATTTGGGAGGCGGCGAAGGCACACGGCGCTTTGCTAGGCGGCGAGGGCGAGAAGGCACGCAGCGCTTTCTGAGGCGGCCAGGCAGCCAAGGCACGCGCTGCTTTGCTAGGCGCCGAAGGCACGCAGCACTTCCTTCGTTTGCGAGGCAGCGAAGAGATGGAGCGCTTTGCTTCTTGGCCAGGCAGCGAACAGGCGCCGTGCTTTGCTTTCTGCCACTCAGCGAATACACGCAGCGCTCTGCTTTTTGGCGAGGCAGTGAACAGATGCAGCGTTTAGTTTGCGAGGCGGCCAAGAGACGCGGCGCTTTGCATGCTGGCGAGGCGGCGAGCAGATCGAGTGCTTTGCTTGTTGGTGAGGCAGCGAAGAGATGCAGCGGCTTGCTTGTTGGCGAGGCAGCGAAGAGATTCAGCAGTCTCCTTGTTTGTGACACAGCGACCATGCACAGTGCTTGCTCTTTGTGCGAGGCAGCGAAGAGATGCAGCACTTTGCTTGTGCACCAGGTGGCGCAGTGGCCTCGCGGATGACTTTTTCGCCTGGAGGCGAAGCGAGGCAGCACTTTGTTAGTTGGCGAGGCAGCGAAGAGACGCAGCAGGCTGCTTGTTTGTGAGACAGCCAACATGCACAGTGGTTAGCTATTGTGCGAGGCAGCGAATGAGGGCAGAGCAAATGGCTTTGTGCGTTCGCCGCCTCGCTGCCTAGCAAAGCGTCGTCTGCCTTGGGCGCCTAGCAAAGCTGCGCGTGCCGTCGCCGTCAAGCAAAGCGCCGTGTTCCTTGGGCGCCTAGCAAAGAAGTGCCTGCGTTCGGCGCCTCGCCGCATCGCAGCCTAGCAAAGCGCTGCGTGCCTTCGGCGGCTGGCAAAGCAGTGCGTGCCTTCGCCGCCTGGCCTCCTAAGAAAGCGCTGCGTGCCTTCTCGCCCTCGCCGCCTAGCAAAGCGCCGTGTCCCTTCGCCGCCTCGCCGCCTAGCAAAGCTCCTCGTGCCGTCGCCGCCTACAAAGCGCCGTGTTCCTTCGGCGCCTAGCAAAGCAGCGCGTGCCTTCGCCGCCTAAGAAAGCGCTGCGTGCCTTTTCGCCCTCGCCGCCCAACAAAGCGCCCTGTCCCTTCACCGCCTCCCGAACCGCTTCGTCCCTTCGCCGCCTCGCCGCCTAGCAAAGCGCTGCTTGCCTTCGCCGCCTCACACAGCGCTGCGTGCCTTCGCCGCCTCGCCGCTTAGCAAACGCCGTGGGAGCGCCGAAGGGACACGGCGCTTTTGTAGGCGCCGAAGGCACGTGGCGCTTTGCTAAGCACCGAGGCAGCGAAGGCACGCAGCCATTTGATCATGCTCGACGGGCTCGGGCGCCTTGCTAGGCGGCGAGGCGGCGAAGGCACGCAGCGCTTTGCCAGGCGCCCAGGGACGCAGCGCTCGGCGAGGGCACGCAGTGCTTTGCCAGGCGCCGAAGGCACTCAGCGCTTTGCCAGGCGCCGAAGGCACGCAGCGCTCTAGCAGGCGGCGAGGGCACACAGTGCTTTGCTAGGCGGCGAGCGGACGTGGAGCTTTGCTAGGCAGCCAAGGCTGAGGACGCTTTGCTAGGCGCTTTGCTAGGCGGCGAAGGCACGAAGCGATTTGGGAGGCGGCGAAGGCACACGGCGCTTTGCTAGGCGGCGAGGGCGAGAAGGCACGCAGCGCTTTCTGAGGCGGCCAGGCGGCCAAGGCACGCGCTGCTTTGCTAGGCGCCGAAGGCACGCAGCGCTTCCTTCGTTTGCGAGGCAGCGAAGAGATGGAGCGCTTTGCTTCTTGGCCAGGCAGCGAACAGGCGCCGTGCTTTGCTTTCTGCCACTCAGCGAATACACGCAGCGCTCTGCTTTTTGGCGAGGCAGTGAACAGATGCAGCGTTTAGTTTGCGAGGCGGCCAAGAGACGCGGCGCTTTGCATGCTGGCGAGGCGGCGAGCAGATCGAGTGCTTTGCTTGTTGGCGAGGCAGCGAAGAGATTCAGCAGTCTCCTTGTTTGTGACACAGCGACCATGCACAGTGCTTGCTCTTTGTGCGAGGCAGCGAAGAGATGCAGCACTTTGCTTGTGCACCAGGTGGCGCAGTGGCCTCGCGGATGACTTTTTCGCCTGGAGGCGAAGCGAGGCAGCACTTTGTTAGTTGGCGAGGCAGCGAGGAGACGCAGCAGGCTGCTTGTTTGTGAGACAGCCAACATGCACAGTGGTTAGCTATTGTGCGAGGCAGCGAATGAGGGCAGAGCAAATGGCTTTGTGCGTTCGCCGCCTCGCTGCCTAGCAAAGCGTCGTCTGCCTTGGGCGCCTAGCAAAGCTGCGCGTGCCGTCGCCGTCAAGCAAAGCGCCGTGTTCCTTGGGCGCCTAGCAAAGAAGTGCCTGCGTTCGGCGCCTCGCCGCATCGCAGCCTAGCAAAGCGCTGCGTGCCTTCGGCGGCTGGCAAAGCAGTGCGTGCCTTCGCCGCCTCACACACCGCGTTGTGCCTTCGGCGCCTGGCAAAGCAGCGCGTGCCTTCGCCGCCTGGCCTCCTAAGAAAGCGCTGCGTGCCTTCTCGCCCTCGCCACCTAGCAAAGCGCCGTGTCCCTTCGCCGCCTCGCCGCCTAGCAAAGCTCCGCGTGCCGTCGCCGCCTACAAAGCGCCGTGTTCCTTCGGCGCCTAGCAAAGCAGCGCGTGCCTTCGCGCCTAAGAAAGCGCTGCGTGCCTTTTCGCCCTCGCCGCCCAACAAAGCGCCCTGTCCCTTCACCGCCTCCCGAACCGCTTCGTCCCTTCGCCGCCTCGCCGCCTAGCAAAGCGCTGCTTGCCTTCGCCGCCTCACACACCGCTGCGTCCCTTCGCCGCCTCGCCGCTTAGCAAACGCCGTGGGAGCGCCGAAGGGACACGGCGCTTTTGTAGGCGCCGAAGGCACGTGGCGCTTTGCTAAGCACCGAGGCAGCGAAGGCACGCAGCCATTTGATCGTGGTCGACGGGCTCGGGCGCCTTGCTAGGCGGCGAGGCGGCCAAGGCACGCAGCGCTTTGCCAGGCGCCCAGGGACGCAGCGCTCGGCGAGGGCACGCAGTGCTTTGCCAGGCGCCGAAGGCACTCAGCGCTTTGCCAGGCGCCGAAGGCACGCAGCGCTCTAGCAGGCGGCGAGGGCACACAGTGCTTTGCTAGGCGGCGAGCGGACGTGGAGCTTTGCTAGGCAGCCAAGGCTGAGGACGCTTTGCTAGGCGCTTTGCTAGGCGGCGAAGGCACGAAGCGATTTGGGAGGCGCCGAAGGCACACGGCGCTTTGCTAGGCGGCGAGGGCGAGAAGGCACGCAGCGCTTTCTGAGGCGGCGAGGCGGCCAAGGCACGCGCTGCTTTGCTAGGCGCCGAAGGCACGCAGCGCTTCCTTCGTTTGCGAGGCAGCGAAGAGATGGAGCGCTTTGCTTCTTGGCCAGGCAGCGAACAGGCGCCGTGCTTTGCTTTCTGCCACTCAGCGAATACACGCAGCGCTCTGCTTTTTGGCGAGGCAGTGAACAGATGCAGCGTTTAGTTTGCGAGGCGGCCAAGAGACGCGGCGCTTTGCATGCTGGCGAGGCGGCGAGCAGATCGAGTGCTTTGCTTGTTGGCGAGGCAGCGAAGAGATTCAGCAGTCTCCTTGTTTGTGACACAGCGACCATGCACAGTGCTTGCGCATTGTGCGAGGCAGCGAAGAGATGCAGCACTTTGCTTGTGCACCAGGTGGCGCAGTGGCCTCGCGGATGACTTTTTCGCCTGGAGGCGAAGCGAGGCAGCACTTTGTTAGTTGGCGAGGCAGCGAGGAGACGCAGCAGGCTGCTTGTTTGTGAGACAGCCAACATGCACAGTGGTTAGCTATTGTGCGAGGCAGCGAATGAGGGCAGAGCAAATGGCTTTGTGCGTTCGCCGCCTCGCTGCCTAGCAAAGCGTCGTCTGCCTTGGGCGCCTAGCAAAGCTGCGCGTGCCGTCGCCGTCAAGCAAAGCGCCGTGTTCCTTGGGCGCCTAGCAAAGAAGTGCCTGCGTTCGGCGCCTCGCCGCATCGCAGCCTAGCAAAGCGCTGCGTGCCTTCGGCGGCTGGCAAAGCAGTGCGTGCCTTCGCCGCCTGGCCTCCTAAGAAAGCGCTGCGTGCCTTCTCGCCCTCGCCGCCTAGCAAAGCGCCGTGTCCCTTCGCCGCCTCGCCGCCTAGCAAAGCTCCGCGTGCCGTCGCCGCCTACAAAGCGCCGTGTTCCTTCGGCGCCTAGCAAAGCAGCGCGTGCCTTCGCCGCCTAAGAAAGCGCTGCGTGCCTTTTCGCCCTCGCCGCCCAACAAAGCGCCCTGTCCCTTCACCGCCTCCCGAACCGCTTCGTCCCTTCGCCGCCTCGCCGCCTAGCAAAGCGCTGCTTGCCTTCGCCGCCTCACACACCGCTGCGTCCCTTCGCCGCCTCGCCGCTTAGCAAACGCCGTGGGAGCGCCGAAGGGACACGGCGCTTTTGTAGGCGCCGAAGGCACGTGGCGCTTTGCTAAGCACCGAGGCAGCGAAGGCACGCAGCCATTTGATCGTGCTCGACGGGCTCGGGCGCCTTGCTAGGCGGCGAGGCGGCCAAGGCACGCAGCGCTTTGCCAGGCGCCCAGGGACGCAGCGCTCGGCGAGGGCACGCAGTGCTTTGCCAGGCGCCGAAGGCACTCAGCGCTTTGCCAGGCGCCGAAGGCACGCAGCGCTCTAGCAGGCGGCGAGGGCACACAGTGCTTTGCTAGGCGGCGAGCGGACGTGGAGCTTTGCTAGGCAGCCAAGGCTGAGGACGCTTTGCTAGGCGCTTTGCTAGGCGGCGAAGGCACGAAGCGATTTGGGAGGCGCCGAAGGCACACGGCGCTTTGCTAGGCGGCGAGGGCGAGAAGGCACGCAGCGCTTTCTGAGGCGGCCAGGCGGCCAAGGCACGCGCTGCTTTGCTAGGCGCCGAAGGCACGCAGCGCTTCCTTCGTTTGCGAGGCAGCGAAGAGATGGAGCGCTTTGCTTCTTGGCCAGGCAGCGAACAGGCGCCGTGCTTTGCTTTCTGCCACTCAGCGAATACACGCAGCGCTCTGCTTTTTGGCGAGGCAGTGAACAGATGCAGCGTTTAGTTTGCGAGGCGGCCAAGAGACGCGGCGCTTTGCATGCTGGCGAGGCGGCGAGCAGATCGAGTGCTTTGCTTGTTGGTGAGGCAGCGAAGAGATGCAGCGGCTTGCTTGTTGGCGAGGCAGCGAAGAGATTCAGCAGTCTCCTTGTTTGTGACACAGCGACCATGCACAGTGCTTGCTCTTTGTGCGAGGCAGCGAAGAGATGCAGCACTTTGCTTGTGCACCAGGTGGCGCAGTGGCCTCGCGGATGACTTTTTCGCCTGGAGGCGAAGCGAGGCAGCACTTTGTTAGTTGGCGAGGCAGCGAGGAGACGCAGCAGGCTGCTTGTTTGTGAGACAGCCAACATGCACAGTGGTTAGCTATTGTGCGAGGCAGCGAATGAGGGCAGAGCAAATGGCTTTGTGCGTTCGCCGCCTCGCTGCCTAGCAAAGCGTCGTCTGCCTTGGGCGCCTAGCAAAGCTGCGCGTGCCGTCGCCGTCAAGCAAAGCGCCGTGTTCCTTGGGCGCCTAGCAAAGAAGTGCCTGCGTTCGGCGCCTCGCCGCATCGCAGCCTAGCAAAGCGCTGCGTGCCTTCGGCGGCTGGCAAAGCAGTGCGTGCCTTCGCCGCCTCACACACCGCGTTGTGCCTTCGGCGCCTGGCAAAGCAGCGCGTGCCTTCGCCGCCTGGCCTCCTAAGAAAGCGCTGCGTGCCTTCTCGCCCTCGCCACCTAGCAAAGCGCCGTGTCCCTTCGCCGCCTCGCCGCCTAGCAAAGCTCCGCGTGCCGTCGCCGCCTACAAAGCGCCGTGTTCCTTCGGCGCCTAGCAAAGCAGCGCGTGCCTTCGCGCCTAAGAAAGCGCTGCGTGCCTTTTCGCCCTCGCCGCCCAACAAAGCGCCCTGTCCCTTCACCGCCTCCCGAACCGCTTCGTCCCTTCGCCGCCTCGCCGCCTAGCAAAGCGCTGCTTGCCTTCGCCGCCTCACACACCGCTGCGTCCCTTCGCCGCCTCGCCGCTTAGCAAACGCCGTGGGAGCGCCGAAGGGACACGGCGCTTTTGTAGGCGCCGAAGGCACGTGGCGCTTTGCTAAGCACCGAGGCAGCGAAGGCACGCAGCCATTTGATCGTGGTCGACGGGCTCGGGCGCCTTGCTAGGCGGCGAGGCGGCCAAGGCACGCAGCGCTTTGCCAGGCGCCCAGGGACGCAGCGCTCGGCGAGGGCACGCAGTGCTTTGCCAGGCGCCGAAGGCACTCAGCGCTTTGCCAGGCGCCGAAGGCACGCAGCGCTCTAGCAGGCGGCGAGGGCACACAGTGCTTTGCTAGGCGGCGAGCGGACGTGGAGCTTTGCTAGGCAGCCAAGGCTGAGGACGCTTTGCTAGGCGCTTTGCTAGGCGGCGAAGGCACGAAGCGATTTGGGAGGCGCCGAAGGCACACGGCGCTTTGCTAGGCGGCGAGGGCGAGAAGGCACGCAGCGCTTTCTGAGGCGGCGAGGCGGCCAAGGCACGCGCTGCTTTGCTAGGCGCCGAAGGCACGCAGCGCTTCCTTCGTTTGCGAGGCAGCGAAGAGATGGAGCGCTTTGCTTCTTGGCCAGGCAGCGAACAGGCGCCGTGCTTTGCTTTCTGCCACTCAGCGAATACACGCAGCGCTCTGCTTTTTGGCGAGGCAGTGAACAGATGCAGCGTTTAGTTTGCGAGGCGGCCAAGAGACGCGGCGCTTTGCATGCTGGCGAGGCGGCGAGCAGATCGAGTGCTTTGCTTGTTGGCGAGGCAGCGAAGAGATTCAGCAGTCTCCTTGTTTGTGACACAGCGACCATGCACAGTGCTTGCGCATTGTGCGAGGCAGCGAAGAGATGCAGCACTTTGCTTGTGCACCAGGTGGCGCAGTGGCCTCGCGGATGACTTTTTCGCCTGGAGGCGAAGCGAGGCAGCACTTTGTTAGTTGGCGAGGCAGCGAGGAGACGCAGCAGGCTGCTTGTTTGTGAGACAGCCAACATGCACAGTGGTTAGCTATTGTGCGAGGCAGCGAATGAGGGCAGAGCAAATGGCTTTGTGCGTTCGCCGCCTCGCTGCCTAGCAAAGCGTCGTCTGCCTTGGGCGCCTAGCAAAGCTGCGCGTGCCGTCGCCGTCAAGCAAAGCGCCGTGTTCCTTGGGCGCCTAGCAAAGAAGTGCCTGCGTTCGGCGCCTCGCCGCATCGCAGCCTAGCAAAGCGCTGCGTGCCTTCGGCGGCTGGCAAAGCAGTGCGTGCCTTCGCCGCCTGGCCTCCTAAGAAAGCGCTGCGTGCCTTCTCGCCCTCGCCGCCTAGCAAAGCGCCGTGTCCCTTCGCCGCCTCGCCGCCTAGCAAAGCTCCGCGTGCCGTCGCCGCCTACAAAGCGCCGTGTTCCTTCGGCGCCTAGCAAAGCAGCGCGTGCCTTCGCCGCCTAAGAAAGCGCTGCGTGCCTTTTCGCCCTCGCCGCCCAACAAAGCGCCCTGTCCCTTCACCGCCTCCCGAACCGCTTCGTCCCTTCGCCGCCTCGCCGCCTAGCAAAGCGCTGCTTGCCTTCGCCGCCTCACACACCGCTGCGTCCCTTCGCCGCCTCGCCGCTTAGCAAACGCCGTGGGAGCGCCGAAGGGACACGGCGCTTTTGTAGGCGCCGAAGGCACGTGGCGCTTTGCTAAGCACCGAGGCAGCGAAGGCACGCAGCCATTTGATCGTGCTCGACGGGCTCGGGCGCCTTGCTAGGCGGCGAGGCGGCCAAGGCACGCAGCGCTTTGCCAGGCGCCCAGGGACGCAGCGCTCGGCGAGGGCACGCAGTGCTTTGCCAGGCGCCGAAGGCACTCAGCGCTTTGCCAGGCGCCGAAGGCACGCAGCGCTCTAGCAGGCGGCGAGGGCACACAGTGCTTTGCTAGGCGGCGAGCGGACGTGGAGCTTTGCTAGGCAGCCAAGGCTGAGGACGCTTTGCTAGGCGCTTTGCTAGGCGGCGAAGGCACGAAGCGATTTGGGAGGCGCCGAAGGCACACGGCGCTTTGCTAGGCGGCGAGGGCGAGAAGGCACGCAGCGCTTTCTGAGGCGGCCAGGCGGCCAAGGCACGCGCTGCTTTGCTAGGCGCCGAAGGCACGCAGCGCTTCCTTCGTTTGCGAGGCAGCGAAGAGATGGAGCGCTTTGCTTCTTGGCCAGGCAGCGAACAGGCGCCGTGCTTTGCTTTCTGCCACTCAGCGAATACACGCAGCGCTCTGCTTTTTGGCGAGGCAGTGAACAGATGCAGCGTTTAGTTTGCGAGGCGGCCAAGAGACGCGGCGCTTTGCATGCTGGCGAGGCGGCGAGCAGATCGAGTGCTTTGCTTGTTGGCGAGGCAGCGAAGAGATTCAGCAGTCTCCTTGTTTGTGACACAGCGACCATGCACAGTGCTTGCTCTTTGTGCGAGGCAGCGAAGAGATGCAGCACTTTGCTTGTGCACCAGGTGGCGCAGTGGCCTCGCGGATGACTTTTTCGCCTGGAGGCGAAGCGAGGCAGCACTTTGTTAGTTGGCGAGGCAGCGAGGAGACGCAGCAGGCTGCTTGTTTGTGAGACAGCCAACATGCACAGTGGTTAGCTATTGTGCGAGGCAGCGAATGAGGGCAGAGCAAATGGCTTTGTGCGTTCGCCGCCTCGCTGCCTAGCAAAGCGTCGTCTGCCTTGGGCGCCTAGCAAAGCTGCGCGTGCCGTCGCCGTCAAGCAAAGCGCCGTGTTCCTTGGGCGCCTAGCAAAGAAGTGCCTGCGTTCGGCGCCTCGCCGCATCGCAGCCTAGCAAAGCGCTGCGTGCCTTCGGCGGCTGGCAAAGCAGTGCGTGCCTTCGCCGCCTCACACACCGCGTTGTGCCTTCGGCGCCTGGCAAAGCAGCGCGTGCCTTCGCCGCCTGGCCTCCTAAGAAAGCGCTGCGTGCCTTCTCGCCCTCGCCACCTAGCAAAGCGCCGTGTCCCTTTGCCGCCTCGCCGCCTAGCAAAGCTCCGCGTGCCGTCGCCGCCTACAAAGCGCCGTGTTCCTTCGGCGCCTAGCAAAGCAGCGCGTGCCTTCGCGCCTAAGAAAGCGCTGCGTGCCTTTTCGCCCTCGCCGCCCAACAAAGCGCCCTGTCCCTTCACCGCCTCCCGAACCGCTTCGTCCCTTCGCCGCCTCGCCGCCTAGCAAAGCGCTGCTTGCCTTCGCCGCCTCACACACCGCTGCGTCCCTTCACCGCCTCGCCGCTTAGCAAACGCCGTGGGAGCGCCGAAGGGACACGGCGCTTTTGTAGGCGCCGAAGGCACGTGGCGCTTTGCTAAGCACCGAGGCAGCGAAGGCACGCAGCCATTTGATCGTGGTCGACGGGCTAGGGCGCCTTGCTAGGCGGCGAGGCGGCCAAGGCACGCAGCGCTTTGCCAGGCGCCCAGGGACGCAGCGCTCGGCGAGGGCACGCAGTGCTTTGCCAGGCGCCGAAGGCACTCAGCGCTTTGCCAGGCGCCGAAGGCACGCAGCGCTCTAGCAGGCGGCGAGGGCACACAGTGCTTTGCTAGGCGGCGAGCGGACGTGGAGCTTTGCTAGGCAGCCAAGGCTGAGGACGCTTTGCTAGGCGCTTTGCTAGGCGGCGAAGGCACGAAGCGATTTGGGAGGCGCCGAAGGCACACGGCGCTTTGCTAGGCGGCGAGGGCGAGAAGGCACGCAGCGCTTTCTGAGGCGGCGAGGCGGCCAAGGCACGCGCTGCTTTGCTAGGCGCCGAAGGCACGCAGCGCTTCCTTCGTTTGCGAGGCAGCGAAGAGATGGAGCGCTTTGCTTCTTGGCCAGGCAGCGAACAGGCGCCGTGCTTTGCTTTCTGCCACTCAGCGAATACACGCAGCGCTCTGCTTTTTGGCGAGGCAGTGAACAGATGCAGCGTTTAGTTTGCGAGGCGGCCAAGAGACGCGGCGCTTTGCATGCTGGCGAGGCGGCGAGCAGATCGAGTGCTTTGCTTGTTGGCGAGGCAGCGAAGAGATTCAGCAGTCTCCTTGTTTGTGACACAGCGACCATGCACAGTGCTTGCGCGTTGTGCGAGGCAGCGAAGAGATGCAGCACTTTGCTTGTGCACCAGGTGGCGCAGTGGCCTCGCGGATGACTTTTTCGCCTGGAGGCGAAGCGAGGCAGCACTTTGTTAGTTGGCGAGGCAGCGAGGAGACGCAGCAGGCTGCTTGTTTGTGAGACAGCCAACATGCACAGTGGTTAGCTATTGTGCGAGGCAGCGAATGAGGGCAGAGCAAATGGCTTTGTGCGTTCGCCGCCTCGCTGCCTAGCAAAGCGTCGTCTGCCTTGGGCGCCTAGCAAAGCTGCGCGTGCCGTCGCCGTCAAGCAAAGCGCCGTGTTCCTTGGGCGCCTAGCAAAGAAGTGCCTGCGTTCGGCGCCTCGCCGCATCGCAGCCTAGCAAAGCGCTGCGTGCCTTCGGCGGCTGGCAAAGCAGTGCGTGCCTTCGCCGCCTCACACACCGCGTTGTGCCTTCGGCGCCTGGCAAAGCAGCGCGTGCCTTCGCCGCCTGGCCTCCTAAGAAAGCGCTGCGTGCCTTCTCGCCCTCGCCGCCTAGCAAAGCGCCGTGTCCCTTCGCCGCCTCGCCGCCTAGCAAAGCTCCGCGTGCCGTCGCCGCCTACAAAGCGCCGTGTTCCTTCGGCGCCTAGCAAAGCAGCGCGTGCCTTCGCCGCCTAAGAAAGCGCTGCGTGCCTTTTCGCCCTCGCCGCCCAACAAAGCGCCCTGTCCCTTCACCGCCTCCCGAACCGCTTCGTCCCTTCGCCGCCTCGCCGCCTAGCAAAGCGCTGCTTGCCTTCGCCGCCTCACACAGCGCTGCGTGCCTTCGCCGCCTCGCCGCTTAGCAAACGCCGTGGGAGCGCCGAAGGGACACGGCGCTTTTGTAGGCGCCGAAGGCACGTGGCGCTTTGCTAAGCACCGAGGCAGCGAAGGCACGCAGCCATTTGATCGTGCTCGACGGGCTAGGGCGCCTTGCTAGGCGGCGAGGCGGCCAAGGCACGCAGCGCTTTGCCAGGCGCCCAGGGACGCAGCGCTCGGCGAGGGCACGCAGTGCTTTGCCAGGCGCCGAAGGCACTCAGCGCTTTGCCAGGCGCCGAAGGCACGCAGCGCTCTAGCAGGCGGCGAGGGCACACAGTGCTTTGCTAGGCGGCGAGCGGACGTGGAGCTTTGCTAGGCAGCCAAGGCTGAGGACGCTTTGCTAGGCGCTTTGCTAGGCGGCGAAGGCACGAAGCGATTTGGGAGGCGGCGAAGGCACACGGCGCTTTGCTAGGCGGCGAGGGCGAGAAGGCACGCAGCGCTTTCTGAGGCGGCCAGGCGGCCAAGGCACGCGCTGCTTTGCTAGGCGCCGAAGGCACGCAGCGCTTCCTTCGTTTGCGAGGCAGCGAAGAGATGGAGCGCTTTGCTTCTTGGCCAGGCAGCGAACAGGCGCCGTGCTTTGCTTTCTGCCACTCAGCGAATACACGCAGCGCTCTGCTTTTTGGCGAGGCAGTGAACAGATGCAGCGTTTAGTTTGCGAGGCGGCCAAGAGACGCGGCGCTTTGCATGCTGGCGAGGCGGCGAGCAGATCGAGTGCTTTGCTTGTTGGCGAGGCAGCGAAGAGATTCAGCAGTCTCCTTGTTTGTGACACAGCGACCATGCACAGTGCTTGCTCTTTGTGCGAGGCAGCGAAGAGATGCAGCACTTTGCTTGTGCACCAGGTGGCGCAGTGGCCTCGCGGATGACTTTTTCGCCTGGAGGCGAAGCGAGGCAGCACTTTGTTAGTTGGCGAGGCAGCGAGGAGACGCAGCAGGCTGCTTGTTTGTGAGACAGCCAACATGCACAGTGGTTAGCTATTGTGCGAGGCAGCGAATGAGGGCAGAGCAAATGGCTTTGTGCGTTCGCCGCCTCGCTGCCTAGCAAAGCGTCGTCTGCCTTGGGCGCCTAGCAAAGCTGCGCGTGCCGTCGCCGTCAAGCAAAGCGCCGTGTTCCTTGGGCGCCTAGCAAAGAAGTGCCTGCGTTCGGCGCCTCGCCGCATCGCAGCCTAGCAAAGCGCTGCGTGCCTTCGGCGGCTGGCAAAGCAGTGCGTGCCTTCGCCGCCTCACACACCGCGTTGTGCCTTCGGCGCCTGGCAAAGCAGCGCGTGCCTTCGCCGCCTGGCCTCCTAAGAAAGCGCTGCGTGCCTTCTCGCCCTCGCCACCTAGCAAAGCGCCGTGTCCCTTTGCCGCCTCGCCGCCTAGCAAAGCTCCGCGTGCCGTCGCCGCCTACAAAGCGCCGTGTTCCTTCGGCGCCTAGCAAAGCAGCGCGTGCCTTCGCGCCTAAGAAAGCGCTGCGTGCCTTTTCGCCCTCGCCGCCCAACAAAGCGCCCTGTCCCTTCACCGCCTCCCGAACCGCTTCGTCCCTTCGCCGCCTCGCCGCCTAGCAAAGCGCTGCTTGCCTTCGCCGCCTCACACACCGCTGCGTCCCTTCGCCGCCTCGCCGCTTAGCAAACGCCGTGGGAGCGCCGAAGGGACACGGCGCTTTTGTAGGCGCCGAAGGCACGTGGCGCTTTGCTAAGCACCGAGGCAGCGAAGGCACGCAGCCATTTGATCGTGCTCGACGGGCTCGGGCGCCTTGCTAGGCGGCGAGGCGGCCAAGGCACGCAGCGCTTTGCCAGGCGCCCAGGGACGCAGCGCTCGGCGAGGGCACGCAGTGCTTTGCCAGGCGCCGAAGGCACTCAGCGCTTTGCCAGGCGCCGAAGGCACGCAGCGCTCTAGCAGGCGGCGAGGGCACACAGTGCTTTGCTAGGCGGCGAGCGGACGTGGAGCTTTGCTAGGCAGCCAAGGCTGAGGACGCTTTGCTAGGCGCTTTGCTAGGCGGCGAAGGCACGAAGCGATTTGGGAGGCGCCGAAGGCACACGGCGCTTTGCTAGGCGGCGAGGGCGAGAAGGCACGCAGCGCTTTCTGAGGCGGCCAGGCGGCCAAGGCACGCGCTGCTTTGCTAGGCGCCGAAGGCACGCAGCGCTTCCTTCGTTTGCGAGGCAGCGAAGAGATGGAGCGCTTTGCTTCTTGGCCAGGCAGCGAACAGGCGCCGTGCTTTGCTTTCTGCCACTCAGCGAATACACGCAGCGCTCTGCTTTTTGGCGAGGCAGTGAACAGATGCAGCGTTTAGTTTGCGAGGCGGCCAAGAGACGCGGCGCTTTGCATGCTGGCGAGGCGGCGAGCAGATCGAGTGCTTTGCTTGTTGGTGAGGCAGCGAAGAGATGCAGCGGTTTGCTTGTTGGCGAGGCAGCGAAGAGATTCAGCAGTCTCCTTGTTTGTGACACAGCGACCATGCACAGTGCTTGCTCTTTGTGCGAGGCAGCGAAGAGATGCAGCACTTTGCTTGTGCACCAGGTGGCGCAGTGGCCTCGCGGATGACTTTTTCGCCTGGAGGCGAAGCGAGGCAGCACTTTGTTAGTTGGCGAGGCAGCGAAGAGACGCAGCAGGCTGCTTGTTTGTGAGACAGCCAACATGCACAGTGGTTAGCTATTGTGCGAGGCAGCGAATGAGGGCAGAGCAAATGGCTTTGTGCGTTCGCCGCCTCGCTGCCTAGCAAAGCGTCGTCTGCCTTGGGCGCCTAGCAAAGCTGCGCGTGCCGTCGCCGTCAAGCAAAGCGCCGTGTTCCTTGGGCGCCTAGCAAAGAAGTGCCTGCGTTCGGCGCCTCGCCGCATCGCAGCCTAGCAAAGCGCTGCGTGCCTTCGGCGGCTGGCAAAGCAGTGCGTGCCTTCGCCGCCTCACACACCGCGTTGTGCCTTCGGCGCCTGGCAAAGCAGCGCGTGCCTTCGCCGCCTGGCCTCCTAAGAAAGCGCTGCGTGCCTTCTCGCCCTCGCCACCTAGCAAAGCGCCGTGTCCCTTTGCCGCCTCGCCGCCTAGCAAAGCTCCGCGTGCCGTCGCCGCCTACAAAGCGCCGTGTTCCTTCGGCGCCTAGCAAAGCAGCGCGTGCCTTCGCGCCTAAGAAAGCGCTGCGTGCCTTTTCGCCCTCGCCGCCCAACAAAGCGCCCTGTCCCTTCACCGCCTCCCGAACCGCTTCGTCCCTTCGCCGCCTCGCCGCCTAGCAAAGCGCTGCTTGCCTTCGCCGCCTCACACACCGCTGCGTGCCTTCGCCGCCTCGCCGCTTAGCAAACGCCGTGGGAGCGCCGAAGGGACACGGCGCTTTTGTAGGCGCCGAAGGCACGTGGCGCTTTGCTAAGCACCGAGGCAGCGAAGGCACGCAGCCATTTGATCGTGGTCGACGGGCTCGGGCGCCTTGCTAGGCGGCGAGGCGGCCAAGGCACGCAGCGCTTTGCCAGGCGCCCAGGGACGCAGCGCTCGGCGAGGGCACGCAGTGCTTTGCCAGGCGCCGAAGGCACTCAGCGCTTTGCCAGGCGCCGAAGGCACGCAGCGCTCTAGCAGGCGGCGAGGGCACACAGTGCTTTGCTAGGCGGCGAGCGGACGTGGAGCTTTGCTAGGCAGCCAAGGCTGAGGACGCTTTGCTAGGCGCTTTGCTAGGCGGCGAAGGCACGAAGCGATTTGGGAGGCGGCGAAGGCACACGGCGCTTTGCTAGGCGGCGAGGGCGAGAAGGCACGCAGCGCTTTCTGAGGCGGCGAGGCGGCCAAGGCACGCGCTGCTTTGCTAGGCGCCGAAGGCACGCAGCGCTTCCTTCGTTTGCGAGGCAGCGAAGAGATGGAGCGCTTTGCTTCTTGGCCAGGCAGCGAACAGGCGCCGTGCTTTGCTTTCTGCCACTCAGCGAATACACGCAGCGCTCTGCTTTTTGGCGAGGCAGTGAACAGATGCAGCGTTTAGTTTGCGAGGCGGCCAAGAGACGCGGCGCTTTGCATGCTGGCGAGGCGGCGAGCAGATCGAGTGCTTTGCTTGTTGGTGAGGCAGCGAAGAGATGCAGCGGTTTGCTTGTTGGCGAGGCAGCGAAGAGATTCAGCAGTCTCCTTGTTTGTGACACAGCGACCATGCACAGTGCTTGCTCTTTGTGCGAGGCAGCGAAGAGATGCAGCACTTTGCTTGTGCACCAGGTGGCGCAGTGGCCTCGCGGATGACTTTTTCGCCTGGAGGCGAAGCGAGGCAGCACTTTGTTAGTTGGCGAGGCAGCGAGGAGACGCAGCAGGCTGCTTGTTTGTGAGACAGCCAACATGCACAGTGGTTAGCTATTGTGCGAGGCAGCGAATGAGGGCAGAGCAAATGGCTTTGTGCGTTCGCCGCCTCGCTGCCTAGCAAAGCGTCGTCTGCCTTGGGCGCCTAGCAAAGCTGCGCGTGCCGTCGCCGTCAAGCAAAGCGCCGTGTTCCTTGGGCGCCTAGCAAAGAAGTGCCTGCGTTCGGCGCCTCGCCGCATCGCAGCCTAGCAAAGCGCTGCGTGCCTTCGGCGGCTGGCAAAGCAGTGCGTGCCTTCGCCGCCTCACACACCGCGTTGTGCCTTCGGCGCCTGGCAAAGCAGCGCGTGCCTTCGCCGCCTGGCCTCCTAAGAAAGCGCTGCGTGCCTTCTCGCCCTCGCCACCTAGCAAAGCGCCGTGTCCCTTTGCCGCCTCGCCGCCTAGCAAAGCTCCGCGTGCCGTCGCCGCCTACAAAGCGCCGTGTTCCTTCGGCGCCTAGCAAAGCAGCGCGTGCCTTCGCGCCTAAGAAAGCGCTGCGTGCCTTTTCGCCCTCGCCGCCCAACAAAGCGCCCTGTCCCTTCACCGCCTCCCGAACCGCTTCGTCCCTTCGCCGCCTCGCCGCCTAGCAAAGCGCTGCTTGCCTTCGCCGCCTCACACACCGCTGCGTGCCTTCGCCGCCTCGCCGCTTAGCAAACGCCGTGGGAGCGCCGAAGGGACACGGCGCTTTTGTAGGCGCCGAAGGCACGTGGCGCTTTGCTAAGCACCGAGGCAGCGAAGGCACGCAGCCATTTGATCGTGCTCGACGGGCTCGGGCGCCTTGCTAGGCGGCGAGGCGGCCAAGGCACGCAGCGCTTTGCCAGGCGCCCAGGGACGCAGCGCTCGGCGAGGGCACGCAGTGCTTTGCCAGGCGCCGAAGGCACTCAGCGCTTTGCCAGGCGCCGAAGGCACGCAGCGCTCTAGCAGGCGGCGAGGGCACACAGTGCTTTGCTAGGCGGCGAGCGGACGTGGAGCTTTGCTAGGCAGCCAAGGCTGAGGACGCTTTGCTAGGCGCTTTGCTAGGCGGCGAAGGCACGAAGCGATTTGGGAGGCGGCGAAGGCACACGGCGCTTTGCTAGGCGGCGAGGGCGAGAAGGCACGCAGCGCTTTCTGAGGCGGCGAGGCGGCCAAGGCACGCGCTGCTTTGCTAGGCGCCGAAGGCACGCAGCGCTTCCTTCGTTTGCGAGGCAGCGAAGAGATGGAGCGCTTTGCTTCTTGGCCAGGCAGCGAACAGGCGCCGTGCTTTGCTTTCTGCCACTCAGCGAATACACGCAGCGCTCTGCTTTTTGGCGAGGCAGTGAACAGATGCAGCGTTTAGTTTGCGAGGCGGCCAAGAGACGCGGCGCTTTGCATGCTGGCGAGGCGGCGAGCAGATCGAGTGCTTTGCTTGTTGGTGAGGCAGCGAAGAGATGCAGCGGTTTGCTTGTTGGCGAGGCAGCGAAGAGATTCAGCAGTCTCCTTGTTTGTGACACAGCGACCATGCACAGTGCTTGCTCTTTGTGCGAGGCAGCGAAGAGATGCAGCACTTTGCTTGTGCACCAGGTGGCGCAGTGGCCTCGCGGATGACTTTTTCGCCTGGAGGCGAAGCGAGGCAGCACTTTGTTAGTTGGCGAGGCAGCGAGGAGACGCAGCAGGCTGCTTGTTTGTGAGACAGCCAACATGCACAGTGGTTAGCTATTGTGCGAGGCAGCGAATGAGGGCAGAGCAAATGGCTTTGTGCGTTCGCCGCCTCGCTGCCTAGCAAAGCGTCGTCTGCCTTGGGCGCCTAGCAAAGCTGCGCGTGCCGTCGCCGTCAAGCAAAGCGCCGTGTTCCTTGGGCGCCTAGCAAAGAAGTGCCTGCGTTCGGCGCCTCGCCGCATCGCAGCCTAGCAAAGCGCTGCGTGCCTTCGGCGGCTGGCAAAGCAGTGCGTGCCTTCGCCGCCTGGCCTCCTAAGAAAGCGCTGCGTGCCTTCTCGCCCTCGCCGCCTAGCAAAGCGCCGTGTCCCTTCGCCGCCTCGCCGCCTAGCAAAGCTCCGCGTGCCGTCGCCGCCTACAAAGCGCCGTGTTCCTTCGGCGCCTAGCAAAGCAGCGCGTGCCTTCGCCGCCTAAGAAAGCGCTGCGTGCCTTTTCGCCCTCGCCGCCCAACAAAGCGCCCTGTCCCTTCACCGCCTCCCGAACCGCTTCGTCCCTTCGCCGCCTCGCCGCCTAGCAAAGCGCTGCTTGCCTTCGCCGCCTCACACACCGCTGCGTGCCTTCGCCGCCTCGCCGCTTAGCAAACGCCGTGGGAGCGCCGAAGGGACACGGCGCTTTTGTAGGCGCCGAAGGCACGTGGCGCTTTGCTAAGCACCGAGGCAGCGAAGGCACGCAGCCATTTGATCGTGCTCGACGGGCTCGGGCGCCTTGCTAGGCGGCGAGGCGGCGAAGGCACGCAGCGCTTTGCCAGGCGCCCAGGGACGCAGCGCTCGGCGAGGGCACGCAGTGCTTTGCCAGGCGCCGAAGGCACTCAGCGCTTTGCCAGGCGCCGAAGGCACGCAGCGCTCTAGCAGGCGGCGAGGGCACACAGTGCTTTGCTAGGCGGCGAGCGGACGTGGAGCTTTGCTAGGCAGCCAAGGCTGAGGACGCTTTGCTAGGCGCTTTGCTAGGCGGCGAAGGCACGAAGCGATTTGGGAGGCGGCGAAGGCACACGGCGCTTTGCTAGGCGGCGAGGGCGAGAAGGCACGCAGCGCTTTCTGAGGCGGCCAGGCGGCCAAGGCACGCGCTGCTTTGCTAGGCGCCGAAGGCACGCAGCGCTTCCTTCGTTTGCGAGGCAGCGAAGAGATGGAGCGCTTTGCTTGTTGGCCAGGCAGCGAACAGGCGCCGTGCTTTGCTTTCTGCCACTCAGCGAATACACGCAGCGCTCTGCTTTTTGGCGAGGCAGTGAACAGATGCAGCGTTTAGTTTGCGAGGCGGCCAAGAGACGCGGCGCTTTGCATGCTGGCGAGGCGGCGAGCAGATCGAGTGCTTTGCTTGTTGGCGAGGCAGCGAAGAGATTCAGCAGTCTCCTTGTTTGTGACACAGCGACCATGCACAGTGCTTGCTCATTGTGCGAGGCAGCGAAGAGATGCAGCACTTTGCTTGTGCACCAGGTGGCGCAGTGGCCTCGCGGATGACTTTTTCGCCTGGAGGCGAAGCGAGGCAGCACTTTGTTAGTTGGCGAGGCAGCGAGGAGACGCAGCAGGCTGCTTGTTTGTGAGACAGCCAACATGCACAGTGGTTAGCTATTGTGCGAGGCAGCGAATGAGGGCAGAGCAAATCGCTTTGTGCGTTCGCCGCCTCGCTGCCTAGCAAAGCGTCGTCTGCCTTGGGCGCCTAGCAAAGCTGCGCGTGCCGTCGCCGTCAAGCAAAGCGCCGTGTTCCTTGGGCGCCTAGCAAAGAAGTGCCTGCGTTCGGCGCCTCGCCGCATCGCAGCCTAGCAAAGCGCTGCGTGCCTTCGGCGGCTGGCAAAGCAGTGCGTGCCTTCGCCGCCTGGCCTCCTAAGAAAGCGCTGCGTGCCTTCTCGCCCTCGCCGCCTAGCAAAGCGCCGTGTCCCTTCGCCGCCTCGCCGCCTAGCAAAGCTCCGCGTGCCGTCGCCGCCTACAAAGCGCCGTGTTCCTTCGGCGCCTAGCAAAGCAGCGCGTGCCTTCGCCGCCTAAGAAAGCGCTGCGTGCCTTTTCGCCCTCGCCGCCCAACAAAGCGCCCTGTCCCTTCACCGCCTCCCGAACCGCTTCGTCCCTTCGCCGCCTCGCCGCCTAGCAAAGCGCTGCTTGCCTTCGCCGCCTCACACAGCGCTGCGTGCCTTCGCCGCCTCGCCGCTTAGCAAACGCCGTGGGAGCGCCGAAGGGACACGGCGCTTTTGTAGGCGCCGAAGGCACGTGGCGCTTTGCTAAGCACCGAGGCAGCGAAGGCACGCAGCCATTTGATCGTGGTCGACGGGCTCGGGCGCCTTGCTAGGCGGCGAGGCGGCCAAGGCACGCAGCGCTTTGCCAGGCGCCCAGGGACGCAGCGCTCGGCGAGGGCACGCAGTGCTTTGCCAGGCGCCGAAGGCACTCAGCGCTTTGCCAGGCGCCGAAGGCACGCAGCGCTCTAGCAGGCGGCGAGGGCACACAGTGCTTTGCTAGGCGGCGAGCGGACGTGGAGCTTTGCTAGGCAGCCAAGGCTGAGGACGCTTTGCTAGGCGCTTTGCTAGGCGGCGAAGGCACGAAGCGATTTGGGAGGCGGCGAAGGCACACGGCGCTTTGCTAGGCGGCGAGGGCGAGAAGGCACGCAGCGCTTTCTGAGGCGGCGAGGCGGCCAAGGCACGCGCTGCTTTGCTAGGCGCCGAAGGCACGCAGCGCTTCCTTCGTTTGCGAGGCAGCGAAGAGATGGAGCGCTTTGCTTCTTGGCCAGGCAGCGAACAGGCGCCGTGCTTTGCTTTCTGCCACTCAGCGAATACACGCAGCGCTCTGCTTTTTGGCGAGGCAGTGAACAGATGCAGCGTTTAGTTTGCGAGGCGGCCAAGAGACGCGGCGCTTTGCATGCTGGCGAGGCGGCGAGCAGATCGAGTGCTTTGCTTGTTGGCGAGGCAGCGAAGAGATTCAGCAGTCTCCTTGTTTGTGACACAGCGACCATGCACAGTGCTTGCTCTTTGTGCGAGGCAGCGAAGAGATGCAGCACTTTGCTTGTGCACCAGGTGGCGCAGTGGCCTCGCGGATGACTTTTTCGCCTGGAGGCGAAGCGAGGCAGCACTTTGTTAGTTGGCGAGGCAGCGAGGAGACGCAGCAGGCTGCTTGTTTGTGAGACAGCCAACATGCACAGTGGTTAGCTATTGTGCGAGGCAGCGAATGAGGGCAGAGCAAATGGCTTTGTGCGTTCGCCGCCTCGCTGCCTAGCAAAGCGTCGTCTGCCTTGGGCGCCTAGCAAAGCTGCGCGTGCCGTCGCCGTCAAGCAAAGCGCCGTGTTCCTTGGGCGCCTAGCAAAGAAGTGCCTGCGTTCGGCGCCTCGCCGCATCGCAGCCTAGCAAAGCGCTGCGTGCCTTCGGCGGCTGGCAAAGCAGTGCGTGCCTTCGCCGCCTGGCCTCCTAAGAAAGCGCTGCGTGCCTTCTCGCCCTCGCCGCCTAGCAAAGCGCCGTGTCCCTTCGCCGCCTCGCCGCCTAGCAAAGCTCCGCGTGCCGTCGCCGCCTACAAAGCGCCGTGTTCCTTCGGCGCCTAGCAAAGCAGCGCGTGCCTTCGCCGCCTAAGAAAGCGCTGCGTGCCTTTTCGCCCTCGCCGCCCAACAAAGCGCCCTGTCCCTTCACCGCCTCCCGAACCGCTTCGTCCCTTCGCCGCCTCGCCGCCTAGCAAAGCGCTGCTTGCCTTCGCCGCCTCACACAGCGCTGCGTGCCTTCGCCGCCTCGCCGCTTAGCAAACGCCGTGGGAGCGCCGAAGGGACACGGCGCTTTTGTAGGCGCCGAAGGCACGTGGCGCTTTGCTAAGCACCGAGGCAGCGAAGGCACGCAGCCATTTGATCGTGCTCGACGGGCTCGGGCGCCTTGCTAGGCGGCGAGGCGGCCAAGGCACGCAGCGCTTTGCCAGGCGCCCAGGGACGCAGCGCTCGGCGAGGGCACGCAGTGCTTTGCCAGGCGCCGAAGGCACTCAGCGCTTTGCCAGGCGCCGAAGGCACGCAGCGCTCTAGCAGGCGGCGAGGGCACACAGTGCTTTGCTAGGCGGCGAGCGGACGTGCAGCTTTGCTAGGCAGCCAAGGCTGAGGACGCTTTGCTAGGCGCTTTGCTAGGCGGCGAAGGCACGAAGCGATTTGGGAGGCGCCGAAGGCACACGGCGCTTTGCTAGGCGGCGAGGGCGAGAAGGCACGCAGCGCTTTCTGAGGCGGCCAGGCGGCCAAGGCACGCGCTGCTTTGCTAGGCGCCGAAGGCACGCAGCGCTTCCTTCGTTTGCGAGGCAGCGAAGAGATGGAGCGCTTTGCTTCTTGGCCAGGCAGCGAACAGGCGCCGTGCTTTGCTTTCTGCCACTCAGCGAATACACGCAGCGCTCTGCTTTTTGGCGAGGCAGTGAACAGATGCAGCGTTTAGTTTGCGAGGCGGCCAAGAGACGCAGCGCTTTGCATGCTGGCGAGGCGGCGAGCAGATCGAGTGCTTTGCTTGTTGGTGAGGCAGCGAAGAGATGCAGCGGTTTGCTTGTTGGCGAGGCAGCGAAGAGATTCAGCAGTCTCCTTGTTTGTGACACAGCGACCATGCACAGTGCTTGCGCGTTGTGCGAGGCAGCGAAGAGATGCAGCACTTTGCTTGTGCACCAGGTGGCGCAGTGGCCTCGCGGATGACTTTTTCGCCTGGAGGCGAAGCGAGGCAGCACTTTGTTAGTTGGCGAGGCAGCGAAGAGACGCAGCAGGCTGCTTGTTTGTGAGACAGCCAACATGCACAGTGGTTAGCTATTGTGCGAGGCAGCGAATGAGGGCAGAGCAAATGGCTTTGTGCGTTCGCCGCCTCGCTGCCTAGCAAAGCGTCGTCTGCCTTGGGCGCCTAGCAAAGCTGCGCGTGCCGTCGCCGTCAAGCAAAGCGCCGTGTTCCTTGGGCGCCTAGCAAAGAAGTGCCTGCGTTCGGCGCCTCGCCGCATCGCAGCCTAGCAAAGCGCTGCGTGCCTTCGGCGGCTGGCAAAGCAGTGCGTGCCTTCGCCGCCTGGCCTCCTAAGAAAGCGCTGCGTGCCTTCTCGCCCTCGCCGCCTAGCAAAGCGCCGTGTCCCTTCGCCGCCTCGCCGCCTAGCAAAGCTCCGCGTGCCGTCGCCGCCTACAAAGCGCCGTGTTCCTTCGGCGCCTAGCAAAGCAGCGCGTGCCTTCGCCGCCTAAGAAAGCGCTGCGTGCCTTTTCGCCCTCGCCGCCCAACAAAGCGCCCTGTCCCTTCACCGCCTCCCGAACCGCTTCGTCCCTTCGCCGCCTCGCCGCCTAGCAAAGCGCTGCTTGCCTTCGCCGCCTCACACAGCGCTGCGTGCCTTCGCCGCCTCGCCGCTTAGCAAACGCCGTGGGAGCGCCGAAGGGACACGGCGCTTTTGTAGGCGCCGAAGGCACGTGGCGCTTTGCTAAGCACCGAGGCAGCGAAGGCACGCAGCCATTTGATCGTGCTCGACGGGCTAGGGCGCCTTGCTAGGCGGCGAGGCGGCCAAGGCACGCAGCGCTTTGCCAGGCGCCCAGGGACGCAGCGCTCGGCGAGGGCACGCAGTGCTTTGCCAGGCGCCGAAGGCACTCAGCGCTTTGCCAGGCGCCGAAGGCACGCAGCGCTCTAGCAGGCGGCGAGGGCACACAGTGCTTTGCTAGGCGGCGAGCGGACGTGGAGCTTTGCTAGGCAGCCAAGGCTGAGGACGCTTTGCTAGGCGCTTTGCTAGGCGGCGAAGGCACGAAGCGATTTGGGAGGCGGCGAAGGCACACGGCGCTTTGCTAGGCGGCGAGGGCGAGAAGGCACGCAGCGCTTTCTGAGGCGGCCAGGCGGCCAAGGCACGCGCTGCTTTGCTAGGCGCCGAAGGCACGCAGCGCTTCCTTCGTTTGCGAGGCAGCGAAGAGATGGAGCGCTTTGCTTCTTGGCCAGGCAGCGAACAGGCGCCGTGCTTTGCTTTCTGCCACTCAGCGAATACACGCAGCGCTCTGCTTTTTGGCGAGGCAGTGAACAGATGCAGCGTTTAGTTTGCGAGGCGGCCAAGAGACGCGGCGCTTTGCATGCTGGCGAGGCGGCGAGCAGATCGAGTGCTTTGCTTGTTGGCGAGGCAGCGAAGAGATTCAGCAGTCTCCTTGTTTGTGACACAGCGACCATGCACAGTGCTTGCGCATTGTGCGAGGCAGCGAAGAGATGCAGCACTTTGCTTGTGCACCAGGTGGCGCAGTGGCCTCGCGGATGACTTTTTCGCCTGGAGGCGAAGCGAGGCAGCACTTTGTTAGTTGGCGAGGCAGCGAGGAGACGCAGCAGGCTGCTTGTTTGTGAGACAGCCAACATGCACAGTGGTTAGCTATTGTGCGAGGCAGCGAATGAGGGCAGAGCAAATGGCTTTGTGCGTTCGCCGCCTCGCTGCCTAGCAAAGCGTCGTCTGCCTTGGGCGCCTAGCAAAGCTGCGCGTGCCGTCGCCGTCAAGCAAAGCGCCGTGTTCCTTGGGCGCCTAGCAAAGAAGTGCCTGCGTTCGGCGCCTCGCCGCATCGCAGCCTAGCAAAGCGCTGCGTGCCTTCGGCGGCTGGCAAAGCAGCGCGTGCCTTCGCCGCCTGGCCTCCTAAGAAAGCGCTGCGTGCCTTCTCGCCCTCGCCGCCTAGCAAAGCGCCGTGTCCCTTCGCCGCCTCGCCGCCTAGCAAAGCTCCGCGTGCCGTCGCCGCCTACAAAGCGCCGTGTTCCTTGGGCGCCTAGCAAAGCAGCGCGTGCCTTCGCCGCCTAAGAAAGCGCTGCGTGCCTTTTCGCCCTCGCCGCCCAACAAAGCGCCCTGTCCCTTCACCGCCTCCCGAACCGCTTCGTCCCTTCGCCGCCTCGCCGCCTAGCAAAGCGCTGCTTGCCTTCGCCGCCTCACACACCGCTGCGTCCCTTCGCCGCCTCGCCGCTTAGCAAACGCCGTGGGAGCGCCGAAGGGACACGGCGCTTTTGTAGGCGCCGAAGGCACGTGGCGCTTTGCTAAGCACCGAGGCAGCGAAGGCACGCAGCCATTTGATCGTGCTCGACGGGCTAGGGCGCCTTGCTAGGCGGCGAGGCGGCCAAGGCACGCAGCGCTTTGCCAGGCGCCCAGGGACGCAGCGCTCGGCGAGGGCACGCAGTGCTTTGCCAGGCGCCGAAGGCACTCAGCGCTTTGCCAGGCGCCGAAGGCACGCAGCGCTCTAGCAGGCGGCGAGGGCACACAGTGCTTTGCTAGGCGGCGAGCGGACGTGGAGCTTTGCTAGGCAGCCAAGGCTGAGGACGCTTTGCTAGGCGCTTTGCTAGGCGGCGAAGGCACGAAGCGATTTGGGAGGCGCCGAAGGCACACGGCGCTTTGCTAGGCGGCGAGGGCGAGAAGGCACGCAGCGCTTTCTGAGGCGGCCAGGCAGCCAAGGCACGCGCTGCTTTGCTAGGCGCCGAAGGCACGCAGCACTTCCTTCGTTTGCGAGGCAGCGAAGAGATGGAGCGCTTTGCTTCTTGGCCAGGCAGCGAACAGGCGCCGTGCTTTGCTTTCTGCCACTCAGCGAATACACGCAGCGCTCTGCTTTTTGGCGAGGCAGTGAACAGATGCAGCGTTTAGTTTGCGAGGCGGCCAAGAGACGCGGGGCTTTGCATGCTGGCGAGGCGGCGAGCAGATCGAGTGCTTTGCTTGTTGGTGAGGCAGCGAAGAGATGCAGCGGTTTGCTTGTTGGCGAGGCAGCGAAGAGATTCAGCAGTCTCCTTGTTTGTGACACAGCGACCATGCACAGTGCTTGCTCTTTGTGCGAGGCAGCGAAGAGATGCAGCACTTTGCTTGTGCACCAGGTGGCGCAGTGGCCTCGCGGATGACTTTTTCGCCTGGAGGCGAAGCGAGGCAGCACTTTGTTAGTTGGCGAGGCAGCGAGGAGACGCAGCAGGCTGCTTGTTTGTGAGACAGCCAACATGCACAGTGGTTAGCTATTGTGCGAGGCAGCGAATGAGGGCAGAGCAAATGGCTTTGTGCGTTCGCCGCCTCGCTGCCTAGCAAAGCGTCGTCTGCCTTGGGCGCCTAGCAAAGCTGCGCGTGCCGTCGCCGTCAAGCAAAGCGCCGTGTTCCTTGGGCGCCTAGCAAAGAAGTGCCTGCGTTCGGCGCCTCGCCGCATCGCAGCCTAGCAAAGCGCTGCGTGCCTTCGGCGGCTGGCAAAGCAGCGCGTGCCTTCGCCGCCTGGCCTCCTAAGAAAGCGCTGCGTGCCTTCTCGCCCTCGCCGCCTAGCAAAGCGCCGTGTCCCTTCGCCGCCTCGCCGCCTAGCAAAGCTCCGCGTGCCGTCGCCGCCTACAAAGCGCCGTGTTCCTTCGGCGCCTAGCAAAGCAGCGCGTGCCTTCGCCGCCTAAGAAAGCGCTGCGTGCCTTTTCGCCCTCGCCGCCCAACAAAGCGCCCTGTCCCTTCACCGCCTCCCGAACCGCTTCGTCCCTTCGCCGCCTCGCCGCCTAGCAAAGCGCTGCTTGCCTTCGCCGCCTCACACAGCGCTGCGTGCCTTCGCCGCCTCGCCGCTTAGCAAACGCCGTGGGAGCGCCGAAGGGACACGGCGCTTTTGTAGGCGCCGAAGGCACGTGGCGCTTTGCTAAGCACCGAGGCAGCGAAGGCACGCAGCCATTTGATCGTGCTCGACGGGCTCGGGCGCCTTGCTAGGCGGCGAGGCGGCGAAGGCACGCAGCGCTTTGCCAGGCGCCCAGGGACGCAGCGCTCGGCGAGGGCACGCAGTGCTTTGCCAGGCGCCGAAGGCACTCAGCGCTTTGCCAGGCGCCGAAGGCACGCAGCGCTCTAGCAGGCGGCGAGGGCACACAGTGCTTTGCTAGGCGGCGAGCGGACGTGGAGCTTTGCTAGGCAGCCAAGGCTGAGGACGCTTTGCTAGGCGCTTTGCTAGGCGGCGAAGGCACGAAGCGATTTGGGAGGCGGCGAAGGCACACGGCGCTTTGCTAGGCGGCGAGGGCGAGAAGGCACGCAGCGCTTTCTGAGGCGGCCAGGCGGCCAAGGCACGCGCTGCTTTGCTAGGCGCCGAAGGCACGCAGCGCTTCCTTCGTTTGCGAGGCAGCGAAGAGATGGAGCGCTTTGCTTCTTGGCCAGGCAGCGAACAGGCGCCGTGCTTTGCTTTCTGCCACTCAGCGAATACACGCAGCGCTCTGCTTTTTGGCGAGGCAGTGAACAGATGCAGCGTTTAGTTTGCGAGGCGGCCAAGAGACGCGGCGCTTTGCATGCTGGCGAGGCGGCGAGCAGATCGAGTGCTTTGCTTGTTGGCGAGGCAGCGAAGAGATTCAGCAGTCTCCTTGTTTGTGACACAGCGACCATGCACAGTGCTTGCTCTTTGTGCGAGGCAGCGAAGAGATGCAGCACTTTGCTTGTGCACCAGGTGGCGCAGTGGCCTCGCGGATGACTTTTTCGCCTGGAGGCGAAGCGAGGCAGCACTTTGTTAGTTGGCGAGGCAGCGAGGAGACGCAGCAGGCTGCTTGTTTGTGAGACAGCCAACATGCACAGTGGTTAGCTATTGTGCGAGGCAGCGAATGAGGGCAGAGCAAATGGCTTTGTGCGTTCGCCGCCTCGCTGCCTAGCAAAGCGTCGTCTGCCTTGGGCGCCTAGCAAAGCTGCGCGTGCCGTCGCCGTCAAGCAAAGCGCCGTGTTCCTTGGGCGCCTAGCAAAGAAGTGCCTGCGTTCGGCGCCTCGCCGCATCGCAGCCTAGCAAAGCGCTGCGTGCCTTCGGCGGCTGGCAAAGCAGTGCGTGCCTTCGCCGCCTCACACACCGCGTTGTGCCTTCGGCGCCTGGCAAAGCAGCGCGTGCCTTCGCCGCCTGGCCTCCTAAGAAAGCGCTGCGTGCCTTCTCGCCCTCGCCACCTAGCAAAGCGCCGTGTCCCTTTGCCGCCTCGCCGCCTAGCAAAGCTCCGCGTGCCGTCGCCGCCTACAAAGCGCCGTGTTCCTTCGGCGCCTAGCAAAGCAGCGCGTGCCTTCGCGCCTAAGAAAGCGCTGCGTGCCTTTTCGCCCTCGCCGCCCAACAAAGCGCCCTGTCCCTTCACCGCCTCCCGAACCGCTTCGTCCCTTCGCCGCCTCGCCGCCTAGCAAAGCGCTGCTTGCCTTCGCCGCCTCACACACCGCTGCGTCCCTTCGCCGCCTCGCCGCTTAGCAAACGCCGTGGGAGCGCCGAAGGGACACGGCGCTTTTGTAGGCGCCGAAGGCACGTGGCGCTTTGCTAAGCACCGAGGCAGCGAAGGCACGCAGCCATTTGATCGTGCTCGACGGGCTCGGGCGCCTTGCTAGGCGGCGAGGCGGCCAAGGCACGCAGCGCTTTGCCAGGCGCCCAGGGACGCAGCGCTCGGCGAGGGCACGCAGTGCTTTGCCAGGCGCCGAAGGCACTCAGCGCTTTGCCAGGCGCCGAAGGCACGCAGCGCTCTAGCAGGCGGCGAGGGCACACAGTGCTTTGCTAGGCGGCGAGCGGACGTGGAGCTTTGCTAGGCAGCCAAGGCTGAGGACGCTTTGCTAGGCGCTTTGCTAGGCGGCGAAGGCACGAAGCGATTTGGGAGGCGCCGAAGGCACACGGCGCTTTGCTAGGCGGCGAGGGCGAGAAGGCACGCAGCGCTTTCTGAGGCGGCCAGGCGGCCAAGGCACGCGCTGCTTTGCTAGGCGCCGAAGGCACGCAGCGCTTCCTTCGTTTGCGAGGCAGCGAAGAGATGGAGCGCTTTGCTTCTTGGCCAGGCAGCGAACAGGCGCCGTGCTTTGCTTTCTGCCACTCAGCGAATACACGCAGCGCTCTGCTTTTTGGCGAGGCAGTGAACAGATGCAGCGTTTAGTTTGCGAGGCGGCCAAGAGACGCGGCGCTTTGCATGCTGGCGAGGCGGCGAGCAGATCGAGTGCTTTGCTTGTTGGCGAGGCAGCGAAGAGATTCAGCAGTCTCCTTGTTTGTGACACAGCGACCATGCACAGTGCTTGCTCTTTGTGCGAGGCAGCGAAGAGATGCAGCACTTTGCTTGTGCACCAGGTGGCGCAGTGGCCTCGCGGATGACTTTTTCGCCTGGAGGCGAAGCGAGGCAGCACTTTGTTAGTTGGCGAGGCAGCGAGGAGACGCAGCAGGCTGCTTGTTTGTGAGACAGCCAACATGCACAGTGGTTAGCTATTGTGCGAGGCAGCGAATGAGGGCAGAGCAAATGGCTTTGTGCGTTCGCCGCCTCGCTGCCTAGCAAAGCGTCGTCTGCCTTGGGCGCCTAGCAAAGCTGCGCGTGCCGTCGCCGTCAAGCAAAGCGCCGTGTTCCTTGGGCGCCTAGCAAAGAAGTGCCTGCGTTCGGCGCCTCGCCGCATCGCAGCCTAGCAAAGCGCTGCGTGCCTTCGGCGGCTGGCAAAGCAGTGCGTGCCTTCGCCGCCTGGCCTCCTAAGAAAGCGCTGCGTGCCTTCTCGCCCTCGCCGCCTAGCAAAGCGCCGTGTCCCTTCGCCGCCTCGCCGCCTAGCAAAGCTCCGCGTGCCGTCGCCGCCTACAAAGCGCCGTGTTCCTTGGGCGCCTAGCAAAGCAGCGCGTGCCTTCGCCGCCTAAGAAAGCGCTGCGTGCCTTTTCGCCCTCGCCGCCCAACAAAGCGCCCTGTCCCTTCACCGCCTCCCGAACCGCTTCGTCCCTTCGCCGCCTCGCCGCCTAGCAAAGCGCTGCTTGCCTTCGCCGCCTCACACACCGCTGCGTGCCTTCGCCGCCTCGCCGCTTAGCAAACGCCGTGGGAGCGCCGAAGGGACACGGCGCTTTTGTAGGCGCCGAAGGCACGTGGCGCTTTGCTAAGCACCGAGGCAGCGAAGGCACGCAGCCATTTGATCGTGCTCGACGGGCTAGGGCGCCTTGCTAGGCGGCGAGGCGGCCAAGGCACGCAGCGCTTTGCCAGGCGCCCAGGGACGCAGCGCTCGGCGAGGGCACGCAGTGCTTTGCCAGGCGCCGAAGGCACTCAGCGCTTTGCCAGGCGCCGAAGGCACGCAGCGCTCTAGCAGGCGGCGAGGGCACACAGTGCTTTGCTAGGCGGCGAGCGGACGTGGAGCTTTGCTAGGCAGCCAAGGCTGAGGACGCTTTGCTAGGCGCTTTGCTAGGCGGCGAAGGCACGAAGCGATTTGGGAGGCGCCGAAGGCACACGGCGCTTTGCTAGGCGGCGAGGGCGAGAAGGCACGCAGCGCTTTCTGAGGCGGCCAGGCGGCCAAGGCACGCGCTGCTTTGCTAGGCGCCGAAGGCACGCAGCGCTTCCTTCGTTTGCGAGGCAGCGAAGAGATGGAGCGCTTTGCTTCTTGGCCAGGCAGCGAACAGGCGCCGTGCTTTGCTTTCTGCCACTCAGCGAATACACGCAGCGCTCTGCTTTTTGGCGAGGCAGTGAACAGATGCAGCGTTTAGTTTGCGAGGCGGCCAAGAGACGCGGCGCTTTGCATGCTGGCGAGGCGGCGAGCAGATCGAGTGCTTTGCTTGTTGGCGAGGCAGCGAAGAGATTCAGCAGTCTCCTTGTTTGTGACACAGCGACCATGCACAGTGCTTGCGCGTTGTGCGAGGCAGCGAAGAGATGCAGCACTTTGCTTGTGCACCAGGTGGCGCAGTGGCCTCGCGGATGACTTTTTCGCCTGGAGGCGAAGCGAGGCAGCACTTTGTTAGTTGGCGAGGCAGCGAGGAGACGCAGCAGGCTGCTTGTTTGTGAGACAGCCAACATGCACAGTGGTTAGCTATTGTGCGAGGCAGCGAATGAGGGCAGAGCAAATGGCTTTGTGCGTTCGCCGCCTCGCTGCCTAGCAAAGCGTCGTCTGCCTTGGGCGCCTAGCAAAGCTGCGCGTGCCGTCGCCGTCAAGCAAAGCGCCGTGTTCCTTGGGCGCCTAGCAAAGAAGTGCCTGCGTTCGGCGCCTCGCCGCATCGCAGCCTAGCAAAGCGCTGCGTGCCTTCGGCGGCTGGCAAAGCAGTGCGTGCCTTCGCCGCCTCACACACCGCGTTGTGCCTTCGGCGCCTGGCAAAGCAGCGCGTGCCTTCGCCGCCTGGCCTCCTAAGAAAGCGCTGCGTGCCTTCTCGCCCTCGCCACCTAGCAAAGCGCCGTGTCCCTTTGCCGCCTCGCCGCCTAGCAAAGCTCCGCGTGCCGTCGCCGCCTACAAAGCGCCGTGTTCCTTCGGCGCCTAGCAAAGCAGCGCGTGCCTTCGCGCCTAAGAAAGCGCTGCGTGCCTTTTCGCCCTCGCCGCCCAACAAAGCGCCCTGTCCCTTCACCGCCTCCCGAACCGCTTCGTCCCTTCGCCGCCTCGCCGCCTAGCAAAGCGCTGCTTGCCTTCGCCGCCTCACACAGCGCTGCGTGCCTTCGCCGCCTCGCCGCTTAGCAAACGCCGTGGGAGCGCCGAAGGGACACGGCGCTTTTGTAGGCGCCGAAGGCACGTGGCGCTTTGCTAAGCACCGAGGCAGCGAAGGCACGCAGCCATTTGATCGTGGTCGACGGGCTCGGGCGCCTTGCTAGGCGGCGAGGCGGCCAAGGCACGCAGCGCTTTGCCAGGCGCCCAGGGACGCAGCGCTCGGCGAGGGCACGCAGTGCTTTGCCAGGCGCCGAAGGCACTCAGCGCTTTGCCAGGCGCCGAAGGCACGCAGCGCTCTAGCAGGCGGCGAGGGCACACAGTGCTTTGCTAGGCGGCGAGCGGACGTGGAGCTTTGCTAGGCAGCCAAGGCTGAGGACGCTTTGCTAGGCGCTTTGCTAGGCGGCGAAGGCACGAAGCGATTTGGGAGGCGCCGAAGGCACACGGCGCTTTGCTAGGCGGCGAGGGCGAGAAGGCACGCAGCGCTTTCTGAGGCGGCGAGGCGGCCAAGGCACGCGCTGCTTTGCTAGGCGCCGAAGGCACGCAGCGCTTCCTTCGTTTGCGAGGCAGCGAAGAGATGGAGCGCTTTGCTTCTTGGCCAGGCAGCGAACAGGCGCCGTGCTTTGCTTTCTGCCACTCAGCGAATACACGCAGCGCTCTGCTTTTTGGCGAGGCAGTGAACAGATGCAGCGTTTAGTTTGCGAGGCGGCCAAGAGACGCGGCGCTTTGCATGCTGGCGAGGCGGCGAGCAGATCGAGTGCTTTGCTTGTTGGTGAGGCAGCGAAGAGATGCAGCGGTTTGCTTGTTGGCGAGGCAGCGAAGAGATTCAGCAGTCTCCTTGTTTGTGACACAGCGACCATGCCCAGTGCTTGCTCTTTGTGCGAGGCAGCGAAGAGATGCAGCACTTTGCTTGTGCACCAGGTGGCGCAGTGGCCTCGCGGATGACTTTTTCGCCTGGAGGCGAAGCGAGGCAGCACTTTGTTAGTTGGCGAGGCAGCGAAGAGACGCAGCAGGCTGCTTGTTTGTGAGACAGCCAACATGCACAGTGGTTAGCTATTGTGCGAGGCAGCGAATGAGGGCAGAGCAAATGGCTTTGTGCGTTCGCCGCCTCGCTGCCTAGCAAAGCGTCGTCTGCCTTGGGCGCCTAGCAAAGCTGCGCGTGCCGTCGCCGTCAAGCAAAGCGCCGTGTTCCTTGGGCGCCTAGCAAAGAAGTGCCTGCGTTGGGCGCCTCGCCGCATTGCAGCCTAGCAAAGCGCTGCGTGCCTTCGGCGGCTGGCAAAGCAGTGCGTGCCTTCGCCGCCTCACACACCGCGTTGTGCCTTCGGCGCCTGGCAAAGCAGCGCGTGCCTTCGCCGCCTGGCCTCCTAAGAAAGCGCTGCGTGCCTTCTCGCCCTCGCCGCCTAGCAAAGCGCCGTGTCCCTTCGCCGCCTACAAAGCGCCGTGTTCCTTCGGCGCCTAGCAAAGCAGCACGTGCCTTCGCCGCCTAAGAAAGCGCTGCGTGCCTTTTCGCCCTCGCCGCCCAACAAAGCGCCCTGTCCCTTCACCGCCTCCCGAACCGCTTCGTCCCTTCGCCGCCTCGCCGCCTAGCAAAGCGCTGCTTGCCTTCGCCGCCTCACACACCGCTGCGTCCCTTCGCCGCCTCGCCGCTTAGCAAACGCCGTGGGAGCGCCGAAGGCACACGGCGCTTTTGTAGGCGCCGAAGGCACGTGGCGCTTTGCTAAGGCACGAGGCAGCGAAGGCACGCAGCCATTTGATCGTGGTGGACGGGCTCGGGCGCCTTGCTAGGCGGCGAGGCGGCGAAGGCACGCAGCGCTTTGCCAGGCGCCCAGGGACGCAGCGCTCGGCGAGGGCACGCAGTGCTTTGCCAGGCGCCGAAGGCACTCAGCGCTTTGCCAGGCGCCGAAGGCACGCAGCGCTCTAGCAGGCGGCGAGGGCACACAGTGCTTTGCTAGGCGGCGAGCGGACGTGCAGCTTTGCTAGGCAGCGAAGGCTGAGGACGCTTTGCTAGGCGCTTTGCTAGGCGGCCAAGGCACGAAGCGATTTGGGAGGCGGCGAAGGCACACGGCGCTTTGCTAGGCGGCGAGGGCGAGAAGGCACGCAGCGCTTTCTGAGGCGGCGAGGCGGCCAAGGCACGCGCTGCTTTGCTAGGCGCCGAAGGCACGCAGCGCTTCCTTCGTTTGCGAGGCAGCGAAGAGATGGAGCGCTTTGCTTCTTGGCCAGGCAGCGAACAGGCGCCGTGCTTTGCTTTCTGCCACTCAGCGAATACACGCAGCGCTCTGCTTTTTGGCGAGGCAGTGAACAGATGCAGCGTTTAGTTTGCGAGGCGGCCAAGAGACGCGGCGCTTTGCATGCTGGCGAGGCGGCGAGCAGATCGAGTGCTTTGCTTGTTGGCGAGGCAGCGAAGAGATGCAGCGGTTTGCTTGTTGGCGAGGCAGCGAAGAGATTCAGCAGTCTCCTTGTTTGTGACACAGCGACCATGCACAGTGCTTGCTCTTTGTGCGAGGCAGCGAAGAGATGCAGCACTTTGCTTGTGCACCAGGTGGCGCAGTGGCATGGCGGATGACTTTTTCGCCTGGAGGCGAAGCGAGGCAGCACTTTGTTAGTTGACGAGGCAGCGAAGAGACGCAGCAGGCTGCTTGTTTGTGAGACAGCCAACATGCACAGTGGTTAGCTCTTGTGCGAGGCAGCGAATGAGGGCAGAGCAAATGGCTTTGTGCGTTCGCCGCCTCGCTGCCTAGCAAAGCGTCGTCTGCCTTGGGCGCCTAGCAAAGCTGCGCGTGACGTCGCCGTCAAGCAAAGCGCCGTGTTCCTTGGGCGCCTAGCAAAGAAGTGCCTGCGTTGGGCGCCTCGCCGCATTGCAGCCTAGCAAAGCGCTGCGTGCCTTCGGCGGCTGGCAAAGCAGTGCGTGCCTTCGCCGCCTCACACACCGCGTTGTGCCTTCGGCGCCTGGCAAAGCAGCGCGTGCCTTCGCCGCCTGGCCTCCTAAGAAAGCGCTGCGTGCCTTCTCGCCCTCGCCGCCTAGCAAAGCGCCGTGTCCCTTCGCCGCCTACAAAGCGCCGTGTTCCTTCGGCGCCTAGCAAAGCAGCGCGTGCCTTCGCCGCCTAAGAAAGCGCTGCGTGCCTTTTCGCCCTCGCCGCCCAACAAAGCGCCCTGTCCCTTCACCGCCTCCCGAACCGCTTCGTCCCTTCGCCGCCTCGCCGCCTAGCAAAGCGCTGCTTGCCTTCGCCGCCTCACACACCGCTGCGTCCCTTCGCCGCCTCGCCGCTTAGCAAACGCCGTGGGAGCGCCGAAGGCACACGGCGCTTTTGTAGGCGCCGAAGGCACGTGGCGCTTTGCTAAGGCACGAGGCAGCGAAGGCACGCAGCCATTTGATCGTGCTCGACGGGCTCGGGCGCCTTGCTAGGCGGCGAGGCGGCGAAGGCACGCAGCGCTTTGCCAGGCGCCCAGGGACGCAGCGCTCGGCGAGGGCACGCAGTGCTTTGCCAGGCGCCGAAGGCACTCAGCGCTTTGCCAGGCGCCGAAGGCACGCAGCGCTCTAGCAGGCGGCGAGGGCACACAGTGCTTTGCTAGGCGGCGAGCGGACGTGCAGCTTTGCTAGGCAGCGAAGGCTGAGGACGCTTTGCTAGGCGCTTTGCTAGGCGGCCAAGGCACGAAGCGATTTGGGAGGCGGCGAAGGCACACGGCGCTTTGCTAGGCGGCGAGGGCGAGAAGGCACGCAGCGCTTTCTGAGGCGGCGAGGCGGCCAAGGCACGCGCTGCTTTGCTAGGCGCCGAAGGCACGCAGCGCTTCCTTCATTTGCGAGGCAGCGAAGAGATGGAGCGCTTTGCTTCTTGGCCAGGCAGCGAACAGGCGCCGTGCTTTGCTTTCTGCCACTCAGCGAATACACGCAGCGCTCTGCTTTTTGGCGAGGCAGTGAACAGATGCAGCGTTTAGTTTGCGAGGCGGCCAAGAGACGCGGCGCTTTGCATGCTGGCGAGGCGGCGAGCAGATCGAGTGCTTTGCTTGTTGGCGAGGCAGCGAAGAGATGCAGCGGTTTGCTTGTTGGCGAGGCAGCGAAGAGATTCAGCAGTCTCCTTGTTTGTGACACAGCGACCATGCCCAGTGCTTGCTCTTTGTGCGAGGCAGCGAAGAGATGCAGCACTTTGCTTGTGCACCAGGTGGCGCAGTGGCATGGCGGATGACTTTTTCGCCTGGAGGCGAAGCGAGGCAGCACTTTGTTAGTTGGCGAGGCAGCGAAGAGACGCAGCAGGCTGCTTGTTTGTGAGACAGCCAACATGCACAGTGGTTAGCTCTTGTGCGAGGCAGCGAATCACCGCCGAGCAAATGGCTTTGTGCGTTCGCCGCCTCGCTGCCTAGCAAAGCGTCGTCTGCCTTGGGCGCCTAGCAAAGCTGCGCGTGCCGTCGCCGTCAAGCAAAGCGCCGTGTTCCTTGGGCGCCTAGCAAAGAAGTGCCTGCGTTCGGCGCCTCGCCGCATTGCAGCCTAGCAAAGCACTGCGTGCCTTCGGCGGCTGGCAAAGCAGTGCGTGCCTTCGCCGCCTCACACACCGCGTTGTGCCTTCGGCGCCTGGCAAAGCAGCGCGTGCCTTCGCCGCCTGGCCTCCTAAGAAAGCGCTGCGTGCCTTCTCGCCCTCGCTGCCTAGCAAAGCGCCGTGTCCCTTCGCCGCCTACAAAGCGCCGTGTTCCTTCGGCGCCTAGCAAAGCAGCGCGTGCCTTCGCCGCCTAAGAAAGCGCTGCGTGCCTTTTCGCCCTCGCCGCCCAACAAAGCGCCCTGTCCCTTCACCGCCTCCCGAACCGCTTCGTCCCTTCGCCGCCTCGCCGCCTAGCAAAGCGCTGCTTGCCTTCGCCGCCTCACACACCGCTGCGTCCCTTCGCCGCCTCGCCGCTTAGCAAACGCCGTGGGAGCGCCGAAGGGACACGGCGCTTTTGTAGGCGCCGAAGGCACGTGGCGCTTTGCTAAGGCACGAGGCAGCGAAGGCACGCAGCCATTTGATCGTGGTGGACGGGCTAGGGCGCCTTGCTAGGCGGCGAGGCGGCGAAGGCACGCAGCGCTTTGCCAGGCGCCCAGGGACGCAGCGCTCGGCGAGGGCACGCAGTGCTTTGCCAGGCGCCGAAGGCACGCAGCGCTTTGCCAGGCGCCCAGGGACGCAGCGCTCGGCGAGGGCACGCAGTGCTTTGCCAGGCGCCGAAGGCACTCAGCGCTTTGCCAGGCGCCGAAGGCACGCAGCGCTCTAGCAGGCGGCGAGGGCACACAGTGCTTTGCTAGGCGGCGAGCGGACGTGGAGCTTTGCTAGGCAGCGAAGGCTGAGGACGCTTTGCTAGGCGCTTTGCTAGGCGGCCAAGGCACGAAGCGATTTGGGAGGCGGCGAAGGCACACGGCGCTTTGCTAGGCGGCGAGGGCGAGAAGGCACGCAGCGCTTTCTGAGGCGGCGAGGCGGCCAAGGCACGCGCTGCTTTGCTAGGCGCCGAAGGCACGCAGCGCTTCCTTCGTTTGCGAGGCAGCGAAGAGATGGAGCGCTTTGCTTCTTGGCCAGGCAGCGAACAGGCGCCGTGCTTTGCTTTCTGCCACTCAGCGAATACACGCAGCGCTCTGCTTTTTGGCGAGGCAGTGAACAGATGCAGCGTTTAGTTTGCGAGGCGGCCAAGAGACGCGGCGCTTTGCATGCTGGCGAGGCGGCGAGCAGATCGAGTGCTTTGCTTGTTGGCGAGGCAGCGAAGAGATGCAGCGGTTTGCTTGTTGGCGAGGCAGCGAAGAGATTCAGCAGTCTCCTTGTTTGTGACACAGCGACCATGCCCAGTGCTTGCTCTTTGTGCGAGGCAGCGAAGAGATGCAGCACTTTGCTTGTGCACCAGGTGGCGCAGTGGCATGGCGGATGACTTTTTCGCCTGGAGGCGAAGCGAGGCAGCACTTTGTTAGTTGGCGAGGCAGCGAAGAGACGCAGCAGGCTGCTTGTTTGTGAGACAGCCAACATGCACAGTGGTTAGCTCTTGTGCGAGGCAGCGAATCACCGCCGAGCAAATGGCTTTGTGCGTTCGCCGCCTCGCTGCCTAGCAAAGCGTCGTCTGCCTTGGGCGCCTAGCAAAGCTGCGCGTGCCGTCGCCGTCAAGCAAAGCGCCGTGTTCCTTGGGCGCCTAGCAAAGAAGTGCCTGCGTTGGGCGCCTCGCCGCATTGCAGCCTAGCAAAGCGCTGCGTGCCTTCGGCGGCTGGCAAAGCAGTGCGTGCCTTCGCCGCCTCACACACCGCGTTGTGCCTTCGGCGCCTGGCAAAGCAGCGCGTGCCTTCGCCGCCTGGCCTCCTAAGAAAGCGCTGCGTGCCTTCTCGCCCTCGCCGCCTAGCAAAGCGCCGTGTCCCTTCGCCGCCTACAAAGCGCCGTGTTCCTTCGGCGCCTAGCAAAGCAGCGCGTGCCTTCGCCGCCTAAGAAAGCGCTGCGTGCCTTTTCGCCCTCGCCGCCCAACAAAGCGCCCTGTCCCTTCACCGCCTCCCGAACCGCTTCGTCCCTTCGCCGCCTCGCCGCCTAGCAAAGCGCTGCTTGCCTTCGCCGCCTCACACACCGCTGCGTCCCTTCGCCGCCTCGCCGCTTAGCAAACGCCGTGGGAGCGCCGAAGGCACACGGCGCTTTTGTAGGCGCCGAAGGCACGTGGCGCTTTGCTAAGGCACGAGGCAGCGAAGGCACGCAGCCATTTGATCGTGGTGGACGGGCTCGGGCGCCTTGCTAGGCGGCGAGGCGGCGAAGGCACGCAGCGCTTTGCCAGGCGCCCAGGGACGCAGCGCTCGGCGAGGGCACGCAGTGCTTTGCCAGGCGCCGAAGGCACTCAGCGCTTTGCCAGGCGCCGAAGGCACGCAGCGCTCTAGCAGGCGGCGAGGGCACACAGTGCTTTGCTAGGCGGCGAGCGGACGTGCAGCTTTGCTAGGCAGCGAAGGCTGAGGACGCTTTGCTAGGCGCTTTGCTAGGCGGCCAAGGCACGAAGCGATTTGGGAGGCGGCGAAGGCACACGGCGCTTTGCTAGGCGGCGAGGGCGAGAAGGCACGCAGCGCTTTCTGAGGCGGCGAGGCGGCCAAGGCACGCGCTGCTTTGCTAGGCGCCGAAGGCACGCAGCGCTTCCTTCGTTTGCGAGGCAGCGAAGAGATGGAGCGCTTTGCTTCTTGGCCAGGCAGCGAACAGGCGCCGTGCTTTGCTTTCTGCCACTCAGCGAATACACGCAGCGCTCTGCTTTTTGGCGAGGCAGTGAACAGATGCAGCGTTTAGTTTGCGAGGCGGCCAAGAGACGCGGCGCTTTGCATGCTGGCGAGGCGGCGAGCAGATCGAGTGCTTTGCTTGTTGGCGAGGCAGCGAAGAGATGCAGCGGTTTGCTTGTTGGCGAGGCAGCGAAGAGATTCAGCAGTCTCCTTGTTTGTGACACAGCGACCATGCACAGTGCTTGCTCTTTGTGCGAGGCAGCGAAGAGATGCAGCACTTTGCTTGTGCACCAGGTGGCGCAGTGGCATGGCGGATGACTTTTTCGCCTGGAGGCGAAGCGAGGCAGCACTTTGTTAGTTGACGAGGCAGCGAAGAGACGCAGCAGGCTGCTTGTTTGTGAGACAGCCAACATGCACAGTGGTTAGCTCTTGTGCGAGGCAGCGAATGAGGGCAGAGCAAATGGCTTTGTGCGTTCGCCGCCTCGCTGCCTAGCAAAGCGTCGTCTGCCTTGGGCGCCTAGCAAAGCTGCGCGTGACGTCGCCGTCAAGCAAAGCGCCGTGTTCCTTGGGCGCCTAGCAAAGAAGTGCCTGCGTTGGGCGCCTCGCCGCATTGCAGCCTAGCAAAGCGCTGCGTGCCTTCGGCGGCTGGCAAAGCAGTGCGTGCCTTCGCCGCCTCACACACCGCGTTGTGCCTTCGGCGCCTGGCAAAGCAGCGCGTGCCTTCGCCGCCTGGCCTCCTAAGAAAGCGCTGCGTGCCTTCTCGCCCTCGCCGCCTAGCAAAGCGCCGTGTCCCTTCGCCGCCTACAAAGCGCCGTGTTCCTTCGGCGCCTAGCAAAGCAGCGCGTGCCTTCGCCGCCTAAGAAAGCGCTGCGTGCCTTTTCGCCCTCGCCGCCCAACAAAGCGCCCTGTCCCTTCACCGCCTCCCGAACCGCTTCGTCCCTTCGCCGCCTCGCCGCCTAGCAAAGCGCTGCTTGCCTTCGCCGCCTCACACACCGCTGCGTCCCTTCGCCGCCTCGCCGCTTAGCAAACGCCGTGGGAGCGCCGAAGGCACACGGCGCTTTTGTAGGCGCCGAAGGCACGTGGCGCTTTGCTAAGGCACGAGGCAGCGAAGGCACGCAGCCATTTGATCGTGCTCGACGGGCTCGGGCGCCTTGCTAGGCGGCGAGGCGGCGAAGGCACGCAGCGCTTTGCCAGGCGCCCAGGGACGCAGCGCTCGGCGAGGGCACGCAGTGCTTTGCCAGGCGCCGAAGGCACTCAGCGCTTTGCCAGGCGCCGAAGGCACGCAGCGCTCTAGCAGGCGGCGAGGGCACACAGTGCTTTGCTAGGCGGCGAGCGGACGTGCAGCTTTGCTAGGCAGCGAAGGCTGAGGACGCTTTGCTAGGCGCTTTGCTAGGCGGCCAAGGCACGAAGCGATTTGGGAGGCGGCGAAGGCACACGGCGCTTTGCTAGGCGGCGAGGGCGAGAAGGCACGCAGCGCTTTCTGAGGCGGCGAGGCGGCCAAGGCACGCGCTGCTTTGCTAGGCGCCGAAGGCACGCAGCGCTTCCTTCATTTGCGAGGCAGCGAAGAGATGGAGCGCTTTGCTTCTTGGCCAGGCAGCGAACAGGCGCCGTGCTTTGCTTTCTGCCACTCAGCGAATACACGCAGCGCTCTGCTTTTTGGCGAGGCAGTGAACAGATGCAGCGTTTAGTTTGCGAGGCGGCCAAGAGACGCGGCGCTTTGCATGCTGGCGAGGCGGCGAGCAGATCGAGTGCTTTGCTTGTTGGCGAGGCAGCGAAGAGATGCAGCGGTTTGCTTGTTGGCGAGGCAGCGAAGAGATTCAGCAGTCTCCTTGTTTGTGACACAGCGACCATGCCCAGTGCTTGCTCTTTGTGCGAGGCAGCGAAGAGATGCAGCACTTTGCTTGTGCACCAGGTGGCGCAGTGGCATGGCGGATGACTTTTTCGCCTGGAGGCGAAGCGAGGCAGCACTTTGTTAGTTGGCGAGGCAGCGAAGAGACGCAGCAGGCTGCTTGTTTGTGAGACAGCCAACATGCACAGTGGTTAGCTCTTGTGCGAGGCAGCGAATCACCGCCGAGCAAATGGCTTTGTGCGTTCGCCGCCTCGCTGCCTAGCAAAGCGTCGTCTGCCTTGGGCGCCTAGCAAAGCTGCGCGTGCCGTCGCCGTCAAGCAAAGCGCCGTGTTCCTTGGGCGCCTAGCAAAGAAGTGCCTGCGTTCGGCGCCTCGCCGCATTGCAGCCTAGCAAAGCACTGCGTGCCTTCGGCGGCTGGCAAAGCAGTGCGTGCCTTCGCCGCCTCACACACCGCGTTGTGCCTTCGGCGCCTGGCAAAGCAGCGCGTGCCTTCGCCGCCTGGCCTCCTAAGAAAGCGCTGCGTGCCTTCTCGCCCTCGCTGCCTAGCAAAGCGCCGTGTCCCTTCGCCGCCTACAAAGCGCCGTGTTCCTTCGGCGCCTAGCAAAGCAGCGCGTGCCTTCGCCGCCTAAGAAAGCGCTGCGTGCCTTTTCGCCCTCGCCGCCCAACAAAGCGCCCTGTCCCTTCACCGCCTCCCGAACCGCTTCGTCCCTTCGCCGCCTCGCCGCCTAGCAAAGCGCTGCTTGCCTTCGCCGCCTCACACACCGCTGCGTCCCTTCGCCGCCTCGCCGCTTAGCAAACGCCGTGGGAGCGCCGAAGGGACACGGCGCTTTTGTAGGCGCCGAAGGCACGTGGCGCTTTGCTAAGGCACGAGGCAGCGAAGGCACGCAGCCATTTGATCGTGGTGGACGGGCTAGGGCGCCTTGCTAGGCGGCGAGGCGGCGAAGGCACGCAGCGCTTTGCCAGGCGCCCAGGGACGCAGCGCTCGGCGAGGGCACGCAGTGCTTTGCCAGGCGCCGAAGGCACGCAGCGCTTTGCCAGGCGCCCAGGGACGCAGCGCTCGGCGAGGGCACGCAGTGCTTTGCCAGGCGCCGAAGGCACTCAGCGCTTTGCCAGGCGCCGAAGGCACGCAGCGCTCTAGCAGGCGGCGAGGGCACACAGTGCTTTGCTAGGCGGCGAGCGGACGTGGAGCTTTGCTAGGCAGCGAAGGCTGAGGACGCTTTGCTAGGCGCTTTGCTAGGCGGCCAAGGCACGAAGCGATTTGGGAGGCGGCGAAGGCACACGGCGCTTTGCTAGGCGGCGAGGGCGAGAAGGCACGCAGCGCTTTCTGAGGCGGCGAGGCGGCCAAGGCACGCGCTGCTTTGCTAGGCGCCGAAGGCACGCAGCGCTTCCTTCGTTTGCGAGGCAGCGAAGAGATGGAGCGCTTTGCTTCTTGGCCAGGCAGCGAACAGGCGCCGTGCTTTGCTTTCTGCCACTCAGCGAATACACGCAGCGCTCTGCTTTTTGGCGAGGCAGTGAACAGATGCAGCGTTTAGTTTGCGAGGCGGCCAAGAGACGCGGCGCTTTGCATGCTGGCGAGGCGGCGAGCAGATCGAGTGCTTTGCTTGTTGGCGAGGCAGCGAAGAGATGCAGCGGTTTGCTTGTTGGCGAGGCAGCGAAGAGATTCAGCAGTCTCCTTGTTTGTGACACAGCGACCATGCCCAGTGCTTGCTCTTTGTGCGAGGCAGCGAAGAGATGCAGCACTTTGCTTGTGCACCAGGTGGCGCAGTGGCATGGCGGATGACTTTTTCGCCTGGAGGCGAAGCGAGGCAGCACTTTGTTAGTTGGCGAGGCAGCGAAGAGACGCAGCAGGCTGCTTGTTTGTGAGACAGCCAACATGCACAGTGGTTAGCTCTTGTGCGAGGCAGCGAATCACCGCCGAGCAAATGGCTTTGTGCGTTCGCCGCCTCGCTGCCTAGCAAAGCGTCGTCTGCCTTGGGCGCCTAGCAAAGCTGCGCGTGCCGTCGCCGTCAAGCAAAGCGCCGTGTTCCTTGGGCGCCTAGCAAAGAAGTGCCTGCGTTGGGCGCCTCGCCGCATTGCAGCCTAGCAAAGCGCTGCGTGCCTTCGGCGGCTGGCAAAGCAGTGCGTGCCTTCGCCGCCTCACACACCGCGTTGTGCCTTCGGCGCCTGGCAAAGCAGCGCGTGCCTTCGCCGCCTGGCCTCCTAAGAAAGCGCTGCGTGCCTTCACGCCCTCGCCGCCTAGCAAAGCGCCGTGTCCCTTCGCCGCCTACAAAGCGCCGTGTTCCTTCGGCGCCTAGCAAAGCAGCGCGTGCCTTCGCCGCCTAAGAAAGCGCTGCGTGCCTTTTCGCCCTCGCCGCCCAACAAAGCGCCCTGTCCCTTCACCGCCTCCCGAACCGCTTCGTCCCTTCGCCGCCTCGCCGCCTAGCAAAGCGCTGCTTGCCTTCGCCGCCTCACACACCGCTGCGTCCCTTCGCCGCCTCGCCGCTTAGCAAACGCCGTGGGAGCGCCGAAGGCACACGGCGCTTTTGTAGGCGCCGAAGGCACGTGGCGCTTTGCTAAGGCACGAGGCAGCGAAGGCACGCAGCCATTTGATCGTGCTCGACGGGCTAGGGCGCCTTGCTAGGCGGCGAGGCGGCGAAGGCACGCAGCGCTTTGCCAGGCGCCCAGGGACGCAGCGCTCGGCGAGGGCACGCAGTGCTTTGCCAGGCGCCGAAGGCACTCAGCGCTTTGCCAGGCGCCGAAGGCACGCAGCGCTCTAGCAGGCGGCGAGGGCACACAGTGCTTTGCTAGGCGGCGAGCGGACGTGCAGCTTTGCTAGGCAGCGAAGGCTGAGGACGCTTTGCTAGGCGCTTTGCTAGGCGGCCAAGGCACGAAGCGATTTGGGAGGCGGCGAAGGCACACGGCGCTTTGCTAGGCGGCGAGGGCGAGAAGGCACGCAGCGCTTTCTGAGGCGGCGAGGCGGCCAAGGCACGCGCTGCTTTGCTAGGCGCCGAAGGCACGCAGCGCTTCCTTCGTTTGCGAGGCAGCGAAGAGATGGAGCGCTTTGCTTCTTGGCCAGGCAGCGAACAGGCGCCGTGCTTTGCTTTCTGCCACTCAGCGAATACACGCAGCGCTCTGCTTTTTGGCGAGGCAGTGAACAGATGCAGCGTTTAGTTTGCGAGGCGGCCAAGAGACGCGGCGCTTTGCATGCTGGCGAGGCGGCGAGCAGATCGAGTGCTTTGCTTGTTGGCGAGGCAGCGAAGAGATGCAGCGGTTTGCTTGTTGGCGAGGCAGCGAAGAGATTCAGCAGTCTCCTTGTTTGTGACACAGCGACCATGCCCAGTGCTTGCTCTTTGTGCGAGGCAGCGAAGAGATGCAGCACTTTGCTTGTGCACCAGGTGGCGCAGTGGCATGGCGGATGACTTTTTCGCCTGGAGGCGAAGCGAGGCAGCACTTTGTTAGTTGGCGAGGCAGCGAAGAGACGCAGCAGGCTGCTTGTTTGTGAGACAGCCAACATGCACAGTGGTTAGCTCTTGTGCGAGGCAGCGAATGAGGGCAGAGCAAATGGCTTTGTGCGTTCGCCGCCTCGCTGCCTAGCAAAGCGTCGTCTGCCTTGGGCGCCTAGCAAAGCTGCGCGTGCCGTCGCCGTCAAGCAAAGCGCCGTGTTCCTTGGGCGCCTAGCAAAGAAGTGCCTGCGTTGGGCGCCTCGCCGCATTGCAGCCTAGCAAAGCGCTGCGTGCCTTCGGCGGCTGGCAAAGCAGTGCGTGCCTTCGCCGCCTCACACACCGCGTTGTGCCTTCGGCGCCTGGCAAAGCAGCGCGTGCCTTCGCCGCCTGGCCTCCTAAGAAAGCGCTGCGTGCCTTCACGCCCTCGCTGCCTAGCAAAGCGCCGTGTCCCTTCGCCGCCTACAAAGCGCCGTGTTCCTTCGGCGCCTAGCAAAGCAGCGCGTGCCTTCGCCGCCTAAGAAAGCGCTGCGTGCCTTTTCGCCCTCGCCGCCCAACAAAGCGCCCTGTCCCTTCACCGCCTCCCGAACCGCTTCGTCCCTTCGCCGCCTCGCCGCCTAGCAAAGCGCTGCTTGCCTTCGCCGCCTCACACACCGCTGCGTCCCTTCGCCGCCTCGCCGCTTAGCAAACGCCGTGGGAGCGCCGAAGGCACACGGCGCTTTTGTAGGCGCCGAAGGCACGTGGCGCTTTGCTAAGGCACGAGGCAGCGAAGGCACGCAGCCATTTGATCGTGCTCGACGGGCTAGGGCGCCTTGCTAGGCGGCGAGGCGGCGAAGGCACGCAGCGCTTTGCCAGGCGCCCAGGGACGCAGCGCTCGGCGAGGGCACGCAGTGCTTTGCCAGGCGCCGAAGGCACTCAGCGCTTTGCCAGGCGCCGAAGGCATGCAGCGCTCTAGCAGGCGGCGAGGGCACACAGTGCTTTGCTAGGCGGCGAGCGGACGTGCAGCTTTGCTAGGCAGCGAAGGCTGAGGACGCTTTGCTAGGCGCTTTGCTAGGCGGCCAAGGCACGAAGCGATTTGGGAGGCGGCGAGGGCACACAGTGCTTTGCTAGGCGGCGAGCGGACGTGCAGCTTTGCTAGGCAGCGAAGGCTGAGGACGCTTTGCTAGGCGCTTTGCTAGGCGGCCAAGGCACGAAGCGATTTGGGAGGCGGCGAAGGCACACGGCGCTTTGCTAGGCGGCGAGGGCGAGAAGGCACGCAGCGCTTTCTGAGGCGGCGAGGCGGCCAAGGCACGCGCTGCTTTGCTAGGCGCCGAAGGCACGCAGCGCTTCCTTCGTTTGCGAGGCAGCGAAGAGATGGAGCGCTTTGCTTGTTGGCCAGGCAGCGAACAGGCGCCGTGCTTTGCTTTCTGCCACTCAGCGAATACACGCAGCGCTCTGCTTTTTGGCGAGGCAGTGAACAGATGCAGCGTTTAGTTTGCGAGGCGGCCAAGAGACGCGGCGCTTTGCATGCTGGCGAGGCGGCGAGCAGATCGAGTGCTTTGCTTGTTGGCGAGGCAGCGAAGAGATGCAGCGGTTTGCTTGTTGGCGAGGCAGCGAAGAGATTCAGCAGTCTCCTTGTTTGTGACACAGCGACCATGCCCAGTGCTTGCTCTTTGTGCGAGGCAGCGAAGAGATGCAGCACTTTGCTTGTGCACCAGGTGGCGCAGTGGCATGGCGGATGACTTTTTCGCCTGGAGGCGAAGCGAGGCAGCACTTTGTTAGTTGGCGAGGCAGCGAAGAGACGCAGCAGGCTGCTTGTTTGTGAGACAGCCAACATGCACAGTGGTTAGCTCTTGTGCGAGGCAGCGAATGAGGGCAGAGCAAATGGCTTTGTGCGTTCGCCGCCTCGCTGCCTAGCAAAGCGTCGTCTGCCTTGGGCGCCTAGCAAAGCTGCGCGTGCCGTCGCCGTCAAGCAAAGCGCCGTGTTCCTTGGGCGCCTAGCAAAGAAGTGCCTGCGTTGGGCGCCTCGCCGCATTGCAGCCTAGCAAAGCGCTGCGTGCCTTCGGCGGCTGGCAAAGCAGTGCGTGCCTTCGCCGCCTCACACACCGCGTTGTGCCTTCGGCGCCTGGCAAAGCAGCGCGTGCCTTCGCCGCCTGGCCTCCTAAGAAAGCGCTGCGTGCCTTCTCGCCCTCGCCGCCTAGCAAAGCGCCGTGTCCCTTCGCCGCCTACAAAGCGCCGTGTTCCTTCGGCGCCTAGCAAAGCAGCGCGTGCCTTCGCCGCCTAAGAAAGCGCTGCGTGCCTTTTCGCCCTCGCCGCCCAACAAAGCGCCTTGTCCCTTCACCGCCTCCCGAACCGCTTCGTCCCTTCGCCGCCTCGCCGCCTAGCAAAGCGCTGCTTGCCTTCGCCGCCTCACACACCGCTGCGTCCCTTCGCCGCCTCGCCGCTTAGCAAACGCCGTGGGAGCGCCGAAGGCACACGGCGCTTTTGTAGGCGCCGAAGGCACGTGGCGCTTTGCTAAGGCACGAGGCAGCGAAGGCACGCAGCCATTTGATCGTGGTGGACGGGCTAGGGCGCCTTGCTAGGCGGCGAGGCGGCGAAGGCACGCAGCGCTTTGCCAGGCGCCCAGGGACGCAGCGCTCGGCGAGGGCACGCAGTGCTTTGCCAGGAGCCGAAGGCACTCAGCGCTTTGCCAGGCGCCGAAGGCACGCAGCGCTCTAGCAGGCGGCGAGGGCACACAGTGCTTTGCTAGGCGGCGAGCGGACGTGGAGCTTTGCTAGGCAGCGAAGGCTGAGGACGCTTTGCTAGGCGCTTTGCTAGGCGGCGAAGGCACGAAGCGATTTGGGAGGCGGCGAAGGCACACGGCGCTTTGCTAGGCGGCGAGGGCGAGAAGGCACGCAGCGCTTTCTGAGGCGGCGAGGCGGCCAAGGCACGCGCTGCTTTGCTAGGCGCCGAAGGCACGCAGCGCTTCCTTCGTTTGCGAGGCAGCGAAGAGATGGAGCGCTTTGCTTGTTGGCCAGGCAGCGAACAGGCGCCGTGCTTTGCTTTCTGCCACTCAGCGAATACACGCAGCGCTCTGCTTTTTGGCGAGGCAGTGAACAGATGCAGCGTTTAGTTTGCGAGGCGGCCAAGAGACGCGGCGCTTTGCATGCTGGCGAGGCGGCGAGCAGATCGAGTGCTTTGCTTGTTGGCGAGGCAGCGAAGAGATGCAGCGGTTTGCTTGTTGGCGAGGCAGCGAAGAGATTCAGCAGTCTCCTTGTTTGTGACACAGCGACCATGCACAGTGCTTGCTCTTTGTGCGAGGCAGCGAAGAGATGCAGCACTTTGCTTGTGCACCAGGTGGCGCAGTGGCATGGCGGATGACTTTTTCGCCTGGAGGCGAAGCGAGGCAGCACTTTGTTAGTTGGCGAGGCAGCGAAGAGACGCAGCAGGCTGCTTGTTTGTGAGACAGCCAACATGCACAGTGGTTAGCTCTTGTGCGAGGCAGCGAATGAGGGCAGAGCAAATGGCTTTGTGCGTTCGCCGCCTCGCTGCCTAGCAAAGCGTCGTCTGCCTTGGGCGCCTAGCAAAGCTGCGCGTGACGTCGCCGTCAAGCAAAGCGCCGTGTTCCTTGGGCGCCTAGCAAAGAAGTGCCTGCGTTCGGCGCCTCGCCGCATTGCAGCCTAGCAAAGCGCTGCGTGCCTTCGGCGGCTGGCAAAGCAGTGCGTGCCTTCGCCGCCTCACACACCGCGTTGTGCCTTCGGCGCCTGGCAAAGCAGCGCGTGCCTTCGCCGCCTGGCCTCCTAAGAAAGCGCTGCGTGCCTTCTCGCCCTCGCCGCCTAGCAAAGCGCCGTGTCCCTTCGCCGCCTACAAAGCGCCGTGTTCCTTCGGCGCCTAGCAAAGCAGCGCGTGCCTTCGCCGCCTAAGAAAGCGCTGCGTGCCTTTTCGCCCTCGCCGCCCAACAAAGCGCCCTGTCCCTTCACCGCCTCCCGAACCGCTTCGTCCCTTCGCCGCCTCGCCGCCTAGCAAAGCGCTGCTTGCCTTCGCCGCCTCACACACCGCTGCGTCCCTTCGCCGCCTCGCCGCTTAGCAAACGCCGTGGGAGCGCCGAAGGGACACGGCGCTTTTGTAGGCGCCGAAGGCACGTGGCGCTTTGCTAAGGCACGAGGCAGCGAAGGCACGCAGCCATTTGATCGTGGTGGACGGGCTAGGGCGCCTTGCTAGGCGGCGAGGCGGCGAAGGCACGCAGCGCTTTGCCAGGCGCCCAGGGACGCAGCGCTCGGCGAGGGCACGCAGTGCTTTGCCAGGCGCCGAAGGCACGCAGCGCTCTAGCAGGCGGCGAGGGCACACAGTGCTTTGCTAGGCGGCGAGCGGACGTGGAGCTTTGCTAGGCAGCGAAGGCTGAGGACGCTTTGCTAGGCGCTTTGCTAGGCGGCCAAGGCACGAAGCGATTTGGGAGGCGGCGAAGGCACACGGCGCTTTGCTAGGCGGCGAGGGCGAGAAGGCACGCAGCGCTTTCTGAGGCGGCGAGGCGGCCAAGGCACGCGCTGCTTTGCTAGGCGCCGAAGGCACGCAGCGCTTCCTTCGTTTGCGAGGCAGCGAAGAGATGGAGCGCTTTGCTTCTTGGCCAGGCAGCGAACAGGCGCCGTGCTTTGCTTTCTGCCACTCAGCGAATACACGCAGCGCTCTGCTTTTTGGCGAGGCAGTGAACAGATGCAGCGTTTAGTTTGCGAGGCGGCCAAGAGACGCGGCGCTTTGCATGCTGGCGAGGCGGCGAGCAGATCGAGTGCTTTGCTTGTTGGCGAGGCAGCGAAGAGATGCAGCGGTTTGCTTGTTGGCGAGGCAGCGAAGAGATGCAGCAGTCTCCTTGTTTGTGACACAGCGACCATGCCCAGTGCTTGCTCTTTGTGCGAGGCAGCGAAGAGATGCAGCACTTTGCTTGTGCACCAGGTGGCGCAGTGGCATGGCGGATGACTTTTTCGCCTGGAGGCGAAGCGAGGCAGCACTTTGTTAGTTGGCGAGGCAGCGAAGAGACGCAGCAGGCTGCTTGTTTGTGAGACAGCCAACATGCACAGTGGTTAGCTCTTGTGCGAGGCAGCGAATGAGGGCAGAGCAAATGGCTTTGTGCGTTCGCCGCCTCGCTGCCTAGCAAAGCGTCGTCTGCCTTGGGCGCCTAGCAAAGCTGCGCGTGCCGTCGCCGTCAAGCAAAGCGCCGTGTTCCTTGGGCGCCTAGCAAAGAAGTGCCTGCGTTCGGCGCCTCGCCGCATTGCAGCCTAGCAAAGCGCTGCGTGCCTTCGGCGGCTGGCAAAGCAGTGCGTGCCTTCGCCGCCTCACACACCGCGTTGTGCCTTCGGCGCCTGGCAAAGCAGCGCGTGCCTTCGCCGCCTGGCCTCCTAAGAAAGCGCTGCGTGCCTTCTCGCCCTCGCTGCCTAGCAAAGCGCCGTGTCCCTTCGCCGCCTACAAAGCGCCGTGTTCCTTCGGCGCCTAGCAAAGCAGCGCGTGCCTTCGCCGCCTAAGAAAGCGCTGCGTGCCTTTTCGCCCTCGCCGCCCAACAAAGCGCCCTGTCCCTTCACCGCCTCCCGAACCGCTTCGTCCCTTCGCCGCCTCGCCGCCTAGCAAAGCGCTGCTTGCCTTCGCCGCCTCACACACCGCTGCGTCCCTTCGCCGCCTTGCCGCTTAGCAAACGCCGTGGGAGCGCCGAAGGGACACGGCGCTTTTGTAGGCGCCGAAGGCACGTGGCGCTTTGCTAAGGCACGAGGCAGCGAAGGCACGCAGCCATTTGATCGTGCTCGACGGGCTAGGGCGCCTTGCTAGGCGGCGAGGCGGCGAAGGCACGCAGCGCTTTGCCAGGCGCCCAGGGACGCAGCGCTCGGCGAGGGCACGCAGTGCTTTGCCAGGCGCCGAAGGCACGCAGCGCTTTGCCAGGCGCCCAGGGACGCAGCGCTCGGCGAGGGCACGCAGTGCTTTGCCAGGCGCCGAAGGCACTCAGCGCTTTGCCAGGCGCCGAAGGCACGCAGCGCTCTAGCAGGCGGCGAGGGCACACAGTGCTTTGCTAGGCGGCGAGCGGACGTGGAGCTTTGCTAGGCAGCGAAGGCTGAGGACGCTTTGCTAGGCGCTTTGCTAGGCGGCCAAGGCACGAAGCGATTTGGGAGGCGGCGAAGGCACACGGCGCTTTGCTAGGCGGCGAGGGCGAGAAGGCACGCAGCGCTTTCTGAGGCGGCGAGGCGGCCAAGGCACGCGCTGCTTTGCTAGGCGCCGAAGGCACGCAGCGCTTCCTTCGTTTGCGAGGCAGCGAAGAGATGGAGCGCTTTGCTTCTTGGCCAGGCAGCGAACAGGCGCCGTGCTTTGCTTTCTGCCACTCAGCGAATACACGCAGCGCTCTGCTTTTTGGCGAGGCAGTGAACAGATGCAGCGTTTAGTTTGCGAGGCGGCCAAGAGACGCGGCGCTTTGCATGCTGGCGAGGCGGCGAGCAGATCGAGTGCTTTGCTTGTTGGCGAGGCAGCGAAGAGATGCAGCGGTTTGCTTGTTGGCGAGGCAGCGAAGAGATTCAGCAGTCTCCTTGTTTGTGACACAGCGACCATGCCCAGTGCTTGCTCTTTGTGCGAGGCAGCGAAGAGATGCAGCACTTTGCTTGTGCACCAGGTGGCGCAGTGGCATGGCGGATGACTTTTTCGCCTGGAGGCGAAGCGAGGCAGCACTTTGTTAGTTGGCGAGGCAGCGAAGAGACGCAGCAGGCTGCTTGTTTGTGAGACAGCCAACATGCACAGTGGTTAGCTCTTGTGCGAGGCAGCGAATCACCGCCGAGCAAATGGCTTTGTGCGTTCGCCGCCTCGCTGCCTAGCAAAGCGTCGTCTGCCTTGGGCGCCTAGCAAAGCTGCGCGTGCCGTCGCCGTCAAGCAAAGCGCCGTGTTCCTTGGGCGCCTAGCAAAGAAGTGCCTGCGTTGGGCGCCTCGCCGCATTGCAGCCTAGCAAAGCGCTGCGTGCCTTCGGCGGCTGGCAAAGCAGTGCGTGCCTTCGCCGCCTCACACACCGCGTTGTGCCTTCGGCGCCTGGCAAAGCAGCGCGTGCCTTCGCCGCCTGGCCTCCTAAGAAAGCGCTGCGTGCCTTCTCGCCCTCGCCGCCTAGCAAAGCGCCGTGTCCCTTCGCCGCCTACAAAGCGCCGTGTTCCTTCGGCGCCTAGCAAAGCAGCGCGTGCCTTCGCCGCCTAAGAAAGCGCTGCGTGCCTTTTCGCCCTCGCCGCCCAACAAAGCGCCCTGTCCCTTCACCGCCTCCCGAACCGCTTCGTCCCTTCGCCGCCTCGCCGCCTAGCAAAGCGCTGCTTGCCTTCGCCGCCTCACACACCGCTGCGTCCCTTCGCCGCCTCGCCGCTTAGCAAACGCCGTGGGAGCGCCGAAGGCACACGGCGCTTTTGTAGGCGCCGAAGGCACGTGGCGCTTTGCTAAGGCACGAGGCAGCGAAGGCACGCAGCGATCTGATCGTGGTGGACGGGCTCGGGCGCCTTGCTAGGCGGCGAGGCGGCGAAGGCACGCAGCGCTTTGCCAGGCGCCCAGGGACGCAGCGCTCGGCGAGGGCACGCAGTGCTTTGCCAGGCGCCGAAGGCACTCAGCGCTTTGCCAGGCGCCGAAGGCACGCAGCGCTCTAGCAGGCGGCGAGGGCACACAGTGCTTTGCTAGGCGGCGAGCGGACGTGCAGCTTTGCTAGGCAGCGAAGGCTGAGGACGCTTTGCTAGGCGCTTTGCTAGGCGGCCAAGGCACGAAGCGATTTGGGAGGCGGCGAAGGCACACGGCGCTTTGCTAGGCGGCGAGGGCGAGAAGGCACGCAGCGCTTTCTGAGGCGGCGAGGCGGCCAAGGCACGCGCTGCTTTGCTAGGCGCCGAAGGCACGCAGCGCTTCCTTCGTTTGCGAGGCAGCGAAGAGATGGAGCGCTTTGCTTCTTGGCCAGGCAGCGAACAGGCGCCGTGCTTTGCTTTCTGCCACTCAGCGAATACACGCAGCGCTCTGCTTTTTGGCGAGGCAGTGAACAGATGCAGCGTTTAGTTTGCGAGGCGGCCAAGAGACGCGGCGCTTTGCATGCTGGCGAGGCGGCGAGCAGATCGAGTGCTTTGCTTGTTGGCGAGGCAGCGAAGAGATGCAGCGGTTTGCTTGTTGGCGAGGCAGCGAAGAGATGCAGCAGTCTCCTTGTTTGTGACACAGCGACCATGCCCAGTGCTTGCTCTTTGTGCGAGGCAGCGAAGAGATGCAGCACTTTGCTTGTGCACCAGGTGGCGCAGTGGCATGGCGGATGACTTTTTCGCCTGGAGGCGAAGCGAGGCAGCACTTTGTTAGTTGGCGAGGCAGCGAAGAGACGCAGCAGGCTGCTTGTTTGTGAGACAGCCAACATGCACAGTGGTTAGCTCTTGTGCGAGGCAGCGAATCACCGCCGAGCAAATGGCTTTGTGCGTTCGCCGCCTCGCTGCCTAGCAAAGCGTCGTCTGCCTTGGGCGCCTAGCAAAGCTGCGCGTGCCGTCGCCGTCAAGCAAAGCGCCGTGTTCCTTGGGCGCCTAGCAAAGAAGTGCCTGCGTTCGGCGCCTCGCCGCATTGCAGCCTAGCAAAGCGCTGCGTGCCTTCGGCGGCTGGCAAAGCAGTGCGTGCCTTCGCCGCCTCACACACCGCGTTGTGCCTTCGGCGCCTGGCAAAGCAGCGCGTGCCTTCGCCGCCTGGCCTCCTAAGAAAGCGCTGCGTGCCTTCTCGCCCTCGCCGCCTAGCAAAGCGCCGTGTCCCTTCGCCGCCTACAAAGCGCCGTGTTCCTTCGGCGCCTAGCAAAGCAGCGCGTGCCTTCGCCGCCTAAGAAAGCGCTGCGTGCCTTTTCGCCCTCACCGCCCAACAAAGCGCCCTGTCCCTTCACCGCCTCCCGAACCGCTTCGTCCCTTCGCCGCCTCGCCGCCTAGCAAAGCGCTGCTTGCCTTCGCCGCCTCACACACCGCTGCGTCCCTTCGCCGCCTCGCCGCTTAGCAAACGCCGTGGGAGCGCCGAAGGCACACGGCGCTTTTGTAGGCGCCGAAGGCACGTGGCGCTTTGCTAAGGCACGAGGCAGCGAAGGCACGCAGCCATTTGATCGTGCTCGACGGGCTCGGGCGCCTTGCTAGGCGGCGAGGCGGCGAAGGCACGCAGCGCTTTGCCAGGCGCCCAGGGACGCAGCGCTCGGCGAGGGCACGCAGTGCTTTGCCAGGCGCCGAAGGCACTCAGCGCTTTGCCAGGCGCCGAAGGCACGCAGCGCTCTAGCAGGCGGCGAGGGCACACAGTGCTTTGCTAGGCGGCGAGCGGACGTGCAGCTTTGCTAGGCAGCGAAGGCTGAGGACGCTTTGCTAGGCGCTTTGCTAGGCGGCCAAGGCACGAAGCGATTTGGGAGGCGGCGAAGGCACACGGCGCTTTGCTAGGCGGCGAGGGCGAGAAGGCACGCAGCGCTTTCTGAGGCGGCGAGGCGGCCAAGGCACGCGCTGCTTTGCTAGGCGCCGAAGGCACGCAGCGCTTCCTTCGTTTGCGAGGCAGCGAAGAGATGGAGCGCTTTGCTTGTTGGCCAGGCAGCGAACAGGCGCCGTGCTTTGCTTTCTGCCACTCAGCGAATACACGCAGCGCTCTGCTTTTTGGCGAGGCAGTGAACAGATGCAGCGTTTAGTTTGCGAGGCGGCCAAGAGACGCGGCGCTTTGCATGCTGGCGAGGCGGCGAGCAGATCGAGTGCTTTGCTTGTTGGCGAGGCAGCGAAGAGATGCAGCGGTTTGCTTGTTGGCGAGGCAGCGAAGAGATTCAGCAGTCTCCTTGTTTGTGACACAGCGACCATGCCCAGTGCTTGCTCTTTGTGCGAGGCAGCGAAGAGATGCAGCACTTTGCTTGTGCACCAGGTGGCGCAGTGGCATGGCGGATGACTTTTTCGCCTGGAGGCGAAGCGAGGCAGCACTTTGTTAGTTGGCGAGGCAGCGAAGAGACGCAGCAGGCTGCTTGTTTGTGAGACAGCCAACATGCACAGTGGTTAGCTCTTGTGCGAGGCAGCGAATGAGGGCAGAGCAAATGGCTTTGTGCGTTCGCCGCCTCGCTGCCTAGCAAAGCGTCGTCTGCCTTGGGCGCCTAGCAAAGCTGCGCGTGCCGTCGCCGTCAAGCAAAGCGCCGTGTTCCTTGGGCGCCTAGCAAAGAAGTGCCTGCGTTGGGCGCCTCGCCGCATTGCAGCCTAGCAAAGCGCTGCGTGCCTTCGGCGGCTGGCAAAGCAGTGCGTGCCTTCGCCGCCTCACACACCGCGTTGTGCCTTCGGCGCCTGGCAAAGCAGCGCGTGCCTTCGCCGCCTGGCCTCCTAAGAAAGCGCTGCGTGCCTTCTCGCCCTCGCCGCCTAGCAAAGCGCCGTGTCCCTTCGCCGCCTACAAAGCGCCGTGTTCCTTCGGCGCCTAGCAAAGCAGCGCGTGCCTTCGCCGCCTAAGAAAGCGCTGCGTGCCTTTTCGCCCTCGCCGCCCAACAAAGCGCCCTGTCCCTTCACCGCCTCCCGAACCGCTTCGTCCCTTCGCCGCCTCGCCGCCTAGCAAAGCGCTGCTTGCCTTCGCCGCCTCACACACCGCTGCGTCCCTTCGCCGCCTCGCCGCTTAGCAAACGCCGTGGGAGCGCCGAAGGGACACGGCGCTTTTGTAGGCGCCGAAGGCACGTGGCGCTTTGCTAAGGCACGAGGCAGCGAAGGCACGCAGCCATTTGATCGTGCTCGACGGGCTCGGGCGCCTTGCTAGGCGGCGAGGCGGCGAAGGCACGCAGCGCTTTGCCAGGCGCCCAGGGACGCAGCGCTCGGCGAGGGCACGCAGTGCTTTGCCAGGCGCCGAAGGCACTCAGCGCTTTGCCAGGCGCCGAAGGCACGCAGCGCTCTAGCAGGCGGCGAGGGCACACAGTGCTTTGCTAGGCGGCGAGCGGACGTGCAGCTTTGCTAGGCAGCGAAGGCTGAGGACGCTTTGCTAGGCGCTTTGCTAGGCGGCCAAGGCACGAAGCGATTTGGGAGGCGGCGAAGGCACACGGCGCTTTGCTAGGCGGCGAGGGCGAGAAGGCACGCAGCGCTTTCTGAGGCGGCGAGGCGGCCAAGGCACGCGCTGCTTTGCTAGGCGCCGAAGGCACGCAGCGCTTCCTTCGTTTGCGAGGCAGCGAAGAGATGGAGCGCTTTGCTTGTTGGCCAGGCAGCGAACAGGCGCCGTGCTTTGCTTTCTGCCACTCAGCGAATACACGCAGCGCTCTGCTTTTTGGCGAGGCAGTGAACAGATGCAGCGTTTAGTTTGCGAGGCGGCCAAGAGACGCGGCGCTTTGCATGCTGGCGAGGCGGCGAGCAGATCGAGTGCTTTGCTTGTTGGCGAGGCAGCGAAGAGATGCAGCGGTTTGCTTGTTGGCGAGGCAGCGAAGAGATTCAGCAGTCTCCTTGTTTGTGACACAGCGACCATGCACAGTGCTTGCTCTTTGTGCGAGGCAGCGAAGAGATGCAGCACTTTGCTTGTGCACCAGGTGGCGCAGTGGCATGGCGGATGACTTTTTCGCCTGGAGGCGAAGCGAGGCAGCACTTTGTTAGTTGGCGAGGCAGCGAAGAGACGCAGCAGGCTGCTTGTTTGTGAGACAGCCAACATGCACAGTGGTTAGCTCTTGTGCGAGGCAGCGAATCACCGCCGAGCAAATGGCTTTGTGCGTTCGCCGCCTCGCTGCCTAGCAAAGCGTCGTCTGCCTTGGGTGCCTAGCAAAGCTGCGCGTGCCGTCGCCGTCAAGCAAAGCGCCGTGTTCCTTGGGCGCCTAGCAAAGAAGTGCCTGCGTTGGGCGCCTCGCCGCATTGCAGCCTAGCAAAGCGCTGCGTGCCTTCGGCGGCTGGCAAAGCAGTGCGTGCCTTCGCCGCCTCACACACCGCGTTGTGCCTTCGGCGCCTGGCAAAGCAGCGCGTGCCTTCGCCGCCTGGCCTCCTAAGAAAGCGCTGCGTGCCTTCTCGCCCTCGCCGCCTAGCAAAGCGCCGTGTCCCTTCGCCGCCTACAAAGCGCCGTGTTCCTTCGGCGCCTAGCAAAGCAGCGCGTGCCTTCGCCGCCTAAGAAAGCGCTGCGTGCCTTTTCGCCCTCGCCGCCCAACAAAGCGCCCTGTCCCTTCACCGCCTCCCGAACCGCTTCGTCCCTTCGCCGCCTCGCCGCCTAGCAAAGCGCTGCTTGCCTTCGCCGCCTCACACACCGCTGCGTCCCTTCGCCGCCTCGCCGCTTAGCAAACGCCGTGGGAGCGCCGAAGGCACACGGCGCTTTTGTAGGCGCCGAAGGCACGTGGCGCTTTGCTAAGGCACGAGGCAGCGAAGGCACGCAGCGATCTGATCGTGGTGGACGGGCTCGGGCGCCTTGCTAGGCGGCGAGGCGGCGAAGGCACGCAGCGCTTTGCCAGGCGCCCAGGGACGCAGCGCTCGGCGAGGGCACGCAGTGCTTTGCCAGGCGCCGAAGGCACTCAGCGCTTTGCCAGGCGCCGAAGGCACGCAGCGCTCTAGCAGGCGGCGAGGGCACACAGTGCTTTGCTAGGCGGCGAGCGGACGTGCAGCTTTGCTAGGCAGCGAAGGCTGAGGACGCTTTGCTAGGCGCTTTGCTAGGCGGCCAAGGCACGAAGCGATTTGGGAGGCGGCGAAGGCACACGGCGCTTTGCTAGGCGGCGAGGGCGAGAAGGCACGCAGCGCTTTCTGAGGCGGCGAGGCGGCCAAGGCACGCGCTGCTTTGCTAGGCGCCGAAGGCACGCAGCGCTTCCTTCGTTTGCGAGGCAGCGAAGAGATGGAGCGCTTTGCTTCTTGGCCAGGCAGCGAACAGGCGCCGTGCTTTGCTTTCTGCCACTCAGCGAATACACGCAGCGCTCTGCTTTTTGGCGAGGCAGTGAACAGATGCAGCGTTTAGTTTGCGAGGCGGCCAAGAGACGCGGCGCTTTGCATGCTGGCGAGGCGGCGAGCAGATCGAGTGCTTTGCTTGTTGGCGAGGCAGCGAAGAGATGCAGCAGTCTCCTTGTTTGTGACACAGCGACCATGCCCAGTGCTTGCTCTTTGTGCGAGGCAGCGAAGAGATGCAGCACTTTGCTTGTGCACCAGGTGGCGCAGTGGCATGGCGGATGACTTTTTCGCCTGGAGGCGAAGCGAGGCAGCACTTTGTTAGTTGGCGAGGCAGCGAAGAGACGCAGCAGGCTGCTTGTTTGTGAGACAGCCAACATGCACAGTGGTTAGCTCTTGTGCGAGGCAGCGAATCACCGCCGAGCAAATGGCTTTGTGCGTTCGCCGCCTCGCTGCCTAGCAAAGCGTCGTCTGCCTTGGGTGCCTAGCAAAGCTGCGCGTGCCGTCGCCGTCAAGCAAAGCGCCGTGTTCCTTGGGCGCCTAGCAAAGAAGTGCCTGCGTTGGGCGCCTCGCCGCATTGCAGCCTAGCAAAGCGCTGCGTGCCTTCGGCGGCTGGCAAAGCAGTGCGTGCCTTCGCCGCCTCACACACCGCGTTGTGCCTTCGGCGCCTGGCAAAGCAGCGCGTGCCTTCGCCGCCTGGCCTCCTAAGAAAGCGCTGCGTGCCTTCTCGCCCTCGCCGCCTAGCAAAGCGCCGTGTCCCTTCGCCGCCTACAAAGCGCCGTGTTCCTTCGGCGCCTAGCAAAGCAGCGCGTGCCTTCGCCGCCTAAGAAAGCGCTGCGTGCCTTTTCGCCCTCGCCGCCCAACAAAGCGCCCTGTCCCTTCACCGCCTCCCGAACCGCTTCGTCCCTTCGCCGCCTCGCCGCCTAGCAAAGCGCTGCTTGCCTTCGCCGCCTCACACACCGCTGCGTCCCTTCGCCGCCTCGCCGCTTAGCAAACGCCGTGGGAGCGCCGAAGGCACACGGCGCTTTTGTAGGCGCCGAAGGCACGTGGCGCTTTGCTAAGGCACGAGGCAGCGAAGGCACGCAGCGATCTGATCGTGGTGGACGGGCTCGGGCGCCTTGCTAGGCGGCGAGGCGGCGAAGGCACGCAGCGCTTTGCCAGGCGCCCAGGGACGCAGCGCTCGGCGAGGGCACGCAGTGCTTTGCCAGGCGCCGAAGGCACTCAGCGCTTTGCCAGGCGCCGAAGGCACGCAGCGCTCTAGCAGGCGGCGAGGGCACACAGTGCTTTGCTAGGCGGCGAGCGGACGTGCAGCTTTGCTAGGCAGCGAAGGCTGAGGACGCTTTGCTAGGCGCTTTGCTAGGCGGCCAAGGCACGAAGCGATTTGGGAGGCGGCGAAGGCACACGGCGCTTTGCTAGGCGGCGAGGGCGAGAAGGCACGCAGCGCTTTCTGAGGCGGCGAGGCGGCCAAGGCACGCGCTGCTTTGCTAGGCGCCGAAGGCACGCAGCGCTTCCTTCGTTTGCGAGGCAGCGAAGAGATGGAGCGCTTTGCTTCTTGGCCAGGCAGCGAACAGGCGCCGTGCTTTGCTTTCTGCCACTCAGCGAATACACGCAGCGCTCTGCTTTTTGGCGAGGCAGTGAACAGATGCAGCGTTTAGTTTGCGAGGCGGCCAAGAGACGCGGCGCTTTGCATGCTGGCGAGGCGGCGAGCAGATCGAGTGCTTTGCTTGTTGGCGAGGCAGCGAAGAGATGCAGCAGTCTCCTTGTTTGTGACACAGCGACCATGCCCAGTGCTTGCTCTTTGTGCGAGGCAGCGAAGAGATGCAGCACTTTGCTTGTGCACCAGGTGGCGCAGTGGCATGGCGGATGACTTTTTCGCCTGGAGGCGAAGCGAGGCAGCACTTTGTTAGTTGGCGAGGCAGCGAAGAGACGCAGCAGGCTGCTTGTTTGTGAGACAGCCAACATGCACAGTGGTTAGCTCTTGTGCGAGGCAGCGAATCACCGCCGAGCAAATGGCTTTGTGCGTTCGCCGCCTCGCTGCCTAGCAAAGCGTCGTCTGCCTTGGGCGCCTAGCAAAGCTGCGCGTGCCGTCGCCGTCAAGCAAAGCGCCGTGTTCCTTGGGCGCCTAGCAAAGAAGTGCCTGCGTTCGGCGCCTCGCCGCATTGCAGCCTAGCAAAGCGCTGCGTGCCTTCGGCGGCTGGCAAAGCAGTGCGTGCCTTCGCCGCCTCACACACCGCGTTGTGCCTTCGGCGCCTGGCAAAGCAGCGCGTGCCTTCGCCGCCTGGCCTCCTAAGAAAGCGCTGCGTGCCTTCTCGCCCTCGCCGCCTAGCAAAGCGCCGTGTCCCTTCGCCGCCTACAAAGCGCCGTGTTCCTTCGGCGCCTAGCAAAGCAGCGCGTGCCTTCGCCGCCTAAGAAAGCGCTGCGTGCCTTTTCGCCCTCGCCGCCCAACAAAGCGCCCTGTCCCTTCACCGCCTCCCGAACCGCTTCGTCCCTTCGCCGCCTCGCCGCCTAGCAAAGCGCTGCTTGCCTTCGCCGCCTCACACACCGCTGCGTCCCTTCGCCGCCTCGCCGCTTAGCAAACGCCGTGGGAGCGCCGAAGGCACACGGCGCTTTTGTAGGCGCCGAAGGCACGTGGCGCTTTGCTAAGGCACGAGGCAGCGAAGGCACGCAGCCATTTGATCGTGCTCGACGGGCTCGGGCGCCTTGCTAGGCGGCGAGGCGGCGAAGGCACGCAGCGCTTTGCCAGGCGCCCAGGGACGCAGCGCTCGGCGAGGGCACGCAGTGCTTTGCCAGGCGCCGAAGGCACTCAGCGCTTTGCCAGGCGCCGAAGGCACGCAGCGCTCTAGCAGGCGGCGAGGGCACACAGTGCTTTGCTAGGCGGCGAGCGGACGTGCAGCTTTGCTAGGCAGCGAAGGCTGAGGACGCTTTGCTAGGCGCTTTGCTAGGCGGCCAAGGCACGAAGCGATTTGGGAGGCGGCGAAGGCACACGGCGCTTTGCTAGGCGGCGAGGGCGAGAAGGCACGCAGCGCTTTCTGAGGCGGCGAGGCGGCCAAGGCACGCGCTGCTTTGCTAGGCGCCGAAGGCACGCAGCGCTTCCTTCGTTTGCGAGGCAGCGAAGAGATGGAGCGCTTTGCTTCTTGGCCAGGCAGCGAACAGGCGCCGTGCTTTGCTTTCTGCCACTCAGCGAATACACGCAGCGCTCTGCTTTTTGGCGAGGCAGTGAACAGATGCAGCGTTTAGTTTGCGAGGCGGCCAAGAGACGCGGCGCTTTGCATGCTGGCGAGGCGGCGAGCAGATCGAGTGCTTTGCTTGTTGGCGAGGCAGCGAAGAGATGCAGCGGTTTGCTTGTTGGCGAGGCAGCGAAGAGATTCAGCAGTCTCCTTGTTTGTGACACAGCGACCATGCACAGTGCTTGCTCTTTGTGCGAGGCAGCGAAGAGATGCAGCACTTTGCTTGTGCACCAGGTGGCGCAGTGGCATGGCGGATGACTTTTTCGCCTGGAGGCGAAGCGAGGCAGCACTTTGTTAGTTGGCGAGGCAGCGAAGAGACGCAGCAGGCTGCTTGTTTGTGAGACAGCCAACATGCACAGTGGTTAGCTCTTGTGCGAGGCAGCGAATGAGGGCAGAGCAAATGGCTTTGTGCGTTCGCCGCCTCGCTGCCTAGCAAAGCGTCGTCTGCCTTGGGCGCCTAGCAAAGCTGCGCGTGCCGTCGCCGTCAAGCAAAGCGCCGTGTTCCTTGGGCGCCTAGCAAAGAAGTGCCTGCGTTGGGCGCCTCGCCGCATTGCAGCCTAGCAAAGCGCTGCGTGCCTTCGGCGGCTGGCAAAGCAGTGCGTGCCTTCGCCGCCTCACACACCGCGTTGTGCCTTCGGCGCCTGGCAAAGCAGCGCGTGCCTTCGCCGCCTGGCCTCCTAAGAAAGCGCTGCGTGCCTTCTCGCCCTCGCCGCCTAGCAAAGCGCCGTGTCCCTTCGCCGCCTACAAAGCGCCGTGTTCCTTCGGCGCCTAGCAAAGCAGCGCGTGCCTTCGCCGCCTAAGAAAGCGCTGCGTGCCTTTTCGCCCTCGCCGCCCAACAAAGCGCCCTGTCCCTTCACCGCCTCCCGAACCGCTTCGTCCCTTCGCCGCCTCGCCGCCTAGCAAAGCGCTGCTTGCCTTCGCCGCCTCACACACCGCTGCGTCCCTTCGCCGCCTCGCCGCTTAGCAAACGCCGTGGGAGCGCCGAAGGGACACGGCGCTTTTGTAGGCGCCGAAGGCACGTGGCGCTTTGCTAAGGCACGAGGCAGCGAAGGCACGCAGCCATTTGATCGTGCTCGACGGGCTCGGGCGCCTTGCTAGGCGGCGAGGCGGCGAAGGCACGCAGCGCTTTGCCAGGCGCCCAGGGACGCAGCGCTCGGCGAGGGCACGCAGTGCTTTGCCAGGCGCCGAAGGCACTCAGCGCTTTGCCAGGCGCCGAAGGCACGCAGCGCTCTAGCAGGCGGCGAGGGCACACAGTGCTTTGCTAGGCGGCGAGCGGACGTGCAGCTTTGCTAGGCAGCGAAGGCTGAGGACGCTTTGCTAGGCGCTTTGCTAGGCGGCCAAGGCACGAAGCGATTTGGGAGGCGGCGAAGGCACACGGCGCTTTGCTAGGCGGCGAGGGCGAGAAGGCACGCAGCGCTTTCTGAGGCGGCGAGGCGGCCAAGGCACGCGCTGCTTTGCTAGGCGCCGAAGGCACGCAGCGCTTCCTTCGTTTGCGAGGCAGCGAAGAGATGGAGCGCTTTGCTTGTTGGCCAGGCAGCGAACAGGCGCCGTGCTTTGCTTTCTGCCACTCAGCGAATACACGCAGCGCTCTGCTTTTTGGCGAGGCAGTGAACAGATGCAGCGTTTAGTTTGCGAGGCGGCCAAGAGACGCGGCGCTTTGCATGCTGGCGAGGCGGCGAGCAGATCGAGTGCTTTGCTTGTTGGCGAGGCAGCGAAGAGATGCAGCGGTTTGCTTGTTGGCGAGGCAGCGAAGAGATTCAGCAGTCTCCTTGTTTGTGACACAGCGACCATGCCCAGTGCTTGCTCTTTGTGCGAGGCAGCGAAGAGATGCAGCACTTTGCTTGTGCACCAGGTGGCGCAGTGGCATGGCGGATGACTTTTTCGCCTGGAGGCGAAGCGAGGCAGCACTTTGTTAGTTGGCGAGGCAGCGAAGAGACGCAGCAGGCTGCTTGTTTGTGAGACAGCCAACATGCACAGTGGTTAGCTCTTGTGCGAGGCAGCGAATCACCGCCGAGCAAATGGCTTTGTGCGTTCGCCGCCTCGCTGCCTAGCAAAGCGTCGTCTGCCTTGGGTGCCTAGCAAAGCTGCGCGTGCCGTCGCCGTCAAGCAAAGCGCCGTGTTCCTTGGGCGCCTAGCAAAGAAGTGCCTGCGTTGGGCGCCTCGCCGCATTGCAGCCTAGCAAAGCGCTGCGTGCCTTCGGCGGCTGGCAAAGCAGTGCGTGCCTTCGCCGCCTCACACACCGCGTTGTGCCTTCGGCGCCTGGCAAAGCAGCGCGTGCCTTCGCCGCCTGGCCTCCTAAGAAAGCGCTGCGTGCCTTCTCGCCCTCGCCGCCTAGCAAAGCGCCGTGTCCCTTCGCCGCCTACAAAGCGCCGTGTTCCTTCGGCGCCTAGCAAAGCAGCGCGTGCCTTCGCCGCCTAAGAAAGCGCTGCGTGCCTTTTCGCCCTCGCCGCCCAACAAAGCGCCCTGTCCCTTCACCGCCTCCCGAACCGCTTCGTCCCTTCGCCGCCTCGCCGCCTAGCAAAGCGCTGCTTGCCTTCGCCGCCTCACACACCGCTGCGTCCCTTCGCCGCCTCGCCGCTTAGCAAACGCCGTGGGAGCGCCGAAGGCACACGGCGCTTTTGTAGGCGCCGAAGGCACGTGGCGCTTTGCTAAGGCACGAGGCAGCGAAGACACGCAGCCATTTGATCGTGCTCGACGGGCTAGGGCGCCTTGCTAGGCGGCGAGGCGGCCAAGGCACGCAGCGCTTTGCCAGGCGCCCAGGGACGCAGCGCTCGGCGAGGGCACGCAGTGCTTTGCCAGGCGCCGAAGGCACTCAGCGCTTTGCCAGGCGCCGAAGGCACGCAGCGCTCTAGCAGGCGGCGAGGGCACACAGTGCTTTGCTAGGCGGCGAGCGGACGTGCAGCTTTGCTAGGCAGCGAAGGCTGAGGACGCTTTGCTAGGCGCTTTGCTAGGCGGCCAAGGCACGAAGCGATTTGGGAGGCGGCGAAGGCACACGGCGCTTTGCTAGGCGGCGAGGGCGAGAAGGCACGCAGCGCTTTCTGAGGCGGCGAGGCGGCCAAGGCACGCGCTGCTTTGCTAGGCGCCGAAGGCACGCAGCGCTTCCTTCGTTTGCGAGGCAGCGAAGAGATGGAGCGCTTTGCTTGTTGGCCAGGCAGCGAACAGGCGCCGTGCTTTGCTTTCTGCCACTCAGCGAATACACGCAGCGCTCTGCTTTTTGGCGAGGCAGTGAACAGATGCAGCGTTTAGTTTGCGAGGCGGCCAAGAGACGCGGCGCTTTGCATGCTGGCGAGGCGGCGAGCAGATCGAGTGCTTTGCTTGTTGGCGAGGCAGCGAAGAGATGCAGCGGTTTGCTTGTTGGCGAGGCAGCGAAGAGATTCAGCAGTCTCCTTGTTTGTGACACAGCGACCATGCCCAGTGCTTGCTCTTTGTGCGAGGCAGCGAAGAGATGCAGCACTTTGCTTGTGCACCAGGTGGCGCAGTGGCATGGCGGATGACTTTTTCGCCTGGAGGCGAAGCGAGGCAGCACTTTGTTAGTTGGCGAGGCAGCGAAGAGACGCAGCAGGCTGCTTGTTTGTGAGACAGCCAACATGCACAGTGGTTAGCTCTTGTGCGAGGCAGCGAATGAGGGCAGAGCAAATGGCTTTGTGCGTTCGCCGCCTCGCTGCCTAGCAAAGCGTCGTCTGCCTTGGGCGCCTAGCAAAGCTGCGCGTGCCGTCGCCGTCAAGCAAAGCGCCGTGTTCCTTGGGCGCCTAGCAAAGAAGTGCCTGCGTTGGGCGCCTCGCCGCATTGCAGCCTAGCAAAGCGCTGCGTGCCTTCGGCGGCTGGCAAAGCAGTGCGTGCCTTCGCCGCCTCACACACCGCGTTGTGCCTTCGGCGCCTGGCAAAGCAGCGCGTGCCTTCGCCGCCTGGCCTCCTAAGAAAGCGCTGCGTGCCTTCTCGCCCTCGCTGCCTAGCAAAGCGCCGTGTCCCTTCGCCGCCTACAAAGCGCCGTGTTCCTTCGGCGCCTAGCAAAGCAGCGCGTGCCTTCGCCGCCTAAGAAAGCGCTGCGTGCCTTTTCGCCCTCGCCGCCCAACAAAGCGCCCTGTCCCTTCACCGCCTCCCGAACCGCTTCGTCCCTTCGCCGCCTCGCCGCCTAGCAAAGCGCTGCTTGCCTTCGCCGCCTCACACACCGCTGCGTCCCTTCGCCGCCTCGCCGCTTAGCAAACGCCGTGGGAGCGCCGAAGGCACACGGCGCTTTTGTAGGCGCCGAAGGCACGTGGCGCTTTGCTAAGGCACGAGGCAGCGAAGGCACGCAGCCATTTGATCGTGCTCGACGGGCTAGGGCGCCTTGCTAGGCGGCGAGGCGGCCAAGGCACGCAGCGCTTTGCCAGGCGCCCAGGGACGCAGCGCTCGGCGAGGGCACGCAGTGCTTTGCCAGGCGCCGAAGGCACTCAGCGCTTTGCCAGGCGCCGAAGGCACGCAGCGCTCTAGCAGGCGGCGAGGGCACACAGTGCTTTGCTAGGCGGCGAGCGGACGTGCAGCTTTGCTAGGCAGCGAAGGCTGAGGACGCTTTGCTAGGCGCTTTGCTAGGCGGCCAAGGCACGAAGCGATTTGGGAGGCGGCGAAGGCACACGGCGCTTTGCTAGGCGGCGAGGGCGAGAAGGCACGCAGCGCTTTCTGAGGCGGCGAGGCGGCCAAGGCACGCGCTGCTTTGCTAGGCGCCGAAGGCACGCAGCGCTTCCTTCGTTTGCGAGGCAGCGAAGAGATGGAGCGCTTTGCTTCTTGGCCAGGCAGCGAACAGGCGCCGCGCTTTGCTTTCTGCCACTCAGCGAATACACGCAGCGCTCTGCTTTTTGGCGAGGCAGTGAACAGATGCAGCGTTTAGTTTGCGAGGCGGCCAAGAGACGCGGCGCTTTGCATGCTGGCGAGGCGGCGAGCAGATCGAGTGCTTTGCTTGTTGTTGAGGCAGCGAAGAGATGCAGCGGTTTGCTTGTTGGCGAGGCAGCGAAGAGATTCAACAGTCTCCTTGTTTGTGACACAGCGACCATGCCCAGTGCTTGCTCTTTGTGCGAGGCAGCGAAGAGATGCAGCACTTTGCTTGTGCACCAGGTGGCGCAGTGGCATGGCGGATGACTTTTTCGCCTGGAGGCGAAGCGAGGCAGCACTTTGTTAGTTGGCGAGGCAGCGAAGAGACGCAGCAGGCTGCTTGTTTGTGAGACAGCCAACATGCACAGTGGTTAGCTCTTGTGCGAGGCAGCGAATGAGGGCAGAGCAAATGGCTTTGTGCGTTCGCCGCCTCGCTGCCTAGCAAAGCGTCGTCTGCCTTGGGCGCCTAGCAAAGCTGCGCGTGCCGTCGCCGTCAAGCAAAGCGCCGTGTTCCTTGGGCGCCTAGCAAAGAAGTGCCTGCGTTCGGCGCCTCGCCGCATTGCAGCCTAGCAAAGCGCTGCGTGCCTTCGGCGGCTGGCAAAGCAGTGCGTGCCTTCGCCGCCTCACACACCGCGTTGTGCCTTCGGCGCCTGGCAAAGCAGCGCGTGCCTTCGCCGCCTGGCCTCCTAAGAAAGCGCTGCGTGCCTTCTCGCCCTCGCCGCCTAGCAAAGCGCCGTGTCCCTTCGCCGCCTACAAAGCGCCGTGTTCCTTCGGCGCCTAGCAAAGCAGCGCGTGCCTTTGCCGCCTAAGAAAGCGCTGCGTGCCTTTTCGCCCTCGCCGCCCAACAAAGCGCCCTGTCCCTTCACCGCCTCCCGAACCGCTTCGTCCCTTCGCCGCCTCGCCGCCTAGCAAAGCGCTGCTTGCCTTCGCCGCCTCACACACCGCTGCGTCCCTTCGCCGCCTCGCCGCTTAGCAAACGCCGTGGGAGCGCCGAAGGCACACGGCGCTTTTGTAGGCGCCGAAGGCACGTGGCGCTTTGCTAAGGCACGAGGCAGCGAAGGCACGCAGCCATTTGATCGTGGTGGACGGGCTAGGGCGCCTTGCTAGGCGGCGAGGCGGCGAAGGCACGCAGCGCTTTGCCAGGCGCCCAGGGACGCAGCGCTCGGCGAGGGCACGCAGTGCTTTGCCAGGCGCCGAAGGCACTCAGCGCTTTGCCAGGCGCCGAAGGCACGCAGCGCTCTAGCAGGCGGCGAGGGCACACAGTGCTTTGCTAGGCGGCGAGCGGACGTGCAGCTTTGCTAGGCAGCGAAGGCTGAGGACGCTTTGCTAGGCGCTTTGCTAGGCGGCCAAGGCACGAAGCGATTTGGGAGGCGGCGAAGGCACACGGCGCTTTGCTAGGCGGCGAGGGCGAGAAGGCACGCAGCGCTTTCTGAGGCGGCGAGGCGGCCAAGGCACGCGCTGCTTTGCTAGGCGCCGAAGGCACGCAGCGCTTCCTTCGTTTGCGAGGCAGCGAAGAGATGGAGCGCTTTGCTTCTTGGCCAGGCAGCGAACAGGCGCCGTGCTTTGCTTTCTGCCACTCAGCGAATACACGCAGCGCTCTGCTTTTTGGCGAGGCACTGAACAGATCCAGCGTTTAGTTTGCGAGGCGGCCAAGAGACGCGGCGCTTTGCATGCTGGCGAGGCGGCGAGCAGATCGAGTGCTTTGCTTGTTGGCGAGGCAGCGAAGAGATGCAGCGGTTTGCTTGTTGGCGAAGCAGCGAAGAGATTCAGCAGTCTCCTTGTTTGTGACACAGCGACCATGCACAGTGCTTGCTCTTTGTGCGAGGCAGCGAAGAGATGCAGCACTTTGCTTGTGCACCAGGTGGCGCAGTGGCATGGCGGATGACTTTTTCGCCTGGAGGCGAAGCGAGGCAGCACTTTGTTAGTTGGCGAGGCAGCGAAGAGACGCAGCAGGCTGCTTGTTTGTGAGACAGCCAACATGCACAGTGGTTAGCTCTTGTGCGAGGCAGCGAATGAGGGCAGAGCAAATGGCTTTGTGCGTTCGCCGCCTCGCTGCCTAGCAAAGCGTCGTCTGCCTTGGGCGCCTAGCAAAGCTGCGCGTGCCGTCGCCGTCAAGCAAAGCGCCGTGTTCCTTGGGCGCCTAGCAAAGAAGTGCCTGCGTTGGGCGCCTCGCCGCATTGCAGCCTAGCAAAGCGCTGCATGCCTTCGGCGGCTGGCAAAGCAGTGCGTGCCTTCGCCGCCTCACACACCGCGTTGTGCCTTCGGCGGCTGGCAAAGCAGCGCGTGCCTTCGCCGCCTGGCCTCCTAAGAAAGCGCTGCGTGCCTTCTCGCCCTCGCCGCCTAGCAAAGCGCCGTGTCCCTTCGCCGCCTACAAAGCGCCGTGTTCCTTCGGCGCCTAGCAAAGCAGCGCGTGCCTTCGCCGCCTAAGAAAGCGCTGCGTGCCTTTTCGCCCTCGCCGCCCAACAAAGCGCCCTGTCCCTTCACCGCCTCCCGAACCGCTTCGTCCCTTCGCCGCCTCGCCGCCTAGCAAAGCGCTGCTTGCCTTCGCCGCCTCACACACCGCTGCGTCCCTTCGCCGCCTCGCCGCTTAGCAAACGCCGTGGGAGCGCCGAAGGCACACGGCGCTTTTGTAGGCGCCGAAGGCACGTGGCGCTTTGCTAAGGCACGAGGCAGCGAAGGCACGCAGCCATTTGATCGTGCTCGACGGGCTAGGGCGCCTTGCTAGGCGGCGAGGCGGCGAAGGCACGCAGCGCTTTGCCAGGCGCCCAGGGACGCAGCGCTCGGCGAGGGCACGCAGTGCTTTGCCAGGCGCCGAAGGCACTCAGCGCTTTGCCAGGCGCCGAAGGCACGCAGCGCTCTAGCAGGCGGCGAGGGCACACAGTGCTTTGCTAGGCGGCGAGCGGACGTGCAGCTTTGCTAGGCAGCGAAGGCTGAGGACGCTTTGCTAGGCGCTTTGCTAGGCGGCCAAGGCACGAAGCGATTTGGGAGGCGGCGAAGGCACACGGCGCTTTGCTAGGCGGCGAGGGCGAGAAGGCACGCAGCGCTTTCTGAGGCGGCGAGGCGGCCAAGGCACGCGCTGCTTTGCTAGGCGCCGAAGGCACGCAGCGCTTCCTTCGTTTGCGAGGCAGCGAAGAGATGGAGCGCTTTGCTTCTTGGCCAGGCAGCGAACAGGCGCCGTGCTTTGCTTTCTGCCACTCAGCGAATACACGCAGCGCTCTGCTTTTTGGCGAGGCAGTGAACAGATGCAGCGTTTAGTTTGCGAGGCGGCCAAGAGACGCGGCGCTTTGCATGCTGGCGAGGCGGCGAGCAGATCGAGTGCTTTGCTTGTTGTTGAGGCAGCGAAGAGATGCAGCGGTTTGCTTGTTGGCGAGGCAGCGAAGAGATTCAGCAGTCTCCTTGTTTGTGACACAGCGACCATGCCCAGTGCTTGCTCTTTGTGCGAGGCAGCGAAGAGATGCAGCACTTTGCTTGTGCACCAGGTGGCGCAGTGGCATGGCGGATGACTTTTTCGCCTGGAGGCGAAGCGAGGCAGCACTTTGTTAGTTGGCGAGGCAGCGAAGAGACGCAGCAGGCTGCTTGTTTGTGAGACAGCCAACATGCACAGTGGTTAGCTCTTGTGCGAGGCAGCGAATGAGGGCAGAGCAAATGGCTTTGTGCGTTCGCCGCCTCGCTGCCTAGCAAAGCGTCGTCTGCCTTGGGCGCCTAGCAAAGCTGCGCGTGCCGTCGCCGTCAAGCAAAGCGCCGTGTTCCTTGGGCGCCTAGCAAAGAAGTGCCTGCGTTCGGCGCCTCGCCGCATTGCAGCCTAGCAAAGCGCTGCGTGCCTTCGGCGGCTGGCAAAGCAGTGCGTGCCTTCGCCGCCTCACACACCGCGTTGTGCCTTCGGCGCCTGGCAAAGCAGCGCGTGCCTTCGCCGCCTGGCCTCCTAAGAAAGCGCTGCGTGCCTTCTCGCCCTCGCCGCCTAGCAAAGCGCCGTGTCCCTTCGCCGCCTACAAAGCGCCGTGTTCCTTCGGCGCCTAGCAAAGCAGCGCGTGCCTTCGCCGCCTAAGAAAGCGCTGCGTGCCTTTTCGCCCTCGCCGCCCAACAAAGCGCCCTGTCCCTTCACCGCCTCCCCAACCGCTTCGTCCCTTCGCCGCCTCGCCGCCTAGCAAAGCGCTGCTTGCCTTCACCGCCTCACACACCGCTGCGTCCCTTCGCCGCCTCGCCGCTTAGCAAACGCCGTGGGAGCGCTGAAGGCACACGGCGCTTTTGTAGGCGCCGAAGGCACGTGGCGCTTTGCTAAGGCACGAGGCAGCGAAGGCACGCAGCCATTTGATCGTGGTCGACGGGCTAGGGCGCCTTGCTAGGCGGCGAGGCGGCGAAGGCACGCAGCGCTTTGCCAGGCGCCCAGGGACGCAGCGCTCGGCGAGGGCACGCAGTGCTTTGCCAGGCGCCGAAGGCACTCAGCGCTTTGCCAGGCGCCGAAGGCACGCAGCGCTCTAGCAGGCGGCGAGGGCACACAGTGCTTTGCTAGGCGGCGAGCGGACGTGCAGCTTTGCTAGGCAGCGAAGGCTGAGGACGCTTTGCTAGGCGCTTTGCTAGGCGGCCAAGGCACGAAGCGATTTGGGAGGCGGCGAAGGCACACGGCGCTTTGCTAGGCGGCGAGGGCGAGAAGGCACGCAGCGCTTTCTGAGGCGGCGAGGCGGCCAAGGCACGCGCTGCTTTGCTAGGCGCCGAAGGCACGCAGCGCTTCCTTCGTTTGCGAGGCAGCGAAGAGATGGAGCGCTTTGCTTGTTGGCCAGGCAGCGAACAGGCGCCGTGCTTTGCTTTCTGCCACTCAGCGAATACACGCAGCGCTCTGCTTTTTGGCGAGGCAGTGAACAGATGCAGCGTTTAGTTTGCGAGGCGGCCAAGAGACGCGGCGCTTTGCATGCTGGCGAGGCGGCGAGCAGATCGAGTGCTTTGCTTGTTGGCGAGGCAGCGAAGAGATGCAGCAGTCTCCTTGTTTGTGACACAGCGACCATGCACAGTGCTTGCTCTTTGTGCGAGGCAGCGAAGAGATGCAGCACTTTGCTTGTGCACCAGGTGGCGCAGTGGCATGGCGGATGACTTTTTCGCCTGGAGGCGAAGCGAGGCAGCACTTTGTTAGTTGGCGAGGCAGCGAAGAGACGCAGCAGGCTGCTTGTTTGTGAGACAGCCAACATGCACAGTGGTTAGCTCTTGTGCGAGGCAGCGAATGAGGGCAGAGCAAATGGCTTTGTGCGTTCGCCGCCTCGCTGCCTAGCAAAGCGTCGTCTGCCTTGGGCGCCTAGCAAAGCTGCGCGTGCCGTCGCCGTCAAGCAAAGCGCCGTGTTCCTTGGGCGCCTAGCAAAGAAGTGCCTGCGTTCGGCGCCTCGCCGCATTGCAGCCTAGCAAAGCGCTGCGTGCCTTCGGCGGCTGGCAAAGCAGTGCGTGCCTTCGCCGCCTCACACACCGCGTTGTGCCTTCGGCGCCTGGCAAAGCAGCGCGTGCCTTCGCCGCCTGGCCTCCTAAGAAAGCGCTGCGTGCCTTCTCGCCCTCGCCGCCTAGCAAAGCGCCGTGTCCCTTCGCCGCCTACAAAGCGCCGTGTTCCTTCGGCGCCTAGCAAAGCAGCGCGTGCCTTCGCCGCCTAAGAAAGCGCTGCGTGCCTTTTCGCCCTCGCCGCCCAACAAAGCGCCCTGTCCCTTCACCGCCTCCCGAACCGCTTCGTCCCTTCGCCGCCTCGCCGCCTAGCAAAGCGCTGCTTGCCTTCGCCGCCTCACACACCGCTGCGTCCCTTCGCCGCCTCGCCGCTTAGCAAACGCCGTGGGAGCGCCGAAGGCACACGGCGCTTTTGTAGGCGCCGAAGGCACGTGGCGCTTTGCTAAGGCACGAGGCAGCGAAGGCACGCAGCCATTTGATCGTGCTCGACGGGCTAGGGCGCCTTGCTAGGCGGCGAGGCGGCGAAGGCACGCAGCGCTTTGCCAGGCGCCCAGGGACGCAGCGCTCGGCGAGGGCACGCAGTGCTTTGCCAGGCGCCGAAGGCACTCAGCGCTTTGCCAGGCGCCGAAGGCACGCAGCGCTCTAGCAGGCGGCGAGGGCACACAGTGCTTTGCTAGGCGGCGAGCGGACGTGCAGCTTTGCTAGGCAGCGAAGGCTGAGGACGCTTTGCTAGGCGCTTTGCTAGGCGGCCAAGGCACGAAGCGATTTGGGAGGCGGCGAAGGCACACGGCGCTTTGCTAGGCGGCGAGGGCGAGAAGGCACGCAGCGCTTTCTGAGGCGGCGAGGCGGCCAAGGCACGCGCTGCTTTGCTAGGCGCCGAAGGCACGCAGCGCTTCCTTCGTTTGCGAGGCAGCGAAGAGATGGAGCGCTTTGCTTCTTGGCCAGGCAGCGAACAGGCGCCGTGCTTTGCTTTCTGCCACTCAGCGAATACACGCAGCGCTCTGCTTTTTGGCGAGGCAGTGAACAGATGCAGCGTTTAGTTTGCGAGGCGGCCAAGAGACGCGGCGCTTTGCATGCTGGCGAGGCGGCGAGCAGATCGAGTGCTTTGCTTGTTGGCGAGGCAGCGAAGAGATGCAGCGGTTTGCTTGTTGGCGAGGCAGCGAAGAGATGCAGCAGTCTCCTTGTTTGTGACACAGCGACCATGCACAGTGCTTGCTCTTTGTGCGAGGCAGCGAAGAGATGCAGCACTTTGCTTGTGCACCAGGTGGCGCAGTGGCATGGCGGATGACTTTTTCGCCTGGAGGCGAAGCGAGGCAGCACTTTGTTAGTTGGCGAGGCAGCGAAGAGACGCAGCAGGCTGCTTGTTTGTGAGACAGCCAACATGCACAGTGGTTAGCTCTTGTGCGAGGCAGCGAATGAGGGCAGAGCAAATGGCTTTGTGCGTTCGCCGCCTCGCTGCCTAGCAAAGCGTCGTCTGCCTTGGGCGCCTAGCAAAGCTGCGCGTGCCGTCGCCGTCAAGCAAAGCGCCGTGTTCCTTGGGCGCCTAGCAAAGAAGTGCCTGCGTTCGGCGCCTCGCCGCATTGCAGCCTAGCAAAGCGCTGCGTGCCTTCGGCGGCTGGCAAAGCAGTGCGTGCCTTCGCCGCCTCACACACCGCGTTGTGCCTTCGGCGCCTGGCAAAGCAGCGCGTGCCTTCGCCGCCTGGCCTCCTAAGAAAGCGCTGCGTGCCTTCTCGCCCTCACCGCCTAGCAAAGCGCCGTGTCCCTTCGCCGCCTACAAAGCGCCGTGTTCCTTCGGCGCCTAGCAAAGCAGCGCGTGCCTTCGCCGCCTAAGAAAGCGCTGCGTGCCTTTTCGCCCTCGCCGCCCAGCAAAGCGCCCTGTCCCTTCACCGCCTCCCGAACCGCTTCGTCCCTTCGCCGCCTCGCCGCCTAGCAAAGCGCTGCTTGCCTTCGCCGCCTCACACACCGCTGCGTCCCTTCGCCGCCTCGCCGCTTAGCAAACGCCGTGGGAGCGCCGAAGGCACACGGCGCTTTTGTAGGCGCCGAAGGCACGTGGCACTTTGCTAAGGCACGAGGCAGCGAAGGCACGCAGCCATTTGATCGTGCTCGACGGGCTCGGGCGCCTTGCTAGGCGGCGAGGCGGCGAAGGCACGCAGCGCTTTGCCAGGCGCCCAGGGACGCAGCGCTCGGCGAGGGCACGCAGTGCTTTGCCAGGCGCCGAAGGCACTCAGCGCTTTGCCAGGCGCCGAAGGCACGCAGCGCTCTAGCAGGCGGCGAGGGCACACAGTGCTTTGCTAGGCGGCGAGCGGACGTGCAGCTTTGCTAGGCAGCGAAGGCTGAGGACGCTTTGCTAGGCGCTTTGCTAGGCGGCCAAGGCACGAAGCGATTTGGGAGGCGGCGAAGGCACACGGCGCTTTGCTAGGCGGCGAGGGCGAGAAGGCACGCAGCGCTTTCTGAGGCGGCGAGGCGGCCAAGGCACGCGCTGCTTTGCTAGGCGCCGAAGGCACGCAGCGCTTCCTTCGTTTGCGAGGCAGCGAAGAGATGGAGCGCTTTGCTTCTTGGCCAGGCAGCGAACAGGCGCCGTGCTTTGCTTTCTGCCACTCAGCGAATACACGCAGCGCTCTGCTTTTTGGCGAGGCAGTGAACAGATGCAGCGTTTAGTTTGCGAGGCGGCCAAGAGACGCGGCGCTTTGCATGCTGGCGAGGCGGCGAGCAGATCGAGTGCTTTGCTTGTTGGCGAGGCAGCGAAGAGATTCAGCAGTCTCCTTGTTTGTGACACAGCGACCATGCACAGTGCTTGCTCTTTGTGCGAGGCAGCGAAGAGATGCAGCACTTTGCTTGTGCACCAGGTGGCGCAGTGGCATGGCGGATGACTTTTTCGCCTGGAGGCGAAGCGAGGCAGCACTTTGTTAGTTGGCGAGGCAGCGAAGAGACGCAGCAGGCTGCTTGTTTGTGAGACAGCCAACATGCACAGTGGTTAGCTCTTGTGCGAGGCAGCGAATCACCGCCGAGCAAATGGCTTTGTGCGTTCGCCGCCTCGCTGCCTAGCAAAGCGTCGTCTGCCTTGGGCGCCTAGCAAAGCTGCGCGTGCCGTCGCCGTCAAGCAAAGCGCCGTGTTCCTTGGGCGCCTAGCAAAGAAGTGCCTGCGTTCGGCGCCTCGCCGCATTGCAGCCTAGCGAAGCGCTGCGTGCCTTCGGCGGCTGGCAAAGCAGTGCGTGCCTTCGCCGCCTCACACACCGCGTTGTGCCTTCGGCGCCTGGCAAAGCAGCGCGTGCCTTCGCCGCCTGGCCTCCTAAGAAAGCGCTGCGTGCCTTCTCGCCCTCGCCGCCTAGCAAAGCGCCGTGTCCCTTCGCCGCCTACAAAGCGCCGTGTTCCTTCGGCGCCTAGCAAAGCAGCGCGTGCCTTCGCCGCCTAAGAAAGCGCTGCGTGCCTTTTCGCCCTCGCCGCCCAACAAAGCGCCCTGTCCCTTCACCGCCTCCCCAACCGCTTCGTCCCTTCGCCGCCTCGCCGCCTAGCAAAGCGCTGCTTGCCTTCGCCGCCTCACACCCGCTGCGTCCCTTCGCCGCCTCGCCGCTTAGCAAACGCCGTGGGAGCGCCGAAGGCACACGGCGCTTTTGTAGGCGCCGAAGGCACGTGGCGCTTTGCTAAGGCACGAGGCAGCGAAGGCACGCAGCCATTTGATCGTGGTGGACGGGCTAGGGCGCCTTGCTAGGCGGCGAGGCGGCGAAGGCACGCAGCGCTTTGCCAGGCGCCCAGGGACGCAGCGCTCGGCGAGGGCACGCAGTGCTTTGCCAGGCGCCGAAGGCACTCAGCGCTTTGCCAGGCGCCGAAGGCACGCAGCGCTCTAGCAGGCGGCGAGGGCACACAGTGCTTTGCTAGGCGGCGAGCGGACGTGCAGCTTTGCTAGGCAGCGAAGGCTGAGGACGCTTTGCTAGGCGCTTTGCTAGGCGGCCAAGGCACGAAGCGATTTGGGAGGCGGCGAAGGCACACGGCGCTTTGCTAGGCGGCGAGGGCGAGAAGGCACGCAGCGCTTTCTGAGGCGGCGAGGCGGCCAAGGCACGCGCTGCTTTGCTAGGCGCCGAAGGCACGCAGCGCTTCCTTCGTTTGCGAGGCAGCGAAGAGATGGAGTGCTTTGCTTGTTGGCCAGGCAGCGAACAGGCGCCGTGCTTTGCTTTCTGCCACTCAGCGAATACACGCAGCGCTCTGCTTTTTGGCGAGGCAGTGAACAGATGCAGCGTTTAGTTTGCGAGGCGGCCAAGAGACGCGGCGCTTTGCATGCTGGCGAGGCGGCGAGCAGATCGAGTGCTTTGCTTGTTGGCGAGGCAGCGAAGAGATGCAGCGGTTTGCTTGTTGGCGAGGCAGCGAAGAGATGCAGCAGTCTCCTTGTTTGTGACACAGCGACCATGCCCAGTGCTTGCTCTTTGTGCGAGGCAGCGAAGAGATGCAGCACTTTGCTTGTGCACCAGGTGGCGCAGTGGCATGGCGGATGACTTTTTCGCCTGGAGGCGAAGCGAGGCAGCACTTTGTTAGTTGACGAGGCAGCGAAGAGACGCAGCAGGCTGCTTGTTTGTGAGACAGCCAACATGCACAGTGGTTAGCTCTTGTGCGAGGCAGCGAATGAGGGCAGAGCAAATGGCTTTGTGCGTTCGCCGCCTCGCTGCCTAGCAAAGCGTCGTCTGCCTTGGGCGCCTAGCAAAGCTGCGCGTGCCGTCGCCGTCAAGCAAAGCGCCGTGTTCCTTGGGCGCCTAGCAAAGAAGTGCCTGCGTTCGGCGCCTCGCCGCATTGCAGCCTAGCAAAGCGCTGCGTGCCTTCGGCGGCTGGCAAAGCAGTGCGTGCCTTCGCCGCCTCACACACCGCGTTGTGCCTTCGGCGCCTGGCAAAGCAGCGCGTGCCTTCGCCGCCTGGCCTCCTAAGAAAGCGCTGCGTGCCTTCTCGCCCTCGCTGCCTAGCAAAGCGCCGTGTCCCTTCGCCGCCTACAAAGCGCCGTGTTCCTTCGGCGCCTAGCAAAGCAGCGCGTGCCTTCGCCGCCTAAGAAAGCGCTGCGTGCCTTTTCGCCCTCGCCGCCCAACAAAGCGCCCTGTCCCTTCACCGCCTCCCCAACCGCTTCGTCCCTTCGCCGCCTCGCCGCCTAGCAAAGCGCTGCTTGCCTTCGCCGCCTCACACACCGCTGCGTCCCTTCGCCGCCTCGCCGCTTAGCAAACGCCGTGGGAGCGCCGAAGGCACACGGCGCTTTTGTAGGCGCCGAAGGCACGTGGCACTTTGCTAAGGCACGAGGCAGCGAAGGCACGCAGCCATTTGATCGTGCTCGACGGGCTCGGGCGCCTTGCTAGGCGGCGAGGTGGCGAAGGCACGCAGCGCTTTGCCAGGCGCCCAGGGACGCAGCGCTCGGCGAGGGCACGCAGTGCTTTGCCAGGCGCCGAAGGCACTCAGCGCTTTGCCAGGCGCCGAAGGCACGCAGCGCTCTAGCAGGCGGCGAGGGCACACAGTGCTTTGCTAGGCGGCGAGCGGACGTGCAGCTTTGCTAGGCAGCGAAGGCTGAGGACGCTTTGCTAGGCGCTTTGCTAGGCGGCCAAGGCACGAAGCGATTTGGGAGGCGGCGAAGGCACACGGCGCTTTGCTAGGCGGCGAGGGCGAGAAGGCACGCAGCGCTTTCTGAGGCGGCGAGGCGGCCAAGGCACGCGCTGCTTTGCTAGGCGCCGAAGGCACGCAGCGCTTCCTTCGTTTGCGAGGCAGCGAAGAGATGGAGCGCTTTGCTTCTTGGCCAGGCAGCGAACAGGCGCCGTGCTTTGCTTTCTGCCACTCAGCGAATACACGCAGCGCTCTGCTTTTTGGCGAGGCAGTGAACAGATGCAGCGTTTAGTTTGCGAGGCGGCCAAGAGACGCGGCGCTTTGCATGCTGGCGAGGCGGCGAGCAGATCGAGTGCTTTGCTTGTTGGCGAGGCAGCGAAGAGATGCAGCGGTTTGCTTGTTGGCGAGGCAGCGAAGAGATTCAGCAGTCTCCTTGTTTGTGACACAGCGACCATGCACAGTGCTTGCTCTTTGTGCGAGGCAGCGAAGAGATGCAGCACTTTGCTTGTGCACCAGGTGGCGCAGTGGCATGGCGGATGACTTTTTCGCCTGGAGGCGAAGCGAGGCAGCACTTTGTTAGTTGACGAGGCAGCGAAGAGACGCAGCAGGCTGCTTGTTTGTGAGACAGCCAACATGCACAGTGGTTAGCTCTTGTGCGAGGCAGCGAATGAGGGCAGAGCAAATGGCTTTGTGCGTTCGCCGCCTCGCTGCCTAGCAAAGCGTCGTCTGCCTTGGGCGCCTAGCAAAGCTGCGCGTGCCGTCGCCGTCAAGCAAAGCGCCGTGTTCCTTGGGCGCCTAGCAAAGAAGTGCCTGCGTTGGGCGCCTCGCCGCATTGCAGCCTAGCAAAGCGCTGCGTGCCTTCGGCGGCTGGCAAAGCAGTGCGTGCCTTCGCCGCCTCACACACCGCGTTGTGCCTTCGGCGCCTGGCAAAGCAGCGCGTGCCTTCGCCGCCTGGCCTCCTAAGAAAGCGCTGCGTGCCTTCTCGCCCTCGCCGCCTAGCAAAGCGCCGTGTCCCTTCGCCGCCTACAAAGCGCCGTGTTCCTTCGGCGCCTAGCAAAGCAGCGCGTGCCTTCGCCGCCTAAGAAAGCGCTGCGTGCCTTTTCGCCCTCGCCGCCCAACAAAGCGCCCTGTCCCTTCACCGCCTCCCCAACCGCTTCGTCCCTTCGCCGCCTCGCCGCCTAGCAAAGCGCTGCTTGCCTTCGCCGCCTCACACACCGCTGCGTCCCTTCGCCGCCTCGCCGCTTAGCAAACGCCGTGGGAGCGCCGAAGGCACACGGCGCTTTTGTAGGCGCCGAAGGCACGTGGCGCTTTGCTAAGGCACGAGGCAGCGAAGGCACGCAGCCATTTGATCGTGGTGGACGGGCTAGGGCGCCTTGCTAGGCGGCGAGGCGGCGAAGGCACGCAGCGCTTTGCCAGGCGCCCAGGGACGCAGCGCTCGGCGAGGGCACGCAGTGCTTTGCCAGGCGCCGAAGGCACTCAGCGCTTTGCCAGGCGCCGAAGGCACGCAGCGCTCTAGCAGGCGGCGAGGGCACACAGTGCTTTGCTAGGCGGCGAGCGGACGTGCAGCTTTGCTAGGCAGCGAAGGCTGAGGACGCTTTGCTAGGCGCTTTGCTAGGCGGCCAAGGCACGAAGCGATTTGGGAGGCGGCGAAGGCACACGGCGCTTTGCTAGGCGGCGAGGGCAAGAAGGCACGCAGCGCTTTCTGAGGCGGCGAGGCGGCCAAGGCACGCGCTGCTTTGCTAGGCGCCGAAGGCACGCAGCGCTTCCTTCGTTTGCGAGGCAGCGAAGAGATGGAGCGCTTTGCTTCTTGGCCAGGCAGCGAACAGGCGCCGTGCTTTGCTTTCTGCCACTCAGCGAATACACGCAGCGCTCTGCTTTTTGGCGAGGCAGTGAACAGATGCAGCGTTTAGTTTGCGAGGCGGCCAAGAGACGCGGCGCTTTGCATGCTGGCGAGGCGGCGAGCAGATCGAGTGCTTTGCTTGTTGGCGAGGCAGCGAAGAGATGCAGCGGTTTGCTTGTTGGCGAGGCAGCGAAGAGATTCAGCAGTCTCCTTGTTTGTGACACAGCGACCATGCCCAGTGCTTGCTCTTTGTGCGAGGCAGCGAAGAGATGCAGCACTTTGCTTGTGCACCAGGTGGCGCAGTGGCATGGCGGATGACTTTTTCGCCTGGAGGCGAAGCGAGGCAGCACTTTGTTAGTTGACGAGGCAGCGAAGAGACGCAGCAGGCTGCTTGTTTGTGAGACAGCCAACATGCACAGTGGTTAGCTCTTGTGCGAGGCAGCGAATGAGGGCAGAGCAAATGGCTTTGTGCGTTCGCCGCCTCGCTGCCTAGCAAAGCGTCGTCTGCCTTGGGCGCCTAGCAAAGCTGCGCGTGCCGTCGCCGTCAAGCAAAGCGCCGTGTTCCTTGGGCGCCTAGCAAAGAAGTGCCTGCGTTCGGCGCCTCGCCGCATTGCAGCCTAGCAAAGCGCTGCGTGCCTTCGGCGGCTGGCAAAGCAGTGCGTGCCTTCGCCGCCTCACACACCGCGTTGTGCCTTCGGCGCCTGGCAAAGCAGCGCGTGCCTTCGCCGCCTGGCCTCCTAAGAAAGCGCTGCGTGCCTTCTCGCCCTCGCCGCCTAGCAAAGCGCCGTGTCCCTTTGCCGCCTACAAAGCGCCGTGTTCCTTCGGCGCCTAGCAAAGCAGCGCGTGCCTTCGCCGCCTAAGAAAGCGCTGCGTGCCTTTTCGCCCTCGCCGCCCAACAAAGCGCCCTGTCCCTTCACCGCCTCCCCAACCGCTTCGTCCCTTCGCCGCCTCGCCGCCTAGCAAAGCGCTGCTTGCCTTCGCCGCCTCACACACCGCTGCGTCCCTTCGCCGCCTCGCCGCTTAGCAAACGCCGTGGGAGTGCCGAAGGCACACGGCGCTTTGCTAAGGCACGAGGCAGCGAAGGCACGCAGCCATTTGATCGTGCTCGACGGGCTCGGGGGCCTTGCTAGGCGGCGAGGCGGCGAAGGCACGCAGCGCTTTGCCAGGCGCCCAGGGACGCAGCGCTCGGCGAGGGCACGCAGTGCTTTGCCAGGCGCCGAAGGCACTCAGCGCTTTGCCAGGCGCCGAAGGCACGCAGCGCTCTAGCAGGCGGCGAGGGCACACAGTGCTTTGCTAGGCGGCGAGCGGACGTGCAGCTTTGCTAGGCAGCGAAGGCTGAGGACGCTTTGCTAGGCGCTTTGCTAGGCGGCCAAGGCACGAAGCGATTTGGGAGGCGGCGAAGGCACACGGCGCTTTGCTAGGCGGCGAGGGCGAGAAGGCACGCAGCGCTTTCTGAGGCGGCGAGGCGGCCAAGGCACGCGCTGCTTTGCTAGGCGCCGAAGGCACGCAGCGCTTCCTTCGTTTGCGAGGCAGCGAAGAGATGGAGCGCTTTGCTTGTTGGCCAGGCAGCGAACAGGCGCCGTGCTTTGCTTTCTGCCACTCAGCGAATACACGCAGCACTCTGCTTTTTGGCGAGGCAGTGAACAGATGCAGCGTTTAGTTTGCGAGGCGGCCAAGAGACGCGGCGCTTTGCATGCTGGCGAGGCGGCGAGCAGATCGAGTGCTTTGCTTGTTGGCGAGGCAGCGAAGAGATTCAGCAGTCTCCTTGTTTGTGACACAGCGACCATGCACAGTGCTTGCTCTTTGTGCGAGGCGGCGAAGAGATGCAGCACTTTGCTTGTGCACCAGGTGGCGCAGTGGCATGGCGGATGACTTTTTCGCCTGGAGGCGAAGCGAGGCAGCACTTTGTTAGTTGGCGAGGCAGCGAAGAGACGCAGCAGGCTGCTTGTTTGTGAGACAGCCAACATGCACAGTGGTTAGCTCTTGTGCGAGGCAGCGAATGAGGGTAGAGCAAATGGCTTTGTGCGTTCGCCGCCTCGCTGCCTAGCAAAGCGTCGTCTGCCTTGGGCGCCTAGCAAAGCTGCGCGTGCCGTCGCCGTCAAGCAAAGCGCCGTGTTCCTTGGGCGCCTAGCAAAGAAGTGCCTGCGTTCGGCGCCTCGCCGCTTTGCAGCCTAGCGAAGCGCTGCGTGCCTTCGGCGGCTGGCAAAGCAGTGCGTGCCTTCGCCGCCTCACACACCGCGTTGTGCCTTCGGCGCCTGGCAAAGCAGCGCGTGCCTTCGCCGCCTGGCCTCCTAAGAAAGCGCTGCGTGCCTTCTCGCCCTCGCCGCCTAGCAAAGCGCCGTGTCCCTTCGCCGCCTACAAAGCGCCGTGTTCCTTCGGCGCCTAGCAAAGCAGCGCGTGCCTTCGCCGCCTAAGAAAGCGCTGCGTGCCTTTTCGCCCTCGCCGCCCAACAAAGCGCCCTGTCCCTTCACCGCCTCCCCAACCGCTTCGTCCCTTCGCCGCCTCGCCGCCTAGCAAAGCGCTGCTTGCCTTCGCCGCCTCACACCCGCTGCGTCCCTTCGCCGCCTCGCCGCTTAGCAAACGCCGTGGGAGCGCCGAAGGGACACGGCGCTTTTGTAGGCGCCGAAGGCACGTGGCGCTTTGCTAAGGCACGAGGCAGCGAAGGCACGCAGCCATTTGATCGTGGTGGACGGGCTAGGGCGCCTTGCTAGGCGGCGAGGCGGCGAAGGCACGCAGCGCTTTGCCAGGCGCCCAGGGACGCAGCGCTCGGCGAGGGCACGCAGTGCTTTGCCAGGCGCCGAAGGCACTCAGCGCTTTGCCAGGCGCCGAAGGCACGCAGCGCTCTAGCAGGCGGCGAGGGCACACAGTGCTTTGCTAGGCGGCGAGCGGACGTGCAGCTTTGCTAGGCAGCGAAGGCTGAGGACGCTTTGCTAGGCGCTTTGCTAGGCGGCCAAGGCACGAAGCGATTTGGGAGGCGGCGAAGGCACACGGCGCTTTGCTAGGCGGCGAGGGCGAGAAGGCACGCAGCGCTTTCTGAGGCGGCGAGGCGGCCAAGGCACGCGCTGCTTTGCTAGGCGCCGAAGGCACGCAGCGCTTCCTTCGTTTGCGAGGCAGCGAAGAGATGGAGCGCTTTGCTTGTTGGCCAGGCAGCGAACAGGCGCCGTGCTTTGCTTTCTGCCACTCAGCGAATAGACGCAGCGCTCTGCTTTTTGGCGAGGCAGCGAACAGATGCAGCGTTTAGTTTGCGAGGCGGCCAAGAGACGCGGCGCTTTGCATGCTGGCGAGGCGGCGAGCAGATCGAGTGCTTTGCTTGTTGGCGAGGCAGCGAAGAGATGCAGCGGTTTGCTTGTTGGCGAGGCAGCGAAGAGATTCAGCAGTCTCCTTGTTTGTGACACAGCGACCATGCACAGTGCTTGCTCTTTGTGCGAGGCAGCGAAGAGATGCAGCACTTTGCTTGTGCACCAGGTGGCGCAGTGGCATGGCGGATGACTTTTTCGCCTGGAGGCGAAGCGAGGCAGCACTTTGTTAGTTGACGAGGCAGCGAAGAGACGCAGCAGGCTGCTTGTTTGTGAGACAGCCAACATGCACAGTGGTTAGCTCTTGTGCGAGGCAGCGAATGAGGGCAGAGCAAATGGCTTTGTGCGTTCGCCGCCTCGCTGCCTAGCAAAGCGTCGTCTGCCTTGGGCGCCTAGCAAAGCTGCGCGTGCCGTCGCCGTCAAGCAAAGCGCCGTGTTCCTTGGGCGCCTAGCAAAGAAGTGCCTGCGTTCGGCGCCTCGCCGCATTGCAGCCTAGCAAAGCGCTGCGTGCCTTCGGCGGCTGGCAAAGCAGTGCGTGCCTTCGCCGCCTCACACACCGCGTTGTGCCTTCGGCGCCTGGCAAAGCAGCGCGTGCCTTCGCCGCCTGGCCTCCTAAGAAAGCGCTGCGTGCCTTCTCGCCCTCGCCGCCTAGCAAAGCGCCGTGTCCCTTCGCCGCCTACAAAGCGCCGTGTTCCTTCGGCGCCTAGCAAAGCAGCGCGTGCCTTCGCCGCCTAAGAAAGCGCTGCATGCCTTTTCGCCCTCGCCGCCCAACAAAGCGCCCTGTCCCTTCACCGCCTCCCCAACCGCTTCGTCCCTTCGCCGCCTCGCCGCCTAGCAAAGCGCTGCTTGCCTTCGCTGCCTCACACACCGCTGCGTCCCTTCGCCGCCTCGCCGCTTAGCAAACGCCGTGGGAGTGCCGAAGGCACACGGCGCTTTGCTAAGGCACGAGGCAGCGAAGGCACGCAGCCATTTGATCGTGCTCGACGGGCTCGGGGGCCTTGCTAGGCGGCGAGGCGGCGAAGGCACGCAGCGCTTTGCCAGGCGCCCAGGGACGCAGCGCTCGGCGAGGGCACGCAGTGCTTTGCCAGGCGCCGAAGGCACTCAGCGCTTTGCCAGGCGCCGAAGGCACGCAGCGCTCTAGCAGGCGGCGAGGGCACACAGTGCTTTGCTAGGCGGCGAGCGGACGTGCAGCTTTGCTAGGCAGCGAAGGCTGAGGACGCTTTGCTAGGCGCTTTGCTAGGCGGCCAAGGCACGAAGCGATTTGGGAGGCGGCGAAGGCACACGGCGCTTTGCTAGGCGGCGAGGGCGAGAAGGCACGCAGCGCTTTCTGAGGCGGCGAGGCGGCCAAGGCACGCGCTGCTTTGCTAGGCGCCGAAGGCACGCAGCGCTTCCTTCGTTTGCGAGGCAGCGAAGAGATGGAGCGCTTTGCTTGTTGGCCAGGCAGCGAACAGGCGCCGTGCTGTGCTTTCTGCCACTCAGCGAATACACGCAGCACTCTGCTTTTTGGCGAGGCAGTGAACAGATGCAGCGTTTAGTTTGCGAGGCGGCCAAGAGACGCGGCGCTTTGCATGCTGGCGAGGCGGCGAGCAGATCGAGTGCTTTGCTTGTTGGCGAGGCAGCGAAGAGATTCAGCAGTCTCCTTGTTTGTGACACAGCGACCATGCACAGTGCTTGCTCTTTGTGCGAGGCAGCGAAGAGATGCAGCACTTTGCTTGTGCACCAGGTGGCGCAGTGGCATGGCGGATGACTTTTTCGCCTGGAGGCGAAGCGAGGCAGCACTTTCCTAGTTGGCGAGGCAGCGAAGAGACGCAGCAGGCTGCTTGTTTGTGAGACAGCCAACATGCACAGTGGTTAGCTCTTGTGCGAGGCAGCGAATGAGGGTAGAGCAAATGGCTTTGTGCGTTCGCCGCCTCGCTGCCTAGCAAAGCGTCGTCTGCCTTGGGCGCCTAGCAAAGCTGCGCGTGCCGTCGCCGTCAAGCAAAGCGCCGTGTTCCTTGGGCGCCTAGCAAAGAAGTGCCTGCGTTCGGCGCCTCGCCGCTTTGCAGCCTAGCGAAGCGCTGCGTGCCTTCGGCGGCTGGCAAAGCAGTGCGTGCCTTCGCCGCCTCACACACCGCGTTGTGCCTTCGGCGCCTGGCAAAGCAGCGCGTGCCTTCGCCGCCTGGCCTCCTAAGAAAGCGCTGCGTGCCTTCTCGCCCTCGCCGCCTAGCAAAGCGCCGTGTCCCTTCGCCGCCTACAAAGCGCCGTGTTCCTTCGGCGCCTAGCAAAGCAGCGCGTGCCTTCGCCGCCTAAGAAAGCGCTGCGTGCCTTTTCGCCCTCGCCGCCCAACAAAGCGCCCTGTCCCTTCACCGCCTCCCCAACCGCTTCGTCCCTTCGCCGCCTCGCCGCCTAGCAAAGCGCTGCTTGCCTTCGCCGCCTCACACCCGCTGCGTCCCTTCGCCGCCTCGCCGCTTAGCAAACGCCGTGGGAGCGCCGAAGGGACACGGCGCTTTTGTAGGCGCCGAAGGCACGTGGCGCTTTGCTAAGGCACGAGGCAGCGAAGGCACGCAGCCATTTGATCGTGGTGGACGGGCTAGGGCGCCTTGCTAGGCGGCGAGGCGGCGAAGGCACGCAGCGCTTTGCCAGGCGCCCAGGGACGCAGCGCTCGGCGAGGGCACGCAGTGCTTTGCCAGGCGCCGAAGGCACTCAGCGCTTTGCCAGGCGCCGAAGGCACGCAGCGCTCTAGCAGGCGGCGAGGGCACACAGTGCTTTGCTAGGCGGCGAGCGGACGTGCAGCTTTGCTAGGCAGCGAAGGCTGAGGACGCTTTGCTAGGCGCTTTGCTAGGCGGCCAAGGCACGAAGCGATTTGGGAGGCGGCGAAGGCACACGGCGCTTTGCTAGGTGGCGAGGGCGAGAAGGCACGCAGCGCTTTCTGAGGCGGCGAGGCGGCCAAGGCACGCGCTGCTTTGCTAGGCGCCGAAGGCACGCAGCGCTTCCTTCGTTTGCGAGGCAGCGAAGAGATGGAGTGCTTTGCTTGTTGGCCAGGCAGCGAACAGGCGCCGTGCTTTGCTTTCTGCCACTCAGCGAATACACGCAGCGCTCTGCTTTTTGGCGAGGCAGTGAACAGATGCAGCGTTTAGTTTGCGAGGCGGCCAAGAGACGCGGCGCTTTGCATGCTGGCGAGGCGGCGAGCAGATCGAGTGCTTTGCTTGTTGGCGAGGCAGCGAAGAGATGCAGCAGTCTCCTTGTTTGTGACACAGCGACCATGCCCAGTGCTTGCTCTTTGTGCGAGGCAGCGAAGAGATGCAGCACTTTGCTTGTGCACCAGGTGGCGCAGTGGCATGGCGGATGACTTTTTCGCCTGGAGGCGAAGCGAGGCAGCACTTTGTTAGTTGGCGAGGCAGCGAAGAGACGCAGCAGGCTGCTTGTTTGTGAGACAGCCAACATGCACAGTGGTTAGCTCTTGTGCGAGGCAGCGAATGAGGGCAGAGCAAATGGCTTTGTGCGTTCGCCGCCTCGCTGCCTAGCAAAGCGTCGTCTGCCTTGGGCGCCTAGCAAAGCTGCGCGTGCCGTCGCCGTCAAGCAAAGCGCCGTGTTCCTTGGGCGCCTAGCAAAGAAGTGCCTGCGTTCGGCGCCTCGCCGCATTGCAGCCTAGCAAAGCGCTGCGTGCCTTCGGCGGCTGGCAAAGCAGTGCGTGCCTTCGCCGCCTCACACACCGCGTTGTGCCTTCGGCGCCTGGCAAAGCAGCGCGTGCCTTCGCCGCCTGGCCTCCTAAGAAAGCGCTGCGTGCCTTCTCGCCCTCGCCGCCTAGCAAAGCGCCGTGTCCCTTCGCCGCCTACAAAGCGCCGTGTTCCTTCGGCGCCTAGCAAAGCAGCGCGTGCCTTCGCCGCCTAAGAAAGCGCTGCGTGCCTTTTCGCCCTCGCCGCCCAACAAAGCGCCCTGTCCCTTCACCGCCTCCCGAACCGCTTCGTCCCTTCGCCGCCTCGCCGCCTAGCAAAGCGCTGCTTGCCTTCGCCGCCTCACACACCGCTGCGTCCCTTCGCCGCCTCGCCGCTTAGCAAACGCCGTGGGAGCGCCGAAGGCACACGGCGCTTTTGTAGGCGCCGAAGGCACGTGGCGCTTTGCTAAGGCACGAGGCAGCGAAGGCACGCAGCCATTTGATCATGCTCGACGGGCTAGGGCGCCTTGCTAGGCGGCGAGGCGGCGAAGGCACGCAGCGCTTTGCCAGGCGCCCAGGGACGCAGCGCTCGGCGAGGGCACGCAGTGCTTTGCCAGGCGCCGAAGGCACTCAGCGCTTTGCCAGGCGCCCAAGGCACGCAGCGCTCTAGCAGGCGGCGAGGGCACACAGTGCTTTGCTAGGCGGCGAGCGGACGTGCAGCTTTGCTAGGCAGCGAAGGCTGAGGACGCTTTGCTAGGCGCTTTGCTAGGCGGCCAAGGCACGAAGCGATTTGGGAGGCGGCGAAGGCACACGGCGCTTTGCTAGGCGGCGAGGGCGAGAAGGCACGCAGCGCTTTCTGAGGCGGCGAGGCGGCCAAGGCACGCGCTGCTTTGCTAGGCGCCGAAGGCACGCAGCGCTTCCTTCGTTTGCGAGGCAGCGAAGAGATGGAGTGCTTTGCTTCTTGGCCAGGCAGCGAACAGGCGCCGTGCTTTGCTTTCTGCCACTCAGCGAATACACGCAGCGCTCTGCTTTTTGGCGAGGCAGTGAACAGATGCAGCGTTTAGTTTGCGAGGCGGCCAAGAGACGCGGCGCTTTGCATGCTGGCGAGGCGGCGAGCAGATCGAGTGCTTTGCTTGTTGGCGAGGCAGCGAAGAGATGCAGCGGTTTGCTTGTTGGCGAGGCAGTGAAGAGATGCAGCAGTCTCCTTGTTTGTGACACAGCGACCATGCCCAGTGCTTGCTCTTTGTGCGAGGCAGCGAAGAGATGCAGCACTTTGCTTGTGCACCAGGTGGCGCAGTGGCATGGCGGATGGCTTTTTCGCCTGGAGGCGAAGCGAGGCAGCACTTTGTTAGTTGGCGAGGCAGCGAAGAGACGCAGCAGGCTGCTTGTTTGTGAGACAGCCAACATGCACAGTGGTTAGCTATTGTGCGAGGCAGCGAATGAGGGCAGAGCAAATGGCTTTGTGCGTTCGCCGCCTCGCTGCCTAGCAAAGCGTCGTCTGCCTTGGGCGCCTAGCAAAGCTGCGCGTGCCGTCGCCGTCAAGCAAAGCGCCGTGTTCCTTGGGCGCCTAGCAAAGAAGTGCCTGCGTTCGGCGCCTCGCCGCATTGCAGCCTAGCAAAGCGCTGCGTGCCTTCGGCGGCTGGCAAAGCAGTGCGTGCCTTCGCCGCCTCACACACCGCGTTGTGCCTTCGGCGCCTGGCAAAGCAGCGCGTGCCTTCGCCGCCTGGCCTCCTAAGAAAGCGCTGCGTGCCTTTTCGCCCTCGCCGCCCAACAAAGCGCCCTGTCCCTTCACCGCCTCCCGAACCGCTTCGTCCCTTCGCCGCCTCGCCGCCTAGCAAAGCGCTGCTTGCCTTCGCCGCCTCACACACCGCTGCGTCCCTTCGCCGCCTCGCCGCTTAGCAAACGCCGTGGGAGCGCCGAAGGGACACGGCGCTTTTGTAGGCGCCGAAGGCACGTGGCGCTTTGCTAAGGCACGAGGCAGCGAAGGCACGCAGCCATTTGATCGTGGTGGACGGGCTAGGGCGCCTTGCTAGGCGGCGAGGCGGCGAAGGCACGCAGCGCTTTGCCAGGCGCCCAGGGACGCAGCGCTCGGCGAGGGCACGCAGTGCTTTGCCAGGCGCCGAAGGCACTCAGCGCTTTGCCAGGCGCCGAAGGCACGCAGCGCTCTAGCAGGCGGCGAGGGCACACAGTGCTTTGCTAGGCGGCGAGCGGACGTGCAGCTTTGCTAGGCAGCGAAGGCTGAGGACGCTTTGCTAGGCGCTTTGCTAGGCGGCCAAGGCACGAAGCGATTGGGGAGGCGGCGAAGGCACACGGCGCTTTGCTAGGCGGCGAGGGCGAGAAGGCACGCAGCGCTTTCTGAGGCGGCGAGGCGGCCAAGGCACGCGCTGCTTTGCTAGGCGCCGAAGGCACGCAGCGCTTCCTTCGTTTGCGAGGCAGCGAAGAGATGGAGCGCTTTGCTTGTTGGCCAGGCAGCGAACAGGCGCCGTGCTTTGCTTTCTGCCACTCAGCGAATACACGCAGCGCTCTGCTTTTTGGCGAGGCAGTGAACAGATGCAGCGTTTAGTTTGCGAGGCGGCCAAGAGACGCGGCGCTTTGCATGCTGGCGAGGCGGCGAGCAGATCGAGTGCTTTGCTTGTTGGCGAGGCAGCGAAGAGATGCAGCGGTTTGCTTGTTGGCGAGGCAGCGAAGAGATTCAGCAGTCTCCTTGTTTGTGACACAGCGACCATGCACAGTGCTTGCTCTTTGTGCGAGGCAGCGAAGAGATGCAGCACTTTGCTTGTGCACCAGGTGGCGCAGTGGCATGGCGGATGACTTTTTCGCCTGGAGGCGAAGCGAGGCAGCACTTTCCTAGTTGGCGAGGCAGCGAAGAGACGCAGCAGGCTGCTTGTTTGTGAGACAGCCAACATGCACAGTGGTTAGCTCTTGTGCGAGGCAGCGAATCACCGCCGAGCAAATGGCTTTGTGCGTTCGCCGCCTCGCTGCCTAGCAAAGCGTCGTCTGCCTTGGGCGCCTAGCAAAGCTGCGCGTGCCGTCGCCGTCAAGCAAAGCGCCGTGTTCCTTGGGCGCCTAGCAAAGAAGTGCCTGCGTTCGGCGCCTCGCCGCATTGCAGCCTAGCAAAGCGCTGCGTGCCTTCGGCGGCTGGCAAAGCAGTGCGTGCCTTCGCCGCCTCACACACCGCGTTGTGCCTTCGGCGCCTGGCAAAGCAGCGCGTGCCTTCGCCGCCTGGCCTCCTAAGAAAGCGCTGCGTGCCTTCTCGCCCTCACCGCCTAGCAAAGCGCCGTGTCCCTTCGCCGCCTACAAAGCGCCGTGTTCCTTCGGCGCCTAGCAAAGCAGCGCGTGCCTTCGCCGCCTAAGAAAGCGCTGCGTGCCTTTTCGCCCTCGCCGCCCAACAAAGCGCCCTGTCCCTTCACCGCCTCCCGAACCGCTTCGTCCCTTCGCCGCCTCGCCGCCTAGCAAAGCGCTGCTTGCCTTCGCCGCCTCACACACCGCTGCGTCCCTTCGCCGCCTCGCCGCTTAGCAAACGCCGTGGGAGCGCCGAAGGCACACGGCGCTTTTGTAGGCGCCGAAGGCACGTGGCACTTTGCTAAGGCACGAGGCAGCGAAGGCACGCAGCCATTTGATCGTGCTCGACGGGCTCGGGCGCCTTGCTAGGCGGCGAGGCGGCGAAGGCACGCAGCGCTTTGCCAGGCGCCCAGGGACGCAGCGCTCGGCGAGGGCACGCAGTGCTTTGCCAGGCGCCGAAGGCACTCAGCGCTTTGCCAGGCGCCGAAGGCACGCAGCGCTCTAGCAGGCGGCGAGGGCACACAGTGCTTTGCTAGGCGGCGAGCGGACGTGCAGCTTTGCTAGGCAGCGAAGGCTGAGGACGCTTTGCTAGGCGCTTTGCTAGGCGGCCAAGGCACGAAGCGATTGGGGAGGCGGCGAAGGCACACGGCGCTTTGCTAGGCGGCGAGGGCGAGAAGGCACGCAGCGCTTTCTGAGGCGGCGAGGCGGCCAAGGCACGCGCTGCTTTGCTAGGCGCCGAAGGCACGCAGCGCTTCCTTCGTTTGCGAGGCAGCGAAGAGATGGAGCGCTTTGCTTCTTGGCCAGGCAGCGAACAGGCGCCGTGCTTTGCTTTCTGCCACTCAGCGAATACACGCAGCACTCTGCTTTTTGGCGAGGCAGTGAACAGATGCAGCGTTTAGTTTGCGAGGCGGCCAAGAGACGCGGCGCTTTGCATGCTGGCGAGGCGGCGAGCAGATCGAGTGCTTTGCTTGTTGGCGAGGCAGCGAAGAGATGCAGCGGTTTGCTTGTTGGCGAGGCAGCGAAGAGATTCAGCAGTCTCCTTGTTTGTGACACAGCGACCATGCACAGTGCTTGCTCTTTGTGCGAGGCAGCGAAGAGATGCAGCACTTTGCTTGTGCACCAGGTGGCGCAGTGGCATGGCGGATGACTTTTTCGCCTGGAGGCGAAGCGAGGCAGCACTTTGTTAGTTGACGAGGCAGCGAAGAGACGCAGCAGGCTGCTTGTTTGTGAGACAGCCAACATGCACAGTGGTTAGCTCTTGTGCGAGGCAGCGAATGAGGGCAGAGCAAATGGCTTTGTGCGTTCGCCGCCTCGCTGCCTAGCAAAGCGTCGTCTGCCTTGGGCGCCTAGCAAAGCTGCGCGTGCCGTCGCCGTCAAGCAAAGCACCGTGTTCCTTGGGCACCTAGCAAAGAAGTGCCTGCGTTCGGCGCCTCGCCGCATTGCAGCCTAGCAAAGCGCTGCGTGCCTTCGGCGGCTGGCAAAGCAGTGCGTGCCTTCGCCGCCTCACACACCGCGTTGTGCCTTCGGCGCCTGGCAAAGCAGCGCGTGCCTTCGCCGCCTGGCCTCCTAAGAAAGCGCTGCGTGCCTTCTCGCCCTCGCCGCCTAGCAAAGCGCCGTGTCCCTTCGCCGCCTACAAAGCGCCGTGTTCCTTCGGCGCCTAGCAAAGCAGCGCGTGCCTTCGCCGCCTAAGAAAGCGCTGCGTGCCTTTTCGCCCTCGCCGCCCAACAAAGCGCCCTGTCCCTTCACCGCCTCCCCAACCGCTTCGTCCCTTCGCCGCCTCGCCGCTTAGCAAACGCCGTGGGAGCGCCGAAGGCACACGGCGCTTTTGTAGGCGCCGAAGGCACGTGGCGCTTTGCTAAGGCATGAGGCAGCGAAGGCACGCAGCCATTTGATCGTGCTCGACGGGCTCGGGCGCCTTGCTAGGCGGCGAGGTGGCGAAGGCACGCAGCGCTTTGCCAGGCGCCCAGGGACGCAGCGCTCGGCGAGGGCACGCAGTGCTTTGCCAGGCGCCGAAGGCACGCAGCGCTCTAGCAGGCGGCGAGGGCACACAGTGCTTTGCTAGGCGGCGAGCGGACGTGCAGCTTTGCTAGGCAGCGAAGGCTGAGGACGCTTTGCTAGGCGCTTTGCTAGGCGGCCAAGGCACGAAGCGATTGGGGAGGCGGCGAAGGCACACGGCGCTTTGCTAGGCGGCGAGGGCGAGAAGGCACGCAGCGCTTTCTGAGGCGGCGAGGCGGCCAAGGCACGCGCTGCTTTGCTAGGCGCCGAAGGCACGCAGCGCTTCCTTCGTTTGCGAGGCAGCGAAGAGATGGAGCGCTTTGCTTCTTGGCCAGGCAGCGAACAGGCGCCGTGCTTTGCTTTCTGCCACTCAGCGAATACACGCAGCGCTCTGCTTTTTGGCGAGGCAGTGAACAGATGCAGCGTTTAGTTTGCGAGGCGGCCAAGAGACGCGGCGCTTTGCATGCTGGCGAGGCGGCGAGCAGATCGAGTGCTTTGCTTGTTGGCGAGGCAGCGAAGAGATGCAGCGGTTTGCTTGTTGGCGAGGCAGCGAAGAGATTCAGCAGTCTCCTTGTTTGTGACACAGCGACCATGCACAGTGCTTGCTCTTTGTGCGAGGCAGCGAAGAGATGCAGCACTTTGCTTGTGCACCAGGTGGCGCAGTGGCATGGCGGATGACTTTTTCGCCTGGAGGCGAAGCGAGGCAGCACTTTGTTAGTTGACGAGGCAGCGAAGAGACGCAGCAGGCTGCTTGTTTGTGAGACAGCCAACATGCACAGTGGTTAGCTCTTGTGCGAGGCAGCGAATGAGGGTAGAGCAAATGGCTTTGTGCGTTCGCCGCCTCGCTGCCTAGCAAAGCGTCGTCTGCCTTGGGCGCCTAGCAAAGCTGCGCGTGCCGTCGCCGTCAAGCAAAGCGCCGTGTTCCTTGGGCGCCTAGCAAAGAAGTGCCTGCGTTCGGCGCCTCGCCGCATTGCAGCCTAGCAAAGCGCTGCGTGCCTTCGGCGGCTGGCAAAGCAGTGCGTGCCTTCGCCGCCTCACACACCGCGTTGTGCCTTCGGCGCCTGGCAAAGCAGCGCGTGCCTTCGCCGCCTGGCCTCCTAAGAAAGCGCTGCGTGCCTTCTCGCCCTCGCCGCCTAGCAAAGCGCCGTGTCCCTTCGCCGCCTACAAAGCGCCGTGTTCCTTCGGCGCCTAGCAAAGCAGCGCGTGCCTTCGCCGCCTAAGAAAGCGCTGCGTGCCTTTTCGCCCTCGCCGCCCAACAAAGCGCCCTGTCCCTTCACCGCCTCCCGAACCGCTTCGTCCCTTCGCCGCCTCGCCGCCTAGCAAAGCGCTGCTTGCCTTCGCCGCCTCACACACCGCTGCGTCCCTTCGCCGCCTCGCCGCTTAGCAAACGCCGTGGGAGCGCCGAAGGCACACGGCGCTTTTGTAGGCGCCGAAGGCACGTGGCGCTTTGCTAAGGCACGAGGCAGCGAAGGCACGCAGCCATTTGATCGTGGTGGACGGGCTAGGGCGCCTTGCTAGGCGGCGAGGCGGCGAAGGCACGCAGCGCTTTGCCAGGCGCCCAGGGACGCAGCGCTCGGCGAGGGCACGCAGTGCTTTGCCAGGCGCCGAAGGCACTCAGCGCTTTGCCAGGCGCCGAAGGCACGCAGCGCTCTAGCAGGCGGCGAGGGCACACAGTGCTTTGCTAGGCGGCGAGCGGACGTGCAGCTTTGCTAGGCAGCGAAGGCTGAGGACGCTTTGCTAGGCGCTTTGCTAGGCGGCCAAGGCACGAAGCGATTTGGGAGGCGGCGAAGGCACACGGCGCTTTGCTAGGCGGCGAGGGCGAGAAGGCACGCAGCGCTTTCTGAGGCGGCGAGGCGGCCAAGGCACGCGCTGCTTTGCTAGGCGCCGAAGGCACGCAGCGCTTCCTTCGTTTGCGAGGCAGCAAAGAGATGGAGCGCTTTGCTTCTTGGCCAGGCAGCGAACAGGCGCCGTGCTTTGCTTTCTGCCACTCAGCGAATACACGCAGCGCTCTGCTTTTTGGCGAGGCAGTGAACAGATGCAGCGTTTAGTTTGCGAGGCGGCCAAGAGACGCGGCGCTTTGCATGCTGGCGAGGCGGCGAGCAGATCGAGTGCTTTGCTTGTTGGCGAGGCAGCGAAGAGATGCAGCAGTCTCCTTGTTTGTGACACAGCGACCATGCACAGTGCTTGCTCTTTGTGCGAGGCAGCGAAGAGATGCAGCACTTTGCTTGTGCACCAGGTGGCGCAGTGGCATGGCGGATGACTTTTTCGCCTGGAGGCGAAGCGAGGCAGCACTTTCCTAGTTGGCGAGGCAGCGAAGAGACGCAGCAGGCTGCTTGTTTGTGAGACAGCCAACATGCACAGTGGTTAGCTCTTGTGCGAGGCAGCGAATCACCGCCGAGCAAATGGCTTTGTGCGTTCGCCGCCTCGCTGCCTAGCAAAGCGTCGTCTGCCTTGGGCGCCTAGCAAAGCTGCGCGTGCCGTCGCCGTCAAGCAAAGCGCCGTGTTCCTTGGGCGCCTAGCAAAGAAGTGCCTGCGTTCGGCGCCTCGCCGCTTTGCAGCCTAGCGAAGCGCTGCGTGCCTTCGGCGGCTGGCAAAGCAGTGCGTGCCTTCGCCGCCTCACACACCGCGTTGTGCCTTCGGCGCCTGGCAAAGCAGCGCGTGCCTTCGCCGCCTGGCCTCCTAAGAAAGCGCTGCGTGCCTTCTCGCCCTCGCCGCCTAGCAAAGCGCCGTGTCCCTTCGCCGCCTACAAAGCGCCGTGTTCCTTCGGCGCCTAGCAAAGCAGCGCGTGCCTTCGCCGCCTAAGAAAGCGCTGCGTGCCTTTTCGCCCTCGCCGCCCAACAAAGCGCCCTGTCCCTTCACCGCCTCCCCAACCGCTTCGTCCCTTCGCCGCCTCGCCGCCTAGCAAAGCGCTGCTTGCCTTCGCCGCCTCACACCCGCTGCGTCCCTTCGCCGCCTCGCCGCTTAGCAAACGCCGTGGGAGCGCCGAAGGGACACGGCGCTTTTGTAGGCGCCGAAGGCACGTGGCGCTTTGCTAAGGCACGAGGCAGCGAAGGCACGCAGCCATTTGATCGTGGTGGACGGGCTAGGGCGCCTTGCTAGGCGGCGAGGCGGCGAAGGCACGCAGCGCTTTGCCAGGCGCCCAGGGACGCAGCGCTCGGCGAGGGCACGCAGTGCTTTGCCAGGCGCCGAAGGCACTCAGCGCTTTGCCAGGCGCCGAAGGCACGCAGCGCTCTAGCAGGCGGCGAGGGCACACAGTGCTTTGCTAGGCGGCGAGCGGACGTGCAGCTTTGCTAGGCAGCGAAGGCTGAGGACGCTTTGCTAGGCGCTTTGCTAGGCGGCCAAGGCACGAAGCGATTTGGGAGGCGGCGAAGGCACACGGCGCTTTGCTAGGCGGCGAGGGCGAGAAGGCACGCAGCGCTTTCTGAGGCGGCGAGGCGGCCAAGGCACGCGCTGCTTTGCTAGGCGCCGAAGGCACGCAGCGCTTCCTTCGTTTGCGAGGCAGCGAAGAGATGGAGTGCTTTGCTTGTTGGCCAGGCAGCGAACAGGCGCCGTGCTTTGCTTTCTGCCACTCAGCGAATACACGCAGCGCTCTGCTTTTTGGCGAGGCAGTGAACAGATGCAGCGTTTAGTTTGCGAGGCGGCCAAGAGACGCGGCGCTTTGCATGCTGGCGAGGCGGCGAGCAGATCGAGTGCTTTGCTTGTTGGCGAGGCAGCGAAGAGATGCAGCAGTCTCCTTGTTTGTGACACAGCGACCATGCCCAGTGCTTGCTCTTTGTGCGAGGCAGCGAAGAGATGCAGCACTTTGCTTGTGCACCAGGTGGCGCAGTGGCATGGCGGATGACTTTTTCGCCTGGAGGCGAAGCGAGGCAGCACTTTGTTAGTTGGCGAGGCAGCGAAGAGACGCAGCAGGCTGCTTGTTTGTGAGACAGCCAACATGCACAGTGGTTAGCTCTTGTGCGAGGCAGCGAATGAGGGCAGAGCAAATGGCTTTGTGCGTTCGCCGCCTCGCTGCCTAGCAAAGCGTCGTCTGCCTTGGGCGCCTAGCAAAGCTGCGCGTGCCGTCGCCGTCAAGCAAAGCGCCGTGTTCCTTGGGCGCCTAGCAAAGAAGTGCCTGCGTTCGGCGCCTCGCCGCATTGCAGCCTAGCAAAGCGCTGCGTGCCTTCGGCGGCTGGCAAAGCAGTGCGTGCCTTCGCCGCCTCACACACCGCGTTGTGCCTTCGGCGCCTGGCAAAGCAGCGCGTGCCTTCGCCGCCTGGCCTCCTAAGAAAGCGCTGCGTGCCTTCTCGCCCTCGCCGCCCAACAAAGCGCCCTGTCCCTTCACCGCCTCCCGAACCGCTTCGTCCCTTCGCCGCCTCGCCGCCTAGCAAAGCGCTGCTTGCCTTCGCCGCCTCACACACCGCTGCGTCCCTTCGCCGCCTCGCCGCTTAGCAAACGCCGTGGGAGCGCCGAAGGCACACGGCGCTTTTGTAGGCGCCGAAGGCACGTGGCGCTTTGCTAAGGCACGAGGCAGCGAAGGCACGCAGCCATTTGATCGTGCTCGACGGGCTAGGTCGCCTTGCTAGGCGGCGAGGTGGCGAAGGCACGCAGCGCTTTGCCAGGCGCCCAGGGACGCAGCGCTCGGCGAGGGCACGCAGTGCTTTGCCAGGCGCCGAAGGCACTCAGCGCTTTGCCAGGCGCCGAAGGCACGCAGCGCTCTAGCAGGCGGCGAGGGCACACAGTGCTTTGCTAGGCGGCGAGCGGACGTGCAGCTTTGCTAGGCAGCGAAGGGTGAGGACGCTTTGCTAGGCGCTTTGCTAGGCGGCCAAGGCACGAAGCGATTTGGGAGGCGGCGAAGGCACACGGCGCTTTGCTAGGCGGCGAGGGCGAGAAGGCACGCAGCGCTTTCTGAGGCGGCGAGGCGGCCAAGGCACGCGCTGCTTTGCTAGGCGCCGAAGGCACGCAGCGCTTCCTTCGTTTGCGAGGCAGCGAAGAGATGGAGCGCTTTGCTTCTTGGCCAGGCAGCGAACAGGCGCCGTGCTTTGCTTTCTGCCACTCAGCGAATACACGCAGCGCTCTGCTTTTTGGCGAGGCAGTGAACAGATGCAGCGTTTAGTTTGCGAGGCGGCCAAGAGACGCGGCGCTTTGCATGCTGGCGAGGCGGCGAGCAGATCGAGTGCTTTGCTTGTTGGCGAGGCAGCGAAGAGATGCAGCGGTTTGCTTGTTGGCGAGGCAGCGAAGAGATTCAGCAGTCTCCTTGTTTGTGACACAGCGACCATGCACAGTGCTTGCTCTTTGTGCGAGGCAGCGAAGAGATGCAGCACTTTGCTTGTGCACCAGGTGGCGCAGTGGCATGGCGGATGACTTTTTCGCCTGGAGGCGAAGCGAGGCAGCACTTTGTTAGTTGGCGAGGCAGCGAAGAGACGCAGCAGGCTGCTTGTTTGTGAGACAGCCAACATGCACAGTGGTTAGCTCTTGTGCGAGGCAGCGAATGAGGGCAGAGCAAATGGCTTTGTGCGTTCGCCGCCTCGCTGCCTAGCAAAGCGTCGTCTGCCTTGGGCGCCTAGCAAAGCTGCGCGTGCCGTCGCCGTCAAGCAAAGCGCCGTGTTCCTTGGGCGCCTAGCAAAGAAGTGCCTGCGTTGGGCGCCTCGCCGCATTGCAGCCTAGCAAAGCGCTGCGTGCCTTCGGCGGCTGGCAAAGCAGTGCGTGCCTTCGCCGCCTCACACACCGCGTTGTGCCTTCGGCGCCTGGCAAAGCAGCGCGTGCCTTCGCCGCCTGGCCTCCTAAGAAAGCGCTGCGTGCCTTCTCGCCCTCGCCGCCTAGCAAAGCGCCGTGTCCCTTCGCCGCCTACAAAGCGCCGTGTTCCTTCGGCGCCTAGCAAAGCAGCGCGTGCCTTCGCCGCCTAAGAAAGCGCTGCGTGCCTTTTCGCCCTCGCTGCCCAACAAAGCGCCCTGTCCCTTCACCGCCTCCCGAACCGCTTTGTCCCTTCGCCGCCTCGCCGCCTAGCAAAGCGCTGCTTGCCTTCGCCGCCTCACACACCGCTGCGTCCCTTCGCCGCCTCGCCGCTTAGCAAACGCCGTGGGAGCGCCGAAGGCACACGGCGCTTTTGTAGGCGCCGAAGGCACGTGGCGCTTTGCTAAGGCACGAGGCAGCGAAGGCACGCAGCCATTTGATCGTGGTCGACGGGCTCGGGCGCCTTGCTAGGCGGCGAGGCGGCGAAGGCACGCAGCGCTTTGCCAGGCGCCCAGGGACGCAGCGCTCGGCGAGGGCACGCAGTGCTTTGCCAGGCGCCGAAGGCACTCAGCGCTTTGCCAGGCGCCGAAGGCACGCAGCGCTCTAGCAGGCGGCGAGGGCACACAGTGCTTTGCTAGGCGGCGAGCGGACGTGCAGCTTTGCTAGGCAGCGAAGGCTGAGGACGCTTTGCTAGGCGCTTTGCTAGGCGGCCAAGGCACGAAGCGATTGGGGAGGCGGCGAAGGCACACGGCGCTTTGCTAGGCGGCGAGGGCGAGAAGGCACGCAGCGCTTTCTGAGGCGGCGAGGCGGCCAAGGCACGCGCTGCTTTGCTAGGCGCCGAAGGCACGCAGCGCTTCCTTCGTTTGCGAGGCAGCGAAGAGATGGAGCGCTTTGCTTCTTGGCCAGGCAGCGAACAGGCGCCGTGCTTTGCTTTCTGCCACTCAGCGAATACACGCAGCGCTCTGCTTTTTGGCGAGGCAGTGAACAGATGCAGCGTTTAGTTTGCGAGGCGGCCAAGAGACGCGGCGCTTTGCATGCTGGCGAGGCGGCGAGCAGATCGAGTGCTTTGCTTGTTGGCGAGGCAGCGAAGAGATGCAGCAGTTTGCTTGTTGGCGAGGCAGCGAAGAGATGCAGCAGTCTCCTTGTTTGTGACACAGCGACCATGCACAGTGCTTGCTCTTTGTGCGAGGCAGCGAAGAGATGCAGCACTTTGCTTGTGCACCAGGTGGCGCAGTGGCATGGCGGATGACTTTTTCGCCTGGAGGCGAAGCGAGGCAGCACTTTGTTAGTTGGCGAGGCAGCGAAGAGACGCAGCAGGCTGCTTGTTTGTGAGACAGCCAACATGCACAGTGGTTAGCTCTTGTGCGAGGCAGCGAATGAGGGCAGAGCAAATGGCTTTGTGCGTTCGCCGCCTCGCTGCCTAGCAAAGCGTCGTCTGCCTTGGGCGCCTAGCAAAGCTGCGCGTGCCGTCGCCGTCAAGCAAAGCGCCGTGTTCCTTGGGCGCCTAGCAAAGAAGTGCCTGCGTTCGGCGCCTCGCCGCATTGCAGCCTAGCAAAGCGCTGCGTGCCTTCGGCGGCTGGCAAAGCAGTGCGTGCCTTCGCCGCCTCACACACCGCGTTGTGCCTTCGGCGCCTGGCAAAGCAGCGCGTGCCTTCGCCGCCTGGCCTCCTAAGAAAGCGCTGCGTGCCTTCTCGCCCTCGCCGCCTAGCAAAGCGCCGTGTCCCTTCGCCGCCTACAAAGCGCCGTGTTCCTTCGGCGCCTAGCAAAGCAGCGCGTGCCTTCGCCGCCTAAGAAAGCGCTGCGTGCCTTTTCGCCCTCGCCGCCCAACAAAGCGCCCTGTCCCTTCACCGCCTCCCGAACCGCTTCGTCCCTTCGCCGCCTCGCCGCCTAGCAAAGCGCTGCTTGCCTTCGCCGCCTCACACACCGCTGCGTCCCTTCGCCGCCTCGCCGCTTAGCAAACGCCGTGGGAGCGCCGAAGGCACACGGCGCTTTTGTAGGCGCCGAAGGCACGTGGCGCTTTGCTAAGGCACGAGGCAGCGAAGGCACGCAGCCATTTGATCGTGCTCGACGGGCTAGGGCGCCTTGCTAGGCGGCGAGGCGGCGAAGGCACGCAGCGCTTTGCCAGGCGCCCAGGGACGCAGCGCTCGGCGAGGGCACGCAGTGCTTTGCCAGGCGCCGAAGGCACTCAGCGCTTTGCCAGGCGCCGAAGGCACGCAGCGCTCTAGCAGGCGGCGAGGGCACACAGTGCTTTGCTAGGCGGCGAGCGGACGTGCAGCTTTGCTAGGCAGCGAAGGCTGAGGACGCTTTGCTAGGCGCTTTGCTAGGTGGCGAGGGCGAGAAGGCACGCAGCACTTTCTGAGGCGGCGAGGCGGCCAAGGCACGCGCTGCTTTGCTAGGCGCCGAAGGCACGCAGCGCTTCCTTCGTTTGCGAGGCAGCGAAGAGATGGAGCGCTTTGCTTGTTGGCCAGGCAGCGAACAGGCGCCGTGCTTTGCTTTCTGCCACTCAGCGAATACACGCAGCGCTCTGCTTTTTGGCGAGGCAGTGAACAGATGCAGCGTTTAGTTTGCGAGGCGGCCAAGAGACGCGGCGCTTTGCATGCTGGCGAGGCGGCGAGCAGATCGAGTGCTTTGCTTGTTGGCGAGGCAGCGAAGAGATGCAGCGGTTTGCTTGTTGGCGAGGCAGCGAAGAGATGCAGCGGTTTGCTTGTTGGCGAGGCAGCGAAGAGATGCAGCAGTCTCCTTGTTTGTGACACAGCGACCATGCACAGTGCTTGCTCTTTGTGCGAGGCAGCGAAGAGATGCAGCACTTTGCTTGTGCACCAGGTGGCGCAGTGGCATGGCGGATGACTTTTTCGCCTGGAGGCGAAGCGAGGCAGCACTTTGTTAGTTGGCGAGGCAGCGAAGAGACGCAGCAGGCTGCTTGTTTGTGAGACAGCCAACATGCACAGTGGTTAGCTCTTGTGCGAGGCAGCGAATGAGGGCAGAGCAAATGGCTTTGTGCGTTCGCCGCCTCGCTGCCTAGCAAAGCGTCGTCTGCCTTGGGCGCCTAGCAAAGCTGCGCGTGCCGTCGCCGTCAAGCAAAGCGCCGTGTTCCTTGGGCGCCTAGCAAAGAAGTGCCTGCGTTGGGTGCCTCGCCGCATTGCAGCCTAGCAAAGCGCTGCGTGCCTTCGGCGGCTGGCAAAGCAGTGCGTGCCTTCGCCGCCTCACACACCGCGTTGTGCCTTCGGCGCCTGGCAAAGCAGCGCGTGCCTTCGCCGCCTGGCCTCCTAAGAAAGCGCTGCGTGCCTTCTCGCCCTCGCCGCCTAGCAAAGCGCCGTGTCCCTTCGCCGCCTACAAAGCGCCGTGTTCCTTCGGCGCCTAGCAAAGCAGCGCGTGCCTTCGCCGCCTAAGAAAGCGCTGCGTGCCTTTTCGCCCTCGCCGCCCAACAAAGCGCCCTGTCCCTTCACCGCCTCCCGAACCGCTTCGTCCCTTCGCCGCCTCGCCGCCTAGCAAAGCGCTGCTTGCCTTCGCCGCCTCACACACCGCTGCGTCCCTTCGCCGCCTCGCCGCTTAGCAAACGCCGTGGGAGCGCCGAAGGCACACGGCGCTTTTGTAGGCGCCGAAGGCACGTGGCGCTTTGCTAAGGCACGAGGCAGCGAAGGCACGCAGCCATTTGATCGTGCTCGACGGGCTAGGGCGCCTTGCTAGGCGGCGAGGTGGCGAAGGCACGCAGCGCTTTGCCAGGCGCCCAGGGACGCAGCGCTCGGCGAGGGCACGCAGTGCTTTGCCAGGCGCCGAAGGCACTCAGCACTTTGCCAGGCGCCGAAGGCACGCAGCGCTCTAGCAGGCGGCGAGGGCACACAGTGCTTTGCTAGGCGGCAAGCGGACGTGCAGCTTTGCTAGGCAGCGAAGGGTGAGGACGCTTTGCTAGGCGCTTTGCTAGGCGGCCAAGGCACGAAGCGATTTGGGAGGCGGCGAAGGCACACGGCGCTTTGCTAGGCGGCGAGGGCGAGAAGGCACGCAGCGCTTTCTGAGGCGGCGAGGCGACGAGGGCACGCGCTGCTTTGCTAGGCGCCGAAGGTACGCAGCGCTTCCTTCGTTTGCGAGGCAGCGAAGAGATGGAGCGCTTTGCTTGTTGGCCAGGCAGCGAACAGGCGCCGTGCTTTGCTTTCTGCCACTCAGCGAATACACGCAGCGCTCTGCTTTTTGGCGAGGCAGTGAACAGATGCAGCGTTTAGTTTGCGAGGCGGCCAAGAGACGCGGCGCTTTGCATGCTGGCGAGGCGGCGAGCAGATCGAGTGCTTTGCTTGTTGGCGAGGCAGCGAAGAGATGCAGCGGTTTGCTTGTTGGCGAGGCAGCGAAGAGATGCAGCAGTCTCCTTGTTTGTGACACAGCGACCATGCCCAGTGCTTGCTCTTTGTGCGAGGCAGCGAAGAGATGCAGCACTTTGCTTGTGCACCAGGTGGCGCAGTGGCATGGCGGATGACTTTTTCGCCTGGAGGCGAAGCGAGGCAGCACTTTGTTAGTTGGCGAGGCAGCGAAGAGACGCAGCAGGCTGCTTGTTTGTGAGACAGCCAACATGCACAGTGGTTAGCTCTTGTGCGAGGCAGCGAATGAGGGCAGAGCAAATGGCTTTGTGCGTTCGCCGCCTCGCTGCCTAGCAAAGCGTCGTCTGCCTTGGGCGCCTAGCAAAGCTGCGCGTGCCGTCGCCGTCAAGCAAAGCGCCGTGTTCCTTGGGCGCCTAGCAAAGAAGTGCCTGCGTTCGGCGCCTCGCCGCATTGCAGCCTAGCAAAGCGCTGCGTGCCTTCGGCGGCTGGCAAAGCAGTGCGTGCCTTCGCCGCCTCACACACCGCGTTGTGCCTTCGGCGCCTGGCAAAGCAGCGCGTGCCTTGGCTGCCTTCGCCGCCTAAGAAAGCGCTGCGTGCCTTCTCGCCCTCGCTGCCTAGCAAAGCGCCGTGTCCCTTCGCCGCCTACAAAGCGCCGTGTTCCTTCGGCGCCTAGCAAAGCAGCGCGTGCCTTCGCCGCCTAAGAAAGCGCTGCGTGCCTTTTCGCCCTCGCCGCCCAACAAAGCGCCCTGTCCCTTCACCGCCTCCCGAACCGCTTCGTCCCTTCGCCGCCTCGCCGCCTAGCAAAGCGCTGCTTGCCTTCGCCGCCTCACACACCGCTGCGTCCCTTCGCCGCCTCGCCGCTTAGCAAACGCCGTGGGAGCGCCGAAGGCACACGGCGCTTTTGTAGGCGCCGAAGGCACGTGGCGCTTTGCTAAGGCACGAGGCAGCGAAGGCACGCAGCCATTTGATCGTGCTCGACGGGCTAGTGCGCCTGGCGAGGCGGCGAGGCGGCGAAGGCACGCAGCGCTTTGCCAGGCGCCCAGGGACGCAGCGCTCGGCGAGGGCACGCAGTGCTTTGCCAGGCGCCGAAGGCACTCAGCGCTTTGCCAGGCGCCGAAGGCACGCAGCGCTCTAGCAGGCGGCGAGGGCACACAGTGCTTTGCTAGGCGGCGAGCGGACGTGGAGCTTTGCTAGGCAGCGAAGGCTGAGGACGCTTTGCTAGGCGCTTTGCTAGGCGGCCAAGGCACGAAGCGATTGGGGAGGCGGCGAAGGCACACGGCGCTTTGCTAGGCGGCGAGGGCGAGAAGGCACGCAGCGCTTTCTGAGGCGGCGAGGCGACGAGGGCACGCGCTGCTTTGCTAGGCGCCGAAGGCACGCAGCTCTTCCTTCGTTTGCGAGGCAGCGAAGAGATGGAGCGCTTTGCTTGTTGGCCAGGCAGCGAACAGGCGCCGTGCTTTGCTTTCTGCCACTCAGCGAATACACGCAGCGCTCTGCTTTTTGGCGAGGCAGTGAACAGATGCAGCGTTTAGTTTGCGAGGCGGCCAAGAGACGCGGCGCTTTGCATGCTGGCGAGGCGGCGAGCAGATCGAGTGCTGTGCTTGTTGGCGAGGCAGCGAAGAGATGCAGCGTTTTGCTTGTTGGCGAGGCAGCGAAGAGATGCAGCAGTCTCCTTGTTTGTGACACAGCGACCATGCACAGTGCTTGCTCTTTGTGCGAGGCAGCGAAGAGATGCAGCACTTTGCTTGTGCACCAGGTGGCGCAGTGGCATGGCGGATGACTTTTTCGCCTGGAGGCGAAGCGAGGCAGCACTTTGTTAGTTGGCGAGGCAGCGAAGAGACGCAGCAGGCTGCTTGTTTGTGAGACAGCCAACATGCACAGTGGTTAGCTCTTGTGCGAGGCAGCGAATGAGGGCAGAGCAAATGGCTTTGTGCGTTCGCCGCCTCGCTGCCTAGCAAAGCGTCGTCTGCCTTGGGCGCCTAGCAAAGCTGCGCGTGCCGTCGCCGTCAAGCAAAGCGCCGTGTTCCTTGGGCGCCTAGCAAAGAAGTGCCTGCGTTGGGCGCCTCGCCGCATTGCAGCCTAGCAAAGCGCTGTGTGCCTTCGGCGGCTGGCAAAGCAGTGCGTGCCTTCGCCGCCTCACACACCGCGTTGTGCCTTCGGCGCCTGGCAAAGCAGCGCGTGCCTTCGCCGCCTGGCCTCCTAAGAAAGCGCTGCGTGCCTTCTCGCCCTCGCCGCCTAGCAAAGCGCCGTGTCCCTTCGCCGCCTACAAAGCGCCGTGTTCCTTCGGCGCCTAGCAAAGCAGCGCGTGCCTTCGCCGCCTAAGAAAGCGCTGCGTGCCTTTTCGCCCTCGCCGCCCAACAAAGCGCCCTGTCCCTTCACCGCCTCCCGAACCGCTTCGTCCCTTCGCCGCCTCGCCGCCTAGCAAAGCGCTGCTTGCCTTCGCCGCCTCACACACCGCTGCGTCCCTTCGCCGCCTCGCCGCTTAGCAAACGCCGTGGGAGCGCCGAAGGCACACGGCGCTTTTGTAGGCGCCGAAGGCACGTGGCGCTTTGCTAAGGCACGAGGCAGCGAAGGCACGCAGCCATTTGATCGTGCTCGACGGGCTAGTGCGCCTGGCGAGGCGGCGAGGCGGCGAAGGCACGCAGCGCTTTGCCAGGCGCCCAGGGACGCAGCGCTCGGCGAGGGCACGCAGTGCTTTGCCAGGCGCCGAAGGCACGCAGCGCTCTAGCAGGCGGCGAGGGCACGCAGCGCTCTAGCAGGCGGCGAGGGCACACAGTGCTTTGCTAGGCGGCGAGCGGACGTGCAGCTTTGCTAGGCAGCGAAGGCTGAGGACGCTTTGCTAGGCGCTTTGCTAGGCGGCCAAGGCACGAAGCGATTGGGGAGGCGGCGAAGGCACACGGCGCTTTGCTAGGCGGCGAGGGCGAGAAGGCACGCAGCGCTTTCTGAGGCGGCGAGGCGACGAGGGCACGCGCTGCTTTGCTAGGCGCCGAAGGTACGCAGCGCTTCCTTCGTTTGCGAGGCAGCGAAGAGATGGAGCGCTTTGCTTGTTGGCCAGGCAGCGAACAGGCGCCGTGCTTTGCTTTCTGCCACTCAGCGAATACACGCAGCGCTCTGCTTTTTGGCGAGGCAGTGAACAGATGCAGCGTTTAGTTTGCGAGGCGGCCAAGAGACGCGGCGCTTTGCATGCTGGCGAGGCGGCGAGCAGATCGAGTGCTGTGCTTGTTGGCGAGGCAGCGAAGAGATGCAGCAGTCTCCTTGTTTGTGACACAGCGACCATGCACAGTGCTTGCTCTTTGTGCGAGGCAGCGAAGAGATGCAGCACTTTGCTTGTGCACCAGGTGGCGCAGTGGCATGGCGGATGACTTTTTCGCCTGGAGGCGAAGCGAGGCAGCACTTTGTTAGTTGGCGAGGCAGCGAAGAGACGCAGCAGGCTGCTTGTTTGTGAGACAGCCAACATGCACAGTGGTTAGCTCTTGTGCGAGGCAGCGAATGAGGGCAGAGCAAATGGCTTTGTGCGTTCGCCGCCTCGCTGCCTAGCAAAGCGTCGTCTGCCTTGGGCGCCTAGCAAAGCTGCGCGTGCCATCGCCGTCAAGCAAAGCGCCGTGTTCCTTGGGCGCCTAGCAAAGAAGTGCCTGCGTTCGGCGCCTCGCCGCATTGCAGCCTAGCAAAGCGCTGCGTGCCTTCGGCGGCTGGCAAAGCAGTGCGTGCCTTCGCCGCCTCACACACCGCGTTGTGCCTTCGGCGCCTGGCAAAGCAGCGCGTGCCTTCGCCGCCTGGCCTCCTAAGAAAGCGCTGCGTGCCTTCTCGCCCTCGCCGCCTAGCAAAGCGCCGTGTCCCTTCGCCGCCTACAAAGCGCCGTGTTCCTTCGGCGCCTAGCAAAGCAGCGCGTGCCTTCGCCGCCTAAGAAAGCGCTGCGTGCCTTTTCGCCCTCGCCGCCCAACAAAGCGCCCTGTCCCTTCACCGCCTCCCGAACCGCTTCGTCCCTTCGCCGCCTCGCCGCCTAGCAAAGCGCTGCTTGCCTTCGCCGCCTCACACACCGCTGCGTCCCTTCGCCGCCTCGCCGCTTAGCAAACGCCGTGGGAGCGCCGAAGGCACACGGCGCTTTTGTAGGCGCCGAAGGCACGTGGCGCTTTGCTAAGGCACGAGGCAGCGAAGGCACGCAGCCATTTGATCGTGCTCGACGGGCTAGTGCGCCTGGCGAGGCGGCGAGGCGGCGAAGGCACGCAGCGCTTTGCCAGGCGCCCAGGGACGCAGCGCTCGGCGAGGGCACGCAGTGCTTTGCCAGGCGCCGAAGGCACTCAGCGCTTTGCCAGGCGCCGAAGGCACGCAGCGCTCTAGCAGGCGGCGAGGGCACACAGTGCTTTGCTAGGCGGCGAGCGGACGTGCAGCTTTGCTAGGCAGCGAAGGCTGAGGACGCTTTGCTAGGCGCTTTGCTAGGCGGCCAAGGCACGAAGCGATTGGGGAGGCGGCGAAGGCACACGGCGCTTTGCTAGGCGGCGAGGGCGAGAAGGCACGCAGCGCTTTCTGAGGCGGCGAGGCGACGAGGGCACGCGCTGCTTTGCTAGGCGCCGAAGGTACGCAGCGCTTCCTTCGTTTGCGAGGCAGCGAAGAGATGGAGAGCTTTGCTTGTTGGCCAGGCAGCGAACAGGCGCCGTGCTTTGCTTTCTGCCACTCAGCGAATACACGCAGCGCTCTGCTTTTTGGCGAGGCAGTGAACAGATGCAGCGTTTAGTTTGCGAGGCGGCCAAGAGACGCGGCGCTTTGCATGCTGGCGACGCGGCGAGCAGATCGAGTGCTGTGCTTGTTGGCGAGGCAGCGAAGAGATGCAGCGGTTTGCTCGTTGGCGAGGCAGCGAAGAGATGCAGCGGTTTTCTTGTTGGCGAGGCAGCGAAGAGATGCAGCAGTCTCCTTGTTTGTGACACAGCGACCATGCACAGTGCTTGCTCTTTGTGCGAGGCAGCGAAGAGATGCAGCACTTTGCTTGTGCACCAGGTGGCGCAGTGGCATGGCGGATGACTTTTTCGCCTGGAGGCGAAGCGAGGCAGCACTTTGTTAGTTGGCGAGGCAGCGAAGAGACGCAGCAGGCTGCTTGTTTGTGAGACAGCCAACATGCACAGTGGTTAGCTCTTGTGCGAGGCAGCGAATCACCGCCGAGCAAATGGCTTTGTGCGTTCGCCGCCTCGCTGCCTAGCAAAGCGTCGTCTGCCTTGGGCGCCTAGCAAAGCTGCGCGTGCCGTCGCCGTCAAGCAAAGCGCCGTGTTCCTTGGGCGCCTAGCAAAGAAGTGCCTGCGTTGGGCGCCTCGCCGCATTGCAGCCTAGCAAAGCGCTGCGTGCCTTCGGCGGCTGGCAAAGCAGTGCGTGCCTTCGCCGCCTCACACACCGCGTTGTGCCTTCGGCACCTGGCAAAGCAGCGCGTGCCTTCGCCGCCTGGCCTCCTAAGAAAGCGCTGCGTGCCTTCTCGCCCTCGCCGCCTAGCAAAGCGCCGTGTCCCTTCGCCGCCTACAAAGCGCCGTGTTCCTTCGTCGCCTAGCAAAGCAGCGCGTGCCTTCGCCGATAAGAAAGCGCTGCGTGCCTTTTCGCCCTCGCCGCCCAACAAAGCGCCCTGTCCCTTCACCGCCTCCCGAACCGCTTCGTCCCTTCGCCGCCTCGCCGCCTAGCAAAGCGCTGCTTGCCTTCGCCGCCTCACACACCGCTGCGTCCCTTCGCCGCCTCGCCGCTTAGCAAACGCCGTGGGAGCGCCGAAGGGACACGGCGCTTTTGTAGGCGCCGAAGGCACGTGGCGCTTTGCTAAGGCACGAGGCAGCGAAGGCACGCAGCCATTTGATCGTGCTCGACGGGCTCGGGCGCCTTGCTAGGCGGCGAGGCGGCGAAGGCACGCAGCGCTTTGCCAGGCGCCCAGGGACGCAGCGCTCGGCGAGGGCACGCAGTGCTTTGCCAGGCGCCGAAGGCACTCAGCGCTTTGCCAGGCGCCGAAGGCACGCAGCGCTCTAGCAGGCGGCGAGGGCACACAGTGCTTTGCTAGGCGGCGAGCGGACGTGGAGCTTTGCTAGGCAGCGAAGGCTGAGGACGCTTTGCTAGGCGCTTTGCTAGGCGGCCAAGGCACGAAGCGATTTGGGAGGCGGCGAAGGCACACGGCGCTTTGCTAGGCGGCGAGGGCGAGAAGGCACGCAGCGCTTTCTGAGGCGGCGAGGCGGCCAAGGCACGCGCTGCTTTGCTAGGCGCCGAAGGCACGCAGCGCTTCCTTCGTTTGCGAGGCAGCGAAGAGATGGAGCGCTTTGCTTGTTGGCCAGGCAGTGAACAGGCGCCGTGCTTTGCTTTCTGCCACTCAGCGAATACACGCAGCGCTCTGCTTTTTGGCGAGGCAGTGAACAGATGCAGCGTTTAGTTTGCGAGGCGGCCAAGAGACGCGGCGCTTTGCATGCTGGCGAGGCGGCGAGCAGATCGAGTGCTTTGCTTGTTGGCGAGGCAGCGAAGAGATGCAGCGGTTTGCTTGTTGGCGAGGCAGCGAAGAGATGCAGCAGTCTCCTTGTTTGTGACACAGCGACCATGCACAGTGCTTGCTCTTTGTGCGAGGCAGCGAAGAGATGCAGCACTTTGCTTGTGCACCAGGTGGCGCAGTGGCATGGCGGATGACTTTTTCGCCTGGAGGCGAAGCGAGGCAGCACTTTGTTAGTTGGCGAGGCAGCGAAGAGACGCAGCAGGCTGCTTGTTTGTGAGACAGCCAACATGCACAGTGGTTAGCTCTTGTGCGAGGCAGCGAATGAGGGCAGAGCAAATCGCTTTGTGCGTTCGCCGCCTCGCTGCCTAGCAAAGCGTCGTCTGCCTTGGGCGCCTAGCAAAGCTGCGCGTGCCGTCGCCGTCAAGCAAAGCGCCGTGTTCCTTGGGCGCCTAGCAAAGAAGTGCCTGCGTTCGGCGCCTCGCCGCATTGCAGCCTAGCAAAGCGCTGCGTGCCTTCGGCGGCTGGCAAAGCAGTGCGTGCCTTCGCCGCCTCACACACCGCGTTGTGCCTTCGGCGCCTGGCAAAGCAGCGCGTGCCTTCGCCGCCTGGCCTCCTAAGAAAGCGCTGCGTGCCTTCTCGCCCTCGCCGCCTAGCAAAGCGCCGTGTCCCTTCGCCGCCTACAAAGCGCCGTGTTCCTTCGGCGCCTAGCAAAGCAGCGCGTGCCTTCGCCGCCTAAGAAAGCGCTGCGTGCCTTTTCGCCCTCGCCGCCCAACAAAGCGCCCTGTCCCTTCACCGCCTCCCGAACCGCTTCGTCCCTTCGCCGCCTCGCCGCCTAGCAAAGCGCTGCTTGCCTTCGCCGCCTCACACACCGCTGCGTCCCTTCGCCGCCTCGCCGCTTAGCAAACGCCGTGGGAGCGCCGAAGGCACACGGCGCTTTTGTAGGCGCCGAAGGCACGTGGCGCTTTGCTAAGGCACGAGGCAGCGAAGGCACGCAGCCATTTGATCGTGCTCGACGGGCTAGGGCGCCTTGCTAGGCGGCGAGGTGGCGAAGGCACGCAGCGCTTTGCCAGGCGCCCAGGGACGCAGCGCTCGGCGAGGGCACGCAGTGCTTTGCCAGGCGCCGAAGGCACTCAGCACTTTGCCAGGCGCCGAAGGCACGCAGCGCTCTAGCAGGCGGCGAGGGCACACAGTGCTTTGCTAGGCGGCAAGCGGACGTGCAGCTTTGCTAGGCAGCGAAGGGTGAGGACGCTTTGCTAGGCGCTTTGCTAGGCGGCCAAGGCACGAAGCGATTTGGGAGGCGGCGAAGGCACACGGCGCTTTGCTAGGCGGCGAGGGCGAGAAGGCACGCAGCGCTTTCTGAGGCGGCGAGGCGACGAGGGCACGCGCTGCTTTGCTAGGCGCCGAAGGTACGCAGCGCTTCCTTCGTTTGCGAGGCAGCGAAGAGATGGAGCGCTTTGCTTGTTGGCCAGGCAGCGAACAGGCGCCGTGCTTTGCTTTCTGCCACTCAGCGAATACACGCAGCGCTCTGCTTTTTGGCGAGGCAGTGAACAGATGCAGCGTTTAGTTTGCGAGGCGGCCAAGAGACGCGGCGCTTTGCATGCTGGCGAGGCGGCGAGCAGATCGAGTGCTTTGCTTGTTGGCGAGGCAGCGAAGAGATGCAGCGGTTTGCTTGTTGGCGAGGCAGCGAAGAGATGCAGCAGTCTCCTTGTTTGTGACACAGCGACCATGCCCAGTGCTTGCTCTTTGTGCGAGGCAGCGAAGAGATGCAGCACTTTGCTTGTGCACCAGGTGGCGCAGTGGCATGGCGGATGACTTTTTCGCCTGGAGGCGAAGCGAGGCAGCACTTTGTTAGTTGGCGAGGCAGCGAAGAGACGCAGCAGGCTGCTTGTTTGTGAGACAGCCAACATGCACAGTGGTTAGCTCTTGTGCGAGGCAGCGAATGAGGGCAGAGCAAATGGCTTTGTGCGTTCGCCGCCTCGCTGCCTAGCAAAGCGTCGTCTGCCTTGGGCGCCTAGCAAAGCTGCGCGTGCCGTCGCCGTCAAGCAAAGCGCCGTGTTCCTTGGGCGCCTAGCAAAGAAGTGCCTGCGTTCGGCGCCTCGCCGCATTGCAGCCTAGCAAAGCGCTGCGTGCCTTCGGCGGCTGGCAAAGCAGTGCGTGCCTTCGCCGCCTCACACACCGCGTTGTGCCTTCGGCGCCTGGCAAAGCAGCGCGTGCCTTGGCTGCCTTCGCCGCCTAAGAAAGCGCTGCGTGCCTTCTCGCCCTCGCTGCCTAGCAAAGCGCCGTGTCCCTTCGCCGCCTACAAAGCGCCGTGTTCCTTCGGCGCCTAGCAAAGCAGCGCGTGCCTTCGCCGCCTAAGAAAGCGCTGCGTGCCTTTTCGCCCTCGCCGCCCAACAAAGCGCCCTGTCCCTTCACCGCCTCCCGAACCGCTTCGTCCCTTCGCCGCCTCGCCGCCTAGCAAAGCGCTGCTTGCCTTCGCCGCCTCACACACCGCTGCGTCCCTTCGCCGCCTCGCCGCTTAGCAAACGCCGTGGGAGCGCCGAAGGGACACGGCGCTTTTGTAGGCGCCGAAGGCACGTGGCGCTTTGCTAAGGCACGAGGCAGCGAAGGCACGCAGCCATTTGATCGTGCTCGACGGGCTAGTGCGCCTGGCGAGGCGGCGAGGCGGCGAAGGCACGCAGCGCTTTGCCAGGCGCCCAGGGACGCAGCGCTCGGCGAGGGCACGCAGTGCTTTGCCAGGCGCCGAAGGCACTCAGCGCTTTGCCAGGCGCCGAAGGCACGCAGCGCTCTAGCAGGCGGCGAGGGCACACAGTGCTTTGCTAGGCGGCGAGCGGACGTGGAGCTTTGCTAGGCAGCGAAGGCTGAGGACGCTTTGCTAGGCGCTTTGCTAGGCGGCCAAGGCACGAAGCGATTGGGGAGGCGGCGAAGGCACACGGCGCTTTGCTAGGCGGCGAGGGCGAGAAGGCACGCAGCGCTTTCTGAGGCGGCGAGGCGACGAGGGCACGCGCTGCTTTGCTAGGCGCCGAAGGCACGCAGCTCTTCCTTCGTTTGCGAGGCAGCGAAGAGATGGAGCGCTTTGCTTGTTGGCCAGGCAGCGAACAGGCGCCGTGCTTTGCTTTCTGCCACTCAGCGAATACACGCAGCGCTCTGCTTTTTGGCGAGGCAGTGAACAGATGCAGCGTTTAGTTTGCGAGGCGGCCAAGAGACGCGGCGCTTTGCATGCTGGCGAGGCGGCGAGCAGATCGAGTGCTGTGCTTGTTGGCGAGGCAGCGAAGAGATGCAGCGTTTTGCTTGTTGGCGAGGCAGCGAAGAGATGCAGCAGTCTCCTTGTTTGTGACACAGCGACCATGCACAGTGCTTGCTCTTTGTGCGAGGCAGCGAAGAGATGCAGCACTTTGCTTGTGCACCAGGTGGCGCAGTGGCATGGCGGATGACTTTTTCGCCTGGAGGCGAAGCGAGGCAGCACTTTGTTAGTTGGCGAGGCAGCGAAGAGACGCAGCAGGCTGCTTGTTTGTGAGACAGCCAACATGCACAGTGGTTAGCTCTTGTGCGAGGCAGCGAATGAGGGCAGAGCAAATGGCTTTGTGCGTTCGCCGCCTCGCTGCCTAGCAAAGCGTCGTCTGCCTTGGGCGCCTAGCAAAGCTGCGCGTGCCGTCGCCGTCAAGCAAAGCGCCGTGTTCCTTGGGCGCCTAGCAAAGAAGTGCCTGCGTTGGGCGCCTCGCCGCATTGCAGCCTAGCAAAGCGCTGTGTGCCTTCGGCGGCTGGCAAAGCAGTGCGTGCCTTCGCCGCCTCACACACCGCGTTGTGCCTTCGGCGCCTGGCAAAGCAGCGCGTGCCTTCGCCGCCTGGCCTCCTAAGAAAGCGCTGCGTGCCTTCTCGCCCTCGCCGCCTAGCAAAGCGCCGTGTCCCTTCGCCGCCTACAAAGCGCCGTGTTCCTTCGGCGCCTAGCAAAGCAGCGCGTGCCTTCGCCGCCTAAGAAAGCGCTGCGTGCCTTTTCGCCCTCGCCGCCCAACAAAGCGCCCTGTCCCTTCACCGCCTCCCGAACCGCTTCGTCCCTTCGCCGCCTCGCCGCCTAGCAAAGCGCTGCTTGCCTTCGCCGCCTCACACACCGCTGCGTCCCTTCGCCGCCTCGCCGCTTAGCAAACGCCGTGGGAGCGCCGAAGGCACACGGCGCTTTTGTAGGCGCCGAAGGCACGTGGCGCTTTGCTAAGGCACGAGGCAGCGAAGGCACGCAGCCATTTGATCGTGCTCGACGGGCTAGTGCGCCTGGCGAGGCGGCGAGGCGGCGAAGGCACGCAGCGCTTTGCCAGGCGCCCAGGGACGCAGCGCTCGGCGAGGGCACGCAGTGCTTTGCCAGGCGCCGAAGGCACTCAGCGCTCTAGCAGGCGGCGAGGGCACGCAGCGCTCTAGCAGGCGGCGAGGGCACACAGTGCTTTGCTAGGCGGCGAGCGGACGTGCAGCTTTGCTAGGCAGCGAAGGCTGAGGACGCTTTGCTAGGCGCTTTGCTAGGCGGCCAAGGCACGAAGCGATTGGGGAGGCGGCGAAGGCACACGGCGCTTTGCTAGGCGGCGAGGGCGAGAAGGCACGCAGCGCTTTCTGAGGCGGCGAGGCGACGAGGGCACGCGCTGCTTTGCTAGGCGCCGAAGGTACGCAGCGCTTCCTTCGTTTGCGAGGCAGCGAAGAGATGGAGCGCTTTGCTTGTTGGCCAGGCAGCGAACAGGCGCCGTGCTTTGCTTTCTGCCACTCAGCGAATACACGCAGCGCTCTGCTTTTTGGCGAGGCAGTGAACAGATGCAGCGTTTAGTTTGCGAGGCGGCCAAGAGACGCGGCGCTTTGCATGCTGGCGAGGCGGCGAGCAGATCGAGTGCTGTGCTTGTTGGCGAGGCAGCGAAGAGATTCAGCAGTCTCCTTGTTTGTGACACAGCGACCATGCACAGTGCTTGCTCTTTGTGCGAGGCAGCGAAGAGATGCAGCACTTTGCTTGTGCACCAGGTGGCGCAGTGGCATGGCGGATGACTTTTTCGCCTGGAGGCGAAGCGAGGCAGCACTTTGTTAGTTGGCGAGGCAGCGAAGAGACGCAGCAGGCTGCTTGTTTGTGAGACAGCCAACATGCACAGTGGTTAGCTCTTGTGCGAGGCAGCGAATGAGGGCAGAGCAAATGGCTTTGTGCGTTCGCCGCCTCGCTGCCTAGCAAAGCGTCGTCTGCCTTGGGCGCCTAGCAAAGCTGCGCGTGCCATCGCCGTCAAGCAAAGCGCCGTGTTCCTTGGGCGCCTAGCAAAGAAGTGCCTGCGTTCGGCGCCTCGCCGCATTGCAGCCTAGCAAAGCGCTGCGTGCCTTCGGCGGCTGGCAAAGCAGTGCGTGCCTTCGCCGCCTCACACACCGCGTTGTGCCTTCGGCGCCTGGCAAAGCAGCGCGTGCCTTCGCCGCCTGGCCTCCTAAGAAAGCGCTGCGTGCCTTCTCGCCCTCGCCGCCTAGCAAAGCGCCGTGTCCCTTCGCCGCCTACAAAGCGCCGTGTTCCTTCGGCGCCTAGCAAAGCAGCGCGTGCCTTCGCCGCCTAAGAAAGCGCTGCGTGCCTTTTCGCCCTCGCCGCCCAACAAAGCGCCCTGTCCCTTCACCGCCTCCCGAACCGCTTCGTCCCTTCGCCGCCTCGCCGCCTAGCAAAGCGCTGCTTGCCTTCGCCGCCTCACACACCGCTGCGTCCCTTCGCCGCCTCGCCGCTTAGCAAACGCCGTGGGAGCGCCGAAGGCACACGGCGCTTTTGTAGGCGCCGAAGGCACGTGGCGCTTTGCTAAGGCACGAGGCAGCGAAGGCACGCAGCCATTTGATCGTGCTCGACGGGCTAGTGCGCCTGGCGAGGCGGCGAGGCGGCGAAGGCACGCAGCGCTTTGCCAGGCGCCCAGGGACGCAGCGCTCGGCGAGGGCACGCAGTGCTTTGCCAGGCGCCGAAGGCACTCAGCGCTTTGCCAGGCGCCGAAGGCACGCAGCGCTCTAGCAGGCGGCGAGGGCACACAGTGCTTTGCTAGGCGGCGAGCGGACGTGCAGCTTTGCTAGGCAGCGAAGGCTGAGGACGCTTTGCTAGGCGCTTTGCTAGGCGGCCAAGGCACGAAGCGATTGGGGAGGCGGCGAAGGCACACGGCGCTTTGCTAGGCGGCGAGGGCGAGAAGGCACGCAGCGCTTTCTGAGGCGGCGAGGCGACGAGGGCACGCGCTGCTTTGCTAGGCGCCGAAGGTACGCAGCGCTTCCTTCGTTTGCGAGGCAGCGAAGAGATGGAGCGCTTTGCTTGTTGGCCAGGCAGCGAACAGGCGCCGTGCTTTGCTTTCTGCCACTCAGCGAATACACGCAGCGCTCTGCTTTTTGGCGAGGCAGTGAACAGATGCAGCGTTTAGTTTGCGAGGCGGCCAAGAGACGCGGCGCTTTGCATGCTGGCGACGCGGCGAGCAGATCGAGTGCTGTGCTTGTTGGCGAGGCAGCGAAGAGATGCAGCGGTTTGCTCGTTGGCGAGGCAGCGAAGAGATGCAGCGGTTTTCTTGTTGGCGAGGCAGCAAAGAGATGCAGCAGTCTCCTTGTTTGTGACACAGCGACCATGCACAGTGCTTGCTCTTTGTGCGAGGCAGCGAAGAGATGCAGCACTTTGCTTGTGCACCAGGTGGCGCAGTGGCATGGCGGATGACTTTTTCGCCTGGAGGCGAAGCGAGGCAGCACTTTGTTAGTTGGCGAGGCAGCGAAGAGACGCAGCAGGCTGCTTGTTTGTGAGACAGCCAACATGCACAGTGGTTAGCTCTTGTGCGAGGCAGCGAATCACCGCCGAGCAGATGGCTTTGTGCGTTCGCCGCCTCGCTGCCTAGCAAAGCGTCGTCTGCCTTGGGCGCCTAGCAAAGCTGCGCGTGCCGTCGCCGTCAAGCAAAGCGCCGTGTTCCTTGGGCGCCTAGCAAAGAAGTGCCTGCGTTGGGCGCCTCGCCGCATTGCAGCCTAGCAAAGCGCTGCGTGCCTTCGGCGGCTGGCAAAGCAGTGCGTGCCTTCGCCGCCTCACACACCGCGTTGTGCCTTCGGCGCCTGGCAAAGCAGCGCGTGCCTTCGCCGCCTGGCCTCCTAAGAAAGCGCTGCGTGCCTTCTCGCCCTCGCCGCCTAGCAAAGCGCCGTGTCCCTTCGCCGCCTACAAAGCGCCGTGTTCCTTCGTCGCCTAGCAAAGCAGCGCGTGCCTTCGCCGATAAGAAAGCGCTGCGTGCCTTTTCGCCCTCGCCGCCCAACAAAGCGCCCTGTCCCTTCACCGCCTCCCGAACCGCTTCGTCCCTTCGCCGCCTCGCCGCCTAGCAAAGCGCTGCTTGCCTTCGCCGCCTCACACACCGCTGCGTCCCTTCGCCGCCTCGCCGCTTAGCAAACGCCGTGGGAGCGCCGAAGGGACACGGCGCTTTTGTAGGCGCCGAAGGCACGTGGCGCTTTGCTAAGGCACGAGGCAGCGAAGGCACGCAGCCATTTGATCGTGCTCGACGGGCTCGGGCGCCTTGCTAGGCGGCGAGGCGGCGAAGGCACGCAGCGCTTTGCCAGGCGCCCAGGGACGCAGCGCTCGGCGAGGGCACGCAGTGCTTTGCCAGGCGCCGAAGGCACTCAGCGCTTTGCCAGGCGCCGAAGGCACGCAGCGCTCTAGCAGGCGGCGAGGGCACACAGTGCTTTGCTAGGCGGCGAGCGGACGTGGAGCTTTGCTAGGCAGCGAAGGCTGAGGACGCTTTGCTAGGCGCTTTGCTAGGCGGCCAAGGCACGAAGCGATTGGGGAGGCGGCGAAGGCACACGGCGCTTTGCTAGGCGGCGAGGGCGAGAAGGCACGCAGCGCTTTCTGAGGCGGCGAGGCGGCCAAGGCACGCGCTGCTTTGCTAGGCGCCGAAGGCACGCAGCGCTTCCTTCGTTTGCGAGGCAGCGAAGAGATGGAGCGCTTTGCTTGTTGGCCAGGCAGTGAACAGGCGCCGTGCTTTGCTTTCTGCCACTCAGCGAATACACGCAGCGCTCTGCTTTTTGGCGAGGCAGTGAACAGATGCAGCGTTTAGTTTGCGAGGCGGCCAAGAGACGCGGCGCTTTGCATGCTGGCGAGGCGGCGAGCAGATCGAGTGCTTTGCTTGTTGGCGAGGCAGCGAAGAGATGCAGCGGTTTGCTTGTTGGCGAGGCAGCGAAGAGATGCAGCAGTCTCCTTGTTTGTGACACAGCGACCATGCACAGTGCTTGCTCTTTGTGCGAGGCAGCGAAGAGATGCAGCACTTTGCTTGTGCACCAGGTGGCGCAGTGGCATGGCGGATGACTTTTTCACCTGGAGGCGAAGCGAGGCAGCACTTTGTTAGTTGGCGAGGCAGCGAAGAGACGCAGCAGGCTGCTTGTTTGTGAGACAGCCAACATGCACAGTGGTTAGCTCTTGTGCGAGGCAGCGAATGAGGGCAGAGCAAATCGCTTTGTGCGTTCGCCGCCTCGCTGCCTAGCAAAGCGTCGTCTGCCTTGGGCGCCTAGCAAAGCTGCGCGTGCCGTCGCCGTCAAGCAAAGCGCCGTGTTCCTTGGGCGCCTAGCAAAGAAGTGCCTGCGTTCGGCGCCTCGCCGCATTGCAGCCTAGCAAAGCGCTGCGTGCCTTCGGCGGCTGGCAAAGCAGTGCGTGCCTTCGCCGCCTCACACACCGCGTTGTGCCTTCGGCGCCTGGCAAAGCAGCGCGTGCCTTCGCCGCCTGGCCTCCTAAGAAAGCGCTGCGTGCCTTCTCGCCCTCGCCGCCTAGCAAAGCGCCGTGTCCCTTCGCCGCCTACAAAGCGCCGTGTTCCTTCGGCGCCTAGCAAAGCAGCGCGTGCCTTCGCCGCCTAAGAAAGCGCTGCGTGCCTTTTCGCCCTCGCTGCCCAACAAAGCGCCCTGTCCCTTCACCGCCTCCCGAACCGCTTCGTCCCTTCGCCGCCTCGCCGCCTAGCAAAGCGCTGCTTGCCTTCGCCGCCTCACACACCGCTGCGTCCCTTCGCCGCCTCGCCGCTTAGCAAACGCCGTGGGAGCGCCGAAGGCACACGGCGCTTTTGTAGGCGCCGAAGGCACGTGGCGCTTTGCTAAGGCACGAGGCAGCGAAGGCACGCAGCCATTTGATCGTGCTCGACGGGCTAGTGCGCCTGGCGAGGCGGCGAGGCGGCGAAGGCACGCAGCACTTTGCCAGGCGCCCAGGGACGCAGCGCTCGGCGAGGGCACGCAGTGCTTTGCCAGGCGCCGAAGGCACTCAGCGCTTTGCCAGGCGCCGAAGGCACGCAGCGCTCTAGCAGGCGGCGAGGGCACACAGTGCTTTGCTAGGCGGCGAGCGGACGTGCAGCTTTGCTAGGCAGCCAAGGCTGAGGACGCTTTGCTAGGCGCTTTGCTAGGCGGCGAAGGCACGAAGCGATTGGGGAGGCGGCGAAGGCACACGGCGCTTTGCTAGGCGGCGAGGGCGAGAAGGCACGCAGCGCTTTCTGAGGCGGCGAGGCGACGAGGGCACGCGCTGCTTTGCTAGGCGCCGAAGGTACGCAGCGCTTCCTTCGTTTGCGAGGCAGCGAAGAGATGGAGCGCTTTGCTTGTTGGCCAGGCAGCGAACAGGCGCCGTGCTTTGCTTTCTGCCACTCAGCGAATACACGCAGCGCTCTGCTTTTTGGCGAGGCAGTGAACAGATGCAGCGTTTAGTTTGCGAGGCGGCCAAGAGACGCGGCGCTTTGCATGCTGGCGACGCGGCGAGCAGATCGAGTGCTGTGCTTGTTGGCGAGGCAGCGAAGAGATGCAGCGGTTTGCTCGTTGGCGAGGCAGCGAAGAGATGCAGCGGTTTGCTTGTTGGCGAGGCAGCGAAGAGATGCAGCAGTCTCCTTGTTTGTGACACAGCGACCATGCACAGTGCTTGCTCTTTGTGCGAGGCAGCGAAGAGATGCAGCACTTTGCTTGTGCACCAGGTGGCGCAGTGGCATGGCGGATGACTTTTTCGCCTGGAGGCGAAGCGAGGCAGCACTTTGTTAGTTGGCGAGGCAGCGAAGAGACGCAGCAGGCTGCTTGTTTGTGAGACAGCCAACATGCACAGTGGTTAGCTCTTGTGCGAGGCAGCGAATGAGGGCAGAGCAAATCGCTTTGTGCTTTCGCCGCCTCGCTGCCTAGCAAAGCGTCGTCTGCCTTGGGCGCCTAGCAAAGCTGCGCGTGCCGTCGCCGTCAAGCAAAGCGCCGTGTTCCTTGGGCGCCTAGCAAAGAAGTGCCTGCGTTCGGCGCCTCGCCGCATTGCAGCCTAGCAAAGCGCTGCGTGCCTTCGGCGGCTGGCAAAGCAGTGCGTGCCTTCGCCGCCTCACACACCGCGTTGTGCCTTCGGCGGCTGGCAAAGCAGCGCGTGCCTTCGCCGCCTGGCCTCCTAAGAAAGCGCTGCGTGCCTTCTCGCCCTCGCCGCCTAGCAAAGCGCCGTGTCCCTTCGCCGCCTACAAAGCGCCGTGTTCCTTCGGCGCCTAGCAAAGCAGCGCGTGCCTTCGCCGCCTAAGAAAGCGCTGCGTGCCTTTTCGCCCTCGCCGCCCAACAAAGCGCCCTGTCCCTTCACCGCCTCCCGAACCGCTTCGTCCCTTCGCCGCCTCGCCGCCTAGCAAAGCGCTGCTTGCCTTCGCCGCCTCACACACCGCTGCGTCCCTTCGCCGCCTCGCCGCTTAGCAAACGCCGTGGGAGCGCCCAAGGCACACGGAACTTTTGTAGGCGCCGAAGGCACGTGGCGCTTTGCTAAGGCACGAGGCAGCGAAGGCACGCAGCCATTTGATCGTGCTCGACGGGCTAGTGCGCCTGGCGAGGCGGCGAGGCGGCGAAGGCACGCAGCGCTTTGCCAGGCGCCCAGGGACGCAGCGCTCGGCGAGGGCACGCAGTGCTTTGCCAGGCGCCGAAGGCACGCAGCGCTCTAGCAGGCGGCGAGGGCACACAGTGCTTTGCTAGGCGGCGAGCGGACGTGCAGCTTTGCTAGGCAGCGAAGGCTGAGGACGCTTTGCTAGGCGCTTTGCTAGGCGGCCAAGGCACGAAGCGATTGGGGAGGCGGCGAAGGCACACGGCGCTTTGCTAGGCGGCGAGGGCGAGAAGGCACGCAGCGCTTTCTGAGGCGGCGAGGCGATGAGGGCACGCGCTGCTTTGCTAGGCGCCGAAGGCACGCAGCGCTTCCTTCGTTTGCGAGGCAGCGAAGAGATGGAGCGCTTTGCTTGTTGGCCAGGCAGCGAACAGGCGCCGTGCTTTGCTTTCTGCCACTCAGCGAATACACGCAGCGCTCTGCTTTTTGGCGAGGCAGTGAACAGATGCAGCGTTTAGTTTGCGAGGCGGCCAAGAGACGCGGCGCTTTGCATGCTGGCGACGCGGCGAGCAGATCGAGTGCTGTGCTTGTTGGCGAGGCAGCGAAGAGATGCAGCGGTTTGCTCGTTGGCGAGGCAGCGAAGAGATGCAGCGGTTTGCTTGTTGGCGAGGCAGCGAAGAGATTCAGCAGTCTCCTTGTTTGTGACACAGCGACCATGCACAGTGCTTGCTCTTTGTGCGAGGCAGCGAAGAGATGCAGCACTTTGCTTGTGCACCAGGTGGCGCAGTGGCATGGCGGATGACTTTTTCGCCTGGAGGCGAAGCGAGGCAGCACTTTGTTAGTTGGCGAGGCAGCGAAGAGACGCAGCAGGCTGCTTGTTTGTGAGACAGCCAACATGCACAGTGGTTAGCTATTGTGTGAGGCAGCGAATGAGGGCAGAGCAAATGGCTTTGTGCGTTCGCCGCCTCGCTGCCTAGCAAAGCGTCGTCTGCCTTGGGCGCCTAGCAAAGCTGCGCGTGCCGTCGCCGTCAAGCAAAGCGCCGTGTTCCTTGGGCGCCTAGCAAAGAAGTGCCTGCGTTCGGCGCCTCGCCGCATTGCAGCCTAGCAAAGCGCTGCGTGCCTTCGGCGGCTGGCAAAGCAGTGCGTGCCTTCGCCGCCTCACACACCGCGTTGTGCCTTCGGCGCCTGGCAAAGCAGCGCGTGCCTTCGCTGCCTTCGCCGCCTAAGAAAGCGCTGCGTGCCTTCTCGCCCTCGCCGCCTAGCAAAGCGCCGTGTCCCTTCGCCGCCTACAAAGCGCCGTGTTCCTTCGGCGCCTAGCAAAGCAGCGCGTGCCTTCGCCGCCTAAGAAAGCGCTGCGTGCCTTTTCGCCCTCGCCGCCCAACAAAGCGCCCTGTCCCTTCACCGCCTCCCGAACCGCTTCGTCCCTTCGCCGCCTCGCCGCCTAGCAAAGCGCTGCTTGCCTTCGCCGCCTCACACACCGCTGCGTCCCTTCGCCGCCTCGCCGCTTAGCAAACGCCGTGGGAGCGCCGAAGGCACACGGCGCTTTTGTAGGCGCCGAAGGCACGTGGCGCTTTGCTAAGGCACGAGGCAGCGAAGGCACGCAGCCATTTGATCGTGCTCGACGGGCTAGGGCGCCTTGCTAGGCGGCGAGGTGGCGAAGGCACGCAGCGCTTTGCCAGGCGCCCAGGGACGCAGCGCTCGGCGAGGGCACGCAGTGCTTTGCCAGGCGCCGAAGGCACTCAGCGCTTTGCCAGGCGCCGAAGGCACGCAGCGCTCTAGCAGGCGGCGAGGGCACACAGTGCTTTGCTAGGCGGCGAGCGGACGTGGAGCTTTGCTAGGCAGCGAAGGCTGAGGACGCTTTGCTAGGCGCTTTGCTAGGCGGCCAAGGCACGAAGCGATTTGGGAGGCGGCGAAGGCACACGGCGCTTTGCTAGGCGGCGAGGGCGAGAAGGCACGCAGCGCTTTCTGAGGCGGCGAGGCGGCCAAGGCACGCGCTGCTTTGCTAGGCGCCGAAGGCACGCAGCGCTTCCTTCGTTTGCGAGGCAGCGAAGAGATGGAGCGCTTTGCTTGTTGGCCAGGCAGCGAACAGGCGCCGTGCTTTGCTTTCTGCCACTCAGCGAATACACGCAGCGCTCTGCTTTTTGGCGAGGCAGTGAACAGATGCAGCGTTTAGTTTGCGAGGCGGCCAAGAGACGCGGCGCTTTGCATGCTGGCGAGGCGGCGAGCAGATCGAGTGCTTTGCTTGTTGGCGAGGCAGCAAAGAGATGCAGCGGTTTGCTTGTTGGCGAGGCAGCGAAGAGATTCAGCAGTCTCCTTGTTTGTGACACAGCGACCATGCACAGTGCTTGCTCTTTGTGCGAGGCAGCGAAGAGATGCAGCACTTTGCTTGTGCACCAGGTGGCGCAGTGGCATGGCGGATGACTTTTTCGCCTGGAGGCGAAGCGAGGCAGCACTTTGTTAGTTGGCGAGGCAGCGAAGAGACGCAGCAGGCTGCTTGTTTGTGAGACAGCCAACATGCACAGTGGTTAGCTCTTGTGCGAGGCAGCGAATGAGGGCAGAGCAAATGGCTTTGTGCGTTCGCCGCCTCGCTGCCTAGCAAAGCGTCGTCTGCCTTGGGCGCCTAGCAAAGCTGCGCGTGCCGTCGCCGTCAAGCAAAGCGCCGTGTTCCTTGGGCGCCTAGCAAAGAAGTGCCTGCGTTGGGCGCCTCGCCGCATTGCAGCCTAGCAAAGCGCTGCGTGCCTTCGGCGGCTGGCAAAGCAGTGCGTGCCTTCGCCGCCTCACACACCGCGTTGTGCCTTCGGCGCCTGGCAAAGCAGCGCGTGCCTTCGCCGCCTGGCCTCCTAAGAAAGCGCTGCGTGCCTTCTCGCCCTCGCCGCCTAGCAAAGCGCCGTGTCCCTTCGCCGCCTACAAAGCGCCGTGTTCCTTCGGCGCCTAGCAAAGCAGCGCGTGCCTTCGCCGCCTAAGAAAGCGCTGCGTGCCTTTTCGCCCTCGCCGCCCAACAAAGCGCCCTGTCCCTTCACCGCCTCCCGAACCGCTTCGTCCCTTCGCCGCCTCGCCGCCTAGCAAAGCGCTGCTTGCCTTCGCCGCCTCACACACCGCTGCGTCCCTTCGCCGCCTCGCCGCTTAGCAAACGCCGTGGGAGCGCCGAAGGCACACGGCGCTTTTGTAGGCGCCGAAGGCACGTGGCGCTTTGCTAAGGCACGAGGCAGCGAAGGCACGCAGCCATTTGATCGTGCTCGACGGGCTAGTGCGCCTGGCGAGGCGGCGAGGCGGCGAAGGCACACAGCGCTTTGCCAGGCGCCCAGGGACGCAGCGCTCGGCGAGGGCACGCAGTGCTTTGCCAGGCGCCGAAGGCACTCAGCGCTTTGCCAGGCGCCGAAGGCACGCAGCGCTCTAGCAGGCGGCGAGGGCACACAGTGCTTTGCTAGGCGGCGAGCGGACGTGGAGCTTTGCTAGGCAGCGAAGGCTGAGGACGCTTTGCTAGGCGCTTTGCTAGGCGGCCAAGGCACGAAGCGATTTGGGAGGCGGCGAAGGCACACGGCGCTTTGCTAGGCGGCGAGGGCGAGAAGGCACGCAGCGCTTTCTGAGGCGGCGAGGCGACGAGGGCACGCGCTGCTTTGCTAGGCGCCGAAGGTACGCAGCGCTTCCTTCGTTTGCGAGGCAGCGAAGAGATGGAGCGCTTTGCTTGTTGGCCAGGCAGCGAACAGGCGCCGTGCTTTGCTTTCTGCCACTCAGCGAATACACGCAGCGCTCTGCTTTTTGGCGAGGCAGTGAACAGATGCAGCGTTTAGTTTGCGAGGCGGCCAAGAGACGCGGCGCTTTGCATGCTGGCGAGGCGGCGAGCAGATCGAGTGCTGTGCTTGTTGGCGAGGCAGCGAAGAGATGCAGCGGTTTGCTCGTTGGCGAGGCAGCGAAGAGATGCAGCGGTTTGCTTGTTGGCGAGGCAGCGAAGAGATGCAGCAGTCTCCTTGTTTGTGACACAGCGACCATGCACAGTGCTTGCTCTTTGTGCGAGGCAGCGAAGAGATGCAGCACTTTGCTTGTGCACCAGGTGGCGCAGTGGCATGGCGGATGACTTTTTCGCCTGGAGGCGAAGCGAGGCAGCACTTTGTTAGTTGGCGAGGCAGCGAAGAGACGCAGCAGGCTGCTTGTTTGTGAGACAGCCAACATGCACAGTGGTTAGCTCTTGTGCGAGGCAGCGAATGAGGGCAGAGCAAATGGCTTTGTGTGTTCGCCGCCTCGCTGCCTAGCAAAGCGTCGTCTGCCTTGGGCGCCTAGCAAAGCTGCGCGTGCCGTCGCCGTCAAGCAAAGCGCCGTGTTCCTTGGGCGCCTAGCAAAGAAGTGCCTGCGTTCGGCGCCTCGCCGCATTGCAGCCTAGCAAAGCGCTGCGTGCCTTCGGCGGCTGGCAAAGCAGTGCGTGCCTTCGCCGCCTCACACACCGCGTTGTGCCTTCGGCGCCTGGCAAAGCAGCGCGTGCCTTCGCCGCCTGGCCTCCTAAGAAAGCGCTGCGTGCCTTCTCGCCCTCGCTGCCTAGCAAAGCGCCGTGTCCCTTCGCCGCCTACAAAGCGCCGTGTTCCTTCGGCGCCTAGCAAAGCAGCGTGTGCCTTCGCCGCCTAAGAAAGCGCTGCGTGCCTTTTCGCCCTCGCCGCCCAACAAAGCGCCCTGTCCCTTCACCGCCTCCCGAACCGCTTCGTCCCTTCGCCGCCTCGCCGCCTAGCAAAGCGCTGCTTGCCTTCGCCGCCTCACACACCGCTGCGTCCCTTCGCCGCCTCGCCGCTTAGCAAACGCCGTGGGAGCGCCCAAGGCACACGGCGCTTTTGTAGGCGCCGAAGGCACGTGGCGCTTTGCTAAGGCACGAGGCAGCGAAGGCACGCAGCCATTTGATCGTGCTCGACGGGCTAGGGCGCCTTGCTAGGCGGCGAGGCGGCGAAGGCACGCAGCGCTTTGCCAGGCGCCCAGGGACGCAGCGCTCGGCGAGGGCACGCAGTGCTTTGCCAGGCGCCGAAGGCACTCAGCGCTTTGCCAGGCGCCGAAGGCACGCAGCGCTCTAGCAGGCGGCGAGGGCACACAGTGCTTTGCTAGGCGGCGAGCGGACGTGCAGCTTTGCTAGGCAGCGAAGGCTGAGGACGCTTTGCTAGGCGCTTTGCTAGGCGGCCAAGGCACGAAGCGATTGGGGAGGCGGCGAAGGCACACGGCGCTTTGCTAGGCGGCGAGGGCGAGAAGGCACGCAGCGCTTTCTGAGGCGGCGAGGCGGCCAAGGCACGCGCTGCTTTGCTAGGCGCCGAAGGCACGCAGCGCTTCCTTCGTTTGCGAGGCAGCGAAGAGATGGAGCGCTTTGCTTGTTGGCCAGGCAGCGAACAGGCGCCGTGCTTTGCTTTCTGCCACTCAGCGAATACACGCAGCGCTCTGCTTTTTGGCGAGGCAGTGAACAGATGCAGCGTTTAGTTTGCGAGGCGGCCAAGAGACGCGGCGCTTTGCATGCTGGCGAGGCGGCGAGCAGATCGAGTGCTTTGCTTGTTGGCGAGGCAGCGAAGAGATGCAGCAGTCTCCTTGTTTGTGACACAGCGACCATGCCCAGTGCTTGCTCTTTGTGCGAGGCAGCGAAGAGATGCAGCACTTTGCTTGTGCACCAGGTGGCGCAGTGGCATGGCGGATGACTTTTTCGCCTGGAGGCGAAGCGAGGCAGCACTTTCCTAGTTGGCGAGGCAGCGAAGAGACGCAGCAGGCTGCTTGTTTGTGAGACAGCCAACATGCACAGTGGTTAGCTCTTGTGCGAGGCAGCGAATGAGGGCAGAGCAAATGGCTTTGTGCGTTCGCCGCCTCGCTGCCTAGCAAAGCGTCGTCTGCCTTGGGCGCCTAGCAAAGCTGCGCGTGCCGTCGCCGTCAAGCAAAGCGCCGTGTTCCTTGGGCGCCTAGCAAAGAAGTGCCTGCGTTGGGCGCCTCGCCGCATTGCAGCCTAGCAAAGCGCTGCGTGCCTTCGGCGGCTGGCAAAGCAGTGCGTGCCTTCGCCGCCTCACACACCGCGTTGTGCCTTCGGCGCCTGGCAAAGCAGCGCGTGCCTTCGCCGCCTGGCCTCCTAAGAAAGCGCTGCGTGCCTTCTCGCCCTCGCCGCCTAGCAAAGCGCCGTGTCCCTTCGCCGCCTACAAAGCGCCGTGTTCCTTCGGCGCCTAGCAAAGCAGCGCGTGCCTTCGCCGCCTAAGAAAGCGCTGCGTGCCTTTTCGCCCTCGCCGCCCAACAAAGCGCCCTGTCCCTTCACCGCCTCCCGAACCGCTTCGTCCCTTCGCCGCCTCGCCGCCTAGCAAAGCGCTGCTTGCCTTCGCCGCCTCACACACCGCTGCGTCCCTTCGCCGCCTCGCCGCTTAGCAAACGCCGTGGGAGCGCCGAAGGCACACGGCGCTTTTGTAGGCGCCGAAGGCACGTGGCGCTTTGCTAAGGCACGAGGCAGCGAAGGCACGCAGCCATTTGATCGTGCTCGACGGGCTAGGGCGCCTTGCTAGGCGGCGAGGCGGCGAAGGCACGCAGCGCTTTGCCAGGCGCCCAGGGACGCAGCGCTCGGCGAGGGCACGCAGTGCTTTGCCAGGCGCCGAAGGCACTCAGCGCTTTGCCAGGCGCCCAAGGCACGCAGCGCTCTAGCAGGCGGCGAGGGCACACAGTGCTTTGCTAGGCGGCGAGCGGACGTGGAGCTTTGCTAGGCAGCGAAGGCTGAGGACGCTTTGCTAGGCGCTTTGCTAGGCGGCCAAGGCACGAAGCGATTTGGGAGGCGGCGAAGGCACACGGCGCTTTGCTAGGCGGCGAGGGCGAGAAGGCACGCAGCGCTTTCTGAGGCGGCGAGGCGGCCAAGGCACGCGCTGCTTTGCTAGGCGCCGAAGGCACGCAGCGCTTCCTTCGTTTGCGAGGCAGCGAAGAGATGGAGCGCTTTGCTTCTTGGCCAGGCAGCGAACAGGCGCCGTGCTTTGCTTTCTGCCACTCAGCGAATACACGCAGCGCTCTGCTTTTTGGCGAGGCAGTGAACAGATGCAGCGTTTAGTTTGCGAGGCGGCCAAGAGACGCGGCGCTTTGCATGCTGGCGAGGCGGCGAGCAGATCGAGTGCTTTGCTTGTTGGCGAGGCAGCGAAGAGATGCAGCAGTCTCCTTGTTTGTGACACAGCGACCATGCACAGTGCTTGCTCTTTGTGCGAGGCAGCGAAGAGATGCAGCACTTTGCTTGTGCACCAGGTGGCGCAGTGGCATGGCGGATGACTTTTTCGCCTGGAGGCGAAGCGAGGCAGCACTTTGTTAGTTGGCGAGGCAGCGAAGAGACGCAGCAGGCTGCTTGTTTGTGAGACAGCCAACATGCACAGTGGTTAGCTCTTGTGCGAGGCAGCGAATGAGGGCAGAGCAAATGGCTTTGTGCGTTCGCCGCCTCGCTGCCTAGCAAAGCGTCGTCTGCCTTGGGCGCCTAGCAAAGCTGCGCGTGCCGTCGCCGTCAAGCAAAGCGCCGTGTTCCTTGGGCGCCTAGCAAAGAAGTGCCTGCGTTGGGCGCCTCGCCGCATTGCAGCCTAGCAAAGCGCTGCGTGCCTTCGGCGGCTGGCAAAGCAGTGCGTGCCTTCGCCGCCTCACACACCGCGTTGTGCCTTCGGCGCCTGGCAAAGCAGCGCGTGCCTTCGCCGCCTGGCCTCCTAAGAAAGCGCTGCGTGCCTTCTCGCCCTCGCCGCCTAGCAAAGCGCCGTGTCCCTTCGCCGCCTACAAAGCGCCGTGTTCCTTCGGCGCCTAGCAAAGCAGCGCGTGCCTTCGCCGCCTAAGAAAGCGCTGCGTGCCTTTTCGCCCTCGCCGCCCAACAAAGCGCCCTGTCCCTTCACCGCCTCCCGAACCGCTTCGTCCCTTCGCCGCCTCGCCGCCTAGCAAAGCGCTGCTTGCCTTCGCCGCCTCACACACCGCTGCGTCCCTTCGCCGCCTCGCCGCTTAGCAAACGCCGTGGGAGCGCCGAAGGCACACGGCGCTTTTGTAGGCGCCGAAGGCACGTGGCGCTTTGCTAAGGCACGAGGCAGCGAAGGCACGCAGCCATTTGATCGTGCTCGACGGGCTAGGGCGCCTTGCTAGGCGGCGAGGCGGCGAAGGCACGCAGCGCTTTGCCAGGCGCCCAGGGACGCAGCGCTCGGCGAGGGCACGCAGTGCTTTGCCAGGCGCCGAAGGCACTCAGCGCTTTGCCAGGCGCCGAAGGCACGCAGCGCTCTAGCAGGCGGCGAGGGCACACAGTGCTTTGCTAGGTGGCGAGCGGACGTGCAGCTTTGCTAGGCAGCGAAGGCTGAGGACGCTTTGCTAGGCGCTTTGCTAGGCGGCCAAGGCACGAAGCGATTGGGGAGGCGGCGAAGGCACACGGCGCTTTGCTAGGCGGCGAGGGCGAGAAGGCACGCAGCGCTTTCTGAGGCGGCGAGGCGGCCAAGGCACGCGCTGCTTTGCTAGGCGCCGAAGGCACGCAGCGCTTCCTTCGTTTGCGAGGCAGCGAAGAGATGGAGCGCTTTGCTTGTTGGCCAGGCAGCGAACAGGCGCCGTGCTTTGCTTTCTGCCACTCAGCGAATACACGCAGCGCTCTGCTTTTTGGCGAGGCAGTGAACAGATGCAGCGTTTAGTTTGCGAGGCGGCCAAGAGACGCGGCGCTTTGCATGCTGGCGAGGCGGCGAGCAGATCGAGTGCTTTGCTTGTTGGCGAGGCAGCGAAGAGATGCAGCGGTTTGCTTGTTGGCGAGGCAGCGAAGAGATTCAGCAGTCTCCTTGTTTGTGACACAGCGACCATGCACAGTGCTTGCTCTTTGTGCGAGGCAGCGAAGAGATGCAGCACTTTGCTTGTGCACCAGGTGGCGCAGTGGCATGGCGGATGACTTTTTCGCCTGGAGGCGAAGCGAGGCAGCACTTTGTTAGTTGGCGAGGCAGCGAAGAGACGCAGCAGGCTGCTTGTTTGTGAGACAGCCAACATGCACAGTGGTTAGCTCTTGTGCGAGGCAGCGAATGAGGGCAGAGCAAATGGCTTTGTGCGTTCGCCGCCTCGCTGCCTAGCAAAGCGTCGTCTGCCTTGGGCGCCTAGCAAAGCTGCGCGTGCCGTCGCCGTCAAGCAAAGCGCCGTGTTCCTTCGGCGCCTAGCAAAGAAGTGCCTGCGTTCGGCGCCTCGCCGCATTGCAGCCTAGCAAAGCGCTGCGTGCCTTCGGCGGCTGGCAAAGCAGTGCGTGCCTTCGCCGCCTCACACACCGCGTTGTGCCTTCGGCGCCTGGCAAAGCAGCGCGTGCCTTCGCCGCCTGGCCTCCTAAGAAAGCGCTGCGTGCCTTCTCGCCCTCGCCGCCTAGCAAAGCGCCGTGTCCCTTCGCCGCCTACAAAGCGCCGTGTTCCTTCGGCGCCTAGCAAAGCAGCGCGTGCCTTCGCCGCCTAAGAAAGCGCTGCGTGCCTTTTCGCCCTCGCCGCCCAACAAAGCGCCCTGTCCCTTCACCGCCTCCCGAACCGCTTCGTCCCTTCGCCGCCTCGCCGCCTAGCAAAGCGCTGCTTGCCTTCGCCGCCTCACACACCGCTGCGTCCCTTCGCCGCCTCGCCGCTTAGCAAACGCCGTGGGAGCGCCGAAGGGACACGGCGCTTTTGTAGGCGCCGAAGGCACGTGGCGCTTTGCTAAGGCACGAGGCAGCGAAGGCACGCAGCCATTTGATCGTGCTCGACGGGCTAGGGCGCCTTGCTAGGCGGCGAGGCGGCGAAGGCACGCAGCGCTTTGCCAGGCGCCCAGGGACGCAGCACTCGGCGAGGGCACGCAGTGCTTTGCCAGGCGCCGAAGGCACTCAGCGCTTTGCCAGGCGCCGAAGGCACGCAGCGCTCTAGCAGGCGGCGAGGGCACACAGTGCTTTGCTAGGCGGCGAGCGGACGTGCAGCTTTGCTAGGCAGCCAAGGCTGAGGACGCTTTGCTAGGCGCTTTGCTAGGCGGCCAAGGCACGAAGCGATTTGGGAGGCGGCGAAGGCACACGGCGCTTTGCTAGGCGGCGAGGGCGAGAAGGCACGCAGCGCTTTCTGAGGCGGCGAGGCGGCCAAGGCACGCGCTGCTTTGCTAGGCGCCGAAGGCACGCAGCTCTTCCTTCGTTTGCGAGGCAGCGAAGAGATGGAGCGCTTTGCTTCTTGGCCAGGCAGCGAACAGGCGCCGTGCTTTGCTTTCTGCCACTCAGCGAATACACGCAGCGCTCTGCTTTTTGGCGAGGCAGTGAACAGATGCAGCGTTTAGTTTGCGAGGCGGCCAAGAGACGCGGCGCTTTGCATGCTGGCGAGGCGGCGAGCAGATCGAGTGCTTTGCTTGTTGGCGAGGCAGCGAAGAGATGCAGCGGTTTGCTTGTTGGCGAGGCAGCGAAGAGATTCAGCAGTCTCCTTGTTTGTGACACAGCGACCATGCACAGTGCTTGCTCTTTGTGCGAGGCAGCGAAGAGATGCAGCACTTTGCTTGTGCACCAGGTGGCGCAGTGGCATGGCGGATGACTTTTTCGCCTGGAGGCGAAGCGAGGCAGCACTTTGTTAGTTGGCGAGGCAGCGAAGAGACGCAGCAGGCTGCTTGTTTGTGAGACAGCCAACATGCACAGTGGTTAGCTCTTGTGCGAGGCAGCGAATGAGGGCAGAGCAAATGGCTTTGTGCGTTCGCCGCCTCGCTGCCTAGCAAAGCGTCGTCTGCCTTGGGCGCCTAGCAAAGCTGCGCGTGCCGTCGCCGTCAAGCAAAGCGCCGTGTTCCTTGGGCGCCTAGCAAAGAAGTGCCTGCGTTGGGCGCCTCGCCGCATTGCAGCCTAGCAAAGCGCTGCGTGCCTTCGGCGGCTGGCAAAGCAGTGCGTGCCTTCGCCGCCTCACACACCGCGTTGTGCCTTCGGCGCCTGGCAAAGCAGCGCGTGCCTTCGCCGCCTGGCCTCCTAAGAAAGCGCTGCGTGCCTTCTCGCCCTCGCCGCCTAGCAAAGCGCCGTGTCCCTTCGCCGCCTACAAAGCGCCGTGTTCCTTCGGCGCCTAGCAAAGCAGCGCGTGCCTTCGCCGCCTAAGAAAGCGCTGCGTGCCTTTTCGCCCTCGCCGCCCAACAAAGCGCCCTGTCCCTTCACCGCCTCCCGAACCGCTTCGTCCCTTCGCCGCCTCGCCGCCTAGCAAAGCGCTGCTTGCCTTCGCCGCCTCACACACCGCTGCGTCCCTTCGCCGCCTCGCCGCTTAGCAAACGCCGTGGGAGCGCCGAAGGCACACGGCGCTTTTGTAGGCGCCGAAGGCACGTGGCGCTTTGCTAAGGCACGAGGCAGCGAAGGCACGCAGCCATTTGATCGTGGTGGACGGGCTAGGGCGCCTTGCTAGGCGGCGAGGCGGCGAAGGCACGCAGCGCTTTGCCAGGCGCCCAGGGACGCAGCGCTCGGCGAGGGCACGCAGTGCTTTGCCAGGCGCCGAAGGCACTCAGCGCTTTGCCAGGCGCCCAAGGCACGCAGCGCTCTAGCAGGCGGCGAGGGCACACAGTGCTTTGCTAGGCGGCGAGCGGACGTGGAGCTTTGCTAGGCAGCGAAGGCTGAGGACGCTTTGCTAGGCGCTTTGCTAGGCGGCCAAGGCACGAAGCGATTTGGGAGGCGGCGAAGGCACACGGCGCTTTGCTAGGCGGCGAGGGCGAGAAGGCACGCAGCGCTTTCTGAGGCGGCGAGGCGGCCAAGGCACGCGCTGCTTTGCTAGGCGCCGAAGGCACGCAGCGCTTCCTTCGTTTGCGAGGCAGCGAAGAGATGGAGCGCTTTGCTTCTTGGCCAGGCAGCGAACAGGCGCCGTGCTTTGCTTTCTGCCACTCAGCGAATACACGCAGCGCTCTGCTTTTTGGCGAGGCAGTGAACAGATGCAGCGTTTAGTTTGCGAGGCGGCCAAGAGACGCGGCGCTTTGCATGCTGGCGAGGCGGCGAGCAGATCGAGTGCTTTGCTTGTTGGCGAGGCAGCGAAGAGATGCAGCAGTCTCCTTGTTTGTGACACAGCGACCATGCACAGTGCTTGCTCTTTGTGCGAGGCAGCGAAGAGATGCAGCACTTTGCTTGTGCACCAGGTGGCGCAGTGGCATGGCGGATGACTTTTTCGCCTGGAGGCGAAGCGAGGCAGCACTTTGTTAGTTGGCGAGGCAGCGAAGAGACGCAGCAGGCTGCTTGTTTGTGAGACAGCCAACATGCACAGTGGTTAGCTCTTGTGCGAGGCAGCGAATGAGGGCAGAGCAAATGGCTTTGTGCGTTCGCCGCCTCGCTGCCTAGCAAAGCGTCGTCTGCCTTGGGCGCCTAGCAAAGCTGCGCGTGCCGTCGCCGTCAAGCAAAGCGCCGTGTTCCTTGGGCGCCTAGCAAAGAAGTGCCTGCGTTGGGCGCCTCGCCGCATTGCAGCCTAGCAAAGCGCTGCGTGCCTTCGGCGGCTGGCAAAGCAGTGCGTGCCTTCGCCGCCTCACACACCGCGTTGTGCCTTCGGCGCCTGGCAAAGCAGCGCGTGCCTTCGCCGCCTGGCCTCCTAAGAAAGCGCTGCGTGCCTTCTCGCCCTCGCCGCCTAGCAAAGCGCCGTGTCCCTTCGCCGCCTACAAAGCGCCGTGTTCCTTCGGCGCCTAGCAAAGCAGCGCGTGCCTTCGCCGCCTAAGAAAGCGCTGCGTGCCTTTTCGCCCTCGCCGCCCAACAAAGCGCCCTGTCCCTTCACCGCCTCCCGAACCGCTTCGTCCCTTCGCCGCCTCGCCGCCTAGCAAAGCGCTGCTTGCCTTCGCCGCCTCACACACCGCTGCGTCCCTTCGCCGCCTCGCCGCTTAGCAAACGCCGTGGGAGCGCCGAAGGCACACGGCGCTTTTGTAGGCGCCGAAGGCACGTGGCGCTTTGCTAAGGCACGAGGCAGCGAAGGCACGCAGCCATTTGATCGTGCTCGACGGGCTAGGGCGCCTTGCTAGGCGGCGAGGCGGCGAAGGCACGCAGCGCTTTGCCAGGCGCCCAGGGACGCAGCGCTCGGCGAGGGCACGCAGTGCTTTGCCAGGCGCCGAAGGCACTCAGCGCTTTGCCAGGCGCCGAAGGCACGCAGCGCTCTAGCAGGCGGCGAGGGCACACAGTGCTTTGCTAGGTGGCGAGCGGACGTGCAGCTTTGCTAGGCAGCGAAGGCTGAGGACGCTTTGCTAGGCGCTTTGCTAGGCGGCCAAGGCACGAAGCGATTGGGGAGGCGGCGAAGGCACACGGCGCTTTGCTAGGCGGCGAGGGCGAGAAGGCACGCAGCGCTTTCTGAGGCGGCGAGGCGGCCAAGGCACGCGCTGCTTTGCTAGGCGCCGAAGGCACGCAGCGCTTCCTTCGTTTGCGAGGCAGCGAAGAGATGGAGCGCTTTGCTTGTTGGCCAGGCAGCGAACAGGCGCCGTGCTTTGCTTTCTGCCACTCAGCGAATACACGCAGCGCTCTGCTTTTTGGCGAGGCAGTGAACAGATGCAGCGTTTAGTTTGCGAGGCGGCCAAGAGACGCGGCGCTTTGCATGCTGGCGAGGCGGCGAGCAGATCGAGTGCTTTGCTTGTTGGCGAGGCAGCGAAGAGATGCAGCGGTTTGCTTGTTGGCGAGGCAGCGAAGAGATTCAGCAGTCTCCTTGTTTGTGACACAGCGACCATGCACAGTGCTTGCTCTTTGTGCGAGGCAGCGAAGAGATGCAGCACTTTGCTTGTGCACCAGGTGGCGCAGTGGCATGGCGGATGACTTTTTCGCCTGGAGGCGAAGCGAGGCAGCACTTTGTTAGTTGGCGAGGCAGCGAAGAGACGCAGCAGGCTGCTTGTTTGTGAGACAGCCAACATGCACAGTGGTTAGCTCTTGTGCGAGGCAGCGAATGAGGGCAGAGCAAATGGCTTTGTGCGTTCGCCGCCTCGCTGCCTAGCAAAGCGTCGTCTGCCTTGGGCGCCTAGCAAAGCTGCGCGTGCCGTCGCCGTCAAGCAAAGCGCCGTGTTCCTTCGGCGCCTAGCAAAGAAGTGCCTGCGTTCGGCGCCTCGCCGCATTGCAGCCTAGCAAAGCGCTGCGTGCCTTCGGCGGCTGGCAAAGCAGTGCGTGCCTTCGCCGCCTCACACACCGCGTTGTGCCTTCGGCGCCTGGCAAAGCAGCGCGTGCCTTCGCCGCCTGGCCTCCTAAGAAAGCGCTGCGTGCCTTCTCGCCCTCGCCGCCTAGCAAAGCGCCGTGTCCCTTCGCCGCCTACAAAGCGCCGTGTTCCTTCGGCGCCTAGCAAAGCAGCGCGTGCCTTCGCCGCCTAAGAAAGCGCTGCGTGCCTTTTCGCCCTCGCCGCCCAACAAAGCGCCCTGTCCCTTCACCGCCTCCCGAACCGCTTCGTCCCTTCGCCGCCTCGCCGCCTAGCAAAGCGCTGCTTGCCTTCGCCGCCTCACACACCGCTGCGTCCCTTCGCCGCCTCGCCGCTTAGCAAACGCCGTGGGAGCGCCGAAGGGACACGGCGCTTTTGTAGGCGCCGAAGGCACGTGGCGCTTTGCTAAGGCACGAGGCAGCGAAGGCACGCAGCCATTTGATCGTGCTCGACGGGCTAGGGCGCCTTGCTAGGCGGCGAGGCGGCGAAGGCACGCAGCGCTTTGCCAGGCGCCCAGGGACGCAGCACTCGGCGAGGGCACGCAGTGCTTTGCCAGGCGCCGAAGGCACTCAGCGCTTTGCCAGGCGCCGAAGGCATGCAGCGCTCTAGCAGGCGGCGAGGGCACACAGTGCTTTGCTAGGCGGCGAGCGGACGTGCAGCTTTGCTAGGCAGCCAAGGCTGAGGACGCTTTGCTAGGCGCTTTGCTAGGCGGCCAAGGCACGAAGCGATTTGGGAGGCGGCGAAGGCACACGGCGCTTTGCTAGGCGGCGAGGGCGAGAAGGCACGCAGCGCTTTCTGAGGCGGCGAGGCGGCCAAGGCACGCGCTGCTTTGCTAGGCGCCGAAGGCACGCAGCTCTTCCTTCGTTTGCGAGGCAGCGAAGAGATGGAGCGCTTTGCTTCTTGGCCAGGCAGCGAACAGGCGCCGTGCTTTGCTTTCTGCCACTCAGCGAATACACGCAGCGCTCTGCTTTTTGGCGAGGCAGTGAACAGATGCAGCGTTTAGTTTGCGAGGCGGCCAAGAGACGCGGCGCTTTGCATGCTGGCGAGGCGGCGAGCAGATCGAGTGCTTTGCTTGTTGGCGAGGCAGCGAAGAGATGCAGCGGTTTGCTTGTTGGCGAGGCAGCGAAGAGATTCAGCAGTCTCCTTGTTTGTGACACAGCGACCATGCACAGTGCTTGCTCTTTGTGCGAGGCAGCGAAGAGATGCAGCACTTTGCTTGTGCACCAGGTGGCGCAGTGGCATGGCGGATGACTTTTTCGCCTGGAGGCGAAGCGAGGCAGCACTTTGTTAGTTGGCGAGGCAGCGAAGAGACGCAGCAGGCTGCTTGTTTGTGAGACAGCCAACATGCACAGTGGTTAGCTCTTGTGCGAGGCAGCGAATGAGGGCAGAGCAAATGGCTTTGTGCGTTCGCCGCCTCGCTGCCTAGCAAAGCGTCGTCTGCCTTGGGCGCCTAGCAAAGCTGCGCGTGCCGTCGCCGTCAAGCAAAGCGCCGTGTTCCTTGGGCGCCTAGCAAAGAAGTGCCTGCGTTGGGCGCCTCGCCGCATTGCAGCCTAGCAAAGCGCTGCGTGCCTTCGGCGGCTGGCAAAGCAGTGCGTGCCTTCGCCGCCTCACACACCGCGTTGTGCCTTCGGCGCCTGGCAAAGCAGCGCGTGCCTTCGCCGCCTGGCCTCCTAAGAAAGCGCTGCGTGCCTTCTCGCCCTCGCCGCCTAGCAAAGCGCCGTGTCCCTTCGCCGCCTACAAAGCGCCGTGTTCCTTCGGCGCCTAGCAAAGCAGCGCGTGCCTTCGCCGCCTAAGAAAGCGCTGCGTGCCTTTTCGCCCTCGCCGCCCAACAAAGCGCCCTGTCCCTTCACCGCCTCCCGAACCGCTTCGTCCCTTCGCCGCCTCGCCGCCTAGCAAAGCGCTGCTTGCCTTCGCCGCCTCACACACCGCTGCGTCCCTTCGCCGCCTCGCCGCTTAGCAAACGCCGTGGGAGCGCCGAAGGCACACGGCGCTTTTGTAGGCGCCGAAGGCACGTGGCGCTTTGCTAAGGCACGAGGCAGCGAAGGCACGCAGCCATTTGATCGTGGTGGACGGGCTAGGGCGCCTTGCTAGGCGGCGAGGCGGCGAAGGCACGCAGCGCTTTGCCAGGCGCCCAGGGACGCAGCGCTCGGCGAGGGCACGCAGTGCTTTGCCAGGCGCCGAAGGCACTCAGCGCTTTGCCAGGCGCCCAAGGCACGCAGCGCTCTAGCAGGCGGCGAGGGCACACAGTGCTTTGCTAGGCGGCGAGCGGACGTGGAGCTTTGCTAGGCAGCGAAGGCTGAGGACGCTTTGCTAGGCGCTTTGCTAGGCGGCCAAGGCACGAAGCGATTTGGGAGGCGGCGAAGGCACACGGCGCTTTGCTAGGCGGCGAGGGCGAGAAGGCACGCAGCGCTTTCTGAGGCGGCGAGGCGGCCAAGGCACGCGCTGCTTTGCTAGGCGCCGAAGGCACGCAGCGCTTCCTTCGTTTGCGAGGCAGCGAAGAGATGGAGCGCTTTGCTTCTTGGCCAGGCAGCGAACAGGCGCCGTGCTTTGCTTTCTGCCACTCAGCGAATACACGCAGCGCTCTGCTTTTTGGCGAGGCAGTGAACAGATGCAGCGTTTAGTTTGCGAGGCGGCCAAGAGACGCGGCGCTTTGCATGCTGGCGAGGCGGCGAGCAGATCGAGTGCTTTGCTTGTTGGCGAGGCAGCGAAGAGATGCAGCAGTCTCCTTGTTTGTGACACAGCGACCATGCACAGTGCTTGCTCTTTGTGCGAGGCAGCGAAGAGATGCAGCACTTTGCTTGTGCACCAGGTGGCGCAGTGGCATGGCGGATGACTTTTTCGCCTGGAGGCGAAGCGAGGCAGCACTTTGTTAGTTGGCGAGGCAGCGAAGAGACGCAGCAGGCTGCTTGTTTGTGAGACAGCCAACATGCACAGTGGTTAGCTCTTGTGCGAGGCAGCGAATGAGGGCAGAGCAAATGGCTTTGTGCGTTCGCCGCCTCGCTGCCTAGCAAAGCGTCGTCTGCCTTGGGCGCCTAGCAAAGCTGCGCGTGCCGTCGCCGTCAAGCAAAGCGCCGTGTTCCTTGGGCGCCTAGCAAAGAAGTGCCTGCGTTGGGCGCCTCGCCGCATTGCAGCCTAGCAAAGCGCTGCGTGCCTTCGGCGGCTGGCAAAGCAGTGCGTGCCTTCGCCGCCTCACACACCGCGTTGTGCCTTCGGCGCCTGGCAAAGCAGCGCGTGCCTTCGCCGCCTGGCCTCCTAAGAAAGCGCTGCGTGCCTTCTCGCCCTCGCCGCCTAGCAAAGCGCCGTGTCCCTTCGCCGCCTACAAAGCGCCGTGTTCCTTCGGCGCCTAGCAAAGCAGCGCGTGCCTTCGCCGCCTAAGAAAGCGCTGCGTGCCTTTTCGCCCTCGCCGCCCAACAAAGCGCCCTGTCCCTTCACCGCCTCCCGAACCGCTTCGTCCCTTCGCCGCCTCGCCGCCTAGCAAAGCGCTGCTTGCCTTCGCCGCCTCACACACCGCTGCGTCCCTTCGCCGCCTCGCCGCTTAGCAAACGCCGTGGGAGCGCCGAAGGCACACGGCGCTTTTGTAGGCGCCGAAGGCACGTGGCGCTTTGCTAAGGCACGAGGCAGCGAAGGCACGCAGCCATTTGATCGTGCTCGACGGGCTAGGGCGCCTTGCTAGGCGGCGAGGCGGCGAAGGCACGCAGCGCTTTGCCAGGCGCCCAGGGACGCAGCGCTCGGCGAGGGCACGCAGTGCTTTGCCAGGCGCCGAAGGCACTCAGCGCTTTGCCAGGCGCCGAAGGCATGCAGCGCTCTAGCAGGCGGCGAGGGCACACAGTGCTTTGCTAGGCGGCGAGCGGACGTGGAGCTTTGCTAGGCAGCGAAGGCTGAGGACGCTTTGCTAGGCGCTTTGCTAGGCGGCCAAGGCACGAAGCGATTGGGGAGGCGGCGAAGGCACACGGCGCTTTGCTAGGCGGCGAGGGCGAGAAGGCACGCAGCGCTTTCTGAGGCGGCGAGGCGGCCAAGGCACGCGCTGCTTTGCTAGGCGCCGAAGGCACGCAGCGCTTCCTTCGTTTGCGAGGCAGCGAAGAGATGGAGCGCTTTGCTTGTTGGCCAGGCAGCGAACAGGCGCCGTGCTTTGCTTTCTGCCACTCAGCGAATACACGCAGCGCTCTGCTTTTTGGCGAGGCAGTGAACAGATGCAGCGTTTAGTTTGCGAGGCGGCCAAGAGACGCGGCGCTTTGCATGCTGGCGAGGCGGCGAGCAGATCGAGTGCTTTGCTTGTTGGCGAGGCAGCGAAGAGATGCAGCGGTTTGCTTGTTGGCGAGGCAGCGAAGAGATTCAGCAGTCTCCTTGTTTGTGACACAGCGACCATGCACAGTGCTTGCTCTTTGTGCGAGGCAGCGAAGAGATGCAGCACTTTGCTTGTGCACCAGGTGGCGCAGTGGCATGGCGGATGACTTTTTCGCCTGGAGGCGAAGCGAGGCAGCACTTTGTTAGTTGGCGAGGCAGCGAAGAGACGCAGCAGGCTGCTTGTTTGTGAGACAGCCAACATGCACAGTGGTTAGCTCTTGTGCGAGGCAGCGAATGAGGGCAGAGCAAATGGCTTTGTGCGTTCGCCGCCTCGCTGCCTAGCAAAGCGTCGTCTGCCTTGGGCGCCTAGCAAAGCTGCGCGTGCCGTCGCCGTCAAGCAAAGCGCCGTGTTCCTTGGGCGCCTAGCAAAGAAGTGCCTGCGTTGGGCGCCTCGCCGCATTGCAGCCTAGCAAAGCGCTGCGTGCCTTCGGCGGCTGGCAAAGCAGTGCGTGCCTTCGCCGCCTCACACACCGCGTTGTGCCTTCGGCGCCTGGCAAAGCAGCGCGTGCCTTCGCCGCCTGGCCTCCTAAGAAAGCGCTGCGTGCCTTCTCGCCCTCGCCGCCTAGCAAAGCGCCGTGTCCCTTCGCCGCCTACAAAGCGCCGTGTTCCTTCGGCGCCTAGCAAAGCAGCGCGTGCCTTCGCCGCCTAAGAAAGCGCTGCGTGCCTTTTCGCCCTCGCCGCCCAACAAAGCGCCCTGTCCCTTCACCGCCTCCCGAACCGCTTCGTCCCTTCGCCGCCTCGCCGCCTAGCAAAGCGCTGCTTGCCTTCGCCGCCTCACACACCGCTGCGTCCCTTCGCCGCCTCGCCGCTTAGCAAACGCCGTGGGAGCGCCGAAGGCACACGGCGCTTTTGTAGGCGCCGAAGGCACGTGGCGCTTTGCTAAGGCACGAGGCAGCGAAGGCACGCAGCCATTTGATCGTGCTCGACGGGCTAGGGCGCCTTGCTAGGCGGCGAGGCGGCGAAGGCACGCAGCGCTTTGCCAGGCGCCCAGGGACGCAGCGCTCGGCGAGGGCACGCAGTGCTTTGCCAGGCGCCGAAGGCACTCAGCGCTTTGCCAGGCGCCGAAGGCACGCAGCGCTCTAGCAGGCGGCGAGGGCACACAGTGCTTTGCTAGGTGGCGAGCGGACGTGCAGCTTTGCTAGGCAGCGAAGGCTGAGGACGCTTTGCTAGGCGCTTTGCTAGGCGGCCAAGGCACGAAGCGATTGGGGAGGCGGCGAAGGCACACGGCGCTTTGCTAGGCGGCGAGGGCGAGAAGGCACGCAGCGCTTTCTGAGGCGGCGAGGCGGCCAAGGCACGCGCTGCTTTGCTAGGCGCCGAAGGCACGCAGCGCTTCCTTCGTTTGCGAGGCAGCGAAGAGATGGAGCGCTTTGCTTGTTGGCCAGGCAGCGAACAGGCGCCGTGCTTTGCTTTCTGCCACTCAGCGAATACACGCAGCGCTCTGCTTTTTGGCGAGGCAGTGAACAGATGCAGCGTTTAGTTTGCGAGGCGGCCAAGAGACGCGGCGCTTTGCATGCTGGCGAGGCGGCGAGCAGATCGAGTGCTTTGCTTGTTGGCGAGGCAGCGAAGAGATGCAGCGGTTTGCTTGTTGGCGAGGCAGCGAAGAGATTCAGCAGTCTCCTTGTTTGTGACACAGCGACCATGCCCAGTGCTTGCTCTTTGTGCGAGGCAGCGAAGAGATGCAGCACTTTGCTTGTGCACCAGGTGGCGCAGTGGCATGGCGGATGACTTTTTCGCCTGGAGGCGAAGCGAGGCAGCACTTTGTTAGTTGGCGAGGCAGCGAAGAGACGCAGCAGGCTGCTTGTTTGTGAGACAGCCAACATGCACAGTGGTTAGCTCTTGTGCGAGGCAGCGAATGAGGGCAGAGCAAATGGCTTTGTGCGTTCGCCGCCTCGCTGCCTAGCAAAGCGTCGTCTGCCTTGGGCGCCTAGCAAAGCTGCGCGTGCCGTCGCCGTCAAGCAAAGCGCCGTGTTCCTTCGGCGCCTAGCAAAGAAGTGCCTGCGTTCGGCGCCTCGCCGCATTGCAGCCTAGCAAAGCGCTGCGTGCCTTCGGCGGCTGGCAAAGCAGTGCGTGCCTTCGCCGCCTCACACACCGCGTTGTGCCTTCGGCGCCTGGCAAAGCAGCGCGTGCCTTCGCCGCCTGGCCTCCTAAGAAAGCGCTGCGTGCCTTCTCGCCCTCGCCGCCTAGCAAAGCGCCGTGTCCCTTCGCCGCCTACAAAGCGCCGTGTTCCTTCGGCGCCTAGCAAAGCAGCGCGTGCCTTCGCCGCCTAAGAAAGCGCTGCGTGCCTTTTCGCCCTCGCCGCCCAACAAAGCGCCCTGTCCCTTCACCGCCTCCCGAACCGCTTCGTCCCTTCGCCGCCTCGCCGCCTAGCAAAGCGCTGCTTGCCTTCGCCGCCTCACACACCGCTGCGTCCCTTCGCCGCCTCGCCGCTTAGCAAACGCCGTGGGAGCGCCGAAGGGACACGGCGCTTTTGTAGGCGCCGAAGGCACGTGGCGCTTTGCTAAGGCACGAGGCAGCGAAGGCACGCAGCCATTTGATCGTGCTCGACGGGCTAGGGCGCCTTGCTAGGCGGCGAGGCGGCGAAGGCACGCAGCGCTTTGCCAGGCGCCCAGGGACGCAGCACTCGGCGAGGGCACGCAGTGCTTTGCCAGGCGCCGAAGGCACTCAGCGCTTTGCCAGGCGCCGAAGGCACGCAGCGCTCTAGCAGGCGGCGAGGGCACACAGTGCTTTGCTAGGCGGCGAGCGGACGTGCAGCTTTGCTAGGCAGCCAAGGCTGAGGACGCTTTGCTAGGCGCTTTGCTAGGCGGCCAAGGCACGAAGCGATTTGGGAGGCGGCGAAGGCACACGGCGCTTTGCTAGGCGGCGAGGGCGAGAAGGCACGCAGCGCTTTCTGAGGCGGCGAGGCGGCCAAGGCACGCGCTGCTTTGCTAGGCGCCGAAGGCACGCAGCTCTTCCTTCGTTTGCGAGGCAGCGAAGAGATGGAGCGCTTTGCTTCTTGGCCAGGCAGCGAACAGGCGCCGTGCTTTGCTTTCTGCCACTCAGCGAATACACGCAGCGCTCTGCTTTTTGGCGAGGCAGTGAACAGATGCAGCGTTTAGTTTGCGAGGCGGCCAAGAGACGCGGCGCTTTGCATGCTGGCGAGGCGGCGAGCAGATCGAGTGCTTTGCTTGTTGGCGAGGCAGCGAAGAGATGCAGCGGTTTGCTTGTTGGCGAGGCAGCGAAGAGATTCAGCAGTCTCCTTGTTTGTGACACAGCGACCATGCACAGTGCTTGCTCTTTGTGCGAGGCAGCGAAGAGATGCAGCACTTTGCTTGTGCACCAGGTGGCGCAGTGGCATGGCGGATGACTTTTTCGCCTGGAGGCGAAGCGAGGCAGCACTTTGTTAGTTGGCGAGGCAGCGAAGAGACGCAGCAGGCTGCTTGTTTGTGAGACAGCCAACATGCACAGTGGTTAGCTCTTGTGCGAGGCAGCGAATGAGGGCAGAGCAAATGGCTTTGTGCGTTCGCCGCCTCGCTGCCTAGCAAAGCGTCGTCTGCCTTGGGCGCCTAGCAAAGCTGCGCGTGCCGTCGCCGTCAAGCAAAGCGCCGTGTTCCTTGGGCGCCTAGCAAAGAAGTGCCTGCGTTGGGCGCCTCGCCGCATTGCAGCCTAGCAAAGCGCTGCGTGCCTTCGGCGGCTGGCAAAGCAGTGCGTGCCTTCGCCGCCTCACACACCGCGTTGTGCCTTCGGCGCCTGGCAAAGCAGCGCGTGCCTTCGCCGCCTGGCCTCCTAAGAAAGCGCTGCGTGCCTTCTCGCCCTCGCCGCCTAGCAAAGCGCCGTGTCCCTTCGCCGCCTACAAAGCGCCGTGTTCCTTCGGCGCCTAGCAAAGCAGCGCGTGCCTTCGCCGCCTAAGAAAGCGCTGCGTGCCTTTTCGCCCTCGCCGCCCAACAAAGCGCCCTGTCCCTTCACCGCCTCCCGAACCGCTTCGTCCCTTCGCCGCCTCGCCGCCTAGCAAAGCGCTGCTTGCCTTCGCCGCCTCACACACCGCTGCGTCCCTTCGCCGCCTCGCCGCTTAGCAAACGCCGTGGGAGCGCCGAAGGCACACGGCGCTTTTGTAGGCGCCGAAGGCACGTGGCGCTTTGCTAAGGCACGAGGCAGCGAAGGCACGCAGCCATTTGATCGTGCTCGACGGGCTAGGGCGCCTTGCTAGGCGGCGAGGCGGCGAAGGCACGCAGCGCTTTGCCAGGCGCCCAGGGACGCAGCGCTCGGCGAGGGCACGCAGTGCTTTGCCAGGCGCCGAAGGCACTCAGCGCTTTGCCAGGCGCCGAAGGCACGCAGCGCTCTAGCAGGCGGCGAGGGCACACAGTGCTTTGCTAGGCGGCGAGCGGACGTGCAGCTTTGCTAGGCAGCCAAGGCTGAGGACGCTTTGCTAGGCGCTTTGCTAGGCGGCCAAGGCACGAAGCGATTGGGGAGGCGGCGAAGGCACACGGCGCTTTGCTAGGCGGCGAGGGCGAGAAGGCACGCAGCGCTTTCTGAGGCGGCGAGGCGGCCAAGGCACGCGCTGCTTTGCTAGGCGCCGAAGGCACGCAGCGCTTCCTTCGTTTGCGAGGCAGCGAAGAGATGGAGCGCTTTGCTTCTTGGCCAGGCAGCGAACAGGCGCCGTGCTTTGCTTTCTGCCACTCAGCGAATACACGCAGCGCTCTGCTTTTTGGCGAGGCAGTGAACAGATGCAGCGTTTAGTTTGCGAGGCGGCCAAGAGACGCGGCGCTTTGCATGCTGGCGAGGCGGCGAGCAGATCGAGTGCTTTGCTTGTTGGCGAGGCAGCGAAGAGATGCAGCGGTTTGCTTGTTGGCGAGGCAGCGAAGAGATTCAGCAGTCTCCTTGTTTGTGACACAGCGACCATGCCCAGTGCTTGCTCTTTGTGCGAGGCAGCGAAGAGATGCAGCACTTTGCTTGTGCACCAGGTGGCGCAGTGGCATGGCGGATGACTTTTTCGCCTGGAGGCGAAGCGAGGCAGCACTTTGTTAGTTGGCGAGGCAGCGAAGAGACGCAGCAGGCTGCTTGTTTGTGAGACAGCCAACATGCACAGTGGTTAGCTATTGTGCGAGGCAGCGAATGAGGGCAGAGCAAATGGCTTTGTGCGTTCGCCGCCTCGCTGCCTAGCAAAGCGTCGTCTGCCTTGGGCGCCTAGCAAAGCTGCGCGTGCCGTCGCCGTCAAGCAAAGCGCCGTGTTCCTTCGGCGCCTAGCAAAGAAGTGCCTGCGTTGGGCGCCTCGCCGCATTGCAGCCTAGCAAAGCGCTGCGTGCCTTCGGCGGCTGGCAAAGCAGTGCGTGCCTTCGCCGCCTCACACACCGCGTTGTGCCTTCGGCGCCTGGCAAAGCAGCGCGTGCCTTCGCCGCCTGGCCTCCTAAGAAAGCGCTGCGTGCCTTCTCGCCCTCGCCGCCTAGCAAAGCGCCGTGTCCCTTCGCCGCCTACAAAGCGCCGTGTTCCTTCGGCGCCTAGCAAAGCAGCGCGTGCCTTCGCCGCCTAAGAAAGCGCTGCGTGCCTTTTCGCCCTCGCCGCCCAACAAAGCGCCCTGTCCCTTCACCGCCTCCCGAACCGCTTCGTCCCTTCGCCGCCTCGCCGCCTAGCAAAGCGCTGCTTGCCTTCGCCGCCTCACACACCGCTGCGTCCCTTCGCCGCCTCGCCGCTTAGCAAACGCCGTGGGAGCGCCGAAGGGACACGGCGCTTTTGTAGGCGCCGAAGGCACGTGGCGCTTTGCTAAGGCACGAGGCAGCGAAGGCACGCAGCCATTTGATCGTGCTCGACGGGCTCGGGGGCCTTGCTAGGCGGCGAGGCGGCGAAGGCACGCAGCGCTTTGCCAGGCGCCCAGGGACGCAGCGCTCGGCGAGGGCACGCAGTGCTTTGCCAGGCGCCGAAGGCACTCAGCGCTTTGCCAGGCGCCGAAGGCACGCAGCGCTCTAGCAGGCGGCGAGGGCACACAGTGCTTTGCTAGGCGGCGAGCGGACGTGCAGCTTTGCTAGGCAGCGAAGGCTGAGGACGCTTTGCTAGGCGCTGTGCTAGGCGGCCAAGGCACGAAGCGATTTGGGAGGCGGCGAAGGCACACGGCGCTTTGCTAGGCGGCGAGGGCGAGAAGGCACGCAGCGCTTTCTGAGGCGGCGAGGCGGCCAAGGCACGCGCTGCTTTGCTAGGCGCCGAAGGCACGCAGCGCTTCCTTCGTTTGCGAGGCAGCGAAGAGATGGAGCGCTTTGCTTGTTGGCCAGGCAGCGAAGAGGCGCCGTGCTTTGCTTTCTGCCACTCAGCGAATACACGCAGCGCTCTGCTTTTTGGCGAGGCAGTGAACAGATGCAGCGTTTAGTTTGCGAGGCGGCCAAGAGACGCGGCGCTTTGCATGCTGGCGAGGCGGCGAGCAGATCGAGTGCTTTGCTTGTTGGCGAGGCAGCGAAGAGATTCAGCAGTCTCCTTGTTTGTGACACAGCGACCATGCCCAGTGCTTGCTCTTTGTGCGAGGCAGCGAAGAGATGCAGCACTTTGCTTGTGCACCAGGTGGCGCAGTGGCATGGCGGATGACTTTTTCGCCTGGAGGCGAAGCGAGGCAGCACTTTCCTAGTTGGCGAGGCAGCGAAGAGACGCAGCAGGCTGCTTGTTTGTGAGACAGCCAACATGCAGAGTGGTTAGCTCTTGTGCGAGGCAGCGAATGAGGGCAGAGCAAATCGCTTTGTGCGTTCGCCGCCTCGCTGCCTAGCAAAGCGTCGTCTGCCTTGGGCGCCTAGCAAAGCTGCGCGTGCCGTCGCCGTCAAGCAAAGCGCCGTGTTCCTTGGGCGCCTAGCAAAGAAGTGCCTGCGTTGGGCGCCTCGCCGCATTGCAGCCTAGCAAAGCGCTGCGTGCCTTCGGCGGCTGGCAAAGCAGTGCGTGCCTTCGCCGCCTCACACACCGCGTTGTGCCTTCGGCGCCTGGCAAAGCAGCGCGTGCCTTCGCCGCCTGGCCTCCTAAGAAAGCGCTGCGTGCCTTCTCGCCCTCGCCGCCTAGCAAAGCGCCGTGTCCCTTCGCCGCCTACAAAGCGCCGTGTTCCTTCGGCGCCTAGCAAAGCAGCGCGTGCCTTCGCCGCCTAAGAAAGCGCTGCGTGCCTTTTCGCCCTCGCCGCCCAACAAAGCGCCCTGTCCCTTCACCGCCTCCCGAACCGCTTCGTCCCTTCGCCGCCTCGCCGCCTAGCAAAGCGCTGCTTGCCTTCGCCGCCTCACACACCGCTGCGTCCCTTCGCCGCCTCGCCGCTTAGCAAACGCCGTGGGAGCGCCGAAGGCACACGGCGCTTTTGTAGGCGCCGAAGGCACGTGGCGCTTTGCTAAGGCACGAGGCAGCGAAGGCACGCAGCCATTTGATCGTGCTCGACGGGCTAGGGCGCCTTGCTAGGCGGCGAGGCGGCGAAGGCACGCAGCGCTTTGCCAGGCGCCCAGGGACGCAGCGCTCGGCGAGGGCACGCAGTGCTTTGCCAGGCGCCGAAGGCACTCAGCGCTTTGCCAGGCGCCGAAGGCACGCAGCGCTCTAGCAGGCGGCGAGGGCACACAGTGCTTTGCTAGGCGGCGAGCGGACGTGCAGCTTTGCTAGGCAGCCAAGGCTGAGGACGCTTTGCTAGGCGCTTTGCTAGGCGGCCAAGGCACGAAGCGATTTGGGAGGCGGCGAAGGCACACGGCGCTTTGCTAGGCGGCGAGGGCGAGAAGGCACGCAGCGCTTTCTGAGGCGGCGAGGCGGCCAAGGCACGCGCTGCTTTGCTAGGCGCCGAAGGCACGCAGCGCTTCCTTCGTTTGCGAGGCAGCGAAGAGATGCAGCACTTTGCTTGTGCACCAGGTGGCGCAGTGGCATGGCGGATGACTTTTTCGCCTGGAGGCGAAGCGAGGCAGCACTTTGTTAGTTGGCGAGGCAGCGAAGAGACGCAGCAGGCTGCTTGTTTGTGAGACAGCCAACATGCACAGTGGTTAGCTCTTGTGCGAGGCAGCGAATGAGGGCAGAGCAAATGGCTTTGTGCGTTCGCCGCCTCGCTGCCTAGCAAAGCGTCGTCTGCCTTGGGCGCCTAGCAAAGCTGCGCGTGCCGTCGCCGTCAAGCAAAGCGCCGTGTTCCTTGGGCGCCTAGCAAAGAAGTGCCTGCGTTCGGCGCCTCGCCGCATTGCAGCCTAGCAAAGCGCTGCGTGCCTTCGGCGGCTGGCAAAGCAGTGCGTGCCTTCGCCGCCTCACACACCGCGTTGTGCCTTCGGCGCCTGGCAAAGCAGCGCGTGCCTTCGCCGCCTGGCCTCCTAAGAAAGCGCTGCGTGCCTTCTCGCCCTCGCCGCCTAGCAAAGCGCCGTGTCCCTTCGCCGCCTACAAAGCGCCGTGTTCCTTCGGCGCCTAGCAAAGCAGCGCGTGCCTTCGCCGCCTAAGAAAGCGCTGCGTGCCTTTTCGCCCTCGCCGCCCAACAAAGCGCCCTGTCCCTTCACCGCCTCCCGAACCGCTTCGTCCCTTCGCCGCCTCGCCGCCTAGCAAAGCGCTGCTTGCCTTCGCCGCCTCACACACCGCTGCGTCCCTTCGCCGCCTCGCCGCTTAGCAAACGCCGTGGGAGCGCCGAAGGCACACGGCGCTTTTGTAGGCGCCGAAGGCACGTGGCGCTTTGCTAAGGCACGAGGCAGCGAAGGCACGCAGCCATTTGATCGTGCTCGACGGGCTAGGGCGCCTTGCTAGGCGGCGAGGCGGCGAAGGCACGCAGCGCTTTGCCAGGCGCCCAGGGACGCAGCGCTCGGCGAGGGCACGCAGTGCTTTGCCAGGCGCCGAAGGCACTCAGCGCTTTGCCAGGCGCCGAAGGCACGCAGCGCTCTAGCAGGCGGCGAGGGCACACAGTGCTTTGCTAGGCGGCGAGCGGACGTGCAGCTTTGCTAGGCAGCCAAGGCTGAGGACGCTTTGCTAGGCGCTTTGCTAGGCGGCCAAGGCACGAAGCGATTTGGGAGGCGGCGAAGGCACACGGCGCTTTGCTAGGCGGCGAGGGCGAGAAGGCACGCAGCGCTTTCTGAGGTGGCGAGGCGGCCAAGGCACGCGCTGCTTTGCTAGGCGCCGAAGGCACGCAGCGCTTCCTTCGTTTGCGAGGCAGCGAAGAGATGGAGCGCTTTGCTTGTTGGCCAGGCAGTGAACAGGCGCCGTGCTTTGCTTTCTGCCACTCAGCGAATACACGCAGCGCTCTGCTTTTTGGCGAGGCAGTGAACAGATGCAGCGTTTAGTTTGCGAGGCGGCCAAGAGACGCGGCGCTTTGCATGCTGGCGAGGCGGCGAGCAGATCGAGTGCTTTGCTTGTTGGCGAGGCAGCGAAGAGATTCAGCAGTCTCCTTGTTTGTGACACAGCGACCATGCCCAGTGCTTGCTCTTTGTGCGAGGCAGCGAAGAGATGCAGCACTTTGCTTGTGCACCAGGTGGCGCAGTGGCATGGCGGATGACTTTTTCGCCTGGAGGCGAAGCGAGGCAGCACTTTGTTAGTTGGCGAGGCAGCGAAGAGACGCAGCAGGCTGCTTGTTTGTGAGACAGCCAACATGCAGAGTGGTTAGCTCTTGTGCGAGGCAGCGAATGAGGGCAGAGCAAATGGCTTTGTGCGTTCGCCGCCTCGCTGCCTAGCAAAGCGTCGTCTGCCTTGGGCGCCTAGCAAAGCTGCGCGTGCCGTCGCCGTCAAGCAAAGCGCCGTGTTCCTTGGGCGCCTAGCAAAGAAGTGCCTGCGTTGGGCGCCTCGCCGCATTGCAGCCTAGCAAAGCGCTGCGTGCCTTCGGCGGCTGGCAAAGCAGTGCGTGCCTTCGCCGCCTCACACACCGCGTTGTGCCTTCGGCGCCTGGCAAAGCAGCGCGTGCCTTCGCCGCCTGGCCTCCTAAGAAAGCGCTGCGTGCCTTCTCGCCCTCGCCGCCTAGCAAAGCGCCGTGTCCCTTCGCCGCCTACAAAGCGCCGTGTTCCTTCGGCGCCTAGCAAAGCAGCGCGTGCCTTCGCCGCCTAAGAAAGCGCTGCGTGCCTTTTCGCCCTCGCCGCCCAACAAAGCGCCCTGTCCCTTCACCGCCTCCCGAACCGCTTCGTCCCTTCGCCGCCTCGCCGCCTAGCAAAGCGCTGCTTGCCTTCGCCGCCTCACACACCGCTGCGTCCCTTCGCCGCCTCGCCGCTTAGCAAACGCCGTGGGAGCGCCGAAGGGACACGGCGCTTTTGTAGGCGCCGAAGGCACGTGGCGCTTTGCTAAGGCACGAGGCAGCGAAGGCACGCAGCCATTTGATCGTGCTCGACGGGCTAGGGCGCCTTGCTAGGCGGCGAGGCGGCGAAGGCACGCAGCGCTTTGCCAGGCGCCCAGGGACGCAGCGCTCGGCGAGGGCACGCAGTGCTTTGCCAGGCGCCGAAGGCACTCAGCGCTTTGCCAGGCGCCGAAGGCACGCAGCGCTCTAGCAGGCGGCGAGGGCACACAGTGCTTTGCTAGGCGGCGAGCGGACGTGCAGCTTTGCTAGGCAGCCAAGGCTGAGGACGCTTTGCTAGGCGCTTTGCTAGGCGGCCAAGGCACGAAGCGATTTGGGAGGCGGCGAAGGCACACGGCGCTTTGCTAGGCGGCGAGGGCGAGAAGGCACGCAGCGCTTTCTGAGGCGGCGAGGCGGCCAAGGCACGCGCTGCTTTGCTAGGCGCCGAAGGCACGCAGCGCTTCCTTCGTTTGCGAGGCAGCGAAGAGATGGAGCGCTTTGCTTGTTGGCCAGGCAGCGAACAGGCGCCGTGCTTTGCTTTCTGCCACTCAGCGAATACACGCAGCGCTCTGCTTTTTGGCGAGGCAGTGAACAGATGCAGCGTTTAGTTTGCGAGGCGGCCAAGAGACGCGGCGCTTTGCATGCTGGCGAGGCGGCGAGCAGATCGAGTGCTTTGCTTGTTGGCGAGGCAGCGAAGAGATGCAGCGGTTTGCTTGTTGGCGAGGCAGCGAAGAGATGCAGCAGTCTCCTTGTTTGTGACACAGCGACCATGCCCAGTGCTTGCTCTTTGTGCGAGGCAGCGAAGAGATGCAGCACTTTGCTTGTGCACCAGGTGGCGCAGTGGCATGGCGGATGACTTTTTCGCCTGGAGGCGAAGCGAGGCAGCACTTTGTTAGTTGGCGAGGCAGCGAAGAGACGCAGCAGGCTGCTTGTTTGTGAGACAGCCAACATGCACAGTGGTTAGCTCTTGTGCGAGGCAGCGAATGAGGGCAGAGCAAATCGCTTTGTGCGTTCGCCGCCTCGCTGCCTAGCAAAGCGTCGTCTGCCTTGGGCGCCTAGCAAAGCTGCGCGTGCCGTCGCCGTCAAGCAAAGCGCCGTGTTCCTTGGGCGCCTAGCAAAGAAGTGCCTGCGTTGGGCGCCTCGCCGCATTGCAGCCTAGCAAAGCGCTGCGTGCCTTCGGCGGCTGGCAAAGCAGTGCGTGCCTTCGCCGCCTCACACACCGCGTTGTGCCTTCGGCGCCTGGCAAAGCAGCGCGTGCCTTCGCCGCCTGGCCTCCTAAGAAAGCGCTGCGTGCCTTCTCGCCCTCGCCGCCTAGCAAAGCGCCGTGTCCCTTCGCCGCCTACAAAGCGCCGTGTTCCTTCGGCGCCTAGCAAAGCAGCGCGTGCCTTCGCCGCCTAAGAAAGCGCTGCGTGCCTTTTCGCCCTCGCCGCCCAACAAAGCGCCCTGTCCCTTCACCGCCTCCCGAACCGCTTCGTCCCTTCGCCGCCTCGCCGCCTAGCAAAGCGCTGCTTGCCTTCGCCGCCTCACACACCGCTGCGTCCCTTCGCCGCCTCGCCGCTTAGCAAACGCCGTGGGAGCGCCGAAGGGACACGGCGCTTTTGTAGGCGCCGAAGGCACGTGGCGCTTTGCTAAGGCACGAGGCAGTGAAGGCACGCAGCCATTTGATCGTGCTCGACGGGCTAGGGCGCCTTGCTAGGCGGCGAGGCGGCGAAGGCACGCAGCGCTTTGCCAGGCGCCCAGGGACGCAGCGCTCGGCGAGGGCACGCAGTGCTTTGCCAGGCGCCGAAGGCACTCAGCGCTTTGCCAGGCGCCGAAGGCACGCAGCGCTCTAGCAGGCGGCGAGGGCACACAGTGCTTTGCTAGGCGGCGAGAGGACGTGGAGCTTTGCTAGGCAGCGAAGGCTGAGGACGCTTTGCTAGGCGCTTTGCTAGGCGGCGAAGGCACGAAGAGATTTGGGAGGCGGCGAAGGCACACGGCGCTTTGCTAGGCGGCGAGGGCGAGAAGGCACGCAGCGCTTTCTGAGGCGGCGAGGCGGCCAAGGCACGCGCTGCTTTGCTAGGCGCCGAAGGCACGCAGCGCTTCCTTCGTTTGCGAGGCAGCGAAGAGATGGAGCGCTTTGCTTGTTGGCCAGGCAGCGAACAGGCGCCGTGCTTTGCTTTCTGCCACTCAGCGAATACACGCAGCGCTCTGCTTTTTGGCGAGGCAGTGAACAGATGCAGCGTTTAGTTTGCGAGGCGGCCAAGAGACGCGGCGCTTTGCATGCTGGCGAGGCGGCGAGCAGATCGAGTGCTTTGCTTGTTGGCGAGGCAGCGAAGAGATGCAGCGGTTTGCTTGTTGGCGAGGCAGCGAAGAGATTCAGCAGTCTCCTTGTTTGTGACACAGTGACCATGCCCAGTGCTTGCTCTTTGTGCGAGGCAGCGAAGAGATGCAGCACTTTGCTTGTGCACCAGGTGGCGCAGTGGCATGGCGGATGACTTTTTCGCCTGGAGGCGAAGCGAGGCAGCACTTTGTTAGTTGGTGAGGCAGCGAAGAGACGCAGCAGGCTGCTTGTTTGTGAGACAGCCAACATGCACAGTGGTTAGCTCTTGTGCGAGGCAGCGAATGAGGGCAGAGCAAATGGCTTTGTGCGTTCGCCGCCTCGCTGCCTAGCAAAGCGTCGTCTGCCTTGGGCGCCTAGCAAAGCTGCGCGTGCCGTCGCCGTCAAGCAAAGCGCCGTGTTCCTTGGGCGCCTAGCAAAGAAGTGCCTGCGTTGGGCGCCTCGCCGCATTGCAGCCTAGCAAAGCGCTGCGTGCCTTCGGCGGCTGGCAAAGCAGTGCGTGCCTTCGCCGCCTCACACACCGCGTTGTGCCTTCGGCGCCTGGCAAAGCAGCGCGTGCCTTCGCCGCCTGGCCTCCTAAGAAAGCGCTGCGTGCCTTCTCGCCCTCGCCGCCTAGCAAAGCGCCGTGTCCCTTCGCCGCCTACAAAGCGCCGTGTTCCTTCGGCGCCTAGCAAAGCAGCGCGTGCCTTCGCCGCCTAAGAAAGCGCTGCGTGCCTTTTCGCCCTCGCCGCCCAACAAAGCGCCCTGTCCCTTCACCGCCTCCCGAACCGCTTCGTCCCTTCGCCGCCTCGCCGCCTAGCAAAGCGCTGCTTGCCTTCGCCGCCTCACACACCGCTGCGTCCCTTCGCCGCCTCGCCGCTTAGCAAACGCCGTGGGAGCGCCGAAGGGACACGGCGCTTTTGTAGGCGCCGAAGGCACGTGGCGCTTTGCTAAGGCACGAGGCAGTGAAGGCACGCAGCCATTTGATCGTGCTCGACGGGCTAGGGCGCCTTGCTAGGCGGCGAGGCGGCGAAGGCACGCAGCGCTTTGCCAGGCGCCCAGGGACGCAGCGCTCGGCGAGGGCACGCAGTGCTTTGCCAGGCGCCGAAGGCACTCAGCGCTTTGCCAGGCGCCGAAGGCACGCAGCGCTCTAGCAGGCGGCGAGGGCACACAGTGCTTTGCTAGGCGGCGAGAGGACGTGGAGCTTTGCTAGGCAGCGAAGGCTGAGGACGCTTTGCTAGGCGCTTTGCTAGGCGGCGAAGGCACGAAGAGATTTGGGAGGCGGCGAAGGCACACGGCGCTTTGCTAGGCGGCGAGGGCGAGAAGGCACGCAGCGCTTTCTGAGGCGGCGAGGCGGCCAAGGCACGCGCTGCTTTGCTAGGCGCCGAAGGCACGCAGCGCTTCCTTCGTTTGCGAGGCAGCGAAGAGATGGAGCGCTTTGCTTCTTGGCCAGGCAGCGAACAGGCGCCGTGCTTTGCTTTCTGCCACTCAGCGAATACACGCAGCGCTCTGCTTTTTGGCGAGGCAGTGAACAGATGCAGCGTTTAGTTTGCGAGGCGGCCAAGAGACGCGGCGCTTTGCATGCTGGCGAGGCGGCGAGCAGATCGAGTGCTTTGCTTGTTGGCGAGGCAGCGAAGAGATGCAGCGGTTTGCTTGTTGGCGAGGCAGCGAAGAGATTCAGCAGTCTCCTTGTTTGTGACACAGTGACCATGCCCAGTGCTTGCTCTTTGTGCGAGGCAGCGAAGAGATGCAGCACTTTGCTTGTGCACCAGGTGGCGCAGTGGCATGGCGGATGACTTTTTCGCCTGGAGGCGAAGCGAGGCAGCACTTTGTTAGTTGGCGAGGCAGCGAAGAGACGCAGCAGGCTGCTTGTTTGTGAGACAGCCAACATGCACAGTGGTTAGCTCTTGTGCGAGGCAGCGAATGAGGGCAGAGCAAATGGCTTTGTGCGTTCGCCGCCTCGCTGCCTAGCAAAGCGTCGTCTGCCTTGGGCGCCTAGCAAAGCTGCGCGTGCCGTCGCCGTCAAGCAAAGCGCCGTGTTCCTTGGGCGCCTAGCAAAGAAGTGCCTGCGTTGGGCGCCTCGCCGCATTGCAGCCTAGCAAAGCGCTGCGTGCCTTCGGCGGCTGGCAAAGCAGTGCGTGCCTTCGCCGCCTCACACACCGCGTTGTGCCTTCGGCGCCTGGCAAAGCAGCGCGTGCCTTCGCCGCCTGGCCTCCTAAGAAAGCGCTGCGTGCCTTCTCGCCCTCGCCGCCTAGCAAAGCGCCGTGTCCCTTCGCCGCCTACAAAGCGCCGTGTTCCTTCGGCGCCTAGCAAAGCAGCGCGTGCCTTCGCCGCCTAAGAAAGCGCTGCGTGCCTTTTCGCCCTCGCCGCCCAACAAAGCGCCCTGTCCCTTCACCGCCTCCCGAACCGCTTCGTCCCTTCGCCGCCTCGCCGCCTAGCAAAGCGCTGCTTGCCTTCGCCGCCTCACACACCGCTGCGTCCCTTCGCCGCCTCGCCGCTTAGCAAACGCCGTGGGAGCGCCGAAGGGACACGGCGCTTTTGTAGGCGCCGAAGGCACGTGGCGCTTTGCTAAGGCACGAGGCAGTGAAGGCACGCAGCCATTTGATCGTGCTCGACGGGCTAGGGCGCCTTGCTAGGCGGCGAGGCGGCGAAGGCACGCAGCGCTTTGCCAGGCGCCCAGGGACGCAGCGCTCGGCGAGGGCACGCAGTGCTTTGCCAGGCGCCGAAGGCACTCAGCGCTTTGCCAGGCGCCGAAGGCACGCAGCGCTCTAGCAGGCGGCGAGGGCACACAGTGCTTTGCTAGGCGGCGAGAGGACGTGGAGCTTTGCTAGGCAGCGAAGGCTGAGGACGCTTTGCTAGGCGCTTTGCTAGGCGGCGAAGGCACGAAGAGATTTGGGAGGCGGCGAAGGCACACGGCGCTTTGCTAGGCGGCGAGGGCGAGAAGGCACGCAGCGCTTTCTGAGGCGGCGAGGCGGCCAAGGCACGCGCTGCTTTGCTAGGCGCCGAAGGCACGCAGCGCTTCCTTCGTTTGCGAGGCAGCGAAGAGATGGAGCGCTTTGCTTGTTGGCCAGGCAGCGAACAGGCGCCGTGCTTTGCTTTCTGCCACTCAGCGAATACACGCAGCGCTCTGCTTTTTGGCGAGGCAGTGAACAGATGCAGCGTTTAGTTTGCGAGGCGGCCAAGAGACGCGGCGCTTTGCATGCTGGCGAGGCGGCGAGCAGATCGAGTGCTTTGCTTGTTGGCGAGGCAGCGAAGAGATGCAGCGGTTTGCTTGTTGGCGAGGCAGCGAAGAGATTCAGCAGTCTCCTTGTTTGTGACACAGTGACCATGCCCAGTGCTTGCTCTTTGTGCGAGGCAGCGAAGAGATGCAGCACTTTGCTTGTGCACCAGGTGGCGCAGTGGCATGGCGGATGACTTTTTCGCCTGGAGGCGAAGCGAGGCAGCACTTTGTTAGTTGGCGAGGCAGCGAAGAGACGCAGCAGGCTGCTTGTTTGTGAGACAGCCAACATGCACAGTGGTTAGCTCTTGTGCGAGGCAGCGAATGAGGGCAGAGCAAATGGCTTTGTGCGTTCGCCGCCTCGCTGCCTAGCAAAGCGTCGTCTGCCTTGGGCGCCTAGCAAAGCTGCGCGTGCCGTCGCCGTCAAGCAAAGCGCCGTGTTCCTTGGGCGCCTAGCAAAGAAGTGCCTGCGTTCGGCGCCTCGCCGCATTGCAGCCTAGCAAAGCGCTGCGTGCCTTCGGCGGCTGGCAAAGCAGTGCGTGCCTTCGCCGCCTCACACACCGCGTTGTGCCTTCGGCGCCTGGCAAAGCAGCGCGTGCCTTCGCCGCCTGGCCTCCTAAGAAAGCGCTGCGTGCCTTCTCGCCCTCGCCGCCTAGCAAAGCGCCGTGTCCCTTCGCCGCCTACAAAGCGCCGTGTTCCTTCGGCGCCTAGCAAAGCAGCGCGTGCCTTCGCCGCCTAAGAAAGCGCTGCGTGCCTTTTCGCCCTCGCCGCCCAACAAAGCGCCCTGTCCCTTCACCGCCTCCCGAACCGCTTCGTCCCTTCGCCGCCTCGCCGCCTAGCAAAGCGCTGCTTGCCTTCGCCGCCTCACACACCGCTGCGTCCCTTCGCCGCCTCGCCGCTTAGCAAACGCCGTGGGAGCGCCGAAGGCACACGGCGCTTTTGTAGGCGCCGAAGGCACGTGGCGCTTTGCTAAGGCACGAGGCAGCGAAGGCACGCAGCCATTTGATCGTGCTCGACGGGCTAGGGCGCCTTGCTAGGCGGCGAGGCGGCGAAGGCACGCAGCGCTTTGCCAGGCGCCCAGGGACGCAGCGCTCGGCGAGGGCACGCAGTGCTTTGCCAGGCGCCGAAGGCACTCAGCGCTTTGCCAGGCGCCGAAGGCACGCAGCGCTCTAGCAGGCGGCGAGGGCACACAGTGCTTTGCTAGGCGGCGAGAGGACGTGGAGCTTTGCTAGGCAGCGAAGGCTGAGGACGCTTTGCTAGGCGCTTTGCTAGGCGGCGAAGGCACGAAGAGATTTGGGAGGCGGCGAAGGCACACGGCGCTTTGCTAGGCGGCGAGGGCGAGAAGGCACGCAGCGCTTTCTGAGGCGGCGAGGCGGCCAAGGCACGCGCTGCTTTGCTAGGCGCCGAAGGCACGCAGCGCTTCCTTCGTTTGCGAGGCAGCGAAGAGATGGAGCGCTTTGCTTCTTGGCCAGGCAGCGAACAGGCGCCGTGCTTTGCTTTCTGCCACTCAGCGAATACACGCAGCGCTCTGCTTTTTGGCGAGGCAGTGAACAGATGCAGCGTTTAGTTTGCGAGGCGGCCAAGAGACGCGGCGCTTTGCATGCTGGCGAGGCGGCGAGCAGATCGAGTGCTTTGCTTGTTGGCGAGGCAGCGAAGAGATGCAGCGGTTTGCTTGTTGGCGAGGCAGCGAAGAGATTCAGCAGTCTCCTTGTTTGTGACACAGTGACCATGCCCAGTGCTTGCTCTTTGTGCGAGGCAGCGAAGAGATGCAGCACTTTGCTTGTGCACCAGGTGGCGCAGTGGCATGGCGGATGACTTTTTCGCCTGGAGGCGAAGCGAGGCAGCACTTTGTTAGTTGGCGAGGCAGCGAAGAGACGCAGCAGGCTGCTTGTTTGTGAGACAGCCAACATGCACAGTGGTTAGCTCTTGTGCGAGGCAGCGAATGAGGGCAGAGCAAATGGCTTTGTGCGTTCGCCGCCTCGCTGCCTAGCAAAGCGTCGTCTGCCTTGGGCGCCTAGCAAAGCTGCGCGTGCCGTCGCCGTCAAGCAAAGCGCCGTGTTCCTTGGGCGCCTAGCAAAGAAGTGCCTGCGTTGGGCGCCTCGCCGCATTGCAGCCTAGCAAAGCGCTGCGTGCCTTCGGCGGCTGGCAAAGCAGTGCGTGCCTTCGCCGCCTCACACACCGCGTTGTGCCTTCGGCGCCTGGCAAAGCAGCGCGTGCCTTCGCCGCCTGGCCTCCTAAGAAAGCGCTGCGTGCCTTCTCGCCCTCGCCGCCTAGCAAAGCGCCGTGTCCCTTCGCCGCCTACAAAGCGCCGTGTTCCTTCGGCGCCTAGCAAAGCAGCGCGTGCCTTCGCCGCCTAAGAAAGCGCTGCGTGCCTTTTCGCCCTCGCCGCCCAACAAAGCGCCCTGTCCCTTCACCGCCTCCCGAACCGCTTCGTCCCTTCGCCGCCTCGCCGCCTAGCAAAGCGCTGCTTGCCTTCGCCGCCTCACACACCGCTGCGTCCCTTCGCCGCCTCGCCGCTTAGCAAACGCCGTGGGAGCGCCGAAGGGACACGGCGCTTTTGTAGGCGCCGAAGGCACGTGGCGCTTTGCTAAGGCACGAGGCAGTGAAGGCACGCAGCCATTTGATCGTGCTCGACGGGCTAGGGCGCCTTGCTAGGCGGCGAGGCGGCGAAGGCACGCAGCGCTTTGCCAGGCGCCCAGGGACGCAGCGCTCGGCGAGGGCACGCAGTGCTTTGCCAGGCGCCGAAGGCACTCAGCGCTTTGCCAGGCGCCGAAGGCACGCAGCGCTCTAGCAGGCGGCGAGGGCACACAGTGCTTTGCTAGGCGGCGAGAGGACGTGGAGCTTTGCTAGGCAGCGAAGGCTGAGGACGCTTTGCTAGGCGCTTTGCTAGGCGGCGAAGGCACGAAGAGATTTGGGAGGCGGCGAAGGCACACGGCGCTTTGCTAGGCGGCGAGGGCGAGAAGGCACGCAGCGCTTTCTGAGGCGGCGAGGCGGCCAAGGCACGCGCTGCTTTGCTAGGCGCCGAAGGCACGCAGCGCTTCCTTCGTTTGCGAGGCAGCGAAGAGATGGAGCGCTTTGCTTGTTGGCCAGGCAGCGAACAGGCGCCGTGCTTTGCTTTCTGCCACTCAGCGAATACACGCAGCGCTCTGCTTTTTGGCGAGGCAGTGAACAGATGCAGCGTTTAGTTTGCGAGGCGGCCAAGAGACGCGGCGCTTTGCATGCTGGCGAGGCGGCGAGCAGATCGAGTGCTTTGCTTGTTGGCGAGGCAGCGAAGAGATGCAGCGGTTTGCTTGTTGGCGAGGCAGCGAAGAGATTCAGCAGTCTCCTTGTTTGTGACACAGTGACCATGCCCAGTGCTTGCTCTTTGTGCGAGGCAGCGAAGAGATGCAGCACTTTGCTTGTGCACCAGGTGGCGCAGTGGCATGGCGGATGACTTTTTCGCCTGGAGGCGAAGCGAGGCAGCACTTTGTTAGTTGGCGAGGCAGCGAAGAGACGCAGCAGGCTGCTTGTTTGTGAGACAGCCAACATGCACAGTGGTTAGCTCTTGTGCGAGGCAGCGAATGAGGGCAGAGCAAATGGCTTTGTGCGTTCGCCGCCTCGCTGCCTAGCAAAGCGTCGTCTGCCTTGGGCGCCTAGCAAAGCTGCGCGTGCCGTCGCCGTCAAGCAAAGCGCCGTGTTCCTTGGGCGCCTAGCAAAGAAGTGCCTGCGTTCGGCGCCTCGCCGCATTGCAGCCTAGCAAAGCGCTGCGTGCCTTCGGCGGCTGGCAAAGCAGTGCGTGCCTTCGCCGCCTCACACACCGCGTTGTGCCTTCGGCGCCTGGCAAAGCAGCGCGTGCCTTCGCCGCCTGGCCTCCTAAGAAAGCGCTGCGTGCCTTCTCGCCCTCGCCGCCTAGCAAAGCGCCGTGTCCCTTCGCCGCCTACAAAGCGCCGTGTTCCTTCGGCGCCTAGCAAAGCAGCGCGTGCCTTCGCCGCCTAAGAAAGCGCTGCGTGCCTTTTCGCCCTCGCCGCCCAACAAAGCGCCCTGTCCCTTCACCGCCTCCCGAACCGCTTCGTCCCTTCGCCGCCTCGCCGCCTAGCAAAGCGCTGCTTGCCTTCGCCGCCTCACACACCGCTGCGTCCCTTCGCCGCCTCGCCGCTTAGCAAACGCCGTGGGAGCGCCGAAGGCACACGGCGCTTTTGTAGGCGCCGAAGGCACGTGGCGCTTTGCTAAGGCACGAGGCAGCGAAGGCACGCAGCCATTTGATCGTGCTCGACGGGCTAGGGCGCCTTGCTAGGCGGCGAAGGCACGCAGCGCTTTGCCAGGCGCCCAGGGACGCAGCGCTCGGCGAGGGCACGCAGTGCTTTGCCAGGCGCCGAAGGCACGCAGCGCTCTAGCAGGCGGCGAGGGCACACAGTGCTTTGCTAGGCGGCGAGCGGACGTGGAGCTTTGCTAGGCAGCCAAGGCTGAGGACGCTTTGCTAGGCGCTTTGCTAGGCGGCCAAGGCACGAAGCGATTTGGGAGGCGGCGAAGGCACACGGCGCTTTGCTAGGCGGCGAGGGCGAGAAGGCACGCAGCGCTTTCTGAGGCGGCGAGGCGGCCAAGGCACGCGCTGCTTTGCTAGGCGCCGAAGGCACGCAGCTCTTCCTTCGTTTGCGAGGCAGCGAAGAGATGGAGCGCTTTGCTTCTTGGCCAGGCAGCGAACAGGCGCCGTGCTTTGCTTTCTGCCACTCAGCGAATACACGCAGCGCTCTGCTTTTTGGCGAGGCAGTGAACAGATGCAGCGTTTAGTTTGCGAGGCGGCCAAGAGACGCGGCGCTTTGCATGCTGGCGAGGCGGCGAGCAGATCGAGTGCTTTGCTTGTTGGCGAGGCAGCGAAGAGATGCAGCGGTTTGCTTGTTGGCGAGGCAGCGAAGAGATTCAGCAGTCTCCTTGTTTGTGACACAGTGACCATGCCCAGTGCTTGCTCTTTGTGCGAGGCAGCGAAGAGATGCAGCACTTTGCTTGTGCACCAGGTGGCGCAGTGGCATGGCGGATGACTTTTTCGCCTGGAGGCGAAGCGAGGCAGCACTTTGTTAGTTGGCGAGGCAGCGAAGAGACGCAGCAGGCTGCTTGTTTGTGAGACAGCCAACATGCACAGTGGTTAGCTCTTGTGCGAGGCAGCGAATGAGGGCAGAGCAAATGGCTTTGTGCGTTCGCCGCCTCGCTGCCTAGCAAAGCGTCGTCTGCCTTGGGCGCCTAGCAAAGCTGCGCGTGCCGTCGCCGTCAAGCAAAGCGCCGTGTTCCTTGGGCGCCTAGCAAAGAAGTGCCTGCGTTGGGCGCCTCGCCGCATTGCAGCCTAGCAAAGCGCTGCGTGCCTTCGGCGGCTGGCAAAGCAGTGCGTGCCTTCGCCGCCTCACACACCGCGTTGTGCCTTCGGCGCCTGGCAAAGCAGCGCGTGCCTTCGCCGCCTGGCCTCCTAAGAAAGCGCTGCGTGCCTTCTCGCCCTCGCCGCCTAGCAAAGCGCCGTGTCCCTTCGCCGCCTACAAAGCGCCGTGTTCCTTCGGCGCCTAGCAAAGCAGCGCGTGCCTTCGCCGCCTAAGAAAGCGCTGCGTGCCTTTTCGCCCTCGCCGCCCAACAAAGCGCCCTGTCCCTTCACCGCCTCCCGAACCGCTTCGTCCCTTCGCCGCCTCGCCGCCTAGCAAAGCGCTGCTTGCCTTCGCCGCCTCACACACCGCTGCGTCCCTTCGCCGCCTCGCCGCTTAGCAAACGCCGTGGGAGCGCCGAAGGCACACGGCGCTTTTGTAGGCGCCGAAGGCACGTGGCGCTTTGCTAAGGCACGAGGCAGCGAAGGCACGCAGCCATTTGATCGTGCTCGACGGGCTAGGGCGCCTTGCTAGGCGGCGAAGGCACGCAGCGCTTTGCCAGGCGCCCAGGGACGCAGCGCTCGGCGAGGGCACGCAGTGCTTTGCCAGGCGCCGAAGGCACGCAGCGCTCTAGCAGGCGGCGAGGGCACACAGTGCTTTGCTAGGCGGCGAGCGGACGTGGAGCTTTGCTAGGCAGCCAAGGCTGAGGACGCTTTGCTAGGCGCTTTGCTAGGCGGCCAAGGCACGAAGCGATTTGGGAGGCGGCGAAGGCACACGGCGCTTTGCTAGGCGGCGAGGGCGAGAAGGCACGCAGCGCTTTCTGAGGCGGCGAGGCGGCCAAGGCACGCGCTGCTTTGCTAGGCGCCGAAGGCACGCAGCTCTTCCTTCGTTTGCGAGGCAGCGAAGAGATGGAGCGCTTTGCTTCTTGGCCAGGCAGCGAACAGGCGCCGTGCTTTGCTTTCTGCCACTCAGCGAATACACGCAGCGCTCTGCTTTTTGGCGAGGCAGTGAACAGATGCAGCGTTTAGTTTGCGAGGCGGCCAAGAGACGCGGCGCTTTGCATGCTGGCGAGGCGGCGAGCAGATCGAGTGCTTTGCTTGTTGGCGAGGCAGCGAAGAGATGCAGCAGTCTCCTTGTTTGTGACACAGCGACCATGCCCAGTGCTTGCTCTTTGTGCGAGGCAGCGAAGAGATGCAGCACTTTGCTTGTGCACCAGGTGGCGCAGTGGCATGGCGGATGACTTTTTCGCCTGGAGGCGAAGCGAGGCAGCACTTTGTTAGTTGGCGAGGCAGCGAAGAGACGCAGCAGGCTGCTTGTTTGTGAGACAGCCAACATGCACAGTGGTTAGCTCTTGTGCGAGGCAGCGAATGAGGGCAGAGCAAATGGCTTTGTGCGTTCGCCGCCTCGCTGCCTAGCAAAGCGTCGTCTGCCTTGGGCGCCTAGCAAAGCTGCGCGTGCCGTCGCCGTCAAGCAAAGCGCCGTGTTCCTTGGGCGCCTAGCAAAGAAGTGCCTGCGTTGGGCGCCTCGCCGCATTGCAGCCTAGCAAAGCGCTGCGTGCCTTCGGCGGCTGGCAAAGCAGTGCGTGCCTTCGCCGCCTCACACACCGCGTTGTGCCTTCGGCGCCTGGCAAAGCAGCGCGTGCCTTCGCCGCCTGGCCTCCTAAGAAAGCGCTGCGTGCCTTCTCGCCCTCGCCGCCTAGCAAAGCGCCGTGTCCCTTCGCCGCCTACAAAGCGCCGTGTTCCTTCGGCGCCTAGCAAAGCAGCGCGTGCCTTCGCCGCCTAAGAAAGCGCTGCGTGCCTTTTCGCCCTCGCCGCCCAACAAAGCGCCCTGTCCCTTCACCGCCTCCCGAACCGCTTCGTCCCTTCGCCGCCTCGCCGCCTAGCAAAGCGCTGCTTGCCTTCGCCGCCTCACACACCGCTGCGTCCCTTCGCCGCCTCGCCGCTTAGCAAACGCCGTGGGAGCGCCGAAGGCACACGGCGCTTTTGTAGGCGCCGAAGGCACGTGGCGCTTTGCTAAGGCACGAGGCAGCGAAGGCACGCAGCCATTTGATCGTGCTCGACGGGCTAGGGCGCCTTGCTAGGCGGCGAGGCGGCGAAGGCACGCAGCGCTTTGCCAGGCGCCCAGGGACGCAGCGCTCGGCGAGGGCACGCAGTGCTTTGCCAGGCGCCGAAGGCACTCAGCGCTTTGCCAGGCGCCGAAGGCACGCAGCGCTCTAGCAGGCGGCGAGGGCACACAGTGCTTTGCTAGGCGGCGAGCGGACGTGCAGCTTTGCTAGGCAGCGAAGGCTGAGGACGCTTTGCTAGGCGCTTTGCTAGGCGGCCAAGGCACGAAGCGATTTGGGAGGCGGCGAAGGCACACGGCGCTTTGCTAGGCGGCGAGGGCGAAAAGGCACGCAGCGCTTTCTTAGGCGGCCAAGGCACGCGCTGCTTTGCTAGGCGCCGAAGGCACGCAGCGCTTCCTTCGTTTGCGAGGCAGCGAAGAGATGGAGCGCTTTGCTTGTTGGCCAGGCAGCGAACAGGCGCCGTGCTTTGCTTTCTGCCACTCAGCGAATACACGCAGCGCTCTGCTTTTTGGCGAGGCAGTGAACAGATGCAGCGTTTAGTTTGCGAGGCGGCCAAGAGACGCGGCGCTTTGCATGCTGGCGAGGCGGCGAGCAGATCGAGTGCTTTGCTTGTTGGCGAGGCAGCGAAGAGATTCAGCAGTCTCCTTGTTTGTGACACAGCGACCATGCACAGTGCTTGCTCTTTGTGCGAGGCAGCGAAGAGATGCAGCACTTTGCTTGTGCACCAGGTGGCGCAGTGGCATGGCGGATGACTTTTTCGCCTGGAGGCGAAGCGAGGCAGCACTTTGTTAGTTGGCGAGGCAGCGAAGAGACGCAGCAGGCTGCTTGTTTGTGAGACAGCCAACATGCACAGTGGTTAGCTCTTGTGCGAGGCAGCGAATCACCGCCGAGCAAATGGCTTTGTGCGTTCGCCGCCTCGCTGCCTAGCAAAGCGTCGTCTGCCTTGGGCGCCTAGCAAAGCTGCGCGTGCCGTCGCCGTCAAGCAAAGCGCCGTGTTCCTTGGGCGCCTAGCAAAGAAGTGCCTGCGTTGGGCGCCTCGCCGCATTGCAGCCTAGCAAAGCGCTGCGTGCCTTCGGCGGCTGGCAAAGCAGCGCGTGCCTTCGCCACCTGGCCTCCTAAGAAAGCGCTGCGTGCCTTCTCGCCCTCGCTGCCTAGCAAAGCGCCGTGTCCCTTCGCCGCCTACAAAGCGCCGTGTTCCTTCGGCGCCTAGCAAAGCAGCGCGTGCCTTCGCCGCCTAAGAAAGCGCTGCGTGCCTTTTCGCCCTCGCCGCCCAACAAAGCGCCCTGTCCCTTCACCGCCTCCCGAACCGCTTCGTCCCTTCGCCGCCTCGCCGCCTAGCAAAGCGCTGCTTGCCTTCGCCGCCTCACACACCGCTGCGTCCCTTCGCCGCCTCGCCGCTTAGCAAACGCCGTGGGAGCGCCGAAGGCACACGGCGCTTTTGTAGGCGCCGAAGGCACGTGGCGCTTTGCTAAGGCACGAGGCAGCGAAGGCACGCAGCCATTTGATCGTGCTCGACGGGCTAGGGCGCCTTGCTAGGCGGCGAGGCGGCGAAGGCACGCAGCGCTTTGCCAGGCGCCCAGGGACGCAGCGCTCGGCGAGGGCACGCAGTGCTTTGCCAGGCGCCGAAGGCACTCAGCGCTTTGCCAGGCGCCGAAGGCACGCAGCGCTCTAGCAGGCGGCGAGGGCACACAGTGCTTTGCTAGGCGGCGAGCGGACGTGGAGCTTTGCTAGGCAGCGAAGGCTGAGGACGCTTTGCTAGGCGCTTTGCTAGGCGGCCAAGGCACGAAGCGATTGGGGAGGCGGCGAAGGCACACGGCGCTTTGCTAGGCGGCGAGGGCGAGAAGGCACGCAGCGCTTTCTGAGGCGGCGAGGCGGCCAAGGCACGCGCTGCTTTGCTAGGCGCCGAAGGCACGCAGCGCTTCCTTCGTTTGCGAGGCAGCGAAGAGATGGAGCGCTTTGCTTCTTGGCCAGGCAGCGAACAGGCGCCGTGCTTTGCTTTCTGCCACTCAGCGAATAGACGCAGCGCTCTGCTTTTTGGCGAGGCAGTGAACAGATGCAGCGTTTAGTTTGCGAGGCGGCCAAGAGACGCGGCGCTTTGCATGCTGGCGAGGCGGCGAGCAGATCGAGTGCTTTGCTTGTTGGCGAGGCAGCGAAGAGATGCAGCGGTTTGCTTGTTGGCGAGGCAGCGAAGAGATTCAGCAGTCTCCTTGTTTGTGACACAGCGACCATGCCCAGTGCTTGCTCTTTGTGCGAGGCAGCGAAGAGATGCAGCACTTTGCTTTTGCACCAGGTGGCGCAGTGGCATGGCGGATGACTTTTTCGCCTGGAGGCGAAGCGAGGCAGCACTTTGTTAGTTGGCGAGGCAGCGAAGAGACGCAGCAGGCTGCTTGTTTGTGAGACAGCCAACATGCACAGTGGTTAGCTCTTGTGCGAGGCAGCGAATGAGGGCAGAGCAAATGGCTTTGTGCGTTCGCCGCCTCGCTGCCTAGCAAAGCGTCGTCTGCCTTGGGCGCCTAGCAAAGCTGCGCGTGCCGTCGCCGTCAAGCAAAGCGCCGTGTTCCTTGGGCGCCTAGCAAAGAAGTGCCTGCGTTGGGCGCCTCGCCGCATTGCAGCCTAGCAAAGCGCTGCGTGCCTTCGGCGGCTGGCAAAGCAGTGCGTGCCTTCGCCGCCTCACACACCGCGTTGTGCCTTCGGCGCCTGGCAAAGCAGCGCGTGCCTTCGCCGCCTGGCCTCCTAAGAAAGCGCTGCGTGCCTTCTCGCCCTCGCCGCCTAGCAAAGCGCCGTGTCCCGTCGCCGCCTACAAAGCGCCGTGTTCCTTCGGCGCCTAGCAAAGCAGCGCGTGCCTTCGCCGCCTAAGAAAGCGCTGCGTGCCTTTTCGCCCTCGCCGCCCAACAAAGCGCCCTGTCCCTTCACCGCCTCCCCAACCGCTTCGTCCCTTCGCCGCCTCGCCGCCTAGCAAAGCGCTGCTTGCCTTCGCCGCCTCACACACCGCTGCGTCCCTTCGCCGCCTCGCCGCTTAGCAAACGCCGTGGGAGCGCCGAAGGGACACGGCGCTTTTGTAGGCGCCGAAGGCACGTGGCGCTTTGCTAAGGCACGAGGCAGCGAAGGCACGCAGCCATTTGATCGTGGTGGACGGGCTAGGGCGCCTTGCTAGGCGGCGAGGCGGCGAAGGCACGCAGCGCTTTGCCAGGCGCCCAGGGACGCAGCGCTCGGCGAGGGCACGCAGTGCTTTGCCAGGCGCCGAAGGCACTCAGCGCTTTGCCAGGCGCCGAAGGCACGCAGCGCTCTAGCAGGCGGCGAGGGCACACAGTGCTTTGCTAGGCGGCGAGCGGACGTGGAGCTTTGCTAGGCAGCGAAGGCTGAGGACGCTTTGCTAGGCGCTTTGCTAGGCGGCCAAGGCACGAAGCGATTTGGGAGGCGGCGAAGGCACACGGCGCTTTGCTAGGCGGCGAGGGCGAGAAGGCACGCAGCGCTTTCTGAGGCGGCGAGGCGGCCAAGGCACGCGCTGCTTTGCTAGGCGCCGAAGGCACGCAGCGCTTCCTTCGTTTGCGAGGCAGCGAAGAGATGGAGCGCTTTGCTTGTTGGCCAGGCAGCGAACAGGCGCCGTGCTTTGCTTTCTGCCACTCAGCGAATACACGCAGCGCTCTGCTTTTTGGCGAGGCAGTGAACAGATGCAGCGTTTAGTTTGCGAGGCGGCCAAGAGACGCGGCGCTTTGCATGCTGGCGAGGCGGCGAGCAGATCGAGTGCTTTGCTTGTTGGCGAGGCAGCGAAGAGATGCAGCAGTCTCCTTGTTTGTGACACAGCGACCATGCACAGTGCTTGCTCTTTGTGCGAGGCAGCGAAGAGATGCAGCACTTTGCTTGTGCACCAGGTGGCGCAGTGGCATGGCGGATGACTTTTTCGCCTGGAGGCGAAGCGAGGCAGCACTTTGTTAGTTGGCGAGGCAGCGAAGAGACGCAGCAGGCTGCTTGTTTGTGAGACAGCCAACATGCACAGTGGTTAGCTCTTGTGCGAGGCAGCGAATGAGGGCAGAGCAAATGGCTTTGTGCGTTCGCCGCCTCGCTGCCTAGCAAAGCGTCGTCTGCCTTGGGCGCCTAGCAAAGCTGCGCGTGCCGTCGCCGTCAAGCAAAGCGCCGTGTTCCTTGGGCGCCTAGCAAAGAAGTGCCTGCGTTGGGCGCCTCGCCGCATTGCAGCCTAGCAAAGCGCTGCGTGCCTTCGGCGGTTGGCAAAGCAGTGCGTGCCTTCGCCGCCTCACACACCGCGTTGTGCCTTCGGCGCCTGGCAAAGCAGCGCGTGCCTTCGCCGCCTGGCCTCCTAAGAAAGCGCTGCGTGCCTTCTCGCCCTCGCCGCCTAGCAAAGCGCCGTGTCCCGTCGCCGCCTACAAAGCGCCGTGTTCCTTCGGCGCCTAGCAAAGCAGCGCGTGCCTTCGCCGCCTAAGAAAGCGCTGCGTGCCTTTTCGCCCTCGCCGCCCAACAAAGCGCCCTGTCCCTTCACCGCCTCCCGAACCGCTTCGTCCCTTCGCCGCCTCGCCGCCTAGCAAAGCGCTGCTTGCCTTCGCCGCCTCACACACCGCTGCGTCCCTTCGCCGCCTCGCCGCTTAGCAAACGCCGTGGGAGCGCCGAAGGGACACGGCGCTTTTGTAGGCGCCGAAGGCACGTGGCGCTTTGCTAAGGCACGAGGCAGCGAAGGCACGCAGCCATTTGATCGTGCTCGACGGGCTAGGGCGCCTTGCTAGGCGGCGAGGCGGCGAAGGCACGCAGCGCTTTGCCAGGCGCCCAGGGACGCAGCGCTCGGCGAGGGCACGCAGTGCTTTGCCAGGTGCCGAAGGCACTCAGCGCTTTGCCAGGCGCCGAAGGCACGCAGCGCTCTAGCAGGCGGTGAGGGCACACAGTGCTTTGCTAGGCGGCGAGCGGACGTGCAGCTTTGCTAGGCAGCCAAGGCTGAGGACGCTTTGCTAGGCGCTTTGCTAGGCGGCCAAGGCACGAAGCGATTGGGGAGGCGGCGAAGGCACACGGCGCTTTGCTAGGCGGCGAGGGCGAGAAGGCACGCAGCGCTTTCTGAGGCGGCGAGGCGGCCAAGGCACGCGCTGCTTTGCTAGGCGCCGAAGGCACGCAGCGCTTCCTTCGTTTGCGAGGCAGCGAAGAGATGGAGCGCTTTGCTTGTTGGCCAGGCAGCGAACAGGCGCCGTGCTTTGCTTTCTGCCACTCAGCGAATACACGCAGCGCTCTGCTTTTTGGCGAGGCAGTGAACAGATGCAGCGTTTAGTTTGCGAGGCGGCCAAGAGACGCGGCGCTTTGCATGCTGGCGAGGCGGCGAGCAGATCGAGTGCTTTGCTTGTTGGCGAGGCAGCGAAGAGATGCAGCAGTCTCCTTGTTTGTGACACAGCGACCATGCACAGTGCTTGCTCTTTGTGCGAGGCAGCGAAGAGATGCAGCACTTTGCTTGTGCACCAGGTGGCGCAGTGGCATGGCGGATGACTTTTTCGCCTGGAGGCGAAGCGAGGCAGCACTTTGTTAGTTGGCGAGGCAGCGAAGAGACGCAGCAGGCTGCTTGTTTGTGAGACAGCCAACATGCACAGTGGTTAGCTATTGTGCGAGGCAGCGAATGAGGGCAGAGCAAATGGCTTTGTGCGTTCGCCGCCTCGCTGCCTAGCAAAGCGTCGTCTGCCTTGGGCGCCTAGCAAAGCTGCGCGTGCCGTCGCCGTCAAGCAAAGCGCCGTGTTCCTTGGGCGCCTAGCAAAGAAGTGCCTGCGTTGGGCGCCTCGCCGCATTGCAGCCTAGCAAAGCGCTGCGTGCCTTCGGCGGCTGGCAAAGCAGTGCGTGCCTTCGCCGCCTCACACACCGCGTTGTGCCTTCGGCGCCTGGCAAAGCAGCGCGTGCCTTCGCCGCCTGGCCTCCTAAGAAAGCGCTGCGTGCCTTCTCGCCCTCGCCGCCTAGCAAAGCGCCGTGTCCCGTCGCCGCCTACAAAGCGCCGTGTTCCTTCGGCGCCTAGCAAAGCAGCGCGTGCCTTCGCCGCCTAAGAAAGCGCTGCGTGCCTTCGCCGCCTCGCCGCCTAGCAAGGCGCCCTGTCCCTTCACCGCCTCCCGAACCGCTTCGTCCCTTCGCCGCCTCGCCGCCTAGCAAAGCGCTGCTTGCCTTCGCCGCCTCACACACCGCTGCGTCCCTTCGCCGCCTCGCCGCTTAGCAAACGCCGTGGGAGCGCCGAAGGCACACGGCGCTTTTGTAGGCGCCGAAGGCACGTGGCGCTTTGCTAAGGCACGAGGCAGCGAAGGCACGCAGCCATTTGATCGTGCTCGACGGGCTAGGGCGCCTTGCTAGGCGGCGAGGCGGCGAAGGCACGCAGCGCTTTGCCAGGCGCCCAGGGACGCAGCGCTCGGCGAGGGCACGCAGTGCTTTGCCAGGCGCCGAAGGCACTCAGCGCTTTGCCAGGCGCCGAAGGCACGCAGCGCTCTAGCAGGCGGCGAGGGCACACAGTGCTTTGCTAGGCGGCGAGCGGACGTGGAGCTTTGCTAGGCAGCCAAGGCTGAGGACGCTTTGCTAGGCGCTTTGCTAGGCGGCCAAGGCACGAAGCGATTTGGGAGGCGGCGAAGGCACACGGCGCTTTGCTAGGCGGCGAGGGCGAGAAGGCACGCAGCGCTTTCTGAGGCGGCGAGGCGGCCAAGGCACGCGCTGCTTTGCTAGGCGCCGAAGGCACGCAGCGCTTCCTTCGTTTGCGAGGCAGCGAAGAGATGGAGCGCTTTGCTTGTTGGCCAGGCAGCGAACAGGCGCCGTGCTTTGCTTTCTGCCACTCAGCGAATACACGCAGCGCTCTGCTTTTTGGCGAGGCAGTGAACAGATGCAGCGTTTAGTTTGCGAGGCGGCCAAGAGACGCGGCGCTTTGCATGCTGGCGAGGCGGCGAGCAGATCGAGTGCTTTGCTTGTTGTTGAGGCAGCGAAGAGATGCAGCGGTTTGCTTGTTGGCGAGGCAGCGAAGAGATGCAGCAGTCTCCTTGTTTGTGACACAGCGACCATGCCCAGTGCTTGCTCTTTGTGCGAGGCAGCGAAGAGATGCAGCACTTTGCTTGTGCACCAGGTGGCGCAGTGGCATGGCGGATGACTTTTTCGCCTGGAGGCGAAGCGAGGCAGCACTTTGTTAGTTGGCGAGGCAGCGAAGAGACGCAGCAGGCTGCTTGTTTGTGAGACAGCCAACATGCACAGTGGTTAGCTCTTGTGCGAGGCAGCGAATGAGGGCAGAGCAAATGGCTTTGTGCGTTCGCCGCCTCGCTGCCTAGCAAAGCGTCGTCTGCCTTGGGCGCCTAGCAAAGCTGCGCGTGCCGTCGCCGTCAAGCAAAGCGCCGTGTTCCTTGGGCGCCTAGCAAAGAAGTGCCTGCGTTCGGCGCCTCGCCGCATTGCAGCCTAGCAAAGCGCTGCGTGCCTTCGGCGGCTGGCAAAGCAGTGCGTGCCTTCGCCGCCTCACACACCGCGTTGTGCCTTCGGCGCCTGGCAAAGCAGCGCGTGCCTTCGCCGCCTGGCCTCCTAAGAAAGCGCTGCGTGCCTTCTCGCCCTCGCCGCCTAGCAAAGCGCCGTGTCCCTTCGCCGCCTACAAAGCGCCGTGTTCCTTCGGCGCCTAGCAAAGCAGCGCGTGCCTTCGCCGCCTAAGAAAGCGCTGCGTGCCTTTTCGCCCTCGCCGCCCAACAAAGCGCCCTGTCCCTTCACCGCCTCCCCAACCGCTTCGTCCCTTCGCCGCCTCGCCGCCTAGCAAAGCGCTGCTTGCCTTCACCGCCTCACACACCGCTGCGTCCCTTCGCCGCCTCGCCGCTTAGCAAACGCCGTGGGAGCGCTGAAGGCACACGGCGCTTTTGTAGGCGCCGAAGGCACGTGGCGCTTTGCTAAGGCACGAGGCAGCGAAGGCACGCAGCCATTTGATCGTGGTCGACGGGCTAGGGCGCCTTGCTAGGCGGCGAGGCGGCGAAGGCACGCAGCGCTTTGCCAGGCGCCCAGGGACGCAGCGCTCGGCGAGGGCACGCAGTGCTTTGCCAGGCGCCGAAGGCACTCAGCGCTTTGCCAGGCGCCGAAGGCACGCAGCGCTCTAGCAGGCGGCGAGGGCACACAGTGCTTTGCTAGGCGGCGAGCGGACGTGCAGCTTTGCTAGGCAGCGAAGGCTGAGGACGCTTTGCTAGGCGCTTTGCTAGGCGGCCAAGGCACGAAGCGATTTGGGAGGCGGCGAAGGCACACGGCGCTTTGCTAGGCGGCGAGGGCGAGAAGGCACGCAGCGCTTTCTGAGGCGGCGAGGCGGCCAAGGCACGCGCTGCTTTGCTAGGCGCCGAAGGCACGCAGCGCTTCCTTCGTTTGCGAGGCAGCGAAGAGATGGAGCGCTTTGCTTGTTGGCCAGGCAGCGAACAGGCGCCGTGCTTTGCTTTCTGCCACTCAGCGAATACACGCAGCGCTCTGCTTTTTGGCGAGGCAGTGAACAGATGCAGCGTTTAGTTTGCGAGGCGGCCAAGAGACGCGGCGCTTTGCATGCTGGCGAGGCGGCGAGCAGATCGAGTGCTTTGCTTGTTGGCGAGGCAGCGAAGAGATGCAGCAGTCTCCTTGTTTGTGACACAGCGACCATGCACAGTGCTTGCTCTTTGTGCGAGGCAGCGAAGAGATGCAGCACTTTGCTTGTGCACCAGGTGGCGCAGTGGCATGGCGGATGACTTTTTCGCCTGGAGGCGAAGCGAGGCAGCACTTTGTTAGTTGGCGAGGCAGCGAAGAGACGCAGCAGGCTGCTTGTTTGTGAGACAGCCAACATGCACAGTGGTTAGCTCTTGTGCGAGGCAGCGAATGAGGGCAGAGCAAATGGCTTTGTGCGTTCGCCGCCTCGCTGCCTAGCAAAGCGTCGTCTGCCTTGGGCGCCTAGCAAAGCTGCGCGTGCCGTCGCCGTCAAGCAAAGCGCCGTGTTCCTTGGGCGCCTAGCAAAGAAGTGCCTGCGTTGGGCGCCTCGCCGCATTGCAGCCTAGCAAAGCGCTGCGTGCCTTCGGCGGCTGGCAAAGCAGTGCGTGCCTTCGCCGCCTCACACACCGCGTTGTGCCTTCGGCGCCTGGCAAAGCAGCGCGTGCCTTCGCCGCCTGGCCTCCTAAGAAAGCGCTGCGTGCCTTCTCGCCCTCGCCGCCTAGCAAAGCGCCGTGTCCCTTCGCCGCCTACAAAGCGCCGTGTTCCTTCGGCGCCTAGCAAAGCAGCGCGTGCCTTCGCCGCCTAAGAAAGCGCTGCGTGCCTTTTCGCCCTCGCCGCCCAACAAAGCGCCCTGTCCCTTCACCGCCTCCCGAACCGCTTCGTCCCTTCGCCGCCTCGCCGCCTAGCAAAGCGCTGCTTGCCTTCGCCGCCTCACACACCGCTGCGTCCCTTCGCCGCCTCGCCGCTTAGCAAACGCCGTGGGAGCGCCGAAGGCACACGGCGCTTTTGTAGGCGCCGAAGGCACGTGGCGCTTTGCTAAGGCACGAGGCAGCGAAGGCACGCAGCCATTTGATCGTGCTCGACGGGCTAGGGCGCCTTGCTAGGCGGCGAGGCGGCGAAGGCACGCAGCGCTTTGCCAGGCGCCCAGGGACGCAGCGCTCGGCGAGGGCACGCAGTGCTTTGCCAGGCGCCGAAGGCACTCAGCGCTTTGCCAGGCGCCGAAGGCACGCAGCGCTCTAGCAGGCGGCGAGGGCACACAGTGCTTTGCTAGGCGGCGAGCGGACGTGCAGCTTTGCTAGGCAGCGAAGGCTGAGGACGCTTTGCTAGGCGCTTTGCTAGGCGGCCAAGGCACGAAGCGATTTGGGAGGCGGCGAAGGCACACGGCGCTTTGCTAGGCGGCGAGGGCGAGAAGGCACGCAGCGCTTTCTGAGGCGGCGAGGCGGCCAAGGCACGTGCTGCTTTGCTAGGCGCCGAAGGCACGCAGCGCTTCCTTCGTTTGCGAGGCAGCGAAGAGATGGAGCGCTTTGCTTCTTGGCCAGGCAGCGAACAGGCGCCGTGCTTTGCTTTCTGCCACTCAGCGAATACACGCAGCGCTCTGCTTTTTGGCGAGGCAGTGAACAGATGCAGCGTTTAGTTTGCGAGGCGGCCAAGAGACGCGGCGCTTTGCATGCTGGCGAGGCGGCGAGCAGATCGAGTGCTTTGCTTGTTGGCGAGGCAGCGAAGAGATGCAGCGGTTTGCTTGTTGGCGAGGCAGCGAAGAGATGCAGCAGTCTCCTTGTTTGTGACACAGCGACCATGCACAGTGCTTGCTCTTTGTGCGAGGCAGCGAAGAGATGCAGCACTTTGCTTGTGCACCAGGTGGCGCAGTGGCATGGCGGATGACTTTTTCGCCTGGAGGCGAAGCGAGGCAGCACTTTGTTAGTTGGCGAGGCAGCGAAGAGACGCAGCAGGCTGCTTGTTTGTGAGACAGCCAACATGCACAGTGGTTAGCTCTTGTGCGAGGCAGCGAATGAGGGCAGAGCAAATGGCTTTGTGCGTTCGCCGCCTCGCTGCCTAGCAAAGCGTCGTCTGCCTTGGGCGCCTAGCAAAGCTGCGCGTGCCGTCGCCGTCAAGCAAAGCGCCGTGTTCCTTGGGCGCCTAGCAAAGAAGTGCCTGCGTTCGGCGCCTCGCCGCATTGCAGCCTAGCAAAGCGCTGCGTGCCTTCGGCGGCTGGCAAAGCAGTGCGTGCCTTCGCCGCCTCACACACCGCGTTGTGCCTTCGGCGCCTGGCAAAGCAGCGCGTGCCTTCGCCGCCTGGCCTCCTAAGAAAGCGCTGCGTGCCTTCTCGCCCTCACCGCCTAGCAAAGCGCCGTGTCCCTTCGCCGCCTACAAAGCGCCGTGTTCCTTCGGCGCCTAGCAAAGCAGCGCGTGCCTTCGCCGCCTAAGAAAGCGCTGCGTGCCTTTTCGCCCTCGCCGCCCAGCAAAGCGCCCTGTCCCTTCACCGCCTCCCGAACCGCTTCGTCCCTTCGCCGCCTCGCCGCCTAGCAAAGCGCTGCTTGCCTTCGCCGCCTCACACACCGCTGCGTCCCTTCGCCGCCTCGCCGCTTAGCAAACGCCGTGGGAGCGCCGAAGGCACACGGCGCTTTTGTAGGCGCCGAAGGCACGTGGCACTTTGCTAAGGCACGAGGCAGCGAAGGCACGCAGCCATTTGATCGTGCTCGACGGGCTCGGGCGCCTTGCTAGGCGGCGAGGCGGCGAAGGCACGCAGCGCTTTGCCAGGCGCCCAGGGACGCAGCGCTCGGCGAGGGCACGCAGTGCTTTGCCAGGCGCCGAAGGCACTCAGCGCTTTGCCAGGCGCCGAAGGCACGCAGCGCTCTAGCAGGCGGCGAGGGCACACAGTGCTTTGCTAGGCGGCGAGCGGACGTGCAGCTTTGCTAGGCAGCGAAGGCTGAGGACGCTTTGCTAGGCGCTTTGCTAGGCGGCCAAGGCACGAAGCGATTTGGGAGGCGGCGAAGGCACACGGCGCTTTGCTAGGCGGCGAGGGCGAGAAGGCACGCAGCGCTTTCTGAGGCGGCGAGGCGGCCAAGGCACGCGCTGCTTTGCTAGGCGCCGAAGGCACGCAGCGCTTCCTTCGTTTGCGAGGCAGCGAAGAGATGGAGCGCTTTGCTTCTTGGCCAGGCAGCGAACAGGCGCCGTGCTTTGCTTTCTGCCACTCAGCGAATACACGCAGCGCTCTGCTTTTTGGCGAGGCAGTGAACAGATGCAGCGTTTAGTTTGCGAGGCGGCCAAGAGACGCGGCGCTTTGCATGCTGGCGAGGCGGCGAGCAGATCGAGTGCTTTGCTTGTTGGCGAGGCAGCGAAGAGATTCAGCAGTCTCCTTGTTTGTGACACAGCGACCATGCACAGTGCTTGCTCTTTGTGCGAGGCAGCGAAGAGATGCAGCACTTTGCTTGTGCACCAGGTGGCGCAGTGGCATGGCGGATGACTTTTTCGCCTGGAGGCGAAGCGAGGCAGCACTTTGTTAGTTGGCGAGGCAGCGAAGAGACGCAGCAGGCTGCTTGTTTGTGAGACAGCCAACATGCACAGTGGTTAGCTCTTGTGCGAGGCAGCGAATCACCGCCGAGCAAATGGCTTTGTGCGTTCGCCGCCTCGCTGCCTAGCAAAGCGTCGTCTGCCTTGGGCGCCTAGCAAAGCTGCGCGTGCCGTCGCCGTCAAGCAAAGCGCCGTGTTCCTTGGGCGCCTAGCAAAGAAGTGCCTGCGTTCGGCGCCTCGCCGCATTGCAGCCTAGCGAAGCGCTGCGTGCCTTCGGCGGCTGGCAAAGCAGTGCGTGCCTTCGCCGCCTCACACACCGCGTTGTGCCTTCGGCGCCTGGCAAAGCAGCGCGTGCCTTCGCCGCCTGGCCTCCTAAGAAAGCGCTGCGTGCCTTCTCGCCCTCGCCGCCTAGCAAAGCGCCGTGTCCCTTCGCCGCCTACAAAGCGCCGTGTTCCTTCGGCGCCTAGCAAAGCAGCGCGTGCCTTCGCCGCCTAAGAAAGCGCTGCGTGCCTTTTCGCCCTCGCCGCCCAACAAAGCGCCCTGTCCCTTCACCGCCTCCCGAACCGCTTCGTCCCTTCGCCGCCTCGCCGCCTAGCAAAGCGCTGCTTGCCTTCGCCGCCTCACACCCGCTGCGTCCCTTCGCCGCCTCGCCGCTTAGCAAACGCCGTGGGAGCGCCGAAGGCACACGGCGCTTTTGTAGGCGCCGAAGGCACGTGGCGCTTTGCTAAGGCACGAGGCAGCGAAGGCACGCAGCCATTTGATCGTGGTGGACGGGCTAGGGCGCCTTGCTAGGCGGCGAGGCGGCGAAGGCACGCAGCGCTTTGCCAGGCGCCCAGGGACGCAGCGCTCGGCGAGGGCACGCAGTGCTTTGCCAGGCGCCGAAGGCACTCAGCGCTTTGCCAGGCGCCGAAGGCACGCAGCGCTCTAGCAGGCGGCGAGGGCACACAGTGCTTTGCTAGGCGGCGAGCGGACGTGCAGCTTTGCTAGGCAGCGAAGGCTGAGGACGCTTTGCTAGGCGCTTTGCTAGGCGGCCAAGGCACGAAGCGATTTGGGAGGCGGCGAAGGCACACGGCGCTTTGCTAGGCGGCGAGGGCGAGAAGGCACGCAGCGCTTTCTGAGGCGGCGAGGCGGCCAAGGCACGCGCTGCTTTGCTAGGCGCCGAAGGCACGCAGCGCTTCCTTCGTTTGCGAGGCAGCGAAGAGATGGAGCGCTTTGCTTGTTGGCCAGGCAGCGAACAGGCGCCGTGCTTTGCTTTCTGCCACTCAGCGAATACACGCAGCGCTCTGCTTTTTGGCGAGGCAGTGAACAGATGCAGCGTTTAGTTTGCGAGGCGGCCAAGAGACGCGGCGCTTTGCATGCTGGCGAGGCGGCGAGCAGATCGAGTGCTTTGCTTGTTGGCGAGGCAGCGAAGAGATGCAGCGGTTTGCTTGTTGGCGAGGCAGCGAAGAGATGCAGCAGTCTCCTTGTTTGTGACACAGCGACCATGCCCAGTGCTTGCTCTTTGTGCGAGGCAGCGAAGAGATGCAGCACTTTGCTTGTGCACCAGGTGGCGCAGTGGCATGGCGGATGACTTTTTCGCCTGGAGGCGAAGCGAGGCAGCACTTTGTTAGTTGACGAGGCAGCGAAGAGACGCAGCAGGCTGCTTGTTTGTGAGACAGCCAACATGCACAGTGGTTAGCTCTTGTGCGAGGCAGCGAATGAGGGCAGAGCAAATGGCTTTGTGCGTTCGCCGCCTCGCTGCCTAGCAAAGCGTCGTCTGCCTTGGGCGCCTAGCAAAGCTGCGCGTGCCGTCGCCGTCAAGCAAAGCGCCGTGTTCCTTGGGCGCCTAGCAAAGAAGTGCCTGCGTTCGGCGCCTCGCCGCATTGCAGCCTAGCAAAGCGCTGCGTGCCTTCGGCGGCTGGCAAAGCAGTGCGTGCCTTCGCCGCCTCACACACCGCGTTGTGCCTTCGGCGCCTGGCAAAGCAGCGCGTGCCTTCGCCGCCTGGCCTCCTAAGAAAGCGCTGCGTGCCTTCTCGCCCTCGCCGCCTAGCAAAGCGCCGTGTCCCTTCGCCGCCTACAAAGCGCCGTGTTCCTTCGGCGCCTAGCAAAGCAGCGCGTGCCTTCGCCGCCTAAGAAAGCGCTGCGTGCCTTTTCGCCCTCGCCGCCCAACAAAGCGCCCTGTCCCTTCACCGCCTCCCGAACCGCTTCGTCCCTTCGCCGCCTCGCCGCCTAGCAAAGCGCTGCTTGCCTTCGCCGCCTCACACACCGCTGCGTCCCTTCGCCGCCTCGCCGCTTAGCAAACGCCGTGGGAGCGCCGAAGGCACACGGCGCTTTTGTAGGCGCCGAAGGCACGTGGCGCTTTGCTAAGGCACGAGGCAGCGAAGGCACGCAGCCATTTGATCGTGCTCGACGGGCTAGGGCGCCTTGCTAGGCGGCGAGGCGGCGAAGGCACGCAGCGCTTTGCCAGGCGCCCAGGGACGCAGCGCTCGGCGAGGGCACGCAGTGCTTTGCCAGGCGCCGAAGGCACTCAGCGCTTTGCCAGGCGCCGAAGGCACGCAGCGCTCTAGCAGGCGGCGAGGGCACACAGTGCTTTGCTAGGCGGCGAGCGGACGTGCAGCTTTGCTAGGCAGCGAAGGCTGAGGACGCTTTGCTAGGCGCTTTGCTAGGCGGCCAAGGCACGAAGCGATTTGGGAGGCGGCGAAGGCACACGGCGCTTTGCTAGGCGGCGAGGGCAAGAAGGCACGCAGCGCTTTCTGAGGCGGCGAGGCGGCCAAGGCACGCGCTGCTTTGCTAGGCGCCGAAGGCACGCAGCGCTTCCTTCGTTTGCGAGGCAGCGAAGAGATGGAGCGCTTTGCTTCTTGGCCAGGCAGCGAACAGGCGCCGTGCTTTGCTTTCTGCCACTCAGCGAATACACGCAGCGCTCTGCTTTTTGGCGAGGCAGTGAACAGATGCAGCGTTTAGTTTGCGAGGCGGCCAAGAGACGCGGCGCTTTGCATGCTGGCGAGGCGGCGAGCAGATCGAGTGCTTTGCTTGTTGGCGAGGCAGCGAAGAGATGCAGCGGTTTGCTTGTTGGCGAGGCAGCGAAGAGATTCAGCAGTCTCCTTGTTTGTGACACAGCGACCATGCCCAGTGCTTGCTCTTTGTGCGAGGCAGCGAAGAGATGCAGCACTTTGCTTGTGCACCAGGTGGCGCAGTGGCATGGCGGATGACTTTTTCGCCTGGAGGCGAAGCGAGGCAGCACTTTGTTAGTTGACGAGGCAGCGAAGAGACGCAGCAGGCTGCTTGTTTGTGAGACAGCCAACATGCACAGTGGTTAGCTCTTGTGCGAGGCAGCGAATGAGGGCAGAGCAAATGGCTTTGTGCGTTCGCCGCCTCGCTGCCTAGCAAAGCGTCGTCTGCCTTGGGCGCCTAGCAAAGCTGCGCGTGCCGTCGCCGTCAAGCAAAGCGCCGTGTTCCTTGGGCGCCTAGCAAAGAAGTGCCTGCGTTCGGCGCCTCGCCGCATTGCAGCCTAGCAAAGCGCTGCGTGCCTTCGGCGGCTGGCAAAGCAGTGCGTGCCTTCGCCGCCTCACACACCGCGTTGTGCCTTCGGCGCCTGGCAAAGCAGCGCGTGCCTTCGCCGCCTGGCCTCCTAAGAAAGCGCTGCGTGCCTTCTCGCCCTCGCCGCCTAGCAAAGCGCCGTGTCCCTTTGCCGCCTACAAAGCGCCGTGTTCCTTCGGCGCCTAGCAAAGCAGCGCGTGCCTTCGCCGCCTAAGAAAGCGCTGCGTGCCTTTTCGCCCTCGCCGCCCAACAAAGCGCCCTGTCCCTTCACCGCCTCCCCAACCGCTTCGTCCCTTCGCCGCCTCGCCGCCTAGCAAAGCGCTGCTTGCCTTCGCCGCCTCACACACCGCTGCGTCCCTTCGCCGCCTCGCCGCTTAGCAAACGCCGTGGGAGTGCCGAAGGCACACGGCGCTTTGCTAAGGCACGAGGCAGCGAAGGCACGCAGCCATTTGATCGTGCTCGACGGGCTCGGGGGCCTTGCTAGGCGGCGAGGCGGCGAAGGCACGCAGCGCTTTGCCAGGCGCCCAGGGACGCAGCGCTCGGCGAGGGCACGCAGTGCTTTGCCAGGCGCCGAAGGCACTCAGCGCTTTGCCAGGCGCCGAAGGCACGCAGCGCTCTAGCAGGCGGCGAGGGCACACAGTGCTTTGCTAGGCGGCGAGCGGACGTGCAGCTTTGCTAGGCAGCGAAGGCTGAGGACGCTTTGCTAGGCGCTTTGCTAGGCGGCCAAGGCACGAAGCGATTTGGGAGGCGGCGAAGGCACACGGCGCTTTGCTAGGCGGCGAGGGCGAGAAGGCACGCAGCGCTTTCTGAGGCGGCGAGGCGGCCAAGGCACGCGCTGCTTTGCTAGGCGCCGAAGGCACGCAGCGCTTCCTTCGTTTGCGAGGCAGCGAAGAGATGGAGCGCTTTGCTTGTTGGCCAGGCAGCGAACAGGCGCCGTGCTTTGCTTTCTGCCACTCAGCGAATACACGCAGCACTCTGCTTTTTGGCGAGGCAGTGAACAGATGCAGCGTTTAGTTTGCGAGGCGGCCAAGAGACGCGGCGCTTTGCATGCTGGCGAGGCGGCGAGCAGATCGAGTGCTTTGCTTGTTGGCGAGGCAGCGAAGAGATTCAGCAGTCTCCTTGTTTGTGACACAGCGACCATGCACAGTGCTTGCTCTTTGTGCGAGGCAGCGAAGAGATGCAGCACTTTGCTTGTGCACCAGGTGGCGCAGTGGCATGGCGGATGACTTTTTCGCCTGGAGGCGAAGCGAGGCAGCACTTTCCTAGTTGGCGAGGCAGCGAAGAGACGCAGCAGGCTGCTTGTTTGTGAGACAGCCAACATGCACAGTGGTTAGCTCTTGTGCGAGGCAGCGAATGAGGGTAGAGCAAATGGCTTTGTGCGTTCGCCGCCTCGCTGCCTAGCAAAGCGTCGTCTGCCTTGGGCGCCTAGCAAAGCTGCGCGTGCCGTCGCCGTCAAGCAAAGCGCCGTGTTCCTTGGGCGCCTAGCAAAGAAGTGCCTGCGTTCGGCGCCTCGCCGCTTTGCAGCCTAGCGAAGCGCTGCGTGCCTTCGGCGGCTGGCAAAGCAGTGCGTGCCTTCGCCGCCTCACACACCGCGTTGTGCCTTCGGCGCCTGGCAAAGCAGCGCGTGCCTTCGCCGCCTGGCCTCCTAAGAAAGCGCTGCGTGCCTTCTCGCCCTCGCCGCCTAGCAAAGCGCCGTGTCCCTTCGCCGCCTACAAAGCGCCGTGTTCCTTCGGCGCCTAGCAAAGCAGCGCGTGCCTTCGCCGCCTAAGAAAGCGCTGCGTGCCTTTTCGCCCTCGCCGCCCAACAAAGCGCCCTGTCCCTTCACCGCCTCCCCAACCGCTTCGTCCCTTCGCCGCCTCGCCGCCTAGCAAAGCGCTGCTTGCCTTCGCCGCCTCACACCCGCTGCGTCCCTTCGCCGCCTCGCCGCTTAGCAAACGCCGTGGGAGCGCCGAAGGGACACGGCGCTTTTGTAGGCGCCGAAGGCACGTGGCGCTTTGCTAAGGCACGAGGCAGCGAAGGCACGCAGCCATTTGATCGTGGTGGACGGGCTAGGGCGCCTTGCTAGGCGGCGAGGCGGCGAAGGCACGCAGCGCTTTGCCAGGCGCCCAGGGACGCAGCGCTCGGCGAGGGCACGCAGTGCTTTGCCAGGCGCCGAAGGCACTCAGCGCTTTGCCAGGCGCCGAAGGCACGCAGCGCTCTAGCAGGCGGCGAGGGCACACAGTGCTTTGCTAGGCGGCGAGCGGACGTGCAGCTTTGCTAGGCAGCGAAGGCTGAGGACGCTTTGCTAGGCGCTTTGCTAGGCGGCCAAGGCACGAAGCGATTTGGGAGGCGGCGAAGGCACACGGCGCTTTGCTAGGCGGCGAGGGCGAGAAGGCACGCAGCGCTTTCTGAGGCGGCGAGGCGGCCAAGGCACGCGCTGCTTTGCTAGGCGCCGAAGGCACGCAGCGCTTCCTTCGTTTGCGAGGCAGCGAAGAGATGGAGTGCTTTGCTTGTTGGCCAGGCAGCGAACAGGCGCCGTGCTTTGCTTTCTGCCACTCAGCGAATACACGCAGCGCTCTGCTTTTTGGCGAGGCAGTGAACAGATGCAGCGTTTAGTTTGCGAGGCGGCCAAGAGACGCGGCGCTTTGCATGCTGGCGAGGCGGCGAGCAGATCGAGTGCTTTGCTTGTTGGCGAGGCAGCGAAGAGATGCAGCGGTTTGCTTGTTGGCGAGGCAGCGAAGAGATTCAGCAGTCTCCTTGTTTGTGACACAGCGACCATGCACAGTGCTTGCTCTTTGTGCGAGGCAGCGAAGAGATGCAGCACTTTGCTTGTGCACCAGGTGGCGCAGTGGCATGGCGGATGACTTTTTCGCCTGGAGGCGAAGCGAGGCAGCACTTTGTTAGTTGACGAGGCAGCGAAGAGACGCAGCAGGCTGCTTGTTTGTGAGACAGCCAACATGCACAGTGGTTAGCTCTTGTGCGAGGCAGCGAATGAGGGCAGAGCAAATGGCTTTGTGCGTTCGCCGCCTCGCTGCCTAGCAAAGCGTCGTCTGCCTTGGGCGCCTAGCAAAGCTGCGCGTGCCGTCGCCGTCAAGCAAAGCGCCGTGTTCCTTGGGCGCCTAGCAAAGAAGTGCCTGCGTTCGGCGCCTCGCCGCATTGCAGCCTAGCAAAGCGCTGCGTGCCTTCGGCGGCTGGCAAAGCAGTGCGTGCCTTCGCCGCCTCACACACCGCGTTGTGCCTTCGGCGCCTGGCAAAGCAGCGCGTGCCTTCGCCGCCTGGCCTCCTAAGAAAGCGCTGCGTGCCTTCTCGCCCTCGCCGCCTAGCAAAGCGCCGTGTCCCTTCGCCGCCTACAAAGCGCCGTGTTCCTTCGGCGCCTAGCAAAGCAGCGCGTGCCTTCGCCGCCTAAGAAAGCGCTGCATGCCTTTTCGCCCTCGCCGCCCAACAAAGCGCCCTGTCCCTTCACCGCCTCCCCAACCGCTTCGTCCCTTCGCCGCCTCGCCGCCTAGCAAAGCGCTGCTTGCCTTCGCCGCCTCACACACCGCTGCGTCCCTTCGCCGCCTCGCCGCTTAGCAAACGCCGTGGGAGTGCCGAAGGCACACGGCGCTTTGCTAAGGCACGAGGCAGCGAAGGCACGCAGCCATTTGATCGTGCTCGACGGGCTCGGGGGCCTTGCTAGGCGGCGAGGCGGCGAAGGCACGCAGCGCTTTGCCAGGCGCCCAGGGACGCAGCGCTCGGCGAGGGCACGCAGTGCTTTGCCAGGCGCCGAAGGCACTCAGCGCTTTGCCAGGCGCCGAAGGCACGCAGCGCTCTAGCAGGCGGCGAGGGCACACAGTGCTTTGCTAGGCGGCGAGCGGACGTGCAGCTTTGCTAGGCAGCGAAGGCTGAGGACGCTTTGCTAGGCGCTTTGCTAGGCGGCCAAGGCACGAAGCGATTTGGGAGGCGGCGAAGGCACACGGCGCTTTGCTAGGCGGCGAGGGCGAGAAGGCACGCAGCGCTTTCTGAGGCGGCGAGGCGGCCAAGGCACGCGCTGCTTTGCTAGGCGCCGAAGGCACGCAGCGCTTCCTTCGTTTGCGAGGCAGCGAAGAGATGGAGCGCTTTGCTTGTTGGCCAGGCAGCGAACAGGCGCCGTGCTTTGCTTTCTGCCACTCAGCGAATACACGCAGCGCTCTGCTTTTTGGCGAGGCAGTGAACAGATGCAGCGTTTAGTTTGCGAGGCGGCCAAGAGACGCGGCGCTTTGCATGCTGGCGAGGCGGCGAGCAGATCGAGTGCTTTGCTTGTTGGCGAGGCAGCGAAGAGATTCAGCAGTCTCCTTGTTTGTGACACAGCGACCATGCACAGTGCTTGCTCTTTGTGCGAGGCAGCGAAGAGATGCAGCACTTTGCTTGTGCACCAGGTGGCGCAGTGGCATGGCGGATGACTTTTTCGCCTGGAGGCGAAGCGAGGCAGCACTTTCCTAGTTGGCGAGGCAGCGAAGAGACGCAGCAGGCTGCTTGTTTGTGAGACAGCCAACATGCACAGTGGTTAGCTCTTGTGCGAGGCAGCGAATGAGGGTAGAGCAAATGGCTTTGTGCGTTCGCCGCCTCGCTGCCTAGCAAAGCGTCGTCTGCCTTGGGCGCCTAGCAAAGCTGCGCGTGCCGTCGCCGTCAAGCAAAGCGCCGTGTTCCTTGGGCGCCTAGCAAAGAAGTGCCTGCGTTCGGCGCCTCGCCGCTTTGCAGCCTAGCGAAGCGCTGCGTGCCTTCGGCGGCTGGCAAAGCAGTGCGTGCCTTCGCCGCCTCACACACCGCGTTGTGCCTTCGGCGCCTGGCAAAGCAGCGCGTGCCTTCGCCGCCTGGCCTCCTAAGAAAGCGCTGCGTGCCTTCTCGCCCTCGCCGCCTAGCAAAGCGCCGTGTCCCTTCGCCGCCTACAAAGCGCCGTGTTCCTTCGGCGCCTAGCAAAGCAGCGCGTGCCTTCGCCGCCTAAGAAAGCGCTGCGTGCCTTTTCGCCCTCGCCGCCCAACAAAGCGCCCTGTCCCTTCACCGCCTCCCGAACCGCTTCGTCCCTTCGCCGCCTCGCCGCCTAGCAAAGCGCTGCTTGCCTTCGCCGCCTCACACACCGCTGCGTCCCTTCGCCGCCTCGCCGCTTAGCAAACGCCGTGGGAGCGCCGAAGGCACACGGCGCTTTTGTAGGCGCCGAAGGCACGTGGCGCTTTGCTAAGGCACGAGGCAGCGAAGGCACGCAGCCATTTGATCATGCTCGACGGGCTAGGGCGCCTTGCTAGGCGGCGAGGCGGCGAAGGCACGCAGCGCTTTGCCAGGCGCCCAGGGACGCAGCGCTCGGCGAGGGCACGCAGTGCTTTGCCAGGCGCCGAAGGCACTCAGCGCTTTGCCAGGCGCCCAAGGCACGCAGCGCTCTAGCAGGCGGCGAGGGCACACAGTGCTTTGCTAGGCGGCGAGCGGACGTGCAGCTTTGCTAGGCAGCGAAGGCTGAGGACGCTTTGCTAGGCGCTTTGCTAGGCGGCCAAGGCACGAAGCGATTTGGGAGGCGGCGAAGGCACACGGCGCTTTGCTAGGCGGCGAGGGCGAGAAGGCACGCAGCGCTTTCTGAGGCGGCGAGGCGGCCAAGGCACGCGCTGCTTTGCTAGGCGCCGAAGGCACGCAGCGCTTCCTTCGTTTGCGAGGCAGCGAAGAGATGGAGTGCTTTGCTTCTTGGCCAGGCAGCGAACAGGCGCCGTGCTTTGCTTTCTGCCACTCAGCGAATACACGCAGCGCTCTGCTTTTTGGCGAGGCAGTGAACAGATGCAGCGTTTAGTTTGCGAGGCGGCCAAGAGACGCGGCGCTTTGCATGCTGGCGAGGCGGCGAGCAGATCGAGTGCTTTGCTTGTTGGCGAGGCAGCGAAGAGATGCAGCGGTTTGCTTGTTGGCGAGGCAGTGAAGAGATGCAGCAGTCTCCTTGTTTGTGACACAGCGACCATGCCCAGTGCTTGCTCTTTGTGCGAGGCAGCGAAGAGATGCAGCACTTTGCTTGTGCACCAGGTGGCGCAGTGGCATGGCGGATGGCTTTTTCGCCTGGAGGCGAAGCGAGGCAGCACTTTGTTAGTTGGCGAGGCAGCGAAGAGACGCAGCAGGCTGCTTGTTTGTGAGACAGCCAACATGCACAGTGGTTAGCTATTGTGCGAGGCAGCGAATGAGGGCAGAGCAAATGGCTTTGTGCGTTCGCCGCCTCGCTGCCTAGCAAAGCGTCGTCTGCCTTGGGCGCCTAGCAAAGCTGCGCGTGCCGTCGCCGTCAAGCAAAGCGCCGTGTTCCTTGGGCGCCTAGCAAAGAAGTGCCTGCGTTCGGCGCCTCGCCGCATTGCAGCCTAGCAAAGCGCTGCGTGCCTTCGGCGGCTGGCAAAGCAGTGCGTGCCTTCGCCGCCTCACACACCGCGTTGTGCCTTCGGCGCCTGGCAAAGCAGCGCGTGCCTTCGCCGCCTGGCCTCCTAAGAAAGCGCTGCGTGCCTTCTCGCCCTCGCCGCCCAACAAAGCGCCCTGTCCCTTCACCGCCTCCCGAACCGCTTCGTCCCTTCGCCGCCTCGCCGCCTAGCAAAGCGCTGCTTGCCTTCGCCGCCTCACACACCGCTGCGTCCCTTCGCCGCCTCGCCGCTTAGCAAACGCCGTGGGAGCGCCGAAGGGACACGGCGCTTTTGTAGGCGCCGAAGGCACGTGGCGCTTTGCTAAGGCACGAGGCAGCGAAGGCACGCAGCCATTTGATCGTGGTGGACGGGCTAGGGCGCCTTGCTAGGCGGCGAGGCGGCGAAGGCACGCAGCGCTTTGCCAGGCGCCCAGGGACGCAGCGCTCGGCGAGGGCACGCAGTGCTTTGCCAGGCGCCGAAGGCACTCAGCGCTTTGCCAGGCGCCGAAGGCACGCAGCGCTCTAGCAGGCGGCGAGGGCACACAGTGCTTTGCTAGGCGGCGAGCGGACGTGCAGCTTTGCTAGGCAGCGAAGGCTGAGGACGCTTTGCTAGGCGCTTTGCTAGGCGGCCAAGGCACGAAGCGATTGGGGAGGCGGCGAAGGCACACGGCGCTTTGCTAGGCGGCGAGGGCGAGAAGGCACGCAGCGCTTTCTGAGGCGGCGAGGCGGCCAAGGCACGCGCTGCTTTGCTAGGCGCCGAAGGCACGCAGCGCTTCCTTCGTTTGCGAGGCAGCGAAGAGATGGAGCGCTTTGCTTGTTGGCCAGGCAGCGAACAGGCGCCGTGCTTTGCTTTCTGCCACTCAGCGAATACACGCAGCGCTCTGCTTTTTGGCGAGGCAGTGAACAGATGCAGCGTTTAGTTTGCGAGGCGGCCAAGAGACGCGGCGCTTTGCATGCTGGCGAGGCGGCGAGCAGATCGAGTGCTTTGCTTGTTGGCGAGGCAGCGAAGAGATGCAGCGGTTTGCTTGTTGGCGAGGCAGCGAAGAGATTCAGCAGTCTCCTTGTTTGTGACACAGCGACCATGCACAGTGCTTGCTCTTTGTGCGAGGCAGCGAAGAGATGCAGCACTTTGCTTGTGCACCAGGTGGCGCAGTGGCATGGCGGATGACTTTTTCGCCTGGAGGCGAAGCGAGGCAGCACTTTCCTAGTTGGCGAGGCAGCGAAGAGACGCAGCAGGCTGCTTGTTTGTGAGACAGCCAACATGCACAGTGGTTAGCTCTTGTGCGAGGCAGCGAATCACCGCCGAGCAAATGGCTTTGTGCGTTCGCCGCCTCGCTGCCTAGCAAAGCGTCGTCTGCCTTGGGCGCCTAGCAAAGCTGCGCGTGCCGTCGCCGTCAAGCAAAGCGCCGTGTTCCTTGGGCGCCTAGCAAAGAAGTGCCTGCGTTCGGCGCCTCGCCGCATTGCAGCCTAGCAAAGCGCTGCGTGCCTTCGGCGGCTGGCAAAGCAGTGCGTGCCTTCGCCGCCTCACACACCGCGTTGTGCCTTCGGCGCCTGGCAAAGCAGCGCGTGCCTTCGCCGCCTGGCCTCCTAAGAAAGCGCTGCGTGCCTTCTCGCCCTCACCGCCTAGCAAAGCGCCGTGTCCCTTCGCCGCCTACAAAGCGCCGTGTTCCTTCGGCGCCTAGCAAAGCAGCGCGTGCCTTCGCCGCCTAAGAAAGCGCTGCGTGCCTTTTCGCCCTCGCCGCCCAACAAAGCGCCCTGTCCCTTCACCGCCTCCCGAACCGCTTCGTCCCTTCGCCGCCTCGCCGCCTAGCAAAGCGCTGCTTGCCTTCGCCGCCTCACACACCGCTGCGTCCCTTCGCCGCCTCGCCGCTTAGCAAACGCCGTGGGAGCGCCGAAGGCACACGGCGCTTTTGTAGGCGCCGAAGGCACGTGGCACTTTGCTAAGGCACGAGGCAGCGAAGGCACGCAGCCATTTGATCGTGCTCGACGGGCTCGGGCGCCTTGCTAGGCGGCGAGGCGGCGAAGGCACGCAGCGCTTTGCCAGGCGCCCAGGGACGCAGCGCTCGGCGAGGGCACGCAGTGCTTTGCCAGGCGCCGAAGGCACTCAGCGCTTTGCCAGGCGCCGAAGGCACGCAGCGCTCTAGCAGGCGGCGAGGGCACACAGTGCTTTGCTAGGCGGCGAGCGGACGTGCAGCTTTGCTAGGCAGCGAAGGCTGAGGACGCTTTGCTAGGCGCTTTGCTAGGCGGCCAAGGCACGAAGCGATTGGGGAGGCGGCGAAGGCACACGGCGCTTTGCTAGGCGGCGAGGGCGAGAAGGCACGCAGCGCTTTCTGAGGCGGCGAGGCGGCCAAGGCACGCGCTGCTTTGCTAGGCGCCGAAGGCACGCAGCGCTTCCTTCGTTTGCGAGGCAGCGAAGAGATGGAGCGCTTTGCTTCTTGGCCAGGCAGCGAACAGGCGCCGTGCTTTGCTTTCTGCCACTCAGCGAATACACGCAGCACTCTGCTTTTTGGCGAGGCAGTGAACAGATGCAGCGTTTAGTTTGCGAGGCGGCCAAGAGACGCGGCGCTTTGCATGCTGGCGAGGCGGCGAGCAGATCGAGTGCTTTGCTTGTTGGCGAGGCAGCGAAGAGATGCAGCGGTTTGCTTGTTGGCGAGGCAGCGAAGAGATTCAGCAGTCTCCTTGTTTGTGACACAGCGACCATGCACAGTGCTTGCTCTTTGTGCGAGGCAGCGAAGAGATGCAGCACTTTGCTTGTGCACCAGGTGGCGCAGTGGCATGGCGGATGACTTTTTCGCCTGGAGGCGAAGCGAGGCAGCACTTTGTTAGTTGACGAGGCAGCGAAGAGACGCAGCAGGCTGCTTGTTTGTGAGACAGCCAACATGCACAGTGGTTAGCTCTTGTGCGAGGCAGCGAATGAGGGCAGAGCAAATGGCTTTGTGCGTTCGCCGCCTCGCTGCCTAGCAAAGCGTCGTCTGCCTTGGGCGCCTAGCAAAGCTGCGCGTGCCGTCGCCGTCAAGCAAAGCACCGTGTTCCTTGGGCGCCTAGCAAAGAAGTGCCTGCGTTCGGCGCCTCGCCGCATTGCAGCCTAGCAAAGCGCTGCGTGCCTTCGGCGGCTGGCAAAGCAGTGCGTGCCTTCGCCGCCTCACACACCGCGTTGTGCCTTCGGCGCCTGGCAAAGCAGCGCGTGCCTTCGCCGCCTGGCCTCCTAAGAAAGCGCTGCGTGCCTTCTCGCCCTCGCCGCCTAGCAAAGCGCCGTGTCCCTTCGCCGCCTACAAAGCGCCGTGTTCCTTCGGCGCCTAGCAAAGCAGCGCGTGCCTTCGCCGCCTAAGAAAGCGCTGCGTGCCTTTTCGCCCTCGCCGCCCAACAAAGCGCCCTGTCCCTTCACCGCCTCCCCAACCGCTTCGTCCCTTCGCCGCCTCGCCGCCTAGCAAAGCGCTGCTTGCCTTCGCCGCCTCACACACCGCTGCGTCCCTTCGCCGCCTCGCCGCTTAGCAAACGCCGTGGGAGCGCCGAAGGCACACGGCGCTTTTGTAGGCGCCGAAGGCACGTGGCGCTTTGCTAAGGCATGAGGCAGCGAAGGCACGCAGCCATTTGATCGTGCTCGACGGGCTCGGGCGCCTTGCTAGGCGGCGAGGTGGCGAAGGCACGCAGCGCTTTGCCAGGCGCCCAGGGACGCAGCGCTCGGCGAGGGCACGCAGTGCTTTGCCAGGCGCCGAAGGCACGCAGCGCTCTAGCAGGCGGCGAGGGCACACAGTGCTTTGCTAGGCGGCGAGCGGACGTGCAGCTTTGCTAGGCAGCGAAGGCTGAGGACGCTTTGCTAGGCGCTTTGCTAGGCGGCCAAGGCACGAAGCGATTGGGGAGGCGGCGAAGGCACACGGCGCTTTGCTAGGCGGCGAGGGCGAGAAGGCACGCAGCGCTTTCTGAGGCGGCGAGGCGGCCAAGGCACGCGCTGCTTTGCTAGGCGCCGAAGGCACGCAGCGCTTCCTTCGTTTGCGAGGCAGCGAAGAGATGGAGCGCTTTGCTTCTTGGCCAGGCAGCGAACAGGCGCCGTGCTTTGCTTTCTGCCACTCAGCGAATACACGCAGCGCTCTGCTTTTTGGCGAGGCAGTGAACAGATGCAGCGTTTAGTTTGCGAGGCGGCCAAGAGACGCGGCGCTTTGCATGCTGGCGAGGCGGCGAGCAGATCGAGTGCTTTGCTTGTTGGCGAGGCAGCGAAGAGATGCAGCGGTTTGCTTGTTGGCGAGGCAGCGAAGAGATTCAGCAGTCTCCTTGTTTGTGACACAGCGACCATGCACAGTGCTTGCTCTTTGTGCGAGGCAGCGAAGAGATGCAGCACTTTGCTTGTGCACCAGGTGGCGCAGTGGCATGGCGGATGACTTTTTCGCCTGGAGGCGAAGCGAGGCAGCACTTTGTTAGTTGACGAGGCAGCGAAGAGACGCAGCAGGCTGCTTGTTTGTGAGACAGCCAACATGCACAGTGGTTAGCTCTTGTGCGAGGCAGCGAATGAGGGTAGAGCAAATGGCTTTGTGCGTTCGCCGCCTCGCTGCCTAGCAAAGCGTCGTCTGCCTTGGGCGCCTAGCAAAGCTGCGCGTGCCGTCGCCGTCAAGCAAAGCGCCGTGTTCCTTGGGCGCCTAGCAAAGAAGTGCCTGCGTTCGGCGCCTCGCCGCATTGCAGCCTAGCAAAGCGCTGCGTGCCTTCGGCGGCTGGCAAAGCAGTGCGTGCCTTCGCCGCCTCACACACCGCGTTGTGCCTTCGGCGCCTGGCAAAGCAGCGCGTGCCTTCGCCGCCTGGCCTCCTAAGAAAGCGCTGCGTGCCTTCTCGCCCTCGCCGCCTAGCAAAGCGCCGTGTCCCTTCGCCGCCTACAAAGCGCCGTGTTCCTTCGGCGCCTAGCAAAGCAGCGCGTGCCTTCGCCGCCTAAGAAAGCGCTGCGTGCCTTTTCGCCCTCGCCGCCCAACAAAGCGCCCTGTCCCTTCACCGCCTCCCGAACCGCTTCGTCCCTTCGCCGCCTCGCCGCCTAGCAAAGCGCTGCTTGCCTTCGCCGCCTCACACACCGCTGCGTCCCTTCGCCGCCTCGCCGCTTAGCAAACGCCGTGGGAGCGCCGAAGGCACACGGCGCTTTTGTAGGCGCCGAAGGCACGTGGCGCTTTGCTAAGGCACGAGGCAGCGAAGGCACGCAGCCATTTGATCGTGCTCGACGGGCTAGGGCGCCTTGCTAGGCGGCGAGGCGGCGAAGGCACGCAGCGCTTTGCCAGGCGCCCAGGGACGCAGCGCTCGGCGAGGGCACGCAGTGCTTTGCCAGGCGCCGAAGGCACTCAGCGCTTTGCCAGGCGCCGAAGGCACGCAGCGCTCTAGCAGGCGGCGAGGGCACACAGTGCTTTGCTAGGCGGCGAGCGGACGTGCAGCTTTGCTAGGCAGCGAAGGCTGAGGACGCTTTGCTAGGCGCTTTGCTAGGCGGCCAAGGCACGAAGCGATTTGGGAGGCGGCGAAGGCACACGGCGCTTTGCTAGGCGGCGAGGGCGAGAAGGCACGCAGCGCTTTCTGAGGCGGCGAGGCGGCCAAGGCACGCGCTGCTTTGCTAGGCGCCGAAGGCACGCAGCGCTTCCTTCGTTTGCGAGGCAGCAAAGAGATGGAGCGCTTTGCTTCTTGGCCAGGCAGCGAACAGGCGCCGTGCTTTGCTTTCTGCCACTCAGCGAATACACGCAGCGCTCTGCTTTTTGGCGAGGCAGTGAACAGATGCAGCGTTTAGTTTGCGAGGCGGCCAAGAGACGCGGCGCTTTGCATGCTGGCGAGGCGGCGAGCAGATCGAGTGCTTTGCTTGTTGGCGAGGCAGCGAAGAGATTCAGCAGTCTCCTTGTTTGTGACACAGCGACCATGCACAGTGCTTGCTCTTTGTGCGAGGCAGCGAAGAGATGCAGCACTTTGCTTGTGCACCAGGTGGCGCAGTGGCATGGCGGATGACTTTTTCGCCTGGAGGCGAAGCGAGGCAGCACTTTCCTAGTTGGCGAGGCAGCGAAGAGACGCAGCAGGCTGCTTGTTTGTGAGACAGCCAACATGCACAGTGGTTAGCTCTTGTGCGAGGCAGCGAATGAGGGCAGAGCAAATCGCTTTGTGCGTTCGCCGCCTCGCTGCCTAGCAAAGCGTCGTCTGCCTTGGGCGCCTAGCAAAGCTGCGCGTGCCGTCGCCGTCAAGCAAAGCGCCGTGTTCCTTGGGCGCCTAGCAAAGAAGTGCCTGCGTTCGGCGCCTCGCCGCTTTGCAGCCTAGCGAAGCGCTGCGTGCCTTCGGCGGCTGGCAAAGCAGTGCGTGCCTTCGCCGCCTCACACACCGCGTTGTGCCTTCGGCGCCTGGCAAAGCAGCGCGTGCCTTCGCCGCCTGGCCTCCTAAGAAAGCGCTGCGTGCCTTCTCGCCCTCGCCGCCTAGCAAAGCGCCGTGTCCCTTCGCCGCCTACAAAGCGCCGTGTTCCTTCGGCGCCTAGCAAAGCAGCGCGTGCCTTCGCCGCCTAAGAAAGCGCTGCGTGCCTTTTCGCCCTCGCCGCCCAACAAAGCGCCCTGTCCCTTCACCGCCTCCCCAACCGCTTCGTCCCTTCGCCGCCTCGCCGCCTAGCAAAGCGCTGCTTGCCTTCGCCGCCTCACACCCGCTGCGTCCCTTCGCCGCCTCGCCGCTTAGCAAACGCCGTGGGAGCGCCGAAGGGACACGGCGCTTTTGTAGGCGCCGAAGGCACGTGGCGCTTTGCTAAGGCACGAGGCAGCGAAGGCACGCAGCCATTTGATCGTGGTGGACGGGCTAGGGCGCCTTGCTAGGCGGCGAGGCGGCGAAGGCACGCAGCGCTTTGCCAGGCGCCCAGGGACGCAGCGCTCGGCGAGGGCACGCAGTGCTTTGCCAGGCGCCGAAGGCACTCAGCGCTTTGCCAGGCGCCGAAGGCACGCAGCGCTCTAGCAGGCGGCGAGGGCACACAGTGCTTTGCTAGGCGGCGAGCGGACGTGCAGCTTTGCTAGGCAGCGAAGGCTGAGGACGCTTTGCTAGGCGCTTTGCTAGGCGGCCAAGGCACGAAGCGATTTGGGAGGCGGCGAAGGCACACGGCGCTTTGCTAGGCGGCGAGGGCGAGAAGGCACGCAGCGCTTTCTGAGGCGGCGAGGCGGCCAAGGCACGCGCTGCTTTGCTAGGCGCCGAAGGCACGCAGCGCTTCCTTCGTTTGCGAGGCAGCGAAGAGATGGAGTGCTTTGCTTGTTGGCCAGGCAGCGAACAGGCGCCGTGCTTTGCTTTCTGCCACTCAGCGAATACACGCAGCGCTCTGCTTTTTGGCGAGGCAGTGAACAGATGCAGCGTTTAGTTTGCGAGGCGGCCAAGAGACGCGGCGCTTTGCATGCTGGCGAGGCGGCGAGCAGATCGAGTGCTTTGCTTGTTGGCGAGGCAGCGAAGAGATGCAGCAGTCTCCTTGTTTGTGACACAGCGACCATGCACAGTGCTTGCTCTTTGTGCGAGGCAGCGAAGAGATGCAGCACTTTGCTTGTGCACCAGGTGGCGCAGTGGCATGGCGGATGACTTTTTCGCCTGGAGGCGAAGCGAGGCAGCACTTTGTTAGTTGGCGAGGCAGCGAAGAGACGCAGCAGGCTGCTTGTTTGTGAGACAGCCAACATGCACAGTGGTTAGCTCTTGTGCGAGGCAGCGAATGAGGGCAGAGCAAATGGCTTTGTGCGTTCGCCGCCTCGCTGCCTAGCAAAGCGTCGTCTGCCTTGGGCGCCTAGCAAAGCTGCGCGTGCCGTCGCCGTCAAGCAAAGCGCCGTGTTCCTTGGGCGCCTAGCAAAGAAGTGCCTGCGTTCGGCGCCTCGCCGCATTGCAGCCTAGCAAAGCGCTGCGTGCCTTCGGCGGCTGGCAAAGCAGTGCGTGCCTTCGCCGCCTCACACACCGCGTTGTGCCTTCGGCGCCTGGCAAAGCAGCGCGTGCCTTCGCCGCCTGGCCTCCTAAGAAAGCGCTGCGTGCCTTCTCGCCCTCGCCGCCCAACAAAGCGCCCTGTCCCTTCACCGCCTCCCGAACCGCTTCGTCCCTTCGCCGCCTCGCCGCCTAGCAAAGCGCTGCTTGCCTTCGCCGCCTCACACACCGCTGCGTCCCTTCGCCGCCTCGCCGCTTAGCAAACGCCGTGGGAGCGCCGAAGGCACACGGCGCTTTTGTAGGCGCCGAAGGCACGTGGCGCTTTGCTAAGGCACGAGGCAGCGAAGGCACGCAGCCATTTGATCGTGCTCGACGGGCTAGGTCGCCTTGCTAGGCGGCGAGGTGGCGAAGGCACGCAGCGCTTTGCCAGGCGCCCAGGGACGCAGCGCTCGGCGAGGGCACGCAGTGCTTTGCCAGGCGCCGAAGGCACTCAGCGCTTTGCCAGGCGCCGAAGGCACGCAGCGCTCTAGCAGGCGGCGAGGGCACACAGTGCTTTGCTAGGCGGCGAGCGGACGTGCAGCTTTGCTAGGCAGCGAAGGGTGAGGACGCTTTGCTAGGCGCTTTGCTAGGCGGCCAAGGCACGAAGCGATTTGGGAGGCGGCGAAGGCACACGGCGCTTTGCTAGGCGGCGAGGGCGAGAAGGCACGCAGCGCTTTCTGAGGCGGCGAGGCGGCCAAGGCACGCGCTGCTTTGCTAGGCGCCGAAGGCACGCAGCGCTTCCTTCGTTTGCGAGGCAGCGAAGAGATGGAGCGCTTTGCTTGTTGGCCAGGCAGCGAACAGGCGCCGTGCTTTGCTTTCTGCCACTCAGCGAATACACGCAGCGCTCTGCTTTTTGGCGAGGCAGTGAACAGATGCAGCGTTTAGTTTGCGAGGCGGCCAAGAGACGCGGCGCTTTGCATGCTGGCGAGGCGGCGAGCAGATCGAGTGCTTTGCTTGTTGGCGAGGCAGCGAAGAGATGCAGCGGTTTGCTTGTTGGCGAGGCAGCGAAGAGATTCAGCAGTCTCCTTGTTTGTGACACAGCGACCATGCACAGTGCTTGCTCTTTGTGCGAGGCAGCGAAGAGATGCAGCACTTTGCTTGTGCACCAGGTGGCGCAGTGGCATGGCGGATGACTTTTTCGCCTGGAGGCGAAGCGAGGCAGCACTTTGTTAGTTGGCGAGGCAGCGAAGAGACGCAGCAGGCTGCTTGTTTGTGAGACAGCCAACATGCACAGTGGTTAGCTCTTGTGCGAGGCAGCGAATGAGGGCAGAGCAAATGGCTTTGTGCGTTCGCCGCCTCGCTGCCTAGCAAAGCGTCGTCTGCCTTGGGCGCCTAGCAAAGCTGCGCGTGCCGTCGCCGTCAAGCAAAGCGCCGTGTTCCTTGGGCGCCTAGCAAAGAAGTGCCTGCGTTGGGCGCCTCGCCGCATTGCAGCCTAGCAAAGCGCTGCGTGCCTTCGGCGGCTGGCAAAGCAGTGCGTGCCTTCGCCGCCTCACACACCGCGTTGTGCCTTCGGCGCCTGGCAAAGCAGCGCGTGCCTTCGCCGCCTGGCCTCCTAAGAAAGCGCTGCGTGCCTTCTCGCCCTCGCCGCCTAGCAAAGCGCCGTGTCCCTTCGCCGCCTACAAAGCGCCGTGTTCCTTCGGCGCCTAGCAAAGCAGCGCGTGCCTTCGCCGCCTAAGAAAGCGCTGCGTGCCTTTTCGCCCTCGCTGCCCAACAAAGCGCCCTGTCCCTTCACCGCCTCCCGAACCGCTTTGTCCCTTCGCCGCCTCGCCGCCTAGCAAAGCGCTGCTTGCCTTCGCCGCCTCACACACCGCTGCGTCCCTTCGCCGCCTCGCCGCTTAGCAAACGCCGTGGGAGCGCCGAAGGCACACGGCGCTTTTGTAGGCGCCGAAGGCACGTGGCGCTTTGCTAAGGCACGAGGCAGCGAAGGCACGCAGCCATTTGATCGTGGTCGACGGGCTCGGGCGCCTTGCTAGGCGGCGAGGCGGCGAAGGCACGCAGCGCTTTGCCAGGCGCCCAGGGACGCAGCGCTCGGCGAGGGCACGCAGTGCTTTGCCAGGCGCCGAAGGCACTCAGCGCTTTGCCAGGCGCCGAAGGCACGCAGCGCTCTAGCAGGCGGCGAGGGCACACAGTGCTTTGCTAGGCGGCGAGCGGACGTGCAGCTTTGCTAGGCAGCGAAGGCTGAGGACGCTTTGCTAGGCGCTTTGCTAGGCGGCCAAGGCACGAAGCGATTGGGGAGGCGGCGAAGGCACACGGCGCTTTGCTAGGCGGCGAGGGCGAGAAGGCACGCAGCGCTTTCTGAGGCGGCGAGGCGGCCAAGGCACGCGCTGCTTTGCTAGGCGCCGAAGGCACGCAGCGCTTCCTTCGTTTGCGAGGCAGCGAAGAGATGGAGCGCTTTGCTTGTTGGCCAGGCAGCGAACAGGCGCCGTGCTTTGCTTTCTGCCACTCAGCGAATACACGCAGCGCTCTGCTTTTTGGCGAGGCAGTGAACAGATGCAGCGTTTAGTTTGCGAGGCGGCCAAGAGACGCGGCGCTTTGCATGCTGGCGAGGCGGCGAGCAGATCGAGTGCTTTGCTTGTTGGCGAGGCAGCGAAGAGATGCAGCAGTTTGCTTGTTGGCGAGGCAGCGAAGAGATGCAGCAGTCTCCTTGTTTGTGACACAGCGACCATGCACAGTGCTTGCTCTTTGTGCGAGGCAGCGAAGAGATGCAGCACTTTGCTTGTGCACCAGGTGGCGCAGTGGCATGGCGGATGACTTTTTCGCCTGGAGGCGAAGCGAGGCAGCACTTTGTTAGTTGGCGAGGCAGCGAAGAGACGCAGCAGGCTGCTTGTTTGTGAGACAGCCAACATGCACAGTGGTTAGCTCTTGTGCGAGGCAGCGAATGAGGGCAGAGCAAATGGCTTTGTGCGTTCGCCGCCTCGCTGCCTAGCAAAGCGTCGTCTGCCTTGGGCGCCTAGCAAAGCTGCGCGTGCCGTCGCCGTCAAGCAAAGCGCCGTGTTCCTTGGGCGCCTAGCAAAGAAGTGCCTGCGTTCGGCGCCTCGCCGCATTGCAGCCTAGCAAAGCGCTGCGTGCCTTCGGCGGCTGGCAAAGCAGTGCGTGCCTTCGCCGCCTCACACACCGCGTTGTGCCTTCGGCGCCTGGCAAAGCAGCGCGTGCCTTCGCCGCCTGGCCTCCTAAGAAAGCGCTGCGTGCCTTCTCGCCCTCGCCGCCTAGCAAAGCGCCGTGTCCCTTCGCCGCCTACAAAGCGCCGTGTTCCTTCGGCGCCTAGCAAAGCAGCGCGTGCCTTCGCCGCCTAAGAAAGCGCTGCGTGCCTTTTCGCCCTCGCCGCCCAACAAAGCGCCCTGTCCCTTCACCGCCTCCCGAACCGCTTCGTCCCTTCGCCGCCTCGCCGCCTAGCAAAGCGCTGCTTGCCTTCGCCGCCTCACACACCGCTGCGTCCCTTCGCCGCCTCGCCGCTTAGCAAACGCCGTGGGAGCGCCGAAGGCACACGGCGCTTTTGTAGGCGCCGAAGGCACGTGGCGCTTTGCTAAGGCACGAGGCAGCGAAGGCACGCAGCCATTTGATCGTGCTCGACGGGCTAGGGCGCCTTGCTAGGCGGCGAGGCGGCGAAGGCACGCAGCGCTTTGCCAGGCGCCCAGGGACGCAGCGCTCGGCGAGGGCACGCAGTGCTTTGCCAGGCGCCGAAGGCACTCAGCGCTTTGCCAGGCGCCGAAGGCACGCAGCGCTCTAGCAGGCGGCGAGGGCACACAGTGCTTTGCTAGGCGGCGAGCGGACGTGCAGCTTTGCTAGGCAGCGAAGGCTGAGGACGCTTTGCTAGGCGCTTTGCTAGGTGGCGAGGGCGAGAAGGCACGCAGCACTTTCTGAGGCGGCGAGGCGGCCAAGGCACGCGCTGCTTTGCTAGGCGCCGAAGGCACGCAGCGCTTCCTTCGTTTGCGAGGCAGCGAAGAGATGGAGCGCTTTGCTTGTTGGCCAGGCAGCGAACAGGCGCCGTGCTTTGCTTTCTGCCACTCAGCGAATACACGCAGCGCTCTGCTTTTTGGCGAGGCAGTGAACAGATGCAGCGTTTAGTTTGCGAGGCGGCCAAGAGACGCGGCGCTTTGCATGCTGGCGAGGCGGCGAGCAGATCGAGTGCTTTGCTTGTTGGCGAGGCAGCGAAGAGATGCAGCGGTTTGCTTGTTGGCGAGGCAGCGAAGAGATGCAGCGGTTTGCTTGTTGGCGAGGCAGCGAAGAGATGCAGCAGTCTCCTTGTTTGTGACACAGCGACCATGCACAGTGCTTGCTCTTTGTGCGAGGCAGCGAAGAGATGCAGCACTTTGCTTGTGCACCAGGTGGCGCAGTGGCATGGCGGATGACTTTTTCGCCTGGAGGCGAAGCGAGGCAGCACTTTGTTAGTTGGCGAGGCAGCGAAGAGACGCAGCAGGCTGCTTGTTTGTGAGACAGCCAACATGCACAGTGGTTAGCTCTTGTGCGAGGCAGCGAATGAGGGCAGAGCAAATGGCTTTGTGCGTTCGCCGCCTCGCTGCCTAGCAAAGCGTCGTCTGCCTTGGGCGCCTAGCAAAGCTGCGCGTGCCGTCGCCGTCAAGCAAAGCGCCGTGTTCCTTGGGCGCCTAGCAAAGAAGTGCCTGCGTTGGGTGCCTCGCCGCATTGCAGCCTAGCAAAGCGCTGCGTGCCTTCGGCGGCTGGCAAAGCAGTGCGTGCCTTCGCCGCCTCACACACCGCGTTGTGCCTTCGGCGCCTGGCAAAGCAGCGCGTGCCTTCGCCGCCTGGCCTCCTAAGAAAGCGCTGCGTGCCTTCTCGCCCTCGCCGCCTAGCAAAGCGCCGTGTCCCTTCGCCGCCTACAAAGCGCCGTGTTCCTTCGGCGCCTAGCAAAGCAGCGCGTGCCTTCGCCGCCTAAGAAAGCGCTGCGTGCCTTTTCGCCCTCGCCGCCCAACAAAGCGCCCTGTCCCTTCACCGCCTCCCGAACCGCTTCGTCCCTTCGCCGCCTCGCCGCCTAGCAAAGCGCTGCTTGCCTTCGCCGCCTCACACACCGCTGCGTCCCTTCGCCGCCTCGCCGCTTAGCAAACGCCGTGGGAGCGCCGAAGGCACACGGCGCTTTTGTAGGCGCCGAAGGCACGTGGCGCTTTGCTAAGGCACGAGGCAGCGAAGGCACGCAGCCATTTGATCGTGCTCGACGGGCTAGGGCGCCTTGCTAGGCGGCGAGGTGGCGAAGGCACGCAGCGCTTTGCCAGGCGCCCAGGGACGCAGCGCTCGGCGAGGGCACGCAGTGCTTTGCCAGGCGCCGAAGGCACTCAGCACTTTGCCAGGCGCCGAAGGCACGCAGCGCTCTAGCAGGCGGCGAGGGCACACAGTGCTTTGCTAGGCGGCAAGCGGACGTGCAGCTTTGCTAGGCAGCGAAGGGTGAGGACGCTTTGCTAGGCGCTTTGCTAGGCGGCCAAGGCACGAAGCGATTTGGGAGGCGGCGAAGGCACACGGCGCTTTGCTAGGCGGCGAGGGCGAGAAGGCACGCAGCGCTTTCTGAGGCGGCGAGGCGACGAGGGCACGCGCTGCTTTGCTAGGCGCCGAAGGTACGCAGCGCTTCCTTCGTTTGCGAGGCAGCGAAGAGATGGAGCGCTTTGCTTGTTGGCCAGGCAGCGAACAGGCGCCGTGCTTTGCTTTCTGCCACTCAGCGAATACACGCAGCGCTCTGCTTTTTGGCGAGGCAGTGAACAGATGCAGCGTTTAGTTTGCGAGGCGGCCAAGAGACGCGGCGCTTTGCATGCTGGCGAGGCGGCGAGCAGATCGAGTGCTTTGCTTGTTGGCGAGGCAGCGAAGAGATGCAGCGGTTTGCTTGTTGGCGAGGCAGCGAAGAGATGCAGCAGTCTCCTTGTTTGTGACACAGCGACCATGCCCAGTGCTTGCTCTTTGTGCGAGGCAGCGAAGAGATGCAGCACTTTGCTTGTGCACCAGGTGGCGCAGTGGCATGGCGGATGACTTTTTCGCCTGGAGGCGAAGCGAGGCAGCACTTTGTTAGTTGGCGAGGCAGCGAAGAGACGCAGCAGGCTGCTTGTTTGTGAGACAGCCAACATGCACAGTGGTTAGCTCTTGTGCGAGGCAGCGAATGAGGGCAGAGCAAATGGCTTTGTGCGTTCGCCGCCTCGCTGCCTAGCAAAGCGTCGTCTGCCTTGGGCGCCTAGCAAAGCTGCGCGTGCCGTCGCCGTCAAGCAAAGCGCCGTGTTCCTTGGGCGCCTAGCAAAGAAGTGCCTGCGTTCGGCGCCTCGCCGCATTGCAGCCTAGCAAAGCGCTGCGTGCCTTCGGCGGCTGGCAAAGCAGTGCGTGCCTTCGCCGCCTCACACACCGCGTTGTGCCTTCGGCGCCTGGCAAAGCAGCGCGTGCCTTGGCTGCCTTCGCCGCCTAAGAAAGCGCTGCGTGCCTTCTCGCCCTCGCTGCCTAGCAAAGCGCCGTGTCCCTTCGCCGCCTACAAAGCGCCGTGTTCCTTCGGCGCCTAGCAAAGCAGCGCGTGCCTTCGCCGCCTAAGAAAGCGCTGCGTGCCTTTTCGCCCTCGCCGCCCAACAAAGCGCCCTGTCCCTTCACCGCCTCCCGAACCGCTTCGTCCCTTCGCCGCCTCGCCGCCTAGCAAAGCGCTGCTTGCCTTCGCCGCCTCACACACCGCTGCGTCCCTTCGCCGCCTCGCCGCTTAGCAAACGCCGTGGGAGCGCCGAAGGGACACGGCGCTTTTGTAGGCGCCGAAGGCACGTGGCGCTTTGCTAAGGCACGAGGCAGCGAAGGCACGCAGCCATTTGATCGTGCTCGACGGGCTAGTGCGCCTGGCGAGGCGGCGAGGCGGCGAAGGCACGCAGCGCTTTGCCAGGCGCCCAGGGACGCAGCGCTCGGCGAGGGCACGCAGTGCTTTGCCAGGCGCCGAAGGCACTCAGCGCTTTGCCAGGCGCCGAAGGCACGCAGCGCTCTAGCAGGCGGCGAGGGCACACAGTGCTTTGCTAGGCGGCGAGCGGACGTGCAGCTTTGCTAGGCAGCGAAGGCTGAGGACGCTTTGCTAGGCGCTTTGCTAGGCGGCCAAGGCACGAAGCGATTGGGGAGGCGGCGAAGGCACACGGCGCTTTGCTAGGCGGCGAGGGCGAGAAGGCACGCAGCGCTTTCTGAGGCGGCGAGGCGACGAGGGCACGCGCTGCTTTGCTAGGCGCCGAAGGCACGCAGCTCTTCCTTCGTTTGCGAGGCAGCGAAGAGATGGAGCGCTTTGCTTGTTGGCCAGGCAGCGAACAGGCGCCGTGCTTTGCTTTCTGCCACTCAGCGAATACACGCAGCGCTCTGCTTTTTGGCGAGGCAGTGAACAGATGCAGCGTTTAGTTTGCGAGGCGGCCAAGAGACGCGGCGCTTTGCATGCTGGCGAGGCGGCGAGCAGATCGAGTGCTTTGCTTGTTGGCGAGGCAGCGAAGAGATGCAGCGTTTTGCTTGTTGGCGAGGCAGCGAAGAGATGCAGCAGTCTCCTTGTTTGTGACACAGCGACCATGCACAGTGCTTGCTCTTTGTGCGAGGCAGCGAAGAGATGCAGCACTTTGCTTGTGCACCAGGTGGCGCAGTGGCATGGCGGATGACTTTTTCGCCTGGAGGCGAAGCGAGGCAGCACTTTGTTAGTTGGCGAGGCAGCGAAGAGACGCAGCAGGCTGCTTGTTTGTGAGACAGCCAACATGCACAGTGGTTAGCTCTTGTGCGAGGCAGCGAATGAGGGCAGAGCAAATGGCTTTGTGCGTTCGCCGCCTCGCTGCCTAGCAAAGCGTCGTCTGCCTTGGGCGCCTAGCAAAGCTGCGCGTGCCGTCGCCGTCAAGCAAAGCGCCGTGTTCCTTGGGCGCCTAGCAAAGAAGTGCCTGCGTTGGGCGCCTCGCCGCATTGCAGCCTAGCAAAGCGCTGTGTGCCTTCGGCGGCTGGCAAAGCAGTGCGTGCCTTCGCCGCCTCACACACCGCGTTGTGCCTTCGGCGCCTGGCAAAGCAGCGCGTGCCTTCGCCGCCTGGCCTCCTAAGAAAGCGCTGCGTGCCTTCTCGCCCTCGCCGCCTAGCAAAGCGCCGTGTCCCTTCGCCGCCTACAAAGCGCCGTGTTCCTTCGGCGCCTAGCAAAGCAGCGCGTGCCTTCGCCGCCTAAGAAAGCGCTGCGTGCCTTTTCGCCCTCGCTGCCCAACAAAGCGCCCTGTCCCTTCACCGCCTCCCGAACCGCTTCGTCCCTTCGCCGCCTCGCCGCCTAGCAAAGCGCTGCTTGCCTTCGCCGCCTCACACACCGCTGCGTCCCTTCGCCGCCTCGCCGCTTAGCAAACGCCGTGGGAGCGCCGAAGGCACACGGCGCTTTTGTAGGCGCCGAAGGCACGTGGCGCTTTGCTAAGGCACGAGGCAGCGAAGGCACGCAGCCATTTGATCGTGCTCGACGGGCTAGTGCGCCTGGCGAGGCGGCGAGGCGGCGAAGGCACGCAGCGCTTTGCCAGGCGCCCAGGGACGCAGCGCTCGGCGAGGGCACGCAGTGCTTTGCCAGGCGCCGAAGGCACGCAGCGCTCTAGCAGGCGGCGAGGGCACGCAGCGCTCTAGCAGGCGGCGAGGGCACACAGTGCTTTGCTAGGCGGCGAGCGGACGTGCAGCTTTGCTAGGCAGCGAAGGCTGAGGACGCTTTGCTAGGCGCTTTGCTAGGCGGCCAAGGCACGAAGCGATTGGGGAGGCGGCGAAGGCACACGGCGCTTTGCTAGGCGGCGAGGGCGAGAAGGCACGCAGCGCTTTCTGAGGCGGCGAGGCGACGAGGGCACGCGCTGCTTTGCTAGGCGCCGAAGGTACGCAGCGCTTCCTTCGTTTGCGAGGCAGCGAAGAGATGGAGCGCTTTGCTTGTTGGCCAGGCAGCGAACAGGCGCCGTGCTTTGCTTTCTGCCACTCAGCGAATACACGCAGCGCTCTGCTTTTTGGCGAGGCAGTGAACAGATGCAGCGTTTAGTTTGCGAGGCGGCCAAGAGACGCGGCGCTTTGCATGCTGGCGAGGCGGCGAGCAGATCGAGTGCTGTGCTTGTTGGCGAGGCAGCGAAGAGATGCAGCAGTCTCCTTGTTTGTGACACAGCGACCATGCACAGTGCTTGCTCTTTGTGCGAGGCAGCGAAGAGATGCAGCACTTTGCTTGTGCACCAGGTGGCGCAGTGGCATGGCGGATGACTTTTTCGCCTGGAGGCGAAGCGAGGCAGCACTTTGTTAGTTGGCGAGGCAGCGAAGAGACGCAGCAGGCTGCTTGTTTGTGAGACAGCCAACATGCACAGTGGTTAGCTCTTGTGCGAGGCAGCGAATGAGGGCAGAGCAAATGGCTTTGTGCGTTCGCCGCCTCGCTGCCTAGCAAAGCGTCGTCTGCCTTGGGCGCCTAGCAAAGCTGCGCGTGCCATCGCCGTCAAGCAAAGCGCCGTGTTCCTTGGGCGCCTAGCAAAGAAGTGCCTGCGTTCGGCGCCTCGCCGCATTGCAGCCTAGCAAAGCGCTGCGTGCCTTCGGCGGCTGGCAAAGCAGTGCGTGCCTTCGCCGCCTCACACACCGCGTTGTGCCTTCGGCGCCTGGCAAAGCAGCGCGTGCCTTCGCCGCCTGGCCTCCTAAGAAAGCGCTGCGTGCCTTCTCGCCCTCGCCGCCTAGCAAAGCGCCGTGTCCCTTCGCCGCCTACAAAGCGCCGTGTTCCTTCGGCGCCTAGCAAAGCAGCGCGTGCCTTCGCCGCCTAAGAAAGCGCTGCGTGCCTTTTCGCCCTCGCCGCCCAACAAAGCGCCCTGTCCCTTCACCGCCTCCCGAACCGCTTCGTCCCTTCGCCGCCTCGCCGCCTAGCAAAGCGCTGCTTGCCTTCGCCGCCTCACACACCGCTGCGTCCCTTCGCCGCCTCGCCGCTTAGCAAACGCCGTGGGAGCGCCGAAGGCACACGGCGCTTTTGTAGGCGCCGAAGGCACGTGGCGCTTTGCTAAGGCACGAGGCAGCGAAGGCACGCAGCCATTTGATCGTGCTCGACGGGCTAGTGCGCCTGGCGAGGCGGCGAGGCGGCGAAGGCACGCAGCGCTTTGCCAGGCGCCCAGGGACGCAGCGCTCGGCGAGGGCACGCAGTGCTTTGCCAGGCGCCGAAGGCACTCAGCGCTTTGCCAGGCGCCGAAGGCACGCAGCGCTCTAGCAGGCGGCGAGGGCACACAGTGCTTTGCTAGGCGGCGAGCGGACGTGCAGCTTTGCTAGGCAGCGAAGGCTGAGGACGCTTTGCTAGGCGCTTTGCTAGGCGGCCAAGGCACGAAGCGATTGGGGAGGCGGCGAAGGCACACGGCGCTTTGCTAGGCGGCGAGGGCGAGAAGGCACGCAGCGCTTTCTGAGGCGGCGAGGCGACGAGGGCACGCGCTGCTTTGCTAGGCGCCGAAGGTACGCAGCGCTTCCTTCGTTTGCGAGGCAGCGAAGAGATGGAGCGCTTTGCTTGTTGGCCAGGCAGCGAACAGGCGCCGTGCTTTGCTTTCTGCCACTCAGCGAATACACGCAGCGCTCTGCTTTTTGGCGAGGCAGTGAACAGATGCAGCGTTTAGTTTGCGAGGCGGCCAAGAGACGCGGCGCTTTGCATGCTGGCGACGCGGCGAGCAGATCGAGTGCTGTGCTTGTTGGCGAGGCAGCGAAGAGATGCAGCGGTTTGCTCGTTGGCGAGGCAGCGAAGAGATGCAGCGGTTTTCTTGTTGGCGAGGCAGCGAAGAGATGCAGCAGTCTCCTTGTTTGTGACACAGCGACCATGCACAGTGCTTGCTCTTTGTGCGAGGCAGCGAAGAGATGCAGCACTTTGCTTGTGCACCAGGTGGCGCAGTGGCATGGCGGATGACTTTTTCGCCTGGAGGCGAAGCGAGGCAGCACTTTGTTAGTTGGCGAGGCAGCGAAGAGACGCAGCAGGCTGCTTGTTTGTGAGACAGCCAACATGCACAGTGGTTAGCTCTTGTGCGAGGCAGCGAATCACCGCCGAGCAAATGGCTTTGTGCGTTCGCCGCCTCGCTGCCTAGCAAAGCGTCGTCTGCCTTGGGCGCCTAGCAAAGCTGCGCGTGCCGTCGCCGTCAAGCAAAGCGCCGTGTTCCTTGGGCGCCTAGCAAAGAAGTGCCTGCGTTGGGCGCCTCGCCGCATTGCAGCCTAGCAAAGCGCTGCGTGCCTTCGGCGGCTGGCAAAGCAGTGCGTGCCTTCGCCGCCTCACACACCGCGTTGTGCCTTCGGCGCCTGGCAAAGCAGCGCGTGCCTTCGCCGCCTGGCCTCCTAAGAAAGCGCTGCGTGCCTTCTCGCCCTCGCCGCCTAGCAAAGCGCCGTGTCCCTTCGCCGCCTACAAAGCGCCGTGTTCCTTCGTCGCCTAGCAAAGCAGCGCGTGCCTTCGCCGATAAGAAAGCGCTGCGTGCCTTTTCGCCCTCGCCGCCCAACAAAGCGCCCTGTCCCTTCACCGCCTCCCGAACCGCTTCGTCCCTTCGCCGCCTCGCCGCCTAGCAAAGCGCTGCTTGCCTTCGCCGCCTCACACACCGCTGCGTCCCTTCGCCGCCTCGCCGCTTAGCAAACGCCGTGGGAGCGCCGAAGGGACACGGCGCTTTTGTAGGCGCCGAAGGCACGTGGCGCTTTGCTAAGGCACGAGGCAGCGAAGGCACGCAGCCATTTGATCGTGCTCGACGGGCTCGGGCGCCTTGCTAGGCGGCGAGGCGGCGAAGGCACGCAGCGCTTTGCCAGGCGCCCAGGGACGCAGCGCTCGGCGAGGGCACGCAGTGCTTTGCCAGGCGCCGAAGGCACTCAGCGCTTTGCCAGGCGCCGAAGGCACGCAGCGCTCTAGCAGGCGGCGAGGGCACACAGTGCTTTGCTAGGCGGCGAGCGGACGTGGAGCTTTGCTAGGCAGCGAAGGCTGAGGACGCTTTGCTAGGCGCTTTGCTAGGCAGCCAAGGCACGAAGCGATTTGGGAGGCGGCGAAGGCACACGGCGCTTTGCTAGGCGGCGAGGGCGAGAAGGCACGCAGCGCTTTCTGAGGCGGCGAGGCGGCCAAGGCACGCGCTGCTTTGCTAGGCGCCGAAGGCACGCAGCGCTTCCTTCGTTTGCGAGGCAGCGAAGAGATGGAGCGCTTTGCTTGTTGGCCAGGCAGTGAACAGGCGCCGTGCTTTGCTTTCTGCCACTCAGCGAATACACGCAGCGCTCTGCTTTTTGGCGAGGCAGTGAACAGATGCAGCGTTTAGTTTGCGAGGCGGCCAAGAGACGCGGCGCTTTGCATGCTGGCGAGGCGGCGAGCAGATCGAGTGCTTTGCTTGTTGGCGAGGCAGCGAAGAGATGCAGCGGTTTGCTTGTTGGCGAGGCAGCGAAGAGATGCAGCAGTCTCCTTGTTTGTGACACAGCGACCATGCACAGTGCTTGCTCTTTGTGCGAGGCAGCGAAGAGATGCAGCACTTTGCTTGTGCACCAGGTGGCGCAGTGGCATGGCGGATGACTTTTTCACCTGGAGGCGAAGCGAGGCAGCACTTTGTTAGTTGGCGAGGCAGCGAAGAGACGCAGCAGGCTGCTTGTTTGTGAGACAGCCAACATGCACAGTGGTTAGCTCTTGTGCGAGGCAGCGAATGAGGGCAGAGCAAATCGCTTTGTGCGTTCGCCGCCTCGCTGCCTAGCAAAGCGTCGTCTGCCTTGGGCGCCTAGCAAAGCTGCGCGTGCCGTCGCCGTCAAGCAAAGCGCCGTGTTCCTTGGGCGCCTAGCAAAGAAGTGCCTGCGTTCGGCGCCTCGCCGCATTGCAGCCTAGCAAAGCGCTGCGTGCCTTCGGCGGCTGGCAAAGCAGTGCGTGCCTTCGCCGCCTCACACACCGCGTTGTGCCTTCGGCGCCTGGCAAAGCAGCGCGTGCCTTCGCCGCCTGGCCTCCTAAGAAAGCGCTGCGTGCCTTCTCGCCCTCGCCGCCTAGCAAAGCGCCGTGTCCCTTCGCCGCCTACAAAGCGCCGTGTTCCTTCGGCGCCTAGCAAAGCAGCGCGTGCCTTCGCCGCCTAAGAAAGCGCTGCGTGCCTTTTCGCCCTCGCCGCCCAACAAAGCGCCCTGTCCCTTCACCGCCTCCCGAACCGCTTCGTCCCTTCGCCGCCTCGCCGCCTAGCAAAGCGCTGCTTGCCTTCGCCGCCTCACACACCGCTGCGTCCCTTCGCCGCCTCGCCGCTTAGCAAACGCCGTGGGAGCGCCGAAGGCACACGGCGCTTTTGTAGGCGCCGAAGGCACGTGGCGCTTTGCTAAGGCACGAGGCAGCGAAGGCACGCAGCCATTTGATCGTGCTCGACGGGCTAGTGCGCCTGGCGAGGCGGCGAGGCGGCGAAGGCACGCAGCACTTTGCCAGGCGCCCAGGGACGCAGCGCTCGGCGAGGGCACGCAGTGCTTTGCCAGGCGCCGAAGGCACTCAGCGCTTTGCCAGGCGCCGAAGGCACGCAGCGCTCTAGCAGGCGGCGAGGGCACACAGTGCTTTGCTAGGCGGCGAGCGGACGTGCAGCTTTGCTAGGCAGCCAAGGCTGAGGACGCTTTGCTAGGCGCTTTGCTAGGCGGCGAAGGCACGAAGCGATTGGGGAGGCGGCGAAGGCACACGGCGCTTTGCTAGGCGGCGAGGGCGAGAAGGCACGCAGCGCTTTCTGAGGCGGCGAGGCGACGAGGGCACGCGCTGCTTTGCTAGGCGCCGAAGGTACGCAGCGCTTCCTTCGTTTGCGAGGCAGCGAAGAGATGGAGCGCTTTGCTTGTTGGCCAGGCAGCGAACAGGCGCCGTGCTTTGCTTTCTGCCACTCAGCGAATACACGCAGCGCTCTGCTTTTTGGCGAGGCAGTGAACAGATGCAGCGTTTAGTTTGCGAGGCGGCCAAGAGACGCGGCGCTTTGCATGCTGGCGACGCGGCGAGCAGATCGAGTGCTGTGCTTGTTGGCGAGGCAGCGAAGAGATGCAGCGGTTTGCTCGTTGGCGAGGCAGCGAAGAGATGCAGCGGTTTGCTTGTTGGCGAGGCAGCGAAGAGATGCAGCAGTCTCCTTGTTTGTGACACAGCGACCATGCACAGTGCTTGCTCTTTGTGCGAGGCAGCGAAGAGATGCAGCACTTTGCTTGTGCACCAGGTGGCGCAGTGGCATGGCGGATGACTTTTTCGCCTGGAGGCGAAGCGAGGCAGCACTTTGTTAGTTGGCGAGGCAGCGAAGAGACGCAGCAGGCTGCTTGTTTGTGAGACAGCCAACATGCACAGTGGTTAGCTCTTGTGCGAGGCAGCGAATGAGGGCAGAGCAAATCGCTTTGTGCGTTCGCCGCCTCGCTGCCTAGCAAAGCGTCGTCTGCCTTGGGCGCCTAGCAAAGCTGCGCGTGCCGTCGCCGTCAAGCAAAGCGCCGTGTTCCTTGGGCGCCTAGCAAAGAAGTGCCTGCGTTCGGCGCCTCGCCGCATTGCAGCCTAGCAAAGCGCTGCGTGCCTTCGGCGGCTGGCAAAGCAGTGCGTGCCTTCGCCGCCTCACACACCGCGTTGTGCCTTCGGCGCCTGGCAAAGCAGCGCGTGCCTTCGCCGCCTGGCCTCCTAAGAAAGCGCTGCGTGCCTTCTCGCCCTCGCCGCCTAGCAAAGCGCCGTGTCCCTTCGCCGCCTACAAAGCGCCGTGTTCCTTCGGCGCCTAGCAAAGCAGCGCGTGCCTTCGCCGCCTAAGAAAGCGCTGCGTGCCTTTTCGCCCTCGCCGCCCAACAAAGCGCCCTGTCCCTTCACCGCCTCCCGAACCGCTTCGTCCCTTCGCCGCCTCGCCGCCTAGCAAAGCGCTGCTTGTCTTCGCCGCCTCACACACCGCTGCGTCCCTTCGCCGCCTCGCCGCTTAGCAAACGCCGTGGGAGCGCCGAAGGCACACGGAACTTTTGTAGGCGCCGAAGGCACGTGGCGCTTTGCTAAGGCACGAGGCAGCGAAGGCACGCAGCCATTTGATCGTGCTCGACGGGCTAGTGCGCCTGGCGAGGCGGCGAGGCGGCGAAGGCACGCAGCGCTTTGCCAGGCGCCCAGGGACGCAGCGCTCGGCGAGGGCACGCAGTGCTTTGCCAGGCGCCGAAGGCACGCAGCGCTCTAGCAGGCGGCGAGGGCACACAGTGCTTTGCTAGGCGGCGAGCGGACGTGCAGCTTTGCTAGGCAGCGAAGGCTGAGGACGCTTTGCTAGGCGCTTTGCTAGGCGGCCAAGGCACGAAGCGATTGGGGAGGCGGCGAAGGCACACGGCGCTTTGCTAGGCGGCGAGGGCGAGAAGGCACGCAGCGCTTTCTGAGGCGGCGAGGCGATGAGGGCACGCGCTGCTTTGCTAGGCGCCGAAGGCACGCAGCGCTTCCTTCGTTTGCGAGGCAGCGAAGAGATGGAGCGCTTTGCTTGTTGGCCAGGCAGCGAACAGGCGCCGTGCTTTGCTTTCTGCCACTCAGCGAATACACGCAGCGCTCTGCTTTTTGGCGAGGCAGTGAACAGATGCAGCGTTTAGTTTGCGAGGCGGCCAAGAGACGCGGCGCTTTGCATGCTGGCGAGGCGGCGAGCAGATCGAGTGCTGTGCTTGTTGGCGAGGCAGCGAAGAGATGCAGCGGTTTGCTCGTTGGCGAGGCAGCGAAGAGATGCAGCAGTCTCCTTGTTTGTGACACAGCGACCATGCACAGTGCTTGCTCTTTGTGCGAGGCAGCGAAGAGATGCAGCACTTTGCTTGTGCACCAGGTGGCGCAGTGGCATGGCGGATGACTTTTTCGCCTGGAGGCGAAGCGAGGCAGCACTTTGTTAGTTGGCGAGGCAGCGAAGAGACGCAGCAGGCTGCTTGTTTGTGAGACAGCCAACATGCACAGTGGTTAGCTATTGTGTGAGGCAGCGAATGAGGGCAGAGCAAATGGCTTTGTGCGTTCGCCGCCTCGCTGCCTAGCAAAGCGTCGTCTGCCTTGGGCGCCTAGCAAAGCTGCGCGTGCCGTCGCCGTCAAGCAAAGCGCCGTGTTCCTTGGGCGCCTAGCAAAGAAGTGCCTGCGTTCGGCGCCTCGCCGCATTGCAGCCTAGCAAAGCGCTGCGTGCCTTCGGCGGCTGGCAAAGCAGTGCGTGCCTTCGCCGCCTCACACACCGCGTTGTGCCTTCGGCGCCTGGCAAAGCAGCGCGTGCCTTCGCTGCCTTCGCCGCCTAAGAAAGCGCTGCGTGCCTTCTCGCCCTCGCCGCCTAGCAAAGCGCCGTGTCCCTTCGCCGCCTACAAAGCGCCGTGTTCCTTCGGCGCCTAGCAAAGCAGCGCGTGCCTTCGCCGCCTAAGAAAGCGCTGCGTGCCTTTTCGCCCTCGCCGCCCAACAAAGCGCCCTGTCCCTTCACCGCCTCCCGAACCGCTTCGTCCCTTCGCCGCCTCGCCGCCTAGCAAAGCGCTGCTTGCCTTCGCCGCCTCACACACCGCTGCGTCCCTTCGCCGCCTCGCCGCTTAGCAAACGCCGTGGGAGCGCCGAAGGCACACGGCGCTTTTGTAGGCGCCGAAGGCACGTGGCGCTTTGCTAAGGCACGAGGCAGCGAAGGCACGCAGCCATTTGATCGTGCTCGACGGGCTAGGGCGCCTTGCTAGGCGGCGAGGTGGCGAAGGCACGCAGCGCTTTGCCAGGCGCCCAGGGACGCAGCGCTCGGCGAGGGCACGCAGTGCTTTGCCAGGCGCCGAAGGCACTCAGCGCTTTGCCAGGCGCCGAAGGCACGCAGCGCTCTAGCAGGCGGCGAGGGCACACAGTGCTTTGCTAGGCGGCGAGCGGACGTGGAGCTTTGCTAGGCAGCGAAGGCTGAGGACGCTTTGCTAGGCGCTTTGCTAGGCGGCCAAGGCACGAAGCGATTTGGGAGGCGGCGAAGGCACACGGCGCTTTGCTAGGCGGCGAGGGCGAGAAGGCACGCAGCGCTTTCTGAGGCGGCGAGGCGGCCAAGGCACGCGCTGCTTTGCTAGGCGCCGAAGGCACGCAGCGCTTCCTTCGTTTGCGAGGCAGCGAAGAGATGGAGCGCTTTGCTTGTTGGCCAGGCAGCGAACAGGCGCCGTGCTTTGCTTTCTGCCACTCAGCGAATACACGCAGCGCTCTGCTTTTTGGCGAGGCAGTGAACAGATGCAGCGTTTAGTTTGCGAGGCGGCCAAGAGACGCGGCGCTTTGCATGCTGGCGAGGCGGCGAGCAGATCGAGTGCTTTGCTTGTTGGCGAGGCAGCAAAGAGATGCAGCGGTTTGCTTGTTGGCGAGGCAGCGAAGAGATTCAGCAGTCTCCTTGTTTGTGACACAGCGACCATGCACAGTGCTTGCTCTTTGTGCGAGGCAGCGAAGAGATGCAGCACTTTGCTTGTGCACCAGGTGGCGCAGTGGCATGGCGGATGACTTTTTCGCCTGGAGGCGAAGCGAGGCAGCACTTTGTTAGTTGGCGAGGCAGCGAAGAGACGCAGCAGGCTGCTTGTTTGTGAGACAGCCAACATGCACAGTGGTTAGCTCTTGTGCGAGGCAGCGAATGAGGGCAGAGCAAATGGCTTTGTGCGTTCGCCGCCTCGCTGCCTAGCAAAGCGTCGTCTGCCTTGGGCGCCTAGCAAAGCTGCGCGTGCCGTCGCCGTCAAGCAAAGCGCCGTGTTCCTTGGGCGCCTAGCAAAGAAGTGCCTGCGTTGGGCGCCTCGCCGCATTGCAGCCTAGCAAAGCGCTGTGTGCCTTCGGCGGCTGGCAAAGCAGTGCGTGCCTTCGCCGCCTCACACACCGCGTTGTGCCTTCGGCGCCTGGCAAAGCAGCGCGTGCCTTCGCCGCCTGGCCTCCTAAGAAAGCGCTGCGTGCCTTCTCGCCCTCGCCGCCTAGCAAAGCGCCGTGTCCCTTCGCCGCCTACAAAGCGCCGTGTTCCTTCGGCGCCTAGCAAAGCAGCGCGTGCCTTCGCCGCCTAAGAAAGCGCTGCGTGCCTTTTCGCCCTCGCTGCCCAACAAAGCGCCCTGTCCCTTCACCGCCTCCCGAACCGCTTCGTCCCTTCGCCGCCTCGCCGCCTAGCAAAGCGCTGCTTGCCTTCGCCGCCTCACACACCGCTGCGTCCCTTCGCCGCCTCGCCGCTTAGCAAACGCCGTGGGAGCGCCGAAGGCACACGGCGCTTTTGTAGGCGCCGAAGGCACGTGGCGCTTTGCTAAGGCACGAGGCAGCGAAGGCACGCAGCCATTTGATCGTGCTCGACGGGCTAGTGCGCCTGGCGAGGCGGCGAGGCGGCGAAGGCACGCAGCGCTTTGCCAGGCGCCCAGGGACGCAGCGCTCGGCGAGGGCACGCAGTGCTTTGCCAGGCGCCGAAGGCACGCAGCGCTCTAGCAGGCGGCGAGGGCACGCAGCGCTCTAGCAGGCGGCGAGGGCACACAGTGCTTTGCTAGGCGGCGAGCGGACGTGCAGCTTTGCTAGGCAGCGAAGGCTGAGGACGCTTTGCTAGGCGCTTTGCTAGGCGGCCAAGGCACGAAGCGATTGGGGAGGCGGCGAAGGCACACGGCGCTTTGCTAGGCGGCGAGGGCGAGAAGGCACGCAGCGCTTTCTGAGGCGGCGAGGCGACGAGGGCACGCGCTGCTTTGCTAGGCGCCGAAGGTACGCAGCGCTTCCTTCGTTTGCGAGGCAGCGAAGAGATGGAGCGCTTTGCTTGTTGGCCAGGCAGCGAACAGGCGCCGTGCTTTGCTTTCTGCCACTCAGCGAATACACGCAGCGCTCTGCTTTTTGGCGAGGCAGTGAACAGATGCAGCGTTTAGTTTGCGAGGCGGCCAAGAGACGCGGCGCTTTGCATGCTGGCGAGGCGGCGAGCAGATCGAGTGCTGTGCTTGTTGGCGAGGCAGCGAAGAGATGCAGCAGTCTCCTTGTTTGTGACACAGCGACCATGCACAGTGCTTGCTCTTTGTGCGAGGCAGCGAAGAGATGCAGCACTTTGCTTGTGCACCAGGTGGCGCAGTGGCATGGCGGATGACTTTTTCGCCTGGAGGCGAAGCGAGGCAGCACTTTGTTAGTTGGCGAGGCAGCGAAGAGACGCAGCAGGCTGCTTGTTTGTGAGACAGCCAACATGCACAGTGGTTAGCTCTTGTGCGAGGCAGCGAATGAGGGCAGAGCAAATGGCTTTGTGCGTTCGCCGCCTCGCTGCCTAGCAAAGCGTCGTCTGCCTTGGGCGCCTAGCAAAGCTGCGCGTGCCATCGCCGTCAAGCAAAGCGCCGTGTTCCTTGGGCGCCTAGCAAAGAAGTGCCTGCGTTCGGCGCCTCGCCGCATTGCAGCCTAGCAAAGCGCTGCGTGCCTTCGGCGGCTGGCAAAGCAGTGCGTGCCTTCGCCGCCTCACACACCGCGTTGTGCCTTCGGCGCCTGGCAAAGCAGCGCGTGCCTTCGCCGCCTGGCCTCCTAAGAAAGCGCTGCGTGCCTTCTCGCCCTCGCCGCCTAGCAAAGCGCCGTGTCCCTTCGCCGCCTACAAAGCGCCGTGTTCCTTCGGCGCCTAGCAAAGCAGCGCGTGCCTTCGCCGCCTAAGAAAGCGCTGCGTGCCTTTTCGCCCTCGCCGCCCAACAAAGCGCCCTGTCCCTTCACCGCCTCCCGAACCGCTTCGTCCCTTCGCCGCCTCGCCGCCTAGCAAAGCGCTGCTTGCCTTCGCCGCCTCACACACCGCTGCGTCCCTTCGCCGCCTCGCCGCTTAGCAAACGCCGTGGGAGCGCCGAAGGCACACGGCGCTTTTGTAGGCGCCGAAGGCACGTGGCGCTTTGCTAAGGCACGAGGCAGCGAAGGCACGCAGCCATTTGATCGTGCTCGACGGGCTAGTGCGCCTGGCGAGGCGGCGAGGCGGCGAAGGCACGCAGCGCTTTGCCAGGCGCCCAGGGACGCAGCGCTCGGCGAGGGCACGCAGTGCTTTGCCAGGCGCCGAAGGCACTCAGCGCTTTGCCAGGCGCCGAAGGCACGCAGCGCTCTAGCAGGCGGCGAGGGCACACAGTGCTTTGCTAGGCGGCGAGCGGACGTGCAGCTTTGCTAGGCAGCGAAGGCTGAGGACGCTTTGCTAGGCGCTTTGCTAGGCGGCCAAGGCACGAAGCGATTGGGGAGGCGGCGAAGGCACACGGCGCTTTGCTAGGCGGCGAGGGCGAGAAGGCACGCAGCGCTTTCTGAGGCGGCGAGGCGACGAGGGCACGCGCTGCTTTGCTAGGCGCCGAAGGTACGCAGCGCTTCCTTCGTTTGCGAGGCAGCGAAGAGATGGAGCGCTTTGCTTGTTGGCCAGGCAGCGAACAGGCGCCGTGCTTTGCTTTCTGCCACTCAGCGAATACACGCAGCGCTCTGCTTTTTGGCGAGGCAGTGAACAGATGCAGCGTTTAGTTTGCGAGGCGGCCAAGAGACGCGGCGCTTTGCATGCTGGCGACGCGGCGAGCAGATCGAGTGCTGTGCTTGTTGGCGAGGCAGCGAAGAGATGCAGCGGTTTGCTCGTTGGCGAGGCAGCGAAGAGATGCAGCGGTTTTCTTGTTGGCGAGGCAGCGAAGAGATGCAGCAGTCTCCTTGTTTGTGACACAGCGACCATGCACAGTGCTTGCTCTTTGTGCGAGGCAGCGAAGAGATGCAGCACTTTGCTTGTGCACCAGGTGGCGCAGTGGCATGGCGGATGACTTTTTCGCCTGGAGGCGAAGCGAGGCAGCACTTTGTTAGTTGGCGAGGCAGCGAAGAGACGCAGCAGGCTGCTTGTTTGTGAGACAGCCAACATGCACAGTGGTTAGCTCTTGTGCGAGGCAGCGAATCACCGCCGAGCAAATGGCTTTGTGCGTTCGCCGCCTCGCTGCCTAGCAAAGCGTCGTCTGCCTTGGGCGCCTAGCAAAGCTGCGCGTGCCGTCGCCGTCAAGCAAAGCGCCGTGTTCCTTGGGCGCCTAGCAAAGAAGTGCCTGCGTTGGGCGCCTCGCCGCATTGCAGCCTAGCAAAGCGCTGCGTGCCTTCGGCGGCTGGCAAAGCAGTGCGTGCCTTCGCCGCCTCACACACCGCGTTGTGCCTTCGGCGCCTGGCAAAGCAGCGCGTGCCTTCGCCGCCTGGCCTCCTAAGAAAGCGCTGCGTGCCTTCTCGCCCTCGCCGCCTAGCAAAGCGCCGTGTCCCTTCGCCGCCTACAAAGCGCCGTGTTCCTTCGTCGCCTAGCAAAGCAGCGCGTGCCTTCGCCGATAAGAAAGCGCTGCGTGCCTTTTCGCCCTCGCCGCCCAACAAAGCGCCCTGTCCCTTCACCGCCTCCCGAACCGCTTCGTCCCTTCGCCGCCTCGCCGCCTAGCAAAGCGCTGCTTGCCTTCGCCGCCTCACACACCGCTGCGTCCCTTCGCCGCCTCGCCGCTTAGCAAACGCCGTGGGAGCGCCGAAGGGACACGGCGCTTTTGTAGGCGCCGAAGGCACGTGGCGCTTTGCTAAGGCACGAGGCAGCGAAGGCACGCAGCCATTTGATCGTGCTCGACGGGCTCGGGCGCCTTGCTAGGCGGCGAGGCGGCGAAGGCACGCAGCGCTTTGCCAGGCGCCCAGGGACGCAGCGCTCGGCGAGGGCACGCAGTGCTTTGCCAGGCGCCGAAGGCACTCAGCGCTTTGCCAGGCGCCGAAGGCACGCAGCGCTCTAGCAGGCGGCGAGGGCACACAGTGCTTTGCTAGGCGGCGAGCGGACGTGGAGCTTTGCTAGGCAGCGAAGGCTGAGGACGCTTTGCTAGGCGCTTTGCTAGGCAGCCAAGGCACGAAGCGATTTGGGAGGCGGCGAAGGCACACGGCGCTTTGCTAGGCGGCGAGGGCGAGAAGGCACGCAGCGCTTTCTGAGGCGGCGAGGCGGCCAAGGCACGCGCTGCTTTGCTAGGCGCCGAAGGCACGCAGCGCTTCCTTCGTTTGCGAGGCAGCGAAGAGATGGAGCGCTTTGCTTGTTGGCCAGGCAGTGAACAGGCGCCGTGCTTTGCTTTCTGCCACTCAGCGAATACACGCAGCGCTCTGCTTTTTGGCGAGGCAGTGAACAGATGCAGCGTTTAGTTTGCGAGGCGGCCAAGAGACGCGGCGCTTTGCATGCTGGCGAGGCGGCGAGCAGATCGAGTGCTTTGCTTGTTGGCGAGGCAGCGAAGAGATGCAGCGGTTTGCTTGTTGGCGAGGCAGCGAAGAGATGCAGCAGTCTCCTTGTTTGTGACACAGCGACCATGCACAGTGCTTGCTCTTTGTGCGAGGCAGCGAAGAGATGCAGCACTTTGCTTGTGCACCAGGTGGCGCAGTGGCATGGCGGATGACTTTTTCACCTGGAGGCGAAGCGAGGCAGCACTTTGTTAGTTGGCGAGGCAGCGAAGAGACGCAGCAGGCTGCTTGTTTGTGAGACAGCCAACATGCACAGTGGTTAGCTCTTGTGCGAGGCAGCGAATGAGGGCAGAGCAAATCGCTTTGTGCGTTCGCCGCCTCGCTGCCTAGCAAAGCGTCGTCTGCCTTGGGCGCCTAGCAAAGCTGCGCGTGCCGTCGCCGTCAAGCAAAGCGCCGTGTTCCTTGGGCGCCTAGCAAAGAAGTGCCTGCGTTCGGCGCCTCGCCGCATTGCAGCCTAGCAAAGCGCTGCGTGCCTTCGGCGGCTGGCAAAGCAGTGCGTGCCTTCGCCGCCTCACACACCGCGTTGTGCCTTCGGCGCCTGGCAAAGCAGCGCGTGCCTTCGCCGCCTGGCCTCCTAAGAAAGCGCTGCGTGCCTTCTCGCCCTCGCCGCCTAGCAAAGCGCCGTGTCCCTTCGCCGCCTACAAAGCGCCGTGTTCCTTCGGCGCCTAGCAAAGCAGCGCGTGCCTTCGCCGCCTAAGAAAGCGCTGCGTGCCTTTTCGCCCTCGCCGCCCAACAAAGCGCCCTGTCCCTTCACCGCCTCCCGAACCGCTTCGTCCCTTCGCCGCCTAGCAAAGCGCTGCTTGCCTTCGCCGCCTCACACACCGCTGCGTCCCTTCGCCGCCTCGCCGCTTAGCAAACGCCGTGGGAGCGCCGAAGGCACACGGCGCTTTTGTAGGCGCCGAAGGCACGTGGCGCTTTGCTAAGGCACGAGGCAGCGAAGGCACGCAGCCATTTGATCGTGCTCGACGGGCTAGTGCGCCTGGCGAGGCGGCGAGGCGGCGAAGGCACGCAGCACTTTGCCAGGCGCCCAGGGACGCAGCGCTCGGCGAGGGCACGCAGTGCTTTGCCAGGCGCCGAAGGCACTCAGCGCTTTGCCAGGCGCCGAAGGCACGCAGCGCTCTAGCAGGCGGCGAGGGCACACAGTGCTTTGCTAGGCGGCGAGCGGACGTGCAGCTTTGCTAGGCAGCCAAGGCTGAGGACGCTTTGCTAGGCGCTTTGCTAGGCGGCGAAGGCACGAAGCGATTGGGGAGGCGGCGAAGGCACACGGCGCTTTGCTAGGCGGCGAGGGCGAGAAGGCACGCAGCGCTTTCTGAGGCGGCGAGGCGACGAGGGCACGCGCTGCTTTGCTAGGCGCCGAAGGTACGCAGCGCTTCCTTCGTTTGCGAGGCAGCGAAGAGATGGAGCGCTTTGCTTGTTGGCCAGGCAGCGAACAGGCGCCGTGCTTTGCTTTCTGCCACTCAGCGAATACACGCAGCGCTCTGCTTTTTGGCGAGGCAGTGAACAGATGCAGCGTTTAGTTTGCGAGGCGGCCAAGAGACGCGGCGCTTTGCATGCTGGCGACGCGGCGAGCAGATCGAGTGCTGTGCTTGTTGGCGAGGCAGCGAAGAGATGCAGCGGTTTGCTCGTTGGCGAGGCAGCGAAGAGATGCAGCGGTTTGCTTGTTGGCGAGGCAGCGAAGAGATGCAGCAGTCTCCTTGTTTGTGACACAGCGACCATGCACAGTGCTTGCTCTTTGTGCGAGGCAGCGAAGAGATGCAGCACTTTGCTTGTGCACCAGGTGGCGCAGTGGCATGGCGGATGACTTTTTCGCCTGGAGGCGAAGCGAGGCAGCACTTTGTTAGTTGGCGAGGCAGCGAAGAGACGCAGCAGGCTGCTTGTTTGTGAGACAGCCAACATGCACAGTGGTTAGCTCTTGTGCGAGGCAGCGAATGAGGGCAGAGCAAATCGCTTTGTGCGTTCGCCGCCTCGCTGCCTAGCAAAGCGTCGTCTGCCTTGGGCGCCTAGCAAAGCTGCGCGTGCCGTCGCCGTCAAGCAAAGCGCCGTGTTCCTTGGGCGCCTAGCAAAGAAGTGCCTGCGTTCGGCGCCTCGCCGCATTGCAGCCTAGCAAAGCGCTGCGTGCCTTCGGCGGCTGGCAAAGCAGTGCGTGCCTTCGCCGCCTCACACACCGCGTTGTGCCTTCGGCGCCTGGCAAAGCAGCGCGTGCCTTCGCCGCCTGGCCTCCTAAGAAAGCGCTGCGTGCCTTCTCGCCCTCGCCGCCTAGCAAAGCGCCGTGTCCCTTCGCCGCCTACAAAGCGCCGTGTTCCTTCGGCGCCTAGCAAAGCAGCGCGTGCCTTCGCCGCCTAAGAAAGCGCTGCGTGCCTTTTCGCCCTCGCCGCCCAACAAAGCGCCCTGTCCCTTCACCGCCTCCCGAACCGCTTCGTCCCTTCGCCGCCTCGCCGCCTAGCAAAGCGCTGCTTGTCTTCGCCGCCTCACACACCGCTGCGTCCCTTCGCCGCCTCGCCGCTTAGCAAACGCCGTGGGAGCGCCGAAGGCACACGGAACTTTTGTAGGCGCCGAAGGCACGTGGCGCTTTGCTAAGGCACGAGGCAGCGAAGGCACGCAGCCATTTGATCGTGCTCGACGGGCTAGTGCGCCTGGCGAGGCGGCGAGGCGGCGAAGGCACGCAGCGCTTTGCCAGGCGCCCAGGGACGCAGCGCTCGGCGAGGGCACGCAGTGCTTTGCCAGGCGCCGAAGGCACGCAGCGCTCTAGCAGGCGGCGAGGGCACACAGTGCTTTGCTAGGCGGCGAGCGGACGTGCAGCTTTGCTAGGCAGCGAAGGCTGAGGACGCTTTGCTAGGCGCTTTGCTAGGCGGCCAAGGCACGAAGCGATTGGGGAGGCGGCGAAGGCACACGGCGCTTTGCTAGGCGGCGAGGGCGAGAAGGCACGCAGCGCTTTCTGAGGCGGCGAGGCGATGAGGGCACGCGCTGCTTTGCTAGGCGCCGAAGGCACGCAGCGCTTCCTTCGTTTGCGAGGCAGCGAAGAGATGGAGCGCTTTGCTTGTTGGCCAGGCAGCGAACAGGCGCCGTGCTTTGCTTTCTGCCACTCAGCGAATACACGCAGCGCTCTGCTTTTTGGCGAGGCAGTGAACAGATGCAGCGTTTAGTTTGCGAGGCGGCCAAGAGACGCGGCGCTTTGCATGCTGGCGAGGCGGCGAGCAGATCGAGTGCTGTGCTTGTTGGCGAGGCAGCGAAGAGATGCAGCGGTTTGCTCGTTGGCGAGGCAGCGAAGAGATGCAGCAGTCTCCTTGTTTGTGACACAGCGACCATGCACAGTGCTTGCTCTTTGTGCGAGGCAGCGAAGAGATGCAGCACTTTGCTTGTGCACCAGGTGGCGCAGTGGCATGGCGGATGACTTTTTCGCCTGGAGGCGAAGCGAGGCAGCACTTTGTTAGTTGGCGAGGCAGCGAAGAGACGCAGCAGGCTGCTTGTTTGTGAGACAGCCAACATGCACAGTGGTTAGCTATTGTGTGAGGCAGCGAATGAGGGCAGAGCAAATGGCTTTGTGCGTTCGCCGCCTCGCTGCCTAGCAAAGCGTCGTCTGCCTTGGGCGCCTAGCAAAGCTGCGCGTGCCGTCGCCGTCAAGCAAAGCGCCGTGTTCCTTGGGCGCCTAGCAAAGAAGTGCCTGCGTTCGGCGCCTCGCCGCATTGCAGCCTAGCAAAGCGCTGCGTGCCTTCGGCGGCTGGCAAAGCAGTGCGTGCCTTCGCCGCCTCACACACCGCGTTGTGCCTTCGGCGCCTGGCAAAGCAGCGCGTGCCTTCGCTGCCTTCGCCGCCTAAGAAAGCGCTGCGTGCCTTCTCGCCCTCGCCGCCTAGCAAAGCGCCGTGTCCCTTCGCCGCCTACAAAGCGCCGTGTTCCTTCGGCGCCTAGCAAAGCAGCGCGTGCCTTCGCCGCCTAAGAAAGCGCTGCGTGCCTTTTCGCCCTCGCCGCCCAACAAAGCGCCCTGTCCCTTCACCGCCTCCCGAACCGCTTCGTCCCTTCGCCGCCTCGCCGCCTAGCAAAGCGCTGCTTGCCTTCGCCGCCTCACACACCGCTGCGTCCCTTCGCCGCCTCGCCGCTTAGCAAACGCCGTGGGAGCGCCGAAGGCACACGGCGCTTTTGTAGGCGCCGAAGGCACGTGGCGCTTTGCTAAGGCACGAGGCAGCGAAGGCACGCAGCCATTTGATCGTGCTCGACGGGCTAGGGCGCCTTGCTAGGCGGCGAGGTGGCGAAGGCACGCAGCGCTTTGCCAGGCGCCCAGGGACGCAGCGCTCGGCGAGGGCACGCAGTGCTTTGCCAGGCGCCGAAGGCACTCAGCGCTTTGCCAGGCGCCGAAGGCACGCAGCGCTCTAGCAGGCGGCGAGGGCACACAGTGCTTTGCTAGGCGGCGAGCGGACGTGGAGCTTTGCTAGGCAGCGAAGGCTGAGGACGCTTTGCTAGGCGCTTTGCTAGGCGGCCAAGGCACGAAGCGATTTGGGAGGCGGCGAAGGCACACGGCGCTTTGCTAGGCGGCGAGGGCGAGAAGGCACGCAGCGCTTTCTGAGGCGGCGAGGCGGCCAAGGCACGCGCTGCTTTGCTAGGCGCCGAAGGCACGCAGCGCTTCCTTCGTTTGCGAGGCAGCGAAGAGATGGAGCGCTTTGCTTGTTGGCCAGGCAGCGAACAGGCGCCGTGCTTTGCTTTCTGCCACTCAGCGAATACACGCAGCGCTCTGCTTTTTGGCGAGGCAGTGAACAGATGCAGCGTTTAGTTTGCGAGGCGGCCAAGAGACGCGGCGCTTTGCATGCTGGCGAGGCGGCGAGCAGATCGAGTGCTTTGCTTGTTGGCGAGGCAGCAAAGAGATGCAGCGGTTTGCTTGTTGGCGAGGCAGCGAAGAGATTCAGCAGTCTCCTTGTTTGTGACACAGCGACCATGCACAGTGCTTGCTCTTTGTGCGAGGCAGCGAAGAGATGCAGCACTTTGCTTGTGCACCAGGTGGCGCAGTGGCATGGCGGATGACTTTTTCGCCTGGAGGCGAAGCGAGGCAGCACTTTGTTAGTTGGCGAGGCAGCGAAGAGACGCAGCAGGCTGCTTGTTTGTGAGACAGCCAACATGCACAGTGGTTAGCTCTTGTGCGAGGCAGCGAATGAGGGCAGAGCAAATGGCTTTGTGCGTTCGCCGCCTCGCTGCCTAGCAAAGCGTCGTCTGCCTTGGGCGCCTAGCAAAGCTGCGCGTGCCGTCGCCGTCAAGCAAAGCGCCGTGTTCCTTGGGCGCCTAGCAAAGAAGTGCCTGCGTTCGGCGCCTCGCCGCATTGCAGCCTAGCAAAGCGCTGCGTGCCTTCGGCGGCTGGCAAAGCAGTGCGTGCCTTCGCCGCCTCACACACCGCGTTGTGCCTTCGGCGCCTGGCAAAGCAGCGCGTGCCTTCGCCGCCTGGCCTCCTAAGAAAGCGCTGCGTGCCTTCTCGCCCTCGCCGCCTAGCAAAGCGCCGTGTCCCTTCGCCGCCTACAAAGCGCCGTGTTCCTTCGGCGCCTAGCAAAGCAGCGCGTGCCTTCGCCGCCTAAGAAAGCGCTGCGTGCCTTTTCGCCCTCGCCGCCCAACAAAGCGCCCTGTCCCTTCACCGCCTCCCGAACCGCTTCGTCCCTTCGCCGCCTCGCCGCCTAGCAAAGCGCTGCTTGCCTTCGCCGCCTCACACACCGCTGCGTCCCTTCGCCGCCTCGCCGCTTAGCAAACGCCGTGGGAGCGCCGAAGGGACACGGCGCTTTTGTAGGCGCCAAAGGCACGTGGCGCTTTGCTAAGGCACGAGGCAGCGAAGGCACGCAGCCATTTGATCGTGCTCGACGGGCTAGTGCGCCTTGCTAGGCGGCGAGGTGGCGAAGGCACGCAGCGCTTTGCCAGGCGCCCAGGGACGCAGCGCTCGGCGAGGGCACGCAGTGCTTTGCCAGGCGCCGAAGGCACTCAGCGCTTTGCCAGGCGCCGAAGGCACGCAGCGCTCTAGCAGGCGGCGAGGGCACACAGTGCTTTGCTAGGCGGCGAGCGGACGTGCAGCTTTGCTAGGCAGCGAAGGCTGAGGACGCTTTGCTAGGCGCTTTGCTAGGCGGCCAAGGCACGAAGCGATTGGGGAGGCGGCGAAGGCACACGGCGCTTTGCTAGGCGGCGAGGGCGAGAAGGCACGCAGCGCTTTCTGAGGCGGCGAGGCGGCCAAGGCACGCGCTGCTTTGCTAGGCGCCGAAGGCACGCAGCGCTTCCTTCGTTTGCGAGGCAGCGAAGAGATGGAGCGCTTTGCTTGTTGGCCAGGCAGCGAACAGGCGCCGTGCTTTGCTTTCTGCCACTCAGCGAATACACGCAGCGCTCTGCTTTTTGGCGAGGCAGTGAACAGATGCAGCGTTTAGTTTGCGAGGCGGCCAAGAGACGCGGCGCTTTGCATGCTGGCGAGGCGGCGAGCAGATCGAGTGCTTTGCTTGTTGGCGAGGCAGCGAAGAGATGCAGCGGTTTGCTTGTTGGCGAGGCAGCGAAGAGATTCAGCAGTCTCCTTGTTTGTGACACAGCGACCATGCACAGTGCTTGCTCTTTGTGCGAGGCAGCGAAGAGATGCAGCACTTTGCTTGTGCACCAGGTGGCGCAGTGGCATGGCGGATGACTTTTTCGCCTGGAGGCGAAGCGAGGCAGCACTTTGTTAGTTGGCGAGGCAGCGAAGAGACGCATCAGGCTGCTTGTTTGTGAGACAGCCAACATGCAGAGTGGTTAGCTCTTGTGCGAGGCAGCGAATGAGGGCAGAGCAAATGGCTTTGTGCGTTCGCCGCCTCGCTGCCTAGCAAAGCGTCGTCTGCCTTGGGCGCCTAGCAAAGCTGCGCGTGCCATCGCCGTCAAGCAAAGCGCCGTGTTCCTTGGGCGCCTAGCAAAGAAGTGCCTGCGTTGGGCGCCTCGCCGCATTGCAGCCTAGCAAAGCGCTGCGTGCCTTCGGCGGCTGGCAAAGCAGTGCGTGCCTTCGCCGCCTCACACACCGCGTTGTGCCTTCGGCGCCTGGCAAAGCAGCGCGTGCCTTCGCCGCCTGGCCTCCTAAGAAAGCGCTGCGTGCCTTCTCGCCCTCGCCGCCTAGCAAAGCGCCGTGTCCCTTCGCCGCCTACAAAGCGCCGTGTTCCTTCGGCGCCTAGCAAAGCAGCGCGTGCCTTCGCCGCCTAAGAAAGCGCTGCGTGCCTTTTCGCCCTCGCCGCCCAACAAAGCGCCCTGTCCCTTCACCGCCTCCCGAACCGCTTCGTCCCTTCGCCGCCTCGCCGCCTAGCAAAGCGCTGCTTGCCTTCGCCGCCTCACACACCGCTGCGTCCCTTCGCCGCCTCGCCGCTTAGCAAACGCCGTGGGAGCGCCGAAGGCACACGGCGCTTTTGTAGGCGCCGAAGGCACGTGGCGCTTTGCTAAGGCACGAGGCAGCGAAGGCACGCAGCCATTTGATCGTGCTCGACGGGCTAGTGCGCCTGGCGAGGCGGCGAGGCGGCGAAGGCACACAGCGCTTTGCCAGGCGCCCAGGGACGCAGCGCTCGGCGAGGGCACGCAGTGCTTTGCCAGGCGCCGAAGGCACTCAGCGCTTTGCCAGGCGCCGAAGGCACGCAGCGCTCTAGCAGGCGGCGAGGGCACACAGTGCTTTGCTAGGCGGCGAGCGGACGTGGAGCTTTGCTAGGCAGCGAAGGCTGAGGACGCTTTGCTAGGCGCTTTGCTAGGCGGCCAAGGCACGAAGCGATTGGGGAGGCGGCGAAGGCACACGGCGCTTTGCTAGGCGGCGAGGGCGAGAAGGCACGCAGCGCTTTCTGAGGCGGCGAGGCGACGAGGGCACGCGCTGCTTTGCTAGGCGCCGAAGGTACGCAGCGCTTCCTTCGTTTGCGAGGCAGCGAAGAGATGGAGCGCTTTGCTTGTTGGCCAGGCAGCGAACAGGCGCCGTGCTTTGCTTTCTGCCACTCAGCGAATACACGCAGCGCTCTGCTTTTTGGCGAGGCAGTGAACAGATGCAGCGTTTAGTTTGCGAGGCGGCCAAGAGACGCGGCGCTTTGCATGCTGGCGAGGCGGCGAGCAGATCGAGTGCTGTGCTTGTTGGCGAGGCAGCGAAGAGATGCAGCGGTTTGCTCGTTGGCGAGGCAGCGAAGAGATGCAGCGGTTTGCTTGTTGGCGAGGCAGCGAAGAGATGCAGCAGTCTCCTTGTTTGTGACACAGCGACCATGCACAGTGCTTGCTCTTTGTGCGAGGCAGCGAAGAGATGCAGCACTTTGCTTGTGCACCAGGTGGCGCAGTGGCATGGCGGATGACTTTTTCGCCTGGAGGCGAAGCGAGGCAGCACTTTGTTAGTTGGCGAGGCAGCGAAGAGACGCAGCAGGCTGCTTGTTTGTGAGACAGCCAACATGCACAGTGGTTAGCTCTTGTGCGAGGCAGCGAATGAGGGCAGAGCAAATGGCTTTGTGTGTTCGCCGCCTCGCTGCCTAGCAAAGCGTCGTCTGCCTTGGGCGCCTAGCAAAGCTGCGCGTGCCGTCGCCGTCAAGCAAAGCGCCGTGTTCCTTGGGCGCCTAGCAAAGAAGTGCCTGCGTTCGGCGCCTCGCCGCATTGCAGCCTAGCAAAGCGCTGCGTGCCTTCGGCGGCTGGCAAAGCAGTGCGTGCCTTCGCCGCCTCACACACCGCGTTGTGCCTTCGGCGCCTGGCAAAGCAGCGCGTGCCTTCGCCGCCTGGCCTCCTAAGAAAGCGCTGCGTGCCTTCTCGCCCTCGCTGCCTAGCAAAGCGCCGTGTCCCTTCGCCGCCTACAAAGCGCCGTGTTCCTTCGGCGCCTAGCAAAGCAGCGTGTGCCTTCGCCGCCTAAGAAAGCGCTGCGTGCCTTTTCGCCCTCGCCGCCCAACAAAGCGCCCTGTCCCTTCACCGCCTCCCGAACCGCTTCGTCCCTTCGCCGCCTCGCCGCCTAGCAAAGCGCTGCTTGCCTTCGCCGCCTCACACACCGCTGCGTCCCTTCGCCGCCTCGCCGCTTAGCAAACGCCGTGGGAGCGCCCAAGGCACACGGCGCTTTTGTAGGCGCCGAAGGCACGTGGCGCTTTGCTAAGGCACGAGGCAGCGAAGGCACGCAGCCATTTGATCGTGCTCGACGGGCTAGGGCGCCTTGCTAGGCGGCGAGGCGGCGAAGGCACGCAGCGCTTTGCCAGGCGCCCAGGGACGCAGCGCTCGGCGAGGGCACGCAGTGCTTTGCCAGGCGCCGAAGGCACTCAGCGCTTTGCCAGGCGCCGAAGGCACGCAGCGCTCTAGCAGGCGGCGAGGGCACACAGTGCTTTGCTAGGCGGCGAGCGGACGTGCAGCTTTGCTAGGCAGCGAAGGCTGAGGACGCTTTGCTAGGCGCTTTGCTAGGCGGCCAAGGCACGAAGCGATTGGGGAGGCGGCGAAGGCACACGGCGCTTTGCTAGGCGGCGAGGGCGAGAAGGCACGCAGCGCTTTCTGAGGCGGCGAGGCGGCCAAGGCACGCGCTGCTTTGCTAGGCGCCGAAGGCACGCAGCGCTTCCTTCGTTTGCGAGGCAGCGAAGAGATGGAGCGCTTTGCTTGTTGGCCAGGCAGCGAACAGGCGCCGTGCTTTGCTTTCTGCCACTCAGCGAATACACGCAGCGCTCTGCTTTTTGGCGAGGCAGTGAACAGATGCAGCGTTTAGTTTGCGAGGCGGCCAAGAGACGCGGCGCTTTGCATGCTGGCGAGGCGGCGAGCAGATCGAGTGCTTTGCTTGTTGGCGAGGCAGCGAAGAGATGCAGCAGTCTCCTTGTTTGTGACACAGCGACCATGCCCAGTGCTTGCTCTTTGTGCGAGGCAGCGAAGAGATGCAGCACTTTGCTTGTGCACCAGGTGGCGCAGTGGCATGGCGGATGACTTTTTCGCCTGGAGGCGAAGCGAGGCAGCACTTTGTTAGTTGGCGAGGCAGCGAAGAGACGCAGCAGGCTGCTTGTTTGTGAGACAGCCAACATGCACAGTGGTTAGCTCTTGTGCGAGGCAGCGAATGAGGGCAGAGCAAATGGCTTTGTGCGTTCGCCGCCTCGCTGCCTAGCAAAGCGTCGTCTGCCTTGGGCGCCTAGCAAAGCTGCGCGTGCCGTCGCCGTCAAGCAAAGCGCCGTGTTCCTTGGGCGCCTAGCAAAGAAGTGCCTGCGTTGGGCGCCTCGCCGCATTGCAGCCTAGCAAAGCGCTGCGTGCCTTCGGCGGCTGGCAAAGCAGTGCGTGCCTTCGCCGCCTCACACACCGCGTTGTGCCTTCGGCGCCTGGCAAAGCAGCGCGTGCCTTCGCCGCCTGGCCTCCTAAGAAAGCGCTGCGTGCCTTCTCGCCCTCGCCGCCTAGCAAAGCGCCGTGTCCCTTCGCCGCCTACAAAGCGCCGTGTTCCTTCGGCGCCTAGCAAAGCAGCGCGTGCCTTCGCCGCCTAAGAAAGCGCTGCGTGCCTTTTCGCCCTCGCCGCCCAACAAAGCGCCCTGTCCCTTCACCGCCTCCCGAACCGCTTCGTCCCTTCGCCGCCTCGCCGCCTAGCAAAGCGCTGCTTGCCTTCGCCGCCTCACACACCGCTGCGTCCCTTCGCCGCCTCGCCGCTTAGCAAACGCCGTGGGAGCGCCGAAGGCACACGGCGCTTTTGTAGGCGCCGAAGGCACGTGGCGCTTTGCTAAGGCACGAGGCAGCGAAGGCACGCAGCCATTTGATCGTGCTCGACGGGCTAGTGCGCCTGGCGAGGCGGCGAGGCGGCGAAGGCACACAGCGCTTTGCCAGGCGCCCAGGGACGCAGCGCTCGGCGAGGGCACGCAGTGCTTTGCCAGGCGCCGAAGGCACTCAGCGCTTTGCCAGGCGCCGAAGGCACGCAGCGCTCTAGCAGGCGGCGAGGGCACACAGTGCTTTGCTAGGCGGCGAGCGGACGTGGAGCTTTGCTAGGCAGCGAAGGCTGAGGACGCTTTGCTAGGCGCTTTGCTAGGCGGCCAAGGCACGAAGCGATTGGGGAGGCGGCGAAGGCACACGGCGCTTTGCTAGGCGGCGAGGGCGAGAAGGCACGCAGCGCTTTCTGAGGCGGCGAGGCGACGAGGGCACGCGCTGCTTTGCTAGGCGCCGAAGGTACGCAGCGCTTCCTTCGTTTGCGAGGCAGCGAAGAGATGGAGCGCTTTGCTTGTTGGCCAGGCAGCGAACAGGCGCCGTGCTTTGCTTTCTGCCACTCAGCGAATACACGCAGCGCTCTGCTTTTTGGCGAGGCAGTGAACAGATGCAGCGTTTAGTTTGCGAGGCGGCCAAGAGACGCGGCGCTTTGCATGCTGGCGAGGCGGCGAGCAGATCGAGTGCTGTGCTTGTTGGCGAGGCAGCGAAGAGATGCAGCGGTTTGCTCGTTGGCGAGGCAGCGAAGAGATGCAGCGGTTTGCTTGTTGGCGAGGCAGCGAAGAGATGCAGCAGTCTCCTTGTTTGTGACACAGCGACCATGCACAGTGCTTGCTCTTTGTGCGAGGCAGCGAAGAGATGCAGCACTTTGCTTGTGCACCAGGTGGCGCAGTGGCATGGCGGATGACTTTTTCGCCTGGAGGCGAAGCGAGGCAGCACTTTGTTAGTTGGCGAGGCAGCGAAGAGACGCAGCAGGCTGCTTGTTTGTGAGACAGCCAACATGCACAGTGGTTAGCTCTTGTGCGAGGCAGCGAATGAGGGCAGAGCAAATGGCTTTGTGTGTTCGCCGCCTCGCTGCCTAGCAAAGCGTCGTCTGCCTTGGGCGCCTAGCAAAGCTGCGCGTGCCGTCGCCGTCAAGCAAAGCGCCGTGTTCCTTGGGCGCCTAGCAAAGAAGTGCCTGCGTTCGGCGCCTCGCCGCATTGCAGCCTAGCAAAGCGCTGCGTGCCTTCGGCGGCTGGCAAAGCAGTGCGTGCCTTCGCCGCCTCACACACCGCGTTGTGCCTTCGGCGCCTGGCAAAGCAGCGCGTGCCTTCGCCGCCTGGCCTCCTAAGAAAGCGCTGCGTGCCTTCTCGCCCTCGCTGCCTAGCAAAGCGCCGTGTCCCTTCGCCGCCTACAAAGCGCCGTGTTCCTTCGGCGCCTAGCAAAGCAGCGTGTGCCTTCGCCGCCTAAGAAAGCGCTGCGTGCCTTTTCGCCCTCGCCGCCCAACAAAGCGCCCTGTCCCTTCACCGCCTCCCGAACCGCTTCGTCCCTTCGCCGCCTCGCCGCCTAGCAAAGCGCTGCTTGCCTTCGCCGCCTCACACACCGCTGCGTCCCTTCGCCGCCTCGCCGCTTAGCAAACGCCGTGGGAGCGCCCAAGGCACACGGCGCTTTTGTAGGCGCCGAAGGCACGTGGCGCTTTGCTAAGGCACGAGGCAGCGAAGGCACGCAGCCATTTGATCGTGCTCGACGGGCTAGGGCGCCTTGCTAGGCGGCGAGGCGGCGAAGGCACGCAGCGCTTTGCCAGGCGCCCAGGGACGCAGCGCTCGGCGAGGGCACGCAGTGCTTTGCCAGGCGCCGAAGGCACTCAGCGCTTTGCCAGGCGCCGAAGGCACGCAGCGCTCTAGCAGGCGGCGAGGGCACACAGTGCTTTGCTAGGCGGCGAGCGGACGTGCAGCTTTGCTAGGCAGCGAAGGCTGAGGACGCTTTGCTAGGCGCTTTGCTAGGCGGCCAAGGCACGAAGCGATTGGGGAGGCGGCGAAGGCACACGGCGCTTTGCTAGGCGGCGAGGGCGAGAAGGCACGCAGCGCTTTCTGAGGCGGCGAGGCGGCCAAGGCACGCGCTGCTTTGCTAGGCGCCGAAGGCACGCAGCGCTTCCTTCGTTTGCGAGGCAGCGAAGAGATGGAGCGCTTTGCTTGTTGGCCAGGCAGCGAACAGGCGCCGTGCTTTGCTTTCTGCCACTCAGCGAATACACGCAGCGCTCTGCTTTTTGGCGAGGCAGTGAACAGATGCAGCGTTTAGTTTGCGAGGCGGCCAAGAGACGCGGCGCTTTGCATGCTGGCGAGGCGGCGAGCAGATCGAGTGCTTTGCTTGTTGGCGAGGCAGCGAAGAGATGCAGCAGTCTCCTTGTTTGTGACACAGCGACCATGCCCAGTGCTTGCTCTTTGTGCGAGGCAGCGAAGAGATGCAGCACTTTGCTTGTGCACCAGGTGGCGCAGTGGCATGGCGGATGACTTTTTCGCCTGGAGGCGAAGCGAGGCAGCACTTTGTTAGTTGGCGAGGCAGCGAAGAGACGCAGCAGGCTGCTTGTTTGTGAGACAGCCAACATGCACAGTGGTTAGCTCTTGTGCGAGGCAGCGAATGAGGGCAGAGCAAATGGCTTTGTGCGTTCGCCGCCTCGCTGCCTAGCAAAGCGTCGTCTGCCTTGGGCGCCTAGCAAAGCTGCGCGTGCCGTCGCCGTCAAGCAAAGCGCCGTGTTCCTTGGGCGCCTAGCAAAGAAGTGCCTGCGTTCGGCGCCTCGCCGCATTGCAGCCTAGCAAAGCGCTGCGTGCCTTCGGCGGCTGGCAAAGCAGTGCGTGCCTTCGCCGCCTCACACACCGCGTTGTGCCTTCGGCGCCTGGCAAAGCAGCGCGTGCCTTCGCCGCCTGGCCTCCTAAGAAAGCGCTGCGTGCCTTCTCGCCCTCGCCGCCTAGCAAAGCGCCGTGTCCCTTCGCCGCCTACAAAGCGCCGTGTTCCTTCGGCGCCTAGCAAAGCAGCGCGTGCCTTCGCCGCCTAAGAAAGCGCTGCGTGCCTTTTCGCCCTCGCCGCCCAACAAAGCGCCCTGTCCCTTCACCGCCTCCCGAACCGCTTCGTCCCTTCGCCGCCTCGCCGCCTAGCAAAGCGCTGCTTGCCTTCGCCGCCTCACACACCGCTGCGTCCCTTCGCCGCCTCGCCGCTTAGCAAACGCCGTGGGAGCGCCGAAGGCACACGGCGCTTTTGTAGGCGCCGAAGGCACGTGGCGCTTTGCTAAGGCACGAGGCAGCGAAGGCACGCAGCCATTTGATCGTGCTCGACGGGCTAGGGCGCCTTGCTAGGCGGCGAGGCGGCGAAGGCACGCAGCGCTTTGCCAGGCGCCCAGGGACGCAGCGCTCGGCGAGGGCACGCAGTGCTTTGCCAGGCGCCGAAGGCACTCAGCGCTTTGCCAGGCGCCCAAGGCACGCAGCGCTCTAGCAGGCGGCGAGGGCACACAGTGCTTTGCTAGGCGGCGAGCGGACGTGGAGCTTTGCTAGGCAGCGAAGGCTGAGGACGCTTTGCTAGGCGCTTTGCTAGGCGGCCAAGGCACGAAGCGATTTGGGAGGCGGCGAAGGCACACGGCGCTTTGCTAGGCGGCGAGGGCGAGAAGGCACGCAGCGCTTTCTGAGGCGGCGAGGCGGCCAAGGCACGCGCTGCTTTGCTAGGCGCCGAAGGCACGCAGCGCTTCCTTCGTTTGCGAGGCAGCGAAGAGATGGAGCGCTTTGCTTCTTGGCCAGGCAGCGAACAGGCGCCGTGCTTTGCTTTCTGCCACTCAGCGAATACACGCAGCGCTCTGCTTTTTGGCGAGGCAGTGAACAGATGCAGCGTTTAGTTTGCGAGGCGGCCAAGAGACGCGGCGCTTTGCATGCTGGCGAGGCGGCGAGCAGATCGAGTGCTGTGCTTGTTGGCGAGGCAGCGAAGAGATGCAGCAGTCTCCTTGTTTGTGACACAGCGACCATGCACAGTGCTTGCTCTTTGTGCGAGGCAGCGAAGAGATGCAGCACTTTGCTTGTGCACCAGGTGGCGCAGTGGCATGGCGGATGACTTTTTCGCCTGGAGGCGAAGCGAGGCAGCACTTTGTTAGTTGGCGAGGCAGCGAAGAGACGCAGCAGGCTGCTTGTTTGTGAGACAGCCAACATGCACAGTGGTTAGCTCTTGTGCGAGGCAGCGAATGAGGGCAGAGCAAATGGCTTTGTGCGTTCGCCGCCTCGCTGCCTAGCAAAGCGTCGTCTGCCTTGGGCGCCTAGCAAAGCTGCGCGTGCCGTCGCCGTCAAGCAAAGCGCCGTGTTCCTTGGGCGCCTAGCAAAGAAGTGCCTGCGTTGGGCGCCTCGCCGCATTGCAGCCTAGCAAAGCGCTGCGTGCCTTCGGCGGCTGGCAAAGCAGTGCGTGCCTTCGCCGCCTCACACACCGCGTTGTGCCTTCGGCGCCTGGCAAAGCAGCGCGTGCCTTCGCCGCCTGGCCTCCTAAGAAAGCGCTGCGTGCCTTCTCGCCCTCGCCGCCTAGCAAAGCGCCGTGTCCCTTCGCCGCCTACAAAGCGCCGTGTTCCTTCGGCGCCTAGCAAAGCAGCGCGTGCCTTCGCCGCCTAAGAAAGCGCTGCGTGCCTTTTCGCCCTCGCCGCCCAACAAAGCGTCCTGTCCCTTCACCGCCTCCCGAACCGCTTCGTCCCTTCGCCGCCTCGCCGCCTAGCAAAGCGCTGCTTGCCTTCGCCGCCTCACACACCGCTGCGTCCCTTCGCCGCCTCGCCGCTTAGCAAACGCCGTGGGAGCGCCGAAGGCACACGGCGCTTTTGTAGGCGCCGAAGGCACGTGGCGCTTTGCTAAGGCACGAGGCAGCGAAGGCACGCAGCCATTTGATCGTGCTCGACGGGCTAGGGCGCCTTGCTAGGCGGCGAGGCGGCGAAGGCACGCAGCGCTTTGCCAGGCGCCCAGGGACGCAGCGCTCGGCGAGGGCACGCAGTGCTTTGCCAGGCGCCGAAGGCACTCAGCGCTTTGCCAGGCGCCGAAGGCATGCAGCGCTCTAGCAGGCGGCGAGGGCACACAGTGCTTTGCTAGGCGGCGAGCGGACGTGCAGCTTTGCTAGGCAGCGAAGGCTGAGGACGCTTTGCTAGGCGCTTTGCTAGGCGGCCAAGGCACGAAGCGATTGGGGAGGCGGCGAAGGCACACGGCGCTTTGCTAGGCGGCGAGGGCGAGAAGGCACGCAGCGCTTTCTGAGGCGGCGAGGCGGCCAAGGCACGCGCTGCTTTGCTAGGCGCCGAAGGCACGCAGCGCTTCCTTCGTTTGCGAGGCAGCGAAGAGATGGAGCGCTTTGCTTGTTGGCCAGGCAGCGAACAGGCGCCGTGCTTTGCTTTCTGCCACTCAGCGAATACACGCAGCGCTCTGCTTTTTGGCGAGGCAGTGAACAGATGCAGCGTTTAGTTTGCGAGGCGGCCAAGAGACGCGGCGCTTTGCATGCTGGCGAGGCGGCGAGCAGATCGAGTGCTTTGCTTGTTGGCGAGGCAGCGAAGAGATGCAGCGGTTTGCTTGTTGGCGAGGCAGCGAAGAGATTCAGCAGTCTCCTTGTTTGTGACACAGCGACCATGCCCAGTGCTTGCTCTTTGTGCGAGGCAGCGAAGAGATGCAGCACTTTGCTTGTGCACCAGGTGGCGCAGTGGCATGGCGGATGACTTTTTCGCCTGGAGGCGAAGCGAGGCAGCACTTTGTTAGTTGGCGAGGCAGCGAAGAGACGCAGCAGGCTGCTTGTTTGTGAGACAGCCAACATGCACAGTGGTTAGCTCTTGTGCGAGGCAGCGAATGAGGGCAGAGCAAATGGCTTTGTGCGTTCGCCGCCTCGCTGCCTAGCAAAGCGTCGTCTGCCTTGGGCGCCTAGCAAAGCTGCGCGTGCCGTCGCCGTCAAGCAAAGCGCCGTGTTCCTTGGGCGCCTAGCAAAGAAGTGCCTGCGTTCGGCGCCTCGCCGCATTGCAGCCTAGCAAAGCGCTGCGTGCCTTCGGCGGCTGGCAAAGCAGTGCGTGCCTTCGCCGCCTCACACACCGCGTTGTGCCTTCGGCGCCTGGCAAAGCAGCGCGTGCCTTCGCCGCCTGGCCTCCTAAGAAAGCGCTGCGTGCCTTCTCGCCCTCGCCGCCTAGCAAAGCGCCGTGTCCCTTCGCCGCCTACAAAGCGCCGTGTTCCTTCGGCGCCTAGCAAAGCAGCGCGTGCCTTCGCCGCCTAAGAAAGCGCTGCGTGCCTTTTCGCCCTCGCCGCCCAACAAAGCGTCCTGTCCCTTCACCGCCTCCCGAACCGCTTCGTCCCTTCGCCGCCTCGCCGCCTAGCAAAGCGCTGCTTGCCTTCGCCGCCTCACACACCGCTGCGTCCCTTCGCCGCCTCGCCGCTTAGCAAACGCCGTGGGAGCGCCGAAGGCACACGGCGCTTTTGTAGGCGCCGAAGGCACGTGGCGCTTTGCTAAGGCACGAGGCAGCGAAGGCACGCAGCCATTTGATCGTGCTCGACGGGCTAGGGCGCCTTGCTAGGCGGCGAGGCGGCGAAGGCACGCAGCGCTTTGCCAGGCGCCCAGGGACGCAGCGCTCGGCGAGGGCACGCAGTGCTTTGCCAGGCGCCGAAGGCACTCAGCGCTTTGCCAGGCGCCCAAGGCACGCAGCGCTCTAGCAGGCGGCGAGGGCACACAGTGCTTTGCTAGGCGGCGAGCGGACGTGGAGCTTTGCTAGGCAGCGAAGGCTGAGGACGCTTTGCTAGGCGCTTTGCTAGGCGGCCAAGGCACGAAGCGATTTGGGAGGCGGCGAAGGCACACGGCGCTTTGCTAGGCGGCGAGGGCGAGAAGGCACGCAGCGCTTTCTGAGGCGGCGAGGCGGCCAAGGCACGCGCTGCTTTGCTAGGCGCCGAAGGCACGCAGCGCTTCCTTCGTTTGCGAGGCAGCGAAGAGATGGAGCGCTTTGCTTCTTGGCCAGGCAGCGAACAGGCGCCGTGCTTTGCTTTCTGCCACTCAGCGAATACACGCAGCGCTCTGCTTTTTGGCGAGGCAGTGAACAGATGCAGCGTTTAGTTTGCGAGGCGGCCAAGAGACGCGGCGCTTTGCATGCTGGCGAGGCGGCGAGCAGATCGAGTGCTTTGCTTGTTGGCGAGGCAGCGAAGAGATGCAGCAGTCTCCTTGTTTGTGACACAGCGACCATGCACAGTGCTTGCTCTTTGTGCGAGGCAGCGAAGAGATGCAGCACTTTGCTTGTGCACCAGGTGGCGCAGTGGCATGGCGGATGACTTTTTCGCCTGGAGGCGAAGCGAGGCAGCACTTTGTTAGTTGGCGAGGCAGCGAAGAGACGCAGCAGGCTGCTTGTTTGTGAGACAGCCAACATGCACAGTGGTTAGCTCTTGTGCGAGGCAGCGAATGAGGGCAGAGCAAATGGCTTTGTGCGTTCGCCGCCTCGCTGCCTAGCAAAGCGTCGTCTGCCTTGGGCGCCTAGCAAAGCTGCGCGTGCCGTCGCCGTCAAGCAAAGCGCCGTGTTCCTTGGGCGCCTAGCAAAGAAGTGCCTGCGTTGGGCGCCTCGCCGCATTGCAGCCTAGCAAAGCGCTGCGTGCCTTCGGCGGCTGGCAAAGCAGTGCGTGCCTTCGCCGCCTCACACACCGCGTTGTGCCTTCGGCGCCTGGCAAAGCAGCGCGTGCCTTCGCCGCCTGGCCTCCTAAGAAAGCGCTGCGTGCCTTCTCGCCCTCGCCGCCTAGCAAAGCGCCGTGTCCCTTCGCCGCCTACAAAGCGCCGTGTTCCTTCGGCGCCTAGCAAAGCAGCGCGTGCCTTCGCCGCCTAAGAAAGCGCTGCGTGCCTTTTCGCCCTCGCCGCCCAACAAAGCGCCCTGTCCCTTCACCGCCTCCCGAACCGCTTCGTCCCTTCGCCGCCTCGCCGCCTAGCAAAGCGCTGCTTGCCTTCGCCGCCTCACACACCGCTGCGTCCCTTCGCCGCCTCGCCGCTTAGCAAACGCCGTGGGAGCGCCGAAGGCACACGGCGCTTTTGTAGGCGCCGAAGGCACGTGGCGCTTTGCTAAGGCACGAGGCAGCGAAGGCACGCAGCCATTTGATCGTGCTCGACGGGCTAGGGCGCCTTGCTAGGCGGCGAGGCGGCGAAGGCACGCAGCGCTTTGCCAGGCGCCCAGGGACGCAGCGCTCGGCGAGGGCACGCAGTGCTTTGCCAGGCGCCGAAGGCACTCAGCGCTTTGCCAGGCGCCGAAGGCATGCAGCGCTCTAGCAGGCGGCGAGGGCACACAGTGCTTTGCTAGGCGGCGAGCGGACGTGCAGCTTTGCTAGGCAGCGAAGGCTGAGGACGCTTTGCTAGGCGCTTTGCTAGGCGGCCAAGGCACGAAGCGATTGGGGAGGCGGCGAAGGCACACGGCGCTTTGCTAGGCGGCGAGGGCGAGAAGGCACGCAGCGCTTTCTGAGGCGGCGAGGCGGCCAAGGCACGCGCTGCTTTGCTAGGCGCCGAAGGCACGCAGCGCTTCCTTCGTTTGCGAGGCAGCGAAGAGATGGAGCGCTTTGCTTGTTGGCCAGGCAGCGAACAGGCGCCGTGCTTTGCTTTCTGCCACTCAGCGAATACACGCAGCGCTCTGCTTTTTGGCGAGGCAGTGAACAGATGCAGCGTTTAGTTTGCGAGGCGGCCAAGAGACGCGGCGCTTTGCATGCTGGCGAGGCGGCGAGCAGATCGAGTGCTTTGCTTGTTGGCGAGGCAGCGAAGAGATGCAGCGGTTTGCTTGTTGGCGAGGCAGCGAAGAGATTCAGCAGTCTCCTTGTTTGTGACACAGCGACCATGCACAGTGCTTGCTCTTTGTGCGAGGCAGCGAAGAGATGCAGCACTTTGCTTGTGCACCAGGTGGCGCAGTGGCATGGCGGATGACTTTTTCGCCTGGAGGCGAAGCGAGGCAGCACTTTGTTAGTTGGCGAGGCAGCGAAGAGACGCAGCAGGCTGCTTGTTTGTGAGACAGCCAACATGCACAGTGGTTAGCTCTTGTGCGAGGCAGCGAATGAGGGCAGAGCAAATGGCTTTGTGCGTTCGCCGCCTCGCTGCCTAGCAAAGCGTCGTCTGCCTTGGGCGCCTAGCAAAGCTGCGCGTGCCGTCGCCGTCAAGCAAAGCGCCGTGTTCCTTGGGCGCCTAGCAAAGAAGTGCCTGCGTTGGGCGCCTCGCCGCATTGCAGCCTAGCAAAGCGCTGCGTGCCTTCGGCGGCTGGCAAAGCAGTGCGTGCCTTCGCCGCCTCACACACCGCGTTGTGCCTTCGGCGCCTGGCAAAGCAGCGCGTGCCTTCGCCGCCTGGCCTCCTAAGAAAGCGCTGCGTGCCTTCTCGCCCTCGCCGCCTAGCAAAGCGCCGTGTCCCTTCGCCGCCTACAAAGCGCCGTGTTCCTTCGGCGCCTAGCAAAGCAGCGCGTGCCTTCGCCGCCTAAGAAAGCGCTGCGTGCCTTTTCGCCCTCGCCGCCCAACAAAGCGCCCTGTCCCTTCACCGCCTCCCGAACCGCTTCGTCCCTTCGCCGCCTCGCCGCCTAGCAAAGCGCTGCTTGCCTTCGCCGCCTCACACACCGCTGCGTCCCTTCGCCGCCTCGCCGCTTAGCAAACGCCGTGGGAGCGCCGAAGGCACACGGCGCTTTTGTAGGCGCCGAAGGCACGTGGCGCTTTGCTAAGGCACGAGGCAGCGAAGGCACGCAGCCATTTGATCGTGCTCGACGGGCTAGGGCGCCTTGCTAGGCGGCGAGGCGGCGAAGGCACGCAGCGCTTTGCCAGGCGCCCAGGGACGCAGCGCTCGGCGAGGGCACGCAGTGCTTTGCCAGGCGCCGAAGGCACTCAGCGCTTTGCCAGGCGCCGAAGGCACGCAGCGCTCTAGCAGGCGGCGAGGGCACACAGTGCTTTGCTAGGTGGCGAGCGGACGTGCAGCTTTGCTAGGCAGCGAAGGCTGAGGACGCTTTGCTAGGCGCTTTGCTAGGCGGCCAAGGCACGAAGCGATTGGGGAGGCGGCGAAGGCACACGGCGCTTTGCTAGGCGGCGAGGGCGAGAAGGCACGCAGCGCTTTCTGAGGCGGCGAGGCGGCCAAGGCACGCGCTGCTTTGCTAGGCGCCGAAGGCACGCAGCGCTTCCTTCGTTTGCGAGGCAGCGAAGAGATGGAGCGCTTTGCTTCTTGGCCAGGCAGCGAACAGGCGCCGTGCTTTGCTTTCTGCCACTCAGCGAATACACGCAGCGCTCTGCTTTTTGGCGAGGCAGTGAACAGATGCAGCGTTTAGTTTGCGAGGCGGCCAAGAGACGCGGCGCTTTGCATGCTGGCGAGGCGGCGAGCAGATCGAGTGCTTTGCTTGTTGGCGAGGCAGCGAAGAGATGCAGCGGTTTGCTTGTTGGCGAGGCAGCGAAGAGATTCAGCAGTCTCCTTGTTTGTGACACAGCGACCATGCCCAGTGCTTGCTCTTTGTGCGAGGCAGCGAAGAGATGCAGCACTTTGCTTGTGCACCAGGTGGCGCAGTGGCATGGCGGATGACTTTTTCGCCTGGAGGCGAAGCGAGGCAGCACTTTGTTAGTTGGCGAGGCAGCGAAGAGACGCAGCAGGCTGCTTGTTTGTGAGACAGCCAACATGCACAGTGGTTAGCTCTTGTGCGAGGCAGCGAATGAGGGCAGAGCAAATGGCTTTGTGCGTTCGCCGCCTCGCTGCCTAGCAAAGCGTCGTCTGCCTTGGGCGCCTAGCAAAGCTGCGCGTGCCGTCGCCGTCAAGCAAAGCGCCGTGTTCCTTCGGCGCCTAGCAAAGAAGTGCCTGCGTTCGGCGCCTCGCCGCATTGCAGCCTAGCAAAGCGCTGCGTGCCTTCGGCGGCTGGCAAAGCAGTGCGTGCCTTCGCCGCCTCACACACCGCGTTGTGCCTTCGGCGCCTGGCAAAGCAGCGCGTGCCTTCGCCGCCTGGCCTCCTAAGAAAGCGCTGCGTGCCTTCTCGCCCTCGCCGCCTAGCAAAGCGCCGTGTCCCTTCGCCGCCTACAAAGCGCCGTGTTCCTTCGGCGCCTAGCAAAGCAGCGCGTGCCTTCGCCGCCTAAGAAAGCGCTGCGTGCCTTTTCGCCCTCGCCGCCCAACAAAGCGCCCTGTCCCTTCACCGCCTCCCGAACCGCTTCGTCCCTTCGCCGCCTCGCCGCCTAGCAAAGCGCTGCTTGCCTTCGCCGCCTCACACACCGCTGCGTCCCTTCGCCGCCTCGCCGCTTAGCAAACGCCGTGGGAGCGCCGAAGGGACACGGCGCTTTTGTAGGCGCCGAAGGCACGTGGCGCTTTGCTAAGGCACGAGGCAGCGAAGGCACGCAGCCATTTGATCGTGCTCGACGGGCTAGGGCGCCTTGCTAGGCGGCGAGGCGGCGAAGGCACGCAGCGCTTTGCCAGGCGCCCAGGGACGCAGCACTCGGCGAGGGCACGCAGTGCTTTGCCAGGCGCCGAAGGCACTCAGCGCTTTGCCAGGCGCCGAAGGCACGCAGCGCTCTAGCAGGCGGCGAGGGCACACAGTGCTTTGCTAGGCGGCGAGCGGACGTGCAGCTTTGCTAGGCAGCCAAGGCTGAGGACGCTTTGCTAGGCGCTTTGCTAGGCGGCCAAGGCACGAAGCGATTTGGGAGGCGGCGAAGGCACACGGCGCTTTGCTAGGCGGCGAGGGCGAGAAGGCACGCAGCGCTTTCTGAGGCGGCGAGGCGGCCAAGGCACGCGCTGCTTTGCTAGGCGCCGAAGGCACGCAGCTCTTCCTTCGTTTGCGAGGCAGCGAAGAGATGGAGCGCTTTGCTTCTTGGCCAGGCAGCGAACAGGCGCCGTGCTTTGCTTTCTGCCACTCAGCGAATACACGCAGCGCTCTGCTTTTTGGCGAGGCAGTGAACAGATGCAGCGTTTAGTTTGCGAGGCGGCCAAGAGACGCGGCGCTTTGCATGCTGGCGAGGCGGCGAGCAGATCGAGTGCTTTGCTTGTTGGCGAGGCAGCGAAGAGATGCAGCGGTTTGCTTGTTGGCGAGGCAGCGAAGAGATTCAGCAGTCTCCTTGTTTGTGACACAGCGACCATGCACAGTGCTTGCTCTTTGTGCGAGGCAGCGAAGAGATGCAGCACTTTGCTTGTGCACCAGGTGGCGCAGTGGCATGGCGGATGACTTTTTCGCCTGGAGGCGAAGCGAGGCAGCACTTTGTTAGTTGGCGAGGCAGCGAAGAGACGCAGCAGGCTGCTTGTTTGTGAGACAGCCAACATGCACAGTGGTTAGCTCTTGTGCGAGGCAGCGAATGAGGGCAGAGCAAATCGCTTTGTGCGTTCGCCGCCTCGCTGCCTAGCAAAGCGTCGTCTGCCTTGGGCGCCTAGCAAAGCTGCGCGTGCCGTCGCCGTCAAGCAAAGCGCCGTGTTCCTTGGGCGCCTAGCAAAGAAGTGCCTGCGTTGGGCGCCTCGCCGCATTGCAGCCTAGCAAAGCGCTGCGTGCCTTCGGCGGCTGGCAAAGCAGTGCGTGCCTTCGCCGCCTCACACACCGCGTTGTGCCTTCGGCGCCTGGCAAAGCAGCGCGTGCCTTCGCCGCCTGGCCTCCTAAGAAAGCGCTGCGTGCCTTCTCGCCCTCGCCGCCTAGCAAAGCGCCGTGTCCCTTCGCCGCCTACAAAGCGCCGTGTTCCTTCGGCGCCTAGCAAAGCAGCGCGTGCCTTCGCCGCCTAAGAAAGCGCTGCGTGCCTTTTCGCCCTCGCCGCCCAACAAAGCGCCCTGTCCCTTCACCGCCTCCCGAACCGCTTCGTCCCTTCGCCGCCTCGCCGCCTAGCAAAGCGCTGCTTGCCTTCGCCGCCTCACACACCGCTGCGTCCCTTCGCCGCCTCGCCGCTTAGCAAACGCCGTGGGAGCGCCGAAGGCACACGGCGCTTTTGTAGGCGCCGAAGGCACGTGGCGCTTTGCTAAGGCACGAGGCAGCGAAGGCACGCAGCCATTTGATCGTGCTCGACGGGCTAGGGCGCCTTGCTAGGCGGCGAGGCGGCGAAGGCACGCAGCGCTTTGCCAGGCGCCCAGGGACGCAGCGCTCGGCGAGGGCACGCAGTGCTTTGCCAGGCGCCGAAGGCACTCAGCGCTTTGCCAGGCGCCGAAGGCACGCAGCGCTCTAGCAGGCGGCGAGGGCACACAGTGCTTTGCTAGGCGGCGAGCGGACGTGCAGCTTTGCTAGGCAGCCAAGGCTGAGGACGCTTTGCTAGGCGCTTTGCTAGGCGGCCAAGGCACGAAGCGATTGGGGAGGCGGCGAAGGCACACGGCGCTTTGCTAGGCGGCGAGGGCGAGAAGGCACGCAGCGCTTTCTGAGGCGGCGAGGCGGCCAAGGCACGCGCTGCTTTGCTAGGCGCCGAAGGCACGCAGCGCTTCCTTCGTTTGCGAGGCAGCGAAGAGATGGAGCGCTTTGCTTCTTGGCCAGGCAGCGAACAGGCGCCGTGCTTTGCTTTCTGCCACTCAGCGAATACACGCAGCGCTCTGCTTTTTGGCGAGGCAGTGAACAGATGCAGCGTTTAGTTTGCGAGGCGGCCAAGAGACGCGGCGCTTTGCATGCTGGCGAGGCGGCGAGCAGATCGAGTGCTTTGCTTGTTGGCGAGGCAGCGAAGAGATGCAGCGGTTTGCTTGTTGGCGAGGCAGCGAAGAGATTCAGCAGTCTCCTTGTTTGTGACACAGCGACCATGCACAGTGCTTGCTCTTTGTGCGAGGCAGCGAAGAGATGCAGCACTTTGCTTGTGCACCAGGTGGCGCAGTGGCATGGCGGATGACTTTTTCGCCTGGAGGCGAAGCGAGGCAGCACTTTGTTAGTTGGCGAGGCAGCGAAGAGACGCAGCAGGCTGCTTGTTTGTGAGACAGCCAACATGCACAGTGGTTAGCTCTTGTGCGAGGCAGCGAATGAGGGCAGAGCAAATGGCTTTGTGCGTTCGCCGCCTCGCTGCCTAGCAAAGCGTCGTCTGCCTTGGGCGCCTAGCAAAGCTGCGCGTGCCGTCGCCGTCAAGCAAAGCGCCGTGTTCCTTGGGCGCCTAGCAAAGAAGTGCCTGCGTTGGGCGCCTCGCCGCATTGCAGCCTAGCAAAGCGCTGCGTGCCTTCGGCGGCTGGCAAAGCAGTGCGTGCCTTCGCCGCCTCACACACCGCGTTGTGCCTTCGGCGCCTGGCAAAGCAGCGCGTGCCTTCGCCGCCTGGCCTCCTAAGAAAGCGCTGCGTGCCTTCTCGCCCTCGCCGCCTAGCAAAGCGCCGTGTCCCTTCGCCGCCTACAAAGCGCCGTGTTCCTTCGGCGCCTAGCAAAGCAGCGCGTGCCTTCGCCGCCTAAGAAAGCGCTGCGTGCCTTTTCGCCCTCGCCGCCCAACAAAGCGCCCTGTCCCTTCACCGCCTCCCGAACCGCTTCGTCCCTTCGCCGCCTCGCCGCCTAGCAAAGCGCTGCTTGCCTTCGCCGCCTCACACACCGCTGCGTCCCTTCGCCGCCTCGCCGCTTAGCAAACGCCGTGGGAGCGCCGAAGGCACACGGCGCTTTTGTAGGCGCCGAAGGCACGTGGCGCTTTGCTAAGGCACGAGGCAGCGAAGGCACGCAGCCATTTGATCGTGCTCGACGGGCTAGGGCGCCTTGCTAGGCGGCGAGGCGGCGAAGGCACGCAGCGCTTTGCCAGGCGCCCAGGGACGCAGCGCTCGGCGAGGGCACGCAGTGCTTTGCCAGGCGCCGAAGGCACTCAGCGCTTTGCCAGGCGCCGAAGGCACGCAGCGCTCTAGCAGGCGGCGAGGGCACACAGTGCTTTGCTAGGCGGCGAGCGGACGTGGAGCTTTGCTAGGCAGCGAAGGCTGAGGACGCTTTGCTAGGCGCTTTGCTAGGCGGCCAAGGCACGAAGCGATTTGGGAGGCGGCGAAGGCACACGGCGCTTTGCTAGGCGGCGAGGGCGAGAAGGCACGCAGCGCTTTCTGAGGCGGCGAGGCGGCCAAGGCACGCGCTGCTTTGCTAGGCGCCGAAGGCACGCAGCGCTTCCTTCGTTTGCGAGGCAGCGAAGAGATGGAGCGCTTTGCTTGTTGGCCAGGCAGCGAACAGGCGCCGTGCTTTGCTTTCTGCCACTCAGCGAATACACGCAGCGCTCTGCTTTTTGGCGAGGCAGTGAACAGATGCAGCGTTTAGTTTGCGAGGCGGCCAAGAGACGCGGCGCTTTGCATGCTGGCGAGGCGGCGAGCAGATCGAGTGCTTTGCTTGTTGGCGAGGCAGCGAAGAGATGCAGCGGTTTGCTTGTTGGCGAGGCAGCGAAGAGATTCAGCAGTCTCCTTGTTTGTGACACAGCGACCATGCCCAGTGCTTGCTCTTTGTGCGAGGCAGCGAAGAGATGCAGCACTTTGCTTGTGCACCAGGTGGCGCAGTGGCATGGCGGATGACTTTTTCGCCTGGAGGCGAAGCGAGGCAGCACTTTGTTAGTTGGCGAGGCAGCGAAGAGACGCAGCAGGCTGCTTGTTTGTGAGACAGCCAACATGCACAGTGGTTAGCTATTGTGCGAGGCAGCGAATGAGGGCAGAGCAAATGGCTTTGTGCGTTCGCCGCCTCGCTGCCTAGCAAAGCGTCGTCTGCCTTGGGCGCCTAGCAAAGCTGCGCGTGCCGTCGCCGTCAAGCAAAGCGCCGTGTTCCTTGGGCGCCTAGCAAAGAAGTGCCTGCGTTGGGCGCCTCGCCGCATTGCAGCCTAGCAAAGCGCTGCGTGCCTTCGGCGGCTGGCAAAGCAGTGCGTGCCTTCGCCGCCTCACACACCGCGTTGTGCCTTCGGCGCCTGGCAAAGCAGCGCGTGCCTTCGCCGCCTGGCCTCCTAAGAAAGCGCTGCGTGCCTTCTCGCCCTCGCCGCCTAGCAAAGCGCCGTGTCCCTTCGCCGCCTACAAAGCGCCGTGTTCCTTCGGCGCCTAGCAAAGCAGCGCGTGCCTTCGCCGCCTAAGAAAGCGCTGCGTGCCTTTTCGCCCTCGCCGCCCAACAAAGCGCCCTGTCCCTTCACCGCCTCCCGAACCGCTTCGTCCCTTCGCCGCCTCGCCGCCTAGCAAAGCGCTGCTTGCCTTCGCCGCCTCACACACCGCTGCGTCCCTTCGCCGCCTCGCCGCTTAGCAAACGCCGTGGGAGCGCCGAAGGGACACGGCGCTTTTGTAGGCGCCGAAGGCACGTGGCGCTTTGCTAAGGCACGAGGCAGCGAAGGCACGCAGCCATTTGATCGTGCTCGACGGGCTCGGGGGCCTTGCTAGGCGGCGAGGCGGCGAAGGCACGCAGCGCTTTGCCAGGCGCCCAGGGACGCAGCGCTCGGCGAGGGCACGCAGTGCTTTGCCAGGCGCCGAAGGCACTCAGCGCTTTGCCAGGCGCCGAAGGCACGCAGCGCTCTAGCAGGCGGCGAGGGCACACAGTGCTTTGCTAGGCGGCGAGCGGACGTGCAGCTTTGCTAGGCAGCGAAGGCTGAGGACGCTTTGCTAGGCGCTGTGCTAGGCGGCCAAGGCACGAAGCGATTTGGGAGGCGGCGAAGGCACACGGCGCTTTGCTAGGCGGCGAGGGCGAGAAGGCACGCAGCGCTTTCTGAGGCGGCGAGGCGGCCAAGGCACGCGCTGCTTTGCTAGGCGCCGAAGGCACGCAGCGCTTCCTTCGTTTGCGAGGCAGCGAAGAGATGGAGCGCTTTGCTTGTTGGCCAGGCAGCGAACAGGCGCCGTGCTTTGCTTTCTGCCACTCAGCGAATACACGCAGCGCTCTGCTTTTTGGCGAGGCAGTGAACAGATGCAGCGTTTAGTTTGCGAGGCGGCCAAGAGACGCGGCGCTTTGCATGCTGGCGAGGCGGCGAGCAGATCGAGTGCTTTGCTTGTTGGCGAGGCAGCGAAGAGATTCAGCAGTCTCCTTGTTTGTGACACAGCGACCATGCCCAGTGCTTGCTCTTTGTGCGAGGCAGCGAAGAGATGCAGCACTTTGCTTGTGCACCAGGTGGCGCAGTGGCATGGCGGATGACTTTTTCGCCTGGAGGCGAAGCGAGGCAGCACTTTGTTAGTTGGCGAGGCAGCGAAGAGACGCAGCAGGCTGCTTGTTTGTGAGACAGCCAACATGCAGAGTGGTTAGCTCTTGTGCGAGGCAGCGAATGAGGGCAGAGCAAATCGCTTTGTGCGTTCGCCGCCTCGCTGCCTAGCAAAGCGTCGTCTGCCTTGGGCGCCTAGCAAAGCTGCGCGTGCCGTCGCCGTCAAGCAAAGCGCCGTGTTCCTTGGGCGCCTAGCAAAGAAGTGCCTGCGTTGGGCGCCTCGCCGCATTGCAGCCTAGCAAAGCGCTGCGTGCCTTCGGCGGCTGGCAAAGCAGTGCGTGCCTTCGCCGCCTCACACACCGCGTTGTGCCTTCGGCGCCTGGCAAAGCAGCGCGTGCCTTCGCCGCCTGGCCTCCTAAGAAAGCGCTGCGTGCCTTCTCGCCCTCGCCGCCTAGCAAAGCGCCGTGTCCCTTCGCCGCCTACAAAGCGCCGTGTTCCTTCGGCGCCTAGCAAAGCAGCGCGTGCCTTCGCCGCCTAAGAAAGCGCTGCGTGCCTTTTCGCCCTCGCCGCCCAACAAAGCGCCCTGTCCCTTCACCGCCTCCCGAACCGCTTCGTCCCTTCGCCGCCTCGCCGCCTAGCAAAGCGCTGCTTGCCTTCGCCGCCTCACACACCGCTGCGTCCCTTCGCCGCCTCGCCGCTTAGCAAACGCCGTGGGAGCGCCGAAGGCACACGGCGCTTTTGTAGGCGCCGAAGGCACGTGGCGCTTTGCTAAGGCACGAGGCAGCGAAGGCACGCAGCCATTTGATCGTGCTCGACGGGCTAGGGCGCCTTGCTAGGCGGCGAGGCGGCGAAGGCACGCAGCGCTTTGCCAGGCGCCCAGGGACGCAGCGCTCGGCGAGGGCACGCAGTGCTTTGCCAGGCGCCGAAGGCACTCAGCGCTTTGCCAGGCGCCGAAGGCACGCAGCGCTCTAGCAGGCGGCGAGGGCACACAGTGCTTTGCTAGGCGGCGAGCGGACGTGCAGCTTTGCTAGGCAGCCAAGGCTGAGGACGCTTTGCTAGGCGCTTTGCTAGGCGGCCAAGGCACGAAGCGATTTGGGAGGCGGCGAAGGCACACGGCGCTTTGCTAGGCGGCGAGGGCGAGAAGGCACGCAGCGCTTTCTGAGGCGGCGAGGCGGCCAAGGCACGCGCTGCTTTGCTAGGCGCCGAAGGCACGCAGCGCTTCCTTCGTTTGCGAGGCAGCGAAGAGATGCAGCACTTTGCTTGTGCACCAGGTGGCGCAGTGGCATGGCGGATGACTTTTTCGCCTGGAGGCGAAGCGAGGCAGCACTTTCCTAGTTGGCGAGGCAGCGAAGAGACGCAGCAGGCTGCTTGTTTGTGAGACAGCCAACATGCACAGTGGTTAGCTCTTGTGCGAGGCAGCGAATGAGGGCAGAGCAAATCGCTTTGTGCGTTCGCCGCCTCGCTGCCTAGCAAAGCGTCGTCTGCCTTGGGCGCCTAGCAAAGCTGCGCGTGCCGTCGCCGTCAAGCAAAGCGCCGTGTTCCTTGGGCGCCTAGCAAAGAAGTGCCTGCGTTGGGCGCCTCGCCGCATTGCAGCCTAGCAAAGCGCTGCGTGCCTTCGGCGGCTGGCAAAGCAGTGCGTGCCTTCGCCGCCTCACACACCGCGTTGTGCCTTCGGCGCCTGGCAAAGCAGCGCGTGCCTTCGCCGCCTGGCCTCCTAAGAAAGCGCTGCGTGCCTTCTCGCCCTCGCCGCCTAGCAAAGCGCCGTGTCCCTTCGCCGCCTACAAAGCGCCGTGTTCCTTCGGCGCCTAGCAAAGCAGCGCGTGCCTTCGCCGCCTAAGAAAGCGCTGCGTGCCTTTTCGCCCTCGCCGCCCAACAAAGCGCCCTGTCCCTTCACCGCCTCCCGAACCGCTTCGTCCCTTCGCCGCCTCGCCGCCTAGCAAAGCGCTGCTTGCCTTCGCCGCCTCACACACCGCTGCGTCCCTTCGCCGCCTCGCCGCTTAGCAAACGCCGTGGGAGCGCCGAAGGCACACGGCGCTTTTGTAGGCGCCGAAGGCACGTGGCGCTTTGCTAAGGCACGAGGCAGCGAAGGCACGCAGCCATTTGATCGTGCTCGACGGGCTAGGGCGCCTTGCTAGGCGGCGAGGCGGCGAAGGCACGCAGCGCTTTGCCAGGCGCCCAGGGACGCAGCGCTCGGCGAGGGCACGCAGTGCTTTGCCAGGCGCCGAAGGCACTCAGCGCTTTGCCAGGCGCCGAAGGCACGCAGCGCTCTAGCAGGCGGCGAGGGCACACAGTGCTTTGCTAGGCGGCGAGCGGACGTGCAGCTTTGCTAGGCAGCCAAGGCTGAGGACGCTTTGCTAGGCGCTTTGCTAGGCGGCCAAGGCACGAAGCGATTTGGGAGGCGGCGAAGGCACACGGCGCTTTGCTAGGCGGCGAGGGCGAGAAGGCACGCAGCGCTTTCTGAGGTGGCGAGGCGGCCAAGGCACGCGCTGCTTTGCTAGGCGCCGAAGGCACGCAGCGCTTCCTTCGTTTGCGAGGCAGCGAAGAGATGGAGCGCTTTGCTTGTTGGCCAGGCAGTGAACAGGCGCCGTGCTTTGCTTTCTGCCACTCAGCGAATACACGCAGCGCTCTGCTTTTTGGCGAGGCAGTGAACAGATGCAGCGTTTAGTTTGCGAGGCGGCCAAGAGACGCGGCGCTTTGCATGCTGGCGAGGCGGCGAGCAGATCGAGTGCTTTGCTTGTTGGCGAGGCAGCGAAGAGATTCAGCAGTCTCCTTGTTTGTGACACAGCGACCATGCCCAGTGCTTGCTCTTTGTGCGAGGCAGCGAAGAGATGCAGCACTTTGCTTGTGCACCAGGTGGCGCAGTGGCATGGCGGATGACTTTTTCGCCTGGAGGCGAAGCGAGGCAGCACTTTGTTAGTTGGCGAGGCAGCGAAGAGACGCAGCAGGCTGCTTGTTTGTGAGACAGCCAACATGCAGAGTGGTTAGCTCTTGTGCGAGGCAGCGAATGAGGGCAGAGCAAATGGCTTTGTGCGTTCGCCGCCTCGCTGCCTAGCAAAGCGTCGTCTGCCTTGGGCGCCTAGCAAAGCTGCGCGTGCCGTCGCCGTCAAGCAAAGCGCCGTGTTCCTTGGGCGCCTAGCAAAGAAGTGCCTGCGTTGGGCGCCTCGCCGCATTGCAGCCTAGCAAAGCGCTGCGTGCCTTCGGCGGCTGGCAAAGCAGTGCGTGCCTTCGCCGCCTCACACACCGCGTTGTGCCTTCGGCGCCTGGCAAAGCAGCGCGTGCCTTCGCCGCCTGGCCTCCTAAGAAAGCGCTGCGTGCCTTCTCGCCCTCGCCGCCTAGCAAAGCGCCGTGTCCCTTCGCCGCCTACAAAGCGCCGTGTTCCTTCGGCGCCTAGCAAAGCAGCGCGTGCCTTCGCCGCCTAAGAAAGCGCTGCGTGCCTTTTCGCCCTCGCCGCCCAACAAAGCGCCCTGTCCCTTCACCGCCTCCCGAACCGCTTCGTCCCTTCGCCGCCTCGCCGCCTAGCAAAGCGCTGCTTGCCTTCGCCGCCTCACACACCGCTGCGTCCCTTCGCCGCCTCGCCGCTTAGCAAACGCCGTGGGAGCGCCGAAGGCACACGGCGCTTTTGTAGGCGCCGAAGGCACGTGGCGCTTTGCTAAGGCACGAGGCAGCGAAGGCACGCAGCCATTTGATCGTGCTCGACGGGCTAGGGCGCCTTGCTAGGCGGCGAGGCGGCGAAGGCACGCAGCGCTTTGCCAGGCGCCCAGGGACGCAGCGCTCGGCGAGGGCACGCAGTGCTTTGCCAGGCGCCGAAGGCACTCAGCGCTTTGCCAGGCGCCGAAGGCACGCAGCGCTCTAGCAGGCGGCGAGGGCACACAGTGCTTTGCTAGGCGGCGAGCGGACGTGCAGCTTTGCTAGGCAGCCAAGGCTGAGGACGCTTTGCTAGGCGCTTTGCTAGGCGGCCAAGGCACGAAGCGATTTGGGAGGCGGCGAAGGCACACGGCGCTTTGCTAGGCGGCGAGGGCGAGAAGGCACGCAGCGCTTTCTGAGGCGGCGAGGCGGCCAAGGCACGCGCTGCTTTGCTAGGCGCCGAAGGCACGCAGCGCTTCCTTCGTTTGCGAGGCAGCGAAGAGATGGAGCGCTTTGCTTGTTGGCCAGGCAGCGAACAGGCGCCGTGCTTTGCTTTCTGCCACTCAGCGAATACACGCAGCGCTCTGCTTTTTGGCGAGGCAGTGAACAGATGCAGCGTTTAGTTTGCGAGGCGGCCAAGAGACGCGGCGCTTTGCATGCTGGCGAGGCGGCGAGCAGATCGAGTGCTTTGCTTGTTGGCGAGGCAGCGAAGAGATGCAGCGGTTTGCTTGTTGGCGAGGCAGCGAAGAGATGCAGCAGTCTCCTTGTTTGTGACACAGCGACCATGCCCAGTGCTTGCTCTTTGTGCGAGGCAGCGAAGAGATGCAGCACTTTGCTTGTGCACCAGGTGGCGCAGTGGCATGGCGGATGACTTTTTCGCCTGGAGGCGAAGCGAGGCAGCACTTTGTTAGTTGGCGAGGCAGCGAAGAGACGCAGCAGGCTGCTTGTTTGTGAGACAGCCAACATGCACAGTGGTTAGCTCTTGTGCGAGGCAGCGAATGAGGGCAGAGCAAATGGCTTTGTGCGTTCGCCGCCTCGCTGCCTAGCAAAGCGTCGTCTGCCTTGGGCGCCTAGCAAAGCTGCGCGTGCCGTCGCCGTCAAGCAAAGCGCCGTGTTCCTTGGGCGCCTAGCAAAGAAGTGCCTGCGTTGGGCGCCTCGCCGCATTGCAGCCTAGCAAAGCGCTGCGTGCCTTCGGCGGCTGGCAAAGCAGTGCGTGCCTTCGCCGCCTCACACACCGCGTTGTGCCTTCGGCGCCTGGCAAAGCAGCGCGTGCCTTCGCCGCCTGGCCTCCTAAGAAAGCGCTGCGTGCCTTCTCGCCCTCGCCGCCTAGCAAAGCGCCGTGTCCCTTCGCCGCCTACAAAGCGCCGTGTTCCTTCGGCGCCTAGCAAAGCAGCGCGTGCCTTCGCCGCCTAAGAAAGCGCTGCGTGCCTTTTCGCCCTCGCCGCCCAACAAAGCGCCCTGTCCCTTCACCGCCTCCCGAACCGCTTCGTCCCTTCGCCGCCTCGCCGCCTAGCAAAGCGCTGCTTGCCTTCGCCGCCTCACACACCGCTGCGTCCCTTCGCCGCCTCGCCGCTTAGCAAACGCCGTGGGAGCGCCGAAGGGACACGGCGCTTTTGTAGGCGCCGAAGGCACGTGGCGCTTTGCTAAGGCACGAGGCAGTGAAGGCACGCAGCCATTTGATCGTGCTCGACGGGCTAGGGCGCCTTGCTAGGCGGCGAGGCGGCGAAGGCACGCAGCGCTTTGCCAGGCGCCCAGGGACGCAGCGCTCGGCGAGGGCACGCAGTGCTTTGCCAGGCGCCGAAGGCACTCAGCGCTTTGCCAGGCGCCGAAGGCACGCAGCGCTCTAGCAGGCGGCGAGGGCACACAGTGCTTTGCTAGGCGGCGAGAGGACGTGGAGCTTTGCTAGGCAGCGAAGGCTGAGGACGCTTTGCTAGGCGCTTTGCTAGGCGGCGAAGGCACGAAGAGATTTGGGAGGCGGCGAAGGCACACGGCGCTTTGCTAGGCGGCGAGGGCGAGAAGGCACGCAGCGCTTTCTGAGGCGGCGAGGCGGCCAAGGCACGCGCTGCTTTGCTAGGCGCCGAAGGCACGCAGCGCTTCCTTCGTTTGCGAGGCAGCGAAGAGATGGAGCGCTTTGCTTGTTGGCCAGGCAGCGAACAGGCGCCGTGCTTTGCTTTCTGCCACTCAGCGAATACACGCAGCGCTCTGCTTTTTGGCGAGGCAGTGAACAGATGCAGCGTTTAGTTTGCGAGGCGGCCAAGAGACGCGGCGCTTTGCATGCTGGCGAGGCGGCGAGCAGATCGAGTGCTTTGCTTGTTGGCGAGGCAGCGAAGAGATGCAGCGGTTTGCTTGTTGGCGAGGCAGCGAAGAGATTCAGCAGTCTCCTTGTTTGTGACACAGTGACCATGCCCAGTGCTTGCTCTTTGTGCGAGGCAGCGAAGAGATGCAGCACTTTGCTTGTGCACCAGGTGGCGCAGTGGCATGGCGGATGACTTTTTCGCCTGGAGGCGAAGCGAGGCAGCACTTTGTTAGTTGGTGAGGCAGCGAAGAGACGCAGCAGGCTGCTTGTTTGTGAGACAGCCAACATGCACAGTGGTTAGCTCTTGTGCGAGGCAGCGAATGAGGGCAGAGCAAATGGCTTTGTGCGTTCGCCGCCTCGCTGCCTAGCAAAGCGTCGTCTGCCTTGGGCGCCTAGCAAAGCTGCGCGTGCCGTCGCCGTCAAGCAAAGCGCCGTGTTCCTTGGGCGCCTAGCAAAGAAGTGCCTGCGTTGGGCGCCTCGCCGCATTGCAGCCTAGCAAAGCGCTGCGTGCCTTCGGCGGCTGGCAAAGCAGTGCGTGCCTTCGCCGCCTCACACACCGCGTTGTGCCTTCGGCGCCTGGCAAAGCAGCGCGTGCCTTCGCCGCCTGGCCTCCTAAGAAAGCGCTGCGTGCCTTCTCGCCCTCGCCGCCTAGCAAAGCGCCGTGTCCCTTCGCCGCCTACAAAGCGCCGTGTTCCTTCGGCGCCTAGCAAAGCAGCGCGTGCCTTCGCCGCCTAAGAAAGCGCTGCGTGCCTTTTCGCCCTCGCCGCCCAACAAAGCGCCCTGTCCCTTCACCGCCTCCCGAACCGCTTCGTCCCTTCGCCGCCTCGCCGCCTAGCAAAGCGCTGCTTGCCTTCGCCGCCTCACACACCGCTGCGTCCCTTCGCCGCCTCGCCGCTTAGCAAACGCCGTGGGAGCGCCGAAGGGACACGGCGCTTTTGTAGGCGCCGAAGGCACGTGGCGCTTTGCTAAGGCACGAGGCAGTGAAGGCACGCAGCCATTTGATCGTGCTCGACGGGCTAGGGCGCCTTGCTAGGCGGCGAGGCGGCGAAGGCACGCAGCGCTTTGCCAGGCGCCCAGGGACGCAGCGCTCGGCGAGGGCACGCAGTGCTTTGCCAGGCGCCGAAGGCACTCAGCGCTTTGCCAGGCGCCGAAGGCACGCAGCGCTCTAGCAGGCGGCGAGGGCACACAGTGCTTTGCTAGGCGGCGAGAGGACGTGGAGCTTTGCTAGGCAGCGAAGGCTGAGGACGCTTTGCTAGGCGCTTTGCTAGGCGGCGAAGGCACGAAGAGATTTGGGAGGCGGCGAAGGCACACGGCGCTTTGCTAGGCGGCGAGGGCGAGAAGGCACGCAGCGCTTTCTGAGGCGGCGAGGCGGCCAAGGCACGCGCTGCTTTGCTAGGCGCCGAAGGCACGCAGCGCTTCCTTCGTTTGCGAGGCAGCGAAGAGATGGAGCGCTTTGCTTGTTGGCCAGGCAGCGAACAGGCGCCGTGCTTTGCTTTCTGCCACTCAGCGAATACACGCAGCGCTCTGCTTTTTGGCGAGGCAGTGAACAGATGCAGCGTTTAGTTTGCGAGGCGGCCAAGAGACGCGGCGCTTTGCATGCTGGCGAGGCGGCGAGCAGATCGAGTGCTTTGCTTGTTGGCGAGGCAGCGAAGAGATGCAGCGGTTTGCTTGTTGGCGAGGCAGCGAAGAGATTCAGCAGTCTCCTTGTTTGTGACACAGTGACCATGCCCAGTGCTTGCTCTTTGTGCGAGGCAGCGAAGAGATGCAGCACTTTGCTTGTGCACCAGGTGGCGCAGTGGCATGGCGGATGACTTTTTCGCCTGGAGGCGAAGCGAGGCAGCACTTTGTTAGTTGGCGAGGCAGCGAAGAGACGCAGCAGGCTGCTTGTTTGTGAGACAGCCAACATGCACAGTGGTTAGCTCTTGTGCGAGGCAGCGAATGAGGGCAGAGCAAATGGCTTTGTGCGTTCGCCGCCTCGCTGCCTAGCAAAGCGTCGTCTGCCTTGGGCGCCTAGCAAAGCTGCGCGTGCCGTCGCCGTCAAGCAAAGCGCCGTGTTCCTTGGGCGCCTAGCAAAGAAGTGCCTGCGTTGGGCGCCTCGCCGCATTGCAGCCTAGCAAAGCGCTGCGTGCCTTCGGCGGCTGGCAAAGCAGTGCGTGCCTTCGCCGCCTCACACACCGCGTTGTGCCTTCGGCGCCTGGCAAAGCAGCGCGTGCCTTCGCCGCCTGGCCTCCTAAGAAAGCGCTGCGTGCCTTCTCGCCCTCGCCGCCTAGCAAAGCGCCGTGTCCCTTCGCCGCCTACAAAGCGCCGTGTTCCTTCGGCGCCTAGCAAAGCAGCGCGTGCCTTCGCCGCCTAAGAAAGCGCTGCGTGCCTTTTCGCCCTCGCCGCCCAACAAAGCGCCCTGTCCCTTCACCGCCTCCCGAACCGCTTCGTCCCTTCGCCGCCTCGCCGCCTAGCAAAGCGCTGCTTGCCTTCGCCGCCTCACACACCGCTGCGTCCCTTCGCCGCCTCGCCGCTTAGCAAACGCCGTGGGAGCGCCGAAGGCACACGGCGCTTTTGTAGGCGCCGAAGGCACGTGGCGCTTTGCTAAGGCACGAGGCAGTGAAGGCACGCAGCCATTTGATCGTGCTCGACGGGCTAGGGCGCCTTGCTAGGCGGCGAGGCGGCGAAGGCACGCAGCGCTTTGCCAGGCGCCCAGGGACGCAGCGCTCGGCGAGGGCACGCAGTGCTTTGCCAGGCGCCGAAGGCACTCAGCGCTTTGCCAGGCGCCGAAGGCACGCAGCGCTCTAGCAGGCGGCGAGGGCACACAGTGCTTTGCTAGGCGGCGAGAGGACGTGGAGCTTTGCTAGGCAGCGAAGGCTGAGGACGCTTTGCTAGGCGCTTTGCTAGGCGGCGAAGGCACGAAGAGATTTGGGAGGCGGCGAAGGCACACGGCGCTTTGCTAGGCGGCGAGGGCGAGAAGGCACGCAGCGCTTTCTGAGGCGGCGAGGCGGCCAAGGCACGCGCTGCTTTGCTAGGCGCCGAAGGCACGCAGCGCTTCCTTCGTTTGCGAGGCAGCGAAGAGATGGAGCGCTTTGCTTGTTGGCCAGGCAGCGAACAGGCGCCGTGCTTTGCTTTCTGCCACTCAGCGAATACACGCAGCGCTCTGCTTTTTGGCGAGGCAGTGAACAGATGCAGCGTTTAGTTTGCGAGGCGGCCAAGAGACGCGGCGCTTTGCATGCTGGCGAGGCGGCGAGCAGATCGAGTGCTTTGCTTGTTGGCGAGGCAGCGAAGAGATGCAGCGGTTTGCTTGTTGGCGAGGCAGCGAAGAGATTCAGCAGTCTCCTTGTTTGTGACACAGTGACCATGCCCAGTGCTTGCTCTTTGTGCGAGGCAGCGAAGAGATGCAGCACTTTGCTTGTGCACCAGGTGGCGCAGTGGCATGGCGGATGACTTTTTCGCCTGGAGGCGAAGCGAGGCAGCACTTTGTTAGTTGGCGAGGCAGCGAAGAGACGCAGCAGGCTGCTTGTTTGTGAGACAGCCAACATGCACAGTGGTTAGCTCTTGTGCGAGGCAGCGAATGAGGGCAGAGCAAATGGCTTTGTGCGTTCGCCGCCTCGCTGCCTAGCAAAGCGTCGTCTGCCTTGGGCGCCTAGCAAAGCTGCGCGTGCCGTCGCCGTCAAGCAAAGCGCCGTGTTCCTTGGGCGCCTAGCAAAGAAGTGCCTGCGTTCGGCGCCTCGCCGCATTGCAGCCTAGCAAAGCGCTGCGTGCCTTCGGCGGCTGGCAAAGCAGTGCGTGCCTTCGCCGCCTCACACACCGCGTTGTGCCTTCGGCGCCTGGCAAAGCAGCGCGTGCCTTCGCCGCCTGGCCTCCTAAGAAAGCGCTGCGTGCCTTCTCGCCCTCGCCGCCTAGCAAAGCGCCGTGTCCCTTCGCCGCCTACAAAGCGCCGTGTTCCTTCGGCGCCTAGCAAAGCAGCGCGTGCCTTCGCCGCCTAAGAAAGCGCTGCGTGCCTTTTCGCCCTCGCCGCCCAACAAAGCGCCCTGTCCCTTCACCGCCTCCCGAACCGCTTCGTCCCTTCGCCGCCTCGCCGCCTAGCAAAGCGCTGCTTGCCTTCGCCGCCTCACACACCGCTGCGTCCCTTCGCCGCCTCGCCGCTTAGCAAACGCCGTGGGAGCGCCGAAGGCACACGGCGCTTTTGTAGGCGCCGAAGGCACGTGGCGCTTTGCTAAGGCACGAGGCAGCGAAGGCACGCAGCCATTTGATCGTGCTCGACGGGCTAGGGCGCCTTGCTAGGCGGCGAAGGCACGCAGCGCTTTGCCAGGCGCCCAGGGACGCAGCGCTCGGCGAGGGCACGCAGTGCTTTGCCAGGCGCCGAAGGCACGCAGCGCTCTAGCAGGCGGCGAGGGCACACAGTGCTTTGCTAGGCGGCGAGCGGACGTGGAGCTTTGCTAGGCAGCCAAGGCTGAGGACGCTTTGCTAGGCGCTTTGCTAGGCGGCCAAGGCACGAAGCGATTTGGGAGGCGGCGAAGGCACACGGCGCTTTGCTAGGCGGCGAGGGCGAGAAGGCACGCAGCGCTTTCTGAGGCGGCGAGGCGGCCAAGGCACGCGCTGCTTTGCTAGGCGCCGAAGGCACGCAGCTCTTCCTTCGTTTGCGAGGCAGCGAAGAGATGGAGCGCTTTGCTTCTTGGCCAGGCAGCGAACAGGCGCCGTGCTTTGCTTTCTGCCACTCAGCGAATACACGCAGCGCTCTGCTTTTTGGCGAGGCAGTGAACAGATGCAGCGTTTAGTTTGCGAGGCGGCCAAGAGACGCGGCGCTTTGCATGCTGGCGAGGCGGCGAGCAGATCGAGTGCTTTGCTTGTTGGCGAGGCAGCGAAGAGATGCAGCGGTTTGCTTGTTGGCGAGGCAGCGAAGAGATTCAGCAGTCTCCTTGTTTGTGACACAGTGACCATGCCCAGTGCTTGCTCTTTGTGCGAGGCAGCGAAGAGATGCAGCACTTTGCTTGTGCACCAGGTGGCGCAGTGGCATGGCGGATGACTTTTTCGCCTGGAGGCGAAGCGAGGCAGCACTTTGTTAGTTGGCGAGGCAGCGAAGAGACGCAGCAGGCTGCTTGTTTGTGAGACAGCCAACATGCACAGTGGTTAGCTCTTGTGCGAGGCAGCGAATGAGGGCAGAGCAAATGGCTTTGTGCGTTCGCCGCCTCGCTGCCTAGCAAAGCGTCGTCTGCCTTGGGCGCCTAGCAAAGCTGCGCGTGCCGTCGCCGTCAAGCAAAGCGCCGTGTTCCTTGGGCGCCTAGCAAAGAAGTGCCTGCGTTGGGCGCCTCGCCGCATTGCAGCCTAGCAAAGCGCTGCGTGCCTTCGGCGGCTGGCAAAGCAGTGCGTGCCTTCGCCGCCTCACACACCGCGTTGTGCCTTCGGCGCCTGGCAAAGCAGCGCGTGCCTTCGCCGCCTGGCCTCCTAAGAAAGCGCTGCGTGCCTTCTCGCCCTCGCCGCCTAGCAAAGCGCCGTGTCCCTTCGCCGCCTACAAAGCGCCGTGTTCCTTCGGCGCCTAGCAAAGCAGCGCGTGCCTTCGCCGCCTAAGAAAGCGCTGCGTGCCTTTTCGCCCTCGCCGCCCAACAAAGCGCCCTGTCCCTTCACCGCCTCCCGAACCGCTTCGTCCCTTCGCCGCCTCGCCGCCTAGCAAAGCGCTGCTTGCCTTCGCCGCCTCACACACCGCTGCGTCCCTTCGCCGCCTCGCCGCTTAGCAAACGCCGTGGGAGCGCCGAAGGCACACGGCGCTTTTGTAGGCGCCGAAGGCACGTGGCGCTTTGCTAAGGCACGAGGCAGCGAAGGCACGCAGCCATTTGATCGTGCTCGACGGGCTAGGGCGCCTTGCTAGGCGGCGAAGGCACGCAGCGCTTTGCCAGGCGCCCAGGGACGCAGCGCTCGGCGAGGGCACGCAGTGCTTTGCCAGGCGCCGAAGGCACGCAGCGCTCTAGCAGGCGGCGAGGGCACACAGTGCTTTGCTAGGCGGCGAGCGGACGTGGAGCTTTGCTAGGCAGCCAAGGCTGAGGACGCTTTGCTAGGCGCTTTGCTAGGCGGCCAAGGCACGAAGCGATTTGGGAGGCGGCGAAGGCACACGGCGCTTTGCTAGGCGGCGAGGGCGAGAAGGCACGCAGCGCTTTCTGAGGCGGCGAGGCGGCCAAGGCACGCGCTGCTTTGCTAGGCGCCGAAGGCACGCAGCTCTTCCTTCGTTTGCGAGGCAGCGAAGAGATGGAGCGCTTTGCTTGTTGGCCAGGCAGCGAACAGGCGCCGTGCTTTGCTTTCTGCCACTCAGCGAATACACGCAGCGCTCTGCTTTTTGGCGAGGCAGTGAACAGATGCAGCGTTTAGTTTGCGAGGCGGCCAAGAGACGCGGCGCTTTGCATGCTGGCGAGGCGGCGAGCAGATCGAGTGCTTTGCTTGTTGGCGAGGCAGCGAAGAGATGCAGCAGTCTCCTTGTTTGTGACACAGCGACCATGCCCAGTGCTTGCTCTTTGTGCGAGGCAGCGAAGAGATGCAGCACTTTGCTTGTGCACCAGGTGGCGCAGTGGCATGGCGGATGACTTTTTCGCCTGGAGGCGAAGCGAGGCAGCACTTTGTTAGTTGGCGAGGCAGCGAAGAGACGCAGCAGGCTGCTTGTTTGTGAGACAGCCAACATGCACAGTGGTTAGCTCTTGTGCGAGGCAGCGAATGAGGGCAGAGCAAATGGCTTTGTGCGTTCGCCGCCTCGCTGCCTAGCAAAGCGTCGTCTGCCTTGGGCGCCTAGCAAAGCTGCGCGTGCCGTCGCCGTCAAGCAAAGCGCCGTGTTCCTTGGGCGCCTAGCAAAGAAGTGCCTGCGTTGGGCGCCTCGCCGCATTGCAGCCTAGCAAAGCGCTGCGTGCCTTCGGCGGCTGGCAAAGCAGTGCGTGCCTTCGCCGCCTCACACACCGCGTTGTGCCTTCGGCGCCTGGCAAAGCAGCGCGTGCCTTCGCCGCCTGGCCTCCTAAGAAAGCGCTGCGTGCCTTCTCGCCCTCGCCGCCTAGCAAAGCGCCGTGTCCCTTCGCCGCCTACAAAGCGCCGTGTTCCTTCGGCGCCTAGCAAAGCAGCGCGTGCCTTCGCCGCCTAAGAAAGCGCTGCGTGCCTTTTCGCCCTCGCCGCCCAACAAAGCGCCCTGTCCCTTCACCGCCTCCCGAACCGCTTCGTCCCTTCGCCGCCTCGCCGCCTAGCAAAGCGCTGCTTGCCTTCGCCGCCTCACACACCGCTGCGTCCCTTCGCCGCCTCGCCGCTTAGCAAACGCCGTGGGAGCGCCGAAGGGACACGGCGCTTTTGTAGGCGCCGAAGGCACGTGGCGCTTTGCTAAGGCACGAGGCAGCGAAGGCACGCAGCCATTTGATCGTGCTCGACGGGCTAGGGCGCCTTGCTAGGCGGCGAGGCGGCGAAGGCACGCAGCGCTTTGCCAGGCGCCCAGGGACGCAGCGCTCGGCGAGGGCACGCAGTGCTTTGCCAGGCGCCGAAGGCACTCAGCGCTTTGCCAGGCGCCGAAGGCACGCAGCGCTCTAGCAGGCGGCGAGGGCACACAGTGCTTTGCTAGGCGGCGAGCGGACGTGCAGCTTTGCTAGGCAGCGAAGGCTGAGGACGCTTTGCTAGGCGCTTTGCTAGGCGGCCAAGGCACGAAGCGATTTGGGAGGCGGCGAAGGCACACGGCGCTTTGCTAGGCGGCGAGGGCGAAAAGGCACGCAGCGCTTTCTTAGGCGGCCAAGGCACGCGCTGCTTTGCTAGGCGCCGAAGGCACGCAGCGCTTCCTTCGTTTGCGAGGCAGCGAAGAGATGGAGCGCTTTGCTTGTTGGCCAGGCAGCGAACAGGCGCCGTGCTTTGCTTTCTGCCACTCAGCGAATACACGCAGCGCTCTGCTTTTTGGCGAGGCAGTGAACAGATGCAGCGTTTAGTTTGCGAGGCGGCCAAGAGACGCGGCGCTTTGCATGCTGGCGAGGCGGCGAGCAGATCGAGTGCTTTGCTTGTTGGCGAGGCAGCGAAGAGATTCAGCAGTCTCCTTGTTTGTGACACAGCGACCATGCACAGTGCTTGCTCTTTGTGCGAGGCAGCGAAGAGATGCAGCACTTTGCTTGTGCACCAGGTGGCGCAGTGGCATGGCGGATGACTTTTTCGCCTGGAGGCGAAGCGAGGCAGCACTTTGTTAGTTGGCGAGGCAGCGAAGAGACGCAGCAGGCTGCTTGTTTGTGAGACAGCCAACATGCACAGTGGTTAGCTCTTGTGCGAGGCAGCGAATCACCGCCGAGCAAATGGCTTTGTGCGTTCGCCGCCTCGCTGCCTAGCAAAGCGTCGTCTGCCTTGGGCGCCTAGCAAAGCTGCGCGTGCCGTCGCCGTCAAGCAAAGCGCCGTGTTCCTTGGGCGCCTAGCAAAGAAGTGCCTGCGTTGGGCGCCTCGCCGCATTGCAGCCTAGCAAAGCGCTGCGTGCCTTCGGCGGCTGGCAAAGCAGCGCGTGCCTTCGCCACCTGGCCTCCTAAGAAAGCGCTGCGTGCCTTCTCGCCCTCGCTGCCTAGCAAAGCGCCGTGTCCCTTCGCCGCCTACAAAGCGCCGTGTTCCTTCGGCGCCTAGCAAAGCAGCGCGTGCCTTCGCCGCCTAAGAAAGCGCTGCGTGCCTTTTCGCCCTCGCCGCCCAACAAAGCGCCCTGTCCCTTCACCGCCTCCCGAACCGCTTCGTCCCTTCGCCGCCTCGCCGCCTAGCAAAGCGCTGCTTGCCTTCGCCGCCTCACACACCGCTGCGTCCCTTCGCCGCCTCGCCGCTTAGCAAACGCCGTGGGAGCGCCGAAGGCACACGGCGCTTTTGTAGGCGCCGAAGGCACGTGGCGCTTTGCTAAGGCACGAGGCAGCGAAGGCACGCAGCCATTTGATCGTGCTCGACGGGCTAGGGCGCCTTGCTAGGCGGCGAGGCGGCGAAGGCACGCAGCGCTTTGCCAGGCGCCCAGGGACGCAGCGCTCGGCGAGGGCACGCAGTGCTTTGCCAGGCGCCGAAGGCACTCAGCGCTTTGCCAGGCGCCGAAGGCACGCAGCGCTCTAGCAGGCGGCGAGGGCACACAGTGCTTTGCTAGGCGGCGAGCGGACGTGGAGCTTTGCTAGGCAGCGAAGGCTGAGGACGCTTTGCTAGGCGCTTTGCTAGGCGGCCAAGGCACGAAGCGATTGGGGAGGCGGCGAAGGCACACGGCGCTTTGCTAGGCGGCGAGGGCGAGAAGGCACGCAGCGCTTTCTGAGGCGGCAAGGCGGCCAAGGCACGCGCTGCTTTGCTAGGCGCCGAAGGCACGCAGCGCTTCCTTCGTTTGCGAGGCAGCGAAGAGATGGAGCGCTTTGCTTCTTGGCCAGGCAGCGAACAGGCGCCGTGCTTTGCTTTCTGCCACTCAGCGAATAGACGCAGCGCTCTGCTTTTTGGCGAGGCAGTGAACAGATGCAGCGTTTAGTTTGCGAGGCGGCCAAGAGACGCGGCGCTTTGCATGCTGGCGAGGCGGCGAGCAGATCGAGTGCTTTGCTTGTTGGCGAGGCAGCGAAGAGATGCAGCGGTTTGCTTGTTGGCGAGGCAGCGAAGAGATTCAGCAGTCTCCTTGTTTGTGACACAGCGACCATGCCCAGTGCTTGCTCTTTGTGCGAGGCAGCGAAGAGATGCAGCACTTTGCTTTTGCACCAGGTGGCGCAGTGGCATGGCGGATGACTTTTTCGCCTGGAGGCGAAGCGAGGCAGCACTTTGTTAGTTGGCGAGGCAGCGAAGAGACGCAGCAGGCTGCTTGTTTGTGAGACAGCCAACATGCACAGTGGTTAGCTCTTGTGCGAGGCAGCGAATGAGGGCAGAGCAAATGGCTTTGTGCGTTCGCCGCCTCGCTGCCTAGCAAAGCGTCGTCTGCCTTGGGCGCCTAGCAAAGCTGCGCGTGCCGTCGCCGTCAAGCAAAGCGCCGTGTTCCTTGGGCGCCTAGCAAAGAAGTGCCTGCGTTGGGCGCCTCGCCGCATTGCAGCCTAGCAAAGCGCTGCGTGCCTTCGGCGGCTGGCAAAGCAGTGCGTGCCTTCGCCGCCTCACACACCGCGTTGTGCCTTCGGCGCCTGGCAAAGCAGCGCGTGCCTTCGCCGCCTGGCCTCCTAAGAAAGCGCTGCGTGCCTTCTCGCCCTCGCCGCCTAGCAAAGCGCCGTGTCCCGTCGCCGCCTACAAAGCGCCGTGTTCCTTCGGCGCCTAGCAAAGCAGCGCGTGCCTTCGCCGCCTAAGAAAGCGCTGCGTGCCTTTTCGCCCTCGCCGCCCAACAAAGCGCCCTGTCCCTTCACCGCCTCCCCAACCGCTTCGTCCCTTCGCCGCCTCGCCGCCTAGCAAAGCGCTGCTTGCCTTCGCCGCCTCACACACCGCTGCGTCCCTTCGCCGCCTCGCCGCTTAGCAAACGCCGTGGGAGCGCCGAAGGGACACGGCGCTTTTGTAGGCGCCGAAGGCACGTGGCGCTTTGCTAAGGCACGAGGCAGCGAAGGCACGCAGCCATTTGATCGTGGTGGACGGGCTAGGGCGCCTTGCTAGGCGGCGAGGCGGCGAAGGCACGCAGCGCTTTGCCAGGCGCCCAGGGACGCAGCGCTCGGCGAGGGCACGCAGTGCTTTGCCAGGCGCCGAAGGCACTCAGCGCTTTGCCAGGCGCCGAAGGCACGCAGCGCTCTAGCAGGCGGCGAGGGCACACAGTGCTTTGCTAGGCGGCGAGCGGACGTGGAGCTTTGCTAGGCAGCGAAGGCTGAGGACGCTTTGCTAGGCGCTTTGCTAGGCGGCCAAGGCACGAAGCGATTTGGGAGGCGGCGAAGGCACACGGCGCTTTGCTAGGCGGCGAGGGCGAGAAGGCACGCAGCGCTTTCTGAGGCGGCGAGGCGGCCAAGGCACGCGCTGCTTTGCTAGGCGCCCAAGGCACGCAGCGCTTCCTTCGTTTGCGAGGCAGCGAAGAGATGGAGCGCTTTGCTTGTTGGCCAGGCAGCGAACAGGCGCCGTGCTTTGCTTTCTGCCACTCAGCGAATACACGCAGCGCTCTGCTTTTTGGCGAGGCAGTGAACAGATGCAGCGTTTAGTTTGCGAGGCGGCCAAGAGACGCGGCGCTTTGCATGCTGGCGAGGCGGCGAGCAGATCGAGTGCTTTGCTTGTTGGCGAGGCAGCGAAGAGATGCAGCAGTCTCCTTGTTTGTGACACAGCGACCATGCCCAGTGCTTGCTCTTTGTGCGAGGCAGCGAAGAGATGCAGCACTTTGCTTGTGCACCAGGTGGCGCAGTGGCATGGCGGATGACTTTTTCGCCTGGAGGCGAAGCGAGGCAGCACTTTGTTAGTTGGCGAGGCAGCGAAGAGACGCAGCAGGCTGCTTGTTTGTGAGACAGCCAACATGCACAGTGGTTAGCTCTTGTGCGAGGCAGCGAATGAGGGCAGAGCAAATGGCTTTGTGCGTTCGCCGCCTCGCTGCCTAGCAAAGCGTCGTCTGCCTTGGGCGCCTAGCAAAGCTGCGCGTGCCGTCGCCGTCAAGCAAAGCGCCGTGTTCCTTGGGCGCCTAGCAAAGAAGTGCCTGCGTTCGGCGCCTCGCCGCATTGCAGCCTAGCAAAGCGCTGCGTGCCTTCGGCGGCTGGCAAAGCAGTGCGTGCCTTCGCCGCCTCACACACCGCGTTGTGCCTTCGGCGCCTGGCAAAGCAGCGCGTGCCTTCGCCGCCTGGCCTCCTAAGAAAGCGCTGCGTGCCTTCTCGCCCTCGCCGCCTAGCAAAGCGCCGTGTCCCTTCGCCGCCTACAAAGCGCCGTGTTCCTTCGGCGCCTAGCAAAGCAGCGCGTGCCTTCGCCGCCTAAGAAAGCGCTGCATGCCTTTTCGCCCTCGCCGCCCAACAAAGCGCCCTGTCCCTTCACCGCCTCCCGAACCGCTTCGTCCCTTCGCCGCCTCGCCGCCTAGCAAAGCGCTGCTTGCCTTCGCCGCCTCACACACCGCTGCGTCCCTTCGCCGCCTCGCCGCTTAGCAAACGCCGTGGGAGCGCCGAAGGCACACGGCGCTTTTGTAGGCGCCGAAGGCACGTGGCGCTTTGCTAAGGCACGAGGCAGCGAAGGCACGCAGCCATTTGATCGTGCTCGACGGGCTAGGGCGCCTTGCTAGGCGGCGAGGCGGCGAAGGCACGCAGCGCTTTGCCAGGCGCCCAGGGACGCAGCGCTCGGCGAGGGCACGCAGTGCTTTGCCAGGTGCCGAAGGCACTCAGCGCTTTGCCAGGCGCCGAAGGCACGCAGCGCTCTAGCAGGCGGTGAGGGCACACAGTGCTTTGCTAGGCGGCGAGCGGACGTGCAGCTTTGCTAGGCAGCCAAGGCTGAGGACGCTTTGCTAGGCGCTTTGCTAGGCGGCCAAGGCACGAAGCGATTGGGGAGGCGGCGAAGGCACACGGCGCTTTGCTAGGCGGCGAGGGCGAGAAGGCACGCAGCGCTTTCTGAGGCGGCGAGGCGGCCAAGGCACGCGCTGCTTTGCTAGGCGCCGAAGGCACGCAGCGCTTCCTTCGTTTGCGAGGCAGCGAAGAGATGGAGCGCTTTGCTTGTTGGCCAGGCAGCGAACAGGCGCCGTGCTTTGCTTTCTGCCACTCAGCGAATACACGCAGCGCTCTGCTTTTTGGCGAGGCAGTGAACAGATGCAGCGTTTAGTTTGCGAGGCGGCCAAGAGACGCGGCGCTTTGCATGCTGGCGAGGCGGCGAGCAGATCGAGTGCTTTGCTTGTTGGCGAGGCAGCGAAGAGATGCAGCAGTCTCCTTGTTTGTGACACAGCGACCATGCACAGTGCTTGCTCTTTGTGCGAGGCAGCGAAGAGATGCAGCACTTTGCTTGTGCACCAGGTGGCGCAGTGGCATGGCGGATGACTTTTTCGCCTGGAGGCGAAGCGAGGCAGCACTTTGTTAGTTGGCGAGGCAGCGAAGAGACGCAGCAGGCTGCTTGTTTGTGAGACAGCCAACATGCACAGTGGTTAGCTCTTGTGCGAGGCAGCGAATGAGGGCAGAGCAAATGGCTTTGTGCGTTCGCCGCCTCGCTGCCTAGCAAAGCGTCGTCTGCCTTGGGCGCCTAGCAAAGCTGCGCGTGCCGTCGCCGTCAAGCAAAGCGCCGTGTTCCTTGGGCGCCTAGCAAAGAAGTGCCTGCGTTGGGCGCCTCGCCGCATTGCAGCCTAGCAAAGCGCTGCGTGCCTTCGGCGGTTGGCAAAGCAGTGCGTGCCTTCGCCGCCTCACACACCGCGTTGTGCCTTCGGCGCCTGGCAAAGCAGCGCGTGCCTTCGCCGCCTGGCCTCCTAAGAAAGCGCTGCGTGCCTTCTCGCCCTCGCCGCCTAGCAAAGCGCCGTGTCCCGTCGCCGCCTACAAAGCGCCGTGTTCCTTCGGCGCCTAGCAAAGCAGCGCGTGCCTTCGCCGCCTAAGAAAGCGCTGCGTGCCTTTTCGCCCTCGCCGCCCAACAAAGCGCCCTGTCCCTTCACCGCCTCCCGAACCGCTTCGTCCCTTCGCCGCCTCGCCGCCTAGCAAAGCGCTGCTTGCCTTCGCCGCCTCACACACCGCTGCGTCCCTTCGCCGCCTCGCCGCTTAGCAAACGCCGTGGGAGCGCCGAAGGGACACGGCGCTTTTGTAGGCGCCGAAGGCACGTGGCGCTTTGCTAAGGCACGAGGCAGCGAAGGCACGCAGCCATTTGATCGTGCTCGACGGGCTAGGGCGCCTTGCTAGGCGGCGAGGCGGCGAAGGCACGCAGCGCTTTGCCAGGCGCCCAGGGACGCAGCGCTCGGCGAGGGCACGCAGTGCTTTGCCAGGTGCCGAAGGCACTCAGCGCTTTGCCAGGCGCCGAAGGCACGCAGCGCTCTAGCAGGCGGTGAGGGCACACAGTGCTTTGCTAGGCGGCGAGCGGACGTGCAGCTTTGCTAGGCAGCCAAGGCTGAGGACGCTTTGCTAGGCGCTTTGCTAGGCGGCCAAGGCACGAAGCGATTGGGGAGGCGGCGAAGGCACACGGCGCTTTGCTAGGCGGCGAGGGCGAGAAGGCACGCAGCGCTTTCTGAGGCGGCGAGGCGGCCAAGGCACGCGCTGCTTTGCTAGGCGCCGAAGGCACGCAGCGCTTCCTTCGTTTGCGAGGCAGCGAAGAGATGGAGCGCTTTGCTTGTTGGCCAGGCAGCGAACAGGCGCCGTGCTTTGCTTTCTGCCACTCAGCGAATACACGCAGCGCTCTGCTTTTTGGCGAGGCAGTGAACAGATGCAGCGTTTAGTTTGCGAGGCGGCCAAGAGACGCGGCGCTTTGCATGCTGGCGAGGCGGCGAGCAGATCGAGTGCTTTGCTTGTTGGCGAGGCAGCGAAGAGATGCAGCAGTCTCCTTGTTTGTGACACAGCGACCATGCACAGTGCTTGCTCTTTGTGCGAGGCAGCGAAGAGATGCAGCACTTTGCTTGTGCACCAGGTGGCGCAGTGGCATGGCGGATGACTTTTTCGCCTGGAGGCGAAGCGAGGCAGCACTTTGTTAGTTGGCGAGGCAGCGAAGAGACGCAGCAGGCTGCTTGTTTGTGAGACAGCCAACATGCACAGTGGTTAGCTATTGTGCGAGGCAGCGAATGAGGGCAGAGCAAATGGCTTTGTGCGTTCGCCGCCTCGCTGCCTAGCAAAGCGTCGTCTGCCTTGGGCGCCTAGCAAAGCTGCGCGTGCCGTCGCCGTCAAGCAAAGCGCCGTGTTCCTTGGGCGCCTAGCAAAGAAGTGCCTGCGTTGGGCGCCTCGCCGCATTGCAGCCTAGCAAAGCGCTGCGTGCCTTCGGCGGCTGGCAAAGCAGTGCGTGCCTTCGCCGCCTCACACACCGCGTTGTGCCTTCGGCGCCTGGCAAAGCAGCGCGTGCCTTCGCCGCCTGGCCTCCTAAGAAAGCGCTGCGTGCCTTCTCGCCCTCGCCGCCTAGCAAAGCGCCGTGTCCCGTCGCCGCCTACAAAGCGCCGTGTTCCTTCGGCGCCTAGCAAAGCAGCGCGTGCCTTCGCCGCCTAAGAAAGCGCTGCGTGCCTTCGCCGCCTCGCCGCCTAGCAAGGCGCCCTGTCCCTTCACCGCCTCCCGAACCGCTTCGTCCCTTCGCCGCCTCGCCGCCTAGCAAAGCGCTGCTTGCCTTCGCCGCCTCACACACCGCTGCGTCCCTTCGCCGCCTCGCCGCTTAGCAAACGCCGTGGGAGCGCCGAAGGGACACGGCGCTTTTGTAGGCGCCGAAGGCACGTGGCGCTTTGCTAAGGCACGAGGCAGCGAAGGCACGCAGCCATTTGATCGTGCTCGACGGGCTAGGGCGCCTTGCTAGGCGGCGAGGCGGCGAAGGCACGCAGCGCTTTGCCAGGCGCCCAGGGACGCAGCGCTCGGCGAGGGCACGCAGTGCTTTGCCAGGCGCCGAAGGCACTCAGCGCTTTGCCAGGCGCCGAAGGCACGCAGCGCTCTAGCAGGCGGCGAGGGCACACAGTGCTTTGCTAGGCGGCGAGCGGACGTGCAGCTTTGCTAGGCAGCGAAGGCTGAGGACGCTTTGCTAGGCGCTTTGCTAGGCGGCGAAGGCACGAAGCGATTTGGGAGGCGGCGAAGGCACACGGCGCTTTGCTAGGCGGCGAGGGCGAGAAGGCACGCAGCGCTTTCTGAGGCGGCGAGGCGGCCAAGGCACGCGCTGCTTTGCTAGGCGCCGAAGGCACGCAGCGCTTCCTTCGTTTGCGAGGCAGCGAAGAGATGGAGCGCTTTGCTTGTTGGCCAGGCAGCGAACAGGCGCCGTGCTTTGCTTTCTGCCACTCAGCGAATACACGCAGCGCTCTGCTTTTTGGCGAGGCAGTGAACAGATGCAGCGTTTAGTTTGCGAGGCGGCCAAGAGACGCGGCGCTTTGCATGCTGGCGAGGCGGCGAGCAGATCGAGTGCTTTGCTTGTTGGCGAGGCAGCGAAGAGATGCAGCAGTCTCCTTGTTTGTGACACAGCGACCATGCACAGTGCTTGCTCTTTGTGCGAGGCAGCGAAGAGATGCAGCACTTTGCTTGTGCACCAGGTGGCGCAGTGGCATGGCGGATGACTTTTTCGCCTGGAGGCGAAGCGAGGCAGCACTTTGTTAGTTGGCGAGGCAGCGAAGAGACGCAGCAGGCTGCTTGTTTGTGAGACAGCCAACATGCACAGTGGTTAGCTCTTGTGCGAGGCAGCGAATGAGGGCAGAGCAAATGGCTTTGTGCGTTCGCCGCCTCGCTGCCTAGCAAAGCGTCGTCTGCCTTGGGCGCCTAGCAAAGCTGCGCGTGCCGTCGCCGTCAAGCAAAGCGCCGTGTTCCTTGGGCGCCTAGCAAAGAAGTGCCTGCGTTGGGCGCCTCGCCGCATTGCAGCCTAGCAAAGCGCTGCGTGCCTTCGGCGGTTGGCAAAGCAGTGCGTGCCTTCGCCGCCTCACACACCGCGTTGTGCCTTCGGCGCCTGGCAAAGCAGCGCGTGCCTTCGCCGCCTGGCCTCCTAAGAAAGCGCTGCGTGCCTTCTCGCCCTCGCCGCCTAGCAAAGCGCCGTGTCCCGTCGCCGCCTACAAAGCGCCGTGTCCCTTCGCCGCCTACAAAGCGCCGTGTTCCTTCGGCGCCTAGCAAAGCAGCGCGTGCCTTCGCCGCCTAAGAAAGCGCTGCGTGCCTTTTCGCCCTCGCCGCCCAACAAAGCGCCCTGTCCCTTCACCGCCTCCCGAACCGCTTCGTCCCTTCGCCGCCTCGCCGCCTAGCAAAGCGCTGCTTGCCTTCGCCGCCTCACACACCGCTGCGTCCCTTCGCCGCCTCGCCGCTTAGCAAACGCCGTGGGAGCGCCGAAGGCACACGGCGCTTTTGTAGGCGCCGAAGGCACGTGGCGCTTTGCTAAGGCACGAGGCAGCGAAGGCACGCAGCCATTTGATCGTGGTGGACGGGCTAGGGCGCCTTGCTAGGCGGCGAGGCGGCGAAGGCACGCAGCGCTTTGCCAGGCGCCCAGGGACGCAGCGCTCGGCGAGGGCACGCAGTGCTTTGCCAGGTGCCGAAGGCACTCAGCGCTTTGCCAGGCGCCGAAGGCACGCAGCGCTCTAGCAGGCGGTGAGGGCACACAGTGCTTTGCTAGGCGGCGAGCGGACGTGCAGCTTTGCTAGGCAGCCAAGGCTGAGGACGCTTTGCTAGGCGCTTTGCTAGGCGGCCAAGGCACGAAGCGATTGGGGAGGCGGCGAAGGCACACGGCGCTTTGCTAGGCGGCGAGGGCGAGAAGGCACGCAGCGCTTTCTGAGGCGGCGAGGCGGCCAAGGCACGCGCTGCTTTGCTAGGCGCCGAAGGCACGCAGCGCTTCCTTCGTTTGCGAGGCAGCGAAGAGATGGAGCGCTTTGCTTGTTGGCCAGGCAGCGAACAGGCGCCGTGCTTTGCTTTCTGCCACTCAGCGAATACACGCAGCGCTCTGCTTTTTGGCGAGGCAGTGAACAGATGCAGCGTTTAGTTTGCGAGGCGGCCAAGAGACGCGGCGCTTTGCATGCTGGCGAGGCGGCGAGCAGATCGAGTGCTTTGCTTGTTGGCGAGGCAGCGAAGAGATGCAGCAGTCTCCTTGTTTGTGACACAGCGACCATGCACAGTGCTTGCTCTTTGTGCGAGGCAGCGAAGAGATGCAGCACTTTGCTTGTGCACCAGGTGGCGCAGTGGCATGGCGGATGACTTTTTCGCCTGGAGGCGAAGCGAGGCAGCACTTTGTTAGTTGGCGAGGCAGCGAAGAGACGCAGCAGGCTGCTTGTTTGTGAGACAGCCAACATGCACAGTGGTTAGCTCTTGTGCGAGGCAGCGAATGAGGGCAGAGCAAATGGCTTTGTGCGTTCGCCGCCTCGCTGCCTAGCAAAGCGTCGTCTGCCTTGGGCGCCTAGCAAAGCTGCGCGTGCCGTCGCCGTCAAGCAAAGCGCCGTGTTCCTTGGGCGCCTAGCAAAGAAGTGCCTGCGTTGGGCGCCTCGCCGCATTGCAGCCTAGCAAAGCGCTGCGTGCCTTCGGCGGTTGGCAAAGCAGTGCGTGCCTTCGCCGCCTCACACACCGCGTTGTGCCTTCGGCGCCTGGCAAAGCAGCGCGTGCCTTCGCCGCCTGGCCTCCTAAGAAAGCGCTGCGTGCCTTCTCGCCCTCGCCGCCTAGCAAAGCGCCGTGTCCCGTCGCCGCCTACAAAGCGCCGTGTTCCTTCGGCGCCTAGCAAAGCAGCGCGTGCCTTCGCCGCCTAAGAAAGCGCTGCGTGCCTTTTCGCCCTCGCCGCCCAACAAAGCGCCCTGTCCCTTCACCGCCTCCCGAACCGCTTCGTCCCTTCGCCGCCTCGCCGCCTAGCAAAGCGCTGCTTGCCTTCGCCGCCTCACACACCGCTGCGTCCCTTCGCCGCCTCGCCGCTTAGCAAACGCCGTGGGAGCGCCGAAGGGACACGGCGCTTTTGTAGGCGCCGAAGGCACGTGGCGCTTTGCTAAGGCACGAGGCAGCGAAGGCACGCAGCCATTTGATCGTGCTCGACGGGCTAGGGCGCCTTGCTAGGCGGCGAGGCGGCGAAGGCACGCAGCGCTTTGCCAGGCGCCCAGGGACGCAGCGCTCGGCGAGGGCACGCAGTGCTTTGCCAGGTGCCGAAGGCACTCAGCGCTTTGCCAGGCGCCGAAGGCACGCAGCGCTCTAGCAGGCGGTGAGGGCACACAGTGCTTTGCTAGGCGGCGAGCGGACGTGCAGCTTTGCTAGGCAGCCAAGGCTGAGGACGCTTTGCTAGGCGCTTTGCTAGGCGGCCAAGGCACGAAGCGATTGGGGAGGCGGCGAAGGCACACGGCGCTTTGCTAGGCGGCGAGGGCGAGAAGGCACGCAGCGCTTTCTGAGGCGGCGAGGCGGCCAAGGCACGCGCTGCTTTGCTAGGCGCCGAAGGCACGCAGCGCTTCCTTCGTTTGCGAGGCAGCGAAGAGATGGAGCGCTTTGCTTGTTGGCCAGGCAGCGAACAGGCGCCGTGCTTTGCTTTCTGCCACTCAGCGAATACACGCAGCGCTCTGCTTTTTGGCGAGGCAGTGAACAGATGCAGCGTTTAGTTTGCGAGGCGGCCAAGAGACGCGGCGCTTTGCATGCTGGCGAGGCGGCGAGCAGATCGAGTGCTTTGCTTGTTGGCGAGGCAGCGAAGAGATGCAGCAGTCTCCTTGTTTGTGACACAGCGACCATGCACAGTGCTTGCTCTTTGTGCGAGGCAGCGAAGAGATGCAGCACTTTGCTTGTGCACCAGGTGGCGCAGTGGCATGGCGGATGACTTTTTCGCCTGGAGGCGAAGCGAGGCAGCACTTTGTTAGTTGGCGAGGCAGCGAAGAGACGCAGCAGGCTGCTTGTTTGTGAGACAGCCAACATGCACAGTGGTTAGCTATTGTGCGAGGCAGCGAATGAGGGCAGAGCAAATGGCTTTGTGCGTTCGCCGCCTCGCTGCCTAGCAAAGCGTCGTCTGCCTTGGGCGCCTAGCAAAGCTGCGCGTGCCGTCGCCGTCAAGCAAAGCGCCGTGTTCCTTGGGCGCCTAGCAAAGAAGTGCCTGCGTTGGGCGCCTCGCCGCATTGCAGCCTAGCAAAGCGCTGCGTGCCTTCGGCGGCTGGCAAAGCAGTGCGTGCCTTCGCCGCCTCACACACCGCGTTGTGCCTTCGGCGCCTGGCAAAGCAGCGCGTGCCTTCGCCGCCTGGCCTCCTAAGAAAGCGCTGCGTGCCTTCTCGCCCTCGCCGCCTAGCAAAGCGCCGTGTCCCGTCGCCGCCTACAAAGCGCCGTGTTCCTTCGGCGCCTAGCAAAGCAGCGCGTGCCTTCGCCGCCTAAGAAAGCGCTGCGTGCCTTCGCCGCCTCGCCGCCTAGCAAGGCGCCCTGTCCCTTCACCGCCTCCCGAACCGCTTCGTCCCTTCGCCGCCTCGCCGCCTAGCAAAGCGCTGCTTGCCTTCGCCGCCTCACACACCGCTGCGTCCCTTCGCCGCCTCGCCGCTTAGCAAACGCCGTGGGAGCGCCGAAGGCACACGGCGCTTTTGTAGGCGCCGAAGGCACGTGGCGCTTTGCTAAGGCACGAGGCAGCGAAGGCACGCAGCCATTTGATCGTGCTCGACGGGCTAGGGCGCCTTGCTAGGCGGCGAGGCGGCGAAGGCACGCAGCGCTTTGCCAGGCGCCCAGGGACGCAGCGCTCGGCGAGGGCACGCAGTGCTTTGCCAGGCGCCGAAGGCACTCAGCGCTTTGCCAGGCGCCGAAGGCACGCAGCGCTCTAGCAGGCGGCGAGGGCACACAGTGCTTTGCTAGGCGGCGAGCGGACGTGGAGCTTTGCTAGGCAGCCAAGGCTGAGGACGCTTTGCTAGGCGCTTTGCTAGGCGGCCAAGGCACGAAGCGATTTGGGAGGCGGCGAAGGCACACGGCGCTTTGCTAGGCGGCGAGGGCGAGAAGGCACGCAGCGCTTTCTGAGGCGGCGAGGCGGCCAAGGCACGCGCTGCTTTGCTAGGCGCCGAAGGCACGCAGCGCTTCCTTCGTTTGCGAGGCAGCGAAGAGATGGAGCGCTTTGCTTGTTGGCCAGGCAGCGAACAGGCGCCGTGCTTTGCTTTCTGCCACTCAGCGAATACACGCAGCGCTCTGCTTTTTGGCGAGGCAGTGAACAGATGCAGCGTTTAGTTTGCGAGGCGGCCAAGAGACGCGGCGCTTTGCATGCTGGCGAGGCGGCGAGCAGATCGAGTGCTTTGCTTGTTGGTGAGGCAGCGAAGAGATTCAGCAGTCTCCTTGTTTGTGACACAGCGACCATGCACAGTGCTTGCTCTTTGTGCGAGGCAGCGAAGAGATGCAGCACTTTGCTTGTGCACCAGGTGGCGCAGTGGCATGGCGGATGACTTTTTCGCCTGGAGGCGAAGCGAGGCAGCACTTTGTTAGTTGGCGAGGCAGCGAAGAGACGCAGCAGGCTGCTTGTTTGTGAGACAGCCAACATGCACAGTGGTTAGCTCTTGTGCGAGGCAGCGAATGAGGGCAGAGCAAATGGCTTTGTGCGTTCGCCGCCTCGCTGCCTAGCAAAGCGTCGTCTGCCTTGGGCGCCTAGCAAAGCTGCGCGTGCCGTCGCCGTCAAGCAAAGCGCCATGTTCCTTGGGCGCCTAGCAAAGAAGTGCCTGCGTTCGGCGCCTCGCCGCATTGCAGCCTAGCAAAGCGCTGCGTGCCTTCGGCGGCTGGCAAAGCAGTGCGTGCCTTCGCCGCCTCACACACCGCGTTGTGCCTTCGGCGCCTGGCAAAGCAGCGCGTGCCTTCGCCGCCTGGCCTCCTAAGAAAGCGCTGCGTGCCTTTTCGCCCTCGCCGCCCAACAAAGCGCCCTGTCCCTTCACCGCCTCCCGAACCGCTTCGTCCCTTCGCCGCCTCGCCGCCTAGCAAAGCGCTGCTTGCCTTCGCCGCCTCACACACCGCTGCGTCCCTTCGCCGCCTCGCCGCTTAGCAAACGCCGTGGGAGCGCCGAAGGCACACGGCGCTTTTGTAGGCGCCGAAGGCACGTGGCGCTTTGCTAAGGCACGAGGCAGCGAAGGCACGCAGCCATTTGATCGTGCTCGACGGGCTAGGGCGCCTTGCTAGGCGGCGAGGCGGCGAAGGCACGCAGCGCTTTGCCAGGCGCCCAGGGACGCAGCGCTCGGCGAGGGCACGCAGTGCTTTGCCAGGCGCCGAAGGCACTCAGCGCTTTGCCAGGCGCCGAAGGCACGCAGCGCTCTAGCAGGCGGCGAGGGCACACAGTGCTTTGCTAGGCGGCGAGCGGACGTGCAGCTTTGCTAGGCAGCGAAGGCTGAGGACGCTTTGCTAGGCGCTTTGCTAGGCGGCGAAGGCACGAAGCGATTTGGGAGGCGGCGAAGGCACACGGCGCTTTGCTAGGCGGCGAGGGCGAGAAGGCACGCAGCGCTTTCTGAGGCGGCGAGGCGGCCAAGGCACGCGCTGCTTTGCTAGGCGCCGAAGGCACGCAGCGCTTCCTTCGTTTGCGAGGCAGCGAAGAGATGGAGCGCTTTGCTTGTTGGCCAGGCAGCGAACAGGCGCCGTGCTTTGCTTTCTGCCACTCAGCGAATACACGCAGCGCTCTGCTTTTTGGCGAGGCAGTGAACAGATGCAGCGTTTAGTTTGCGAGGCGGCCAAGAGACGCGGCGCTTTGCATGCTGGCGAGGCGGCGAGCAGATCGAGTGCTTTGCTTGTTGGCGAGGCAGCGAAGAGATTCAGCAGTCTCCTTGTTTGTGACACAGCGACCATGCACAGTGCTTGCTCTTTGTGCGAGGCAGCGAAGAGATGCAGCACTTTGCTTGTGCACCAGGTGGCGCAGTGGCATGGCGGATGACTTTTTCGCCTGGAGGCGAAGCGAGGCAGCACTTTGTTAGTTGGCGAGGCAGCGAAGAGACGCAGCAGGCTGCTTGTTTGTGAGACAGCCAACATGCACAGTGGTTAGCTCTTGTGCGAGGCAGCGAATGAGGGCAGAGCAAATGGCTTTGTGCGTTCGCCGCCTCGCTGCCTAGCAAAGCGTCGTCTGCCTTGGGCGCCTAGCAAAGCTGCGCGTGCCGTCGCCGTCAAGCAAAGCGCCGTGTTCCTTGGGCGCCTAGCAAAGAAGTGCCTGCGTTCGGCGCCTCGCCGCATTGCAGCCTAGCAAAGCGCTGCGTGCCTTCGGCGGCTGGCAAAGCAGTGCGTGCCTTCGCCGCCTCACACACCGCGTTGTGCCTTCGGCGCCTGGCAAAGCAGCGCGTGCCTTCGCCGCCTGGCCTCCTAAGAAAGCGCTGCGTGCCTTCTCGCCCTCGCCGCCTAGCAAAGCGCCGTGTCCCTTCGCCGCCTACAAAGCGCCGTGTTCCTTCGGCGCCTAGCAAAGCAGCGCGTGCCTTCGCCGCCTAAGAAAGCGCTGCGTGCCTTTTCGCCCTCGCCGCCCAACAAAGCGCCCTGTCCCTTCACCGCCTCCCGAACCGCTTCGTCCCTTCGCCGCCTCGCCGCCTAGCAAAGCGCTGCTTGCCTTCGCCGCCTCACACACCGCTGCGTCCCTTCGCCGCCTCGCCGCTTAGCAAACGCCGTGGGAGCGCCGAAGGGACACGGCGCTTTTGTAGGCGCCGAAGGCACGTGGCGCTTTGCTAAGGCACGAGGCAGCGAAGGCACGCAGCCATTTGATCGTGCTCGACGGGCTAGGGCGCCTTGCTAGGCGGCGAGGCGGCGAAGGCACGCAGCGCTTTGCCAGGCGCCCAGGGACGCAGCGCTCGGCGAGGGCACGCAGTGCTTTGCCAGGCGCCGAAGGCACTCAGCGCTTTGCCAGGCGCCGAAGGCACGCAGCGCTCTAGCAGGCGGCGAGGGCACACAGTGCTTTGCTAGGCGGCGAGCGGACGTGCAGCTTTGCTAGGCAGCGAAGGCTGAGGACGCTTTGCTAGGCGCTTTGCTAGGCGGCGAAGGCACGAAGCGATTGGGGAGGCGGCGAAGGCACACGGCGCTTTGCTAGGCGGCGAGGGCGAGAAGGCACGCAGCGCTTTCTGAGGCGGCGAGGCGGCCAAGGCACGCGCTGCTTTGCTAGGCGCCGAAGGCACGCAGCGCTTCCTTCGTTTGCGAGGCAGCGAAGAGATGGAGCGCTTTGCTTGTTGGCCAGGCAGCGAACAGGCGCCGTGCTTTGCTTTCTGCCACTCAGCGAATACACGCAGCGCTCTGCTTTTTGGCGAGGCAGTGAACAGATGCAGCGTTTAGTTTGCGAGGCGGCCAAGAGACGCGGCGCTTTGCATGCTGGCGAGGCGGCAAGCAGATCGAGTGCTTTGCTTGTTGGCGAGGCAGCGAAGAGATTCAGCAGTCTCCTTGTTTGTGACACAGCGACCATGCACAGTGCTTGCTCTTTGTGCGAGGCAGCGAAGAGATGCAGCACTTTGCTTGTGCACCAGGTGGCGCAGTGGCATGGCGGATGACTTTTTCGCCTGGAGGCGAAGCGAGGCAGCACTTTGTTAGTTGGCGAGGCAGCGAAGAGACGCAGCAGGCTGCTTGTTTGTGAGACAGCCAACATGCACAGTGGTTAGCTCTTGTGCGAGGCAGCGAATGAGGGCAGAGCAAATGGCTTTGTGCGTTCGCCGCCTCGCTGCCTAGCAAAGCGTCGTCTGCCTTGGGCGCCTAGCAAAGCTGCGCGTGCCGTCGCCGTCAAGCAAAGCGCCGTGTTCCTTGGGCGCCTAGCAAAGAAGTGCCTGCGTTCGGCGCCTCGCCGCATTGCAGCCTAGCAAAGCGCTGCGTGCCTTCGGCGGCTGGCAAAGCAGTGCGTGCCTTCGCCGCCTCACACACCGCGTTGTGCCTTCGGCGCCTGGCAAAGCAGCGCGTGCCTTCGCCGCCTGGCCTCCTAAGAAAGCGCTGCGTGCCTTTTCGCCCTCGCCGCCCAACAAAGCGCCCTGTCCCTTCACCGCCTCCCGAACCGCTTCGTCCCTTCGCCGCCTCGCCGCCTAGCAAAGCGCTGCTTGCCTTCGCCGCCTCACACACCGCTGCGTCCCTTCGCCGCCTCGCCGCTTAGCAAACGCCGTGGGAGCGCCGAAGGGACACGGCGCTTTTGTAGGCGCCGAAGGCACGTGGCGCTTTGCTAAGGCACGAGGCAGCGAAGGCACGCAGCCATTTGATCGTGCTCGACGGGCTAGGGCGCCTTGCTAGGCGGCGAGGCGGCGAAGGCACGCAGCGCTTTGCCAGGCGCCCAGGGACGCAGCGCTCGGCGAGGGCACGCAGTGCTTTGCCAGGCGCCGAAGGCACTCAGCGCTTTGCCAGGCGCCGAAGGCACGCAGCGCTCTAGCAGGCGGCGAGGGCACACAGTGCTTTGCTAGGCGGCGAGCGGACGTGGAGCTTTGCTAGGCAGCCAAGGCTGAGGACGCTTTGCTAGGCGCTTTGCTAGGCGGCCAAGGCACGAAGCGATTTGGGAGGCGCCGAAGGCACACGGCGCTTTGCTAGGCGGCGAGGGCGAGAAGGCACGCAGCGCTTTCTGAGGCGGCGAGGCGGCCAAGGCACGCGCTGCTTTGCTAGGCGCCGAAGGCACGCAGCGCTTCCTTCGTTTGCGAGGCAGCGAAGAGATGGAGCGCTTTGCTTCTTGGCCAGGCAGCGAACAGGCGCCGTGCTTTGCTTTCTGCCACTCAGCGAATACACGCAGCGCTCTGCTTTTTGGCGAGGCAGTGAACAGATGCAGCGTTTAGTTTGCGAGGCGGCCAAGAGACGCGGCGCTTTGCATGCTGGCGAGGCGGCGAGCAGATCGAGTGCTGTGCTTGTTGGCGAGGCAGCGAAGAGATGCAGCAGTCTCCTTGTTTGTGACACAGCGACCATGCACAGTGCTTGCTCTTTGTGCGAGGCAGCGAAGAGATGCAGCACTTTGCTTGTGCACCAGGTGGCGCAGTGGCATGGCGGATGACTTTTTCGCCTGGAGGCGAAGCGAGGCAGCACTTTGTTAGTTGGCGAGGCAGCGAAGAGACGCAGCAGGCTGCTTGTTTGTGAGACAGCCAACATGCACAGTGGTTAGCTCTTGTGCGAGGCAGCGAATGAGGGCAGAGCAAATGGCTTTGTGCGTTCGCCGCCTCGCTGCCTAGCAAAGCGTCGTCTGCCTTGGGCGCCTAGCAAAGCTGCGCGTGCCGTCGCCGTCAAGCAAAGCGCCGTGTTCCTTGGGCGCCTAGCAAAGAAGTGCCTGCGTTGGGCGCCTCGCCGCATTGCAGCCTAGCAAAGCGCTGCGTGCCTTCGGCGGCTGGCAAAGCAGTGCGTGCCTTCGCCGCCTCACACACCGCGTTGTGCCTTCGGCGCCTGGCAAAGCAGCGCGTGCCTTCGCCGCCTGGCCTCCTAAGAAAGCGCTGCGTGCCTTCTCGCCCTCGCCGCCTAGCAAAGCGCCGTGTCCCTTCGCCGCCTACAAAGCGCCGTGTTCCTTCGGCGCCTAGCAAAGCAGCGCGTGCCTTCGCCGCCTAAGAAAGCGCTGCGTGCCTTTTCGCCCTCGCCGCCCAACAAAGCGCCCTGTCCCTTCACCGCCTCCCGAACCGCTTCGTCCCTTCGCCGCCTCGCCGCCTAGCAAAGCGCTGCTTGCCTTCGCCGCCTCACACACCGCTGCGTCCCTTCGCCGCCTCGCCGCTTAGCAAACGCCGTGGGAGCGCCGAAGGCACACGGCGCTTTTGTAGGCGCCGAAGGCACGTGGCGCTTTGCTAAGGCACGAGGCAGCGAAGGCACGCAGCCATTTGATCGTGGTCGACGGGCTAGGGCGCCTTGCTAGGCGGCGAGGCGGCGAAGGCACGCAGCGCTTTGCCAGGCGCCCAGGGACGCAGCGCTCGGCGAGGGCACGCAGTGCTTTGCCAGGCGCCGAAGGCACTCAGCGCTTTGCCAGGCGCCGAAGGCACGCAGCGCTCTAGCAGGCGGCGAGGGCACACAGTGCTTTGCTAGGCGGCGAGCGGACGTGCAGCTTTGCTAGGCAGCGAAGGCTGAGGACGCTTTGCTAGGCGCTTTGCTAGGCGGCGAAGGCACGAAGCGATTGGGGAGGCGGCGAAGGCACACGGCGCTTTGCTAGGCGGCGAGGGCGAGAAGGCACGCAGCGCTTTCTGAGGCGGCGAGGCGGCCAAGGCACGCGCTGCTTTGCTAGGCGCCGAAGGCACGCAGCGCTTCCTTCGTTTGCGAGGCAGCGAAGAGATGGAGCGCTTTGCTTGTTGGCCAGGCAGCGAACAGGCGCCGTGCTTTGCTTTCTGCCACTCAGCGAATACACGCAGCGCTCTGCTTTTTGGCGAGGCAGTGAACAGATGCAGCGTTTAGTTTGCGAGGCGGCCAAGAGACGCGGCGCTTTGCATGCTGGCGAGGCGGCAAGCAGATCGAGTGCTTTGCTTGTTGGCGAGGCAGCGAAGAGATTCAGCAGTCTCCTTGTTTGTGACACAGCGACCATGCGCAGTGCTTGCTCTTTGTGCGAGGCAGCGAAGAGATGCAGCACTTTGCTTGTGCACCAGGTGGCGCAGTGGCATGGCGGATGACTTTTTCGCCTGGAGGCGAAGCGAGGCAGCACTTTGTTAGTTGGCGAGGCAGCGAAGAGACGCAGCAGGCTGCTTGTTTGTGAGACAGCCAACATGCACAGTGGTTAGCTCTTGTGCGAGGCAGCGAATGAGGGCAGAGCAAATGGCTTTGTGCGTTCGCCGCCTCGCTGCCTAGCAAAGCGTCGTCTGCCTTGGGCGCCTAGCAAAGCTGCGCGTGCCGTCGCCGTCAAGCAAAGCGCCGTGTTCCTTGGGCGCCTAGCAAAGAAGTGCCTGCGTTGGGCGCCTCGCCGCATTGCAGCCTAGCAAAGCGCTGCGTGCCTTCGGCGGTTGGCAAAGCAGTGCGTGCCTTCGCCGCCTCACACACCGCGTTGTGCCTTCGGCGCCTGGCAAAGCAGCGCGTGCCTTCGCCGCCTGGCCTCCTAAGAAAGCGCTGCGTGCCTTCTCGCCCTCGCCGCCTAGCAAAGCGCCGTGTCCCGTCGCCGCCTACAAAGCGCCGTGTTCCTTCGGCGCCTAGCAAAGCAGCGCGTGCCTTCGCCGCCTAAGAAAGCGCTGCGTGCCTTTTCGCCCTCGCCGCCCAACAAAGCGCCCTGTCCCTTCACCGCCTCCCGAACCGCTTCGTCCCTTCGCCGCCTCGCCGCCTAGCAAAGCGCTGCTTGCCTTCGCCGCCTCACACACCGCTGCGTCCCTTCGCCGCCTCGCCGCTTAGCAAACGCCGTGGGAGCGCCGAAGGGACACGGCGCTTTTGTAGGCGCCGAAGGCACGTGGCGCTTTGCTAAGGCACGAGGCAGCGAAGGCACGCAGCCATTTGATCGTGCTCGACGGGCTAGGGCGCCTTGCTAGGCGGCGAGGCGGCGAAGGCACGCAGCGCTTTGCCAGGCGCCCAGGGACGCAGCGCTCGGCGAGGGCACGCAGTGCTTTGCCAGGTGCCGAAGGCACTCAGCGCTTTGCCAGGCGCCGAAGGCACGCAGCGCTCTAGCAGGCGGTGAGGGCACACAGTGCTTTGCTAGGCGGCGAGCGGACGTGCAGCTTTGCTAGGCAGCCAAGGCTGAGGACGCTTTGCTAGGCGCTTTGCTAGGCGGCCAAGGCACGAAGCGATTGGGGAGGCGGCGAAGGCACACGGCGCTTTGCTAGGCGGCGAGGGCGAGAAGGCACGCAGCGCTTTCTGAGGCGGCGAGGCGGCCAAGGCACGCGCTGCTTTGCTAGGCGCCGAAGGCACGCAGCGCTTCCTTCGTTTGCGAGGCAGCGAAGAGATGGAGCGCTTTGCTTGTTGGCCAGGCAGCGAACAGGCGCCGTGCTTTGCTTTCTGCCACTCAGCGAATACACGCAGCGCTCTGCTTTTTGGCGAGGCAGTGAACAGATGCAGCGTTTAGTTTGCGAGGCGGCCAAGAGACGCGGCGCTTTGCATGCTGGCGAGGCGGCGAGCAGATCGAGTGCTTTGCTTGTTGGCGAGGCAGCGAAGAGATGCAGCAGTCTCCTTGTTTGTGACACAGCGACCATGCACAGTGCTTGCTCTTTGTGCGAGGCAGCGAAGAGATGCAGCACTTTGCTTGTGCACCAGGTGGCGCAGTGGCATGGCGGATGACTTTTTCGCCTGGAGGCGAAGCGAGGCAGCACTTTGTTAGTTGGCGAGGCAGCGAAGAGACGCAGCAGGCTGCTTGTTTGTGAGACAGCCAACATGCACAGTGGTTAGCTATTGTGCGAGGCAGCGAATGAGGGCAGAGCAAATGGCTTTGTGCGTTCGCCGCCTCGCTGCCTAGCAAAGCGTCGTCTGCCTTGGGCGCCTAGCAAAGCTGCGCGTGCCGTCGCCGTCAAGCAAAGCGCCGTGTTCCTTGGGCGCCTAGCAAAGAAGTGCCTGCGTTGGGCGCCTCGCCGCATTGCAGCCTAGCAAAGCGCTGCGTGCCTTCGGCGGCTGGCAAAGCAGTGCGTGCCTTCGCCGCCTCACACACCGCGTTGTGCCTTCGGCGCCTGGCAAAGCAGCGCGTGCCTTCGCCGCCTGGCCTCCTAAGAAAGCGCTGCGTGCCTTCTCGCCCTCGCCGCCTAGCAAAGCGCCGTGTCCCTTCGCCGCCTACAAAGCGCCGTGTTCCTTCGGCGCCTAGCAAAGCAGCGCGTGCCTTCGCCGCCTAAGAAAGCGCTGCGTGCCTTCGCCGCCTCGCCGCCTAGCAAGGCGCCCTGTCCCTTCACCGCCTCCCGAACCGCTTCGTCCCTTCGCCGCCTCGCCGCCTAGCAAAGCGCTGCTTGCCTTCGCCGCCTCACACACCGCTGCGTCCCTTCGCCGCCTCGCCGCTTAGCAAACGCCGTGGGAGCGCCGAAGGCACACGGCGCTTTTGTAGGCGCCGAAGGCACGTGGCGCTTTGCTAAGGCACGAGGCAGCGAAGGCACGCAGCCATTTGATCGTGCTCGACGGGCTAGGGCGCCTTGCTAGGCGGCGAGGCGGCGAAGGCACGCAGCGCTTTGCCAGGCGCCCAGGGACGCAGCGCTCGGCGAGGGCACGCAGTGCTTTGCCAGGCGCCGAAGGCACTCAGCGCTTTGCCAGGCGCCGAAGGCACGCAGCGCTCTAGCAGGCGGCGAGGGCACACAGTGCTTTGCTAGGCGGCGAGCGGACGTGGAGCTTTGCTAGGCAGCCAAGGCTGAGGACGCTTTGCTAGGCGCTTTGCTAGGCGGCCAAGGCACGAAGCGATTTGGGAGGCGGCGAAGGCACACGGCGCTTTGCTAGGCGGCGAGGGCGAGAAGGCACGCAGCGCTTTCTGAGGCGGCGAGGCGGCCAAGGCACGCGCTGCTTTGCTAGGCGCCGAAGGCACGCAGCGCTTCCTTCGTTTGCGAGGCAGCGAAGAGATGGAGCGCTTTGCTTGTTGGCCAGGCAGCGAACAGGCGCCGTGCTTTGCTTTCTGCCACTCAGCGAATACACGCAGCGCTCTGCTTTTTGGCGAGGCAGTGAACAGATGCAGCGTTTAGTTTGCGAGGCGGCCAAGAGACGCGGCGCTTTGCATGCTGGCGAGGCGGCGAGCAGATCGAGTGCTTTGCTTGTTGGTGAGGCAGCGAAGAGATTCAGCAGTCTCCTTGTTTGTGACACAGCGACCATGCACAGTGCTTGCTCTTTGTGCGAGGCAGCGAAGAGATGCAGCACTTTGCTTGTGCACCAGGTGGCGCAGTGGCATGGCGGATGACTTTTTCGCCTGGAGGCGAAGCGAGGCAGCACTTTGTTAGTTGGCGAGGCAGCGAAGAGACGCAGCAGGCTGCTTGTTTGTGAGACAGCCAACATGCACAGTGGTTAGCTCTTGTGCGAGGCAGCGAATGAGGGCAGAGCAAATGGCTTTGTGCGTTCGCCGCCTCGCTGCCTAGCAAAGCGTCGTCTGCCTTGGGCGCCTAGCAAAGCTGCGCGTGCCGTCGCCGTCAAGCAAAGCGCCATGTTCCTTGGGCGCCTAGCAAAGAAGTGCCTGCGTTCGGCGCCTCGCCGCATTGCAGCCTAGCAAAGCGCTGCGTGCCTTCGGCGGCTGGCAAAGCAGTGCGTGCCTTCGCCGCCTCACACACCGCGTTGTGCCTTCGGCGCCTGGCAAAGCAGCGCGTGCCTTCGCCGCCTGGCCTCCTAAGAAAGCGCTGCGTGCCTTTTCGCCCTCGCCGCCCAACAAAGCGCCCTGTCCCTTCACCGCCTCCCGAACCGCTTCGTCCCTTCGCCGCCTCGCCGCCTAGCAAAGCGCTGCTTGCCTTCGCCGCCTCACACACCGCTGCGTCCCTTCGCCGCCTCGCCGCTTAGCAAACGCCGTGGGAGCGCCGAAGGCACACGGCGCTTTTGTAGGCGCCGAAGGCACGTGGCGCTTTGCTAAGGCACGAGGCAGCGAAGGCACGCAGCCATTTGATCGTGCTCGACGGGCTAGGGCGCCTTGCTAGGCGGCGAGGCGGCGAAGGCACGCAGCGCTTTGCCAGGCGCCCAGGGACGCAGCGCTCGGCGAGGGCACGCAGTGCTTTGCCAGGCGCCGAAGGCACTCAGCGCTTTGCCAGGCGCCGAAGGCACGCAGCGCTCTAGCAGGCGGCGAGGGCACACAGTGCTTTGCTAGGCGGCGAGCGGACGTGCAGCTTTGCTAGGCAGCGAAGGCTGAGGACGCTTTGCTAGGCGCTTTGCTAGGCGGCGAAGGCACGAAGCGATTTGGGAGGCGGCGAAGGCACACGGCGCTTTGCTAGGCGGCGAGGGCGAGAAGGCACGCAGCGCTTTCTGAGGCGGCGAGGCGGCCAAGGCACGCGCTGCTTTGCTAGGCGCCGAAGGCACGCAGCGCTTCCTTCGTTTGCGAGGCAGCGAAGAGATGGAGCGCTTTGCTTGTTGGCCAGGCAGCGAACAGGCGCCGTGCTTTGCTTTCTGCCACTCAGCGAATACACGCAGCGCTCTGCTTTTTGGCGAGGCAGTGAACAGATGCAGCGTTTAGTTTGCGAGGCGGCCAAGAGACGCGGCGCTTTGCATGCTGGCGAGGCGGCGAGCAGATCGAGTGCTTTGCTTGTTGGCGAGGCAGCGAAGAGATTCAGCAGTCTCCTTGTTTGTGACACAGCGACCATGCACAGTGCTTGCTCTTTGTGCGAGGCAGCGAAGAGATGCAGCACTTTGCTTGTGCACCAGGTGGCGCAGTGGCATGGCGGATGACTTTTTCGCCTGGAGGCGAAGCGAGGCAGCACTTTGTTAGTTGGCGAGGCAGCGAAGAGACGCAGCAGGCTGCTTGTTTGTGAGACAGCCAACATGCACAGTGGTTAGCTCTTGTGCGAGGCAGCGAATGAGGGCAGAGCAAATGGCTTTGTGCGTTCGCCGCCTCGCTGCCTAGCAAAGCGTCGTCTGCCTTGGGCGCCTAGCAAAGCTGCGCGTGCCGTCGCCGTCAAGCAAAGCGCCGTGTTCCTTGGGCGCCTAGCAAAGAAGTGCCTGCGTTCGGCGCCTCGCCGCATTGCAGCCTAGCAAAGCGCTGCGTGCCTTCGGCGGCTGGCAAAGCAGTGCGTGCCTTCGCCGCCTCACACACCGCGTTGTGCCTTCGGCGCCTGGCAAAGCAGCGCGTGCCTTCGCCGCCTGGCCTCCTAAGAAAGCGCTGCGTGCCTTCTCGCCCTCGCCGCCTAGCAAAGCGCCGTGTCCCTTCGCCGCCTACAAAGCGCCGTGTTCCTTCGGCGCCTAGCAAAGCAGCGCGTGCCTTCGCCGCCTAAGAAAGCGCTGCGTGCCTTTTCGCCCTCGCCGCCCAACAAAGCGCCCTGTCCCTTCACCGCCTCCCGAACCGCTTCGTCCCTTCGCCGCCTCGCCGCCTAGCAAAGCGCTGCTTGCCTTCGCCGCCTCACACACCGCTGCGTCCCTTCGCCGCCTCGCCGCTTAGCAAACGCCGTGGGAGCGCCGAAGGGACACGGCGCTTTTGTAGGCGCCGAAGGCACGTGGCGCTTTGCTAAGGCACGAGGCAGCGAAGGCACGCAGCCATTTGATCGTGCTCGACGGGCTAGGGCGCCTTGCTAGGCGGCGAGGCGGCGAAGGCACGCAGCGCTTTGCCAGGCGCCCAGGGACGCAGCGCTCGGCGAGGGCACGCAGTGCTTTGCCAGGCGCCGAAGGCACTCAGCGCTTTGCCAGGCGCCGAAGGCACGCAGCGCTCTAGCAGGCGGCGAGGGCACACAGTGCTTTGCTAGGCGGCGAGCGGACGTGCAGCTTTGCTAGGCAGCGAAGGCTGAGGACGCTTTGCTAGGCGCTTTGCTAGGCGGCGAAGGCACGAAGCGATTGGGGAGGCGGCGAAGGCACACGGCGCTTTGCTAGGCGGCGAGGGCGAGAAGGCACGCAGCGCTTTCTGAGGCGGCGAGGCGGCCAAGGCACGCGCTGCTTTGCTAGGCGCCGAAGGCACGCAGCGCTTCCTTCGTTTGCGAGGCAGCGAAGAGATGGAGCGCTTTGCTTGTTGGCCAGGCAGCGAACAGGCGCCGTGCTTTGCTTTCTGCCACTCAGCGAATACACGCAGCGCTCTGCTTTTTGGCGAGGCAGTGAACAGATGCAGCGTTTAGTTTGCGAGGCGGCCAAGAGACGCGGCGCTTTGCATGCTGGCGAGGCGGCAAGCAGATCGAGTGCTTTGCTTGTTGGCGAGGCAGCGAAGAGATTCAGCAGTCTCCTTGTTTGTGACACAGCGACCATGCACAGTGCTTGCTCTTTGTGCGAGGCAGCGAAGAGATGCAGCACTTTGCTTGTGCACCAGGTGGCGCAGTGGCATGGCGGATGACTTTTTCGCCTGGAGGCGAAGCGAGGCAGCACTTTGTTAGTTGGCGAGGCAGCGAAGAGACGCAGCAGGCTGCTTGTTTGTGAGACAGCCAACATGCACAGTGGTTAGCTCTTGTGCGAGGCAGCGAATGAGGGCAGAGCAAATGGCTTTGTGCGTTCGCCGCCTCGCTGCCTAGCAAAGCGTCGTCTGCCTTGGGCGCCTAGCAAAGCTGCGCGTGCCGTCGCCGTCAAGCAAAGCGCCGTGTTCCTTGGGCGCCTAGCAAAGAAGTGCCTGCGTTCGGCGCCTCGCCGCATTGCAGCCTAGCAAAGCGCTGCGTGCCTTCGGCGGCTGGCAAAGCAGTGCGTGCCTTCGCCGCCTCACACACCGCGTTGTGCCTTCGGCGCCTGGCAAAGCAGCGCGTGCCTTCGCCGCCTGGCCTCCTAAGAAAGCGCTGCGTGCCTTTTCGCCCTCGCCGCCCAACAAAGCGCCCTGTCCCTTCACCGCCTCCCGAACCGCTTCGTCCCTTCGCCGCCTCGCCGCCTAGCAAAGCGCTGCTTGCCTTCGCCGCCTCACACACCGCTGCGTCCCTTCGCCGCCTCGCCGCTTAGCAAACGCCGTGGGAGCGCCGAAGGGACACGGCGCTTTTGTAGGCGCCGAAGGCACGTGGCGCTTTGCTAAGGCACGAGGCAGCGAAGGCACGCAGCCATTTGATCGTGCTCGACGGGCTAGGGCGCCTTGCTAGGCGGCGAGGCGGCGAAGGCACGCAGCGCTTTGCCAGGCGCCCAGGGACGCAGCGCTCGGCGAGGGCACGCAGTGCTTTGCCAGGCGCCGAAGGCACTCAGCGCTTTGCCAGGCGCCGAAGGCACGCAGCGCTCTAGCAGGCGGCGAGGGCACACAGTGCTTTGCTAGGCGGCGAGCGGACGTGGAGCTTTGCTAGGCAGCCAAGGCTGAGGACGCTTTGCTAGGCGCTTTGCTAGGCGGCCAAGGCACGAAGCGATTTGGGAGGCGCCGAAGGCACACGGCGCTTTGCTAGGCGGCGAGGGCGAGAAGGCACGCAGCGCTTTCTGAGGCGGCGAGGCGGCCAAGGCACGCGCTGCTTTGCTAGGCGCCGAAGGCACGCAGCGCTTCCTTCGTTTGCGAGGCAGCGAAGAGATGGAGCGCTTTGCTTCTTGGCCAGGCAGCGAACAGGCGCCGTGCTTTGCTTTCTGCCACTCAGCGAATACACGCAGCGCTCTGCTTTTTGGCGAGGCAGTGAACAGATGCAGCGTTTAGTTTGCGAGGCGGCCAAGAGACGCGGCGCTTTGCATGCTGGCGAGGCGGCGAGCAGATCGAGTGCTGTGCTTGTTGGCGAGGCAGCGAAGAGATGCAGCAGTCTCCTTGTTTGTGACACAGCGACCATGCACAGTGCTTGCTCTTTGTGCGAGGCAGCGAAGAGATGCAGCACTTTGCTTGTGCACCAGGTGGCGCAGTGGCATGGCGGATGACTTTTTCGCCTGGAGGCGAAGCGAGGCAGCACTTTGTTAGTTGGCGAGGCAGCGAAGAGACGCAGCAGGCTGCTTGTTTGTGAGACAGCCAACATGCACAGTGGTTAGCTCTTGTGCGAGGCAGCGAATGAGGGCAGAGCAAATGGCTTTGTGCGTTCGCCGCCTCGCTGCCTAGCAAAGCGTCGTCTGCCTTGGGCGCCTAGCAAAGCTGCGCGTGCCGTCGCCGTCAAGCAAAGCGCCGTGTTCCTTGGGCGCCTAGCAAAGAAGTGCCTGCGTTGGGCGCCTCGCCGCATTGCAGCCTAGCAAAGCGCTGCGTGCCTTCGGCGGCTGGCAAAGCAGTGCGTGCCTTCGCCGCCTCACACACCGCGTTGTGCCTTCGGCGCCTGGCAAAGCAGCGCGTGCCTTCGCCGCCTGGCCTCCTAAGAAAGCGCTGCGTGCCTTCTCGCCCTCGCCGCCTAGCAAAGCGCCGTGTCCCTTCGCCGCCTACAAAGCGCCGTGTTCCTTCGGCGCCTAGCAAAGCAGCGCGTGCCTTCGCCGCCTAAGAAAGCGCTGCGTGCCTTTTCGCCCTCGCCGCCCAACAAAGCGCCCTGTCCCTTCACCGCCTCCCGAACCGCTTCGTCCCTTCGCCGCCTCGCCGCCTAGCAAAGCGCTGCTTGCCTTCGCCGCCTCACACACCGCTGCGTCCCTTCGCCGCCTCGCCGCTTAGCAAACGCCGTGGGAGCGCCGAAGGCACACGGCGCTTTTGTAGGCGCCGAAGGCACGTGGCGCTTTGCTAAGGCACGAGGCAGCGAAGGCACGCAGCCATTTGATCGTGGTCGACGGGCTAGGGCGCCTTGCTAGGCGGCGAGGCGGCGAAGGCACGCAGCGCTTTGCCAGGCGCCCAGGGACGCAGCGCTCGGCGAGGGCACGCAGTGCTTTGCCAGGCGCCGAAGGCACTCAGCGCTTTGCCAGGCGCCGAAGGCACGCAGCGCTCTAGCAGGCGGCGAGGGCACACAGTGCTTTGCTAGGCGGCGAGCGGACGTGCAGCTTTGCTAGGCAGCGAAGGCTGAGGACGCTTTGCTAGGCGCTTTGCTAGGCGGCGAAGGCACGAAGCGATTGGGGAGGCGGCGAAGGCACACGGCGCTTTGCTAGGCGGCGAGGGCGAGAAGGCACGCAGCGCTTTCTGAGGCGGCGAGGCGGCCAAGGCACGCGCTGCTTTGCTAGGCGCCGAAGGCACGCAGCGCTTCCTTCGTTTGCGAGGCAGCGAAGAGATGGAGCGCTTTGCTTGTTGGCCAGGCAGCGAACAGGCGCCGTGCTTTGCTTTCTGCCACTCAGCGAATACACGCAGCGCTCTGCTTTTTGGCGAGGCAGTGAACAGATGCAGCGTTTAGTTTGCGAGGCGGCCAAGAGACGCGGCGCTTTGCATGCTGGCGAGGCGGCAAGCAGATCGAGTGCTTTGCTTGTTGGCGAGGCAGCGAAGAGATTCAGCAGTCTCCTTGTTTGTGACACAGCGACCATGCGCAGTGCTTGCTCTTTGTGCGAGGCAGCGAAGAGATGCAGCACTTTGCTTGTGCACCAGGTGGCGCAGTGGCATGGCGGATGACTTTTTCGCCTGGAGGCGAAGCGAGGCAGCACTTTGTTAGTTGGCGAGGCAGCGAAGAGACGCAGCAGGCTGCTTGTTTGTGAGACAGCCAACATGCACAGTGGTTAGCTCTTGTGCGAGGCAGCGAATGAGGGCAGAGCAAATGGCTTTGTGCGTTCGCCGCCTCGCTGCCTAGCAAAGCGTCGTCTGCCTTGGGCGCCTAGCAAAGCTGCGCGTGCCGTCGCCGTCAAGCAAAGCGCCGTGTTCCTTGGGCGCCTAGCAAAGAAGTGCCTGCGTTCGGCGCCTCGCCGCATTGCAGCCTAGCAAAGCGCTGCGTGCCTTCGGCGGCTGGCAAAGCAGTGCGTGCCTTCGCCGCCTCACACACCGCGTTGTGCCTTCGGCGCCTGGCAAAGCAGCGCGTGCCTTCGCCGCCTGGCCTCCTAAGAAAGCGCTGCGTGCCTTCTCGCCCTCGCCGCCTAGCAAAGCGCCGTGTGCCTTCGCCGCCTCGCCGCCTAGCAAAGCTCCGCGTGCCGTCGCCGCCTACAAAGCGCCGTGTTCCTTCGGCGCCTAGCAAAGCAGCGCGTGCCTTCGCCGCCTAAGAAAGCGCTGCGTGCCTTTTCGCCCTCGCCGCCCAACAAAGCGCCCTGTCCCTTCACCGCCTCCCGAACCGCTTCGTCCCTTCGCCGCCTCGCCGCCTAGCAAAGCGCTGCTTGCCTTCGCCGCCTCACACACCGCTGCGTCCCTTCGCCGCCTCGCCGCTTAGCAAACGCCGTGGGAGCGCCGAAGGCACACGGCGCTTTTGTAGGCGCCGAAGGCACGTGGCGCTTTGCTAAGGCACGAGGCAGCGAAGGCACGCAGCCATTTGATCGTGGTGGACGGGCTAGGGCGCCTTGCTAGGCGGCGAGGCGGCGAAGGCACGCAGCGCTTTGCCAGGCGCCCAGGGACGCAGCGCTCGGCGAGGGCACGCAGTGCTTTGCCAGGCGCCGAAGGCACTCAGCGCTTTGCCAGGCGCCGAAGGCACGCAGCGCTCTAGCAGGCGGCGAGGGCACACAGTGCTTTGCTAGGCGGCGAGCAGACGTGGAGCTTTGCTAGGCAGCGAAGGCTGAGGACGCTTTGCTAGGCGCTTTGCTAGGCGGCGAAGGCACGAAGCGATTTGGGAGGCGGCGAAGGCACACGGCGCTTTGCTAGGCGGCGAGGGCGAGAAGGCACGCAGCGCTTTCTGAGGCGGCCAGGGGGCGAAGGCACGCGCTGCTTTGCTAGGCGCCCAAGGCACGCAGCTCTTCCTTCGTTTGCGAGGCAGCGAAGAGATGGAGCGCTTTGCTTCTTGGCCAGGCAGCGAACAGGCGCCGTGCTTTGCTTTCTGCCACTCAGCGAATACACGCAGCGCTCTGCTTTTTGGCGAGGCAGTGAACAGATGCAGCGTTTAGTTTGCGAGGCGGCCAAGAGATGCGGCGCTTTGCATGCTGGCGAGGCGGCGAGCAGATCGAGTGCTTTGCTTGTTGGCGAGGCAGCGAAGAGATGCAGCAGTCTCCTTGTTTGTGACACAGCGACCATGCACAGTGCTTGCTCTTTGTGCGAGGCAGCGAAGAGATGCAGCACTTTGCTTGTGCACCAGGTGGCGCAGTGGCATGGCGGATGGCTTTTTCGCCTGGAGGCGAAGCGAGGCAGCACTTTGTTAGTTGGCGAGGCAGCGAAGAGACGCAGCAGGCTGCTTGTTTGTGAGACAGCCAACATGCACAGTGGTTAGCTCTTGTGCGAGGCAGCGAATGAGGGCAGAGCAAATGGCTTTGTGCGTTCGCCGCCTCGCTGCCTAGCAAAGCGTCGTCTGCCTTGGGCGCCTAGCAAAGCTGCGCGTGCCGTCGCCGTCAAGCAAAGCGCCGTGTTCCTTGGGCGCCTAGCAAAGAAGTGCCTGCGTTCGGCGCCTCGCCGCATTGCAGCCTAGCAAAGCGCTGCGTGCCTTCGGCGGCTGGCAAAGCAGTGCGTGCCTTCGCCGCCTCACACACCGCGTTGTGCCTTCGGCGCCTGGCAAAGCAGCGCGTGCCTTCGCCGCCTGGCCTCCTAAGAAAGCGCTGCGTGCCTTCTCGCCCTCGCCGCCTAGCAAAGCGCCGTGTCCCTTCGCCGCCTACAAAGCGCCGTGTTCCTTCGGCGCCTAGCAAAGCAGCGCGTGCCTTCGCCGCCTAAGAAAGCGCTGCGTGCCTTTTCGCCCTCGCCGCCCAACAAAGCGCCCTGTCCCTTCACCGCCTCCCGAACCGCTTCGTCCCTTCACCGCCTCGCCGCCTAGCAAAGCGCTGCTTGCCTTCGCCGCCTCACACACCGCTGCGTCCCTTCGCCGCCTCGCCGCTTAGCAAACGCCGTGGGAGCGCCGAAGGGACACGGCGCTTTTGTAGGCGCCGAAGGCACGTGGCGCTTTGCTAAGGCACGAGGCAGCGAAGGCACGCAGCCATTTGATCGTGCTCGACGGGCTCGGGGGCCTTGCTAGGCGGCGAGGCGGCGAAGGCACGCAGCGCTTTGCCAGGCGCCCAGGGACGCAGCGCTCGGCGAGGGCACGCAGTGCTTTGCCAGGCGCCGAAGGCACTCAGCGCTTTGCCAGGCGCCGAAGGCACGCAGCGCTCTAGCAGGCGGCGAGGGCACACAGTGCTTTGCTAGGCGGCGAGCGGACGTGCAGCTTTGCTAGGCAGCGAAGGCTGAGGACGCTTTGCTAGGCGCTGTGCTAGGCGGCCAAGGCACGAAGCGATTTGGGAGGCGGCGAAGGCACACGGCGCTTTGCTAGGCGGCGAGGGCGAGAAGGCACGCAGCGCTTTCTGAGGCGGCGAGGCGGCCAAGGCACGCGCTGCTTTGCTAGGCGCCGAAGGCACGCAGCGCTTCCTTCGTTTGCGAGGCAGCGAAGAGATGGAGCGCTTTGCTTGTTGGCCAGGCAGCGAACAGGCGCCGTGCTTTGCTTTCTGCCACTCAGCGAATACACGCAGCGCTCTGCTTTTTGGCGAGGCAGTGAACAGATGCAGCATTTAGTTTGCGAGGCGGCCAAGAGACGCGGCGCTTTGCATGCTGGCGAGGCGGCGAGCAGATCGAGTGCTTTGCTTGTTGGCGAGGCAGCGAAGAGATTCAGCAGTCTCCTTGTTTGTGACACAGCGACCATGCCCAGTGCTTGCTCTTTGTGCGAGGCAGCGAAGAGATGCAGCACTTTGCTTGTGCACCAGGTGGCGCAGTGGCATGGCGGATGACTTTTTCGCCTGGAGGCGAAGCGAGGCAGCACTTTCCTAGTTGGCGAGGCAGCGAAGAGACGCAGCAGGCTGCTTGTTTGTGAGACAGCCAACATGCAGAGTGGTTAGCTCTTGTGCGAGGCAGCGAATGAGGGCAGAGCAAATCGCTTTGTGCGTTCGCCGCCTCGCTGCCTAGCAAAGCGTCGTCTGCCTTGGGCGCCTAGCAAAGCTGCGCGTGCCGTCGCCGTCAAGCAAAGCGCCGTGTTCCTTGGGCGCCTAGCAAAGAAGTGCCTGCGTTGGGCGCCTCGCCGCATTGCAGCCTAGCAAAGCGCTGCGTGCCTTCGGCGGCTGGCAAAGCAGTGCGTGCCTTCGCCGCCTCACACACCGCGTTGTGCCTTCGGCGCCTGGCAAAGCAGCGCGTGCCTTCGCCGCCTGGCCTCCTAAGAAAGCGCTGCGTGCCTTCTCGCCCTCGCCGCCTAGCAAAGCGCCGTGTCCCTTCGCCGCCTACAAAGCGCCGTGTTCCTTCGGCGCCTAGCAAAGCAGCGCGTGCCTTCGCCGCCTAAGAAAGCGCTGCGTGCCTTTTCGCCCTCGCCGCCCAACAAAGCGCCCTGTCCCTTCACCGCCTCCCGAACCGCTTCGTCCCTTCGCCGCCTCGCCGCCTAGCAAAGCGCTGCTTGCCTTCGCCGCCTCACACACCGCTGCGTCCCTTCGCCGCCTCGCCGCTTAGCAAACGCCGTGGGAGCGCCGAAGGCACACGGCGCTTTTGTAGGCGCCGAAGGCACGTGGCGCTTTGCTAAGGCACGAGGCAGCGAAGGCACGCAGCCATTTGATCGTGCTCGACGGGCTAGGGCGCCTTGCTAGGCGGCGAGGCGGCGAAGGCACGCAGCGCTTTGCCAGGCGCCCAGGGACGCAGCGCTCGGCGAGGGCACGCAGTGCTTTGCCAGGCGCCGAAGGCACTCAGCGCTTTGCCAGGCGCCGAAGGCACGCAGCGCTCTAGCAGGCGGCGAGGGCACACAGTGCTTTGCTAGGCGGCGAGCGGACGTGGAGCTTTGCTAGGCAGCCAAGGCTGAGGACGCTTTGCTAGGCGGCGAAGGCACGAAGCGATTTGGGAGGCGGCGAAGGCACACGGCGCTTTGCTAGGCGGCGAGGGCGAGAAGGCACGCAGCGCTTTCTGAGGCGGCCAGGGGGCGAAGGCACGCGCTGCTTTGCTAGGCGCCCAAGGCACGCAGCTCTTCCTTCGTTTGCGAGGCAGCGAAGAGATGGAGCGCTTTGCTTCTTGGCCAGGCAGCGAACAGGCGCCGTGCTTTGCTTTCTGCCACTCAGCGAATACACGCAGCGCTCTGCTTTTTGGCGAGGCAGTGAACAGATGCAGCGTTTAGTTTGCGAGGCGGCCAAGAGACGCGGCGCTTTGCATGCTGGCGAGGCGGCGAGCAGATCGAGTGCTTTGCTTGTTGGCGAGGCAGCGAAGAGATGCAGCAGTCTCCTTGTTTGTGACACATCGACCATGCGCAGTGCTTGCTCTTTGTGCGAGGCAGCGAAGAGATGCAGCACTTTGCTTGTGCACCAGGTGGCGCAGTGGCATGGCGGATGGCTTTTTCGCCTGGAGGCGAAGCGAGGCAGCACTTTGTTAGTTGGCGAGGCAGCGAAGAGACGCAGCAGGCTGCTTGTTTGTGAGACAGCCAACATGCACAGTGGTTAGCTCTTGTGCGAGGCAGCGAATGAGGGCAGAGCAAATGGCTTTGTGCGTTCGCCGCCTCGCTGCCTAGCAAAGCGTCGTCTGCCTTGGGCGCCTAGCAAAGCTGCGCGTGCCGTCGCCGTCAAGCAAAGCGCCGTGTTCCTTGGGCGCCTAGCAAAGAAGTGCCTGCGTTCGGCGCCTCGCCGCATTGCAGCCTAGCAAAGCGCTGCGTGCCTTCGGCGGCTGGCAAAGCAGTGCGTGCCTTCGCCGCCTCACACACCGCGTTGTGCCTTCGGCGCCTGGCAAAGCAGCGCGTGCCTTCGCCGCCTGGCCTCCTAAGAAAGCGCTGCGTGCCTTCTCGCCCTCGCCGCCTAGCAAAGCGCCGTGTGCCTTCGCCGCCTCGCCGCCTAGCAAAGCTCCGCGTGCCGTCGCCGCCTACAAAGCGCCGTGTTCCTTCGGCGCCTAGCAAAGCAGCGCGTGCCTTCGCCGCCTAAGAAAGCGCTGCGTGCCTTTTCGCCCTCGCCGCCCAACAAAGCGCCCTGTCCCTTCACCGCCTCCCGAACCGCTTCGTCCCTTCGCCGCCTCGCCGCCTAGCAAAGCGCTGCTTGCCTTCGCCGCCTCACACACCGCTGCGTCCCTTCGCCGCCTCGCCGCTTAGCAAACGCCGTGGGAGCGCCGAAGGCACACGGCGCTTTTGTAGGCGCCGAAGGCACGTGGCGCTTTGCTAAGGCACGAGGCAGCGAAGGCATGCAGCCATTTGATCGTGCTCGACGGGCTAGGGCGCCTTGCTAGGCGGCGAGGCGGCGAAGGCACGCAGCGCTTTGCCAGGCGCCCAGGGACGCAGCGCTCGGCGAGGGCACGCAGTGCTTTGCCAGGCGCCGAAGGCACTCAGCGCTTTGCCAGGCGCCGAAGGCACGCAGCGCTCTAGCAGGCGGCGAGGGCACACAGTGCTTTGCTAGGCGGCGAGCGGACGTGGAGCTTTGCTAGGCAGCCAAGGCTGAGGACGCTTTGCTAGGCGGCGAAGGCACGAAGCGATTTGGGAGGCGGCGAAGGCACACGGCGCTTTGCTAGGCGGCGAGGGCGAGAAGGCACGCAGCGCTTTCTGAGGCGGCCAGGGGGCGAAGGCACGCGCTGCTTTGCTAGGCGCCCAAGGCACGCAGCTCTTCCTTCGTTTGCGAGGCAGCGAAGAGATGGAGCGCTTTGCTTCTTGGCCAGGCAGCGAACAGGCGCCGTGCTTTGCTTTCTGCCACTCAGCGAATACACGCAGCGCTCTGCTTTTTGGCGAGGCAGTGAACAGATGCAGCGTTTAGTTTGCGAGGCGGCCAAGAGACGCGGCGCTTTGCATGCTGGCGAGGCGGCGAGCAGATCGAGTGCTTTGCTTGTTGGCGAGGCAGCGAAGAGATGCAGCAGTCTCCTTGTTTGTGACACATCGACCATGCGCAGTGCTTGCTCTTTGTGCGAGGCAGCGAAGAGATGCAGCACTTTGCTTGTGCACCAGGTGGCGCAGTGGCATGGCGGATGGCTTTTTCGCCTGGAGGCGAAGCGAGGCAGCACTTTGTTAGTTGGCGAGGCAGCGAAGAGACGCAGCAGGCTGCTTGTTTGTGAGACAGCCAACATGCACAGTGGTTAGCTCTTGTGCGAGGCAGCGAATGAGGGCAGAGCAAATGGCTTTGTGCGTTCGCCGCCTCGCTGCCTAGCAAAGCGTCGTCTGCCTTGGGCGCCTAGCAAAGCTGCGCGTGCCGTCGCCGTCAAGCAAAGCGCCGTGTTCCTTGGGCGCCTAGCAAAGAAGTGCCTGCGTTCGGCGCCTCGCCGCATTGCAGCCTAGCAAAGCGCTGCGTGCCTTCGGCGGCTGGCAAAGCAGTGCGTGCCTTCGCCGCCTCACACACCGCGTTGTGCCTTCGGCGCCTGGCAAAGCAGCGCGTGCCTTCGCCGCCTGGCCTCCTAAGAAAGCGCTGCGTGCCTTCTCGCCCTCGCCGCCTAGCAAAGCGCCGTGTCCCTTCGCCGCCTACAAAGCGCCGTGTTCCTTCGGCGCCTAGCAAAGCAGCGCGTGCCTTCGCCGCCTAAGAAAGCGCTGCGTGCCTTTTCGCCCTCGCCGCCCAACAAAGCGCCCTGTCCCTTCACCGCCTCCCGAACCGCTTCGTCCCTTCGCCGCCTCGCCGCCTAGCAAAGCGCTGCTTGCCTTCGCCGCCTCACACACCGCTGCGTCCCTTCGCCGCCTCGCCGCTTAGCAAACGCCGTGGGAGCGCCGAAGGCACACGGCGCTTTTGTAGGCGCCGAAGGCACGTGGCGCTTTGCTAAGGCACGAGGCAGCGAAGGCACGCAGCCATTTGATCGTGCTCGACGGGCTAGGGCGCCTTGCTAGGCGGCGAGGCGGCGAAGGCACGCAGCGCTTTGCCAGGCGCCCAGGGACGCAGCGCTCGGCGAGGGCACGCAGTGCTTTGCCAGGCGCCGAAGGCACTCAGCGCTTTGCCAGGCGCCGAAGGCACGCAGCGCTCTAGCAGGCGGCGAGGGCACACAGTGCTTTGCTAGGCGGCGAGCGGACGTGCAGCTTTGCTAGGCAGCCAAGGCTGAGGACGCTTTGCTAGGCGCTTTGCTAGGCGGCGAAGGCACGAAGCGATTGGGGAGGCGGCGAAGGCACACGGCGCTTTGCTAGGCGGCGAGGGCGAGAAGGCACGCAGCGCTTTCTGAGGCGGCGAGGCGGCCAAGGCACGCGTTGCTTTGCTAGGCGCCGAAGGCACGCAGCGCTTCCTTCGTTTGCGAGGCAGCGAAGAGATGGAGCGCTTTGCTTGTTGGCCAGGCAGCGAACAGGCGCCGTGCTTTGCTTTCTGCCACTCAGCGAATACACGCAGCGCTCTGCTTTTTGGCGAGGCAGTGAACAGATGCAGCGTTTAGTTTGCGAGGCGGCCAAGAGACGCGGCGCTTTGCATGCTGGCGAGGCGGCGAGCAGATCGAGTGCTTTGCTTGTTGGCGAGGCAGCGAAGAGATTCAGCAGTCTCCTTGTTTGTGACACAGCGACCATGCACAGTGCTTGCTCTTTGTGCGAGGCAGCGAAGAGATGCAGCACTTTGCTTGTGCACCAGGTGGCGCAGTGGCATGGCGGATGACTTTTTCGCCTGGAGGCGAAGCGAGGCAGCACTTTGTTAGTTGGCGAGGCAGCGAAGAGACGCAGCAGGCTGCTTGTTTGTGAGACAGCCAACATGCACAGTGGTTAGCTCTTGTGCGAGGCAGCGAATGAGGGCAGAGCAAATGGCTTTGTGCGTTCGCCGCCTCGCTGCCTAGCAAAGCGTCGTCTGCCTTGGGCGCCTAGCAAAGCTGCGCGTGCCGTCGCCGTCAAGCAAAGCGCCGTGTTCCTTGGGCGCCTAGCAAAGAAGTGCCTGCGTTCGGCGCCTCGCCGCATTGCAGCCTAGCAAAGCGCTGCGTGCCTTCGGCGGCTGGCAAAGCAGTGCGTGCCTTCGCCGCCTCACACACCGCGTTGTGCCTTCGGCGCCTGGCAAAGCAGCGCGTGCCTTCGCCGCCTGGCCTCCTAAGAAAGCGCTGCGTGCCTTCTCGCCCTCGCCGCCTAGCAAAGCGCCGTGTCCCTTCGCCGCCTACAAAGCGCCGTGTTCCTTCGGCGCCTAGCAAAGCAGCGCGTGCCTTCGCCGCCTAAGAAAGCGCTGCGTGCCTTTTCGCCCTCGCCGCCCAACAAAGCGCCCTGTCCCTTCACCGCCTCCCAAACCGCTTCGTCCCTTCGCCGCCTCGCCGCCTAGCAAAGCGCTGCTTGCCTTCGCCGCCTCACACACCGCTGCGTCCCTTCGCCGCCTCGCCGCTTAGCAAACGCCGTGGGAGCGCCGAAGGCACACGGCGCTTTTGTAGGCGCCGAAGGCACGTGGCGCTTTGCTAAGGCACGAGGCAGCGAAGGCACGCAGCCATTTGATCGTGCTCGACGGGCTAGGGCGCCTTGCTAGGCGGCGAGGCGGCGAAGGCACGCAGCGCTTTGCCAGGCGCCCAGGGACGCAGCGCTCGGCGAGGGCACGCAGTGCTTTGCCAGGCGCCGAAGGCACTCAGCGCTTTGCCAGGCGCCGAAGGCACGCAGCGCTCTAGCAGGCAGCGAGGGCACACAGTGCTTTGCTAGGCGGCGAGCGGACGTGCAGCTTTGCTAGGCAGCGAAGGCTGAGGACGCTTTGCTAGGCGCTTTGCTAGGCGGCCAAGGCACGAAGCGATTTGGGAGGCGGCGAAGGCACACGGCGCTTTGCTAGGCGGCGAGGGCGAGAAGGCACGCAGCGCTTTCTGAGGCGGCCAGGGTGGCGAAGGCACGCGCTGCTTTGCTAGGCGCCGAAGGCACGCAGCTCTTCCTTCGTTTGCGAGGCAGCGAAGAGATGGAGCGCTTTGCTTCTTGGCCAGGCAGCGAACAGGCGCCGTGCTTTGCTTTCTGCCACTCAGAGAATAGACGCAGCGCTCTGCTTTTTGGCGAGGCAGTGAACAGATGCAGCGTTTAGTTTGCGAGGCGGCCAAGAGACGCGGCGCTTTGCATGCTGGCGAGGCGGCGAGCAGATCGAGTGCTTTGCTTGTTGGCGAGGCAGCGAAGAGATGCAGCAGTCTCCTTGTTTGTGACACAGCGACCATGCACAGTGCTTGCTCTTTGTGCGAGGCAGCGAAGAGATGCAGCACTTTGCTTGTGCACCAGGTGGCGCAGTGGCATGGCGGATGACTTTTTCGCCTGGAGGCGAAGCGAGGCAGCACTTTGTTAGTTGGCGAGGCAGCGAAGAGACGCAGCAGGCTGCTTGTTTGTGAGACAGCCAACATGCAGAGTGGTTAGCTCTTGTGCGAGGCAGCGAATGAGGGCAGAGCAAATGGCTTTGTGCGTTCGCCGCCTCGCTGCCTAGCAAAGCGTCGTCTGCCTTGGGCGCCTAGCAAAGCTGCGCGTGCCGTCGCCGTCAAGCAAAGCGCCGTGTTCCTTGGGCGCCTAGCAAAGAAGTGCCTGCGTTGGGCGCCTCGCCGCATTGCAGCCTAGCAAAGCGCTGCGTGCCTTCGGCGGCTGGCAAAGCAGCGCGTGCCTTCGCCGCCTGGCCTCCTAAGAAAGCGCTGCGTGCCTTCTCGCCCTCGCTGCCTAGCAAAGCGCCGTGTCCCTTCGCCGCCTACAAAGCGCCGTGTTCCTTCGGCGCCTAGCAAAGCAGCGCGTGCCTTCGCCGCCTAAGAAAGCGCTGCGTGCCTTTTCGCCCTCGCCGCCCAACAAAGCGCCCTGTCCCTTCACCGCCTCCCGAACCGCTTCGTCCCTTCGCCGTCTCGCCGCCTAGCAAAGCGCTGCTTGCCTTCGCCGCCTCACACACCGCTGCGTCCCTTCGCCGCCTCGCCGCTTAGCAAACGCCGTGGGAGCGCCGAAGGCACACGGCGCTTTTGTAGGCGCCGAAGGCACGTGGCGCTTTGCTAAGGCACGAGGCAGCGAAGGCACGCAGCCATTTGATCGTGGTCGACGGGCTAGGGCGCCTTGCTAGGCGGCGAGGCGGCGAAGGCACGCAGCGCTTTGCCAGGCGCCCAGGGACGCAGCGCTCGGCGAGGGCACGCAGTGCTTTGCCAGGCGCCGAAGGCACTCAGCGCTTTGCCAGGCGCCCAGGGACGCAGCGCTCGGCGAGGGCACGCAGTGCTTTGCCAGGCGCAGAAGGCACTCAGCGCTTTGCCAGGCGCCGAAGGCACGCAGCGCTCTAGCAGGCGGCGAGGGCACACAGTGCTTTGCTAGGCGGCGAGCGGACGTGGAGCTTTGCTAGGCAGCGAAGGCTGAGGACGCTTTGCTAGGCGCTTTGCTAGGCGGCCAAGGCACGAAGCGATTTGGGAGGCGGCGAAGGCACACGGCGCTTTGCTAGGCGGCGAGGGCGAGAAGGCACGCAGCGCTTTCTGAGGCGGCGAGGCGGCGAAGGCACGCGCTGCTTTGCTAGGCGCCGAAGGCACGCAGCGCTTCCTTCGTTTGCGAGGCAGCGAAGAGATGGAGCGCTTTGCTTCTTGGCCAGGCAGCGAACAGGCGCCGTGCTTTGCTTTCTGCCACTCAGCGAATACACGCAGCGCTCTGCTTTTTGGCGAGGCAGTGAACAGATGCAGCGTTTAGTTTGCGAGGCGGCCAAGAGACGCGGCGCTTTGCATGCTGGCGAGGCGGCGAGCAGATCGAGTGCTTTGCTTGTTGGCGAGGCAGCGAAGAGATGCAGCGGTTTGCTTGTTTGTGACACAGCGACCATGCCCAGTGCTTGCTCTTTGTGCGAGGCAGCGAAGAGATGCAGCACTTTGCTTGTGCACCAGGTGGCGCAGTGGCATGGCGGATGACTTTTTCGCCTGGAGGCGAAGCGAGGCAGCACTTTGTTAGTTGGCGAGGCAGCGAAGAGACGCAGCAGGCTGCTTGTTTGTGAGACAGCCAACATGCACAGTGGTTAGCTCTTGTGCGAGGCAGCGAATGAGGGCAGAGCAAATGGCTTTGTGCGTTCGCCGCCTCGCTGCCTAGCAAAGCGTCGTCTGCCTTGGGCGCCTAGCAAAGCTGCGCGTGCCGTCGCCGTCAAGCAAAGCGCCGTGTTCCTTGGGCGCCTAGCAAAGAAGTGCCTGCGTTCGGCGCCTCGCCGCATTGCAGCCTAGCAAAGCGCTGCGTGCCTTCGGCGGCTGGCAAAGCAGTGCGTGCCTTCGCCGCCTCACACACCGCGTTGTGCCTTCGGCGCCTGGCAAAGCAGCGCGTGCCTTCGCCGCCTGGCCTCCTAAGAAAGCGCTGCGTGCCTTCTCGCCCTCGCTGCCTAGCAAAGCGCCGTGTCCCTTCGCCGCCTACAAAGCGCCGTGTTCCTTCGGCGCCTAGCAAAGCAGCGCGTGCCTTCGCCGCCTAAGAAAGCGCTGCGTGCCTTTTCGCCCTCGCCGCCCAACAAAGCGCCCTGTCCCTTCACCGCCTCCCGAACCGCTTCGTCCCTTCGCCGCCTCGCCGCCTAGCAAAGCGCTGCTTGCCTTCGCCGCCTCACACACCGCTGCGTCCCTTCGCCGCCTCGCCGCTTAGCAAACGCCGTGGGAGCGCCGAAGGGACACGGCGCTTTTGTAGGCGCCGAAGGCACGTGGCGCTTTGCTAAGGCACGAGGCAGCGAAGGCACGCAGCCATTTGATCGTGGTGGACGGGCTAGGGCGCCTTGCTAGGCGGCGAGGCGGCGAAGGCACGCAGCGCTTTGCCAGGCGCCCAGGGACGCAGCGCTCGGCGAGGGCACGCAGTGCTTTGCCAGGCGCCGAAGGCACTCAGCGCTTTGCCAGGCGCCGAAGGCACGCAGCGCTCTAGCAGGCGGCGAGGGCACACAGTGCTTTGCTAGGCGGCGAGCGGACGTGCAGCTTTGCTAGGCAGCGAAGGCTGAGGACGCTTTGCTAGGCGCTTTGCTAGGCGGCCAAGGCACGAAGCGATTTGGGAGGCGGCGAAGGCACACGGCGCTTTGCTAGGCGGCGAGGGCGAGAAGGCACGCAGCGCTTTCTGAGGCGGCGAGGCGGCCAAGGCACGCGCTGCGTTGCTAGGCGCCGAAGGCACGCAGCGCTTCCTTCGTTTGCGAGGCAGCGAAGAGATGGAGCGCTTTGCTTGTTGGCCAGGCAGCGAACAGGCGCCGTGCTTTGCTTTCTGCCACTCAGCGAATACACGCAGCGCTCTGCTTTTTGGCGAGGCAGTGAACAGATGCAGCGTTTAGTTTGCGAGGCGGCCAAGAGACGCGGTGCTTTGCATGCTGGCGAGGCGGCGAGCAGATCGAGTGCTTTGCTTGTTGGCGAGGCAGCGAAGAGATTCAGCAGTCTCCTTGTTTGTGACACAGCGACCATGCACAGTGCTTGCTCTTTGTGCGAGGCAGCGAAGAGATGCAGCACTTTGCTTGTGCACCAGGTGGCGCAGTGGCATGGCGGATGACTTTTTCGCCTGGAGGCGAAGCGAGGCAGCACTTTGTTAGTTGGCGAGGCAGCGAAGAGACGCAGCAGGCTGCTTGTTTGTGAGACAGCCAACATGCAGAGTGGTTAGCTCTTGTGCGAGGCAGCGAATGAGGGCAGAGCAAATGGCTTTGTGCGTTCGCCGCCTCGCTGCCTAGCAAAGCGTCGTCTGCCTTGGGCGCCTAGCAAAGCTGCGCGTGCCGTCGCCGTCAAGCAAAGCGCCGTGTTCCTTGGGCGCCTAGCAAAGAAGTGCCTGCGTTCGGCGCCTCGCCGCATTGCAGCCTAGCAAAGCGCTGCGTGCCTTCGGCGGCTGGCAAAGCAGTGCGTGCCTTCGCCGCCTCACACACCGCGTTGTGCCTTCGGCGCCTGGCAAAGCAGCGCGTGCCTTCGCCGCCTGGCCTCCTAAGAAAGCGCTGCGTGCCTTCTCGCCCTCGCCGCCTAGCAAAGCGCCGTGTCCCTTCGCCGCCTACAAAGCGCCGTGTTCCTTCGGCGCCTAGCAAAGCAGCGCGTGCCTTCGCCGCCTAAGAAAGCGCTGCGTGCCTTTTCGCCCTCGCCGCCCAACAAAGCGCCCTGTCCCTTCACCGCCTCCCGAACCGCTTCGTCCCTTCGCCGCCTCGCCGCCTAGCAAAGCGCTGCTTGCCTTCGCCGCCTCACACACCGCTGCGTCCCTTCGCCGCCTTGCCGCTTAGCAAACGCCGTGGGAGCGCCGAAGGGACACGGCGCTTTTGTAGGCGCCGAAGGCACGTGGCGCTTTGCTAAGGCACGAGGCAGCGAAGGCACGCAGCCATTTGATCGTGCTCGACGGGCTAGGGCGCCTTGCTAGGCGGCGAGGCGGCGAAGGCACGCAGCGCTTTGCCAGGCGCCCAGGGACGCAGCGCTCGGCGAGGGCACGCAGTGCTTTGCCAGGCGCCGAAGGCACTCAGCGCTTTGCCAGGCGCCCAAGGCACGCAGCGCTCTAGCAGGCGGCGAGGGCACACAGTGCTTTGCTAGGCGGCGAGCGGACGTGGAGCTTTGCTAGGCAGCCAAGGCTGAGGACGCTTTGCTAGGCGCTTTGCTAGGCGGCCAAGGCACGAAGCGATTTGGGAGGCGGCGAAGGCACACGGCGCTTTGCTAGGCGGCGAGGGCGAGAAGGCACGCAGCGCTTTCTGAGGCGGCGAGGCGGCCAAGGCACGCGCTGCGTTGCTAGGCGCCGAAGGCACGCAGCGCTTCCTTCGTTTGCGAGGCAGCGAAGAGATGGAGCGCTTTGCTTGTTGGCCAGGCAGCGAACAGGTGCCGTGCTTTGCTTTCTGCCACTCAGCGAATACACGCAGCGCTCTGCTTTTTGGCGAGGCAGTGAACAGATGCAGCGTTTAGTTTGCGAGGCGGCCAAGAGATGCGGTGCTTTGCATGCTGGCGAGGCGGCGAGCAGATCGAGTGCTTTGCTTGTTGGCGAGGCAGCGAAGAGATTCAGCAGTCTCCTTGTTTGTGAGACAGCCACCATGCCCAGTGCTTGCTCTTTGTGCGAGGCAGCGAAGAGATGCAGCACTTTGCTTGTGCACCAGGTGGCGCAGTGGCATGGCGGATGACTTTTTCGCCTGGAGGCGAAGCGAGGCAGCACTTTGTTAGTTGGTGAGGCAGCGAAGAGACGCAGCAGGCTGCTTGTTTGTGAGACAGCCAACATGCACAGTGGTTAGCTCTTGTGCGAGGCAGCGAATGAGGGCAGAGCAAATGGCTTTGTGCGTTCGCCGCCTCGCTGCCTAGCAAAGCGTCGTCTGCCTTGGGCGCCTAGCAAAGCTGCGCGTGCCGTCGCCGTCAAGCAAAGCGCCGTGTTCCTTGGGCGCCTAGCAAAGAAGTGCCTGCGTTCGGCGCCTCGCCGCATTGCAGCCTACCAAAGCGCTGCGTGCCTTCGGCGGCTGGCAAAGCAGTGCGTGCCTTCGCCGCCTCACACACCGCGTTGTGCCTTCGGCGCCTGGCAAAGCAGCGCGTGCCTTCGCCGCCTGGCCTCCTAAGAAAGCGCTGCGTGCCTTCTCGCCCTCGCCGCCTAGCAAAGCGCCGTGTCCCTTCGCCGCCTACAAAGCGCCGTGTTCCTTCGGCGCCTAGCAAAGCAGCGCGTGCCTTCGCCGCCTAAGAAAGCGCTGCGTGCCTTTTCGCCCTCGCCGCCCAACAAAGCGCCCTGTCCCTTCACCGCCTCCCGAACCGCTTCGTCCCTTCGCCGCCTCGCCGCCTAGCAAAGCGCTGCTTGCCTTCGCCGCCTCACACACCGCTGCGTCCCTTCGCCGCCTTGCCGCTTAGCAAAGGCCGTGGGAGCGCCGAAGGGACACGGCGCTTTTGTAGGCGCCGAAGGCACGTGGCGCTTTGCTAAGGCACGAGGCAGCGAAGGCACGCAGCCATTTGATCGTGCTCGACGGGCTAGGGCGCCTTGCTAGGCGGCGAGGCGGCGAAGGCACGCAGCGCTTTGCCAGGCGCCCAGGGACGCAGCGCTCGGCGAGGGCACGCAGTGCTTTGCCAGGCGCCGAAGGCACTCAGCGCTTTGCCAGGCGCCCAAGGCACGCAGCGCTCTAGCAGGCGGCGAGGGCACACAGTGCTTTGCTAGGCGGCGAGCGGACGTGGAGCTTTGCTAGGCAGCCAAGGCTGAGGACGCTTTGCTAGGCGCTTTGCTAGGCGGCCAAGGCACGAAGCGATTTGGGAGGCGGCGAAGGCACACGGCGCTTTGCTAGGCGGCGAGGGCGAGAAGGCACGCAGCGCTTTCTGAGGCGGCGAGGCGGCCAAGGCACGCGCTGCCTTGCTACCCGCCGAAGGCATGCAGCGCTTCCTTCGTTTGCGAGGCAGCGAAGAGATGGAGCGCTTTGCTTCTTGGCCAGGCAGCGAACAGGCGCCGTGCTTTGCTTTCTGCCACTCAGCGAATAGACGCAGCGCTCTGCTTTTTGGCGAGGCAGTGAACAGATGCAGCGTTTAGTTTGCGAGGCGGCCAAGAGACGCGGTGCTTTGCATGCTGGCGAGGCGGCGAGCAGATCGAGTGCTTTGCTTGTTGGCGAGGCAGCGAAGAGATTCAGCAGTCTCCTTGTTTGTGAGACAGCCACCATGCACAGTGCTTGCTCTTTGTGCGAGGCAGCAAAGAGATGCAGCACTTTGCTTGTGCACCAGGTGGCGCAGTGGCATGGCGGATGACTTTTTCGCCTGGAGGCGAAGCGAGGCAGCACTTTGTTAGTTGGCGAGGCAGCGAAGAGACGCAGCAGGCTGCTTGTTTGTGAGACAGCCAACATGCACAGTGGTTAGCTATTGTGCGAGGCAGCGAATGAGGGCAGAGCAAATGGCTTTGTGCGTTCGCCGCCTCGCTGCCTAGCAAAGCGTCGTCTGCCTTGGGCGCCTAGCAAAGCTGCGCGTGCCGTCGCCGTCAAGCAAAGCGCCGTGTTCCTTGGGCGCCTAGCAAAGAAGTGCCTGCGTTCGGCGCCTCGCCGCATTGCAGCCTAGCAAAGCGCTGCGTGCCTTCGGCGGCTGGCAAAGCAGTGCGTGCCTTCGCCGCCTCACACACCGCGTTGTGCCTTCGGCGCCTGGCAAAGCAGCGCGTGCCTTCGCCGCCTGGCCTCCTAAGAAAGCGCTGCGTGCCTTCTCGCCCTCGCCGCCTAGCAAAGCGCCGTGTCCCTTCGCCGCCTACAAAGCGCCGTGTCCCTTCGCCGCCTACAAAGCGCCGTGTTCCTTCGGCGCCTAGCAAAGCAGCGCGTGCCTTCGCCGCCTAAGAAAGCGCTGCGTGCCTTTTCGCCCTCGCCGCCCAACAAAGCGCCCTGTCCCTTCACCGCCTCCCGAACCGCTTCGTCCCTTCGCCGCCTCGCCGCCTAGCAAAGCGCTGCTTGCCTTCGCCGCCTCACACACCGCTGCGTCCCTTCGCCGCCTCGCCGCTTAGCAAACGCCGTGGGAGCGCCGAAGGCACACGGCGCTTTTGTAGGCGCCGAAGGCACGTGGCGCTTTGCTAAGGCACGAGGCAGCGAAGGCACGCAGCCATTTGATCGTGCTCGACGGGCTAGGGCGCCTTGCTAGGCGGCGAGGCGGCGAAGGCACGCAGCGCTTTGCCAGGCGCCCAGGGACGCAGCGCTCGGCGAGGGCACGCAGTGCTTTGCCAGGCGCCGAAGGCACTCAGCGCTTTGCCAGGCGCCCAAGGCACGCAGCGCTCTAGCAGGCGGCGAGGGCACACAGTGCTTTGCTAGGCGGCGAGCAGACGTGGAGCTTTGCTAGGCAGCCAAGGCTGAGGACGCTTTGCTAGGCGCTTTGCTAGGCGGCCAAGGCACGAAGCGATTTGGGAGGCGGCGAAGGCACACGGCGCTTTGCTAGGCGGCGAGGGCGAGAAGGCACGCAGCGCTTTCTGAGGCGGCGAGGCGGCCAAGGCACGCGCTGCGTTGCTAGGCGCCGAAGGCACGCAGCGCTTCCTTCGTTTGCGAGGCAGCGAAGAGATGGAGCGCTTTGCTTCTTGGCCAGGCAGCGAACAGGCGCCGTGCTTTGCTTTCTGCCACTCAGCGAATACACGCAGCGCTCTGCTTTTTGGCGAGGCAGTGAACAGATGCAGCGTTTAGTTTGCGAGGCGGCCAAGAGACGCGGCGCTTTGCATGCTGGCGAGGCGGCGAGCAGATCGAGTGCTTTGCTTGTTGGCGAGGCAGCGAAGAGATTCAGCAGTCTCCTTGTTTGTGACACAGCGACCATGCACAGTGCTTGCTCTTTGTGCGAGGCAGCGAAGAGATGCAGCACTTTGCTTGTGCACCAGGTGGCGCAGTGGCATGGCGGATGACTTTTTCGCCTGGAGGCGAAGCGAGGCAGCACTTTGTTAGTTGGCGAGGCAGCGAAGAGACGCAGCAGGCTGCTTGTTTGTGAGACAGCCAACATGCACAGTGGTTAGCTCTTGTGCGAGGCAGCGAATGAGGGCAGAGCAAATGGCTTTGTGCGTTCGCCGCCTCGCTGCCTAGCAAAGCGTCGTCTGCCTTGGGCGCCTAGCAAAGCTGCGCGTGCCGTCGCCGTCAAGCAAAGCGCCGTGTTCCTTGGGCGCCTAGCAAAGAAGTGCCTGCGTTCGGCGCCTCGCCGCATTGCAGCCTAGCAAAGCGCTGCGTGCCTTCGGCGGCTGGCAAAGCAGTGCGTGCCTTCGCCGCCTCACACACCGCGTTGTGCCTTCGGCGCCTGGCAAAGCAGCGCGTGCCTTCGCCGCCTGGCCTCCTAAGAAAGCGCTGCGTGCCTTCTCGCCCTCGCCGCCTAGCAAAGCGCCGTGTCCCTTCGCCGCCTACAAAGCGCCGTGTCCCTTCGCCGCCTACAAAGCGCCGTGTTCCTTCGGCGCCTAGCAAAGCAGCGCGTGCCTTCGCCGCCTAAGAAAGCGCTGCGTGCCTTTTCGCCCTCGCCGCCCAACAAAGCGCCCTGTCCCTTCACCGCCTCCCGAACCGCTTCGTCCCTTCGCCGCCTCGCCGCCTAGCAAAGCGCTGCTTGCCTTCGCCGCCTCACACACCGCTGCGTCCCTTCGCCGCCTCGCCGCTTAGCAAACGCCGTGGGAGCGCCGAAGGCACACGGCGCTTTTGTAGGCGCCGAAGGCACGTGGCGCTTTGCTAAGGCACGAGGCAGCGAAGGCACGCAGCCATTTGATCGTGCTCGACGGGCTAGGGCGCCTTGCTAGGCGGCGAGGCGGCGAAGGCACGCAGCGCTTTGCCAGGCGCCCAGGGACGCAGCGCTCGGCGAGGGCACGCAGTGCTTTGCCAGGCGCCGAAGGCACTCAGCGCTTTGCCAGGCGCCCAAGGCACGCAGCGCTCTAGCAGGCGGCGAGGGCACACAGTGCTTTGCTAGGCGGCGAGCAGACGTGGAGCTTTGCTAGGCAGCCAAGGCTGAGGACGCTTTGCTAGGCGCTTTGCTAGGCGGCCAAGGCACGAAGCGATTTGGGAGGCGGCGAAGGCACACGGCGCTTTGCTAGGCGGCGAGGGCGAGAAGGCACGCAGCGCTTTCTGAGGCGGCGAGGCGGCCAAGGCACGCGCTGCGTTGCTAGGCGCCGAAGGCACGCAGCGCTTCCTTCGTTTGCGAGGCAGCGAAGAGATGGAGCGCTTTGCTTGTTGGCCAGGCAGCGAACAGGCGCCGTGCTTTGCTTTCTGCCACTCAGCGAATACACGCAGCGCTCTGCTTTTTGGCGAGGCAGTGAACAGATGCAGCGTTTAGTTTGCGAGGCGGCCAAGAGACGCGGCGCTTTGCATGCTGGCGAGGCGGCGAGCAGATCGAGTGCTTTGCTTGTTGGCGAGGCAGCGAAGAGATTCAGCAGTCTCCTTGTTTGTGACACAGCGACCATGCACAGTGCTTGCTCTTTGTGCGAGGCAGCGAAGAGATGCAGCACTTTGCTTGTGCACCAGGTGGCGCAGTGGCATGGCGGATGACTTTTTCGCCTGGAGGCGAAGCGAGGCAGCACTTTGTTAGTTGGCGAGGCAGCGAAGAGACGCAGCAGGCTGCTTGTTTGTGAGACAGCCAACATGCACAGTGGTTAGCTCTTGTGCGAGGCAGCGAATGAGGGCAGAGCAAATGGCTTTGTGCGTTCGCCGCCTCGCTGCCTAGCAAAGCGTCGTCTGCCTTGGGCGCCTAGCAAAGCTGCGCGTGCCGTCGCCGTCAAGCAAAGCGCCGTGTTCCTTGGGCGCCTAGCAAAGAAGTGCCTGCGTTCGGCGCCTCGCCGCATTGCAGCCTAGCAAAGCGCTGCGTGCCTTCGGCGGCTGGCAAAGCAGTGCGTGCCTTCGCCGCCTCACACACCGCGTTGTGCCTTCGGCGCCTGGCAAAGCAGCGCGTGCCTTCGCCGCCTGGCCTCCTAAGAAAGCGCTGCGTGCCTTCTCGCCCTCGCCGCCTAGCAAAGCGCCCTGTCCCTTCGCCGCCTACAAAGCGCCGTGTTCCTTCGGCGCCTAGCAAAGCAGCGCGTGCCTTCGCCGCCTAAGAAAGCGCTGCGTGCCTTTTCGCCCTCGCCGCCCAACAAAGCGCCCTGTCCCTTCACCGCCTCCCGAACCGCTTCGTCCCTTCGCCGCCTCGCCGCCTAGCAAAGCGCTGCTTGCCTTCGCCGCCTCACACACCGCTGCGTCCCTTCGCCGCCTCGCCGCTTAGCAAACGCCGTGGGAGCGCCGAAGGCACACGGCGCTTTTGTAGGCGCCGAAGGCACGTGGCGCTTTGCTAAGCACCGAGGCAGCGAAGGCACGCAGCCATTTGATCGTGCTCGACGGGCTAGGGCGCCTTGCTAGGCGGCGAGGCGGCGAAGGCACGCAGCGCTTTGCCAGGCGCCCAGGGACGCAGCGCTCGGCGAGGGCACGCAGTGCTTTGCCAGGCGCCGAAGGCACTCAGAGCTTTGCCAGGCGCCGAAGGCACGCAGCGCTCTAGCAGGCGGCGAGGGCACACAGTGCTTTGCTAGGCGGCGAGCAGACGTGGAGCTTTGCTAGGCAGCGAAGGCTGAGGACGCTTTGCTAGGTGCTTTGCTAGGCGGCGAAGGCACGAAGCGATTTGGGAGGCGGCGAAGGCACACGGTGCTTTGCTAGGCGGCGAGGGCGAGAAGGCACGCAGCGCTTTCTGAGGTGGCCAGGGGGCGAAGGCACGCGCTGCTTTGCTAGGCGCCCAAGGCACGCAGCGCTTCCTTCGTTTGCGAGGCAGCGAAGAGATGGAGCGCTTTGCTTCTTGGCCAGGCAGCGAACAGGCGCCGTGCTTTGCTTTCTGCCACTCAGCGAATACACGCAGCACTCTGCTTTTTGGCGAGGCAGTGAACAGATGCAGCGTTTAGTTTGCGAGGCGGCCAAGAGACGCGGCGCTTTGCATGCTGGCGAGGCGGCGAGCAGATCGAGTGCTTTGCTTGTTGGCGAGGCAGCGAAGAGATGCAGCAGTCTCCTTGTTTGTGACACAGCGACCATGCACAGTGCTTGCTCTTTGTGCGAGGCAGCGAAGAGATGCAGCACTTTGCTTGTGCACCAGGTGGCGCAGTGGCATGGCGGATGACTTTTTCGCCTGGAGGCGAAGCGAGGCAGCACTTTGTTAGTTGGCGAGGCAGCGAAGAGACGCAGCAGGCTGCTTGTTTGTGAGACAGCCAACATGCACAGTGGTTAGCTCTTGTGCGAGGCAGCGAATGAGGGCAGAGCAAATGGCTTTGTGCGTTCGCCGCCTCGCTGCCTAGCAAAGCGTCGTCTGCCTTGGGCGCCTAGCAAAGCTGCGCGTGCCGTCGCCGTCAAGCAAAGCGCCGTGTTCCTTGGGCGCCTAGCAAAGAAGTGCCTGCGTTCGGCGCCTCGCCGCATTGCAGCCTAGCAAAGCGCTGCGTGCCTTCGGCGGCTGGCAAAGCAGTGCGTGCCTTCGCCGCCTCACACACCGCGTTGTGCCTTCGGCGCCTGGCAAAGCAGCGCGTGCCTTCGCCGCCTGGCCTCCTAAGAAAGCGCTGCGTGCCTTCTCGCCCTCGCCGCCTAGCAAAGCGCCGTGTCCCGTCGCCGCCTACAAAGCGCCGTGTTCCTTCGGCGCCTAGCAAAGCAGCGCGTGCCTTCGCCGCCTAAGAAAGCGCTGCGTGCCTTTTCGCCCTCGCCGCCCAACAAAGCGCCCTGTCCCTTCACCGCCTCCCGAACCGCTTCGTCCCTTCGCCGCCTCGCCGCCTAGCAAAGCGCTGCTTGCCTTCGCCGCCTCACACACCGCTGCGTCCCTTCGCCGCCTCGCTGCTTAGCAAACGCCGTGGGAGCGCCGAAGGGACACGGCGCTTTTGTAGGCGCCGAAGGCACGTGGCGCTTTGCTAAGGCACGAGGCAGCGAAGGCACGCAGCCATTTGATCGTGCTCGACGGGCTCGGGCGCCTTGCTAGGCGGCGAGGCGGCGAAGGCACGCAGCGCTTTGCCAGGCGCCCAGGGACGCAGCGCTCGGCGAGGGCACGCAGTGCTTTGCCAGGCGCCGAAGGCACTCAGCGCTTTGCCAGGCGCCGAAGGCACGCAGCGCTCTAGCAGGCGGCGAGGGCACACAGTGCTTTGCTAGGCGGCGAGCGGACGTGGAGCTTTGCTAGGCAGCCAAGGCTGAGGACGCTTTGCTAGGCGCTTTGCTAGGCGGCCAAGGCACGAAGCGATTTGGGAGGCGGCGAAGGCACACGGCGCTTTGCTAGGCGGCGAGGGCGAGAAGGCACGCAGCGCTTTCTGAGGCGGCGAGGCGGCCAAGGCACGCGCTGCTTTGCTAGGCGCCGAAGGCACGCAGCGCTTCCTTCGTTTGCGAGGCAGCGAAGAGATGGAGCGCTTTGCTTGTTGGCCAGGCAGCGAACAGGCGCCGTGCTTTGCTTTCTGCCACTCAGCGAATACACGCAGCGCTCTGCTTTTTGGCGAGGCAGTGAACAGATGCAGCGTTTAGTTTGCGAGGCGGCCAAGAGACGCGGCGCTTTGCATGCTGGCGAGGCGGTGAGCAGATCGAGTGCTTTGCTTGTTGGCGAGGCAGCGAAGAGATTCAGCAGTCTCCTTGTTTGTGACACAGCGACCATGCCCAGTGCTTGCTCTTTGTGCGAGGCAGCGAAGAGATGCAGCACTTTGCTTGTGCACCAGGTGGCGCAGTGGCATGGCGGATGACTTTTTCGCCTGGAGGCGAAGCGAGGCAGCACTTTGTTAGTTGGCGAGGCAGCGAAGAGACGCAGCAGGCTGCTTGTTTGTGAGACAGCCAACATGCACAGTGGTTAGCTCTTGTGCGAGGCAGCGAATGAGGGCAGAGCAAATGGCTTTGTGCGTTCGCCGCCTCGCTGCCTAGCAAAGCGTCGTCTGCCTTGGGCGCCTAGCAAAGCTGCGCGTGCCGTCGCCGTCAAGCAAAGCGCCGTGTTCCTTGGGCGCCTAGCAAAGAAGTGCCTGCGTTGGGCGCCTCGCCGCATTGCAGCCTAGCAAAGCGCTGCGTGCCTTCGGCGGCTGGCAAAGCAGTGCGTGCCTTCGCCGCCTCACACACCGCGTTGTGCCTTCGGCGCCTGGCAAAGCAGCGCGTGCCTTCGCCGCCTGGCCTCCTAAGAAAGCGCTGCGTGCCTTCTCGCCCTCGCCGCCTAGCAAAGCGCCGTGTCCCGTCGCCGCCTACAAAGCGCCGTGTTCCTTCGGCGCCTAGCAAAGCAGCGCGTGCCTTCGCCGCCTAAGAAAGCGCTGCGTGCCTTTTCGCCCTCGCCGCCCAACAAAGCGCCCTGTCCCTTCACCGCCTCCCGAACCGCTTCGTCCCTTCGCCGCCTCGCCGCCTAGCAAAGCGCTGCTTGCCTTCGCCGCCTCACACACCGCTGCGTCCCTTCGCCGCCTCGCCGCTTAGCAAACGCCGTGGGAGCGCCGAAGGCACACGGCGCTTTTGTAGGCGCCGAAGGCACGTGGCGCTTTGCTAAGGCACGAGGCAGCGAAGGCACGCAGCCATTTGATCGTGCTCGACGGGCTAGGGCGCCTTGCTAGGCGGCGAGGCGGCGAAGGCACGCAGCGCTTTGCCAGGCGCCCAGGGACGCAGCGCTCGGCGAGGGCACGCAGTGCTTTGCCAGGCGCCGAAGGCACTCAGCGCTTTGCCAGGCGCCGAAGGCACGCAGCGCTCTAGCAGGCGGCGAGGGCACACAGTGCTTTGCTAGGCGGCGAGCGGACGTGCAGCTTTGCTAGGCAGCGAAGGCTGAGGACGCTTTGCTAGGCGCTTTGCTAGGCGGCCAAGGCACGAAGCGATTTGGGAGGCGGCGAAGGCACACGGCGCTTTGCTAGGCGGCGAGGGCGAGAAGGCACGCAGCGCTTTCTGAGGCGGCGAGGCGGCCAAGGCACGCGCTGCTTTGCTAGGCGCCGAAGGCACGCAGCTCTTCCTTCGTTTGCGAGGCAGCGAAGAGATGGAGCGCTTTGCTTCTTGGCCAGGCAGCGAACAGGCGCCGTGCTTTGCTTTCTGCCACTCAGCGAATACACGCAGCGCTCTGCTTTTTGGCGAGGCAGTGAACAGATGCAGCGTTTAGTTTGCGAGGCGGCCAAGAGACGCGGCGCTTTGCATGCTGGCGAGGCGGCGAGCAGATCGAGTGCTTTGCTTGTTGGCGAGGCAGCGAAGAGATGCAGCAGTCTCCTTGTTTGTGACACAGCGACCATGCCCAGTGCTTGCTCTTTGTGCGAGGCAGCGAAGAGATGCAGCACTTTGCTTGTGCACCAGGTGGCGCAGTGGCATGGCGGATGACTTTTTCGCCTGGAGGCGAAGCGAGGCAGCACTTTGTTAGTTGGCGAGGCAGCGAAGAGACGCAGCAGGCTGCTTGTTTGTGAGACAGCCAACATGCACAGTGGTTAGCTCTTGTGCGAGGCAGCGAATGAGGGCAGAGCAAATGGCTTTGTGCGTTCGCCGCCTCGCTGCCTAGCAAAGCGTCGTCTGCCTTGGGCGCCTAGCAAAGCTGCGCATGCCGTCGCCGTCAAGCAAAGCGCCGTGTTCCTTGGGCGCCTAGCAAAGAAGTGCCTGCGTTCGGCGCCTCGCCGCATTGCAGCCTAGCAAAGCGCTGCGTGCCTTCGGCGGCTGGCAAAGCAGTGCGTGCCTTCGCCGCCTCACACACCGCGTTGTGCCTTCGGCGCCTGGCAAAGCAGCGCGTGCCTTCGCCGCCTGGCCTCCTAAGAAAGCGCTGCGTGCCTTCTCGCCCTCGCCGCCTAGCAAAGCGCCGTGTCCCGTCGCCGCCTACAAAGCGCCGTGTTCCTTCGGCGCCTAGCAAAGCAGCGCGTGCCTTCGCCGCCTAAGAAAGCGCTGCGTGCCTTTTCGCCCTCGCCGCCCAACAAAGCGCCCTGTCCCTTCACCGCCTCCCGAACCGCTTCGTCCCTTCGCCGCCTCGCCGCCTAGCAAAGCGCTGCTTGCCTTCGCCGCCTCACACACCGCTGCGTCCCTTCGCCGCCTCGCCGCTTAGCAAACGCCGTGGGAGCGCCGAAGGGACACGGCGCTTTTGTAGGCGCCGAAGGCACGTGGCGCTTTGCTAAGGCACGAGGCAGCGAAGGCACGCAGCCATTTGATCGTGCTCGACGGGCTAGGGCGCCTTGCTAGGCGGCGAGGCGGCGAAGGCACGCAGCGCTTTGCCAGGCGCCCAGGGACGCAGCGCTCGGCGAGGGCACGCAGTGCTTTGCCAGGCGCCGAAGGCACTCAGCGCTTTGCCAGGCGCCGAAGGCACGCAGCGCTCTAGCAGGCGGCGAGGGCACACAGTGCTTTGCTAGGCGGCGAGCGGACGTGGAGCTTTGCTAGGCAGCGAAGGCTGAGGACGCTTTGCTAGGCGGCGAAGGCACGAAGCGATTTGGGAGGCGGCGAAGGCACACGGCGCTTTGCTAGGCGGCGAGGGCGAGAAGGCACGCAGCGCTTTCTGAGGCGGCGAGGCGGCCAAGGCACGCGCTGCTTTGCTAGGCGCCGAAGGCACGCAGCGCTTCCTTCGTTTGCGAGGCAGCGAAGAGATGGAGCGCTTTGCTTCTTGGCCAGGCAGCGAACAGGCGCCGTGCTTTGCTTTCTGCCACTCAGCGAATACACGCAGCGCTCTGCTTTTTGGCGAGGCAGTGAACAGATGCAGCGTTTAGTTTGCGAGGCGGCCAAGAGACGCGGCGCTTTGCATGCTGGCGAGGCGGCGAGCAGATCGAGTGCTTTGCTTGTTGGCGAGGCAGCGAAGAGATTCAGCGGTCTCCTTGTTTGTGACACAGCGACCATGCACAGTGCTTGCTCTTTGTGCGAGGCAGCGAAGAGATGCAGCGCTTTGCTTGTGCACCAGGTGGCGCAGTGGCATGGCGGATGACTTTTTCGCCTGGAGGCGAAGCGAGGCAGCACTTTGTTAGTTGGCGAGGCAGCGAAGAGACGCAGCAGGCTGCTTGTTTGTGAGACAGCCAACATGCACAGTGGTTAGCTCTTGTGCGAGGCAGCGAATGAGGGCAGAGCAAATGGCTTTGTGCGTTCGCCGCCTCGCTGCCTAGCAAAGCGTCGTCTGCCTTGGGCGCCTAGCAAAGCTGCGCGTGCCGTCGCCGTCAAGCAAAGCGCCGTGTTCCTTGGGCGCCTAGCAAAGAAGTGCCTGCGTTCGGCGCCTCGCCGCATTGCAGCCTAGCAAAGCGCTGCGTGCCTTCGGCGGCTGGCAAAGCAGTGCGTGCCTTCGCCGCCTCACACACCGCGTTGTGCCTTCGGCGCCTGGCAAAGCAGCGCGTGCCTTCGCCGCCTGGCCTCCTAAGAAAGCGCTGCGTGCCTTCTCGCCCTCGCCGCCTAGCAAAGCGCCGTGTCCCGTCGCCGCCTACAAAGCGCCGTGTTCCTTCGGCGCCTAGCAAAGCAGCGCGTGCCTTCGCCGCCTAAGAAAGCGCTGCGTGCCTTTTCGCCCTCGCCGCCCAACAAAGCGCCCTGTCCCTTCACCGCCTCCCGAACCGCTTCGTCCCTTCGCCGCCTCGCCGCCTAGCAAAGCGCTGCTTGCCTTCGCCGCCTCACACACCGCTGCGTCCCTTCGCCGCCTCGCCGCTTAGCAAACGCCGTGGGAGCGCCGAAGGCACACGGCGCTTTTGTAGGCGCCGAAGGCACGTGGCGCTTTGCTAAGGCACGAGGCAGCGAAGGCACGCAGCCATTTGATCGTGGTGGACGGGCTAGGGCGCCTTGCTAGGCGGCGAGGCGGCGAAGGCACGCAGCGCTTTGCCAGGCGCCCAGGGACGCAGCGCTCGGCGAGGGCACGCAGTGCTTTGCCAGGCGCCGAAGGCACTCAGCGCTTTGCCAGGCGCCGAAGGCACGCAGCGCTCTAGCAGGCGGCGAGGGCACACAGTGCTTTGCTAGGCGGCGAGCGGACGTGCAGCTTTGCTAGGCAGCCAAGGCTGAGGACGCTTTGCTAGGCGGCGAAGGCACGAAGCGATTTGGGAGGCGGCGAAGGCACACGGCGCTTTGCTAGGCGGCGAGGGCGAGAAGGCACGCAGCGCTTTCTGAGGCGGCGAGGCGGCCAAGGCACGCGCTGCTTTGCTAGGCGCCGAAGGCACGCAGCGCTTCCTTCGTTTGCGAGGCAGCGAAGAGATGGAGCGCTTTGCTTCTTGGCCAGGCAGCGAACAGGCGCCGTGCTTTGCTTTCTGCCACTCAGCGAATACACGCAGCGCTCTGCTTTTTGGCGAGGCAGTGAACAGATGCAGCGTTTAGTTTGCGAGGCGGCCAAGAGACGCGGCGCTTTGCATGCTGGCGAGGCGGCGAGCAGATCGAGTGCTTTGCTTGTTGGCGAGGCAGCGAAGAGATTCAGCGGTCTCCTTGTTTGTGACACAGCGACCATGCACAGTGCTTGCTCTTTGTGCGAGGCAGCGAAGAGATGCAGCGCTTTGCTTGTGCACCAGGTGGCGCAGTGGCATGGCGGATGACTTTTTCGCCTGGAGGCGAAGCGAGGCAGCACTTTGTTAGTTGGCGAGGCAGCGAAGAGACGCAGCAGGCTGCTTGTTTGTGAGACAGCCAACATGCAGAGTGGTTAGCTCTTGTGCGAGGCAGCGAATGAGGGCAGAGCAAATGGCTTTGTGCGTTCGCCGCCTCGCTGCCTAGCAAAGCGTCGTCTGCCTTGGGCGCCTAGCAAAGCTGCGCGTGCCGTCGCCGTCAAGCAAAGCGCCGTGTTCCTTGGGCGCCTAGCAAAGAAGTGCCTGCGTTCGGCGCCTCGCCGCATTGCAGCCTAGCAAAGCGCTGCGTGCCTTCGGCGGCTGGCAAAGCAGTGCGTGCCTTCGCCGCCTCACACACCGCGTTGTGCCTTCGGCGCCTGGCAAAGCAGCGCGTGCCTTCGCCGCCTGGCCTCCTAAGAAAGCGCTGCGTGCCTTCTCGCCCTCGCCGCCTAGCAAAGCGCCGTGTCCCGTCGCCGCCTACAAAGCGCCGTGTTCCTTCGGCGCCTAGCAAAGCAGCGCGTGCCTTCGCCGCCTAAGAAAGCGCTGCGTGCCTTTTCGCCCTCGCCGCCCAACAAAGCGCCCTGTCCCTTCACCGCCTCCCGAACCGCTTCGTCCCTTCGCCGCCTCGCCGCCTAGCAAAGCGCTGCTTGCCTTCGCCGCCTCACACACCGCTGCGTCCCTTCGCCGCCTCGCCGCTTAGCAAACGCCGTGGGAGCGCCGAAGGCACACGGCGCTTTTGTAGGCGCCGAAGGCACGTGGCGCTTTGCTAAGGCACGAGGCAGCGAAGGCACGCAGCCATTTGATCGTGCTCGACGGGCTAGGGCGCCTTGCTAGGCGGCGAGGCGGCGAAGGCACGCAGCGCTTTGCCAGGCGCCCAGGGACGCAGCGCTCGGCGAGGGCACGCAGTGCTTTGCCAGGCGCCGAAGGCACTCAGCGCTTTGCCAGGCGCCGAAGGCACGCAGCGCTCTAGCAGGCGGCGAGGGCACACAGTGCTTTGCTAGGCGGCGAGCGGACGTGCAGCTTTGCTAGGCAGCGAAGGCTGAGGACGCTTTGCTAGGCGGCGAAGGCACGAAGCGATTGGGGAGGCGGCGAAGGCACACGGCGCTTTGCTAGGCGGCGAGGGCGAGAAGGCACGCAGCGCTTTCTGAGGCGGCGAGGCGGCCAAGGCACGCGCTGCTTTGCTAGGCGCCCAAGGCACGCAGCGCTTCCTTCGTTTGCGAGGCAGCGAAGAGATGGAGCGCTTTGCTTCTTGGCCAGGCAGCGAACAGGCGCCGTGCTTTGCTTTCTGCCACTCAGCGAATAGACGCAGCGCTCTGCTTTTTGGCGAGGCAGTGAACAGATGCAGCGTTTAGTTTGCGAGGCGGCCAAGAGACGCGGCGCTTTGCATGCTGGCGAGGCGGCGAGCAGATCGAGTGCTTTGCTTGTTGGCGAGGCAGCGAAGAGATTCAGCAGTCTCCTTGTTTGTGACACAGCGACCATGCACAGTGCTTGCTCTTTGTGCGAGGCAGCGAAGAGATGCAGCACTTTGCTTGTGCACCAGGTGGCGCAGTGGCATGGCGGATGACTTTTTCGCCTGGAGGCGAAGCGAGGCAGCACTTTGTTAGTTGGCGAGGCAGCGAAGAGACGCAGCAGGCTGCTTGTTTGTGAGACAGCCAACATGCACAGTGGTTAGCTCTTGTGCGAGGCAGCGAATGAGGGCAGAGCAAATGGCTTTGTGCGTTCGCCGCCTCGCTGCCTAGCAAAGCGTCGTCTGCCTTGGGCGCCTAGCAAAGCTGCGCGTGCCGTCGCCGTCAAGCAAAGCGCCGTGTTCCTTGGGCGCCTAGCAAAGAAGTGCCTGCGTTCGGCGCCTCGCCGCATTGCAGCCTAGCAAAGCGCTGCGTGCCTTCGGCGGCTGGCAAAGCAGTGCGTGCCTTCGCCGCCTCACACACCGCGTTGTGCCTTCGGCGCCTGGCAAAGCAGCGCGTGCCTTCGCCGCCTGGCCTCCTAAGAAAGCGCTGCGTGCCTTCTCGCCCTCGCCGCCTAGCAAAGCGCCGTGTCCCTTCGCCGCCTACAAAGCGCCGTGTTCCTTCGGCGCCTAGCAAAGCAGCGCGTGCCTTCGCCGCCTAAGAAAGCGCTGCGTGCCTTTTCGCCCTCGCCGCCCAACAAAGCGCCCTGTCCCTTCACCGCCTCCCGAACCGCTTCGTCCCTTCGCCGCCTCGCCGCCTAGCAAAGCGCTGCTTGCCTTCGCCGCCTCACACACCGCTGCGTCCCTTCGCCGCCTCGCCGCTTAGCAAACGCCGTGGGAGCGCCGAAGGGACACGGCGCTTTTGTAGGCGCCGAAGGCACGTGGCGCTTTGCTAAGGCACGAGGCAGCGAAGGCACGCAGCCATTTGATCGTGCTCGACGGGCTAGGGCGCCTTGCTAGGCGGCGAGGCGGCGAAGGCACGCAGCGCTTTGCCAGGCGCCCAGGGACGCAGCGCTCGGCGAGGGCACGCAGTGCTTTGCCAGGCGCCGAAGGCACTCAGAGCTTTGCCAGGCGCCGAAGGCACGCAGCGCTCTAGCAGGCGGCGAGGGCACACAGTGCTTTGCTAGGCGGCGAGCAGACGTGGAGCTTTGCTAGGCAGCGAAGGCTGAGGACGCTTTGCTAGGTGCTTTGCTAGGCGGCGAAGGCACGAAGCGATTTGGGAGGCGGCGAAGGCACACGGTGCTTTGCTAGGCGGCGAGGGCGAGAAGGCACGCAGCGCTTTCTGAGGTGGCCAGGGGGCGAAGGCACGCGCTGCTTTGCTAGGCGCCCAAGGCACGCAGCGCTTCCTTCGTTTGCGAGGCAGCGAAGAGATGGAGCGCTTTGCTTCTTGGCCAGGCAGCGAACAGGCGCCGTGCTTTGCTTTCTGCCACTCAGCGAATACACGCAGCGCTCTGCTTTTTGGCGAGGCACTGAACAGATGCAGCGTTTAGTTTGCGAGGCGGCCAAGAGACGCGGCGCTTTGCATGCTGGCGAGGCGGCGAGCAGATCGAGTGCTTTGCTTGTTGGCGAGGCAGCGAAGAGATTCAGCAGTCTCCTTGTTTGTGACACAGCGACCATGCACAGTGCTTGCTCTTTGTGCGAGGCAGCGAAGAGATGCAGCACTTTGCTTGTGCACCAGGTGGCGCAGTGGCATGGCGGATGACTTTTTCGCCTGGAGGCGAAGCGAGGCAGCACTTTGTTAGTTGGCGAGGCAGCGAAGAGACGCAGCAGGCTGCTTGTTTGTGAGACAGCCAACATGCACAGTGGTTAGCTCTTGTGCGAGGCAGCGAATGAGGGCAGAGCAAATGGCTTTGTGCGTTCGCCGCCTCGCTGCCTAGCAAAGCGTCGTCTGCCTTGGGCGCCTAGCAAAGCTGCGCGTGCCGTCGCCGTCAAGCAAAGCGCCGTGTTCCTTGGGCGCCTAGCAAAGAAGTGCCTGCGTTCGGCGCCTCGCCGCATTGCAGCCTAGCAAAGCGCTGCGTGCCTTCGGCGGCTGGCAAAGCAGTGCGTGCCTTCGCCGCCTCACACACCGCGTTGTGCCTTCGGCGCCTGGCAAAGCAGCGCGTGCCTTCGCCGCCTGGCCTCCTAAGAAAGCGCTGCGTGCCTTCTCGCCCTCGCCGCCTAGCAAAGCGCCGTGTCCCTTCGCCGCCTACAAAGCGCCGTGTTCCTTCGGCGCCTAGCAAAGCAGCGCGTGCCTTCGCCGCCTAAGAAAGCGCTGCGTGCCTTTTCGCCCTCGCCGCCCAACAAAGCGCCCTGTCCCTTCACCGCCTCCCGAACCGCTTCGTCCCTTCGCCGCCTCGCCGCCTAGCAAAGCGCTGCTTGCCTTCGCCGCCTCACACACCGCTGCGTCCCTTCGCCGCCTCGCCGCTTAGCAAACGCCGTGGGAGCGCCGAAGGGACACGGCGCTTTTGTAGGCGCCGAAGGCACGTGGCGCTTTGCTAAGGCACGAGGCAGCGAAGGCACGCAGCCATTTGATCGTGCTCGACGGGCTAGGGCGCCTTGCTAGGCGGCGAGGCGGCGAAGGCACGCAGCGCTTTGCCAGGCGCCCAGGGACGCAGCGCTCGGCGAGGGCACGCAGTGCTTTGCCAGGCGCCGAAGGCACTCAGAGCTTTGCCAGGCGCCGAAGGCACGCAGCGCTCTAGCAGGCGGCGAGGGCACACAGTGCTTTGCTAGGCGGCGAGCAGACGTGGAGCTTTGCTAGGCAGCGAAGGCTGAGGACGCTTTGCTAGGTGCTTTGCTAGGCGGCGAAGGCACGAAGCGATTTGGGAGGCGGCGAAGGCACACGGTGCTTTGCTAGGCGGCGAGGGCGAGAAGGCACGCAGCGCTTTCTGAGGTGGCCAGGGGGCGAAGGCACGCGCTGCGTTGCTAGGCGCCCAAGGCACGCAGCGCTTCCTTCGTTTGCGAGGCAGCGAAGAGATGGAGCGCTTTGCTTCTTGGCCAGGCAGCGAACAGGCGCCGTGCTTTGCTTTCTGCCACTCAGCGAATACACGCAGCGCTCTGCTTTTTGGCGAGGCACTGAACAGATGCAGCGTTTAGTTTGCGAGGCGGCCAAGAGACGCGGCGCTTTGCATGCTGGCGAGGCGGCGAGCAGATCGAGTGCTTTGCTTGTTGGCGAGGCAGCGAAGAGATTCAGCAGTCTCCTTGTTTGTGACACAGCGACCATGCACAGTGCTTGCTCTTTGTGCGAGGCAGCGAAGAGATGCAGCACTTTGCTTGTGCACCAGGTGGCGCAGTGGCATGGCGGATGACTTTTTCGCCTGGAGGCGAAGCGAGGCAGCACTTTGTTAGTTGGCGAGGCAGCGAAGAGACGCAGCAGGCTGCTTGTTTGTGAGACAGCCAACATGCACAGTGGTTAGCTCTTGTGCGAGGCAGCGAATGAGGGCAGAGCAAATGGCTTTGTGCGTTCGCCGCCTCGCTGCCTAGCAAAGCGTCGTCTGCCTTGGGCGCCTAGCAAAGCTGCGCGTGCCGTCGCCGTCAAGCAAAGCGCCGTGTTCCTTGGGCGCCTAGCAAAGAAGTGCCTGCGTTCGGCGCCTCGCCGCATTGCAGCCTAGCAAAGCGCTGCGTGCCTTCGGCGGCTGGCAAAGCAGTGCGTGCCTTCGCCGCCTCACACACCGCGTTGTGCCTTCGGCGCCTGGCAAAGCAGCGCGTGCCTTCGCCGCCTGGCCTCCTAAGAAAGCGCTGCGTGCCTTCTCGCCCTCGCCGCCTAGCAAAGCGCCGTGTCCCTTCGCCGCCTACAAAGCGCCGTGTTCCTTCGGCGCCTAGCAAAGCAGCGCGTGCCTTCGCCGCCTAAGAAAGCGCTGCGTGCCTTTTCGCCCTCGCCGCCCAACAAAGCGCCCTGTCCCTTCACCGCCTCCCGAACCGCTTCGTCCCTTCGCCGCCTCGCCGCCTAGCAAAGCGCTGCTTGCCTTCGCCGCCTCACACACCGCTGCGTCCCTTCGCCGCCTCGCCGCTTAGCAAACGCCGTGGGAGCGCCGAAGGGACACGGCACTTTGCTAAGGCACGAGGCAGCGAAGGCACGCAGCCATTTGATCGTGGTGGACGGGCTAGGGCGCCTTGCTAGGCGGCGAGGCGGCGAAGGCACGCAGCGCTTTGCCAGGCGCCCAGGGACGCAGCGCTCGGCGAGGGCACGCAGTGCTTTGCCAGGCGCCGAAGGCACTCAGCGCTTTGCCAGGCGCCGAAGGCACGCAGCGCTCTAGCAGGCGGCGAGGGCACACAGTGCTTTGCTAGGCGGCGAGTGGACGTGGAGCTTTGCTAGGCAGCGAAGGCTGAGGACGCTTTGCTAGGCGCTTTGCTAGGCGGCGAAGGCACGAAGCGATTTGGGAGGCGGCGAAGGCACACGGCGCTTTGCTAGGCGGCGAGGGCGAGAAGGCACGCAGCGCTTTCTGAGGCGGCGAGGCGGCCAAGGCACGCGCTGCGTTGCTAGGCGCCGAAGGCACGCAGCGCTTCCTTCGTTTGCGAGGCAGCGAAGAGATGGAGCGCTTTGCTTGTTGGCCAGGCAGCGAACAGGCGCCGTGCTTTGCTTTCTGCCACTCAGCGAATACACGCAGCGCTCTGCTTTTTGGCGAGGCAGTGAACAGATGCAGCATTTAGTTTGCGAGGCGGCCAAGAGACGCGGCGCTTTGCATGCTGGCGAGGCGGCGAGCAGATCGAGTGCTTTGCTTGTTGGCGAGGCAGCGAAGAGATTCAGCAGTCTCCTTGTTTGTGACACAGCGACCATGCACAGTGCTTGCTCTTTGTGCGAGGCAGCGAAGAGATGCAGCACTTTGCTTGTGCACCAGGTGGCGCAGTGGCATGGCGGATGACTTTTTCGCCTGGAGGCGAAGCGAGGCAGCACTTTGTTAGTTGGCGAGGCAGCGAAGAGACGCAGCAGGCTGCTTGTTTGTGAGACAGCCAACATGCACAGTGGTTAGCTCTTGTGCGAGGCAGCGAATGAGGGCAGAGCAAATGGCTTTGTGCGTTCGCCGCCTCGCTGCCTAGCAAAGCGTCGTCTGCCTTGGGCGCCTAGCAAAGCTGCGCGTGCCGTCGCCGTCAAGCAAAGCGCCGTGTTCCTTGGGCGCCTAGCAAAGAAGTGCCTGCGTTCGGCGCCTCGCCGCATTGCAGCCTAGCAAAGCGCTGCGTGCCTTCGGCGGCTGGCAAAGCAGTGCGTGCCTTCGCCGCCTCACACACCGCGTTGTGCCTTCGGCGCCTGGCAAAGCAGCGCGTGCCTTCGCCGCCTGGCCTCCTAAGAAAGCGCTGCGTGCCTTCTCGCCCTCGCCGCCTAGCAAAGCGCCCTGTCCCTTCGCCGCCTACAAAGCGCCGTGTTCCTTCGGCGCCTAGCAAAGCAGCGCGTGCCTTCGCCGCCTAAGAAAGCGCTGCGTGCCTTTTCGCCCTCGCCGCCCAACAAAGCGCCCTGTCCCTTCACCGCCTCCCGAACCGCTTCGTCCCTTCGCCGCCTCGCCGCCTAGCAAAGCGCTGCTTGCCTTCGCCGCCTCACACACCGCTGCGTCCCTTCGCCGCCTCGCCGCTTAGCAAACGCCGTGGGAGCGCCGAAGGCACACGGCGCTTTTGTAGGCGCCGAAGGCACGTGGCGCTTTGCTAAGGCACGAGGCAGCGAAGGCACGCAGCCATTTGATCGTGCTCGACGGGCTAGGGCGCCTTGCTAGGCGGCGAGGCGGCGAAGGCACGCAGCGCTTTGCCAGGCGCCCAGGGACGCAGCGCTCGGCGAGGGCACGCAGTGCTTTGCCAGGCGCCGAAGGCACTCAGCGCTTTGCCAGGCGCCCAAGGCACGCAGCGCTCTAGCAGGCGGCGAGGGCACACAGTGCTTTGCTAGGCGGCGAGCGGACGTGCAGCTTTGCTAGGCAGCCAAGGCTGAGGACGCTTTGCTAGGCGCTTTGCTAGGCGGCCAAGGCACGAAGCGATTTGGGAGGCGGCGAAGGCACACGGCGCTTTGCTAGGCGGCGAGGGCGAGAAGGCACGCAGCGCTTTCTGAGGTGGCCAGGGGGCGAAGGCACGCGCTGCTTTGCTAGGCGCCCAAGGCACGCAGCGCTTCCTTCGTTTGCGAGGCAGCGAAGAGATGGAGCGCTTTGCTTCTTGGCCAGGCAGCGAACAGGCGCCGTGCTTTGCTTTCTGCCACTCAGAGAATAGACGCAGCGCTCTGCTTTTTGGCGAGGCAGTGAACAGATGCAGCGTTTAGTTTGCGAGGCGGCCAAGAGACGCGGCGCTTTGCATGCTGGCGAGGCGGCGAGCAGATCGAGTGCTTTGCTTGTTGGCGAGGCAGCGAAGAGATGCAGCAGTCTCCTTGTTTGTGACACAGCGACCATGCACAGTGCTTGCTCTTTGTGCGAGGCAGCGAAGAGATGCAGCACTTTGCTTGTGCACCAGGTGGCGCAGTGGCATGGCGGATGACTTTTTCGCCTGGAGGCGAAGCGAGGCAGCACTTTGTTAGTTGGCGAGGCAGCGAAGAGACGCAGCAGGCTGCTTGTTTGTGAGACAGCCAACATGCACAGTGGTTAGCTCTTGTGCGAGGCAGCGAATGAGGGCAGAGCAAATGGCTTTGTGCGTTCGCCGCCTCGCTGCCTAGCAAAGCGTCGTCTGCCTTGGGCGCCTAGCAAAGCTGCGCGTGCCGTCGCCGTCAAGCAAAGCGCCGTGTTCCTTGGGCGCCTAGCAAAGAAGTGCCTGCGTTCGGCGCCTCGCCGCATTGCAGCCTAGCAAAGCGCTGCGTGCCTTCGGCGGCTGGCAAAGCAGTGCGTGCCTTCGCCGCCTGACACACCGCGTTGTGCCTTCGGCGCCTGGCAAAGCAGCGCGTGCCTTCGCCGCCTGGCCTCCTAAGAAAGCGCTGCGTGCCTTCTCGCCCTCGCCGCCTAGCAAAGCGCCGTGTCCCTTCGCCGCCTACAAAGCGCCGTGTTCCTTCGGCGCCTAGCAAAGCAGCGCGTGCCTTCGCCGCCTAAGAAAGCGCTGCGTGCCTTTTCGCCCTCGCCGCCCAACAAAGCGCCCTGTCCCTTCACCGCCTCCCGAACCGCTTCGTCCCTTCGCCGCCTCGCCGCCTAGCAAAGCGCTGCTTGCCTTCGCCGCCTCACACACCGCTGCGTCCCTTCGCCGCCTCGCCGCTTAGCAAACGCCGTGGGAGCGCCGAAGGGACACGGCGCTTTTGTAGGCGCCGAAGGCACGTGGCGCTTTGCTAAGGCACGAGGCAGCGAAGGCACGCAGCCATTTGATCGTGGTGGACGGGCTAGGGCGCCTTGCTAGGCGGCGAGGCGGCGAAGGCACGCAGCGCTTTGCCAGGCGCCCAGGGACGCAGCGCTCGGCGAGGGCACGCAGTGCTTTGCCAGGCGCCGAAGGCACTCAGCGCTTTGCCAGGCGCCGAAGGCACGCAGCGCTCTAGCAGGCGGCGAGGGCACACAGTGCTTTGCTAGGCGGCGAGTGGACGTGGAGCTTTGCTAGGCAGCGAAGGCTGAGGACGCTTTGCTAGGCGCTTTGCTAGGCGGCGAAGGCACGAAGCGATTTGGGAGGCGGCGAAGGCACACGGCGCTTTGCTAGGCGGCGAGGGCGAGAAGGCACGCAGCGCTTTCTGAGGCGGCGAGGCGGCCAAGGCACGCGCTGCGTTGCTAGGCGCCGAAGGCACGCAGCGCTTCCTTCGTTTGCGAGGCAGCGAAGAGATGGAGCGCTTTGCTTGTTGGCCAGGCAGCGAACAGGCGCCGTGCTTTGCTTTCTGCCACTCAGCGAATACACGCAGCGCTCTGCTTTTTGGCGAGGCAGTGAACAGATGCAGCATTTAGTTTGCGAGGCGGCCAAGAGACGCGGCGCTTTGCATGCTGGCGAGGCGGCGAGCAGATCGAGTGCTTTGCTTGTTGGCGAGGCAGCGAAGAGATTCAGCAGTCTCCTTGTTTGTGACACAGCGACCATGCACAGTGCTTGCTCTTTGTGCGAGGCAGCGAAGAGATGCAGCACTTTGCTTGTGCACCAGGTGGCGCAGTGGCATGGCGGATGACTTTTTCGCCTGGAGGCGAAGCGAGGCAGCACTTTGTTAGTTGGCGAGGCAGCGAAGAGACGCAGCAGGCTGCTTGTTTGTGAGACAGCCAACATGCACAGTGGTTAGCTCTTGTGCGAGGCAGCGAATGAGGGCAGAGCAAATGGCTTTGTGCGTTCGCCGCCTCGCTGCCTAGCAAAGCGTCGTCTGCCTTGGGCGCCTAGCAAAGCTGCGCGTGCCGTCGCCGTCAAGCAAAGCGCCGTGTTCCTTGGGCGCCTAGCAAAGAAGTGCCTGCGTTCGGCGCCTCGCCGCATTGCAGCCTAGCAAAGCGCTGCGTGCCTTCGGCGGCTGGCAAAGCAGTGCGTGCCTTCGCCGCCTCACACACCGCGTTGTGCCTTCGGCGCCTGGCAAAGCAGCGCGTGCCTTCGCCGCCTGGCCTCCTAAGAAAGCGCTGCGTGCCTTCTCGCCCTCGCCGCCTAGCAAAGCGCCCTGTCCCTTCGCCGCCTACAAAGCGCCGTGTTCCTTCGGCGCCTAGCAAAGCAGCGCGTGCCTTCGCCGCCTAAGAAAGCGCTGCGTGCCTTTTCGCCCTCGCCGCCCAACAAAGCGCCCTGTCCCTTCACCGCCTCCCGAACCGCTTCGTCCCTTCGCCGCCTCGCCGCCTAGCAAAGCGCTGCTTGCCTTCGCCGCCTCACACACCGCTGCGTCCCTTCGCCGCCTCGCCGCTTAGCAAACGCCGTGGGAGCGCCGAAGGCACACGGCGCTTTTGTAGGCGCCGAAGGCACGTGGCGCTTTGCTAAGGCACGAGGCAGCGAAGGCACGCAGCCATTTGATCGTGCTCGACGGGCTAGGGCGCCTTGCTAGGCGGCGAGGCGGCGAAGGCACGCAGCGCTTTGCCAGGCGCCCAGGGACGCAGCGCTCGGCGAGGGCACGCAGTGCTTTGCCAGGCGCCGAAGGCACTCAGCGCTTTGCCAGGCGCCCAAGGCACGCAGCGCTCTAGCAGGCGGCGAGGGCACACAGTGCTTTGCTAGGCGGCGAGCGGACGTGCAGCTTTGCTAGGCAGCCAAGGCTGAGGACGCTTTGCTAGGCGCTTTGCTAGGCGGCCAAGGCACGAAGCGATTTGGGAGGCGGCGAAGGCACACGGCGCTTTGCTAGGCGGCGAGGGCGAGAAGGCACGCAGCGCTTTCTGAGGTGGCCAGGGGGCGAAGGCACGCGCTGCTTTGCTAGGCGCCCAAGGCACGCAGCGCTTCCTTCGTTTGCGAGGCAGCGAAGAGATGGAGCGCTTTGCTTCTTGGCCAGGCAGCGAACAGGCGCCGTGCTTTGCTTTCTGCCACTCAGAGAATAGACGCAGCGCTCTGCTTTTTGGCGAGGCAGTGAACAGATGCAGCGTTTAGTTTGCGAGGCGGCCAAGAGACGCGGCGCTTTGCATGCTGGCGAGGCGGCGAGCAGATCGAGTGCTTTGCTTGTTGGCGAGGCAGCGAAGAGATGCAGCAGTCTCCTTGTTTGTGACACAGCGACCATGCACAGTGCTTGCTCTTTGTGCGAGGCAGCGAAGAGATGCAGCACTTTGCTTGTGCACCAGGTGGCGCAGTGGCATGGCGGATGACTTTTTCGCCTGGAGGCGAAGCGAGGCAGCACTTTGTTAGTTGGCGAGGCAGCGAAGAGACGCAGCAGGCTGCTTGTTTGTGAGACAGCCAACATGCACAGTGGTTAGCTCTTGTGCGAGGCAGCGAATGAGGGCAGAGCAAATGGCTTTGTGCGTTCGCCGCCTCGCTGCCTAGCAAAGCGTCGTCTGCCTTGGGCGCCTAGCAAAGCTGCGCGTGCCGTCGCCGTCAAGCAAAGCGCCGTGTTCCTTGGGCGCCTAGCAAAGAAGTGCCTGCGTTCGGCGCCTCGCCGCATTGCAGCCTAGCAAAGCGCTGCGTGCCTTCGGCGGCTGGCAAAGCAGTGCGTGCCTTCGCCGCCTGACACACCGCGTTGTGCCTTCGGCGCCTGGCAAAGCAGCGCGTGCCTTCGCCGCCTGGCCTCCTAAGAAAGCGCTGCGTGCCTTCTCGCCCTCGCCGCCTAGCAAAGCGCCGTGTCCCTTCGCCGCCTACAAAGCGCCGTGTTCCTTCGGCGCCTAGCAAAGCAGCGCGTGCCTTCGCCGCCTAAGAAAGCGCTGCGTGCCTTTTCGCCCTCGCCGCCCAACAAAGCGCCCTGTCCCTTCACCGCCTCCCGAACCGCTTCGTCCCTTCGCCGCCTCGCCGCCTAGCAAAGCGCTGCTTGCCTTCGCCGCCTCACACACCGCTGCGTCCCTTCGCCGCCTCGCCGCTTAGCAAACGCCGTGGGAGCGCCGAAGGGACACGGCGCTTTTGTAGGCGCCGAAGGCACGTGGCGCTTTGCTAAGGCACGAGGCAGCGAAGGCACGCAGCCATTTGATCGTGGTGGACGGGCTAGGGCGCCTTGCTAGGCGGCGAGGCGGCGAAGGCACGCAGCGCTTTGCCAGGCGCCCAGGGACGCAGCGCTCGGCGAGGGCACGCAGTGCTTTGCCAGGCGCCGAAGGCACTCAGCGCTTTGCCAGGCGCCGAAGGCACGCAGCGCTCTAGCAGGCGGCGAGGGCACACAGTGCTTTGCTAGGCGGCGAGTGGACGTGGAGCTTTGCTAGGCAGCGAAGGCTGAGGACGCTTTGCTAGGCGCTTTGCTAGGCGGCGAAGGCACGAAGCGATTTGGGAGGCGGCGAAGGCACACGGCGCTTTGCTAGGCGGCGAGGGCGAGAAGGCACGCAGCGCTTTCTGAGGCGGCGAGGCGGCCAAGGCACGCGCTGCGTTGCTAGGCGCCGAAGGCACGCAGCGCTTCCTTCGTTTGCGAGGCAGCGAAGAGATGGAGCGCTTTGCTTGTTGGCCAGGCAGCGAACAGGCGCCGTGCTTTGCTTTCTGCCACTCAGCGAATACACGCAGCGCTCTGCTTTTTGGCGAGGCAGTGAACAGATGCAGCGTTTAGTTTGCGAGGCGGCCAAGAGACGCGGCGCTTTGCATGCTGGCGAGGCGGCGAGCAGATCGAGTGCTTTGCTTGTTGGCGAGGCAGCGAAGAGATTCAGCAGTCTCCTTGTTTGTGACACAGCGACCATGCACAGTGCTTGCTCTTTGTGCGAGGCAGCGAAGAGATGCAGCACTTTGCTTGTGCACCAGGTGGCGCAGTGGCATGGCGGATGACTTTTTCGCCTGGAGGCGAAGCGAGGCAGCACTTTGTTAGTTGGCGAGGCAGCGAAGAGACGCAGCAGGCTGCTTGTTTGTGAGACAGCCAACATGCACAGTGGTTAGCTCTTGTGCGAGGCAGCGAATGAGGGCAGAGCAAATGGCTTTGTGCGTTCGCCGCCTCGCTGCCTAGCAAAGCGTCGTCTGCCTTGGGCGCCTAGCAAAGCTGCGCGTGCCGTCGCCGTCAAGCAAAGCGCCGTGTTCCTTGGGCGCCTAGCAAAGAAGTGCCTGCGTTCGGCGCCTCGCCGCATTGCAGCCTAGCAAAGCGCTGCGTGCCTTCGGCGGCTGGCAAAGCAGTGCGTGCCTTCGCCGCCTCACACACCGCGTTGTGCCTTCGGCGCCTGGCAAAGCAGCGCGTGCCTTCGCCGCCTGGCCTCCTAAGAAAGCGCTGCGTGCCTTCTCGCCCTCGCCGCCTAGCAAAGCGCCCTGTCCCTTCGCCGCCTACAAAGCGCCGTGTTCCTTCGGCGCCTAGCAAAGCAGCGCGTGCCTTCGCCGCCTAAGAAAGCGCTGCGTGCCTTTTCGCCCTCGCCGCCCAACAAAGCGCCCTGTCCCTTCACCGCCTCCCGAACCGCTTCGTCCCTTCGCCGCCTCGCCGCCTAGCAAAGCGCTGCTTGCCTTCGCCGCCTCACACACCGCTGCGTCCCTTCGCCGCCTCGCCGCTTAGCAAACGCCGTGGGAGCGCCGAAGGCACACGGCGCTTTTGTAGGCGCCGAAGGCACGTGGCGCTTTGCTAAGGCACGAGGCAGCGAAGGCACGCAGCCATTTGATCGTGCTCGACGGGCTAGGGCGCCTTGCTAGGCGGCGAGGCGGCGAAGGCACGCAGCGCTTTGCCAGGCGCCCAGGGACGCAGCGCTCGGCGAGGGCACGCAGTGCTTTGCCAGGCGCCGAAGGCACTCAGCGCTTTGCCAGGCGCCCAAGGCACGCAGCGCTCTAGCAGGCGGCGAGGGCACACAGTGCTTTGCTAGGCGGCGAGCGGACGTGCAGCTTTGCTAGGCAGCCAAGGCTGAGGACGCTTTGCTAGGCGCTTTGCTAGGCGGCCAAGGCACGAAGCGATTTGGGAGGCGGCGAAGGCACACGGCGCTTTGCTAGGCGGCGAGGGCGAGAAGGCACGCAGCGCTTTCTGAGGTGGCCAGGGGGCGAAGGCACGCGCTGCTTTGCTAGGCGCCCAAGGCACGCAGCGCTTCCTTCGTTTGCGAGGCAGCGAAGAGATGGAGCGCTTTGCTTCTTGGCCAGGCAGCGAACAGGCGCCGTGCTTTGCTTTCTGCCACTCAGAGAATAGACGCAGCGCTCTGCTTTTTGGCGAGGCAGTGAACAGATGCAGCGTTTAGTTTGCGAGGCGGCCAAGAGACGCGGCGCTTTGCATGCTGGCGAGGCGGCGAGCAGATCGAGTGCTTTGCTTGTTGGCGAGGCAGCGAAGAGATGCAGCAGTCTCCTTGTTTGTGACACAGCGACCATGCACAGTGCTTGCTCTTTGTGCGAGGCAGCGAAGAGATGCAGCACTTTGCTTGTGCACCAGGTGGCGCAGTGGCATGGCGGATGACTTTTTCGCCTGGAGGCGAAGCGAGGCAGCACTTTGTTAGTTGGCGAGGCAGCGAAGAGACGCAGCAGGCTGCTTGTTTGTGAGACAGCCAACATGCACAGTGGTTAGCTCTTGTGCGAGGCAGCGAATGAGGGCAGAGCAAATGGCTTTGTGCGTTCGCCGCCTCGCTGCCTAGCAAAGCGTCGTCTGCCTTGGGCGCCTAGCAAAGCTGCGCGTGCCGTCGCCGTCAAGCAAAGCGCCGTGTTCCTTGGGCGCCTAGCAAAGAAGTGCCTGCGTTCGGCGCCTCGCCGCATTGCAGCCTAGCAAAGCGCTGCGTGCCTTCGGCGGCTGGCAAAGCAGTGCGTGCCTTCGCCGCCTGACACACCGCGTTGTGCCTTCGGCGCCTGGCAAAGCAGCGCGTGCCTTCGCCGCCTGGCCTCCTAAGAAAGCGCTGCGTGCCTTCTCGCCCTCGCCGCCTAGCAAAGCGCCGTGTCCCTTCGCCGCCTACAAAGCGCCGTGTTCCTTCGGCGCCTAGCAAAGCAGCGCGTGCCTTCGCCGCCTAAGAAAGCGCTGCGTGCCTTTTCGCCCTCGCCGCCCAACAAAGCGCCCTGTCCCTTCACCGCCTCCCGAACCGCTTCGTCCCTTCGCCGCCTCGCCGCCTAGCAAAGCGCTGCTTGCCTTCGCCGCCTCACACACCGCTGCGTCCCTTCGCCGCCTCGCCGCTTAGCAAACGCCGTGGGAGCGCCGAAGGGACACGGCGCTTTTGTAGGCGCCGAAGGCACGTGGCGCTTTGCTAAGGCACGAGGCAGCGAAGGCACGCAGCCATTTGATCGTGGTGGACGGGCTAGGGCGCCTTGCTAGGCGGCGAGGCGGCGAAGGCACGCAGCGCTTTGCCAGGCGCCCAGGGACGCAGCGCTCGGCGAGGGCACGCAGTGCTTTGCCAGGCGCCGAAGGCACTCAGCGCTTTGCCAGGCGCCGAAGGCACGCAGCGCTCTAGCAGGCGGCGAGGGCACACAGTGCTTTGCTAGGCGGCGAGTGGACGTGGAGCTTTGCTAGGCAGCGAAGGCTGAGGACGCTTTGCTAGGCGCTTTGCTAGGCGGCGAAGGCACGAAGCGATTTGGGAGGCGGCGAAGGCACACGGCGCTTTGCTAGGCGGCGAGGGCGAGAAGGCACGCAGCGCTTTCTGAGGCGGCGAGGCGGCCAAGGCACGCGCTGCGTTGCTAGGCGCCGAAGGCACGCAGCGCTTCCTTCGTTTGCGAGGCAGCGAAGAGATGGAGCGCTTTGCTTGTTGGCCAGGCAGCGAACAGGCGCCGTGCTTTGCTTTCTGCCACTCAGCGAATACACGCAGCGCTCTGCTTTTTGGCGAGGCAGTGAACAGATGCAGCGTTTAGTTTGCGAGGCGGCCAAGAGACGCGGCGCTTTGCATGCTGGCGAGGCGGCGAGCAGATCGAGTGCTTTGCTTGTTGGCGAGGCAGCGAAGAGATTCAGCAGTCTCCTTGTTTGTGACACAGCGACCATGCACAGTGCTTGCTCTTTGTGCGAGGCAGCGAAGAGATGCAGCACTTTGCTTGTGCACCAGGTGGCGCAGTGGCATGGCGGATGACTTTTTCGCCTGGAGGCGAAGCGAGGCAGCACTTTGTTAGTTGGCGAGGCAGCGAAGAGACGCAGCAGGCTGCTTGTTTGTGAGACAGCCAACATGCACAGTGGTTAGCTCTTGTGCGAGGCAGCGAATGAGGGCAGAGCAAATGGCTTTGTGCGTTCGCCGCCTCGCTGCCTAGCAAAGCGTCGTCTGCCTTGGGCGCCTAGCAAAGCTGCGCGTGCCGTCGCCGTCAAGCAAAGCGCCGTGTTCCTTGGGCGCCTAGCAAAGAAGTGCCTGCGTTCGGCGCCTCGCCGCATTGCAGCCTAGCAAAGCGCTGCGTGCCTTCGGCGGCTGGCAAAGCAGTGCGTGCCTTCGCCGCCTCACACACCGCGTTGTGCCTTCGGCGCCTGGCAAAGCAGCGCGTGCCTTCGCCGCCTGGCCTCCTAAGAAAGCGCTGCGTGCCTTCTCGCCCTCGCCGCCTAGCAAAGCGCCCTGTCCCTTCGCCGCCTACAAAGCGCCGTGTTCCTTCGGCGCCTAGCAAAGCAGCGCGTGCCTTCGCCGCCTAAGAAAGCGCTGCGTGCCTTTTCGCCCTCGCCGCCCAACAAAGCGCCCTGTCCCTTCACCGCCTCCCGAACCGCTTCGTCCCTTCGCCGCCTCGCCGCCTAGCAAAGCGCTGCTTGCCTTCGCCGCCTCACACACCGCTGCGTCCCTTCGCCGCCTCGCCGCTTAGCAAACGCCGTGGGAGCGCCGAAGGCACACGGCGCTTTTGTAGGCGCCGAAGGCACGTGGCGCTTTGCTAAGGCACGAGGCAGCGAAGGCACGCAGCCATTTGATCGTGCTCGACGGGCTAGGGCGCCTTGCTAGGCGGCGAGGCGGCGAAGGCACGCAGCGCTTTGCCAGGCGCCCAGGGACGCAGCGCTCGGCGAGGGCACGCAGTGCTTTGCCAGGCGCCGAAGGCACTCAGCGCTTTGCCAGGCGCCGAAGGCACGCAGCGCTCTAGCAGGCGGCGAGGGCACACAGTGCTTTGCTAGGCGGCGAGCGGACGTGGAGCTTTGCTAGGCAGCGAAGGCTGAGGACGCTTTGCTAGGCGCTTTGCTAGGCGGCCAAGGCACGAAGCGATTTGGGAGGCGGCGAAGGCACACGGCGCTTTGCTAGGCGGCGAGGGCGAGAAGGCACGCAGCGCTTTCTGAGGTGGCCAGGGGGCGAAGGCACGCGCTGCTTTGCTAGGCGCCCAAGGCACGCAGCGCTTCCTTCGTTTGCGAGGCAGCGAAGAGATGGAGCGCTTTGCTTCTTGGCCAGGCAGCGAACAGGCGCCGTGCTTTGCTTTCTGCCACTCAGCGAATACACGCAGCGCTCTGCTTTTTGGCGAGGCAGTGAACAGATGCAGCGTTTAGTTTGCGAGGCGGCCAAGAGACGCGGCGCTTTGCATCCTGGCGAGGCGGCGAGCAGATCGAGTGCTTTGCTTGTTGGCGAGGCAGCGAAGAGATTCAGCAGTCTCCTTGTTTGTGACACAGCGACCATGCACAGTGCTTGCTCTTTGTGCGAGGCAGCGAAGAGATGCAGCACTTTGCTTGTGCACCAGGTGGCGCAGTGGCATGGCGGATGACTTTTTCGCCTGGAGGCGAAGCGAGGCAGCACTTTGTTAGTTGGCGAGGCAGCGAAGAGACGCAGCAGGCTGCTTGTTTGTGAGACAGCCAACATGCACAGTGGTTAGCTCTTGTGCGAGGCAGCGAATGAGGGCAGAGCAAATGGCTTTGTGCGTTCGCCGCCTCGCTGCCTAGCAAAGCGCCGTGTTCCTTGGGCGCCTAGCAAAGCTGCGCGTGCCGTCGCCGTCAAGCAAAGCGCCGTGTTCCTTGGGCGCCTAGCAAAGAAGTGCCTGCGTTCGGCGCCTCGCCGCATTGCAGCCTAGCAAAGCGCTGCGTGCCTTCAGCGGCTGGCAAAGCAGTGCGTGCCTTCGCCGCCTCACACACCGCGTTGTGCCTTCGGCGCCTGGCAAAGCAGCGCGTGCCTTCGCCGCCTGGCCTCCTAAGAAAGCGCTGCGTGCCTTCTCGCCCTCGCCGCCTAGCAAAGCGCCGTGTCCCTTCGCCGCCTACAAAGCGCCGTGTTCCTTCGGCGCCTAGCAAAGCAGCACGTGCCTTCGCCGCCTAAGAAAGCGCTGCGTGCCTTTTCGCCCTCGCCGCCCAACAAAGCGCCCTGTCCCTTCACCGCCTCCCGAACCGCTTCGTCCCTTCGCCGCCTCGCCGCCTAGCAAAGCGCTGCTTGCCTTCGCCGCCTCACACACCGCTGCGTCCCTTCGCCGCCTTGCCGCTTAGCAAACGCCGTGGGAGCGCCGAAGGGACACGGCGCTTTTGTAGGCGCCGAAGGCACGTGGCGCTTTGCTAAGGCACGAGGCAGCGAAGGCACGCAGCCATTTGATCGTGGTGGACGGGCTAGGGCGCCTTGCTAGGCGGCGAGGCGGCGAAGGCACGCAGCGCTTTGCCAGGCGCCCAGGGACGCAGCGCTCGGCGAGGGCACGCAGTGCTTTGCCAGGCGCCGAAGGCACTCAGCGCTTTGCCAGGCGCCGAAGGCACGCAGCGCTCTAGCAGGCGGCGAGGGCACACAGTGCTTTGCTAGGCGGCGAGCGGACGTGGAGCTTTGCTAGGCAGCGAAGGCTGAGGACGCTTTGCTAGGCGCTTTGCTAGGCGGCGAAGGCACGAAGCGATTTGGGAGGCGGCGAAGGCACACGGCGCTTTGCTAGGCGGCGAGGGCGAGAAGGCACGCAGCGCTTTCTGAGGCGGCGAGGCGGCCAAGGCACGCGCTGCGTTGCTAGGCGCCGAAGGCACGCAGCGCTTCCTTCGTTTGCGAGGCAGCGAAGAGATGGAGCGCTTTGCTTGTTGGCCAGGCAGCGAACAGGCGCCGTGCTTTGCTTTCTGCCACTCAGCGAATACACGCAGCGCTCTGCTTTTTGGCGAGGCAGTGAACAGATGCAGCGTTTAGTTTGCGAGGCGGCCAAGAGACGCGGCGCTTTGCATGCTGGCGAGGCGGCGAGCAGATCGAGTGCTTTGCTTGTTGGCGAGGCAGCGAAGAGATTCAGCAGTCTCCTTGTTTGTGACACAGCGACCATGCACAGTGCTTGCTCTTTGTGCGAGGCAGCGAAGAGATGCAGCACTTTGCTTGTGCACCAGGTGGCGCAGTGGCATGGCGGATGACTTTTTCGCCTGGAGGCGAAGCGAGGCAGCACTTTGTTAGTTGGCGAGGCAGCGAAGAGACGCAGCAGGCTGCTTGTTTGTGAGACAGCCAACATGCACAGTGGTTAGCTCTTGTGCGAGGCAGCGAATGAGGGCAGAGCAAATGGCTTTGTGCGTTCGCCGCCTCGCTGCCTAGCAAAGCGTCGTCTGCCTTGGGCGCCTAGCAAAGCTGCGCGTGCCGTCGCCGTCAAGCAAAGCGCCGTGTTCCTTGGGCGCCTAGCAAAGAAGTGCCTGCGTTCGGCGCCTCGCCGCATTGCAGCCTAGCAAAGCGCTGCGTGCCTTCGGCGGCTGGCAAAGCAGTGCGTGCCTTCGCCGCCTCACACACCGCGTTGTGCCTTCGGCGCCTGGCAAAGCAGCGCGTGCCTTCGCCGCCTGGCCTCCTAAGAAAGCGCTGCGTGCCTTCTCGCCCTCGCCGCCTAGCAAAGCGCCGTGTCCCTTCGCCGCCTACAAAGCGCCGTGTTCCTTCGGCGCCTAGCAAAGCAGCGCGTGCCTTCGCCGCCTAAGAAAGCGCTGCGTGCCTTTTCGCCCTCGCCGCCCAACAAAGCGCCCTGTCCCTTCACCGCCTCCCGAACCGCTTCGTCCCTTCGCCGCCTCGCCGCCTAGCAAAGCGCTGCTTGCCTTCGCCGCCTCACACACCGCTGCGTCCCTTCGCCGCCTCGCCGCTTAGCAAACGCCGTGGGAGTGCCGAAGGCACACGGCGCTTTTGTAGGCGCCGAAGGCACGTGGCGCTTTGCTAAGGCACGAGGCAGCGAAGGCACGCAGCCATTTGATCGTGCTCGACGGGCTAGGGCGCCTTGCTAGGCGGCGAGGCGGCGAAGGCACGCAGCGCTTTGCCAGGCGCCCAGGGACGCAGCGCTCGGCGAGGGCACGCAGTGCTTTGCCAGGCGCCGAAGGCACTCAGCGCTTTGCCAGGCGCCGAAGGCACGCAGCGCTCTAGCAGGCGGCGAGGGCACACAGTGCTTTGCTAGGCGGCGAGCGGACGTGGAGCTTTGCTAGGCAGCCAAGGCTGAGGACGCTTTGCTAGGCGCTTTGCTAGGCGGCCAAGGCACGAAGCGATTTGGGAGGCGGCGAAGGCACACGGCGCTTTGCTAGGCGGCGAGGGCGAGAAGGCACGCAGCGCTTTCTGAGGCGGCGAGGCGGCCAAGGCACGCGCTGCGTTGCTAGGCGCCGAAGGCACGCAGCGCTTCCTTCGTTTGCGAGGCAGCGAAGAGATGGAGCGCTTTGCTTCTTGGCCAGGCAGCGAACAGGCGCCGTGCTTTGCTTTCTGCCACTCAGCGAATACACGCAGCGCTCTGCTTTTTGGCGAGGCAGTGAACAGATGCAGCGTTTAGTTTGCGAGGCGGCCAAGAGACGCGGCGCTTTGCATGCTGGCGAGGCGGCGAGCAGATCGAGTGCTTTGCTTGTTGGCGAGGCAGCGAAGAGATTCAGCAGTCTCCTTGTTTGTGACACAGCGACCATGCACAGTGCTTGCTCTTTGTGCGAGGCAGCGAAGAGATGCAGCACTTTGCTTGTGCACCAGGTGGCGCAGTGGCATGGCGGATGACTTTTTCGCCTGGAGGCGAAGCGAGGCAGCACTTTGTTAGTTGGCGAGGCAGCGAAGAGACGCAGCAGGCTGCTTGTTTGTGAGACAGCCAACATGCACAGTGGTTAGCTCTTGTGCGAGGCAGCGAATGAGGGCAGAGCAAATGGCTTTGTGCGTTCGCCGCCTCGCTGCCTAGCAAAGCGTCGTCTGCCTTGGGCGCCTAGCAAAGCTGCGCGTGCCGTCGCCGTCAAGCAAAGCGCCGTGTTCCTTGGGCGCCTAGCAAAGAAGTGCCTGCGTTCGGCGCCTCGCCGCATTGCAGCCTAGCAAAGCGCTGCGTGCCTTCGGCGGCTGGCAAAGCAGTGCGTGCCTTCGCCGCCTCACACACCGCGTTGTGCCTTCGGCGCCTGGCAAAGCAGCGCGTGCCTTCGCCGCCTGGCCTCCTAAGAAAGCGCTGCGTGCCTTCTCGCCCTCTCCGCCTAGCAAAGCGCCGTGTCCCTTCGCCGCCTACAAAGCGCCGTGTTCCTTCGGCGCCTAGCAAAGCAGCGCGTGCCTTCGCCGCCTAAGAAAGCGCTGCGTGCCTTTTCGCCCTCGCCGCCCAACAAAGCGCCCTGTCCCTTCACCGCCTCCCGAACCGCTTCGTCCCTTCGCCGCCTCGCCGCCTAGCAAAGCGCTGCTTGCCTTCGCCGCCTCACACACCGCTGCGTCCCTTCGCCGCCTCGCCGCTTAGCAAACGCCGTGGGAGCGCCGAAGGCACACGGCGCTTTTGTAGGCGCCGAAGGCACGTGGCGCTTTGCTAAGGCACGAGGCAGCGAAGGCACGCAGCCATTTGATCGTGCTCGACGGGCTAGGGCGCCTTGCTAGGCGGCGAGGCGGCGAAGGCACGCAGCGCTTTGCCAGGCGCCCAGGGACGCAGCGCTCGGCGAGGGCACGCAGTGCTTTGCCAGGCGCCGAAGGCACTCAGCGCTTTGCCAGGCGCCGAAGGCACGCAGCGCTCTAGCAGGCGGCGAGGGCACACAGTGCTTTGCTAGGCGGCGAGCGGACGTGGAGCTTTGCTAGGCAGCGAAGGCTGAGGACGCTTTGCTAGGCGCTTTGCTAGGCGGCCAAGGCACGAAGCGATTTGGGAGGCGGCGAAGGCACACGGCGCTTTGCTAGGCGGCGAGGGCGAGAAGGCACGCAGCGCTTTCTGAGGTGGCCAGGGGGCGAAGGCACGCGCTGCTTTGCTAGGCGCCCAAGGCGCGCAGCGCTTCCTTCGTTTGCGAGGCAGCGAAGAGATGGAGCGCTTTGCTTGTTGGCCAGGCAGCGAACAGGCGCCGTGCTTTGCTTTCTGCCACTCAGCGAATACACGCAGCGCTCTGCTTTTTGGCGAGGCAGTGAACAGATGCAGCGTTTAGTTTGCGAGGCGGCCAAGAGACGCGGCGCTTTGCATGCTGGCGAGGCGGCGAGCAGATCGAGTGCTTTGCTTGTTGGCGAGGCAGCGAAGAGATTCAGCAGTCTCCTTGTTTGTGACACAGCGACCATGCACAGTGCTTGCTCTTTGTGCGAGGCAGCGAAGAGATGCAGCACTTTGCTTGTGCACCAGGTGGCGCAGTGGCATGGCGGATGACTTTTTCGCCTGGAGGCGAAGCGAGGCAGCACTTTGTTAGTTGGCGAGGCAGCGAAGAGACGCAGCAGGCTGCTTGTTTGTGAGACAGCCAACATGCACAGTGGTTAGCTCTTGTGCGAGGCAGCGAATGAGGGCAGAGCAAATGGCTTTGTGCGTTCGCCGCCTCGCTGCCTAGCAAAGCGTCGTCTGCCTTGGGCGCCTAGCAAAGCTGCGCGTGCCGTCGCCGTCAAGCAAAGCGCCGTGTTCCTTGGGCGCCTAGCAAAGAAGTGCCTGCGTTCGGCGCCTCGCCGCATTGCAGCCTAGCAAAGCGCTGCGTGCCTTCGGCGGCTGGCAAAGCAGTGCGTGCCTTCGCCGCCTCACACACCGCGTTGTGCCTTCGGCGCCTGGCAAAGCAGCGCGTGCCTTCGCCGCCTGGCCTCCTAAGAAAGCGCTGCGTGCCTTCTCGCCCTCGCCGCCTAGCAAAGCGCCGTGTCCCTTCGCCGCCTACAAAGCGCCGTGTTCCTTCGGCGCCTAGCAAAGCAGCGCGTGCCTTCGCCGCCTAAGAAAGCGCTGCGTGCCTTTTCGCCCTCGCCGCCCAACAAAGCGCCCTGTCCCTTCACCGCCTCCCGAACCGCTTCGTCCCTTCGCCGCCTCGCCGCCTAGCAAAGCGCTGCTTGCCTTCGCCGCCTCACACACCGCTGCGTCCCTTCGCCGCCTCGCCGCTTAGCAAACGCCGTGGGAGCGCCGAAGGCACACGGCGCTTTTGTAGGCGCCGAAGGCACGTGGCGCTTTGCTAAGGCACGAGGCAGCGAAGGCACGCAGCCATTTGATCGTGCTCGACGGGCTAGGGCGCCTTGCTAGGCGGCGAGGCGGCGAAGGCACGCAGCGCTTTGCCAGGCGCCCAGGGACGCAGCGCTCGGCGAGGGCACGCAGTGCTTTGCCAGGCGCCGAAGGCACTCAGCGCTTTGCCAGGCGCCGAAGGCACGCAGCGCTCTAGCAGGCGGCGAGGGCACACAGTGCTTTGCTAGGCGGCGAGCGGACGTGGAGCTTTGCTAGGCAGCCAAGGCTGAGGACGCTTTGCTAGGCGCTTTGCTAGGCGGCCAAGGCACGAAGCGATTTGGGAGGCGGCGAAGGCACACGGCGCTTTGCTAGGCGGCGAGGGCGAGAAGGCACGCAGCGCTTTCTGAGGCGGCGAGGCGGCCAAGGCACGCGCTGCGTTGCTAGGCGCCGAAGGCACGCAGCGCTTCCTTCGTTTGCGAGGCAGCGAAGAGATGGAGCGCTTTGCTTCTTGGCCAGGCAGCGAACAGGCGCCGTGCTTTGCTTTCTGCCACTCAGCGAATACACGCAGCGCTCTGCTTTTTGGCGAGGCAGTGAACAGATGCAGCGTTTAGTTTGCGAGGCGGCCAAGAGACGCGGCGCTTTGCATGCTGGCGAGGCGGCGAGCAGATCGAGTGCTTTGCTTGTTGGCGAGGCAGCGAAGAGATTCAGCAGTCTCCTTGTTTGTGACACAGCGACCATGCACAGTGCTTGCTCTTTGTGCGAGGCAGCGAAGAGATGCAGCACTTTGCTTGTGCACCAGGTGGCGCAGTGGCATGGCGGATGACTTTTTCGCCTGGAGGCGAAGCGAGGCAGCACTTTGTTAGTTGGCGAGGCAGCGAAGAGACGCAGCAGGCTGCTTGTTTGTGAGACAGCCAACATGCACAGTGGTTAGCTCTTGTGCGAGGCAGCGAATCACCGCCGAGCAGATGGCTTTGTGCGTTCGCCGCCTCGCTGCCTAGCAAAGCGTCGTCTGCCTTGGGCGCCTAGCAAAGCTGCGCGTGCCGTCGCCGTCAAGCAAAGCGCCGTGTTCCTTGGGCGCCTAGCAAAGAAGTGCCTGCGTTCGGCGCCTCGCCGCATTGCAGCCTAGCAAAGCGCTGCGTGCCTTCGGCGGCTGGCAAAGCAGTGCGTGCCTTCGCCGCCTCACACACCGCGTTGTGCCTTCGGCGCCTGGCAAAGCAGCGCGTGCCTTCGCCGCCTGGCCTCCTAAGAAAGCGCTGCGTGCCTTCTCGCCCTCTCCGCCTAGCAAAGCGCCGTGTCCCTTCGCCGCCTACAAAGCGCCGTGTTCCTTCGGCGCCTAGCAAAGCAGCGCGTGCCTTCGCCGCCTAAGAAAGCGCTGCGTGCCTTTTCGCCCTCGCCGCCCAACAAAGCGCCCTGTCCCTTCACCGCCTCCCGAACCGCTTCGTCCCTTCGCCGCCTCGCCGCCTAGCAAAGCGCTGCTTGCCTTCGCCGCCTCACACACCGCTGCGTCCCTTCGCCGCCTCGCCGCTTAGCAAACGCCGTGGGAGCGCCGAAGGCACACGGCGCTTTTGTAGGCGCCGAAGGCACGTGGCGCTTTGCTAAGGCACGAGGCAGCGAAGGCACGCAGCCATTTGATCGTGCTCGACGGGCTAGGGCGCCTTGCTAGGCGGCGAGGCGGCGAAGGCACGCAGCGCTTTGCCAGGCGCCCAGGGACGCAGCGCTCGGCGAGGGCACGCAGTGCTTTGCCAGGCGCCGAAGGCACTCAGCGCTTTGCCAGGCGCCGAAGGCACGCAGCGCTCTAGCAGGCGGCGAGGGCACACAGTGCTTTGCTAGGCGGCGAGCGGACGTGGAGCTTTGCTAGGCAGCGAAGGCTGAGGACGCTTTGCTAGGCGCTTTGCTAGGCGGCCAAGGCACGAAGCGATTTGGGAGGCGGCGAAGGCACACGGCGCTTTGCTAGGCGGCGAGGGCGAGAAGGCACGCAGCGCTTTCTGAGGTGGCCAGGGGGCGAAGGCACGCGCTGCTTTGCTAGGCGCCCAAGGCGCGCAGCGCTTCCTTCGTTTGCGAGGCAGCGAAGAGATGGAGCGCTTTGCTTCTTGGCCAGGCAGCGAACAGGCGCCGTGCTTTGCTTTCTGCCACTCAGAGAATAGACGCAGCGCTCTGCTTTTTGGCGAGGCAGTGAACAGATGCAGCGTTTAGTTTGCGAGGCGGCCAAGAGACGCGGCGCTTTGCATGCTGGCGAGGCGGCGAGCAGATCGAGTGCTTTGCTTGTTGGCGAGGCAGCGAAGAGATGCAGCAGTCTCCTTGTTTGTGACACAGCGACCATGCACAGTGCTTGCTCTTTGTGCGAGGCAGCGAAGAGATGCAGCACTTTGCTTGTGCACCAGGTGGCGCAGTGGCATGGCGGATGACTTTTTCGCCTGGAGGCGAAGCGAGGCAGCACTTTGTTAGTTGGCGAGGCAGCGAAGAGACGCAGCAGGCTGCTTGTTTGTGAGACAGCCAACATGCACAGTGGTTAGCTCTTGTGCGAGGCAGCGAATGAGGGCAGAGCAAATGGCTTTGTGCGTTCGCCGCCTCGCTGCCTAGCAAAGCGTCGTCTGCCTTGGGCGCCTAGCAAAGCTGCGCGTGCCGTCGCCGTCAAGCAAAGCGCCGTGTTCCTTGGGCGCCTAGCAAAGAAGTGCCTGCGTTCGGCGCCTCGCCGCATTGCAGCCTAGCAAAGCGCTGCGTGCCTTCGGCGGCTGGCAAAGCAGTGCGTGCCTTCGCCGCCTGACACACCGCGTTGTGCCTTCGGCGCCTGGCAAAGCAGCGCGTGCCTTCGCCGCCTGGCCTCCTAAGAAAGCGCTGCGTGCCTTCTCGCCCTCGCCGCCTAGCAAAGCGCCGTGTCCCTTCGCCGCCTACAAAGCGCCGTGTTCCTTCGGCGCCTAGCAAAGCAGCGCGTGCCTTCGCCGCCTAAGAAAGCGCTGCGTGCCTTTTCGCCCTCGCCGCCCAACAAAGCGCCCTGTCCCTTCACCGCCTCCCGAACCGCTTCGTCCCTTCGCCGCCTCGCCGCCTAGCAAAGCGCTGCTTGCCTTCGCCGCCTCACACACCGCTGCGTCCCTTCGCCGCCTCGCCGCTTAGCAAACGCCGTGGGAGCGCCGAAGGGACACGGCGCTTTTGTAGGCGCCGAAGGCACGTGGCGCTTTGCTAAGGCACGAGGCAGCGAAGGCACGCAGCCATTTGATCGTGGTGGACGGGCTAGGGCGCCTTGCTAGGCGGCGAGGCGGCGAAGGCACGCAGCGCTTTGCCAGGCGCCCAGGGACGCAGCGCTCGGCGAGGGCACGCAGTGCTTTGCCAGGCGCCGAAGGCACTCAGCGCTTTGCCAGGCGCCGAAGGCACGCAGCGCTCTAGCAGGCGGCGAGGGCACACAGTGCTTTGCTAGGCGGCGAGTGGACGTGGAGCTTTGCTAGGCAGCGAAGGCTGAGGACGCTTTGCTAGGCGCTTTGCTAGGCGGCGAAGGCACGAAGCGATTTGGGAGGCGGCGAAGGCACACGGCGCTTTGCTAGGCGGCGAGGGCGAGAAGGCACGCAGCGCTTTCTGAGGCGGCGAGGCGGCCAAGGCACGCGCTGCGTTGCTAGGCGCCGAAGGCACGCAGCGCTTCCTTCGTTTGCGAGGCAGCGAAGAGATGGAGCGCTTTGCTTGTTGGCCAGGCAGCGAACAGGCGCCGTGCTTTGCTTTCTGCCACTCAGCGAATACACGCAGCGCTCTGCTTTTTGGCGAGGCAGTGAACAGATGCAGCGTTTAGTTTGCGAGGCGGCCAAGAGACGCGGCGCTTTGCATGCTGGCGAGGCGGCGAGCAGATCGAGTGCTTTGCTTGTTGGCGAGGCAGCGAAGAGATTCAGCAGTCTCCTTGTTTGTGACACAGCGACCATGCACAGTGCTTGCTCTTTGTGCGAGGCAGCGAAGAGATGCAGCACTTTGCTTGTGCACCAGGTGGCGCAGTGGCATGGCGGATGACTTTTTCGCCTGGAGGCGAAGCGAGGCAGCACTTTGTTAGTTGGCGAGGCAGCGAAGAGACGCAGCAGGCTGCTTGTTTGTGAGACAGCCAACATGCACAGTGGTTAGCTCTTGTGCGAGGCAGCGAATGAGGGCAGAGCAAATGGCTTTGTGCGTTCGCCGCCTCGCTGCCTAGCAAAGCGTCGTCTGCCTTGGGCGCCTAGCAAAGCTGCGCGTGCCGTCGCCGTCAAGCAAAGCGCCGTGTTCCTTGGGCGCCTAGCAAAGAAGTGCCTGCGTTCGGCGCCTCGCCGCATTGCAGCCTAGCAAAGCGCTGCGTGCCTTCGGCGGCTGGCAAAGCAGTGCGTGCCTTCGCCGCCTCACACACCGCGTTGTGCCTTCGGCGCCTGGCAAAGCAGCGCGTGCCTTCGCCGCCTGGCCTCCTAAGAAAGCGCTGCGTGCCTTCTCGCCCTCGCCGCCTAGCAAAGCGCCCTGTCCCTTCGCCGCCTACAAAGCGCCGTGTTCCTTCGGCGCCTAGCAAAGCAGCGCGTGCCTTCGCCGCCTAAGAAAGCGCTGCGTGCCTTTTCGCCCTCGCCGCCCAACAAAGCGCCCTGTCCCTTCACCGCCTCCCGAACCGCTTCGTCCCTTCGCCGCCTCGCCGCCTAGCAAAGCGCTGCTTGCCTTCGCCGCCTCACACACCGCTGCGTCCCTTCGCCGCCTCGCCGCTTAGCAAACGCCGTGGGAGCGCCGAAGGCACACGGCGCTTTTGTAGGCGCCGAAGGCACGTGGCGCTTTGCTAAGGCACGAGGCAGCGAAGGCACGCAGCCATTTGATCGTGCTCGACGGGCTAGGGCGCCTTGCTAGGCGGCGAGGCGGCGAAGGCACGCAGCGCTTTGCCAGGCGCCCAGGGACGCAGCGCTCGGCGAGGGCACGCAGTGCTTTGCCAGGCGCCGAAGGCACTCAGCGCTTTGCCAGGCGCCGAAGGCACGCAGCGCTCTAGCAGGCGGCGAGGGCACACAGTGCTTTGCTAGGCGGCGAGCGGACGTGGAGCTTTGCTAGGCAGCGAAGGCTGAGGACGCTTTGCTAGGCGCTTTGCTAGGCGGCCAAGGCACGAAGCGATTTGGGAGGCGGCGAAGGCACACGGCGCTTTGCTAGGCGGCGAGGGCGAGAAGGCACGCAGCGCTTTCTGAGGTGGCCAGGGGGCGAAGGCACGCGCTGCTTTGCTAGGCGCCCAAGGCACGCAGCGCTTCCTTCGTTTGCGAGGCAGCGAAGAGATGGAGCGCTTTGCTTCTTGGCCAGGCAGCGAACAGGCGCCGTGCTTTGCTTTCTGCCACTCAGCGAATACACGCAGCGCTCTGCTTTTTGGCGAGGCAGTGAACAGATGCAGCGTTTAGTTTGCGAGGCGGCCAAGAGACGCGGCGCTTTGCATCCTGGCGAGGCGGCGAGCAGATCGAGTGCTTTGCTTGTTGGCGAGGCAGCGAAGAGATTCAGCAGTCTCCTTGTTTGTGACACAGCGACCATGCACAGTGCTTGCTCTTTGTGCGAGGCAGCGAAGAGATGCAGCACTTTGCTTGTGCACCAGGTGGCGCAGTGGCATGGCGGATGACTTTTTCGCCTGGAGGCGAAGCGAGGCAGCACTTTGTTAGTTGGCGAGGCAGCGAAGAGACGCAGCAGGCTGCTTGTTTGTGAGACAGCCAACATGCACAGTGGTTAGCTCTTGTGCGAGGCAGCGAATGAGGGCAGAGCAAATGGCTTTGTGCGTTCGCCGCCTCGCTGCCTAGCAAAGCGCCGTGTTCCTTGGGCGCCTAGCAAAGCTGCGCGTGCCGTCGCCGTCAAGCAAAGCGCCGTGTTCCTTGGGCGCCTAGCAAAGAAGTGCCTGCGTTCGGCGCCTCGCCGCATTGCAGCCTAGCAAAGCGCTGCGTGCCTTCAGCGGCTGGCAAAGCAGTGCGTGCCTTCGCCGCCTCACACACCGCGTTGTGCCTTCGGCGCCTGGCAAAGCAGCGCGTGCCTTCGCCGCCTGGCCTCCTAAGAAAGCGCTGCGTGCCTTCTCGCCCTCGCCGCCTAGCAAAGCGCCGTGTCCCTTCGCCGCCTACAAAGCGCCGTGTTCCTTCGGCGCCTAGCAAAGCAGCACGTGCCTTCGCCGCCTAAGAAAGCGCTGCGTGCCTTTTCGCCCTCGCCGCCCAACAAAGCGCCCTGTCCCTTCACCGCCTCCCGAACCGCTTCGTCCCTTCGCCGCCTCGCCGCCTAGCAAAGCGCTGCTTGCCTTCGCCGCCTCACACACCGCTGCGTCCCTTCGCCGCCTTGCCGCTTAGCAAACGCCGTGGGAGCGCCGAAGGGACACGGCGCTTTTGTAGGCGCCGAAGGCACGTGGCGCTTTGCTAAGGCACGAGGCAGCGAAGGCACGCAGCCATTTGATCGTGGTGGACGGGCTAGGGCGCCTTGCTAGGCGGCGAGGCGGCGAAGGCACGCAGCGCTTTGCCAGGCGCCCAGGGACGCAGCGCTCGGCGAGGGCACGCAGTGCTTTGCCAGGCGCCGAAGGCACTCAGCGCTTTGCCAGGCGCCGAAGGCACGCAGCGCTCTAGCAGGCGGCGAGGGCACACAGTGCTTTGCTAGGCGGCGAGCGGACGTGGAGCTTTGCTAGGCAGCGAAGGCTGAGGACGCTTTGCTAGGCGCTTTGCTAGGCGGCGAAGGCACGAAGCGATTTGGGAGGCGGCGAAGGCACACGGCGCTTTGCTAGGCGGCGAGGGCGAGAAGGCACGCAGCGCTTTCTGAGGCGGCGAGGCGGCCAAGGCACGCGCTGCGTTGCTAGGCGCCGAAGGCACGCAGCGCTTCCTTCGTTTGCGAGGCAGCGAAGAGATGGAGCGCTTTGCTTGTTGGCCAGGCAGCGAACAGGCGCCGTGCTTTGCTTTCTGCCACTCAGCGAATACACGCAGCGCTCTGCTTTTTGGCGAGGCAGTGAACAGATGCAGCGTTTAGTTTGCGAGGCGGCCAAGAGACGCGGCGCTTTGCATGCTGGCGAGGCGGCGAGCAGATCGAGTGCTTTGCTTGTTGGCGAGGCAGCGAAGAGATTCAGCAGTCTCCTTGTTTGTGACACAGCGACCATGCACAGTGCTTGCTCTTTGTGCGAGGCAGCGAAGAGATGCAGCACTTTGCTTGTGCACCAGGTGGCGCAGTGGCATGGCGGATGACTTTTTCGCCTGGAGGCGAAGCGAGGCAGCACTTTGTTAGTTGGCGAGGCAGCGAAGAGACGCAGCAGGCTGCTTGTTTGTGAGACAGCCAACATGCACAGTGGTTAGCTCTTGTGCGAGGCAGCGAATGAGGGCAGAGCAAATGGCTTTGTGCGTTCGCCGCCTCGCTGCCTAGCAAAGCGTCGTCTGCCTTGGGCGCCTAGCAAAGCTGCGCGTGCCGTCGCCGTCAAGCAAAGCGCCGTGTTCCTTGGGCGCCTAGCAAAGAAGTGCCTGCGTTCGGCGCCTCGCCGCATTGCAGCCTAGCAAAGCGCTGCGTGCCTTCGGCGGCTGGCAAAGCAGTGCGTGCCTTCGCCGCCTCACACACCGCGTTGTGCCTTCGGCGCCTGGCAAAGCAGCGCGTGCCTTCGCCGCCTGGCCTCCTAAGAAAGCGCTGCGTGCCTTCTCGCCCTCGCCGCCTAGCAAAGCGCCGTGTCCCTTCGCCGCCTACAAAGCGCCGTGTTCCTTCGGCGCCTAGCAAAGCAGCGCGTGCCTTCGCCGCCTAAGAAAGCGCTGCGTGCCTTTTCGCCCTCGCCGCCCAACAAAGCGCCCTGTCCCTTCACCGCCTCCCGAACCGCTTCGTCCCTTCGCCGCCTCGCCGCCTAGCAAAGCGCTGCTTGCCTTCGCCGCCTCACACACCGCTGCGTCCCTTCGCCGCCTCGCCGCTTAGCAAACGCCGTGGGAGTGCCGAAGGCACACGGCGCTTTTGTAGGCGCCGAAGGCACGTGGCGCTTTGCTAAGGCACGAGGCAGCGAAGGCACGCAGCCATTTGATCGTGCTCGACGGGCTAGGGCGCCTTGCTAGGCGGCGAGGCGGCGAAGGCACGCAGCGCTTTGCCAGGCGCCCAGGGACGCAGCGCTCGGCGAGGGCACGCAGTGCTTTGCCAGGCGCCGAAGGCACTCAGCGCTTTGCCAGGCGCCGAAGGCACGCAGCGCTCTAGCAGGCGGCGAGGGCACACAGTGCTTTGCTAGGCGGCGAGCGGACGTGGAGCTTTGCTAGGCAGCCAAGGCTGAGGACGCTTTGCTAGGCGCTTTGCTAGGCGGCCAAGGCACGAAGCGATTTGGGAGGCGGCGAAGGCACACGGCGCTTTGCTAGGCGGCGAGGGCGAGAAGGCACGCAGCGCTTTCTGAGGCGGCGAGGCGGCCAAGGCACGCGCTGCGTTGCTAGGCGCCGAAGGCACGCAGCGCTTCCTTCGTTTGCGAGGCAGCGAAGAGATGGAGCGCTTTGCTTCTTGGCCAGGCAGCGAACAGGCGCCGTGCTTTGCTTTCTGCCACTCAGCGAATACACGCAGCGCTCTGCTTTTTGGCGAGGCAGTGAACAGATGCAGCGTTTAGTTTGCGAGGCGGCCAAGAGACGCGGCGCTTTGCATGCTGGCGAGGCGGCGAGCAGATCGAGTGCTTTGCTTGTTGGCGAGGCAGCGAAGAGATTCAGCAGTCTCCTTGTTTGTGACACAGCGACCATGCACAGTGCTTGCTCTTTGTGCGAGGCAGCGAAGAGATGCAGCACTTTGCTTGTGCACCAGGTGGCGCAGTGGCATGGCGGATGACTTTTTCGCCTGGAGGCGAAGCGAGGCAGCACTTTGTTAGTTGGCGAGGCAGCGAAGAGACGCAGCAGGCTGCTTGTTTGTGAGACAGCCAACATGCACAGTGGTTAGCTCTTGTGCGAGGCAGCGAATGAGGGCAGAGCAAATGGCTTTGTGCGTTCGCCGCCTCGCTGCCTAGCAAAGCGTCGTCTGCCTTGGGCGCCTAGCAAAGCTGCGCGTGCCGTCGCCGTCAAGCAAAGCGCCGTGTTCCTTGGGCGCCTAGCAAAGAAGTGCCTGCGTTCGGCGCCTCGCCGCATTGCAGCCTAGCAAAGCGCTGCGTGCCTTCGGCGGCTGGCAAAGCAGTGCGTGCCTTCGCCGCCTCACACACCGCGTTGTGCCTTCGGCGCCTGGCAAAGCAGCGCGTGCCTTCGCCGCCTGGCCTCCTAAGAAAGCGCTGCGTGCCTTCTCGCCCTCTCCGCCTAGCAAAGCGCCGTGTCCCTTCGCCGCCTACAAAGCGCCGTGTTCCTTCGGCGCCTAGCAAAGCAGCGCGTGCCTTCGCCGCCTAAGAAAGCGCTGCGTGCCTTTTCGCCCTCGCCGCCCAACAAAGCGCCCTGTCCCTTCACCGCCTCCCGAACCGCTTCGTCCCTTCGCCGCCTCGCCGCCTAGCAAAGCGCTGCTTGCCTTCGCCGCCTCACACACCGCTGCGTCCCTTCGCCGCCTCGCCGCTTAGCAAACGCCGTGGGAGCGCCGAAGGCACACGGCGCTTTTGTAGGCGCCGAAGGCACGTGGCGCTTTGCTAAGGCACGAGGCAGCGAAGGCACGCAGCCATTTGATCGTGCTCGACGGGCTAGGGCGCCTTGCTAGGCGGCGAGGCGGCGAAGGCACGCAGCGCTTTGCCAGGCGCCCAGGGACGCAGCGCTCGGCGAGGGCACGCAGTGCTTTGCCAGGCGCCGAAGGCACTCAGCGCTTTGCCAGGCGCCGAAGGCACGCAGCGCTCTAGCAGGCGGCGAGGGCACACAGTGCTTTGCTAGGCGGCGAGCGGACGTGGAGCTTTGCTAGGCAGCGAAGGCTGAGGACGCTTTGCTAGGCGCTTTGCTAGGCGGCCAAGGCACGAAGCGATTTGGGAGGCGGCGAAGGCACACGGCGCTTTGCTAGGCGGCGAGGGCGAGAAGGCACGCAGCGCTTTCTGAGGTGGCCAGGGGGCGAAGGCACGCGCTGCTTTGCTAGGCGCCCAAGGCGCGCAGCGCTTCCTTCGTTTGCGAGGCAGCGAAGAGATGGAGCGCTTTGCTTGTTGGCCAGGCAGCGAACAGGCGCCGTGCTTTGCTTTCTGCCACTCAGCGAATACACGCAGCGCTCTGCTTTTTGGCGAGGCAGTGAACAGATGCAGCGTTTAGTTTGCGAGGCGGCCAAGAGACGCGGCGCTTTGCATGCTGGCGAGGCGGCGAGCAGATCGAGTGCTTTGCTTGTTGGCGAGGCAGCGAAGAGATTCAGCAGTCTCCTTGTTTGTGACACAGCGACCATGCACAGTGCTTGCTCTTTGTGCGAGGCAGCGAAGAGATGCAGCACTTTGCTTGTGCACCAGGTGGCGCAGTGGCATGGCGGATGACTTTTTCGCCTGGAGGCGAAGCGAGGCAGCACTTTGTTAGTTGGCGAGGCAGCGAAGAGACGCAGCAGGCTGCTTGTTTGTGAGACAGCCAACATGCACAGTGGTTAGCTCTTGTGCGAGGCAGCGAATGAGGGCAGAGCAAATGGCTTTGTGCGTTCGCCGCCTCGCTGCCTAGCAAAGCGTCGTCTGCCTTGGGCGCCTAGCAAAGCTGCGCGTGCCGTCGCCGTCAAGCAAAGCGCCGTGTTCCTTGGGCGCCTAGCAAAGAAGTGCCTGCGTTCGGCGCCTCGCCACATTGCAGCCTAGCAAAGCGCTGCGTGCCTTCAGCGGCTGGCAAAGCAGTGCGTGCCTTCGCCGCCTCACACACCGCGTTGTGCCTTCGGCGCCTGGCAAAGCAGCGCGTGCCTTCGCCGCCTGGCCTCCTAAGAAAGCGCTGCGTGCCTTCTCGCCCTCGCCGCCTAGCAAAGCGCCGTGTCCCTTCGCCGCCTACAAAGCGCCGTGTTCCTTCGGCGCCTAGCAAAGCAGCGCGTGCCTTCGCCGCCTAAGAAAGCGCTGCGTGCCTTTTCGCCCTCGCCGCCCAACAAAGCGCCCTGTCCCTTCACCGCCTCCCGAACCGCTTCGTCCCTTCGCCGCCTCGCCGCCTAGCAAAGCGCTGCTTGCCTTCGCCGCCTCACACACCGCTGCGTCCCTTCGCCGCCTCGCCGCTTAGCAAACGCCGTGGGAGCGCCGAAGGCACACGGCGCTTTTGTAGGCGCCGAAGGCACGTGGCGCTTTGCTAAGGCACGAGGCAGCGAAGGCACGCAGCCATTTGATCGTGCTCGACGGGCTAGGGCGCCTTGCTAGGCGGCGAGGCGGCGAAGGCACGCAGCGCTTTGCCAGGCGCCCAGGGACGCAGCGCTCGGCGAGGGCACGCAGTGCTTTGCCAGGCGCCGAAGGCACTCAGCGCTTTGCCAGGCGCCGAAGGCACGCAGCGCTCTAGCAGGCGGCGAGGGCACACAGTGCTTTGCTAGGCAGCGAGCAGACGTGGAGCTTTGCTAGGCAGCGAAGGCTGAGGACGCTTTGCTAGGTGCTTTGCTAGGCGGCGAAGGCACGAAGCGATTTGGGAGGCGGCGAAGGCACACGGTGCTTTGCTAGGCGGCGAGGGCGAGAAGGCACGCAGCGCTTTCTGAGGTGGCCAGGGGGCGAAGGCACGCGCTGCTTTGCTAGGCGCCGAAGGCACGCAGCGCTTCCTTCGTTTGCGAGGCAGCGAAGAGATGGAGCGCTTTGCTTGTTGGCCAGGCAGCGAACAGGCGCCGTGCTTTGCTTTCTGCCACTCAGCGAATACACGCAGCGCTCTGCTTTTTGGCGAGGCAGTGAACAGATGCAGCGTTTAGTTTGCGAGGCGGCCAAGAGACGCGGCGCTTTGCATGCTGGCGAGGCGGCGAGCAGATCGAGTGCTTTGCTTGTTGGCGAGGCAGCGAAGAGATTCAGCAGTCTCCTTGTTTGTGACACAGCGACCATGCACAGTGCTTGCTCTTTGTGCGAGGCAGCGAAGAGATGCAGCACTTTGCTTGTGCACCAGGTGGCGCAGTGGCATGGCGGATGACTTTTTCGCCTGGAGGCGAAGCGAGGCAGCACTTTGTTAGTTGGCGAGGCAGCGAAGAGACGCAGCAGGCTGCTTGTTTGTGAGACAGCCAACATGCACAGTGGTTAGCTCTTGTGCGAGGCAGCGAATGAGGGCAGAGCAAATGGCTTTGTGCGTTCGCCGCCTCGCTGCCTAGCAAAGCGTCGTCTGCCTTGGGCGCCTAGCAAAGCTGCGCGTGCCGTCGCCGTCAAGCAAAGCGCCGTGTTCCTTGGGCGCCTAGCAAAGAAGTGCCTGCGTTCGGCGCCTCGCCGCATTGCAGCCTAGCAAAGCGCTGCGTGCCTTCGGCGGCTGGCAAAGCAGTGCGTGCCTTCGCCGCCTCACACACCGCGTTGTGCCTTCGGCGCCTGGCAAAGCAGCGCGTGCCTTCGCCGCCTGGCCTCCTAAGAAAGCGCTGCGTGCCTTCTCGCCCTCGCCGCCTAGCAAAGCGCCGTGTCCCTTCGCCGCCTACAAAGCGCCGTGTTCCTTCGGCGCCTAGCAAAGCAGCGCGTGCCTTCGCCGCCTAAGAAAGCGCTGCGTGCCTTTTCGCCCTCGCCGCCCAACAAAGCGCCCTGTCCCTTCACCGCCTCCCGAACCGCTTCGTCCCTTCGCCGCCTCGCCGCCTAGCAAAGCGCTGCTTGCCTTCGCCGCCTCACACACCGCTGCGTCCCTTCGCCGCCTCGCCGCTTAGCAAACGCCGTGGGAGCGCCGAAGGCACACGGCGCTTTTGTAGGCGCCGAAGGCACGTGGCGCTTTGCTAAGGCACGAGGCAGCGAAGGCACGCAGCCATTTGATCGTGCTCGACGGGCTAGGGCGCCTTGCTAGGCGGCGAGGCGGCGAAGGCACGCAGCGCTTTGCCAGGCGCCCAGGGACGCAGCGCTCGGCGAGGGCACGCAGTGCTTTGCCAGGCGCCGAAGGCACTCAGCGCTTTGCCAGGCGCCGAAGGCACGCAGCGCTCTAGCAGGCGGCGAGGGCACACAGTGCTTTGCTAGGCGGCGAGCGGACGTGGAGCTTTGCTAGGCAGCCAAGGCTGAGGACGCTTTGCTAGGCGCTTTGCTAGGCGGCCAAGGCACGAAGCGATTTGGGAGGCGGCGAAGGCACACGGCGCTTTGCTAGGCGGCGAGGGCGAGAAGGCACGCAGCGCTTTCTGAGGCGGCGAGGCGGCCAAGGCACGCGCTGCGTTGCTAGGCGCCGAAGGCACGCAGCGCTTCCTTCGTTTGCGAGGCAGCGAAGAGATGGAGCGCTTTGCTTCTTGGCCAGGCAGCGAACAGGCGCCGTGCTTTGCTTTCTGCCACTCAGCGAATACACGCAGCGCTCTGCTTTTTGGCGAGGCAGTGAACAGATGCAGCGTTTAGTTTGCGAGGCGGCCAAGAGACGCGGCGCTTTGCATGCTGGCGAGGCGGCGAGCAGATCGAGTGCTTTGCTTGTTGGCGAGGCAGCGAAGAGATTCAGCAGTCTCCTTGTTTGTGACACAGCGACCATGCACAGTGCTTGCTCTTTGTGCGAGGCAGCGAAGAGATGCAGCACTTTGCTTGTGCACCAGGTGGCGCAGTGGCATGGCGGATGACTTTTTCGCCTGGAGGCGAAGCGAGGCAGCACTTTGTTAGTTGGCGAGGCAGCGAAGAGACGCAGCAGGCTGCTTGTTTGTGAGACAGCCAACATGCACAGTGGTTAGCTCTTGTGCGAGGCAGCGAATCACCGCCGAGCAGATGGCTTTGTGCGTTCGCCGCCTCGCTGCCTAGCAAAGCGTCGTCTGCCTTGGGCGCCTAGCAAAGCTGCGCGTGCCGTCGCCGTCAAGCAAAGCGCCGTGTTCCTTGGGCGCCTAGCAAAGAAGTGCCTGCGTTCGGCGCCTCGCCGCATTGCAGCCTAGCAAAGCGCTGCGTGCCTTCGGCGGCTGGCAAAGCAGTGCGTGCCTTCGCCGCCTCACACACCGCGTTGTGCCTTCGGCGCCTGGCAAAGCAGCGCGTGCCTTCGCCGCCTGGCCTCCTAAGAAAGCGCTGCGTGCCTTCTCGCCCTCTCCGCCTAGCAAAGCGCCGTGTCCCTTCGCCGCCTACAAAGCGCCGTGTTCCTTCGGCGCCTAGCAAAGCAGCGCGTGCCTTCGCCGCCTAAGAAAGCGCTGCGTGCCTTTTCGCCCTCGCCGCCCAACAAAGCGCCCTGTCCCTTCACCGCCTCCCGAACCGCTTCGTCCCTTCGCCGCCTCGCCGCCTAGCAAAGCGCTGCTTGCCTTCGCCGCCTCACACACCGCTGCGTCCCTTCGCCGCCTCGCCGCTTAGCAAACGCCGTGGGAGCGCCGAAGGCACACGGCGCTTTTGTAGGCGCCGAAGGCACGTGGCGCTTTGCTAAGGCACGAGGCAGCGAAGGCACGCAGCCATTTGATCGTGCTCGACGGGCTAGGGCGCCTTGCTAGGCGGCGAGGCGGCGAAGGCACGCAGCGCTTTGCCAGGCGCCCAGGGACGCAGCGCTCGGCGAGGGCACGCAGTGCTTTGCCAGGCGCCGAAGGCACTCAGCGCTTTGCCAGGCGCCGAAGGCACGCAGCGCTCTAGCAGGCGGCGAGGGCACACAGTGCTTTGCTAGGCGGCGAGCGGACGTGGAGCTTTGCTAGGCAGCGAAGGCTGAGGACGCTTTGCTAGGCGCTTTGCTAGGCGGCCAAGGCACGAAGCGATTTGGGAGGCGGCGAAGGCACACGGCGCTTTGCTAGGCGGCGAGGGCGAGAAGGCACGCAGCGCTTTCTGAGGTGGCCAGGGGGCGAAGGCACGCGCTGCTTTGCTAGGCGCCCAAGGCGCGCAGCGCTTCCTTCGTTTGCGAGGCAGCGAAGAGATGGAGCGCTTTGCTTGTTGGCCAGGCAGCGAACAGGCGCCGTGCTTTGCTTTCTGCCACTCAGCGAATACACGCAGCGCTCTGCTTTTTGGCGAGGCAGTGAACAGATGCAGCGTTTAGTTTGCGAGGCGGCCAAGAGACGCGGCGCTTTGCATGCTGGCGAGGCGGCGAGCAGATCGAGTGCTTTGCTTGTTGGCGAGGCAGCGAAGAGATTCAGCAGTCTCCTTGTTTGTGACACAGCGACCATGCACAGTGCTTGCTCTTTGTGCGAGGCAGCGAAGAGATGCAGCACTTTGCTTGTGCACCAGGTGGCGCAGTGGCATGGCGGATGACTTTTTCGCCTGGAGGCGAAGCGAGGCAGCACTTTGTTAGTTGGCGAGGCAGCGAAGAGACGCAGCAGGCTGCTTGTTTGTGAGACAGCCAACATGCACAGTGGTTAGCTCTTGTGCGAGGCAGCGAATGAGGGCAGAGCAAATGGCTTTGTGCGTTCGCCGCCTCGCTGCCTAGCAAAGCGTCGTCTGCCTTGGGCGCCTAGCAAAGCTGCGCGTGCCGTCGCCGTCAAGCAAAGCGCCGTGTTCCTTGGGCGCCTAGCAAAGAAGTGCCTGCGTTCGGCGCCTCGCCACATTGCAGCCTAGCAAAGCGCTGCGTGCCTTCAGCGGCTGGCAAAGCAGTGCGTGCCTTCGCCGCCTCACACACCGCGTTGTGCCTTCGGCGCCTGGCAAAGCAGCGCGTGCCTTCGCCGCCTGGCCTCCTAAGAAAGCGCTGCGTGCCTTCTCGCCCTCGCCGCCTAGCAAAGCGCCGTGTCCCTTCGCCGCCTACAAAGCGCCGTGTTCCTTCGGCGCCTAGCAAAGCAGCGCGTGCCTTCGCCGCCTAAGAAAGCGCTGCGTGCCTTTTCGCCCTCGCCGCCCAACAAAGCGCCCTGTCCCTTCACCGCCTCCCGAACCGCTTCGTCCCTTCGCCGCCTCGCCGCCTAGCAAAGCGCTGCTTGCCTTCGCCGCCTCACACACCGCTGCGTCCCTTCGCCGCCTCGCCGCTTAGCAAACGCCGTGGGAGCGCCGAAGGCACACGGCGCTTTTGTAGGCGCCGAAGGCACGTGGCGCTTTGCTAAGGCACGAGGCAGCGAAGGCACGCAGCCATTTGATCGTGCTCGACGGGCTAGGGCGCCTTGCTAGGCGGCGAGGCGGCGAAGGCACGCAGCGCTTTGCCAGGCGCCCAGGGACGCAGCGCTCGGCGAGGGCACGCAGTGCTTTGCCAGGCGCCGAAGGCACTCAGCGCTTTGCCAGGCGCCGAAGGCACGCAGCGCTCTAGCAGGCGGCGAGGGCACACAGTGCTTTGCTAGGCGGCGAGCGGACGTGGAGCTTTGCTAGGCAGCCAAGGCTGAGGACGCTTTGCTAGGCGCTTTGCTAGGCGGCCAAGGCACGAAGCGATTTGGGAGGCGGCGAAGGCACACGGCGCTTTGCTAGGCGGCGAGGGCGAGAAGGCACGCAGCGCTTTCTGAGGCGGCGAGGCGGCCAAGGCACGCGCTGCGTTGCTAGGCGCCGAAGGCACGCAGCGCTTCCTTCGTTTGCGAGGCAGCGAAGAGATGGAGCGCTTTGCTTCTTGGCCAGGCAGCGAACAGGCGCCGTGCTTTGCTTTCTGCCACTCAGCGAATACACGCAGCGCTCTGCTTTTTGGCGAGGCAGTGAACAGATGCAGCGTTTAGTTTGCGAGGCGGCCAAGAGACGCGGCGCTTTGCATGCTGGCGAGGCGGCGAGCAGATCGAGTGCTTTGCTTGTTGGCGAGGCAGCGAAGAGATTCAGCAGTCTCCTTGTTTGTGACACAGCGACCATGCACAGTGCTTGCTCTTTGTGCGAGGCAGCGAAGAGATGCAGCACTTTGCTTGTGCACCAGGTGGCGCAGTGGCATGGCGGATGACTTTTTCGCCTGGAGGCGAAGCGAGGCAGCACTTTGTTAGTTGGCGAGGCAGCGAAGAGACGCAGCAGGCTGCTTGTTTGTGAGACAGCCAACATGCACAGTGGTTAGCTCTTGTGCGAGGCAGCGAATCACCGCCGAGCAGATGGCTTTGTGCGTTCGCCGCCTCGCTGCCTAGCAAAGCGTCGTCTGCCTTGGGCGCCTAGCAAAGCTGCGCGTGCCGTCGCCGTCAAGCAAAGCGCCGTGTTCCTTGGGCGCCTAGCAAAGAAGTGCCTGCGTTCGGCGCCTCGCCGCATTGCAGCCTAGCAAAGCGCTGCGTGCCTTCGGCGGCTGGCAAAGCAGTGCGTGCCTTCGCCGCCTCACACACCGCGTTGTGCCTTCGGCGCCTGGCAAAGCAGCGCGTGCCTTCGCCGCCTGGCCTCCTAAGAAAGCGCTGCGTGCCTTCTCGCCCTCTCCGCCTAGCAAAGCGCCGTGTCCCTTCGCCGCCTACAAAGCGCCGTGTTCCTTCGGCGCCTAGCAAAGCAGCGCGTGCCTTCGCCGCCTAAGAAAGCGCTGCGTGCCTTTTCGCCCTCGCCGCCCAACAAAGCGCCCTGTCCCTTCACCGCCTCCCGAACCGCTTCGTCCCTTCGCCGCCTCGCCGCCTAGCAAAGCGCTGCTTGCCTTCGCCGCCTCACACACCGCTGCGTCCCTTCGCCGCCTCGCCGCTTAGCAAACGCCGTGGGAGCGCCGAAGGCACACGGCGCTTTTGTAGGCGCCGAAGGCACGTGGCGCTTTGCTAAGGCACGAGGCAGCGAAGGCACGCAGCCATTTGATCGTGCTCGACGGGCTAGGGCGCCTTGCTAGGCGGCGAGGCGGCGAAGGCACGCAGCGCTTTGCCAGGCGCCCAGGGACGCAGCGCTCGGCGAGGGCACGCAGTGCTTTGCCAGGCGCCGAAGGCACTCAGCGCTTTGCCAGGCGCCGAAGGCACGCAGCGCTCTAGCAGGCGGCGAGGGCACACAGTGCTTTGCTAGGCGGCGAGCGGACGTGGAGCTTTGCTAGGCAGCGAAGGCTGAGGACGCTTTGCTAGGCGCTTTGCTAGGCGGCCAAGGCACGAAGCGATTTGGGAGGCGGCGAAGGCACACGGCGCTTTGCTAGGCGGCGAGGGCGAGAAGGCACGCAGCGCTTTCTGAGGTGGCCAGGGGGCGAAGGCACGCGCTGCTTTGCTAGGCGCCCAAGGCGCGCAGCGCTTCCTTCGTTTGCGAGGCAGCGAAGAGATGGAGCGCTTTGCTTGTTGGCCAGGCAGCGAACAGGCGCCGTGCTTTGCTTTCTGCCACTCAGCGAATACACGCAGCGCTCTGCTTTTTGGCGAGGCAGTGAACAGATGCAGCGTTTAGTTTGCGAGGCGGCCAAGAGACGCGGCGCTTTGCATGCTGGCGAGGCGGCGAGCAGATCGAGTGCTTTGCTTGTTGGCGAGGCAGCGAAGAGATTCAGCAGTCTCCTTGTTTGTGACACAGCGACCATGCACAGTGCTTGCTCTTTGTGCGAGGCAGCGAAGAGATGCAGCACTTTGCTTGTGCACCAGGTGGCGCAGTGGCATGGCGGATGACTTTTTCGCCTGGAGGCGAAGCGAGGCAGCACTTTGTTAGTTGGCGAGGCAGCGAAGAGACGCAGCAGGCTGCTTGTTTGTGAGACAGCCAACATGCACAGTGGTTAGCTCTTGTGCGAGGCAGCGAATGAGGGCAGAGCAAATGGCTTTGTGCGTTCGCCGCCTCGCTGCCTAGCAAAGCGTCGTCTGCCTTGGGCGCCTAGCAAAGCTGCGCGTGCCGTCGCCGTCAAGCAAAGCGCCGTGTTCCTTGGGCGCCTAGCAAAGAAGTGCCTGCGTTCGGCGCCTCGCCGCATTGCAGCCTAGCAAAGCGCTGCGTGCCTTCGGCGGCTGGCAAAGCAGTGCGTGCCTTCGCCGCCTCACACACCGCGTTGTGCCTTCGGCGCCTGGCAAAGCAGCGCGTGCCTTCGCCGCCTGGCCTCCTAAGAAAGCGCTGCGTGCCTTCTCGCCCTCGCCGCCTAGCAAAGCGCCGTGTCCCTTCGCCGCCTACAAAGCGCCGTGTTCCTTCGGCGCCTAGCAAAGCAGCGCGTGCCTTCGCCGCCTAAGAAAGCGCTGCGTGCCTTTTCGCCCTCGCCGCCCAACAAAGCGCCCTGTCCCTTCACCGCCTCCCGAACCGCTTCGTCCCTTCGCCGCCTCGCCGCCTAGCAAAGCGCTGCTTGCCTTCGCCGCCTCACACACCGCTGCGTCCCTTCGCCGCCTCGCCGCTTAGCAAACGCCGTGGGAGCGCCGAAGGCACACGGCGCTTTTGTAGGCGCCGAAGGCACGTGGCGCTTTGCTAAGGCACGAGGCAGCGAAGGCACGCAGCCATTTGATCGTGCTCGACGGGCTAGGGCGCCTTGCTAGGCGGCGAGGCGGCGAAGGCACGCAGCGCTTTGCCAGGCGCCCAGGGACGCAGCGCTCGGCGAGGGCATGCAGTGCTTTGCCAGGCGCCGAAGGCACTCAGCGCTTTGCCAGGCGCCGAAGGCACGCAGCGCTCTAGCAGGCGGCGAGGGCACACAGTGCTTTGCTAGGCGGCGAGCGGACGTGGAGCTTTGCTAGGCAGCGAAGGCTGAGGACGCTTTGCTAGGCGCTTTGCTAGGCGGCCAAGGCACGAAGCGATTTGGGAGGCGGCGAAGGCACACGGCGCTTTGCTAGGCGGCGAGGGCGAGAAGGCACGCAGCGCTTTCTGAGGTGGCCAGGGGGCGAAGGCACGCGCTGCTTTGCTAGGCGCCGAAGGCACGCAGCGCTTCCTTCGTTTGCGAGGCAGCGAAGAGATGGAGCGCTTTGCTTGTTGGCCAGGCAGCGAACAGGCGCCGTGCTTTGCTTTCTGCCACTCAGCGAATACACGCAGCGCTCTGCTTTTTGGCGAGGCAGTGAACAGATGCAGCGTTTAGTTTGCGAGGCGGCCAAGAGACGCGGCGCTTTGCATGCTGGCGAGGCGGCGAGCAGATCGAGTGCTTTGCTTGTTGGCGAGGCAGCAAAGAGATTCAGCAGTCTCCTTGTTTGTGACACAGCGACCATGCACAGTGCTTGCTCTTTGTGCGAGGCAGCGAAGAGATGCAGCACTTTGCTTGTGCACCAGGTGGCGCAGTGGCATGGCGGATGACTTTTTCGCCTGGAGGCGAAGCGAGGCAGCACTTTGTTAGTTGGCGAGGCAGCGAAGAGACGCAGCAGGCTGCTTGTTTGTGAGACAGCCAACATGCACAGTGGTTAGCTCTTGTGCGAGGCAGCGAATGAGGGCAGAGCAAATGGCTTTGTGCGTTCGCCGCCTCGCTGCCTAGCAAAGCGTCGTCTGCCTTGGGCGCCTAGCAAAGCTGCGCGTGCCGTCGCCGTCAAGCAAAGCGCCGTGTTCCTTGGGCGCCTAGCAAAGAAGTGCCTGCGTTCGGCGCCTCGCCGCATTGCAGCCTAGCAAAGCGCTGCGTGCCTTCGGCGGCTGGCAAAGCAGTGCGTGCCTTCGCCGCCTCACACACCGCGTTGTGCCTTCGGCGCCTGGCAAAGCAGCGCGTGCCTTCGCCGCCTGGCCTCCTAAGAAAGCGCTGCGTGCCTTCTCGCCCTCGCCGCCTAGCAAAGCGCCCTGTCCCTTCGCCGCCTACAAAGCGCCGTGTTCCTTCGGCGCCTAGCAAAGCAGCGCGTGCCTTCGCCGCCTAAGAAAGCGCTGCGTGCCTTTTCGCCCTCGCCGCCCAACAAAGCGCCCTGTCCCTTCACCGCCTCCCGAACCGCTTCGTCCCTTCGCCGCCTCGCCGCCTAGCAAAGCGCTGCTTGCCTTCGCCGCCTCACACACCGCTGCGTCCCTTCGCCGCCTCGCCGCTTAGCAAACGCCGTGGGAGCGCCGAAGGCACACGGCGCTTTTGTAGGCGCCGAAGGCACGTGGCGCTTTGCTAAGGCACGAGGCAGCGAAGGCACGCAGCCATTTGATCGTGCTCGACGGGCTAGGGCGCCTTGCTAGGCGGCGAGGCGGCGAAGGCACGCAGCGCTTTGCCAGGCGCCCAGGGACGCAGCGCTCGGCGAGGGCACGCAGTGCTTTGCCAGGCGCCGAAGGCACTCAGCGCTTTGCCAGGCGCCCAAGGCACGCAGCGCTCTAGCAGGCGGCGAGGGCACACAGTGCTTTGCTAGGCGGCGAGCAGACGTGGAGCTTTGCTAGGCAGCGAAGGCTGAGGACGCTTTGCTAGGTGCTTTGCTAGGCGGCGAAGGCACGAAGCGATTTGGGAGGCGGCGAAGGCACACGGTGCTTTGCTAGGCGGCGAGGGCGAGAAGGCACGCAGCGCTTTCTGAGGTGGCCAGGGGGCGAAGGCACGCGCTGCTTTGCTAGGCGCCCAAGGCACGCAGCGCTTCCTTCGTTTGCGAGGCAGCGAAGAGATGGAGCGCTTTGCTTCTTGGCCAGGCAGCGAACAGGCGCCGTGCTTTGCTTTCTGCCACTCAGCGAATACACGCAGCGCTCTGCTTTTTGGCGAGGCAGTGAACAGATGCAGCGTTTAGTTTGCGAGGCGGCCAAGAGACGCGGCGCTTTGCATCCTGGCGAGGCGGCGAGCAGATCGAGTGCTTTGCTTGTTGGCGAGGCAGCGAAGAGATTCAGCAGTCTCCTTGTTTGTGACACAGCGACCATGCACAGTGCTTGCTCTTTGTGCGAGGCAGCGAAGAGATGCAGCACTTTGCTTGTGCACCAGGTGGCGCAGTGGCATGGCGGATGACTTTTTCGCCTGGAGGCGAAGCGAGGCAGCACTTTGTTAGTTGGCGAGGCAGCGAAGAGACGCAGCAGGCTGCTTGTTTGTGAGACAGCCAACATGCACAGTGGTTAGCTCTTGTGCGAGGCAGCGAATGAGGGCAGAGCAAATGGCTTTGTGCGTTCGCCGCCTCGCTGCCTAGCAAAGCGTCGTCTGCCTTGGGCGCCTAGCAAAGCTGCGCGTGCCGTCGCCGTCAAGCAAAGCGCCGTGTTCCTTGGGCGCCTAGCAAAGAAGTGCCTGCGTTCGGCGCCTCGCCGCATTGCAGCCTAGCAAAGCGCTGCGTGCCTTCGGCGGCTGGCAAAGCAGTGCGTGCCTTCGCCGCCTCACACACCGCGTTGTGCCTTCGGCGCCTGGCAAAGCAGCGCGTGCCTTCGCCGCCTGGCCTCCTAAGAAAGCGCTGCGTGCCTTCTCGCCCTCGCCGCCTAGCAAAGCGCCGTGTCCCTTCGCCGCCTACAAAGCGCCGTGTTCCTTCGGCGCCTAGCAAAGCAGCGCGTGCCTTCGCCGCCTAAGAAAGCGCTGCGTGCCTTTTCGCCCTCGCCGCCCAACAAAGCGCCCTGTCCCTTCACCGCCTCCCGAACCGCTTCGTCCCTTCGCCGCCTCGCCGCCTAGCAAAGCGCTGCTTGCCTTCGCCGCCTCACACACCGCTGCGTCCCTTCGCCGCCTCGCCGCTTAGCAAACGCCGTGGGAGCGCCGAAGGCACACGGCGCTTTTGTAGGCGCCGAAGGCACGTGGCGCTTTGCTAAGGCACGAGGCAGCGAAGGCATGCAGCCATTTGATCGTGCTCGACGGGCTAGGGCGCCTTGCTAGGCGGCGAGGCGGCGAAGGCACGCAGCGCTTTGCCAGGCGCCCAGGGATGCAGCGCTCGGCGAGGGCACGCAGTGCTTTGCCAGGCGCCGAAGGCACTCAGCGCTTTGCCAGGCGCCGAAGGCACGCAGCGCTCTAGCAGGCGGCGAGGGCACACAGTGCTTTGCTAGGCGGCGAGCAGACGTGGAGCTTTGCTAGGCAGCGAAGGCTGAGGACGCTTTGCTAGGTGCTTTGCTAGGCGGCGAAGGCACGAAGCGATTTGGGAGGCGGCGAAGGCACACGGTGCTTTGCTAGGCGGCGAGGGCGAGAAGGCACGCAGCGCTTTCTGAGGTGGCCAGGGGGCGAAGGCACGCGCTGCTTTGCTAGGCGCCCAAGGCACGCAGCGCTTCCTTCGTTTGCGAGGCAGCGAAGAGATGGAGCGCTTTGCTTCTTGGCCAGGCAGCGAACAGGCGCCGTGCTTTGCTTTCTGCCACTCAGCGAATACACGCAGCGCTCTGCTTTTTGGCGAGGCAGTGAACAGATGCAGCGTTTAGTTTGCGAGGCGGCCAAGAGACGCGGCGCTTTGCATGCTGGCGAGGCGGCGAGCAGATCGAGTGCTTTGCTTGTTGGCGAGGCAGCGAAGAGATTCAGCAGTCTCCTTGTTTGTGACACAGCGACCATGCCCAGTGCTTGCTCTTTGTGCGAGGCAGCGAAGAGATGCAGCACTTTGCTTGTGCACCAGGTGGCGCAGTGGCATGGCGGATGACTTTTTCGCCTGGAGGCGAAGCGAGGCAGCACTTTGTTAGTTGGCGAGGCAGCGAAGAGACGCAGCAGGCTGCTTGTTTGTGAGACAGCCAACATGCAGAGTGGTTAGCTCTTGTGCGAGGCAGCGAATGAGGGCAGAGCAAATGGCTTTGTGCGTTCGCCGCCTCGCTGCCTAGCAAAGCGTCGTCTGCCTTGGGCGCCTAGCAAAGCTGCGCGTGCCGTCGCCGTCAAGCAAAGCGCCGTGTTCCTTGGGCGCCTAGCAAAGAAGTGCCTGCGTTCGGCGCCTCGCCGCATTGCAGCCTAGCAAAGCGCTGCGTGCCTTCGGCGGCTGGCAAAGCAGTGCGTGCCTTCGCCGCCTCACACACCGCGTTGTGCCTTCGGCGCCTGGCAAAGCAGCGCGTGCCTTCGCCGCCTGGCCTCCTAAGAAAGCGCTGCGTGCCTTCTCGCCCTCGCCGCCTAGCAAAGCGCCGTGTGCCTTCGCCGCCTCGCCGCCTAGCAAAGCTCCGCGTGCCGTCGCCGCCTACAAAGCGCCGTGTTCCTTCGGCGCCTAGCAAAGCAGCGCGTGCCTTCGCCGCCTAAGAAAGCGCTGCGTGCCTTTTCGCCCTCGCCGCCCAACAAAGCGCCCTGTCCCTTCACCGCCTCCCGAACCGCTTCGTCCCTTCGCCGCCTCGCCGCCTAGCAAAGCGCTGCTTGCCTTCGCCGCCTCACACACCGCTGCGTCCCTTCGCCGCCTTGCCGCTTAGCAAACGCCGTGGGAGCGCCGAAGGGACACGGCGCTTTTGTAGGCGCCGAAGGCACGTGGCGCTTTGCTAAGGCACGAGGCAGCGAAGGCACGCAGCCATTTGATCGTGGTGGACGGGCTAGGGCGCCTTGCTAGGCGGCGAGGCGGCGAAGGCACGCAGCGCTTTGCCAGGCGCCCAGGGACGCAGCGCTCGGCGAGGGCACGCAGTGCTTTGCCAGGCGCCGAAGGCACTCAGCGCTTTGCCAGGCGCCGAAGGCACGCAGCGCTCTAGCAGGCGGCGAGGGCACACAGTGCTTTGCTAGGCGGCGAGCGGACGTGGAGCTTTGCTAGGCAGCGAAGGCTGAGGACGCTTTGCTAGGCGCTTTGCTAGGCGGCCAAGGCACGAAGCGATTTGGGAGGCGGCGAAGGCACACGGCGCTTTGCTAGGCGGCGAGGGCGAGAAGGCACGCAGCGCTTTCTGAGGCGGCGAGGCGGCCAAGGCACGCGCTGCGTTGCTAGGCGCCGAAGGCACGCAGCGCTTCCTTCGTTTGCGAGGCAGCGAAGAGATGGAGCGCTTTGCTTCTTGGCCAGGCAGCGAACAGGCGCCGTGCTTTGCTTTCTGCCACTCAGCGAATACACGCAGCGCTCTGCTTTTTGGCGAGGCAGTGAACAGATGCAGCGTTTAGTTTGCGAGGCGGCCAAGAGACGCGGCGCTTTGCATGCTGGCGAGGCGGCGAGCAGATCGAGTGCTTTGCTTGTTGGCGAGGCAGCGAAGAGATTCAGCAGTCTCCTTGTTTGTGACACAGCGACCATGCCCAGTGCTTGCTCTTTGTGCGAGGCAGCGAAGAGATGCAGCACTTTGCTTGTGCACCAGGTGGCGCAGTGGCATGGCGGATGGCTTTTTCGCCTGGAGGCGAAGCGAGGCAGCACTTTGTTAGTTGGCGAGGCAGCGAAGAGACGCAGCAGGCTGCTTGTTTGTGAGACAGCCAACATGCACAGTGGTTAGCTCTTGTGCGAGGCAGCGAATGAGGGCAGAGCAAATGGCTTTGTGCGTTCGCCGCCTCGCTGCCTAGCAAAGCGTCGTCTGCCTTGGGCGCCTAGCAAAACTGCGCGTGCCGTCGCCGTCAAGCAAAGCGCCGTGTTCCTTGGGCGCCTAGCAAAGAAGTGCCTGCGTTCGGCGCCTCGCCGCATTGCAGCCTAGCAAAGCGCTGCGTGCCTTCGGCGCCTGGCAAAGCAGCGCGTGCCTTCGCCGCCTGGCCTCCTAAGAAAGCGCTGCGTGCCTTCTCGCCCTCGCCGCCTAGCAAAGCGCCGTGTCCCTTCGCCGCCTACAAAGCGCCGTGTTCCTTCGGCGCCTAGCAAAGCAGCGCGTGCCTTCGCCGCCTAAGAAAGCGCTGCGTGCCTTTTCGCCCTCGCCGCCCAACAAAGCGCCCTGTCCCTTCACCGCCTCCCGAACCGCTTCGTCCCTTCGCCGCCTCGCCGCCTAGCAAAGCGCTGCTTGCCTTCGCCGCCTCACACACCGCTGCGTCCCTTCGCCGCCTCGCCGCTTAGCAAACGCCGTGGGAGCGCCGAAGGGACACGGCGCTTTTGTAGGCGCCGAAGGCACGTGGCGCTTTGCTAAGCACCGAGGCAGCGAAGGCACGCAGCCATTTGATCGTGCTCGACGGGCTAGGGCGCCTTGCTAGGCGGCGAGGCGGCGAAGGCACGCAGCGCTTTGCCAGGCGCCCAGGGACGCAGCGCTCGGCGAGGGCACGCAGTGCTTTGCCAGGCGCCGAAGGCACTCAGCGCTTTGCCAGGCGCCGAAGGCACGCAGCGCTCTAGCAGGCGGCGAGGGCACACAGTGCTTTGCTAGGCGGCGAGCAGACGTGGAGCTTTGCTAGGCAGCCAAGGCTGAGGACGCTTTGCTAGGCGCTTTGCTAGGCGGCCAAGGCACGAAGCGATTTGGGAGGCGGCGAAGGCACACGGCGCTTTGCTAGGCGGCGAGGGCGAGAAGGCACGCAGCGCTTTCTGAGGTGGCCAGGGGGCGAAGGCACGCGCTGCTTTGCTAGGCGCCGAAGGCACGCAGCGCTTCCTTCGTTTGCGAGGCAGCGAAGAGATGGAGCGCTTTGCTTCTTGGCCAGGCAGCGAACAGGCGCCGTGCTTTGCTTTCTGCCACTCAGCGAATACACGCAGCGCTCTGCTTTTTGGCGAGGCACTGAACAGATCCAGCGTTTAGTTTGCGAGGCGGCCAAGAGACGCGGCGCTTTGCATGCTGGCGAGGCGGCGAGCAGATCGAGTGCTTTGCTTGTTGGCGAGGCAGCAAAGAGATTCAGCAGTCTCCTTGTTTGTGACACAGCGACCATGCACAGTGCTTGCTCTTTGTGCGAGGCAGCGAAGAGATGCAGCACTTTGCTTGTGCACCAGGTGGCGCAGTGGCATGGCGGATGACTTTTTCGCCTGGAGGCGAAGCGAGGCAGCACTTTGTTAGTTGGCGAGGCAGCGAAGAGACGCAGCAGGCTGCTTGTTTGTGAGACAGCCAACATGCACAGTGGTTAGCTATTGTGCGAGGCAGCGAATGAGGGCAGAGCAAATGGCTTTGTGCGTTCGCCGCCTCGCTGCCTAGCAAAGCGTCGTCTGCCTTGGGCGCCTAGCAAAGCTGCGCGTGCCGTCGCCGTCAAGCAAAGCGCCGTGTTCCTTGGGCGCCTAGCAAAGAAGTGCCTGCGTTCGGCGCCTCGCCGCATTGCAGCCTAGCAAAGCGCTGCGTGCCTTCGGCGGCTGGCAAAGCAGTGCGTGCCTTCGCCGCCTCACACACCGCGTTGTGCCTTCGGCGCCTGGCAAAGCAGCGCGTGCCTTCGCCGCCTGGCCTCCTAAGAAAGCGCTGCGTGCCTTCTCGCCCTCGCCGCCTAGCAAAGCGCCCTGTCCCTTCGCCGCCTACAAAGCGCCGTGTTCCTTCGGCGCCTAGCAAAGCAGCGCGTGCCTTCGCCGCCTAAGAAAGCGCTGCGTGCCTTTTCGCCCTCGCCGCCCAACAAAGCGCCCTGTCCCTTCACCGCCTCCCCAACCGCTTCGTCCCTTCGCCGCCTCGCCGCCTAGCAAAGCGCTGCTTGCCTTCGCCGCCTCACACACCGCTGCGTCCCTTCGCCGCCTCGCCGCTTAGCAAACGCCGTGGGAGCGCCGAAGGCACACGGCGCTTTTGTAGGCGCCGAAGGCACGTGGCGCTTTGCTAAGGCACGAGGCAGCGAAGGCACGCAGCCATTTGATCGTGCTCGACGGGCTAGGGCGCCTTGCTAGGCGGCGAGGCGGCGAAGGCACGCAGCGCTTTGCCAGGCGCCCAGGGACGCAGCGCTCGGCGAGGGCACGCAGTGCTTTGCCAGGCGCCGAAGGCACTCAGCGCTTTGCCAGGCGCCGAAGGCACGCAGCGCTCTAGCAGGCGGCGAGGGCACACAGTGCTTTGCTAGGCGGCGAAGGCACGCAGCGCTCTAGCAGGCGGCGAGGGCACACAGTGCTTTGCTAGGCGGCGAGCGGACGTGGAGCTTTGCTAGGCAGCGAAGGCTGAGGACGCTTTGCTAGGCGCTTTGCTAGGCGGCGAAGGCACGAAGCGATTTGGGAGGCGGCGAAGGCACACGGCGCTTTGCTAGGCGGCGAGGGCGAGAAGGCACGCAGTGCTTTCTGAGGTGGCCAGGGGGCGAAGGCACGCGCTGCTTTGCTAGGCGCCGAAGGCACGCAGCGCTTCCTTCGTTTGCGAGGCAGCGAAGAGATGGAGCGCTTTGCTTCTTGGCCAGGCAGCGAACAGGCGCCGTGCTTTGCTTTCTGCCACTCAGCGAATACACGCAGCGCTCTGCTTTTTGGCGAGGCAGTGAACAGATGCAGCGTTTAGTTTGCGAGGCGGCCAAGAGACGCGGCGCTTTGCATGCTGGCGAGGCGGCGAGCAGATCGAGTGCTTTGCTTGTTGGCGAGGCAGCGAAGAGATTCAGCAGTCTCCTTGTTTGTGACACAGCGACCATGCCCAGTGCTTGCTCTTTGTGCGAGGCAGCGAAGAGATGCAGCACTTTGCTTGTGCACCAGGTGGCGCAGTGGCATGGCGGATGACTTTTTCGCCTGGAGGCGAAGCGAGGCAGCACTTTGTTAGTTGGCGAGGCAGCGAAGAGACGCAGCAGGCTGCTTGTTTGTGAGACAGCCAACATGCACAGTGGTTAGCTCTTGTGCGAGGCAGCGAATGAGGGCAGAGCAAATGGCTTTGTGCGTTCGCCGCCTCGCTGCCTAGCAAAGCGTCGTCTGCCTTGGGCGCCTAGCAAAGCTGCGCGTGCCGTCGCCGTCAAGCAAAGCGCCGTGTTCCTTCGGCGCCTAGCAAAGAAGTGCCTGCGTTCGGCGCCTCGCCGCATTGCAGCCTAGCAAAGCGCTGCGTGCCTTCGGCGGCTGGCAAAGCAGTGCGTGCCTTCGCCGCCTCACACACCGCGTTGTGCCTTCGGCGCCTGGCAAAGCAGCGCGTGCCTTCGCCGCCTGGCCTCCTAAGAAAGCGCTGCGTGCCTTCTCGCCCTCTCCGCCTAGCAAAGCGCCGTGTCCCTTCGCCGCCTACAAAGCGCCGTGTTCCTTCGGCGCCTAGCAAAGCAGCGCGTGCCTTCGCCGCCTAAGAAAGCGCTGCGTGCCTTTTCGCCCTCGCCGCCCAACAAAGCGCCCTGTCCCTTCACCGCCTCCCGAACCGCTTCGTCCCTTCGCCGCCTCGCCGCCTAGCAAAGCGCTGCTTGCCTTCGCCGCCTCACACACCGCTGCGTCCCTTCGCCGCCTCGCCGCTTAGCAAACGCCGTGGGAGCGCCGAAGGCACACGGCGCTTTTGTAGGCGCCGAAGGCACGTGGCGCTTTGCTAAGGCACGAGGCAGCGAAGGCACGCAGCCATTTGATCGTGGTGGACGGGCTAGGGCGCCTTGCTAGGCGGCGAGGCAGCGAAGGCACGCAGCGCTTTGCCAGGCGCCCAGGGACGCAGCGCTCGGCGAGGGCACGCAGTGCTTTGCCAGGCGCCGAAGGCACTCAGCGCTTTGCCAGGCGCCGAAGGCACGCAGCGCTCTAGCAGGCGGCGAGGGCACACAGTGCTTTGCTAGGCGGCGAGCGGACGTGCAGCTTTGCTAGGCAGTGAAGGCTGAGGACGCTTTGCTAGGCGCTTTGCTAGGCGGCCAAGGCACGAAGCGATTTGGGAGGCGGCGAAGGCACACGGCGCTTTGCTAGGCGGCGAGGGCGAGAAGGCACGCAGCGCTTTCTGAGGCGGCGAGGCGGCCAAGGCACGCGCTGCGTTGCTAGGCGCCCAAGGCACGCAGCGCTTCCTTCGTTTGCGAGGCAGCGAAGAGATGGAGCGCTTTGCTTCTTGGCCAGGCAGCGAACAGGCGCCGTGCTTTGCTTTCTGCCACTCAGCGAATACACGCAGCGCTCTGCTTTTTGGCGAGGCAGTGAACAGATGCAGCGTTTAGTTTGCGAGGCGGCCAAGAGACGCGGCGCTTTGCATGCTGGCGAGGCGGCGAGCAGATCGAGTGCTTTGCTTGTTGGCGAGGCAGCGAAGAGATTCAGCAGTCTCCTTGTTTGTGACACAGCGACCATGCACAGTGCTTGCTCTTTGTGCGAGGCAGCGAAGAGATGCAGCACTTTGCTTGTGCACCAGGTGGCGCAGTGGCATGGCGGATGACTTTTTCGCCTGGAGGCGAAGCGAGGCAGCACTTTGTTAGTTGGCGAGGCAGCGAAGAGACGCAGCAGGCTGCTTGTTTGTGAGACAGCCAACATGCACAGTGGTTAGCTATTGTGCGAGGCAGCGAATGAGGGCAGAGCAAATGGCTTTGTGCGTTCGCCGCCTCGCTGCCTAGCAAAGCGTCGTCTGCCTTGGGCGCCTAGCAAAGCTGCGCGTGCCGTCGCCGTCAAGCAAAGCGCCGTGTTCCTTCGGCGCCTAGCAAAGAAGTGCCTGCGTTCGGCGCCTCGCCGCATTGCAGCCTAGCAAAGCGCTGCGTGCCTTCGGCGGCTGGCAAAGCAGTGCGTGCCTTCGCCGCCTCACACACCGCGTTGTGCCTTCGGCGCCTGGCAAAGCAGCGCGTGCCTTCGCCGCCTGGCCTCCTAAGAAAGCGCTGCGTGCCTTCTCGCCCTCGCCGCCTAGCAAAGCGCCCTGTCCCTTCGCCGCCTACAAAGCGCCGTGTTCCTTCGGCGCCTAGCAAAGCAGCGCGTGCCTTCGCCGCCTAAGAAAGCGCTGCGTGCCTTTTCGCCCTCGCCGCCCAACAAAGCGCCCTGTCCCTTCACCGCCTCCCCAACCGCTTCGTCCCTTCGCCGCCTCGCCGCCTAGCAAAGCGCTGCTTGCCTTCGCCGCCTCACACACCGCTGCGTCCCTTCGCCGCCTCGCCGCTTAGCAAACGCCGTGGGAGCGCCGAAGGCACACGGCGCTTTTGTAGGCGCCGAAGGCACGTGGCGCTTTGCTAAGGCACGAGGCAGCGAAGGCACGCAGCCATTTGATCGTGCTCGACGGGCTAGGGCGCCTTGCTAGGCGGCGAGGCGGCGAAGGCACGCAGCGCTTTGCCAGGCGCCCAGGGACGCAGCGCTCGGCGAGGGCACGCAGTGCTTTGCCAGGCGCCGAAGGCACTCAGCGCTTTGCCAGGCGCCGAAGGCACGCAGCGCTCTAGCAGGCGGCGAGGGCACACAGTGCTTTGCTAGGCGGCGAAGGCACGCAGCGCTCTAGCAGGCGGCGAGGGCACACAGTGCTTTGCTAGGCGGCGAGCGGACGTGGAGCTTTGCTAGGCAGCGAAGGCTGAGGACGCTTTGCTAGGCGCTTTGCTAGGCGGCGAAGGCACGAAGCGATTTGGGAGGCGGCGAAGGCACACGGCGCTTTGCTAGGCGGCGAGGGCGAGAAGGCACGCAGTGCTTTCTGAGGTGGCCAGGGGGCGAAGGCACGCGCTGCTTTGCTAGGCGCCGAAGGCACGCAGCGCTTCCTTCGTTTGCGAGGCAGCGAAGAGATGGAGCGCTTTGCTTCTTGGCCAGGCAGCGAACAGGCGCCGTGCTTTGCTTTCTGCCACTCAGCGAATACACGCAGCGCTCTGCTTTTTGGCGAGGCAGTGAACAGATGCAGCGTTTAGTTTGCGAGGCGGCCAAGAGACGCGGCGCTTTGCATGCTGGCGAGGCGGCGAGCAGATCGAGTGCTTTGCTTGTTGGCGAGGCAGCGAAGAGATTCAGCAGTCTCCTTGTTTGTGACACAGCGACCATGCACAGTGCTTGCTCTTTGTGCGAGGCAGCGAAGAGATGCAGCACTTTGCTTGTGCACCAGGTGGCGCAGTGGCATGGCGGATGACTTTTTCGCCTGGAGGCGAAGCGAGGCAGCACTTTGTTAGTTGGCGAGGCAGCGAAGAGACGCAGCAGGCTGCTTGTTTGTGAGACAGCCAACATGCACAGTGGTTAGCTCTTGTGCGAGGCAGCGAATGAGGGCAGAGCAAATGGCTTTGTGCGTTCGCCGCCTCGCTGCCTAGCAAAGCGTCGTCTGCCTTGGGCGCCTAGCAAAGCTGCGCGTGCCGTCGCCGTCAAGCAAAGCGCCGTGTTCCTTCGGCGCCTAGCAAAGAAGTGCCTGCGTTCGGCGCCTCGCCGCATTGCAGCCTAGCAAAGCGCTGCGTGCCTTCGGCGGCTGGCAAAGCAGTGCGTGCCTTCGCCGCCTCACACACCGCGTTGTGCCTTCGGCGCCTGGCAAAGCAGCGCGTGCCTTCGCCGCCTGGCCTCCTAAGAAAGCGCTGCGTGCCTTCTCGCCCTCTCCGCCTAGCAAAGCGCCGTGTCCCTTCGCCGCCTACAAAGCGCCGTGTTCCTTCGGCGCCTAGCAAAGCAGCGCGTGCCTTCGCCGCCTAAGAAAGCGCTGCGTGCCTTTTCGCCCTCGCCGCCCAACAAAGCGCCCTGTCCCTTCACCGCCTCCCCAACCGCTTCGTCCCTTCGCCGCCTCGCCGCCTAGCAAAGCGCTGCTTGCCTTCGCCGCCTCACACACCGCTGCGTCCCTTCGCCGCCTCGCCGCTTAGCAAACGCCGTGGGAGCGCCGAAGGCACACGGCGCTTTTGTAGGCGCCGAAGGCACGTGGCGCTTTGCTAAGGCACGAGGCAGCGAAGGCACGCAGCCATTTGATCGTGGTGGACGGGCTAGGGCGCCTTGCTAGGCGGCGAGGCAGCGAAGGCACGCAGCGCTTTGCCAGGCGCCCAGGGACGCAGCGCTCGGCGAGGGCACGCAGTGCTTTGCCAGGCGCCGAAGGCACTCAGCGCTTTGCCAGGCGCCGAAGGCACGCAGCGCTCTAGCAGGCGGCGAGGGCACACAGTGCTTTGCTAGGCGGCGAGCGGACGTGCAGCTTTGCTAGGCAGTGAAGGCTGAGGACGCTTTGCTAGGCGCTTTGCTAGGCGGCCAAGGCACGAAGCGATTTGGGAGGCGGCGAAGGCACACGGCGCTTTGCTAGGCGGCGAGGGCGAGAAGGCACGCAGCGCTTTCTGAGGCGGCGAGGCGGCCAAGGCACGCGCTGCGTTGCTAGGCGCCCAAGGCACGCAGCGCTTCCTTCGTTTGCGAGGCAGCGAAGAGATGGAGCGCTTTGCTTCTTGGCCAGGCAGCGAACAGGCGCCGTGCTTTGCTTTCTGCCACTCAGCGAATACACGCAGCGCTCTGCTTTTTGGCGAGGCAGTGAACAGATGCAGCGTTTAGTTTGCGAGGCGGCCAAGAGACGCGGCGCTTTGCATGCTGGCGAGGCGGCGAGCAGATCGAGTGCTTTGCTTGTTGGCGAGGCAGCGAAGAGATTCAGCAGTCTCCTTGTTTGTGACACAGCGACCATGCACAGTGCTTGCTCTTTGTGCGAGGCAGCGAAGAGATGCAGCACTTTGCTTGTGCACCAGGTGGCGCAGTGGCATGGCGGATGACTTTTTCGCCTGGAGGCGAAGCGAGGCAGCACTTTGTTAGTTGGCGAGGCAGCGAAGAGACGCAGCAGGCTGCTTGTTTGTGAGACAGCCAACATGCACAGTGGTTAGCTATTGTGCGAGGCAGCGAATGAGGGCAGAGCAAATGGCTTTGTGCGTTCGCCGCCTCGCTGCCTAGCAAAGCGTCGTCTGCCTTGGGCGCCTAGCAAAGCTGCGCGTGCCGTCGCCGTCAAGCAAAGCACCGTGTTCCTTGGGCGCCTAGCAAAGAAGTGCCTGCGTTCGGCGCCTCGCCGCATTGCAGCCTAGCAAAGCGCTGCGTGCCTTCGGCGGCTGGCAAAGCAGTGCGTGCCTTCGCCGCCTCACACACCGCGTTGTGCCTTCGGCGCCTGGCAAAGCAGCGCGTGCCTTCGCCGCCTGGCCTCCTAAGAAAGCGCTGCGTGCCTTCTCGCCCTCGCCGCCTAGCAAAGCGCCGTGTCCCTTCGCCGCCTACAAAGCGCCGTGTTCCTTCGGCGCCTAGCAAAGCAGCGCGTGCCTTCGCCGCCTAAGAAAGCGCTGCGTGCCTTTTCGCCCTCGCCGCCCAACAAAGCGCCCTGTCCCTTCACCGCCTCCCCAACCGCTTCGTCCCTTCGCCGCCTCGCCGCCTAGCAAAGCGCTGCTTGCCTTCGCCGCCTCACACACCGCTGCGTCCCTTCGCCGCCTCGCCGCTTAGCAAACGCCGTGGGAGCGCCGAAGGCACACGGCGCTTTTGTAGGCGCCGAAGGCACGTGGCGCTTTGCTAAGGCACGAGGCAGCGAAGGCACGCAGCCATTTGATCGTGCTCGACGGGCTAGGGCGCCTTGCTAGGCGGCGAGGCGGCGAAGGCACGCAGCGCTTTGCCAGGCGCCCAGGGACGCAGCGCTCGGCGAGGGCACGCAGTGCTTTGCCAGGCGCCGAAGGCACTCAGCGCTTTGCCAGGCGCCGAAGGCACGCAGCGCTCTAGCAGGCGGCGAGGGCACACAGTGCTTTGCTAGGCGGCGAAGGCACGCAGCGCTCTAGCAGGCGGCGAGGGCACACAGTGCTTTGCTAGGCGGCGAGCGGACGTGGAGCTTTGCTAGGCAGCGAAGGCTGAGGACGCTTTGCTAGGCGCTTTGCTAGGCGGCGAAGGCACGAAGCGATTTGGGAGGCGGCGAAGGCACACGGCGCTTTGCTAGGCGGCGAGGGCGAGAAGGCACGCAGTGCTTTCTGAGGTGGCCAGGGGGCGAAGGCACGCGCTGCTTTGCTAGGCGCCGAAGGCACGCAGCGCTTCCTTCGTTTGCGAGGCAGCGAAGAGATGGAGCGCTTTGCTTCTTGGCCAGGCAGCGAACAGGCGCCGTGCTTTGCTTTCTGCCACTCAGCGAATACACGCAGCGCTCTGCTTTTTGGCGAGGCAGTGAACAGATGCAGCGTTTAGTTTGCGAGGCGGCCAAGAGACGCGGCGCTTTGCATGCTGGCGAGGCGGCGAGCAGATCGAGTGCTTTGCTTGTTGGCGAGGCAGCGAAGAGATTCAGCAGTCTCCTTGTTTGTGACACAGCGACCATGCACAGTGCTTGCTCTTTGTGCGAGGCAGCGAAGAGATGCAGCACTTTGCTTGTGCACCAGGTGGCGCAGTGGCATGGCGGATGACTTTTTCGCCTGGAGGCGAAGCGAGGCAGCACTTTGTTAGTTGGCGAGGCAGCGAAGAGACGCAGCAGGCTGCTTGTTTGTGAGACAGCCAACATGCACAGTGGTTAGCTATTGTGCGAGGCAGCGAATGAGGGCAGAGCAAATGGCTTTGTGCGTTCGCCGCCTCGCTGCCTAGCAAAGCGTCGTCTGCCTTGGGCGCCTAGCAAAGCTGCGCGTGCCGTCGCCGTCAAGCAAAGCACCGTGTTCCTTGGGCGCCTAGCAAAGAAGTGCCTGCGTTCGGCGCCTCGCCGCATTGCAGCCTAGCAAAGCGCTGCGTGCCTTCGGCGGCTGGCAAAGCAGTGCGTGCCTTCGCCGCCTCACACACCGCGTTGTGCCTTCGGCGCCTGGCAAAGCAGCGCGTGCCTTCGCCGCCTGGCCTCCTAAGAAAGCGCTGCGTGCCTTCTCGCCCTCGCCGCCTAGCAAAGCGCCGTGTCCCTTCGCCGCCTACAAAGCGCCGTGTTCCTTCGGCGCCTAGCAAAGCAGCGCGTGCCTTCGCCGCCTAAGAAAGCGCTGCGTGCCTTTTCGCCCTCGCCGCCCAACAAAGCGCCCTGTCCCTTCACCGCCTCCCCAACCGCTTCGTCCCTTCGCCGCCTCGCCGCCTAGCAAAGCGCTGCTTGCCTTCGCCGCCTCACACACCGCTGCGTCCCTTCGCCGCCTCGCCGCTTAGCAAACGCCGTGGGAGCGCCGAAGGCACACGGCGCTTTTGTAGGCGCCGAAGGCACGTGGCGCTTTGCTAAGGCACGAGGCAGCGAAGGCACGCAGCCATTTGATCGTGCTCGACGGGCTAGGGCGCCTTGCTAGGCGGCGAGGCGGCGAAGGCACGCAGCGCTTTGCCAGGCGCCCAGGGACGCAGCGCTCGGCGAGGGCACGCAGTGCTTTGCCAGGCGCCGAAGGCACTCAGCGCTTTGCCAGGCGCCGAAGGCACGCAGCGCTCTAGCAGGCGGCGAGGGCACACAGTGCTTTGCTAGGCGGCGAAGGCACGCAGCGCTCTAGCAGGCGGCGAGGGCACACAGTGCTTTGCTAGGCGGCGAGCGGACGTGGAGCTTTGCTAGGCAGCGAAGGCTGAGGACGCTTTGCTAGGCGCTTTGCTAGGCGGCGAAGGCACGAAGCGATTTGGGAGGCGGCGAAGGCACACGGCGCTTTGCTAGGCGGCGAGGGCGAGAAGGCACGCAGTGCTTTCTGAGGTGGCCAGGGGGCGAAGGCACGCGCTGCTTTGCTAGGCGCCGAAGGCACGCAGCGCTTCCTTCGTTTGCGAGGCAGCGAAGAGATGGAGCGCTTTGCTTCTTGGCCAGGCAGCGAACAGGCGCCGTGCTTTGCTTTCTGCCACTCAGCGAATACACGCAGCGCTCTGCTTTTTGGCGAGGCAGTGAACAGATGCAGCGTTTAGTTTGCGAGGCGGCCAAGAGACGCGGCGCTTTGCATGCTGGCGAGGCGGCGAGCAGATCGAGTGCTTTGCTTGTTGGCGAGGCAGCGAAGAGATTCAGCAGTCTCCTTGTTTGTGACACAGCGACCATGCCCAGTGCTTGCTCTTTGTGCGAGGCAGCGAAGAGATGCAGCACTTTGCTTGTGCACCAGGTGGCGCAGTGGCATGGCGGATGACTTTTTCGCCTGGAGGCGAAGCGAGGCAGCACTTTGTTAGTTGGCGAGGCAGCGAAGAGACGCAGCAGGCTGCTTGTTTGTGAGACAGCCAACATGCACAGTGGTTAGCTCTTGTGCGAGGCAGCGAATGAGGGCAGAGCAAATGGCTTTGTGCGTTCGCCGCCTCGCTGCCTAGCAAAGCGTCGTCTGCCTTGGGCGCCTAGCAAAGCTGCGCGTGCCGTCGCCGTCAAGCAAAGCGCCGTGTTCCTTCGGCGCCTAGCAAAGAAGTGCCTGCGTTCGGCGCCTCGCCGCATTGCAGCCTAGCAAAGCGCTGCGTGCCTTCGGCGGCTGGCAAAGCAGTGCGTGCCTTCGCCGCCTCACACACCGCGTTGTGCCTTCGGCGCCTGGCAAAGCAGCGCGTGCCTTCGCCGCCTGGCCTCCTAAGAAAGCGCTGCGTGCCTTCTCGCCCTCTCCGCCTAGCAAAGCGCCGTGTCCCTTCGCCGCCTACAAAGCGCCGTGTTCCTTCGGCGCCTAGCAAAGCAGCGCGTGCCTTCGCCGCCTAAGAAAGCGCTGCGTGCCTTTTCGCCCTCGCCGCCCAACAAAGCGCCCTGTCCCTTCACCGCCTCCCGAACCGCTTCGTCCCTTCGCCGCCTCGCCGCCTAGCAAAGCGCTGCTTGCCTTCGCCGCCTCACACACCGCTGCGTCCCTTCGCCGCCTCGCCGCTTAGCAAACGCCGTGGGAGCGCCGAAGGCACACGGCGCTTTTGTAGGCGCCGAAGGCACGTGGCGCTTTGCTAAGGCACGAGGCAGCGAAGGCACGCAGCCATTTGATCGTGGTGGACGGGCTAGGGCGCCTTGCTAGGCGGCGAGGCAGCGAAGGCACGCAGCGCTTTGCCAGGCGCCCAGGGACGCAGCGCTCGGCGAGGGCACGCAGTGCTTTGCCAGGCGCCGAAGGCACTCAGCGCTTTGCCAGGCGCCGAAGGCACGCAGCGCTCTAGCAGGCGGCGAGGGCACACAGTGCTTTGCTAGGCGGCGAGCGGACGTGCAGCTTTGCTAGGCAGTGAAGGCTGAGGACGCTTTGCTAGGCGCTTTGCTAGGCGGCCAAGGCACGAAGCGATTTGGGAGGCGGCGAAGGCACACGGCGCTTTGCTAGGCGGCGAGGGCGAGAAGGCACGCAGCGCTTTCTGAGGCGGCGAGGCGGCCAAGGCACGCGCTGCGTTGCTAGGCGCCCAAGGCACGCAGCGCTTCCTTCGTTTGCGAGGCAGCGAAGAGATGGAGCGCTTTGCTTCTTGGCCAGGCAGCGAACAGGCGCCGTGCTTTGCTTTCTGCCACTCAGCGAATACACGCAGCGCTCTGCTTTTTGGCGAGGCAGTGAACAGATGCAGCGTTTAGTTTGCGAGGCGGCCAAGAGACGCGGCGCTTTGCATGCTGGCGAGGCGGCGAGCAGATCGAGTGCTTTGCTTGTTGGCGAGGCAGCGAAGAGATTCAGCAGTCTCCTTGTTTGTGACACAGCGACCATGCACAGTGCTTGCTCTTTGTGCGAGGCAGCGAAGAGATGCAGCACTTTGCTTGTGCACCAGGTGGCGCAGTGGCATGGCGGATGACTTTTTCGCCTGGAGGCGAAGCGAGGCAGCACTTTGTTAGTTGGCGAGGCAGCGAAGAGACGCAGCAGGCTGCTTGTTTGTGAGACAGCCAACATGCACAGTGGTTAGCTATTGTGCGAGGCAGCGAATGAGGGCAGAGCAAATGGCTTTGTGCGTTCGCCGCCTCGCTGCCTAGCAAAGCGTCGTCTGCCTTGGGCGCCTAGCAAAGCTGCGCGTGCCGTCGCCGTCAAGCAAAGCACCGTGTTCCTTGGGCGCCTAGCAAAGAAGTGCCTGCGTTCGGCGCCTCGCCGCATTGCAGCCTAGCAAAGCGCTGCGTGCCTTCGGCGGCTGGCAAAGCAGTGCGTGCCTTCGCCGCCTCACACACCGCGTTGTGCCTTCGGCGCCTGGCAAAGCAGCGCGTGCCTTCGCCGCCTGGCCTCCTAAGAAAGCGCTGCGTGCCTTCTCGCCCTCGCCGCCTAGCAAAGCGCCGTGTCCCTTCGCCGCCTACAAAGCGCCGTGTTCCTTCGGCGCCTAGCAAAGCAGCACGTGCCTTCGCCGCCTAAGAAAGCGCTGCGTGCCTTTTCGCCCTCGCCGCCCAACAAATCGCCCTGTCCCTTCACCGCCTCCCCAACCGCTTCGTCCCTTCGCCGCCTCGCCGCCTAGCAAAGCGCTGCTTGCCTTCGCCGCCTCACACACCGCTGCGTCCCTTCGCCGCCTCGCCGCTTAGCAAACGCCGTGGGAGCGCCGAAGGCACACGGCGCTTTTGTAGGCGCCGAAGGCACGTGGCGCTTTGCTAAGGCACGAGGCAGCGAAGGCACGCAGCCATTTGATCGTGCTCGACGGGCTAGGGCGCCTTGCTAGGCAGCGAGGCGGCGAAGGCACGCAGCGCTTTGCCAGGCGCCCAGGGACGCAGCGCTCGGCGAGGGCACGCAGTGCTTTGCCAGGCGCCGAAGGCACTCAGCGCTTTGCCAGGCGCCGAAGGCACGCAGCGCTCTAGCAGGCGGCGAGGGCACACAGTGCTTTGCTAGGCGGCGAGCGGACGTGGAGCTTTGCTAGGCAGCGAAGGCTGAGGACGCTTTGCTAGGCGCTTTGCTAGGCGGCGAAGGCACGAAGCGATTTGGGAGGCGGCGAAGGCACACGGCGCTTTGCTAGGCGGCGAGGGCGAGAAGGCACGCAGCGCTTTCTGAGGCGGCGAGGCGGCCAAGGCACGCGCTGCTTTGCTAGGCGCCGAAGGCACGCAGCTCTTCCTTCGTTTGCGAGGCAGCGAAGAGATGGAGCGCTTTGCTTCTTGGCCAGGCAGCGAACAGGCGCCGTGCTTTGCTTTCTGCCACTCAGCGAATAGACGCAGCGCTCTGCTTTTTGGCGAGGCAGTGAACAGATGCAGCGTTTAGTTTGCGAGGCGGCCAAGAGACGCGGCGCTTTGCATGCTGGCGAGGCGGCGAGCAGATCGAGTGCTTTGCTTGTTGGCGAGGCAGCGAAGAGATGCAGCGGTTTGCTTGTTGGCGAGGCAGCGAAGAGATTCAGCAGTCTCCTTGTTTGTGACACAGCGACCATGCCCAGTGCTTGCTCTTTGTGCGAGGCAGCGAAGAGATGCAGCACTTTGCTTGTGCACCAGGTGGCGCAGTGGCATGGCGGATGACTTTTTCGCCTGGAGGCGAAGCGAGGCAGCACTTTGTTAGTTGGCGAGGCAGCGAAGAGACGCAGCAGGCTGCTTGTTTGTGAGACAGCCAACATGCACAGTGGTTAGCTCTTGTGCGAGGCAGCGAATGAGGGCAGAGCAAATGGCTTTGTGCGTTCGCCGCCTCGCTGCCTAGCAAAGCGTCGTCTGCCTTGGGCGCCTAGCAAAGCTGCGCGTGCCGTCGCCGTCAAGCAAAGCGCCGTGTTCCTTGGGCGCCTAGCAAAGAAGTGCCTGCGTTCGGCGCCTCGCCGCATTGCAGCCTAGCAAAGCGCTGCGTGCCTTCGGCGGCTGGCAAAGCAGTGCGTGCCTTCGCCGCCTCACACACCGCGTTGTGCCTTCGGCGCCTGGCAAAGCAGCGCGTGCCTTCGCCGCCTGGCCTCCTAAGAAAGCGCTGCGTGCCTTCTCGCCCTCGCCGCCTAGCAAAGCGCCCTGTCCCTTCGCCGCCTACAAAGCGCCGTGTTCCTTCGGCGCCTAGCAAAGCAGCGCGTGCCTTCGCCGCCTAAGAAAGCGCTGCGTGCCTTTTCGCCCTCGCCGCCCAGCAAAGCGCCCTGTCCCTTCACCGCCTCCCGAACCGCTTCGTCCCTTCGCCGCCTCGCCGCCTAGCAAAGCGCTGCTTGCCTTCGCCGCCTCACACACCGCTGCGTCCCTTCGCCGCCTCGCCGCTTAGCAAACGCCGTGGGAGCGCCGAAGGCACACGGCGCTTTTGTAGGCGCCGAAGGCACGTGGCGCTTTGCTAAGGCACGAGGCAGCGAAGGCACGCAGCCATTTGATCGTGCTCGACGGGCTAGGGCGCCTTGCTAGGCGGCGAGGCGGCGAAGGCACGCAGCGCTTTGCCAGGCGCCCAGGGACGCAGCGCTCGGCGAGGGCACGCAGTGCTTTGCCAGGCGCCGAAGGCACTCAGCGCTTTGCCAGGCGCCGAAGGCACGCAGCGCTCTAGCAGGCGGCGAGGGCACACAGTGCTTTGCTAGGCGGCGAGCGGACGTGGAGCTTTGCTAGGCAGCGAAGGCTGAGGACGCTTTGCTAGGCGCTTTGCTAGGCGGCGAAGGCACGAAGCGATTTGGGAGGCGGCGAAGGCACACGGCGCTTTGCTAGGCGGCGAGGGCGAGAAGGCACGCAGCGCTTTCTGAGGCGGCGAGGCGGCCAAGGCACGCGCTGCTTTGCTAGGCGCCGAAGGCACGCAGCTCTTCCTTCGTTTGCGAGGCAGCGAAGAGATGGAGCGCTTTGCTTCTTGGCCAGGCAGCGAACAGGCGCCGTGCTTTGCTTTCTGCCACTCAGCGAATAGACGCAGCGCTCTGCTTTTTGGCGAGGCAGTGAACAGATGCAGCGTTTAGTTTGCGAGGCGGCCAAGAGACGCGGCGCTTTGCATGCTGGCGAGGCGGCGAGCAGATCGAGTGCTTTGCTTGTTGGCGAGGCAGCGAAGAGATGCAGCGGTTTGCTTGTTGGCGAGGCAGCGAAGAGATTCAGCAGTCTCCTTGTTTGTGACACAGCGACCATGCCCAGTGCTTGCTCTTTGTGCGAGGCAGCGAAGAGATGCAGCACTTTGCTTGTGCACCAGGTGGCGCAGTGGCATGGCGGATGACTTTTTCGCCTGGAGGCGAAGCGAGGCAGCACTTTGTTAGTTGGCGAGGCAGCGAAGAGACGCAGCAGGCTGCTTGTTTGTGAGACAGCCAACATGCACAGTGGTTAGCTCTTGTGCGAGGCAGCGAATGAGGGCAGAGCAAATGGCTTTGTGCGTTCGCCGCCTCGCTGCCTAGCAAAGCGTCGTCTGCCTTGGGCGCCTAGCAAAGCTGCGCGTGCCGTCGCCGTCAAGCAAAGCGCCGTGTTCCTTGGGCGCCTAGCAAAGAAGTGCCTGCGTTCGGCGCCTCGCCGCATTGCAGCCTAGCAAAGCGCTGCGTGCCTTCGGCGGCTGGCAAAGCAGTGCGTGCCTTCGCCGCCTCACACACCGCGTTGTGCCTTCGGCGCCTGGCAAAGCAGCGCGTGCCTTCGCCGCCTGGCCTCCTAAGAAAGCGCTGCGTGCCTTCTCGCCCTCGCCGCCTAGCAAAGCGCCCTGTCCCTTCGCCGCCTACAAAGCGCCGTGTTCCTTCGGCGCCTAGCAAAGCAGCGCGTGCCTTCGCCGCCTAAGAAAGCGCTGCGTGCCTTTTCGCCCTCGCCGCCCAGCAAAGCGCCCTGTCCCTTCACCGCCTCCCGAACCGCTTCGTCCCTTCGCCGCCTCGCCGCCTAGCAAAGCGCTGCTTGCCTTCGCCGCCTCACACACCGCTGCGTCCCTTCGCCGCCTCGCCGCTTAGCAAACGCCGTGGGAGCGCCGAAGGCACACGGCGCTTTTGTAGGCGCCGAAGGCACGTGGCGCTTTGCTAAGGCACGAGGCAGCGAAGGCACGCAGCCATTTGATCGTGCTCGACGGGCTAGGGCGCCTTGCTAGGCGGCGAGGCGGCGAAGGCACGCAGCGCTTTGCCAGGCGCCCAGGGACGCAGCGCTCGGCGAGGGCACGCAGTGCTTTGCCAGGCGCCGAAGGCACTCAGCGCTTTGCCAGGCGCCGAAGGCACGCAGCGCTCTAGCAGGCGGCGAGGGCACACAGTGCTTTGCTAGGCGGCGAGCGGACGTGGAGCTTTGCTAGGCAGCGAAGGCTGAGGACGCTTTGCTAGGCGCTTTGCTAGGCGGCGAAGGCACGAAGCGATTTGGGAGGCGGCGAAGGCACACGGCGCTTTGCTAGGCGGCGAGGGCGAGAAGGCACGCAGCGCTTTCTGAGGCGGCGAGGCGGCCAAGGCACGCGCTGCTTTGCTAGGCGCCGAAGGCACGCAGCTCTTCCTTCGTTTGCGAGGCAGCGAAGAGATGGAGCGCTTTGCTTCTTGGCCAGGCAGCGAACAGGCGCCGTGCTTTGCTTTCTGCCACTCAGCGAATAGACGCAGCGCTCTGCTTTTTGGCGAGGCAGTGAACAGATGCAGCGTTTAGTTTGCGAGGCGGCCAAGAGACGCGGCGCTTTGCATGCTGGCGAGGCGGCGAGCAGATCGAGTGCTTTGCTTGTTGGCGAGGCAGCGAAGAGATGCAGCGGTTTGCTTGTTGGCGAGGCAGCGAAGAGATTCAGCAGTCTCCTTGTTTGTGACACAGCGACCATGCCCAGTGCTTGCTCTTTGTGCGAGGCAGCGAAGAGATGCAGCACTTTGCTTGTGCACCAGGTGGCGCAGTGGCATGGCGGATGACTTTTTCGCCTGGAGGCGAAGCGAGGCAGCACTTTGTTAGTTGGCGAGGCAGCGAAGAGACGCAGCAGGCTGCTTGTTTGTGAGACAGCCAACATGCACAGTGGTTAGCTCTTGTGCGAGGCAGCGAATGAGGGCAGAGCAAATGGCTTTGTGCGTTCGCCGCCTCGCTGCCTAGCAAAGCGTCGTCTGCCTTGGGCGCCTAGCAAAGCTGCGCGTGCCGTCGCCGTCAAGCAAAGCGCCGTGTTCCTTGGGCGCCTAGCAAAGAAGTGCCTGCGTTCGGCGCCTCGCCGCATTGCAGCCTAGCAAAGCGCTGCGTGCCTTCGGCGGCTGGCAAAGCAGTGCGTGCCTTCGCCGCCTCACACACCGCGTTGTGCCTTCGGCGCCTGGCAAAGCAGCGCGTGCCTTCGCCGCCTGGCCTCCTAAGAAAGCGCTGCGTGCCTTCTCGCCCTCGCCGCCTAGCAAAGCGCCCTGTCCCTTCGCCGCCTACAAAGCGCCGTGTTCCTTCGGCGCCTAGCAAAGCAGCGCGTGCCTTCGCCGCCTAAGAAAGCGCTGCGTGCCTTTTCGCCCTCGCCGCCCAGCAAAGCGCCCTGTCCCTTCACCGCCTCCCGAACCGCTTCGTCCCTTCGCCGCCTCGCCGCCTAGCAAAGCGCTGCTTGCCTTCGCCGCCTCACACACCGCTGCGTCCCTTCGCCGCCTCGCCGCTTAGCAAACGCCGTGGGAGCGCCGAAGGCACACGGCGCTTTTGTAGGCGCCGAAGGCACGTGGCGCTTTGCTAAGGCACGAGGCAGCGAAGGCACGCAGCCATTTGATCGTGCTCGACGGGCTAGGGCGCCTTGCTAGGCGGCGAGGCGGCGAAGGCACGCAGCGCTTTGCCAGGCGCCCAGGGACGCAGCGCTCGGCGAGGGCACGCAGTGCTTTGCCAGGCGCCGAAGGCACTCAGCGCTTTGCCAGGCGCCGAAGGCACGCAGCGCTCTAGCAGGCGGCGAGGGCACACAGTGCTTTGCTAGGCGGCGAGCGGACGTGGAGCTTTGCTAGGCAGCGAAGGCTGAGGACGCTTTGCTAGGCGCTTTGCTAGGCGGCGAAGGCACGAAGCGATTTGGGAGGCGGCGAAGGCACACGGCGCTTTGCTAGGCGGCGAGGGCGAGAAGGCACGCAGCGCTTTCTGAGGCGGCGAGGCGGCCAAGGCACGCGCTGCTTTGCTAGGCGCCGAAGGCACGCAGCTCTTCCTTCGTTTGCGAGGCAGCGAAGAGATGGAGCGCTTTGCTTCTTGGCCAGGCAGCGAACAGGCGCCGTGCTTTGCTTTCTGCCACTCAGCGAATAGACGCAGCGCTCTGCTTTTTGGCGAGGCAGTGAACAGATGCAGCGTTTAGTTTGCGAGGCGGCCAAGAGACGCGGCGCTTTGCATGCTGGCGAGGCGGCGAGCAGATCGAGTGCTTTGCTTGTTGGCGAGGCAGCGAAGAGATGCAGCGGTTTGCTTGTTGGCGAGGCAGCGAAGAGATTCAGCAGTCTCCTTGTTTGTGACACAGCGACCATGCCCAGTGCTTGCTCTTTGTGCGAGGCAGCGAAGAGATGCAGCACTTTGCTTGTGCACCAGGTGGCGCAGTGGCATGGCGGATGACTTTTTCGCCTGGAGGCGAAGCGAGGCAGCACTTTGTTAGTTGGCGAGGCAGCGAAGAGACGCAGCAGGCTGCTTGTTTGTGAGACAGCCAACATGCACAGTGGTTAGCTCTTGTGCGAGGCAGCGAATGAGGGCAGAGCAAATGGCTTTGTGCGTTCGCCGCCTCGCTGCCTAGCAAAGCGTCGTCTGCCTTGGGCGCCTAGCAAAGCTGCGCGTGCCGTCGCCGTCAAGCAAAGCGCCGTGTTCCTTGGGCGCCTAGCAAAGAAGTGCCTGCGTTCGGCGCCTCGCCGCATTGCAGCCTAGCAAAGCGCTGCGTGCCTTCGGCGGCTGGCAAAGCAGTGCGTGCCTTCGCCGCCTCACACACCGCGTTGTGCCTTCGGCGCCTGGCAAAGCAGCGCGTGCCTTCGCCGCCTGGCCTCCTAAGAAAGCGCTGCGTGCCTTCTCGCCCTCGCCGCCTAGCAAAGCGCCCTGTCCCTTCGCCGCCTACAAAGCGCCGTGTTCCTTCGGCGCCTAGCAAAGCAGCGCGTGCCTTCGCCGCCTAAGAAAGCGCTGCGTGCCTTTTCGCCCTCGCCGCCCAGCAAAGCGCCCTGTCCCTTCACCGCCTCCCGAACCGCTTCGTCCCTTCGCCGCCTCGCCGCCTAGCAAAGCGCTGCTTGCCTTCGCCGCCTCACACACCGCTGCGTCCCTTCGCCGCCTCGCCGCTTAGCAAACGCCGTGGGAGCGCCGAAGGCACACGGCGCTTTTGTAGGCGCCGAAGGCACGTGGCGCTTTGCTAAGGCACGAGGCAGCGAAGGCACGCAGCCATTTGATCGTGCTCGACGGGCTAGGGCGCCTTGCTAGGCGGCGAGGCGGCGAAGGCACGCAGCGCTTTGCCAGGCGCCCAGGGACGCAGCGCTCGGCGAGGGCACGCAGTGCTTTGCCAGGCGCCGAAGGCACTCAGCGCTTTGCCAGGCGCCGAAGGCACGCAGCGCTCTAGCAGGCGGCGAGGGCACACAGTGCTTTGCTAGGCGGCGAGCGGACGTGGAGCTTTGCTAGGCAGCGAAGGCTGAGGACGCTTTGCTAGGCGCTTTGCTAGGCGGCGAAGGCACGAAGCGATTTGGGAGGCGGCGAAGGCACACGGCGCTTTGCTAGGCGGCGAGGGCGAGAAGGCACGCAGCGCTTTCTGAGGCGGCGAGGCGGCCAAGGCACGCGCTGCTTTGCTAGGCGCCGAAGGCACGCAGCTCTTCCTTCGTTTGCGAGGCAGCGAAGAGATGGAGCGCTTTGCTTCTTGGCCAGGCAGCGAACAGGCGCCGTGCTTTGCTTTCTGCCACTCAGCGAATAGACGCAGCGCTCTGCTTTTTGGCGAGGCAGTGAACAGATGCAGCGTTTAGTTTGCGAGGCGGCCAAGAGACGCGGCGCTTTGCATGCTGGCGAGGCGGCGAGCAGATCGAGTGCTTTGCTTGTTGGCGAGGCAGCGAAGAGATGCAGCGGTTTGCTTGTTGGCGAGGCAGCGAAGAGATTCAGCAGTCTCCTTGTTTGTGACACAGCGACCATGCCCAGTGCTTGCTCTTTGTGCGAGGCAGCGAAGAGATGCAGCACTTTGCTTGTGCACCAGGTGGCGCAGTGGCATGGCGGATGACTTTTTCGCCTGGAGGCGAAGCGAGGCAGCACTTTGTTAGTTGGCGAGGCAGCGAAGAGACGCAGCAGGCTGCTTGTTTGTGAGACAGCCAACATGCACAGTGGTTAGCTCTTGTGCGAGGCAGCGAATGAGGGCAGAGCAAATGGCTTTGTGCGTTCGCCGCCTCGCTGCCTAGCAAAGCGTCGTCTGCCTTGGGCGCCTAGCAAAGCTGCGCGTGCCGTCGCCGTCAAGCAAAGCGCCGTGTTCCTTGGGCGCCTAGCAAAGAAGTGCCTGCGTTCGGCGCCTCGCCGCATTGCAGCCTAGCAAAGCGCTGCGTGCCTTCGGCGGCTGGCAAAGCAGTGCGTGCCTTCGCCGCCTCACACACCGCGTTGTGCCTTCGGCGCCTGGCAAAGCAGCGCGTGCCTTCGCCGCCTGGCCTCCTAAGAAAGCGCTGCGTGCCTTCTCGCCCTCGCCGCCTAGCAAAGCGCCGTGTCCCTTCGCCGCCTACAAAGCGCCGTGTTCCTTCGGCGCCTAGCAAAGCAGCACGTGCCTTCGCCGCCTAAGAAAGCGCTGCGTGCCTTTTCGCCCTCGCCGCCCAACAAATCGCCCTGTCCCTTCACCGCCTCCCCAACCGCTTCGTCCCTTCGCCGCCTCGCCGCCTAGCAAAGCGCTGCTTGCCTTCGCCGCCTCACACACCGCTGCGTCCCTTCGCCGCCTCGCCGCTTAGCAAACGCCGTGGGAGCGCCGAAGGCACACGGCGCTTTTGTAGGCGCCGAAGGCACGTGGCGCTTTGCTAAGGCACGAGGCAGCGAAGGCACGCAGCCATTTGATCGTGCTCGACGGGCTAGGGCGCCTTGCTAGGCAGCGAGGCGGCGAAGGCACGCAGCGCTTTGCCAGGCGCCCAGGGACGCAGCGCTCGGCGAGGGCACGCAGTGCTTTGCCAGGCGCCGAAGGCACTCAGCGCTTTGCCAGGCGCCGAAGGCACGCAGCGCTCTAGCAGGCGGCGAGGGCACACAGTGCTTTGCTAGGCGGCGAGCGGACGTGGAGCTTTGCTAGGCAGCGAAGGCTGAGGACGCTTTGCTAGGCGCTTTGCTAGGCGGCGAAGGCACGAAGCGATTTGGGAGGCGGCGAAGGCACACGGCGCTTTGCTAGGCGGCGAGGGCGAGAAGGCACGCAGCGCTTTCTGAGGCGGCGAGGCGGCCAAGGCACGCGCTGCTTTGCTAGGCGCCGAAGGCACGCAGCTCTTCCTTCGTTTGCGAGGCAGCGAAGAGATGGAGCGCTTTGCTTCTTGGCCAGGCAGCGAACAGGCGCCGTGCTTTGCTTTCTGCCACTCAGCGAATAGACGCAGCGCTCTGCTTTTTGGCGAGGCAGTGAACAGATGCAGCGTTTAGTTTGCGAGGCGGCCAAGAGACGCGGCGCTTTGCATGCTGGCGAGGCGGCGAGCAGATCGAGTGCTTTGCTTGTTGGCGAGGCAGCGAAGAGATGCAGCGGTTTGCTTGTTGGCGAGGCAGCGAAGAGATTCAGCAGTCTCCTTGTTTGTGACACAGCGACCATGCCCAGTGCTTGCTCTTTGTGCGAGGCAGCGAAGAGATGCAGCACTTTGCTTGTGCACCAGGTGGCGCAGTGGCATGGCGGATGACTTTTTCGCCTGGAGGCGAAGCGAGGCAGCACTTTGTTAGTTGGCGAGGCAGCGAAGAGACGCAGCAGGCTGCTTGTTTGTGAGACAGCCAACATGCACAGTGGTTAGCTATTGTGCGAGGCAGCGAATGAGGGCAGAGCAAATGGCTTTGTGCGTTCGCCGCCTCGCTGCCTAGCAAAGCGTCGTCTGCCTTGGGCGCCTAGCAAAGCTGCGCGTGCTGTCGCCGTCAAGCAAAGCGCCGTGTTCCTTGGGCGCCTAGCAAAGAAGTGCCTGCGTTGGGCGCCTCGCCGCATTGCAGCCTAGCAAAGCGCTGCGTGCCTTCGGCGGCTGGCAAAGCAGTGCGTGCCTTCGCCGCCTCACACACCGCGTTGTGCCTTCGGCGCCTGGCAAAGCAGCGCGTGCCTTCGCCGCCTGGCCTCCTAAGAAAGCGCTGCGTGACTTCTCGCCCTCGCCGCCTAGCAAAGCGCCCTGTCCCTTCGCCGCCTACAAAGCGCCGTGTTCCTTCGGCGCCTAGCAAAGCAGCGCGTGCCTTCGCCGCCTAAGAAAGCGCTGCGTGCCTTTTCGCCCTCGCCGCCCAACAAAGCGCCCTGTCCCTTCACCGCCTCCCGAACCGCTTCGTCCCTTCGCCGCCTCGCCGCCTAGCAAAGCGCTGCTTGCCTTCGCCGCCTCACACACCGCTGCGTCCCTTCGCCGCCTCGCCGCTTAGCAAACGCCGTGGGAGCGCCGAAGGCACACGGCGCTTTTGTAGGCGCCGAAGGCACGTGGCGCTTTGCTAAGGCACGAGGCAGCGAAGGCACGCAGCCATTTGATCGTGGTGGACGGGCTAGGGCGCCTTGCTAGGCGGCGAGGCAGCGAAGGCACGCAGCGCTTTGCCAGGCGCCCAGGGACGCAGCGCTCGGCGAGGGCACGCAGTGCTTTGCCAGGCGCCGAAGGCACTCAGCGCTTTGCCAGGCGCCGAAGGCACGCAGCGCTCTAGCAGGCGGCGAGGGCACACAGTGCTTTGCTAGGCGGCGAGCGGACGTGGAGCTTTGCTAGGCAGTGAAGGCTGAGGACGCTTTGCTAGGCGCTTTGCTAGGCGGCCAAGGCACGAAGCGATTTGGGAGGCGGCGAAGGCACACGGCGCTTTGCTAGGCGGCGAGGGCGAGAAGGCACGCAGCGCTTTCTGAGGCGGCGAGGCGGCCAAGGCACGCGCTGCGTTGCTAGGCGCCGAAGGCACGCAGCGCTTCCTTCGTTTGCGAGGCAGCAAAGAGATGGAGCGCTTTGCTTCTTGGCCAGGCAGCGAACAGGCGCCGTGCTTTGCTTTCTGCCACTCAGCGAATACACGCAGCGCTCTGCTTTTTGGCGAGGCAGTGAACAGATGCAGCGTTTAGTTTGCGAGGCGGCGAAGAGACGCGGCGCTTTGCATGCTGGCGAGGCGGCGAGCAGATCGAGTGCTTTGCTTGTTGGCGAGGCAGCGAAGAGATTCAGCAGTCTCCTTGTTTGTGACACAGCGACCATGCACAGTGCTTGCTCTTTGTGCGAGGCAGCGAAGAGATGCAGCACTTTGCTTGTGCACCAGGTGGCGCAGTGGCATGGCGGATGACTTTTTCGCCTGGAGGCGAAGCGAGGCAGCACTTTGTTAGTTGGCGAGGCAGCGAAGAGACGCAGCAGGCTGCTTGTTTGTGAGACAGCCAACATGCACAGTGGTTAGCTCTTGTGCGAGGCAGCGAATGAGGGCAGAGCAAATGGCTTTGTGCGTTCGCCGCCTCGCTGCCTAGCAAAGCGTCGTCTGCCTTGGGCGCCTAGCAAAGCTGCGCGTGCCGTCGCCGTCAAGCAAAGCGCCGTGTTCCTTGGGCGCCTAGCAAAGAAGTGCCTGCGTTCGGCGCCTCGCCGCATTGCAGCCTAGCAAAGCGCTGCGTGCCTTCGGCGGCTGGCAAAGCAGTGCGTGCCTTCGCCGCCTCACACACCGCGTTGTGCCTTCGGCGCCTGGCAAAGCAGCGCGTGCCTTCGCCGCCTGGCCTCCTAAGAAAGCGCTGCGTGCCTTCTCGCCCTCGCCGCCTAGCAAAGCGCCGTGTCCCTTCGCCGCCTACAAAGCGCCGTGTTCCTTCGGCGCCTAGCAAAGCAGCACGTGCCTTCGCCGCCTAAGAAAGCGCTGCGTGCCTTTTTGCCCTCGCCGCCCAACAAAGCGCCCTGTCCCTTCACCGCCTCCCGAACTGCTTCGTCCCTTCGCCGCCTCGCCGCCTAGCAAAGCGCTGCTTGCCTTCGCCGCCTCACACACCGCTGCGTCCCTTCGCCGCCTCGCCGCTTAGCAAACGCCGTGGGAGCGCCGAAGGCACACGGCGCTTTTGTAGGCGCCGAAGGCATGTGGCGCTTTGCTAAGGCACGAGGCAGCGAAGGCACGCAGCCATTTGATCGTGCTCGACGGGCTAGGGCGCCTTGCTAGGCGGCGAGGCGGCGAAGGCACGCAGCGCTTTGCCAGGCGCCCAGGGACGCAGCGCTCAGCGAGGGCACGCAGTGCTTTGCCAGGCGCCGAAGGCACTCAGCGCTTTGCCAGGCGCCGAAGGCACACAGCGCTCTAGCAGGCGGCGAGGGCACACAGTGCTTTGCTAGGCGGCGAGCGGACGTGGAGCTTTGCTAGGCAGCGAAGGCTGAGGACGCTTTGCTAGGCGCTTTGCTAGGCGGCCAAGGCACGAAGCGATTTGGGAGGCGGCGAAGGCACACGGCGCTTTGCTAGGCGGCGAGGGCGAGAAGGCACGCAGCGCTTTCTGAGGCGGCGAGGCGGCCAAGGCACGCGCTGCTTTGCTAGGCGCCGAAGGCACGCAGCGCTTCCTTCGTTTGCGAGGCAGCGAAGAGATGGAGCGCTTTGCTTCTTGGCCAGGCAGCGAACAGGCGCCGTGCTTTGCTTTCTGCCACTCAGCGAATACACGCAGCGCTCTGCTTTTTGGCGAGGCAGCGAAGAGTTTCAGCAGTCTCCTTGTTTGTGACACAGCGACCATGCCCAGTGCTTGCTCTTTGTGCGAGGCAGCGAAGAGATGCAGCACTTTGCTTGTGCACCAGGTGGCGCAGTGGCATGGCGGATGACTTTTTCGCCTGGAGGCGAAGCGAGGCAGCACTTTGTTAGTTGGCGAGGCAGCGAAGAGACGCAGCAGGCTGCTTGTTTGTGAGACAGCCAACATGCACAGTGGTTAGCTCTTGTGCGAGGCAGCGAATGAGGGCAGAGCAAATGGCTTTGTGCGTTCGCCGCCTCGCTGCCTAGCAAAGCGTCGTCTGCCTTGGGCGCCTAGCAAAGCTGCGCGTGCCGTCGCCGTCAAGCAAAGCGCCGTGTTCCTTGGGCGCCTAGCAAAGAAGTGCCTGCGTTCGGCGCCTCGCCGCATTGCAGCCTAGCAAAGCGCTGCGTGCCTTCGGCGGCTGGCAAAGCAGTGCGTGCCTTCGCCGCCTCACACACCGCGTTGTGCCTTCGGCGCCTGGCAAAGCAGCGCGTGCCTTCGCCGCCTGGCCTCCTAAGAAAGCGCTGCGTGCCTTCTCGCCCTCGCCGCCTAGCAAAGCGCCCTGTCCCTTCGCCGCCTACAAAGCGCCGTGTTCCTTCGGCGCCTAGCAAAGCAGCGCGTGCCTTCGCCGCCTAAGAAAGCGCTGCGTGCCTTTTCGCCCTCGCCGCCCAACAAAGCGCCCTGTCCCTTCACCGCCTCCCGAACCGCTTCGTCCCTTCGCCGCCTCGCCGCCTAGCAAAGCGCTGCTTGCCTTCGCCGCCTCACACACCGCTGCGTCCCTTCGCCGCCTCGCCGCTTAGCAAACGCCGTGGGAGCGCCGAAGGCACACGGCGCTTTTGTAGGCGCCGAAGGCACGTGGCGCTTTGCTAAGCACCGAGGCAGCGAAGGCACGCAGCCATTTGATCGTGCTCGACGGGCTAGGGCGCCTTGCTAGGCGGCGAGGCGGCGAAGGCACGCAGCGCTTTGCCAGGCGCCCAGGGACGCAGCGCTCGGCGAGGGCACGCAGTGCTTTGCCAGGCGCCGAAGGCACTCAGCGCTTTGCCAGGCGCCCAAGGCACGCAGCGCTCTAGCAGGCGGCGAGGGCACACAGTGCTTTGCTAGGCGGCGAGCAGACGTGGAGCTTTGCTAGGCAGCGAAGGCTGAGGACGCTTTGCTAGGCGGCGAAGGCACGAAGCGATTTGGGAGGCGGCGAAGGCACACGGCGCTTTGCTAGGCGGCGAGGGCGAGAAGGCACGCAGCGCTTTCTGAGGCGGCGAGGCGGCGAAGGCACGCGCTGCTTTGCTAGGCGCCGAAGGCACGCAGCGCTTCCTTCGTTTGCGAGGCAGCGAAGAGATGGAGCGCTTTGCTTCTTGGCCAGGCAGCGAACAGGCGCCGTGCTTTGCTTTCTGCCACTCAGCGAATACACGCAGCGCTCTGCCTTTTGGCGAGGCAGTGAAGAGTTTCAGCAGTCTCCTTGTTTGTGACACAGCGACCATGCCCAGTGCTTGCTCTTTGTGCGAGGCAGCGAAGAGATGCAGCACTTTGCTTGTGCACCAGGTGGCGCAGTGGCATGGCGGATGACTTTTTCGCCTGGAGGCGAAGCGAGGCAGCACTTTGTTAGTTGGCGAGGCAGCGAAGAGACGCAGCAGGCTGCTTGTTTGTGAGACAGCCAACATGCACAGTGGTTAGCTCTTGTGCGAGGCAGCGAATGAGGGCAGAGCAAATGGCTTTGTGCGTTCGCCGCCTCGCTGCCTAGCAAAGCGTCGTCTGCCTTGGGCGCCTAGCAAAGCTGCGCGTGCCGTCGCCGTCAAGCAAAGCGCCGTGTTCCTTGGGCGCCTAGCAAAGAAGTGCCTGCGTTCGGCGCCTCGCCGCATTGCAGCCTAGCAAAGCGCTGCGTGCCTTCGGCGGCTGGCAAAGCAGTGCGTGCCTTCGCCGCCTCACACACCGCGTTGTGCCTTCGGCGCCTGGCAAAGCAGCGCGTGCCTTCGCCGCCTGGCCTCCTAAGAAAGCGCTGCGTGCCTTCTCGCCCTCGCCGCCTAGCAAAGCGCCGTGTCCCTTCGCCACCTACAAAGCGCCGTGTTCCTTCGGCGCCTAGCAAAGCAGCGCGTGCCTTCGCCGCCTAAGAAAGCGCTGCGTGCCTTTTCGCCCTCGCCGCCCAGCAAAGCGCCCTGTCCCTTCACCGCCTCCCCAACCGCTTCGTCCCTTCGCCGCCTCGCCGCCTAGCAAAGCGCTGCTTGCCTTCGCCGCCTCACACACCGCTGTGTCCCTTCGCCGCCTCGCCGCTTAGCAAACGCCGTGGGAGCGCCGAAGGCACACGGCGCTTTTGTAGGCGCCGAAGGCACGTGGCGCTTTGCTAAGGCACGAGGCAGCGAAGGCACGCAGCCATTTGATCGTGCTCGACGGGCTAGGGCGCCTTGCTAGGCGGCGAGGCGGCGAAGGCACGCAGCGCTTTGCCAGGCGCCCAGGGACGCAGCGCTCGGCGAGGGCACGCAGTGCTTTGCCAGGCGCCGAAGGCACTCAGCGCTTTGCCAGGCGCCGAAGGCACGCAGCGCTCTAGCAGGCGGCGAGGGCACACAGTGCTTTGCTAGGCGGCGAGCGGACGTGGAGCTTTGCTAGGCAGCGAAGGCTGAGGACGCTTTGCTAGGCGGCGAAGGCACGAAGCGATTTGGGAGGCGGCGAAGGCACACGGCGCTTTGCTAGGCGGCGAGGGCGAGAAGGCACGCAGCGCTTTCTGAGGCGGCGAGGCGGCCAAGGCACGCGCTGCTTTGCTAGGCGCCGAAGGCACACAGCTCTTCCTTCGTTTGCGAGGCAGCGAAGAGATGGAGCGCTTTGCTTCTTGGCCAGGCAGCGAACAGGCGCCGTGCTTTGCTTTCTGCCACTCAGCGAATAGACGCAGCGCTCTGCTTTTTGGCGAGGCAGTGAACAGATGCAGCGTTTAGTTTGCGAGGCGGCCAAGAGACGCGGCGCTTTGCATGCTGGCGAGGCGGCGAGCAGATCGAGTGCTTTGCTTGTTGGCGAGGCAGCGAAGAGATGCAGCGGTTTGCTTGTTGGCGAGGCAGCGAAGAGATTCAGCAGTCTCCTTGTTTGTGACACAGCGACCATGCACAGTGCTTGCTCTTTGTGCGAGGCAGCGAAGAGATGCAGCACTTTGCTTGTGCACCAGGTGGCGCAGTGGCATGGCGGATGACTTTTTCGCCTGGAGGCGAAGCGAGGCAGCACTTTGTTAGTTGGCGAGGCAGCGAAGAGACGCAGCAGGCTGCTTGTTTGTGAGACAGCCAACATGCAGAGTGGTTAGCTCTTGTGCGAGGCAGCGAATGAGGGCAGAGCAAATGGCTTTGTGCGTTCGCCGCCTCGCTGCCTAGCAAAGCGTCGTCTGCCTTGGGCGCCTAGCAAAGCTGCGCGTGCCGTCGCCGTCAAGCAAAGCGCCGTGTTCCTTGGGCGCCTAGCAAAGAAGTGCCTGCGTTCGGCGCCTCGCCGCATTGCAGCCTAGCAAAGCGCTGCGTGCCTTCGGCGGCTGGCAAAGCAGTGCGTGCCTTCGCCGCCTCACACACCGCGTTGTGCCTTCGGCGCCTGGCAAAGCAGCGCGTGCCTTCGCCGCCTGGCCTCCTAAGAAAGCGCTGCGTGCCTTCTCGCCCTCGCCGCCTAGCAAAGCGCCGTGTCCCGTCGCCGCCTACAAAGCGCCGTGTTCCTTCGGCGCCTAGCAAAGCAGCGCGTGCCTTCGCCGCCTAAGAAAGCGCTGCGTGCCTTTTTGCCCTCGCCGCCCAACAAAGCGCCCTGTCCCTTCACCGCCTCCCGAACTGCTTCGTCCCTTCGCCGCCTCGCCGCCTAGCAAAGCGCTGCTTGCCTTCGCCGCCTCACACACCGCTGCGTCCCTTCGCCGCCTCGCCGCTTAGCAAACGCCGTGGGAGCGCCGAAGGCACACGGCGCTTTTGTAGGCGCCGAAGGCATGTGGCGCTTTGCTAAGGCACGAGGCAGCGAAGGCATGCAGCCATTTGATCGTGCTCGACGGGCTAGGGCGCCTTGCTAGGCGGCGAGGCGGCGAAGGCACGCAGCGCTTTGCCAGGCGCCCAGGGACGCAGCGCTCGGCGAGGGCACGCAGTGCTTTGCCAGGCGCCGAAGGCACTCAGCGCTTTGCCAGGCGCCGAAGGCACACAGCGCTCTAGCAGGCGGCGAGGGCACACAGTGCTTTGCTAGGCGGCGAGCGGACGTGGAGCTTTGCTAGGCAGCGAAGGCTGAGGACGCTTTGCTAGGCGCTTTGCTAGGCGGTGAAGGCACGAAGCGATTTGGGAGGCGGCGAAGGCACACGGCGCTTTGCTAGGCGGCGAGGGCGAGAAGGCACGCAGCGCTTTCTGAGGCGGCGAGGCGGCGAAGGCACGCGCTGCTTTGCTAGGCGCCGAAGGCACGCAGCGCTTCCTTCGTTTGCGAGGCAGCGAAGAGATGGAGCGCTTTGCTTCTTGGCCAGGCAGCGAACAGGCGCCGTGCTTTGCTTTCTGCCACTCAGCGAATACACGCAGCGCTCTGCCTTTTGGCGAGGCAGTGAAGAGTTTCAGCAGTCTCCTTGTTTGTGACACAGCGACCATGCCCAGTGCTTGCTCTTTGTGCGAGGCAGCGAAGAGATGCAGCACTTTGCTTGTGCACCAGGTGGCGCAGTGGCATGGCGGATGACTTTTTCGCCTGGAGGCGAAGCGAGGCAGCACTTTGTTAGTTGGCGAGGCAGCGAAGAGACGCAGCAGGCTGCTTGTTTGTGAGACAGACAACATGCACAGTGGTTAGCTCTTGTGCGAGGCAGCGAATGAGGGCAGAGCAAATGGCTTTGTGCGTTCGCCGCCTCGCTGCCTAGCAAAGCGTCGTCTGCCTTGGGCGCCTAGCAAAGCTGCGCGTGCCGTCGCCGTCAAGCAAAGCGCCGTGTTCCTTCGGCGCCTAGCAAAGAAGTGCCTGCGTTCGGCGCCTCGCCGCATTGCAGCCTAGCAAAGCGCTGCGTGCCTTCGGCGGCTGGCAAAGCAGTGCGTGCCTTCGCCGCCTCACACACCGCGTTGTGCCTTCGGCGCCTGGCAAAGCAGCGCGTGCCTTCGCCGCCTGGCCTCCTAAGAAAGCGCTGCGTGCCTTCTCGCCCTCGCCGCCTAGCAAAGCTCCGCGTGCCGTCGCCGCCTACAAAGCGCCGTGTTCCTTCGGCGCCTAGCAAAGCAGCGCGTGCCTTCGCCGCCTAAGAAAGCGCTGCGTGCCTTTTCGCCCTCGCTGCCCAACAAAGCGCCCTGTCCCTTCACCGCCTCCCGAACCGCTTCGTCCCTTCGCCGCCTCGCCGCCTAGCAAAGCGCTGCTTGCCTTCGCCGCCTCACACACCGCTGCGTCCCTTCGCCGCCTCGCCGCTTAGCAAACGCCGTGGGAGCGCCGAAGGCACACGGCGCTTTTGTAGGCGCCGAAGGCACGTGGCGCTTTGCTAAGGCACGAGGCAGCGAAGGCACGCAGCCATTTGATCGTGCTCGACGGGCTAGGGCGCCTTGCTAGGCGGCGAGGCGGCGAAGGCACGCAGCGCTTTGCCAGGCGCCCAGGGACGCAGCGCTCGGCGAGGGCACGCAGTGCTTTGCCAGGCGCCGAAGGCACTCAGCGCTTTGCCAGGCGCCGAAGGCACGCAGCGCTCTAGCAGGCGGCGAGGGCACACAGTGCTTTGCTAGGCGGCGAGCGGACGTGGAGCTTTGCTAGGCAGCCAAGGCTGAGGACACTTTGCTAGGCGGCGAAGGCACGAAGCGATTTGGGAGGCGGCGAAGGCACACGGCGCTTTGCTAGGCGGCGAGGGCGAGAAGGCACGCAGCGCTTTCTGAGGCGGCGAGGCGGCCAAGGCACGCGCTGCTTTGCTAGGCGCCGAAGGCACGCAGCTCTTCCTTCGTTTGCGAGGCAGCGAAGAGATGGAGCGCTTTGCTTCTTGGCCAGGCAGCGAACAGGCGCCGTGCTTTGCTTTCTGCCACTCAGCGAATACACGCAGCGCTCTGCTTTTTGGCGAGGCACTGAACAGATGCAGCGTTTAGTTTGCGAGGCGGCCAAGAGACGCGGCGCTTTGCATGCTGGCGAGGCGGCGAGCAGATCGAGTGCTTTGCTTGTTGGTGAGGCAGCGAAGAGATGCAGCAGTCTCCTTGTTTGTGACACAGCGACCATGCACAGTGCTTGCTCTTTGTGCGAGGCAGCGAAGAGATGCAGCACTTTGCTTGTGCACCAGGTGGCGCAGTGGCATGGCGGATGACTTTTTCGCCTGGAGGCGAAGCGAGGCAGCACTTTGTTAGTTGGCGAGGCAGCGAAGAGACGCAGCAGGCTGCTTGTTTGTGAGACAGCCAACATGCACAGTGGTTAGCTCTTGTGCGAGGCAGCGAATGAGGGCAGAGCAAATGGCTTTGTGCGTTCGCCGCCTCGCTGCCTAGCAAAGCGTCGTCTGCCTTGGGCGCCTAGCAAAGCTGCGCGTGCCGTCGCCGTCAAGCAAAGCGCCGTGTTCCTTGGGCGCCTAGCAAAGAAGTGCCTGCGTTCGGCGCCTCGCCGCATTGCAGCCTAGCAAAGCGCTGCGTGCCTTCGGCGGCTGGCAAAGCAGTGCGTGCCTTCGCCGCCTCACACACCGCGTTGTGCCTTCGGCGCCTGGCAAAGCAGCGCGTGCCTTCGCCGCCTGGCCTCCTAAGAAAGCGCTGCGTGCCTTCTCGCCCTCGCCGCCTAGCAAAGCGCCGTGTCCCTTCGCCGCCTACAAAGCGCCGTGTTCCTTCGGCGCCTAGCAAAGCAGCGCGTGCCTTCGCCGCCTAAGAAAGCGCTGCGTGCCTTTTTGCCCTCGCCGCCCAACAAAGCGCCCTGTCCCTTCACCGCCTCCCGAACTGCTTCGTCCCTTCGCCGCCTCGCCGCCTAGCAAAGCGCTGCTTGCCTTCGCCGCCTCACACACCGCTGCGTCCCTTCGCCGCCTCGCCGCTTAGCAAACGCCGTGGGAGCGCCGAAGGCACACGGCGCTTTTGTAGGCGCCGAAGGCATGTGGCGCTTTGCTAAGGCACGAGGCAGCGAAGGCACGCAGCCATTTGATCGTGCTCGACGGGCTAGGGCGCCTTGCTAGGCGGCGAGGCGGCGAAGGCACGCAGCGCTTTGCCAGGCGCCCAGGGACGCAGCGCTCGGCGAGGGCACGCAGTGCTTTGCCAGGCGCCGAAGGCACTCAGCGCTTTGCCAGGCGCCGAAGGCACACAGCGCTCTAGCAGGCGGCGAGGGCACACAGTGCTTTGCTAGGCGGCGAGCGGACGTGGAGCTTTGCTAGGCAGCGAAGGCTGAGGACGCTTTGCTAGGCGCTTTGCTAGGCGGCCAAGGCACGAAGCGATTTGGGAGGCGGCGAAGGCACACGGCGCTTTGCTAGGCGGCGAGGGCGAGAAGGCACGCAGCGCTTTCTGAGGCGGCGAGGCGGCCAAGGCACGCGCTGCTTTGCTAGGCGCCGAAGGCACGCAGCGCTTCCTTCGTTTGCGAGGCAGCGAAGAGATGGAGCGCTTTGCTTCTTGGCCAGGCAGCGAACAGGCGCCGTGCTTTGCTTTCTGCCACTCAGCGAATACACGCAGCGCTCTGCTTTTTGGCGAGGCAGCGAAGAGTTTCAGCAGTCTCCTTGTTTGTGACACAGCGACCATGCCCAGTGCTTGCTCTTTGTGCGAGGCAGCGAAGAGATGCAGCACTTTGCTTGTGCACCAGGTGGCGCAGTGGCATGGCGGATGACTTTTTCGCCTGGAGGCGAAGCGAGGCAGCACTTTGTTAGTTGGCGAGGCAGCGAAGAGACGCAGCAGGCTGCTTGTTTGTGAGACAGCCAACATGCACAGTGGTTAGCTCTTGTGCGAGGCAGCGAATGAGGGCAGAGCAAATGGCTTTGTGCGTTCGCCGCCTCGCTGCCTAGCAAAGCGTCGTCTGCCTTGGGCGCCTAGCAAAGCTGCGCGTGCCGTCGCCGTCAAGCAAAGCGCCGTGTTCCTTGGGCGCCTAGCAAAGAAGTGCCTGCGTTCGGCGCCTCGCCGCATTGCAGCCTAGCAAAGCGCTGCGTGCCTTCAGCGGCTGGCAAAGCAGTGCGTGCCTTCGCCGCCTCACACACCGCGTTGTGCCTTCGGCGCCTGGCAAAGCAGCGCGTGCCTTCGCCACCTGGCCTCCTAAGAAAGCGCTGCGTGCCTTCTCGCCCTCGCCGCCTAGCAAAGCGCCGTGTCCCTTCGCCACCTACAAAGCGCCGTGTTCCTTCGGCGCCTAGCAAAGCAGCGCGTGCCTTCGCCGCCTAAGAAAGCGCTGCGTGCCTTTTCGCCCTCGCCGCCCAACAAAGCGCCCTGTCCCTTCACCGCCTCCCGAACCGCTTCGTCCCTTCGCCGCCTCGCCGCCTAGCAAAGCGCTGCTTGCCTTCGCCGCCTCACACACCGCTGCGTCCCTTCGCCGCCTCGCCGCTTAGCAAACGCCGTGGGAGCGCCGAAGGCACACGGCGCTTTTGTAGGCGCCGAAGGCACGTGGCGCTTTGCTAAGCACCGAGGCAGCGAAGGCACGCAGCCATTTGATCGTGCTCGACGGGCTAGGGCGCCTTGCTAGGCGGCGAGGCGGCGAAGGCACGCAGCGCTTTGCCAGGCGCCCAGGGACGCAGCGCTCGGCGAGGGCACGCAGTGCTTTGCCAGGCGCCGAAGGCACTCAGCGCTTTGCCAGGCGCCGAAGGCACGCAGCGCTCTAGCAGGCGGCGAGGGCACACAGTGCTTTGCTAGGCGGCGAGCGGACGTGCAGCTTTGCTAGGCAGCGAAGGCTGAGGACGCTTTGCTAGGCAGCGAAGGCACGAAGCGATTTGGGAGGCGGCGAAGGCACACGGCGCTTTGCTAGGCGGCGAGGGCGAGAAGGCACGCAGCGCTTTCTGAGGCGGCGAGGCGGCCAAGGCACGCGCTGCTTTGCTAGGCGCCGAAGGCACGCAGCGCTTCCTTCGTTTGCGAGGCAGCGAAGAGATGGAGCGCTTTGCTTCTTGGCCAGGCAGCGAACAGGCGCCGTGCTTTGCTTTCTGCCACTCAGCGAATAGACGCAGCGCTCTGCTTTTTGGCGAGGCAGTGAACAGATGCAGCGTTTAGTTTGCGAGGCGGCCAAGAGACGCGGCGCTTTGCATGCTGGCGAGGCGGCGAGCAGATCGAGTGCTTTGCTTGTTGGCGAGGCAGCGAAGAGATTCAGCAGTCTCCTTGTTTGTGACACAGCGACCATGCCCAGTGCTTGCTCTTTGTGCGAGGCAGCGAAGAGATGCAGCACTTTGCTTGTGCACCAGGTGGCGCAGTGGCATGGCGGATGACTTTTTCGCCTGGAGGCGAAGCGAGGCAGCACTTTGTTAGTTGGCGAGGCAGCGAAGAGACGCAGCAGGCTGCTTGTTTGTGAGACAGCCAACATGCACAGTGGTTAGCTATTGTGCGAGGCAGCGAATGAGGGCAGAGCAAATGGCTTTGTGCGTTCGCCGCCTCGCTGCCTAGCAAAGCGTCGTCTGCCTTGGGCGCCTAGCAAAGCTGCGCGTGCCGTCGCCGTCAAGCAAAGCGCCGTGTTCCTTGGGCGCCTAGCAAAGAAGTGCCTGCGTTCGGCGCCTCGCCGCATTGCAGCCTAGCAAAGCGCTGCGTGCCTTCGGCGGCTGCCAAAGCAGTGCGTGCCTTCGCCGCCTCACACACCGCGTTGTGCCTTCGGCGCCTGGCAAAGCAGCGCGTGCCTTCGCCACCTGGCCTCCTAAGAAAGCGCTGCGTGCCTTCTCGCCCTCGCCGCCTAGCAAAGCGCCGTGTCCCTTCGCCGCCTACAAAGCGCCGTGTTCCTTCGGCGCCTAGCAAAGCAGCGCGTGCCTTCGCCGCCTAAGAAAGCGCTGCGTGCCTTTTCGCCCTCGCCGCCCAACAAAGCGCCCTGTCCCTTCACCGCCTCCCGAACCGCTTCGTCCCTTCGCCTCGCCGCCTAGCAAAGCGCTGCTTGCCTTCGCCGCCTCACACACCGCTGCGTCCCTTCGCCGCCTCACCGCTTAGCAAACGCCGTGGGAGCGCCGAAGGGACACGGCGCTTTTGTAGGCGCCGAAGGCACGTGGCGCTTTGCTAAGGCACGAGGCAGCGAAGGCACGCAGCCATTTGATCGTGGTGGACGGGCTAGGGCGCCTTGCTAGGCGGCGAGGCGGCGAAGGCACGCAGCGCTTTGCCAGGCGCCCAGGGACGCAGCGCTCGGCGAGGGCACGCAGTGCTTTGCCAGGCGCCGAAGGCACTCAGCGCTTTGCCAGGCACCGAAGGCACGCAGCGCTCTAGCAGGCGGCGAGGGCACACAGTGCTTTGCTAGGCGGCGAGCGGACGTGCAGCTTTGCTAGGCAGCGAAGGCTGAGGACGCTTTGCTAGGCGCTTTGCTAGGCGGCCAAGGCACGAAGCGATTTGGGAGGCGGCGAAGGCACACGGCGCTTTGCTAGGCGGCGAGGGCGAGAAGGCACGCAGCGCTTTCTGAGGCGGCGAGGCGGCCAAGGCACGCGCTGCTTTGCTAGGCACCGAAGGCACGCAGCGCTTCCTTCGTTTGCGAGGCAGCGAAGAGATGGAGCGCTTTGCTTCTTGGCCAGGCAGCGAACAGGCGCCGTGCTTTGCTTTCTGCCACTCAGCGAATACACGCAGCGCTCTGCTTTTTGGCGAGGCAGTGAACAGATGCAGCGTTTAGTTTGCGAGGCGGCCAAGAGACGCGGCGCTTTGCATGCTGGCGAGGCGGCGAGCAGATCGAGTGCTTTGCTTGTTGGTGAGGCAGCGAAGAGATGCAGCAGTCTCCTTGTTTGTGACACAGCGACCATGCCCAGTGCTTGCTCTTTGTGCGAGGCAGCGAAGAGATGCAGCACTTTGCTTGTGCACCAGGTGGCGCAGTGGCATGGCGGATGACTTTTTCGCCTGGAGGCGAAGCGAGGCAGCACTTTGTTAGTTGGCGAGGCAGCGAAGAGACGCAGCAGGCTGCTTGTTTGTGAGACAGCCAACATGCACAGTGGTTAGCTCTTGTGCGAGGCAGCGAATGAGGGCAGAGCAAATGGCTTTGTGCGTTCGCCGCCTCGCTGCCTAGCAAAGCGTCGTCTGCCTTGGGCGCCTAGCAAAGCTGCGCGTGCCGTCGCCGTCAAGCAAAGCGCCGTGTTCCTTGGGCGCCTAGCAAAGAAGTGCCTGCGTTCGGCGCCTCGCCGCATTGCAGCCTAGCAAAGCGCTGCGTGCCTTCGGCGGCTGGCAAAGCAGCGCGTGCCTTCGCCGCCTGGCCTCCTAAGAAAGCGTTGCGTGCCTTCTCGCCCTCCCCGCCTAGCAAAGCGCCGTGTGCCTTCGCCGCCTCGCCGCCTAGCAAAGCTCCGCGTGCCGTCGCCGCCTACAAAGCGCCGTGTTCCTTCGGCGCCTAGCAAAGCAGCGCGTGCCTTCGCCGCCTAAGAAAGCGCTGCGTGCCTTTTCGCCCTCGCCGCCCAACAAAGCGCCCTGTCCCTTCACCGCCTCCCGAACCGCTTCGTCCCTTCGCCGCCTCGCCGCCTAGCAAAGCGCTGCTTGCCTTCGCCGCCTCACACACCGCTGCGTCCCTTCGCCGCCTCGCCGCTTAGCAAACGCCGTGGGAGCGCCGAAGGGACACAGCGCTTTGCTAAGGCACGAGGCAGCGAAGGCACGCAGCCATTTGATCGTGGTGGACGGGCTAGGGCGCCTTGCTAGGCGGCGAGGCGGCGAAGGCACGCAGCGCTTTGCCAGGCGCCCAGGGACGCAGCGCTCGGCGAGGGCACGCAGTGCTTTGCCAGGCGCCGAAGGCACTCAGCGCTTTGCCAGGCGCCGAAGGCACGCAGCGCTCTAGCAGGCGGCGAGGGCACACAGTGCTTTGCTAGGCGGCGAGCAGACGTGGAGCTTTGCTAGGCAGCGAAGGCTGAGGACGCTTTGCTAGGCGCTTTGCTAAGCGGCCAAGGCACGAAGCGATTTGGGAGGCGGCGAAGGCACACGGCGCTTTGCTAGGCGGCGAGGGCGAGAAGGCACGCAGCGCTTTCTGAGGCGGCGAGGCGGCGAAGGCACGCGCTGCTTTGCTAGGCGCCGAAGGCACGCAGCGCTTCCTTCGTTTGCGAGGCAGCGAAGAGATGGAGCGCTTTGCTTCTTGGCCAGGCAGCGAACAGGCGCCGTGCTTTGCTTTCTGCCACTCAGCGAATACACGCAGCGCTCTGCCTTTTGGCGAGGCAGTGAAGAGTTTCAGCAGTCTCCTTGTTTGTGACACAGCGACCATGCCCAGTGCTTGCTCTTTGTGCGAGGCAGCGAAGAGATGCAGCACTTTGCTTGTGCACCAGGTGGCGCAGTGGCATGGCGGATGACTTTTTCGCCTGGAGGCGAAGCGAGGCAGCACTTTGTTAGTTGGCGAGGCAGCGAAGAGACGCAGCAGGCTGCTTGTTTGTGAGACAGACAACATGCACAGTGGTTAGCTCTTGTGCGAGGCAGCGAATGAGGGCAGAGCAAATGGCTTTGTGCGTTCGCCGCCTCGCTGCCTAGCAAAGCGTCGTCTGCCTTGGGCGCCTAGCAAAGCTGCGCGTGCCGTCGCCGTCAAGCAAAGCGCCGTGTTCCTTCGGCGCCTAGCAAAGAAGTGCCTGCGTTCGGCGCCTCGCCGCATTGCAGCCTAGCAAAGCGCTGCGTGCCTTCGGCGGCTGGCAAAGCAGTGCGTGCCTTCGCCGCCTCACACACCGCGTTGTGCCTTCGGCGCCTGGCAAAGCAGCGCGTGCCTTCGCCGCCTGGCCTCCTAAGAAAGCGCTGCGTGCCTTCTCGCCCTCGCCGCCTAGCAAAGCTCCGCGTGCCGTCGCCGCCTACAAAGCGCCGTGTTCCTTCGGCGCCTAGCAAAGCAGCGCGTGCCTTCGCCGCCTAAGAAAGCGCTGCGTGCCTTTTCGCCCTCGCTGCCCAACAAAGCGCCCTGTCCCTTCACCGCCTCCCGAACCGCTTCGTCCCTTCGCCGCCTCGCCGCCTAGCAAAGCGCTGCTTGCCTTCGCCGCCTCACACACCGCTGCGTCCCTTCGCCGCCTCGCCGCTTAGCAAACGCCGTGGGAGCGCCGAAGGCACACGGCGCTTTTGTAGGCGCCGAAGGCACGTGGCGCTTTGCTAAGGCACGAGGCAGCGAAGGCACGCAGCCATTTGATCGTGCTCGACGGGCTAGGGCGCCTTGCTAGGCGGCGAGGCGGCGAAGGCACGCAGCGCTTTGCCAGGCGCCCAGGGACGCAGCGCTCGGCGAGGGCACGCAGTGCTTTGCCAGGCGCCGAAGGCACTCAGCGCTTTGCCAGGCGCCGAAGGCACGCAGCGCTCTAGCAGGCGGCGAGGGCACACAGTGCTTTGCTAGGCGGCGAGCGGACGTGGAGCTTTGCTAGGCAGCCAAGGCTGAGGACACTTTGCTAGGCGGCGAAGGCACGAAGCGATTTGGGAGGCGGCGAAGGCACACGGCGCTTTGCTAGGCGGCGAGGGCGAGAAGGCACGCAGCGCTTTCTGAGGCGGCGAGGCGGCCAAGGCACGCGCTGCTTTGCTAGGCGCCGAAGGCACGCAGCTCTTCCTTCGTTTGCGAGGCAGCGAAGAGATGGAGCGCTTTGCTTCTTGGCCAGGCAGCGAACAGGCGCCGTGCTTTGCTTTCTGCCACTCAGCGAATACACGCAGCGCTCTGCTTTTTGGCGAGGCACTGAACAGATGCAGCGTTTAGTTTGCGAGGCGGCCAAGAGACGCGGCGCTTTGCATGCTGGCGAGGCGGCGAGCAGATCGAGTGCTTTGCTTGTTGGTGAGGCAGCGAAGAGATGCAGCAGTCTCCTTGTTTGTGACACAGCGACCATGCACAGTGCTTGCTCTTTGTGCGAGGCAGCGAAGAGATGCAGCACTTTGCTTGTGCACCAGGTGGCGCAGTGGCATGGCGGATGACTTTTTCGCCTGGAGGCGAAGCGAGGCAGCACTTTGTTAGTTGGCGAGGCAGCGAAGAGACGCAGCAGGCTGCTTGTTTGTGAGACAGCCAACATGCACAGTGGTTAGCTCTTGTGCGAGGCAGCGAATGAGGGCAGAGCAAATGGCTTTGTGCGTTCGCCGCCTCGCTGCCTAGCAAAGCGTCGTCTGCCTTGGGCGCCTAGCAAAGCTGCGCGTGCCGTCGCCGTCAAGCAAAGCGCCGTGTTCCTTGGGCGCCTAGCAAAGAAGTGCCTGCGTTCGGCGCCTCGCCGCATTGCAGCCTAGCAAAGCGCTGCGTGCCTTCGGCGGCTGGCAAAGCAGTGCGTGCCTTCGCCGCCTCACACACCGCGTTGTGCCTTCGGCGCCTGGCAAAGCAGCGCGTGCCTTCGCCGCCTGGCCTCCTAAGAAAGCGCTGCGTGCCTTCTCGCCCTCGCCGCCTAGCAAAGCGCCGTGTCCCTTCGCCGCCTACAAAGCGCCGTGTTCCTTCGGCGCCTAGCAAAGCAGCGCGTGCCTTCGCCGCCTAAGAAAGCGCTGCGTGCCTTTTTGCCCTCGCCGCCCAACAAAGCGCCCTGTCCCTTCACCGCCTCCCGAACTGCTTCGTCCCTTCGCCGCCTCGCCGCCTAGCAAAGCGCTGCTTGCCTTCGCCGCCTCACACACCGCTGCGTCCCTTCGCCGCCTCGCCGCTTAGCAAACGCCGTGGGAGCGCCGAAGGCACACGGCGCTTTTGTAGGCGCCGAAGGCATGTGGCGCTTTGCTAAGGCACGAGGCAGCGAAGGCACGCAGCCATTTGATCGTGCTCGACGGGCTAGGGCGCCTTGCTAGGCGGCGAGGCGGCGAAGGCACGCAGCGCTTTGCCAGGCGCCCAGGGACGCAGCGCTCAGCGAGGGCACGCAGTGCTTTGCCAGGCGCCGAAGGCACTCAGCGCTTTGCCAGGCGCCGAAGGCACACAGCGCTCTAGCAGGCGGCGAGGGCACACAGTGCTTTGCTAGGCGGCGAGCGGACGTGGAGCTTTGCTAGGCAGCGAAGGCTGAGGACGCTTTGCTAGGCGCTTTGCTAGGCGGCCAAGGCACGAAGCGATTTGGGAGGCGGCGAAGGCACACGGCGCTTTGCTAGGCGGCGAGGGCGAGAAGGCACGCAGCGCTTTCTGAGGCGGCGAGGCGGCCAAGGCACGCGCTGCTTTGCTAGGCGCCGAAGGCACGCAGCGCTTCCTTCGTTTGCGAGGCAGCGAAGAGATGGAGCGCTTTGCTTCTTGGCCAGGCAGCGAACAGGCGCCGTGCTTTGCTTTCTGCCACTCAGCGAATACACGCAGCGCTCTGCTTTTTGGCGAGGCAGCGAAGAGTTTCAGCAGTCTCCTTGTTTGTGACACAGCGACCATGCCCAGTGCTTGCTCTTTGTGCGAGGCAGCGAAGAGATGCAGCACTTTGCTTGTGCACCAGGTGGCGCAGTGGCATGGCGGATGACTTTTTCGCCTGGAGGCGAAGCGAGGCAGCACTTTGTTAGTTGGCGAGGCAGCGAAGAGACGCAGCAGGCTGCTTGTTTGTGAGACAGCCAACATGCACAGTGGTTAGCTCTTGTGCGAGGCAGCGAATGAGGGCAGAGCAAATGGCTTTGTGCGTTCGCCGCCTCGCTGCCTAGCAAAGCGTCGTCTGCCTTGGGCGCCTAGCAAAGCTGCGCGTGCCGTCGCCGTCAAGCAAAGCGCCGTGTTCCTTGGGCGCCTAGCAAAGAAGTGCCTGCGTTCGGCGCCTCGCCGCATTGCAGCCTAGCAAAGCGCTGCGTGCCTTCAGCGGCTGGCAAAGCAGTGCGTGCCTTCGCCGCCTCACACACCGCGTTGTGCCTTCGGCGCCTGGCAAAGCAGCGCGTGCCTTCGCCACCTGGCCTCCTAAGAAAGCGCTGCGTGCCTTCTCGCCCTCGCCGCCTAGCAAAGCGCCGTGTCCCTTCGCCACCTACAAAGCGCCGTGTTCCTTCGGCGCCTAGCAAAGCAGCGCGTGCCTTCGCCGCCTAAGAAAGCGCTGCGTGCCTTTTCGCCCTCGCCGCCCAACAAAGCGCCCTGTCCCTTCACCGCCTCCCGAACCGCTTCGTCCCTTCGCCGCCTCGCCGCCTAGCAAAGCGCTGCTTGCCTTCGCCGCCTCACACACCGCTGCGTCCCTTCGCCGCCTCGCCGCTTAGCAAACGCCGTGGGAGCGCCGAAGGCACACGGCGCTTTTGTAGGCGCCGAAGGCACGTGGCGCTTTGCTAAGCACCGAGGCAGCGAAGGCACGCAGCCATTTGATCGTGCTCGACGGGCTAGGGCGCCTTGCTAGGCGGCGAGGCGGCGAAGGCACGCAGCGCTTTGCCAGGCGCCCAGGGACGCAGCGCTCGGCGAGGGCACGCAGTGCTTTGCCAGGCGCCGAAGGCACTCAGCGCTTTGCCAGGCGCCGAAGGCACGCAGCGCTCTAGCAGGCGGCGAGGGCACACAGTGCTTTGCTAGGCGGCGAGCGGACGTGCAGCTTTGCTAGGCAGCGAAGGCTGAGGACGCTTTGCTAGGCAGCGAAGGCACGAAGCGATTTGGGAGGCGGCGAAGGCACACGGCGCTTTGCTAGGCGGCGAGGGCGAGAAGGCACGCAGCGCTTTCTGAGGCGGCGAGGCGGCCAAGGCACGCGCTGCTTTGCTAGGCGCCGAAGGCACGCAGCGCTTCCTTCGTTTGCGAGGCAGCGAAGAGATGGAGCGCTTTGCTTCTTGGCCAGGCAGCGAACAGGCGCCGTGCTTTGCTTTCTGCCACTCAGCGAATAGACGCAGCGCTCTGCTTTTTGGCGAGGCAGTGAACAGATGCAGCGTTTAGTTTGCGAGGCGGCCAAGAGACGCGGCGCTTTGCATGCTGGCGAGGCGGCGAGCAGATCGAGTGCTTTGCTTGTTGGCGAGGCAGCGAAGAGATTCAGCAGTCTCCTTGTTTGTGACACAGCGACCATGCCCAGTGCTTGCTCTTTGTGCGAGGCAGCGAAGAGATGCAGCACTTTGCTTGTGCACCAGGTGGCGCAGTGGCATGGCGGATGACTTTTTCGCCTGGAGGCGAAGCGAGGCAGCACTTTGTTAGTTGGCGAGGCAGCGAAGAGACGCAGCAGGCTGCTTGTTTGTGAGACAGCCAACATGCACAGTGGTTAGCTATTGTGCGAGGCAGCGAATGAGGGCAGAGCAAATGGCTTTGTGCGTTCGCCGCCTCGCTGCCTAGCAAAGCGTCGTCTGCCTTGGGCGCCTAGCAAAGCTGCGCGTGCCGTCGCCGTCAAGCAAAGCGCCGTGTTCCTTGGGCGCCTAGCAAAGAAGTGCCTGCGTTCGGCGCCTCGCCGCATTGCAGCCTAGCAAAGCGCTGCGTGCCTTCGGCGGCTGCCAAAGCAGTGCGTGCCTTCGCCGCCTCACACACCGCGTTGTGCCTTCGGCGCCTGGCAAAGCAGCGCGTGCCTTCGCCACCTGGCCTCCTAAGAAAGCGCTGCGTGCCTTCTCGCCCTCGCCGCCTAGCAAAGCGCCGTGTCCCTTCGCCGCCTACAAAGCGCCGTGTTCCTTCGGCGCCTAGCAAAGCAGCGCGTGCCTTCGCCGCCTAAGAAAGCGCTGCGTGCCTTTTCGCCCTCGCCGCCCAACAAAGCGCCCTGTCCCTTCACCGCCTCCCGAACCGCTTCGTCCCTTCGCCTCGCCGCCTAGCAAAGCGCTGCTTGCCTTCGCCGCCTCACACACCGCTGCGTCCCTTCGCCGCCTCACCGCTTAGCAAACGCCGTGGGAGCGCCGAAGGGACACGGCGCTTTTGTAGGCGCCGAAGGCACGTGGCGCTTTGCTAAGGCACGAGGCAGCGAAGGCACGCAGCCATTTGATCGTGGTGGACGGGCTAGGGCGCCTTGCTAGGCGGCGAGGCGGCGAAGGCACGCAGCGCTTTGCCAGGCGCCCAGGGACGCAGCGCTCGGCGAGGGCACGCAGTGCTTTGCCAGGCGCCGAAGGCACTCAGCGCTTTGCCAGGCACCGAAGGCACGCAGCGCTCTAGCAGGCGGCGAGGGCACACAGTGCTTTGCTAGGCGGCGAGCGGACGTGCAGCTTTGCTAGGCAGCGAAGGCTGAGGACGCTTTGCTAGGCGCTTTGCTAGGCGGCCAAGGCACGAAGCGATTTGGGAGGCGGCGAAGGCACACGGCGCTTTGCTAGGCGGCGAGGGCGAGAAGGCACGCAGCGCTTTCTGAGGCGGCGAGGCGGCCAAGGCACGCGCTGCTTTGCTAGGCACCGAAGGCACGCAGCGCTTCCTTCGTTTGCGAGGCAGCGAAGAGATGGAGCGCTTTGCTTCTTGGCCAGGCAGCGAACAGGCGCCGTGCTTTGCTTTCTGCCACTCAGCGAATACACGCAGCGCTCTGCTTTTTGGCGAGGCAGTGAACAGATGCAGCGTTTAGTTTGCGAGGCGGCCAAGAGACGCGGCGCTTTGCATGCTGGCGAGGCGGCGAGCAGATCGAGTGCTTTGCTTGTTGGTGAGGCAGCGAAGAGATGCAGCAGTCTCCTTGTTTGTGACACAGCGACCATGCCCAGTGCTTGCTCTTTGTGCGAGGCAGCGAAGAGATGCAGCACTTTGCTTGTGCACCAGGTGGCGCAGTGGCATGGCGGATGACTTTTTCGCCTGGAGGCGAAGCGAGGCAGCACTTTGTTAGTTGGCGAGGCAGCGAAGAGACGCAGCAGGCTGCTTGTTTGTGAGACAGCCAACATGCACAGTGGTTAGCTCTTGTGCGAGGCAGCGAATGAGGGCAGAGCAAATGGCTTTGTGCGTTCGCCGCCTCGCTGCCTAGCAAAGCGTCGTCTGCCTTGGGCGCCTAGCAAAGCTGCGCGTGCCGTCGCCGTCAAGCAAAGCGCCGTGTTCCTTGGGCGCCTAGCAAAGAAGTGCCTGCGTTCGGCGCCTCGCCGCATTGCAGCCTAGCAAAGCGCTGCGTGCCTTCGGCGGCTGGCAAAGCAGCGCGTGCCTTCGCCGCCTGGCCTCCTAAGAAAGCGTTGCGTGCCTTCTCGCCCTCCCCGCCTAGCAAAGCGCCGTGTGCCTTCGCCGCCTCGCCGCCTAGCAAAGCTCCGCGTGCCGTCGCCGCCTACAAAGCGCCGTGTTCCTTCGGCGCCTAGCAAAGCAGCGCGTGCCTTCGCCGCCTAAGAAAGCGCTGCGTGCCTTTTCGCCCTCGCCGCCCAACAAAGCGCCCTGTCCCTTCACCGCCTCCCGAACCGCTTCGTCCCTTCGCCGCCTCGCCGCCTAGCAAAGCGCTGCTTGCCTTCGCCGCCTCACACACCGCTGCGTCCCTTCGCCGCCTCGCCGCTTAGCAAACGCCGTGGGAGCGCCGAAGGGACACAGCGCTTTGCTAAGGCACGAGGCAGCGAAGGCACGCAGCCATTTGATCGTGGTGGACGGGCTAGGGCGCCTTGCTAGGCGGCGAGGCGGCGAAGGCACGCAGCGCTTTGCCAGGCGCCCAGGGACGCAGCGCTCGGCGAGGGCACGCAGTGCTTTGCCAGGCGCCGAAGGCACTCAGCGCTTTGCCAGGCGCCGAAGGCACGCAGCGCTCTAGCAGGCGGCGAGGGCACACAGTGCTTTGCTAGGCGGCGAGCAGACGTGGAGCTTTGCTAGGCAGCGAAGGCTGAGGACGCTTTGCTAGGCGCTTTGCTAAGCGGCCAAGGCACGAAGCGATTTGGGAGGCGGCGAAGGCACACGGCGCTTTGCTAGGCGGCGAGGGCGAGAAGGCACGCAGCGCTTTCTGAGGCGGCGAGGCGGCCAAGGCACGCGCTGCTTTGCTAGGCGCCGAAGGCACGCAGCGCTTCCTTCGTTTGCGAGGCAGCGAAGAGATGGAGCGCTTTGCTTCTTGGCCAGGCAGCGAACAGGCGCCGTGCTTTGCTTTCTGCCACTCAGCGAATACACGCAGCGCTCTGCTTTTTGGCGAGGCAGTGAACAGATGCAGCGTTTAGTTTGCGAGGCGGCCAAGAGACGCGGCGCTTTGCATGCTGGCGAGGCGGCGAGCAGATCGAGTGCTTTGCTTGTTGGCGAGGCAGCGAAGAGATGCAGCAGTCTCCTTGTTTGTGACACAGCGACCGTGCACAGTGCTTGCTCTTTGTGCGAGGCAGCGAAGAGATGCAGCACTTTGCTTGTGCACCAGGTGGCGCAGTGGCATGGCGGATGACTTTTTCGCCTGGAGGCGAAGCGAGGCAGCACTTTGTTAGTTGGCGAGGCAGCGAAGAGACGCAGCAGGCTGCTTGTTTGTGAGACAGCCAACATGCACAGTGGTTAGCTATTGTGCGAGGCAGCGAATGAGGGCAGAGCAAATGGCTTTGTGCGTTCGCCGCCTCGCTGCCTAGCAAAGCGTCGTCTGCCTTGGGCGCCTAGCAAAGCTGCGCGTGCCGTCGCCGTCAAGCAAAGCGCCGTGTTCCTTGGGCGCCTAGCAAAGAAGTGCCTGCGTTCGGCGCCTCGCCGCATTGCAGCCTAGCAAAGCGCTGCGTGCCTTCGGCGGCTGGCAAAGCAGTGCGTGCCTTCGCCGCCTCACACACCGCGTTGTGCCTTCGGCGCCTGGCAAAGCAGCGCGTGCCTTCGCCGCCTGGCCTCCTAAGAAAGCGCTGCGTGCCTTCTCGCCCTCGCCGCCTAGCAAAGCGCCCTGTCCCTTCGCCGCCTACAAAGCGCCGTGTTCCTTCGGCGCCTAGCAAAGCAGCGCGTGCCTTCGCCGCCTAAGAAAGCGCTGCGTGCCTTTTCGCCCTCGCCGCCCAACAAAGCGCCCTGTCCCTTCACCGCCTCCCCAACCGCTTCGTCCCTTCGCCGCCTCGCCGCCTAGCAAAGCGCTGCTTGCCTTCGCCGCCTCACACACCGCTGCGTCCCTTCGCCGCCTCGCCGCTTAGCAAACGCCGTGGGAGCGCCGAAGGCACACGGCGCTTTTGTAGGCGCCGAAGGCACGTGGCGCTTTGCTAAGCACCGAGGCAGCGAAGGCACGCAGCCATTTGATCGTGCTCGACGGGCTAGGGCGCCTTGCTAGGCGGCGAGGCGGCGAAGGCACGCAGCGCTTTGCCAGGCGCCCAGGGACGCAGCGCTCGGCGAGGGCACGCAGTGCTTTGCCAGGCGCCGAAGGCACTCAGCGCTTTGCCAGGCGCCGAAGGCACGCAGCGCTCTAGCAGGCGGCGAGGGCACACAGTGCTTTGCTAGGCGGCGAGCGGACGTGGAGCTTTGCTAGGCAGCGAAGGCTGAGGACGCTTTGCTAGGCGGCGAAGGCACGAAGCGATTTGGGAGGCGGCGAAGGCACACGGCGCTTTGCTAGGCGGCGAGGGCGAGAAGGCACGCAGCGCTTTCTGAGGCGGCGAGGCGGCCAAGGCACGCGCTGCTTTGCTAGGCGCCGAAGGCACGCAGCGCTTCCTTCGTTTGCGAGGCAGCGAAGAGATGGAGCGCTTTGCTTCTTGGCCAGGCAGTGAACAGGCGCCGTGCTTTGCTTTCTGCCACTCAGCGAATACACGCAGCGCTCTGCTTTTTGGCGAGGCAGTGAACAGATGCAGCGTTTAGTTTGCGAGGCGGCCAAGAGACGCGGCGCTTTGCATGCTGGAGAGGCGGCGAGCAGATCGAGTGCTTTGCTTGTTGGCGAGGCAGCGAAGAGATTCAGCAGTCTCCTTGTTTGTGACACAGCGACCATGCCCAGTGCTTGCTCTTTGTGCGAGGCAGCGAAGAGATGCAGCACTTTGCTTGTGCACCAGGTGGCGCAGTGGCATGGCGGATGACTTTTTCGCCTGGAGGCGAAGCGAGGCAGCACTTTGTTAGTTGGCGAGGCAGCGAAGAGACGCAGCAGGCTGCTTGTTTGTGAGACAGCCAACATGCACAGTGGTTAGCTCTTGTGCGAGGCAGCGAATGAGGGCAGAGCAAATGGCTTTGTGCGTTCGCCGCCTCGCTGCCTAGCAAAGCGTCGTCTGCCTTGGGCGCCTAGCAAAGCTGCGCGTGCCGTCGCCGTCAAGCAAAGCGCCGTGTTCCTTGGGCGCCTAGCAAAGAAGTGCCTGCGTTCGGCGCCTCGCCGCATTGCAGCCTAGCAAAGCGCTGCGTGCCTTCGGCGGCTGGCAAAGCAGTGCGTGCCTTCGCCGCCTCACACACCGCGTTGTGCCTTCGGCGCCTGGCCTCCTAAGAAAGCGCTGCGTGCCTTCTCGCCCTCGCCGCCTAGCAAAGCTCCGCGTGCCGTCGCCGCCTACAAAGCGCCGTGTTCCTTCGGCGCCTAGCAAAGCAGCGCGTGCCTTCGCCGCCTAAGAAAGCGCTGCGTGCCTTTTCGCCCTCGCCGCCCAACAAAGCGCCCTGTCCCTTCACCGCCTCCCCAACCGCTTCGTCCCTTCGCCGCCTCGCCGCCTAGCAAAGCGCTGCTTGCCTTCGCCGCCTCACACACCGCTGCGTCCCTTCGCCGCCTCGCCGCTTAGCAAACGCCGTGGGAGCGCCGAAGGCACACGGCGCTTTTGTAGGCGCCGAAGGCACGTGGCGCTTTGCTAAGGCACGAGGCAGCGAAGGCACGCAGCCATTTGATCGTGCTCGACGGGCTAGGGCGCCTTGCTAGGCGGCGAGGCGGCGAAGGCACGCAGCGCTTTGCCAGGCGCCCAGGGACGCAGCGCTCGGCGAGGGCACGCAGTGCTTTGCCAGGCGCCGAAGGCACTCAGCGCTTTGCCAGGCGCCGAAGGCACGCAGCGCTCTAGCAGGCGGCGAGGGCACACAGTGCTTTGCTAGGCGGCGAGCGGACGTGGAGCTTTGCTAGGCAGCGAAGGCTGAGGACGCTTTGCTAGGCGGTGAAGGCACGAAGCGATTTGGGAGGCGGCGAAGGCACACGGCGCTTTGCTAGGCGGCGAGGGCGAGAAGGCACGCAGCGCTTTCTGAGGCGGCGAGGCGGCCAAGGCACGCGCTGCTTTGCTAGGCGCCGAAGGCACGCAGCGCTTCCTTCGTTTGCGAGGCAGCGAAGAGATGGAGCGCTTTGCTTCTTGGCCAGGCAGCGAACAGGCGCCGTGCTTTGCTTTCTGCCACTCAGCGAATAGACGCAGCGCTCTGCTTTTTGGCGAGGCAGTGAACAGATGCAGCGTTTAGTTTGCGAGGCAGCCAAGAGACGCGGCGCTTTGCATGCTGGCGAGGCGGCGAGCAGATCGAGTGCTTTGCTTGTTGGCGAGGCAGCGAAGAGATTCAGCAGTCTCCTTGTTTGTGACACAGCGACCATGCCCAGTGCTTGCTCTTTGTGCGAGGCAGCGAAGAGATGCAGCACTTTGCTTGTGCACCAGGTGGCGCAGTGGCATGGCGGATGACTTTTTCGCCTGGAGGCGAAGCGAGGCAGCACTTTGTTAGTTGGCGAGGCAGCGAAGAGACGCAGCAGGCTGCTTGTTTGTGAGACAGCCAACATGCACAGTGGTTAGCTATTGTGCGAGGCAGCGAATGAGGGCAGAGCAAATGGCTTTGTGCGTTCGCCGCCTCGCTGCCTAGCAAAGCGTCGTCTGCCTTGGGCGCCTAGCAAAGCTGCGCGTGCCGTCGCCGTCAAGCAAAGCGCCGTGTTCCTTGGGCGCCTAGCAAAGAAGTGCCTGCGTTCGGCGCCTCGCCGCATTGCAGCCTAGCAAAGCGCTGCGTGCCTTCGGCGGCTGCCAAAGCAGTGCGTGCCTTCGCCGCCTCACACACCGCGTTGTGCCTTCGGCGCCTGGCAAAGCAGCGCGTGCCTTCGCCACCTGGCCTCCTAAGAAAGCGCTGCGTGCCTTCTCGCCCTCGCCGCCTAGCAAAGCGCCGTGTCCCTTCGCCGCCTACAAAGCGCCGTGTTCCTTCGGCGCCTAGCAAAGCAGCGCGTGCCTTCGCCGCCTAAGAAAGCGCTGCGTGCCTTTTCGCCCTCGCCGCCCAACAAAGCGCCCTGTCCCTTCACCGCCTCCCGAACCGCTTCGTCCCTTCGCCTCGCCGCCTAGCAAAGCGCTGCTTGCCTTCGCCGCCTCACACACCGCTGCGTCCCTTCGCCGCCTCACCGCTTAGCAAACGCCGTGGGAGCGCCGAAGGGACACGGCGCTTTTGTAGGCGCCGAAGGCACGTGGCGCTTTGCTAAGGCACGAGGCAGCGAAGGCACGCAGCCATTTGATCGTGGTGGACGGGCTAGGGCGCCTTGCTAGGCGGCGAGGCGGCGAAGGCACGCAGCGCTTTGCCAGGCGCCCAGGGACGCAGCGCTCGGCGAGGGCACGCAGTGCTTTGCCAGGCGCCGAAGGCACTCAGCGCTTTGCCAGGCGCCGAAGGCAGGCAGCGCTCTAGCAGGCGGCGAGGGCACACAGTGCTTTGCTAGGCGGCGAGCGGACGTGCAGCTTTGCTAGGCAGCGAAGGCTGAGGACGCTTTGCTAGGCGCTTTGCTAGGCGGCGAAGGCACGAAGCGATTTGGGAGGCGGCGAAGGCACACGGCGCTTTGCTAGGCGGCGAGGGCGAGAAGGCACGCAGCGCTTTCTGAGGCGGCGAGGCGGCCAAGGCACGCGCTGCTTTGCTAGGCGCCGAAGGCACGCAGCGCTTCCTTCGTTTGCGAGGCAGCGAAGAGATGGAGCGCTTTGCTTCTTGGCCAGGCAGCGAACAGGCGCCGTGCTTTGCTTTCTGCCACTCAGCGAATACACGCAGCGCTCTGCTTTTTGGCGAGGCAGTGAACAGATGCAGCGTTTAGTTTGCGAGGCGGCCAAGAGACGCGGCGCTTTGCATGCTGGCGAGGCGGCGAGCAGATCGAGTGCTTTGCTTGTTGGTGAGGCAGCGAAGAGATGCAGCAGTCTCCTTGTTTGTGACACAGCGACCATGCCCAGTGCTTGCTCTTTGTGCGAGGCAGCGAAGAGATGCAGCACTTTGCTTGTGCACCAGGTGGCGCAGTGGCATGGCGGATGACTTTTTCGCCTGGAGGCGAAGCGAGGCAGCACTTTGTTAGTTGGCGAGGCAGCGAAGAGACGCAGCAGGCTGCTTGTTTGTGAGACAGCCAACATGCACAGTGGTTAGCTCTTGTGCGAGGCAGCGAATGAGGGCAGAGCAAATGGCTTTGTGCGTTCGCCGCCTCGCTGCCTAGCAAAGCGTCGTCTGCCTTGGGCGCCTAGCAAAGCTGCGCGTGCCGTCGCCGTCAAGCAAAGCGCCATGTTCCTTGGGCGCCTAGCAAAGAAGTGCCTGCGTTCGGCGCCTCGCCGCATTGCAGCCTAGCAAAGCGCTGCGTGCCTTCGGCGGCTGGCAAAGCAGCGCGTGCCTTCGCCGCCTGGCCTCCTAAGAAAGCGTTGCGTGCCTTCTCGCCCTCGCCGCCTAGCAAAGCGCCGTGTGCCTTCGCCGCCTCGCCGCCTAGCAAAGCTCCGCGTGCCGTCGCCGCCTACAAAGCGCCGTGTTCCTTCAGCGTCTAGCAAAGCAGCGCGTGCCTTCGCCGCCTAAGAAAGCGCTGCGTGCCTTTTCGCCCTCGCCGCCCAACAAAGCGCCCTGTCCCTTCACCGCCTCCCGAACCGCTTCGTCCCTTCGCCGCCTCGCCGCCTAGCAAAGCGCTGCTTGCCTTCGCCGCCTCACACACCGCTGCGTCCCTTCGCCGCCTCGCCGCTTAGCAAACGCCGTGGGAGCGCCGAAGGGACACAGCGCTTTGCTAAGGCACGAGGCAGCGAAGGCACGCAGCCATTTGATCGTGGTGGACGGGCTAGGGCGCCTTGCTAGGCGGCGAGGCGGCGAAGGCACGCAGCGCTTTGCCAGGCGCCCAGGGACGCAGCGCTCGGCGAGGGCACGCAGTGCTTTGCCAGGCGCCGAAGGCACTCAGCGCTTTGCCAGGCGCCGAAGGCACGCAGCGCTCTAGCAGGCGGCGAGGGCACACAGTGCTTTGCTAGGCGGCGAGCGGACGTGGAGCTTTGCTAGGCAGCGAAGGCTGAGGACGCTTTGCTAGGCGGCGAAGGCACGAAGCGATTTGGGAGGCGGCGAAGGCACACGGCACTTTGCTAGGCGGCGAGGGCGAGAAGGCACGCAGCGCTTTCTGAGGCGGCGAGGCGGCCAAGGCACGCGCTGCTTTGCTAGGCGCCGAAGGCACGCAGCTCTTCCTTCGTTTGCGAGGCAGCGAAGAGATGGAGCGCTTTGCTTCTTGGCCAGGCAGCGAACAGGCGCCGTGCTTTGCTTTCTGCCACTCAGCGAATAGACGCAGCGCTCTGCTTTTTGGCGAGGCAGTGAACAGATGCAGCGTTTAGTTTGCGAGGCGGCCAAGAGACGCGGCGCTTTGCATGCTGGCGAGGCGGCGAGCAGATCGAGTGCTTTGCTTGTTGGCGAGGCAGCGAAGAGATGCAGCGGTTTGCTTGTTGGCGAGGCAGCGAAGAGATTCAGCAGTCTCCTTGTTTGTGACACAGCGACCATGCACAGTGCTTGCTCTTTGTGCGAGGCAGCGAAGAGATGCAGCACTTTGCTTGTGCACCAGGTGGCGCAGTGGCATGGCGGATGACTTTTTCGCCTGGAGGCGAAGCGAGGCAGCACTTTGTTAGTTGGCGAGGCAGCGAAGAGACGCAGCAGGCTGCTTGTTTGTGAGACAGCCAACATGCACAGTGGTTAGCTCTTGTGCGAGGCAGCGAATGAGGGCAGAGCAAATGGCTTTGTGCGTTCGCCGCCTCGCTGCCTAGCAAAGCGTCGTCTGCCTTGGGCGCCTAGCAAAGCTGCGCGTGCCGTCGCCGTCAAGCAAAGCGCCGTGTTCCTTGGGCGCCTAGCAAAGAAGTGCCTGCGTTCGGCGCCTCGCCGCATTGCAGCCTAGCAAAGCGCTGCGTGCCTTCGGCGGCTGGCAAAGCAGTGCGTGCCTTCGCCGCCTCACACACCGCGTTGTGCCTTCGGCGCCTGGCAAAGCAGCGCGTGCCTTCGCCGCCTGGCCTCCTAAGAAAGCGCTGCGTGCCTTCTCGCCCTCGCCGCCTAGCAAAGCGCCGTGTCCCGTCGCCGCCTACAAAGCGCCGTGTTCCTTCGGCGCCTAGCAAAGCACCGCGTGCCTTCGCCGCCTAAGAAAGCGCTGCGTGCCTTTTTGCCCTCGCCGCCCAACAAAGCGCCCTGTCCCTTCACCGCCTCCCGAACTGCTTCGTCCCTTCGCCGCCTCGCCGCCTAGCAAAGCGCTGCTTGCCTTCGCCGCCTCACACACCGCTGCGTCCCTTCGCCGCCTCGCCGCTTAGCAAACGCCGTGGGAGCGCCGAAGGCACACGGCGCTTTTGTAGGCGCCGAAGGCATGTGGCGCTTTGCTAAGGCACGAGGCAGCGAAGGCACGCAGCCATTTGATCGTGCTCGACGGGCTAGGGCGCCTTGCTAGGCGGCGAGGCGGCGAAGGCACGCAGCGCTTTGCCAGGCGCCCAGGGACGCAGCGCTCAGCGAGGGCACGCAGTGCTTTGCCAGGCGCCGAAGGCACTCAGCGCTTTGCCAGGCGCCGAAGGCACACAGCGCTCTAGCAGGCGGCGAGGGCACACAGTGCTTTGCTAGGCGGCGAGCGGACGTGGAGCTTTGCTAGGCAGCGAAGGCTGAGGACGCTTTGCTAGGCGCTTTGCTAGGCGGCCAAGGCACGAAGCGATTTGGGAGGCGGCGAAGGCACACGGCGCTTTGCTAGGCGGCGAGGGCGAGAAGGCACGCAGCGCTTTCTGAGGCGGCGAGGCGGCCAAGGCACGCGCTGCTTTGCTAGGCGCCGAAGGCACGCAGCGCTTCCTTCGTTTGCGAGGCAGCGAAGAGATGGAGCGCTTTGCTTCTTGGCCAGGCAGCGAACAGGCGCCGTGCTTTGCTTTCTGCCACTCAGCGAATACACGCAGCGCTCTGCTTTTTGGCGAGGCAGCGAAGAGTTTCAGCAGTCTCCTTGTTTGTGACACAGCGACCATGCCCAGTGCTTGCTCTTTGTGCGAGGCAGCGAAGAGATGCAGCACTTTGCTTGTGCACCAGGTGGCGCAGTGGCATGGCGGATGACTTTTTCGCCTGGAGGCGAAGCGAGGCAGCACTTTGTTAGTTGGCGAGGCAGCGAAGAGACGCAGCAGGCTGCTTGTTTGTGAGACAGCCAACATGCACAGTGGTTAGCTATTGTGCGAGGCAGCGAATGAGGGCAGAGCAAATGGCTTTGTGCGTTCGCCGCCTCGCTGCCTAGCAAAGCGTCGTCTGCCTTGGGCGCCTAGCAAAGCTGCGCGTGCCGTCGCCGTCAAGCAAAGCGCCGTGTTCCTTGGGCGCCTAGCAAAGAAGTGCCTGCGTTCGGCGCCTCGCCGCATTGCAGCCTAGCAAAGCGCTGCGTGCCTTCAGCGGCTGGCAAAGCAGTGCGTGCCTTCGCCGCCTCACACACCGCGTTGTGCCTTCGGCGCCTGGCAAAGCAGCGCGTGCCTTCGCCGCCTGGCCTCCTAAGAAAGCGCTGCGTGCCTTCTCGCCCTCGCCGCCTAGCAAAGCGCCCTGTCCCTTCGCCGCCTACAAAGCGCCGTGTTCCTTCGGCGCCTAGCAAAGCAGCGCGTGCCTTCGCCGCCTAAGAAAGCGCTGCGTGCCTTTTCGCCCTCGCCGCCCAACAAAGCGCCCTGTCCCTTCACCGCCTCCCGAACCGCTTCGTCCCTTCGCCGCCTCGCCGCCTAGCAAAGCGCTGCTTGCCTTCGCCGCCTCACACACCGCTGCGTCCCTTCGCCGCCTCGCCGCTTAGCAAACGCCGTGGGAGCGCCGAAGGCACACGGCGCTTTTGTAGGCGCCGAAGGCACGTGGCGCTTTGCTAAGGCACGAGGCAGCGAAGGCACGCAGCCATTTGATCGTGCTCGACGGGCTAGGGCGCCTTGCTAGGCGGCGAGGCGGCGAAGGAACGCAGCGCTTTGCCAGGCGCCCAGGGACGCAGCGCTCGGCGAGGGCACGCAGTGCTTTGCCAGGCGCCGAAGGCACTCAGCGCTTTGCCAGGCGCCCAAGGCACGCAGCGCTCTAGCAGGCGGCGAGGGCACACAGTGCTTTGCTAGGCGGCGAGCAGACGTGGAGCTTTGCTAGGCAGCGAAGGCTGAGGACGCTTTGCTAGGCGGCGAAGGCACGAAGTGATTTGGGAGGCGGCGAAGGCACACGGCGCTTTGCTAGGCGGCGAGGGCGAGAAGGCACGCAGCGCTTTCTGAGGCGGCGAGGCGGCGAAGGCACGCGCTGCTTTGCTAGGCGCCGAAGGCACGCAGCGCTTCCTTCGTTTGCGAGGCAGCGAAGAGATGGAGCGCTTTGCTTCTTGGCCAGGCAGCGAACAGGCGCCGTGCTTTGCTTTCTGCCACTCAGCGAATACACGCAGCGCTCTGCCTTTTGGCGAGGCAGTGAAGAGTTTCAGCAGTCTCCTTGTTTGTGACACAGCGACCATGCCCAGTGCTTGCTCTTTGTGCGAGGCAGCGAAGAGATGCAGCACTTTGCTTGTGCACCAGGTGGCGCAGTGGCATGGCGGATGACTTTTTCGCCTGGAGGCGAAGCGAGGCAGCACTTTGTTAGTTGGCGAGGCAGCGAAGAGACGCAGCAGGCTGCTTGTTTGTGAGACAGCCAACATGCACAGTGGTTAGCTATTGTGCGAGGCAGCGAATGAGGGCAGAGCAAATGGCTTTGTGCGTTCGCCGCCTCACTGCCTAGCAAAGCGTCGTCTGCCTTGGGCGCCTAGCAAAGCTGCGCGTGCCGTCGCCGTCAAGCAAAGCGCCGTGTTCCTTCGGCGCCTAGCAAAGAAGTGCCTGCGTTCGGCGCCTCGCCGCATTGCAGCCTAGCAAAGCGCTGCGTGCCTTCGGCGGCTGGCAAAGCAGTGCGTGCCTTCGCCGCCTCACACACCGCGTTGTGCCTTCGGCGCCTGGCAAAGCAGCGCGTGCCTTCGCCGCCTGGCCTCCTAAGAAAGCGCTGCGTGCCTTCTCGCCCTCGCCGCCTAGCAAAGCGCCGTGTCCCTTCGCCGCCTACAAAGCGCCGTGTTCCTTCGGCGCCTAGCAAAGCAGCGCGTGCCTTCGCCGCCTAAGAAAGCGCTGCGTGCCTTTTCGCCCTCGCCGCCCAACAAAGCGCCCTGTCCCTTCACCGCCTCCCGAACCGCTTCGTCCCTTCGCCGCCTCGCCGCCTAGCAAAGCGCTGCTTGCCTTCGCCGCCTCACACACCGCTGCGTCCCTTCGCCGCCTCGCCGCTTAGCAAACGCCGTGGGAGCGCCGAAGGCACACGGCGCTTTTGTAGGCGCCGAAGGCACGTGGCGCTTTGCTAAGGCACGAGGCAGCGAAGGCACGCAGCCATTTGATCGTGCTCGACGGGCTAGGGCGCCTTGCTAGGCGGCGAGGCGGCGAAGGCACGCAGCGCTTTGCCAGGCGCCCAGGGACGCAGCGCTCGGCGAGGGCACGCAGTGCTTTGCCAGGCGCCGAAGGCACTCAGCGCTTTGCCAGGCGCCGAAGGCACGCAGCGCTCTAGCAGGCGGCGAGGGCACACAGTGCTTTGCTAGGCGGCGAGCGGACGTGGAGCTTTGCTAGGCAGCGAAGGCTGAGGACGCTTTGCTAGGCGGCGAAGGCACGAAGCGATTTGGGAGGCGGCGAAGGCACACGGCGCTTTGCTAGGCGGCGAGGGCGAGAAGGCACGCAGCGCTTTCTGAGGCGGCGAGGCGGCCAAGGCACGCGCTGCTTTGCTAGGCGCCGAAGGCACGCAGCGCTTCCTTCGTTTGCGAGGCAGCGAAGAGATGGAGCGCTTTGCTTCTTGGCCAGGCAGCGAACAGGCGCCGTGCTTTGCTTTCTGCCACTCAGCGAATAGACGCAGCGCTCTGCTTTTTGGCGAGGCAGTGAACAGATGCAGCGTTTAGTTTGCGAGGCGGCCAAGAGACGCGGCGCTTTGCATGCTGGCGAGGCGGCGAGCAGATCGAGTGCTTTGCTTGTTGGCGAGGCAGCGAAGAGATTCAGCAGTCTCCTTGTTTGTGACACAGCGACCATGCACAGTGCTTGCTCTTTGTGCGAGGCAGCGAAGAGATGCAGCACTTTGCTTGTGCACCAGGTGGCGCAGTGGCATGGCGGATGACTTTTTCGCCTGGAGGCGAAGCGAGGCAGCACTTTGTTAGTTGGCGAGGCAGCGAAGAGACGCAGCAGGCTGCTTGTTTGTGAGACAGCCAACATGCACAGTGGTTAGCTATTGTGCGAGGCAGCGAATGAGGGCAGAGCAAATGGCTTTGTGCGTTCGCCGCCTCGCTGCCTAGCAAAGCGTCGTCTGCCTTGGGCGCCTAGCAAAGCTGCGCGTGCCGTCGCCGTCAAGCAAAGCGCCGTGTTCCTTGGGCGCCTAGCAAAGAAGTGCCTGCGTTCGGCGCCTCGCCGCATTGCAGCCTAGCAAAGCGCTGCGTGCCTTCGGCGGCTGCCAAAGCAGTGCGTGCCTTCGCCGCCTCACACACCGCGTTGTGCCTTCGGCGCCTGGCAAAGCAGCGCGTGCCTTCGCCACCTGGCCTCCTAAGAAAGCGCTGCGTGCCTTCTCGCCCTCGCCGCCTAGCAAAGCGCCGTGTCCCTTCGCCGCCTACAAAGCGCCGTGTTCCTTCGGCGCCTAGCAAAGCAGCGCGTGCCTTCGCCGCCTAAGAAAGCGCTGCGTGCCTTTTCGCCCTCGCCGCCCAACAAAGCGCCCTGTCCCTTCACCGCCTCCCGAACCGCTTCGTCCCTTCGCCTCGCCGCCTAGCAAAGCGCTGCTTGCCTTCGCCGCCTCACACACCGCTGCGTCCCTTCGCCGCCTCACCGCTTAGCAAACGCCGTGGGAGCGCCGAAGGGACACGGCGCTTTTGTAGGCGCCGAAGGCACGTGGCGCTTTGCTAAGGCACGAGGCAGCGAAGGCACACAGCCATTTGATCGTGGTGGACGGGCTAGGGCGCCTTGCTAGGCGGCGAGGCGGCGAAGGCACGCAGCGCTTTGCCAGGCGCCCAGGGACGCAGCGCTCAGCGAGGGCACGCAGTGCTTTGCCAGGCGCCGAAGGCACTCAGCGCTTTGCCAGGCGCCGAAGGCACTCAGCGCTTTGCCAGGCGCCGAAGGCACGCAGCGCTCTAGCAGGCGGCGAGGGCACACAGTGCTTTGCTAGGCGGCGAGCGGACGTGGAGCTTTGCTAGGCAGCCAAGGCTGAGGACGCTTTGCTAGGCGCTTTGCTAGGCGGCCAAGGCACGAAGCGATTTGGGAGGCGGCGAAGGCACACGGCGCTTTGCTAGGCGGCGAGGGCGAGAAGGCACGCAGCGCTTTCTGAGGCGGCGAGGCGGCCAAGGCACGCGCTGCTTTGCTAGGCGCCGAAGGCACGCAGCGCTTCCTTCGTTTGCGAGGCAGCGAAGAGATGGAGCGCTTTGCTTCTTGGCCAGGCAGCGAACAGGCGCCGTGCTTTGCTTTCTGCCACTCAGCGAATACACGCAGCGCTCTGCTTTTTGGCGAGGCAGTGAACAGATGCAGCGTTTAGTTTGCGAGGCGGCCAAGAGACGCGGCGCTTTGCATGCTGGCGAGGCGGCGAGCAGATCGAGTGCTTTGCTTGTTGGTGAGGCAGCGAAGAGATGCAGCAGTCTCCTTGTTTGTGACACAGCGACCATGCCCAGTGCTTGCTCTTTGTGCGAGGCAGCGAAGAGATGCAGCACTTTGCTTGTGCACCAGGTGGCGCAGTGGCATGGCGGATGACTTTTTCGCCTGGAGGCGAAGCGAGGCAGCACTTTGTTAGTTGGCGAGGCAGCGAAGAGACGCAGCAGGCTGCTTGTTTGTGAGACAGCCAACATGCACAGTGGTTAGCTCTTGTGCGAGGCAGCGAATGAGGGCAGAGCAAATGGCTTTGTGCGTTCGCCGCCTCGCTGCCTAGCAAAGCGTCGTCTGCCTTGGGCGCCTAGCAAAGCTGCGCGTGCCGTCGCCGTCAAGCAAAGCGCCGTGTTCCTTGGGCGCCTAGCAAAGAAGTGCCTGCGTTCGGCGCCTCGCCGCATTGCAGCCTAGCAAAGCGCTGCGTGCCTTCGGCGGCTGGCAAAGCAGCGCGTGCCTTCGCCGCCTGGCCTCCTAAGAAAGCGTTGCGTGCCTTCTCGCCCTCCCCGCCTAGCAAAGCGCCGTGTGCCTTCGCCGCCTCGCCGCCTAGCAAAGCTCCGCGTGCCGTCGCCGCCTACAAAGCGCCGTGTTCCTTCGGCGCCTAGCAAAGCAGCGCGTGCCTTCGCCGCCTAAGAAAGCGCTGCGTGCCTTTTCGCCCTCGCCGCCCAACAAAGCGCCCTGTCCCTTCACCGCCTCCCGAACCGCTTCGTCCCTTCGCCGCCTCGCCGCCTAGCAAAGCGCTGCTTGCCTTCGCCGCCTCACACACCGCTGCGTCCCTTCGCCGCCTCGCCGCTTAGCAAACGCCGTGGGAGCGCCGAAGGGACACAGCGCTTTGCTAAGGCACGAGGCAGCGAAGGCACGCAGCCATTTGATCGTGGTGGACGGGCTAGGGCGCCTTGCTAGGCGGCGAGGCGGCGAAGGCACGCAGCGCTTTGCCAGGCGCCCAGGGACGCAGCGCTCGGCGAGGGCACGCAGTGCTTTGCCAGGCGCCGAAGGCACTCAGCGCTTTGCCAGGCGCCGAAGGCACGCAGCGCTCTAGCAGGCGGCGAGGGCACACAGTGCTTTGCTAGGCGGCGAGCAGACGTGGAGCTTTGCTAGGCAGCGAAGGCTGAGGACGCTTTGCTAGGCGCTTTGCTAGGCGGCCAAGGCACGAAGCGATTTGGGAGGCGGCGAAGGCACACGGCGCTTTGCTAGGCGGCGAGGGCGAGAAGGCACGCAGCGCTTTCTGAGGCGGCGAGGCGGCCAAGGCACGCGCTGCTTTGCTAGGCGCCGAAGGCACGCAGCGCTTCCTTCGTTTGCGAGGCAGCGAAGAGATGGAGCGCTTTGCTTGTTGGCCAGGCAGCGAACAGGCGCCGTGCTTTGCTTTCTGCCACTCAGCGAATACACGCAGCGCTCTGCTTTTTGGCGAGGCAGTGAACAGATGCAGCGTTTAGTTTGCGAGGCGGCCAAGAGACGCGGCGCTTTGCATGCTGGCGAGGCGGCGAGCAGACCGAGTGCTTTGCTTGTTGGCGAGGCAGCGAAGAGATGCAGCAGTCTCCTTGTTTGTGACACAGCGACCGTGCACAGTGCTTGCTCTTTGTGCGAGGCAGCGAAGAGATGCAGCACTTTGCTTGTGCACCAGGTGGCGCAGTGGCATGGCGGATGGCTTTTTCGCCTGGAGGCGAAGCGAGGCAGCACTTTGTTAGTTGGCGAGGCAGCGAAGAGACGCAGCAGGCTGCTTGTTTGTGAGACAGCCAACATGCACAGTGGTTAGCTATTGTGCGAGGCAGCGAATGAGGGCAGAGCAAATGGCTTTGTGCGTTCGCCGCCTCGCTGCCTAGCAAAGCGTCGTCTGCCTTGGGCGCCTAGCAAAGCTGCGCGTGCCGTTGCCGTCAAGCAAAGCGCCGTGTTCCTTGGGCGCCTAGCAAAGAAGTGCCTGCGTTCGGCGCCTCGCCGCATTGCAGCCTAGCAAAGCGCTGCGTGCCTTCAGCAGCTGGCAAAGCAGTGCGTGCCTTCGCCGCCTCACACACCGCGTTGTGCCTTCGGCGCCTGGCAAAGCAGCGCGTGCCTTCGCCGCCTGGCCTCCTAAGAAAGCGCTGCGTGCCTTCTCGCCCTCGCCGCCTAGCAAAGCGCCGTGTCCCTTCGCCGCCTCGCCGCCTAGCAAAGCTCCGCGTGCCGTCGCCGCCTACAAAGCGCCGTGTTCCTTCGGCGCCTAGCAAAGCAGCGCGTGCCTTCGCCGCCTAAGAAAGCGCTGCGTGCCTTTTCGCCCTCGCCGCCCAACAAAGCGCCCTGTCCCTTCACCACCTCCCGAACCGCTTCGTCCCTTCGCCGCCTCGCCGCCTAGCAAAGCGCTGCTTGCCTTCGCCGCCTCACACACCGCTGCGTCCCTTCGCCGCCTCGCCGCTTAGCAAACGCCGTGGGAGCGCCGAAGGCACACGGCGCTTTTGTAGGCGCCGAAGGCACGTGGCGCTTTGCTAAGGCACGAGGCAGCGAAGGCACGCAGCCATTTGATCGTGCTCGACGGGCTAGGGCGCCTTGCTAGGCGGCGAGGCGGCGAAGGCACGCAGCGCTTTGCCAGGCGCCCAGGGACGCAGCGCTCGGCGAGGGCACGCAGTGCTTTGCCAGGCGCCGAAGGCACTCAGCGCTTTGCCAGGCGCCGAAGGCACGCAGCGCTCTAGCAGGCGGCGAGGGCACACAGTGCTTTGCTAGGCGGCGAGCGGACGTGGAGCTTTGCTAGGCAGCCAAGGCTGAGGACGCTTTGCTAGGCGCTTTGCTAGGCGGCCAAGGCACGAAGCGATTTGGGAGGCGGCGAAGGCACATGGCGCTTTGCTAGGCGGCGAGGGCGAGAAGGCACGCAGCGCTTTCTGAGGCGGCGAGGCGGCCAAGGCACGCGCTGCTTTGCTAGGCGCCGAAGGCACGCAGCGCTTCCTTCGTTTGCGAGGCAGCGAAGAGATGGAGCGCTTTGCTTCTTGGCCAGGCAGCGAACAGGCGCCGTGCTTTGCTTTCTGCCACTCAGCGAATACACGCAGCGCTCTGCTTTTTGGCGAGGCAGTGAACAGATGCAGCGTTTAGTTTGCGAGGCGGCCAAGAGACGCGGCGCTTTGCATGCTGGCGAGGCGGCGAGCAGATCGAGTGCTTTGCTTGTTGGCGAGGCAGCGAAGAGATGCAGCGGTTTGCTTGTTGGCGAGGCAGCGAAGAGATGCAGCAGTCTCCTTGTTTGTGACACAGCGACCACGCACAGTGCTTGCTCTTTGTGCGAGGCAGCGAAGAGATGCAGCACTTTGCTTGTGCACCAGGTGGCGCAGTGGCATGGCGGATGGCTTTTTCGCCTGGAGGCGAAGCGAGGCAGCACTTTGTTAGTTGGCGAGGCAGCGAAGAGACGCAGCAGGCTGCTTGTTTGTGAGACAGCCAACATGCACAGTGCTTAGCTATTGTGCGAGGCAGCGAATGAGGGCAGAGCAAATGGCTTTGTGCGTTCGCCGCCTCGCTGCCTAGCAAAGCGTCGTCTGCCTTGGGCGCCTAGCAAAGCTGCGCGTGCCGTTGCCGTCAAGCAAAGCGCCGTGTTCCTTGGGCGCCTAGCAAAGAAGTGCCTGCGTTCGGCGCCTCGCCGCATTGCAGCCTAGCAAAGCGCTGCGTGCCTTCGGCGGCTGGCAAAGCAGTGCGTGCCTTCGCCGCCTCACACACCGCGTTGTGCCTTCGGCGCCTGGCAAAGCAGCGCGTGCCTTCGCCGCCTGGCCTCCTAAGAAAGCGCTGCGTGCCTTCTCGCCCTCGCCGCCTAGCAAAGCTCCGCGTGCCGTCGCCGCCTACAAAGCGCCGTGTTCCTTCGGCGCCTAGCAAAGCAGCGCGTGCCTTCGCCGCCTAAGAAAGCGCTGCGTGCCTTTTCGCCCTCGCCGCCCAACAAAGCGCCCTGTCCCTTCACCGCCTCCCGAACCGCTTCGTCCCTTCGCCGCCTCGCCGCCTAGCAAAGCGCTGCTTGCCTTCGCCGCCTCACACACCGCTGCGTCCCTTCGCCGCCTCGCCGCTTAGCAAACGCCGTGGGAGCGCCGAAGGCACACGGCGCTTTTGTAGGCGCCGAAGGCACGTGGCGCTTTGCTAAGGCACGAGGCAGCGAAGGCACGCAGCCATTTGATCGTGCTCGACGGGCTAGGGCGCCTTGCTAGGCGGCGAGGCGGCGAAGGCACGCAGCGCTTTGCCAGGCGCCCAGGGACGCAGCGCTCGGCGAGGGCACGCAGTGCTTTGCCAGGCGCCGAAGGCACTCAGCGCTTTGCCAGGCGCCGAAGGCACGCAGCGCTCTAGCAGGCGGCGAGGGCACACAGTGCTTTGCTAGGCGGCGAGCGGACGTGGAGCTTTGCTAGGCAGCCAAGGCTGAGGACGCTTTGCTAGGCGCTTTGCTAGGCGGCGAAGGCACGAAGCGATTGGGGAGGCGGCGAAGGCACACGGCGCTTTGCTAGGCGGCGAGGGCGAGAAGGCACGCAGCGCTTTCTGAGGCGGCGAGGCGGCCAAGGCACGCGCTGCTTTGCTAGGCGCCGAAGGCACGCAGCGCTTCCTTCGTTTGCGAGGCAGCGAAGAGATGGAGCGCTTTGCTTCTTGGCCAGGCAGCGAACAGGCGCCGTGCTTTGCTTTCTGCCACTCAGCGAATACACGCAGCGCTCTGCTTTTTGGCGAGGCAGTGAACAGATGCAGCGTTTAGTTTGCGAGGCGGCCAAGAGACGCGGCGCTTTGCATGCTGGCGAGGCGGCGAGCAGATCGAGTGCTTTGCTTGTTGGCGAGGCAGCGAAGAGATGCAGCGGTTTGCTTGTTGGCGAGGCAGCGAAGAGATGCAGCAGTCTCCTTGTTTGTGACACAGCGACCACGCACAGTGCTTGCTCTTTGTGCGAGGCAGCGAAGAGATGCAGCACTTTGCTTGTGCACCAGGTGGCGCAGTGGCATGGCGGATGGCTTTTTCGCCTGGAGGCGAAGCGAGGCAGCACTTTGTTAGTTGGCGAGGCAGCGAAGAGACGCAGCAGGCTGCTTGTTTGTGAGACAGCCAACATGCACAGTGGTTAGCTATTGTGCGAGGCAGCGAATGAGGGCAGAGCAAATGGCTTTGTGCGTTCGCCGCCTCGCTGCCTAGCAAAGCGTCGTCTGCCTTGGGCGCCTAGCAAAGCTGCGCGTGCCGTTGCCGTCAAGCAAAGCGCCGTGTTCCTTGGGCGCCTAGCAAAGAAGTGCCTGCGTTCGGCGCCTCGCCGCATTGCAGCCTAGCAAAGCGCTGCGTGCCTTCGGCGGCTGGCAAAGCAGTGCGTGCCTTCGCCGCCTCACACACCGCGTTGTGCCTTCGGCGCCTGGCAAAGCAGCGCGTGCCTTCGCCGCCTGGCCTCCTAAGAAAGCGCTGCGTGCCTTCTCGCCCTCGCCGCCTAGCAAAGCGCCGTGTCCCTTCGCCGCCTCGCCGCCTAGCAAAGCTCCGCGTGCCGTCGCCGCCTACAAAGCGCCGTGTTCCTTCGGCGCCTAGCAAAGCAGCGCGTGCCTTCGCCGCCTAAGAAAGCGCTGCGTGCCTTTTCGCCCTCGCCGCCCAACAAAGCGCCCTGTCCCTTCACCACCTCCCGAACCGCTTCGTCCCTTCGCCGCCTCGCCGCCTAGCAAAGCGCTGCTTGCCTTCGCCGCCTCACACACCGCTGCGTCCCTTCGCCGCCTCGCCGCTTAGCAAACGCCGTGGGAGCGCCGAAGGCACACGGCGCTTTTGTAGGCGCCGAAGGCACGTGGCGCTTTGCTAAGGCACGAGGCAGCGAAGGCACGCAGCCATTTGATCGTGCTCGACGGGCTAGGGCGCCTTGCTAGGCGGCGAGGCGGCGAAGGCACGCAGCGCTTTGCCAGGCGCCCAGGGACGCAGCGCTCGGCGAGGGCACGCAGTGCTTTGCCAGGCGCCGAAGGCACTCAGCGCTTTGCCAGGCGCCGAAGGCACGCAGCGCTCTAGCAGGCGGCGAGGGCACACAGTGCTTTGCTAGGCGGCGAGCGGACGTGGAGCTTTGCTAGGCAGCCAAGGCTGAGGACGCTTTGCTAGGCGCTTTGCTAGGCGGCCAAGGCACGAAGCGATTTGGGAGGCGGCGAAGGCACATGGCGCTTTGCTAGGCGGCGAGGGCGAGAAGGCACGCAGCGCTTTCTGAGGCGGCGAGGCGGCCAAGGCACGCGCTGCTTTGCTAGGCGCCGAAGGCACGCAGCGCTTCCTTCGTTTGCGAGGCAGCGAAGAGATGGAGCGCTTTGCTTCTTGGCCAGGCAGCGAACAGGCGCCGTGCTTTGCTTTCTGCCACTCAGCGAATACACGCAGCGCTCTGCTTTTTGGCGAGGCAGTGAACAGATGCAGCGTTTAGTTTGCGAGGCGGCCAAGAGACGCGGCGCTTTGCATGCTGGCGAGGCGGCGAGCAGATCGAGTGCTTTGCTTGTTGGCGAGGCAGCGAAGAGATGCAGCGGTTTGCTTGTTGGCGAGGCAGCGAAGAGATGCAGCAGTCTCCTTGTTTGTGACACAGCGACCACGCACAGTGCTTGCTCTTTGTGCGAGGCAGCGAAGAGATGCAGCACTTTGCTTGTGCACCAGGTGGCGCAGTGGCATGGCGGATGGCTTTTTCGCCTGGAGGCGAAGCGAGGCAGCACTTTGTTAGTTGGCGAGGCAGCGAAGAGACGCAGCAGGCTGCTTGTTTGTGAGACAGCCAACATGCACAGTGCTTAGCTATTGTGCGAGGCAGCGAATGAGGGCAGAGCAAATGGCTTTGTGCGTTCGCCGCCTCGCTGCCTAGCAAAGCGTCGTCTGCCTTGGGCGCCTAGCAAAGCTGCGCGTGCCGTTGCCGTCAAGCAAAGCGCCGTGTTCCTTGGGCGCCTAGCAAAGAAGTGCCTGCGTTCGGCGCCTCGCCGCATTGCAGCCTAGCAAAGCGCTGCGTGCCTTCGGCGGCTGGCAAAGCAGTGCGTGCCTTCGCCGCCTCACACACCGCGTTGTGCCTTCGGCGCCTGGCAAAGCAGCGCGTGCCTTCGCCGCCTGGCCTCCTAAGAAAGCGCTGCGTGCCTTCTCGCCCTCGCCGCCTAGCAAAGCTCCGCGTGCCGTCGCCGCCTACAAAGCGCCGTGTTCCTTCGGCGCCTAGCAAAGCAGCGCGTGCCTTCGCCGCCTAAGAAAGCGCTGCGTGCCTTTTCGCCCTCGCCGCCCAACAAAGCGCCCTGTCCCTTCACCGCCTCCCGAACCGCTTCGTCCCTTCGCCGCCTCGCCGCCTAGCAAAGCGCTGCTTGCCTTCGCCGCCTCACACACCGCTGCGTCCCTTCGCCGCCTCGCCGCTTAGCAAACGCCGTGGGAGCGCCGAAGGCACACGGCGCTTTTGTAGGCGCCGAAGGCACGTGGCGCTTTGCTAAGGCACGAGGCAGCGAAGGCACGCAGCCATTTGATCGTGCTCGACGGGCTAGGGCGCCTTGCTAGGCGGCGAGGCGGCGAAGGCACGCAGCGCTTTGCCAGGCGCCCAGGGACGCAGCGCTCGGCGAGGGCACGCAGTGCTTTGCCAGGCGCCGAAGGCACTCAGCGCTTTGCCAGGCGCCGAAGGCACGCAGCGCTCTAGCAGGCGGCGAGGGCACACAGTGCTTTGCTAGGCGGCGAGCGGACGTGGAGCTTTGCTAGGCAGCCAAGGCTGAGGACGCTTTGCTAGGCGCTTTGCTAGGCGGCGAAGGCACGAAGCGATTGGGGAGGCGGCGAAGGCACACGGCGCTTTGCTAGGCGGCGAGGGCGAGAAGGCACGCAGCGCTTTCTGAGGCGGCGAGGCGGCCAAGGCACGCGCTGCTTTGCTAGGCGCCGAAGGCACGCAGCGCTTCCTTCGTTTGCGAGGCAGCGAAGAGATGGAGCGCTTTGCTTCTTGGCCAGGCAGCGAACAGGCGCCGTGCTTTGCTTTCTGCCACTCAGCGAATACACGCAGCGCTCTGCTTTTTGGCGAGGCAGTGAACAGATGCAGCGTTTAGTTTGCGAGGCGGCCAAGAGACGCGGCGCTTTGCATGCTGGCGAGGCGGCGAGCAGATCGAGTGCTTTGCTTGTTGGCGAGGCAGCGAAGAGATGCAGCGGTTTGCTTGTTGGCGAGGCAGCGAAGAGATGCAGCAGTCTCCTTGTTTGTGACACAGCGACCACGCACAGTGCTTGCTCTTTGTGCGAGGCAGCGAAGAGATGCAGCACTTTGCTTGTGCACCAGGTGGCGCAGTGGCATGGCGGATGGCTTTTTCGCCTGGAGGCGAAGCGAGGCAGCACTTTGTTAGTTGGCGAGGCAGCGAAGAGACGCAGCAGGCTGCTTGTTTGTGAGACAGCCAACATGCACAGTGGTTAGCTATTGTGCGAGGCAGCGAATGAGGGCAGAGCAAATGGCTTTGTGCGTTCGCCGCCTCGCTGCCTAGCAAAGCGTCGTCTGCCTTGGGCGCCTAGCAAAGCTGCGCGTGCCGTTGCCGTCAAGCAAAGCGCCGTGTTCCTTGGGCGCCTAGCAAAGAAGTGCCTGCGTTCGGCGCCTCGCCGCATTGCAGCCTAGCAAAGCGCTGCGTGCCTTCGGCGGCTGGCAAAGCAGTGCGTGCCTTCGCCGCCTCACACACCGCGTTGTGCCTTCGGCGCCTGGCAAAGCAGCGCGTGCCTTCGCCGCCTGGCCTCCTAAGAAAGCGCTGCGTGCCTTCTCGCCCTCGCCGCCTAGCAAAGCGCCGTGTCCCTTCGCCGCCTCGCCGCCTAGCAAAGCTCCGCGTGCCGTCGCCGCCTACAAAGCGCCGTGTTCCTTCGGCGCCTAGCAAAGCAGCGCGTGCCTTCGCCGCCTAAGAAAGCGCTGCGTGCCTTTTCGCCCTCGCCGCCCAACAAAGCGCCCTGTCCCTTCACCACCTCCCGAACCGCTTCGTCCCTTCGCCGCCTCGCCGCCTAGCAAAGCGCTGCTTGCCTTCGCCGCCTCACACACCGCTGCGTCCCTTCGCCGCCTCGCCGCTTAGCAAACGCCGTGGGAGCGCCGAAGGCACACGGCGCTTTTGTAGGCGCCGAAGGCACGTGGCGCTTTGCTAAGGCACGAGGCAGCGAAGGCACGCAGCCATTTGATCGTGCTCGACGGGCTAGGGCGCCTTGCTAGGCGGCGAGGCGGCGAAGGCACGCAGCGCTTTGCCAGGCGCCCAGGGACGCAGCGCTCGGCGAGGGCACGCAGTGCTTTGCCAGGCGCCGAAGGCACTCAGCGCTTTGCCAGGCGCCGAAGGCACGCAGCGCTCTAGCAGGCGGCGAGGGCACACAGTGCTTTGCTAGGCGGCGAGCGGACGTGGAGCTTTGCTAGGCAGCCAAGGCTGAGGACGCTTTGCTAGGCGCTTTGCTAGGCGGCCAAGGCACGAAGCGATTTGGGAGGCGGCGAAGGCACATGGCGCTTTGCTAGGCGGCGAGGGCGAGAAGGCACGCAGCGCTTTCTGAGGCGGCGAGGCGGCCAAGGCACGCGCTGCTTTGCTAGGCGCCGAAGGCACGCAGCGCTTCCTTCGTTTGCGAGGCAGCGAAGAGATGGAGCGCTTTGCTTGTTGGCCAGGCAGCGAACAGGCGCCGTGCTTTGCTTTCTGCCACTCAGCGAATACACGCAGCGCTCTGCTTTTTGGCGAGGCAGTGAACAGATGCAGCGTTTAGTTTGCGAGGCGGCCAAGAGACGCGGCGCTTTGCATGCTGGCGAGGCGGCGAGCAGATCGAGTGCTTTGCTTGTTGGCGAGGCAGCGAAGAGATGCAGCGGTTTGCTTGTTGGCGAGGCAGCGAAGAGATGCAGCAGTCTCCTTGTTTGTGACACAGCGACCACGCACAGTGCTTGCTCTTTGTGCGAGGCAGCGAAGAGATGCAGCACTTTGCTTGTGCACCAGGTGGCGCAGTGGCATGGCGGATGGCTTTTTCGCCTGGAGGCGAAGCGAGGCAGCACTTTGTTAGTTGGCGAGGCAGCGAAGAGACGCAGCAGGCTGCTTGTTTGTGAGACAGCCAACATGCACAGTGCTTAGCTATTGTGCGAGGCAGCGAATGAGGGCAGAGCAAATGGCTTTGTGCGTTCGCCGCCTCGCTGCCTAGCAAAGCGTCGTCTGCCTTGGGCGCCTAGCAAAGCTGCGCGTGCCGTTGCCGTCAAGCAAAGCGCCGTGTTCCTTGGGCGCCTAGCAAAGAAGTGCCTGCGTTCGGCGCCTCGCCGCATTGCAGCCTAGCAAAGCGCTGCGTGCCTTCGGCGGCTGGCAAAGCAGTGCGTGCCTTCGCCACCTCACACACCGCGTTGTGCCTTCGGCGCCTGGCAAAGCAGCGCGTGCCTTCGCCGCCTGGCCTCCTAAGAAAGCGCTGCGTGCCTTCTCGCCCTCGCCGCCTAGCAAAGCTCCGCGTGCCGTCGCCGCCTACAAAGCGCCGTGTTCCTTCGGCGCCTAGCAAAGCAGCGCGTGCCTTCGCCGCCTAAGAAAGCGCTGCGTGCCTTTTCGCCCTCGCCGCCCAACAAAGCGCCCTGTCCCTTCACCGCCTCCCGAACCGCTTCGTCCCTTCGCCGCCTCGCCGCCTAGCAAAGCGCTGCTTGCCTTCGCCGCCTCACACACCGCTGCGTCCCTTCGCCGCCTCGCCGCTTAGCAAACGCCGTGGGAGCGCCGAAGGCACACGGCGCTTTTGTAGGCGCCGAAGGCACGTGGCGCTTTGCTAAGGCACGAGGCAGCGAAGGCACGCAGCCATTTGATCGTGCTCGACGGGCTAGGGCGCCTTGCTAGGCGGCGAGGCGGCGAAGGCACGCAGCGCTTTGCCAGGCGCCCAGGGACGCAGCGCTCGGCGAGGGCACGCAGTGCTTTGCCAGGCGCCGAAGGCACTCAGCGCTTTGCCAGGCGCCGAAGGCACGCAGCGCTCTAGCAGGCGGCGAGGGCACACAGTGCTTTGCTAGGCGGCGAGCGGACGTGGAGCTTTGCTAGGCAGCCAAGGCTGAGGACGCTTTGCTAGGCGCTTTGCTAGGCGGCGAAGGCACGAAGCGATTGGGGAGGCGGCGAAGGCACACGGCGCTTTGCTAGGCGGCGAGGGCGAGAAGGCACGCAGCGCTTTCTGAGGCGGCGAGGCGGCCAAGGCACGCGCTGCTTTGCTAGGCGCCGAAGGCACGCAGCGCTTCCTTCGTTTGCGAGGCAGCGAAGAGATGGAGCGCTTTGCTTCTTGGCCAGGCAGCGAACAGGCGCCGTGCTTTGCTTTCTGCCACTCAGCGAATACACGCAGCGCTCTGCTTTTTGGCGAGGCAGTGAACAGATGCAGCGTTTAGTTTGCGAGGCGGCCAAGAGACGCGGCGCTTTGCATGCTGGCGAGGCGGCGAGCAGATCGAGTGCTTTGCTTGTTGGCGAGGCAGCGAAGAGATGCAGCGGTTTGCTTGTTGGCGAGGCAGCGAAGAGATGCAGCAGTCTCCTTGTTTGTGACACAGCGACCACGCACAGTGCTTGCTCTTTGTGCGAGGCAGCGAAGAGATGCAGCACTTTGCTTGTGCACCAGGTGGCGCAGTGGCATGGCGGATGGCTTTTTCGCCTGGAGGCGAAGCGAGGCAGCACTTTGTTAGTTGGCGAGGCAGCGAAGAGACGCAGCAGGCTGCTTGTTTGTGAGACAGCCAACATGCACAGTGGTTAGCTATTGTGCGAGGCAGCGAATGAGGGCAGAGCAAATGGCTTTGTGCGTTCGCCGCCTCGCTGCCTAGCAAAGCGTCGTCTGCCTTGGGCGCCTAGCAAAGCTGCGCGTGCCGTTGCCGTCAAGCAAAGCGCCGTGTTCCTTGGGCGCCTAGCAAAGAAGTGCCTGCGTTCGGCGCCTCGCCGCATTGCAGCCTAGCAAAGCGCTGCGTGCCTTCGGCGGCTGGCAAAGCAGTGCGTGCCTTCGCCGCCTCACACACCGCGTTGTGCCTTCGGCGCCTGGCAAAGCAGCGCGTGCCTTCGCCGCCTGGCCTCCTAAGAAAGCGCTGCGTGCCTTCTCGCCCTCGCCGCCTAGCAAAGCGCCGTGTCCCTTCGCCGCCTCGCCGCCTAGCAAAGCTCCGCGTGCCGTCGCCGCCTACAAAGCGCCGTGTTCCTTCGGCGCCTAGCAAAGCAGCGCGTGCCTTCGCCGCCTAAGAAAGCGCTGCGTGCCTTTTCGCCCTCGCCGCCCAACAAAGCGCCCTGTCCCTTCACCGCCTCCCCAACCGCTTCGTCCCTTCGCCGCCTCGCCGCCTAGCAAAGCGCTGCTTGCCTTCGCCGCCTCACACACCGCTGCGTCCCTTCGCCGCCTCGCCGCTTAGCAAACGCCGTGGGAGCGCCGAAGGCACACGGCGCTTTTGTAGGCGCCGAAGGCACGTGGCGCTTTGCTAAGGCACGAGGCAGCGAAGGCACGCAGCCATTTGATCGTGCTCGACGGGCTAGGGCGCCTTGCTAGGCGGCGAGGCGGCGAAGGCACGCAGCGCTTTGCCAGGCGCCCAGGGACGCAGCGCTTGGCGAGGGCACGCAGTGCTTTGCCAGGCGCCGAAGGCACTCAGCGCTTTGCCAGGCGCCGAAGGCACGCAGCGCTCTAGCAGGCGGCGAGGGCACACAGTGCTTTGCTAGGCGGCGAGCGGACGTGGAGCTTTGCTAGGCAGCCAAGGCTGAGGACGCTTTGCTAGGCGCTTTGCTAGGCGGCGAAGGCACGAAGCGATTGGGGAGGCGGCGAAGGCACACGGCGCTTTGCTAGGCGGCGAGGGCGAGAAGGCACGCAGCGCTTTCTGAGGCGGCGAGGCGGCCAAGGCACGCGCTGCTTTGCTAGGCGCCGAAGGCACGCAGCGCTTCCTTCGTTTGCGAGGCAGCGAAGAGATGGAGCGCTTTGCTTCTTGGCCAGGCAGCGAACAGGCGCCGTGCTTTGCTTTCTGCCACTCAGCGAATACACGCAGCGCTCTGCTTTTTGGCGAGGCACTGAACAGATGCAGCGTTTAGTTTGCGAGGCGGCCAAGAGACGCGGCGCTTTGCATGCTGGCGAGGCGGCGAGCAGATCGAGTGCTTTGCTTGTTGGCGAGGCAGCGAAGAGATGCAGCGGTTTGCTTGTTGGCGAGGCAGCGAAGAGATGCAGCAGTCTCCTTGTTTGTGACACAGCGACCACGCACAGTGCTTGCTCTTTGTGCGAGGCAGCGAAGAGATGCAGCACTTTGCTTGTGCACCAGGTGGCGCAGTGGCATGGCGGATGGCTTTTTCGCCTGGAGGCGAAGCGAGGCAGCACTTTGTTAGTTGGCGAGGCAGCGAAGAGACGCAGCAGGCTGCTTGTTTGTGAGACAGCCAACATGCACAGTGCTTAGCTATTGTGCGAGGCAGCGAATGAGGGCAGAGCAAATGGCTTTGTGCATTCGCCGCCTCGCTGCCTAGCAAAGCGTCGTCTGCCTTGGGCGCCTAGCAAAGCTGCGCGTGCCGTTGCCGTCAAGCAAAGCGCCGTGTTCCTTGGGCGCCTAGCAAAGAAGTGCCTGCGTTCGGCGCCTCGCCGCATTGCAGCCTAGCAAAGCGCTGCGTGCCTTCGGCGGCTGGCAAAGCAGTGCGTGCCTTCGCCGCCTCACACACCGCGTTGTGCCTTCGGCGCCTGGCAAAGCAGCGCGTGCCTTCGCCGCCTGGCCTCCTAAGAAAGCGCTGCGTGCCTTCTCGCCCTCGCCGCCTAGCAAAGCTCCGCGTGCCGTCGCCGCCTACAAAGCGCCGTGTTCCTTCGGCGCCTAGCAAAGCAGCGCGTGCCTTCGCCGCCTAAGAAAGCGCTGCGTGCCTTTTCGCCCTCGCCGCCCAACAAAGCGCCCTGTCCCTTCACCGCCTCCCCAACCGCTTCGTCCCTTCGCCGCCTCGCCGCCTAGCAAAGCGCTGCTTGCCTTCGCCGCCTCACACACCGCTGCGTCCCTTCGCCGCCTCGCCGCTTAGCAAACGCCGTGGGAGCGCCGAAGGCACACGGCGCTTTTGTAGGCGCCGAAGGCACGTGGCGCTTTGCTAAGGCACGAGGCAGCGAAGGCACGCAGCCATTTGATCGTGCTCGACGGGCTAGGGCGCCTTGCTAGGCGGCGAGGCGGCGAAGGCACGCAGCGCTTTGCCAGGCGCCCAGGGACGCAGCGCTCGGCGAGGGCACGCAGTGCTTTGCCAGGCGCCGAAGGCACTCAGCGCTTTGCCAGGCGCCGAAGGCACGCAGCGCTCTAGCAGGCGGCGAGGGCACACAGTGCTTTGCTAGGCGGCGAGCGGACGTGGAGCTTTGCTAGGCAGCCAAGGCTGAGGACGCTTTGCTAGGCGCTTTGCTAGGCGGCGAAGGCACGAAGCGATTGGGGAGGCGGCGAAGGCACACGGCGCTTTGCTAGGCGGCGAGGGCGAGAAGGCACGCAGCGCTTTCTGAGGCGGCGAGGCGGCCAAGGCACGCGCTGCTTTGCTAGGCGCCGAAGGCACGCAGCGCTTCCTTCGTTTGCGAGGCAGCGAAGAGATGGAGCGCTTTGCTTCTTGGCCAGGCAGCGAACAGGCGCCGTGCTTTGCTTTCTGCCACTCAGCGAATACACGCAGCGCTCTGCTTTTTGGCGAGGCAGTGAACAGATGCAGCGTTTAGTTTGCGAGGCGGCCAAGAGACGCGGCGCTTTGCATGCTGGCGAGGCGGCGAGCAGATCGAGTGCTTTGCTTGTTGGCGAGGCAGCGAAGAGATGCAGCGGTTTGCTTGTTGGCGAGGCAGCGAAGAGATGCAGCAGTCTCCTTGTTTGTGACACAGCGACCACGCACAGTGCTTGCTCTTTGTGCGAGGCAGCGAAGAGATGCAGCACTTTGCTTGTGCACCAGGTGGCGCAGTGGCATGGCGGATGGCTTTTTCGCCTGGAGGCGAAGCGAGGCAGCACTTTGTTAGTTGGCGAGGCAGCGAAGAGACGCAGCAGGCTGCTTGTTTGTGAGACAGCCAACATGCACAGTGCTTAGCTATTGTGCGAGGCAGCGAATGAGGGCAGAGCAAATGGCTTTGTGCATTCGCCGCCTCGCTGCCTAGCAAAGCGTCGTCTGCCTTGGGCGCCTAGCAAAGCTGCGCGTGCCGTTGCCGTCAAGCAAAGCGCCGTGTTCCTTGGGCGCCTAGCAAAGAAGTGCCTGCGTTCGGCGCCTCGCCGCATTGCAGCCTAGCAAAGCGCTGCGTGCCTTCGGCGGCTGGCAAAGCAGTGCGTGCCTTCGCCGCCTCACACACCGCGTTGTGCCTTCGGCGCCTGGCAAAGCAGCGCGTGCCTTCGCCGCCTGGCCTCCTAAGAAAGCGCTGCGTGCCTTCTCGCCCTCGCCGCCTAGCAAAGCGCCGTGTCCCTTCGCCGCCTCGCCGCCTAGCAAAGCTCCGCGTGCCGTCGCCGCCTACAAAGCGCCGTGTTCCTTCGGCGCCTAGCAAAGCAGCGCGTGCCTTCGCCGCCTAAGAAAGCGCTGCGTGCCTTTTCGCCCTCGCCGCCCAACAAAGCGCCCTGTCCCTTCACCACCTCCCGAACCGCTTCGTCCCTTCGCCGCCTCGCCGCCTAGCAAAGCGCTGCTTGCCTTCGCCGCCTCACACACCGCTGCGTCCCTTCGCCGCCTCGCCGCTTAGCAAACGCCGTGGGAGCGCCGAAGGCACACGGCGCTTTTGTAGGCGCCGAAGGCACGTGGCGCTTTGCTAAGGCACGAGGCAGCGAAGGCACGCAGCCATTTGATCGTGCTCGACGGGCTAGGGCGCCTTGCTAGGCGGCGAGGCGGCGAAGGCACGCAGCGCTTTGCCAGGCGCCCAGGGACGCAGCGCTCGGCGAGGGCACGCAGTGCTTTGCCAGGCGCCGAAGGCACTCAGCGCTTTGCCAGGCGCCGAAGGCACGCAGCGCTCTAGCAGGCGGCGAGGGCACACAGTGCTTTGCTAGGCGGCGAGCGGACGTGGAGCTTTGCTAGGCAGCCAAGGCTGAGGACGCTTTGCTAGGCGCTTTGCTAGGCGGCGAAGGCACGAAGCGATTTGGGAGGCGGCGAAGGCACACGGCGCTTTGCTAGGCGGCGAGGGCGAGAAGGCACGCAGCGCTTTCTGAGGCGGCGAGGCGGCCAAGGCACGCGCTGCTTTGCTAGGCGCCGAAGGCACGCAGCGCTTCCTTCGTTTGCGAGGCAGCGAAGAGATGGAGCGCTTTGCTTCTTGGCCAGGCAGCGAACAGGCGCCGTGCTTTGCTTTCTGCCACTCAGCGAATACACGCAGCGCTCTGCTTTTTGGCGAGGCAGTGAACAGATGCAGCGTTTAGTTTGCGAGGCGGCCAAGAGACGCGGCGCTTTGCATGCTGGCGAGGCGGCGAGCAGATCGAGTGCTTTGCTTGTTGGCGAGGCAGCGAAGAGATGCAGCGGTTTGCTTGTTGGCGAGGCAGCGAAGAGATGCAGCAGTCTCCTTGTTTATGACACAGCGACCACGCACAGTGCTTGCTCTTTGTGCGAGGCAGCGAAGAGATGCAGCACTTTGCTTGTGCACCAGGTGGCGCAGTGGCATGGCGGATGGCTTTTTCGCCTGGAGGCGAAGCGAGGCAGCACTTTGTTAGTTGGCGAGGCAGCGAAGAGACGCAGCAGGCTGCTTGTTTGTGAGACAGCCAACATGCACAGTGCTTAGCTATTGTGCGAGGCAGCGAATGAGGGCAGAGCAAATGGCTTTGTGCGTTCGCCGCCTCGCTGCCTAGCAAAGCGTCGTCTGCCTTGGGCGCCTAGCAAAGCTGCGCGTGCCGTTGCCGTCAAGCAAAGCGCCGTGTTCCTTGGGCGCCTAGCAAAGAAGTGCCTGCGTTCGGCGCCTCGCCGCATTGCAGCCTAGCAAAGCGCTGCGTGCCTTCGGCGGCTGGCAAAGCAGTGCGTGCCTTCGCCGCCTCACACACCGCGTTGTGCCTTCGGCGCCTGGCAAAGCAGCGCGTGCCTTCGCCGCCTGGCCTCCTAAGAAAGCGCTGCGTGCCTTCTCGCCCTCGCCGCCTAGCAAAGCTCCGCGTGCCGTCGCCGCCTACAAAGCGCCGTGTTCCTTCGGCGCCTAGCAAAGCAGCGCGTGCCTTCGCCGCCTAAGAAAGCGCTGCGTGCCTTTTCGCCCTCGCCGCCCAACAAAGCGCCCTGTCCCTTCACCGCCTCCCGAACCGCTTCGTCCCTTCGCCGCCTCGCCGCCTAGCAAAGCGCTGCTTGCCTTCGCCGCCTCACACACCGCTGCGTCCCTTCGCCGCCTCGCCGCTTAGCAAACGCCGTGGGAGCGCCGAAGGCACACGGCGCTTTTGTAGGCGCCGAAGGCACGTGGCGCTTTGCTAAGGCACGAGGCAGCGAAGGCACGCAGCCACTTGATCGTGCTCGACGGGCTAGGGCGCCTTGCTAGGCGGCGAGGCGGCGAAGGCACGCAGCGCTTTGCCAGGCGCCCAGGGACGCAGCGCTCGGCGAGGGCACGCAGTGCTTTGCCAGGCGCCGAAGGCACTCAGCGCTTTGCCAGGCGCCGAAGGCACGCAGCGCTCTAGCAGGCGGCGAGGGCACACAGTGCTTTGCTAGGCGGCGAGCGGACGTGGAGCTTTGCTAGGCAGCCAAGGCTGAGGACGCTTTGCTAGGCGCTTTGCTAGGCGGCGAAGGCACGAAGCGATTGGGGAGGCGGCGAAGGCACACGGCGCTTTGCTAGGCGGCGAGGGCGAGAAGGCACGCAGCGCTTTCTGAGGCGGCGAGGCGGCCAAGGCACGCGCTGCTTTGCTAGGCGCCGAAGGCACGCAGCGCTTCCTTCGTTTGCGAGGCAGCGAAGAGATGGAGCGCTGTGCTTCTTGGCCAGGCAGCGAACAGGCGCCGTGCTTTGCTTTCTGCCACTCAGCGAATACACGCAGCGCTCTGCTTTTTGGCGAGGCAGTGAACAGATGCAGCGTTTAGTTTGCGAGGCGGCCAAGAGACGCGGCGCTTTGCATGCTGGCGAGGCGGCGAGCAGATCGAGTGCTTTGCTTGTTGGCGAGGCAGCGAAGAGATGCAGCGGTTTGCTTGTTGGCGAGGCAGCGAAGAGATGCAGCAGTCTCCTTGTTTGTGACACAGCGACCACGCACAGTGCTTGCTCTTTGTGCGAGGCAGCGAAGAGATGCAGCACTTTGCTTGTGCACCAGGTGGCGCAGTGGCATGGCGGATGGCTTTTTCGCCTGGAGGCGAAGCGAGGCAGCACTTTGTTAGTTGGCGAGGCAGCGAAGAGACGCAGCAGGCTGCTTGTTTGTGAGACAGCCAACATGCACAGTGGTTAGCTATTGTGCGAGGCAGCGAATGAGGGCAGAGCAAATGGCTTTGTGCGTTCGCCGCCTCGCTGCCTAGCAAAGCGTCGTCTGCCTTGGGCGCCTAGCAAAGCTGCGCGTGCCGTCGCCGTCAAGCAAAGCGCCGTGTTCCTTCGGCGCCTAGCAAAGAAGTGCCTGCGTTCGGCGCCTCGCCGCATTGCAGCCTAGCAAAGCGCTGCGTGCCTTCGGCGGCTGGCAAAGCAGTGCGTGCCTTCGCCGCCTCACACACCGCGTTGTGCCTTCGGCGCCTGGCAAAGCAGCGCGTGCCTTCGCCGCCTGGCCTCCTAAGAAAGCGCTGCGTGCCTTCTCGCCCTCGCCGCCTAGCAAAGCGCCGTGTGCCTTCGCCGCCTACAAAGCGCCGTGTTCCTTCGGCGCCTAGCAAAGCAGCGCGTGCCTTCGCCGCCTAAGAAAGCGCTGCGTGCCTTTTCGCCCTCGCCGCCCAACAAAGCGCCCTGTCCCTTCACCGCCTCCCCAACCGCTTCGTCCCTTCGCCGCCTCGCCGCCTAGCAAAGCGCTGCTTGCCTTCGCCGCCTCACACACCGCTGCGTCCCTTCGCCGCCTCGCCGCTTAGCAAACGCCGTGGGAGCGCCGAAGGCACACGGCGCTTTTGTAGGCGCCGAAGGCACGTGGCGCTTTGCTAAGGCACGAGGCAGCGAAGGCACGCAGCCATTTGATCGTGCTCGACGGGCTAGGGCGCCTTGCTAGGCGGCGAGGCGGCGAAGGCACGCAGCGCTTTGCCAGGCGCCCAGGGACGCAGCGCTCGGCGAGGGCACGCAGTGCTTTGCCAGGCGCCGAAGGCACTCAGCGCTTTGCCAGGCGCCGAAGGCACGCAGCGCTCTAGCAGGCGGCGAGGGCACACAGTGCTTTGCTAGGCGGCGAGCGGACGTGGAGCTTTGCTAGGCAGCCAAGGCTGAGGACGCTTTGCTAGGCGCTTTGCTAGGCGGCGAAGGCACGAAGCGATTGGGGAGGCGGCGAAGGCACACGGCGCTTTGCTAGGCGGCGAGGGCGAGAAGGCACGCAGCGCTTTCTGAGGCGGCGAGGCGGCCAAGGCACGCGCTGCTTTGCTAGGCGCCGAAGGCACGCAGCGCTTCCTTCGTTTGCGAGGCAGCGAAGAGATGGAGCGCTGTGCTTCTTGGCCAGGCAGCGAACAGGCGCCGTGCTTTGCTTTCTGCCACTCAGCGAATACACGCAGCGCTCTGCTTTTTGGCGAGGCACTGAACAGATGCAGCGTTTAGTTTGCGAGGCGGCCAAGAGACGCGGCGCTTTGCATGCTGGCGAGGCGGCGAGCAGATCGAGTGCTTTGCTTGTTGGCGAGGCAGCGAAGAGATTCAGCAGTCTCCTTGTTTGTGACACAGCGACCATGCACAGTGCTTGCTCTTTGTGCGAGGCAGCGAAGAGGTGCAGCACTTTGCTTGTGCACCAGGTGGCGCAGTGGCATGGCGGATGGCTTTTTCGCCTGGAGGCGAAGCGAGGCAGCACTTTGTTAGTTGGCGAGGCAGCGAAGAGACGCAGCAGGCTGCTTGTTTGTGAGACAGCCAACATGCACAGTGGTTAGCTCTTGTGCGAGGCAGCGAATGAGGGCAGAGCAAATGGCTTTGTGCGTTCGCCGCCTCGCTGCCTAGCAAAGCGTCGTCTGCCTTGGGCGCCTAGCAAAGCTGCGCGTGCCGTCGCCGTCAAGCAAAGCGCCGTGTTCCTTGGGCGCCTAGCAAAGAAGTGCCTGCGTTCGGCGCCTCGCCGCATTGCAGCCTAGCAAAGCGCTGCGTGCCTTCGGCGGCTGGCAAAGCAGTGCGTGCCTTCGCCGCCTCACACACCGCGTTGTGCCTTCGGCGCCTGGCAAAGCAGCGCGTGCCTTCGCCGCCTGGCCTCCTAAGAAAGCGCTGCGTGCCTTCTCGCCCTCGCCGCCTAGCAAAGCGCCGTGTGCCTTCGCCGCCTCGCCGCCTAGCAAAGCTCCGCGTGCTGTCGCCGCCTACAAAGCGCCGTGTTCCTTCGGCGCCTAGCAAAGCAGCGCGTGCCTTCGCCGCCTAAGAAAGCGCTGCGTGCCTTTTCGCCCTCGCCGCCCAACAAAGCGCCCTGTCCCTTCACCGCCTCCCCAACCGCTTCGTCCCTTCGCCGCCTCGCCGCCTAGCAAAGCGCTGCTTGCCTTCGCCGCCTCACACACCGCTGCGTCCCTTCGCCGCCTCGCCGCTTAGCAAACGCCGTGGGAGCGCCGAAGGCACACGGCGCTTTTGTAGGCGCCGAAGGCACGTGGCGCTTTGCTAAGGCACGAGGCAGCGAAGGCACGCAGCCATTTGATCGTGCTCGACGGGCTAGGGCGCCTTGCTAGGCGGCGAGGCGGCGAAGGCACGCAGCGCTTTGCCAGGCGCCCAGGGACGCAGCGCTCGGCGAGGGCACGCAGTGCTTTGCCAGGCGCCGAAGGCACTCAGCGCTTTGCCAGGCGCCGAAGGCACGCAGCGCTCTAGCAGGCGGCGAGGGCACACAGTGCTTTGCTAGGCGGCGAGCGGACGTGGAGCTTTGCTAGGCAGCCAAGGCTGAGGACGCTTTGCTAGGCGCTTTGCTAGGCAGCGAAGGCACGAAGCGATTGGGGAGGCGGCGAAGGCACACGGCGCTTTGCTAGGCGGCGAGGGCGAGAAGGCACGCAGCGCTTTCTGAGGCGGCGAGGCAGCCAAGGCACGCGCTGCTTTGCTAGGCGCCGAAGGCACGCAGCGCTTCCTTCGTTTGCGAGGCAGCGAAGAGATGGAGCGCTTTGCTTCTTGGCCAGGCAGCGAACAGGCGCCGTGCTTTGCTTTCTGCCACTCAGCGAATACACGCAGCGCTCTGCTTTTTGGCGAGGCAGTGAACAGATGCAGCGTTTAGTTTGCGAGGCAGCCAAGAGACGCGCGCTTTGCATGCTGGCGAGGCGGCGAGCAGATCGAGTGCTTTGCTTGTTGGTGAGGCAGCGAAGAGATGCAGCGGTTTGCTTGTTGGCGAGGCAGCGAAGAGATTCAGCAGTCTCCTTGTTTGTGACACAGCGATCATGCACAGTGCTTGCTCTTTGTGCGAGGCAGCGAAGAGATGCAGCACTTTGCTTGTGCACCAGGTGGCGCAGTGGCATGGCGGATGACTTTTTCGCCTGGAGGCGAAGCGAGGCAGCACTTTGTTAGTTGGCGAGGCAGCGAAGAGACGCAGCAGGCTGCTTGTTTGTGAGACAGCCAACATGCACAGTGGTTAGCTATTGTGCGAGGCAGCGAATGAGGGCAGAGCAAATGGCTTTGTGCGTTCGCCGCCTCGCTGCCTAGCAAAGCGTCGTCTGCCTTGGGCGCCTAGCAAAGCTGCGCGTGCCGTCGCCGTCAAGCAAAGCGCCGTGTTCCTTGGGCGCCTAGCAAAGAAGTGCCTGCGTTCGGCGCCTCGCCGCATTGCAGCCTAGCAAAGCGCTGCGTGCCTTCGGCGGCTGGCAAAGCAGTGCGTGCCTTCGCCGCCTCACACACCGCGTTGTGCCTTCGGCGCCTGGCAAAGCAGCGCGTGCCTTCGCCGCCTGGCCTCCTAAGAAAGCGCTGCGTGCCTTCTCGCCCTCACCGCCTAGCAAAGCGCCGTGTGCCTTCGCCGCCTCGCCGCCTAGCAAAGCTCCGCGTGCCGTCGCCGCCTACAAAGCGCCGTGTTCCTTCGGCGCCTAGCAAAGCAGCGCGTGCCTTCGCCGCCTAAGAAAGCGCTGCGTGCCTTTTCGCCCTCGCCGCCCAACAAAGCGCCCTGTCCCTTCACCGCCTCCCCAACCGCTTCGTCCCTTCGCCGCCTCACCGCCTAGCAAAGCGCTGCTTGCCTTCGCCGCCTCACACACCGCTGCGTCCCTTCGCCGCCTCGCCGCTTAGCAAACGCCGTGGGAGCGCCGAAGGCACACGGCGCTTTTGTAGGCGCCGAAGGCACGTGGCGCTTTGCTAAGGCACGAGGCAGCGAAGGCACGCAGCCATTTGATCGTGCTCGACGGGCTAGGGCGCCTTGCTAGGCGGCGAGGCGGCGAAGGCACGCAGCGCTTTGCCAGGCGCCCAGGGACGCAGCGCTCGGCGAGGGCACGCAGTGCTTTGCCAGGCGCCGAAGGCACTCAGCGCTTTGCCAGGCGCCGAAGGCACGCAGCGCTCTAGCAGGCGGCGAGGGCACACAGTGCTTTGCTAGGCGGCGAGCGGACATGGAGCTTTGCTAGGCAGCCAAGGCTGAGGACGCTTTGCTAGGCGCTTTGCTAGGCGGCGAAGGCACGAAGCGATTGGGGAGGCGGCGAAGGCACACGGCGCTTTGCTAGGCGGCGAGGGCGAGAAGGCACGCAGCGCTTTCTGAGGCGGCGAGGCGGCCAAGGCACGCGCTGCTTTGCTAGGCGCCGAAGGCACGCAGCGCTTCCTTCGTTTGCGAGGCAGCGAAGAGATGGAGCGCTTTGCTTCTTGGCCAGGCAGCGAACAGGCGCCGTGCTTTGCTTTCTGCCACTCAGCGAATACACGCAGCGCTCTGCTTTTTGGCGAGGCACTGAACAGATGCAGCGTTTAGTTTGCGAGGCGGCCAAGAGACGCGGCGCTTTGCATGCTGGCGAGGCGGCGAGCAGATCGAGTGCTTTGCTTGTTGGTGAGGCAGCGAAGAGATGCAGCGGTTTGCTTGTTGGCGAGGCAGCGAAGAGATTCAGCAGTCTCCTTGTTTGTGACACAGCGACCACGCACAGTGCTTGCTCTTTGTGCGAGGCAGCGAAGAGATGCAGCACTTTGCTTGTGCAGCAGGTGGCGCAGTGGCATGGCGGATGACTTTTTCGCCTGGAGGCGAAGCGAGGCAGCACTTTGTTAGTTGGCGAGGCAGCGAAGAGACGCAGCAGGCTGCTTGTTTGTGAGACAGCCAACATGCACAGTGGTTAGCTATTGTGCGAGGCAGCGAATGAGGGCAGAGCAAATGGCTTTGTGCGTTCGCCGCCTCGCTGCCTAGCAAAGCGTCGTCTGCCTTGGGCGCCTAGCAAAGCTGCGCGTGCCGTCGCCGTCAAGCAAAGCGCCGTGTTCCTTGGGCGCCTAGCAAAGAAGTGCCTGCGTTCGGCGCCTCGCCGCATTGCAGCCTAGCAAAGCGCTGCGTGCCTTCGGCGGCTGGCAAAGCAGTGCGTGCCTTCGCCGCCTCACACACCGCGTTGTGCCTTCGGCGCCTGGCAAAGCAGCGCGTGCCTTCGCCGCCTGGCCTCCTAAGAAAGCGCTGCGTGCCTTCTCGCCCTCGCCGCCTAGCAAAGCGCCGTGTGCCTTCGCCGCCTCGCTGCCTAGCAAAGCTCCGCGTGCCGTCGCCGCCTACAAAGCGCCGTGTTCCTTCGGCGCCTAGCAAAGCAGCGCGTGCCTTCGCCGCCTAAGAAAGCGCTGCGTGCCTTTTCGCCCTCGCCGCCCAACAAAGCGCCCTGTCCCTTCACCGCCTCCCCAACCGCTTCGTCCCTTCGCCGCCTCGCCGCCTAGCAAAGCGCTGCTTGCCTTCGCCGCCTCACACACCGCTGCGTCCCTTCGTCGCCTCGCCGCTTAGCAAACGCCGTGGGAGCGCCGAAGGCACACGGCGCTTTTGTAGGCGCCGAAGGCACGTGGCGCTTTGCTAAGGCACGAGGCAGCGAAGGCACGCAGCCATTTGATCGTGCTCGACGGGCTAGGGCGCCTTGCTAGGCGGCGAGGCGGCGAAGGCACGCAGCGCTTTGCCAGGCGCCCAGGGACGCAGCGCTCGGCGAGGGCACGCAGTGCTTTGCCAGGCGCCGAAGGCACGCAGCGCTCTAGCAGGCGGCGAGGGCACACAGTGCTTTGCTAGGCGGCGAGCGGACGTGGAGCTTTGCTAGGCAGCCAAGGCTGAGGACGCTTTGCTAGGCGGCGAAGGCACGAAGCGATTGGGGAGGCAGCGAAGGCACACGGCGCTTTGCTAGGCGGCGAGGGCGAGAAGGCACGCAGCGCTTTCTGAGGCGGCGAGGCGGCCAAGGCACGCGCTGCTTTGCTAGGCGCCGAAGGCACGCAGCGCTTCCTTCGTTTGCGAGGCAGCGAAGAGATGGAGCAGTTTGCTTCTTGGCCAGGCAGCGAACAGGCGCCGTGCTTTGCTTTCTGCCACTCAGCGAATACACGCAGCGCTCTGCTTTTTGGCGAGGCAGTGAACAGATGCAGCGTTTAGTTTGCGAGGCGGCCAAGAGACGCGGCGCTTTGCATGCTGGCGAGGCGGCGAGCAGATCGAGTGCTTTGCTTGTTGGTGAGGCAGCGAAGAGATGCAGCGGTTTGCTTGTTGGCGAGGCAGCGAAGAGATTCAGCAGTCTCCTTGTTTGTGACACAGCGACCACGCACAGTGCTTGCTCTTTGTGCGAGGCAGCGAAGAGATGCAGCACTTTGCTTGTGCACCAGGTGGCGCAGTGGCATGGCGGATGGCTTTTTCGCCTGGAGGCGAAGCGAGGCAGCACTTTGTTAGTTGGCGAGGCAGCGAAGAGACGCAGCAGGCTGCTTGTTTGTGAGACAGCCAACATGCACAGTGGTTAGCTATTGTGCGAGGCAGCGAATGAGGGCAGAGCAAATGGCTTTGTGCGTTCGCCGCCTCGCTGCCTAGCAAAGCGTCGTCTGCCTTGGGCGCCTAGCAAAGCTGCGCGTGCCGTCGCCGTCAAGCAAAGCGCCGTGTTCCTTCGGCGCCTAGCAAAGAAGTGCCTGCGTTCGGCACCTCGCCGCATTGCAGCCTAGCAAAGCGCTGCGTGCCTTCGGCGGCTGGCAAAGCAGTGCGTGCCTTCGCCGCCTCACACACCGCGTTGTGCCTTCGGCGCCTGGCAAAGCAGCGCGTGCCTTCGCCGCCTGGCCTCCTAAGAAAGCGCTGCGTGCCTTCTCGCCCTCGCCGCCTAGCAAAGCGCCGTGTGCCTTCGCCGCCTCGCTGCCTAGCAAAGCTCCGCGTGCCGTCGCCGCCTACAAAGCGCCGTGTTCCTTCGGCGCCTAGCAAAGCAGCGCGTGCCTTCGCCGCCTAAGAAAGCGCTGCGTGCCTTTTCGCCCTCGCCGCCCAACAAAGCGCCCTGTCCCTTCACCGCCTCCCCAACCGCTTCGTCCCTTCGCCGCCTCGCCGCCTAGCAAAGCGCTGCTTGCCTTCGCCGCCTCACACACCGCTGCGTCCCTTCGCCGCCTCGCCGCTTAGCAAACGCCGTGGGAGCGCCGAAGGCACACGGCGCTTTTGTAGGCGCCGAAGGCACGTGGCGCTTTGCTAAGCACCGAGGCAGCGCAGGCACGCAGCCATTTGATCGTGCTCGACGGGCTAGGGCGCCTTGCTAGGCGGCGAGGCGGCGAAGGCACGCAGCGCTTTGCCAGGCGCCCAGGGACGCAGCGCTCGGCGAGGGCACGCAGTGCTTTGCCAGGCGCCGAAGGCACTCAGCGCTTTGCCAGGCGCCGAAGGCACGCAGCGCTCTAGCAGGCGGCGAGGGCACACAGTGCTTTGCTAGGCGGCGAGCGGACGTGGAGCTTTGCTAGGCAGCCAAGGCTGAGGACGCTTTGCTAGGCGCTTTGCTAGGCAGCGAAGGCACGAAGCGATTGGGGAGGCGGCGAAGGCACACGGCGCTTTGCTAGGCGGCGAGGGCGAGAAGGCACGCAGCGCTTTCTGAGGCGGCGAGGCGGCCAAGGCACGCGCTGCTTTGCTAGGCGCCGAAGGCACGCAGCGCTTCCTTCGTTTGCGAGGCAGCGAAGAGATGGAGCGCTTTGCTTCTTGGCCAGGCAGCGAACAGGCGCCGTGCTTTGCTTTCTGCCACTCAGCGAATACACGCAGCGCTCTGCTTTTTGGCGAGGCAGTGAACAGATGCAGCGTTTAGTTTGCGAGGCGGCCAAGAGACGCGGCGCTTTGCATGCTGGCGAGGCGGCGAGCAGATCGAGTGCTTTGCTTGTTGGTGAGGCAGCGAAGAGATGCAGCGGTTTGCTTGTTGGCGAGGCAGCGAAGAGATTCAGCAGTCTCCTTGTTTGTGACACAGCGATCATGCACAGTGCTTGCTCTTTGTGCGAGGCAGCGAAGAGATGCAGCACTTTGCTTGTGCACCAGGTGGCGCAGTGGCATGGCGGATGACTTTTTCGCCTGGAGGCGAAGCGAGGCAGCACTTTGTTAGTTGGCGAGGCAGCGAAGAGACGCAGCAGGCTGCTTGTTTGTGAGACAGCCAACATGCACAGTGGTTAGCTATTGTGCGAGGCAGCGAATGAGGGCAGAGCAAATGGCTTTGTGCGTTCGCCGCCTCGCTGCCTAGCAAAGCGTCGTCTGCCTTGGGCGCCTAGCAAAGCTGCGCGCGCCGTCGCCGTCAAGCAAAGCGCCGTGTTCCTTGGGCGCCTAGCAAAGAAGTGCCTGCGTTCGGCGCCTCGCCGCATTGCAGCCTAGCAAAGCGCTGCGTGCCTTCGGCGGCTGGCAAAGCAGTGCGTGCCTTCGCCGCCTCACACACCGCGTTGTGCCTTCGGCGCCTGGCAAAGCAGCGCGTGCCTTCGCCGCCTGGCCTCCTAAGAAAGCGCTGCGTGCCTTCTCGCCCTCGCCGCCTAGCAAAGCGCCTTGTGCCTTCGCCGCCTCGCCGCCTAGCAAAGCTCCGCGTGCCGTCGCCGCCTACAAAGCGCCGTGTTCCTTCGGCGCCTAGCAAAGCAGCGCGTGCCTTCGCCGCCTAAGAAAGCGCTGCGTGCCTTTTCGCCCTCGCCGCCCAACAAAGCGCCCTGTCCCTTCACCGCCTCCCCAACCGCTTCGTCCCTTCGCCGCCTCACCGCCTAGCAAAGCGCTGCTTGCCTTCGCCGCCTCACACACCGCTGCGTCCCTTCGCCGCCTCGCCGCTTAGCAAACGCCGTGGGAGCGCCGAAGGCACACGGCGCTTTTGTAGGCGCCGAAGGCACGTGGCGCTTTGCTAAGGCACGAGGCAGCGAAGGCACACAGCCATTTGATCGTGCTCGACGGGCTAGGGCGCCTTGCTAGGCGGCGAGGCGGCGAAGGCACGCAGCGCTTTGCCAGGCGCCCAGGGACGCAGCGCTCGGCGAGGGCACGCAGTGCTTTGCCAGGCGCCGAAGGCACTCAGCGCTTTGCCAGGCGCCGAAGGCACGCAGCGCTCTAGCAGGCGGCGAGGGCACACAGTGCTTTGCTAGGCGGCGAGCGGACGTGGAGCTTTGCTAGGCAGCCAAGGCTGAGGACGCTTTGCTAGGCGCTTTGCTAGGCGGCGAAGGCACGAAGCGATTGGGGAGGCGGCGAAGGCACACGGCGCTTTGCTAGGCGGCGAGGGCGAGAAGGCACGCAGCGCTTTCTGAGGCGGCCAGGCGGCCAAGGCACGCGCTGCTTTGCTAGGCGCCGAAGGCACGCAGCGCTTCCTTCGTTTGCGAGGCAGCGAAGAGATGGAGCGCTTTGCTTCTTGGCCAGGCAGCGAACAGGCGCCGTGCTTTGCTTTCTGCCACTCAGCGAATACACGCAGCGCTCTGCTTTTTGGCGAGGCAGTGAACAGATGCAGCGTTTAGTTTGCGATTCGGCCAAGAGACGCGGCGCTTTGCATGCTGGCGAGGCGGCGAGCAGATCGAGTGCTTTGCTTGTTGGTGAGGCAGCGAAGAGATGCAGCGGTTTGCTTGTTGGCGAGGCAGCGAAGAGATTCAGCAGTCTCCTTGTTTGTGACACAGCGATCATGCACAGTGCTTGCTCTTTGTGCGAGGCAGCGAAGAGATGCAGCACTTTGCTTGTGCACCAGGTGGCGCAGTGGCATGGCGGATGACTTTTTCGCCTGGAGGCGAAGCGAGGCAGCACTTTGTTAGTTGGCGAGGCAGCGAAGAGACGCAGCAGGCTGCTTGTTTGTGAGACAGCCAACATGCACAGTGCTTAGCTATTGTGCGAGGCAGCGAATGAGGGCAGAGCAAATGGCTTTGTGCGTTCGCCGCCTCGCTGCCTAGCAAAGCGTCGTCTGCCTTGGGCGCCTAGCAAAGCTGCGCGTGCCGTCGCCGTCAAGCAAAGCGCCGTGTTCCTTCGGCGCCTAGCAAAGAAGTGCCTGCGTTCGGCGCCTCGCCGCATTGCAGCCTAGCAAAGCGCTGCGTGCCTTCGGCGGCTGGCAAAGCAGTGCGTGCCTTCGCCGCCTCACACACCGCGTTGTGCCTTCGGCGCCTGGCAAAGCAGCGCGTGCCTTCGCCGCCTGGCCTCCTAAGAAAGCGCTGCGTGCCTTCTCGCCCTCGCCGCCTAGCAAAGCGCCGTGTGCCTTCGCCGCCTCGCCGCCTAGCAAAGCTCCGCGTGCTGTCGCCGCCTACAAAGCGCCGTGTTCCTTCGGCGCCTAGCAAAGCAGCGCGTGCCTTCGCCGCCTAAGAAAGCGCTGCGTGCCTTTTCGCCCTCGCCGCCCAACAAAGCGCCCTGTCCCTTCACCGCCTCCCGAACCGCTTCGTCCCTTCGCCGCCTCACCGCCTAGCAAAGCGCTGCTTGCCTTCGCCGCCTCACACACCGCTGCGTCCCTTCGCCGCCTCGCCGCTTAGCAAACGCCGTGGGAGCGCCGAAGGCACACGGCGCTTTTGTAGGCGCCGAAGGCACGTGGCGCTTTGCTAAGGCACGAGGCAGCGAAGGCACGCAGCCATTTGATCGTGCTCGACGGGCTAGGGCGCCTTGCTAGGCGGCGAGGCGGCGAAGGCACGCAGCGCTTTGCCAGGCGCCCAGGGACGCAGCGCTCGGCGAGGGCACGCAGTGCTTTGCCAGGCGCCGAAGGCACGCAGCGCTCTAGCAGGCGGCGAGGGCACACAGTGCTTTGCTAGGCGGCGAGCCGACGTGCAGCTTTGCTAGGCAGCCAAGGCTGAGGACGCTTTGCTAGGCGGCGAAGGCACGAAGCGATTGGGGAGGCGGCGAAGGCACACGGCGCTTTGCTAGGCGGCGAGGGCGAGAAGGCACGCAGCGCTTTCTGAGGCGGCGAGGCGGCCAAGGCACGCGCTGCTTTGCTAGGCGCCGAAGGCACGCAGCGCTTCCTTCGTTTGCGAGGCAGCGAAGAGATGGAGCGCTTTGCTTCTTGGCCAGGCAGCGAACAGGCGCCGTGCTTTGCTTTCTGCCACTCAGCGAATACACGCAGCGCTCTGCTTTTTGGCGAGGCAGTGAACAGATGCAGCGTTTAGTTTGCGAGGCGGCCAAGAGACGCGGCGCTTTGCATGCTGGCGAGGCGGCGAGCAGATCGAGTGCTTTGCTTGTTGGTGAGGCAGCGAAGAGATGCAGCGGTTTGCTTGTTGGCGAGGCAGCGAAGAGATTCAGCAGTCTCCTTGTTTGTGACACAGCGATCACGCACAGTGCTTGCTCTTTGTGCGAGGCAGCGAAGAGATGCAGCACTTTGCTTGTGCACCAGGTGGCGCAGTGGCATGGCGGATGGCTTTTTCGCCTGGAGGCGAAACGAGGCAGCACTTTGTTAGTTGGCGAGGCAGCGAAGAGACGCAGCAGGCTGCTTGTTTGTGAGACAGCCAACATGCACAGTGGTTAGCTATTGTGCGAGGCAGCGAATGAGGGCAGAGCAAATGGCTTTGTGCGTTCGCCGCCTCGCTGCCTAGCAAAGCGTCGTCTGCCTTGGGCGCCTAGCAAAGCTGCGCGTGCCGTCGCCGTCAAGCAAAGCGCCGTGTTCCTTGGGCGCCTAGCAAAGAAGTGCCTGCGTTCGGCGCCTCGCCGCATTGCAGCCTAGCAAAGCGCTGCGTGCCTTCGGCGGCTGGCAAAGCAGTGCGTGCCTTCGCCGCCTCACACACCGCGTTGTGCCTTCGGCGCCTGGCAAAGCAGCGCGTGCCTTCGCCGCCTGGCCTCCTAAGAAAGCGCTGCGTGCCTTCTCGCCCTCGCCACCTAGCAAAGCGCCGTGTGCCTTCGCCGCCTCGCCGCCTAGCAAAGCTCCGCGTGCCGTCGCCGCCTACAAAGCGCCGTGTTCCTTCGGCGCCTAGCAAAGCAGCGCGTGCCTTCGCCGCCTAAGAAAGCGCTGCGTGCCTTTTCGCCCTCGCCGCCCAACAAAGCGCCCTGTCCCTTCACCGCCTCCCCAACCGCTTCGTCCCTTCGCCGCCTCGCCGCCTAGCAAAGCGCTGCTTGCCTTCGCCGCCTCACACACCGCTGCGTCCCTTCGCCGCCTCGCCGCTTAGCAAACGCCGTGGGAGCGCCGAAGGCACGTGGCGCTTTGCTAAGGCACGAGGCAGCGAAGGCACGCAGCCATTTGATCGTGCTCGACGGGCTAGGGCGCCTTGCTAGGCGGCGAGGCGGCGAAGGCACGCAGCGCTTTGCCAGGCGCCCAGGGACGCAGCGCTCGGCGAGGGCACGCAGTGCTTTGCCAGGCGCCGAAGGCACTCAGCGCTTTGCCAGGCGCCGAAGGCACGCAGCGCTCTAGCAGGCGGCGAGGGCACACAGTGCTTTGCTAGGCGGCGAGCGGACGTGGAGCTTTGCTAGGCAGCCAAGGCTGAGGACGCTTTGCTAGGCGCTTTGCTAGGCGGCGAAGGCACGAAGCGATTGGGGAGGCGGCGAAGGCACACGGCGCTTTGCTAGGCGGCGAGGGCGAGAAGGCACGCAGCGCTTTCTGAGGCGGCGAGGCGGCCAAGGCACGCGCTGCTTTGCTAGGCGCCGAAGGCACGCAGCGCTTCCTTCGTTTGCGAGGCAGCGAAGAGATGGAGCGCTTTGCTTCTTGGCCAGGCAGCGAACAGGCGCCGTGCTTTGCTTTCTGCCACTCAGCGAATACACGCAGCGCTCTGCTTTTTGGCGAGGCAGTGAACAGATGCAGCGTTTAGTTTGCGAGGCGGCCAAGAGACGCGGCGCTTTGCATGCTGGCGAGGCGGCGAGCAGATCGAGTGCTTTGCTTGTTGGCGAGGCAGCGAAGAGATTCAGCAGTCTCCTTGTTTGTGACACAGCGACCATGCACAGTGCTTGCTCTTTGTGCGAGGCAGCGAAGAGATGCAGCACTTTGCTTGTGCACCAGGTGGCGCAGTGGCATAGCGGATGACTTTTTCGCCTGGAGGCGAAGCGAGGCAGCACTTTGTTAGTTGGCGAGGCAGCGAAGAGACGCAGCAGGCTGCTTGTTTGTGAGACAGCCAACATGCACAGTGGTTAGCTCTTGTGCGAGGCAGCGAATGAGGGCAGAGCAAATGGCTTTGTGCGTTCGCCGCCTCGCTGCCTAGCAAAGCGTCGTCTGCCTTGGGCGCCTAGCAAAGCTGCGCGTGCCGTCGCCGTCAAGCAAAGCGCCGTGTTCCTTGGGCGCCTAGCAAAGAAGTGCCTGCGTTCGGCACCTCGCCGCATTGCAGCCTAGCAAAGCGCTGCGTGCCTTCGGCGGCTGGCAAAGCAGTGCGTGCCTTCGCCGCCTCACACACCGCGTTGTGCCTTCGGCGCCTGGCAAAGCAGCGCGTGCCTTCGCCGCCTGGCCTCCTAAGAAAGCGCTGCGTGCCTTCTCGCCCTCGCCGCCTAGCAAAGCGCCGTGTGCCTTCGCCGCCTCGCCGCCTAGCAAAGCTCCGCGTGCCGTCGCCGCCTACAAAGCGCCGTGTTCCTTCGGCCCCTAGCAAAGCAGCGCGTGCCTTCGCCGCCTAAGAAAGCGCTGCGTGCCTTTTCGCCCTCGCCGCCCAACAAAGCGCCCTGTCCCTTCACCGCCTCCCGAACCGCTTCGTCCCTTCGCCGCCTCGCCGCCTAGCAAAGCGCTGCTTGCCTTCGCCGCCTCACACACCGCTGCGTCCCTTCGCCGCCTCGCCGCTTAGCAAACGCCGTGGGAGCGCCGAAGGCACACGGCGCTTTTGTAGGCGCCGAAGGCACGTGGCGCTTTGCTAAGGCACGAGGCAGCGAAGGCACGCAGCCATTTGATCGTGCTCGACGGGCTAGGGCGCCTTGCTAGGCGGCGAGGCGGCGAAGGCACGCAGCGCTTTGCCAGGCGCCCAGGGACGCAGCGCTCGGCGAGGGCACGCAGTGCTTTGCCAGGCGCCGAAGGCACTCAGCGCTTTGCCAGGCGCCGAAGGCACGCAGCGCTCTAGCAGGCGGCGAGGGCACACAGTGCTTTGCTAGGCGGCGAGCGGACGTGGAGCTTTGCTAGGCAGCCAAGGCTGAGGACGCTTTGCTAGGCGCTTTGCTAGGCGGCGAAGGCACGAAGCGATTGGGGAGGCGGCGAAGGCACACGGCGCTTTGCTAGGCGGCGAGGGCGAGAAGGGACGCAGCGCTTTCTGAGGCGGCGAGGCGGCCAAGGCACGCGCTGCTTTGCTAGGCGCCGAAGGCACGCAGCGCTTCCTTCGTTTGCGAGGCAGCGAAGAGATGGAGCGCTTTGCTTCTTGGCCAGGCAGCGAACAGGCGCCGTGCTTTGCTTTCTGCCACTCAGCGAATACACGCAGCGCTCTGCTTTTTGGCGAGGCAGTGAACAGATGCAGCGTTTAGTTTGCGAGGCGGCCAAGAGACACGGCGCTTTGCATGCTGGCGAGGCGGCGAGCAGATCGAGTGCTTTGCTTGTTGGCGAGGCAGCGAAGAGATTCAGCAGTCTCCTTGTTTGTGACACAGCGACCATGCACAGTGCTTGCTCTTTGTGCGAGGCAGCGAAGAGGTGCAGCACTTTGCTTGTGCACCAGGTGGCGCAGTGGCATGGCGGATGGCTTTTTCGCCTGGAGGCGAAGCGAGGCAGCACTTTGTTAGTTGGCGAGGCAGCGAAGAGACGCAGCAGGCTGCTTGTTTGTGAGACAGCCAACATGCACAGTGGTTAGCTATTGTGCGAGGCAGCGAATGAGGGCAGAGCAAATGGCTTTGTGCGTTCGCCGCCTCGCTGCCTAGCAAAGCGTCGTCTGCCTTGGGCGCCTAGCAAAGCTGCGCGTGCCGTCGCCGTCAAGCAAAGCGCCGTGTTCCTTGGGCGCCTAGCAAAGAAGTGCCTGCGTTCGGCGCCTCGCCGCATTGCAGCCTAGCAAAGCGCTGCGTGCCTTCGGCGGCTGGCAAAGCAGTGCGTGCCTTCGCCGCCTCACACACCGCGTTGTGCCTTCGGCGCCTGGCAAAGCAGCGCGTGCCTTCGCCGCCTGGCCTCCTAAGAAAGCGCTGCGTGCCTTCTCGCCCTCGCCGCCTAGCAAAGCGCCGTGTGCCTTCGCCGCCTCGCCGCCTAGCAAAGCTCCGTGTGCCTTCGCCGCCTACAAAGCGCCGTGTTCCTTCGGCGCCTAGCAAAGCAGCGCGTGCCTTCGCCGCCTAAGAAAGCGCTGCGTGCCTTTTCGCCCTCGCCGCCCAACAAAGCACCCTGTCCCTTCACCGCCTCCCGAACCGCTTCGTCCCTTCGCCGCCTCGCCGCCTAGCAAAGCGCTGCTTGCCTTCGCCGCCTCACGCACCGCTGCGTCCCTTCGCCGCCTCGCCGCTTAGCAAACGCCGTGGGAGCGCCGAAGGCACACGGCGCTTTTGTAGGCGCCGAAGGCACGTGGCGCTTTGCTAAGCACCGAGGCAGCGAAGGCACGCAGCCATTTGATCGTGCTCGACGGGCTAGGGCGCCTTGCTAGGCGGCGAGGCGGCGAAGGCACGCAGCGCTTTGCCAGGCGCCCAGGGACGCAGCGCTCGGCGAGGGCACGCAGTGCTTTGCCAGGCGCCGAAGGCACTCAGCGCTTTGCCAGGCGCCGAAGGCACGCAGCGCTCTAGCAGGCGGCGAGGGCACACAGTGCTTTGCTAGGCGGCGAGCGGACGTGGAGCTTTGCTAGGCAGCCAAGGCTGAGGACGCTTTGCTAGGCGCTTTGCTAGGCGGCGAAGGCACGAAGCGATTGGGGAGGCGGCGAAGGCACACGGCGCTTTGCTAGGCGGCGAGGGCGAGAAGGCACGCAGCGCTTTCTGAGGCGGCGAGGCGGCCAAGGCACGCGCTGCTTTGCTAGGCGCCGAAGGCACGCAGCGCTTCCTTCGTTTGCGAGGCAGCGAAGAGATGGAGCGCTTTGCTTCTTGGCCAGGCAGCGAACAGGCGCCGTGCTTTGCTTTCTGCCACTCAGCGAATACACGCAGCGCTCTGCTTTTTGGCGAGGCAGTGAACAGATGCAGCGTTTAGTTTGCGAGGCGGCCAAGAGACGCGGCGCTTTGCATGCTGGCGAGGCGGCGAGCAGATCGAGTGCTTTGCTTGTTGGCGAGGCAGCGAAGAGATTCAGCAGTCTCCTTGTTTGTGACACAGCGACCATGCACAGTGCTTGCTCTTTGTGCGAGGCAGCGAAGAGATGCAGCACTTTGCTTGTGCACCAGGTGGCGCAGTGGCATCGTGGATGACTTTTTCGCCTGGAGGCGAAGCGAGGCAGCACTTTGTTAGTTGGCGAGGCAGCGAAGAGACGCAGCAGGCTGCTTGTTTGTGAGACAGCCAACATGCACAGTGGTTAGCTATTGTGCGAGGCAGCGAATGAGGGCAGAGCAAATGGCTTTGTGCGTTCGCCGCCTCGCTGCCTAGCAAAGCGTCGTCTGCCTTGGGCGCCTAGCAAAGCTGCGCGTGCCGTCGCCGTCAAGCAAAGCGCCGTGTTCCTTGGGCGCCTAGCAAAGAAGTGCCTGCGTTGGGCGCCTCGCCGCATTGCAGCCTAGCAAAGCGCTGCGTGCCTTCGGCGGCTGGCAAAGCAGTGCGTGCCTTCGCCGCCTCACACACCGCGTTGTGCCTTCGGCGCCTGGCAAAGCAGCGCGTGCCTTCGCCGCCTGGCCTCCTAAGAAAGCGCTGCGTGCCTTCTCGCCCTCGCCACCTAGCAAAGCGCCGTGTCCCTTCGCCGCCTACAAAGCGCCGTGTTCCTTCGGCGCCTAGCAAAGCAGCGCATGCCTTCGACGCCTCACACACCGCTGCGTCCCTTCGCCGCCTCGCCGCTTAGCAAACGCCGTGGGAGCGCCGAAGGCACACGGCGCTTTTGTAGGCGCCGAAGGCACGTGGCGCTTTGCTAAGCACCGAGGCAGCGCAGGCACGCAGCCATTTGATCGTGCTCGACGGGCTAGGGCGCCTTGCTAGGCGGCGAGGCGGCGAAGGCACGCAGCGCTTTGCCAGGCGCCCAGGGACGCAGCGCTCGGCGAGGGCACGCAGTGCTTTGCCAGGCGCCGAAGGCACTCAGCGCTTTGCCAGGCGCCGAAGGCACGCAGCGCTCTAGCAGGCGGCGAGGGCACACAGTGCTTTGCTAGGCGGCGAGCGGACGTGCAGCTTTGCTAGGCAGCCAAGGCTGAGGACGCTTTGCTAGGCGCTTTGCTAGGCGGTGAAGGCACGAAGCGATTTGGGAGGCGGCGAAGGCACACGGCGCTTTGCTAGGCGGCGAGGGCGAGAAGGCACGCAGCGCTTTCTGAGGCGGCGAGGCGGCCAAGGCACGCGCTGCTTTGCTAGGCGCCGAAGGCACGCAGCGCTTCCTTCGTTTGCGAGGCAGCGAAGAGATGGAGCGCTTTGCTTCTTGGCCAGGCAGCGAACAGGCGCCGTGCTTTGCTTTCTGCCACTCAGCGAATACACGCAGCGCTCTGCTTTTTGGCGAGGCACTGAACAGATGCAGCGTTTAGTTTGCGAGGCGGCCAAGAGACGTGGCGCTTTGCATGCTGGCGAGGCGGCGAGCAGATCGAGTGCTTTGCTTGTTGGCGAGGCAGCAAAGAGATGCAGCGGTTTGCTTGTTGGCGAGGCAGCGAAGAGATGCAGCAGTCTCCTTGTTTGTGACACAGCGACCATGCACAGTGCTTGCTCTTTGTGCGAGGCAGCGAAGAGATGCAGCACTTTGCTTGTGCACCAGGTGGCGCAGTGGCATGGCGGATGGCTTTTTCGCCTGGAGGCGAAGCGAGGCAGCACTTTGTTAGTTGGCGAGGCAGCGAAGAGACGCAGCAGGCTGCTTGTTTGTGAGACAGCCAACATGCACAGTGGTTAGCTATTGTGCGAGGCAGCGAATGAGGGCAGAGCAAATGGCTTTGTGCGTTCGCCGCCTCGCTGCCTAGCAAAGCGTCGTCTGCCTTGGGCGCCTAGCAAAGCTGCGCGTGCCGTCGCCGTCAAGCAAAGCGCCGTGTTCCTTGGGCGCCTAGCAAAGAAGTGCCTGCGTTCGGCGCCTCGCCGCATTGCAGCCTAGCAAAGCGCTGCGTGCCTTCGGCGGCTGGCAAAGCAGTGCGTGCCTTCGCCGCCTCACACACCGCGTTGTGCCTTCGGCGCCTGGCAAAGCAGCGCGTGCCTTCGCCGCCTGGCCTCCTAAGAAAGCGCTGCGTGCCTTCTCGCCCTCGCCGCCTAGCAAAGCGCCGTGTCCCTTCGCCACCTACAAAGCGCCGTGTTCCTTCGGCGCCTAGCAAAGCAGCGCATGCCTTCGACGCCTCACACACCGCTGCGTCCCTTCGCCGCCTCGCCGCTTAGCAAACGCCGTGGGAGCGCCGAAGGCACACGGCGCTTTTGTAGGCGCCGAAGGCACGTGGTGCTTTGCTAAGCACCGAGGCAGCGCAGGCACGCAGCCATTTGATCGTGCTCGACGGGCTAGGGCGCCTTGCTAGGCGGCGAGGCGGCGAAGGCACGCAGCGCTTTGCCAGGCGCCCAGGGACGCAGCGCTCGGCGAGGGCACGCAGTGCTTTGCCAGGCGCCGAAGGCACTCAGCGCTTTGCCAGGCGCCGAAGGCACGCAGCGCTCTAGCAGGCGGCGAGGGCACACAGTGCTTTGCTAGGCGGCGAGCGGACGTGCAGCTTTGCTAGGCAGCCAAGGCTGAGGACGCTTTGCTAGGCGCTTTGCTAGGCGGTGAAGGCACGAAGCGATTTGGGAGGCGGCGAAGGCACACGGCGCTTTGCTAGGCGGCGAGGGCGAGAAGGCACGCAGCGCTTTCTGAGGCGGCGAGGCGGCCAAGGCACGCGCTGCTTTGCTAGGCGCCGAAGGCACGCAGCGCTTCCTTCGTTTGCGAGGCAGCGAAGAGATGGAGCGCTTTGCTTCTTGGCCAGGCAGCGAACAGGCGCCGTGCTTTGCTTTCTGCCACTCAGCGAATACACGCAGCGCTCTGCTTTTTGGCGAGGCAGTGAACAGATGCAGCATTTAGTTTGCGAGGCGGCCAAGAGACGCGGCGCTTTGCATGCTGTCGAGGCGGCGAGCAGATCGAGTGCTTTGCTTGTTGGCGAGGCAGCGAAGAGATGCAGCGGTTTGCTTGTTGGCGAGGCAGCGAAGAGATGCAGCAGTCTCCTTGTTTGTGACACAGCGACCATGCACAGTGCTTGCTCTTTGTGCGAGGCAGCGAAGAGATGCAGCACTTTGCTTGTGCACCAGGTGGCGAAGTGGCATCGCGGATGACTTTTTCGCCTGGAGGCGAAGCGAGGCAGCACTTTGTTAGTTGGCGAGGCAGCGAAGAGACGCAGCAGGCTGCTTGTTTGTGAGACAGCCAACATGCACAGTGGTTAGCTATTGTGCGAGGCAGCGAATGAGGGCAGAGCAAATGGCTTTGTGCGTTCGCCGCCTCGCTGCCTAGCAAAGCGTCGTCTGCCTTGGGCGCCTAGCAAAGCTGCGCGTGCCGTCGCCGTCAAGCAAAGCGCCGTGTTTCTTCGGCGCCTCGCTGCATTGCAGCCTAGCAAAGCGCTGCGTGCCTTCGGCGGCTGGCAAAGCAGTGCGTGCCTTCGCCGCCTCACACACCGCGTTGTGCCTTCGGCGCCTGGCAAAGCAGCGCGTGCCTTCGCCGCCTGGCCTCCTAAGAAAGCGCTGCGTGCCTTCTCGCCCTCGCCACCTAGCAAAGCGCCGTGTCCCTTCGCCGCCTACAAAGCGCCGTGTTCCTTCGGCGCCTAGCAAAGCAGCGCGTGCCTTCGCCGCCTCACACACCGCTGCGTCCCTTCGCCGCCTCGCCGCTTAGCAAACGCCGTGGGAGCGCCGAAGGCACACGGCGCTTTTGTAGGCGCCGAAGGCACGTGGCGCTTTGCTAAGCACCGAGGCAGCGAAGGCACGCAGCCATTTGATCGTGCTCGACGGGCTAGGGCGCCTTGCTAGGCGGCGAGGCGGCGAAGGCACGCAGCGCTTTGCCAGGCGCCCAGGGACGCAGCGCTCGGCGAGGGCACGCAGTGCTTTGCCAGGCGCCGAAGGCACTCAGCGCTTTGCCAGGCACCGAAGGCACGCAGCGCTCTAGCAGGCGGCGAGGGCACACAGTGCTTTGCTAGGCGGCGAGCGGACGTGGAGCTTTGCTAGGCAGCCAAGGCTGAGGACGCTTTGCTAGGCGCTTTGCTAGGCGGCGAAGGCACGAAGCGATTGGGGAGGCGGCGAAGGCACACGGCGCTTTGCTAGGCGGCGAGGGCGAGAAGGCACGCAGCGCTTTCTGAGGCGGCGAGGCGGCCAAGGCACGCGCTGCTTTGCTAGGCGCCGAAGGCACGCAGCGCTTCCTTCGTTTGCGAGGCAGCGAAGAGATGGAGCGCTTTGCTTCTTGGCCAGGCAGCGAACAGGCGCCGTGCTTTGCTTTCTGCCACTCAGCGAATACACGCAGCGCTCTGCTTTTTGGCGAGGCACTGAACAGATCCAGCGTTTAGTTTGCGAGGCGGCCAAGAGACGCGGCGCTTTGCATGCTGTCGAGGCGGCGAGCAGATCGAGTGCTTTGCTTGTTGGCGAGGCAGCGAAGAGATGCAGCAGTCTCCTTGTTTGTGACACAGCGACCATGCACAGTGCTTGCTCTTTGTGCGAGGCAGCGAAGAGATGCAGCACTTTGCTTGTGCACCAGGTGGCGCAGTGGCATCGTGGATGACTTTTTCGCCTGGAGGCGAAGCGAGGCAGCACTTTGTTAGTTGGCGAGGCAGCGAAGAGACGCAGCAGGCTGCTTGTTTGTGAGACAGCCAACATGCACAGTGGTTAGCTATTGTGCGAGGCAGCGAATGAGGGCAGAGCAAATGGCTTTGTGCGTTCGCCGCCTCGCTGCCTAGCAAAGCGTCGTCTGCCTTGGGCGCCTAGCAAAGCTGCGCGTGCCGTCGCCGTCAAGCAAAGCGCCGTGTTCCTTGGGCGCCTAGCAAAGAAGTGCCTGCGTTCGGCGCCTCGCCGCATTGCAGCCTAGCAAAGCGCTGCGTGCCTTCGGCGGCTGGCAAAGCAGTGCGTGCCTTCGCCGCCTCACACACCGCGTTGTGCCTTCGGCGCCTGGCAAAGCAGCGCGTGCCTTCGCCGCCTGGCCTCCTAAGAAAGCGCTGCGTGCCTTCTCGCCCTCGCCGCCTAGCAAAGCGCCGTGTCCCTTCGCCGCCTACAAAGCGCCGTGTTCCTTCGGCGCCTAGCAAAGCAGCGCATGCCTTCGACGCCTCACACACCGCTGCGTCCCTTCGCCGCCTCGCCGCTTAGCAAACGCCGTGGGAGCGCCGAAGGCACACGGCGCTTTTGTAGGCGCCGAAGGCACGTGGCGCTTTGCTAAGCACCGAGGCAGCGCAGGCACGCAGCCATTTGATCGTGCTCGACGGGCTAGGGCGCCTTGCTAGGCGGCGAGGCGGCGAAGGCACGCAGCGCTTTGCCAGGCGCCCAGGGACGCAGCGCTCGGCGAGGGCACGCAGTGCTTTGCCAGGCGCCGAAGGCACTCAGCGCTTTGCCAGGTGCCGAAGGCACGCAGCGCTCTAGCAGGCGGCGAGGGCACACAGTGCTTTGCTAGGCGGCGAGCGGACGTGCAGCTTTGCTAGGCAGCCAAGGCTGAGGACGCTTTGCTAGGCGCTTTGCTAGGCGGCGAAGGCACGAAGCGCTTTGGGAGGCGGCGAAGGGACACGGCGTTTTGCTAGGTGGCGAGGGCGAGAAGGGACGCAGCGCTTTCTTAGGCGGCCAGGCGGCCAAGGCACGCGCTGCTTTGCTAGGCGCCGAAGGCACGCAGCGCTTCCTTAGTTTGCCAGGCAGCGAAGAGATGGAGCGCTTGGCTTGTTGGCCAGGCAACGAACAGGCGCCGTGCTTTGCTTTCTGCCACTCAGCGAATACACGCAGCGCTCTGCTTTTTGGCGAGGCAGTGAACAGATGCAGCGTTTAGTTTGCGAGGCGGCCAAGAGACGCGGCGCTTTGCATGCTGGCGAGGCGGCGAGCAGATCGAGTGCTTTGCTTGTTGGCGAGGCAGCGAAGAGATTCAGCAGTCTCCTTGTTTGTGACACAGCGACCATGCACAGTGCTTGCTCTTTGTGCGAGGCAGCGAAGAGATGCAGCACTTTGCTTGTGCACCAGGTGGCGCAGTGGCATCGCGGATGACTTTTTCGCCTGGAGGCGAAGCGAGGCAGCACTTTGTTAGTTGGCGAGGCAGCGAAGAGACGCAGCAGGCTGCTTGTTTGTGAGACAGCCAACATGCACAGTGGTTAGCTATTGTGCGAGGCAGCGAATGAGGGCAGAGCAAATGGCTTTGTGCGTTCGCCGCCTCGCTGCCTAGCAAAGCGTCGTCTGCCTTGGGCGCCTAGCAAAGCTGCGCGTGCCGTCGCCGTCAAGCAAAGCGCCGTGTTCCTTGGGCGCCTAGCAAAGAAGTGCCTGCGTTCGGCGCCTCGCCGCATTGCAGCCTAGCAAAGCGCTGCGTGCCTTCGGCGGCTGGCAAAGCAGTGCGTGCCTTCGCCGCCTCACACACCGTGTTGTGCCTTCGGCGCCTGGCAAAGCAGCGCGTGCCTTCGCCGCCTGGCCTCCTAAGAAAGCGCTGCGTGCCTTCTCGCCCTCGCCGCCTAGCAAAGCGCCGTGTGCCTTCGCCGCCTCGCCGCCTAGCAAAGCTCCGCGTGCCGTCGCCGCCTACAAAGCGCCGTGTTCCTTCGGCGCCTAGCAAAGCAGCGCGTGCCTTCGCCGCCTAAGAAAGCGCTGCGTGCCTTTTCGCCCTCGCCGCCCAACAAAGCGCCCTGTCCCTTCACCGCCTCCCGAACCGCTTCGTCCCTTCGCCGCCTCGCCGCCTAGCAAAGCGCTGCTTGCCTTCGCCGCCTCACACACCGCTGCGTCCCTTCGCCGCCTCGCCGCTTAGCAAACGCCGTGGGAGCGCCGAAGGCACACGGCGCTTTTGTAGGCGCTGAAGGCACGTGGCGCTTTGCTAAGGCACGAGGCAGCGAAGGCACGCAGCCATTTGATCGTGCTCGACGGGCTAGGGCGCCTTGCTAGGCGGCGAGGCGGCGAAGGCACGCAGCGCTTTGCCAGGCGCCCAGGGACGCAGCGCTCGGCGAGGGCACGCAGTGCTTTGCCAGGCGCCGAAGGCACTCAGCGCTTTGCCAGGCGCCGAAGGCACGCAGCGCTCTAGCAGGCGGCGAGGGCACACAGTGCTTTGCTAGGCGGCGAGCGGACGTGGAGCTTTGCTAGGCAGCCAAGGCTGAGGACGCTTTGCTAGGCGCTTTGCTAGGCGGCGAAGGCACGAAGCGATTGGGGAGGCGGCGAAGGCACACGGCGCTTTGCTAGGCGGCGAGGGCGAGAAGGCACGCAGCGCTTTCTGAGGCGGCCAGGCGGCCAAGGCACGCGCTGCTTTGCTAGGCGCCGAAGGCACGCAGCGCTTCCTTCGTTTGCGAGGCAGCGAAGAGATGGAGCGCTTTGCTTCTTGGCCAGGCAGCGAACAGGCGCCGTGCTTTGCTTTCTGCCACTCAGCGAATACACGCAGCGCTCTGCTTTTTGGCGAGGCAGTGAACAGATGCAGCGTTTAGTTTGCGAGGCGGCCAAGAGACGCGGCGCTTTGCTTCTTGGCGAGGCAGCGAAGAGGCGCAGCGTTTCCTTCGTTTGCGAGGCATGCAAGAGATGCAGCGGTGTGCTCGTTTGCAAGGTGTCGAAGAGACGCAGCAGCTACTTAGTTGGCCATGTGGCGAAGAGACGCGACGCTTTGCTTTTGGCGATGCAGTGAAGAGACGCAGCGGTTTGCTTGTTGGGCAGGCAGCGAAGAGACGCGGCGCTTTGCATGCTGGCGAGGCGGCGAGCAGATCGAGTGCTTTGCTTGTTGGTGAGGCAGCGAAGAGATGCAGCGGTTTGCTTGTTGGCGAGGCAGCGAAGAGACGCAGCAGGCTCCTTGTTTGTGAGACAGCCAAGATGCCCAGTGCTTGCTCCTTGTGCGAGGCAGCGAAGAGATGCAGCACTTTGCTTGTGCAGCAGGTGGCGCAGTGGCATGGCGGATGGCTTTTTCGCCTGGAGGCGAAGCGAGGCAGCACTTTGCTAGTTGGCGAGGCAGCGAAGAGACGCAGCAGGCTCCTTGTTTGTGAGACAGCCAACATGCACAGTGGTTAGCTATTGTGCGAGGCAGCGACTGACGGCAGAGCAAATCACTTTGTGCGTTCGCCGCCTCGCTGCCTAGCAAAGCATCATCTGCCTTCGGTGCCTAGCAAAGCTGCGCGTGCCGTCGCCGTCAAGCAAAGCGCCGTGTTCCTTCGGCGCCTAGCAAAGAACTGCCTGCGTTTGGCGCCTCGCCACATCGCAGCCTAGCAAAGCACTGCGTGCCTTCGCCGCCTCAACACCTAGCAAAGCGCTGCCTCCGGTCGGTGCCTCAGCGCCTTGGCGCCTAGCACACCGCTGTGTCCCTTTTCCCCCTCTCCATCTAGCAAAGCACTGAGAGCCTTTGACGCCTTGCTGCCTAGCAAAGCACCATCTCCCTTGGCCGCCTCGCTGCCTAGGAAAGCTCCGTGTCATGTCACTGCCTAGCACAATGCCTAGGGTGTTACGTGGGTGGTTTGAAAGTGACGCTTGTGTGACGTGGGAAAATGGAAGGTGACATGGGTGTGACGTGGGAAATTCGAACGTCACGTGGGTGTGACATGGGTGGTTTCGAGGTGGAGTGGGTGTGCCACCCTGCTGCAGACGCTCCCCCACCAACCAGGGCTCAGAGGCAAGAACACTGGGAAGGCAGAGCTTTCCTCCGCATGCCTAGGGCAGTGCCTCCACAAGTGCCCAGCTCCCTTGCCTCCCCTCCCCAAGCCTACACCAGCTGTCCTCACACCTTGGCACTAGGACTCTTATGCTGCTGCAAGGGAGGACTGTCGGTGTGACGTGGTAAATTCGAAGGTAACGTGGGTGTGACGTAGGAGATTCGAAGGTGATGTGGGTGTGACGTGGGAGATTCCAACGTGACGTGGTTGTGAGGTGGGAAAGTCGAACGTGGTATGTGAGGTGGGTGATTCGAAGGTGACATGGGTGTGATGCAGGAAATTCGAAGGTGACATGTGTGCCTCCACATGCCTAGGGCAGTCCCTCCACAAGTGCCTGGCTCCCTTGCCTCCCTTCCACAAGCCTACACCAGGTGTCCTCACACATTAGCACTAGGACTGTGATGGTGCTGCAAGGGACGACTGTGGTTGTGTCGTGGGTGATTCGAAGGTGATGTGGGGGTGACATGGGTGGTTCGAAGGCGATGTGGGTGTGCCGTGGGTGATTTGAAGGTGATGTGGGTGTGACGTGGGAAATTTGAACGTGGCTTGAGTGTGACATAGGCGATTCGAACGTGATGTGGGTGTGATGTGGGTGATTCGAATGTGACGTGGGTGTGACCTGGGAAATTCGAAGGTGACGTGGGTGTGCCATGGGTGATTCGAGCAAGACGTGGGTGTGATGTGGGAAATTCAAACATCGCGTGGTTTTGACGTGGATGTGACGTGGGTGATTTGAGCAAGACGTGGGTGTGATGTGGGAAATTCGAATGTCACGTGGTTTTGACGTGGGTGTGACGTGGGTGGTTCGAAGGTGACGTGGGTGTGCCACCCTACTGCAGACGCTCCCCCACCAACCAGGGCTCAGAGGTAAGAGCACTGGGAAGGCAGAGCTTGCCTCTGCATGCCTAGGGCAGCCCCACAACAAGTGCACGGCTCTCTTGCCTTACCTCCACAAGCCTACACCAGGTGTCCTCACCCCTTACCACTAGGACTGTCATGCTGCTGCAAGGAAGGACAGTGGTGTGATGTGGTTGATTTGAAGGTGACGTGGGAAATTTGAATGTGATGTGAGTGTGATGTGGGTGTGACATGGGTGTTTCAAACGAGATGTGGGTGTGACATTGGAAATTCAAATGTGTCATGGGTGTGACATGGGAAATTTGAACTTGATGAGGGTGTTACATGGCTGGTTCAAATGTGCTCTGGCAGCTCTCTACTGTGAGGGCCACAGCTTTGAAAGCTTTGATGCAAGTCCATAGGCAGAAGGGATCTCCCTAAGTGCTCAGAAAGACCCAGGGAGGACTTATGGATGCCAAGAGAAACCCATCCCACCCACACCAAACCCACTGCTCTTCCCAGTGACCTTCCTGGACCCTTCGGCTGGGAGCTGGAGGGGTCATAGGGGCACTGCCACATCCCAGATTTGCCTCCATTAGGCCTTCATTGTAATCACTGATTACAGGTAGACAGAGGAAATGTGCAGGTGGCTCTGATGCCATGTAAAGCCTTCATGTGTTTTATCAAGCAAAAAAGCCAAGCGCTGACACCAAGCCCCTGGGAAAGGAGACCCTTTGCCCCATGCATTGCCCAAGGCTCCTCCTGAGGGCAGTGTGAGGGTGGGGACGTGCAGTGCCAAGTGCAGGACAATGATATGACACCTCTTAGGGCCCCCTGGGGGGCCAGGGGTCAATGAGGCCCCCCCACTGTGTACTCGTAGGCCTCGGTGGCAGAGACAACAGCCATAGCCAAGAGCACAGAGACCTCAGTTCTGTCAGGACCCTTCAGCCTTGGCAGTGCCCTTTGGCCATCTCCACTCCCCCACTGCCTGGCCCCTAGCCCTCCCCAAAAATTGTATCTGTCTTCAAGAAGGACAGGAAAGAGGATCTGGGGAATGACAGGCTGGTCAGCATCACCTCGGTCCCTGGGAAGCAAATCTTCCCGGAAGCTAGTTCCAGCCACATGAAGGGGTTGGGAACAGGCAGCAGGGAGTCATCAAGGGCACGTTGTGTCTGACCAACCTGACTGCCTTCTGTGATGGGATGACTCCAGAAATGGGGACATAAGGGGGCTGAAGGGAAATCTCTCTGCTCTTTCTCTGGACCTGCCATCTCCATGGCAGTGACCAACTGAGACCCCAGATGGCATGAGATGAGGTCACAGTGGGATGTGCTGCATCACAGGGAGGTCTCCCTGTTGCTGCAGTGATGCCCTCCCTTCCCACAGCTGCCCTTTGGAGCTGCTCCATGGCAAGCAGTGGGGACAGGAGGCAGCAGGGCCACACTGTGGCCCCTCGCCGACACACACAGCAGCAGGAGCATGTCTGAGAGCAGTTTTGGGTGACGAGATGGGAAGAGCATCCTTCTTCCCCAGCTGGAGAGGCAAGACAAGGGCAAAGGGGCAAGCAAGATGGAAGACTGCTGGACCCATACCATCAGCCTGGACAGCAGTTCCTTGTTCCCAGTGCTCGTGCGGCTCTCCACCAAGGGTAAGGGCTTCGGGAGCTCCTTCCCAAGGTGTCGCACAGAGACTGTTAACTGCAAAAACTGCTGTGGTTCCCGGGCTGTGGGGGTGGCTGGATAGGGCTGGGGCTGCTGCGAGAGCCCTGCCTGAGGGTCCCCTCTGGCTCGGGGGACGATGTGGCAGCCAGGACTCCTGGGTCGTGGGGCTGGGGCTGCCCTGAGCCCCAAGGCTTCTGTGGCGATGGGGGCAATCCATAGCCAGGTTTCCCTGGGAGTGGGTCCCCCTTTGGGATGTGGCTCTGGCAGGAAAGGGGCCTGCGTCCCAGAGGCTGGGGTGTCCTGCAGCCCAAGTGGGGCTCTCCAGAGCCTGCTGCAAATGCCTTTGTTGGAAAGGGATCCTTCACCCTGTAAGAAGAGCCCCCAAGCGGGGCAGGAGGGGAGAGGACACCGCCCTGCCCTAGGGGCAGCAGGATGCTGCCTGCGGGCTCTGGCGCCCCAGCCATGCCCAGGGCCCCCACGCCGGCACCAGGGCTGCCACCAGCACAGGCCCCAGTGCTGCCCCCCCCGCACCCGCCACGGCCCCCAGGGCGCAGGGCAGCGAGCAGCCCCGCGGGGCCCCTGCAGCAGAGCCCAGACCCGGCGGAGCAGCGGTTGCGCCCCGGGGCCCCGCACTGCCCGGCCACACGGCGCCGCGCTGCCCCCAGGCCCCGCCGCGCCCCGGCCCTGCACTGCCACCCACAAGATGGCGCCCGACCGCGGGGGGAGGGGGCAGAGCAGGCCACCAGGGCAGGAGGGCCCAGCGTTGCCATGGCACCGCCCAGTGCAGCCCTTCGCTGCCAATTGGCTGGCATGAGAAGGAGGGCGGGGATGGATTTCACTGATGGCTCTGCCAGGCAATTGGAGCCCACCATGGGGAAAAAAAGCGACGTGAAAGAGGAGTGGGTGCAAAGCAGGCGAGAGGCGAGGGGGAGAGAGAGCGGTGGCGAGGCCGTTTGGTGGGGGCTGCGGGCGCGTTCAGCTGCTGGCGGATGCCACGGTGCTGGTGACGGGGCTGCTTTGCTGCAGGAGCTGCATCAGTGGCTGGTGGGGCCGTGAGCACGGCACAGAGCGATGTGGGCCAGAGGGGGGAGCTGCCCTGCAGCCAGAGGTGCCGGCCTGCCGCGAGCAGCTGGGCGGGGGCGGCTCGGTGGGGTTCTGGGTGCAGGAACCTTTGGCCCTGTGGTGGGTCTGGGATCCATGTTAAAGCTTTTCCCTGAGCTGCTTCTGCCACCGCAGCCCCAGGTGCTGCTGCGAGCTGCGTTTGGGAGGTGCTGGGCAAAGTGTGAGCAGGCTGCTGGTGTCGTCGCGAGGTGCCCTTCCCAAGGGCGTCTTTTGTTCTGAAAAGTGCACTTCCGAGTGGCTCTGAGAGAGGCTGCCCCGCATGTGATGCCGTGCCTTAGCCGTTGTTTTTGCTGCAGGCCTCTTGCTTTGCGCCGCGACCTGTGAGCCTGGCAGCAGCCTGAAGGGTGTTTCGAGAACAGCTCTGTAAGTGTGAGCTGTTTTGCTTGTGAAGGGCCTTGAAAGTTGATGAACGACCAGTGCTTGCACTTGCTGTTGTTGTTTCCGTACTGCTAGGTCAGGGTGAAGAGTTGGTGAATTGTGGCTCTGCTGGTTTCCCCAAGCCAGGCCAGGATGCCCTGGCCTGAGTCCTTCCGCGTGTCTCAAGCTGCCAGGGCATAAAATAGGAGCATGCTGGTTGCCCTCGATGCGTAGAGGATTTTCTGGGTTTGTTCAGCACTGGGGAAGGAGCTAGACTTCTGAGTTGCAAGAAGTCTTCTCCCTCTGACTGGGCCACGAGGCCCTGCTGTCTTCAGGTTCGTAATTGCTGCTCTCATGCAATCCTGCCACTAGAAAATGTTGCTAAGAATTACTGGTAGGCCTTTCTGCCATTCCTAAGTGTCCTAGACTAGGTGTAGGTGTTACCTAGGCAAAAGCTCATCTTTTTTTGGGGTAGTAACTGGTCCGTAATGGGTGTTTTGCTGCACTATGAGCATTGAGAGGAGCATGAAGTGAATGAGGGTGGCCGTTCAGTAGGTGGCTCAGCCTTGGGGGAGGGCATGGGGAGCTGCAGGTGGCAACAGGCACATGGGCAGGGTGTGGGTAGTGAGGTCATGGGTGTCTACGAGAGCCATGCCAGAAAATCCCCAGTGTCAAATGAATTCTGTGTAAAAGTTGCCGATAGGCCTGGAGGAGGCACATGAGTCGGCCATTGCTGATGAGGTCACTTCTGCCAGAGTACCTGATAGGGCAGCTGGAGGAACAAGGCTTGGCTGTTGGTTGTGAGGTCCCTTCTGACTGCTGAACCGATTGGAGAGCAGCAGAGATGTGGCTGGAAAGGTGACTGTGAGGTCATTCCTGCCTGAGCAGTTGATAGGGCAGCAGCAGGTCCGTGGCTGGGATCTGTGTTTTTGAGCTTATTTGTGCGTGAGGTGCTTGCTGCTAAGGCAGGATTTGTCTCATGGCTGGGGAAGTTCTAGTGAGGCAATTTCTGTCTTAGAGGCTTCTAGGCCAGTGACAGAGACATGGCCGTGAAGGTGAGTGTGAGGTCCTGTCTTTCTGAGTCCCTGCTAGGCCAGCAGCAGGCAGTTAGGCACGGGCGTTGATTGTGAGGTCCCTTTTGTCAGAGTGCCTGGTAGGCCAGCAGTAGTTGATGGCTGGGGAAGTTACTTTGTGGAAACTTCTGCCTCTGAAGCCCATAGGCCAGCAGCAGGCACCTGGTGGGGGCATGCACTTGTGAGGTCACCTCGATGTGAGCAGCTGCTAGGTGAGAAGAAGACACATGGCTTGGATGCTGGTGGTGAGGTCACTTCTGGGTTTGCTGAGTGTGCTCAGAGGAGGGCTTGACCCCTGCAGAGCTCTACAGCAATACAGAAATCAATCAAGCAGGAGTAGATGTTTCACGTCATCTGGCACAAATTTTATTCCACTCCTTCATCATGAGTTAGTACTGCTCCATTGAAAATACGGCTGATGTTCTGTGGTGAACACGGGCATGGAGTTGGCCTTTCCACTTGTTGCTAAGTAGAAGCTTGCAGCCTCCTGCTGGTCAGCTCGGGAGTGCAAGCAGCCTTTTTCGGCTGCTAAATTCATCTAGCGCTGGTGTGAGCAGTGGTGTTAGTAATCTCTTCTTGCCAGGCTGTGTGTGCTTTAGAAATTGCCCCTGTCAAAAGAGCAGGGAGCTTGTGAGATTTTCCTGCAAGGTCTGAATGCTGTGTCTGTCTTTGAGGTGTCCACCTGCTTTTATGACACGTTAGGAAGTGTACCACGTTAGAGGTCTCTGATTTTCTGTCCGCGTATGCAGTCATTGGAGAATGGGTGCGACAGCTGTTGGAGGAGACAGAAGGAATGTCACTCTGCCAGAAATGGTATGTGCTACATTTTCCAAGAGATTTCTTGTGCAGAGAAGTTGAGGCACAAGCGAGAAGCAAGAGCTGGCCTGATGAGCCGCTCTGAGGGCACTTCTTTTCTGCTTCCTGGAGGTGGGAAGTGAGCAGGCCCCAGGCTGTGAGTGGATGTTCGGAGGCAGTGCCTGTTGCAAGGCCTTGGAGGCCTAGAAGGGAATGGAGGGGCTGGAGAGTTGGGCTTTGTGCATTGTGGGGCGCTTGGGGTGCCCTGTGTGCTGCCATGTGTAGTGCTGTGGCCTGTGTGTGGCTGATGCAGAGGCACGTGTTGGCTGCGAAGGCTCTGTGAGGTGCGGGGGTAGCGGCGTGTTGCAGTGCGAGATGCCCTGTGGTGGAGCCGGGTGGTGGTGCCAGTGTTTTGCTGCTCAGCATGGGAGGAGGTGTCTGGAGAGAGCAGTGCTCTGCTCCTAGAGCCCAGCATGCCATCACAGTGTCCTTCTGGGAGACGTGGGTGAGGACTGTTGGTGACCGTGTTCCCTCCTTGGAGCATGCTCGTGTGAGTCAGAGACGCTCGCAGTTTAGTGGTTTCCATTAGCTGAGGTTCAGGCTTGGAGTTTCTGAAGATCTTGATGCTTCCATGAGTCTTTGGGATTTTACTGACTGCCCTGGAGAAAGTTGTCTTCTCCCTCCTTAAAGGCTTTCTGTTGAAGCTGGACCGTCATTGCATCTTCCCACCTCAGACCCTAATGCATTCCGATCCCTCAGAGAGATGGGTAGTTAATCAAAGCGGTCAGAGGCATTTCTGCAGTTTGTGTCTATGCAGAGCCTTGCAGAGAGGGGAGATGCCACCTCACAAGAAGTAAGGCCTCTGAGGACGATGGGTGGCTCTGAGACAGCTGTCCTTGGTCAGCAGTGGAGGGGGCAGCTGCAGAGCCGCTGGCACCTTTGGAAAGAGTCTCAGAATAGCAGATTCCTTTAGGCTGCAATGGGGGAGACATGTGGAGGTAGGGATCCAACGCCCTGGTCAAAGCAGGTTGCAGTAGAGGAGGTATCTCTGGGCCTTTTGCAGTGCAGTTTTGATTATCTCCAGTCTTTGATTATCTTGGAGATCTGAGAAGCCTCTCTGGATCCCTGTGCCGCGGTGCGGCCACCGTCCCGGAGAAAAAGGTTTCTTCTTAATGTCTCAGAAGCATTTCCCATTGTCCATTTGTCCCGGTTGCCTCTCATGCTATTAGTGTGCACCTCCAAGAAAATCCGGCTCTGTCTTCTCTGTACCCTCCATAAGGTAGCTGTGCACAGCATGAAGATTCCCCTTGGCCTTCTCTTGTCTAGGCTGAACAAAGCCAGCTCTCGCAGCCTCTCTTTGTATGCCCCACTCTCCAGCTGCTGACCGTCTTGGTGTCCCTGTGCTGGACTCCCTGCTGTGTGTTAGTGCCTTTGCAGAATTGGAGGGCCCATACAGGAGCCGGTATACAGACACGGTCTCCCCTGTGCCAGAAAGTGGGGTAGACCGTCTCGGTGGCCCTGCTGGCTGTACTCTCACCAGTACAGCTCAGCACAGAGGGGAGACATTTGCCCCTGACTGTCACGACTATGTAAGACCAGCAGAACTGATAGTAACACTCCGGTTCTTTCGTTCTTTCGTTCTTTCATTCTTTCGTTCTAGGTTGCTGCACTCATGGAGGCTCCCAGTGCAGCCGTAGAGCCGCTGAGGCTGGAGGCAGGATGCCAGGATGTGTCCATGTAGCTGTCGACGTCTTTGCCAGCATCATGAGCCCTCTGTGAAAGCAGCTGCAAGTGAATGAGATGAAGCTACGTGTGGATGCAAAGGCTTCCATAAATGCACTTGGCTTCCATGGGTTACTTGGGGTGTGGCTTCACCTCCCGGTACTTCTGCTGTGCTGCAAATTCCTCCTCTCGCAACTGCTGTTCCTGCCAGCCCGCTCAGCAAATGCTCTTGTGCCCCCTGCTTTTCCTAGGAGGTTGTCGGGCCATACAGGACAAGTGCAAGACCCTTATACTAAATGCCAGCATGTCCTGAGGGCCTTTGTGTGAGTGCCCCAAAGCGTCCGTAGCTTGATCTGAGGAAATCTCAGAGCTCTTGGGCTCCTGGCTCTGGGAGGGGTGAAGATGTGCCCAGGGCCAGGTTGCCCGTGGCACCCAGCCCTCAGTGCTCTGTGAAGCCAGCTGTGGAGCCCGGAGGGCTGCTGCAGAGGCTGTGCAGCCAGGATAGCTGTCATTTCAGCAGACCTGCTGTCTGGGGCTGTCTCATTGCTTGGGTCTCACGTCAAAGCCTCTGCACCCTTTTCCCCTTCAGAGGGGCTCCTTGTGCAAGTAACTAAAGGAAAGGAAGGGAGGTCACTTTGGGCTCAGGAGGCCTTCAGGACTCTCAAATGATTCTACATTGTATGTGTAACTTTTGCATTACTAAACAGAATCCCCATCCGCCCATCCCTAGTTGGAGGTTCCTGAGGGGATGGTGGTGGAAAGCAGCAGCCTGCTGTGCCCAAAGAAAGCAGGATCCTTCCCTCTGAAAAGGGCAGCATCACCCAAGGAGCCAGCTCTGTGCCTGACCTTGTGCTGCTCATTTGCACAGGCCTTGTGAGCCTAGAGTGCCTTGGCCACCTTGTGTTGTTACCGCAAGAGCTTGCCTGTGTGTCTGGGTTGAGAAGCCAAGGGAAGGCAGCGAGCAGAGCAGTGGCTGGGGAGTGTGCAAGTGGCGAGTGTCCTGCAGGCATCTCTTCTTGCTGGCACTTGGTTGTATGTAGCAGAAGAGCCAGCTGCGTGGGGCAGAGGCAGTGTGTTTGTAGACTAGCTGGCGCAGCAGAGGTCTGGCGTCAGGTTGATGGCTGTTGCAGTGCCGAGTTGATCTGAGAGTGTCAGAAGCCCTTTGCAGTGCAGCTGCTCCCTCAGCTGGTCTCTGTACCTAGAAATGCAGTAGAAATGGAAGTGGCATGCTGCTGTCATTGTGTAGGTGCTGCAGTGCAAAGGCTCCCAGCTTGGACTTGATGGTACTAAAGGAAAAGCAAGACCAATCGTTCCCTTTTGTGGTTTGTGCGCAGGGTGCCAGAGTGGCGCTGTGCCATGATCTGGAGAGAGTCTTGCCAGGAGATGAAAGCTGTTTGCAGAAGACTGTTCTGTACGGAGTGATAACAGCGTAATGAAGGGACGTGCGAGTGGCCCAGGTGAGCTTCTCCTCTGTGAAGGTTTGCACTTTTCAGATCCCTTGTGACTCGGTCCCAGATAGGGCAGCAGCAGGCAGGTCGATGCCATTTGTGCTTGTGAGGTGAGTTGTGCCTCTGAATCTGGTAGGCCAACAGCATGCATGTAGCTTTGGTGATGCTGGTGAGGTCCCTTGTGTCTCACTGCCCCATAAAGCGGGAGCAGGCCCTTTGCTGCTGTCTGTGTTTTTGTGGTCAGTTGTACATCAGTATGTGACTGGCGATCAGCATGCACATTGCTGCTGTTTGTGCTTGTTTAGGTCAGTGGTGCCTCATTCCCGAAGAGGCCAGGAGCAGCTATATGGCTTCATGGCTGCCTGTGAGGTCACTTCAGCCTCAGCACCTGACAGTCAAGCTTGATGCATATTGCTGCTGTTTGTGTTCGTGAAGTCATTCGGCCGGAGTATCTGCTAGGCCACGAGCAGCCACATTGCTGATTTTTGTACTTGTGTGATGACTTTTGCTTCAGTACCTGATTAGACAGCATCAATCACATTGCTGCTTTTGTGCTTGTGAGGTCACTTCTGCCTCAGTGCCTGATAGGCTGGTGCTGGTAATGTGGCTGCAGTTTGTGATTATGAGGTCACTTGTGCCTCAATGCCTGATAGGCCAGTGCTAGTCCTGTGGCTGCTGTTTGTGGTTGTGAGGTCACCTGTGCATCAGTGCCTGAAAGGCCAGTGCTGCTTATGTGGCTGCAGTTTCTGATTATAAGCTCACTTGTGCCTCAGTGCCTGACAGGTCAGTGCTGGTGATGTGGCTGGCGTTTCTAGTTATGAGGTCATTTTCCCTTAGCACCTGACAGGCCAGTGCTGGTCCTGTGACTGCTGCTTGTGGTTGTGAGGTCACTTTGGCCTCAGTGTCTGATAGGCCAGTGCTGGTCATGTGGCTGAAGTTTCTGGTGGTGAGGTCACTTGCGGTTCAGTGCCTGATAGGCCAGTACTGGTTTTGTGGCTGCTGTTGTTAATTGTGAGGTCAGTTGTGGCTCAGTGCCTGATAGGCCAGTGCTAGGCCCATGGCTGCTGTTTGTGGTTGTGAGGTCACTTGTGGCTCAGTACCTGATAGGGCATGGCTGGTCTTGTGGTTGCAGTATCTGTTTGTGAGGTCACTTGTGGCTCAGTGCCTGATAGGCCAGTGCTGGTCACATGGCTGCAGTTTGTGTTTGTGATGTCACTTGGGGCTCATTGCCTGATAGGCCAGTGCTGGTCCTGTGTGTGCAGTTTGTGATTCTGATGTCACTTGTGGCTCAGTGCCTGATAGGCCAGTGCTAATCACGTGGCTGCAGTTTGTGGTTGTGACGTCACTTGTGGCTGAGTGCCTGATAGGCCAGTGCTGGTCGTGTGGCTGCACTTTGTGGTTGTGATGTCACTTGTGGCTGAGTGCCTTATAGGCCAGTGCTGGTCCTGTGTGTGCAGTTTGTGATTCTGATGTCACTTGTGGCTCAGTGCCTGATAGGCCAGTGCTAATCACGTGGCTGCAGTTTGTGGTTGTGAGGTCACTTGTGGCTGATTGCCTGATAGGCCAGTGCTGGTCCTGTGGGTGCAGTTTGTGGTTGTGAGGTCACTTGTGGCTCAGTGCCTGATAGGCCAGTGCTGGTCCTGTGGCTGCAGTTTGTGGTTGTGAGGTCACTTGTGGCTCAGTGCCTGATAGGCCAGTGCTGGTCCTGTGGCTGCAGTTTGTGGTTGTGAGGTCACTTGTGGCTGATTGCCTGATAGGCCAGTGCTGGTCCTGTGGCTGCAGTTTGTGTTTGTGATGTCACTTGTGGTTCAGTGCCTGATAGGCCAGTTCTGAGCAGCAACAAGGACTGTGAAAAGAGCAGGGTCTGAGCTTAAGTGTGGCTTTTTAGAGTTCTTGTGCTTTTTGATAGCTTCGTTTCTTCCTGCACTTGCTGAGGCGGAAATTACAAGGATGCCACAAATGGGCACTGTCCTTACTAGTCCAAGCAGGAGGACATGAACACACCCCTGCATGGAGAGCATTTTCAAAGGATTTACAGGTTAGGGCCCATTTTGTCAGTTTGTTTCCAATATTCTTCGACACAAGTGTCCTTATTCCTTTCTCCCAGGCCCTTGGTTAAACCTATATGGTAAAGTCAGAGCGGAACCCTCTCATGGAAGTGTACATTGCTGTTGAGGACAGAGGTAGATGAGCATAGATTGATTTTTCCTTGTTTCTGCTTCTTGTCCGTCTGTGTCCCCTGGCTGTGGCTGCTTTAGCAAATCCAGGCTTTCCCCATTCATTTCTGAACTGTGAAGAGAAAATGGATCTTCCTGTGCAATCAAACTACTTCTGACCCCCCAAGTGTTTGATAAAGATGTACAGAACAAGAGTCTCATGGATGGTGAGTGCTCTCCAAAACCTGGAGCAGGATGTGCTTCTGTTTAAGAGCAGGTATTGTTACTGTTGCCAGGTATTGAAACTGTAGTTCTCTCTGAATGTCGCATTGAGAATGTTGAATTGTTCTTTCTCTCTGCAGGAGCGCTGATGTGTGCAAGCTGTGACTGAAGACAACTTGACTGAAACTCACGTGCTAAAAGTTGAACTGGAGGACACAGAAGTCTTCTGCCACCTTGAGTTTTGCCTTCTGAAATACCAAAGCATGCTGAATGAGAATCTATTTTAGTAGGAACAGATTTGCATTTACCATCCAGCCGCCAATATTTTCTGCTTGACGTTAGTAGTAAATTGACAACAACTATTCCATGTGTTCAGTGAAAGGTGCGCTTAAGGCTCTCAGTTCTGTTGTAGGAAGTTTTTGTGCACCTGACACAAAAGGGAGATGGTCCAGTAGTGATGGTAGCAGCTGGGTTTGGGAGCAAAAGAAAGGAAAAGAAGTGATTTTTTGTTGAACCCAGATTGAAGAATCCTTACAGTGTTGCCTAGTCTTTTTGAAAGCAACTAGAAGAAAACTTAGAAACTGCTTTCATTCTCTGTTCGTGAAGCAGAACTACTTGTAAGACTCCATCTTTGTATCAGCTGACGAAATCTTTCACCTGACTACTGCCTTGTGCCTGGTGAGGAAGTGTGCAGCTGAGACTTACTGAAAGACCTAGATCCTGAGCCCTGCTTTAAGCAGGATGTTATTTCAGTGAGTGTCTGAGTTGCTTTTCCATCTTTTCTTTCCTGTCCTAGGTGGACTCTTCTTTTTCTGGAGCTAACAGAGGTAGTGATTTACATGTTTGCTTATGATCTGAGATGGCTTTGTAACCTTTAGTGTGTTGCTTTCCTTGAGGAAGGCAGCAAGCTTTACGTCTAGGCTGGGGTAGTATGCTGTTGCTAGTAACACCAGAAACCTAGGGTGCTCGAAGGGGGTGTTACTGGAAGGCCTGTGAGAAAGAGGCCGAGGGCGCAGTGGTGGGAGAAGTAGCTGTGTGAGCGGGCTGTTGGCTGGGCGAGGTGTGTGGGGTTGCTGAGATGCTGCAGCAGTGCAGCAGTGTAGCTGCCCCTCAAGAGACCTTCCCATGTTTCTTTGGGAGATGATCTGCGAGGTGCTTGGAGGGGAGAACTTTGGGAGCTGAAAGGTAATGTTGGGAGTCAGGGCTCTGTGCAGGGCACTCGGTCTCCGAGAGACTTGCCTGTGGCTGCCCAACGCTGTTGTGCCTGTTCTTTCCTCAGCATTGAGCCACATGTGGAGGACCCTGGCCAGACTCGAGCAGGGAAGAGAAAATCAGGAGTTACACCTTATTCAAGTAATTAATGGGCGTTATTGTTCTTAGGTGTCAGGTGCCTTGGAAAACTCTGCTTCTTCTACTAACCCATTGTTGCTGAAATGGTGAGGCTTTTCCCCCATTCTTTTCTCTTGGTGACCAGCTGTGCAGCCAGGGTCCCGAGGAGGTGTCGTGGGGGCTAGCCCTAGGTAGGATATAATCTGTGCGGAGTGAATGTGACGGGGATACACTATTTTTAGTGCCAGCAGGAGAGATACCCACGTCAGCAGAGTGCCCTGGACTCCAGGCATTGTTTTCTGGCTCTGTGCCTCTCCCCATGGGCAGCAGCGAGAGCATTTCAGCCGAAAGTCTAAGATCTTTTGGTCGAGGAAGTCTAAATCAGCTGGAGCATTTATGCTAATATAGCTTCTGTCGGAAGCTGTAGGATACAGCAAGTTCTCTCTGGAAAGAAAGAAAGAAAAGGGGGTTGGGGGGGAACAACCCTCCTGGCTAGTTACTGGCTGAAGTGGCTTTGTAAGGTTTTTGTGAAAGGGAAAATGCATGTTGAAAGTGAATGAGAGCCTTCAGTGTGCCAGTGGCTGTTTTAGGCATAGTCTGAACTCCCTTCTCCTAGGGGTGACCTTTGTAGTGTCCTGCCATTTGCAGTAACGGTGGAAGATAAATTCCTTGTGCACCCTTAGGAGCCCTTTACTTAAATTAAGGTAGAGTTTAGACAAGACTCTTAAATAATCCCTTTGTAACTCTTTGGTGTGTGTGTATGGTTTTTTTGTTTTCTTGTTTGTTTGTTTTATGATGGCAGAGCTTCCAAACCAAGTAAGCAAATCACATCTTTTCTGGACAAGCCCCGTTCCACTGTTTTTATCAAGGTAGTTTCTTTCCTGGACCTTCTCTAGAAAATCGGAGGTATGTAACTTGTGAGGGTGTCCTGAACTGTGCCCTGCAGAGAGGTCAGGTTAAATTGGTTTGCTGACAAACAATTTTCTTCTGTATCCTGCAGTTTGTAACAATGTCATGTGTACACATTTACTATTGCCCCAAAGAGTTTTTTTTTTTTAATCCTGTTTGTTATTTAAAGAATAGTTCACAAGTACTTCTGATGTTATTATGCAGATATATGGGTTTTGTAATTATTTTTGAGTAGGTGCTGGAATTAGGGGCCTAATTTGGTCCAGTGTGGAGTCTCGACATGAAACCCCTAGCAGCTGCCTTGCTTCCGTGCTCATGAACTTTCAAATGATATTCGAAAGGCCTGTTTGTCAGAGTTTGGGCTTCGTGCTCAGCAGTGAGTGTTAGGAAGCTGGCTGCACTGTCCCCCATAAACTGGCAGCCCCGTACATCTAATTGTCCTTGAAAGCTGACTCGTGCTTTTTCTCTTCTTTGCCTTCCTTAAGCACACTTGGATGCCAACAGCCATCTTGCAGCCAGTCGAACGCACACCATGGTGTTCTGATTGGCTGATTCGTGTTGTCATCTGTTTCCCCTTGTGTTGTCAGCTCAGCTTGCTTTGAAGCTCACCACCTTCAAGACCTTCCAGGCTCCTGTCCTAGGTGCCTTGGTGTGGGCAATGCCTGCTGTGGTTGGCTCCTTCCTTGGAGATGTTCAAGCCATCTGGACACAGTCCTGGGCAACATGTGCTAAGTGACCCTTCCTGAGCAGGAGGGTCGGACTAGATGATCTCCAGAGGTCCCTTCCAACCTCCACCATTCTGTGATTCTGTGAACTCTAGGATAAAAAGCAAAGATAAATTCATATACTTCAGGACTCTCTGTGGATGTCTTGGTTTTTTGTTTTTTTTTAAAAAAAAACTTGTCCTGGGCCATGAATCAACATGTTAACAGAGAGACAAAGTAGGCCATGAACTAAATTTAAAAGTACAGGTTTTCTTCTTGTCTTAAAATATGCATCCATTTTCTCATCTCTCTTAGACTGACAGATATAGGCCTAAAAGAGAATGTGCCTTTTGTGAAAATAGGTAAAACTAGATGGTTGGATTCCAGCAATGCTTCCTTGCTTTCTGCATCGTAGAACTGCATGCTAATCTTTTGTGTCCATGCAGAGCCTTGATAAAGTTACTGTGTAGGCACCAAGTGTGCATATGTCAGATTTTCTGCGTGTTTGTGACTGACCCTTCTTGTTTCTTGTCATTAGGAAAACTTGGATATGTACTCCCAAGGAGAACTGATGATGAAATCGCTGACACTCAAGATGGCAGTGCAGGTTAGTTCTGGCTTTCAATTTTCTTTACTGTGTTCTGGCCAAAAGCCTCCTCTGAAACAGCTGAAATGAGTTGAGCTACCGGATATTTTTTTAATCTATTCACATTTCTGTATACCCTTAGTGCTTACAAGCCATAGTCAGGGACTCCAGGGCCCTGCCGGTAAGCTCTGGACAGAGAGTCAGTAAACAAAACCAGTCCTTTTCCCAAATGCTTATAACCAAGCACAAGAGAAAAGGCAAGAGATGGCTGTCAAGAGGTGGGAATACAAGGAAATGCACAGCCCTACTCTGAATGATGAGCACTGCTCTCACTGCAGCAGTAGCCTGACAGTTTTCATGGGTTTTGAGCAGCCCAGCAAGAATTTTCAGGAGGTAAGGAAGACTGCCAGGTGCATACGAAAACCTTCTCCCAAGCGTGAAGGTGGCAGGTGAGAAGCGAACATGCTTCTGCATTTTTGTATTGAGGGCTTAGTCAGTGAGAGGTGCTGTCAGGGCCGGCTCAGAATTCAGAGCTGTTTTCTGGGCACTCAGTGGGAACTAATGTAGGAAGGAGGGTAATTCATGAAAGGCCTTAGCAACTCTGTTTGCTGTGAGAGAAGACACTTGAAGGGTTTCAGGAGAATGCGCTTTGTGATGAAGGGAATAAGTTCAGAAGATGACCTTTAGAGCAACTTTCTGAATGGATGTGAGTGGGGCAAGGCTGTATTTCAGGACAGAAGAGGATGTTGCAGTAGTTGAGCTGATCATGCCTTGAGGAAGAGGGGTAATTATGCAATACCTTGTGAAGGCAGTACCTTGCCCATGTTCCGCAGCCTGTGCAAGACTTGAACAAGGGGAATAAAAACCTATAAAAAGGTTCAAGCCAAAACTTGTATGCATCATAATTATCATCCTGTATGCATCGTAATTAACTGAAGCTCTCTCAGGAGCTCCCTTCTTGACTTGTCCTGCTGTTTTTGGTAACAGCTGTGAATACGAAGTTCAGGGGAAATCAGGGCAATAGATTCACAAATACAGCTGCTTTGCAAGGCTTTACAGTTACTTTGCAAGGCTCTGGCCTATCATATGCCAAAGTCAAGCTGCATATAAGTACCACGTGCCTTTTTTTTTTTTTTTAAACTTCCGAACAAAGATGGCATTTTTCTCTCCCAAGGAAGAACATGTAATGCAGTTTGAAATCAGATGCATGACAAATACATATAATGGGCTGGAAACGTCATAGATCTCACAGTACCTTCTGGGGTAGACTGCACTTGATTTTCGACTTAGTGCGACCTAATCTTGTTTTTGTTATTGCCTTTGAATTGCTTGCAGATGGAAACACGCAGTCTACAGCAGCAATTCCCCATCCTCCGCTGATGATGATGAGCAACATTCTGCCCAGGAATCTACTGAAGAGGAGGAGCAAGTGCCTGATTGTGAAGCATTCTCCTCCCTGCTCTTGTAGAGAGTCTAAATGGTGGCAATACTTAATGCGTTGGCATAATATGTAAGTTGTTGGCACCGGTGGCTCTTAACTGGGCTCTCTACCATTGGACTTTTAGAATTGATTCTTTAAGAGCAACTGGATTTTTTTGGAGAGGTTAGGCATAAACTCTAAATAGTTTAATGTAAAATTCTGCTGCCCCTGCGCTTTACAGTAGGCTATTCAGAAAGAAAACCCCCCTAACAGAAAATGTATAAATAGAGGCAAGGATGGGGTTTCTCTGCCTTCCTTTAACCTAGGACATGGGTTCTGTTGAATTTATCTTTAGGTAAACTGAGGCATCAATACATTTGTGTGCTTGAAAAACTTCTGCCAATACTGAGCTTTTATAGTAGTAGTAAAAAGCCATTTCTTAAGAATTTTTAAAATGCAGACTATATGTAGATTCAAGGTAGAGGGAATTCCTTGCCATAGTTAAAGGCTTAGTGACTTGTGTGATCAAAGGAAAGTATACTCCCAAAGTGTCCTGGTTTAAAAAGGTGCTTTGGGGTTTTGTTGTCTTTGAGTGTTTCATGTACATGTGACCTTGATTAGTGTATAAGCAGGAGAGGGTTATCTGTTAGAAGTCAATTGTAATCTTTTGCTTGAAAGACCAGGTGTTTCCCTTTATGGGCACAATATCTGAAGATTTAAGAGTTAGCTGTATATATTCTCTATCATCAGCAAAACTCAGTTCACAGCATGATGAAATAGAACTTTAAATTCTTCTCTTTCAATAAGGTTAAAAGTACTGCAAATAAGGAAACAAAAACCTTCAAACGTTTTGCTGCTTTATTCATTGACATTCTCTTCTAAACAACAGCAGGTTAGCTTTGCTAGTTGGTATTTAAGTATTATCTGGAAATGCAGAATACCTTTTCTTCCTCCCACCTTTACCCTTTCTCCTCAGCTATTGCCGACCAATTCTGGGAGACAAAATCCAATAACTTGCAACTTTTTAAGAAGGCATGAAAGGCTTTGCTATCAAGTCCTGCTTGTCTATCTGGAGATAGATCAGATCCATGGACTAGTAGACTGAGTTTAGTGAACTGTTAAAGATATGAAGTGGAAATGGGAGGAGGCAGATGGACTGGGGGGAAGCAGCAAAAGTTTGTGGAGAAGCTGCAAGGCTTTAGATAGCAGGACAGCATGAGTCGTGATATTTGATGATGTCATTTGAAGGAACTGCAAGAAAGGCTTCAGGTAGAGCCTCAAAGATGTCAATGTCTGAGGTACTGCTACTTGGGCTGAAGGGCTTTGAACTCTTTGAGGAGGCCTACGTTAATTGTTATATCCTAAATCCATTTTTTTCTCATCCTCTTTGGAAAGATAAGGTGGAACCTTTGCACCTTGGCTCCTGGACATCAGAGAGCGACATGGCTTCCCTAGTCCTGAGGAAATGGAGGACTGTTTCCAGGGCCAGCAGTGACCCCTGACCTGGGGGCTTAGCCCTGAACTACTGGAGCCTTCTGTGAGAAAAGGGACCCGCTTTGATGCCAGAAACTCTTGACGTGCTGGAATTTCAGTATTCAATTTTAGAAGGAATTTACCAACAGTATCCAAGTTAAGCACTTTCAAAGCCTTTGATGGTAAATGCATCCAGTTAGGGTTTGTGTTTCCATGTTCAGGAAGACATCATCAGCTGGAGAGTAACTTGTTTCATCTTTTAAACACCCTCCTTCAAGGCCAACTCTCAGAAGCCTGGAAAGTGAAGGCTGTACTCCTCCTGAAGTCTGCTGATGGAAATCGAGGTAGTTGTCTTCCTAAAGTCACTGAAACACAAGATGGGATTGAGCTTCGTAATTTTTCAAGCTTTGGCCTTTATGAAGCAAGAGCTGACACTGTAGTTAAGGCATTGAAGTGCTCAACTGATTTCTCTGCTGAACAATGTAACAACTCTACTTTGCACTGGCAGACTGTGGGAAGGTATGCTTTTAGTGAACACGTCTTGATTGCCTTTTACATTGCACTCATTGCGTACACTGGGCGCAGGATATAAACAGCCATCTCAAAGTCACCGCAGTGATTCCCCTAGGCAAACTTCCAGATCTGTCAAGTAAGCCTGTGCGTGTGAGAACGTGGGGAAGGCTGGGTCCGAGTGAAACTTGACTCCAAAAACACTTCAGAAAAAAGTTTTCAGTATTGTTTTCCGGCTAAGCAAATGTTAATAGGTTCAGGTAGGGTGCCCTCATGATAACAGTATCCAGTTGCTTGGGAAAGCACAGCATTCAGGTGCTTCATCTTCACTTAAGTGCCCTTGAAACTGGAAAAGGAAACTCAGAACAATACCTATCCATCCATCTGAATTGGCAAGCAACAAAACTTGTGCATATGCTGGACTGTTCTGTAGTAATGTTGTAAATGGAGCTTCCCAGGAGACTCCAAAAGCCTCCCACCTTACATGGACATGTGGAACATAAATGATAGTTGGTGTTGTCCTCTGGCCTGCCTGTGTGCTGGTGAAAAGGAAGTTTGTATGAGAATATTGAGCCATGTAGAATAGGCTGCTATGTAACTAATAACTCTGTATCTATGCAAACTAACACATGTAAACACATGTAAACAGGATGTAAAATGTAAACTGATGAAAACTGTATCAACCAGATAGATAGTACATCGAGACAAAGTGTCAGAACACACCTACCAAGACAAACCGATAACTTAATAATAGGGTATAATTTCTGCTCTGCTTAAATTACAGACCTAGCTACACAGACAGAAAAGGACCTTAACCTCTGCCTGACTTCAGAGCTACTGAGATGTAAGTCACTCCTAAGGAGCCTCACAGCTCGGTTTGTGTGGGGCGTGCTTGAGAAAAGAAGCCGAGCCCTTCAGCAAGGTGGATGAGCCTGGGTGCACTGCTGCACCCCCAGGACTGCTGAGTTTTCAGCTCAGGAGGGGCTTGTGCCCAAGTCAGTCTGGAGCACAAGGCAGGAAAGGTGAGGGCAGGCACTGTCCTATTTGCCTGGTCATGAATCATAATTTCAAAGGTCATTTTGTAAGAGGGGACCAGCCTTCAACCTGTCTGAAGAGCTCCCCAGCTCACAGCACTGGCCTATCAGGCACTGAGCCACAAGTGACCCACTGTCGCGTGAAAGGGAGGGACGGAAGGCCCTTCCTTATCTTTATAATTTACGTTTGCCTGCCAGAGCCCCCCTGTTTGAGGACTTTCCCTGGGTCAGTTTCGCAAAGTAAAAAGAATCTGTGTAATTTACGTTTGCCTGCCAGAGCCCCCCTGTTTGAGGACTTTCCCTGGGTCAGTTTCGCAAAGTAAAAAGAATCTGTGTAATTTACGTTTGCCTGCCAGAGCCCCCCTGTTTGAGGACTTTCCCTGAGACAGTTTCGCAAAGTAAAAAGAATAAGATTTTATTAAAGCGACAGATACAACAGGTTCGGAATTGCCGTTGATAAATGCACTTGCTGCTACAAATTTTCTTTCTATGAGCTCAAACTAACAAATAAGTGCTTTCAATAATAATATATTTTCCCGGGTAACGTCCGACGTTTGTCGAAGGCGCAAGTCTTACCAAAGAGGCGTCCCTGTTTGGGGGAGGGGAGAAGGAGGCTCGCTCGTCAGCAATCTCCAGTGAACAGGTCGGCGGTTCAATTTTCTTCCCTTCCAAAAACTTTAGTGAGCTATCCTCTGTTTTATAGTTGCTGAAGGTGGGATGTGGAAGCGCGGCAGACATACTTCATTGGCTAGATTGCCATTTGCGTGGTTGTTGGGGGTATGCCCCCCTTATTTACATATCGTTATGCAGCAAAGGGCGTGATTTTTAATATGGTAAGCAGGGATAATGAGGCTGGGGGTACTATAGGTCAACAGTTAGTCTGTGAGCAGCAATTATTTTTTGGGATGCAACCCTTTGTGGTCAGGGGAGGACCGTGATACCTCCGTATCGCTCCCTCCTCCGCCGTGCAGCTGGAACAAACTGTCTGGCCTTCACCAGCTAGTTCGTTACTCATGTTGCAAAAGGGTGGTGTGCTTTGGCTGCCACGTACTGTTTTTCCCGTGTGCCCCCTTACCTTTCTCCCTGAATTCTCTCTTGTTCCCACACCCACAAACACAAACTGCAGCCAGATGAACAGCACTGGCCTATCAGGCACTCAGCCACAAGTGATCTCACAACCACAAACTGCAGCCATGTGACTAGCACTGGCCTAGCAGGCACTGAGCCACAAGTGACCTCACAAACACAAACTGCAGCCACGTGAACCAGCACTGGCCTATCAGGCACTGAGCCACAAGTGACCTCACAACCACAAACTGCATCCATGTGACCAGCACTGGCCTAGCAGGCACTGAGCCACAAGTGACATCACAACCACAAACTGCAGCCACATGAACCAGCACTGGCCTATCAGGCACTGAGACACAAGCGACCTCACAACCACAAATGGCACCCACAGGACCAGCACTGGCCTATCAGGCACTGAGCCACAAGTGACCTCACAACCACAAACTGCACCCACAGGACCAGCACTGGCCTAGCAGGCACTGAGCCACAAGTGACATCACAACCACAAACTGCACATGTGTGACCAGCACTGGTCTATCAAGCACTGAGCCCTAAGTGACATCACAACCACAAACGGCACCCGCAGGACCAGCACTGGCCTATCAGGCAATCAGCCACAAGTGACATCACAACCACAAACTGCAGCCACACCACCAGCACTGGCCTATCAGGCACTGAGCCACAAGTGACCTCACAACCACAAACTGCACTCACATGACCAGCACTGGCCTATCAGGCACTGAGCCACAAGTGACATCACAACCACAAACTGCACCCGCAGGACCAGCACTGGCCTAGCAGGCACTGAGCCACAAGTGACATCACAGCCACAAACTGCACATGTGTGACCAGCACTGGTCTATCAGGCAATGAGCCACAAGTGACATCACAACCACAAACGGCACCCACAGGACCAGCACTGGCCTATAAGGCACTCAGCCACAAGTGACATCAGAATCACAAACTGCATTCATGTGACCAGCACTGGCCTATCAGGCACTGAGCCACAAGTGACCTCACAACCACAAACTGCACCCGCAGGACCAGCACTGGCCTATCAGGCACTGAGCCACAAGTGACCTCACAACCACAAACAGCAGCCATGGGCCTAGCACTGGCCTAGCAGGCACTGAGCCACAAGTGACCTCACAACCACAAACTGCAGCCACAGGACCAGCACTGGTCTATCAGGCACTGAGCCACAAGTGACATCACAACCACAAACTGCACATGTGTGACCAGCACTGGTCTATCAAGCACTGAGCCACAAGTGACATCACAAACACAAACTGCACACATCTGACCAGCACTGGCCTATCAGGCATTGAGCCACAAGTGACATCACAACCACAAATGGCGCCCACAGGACCAGCACTGGCCTAGCAGGCACTGAGCCACAAGTGACATCAGAATCACAAAGTGCACACATCTGACCAGCACTGGCCTATCAGGCACTGAGCCACAAGTGACCTCACAACCACAAACGGCACCCACAGGACCAGCACTGGCCTATCAGGCACTGAGCCACAAGTGACATCACATCCACAAATGGCACCCACAGGACTAGCACTGGCCCATCAGGCACTGAGCCACAAGTGACATCACAAACACAAAATGCAGCCGCAGGACCAGCACTGGCCTAGCAGGCAAGAAGACACAAGTGACATCATAAACACAAACTGCACCCACCTGAACAGCACTGGCCTATCAGGCAATGAGCCACAAGTGACATCACAACCACAAACTGCAGCCACATGAACCAGCACTGGCCTATCAGGCACTGAGCCACAAGTGACATCAGAATCACAAACTGCAGCCATGTGACCAGCACTGGCCTATCAGGCACTGAGCCACAAGTGACCTCACAACCACAAACGGCACCCACAGGACCAGCACTGGCCTATCAGGCACTGAGCCACAAGTGACATCACAAACACAAACGGCACCGACAGGACCAGCACTGGCCTATCAGGCACTGAATCACAAGTGACATCACAACCACAAACTGCATTCATGTGACCAGCACTGGCCTAGCAGGCACTCAGCCACAAGTGACCTCACAACCACAAACTGCACCAAAGGACCAGCACTGGCCTATCAGGCACTGAGCCACAAGTGACATCACAACCACAAACTGCAATCACATGACAAGCACTGGCCTAGCAGGCTTGAGCCACAAGTGACCTCACAACCACAAACTGCACCACAGGACCAGCACTGGCCTATCAGGCACTGAGCCACAAGTGACATCACAAACACAAACTGCACCCGCAGGACCAGCACTGGCCTAGCAGGCACTGAGCCACAAGTGACCTCACAACCACAAACTGCACCCATAGGACCAGCACTGGCCTAGCAGGCACTGAGCCACAAGTGACCTCACAACCACAAACTGCACCCATAGGACCAGCACTGGCCTAGCAGGCACTGAGCCACAAGTGACCTCACAACCACAAACTGCATCCATGTGACCAGCACTGGCCTAGCAGGCACTGAGCCACAAGTGACATCACAGCCACAAACTGCACATGTGTGACCAGCACTGGTCTATCAGGCACTGAGCCACAAGTGACATCACAACCACAAACTGCACCCGCAGGACCAGCACTGGCCTATCAGGCACTGAGCCCTAAGTGACATCACAACCACAAACGGCACCCACAGGACCAGCACTGGCCTAGCAGGCATTCAGCCACAAGTGACCTCACAAACACAAACTGCACCCACAGGACCAGCACTGGCCTAGCAGGCACTGAGCCACAAGTGACATCACAACCACAAACTGCACATGTGTGACCAGCACTGGTCTATCAAGCACTGAGCCACAAGTGACATCACAACCACAAACTGCAGCCACAGGACCAGCACTGGCCTAGCAGGCACTGAGCCACAAGTGACCTCACAACCACAAACTGCAGCCACAGGACCAGCACTGGTCTATCAGGCACTGAGCCACAAGTGACCTCACAACCACAAACGGCACCCACAGGACCAGCACTGGCCTATCAGGCACTGAGCCACAAGTGACATCACAACCACAAACTGCACACATCTGACCAGCACTGGCCTATCAGGCATTGAGCCACAAGTGACATCACAAACACAAACGGCGCCCACAGGACCAGCACTGGCCTAGCAGGCACTGAGCCACAAGTGACATCAGAATCACAAAGTGCACACATCTGACCAGCACTGGCCTATCAGGCACTGAGCCACAAGTGACCTCACAACCACAAACTGCACCCACAGGACCAGCACTGGCCTATCAAGGCACTGAGCCACAAGTGACATCACAAACACAAACTGCAGCCACAGGACCAGCACTGGCCTAGCAGGCACTGAGCCACAAGTGACATCACAAACACAAACGGCACGACAGGACCAGCACTGGCCTATCAGGCACTGAATCACAAGTGACCTCACAACCACAAACTGCACCCACAGGACCAGCACTGGCCTAGCAGGCACTCAGCCACAAGTGACCTCACAACCACAAACTGCACCAAAGGACCAGCACTGGCCTATCAGGCACTGAGCCACAAGTGACATCACAACCACAAACTGCACCCACAGGACCAGCACTGGCCTATCAGGCACTGAGCCACAAGTGAACTCACAAGCACAAACTGCAATCACATGACAAGCACTGGCCTAGCAGGCTTGAGCCACAAGTGACCTCACAACCACAAACTGCACCACAGGACCAGCACTGGCCTATCAGGCACTGAGCCACAAGTGACATCACAAACACAAACTGCACCCGCAGGACCAGCACTGGCCTATCAGGCACTGAGCCACAAGTGACCTCACAACCACAAACTGCACCCATAGGACGAGCACTGGCCTAGCAGGCACTGAGCCACAAGTGAACTCACAAACACAAACTGCACCCACAGGACCAGCACTGGCCTATCAGGCACTGAGCCACAAGTGACATCACAACCACAAAGTGCAGCCATGTGACCAGCACTGGCCTATCAGGCACTGAGCCACAAGTGACCTCACAACCACAAACGGCGCCCACAGGACCAGCACTGGCCTAGCAGGCACTGAGCCACAAGTGACATCAGAATCACAAACTGCACACATCTGACCAGCACTGGCCTATCAGGCACTGAGCCACAAGAGACCTCACAACCACAAACGGCACCCACAGGACCAGCACTGGCCTATCAGGCAGTCAGCCACAAGTGAACTCACAACCACAAACTGCAGCCATGCAACCAGCACTGGCCTATCAAGGCACTGAGCCACAAGTGACCTCACAACCACCAACTGCACCCACAGGACCAGCACTGGCCTATCAGGCACTGAGCCACAAGTGAACTCACAAGCACAAACTGCAATCACATGACAAGCACTGGCCTAGCAGGCTTGAGCCACAAGTGACCTCACAACCACAAACTGCACCACAGGACCAGCACTGGCCTATCAGGCACTGAGCCACAAGTGACATCACAAACACAAACTGCAGCCATGTGACCAGCACTGGCCTAGCAGGCACTGAGCCACAAGTGACCTCACAAACACAAACTGCACCCGCAGGAACAGCACTGGCCTATCAGGCACTGAGCCACAAGTGACCTCACAGCCACAAACTGCACATGTGTGACCAGCACTGGCCTATCAGGGACTGAGCCACAAGTGACATCACAAACACAAACTGCAGCCATGTGAACAGCACTGGCCTAGCAGGCACTGAGCCACAAGTGACCTCACAACCACAAACTGCACCCGCAGGACCAGCACTGGCCTATCAGGCACTGAGCCACAAGTGACCTCACAACCACAAACTGCACCCACAGGACCAGCACTGGCCTATCAGGCACTGAGCCACAAGTGACCTCACAACCACAAACTGCAGCCATGTGACCAGCACTGGCCTATCAGGCACTGAGCCACAAGTGACATCAGAATCACAAACTGCACACATCTTACCTGCATTGGCCTAGCAGGCACTGAGCCACAAGTGACATCACAAACACAAACTGCACCAAAGGACCAGCACTGGCCTAGCAGGCACTGAGCCACAAGTGACCTCACAACCACAAACTGCAGCCACAGGACCAGCACTGGTCTATCAGGCACTGAGCCACAAGTGACCTCACAACCACAAACTGCACCCGCAGGACCAGCACTGGCCTATCAGGCACTGAGCCAAAAGTGACAACACAACCACAAAGAGCAGCCATGTGACCAGCACTGGCCTATCAGGCACTGAGCCACAAGTGACCTCACAACCACAAACTGCAGCCATGTGACCAGCACTGGCCTATCAGGCACTGAGCCACAAGTGACATCACAACCACAAACTGCAGCCACGTGACTAGCACTGGCCTATCAGGCACTGAGCCACAAGTGACATCACAAACAAAACCTCCACCCACATCACCAGCACTGGACTGTCGGGCTCTGAGCCACAAGTGACCTCACAACCACAAACTGCACCCACAGGACCAGCACTGGCCTAGCAGGCACTGAGCCACAAGTGACATCACAACCACAAACTGCACCCACATCACCAGCACTGGCCTAGCAGGCACTGAGGCAGAAGTGACCTCACAAGCACAAAAGCAGCAATGTGATTGATGCTGTCTTATCAGGTACTGAAGCAAAAGTCACCTCACAAATTCAAAAAAGGAGCAATGTGGCTGCTGGTGGCCGAGCAGATACTGAGGCCCAATGACTCCACAAACACAAACAGCAGCAATTTGCATCGAGCTGGACTGTCAGGTGCTCAGGCTGAAGTGACCTCACAGGCAGCCATGAAGCCATACAGCTGCTCCTGGCCTCTTTGCGACTGAGGCACAATTGACCTAAACAAGCACAAACAGCAGCAATGTCCATGCTGATCGCCAGTCACATACTGATGCACAACTCACCACAAAAGCACCAACAGCAGCAATGGGCCTGCTCCCCCTTTAGGAGGCATGGAGACACAAGAGACCTCACCAGCATCACCAAAGCTACATGCATGCTGTTGGCCTACCAGATTCAGAGGCACAACTCACCTCACAAGCACAAATGGCATCAACGTGCCTGATGCTGCCCTATCTGGGACTGAGTCACAAGGGAGCTGAAAAGTGCAAACCTTCACAGAGGAGAAGCTCACCTGGGCCACTCGCACGTCCCTTCATTACGCTGTGATCACTCCATACAGAACAGTCTTCTGCAAACGGCTTTCATCTCCTGACAAGACTCTCTCCAGATCATGGCACAGCTCCACTCTGGCACCCTGCGCACAAATCACAAAAGGGAACGATTGGTCTTGCTTTTCTGTTAGTACCATCAAGTCCAAGCTGGGAGCCTTTGCACTGCAGCACCTACACAATGACAGCAGCATGCCACTTCCATTTCTACTGCATTTCTAGGGACAGAGATCAGCTGAGGGAGCAGCTGCACTGCAAAGGGTGTCTGACACTCTCAGATCAACTCGGCACTGCACCAGCCATCAGCCTGATGCCAGACCTCTGCTCTGCCACCTACTCTACAAACACACCGTCTCTGCCCCACAGAGCTGCCTCTTCTGCTAGATACAACCAAGTGCCAGCAAGAAGAGATGCATGCAGGACACTCGCCACTTGCACACTCCACAGCCACTGCTCTGCTCGCTGCCTTCCCTTGGCTTCTCAACCCAGACACTCAGGCAAGCTCTTGTGGCAACATCACAAGGTGGCCAAGGCACTCTAGGCTCACAAGGCATATGCAAATGAGCAGCACAAGATCAGGCACAGAGCTGCCTCCTTGGGTGATGCTGCCCTTTTCAGAGGGAAGGATCCTGCTTTCTTTGGGCACAGCAGGCTGCTGCTTTCCACCACCATCCCCGCAGGAAGCTCCAGCTAGGGATGGGGGAATGGGGATTTTCTTTAGTAATACAAAAGATACAGATACAATGCAGAAACAGTTGAAAGTCCTGAAGGCCTCCTGAGCCCAAAGTAAGCTCCGTTACTTTCCTTTAGTTACTAGGACAAGGAGCCCTGGGGAAGGGAAAAAGGGTGCAGAGCCTTTGAAATGAGGCCCAAGCAATGAGACAGCCCCACACTGGACGGCTGCTGAAATGACAGCTCTCCTGGCTGCACAGCCTCTGCAGCACCAGTCCGCGCTCCACAGCTGGCTTCACAGAGCACGGAGGGCTGCGTGCCACGGGCAACCCGGCCCTGGGCACATCTTCACCCCTCGCAGAGCCAGCAGCCCAAGAGCTCTGAGACTTCCTCAGGTCAAGCTATGGACGCTTTGGGGCACTCACACAAAGGCACTCAAGACATGCTGGCATCTATTATAAGGGTCTTGGACTCGTCCTATATGGCACCACAACCTCCTAGGAAAAGGAGGGGGCACCGTAGCATTTGTTGAGCGGGCTGGCAATAACAGCACTTGTGGGAGGCGGAATTTGCAGCACAGCAGAGGTACCAGGAGCTGAACCCACAACCCAAGTCACCCACGGAAGACAGGCGCATTTATGGAAGCCTTCGCATCCATACGTAGCCTCTTCTCAGTCACTTGCAGCTGCTTTCACAGAGGGCTCACAACGCTGGCCAAGATGTTCACAGGTACAGGGACACAGCCTGGCATCCTGCCTCCATCCTCAGTGGCTCTAGGACTGCACTGGGAACCTCCATGAGTGGAGCAACCTAGAAAGAAAGAAAGAATCGGAGTGTTACTGGCAGTTCTGCTGGCCTTACAGAGTCGCAACAGGCAGGGGCAAATGTCTCCCCTCTGTGCTGAGCTCTATTGGTGAGAGCACAGCCAGCAGGGCCACCAAGACATTCTACCCCTCTTTTTGGCACAGGTGACACCATGTCTGTATACCAGGTCCCATTTGGGCTCTCCAGTTCTGCACAGGCACTAACACACTGCAGGGAGTCCAGCACAGGGACACCAAGATGGTCAGGGGCTGCAGTGTGGGGCCTATAAGGAGAGGCTGAGAGAGCTGGGTTTGTTCAGCCTAGACAAGAGAAGGCCAACGGGGATCTTCATGCTGTGCACAGCTACCTTATGGAGGGCACAGAGAAGACGGAGCCAGATTTTCTTGGAGGTGCACACTAGTAGCATGAGAGGCAACAGGGACAAATCGGACAATGGGAAATGCTTCTGAGACATTAAGAAGAAACCTTTTTCTCCGTGAGGGTGGCCAAACTGCGGCACACGGATACAGAGAGGTTCCCAGACCTCCATCCTTGGAGATAATCAAAACTTCACTGGAAAAGGCCCCAAGATACCTCCTCTACTGGCACCTGCCTGCAGCAGGGCGTTGGAGCCCTGCTACCTCCACATGGCTCCCCCATTACAGCCTCAAGGAATATGCTATTGTGAGACTCTTGCCAAAGGCACCAGAGGCTTTGCAGATGCCGCCTCCACCGCTCAACAAGGACAGGTGTCTCAGAGCCACCCATCGCCCTCAGAGGCCTGACTTCTTGTGAGGGGGCATCTCCCCTCTCTGCAAGGCTCTGCGTAGGCACAATGTGCAGAAATGCCTCTGACTGCTTTCATTAACTACCCATCTCGCTGAGGGACTGGAATGGATTAGCGTCTGAGATGGGAAGATGCAATGAGGGTCCAGATTCAGCAGAAAGCCTTTAAGGAGGGAGAAGAGAACTCTCGCCAGCAGTCAGTAAAATCCCAAAGACTCACGGAAGCATCAAACCCTTCCGAAACTGCAAGCCTGAACCTCAGCTGACACAAACCACCAAACTGGGAGCAGCCCTGCCTCGCACCACGATGCTCCAAGGAGGCAACACGGTCACCAACAGTCCTCACCCACGTCTCCCAGAAGGACACTGTGATGGCAGGCTGGGCCTTGGGAGCAGAGCACTGCTCTCTCCAGACACCTCCTCCCACGCTGAGCAGCAAAACACTGGCGCCACCACCCAGCTCCACCACAGGGCATCTCGCACTGTAACACGCCGTTACCTCCACACCTCACAGAGGGTTGGCAACCAACACACGCCTCTGCATCAGCGACACACAGCCCACAGCACCACACATGGCAGCACGCAGGGCACCCCAAGCACCCCACAACACACAAAGCCCAACTCTCCAGACCTTCCATTCCTTTCTAGTCCTCCAAGGCCTTGCAACAGGCTCTGCCTCTGAACAGCCACTCACAGCCTGGGGCCTGCTCACTTCCCACCTTCCCACCAGGAAGCAGACAAGAAGTGCTCTCACAGGGGCTGATCAGGCCAGCTTTTCCCTCTCGCTTGTGCCTCAACTTCTCTGAACAAGAAATCTCTTTCAAAATGTGGCCCATACCATTTTTGGGGGGTGACATTCCTTCTGTCTCCTCCAACAGCCTTTGCACCCATTCTCCAATGACTGCATACGTGGACAGAAAATCAGAGACCCCTAAAGTGTTACAGTTCCAAACGTGTCATAAAAGCAGCTGGACACCTCAAAGACAGACACAGCATGCAGACCTTGCAGGAAAATCTCACAAGCTCCCTGCTCTTTTGACAGGGGCAACTTCTAAAGCACACACACCCTGGCAAGAAGAGATTATTCACACCACTGCTCACACCAGCACTACATTCACTTAGCAGCCTCAAAAGTCTAGCTGCACTCCCTAGCTGACTGCGAGGACGCTGCAAGCTTCTACTTAGCAACAAGTGGAAAGGCAAACTCCATGTCCATGCTCACCACAGAACATCATCTGCATTTTAAATGTAGCAGTACTAACTCAAGATGACGGAGTGGAATAAAATTTGTGTCAGATAATGTGGAACATCCACTTCTGCTTGATTAATGAGTTGCATTTCTGTATTGCTGTAGAGCTCTGCAGGGGTCAATCCCTCCTCTGAGCACACGCAACAAACCCAGAAGTGACCTCACCACCAGCATCCAAGCCATGAGTCTTCTCCTGACCTGTCAGCTGCTCACATAGAGGTGTCATCACATCACAGATTCACATCATGGCCTCATAATACTCACAATGCTCTGAAACACCCATTGCCTACCAGTTACTACACCAAAAGATTAGCTTCTGCTATGCATTCTCAACACCTAGCCTACGAAACTTAAGAATTGGAGAACAGCCTGCAAGTAATTCTTGGCAACATTTTCTAATGGGAGGATTGTGTGGGAGCAGCAATCATGAAACTGTAGACAGCAGGGCCTCACGTCCCAGGCAGAGAGAGAAGCCTTCCCGCAACTCACAAGTGTGGTTCCTTCCCCAATGCTGAACAAAACCAGAAAATCCTCTACACATCCAGGACAACAAGCATTCTCCTATTTTGGGCCCTGACAATTGGAGACACGTGGAAGGACTCAGGCCAGGGCGTTTCAATTGGTGAAACCAGCAGAGACACAATTCAGCAACTCTTCACCCTGACCTAGGAGCATGGAAAGAACAACGGCAAGTCCAAGCACTGGCCATTCATCAACTTTCAAGGCCCTTGACAAGCAAAACAGCTCACACTTACAGAGCTGCTCTGGAAACACCCTTCACGCTGCTGCTGGGCTCACAGGTCTCAGCGCAAAGTAAGAGGCAGGGAGCAAAAACGACGACTAAGGCACGGCATGACATGCGGGCACAGCCTCTCTCAGAGCCACTCGGAAATGCAGTTTTCACAACAAAAGACACCATCGGGAAGGGCACCTCGCGATGACACCAGCAGCCTGCTCACACTTTGCCCAGCACCTCCCAAACGCACCTCAAAGCAGCACCTGGGGCTGCGCTGGCAGCAGCAGCTCAGGGAAACGCTTTAACAGGGATCCCAGAGCCACCACAGGGCCAAAGCTTCCTGCCCCCAAACCCCACCGAGCCGCCCCGGCCCAGCTGCTCGCGGCAGGCCGCCACGTCTGGCTGCAGGGCAGCTCCCCCCTCTGGCCCACGTCGCTCTGGCCCCTGCTCACGGCCCCACCAGCCCCTGCTGCAGCTCCTGCAGCAAAGCAGCCTTGTCGCCAGCACCGCTGCCCCGCCCCGGCGGGAGGGCACCTGCCGCCATTTGAACGCGCCCGCAGCCCCCACCAAACGCTCTCGCCCGCTTGCTTCTCGCCTGCTTTGCTCCCGCTCCTCTTCCACCTCTTTCTTTGACGTCTTTTTTTTCCCCACATGTTGGACTGCAATTGGCTGACAGAGCCATCAGTGAAATCGATGCCCGCCCTCCTCCTCCTGACAGCCAATAGGAGGGCTGCACTGGGGCAATGCCATGGCAACGTTGGGCCCTCCTGCCCTGGCAGCCAGCTCTGCCCCCTCCCCCGCGGTCGGGCGCCATGTTGTGGGCGGGCAGTGATGGGCCCCGGGGCGCGGCCGCTACCCCGGTGGGGCTGGGCTGTGCGGCAGGGACCCCGCGGGGCTGCTGGCTGCCCTGCGCCCTGGGGCTGTGCGGGACAGAGGGGGGCAGCGCTGGGGCCTGTGCTGGTGGCATCCGTGGTGCCGGCGTGGGGGCCCTGGGGCTGGCCGGGGCGGTGGAGCCCGCGGACAGCGTCCTGCTGCCCCCAGGGCAGGGCAGGGCAGGGCAGGGCAGGGCAGTGTCCTCTCGCCCCTCCTGCCCTGGCCGCCTGCCCACAGCAGCCCTAGGGCTCGGCTAGGGAGCGGTGGTGTGGGGTCGTGAGGGTGCTGGGGGAGATGGCTGTGTTGGGCTTACCCCAGCACTGCCCACCACAGCTCAGAGAAAAAACCTTGGCGTCAGCCAGGACCTGTTGAATGAGGATTGCACCTCTGCCTGTTTCCAATCTCCTCTCTCCAGTGTATTTTCTTTTGGGTGCAGAGGTTTGAGCCCAATTTGCAGGAGGACAGGGGCTGTGGCCATCTGAAGGTGGCATCTCTGAGCCCAAAACATGCTGCGCCAAGCTGGAAGCATAAAAGGATCCAGGGGGAAGGAACAGAGATTTTCCCAAACACCCAGAGGACTTGGGGTTATTAAAAGGTGAAGGTTTTATTATCATATATGGACATTTCCAGCAGGCTTTTGAGAGCCCCATGGAGCTGCAGGCCACCTCAGCCTCTGGGATGCAGGACCCCTTTCCTCTCAGAGCCAGACCCCAAAGGGGGCCCCACTCCCAGGGGAACCTGTCATGGATTCCCATGCCCCCCCCCCACCCTAAGAGGTGATGGAGCTGGCTGCACAGAAGCCTTGAGGCTCAGGACAGCCCCATCCCCAGGACCCAGCAGTCCTGGCTGCCACATTGTCCCCCGAGCCAGAGGGGACCCTCAGGCAGGGCTCTCGCAGCAGCCCTCAGCCCTGTCCAGGCACCCCCACAGCCCGGGATCCACAGCAGTTTTGGCAGTTAACAGTCTATGGGAAGGAGCTCCCGAAGCCCTTACTCTCAGTGGAGAGCTGCAGTAGCATTGGGAACAAGGAACTGCAGTCCCGGCTGATGGTGTCCATCCAGCAGTCCTCCATCTTGCTTGCCCCCTTGCCCTCAGATCACCTCTGCATCCAATGAGGAAGGACGATCTTCCTGTCTTGTCACCCAAAACTCCTTTCGAACATGCCCCTGCTCCTCCGCCTGTTGGTGAGGGGCCCCAACGTGGCCCCACTGCCTCCTGTCCCCTCTCCTTGCCATGGAGCCACTAGGAAGGGCAGCCGTGGGGAGGGTATGAGCAGTGCCCAGGAGTGCCTGGTCCTCACAGGGAAGTGAGGGTCCCCACAACGACACCGGGGAGACCTCCCTGTGATGTGGCACATCCCATTGTGACCTCAGCTCGTGTCATCTGGGGGCTCTGTAGGTCACTGCCATGGAGATGGCACAGGCAGGAAGAGAGCAGAGAGATTTCCCCTCACATCCTGGAAAGCCATCACTTCCCTTCACTGCAGTTATTTTCCATAATTTTCTGATAAATTCTTCAGGAACATCTCCAGACAGTGCCAAAGACTGTGAAATATCTCAAACGGGGCACTGGAGACATCACTTCTGCGCCCCTGCACTGACAGGTCACTGCACTGGGCAGACCTGTGCAGGAATCTGGGGTTTGGGGGTTGGCATTTTTACAGGATCCAAGGCGTGTGGGATGAACCAGCACAAAGCATGGCCACAGGCTGAGAAATGCTTTGGTGAGCCTCAAAACTGGTTTCTGCTGTGGGCCACTCTTTGTGGAAGCAGGATGTAGGACAATGTGGGACAGGATGTAGCCTTCCTCCTTTAGGCACCAAGGCAGGCTCTTTGCTTTTAGAAGTACTCAGCAAGTTTTCTCAGTCGGCAGTGCTTGAGCTAGAGATGCTATGCCAGAGAAGAGCAAACATAGCCTTAACACACATCATCCAGAGGCCCTTATCCAGGACCCTGGAGCCTGCCAGGCTCCAAAGCCATGGGCGAGGCCAGGTAGCAAATGTGGGGAAGTTTTCCCATTTCCCATGAAGTTTGCCCATCTTTCCTTCTGGCTGAGCCTGAGGAAGCCATTTCTCATCCCTGGGCCTCATTTGGTCCTTGTGCTTTTCAGTGTCACCTTGGGGCTGTGCTTCTCCCCTGGGTATGCTCCTCAGCCCCCTGCCCTCCTCCTCCCCAAAGGCACCCTTGCTCTCCCAGGGTCTGTAAAGCCCCGACATCCTGGATCTCCCACGTCTTATGACTCTGGGCTTCTCAGGACATGCCCACACACTGCAGTGCTGCTGTCCAGGCTCCAGTGCAGAGCCTATGAGGCAGTGAAATGCCTCAGGACGTGCATTTTGACTCACTCCCAAGTTTGTGAGATGACCAGCTCCCAGCTCTGCAGCTGCTGAAGCTTGAGAGCATCCCTGCAACTGACCTTCCTGCTCTTGCTAGTCTCTGCACAGTCCTGGGGCAAATCTTGCAGAAGGGAGACTCCATCCCCCTTGAATACTGTGAGAGATGTGGCTTTCCAAGTCACTGCAAAAGGAAGGACTCCTTTACTTCTTTGGGTTGCTTCTTGAGCCTGTGGCACCCCCTCTGTGATGCTGGGAGCCCCAGCTCTGCAGCCTGGTGTCTTTGCCCTTTCTCTCCCGTGTCTCCTGTTTGTCTACCCAAAGTCTTCTCTATGCACCAAAGCCATGGGAAGTGTTGCTTTAGAGAGTTCATTCGAAGCTGTGACATGCTGTGAATCTGAAGGCCTGATGGAGGCTAGTCTGGGATGTGCCTGTGTCCCCACACCCCCTCCTGCTGCCGGCCCGAGGATGCAGGAGGGTCTCCAGGGAGAGCAGTGGGTTTGGGGGGGGGTGGGATGGGTTTCCCTCAACATCTCTGTGTTGTGCATGGGTTTGTCTAAGCATCCAGGAAAACCCCTCTTCTCTAGGGGCTTGCATCAAGACTTTTCCAGACTTTTGTACAGAAACCCAGCCTGGTCCAAGATCCCCAAGAGCAGCACGGCCCCCAGCATCACCCGGGACCCCCAGGAGCTGTCTGGCTCTCTCTTCTGTTCCCCCATTCCCCGATTAAATGGACAGTTTGTAACCTCACCTTTACAACACTCCATCTGGACACTGCAACATTGTGACTCCTCCCCTAGCTCATTCCCATAGGCAGCTGCTGATTTGTGACCTACCTATTGGCTGGCAGGAGGAGGGGGGCGGGTCTGGATTTCACTGAAGGCTCTGTCAGCCAATTGGAGTCCACCATGTGGAAGAAAAAAAGATGTGAAAGAGAGAGGTGGAAGAGGAGAGGGAGCGAAGCAGGGGAGGCTTTGGGTGGAAAGCAGGACCGGGCTTGGGCAGCTTGTTTCTCACAAGACCGTGAGAAACGCTCTGCCCCCCCTGGCCAGTATAACTGCTCTGCCTGGCACTGAGGCACAGGAGGACTCAGGGTGGAGATCGGGCTCTGCAGATAAGTGCCCCAGGGGCAGAGTTAGGAAACAAGAAAAGACCTCGAATGCGAAAAAACAGCATCTTTAAGTACACCAGAAACCAGCAGGGGCTGGAAAATGCCCCAAGCTGTCGTAAAAGTTTCTGAGCATAAAGAAAAATCAATGAAAAAAAAATTCCTGTTCAAATGTGAATAATAGATGGATGTAACTGAGTAACCTTAAAAGAAGTAGCTTCAGCAGTTACAGTTAAAACCAAACTATAACAACCTAATGGCCTTGGTAGGGTTTACTTTTTGTTTGGGTTTTACAGAGTGACCCTCTGAAGAGCAACAACTTGAAAAGAAGCAGCCAGAAAGAGTGGTAGAATTGTTAGGCTAAGTAACGTGTTTTTTAAAAGTATCTAAATAATAGAATGAATCTAGGAGCCAGGAGAGAAGTAACATCAGAGGAAGATAGCATACCTAAGAATGAGAGGATACTCATACCAGGCTGATAACCAAACTCAACAGCTGTATTCTAGTGTCTGTAAAAATTGATGATCCTAAGGAAGGGGCTAACACCTTCCCTTGATGAAAGGAAAGGAAAGAAAGAGAAAAAGATGGTAAAATCTATGCATAAGGGTAACAGCTGTTGATCTGAAGTTAAAGTTGTCTGTTTCCTATAGATAAGACAGGGAAATATGGAAAAATAGTAAAAAAGGTGACCAACTCTATTTGAAGCTCCTCTAAAGGGAACTATTCCAGCTTGGGGAACAAACTGATCTTTCGGTGCAGGAAAGAAATGCTTGCAATTAAAGGAAATAAGATTTCTGTGTTAACATATTGAACTGCAACAACACTCGGATTCACTGAATTTGGGTCAATAGGCCAGACCAATCATGTTGCTATTAGGATTAAGACTGTTATTTTTAACAGTTGTTTACGTGTTACTGCAAATGGGCATGCTTTGCTTTTGGCGTCTATTAATAGCAGTGCGCATTTCCCCAGTACACTGTGCTTACCCAAAAGCCGCCCACTGCACACCAAGGGGAATTTGCTGACTTCTGAAATAAATGCGTGTGTCTGACAGTGTCAAGGGGCGGAGTGACAGGCGCCACACAGGCAAGCGTGGGACTCTGGATGGTGCAGCCCACAGAAGAGGGGGTTTGCTCTGGGGTGATTCCAGGAGTTAAGGAACCCTGGGTGCATCACGGCTGGAGCCACCACACTGTGGGGTTGCTGCAGCCTGGGGGCAACCGTCTAATGACCCCACGACTGACAATTCCAGACAGAGGAGAAGCGACACCACAGACTCACCCCATAAACATCCAGGTGCTGTGGAACCATTCCCCGCAGAACGACCTGTTCATGGGTGCTGTTGCCAACTGAGCAGTGCTGTGGGCTGAGCACTAGGTTACCTGTTGATGTGCACGCTGTTATTGACTGAGGCCATACAGCTTTTGTGTAACTGCGGTCTGGCGTTGTTTTGACTGGCTATAAAAGAGAGTAAGCCACAGAAGTTGGTGTGGACTCTGACCGACCATCAGCTGGCCAGTGGATGTCAATGGCATGGTGAGGAGAATCTGGGCAAAACTGTACCAGGAGGGTGACCAATAAAGGGCGAGAGCAGTCGCTGTACCGTGCATCCGTGATTTAACTGTAGAGCTCTGATATGTATATATATTTTTTTCAGTTCTGTTATATTTCTAGCTTTTTTTGTTATAACCTCCTATCTCTAATAAATTCTCATACTTGACAAATGATGATCTCTCGGAGTTCAGTGCAAATAACCCCCGAATTCAAAAGAATCACAGACGCCCCTCTATTGGCATGTCACAGGTAACACTCACAAGGGGCATCAGATCTCTTGAACGGGATGGTTGGTTACTGTCCAGATGGTGGTGGCAGTCTCCTTTGCCAGGGTCCTTCCAACAGTGGCTTCCACTGGTTCAGATGAGACTCCCCGAACTGTTCTTCTGGGGAATTTTTATAGTCCAGCTGGCTTGTGGTCCTGTGTGACCTCTCCAGCATATGCATGAGCCATTGCTACTGATTACCTCAAACTACATACCAAAGCATCTCCTAACTCTCCTAAGAATGCACAGAAGACCGTCCTACATGGCCACTTCTTCATTTGCAGGAGCAGTTCCTACTGTCAATTTTCAAGGGCCTTAAGTTTTTAAAATTTAATCAGTTCTGCAGCAGGAACTGCTGCAGAGATTCTGAAACAGCCAGATACTCCACCTGAGATGGTACTCACCACATTTAAGCACAGGAATTGGTCCGGGCACAGCAGGATCTGCCTCTAGAAATCTCTAGAACTGTCTGAAACACCCACTTGGAGAGGTTCTGCACCAGTCAGTCCAACACTTAATTTGGAAAGTGGTAGGAGTTCAGTCAATCTCCTAGTTTCAAGTCCATCCCCTGTCTCAAACCTGCCCATCAGCTCACCTGTGTGGATTACTACATGGGGGAGTTCCTGGACCACCCAGGGGATTAATGACTTGAGTGCTCTGAGTGTGCACACAGGCACAGGCCTGATAGCCTGTTGCCCACCCATGCCACAATTCTAACTGTAAGAGAAACCTGAATTTCATACCTGGAACTTGATTTCCAAAGCTTTTGCCACAAGTACTGGCTCTTAGCTAGCCCTCTGGCCTACCTCTGCAAGCAAGTGAGGCAGGAGAGTTGTTTCCTGTGTCTAAAGACAGGTGGGATGAATCAACCTTTATTTCATGGCATTGGATATAAACAAAGAGAAAATGAGAATCCCTTGTGCAGTTCTGGTCTCCCACCTCAAGAAAGAAAAGCAGGACTAGGAAAAGGGAAGGGAAAGTTGATGAAGGTAGCAAGACGAATTTCACCACACATGACATTAGTTACTCTTGTCCCACCTTCAACTGACCGGATTCTGAAATGGATCCTCCCAACCATACCATAGCGGGAAAATTCTTCCTCAAGGCCTTTTCAGTCACTCATGAAATGCAAATCCTCTTCTTCACACTGCCGTGGGTGATTTATCTGCTCACTGCCATGGGGCATATGGTCATGATAGCCATCATTTGGCTCAACCAGTTCCACCCCTAGCATATCTCTTCCCCAGCAGCTTCTCCTTCCTAGATATTTGGCTCCCTTTGCCCCAAAAGGTTTGTTGGCCTCATCTTGGAGATTAAGACCATCCCACAGCTGCTTGCCAGTTCCAGACCGTGCTTTCCATCTTCCTGGGCACCGCTGTGTTCAGCCTGCTTGTTGTGCTGTCTTTTGATTGCTGTGGGGCCATTTGCAATCCATCGCACTGTACCATCTTTATGAAGCCCTCGTTGGACTCCACACTCATCTTTATCCATCGGCTGATGGCATCTCTGTCCTTCCTCAGCCCCACCATCTTATATACCAAGGTACCCTGTGTCCCCAGTAAAGAGACTCTTCTTCTGTGGCCTCATCCCTTTGATGAGAGCAGCCTGCATGGGCACCAGCTACCTTCAAACATGAGCTTTGCTCTCTCCTCTGCTGTGTTGCTGAGCCCCTTCACACTGACCCCTATGTCTTATGTGTGCACTAGATGCACTATCCGGAGAATACCCTCTGGGAAAGAGCCTTCTTCACCTGCATATCTCACACTGCCATCGTCACTATTGCATATGGTAGCTCCATTTTTGGCTATGTGGGGCCTGAATACAGCAAATCCTTTGAACCAACCAAAGCCAGATAAAAGGCTTCAACAGAGGGTTACCCCCATGGTGAGCAGAGAAGCTGCTTTGCTGTAAGCTCTCAGCAGCTTTGCAGGTTCCTCTAAGAAAGTACATGGAGGAGAAGCATGATTTTAGCTGACATCCAGCAGACTAAGAAGACACAACATTTTGAGTGCTGGAACTTACCCAGCAAATGGGAAGCTGGGACTGTCACCTCTGATTCACTGAGGCTACAGTGATATTGCTGTAGGTGACTGGGCTTGAGCTTTTGCTCAAATAATTACAGCCAGTGGTTCAATTTCAGCATATCTTCCAGATGAACCTAGTCCAGAGATTCCCTTATGCCAGACTAGAAGCAGAGAGTAAGACAGAGCATCTGGGATCTAGGACTAACCTGAGCCCCAAGTTAAAATGCCAGTGCAAACATGGGGTATTGCCCACTACTGAGCTTCCCATTTTACTCTCTGTGTAAGAGTCACCCATTACACTCCGAGACAGGGTCTGCGGGACAACAGAGTCTGTGCAGAACCTCTGGTTCACTCCTTGAAATCCATCATCTCCTTCTCCCCTCCACCCTTGTATTTTTGAGGCATCCTATTTGTGGAGTCTTCTGCTCCTTTCCTTTATATGTCTAAAACCAAATGCAAAGGTGGAGGGAAAAATATGTCAGTATTTATTGCCTATGTTTTCCTTTGGCTTCCTTCTGTTAAATGTGTTTTTTGGTTTAAAAAAGAAATTAGCAGCTAAATAAATGAAGAGATTTGAGACTGAAATAGTGAGTTTATCAACTTCACTGGAGGTGCCTGTGAGCAGCTGGAGCGTGCACTTGTTTTCCCTTGGTCCCTATTTTGTTAATGGAGGCAAAGAGAGAGCTCTAGAGAGAGGCTGGGTCCTCCCAGACTATAACTGGCATGTGAAAGAAGTGTTACCAGTCTCTTCCAGACACTCTTCTCCCTCTCTGCACTGACAAGATGGGAGGAAGCTAACTTGCTCAAACTGAAGTGCCTGACTTTTAGACATCTGAAACATCACCTTGCTTAGTATTTTCTTTGTTCCAGACCCTTCCTATTTCAAATAATCAAAAGGACAGCCTTTAAGTTCTTTAAGATGAGAAGATTCCCCCCCTCCCCTAAAGGGAAAGCAAGGCATTTAGGTCAGGACATTTAATAACAATGGAATTTGGCAATGCTTTGGCAAGAACTCTATTTCAGTGCACAATGATATCAGATGAGACTGTCTGACACAGACATTTCCAATGACTGAATGGAACCCTCCTGAATTTCACTATTTAGAGTATTAAAGAAGGCAAGCTATACTTGTTCTCTATGTTCCCCCTTTTCTGGAGAAAGAGAGAGGAAGAAGCTGTGGAAGAAAGCAGGGGATTACAGAAGAGATGCTCAGTACTGGCTTGTTTTGAAACCAGCAGCCTCACAGATGTTCCAAGTCAAAAAAGGCAAGCACCGAAAAGTAGAAGGAATAACTTTCCAAATACTTATCTAAATGGATGGACTGGCATCTGCAGATAATAGTAAGTACTTTTGCTGGGAGATTAGGTTGGCTTTTGAAGCACAGATGTGATGGATGTTTGCAATAGGTCTAAGTGAACAGGGAATTTCCCAGGCATGGCATGAACTAGTTCACAACCTCTTTACAATACTGTGCTTGTGAGAAAGAATCCTTTGTGAGCATTTGGAGAAGGTAGAAAGAAGACAGTAAAATCTCTGAGGACTGTAAATGTGAAGCGGAGAAATCAGGGTGCTAAGAATGGCTGAGAGGAAAATTTCTGTCTGTGCTACCTAGGAAGCAAGCAAGGGAGCAAAGAAGGAAGGATATACCCTCCCGTCGAGACTGTGAAATTCTCATGCTTGCTTCTTCGTGCTCCTGTCTCAGCAGCATGTACTGAAATTAGACATGGGACCAGGAAATGAAACTATAGTTGCTGAGTTCATCCTAGAGGGTTTCTCAGGGCTTGATCAAAGACTGCAGCAATTTCTCTCCCTGCTCCTTCTACTCATATAGCTGACAACAGTGACAGGGAACACAATGATCATCTTCCTCATGTGTGTGGATCACCGCCTGCAAACTCCCATGTACTTTTTCATCAGCAAGCTGGCATTCCTGGAAATCTGGTTCACATCCTCCACAACCATCACATTGTTGGCGATTCTGAGCTCTGGAAGGAGACCAATCTCATTAAGCAGCTGCTTTGCCCAATCCTATTTCTATTTTGCCCTGGGTTTTATAGAGTTCTCCCTCCTTGTTGTCATGTCCTTTGATCGCTACGTTGCCATCTGCCAACCTTTGCATTATGCTGCTGTCATGAAGTGGCAGCTGCGCACCCACTTGGTTGCTGCTGCGTGGGTCCTAGGCTTCACACTCTTCAGCTACCGCCTGGTCTTGCTCTCAAAGCTGACTTTCTGTGGCCCCAACAAGATCCACCATTTTTTTTGCGATAACTCCCCCTTATTCACACTGTCCTGCTCTGATGCCAGCCTGCTTTGGAAAGTAGACACCATTTTCATATCGCTTGTAGTGCTGAGTTCCTTATGTCTAATCATAGTGTCCTACATGTGCATCTTCCACTGTATTCTGCACATGCCAGCAGCATCTGGGAGGAAGAAAGCTTTTGCTACATGTTCTTCCCATCTCACCAACTTAGCCATTGTCTATGGATGCTGCATTGTTCTCTATGCACGGCCCTCAGAAGGGGTTTCCTTGGAGAACAACAGAATTGTAGCTTTGCTCAACACTGTCCTGTACCCATTCTTAAACCCCTTCATCTACAGTCTCAGAAACGAGACTGTGAAGGTGGCCCTGAAGGAAGCCATTGGCTGTGCAAAGGCTTGGCTTTTTCCCCAGTCGTGATGCTTTTCATGACAGCAATTCTGATTATGTATCATATATCATGTCACACACATATATATGTAGCTACTAAATACAGGTGCCTCGGGAGATTTATGTTCTCCTTGGATTGTAGTGGTGAAAGGAAGCAATGTGAATTGTGAGTCTTGGTTACAGAGGGTTCTTATAAACAAAATCTAAAAAATATTAATAAAATGTTGAACACACACTTCTTAGGACTGCGACATAGAGTGCCAGTGCATGCTGACACAAGGAAGTTTTCATAAGTCATCTCAGGAAATTTAGCTGAAAACTCGGGGGACAATGTCCAAGGCTTGTTGAGAAAAGCTCAAAGCACCTTCTCTCCCTGAATAACAGAAGATGCTAAGCACGAAAATTAAGCTCAGACATTACAATGGGTTCAGATTCACTGGATTCAAATCCATAAAACAATTCTCAGTTTCATTAGTGTGATGAAGACAGCCTCACTGATTTGCCAGTGATAGCATGCAGACAACAGCTTTTTTTATTCACTTTGTCTTATGGGGGGGGGGGTACTACCAAGAAACATAATTGGTGCGGGGTCTCTTTTCTTCTAACATAGCAGTATCCTAGAAACTCTTTGCTCTTAATTAACCATCCAAGTAACCTCCCAATCCAGTGAAATGGGGGGGGGGGAAGGGGAGGGGGCAGGGTTCTGAGCTCTCCCTGCCAAAAGGCTCGCTGCCTTGTGGATCTCTGCTGCAACCTGCACACCATGCACTGCCCTGGGCCCTGAAACAAGACATCCAGGGGCTGACTTCCAGGAGGAGGCTGCAGAGAGCAGTTTTGACATGGTGGGACTTTTTTCTCTGGCATAGTGAACAAGGAAATGGTCTTGCCATGACGGAGCTCTCAGAGGTACTCTTTTGAGCAGCAATGCCATAGTCATTACCTTTCAAAACGGGCACATAAGGAAAACTTCCAAAGACAAAATATATCTTCAGAAAATAATTGGCCTCTTACAACAAGTTCTCCCAGACACACATACAACAGTGAGTGATGTTTCAAGGGCTCAGAGCTTATTTTTTGTGCTGAAAACGAAGAAAATCACAGCATTGCTTTTGGACCCTGAAAATCATCGCCTGCATGAATACCTGACTGGATAGAAGCCAAAAACATGCTGAGGTGATTTCCATAAGGCAAGGTAAAAGACCAGCAGCAGGCCCATTGGCTTGGTAGGTGATTATGAGGTCAGTCGTGGCTGATAGGCCACCAGGAAGCTGATGGCTGGGGACATTTTTATGAGATTAGTTGTTTCTCAGAAGCTCATAGGAGAGTAGGAGGCCCACAGTCATAAAGATGAAAGTAAGGTCACTTCTGCCTCTACAGGTGATGGACGATGAGCAGGCACATGAGTGGGAAAGTGGCTGTGAGGTGACTTCTATGGGTGAAGCTGATAGGCCAGCACTTGACTCCTGTCTGGGATAAGAGGTTGCGAGGTCCTGCCTGCCTGAGTACCTGCTAGGCCACCAACAGGCACAGGGCTCGGATGTGGGTTTAGTGGTCACTCCTGTCTCTGGTGGGTGCGACTTGGTCTGTGCAGAGAGTGAGGAGCGGCATGGACAGCCCTGGGCCGTGAGTGGTTTTGGGCCACTGGGCTCTGTGTGAGACACAGAAATATATTTTTTAATGGTGCAGGCCTGATAATACCGGAGATATTTAGAAAATGTCAATAAAAAATGAAACAAGAAAGAAATTAATAAAATGATCTAAAATGAAGAAATGTTTTGTAACACTTCCCAGCTTTTAAATTTTTTTGTGTTCTTGTTGTCTGTCTTTGCTTTGTTGTCTTTTTTTTAATATACTTTTATTTTTTTTTTTTGAAAAGGAAAGCAATTTCCAGAATTGGGGTGGGATGCAATCACAGGGTCACTGGTGGCTGGTGCCATTGTAGGTGCCCTGGTCCACTCTACCCACCCTCTATCTGCAGCTTCAAGGGGCTCCGGTCTTCCGCAGGTCCCCTGTGAGAGCTCCCAGGCCTAGGGATATACCGCAGACATACCAGGACCTCTCCACGTGCCACTGGGTGCTTGTGGTTAGAACAGAGCTCTGCCTGAAAAGGTGGAGAAGAATTTTCAACATTTAAAAAATATGAGCACACTTTCATCAGCTAAAATGACTAATTTTAGTGTCCACTTTTCCCATGATAAAATAGTGGAAATCTTCAGACAGGGTATGAATCTCAGGAGAAGAAATATTGATCTGCCCCTCAATTTGTTACCACTGCTCTGTTTATTATGCTGTGGATTTAACCTCAGTAATTCCTCACATATTTTCACATGTCCTGATTAAACTGATCATTTCTAAAGGCATCTTTGCATCAGACGAACTAGACATATCTTATGCTTTATCCATCAGATGCCTCTCAACTCTCCAGCTGCTGCTCTGAGCTTCAGGGCGTCTGAAGCCTGCCTCATCTTTAAGGAGTCTTACTTTCTCTTTAGCCAACTCCTTAGTTCTGTTTCTATCTTTCCTTTCCTATCTATCTGTCAAAATCATTTCAAGGAGGGTTATTCCTTGTGGAAAGTGGACCACACTGGAGGCAGCTTGCACTTAACATACAGTTGAGGAGTGTCTTTTACCTTTTATTAAACTGTATCCTATTTTATTTTGCTTGTTTGCAGTTGAGAAAAATCCTCCTGTGTCTGCAGCTAGTTGTCTAAGGAAAGCAGGTGGGAATTGGTGCGTAGGAGCTGTAACATTCAGCTACAGACTCGAGTGGAAAAAAGTTAGATTTTAACAAGAGTCATATAAGTCCCCAGTGGCTGATGAGAGAAATGGCAGGGTTGGGGAGGTGAGGAGGAAAGTTGTCCATAAAGGTCTCATATGGAAAATACTGCTTTTCCTACATGTCTGGACTTCATTAGGAGACCCTCTGGGTCAGTACAAATTGGAGAATGTGGCTATCACTTATTCTGTAACCTGAAAAATAAAGGAAGCTTAAAAAGGAGAAATCCCTTCTTTTTCAGGTGCTCATGGAAATCTTGCTCTTGTAAATACACTCCTGAATCCCCTCCAATTAGGCACACAAGAACTGAAGAAAATTTGGGGGAGTGACATGCCTTGTGAGGGCTTTTGGCATTTTAATGGCCTCTCGAGTGTATTTGGTGCTGAGTCTATGAACCTGAGGGGGGACATTGTACTGCCTCCCAAGACTGAGGGGACATTGAACAAGCCTCTCAAGAAATTAAAAGCAGAAGTAAATTCCAAAGTTTCTTGGAGCGTTAATGGGTCCCACTGAGGGTTGTTACCAAGGAAGGCTCCCCAGGGGCTGATGAGAGCAGAAAGCTGGAGGCCCTGATTGCAGGTAGGCAAAGGCAATGTGTGGGTGGCTCTGATGCCAAGTAAGCCTTGATGTGTTTTATCAAGCAGAATGGCCAGGCACTGACACCCAGCCCCTGGGCAGGGTGATCTTTTCCCTCGCGCTTTGCTCAGGGCTCTTCCTGGGGGCAGTGTGAGGGTGGGGGTGCGCAATGCCGAGTGCAGGACAGTGATACAGCACCTCCTGAGTCCCCGGGGACGAGAAGGCAGCGAGGTCACAGTGCTTTAAGGAAACATCTTCTTGAGGGCCTCAGTGGCAGGGACAACAGCCATAGCCAAGAGGACAAAGAGCTCAGTTTTGTAGGCAGCCTTCAGCCTTGGCAGTGCCCATGGCTGTCTCCACTACAGGCTGTCCTACGCTGTCCCACACCTTTGTCTGTTTCCCTGCAGACTGTACACACCAACCTGCTTTGCCACCTTGTTCTCACCCATGGATGTCCCTACCTCTACTCATGTCTCTCTGTCCTCACTTGGTTTTCCTTGAATCACAAAGCCAGGGGCTGATCACAGACACCCTCTAGGTGACCTGTAGCACCACAGCACTACCCTTCAAGTGACATTTCCTTTTCCTAATGTTACATCTGAACCCCACAAGCTGCTGTTTGTGGCTTTTTTCTCTTCTCATGCTTTTTCCCACTACCAAGAAAAGCTCCATCATCTCTGAAATCACCCTTCAAGCAGTCACAAGCTACTACTCTCCTGCCCTTCACCTCCACTTCATCAGGCTAAAGAAGCGCAGGTCCCCCCAACCTCTCCCCATGGATGCGGTTATTCCTCCCTACTCACAGGACTTGACACTTCTCTTGTAAATCTTCATGAGGTGTCTGTTGGCCAAATCACCCAAGTTTCTCAAGGTCCTTCTAGACTGAAGTTCCTCTGTGTCAAAAAAAAAAAACCCAAACCCCAAACCCACAAAACAGGAAAGGGTAAGCAGGTGTGGGCTGACTATATGGGAGGGGATAAGGATGTTAAAAGGCACAAACTTAGAAGCGGGAAAGGGGGGGAAAAAAAGGGGGAAATTAAAAGTGAAGCAAAGGATTGATCAAGACCTTTGGGGGAGTCCTGCCAAGAAGCCCTGCATCTGAACAATTCTGAATGGAGGAGGAGAAGAAAGCTGACCTACTTCCACTGTTGGAAACTGTGTGGTTTCTGAAGCTCGTTCCTCCTGCCTGCCTATGTCCCTCTGAATGGCAGCCCTCAAGCATATGACTGGTCTTCCCCTTCCATTTTGGGGCAATCTACAAGCATGATGAATGTTGCTTCCTCCGTGTCACTAATAAAGATGATAAACAGGACAGGTTCCTGGAGAGATCAGTGGTACTCCACTTATCTCTGGCTACCAGGGAGAGTGCTACCCATTCACCAGTGCCCTCTGAGCCTGACTATCCAAGCAGCTTTTTACCTATCCGGTTGTCCATCTGCCTAGGCAGTAATGTTCTAACTTGCAAACAAGAATATTGTTGAAGACAGTGTCAAACACCTTGCTAAAGTCCAGAAAAAAGTCATTTACTCTTCTCCAGCCACAAATGCAGTTATTTAATCATAGAAGTCAATCATGTTGGTGAGGTACAATTTACCCCGGGTAAATCCATGCTGACTGCTCTCTATCACCTTCTTCTCCTTCATGTGCCCAGAAATGTGATGTGAGAGGATTCACTCCATGACACACTCCTCACCAAAGTGAGGCTAAACTACCTGCAGCTCCCCAGGTAGTCCTGTCGGCCTGTTTTGAAGATGGATGTAACATTTGCCTTTTTCCAGTCATTGGGACCTTGCCCAGTCTCCCCAGTCTTTCAATTATGATAGCAAGTGGCCTTGCTATGACAGCAGCCAGCTCTCACAGCATCCTCATATGCAGCCCATCCAACCCCATTAACTTGCATAGTTTGAGGTCTCACAAGTAATCCCTCACTAACCTCACCCCTGTTGGTTCTTCTTCTCCTCAGGAGTCCTGAGGTAAGGCACAACAGCCTGAGAGACCTTTTTTGTGAAAATGAAAGCTAACAAGGCATTGGTTTCTTCAGATCTATCTGCATCTGCTCTTACTAGATTCCCTGCCCCATTCAGCAGTGAGCCCGCCTTTTCCTTTTTATTCTTACTGGAGCAGTAGCAGCTCATCCTCATGCTCTTGACATCCTCTGCAAGTGTCAATCCTAGGGGAGCTTTGTCTTCCCGAACACCATGCCTACCTTGCCAGACAATATTTCTAAATTCCTCCTTTGCAGCCTCTCTCTCCTCCCCCTTCCCATATGCTACCTTATCGCCCTGGAGCTCAGGTGCGAGTTCCCTCTTTAGCCAAGCTGGTCCCCTGACATGGCTACTGGTTTTACTGTGCATCAGGATGGACCATTCTTGTGCTTGGTGGGTGCTGTCCTTAAAGCCCTGCCAGTTTTCCAGAGCTGCCTCTCATGGGCTCCCCCACCAGTCCCGAGGACAGGCCCAAGTCTGCTCCTCTGAAGCCCAGCGTCTGTACTCTGCTGCTGTCCTTCTTCGCTCCCTTCAGGATCTGGGACTCCACTTTTTCATGGTCACTGTAGACGAGGCTGACACTGACTATCCCATGCCTGAGCAGTTCCTCCTTGTTTGCAATTTCCACATCCAGGAAAGCATCACCTTTATTGGCCCATCTGGCAGCTGTGCTAAGAAGTTTTCCCTGACGTCTTCCAAAAACCTCCTGGACTCCTTGCACTCTGCTGTTTGTCCTTCCAGTGAACGTCAGGGAGATTATGGTCTCCCCATAAGAACCAGAGCCCGTGAGCCACAGATTTCCTCAGGTTGCTTAAAGGAGATTGCGTCCACCTCCTCACCCAGATCACATGGTTGGTAGCTCCCATCACAATGTCATCCTTCTTCTCATGCTTACCCACAAGCTCTCATGCAGCTCCTTGTCCATCCCAGGGAAGAGCTCCATACATCTGAGCTGCCCCTTCACAGAAAGGGCATTACCCCTCCTCATCTTCCCCAACAATTTCTCCTGAAGAGCTTGTACTGTGCTATCACAGCCCTCCAGTCACGTGAGTGATCCCACCACATCTCAGTTATTCTGGCAATGCTGTAGTCCTGTGACAACTTGTGCATCTCCATCTGCTCTTGTCTGTGCCCCAGGCTGCATTCGCTTGCATATATTTGGGTTGCAGAGCCTCAGCTGTGGCACAGAGCACAGATTGCTCATGGTGAACCATGTTACCAAGAGTCAAGGACACTGTATGTGCAATGGCCCACTTCAGTGCAGGGACATGCTGGCATAGATAGCAGGTGTCAATGTAATGGTGAAAGGAGGTTCCCACTAAGGGAGCAAACCCTGCAGTACCTGAGGCTGGAGGAAAACAGAGCTGGACTGTGCAGAAATGGCAGGAAAGGGCTTTGCTGCCTGAGCTGGCTTTGCAGCACCACAGGGCCTGTGAAAGAGGTCAACCGATCTCCAGGAAGGACAAGGTGCCACTGAAGAAGTCCCTGGGCCTGAACAGCCTGTGATCCAGCCATCCTGTGGACATCATTAGCACAGTCCCTGTTCATATCATTGGGATGAGAAGAGGTTCAGGGGTGGGAGAGCTTGAAGGGTTTGAGAGTGCAGAAACTACAGCGGAGGCCTTGGTGTGATGTGCCTCCCAATTATGCAGCTGCTTGAATGTAGATGGGATGGACTTTCCTAGAGGCAGTGGTGGAATTCAGTTATTTGGGCACAGGTAGAAAACCTGAGATGGCAGCACCAACAGAGAAAGGAGATCTTTCTCTGACAGCCCTCCTGAGACAGAAGCAGGTCTTCTTTGAGTCTGGCCTTGAACTGAATGTCCCTGACATCCAAGAGGAAGTTCTTGGGCACTTGAAATAGAATTGAATAGCATTGAATAGGCTTTCAATATGGCACATGTGAGTTCTGGCTGAAGACAAAAGGATCCCTCTGACATTTGGCTCTGCCTTTTCCAAACCAGTTGGTCTGTCCTTCCATCACAGAGCACTGACACTGAGACCCCTTGCCCTGAGGGTTGATCCCTGTTCAGGCCAAGGTCTCAGCCCACCTGACTCAGCCCCTCGCTGACTAGCTGCACATGGGACCCTGTCATGGGCACCAAGGGCCCATGGACCGCATCACAGAGACCTTGCCACTTCTTCAGAAGCAGATCCCATAATATACGGCCTAAATTAGGCCTCCAGTATTTCTCTGCCTCCTCCCTATACATACAACTCTACAGCTTTCTTTTTAACTCCCTAGCACTAGGAGAAGATGCTGAGATGGGACAGGAAGGACTAGGAGCTCGTCCTAGGAAAGGCAGCTATGCAAAAGAGAGAAGAGCAACATGAGCAAGCTCAAAGGCAGGTCCTGAGCGATTACTCTGGAGTGTGCTTGGCCCTAAAGCTTGGCTGGCCCCAGGGGATGGCACCTCCAGGGCAGAGCAAAGACGTGTTCCTGTGGGAGCTCCTGCTGACACTCTACCTGTTTTCCCTTTTATAGCAATGGAGCTGTCAGTAAAGGGGATGGAGTGCTTTCAAAATGTGAACATCCACCTACAAATGCAAAATAAAGAGCACTGGTGCCTGTTCCCAGTGAGAGTGACTGACCTGTGCCTGGTGATGGATTGAGCTGCAGGGCTTACACAGACCAGGGGCTGTACAGCCCCACTGGGAGAGTCAGGGTGCCCAGGAGCATCGAGGGCGCGCAGGACTGTACAGAGCCCCAGATGTCTCTGTGGGGTTGGCAGGGTCTGAGGGAGATCCTCACACTCTGAGAGTGGGAAGCCAGGCAGTACAGCCTACGGCAACTCAAATGATGCTGGAAACCATCGTGAACAAGGAAATCTCACTGTTGTGGGGGAGAGAGACCCACTTCCCGAGCGGGATCCCTCCTCGCCTGCACCTGCTCTCCAAAGTACATGAGGTCAGTCAGTCTCTCTATTGACCAGAAAAGGAGTTTTCAGCAGAAATTGCTCCCCCCAGGTTTTGCCATTGCCAGACAAGCTGGGTATCTCCGGCCTCATTTCTGAGCAGCAGAGAGCAGGAGATGTTCCTGGGGCGTGAATCATCCTGTGCTATATGTTACCATGTAAACCCAGGCAGAACACCACCTCCTCTTCACTGAAAGCAAGGGCAACGTGAGAGGCACTGCCTCAGACATCTCTGCATCGTGTATGAAACTCCTTGCATCTGTCGTTAATCCCTTCTGGCCTCTACTCACCATTCCACAAGAGTGCAGGTGTTATGGAAGTCCCATAACATATTTTCCAGCTCTGTACTGGAGCTACATGCCTACAGCTGGGCAAATGAGTCTTGCTACTGAATAACTCTCTAGACCCAACTGACTGTATTCACCAACTGTCCAATGATTTCATTAAAGCAGGAACTGAAAGTACCTAACTCGCATGTAGACATCTGCGTTATCAAAAGCCATTTTTAGGTGTTTAAATACAGAACTGAACTTTCATCCCTAAGGATGGGTAATGTGAATCCCACACTTTGGGATCCAGTTACCTAATATGTCCCAGGAGAGCCTGCCTGGCCTCCAGTTGATGTTCAAAGAAAGCTTTGGTCTCCTGGAGGTCTTGAGTCATATGTCACAGCCCAATGTGGCTGTCTCTGTTTTTCTAGGATGCCCTTCCCTACCTTTAGAGAAGTGGTTGGTCTCTTACCTATGTAAATTGTGATGTTCACTAAGAACAAGCCTTTAGAGTCACCAGGAGAAATCAACAGTGCCTATAGGAACCTGTTTTTCATCTACTGTAGGACAGATGAATCATCTCAAAAGGGGTGCCTATGCCTTTTCAAAGACATATTAGAAGCCTACATAACGAGATCAAATGTAGCTATCTAAAACTGGCAGACATGATTTCAACCCGAGCACAGTTATCACATACAGCCTAGTCATCATCAGAACCAGTTCCCAAGTTCTTTTATGCTTTGTAGGGTGTTGGGCTCTACCCACAGAGCAAGTCGCTTGTGCCCTGTGTGGCTTTGGGCAAGATGGTGTCTCCCGCAGAACTGAAACTGAAGGCAAATTCTTACACTCTGGGCCCCTTTACAATGTATTCAGAAGCCAGTTGAGGCCCTGCTGAAGAACCCTAAGTTGCCTGTTACGCAAACAGCTGAAGCTCTCAGCCTTTCAGTCATGGCACAGGGGCTCCAGACGCAATTGAATGGTACTGCCCTTGCAGTTGGCCTCCTGGTGCTGGTTAAAGTCTCAGCAGAGGTCCATGACAGTCTCTGGAGGGAACAGCAGGGACCCCAGAGATTACCAGCCCAGAGAGTGGTGTTTAATCTACTGCATAAACATAGGCAATGCCCCTCCATCCCCAGGAAACATGGTAGTCACAAGGCAGTACTGCTCTCATGTCGAGAGTCGGTCAGCGTCTACCTCTTTGTTTCCTGTTTTCCAGGACCAAGTAATTTTGACATATCCCTTCAGGGAGGATTAACCATACAGCAGAGCCCTGTGTTTAAGGCCATTCCAGCAAATCTGCTCTCCCTCTCTTTTCCACATTGCCCCTCTGAGGAATACCAGTGTTAACTGGCCACCAGTTGGACTTTGTATCACTGATCACAGTCCTTTGAATTTAGACGCTAGCTCAAATGCAGACATAGCAATCTAAATTTGGCTGTGGAAAAGTACATTTATGTCCTATCTACCAGCCTTCTGTGGGTGTCTCAGATACCTGAGGGTATCTCAGCGGGTACCTGACACCCATGTTTAGGTAAAGTAGTCTCACCTTTTGCCAACGTATGTGAATGACTGCCCTAAATTTAAAGGAGATGTTACTTACTCCAGGGGACATGCCTTTGTCTGTCCACAGGACAACAGGGGCTAACAGCTTCTCAAGCACTCACTTTAATGTGGCACCTTCATTAATAATAATCTGGATCTTGATGCTTCACATTCTCATTCACACTCACGCTCCTCAGAGAACAGAGAATGGGTTTCAAGAAACTCAATTCTAATTGTAGAGCCAGCTAATCCTGTCTGAGACCCAAGACCTCCTGCTGTATCTTTTTGTTCCTCAGGCTGTAAATGAAGGGGTGGACCATCGGAATCAGGCTGATATCACTATAGGACTGCTTAACCATTGGGGTGAAGTTGCAGGAGAAGCGATTGATTTCATTGTGACCACAAAAAGTCAATTGTGACTAAAAAGTGCTGTTATTGCGCTTGCAAATAATCCTCCCGTCCCAGATCCACCTGCTAGTGGGAGGCAGATCCTCCCATTCATCAGGGTTTCATAGTGCAATGCTCTGCATATGGCTGTATAGGGATCATGTGACATTAAAACTAAAAGTTTAACACACTGCTGTTGCCAGAAAACAAGAGCAAGAAATTTGCATGAAGCAGCCAATAATGGAAATAGATCTTTCCCAGTCAGAAAGCTCAACAATGTCCTGGATAAGATAGTGGAAATACTGCAGACACCCAGGAAAGACAGATTCCCTTGTGAGGGTGCTGAACAGCCACCACAAGAGGGTGATGAGGGTGTTTCCAACCACTGTTGTGATGTAGCTCACTAAATGTAGCATCACTGTTGTGACGTAGCCATCTAAAAAATAGACATCAAGGGCTCAGTCCAGTTGTTTACACAAAGGTTCCCAAAGCTCTCTGAAATGTGTGATGGGCTGCTGTTCAGATGGACACTGACAGTCTGGAGAAACAGGCTGACAGAAATCTCAGGAGACAATAGAACAGAACTAAAAACAGAATACACATATCAGAGCTCTGGAGCAGCCTGGAGAAGGGAAGGCTGAGGGGTGATCTTGTTGCGATCTGCGGCTGTCTCGTGGGAGGCCGCAGGGAGGAGAGAGCCAGACTGTTTTGGAGGTGCACAGAGACAGGAATGGGCAGAAGCTGGAGCAAGGGGAACTCCAGTTAGACAGTAGGAGTAATTTTTCACCGTGACAGTAGTCAAACACTGGAACAGGATGCCAGAGTACTTGTGGGATCTCTTGGCCAGGAGGTTTTTCTAAACGAGGCAGTCCTTCCTTTAGGCCACTCTGAACCTGTATGCTAAATATACTACATTGGGTTAACACAGAGAGGTCACTCAAAGAAATACTAAAAGGTAAATGCTGATGAATGGTGTTCACCTGCAAAGGTTCTGGATTCCTGTCGAAATAGATAAATATAAATCATCACTAACAAAACCATTTGGATGCCTGGCTAACACCACAGGAGCCAATCCAGTTCAATATGCCCTAGCTCTTAGAATTACCCAGTAACAATATATGAGAAGCTGGGAAATTAGTGAAGACTCTTGTGGGAAAGAAGGTGTTTTTTTGAAGTTGTTCAGAGAGTAGCCAGGAGAAGGTGGGGTTGGAAAGACAGTGTGCGAACACATACTGTGGAGAATCAAGCCTGCAAACAGTCTGTGCCTTCTTTTGCTTCTTTCCTTCTGTGTCCTTCTTTCCCCCACCCTGATGAACTGATGGTCATAACCTCACCCCACATCAAACATTTCTATCCGTTCCCACGGCTAAGAGCAGAGTTTTCTTCCCTGTGACCCCAAAGCATGGCCATGATACAAATGACCAACAGTGTTAATAACAGCAGTGCTGTTTCCCAAGGAGAGACGGAAGCCACAAAAACCCCAATGGTTTGCAAAGAACCTGTGGCAATGCTCAGCGTCTCATCACTTGGCACATTTGTTGAAGGATGAGAGAGCCAAAAACTGATGTTTCACTTGTTCACACTGAATCCATCTCAGAAGACTGTAAGAATAAGTAGAATTGGTAAAGACAAAGAACACACTGGGCAAAAATCTGTACAATGATATTCATGTTTAAACAGAGAGAATTTCAAATCGGGGGGAGAAGAGCAGAGGGCTTGTGGTGCCTGTGCCCTCCTTGTGGTCTTTGGGAAAGAGAGGAGTGCCTCAGCACTCCTAGAGAGTCGTGGCGGTCTGTGGCCAGTAAAAGAGTCAGAGAGTTTGGGCTGCTCTCGCCATTGGTGTCAGTCCTGGAAGAGGATGGGCTCTCTCTTCGAGCTCGAGGGGAGTGGGCTGTTGTGTCTGCTAAATCATCTGAGATATTGGAGGTACCTGGTTTTGGAGAAGATGCTAATTGCTGCCAGGGAGCTGTGGAATTAACTCTTCTGTGTAATACTAAGGTGGTAAACAGGGTCCCGAGGCTCTCAGGGGTAGCACTAGCTCTTTCAGAGTGGGCACAGGGCTTTGAAGGCTCCGTCTGATTTCCTGCAATGTCTGGGAAGAAGGAGAGTGGCTTTTGGCTACCAGGCTTTGGAGGAGGTATGGGCGGCCTTGCAGAGGTGTTGACTTGAGTGTTTGGTAAAACAGGTCGTTTTCTCTGGCTCTCATTTGCAATCCTTGGTTTTGTAGAAGATGATGTTTGCCCGAGAAATTGCACAGGGGCCAGCTGTGGTGAGTCCTCTGCCTTTTGTGTTAGCACCTGAGGGAATTTTGGAGGTGCTGTTTCTGTGGGTGCTGGCAGAGGAGTGGCATGCTGCCTAATGTGTTTCTTGGGCAATTCTGCTTTGCTGAGAATCATTTCTCGTTGAGGAGAAATCTTCTTGCCCATCCCTTCTGCTGTCGGCTTTCGAGCTTGAGAAGAACTCTTCAGATTTCCTTGCTTATACACCTCAGCCCAGTCAATCTGCGACGTTAACTGTATGCCACTGCCCTTCAGCTTTTTAAAGCCCAACACCATCTCAAGGAGCACCTTTGTTACCAGAACAGAGCTAAATCCAAGTTTCTCTGAAAGTGATCGTTCATTCTTATACTTGCGTAGTATGTGCCTGACCGCCTTTCCCGCAAGAGGCTTGATAATCTGCTCTTCGTTTCGGAAACGCTTGCCTCCTCCGAGCTGATTCTTCTTCACCACCCTTTTAGCAAGCTGGCTCCTTGGGGGGAGATGAGGTCCCGCCTATCCATATGTCCGGTTGCCAAGAGAGAATCAGCATGAAAAATTTTTTTTATATATTTCATTACAATTTGGAATGTGAAAGATAGCAAATATTTTCTAAACATGAAGACCCCTTTGCGGTGTCTTTCTTATTGGTAGTAGTGGCTTCTGATTAACTTTGGTCAAAACCAGAACCAGGCTAAACTCTGCTCTTGTTTGGGCCATGCCCACTGAAGCCAAGGGAGCAAGGTGGGAGTGGAAAAGAGCAAATGGCCTCTTATGCTGAAGATGTGACAGAGTTTTGGTGTGACAAACCAGCTGATGGGATGTGGGAGTCTAGACTAAATCCACACAGTTAAACAGTCGCTTTTTGAGAACCATCATTTTGGCTTGTCAAAGGGCTCCCTGCCCCAACTCTCTCATGACCAGCAGCTTTGGATATTGAGCGGACCTCAGCAGTGTGAGGCATCAGAGACATCTGTAACCAAAAGTAGCATCTTTGCCTTTCAATCTGTCACCAGTCATGGATGCTACAGCTCAGCTCAGCCTCAGCTATGACTTAATGTGTTTTCAGTCCACATGAGAGACACTGGAAGAAATGCAGCAGAGAAGAAATTGCCCTCTGAAGGATGGAAGTAGAAAAGGGATTAAAAGTCAGTCTCAGTGAGCACTGAAGTTATCATCCCCCAGTACAGGAAGGCTGTTCTTGCCTCACCTTGGGACTGTGTATGGTTGTTGGCTCAGGGGTTCATGTGAAGGCTTATGGAAGCGCTATGGCTATAAGAAACGTGACTCCTGCAGCTGCCTGAGCCCCGAGACAGCCTCACTGAAGTCCTCAGGCCTGTCTACCTGGACTGTCTTGCTGGAGACGATTTTTGTATCTCATTTCCCTGTAGAGCTCATCTTACATTGCTATCTATGCCAGAAGTGAATCTGCCTTCAAGATAGACAGCACAAGACACGCACCACCTACTGTAAAAGCAAGAGCTGCAGTGACATCATGCACACGTGTCTCCACTGTGCCCATAAAGCACACTGGCTATCGTGCGACTACTCCAAAGGCAGTGTTTCAGGGACAACCCTAAGAATACCTGAATTTGAAGACTACATTGTTCTAGTGCAATGTAAAGGAGCAAGATGTGATTCCTAGGCAGACGTAGTTACAAATCATGCAGATATCATGCAGAGTTGGATGGGATACCAAGAAAAAACACCTGCAACATGCGACTGATCCCAGGATGTCATTTTGCTTGAGCTGGAAAAATAGAAAGTTACCTGGGAAAGTGGAGGGTTTTCTTCGATCCTCTCCAATTTCTTGGCTTTAAGTTTCTGCTTCCACAGTGGAGGTGGCTTGTTGTTTAGCCTAGGTGGAGGTTTCTCCAGGGGTGGTCTTGGAGCAATTTTAGCCAGTGGAGGTGGCACAGATGTAGGCTTGGGCTGAGGTTCCTCCGCAGATGGTTTTGGTTTGCTCTCCCCATGTCCCCAGGACTTGTCAGGGAGGTGGGATCCTTCTTCCATTACTGCACTGAATACTTGGACAACAATGTCCTTGGTGAGATCTTGGAGGGCTGAGAATAATGCTGTCTTTTCTTTGAAGAAATGAGGAGTGCCAGAGGGAAACTGGCCATGATGGTCCTGAGAAGCTTCGGGGGGCTTGCTTTTTTCAGGACAGCTGTGATTTCTTTTTCACGTTCTTTGCTAGCCCCTGGAGCAGATCTCATCTTGGTCCTGTGAGACAGAAATTCAGCTGCCTTTTCATGAACAGTCTGCAAGAAGAGGGAAGAGGATGAAAATCTTACCAGAGTAAGCCCGTGAAGCACAGAGACTCAGTGAGGGAAGGCTAAACTAGGCAAATCCCATCTCTAGTTTGAAGAGGGGCCAAAGCCCATCTGAGGTCCAAGCCTCAGTGAGTTTTAATGACAGGTCTAGTGGAATCCAAGTTTTTGACTGGGCAAGTTCAGATCTTGCCCCCAAGGTGGACACCAGGTCAGGCAGCCCAATGTCATGGTTTGGACACCATGGGATGCTGCTGAGCACATGCTCTGCCAACGCTTGTAGAGAGCTGGGCAGTGCTGTGAGCACAGCTGAGCTCATGACATAGGTGGCACTTGTGCCTCCCCAGGCTTGAGGGCAGGATCATGCGTGTCAGAGCCAGATTGCAGCTTTCATTCAGCCACACATTCAGGGCTGCCAGTTCTTGCAATTTGAGTGTGATTTTCCCAGGGGATTTGCTTCAAGCCCCACCCTCCAGAAATGAGCAGACTATGGATTCTAAGAGCTTCTGTTCTGGGATAGTTGTAGCTTTCATAGCTGTGGGAAAAAACCTTGACAGCTTCATCCAAGTCTACTCTGAACAGCTCAGAAGGTAGCAGAACATACAAAATCTCTCTGCCTCTGTCCTTATTTTAAAAACTTGTAGACTTTTACTGTCTGGCTTATGGGGGGCTTTAGATAACTAAACGCCATGACTCTAGTTTAGAGCAAAACAGCATGTACTTGCTCTTCTTCCAGGATCTTGTCCCATGCATTTGTCCCGCTTATAGCACCAAGATTGTTCTCTGGCCATGTGCTGACATGCATGAATCTGAAGCTTATACTCAAGGCTCTGTGGAATGAGGGTTTTTCTGTGGAGACGGAGCCTTTGCCAGATCCCCCTCAGGGCCTCCCTGTAGCCCAAAGAGGAGGAATGGCCCAGTACTATAAGCAGCCTGTAGGAGGCACGTGCCTTTAAGAAAAGTGCCTCCTGCTCACGCTGGCGTTCGGCTTTCAAGTGGTGAAAGTCAAGAAGAGAAAGTCTCCACCGCCTTCCTTTCTCCATCCCTTACACCCCAAATTCACACTGTTGGGTGCAGAGAAGGGCATTACACAGAGCTGGTTGTGTATGCAAATAATGCAAACCCCACAGGAAGGGGCTAAGGCTGAGATTTTGCTGCATGTATCTCTATACAACACTATACATTCAGTTTCCAATCAAATCAGATCACAGTCTTTGTGGCTTTGCACTCTGGGAAAAGGCCCAGGGCCCCACGATTTAGAAGAGAGAGACAGTTGGGTGAAAAGCCCTCACCGCTTCCTCCACCCGCTTCCTGTCCTTCCTGCATGCAATTTTGGCAGCAGACGGGTCCAGTATTCTCCACTCCAGGTCCTGCCCAGCTCTGGTCATGCATTGCTTCTCCCAGTGCCCTCCTAAGCTGGAGGTGGCAGGGTAGTGGCAGGAGTAGAAATGGCCCTCTCGGTCCGACAGGAACACCTTTGACACTCAGTCTCTGGGCTGCAGCTGGGCTCTCCATATGCCGCCATGACATCCTCTGTTTTCTGGGTGGTTTCTTCTATGACTGTCTGGAGGCTGTTAAACACCTCCCTGTCAGCAAGGAAGTCCATGAAGTCCATGGCAAATTCCTCGGCAGCCGGGTGGGAGGGGGAAAAGCGAGCATGCTGCTCCTCTTCCGCTTCCTCCACGGTGTTCCTCTCTCGGATGCTCCCAGAAGAAACGTCTCTGCCACAGCATGACTCCTGTGGGTCTTGGCATCCACCACATGCCCTCAGTCTAAGCTGGACTCTCCAGTCGGTGCGCTTGTGGAAGGACATGTCTCGCTGTGAAGGAGCAAAGCAGAGAGTCATTCAGGAGGAGACTGGAAAGGCTAGAGAAGCCGTCACTTGTCGATCACTGACTATAGCCCTCAGCATGGGATTGGTGTTATAGCTCCATTGTGAAGCCATTGCAGGGAATAACCATGCTCTGGGGAAAGGCCTGCTATCCTAATGAGTGAAACGAAGACCCTTCCCATTCCCTTCTTGCCTTCCCCTTGCAGATTTCTACCTTGTAGATGTATGAATGCACTGCACTACATGGGATAAAAGAGTTGTTTGGTCCTCTTTTGCAGACATGGGAAATATGATCAGCCCCAGGTCACAGTGTGAGGTGCAGCCAACTCCAAGCTTTATTTGCTCGAGCTGTTGTTTGCTGCTGTACCACTTCTAGTAAATCAGTTTGTGATACTCTGTGTCTAAGACTCTGCTTCGGGAAACTTAGGGTCAAGTAACTTCTTTAACACCGCAGTAGCTGTTTGCTTTGTCCTCACTCAGCATTATTCGGTTACCGCCACTTAGGCAGACTCACCACAAGTATTCTGTTTCAATTTCACATGGTTTTCTGCTTATATTTTCTGCTTCCAACCTCAACCATTCTGTGATTCTGTGATATCTCTCTTGCCAAATTGTCAATTGTCACGGATCCCAGGGAGTGATTCGCATAGTATATCGTGGAGCACCACCCCGAGGTCCCTCGGTTCATTCCCTTTTAACAGTGGGTCTAGCTTCATATTCAGGGGGATTTGAGGGGGACAAAGGATCATCTTCTCCTAGCTCGCTATCATCGGGATCACCCCACATGTCTCCATCCCAATCTTCAGGGCATACTATTAGTTTCCTAATCTGTACAATGTCGGGGGGGCAGGGAGCCCCCATAAGCATCAGCTCAACCTTTTCTCCCAACTTCTGTCTTTTCTCCTTTTCCTCCTGTAACTCTTTCTGCAGCTGCTCAATTTTCAAAGACAGTAACAACTCAGCTGCCTTTCGCTCTTCTATTTCTTCCTTTAGGTCCTGCTCCTCTTTATTTTTATTCTTCCTTTCTTGATATGCAGCTTCTAAACAGGTACCTCGCATCTTGCAGTTAATTCCTTTCCCTTTTCCATCCTTTCTATGGCCCCTGGTCACTTTTAGGTGTTCTTCAACAGCTTCCCAATTATGCCAATTGTCACGAGCCCATTCTTCTGAGAAGTTGGGACTCGGGTTCACTCCATGCCTCCCAAAATAATTGGTGATACTACTTGCCATCCTGCTGACTACACCAATTTGTTGCAGATGAGTGATGCACTTCACTCGTAAGAGAGAAGCAGCAATATGTTTTATTGAGATAAGACAGTGATTTAACAAGGTTTGATGGCAAGGTACACTCAGTTATTTACTGCATGGAGGGTAAAACAATAACTACATATAAGGTTCAAACCAAATTGTCAAGGAGGCCCTCCCATTGAGTCACGAGGTTCAGAGTGGACCCCCTTGCTTTCCAAACTCCTTCTCAGAGGAGTCTGGGTGTGACTGGATCCAATCTTAGTCCCAGATTTGGTCAACGGTTTATGTCTAAAGGATTATGTGCACAATCAATCAAAGATGCAACTTGGCAAAGTTTCAGTGCACCATTAGTCACTTAGGGAGGATCTGCTCCAGGTAAGGGATCTCCCAACCTCGAGGAGTGACCTTGAGAGGTGTCCCTGTTCAAGAGGAGATCCTGCCGTGCAGCCCGCTGCCATGCAGTAGAGCTCAACGGGCTCTGGGCTGCCTCCTATTTACGAGGTAAGATGATTGACTTGTAGTCATATTTGCATGCCAACTGTATTTGGGTTGGTGCATGCTCAATTAGCCCCTGGCTATCGTGCTGTTATCCGTCTCCCCAAATTTCGATTTGAACTGGGTGCAGCCATCACAACTGTTAGTGATGTTTATCGCCTGAGCGGGGTTATGCAGAGGTCTGGCTGGGGTAGGGGGGAGCACACTGTCACCGTTTCCTGCTTGGGTTTTTGAAGGGAAGGCAAGGAAAGATGGGATGGCTTTAGTTCTTCCTCTTCCCGTCTCTTGCCTGAGTCCAGAGCCATCCCAGCACCACTAATAGGCAGGAAGTGTTCCCTGGCAGCAGTTTGGCTGGAATTTGCAGCCAGCCTCTCTAATCCCTCGGTCACTCTCTCCAGGATTCTCCTGGCCACCACACCTTCAGTAGCCATGGCACTGACCTTGCCTCTGGCAGAAGATCTGCAGGATGTTTCCAGAGCAGGCAGCTTGGTTCGACTTGTAGATCCTGATGTTTTACCTGCAGAGGCCTCCAGGCCTCCATGTGCCTGCCTAGCTGCCTTGGTTGGCAGAGGTGGTAAGTCAGGCAGATGTGGTGTCTCTGCTCTTGCACAAGTCCTGCCAGGCAGTGTCTCCCTGTGTTCCAAAGGAGCCTTCCTTACAAGGCCGATGGAGGGATGCAGAGCTTGCACCACAACGGTAACCTCCCTTGCAGTGTCCTCCACCATCTGCAATCAAAGCCCACGAGAAAGGCCAAGTTACTGCTGTCCTTTTCCCCCGCCCTCCATCCTTCCCAGGTGGAAGCTTCCTGTGGCTCCTGATGCCCTCGACAACAGAAGCACTCTCCCACGCAGGTGGCTGCTGCCCTGCTCCCAGAGGCTGGGTGGGGAGAAGGTTTGTCACTGTGGGGCAAGAGACAGGCAAAGGCAGCTCCCTTGGAGACCCTGCAGCATGTCCTTGAAGACTGCCGTGCAGAGCAGGCAGTCAGCCTGTCGGGGGGCAGAGACCTCCTGGTCTCTCCCAGCTCTTCCCGCCTGCTTCTCAGCAGCTATGGGGAATCAGGCAGGGGCTTTGCCACCACCACTGCTCAGCTCTGTACCTTTGCAATGCCGTGTTCAGAGGCCTGTGAAACCTGTGGGCTGGGGAGCGAAGGCGGCCTGTCCCTTCGGTGGGACGAAGCTGGCGTCCAGATGTGCTGCCTTGCTGAGTGCAGCTCCTGCTGGCCCACCTATGGGGAGAAGGAGGCACATGATGGGGGTGATTGCATTGGTACGAGGGCCCCTGAAGCACAGGGAACCTCAGCCCCGTGTTGAATGGAAGATCATGGCCGAGTATGGCCCGGCTGAGCTTGGCCCAGAGCTGCTCTCTGCCTCTCAGCGCAGAGCTCACGGGGTCTGTGTGGGCCCTGGAGCATCCAGCTTGGTGTGCTTTGTCTCTGAGAAAACCCCCAGGCTAGGAATAAATACCCCCTTGCTGGAGGAGCTCATGCCCCAGCTCCTCTTCCCCACCGTCCTTGTGCTCTCTGTGCGGGTCCCATCCCTGCTGCCTGCCTCTCCCTCCAGCCCCATCACTCACCTCTCTCCTGTGCTCCTGTGCGCCTGGAAGCCCATCCATGGGCTGGGAGCAGACGTTTGCCTGCCGCTCCTTGCCCATCTCCAGGATCCTCTTCCAGAGACCTGCCACTCTGGCACCAAGGGGAGCTGCTTCCTCCTGATCGAGCCGCTCTCCTCGGAGTGAGGACCTCAGGGCTCTGGCCCCAGCAAGGACACGGTCACCACAGGGACTGCCCCATCACAATGGCCTTGTGGGCACGACGCCACTCCCATCACAAAGCCCTGGTGGTCGCCGTGGGGACCTCCATCACAATGCCTTGGTGTTGCCCATGGGGACCCCCACCTTAATGCCTTCGTGGTGCCCATGGGGACCCCCCATCAACAAAGCCCTGGTGGTCACCGTGGGGACTCCCATCACAATGCCTTGGTGGTGACCATGGGGACCCCCCCATCACAATGCCTTGGTGGTCACTGTGGGGATCCCCATCTCAATGCCTTGGCGGTCACCGTGGGGACATCCATCACCACGTCATTGCCTCCAAGCCTCTTGTTCCAGCTCTGAGCCCACCTGGGAGCTGGGATCTGCAGAGCAGGACAAATTTTCCTCTCCCCAGCTCAGCGCTCCTTGGGCCTTGCAGAGGCTGCCCTTCTTCAGACAATCCATTGCAGAAATCCACTACAAGGCCACCCCTGTTGGTCTGCCCCCTAATCCTCACCCATACACTCTCGAATGCCTCACTGTCCGTCCCTAGGCAGAGCTCCCTGCATTCCCACTGCTCTCTCGGCATTTCTCTTCCCCACATCACCCTGCACCTTTTCATTGCCATCCCACGCCATTACATCCTCACTCTTCTTTGAGTCACCCTCTCCTCCCACTCACTCCCACTTTAAGGCTCTCTTCACCAGCTTGGCCACCTGGTTGACCATCAGGTTGGCAGATGGGAACAGTCTCCTTCCAAATGAAGCGTGACAACCTGCAGCTTCACTCCCTCACTGCGGGCTCAGCTTCAGCACCTCCTCCAGCTGCTGTAACCCCAGGCCAGCCTGCAAAGCAGGTGCTCCCCTCTCCTGTGATCTTCTTCCTACTCATGGGGTTTGTTTTCAGACAGAAATCCCTCTCATCACAAAACTGCAAGGACTGGCACGGGCTGAGAGCAGGACTGTAGGCGATGGACCATGTGCTGCTGCAGCATGGTTTTACACCCCCCCTCAGCTCGATGTGACATCAACCCCCAACCTGCTACCATAAAAAGAGGAGAAAAAAAGCTGAACTTGGGTGCTGAGGTTCAGAAGATGGGCTTGTTTCTCCCCACGCTCATTTACTACCCTCGAGCCCTCTGCCCTGTGGCTGCACTGAAGAGCCAGGCCGCAGCCTCTTGACTCTGCCCTTTCCCATCGTGCCCCTGGGACAGCCAGAATGAAATTAAGCCCTTGAGATTCAAGGGTGGGGGAATGGAGTTAATACCATTAATTAATTGCAATTAATATTTCTTTTCTGTTAATCTGTTAATTAATAATCTTTTCTGTTCTTCCCCTCAATTTCCTGATTTTCCCCATAACAGGAGAGCAGAAAATCCATATCTTTTAAAAGGGCTCCCTAGTTTTACATACCTGCCTTCTGCACCTTTTAAGCACCCTCTCTCCCCCCCGCCTCCCCCCACACACCCCCTAGTTCCTTTCCTTTGCTTCAGCAGCATGCTAAGAGCAAGAAAGCGTAAGTGGGGAGGGAGAGAACAAAAAAGAGATAACAAGAATGAACAGCAGAGGGAAGACAAAAGAACATTATGTATGGAAATGCTTGCAAGCCCTCTCAGACACACAGAAGAAATCATTTCCTTCCAAAACCTGTACACTGAAAATGACCTAAAAAGTGAACCAATTCTGCATCCTTGTGGAATTTAGTGCCTAGAGTTGCCAGGGACACACTGCTGTAATGATCACTTTTGAGATGACAAAGCCTTCCAAGAGGCAGCCTAGCCTGCAGCAGACCACTTCCAGGACCAGGGCAGAGCAAGGCAGGTGTCTTCACTGTGCTCCACTTCTTATCTTAGCCAGCCCTCACTTTTAATAACAGGTTTCCAATCAAGCTTTACAGGGTGTGAACTACAGGGACAGTAAAACAGCAGAAATTATCACTTGTGCACTTTCACATAGAAGCAACACACATGAGGGAAGGGATAGTCATGAAAAAACTGCTATCAGGGTACATGACAGCAATATGAATTATGGTGTCCAAAATGCAGAGTTAAAACATGACTCCTCAGGACATGTTTCTTCTTCTTGCACCAGTGCATGCTCAGATCTGCACAGCTGCTGCTGCTGGCAGCATGTTGGGTGCATCACTGTGCCAGGGCCAAGGCCACCCCACAGGCACTGGCTGAAGTCCCCATCCCTCTTGCACTGACTCTCTCACGCTCCACGGTGAAGCGGCAGCATTGCATCACGGTGCTCTTGTGCCAGTGCTCTGCTGGCCAGCGGCCCAAGCGTCGAGGGTATCAGATGTACAAAGCGTCCGCAGAACAAAGCCGATATCCTTAACTGCACCTTTCCTGTCATACAGAGAACATCGGCTGTCAATATGCTACCGAATTTGACTTACAAAAAAATCAGGGCGTCGATTTTAAGTGCAAATCCCTTCCTATCAAAATCCATTCTCGGTCAGCACATGCTGGTACTTCAGAAGGGAAAACCCAAGGTGACAAAAAATGCCTGTGTGCTCCAGTCCAGCTTTTAGCCAGAGGCACATTTCATGCTGATCCTTCAGTCACAACTCGCCAGCATCAGTCTCCCAGCAGACACAAAGCACAACCCAGCCTTCTCCCGGCAACATCCAGGGGTAACTACAAACAGGGTGAACATGGGCTGCGGAAGCTCCGGGGGAAGGAGCGGCCCCGGCAGGGCAGGCTCATTCCCCATGCAGAGGGGCTGCGTGGGGCAGGGCTGCTCACAGCTCCCGCTCACCCCCACACTTCCCCAGGGGCTTCTCAGCAGGAAGCTCCAGGCAGGGACGACACCAAAGGCAAGGAGCTTCCCTGAGCCTCTGCTTCCAGATCCCTGCTGCTGCAGTGGGGGGAAGGGAAAGGAGCCCGAGACTCTGAAGCCCACGGAGAGACCAGCAGGTCTGCGAGGAAGCTCAGAAAGCGCCTTCACACCACTCTGCCCACAGGCAGCACCAGCAGCACCTCTGCTGGCTCCACCACGCCTGCTGTCACCTCCAGCCTGGAGCCACCACAAGCCCAGATGCACCCGCGCCCTCCCCTCGGGGCCGGGACGGCACTGACAGACGGCCACCGCAGCCGGCACTGAGCCGCAGGGCCGCCAGCACAAGGGCGCAAGAGCCGGGGGCTCCCGCCGGGCCGGAGGTGGCCCAGGCCGGGCCGGGCCTTCCCCAGCAGCTGCTCACACACACCAGGCCGCGGCGGCTCCAGCTGCCCCCGTGCGCACAGCCGCTCGCTCTGCCCAGCCCGCGGCCCTCGGCCCTCGGCCCCGGCGTGGCAGCTCCCGGCGCTGCGGCTCGAGGCTCCGGGCGGCCCCGTGCCGGGAGACGCTGCCCCGCGCGGCACCAGCCGCCTCTCGGCCCCTCCCTCCCCGCACGGCCCGGGCAGCCCCGCCCCCGCCCCTCGCCACGCTCCTCTGAGCCAGTGCGCATGCTCCGCAGGAGGCGGCACTTCCGGCCCTGTGGGGGGCGGGGCCTGTGTGTCCATGGCCACCGGCCCTGGTGCCGCCGGCCCCGCCCCCACTGGGCCCCGCCGCGGCGCCGCTCTCGAGGCCGCGGAGAAGCAGCTGCAGCAGCGGCGGGTGTTGGCGGCTGCTGCACAGGGAGCCCGGAGCGATGCTGCGGCCCGGCGTGTGCTCGTGTGTGCGGAGCCTGTGGCGGCTGCTGCCGGCTGGAGGGCAGGGAGCGAGGGGGAGCGGCGCTGGGCTGGCCCTGGGCTGCGGGAGTTGTGCTGCAGGGGAGCGTTGGTGGGGAAATGCTGCTGCTGGGGCGCTGCTGCCACAGGGCCCCGCTCTGCCCTGGGGCCTGGGCGAGTCTCTGCAAGGGGACGCACGTGCACATGATGGGAGCCCCGGGAGGCCGCGGCCTTTTTTTCAGAAGTGGGCGAACAACCCAGGGGCCATCGCAGCCTTTGGCATTATCTGCCATGAGCGGGTGGCCCTGAAATTTTGTCTCCATCAGCAGCCCAAGAAAGGGGCTGGAGAGGGGATCCCAGAGTGTCCCTCTGCCGGGAGAGCATAGAGAAGCGCTGGAGGCCGGCCCAGAGGAGCCACCTGACCATAGAGATGGTAGGGAGGGTGTCCCCCCCCCCCCCCTCCAGGTGACCATAGAGATGCAGCATGGTGTGTCACAGACTGTCCCTCGCCATGGAGACCATTGAGCTGGCACGGGCGGAGCCAACCCCAGAAAGTCCCCGAGACTCGTGACCCTCCTGAACTCCCGTTCTCACCGAGCTTTCCTTTCCACCCCTTCTTCATCCCACGCTACTTCCAGTGCTACCTCCAGGAGAGAAATGTGATTGGTTCCAGTTTCCTGCACATGTTACACATCACAGCAAATACAGCCCTTCCCTATTTCTGGGGTTCGACCACAGGTGTGAAACACTGGTGCTGGCTGATGTTCAAGATCTTTTCACGGTGCAAAAAGCATTCCCAGCTTTTACATTTGTGGTGCTTTTCCATGTAGCCTGGGCACCTCTCTCACAAAATACTGGACAAACCATTTAAAGACTAATAGCCAGGGCCTTGTGCTGCCTCAGATCTACACATCAGCTTGCAGTTAAGGCACCTTATTCTTGTGCCCGTGTTATCTGCAGTCTCACAGCAGGCAGAAATGGCAATAATGCAGCTATGGAGATGTTTGTGCAAAGCCCAGCTTTTTTTTTACCCTTGGACATGATGAAGATGTGTTTAGTAATGTGTATCAGATCCTTAGACAACAGAGTTTTGCTTAGCACAACTGTCCTGTTTATGGACCACCAACAAAACAGTGGCCATTGCCCCTGCTATTTAGACTGACTAAATAGTGCTACTTTCTGTGGATGGTTTAGAAATGGAGGGTAGATCATATGGCACTGCCTGTCCAACCCCAACCACTTTTATGATAAAGGCTGGCAGATGGAAAGTCTGATCAGAAAAAAAACAAAACAAAACTCCCTTTGACTCTAGGGGATCACTGACCCAAACACTTATAAGATCTTGGTATTTGTATTGCTTAAATCAATAGTGGGGAACTAGAACGATGTGTGCTAAAGCTGGTCCTTCATGCTGCAGCCCCAAAGCCTCTGTGCCCTTTGGGAACCACAAGGTGACAGAGAAGCGGGACCTCGACATCAAGACCAAGTGGCTGCAGCACCTCCAAGGCCTGTACTGTTAAAGGATGCTGGATCCAATGGATTTTTGAATAAAGGATTCCTCCTTCCTGGTCCACTGGAAGGGAAACTACTGCACTTCTCTGTTCCCTGGTCCTGCCAGCAGCGAGACAGGGCATGTACTTCCAAGAGGCATACATACACTCTGTACGGACATGGTCGACCACCAAAGAATCAACTCCAGCAGGGGCACAGTACCTTTACAGGCACCACAGAGACGTGAGCAGCACTCATAAACATGAACGATACAAACGGCCTGGTCCTGTTCTTGCTCACCAGCTAATCAGACTCAAAGCTTGCAGGAGACCTCACACGCACCCTCGCACGGGGTGTCTCTGGTAGCTGGCTGCCTTGACGTCTGCAAGCCTTCCACACATGCGCTCATGCAGAACAGCAAGCACGCTCACCCAGAAAAGAGCTAGGAATAGGATTTAATACAATGATAGGCTACACTGCAGAGAGCAGGTACACAGCCTGGCCAGACAAGTGTCCTTGCCAGCAGCTTGCTTACACATGACTGGCCCCCCTTTTATTCCCTTTGCCTCCATTTTCCCATGCTGCTTCTTCCATGATGCAGCTCGATCCCTCCCTTTCTCCAGCTTTATCCCCTTTGAAATAAACAGCCCATCTCTAAGTATTTTTTTCTTCATTGGTGCCAGCTTTACTGCCTATGTACTCAAGTTTAATATTTCTGGTACGGTTAGCTAGGTAACCCCTGGCTCATGTGGTGCTTCTGATATCATTACCTCGGTACTGCTGGTGCTGCAAGAGTCTACTCCCTGAAGGATCCCCAATATGACAGTTATGTGTGACGCTTGGCCTTTTCTCATATAACTCTCCCTTAAGCACCGCTGAAATCCAGCCATCCGTCACCGTGCTGTCTGGAACTTGGCAGGGTCTCATTCTGTTCCCTGCAGTGTCCAAAGATTTCTCATAGCCACTAGTTTCTCACGCCCTGTTCAGTTATCTCAACTCTGAGGCAGAGCCTAGTCGTCTGCCTGCATACCCTAACCCTGTGTTGCCGGTGGAGCTGTGGGTCTGGATGGGAAGACCCAGGGCCACCACATCCTTCACTGTGGTGCACAAGGACCCACCTGGAGCAGGAAGACCAAGGTGCCCAAGAGCGCCCAAGTGCTCTGCTGGGCTGAGCTTTGGTCACCCAACGTGCCATAGCTTCCCTAGGGTCCCACATAAGGAGATGGATTTTCCTATAAAGAGTTCACCCTTGTAGAATTCCCTTCAGAAATGGGACACACACACACACACACACACACACAAACTTTAAAAGAGCTGTTAAGGGCAATTCTGCCCCTCAGAAGCCCTAATAAAATGAAATGCTGATTGGAAACAACTGCACAGGAGTAAAGCAATGGCAATGCCTTCCCTTCCTCTGTGCTTTGTTTTTCCCTGTGGAATGCAAAATAAAAGGAGAAAAGGGATCTCTGTGTGTTGATTATTTCTCTAAAATATGTTTCCTTTTATCAATTGTATATGCTTCTGCCCATCTCTTTGCCATATAAAGATACGGATAGAGACAGAAGTATAAAATAAGGGGGGATAGGGAGGAATATATAATTTCATTCATGGACAAGAAGAAAAAAGTGTGATAGAAGCATACATAGTTTATCTGAAAAACATCTTGATGATGAAATAATCCTTCAGGAAAGAAAACAAAGGTAGAAAATGCCTAATTCTCCAAGAAGAAATATGATGTTCTTTTTTTTCCTTCAGGAGAATGCATCCTAGAGTCATCAATGGAGATAGATAAAGCAGGGCTTTAAACAGTGGACATGCTGACAGTACCTTACGAAAATATGAATTTTTAAGAAATCTCCCTCCAGAGTGAATAATAAAACTATCAATCATCTGCAGGCTATCATTGACAAATCAATGAGGCTGTCTTCATCACACTAATGAAACTGAGAAATGTATTATGGATTTGAATCCAATGAATTTGAACCCATTGTAGTGTCTGAGCTTAATTTTCATGTTTAGCATCTTCTGTTATTCAGGGAAAGTGTTCAGAGCTTTTCTCAACAACCCCTGGACATTGTCCCCGGAATTTTCAGCTAAATTTCCTGAGATGACTTATGAAAACTTCCTTGTGTCAGCATGCACTGGCACTCTATGTCACAGTCCTAAGAAGTGTGTGTGTGTGTGTGTGTGTGTGTGTGTGTGTGTTCAACATTTTATCAATATTTTTTAGATTTTGTTTATAATAATCCCCTGCAACCAAGGCACACAATTCACGTTCCTTCCTTTCACTGCTACAATCCAATGAGAAAATAAATCTCCTGAGGCACTCATATTTAATAGCTATACATATGTGTGTGTGATATAATACATGACACATAATTAGAATTGCTGTCATGAAAAGCATCATGACTGGGAAAAAGCCGAACCTTTGCACGACCAATGGCTTCCTTCAGGGCCACCTTCACAGTCTCGTTTCTGAGACTGTAGATGAAGGGGTTTAAGAATGGGTACAGGACAGTGTTGAGCAAAGCTACAATTCTGTTGTTCTCCAAGGAAACCCCTTCTGAGGGCCGTGCATAGAGAACAATGCAGCATCCATAGACAATGGCTAAGTTGGTGAGATGGGAAGAACATGTAGCAAAAGCTTTCTTCCTCCCAGATGCTGCTGGCATGTGCAGAATACAGTGGAAGATGCACATGTAGGACACTATGATTAGACATAAGGAACTCAGCACTACAAGCGATATGAAAATGGTGTCTACTTTCCAAAGCAGGCTGGCATCAGAGCAGGACAGTGTGAATAAGGGGGAGTTATCGCAAAAAAAATGGTGGATCTTGTTGGGGCCACAGAAAGTCAGCTTTGAGAGCAAGACCAGGCGGTAGCTGAAGAGTGTGAAGCCTAGGACCCACGCAGCAGCAACCAAGTGGGTGCGCAGCTGCCACTTCATGACAGCAGCATAATGCAAAGGTTGGCAGATGGCAACGTAGCGATCAAAGGACATGACAACAAGGAGGGAGAACTCTATAAAACCCAGGGCAAAATAGAAATAGGATTGGGCAAAGCAGCTGCTTAATGAGATTGGTCTCCTTCCAGAGCTCAGAATCGCCAACAATGTGATGGTTGTGGAGGATGTGAACCAGATTTCCAGGAATGCCAGCTTGCTGATGAAAAAGTACATGGGAGTTTGCAGGCGGTGATCCACACACATGAGGAAGATGATCATTGTGTTCCCTGTCACTGTTGTCAGCTATATGAGTAGAAGGAGCAGGGAGAGAAATTGCTGCAGTCTTTGATCAAGCCCTGAGAAACCCTCTAGGATGAACTCAGCAACTATAGTTTCATTTCCTGGTCCCATGTCTAATTTCAGTACATGCTGCTGAGACAGGAGCACGAAGAAGCAAGCATGAGAATTTCACAGTCTCGACGGGAGGGTATATCCTTCCTTCTTTGCTCCCTTGCTTGCTTCCTAGGTAGCACAGACAGAAATTTTCCTCTCAGCCATTCTTAGCACCCTGATTTCTCCGCTTCACATTTACAGTCCTCAGAGATTTTACTGTCTTCTTTCTACCTTCTCCAAATGCTCACAAAGGATTCTTTCTCACAAGCACAGTATTGTAAAGAGGTTGTGAACTAGTTCATGCCATGCCTGGGAAATTCCCTGTTCACTTAGACCTATTGCAAACATCCATCACATCTGTGCTTCAAAAGCCAACCTAATCTCCCAGCAAAAGTACTTACTATTATCTGCAGATGCCAGTCCATCCATTTAGATAAGTATTTGGAAAGTTATTCCTTCTACTTTTCGGTGCTTGCCTTTTTTGACTTGGAACATCTGTGAGGCTGCTGGTTTCAAAACAAGCCAGTACTGAGCATCTCTTCTGTAATCCCCTGCTTTCTTCCACAGCTTCTTCCTCTCTCTTTCTCCAGAAAAGGGGGAACATAGAGAACAAGTATAGCTTGCCTTCTTTAATACTCTAAATAGTGAAATTCAGGAGGGTTCCATTCAGTCATTGGAAATGTCTGTGTCAGACAGTCTCATCTGATATCATTGTGCACTGAAATAGAGTTCTTGCCAAAGCATTGCCAAATTCCATTGTTATTAAATGTCCTGACCTAAATGCCTTGCTTTCCCTTTAGGGGAGGGGGGGAATCTTCTCATCTTAAAGAACTTAAAGGCTGTCCTTTTGATTATTTGAAATAGGAAGGGTCTGGAACAAAGAAAATACTAAGCAAGGTGATGTTTCAGATGTCTAAAAGTCAGGCACTTCAGTTTGAGCAAGTTAGCTTCCTCCCATCTTGTCAGTGCAGAGAGGGAGAAGAGTGTCTGGAAGAGACTGGTAACACTTCTTTCACATGCCAGTTATAGTCTGGGAGGACCCAGCCTCTCTCTAGAGCTCTCTCTTTGCCTCCATTAACAAAATAGGGACCAAGGGAAAACAAGTGCACGCTCCAGCTGCTCACAGGCACCTCCAGTGAAGTTGATAAACTCACTATTTCAGTCTCAAATCTCTTCATTTATTTAGCTGCTAATTTCTTTTTTAAACCAAAAAACACATTTAACAGAAGGAAGCCAAAGGAAAACATAGGCAATAAATACTGACATATTTTTCCCTCCACCTTTGCATTTGGTTTTAGACATATAAAGGAAAGGAGCAGAAGACTCCACAAATAGGATGCCTCAAAAATACAAGGGTGGAGGGGAGAAGGAGATGATGGATTTCAAGGAGTGAACCAGAGGTTCTGCACAGACTCTGTTGTCCCGCAGACCCTGTCTCGGAGTGTAATGGGTGACTCTTACACAGAGAGTAAAATGGGAAGCTCAGTAGTGAGCAATACCCCATGTTTGCACTGGCATTTTAACTTGGGGCTCAGGTTAGTCCTAGATCCCAGATGCTCTGTCTTACTCTCTGCTTCTAGTCTGGCATAAGGGAATCTCTGGACTAGGTTCATCTGGAAGATATGCTGAAATTGAACCACTGGCTGTAATTATTTGAGCAAAAGCTCAAGCCCAGTCACCTACAGCAATATCACTGTAGCCTCAGTGAATCAGAGGTGACAGTCCCAGCTTCCCATTTGCTGGGTAAGTTCCAGCACTCAAAATGTTGTGTCTTCTTAGTCTGCTGGATGTCAGCTAAAATCATGCTTCTCCTCCATGTACTTTCTTAGAGGAACCTGCAAAGCTGCTGAGAGCTTACAGCAAAGCAGCTTCTCTGCTCACCATGGGGGTAACCCTCTGTTGAAGCCTTTTATCTGGCTTTGGTTGGTTCAAAGGATTTGCTGTATTCAGGCCCCACATAGCCAAAAATGGAGCTACCATATGCAATAGTGACGATGGCAGTGTGAGATATGCAGGTGAAGAAGGCTCTTTCCCAGAGGGTATTCTCCGGATAGTGCATCTAGTGCACACATAAGACATAGGGGTCAGTGTGAAGGGGCTCAGCAACACAGCAGAGGAGAGAGCAAAGCTCATGTTTGAAGGTAGCTGGTGCCCATGCAGGCTGCTCTCATCAAAGGGATGAGGCCACAGAAGAAGAGTCTCTTTACTGGGGACACAGGGTACCTTGGTATATAAGATGGTGGGGCTGAGGAAGGACAGAGATGCCATCAGCCGATGGATAAAGATGAGTGTGGAGTCCAACGAGGGCTTCATAAAGATGGTACAGTGCGATGGATTGCAAATGGCCCCACAGCAATCAAAAGACAGCACAACAAGCAGGCTGAACACAGCGGTGCCCAGGAAGATGGAAAGCACGGTCTGGAACTGGCAAGCAGCTGTGGGATGGTCTTAATCTCCAAGATGAGGCCGACAAACCTTTTAGGGGCAAAGGGAACCAAATATCTAGGAAGGGGAAGCTGCTGGGGAAGAGATACGCTAGGGGTGGAACTGGTGGTTGAGTCAAATGATAGATATCATGACCATATGCCCCATGGCAGTGAGCAGATAAATCACCCACGGCAGTGTGAAGAAGAGGATTTGCATTTCATGAGTGACTGAAAAGGCCTTGAGGAAGAATTTTCCCGCTATGGTATGGTTGGGAGGATCCATTTCAGAATCCGGTCAGTTGAAGGTGGGACAAGAGTAACTAATGTCATGTGTGGTGAAATTCGCCTTGCTGCCTTCATCAACTTTCCCTTCCCTTTTCCTAGTCCTACTTTTCTTTCTTGAGGTGGGAGACCAGAACTGCACACGGGATTCTCATTTTCTCTTTGTTTATATCCAATGCCATGAAATAAAGGTTGATTCATCCCGCCTGTCTTTAGACACAGGAAACAACTCTCCTGCCTCACTTGCTTGCAGAGGTAGGCCAGAGTGCTAGCTAAGAGCCAGTACTTGTGGCAAAAGCTCTGGAAATCAAGTTCCAGGTATGAAATTCAGGTTTCTCTTACAGTTAGAATTGTGGTGTGGGTAGGCACCAGGCTATCAGGCCTGTGCCTGTGTGCACACTCAGAGCACTCAAGTCATGTGCTCTAGGTGACCCTGCTTGAGCAGGGGGGTTGGACTAGATGATCTCCAGAGGTCCCTTCCAACCTCAGCGATTCTGTGATTCTGTGATTAACCCCTTGGGTGGCCCAGGAACTCCCCCATCTAGTAATCCACACAGGTGAGCTGATGGGCAGGTCTGAAACAAGGGATGGACTTGAAACTAGGAGATTGACTGAACTCCTACCACTTTCCAAATTAAGTGTTGGACTGACTGGTGCAGAACCTCTCCAAGTGGGTGTTTCAGACAGTTCTAGAGATTTCTAGAGGCAGATCCTGCTGTGCCTGGACCAATTCCTGTGCTTAAATGTGGTACCATCTCAGGTGGAGTATCTGGCTGTTTCAGAATCTCTGCAGCAGCTCCTGCTGCAGAACTGATTAAACTGTAAATACTTAAGGCCCATGAAAATCGACAGTACAAACTGCTCCTGCAAATGAAGAAGCGGCTATGTAGGACAGTCTTTTGTGCATTCTTAGGAGAGTTAGGAGATGCTTTGATATGCAATTTAAGGTAATCAGTAGCAATGGATCATGCATATGCTGGAGAGGTCACACAGGACCACAAGCCAGCTGGACTATAAAAATTCCCCAGAAGAACAGTTCGGGGAGTCTCATCTGAACCAGTGGAAGCCACTGTTGGAAGGACCCTGGCAAAGGAGACTGCCACCACCATCTGGACAGTAACCAACCATCCCGTTCAAGAGATCTGATGCCCCTTGTGAGTGTTACCTGTGACATGCCAATAGAGGGGCGTCTGTGATTCTTTCAGATTCGGGTTTATTTGCACTGAACTCCGAAAGATCATGATTTGTCAAGTATGAGAATTTATTAGAGATAAGAGGTTATAACAAAAAAAGCTAGAAATATAACAGAACTGAAAAAATATATACACATATTAGAACTCTACAGTTAAATCACGGATGCACGGTACAGCGACTGCTCTCGCCCTTTATTGGCCACCCTTCCGGCACGGTTTTGCCTGGATTCTCCTCACCACGCCATTGACATCCACTGGCCAGCTGATGGTTGGTCAGAGTCCACACCAACTTCTGTGGCTTACTCTTTTCTATAGCGAGTCAAAACAACGCCAGCCCACAGTTACACAAAGGCTGTATGGCCTCAGTCAATAACAGCATGCACATCAACAGGTAACCTAGTGCTCAGCCCACAGCACTGCTCAGTTGGCAACAGCAGCCATGAACAGGTCGTTCTGTGGGGAATGGTTCCACAGCACCTAGATGTTTATGGGGTGAGTCTGTGGTGTCGCTTCTCCTCTGTCTGGAATTGTCAGTCGTGGGGTCGTTAGATGGTTGCCCCCAGGCTGCAGCAACCCCACAGTGTGGTGGCTCCAGCCGTGATGCACCCGGGGTTCCTTAACTCCTGGGATCACCCCAGAGCAAACCCCTCTTCTGTGGGCTGCACCATCCAGAGTCCCACGCTTGCCTGTGTGGCGCCTGTCACTCCGCCCCTTGACACTGTCAGACACACGCATTTATTTCAGAAGTCAGCAAATTCCCCTTGGTGTGCAGTGGGCGGCTTTTGGGTAAGCACAGTGTACTGGGGAAATGCGCACTGCTATTAATAGACGCCAAAAGCAAAGCATGCCCATTTGCAGTAACACGTAAACAACTGTTAAAAATAACAGTCTTAATCCTAATAGCAACATGATTGGTCTGGCCTATTGACCCAAATTCAGTGAATCCGAGTGTTGTTGCAGTTCAATATGTTAACACAGAAATCTTATTTCCTTTAATTGCAAGCATTTCTTTCCTGCACCGAAAGATCAGTTTGTTCCCCAAGCTGGAATAGTTCCCTTTAGAGGAGCTTCAAATAGAGTTGGTCACCTTTTTTTTATTATTCTTTTTCCGTATTTCCCTGTCTTCTCTATAGGAAACAGACAACTTTAACTTCAGATCAACAGCTGTTACATTTATGCTTAATTTTACCATCTTTTTCTCTTTCTTTCCTTTCCTTTCATCAAGGGAAGGTGTTAGCCCCTTCCTTAGGATCATCAATTTTTACAGACACTAGAATACAGCTGTTGAGTTTCGTTATCAGCCTGGTATGTGTATCCTCTCATTCTTAGGTATGCTATCTTCCTCTGATGTTACTTCTCTCCTGGCTCCTAGATTCATTCTATTATTTAGATACTTTTAAAAAACACATTACTTAGCCTAACAATTCTACCACTCTTTCTGGCTGCTTCTTTTCAAGTTCTTGCTCTTCAGAGGGTCACTCTGTAGAACCCAAACAAAAAGAAAAGCCTACCAAGGCCATTAGGTTGTTATAGTTTGGTTTTAACTGTAACTGCTGAAGCTATTTCTTTTAAGGTTACTCGGTTACATCCATCTATTATTCACATTTGAACAGGGGTTTTTTTTTTTCATTGATTTTTCTTTATGCTCAGAAACTTTTACGACAGCTTGGGGCATTTTCCAGCCCCTGCTGGTTTCTGGTGTACTTAAAGATGCTGTTTTTTCGCATTCGAGGTCTTTTCTTGTTTCCTAACTCTGCCCCTGGGGCTCTTATCTGCAGAGCCCGATCTCCACCCTGAGTCCTCCTGTGCCTCAGTGCCAGGCAGAGCAGTTATACTGGCCAGGGGGGGCAGAGCGTTTCTCACGGTCTTGTGAGAAACAAGCTGCCCAAGCCCGGTCCTGCTTTCCACCCAAAGCCTCCCCTGCTTCGCTCCCTCTCCTCTTTCACTTCTCTCTTTCACGTCTGTTTTTCTTCCACATGGTGGACTCCGATTGGCTGACAGAGCCTTCAGTGAAATCCAGACCCGCCCCCCTCCTCCTGCCAGCCAATAGGTAGGTCGCAAATCAGCAGCTGCCTATGGGAATGAGCTAGGGGAGGAGTCACAATGTTGTAGTGTCCAGATGGAGTGTTGTAAAGGTGAGGTTACAAAGTGTCCATTTAATCGGGGAATGGGGGAACAGAAGAGAGAGCCACACAGCTCCTGGGGGTCCCGGGCGATGCTGGGGGCCGTGCTGCTCTTGGGGATCCCAGACCCGGCTGTGTTTCTGTACAAAAGTCTGGAAAAGTCTTGATGCAAGCCCCTAGAGAAGAGGGATTTTCCTGAGCACTCAGAGAAACCCATGCAGGACCCAGGGATGTTGAGGGAAACCCATCTCACCCACCCCCAAGCCCACTGCTCTCCCTGGAGACCTTCCTGGATCCTCAGGCTGGGAACAGGAGGGGGTCTGTGGGCACAGCCATGTCCCAGACTAGCCTCCTTCAGGCCTTCAGATTCACAAGATGTCACAGCTTCAAATGAGCTCTCTAAAGCAGCACTTCCCATGCCCCTGGTGTGGAGAGAAGACTTTGGGTAGACAAACAGGAGACACGGGAGAGAAAGGGCGAAAGGGCAAAGACACCAGGCTGCAGAGCTGGGGCTCCCAGCATCACAGAGGGGGTGCCACAGGCTCAAGAAGCAACCCAAAGAAGTAAAGGAGTCCTTCCTTTTGCAGTGACTTGGAAAGCCACATCTCTCACAGTATTCAAGGCAAATGGAGTCTCCCTTCTGCAAGATTTGCCCCAAAACTGTGCAGAGATTAGGAAGAGCAGGAAGGCTGGTCGTAGGGATGTTCTCAAACTTCAGCAGCTGCAGAGCTGGGAGCTGGTCATCTCACAAACTTGGGAGTGAGTCAAAATGCACGTCCTGAGGCATCGCACTGCCTCATAGGCTCTGCACCGGAGCCTGGACAGCAGCACTGCAGTGTGTGAGCATGTCCTGAGAAGCCCAGAGTCATAAAATGTGGGAGATCCAGGATGTTGGGGCTGTACAGACCCAGGAGAGCAAGGGTGCCTTTGGGGAGGAGGGCAGGGGGCTGAGGAGCGTACCCAGGGGAGAATTCTCGCACAGCCCCAAGGTGACACTGAAAAGCACAAGGACCAAATGAGGCCCAGGGATGAGAAATGGCTTCCTCAGGCTCAGCCAGAAGGAAAGATGGGCAAACTTCATGGGAAATGGGAAAACTTCCCCACATTTGCTACCTGGCCTCGCCCATGGCTTTGGAGCCTGGCAGGCTCCAGGGTCCTGGATAAGGGCCTCTGGATGATGTGTGTTAAGGCTATGTTTGCTCTTCTCTGGCATAGCATCTCTAGCTCAAGCACTGCCGACTGAGAAACCTTGCCGAGCACTTTTAAAAGCAGAGATCCTGCCTTGGTGCCTAAAGGAGGAAAGCTACGTCCTGTCCCACATTGTCCTGCATCCTGCTTCCACAAAAAGAGGGGCCCACAGCAGAAACCAGTTTTGAGGCTCACCAAAGCATTTCTCAGCCTGTGGCCATGCTTTGTGCTGGTTCATCCCACATGCCTTGGATCCTGTAAAAACGCCAACCCCCAAACCCCAGATTCCTGCACAGGTCTGCCCAGTGCAGTGACCTGTCAGTGCAGGGGCGCAGAAGTGATGTCTCCAGTGCCCCGTTTGAGATATTTCACAGTCTTTGGCACTGTCTGGAGATGTTCCTGAAGAATTTATCAGAAAATTATGGAAAATAACTGCAGTGAAGGGAAGTGATGGCTTTCCAGGATGTGAGGGGAAATCTCTCTGCTCTCTTCCTGCCTGTGCCATCTCCATGGCAGTGACCTACAGAGCCCCCAGATGACACGAGCTGAGGTCACAATGGGATGTGCCACATCACAGGGAGGTCTCCCCGGTGTCGTGGGTGGGGACCCTCACTTCCCTGTGAGGCCCAGGCACTCCTGGGCACTGCTCACACCCTCCCCACGGCTGCCTTTCGTAGTGGCTCCACGGCAAGGAGAGGGGACAGGAGGCAGTGGGACCACGTTGGGGGCCCTCACCAACAGACGGAGGAGCAGGGGCATGTTGGAAAGGAGTTTTGGGTAATGAGATGGGAAGAGCGTTCTGTTTCTCTGGCTGGAGAGGTGAAACGAGAGCAAGAGGGCAAGCGAGATGGAGGACTGCTGGATGGACACCATCAGCCAGGACCACAGCTCCTTGTCCCCTGCGCTCCTGCGGCTCTCCACCGAGGGTAAGGGCTTTGGGAGATCCTTCCCGAGGTGTCGCACAGAGACTGTTAACTGCCAAAACTGCTGTGGATCCCGGGCTGTGGGGGTGCCTGGACAGGGCTGGGGGCTGCTGCGAGAGCCCTGCCTGAGGGTCCCCTCTGGCTCGGGGGACAATGTGGCAGCCAGGACTCCTGGGTCCTGGGGATGGGGCTGTCCTGAGCCTCAAGGCTTCTGTGTGGCCAGCTCCATCGCCTCTTAGGGTGGGGGGGGGAGCATGGGAATCCATGACAGGTTTTCCTGGGAGTGGGTCCCCCCCTTGGGGTCTGGCTCTGGCAGGAAAGGGGTCCTGCATCCCAGAGGCTGAGGTGGCCTGCAGCTCCATGGGGCTCTCAAAAGCCTGCTGGAAATGTCCATATATGATAATAAAACCTTCACCTTTTAATAACCCCAAGTCCTCTGGGTGTTTGGGAAAATCTCTATTCCTTCCCCCTGGATCCTTCCAACTTGGCGCAGCATGTTTTGGGCTCACAGATGCCACCTTCAGATGGCCACAGCCCCTGTCCTCCTGCAAATTGGGCTCAAACCTCTGCACCCAAAAGAAAATACATTGGAGAGAGCAGATTGGAAACAGGCAGAGGTGCAATCCCCATTCAACAGGTCCTGGCTGACCCCAAGGTTTTTTTCTCTGAGCTGGGGTGGGCAGTGCTGGGGTGAGCCCAACACAGCCATCTCCCCCAGCACCCTCACGACCCCACACCACCGCTCCCTAGCCGAGCCCTGGGGCTGCCGTGGGCAGGGGGCCAGGGAAGGAGGGGCGAGAGGACACTGCCCTGCCCTGCCCTGCCCTGCCCTGGGGGCAGCAGGATGCTGCCTGTGGACTCCGGCGCCACGGCCAGCCCCAGGGCCCCCACACCGGCACCACGGATGCCACCAGCACAGGCCCCAGCGCTGCCCCCCCACACCCCGCACGGCCCCCAGGGCGCAGGGCAGCCAGCAGCCCCGCGGGGCCCTCGCCGCACAGCCCAGCCCCGCCGGGGCAGCGGCCGCGCCCCGGGGCCCCGCACTGCCCGCCCACACAGCACCGCGCTGCCCCCAGGCCCCGCCGCGCCCCGCGCTGCCGCCCACAACATGGCGCCCGACCGCGGGGGAGGGGGCGGAGCTGGCCGCCAGGGCAGGAGGGCCCAGCGTTGCCATGGCATCGCCCCAGTGCAGCCCTCCTATTGGCTGTCAGGAGGAGGAGGGCGGGCATCGATTTCACTGATGGCTCTGTCAGCCAATTGCAGTCCAACATGTGGGGAAAAAAAAGACGTCAAAGAAAGAGGTGGAAGAGGAGCGGGAGCAAAGCAGGCGAGAAGCGAGCGGGCGAGAGCGTTTGGTGGGGGCTGCGGGCGCGTTCAAATGGCGGCGGGTGCCCTCCCGCCGGGGCGGGGCAGCGGTGCAGGCGACAAGGCTGCTTTGCTGCAGGAGCTGCAGCAGGGGCTGGTGGGGCCGTGAGCAGGGGCCAGAGCGACGTGGGCCAGAGCGGGGAGCTGCCCTGCAGGCAGATGTGGCGGCCTGCCGCGAGCAGCTGGGCCGGGGCGGCTCGGTGGGGTTTGGGGGCAGGAAGCTTTGGCCCTGTGGTGGCTCTGGGATCCCTGTTAAAGCGTTTCCCTGAGCTGCTGCTGCCAGCGCAGCCCCAGGTGCTGCTTCGAGGTGCATTTGGGAGGTGCTGGGCAAAGTGTGAGCAGGCTGCTGGTGTCGCCGCGAGGTGCCCTTCCCAATGGTGTCTTTTGTTGTGAAAACTGCATTTTGGAGTGGCTCTGAGAGAGGCTGTGCCTGCATGTGATGCCGTGCCTTAGCCGTTGTTTTTGCTCCCTGCCTCTTGCTTTGCGCCGCGACCTGTGAGCCTGGCAGCAGGGTGAAGGGTGTTTGCAGAAGAGCTCTGTAAGTGTGAGCTGTTTTTCTTGTCAGGGCCCTGAAAGTTGATGAACGGCCAGTGCTTGCACTTGCCGTTGTTCTTTCCATGCTCCTAGGTCAGGGTGAAGAGTTGCTGAATTGTGTCTCTGCTGGTTTCACCAACTGAGATGCCCTGGCCTGAGTCCTTCCACGTGCCTCCAGTTGTCAGGGCCTAAAATAGGAGAATGCTTGTTGTCCTGGATGTGTAGAGGATTTTCTGGTTTTGTTCAGCATTGGGGAAGGAACCAGAGTTCTGAGTTGCGGGAAGGCTTCTCCCTGTGCCTGGGACATGAGGCCCTGCTGTCTTCAGTTTCATGATCGCTGCTCCCATGCAATCCTCCCGTTAGAAAATGTTGCCAAGAATTACTTGCAGGCTGTTCTGCAATTCTTAAATTTCATAGGTTAGGTGTTGATAATGCATAGCAGAAGCTAATCTTTTGGTGTAGTAACTGGTAGGCAATGGGTGTTTCAGAGCATTGTGAGTATTATGAGGCCATGATGTGAATCCGTGATGTGATGACACCTCTGTGTGAGCAGCTGACAGGTCAGGAGAAGACGCATGGCTTGGATGCTGGTGGTGAGGTCACTTCTGGGTTTGTTGCGTGTGCTCAGAGGAGGGATTGACCCCTGCAGAGCTCTACAGCAATACAGAAATGCAACTCATTAATCAAGCAGAAGTCGATATTCCACATCATCTGACACAAATTTTATTCCACTCCATCATCATGAGTTAGTACTGCTACATTTCAAATGTGGATGATGTTCTGTGGTGAACATGGACATGGAGTTGGCCTTTCCGCTTGTTGCTAAGTAGAAGCTTGCAGCGTCCTCGCAGTCAGCTAGGGAGTCCAGCTAGACTTTTGAGGCTGCTAAATGAATGTAGTGCTGGTGTGAGCAGTGGTGTGAATAATCTCTTATTGCCAGGGTGTGTGTGTGCTTTAGAAGTTGCCCCTGTCAAAAGAGCAGGGAGCTTGTGAGATTTTCCTGCAAGGTCTGCATGCTGTGTCTGTCTTTGAGGTGTCCAGCTGCTTTTATGACACATTTGGAACTGTAACACTTTAGGGGTCTCTGATTTTCTGTCCAGGTATGCAGTCATTGGAGAATGGGTGCAAAGGCTGTTGGAGGAGACGGAAGGAATGTCACCCCCCAAAAATGGTATGGGCCACATTTTGAAAGAGATTTCTTGTTCAGAGAAGTTGAGGCACAAGCGAGAGGGAAAAGCTGGCCTGATCAGCCCCTGTGAGAGCACTTCTTGTCTGCTTCCTGGTGGGAAGGTGGGAAGTGAGCAGGCCCCAGGCTGTGAGTGGCTGTTCAGAGGCAGAGCCTGTTGCAAGGCCTTGGAGGACTAGAAAGGAATGGAAGGTCTGGAGAGTTGGGCTTTGTGTGTTGTGGGGTGCTTGGGGTGCCCTGCATGCTGCCATGTGTGGTGCTGTGGGCTGTGTGTCGCTGATGCAGAGGCGTGTGTTGGTTGCCAACCCTCTGTGAGGTGTGGAGGTAACGGCGTGTTACAGTGCGAGATGCCCTGTGGTGGAGCTGGGTGGTGGCGCCAGTGTTTTGCTGCTCAGCGTGGGAGGAGGTGTCTGGAGAGAGCAGTGCTCTGCTCCCAAGGCCCAGCCTGCCATCACGGTGTCCTTCTGGGAGACGTGGGTGAGGACTGTTGGTGACCGTGTTGCCTCCTTGGAGCATCGTGGTGCGAGGCAGGGCTGCTCCCAGTTTGGTGGTTTGTGTCAGCTGAGGTTCAGGCTTGCAGTTTCGGAAGGGTTTGATGCTTCCGTGAGTCTTTGGGATTTTACTGACTGCTGGCGAGAGTTCTCTTCTCCCTCCTTAAAGGCTTTCTGCTGAATCTGGACCCTCATTGCATCTTCCCATCTCAGACGCTAATCCATTCCAGTCCCTCAGCGAGATGGGTAGTTAATGAAAGCAGTCAGAGGCATTTCTGCACGTTGTGCCTACGCAGAGCCTTGCAGAGAGGGGAGATGCCCCCTCACAAGAAGTCAGGCCTGTGAGGGCGATGGGTGGCTCTGAGACACCTGTCCTTGTTGAGCGGTGGAGGCAGCATCTGCAAAGCCTCTGGTGCCTTTGGCAAGAGTCTCATAATAGCATATTCCTTGAGGCTGCAATGGGGGAGCCATGTGGAGGTAGCAGGGCTCCAACGCCCTGCTGCAGGCAGGTGCCAGTAGAGGAGGTATCTTGGGGCCTTTTCCAGTGAAGTTTTGATTACCTCCAAGGATGGAGATCTGGGAACCTCTCTGGATCCGTGTGCCGCAGTTTGGCCACCGTCACGGAGAAAAAGGTTTCTTCTTAATGTCTCAGAAGCATTTCCCATTGTCCGATTTGTCCCTGTTGCCTCCCATGCTACTAGTGTGCACCTCCAAGAAAATCCGGCTCCGTCTTCTCTGTGCCCTCCATAAGGTAGCTGTGCACAGCATGAAGATGCCCCTTGGCCTTCTCTTGTCTAGGCTGAACAAAGCCAGCTCTCGCAGCCTCTCCTTTTATGCCCCACGCTGCAGCCCCTGACCATCTTGGTGTCCCTGTGCTGGACTCCCTGCAGTGTGTTAGCGCCTGTGCAGAACTGGAGAGCCCAAACAGGACCTGGTATACAGACATGGTGTCACCTGTGCCAAAAAGAGGGGTAGAACGTCTTGGTGGCCCTGCTGGCTGTGTTCTCACCAATAGAGCTCAGCACAGAGGGGAGACATTTGCCCCTGCCTGTTGCGACTCTGTAAGGCCAGCAGAACTGCCAGTAACACTCCGATTCTTTCTTTCTTTCTAGGTTGCTCCACTCATGGAGGTTCCCAGTGCAGTGCTAGAGCCGCTGAGGATGGAGGCAGGATGCCAGGCTGTGTCCCTGTACCTGTCAACATCTTGGCCAGCGTCGTGAGCCCTCTGTGAAAGCAGCTGCAAGTGACTGAGAAGAGGCTACGTGTGGATGCGAAGGCTTCCATAAATGCGCCTGTCTTCCCTGGGTGACTTGGGTTGTGGGTTCAGCTCCTGGTACCTCTGCTGTGCTGCAAATTCCGCCTCCCACAAGTGCTGTTATTGCCAGCCCGCTCAACAAATGCTACGGTGCCCCCTCCTTTTCCTAGGAGGTTGTGGTGCCATATAGGACGAGTCCAAGACCCTTATAATAGATGCCAGCATGTCCTGAGTGCCTTTTTGTGAGTGCCCCAAAGCGTCCATAGCTTGACCTGAGGAAGTCTCAGAGCTCTTGGGCTGCTGGCTCTGGGAGGGGTGAAGATGTGCCCAGGGCCAGGTTGCCCGTGGCACCCAGCCCTCAGTGCTCTGTGAAGCCAGCTGTGGAGCGCGGACTGGTGCTGCAGAGGCTGTGCAGCCAGGAGAGCTGTCATTTCAGCAGCCGTCCAGTGTGGGGCTGTCTCATTGCTTGGGCCTCATTTCAAAGGCTCTGCACCCTTTTTCCCTTCCCCGTCCAAGCTCCTTGTCCAAGTAACTAAAGGAAAGGAAGGGAAGTTCCTTTGGGCTCAGGAGGCCTTCCGGACTCTCAAGTGTTTCTGTGTTGTACCTGTAACTTTTGTATTACTACAGAAAATCCCCATGTCCCCATCCCTAGCAGGAGGTTCGTGAGGGGATGGTGGTGGAAAGCAGCAGCCTGCTGTGCCCAAAGAAAGCAGGATCCTTCCCTCTGAAAAGGGCAGCATCACCCAAGGAGGCAGCTCTGTGCCTGATCTTGTGCTGCTCATTTGCACATGCCTTGTGAGCCTAGAGTGCCTTGGCCACCTTGTGGTGTTACCGCAAGAGCTTGCCTGAGTGTCTGGATTGAGAAGCCAAGGGAAGGCAGCGAGCAGAGCAGTGGCTGTGGAGTGTGCAAGTGGCGAGTGTCCTGCATGCATCTGTTCTTGCTGGCACTTGGTTGTATCTAGCAGAAGAGGCAGCTGTGTGGGGCAGAGGCAGTGTGTTTGTAGAGTAGGTGGCAGAGCAGAGGTCTGGCGTCAGGCTGATGCCTGGTGCAGTGCCGAGTTGATCTGAGAGTGTCAGAAAGCCTTTGCAGTGCAGCTGCTCCCTCAGCTGATCTCTGTCCCTAGAAATGCACTAGAAATGGAAGTGGCATGCTGCTGCCATTGTGTAGGTGCTGCAGTGCGAAGGCTCCCAGCTCGGACTTGATGGTACTAAAGGAAAAGCAAGACCAATTGTTCCTTTTGTGATTTGTCGCCAGGGTGCCAGAGTGGAGCTGTCGCATGATCTGGAGAGAGTCTTGTCAGGAGATGAAAGCCTTTTGCAGAAGACTGTTCTGTCCGGAATGATCACAGCGTAATGAAGGGACGTGCGAGTGGCCCAGATGAGCTTCTCCTCTGTGAAGGTTTGCACTTTTGAGCTCCCTTGTGACTCAGTCAAAGATAGGGCAGCAGCAGGCAGGTCGATGCCATTTGTGCTTGTGAGGTGAGTCGTGCGTCTGAATCTGGTAGGCCAACAGCATGCCCATAGCTTTGGTGATGCTTGTGTCTCAGTGCCTCATAAACGGGGAGCAGACCCTTTGCTGCTGTTGGTGCTTTTGTGGTGAGTTGTGCATCAGTATGTGACTGGCGATCAGCATGGACATTGCTGCTGTTTGTGCTTGTTTAGGTCAATTGTGCCTCAGTTGCAAAGAGGCCAGGAGCAGCTATTTGGCTTCATGGCTGCCTGTGAGGTCACTTCAGCATGAGCACCTGAGAGTCCACCTCGATGCATATTGCTGCTGTTTGTGTTTGTGCAGTTATTTGGCCTCAGTACCTGCTAGGCCACCAGCAGCCACGTTGCTGCTACTTTGTATCTGTGAGGCCACTTCCGCTGAGTGCTTGATAGGCCAGTGCTAGGTCCAGGGCTGCTGTTTTTGGTTGAGAGGTCACTTGTTCCTCTACTGCCTCATAGGCCAGTGCTGATCCTGTGGGTGGAGTTTGTGGTTGTGAGGTCACTTGTGGCTCAGTGTTTGATAGGCCAGTGCTGGTGATGTGGCTGCAGTTTGTGTTTGTGATGCCACTTGTGGCTGAGTGCCTGATAGGCCAGTGCTGGTCACGTGTGTGCAGTTTGTGTTTGTGATGTCACTTGTGGCTCAGGGCCTGATAGGCCAGTGCTGGTCATGTGGGTGCAGTTTGTCTTTGTGATGTCACTTGTGGCTCAGTGCCTGATAGGCCAATGCTGGTGATGTGGCTGCAGTTTGTGGTTGTGAGGTCACTTGTGGCTCAGTGCCTGATAGGCCAGTGCTGGTGATGTGGCTGCAGTTTGTGTTTGTGATGTCACTTGTGGCTGAGTGCCTGATAAGCCAGTGCTGGTCATGTGGGTGGAGTTTGTGTTTGTGATGTCACTTGTGGCTGAGTGCCTGATAGGCCAGTGCTGGTGATGTGGCTGCAGTTTGTGGTTGTGATGTCACTTGTGGCTCAGTGCCTGATAGGCCAGTGCTCGTCACATGTCTGCAGTTTGTGGTTGTGATGTCACTTGTGGCTCAGTGCCTGATAGGCCAATGCTGGTGATGTGGCTGCAGTTTGTGGTTTTGATATCACTTGTGGCTCAGTGAGTGCTAGGCCAGTGCTGTTCATGTGGGTGGAGTTTGTGTTTGTGATGTCACTTATGGCTCAGTGCCTGATAGGCCAGTGCTGGTGATGTGGGTGCAGTTTGTGGTTGTGATGTCACTTGTGTCTCAGTGCCTGATAGGCCAGTGCTGGTCACATGGCTGCAGTTTGTGTTTGTGAGGTCACTTGTGGCTCAGTGCCTGACAGGCCAGTGCTTTTCACGTGGGTGCAGTTTGTGTTTGTGAGGTCACTTGTGGCTCAGTTCCTGATAGGCCAGTGCTGGTGATGTGGGTGGAGTTTGTGGTTGTGATGTCACTTGTGGCTGAGTGCCTGAGAGGCCATGCTGATCCTGTGTGTGCAGTTTTTCTTTGTGATGTCACTTGTGGCTCAGTGCCTGATAGGCCATTGCTGGTGATGTGGCTACAGTTTGTGTTTGTGATGTCACTTGTGGCTCAGTGCCTGATAGGCCAGTGCTGGTGATGTGGCTGCAGTTTGTGGTTGTGATGTCACTTGTGGCTCAGTGCCTGACAGGCCATGCTGGTCCTGTGGGTGCAGTTTTTGTTTGTGAGGTCACTTGTGGGTCAGTACCTGATAGGCCACTGCTTTTCCTGTGGGTGCAGTTTGTGTTTGTGAGTTCACTTGTGGCTCAGTGCCTGATAGGCCAGTGCTGGTGATGTGGCTGCAGTTTGTGGTTGTGATGTCACTTGTGGCTCAGTGCCTGACAGGCCATGCTGGTCCTGTGGGTGCAGTTTTTGTTTGTGAGGTCACTTGTGGGTCAGTACCTGATAGGCCACTGCTTTTCCTGTGGGTGCAGTTTGTGTTTGTGAGTTCACTTGTGGCTCAGTGCCTGCTAGGCCAGTGCTCGTCCTATGGGTGCAGTTTGTGGTTGTGAGGTCACTTGTGGCTCAGTGCCTGATAGGCCAGTGCTGGTCCTGCGGGTGCAGTTTGTGTTTGTGATGTCACTTGTGGCTCAGTGCCTGATAGGCCAGTGCTGGTCACGTGGTGTGGTGTATGAATGGCCCGTAGTCAGGACGGTTTGCGTCCTGAGACCTTTATTGTTTGTTTTTGAGCATATTTAAAAAGCTGCTTCTTTGGTTTCACAGACACACTTTGCTAAGCCAATCATCATGCAGATTGTTTCACAGGTAGCCAATCATTGCACTGATCACGCACGCAGCGGTCATGCCTTGTACCTTGCTACTTGTTTAGAAAAGCTGTCTTGCCCTTAACCTTGGTTCCCACTCACTTCTGCTAGTTTATCTGTACTTTCTCAGGATGTATCATTCCCAGCTGCACCAGTGTCCTTGGGTACATTTGTCTGAGGCTCCTGTTGCTTGCTACTTGCAACTTTCCGCCAGTTTAACCCTGTCATGACCCTCCACAGGTGCGTGCACCAAGTGCTATGGAAATAAATAGATGAGGTGCAGCCTGTGGTCCCCAATTCCGCTCACTGTTGCTATTCCAAATTACTCCATTAATCTCCAGGAATGCTGAGGGAAATAAGTAGAAAGATGTGTCACGAGTAATGTATCATCAGTGAGCTCCAGTTGCTGGTAAATAACTATTCCTTACCTGTCAAGTGTTTATCAGTAGGTACCGTCACAGTGCAGGTGCTCTCCAGCAGTAGTAACCGTACACGTTACAGCTTACAGTGCCAGCATAGCCCCACACTTGTAAACCTCAGGAATGCTTCAGGACAACCAAGGTAGAGATTTGAAGAAATTAAGCTTCTGAAAGGGTCTGATCTGGATAAGGTAAGAACGACAACAACAAATCCTAACACCCGCCTGACCCCCAGGAGGGGTGGGGAGATCTCATCCCTGAAAGCAGTTGATGTAGGAAAGAGCACAGGCAGGGTCATTTCTTGGTATTCTTGGCCAGAATACGAATGCACCATTAGGCCAAAAACTTAGATCTGAGCTTAGAGAAAAGCTTATTAGGACGTGAAGTAGGCAAGCACTACCCATAAAGACCTAGCTCTCTCCTAGCGATAGCAGCCACCAAAAACAACTCTTCGCTGAAAGGCGCAGGTGGGAGCAGGCTGCCATAGGTTTTTAAGTGTTGATCCACCAGTGAGCTCAGCACAGTAAGGGAAAAGAAAGGAAAACTTCCTAAGGAATCTTATGCTGGTAGGTGAGAATACCCTCTGCAGATTCAGAATTCAAATGGTTGAAGGGACACCTGCATCAGTTCACTTCAGGAAAAAAAGGAAGAGCGACGAGCACAGGCAGGACGCTCTCAGGAAAAGACTGGCAGCAGGAAGGCGAGCCACTCTTGCACGCGGCCACATTGCTCTGTCCCGGGTAAGGCTCTCTACTATTGATCGCGCTGCTTTAATAGGGCCTCACGCTGTTGAGCAGGTGGCTCTGGTTTCTAGAGCCTTAAACATTTGGCCCGTGAGCTGAGGAAGGCCAAGGCTGGGGTAATGACTGACCTGCGTGCACTTGGGCAGCTCCAGGAACCGCATGCAAGTCCTGGGACGTGCAGGAACAGGCACATCACAGCCACACTTTTGCTTGACCTTCAGGGGGACTTTTATATGAGGTAGGCTCACAGGTAAAGCATACATAAAACTTACCTGGTAATCAAACACGTATCTACCCTTCATTAGCCATGAATGATGATGGAGTCCATCTGCTACCACGTTCGAGTCTTCAGTCAGAAAACATGGCAGCATTATATGAAGTAGTCGAACAAAAATTTCTACTGATCCATTGCTTCCCACCACGGAGAGGCTGTCACTGCTCAGATACAGAGTCACTAGTGCCACCGAGCGCGCAGCGGCTGGGAGACACAGGTATGCTGTTCTCCCCACTCCAAGCTCCAGGCTACGGAGGGCAAGGCGGGTTTCCGCAAGGGATCGGCACCGCTGCGTGCCGAGACTGCTGGAGTGGCTTTCCTGCTCCAGGATATATGCATCTGCTATCCTCAGCCTGGATGGTAGAGGGAGCATTTGAAAGGGCTTCCTCTCAGCCATACTGTTGAGGGTGTCATATAGGGAAGTTTGAGTTGCTTGAGAAATAACAAGTTCATCGGCTGATGCCCAGATGACCATGCTGTCCAAAGCCAAATCTGCATTAACCAGGCGAAGCCAGCCTTACGCTGCATGTTTAACTCGCTGCAGGAGCAATGGGACATGCCGTGGTACCTGCTGCACGGAGGCCAGCCTGCATTACAGAGCGGGACACACGATGGTCCTGTGAACTCCTCACGGAAGACTAGGCCTAAGGTCTGGCGAAAGAGGCAGTTTGGTCAACTAAAATTGATTGTCTCGTTTCAGAAATACCTGCCTGCCAGCTGAACTGCTCCAGACAACTACACCGTTTTGCCCACATTACTCAGCCATTTTCTAACACTGGAATAGCTTCCTGATTAACGCTGGTGCTGATGCTCCGATTAGCGAGGAAGGATGGAGTGCACGAATAAAGAATGAGTTCCTTTCCTTGGCCTTTCCAGGTTTGGAGTTCTGCCATCCAGAGGTCAACACAGAGAGGTATTTTATTCCTCCACCTCTCACCCCTCTTGAAGAATACGCAATCCCTTTTTCCCTAGAACAGAGCGGCACCAAGTGTTCCCATTTTTTTCTTTTTTGGGGGGTTTGTTTATGATGACGGAAATGTCAGCAGGACAGCATACCTTCTTCAGCTCCTAACAAATCACAGAGCGCTCAACAGCCTGTGCAGGCCAAGCGTAACCGACAGCCTACAACAACGTGCACCAGGACGAGGGGGGGAAAAAAACGTGTTTGCCTGCGCACGGCAGGGGCAGCAATACCAACCTGAGTACTGCTGAAGCTAAAAAATTATTCAGTTTGCAGTGCTTGTGCATTCAATGCACATGTAGGCAAGCACTTTAAGGAGAAACTGAGCCTTAAAAATTTGGGGACAAGGACAGAGAGAGGCAGACAGAGCCAGAGAGGCAGACAGAGAGAACAGGGGCAGCATTGCATGACATGAAAACTTACGCCTAGATTTCACACACAGGATCAAATCTCAAATGGAGGATGGGACCTTACCGAGTGACTATTTCCTGCTGCTGACAGGTACCTTGGGATTTTCATTCCCTGGGAAATGTTTGTTCTATTCACGTTTGTCTTTGGGGGGGGGGGAGAAGGGGGAGGGATGGGAAAAGAAGACGTAATATTTCACTTCTCTTGCAGCTCTTCCCTCCCTGTAAGACCCAACGTTGTCTTCAGAACCGCTGCTTATGAAAGCAAAATGCTCAGTGGGGACCACAGCTGCATCTCAAAACACATCAGGAAAGAGAATAAGTAGGTGGTCGGTCCTGTCACAGGATCTTCTTCCTATGACCAGTAACTAGAAAAGACGGGACCTAGCAAATGACAAAAATGAAAAGGAACATGCTGGATAAAAACAAACACATGTAGGGGCTAATCTCCTGCCAATGAGATGAAGTGGAAAAGAAAACGTTCTGAATACAGTAGGACTTTGGTTTTGTTATGAGTTATTTGCTTCCGGCATTGGAACTGGCAAATTCAGGAGAGGCACCTTGAGCCAGCTTTCTGCAGCAGGAGAGAAGAGATGAATTCTCTACTCACTGACTTCTCAAAATAGGATTTACATGAGCTGTGACAAAGATACTTATAAGTATTTTACTATTAAAACAATTAATTTTGTAAGAAATTAAGACTATCAGAGAAGTGAGAAGTTTCTATGAATGGCTTTTATAGTGGATGGGGTAAAAATGAGGGGTTCAAAAGCACTGTGAAAAATAGAAATTTATCTTCATATTTACTATGACAAGAAATTCGGTAGGAAAGAATGAAGACATAAAGATGAGGATTTCTGTGATCCTCGGGGAGAATTAAGAAAGGGAAGAAAAACATGATTTCAGCTTTGCATTTGAAACAACTTAAAGCATATTTTTTTCAGACTCTTCATGAGGAGAAACATAATTACACTGGCTCCAGCTGAGTAGCAATAACACTGGAAAAAAAATCAAAAAGGCAAACCAAGGAGGTGAAGAAATTGTGTCAATGACAGTGATGGAGTTTCTTTGATTTGCTCAGAAAAACAAAAAAAAAAACAGGCTTGAACCTGTCCCACTTGTTTTCCCGCAGATTTTAAGTGCAATCACCTGAAATGTGCATGGTAAGTAAAAGCACCTGTCAATTCATGCTACATCCTCATTACAGGCAAGCTTAAGGCATTCTGAATTTTTCAGCCGTTGCATGTTCATTTAATCAGCGAAACAAAAACTAAATAAAAATATTATCAATAAAACCTTCATATTATATTCCACGCTGCTTGTGACTGCAGAATTAACGTTAGACACTTTCAGTATAAAATTAGACCTGCTGTACCTTTGTAGAGTGCTGAGCACACAATTCTCTCATTCGCACTGCTATAACATAATATAAATATCAAACAATGATTGAAAAGAGACAAAGGACAGAGTCAAAAAATGTGCAGCTAGTAATAAATTGTGTGCATTTTGAAGATGAGAAAAAAAACAATGACAAACATTTCCAGGAACATGAAACACTTTGGCAGCTGTAATGCATTAGCATAACCAAGTGGTTGACTTCAAATACAGGTTTTTCTCTAGTTTGAAAATGTTGTTGAATTCATGTCTGATAATACAGTTAGCAGGCTTCCTAATCAATTGAAACACCCTCTGATGCACCACCCTTCGTCTCCCCTTTGAAGCGTAACTATACATCTTTCACAGAGCTTCTAAGTAAGTTTTTAATTTGTGTAAAATGGGTAAGACAGAGCTATAATATATTACACCGCTTCTTTTAGGATGCTGTTAGAAGCAAGTTATTCAATGCTTATCAAAAGGTGATTTAATTAAATTATAATGAGCAGATATAGACACTTGATACTCACCTTAACAGGTTTTATTGACCTGGGAAGTAGAAAGTAATGTTCATCTAATAGGAAGTTGGTGTGTGTATGGTTACACATGTTCCAGGCATTTTCAGTTAGTATCTAGCAATCTTCCTATTTTAGCCTCACTTGCAAAACAGCAAGTTTGTTCTTTTAGAAAGAATATTCTGAAAGGGAAAAATTCTTCTAAACGGTTGCAACAAACGAGGGTATTTTTATTTGTGTATTCAGTCTGCCTGGCTAAGGTTATCTCAGATCTCAGTAACAGACTTTATAGGAAAAAGATTACTGCATGTGTAACTCTACTCAAGCAAACACCAGACAACGTTCCTCGTGTATGAAAATAATATACCTTTAATTTATTTACAAGGCTGACAAACTGGATGAAGCGGCTGTACTTCAGACGCACTGCAAGAGCTTTCCTTATGAACTATGTTGCTATTCATATGTCTGTATTTTCTTTCTATCAGTTATAAAACATACAACCAAAAAAGAATCGGGAAAGGACTGTGGAGTGAGATAAAAGGAATGTACACAGTTATTAGAAGTTAAGAGGAAAAAACAATGAGGATCTTTCTATACCCAGTTTTGAAAATGTCATTTTAAAAGGCGAAGATCATTTTTTCACTACTTAGTAATATGAAGGGGCTGATTTTTTTGACCTGTCAAGAGAGGGTGATTCAAAATATTGCAAAATGTTAACATCTACAGTAAAAGCCGGTATGTCTCAAATTTGCATGCTAGCTAGTAACATCTTTCAATTGTACAGAAGTTTAATACATACTGAGTTCTTTAGGGAGCTTTAACATCGTTTAGCCGTAAAACCCATTTGACATTAAGATAAGTAAACGTAAACTATAGAGAAAACCTTCACTTCACATTTGTTACCTTCTGGTCAGCGATTTGCAACACCAAATTAAGAGGCTGTTACTGTTTTCTATCATCATTTTATATCTCCCATAAAAGTGCATGTAAAAAAGTTCACAGAGCTGCTAGGTAGCATACAATTACAAAAAAAAGTCTGTGTTTCTGATACATTCAAGTTGCTAAATTTATGCACTAAAATGAAAGATAAGATGCAGACGTGGTATCAGTTCTTTATCTTTGGTAACATCTTTTCATTTGATTATAGCCATATTTGCTCTGATATCCATTTTGTGCATGGTCTGCTATTATTTAAGCCAACAGGAAGCGTTTAAATGGATTTAAACAGTATCAGCGTATTATTTAGTACATTCATGACTTTCTTCGTACATTCTTTGAGAATGTTGCTAGAATATGGGGAAAATGAGCAAATGCTACTATCTATTATAATCTACTCCTGCTTTAACATAACACACTTCTGCTAATTCTTGTCATTAGGAAAAAATGTTTTGCTTTTTTGGTTTTTTTAAAAGGAGGGATCAATATGATTCTAAGAACAATAAATTCTAAAAATCCGAAGTAAAAATATCAACTATTTTGTACTTTCTTACAAATGCTAAAATAGAAAGTTACACTGGAGCTGACTTAAAATTTGATACTATGAGCCATCTAAGTAAACAACAAAAAAAGGACCACAGAGAACATCAACAATTGCTCCAAGGCTTTCCAGAGACGGTGTTAAGCAATCACTGTCTTTACTGACCTAAAAGTGAAGGCCTGACTCTCTCTCACCATATACATCAGTATAAAAAGAAGAGGAAAACTAATTTTTAAGCAGCACTCTCCAGTGAATAAATCATACAGCAAAGTCACACTGGCTTCCTGGTGGTCTTGGTTATGCGCAAACATATTAAGGATGCAAACTTGATCACGTGAACCTAAGTTATGCTGTTATGCCTCCACATACCTATTAATTGCACTAAATCAATTTGGATAAAGGAAGGAGTTCACATATCCCTAGACCTGAAGAATCCAGAGAGTGCTGCATTTATGCAAAGAATGAGTTACATTACCATAGCTCGTAAGCGGGGACCCTGCAACACTTCATTTCATCACAAAAACAATCTTTGCGTGTACTTCTTACATAAATTAAATATTAATACTGGAAACCTTTGGAATAGTAATTTTGATAGAGAGCAAGGTCTAAATTTTTTTTAAGTTCTTGTTTCAAGTCTTTTGGTTTTTTTTGTTGTCTCTGCTATTTTACAAATAGAGTGACCAGCAGGCAATGGCACTACCTTCCACGGCTATAGGCTTGGGGGTGCTCTGCTAGCTTTGCCCAGACAAGCCATCCTTAATTGTGCCAGCAGTGACGCTGAACACAACAAAATAAAAATCACGGGGGCAGGATTAAGCTTGTGGTGTCAATGCAGAAAAACATTTACATTGTGTCTATTCTCAAGTCTCAGTTCATAACTATAATAGTTCATTTCTTATTTATAGAAATAAAACATGGGTAACAGTTAAAAACGGAAAGTATACCATTCTGACCCATTTTTGACACAGTATTATTATTTTCAGTATCTCAGTATCATCAAGAACAAAAATAGCGTATAGCTGCAATTACTGTAGAAGCAAAGACTGCTATGCCAATGAACATGGCACTTTCAAAAACCGTGAAACTTGTAAACTTAAATGAAGGTTAAACTTCAAACTTTCAATTAACTAACATGCCTGTTTTATAAGGGTATAATGAAAAACTGCCCCTGAAGAGCACAATGATGTATTTAAAAAAAAAAACTTTGTTATTAGAAAGTGATAAAAAAGGAAGATGCAGAAATGGGGAGTGGACTAATACAGTTTTAATACATGTATTTGCACCAGTGAAAGTCATGTTCTTAATGAGTCATGAATAGCTCTATCACTGATGACTTATGATCTTTACCCATGTACAAACGTAGTAAGCCACTTCCCACTGCTGCAGTGCCCATGTATATTCGACACACACACACACACACACACATTAACAAGCAACAATCTTAGTGCCTAACTGTCCTAGCTGCTGAGCGCCCTCAGCTCCCGACAGGCCCCTCAGGGAGGTCTAAAACAAAGTGTAATCCTGACAAATAATTTAGTGGTCAAAGTCTTAGGAATTTCAAGAGCCAGTCACTTTCTTGCTTTCTTTGCCGCCTTCAGTACATCACACTTTTTCCTGTTAGGACGCCGGCATCTTTCATCAATGCTCGGTATACATTCGTAATGCCACACTTCTTCCTTTTTCTCCACAGGGTAAACTGCTTCCATGGAATGACGGATCAGTCTCAGTCTGATGGGATCGAGCTGTTTTTTGTTACAAGCACCTGAGTGGTTATATTGCAGTCTGAGATTCTCTGGAGTAAAGAGTTCTGGAAAGAGTCTTACCAGAAGCCGGGCAGCGAAGTTTCCAACTGAAAGGCTCTGCTGTGCTATCTCTCTTACCTCCTTATCAGACAGCAAATACGGAGAAGGCACAGGGAAGTCTGGATTAGGAGCTTCTTCCTGCTCTTTATCCTCAATAAAATGAGAGGATTCTACCTGTTCAGTCTCATAAAAACTGGATGATTGCACATTCTGTTGACTATTTTCCATCTCCCTTTTGGCCCAAAATCTATGGAAAAAATCATTGACTTGAGGCAAACACTCCACATGCCACACAGCTGTGTTCTTCACAGAAGGATAACAAACTTCCACATAGTTACGGATAAACTACAGATGAAGAGAATCAAGTTTCCTTCTGTTGAGGAAGCCGCACGCACTGCAGTTTCTGTTGAATGAATCATCGTTGAAGAGCTCTGGGAAGAGCTGCACTAGCAACCGGCAGGCTAAGTCTCCACCTGATGTGCTTTGATCCATCATTTGTTTGAGCTCTGCAGAAGTCAGCCGGTACTCAGGAGGAGGCTTGAACTCTGCGACAGACTCTGCTGGACTGACTTGCTTCTTAATTCAGCTGACCTCCAGAGACAACAGGTCAACTTTGCTGTGAAGCTGGGTCACATTGGAATTGAGGGTGTTAAGCGTGTAAAACATTTTCGGTATCGAATATAGATTTGGATCGGAATCTGTGGTGGCAGTTGTCACAGCAATGGTTGCAGCAGAGTCTCTTGTGCGCTGATCGTTCAAAGTTTGAAGATGCGAGGGACGGCTGGGACTGATTTTTTCAAACAAATCGTAAGAAGCAAACTGCTCTGTTCCTGGTGGGTTCTTCTTCTCTGTAATTTTGTGTGAGATGCCATAGAGAGGTTTTTTATAAGATGGAGTGCTTATGTCACTGAAGGGTTCTTCTTCACAGAGCCGTGCTGTATTAGGATTCTTGTTCTCGTTTGGCTGCTCTGTATTTACCTGAGTGGGTGAGCCAGTGTCTCTGTTCTTCAGGTTTGAATGGGGGCCCTTTGAATGAATAAATACTGTATTAGCAAAACTGCCTTAAAAATATTAGCTATAAATGCGTGCCTCTTAAGCAGGTATCATTACATAAATATGCACTGCCAAATTTTCTCCAGAGGACTTAATTGTGTTACATATATCAAATTAATAAATGCATTAGAAAAAAAAATCAAAAATACAGTAAAGTATTATTTAGGGGTTTTTTTTGTTTTGTTTCATTTCATTGTTTTTTGTGTTGGTTCATGGCTTTCCCCATAGTATAGAAATGCAATTGTAATCCTAAACACTTTTACCCCACAGAGCTCTAAATACTCTCCCAAATTAAGTGTCATTATCCTCCACCTTGCATATGAGGATCTTGGGCTGCAGAGAACTTGGGTGGCAACAAGTCAGCAACAGAGCCAAGAACAGAATTCAGATTTTCTGACTCCTAATCCTGTGACCTTGCCACTGCCTCCACCAACTGCATTTAATGTTTCAACATTCTCTTTAGGTTAGCTTTTGAAAACACTGCCAAGGCTATCAGACACCAAAATTATGCTTATTCTCTTCTTTCTGATGTGAAAGGTTTATATAGCTATTTTTATCTTTACAACGTTGTACAACTCCTGAACAGGTTTCTGAGAATGAGTAAAATTAAAATATTATTCAATTCAAACAATAAAAACCTAAAAATGTAGTATCTTGATACTGTCTTTTTAAAAAGGGGAGTCTAAGATTTCTTTAATTCTGAAAGGCAAGGAAGTGTAGATTCACTGGATTTCTCATCTTCTAAATGGTTTCTGTAGAAAAACAGCACTAAGTTCTTAAGAAACTCATGTTCTCAATCATTTTCTAACTCTTCCTCATTGTTTGAAATCTGAAGCAAGCATTTTATCAACTTACAGTAAATATTTACAGTTTGGGATTTTTCTTTCTTTCTTTCTTTCTTTTTTTTTTTTTTTTTTGCAAACACATGGATATTGCAAATAATTCTTAGGAAGATACAGGTAGATACAACAAAATCAAAATCCAACATACAGAATTCAAACATGAGAGGTGAAACACTAGAATAGGGTAACTGAAAAGATTATGGACTCTCCTTCACTGGTTAGACAAATGTCTGGATTGTCACAGCTGGGATGTTGCACCAGTTCAGAAGTTGTAATACCTTCCATTCTTATCTGTTGAAATCTTCTGCATCCCTGCATTTTTATCTTTCAGTCAATATGTACGTTCATACCTGCCTCACTGACATCAAAATCCGTTCATAGATGGCAAAGTTACAGCCCTATTTCTCCCACTGAATAGCCAAGGACTGTGTGACATGAGAGGGGCTATAATCAGTCAAACTTAGTTAATCCAAACCACTACCTGTTCCTATGTTCTATGAAAAACAACAAAAAAACTTCCAAATGAGTAAATGAACCTATAAATGTGTTTCATAAATATGACAGCTCCCACATCATTTAAAGAAATAGCCAGACAAGTCATGTGTGCAGATTGGGTCAAGATTAGCTATACTTGCCTCTAACTCATTACTAATGTAAAACTAGTTAAGTGACTTGCATTTTGCCTGTAACAGCACTAAATTTAGCCTACAAGATGCGAACAGAAAAATCAGAGCTGTGTATAGAGAAGTCACCTCTTGTGCAAAGCGTCTTTTCTTCACACTGGGTAAGACATCTTGCTGGCTCCCTGAACCATCACAACCAAGCGACATCTGTTTCCGTTTGTTGGATTCCTGTAGGCAAGCAACTGCGCCATCCAGTGAGTGTTCCTCAGAAGATCTGGATGTTACCGAGAAGTCTAGAGCTTCATCTTCATTTTCTGTTTCTACTTTCACTATATCTTTTCTAGGAATTTCTACTGGAAAAAGAGAAGGTTTAGAATGATAAAGCACTCTCTCCAGAAAACCATGATACCCTTAAAACAATGTCTTTTGTGCTTTGTTTCTTTTTATGAAAATGTATTTTGAACAACATAACTCTTTTTTATCACTTATATAATAAGTGCATGTTAAGGCCACCCCAAAGTCAATTTTTTATTATGCAAGGAACCATACAAACATCTAGTAAATGCCATTTTCTTCCCCGAAGAAGAGCTGAAAGTATAAATAAATAAAGTTACGGTAGGAAGAAGGGTTTTTTGGAGTGGGAGGAAGGAAATAGAGGAGAAAATACCGTGAACAAAAAAAAATAGTAGGATGTTTTAGATAGCTTTTCAAAAATCATTAATACAATTTTCCTTGATGCAGCTGCATTCTTCATCAGGTTATGAAAGTTTTCATTCAATATATATTTTTGCCTGATTATAAATTACACAAAGTGTAACATTTTACCTTCATCATCATCAGTGATTTCAGCTGAGTTCATCTTCTATCTCACTAAAGAACAAAACAAAAACAAAGCGGTATCAGCACCTTCTGGAATCAGGACGTATATTTTTATAAGTATTTTTAATCTACAGCCACTGGTCATTAACAGCCCACCGGTGATTTCCAGTCTGAACTTTTGTACTAGCCAGCTATTTTAATGACTTTCTCGGCCATCTATAGACCTATCAAGCATGTAAACTATACTGCGAACAATGTAAGATAGCCAGGAACTTGTTTAAAACTGTACGTCTTTTTCTGATAAGGAGAAAAAATAAAAGTCATTTAACCTTCTCTAGAATAATAAACTACCTTGGCAAGATATAGATGGAAGTTGTCTGCATTAAATTCTCCACCCTGTACTAAGTGCCTACTTCTTATTACAGTCAAATGCTTTTATATTATCATTGTGGGACATAATCTAAAGTCATCACAGAAGCAGAACTCACTGTAAAGTGCAATATACGTGCTGGAATAAATTTTCAGTTAAAAACCCTGTCTTTTGATATGGATTGCATTAATTCAAAACAGAGGAATCTGTAGATTTGCATTAACACTCATTTTTTTCTTACTGGCAGCCAATAGCCTCTAAACAACAGAAACGTGCTTTTTGTAAGGAAAAAAACAAATATTTGTTTTATTAGAGCATGATTTTAGCCTTACCTCTCCTATAAAAGACCGAGTTGTATTTCTGTTTCCCTGAAAACTGATTTTGCAAATTACTTGAGATAAACATCTGTGGACATGTTCATAAAAAGATACTTTAAATCTGTTGGGGATCTACAAAGCAAACACCCCGATCGGATCTCACTGGCCATCATGAGTACACAGCTGCAAACTGACGCTTACAATTGGTAAACTGTCACATGCTGATTATGTTCATCTACACCCAGCATTATGTTTACTTGGCCCCAGAATATTTTACATTTTCCACAGTCACATTCCTTTTTCAAATAGCTTTCGTTCAACTCTTCGTGCCTATCCTTTAGCCAAGGTCTGAAATTTGTCAATGTTACTAAAAAAGACGGGCCTGGTTCTGTCCGGAGCTAGAGAATAAGGCAACTAATCTATCAAAACTGTACTTACAGTGTCCGCGTGGGAATTGTGATGAAATAAGAGAGAGAGAATCTGTACTGGAAAAAATAAAAAATTTAGTCTTAGTCTTCCTTTCTAATACTGTTGTATAGAAATTTATTTAAAATAATCTCAAAATATTGTTAAAAAACCCTGCAAACACTTGAATACTGAGTAGCTGTGACTTTTTCTTTCAGATTCAGGGTAAGATTTTGTATTACAGCACCACGACAGGTAGCACATACATCCAGACAAAACAAAACATGGATGGAGTTATAAAAGCTGCTCATACTGGACCATTTGAGGAGCCAAAATAGCCTCTGACACGCTCATCTTCAGTATAGCCCCAATACATAGCCTTGTAAACAGCATCCTTAAGAGAACTGCCTTCACCATTTTGCCACCAGAAAATCTCCTTCAGGTGGACGTAGAGCCACTATAAACCCCTTAGATATCCCACATAATTCCTTCCTTCAGGATCTGCATTTATGAATTGATCTACATATAAATTATGGCAGCTTAACAGTTCTAAAAATCACTTCACTTAAACTTGTGCAAACTCTGTAAAGACATACCAATGTGAAACCTAACTGGCCCACACCAACCTGTAAACCACCCGATAAGTACTGACGAAGGTCAATACCCAGTGTTACTAACTCAATACTATTTATGAACTTCGGTTAAGCCATTACAGTTCTTTACAAAAAATCCCAAGAAGATAGTGTATTTCCTACTGCGTCATCAGAAAGCTATGTTAAACTTTAAGAAAAGTATGTAACACTAAATGTCATATTTTGCCCTGATATCCCATATACACTGATAGTCAGTTTTTGGATCTTAGACTTTACTACACCGTGTTAGGCTTAGCTCTAAGGGATGTGGCACAAAATGCGGACGTGCACAAGACACACAACCCTTTCGCGCCTGAGGTGCAAGTAAGCAAATCAGCTGATCCTACTACAGAATATTTTCAAATGGAAATCAAAATGTTTAGGTTTTCAAGCCAATTCCTATACTGCAGAATTGGAGCAAACCACTAGAAGTTGGTAAACTAGTAATCACAGAGCCAGAAGGGAAGAAAATAAGAGGGAGCAGGGGACAACACAAAATATCTAAGTGGGGATATACAACAGAATTTTTTTTTTTTCCCTCCTTTTCACTACTCAGCGCTACTACTGCTACTCAGATTGGAAGAATGCTTTAGGAGAATTCCTCTAAGGTAAGACAAGCAAGCTGGAAGGAAAAGATAAAGGAAGATCTGAATAATCATTCCTTAATAAAAACTGGAGAAAAGTGAAAACTGAAGCTCAGCACATATCTTGGTTAACAGCTAACTTTCTAAAAGATGCAACATCAGGAAAACCAAAGCTATCCCAGACTCAGGTCAAATAAGATGCAATTAAAACATTTTGTTTCACACCTTTGAAACAAAGAGTTATTATTTTGGAATTATGTTTTTGATTTGAAAACTGCCAGCATGCAATTAAAAGCAAATGGTCCAATGAGCATCAGAACTAATGAAGCTTCGAAATACCGGATTTTATATTTGGTGCCAAATAAAAACACAATACAAAGACGAGAGGTCTTGCTGATGATACATAATAAAAAGAATCTTGTGATCAAGGCAATTCTCTGCACCCGCAATCATTCTTTAAGAAAGTCCGACTGATCATTTTCAAGTTACAACTATTTATATACATATATACCTACTTATAGATGACTATTATATATAAGTATACATATATTTATATACTTGTAAAAGTACAAAAGTGCATACATACCACATATAGAATACAATTCCATTTTCACAACAGAAGCGTATTATAATTACAAATTAAAACGAATCATTATCTTAACTAATATACTGTAACATGATAAAAATACTGTTACCAGTTTTATAGAAGGGTTTGTTATTCAGTAATTTAAATGCTTGCACAAGATGGTATTGTTCAGTTCGTTAACGCATGGATAAGTGTGTAGCTGCTGTTTCTTGAATGCAGATTATCTACTAAAAACTTTAATATTAATATGTTCATGTAGGCTGGAAGAAATGTCTCTAATTCTTCATTATCAACTGTAAGAACCTGCTATTAAAAATACGTGCTTTTAGACATTACGCATTATGAGATGTTTATTCCTTTTATACCTTCATGGTGGTACATTGCTTCCTATATAAAACTCACAGGCCTCAGTGAAAAGTATTCTACTTGATTTTTTTGTGTGTCTGATGAGGTGAACTGTTCCCTACATTTTGGCCAAAAGATAAGATACGTGTGTTTGCTAGTAACATTAAATATTCCTTAGAGTACGGGGAAAAAAAGTTCAATCTCCTCACTTTCAGCACGCAGTGAAAGACACACAGCAATTTCTTTGAAGTAAAGGTAACCTAGTAAAGCTAAGTAAATGATGAGAACACCAAAAAAGCTGCTATTCTAAGGAGATAATATTGGCTAAATTCCACAAGCTCTGTGTATCGAACTGCTGTTATTTTACTTCATACTTAAGAATAACATGAAAAAGTTGCTCCTTCTCTTACACGTGCCCTCCCGTAACACAACGTTAGCAGAACAAAATGACAATATTATTACACTAGATAATTAAAGCATAGTCCGCCCTCAGCCAGCCGTAATTATTGTCTGTTTATTAATCTTTAGCAGAGGACGACGACTAATTAATCTAGCAGATAGGACACTCACCGGACAGTAGAGTGTCCGCGGTTCTGCTCCTCGTCTACAGGTCCCCGCCATACATCACGTGAAATGCGCCGGGCCAAGCACCGAGTGCCCGATCCTTCCGCCTCCCCAGCTGTAACTGACTCCCTCCAGCCTTCTGAATTCCCACGTCTTTGCATCACAGCAGCCAGGTTCCGAGGGGGAGCCCAAGGGCAGCCGTGGGCAGGCGGGAGCAGTGCCGGCGGGCGGGGGCACCTCTAGCCGGGAAACTTTGTCCCGCGCGATGTTTTAGAAGAAGGACCCCCCACACACATAAAGGCACTGAAATAATGAGCGCAAATGCCCGTTCTCAAGAGGATCCCACCAGCCCTTTCAGGCCCGGAAGGAGAGCGGACCATAGGCACACCCCTGTTTTCAGCCTGTCCAGCAGCTGCCCGTTGCTCAGGGAACACGATGCTTTCCAGGGTGTCTGGCTCTGCTGCTGGATGGCAGAAGGGAACCTGGAGAGCCAAGAAGTCTGGGTTGTCCGTTGGGAGCCAACTAACTTAGATCTTTTCCTTCCTAGCTTCAGTGCCAGATTCGGCAACTTCAGAATTACACTTATCCTTACGATATATGAGATTCCCCCCATTTGTAAACAAACACTGCAACTCAAATTCAATTCAACAGAACTACTACATATATACTACTCCAAAACAGAGCCTTAAAATGCATTTATTAGAGCCAATGTTTGCTTTCTGCTCAGTTCAATGGGATAGTGACTTGACTTTAATTATTGTAGAAGATCTCCTCAAAAAAACCCCAAAACAACGCAAGTAATTTTTCTGGACTTCCTGGTATTGTTATTAACATCCTTATTTTCTATTTAAGTATCCTTTTATTGTTGAAAACCTCATCACCATACTCATTACGATCATACTCACAATCTTTAGAATAAGCAAATAACTAGAAAGGGTCACTGTCAGTGTACTGCACTTCTGCCTGAAACATCTTCACCGACTAATGCTACAAAGTAACACCTAAACCTATTATAACACACAGAAATAATAATAATTAAAAAATCTGTATTATTTGTTTTGTACACCTCACCGCTTTGTATATATTCAGTCAGATATCCTTACAAATTGTGATTTTTTTTTTTCCCCTAGAGAAACATTTTTTAAAAGGGTTGTGAAGTTACTTGAACTTGAGAGGTTGAGGTAGCAGGTTAAGGAAGTTAAGTCTGGTACCTGAAACCACCTTAATTAAAAAAGAAGAGAAAATAATATTTGATTTCCAATTGACTATGCATCTTAAGAAACTCCGAAATAAGAATGTTGCTTCAGTTGTCTGAACAAAGAGAAAAATGCAAGAAGACAGCACAAAGAATAGCACAAAAAGCATGTTTTCTATTCTATCAATCAACTTTAATACAGCAGGGTGCTGCTAGCGACCCAGCAATGGAGTTTTTGAATAAAATTTATTCTTGATATTCAGTATTGATATTCAAAATACTAAATAACTTAGAAAACATTACAACCAAGTAACAGCTATAAACACATGTATAACACAAGTTTTTAAAGTATGAAAAAATTTTTTTAAAAGAACCAGTAGATGTTGTTGGAAGCATTACCCCTATGGACAGAAAAATCCCTATACTTAACATAGTTCGAAAACCTCCTTTGCTGCAATAAAACCTTGTTTTCCTTCAGTAAAGTAGAAGATGCATTCTACAATAATGAACTCCGGCTGAATGGAGAAAAACTATGGAAGAAAAGTAGAACTGTAAGACTTTTTGAAATTTTAATACTTCTAATACAGTGCAAGAAAATAGCCAAGGCGTGACCTCTTCTCACTCCTTTTACTTGGGTCAGAAGAGCTAGCCCCTAAATCGCTCTTCAAAGGTGACTAGCATTGCTAAGAGCACATCCAGCTCTGTGTGTGAGTGACAGTAGTTCCCCAGGTAAGACGCTATCCCTAAGAGAGGAGACATGCGGTATTAGAGAGTAAAAACTAAGGGTGAAAGTGGAGAGAAGGCAGATGGCAGCAAGGACACAACTTTATTAGTTGCTGAAGGAAATTATAGTTGCAGTTGATGGAGCAGAAATCGTTAAATCTACGAAAGATACTGGTGGAGCAGGCACACGATTAAAGAAAAAGAATGTTTCGTGATAGAAAGGGAAACTGGGCTTGCTCAGGAAAGGTTATTGGATCTGTAATAGAGCAGGAAAGGAAGCGTTTGGAAGACGAGTCAGAGGGTAGGAGACGCAGCTGCTCTTGCTGCTTCTCAGCAAACTTCCCAGAAGGGCGACAAACGCAGTCCTACACACCCTCCGTGCGAGGGTGATCCCGTTCCTGCGGTCAGAGGGCAGCAGGAAGAGGAGCTTTAATTCCTGATCACTTCAAGCTGGGGCTAGTTTCTGAGAGGTATAGTGCTGTCTTTTGTGAACTTTGAAAGGAGCATAAATAGTTGACCGGTACTCTGTTCTTTAAAATACTTTAAACTGTTTTTAAGCAAGGAGGGAGAATTTTGAATTTTGCTGTTTTATGTCTGTGCTGATACAAAAGAGGTTGGTAGGAAACGTCAGTCAGTACTATCTATCATAACTAAAAATTACTACATTACACCTTTTTCCCAGAGCTAGGTATTGGTTCTTAGAGAGGAAGGGTAAAGACCTTGGCAGGGAGGGTCATGATGAGACATTTTATTGCTTAGTGCCTGGGCTTTCTTAGAAAATCATAGCTGGAGGATCCATAACAGGACTAGTAGAGCCTTCCTTCCTCCTCTCCTGTGAGATAAGAATAATAAATGGAAAGAAAGGAACAAAATTAAAATTGCATGAAAACTGTGGGAATTTGCTTTCCCCAGAAAATATTTATGATCGTTCATCTTCTCTCTCTGTTTCCAGGTGAAAATTGGTGACATGCTGGATCTTATAGCAGATGAAGACAAAGAAACAGGAACTGCTGCAGTTATGCGTGTTGTCTTAAAAATATATATCTAACAAGACTGAAAGTGAAGAATACCAAGTAATTTTGAGGCATTGGAAAAACTTAAAAGCGCCCAAACAGGATGTACTTAAGTAACAGGAGTTTGCATGTGGCAGCATGAGACGTTTTGTAGAAAACCATATCATTTGTTGTTAAATATGAATTTTGGTTAAACAGAATTGCAGTACCCTTTTTAAGGGCTTGTGCTAGAATGTAATTTCCCTCTGCTGTGTGCATCAATATTCCTGTGCTAAGTCTGTCGCTTTTTGCTGTTAGTTCTGTTCCATGGAATTGCAGGAGACAAAACCCAACTTTTACATTTCCGGGCAGTTTCTCCATACAGAAGTTATATATAATGAATGAATAAAGACTAATTTGATCACGGTTTAATTGCTGTCTGATTTTGTTAATTAACATTAAAGTTGGCATCATAACAAGTAGGATAAATTTCCTAGCTTTATCTCTAGACTCATAAAATACTTATGTAAAATTCTGATTATGTAAAACTACTTTTTCTTTTAATTATTGATTTGATCTTGGTTAACAATACCAACTGTGTGTCTATCTACACTGCTGCTGTAACAAAAATACAAAAAGATACTGGTTGCAGCTGTGCATTTCTAAGTGGGAAACAGTGACAGAGAATGAAGGCAGAGATACTCTCTCCTGTCATAGAGCGGGCACATCAGTGAGGAGAAGTGTGCAGTATGGCTTTTTTTTACTGTTACTGAACAAAATCGAATCTCAGTTTCTGTCATATACTCATTTCAGTGTGGCGTTTAAGAGAATATTTAATACTTGTGCTCGGTGTCTATAGAGATCTGAGCAAAGGTCAGGCAATACTGCCATAAAAAGCTCATGTCTGTATTACTACAAGAACAGGCATCTCGGGATTAATCACCCACACTTGTAGTATTGAACATATGCTTCTGCCAACACAAAAAACTTTTGGGGATGAATTGTGGTTCTACAGCATTTTTATTCTGCTCATGTGTATTTAAACAGCCGCACAGAGATGTGTGCATGGAGGAAAGCTGGCCAGTCGGAGCAGGTAGCGACTGTGCATCCAGTCCGTGGGCTGTTCCCTACCTGGCCTGAAGAGCCCGGAGGGAAGAAGACAGCCCGGAAGAGGCAGCAGCAGCATGCTCCAGACCACTTGTTCCTGCACGTTCCTCAAATCTAAGTGAGCAGGGAACTAGGCAAGAAATTACTGCTCATAAAGTGAACCTGACGCTCTGGTGAAGTGCTGAACTGTCAGGTGCATATAAAAGCTCTGGTCATATAATGACTGGGCTTTCACTGCAGAAATGTCCCTGACAGGAGAGGAAGCAATGGTACGCACTTAGCGAAGAGTTAATGGGAACCATTGGTTTAAACTACCAATAGCTACACTATGGCTGTCTTCAGCCAAGCTACACCTGCCGCTGCCCATTGCCTCCAAAGTGCTGCTGCTGACTGCGTTATTTAAAATGCTGAGGAGGGAAGGCAGGATTGAATATAGCATATTGAATTATATTGAATATAGCATATTGAAACATAGCATATTGAATTCTTCTCAGAGTCTCAAGCTAGGAGAAACAATTTTAGCACTGCAGCTTTGGGTTTTCCTTTTTTTTAAAAAAAACTCTTGATCAATATAGCTCTTGTTTGTGCTGCTTCTGCAAACGCATCTAAGGGGAAAATCATTCCGGAGGAGAGGACTTGCACAGAACTTAAACATGGTTATTATGGGTTTGTTTTATAGTAGCAGCTCAGGGCCCCATTATACCTAACTCTGTACAATGCCCTTGTCTTCTGATGCAACAGGCTTCCAGTGCAACAGGCAAAGGATTTCAGTGGTGCCTGTGTAAGACATTTTATTGTTGTCTGTGTGGACAGGAATTTCATCTACATGGTTTTTTGCTAACTTTCACTGTTACCTTTTGTTCAAGATATTTATTACACTTACCAGAACAAAAGTGCAGACGTTAAAAATTCAAACAGAGTGACCAGAAGGTTTTATGATCTCATGTACAATGATATTGCAACAGAAAAAATTAAAAAAAAAAAAAAAAAGGTAAAAGGATCATCATGCCTCCATTATACAGAAACGGGTATTAAAGGCACTGTTCAGTTGCTGGAATAAAAGGGTTGAGTAGTTTCAAATCTCTGCACTGTAACACCCAATAACCCTCAGATGTGTGAGGCCAGAAGGCAGAACAGAGCCAGTGCGTTTTGTGTTGTCCATTATCTTTCTATATTTCAACCCTCTAAGCTCTCCTATTGTCATCTCTAAATGAAATAGCTTCCATTTCAAGGCTTTGAACAACTTCACCTCAGCTCACATCCGTGTTAGAAAATTAACTCCTCTGCTTCTCTAACTGGCAGTCTTATTTTTCTTTTCCCCCTATTTTTTAAAGTGGAAGTACCACCTGCTTTTTCCTCAAGACCCACCCACAACTCTGATGTCTGCACTTTTTGCAGAACAGACTATCTTTGAAAACCTAAACGAGATGTAAATAGTTAGATGTAAAAGGACTCTAGTCTCATCCCGCCCCCATACTGCTAAAGGCTACTGTATTATGTTTACCCCCATATTTTGTGAGAAACAGAGCTACCATTACAGTGCAGAGATGTTGCAGATGTCGTACCCTGGAACGGATTTCAGCATCCCTTTCCAAGTATATGAAGGATAAGAAGGTGATCAGGAGTAGTCAGCATGGCTTCACCAAGGGGAAATCATGCCTAACCAATCTGATAGCCTTCTCTGGTGGAATGACTGGCTGGGTAGATGAGGGGAGAGCAGTGGATGTTGTCTGCCTTGACTTCAGCAAGACTTTTGACACTGCCTCCCATAACATCCTCATAGGCAAGCTCAGGGAGGAGTGGCCAATAAACCAGAAGGCTGTGCTGCCATTCAGAAGGACCTGGACAGGCTGGAGAGGTGGGCGGAGAGGAACCTCAGAAGTTCAAAGAAGGGAAGCGCAGGGTCTTGCAGCAGCAGCGTGGCATTGCTGCAGCTCCTGGCTGACAAGGTAATCTCCTTGCAGGATACACCAGGAGCTGCAAAATATTGATCTGTAATTTAAAACTAAGACTAATGTTTGTTATTGGACACACGTGCTAAGGTCTGTAATTAGATTATGTCTATTTTCAGATGATCATTTCAGCTGTTTGTCCTATTTTGCAAAACAGTATACAGTTTCTAATGCTACTTGCCGCCTTTGTTATTTTAGCATATAATTACACTGTCTATAAACACTGCAAAACAGATGCCTACAACAACTGTCTTCGCCTTCCAAGCCTTGACTTTAAGGTTGAAATGATATGTTTAATCCCTAACCTCCTTCCATTTTCTAGCTGCTTTCTCTCACTGAAAGAATTTGCACAGCACGAGATCTTCAGCCTTATGCATAGAAACATCCATTATGATTTGGAAGGGTTTTCCTAACATCATTTAAATTGCTCGCCTAGTCAAGTTTAGATTAAAACTATAATATACAAGTAGACACTGGGAAAAAGGTTCAGGGAGAAAAATGAGCCAGACCATTCCTGCCATGTAAACAGAGAGGAATTCTCAAAAGTTCACAAGATCCTGAAATTACAGGAGAGAGTCTTGCAAAGCATCAGATATTATAGCACTTATTAAAAAAACAAACAAAACAAACAAAAAAAATCATGAAGTGATATACTGAGGACATTTAGAATATGAAACTGATTTCTGATTCAGCAGTATAAGAGATGGGAATAAATTAAAAGAGGGTGGTCGATCATCTTTTGCAGGAAAGATGAGATGGTGATGGAGTTGCATAACGAGATAGAGATTGAGTAATATGATTATAGGTATAATCCAGGTTAGGAACAGAACTCTTCTTCCTGCTCTGACACTGTGGGGCATCATTTTTCTTTGGAGCCTTTAATATTTTCAGAAGAGAAATGAACATTCAGAAATAAACTTCCAGCACTGAAATCCAACCATCATGCAAATTCTGCAAATCAAAAGCTGAGCTGGTAGCATGTGCAGTCTGAAGTCACACACCCCTTTCAATTCTAACACTGAGTTCTCACATTGCTATTAGAACTTTACATATAATAATTGCCTACTTATACACATCGGTCATTTTTGCCTCCCGTCACTCTGCATATGTTGTACTTTGAGAACCAACACACCGTAAGCTCAGACTTCTGGATATTGTGAATGAAATACCTGTAAATTAAGGCATTTTACCTCCATGCAAGACCTCACAAGTGCTTTGGGTGGTAAGCTCCATTATTTCTAGCTACTTTGCTACAAAAGCCACCTTCATGATTTCTTGCCAACTTCAGAAGTATACTAATAATGCAGAAACCTTACAAGGTATGGGATTGTCTTTGTATAAAAAGTTGAATTGATAGCAACATTGGTACCTTCCTGCAAACCAAAACCTTGAGCGTAGCAGAATGCTGGAACATGCAATCCAGGAAAACTTGATTTCCAAATGCTAAATGGTGCTGGGATTCCTTTGAAGGTGTCTTTCAAACTGCTGTCAGAGAAAAAAAGATGAAATCTTACTTTTAGAATATATTACATTTCCAGAATTGGGCTGAAAGGCGAGACAGGCACTGATTGCATTAGCAATTCTGTGTGATGGCAGCAGAGTCTTTCCAGGTCCAGCCTCTCCTTAAAAGCAAATGAGCCACTCTCTTCACACGTTGTTGCTCCTTACCCCCATGCTGACAAGAACACTGTGAAATATTTGTGCTGATAAATTTTAGGTGGATTTTGTATTTCATTTTTGTCTCCCTTTACAACCTCTAAATGTGAACATTTCCGTAAACATCTTTACCAAGGTACACATAATTTCTAAGGGAAAGACCACCATTTTTGAAAAGAGGCATACTTTTACGCAAATATCTTTTGATGTGGAAATAGCCATTTAGAGTGACATTTTTGCTTAAAAGGCAATTTCAGCAGCAGGAAGTCATACAAAATTGGGAAAATGGACATTTAGAGTCTGAGAAAATGGAAGAGTGGCACATACCACACTGATCTACAATAAGCTATGTACCTCTGGCCCTAGCAAAAGGTGACTACCATACTAGAAGATCATTGTTGTTCAGAGAGTTTTGGTTAAAACAAACAAGAAACAAACCCTTAGAAACCTTTTTCACTAGCTGAGGATCACAATCACAGCTGAATTGGCAAAACATAATATTAAACAGTATTTTCTAGGCTGTAATTCCTTCATGTGCAAGAAAGAATACATTTTAAAAAAAAGAAAAAATCTCAGGAGAATGTTCTTGTTGCTTTGGCTAGTCCCTCTGAAGGACCTCAAATCCTCTTTGCGGAGAGTGGCAGAGCTCGTCCCACAAACCACACAGAGAAGGTAAGGATCACGGCAGGAACACGTATGGTCCTGACAAACCAACCAGCTACAGCTCCTGTAGCATGAAATATCTGTATGTGCACATCAACATTTCCTTCAGAGCAATAACATCACGATCAGGCAATGCTTGCCGTCAAGGAGCTTGCTCCTCCAGACATCCCTCTGCTCCAGGTTTGCTGCCAGAGGCTCCTCGGGGAATTTTCCAGGAGCATCCAGCAAAGCAGGTTGCTCCAGCACCCACCGAACAAAGGTACGAGCCCATGCCATTTTCTTCAGCCAGAGTTTCTCATCATCCCGTGCAGCCATTTCACCAGCACTGCACGCCCACGTATCCCTAATGACATCCAGGGCGGCTCAGCTCAGGAAGCCACCGTAAAACTTTATTGCACGAGTGGGAGCGAGAGCAAATTCAAAGCACCCATTAACATTACCCTCTCCAGCAAACACACACTTCCAAATCCCCTAGTTGGTTCACAGCCAGTCCTGGGTGTCTGCTTTATTAGATGATGGGGAACTCATTTTCTGATAAAACAGAACTTGCCAGTTGTTTTTAAAAAGGGTAAGCGCAACAGCTTCATTAGAGCATCTGGCATTTTGATGCTACTTCTCATAGCTCACCTAGGCTGTCACATCCTCCCTCTGATAGGAAAAGGAACAGCAGCCATTTTATTTATTTATTCTGAGAGGCAGCATTTTTCTGTAATCAAGTATTACATTTTAAGAAGCTGATTTTCTGAAGCATGAAATGGGTATATAAATACAATTCCATGACCTGTAACATCCAATTTCAAAATCTTTTATCGAGCAGCAGCTATCTAACAGGAAACTAAAGATTCTCATTTCTTGGAAAGTTAACTGCAAATTATTCAAAAGCATTAATCATGCAAAGTGAATTTTGGAACCTTACATTTATTTCAGATGTTTTGGTTTACTTAAAAATCCAAAATGCATTTTTTTTTCCAAAGCCAGGGCATGCATATCAAATCACTTTTTCACCCCTTTTCTTCATGTATCATACACAAACGTAACGACAGATCAAAGACACAGCTGATAGCCTGCACCCGCAGAGCACGCAGCCTGGCATTCCCGGCATCAAGCAAGAACAAGACAGACTCTGTGGCATTGCATGTCCCAAACCTTTGCTGAACTGCATCAGACCTTCCAGAAAACCATGGTCTATTTGAGGTGAATTCCTGCCTCTGCTGACACCATTGACAGAACTCCTGCTGGGTTCGGGGAGGCCGGGATCGTGCCAAGGGTGAGAGGCGCTGAGGCATGAGAGATGGATTTCAGTCTGTGCAGAGCCTGTGTGGGGACTTGGACGAAGCTCCAGATCCTAGCTGGCCTGGACTTCTAACATCCAGAGCTCTCTTTCCTACAGTTAGCTTACTGCTTCTGTCCTAGATGGAATATATCTTTGTTTTATATTTTTCCCCAAAACTGCACATCTTTTTTCTCCAGCTAAATGGTGCATTGCTTTTTCTCCAGCTTGAATCTCAAAAAAGTCTCCTTTTCTATGAGCAGACTGACTACCTGGGCCTTTACTGCTGGTGATTATTACTTGGATTACAGTGGCATGTAGCAGTCCCAGACGGCAATAAGGATCTCAGTGAACCGGGTTACTTGCATCCTTAAATACAGGAGATAAAGCACTTGTTTCTGCATATTCTTCCTCACAAGCAGAGATGCACATTTGCTAACCCAAATCTTGGCAACAGTTTCAGGTTTTAATGTTTCTCTTCACTGAACAGAACCATTGAAATTACTTTAACAACTAGTGGCATTTTCCAGCCCAGCTCTGCAGGGAAATCATTACTCTCCCATCCTGCCATGAGGCATCCTCCCCAAACCTAGCCATGAGGCAAGGGATGCGCCCAAGTGAGGGTCAACCATTTGATTATGAGCAAAACTTCCCGTGAAGACAGGTGGTGGAGCATATTCCTCAGAAATATCTTTTTTACTTGATGACATCCAGCTCCCTGCCCCTGAGAGGAAGGATTCAGCCTTCTCACCGCCATCCTGGCCCTGGAAGAGGGGAGGGAAGAGAAGAACCCAGCAGGTTGCCTTCCGCTTTGGTTTCCAGAGCCTTTCTGCTGGTAGCACAGCTTTTACCTCTGTACGCTCAACTATTTGTGCAGTTGCAGGATGAACTGGACTGCAAGACAGATCTGGATTATACTAATCACTTTTCTTGGGTTTAAGCTGATCTCAGGTTGGTAGTTCCCCAATCTTGTTTATCTGCTGATACTACTGCTACTACCGGGTACTGCAAGAGAGGGAACAACAGGGAGGGGAGGTGGTCTTCATCTCCTCAAATCAGTTTTGTTGCCTGAAGAAGCGTCTGCAAAACTACATCCTGTAGCCTCTTATGTAGCTTAATTGGCAAATGAGAGTTACAGAATACTGACCTAAGCATAGAAAGATAAAAACAGATCCACAAGGTATTGAGACGGGATTTGCTTTGTCACTCCTCAACAACACAGCGCTTTGCACGAGGTCACATTTAAAAGGGAAAGGGTCATATTTTCTTCCTTTGGTTCTCCAGCATCTGTCCATTTTTATAATTCAAGCCAAAATTAGCAAGGGAAATTTCTGGAAAGGTTAAGCTGGAGTTTAGTGTATTGTGGTCCTATTAAGAACTCAATGGCAATAATCCCACTGATTTCGATAGGCTCCAAATTTCACCCAGTTGATTGCTTTATACAAAGCCGAAAAAGTTTGGGCAGCTACCTGTGTGACTGCATTGGGCACCAGTGTGGTAAACACCCAGCCAGGTGCAAATGACTTCATGACGAATGCTCTTTGCCCCCATGATAAAGCATCCAGTCCAAGTTCAACAAAATGTGTTGTAGAAATGCATTCTTCAAAAATACCAGTGAGGATGCATGTATGACAGCCACGTTTCCAGAACACATGAAAAATCATCAAGCACCAGATGTTCTGCAACTCTGAGTATATTCCTTTTGGGTGAGCAAAACCAGAAGACCTATTATAAGCATTCTTCGTGAGGCCTGCAGTAATGGGAGAAAATGCTAATTCGGCAGCTCATATTTCTGAAACGACTTGTCTTTTCCTCCCTGCTGCTTTAGTGTTGGATTTATGCAGTTCCCAGGAGAACAGGACTGTGCCTAGGAAAGACTGAATCATAACAGGAGACGCTTCCTTTGCATGACAATTTGAAGAACTTTCTTCCTTTCATAAACTCTCTGTGAAGAAAAAGCCTCCACATACGAAGGAATATTTTCATTGATTTTTCTGTAGGAGATACTGGGAAAACAGACACATAAAATCTCTTCTGCTTTGAAAAAGCAGGGAAAGAAATGCGTTTGTGCTCAGTTAAAATAAGTTAATATAGTAATCCCATATCCACATGGCAAGCTTTCTCCACAGAGCTCCTCTCTCTTGCTACCATGGAATAGGAATTGCTAGAATTAGATGCATGGGGTATATACAATCATTTTCTAATATTTTGGGTATTTTAGCCTATGATACTAGCACCCTAGCGCATAGTGGGGAACTAGAATGTTAGCTTACACATTTACACAGTTTACACATCTAGTTTGCATTCAAGTAAATAGCTCATCAAGTCAGGAATCGTCATCAGCGCCACTTTGCACGAGAAGAAACCCTGGTAGTGAGGAGTCACGTCCCTGGTCTGAGCTCAGACAGGAGGGTGGTGGCACAAGTGGGAACATCACTCTGTCCTCCGACCCCTGGTGCAAAGCCTTCATCTCCTAGGTTAGAGTATGGACCACTTCCCTTGCTTCCCTTGCCAATCCAAAACTGTGTTCCAGAAAAGGAAATTACCATCTTTCATACGCAAAGATTTCAAGCATAACTATAGAAAAAGTGAAAGTGTTTGAATCAAGTTTTTATCACTATCATAAAATGCCTTGTACTGGAAGGATTACACAGAAAAGGAGCTTCACATCTGCCCGCACTGCTGCTATAACAGGAAAAGGAAGGTTTTGTAGGAACCAGGCAGACCGATCAAACCTTTCCCTGAGAAAAATGTGATCTATGTCATGCTACTTTCTTTCTGTGCTAGCTTTCTTTCCAGCACTACCAGTCATCTTATCACACTGATGAGAGGAGGAGAGAAGAACATCAGGGACTGATTTCCAGACTGAAGTGGTGGTCCAGGAGAGACCCCAAGAGAGCCTGCGGAGGCTGCCTGATGGCATCCTTCTTCCAAGGGCTCTGCAGGACGAAAGCTGAAGCCTGCTTGGAACCACTGCAGCACAAAATGAGCAGGCAAAATATTTTTGACAGGTAGCCAAACCAATCAGTAGTTGCAAGAAATTCAAAACCATGTTGGTGCAAAGTGGTTTTTTTGTTTGTTTGTTTTTAAATAACAACTGATGCCAAAACACAGAGGTCCAAGACTCTTTGGCAACTGAACTTCATTATAGTGAAACATTGTCCATTTTGATGGATGCTATATTTTATAGAGGACAGAAACTACAAGCTTTGGTAATTTGTATTTGCTGCTTGTGTGTGATGCACCTTAACCTTAAAAGTCTGAATAGCAACTGGGGATTTCAGAAGTGCTTTTCCCTCAACCAGCTCTACTTATACTCAGTCAAAGGCAAAAATTCCCGCAAAGATCCTACCTCTTATTCTGCAGCACTAATAAAACCACCTTAGCTAAGCAAAAAGCACAGTCACCGGACTGTTTAAAATTCAAGCCACAGCTTAGTCAAAAAGCTGTTGATGGAGAAAAATTTTAGTGCAAGCTAATGAGGCATAAGGAGACACTGTCCTCCTCAACCCTATTCACACACTCTCTATTAAAAACTTACACTTTGAAGAAGTGGAAGACAGAGTAGCCTGGGACAGACTTTCTGTGATCACACCAGCTTGTAGAAAAGGCATATAGGTTTTATTTAAAACTAGGTTTTCAAAAAGGCTGAAAAATAATAATAATAAAAAAAAACCCCAAACACTCCCATCATTTAAGCATGTGCAAATCAAGAGTAAGCCCTGCTGTTTCTTCATGCTCGCATTAATGTCGTACAGAATAGAATTTGATATGCAACTTATTATTGTTAAACAGGGAAACTAGAGAGCTTTAGAGGGGCCCTTCCATCACACGCAGTGCGGTACGCATTGCGGCAGCACAGAGGGCCACCACAACAAGGGGCAGGCTGCTCCAGAAACCCACAGCCTTTCGGCAGAGCCCTTTCTCTGCTGAAAGATGCCATTTTGACAAAATCCAGGTGTCTGTACAGAAGGCACAGACATCTGTTGATGGAAAGCAGGTATGGGATCCTTCCTGCTTGCTGCCAGCTCTTCCTGGGAATGCCCAGGGTCACTGCAAAGAAAGGAGCCTGTGCAGGGGCAGTTGCCCCAGGACACCACTAGCTCTGTGATTCCCGCAGAAGGAGATTGCAAACTTACAGGCCTCAGGCTGCAAGAAGCCCTTTCACTGATTTCAGAGCCCTTTTCCACCGATTTTCATAAACAAAAAAATTCCTCTTGCCCACCTGGGATAGCTAGAAGAACAGGTATCTGAAGGAAGACAACACTAGCCAGACAAATGCAAGAGGACCACTGATTACACAGATTCATAGATGATCAGGTCAAAAGAACTATTAAAATAACTGCATGACATGCCATAGAGTTGTAACATTTCACTATACATCCAAACTGTAGATTGAGAGCAGAGCAGTCTTAATGAGCTAGTCCAGGCATAGGAGAAACTTACCTTGGTGGCATCTCAGCCTGGGTAAACAGCTGCAGCACCTGCACCCCCACAGTAATTTGCTTTGAATTAACTTAGGAATCTACATCACCTGCTACCAGCCTACCCTAAAGAAACCACCTGCAGTTGCAAGCATTAGTTTACTGGGGATGAGGAAGGTCTGGAAAGTCTGTTATCCCTTCTTCTGCACTTATGCTGAAGGCAGGTGTGCTCCCAGCCCCCTGATTGTGAAGGGACTTTGCAGGCCTTGAGAGCCCCTTCCACTCAAATTGAGGCTGCATCTACCAAATTGAATTCATAATTCTGGGTTGAACAAAATTTGGAGATAATGTCATCTGTGTGAGGGAGTCCTTTATGCACTTGAATGGGGCTGTTTATCTGATAAAATTAAACCAGACAATAAAAAATATATCTTGTTCAGTGTTTGCCTGAATGCCTGTAAGAAAAAGAGGAAAGGGGGAAAAAAAGGGAAGGGAGCTCTTTTCTCCCAGGGTACACAAAGTAAAATTCAGGAAAAACTAATGAATGGGAAATTAAAGCATTTTACAGTCAGATTACAGGATTTTATTGCCTGGCCAGAGACAATAATGATCTTAGGTAACACAGGGAGGGATCCTGCCAAAAGTATAATGAATCTAAGCCAAGACCCAGAATTTACAGGGCTGTCAGGATTATTGTTCTGCCTCAAATTTGCCAGTTATCTTAAAATAATACATTAGCTTTCTTCTGCATCACTACTAAGGCCTGATGCTGTTTTTTTCTTTCACTGATTTCAATAGCATTGAACTACTGCTTTACACCAATGTAAATGAAACTAGACTGAGGACCAAAGAATCTCATGGTACGAAATGTGTTTTTACATGATAATAGTTGCTGAGAGAAAGATCTCTAATACCTGCTCAGGAAGTTTTTTTGTTTGGTTGTTTGGTTTTTTTTTAATACTCAACCACAGTGCATGTTAAAATGTTGGAAATTTTTGGATTCATGTACAGGGAAGCAGGTTTTAATGTTGCGGAATTTCTCTACCCTTTCACATGGACTGTGATTCTCTCCTTTGGCCTAGAAGCACATAGTTGGGTTATTGAAAAGAGAAACATGAAGGCTATATTGCCCAAAATGCAGGGCGTTACCACCATTTCTGCACATCCTCTGTCTGATACCGATCTTGGATCAAGTATTCTTCTGTGGTCTAATCCTGATTTAAAAGAATCAGAAGGAATCAGAATTTATCCAAAAACACAAGCCTCATTTAAATGAAATTCAGGAGCTTCTCTATTTTTGAAGGAAAGTATACTCGACTGGTCTGTATTTTTCAGTTTGGAGATATATTTGTCAATAAAGAGAGTGGGTTTTTTTAAATTGTTTTATTCTTGAAGAATTTTTCTTCTCCAGTGTTTAAATACTTCTGAATGTCAACCCTGAATATTATATTAGACTGTTTATTAACAGGCATTTATCTTTAAGAGAAACGCGCATTGAAAACAACTCAAAGAACCTTTCATAGGTCTGAAACAGAAAGTGATGAATTAGGTAAGAATGGAAGAACGAACTGCCTCTGAGCACCTACGAAAGTGCATAATAGTGTCCGGCTGCCTGTAGACCATTAATAATAAGGAAGAAGAGAGGGGCTGTTTCGTACGCAGGAATGTAGCTCAGAAAGAATGAGTTGAAATAAGGGAGGGAGAACTGAGGCTGAATACCCTAAAAGTGCCAACCCTACCTTGGCAGAGGGAAGGACTGAACGAGCTGATGGGTCTGAGCCACATCTATCCACAATTACCCTGTAGCTTTAGATAAAGAGGGGGCCAATTATTTTGCCTAGTTGAGGTGAAGCTTTGCTTTGCTTTGAAGCAATACGCACAATATTATGAACATCTGAGGAAATGCAAAGTTGTTCAGACTAAACTATTTCGCTTTGGTTTAAATATAGACTAAACCGTTTGGCTAAACTACGTTAGCTGCAATTAACACGGTATGGTAGAGCCTACCAGTATAAGTTATTACTTCATTTAGACAGAGAAGTCAACATGTCGGTTTTTATTAAAATAATAGCAACAAAACCAGTAACGGCTTCCTGGTGGCATTCGTTTAACCCTGTCACCAGTGCTCTGTAGCCAGGGCGTTTCAGAATGTGTCCGCTTTTGCGCTCTTTGATCTGCAGCTATTGAAGAAGTCCAATTTTTTTTTACCAATCTGTTTCTTTTTCCCTTTTATTCCTTGATAATCAAGTGATCAAATGACTAACCGCCAGCCAAGACACAAGCAGATGAGAAGGGATGCATCGTACTGAAATAGGGAAGCCGGACTGGTAAACAGAGGCTTTCGACAACCGGGACTGGCCCAGAGGAGTGCCGGGGAGAAAATATTAACTAAGAACACACAAGCGCTCATTCTTTGCTTCTGTCCATCGTGGCAAATCCTCATCCCCAGCTTCACGTGCAAGTGGCACGCGAAGACGTTCCCGAGCGTTGTGCCTGTACAGGGGAAACTAAATGGCACAAATAAGTAACTTCCACGTGGCCCTCACTGAGTTGTTCCAGTAAGCGGATGGGCAACGGGACTGGGGTTTCGAGGCAGCAATTGCGGGCTGCTGGTGTGAGCAAGGATCGTGCACATGGAGGTAATGCATCTCCCCTGATGTGCAGCAGGAGGGGGATCGGGGCCCTTCGCTGCCAAAAGGCAGAATAAAGAGCACTAGACGCGTCTAGTTTGCTGTACCCGCTAGTCCTCCTTCCCCCCCAGCACCCAGGCTGGAGAAGCAACTCACATTTCCCTTTCAAATTTGGGCTGATTTCCCTGCGCAGGGCTCAAACGCTGCGGTGCTCCTTCGTGACAGCTTGTGGAAGTCAATACCCTCCCACGACGGCGCTGACCTTCCTGGCATTCGGTGATTTGATTAGCTGACTATTCACGTTCTGCTCTTTCACAACCTTGATATCCCTCTTTGGAACAAAACGGGGAGAGGCAGGAAAATGCAGCATGGGCAGCTAGTTAAAAGGCACAGAGAAAAGGTCGGGAGAGCTGCGCCGCTGAGTTTCAGGTGCCCCCTTGTAACACCTGCGCGCTCCACATGCAGCGGCTCCACGCACCCATTAAACAGCTCTTACAGCCAAGACTTTTTTTCTCTTCCAAGAAGTGGCCAGCACAGTAATCACTGGTTTATTGCAGTTTAATCATTGTAGGGTTCAGCCTCCTTGAGATCAATGCATATATCCAAATGCATTTTAGATTTCTCATATATTGCATTTGTATATGGGTAGAATTTGGGTCCAGTCTTGCCATTTACTTGGACTGAAGCACATTGTACTATATACAGACATTATTATTAATATTATATACATTATTATATATTATTATATACAGACAGCCCAATATGGCAAATGTCTCCTTGCCTATAAAGTATCATTAATATATTCTCTAGTAATATATTGGCATGGCAGTACACACAAGTTACATGTCATTTATTATAAGAATTCGGGATAAGAGTCTAAACAGAAAGTGTTAAAATAATCATGCAGTAGCCATCTTGAGAAGGCTGTTGGGAAAATTGTCATTAAAGGAATCTCCCAAGAGGCAGCTTTATCTCATTGAAGTTCATTTGGTCTCTGTTAACCCTACCTAATTTCAGATATCTAGTGCTATGCTTTATTTCAGAGCACAGTCACCCATGTACAGTAAGCGGGGAGAGCTGATGATTCCAGAGTGACTCAAATCTTAGGTGGCCTGAACTTAAACGTGCCTCCTGCTGACAATTTTCAGTGTACAAAGATGGCCACAGTCCTATATCCTGGTCCTCAGCAAGGTGCTGGAAGGTAGGTGTGGTGGAGCTGGACCTTGACATTGCAGAAAGGTTTCACAGATGAATAGTTTTTTTAAGCCAGAACTACAGTTCTTGGCTCCATGGCAAAAACCTGGAAAACCAGATAGGAATCTGGGAGCCCTGGTGCACTTAGTGCCATTGCAACTGGGAGGAGGAAGTTGCTTCCAAGCCAGTGGGCAGGGATGCCTTGAAGTAACAGGCAGCAAATTACCTCCCAGCAGTCAGGTGAGCTGGTTGAAAAGCAGACATTTCCCACAGGCTCCTGCCTGTGAATTAGTGGAAGTTCCATCAAAACTGATATATTTTCTACAAAATATTTTCATTTCAATGAATCAGTATTTGTCAATGAAATCTGGCCAAGCAACTGTAGTCTGTATTCCATCCCCACAAGCCTCTGGAAAAGGATTACATTCAAAGGTCAGATCCACCTACTTTGCAAGTCTTCTAGATTAATGAAAAATTGAGAGTCAGACCAGCATCTACCCCGAGCCAAGCTAAAAGCTGACAGCTGAGCACATCTCTCAGATCTGGAATCTCACTTCATGGATGGACTGCCTGAAGAGATCAGATGGAAGAAAAATCAATGCAACATGATGTGACAGGGCAGCCCCTGTAACTAATGTTTATCTGCTATATGCCCATCAAACGTTATATTAGTCTCCAAAATTTTAGTCAACATCAACAAGAATTTTACCTGCTTGTGTGCAAGGAATATAGACCTTGCTGTAGTTATGCACTGTAGGCAGGAACATAAGGGGATTTAGGCTCCCAAATTTAGCATAAAGCATTGGCTGCTGAGTTCCCAAATGTCACAAGAATCTGAGGCTATAACTTTCATCAGTTGGACTTAACTCCTATTATCTCACTCTAATCAGCTGGATAAAAGCTCAGCTTTTGCTAAACCCTTGCTTGTTCTTTCGCCAAACTTTCAGCACTTGTCATCCAGCCAGAGGCCTATCCTGCCTCTCCTCTTTTCAATATGAGCAGGTTCTAGTAACTTCTAAAGAAAATTTCAATCTGTAGGTGGATTAGTGACTGTGAATGGCAACTTCAGTTTAATAAAGTTGGTGACATTTTTAAAGGAATGGCATTTTGTTAATTATTAAGAATCCTTGCCCATTTTTCTTAGAATCAGGTTAAGTGATATACTTCTTGACAAAAGTAATTGTATTATTATAATAAAAAGCCCAAAGCAGAATAGGTACTTCATAGCTCTCTGGCAAATGGTGTGTGCGTATGTGTGTGTGTGTGTGTGTGTGTGTGCAGAAGATTAGTTCCTGTGCTAGATTTTTCTCTTGGTACTATATGGTGAAATGCAAATTCCATAGATCTTCCCTCCACCCACAATTAGTAGATTCTGTCCCCACCATTCCTGATTGCGTGATGGAGGTCTGTGAAAATGATATGGTTGCTTCTTTAAGGGAACTCACTGTCCTCAAAGTGTTCAGAGGTCTGCGAAATGCAATGCAAAGAGTATGATAGGACATGTTTGTACCTGTTAAACAGTCTAAGAGATTGCCTAGGGAGAAGGTAGATTATCCATCATTAGAGGCTTTAAGAAGAGATCAAATATTAGTCAGGAACCACACAGGTGTAGTTAATCTGCCTAAGGTTAGTAGAACTGATGAAATGACCTCTCAAAGCCTCTTCCAATCCTATTTTTCTGTGTATGCGTATGTGTATGTGTGTTTGTAAAGATCAGGGCAAATCTGCCTTGAATTCTCCTTCCCATCAAAACCCCACACTGCAAATAGGGTCTGCAGCAACCTGCACATCTCTTTCACACGAGCTTCATACAAATCCTTTCCTGAAGACTCCCAGGGTAGCCATAGGTGGACACATTGCTTAATGAAGAGTCATGTTAGGAACTTAGAACCAAACTTCTGTGTGCAAACACGAAAGTGAATCCAGACTGTGGTGCTGCTGCACAACTTCTGAGAAGCTGTCGTTCTAGCCTACAAGCTAAAACAGCAGCCGGTTATCCAGGGAATGGTCCATTTCTGTAGGCCTCACATTCTTTACAGAAGACCTGCCCAGAGGCAAGCAGACGTCTCAGAGACGCTCAGAAGTCTCCTCTAATGCGCTTCTCTGCAGAGCTTATTGCTTCCATTAGCATAAACAAAAAAATGGCATGCTAGAGTGGGCAGAACGAAGAAAAATGGCAAAGAGGGATTTCCATTTCTAAAATATTCATAGCACTCAAAAGCATGCTATAAACGCAATAAAAATGCACCTTTGCATCCTCATCTCAGAGATTACCACTAAATGTTAGATGTGGGACAACAACTAATGGTGACAAATGTCAAGGAGAATATGGTAATGTGAGGGTTACAACAACTGTGATGTGAGCATTTAGCTAGCTGAGTGTGGAAAATTGGTGTTTGAAACTCTAATTTCTGTTGCTGTCACAAAGCTTTATAGCGTGTTTGCGGCAGTGAGACTTGCATTTACTCAGGGTGCCAGTTCCAGCAGCATCTAATGGCTCTGCTCTGGAGTACCACGGAGGAGATGAGGCGAAGATGACTCTCCTATACCCAGAGGGAGACAGACGACTGTAGCTTCACTCTGCCTGACATCTCAGCTGGCTGGATGAAGGCCAGTTCTTGTCCAGATGTTATGTGGCAGTCATGCAGGCTGTATCCAGCCTTCCAGAGCCTGGCTGGCTTGTGGCATGGATGGATGCTGCTGCCCAGTTAAACACTGGGTGGGAGGAGGATTGGAAGAAGACACAACATTTCTTATAGTGCTCTCCTCTTCTCCTGCTTACCTAAAAATGTCTTTATGTGGCACTGTGTCAAATACTTCAATAAATTCTGCGTAGTCTGAACCTAAGGTTCTTCTCTTCTGTAGAAAAAATCATTTTTTCCTTACAGAACAACTACCTGTTTCTTTTTCAGACAGTCTGTCCCTGAAAAACTGTGTTTAATTTTAAAAAGCCATCTTTTCCATTTATGTCCCCTCTCTTCATTTATTCTTTCCTTCAATATTTGCTGTACAGCATCACATACTACTAAGGTCTAGTGGGCCTGTCATTGACCACATCATTTTTTCTCCTTTTCCTAAATGTAGATATTCTGCTTGACGCTCTTCACTCACACTGTCCCACCTTCGGTTTAGAGTCCTAATATTGATGTTCCAATTCAGACCATATAGTTACATGGAATAAAGGCAAATCATGAGGTATTAGAAGATATCCTAGGCAGTGACTAATAAAAATCTGTTTGTTTTAGATGCTATCTCATACTTTCTGTTCTGCACAATACGCATTACCTGTGCAGGAGGTCCGACAAAATCTATTGCCCTTATTCTGAGACAACATGGGAGCTTTTTGCCTTCATTCTTCCTGCCAAACAATCCCCAGTGGTGTGTGCATATTTTCCCCCCAAAAAGTTACTCTCTTTTCCATTAGGAATCATACCTTTGTAACAAGAAATCATTTTGTCCCATTGAGCCCCAAACGTCATATGTTAGCAAAGAGCAAAACCAAAGCATTGTCCCTTTTAGTTGTCTCCCTCTTGACTAAAGTGCATAAAGCTTGAGCTGTTTGGATTTGGTTCGGTTTAGTTCATTTAGGTATTCATTAGGCTATGATTTTTTTATTTCCTCATTGAACTAGACAGATTTTGTTTTCTTCTTAGTTCAGAGAATTTGGAATAGGGCTAGATCAACAAAGTAATCACAGATCTTTCTAGAGTTCATTTATCACCATCAAAATAAATGAATACTCCAGTCATTTTGAAATGACACATAATATAGATAATGGGCTTCACAAAATCTGGCATGTAACTAAACCATTATCACTGAACGTACAAGGACTTTACTTTGCTTCCCAACACAAACGAGAACTGCTCCTCAAGAGATTTGCTAATAAATTACTGTGTTGAAAGGAGGTGATTAAGCACAAAGATAGAGCACAGCTATGAATTCCTCTCTGTGTAGTTAAAGAGAGTTTCTAATGAAATACTCTTGCTTGAGTTACTTCTTTAACAACCATATAAATACATTTGAGATTAATACTTTGGATGGAAGGGTTATTTTGGATAAAATAATAACAACAAAAATGTCTAAACTTTTTCAAAAACTCTTAATGAACAAGAAGTTTTAGATGGCTTCTGTTTGTTCGCTTGTATGAAATTTGGATTTTGAGTGAACAAGCTTTTAGATTTGGATGTGTACAGCTCTGATGTAAATCAATTAATTTTTACCATTTTAACCTCTGGGTAAACAGGAGTGTGTCATTAAAGCCAGGCCTGAGTCAGCAAGCGCTTGCGGGAATGCTTATTTCCACAGGGCCACGGGCAAGACAGATGAAGAAATGTGAGTTAAAGATCAAAGAGCGAGTCAGTAGCTGAGCAGTTTGGTGGTGCTGTGTGCATGCTCTCTATCAAAAAAATACAGCCTTCCAGGAAATTGATGCATGAATATATAAAAAGCTGGAGAACCTCTAAGATGAGGTGGCTGAGAAGTCAGGAGGTTAGAGAATCTACATTTTACACCTGTGCAGCTGCACACTGGATAGCTGCGTCCCTATAGGGATCCAGCCGTAAGACCTCTTCTACCTACTAAAGGGAAACACTGCATGTACCTATATAAAAATAGCCAGTGACAGCTATAGCTCCTCATAGCATAATAGCTGTGAGGAACAACATTGCCTTTGTGTCTTCTTCCTCACACTTGACTGTTGATCTTCAATTTGAAACAACCAACATGCTGATTTTCATGAAACTAATCCCAGGAATTAAAGCATGAGAATATGTCTCCTGAGAAGAGAGCTGCTTTTTTGGGTGGGACACTAACCTGGACATTGTACTGCACGTGTAGCCAGAATATCTAGAACTCATGTTTCTGTAGTCCTTCTGATGCTGTCATGAACAAAGACCATCCACCAGATCCTCTCACCCCTCCAGTCTTCATCAGGCTTTTGAGGGCCGTGCTGATAGACTGGGAATCTTCCTTTGCTATTCCTCATAACATCCGTCTATTCTTCATAAGATCTGTCTATTCCTCATAATATCAGTCTTCATAACGTCTGTGTTCTCTTTTCCGCTCTCCATGGTACCACTTGACATTGAAGTCTTATTTGTAGTATTTTGAAGCACACCTTGAATATGCCCTTTTCCTTCTACAATTCTTATCTTCTGCTACCGCCACAGCCTTCACTTTGAAACTCAGCACTACAGTTAACAACTAAAGCTTCAGCAATTGCTCCAGTTCTTCCCTTCACATGGCCCTGTCAGTTAGCTTCAGCACAAACAGCACTTTGTATTGCAACAAGTATTCTGGCCTCTTTTTTTTTCCTGAAATTTAAGAAATGTTGTTAAAATTACAAAAAGAAGAGAAGCTCTGGAAAAGCCTTTTTCCCACATTTCTGTAAAAGTAACAGTACAGTTTTTCAAAACAGTCTAGGGAATTTTGACACATCTTAATAGTATCTCACTGATTCTTAATAATTTAGACATATTTCTAAATTCCCAAGACTGATCTGAAAAATGTCAGCTTAAGAAAACCTGCAAATGAGTAAATAAAAATATAATGCCTCTTGCCTTTATTCTGTATGACAAAATAATCAACTTCAGTCATTACACAGGCATTAAACAGAAGGATAATGATTTCTCAACTATCCCGTCATTTCCACAGACTGCAATTTCCTTTGTTCCACTGTAATATTTTCATTAAACAGCAGAATAAAAGTGTTCTGTTTTTACATAAAAGAGTGACCATTTCTGTAATGACGGTCAAACTCCATTAATTCTTTAGAAATTTTTTTAGCTTAATTTTTTCCAAGCAAATAAGATATTTCCCAATGAGGTCATCATGCTCTGAGGCAGACAGAAGCATTACAAAACACAGTTCTGCCGAGGCAGCTTTCTTATTGCTATACCTGCCTATGATGTATTTATATGGATGTCTACCATAAGGTGATAAATACATTAAAGATGATGCACCTTTTTAATGTGTTTCCTTTTTTTATCAGGCACCCAAACATCATACACACACACACACACACCCCTATACACACACACAAATATATACGTACATGGAGGATAAGACAGTCCTCTTGGCAATGGGGAAACCAGCTGAGCAGCACATACCTGCTGCAAAACAGCACAGTGCGGATCTTGGAAAGGAGAAGGGAAAGTCAGTGAAGTGCCCTAGTCAAAACAGCCTTGCTCGAGTTCTAGCATAAAGGTGATGCCTAAAGCTCCCATCCCTACCCTTTACACCATGGACTGGCTTGCTTCATCCGCTGGAGCATGGGTGACTGCCAATCCACCCTCTGTACTCAAAGTCACTAAGATCAAAATCCCTGGCAATAACAGCGTTAGCAGCAAAAGGCAGCACAGCTGCTGTAAATCAAATGTAAAGCAGGAGCTGAAGGTATTATTGAGTATGGTATATTTCATGGGTAGAGAAATATTAGGGATGCTAGATGAGTACAAGTGATACAAGTGAGGTTGTCTCATCTGACCCTGGAACTACAGGCTTTCTGACCTGCCTTCACAGATTATATTGATGTGGCTTTGATGTTCTTGAACCTGATTTCCTCTGTATAGAAGATATTACAGCACTTCCCAACCTGAAAGGATTTTTGAGGAGAAACGCACTACAGATGCGGTAGTGATTTGGAGCTCTCCTTGACTGTAGATCTGTCTGCTTGCAGTTCCTGCTGGCCAGACTCTAACAAGGTGAGGGCTGAAGCTGGATGGGTCTCACCAAGACAGCCTGGGTAATATCTCACACTCTGCGCTGTGCCAAGACGGGCTTCCGAAGCACACTGGGCGTTCGGCTGGCTAACCTGGAGCCTGGTTAGAGCATTTACAGGACAACATGCCCTTCAATGATTTATATACATCAAAGAAGCGAGGATTAGTGTCAAGATACCATGATGAATTATTTAATTTCCCTACTGTGCTAATGTCTTCTCTTTGCTCCCTCTTCTCTCTACTGACTGAAGTTAGCTGTGACTATATAACTACTATATGCAAGTGTATCAGAGCTCTGTTAATGTTGGTGGGTGCTACTGTAAGAAAAAAAAACAATTGTGCTGTATCTTCGGAATATATTTCATATTTTCTTTTTCCTTCTAAATGCAGCTAATCTATCCATCACAGCTTACCTGAGAAAGCCTGACATATCTTGGAGTGTTTTTATTGTATGCAAAATGCACAGGAGAAAGGTATTTGAGGGTCTGAACACTAAAATCAAACACAGAAAAAGATGAAGAATGTTGATAGTGTCTCTTGTAGATTGAGAAGACAAGAACACTTACAGCAGCTGAATTGGTTGCAAAACCCAAGAGCTGCAAAGAATGGAAAAGCACAGGTGTATTGGGGCAGAATTCAAGCGGAAAGAGTTTTAAGAATACCCTGAGGTCAAAGTTCAAATACATGCTCCAGAGAATAAACTACATTCAAATACAGGAATGGGCATTTTGTCCAGGGGCAGATATAACAGCATTTCCATTCACGCTATCCACAGGGACCTGTCCTCCCCGGTTACCTGTACGGTGATGGATTTGCTCAATCACTGTCATACAAATGGTGTCTGAGTGCAGTCATCTGCATCCAGCCTAGATGTGCAACTACTGTGTAAGTCAGATTTATATCTAAAATCTGCTATATTCACAAGTGAAACATGAAGACTGACTAATCACTGCAGCTGACTGAAGCAGAGGAAAGCATTCAATTGCACTAGTCTGAATCTAGTATCTCCCTTTAGCTAATATTTAGTTTTAAATTAGTGTAAATCTAGAACAATTCCTCCTGACTTACTCTGAAATCACAGTGATATAACCCAGAGAGAATTTGGCCAAGGGAAAAAAAACAACAAAACAGAACTAAATAAAGATTGTCTACTGAAAACACTGAGTTAAGAACTGAAACTAGCAAGCAATGGGAGGAAAAGGGTGGGAAAAAAATGAAATAAATTAAATATTGAAAAGGCACTTTAAAGTAGGCTAACATTCTTTTTTCTTGTTGAAAGTCAAACATCTGATTTGGTTCCATTCCAGCAGTAATGTTTGAAAACAGGGGTACTGCATTCTGCAACAGTCCCATGACTGCAGAGGTACTAACCTTATGTGACTGCACTGCTTAATCTTTATTCAGGAGATGTAAAAGAATGTGTAATCTCTGGTGCTTTCCTGTGATCCCAGCCTTCTCTTGAATATATACAGTATGTCCTATGACAATATAAGTCATGACCTTCCTCCATGAGGAGGACTGAAGGAAGACAGGTCAAGAAAACTGCGGTAGCCCACATTGGGGAATTCTTTTGCTAGGTACAGCCGTAGAAGGAAACAGTGATTGTCTGGCATGCCGGTCAGGTCTAGAGAGTCTGAACTGGACAAAACAAGAATGAAATATGAATTTCCACTTACTTTCTGATCCAAAACCATTGCTGAGACAGAAAGAGTAGTCAGTGTCTGGTCGGTGATTTTAAAAAACAAACTTCCTGTCAGCACCCATAATTTACAACCTAGCATAGCCTGATGACAGAAACTATTTGCTGATGTAAATGGAGAGGCGCTGCTTGTGCTCCAGATTGACTTGGACACAAGCCCACTCTGAACTGAAAACTCGGCACTCCCGGTGGTGCAGCAGCGTACCCAGGCTCCTACACCTTGCTGAAGGGCTCATCTGCTTTGCTCAAGCACAGCCCCACACGAATCGAGCTGTGAGGCTCCTTAGGAGGGACCTTAGCTCTCAGTAGCTCCGAAGTCAGGCAGAGGTTCAGGTCTGCTTCTGTCTGGGTAGCTAGGCCTATAATCTAATCCAAGGAGAAATTACACTCTGTTAGTAAGTAACTGTTTTGTCTTGGTAGGCGTGTTCTGACACTTGGCCTGTACCCACTGTATGGTGGATACACAGTTTTCAGTTTACATCCTGTTTACATCCTGTTTACACGTGTTAGTTTGCATAGATAGAGAGTTATTAGTTCCGCAGCAGCCTATTCTACATGCCTCAATATTCTCATGCAAACCTCCTTTTCAGCAGCACGCAGGAAGCCCAGAGGACAGCACCAACTATCTTTTATACTCCGCATGGCCATGCAGAGTGGGGGGCTCTTGGAGTCTCACGGGAAGCTACATTTACTACATTTTTACAGCACAGTCCAGCATAGGCACCAGTTCTGGTGCTTGCAACATCAGATGTACGTCATGCAAATCTCCCCAAGGAGCTCTTCCATTGGTAGTTTTCCTTTTTCAGTTTCAGATTCATTTATGGATCTCTTAAGCACCTGAATGCTGTGCTTTCCCAAGCAAATGCATACTGATAGCACTAGGACACCCTGCCTGAATCTCCTAAAATTTCCTTGGGCAGAAGACAATACTGAGAACACTTGTCTAAACTGTTTTCTGACTCAAGAGGTTCACGCTGACCCAGCCTTCCCCCCCTCCTCCCCACAGGCTTATTAGACAGATGTATAAGTTTGCCTAGGAGAAGAATTCCCGTGACTTTGAGATAGTTACTTATATCCTCAGTCCAGTGTATGTAGTAGGTCACAGGAGAGCATGCTTTGAAACCATTTTTAAAGCCTATGGAATGCACAATTGGAGATACAACTTGAACTCATCAGTGTTTACATATGCGAGTGCCCCTTGCCTCGCCTAGGACGAGATTTGTTGTGTAAACTAAGGGCTCAGCTAACCTTTTCTGATAAATTGATACAGTTGCATGTGCCAAAGGAAACGGCTTGGAGAGCTCAGCTATGTTTGAGAACTGAGAAGCAGTTGCAAAGGGCAGAAATTCCCGACGAAATCCTGGATGCTGTAATACCCTTCGTATGGGCCACAGGGAAGCCTGGACAAGCAGTGAATGCAACACCGGTAAAAACTGATTTAAAACCTGGAGCACAACCGGTAAAAATACCCAACATGCTATTAAGTTAGAGACTAGGCAAGGTTTGGAACCTTTGATAAATACCTTTGTCCAAAATGGAGTATTGCAAGAATGTCAATCTGAGTATAAGACCCCTATTTTACCAGTAAAGAGACCCCAAACCCAGGAATATCGATTAGTACAAGATTTAGGAGAAATCAACTGAATAACTGTTGATGTCCAGTTGGTAGTCCCGAATCCATATACTTTGCTGTCCTCAATACCTGAGAACAATGTCTATTTTACAGTGTTGGATTTAAAAGATGCTTTCTTTTGCATACTGTTGGAAAAGGAAAGCCAAAAAATATTTGCCTTTGAATGGGAAAGCCCTACCACAGGTTGGAAAACTCTACTTTGCTGGACTGTGCTACCACAAGGGTTTAAGAGCAGTCCAAGGCTCTTTGGTAATGTACTTGCTAAGGAGCTGGAGGACTGGCAAGGTAGGAATCCTTCTGGGACTTTGTTGCAGTATGTGGACGATGTACTATTGGGATGTGAGACAAAACAAGAGTGTAAAATGGCTACTATAGACTCACTGAATTTCTTGGGATTGGCCGGATATCAGGTGTCTCAGAAAAAGGCTTAGGTGGTGCAGCTTACGGTAACTTATCTAGGTTTTGAAATGTCTCAAGGAAAAAGAAAATTGGGGATGGAAAGAAAAGAAGCCGTATGTAGAATTGCTCCACCCAACTCAAAACGAAAATTGAGAGGCTTCCTAGGAATGGCCGGATGGTGCCGGCTGTGGATACCGAATTTCAGTCTGATTGCTAAACCATGGTATGATGCTATGAAGGGACCTGGAGAGGTCTTAGAATGGACCCCTGAATGGCGTAAAAGTTTTGACACTATAAAGACTGAATTAATGAGAGCACCCGCGCTGGGCTTGCCAAACCTGACTAAACCTTTTTCATTATGTGTGCATGAGTGACAACATGTAGCATTAGGAGTTTTGACACAGACCTTGGGAGAATGGAAGAGAGCAGTGGCCTACTTTTCTGAACAACTGGATGATGTGAGTAAAGGATGGCCGGCATGCCTCAGAGCAGTTGGTGCAAGTGTTATTGATTAAAGAGGCACGGAAATTGCCCTTAGGACAACCCATCACTGTATAGGTACCTCATGCTGTTTTAGCAGTATTGGAACAAAAAGGACATCCCTGGCTTTCACCAAGTAGATTGATTCAATACCAAGCCGCCTTAATTGAACAGGCTGATGTTTCTTTAAAAGTGTCTTCCGTTTTGAATCCTGCTACATTGTTCCCAATAAACCAGGAAGGAGAATTGGAACATGAGTGTTTGCAGGCTATTGAGGAAGTTTATTCCAGCCGGCCTGACCTGAAAGATGAGCCCCTGACAAATCCTGAATGGGAACTGTTTACGGATGGAAGCAGCTTTACAGTAAGGGGAGAACGGCAGGCCAGATATGCAGTGGTGACTTTGCAAGGAGAGATAGAATCGTCTGCTTTCCCCACAAATACGCCTGCCCAGAAAGCAGAAATTATTGCCTTAACTTGAGCCTTAGAACTGTCTAAAGGGAAAAAGTCAATACTTTTACATATTTATGCATATATATATTTTTATTCACCATTGTACTCCATTGCCCTCCGCAGCCCCCTCTACCCACGATGACACCCCTCTGCCCCCTTTGCCCCCATGACACCTCTCTGCTCCCCTTGTGCTTCCATTGCACCCCATTGCCCCCCAAATCACTCCATTGCACCCCTCTGCCCTCTCTGCCCCCCATGGCACCCCACTGCACTCTTCTACCCCCACTGCCCGCCACGGCACCCCTCTGCTCCCATGGCACCACTTTGCAGCCCTCAGCCCCCCATGGCACCCCTCTGCCCCTATGGTACCCCACTGCACGCTTCTGCCCCCACTGCCTCCCATTTCACCCCATTGCACCAAATGGCATCTACTGCCCCCCATGATACCCCTGTGCCCCCTCTGCCCACTTTGCACCCTGTTGCACCCTTCTGCCCCCCATGGCACTTCCCTGACCTCTCTGCCCCCCATTGCACCCCTCTGCTTCCTTTGCACACCATTGTGTGCTTCCGCCCCCCAGGGTGCCCCTCTGCCCCTATGGCACCCCAAGGCACCCCTCTTTCTCTCCTCTCACCTCCCCTCTCAGCAGAAGGGAACCATGTCCATATGTACATCTACCTGTGCATCCTAACACACAGTAAAACATGGCACATGCACAAACATTCCCCCCAGCACGCATGTGCATGCCCCCCCAAACACACAGAGCTTCCACATCTTGCTCAAAAGGACCCTAATGCAGTCAGCATTGCAAACCATCCCACTGCACACACCCCCCGTCTTGCACAGACACACGCACACACACAACGCACTTCTCTCACAACCCCCACCACGATGCGCACACACAACCACAGCACACAGACACTTCCCCCAGACTCTACGTCCTTCCCAGAGCATGCTGTGGCATTGCGCCAAGGTGATGCTGTGCCTGGGTGGGATGTTCACTAACTTAAGGGGAACCGTACCAGAGCAAGGACTCCAGGTACAGCACGGCTCTCCATTATATGTATTTTATTGCTCACTCCTACATTGCAATCGTGCAGTGCAATTTGCTATAGCCAAACACTAAAATATTATTCTGCACATGCTTTGGGTTCGCAACCAAGTTGCTGTGTTAGGGATCCCGATCCTTCGCTGTCCCGTCAGTCATGGAGGAATCGCGGTGCAGGCGTGGTGCCTCAGGCCGTGGACACCCGAGGCGATAGCCGACTATCAGAAATCTCAACCATTTGAAACATTTCGTATTCATTTTTGCACAAACCATTTTTTGTGGTTCAAATGTCGGATACACTGGGATGGGAGGGTCACATGACACAGGCTCGGTGTGTTTGAGTCATGACAATTGTTTACTACATGACAAGCAACAGCATATTAGCACAATTAACAACAATTAGCATATTAGCACAACTATTAAACACACTAACAGAGCAGAATGATGATAACAAACATACTTTGTAAAACAAGAGAAGTTCCATGTCCAAGTATTCCCGAAAACCACAAGGACCAATTGTCACTTTGATGTCATGGGTTTATTCCGACAAGTATTTTCTGAATATCATGGCACACTTCCTCGTCATTTGGCGGTAGATAGGTACTACATTCCTTACCAATCAGGGTACAAAAAATGCCTTTGACAGTTCGGATGGTCATGATCTTCCTTTTTCATGAGCTACTTAGCCGAGTTATGTATGTATATATGCATGTGGGGAAGTTTTCAGAAGAAAGCAGCCTACAGATGGTCGGCTGCTGTTGGTCCATTCCCAGGCTTTGTGGCTCTGAGAGTTTTCACGGGTTTGCGTCTTTCTTAACACTGTGTGAGGTAAGGGTTTGCCTCTCGCGTGCTGGTTTGAATGTTTGCTGCTTGATACCCGTCATGGTGCTTAAGGCATCGGGCAGCAGCACTTCAGATGTTCCTGCCTGAAAGGCGTTCTGCGGGTTAGCTTCTGGAATTGCCTCGGTGCCAAGCGCTTTGTCGCCAAGCCCTAGCTGGCATCCTCAGACTGTGGCAAGAATTCCATTCCCCGGCCTCTGAGCACCTTCCCTGTTTAGTGACTGTGGATTCCTTGGCTCGAAGGTGTAAATCCATAAAGTACCTGGAAGGAGTCCCAAGATGCCAAGGTGCGACTAATAAAGGAATCCTACGTCCGTAGGCAGTATTGTTTTCGTGTGCTTGGCCTGACTTGGTGGAGAAAGTCTTCAGTGAGGGGAAACTGCTGGATCACTGGAACAGGGGGTAGATAGTAAAGGAGTAGGGAGATGGAGGAATGTTTGTGGCATTTCTTTTTGGTAATACCCCTTAAATGAGGTGTGAGCTTCAGTCTGGAAAGTGTCAGTGTGGCTTTTTTGCTTCTTTTAATGCTTCCGCAGGTTCAGAATCGCCTGGAGGACCTGATCACTGGCTTATGGACAAGATGCGTGCCTTCGGAAGAAGACCAAAATCAGCACATGCATCAATGGTTGCTGTGAATTTCTTCTTCCAGTCTTTGATTTTTTTTATTATTATTGTGTGTGTGTGTGTGTGTGTGTGTGTGTGTGTGCATGCAGGCAGCTAAACTGTCCGGGAATTCCGTAACAGTGACCTCTTCCAAGGGCCGTTGCCCACCGATGGCTGAAGATCCCCCTGAAGCTTTAAATTAAACTCTGCTTTCCACTGATGTGGACGCATAAGTACCCCCTGCTAGTAGCAGAGGGACTGAGGAAGCTGTTCTTCAGGGTCTTTTTCACCTTTCCCCCATGGGCCCCTAGTAGCAGGTGGCCTTCACTTTTGGTGGTGGTGGGGAATGGGTCTGGCAGGCAACTGTTTCTGTCCCTCGGTATTGGCCTGTCTGGTGGGAGAACTGAAGCGCCGACCTTTATGTGGGAATTCTGTCCCCTGGAGTTCTGCGGCCCTTGGCTAGCAGAGAGAGAGACGTCCTGCAACATCTTTGTGAGGAACGCCATCTGCGCCCAGTGCTTATGGATGCCATTACTGAGTTGTGTGTGCCATTTCTTCTTTCTGTTTGGGAAGTGTGAGAGCAAAAGAAAGCCAGCGAAGGAGTTGGTGGAGGGGAAACAGCCAGCAGAAGCCCGACTGGAGCAAGAAATGAGAAGAAACATGGAACTGCAGAGAGAATGCGACAGGTACGTATGGGTTTTTAGTACTTGTAAGAAATATCAGCTGGGCTGGGAGTCAAGCTTCATTTAACTTGACCCTAAGACTATGAGTACGTAACAGTTTGTGAGCAACTTCAAGCCTTGCTTTAGATCTTGCAAGTGGCTTCTGTACGTGAGTGTACAGTTTTAGGTATGTGGAAGAGCAGGCTGCCCTGCAGTTGTCGTGGGGAGGGAGGGTGAGTGGGTGGGCGGGCAGGCAGGAAGAAGTCCCTTCCCTCTGTTTTCAGGCAGAGGGAGTACCTTCATGGGAGCAGCTGAAATTTTGAGCCTGCAAGTGATCTGTGGGAGGGGAATGATTTTTTTTTTGCTTGGTTGGTTGGTTTGGTGTTTGGTTTGTTTTTTGGGTCCATAAGTCCTGGTCTATCAGTCAGGTTACAAATGAAGTAAGCCCCGTCCCTGGTGCTCACATAAGTGTGTACGCAAAGGCTGACTGTCCTTGGGCTTCCTATCTTACTTACTAATTTGCTGTGCAGGTCCAAGAGGCTTCTGGAAACAGCTATGAAGAAACTGAGGGCGTATGAGAGGCGAGAGAGTGAGTCCCAGTTGGATTTCCAGGGCAAAATGGAGGACATGCGTTGTGGAAGGGGCAGCGAAGTTGGTAGATTAAGAGCAAAGGTGAGCTTTGGTTGGTTTGGGTTTTTTGCTTTTTTTAGAGGTCTGTATGATTTCTTTTCCTGACTTCTGTTTCGTATTGTTAATTATCTGGTGGCTGTGTTTTGAAATGAAGGGATTTCCCTTATGATCCCTGAAAATGTCTAACTAATCCTTCCTGAAGTGAAGAAGTGTTGCGATACCAGGGTGCTGGTGTGGAAAAGGTAAATTTCTGAGGAGAGAAGAAGACAACAGAGTTTTAGTTGACCTTTGGGGCCTACCGAAAACCTGGTACTTCCTAAAAGTTCTTGAAAACAAACTACCGCTTTGATCTAGAAGAGAATATGCCTTCTTTCTCCACTGCTTGAAAAGCTACTTTCTGGAGCACTGCTGACGAAGCTTTCGGTGTCACGGAAAGAAGAGGATGTGTTTCTTGTGATTTCTGCCTTGAAGTGATCTGACTGTGTGACAAACCTGCCACAGCCCTCGCGCCCCCCTCATCCATCCAAAACACCCCGCGTGATCTATGTTGTTCCTGATGAAAGGAGAAGGTGGCTAGCTCTGTGGATGTTTGATTTCCTGTGAGCGTATGAGGTGCTCACTGTAGAATAGCCCTAGTGCTTTTCAACCCGCCCACAGGGGTGGGTGGAAAGCTGCTAGTTTGTGCTGTCTAGGTGAAGCCTCTGTTGGTTTGTGAACTGTTGGAGAAGAGCTGAGAAGGGCGGGAAACTTGAGGAAGCCTCCTGGAAATCATTTAAAAGATGTGCTTATTTTAGCAGAGGAGCATGGCTCTCATTTGGTTTAAATACTGAGTCAGCTGGTGACAAACACAGTCTCAATGGACACTCTTCACGGATTGTCACAGAACTGCGTACGGTTAGACCTCTCTGTCTGGTTAAGGGAGTCTGTCCTTTCCCTGTCTACAGGTCCGTGAACTTTCCCACTGGCTGGAGACAGAGTGGAGAAAATCGAGGCAGCTAGAAAAAGCAAATGAAGGCTTGCGAGAAGAGTTGGCTTGGATGCATGGGAGCCGTGAAAAACTGTGGAAGAGGAAGCGGCAGCTGGAAGAAGAGGTGGTTGTCCTCAGGTGCCATTTAGAGGCCAAGATGATGGATCGTAGCCACGCAGAAGAACGTAAGAGGGAGATTGAACAAAAGACTGGGTAAGAGCTAAGGCAAAGACTGCAGGAAGTCAATCTCTTTCTGCAGGTAAACTTACTTCCCACTTCCCCCACTTGTGCCTTGTCATTCATTCCTTCTTTACTGTTGCCATTTTTCAGTACTTCGTGCTTCTGCCGGTCAGGGCTGTGGGGTCATGGGCTCTTGATATCTTCAGGAGGCTGTTGAAGGGTGTGAGCTGGTTGGATGGTTGTCCTCAACCATTCTGAGATTCTGTGAATAATCTTCTCTACGCACATAGGTCACTGGGGAATCTGGTAACAGCGCTAAGAGAAGAATTGCAAGGAGACTAGTGTCTTGCTGAGACAGAGGTTGCTTAGTTCTAGCTTTGATTTAAAAAAAATAAAAGTTGCGCTAAGAGCAGGTTTCTTTCTGAACAAAAAGGATTATGTAACGTGGTGCTTCTGGGTTTTGCCCTTGATTGTTGAGGGCAGTGAGGGGGCACAGTTGCCTCCCTGCGTGAGGCTGTGCTCTTCAAACTGGGTGTGTGGAAGCTGACTGGGGGGAAAGTTCTCTTCTTCTTTCCTGGGGGTTGAAATTGCATGATCTGCTTCAGACACAGGCAGCCACCCAGCACCGAGTGGAACAAATAAGAGCCGCTACTGAAGCTTCCACAGTCGGCCGACTGCAGCAGCGAATTAGGGATTTAGAATGTGAATTGGCTCTCACAAAACGCCTGCGGCGAGACTGAGCTAATGAGAGGCTTGTGGAAGCCGGCACCGCACATCGTCACGAGCGCTACAGAAGCCACTCTGCTGACGGACCCAGTGGGCAATGCTTCCTCTGTGACAGACAGAGTGGAAGCTCATATGGCTGAGGTAAGGCTCTGTAAATCCATGTTATTCTCAAATTACCTTTGAAGAATATGAATAAGCTAGGTTCAGCTTTTAAGCTGAAAATGAGCATCCATTCCTAGCTCCAGGACACCCAATCTAGTAGTCTAAACATGATTGCTGACCCTCACAGTTCCCCAAGGACGGTCATCTGCATCACCCTGTGAGACTCCATGAGACAATGCTCAGAGCCTGCTGCAACCTCAGCAATAGCTCTGGTCCGAGTGTGCCCCGGAATTAGCAGTCTGTGTGACAGCAGAATAACAGAATATTATGCAGTTGCTTTTAAAAAACAGAGAGAAAAAACAATGTACACGCACGTACACCACCCCCCCACTCCCCCCCCCCCCCCCCGGAGCCCTGAATAATCCCACGTCTTTGTGATAATTGTTCCTCCAGAGTCACGGCTTTGCAGTGGCTGGGCCTGTTTCAAAGCAGGTAGCCCCTGAGAGCAATTCCTTCTGTTCCAGTAGTCTTTAATCTCCTAGCAAGTGGCCACCTCTTGCTTTCTAGCTCTTTGCATTTGCTTGGACGGACACCAGTCCGTTGCATTGAATCCGTCTGCACTGTGAATGGAGTTGCCTGTCTACTAGGAGTAATATGGTTTGTTTGGTCTGGGGACTTGTTAGCTTTTCCTACTGTAACACTAACAAAAGGCATTTTCTTCCCCCTCCCCCTCCCCCGGCTTCCTCAGCAATGGCTGAACTGAAAATTGGATTGGCTGGAGCTTCTGCCTGGGCATCTACTGAAGGATCTTCAGAAAACGTAGACCCAGGAGCCACTTCCCAGGGCAATACATGAGTGCTGCGATGTTTTGACCACAAATGATGGGATCTGATTTGAACAAAAGTGCTAGGGAGCCGCCGCTCTGGCAGAGCTGCATTTGTCATTTCATACCCGCAAAAGTCGTTAGCGATCAGAAGATGCTGGAGCAGAGGAAGTCCCCATTCCAGAAAGCTAAGAGTGGATATGCTGAGACGAATGAAGCTTGGGGAAACGTGCCTTCTACCTCTTAATGGAGTGGTGTGGAGATAACAACGTGCTGTATTTAACTGAAAGTATCTGTTCCAACTTTGTATTTCATAAATTTTGTTGTCTAGGACGTCTCTCTGTTTTATTCCGTTCCCCTTCCTGCCTTTGCCTGCCCTGACCATACGATTGTACCCTCTTACTCCCTCTGCTCGTCTCTCTCCCAGAGTAGTGCCTGTCGGATTGCTGCCAAAGGGGTGAGTGGCAGCAAGGTTGCGGGATGATTCCAAGGGATCCAATGATACTAGCACTAGAGAAAGAGGGAAAGGGTCGAAATTTGAAAAGGTGTTGTTCCGCTTGTAGTATGGGAAAAAGGTGTTTGAAGTGTGGACGGGAGGAGGAAGAAGATTTGGAATCGGTGGTCGCTCCCCGACAGAGGTTGGGGGGGGATTTCGAGGCTATCGGTGGAGCTGGAGGTGCAGAGGGACCAGGGGAGGGGAGTTATGAACAGGGAGGAGGATTTAGAGGGGCGGAAGGATTTAGCCCGCTTGCAGGGAGAACAAGGGGACGACAAGGGGAAGCGGGGGAGGCTTTACAGGCTCCCCTTCGGCAGGCGGTTGGAAATAACGGACCAGTAACAGTTAAAGTAGCTTTTTCAATAACGGAGTTAAGGTCCTGGAAGGAAATAGCAGGGAACTCTAGAGAGGATCCAGAGAGAGTGGCTAAAGCGTTTGAAACTGTAATTAGGACTCAGGATCCAGATTGGAATGGTTCACAGGTCATATTAGACACACCGCTAGGTGATACTGAAAAGAAGATGGTATTAAACGCTGCTCGGAAACAAGCAGAAGGAGCACATGCTGGTGGGGATTTGCAGGGAACAATAGACCAGAATTTTCCTGCTGCAGAGCCGGGGTGGGATCCTAAGCAGCCGGGACCCCGGGGACTCTTAGCAAGATAGCAGAGATGGATAAGGTTTGGCATAAGACATGCCATGCCAAAAGCGATTAATTGGTCTAAGCTCTATGAGGTCAGACAAGAGCCAAATGAATCCCCGTCTGCTTTTATGGAACGATTAAAGGCTACTGCCGGGAAATCTACCACCCTGGATCCTGAAAAAGCAGAGGAAGCCCAGCAGTTCACTTCAATGTTTATGGGACAATCAGCCCCAGACATAAGAAGAAAACCTTCAGAAATTAGAAGAGGCGGATTCAAAAGATTTAGGAAAATGTTAGAAGTGGCATGGACGGCTTTTAATAATAGGGAAAAGGAAAAAGAGATGCAAGAGGTTCGAAGGGAAACCCTAAGAGAAGGCAGATTGACTGCTGCTTTAACCAGGGCTCCTGGAGGAGCCTACAGAGAAAGGGAAGGCCCAGGAGGGGGTTACCGAGGCGTGAAAGGGAGTAAGGGAAAGGGAACATCACCTCCTTTTGTGCAGCCCCGTCTGGCGAAAGATCAGTGCTCAATCTGCAAAGAAAGGGGGCACTGGAAAAGAAAGGGCTGGCAACCTCAGGCTGGGAACCGATCCAGCCCTGCAAGCCATTAAGCTACTGGCATTAAAGGAGGAATCCGGAAGGGGACCGGGGGAAGCGTCCCCAGCCGAACCCCTGGTTCCACTAAGGCTGGGAAATGATGGAGTAGAAGTTTTAGTTGATACAGGAGCCGCTTACTCTGTACTTAATACTTGTAAAGGAAACTTTAGCCATGAAACTGTAAGCGTTGTTGGTGCTACAGGCAAACGAGAGAATCAGCCCTTCTTGCAGCCCTTACAACTTAAACTGGGAAAACAGGGGGTGACTCATCAATTTTTATATATGCCTGAATGTCCCATACCCTTGATGGGAAGGGATTTATTGAATAAGTTGAACGCGCAGATAACCTTTAAGAATGGAGAGGTGCAGCTACTACTACCTGAATCAAAAGCTGCGGAAGCGAGAATGTTTATGTTACAGAGCGCGCAAAAACCGGAGGAAGAGATTCCTGCGGAAGTAGACGATGCAGTAATAGCCTTGGTATGTGTTATAGGTAAACGCGACAAATTGACAACCACTCGGGCCGGGTTGCATAAATTCCAATTTAATAAAATAATTGAGCAAGTCACAAGTAAGCAAAACAGCGCTGGGCGGCCGGGGAGTCTCCTGCTCCACCAACGGCGCGCGCGATCCCCCCCTCACAGTCTCCTTATATGCGATTCGAGTTCCGGGTATACATGGCACTTCCTGTAACTTCTGCGATTGCGCCGGCTGTTGCTAGGGGGTCTTCTTCAGCCTTCTGGTGGTCGTGGGGATGAAGGCTGGAGTCTTCCTCTGCGTTGTGTGTGGTGACCCTCAGGTCATGCATATATTTTACAACTGTGTGACCTCGCCATTGCCATATTAGGCTATCTAAACTAACATCGCCGCCTCGCTGGCTCCACTCAATTATCTCAGGCGGGGTACACGCCCTCATTATAGGATGTTGTGGTTTTAGCCCGTAATTAGCGCCTAGTTTCATCGTAAAATCACTTCCCGATTTGATGTAACAAACTAGCACCTATCACAGTATGGGCTAGCGGAATTCCAGGTTGGTCTAAATTGGCGAAACCAGTGAAGGTTGTTCTAAAATCTGGGACTAAACCGGTAAGGCAAAAGCAGTATCCTGTTAAGTGGGAGGCTAGAAAAGGGTTGGAAGAATTAACAACTACATTTTTGAATTATGGGTTATTGATAGAGCGTGAAGCAGAATATAACACCCCAGGATTATCAGTAAAGAAACAAAATGGCAAAGAATATAGGTTGGTTCAGGGTTTAAGAGCCGTGAATGGGCTCTTCAGCGACCACCAGGGACCCCCATAGAAGCCCCCCGGAGACTCAGACTCAGACCGCATGCGTAATGACTCTGTAAATATGATAATTAGTTCCAGGAAATAGAATGAATATGTACAATCATTCCGGGAAATTTAATGCATGGGTATGTAACAAAGCAATAGAAGCTTTGGCTAATGCAACACGCGGCATGCACGTTGGGCGGAGTGATCCCCTGTGCACCCGGCGCCGTAATAAAGAGAATGCCTGCTTCTCAGTGCTACACTGGTGCTAAGGAGTTTTTCTCCCCATTTCGGTGACAACGGGGCGGACGGGAGCGAGTGACTTAGGTGGCAGCCCCCGGAGGCAGCCCTCGGGCCATAGCGGCCCCCGTGTCTGTGGTGCGGGCACCAGCGCCTTTCTGTTTCCCCTGAGCTGCTGGGTGCCCGTGGGGGTGCGCGCAGTTCGCTAGCGAATGGCAAGCTGGGCTAGCTGGCGCGTAGGAGGCGCCTGGGCACGGACGGCGGGCAGGCTGAGAGGCCGAGCTGATATTCGAGGGAGTCGCGAGTGCGCGGGGGCTTGGGAGGCTGCGGAGTCTCATGAGGGAGGGCGTTTTCGCTGGTGAACTTCCACCTCCCTGAAAGGAGGCTGCATCTCCTCTCCTCCTGGCGAGTCACCTGGATGCAAGCAAAGGCGCTGCCTTTGGGGAGGGAAACCCCAGCCCCGGCCCCAGCCCCGGCCCCGGCCCCGGCAGTACTGCGCAGGCGCGCAGCGGCCCCCCCGCTCCGCTCTGTGACGCCGCCGCGCGACCTCGCCGCGGCTGTTGCGCATCGCAGCGCCTGCGCGGCCTCTGGAGGCGGTTGCTCCCAGTGCTGTGGCCGCCGCTGCCGGAGCGAGGGCGCGTGCCTCGCTGGGAGCCTTGCTGCGTCCCTGCTCTCGGCCCGCGCATCTGCCCCCGGCCCGGGGGCTCCGAGCCCGCGGCCCCGCAGCCCGCCGGGGCGCAGCCCCGCAGCAGCTGTCCCGGGCCGCGGCCACTGGCCGGCGCTTGGCTCCTCTGCCCCCGCGCGAGGCGGGGCCGTGTCCGTGGGGCCGTGCCCGTGCCGGGCCGCGTCCCGTCCCCGCCGCAGCATGAAGAGGCTCTTCGGGCTCTTCAGCAAGGGGCAGGGGCCGCCGCCGTCGCCGTCCGGCGGCGCTTCCCTGCCCTGCGTTGGCGCTGCCTCCGAGCTCCGCGAGAAGGAGCTGGGCAAGCTGCACCGCGCGGCTGCCAGTGGTGACCTGGCGCGGGTGCGGCGGCCGTGGTGGCTGCGGAGACTCGGCATCAACAGGCGGGACAAGGCGAAGCGGTGAGGGGGGCGGCGCCGCGCGCGCCTTCGCCCGCCCGGCCGGGCTCTGGGCCGCGCCGCGAGCGTGGGGGGAAGCGCGAGGGGCGGCTGCAAGGGCCGGGCTGCGGCGGCGGTGGCGGCGGCTGCGTCTGTGGCTGCAGCGCGGCCCCGCAGCAGCGGGCGGAGGGGGCGGCGGTGGCGCAGCTGGGAGGCTCCAGCGGGCCCTTGCTGCGAGCAGAGAGGTCTCCTTGCCTGGTGGCAGCCCGCGAGGCTCGGCTCGGCTCGGCTGAGGAGGGCGAAACGAGGGGCAGGTTTTGTGAGCGGCTTCTCCCGCAGCGTCACCTGTACTGCGTGCGTGGCAGCAGCCCTTCGGAGGTGGTCGCGTGTTCCTTCGTAGCCGCATCGGCTGCGGTGGTTTGATTGGAGATGCTGGGCAGTTTGAAGGGCCGCCTTTCTTCCAGGCGCGGCGCGGCAGGGCAGGGCAGGGCCCTTCCTGGAAGGGAGGGCGGAAGGAAGGGAGGGAGTGCCGTTTTCTTCAGCTGGCGAGGGCTGTTGGAAAGGCAGCTCTGCTGCCTTGGAGAGGGCTTCCTCCGTGGTTGAGCTTGTAGGAGAAGGGTAGCTACAACTGCCGGCAAGACAGAGCGCTGCTTTGTTGCTGTGGGCATGGCAGTGTTGTGGGGGAAGGTTTCTGCTGGCTGGTTTGCTAGGTGTTACCGAGGGCGCTTTGGAGTGAGCGTGTCCTCGCGTTTGCTGCAGTAGTGAGCTCGGGGAAAGGACAGAAGGCACGAATTCCCGAAAAGCACAGCACAAAGCTGATGCGATGGTGTTCTAAAAGCCACCTCCTTAGCCTCTGGCACGCTGTTGTCACGTGAGCGATGCTGGCGAAAGCTAGAGGGTCCCTTGCCGTAGGCTTAAGGTGGCCAAGGCTTGGTCGTCCTTGCTGGGCTGTGTGTGTCGTGCTGTTGGAGGCAGTGGCCAGTTGCCTGGGCAGAGGCGTGGAGGGCAGCAGTTTCCCACCGGAAGCCTGAGGCTGTGTGGGAAGAGTCCTGTGGCTGGGCGCAGGAATCCATTTGCAGGGAACGAGGCGGGGAGCTGAGTGACCGTCGTCTTCATAAATGGGTGCTGGGGTGGGGTGGGGTGGGGTGGGGGGCATTTTTCCTAGCCCGCCCCAGGCTTTGGGTGTGCAACTGCTGTCATGGCTGAAGGAATGAGAAACTTTTTCTAAGTTTGTTTTTTGGAACCGGAAACGGGTGGCCCTACCCACGTGCCATAGGCAGGAGCGGTGTTTTCAGCTGTGTGCGTGTCTGTCGGTGTTAACGTCGTATATTTAAATTTTAGGACCCCTCTGCATCTTGCTTGCGCTAACGGGCATTCGGAGGTTGTTTCCTATTTAGTAGGAAACAAGTGCAAGCTGGATCCTCGTGACAATTTCAAGAGATCGCCGCTGATGAAGGTACGTGGAGTATGTGATGCTGCTGTAGGTAGGGCTTATAAGTTATGCACTGAGCGATCCCTCCCTTGGGTGATTCTTGACCTAGGTGTGGGTGGCGATTGTGTCGTGCTTGGTGCCGAATAGGCGCCTAACGTTACCTAATCTTTGAACGCGTTATTGTTTTCCGAGGTTGGCAAGCTGTGGGAGTTGTGGCAGAGGGAAACATAGTTGCTGGAAAGGTTTCCTTTTTTCCTGTGTTGTTTCCAGGCAGTACAGTGCCAGCAAGAAGAATGCGTTGCTATTCTGCTAGCACACGGTGCCGACCCTAATCTGGCTGATGTTAACGGCAGCACTGCCCTTCACCTCGCTGCCATTGCTCCTAACACCTCTCTAGCAGGGCAGTTACTGGAGCACAATGCCCGTATTGATGCACGGAATGAGGTAAGCGCAGAGTTTGGGTAAGGCCGCTCTTGGAAAGAAAAGGTTGCTTCACTTCTCTGTGTTTTTCTAACTGAGGGGATTTATGCTTTCAGATGGGATACACTCCCCTTGCTCTTGCTGTGTCCGAACATCACGAAGAGATGGTGGAGTTCCTGCTTAAAAAGGGAGCTGACGTGCACGCTCGAGATCAGTCTGAAAGGTGAAGGGCTTGTCCAAACAGGGCGTGGGTCTCCTGAGTATTCTTAAAGCTTGACTGATGAGAGGCGTGGGCGTGAGCCTCTAAAAGGCCTAAGTAAGTAGCCACACGGAAGCAGTTGCTTCTGCGTGACTTTGGAAAAGTGATCTGCGCTTGGCTGCTGTTGCGCCTCACTGGCTGGCTTCTGCCTTCAGGACTGCCAGAAAGCATTGTGTCTGGTCGCCGCAAGGCAGGGGAGTTGCTGCTAGTTCTCCAGCATTGCTGCTGGGCAGGAGCAGGTTTTTAGAACCCAGGCATGGTTGGTAGGTAAGTGTTGTCTCACGGGCAGCGTTGTCTCTCTGTCCTGACACTTGCTTTGACAACGGGCACACGTTGAAACGAGAGAGGTTCCAGCTGGATGTGAGGAGAACCTTGCTGGCTGCGAGGACAGTGACGCGTCGGAACGGGTTGCCCGAGGAGGTTGTGCAGCCTCCCTCCTTGGCAGCTTTGAAGAACCGACCGAGTAAAGCCGTGAGCAACCCGGTCCGGCCTCGTAGCTGAGCGTGCTTTGGGGAGGTGTTAGGCGGAGAGACCTCCTGAGGCCCCTTCTGACCTGAGTTCTCCTGTGCTTCCGTGTAGTTGGCTCTGCTTTCCTTCTGCCTGTGGGAAAGGGGGAAGTAATTGTTTTGGGAGCAAATAGGGCTGCAAATAATGCCAGTGAGATGTCTGTATCGGCCGATAGATTTCCTGTCGTCTTTTGGATGCTCTAGGACCCCTCTTATGCTTGCTGCTTCTGCTGGGGACATGAGCATGATAGAAGTTCTTCTTCGCTATGGTGCTGATCTTTCCCAGGAAGACGTTCTTGGATGGACAGCGGAGGATTGCGCTAGAACTTCTGGACGTGCTCGGTAGGTGCTTTGGGTCACCGTTAGAGTTGCTAAGTTGTCCGAACGTCCGTGTTGGTTTATGGGCATGCTTGGTAACAGCAGCAAGGTTTAATGGTGTGTGGAGACCTTTGTTGCAGCTGGGCAAAAAGGACTCTTCTGGTACGTATTGTTCCCGTGTCAGGTGCGAATTGGGAAATTGTCCTCAACTTCCACCCAAATGCTCCGTTAGGTTTCACGTTTGTGGTGCTGAGCTCGCATCAAATTGCTCGCAATGCAAAGTCTGAAAATCAGTGTGTTTCCTTTCTTTCTGTATACAGTGTTAGTCAACACCTGGTAGACTCTGCAGTCAGGGAAAAGGCGGGAGAAGCTTCTGCAGGCGGTGCAAAGGGCGTGCCAGCGCTTAGCACGCCTCCCAGAGCAGGAGCTGCTGGCTTTGCATTGGGTGCCTGCGCTCTGGCCAGCGGAGGTAGGATCCTTAACCGTGGAGGAGCTGATGAGGAAAATCCCTACGGCCTTTTCTTTTGGTGGCTTGTGTTGTTGAAGCTTACCGTGTTCACCACTGACTTCAGTGGAGGTCTCGGATGGAGTAGCGCACACAGTTTTGTAAAATGCGCTTCTGTGTTGCCGACTGGACACGTGTCTTGCAAGGCCGTGAGGGCGCTTCTATAATTAGCGTGTTAGCCGTCCGTTCGGAGGGTTGTTGCCTATTGCATCCCCCATGTTTATAGATGGGGGCTTTCCTTTTTTCTTTAAAAAAAAAAAAGAAAAAAAAAAGGAAAGAAAAGAAAAAGAAAAAAAATTACAAATACTGTGCAGTACCTGGCATTTTCAACCACAGGTTGGTGGAGGGGGACGGGACAAAGAGAGAATGAGAGAGAGAGAGAACAATCTCTGCCTGTGGCGTATGCTTGCATGTGTGGTATGAAGAGTTCAGCAGTTGAGTCATTTCTTATCCTGTTCAGCCCGCGCCAGCATTTGCTAACTGTCTGCTCACATAGCATCTTGGCGCCATGCTAGTTTTTCAGTTAGGAATGTTAGAAGGAAATATGAGGACAGTGTTGAATTTGCTTGCTTACTTAGTTTGGGGGGGGGAGAATTCAGTATGATGAGAAAAATCAGTGGTTTGGGGCATACTTTTGTTCGTGCTGTCTCGCCTGAATGTTCCACTCCAGTGTGGCCTGTAGAACTGTCCGTGTTGCACGCTTGTAGGCATTGTTGACATTGGAAGGTCTGACATGCTAAGAATTAATCATGTCAATTAATATTTGAACAGTGAGAGACAACGTTTCCCACGGATACTTTGTAAGGTGAGACTTGAACAATACCTTTTCCCAAATCCTTTAACCTGCCTAAAAAGAGGAAAGATTGGAGAGACAGGGTCCTTCTTGCCTTTGCTTTTCAAGAATGTTGGAGGAAGAGGAGAGTGATGACAGCTGTCCTGCTTCTGAGGAAGAAAACCACAGTTCAGCTGCCAAGGTAAAGTGCCTCAACAGGCAACGCTTGCCATGGGACGACTCATTTGCAGGAAAGACCTGTCTGGACTTCAGTCTCCAGGCAGGTGGTTTTCTCCTGCAGAGCGGTCTCCTGCCTGCCACCCTTTCTGCTGCTGTGAGCTGTTTCCTCAAAGACTTGTAGCCGTGGCAGAGCATGCAGCAGCCTTGTGGTCGGGGGGGTGAAAGAGCAGTAGGTGACAAGATAAATGGCCACGTGGTTTTCTTCCTGTGAGTCAGATCTCGAGACCATAAAAGTTGATCAGCTCCTGGGTTGCCTATTCTTTTGTCCTCCAGAGCTTGCTCTTTGTTTCCAGTGACTTTGGCAATAGAATTCTGACTGATATGGAGGAAGGGCGTTTATTGTTCAAAATCTGCTGAAATGCTTCATCCCCTGGCTCTCCTTTCCTCCTTGTCAGGTTCCTCAAGTGTGCTTGGCGGGGAGTTGCTCAAGCGGGTCTTTTTTTCTCATGCCGGATGCGGATGACATTCCAGGCTTGCATGTGATCTCACGCTGCCTGTTTCAACTCTGTGGGGGGTTTTTTTGTTTTTTTTGTTTTTTTTTTCCCCAGTTGCGGTGTATGGCGTTGGGACTGCGCTGTGATGAAGACTGCAAGTGTGGTGCTGGAACCCAGGCTGTACTGCTGGAGATGCAGGCATGTTTGATTTTTAAGCTGGTTCCGGTTTTTTTTCAGTGACCTTTGAGAGATTGTCGCAAATGTTGCTGCAGTAGCTCTTCAGAGACATAGTAAGATGTGATTGTGGTTTGAAGAGTGAAAGCGAGGAAAGAGAAGGAGGTTTGACTAAGGTTGTTTGAGAAGCAGGCAGCTGTTGGTTTTCCTTGGCGCAAAGGAGGGGGAAAGGGTGCGTGCGCTCCTGGATGTTGTAACGTAGGTGAAGCCAGGGTCAGCCTGTGTGCAGGCAGTGCTTCTCAGGAGCTTTGCAGAAGCAGAGCCGGGCGTTTGTGACGTTAGATATTGCTGTCTACTCAAAGACGTTCCCGAGGAAAAACTGCAGGCCTGGTAGAAGAGAAGTGAGAACGTTTCCCTGTGTGGGTACAGAGGAGAGAAGTACTTTGCAAGGTGTCGCCTGCCTGTGCAGAGGCTGCTTGTTTCTGTTCTTTCCAACGCTTTTGGCTGGCCTCTTTTAGGAAGAATCACCTGAACGTCAGGGAGAGGAGGCTACTGGTGGTCCTCAAGTTGCGGATGCTGCAGAATCCCCTGCTGGTGTGAGAGGTGAGTTAATAAACATTGATCCGCTTTGTTTCTCTGCTAGTTGTGCCGAGTCAATGACCGGAAATGGTGATCTGCTTGTGAGACGGTACGGCACCCCCTTTTGCCCTTGCCAGCAAATGCCAGGGGGGAAGGTTGAGGGTAGCGAGTGTCAGTTGAGGGAGCTGTTTTGTGGTAGTGCTAGGTAAGGAGCGTTGTTTCCTGGTGACTTGCTGCGCGTGTGAGGATGTTTTGGCTAGCGCTTTGAGGGTTCCTCCTCTACCGTGCAAAGTGCTCGTGAGTGCCAAACTCTGGAGCCCTAGTTTGGAGGGGAGATGCCCCCGAAACCTCCCTACTCCGTGACTCCGGCCTGCCTGAGCCTGGTTTGCATGCTACCCGACCATCTGTTGGGCATTTGTTGTAGCCGTGTGAGCTGCCGTGCTGGGCTTGGGCATCTTCTGCTGCAGAGAAGGCCACGGGAAGTGGCGAGAACACGGCGGTGCGGCTGGGGCTGAACAACACGGCTTTGTTTTTCCTCTGTAGTTGAACTGTTCTCCGTCTCTTGGCTGCAGGGCTTGCCTGATGGAGGAGAACAGCAGAGTGAAAGAAGGACTCATGGCATGTCGTTTCTTACTTCCTTTGTAGGTGTTACGTCAGCAGCAGGAGTGGAGCGGGAGGAAGACAGCGACTCTCCCTGGGACTCCGAGGTGCTTTCAGTGAGGAGCGCAGCAGGGTCCCCGTGGGGGGGAGCGCTCGGGAGCTTGCTTTGGACATGGGCCCCATCAGTGGCCCTTCCAAGGCCCCAAGGCCCCAGGGCCCAGGACACAGCGCGGGCCGTCATGCAGCTACAGGATTTGAGGGATGCTGCTGAGGAAAGAAGCCATCTCTCGGGCACCCAACAGGACAAGAAGAGTTACTTTGCCTTGGAAATGCCTGTTAGTTATTCTCGTGCACTTGCAGTGACTGGCCCCACACCACACTCCTTTTTCCTTTCCGAAATGCAGGTGTGGGCAGCAAGCAGCACGACACCCACGCATGATGACCCCAGCGCTGGGGGGCTTCTGCCACGTCAGCATGAGCAGGACACAAAAGGCATCTCCGGGAGTCACTGTGGCCCTCGCCACCTCCCGCCCAGGTCCAGGAGAGCTGCAGAGCTCCTCCAAGCCCTCCCCGCACACTCCCCCAGACAGCTGGGTGCTGCCTGGCACAAAGCCTTCCTGGCGGTGGGCGAGGGGAGGGAGCTGCTGGCGCCCAGCTCTGGGCTCCAGGGAACAGGCCAGGGCTTGGAGCGGGGAGCTGGCAGCAGGCTCCCGCGAGGCTGCTGCTGGCAGCGCAGCCCCAGCCTGGTCCTTGCCCTGGGGACGTGTGCTGGTGGGAAGGGCCTGGCCGGGAGGGAGCCACGTGCCTGGGGAGGCAGCAGCAGCATTGCCCAGCTCGGTGCAGGAGGGCAGAGCAGGGGCTGCTCTTGCGCTGACTTCAGGAAGGCGCCACGCTGTCTCCCGCAAGGTCTTTCTATTGTTTTTATTATTTCTTTTTTTAGGGAAAGCTGATTGAGTGTTTTCTACCGTAACTGTTTGCCCTCTCGCGAGTATGTTGTTGAGTAAAGAATGCTCTGTGGTGCCAGCTGTTTTTCCCAGGGGTAGGGGGGGGCCTTCTTCAACAAACGGTGCTTTGACAGAGGTCTCCTGCTGTCGTTTCTTTTGTGGCTGTGCCATTCAGAGCACTCCACTCTATGCTGTTTTCATTCTTTCCCTCTTGCCTGTGGGGTAGTGCTTGAAAGCGCACAGTGCACCAGCTTAGTTGACTTCCAGTGCAAGGTTGCAACACGTGTTTAGTCTGCTCTTCCGTGTGTTGTGAGATATGTGGTGCATCTCTTGGATTTTCAGCTGTGATAAGGACTGAGATGAGAAATACAAGCTTAACCGTGGAAATGAGAATTATCATGAGAACTCAATCTCAGCTGAAGAGCTATATAGGAGGCTTTGCTGAGCTTCTTAATGCTTGTGTAAACTCAGCCAACGCTGTGGCTTTCTTGGCTCTATTTGGCTTTGGATTCTGTAGCACACGGGTGCACAGTTTGAAAGCGGACATCCCTAAAAAGGCACTTGGGAGTTTGGAAAGGGAGGAATTGGCTGGCTGATTGGTTGTGTGTACAAAATATCCTTCTTGCACTTTTATGCGTGAGCAAGACTTTTGTCATTGTGTGCTAGTCGAGCAGTCTGTCCTTACCTGCTCCAATCCGGCTTGGAAAGGACTAGCAAAACAAGGGTTTACTGAAGCCTGCAGAGTAATGCTACAATCTGAGGGAAAAGGGTGGTTTCTGAATTTTGTGAACCCAGCCTCAAGCAAGAAGGAGGTGCTATTGCAGATCAGAGTATTTTATGCTAATAGGCCCATGGTTTCTTTAAGCAGACTTGGATGCCAGCAGCCCTTTTGCAGCGAGTCAGACGCCCAGCGTGGACTTCTGATTGCCTGAACTCCCGTGTAGTGACGTCCATTTGCCCTTGTGTTGTCAGCTCCGTTCCCTTTGAAGCTCACCACCTTCAAGTTCTTCCAGGCTCCTGTGTTAGGTGCCTTAGTGTGGAGAATGCCTGCTGCGGTGAGGTTAAAGCTCAGTGTTGTGAGGGCTGCAGCCTGATGTGGGAGAGGAGGCTCTTGCTGTTCTTGTGTTCGTTCCTCAGCCGTTTCCTTGTGTTTGCTAGCGCTCATGTTTTCTGTCAGCTTCCTCTCTTGCACCTGTCAGCACTGATATGAAAACAGATTGAAACAACCCTGCCCTTCCAAATTAGGACTCTGAAAGGAAAAAAAAATCCCAGGCTGCTGTTGCTAACTGAGCAGCAAACTGAGGAAGCCAGTGATCCGGTGCTCCGAAGCACTCCTGCTGTTTCCAAGCTGTAGCTTGACAGGCTTTGCAAGGCCTTGTTTCAGCTGACTGCTGCGCGCAGGTGGTTGTGCTGAGGACTTTGTCTCCTGAGCCCTTTCCCCTGTACCTGTGCTTTTTGCAGGAATGGCGAGAGGGGTCCTTGCTGCATTGGAGGAAGGCAAACCAGAGGAGATGATGAGCAGTGCTGTCAACCTCAGGGTCACCTGTGAGCGCATCCACAGGCTAAAGGAGCTTGGCTGGCTGAAGGGTGAGGTAAAACTTGCTGCAGCGCAGTGGTGTTCTCCACCAGTATATATTGAAAAATACCCCTTGAGGGTGTATGTGAGTTTCCTTTTCCCAATTCGTTGCTGACCCCCCCTCCCACTGCAGATCTCCGAAGTATCTGTGTTCAGGTTCTGTTTTTCAGCCTCGAAGGGCACAGTATTTCTGAAAGCACCTGTCCTTCTTGTCTGGTGCTGCTTCCTGGAGTTAGTCCTACTCAAGTCCAGATTGACTGGAGTGGGTGACAAGTGTTCCTAGCAAACTCTGAAGCGGTAACCATGCGCTAAAGTCTGGGAAGAGAAGCTGCGCCTGGAGTTCTCTCAGGCAGCTGCCTGCTGCAGGGTGGCCAGCAGAGAAGTGTTGGTGTACTTTTCCTTTGGTAAAGCAGTGTTGCATTTCTCACCTCAAGCTTTCTTTTTGTTATACAGATCACCAATCGCTACGTGAATCTTGTGGTGTAAAGAAAGAAGAAGGAAGGCTAGCCAGTGGTTCATGCTTTGGGTACTTTGTTCTATCGCAAACTAATTTGTGGGGGCTCTGGAGCAGTAGGAAGATGGAGGGGAGGAGTGTACGTCTTCCAAGAGGACCGCATCTTAGTGCCCATTCTCTTGAGAACGCCCTGGGCACTGGTGGTGAGTCAAACTGGCTTTCTTTAGAGTTGGGTGAGGAGCACCAGCAAGTAAGGATAGTCCATTTTGGTTTTATTGTGTGCAGCCCAAGGTTGTGCTGTGTCTCCTTTAACCAGTGTATCTTAATAACGGGTCAGAAAGAAGGCCAGGAAATGTTTTGATGCAATGGGACCAAAAGGCAGCCAGCTTTGTGAAGCTTTGCTGTAAGTAACTGCTGAGTCAGTGCTTTTCTGCTTTGACTCAGCAGAAGGATTTGTCAGGTTCTCTCTGTTTAATGCAGGATTAGATGTTGTTGCTTTTCTCTTAGTAGATGCAGACCGTCAATCTTTGTGATTGACTTGCTGCAAGTTGGAGGGAGTGGGACCCGAGTTATTGATCTCGTGTGGCATTGTGCCCTCCGTGCGGGGTCTTGGATGCCGGGGTTCTGCCACCTTCCCAGTATATTCAGAGCCACAACTTTGCTGTCAAATCCATGGTAGCCTCTGGCACAAATGTGCTAACTTTACAGAGCAATCAGTAAAGCTAGGCTTTTGAGCAGAGGGAAGAATGTCAAGGAAGTGCTTCCTAGTAGCAGCCTGAGTGTAAGAGGAAGCGTGCTATCCATGGGAGGCATTGCGTTCTTCCAAGAGCTTTGTAACTGCTCCTGGCCCCCGCTCTCCCCACTTCAAGAGCTTCCAAATTATTGCAGCTCTTCAGTGTTAGCAAACATTTCTGCGTGTGTTAGCTGGCATAGCACAAATCTCTAGCTCAGCTGACACCCTTGGACGTCTTGGCCCCTGATGCAGAGGTAGTGAAGATGATTACTCCAACAGCTTTAGAGAGCAGGAGCAGAGGGGCCACTGGGTTGAACGAGATGTTGTTTCAGCCTGATACTCTCTTGGCTAGTGTTGAACAGCAGCTGTCGAGGAAGCAGGACCAGAAGAGGGCAGTATATAGTGATTTTTTTTTTTCTCCTTAGAGTATTCTTCCAGCAGGCTGTGACAGACCTGGGAGCTTCGTCAGGCAGAGGTAGTAGCCCGATGGCCTTGGCTGTATTTGTTCTTCCAGAGGTGCACCCAGTCTTTGGGCTGAAGGCCTACCATGAGTCCTTGGAAGGGCCTAATGCAATTTCTTGCTTGGGTTCTCTGTTCCTTTTCTAATACCGTTTGCTCTGCTTCTTTTGACCTCTGCAGAGCAAGGAGCATGTCTTTTCCTGGCCATCTCTGTTTGAGTGGTTGGGTCTTCTTGACCAATAACCATTAGGGCACAGCCTGTCGCTGTGCATGTAAAGTTAAGATTTGGGGTTTTTCTCCCCCAGATGCTTTACTTGTCCTGCAGTGACTATCCTCGGACACTTTATTGCCCAGCCAGGCAGTGTCCTTTGATTCTTTCTGTTGGCCTACCATACGGAGATGAGTGAGTGGGGTTTTTTGTGTTTGTGTTTTATTTTAAGCAGCTGGAGTCACGTGTATGTGAGCATTACTTGGCTTGGGAAGGGGAATGGAATTCCTCCTCGTAAGGCCTGAACCCGTACTAATGAGCGCAAGCCATTAGAGAAGGGCCAAAGGCATCTGGTCCTCTTCTTAATGGACCAGTTGAGAGGGCAAGTGGGCCAGGCAGCCAAGAGAGAGGCAAATTCTCCCTCTCTTTTCCATTCATTAGGAGATTCCACGACACCTGAATGGAAGTGCCTGTGGGGATTTTTCTGTGCATGTAGGCAGATTGTGTGTCCAGGGACAAAGCAGGTGAAGGAAAGCAGAGACTCGCAGAGGTGAGTGCAGCTCCTCATCAGCTGCAGATGTCTTGCCCAAATGGCAGAAGTGGGGAAGTGGTGTAGGTGTGAAGTGTCTGGGGCAGGGGCTGGGGTTTTGCAGCTCTCTGCATATTTGGTGTGTAGGACGAGGGCTGGGACTTCCAGAGGCCTCTGCAGGTCAGAGCTGTGTTGTCTGTCTGGATTTCTGACACGTGCTTGCCAGCGGAAGCTGTGCACTTCCTCTTGGGCAAGGGCCTGCAGCCAATGGCTTTGTAATGTATGTGGTCTTTGCGTCTTTTGGGGAGAAATGTGTTTAACCCGTTGACCTGTTAAAACAGGAGTAGTTTCGAGGAGCAGCTTTTGCTCAGGGGCTTGCAAGCTGTTGTTAGTGAAGTCGATGTGGTTTTGCTGGGTTGTCCTGTCTTGCACGCATGTAGGAGGGAGATGGGCGAAGCCATGCTGCCCCCAAAGTGGCAGGTGTGGAGTGTTCTTCAGATGAACTTTGTCACCTGAAAGAATTGGCAGCTGAATGCTTAAGTTGATTGGAGAGCTAGGGAGGGAGGAGGAGAGAAAAAAAAAAGCAAAGGCTTTACTGGCCATCTTCCTGCTCTGATTCTGAATGTGTTTAGATTGTATTTCTTTGTTGGGGCAAACATCAAGAGGAGCAGAAAACTGATTTTCACTAATAATTTTTCAGCCTAAGTATTTAAGGCAGCACTCAACTACGTGCCCTGGTTCCCTTTTTAGAAATCATTTTGAAGTGAGAACTCTTGTGGCTGGGCAGATGTAGTGGGGTCCCGAAAGACCCAATCTTCCCTCCCTTTCTTCCCTCTCTGCCCCCCGGTCCTTCACTCATAATCTTCCTGAAGTAAGATCAAGTCACAGAGTAAGATCAAGTCACAGAGTAAGTAAGTCAGGTTATTTCCCTTAAGGTGATTCAAATATGCTGCAAGGAAGGAAGGGCTTGAAAGCCATTTCAGAAGATGACATCTCCAACTACCTCTAACTGCTGAAGGCCAATCCTGGACAAGCAGGACAGGCTTTTCCCTTGCCTTGACTCACAGTTTGATCTTGCGAGGGCAATGATCAGTCATTTCTGTGGACAGGATAAGGGAGGTCTCTCATCACTCCTTTTGAGATGTTAGATGAGAGGGTAGTGACTAGGGTATTCTTCTTTCCGCCCAGTTGTTTCTGCGCTGTCCAGACTGGGAGGAAATACCCACTCATCTTTACAGCACCCGTTCCCTAAAGGAATAGAACACGCCCTAGAAGGTTTGTACAGGACCCTTCTCTTGCTATCACGTGTCTGTCCTGCGGTGTCTGCGTGACAGTCGTGGAGTACAGGCCTCTCTCAAAGCGAGGAGATTCGTTCTTCTTTTTGAATTGCTTTCCCTTCTCCCCGTCTTTGGATCCAGAGCCCAACGTTATTCCTGTTCCTTCATATCACTGACTGCAGTGCAGACTGTCTTTTCTCTCTTGACAATACCGACAGTCTGGAAAGCCATCAGAGCCCTCCTCATGGCTGGGGTTTCTGCTTAAGCGTAGAAGGCGGTCAGAAAAGCTGGACTTGTGCTGCAGGAAAGCAGGTTTGAGCGTGTTCCCTGTGAAAGCTCGGCCGGGGTGGAAGCAAGCAATGAACAGGCTTCAGTTGTGTCCTCCTGCCACTCTGGGGTACTAGCAAAAATGTTCATGGAGGCCTCTAATCAGAAGGGGAAAACCAGAAAAGAGCAGCACTCCTGACCTTTCTGTGCTGGATAGTTTGTCCTTCCCATGACTTTTTGCCTGCTTTCCGTAATTTAGGGTGTAGAGAGGATGGGGCCAGACTCTTTTCAGTGGTGCCCAGCGATAGGAGGAGAGGCAACAGGCACAAACTGAAACATAGGAAGTTCCGACTGAACACGAGGAAAAACTTCTTTCCTGTGAGGGTAACAGAGCACTGGAAGAGGTTGCCCAGAGAGGTTTGTGGAGTCTCCTTCCTTGGAGATATTCAGAAGCCGTCTGGACACAATCCTGGGCAGCGTGCTCTAGGGGACCCTGCTTGAGCGGGGAGTTGGACAGGAGGATCTCCAGAGGTCCCTTCCAACCTTGGCCATTCTGCGATTCTGTACTCCAGCGAGAGTGGGTGAGGCTTACGTAGGTTTGCTACTCTCTGTAAGGAAGGATGCTTTCTCCTTTCCTGCTGGGCTTGAGGATGATGCTAGTCAGTGAAGCTGCCTGTGCTCTCTCTGCTCCGTGTAGGCAACCTGCAACATGTTTGGTCAGTCACTGCAGAGTCGCACATAGATGTCTGGGAGCCTGGCGTGTCGGCATCTCTGAAGTACGGATGTGCTTCTTGGCAAGAGCCTGATCTTCCTGGTAGCAGAAAGTCAGCAGGTACTGTGTTACCTTTCAGGGGGATTTCCCCTCAAGTTATGGCAAGGAAGCCTTGTCAGACCTCAGAAATGACAGTGCCATTGGAAGATCCCACAGGGACAAGTTGGCATATACACCTTATGCTGCATTCTCTGAAGGCCCTTTCTGTGATTTTCTTTTTTTTCTTTTTTTTTTTTTTGGAATGGACACTCTGTTTACAAACAGCTGTTCCAGGGCCTGCCTTTTTACTCTAAAACTTATCAAAATGATGGCTGGGGTTGAAATGTGCTAAGAGCTGGCCTGATGCCTTCCGTTGCATGGGCACAACCAGCTGTTAATGTGTCGTGATTTTCCTCCGCAGTTACTGACTCTTATTGTTCGTCATGCACTGAAGAACGATGTGCGCTTGGGAAGTGTGGTTAGCCTACAGGCTAAAAAGGCAGTGTATTGTTTCCTGTGCTTCTCACTGAAACTCAGGTTTGGATTCCCGTTTGCCTGTTTTTCCTTGACATCTCATCACCTCCCAAAGAATCTCCTGTGTCCGGTAGTTTAGTCACCCGTTACAGGGCAAATGTATCCTAGAATCATTTTCAGAAATGGACTTAAGCTCCCTCGTGAGATTCCCTTGATTGCAAGCTACTTCCAGAATTTTCTTTTCAGGGATTTGAAGCCTTCTCAAATCCAACTACATTTATTGGTGGCAACTTTATGGATGTTTGTTCTTGTGCCAGCATTTCCCGTGAGCTTAAGTGGTTCTCTGTGCCTAGAGCACCTTCGGTTATATGTAACAATCATGTTTCCTCTCTCTTCACTGTGCTCTTCACTGTTAAATTCTCCTATTGTCCTTTTGAATGACAGGCACTTCATTTCTGGAGCATATTCACAGCCTGCCTTTGTTGCTTTTTGTTTGAATATAAATTCCCTTTTTTTTCCTTCCAGAAGAGACCAGAATTATCCACAATGCTTCATATGATACCTGTCAAGTGCCAGTATTCTGTATCCGCTGGTTAAATATGGCTTTTTTTCATGATTCTACTGGTGGATTATTAGTGTGTGATTAGCTGGTGCACTCAGTTTTGTATCTGGATAAGAAATGCATGGTAGCTTCCCCATTTACTGAACCCCAGTTTAGAGCAGAAATTCTTGTGGTCAATCCTGGATGCCAGAATGATGTTCCTGTTCTCTCCTCCTGGGTGCTCCCTGCGGGGATCACTGCCCTCTTCTTTGAGAACTCTAGGATAAAAAGGAAAGAGAGATTCATATACTCCAGGAATCTCTGTGGATGTCCTGCTTTTTGTTTTGCTAATCATTTCTTTTATTAAAATACGCTTCCAACTTCTCACCACTATTAGATGGAAGGCTACAAGCCTAAATTGGAATTTGCCTACTGTGAAAATAAGTAAAACTAGGTGGTTGGTTTCCAGGGATTCTTTCTTGCTTTCTGCATAGTGGAACTGTATGCTAATCTTTTGTGTATATGCAGAGCCTTGATAAAGTTCCTATGTAGGCACCAAGTGTGCGTGTCAGATTTTCTGCATGTTTGTGTCTGAGCCTTCTTGTTTCTTGCAATTAGGAAAACCTTGGTATGTACTCCCGAGGAGGAAAGAACAAGAAAGAAACTTAAAGAACGGATGAGGAAATCGCCGACACTCAGGATGGCAGTGTAGGTTTGTTCCGGCTTTCAGTTTTCTTTACCATGTTCCAGCCAGAACCTCATCTTAAAGAAATGAGCTGAACTACTGGATACTCTTCATCTCTTCATATTTCTGTATAGTCAAGGAGCTTAAAAGCCATAGTCATGGACTCCAAAGCGCCGCTAGTAAGCTCAGGACCTAGAGTCCTCAAAAAAAAACCAGTCCTTTTCCAAAATGCTTACAACCTAACACAAGAGAAAAGGCTTGTCTGAGGGCAGGTGGGAATACAAGGAAATGGAGAGTACTACTCTGAATGATAAGCACTGCTCTCACTACAGCAGCAGCCTGACAGTTCTTGTGGGTTGTGAGCAGCCCAGCCAGAATATTCAGGAGGTGAGGAAAACTGCCAGATGCATATGAAAAGCTCCTGTGAAGCGTGAAGATGACAGGGGAGAAGAGAACGTGCTTCCGCATTTGTGTGTTGAGCAGGCAGGCAGTTGGAGCTGCTGTCAGGGCCGGCTTGGAATTCAGAGCTGTCCTCTGGGTACTCCGTAGGAAATAATGTAGGAATGAGGCTAAATCGTGAAAAGCCTTAGCAAATTTATGTTTGCTGTGAGAGAAGAAACTTGAAGGGTTTGGGGAGAATGCTCTTTGTGATTAAGGCACTAAGCTCAGAATATGAGCTTTGCAGCACCTTTCTGAAAGGATGTGAGTGGGGCAAGGCTGTATTTCAGGAGAGAAGAGCATGTTGCAGTAGCTGAGCTGATCAGGCCTTGAGGGAGAGATGTAATTATGCAATACCTCGTGAAGGCGGTTCCTCGCACATGTTCTGCAGGCTGTGCAAAACTTTGAATGAGGGGAACGAAAACCTACCAAAAAGTTCAAGGCAAACGTGCAGGTATGAGGTCTTAGTTAGCCCTGGGGTAATCTTGTTATTAGTCATTAACAGGCCAGGGAAGAGTGCACAGCCATTTTTTATGCGTTAGTTTAGCCATAGCCTGGGCCACCCAAAGAAGCACGTTGGCATCAGGACTCCTTGTAGAACAGTGAGAGACCACTGAGAGGGAAGGAGGAAGCTAGGGAAGGTGGCGGAAAGAAGTGGAGGTAGGGCAAGAGATGCCTAAAAAGAAGCATGGTGAAATGTGCCAAAGGCAGTAGACTAGTAAGGAAGAATGAGAGTTGACTAATGGTCTGGAAGTCTAATTCAGAAAAGTTACCCTATGATTTTAAGCAGAGTGGCTTCAATACAAGGCCTGGGCGATCTAGAGAGTGGAGCGGTGTGACTTGGTTCAAGCGTGTGGATTTCAGGGAGGTGAATGGGAGAAAGCTGCATAAAGGCACTATAAATAGTGTGTCAAATGGGAGAAAAGAGTACGGGGCGGCATTTCGTTGTTAAGGTGCAAAGTGAAAACTGTGGAATTTGAAATGGGGAGAAAAACTGAAGTATGCTTTCCTAGTGGGAAGAGTGCCAGAAGAGAATGTGTGATTACAGGGAAGCATGTGTGAGTGTTGGTGTAAAGGAAGTTAGATGGCATCACTGGACCAAGTGGAGGGATTCAAGGAACAGGAGAGTAAAGAACAGAAGAGGAGAGAAGTTCATGCCGTTGTGATCAAAGAGAAGAGTGCTGGAGGAGTGAGGTGTGGGCTTGGCAGTGCTCACAGACTCATTTCTCAGTTTTCCATGTGCTCTGTCTCTATACTCCACATCATTTATCTTGCATTCAGAAAGCAGGACCAATTTTCTTTTTTTGAAAAAAAATTTTTTTAACTGAGAAATAATATGAAATTCTTCTTAGTTGGCAGGTAGGTAAACAGAGCATGTATGTTCCTTTGCTGGCATCTGGCTACTTACTTGAGAAGGTATTATTAAAAGCTGACTAGACAAGTACACTCAGTGTTTTGCATTCTTGGTGTCATTCCTGAAAGAATTTCAAGTTACTTTGCAGAAGCTAATGGCAAAAGCCTTTCCTGTATGCATCATAATTAATTGAAACTGTCTCAGGAGCTCCCTTCTTTCCTTTTCCTGCTGTTTTTGGTAACCGCTTTGAACATTAAGTTCAGTGGAAATCAGGGGCAATAGATTCGCAAGCACAATACAGTGCCTTTGCACAGCTCTGGCCTACTGTATGCAAAAGTCAGACTGAACAGAAGTGCAATGTTCTTTTCTAATCCCTCAGCTGCCAGTCCTAGTTTCTTCTTGGACTGTTTCTCTGTGGAAGCCTACTTAAACAAGAACAAGTCCAAAAAGAAGCGGTAACGGTGAGTGTGGTGACAGAGGTTGTTTTGCATTCTGTAAGCACTTGGAACTTGGAAAATGCTCTCTATTGCATGATATGAGCACTTTGTTTAGCATTCTTGAGAGCAGTCCGTTTAGGAAAGAAGAGGGGCCTCAGTTTTGGAAGACAGACTGGTATGTGCAAGTGGCTTATGTTTCAGAGAGTGGATACTTCATGCTCAGTGAAACTGGGTGCTTTCTGTGTCAGTTGCATTGGAGAAAATGAGCAATTTGTAGCTGAATTTTGGTTGTAAACTAGTTAGGCCTTTTGCCTTCCCAGCAAAGGCTGAATTTTGCTCTCACAAGGAAAAACATGTAACGCTTTTGGAAATCACATGCCTGAGGAACATAGTGAGCTGGACAATTTGTAGATCTCTCTCACAGTGCGTTCCAAGGTAGACTTCTCTTGATTTTTGACATAGTGTGTTCTTAATCTTGTTTGTGTTGTTGTTCTTGACAAGCTGGCAGATGGAAACATGCAGTCTCCTACAGTGATTCGCCCTCCTCCTCCTCTGAGCATGAGGAAGATTTTGCGAGGCGCAGGAAGCGCAGCCCTAGCAGAGCTTTCAGAAGGTGAGTGTGGTTAGAGAAGGGGGGAGGGAGGAATCTGCGGAAGTGGAGGAGCAACTGCGTGGCTATGAAGTGCTCTCCTCCCTGCTCTTGTACAGATTCTAAATGGTGTCAGCATTGAATCTCTTGGCATAATATTTAATCTCTTGGGACTGGTGACTCTAGCTGGGCTGTCTACACCTGGCCTTTTAGAAGTGATTCTTTAAGAGCAATTGGACTTTGCTGGAGGGGCTGGGAGTAAACTCTAAATGTTTGAATGTAAAATTGTACTGCCCCTCTCCTTTATAGTAGTTTATTCAGAAAGAATACTCCCATAACCCCAAAATTATAAATAGAGGCAATGATGGAGTTTCTTTACCTTTCTTTAACCTATGGTATGTGTTCTGTTGAATTGATCTTTAGGTGTGGGTGGCCTTTCTGACCAAAGTTCAGATGCAAAAAGAGAGATGGTCATTTTTCCGTTGCTTTATCCAGAGGTCCTATGACAGATCCAAAGTGCGACGTCCAAGGTAACAGAGACTGTATTACCACTATCCATGCAAACTCAGCTGTTTGCAGGAGAATATTAAATTGAGGAATCAGTACATTTGCGTGCTTAGAAAACTTCTATCAGTATTGAGCTTTTATGGTAGTAATTCCTTAAAGGTGGATAAAAGCTGGAATATATGTAGAATCAAACCGTATACAATGCTTTCTCATAGTTAAGGGCTTACAAGGAGACTGTACTCCAAAAGTGTCCTGGTTTAAAAAGGTGAGTTTGGCGATGTGGGGATTTTTTGAGCATTTTAGGTACACTTGATTAGTTTATGAGCACGACAGGTTTAACTGTTGGAAGTCAATTCTAATTTGCTGCTTGAAAGACCAGGTGTTTCCTTGTATGGGCACAATATCTGCAGATGTAATGATTACCTGTATCTGTTCTCTGTCAGCAAAACTCAACTCACAGTATGATGAAATATGACTTTAAGTTCTTTGCTTTCAGCAAGTTTAAAGGAATCGCAAAGAAAAGAACAAAACCAAAAGCTTTGAATGATTTTTCTTCTTTATTCCTTGTAATTCTTTTCTAAACACCAGCAGGCTAGCTTTTCTTATTGATACTTAGGTATTATCTGGAGATGCAGAATACCTTTTTCTTTCCCCCAGCTTTAGACTTTCTGCTCAACTCTTGCTGACAAATTCCAGGAGAGAAAATCCAAGAACTTGCATCTTCTTAAAGAGTAACCAAAGGCTTTACTATCAAGTCTTGCCTGTCTGTCTAGAGAGAGATCAGATACGTGGCTGAGGGCTGACTTGTGAATGAGTTCAATGAACTGTTAAAGACAGGAAATGGAGGAGGCAGATGGACCACTAGGGGGAAACAGCAGTAGTTTGGGGAGAAGCTGCAAAGTTTTGCATAGCAGGACGGCATTAGCTTCATGCTATCATTTGAAGGAACTGCAAGAGTGGCTTCCAGTAGAGACTCCAAGATGTCAATGTTTGAGGTAGTGCTACTAGGGCTGAAGTGCTTTGCACTCTTTGAGGAGGCCAATATTAACTGTTGTATCCTAACACCATTTTTTGTCATCGTCTTTGGAAAAATAAGGTAGAAACTTAGCACCCTGGCTGCTGGAGTATTCCATGAGAGAGCGACCTGGCTTCTGCAGTGCTGAGGAAACGGAGGACTGTTTCCAGGGACAGCACTGAGCCCTGACCTGGGGGCTTAGGCCTGAACTGCTGGAGCCTTCTGTGAGAAAAGGGAGCTGCCTTGATGCCAGCAACTGTTGACGTGGCTGGAAGTGCAGTGTTCAATTTAGAAGGAATTTATAAACAGTGGGACAAATTTGTAGAAATTCCAAGTTCCGCTCTTTCAAAGTATTGGATGGTAAGCACACCTAGTCAAGATTTTTGTTTCTGTATTCAGGAGGAAATCGTCAGCATGAGAGTAACCTGTTCGACGTTTTTATCGCCTTCCTTGAACGTGAACTCTCAGAAGTCTAGAAGGTGAAGGATGCCTTCCTACTGAAGTCTGCTGATGGGCATTGGTGTAGTTGTCTTGCTAAAGTCCCTGAAACACAGGGTGGAATTGAGCTTCCCAATTTTTCAAGCCTTGGCCTTCATGAAGAAAGAACTGACATCTTGGTAAAGGCATTGAAATGCTAACCGGATTTCTCTTATGAACAATGTAACAACTATATTTTGCAATGGCAGACTGTCAGAAGGCAGGCTTTTGGTGAACATACCTTGCTTGCCTTTTACATTGCGCATATTACATACACTGGACTGAGGATATAAGTAACTATCTCAAAGTCACGGGAATTATTCTCCTAGGCAAACTTATACATCTGTCTAATAAGCCTGTGGGGAGGAGGGGGGGAAGGCTGGGTCAGCGTGAACCTCTTGAGTCAGAAAACAGTTTAGACAAGTGTTCTCAGTATTGTCTTCTGCCTAAGGAAATTTTAGGAGATTCAGGCAGGGTGTCCTAGTGGTATCAGTATGCATTTGCTTGGGAAAGCACAGCATTCAGGTGCTTAAGAGATCCATAAATGAATCTGAAACTGAAAAAGGAAAACTACCAATGGAAGAGCTCCTTGGGGAGATTTGCATGACGTACATCTGATGTTGCAAGCACCAGAACTGGTGCCTATGCTGGACTGTGCTGTAAAAATGTAGTAAATGTAGCTTCCCGTGAGACTCCAAGAGCCCCCACTCTACACGGCCATGCAGAGTATAAAAGATAGTTGGTGCTGTCCTCTGGGCTTCCTGCGTGCTGCTGAAAAGGAGGTTTGCATGAGAATATTGAGGCATGTAGAATAGGCTGCTGCGGAACTAATAACTCTCTATCTATGCAAACTAACACGTGTAAACAGGATGTAAACAGGATGTAACCTGAAAACTGTGTATCAACCATACAGCGGGTACAGGCAAAGTGTCAGAACATGCCTACCAAGACAAAACAGTTACTTAATAACAGAGTGTAATTTCTCCTTGGATTAGATTATAGGCCTAGCTACCCAGACAGAAGCAGACCTGAACCTCTGCCTGACTTCAGAGCTACTGAGAGCTAAGGTCCCTCCTAAGGAGCCTCACAGCTCGATTCGTGTGGGGCTGTGCTTGAGCAAAGCAGATGAGCCCCTCAGCAAGGTGTAGGAGCCTGGGTACGCTGCTGCACCGCCGGGAGTGCCGAGTTTTCAGTTCAGAGTGGGCTTGTGTCCAAGCCAGTCTGGAGCACAAGCAGCGCCACAATATAGGCAGGAAAGGTGAGGGCAGGCCCTGTCAAAGAAGCCTGGTTGTGAATCGAAATTTCAAAGTTCATTTTATAGGAGGTGACCAACGTTCAGCCTGTCCGAAGAGCTCGCCAGTTCACGGTCTGCTGTCTCATTTCCAGAGGCTCCTTTGGACCAGGTTACTTGCTCGGGAAGACCACAAGCCGTTGCCTGCGGGTGGTACCTCAAGCACATAAGCAGACAAGCCGCTGCCTCATGACCAAAGCGGCAAGCATGCCTTCACAGGATGCTTCTCAAATGCTTCTACTAAAGGTCCAGATGCTGTAATACAGGGAGGCCCAACAACAGAATGGATTTCCTGCCTAAAAGTAAAAAGGAACAGAACAGCACTAAGTCTATTTGTGCTTTACCTTTCTCATTAAGAAAAAGACACAGATGTAGAAATAGAAGTGTTCTGCGAGTCAAAATGCCATTAGTGCCTACAGTGCAGCGTTACAGGCTGCAGGATTGTTTACTTTTGGTAAATGTACCCAACTAAAGGAAATGTTTATATTAATCAACAAATGTATTATAACTGTTCCTCTTAAGTTAAATGAAAGAAAAGAAACACATTTCTTTCAACAAAAACACCTAGGTTGCATTCCACCATTATTATTAAAAAAAACAAAACAAAACGGTAGGCTAGAAAAAGTGCAGGGCCTGCAGTCAGGCTGATGCAGGGCCATGCAGTGGTGGGAGCTACAGTGTTGTACGAGGCGATGGAAACCACGATCTGAATCCCCCTGAGATCAGCAGAAGCTCTTTCCATGGAGAGAGGTTTATGAGCAGTGTCTTCCAGCTCCCTGAGCTGCCAGCAACATCCTGCCTTTTAATTTGGTGTGGAAGATACTGTGTGTGTGTGTGTGTGTGTGTGTGTGTGTATGCATATATATGCACATATATATATATATATATATATATATATATACACACACACACCCCTATATTTATTTTGTGGTAGAGTGCTTGTGTAGAACAACAGAGTCACCTCACAACCGCATGAACTGTGTTGTTGTAGTTCTGTGCTGTGTGTGGTTCTTTTGAATAGGATAATAAATCTTTGTTTTTAAATGCAATAGCAGTCTCTTGCTTTCAGTGTGCAAATAGTCCCAAACAAACCAACCAAATCCCTGCTTGTGTGAACTCGGTGATGAGTGTCTTCAGCGGACTCCATGCACCCTGCTGGATCCACGGCAGCGGAAGCCCGGCACGAGCCCCCTGCCCAATGCAGCCTGGGGGCAGCTCACTCCTCCCTGGAGAGCCCAGCCCAGCAGGGAAGAGCCCTGCAAGGCCAGCGCGCTTCTGGCCCAGCGTCTTCAGTGACAGAAGTGCCCTCACAAGCCATTTCACAGCCATGTTCCTGCTGCTCAGCTGCTCAGACTGAAGTGACCTCACAGCCGCTGTGCTGATGCTGTTCCTGCTGCTGGGCTATCCAGGTGGCTTTACAAGAAACTACAGCAACCAAGAGCCTGCCGATGGCCTAACAGGTCCTGAGGCAGAAGTGACCTCAGAATGAGCGGTGAGGCCATGTGCCTGGTCCTTGTCTGTCAGGTACTGAGGCAGCAGTGACCATACAGCCCCGTGTCTGAGCCATGTGCCTGCTGCTGCCCTACCATTTCCTCTGGCAGCAGCGCCCGCACAAGCACAAACTCCAGCCCTGTCCCTGCTGCTGGCCTGTAAATGTTCTCACACAGGAGTGACCCTGCCATTGCCTCCCATGAATGCGGAGAATGGTTTTTTTTTTCCCCCAGATTTGCTCTCTTCTGCAGTGGCTTCCAAGGAGCTGAGAGAGGGCCTAGGAGGTAGCAGGGCCCCGGCCTCAGGCACATGTCAGCATCTTCACCTTGCAAGCCTTGGGACCTGTCCCTCCTCACTCCAGTCCTCTGAGCAGCCAGCTGCTCTCCAACAAGGTGGCAAGAGCCTGAGGTCTCCTTGCCCATCTGGAGGGCATGGTCCACAGCAGCTCCAGGAAGACCTGGCCTGACCAAGGCCCGCTCTTTCTCTGCCTTCTCCCTATACCTGACACTGACCACCTCTCCGTTGGACTCCCTAGCACCGGGGAGAAGATGCCCTTGGAGCAGCGGAGGGGAAGGCGCTAGGAACTGCTGCCGTGCAAAGGGGAGACCACCCTGTACCTGAGATGGACTCCTCTGCAGGGAATAAAAAGAGAGGTGCTGCTGTGAACCCCTGGCTTTGGTGGCCAGGCAGTGGTCCGCTGGGTGGGGAAGGCTTGGCCTCTCAGCCTCCTTGACATAGGCTGATCCCCTGCACTCCTGGGGGGTAGATGGGTGCCATGGGGGGCAAAGGAGGTAGAGGGTGCAATAGGAGTCAATGGGGGCAGTGGGGTGCAATGTGGGGGCAGGGAGGGCAGAGAGGTGCCATGGGGGAGGGGGAAAGAGGGGTGCCTTGGGGTGCCATAGGGGCAGAGGGGCACCCTGGGGGGGGAGGCAGAAGTGTGCAATGGGGTGCAATGGGGGCAGGGCTGTGCAGTGTGGTACAATGTGGGCAGAAGGGTACTGTGGGGGGTGAGAGATGGGAGTGGGGGGCAATTGGTGCAATGGGGTCAGAGGGGTGCAATGGGAAGCAGAGAGGGCAGGGAGGTGCCATGGGGGGCAGAAGGGTGCAATGGGGTGCACATGTGGCAGAGAGGGCAGAGGGGTGCCATGGTGGGCAGAGGGGGCGCAGGGGTGTCATGGGGGGCAGTAGATGCCATTTGGTGCAATGGGGTGCAATGGGAGGCAGTGGGGGCAGAAGGGTGCAATGTGGTGGTTTGGGGACAGAGGGGTGCCATGGGGGGCAGAGGGGCCAGAGGGGTGCAATGAGGGGCAGTGAGTTAAGTCGTGTAATGGTGTGATATGGGGGGCAGAAGGGTGCAATGGTGTGCCATGGAGGGCAGAAAGGTGCTGTGGGGGATGCCATGGGGGGGGGGGCAGAAGGATGCAATAGGGGCAGAAGGGTGCAATGTGGTGCCTTGGGGACAGAGGGGTACAATGGTGGGCGATGGGGGCAGAAGGGTGCCATGGGGGGCAGAGGAGGCAGAGGGGTGTAGTGGGGGGTCTGAATGGCGCAACGTGGTGCCATGGGAGCTGAGGGGTGCCATGGGTTGCAACTGGGGTAGAAGGCTGCCATGGGGTGTTATTGGGGGACAGAGGGTTGCCATGTGGGGCAGAGGGGTGCCATGGCATGCAGTGGGAGCAGAGGGGAGGCAGAGGGGTTAAATGGGGGCATTGGGAGCAGAGGGGTAAAATGGGGTGCAGTGGGGACCGAGGGTGCCATGGGGGGTGGAGGGGTGCCATAGGGGGGCAAAGGGGTGCAGTGGGGGTGCCATTAGGGCCAGAGGGGTGCAATGGGGTCATAGGGGTCAGAGAGGTTAAATGGGGAGCAGAAGGATGCCATGGGGTTCAACAGGGTGCCATGGGGGGCAGAGGGGACAGAAGGGTGCAGTGGAGGAAGGGGGGGTGCCATAGGGGGCAGAGTGAACAGAGAGGTGCCATGGGGGGCAGAGGGGGTGCCTTGGGGGCAGAGATGGCAGCAGGGTGCAATGGGGTGCAAGGAGGGCAGAGGGGTGCCTTGGGATCAGAAGCGTTCAATGGGGTGCAATGGGTGCAATGTGAGCAGAGGGGCAGAAGGGTGCAAAGTGATGCCATGGGGGCCGAGGGGCGCAATGGGGGCAAAGGGGGGGCCTGGGAGGGCAGAGTGGGCAGCGGCCTGCAGTGGGGCGCAAGGAGGGCAGAGGAGTGTCATGGGGGGGCAGAGGGTGTGTGGGGGGTGCAACAAGGGGGGCAGAGGGGGCAGAGGGGTGCAATGGGGGCAGAGTGCTGCCATAAGGAGCAGAGGGGTGCCATGGGGGGCAGAGAGGGCTGAGGGTTGCCATGGGGGGCAGACGAGGCTGAAGGCTGCTATGGGGAGCAGTGGGGGCAGAGGGGTGCAATGGGGTGCTATGGGAGGTGGGGGGGCTCCATGCAGGGCAGAGGTAGCAGAAGGGTGCATGGGGTGCAATAGGGGCAGAGGGGTGCCATGGGGGGGCAGAGGGGGCTGTGGGTGGCATTTGGGGGCAGTGGGGACAGACGTGACCCCCCCCATGTCCCCATGTCCGCCTGCCCTGTGCCAGCCCCGTGTCTCCATTCCCCCCCCCAGCCCCTGTGTCATCCCCCCACCCCCGTGTCCCCATTCCTCCCCAGCCCCACAGGAAGCCGGGGGGGAGGAGGGGAGTGGCTCTGGGGTTTGCGGTGGGACACGGGGACGTGACTGCCAGGAACTGGGGGGCTGGGCTGTCCATGTCCTCCGTCCCCGCAGGCCTCCATGGCCTCCTGAGCCCCCCCACCATGTCCCCATACACTTCCCCCCTGCCCCGGTGCCCTCAGGTCCCCTGTGTCCCCCCCAGGTCTCCCCCATCCCCCCAGTTCCCTCTAAGCCCCCCCCATCCTCCCAGTTCTCCCGGTGCCCCCAAGCTCCCCTTGTCCCTCCCGTCTCCCCTTCTCCCTCCTCAGGCCCCCCAGGTCCCCAAAGTCCCCCCAAGTCCCCCCCAAGCTCCTCTTGTCCCCCCCAGTTTCCCCAGTCCTCCCAGTTTCCCCAGGTCACCCTAGGTCCTGCCAGCCCCCCAGCTCCTCCTTTGCCTCCCCCTTATCTCCCCCAGGTCCCCCCTTGCCCCCTCCTTGTCACCCCCTGTCCGCCAAACTCCTCCCACCCCCCCCAAGTCCCCTTGTTCCCCCAGTTTCCCCAGGTGCCTCCAGCCCCCAGCTCCCATCCTACCCCCCCTTATCCCCCCCAGGTCCCCAAAGTCCCCCCCAGGTCTCCCCTTGCCTCTTCCTTGTCCACTCAGGTCACCCCAAGCTCCCCAAATCCTCCTTGTCCCCCCAAGTCCCTCCTGTCCCCTCCAAGCCCCTCTTGTCCCCCCAAGTCCTCCCAAGCCTCCTCGTCCCCCCACCACCACCCTGATCAGGTCACTGTTGGGGGGAAGCTCGCAGCCCCCGCAGTGGGGGGACGTGACATGTGGCCACCCTGCCCGGATGCCTGGGTCCCCCCAGCCCCCCACTGCGGCCACTGTGGTTTCCGGGGAGGGGGGGAGGCCCTTCCTGCCCTCAGCCCCACAGTGTGCCCCCCACCCCCCCGAGGGTACATAAGGCACCCTGGGGCACGGGGACAGCCAGCCATGGCCCCACCGCTGCTGGCCCTGCTGCCTGCTGTCACCGGTGGGGACTGGGACGGGGACATGGGGACTTGGGGAGGTGGAGGGACGGGAAGGGCCAGGGACATGGGGACAAGGGGGGACGGGACAGACGGGACGGACAGGGGGGACAGGGGGCCACAGAGGACAGTGGTGGAGGTGTGGAGAGACAGGAGGGATGGGGATGTGGGGAATGGGGGGACACAGAGGACAGGGATGGGGACATGGGACGGGAGGGGACGGGAGGGATGAGGACACCAGCAGATGGGGACATGTGGGGATACGGAGGGATGGAGACAAGAGGGAACGGGGACATGGGAGGAAGGAGGGCTGGGGATACCAAGGGACATGGGGGGGACAGGGATGGGGGGACAGGGATGGGGACATGGGGGTACGGGAGAATCTGGGATACCGGAGGGTCGGGGACATGGAGGGGTGGGGACACAGGGTGGTGGGGACGCGGGAGGTTTGGGGACGGTGCGGGTGCCAGCAGCCCCTGACGCGGTGACCAGTCCTGCTGCTGGCCGGCATGGGGGCCGAGGGGCTGCACCCCAGGGTCCTGGCCGTGCCCGCGAGGGCCAAGGGGTGCAGCCCGGACACCTCGGAGTGCCAGGTCCCCTCTGCCTCGGGGGATGGCCTGCAGCTCCTGTTCGAGGACCTGGAGATGCTGGAGAGGATGGTGAGCGGGCACGGGGTGCATGGGGGGCACCCTTGGGGGCACTGGGTGGGCATCAAGGAGGTACCCATGGGGGCACCCATGGGGACACCCTTGCAGGCACTGGGTGGGAACTGGCAAGCACTGGGTGGACATCTATGGGACACCCATGGGGACACTGGGTGGGCATCCATGGGGCACCCATGGGAGCACTGGTGGGCACTGGGTGGGCATCAGTAGGGACACCCAGGGGGGCACTGGGTGGGCACCAGTGGGGACGACACCATGGGGGGCACTGGGTGGGCATCAGTAGGGACACCCAGGGGGGCACTGGGTGGGCACCGCTGGGGCACCCAGGGGGCGGGCAGGGTGCCCGGCCCGTGCTCACGGTGCCGGGCACGCAGGGGGCTGCTGGACAGGACCCCGGCGAACTGCGCTGCGCAATCTGCAAGAAGGTCCTCAAGAAGCTCAAGAGTCTAGTGCCCAACACGCACAACACAGTAGGGACCGAGGCATGCAAGGGGCGTGCGAGGTCCACGCAGGGGTGTGCAAGGCTGCACAAGGCTGTGCAAGGGGATGCCCACCATGCAAAGTCGTGCGAGGCTGTGCAAGCTCGTGCAAGCCCATGCAAGGCAGTGCCCACCATGCAAGGCAGTGGGAGCTCGTGCAAGCCTGTGCAAGGCTGTGCCAGCTTGTGCAAGCCCGTGCAAGGTGGTGCCCACCGTGCAAGGCCATGCGAGCTCATGCAAGCCCGTGCAAGGCAGTGCTCACGGTGCAAAGCCATGCAAGCCTGTGTGAGCTCATGCAAGCCCGTGTGAGGCAGTGCCCGTCGTGCAAAGCCGTGCGAGCTCATGCAAGCCCGTGCAAGGCGGCGCCTGCCGCGTGAGGCCACGCAAGCGCATGTGAGACTATGCAACGCAGTGCCTGATGCGGGACTGTGCCGGTGCAGACCCGTGTCACGCAGGCGGCCCGCACGGTGTGCTCCCTGCTGCTGCGGGAGATATCCGAGCGCTGCCACAACCTGGTGAGCTGCTACCTGGAGCCCATCGAGGCAGGGCTGATGCAGGACGAGGAGCCCGCCAGCATCTGCACCAACCTCCGCTGGTGCCAGCCCTGACCCCAGGTGAGGCCCCCTCCCTCTCCACCCCCCCCACCCCCTGGCTGGGGGCCCAGACGTCCGGGCAGCCCCACCCCGTGTGAAGGACCCTTGTGCCCGGCCGTGCCCACCGCGAGGGCTCGGCGGCACCAGCGGCCGCTTCAAAGCGGCGCCTGGGGTGGAGTGGCCGCCCGGGAATGCACCCGCACCCATGGGTGCTGCAGGCATGGGGACATGGTGCCCCTCCAGGACGGGGACACAGGGACATGGGGACGTGGGGGGCACAGGAACATGGGGATATGGTGCCTGTGGGGGATGGGAACATGGGGTCATGGGGGTCTGGGGGACATGGGGACAGGGACATGGGGACATGGGGGGCACAGGGACATGGGGGTATGGGGGGGGCATGGGACATGGTGCCCATGGGGATGGGGACATGGGGGGATGCAGGGACATGGTGCCCAAGGGGATAAGTATATGGGGGGGGGGGTGGGGACACAGTGCCCACGGGGATGAGGACGTGGGGAGCACAGGGACATGGTGCCCATGGGAACAGGGACACAGGTGGCACAGGGACACAGTGCCACCACTGTCCCCTCAGTTCAGCCTCTCTCTCCCCCCAGGTGCCGGCTGGCTCCAAGGGCACCCGAGGGATCCTGCGTCCCCTCCAGCACTGTCCCCTGCACCGGCCCCCGCGCCGGCCACCCCTTCCCCCAGCTCAATAAATCTTTGGCATTGAAGGAGCTGGATCTTGTGCTTGCCGATGGGGTGGGGGGACACCCAGCCACTGGGATGGGACACCAAGGGGGACACGGGGACACCGAGGGGCACAGGGGACACTGGGACACCATGGGGCATGGGGAACATGGGGGACACCAAGGGGCATAGGAGACATGGGGACAGCAAGGGGAATGGGGACATGGGGACACCACGGGGCATGGGGGGCACCGAAGGGCCCAGGGACACAGGGGACATGGTGCCCTGGGGCCCCCAAGGGACCCTGGGGGTGGCAGCCCAGGCCGGCATTCCCGCAGCACACGTGTTCCTGCGGGCGCTGGCAGGGGCCCAGCCCGTGACGGCCACGTCCCCACCGGGGCTATAAGAGCCTAACCCTAACCCTAACCATAGCCCTAACCCTAAACCCTAACCCTAACTTTTTCGAGTGCAAGGAAGATGTCTGCTGAGCTGCTGTAGCCTGCTGCCCCAATGAGCTCTCCGGAGCATTTAAGAAGCAGTGAACAGCTGGGAAGACAGAAGCAGCTGGGGAGCTGCTCCCCCTTTGCGAGGGGCACAGTGGGATTTCTAGCAAGGAGGGAGTGTTCAGGCAGCCTAAAGGCCCTTGGTGGGAGGCAGCTCCTTTTCATCGGCTGATGGGGTTTTCACTTGCTCTAGGCTTAGTTTAAGCTGCGAAGTTAAACTAGGGGGGAGAGGGGCAGAGTTTCGTGCAGGTGGAGGAGCCCATGCTGGGTGACGTGTGCTCATTGCTCCCTTGGGATTTTCCAGGAAAGCTGTGCAATAGCCAAATTAAGTAACTAAGTTCATTAGCATTCTTAGTGCTGATCCAGGGAGAATGTGCGTGTCAACTAAAAAGCAGGAAAGAGTTATGATACAGGGGAGGGGAATTGTCTGGGGCGGCTGGTGGGTAAAAGCATGTATTTTACCACCCTCTGCTGCAAACTAGACCTTCCCCGGAGACCAGCGCAAGATTTGGGGAGCGCCTGCATCTTTCCTTGCAGCTCTTCCCTCCTGCCCACCAGGAAGCGTACGTGTGCCCAGGACATGGCTGGCCTCGTCCCCCCTGCCCCGCGGCCAGCGCTGGGGCAGGCGCCCGGGCCAAGATGTTGGAGCAGGGAGCACCAAGCTTGCACCCGGGGGACCCAGGCAATTGCTTTCTGCAAAGCCCCCAGCTGCTGGGGGAGCGACTCCGCCTGGCAGCACAGGGCAAAGCCACACGGAGACCTCCGTGCTTTGAGGCATCTGGCAGGATCGAAGCCTTCCCATGGGAGAGGAGCTGCAGAAAGCCCTCCCGTACCCCTGGAGAGCCCCTCCTGCGGGGCCGAGACCCCCCCTCCTTAAAGCGCTCTAGGCGGCAGAGGCAACAGCGTTCGTGCCGCACTGGCGGCAAAATCTGCCATAGTGGCTAATGCGATGCCATCAGGCGCCCCGGCTCCCATCGCCCTGGGGCGCCACTTCCTCTTTTCTCCACAAAGGTGCTTCTCTGGCGGCAGCGTCTGAGGAGGGCACTGTGGGCTGCCGCGCTCCACAGCCGCTCAGCAGGACTTTACTGCAGCACAGAGCAGAAGCGGCCTGTTCCCGCGCCGCATCCAGGAACACCAGGCACGCTGCAGCTCTTGAAGCACCTAAGTTCGTGTTGTTCCCAGTTGCTTTTTTTTTTTTTTTTAATGTCTAAACTTGACAGTTATTACGACAACAGGCTCGCAGGAGGCAGCATATGAATGGAGGATGAACCGAAACCTCATGTTACCTGCCAGGTGCCTCCACTTTGCTGTGACTTAGCCCTGGAGGCAGTGATACCGCGGAGACAGCAGAGCGGACGTGCAAGAAAAGAGGCTGCGCCTAGAGGACCGGCTTGGCGGCAGCTAAAACCAACCGTGCGCGCTAGTGTGGCGGTTTCCATACCGCGTCACCGCAGGCTGCCGCGGCCCCGCTGGGCGTCTCGGGGTGCGTTGCTGCAGGGCCGGCGATGGGGCGCAGGGCTCCCTCCATGAGGCTGCCCAGATCTTTCCACATGGGCATCCCGAAAGAGGATCTGAATCTCATCAGATTTTCATACAGCAGAAACCCGAATGGGGTGGTTCTACTTTTTCTCTTTTTCTTTTTTCTTTTTTAAAGACAACTTAGCAGCCGGACGGTTTTACGCAGAATCCGCTCCCCTCACCACACTTTCTTGCAGGTGTGTTTTGCCACTAGGGTTGTTTTCACTATCAGCCCCATGACTCTGAGGCAGCAGCAAACTTTGCACTGACCCTAGGGCACCCGAAAAGACCCTTCCTCCAGCAGCGTCAAAGTCAGGCTACGTCAGCTCACAGTGGTCCCCCTGGCTCCACGGCCGGCCACTGCCCCAGGCATGAGCCCTGCCGGGCAGCTCGGGGCAGCCCTCCCCTCCGTCCCCCCAGCCCAGACGCATGCAGAGCTCATTTTAAATTATTTAAATTACGCAATAGAGGCTTTTCTTCATCTTCTTTAATTTCTTTTCTCTCTCCTGGCTCTCCAGTCAAAGCACCGCTGGCAGCGTGGACACGTGCACCCCTCCCACCCTTCTGCAGCGGCAGAGCTGGGGCAATGGGAGGCAAAATGCTTTTGCACTGACCCTGCTGCTGCAAAACCCTTGGCTCGATCCCACTGTGAACAGCAGAGCCTGGACAGCCCGGTTCAGACAGTCCCCGATTTCTCCTGGGTTCGAAGACCCCCCCCCCCCCGGCTCTGTTTCCCTCTGATCTAAAGCAATGAAGTTCTGTGCCGCAAAGAAGTGGAAAACTCAATCTGCGTCCCACCTGAGGGCAGATTTGGGGGGCAAAAGGCTGGAGTTTGTGCTGCGCCTTCCCCTGCTCCCTCTGGCCTGCGTCTCCTCCTTCACAATGTCCATCAGCCCGAGGAGCCAGAACCCCCAATCTGCCCCCGCGAGGCCTCCCCTTCCTTATTCATGGAAACACATGCACAGCCCCTACAGCTCTCCCCAGCGTGCCACATGCTGCATTTAATACTCTTCCAGGAGAAAAAGCAAAATCCATAGCAGAAAATCTTTTAATTCCTCTGCTGCTGCTCCAAACCAGGTCCCTGCTGCCAAGAGCCCCCCTGAGCTGCCGGCGGGATCCCAGAGGCCAGGGGTCCCCATCGCCTCGCAGCTCCAGGGGGTTTCTCCAGGCTTGGCCGGGCTTTCGCACGCTCTCTGCAGGCAGGAGGATAAACCGGAGCGGTGAGCGGCTGCACGGGGACGAAGCCATCCGGCTCCGAGTGCCGCGGAGCATCCTACCTGCCGAGAGCCTCATCCGCCGGACGCGGTAGCCGTGGGTCCTCCAGCAGTGCCTCCCACTGGCTCCGAGCTTGGACAGCATCTTGGTGATCTACTTTGGGAAGCAGAGGGATGGCAGGAGCTTGGCTCACACTCGCCCTGTGGGAGCGGGTACTCTGGAGGCCAGAGAGCCTGTGCCACCACCTGCGTGCAGCTGGGGGAACTCAGCGCTGTGATTTCTGGGCGTTTAGAGGGGGAAAAGTGACTTACCAGCAAAACCACAGCCTGCTTTTGGACCAGGTGATGCTTCGCTTGCAATTGCCTGTCAAGAGGGGGAGAAAATCAGCAAGGAGCAAGGCAAGCAGGAGACTTGCATCCCCCTCTCCCAGAAGAACAGGGCACAATCCTGCCATCCCAGCTTCCCCCCCAGGGTCCCCTGCAGCATGGTGTGAGGGAGGATTAAAGCCGAGCACCAAAGGCAGCTCAGCGTTCCCCTGGCTCCCGGAGAGCCTGGAGATCTCTCCCTTCATCTGTGGAGGCACGGAAAGGTCCCCCAGGATGGTGGTGTCATCCCACTGGAGTTGCTTCCATCTCTCCTGGCCTCCTGCCTTGCAGCCAAACCCCATCCCGCCAGGAGAGATGGGACTCGGCCCAAACAAAAGAGCGGCAAACGAGCCCAGCGGGAGGGCACGTATCGCGCATCTCCAGCAGGTGCCCAGCAGCGGAGAGGCAGGAGGCAACGGCTCCCGCCCTGGGGGCTCCCGCGCCACCTGCTTCTCCAAAACGCCCCAGATCTGCACCTCCATCTGCAGAGCCTCCACGGCCGCGGCCACGCTCTGCTGGACGGACTGCGGGGAGATGCAGGGCAGGGCTCGGCGGGGCGAGCGGTGGCGCGGCCCTGGCTTTACCAGCAGCGGCTCGGCGTGCAGCCGCTCCAGCAGCGCCGCCTGTGCCTCGTCCTCCAGGCGCTCCCGGCGGAGGGGCTCACAGCCCAGCAGCCGCAGCAGGTTGGCAGCGTCAGCGCGGGCATGCAGGGCGCTGCCGAGCACCAGCAGCAAGTCCGCGCTCTGCGCGAGGCCCCCGTCCCGCAGGCGCCCAAGCACCTCCTCCACCACCGCCGCCGCCAGGCAGCCTGCGCCGGGGCCGGGGGCACCGTGAGGGATAATGCGCCTTGGCCGGCAGAGCCCCCTGGCACGGGGATCACATGGGATGGGACAGGACAGGATGGGACAGGACGGGACGGGCTCACCCAGGCGCACGAGGTTCCGGGTGACTTCACACTGCACCGGCGCTCGGCTGCATCCGCGCAGCTGGAACAAAAAACAACCAGCAGAGCCCAGCAGCACCCAAGCCCCCAGCACCCGGCGGCTCTGCCACCACCCTCCGCACCACCCCCTTCTCCCCGTAACCCAGCTGTGGGCTGATCCCACACCCCGGGGTCTCCACCGGCACCACGCAGGTGGAAACCCCCCAAAAGCACATCAGGGACAGGTGTTGCCGCCAGCACTATGTACGTGTTCAGTAGAGTGGCCAGGACGGGCTCCTCCGTACTCCCAAGGCAGCCGAGGGCCTGGGGGGCAGAGCCGGCAAGAGGGGGGTCGGAGCGGGGCTGGGGGGGGGGGGCCGTGGGTCCGGTGCAAAGAAGAAAGCCCGGGCCGGGGTGCCAGCAGGCGAAGCCCTTCCCTCCTCCCTGTCCCGGCCGCAAAGCAGGGCAGCGCAACCAGGGGCCTTGCCACCCCCCCCACGATGCTCCGCCGCCCCCTCGCCTGCACCGCGCAGACCTGCAGCTGCTGCGCCAGTGAAGCCAGGCCCTCGGCGAGCTCCTGCGAGGCACAAATTCGCCGCCAGGGACTGGGGGTCCTGGCCAGGTGAGGGGGCGGCAAAGGCATCGCACCCGACCGAGGACCCCCCCCCCCCCCCGCTTTAAACCACCCTTCAGGTCCTCGGCCAGGCGCGACACGTGGGGGGCTGGCACTGGGGTCGCCCCACCAGATGCGGGCCTGGGCCCGGCCAGGGGGAGATGGGCCGGCTTAGCCCCCTGCTAGCTGGAGAAAGAGCCCGCCGGCGGCTCCGCACCTCGTCACCCACGCCTCCTTTCCGGAGCCTTCCCGCAGGATCCCTGGCGGCGGGACAGGCACTGGCGGCGGCTGCGTGGCAGTGCCCCAGGGGGCAGGTTTCCACCCCGTGGGGTCTGAAAGGGGAGAACAGAGCCCGGTAAAATACCAAGCGGCTGCGGGCAGCGGTGGGGCGTCAGGCGCCGGTACCTGGTGGCAGGAGGGCTGGGGCAGCTGCGGGGGCTGGCCCCGGGGTGCATCGCAGGTGCCACATACGTACACCCCGGTGCACACACCCACATACATATGCACGTGCCCACCCCTGCGCATATGTGCACCCCAGCACATGCTACCAAAAGGCCCAGACAAGAAAGAGTCTCAAAGGGAAGGGGGGGGGGGAATTGGGGAACTGTTACCAGCTCGGACAAGAAGGAGTCTCAGCAGAAGCCTCAGACAAACATACCCAAGGACACAGGTGCAGCTGGGACTGATACATCCTGAGAAAGTACAGGCAAACCAGCAGAAGCCAGTTGGAGCCAAAATTAGGACCAAGACAGCTTTTCTCAAACAAGCAAGCAGGCCAAGTTGAGACCATGTATGGAAAAGTAGAGCAAAGTTCATGGCAAGATGCTGAGTGACACCTCTTCTGACACCACTAGGGACCACCAGAAACCCCCACAGAAGACCCCCAGAGAGTCAGACCACATGCATAAGGATTATGTAAATGTAATAATTAGTTCTAGGAAATAGAATGAATATGTATAATAATTCCTGGAAATTTAATGCATATGTATATGATAGAGCAATAGAAACTTTAGATGATGAGGCACACGGGGTGCACGTAGGGTGGAGCTATCCCCCGTGCACCCGGCGCCGTAATAAAGAGAATGTCTGCTTCTTAATGCTACATTGGTGTAGCATTTTCTCCCGATTTCGGTGACACACACATGCACATGAAAGCATACGCTGCAATGCACACATGTACAAGCACATGTGCACCCTAGCACACACATGCACACGCACATGAAGGGCACCCACTATGAACAAGCACATACACAGCCCAGCACACACATGCAGCAAACACACATGCCAGTGCGCACACACACATGAACTTGCACATCCCAGTGGACACAGGCACATAAGTAACACACATGTTCCCCCCCAGCGCACATATACACATGCAGGCATGCACAGACACCCCAGTGCGCACGCACACACACATGCACACCCCATCATGCACTTGCACAAACACACTCTAGTGCACACATGCACATGCCTCCATAGAACACAGCACACATGCACACACACGCCCCTTCATGCACATGAACACACACACACCAGCACACACATGCACATGTGCACACATGCATACTCCAACATGCAGATGCACGCACACTCCCAGTGCACACATGTACATGCACACACATGCACACCCCACCATGCACACGCACACACACCTCCACTGCACATATGCACACACATGCACATCCCGTCATGCACAAGCACGCAGACCCCAGTGCACACCCCTTCATGCACAAGCATGCACATGCACACCCCAGCACACACATGCACTTGCACACACATAGCCCAGCACACACACGCACATGTGCACCGCCCCCCAAACCCCAACCCTAACACAACCCTAACCCCCTAACCCCAAATAACCCTAACCCTGCCCCCTATTTATGGGGGGGGGGGAAATGATTGACTCATAGTCATATTTGCATACTAGACAGGCCTTAGTTGGCACATGCTCAATTAGCCCCTACATACGTGCTGTTTACAGGGAAATCAGGTTGAGGGGGACAGAGCACATCAGTGGGGGGGGGGGGAAAAGGAGCACACTGTCACAGAGCCCTCCACACTACACTCACTGTCAGCACGCGCACACACACACACACACACACACACACACAGAGTCAAGACACACCAACATCTGTGGCCTCTCAGATTAGCTTCTGCAGTGCTCTGGGTCAACATCTGTCTTCAAGACACATTCTCAATGGCAGCCGCATCCTCTCTGATCTTCCTCCAGTCACCACATTCACCTTCATCACCTGCCAAAACAGAACGCAAGTGGTCACCCCCACACCAGTCAGCTCCAGCCTCATCCGCAAGAGCACCCTCCACACCAAAGCCCCACCAGCACTGCACTCACCTGCACTGCGCCAATCCTAAACTCCAACATTGTGGCTGGCGGGACACCCACGGCACTTGCAAAAACAAAACAACATTTCTCCTCTGCCAGTCAACACTCACCAACCCCACAACACCCAACACCAGTCAACATTCCAGGCCAGCACTACTCTCCTCTGCACACTACCATAGCTAAAACCCACAGCCAAGGCAGCTCCAGCCCCAAACAGACAGACACACACAAACATCAGACACAGACATGAAAGGAAAGCCCTACACGAAAAGAACTATTCCTACGCATAAGATGCTGCCAGCCAGAAAGCCCTACAATGCCACAACCACATGGCTCTGATGCTCTGGGCAAGCCCAGAAGAGAGTCAAACGCCACCACCTGTGATGGAAAGGGCCCGGCAAAGCCAGGCAGATCGATGCAGAAGAGTCCAGCAAGAAAGACCTAACGACGTGACAACACAGGGAAGAAAACCCTGAAAGGAGGCCAGGAAGACGCAAAACGAGGGCGGCCTCAGAAGAAGAGCGGCCAACGAGGCCTCGATGAGGGCCACGGAGATGACCGGCCACAAACAGCCACAATGCAAAGCCAAAGTGACAGACCACCCCTTTTAGCAGGCTGCACAGAACAAGACGCCATCCATTGGCACAAAGCTGATGCGTCAGGTCAAGCAAAAGACAACAGATGCCTACCGCACTAGTGCTGCACAGTGTGGGCTGTACTCCTTGAGCACAAGGAACAAGAGCAACATCAAGACCTGAGCAAAAGATAGCACAGCTACAACGCGCACCACATAGACTACACAACAACACAGACACATGCTGCAGCTGCCGTGCCTAGCACACCCTCACCTTCTGCCATGCACACCCACTGCCTCTGCCTCACACACAGCACTCATCCAGAAGATCCCTCCACTCTACACTCACTGTCAGCACGCATGTGCGCACACACACACACACACACACACACACACACACACACAGAGTCAAGACACACCAACACCCGTGGCCCCTCAACTTAGCTTCTGCAGTGCTCTGGGTCACCATCTGTCTTCAAGAGGCATCCTCAATGGCAGCTGCATCCTCTCTGATCTTCCTCCGGTCACCACATTCACCTTCATCACCTGCCAAAACAGAGCACAAGTGGTCACCCCCAGGCCAGTCAGCTCCAGCCTCATCTGCAAGAGCGCCCTCCACCAAAGAGCCATGGGCGCTCCGCTCACCTGTGCCGTGCCAATTCCAAACTCCAACATTGTGCCTGGAGGGAGCCTGCAGCACCTGTAAAAAACAAAACAAAGTGACTCTTCTGCTAGGCAGTGCTTACCAGCCCTACAATGCCCAACACCAGTCTGGTCACCTGACATCCTCAACCATGCCTGGGAAAGGCCCACACAGGACCTGAAAAAGCAGAGCAAGAGACATCGCTGACAGGCAGCCCAGCACTACCCACCGCACAAGAAACCCCTGACCCAACAAGCGCCCCCTCTCACCTGCTCAGGCTCTTGTCAACGCTCAACTTTGCCACTCCACAACTTCCTGCAAAACCTGCAAACACAAACAGAAAGTAAGCGCTCGGGTCACACCTGCAAAACCACAGCCCACCCACATCAAGCATTTGCTCCCACACCTTCACCTGCTCTGCTTGCCCATCCCAACTACCATGCAACCGGCTGCCACGCCGAGGCCTGTCATGCACCTGTAAAACCAGAACAGCAGTGGGCAATGGGGACAGCGCCAATGAGACAACAGCCCTGTGCTAGGCTCTGCCACCACTCTCAGACTGACACTCACCTTGCTGTGCTCCTCCCGCACGCGAACAACCCACTCTCCACACCTACAAGCACAAAGCAAAAATTAACCAGAGAACCGCTGACCACAATACTCTGCTTCCAGCAACAACTCTCTAGCTCACCTTCCTAGGGCATGACCCTTTCTTCCTCCATCTCCCTCAGGCACTCCAACTGCTGCGCCACATGTACAAAAAATAAAATAAAACACACACCATAAAGTGGAGTGCACAGATGCTGACTAATCACCATTCCATCACTACTCTCCCCTGCACACTACCATAGCTAAAACCCACAAGCAAGGCAGCTCCAGCCCCAGACAGACACACACACACAAATATCAGACACAGACACAAAGGAAAACCCTACACAAAAACAACTATTCCTACACATAAGACGCTGCCAGCCAGAAAGCCCTACAATGCCACAACCACATGGCTCTGATGCTCTGGGCAAGCCCAGAAGAGAGTCAAACGCCACCACCCATGATGGAAAGGGGCTGGCAAAGTCAGGAATATTGATGCACAAGAGGCCAGCAAGAAAGACCTGAGTTCATGACAACACAGGGAAGAAAACCCTGAAAGAACACCAAAAACACACGGAAGAAGAACGGCCAAGAGGATCTCAAAGATGGCTGCAAAGATGACTGGCAACAAATAGCTACAATGCAAAGCCAGTGGGACAGACCGCTGCTTTTAGCTGACCGCACAGAAAGGGACACAATCCATTGGCACAAAGCTGATGAGTCAGACCAAGCAAAAGTCAACGGATGCCTACCGCGCTAGTGCTGCACAGTGTGGGCTGTGCTCCTTGAGCACGAGGAACAAGACCTGAGCAAAAGATAGCACAGCTACAACACACACCACAGACTACACAACACAGACACAGGTTGGAGCTGCCCTGCCTAGCACACCCTCACCTTCTGCCACGCACACCCACTGTCTCTGCCTCACACACAGCACTCATCCAGAAGAGCCCATACTACACTGTCAGCACACACACAGCCGAGACACATCAATACCCGTGGCCCCTCAACTTAGCTTCTGCAGTGCTCTGGGTCAACATCCATCCTCAAGAGGCATCCTCAATGGCAGCTGCATCCTCTCTCATCTTCCTCTGGTCACCTCATTTGCCGTCATCACCTGCCAAACCAGAACGCAAGCAGTCACCCCCCAGGCCAGTCAGCTCCAGCCTCGTCTGCAAGAGCACCCTACATCAAAGCCCCATGGGCACTCTGCTCACCTGTGCTGTGCCAATTCCAAACTCCAACATTGTGCCTGGGGGGATGCCCATGGCACCTGGAAAACCAAAACAAAGTTTCTGTGCTGCCAGGCAGCACTGACCAGCCCTAGAACAACTGAAACACCATTCTCATCACCCATTCTACCTCACCTGAAATCCTCAACCATTCCTGCAAAAGGCCCACACACTACCTGAAAAAGCAAAGCATACAGCCCCAAAAGCCAGGGTAGAGGTCAGAAGCAGAGCCACCAAAGAGCATGCGGCAGTGGGTTCAGGGGCACGGACATAACAAAGGAGCTGGCAGGCAAGACTGCCGATGGTTCCTCACAGTCCAGAGAAGTCCAGCAGTTTCTTTCCTCTCAGCACTGAGGCTTGGGCAGGAAAAGAGGTGAGCTCGTTAGCTGTGTGTAGGTTAGTTTCTGAGCCCTTGGGGCACATGCGCTTACTCACAGTTGCGTTTGGAGTCCAATGACGTGACTTCTTTTCTCATCATACTGCACTTGCAGGGTGGGAGGGTGCTTCCTTCCCTCTTCAGACAAAGTCAGGACTCTTCTGCAAGTCTACATACCACAAAAATCCCACACAGTTTCTCCCTGAACAGGGCTGACAATATTTCTGAGGAGCAGCAAAACATCTACCAAGTGAGCCAGAAATCAGACTAGCTGATGAGAGCGATACCTCACACACATCCCAATTACTGGAGATACTTAAAAAAAAGACACCACACACACACACACCTACCCCACAAGGGTATAAATGTAGGAGGAAATGTCTTCCCAGACATTTGCTGCGTCCTCTTGTCTGCAGTCTGCAACAGGGACAAACAATTCTTCAAGTCTGATCATCTTCAAAGAGTCCAGTGATGAAGCTGTGTCCCTTCTGCAGTAAACACAAAAACACCAGATAACAATACTGACAAGTAACAGAAGATACAACTGGACATTCACAAGCCCTCTTCCACCCCTGCACACCCCACACTGAGATACTGACCCAAGAAAAAAAACTGCCTGCTACAAGCAGTTTTTTGGCACGCTCACAACTCCAGCTTGAGTCGCCCCCTTCCTCTTACACTAAAGATAGGTCTTTGCTTCTCCAAAGGCAGCAATAAATCTTCCTGGGTAGCTTCACTTCCTCAAATTCCATTATTTGCCAAGGCAATTCCAGAGCACTGCTCCCACAGCAGAACAAAAGCAGAATGAACTCCCTGGCCCCAGACCCTGGCTTTATGTAACCCTGGCCCCACCCACTGACCCACCCACAAGCCCTTGGAAGAGGAGGGGCAAACCAACAGCAGCCATAAATACATAGGGCTAGGTAGAAACAAGGCTTTTTCTTCCACTCAATATCTAGAATGGAGAGCACAGAAAGGATAAACAGACCTCTTTGATGAAGCAGACCATCTGCTTGGTTACTGAGACTTCATATACTGTATCCATAATATCAGGAGGTATGTTATTTTTTACCCTAACTAGCACTAGCCTTTGCATTAAAAACTAGAAATCACTTCTGCTTATGCTTAGGAAGAAAGCTACAACGTTCCACATAACCTATAAAGGGCACACTATACCACAGTCCTGTGATTGGTTCAGGCCTGCATGTAGTACAGCTGTTCTAGCAGGGCGGCATTTCCTGTAGGGTAAAGCAAGATATCAAAATAAACTCCTGGAACATGTATGCTTCTGTAATGTGAGTACTTCCAAAGAGAGATGTTTCCTATATAGTACCTAGAGTAATTAGAAAAAGGGATCAGTGGGCAGAATGGGTAGATCTCCAGGGGAACACGAGCTCTGTTTCTCTAGATGAATGAGACACACAAGGAGACAAGAGGGGTGCTAAGAGTACTGGAGAACCAACACGGGGCTCTAGGGCACAAAAAAGGCTTCCAAAAGAGGTTCTGAAGGCACTAGAGGGGTCCTACAAGGTCTAAAAGGCCAAAACAGAGCTTGGGAACAAAAGAAAGGCTGAAAGAATAGTCCAAAGTAAAATAAAGGGCTTCCTCAGGGCTCTACAGGACAAACAGAGATCCATGCAGAACAACAAAACTCTGAAGAGGAATCCAGAACAGATTAGACATCTCTTACGGAGACTAGAGAGCAACTAAAAGAAGCCAGAAGAAGACAACCAAGGCCTCCCAAGGGGCCCAGAGGAAAACAGGGGTGCTCAGGCAACTGAATGATGAAAAGAGCACTCTAGGGCATAAAAAAGGCCTCAGGAACAATTCTGAGAACACTACAGAAGTCCTAAAGGAGCTAGAAACCAAAAGACAACTCTAGGGAACAAGAAAGGCAAAAAGAGTAGTCCGGAACACCCTAGAGGGGTCCTAGGGGGACTAGATGGCCAAAGAAGTAAAACCGGGGGAGCAAGGAAGACCTCCAGAGGTGGTCTGAGGGGACAAGAGAGGTTCTGCAGGGTGTGGAGGGCCAGAAGACAGCTCTGGGGCACAACCAAGGTCTCCGGAGGTGTTCTGGGGCAACGAGAGGGGTCCTAAGGGGTCTAGAGGGCCAAGATACAGCTCTAGGGCAGAAGGAAGCTGAAAGAGTAGTCCAGAATGCACTAGAAGGGTGCTAAGCGCTCTACACGGCCAAAACATCACTCTGGGGAACAAGGAAGAAACCTGGAAGGCTTCTGAGGAGACTAGAGGGTTCCAAAGGGGGCTGGGGGGGGGGGCCAGCAGACAGCTCTGGGGCACAACAAGCACCGCACGGGGGGTTCTGAGCAGACCAGAGGGCTCCTAAGGAGACTACATGGCCAAGACATAAAAACAGGGCAACAAGAAAGATCTCTGGAGGTGCTCTGAGGGGACAGGAGATGTCCTATGGGAAGCGGAGGGCCAAAAGAGGGCTCTGGGGCACAACAAAGATGTTGGGAAGGGTTCTGAGTGGACTAGACGGGTCCTAAGGGGACTCTAGGGTCACAAGACAGCTTTGGGGCATGACAAAGGCCTTTGGAAGGGTTCCGAGGGGACTAGAGTGGTGCTAAGGGGTCTAGAGGGCCAACAGAGGTCTGTGGGTGTAAACCAAAAGGCCAAAGGAGGGGGCCAAAGCAGAATAGAGGGCTGCTAAAGGGGCTGGAGGGCCAACGGAGGGCTCCGGAAGGACTCTGAGGAGACTACAGGGTTCCACAGAGGGCTGGGGGGCCAGAAGACAGCTCTGGAGCACAATTTTGGCCAAAAGACGGGTCCAGGGCAGACTAGAGGGTTGCTGAGAGGGCCGGGTGACCAAAGCAGGGCTCCGGGGCACAACAAAGGCCTCCAGAGGGGTTCAGAAGGGACTTGAGGGGTGTGAAAGGGGCTGGAAGGCCAGAAGATGGCTCTGGGGCACAAAAGAAGGCTGAAAGAGTAGTCCAGAGTGCACTAGAGGGGGCGCTAAGGGGTCTAGAGGGCCAACAGAGGTCTGCGGGTGGAAACTAAAAGGCCAAAGGAGGGGGCCAAAGCAGAACGGACGGCTGCTAAAGGGACTGGAGGGCCGACAGAGGGCTCCAGCGCATGAAGAAGGGCTCCAGAGCGATCCTTGTAATCTTGCAGGATCTAGAGAGAAACAAAGACTTCTTAACAGACAGGAGAACAAATGTAGTGCCTTGGAGCACACCTAAAGGCAAATAGATAGGTCCTGAGGGAACTAGGGAGCAAATGTGTGAGTCCTGGGAAGACAAGGGGGAAAACTGAAGATTCTGGGGCATTAACTCACCCGCCATAATCTTCCTGCTTGGACCCTATCTCTTACCTCTGAGAAGTTGGCCTTTGCTTTCATTCCACAGGCAGCTGTCAGCTGTTGCATAGTCTTGGCAGACAAGTTAGGGACCGCTGCCCAGGCAGTCGTGACCCACAACACCACATGCTCAGAAAAGTTCTCAGGAAGTCATGCAGATTCATAACCTGAAGGGCAAAAAGCAAATATCTCTTGAGAACAGTTTTTATTTCATCATAGGAGCAATTTTTCCCTCTCTTCTCCACTGTACTGCGTCTAACAACACACCTTCCTCATCACCATTTTCCCCCATTACTTCTACTCCTCTCAGTTGCCCCTGTTGCATCTCAGTTGCATCTTAGTCCTCTAAAGCAGCTGTTTCTCATCCACATGTACTTTCATTTCCTGTCACCGATTCCCCTTCCTGTTTGTCCTATAGCAGGCAGCTGAGACACCCTGGCCTCGTGTTTAGCCGCACACCCCTTTTGCTCTGGCCAGCAGCTGAGACAGAGCAGAGGGCAGCAAGAAGGGTGGCTCTGAACACAGTAGACCTGGGTACCAAGCAACACAGAAGCAGCAGCAAGGCATCAAAGACATCGCATCTTTGTAAAGAAAATACTTATAGTTCCAGGTCCTTAGAGGCAACTGGGGATTCTCTGTATGCATGCCCAGGCCTCCTACAGGCTCTTTCCACACAGTTAAAGGTACCTGAATGCAATGACCTTGGGAGGCAGTGACACAGTGTCCCTGGGGCTGCTGTGAGGTACCTGTGGCTGTTCCAGGGTCTCTCAGGCTGTTCTAGGCTCCTTGGACAGAAACAGTGCTGATCACGTTTCCTTGAGGACTTTCCCTTGTGCTGCATAACAGGACAGCTCTGCACCGAGCCCTCCCAGCACCGCTGCTCCTCATAGCTGATGCCTAACTAGCCCCAGTCCCGAGCAAAGCTATGACTACCAGTCCACACAGCCCCTCACACTCTCCTTGCCCTCCCCGTTGCTGAGAGGAACAGCCCCAGCCCCTGGGGACAACCCTGCCTGGTCACACCAGAGATGCAAAACACTTCCTGACCTGTACGAGGGAAAAACTGGGAAATTCCACTGTCCCCGATGACCTATGGGGACTCTTGCATGAGCGGCACATGTCCAGTAAGGACCAGACACAGCAGGCCACTGCTGCAGGGCAGAAAAGGCACAGGCACCTGGAACTACAGCTCCAGGCCTGCCACAGAGCACAACGCAAACGGCTGCTGGGAATCCCGCTGACGGAGACCTGCACCTCCTGCCACCTCGAGAGGCGCAACATGGTCTCCCAGAAGGCCAATATAGGAAGACTACACCTCCCGGCAAGCCCTGCAGAGCAAAATGGCCACCGGGAAAACCATTGCCAAAAGACTATACCTCCCAGAATGCCGTGCAGGCTAAAATGGCCTCCCGGAAGCCCCGTGCCAGAAGACTACTGCTCCCGGCATGCCGCGCAAAGTAACATGGCCGCCCGGAAGTCCAGTGACGGAAGACTACTGCTCCCGGCATGCCGGGGGGGGGGGTTGTGCAGCGTTTCGTCAGGTTTGACCCTCTGGCGATTCCGTTCCGACCCGCCCCTATTCCCCCCCTCGGGACCCGGATACCGCCGCAAAGCCGGGAGCGCGGCCCCGCGATCCCCAGCACCGGCCCCGGACTCCCACGACACCGCCGCGACCGGCCCCGGGTCGGCTCTGATGCTGCCCCTGTCCCCCCCCCCCCCCATCCTCCCCAGAGATTCCCTTGGGATCCCTCCTCCCCCACCCCGACACGGTCCCGCTCTGACCCAGGACCCCCCGCCGCGCTACTCCGACGGTGCAGTAAACCCCACCAAAGCCCCGGCGCACCCCCTTCCCCCCCGCCACCACCATAGCCCCGGCGCACCCCCTTCCTCCCCACTCTCCATGGCCCCGGTGCACTGCTCTTCCCCACCACGTCCTCATCCGGCCCCCACTGCCCCAGTGCACCGCTGGCCCCGGCCCCGGTGCAGTTTCTCCCGGCCTGGTGCGCCCTGGTTGTGCTGCGTTGCCCGGGACGCTCCCGTCCGCCGGGACCCCCGGTACGTGGGGGACCCGCAGCCCCGAGCGCGGACACCCTCGCCCTGCTCACCTCCTCTGCGGTGCAGCTGCCGTGCCGGTCCCAGCGGGCGGTGCTCGGCAGCAGCTCCATTGTTCTGGACCGGCCTCAGTGCAGGCTTCCCCCAACTGCAGCCCCAACCCTGGTGCGTGCCCACTGTTGCCATCAGCCCCACCTGGGGCTCATCCTGCCCCCTCCTGTGGCTTGTCCCAGCCACCCCCAGCCCCACCTGGGGCTGGTCCCAGCCCTAGGGCCCACAGCTGCAGCCCATCAGGAACCAGGGAAGGGGAAAGGCCATCAGCCCCATCACAGACAGCTGGGGCTGCCAGGCCAGCAGAGGAACTCCCACTCTTGAGAGTAGCTTGCTGAGAGCTGAAGGGAGGCCCCTGGGGTGTACAGAGAGGAAAAGGCAGCATTCAGGGGACAAGAGAACAAATCCAGAGCTGTGGGTGCAATAAAAGTACAGAAAAGGCAATGATAGAGCAAACAGTGTGACTCTGGGGGCACCAAAAGGCAAAGGAAGGGCCCTGGGGGCAACCCAAAATGTGAACTGGGGAGTCCTGAGGGCATCAGAGGGCAAACCAAACTACAAATGAATGGCCTTGGTGCACACCAAAGGGGCCATAAGGCACATCACAGGGCTCGATGCGGCTGACGGGACGGTGCCTGCAAGCTCCCCTCCAATCCCCATGGAAACTATCTCCCAGCTCCAGGCACGCAGGCCCCATCCCCAGACACACGAGGGACATTGTGAAGTGCTGAAAGCAAATCCAGCAGCAGTCTGGGGACCTCAGGCAGCCCTGGAGGGGCCCTGGCTGCCCCCAGGATGATTGGAAATGCCACCGACACCACCCCAAGCTTCAGGCAATGCAAGGGAAATTCCCCACAGCCCTGCGAACGGTACTGGGTTCCCTGGGAACCGCAGGGATGCCAAAGCACGAGGGACTTGGGGACCAGCTCCCAGCACCACACACAATGTGTAACCTCCTCCCCTGGGCATCATCTTCAGGCAAAGCGACGGCAGGAACCACAGACATGAGTGCAAAGAATAAAGCAACTGTTTCTTGTTTTACTGCACAGAAACAACACCTGGGCATGAGTCTGCCATGGGGCTCAGTGCCAGCATGCTTCCCCTTACCCTGTGACACCCGAAGAGTCATGACCACACCAGGGTTCATCCATCCGTCGGGGAAGGGTCAGCTCCTGCTGCTGCCCTTGACGTGGCAGGTGTCTGCGTAGCCGACAGCCTACCCCCTCTGCTTTTTCCTTCAGGGATAGGATCCAGCTCTGAGAGTTGAGAGCAAAAGGCCTGATCTCACCTGCCTGCGCTTCTGCCCTACCTCAGACTAGAGCCCTGCAGGACACACTCACAGTGCTCAGCTCACCCATCGCATCGCCAGTCTCGGTGTGATGGGCCTGCGCCACATGAAACCCAGACCTCAGGTCAGCGCACAGAGCTGAACGCTGGGTACAGGGGAAGGTTACAAACCCCAAAGGAGGGTTCACAGCCTGCTGCTTAGGCTTCAGGGCTTCCAGTTTATTATCCAAGGATTTAGCCCTTTTCGTTGATCAGTAAGCTGTAAACCCCGCACCCTAAGTGACAAACTGCAAATCTTGGAATGCAAATGGTTGCCAAGTCTTTCAAATTTATGGATGAGGTTGGATTTTAAATTCTGCGCCCTGATCGCTAAATGAGCAAACTGTAAACTCTGACTGATAAAGACTGAGCCCCACAAAATGAAGTCATACACCATAACCGCTGAGTGACAGACCCTCAATAACAAACTAAACAATAAACCTTAAGTGAAAAACCTCAAACCCTCAGCTTTAAGCAAGAAACACCAAAGCACCCATGAGCATGAGAACAGTACAGAGAAGCCATGGGGTTTTGCCCACAGCTTAAGAAGTTTCCCCTTCCTTTAGAAGGGCAGCAGAACAGAAAGACACGCATCAGAATCACGTTACAGCTGCTGTTTATAGGCTTGGTTTTAGCCACCATTCAAACACGGGCATGTACAAGAATCATGCCACTGGATTGCACTAAGCTGCGCTTCCACTGAACCTACCTGAAACACCGCAAGCACGAATTCATCACCACTACAGACAATTAATATTTTTGGTCTGCTCAGCTCCATGGGCAAACATCCACAGCCAATGACACCAGTAACCACCTAGGGCAAAACCACCTTCCACCTCCCAGCCCTGCTCACACGCAGTGCAGCCGCAGGACTTAGCTGTGTCCATGCTGCAAGTCAGAGCTCATCCTCCATGGCCAGCCGCAGATCTCCACAGAGCTCCCAGCTGTGACAATGCTCCTTCGCCTGCCAGACTATGCTTCAGCCACCTGCAAAGCGGCCAGAACGCTTACTGAGAGGCCTGGCAACTGCACAGCCCTCCTAGAACTACTCACTAGTCCAAGGCCCGGAATTGTTTCCGCAATTATGACTGACCCTCTGTGCTGCTTCACTCACCCTCTCTGGCTCCATTTCATCGCAGGGATGTCACAGCAACCCTCACGTACAGTCAGGCTCGCTCAGTCACCTGGCCACCTCCAGCCTTCAGTAGATCATCCTCCTCAGGGAAACTATGCCGCTGACAGACGCTCTCAGAAAGCACTGTCCAGCCAAGGCAGGATAAAAACTAAAGCCTCCAAAAACTCCAAACTCTGGAGAGACTGAGCTGATGGGAAACTGACTCTGGCCGGGACAGTGACAGGAGGAGGATTTTGCTTCACTCGCTCAGGCTGCCTAGCAGACAACACAAGTGGCCCAAGTCAGACAGACCCTGCTGGAAAGCCCTATGACACGACAGCGTGCCAGAAAGCAGAGTCGAGCGCAGGCTCCTGGAAGAGGAGCAGAGCAAGGCTGATGTAGGGAAGACACCAGCTTGCATAAAGGCAGACCTGACAGAAAAGTGGGCTCGATGCCAGCGCCGCAACCGCGACTCGAGCTGCACTGCGCGGCAGCCCTGTCTGCGCACAGGCAGACAAGAGGCAGTAACTGCAGGCCGCGCTGACGAGTAGGACAGACGACGACAGCAGCTCCAGACCGCCCTACCACGAGCACCTGTCCTAACAGCCAAGTACTCAGAGCCTCTGCTGCTCTCTGCCGCTGTGACACCTTCCTTCCCCAGGAGCCTCTTCACTGCCTACTACGTCCCCCACTGCACATCCACAGCCCTCTGCACACAGAGTCCCTGCAGAGGTGTCTCACGTGACCCGAGCCAGACAGATCGATGGGACCCTCTGGGCGCTGCCGATCATCTCCGCTGAGCGCCAACAGCCTCTTGGCGCTTGCCACGCCAGACAAAACACAAAGGAATGACAGACCTTCAGCTGGGCACAGGGACAGGGAGCAGAACAGAAGAAAAGAGGGATAGAGAACTTGGCAGATGGATGGAGAAAGAAAGAGAAGACTAGAGACCTGGCCCCAGGTTTAGGGGTGCTGGACAAAGGACTAGGCAGAGAGGGACAGAGGGCCAGACAGATGGATGGAGGGCTGCACAAAGGACGGGGGAGCAGAAGAGGGAAAAAGAGGGATACAGAGGTGGACAGAAGAATAAAGAGAGGAAAGGAGGGACGGGGAGGCAGACAGAGGGACAGGCAGCAAAAGAGAAGGGGGGAGAACCAGAGAGAGGAACGGGGACTGGAAGAGAGGGACAGGGAGCCAGTCAGAGTGATGGGAAGGGAATGAGAAGGTTGAAGAGCCGGCCGGAAAGGTGGAGAGAGAAAAAGAGGGAGGGAAAGTCAGGCAGAGAGATGGGATAGAACAGCGGAAAAGAGCGATAGGGAGGCAAATGGATGGATGGGGAGCTGAACAGAGGGACGGAAATAGAAAGAGAAGGCTGGAGAGGAGGGCAGAGGGCTGGAAAGGCAAAGAGAGGTCCAGAGAGACAGACGAGAGCGGCAGAAGGATGGGGAGGCGGATGGAAGGACAGTGGGCAGGTAGTGGGAGGGGGAGAGGAAGAAGATGATGAAGTTTTGCAAGCAATCCCACTGTTAGGGAGTGGCTGCCAGAGGCCTGGGACTTCCCTGCAAATTGACAGTCTCATGTAAAAACCATTGGTTTTGTCAGCTCGCTATTGGTGCTGCGGGCTTGGTTTTAGAGGGAAGGTGGCACAGAAAAGCCTTTCTCTAGTCAGAAGAATGCCTTCTTAAGGCATTTGAGATTGCTCCACAAAGCAAGTCTAGTAAGATGAGGAGGGAGGCTGCAGTATCTTAGCAAGGGTTGTTGCGCTGGTGTAGATCAGGCACGGGCAGCAAGCCTGCACTTGAGCAGGCTGTGAAATCGGGACTGGGGAAACACCACCGTGCGTCCTTCTTGAAAGGTGGCAGATCTGAGAGCTGGCTTAGAACATCTTGAAAACTATGCAACACAGCCGCAGCCCTTCACGTGCCTTCAGGAAAGCCTCTGGTGAAGTCTCCTGCCAACGCAGCCTTTGCTAACGTTGTGGGTCTACACAGAGATGCTGCGAGGAAAAAGCAAAAAGCTGAATCCCAAGGCCGGGCTTCAGGAGAGCAGCCTTGTGCCTGTGCCAGCAACTGCTTGGGAGACTCCCATGAGGTACGGCCCTGGAGGGAAGAGGGCTCCAGAGAGTTGGCTGATGTTCAAGGATTCCCCTCCTCCACGTTCAGTAGTGGTCCACCCCCAAAAGCAGGCAGTCAAGCCAAGGTGGCCTGCAGGGAGGAACGAGGAGCTCCAGGCAAAAGTCCAGCATAAACAGGAAGTCTACAAGAGGTGAAAGCAGGCACTGGGGACCTCTTATGAGAACTTCCCAAGATCTGCACTTCAAAGGGGACATGCTGGAGTTTGGGCCCTTAAGGCTTTCTCAGGAAGGACTGGGTGTTAATGTTTCACAGGTCAGAGCTCCCCAACCGGGGCAGCTAGGGTGGCTGTTTGCGTGGCAGCCATGTTGCCCATTAGCTAAATTCAGTAGGGAGCTAGCAACGAGGAGACAGGCAGTGTGTGAGGGACTACCCCCTTCCCTAGAGGGGTTCTAGAGAGAAGGGCAGGAAACTGGTGCAACCTTCTTGGCTGTTGCACTTCCTTCAGGGACACAGAGAAGCCTTTGTGGCCCAGGACAGGGGCCTGCAGAGAGAAGGCAGCAGCCTGACCTGGGAAGGCGAGCAAGCTAGGCTACACAGCTGACGAGCAAATAGTCCCTGAGAAGGACCATGAAGGGCCGCTTCAGATCTCTTTCCATGGCCCTGCACCGTCCTTTCTAGCTCCTCATCGGCCCTCATCCCTAAGCCCTTGAATCAGTGGTAAGAGTGGCAGCAAGGTTAGTGAGGGAGGCTTTGCCTTTGAGCCCTTCCCTGCCTGAGAGGCCCAGCCTGTGGGATGGACAACCGCTCGCAGCTCCAGACCTCACAGAGCGCTTAAGGCATGGCTTGGGGAACTGCTGAGAGATGCTGGGGTGACACGAGAAGCTGGTGCTGGTGCAGCTGCAGCTCCTTCCTCTGCAGCAAACTGGAGTTCAGGGGCACACTGGGAATGTTGGACAGGCATCTCACGACTCCTCAAATGATGCAGGAATACGAGCCAGGAAAAACATGGAGGACACACACTACCCTACAGCAAGACTGTGCTCTGTGCCCCTGAGGAATAGCTGCTTGTCCACGGGGAGGGGGACTTTGTGAGGAGCATGCTGTTGCACTACAAAACCAGCTGCCAGGGGGCGGTTCTGGGTGCAAAAGGTCAGAGATGGCCGTGTACCAGCAGCTCCACAGCCTGCTCAGAGTTAGAGCTTCCCGACAAGCCTTGCCTCTTTCTCAAGATCCCCTGAGGAACGGTTGGTTTTGAATCTCCATTTCCAAACCCATGCCTGTATCCCTTCTGCATAGCCCTGGGGACTTGTTGTTGTCATCGCTGGTGTTTTCTGTTTTGGGGGGGTTGTTTTTTGTTTTTTGTTTTTTTCTCTTGAAACTCTTCTGACCCTAAGGAGGGGAGAAGAGATTTCTTTGCTCTGAAACAGATGCCGAGGTGAGGTGAGGTGGGCTGCTGGAGACTGCAGCCTCCTTGTGATGTGCTTTGAGGTTAGATCCTCCCCTCCCAGCCCTCTTGGCCCTCTGAACAGTTCCTCATCGATTCTGCTGTGTTTTGCTCTCTTGGGACTCAGCACTTGGAGCTCAAGCTCCCCCTGATCCAAAGCACTGCTGAGGTCAGCTGTGACATCCAGGCAGCGGGTGACTTCCAAAGCTTTGAGTTCTCCTACAGACAGGAGCTGCTTGAGAGCCTGCTGTTGAGTGTCCCGGAGCCCGGCCTGTCCTGTAGGAGAGTTTGGGGCTGTGCAATGAGGCTCATTTCCTCCGAGGCGCGATGGTCTCTCTGGGCTGGGGGTGGCCGTGTGCAGCAAGCCCAGGAGCTACCGCAGCCTTGTGCCCAGCAGCTGGAACTGCCCTTCGACCCAAACTAGAACTTTGGCAGTGTTTTCTCATGCAGGCTTTCTGCGTTTCAGCTGTGATTTGTCCAGTGACTGGAAAGCACCCGGAGGCACTCGGAGGGCTCTGGGGGACACGGAAAGTCACCCCGGGGGGGGGGGGGGCCCTGGGGTGCTCGGGAAGGGAAATGGATGGGTCCAGAGGGAAGCAGAGGGCAAACAAATGTAGGCCGTGGGCCACCCGGGGGGAAGTGCCCTGCCCCTCCCCAGGACAGTGGGTGACAGCGCGGCCCTTTGTGACCTCCCTTTGTGACACCCCCACAGTGCTGCCAGGCATCGGCATGGCCTCGCTCCTGCAGTGTCCGGGAGGACAGTGACGGGACAGGGCAGGAGCACGCTGGGCTGGCCGAGGAGCCCCCTGAGCGCTGCCACGTCTTTCCCCGCACCTCCCCGGGCGGTCTTGCGGTGCCGAGGCGTTTGCCCGAAGTCTTCGAGGAGAGCTAGGGCCAGCCCGGGCTGCGGGCACCCCCTGCCCAGCCTTGCGCCTCTCCTCAGCTCTGCAGCATGGCGAAGGCAGGCCCCAGCAGCAACCCCATCCCCTGGGCAGAGGAGGATGAGAAGTTCAGGGCGCTCATTGCGGCTTGGGAGCAGTCGGGAGCCACCAGCAACCTCCTCCTGCGCCTGGATGACACAGACCCCAGCAAGCCCGTGCTGGTGCTGGAGGAGGACGGGCGCCCCAGCTCTCCCTTCTTGGCCTGGGACGACGATGACGATGACGATGATGGTGGCTTCACCGACAGCAGGTGCCAAGGCGAAATGCGCGAGCTGTGCAAGGTGCACACCTTCCAGGCAGGTGAGTGAGCGGCAGCGTGGGGCTGGCAGCCAGGGGCCGGGAGCCAGGAGCCAGGAGCAAGGAGTTGGGAGTTCAGGAGCTGGCTCTGCTCCGCCCCCAGCTCCCATTGCCCCCGCACGCTGGTGTCGGAGGGCCCGAGGTGGTGCTGCCTGAATGCCTGGGCCTGCTCCGGGCTTGGGAGCCGGCAACCCCCAGGCAGCGAGAGCAGCAGAGGGGGTTGCCGGCTCTTGCGCCGTGGCACAGGCCAGGAGAGGCAGTGCAGCGGGCAGCAGGCAGCGGTGTGCTGCAGGGCTGGGACCTTCGCTGCCCCTCTGCCGGGTGTCGCTGGGTGAGACGGGGCATCAGCGCCCCGAGCCGGGGCTTGCTGTGTCCACGGGAGCAGGCCTGCTGCTGAAGAGAGGCCACAGCTCATTCCTCTGCCTCCTGCCAGCGCCTACAGCTCTCCCCGCTCTCTTCCTTCTTCAGATTCAGACTCTTCTGTCTCCTGCCTGGAGTTGGAGGGAGAGGAGCAGGAAGCCCTGGAGTATCTCCAGGCCTTTCCCACAGGCCCTGAACAGGTGACTAGAGACCTTGTCAGCCCGGCGGTGCCTGCAGCTGCCAGCTGGCTGCCTCCGTGTCCGCTGCCTGCTGCGAGGCTCTGGGAGGGCTCTTGGCTGTGCCCAGCTGCTGCCTCTGGGCGTCCTATGCCGTCACTGCGTCCCCCTCGATGCTGCGGTGCTGCTGGCAGTGCCTCTGCCGTCTCACCTGCCCTGTTTGTCTCTCTTGTGCCCGGCTGTCAGGACGAGGCCCAGAAGCTGAGGTTTCTGGCCTCCATCCGCACCCTCTGCAGAGCCAAGGTGATGGGCAGGTACCTGGCTGGTTTCTGCATGCTGGTGGAGAAGATGGAGGTGAGGGGGCAGACAGAGGGGCTGTGGGAGGGGGAAAGCCAGCCGAGCGAGCACAGGACTCGGGCAGCCAGACACAGGGAGGGGTGAGCAGGCCCCCGTGGGCACAGCCCTCCTTGCTGGGGGGCTGCGGAGCCAGGGTGCCAGTTGTGGGGTGGGGGTGCCTGCTGGGTGCTGCCAACTGCTCGCTGGGGGCTGGCAGCTCCCGTGCCCCATGCTGCCTGTGCTCCCCAGGGGCTGCTGGAAGAAGAGTGCCCTGACCGCCTGGACTCTGTGGTGCGGCAGCAAGCCATGCTGGCCATCGCCGCAATGAGGTACCTGCCCCAGCCACCGGTGTAGCCGTAGCAGGCATGGCCCTGATGACGCCATCTGAGCCCCGTTGGACGGTGCAGTCTGTCGGGCCGCTGCACTCACCCTCAGTGGGGCAGGCGGGAGAGCAGAGGGGTGTCTCTGGGCTTTTCCCCTGAGGGGAGAGGCAGGAGATGGAGCGGGTGTGGCGCCCCACCTGCCAGCACTGGCCTCGGCACCTGGGCCTGCGTCATGGGAGAGGGAGGAGGTGCCTCCCTGCAGGGCTTCCCCACCTCCTATGGCTACCAGCCCGGGCACTGCCACCCTCCGTGGCTGCGTCCACCTTCCCGGGGCATCTGGGCACTGCTCCCTGCCCCAGCACTCCACAGCCAGGCACCTCTCTCTCCTGTCAGCAAAGAGTGGCCATTCCTGAAGGACACCCAGGACAACAGGCTGCTCTGCACCTGCATTGCCAGCATCTTCTCTCTTCCTCCCCAAGAGCAGATGCAAAGCCTGGATGCTTCACTCTACTCTCAGGTAGGTGCCTGCCGTGGGCAGAAGGGGTTTGAGCCAGCCTCCTGTAAGCAAGAGGGGCCGGCAAAGGGGTGCCCACCCTCTGCCCCCCTTGCAGACCCTGAATGCTCTGGATGAGATGCTGAAGGTGCTGGTGTTCGAGTCGCAGGCCTCCGGTCTCCGGCAGCTGCAGAACATCGTGCAGGTCTGCTGTTTGCAAAGAGTTAGAGGGGCAGTGGCAGGGCTTCTTCCTCACCCCAAGGGGAAGCAACCCTCTCGAGTCGAGGGGCCAGCCCTGCCTGGGAGCAGGCGCAGAGAGCATGCTGTGGGGAGGGGCCCACCTCTGTGGGGGGGAGGCAGGGAGGGGCCCCACCGTGCTCTCGGCTGAGCCGGCTGTCTCTGCTGGCAGCAGTCAGAGTCCTTTCCTCTGCCAGCATCACGGGAAAGCCTTGCCCTCTGCCCCTCAGATCCTCGCCCCCAAAAGCCTTCCCTTGCATCAAAGCAGTGGAAGGAGCTTGGCGCAAGGAGGGGACGCAGGGCCCTTTCTGGAGGAGTGCTTGGAAGGCAGCAGAGGCGTCGACCCTGCTGGGCGCTCAGCAGAGCTGTCGCTCCCGGAGTGGCCGTCAGGCACCAGCGCTGACCGGCGGCTTTGGTCTCCTCAGGTGCTGCTGCCCTTCACGGCATCCCAGAAAGTGGCTGAGCGCCAGAGGGCTGTGGGGAGGATTGTGCGGCTGAGTCGGCTCCTGGGCAGCTCTTCTCTGCTGGAGGTAAGCGGGTGGCTCCAGGCCGTGGGCGACCCTCCTCTCAGGCAGGCTCAGGCAGGCTCAGGCAGGAGGAGAGGGCACCTGGCTTGATGTGCTCTTGGGGACGGGGAGGCCAGCGGGAGCAGAAGGAGGCACTCCGTCAGCCGTGGGAAGGATGAGTGTGCATGTGCAGGAGCCGCGGGCTGGGGGAAGACCCAAGCTCTGACTCGTTCTTTAGGCCCCTCAGTGGCATGGGCTCGCAGGGACGGCAGTCAAAAGCCTTGCAAGGCAAGGCAGGGAGGCAGCGTGCTCCTCGCCTTGTCATGGCTGCCACATGCCAGCTCTGGGGGCTGCCCAAAGGGAGGGCAGGTTGCCCTTGGCTGGGCAACAGACCTGGCAGCGTGCCGGGGCGGGCAGGCTGGGACACACAGCTCTGCACCCCACTGGTCACTGTTGGGAGCAGGGCTGGCCAGAGGCCTCCAAAGCTTTGGCTCATGTGGCACTCAGGCCTGGGCCCGCTCTTGTGTAGGGCACAGGCCTTTGGTGCCCGCTGCCGCAGCTTAGCCTTGCTACCAGGCCTTCCTGCCTCCCCCCAGGACTCGCCCAGCTGTGGAGGAAGCAGTGCCAGCCCTTTCCTCTCCCAAAAGAGGCCTTTGGACTTCCTGGGGCAGCTGATGGGGCACCTCACGCTGTGCTGCGCCGAGGAAGACCAGGAGATCAGCCATGGGGCGGCAGAGGCACTTCACGATTTCTGCAGGGTCATTCTGCTGCGATGGAGTAAGAGAAGCTGGGGCGGGCTGGCGCCTACCAGACACCGCAGCCCAAGCAAGGCTAGGCAAGGCGCGCCACGTTGCCTCGGCCATGTGAAAAACAAAAACGGCAGGCATCTCGCTGACGGGACCCAGGGCTGTTATGTCCCTTGCAGCAGTGGTTTAGGAACTGTGCTGAAAACCAGCAGACTGGAGAGCCTGTGGCAGCAGCCTCCCAGGGCTGCTGTCCTGCTTCAGAGCAGGAAGAGAGAGCAAACTCTTCTGCCTTTCTGCATCCTAATAGGCAATTTCCCCTTTGCCACCTGGAAATAAGCCCACGTCCTCCCTAGGAGGCTCTCTGCTGCCCACACAGTAGTGAGAGCCCCTCTCTGCAAGCCACAGAGCTCTCTTGGATGCCTTCGGTCTGCCATCTCCAACTCGCCATCATTCCTCCTGACTGCTCTGTTTCCCCTCCTGCGCAGGTAGAAAGATGGCGGCTGACAATCCAGTGCCTCCAGAGATGAAGTGGCAGTGGGAAGTCCCAAACACCTTCTGGCCCAGCAACGCCACTGACAAGAGCACGGTGAGAAGCTCCTCCCTTGCTGGCATTCTTGGCCACAGGGCTGGCAGGAGGCCTGCAGGAACAAATGGATCCCTGATCAGTGGGGCTGGCATGGCAGCCTCCCAGGCCTTGGGCGCAGGGGTGTCCCACTCTCCCTGAGCCTGGCATAGCCAAAGGCGCTGTGCCAGTGGCAGAGCAGCAGCTCCAGCTGTCCTGGCCACCAGCATGCTCTGCTTCCCTGTAGGGCCAGCACACCGTCACCCTGACCCCAGCCATCCACCTGCACCCCAGCAGCTCGCTGCCCACTGCCCCCAGGCTGCAGTCAGCGCATCCTAGCACAGGCCCCGCACCCGGCTCTCCCGGGGGCACTGTGCCAGCGCTGCTCCGCTCGCTCTCTCGCAAGCCACTCTCTCAGCTCCTCAGCGTGTGTGCTCAGTGCCACGGGTCTTTCCTCCCACAGGTGTTTGGGAGCTTTCTCTTCCCCTCCGAGAGGACACACTTCCTCCTGACAACCATCGAGGGCATGACAGACCCAAGGGTCTCGGACACCGAGGTGGTTGCCCGCATGATGGAGGTGGTCTTGAGAGACCCCGACTCTGAGCTGGACAGGGTAAGCAGCTTGCAGCCGCATTGTCCTGTGCTCGTGCCCTCTGGGCTCTGAGCCCCCTGAGTGAAGGCCAGGGCTCTCAGGCACCCGACAGCCTTTGAGGCCTGCAAAGAGCGATGGGAAGGAAGCAGTTCTCAGTGGCACCTGGGGTAATTGCTACACTCCCATGGCGGTCCCGCTCTCACCCGTGCCCCCTCCAGGTGCCACAGGTGGTGAGCAGCATCCACAAGAAGCTGAGGGGCATCAGTGAGGTGTCGCTCCAGGCCATCTTGAACAGGACCCTTTTCCAGATGGCCTGCTTGGACCCTGATCAGGTGGTTGAGGGCCTGCTGAACACCTCCCTGCTGTGTGACGGGTACGGGGCCTGCCAGCCTGGAGGACAGCTCCGGAGCTCCGGGGCTCTTGCAGGTCGAGGCAGCCCCCCTGACGGCGTGCTCTGGGCCTGCAGGGTTGCCGGGGCCATGTGGAGGACGCTGGTCTCCGAGCACTGCCCTGCAGAGGAGGTGCTGAAGGAGCTGCTCTTTTGGCTGTGGGACCAGCCACTGCTCAGGCGGGCCAGCTTCATGCCGAACGACAGCTACATCCTTCCGCTGACTGTGAGTTTCCAGGCGAGGCCTCACTCAGCCTTGCGCAGGGCTGCACAGCCTGGCCAGAGCAGGCTGCCCGGCCTGGGGCCGGGAGCCCAGGACCACCTGCAGGGTCCAGGAGGCCTGCCGGGGGGCCTTCCTTCCGGCCCAGGAAGGCTCGTTTGCTGGCGTTACAAACGGGAGCCTTGGCTTGCCTTGGCATGGCTTGCCTTGGCTTAGGTGATCTCTCTGCAGCAAGAGCTGTCTCTGGGTGTTTTCTGCAGGCAGTCAGGGCCCTGAACGAGATTCTCCGGCTGCCCTCCAGCAAAGTGCCGGTGCAGTTAATTTTCCCCCAGCTCTACCTAGCGGTGCTCTTCCAGATCTTCTTCAGCATGGAGTACACGCTGCAGGACCTCCAAGACTACAGCCAGATGTGCAGCCAGGAAGACAAGTGTCCTCCAGTCAGCCCCGTCAGGTGCTCCGTCCCTCTCCCCCAGTCTCTGCCGTGGGCGCAGAGCCCGGGCTTGGCTTCTGTGTGCGACCCGCCTTTGCTCTACATGCAGGAGCGCAGTGCAGGCCATGAAAGCTCTGCTCTGCTGTGCTGACTATGCCCATCTGGCCGACTCCGTCGAGAGGCAGGGGGGCTGGGACATGCTTATGAGCATGGAGACCTACCACACAGGAGTCACTTTGCTGACTAGGTGAGAGCCGCCTTCATCCTTGTTTGCCCCAGCGTTTCTGCCCTGGAGACAGAGTGCCGGAAGGCCACGACTTTGGTGTAGCAAGGGTGCTTTTCCGCTCTCTCACCGAAACAAGGGTGACTGGGTGAGACAGCAGGTTTCTGAGCGCAAGGTGTGGTGGGGAAAGGCCGCCGCTGCTCGAGCCAACGCCACCGGCTGCTGGAGCTGAGCACAAAGGCGGCCTTGCCCCGCGGGGCCTGGCCTGCGGGACGACGGCTCGAGTTGGCAGCGCAGGCCCAAAGAGGTTTGCCTGCCCAGCTCCATGCCCACAGCGCCTTCTCCCTTCCCCGGCCAGGGAGCTGTGGATGAACGCGGCCGACGAGTGTGCCTGGGTGTTTGACCACGTGGTCGCGGTACTCAGCTGCAGAGACAAACAGCGGGAGATCGCCGCCATGGCTGTCTTCACCGAGGTGGGCCTGGTGGCAAGCGGTGCCTCTGGGCGGTGCCTGCAAACACTGGGCTCCCTGCCCCATGGGCCAGGGGGCAGGTTGCTGGTCAGTGGAGCTGGGCAGCTCTCCCGCGGCAGCTGGACTCCCCTCAGCCACCCCAGCCTGGGCTCATTCCCGCCAAGAGGCCATTTCTGCTGGTGTAATGCTCATAACCACTTGCAGGCCATGCACCCTTTGCGCCAGCTCTCTACATTCAACCGCTTCACAAAGGCCCAACAGCGAGAGGCTGCAGATGGTTCAGAGGACACGGGCAGTGCTGCTGGCTCTGCTGCTCGCTCACTCTGCAGCTGTGTGTCTTTCAGCTGCTGAACTGCACGGACTTTGAGCAGGAGATTGACGAGGATGTCCTGGGCTTCCTGCAATTGCATCTGTGCAACCAGAGCTTGGCGATGCGTGAGATGGTGATCGCAGGCCTTGTCACGCTCTCTGAGAGATGGCAAACAGTGAGCAGGGGGCAGCCGGGCAAAGTCAGGCCAGCGGCCTGGGGCTGGAGGTGGAGGGAAAGGCAGTGGGAGGGAAAGGCAGCGGCAGGAATCGAGAGCTGGGGGAGCTGCTTCCACCTGCCCTGCCGGCCTGTAGCTGCAGAGTGTTACAGCCAGAGCATTCGTGCCAATGCAGTCATCCCTTGCTTCACAGAAGGGGCCTTCTGTGTTTCATGTAGGCAAGAAGTCTGCAAGACCTGCTGCCCGCACTCATGGAGCGACTGCAGGGTGCTGACAGCAACTTCTGCACCAAGGCCCTCACCATCCTCAGCCACGTGCTCCATCTCGTGGACAGGAAGAGGGCCAGCGCCATCGGCCTGCAGCTTGCTGAGGAGCTCCGGCCACTCTTTGATGACGTAAGGCTGGCGGGAAAGGCAGGGGCTCTGTTGGTGTGGCTCTGGGGGCATAGGCGCGTGGCCCAGGGATGGGGCCTCACGCTGCAGCAGCCCATTTCTGGGACCTTGAGCAGGTAGGATGAGCCCAGGAGCCGATGCCGAGGGCTGGCCCCCATCTCCTCTTCCACACGTCTGCCAGGGGAGCTCCTCTGCAAGTCGGCCAGGAGGTGTCTGGTGGGAGTGCGGCCAGGGCCAGAGCAGCCCTTCTGGGCACAGGCACCTCCACGCTGGGCTCTCTCTGGCTGCAAGTTGTTAGAGAAACCCGCCGTGTTGCACGTCTTGGGGTGGGGGCCATTTTGTGCTGGTGGCCGATCTGGCCCACAGCTCCTCGGGGCGGAGGCAGAGGCAGAAGCAGGCATCTGCACAGCAGCCACGCTGACCCCACTTGCTCACCATGGGCTTGGAGCAGCCGTTGCTGAGGTCCTCCCATCTTCCTTCCCCACAGGAGGCTGCTCGCGTGCGAGAGCTCTCCATCCAGCTCTTCCGGCATGTGATGGCGATTGTGGTGGGCAGCCAGCAAGAGCAGATGAGGAAGCACGTGCACAGCAGCCTGCTCCCACTGCTCGTCCATGCGCATGAGGAGATCCCAAGCGTGGCACAGGTGTGTGGCCACACTGGTTGTGTGGGGCCCGGATTGTTTTTTCTGTTGGCCAGGTATGCCCAGCAAGGCCCCAACACTGGCGTCCCTAGGGGCTTCCCAGCTGTCCTTGCAGGCATGCTAGGCCAGGGCCTTGGCGAGCTGGCTTCTGCTGCCCTGAGATGGTGGTTGCCCCACGCCTCTGCCCAGGGCATCAGAGCCCAACTCGCTGCCCAGATGCAGCTTCCCATAACGGGCTGGCAAAGGCTCTGATCCTTGCCAAGGTGTGGGGGATGCGGGATCTCCCACCTGGGCTGCGGTGGCATCTCCCAGTCTCTGCTGCTCTGCAGGCCTCTCGGGAAGCCCTCCTCAGCGCTGCTAAGCTCCTGAAGTGGGAGCAGCTCAGGCACCTGCTCGAGACAGCACAGACATGGCAGATTGGCGAGTGCCTGGTAAGGACAGCCCCAAAGTCCCCAAGACCTGGCCCGCACAAGGCCTGCCACCCTTGCCCCCCACCAACCCATTGCTGCAGGCTCTGGAGCTGCACGTGCACTGCCCTTCCTCCAGCACACTGCCCCGGCAGGCTCTTCTCCAGGGCCCTGTCCCCTCACTGCCCCCAGGATGCGGAAAGAGCCCCTGGCCCAGCTGGGCCTTGCTAGCAGGATGGCACCTCAACCTGCCTGGGGAGCGCTCTGCCCTCTGCTCCCTCCAAACCTTGGTGCCACACGGCTCCTGGCCAGGAGCCACGAATGTCCTGGCACGGCAAGGAAGGGCAGGCGGCCCTGGTAGGAGGGACTGGCCTGGCTGGGTGGCGAAGGTGTGTACCAAGCCCTGGCCCTTGTGCTCTGTGCAGCTGGTGAGGAACAGGAGCAGAGCAGAGGAATACCTGCGGCAGAGCCTGCCCTACTTGGAGAGCCCACAGGAGTGCTTGCGGGAGGTGGCCGTGAGGTTCCTCGGTGAGCCACAGCCCCTGCTGGGCTCCCTCTCTGTCGCAGGGCAGCTTGGCCCCAGCCCCGGCTGCTGCGCTGGCAGCGAGAAGCGGCCGCGGGGCTGCCAGAGCCCCAGCTGCCTCATGCAGGGCCTGGCTGCCCCGGGGGCTGCGTGCCCACAGCGGGGATTGCGACGGGCTGTGTGCACCTAGGGCTCGTCGGACGGCACATGAGCAAGCAGGGCGAGGAGAAGCTGCAGGACATCTGCAAGGGTGAGTGGGGCCAGCGTGGTGTTAGCTCCAGCACGGAGGAGGGCAGAGCCTGGGTAGCGAGCTCCAATCTGCTGCCCTGCCCCGGGAGAGGGAGACTATTTCCGGGGCATTTGGGGCATTTGTGAACTGCCTCTTTCTCCAGCTGACCCATTAGTCCTCCCTTCTGCCTGCTGGCAAGGGCAAGGGCTGCTTGGGCTTGGCCCTGCCCAGGGGGCATGCCTGGGGTCTCCGCAGACACAGGGGTTTCATCTCTTCTCTCTTCCTTTCTATGTCAGCCCTTCAAAGCGTGGTGAGTGACACCAGCCCCTACGTCTGGTCTCTGGCAGTTCAGACCATCCTGATCCTGAGAGCGCCACGGGAAAAGGCACCGTCGGGATTCACCCTTCGAACACTGTGCTACCGGCTCCGGAGAGCGTGGAGGAGGTGGCACCCGCCTCCGCGAGACAGCGCTCTCTGAGCAGAGCAAGAGCAGCACTTCCCATCCCAGGGTGCTCTGCCCACTGGGGCCCCCGAGAGTGCCGGAGAGCCTGGCTCATTCCCAGCAGCTCCGCCTGCGTCAGCAAGTGAGACAGCCGACGAGCGAGTGCGCGGCAGGATGTCCCCACGTCGCCTATTGCCCCTCTGCTGCAGGCACTGCATCCTTACATGTGCCAGATGAAGTGCTTGTGTGAATTCTCCGTAGCCTGTTCGAGCCTCATTGAGCCACAGTAGCGTAAACACGGTGCTCTGCCTTTCTTTGACAGCTTCTGCCTTTACGTTAGACTCCAGAGTTGGAGCAGGCCTTCAGGTCTTCGAGTTCCCCGTTTGCCACGGCAGAGGAAAGCTTGTGCCATAGCTGGCTTGTAAGCAGCTTGTTCTAAGGCGTGTGTAAATCGCCCTGTCAGATTGTTTCTGTGGTCTCTCATTTCTGTACGCCAAGATGGCATAACGACCGTAACAAAAGGCAACGCCTGAGTGGTGACAAGGTGGTTGCCCTCCTCAGCTCAGGGAGCAGGAAGGATGCTGACTTTGGGGACAGCCCTTCTGACAGGGGTTTAAGGCCCCAGCTCCTGGCCCTGTTTTCCCTTGCTTGCCTCTGTCTCAGGCCAGCGAGGAACTGCCGCTCTCTGCAGTGCCTTGTGGGAAGATGCAGCTTTTAGGGTGCCGCTCCTCGCCCGAAGAACTCTTCCCCATCCTCTCCTGGCAAAGCTGATGAGCTGGCTTCATGTCGTGTTGTGGGCTGCAGTAGTGCTCTGAGAGCAGCCGTCGGCAGCAGCGAGCCCCGGCTGCAATAGCGCGCTGTGAGCACTCGAGGGCGCCATTTCCTGCCCTTCCTCCGCCGCCCCGCTCCCCTGGCCCCTCCCGCTCAGGTCGTGGCGGGCGCATGCGCGGTGCTCGGCAGCAGCCGCCGGCGCCGCCGTTCCGTTGCCTTGGCGATTGGCGCATGCGCGCTGCGGGGAGCAGCATGGCGGCGGCTCGGGGTGCGGGTTCCCCTGGGCCGCGGCGCGTGAGGGCCGGGGCTGCCTGGCGCCGAGGAGGCGGGGCGTCGGTGAGGCGAGCGCTTCCCTTGGGGTGGCCGTGGGCGTGGGGCTGTGTCGTGTGCGCTGGGGCCGTCGCCGTTGCTGCGTGAAGGCGGCGGTGCGGGGCAAGGGGTGGGGAGGCGGGGCAGGGTGTGCTGGGGCGCGGAGTTGAGCTTCCCTTTTCCACGTGTCGCCTTTAGGCCCCGGTTCCTCGCCAGCGTGCGCTCGCCCCTGTGGCCGCAGCCTGGAGGAGCGCGGAGGCAGGCCGGCCCTGGAGCAGGGCTGTGGCAGGGTGTCCCACAAGGGCGGTTCCTGTTTTGGCAGGCGTGCCCCAGAGTGCTAGTTAGTCACGAGGAAGTTTAAAACCACTGGACCAAGCAGTGATTTAAGGTCACTGGGAGTAAGGCCCAGTTAGTGTAATGGCAAGTTACTTGAGAATTGTACTGAGGGAAAGAAGAAGAGGGATAGCAGTAAGGCACAGCTGGGCACCCTGAGGCTTCCTCCACTCCCAGGCAGAGATTGTGGGTGTCAGCCAAGCTGGGTACCACCTGATTCAAAGCCACACCAGTCCTCCCCAAGTGCTGTTCACCGTGTACAACTGCCTCAAAGCCATGGGGCTCGCCAATCCTTTCTGTGTTAGTGGGTCCTACATGGCCTCTGACATCTCCCTGGGTCCCCCATGCACCACACGGAGGTCTGGATGTCTCTAGCATTGGCCCAGCAATCTGATGTCTTCTCCTTCTTTGAGACGTGGCATCGCTCGCAGGTCTTGTGAGACACAGGGCCCTTGGGGAGTTCTGTGATGTCTTCTGTGGGGTTCCCTACAAGTTCCTTGACACCTTCTCCTCCTCCTCTGTGGCACCTCCTGCAACACTGATAGCCACGTGCAGCACTCAGTCCTGGAATGGGACCCCCCCCCACCCCGCAAACCCACTCCCGCACTGAGGGCCCTGCAGATGCCTCCCTTCCCCCAGCCAGCCCCCCAAAACCCCTAAAGCACCCAGAAATCCTGCCCCAAAGCCCCCAACAACCACCACATCACAGAATCACAGAACAGTTGAGTTTGGAAAGGACCATTAAAGATTAACTAGCGCAACGCCCCTACTCAGGCAGGGTCACCTAGAGCACATTGCCCAGGAGCCTATCCAGACGGCTTTTTGGAGACTCCGCAGCCTCTCTGGGCAACCTGTTCCAGTGCTCAGTCACCCTCACAGTAAAAAAAAGGTTTTTCCTTATGTCCAGGCAGAACTTGTTGTGTTTCGGTTTGTGCCCGTTGCCTCTCGTCCTATCGCTGGGCACCACTGAAGAGAGTCTGGCCCCATCCTCTTTGCACCCTCCCTTCAGCTATTTGTGCGTGTTGATAGAAGGCCCCATCAGTCTTGTCTTCTCCCGGCTCAGCAGGCACAGCTCTCTCAGCCTTTGCTCATATGAGAGCTGCTCCAGGCCCTTCATCGTCTTAGTGGCCCTTCGCTGGACTCGCTCCAGTAGCTCCATCTCTCTCTTATACTGGGGAGCCCAGAGCTGGACACAGTACTCCAAGTGTGGCCTCGCGCGGGCTGAGGAGAGGGGAAGAACCACCTGCCTCAGTGTGCTGGCAACACCCTTCCTAATGCAGCCCAGGATACTATTATCCTTCTCTGCCACAAGGGCACAGTGCTGGCTTACAGTCAGTTTGTTGTCCACCAGGACTCCCAGGTCCTTCTCTGCAGAGCTGCTTTCCGGCAGGTCAGCCCCCAGCGTGTACTGGTGCCTGGGCCTATTTTTCCCTAGGTGCATTCTGCACATCCCTTTATTGAACTTCATGAGGTTCCTCTCTTCCCATCTCTCCAGCCTGTCGAGGTCCCTCTGAATGGCAGCACAGCCCTGTGGTGTGTCAGCCACTCCTCCCAGTTTTGTATCATCAGCAAACTTGCTGAGGGTGCACTCTGTCCCTTCATCTAGGTCATTAATGAAGATTTTAAACAGTATTGGCCCCACTGTGAACCCTTGGGGAACACCACTAGTGACTGGCCTCCAGCTGGACTTTGATCACAACCCTCTGAGCCTGGCAGTTAAGCAAATTTTCAATCCACCTCATGGACCACTTCTCTAGCTTCATCAGCTCATCTATGAAGATGTTATGGAAGAGTGTCAAGACTTGCTAAAGTCAAGATAAACAACAGCCACTGCTCTTTCCTCAACCACCAAGCCAGTCATCTCATCCTACCACGTTATCTGGTTGGCTAAGCACGATTTCCCCTTCATAAATCCTTGCTGACTACTCCCGATCACTTTCTTGTCCTTCAAGTTTCTGGAAATAGTATCCCAGATTAGTTGCTCCATCACCTTCCCAGGGATCGAGGTAAGGTTGAGTGGCCTGTAGTTCCCCAGATCCTCCTCCTTGCCCTTTTTAAAGAGAGGGGTGGCATTTGCTTTCTTCTAGTCCTCAGGAAATTATCCTAATTGCCATGACCTTTCAAAGATAATTGAGAGTGGCTTCACAATGACACTGGCCAGCTCCCTCAGAACTCGCAGGAGCATCCCGTCAGGGCCCACTGACTTCTGTATGTCCAGTAGAAGTGTTCCCTAAAGCCATCTCAATTTGTTACATCTATCCACATTTGCACTCACAGCCTGTGGTTCCCTCAAGGTAGCTCTGCTTGTGAAGCTGGAAGATTTGACTTCTGGAGAACTTACTCAGTGAATTCACTTCATCACAGACCCAAACCATGGTCTTATGGCATGCAATGTCCAATGTAAAAAAATTAGACAGGTACATGTGGTGTACATGATTTCATAGATTTTGTCTATTAGAATGTAAAATGAGGTATTGAAGGTAATAAGGTATTGAATTCAGATTTTTTCTTGGTATTGTTCGGATTATGTTGGCTGCTAAAACTTATGTTTAGTCTCATACTTAACCACTAGGTAAACCATTAAGTAGCTAAAGGGGACCAGCATGTACACCACAAAATCCTTATTGAACAGTGGATATAAATTAAGAACGACAATATAAAAAGATGTATTTGCCCTAATTGCAAATGGAAGGATCCTGCTGCCCAGGACTAGATCAGACATCCGACCTAGGGAGACACTTTATGGTATGGCAATCATTTGGGGAATTATCATATTGGTGGCCCAGATATTTCATGTGCTCTGTTAGAAAAACTTCTGCTTTATCAGATGGTATAGTCTCATTTCTTTAGAATCTGAATGGCTCCTATTGGAAGTCCTGACTGAAGATAACAACAGGAAACAATCTAACCTCAGTTCTGTATGAAGTAACAGAACAAAAAATGAGAAGAAAAAAACCATAAAACAACCAAGAATAACTTTTAATAAACAAACAAGAATAATTTGTTACAAAAAAACAAGCTGCCTAAGATCATGAAGACAAGAAGTGCCAGTTAAAATTGATTTTTTTAAGTGATAGAAAGTTATTGGCTAGAGGGAGATGTGAGAGGTGCAGGAGTTAAATTTAGCAATTGCCAGCTCATATCTTGAAAAACTCAGAAAATTCACACTGAATTGCGTGCACATTCAAACCAATGATTAATAACAGCGCTCAAAAAATTGGTAATGTTTTAGATAAACTGGGTTCCATCTGAATGAAAGGATGTGCCTGTTGAAATGATAATCTTGTAAAAGTTCTGTTATTCAAGCTGCCATCCAAACAGACCTAAGGCATGTTTACACATTTGCAGGAACTAGGCTGTACTTGTTCTGGGGTTTGTTCTTGTTGTTGTTTGGCTGAGATTTTTAGATTTTTTTTAAGTGTTGTGGTCACAAAGTCTGTTAGTTAAAGACTTCCCTGTTTTTCCTGATGGTATCTATGCTTACCAAACTATCTATTGAGTCATTTGTATGTACCCTTTCTATTTTGGTGAAGTAATATGATCCTGCCCTCAAGTGACAACTATTCTAGCATCAGGAGAGGTAAACAGAGATGATACACAAAGGTAAATTTCCATTGTCATCACCTGGGAATAGGCAGAAACTCATTATTTACTACCCGAACATGTATTTCCTGATATATTGTGTTAAAAGCATAGCTGCTAGTTAATCAACATATGGTACATCGTCAAAAAATTCGTTATTAAAAACTATATTTTCTGATGGCTTTGCATGTCGTTCACTGACATAGGACACTTGGAAGTGATTATTTTTTGGCAAGAAATATTTTGTAGAACATTCTCACCTGGATTCAGTGGATTGTAAGTTACCTGCAAAAGCAGAGTGATCATATTTCATACGTGAAACCAATATACAAACAAAAGTATTTCAAACCCTGTCATGTGCCCAGAAGTACGTGGCTCTGATTTTATTGCCAGTATAGAATATAGTTATGGAAAAATGAATTAGTTATGGTTTGAAACTTGTATTTCATATGAATAGAACTGCAACTTTTAAATATGATACTGCTGAAGTATGACTGATTGTCCTGAAAAACTGTCAAAACATGATATGTCAGATTTAGTTTCCTTCCATAAACATATCACAATCTGTTTTGATAGGGAAGGGATATAGTTTAATTATTTGTTTTTAGTCTGACTCCAGACCTGACATATGGCACCTCATTAAGTTCTCTCCACTATTCTGTTAAAAACAGCAATCCACTAAGAAGGCATACAATTTCTGGCAGAAAAGTTAGACTTCAGAAACTATGTGCCATCCTACAAGGTCAGTCATCCTGAACTGAACACCTGACTACTGGTTTTGAAGAATAACTGTGGCTCAAAGCCAGAGCACATGTAACAGCCTCTTAGCAGAGGAACTTTTCACCCTAGAACCTTAGAACTTTTTCCCTGCCACAGGGTCTGATAGTCTATCAAAATCATGTAATAATCTATAATCGACTGCAAAAAGGCAGGCCAATACCTAAATATCTGAAATCAAACCAGAAAGAAGGACACAGGTAAAGCTGTTTTCTACGTTAGACAGTCTGTTATTATCATTCAGTTACCCCTCTGAATCCCATAAATCCATTCTACAGTATATAGAAATTCAAGGCAGAGATACAACAACTATGACATTATTTAAAACAGAGAGAATACTATTATATGATAGTGCTTTGTCAAGCTCTCCATAACACAGCTAGTCATTCAGTATTTAGACTAAGGCTTTCAAAGAGGATGAAAGGCTTCAATAATCCCCAACATCCTCTGCCAAAAGTCTGTGTAAAGCACACAGTTACCATCAGGTACATTATATAGAGCTCTAATGTAACATAATAATAATATCTTGAACTCACATAGCACATTTCATCTGGGGAACAGAAAATACTTTAAGACATGTATTTTAAGCATATCGACCCATGCAGAATTTTTCTGCCTACAGGCCTGTGAAAGGTATCCTCTTACTTGCTGAGTTCCCATTTGTACTGTTCTTTGATGACCCATTTTCTACATGGAAGCAAGCAAGATTTCAATTCCTGAAGTACACAGCAGCCCAGGGAATTAACACATTATCCTTACACCTTTGTGCCTAAACCAACAGGCCCCCAGCCTGGGCAAGAACTCGAGTTTCCTGGCAGCCATGTCCCTATTAGCTCCAACCCCGACCCCATTCCTTGAGGAACATCAGAAGAAAAAGGATGACAGTCATACAAAAACAAAATGTGAGGAAGGGGCAACACACCCTCCTTTCACCTTGAAGCCTGCTGATAAGACCACACTTTCTAGCAGAGGGAAACCAGTGTTTGAGGCATTCTTCAGCTTAAGAAAGGACCTTCTACCCCCCACCCCTATGACTACTTTGATACAGGAAAAGCACCACTCTCCAGCCTCTCGCAGAAGCTGTGCCACTACACACAAACAGGGTAACTGGAGATTCCCAGGCCAAGGTGCAGCCTGTATCTGTTGTCCAGAAGGTTAGACATTCTGGTTTTAGTAATATTTAAGGCTTTATCTATGTGCTAGAAAGCCAGTTTACAGCAGCAGCAAACCTTATCCTGCTACAACTTCCCAAATTGATTTGGGAAATAACATTTTTTATGGAATGCTTTTATCATTACTTGGGAACATAGCATATTCAGCTTTTCTTAGGTGACATCTAGCACGTTATCAGTCTGTAAACTTCTTTATAGAAGCAGTGTTACATGACAGATATAATTGTTTGTTCAAAATAAAGAGTCGAAGGGTTTGAGTAGCTCTTCAGACCTATAGAAATCTCTGTCTCATCTCTTTTGAAATACCAGAGGCTCTGCTTCCTCAGGAGGTGATGTTCAAGCTCTAAAGATACTGACAAATTTAAGAAGAATATGTTATAATAATTCAACACAGGAGGGAATTCTTTTTACTCAGGTGTATTCAATCCAGAGAACTGACACTTTTGCCATAGGGTAAATATTCTCCTGACTTACTCTGTAGTCCAGCTACACAATTCTTTGTCTCATTTGGGGGAAAAAAAAAAAAAAGGTTTTGTTTCCCCCAAGGCTCTTTTGCTTCCATTTTTTGAAATACCTTCCTTAGTGTTGACAGACACTCAGCATAACCTCTGCTTGTGCTGAGAACATTGTCAGTCCTTCCTAAAGCATGAGGATACCTTTCAACAAATTTCATGGACCTCTGAAAATTTGCTAGCACTGACAGTATCCCATATGGCAATATACTGAGCTGGCATAAGTGGCAAATTTCTTGAATTCCTGCTCCAGGCTCAGTGGTTAACACACCTTTAGCTTACTACAGGTTTTACAACCATCTCACACAACCCTGCAAAACCTCCTATGTAGAAAGGGATAACTAATCTAGAAAACTGAGCCACAGCCTCTGTAAACAGGGTCACTCTTGCATTCATTAGGGACTTTGCACTGCTGGTAGTTACAGTCATTGATCACAGCCACCAAAGGCCCCGCTCTGCACTCATTTTGACCTTATATTACTACTTGCAAGGTTCCACTTTTCTCCAGACCAAATCTGATATTTACATTATCCTCCTTTACATTCTTTTCTCTGACAATAAGAAGATCTCTTTGTTTCTTCCTTTTCCTACCCTTTTTTGGTTCACACTGCTGAGTTTGAGGGGCTGCAAATGCTCCTTAATATTCTCTAGCTTTGCAGTCACCAATTTCAAAGCATTTATGACACTCTATCATTATTAATTTACAAACAGGTAAAAAATGAACTTCTCTAAAGCAGAAACATCTTCCTGAGTAAACTGCCTTGGCATTTTATTTGAATCAGGTTTAGTGCTTGTGCTATGTTTGCAAAATCTGTAAAGTCTTTACTGTCGCTTCTGTCACTGTTAATTCTATCGTTCAAAAAAAAAAAAAGTTTAATTTCCTTTTGCTGAAATTGTGTTTGTGTTCACTCAGCTCTAAGACCACAAACCTCTCTGCCCCATAGCATATCACCTACAACACCTCCAAGTAAACAATACTCAGCTGGTCTTTTAGATGTGCCACGTAAATAGCTATTGTTTCATTTTGCACTTCTACTACTATCAGGAAATGTGAAATACTCTATCTTGGTAGGCTGTTTTGGTATGTAATTCAGGAGAGCCCAACAAGTTCAGATATTCAAGTGTGTGTAATATATTTTTTGGTATACCCCTGACTGGTTTTAAAATCTGATTCCATAAGAGCAGCCAGATACTGAACACTTCTGAAAAAGCTCATTTTGCATGCAAAATTCTCAAACCTTCTTGCACAGCTTATAATGCAGAAAAAGTGTCTTTCACTCTGATGTACCAAAACACATCTATTCATGTTGTTCACAGTTATCTTTACATGTAATGGAGATCAGGGAAAAACTCTCCAGTGTAAGACCAGAACTGCAAGTAATACAGCACCAGCTGCTTGACCTGACTTAGAGGTAAAGTTTCTGGCTTAAGCACAGAAACTGCCCTAACATTGCCTCTAGGATGCTCTCCTTGCTCCAGGAGCCTTCCCTGTGCCAGGTTTGGTTGGCTGGTTGGTATTTTAGTTTGGTGTTTCTTTTTTTTTCCCCTAGGGTGGTTATGCTTGGTGACGATTACCTTAAATTAACACAGATGCAGTGCAGTGAAGAATGACCTCTCCTGTCGGAAAGGTCATTATTGCAGTATGTTTTCGATTTTGGAAGGTAAAAACAAACAGAACATCAATTTAGCTCATTTTACAATCTTTGAGCTCTTTTGTCCAAGTTTCTTGCACAAAGGAGTTGTGGCTTCTAGTCTATTGGAACAATTTTTTTGGTGAAAAGTTCAGAATAAATCTAAAATAAAACAATTACTACAAATACTGGTTGAATTTAAAACTTCAGTGTGGAGGAGAAGAAATGAGCGGAGAGGCGCGAGGGGCGGAACATGGGAGGGCCGTAGGGGGTGGAGCACTGCTGCCGGAAAAGGAGGCGGGGCTTTACAGCATTATAAAAGAGCAGAACGCGCTTCATTAAACGCCATTTTGCCACTCCTCATATTGGTGTCTGTGTGGTGATGGTCCAGGGTCTGGGGAGAAGGCCCCGTGCCTCCTCGGTAAGAACGAGAACGGTAACACTTCAGTAATGTTTAAAGCCTTGATATTATAAGTGAGCAAGCAGTGAAACATGCAAACAGTATTCTAGTGATGGACACCTCAGTAGTCAAAGGTGAAAATATGAGTTGCAATAATCTAAATGAACATAAAAGCTTCACTCTGGATGAATTTAATTGAAGACACTTCTGCATGAAGGTGTATTTCTCAAATGCTATACATCAAATTATATGTCTTGTTAATGCCACAATCAACAAAAATAGTTTATTAGTTTCCTTTAGACTCTGAGACTTCTTTTAGCCATTTGCAAATACACAGAATACTGTAAGTACATAATTATTTTCATTGGCCAGGACAAAAGCAATACCACAAATAGGTAAATAGAAGTGAGCTTTTGAATAATGATATATAGAGGCCATTTAAAAAAAAATGTTGAGAAGTAATTTCCAAAACACCATCTGGAAGATAATTGAAATGCTTCTGAAAAAAGTATATTATCCCCAATAAATGTTTTTTTTTCACCTGAAGGGCAACGTCCTGTTTAAAATGCCAACACTAGTTAAAAAACATTCTTTCTTTCTGTGTAACACATCACTTCATATTATTGAAATGTTGATCAAAGCTGCTATAAAAACTACATTTTGCATTTTTCATGTGTAATAGGCATGATTTTCAGGAAAAGACTATACATTTTAGTAAAGCAAAACCTTTAGTAATGATTTTGAAAACAATTTTAATTAAGGAGAAGGTAAAACACACGAAAGGTTTCACATTAATGAAAGGTGAAAAAACATTCCAGGCAAAAATTGACCCATTTTCTTTAACATTTGCAGCCAAATTTTCAGTTCCTTGAAAAGCAAAGTTAACTGCAACAGTTTCAGCTGAAGGATTAAATCTTGAGGACAACTGGAAAAAAAGAAAAGAATCACTATGGAAAATGACTGGCTATATTAAAAAAACTGAATTGTCCGACAAGTTTTGAAACATTGCAGTAACTCCCAGACAAACCACATCAAACCCAGCCCAGGCTAGATCATTCATAATCAATTTACCACTGTATCATGTTATTTATGTAACTAGGATGCAGTTTTGTACCTTCCTATGTTTGCGAAGATGCATGTTATTCAAAATTAAACAGCCCACATACAAGAATGACACAAAGGTGGACTAGAAACCCAAATTGCTACCTATGTCATGTCATGTGTGCAATTAGTTTATCTATCAAGTAACAGCAACACCTACGGAGAAACTGAAGAAGAATTATTAAAAAAAAAAAAAAAAAAGATTTCAAAATATGATTTTCTTCATAGTATCTGAAATTGTAACCAGTAGAAAAGTAGTTAAGGAATAGTCTTCCAGGGCATTCAGCTGCAGAAGAAGAAAAACTTACTCCTTATGCAGGCCTGTTGATTTCTGTATTAAAGACAAATTTTCAGTATAATTAAGTATTATTGTTCAGAAATAGAATTCAGCTGGATTTTTGAGGAGATGGTGAGGAAAAGCTGTTACTTCTTAAACAATTTTGCTTTTCAGGAAAAAAAAAGCAACATTTTCAGGAAAAATGACATACTGGTCAAAAGTCTATACTTGGGTTCAATATTTTGGATTTTCTGGAAGACTAAATATTTTGAGAACTATTTGTAAGCAATGTGTTCTTTTTTATATTACCACTTATACTTTAATTTTGCTCAATGTGTTCGAGTCCCAGAAGCAGGATTCCTCAGCTACTCAGATGCCTACAGAAGGTTCTCCTGCTGCCATAATTATAGCACAAACCTGAATGACATTACCTAAGCTGACATATGTTCGCATCTGTCAGCAAAGATGTGTCCACATGTTAGGTTCTTCCACCACAGCAAGGTAAACATGGTGTGAGTGTCGCCACGCTCTAGCTCGGTCTCATGGTGCCACCGGGGGTGCACTGCAGCTTCCCGCCGCAGGGCCACAAAGCACAGACCTCAATGTGAGAGATGCTAAAATGGCGTTTATTGTGAGCTGCGCTCAAGCTTATATACAGTTGCATTTCGCCCCCACCCCTAGTCTGCGCGTCACACCGCGTGATCTTCCGCTACGCCTAGTCTACCGCTTCTCATGCAAATATCTTTGCCTACGCAGTTTCCCAAGATCCCTCACAGTGTGAGTGTAAGAGGTTTTTGGTTTTGTTTTTTTTTTGCCACCAAGGTGGCACGCAGAGCTCTGCAATGCAAACCTTCCCTCATCTGAGGAGACTGGGAGCAGACTCAGAATGACCAGGGATTTCGTATCATAAGCTCAATTTTTACATTCTTTGTTTTCATCCTCATTTTGATTATAACAAATGGGTGGAATCCCAAAGTGCAGCATGCTGCCCCCACACCTAGCAGAACTCAGCGTTCTTGCTTTGGGTAGAGTTTCTAGTCCTTAGTAACAGGAGGCCGCCAATGTGAGCTGCTTTATCCTCACTGGCCTGAATTTTAGTCAACCTGTCCTAAGTACCAATACATGATACCTGCAAGGAAAGTGACCTTTCAGGGGACTTGCACGGTGAGGAAGTATTCACAAGCAGCAATTGAATTTGGGGTGAAAATGTAGAATCTCGGAGTAGAAGCCCTGTGAGCAATTGGTACCTAACACTCTTACCTGGGACTTTGCTTTTCCCCACTAGGAAATTACTTCAGCCATCAAAATTAACTGACTTACTGACTTGGTTGAAATAAAAGCAGGTTTGACAGAACTTAATCTTAGACAAATCACCCAAATAAGCATGCTGGGGAACATGGGATTTTGCTGAAACACTAAGTGTAACCATTGTTGCATGATTTTATGTTGGCATTTTGAAGCAATACAGTGAACTGAAATCCTGACCTCATGCAAGAAATTATTAGAAAAGTGGATGAAATGGTGCTTCCACTGAAGTCAGCACATATAGTTTGATCCCATGTGTGCAGTCCTTTGAAAAAAAATGAGCTGGAAATACTTATTCTTTGCAGCCTATTTTCATTACCACTGTCTTAGAAGAGAGACAATCACTTATATGTGTTAATAAAAATGCAGTGCAAAGCTACCTGGCTTTGCTGACACTGTATTTTGAGCTAAGAGTTCTGTTTAAGGCTTCAAATGCACTGGAATAATTAAAGTGCTGTGTTAAGCAAAAATATTAAGAATAAGGAAGCTTCCTCCCAACTAAAGCCACCAGAACAAGAAACCCACTCATTTCTACAGCTCATTGGTGGGTCCAGGCCAAACCAGGCATCGCTGAGAGGTCAGCCCTGTTCTGCTGCAGGAGGTTTGGCCAGGCCTTATTTTTGAAGTCAGCTCCATGCTATAATGACCAGATTCACGCGGTCCTGTCAAAGCTTTTAACCCTAGACCTTAAAAAAATATGGCAAGATTGTGTATCTGAAGTATCTGAAACAGCAATGTTGACAAATGAAAATACTGAAGTGTACCATACAACCAATGTCTATACTGCCTACTACTGATATGCAGCATGGGTTTTTATCCTGATTCTTCTTCTGTGGGTGATATTACAGTTATGCATAGACAGCCTTGCTATTATCAGAATATAAATCACAGAATCACAGAATTGCTTAGGTTGGAAGGGACCTCTGGATATCCTCTAGTCCAATCCACTGCTCAAAGTAGGGTCCACTACAGCGGGTTGCCCAGGACTATGTCCAATCAGGTTTTGAATATCTCCAAGGATGGAGATTCCACAAGCTCTCTGGGAAACCCGTTCCAATGACTGACCACCCTCCCTGGAAAAAAAGGTTTTTTCTTCTGCTTAAGTGGAATTTCCTGTATTTCCATTCGTGCCCATTGTCTCTTGTCCTGTTACTGGATACCACTGAGAAACATCCCCCCATCAGTTATTTATAAGCGTTGATGAGATCCCCCCAGGGCCTTCTCCTCTCCAGGATGAAAAATCCCAGATCTCTCAGCCTCTCCTCATATGAGAGATGCTCCAGTCCCTTCATCATCCTTGTGGCCCTTTGCTGGACTCGCTCCAGTATGTCCATGTCTGTCTTGTACTGGATATAGCACTCCAGGTTTGGCCTCACCAGTGCTGAGTAGGAGGGAAGAAACACATCCCTCGACCCACTGGCGACACTCTTCCCAATGCATCCCAGGATGCTGAGCCACACTGGTTGCTCATGGTCAACCTGTTGACCACCAGGACCCCCAGGGCCTTCTCTGCAAAGCTGCTTTCCAGCTGATCGGCCCCTAGCCTGTATTGGTGCATGGTGCATTCATCTCGATGCAGGACTTTGCATTTCCTTTTGCTGAACTTCATGTCAGCCCATTCTCCAGCCTGTCAAGGTTCCTCTAAATGGTAACACAACCATCTGGTGTCCTTGGATATATATTAAGATATATACTCAGGTATATTTGTTAGGAAAGCAAAGAATATATGATAAGTGATACAATTTCACTTCATGTGCAAAGAATTTGCAATCTAAGTGGACAAAACATGAAGGTAGAAAAAGAGGGTTATCCTTAATTTAGAGATCAATTGAAGCACAGATTTTAAATAATTATCTTATGGTTGCAAAGCAAGTCTGTGGCAAAGTAGCTAATTAATATCCCCTAGTCTACTGAATTAACCAGAAGGTAATTCCTACATCCAGTGTACCTCAAAATACACCTACCATGCAGGTAAAGTTATGCAATGTGCAACAGTAGAAAATGTAGTGAAGTAGATTACTATTGCATGTAATTTAGATAAAATGACCAAAACCAAAAAAACATTATCAGTTCTCCGGTAAAAACGGCAAGTCAACTAACACGCCAACCCTAAATGTACTTTCTAAATATCTATTCAGCATTTAAATATCCAAACATATATCAAAAATTAAACCCTAAAATTCTCTTCTATTCAGCAAGCCTTAATTTCTGTGATCAACAGCATTTAATGTGCAAAATAGAACCCATGCTTACAAAGTCTGCTATTTCATGTCTGCAGCCAAGTTAATACGTTGACCTATAGTGCAGGTCCCATACAGCTTGTCCATTATTGTTTAAAAACTGTTCAAGGCAAAAGTGGTCAGGTATCTTCAGGCATTTTAAAATTTACACTTGCAAAATATCTGTTTACTGAATGCATCAAAAGCACAATAGATACTACCCTGCACATATTACATATAGATATTACTGCATACTACAGCATTTACATAATACCGGAAAATATTCATGACATCTGAATTCCGTACGCAAAACATGCATATTCAATATTATTTAAATTACAGCAAGACTTTTCAGACATTAGCTATGGCTCACATGTATTTAGAGAGGTAATAGAAAAAAGGATTATTTATTCCATGTCTCTAATCTTTCAACTGTTATAAAAGAATGAGTATCTTTTTAAAAGCTTAATCTCCTATATCACAAATATATATTTTTTAATATATCCTGTATCCACACCATTCAGGAGCAAAATTCTCATTAAAATTTCCCTCTTTTAAGTTAACACATGCACTAACAGCACAGGCATTTATATTGCATTTTAGATACACAAATTCTTATCAGTATGCTGAAACCAAATACCCAGCACTGTTTCGTGCCTGAGCTAGTCTTGCCCAGAGCTTGTATACATGTCTGTTTTTGCGCAATCACATATATCAAGGTAAGTGTAATTTTTTTCTTTCATACATCAGAGAATTTCTTCTTATATCTATGAAAAGACTCCTCTCAGAAGCATGCAGTATGCTGTTTAACTACACATCTGCAACTTTAAAGAAAGGTTGAATTGTACTATGGACCACTGCAAAAAGGGCTTGTAAAAACGATGAGGATCTTGTTTTCCGTAAGCTTTAACACCAAAAGGCTGCAGCTAACATGCTTATCTAAAGCAAGCTTTGGTCTGCTCTTGCCAGTCAAAACCCAGAGACACTCCAGCCTCTTTGTCCTTTATTTCAGTTAGGTTTAGTATTATCTGGTGGGGCACTTCCATCCCTTATTAAAAAAGAAAAACACCCCACAGAAGTGTCACAGATGTGAACATTGCAGGTGTGGGGTATCTTCTGGGGTACCACCCCCTGCCTTTGGGCAAGGGCACCATCTCCTGCCGCAGAGCCCCACACCTCAGGGAAGCCAGAGACCAGGACACGCAGCAAATTAGAAGAGTGCCTTGTTCCCAAATGGGGAAACAGTCTGCAGGCCACAAAGGCAGATGCCACTTAATTTGGGAGACATCACAGTAACATTCAGTGCAACTCTCTTACACTGCAGTTTACAAGCCAAGAAGTCAGTCAAATCACATCAGGTACATAAAAACACAACAGGTGACTGCACTTAAGCTAAAACAGAGTAAGAAGGCTAAAAAAAGGCAATTAAAACAAGCAAAAGCAGAATGAATATGGGATGTATTTCTGGACATTGTCTCACCCTATGCAGAGCCAGCTACAGTTACAGAAACACATCCTGTCACCAGGCCTCCACACAGAAGAGGGGTAGGACGCAGAGCAGTTTAAAAGGGCAGATAATTCATGTCGCTGTCTGCTCTGGCCAATCAGCGTAATTAATCTAGCTCTGCAACTGGCCCTAATGAAGATAAGGTACCAAAAATCCTGTTTGCTGGAGCAAATGGGGGCCCAGGAAATGAAGCCAACTGTAATCTGAATCAGAGCACAGAGCCATCCAAATGTATTTAATTATTGCTCAGCAGAAGCCACCAGAACTTTTGGAAGGTGTCAGTAGCCACGGCAAGAGTAGGATGCCCAGAGGCTTGAAGATCCTGGATTTATAAAAATGTTTTGCAGTAGACAGTGAAACTTATATTAACCAGGAGAAAAAAAAAAATCCCATTCTGTGCTGAAATATGTCTCTGTCTTATTACAATCTTTATCTCCCTGAATAAAGTTCTCCAGTAGGCAGAATCCTTGTTTCTAATCTGCCTGAGTCAGTGACTCAGTCTGTGACCTTGGGCTAATCACTTGACCTTCCTGCAAATCAGTCAAGCCAGCTGGAAAATTGGGTGAAAACATCACCTCGCTGAAAATCAGCTTCTGCACCTAAGATGAGTTTTTCTTCAGAAAAAAAAAAATCAACTGCAGAGAAGAAAATAAATTATTATTTATCCTGAACTCTGGGTTAGAAGGCCAAACCAATAATTTGCAGTGTTCACTCTGTAATGATATGATACTTGCCCCATAAATACCATGACACTGTGTAAGGCTGTCCATATAAATAAATTGTCTGCAGTTACTTTGTAAGCTAAGTTTATTCATACATATACAAGTTTTTAAAAAGTGCTGTGCTGTCAGTTCATTTTTTCAGCATTTAAAAAAAACAGTGCTCTCAATGGTTGAAACATCCTTGCAGAAAAGCTGAAGCTCAGTAAAACTTACGTAATTCAAACCAAGGTTCCAAACACATTCCCATCTCAAACCAGTGTGGTTTGAATGGGAACATAAATTTTTTTTTACAAATTCATAGAAACCAGCAACATTTTTAATTCCTCAAAAAATCCTTTAATGTGATTATTAAACACTTGCAAATAATATGTAATGGATGCAAATTTATCTACTCTTCAGTTACTATCAATTATTGATCTTTCTGGTGGAGAAAAGCTGATTTGGACCCCTTCTGTTCCAAATAGCCCCGGAAGTTTACTATTTTAACTCATGCATTGGAAATCTAATGTTCCCTGATTTTGTTATGCATATGTTGTCTGAGATGTCATAGATAAGTAGAAGGGCATAAATAAACATAGCCATAGAAAGCAAATAATGTTACAAATACCTATAGCAGACTGAAAAATAGACTTCTCTATCTGACAAAGTCGCATTTTACTTTTCTTCCATTATCTATCACATTTTCCTTTATTTCACACTAAAAAGAAGTAAAAATATTGAAATTTTCTGCAAAGAAACAAAACAAAATTTTTAGAAAATACTAACATAAAACTTGTAGTATTCCCAAAATAGAAAGACTGACTTTTATGTTGTGGGCCTGAAATGAAAAATCTCATTTCAAGTCACCTTTAATTTCTGACACGATGTTTTTCCCAATTAAATGCATTTCCAGTTCCTTCATGACTGTATGGGTGCAGATCTTGCCCAGATAATATTTCTCATAAACAAAATGCAGTTAAGTCACTCAGATCTATAATGGAAACATGGGAAGTTTGTCTGGGGGGTGGGGGTGGGGGGAATACTGTTGAGGAAAAAAAAAATTGCAAAATTTTCCTGCTGAATAAATGTTCAGCGTTTTCAATTTGCCCTAGATATATGGAATATTTGAAACTAAAACACATCAATGTTTTAGAAGACAAACTATTGTAGCTGACAGAAATACCTTTGAGAGAATTCAACTTACATCATACACTGAAATTGGGACTCAGAAGCCATGAACAGGTGGCCTAAATTCCACCGAGGTTAATCTAAGTCAAACACTGGTAACTCGTCTGGTTAACATCTCTGAAAACCTGGATGGAATTAATGGGAAACAGTAAGTAAACAAATTCAGATGTGATTTAAGGTGATCTTAGGTATCTGTTCATCCATTCCATTCATTCTAGTATTAGTTTAGATCAGAAATGGTTTAGTGAAGCTTTTTGAGCAGATATCCTTATGTTCTTGGCCAACCAACACTGGAGTTCTTCAGCTCCTGAAGTTCCCTTAGGCTCTTGTTCAAGAGTAAGATTCTGCTTTCCCTAAAGTTAGTGCATCCAGAAACTATGGTATGAGAAGGGCTTTATGCATGGGAGGGGAAAAAAAAAAAAAAAAAGAGATGCTCAGGTTCTCACTTCATACGAACTGCACAGGACTGGACTGAAAGGGTGAACATTCAACAGTCTCTCAACCAGTTTGCTTTACAGTTTTAATATTATTCATTCCAGAAGTAGTGTGCTGAACTAATACATAATTTGAAGTATTGGCCACTGTTACTGAGATTTATTGACCATAATGGTCTAATATTTACAAAGGCTTTGGCTCCCTCAATAATAATTTCTTACTTTCAACAAATAAATCTCTATGTTGGTCTCCTAACAAGTCAATATCTAGTTATTATACACAGATAAAGTAGTTTGAATTACATCCGTTTCTACTACCTTCATTTGCCATCTATGCAGTTGATTCTGCCCTGATTATATTAAGTGGAAAAGCTATATTCTTTGAATATACTTTTTAAATAATACAGAAAATTGTTCCAGCTAGTTTTATTTACTTTTGTATTGAAAGAAACATAATTCAATTTCTACTTTACTTAAAGGAATATGCTTCATTAAATGGGAGAGGTTACTTTAATATTTTAAAGAGCTGACTTTCATTACAAAGTAGAAATTATTTAAAACTTGCCTTGCCCTCTGTGTGATACAATATAGAGCTGTATTTAACACTGAGAAGCAAAAATTCTTTAATTTGCTAACAGTAGTTCAGCAACTGAATACTGAGTCTTATCAGAAAAGTTGATTTTGTACTTGTAAAACTACTGCATATTACTTTCCCCCTTTCTTATACATTAAAAAACAGTGATCACATCTCAATTAACCTTTCTGTAATTTTATTCCACCTCTCAGACATATTCACAGGAGCCTAATAAATAGAAAAATGTAACTTTGACCCCAAGTGACCAAAACCAATTCCAATCACTTAGATGCCTCAAGGTATCTAACAGCCGTCATATGTGTGACCTTTAAGAATTGAAATGCTCTGTGGGTTTTCTTACCAGTGGCAGCTCTCCTAAAATACACACACTTCTGTGTGTGTGGCTATGAGTTATATACCCACCCAGTTCATGCTCACTATTGTGATGTTAGGGAAAAAATGAAAAGAAAAAAGGAAATTGTGGCTTATCCGTACAAAAGAGAAATCTAAAACCAAAGTGCTCCTTCAGACCACAACTACGGTGGGAGTAGTGCCTCTGGCTGTCACTGCTGGGAACCACAGGGTCCAAGCTTGCTCACCAGATTGCTTTTTGTCCTCCTCGCTCTACTCACTTCAGCTCAGGAGGTGCTCTCTTTTGGCCCTGACTTGACCTTGGGAAAGGCGTGCTATTTGCTTGCACTGCATCTTGGTTTCTTACACTGTTCCATATATGTAAGGTGTCTATTCATCGCCCAGGCTGTGCCCCAAGGCACTGGTATCACTAGAAGACCCATGATTATCTCGTTCCTGACCCTTTCTTCCAGGTGCTATTTGTAGAGAGGGAAGTAGCCTCTAGACCGTGGGCTGTCTAGTGTACATTATTCATATGACTTGGTATTTCTTACTAGGAAACTAACTAGGTTTGATTAAAAAAAAAAAAAAAAGCTTAGTGAATATATTCACAACTAATTATGAATCTGACAGATTTAGCTTCTTGTGCTTAGGGAATATGAGAGCAATCATGATTACTGAAAATGTATCATTTGATATAATTATTTTGGGACTAATCTAAGGTATTCCCTAAAGTTCTCCATAAGTATTTGATATTCCATATCAATAGTTGGTATTTGCAAGTTGTGTTGATTTGTGCTCTGCTTCAGCAAGGTGTTTAAGCACGTACATATCCTCAGGAGGCAAGTTATCTCATTACATTTAAATGGAAGTTCATATGTGTTTAAATGTAGTTTGTGGAATCAGGCACCTGGTTAGATATGACTGTTCAGATAGTCAAGTATTTTGATGACCTCTTGATAAAAATAAACTGCAATGAAAGAGTGAAATCAGTGTAATTAATCCTGCCACAATACAGCAAAAAGGATAGTTTAGTCTCCAAGTAACAGACAGAAGAACATCTCAGTACATTCTCAGTGTTATTAACTGTCATATTTGCTGTTCTACCAAACTAAAATATTGAACATTGAATAGTTTTTCATTCTTCAGAACCTAGGTCATGGAGCTGATTTTACTGAGGTTAGCTTTTCTTGAGGTTTTCTATTGTAAAAGAACAACACAGAGATAGGACAGACATGTTCCACCTAACTTTCACCACAAATGACTCTGTCGCTATCAGCAAAACACTCGGAGAGGATCAGCTCCTGATGAAGAATACCAGTTGAACCTGAACACAAGCAAGATTTGAATTATGTTGATGACAGAAAACGGCCTGAGAATCTGCAGCCATGCTTAGAATCTTTTTCAGTGAAAAGTACACATCTTAAAATTGTCAGGTCAGTCTATACTCTAGAATTGTTCCTCAGTTTCTTATTGATGATAAAGTCCCTGAGACCACCATCCCTGAGCATTTTTTCTACACTCTCTATTCCTCACACCAGCAAGCAGTGACCTTGTGTTTGTTGCTCAAGTTTTATCACCTTTCGGTTGAGCTAGAGCAGAGCTGTATACCTGGGCTTATGGTCTTCAGCACTTCACAGATTCCCATCAGTGCAAAATCAGCAGTGCGTCTTCCCAGACACAGGCACTGTGAACAAACCACAGGTCCTGCCCCTGCCCACCCAAAGAAACAAATGCAGTGCCACAACCCTCACCCTCAAGATCTCAGTTGCCCGTACCCAGGGGACCAAAGCACAGATTAAAGCACTGTGAGAAAGACAACACATAATCACCCTGTTCCTTTGGTGCTAAGAAATCTTCTGTATTAAAAAGTATATCAGTGCAGACATCTGTGAGCTTGGCCTAATATTGCAGAATGGTCTCCCAGGAAATTAAGGACCATCAAATACTGCACAACCTTCCCTTCGAAATGCAAGCTGTGCTCTGCTTCCTCGCCTGCACTCGCCCAAACCTATTGTTCCTCTGTGCATCCTTCAAGCCGAACCACGCCACGCTGCTCGTTTCCCCAAAAGGGAAGACAAGAGGGCAAACACAAGACAGATGTTAGTTCTGCTGATTAATTCAGTACACAGATACATCGAGCATGTGGTTTAAGAACATAAACAAGCACTACAGACTACTGAGTTACTAACGAGTCTAATTTCATGATACCTTAGGAAAGCTGGTTTGAGAAGTACCCCACAGAATAATAATATACCTCTTATCCATGCCTTTCACTCAGTGGCTCAAGAAGTCCAGGAAATAAAGTAAATGGAAGTGAGATAACAGAGGTTTCATACTCTCCATACCAATTTAAAAACTATTGAGAGGTTCATGCATTTTCAGATTATGTCAGGGTGTCATTTGTCTTTGTTTGGCACCAATTCTCTAGTAAGCTTGTCTTTTCACCATATAAATGGGTCTGATGTTGTAGTAGCACAGGGGACTAAACAGAAGCAGCCATATAGTACTACCCAGGCATTTAAAAGCACAACCTATTTCAGCTGATGTCAAAGGAGCTTTCCCACTATCAAAGCTGAAACAGGATTTGACCATAACAGATAGCTATATTCTACTCGCAGTGAGTAGAAATAAATCGAGAAAAATGACATTCTCACCAGATTTGCTCTGAATTTACACTGCTGTCTCTGAAAGCAGAATTTAGTTCTGCTTATCCTCAGTTTTAGTTTATTTGCAGTAATGAAAAGCATGGCTAAAGGAATTTTTCATAGGCAGTACCACTGAAAGAAAGGTACATTTCAAACATTTAAATGTTTCCAAATACAGTTTTTTCTCTCCATTTACTGTGATAGGATTTGACGGGCGAGTGAAGAGTTAACAGGACTGAAGTTTGTCAATTGATATGCAGAAGAACTGATAGCACAAGAGCTGAGGTGCACAAAGCTGTTGAACAGAGGACTTAACAGGACTAAAGTCGTCTACCAACCGATATGCGCAAGGATTGATATGCGCAAGGCTGCGGATTGGAAGCATTAACAAGACTGAAGAAGTCTGACACCTGGAATCTGCACGGACCCCCGGGGAGGGAAGAAACAATACGGAGGTCCTGTGGTCTTGCCTCGCTAGCAGGGTCCTCCCAAGCAGACAAACAAACAGTCCTGGGATTGTGAAACTTGCTAAAAGTCAGCAAAAGCGTTGTTTGCCCAGAGCCCCAGCCGTATAAAAAGAGACTTGGGAGCGAGGAGAGTTTGAGCAGGGACGGGAACGTGACCTGACCATCCTCTCCGCCTGGACCGTGAGTATTCCCCCTCCTCCCCTTTTCCTGGGACGCTGGGTTAAGGGAACTCCTCGAGGCTGAGAGTCCTCTCACTAAGAGAGTGAACAAGAAAGCTTTCAAGCAGGGATAAGCAGTCCTTCCAATGAAGAGCGCAGTAATCGACAGTTTTGGGTTATCCTTTCTAAATTAGTAACAGATGGGTTTGTGTTAACCTTTCTAAATTAGTAATCACATTATTTTAATGGATGTTACTAATCCAAGAACTTGTGTAAGGAAATAAACATCTTTTTTATTATTATTACATTACTGTCTCAGTCGTTGCTATTGAACCTTCATAGCATGACAGCGTGACAGGATTATTTCCTGACGTGGAAGATGTAATAACAATTAAACAATTGACAATTAAATCACCTGCAGGTGACCCTGTAGAAATGGAAAAATTTTTTTCTTTGTTTCTTTTTCTGGTCCTCTGTTTCTGCTAATCATACTGAAAAGAAGATGAAGTATGCATAAGACCTTCTCTACATGGACTATCTCTAAAATATGAATGTTGAATCCAGCTTTTGAATTTAAGGCCTATTTTCTTTTAATGCAAGTATGAAAATTCCAGTAATGTTAATCTGAGTTCTGCACCTGTCTAGATGGAAAAGTAGTCTTTTTCATGATTTAGTATAAGACAAGGCCCAGCAGAGTTATAAAGAGCTAGAAACATCTTTAAAAAATTCTAATATAAAAGGACAAAATCATGATTTTTGTATTGCAGTTTTCATCAATAAAATTTATTTCTGAACTTATCGAAAAGTTTATTCCCTTCAGCCGACCAGTGTCAGCATTATTAACAGTAATGTTTATATGGGACAGACTTACTGCAATGACAAATTATCTCATTTACGGTAGTGTCCAGAAGTTCCCTTGTTATAAAAGTTACAAATTATGCCAATTATTCATCACTTGGTTATAATACCTTCCTGACACACAATATAAATTTGTTCATAAAAAAATACGATTCTGTCCTCTACCCCTCCCCCTCCGCCTTTCACTAAGGAGATGGCATGACTGGGGGTGATGGTTATGGGTCCTGGGTTTTTACCGCATCAAAGTGTTTATACTGGAGGTAAGACAAGAAATTGGAGCTGCATCTGGGCAAGCTATAAAATCTACATATTAATATCTTAACACGGAATAGATCCATTCCAAGGAATGCAGCTTTTCCAAAGGGGCCTGGACCCTGATAATCCTGCTCCCAGCAGAGTTTTGGACTTACTTTGGAAAATGAATATATACCACTGATCAGTGTACGCTGCTCATTTCGTTTCCCTGAAACAGTGCAGTGGTTCGGCTGTATGACCCTGAACGCTATAATATATATCCCTGGGGTGCGTAAAGCCACTGCAAGATAATATTACAGAATACAAAAAGCAGATTAAGAATAGCACATGTGCTTATAGCCTTGCCACATTGGGCCTTTAATGGTATAGCTTGCATGCTTAACTGCTGTTTTGCAGACGGTGAACTGCCATGGAACACCTTGCACTGATAGGTACTAGAGATTTAAAATGCCTGCTTTGCTCATGGCTGCTATTTGTTTTAATTCTGATTTAAGAAGAATGCTAATCTATATGAGGTATTTAGAGCCTGATTAATGTTATGAATTGCATTGGATAAGGTTGATTTACTTTTTGAATTAAATATCTATTTAACTGTAAGTCTCAGTACATGCTAGAGTGCTTGCAAGGGGTGCTATTTTATTGCCTGATGTAGCTTGCTTGCTGGCTTTTCTTAATATTTAAATAAAACCTTTTGACATAGCTGCAGCTTCCCATTTCCTTACTAATAATTGAATGTAAATGGAAAATAACAACTATTTTTAAAAAACACAGTTTTTATTAAACTCCTGAAAGAATATCAGGAAAAAAAGCTCTTGAATTTGCTGCAAGTTGATCCTCCCCAAAAGCCAGCTGAGGGCAGTGAGAAGGATGGGATAAACGTAAGGATGGCATAAGCTTAGGGATGGGATAAGCTCTCACTCTCTTACTTGTTCTAAATAGAGATCAGTAAGGTATGGCTTTCCTTTACCTCTTTTTGCCCAGTGCTTCTGAAGAAGGAGGGAATGGGATTGGGACCTGAAGTACTATTGTGATTTCTGTATAGTGGGGCCAAGTAGTGAGAGATGTTTCCAGACTTCTGGCTTGTATTTTTTGTTTGAGGCATTTGTTCTATCACTGTACTGCAGTTCTATCCTGTCCTCTTCTCAGTTAAGTACGATGGCTTTAAACTGCACTCCTGCTACAGCCAGTATTGACTCCATTGTTTGACTAAAGACAGTATGTTTTTTTAAACAGATAGATAGCTTCATTTCAGGACCATGAGGCTGACAGAGTAAGGACTAACTAAAGAGAAAAAAACACTAAACAAGGAGTTATAGCTATTGTCAGATATGCAAAAGGGCTGAGAGATACGGATTGGCATACTGGGGGAGTGCCAGTGAAGAATGCAAATAGGCCATATAAAGAGGCAGACACCAACAGAGGCAGGTGCATACTTTACCCACAAACTTTGGTTGGCTCATACTGTGATACCCCTCTGAAACAAGTCTTGGGGCTTTCAGTGATAGGACATAGCCAGAATGTAGATTCTGTGGAGTGTATCTATCAACTTTGACAGGCCAAGACATTTCTCAGCACATGTAAGTAAGATAATTTCATGGTGAAGTTCCTTGTTTAAATTCTAGACCTCCTCAAATGAACCATTTATCATAAAGATCTGATCAGTTGCCTTCAAAACCAGTGCCAGTCTTCTCATTAACTTCCACCAGGGCTAGATGACTGTGTCATCTCATATTCTTCAATTTTCTCATTCAAAATCAAGTTGCCAGTAGGACACGAACAATTTGAAGTTTAGACTTTAAAAACAGGTAAAATAATGCTAGGGATATGAACTATTCTCAAATTCCCTGTCAGCTTTTCTGTTTTTCTAATAAGGCCTGTTTTAAAGATATTTCTTTTAACAGTTACTGGGATAGGCAGAATAGAAGGAAGAGGAGTAGCTACACAGTTGAATAATAAAACTGATTCTATCTAGAGTGCTCACAGACTCTCAAAGTGAACAGAGAGAGTTAAAAAAAAAACAGTAATTAGAAGTAGGCTTCTCTAAGTAATAAGGAACTTTGGTAGTGCTTGTAACCCCAGCAGATTTCAGAAATGTTCTGCCAGATGTGATGCTGACAGGACAACACTTAGCTCTAATAGAACCCGCATGGCTTTATAACCCTAAAGCTGTATGTTAAAGGTATAATGAGACTATGAAAGACCAGAGGAAATTAAGAGCCTGTTTCTGATCTCACTTAACACCACCTGTATCCTCTATAACTGTTGACTTTAGTGGACTTGTTCCCAATTTTCAACCACGTAAACAGAAGTAAAATCAAACTCTTAATATCTAGGTTCTGCAGAAGCATACAAGGTATGTTTTATCTCCCTTCTATTAAATCTTCTGTGTTAGTTAAGTAACACATTCCTAGGGCCATGCCAATCTCACTGATGATACTGGTGCATGAACAAAGTAGACGTTTTGGCAGAAAACCTTAAAAGCTGGAAGGTGAAAATTTGGGCCCAGTCCAGCTAAAAACATCCGCGGTCTTCGAGGTTAAGCAAGGCCAGAAGACTACAGATGCTGGCTGTTCAACAGGCCAAAATACTCAGAGACAGGTTGGCCTCCAGTGTAAGGTCAAATAAAAATGTCTCTGTGTGTGGTGGAGAAAGTTTAGTAACTGTGATGGAAAGGAATCTTAGAAACTTATCATATTTGCTGCCTGGTGACCCAGCTGAGATCAGGGACTCTGTATTGGTCACTGTAAGACACAGTATGATCATATCTTGGGTCATTATGTTAACATAAATGATAACATAGCCAAGAATTTCACAACTGTTTTTGTATTCATTCATTCAAATACTCAGTCTCACAGGCATAGAAACCTCAAAGAAGCCTCCAAAGTCCAAATTCATCACACCTTCCTTGAAGCATTTTCCTGGGGTGATGTCCTATATGTGTCCTATATGTATTCTGCTGTTTCTCCTGTTTCCTAGCTGTGCTCCATGCACCTATAGGTATTTCTCATATTTTGTCCAGTGTCTGAAGTTGACATGTTCTTTTTTCTCTTTATTTCCCTATCAAGGTCAGCTAGTCTGGTAGGAGCTATAGGATCTCCATCTGGAATCTTCTTTTGCGGGGACTGACCTTTTGTATGTAGAATTTCCTTTGGGTTCTAAGGATTTTCCAGCTTTTTCCTGTAGTAACACAAGTGCAAAATATTCATGTGATTCTCTCTGTGGGAAGAAAATTTGTTTTGATGTCTGTAACAAAACAGTTTTGCAAGTATAGTTTATATAAGAACATACATGGCATGTATAGCTAACAAATGCAATTTATATATGAGATGTAGAAAAGACTTGTGTCCCATAACATCCTCATAGGTAAGCTCAGGAAGTGTGGGCTAGATGAGTGGACAGTGAGTTGGACTGAAAACTGGCTGGACGGCAGTGCTCAGAACATTGTGATCAGTGATACAAAGTCTAGTTGGAGGCCTGTAGCTAGCGGTGTCCCCCAGGGGTCAGGACTGGGTCCAGTCTTGTTCAACTTCTTCATCAATGACCTGGATGAAGGGACAGAGTGCACCCTCAGCAAGTTTGCTGATGATACAAAACTGGGAGGAGTGGCTGATACGCCAGAGGGCTGTGCTGCCATTCAAAGAGACTTGGACAGGCTGGAGAGGTGGGCAGAGAGGAACCTCATGAAGTTCAACAAAGGCAAGTGCAGGGTCCTGCACCTAGGGAGGAATAACCCCATGCACCAGTACAGGTTGAGGGCTGACCTGCTGGAAAGCAGCTCTGCGGAGAAGGACTTGGGAGTGCTGGTGGACAACAAGTTAAGCATGAGCCAGCAATGTGCCCTTGTGGCCAAGAAGGCCAATGGTATCCTGAGATGCATTAGGCAGAGCATTGCCAGCAGGTGGAGGGAGGTGATCCTCCCCCTCTACTCAGCCCTGGTGAGGCCACATCTGGAGCACTGTGTCCAGTTCTGGGCTCCCCAGTACAAGAGAGATGTGGAGCTACTGTAACAAGTCCAGCAATGGGCTACTAAGATGATGAAGGGACTGGAGCATCTCTCTTATGAGGAAAGGCTGAGTAGAGCTGCGACTTTTCAGCCTGGAGAAGAGAAGACTGAGAGGGGATCTTACCTATGTTTATAAATAAAGGAGCGGTATGAAGAGGATGAGGCCAGGTTCTTCTCAGTGGTGCCCAGCAATAGGACAAGAGGCAACAGGCACAAAATGAAACATAGACAGTTCCATCTGAACATGAGAAAAAACTTTTTTACTGTGAGGGTGACAGAGCACTGGCACAGGTTGCCCAGAGAGGCTGTGGAGTCTCCTTCCTTAGAGATGTTCAGAAGCTGTCTGGACACAATCCTGGGCAACATGCTCTAGGTGACCCTGCTTGAGCAAGGGGGTTGGACTAGATGATCTGCAGAGGCCCCTTCCAACCTCAACCATTCTCTGATTCTGTGATTCTGTCTCTATACAGCCTGACTGAAGCTTGGAGATAGCATCAAACTTAATTTGTCTCTGGGGTCCTCTGGGGTCCTGATCTCACTCTCAGTGGCAGCAGTAGTGACTAAGCAGGAGCTGTAAATGCATGCCTAATGGTGTGCACTGCACTTGGCACCTTCTCTAGCGCGCGCTGGTGTGATCCTGAGGCAGGCACTGGACGGGTGGCCTGGGAGCATGGTGTGCACCAGGGGCTGGTGTTGCAGAGCACACCGCTGCCCAGGACAGCTATGCCATCGTCGTGCACACCTGTCTCGGGGAGGCAGCATGTAACCCGCTTCTTCAGAGTTTAGCTGGACACAAGCAGGGCCAAGTGCATTTGGCTGCGAGTGGATAGGAAAGACAAAGGAGACCTCTTGATCTGCCCCAGCTTCCAGTGACCATTAGCTCCCCATATCATTAGATCAAAAAAGCCTTTTCTGAGTGTTTAGTTTTTCTTTTGCTTCTACTCTTTGGGCCCAGAACGACAGCTGTGCATTGCTTTCATAAGAGCACCATAAGTCAAATTATGTTTGTATGTGCAGTTGGAAGACAAACCAGTTGTTTTATTGGGAGTTTTTGATATAATTAAAACTAACACGATCATTTCAAAATATTTGGAATTACTAGTAAGTACCCCTAAATATCACTCATCTGTTTTAGGTCTTTTTCCTGAGAGAGAGGGAGAGTTAGAAGTTAATTATTTGAAAAAAGAAAGCATACATCCTGGGGAAATTAAGTTAAATAGATACATTCAGAGTAAGCTTCCTGATCACACTGGGAAATTTTAGAGAGCTTTGCTTCAGTTAAAAGTGCACATTGTAAACATCATTAAAATTGAGTTTCAGTATCCCTAAGAGTCTTGGAAGAAAGGGAGATATGATAGCATACGGCAAAATGCTTAATATAAGTCTTCAGAGACTTCATGATGAGACATTACCTTTAAAACACTGTATAATTTCTACATGTAGTATATGTATGTTTTTTTAGTTCTTCTGACTGGTAATCTAAATACAGTTCTTATCTAGTTTCTAAGAACTAGTCCTATAGCAATAGTCTAACTGATGATTGCTTGTGGAAATCCCATTTGTTTTTCTCTATATCATGTTAACATTTTCTTAGGATGAGATTAAAAAAACCCCTTATGCTATGGCGATCATTCAATAAGAATCCAGTTGGATAAGGCTGGTAAATACATTTTGCTTCTATCTTTTCTAAGAAAGTGACCGCAAGCCTTTCTGAATGTTTTTGTAATTGATAATATGGATGAAGCTACGCAATACAACTTAAAATGTTCATATTCTAAATTAGCACCCAAAATGTGTGGGATACTTTTTAATTACAGAAGTTGATGTTTCTAGCACCACAGTTTGCAGAGTTAAAAAGTAAGAAGACAGACATTGTATGACGGCAAATGGCATGGAATATAGAGAAAGCTTTCAGTGAGAAAGCATGTTATTTATAAAGGATTGGGTTTTGTTCAAAATTAAAAACACAAATTTCTTCCTCATGGAACCAGTAACTAAGTCACCTCAGTTTCCTCTACAGCCATCTCTTCCAGTACCCTTGAGTTCTTCCCAAATAGGTGGGAAGCATCTCAGTCTTAAAATAAACTGGTGAAGGAAGATGACTCTGATATCTCTTCTTTTATCTACTGCAAGTATGGGCTGCTTGAAGGATTTAAGTAAGCAACGACTGACGTGGGCAAGAGAAATGTTTCAAAAAGGGGGACAGTCATAAAATTTTAGATGTTCTAGCTTCTCAAGTTTTCAGCTTGAAAGATTAAATTCAAAATATAGGAATCAAACACTAACGCTAGCACTGGTTATTTTCCTAAAAATTGCTTGTTAGCTTTCTCTCACTTTTGTAAAATATTCCTGTTTGGAATACAAGGGGATATCAACAATATTTTACACTTAGACAGTAAGAATGTGGCACACCTTTTGACCTTAACCTCATTTCATTAACCTGTACACTAAGGGAAATGATTTTTTCCATTTCAAGAACCCAAACTTTTCTTCCCCTCTGTCCCTTGTAATTTCAAATGACTTAAAAGAATTTGCTTTCATGACTGGTGTACATCTCAAGAATTACTATTAATTTGGGATGCAGTGTTAATACTAATAAGTTGTCTTTAGGAAAAAGGGTCAAAATTAGGTATTTTAGCTAGAAAAAAATAGTTTGTGCAAAACATATATAATATGTGCATATCAGCAAAATTTAACTCAGTAGATTTTTGACACTTTGAATTCTATTTAAAAAAAAAATATGTCCAGTTAGTTTATTTTTATTCTGTTTATTCTCAGCTTCACAGTGCAACTTCAGGTACTGTTATACATGGAGAGAGGAAGAGAATATAACAACAGTACAGCAATTAAGCAGTATTTTTGAAATATCAGTATACTTAGATGATACAAATGAAAAAGGAAAATAAACTCCCTTAGCATGTTGACACAGAAGAATTACAAGAATTACACTCAGAGCTGAATGAACAATTCATGGACAAACTTAGGTTAAGCTGGGAAAGGAAGTGGGAAAGACAAGAACAGAAATTTGTGCTGGGAATGAGTTACTTGGAGACCATTCAGAAAATTGACAGTTTTATTGAAGAGCTGCACAATGAGCGGCTCCAAAGCATGACATGGCTGACAGAAAATTATGCTCTATACAATATTCTGACTTGTCCTGTTAGACCAGTTTTAGCCGCACCAGGAATATAATAGCTACAGGAGATGAAATTTCTCAGGACCTGTAACTGGAGCACCATTCAACCAAATGAATAGCAGGTGGCATGAAGCTCAGCTGGACGGAAATACCACCAGTTTCCACTGCAGCTACGTATAAGGGCGCAGGCAGGGCTGCTGCTGTGTGGCAGTGAGGCCACCAGACAGGGGCCTCCCTGATGGGCTGGTCCCAGTGAGGGGGGCAGAGCACACGGCATTGCCCCCATGCTCACGTTTGCTTATGCGGGAGACAAAGACATTCCTCTTTCGCCAGGACCAGCTGATTGAAACCTCGGGACACATTTATCAGCATATAGGGAGCTGAGCCGGGTTAAGGCTTTGTGATGCATCGCTGACTATAGGTGACATCGCTGGCTATAGCTCTGTGATGTCACCGCTGCTATAGGAACTGCCAACCAACGCAGGGGAGCAACACCTGCCACTCAGGGAGCATGGACAGATGAGAGAAGAAGCAACATCAGCGCTGGCAGCAGCTCAACCAGCAGAAGGAAACTGATTCTTCATGGTCCTGTTAAAGACTCTGCTTTGAGTCTGAGAAGGAGTCTGAGGCAGCTGGGTGGTCCCAGCCTGGCAGGCGTGTGCGAAGGGGACATCCGCCACCCAGCTGGGCCGAAGGATGAGGAACGTGAAGTGATGTTCTGCTAGTGTCACCAGCTTGAGCAAAGAAGCCAAACATTCACCAGCAAAAAAAAAGCTGCTAGCCAGTGCAGGAGCATCTCTGAACCTTGAAACAAACTTCACCTGGAGAATCTGGCAGAGCAAAGAGGTAATTGCCATAAAGGAGGCAAGATAAGATACAGACATATAACCATACTAAAGGCGGCGAGGTAATTCGAGGGCTGAAGGAGTGGTCTGTCCTTTCAAACAAGGTTCAGCTGGTGAACTTCACGTTGTGTGCCAGTTCAAGAAGGACCTTCCGAAACAGGCAGTTGTTTCCAGCCTGTTCTGGCCTGTTCACATGGTCACCGGAAGCACAAAGGTAGTGACCAGTCCCTAAGCCATGCCAGAGAGACTTCACTAACGTGCTCCAGTGGCCAAGCAGGAAATAACAGCAATAGAAAGTCTCATACTGCATAAATAAAGTCCATCCTTTGGCTGTGCAAGTGGCAGGCAAAGTCAGAGATAAATCTGCAAGTAGAGCCAGCAAGCGCATACACCAATTAACGGTGGGAAGATTCATCAAGTTTCTGTGAGCAAAATCGCATTGCCGAAGGTGAGTGAAGCTGCTGAAGCAAGAACACAACCCAAATACTAAGCAACCATCCCCAAGTCATAGCTAGAGAAGGCTAATAAGAGCAAAGACAACCCATATTCCAAGGAAACTTCACCCTTCTGAGGTAAGATGGCTAACCAAAATAGCGGCAAGTGAGGAGAAAAACAAATGAATCATCAAGGAAAAAAATCAGATGATGGTACTTCTGGAAGCAAGGCTCTAATGGTGTCTGCAAACTGCACTGGTTCAGACATGGTATTCTCTTTGCTTGAAACCATGCAAGTACAAAAGAAAGGAGATAAAAAAATGCCAGCCTGTGTATTTCTGAAGAAAGTTCTTCTGGAACACACCAAGGAAGTCATATCAGATCTGATAGACTCGACCATGAAAAATCTACACAGTGTCACTGGAGTGCTCATGACAGACTCTGACTTTGTTTCCACACGGAAGAAGAATCTGTTCAATGTAGGAAGCCAGAAGGCTACTGAAATTTTGGAAGCAATGGTGAAACACCTGCTTAAGGATTTATCAGATGATAAAGGGCATGCCAGAGGTCAAAGCCTAGCATTTACAGCACTTAAAGCTAGATCCCAATCAGACTTCAAATCTCAAGGCATGCGAATTGCAGCAATGAAGGGTGAAATGCATAACCTAGGTAAGGATAAGGACAGAGGAGCCAGTACGTCTCACTCATCATCAAACAAGTATTCAGAAAAAAATCGCTCAATTGATAAATATGCGAAAGACCTCATCATGACTGCATCAATGCTGATAAAACAACATTTACTGCAGCAGACAAATGGTAACAAAAACTCTTCTGAGTTTGGCAGCGCTTCCTTTGCGTTTGTTCATCGAGATTCTCACTTAGAGAATGCTGGGACATGCCGAAGTTCAAAATCCCTTTCAACATATTCAGGAACAAAAAATGATCTCCAAGAACAACTGACTATTGTAAAGGGAGACATAAGAAATAAACTCTTAAGCCTCATACAGGAGATCTTATGTGAGGCAGGCTCCAATATGGATGATAGCTCCAGTGAAACACATCCGAGCTCTAACAAGTACGGCAATGCAAGTGAGTCCCAGAAACAAGTTTTGTCTGGCCAGCCACATTCATCCATGGATCAGTTCGATGGTATAGCTCAAGTAAATGAGCAATTCATTGGCCAGCTTGTGGAATGTGTGATGAAGCTGTGTCAACTCATGGCCCAAGGAAATGCTGCAGACTTAGCAACAGGCAACTTTTCAGATGATCACAATGCTGCTTCTTGAAAAGCTTCCATAGCTCTCATAAAACCTTTGTAACATAATCAATAAAGAGAGGAAGAAAGAAAGAAAGAAAGAAAGAAAGAAAGAAAAAGACCTATGACCATTTTATTTACCACTTCAGCAGAGCTTGAAAACTAACCAGACACCTTCTTGTCAGAGCAGTATAGTTAATACCACATGTGTATGTGAAATCAAGGGATGTGGGCAGGGAGATAAATCAGAAAAGAGGGGAGCTTGGATGTGGCAAAAGGAGGTCCCGTGTTACAAAACCTGCCCAAAGTAGCTTGGAGGTGATAGGCTTGATGAAATACTGGGTACTGTCTCTAGTTGCTGTTTTGAGGTTTAATGTTTATTTACGCCTGTCAGTCAGAGGAAGGAAGTGACAGGCTGAAGGCTACTACACCCCCTTCTAGCGGCTGAACAGATACAGACTTTCTCTATCTTCTTCCCCGCAAAGCCTCATAAGAAGACAGGACAGCGCCTCCTCTTCCCTGTGTCATTCCCTGACCCTTGCATCTCTCTCCAGCAGGAGCAGCCTGCAGTTAACACAATTTCCTACTTTTGTGGTAGCCCTCTCTGTTGGGAAGGGTAGCGAAACTGAGAACGGTTTTACTCCTTTCACCCTGGTATTCACCAGCAAAGCGACAAACGGGTGCAGGGGGCTTTACACGGATATACACCAAGGTAGAAGTGTGTGCATACACGCACATGCATACACATGCATTGTGCGTGAGAGAGAGAGGCAACATGGACAAGTTATTGACTGTAACATAGCTAAGCAAATGTTCTTACTACTGTCAAGTTCCCAGAAAGCACTGGATGGTAAAAATATTCTCTTATTAGTTCTTTTAAGAGATGTATAGGCCAGATTTTTGTTAGGAATACTTTTACTCGACACAGATACCCTTTGTTTGATCTGCCAGAATGGCCTTGCTTCTTAATAAATTACACATAGTGCTATACTTATTCTGGATAGGTTTAATGTAAAGCAAATATTGTACACAGTTAACAATTTTTTTATATATATGTTTTAGTTATGCAAACTTATCAAAGGTATCTCCTGGACCTGAGGAGAAATTTAACCTCCTTGAAAACAAAATTAATGACACTGCCTCCAGTTCCTAATTTGTCAAGGATACTGCAGTGAAATAGACACCCAAAGTCTTCCCTTGCCACTGGACAGAAGCAGCAACATGAAACACGCTACTTTTTTGGTAAAAAAGTGTCATAGTAGTTGCAGCCATGCAGCAACCCTTATGTTTCCACATCAGCGAGAGTCTCTCATCTGACATGATGTCAGCTACAAAGCACATGTGAGTCCAGGATAATTTCTGGTTGGTTGAAGGCACTCAGCAGGATGCAGCATCCCCGGGGAAGCCTGACACTCAGCGTCACCCAAGGCCGGCTGACGTGGTGCAGATCCTTGGTACAAACCCACTCTGTGCTGGTGTCCAGCTGTAGTTTGGGATAGCTCTGTAGTTATAAGCAAAACTACACCAGTTTACACTAACAGAGAGACTGGTCTTGGGCTGTAGCGCTAGATTTGCAACTCAAAAAAAAAAAAAAGTTTCTGTTCTGATTAGTGGTAAATCCAAACCAGGCCTTTTCTCATGGGCATCACTGAACTTTGAGTAGGTCCAGTCTATGGATTCAGGCTATAATGGGTGGCTCCCTTCTCCTCTATTAGCAAAAATAAATCTTCATATCTCGTGGGGAGGTGGGAGGAGTGGGTATTAGCCTCCAGTGTGAATTTGGCAATTCTGGCATAGTTGCTATGCCAGTCCTTTTAAGGCCATTTCCCTTATGCTAGAGATAAAAAATTTGTTTTAACTCCAGTTTGATGAGGCATTTGTTTAGGGTTGGCCCTGCAGGTGCAACTGTCATGTCAGGTTGTTGATTCACGTCATGCCTGTTTTTAGGCCATCGTTGCCTTTTCATCTTCACTGCCTAAATACTGGTTTGCATCTCTTTTCTTAGAGAGAAATGTTTACACATCTAGTGTACATTATACACATAAGGCATGCCAGATCTGGCTTCTTTCACTGCTATATTCCTCCTGTGATATCGTTAGCCTCTTATAGTCAGATACTGTTGGCAGCCAGGAGGTGGACATCACAAAGATATGGTATCCAGTGGCATGGAGAATTTGAAAGAAAGCCACTTGTTTTTTCTTCTCTCCACTTGTCACCTGTAAAGGCAATTACAGGCTGTTCAGGCACTAAATTCCCTGCTCTATGTTTGTTACAAAGTGGCAATGTACGGATAACACTTTAATGCTGCAACAAATGATATCACAGCTTGGCTTGCTGACAGTCAGCTCCAAGTGAATTTGCACAGGAACAAGTAGCGCATATGGACCTCCTAAGGAGATGCACCAGTGACAGGCATCAGTCCTTGACCACAGTTATGCTACTTCTTGATGTTGCAAGGGTTCAGTGTCTCACTGAAATCCCTGTAGAGGCTTCTGTTGTAAAGAAAATGCCATCTGAACCATGGTGGCAAATGGGCCCTAGACATGTGATGCCTATTACAGCCATGCTTCAGTGGGGTTTACGATCTTGAGAAGTGCTTTCCTGGCTCTGAAGAAGAGTCTTCTCGGACTTTTGGTACATATACAGGCGCCGGTACCTGGTGGCAGGAGGGCTGGGGCAGCTGCGGGGGCCGGCCCCGGGGTGTGTCGCGGGTGCCGGCGGGCGTTTCGGGCTCCCAGCCCGTGCTGGGAAGCCCGGGGGCTCTGGGCAGCGCTTGGCAGGCGGCACCTCGAGGTGCTGCTGCGCCCTGCGGTGCACCCCGGCGTGGAAGCCGGGAGCAGAACTGGGGTGATGGCAGAAGGAGCTGTTACACTGTCACGCTATGAAGGTTCCACAGCAACGACTGAGACAGTAGCATAATAATAGTAAAAAAATGTTTATTTCCTCACACAAGTTATTGGATTAGTAACATCCATTAAAATAATGCGATTACTAATTTAGAAAGGATAACACAAACCCATCTGTTACTAATTTAGAAAGGATAACCCAAAACCGTCGATTACTGTGCTCTTCATTGGAAGGACTGCTTATCCCTGCTTGAAAGCTTTCTTGTTCACTCTCTTAGTGAGAGGACTCTCAACCTCGAGGAGTTCCCTTAACCCAGTGTCCCAGGAAAAGGGGAGGGGGGGGAATACTCACGGTCCAGCCGGAGAGGATGGTCAGGTCACGTTCCCGTCCCTGCTCAGACTCTCCTCGCTCCCAAGTCTCTTTTTATACGGCTGGGGCTCTGGGCAAACAACGCTTTTGCTGACTTCTGCGAGTTTCACAATCCCAGGACTGTTTGTTTGTCTGCTTGGGAGGACCCTGCTAGCGAGGCAAGACCACAGGACCTCTGTATTGTTTCTTCCCTCCCTGCGGGGGTCCGTGCAGATTCCAGGTGTCAGACTTCTTCAGTCTTGTTAATGCTTCCAATCCGCAGCCTTGCGCATATCAATCCTTGTGCATATCGGTTGGTAGACTTCTTTAGTCCTGTTAACTCCTCTGTTCAACAGCTTTGCACGCATCAGTTCTTGTGCATATCAGTTCTTTTGCATATCAGTTGCCAAACTTCAGTCCTGTTAATTCTTCACTCGCCCGTCAGGAGCAGCTATGATGATGTCAGAACCCCCGATTACATCGTCCTCCCCCTCCACAAGAGCGGAGGGAGGCAGGGGCCCCCGGTGCACCCAGGGAGCACGCTGAGACCCGCATGCTGCCCTGGTGGCCCCACACGCAACGCGTGTGTCCGTGCACCGCCCCCCACGCATGTGCCCAGGCCCCCCCCCCACACCAATGCACGTGCACAAACACCAGTTCGCACGTAGTCCTGCACCCCAGTGCACACACATCCATGTGCCTGCTCACGCATGCGCCCACCCCCATGCACATGCTTATGTGCGCACATGCACACTCCAGCGCGCACAGGCATGCGCACGGCCCCCTCCGTGCACACATGCACGTGCACACATGCATGCCAGTGCACACATGCACACCCCTGTGCACATACAGACATGCCTGCTTGCATCCCACACACCCCCAGTGCACACATGCATGCACATGTGATATGTGCTAATTTGTTACATCAACTCGGGAAGTGATTGTACGATGAAACTAGGCGCTAAGTACGGGCTAAACTACAACATCCTGTAACAAGAACATGTCCCCCACCCAAACTGATCCGCTGAGCTAGCGAAACGGCAATGTTAGCTTGGATTGCCTAGTATGGTAATATTGTAAAACTGCATTGTGAAATGTGTGCGCACGACCTAAAGGTCACCACTCGCAACGCAGAGGAAGACTGCGGCCTTCATCCCCGCAACCACCAGAGGGCTACAGAAGACCCCCTAGCAACAGTCAGCGCAACCACAGAAGTTACAGGAAGTGCCACGTATACCCGGAACTAGAACCGCATATAAGGAGACTGTGAGCGGGGGAATTTTGCGCGCCGTTGGTGGAGCAGGAGACTCCCCGGCCGCCCAGCGCTGTTTTGCTTAATTGTAACTTGCTCAATTATTCTATTAAATTGGAATTTATGCAAACCAATTAGAGTGGTCATGTTTGCCTATAACAATTTTGGTGCCGTGACTTGGATGCAGGTTTCCCTGGTTTCGGGACTCTGACTCAGGGGAGGCGCCCCATCTTCGGATGGCCCTTGAGTGGGTAGTTCCCCTACCACAACCTGTACTTCCGAACCCTAAATTGGACAAGTAAGCAAAAGAACTGCAGTACCCCGTAAACTTTGTGCACGAAGATCCGAACGAAGACTCAGGATTGAGTAAGTATTGGTAAGTGGTTCCATTCGGTTGGGGTGGGATACCTGGAGCACGTCTGCGTGAGACGTCCCCAGGGGATGAAGCGAGTGCGGACCCTACAGTAGTGCGGTTCCCATTGCCCGCGAGGGCGTGGGCCACGACCTAGGGGAGCGGTTGAGCGTGTGTGCGTGTGTGCTCCGGAAGATGGGACAGAAAAAGAGCAAGTCTTCTGATCCCATAGAGGGCTTTACAGTACGGTTACCAGATATACCGCCCGATAGCCCTTTAGGACTAATGATTAAGTATTGGAACGATTGGCCCTCCAGAAAAGGCAAAAGTCGAGAGAAAATGGTACATTACTGCATGCAAGTATGGGGTGGGAAGCAGATTAGAAGAGACCACCTTTATTGGCCAGTATACGGGTCTTTTGAAAATTGGATATGTCAGGCCCTAAATATATATGTGAATTCAAAAGAGCCCTTTAGTTTAGAAGAAAGTGAGTATGCTAGTTTATGGATAAGACCAGATACTCGGACCATGATATTTACCCTGAAAGAGAAGGGTTCGAGGAAGAAAAGCAAAATACTGGAGGAACTTCCCGTTTCTCCTCCCCCCTATATTCCCTCAGCTCCGGCTCAAAACCCAACACCAGCCCCTTCTCGTAGCCCCTCCCCAACGACCCCAGACTGGGATCTAGACCCTCCTAGTTCCCCAGAAGAAACCCGAAGGGTCACGAGGAGTCAAACGAGGGGAGGTGGGCAACCTGATCAGCTGTACCCCTTGCAAGAACTCCCCATGGGAGGACCACAACCAGGGATGGGATTTGTGTCCATGCCCCTGAGTTCAGGGGACGTACGGGATTTTAAGAAAGAGATGGGGAATTTATTAGAAGACCCTTTAGGGGTGGCTGAAAAATTAGATCAGTTCTTAGGTCCTAGCCTTTATACATGAGAGGAATTACAATCCATCCTGAGCATATTATTTACAGTGGAAGAAAGGGAAATGATCCGTAGGGCCGGGATGCGGATTTGGGATCAACAACACCAACAAGGTCCCGCAGCAGATATCAAATGGCCCACCCAACAGCCGGACTGGGACAATCAGAATGCCAAACATCGGACACATATGTCTGATCTAAGAACCATAATAGTTCAGGGAATCAGGGAATCTGTTCCCAGGGGGCAAAATATTAATAAGGCCTTCATGGAACAACAGAAGAAGGACGAGACACCAACAGAATGGCTCAAAAGACTTAGGAAAAATCTGCAACTTTATTCTGGGGTAGACCCCAGTACCCCTGTGGGACAGGCTCTACTGAAAACACAGTTTGTCTAGAAAAGTTAGATGGTTGGCAAGACAGAGGACTGGATGAATTGCTGAGGGAAGCTCAGAAGGTGCATGTGCGAAGGGAAGAGGAAACCCATCGGCGGCAGGCAAAGATTCTGGTGGCAGCAGTCCGAGAAGGACAGAGAGGAATTCAGGCGCAACCCCCTAGGTCGTATAATAGACCTAAAAGAAAGCCACTTCACCAAGGACAACCCAGAGAAGTTGTGACGAGGGACTTGAGGCAGGTTGAGTGTTTTTATTGCCAGAAGAAAGGGCATCTGAAGAGAAATTGCAGGAAACAAATGCAGGATGAGCAAATGTTCCAAGAAGATTAGGGGGGTCAGGGGCTCTATCTGCTGGGGACTCATAAAGGAACTGAGCCCTTGATAAAATTGAAATTGGGTCCCCAGCGACAAGAAGTAGAATTCCTTGTGGATTCTGGGGCAGAAAGATCTACTGTCCAAACGGTACCCTGGGGGTGTAAACCATCCCCAGAGAAATTACAAGTGATAGGAGCTAAGGGAGAACCCTTTAAGGTCCCAGTAATTAAAAATGTGAAAATAGAATCAGACTCTCGATTAAGTGTTGGATCCTTTTTATTAGTTCCCGAAGCTGAATATAATATACTGGGCCAAGATATGATGGTTGAATTAGGAGTCAATTTAGAAGTAGAGAATCAAGAATTAGTTATAAAATTATGCACCCTTACTATTGAAGATGAGGCCAAAATCAACCCTGAAGTTTGGTATACCCCAGAATCAGTAGGGAAACTAGATATTGCTCCCTTTGAAGTGAGTATACGGAATCCAGAAATCCCTGTTAGAGTCAAGCAATATCCAATGTCACAGGAAGGGAGGCAAGGACTCCGACCAGTAATCCAGAGGCTAATAAATCAAAAGTTACTGGAGCCTTGTATGTCTCCGCATAATACCCCCATACTACCGGTAAAGAAATCAGACGGTACTTATAGATTGGTACAAGATTTAAGAGAAATTAAAAAAAAAAAAACTTTAGAAGCTTTGCGGGGACCCCGGAGAATTGCAGTAGTCCATCAAAAAGGCACATCTTACCAAATAAGGGGAAATAATCTAGCAGATAAAGAAGCAAAAAAGGCAGCTTTACACCTATTGTTTGAAAGGAAAGAGGGCCAAGATAAGCTAGATACCAGGATGAGTTTTACTAAACAGGAAATAGATAAGTTACGACAAATAGGAGCCATAGAAAAAGAAGGTAAATAGGTGCTGCCCAATGATAGAGAAATTGTATCCAAAGGCGTGGCTTGGAGAATCATGAAAGAATTCCACCAACAGACTCATTGGGGAGTGCAAGCATTAGTAGACCAGTTTGGGACCAAGTATATGTGCATTGGAATATATGACATAGCAAAAAGACTAGTGGGAGAATGTTTGACCTGTCAGAAGGTTAACAAGCAGCACCTCAGAGAAAAAGTCCCAGGGGGACGATCAATAGCCAAGAGGCCGTTTGAGAAAATACAGGTTGACTTTACAGAACTCCCAAAAGTGGGCAGGTATAAATACCTATTAGTTATAGTAGATCATTTAACTTACTTTGTAGAAGCTTTGTAGAAGCTCGTAGCCCGAGCAACTGTGAAATCGGTAGCCAAGATATTGTTAGAAAATATTATACCCCGGTATGGGAATGTATTGGTCATAGACTCAGACAGGGGACCACATTTCACATCCAAAGTCATTAAAGAAACATTAGATCCTTTAGGAATCAAGTGGGAGTATCACACTCCTTGGCATCTTCAAAGTTCAGGAAAGGTAGAGAGGATGAATGGGGAAATAAAAAAACAGTTAATGAAGCTAATGATGGAAACCCAGATGAATTGGATCAAGTGTCTACCTTTAGCTTTGCTGAATATACGAACTCAGCCCAGAACTGACACAGGAGTCTCCCCTTTTGAAATGTTATATGGGATGCCATACGATTTAGAAATACCAAAAGAACATCCTAAAGTAGAAGAGAGATTATTACAGAAATATATTACAGAGCTTATGAAGAGAAGACAAGAATTGATAAAGAAAGGACTAATAGTACAGAGACCTCCACTAGATGTAGCCATTCACCGAGTTAACCCTGGAGACAAGGTTTTAATTAAAACCTGGAAAGACACGTCCTTGACTCCCCACTGGGAGGGACCTTTTCTTGTCTTACTTACCACAGACACTGCTGTTCGTACCGCAGAGCGAGGATGGACACGTGCCAGCAGAATTAAAGGACCGATCTCAGAATCATTGTGGGAAGCCTTTGGAAATCCGGACAATTTAAAAGTAACCTTTAAGAAGAAACCTAGAAACCTCAATAAGTGAGACCACATTTTGTAAAACCCCACATTGTATTTGTTATCCCTTTGTGTGTTATGCCTGTAGGGTTTGTAAAGGGAAGTAGTGGACTCAGTACGGGTATTTCCCTAGCGGCATTTGCCGCCCTTGTTACGACAAATTGACTTATTGGACATTAAAAGATCTTAAGAAAAGATCGGTAGAATGGTGGCAAGCTTTTGCTAAGGGAGTACAACCAGAGAAAGGTGGTACCCACGCCAACCACCCCGATCACATAAGGCTAAAATTGAAAACACCAATTGTAGGCGGACCGTGCCGTATGTTGAGTGTCACTCTTGAGAACTGGGAAGCCTTTAAAATCAGAAAGGCTCATAAAGGAGGTTCCCCTGAAGAATACGGCTGCTGTCGAGAAGACAGGTACACCCTGCTGCTCTGAGCAAAAGAGTAGGCAGAGGAGACAGAGACGTATAGAAACTGTGGGGATCGAGGCCGACAAGCCACCTCCTAAGCAGGAATACCTAAAGTTATAAGACCCAGACTCTTTAAAGTCCCAGAGACACTTGGCATCACGGGTCGCCCCTCCAAGGCATTAAGAGTTCGTAAAATATCCGTTAACCAAACCATGGGTCTACTACTCCTCTGGAAGATGACTGTGCTAGGCTTATTAGGAAGACGAATCAAAGGGGAACATAATGTACACCAACCCTTTAAATGGTCATTAATAAGATGGGAAGATCAAAAAGTGATCCAAGTACGAAGTGTACCCGGGAGCCCTACATTCACACCTACCTTGTGTGAATTGGTACCCATTGAGCCATGTTTGAGTCAAAAGGAGCACGGAAAAGGGTTTTACTTTTGCCCTAGTTCTAATCCTGGGCGAGGATACTGTAACTACCCAAACTCTTATTATTGTGCTTATTGGGGATGTGAAACTATAGCCTCTGATTGGACTCCAGGAGCAGGATCAGATAAGTTTTTATCAGTAAAATGGGGGCCTTCTGGGTATACCCCCCCTAAAGAGGATTTCCAGCTGGGGTATCGGGGAAGTCCCCACTATACCCCCCCCGGGAACTTGTAAACATTTAATGATAAATATCACCCGTCCGGAAGATCCGGGATGGTTTTTGGGAAAGACCTGGGGAGTCCGGTACTGGGAGACCGGGACCGATAGAGGTGGATTAATTTTCATAAAGAAAGAAAGTGTGCGACCTACTCCTCAAGCAATAGGGCCGAATCTAATTATTAAGGGAGTAAAATCAAGAATCAAACCAACGGGCACAATCATCAATTCAACAAGTATTCCCATGAATTACTCTGCCCTGAATAGCACTGTTATAATCCCAGAAAGTGAAACTACAGATAATGTAGATAATCCCCTGTGGAAGGTTGTGCAAGCAACCTACAAAGTACTAAATGCTACAAAACCTAATATAACTGCCCATTGCTGGCTATGCTATGACATAAGACCCCTTTTTATGAAGCAATAGGAATAAATATGACATATACCTTAAGCGATGATTCCACCTCACCTTGCCAATGGGAAGATAAGAAGAAGGGATTGACTATGGAACAAGTTACAGGAATAGGAATGTGTATTGGCAAAGTGCCAAAATCAAAGAAAAAGCTGTGTGGGTCTATATCATTGCAAAACCACACCCCTGAAAATGGATGGGTTATTCCCACCAAAGGAACTAGATGGATATGCTCAAAAACAGGCCTAACTCCTTATGTCTCCTTAAGGGTACTTAATGAGTCCCGAGAGTATTGCATACAAGTAGAAATAGTTCCAAAAATCTTGTACCATCCAGAAAATGTGATGTATGACCATTGGGACACCCCTCACCCGGTTCGAGTAAAAAGAGAACCATTTACCGCAGTTACTATAGCCACCTTAATAGGTCTTGGGGCAGTGGGAGCGGGAACTGGAATTTCCTCCCTAGTGAAGCAACAGCAAAGCCTTAGCACCCTACAGGCGGCTGTAGATGAGGACTTGGAATGAACAGAAAAATCCATTACAGCCTTAGAAAAGTCGTTGACATCGCTATCAGAAGTGGTGTTACAGAACAGAAGAGGGATGGACCTCTTATTCTTGCAACAGGGAGGATTGTGTGCAGCCCTAGGAGAAGAATGTTGTTTTTACGTGGATCATACAGGAGTTGTCAGGGATACTATGGCGAAACTGAGAGAAGGCCTTGAAAGACGTAAAAAGGAAAGAGAAGCCCAGCAAGGGTGGTATGAATCATGGTTCCGTCATTCTCCCTGGCTAACAACCCTATTGTCTACAATCGCGGGTCCATTGGCTTTGTTAGTACTTGTGTTGACCTTTGGACCATGTATAGTAAATAAAATAATTAACTTAACAAAGGGCAGACTTGAAGCCGCACACCTGCTATTGATAAGAAGCCAATATGAACAACTAGGTGAAGACGAGGGTAAGCATAACCCTATGCTCTCCCTAGCACAAGAGACTGTTGTCCGATTTGATGAACAAATTAAAAGGGACCAAAAAAGAAAGGGGGGATTGTGATATGTGCTAATTTGTTTCATCAACTCGGGAAGTGATTGTACGATGAAACTAGGCGCTAAGTACGGGCTAAACTACAACATCCTGTAACAAGAACATGTCCCCCACCCAAGGTGATTCCACTGAGCTAGCGAAACTGCAATGTTAGTTTAGATTACCTAATATGGTAATACTGTAAAACTGTATTGTGAAATGTGTGCACACGACCTGAAGGTCATCACTCACAACGCCGAGGAAGACTCCAGCCTTCATCCCCACGACCACAAGAGGGCTGAAGAAGACCCCCTAAGAACAGTCGGAGCAACCGCAGAAGTTACAGGAAGTGCCACGTATACCCGGAACTAGAACCGCATATAAAGAGACTGGGAGCGGGGGAATTTTGCGCGCCGCTGGTGGAGCAGGAGACTCCCCGGCCGCCCAGCACTGTTTTCCTTACTTATAACTTGCTCAATTATTCTATTAAATTGGATTTTAGGCAAACCAATTAGAGTGGTCGTGTTTGCCTAAAACAACCTCACAACCACAAACTGCAGCCATGTGACCAGCACTGGCCTATCAGCCACTGAGCCACAAGTGACCTCACAACCACAAACTGCAGACATGTGACTAGCACTGGCCTGTCAGGCAGTGAGCCACAAGTGACCTCACAACCACAAACTGCAGACATGTGACCAGCACTGGCCTGTCAGGCAGTGAGCCACAAGTGACATCACAAACACAAACTGCACTCACAGGACCAGCACTGCCGTATCAGGCACTGAGACACAAGTGACATCACAACCACAAACTCCACCCACATCACCAGCACTGGCCTATCAGGCATTGAGCCACAAGTGACATCACAAACACAAACTGCACCCACATCACCAGCACTGGCCTATCAGGCATTGAGCCACAAGTGACATCACAAACACAAACTGCACCCACATCACCAGCACTGGCCTATCAGGCACTCAGCCACAAGTGACATCACAACCACAAACTCCACCCACAGATCCAGCACTGGCCTATCAGGCACTGAGACACAGCTGAAATCACAACCACAAACTGCAGCCATGTGACCAGCACTGTCCTATGAGGCACTGAGCCACAAGTGACATCACAAACACAAACTCCACCCACATCACCAGCACTGGCCTATCAGGCATTGAGCCACAAGTCACATCACAATCACAAAATGCACCCACATCACCAGCACTGGCCTATCAGGCACTGAGCCACAAGTGACATCACAACCACCAACGGCACCCACAGGACCAGCACTGGCCTAGCAGGCACTCAGCCACAAGTGACTTCACAACCACAAATGGCACCCACAGGACCAGCACTGGCCTATCAGGCACTGAGCCACAAGTGACATCACAACCACAAACTGCAGCCACGTGACTAGCACTGGCCTATCAGGCACTGAGCCACAAGTGACATCACAAACACAAACTGCAGCCATGTGACCAGCACTGGCCTATCAGGCACTCAGCCACAAGTGACATCACAACCACAAATGGCACCCACAGGACCAGCACTGGCCTATCAGGCACTGAGCCACAAGTGACATCACAACCACAAACTGCAGCCACGTGACTAGCACTGGCCTATCAGGCACTGAGCCACAAGTGACATCACAAACAAAACCTCCACCCACATCACCAGCACTGGACTGTCGGGCTCTGAGCCACAAGTGACCTCACAACCACAAACGGCACCCACAGGACCAGCGCTGGCCTAGCAGGCACTGAGCCACAAGTGACATCACAACCACAAACTGCACCCACATCACCAGCACTGGCCTAGCAGGCACTGAGCCACAAGTGACATCACAAGCACAAAAGCAGCAATGTGATTGATGCTGTCTTATCAGGTGGTGAAGCAAAAGTCACCTCACAAATTCAAAAAAGGAGCAATGTGGCTGCTGGTGGCCGAGCAGATACTGAGGCCGAATGACTCCACAAACACAAACAGCAGCAATTTGCATCGAGCTGGACTGTCAGGTGCTCAGGCTGAAGTGACCTCACAGGCAGCCATGAAGCCATACAGCTGCTCCTGGCCTCTTTGCGACTGAGGCACAATTGACCTAAACAAGCACAAACAGCAGCAATGTCCATGCTGATCGCCAGTCACATACTGATGCACAACTGACCACAAAAGCACCAACAGCAGCAACGGACCTGCTCCTCATTTATGAGGCATGGAGACACAAGAGACCTCACCATCGTCACCAAAGCTACATGCATGCTGTTGGCCTACCAGATTCAGACACACAATTCACCTCACAAGCACAAACGGCATCCACCTGCCCGCTGCTGCTCTATCTGGGACTGAGTCACAAGAGAGCTGAAAAGTGCAAACCTTCACAGAGGAGAAGCTCACCTGGGCCACTCTCACGTCCCTTCATTACGCTGTGATCACTCCACACAGAACAGTCTTCTGCAAACGGCTTTCATCTCCTGGCAAGACTCTCTCCAGATCATGGCACAGCTCCACTCTGGCACCCTGCGCACAAATCACAAAAGGGAACGATTGGTCTTGCTTTTCTGTTAGTACCATCAAGTCCGAGCTGGGAGCCTTTGCACTGCAGCACCTACACAATGGCAGCAGGATGCCACTTCCATTTCCAGTGCATTTCTAGGGACAGAGATCAGCTGAGGGAGCAGCTCCATGGGAAAGGGCTTCTGACACTCTCAGATCAGCTCAGCACTGCACCAGGCATCAGCCTGATGCCAGACCTCTGCTCTGACACCTACTCTACAAACACACTGCCTCTGCCCCACACAGCTGCCTCTTCTGCTACATACAACCAAGTGCCAGCAAGAACAGATGCATGCAGGACACTCGCCACTTGCACACTCCACAGCCACTGCTCTGCTCGCTGCCTTCCCTTGGCTTCTCAATCCAGACACTCAGGCAAGCTCTTGCGGTAACACCACAAGGTGGCCAAGGCACTCTAGGCTCACAAGGCATGTGCAAATGAGCAGCACAAGATCAGGCACGGAGCTGCCTCCTTGGGTGATGCTGCCCTTTTCAGAGGGAAGGATCCTGCTTTCTTTGGGCACAGCAGGCTGCTGCTTTCCACCCCCATCCCCTCAGGAATCTCCAGCTAGGGATGGGGGAATGGGGATTTTCTGTAGTAATACAAAAGTTACAGATACAACACAGAAACACTTGAGAGTCCGGAAGGCCTCCTGAGCCCAAAGGAACCTCCCTTCCTTTCCTTTAGTTACTAGGACAAGGAGCCCCGGGGAAGGGAAAAAGGGTGCAGAGCCTTTGAAATGAGGCCCAAGCAGTGAGACAGACCCACACTGGACGGCTGCTGAAATGACAGCTCTCCTGGCTGCGCAGCCTCTGCAGCACCAGTCCGCGCTCCACAGCTGGCTTCACAGAGCACTGAGGGCTGCGTGCCACGGGCAACCTGGCCCTGGGCACATCTTCACCCCTCGCAGAGCCAGCAGCCCAAGAGCTCTGAGACTTCCACAGATCAAGCTATGGACGCTTTGGGGCACTCACACAAAGGCACTCCAGACATGCTGGCATCTATTATAAGGGTCTTGGACTCGTCCTATATGGCACCACAACCTCCTAGGAAAAGGAGGGGGCACCGTAGCATTTGTTGAGCGGGCTGGCAATAACAGCACTTGTGGGAGGCGGAATTTGCAGCACAGCAGAGGTACCAGGAGCTGAACCCACAACCCAAGTCACCCAGGGAAGACAGGCGCATTTATGGAAGCCTTCGCATCCATACGTAGCCTCTTCTCAGTCACTTGCAGCTGCTTTCACAGAGGGCTCACGACGCTGGCCAAGATGTTGACAGGTACAGGGACACAGCCTGGCATCCTGCCTCCATCCTCAGCGGCTCTAGCACTGCACTGGGAACCTCCATGAGTGGAGCAACCTAGAAAGAAAGAAAGGATCGGAGTGTTACTGGCAGTTCTGCTGGCCTTACAGAGTCGCAACAGGCAGGGGCAAATGTCTCCCCTCTGTGCTGAGCTCTATTGGTGAGAGCACAGCCAGCAGATCCAGCGAGATGTTCCAGCCCTCTTTTTGGCACAGCTGACACCATGTCTGTATCCCAGGTTGTGTTTGGGAGACAGCATTCAGACCTTGCAGGAAAATCTCACAAGCTCCCTGCTCTTTCGACTGGGGCAATTTCTAAAGCGCACGCACCCTGGCAAGAAGAGATTACTAACACCACTGCTCACACCAGCACTACATTCATTTACACCGGCACTAGATTCATTTAGCAGCCTCAAAAGTCTAGCTGGACTCCCTAGCTGACTGCGAGGACGCTGCAAGCTTCTACTTAGCAACAAGTGGAAAGGCAAACTCCATGTCCATGTTCACCACAGAATATCATCCACATTTGAAATGTAGCAGTACTAACTCATGATAACGGAGTGGGATAAAATTTGTGCCAGATGACGTGAAACATCTACTTGATTGATTAGCTGCATTTCTGTATTGCTGTAGAGCTCTGCAGGGGTCAATCCCTCCTCTGAGCACACACAACAAACACAGAAGCAACCTCACCACCAGCATCCAAGCCATGTGTCTTCTCCTCACCTCTCAGCTGCTCACATAGAGGTGACCTCACAAGTGCATATCCCCACCACATGCCTGCTGCTGGCTTATCAGGGAAAGAAGTTTCCTCCAAATAACTTCCCCAGACATCAACTACTGCCGGCCTAGCAGGTACTCTGACAAAAGACACCTCACAAGCAATGCCCATGCCTAACTGCCTGCTGCTGGCCTAGCAGGGACTCAGAAAGACATGACCTCACAGCCACCTTCAAGGCCATGTCTCTGTCACTGGCCTAGAAGACTCCAAGACAGAAATTACCTCACTATAAGTTCCCCAGCCATGAGACAAATCCTGCCTTATCAGCTCCTCAGCCTGAAATGATCTCAAAAATACAGATCCCAGACATGGACCTGCTGCTGCCCTACCAACTGCTCAGGTAGAAACGACCTCAGAAACACCTTTCCACTCACATAGCTCCTGAGAACCAATCAGTTCATCACTCACAAGTGACCGCACAAGCAACAGACAAGCCTTCTTCCTCCAGATGGCCTATCAGCTACTCAGGCAGAAATGACCCCCTCATCAATAGCCGAGTCATGTGCCTCCTGCTGGCCTATCAGCTACTTACAAAGAATTGATTTCACACTGGTGATTTTCTGGCATAGCTCTCATAGACAGTGGGGACCTCACTACCCACATCCTGACCATGGGGCTCTTGCCACCTGCAGCTCCCCCTCCCATCCTCCAGGGCTGAGCCACCTACTGAACAGCCTCCCTGATTCACATCATCACATCACAGAGTCACATCAAGGCCTCATAATACTCACAATACTCTGAAACACCCATTGCCTACCAGTTACTACACCAAAAGATTAGCTTCTGCTATGCATTATCAACACCTAGCCTATGAAATTTAAGAATTGCAGAACAGCCTGCAAGTAATTCTTGGCAACATTTTCTAATGGGAGGATTGCATGGGAGCAGTGATCATGAAACTGAAGACAGCAGGGCCTCATGTCCCAGGCACAGGGAGAAGCCTTCCCGCAACTCAGAACTCTGGTTCCTTCCCCAGTGCTGAACAAAACCAGAAAATCCTCCACACATCCAGGACAACAAGCATTCTCCTATTTTAGGCCCTGACAACTGGAGACACGTGGAAGGACTCAGGCCAGGGCATCTCAGTTGGTGAAACCAGCAGAGACACAATTCAGCAACTCTTCCCCCTGACCTAGGAGCATGGAAAGAACAACGGCAAGTGCAAGCACTGGCCGTTCATCAACTTTCAAGGCCCCTGACAAGCTGACGGGCGAGTGAAGAGTTAACAGGACTGAAGTTTGTCAATTGATATGCAGAAGAACTGATAGCACAAGAGCTGAGGTGCACAAAGCTGTTGAACAGAGGACTTAACAGGACTAAAGTCGTCTACCAACCGATATGCGCAAGGACTGATATGCGCAAGGCTGTGGAATGGAAGCATTAACAAGACTGAAGAAGTCTGACACCTGGAATCTGCACGGACCCCCGGGGAGGGAAGAAACAATACGGAGGTCCTGTGGTCTTGCCTCGCTAGCAGGGTCCTCCCAAGCAGACAAACAAACAGTCCTGGGATTGTGAAACTCGCAGAGGTCAGCAAAAGCGTTGTTTGCCCAGAGCCCCAGCCGTATAAAAAGAGACTTGGGAGCTAGGAGAGTTTGAGCAGGGACGGGAACGTGACCTGACCATCCTCTCCGCCTGGACCGTGAGTATTCCCCCCCCTCCCCTTTTCCTGGGACGCTGGGTTAAGGGAACTCCTCGAGGTTGAGAGCCCTCTCACTAGGAGAGTGAACAAGAAAGCTTTCAAGTAGGGATAAGCAGTCCTTCCAATGAAGAGCGCAGTAATCGACGGTTTCAGGTTATCCTTTCTAAATTAGTAACTGATGGTTTTGTGTTAACCTTTCTAAATTAGTAATCGCATTATTTTAATGGATGTTACTAATCCAAGAACTTGTGTGAGGAAATAAACATCTTTTTTATTATTATTGTATTACTGTCTTAGTCGTTGCTATCGAACCTTCATAGCATGACAGCATGACACAAGCAAAACAGCTCACACTTACAGAGCTCTTCTGCAAACACCCTTCACCCTGCTGCCAGGCTCACAGGTCGCGGCGCAAAGCAAGAGGCAGGGAGCAAAAACAACGGCTAAGGCACGGCATCACATGCGGGCACAGCCTCTCTCAGAGCCACTCGGAAATGCAGTTTTCACAACAAAAGACACCATTGGGAAGGGCACCTCGCGACGACACCAGCAGCCTGCTCACACTTTGCCCAGCACCTCCCAAACGCACCTCAAAGTAGCACCTGGGGCTGCGCTGGCAGCAGCAGCTCAGGGAAACGCTTTAACAGGGATCCCAGAGCCACCACAGGGCCAAAGCTTCCTGCCCCCAAACCCCACTGAGCCGCCCCGGCCCAGCTGCTCGCGGCAGGCCGCCACGTCTGCCTGCAGGGCAGCTCCCTGCTCTGGCCCACGTCGCTCTGGCCCCTGCTCACAGCCCCACCAGCCCCTGCTGCAGCTCCTGCAGCAAAGCAGCCTCGTCGCCAGCACCGCTGCCCCGCCCCGGCGGGAGGGCACCCGCCGCCATTTGAACGCGCCCGCAGCCCCCACCAAACGCTCTCGCCCGCTCGCTTCTCGCCTGCTTTGCTCCCGCTCCTCTTCCGCCTCTTTCTTTGACGTCTGTTTTTTCCCCACATGTTGGACTGCAATTGGCTGACAGAGCCATCAGTGAAATCGATGCCCGCCCTCCTCCTCCTGGCAGCCAATAGGAGGGCTGCACTGGGGCGATGCCATGGCAACGCTGGGCCCTCCTGCCCTGGCGGCCAGCTCCGCCCCCTCCCCCGCGGTCGGGCGCCGTGTTGTGGGCGGCAGCCCGGGGCGCGGCGGGGCCTGGGGGCAGCGCGGTGCTGTGTGGGCGGGCAGTGCGGGGCCCCGGGGCGCGGCCGCTGCCCCGGCGGGGCTGGGCTGTGCGGCGGGGGCCCCGCGGGGCTGCTGGCTGCCCTGCGCCCTGGGGGCCGTGCGGGGTGTGGGGGGGCAGCGCTGGGGCCTGTGCTGGTGGCATCCGTGGTGCCGGCATGGGGGCCCTGGGGCTGGCTGTGGTGCCAGAGTCCACAGGCAGCATCCTGCTGCCCCCAGGGCAGGGCAGGGCAGGGCAGTGTCCTCTCGCCCCTCCTGCCCCGGGTCCCTGCCCACGGCAGCCCCAGGGCTCGGCTAGGGAGCGGTGGTGTGGGGTCGTGGGGGTGCTGGGGGAGATGGCTGTGTTGGGCTCACCCCAGCACTGCCCACCCCAGCTCAGAGAAAAAACCTTGGGGTCAGCCAGGACCTGTTGAATGGGGATTGCACCTCTGCCTGTTTCCAATCTGCTCTCTCCAATGTATTTTCTTTTGGGTGCAAAGGTTTGAGCCCAATTTGCAGGAGGACAGGGTCTGTGGCCATCTGAAGGTGGCATCTGTGAATGCAAAACATGCTGTGCCAAGCTGGAAGCATAAAAGGATCGAGGGGGAAGGAAGAGAGATTTTCCCAAACACCCAGAGGACTTGGGGTTATTAAAAGGTGAAGGTTTTATTATCATATACGGACATTTCCAGCAGGGTCTTGAGAGCCCCATGGAGCTGCAGGCCACCTCAGCCTCTGGGATGCAGGACCCCTTTCCTGCCAGAGCCAGACCCCAAAGAGGACCCACTCCCAGGAAAACCTGTCATGGATTCCCATGCCCCCCCCACCCTAAGAGGCGATGGAGCTGGCCGCACAGAAGCCTTGGGGCTCAGGACAGCCCCATCCCCAGGACCCAGGAGTCCTGGCTGCCACATTGTCCCCCGAGCCAGAGGGGACCCTCAGGCAGGGCTCTCGCAGCAGCCCCCAGCCCTGTCCAGGCACCCCCACAGCCCGGGATCCACAGCAGTTTTGGCAGTTAACAGTTTCTGTGCGACACCTCGGGAAGGATCTCCCAAAGCCCTTACCCTCGGTGGAGAGCTGCAGGAGCACAGGGGACAAGGAGCTGTGGTCCTGGCTGATGGTGTCCATCCAGCAGTCCTCCATCTCGCTTGCCCTCTTGCTCTCGTTTCACCTCTCCAGCCAGAGAAACAGGACGCTCTTCCCATCTCATTACCCAAAACTCCTTTCCAACATGCCCCTGCTCCTCCGTCTGTTGGTGAGGGGCCCCAACGTGGTCCCACTGCCTCCTGTCCCCTCTCCTTGCCGTGGAGCCACTATGAAGGGCAGCCGTGGGGAGGGTGTGAGCAGTGCCCAGGAGTGCCTGGGCCTCACAGGGAAGTGAGGGTCCCCACAACGACACCGGGGAGACCTCCCTGTGATGTGGCACGTCCCATTGTGACCTCAGCTCGTGTCATCTGGGGGCTCTGTAGGTCACTGCCATGGAGATGGCACAGGCAGGAAGAGAGCAGAGAGATTTCCCCTCACGTCCTGGAAAGCCATCACTTCCCTTCACTGCAGTTATTTTCCATAATTTTCTGATAAATCCTTCAGGAATGTCTCCAGACAGTGTCAAAGACTGTGAAATATCTCAAACGGGGCACTGGAGATGTCACTTCTGCGCCCCTGCACTGACAGGTCACTGCACTGGGCAGACCTGTGCAGGAATCTGGGGTTTGGGGGTTGGCGTTTTTACAGGATCCAAGGCATGCGGGATGAACCAGCACAAAGCATGGCCACAGGCTGAGAAATGCTTTGGTGAGCGTCAAAACTGGTTTCTGCTGTGGGCCCCTCTTTTTGTGGAAGCAGGATGTAGGACAATGTGGGACAGGACGTAGCTTTCCTCCTTTAGGCACCAAGGCAGGATCTCTGCTTTTAAAAGTGCTCGGCAAGGTTTCTCAGTCGGCAGTGCTTGAGCTAGAGATGCTATGCCAGAGAAGAGCAAACATAGCCTTAACACACATCATCCAGAGGCCCTTATCCAGGACCCTGGAGCCTGCCAGGCTCCAAAGCCATGGGCGAGGCCAGGTAGCAAATGTGGGGAAGTTTTCCCATTTCCCATGAAGTTTGCCCATCTTTCCTTCTGGCTGAGCCTGAGGAAAGCCATTTCTCATCCCTGGGCCTCATTTGGTCCTTGTGCTTTTCAGTGTCACCTTGGGGCTGTGCGAGAATTCTCCCCTGGGTACGCTCCTCAGCCCCCTGCCCTCCTCCCCAAAGGCACCCTTGCTCTCCCGGGTCTGTACAGCCCCGACATCCTGGATCTCCCACATTTTATGACTCTGGGCTTCTCAGGACATGCTCACACACTGCAGTGCTGCTGTCCAGGCTCCGGTGCAGAGTCTATGAGGCAGTGCGATGCCTCAGGACGTGCATTTTGACTCACTCCCAAGTTTGTGAGATGACCAGCTCCCAGCTCTGCAGCTGCTGAAGTTTGAGAGCATCCCTACAACCAGCCTTCCTGCTCTTCCTAATCTCTGCACAGTTTTGGGGCAAATCTTGCAGAAGGGAGACTCCATCCCCCTTGAATACTGTGAGAGATGTGGCTTTCCAAGTCACTGCAAAAGGAAGGACTCCTTTACTTCTTTGAGTTGCCTCTTGAGCCTGTGGCACCCCCTCTGTGATGCTGGGAGCCCCAGCTCTGCAGCCTGGTGTCTTTGCCCTTTCTCTCCCGTGTCTCCTGTTTGTCTACCCAAAGTCTTCTCTCCACACCAGGGGCATGGGAAGTGCTGCTTTAGAGAGCTCATTTGAAGTTGTGACACGTTGTGAAGCTGAAGGCCTGAAGGAGGCTAGTCTGGGATGTGGCCGTGCCCACAGACCCCCTCCTGTTCCCAGCCCGACAATGCAGGAAGGTCTCCAGGGAGAGCAGTGGGTTTGGGGGTGGGTGGGATGGGTTTCCCTCAACATCCCTGGGTCCTGCATGGGTTTCTCTGAGTGCTCAGGAAAATCCCTCTTCTCTAGGGGCTTGCATCAAGACTTTTCCAGACTTTTGTACAGAAACCCAGCCTGGTCCAAGATCCCCAAGAGCAGCACGGCCCCCAGGATTGCCCGGGACCCCCAGGAGCTGTCTGGCTCTCTCTTCTGTTCCCACATTCCCCGATTAAACAGACACTTTGTAACCTCACCTTTACAACACTCCATCTGGACACTGCAACATTGTGACTCCTCCCCTAGCTCATTCCCATAGGCAGCTGCTGATTTGCGACCCGCCTATTGGCTGGCAGGAGGAGGGGGGCGGGTCTGGATTTCACTGAAGGCTCTGTCAGCCAATCGGAGTCCACCATGTGGAAGAAAAACAGACGTGAAAGAGAGAGGTGGAAGAGGAGAGGGAGCGAAGCAGGGGAGGCTTTGGGTGGAAAGCAGGACCGGGCTTGGGCAGCTTGTTTCTCACAAGACCGTGAGAAACGCTCTGCCCCCCCTGGCCAGTATAACTGCTCTGCCTGGCACTGAGGCACAGGAGGACTCAGGGTGGAGATCGGGCTCTGCAGATAAGAGCCCCAGGGGCAGAGTTAGGAAACAAGAAAAGACCTCGAATGCGGAAAGCCGGCATCTTTAAGTACAGCAGAAACCAGCAGGGGCTGGAAAATGCCCCAAGCTGTAGTAAAAGTTTCTGAGCATAAAGAAAAATCAATGGAAAAAAAAAAACCCTGTTCAAATGTGAATAATAGATGGATGTAACCGAGTAACCTTAAAAGAAATAGCTTCAGCAGTTACAGTTAAAACCAAACTATAACAACCTAATGGCCTTGGTAGGCTTTTCTTTTTGTTTGGGTTCTACAGAGTGACCCTCTGAAGAGCAACAACTTGAAAAGAAGCAGCCAGAAAGAGTGGTAGAATTGTTAGGCTAAGTAATGTGGTTTTTAAAAGCATCTAAATAATAGAATGAATCTGGGAGCCAGGAGAGAAGTAACATCAAAGGAAGATGGCAGACCTAAGAATGAGGGGATACACATACCAGGCTGATAACGAAACTCAACAGCTGTATTCTAGTGTTTGTAAAAATTGATGATCCTAAGGAAGGGGCTAACACCTTCCCTTGATGAAAGGAAAGGAAAGAAAGAGAAAAAGATGGTAAAATTAAGCATAAATGTAGCAGCTGTTGATCTGAAGTTAAAGTTGTCTGTTTCCTATAGAGAAGATAGGGAAATACGGAAAAAGAATAATAAAAAAAAGGTGACCAACTCTATTTGAAGCTCCTCTAAAGGGAACTATTCCAGCTTGGGGAACAAACTGATCTTTCGGTGCAGGAAAGAAATGCCTGCAATTAAAGGAAATAAGATTTCTGTGTTAACATATTGAACTGCAACAACACTCGGATTCACCGAATTTGGGTCAATAGGCCAGACCAATCATGTTGCTATTAGGATTAAGACTGTTATTTTTAACAGTTGTTTACGTGTTACTGCAAATGGGCATGCTTTGCTTTTGGTGTCTATTAATAGCAGTGCACATTTCCCCAGCACTGTGCTTACCAAAAAGCCGCCCACTGCACACCAAGGGGAATTTGCTGACTTCTGAAATAAATGCTTGTGTCTGGCGGTGTCAAGGGGTGGAGTGACAGGCGCCACACAGGCAAGCGTGGGACTCTGGATGGTGCAGCCCACAGAAGAGGGGTTTGCTCTGGGGTGATCCCAGGAGTTAAGGAACCCCGGGTGCATCACGGCTGGAGCCACCACACTGTGGGGTTGCTGCAGCCTGGGGGCAACCGTCTAACGACCCCACGACTGACAATTCCAGACAGAGGAGAAGTGACACCACAGACTCACCCCATAAACATCTAGGTGCTGTGGAACCATTCCCCACAGAAAGACCTGTTAGTGGGCAAATTGTTACTAACTGAGCAGTGCTGTGGGCTGAGCACTAGGTTACCTGTTGATGTGCATGCTGTTATTGACTGAGGCCATACAGCTTTTGTGTAACTGCGGTCTGGCGTTGTTTTGACTGGCTATAAAAGAGAGTAAGCCACAGAAGTTGGTGTGGACTCTGACCGACCATCAGCTGGCCTGTGGATGTGAATGGCGTGGTGAGGAGAATCTGGGTAAAACTGTACCAGAAGGGTGACCAATAAAGGGTGAGAGCAGTCGCTGTACCGTGCATCCATGATTTAACTGTAGAGCTCTGATATGTAAATATATTTTTTCAGTTCTGTTATATTTCTAGCTTTTTTTGTTATAACCTCTTATCTCTAATAAATTCTCATACTTGACAAATGATGATCTCTTGGAGTTCAGTGCAAATAAACCCTGAATCCGAAAGAATCCCAGAGGCCCCTCTATTGGCGTGTCACAGGTAACACTCACAAGGGGCATCAAATCTCTTGAACGGGATGGTTGGTTACTGTCCAGATGGTGGTGGCAGTCTCCTTTGCCAGGGTCCTTCCAACAGTGGCTTCCACTGGATCAGATGAGACTCCCCGAAATGTTCTTCTGGGGAATTTTTATAGTCCAGCTGACTTGTGGTCCTGTGTGACCTCTCCAGCATATGCTTGATCCATTGCTACTGATTACCTTAAATTGCATATCAAAGCATCTCCTAACTCTCCTAAGAATGCACAAAAGACTGTCCTACATAGCCGCTTCTTCATTTGCAGGAGCAGTTTGTACTGTCGATTTTCAAGGGCCTTAAGTATTTACAGTTTAATCAGTTCTGCAGCAGGAGCTGCTGCAAAGATTCTGAAACAGCCAGATACTCCACCTGAGATGGTACTCACCACATTTAAGCACAGGAATTGGTCCAGGCACAGCAGGATCTGCCTCTAGAAATCTCTAGAACTGTCTGAAACACCCACTTGGAGAGGTTCTGCACCAGTCAGTCCAACACTTAATTTGGAAAGTGGTAGGAGTTCAGTCAATCTCCTAGTTTCAAGTCCATCCCTTGTTTCAGACCTGCCCATCAGCTCACCTGTGTGGATTACTAGATGGGGGAGTTCCTGGGCCACCCAAGGGGTTAATCACAGAATCACAGAATCGCTGAGGTTGGAAGGGACCTCTGGAGATCATCTAGTCCAACCCCCCTGCTCAAGCAGGGTCACCTAGAGCACATGACTTGAGTGCTCTGAGTGTGCACACAGGCACAGGCCTGATAGCCTGGTGCCTACCCACACCACAATTCTAACTGTAAGAGAAACCTGAATTTCATACCTGGAACTTGATTTCCAGAGCTTTTGCCACAAGTACTGGCTCTTAGCTAGCACTCTGGCCTACCTCTGCAAGCAAGTGAGGCAGGAGAGTTGTTTCCTGTGTCTAAAGACAGGCGGGATGAATCAACCTTTATTTCATGGCATTGGATATAAACAAAGAGAAAATGAGAATCCCTTGTGCAGTTCTGGTCTCCCACCTCAAGAAAGAAAAGTAGGACTAGGAAAAGGGAAGGGAAAGTTGATGAAGGCAGCAAGGCGAATTTCACCACACATGACATTAGTTACTCTTGTCCCACCTTCAAGTGACCGGATTCTGAAATGGATCCTCCCAACCATACCATAGCGGGAAAATTCTTCCTCAAGGCCTTTTCAGTCACTCATGAAATGCAAATCCTCTTCTTCACACTGCCGTGGGTGATTTATCTGCTCACTGCCATGGGGCATATGGTCATGATAGCCATCATTTGGCTCAACCAGTTCCACCCCTAGCATATCTCTTCCCCAGCAGCTTCTCCTTCCTAGATATTTGGCTCCCTTTGCCCCAAAAGGTTTGTTGGCCTCATCTTGGAGATTAAGACCATCCCATGGCTGCTTGCCAGTTCCAGACCTTTGTTTCCATGTTCCTGGCCACAGCTGATTTCAACCTACTTGTTGTGATGTCTTTTGATTGCTGCAGGGCCATTTGCAACCCATCGCACTGTACCATCTTTATGAAGCCCTGGTTGGACTCCACACTCATCTTTATCCATTGGCTGATGGCATCTCTATCCTTGCTCAGCCCCACCATCTTATATACCAAGGTACCCTGTGTCCCCAGTAAAGAGACTCTTTCTTCTGTGGCCTCATCCCTTTGATGAGAGCAGCCTGCATGGGCACCAGCTACCTTCAAACACGAACTTTGTTCCCTTCTCTGCTATGTTGCTGAGCTCCTTCACACTGACCCCTGTGTCTTATGTGTGCACTAGATGCACTATCCGGAGAATACCCTCTGGGAAAGAGCCTTCTTCACCTGCATATCTCACACTGCCATCGTCACTATTGCATATGGTAGCTCCATTTTTGGCTATGTGGGGCCTGAATACAGCAAATCCTTTGAACCAACCAAAGCCTGATGAAAGGCTTCAACAGAGGGTTACCCCCATGGTGAGCAGAGAAGCTGCTTTGCTGTAAGCTCTCAGCAGCTTTGCAGGCTCCTCTAAGAAAGTACATTGAGGAGAAGCATGATTTTAGCTGACATCCAGCAGACTAAGAACACAGTCTGTGGAGACCTCTGGTTCACTCCTTGAAACCCATCATCTCCTTCTCCCCTCTGCCCCTGCATTTTTGAAGCGTCCTATTTGTGGAGTCATCTGCTCCTTTCCTTTATATGTCTAAAACTAAATGCAAAGGTGGAGGGAAAAATGTCAGTATTTATTGCCTATGTTTTCCTTGGACTTCCTGCTGTTAGACGTGTTCTTTGGTTTGAAAAAGAAATTAGCTACTTAGTAAATTAAGAGGTTTGAGACAGAAGTAGTGAGTTTCATCAGCTTCATTAGAGGTGTCTGTGCGCAGCTGGTGTCTGCACTTGTTTTCCCTTGGTCCCTATTTTGTTAATGGAGGCAAAGAGAGAGCTCTAGAGAGAGGCTGGGTCCTTCCAGACTATAACTGGCATGTGAAAGAAGTGTTACCAGTCTCTTCCAGACACTCTTCTCCCTCTCTGCACTGACAAGATGGGAGGAAGCTAACTTGCTCAAACTGAAGTGCCTGACTTTTAGACATCTGAAACATCACCTTGCTTAGTATTTTCTTTGTTCCAGACCCTTCCTATTTCAAATAATCAAAAGGACGGCCTTTAAGTTCTTTAAGATGAGAAGATTCCCCCCCTCCCCTAAAGGGAAAGCAAGGCATTTAGGTCAGGACATTTAATAACAATGGAATTTGGCAATGCTTTGGCAAGAACTCTATTTCAGTGCACAATGATATCAGATGAGACTGTCTGACACAGACATTTCCAATGACTGAATGGAACCCTCCTGAATTTCACTATTTAGAGTATTAAAGAAGGCAAGCTATACTTGTTCTCTATGTCTCCCCCTTTTCTGGAGAAAGAGAGAGGAAGAAGCTGTGGAAGAAAGCAGGGGATTACAGAAGAGATGCTCAGTACTGGCTTGTTTTGAAACCAGCAGCCTCACAGATGTTCCAAGTCAAAAAAGGCAAGCACCGAAAAGTAGAAGGAATAACTTTCCAAATACTTATCTAAATGGATGGACTGGCATCTGCAGATAATAGTAAGTACTTTTGCTGGGAGATTAGGCTGGCTTTTGAAGCACAGATGTGATGGATGTTTGCAATAGGTCGAAGTGAACAGGGAATTTCCCAGGCATGGCATGAACTAGTTCACAACCTCTTTACAATACTGTGCTTGTGAGAAAGAATCCTTTGTGAGCATTTGGAGAAGGTAGAAAGAAGACAGTAAAATCTCTGAGGACTGTAAATGTGAAGCGGAGAAATCAGGGTGCGAAGAATGGCTGAGAGGAAAATTTCTGTCTGTGCTACCTAGGAAGCAAGCAAGGGAGCAAAGAAGGAAGGATCTACCCTCCCGTCGAGACTGTGAAATTCTCACGCTTGCTTCTTCGTGCTCCTGTCTCAGCAGCATGTACTGAAATTAGACATGGGACCAGGAAATGAAACTATAGTTGCTGAGTTCATCCTAGAGGGTTTCTCAGGGCTTGATCAAAGACTACAGCTGTTTCTCTCCCTGCTCCTTCTACTCATATAGCTGACAACAGTGACAGGGAACACAATGATCATCTTCCTCATGTGTGTGGATCACCACCTGCAAACTCCCATGTACTTTTTCATCAGCAAGCTGGCATTCCTGGAAATCTGGTTCACATCCTCCACAACCATCACATTGTTGGCGATTCTGAGCTCTGGAAGGAGACCAATCTCATTAAGCAGCTGCTTTGCCCAATCCTATTTCTATTTTGCCCTGGGTTTTATAGAGTTTGCTCTCCTTGTTGTCATGTCCTTTGATCGCTACGTTGCCACCTGGCAACCTTTGCACTATGCTGCTGTCATGAAGTGGCAGCTGCGCACCCACCTGGTTGCTGCTGCGTGGGTCCTAGGCTTCACACTCTTCAGCTACCGCCTGGTCTTGCTCTCAAAGCTGACTTTCTGTGGCCCCAACAAGATCCACCATTTTTTTTGCGATAACTCCCCCTTATTCACACTGTCCTGCTCTGATGCCAGCCTGCTTTGGAAAGTAGACGCCATTTTCATATCGCTTGTAGTGCTGGGTTCCTTATGTCTAATCATAGTGTCCTACATGTGCATCTTCCACTGTATTCTGCACATGCCAGCAGCATCTGGGAGGAAGAAAGCTTTTGCTACATGTTCTTCCCATCTCACCAACTTAGCCATTGTCTATGGATGCTGCATTGTTCTCTATGCACAGCCCTCAGAAGGGGTTTCCTTGGAGAACAACAGAATTGTAGCTTTGCTCAACACTGTCCTGTACCCATTCTTAAACCCCTTCATCTACAGTCTCAGAAACAGGACTGTGAAGGTGGCCCTGAAGGAAGCCATTGGTCGTGCAAAGGTTCGGCTTTTTCCCCAGTCATGATGCTTTTCATGACAGCAATTCTGATTATGTATCATATATCATGTCACACACATATATATGTAGCTACTAAATACAGGTGCCTCGGGAGATTTATTTTCTCATTGGATTGTAGTGGTGAAAGGAAGCAATGTGAATTGTGTGTCTTGGTTGCAGGGGATTATTATAAACAAAATCTAAAAAATATTGATAAAATGTTGAACACACACACACACACACACACACACTTCTTAGGACTGGGGCATAGACTGCCAGTGCATGCTGACACAAGGAAGTTTTCATAAGTCATCTCAGGAAATTTAGCTGAAAACTCTGGGGACAATGTCCAAGGGTTGTTGAGAAAAGCTCAAAACACCTTCTCTCCCTGAATAACAGAAGATGCTAAGCACGAAAATTAAGCTCAGACATTACAATGGGTTCAGATTCACTGGATTCAAATCCATAAAACACTTCTCAGTTTCATTAGTGTGATGAAGACAGCCTCACTGATTTGCCAGTGATAGCATGCAGACAACAGCTTTTTTTATTCACTTTGTCTTATGGGGGGGGGGGGGCCACTACCAATAAGCATAATTGGTGCGGACTCTCTTTTCTTCTAATATAGCAGTATCCTAGAAACTCTTTGCTCTTAATTAACCATCCAAGTAACCTCCCAATCCAGTGAAATGGGGGGGAGGGGGGCAGGGTTCTGAGCTCTCCCTGCCAAAAGGCTCGCTGCCTTGCGGATCTCTGCTGCAACCTGCAAACCATGCACTGCCCTGGGCCCTGAAACAAGACATCCAGGGGCTGACTTCCAGGAGGAGGCGGCAGAGAGCAGTTTTGACATGGTGGGACTTTTTTCTCTGGCATAGTGAACAAGGAAATGGTCTTGCCGTGACAGAGCTCTCAGAGGTACTCTTTTGAGCAGCAGTGCCACAGTCATTACCTTTCAGAATGGGCACATAAGGAAAACTTCCAAAGACAAAGTATTTCTTCAGAAAAGAATTGGCCTCTTACAACAAGTTCTCCCAGACACACATACAACAGTGAGTGATGTTTCAAGGGCTCAGAGCTTATTTTTTGTGCTGAAAACAAAGAAAATCACAACATTGCTTTTGGACCCTGAAAATCATCGCCTGCATGAATACCTGACTGGATAGAAGCCAAAAACATGCTGAGGTGATGTCCATAAGGCAAGGTAAGAGACCAGCAGCAGGCCCATTGGCTTGGTAGGTGATTATGAGGTCAGTTGTGTCTGATAGGCCACCAGGAAGCTGATGGCTGGGGACATTTTTATGAGATTAGTTGTTTCTCAGAAGCTCATAGGAGAGTAGGAGACCCATGATCATAAAGATGAAAGTGAGGTCACTTCTGCCTCTACAGGTGATGGACCAGGAGCAGACACATGAGTGGGAAAGTGGCTGTGAGGTGACTTCTATGGGTGAAGCTGATAGGCCAGCACTTGACTCCTGTCTGGGGTAAGAGGTTGCGAGGTCCTGCCTGCCTGAGTACCTGTTAGGCCACCAACAGGCACAGGGCTAGGATGTGGGTTTAGTGGTCGCTCCTGTCTCTGGTGGGTGCGACTTGGTCTGTGCAGAGAGTGAGGAGTGGCATGGACAGCCCTGGGCTGCGAGTGGTTTTGGGCCACTGGGCTCTGTGTGAGACACAGAAATATATTTTTTAATGGTGCAGGCCTGATAATACCAAACGTCAATAAAAAATGAAACAAGAAAGAAAGAAAGAAAATGATCTAAAATGAAGAAATGTTTTGTAACACTTCCCAGCTTTTAAATTTTTTTGTGTTCTTGTTGTCTGTCTTTGCTTTGTTGTCTTTTTTTTAATATACCACTTTTTTTTTTTTTTTTTTGAAAAGGAAAGCAATTTCTAGAATTGGGGTGGGATGCAATCACAGGGTCACTGGTGGCTGGTGCCATTGTAGGTGCCCTGGTCCACTCTACCCATCCTCTACCTGCAGCTTCAAGGGGCTCTGGTCTTCCGCAGGTCCCCTGTGAGAGCTCCCAGGCCTAGGGATATACCGCAGACATACCAGGACCTCTCCACGTGCCACTGGGTGCTTGTGGTTAGAACAGAGCTCTGCCTGAAAAGGTGGAGAAGAATTTTCAACATTTAAAAAATATGAGCACACTTTCATCAGCTAAAATGACTAATTTTAATGTCCACTTTTCCCATGATAAAATAGTGGAAATCTTCAGACAGGGTATGAATCTCAGGAGAAGAAATATTGATCTGCCCCTCAATTTGTTACCACTGCTCTGTTTATTATGCTGTGGATTTAACCTCAGTAATTCCTCACATATTTTCACATGTCCTGATTAAACTGATCATTTCTAAAGGCATCTTTGCATCAGACGAACTAGACATATCTTACGCTTTATCCATCAAATGCCTCTCAACTCTCCAGCTGCTGCTCTGAGCTTCAGGGCGTCTGAAGCCTGCCTTGTCGTTCAGGAGTCTAATTATCTCTTTAGCCAGCTCCTTAGTTCTGTTTCTATCTTTCCTTTCCTATCTATCTGTCAAAATCATTTCAAGGAGGGTTATTCCTTGTGGAAAGTGGACCACACTGGAGGCAGCTTGCACTTAACATACAGTTGAGGAGTGTCTTTTACCTTTTATTAAACTGTATCCTATTTTATTTTGCTTGTTTGCAGTTGAGAAAAATCCTCCTGTGTCTGCAGCTAGTTGTCTAAGGAAAGCAGGTGGGAATTGGTGCGTAGGAGCTGTAACATTCAGCTACAGACTCGAGTGGAAAAAAGTTAGATTTTAACAAGAGTCATATAAGTCCCCAGTGGCTGATGAGAGAAATGGCAGGGTTGGGGAGGTGAGGAGGAAAGTTGTCCATAAAGGTCTCATATGGAAAATACTGCTTTTCCTACATGTCTGGACTTCATTAGGAGACCCTCTGGGTCAGTACAAATTGGAGAATGTGGCTATCACTTATTCTGTAACCTGAAAAATAAAGGAAGCTTAAAAAGGAGAAATCCCTTCTTTTTCAGGTGCTCATGGAAATCTTGCTCTTGTAAATACACTCCTGAATCCCCTCCAATTAGGCACACAAGAACTGAAGAAGATTTGGGGGAGTGACATGCCTTGTGAGGGCTTTTGGCATTTTAATGGCCTCTCGAGTGTATTTGGTGCTGAGTCTATGAACCTGAGGGGGGACATTGTACTGCCTCCCAAGACTGAGGGGACATTGAACAAGCCTCTCAAGAAATTAAAAGCAGAAGTAAATTCCAAAGTTTCTTGGAGCGTTAATGGGTCCCACTGAGGGTTGTTACCAAGGAAGGCTCCCCAGGGGCTGATGAGAGCAGAAAGCTGGAGGCCCTGATTGCAGGTAGGCAAAGGCAATGTGTGGGTGGCTCTGATGCCAAGTAAGCCTTGATGTGTTTTATCAAGCAGAATGGCCAGGCACTGACACCCAGCCCCTGGGCAGGGTGATCTTTTCCCTCGCGCTTTGCTCAGGGCTCTTCCTGGGGGCAGTGTGAGGGTGGGGGTGCGCAATGCCGAGTGCAGGACAGTGATACAGCACCTCCTGAGTCCCCGGGGACGAGAAGGCAGCGAGGTCACAGTGCTTTAAGGAAACATCTTCTTGAGGGCCTCAGTGGCAGGGACAACAGCCATAGCCAAGAGGACAAAGAGCTCAGTTTTGTAGGCAGCCTTCAGCCTTGGCAGTGCCCATGGCTGTCTCCACTACAGGCTGTCCTACGCTGTCCCACACCTTTGTCTGTTTCCCTGCAGACTGTACACACCAACCTGCTTTGCCACCTTGTTCTCACCCATGGATGTCCCTACCTCTACTCATGTCTCTCTGTCCTCACTTGGTTTTCCTTGAATCACAAAGCCAGGGGCTGATCACAGACACCCTCTAGGTGACCTGTAGCACCACAGCACTACCCTTCAAGTGACATTTCCTTTTCCTAATGTTACATCTGAACCCCACAAGCTGCTGTTTGTGGCTTTTTTCTCTTCTCATGCTTTTTCCCACTACCAAGAAAAGCTCCATCATCTCTGAAATCACCCTTCAAGCAGTCACAAGCTACTACTCTCCTGCCCTTCACCTCCACTTCATCAGGCTAAAGAAGCGCAGGTCCCCCCAACCTCTCCCCATGGATGCGGTTATTCCTCCCTACTCACAGGACTTGACACTTCTCTTGTAAATCTTCATGAGGTGTCTGTTGGCCAAATCACCCAAGTTTCTCAAGGTCCTTCTAGACTGAAGTTCCTCTGTGTCAAAAAAAAAAAACCCAAACCCCAAACCCACAAAACAGGAAAGGGTAAGCAGGTGTGGGCTGACTATATGGGAGGGGATAAGGATGTTAAAAGGCACAAACTTAGAAGCGGGAAAGGGGGGGAAAAAAAGGGGGAAATTAAAAGTGAAGCAAAGGATTGATCAAGACCTTTGGGGGAGTCCTGCCAAGAAGCCCTGCATCTGAACAATTCTGAATGGAGGAGGAGAAGAAAGCTGACCTACTTCCACTGTTGGAAACTGTGTGGTTTCTGAAGCTCGTTCCTCCTGCCTGCCTATGTCCCTCTGAATGGCAGCCCTCAAGCATATGACTGGTCTTCCCCTTCCATTTTGGGGCAATCTACAAGCATGATGAATGTTGCTTCCTCCGTGTCACTAATAAAGATGATAAACAGGACAGGTTCCTGGAGAGATCAGTGGTACTCCACTTATCTCTGGCTACCAGGGAGAGTGCTACCCATTCACCAGTGCCCTCTGAGCCTGACTATCCAAGCAGCTTTTTACCTATCCGGTTGTCCATCTGCCTAGGCAGTAATGTTCTAACTTGCAAACAAGAATATTGTTGAAGACAGTGTCAAACACCTTGCTAAAGTCCAGAAAAAAGTCATTTACTCTTCTCCAGCCACAAATGCAGTTATTTAATCATAGAAGTCAATCATGTTGGTGAGGTACAATTTACCCCGTGTAAATCCATGCTGACTGCTCTCTATCACCTTCTTCTCCTTCATGTGCCCAGAAATGTGATGTGAGAGGATTCACTCCATGACACACTCCTCACCAAAGTGAGGCTAAACTACCTGCAGCTCCCCAGGTAGTCCTGTCGGCCTGTTTTGAAGATGGATGTAACATTTGCCTTTTTCCAGTCATTGGGACCTTGCCCAGTCTCCCCAGTCTTTCAATTATGATAGCAAGTGGCCTTGCTATGACAGCAGCCAGCTCTCACAGCATCCTCATATGCAGCCCATCCAACCCCATTAACTTGCATAGTTTGAGGTCTCACAAGTAATCCCTCACTAACCTCACCCCTGTTGGTTCTTCTTCTCCTCAGGAGTCCTGAGGTAAGGCACAACAGCCTGAGAGACCTTTTTTGTGAAAATGAAAGCTAACAAGGCATTGGTTTCTTCAGATCTATCTGCATCTGCTCTTACTAGATTCCCTGCCCCATTCAGCAGTGAGCCCGCCTTTTCCTTTTTATTCTTACTGGAGCAGTAGCAGCTCATCCTCATGCTCTTGACATCCTCTGCAAGTGTCAATCCTAGGGGAGCTTTGTCTTCCCGAACACCATGCCTACCTTGCCAGACAATATTTCTAAATTCCTCCTTTGCAGCCTCTCTCTCCTCCCCCTTCCCATATGCTACCTTATCGCCCTGGAGCTCAGGTGCGAGTTCCCTCTTTAGCCAAGCTGGTCCCCTGACATGGCTACTGGTTTTACTGTGCATCAGGATGGACCATTCTTGTGCTTGGTGGGTGCTGTCCTTAAAGCCCTGCCAGTTTTCCAGAGCTGCCTCTCATGGGCTCCCCCACCAGTCCCGAGGACAGGCCCAAGTCTGCTCCTCTGAAGCCCAGCGTCTGTACTCTGCTGCTGTCCTTCTTCGCTCCCTTCAGGATCTGGGACTCCACTTTTTCATGGTCACTGTAGACGAGGCTGACACTGACTATCCCATGCCTGAGCAGTTCCTCCTTGTTTGCAATTTCCACATCCAGGAAAGCATCACCTTTATTGGCCCATCTGGCAGCTGTGCTAAGAAGTTTTCCCTGACGTCTTCCAAAAACCTCCTGGACTCCTTGCACTCTGCTGTTTGTCCTTCCAGTGAACGTCAGGGAGATTATGGTCTCCCCATAAGAACCAGAGCCCGTGAGCCACAGATTTCCTCAGGTTGCTTAAAGGAGATTGCGTCCACCTCCTCACCCAGATCACATGGTTGGTAGCTCCCATCACAATGTCATCCTTCTTCTCATGCTTACCCACAAGCTCTCATGCAGCTCCTTGTCCATCCCAGGGAAGAGCTCCATACATCTGAGCTGCCCCTTCACAGAAAGGGCATTACCCCTCCTCATCTTCCCCAACAATTTCTCCTGAAGAGCTTGTACTGTGCTATCACAGCCCTCCAGTCACGTGAGTGATCCCACCACATCTCAGTTATTCTGGCAATGCTGTAGTCCTGTGACAACTTGTGCATCTCCATCTGCTCTTGTCTGTGCCCCAGGCTGCATTCGCTTGCATATATTTGGGTTGCAGAGCCTCAGCTGTGGCACAGAGCACAGATTGCTCATGGTGAACCATGTTACCAAGAGTCAAGGACACTGTATGTGCAATGGCCCACTTCAGTGCAGGGACATGCTGGCATAGATAGCAGGTGTCAATGTAATGGTGAAAGGAGGTTCCCACTAAGGGAGCAAACCCTGCAGTACCTGAGGCTGGAGGAAAACAGAGCTGGACTGTGCAGAAATGGCAGGAAAGGGCTTTGCTGCCTGAGCTGGCTTTGCAGCACCACAGGGCCTGTGAAAGAGGTCAACCGATCTCCAGGAAGGACAAGGTGCCACTGAAGAAGTCCCTGGGCCTGAACAGCCTGTGATCCAGCCATCCTGTGGACATCATTAGCACAGTCCCTGTTCATATCATTGGGATGAGAAGAGGTTCAGGGGTGGGAGAGCTTGAAGGGTTTGAGAGTGCAGAAACTACAGCGGAGGCCTTGGTGTGATGTGCCTCCCAATTATGCAGCTGCTTGAATGTAGATGGGATGGACTTTCCTAGAGGCAGTGGTGGAATTCAGTTATTTGGGCACAGGTAGAAAACCTGAGATGGCAGCACCAACAGAGAAAGGAGATCTTTCTCTGACAGCCCTCCTGAGACAGAAGCAGGTCTTCTTTGAGTCTGGCCTTGAACTGAATGTCCCTGACATCCAAGAGGAAGTTCTTGGGCACTTGAAATAGAATTGAATAGCATTGAATAGGCTTTCAATATGGCACATGTGAGTTCTGGCTGAAGACAAAAGGATCCCTCTGACATTTGGCTCTGCCTTTTCCAAACCAGTTGGTCTGTCCTTCCATCACAGAGCACTGACACTGAGACCCCTTGCCCTGAGGGTTGATCCCTGTTCAGGCCAAGGTCTCAGCCCACCTGACTCAGCCCCTCGCTGACTAGCTGCACATGGGACCCTGTCATGGGCACCAAGGGCCCATGGACCGCATCACAGAGACCTTGCCACTTCTTCAGAAGCAGATCCCATAATATACGGCCTAAATTAGGCCTCCAGTATTTCTCTGCCTCCTCCCTATACATACAACTCTACAGCTTTCTTTTTAACTCCCTAGCACTAGGAGAAGATGCTGAGATGGGACAGGAAGGACTAGGAGCTCGTCCTAGGAAAGGCAGCTATGCAAAAGAGAGAAGAGCAACATGAGCAAGCTCAAAGGCAGGTCCTGAGCGATTACTCTGGAGTGTGCTTGGCCCTAAAGCTTGGCTGGCCCCAGGGGATGGCACCTCCAGGGCAGAGCAAAGACGTGTTCCTGTGGGAGCTCCTGCTGACACTCTACCTGTTTTCCCTTTTATAGCAATGGAGCTGTCAGTAAAGGGGATGGAGTGCTTTCAAAATGTGAACATCCACCTACAAATGCAAAATAAAGAGCACTGGTGCCTGTTCCCAGTGAGAGTGACTGACCTGTGCCTGGTGATGGATTGAGCTGCAGGGCTTACACAGACCAGGGGCTGTACAGCCCCACTGGGAGAGTCAGGGTGCCCAGGAGCATCGAGGGCGCGCAGGACTGTACAGAGCCCCAGATGTCTCTGTGGGGTTGGCAGGGTCTGAGGGAGATCCTCACACTCTGAGAGTGGGAAGCCAGGCAGTACAGCCTACGGCAACTCAAATGATGCTGGAAACCATCGTGAACAAGGAAATCTCACTGTTGTGGGGGAGAGAGACCCACTTCCCGAGCGGGATCCCTCCTCGCCTGCACCTGCTCTCCTAAGTACATGAGGTCAGTCAGTCTCTCTATTGACCAGAAAAGGAGTTTTCAGCAGAAATTGCTCCCCCCAGGTTTTGCCATTGCCAGACAAGCTGGGTATCTCCGGCCTCATTTCTGAGCAGCAGAGAGCAGGAGATGTTCCTGGGGCGTGAATCATCCTGTGCTATATGTTACCATGTAAACCCAGGCAGAACACCACCTCCTCTTCACTGAAAGCAAGGGCAACGTGAGAGGCACTGCCTCAGACATCTCTGCATCGTGTATGAAACTCCTTGCATCTGTCGTTAATCCCTTCTGGCCTCTACTCACCATTCCACAAGAGTGCAGGTGTTATGGAAGTCCCATAACATATTTTCCAGCTCTGTACTGGAGCTACATGCCTACAGCTGGGCAAATGAGTCTTGCTACTGAATAACTCTCTAGACCCAACTGACTGTATTCACCAACTGTCCAATGATTTCATTAAAGCAGGAACTGAAAGTACCTAACTCGCATGTAGACATCTGCGTTATCAAAAGCCATTTTTAGGTGTTTAAATACAGAACTGAACTTTCATCCCTAAGGATGGGTAATGTGAATCCCACACTTTGGGATCCAGTTACCTAATATGTCCCAGGAGAGCCTGCCTGGCCTCCAGTTGATGTTCAAAGAAAGCTTTGGTCTCCTGGAGGTCTTGAGTCATATGTCACAGCCCAATGTGGCTGTCTCTGTTTTTCTAGGATGCCCTTCCCTACCTTTAGAGAAGTGGTTGGTCTCTTACCTATGTAAATTGTGATGTTCACTAAGAACAAGCCTTTAGAGTCACCAGGAGAAATCAACAGTGCCTATAGGAACCTGTTTTTCATCTACTGTAGGACAGATGAATCATCTCAAAAGGGGTGCCTATGCCTTTTCAAAGACATATTAGAAGCCTACATAACGAGATCAAATGTAGCTATCTAAAACTGGCAGACATGATTTCAACCCGAGCACAGTTATCACATACAGCCTAGTCATCATCAGAACCAGTTCCCAAGTTCTTTTATGCTTTGTAGGGTGTTGGGCTCTACCCACAGAGCAAGTCGCTTGTGCCCTGTGTGGCTTTGGGCAAGATGGTGTCTCCCGCAGAACTGAAACTGAAGGCAAATTCTTACACTCTGGGCCCCTTTACAATGTATTCAGAAGCCAGTTGAGGCCCTGCTGAAGAACCCTAAGTTGCCTGTTACGCAAACAGCTGAAGCTCTCAGCCTTTCAGTCATGGCACAGGGGCTCCAGACGCAATTGAATGGTACTGCCCTTGCAGTTGGCCTCCTGGTGCTGGTTAAAGTCTCAGCAGAGGTCCATGACAGTCTCTGGAGGGAACAGCAGGGACCCCAGAGATTACCAGCCCAGAGAGTGGTGTTTAATCTACTGCATAAACATAGGCAATGCCCCTCCATCCCCAGGAAACATGGTAGTCACAAGGCAGTACTGCTCTCATGTCGAGAGTCGGTCAGCGTCTACCTCTTTGTTTCCTGTTTTCCAGGACCAAGTAATTTTGACATATCCCTTCAGGGAGGATTAACCATACAGCAGAGCCCTGTGTTTAAGGCCATTCCAGCAAATCTGCTCTCCCTCTCTTTTCCACATTGCCCCTCTGAGGAATACCAGTGTTAACTGGCCACCAGTTGGACTTTGTATCACTGATCACAGTCCTTTGAATTTAGACGCTAGCTCAAATGCAGACATAGCAATCTAAATTTGGCTGTGGAAAAGTACATTTATGTCCTATCTACCAGCCTTCTGTGGGTGTCTCAGATACCTGAGGGTATCTCAGCGGGTACCTGACACCCATGTTTAGGTAAAGTAGTCTCACCTTTTGCCAACGTATGTGAATGACTGCCCTAAATTTAAAGGAGATGTTACTTACTCCAGGGGACATGCCTTTGTCTGTCCACAGGACAACAGGGGCTAACAGCTTCTCAAGCACTCACTTTAATGTGGCACCTTCATTAATAATAATCTGGATCTTGATGCTTCACATTCTCATTCACACTCACGCTCCTCAGAGAACAGAGAATGGGTTTCAAGAAACTCAATTCTAATTGTAGAGCCAGCTAATCCTGTCTGAGACCCAAGACCTCCTGCTGTATCTTTTTGTTCCTCAGGCTGTAAATGAAGGGGTGGACCATCGGAATCAGGCTGATATCACTATAGGACTGCTTAACCATTGGGGTGAAGTTGCAGGAGAAGCGATTGATTTCATTGTGACCACAAAAAGTCAATTGTGACTAAAAAGTGCTGTTATTGCACTTGCAAATAATCCTCCCGTCCCAGATCCACCTGCTAGTGGGAGGCAGATCCTCCCATTCATCAGGGTTTCATAGTGCAATGCTCTGCATATGGCTGTATAGGGATCATGTGACATTAAAACTAAAAGTTTAACACACTGCTGTTGCCAGAAAACAAGAGCAAGAAATTTGCATGAAGCAGCCAATAATGGAAATAGATCTTTCCCAGTCAGAAAGCTCAACAATGTCCTGGATAAGATAGTGGAAATACTGCAGACACCCAGGAAAGACAGATTCCCTTGTGAGGGTGCTGAACAGCCACCACAAGAGGGTGATGAGGGTGTTTCCAACCACTGTTGTGATGTAGCTCACTAAATGTAGCATCACTGTTGTGACGTAGCCATCTAAAAAATAGACATCAAGGGCTCAGTCCAGTTGTTTACACAAAGGTTCCCAAAGCTCTCTGAAATGTGTGATGGGCTGCTGTTCAGATGGACACTGACAGTCTGGAGAAACAGGCTGACAGAAATCTCAGGAGACAATAGAACAGAACTAAAAACAGAATACACATATCAGAGCTCTGGAGCAGCCTGGAGAAGGGAAGGCTGAGGGGTGATCTTGTTGCGATCTGCGGCTGTCTCGTGGGAGGCCGCAGGGAGGAGAGAGCCAGACTGTTTTGGAGGTGCACAGAGACAGGAATGGGCAGAAGCTGGAGCAAGGGGAACTCCAGTTAGACAGTAGGAGTAATTTTTCACCGTGACAGTAGTCAAACACTGGAACAGGATGCCAGAGTACTTGTGGGATCTCTTGGCCAGGAGGTTTTTCTAAAAGAGGCAGTCCTTCCTTTAGGCCACTCTGAACCTGTATGCTAAATATACTACATTGGGTTAACACAGAGAGGTCACTCAAAGAAATACTAAAAGGTAAATGCTGATGAATGGTGTTCACCTGCAAAGGTTCTGGACTCCTGTCGAAATAGATAAATATAAATCATCACTAACGAAACCATTTGGATGCCTGGCTAACACCACAGGAGCCAATCCAGTTCAATATGCCCTAGCTCTTAGAATTACCCAGTAACAATATATGAGAAGCTGGGAAATTAGTGAAGACTCTTGTGGGAAAGAAGGTGTTTTTTTGAAGTTGTTCAGAGAGTAGCCAGGAGAAGGTAGGGTTGGAAAGACAGTGCGTGAACACATACTGTGGAGAATCAAGCCTGCAAACAGTCTGTGCCTTCTTTTGCTTCTTTCCTTCTGTGTCCTTCTTTCCCCCACCCTGATGAACTGATGGTCATAACCTCACCCTACATCAAACATTTCTATCCGTTCCCACGGCTAAGAGCAGAGTTTTCTTCCCTGTGACCCCAAAGCATGGCCATGATACAAATGACCAACAGTGTTAATAACAGCAGTGCTGTTTCCCAAGGAGAGACGGAAGCCACAAAAAACCCAATGGTTTGCAAAGAACCTGTGGCAGTGCTCAGCGTCTCATCACTTGGCACATTTGTTGAAGGATGAGAGAGCCAAAAACTGATGTTTCACTTGTTCACACTGAATCCATCTCAGAAGACTGTAAGAATAAGTAGAATTGGTAAAGACAAAGAACACACTGGGCAAAAATCTGTACAATGATATTCATGTTTAAACAGAGAGAATTTCAAATCGGGGGGAGAAGAGCAGAGGGCTTTTGGTGCCTGTGCCCTCCTTGTGGTCTTTGGGAAAGAGAGGAGTGCCTCAGCACTCCTAGAGAGTCGTGGCGGTCTGTGGCCAGTAAAAGAGTCAGAGAGTTTGGGCTGCTCTCGCCATTGGTGTCAGTCCTGGAAGAGGATGGGCTCTCTCTTCGAGCTCGAGGGGAGTGGGCTGTTGTGTCTGCTAAATCATCTGAGATGTTGGAGGTACCTGGCTTTGGAGAAGATGCTGATTGCTGCCAGGGAGCTGCGGAATTAACTCTTCTGTGTAATAATAAGGTGGTAGACAGGGTCCCGAGGCTCTCAGGGGTAGCATTAGCTCTTTCAGAGTGGGCACAGGGCTTTGAAGGCTCCGTCCGATTTCCTGCAATGTCTGTGAAGAAGGAGAGTGGTTTTTGGCTACCAGCCTTTGGAGGAGGTATGAGCGGCCTTGCAGAGGTGTTGACTTGAGTGTTTGGTAAAACAGGTCGTTTTCTCTGGCTCTCATTTGCAATCCTTGGTTTTGTAGAAGATGATGTTTGCCCGAGAAATTGCACAGGGGCCAGCTGTGGTGAGTCCTCTGCCTTTTGTGTTAGCACCTGAGGGAATTTTGGAGGTGCTGTTTCTGTGGGTGCTGGCAGAGGAGTGGCATGCTGCCTAATGTGTTTCTTGGGCAATTCTGCTTTGCTGAGAATCATTTCTCGTTGAGGAGAAATCTTCTTGCCCATCCCTTCTGCTGTCGGCTTTCGAGCTTGAGAAGAAGCCTTCAGATTTCCTTGCTTATACACCTCAGCCCAGTCAATCTGCAACGTTAACTGTATGCCACTGCCCTTCAGCTTTTTAAAGCCCAACACCATCTCAAGGAGCACCTTTGTTACCAGAACAGAGCTAAATCCGAGTTTCTCTGAAAGTGATCGTTCATTCTTATACTTGCGTAGTATGTGCCTGACCGCCTTTTCCACAAGAGACTCGATAATCTGCTCTTCGTTTCAGAAACGCTTGCCTCCTCCGAGCTGATTTTTCTTCACCACCCTTTTAGCAAGCTGGCTCCTTGGGGGCAGATGAGGTCCCGCCTATCCATATGTCCAGTTGCCAAGAGAGACTCAGCATGAAAAAATTTTTTTATATATTTCATTACAATTTGGAATGTGAAAGATAGCAAATATTTTCTAAACATGAAGACCCCTTTGTGGTATTTTTTTTTATTGGTAGCAGTGGCTTCTGATTAACTTTGGTCAAAACCAGAACCAGGCTAAACTCTGCTCTTGTTTGGGCCATGCCCACTGAAGCCAAGGGAGCAAGGTGGGAGTGGAAAAGAGCAAATGGCCTCTTATGCTGAAGATGTGACAGAGTTTTGGTGTGACAGACCAGCTGATGGGATGTGGGAGTCTAGACTAAATCCACACAGTTAAACAGTCGCTTTTTGAGAACCATCATTTTGGCTTGTCAAAGGGCTCCCTGCCCCAACTCTCTCATGACCAGCAGCTTTGGATATTGAGCGGACCTCAGCAGTGTGAGGCATCAGAGACATCTGTAACCAAAAGTAGCATCTTTGCCTTTCAATCTGTCACCAGTCATGGATGCTACAGCTCAGCTCAGCCTCAGCTATGACTTAATGTGTTTTCAGTCCACATGAGAGACACTGGAAGAAATGCAGCAGAGAAGAAATTGCCCTCTGAAGGATGGAAGTAGAAAAGGGATTAAAAGTCAGTCTCAGTGAGCACTGAAGTTATCATCCCCCAGTACAGGAAGGCTGTTCTTGCCTCACCTTGGGACTGTGTATGGTTGTTGGCTCAGGGGTTCATGTGAAGGCTTATGGAAGCACTATGGCTATAAGAAACGTGACTCCTGCAGCTGCCTGAGCCCCGAGACAGCCTCACTGAAGTCCTCAGGCCTGTCTACCTGGACTGTCTTGCTGGAGACGATTTTTGTATCCCATTTCCCTGTAGAGCTCATCTTACATTGCTATCTATGCCAGAAGTGAATTTGCCTTCAAGATAGACAGCACAAGACATGCACCACCTACTGTAAAAGCTGTTGCCGTGCTCTCGCCCGGACCCATGGTGCCACCAGGGTAGCACTGCAGCCTCCTCTACTGCAGGGTCACAAAGCACAGACCTCAATGTGAGAGATGCTAAAATGGCGTTTATTGTGAGCTGCGTGCAAGATTACATACAGGTGCACTTCGTTTCCACCCCTAGGCTGCGCGTCACACCGCGTGATCTTCCGCTACGCCTAGTCTACCGCTTCTCGTGCAAATATCTTGTCTATGCAGTTTCCCAAGATCCACCACAAAAAGCAAGAGCTGCAGTGACATCATGCACACGTGTCTCCACTGTGCCCATAAAGCACACTGGCTATCATGCGACTACTCCAAAGGCAGTGTTTCAGGGACAACCCTAAGAATACCTGAATTTGAAGACTACATTGTTCTAGTGCAATGTAAAGGAGCAAGATGTGATTCTTAGGCAGACATTGTAGTTACAATTCATGCAGATATCATGCAGAGTTGGATGGGATACCAAGAAAAAACACCTGCAACATGCGACTGATCCTAGGATGTCATTTTGCTTGAGCTGGAAAAATAGAAAGTTACCTGGGAAAGTGGAGGGTTTTCTTTGATCCTCTCCAATTTCTTGGCTTTAAGTTTCTGCTTCCACAGTGGAGGTGGCTTGTTGTTTAGCCTAGGTGGAGGTTTCTCCAGGGGTGATCTTGGAGCAATTTTAGCCAGTGGAGGTGGCACAGATGTAGGCTTGGGCTGAGGTTCCTCCGCAGATGGTTTTGGTTTGCTCTCCCCATGTCCCCAGGACTTGTCAGGGAGGTGGGATCCTTCTTCCATTACTGCACTGAATACTTGGACAACAATGTCCTTGGTGAGATCTTGGAGGGCTGAGAATAATGCTGTCTTTTCTTTGAAGAAATGAGGAGTGCCAGAGGGAAACTGGCTATGATGGTCCTGAGAAGCTTCAGGGGGGCTTGCTTTTTTCAGGACAGCTGTGATTTCTTTTTCACGCTCTTTGCTAGCCCCTGGTGCAGATCTCATCTTGGTCTTGTGAGACAGAAAATCAGCTGCCTTTTCATTAACAGTCTGCAAGAAGAGGGAAGAGGATGAAGATCTTACCAGAGTAAGCCCGTGAAGCACAGAGACTCAGTGAGGGAAGGCTAAACTAGGCAAATCCCATCTCTAGTTTGAAGAGGGGCCAAAGCCCAGTCTGAGGTCCAAGCCTCAGTGAGTTTTAATGACAGGTCTAGTGGAATCCAAGTTTTTAACTGGGCAAGTTCAGATCTTGCCCCCAAGGCGGACACCAGGTCAGGCAGCCCAATGTCATGGTTTGGACACCACGGGATGCTGCTGAGCACATGCTCTGCCAACGCTTGCAGAGAGCTGGGCAGTGCTGTGAGCACAGCTGAGCTCATGACATAGGTGGCACTTGTGCCTCCCCAGGCTTGAGGGCAGGATCATGAGTGTCAGAGCCAGATTGCAGCTTTCATTCAGCCACACATTCAGGGCTGGCAGTTCTTGCAATTTGAGTGTGATTTTCCCAGGGGATTTGCTTCAAGCCCCACCCTCCAGAAATGAGCAGACTATGGATTCTAAGAGCTTCTGTTCTGGGATAGTTGTAGCTTCATAGCTGTGGGAAAAAACCTTGACAGCTTCATCCAAGTCTACTCTGAATAGCTCAGAAGGTAGCAGAACATACAAAATCTCTCTGCCTCTGTCCTTATTTTAAAAACTTGTAGACTTTTACTGTCTGGCTTATGGGGGGCTTTAGATAGCTAAACACCATGACTCTAGTTTAGAGCAAAACAGCATGTACTTGCTCTTCTTCCAGGATCTTGTCCCATGCATTTGTCCCGCTTATAGCACCAAGATTGTTCTCTGGCCATGTGCTGACATGCATGAATCTGAAGCTTATACTCAAGGCTCTGTGGAATGAGGGTTTTTCTGTGGAGACGGAGCCTTTGCCAGATCCCCCTCAGGGCCTCCCTGTAGCCCAAAGAGGAGGAATGGCCCAGTACTATAAGCAGCCTGTAGGAGGCACGTGCCTTTAAGAAAAGTGCCTCCTGCTCACGCTGGCGTTCGGCTTTCAAGTGGTGAAAGTCAAGAAGAGAAAGTCTCCACCGCCTTCCTTTCTCCATCCCTTACACCCCAAATTCACACTGTTGGGTGCAGAGAAGGGCATTACACAGAGCTGGTTGTGTATGCAAATAATGCAAACCCCACAGGAAGGGGCTAAGGCTGAGATTTTGCTGCATGTATCTCTATACAACACTATACATTCAGTTTCCAATCAAATCAGATCACAGTCTTTGTGGCTTTGCACTCTGGGAAAAGGCCCAGGGCCCCACGATTTAGAAGAGAGAGACAGTTGGGTGAAAAGCCCTCACCGCTTCCTCCACCCGCTTCCTGTCCTTCCTGCATGCAATTTTGGCAGCAGACGGGTCCAGTATTCTCCACTCCAGGTCCTGCCCAGCTCTGGTCATGCATTGCTTCTCCCAGTGCCCTCCTAAGCTGGAGGTGGCAGGGTAGTGGCAGGAGTAGAAATGGCCCTCTCGGTCCGACAGGAACACCTTTGACACTCAGTCTCTGGGCTGCAGCTGGGCTCTCCATATGCCGCCATGACATCCTCTATTTTCTGGGTGGTTTCTTCTATGACTGTCTGGAGGCTGTTAAACACCTCCCTGTCAGCGAGGAAGTCCATGAAGCTGGCAAATTCCTCGGCAGCCGGGTGGGAGGGGGAAAAGCGAGCATGCTGCTCCTCTTCCACTTCCTCCACGGTGTTCCTCTCTCGGATGCTCCCAGAAGAAACGTCTCTGCCACAGCATGACTCCTGTGGGTCTTGGCATCCACCACATGCCCTCAGTCTAAGCTGGACTCTCCAGTCGGTGCGCTTGTGGAAGGACATGTCTCGCTGTGAAGGAGCAAAGCAGAGAGTCATTCAGGAGGAGACTGGAAAGGCTAGAGAAGCCGTCACTTGTCGATCACTGACTATAGCCCTCAGCATGGGATTGGTGTTATAGCTCCATTGTGAAGCCATTGCAGGGAATAACCATGCTCTGGGGAAAGGCCTGCTATCCTAATGAGTGAAACGAAGACCCTTCCCATTCCCTTCTTGACTTCCCCTTGCAGATTTCTACCTTGTAGATGTATGAATGCACTGCACTACATGGGATAAAAGTGTGGAGGAATGGTTAACTGAGAGCGGGCATGCTCTGATTGGGATGAGCAATCCCGTCTTCGGGGTAGAGGAAGGAATCTAGGCCAAGGCAAGCGAGCCTGCTGAAAGCGGCCTTATCTAGGCCAAGGCAAGCGAACCTGCTGAGGCCTGCTGAACGTGGCCGTATAGCGGCCTTGAGCACTACAAAAGAAGGTATTCATGAAACTGGTAAACAAGTCTGGACGGAACTCGGTTCCATAAATGTCGATGGAGCACAGTCAGCAACTTTGCACCAATCATGTATCCGCTTTTTACGTATGGACAGAAACTGTAACCAATCATGTAACTATTGCTAGCGCATGCGTATTGCTTGTCAATATATATACTTTGTGTAAGCTCTAATAAGGGGAGAACAACCATACTCATATTGAGACTCATCGTTACTCCGGGGTCTCCTCCCTCACTCCAACATAAAAGAGTTGTTTGGTCCTCTTTTGCAGACATGGGAAATATGATCAGCCCCAGGTCACAGTGTGAGGTGCAGCCAACTCCAAGCTTTATTTGCTCGAGCTGTTGTTTGCTGCTGTACCACTTCTAGTAAATCAGTTTGTGATACTCTGTGTCTAAGACTCTGCTTCGGGAAACTTAGGGTCAAGGAACTTCTTTAACACCGCAGTAGCTGTTTGCTTTGTCCTCACTCAGCATTATTCGGTTACCGCCACTTAGGCAGACTCACCACAAGTATTCTGTTTCAATTTCACATGGTTTTCTGCTTATATTTTCTGCTTCCAACCTCAACCATTCTGTGATTCTGTGATATCTCTCTTGCCAAATTGTCAATTGTCACGGATCCCAGGGAGTGATTCGCATAGTATATCGTGGAGCACCACCCCGAGGTCCCTCGGTTCATTCCCTTTTAACAGTGGGTCTAGCTTCATATTCAGGGGGATTTGAGGGGGACAAAGGATCATCTTCTCCTGGCTCGCTATCATCGGGATCACCCCACATGTCTCCATCCCAATCTTCAGGGCATACTATTAGTTTCCTAATCTGTACAATGTCAGGGGGGGCAGGGAGCCCCCATAAGCATCAGCTCAACCTTTTCTCCCAACTTCTGTCTTTTCTCCTTTTCCTCCTGTAACTCTTTCTGCAGCTGCTCAATTTTCAAAGACAGTAACAACTCAGCTGCCTTTCGCTCTTCTATTTCTTCCTTTAGGTCCTGCTCCTCTTTATTTTTATTCTTCCTTTCTTGATATGCAGCTTCTAAACAGGTACCTCGCATCTTGCAGTTAATTCCTTTCCCTTTTCCATCCTTTCTATGGCCCCTGGTCACTTTTAGGTGTTCTTCAACAGCTTCCCAATTATGCCAATTGTCACGAGCCCATTCTTCTGAGAAGTTGGGACTCGGGTTCACTCCATGCCTCCCGAGATAATTGGTGATACTACTTGCCATCCTGCCGACTACACCAATTTGTTGCGGATGAGTGATGCACTTCACTCATAAGAGAGAAGCAGCAATATGTTTTATTGAGATAAGACAGTGATTTAACAAGGTTTGATGGCAAGGTACACTCGGTTATTTACTGCATGGAGGGTAAAACAATAACTACATATAAGGTTCAAACCAAATTGTCAAGGAGGCCCTCCCATTGAGTCACGAGGTTCAGAGTGGACCCCCTTGCTTTCCAAACTCCTTCTCAGAGGAGTCTGGGTGCGCCTGGATCCAATTTTAGTCCCAGATTTGGTCAACGGTTTATGTCTAAAGGATTATGTGCACAATCAATCAGAGATGCAACTTAGCAAAGTTTCAGTGCACTATTAGTCACTTAGGGAGGATCTGTTGCAGGTAAGGGATCTCCCAACCTCGAGGAGTGACCTTGAGAGGTGTCCCTGTCCAAGAGGAGATCCTGCCGTGCAGCCCGCTGCCACGCAGTAGAGCTCAACGGGCTCTGGGCTGCCTCCTATTTACGGGGTAAGATGATTGACTTGTAGTCATATTTGCATGCCAACTGTATTTGGGTTGGTGCATGCTCAATTAGCCCTTGGCTATCGTGCTGTTATCCGTCTCCCCAAATTTCGATTTGAACTGGGTGCAGCCATCACAACTGTTAGTGATGTTTATCGCCTGAGCGGGGTTATGCAGAGGTCTGGCTGGGGTAGGGGGGAGCACACTGTCACCGTTTCCTGCTTGGGTTTTTGAAGGGGAGGCAAGGAAAGATGGGATGGCTTTAGTTCTTCCTCTTCCCGTCTCTTCCCTGAGTCCAGAGCCATCCCAGCACCACTAATAGGCAGGAAGTGTTCCCTGGCAGCAGTTTGGCTGGAATTTGCAGCCAGCCTCTCTAATCCCTCGGTCACTCTCTCCAGGATTCTCCTGGCCACCACACCTTCAGTAGCCATGGCACTGACCTTGCCTCTGGGAGAAGATCTGCAGGATGTTTCCAGAGCAGGCAGCTTGGTTCGACTTGTAGATCCTGATGTTTTACCTGCAGAGGCCTCCAGGCCTCCATGTGCCTGCCTAGCTGCCTTGGTTGGCAGAGGTGGTAAGTCAGGCAGATGTGGTGTCTCTGCTCTTGCATAAGTCCTGCCAGGCAGTGTCTCCCTGTGTCCCAAAGGAGCCTTCCTTACAAGGCTGATGGAGGGATGCAGAGCTTGCACCACAACGGGAACCTCCCTTGCAGTGTCCTCCACCATCTGCAATCAAAGCCCACGAGAAAGGCCAAGTTACTGCTGTCCTTTTCCCCCGCCCTCCATCCTTCCCAGGTGGAAGCTTCCTGTGGCTCCTGATGCCCTCGACAACAGAAGCACTCTCCCACGCAGGCGGCTGCTGCCCTGCTCCCAGAGGCTGGGTGGGGAGAAGGTTTGTCACTGTGGGGCAAGAGACAGGCAAAGGCAGCTCCCTTGGAGACCCTGCAGCATGTCCTTGCAGACTGCCGTGCAGAGCAGGCAGTCAGCCTGTCGGGGGGCAGAGACCTCCTGGTCTCTCCCAGCTCTTCCCGCCTGCTTCTCAGCAGCTATGGGGAATCAGGCAGGGGCTTTGCCACCACCACTGCTCAGCTCTGTACCTTTGCAATGCCGTGTTCAGAGGCCTGTGAAACCTGTGGGCTGGGGAGCGAAGGCAACCTGTCCCTTTGGTGGGACGAAGCTGGTGTCCGGATGTGCTGCCTTGCTGAGTGCAGCTCCTGCTGGCCCACCTATGGGGAGAAGGAGGCACATGATGGGGGTGATTGCATTGGTACGAGGGCCCCTGAAGCATAGGGAACCTCAGCCCCGTGTCGAACGGAAGATCATGGCCGAGTATGGCCCGGCTGAGCTTGGCCCAGAGCTGCTCTCTGCCTCTCAGCGCAGAGCTCACGGGGTCTGTGTGGGCCCTGGAGCATCCAGCTTGGTGTGCTTTGTCTCCGAGAAAATCCCCAGGCTAGGAATAAATACCCCCTTGCTGGAGGAGCTCATGCCCCAGCTCCTCTTCCCCACCGTCCTTGTGCTCTCTGTGCGGGTCCCATCCCTGCTGCCTGCCTCTCCCTCCAGCCCCATCACTCACCTCTCTCCTGCGCTCCTGTGTGCCTGCAAGCCCATCCATGGGCTGGGAGCAGACGTTTGCCTGCCGCTCCTTGCCCATCTCCAGGATCCTTTTCCAGAGACCTGCCACTCTGGCACCAAGGGGAGCTGCTTCCTCCTGATCGAGCCGCTCTCCTCGGAGTGAGGACCTCAGGGCTCTGGCCCCAGCAAGGACACGGTCACCACAGGGACTGCCCCATCACAATGGCCTTGTGGGCACGACGCCACTCCCATCACAAAGCCCTGGTGGTCGCCGTGGGGACCTCCATCAAAAAGCCCTGGTGGTCGCCGTGGGGACTCCCATCACAATGCCTTGGTGGTGACCATGGGGACCCCCATCTTAATGCCTTCGTGGTGACCATGGGGACCCCCCATCAACAAAGCCCTGGTGGTCGCCGTGGGGACTCCCATCACAATGCCTTGGTGGTGACCATGGGGACCCCCCCATCACAATGCCTTGGTGGTCACTGTGGGGATCCCCATCTCAATGCCTTGGTGGCCACCGTGGGGACATCCATCACCACGTCATTGCCTCCAAGCCTCTTGTTCCAGCTCTGAGCCCGGCTGCGAGCTGGGATCTGCAGAGCGGGACAAATTTTCCTCTCCCCAGCTCAGCGCTCCTTGGGCCTTGCAGAGGCTGCCCTTCCTCAGACAATCCATTGCAGAAATCCACTACAAGGCCACCCCTGTTGATCAGCCCCCTAATCCTTACCCATACACTCTCGAATGCCTCACCGTCCGTCCCTAGGCAGAGCTCCCTGCATTCCCACTGCTCTCTCGGCATTTCTCTTCCCCACATCACCCTGCACCTTTTCATTGCCATCCCACGCCATTACATCCTCACTCTTTTTTGAGTCACCCTCTCTTCCCACTCACTCCCACTTTAAGGCTCTCTTCACCAGCTTGGCCACCTGGTTGACCATCAGGTTGGCAGATGGGAACAGTCTCCTTCCAAATGAAGCGTGACAACCTGCAGCTTCACTCCCTCACTGCGGGCTCAGCTTCAGCACCTCCTCCAGCTGCTGTAACCCCAGGCCAGCCTGCAAAGCAGGTGCTCCCCTCTCCTGTGATCTTCTTCCTACTCATGGGGTTTGTTTTCAGACAGAAATCCCTCTCATCACAAAACTGCAAGGACTGGCACGGGCTGAGAGCAGGACTGTAGGCGATGGACCATGTGCTGCTGCAGCATGGTTTTACACCCCCCCTCAGCTCGATGTGACATCAACCCCCAACCTGCTACCATAAAAAGAGGAGAAAAAAAGCTGAACTTGGGTGCTGAGGTTCAGAAGATGGGCTTGTTTCTCCCCATGCTCATTTACTACCCTCGAGCCCTCTGCCCTGTGGCTGCACTGAAGAGCCAGGCCGCAGCCTCTTGACTCTGCCCTTTCCCATCGTGCCCCTGGGACAGCCAGAATGAAATTAAGCCCTTGAGATTCAAGGGTGGGAGAATGGAGTTAATACCATTAATTAATTGAAATTAATATTTCTTTTCTGTTAATCTGTTAATTAATAACCTTTTCTGTTCTTCCCCTCAATTTCCTGATTTTCCCCATAACAGGAGAGCAGAAAATCCATATCTTTTAAAAGGGCTCCCTAGTTTTACATACCTGCCTTCTGCACCTTTTAAGCACCCTCTCTCCCTCCCGCCTCCCCCCACACACCCCCTAGTTCCTTTCCTTTGCTTCAGCAGCATGCTAAGAGCAAGAAAGCGTAAGTGGGGAGGGAGAGAACAAAAAAGAGATAACAAGAATGAACAGCAAAGGGAAGACAAAAGAACATTATGTATGGAAATGCTTGCAAGCCCTCTCAGACACACAGAAGAAATCATTTCCTTCCAAAACCTGTACACTGAAAATGACCTAAAAAGTGAACCAATTCTGCATCCTTGTGGAATTTAGTGCCTAGAGTTGCCAGGGACACACTGCTGTAATGATCACTTTTGAGATGACAAAGCCTTCCAAGAGGCAGCCTAGCCTGCAGCAGACCACTTCCAGGACCAGGGCAGAGCAAGGCAGGTGTCTTCATTGTGCTCCACTTCTTATCTTAGCCAGCCCTCACTTTTAATAACAGGTTTCCAATCAGGCTTTACCGGGTGTGAACTACAGGGACAGTAAAACAGCAGAAATTATCACTTGTGCACTTTCACATAGAAGCAACACACATGAGGGAAGGGATAGTCATGAAAAAACTGCTGTCAGGGTACATGACAGCAATATGAATTATGGTATCCGAAATGCAGAATTAAAACATGACTCCTCAGGACATATTTCTTCTTCTTGCACCAGTGCATGCTCAGATCTGCACGGCTGCTGCTGCTGGCAGCATGTTGGGTGCATCACTGTGCCAGGGCCAAGGCCACCCCACAGGCACTGGCTGAAGCTCCCGTCCCTCTTGCACCGACTCTCTTGCGCTCCACGGTGAAGCGGCAGCATTGCTCACGGTGCTCTTGTGCCAGTGCTCTGCTGGCCAGCGGCCCAAGCGTCGAGGGTATCAGATGTACAAAGCGTCTGCAGAACAAAGCCGATATCCTTAACTGCACCTTTCCTGTCATACAGAGAACATCGGCTGTCAATATGCTACCGAATTTGACTTACAAAAAAATCAGGGCGTCGATTTTAAGTGCAAATCCCTTCCTATCAAAATCCATTCTCGGTCAGCACATGCTGGTACTTCAGAAGGGAAAACCCAAGGTGACAAAAAATGCCTGTGTGCTCCAGTCCAGCTTTTAGCCAGAGGCACATTTCATGCTGATCCTTCAGTCACAACTCGCCAGCATCGGTCTCCCAGCAGACACAAAGCACAACCCAGCCTTCTCCCGGCAACATCCAGGGGTAACTACAAACAGGGTGAACATGGGCTGCGGAAGCTCTGGGGGAAGGAGCGACCCCAGCAGGGCAGGCTCATTCCCCATGCAGAGGGGCTGCGTGGGGCAGGGCTGCTCACAGCTCCCGCTCGCCCCCACGACACTTCCCCAGGGGCTTCTCAGCAGGAAGCTCCAGGCAGGGACGACACCAAAGGCAAGGAGCTTCCCCGAGCCTCTGCTTCCAGATCCCTGCTGCTGCAGTGGGGGGAAGGGAAAGGAGCCCGAGACTCTGAAGCCCACGGAGAGACCAGCAGGTCTGTGAGGAAGCTCAGAAAGCGCCTTCCCCAGCAGCTGCTCGCACACACCGGGCCGCGGCGGCCTCCATCAGCAGCCCAAGAAAGGGGCTGGAGGGGGGATCCCAGAGTGTCCCTCTGCCGGGAGAGCATAGAGAAGCGCTGGAGGCCGGCCCAGAGGAGCCACCTGACCATAGAGATGGTAGGGAGTGTATCCCCTCCAGGCAACCATAGAGGTGGGGCGTGGTACTTTGCAGACTGTCCCTCGCCATGGAGACCTCCAAGAAGGCGTGGGCAGAGCCAACCCCAGAAAGTCCCCGAGACTCATGACCCTCCTGAACTCCCGTTCTCACCGAGCTTTCCTTTCCACCCCTTCTTCATCCCACGCTACTTCCAGTGCTACCTCCAGGAGAGAAATGTGATTGGTTCCAGTTTCCTGCACATGTTACACATCACAGCAAATACAGCCCTTCCCTATTTCTGGGGTTCGACCACAGGTGTGAAACACTGGTGCTGGCTGATGTTCAAGATCTTTTCACGGTGCAAAAAGCATTCCCAGCTTTTACATTTGTGGTGCTTTTCCATGTAGCCTGGGCACCTCTCTCACAAAATCCTGGACAAACCATTTAAAGACTAATAGCCAGGGCCTTGTGCTGCCCCAGATCCACACATCAGCTTGCAGTTAAGGCACCTTATTCTTGTGCCCGTGTTATCTGCAGTCTCACAGCAGGCAGAAATGGCAATAATGCAGCTATGGAGATGTTTGTGCAAAGCCCAGCTTTTTTTTTTACCCTTGGACATGATGAAGATGTGTTTAGTAATGTGTATCAGATCCTTAGACAACAGAGTTTTGCTTAGCACAACTGTCCTGTTTATGGACCACCAACAAAACAGTGGCCATTGCCCCTGCTATTTAGACTGACTAAATAGTGCTACTTTCTGTGGATGGTTTAGAAATGGAGGGTAGATCATATGGCACTGCCTGTCCAACCCCAGCCACTTTTATGATAAAGGCTGGCAGATGGAAAGTCTGATCAGAAAAAAAACAAAACAAAACTCCCTTTGACTCTAGGGGATCACTGACCCAAACACTTATAAGATCTTGGTATTTGTATTGCTTAAAACAATAGTGGGGAACTAGAATGATGTGTGCTAAAGCTGGTCCTTCACGCTGCAGCCCCAAAGCCTCTGTGCCCTTTGGGAACCACAAGGTGACAGAGAAGCAGGACCTCGACATCAAGACCAAGTGGCTGCAGCACCTCCAAGGCCTGCACTGTTAAAGGATGCTGGATCCAATGGATTTTTGAATAAAGGATTCCTCCTTCCTGGTCCACTGGAAGGGAAACTACTGCACTTCTCTGTTCCCTGGTCCTGCCAGCAGCGAGACAGGGCATGTACTTCCAAGAGGCATACATACACTCTGTACGGACATGGTCGACCACCAAAGAATCAACTCCAGCAGGGGCACAGTACCTTTACAGGCACCACAGAGACGTGAGCAGCACTCATAAACATGAACGATACAAACGGCCTGGTCCTGTTCTTGCTCACCAGCTAATCAGACTCAAAGCTTGCAGGAGACCTCACATGCACCCTCGCACGGGTGTCTCTGGTAGCTGGCTGCCTTGACGTCTGCAAGCCTTCCACACATGCGCTCATGCAGAACAGCAAGCACGCTCACCCAGAAAAGAGCTAGGAATAGGATTTAATACAATGATAGGCTACACTGCAGAGAGCAGGTACACAGCCTGGCCAGACAAGTGTCCTTGCCAGCAGCTTGCTTACACATGACTGGCCCCTTTTATTCCCTTTGCCTCCATTTTCCCATGCTGCTTCTTCCATGATGCAGCTTGATCCCTCCCTTTCTCCAGCTTTATCCCCTTTGAAATAAACAGCCCATCTCTAAGTATTTTTTTCTTCATTGGTGCCAGCTTTACTGCCTATGTACTCAAGTTTAATATTTCTGGTACAGTTAGCTAGGTAACCCCTGGCTCATGTGGTGCTTCTGATATCATTACCTCGGTACTGCTGGTGCTGCAAGAGTCTACTCCCCGAAGGATCCCCAATACGACAGTTATGTGTGACGCTTGGCCTTTTCTCATATAACTCTCCCTTAAGCACTGCTGAAATCCAGCCATCCGTCACCGTGCTGTCTGGAACTTGGCAGGGTCTCATTCTGTTCCCTGCAGTGTCCAAAGATTTCTCATAGCCACTAGTTTCTCACGCCCTGTTCAGTTATCTCAACTCTGAGGCAGAGCCAAGTCGTCTGCCTGCATACCCTAACCCTGTGTTGCTGGTGGAGCTGTGGGTCTGGATGGGAAGACCCAGGGCCACCACATCCTTCACTGTGGTGCACAAGGACCCACCTGGAGCAGGAAGACCAAGGTGCCCAAGAGGGCCCAAGTGCTCTGCTGGGCTGAGCTTTGGTCACCCAACGTGCCATAGCTTCCCTAGGGTCCCACATGAGGAGATGGATTTTCCTATAAAGAGTTCACCCTTGTAGAATTCCCTTCAGAAATGGGACACACACACACACAAACTTTAAAAGAGCTGTTAAGGGCAATTCTGCCCCTCAGAGGCCCTAATAAAATGAAATGCTGATTAGAAACAACTGCACAGGAGTAAAGCAATGGCAATGCCTTCCCTTCCTCTGTGCTTTGTTTTTCCCTGTGGAATGCAAAATAAAAGGAGAAAAGGGATCTCTGTGTGTTGATTATTTCTCTAAAATATGTTTCCTTTTATCAATTGTATATGCTTCTGCCCATCTCTTTGCCATATAAAGATACGGATAGAGACAGAAGTATAAAATAAGGGGGGATAGGGAGGAATATATAATTTCATTCATGGACAAGAAGAAAAAAGTGTGATAGAAGCATACATAGTTTATCTGAAAAACATCTTGATGATGAAATAATCCTTCAGGAAAGAAAACAAAGGTAGAAAATACCTAATTCTCCAAGAAGAAATATGATGTTCTTTTTTTTCCTTCAGGAGAATGCATCCTAGAGTCATCAATGGAGATAGATAAAGCAGGGCTTTAAACAGTGGACATGCTGACAGTACCTTACGAAAATATGAATTTTTAAGAAATCTCCCTCCAGAGTGAATAATAAAACTATCATCTGCAGGCTATCATTGACAAATCAATGAGGCTGTCTTCATCACACTAATGAAACTGAGAAATATATTATGGATTTGAATCCAATGAATTTGAACCCATTGTAGTGTCTGAGCTTAATTTTCATGTTTAGCATCTTCTGTTATTCAGGGAGAGAAGGTGTTTTGAGCTTTTCTCAACAACCCTTGCACATTGTGCCCCGAGTTTTCAGCTAAATTTCCTGAGATGACTTATGAAAACTTCCTTGTGTCAGCATGCACTGGCAGTCTATGCCCCAGTCCTAAGAAGTGTGTGTGTGTGTGTGTGTGTTCAACATTTTATCAATATTTTTTAGATTTTGTTTATAATAATCCCCTGCAACCAAGACACACAATTCACATTGCTTCCTTTCACCACTACAATCCAATGAGAAAATAAATCTCCCGAGGCACCTGTATTTAGTAGCTACATATATATGTGTGTGACATGATATATGATACATAATCAGAATTGCTGTCATGAAAAGCATCATGACTGGGGAAAAAGCCGAACCTTTGCACGACCAATGGCTTCCTTCAGGGCCACCTTCACAGTCCTGTTTCTGAGACTGTAGATGAAGGGGTTTAAGAATGGGTACAGGACAGTGTTGAGCAAAGCTACAATTCTGTTGTTCTCCAAGGAAACCCCTTCTGAGGGCCGTGCATAGAGAACAATGCAGCATCCATAGACAATGGCTAAGTTGGTGAGATGGGAAGAACATGTAGCAAAAGCTTTCTTCCTCCCAGATGCTGCTGGCATGTGCAGAATACAGTGGAAGATGCACATGTAGGACACTATGATTAGACATAAGGAACCCAGCACTACAAGCGATATGAAAATGGCGTCTACTTTCCAAAGCAGGCTGGCATCAGAGCAGGACAGTGTGAATAAGGGGGAGTTATCGCAAAAAAAATGGTGGATCTTGTTGGGGCCACAGAAAGTCAGCTTTGAGAGCAAGACCAGGCGGTAGCTGAAGAGTGTGAAGCCTAGGACCCACGCAGCAGCAACCAGGTGGGTGCGCAGCTGCCACTTCATGACAGCAGCATAGTGCAAAGGTTGCCAGGTGGCAACGTAGCGATCAAAGGACATGACAACAAGGAGAGCAAACTCTATAAAACCCAGGGCAAAATAGAAATAGGATTGGGCAAAGCAGCTGCTTAATGAGATTGGTCTCCTTCCAGAGCTCAGAATCGCCAACAATGTGATGGTTGTGGAGGATGTGAACCAGATTTCCAGGAATGCCAGCTTGCTGATGAAAAAGTACATGGGAGTTTGCAGGTGGTGATCCACACACATGAGGAAGATGATCATTGTGTTCCCTGTCACTGTTGTCAGCTATATGAGTAGAAGGAGCAGGGAGAGAAACAGCTGTAGTCTTTGATCAAGCCCTGAGAAACCCTCTAGGATGAACTCAGCAACTATAGTTTCATTTCCTGGTCCCATGTCTAATTTCAGTACATGCTGCTGAGACAGGAGCACGAAGAAGCAAGCGTGAGAATTTCACAGTCTCGACGGGAGGGTAGATCCTTCCTTCTTTGCTCCCTTGCTTGCTTCCTAGGTAGCACAGACAGAAATTTTCCTCTCAGCCATTCTTCGCACCCTGATTTCTCCGCTTCACATTTACAGTCCTCAGAGATTTTACTGTCTTCTTTCTACCTTCTCCAAATGCTCACAAAGGATTCTTTCTCACAAGCACAGTATTGTAAAGAGGTTGTGAACTAGTTCATGCCATGCCTGGGAAATTCCCTGTTCACTTCGACCTATTGCAAACATCCATCACATCTGTGCTTCAAAAGCCAGCCTAATCTCCCAGCAAAAGTACTTACTATTATCTGCAGATGCCAGTCCATCCATTTAGATAAGTATTTGGAAAGTTATTCCTTCTACTTTTCGGTGCTTGCCTTTTTTGACTTGGAACATCTGTGAGGCTGCTGGTTTCAAAACAAGCCAGTACTGAGCATCTCTTCTGTAATCCCCTGCTTTCTTCCACAGCTTCTTCCTCTCTCTTTCTCCAGAAAAGGGGGAGACATAGAGAACAAGTATAGCTTGCCTTCTTTAATACTCTAAATAGTGAAATTCAGGAGGGTTCCATTCAGTCATTGGAAATGTCTGTGTCAGACAGTCTCATCTGATATCATTGTGCACTGAAATAGAGTTCTTGCCAAAGCATTGCCAAATTCCATTGTTATTAAATGTCCTGACCTAAATGCCTTGCTTTCCCTTTAGGGGAGGGGGGGAATCTTCTCATCTTAAAGAACTTAAAGGCCGTCCTTTTGATTATTTGAAATAGGAAGGGTCTGGAACAAAGAAAATACTAAGCAAGGTGATGTTTCAGATGTCTAAAAGTCAGGCACTTCAGTTTGAGCAAGTTAGCTTCCTCCCATCTTGTCAGTGCAGAGAGGGAGAAGAGTGTCTGGAAGAGACTGGTAACACTTCTTTCACATGCCAGTTATAGTCTGGAAGGACCCAGCCTCTCTCTAGAGCTCTCTCTTTGCCTCCATTAACAAAATAGGGACCAAGGGAAAACAAGTGCAGACACCAGCTGCGCACAGACACCTCTAATGAAGCTGATGAAACTCACTACTTCTGTCTCAAACCTCTTAATTTACTAAGTAGCTAATTTCTTTTTCAAACCAAAGAACACGTCTAACAGCAGGAAGTCCAAGGAAAACATAGGCAATAAATACTGACATTTTTCCCTCCACCTTTGCATTTAGTTTTAGACATATAAAGGAAAGGAGCAGATGACTCCACAAATAGGACGCTTCAAAAATGCAGGGGCAGAGGGGAGAAGGAGATGATGGGTTTCAAGGAGTGAACCAGAGGTCTCCACAGACTGTGTTCTTAGTCTGCTGGATGTCAGCTAAAATCATGCTTCTCCTCAATGTACTTTCTTAGAGGAGCCTGCAAAGCTGCTGAGAGCTTACAGCAAAGCAGCTTCTCTGCTCACCATGGGGGTAACCCTCTGTTGAAGCCTTTCATCAGGCTTTGGTTGGTTCAAAGGATTTGCTGTATTCAGGCCCCACATAGCCAAAAATGGAGCTACCATATGCAATAGTGACGATGGCAGTGTGAGATATGCAGGTGAAGAAGGCTCTTTCCCAGAGGGTATTCTCCGGATAGTGCATCTAGTGCACACATAAGACACAGGGGTCAGTGTGAAGGAGCTCAGCAACATAGCAGAGAAGGGAACAAAGTTCGTGTTTGAAGGTAGCTGGTGCCCATGCAGGCTGCTCTCATCAAAGGGATGAGGCCACAGAAGAAAGAGTCTCTTTACTGGGGACACAGGGTACCTTGGTATATAAGATGGTGGGGCTGAGCAAGGATAGAGATGCCATCAGCCAATGGATAAAGATGAGTGTGGAGTCCAACCAGGGCTTCATAAAGATGGTACAGTGCGATGGGTTGCAAATGGCCCTGCAGCAATCAAAAGACATCACAACAAGTAGGTTGAAATCAGCTGTGGCCAGGAACATGGAAACAAAGGTCTGGAACTGGCAAGCAGCCATGGGATGGTCTTAATCTCCAAGATGAGGCCAACAAACCTTTTGGGGCAAAGGGAGCCAAATATCTAGGAAGGAGAAGCTGCTGGGGAAGAGATATGCTAGGGGTGGAACTGGTTGAGCCAAATGATGGCTATCATGACCATATGCCCCATGGCAGTGAGCAGATAAATCACCCACGGCAGTGTGAAGAAGAGGATTTGCATTTCATGAGTGACTGAAAAGGCCTTGAGGAAGAATTTTCCCGCTATGGTATGGTTGGGAGGATCCATTTCAGAATCCGGTCACTTGAAGGTGGGACAAGAGTAACTAATGTCATGTGTGGTGAAATTCGCCTTGCTGCCTTCATCAACTTTCCCTTCCCTTTTCCTAGTCCTACTTTTCTTTCTTGAGGTGGGAGACCAGAACTGCACAAGGGATTCTCATTTTCTCTTTGTTTATATCCAATGCCATGAAATAAAGGTTGATTCATCCCACCTGTCTTTAGACACAGGAAACAACTCTCCTGCCTCGCTTGCAGAGGTAGGCCAGAGTGCTAGCTAAGAGCCAGTACTTGTGGCAAAAGCTCTGGAAATCAAGTTCCAGGTATGAAATTCAGGTTTCTCTTACAGTTAGAATTGTGGTGTGGGTAGGCACCAGGCTATCAGGCCTGTGTCTGTATGCGCACTCAGAGCACTCAAGTCATTAATCCCTTGGGTGGCCCAGGAACTCCCCCATCTAGTAATCCACACAGGTGAGCTGATGGGCAGGTTTGAGACAGGCAGTTTTAGACTTGAAACTAGGAGACTGACAGAACTCCTACCACTTTCCAAATTAAGTGTTGGACTGACTGGTGCAGAACCTCTCCAAGTGGGTATTTCAGACAGTTCTAGAGATTTCTAGAGGCAGATCCTGCTGTGCCTGGACCGATTCCTGTGCTTAAATGTGGTGAGTACCATCACAGGTGGAGTATCTGGCTGTTTCAGAATCTTTGCAGCAGCTCCTGCTGCAAAACTGATTAAATTGTAATTATTTAAGACCCTTGAAAATTGACAGTACAAACTGCTCCTGCAAATGAAGAAGTGGCCATGTAGGACAGTCTTCTGTGCATTCTTAGGAGAGTTAGGAGATGCTTTGATACGCAGTTTAAGGTAATCAGTAGCAATGGATCATGCATATGCTGGAGAGGTCACACAGGACCACAAGCCAGCTGGACTATAAAAATTCCCCAGAAGAACATTTCGGGGAGTCTCATCTGATCCAGTGGAAGCCACTGTTGGAAGGACCCTGGCAAAGGAGACTGCCACCACCATCTGGACAGTAACCAACCATCCCGTTCAAGAGATTTGATGCCCCTTGTGAGTGTTACCTGTGACACGCCAATAGAGGGGTGTCTGTGATTCTTTTGAATTCGGGGGTTATTTGCACTGAACTAGAAGAGATCATCATTTGTCAAGTATGAGAATTTATTAGAGATAAGAGCTTATAACAAACCTGGTAGTTTGCCTGGATTCTCCTCATCACGCCATTGACATCCACAGGCCAGCTGATGGTCGGTCAGAGTCCACACCAACTTCTGTGGCTTACTCTCTTTTATAGCCAGCCAAAACAACGCCAGACCGCAGTTACACAAAAGCTGTATGGCCTCAGTCAATAACAGCATGCACATCAACAGGTAACCTAGTGCTCAGCCTACAGCACTGTTCAGTTAGTAACAATTTGCCCACTAACAGGTCTTTCTGTGGGGAATGGTTCCACAGCACCTAGATGTTTATGGGGTGAGTCTGTGGTGTCACTTCTCCTCTGTCTGGAATTGTCAGTCGTGGGGTCGTTAGACGGTTGCCCCCAGGCTGCAGCAACCCCACAGTGTGGTGGCTCCAGCCGTGATGCACCCGGGGTTCCTTAACTCCTGGGATCACCCCAGAGCAAACCCCTCTTCTGTGGGCTGCACCATCCAGAGTCCCACGCTTGCCTGTGTGGCGCCTGTCACTCCACCCCTTGACACCGCCAGACACAAGCATTTATTTCAGAAGTCAGCAAATTCCCCTTGGTGTGCAGTGGGCGGCTTTTTGGTAAGCACAGTGCTGGGGAAATGTGCACTGCTATTAATAGACACCAAAAGCAAAGCATGTCCATTTGTAGTAACACGTAAACAACTGTTAAAAATAACAGTCTTAATCCTAATAGCAACATGATTGGTCTGGCCTATTGACCCAAATTCGGTGAATCCGAGTGTTGTTGCAGTTCAATATGTTAACACAGAAATCTTATTTCCTTTAATTGCAGGCATTTCTTTCCTGCACCGAAAGATCAGTTTGTTCCCCAAGCTGGAATAGTTCCCTTTAGAGGAGCTTCAAATAGAGTTGGTCACCTTTTTTTTATTATTCTTTTCCGTATTTCCCTGTCTTCTCTATAGGAAACAGACAACTTTAACTTCAGATCAACAGCTGTTACATTTATGCTTAATTTTACCATCTTTTTCTCTTTCTTTCCTTTCCTTTCATCAAGGGAAGGTGTTAGCCCCTTCCTTAGGATCATCAATTTTTACAAACACTAGAATACAGCTGTTGAGTTTCGTTATCAGCCTGGTATGTGTATCCCCTCATTCTTAGGTCTGCCATCTTCCTTTGATGTTACTTCTCTCCTGGCTCCTAGATTCATTCTATTATTTAGATACTTTTAAAAAACACATTACTTAGCCTAACAATTCTACCACTCTTTCTGGCTGCTTCTTTTCAAGTTGTTGCTCTTCAGAGGGTCACTCTGTAGAACCCAAACAAAAAGAAAAGCCTACCAAGGCCATTAGGTTGTTATAGTTTGGTTTTAACTGTAACTGCTGAAGCTACTTCTTTTAAGGTTACTCGGTTACATCCATCTATTATTCACATTTGAACAGTTTTTCTTTTCTTTCATTGATTTTTCTTTATGCTCAGACACTTTTACTACAGCTTGGGGCATTTTCCAGCCCCTGCTGGTTTCTGCTGTACTTAAAGATGCCGGCTTTCCGCATTCGAGGTCTTTTCTTGTTTCCTAACTCTGCCCCTGGGGCTCTTATCTGCAGAGCCCGATCTCCACCCTGAGTCCTCCTGTGCCTCAGTGCCAGGCAGAGCAGTTATACTGGCCAGGGGGGGCAGAGCGTTTCTCACGGTCTTGTGAGAAACAAGCTGCCCAAGCCCGGTCCTGCTTTCCACCCAAAGCCTCCCCTGCTTCGCTCCCTCTCCTCTTCCACCTCTCTCTTTCACGTCTGTTTTCCTTCCACATGGTGGACTCCGATTGGCTGACAGAGCCTTCAGTGAAATCCAGACCCGCCCCCCTCCTCCTGCCAGCCAATAGGCAGGTCGCAAATCAGCAGCTGCCTATGGGAATGAGCTAGGGGAGGAGTCACAATGTTGCAGTGTCCAGATGGAGTGTTGTAAAGGTGAGGTTACAAACTGTCCATTTAATCGGGGAATGGGGGAACAGAAGAGAGAGCCAGACAGCTCCTGGGGGTCCCGGGCGATGCTGGGGGCCGTGCTGCTCTTGGGGATCCCAGACCAGGCTGTGTTTCTGTACAAAAGTCTGGAAAAGCCTTGATGCAAGCCCCTAGAGAAGAGGGATTTTCCTGGGCGCTTAGAGAAACCCATGCAGGACCCAGGGATGTTGAGGGAAACCCATCTCACCCACCCCCAGACCCACTGCTCTCACTGGAGACCTTCCTGCATTGTCGGGCTGGGAGCAGGAGGGGGTCTGTGGGCACGGCCACATCCCAGACTAGCCTCCTTCAGGCCTTCAGCTTCACAACGTGTCACAGCTTCAAATGAGCTCTCTAAAGCAGCACTTCCCATGCCCCTGGTGTGGAGAGAAGACTTTGGGTAGTCAAGCAGGAGACAAGGGAGAGAAAGAGCAGAGAAATCAGAGTGCAGAGCTGGGGCTCCCAGCATCACAGAGGGGGTGCCACAGGCTCAAGAAGCAACTCAAAGAAGTAAAGGAGTCCTTCCTTTTGCAGTGACTTGGAAAGCCACATCTCTCACAGTATTCAAGGGGGATGGAGTCTCCCTTCTGCAAGATTTGCCCCAAAACTGTGCAGAGATTAGGAAGAGCAGGAAGGCTGGTTGTAGGGATGTTCTCAAACTTCAGCAGCTGCAGAGCTGGGAGCTGGTCATCTCACAAACTTGGGAGTGAGTCAAAATGCACGTCCTGAGGCATTTCACTGCCTCCTAGACTCTGCACCGGAGCCTGGACAGCAGCACTGCAGTGTGTGGGCGTGTCCTCAGAAGCCCAGAGTCATAAAATGTGGGAGATCCAGGATGTCAGGGCTGTACAGACCTGGGAGAGCAAGGGTGCCTTTGGGGAGGAGGCGGGCAGGGGGCTGAGGAGCGTACCCAGGGGAGAATTCTCGCACAGCCCCAAGGTGACACTGAAAAGCACAAGGACCAAATGAGGCCCAGGGATGAGAAATGGCTTTCCTCAGGCTCAGCCAGAAGGAAAGATGGGCAAACTTCATGGGAAATGGGAAAACTTCCCCACATTTGCTACCTGGCCTCGCCCATGGCTTTGGAGCCTGGCAGGCTCCAGGGTCCTGGATAAGGGCCTCTGGATGATGTGCGTTAAGGCTATGCTTGCTCTTCTCTGGCATAGCATCTCTAGCTCAAGCACTGCCGATTGAGAAACCTTGTCGAGCACTTCTAAAAGCAAAGAGCCTGCCCTGGTGCCTAAAGGAGGAAAGCTACGTCTTGTCCTACATCCTGCTTCCACAAAAAGAGTGGCCCACAGCAGAAACCAGTTTTGAGGCTCACCAAAGCATTTCTCAGCCTGTGGCCATGCTTTGTGCTGGTTCATCCCACATGCCTTGGATCCTGTAAAAACGCCAACCCCCAAACCCCAGATTCCTGCACAGGTCTGCCCAGTGCAGTGACCTGTCAGTGCAGGGGCGCAGAAGTGACTTCTCCAGTGCCCCATTTGAGATATTTCACAGTCTTTGACACTGTCTGGAGACATTCCTGAAGGATTTATCAGAAAATTATGGAAAATAACTGCAGTGAAGGGAAGTGATGGCTTTCCAGGATGTGAGGGGAAATCTCTCTGCTCTCTCCCTGGCTGTGCCATCTCCATGGCAGTGACCTACAGAGCCCCCAGATGACATGAGCTGAGGTCACAATGGGACGTGCCACATCACAGGGAGGTCTCCCCGGTGTCGTGGGCGGGGACCCTCACTTCCCTGTGAGGCCCAGGCACTCCTGGGCACTGCTCACACCCTCCCCATGGCTGCCCTTCATAGTGGCTCCACAGCAAGGAGAGGGGACAGGAGGCAGTGGGACCACGTTGGGGGCCCTCACCAACAGACGGAGGAGCAGGGGCATGTTGGAAAGGAGTTTTGGGTAATGAGATGGGAAGAGCGTCCTGTTTCTCTGGCTGGAGAGGTGAAACGAGAGCAAGAGGGCAAGCGAGATGGAGGACTGCTGGATGGACACCATCAGCCAGGACCACAGCTCCTTGTCCCCTGCGCTCCTGCGGCTCTCCACCGAGGGTAAGGGCTTTGGGAGATCCTTCCCGAGGTGTTGCACAGAGACTGTTAACTGCCAAAACTGCTGTGGATCCCGGGCTGTGGGGGTGCCCGGACAGGGCTGGGGGCTGCTGCGAGAGCCCTGCCTGAGGGTCCCCTCTGGCTCGGGGGACAATGTGGCAGCCAGGACTCCTGGGTCCTGGGGATGGGGCTGTCCTGAGCCCCAAGGCTTCTGTGCGGCCAGCTCCATCGCCTCTTAGGGTGGGGGGGGCATGGGAATCCATGACAGGTTTTCCTGGGAGTGGGTCCTCTTTGGGGTCTGGCTCTGAGTGCAAAGGGGTCCTGCATCCCAGAGGCTGAGGTGGCCTGCAGCTCCATGGGGCTCTCAAGACCCTGCTGGAAATGTCCGTATATGATAATAAAACCTTCACCTTTTAATAACCCCAAGTCCTCTGGGTGTTTGGGAAAAATCTCTCTTCCTTCCCCCGGATCCTTTTATGCTTCCAGCTTGGCACAGCATGTTTTGCATTCACAGATGCCACCTTCAGATGGCCACAGACCCTGTCCTCCTGCAAATTGGGCTCAAACCTCTGCACCCAAAAGAAAATACATTGGAGAGAGCAGATTGGAAACAGGCAGAGGTGCAATCCCCATTCAACAGGTCCTGGCTGACCCCAAGGTTTTTTCTCTGAGCTGGGGTGGGCAGTGCTGGGGTGAGCCCAACACAGCCATCTCCACCAGCCCCCTCACGACCCCACACCACCGCTTCCTAGCCGAGCCCTAGGGCTGCCGTGGGCAGGCGGCCAGGGCAGGAGGGGCGAGAGGACACTGCCCTGCCCTGCCCTGCCCTGGGGGCAGCAGGATGCTGCCTGTGGGCTTCGGCACCACGGCCAGCCCCAGGGCCCCCACGCTGGCGCCAGGGCTGCCACCAGCACAGGCCCCAGCGCTGCCCCCCCACACCCCGCACGGCCCCCAGGGCGCAGGGCAGCCAGCAGCCCCGCGGGGCCCCCGCCGCACAGCCCAGCCCCGCCGGGGCAGCGGCCGCGCCCCGGGGCCCCGCACTGCCCACCCACACAGCACCGCGCTGCCCCCAGGCCCCGCCGCGCCCCGTGCTGCCGCCCACAACATGGCGCCCGACCGCGGGGGAGGGGGCGGAGCTGGCCGCCAGGGCAGGAGGGCCCAGCGTTGCCATGGCATCGCCCCAGTGCAGCCCTCCTATTGGCTGTCCGGAGGAGGAGGGCGGGCATCGATTTCACTGATGGCTCTGTCAGCCAATTGCAGTCCAACATGTGGGGAAAAAACAGACGTCAAAGAAAGAGGCGGAAGAGGAGCGGGAGCAAAGCAGGCGAGAAGCGAGCGGGCGAGAGCGTTTGGTGGGGGCTGCGGGCGCGTTCAAATGGCGGCGGGTGCCCTCCCGCCGGGGCGGGGCAGCGGTGCTGGCGACGAGGCTGCTTTGCTGCAGGAGCTGCAGCAGGGGCTGGTGGGGCTGTGAGCAGGGGCCAGAGCGACGTGGGCCAGAGCAGGGAGCTGCCCTGCAGGCAGACGTGGCGGCCTGCCGCGAGCAGCTGGGCCGGGGCGGCTCAGTGGGGTTTGGGGGCAGGAAGCTTTGGCCCTGTGGTGGCTCTGGGATCCCTGTTAAAGCGTTTCCCTGAGCTGCTGCTGCCAGCGCAGCCCCAGGTGCTGCTTTGAGGTGCGTTTGGGAGGTGCTGGGCAAAGTGTGAGCAGGCTGCTGGTGTCGTCGCGAGGTGCCCTTCCCAATGGTGTCTTTTGTTGTGAAAACTGCATTTCCGAGTGGCTCTGAGAGAGGCTGTGCCCGCATGTGATGCCATGCCTTAGCCGTTGTTTTTGCTCCCTGCCTCTTGCTTTGCGCCGCGACCTGTGAGCCTGGCAGCAGGGTGAAGGGTGTTTGCAGAAGAGCTCTGTAAGTGTGAGCTGTTTTGCTTGTGTCATGCTGTCATGCTATGAAGGTTCGATAGCAACGACTAAGACAGTAATACAATAATAATAAAAAAGATGTTTATTTCCTCACACAAGTTCTTGGATTAGTAACATCCATTAAAATAATGCGATTACTAATTTAGAAAGGTTAACACAAAACCATCAGTTACTAATTTAGAAAGGATAACCTGAAACCGTCGATTACTGCGCTCTTCATTGGAAGGACTGCTTATCCCTACTTGAAAGCTTTCTTGTTCACTCTCCTAGTGAGAGGGCTCTCAACCTCGAGGAGTTCCCTTAACCCAGCGTCCCAGGAAAAGGGGAGGAGGGGGAATACTCACGGTCCAGGCGGAGAGGATGGTCAGGTCACGTTCCCGTCCCTGCTCAAACTCTCCTAGCTCCCAAGTCTCTTTTTATACGGCTGGGGCTCTGGGCAAACAACGCTTTTGCTGACCTCTGCGAGTTTCACAATCCCAGGACTGTTTGTTTGTCTGCTTGGGAGGACCCTGCTAGCGAGGCAAGACCACAGGACCTCCGTATTGTTTCTTCCCTCCCCGGGGGTCCGTGCAGATTCCAGGTGTCAGACTTCTTCAGTCTTGTTAATGCTTCCATTCCACAGCCTTGCGCATATCAGTCCTTGCGCATATCGGTTGGTAGACGACTTTAGTCCTGTTAAGTCCTCTGTTCAACAGCTTTGTGCACCTCAGCTCTTGTGCTATCAGTTCTTCTGCATATCAATTGACAAACTTCAGTCCTGTTAACTCTTCACTCGCCCGTCAGCTTGTCAGGGGCCTTGAAAGTTGATGAACGGCCAGTGCTTGCACTTGCCGTTGTTCTTTCCATGCTCCTAGGTCAGGGGGAAGAGTTGCTGAATTGTGTCTCTGCTGGTTTCACCAACTGAGATGCCCTGGCCTGAGTCCTTCCACGTGTCTCCAGTTGTCAGGGCCTAAAATAGGAGAATGCTTGTTGTCCTGGATGTGTGGAGGATTTTCTGGTTTTGTTCAGCACTGGGGAAGGAACCAGAGTTCTGAGTTGCGGGAAGGCTTCTCCCTGTGCCTGGGACATGAGGCCCTGCTGTCTTCAGTTTCATGATCACTGCTCCCATGCAATCCTCCCGTTAGAAAATGTTGCCAAGAATTACTTGCAGGCTGTTCTGCAATTCTTAAATTTCATAGGCTAGGTGTTGATAATGCATAGCAGAAGCTAATCTTTTGGTGTAGTAACTGGTAGGCAATGGGTGTTTCAGAGTATTGTGAGTATTATGAGGCCTTGATGTGACTCTGTGATGTGATGATGTGAATCAGGGAGGCTGTTCAGTAGGTGGCTCAGCCCTGGAGGATGGGAGGGGGAGCTGCAGGTGGCAAGAGCCCCATGGTCAGGATGTGGGTAGTGAGGTCCCCACTGTCTATGAGAGCTATGCCAGAAAATCACCAGTGTGAAATCAATTCTTTGTAAGTAGCTGATAGGCCAGCAGGAGGCACATGACTCGGCTATTGATGAGGGGGTCATTTCTGCCTGAGTAGCTGATAGGCCATCTGGAGGAAGAAGGCTTGTCTGTTGCTTGTGCGGTCACTTGTGAGTGATGAACTGATTGGTTCTCAGGAGCTATGTGAGTGGAAAGGTGTTTCTGAGGTCGTTTCTACCTGAGCAGTTGGTAGGGCAGCAGCAGGTCCATGTCTGGGATCTGTATTTTTGAGATCATTTCAGGCTGAGGAGCTGATAAGGCAGGATTTGTCTCATGGCTGGGGAACTTATAGTGAGGTAATTTCTGTCTTGGAGTCTTCTAGGCCAGTGACAGAGACATGGCCTTGAAGGTGGCTGTGAGGTCATGTCTTTCTGAGTCCCTGCTAGGCCAGCAGCAGGCAGTTAGGCATGGGCATTGCTTGTGAGGTGTCTTTTGTCAGAGTACCTGCTAGGCCGGCAGTAGTTGATGTCTGGGGAAGTTATTTGGAGGAAACTTCTTTCCCTGATAAGCCAGCAGCAGGCATGTGGTGGGGATATGCACTTGTGAGGTCACCTCTATGTGAGCAGCTGAGAGGTGAGGAGAAGACACATGGCTTGGATGCTGGTGGTGAGGTTGCTTCTGTGTTTGTTGTGTGTGCTCAGAGGAGGGATTGACCCCTGCAGAGCTCTACAGCAATACAGAAATGCAGCTAATCAATCAAGTAGATGTTTCACGTCATCTGGCACAAATTTTATCCCACTCCGTCATCATGAGTTAGTACTGCTACATTTCAAATGTGGATGATATTCTGTGGTGAACATGGACATGGAGTTTGCCTTTCCACTTGTTGCTAAGTAGAAGCTTGCAGCGTCCTCGCAGTCAGCTAGGGAGTCCAGCTAGACTTTTGAGGCTGCTAAATGAATCTAGTGCCGGTGTAAATGAATGTAGTGCTGGTGTGAGCAGTGGTGTTAGTAATCTCTTCTTGCCAGGGTGCGTGCGCTTTAGAAATTGCCCCAGTCGAAAGAGCAGGGAGCTTGTGAGATTTTCCTGCAAGGTCTGAATGCTGTCTCCCAAACACAACCTGGGATACAGACATGGTGTCAGCTGTGCCAAAAAGAGGGCTGGAACATCTCGCTGGATCTGCTGGCTGTGCTCTCACCAATAGAGCTCAGCACAGAGGGGAGACATTTGCCCCTGCCTGTTGCGACTCTGTAAGGCCAGCAGAACTGCCAGTAACACTCCGATCCTTTCTTTCTTTCTAGGTTGCTCCACTCATGGAGGTTCCCAGTGCAGTGCTAGAGCCGCTGAGGATGGAGGCAGGATGCCAGGCTGTGTCCCTGTACCTGTCAACATCTTGGCCAGCGTCGTGAGCCCTCTGTGAAAGCAGCTGCAAGTGACTGAGAAGAGGCTACGTATGGATGCGAAGGCTTCCATAAATGCGCCTGTCTTCCCTGGGTGACTTGGGTTGTGGGTTCAGCTCCTGGTACCTCTGCTGTGCTGCAAATTCCGCCTCCCACAAGTGCTGTTATTGCCAGCCCGCTCAACAAATGCTACGGTGCCCCCTCCTTTTCCTAGGAGGTTGTGGTGCCATATAGGACGAGTCCAAGACCCTTATAATAGATGCCAGCATGTCTGGAGTGCCTTTGTGTGAGTGCCCCAAAGCGTCCATAGCTTGATCTGTGGAAGTCTCAGAGCTCTTGGGCTGCTGGCTCTGCGAGGGGTGAAGATGTGCCCAGGGCCAGGTTGCCCGTGGCACGCAGCCCTCAGTGCTCTGTGAAGCCAGCTGTGGAGCGCGGACTGGTGCTGCAGAGGCTGCGCAGCCAGGAGAGCTGTCATTTCAGCAGCCGTCCAGTGTGGGTCTGTCTCACTGCTTGGGCCTCATTTCAAAGGCTCTGCACCCTTTTTCCCTTCCCCGGGGCTCCTTGTCCTAGTAACTAAAGGAAAGGAAGGGAGGTTCCTTTGGGCTCAGGAGGCCTTCCGGACTCTCAAGTGTTTCTGTGTTGTATCTGTAACTTTTGTATTACTACAGAAAATCCCCATTCCCCCATCCCTAGCTGGAGATTCCTGAGGGGATGGGGGTGGAAAGCAGCAGCCTGCTGTGCCCAAAGAAAGCAGGATCCTTCCCTCTGAAAAGGGCAGCATCACCCAAGGAGGCAGCTCCGTGCCTGATCTTGTGCTGCTCATTTGCACATGCCTTGTGAGCCTAGAGTGCCTTGGCCACCTTGTGGTGTTACCGCAAGAGCTTGCCTGAGTGTCTGGATTGAGAAGCCAAGGGAAGGCAGCGAGCAGAGCAGTGGCTGTGGAGTGTGCAAGTGGCGAGTGTCCTGCATGCATCTGTTCTTGCTGGCACTTGGTTGTATGTAGCAGAAGAGGCAGCTGTGTGGGGCAGAGGCAGTGTGTTTGTAGAGTAGGTGTCAGAGCAGAGGTCTGGCATCAGGCTGATGCCTGGTGCAGTGCTGAGCTGATCTGAGAGTGTCAGAAGCCCTTTCCCATGGAGCTGCTCCCTCAGCTGATCTCTGTCCCTAGAAATGCACTGGAAATGGAAGTGGCATCCTGCTGCCATTGTGTAGGTGCTGCAGTGCAAAGGCTCCCAGCTCGGACTTGATGGTACTAACAGAAAAGCAAGACCAATCGTTCCCTTTTGTGATTTGTGCGCAGGGTGCCAGAGTGGAGCTGTGCCATGATCTGGAGAGAGTCTTGCCAGGAGATGAAAGCCGTTTGCAGAAGACTGTTCTGTGTGGAGTGATCACAGCGTAATGAAGGGACGTGAGAGTGGCCCAGGTGAGCTTCTCCTCTGTGAAGGTTTGCACTTTTCAGCTCTCTTGTGACTCAGTCCCAGATAGAGCAGCAGCGGGCAGGTGGATGCCGTTTGTGCTTGTGAGGTGAATTGTGTGTCTGAATCTGGTAGGCCAACAGCATGCATGTAGCTTTGGTGACGATGGTGAGGTCTCTTGTGTCTCCATGCCTCATAAATGAGGAGCAGGTCCGTTGCTGCTGTTGGTGCTTTTGTGGTCAGTTGTGCATCAGTATGTGACTGGCGATCAGCATGGACATTGCTGCTGTTTGTGCTTGTTTAGGTCAATTGTGCCTCAGTCGCAAAGAGGCCAGGAGCAGCTGTATGGCTTCATGGCTGCCTGTGAGGTCACTTCAGCCTGAGCACCTGACAGTCCAGCTCGATGCAAATTGCTGCTGTTTGTGTTTGTGGAGTCATTCGGCCTCAGTATCTGCTCGGCCACCAGCAGCCACATTGCTCCTTTTTTGAATTTGTGAGGTGACTTTTGCTTCACCACCTGATAAGACAGCATCAATCACATTGCTGCTTTTGTGCTTGTGATGTCACTTGTGGCTCAGTGCCTGCTAGGCCAGTGCTGGTGATGTGGGTGCAGTTTGTGGTTGTGATGTCACTTGTGGCTCAGTGCCTGCTAGGCCAGCGCTGGTCCTGTGGGTGCCGTTTGTGGTTGTGAGGTCACTTGTGGCTCAGAGCCCGACAGTCCAGTGCTGGTGATGTGGGTGGAGGTTTTGTTTGTGATGTCACTTGTGGCTCAGTGCCTGATAGGCCAGTGCTAGTCACGTGGCTGCAGTTTGTGGTTGTGATGTCACTTGTGGCTCAGTGCCTGATAGGCCAGTGCTGGTCCTGTGGGTGCCATTTGTGGTTGTGATGTCACTTGTGGCTGAGTGCCTGATAGGCCAGTGCTGGTCACATGGCTGCAGTTTGTGTTTGTGATGTCACTTGTGGCTCAGTGCCTGATAGGCCAGTGCTAGTCACGTGGCTGCAGTTTGTGGTTGTGATGTCACTTGTGGCTCAGTGCCTGATAGGCCAGTGCTGGTCCTGTGGGTGCCATTTGTGGTTGTGAAGTCACTTGTGGCTGAGTGCCTGCTAGGCCAGTGCTGGTCCTGTGGGTGCCGTTGGTGGTTGTGAGGTGACTTGTGGCTCAGTACCTGATAGGCCAGTACTGCTGATGTGGGTGGAGTTTGTGTTTGTGATGTCGCTTGTGGCTCAGTGCCTGATAGGCTAGTGCTGGTGATGTGGCTGCAGTTTGTGGTTGTGATGTCACTTGTGGCTGAGTGCCTGATAGGCCAGTGCTGGTGATGTGTGTGCAGTTTGTGTTTGTGATGTCACTTGTGGCCCAGTGCCTGAGAGGCCACTGCTTTTCCTGTGGCTGGAGTTTGTGTTTGTGAGGTCACTTGTGGCTGAGTGCCTGATAGGCCAGTGCTGGTGATGTGGCTGCAGTTTGTGGTTGCTAGGTCAGTTGTGGCTGAGTGCCTGATAGACCAGTGCTGGTTATGTGGATAGAGTTTGTGTTTGTGATGTCACTTTTGGCTCAGTGCCTGATAGGCCAGTGCTGGTGATGTGGGTGCAGTTTGTGTTTGTGAGGTCAGTTGTGGCTCAGTGCCTGATAGGCCAGTGCTGGTGATATGGGTTCAGTTTGTGTTTGTGATGTCACTTGTGGCTCAGTGCCTGATAGGCCAGTGCTGGTGATGTGGGTGCAGTTTGTGTTTGTGATGTCACTTGTGGCTCAGTGCCTGATAGGCCAGTGCTGTTTTCCGTGTGTGCAGTTTGTGTTTGTGATGTCACTTGTGGCTGAGTGCCTGATAGGCCAGTGCTGGTCACGTGGTGTGGCAGATGAATGGCCCGTACTCAGGAGGGTTTGCGTCCTGAGACCTTTATTGTTTGTTTCTGAGCATATTTAAAAAGTTAGCTGCTTCAGTGGTTTCACAGACACACTTTGCTAAGCCAATCACCATGCAGATTATGTCACAGGTAGCCAATCATTACACTGATCACGCACGCAGCGGTCATGCCTTGTACCTTGCTACTTGTTTAGAAAAGCTGTCTTGTCCTTAACCTTGGTTCCCACTGGCTTCTGCTAGTTTATCTGTACTTTCTCAGGATGTATCATTCCCAGCTGCACCAGTGTCCTTGGGTACGTTTGTCTGAGGCTCCTGTTGCTTGCTACTTGCAACTTTCCACCAGTTTAACCCTGTCATGACCCTCTGGATCTCCCCCTTCTTTTACTAATTGAAGGGCTAAGGCTGTATGGATCTGCAGGGTCATGACTTGCTTCATACTCCGGTCAATCAATTCTTTGCACGCAGCTCAACAAGCATGGTACACAGATTAGTATTGCAACAAACATAAAAATTACAATAGTCCTAGAATCAGTATGCGTTTTAACCAAGGCCCTATAGCAAGCATATTCAACCAATCAAACAGTCCCCACAAGTTTTCACCATCATCTTCTTGCAGTTGTTTTGTTAATTCCTTCAATTTTGTAATGCTTGTATGTACTGACTCAGAATGATCACTCAGGTTCATACAACACATTCCCTCAAAGTCCTGACATCCATGGCCTTGGGCCAATAGCAAAAAGTCAATTGCAGCCCGATTTTGTAAGGTGGCATATCTAATTGAATCTATGTCTGTTAATAAGGCGCTTAAAGCAGTACTAGTAGCATTTGCTTCTTTTGCAAGCCAGCATCCTAATCTGTTAAGTTGTGATAAAGCATGAGCAGTCCCTATTCCTGCAAAAATACTACTCAAGATACGTTCTGCTGGATTCCAAAATTCTACGTTACTATCGCAACCTGACGTAAAGCCGTGGGTGGACCGCTTTGTTCGAGTGTGGACGGTTCCATTAACTAAGAATTTTTTGGGATGAAACATCGTCAAAAGTCCAAAGATACATGGTCCCCCCACAGCTTTACCTGGTACGCCTTTCCAGGCTCTCTGACCACAAATTAAGAATATCTTAGCAGCCAACCCTATGGGTTGTGGTCCAGGTGTTATTTGACCTGAGGTGGTGTGATTACACCATACAGATGTATTGGCATAAATGCCTGAGGGAGATACATCAACGTCACCCTCTTTGGTAGGTGCCCTTGCAGTATAATTTAGATAAAAGCAGACTGCAGCCTGTGTAATTCCCAGTAAGTCAAGTTCTTGCGGCTGCAGTGGCAAGGCAGGAAAATTGTGTACATTGTGCATATTGTTATACCACGTGGAAATATTCCGTTCCTGTGTCTCCATTCTGCATCGCACCACCATTTGGGCTGAAGTGTACCTGGCGCACTACAATTTGCTAACACAGTATCATTGTAAAGAGACCCCATGCGCTGTATATCAAGAGGAAGTCCGACCAGGCAAGTGTGGAAAGGGTCTGATGGCATCGCCATTGATAAGCACAGGGTATCTGTATTGGTTTCAATCGCAAGAGTCACCCAGATGTTGCCACGTTTCCAGGTGCCTGGTCCAACGGGCATGCTTGTTGCTCCGAGGATGAGGCAACATAAGGTCATACACATCGCAACAGCACCCGTCGTAACCGAGTTCCTGTAGAAACAGAAGCATTTCCCCTCCCCCAAGTTATCAGTTCCATTGGTCCCACCCATTGGTCGGAAAACAAGTCTTTGACCAAAACTGGGGGCTTTTGTATTGATCTTATGTCTGTGGCTTGCTGACGTTCGAAATTATTATGACCTGTTTCATCACAATTCAAAAAATTAAGGACATATAACGCTTTGTGTAGTCATTCTTGTGGGGTGAGCAGTGTCTCCCCCTTTTTTTTTGTTTTTGTAGCATGTCTTTCAGGCTGCGGTGTGACTGCTCAACAGTGGCTTGGCCGGTTGGGGAGTGGGGTATGCCTGTTACATGAGAGATGCCCCATGTATTGAGGAATTGACGTACACAGCCTGAGCAATAGGCTGGGCTGTTGTCCGTTTTGATGGTTGTTGGCACCCCCAAGACCGCAAAGCAGGCAAGCCAATGACGAGTCACATCCCTAGCCTTTTCACCAGTGTGGGCGGTGGCCCACAAAAATTGAGAATGGGTGTCGACTGTGACATGTACATATTTAAGATGACCAAATTCTAAAGTAGGCGTAACGTCTGTTTGCCACAGTACATTAGCCTTTAAACCTCTGGGGTTCACCCCTTCCTTCAAAGGCATTGGGGCGAACTACTGACAGTCTGAACAAGACAAAATAATGTCTCTGGCCTGCTGGATGGGTAGTTGAAACTGCCTCTTCAGCGAGCGGGTGTTTTGATGAAAGAAGGAGTGAGACAGCCTGGCTTGTTCTAGAAGGTTGGGTACCACCGCTGGCATGGCCGCAACATCGGTGCGTCGATTTCCTTCCGCGATGGGTCCAGCCAGGTCCGTGTGCGAGCGTACATGTAAAACATAAAAGTCATGCTTTCTGTGATTAATAAGAGTCCAAAGAGCATAAAGTTCTGCAAAGAGCAATGGATTGGAGACCTCACAGAGAAAGGAGGCCTCTAACCTTTGCACAAGGCCAGCAGCATAACAGGAATCAGTAACAACATTTACAGGTTCATTGGCACAAAGTTCAAAAGCCACACGGACGGCCACCATCTCCAGTACCTGTACCGACCCTCGTTCCTGTGTACGTACTGTTGTTTTCCATTGTTGCGTGACAGGGTCCTGCCACATGATAGCAGCCCTTTTAGATCTGCCCGAAGCATCGGTGAAGACAGTTAAACCAGGAACCGGGACAGGGCGACAGCGGCGCCGAGTGACTAGGGGTAGGCTGCCGGCCTCTGCCCATAACTTACGTTGAGGATAATGAATGGAAAGTTGCCCTGTGAAATCAGCAAGGGCTACTTGAAAACCCCAATCTTCTGAAATTAACCAGTTCAAGTTGTCTATAGTGGCTGGGATATAAATAACTTCAGGGTCACAGCCATTCACGGTTTGCAGTCTCTCCCATCCCTTAATGATAAGTTTAGAATACATTTCTGTAAGAGTCCATAAGGTTTTCGGTGGAGTATGTTACAGAAAAATCCATTCCAAAATGTGCAAGGGATCTGTGCTTTTTGTATCCCATCAAAATAATACTGCAAAAGGCTGGAAGCTGTTGGCAATCAGAGCTAAATAAAAAGGCAATGAGAAATCACGTCGCCAACTCTGGCGTTCCTCCAGAGGGTGGGCACATAACTGGAGTGCCTTTCTCGCTTCAGGTGTCAAAGTTTGAGTGGAGGTTAGGGAGGTGTCCCCTTTGAGCATTTCAAAAAGGGGGTGTAGCAGTTCCGTGGAAAGTCCTAGCACTGGTTGGAGCCAATTAATGTCTCCTAATATTTTTTGTAGGTCATTAAGCATGACAATATCACTTAATTGCAGTTGGACCGGCTGCAATTACAACAAGAAGTGAAGGAAGAGAATTAGAGCCATTATCTCTGAGGGTCATAGTCAAAAGGTTGTAGCATTACTTTGAATTTGAGGTCGGTGGGCAGATCGAGCACCAGGATCTGCTCGTGCTTAGCCCGAGCCCCGGCGGCCGGCATCTCGCTCGCTCGCTACCGTGGGGGGGGCGGGGGAGGAGCGGGAGGGGGAGGCGGGGAGGCCGGGCAGCAGCTCGGTGCTGGTGCTGGCGCTGCGGGGCAGCTGCCGCGTCGCGCCCCCCCCCCCCCCCCCCGCCCAAGCGCAGTGCTGCCCCACAACGGAAACATTCTTTTTTCTTTTTTGTTCCCCCTTGCTCATACATCTGAGCAGCCAGTGCAGCGGCAAGGGATTCGGTGCTGTGGTGTATAGAGCCTACGTTTTGACAAGCTCGCACCATCTCTGCAATAGTGCAAGTTGCTCGGTTCTTAATCGCCTGCAAGGCTCTCGCACAGTCAGCATTCGCATTCTCAAAAGCAAGCTGCCTCAGCAACAGTGCCCGAGCCTCCTCGTTCTCAATCTGTCGCTCAGTTGCCTCATATAACCGATCAACAAACGCAGGGTATGGTTCTGCAGGTCCCTGCAATACTTTCGCAAATGACAAACTTGAATCGGCGTTTGTACCTGTCAGTCCACGCAAGGCTTGTAAAACGAACTTTGCAATCCTCTCATATGTTTCTCTATTATATTCCGTCTGGGTTGCCGGATCCGCATGCAGCCCCTCTCCAGCCAACTGGTTATAGCCTACTCCTCGTCCGTTATTCAAGTTATCAACCGCCTGTATAGTACATTTGTCTCAAAAGTCCGAAAGCCACACAGCATACTGAGTGTTAGTCAAAACCATTTTCATTAACACTTTCCAGTCATAGGGAGTCATCACATACGTAGTAGAAAGTGCTTCTAGGAATGTGATAGTATGAGCAGATTGAACTCCGCTTTCTTTTACCAATTTCCGCAGTTCCTTGACTATCTCATAATTAAAACTCTGATAAGCCGGATGTTCCCCTGGCTTATAGATGACAGGGAATGCAGTAATAGCTTGGAAGTCCCCTGCTAGTAAGGCTTCCTGACGGCACTTGACCCATTTATCTTTCCCTTTTCCTGCCCGTAGCCCCCGCTCACCAGCGAGGGGGTCCACAAATCCTGCATCAAAGGAATCACCACCTTCATCAGGACTGTCAGTTTCGGAGGGTGGGGTCAGTTTGCAAATACCCCTCTCGCCTTCCCCGTTCCCCGATTCAGGGATCAATTGGGCAGGATCCAGGTCGTGGGGGGATGCCACGACTACCAGGGGTGGCTCCTCAAGGGAAGGTGCCAAGGGTAAAGACGTATCAGAGGCGGGGGGGGGGGGCCAGGAGGCAAACTTTTTTGTGTGGCTTTAAGAGTACTCATAATCGTCCCCCATGTAGCCAGATGCTTCCAAACTGCAACATCTCCAGTCCCTACTTCTTCATGTAATCTTTGACCTACTTTCACCCATTCATCAAGTTGAAATGTCCCATTTACAGCAAAGTCAGGTACATTTCTCATAATCCAGTCCAAAAATGTGAATAATTTGCTGTCTGAAAGGACCCAATTCTGTCTGTCCAGAAGCCGTCTCAATACGTCGAGACTTTGTTTCTCTTCTAGGGATAACCGTCCCCTTTTGTTCAATATCTTAACTAAAATACGCACGATCGCCTGTTTCTCTGCAGATATCTGCGATCCCGTTTTCCGTTCCCACGTTCCCAGCCGCTCACCTTAAAATCGGTGTCTAAGTTGTCGGCGTCCGGACTGCAGCTCTCTGGTCCTCTGCGCAGCTCTCTAGTCCCGGGTCCCGCTGCTCTCTAATACGTTCGGCTGGGCTCCACCACTGTTCGCTCTCCTCACCGCGATTCTCGCCCCACGTTGGGCGCCATTTGTGGCGGATGAATGGCCCGTACTCAGGAGGGTTTGCGTCCTGAGACCTTTATTGTTTGTTTCTGAGCATATTTAAAAAGTTAGCTGCTTCAGTGGTTTCACAGACACACTTTGCTAAGCCAATCACCATGCAGATTATGTCACAGGTAGCCAATCATTACACCGATCACGCACGCAGCGGTCATGCCTTGTACCTTGCTACTTGTTTAGAAAAGCTGTCTTGTCCTTAACCTTGGTTCCCACTGGCTTCTGCTGGTTTATCTGTACTTTCTCAGGATGTATCATTCCCAGCTGCACCGGTGTCCTTGGGTACGTTTTTCTGAGGCTCCTGTTGCTTGCTACTTGCAACTTTCCACCAGTTTAACCCTGTCATGACCCTCCACAATTAGCAAGAAAGGCTCCCCAGGGGCTAGTTAGAGCAGAAAATTGTAATCCCTGCTTACAGGTAGGCAAACGAAATGTGCAGGTGGCTCTGCTGCCATGTAAACCCTTCACGTGCTTTATCAAGCAAAAAAGCCAAACACAGCCTCGGAGGCTCTGGAAGGGAGATCCTTTCCCTCATGCGTTGCCCAGGGCTCTTCCTGGGGGCAGCGTGTGGGTGGGGGTGTGCAATGCCGCATGCAGGACAGTGATATGACACCTCTTTAGGGTCCCCGGATGGGCAAGGGGACAGTGAGGCCCTGGTGTCTCCTGGTAGGCCTCGGTGGCAGAGACAACAGCCATAGCCGAGAGGACAAAGGCCTCAGTTCTGTCAGAGCCCTTCAGCGTTGGCAGCGCCCTTGGCCATCTCCACCATAGGCCGTCCTATGCTGTCCCACACCTGCGCCTGTGTCCCTGCAGACTGTAGACTCCCAACCTGCTTCCCCACCTTGCTCTCACCCGGGATCTCCATCCCTTCACTGATATCTCTCCATCCTCACGGGCTATTCCTTGAAATACAAAGCCATGGGCTGATCGCAGACTCCCTCTGGATGACCCGTTGCACCACAGCAGTACTCTTTGAACGATAGTTCTTCATCCTAATGTCCAGTCTGAACTTCCCAGGCTGCATTTTGAAGCTGTTTCCCCTTCCCATGCTGCTTCCCAGTGCCAAGAAAAGCTCCTGGGAGCCCACAATGGGACACGCTAGTGTAGAGTCAGGGTGGATAATTACTCCCCTTGTCTGGACAGCCACGCTCCTCCTAATGCAGTCCTGTAGGCACCTGGCCTTATTCGCAGTGAGCAAGCAGCAGCACTGGCTTTTATGACAATCCTCGTAACACCCAGGCCCTTCTCCTCATGCCAGTCCTCAGCTGGTCAGGTCCCAACCTGTCCTGATGCTCGGGGTTATTCTTCCCCATGGGCAGGACTTGCCCTGTCTCCTTGTAAAACTCCATGAGGTTTCTGTTGGCTGAGTCCCCAAGTATCTCAAGGTCCCCTGGACTGAAGCTCCCTTGTGTCAGCTGTTAATGTGTGTACGCAGATGACTCACCCTGACTTGTGGTGCCTCTAACAAGACAACAGCACGAGGAATTGCAGGACACTACAAGTACTAAAAGGAGGTACTAGTTGAATGGACCTGCAGACCTAGGTAGGGATTACTATGGCAACCATCTCAAAAATGCCAAGTGAGTGTACAAAGCAAGCACAGCGAAGGCCTATGGGGAAAGGGTATACATACAGAGGTGGGCTGTTTGTATGGGAGGGTGTGAGGATGGTAAGAGGATAGAACTTGGAAGGAGTAAAGGAGAGAAAAAGAGAATAAAAGGTGAAGCAAAGGAGTGATCAGGGCTGTTCAGGGGAACCTGTAAAGCAGCCTTGCATCTGCACGTCTCTGACTGGAGCAGGAGAGGAAAGCTACTTGATCTGATCATACCTGTGTCTGGCTTACATCCATGGTCAGGAGAAATGAGTGCTTTCCCTGACATTGACAAGAAAAGACCCTTGGTGGAAGGAATCACAGACTCTTTCAGGCTGGTGGGACCTCAGGAGGCCTCTAGCCCAACCTTGTGCTCACTGCAAGGTCAGCTTTGGGGTCAGAGCAGGTTACTGAGAGCTTGATCCGGTCTTGAAAACCTCCAGGGATGGAGATGGCACAGCTTCTCTGGGCAACATGTTCCAATGCTTGACTATCCTCTCAGCAGAAAAGAAGTTATTGCCTAAAAGAAGGATATTGCCTGCAGACATCCTTTTGGGCACCCCAGCACTTGGGGAGGGGAATCTCACCTCCTATGAGTGTGGAGTGCACAGGAGGGCACTGAATCCCAGTCCATCCCAGGGATTTCTCAATGGGCATTAGGTGTATTGATTAACTCCTGTAAATCGGTTTCTGAAGCACAAGTAAATGAACTCCCTTCTTGTCCCTGCCTAGGCGTCCTCTCTTCTTATGAGATGGGAACAGGCCTTTCTAGAGTGGGACGTTTCTATTTCTCTTAGATAACCATCCTCTGGTGCAATGCAACTGCAACAACTGCAATGCTGAAATCAGTCCCTCTCCAGTGTTTAGAGAGGGACCATTGGTGATTATTGGAGTCCACTTCAGTGGATATTTCCCAGGGTGACTGCTGCCTTTCAGGAACCGTCAGCCCTGGAGCCCCAGGAGTATCTTGAGGGTTCACAAGGGACAGAGAAAGTCACGTCTTTAGCTGGGCCTCTGCGCCTGAGCTGGGCCTGGCTCCTGGGACTGCAGGAGCCCATGGCAACCTGGCAGGTGCTGAAGAGACAGAGCTCTGTCCAGGAGCAGCTCCTCTTAAAGGAGCAGCAAGGCTCAGGGCACTGCCTGCAGGTATCAGGATGTGATGAGCGACTCAGAAACTAAAGACAGTTGGGAATGGGAGGACGGCTGAGAGCACACTGTGTGGAGAAATCTTTACAGCCCTTCACACAGTAAGTCTCTGTCTGCAGAGCAATGCTGCTGTGGTTCCCGGCGGGTTCTTCTAAGGCTGGCACCTTCCACAGCTGATAGGGTCTGTCAGGGTGACTCTCCCAGCTTCTCCTGTTTAGAGCAGATGGTGCTTTAGAGCAGGGATTCACAGCCACTCCGTCAGAGGGACAGGGCATCACAGCTACCTTCTCCCAGGGATGACTGAAGGGGTGTGAAGCCAGGGAGTGCTCCCAGGTCTGCATGGGCTGTAATTCAGAGCAGTGTCCCTGTGCCCCAGGGTGCTGTGTGCCTGGGGCAGTGACATTGCTGCCTGCAAGGATCAGCACTCAGCCTGCCCAAGGAACTCCCCACGGTGCTGTGGGGAGAATCTCTGGGTGGAAGGAGCGATCCCTGGCAGGGCAGGTTCATTCTCCTGTGGAGAGGGTGCTACGTGGGTCAGGGCTGTTCTTAGCTCTAGCTCACCCCCCCCCCAGGATCATTCTGAGGGGCCTTTTCAAGAGGACAGTCATTGCAGTGCTTACCTTAAAGATAGGGATCTTTTCTGAGTCTGTGCTTTCATTTTCCTACTGTTTGCAGAGTGCTGGTGGGGAAAAGACATGGGACAGAGAAGCAGATCGCAGGAGGGAAAGCTCCAGGCAGTGGAGATGCAATCAGAGAATGAGGGGAAACTGAAAATAGAAATTCTGTAGGAGGAGGCATTTGGAAATCTTCCAGTCAGTACCTACACTGCAGACATCTTTCTCTAAGCAAGCCCCCCTGTGTCTCCGCTCCTACCCAGCAGAGCCTCTGCCCTCAAGGCCATGGGGTCCAGAGCATGAGCCCCCTCCTCAGCAGCCTGAGCTCCAGCGGAGCAGAGGGGCATCTCTCCTGCAATGTGCCCATTTCCCACTGCACAACAAGGGGCTGAGAGCGACTGTCCTGCAGTGTTGCCACCTGGGAGGTGGTGTGCACAGCTGGGGAAGGTGAAGGCTTTCCTCACTGCCTGTCTGTCTCTCCCTCCTTGCTTTCCCTTTGGTAGGAGGCTCACAGTATTGCTCCTTATTTCTTTACCTCTCCATGCTGGTCTGGTTCTTGTTCTCCTACTCTCTGGGGTTAAGTACGGGGATTCAGCTGCAGTTAAGGCATTGATCCTGTGGGTCCTGTGTGGAGTTGTCTTCATGGCAGTGACGTGCCCAAGTGCCCTTTCAACCTTCCAGGCAATTCATGGGGAATGAGCTGATTCTCTCCCTTAAGGAGACCCCATCTTTAGCATTCTTGACTGTCTTTGTGGAGTGTGCTACTAGGCTGCAAGATGCCCTCCAGAAGACCAGAGCTTTCCCGCACCATATTTGTGATCGCTGAGAATCCTTGCGCTGGTTGCAGGAGTCAGAACCCTCATCACGCCTTCTGAAGAGCTCTCCATAGCACTCTCTCCATATCTGGGCTGAGAGGGAAGAATTTGGCAATCTTCGCTTTGAAACTGAGCTCCTCTGCTCTCACCCCAGTTCAGTTTCTTTCTCAGAGTAACTTGTGAGTGTGATGATTGTCTTTTAGCTGGGAGAGATGCAAGCACAGGGCAGCAGGGAGCAAGTTTCATGGACAGACCAGATCCTCTGACTCCGTATGCAGTCACCATGAGCTCCTTTTTCTTCTTGCGATGCACAAGTGCTCATGCTGAGAGCAACTGAAATGCCAGAGATTTTTATTCCAGCAAAGAATGCTCCCACGGTCTGATGGAGGATGGGGTAGATCTCACTGGGGAACAGACATATGGAAATGGTCAGGTCACCCCTTGCCTTCACTTCACTGTTTCTCTCCCTTGCCAAGGTGGGAGCTGGTGTGACTGATTCAGCTACAGGCATGTCTGTTCAAGAGAGCAAGGCTGGGGGAGATGAAGCCCTCACAAGGATCTTCTCTTTCAGACACAGCTGGCATGAGAGCTGTAGTCATCTCTTAGAGTGGTAAACAGAGACTATTCCTGCTGGGTCACTGGACCAGGTCACCTTCACTCAGCACACAGTGCTCATCCCTAGGTATCCCCACTGCATGCACAGGGCAGTTTGACACCTCCATTTACACACCCAGTAGAGCTGGACTGACTCCTCTGGAGCCCATGGGCAGAGGCCCCTGCTCTGCATGGCACACTCAACACAAACCAGAGTTCAGGAAAGGGAGCTGAATGGAGGCAAAGGAGAGAGGCAGTGTGGGGGTACTATGAGGAGGTGAGTGGGATTTGCTCAGAGAAGCCTGTCCTAATTTGTCAATGCCTTTTCCTCCTTGGACAATGCCTCAAGCTGAGAGGGAGCCAATGTCCAACAGGAGCTGCGTCAGTGAGTTCCTCCTCCTGGCATTTGTGGATACGCAACAGCTGCAGCTCTTGCACTTCTCGCTCTTCCTGGGCATCTACCTGGCTGCCCTCCTGGGCAACGGCCTCGTCATCTCAGCCATAGCCTGCAACCACCGCCTCCACACCCCCATGTACTTCTTCCTCCTCAACCTCTCCCTCCTCGACCTTGGCACCATCTCCACCACCGTCCCCAAATCCATGGCCAATTCCCTGTGGGACACCAGGGCCATTTTCTACTCAGGATGTGCTGCCCAGGTCTTTTTTCTTGCCTTTTTCATTTTGGCTGAGTATTCTCTTCTCACTGTCATGGCCTATGATCGCTTTGTTGCCATCTGCAAACCCCTGCACTACAGCACACTCATGGACACCAGAGCTTGTGTCAAAATGGCAGCAGCTGCCTGGGGCAGCGGTTTTCTCAATGCAGTGCTTCACACTGCTAACACATTTTCAGTAACATTCTGCCAAGGCAATGCCCTGGGGCATTTCTTCTGTGAAATTCCTCAGATCCTCAAACTCTCCTGCTCGGACTCCTACCTCAGAAAAGCTGTGATTATTGTGCTTAGTATTTGTTTGGCTTTGGGATGTTTCATTTTCATTGTGCTGTCCTACGTGCAGATCTTCACTGCTGTGCTGAGGATCCCCTCTGAGCAGGACCGGCACAAAGCCTTTTCCACGTGCCTCCCTCACCTGGCTGTGGTCTCCTTGTTCATCAGCATGGGCACGTTTGCCTACCTGAAGCCGCCCTCCATCTCCTCCCCAGCTCTGGATCTGATGGTGGCTGTCCTGTATGTGGTGGTGCCTCCAACAGTGAACCCTCTCATCTACAGCATGAGGAACAAGGAGCTCAAGGAGGCGCTGAAGGAACTGATTCATTTGGTAAAAGATCAGCATCAATAAGCTGCCCATCCCTCTTCACAAGCAATTTTTAATTTATCTCAGATAGCACCTGTGCTTTGGACATTCTCGCTGTGATAATGATGATGTTTGTGCAGAGGCATTTGATTTCATCCCACTTCTCCAGAGGTGTTAACCCTATCTTTCTGACCCAGAGGCCATCTGTGAATGTTTCTATCACTGTGTCAGAGCTGGCATCTCTCTAATAAAAGAGGATTTCCTCAATGCTGTGCTTGAAAGATGGTTTCTCCTTCCAAAGCTGGAGCCAGGAATTCGCTCAAGGACTTCCACCCTGAAAGGGCCTTTTCCAGAGCTCTCTGTGGGTTCAAAGCAATGAGCTCATGGGGTGATGTGTTAGGGAATGAGGGCTGGATTCAGCTCTCACAAAAACCGTGGTCTGGATCTAGGAACACACCTGAACACAGCCTGAGCCATTTGAAATGCCCTGTGATTGCTCAGAGCATCATCCACAGCCACAAACCCCTTGCTAGGGGCTTGTCATGTGCAATGATGCGCATCCAGCTGGGTCTGCTCCCCACCCCGACCACTATGGCCAGTGTGGAGTCACCTCAGGGCCCTGGGGCCCCACAGCCTGCTCGCTCTGCAGAGCAGCACCACCAGTTCAGGGCCCCCTGGGAAGCACAGGGGAGGGTCCAGGAACGGCCGGCAGGCCAGCACTGATGCACTCACCATGGGGAACAGCTCTCCAGGGAGCAGGGACATCCCTGGAGAAGAGGAAAGGAGCAGTTGTGTGCTTCCAAGGAGGAAAAAGCAGAAACATAAATCTGTTTCTCTGCATGTCAACTAAGGACAGGCTGCTGTGTCCCTGGGGCAGCAGGAGCTGCCTGAGGAGCCCCAGGGCAGCGACTCTTGTGCTGTCCTGGAGAGACAAGTGGCACGGGGGGGCTGCAGGCAGTCTGGGGGTAGGGAATCTCCTGGACACAAGACCAAGGGGCACAGAGTGTCACTGTCCTCTGTCTCCTTGTGCCACTGGGGCCAGTTCCAGCTTGGAGGCTGATGGGGCAGCTGACACACATCCCTGCACCCTGGAGCTGCTGTGCCCACAGTGGGGCTTGGGTTGTGGTGCGAGTGCCCAGACCTCTGCAGCACCCTGCATTGGGCACTGCTGCGGGGCCACCTCAGCCTGCATTGCTGTGCTGAGTGGGCTGGGGAGAGGGCAGGGGAGGTGGGGAGAGCCAGGGAGGGGCTGTTCTGGGCTGGAAAGTGCCCAGGAGAGGAAAATGCCAATATTAGCTAAGCTCTGTGAACAGGCAGGGTGAGGACACACACCAGTGAGTTTGTGGTGCAGAGCCAAGTCTTGTGGAGGGGAACCAAGACATGCCAGGCACAGACGAGAGGAGCCCAGTCTGTGCCTTTGGTTGTGTGGACCGGCTGGGAAGGTGCCCCAGGACATTCCTCACAGACCAGCTTCTCACATCGGCCATTTCCAGCACTGGCTACGCACCCCAGGTTTATGGTGAGTTTTGCTGCATGGCCAGCTGTGTCCTGCTGGGCTCAGGGCCTGTATCGAGGGGAACAGCCAGCCCTGCCCGACTTCTCTCCCGGCCCAGACCCCAGCAGACCCCAGAGGATGGTAGTGTGCTCCCCCTGCCTGGGATACGGCCGGGGCGGGCAGGTGCCGGGTGCTGGGGGAGGCTGCCAGAGCAGGAGGGCTGTGGAGGGATGGGGCACCGAGGGCCCCATCATGGGGACTGTGCTGGGGGGACATTTCCCCAACCCAGAATGCACCTTGTCCTATGCGGTGCCTACCCAGTCAGGCCATGGGCCATATGTGGGGCAGGAAGGTTGAGTGGGCACAGGACGGGATGCAGATGGGAGCCACGATGCTCCTCACTGATCCACTGCAAAAGAGAAAATCCCGGGGGAGCTCTCCCAGCCCTGCCTGACAAGTTCTTGTCCTTGTGCCAGCCATGCCAAAGCAGAGGCCAGGGAGAAAGAGGTCCCTCAAGCAAAGCTGTGCCAGTCTCGGGGAGCTGCCCTGAGCACCAGGACAGGCAGAGCACCCTCCTCATATGTCCTTGTTCTGCTGGGAGGGTGGCACGGGCTCCAGGGAAATGGCCTGTTTCTGCCTGGGGTCAGTGCGGGACTTTGGCATGTGAGGTGAACATGACAGCTGTTGCACTGCAGAAACGCCGGTCAAGACCCCTCACTGCAGCCCCTACTGCCCCCTGCCCCTGCCGACCTGCTGCCACCCCCGTGCTGCCTTGTCCCCCGCCCCTCTCCCCACACTGCAGGGACCAGCGGTGCAGCAGGAGCTGGCACAGCACCATAGCTGTTGCCTGGCGCACCAGCATCCCTACCTCCCTCCCAAACATTGCGTCCATCTTCAAGAAGGAGAGAAAAGAGGATCTGGGGAGTGATGGGCTGATCAGCGTCACCTCAGTGCCTGGAAAGAAAAATCTTCCTGGAAGCTGGTTCCAGTCACATGAAGGGATTGGGAACAGCCAGAGTGAAGTCATCGAAGGCAAATTGTGCCTGACCAACCTGATTGATTGCTTTCTGTGATGGGATGACTGGCTGTGGGGACAAGGGGAGTGCAGTGCGTGCTGTATACCTTGGATTTAGGAAGGCCTTTGACATGCTCTTCCGTGACTACCAATCTTGGAGAGAGTGGTATGATCAACAGAGTGCCCAGGTACTGGAAACATTTTAAAACAATCAGAAAAAAGGCATTTCAGCCTGTTGCCAAGTGGCTGGAGCCAGATGTACTCAGACTTGCCCAGGGGTGAGACCTCCAAGCAACTTCTTATTTACTCTGCCTCTAACAGCATGGACAGGATTATCATTGTTAGTGACAGAACATGTTTTTGCAAGTCTAACTTTTCAATTAAAGCCTTAGAACAAATGCTCAAGCACACCAATTTTTTTGGGGGGGGGAGGGGGAGTCAAAAACCCTGTTTCCGTTGGCTCCAGCAGCTGTGGGATGAAGCCTGAGTTTGGTTTGAAAGAGAAAAGATGAGGCTGAAGGTCCTGCGGGTGACTATAAACTACTTAATGCCTTCTGTGCTTCCAGTGATGCTTCTTGTGGTTGCTCCTCAGTCTACAATGCACTCTTATTTTTCCCTTGCATAGTAGATCAGAACTGTGGAGAAAGAACTGAGTTCAGGGAAACAACATGCCAATAATCTGGACAGCCTGGGGAGCCCACTGAAAGAGTAAGTGTGTGCGTGTGAAAGCTCACAGGAAAGGCCTGGACCCGAGGTGCCAAGGATCCCAATCCTTGAGCCACAGGGCTGGATATGTTCTCCTCTGATTGCTCCTAACATGGGCTGAAGAAACACCACACAGTGTCAAATAAATTTCTGTGGGAAAGGTGGAGGAAGAAAGTAGAAACAAATCAGAAGAGGGGGAATGCAGGCCAGGAGTCTCACCAGTAAATATTTCCAAATACAGGTGGATTTTACTCCCTCTCTGGAAAGGCTGTTTCTTCCATGACCAGCAGCACTTGGTGGAAGGAGGTTTTTTTTTTTTTTTTTCCTGACACTCCTTCTGGAATGGAGGGCAGCAGGATTTGAGCCAAGGGGGATTTGCTGGGCACTCAAACAAAGATTTCAGTCTGGGACCTTGAAGTCCTGGGTGGCTGAAGACTACAAGATGACTCCAATGTGTGACTCACAAGTGACCCGAGTCACATCACAGCCACCATTGAAATGCCCCCAGAAGCAGATCCCATAACATCTGGCCTGAACGAGACCCACTGTATTTCTCTGCCTTTCTCCCTACACCTAAAACTTTCTCTTTAGCTCCTTAGCACTGGGGAGAAGTTTTGGCTCCTGGACCGGCGGGGAAGGCACCAGTGCCTGCCAGTCCTGATGCTACACTCAGATTTCATTCTGTTGAACTAAACCAAGTCCCCAAGTGACCAGCTCTGCAGTGTAACTGCCCATGTGTCCACACTCTTCTCCAGTCCAGGAAAATGGGCTGCAGGTGGGAGGGAGCCAGCTCAGGGCAGGCACAGAAATGCCTCCGTCACCACCACCTGCCCTGGGGTCAGGGAGGAAAAGAGGCCCTGGGGCCAGTGCCCACTGGCTGCATGGCTTTCTCTGCAATTGTCTCCTTTTCTGTTCCAGGCTGTGGGGACGAAGGGGCTCACTGGCTGCAGCCAGCCTGGACACATGGAGTGGCAGAGCTATGGCAACAGTGGCCAGGTCCCCCCTGCAGCCAGCTGGACAGGGACAGAGAGGACCTGGCCCTTCCTGGTCTTCCCAAGCATGTCATTCGAGGAAGTGCTGGAAGAACAGGCCTGGAGGGATCCTCATGGAACTGCATTGCCTGTGGCTGTGATAACTGATCAGCCCTCTCCCATAAATGCTTCCCAGGCCAGGCGCTTGGGGACAAGCAGCTGGCAGTGCTTATGGGAGTCCATCAGCACCATGCCCTCTGGGTGGGCAAGGAGACCTCACGTTCTTGGTGCCCTATTGGAGAGGAGCTGGCTGCCGAGAGGACTGAGGGGAGGTGGGACAGGTTCCGTGACTCACGAGGTGAAGGTGCTGACATAGGCCTGGGGCCAGGGCCCTGCAACCTCCTAGGCCTCTCTCAGCTGCTGGGAAGCCACTGCAGAAGCAAGCAAATCCCAGAGAACAGCCTTTCCCATGTTCCTGGGAACCAATGCCAGGGAGACTTGTATGTGAGAACATGTCAGACCACCAGCAGGGAGATGACTGGGGTTTGTGCGTGTGGGGTCCCTTCTGCCTGAGGAAATGATAGGCCAGTGCTAGGCGCATGCTCAGCTATGGGCCTGTAAGGTCACTGCTGCCTCAGCACCTGATAGGCCAGCAGCAGGCACATGGCTTCAATGCTGATTGTGAAGTCACTTATTCCCCGGAGCTGATAGGTCAACAGGGGGCCCTTGGCTCATGTAGGTTCTTCTGATGTCACTTCAGTCTCTGCTGCTGATAGGCCAGAAACAGGCTTCATGCTAGGATGTTGATTGTGAGGTCACTGCTGCCTCAGTACCTGATAGGCCAGCAGCAGGCACATGGTTCTGATGCTGATTGTGAGGTCACTTCCTTCTCTGTAGACTGTCTGCCATCAGCAGGCTCTCGGTTGCTGTGGTTTCTTGTAAAGTCCCCTCTGTCTCTGCTGCTGACAGGCCAGAAGCAGGTTGATGGCTTCAGTGCAGACTGTGAGGTCACTGCTGCCTGTGCACCGGATCGGCCAGCAGCAGGAGCAGCGTCAGCAAAGCAGCTGTGAGGTCACTTCAGCCTGAGTAGCTGAGCAGCAGCAACAGGGCTGTGAAATGGCTTGTGAGGACGCTGCTGTCTCTGAAGACGACAGGTCAGAAAGGCGCTGGCCTTGCAGGGCTGGTCCCTGCTGGGCTGGGGCTCTCCAGGGAGGCCTGAGCTGCCTCAGGCTGCGCTGGGCAGGGGGCTTGCGCCGGGCTCCCGCTGCCATGGATCCAGCAGGGTGCCTGGAGTCCACTGAACAGACTCATCATCGAGTTCACACAAGCAGGGATTTGGTTGCTTTGTTTGGGATATTTTGCATGCTGAAAGAAAGCCTGCTGTTGCATTTAAAAACAAGTATTTATCAGCCTGTACAAAAGACCTATGAAAACACAGTTCATGCAGTTGTGTGGTGACTCTGTTGTTCTACCCAAGTGCTCTGTCATGAAATATGTATATATATACACATGTGTATATAGATGTATATATAAATATACACACACACACATATGTATATACATATATATATTATATATATTGTGTAGGTGTTTAGGAACTACAGAATGCATTCCTGATCATCATCTACTTTTATTCTTAGGAGAACAGGCGTTTTCAGCACTGGAGAAATCTACTGAGGCAAATCATGATATTTAGGAGAGCTTTGCAGAGACTTGTACAGTCTCTTTTGCTGTGTGGTAGGATGAAGACTTCAGAATATAGTGTGCTCCCATTAAATCAAGAAAAGCAAGAGAATGTATTTCAGCACTAATTGAGAAGGTGTACTAGCGCAAGTGAGGGATATGGACTACTTAGGGACTATGAGGACATGTTGATTTAATCCATAGTATTCGTTCAGGGACTCAAGACCAAAGAAAGAAATGTGCTGTCTATCCTTTTAGATAAAAAAAAAAAAAACATATGAGTTTGTGTTGCCATCTCTGCCTTTCTAGGATTGTTAAAACAGCAATGAATTATGTAGTGGGAACAAAATTGAGAAAGAGTTTGTTAAAAGAGCATAAGAAAAAACTTGAAACAATGTCAGCATTTGTTACCTTTAAGCCTTTAAATTTATGTAAACTTTCTGATATTTCAATGTGGAAGTCATTTAAACCCTCAGTTGAAAAGTGAGATTGGGTTGTCCCACTTGGGTCAATCATTTATCTCCAGTTCCGTTACTGTGCTGCTCAGGAAAGCCTCTGACCTACTGAACTCAGTTATGGCTCTAGTAACTTTGACTTGAGCCGATAAAGGTACTGCAGTGCTGTGGTGGCAAAAAGAAATGCTGTCCACAAATGTATTTCCTAATACTAAAGCAGGATAGCTAGAAAGCTTATTTGCAGTCTGGATTAGTAATCAACACGCAAGGAAAGATGAAACCAGTGGAATGGCTGAACAAAATAAGTATCTTACATGCACTTATGGTAATGCTGTAACTTCACCCATCCAATTTGCAGTTCTTTAGATGAAGCTCCTGTGTTTCAATGCCCTTCTTTTTCTAGAAATGTTATTCTGCTCCTTTCTCCCTTCCCACCTTCTTTGATAACTGTTGACCAATTCCAGCTGAACATGACAAATGTAGAGATCGCAATGTTTTTGAACTCCTGGCATCATGAAAGTTAGTGTCTGGGTGGTGAAGAGAACCCGTCGGGTGTGTGCTGAGAGAGAAGGCTGTAATTCTCCCCCATATCAGCTAACTGACCCCTTGCCCTGCGTGCATTTGGCTGGCCAGTGCCCATGTGTGATGGGAGAACCATCACTTGCCCAGCCAACATGGTGGGGACCAGCAGACATGGTGGGGATCGGCAGCATTGCTTAGGGGAGGTATAGTACGAGCCAGCAAGGAAACAGGCTTTGGTAGTCGTCCTGATCACCGAACAGCTTATTCCTTACTGGAGGATGGAGAGTATTAACAACAACAAAAAGTGGTGGCGAGGGGGAAGAAAAGACAAGACCGTTAACATTTTTGTCTTCCTTGGTCACTTTATTTTTAAAATTCTTGCTTGATAAATATTCTTCTAGAAATGCTTATTGCCAGCCACCATAGTACAGGCCAGGGTACAAAATATCTGGAGAGCCAGGATACAGGCAAAGGTCTCCCTTGGAGCTTGCAGGAATACGTGCTCAGGAAAAGCTTGCAGCTCATACCCTGGGCCTGTCAGCTCTGGGTTTTAGCACCACATTCCCTGAAGAAAGATACACACAGGTATCTTTTTCCTTTTTTAATCTCATAGGATTAATTGACTCAAGTGAGGTAGGTGGAATTCATGGTAAGGAGGTGGCCTGGTTTTAATGTGCTTCCTGTTATTTCTGCCTTAATATCCGCGTTTCTTTTTGATTGAATGACATCAAATAAGCATGTTGTGCATGATGATATTTTCCACTCCAAATGAAAAGTCAGGATGTTGCTGGCAGCTCAGAGAGCTGGAGGATGCTGCTCATAAACCTCTCTCCACGGAAGGACTCCTGCTGGTCTTAGTGCGATTCAGACTGTGGTTCTCATCGTCTTGTAAGACTCTGTAGCTCCCAGGAGACGGCTCTGCATCAGCCTGACTGCAGGTCATGCACTTTTTCTAGCCTTTTTTTTTTATAATGGCGTAATGAAACCAAAGTTTATTTGCGGCAAGAAATGTGTTTCTTTTCTTTCGTTGTACTGAAGAGGAACAGTTATAATACACTTGTCGATTAACGCAACATCTCCTTTAGCTGGGTACATTTACCAAACATAACCAATCCCACAGCCTGTAATGCTGCATTGTAGGCACTAAAAGCATTTCCACTCTCAGAACACTTCTATTTCTACATCTGTCTCTTTTTCTTAATGAGAAGGATAAAGCACAAATAGACCTAGTGCTGTTTTGTTCCTTTTTACTTTTAGGCAGGAAATCTATGTTGTTGCTTGGCATCCTTGTATTACAGCATCTGGACCTTCAGCAGAAGCATTTGAGAGCCATGAAAGTATGGAAAGACATGTTACGTGGTTGGATGCTCATCTGTCACATAAAGGGATTATCTCCATTTGGGTTATGTGATGGCTCCCTCTGTGGTCACCTACCAATAATGTCTAGTGAGTGCTCGCATACACTGCTAGCACTTTCCACCTGGGGACCAGAACTGCATGAGTGTTGATCATCTGATCAGACGCACAGAGATATGCATCCTGTGAAAGGATGCTTGCCACTTTGTTCATGAGGTAGAGGCTTGTCTGCTTACGTGCTTGAGGTACCACCTGCAGGCAATGGCTTGTGCTCTTCCCAAGCAAGTAAGCTGGTCTGAAGGAGCCTCTGGAAATGAGACAGCAGGCTGTGAGCTGGGGAGCTCTTCAGACAGGTTGAAAGCTGAAAGGTGTCACCTCTTAGAAAATGAACTTTGAAATTACGATTCATAACCAGGTGAATAGGATAGTGCCTGCCCTCAGCTTTTCTGTCTATGTCATGCTGCTTGTGCTCCAGACTGACTTGGGCACAAGCTCATCCTGACCTGAAAACTCGGCAGTTCCAGGGGTGCAGCAGTGCACCCAGGCTCATCTGCCTTGCTGAAGGGCTCGTCTTCTTTTCTCAAGCACGCCCCACACAAACCGAGCTGCGAGGCTCCTTAGGAGTGACTTACATCTCAGTAGCTCTGAAGTCAGGCAGAGGTTAAGGTCCATTTCTGTCTGCGTAGCTAGGTCTGTAATTTAATCAGAGTAGAAATTATACCCTATTATTAAGTCATCGGTTTGTCTTGGTAGGTGTGTTCTGACACTTTGTCTCTAGGTACTATCTGGTTGATACAGTTTTCATCAGTTGACATTTTACATCCTGTTTCATGTGTTTACATGTGTTAGTTTGCATAGATACATAGTTATTAGTTACACAGCCGCCTATTCTACATGGCTCAATATTCTCATACAAACTTCCTTTTCACCAGCACACAGGAAGCCCAGAGGACAGCACCAACTATCATTTATGTTCCACGTGTCCACGTAAGGTGGGAGGCTGTTGGAGTCTCACGGGAAGCTACATTACCACATTATTATAGAACAGTCCAGCATTTGCACTAGGTTTTTTGCTTGCAACTTCAGATGGATGGATATGTACATTTTCAAGTTTCATTTAATTTTCCTTTTCCAGTTTCATTTTCATTTACGTGTCCTTGAAGCACCTGAATGCTGTGCTTTCCCAAGCAACTGGATACTGTTATCATGAGGGCACCCTACCTGAAGCTCTTGTAATTAGCTTAGGCAGAAAACAAGACTGGAAACATCTGCCTAAACTGTTTTCTGAGGCAAGAGATTCACTTGGACCCAGCCTTCCCCACGTTCTCACACACACAGGCTTATTAGACAGGTCTGTAAGTGTAAGTTTGCCTAGGAGAATCATTCCGGTGACTTTGAGATGGCTATTTATATCCTGAGTCCAGTGTATGCAATGAGTGCAATGTAAAAGGCAATCAAGATGTGCTCACTGAAAGCATACCTTCCCACAGTCTGCCACTGCAAAGTAGAGTTGTTACACTGTTCAGCAGAGAAATCGACTGAACATTTCAATGCCTTAACTACAGTGTCAGCTCTTGCTTCATAAAGGCCAAAGCTTGAAAAATTACGAAGCTCAATCCCATCTTGTGTTTCAGCAACTTTAGGAAGACAACTACCTCCATTTCCATCAGCAGACTTCAGGAGGAGTACAGCCTTCACTTTCCAGGCTTCTGAGAGTTGGCCTTAAAGGAAGGTGTTTAAAAGATGAAACAAGTTACTCTCCAGCTGATGATGTCTTCCTGAACATGGAAACACAAACCCTAACTGGATGCGTTTACCATCAAAGGCTTTGAAAGTGCTTAACTTGGATACTGTTGGTAAATCCCTTCTAAAACTGAATACTGAAATTCCAGCACGTCAAGAGTTTCTGGCAGCAAAGCGGGTCCCTTTTCTCACAGAAGGCTCCAGTAGTTCAGGGCTAAGCCCCCAGGTCAGGGGTCAGTGCTGGCCCTGGAAACAGTCCTCCATTTCCTCAGTCTGGGGGAAGCCATGTCGCTCTCTGATGTCCAGGAGCCAAGGTGCAAAGGTTTCACCTTATCCTTCCAAAGAGGATGAGAAAAAAATGGATTTAGGATATAACAATTAACGTAGGCCTCCTCAAAGAGTTCAAAGCCTTCAGCCCAAGTAGCAGTACCTCAAACATTGACATCTTTGAGGCTCTACCTGAAGCCTTTCTTGCCGTTCCTTCAAATGACATCATCAAATATCACGACTCATGCTGTCCTGCTATCTAAAGCCTTGCAGCTTCTCCACAGACTTTTGCTGCTTCCTTCCCCCCAGTCCATCTGCCTCCTCCCATTTCCACTTCATATCTTTAACAGTTCACTAAACTCAGTCCACTAGTCCATGGATCTGATCTATCTCCAGATAGACAAGCAGGACTTGATAGCAAAGCCTTTCATGCCTTCTTAAAAAGTTGCAAGTTATTGGATTTTGTCTCCCAGAATTGGTCGGCAATAGCTGAGGAGAAAGGGTAAAGGTGGGAGGAAGAAAAAGGTATTCTGCATTTCCAGATAATACTTAAATACCAACTAGCAAAGCTAACCTGCTGTTGTTTAGAAGAGAATGTCAATGAATAAAGCAGCAAAACGTTTGAAGGTTTTTGTTTCCTTATTTGCAGTACTTTTAACCTTATTGAAAGAGAAGAATTTAAAGTTCTATTTCATCATGCTGTGAACTGAGTTTTGCTGATGATAGAGAATATATACAGCTAACTCTTAAATCTTCAGATATTGTGCCCATAAAGGGAAACACCTGGTCTTTCAAGCAAAAGATTACAATTGACTTCTAACAGATAACCCTCTCCTGCTTATACACTAATCAAGGTCACATGTACATGAAACACTCAAAGACAACAAAACCCCAAAGCACCTTTTTAAACCAGGACACTTTGGGAGTATACTTTCCTTTGATCACACAAGTCACTAAGCCTTTAACTATGGCAAGGAATTCCCTCTACCTTGAATCTACATATAGTCTGCATTTTAAAAATTCTTAAGAAATGGCTTTTTACTACTACTATAAAAGCTCAGTATTGGCAGAAGTTTTTCAAGCACACAAATGTATTGATGCCTCAGTTTACCTAAAGATAAATTCAACAGAACCCATGTCCTAGGTTAAAGGAAGGCAGAGAAACCCCATCCTTGCCTCTATTTATACATTTTCTGTTAGGGGGGTTTTCTTTCTGAATAGCCTACTGTAAAGCGCAGGGGCAGCAGAATTTTACATTAAACTATTTAGAGTTTATGCCTAACCTCTCCAAAAAAATCCAGTTGCTCTTAAAGAATCAATTCTAAAAGTCCAATGGTAGAGAGCCCAGTTAAGAGCCACCGGTGCCAACAACTTACATATTATGCCAACGCATTAAGTATTGCCACCATTTAGACTCTCTACAAGAGCAGGGAGGAGAATGCTTCACAATCAGGCACTTGCTCCTCCTCTTCAGTAGATTCCTGGGCAGAATGTTGCTCATCATCATCAGCGGAGGATGGGGAATTGCTGCTGTAGACTGCGTGTTTCCATCTGCAAGCAATTCAAAGGCAATAACAAAAACAAGATTAGGTCACACTAAGTCGAAAATCAAGTGCAGTCTACCCCAGAAGGTACTGTGAGATCTATGACGTTTCCAGCCCATTATATGTATTTGTCATGCATCTGATTTCAAACTGCATTACATGTTCTTCCTTGGGAGAGAAAAATGCCATCTTTGTTCGGAAGTTTAAAAAAAAAAAAAAAAGGCACGTGGTACTTATATGCAGCTTGACTTTGGCATATGATAGGCCAGAGCCTTGCAAAGTAACTGTAAAGCCTTGCAAAGCAGCTGTATTTGTGAATCTATTGCCCTGATTTCCCCTGAACTTCGTATTCACAGCTGTTACCAAAAACAGCAGGACAAGTCAAGAAGGGAGCTCCTGAGAGAGCTTCAGTTAATTACGATGCATACAGGATGATAATTATGATGCATACAAGTTTTGGCTTGAACCTTTTTATAGGTTTTTATTCCCCTTGTTCAAGTCTTGCACAGGCTGCGGAACATGGGCAAGGTACTGCCTTCACAAGGTATTGCATAATTACCCCTCTTCCTCAAGGCATGATCAGCTCAACTACTGCAACATCCTCTTCTGTCCTGAAATACAGCCTTGCCCCACTCACATCCATTCAGAAAGTTGCTCTAAAGGTCATCTTCTGAACTTATTCCCTTCATCACAAAGCGCATTCTCCTGAAACCCTTCAAGTGTCTTCTCTCACAGCAAACAGAGTTGCTAAGGCCTTTCATGAATTACCCTCCTTCCTACATTAGTTCCCACTGAGTGCCCAGAAAACAGCTCTGAATTCTGAGCCGGCCCTGACAGCACCTCTCACTGACTAAGCCCTCAATACAAAAATGCAGAAGCATGTTCGCTTCTCACCTGCCACCTTCACGCTTGGGAGAAGGTTTTCGTATGCACCTGGCAGTCTTCCTTACCTCCTGAAAATTCTTGCTGGGCTGCTCAAAACCCATGAAAACTGTCAGGCTACTGCTGCAGTGAGAGCAGTGCTCATCATTCAGAGTAGGGCTGTGCATTTCCTTGTATTCCCACCTCTTGACAGCCATCTCTTGCCTTTTCTCTTGTGCTTGGTTATAAGCATTTGGGAAAAGGACTGGTTTTGTTTACTGACTCTCTGTCCAGAGCTTACCGGCAGGGCCCTGGAGTCCCTGACTATGGCTTGTAAGCACTAAGGGTATACAGAAATGTGAATAGATTAAAAAAATATCCGGTAGCTCAACTCATTTCAGCTGTTTCAGAGGAGGCTTTTGGCCAGAACACAGTAAAGAAAATTGAAAGCCAGAACTAACCTGCACTGCCATCTTGAGTGTCAGCGATTTCATCATCAGTTCTCCTTGGGAGTACATATCCAAGTTTTCCTAATGACAAGAAACAAGAAGGGTCAGTCACAAACACGCAGAAAATCTGACATATGCACACTTGGTGCCTACACAGTAACTTTATCAAGGCTCTGCATGGACACAAAAGATTAGCATGCAGTTCTACGATGCAGAAAGCAAGGAAGCATTGCTGGAATCCAACCATCTAGTTTTACCTATTTTCACAAAAGGCACATTCTCTTTTAGGCCTATATCTGTCAGTCTAAGAGAGATGAGAAAATGGATGCATATTTTAAGACAAGAAGAAAACCTGTACTTTTAAATTTAGTTCATGGCCTACTTTGTCTCTCTGTTAACATGTTGATTCATGGCCCAGGACAAGTTTTTTTTTAAAAAAAAACAAAAAACCCAGACATCCACAGAGAGTCCTGAAGTATATGAATTTATCTTTGCTTTTTATCCTAGAGTTCACAGAATCACAGAATGGTGGAGGTTGGAAGGGACCTCTGGAGATCATCTAGTCCGACCCTCCTGCTCAGGAAGGGTCACTTAGCACATGTTGCCCAGGACTGTGTCCAGATGGCTTGAACATCTCCAAGGAAGGAGCCAACCACAGCAGGCATTGCCCACACCAAGGCACCTAGGACAGGAGCCTGGAAGGTCTTGAAGGTGGTGAGCTTCAAAGCAAGCTGAGCTGACAACACAAGGGGAAACAGATGACAACACGAATCAGCCAATCAGAACACCATGGTGTGCGTTCGACTGGCTGCAAGATGGCTGTTGGCATCCAAGTGTGCTTAAGGAAGGCAAAGAAGAGAAAAAGCACGAGTCAGCTTTCAAGGACAATTAGATGTACGGGGCTGCCAGTTTATGGGGGACAGTGCAGCCAGCTTCCTAACACTCACTGCTGAGCACGAAGCCCAAACTCTGACAAACAGGCCTTTCGAATATCATTTGAAAGTTCATGAGCACGGAAGCAAGGCAGCTGCTAGGGGTTTCATGTCGAGACTCCACACTGGACCAAATTAGGCCCCTAATTCCAGCACCTACTCAAAAATAATTACAAAACCCATATATCTGCATAATAACATCAGAAGTACTTGTGAACTATTCTTTAAATAACAAACAGGATTAAAAAAAAAAAACTCTTTGGGGCAATAGTAAATGTGTACACATGACATTGTTACAAACTGCAGGATACAGAAGAAAATTGTTTGTCAGCAAACCAATTTAACCTGACCTCTCTGCAGGGCACAGTTCAGGACACCCTCACAAGTTACATACCTCCGATTTTCTAGAGAAGGTCCAGGAAAGAAACTACCTTGATAAAAACAGTGGAACGGGGCTTGTCCAGAAAAGATGTGATTTGCTTACTTGGTTTGGAAGCTCTGCCATCATAAAACAAACAAACAAGAAAACAAAAAAACCATACACACACACCAAAGAGTTACAAAGGGATTAATTAAGAGTCTTGTCTAAACTCTACCTTAATTTAAGTAAAGGGCTCCTAAGGGTGCACAAGGAATTTATCTTCCACCGTTACTGCAAATGGCAGGACACTACAAAGGTCACCCCTAGGAGAAGGGAGTTCAGACTATGCCTAAAACAGCCACTGGCACACTGAAGGCTCTCATTCACTTTCAACATGCATTTTCCCTTTCACAAAAACCTTACAAAGCCACTTCAGCCAGTAACTAGCCAGGAGGGTTGTTCCCCCCCCAACCCCCTTTTCTTTCTTTCTTTCCAGAGAGAACTTGCTGTATCCTACAGCTTCCGACAGAAGCTATATTAGCATAAATGCTCCAGCTGATTTAGACTTCCTCGACCAAAAGATCTTAGACTTTCGGCTGAAATGCTCTCGCTGCTGCCCATGGGGAGAGGCACAGAGCCAGAAAACAATGCCTGGAGTCCAGGGCACTCTGCTGACGTGGGTATCTCTCCTGCTGGCACTAAAAATAGTGTATCCCCGTCACATTCACTCCGCACAGATTATATCCTACCTAGGGCTAGCCCCCACGACACCTCCTCGGGACCCTGGCTGCACAGCTGGTCACCAAGAGAAAAGAATGGGGGAAAAGCCTCACCATTTCAGCAACAATGGGTTAGTAGAAGAAGCAGAGTTTTCCAAGGCACCTGACACCTAAGAACAATAACGCCCATTAATTACTTGAATAAGGTGTAACTCCTGATTTTCTCTTCCCTGCTCGAGTCTGGCCAGGGTCCTCCACATGTGGCTCAATGCTGAGGAAAGAACAGGCACAACAGGGTTGGGCAGCCACAGGCAAGTCTCTCGCAGACCGAGTGCCCTGCACAGGGCCCTGACTCCCAACATTACCTTTCAGCTCCCAAAGTTCTCCCCTCCAAGCATCTTGCAGATCATCTCCAACAGAAACACGGGAAGGTCTCTTGAGGGGCAGCTACTGCCACTGCTGCAGCATCTCAGCAACCCCACACACCTCGCCCAGCCAACAGTGCGCTCACACACAGCTACTTCTCCCACCACAGCGTCTTCGGCCTCTTTCTCACAGGCCTTCCAGTAACACCCCCTTCGAGCACCCAAGGTTTCTGGTGTTACTAGCAACAGCATACTACCCCGGCCTAGATGTAAAGCTTGCTGCCTTCCTCAAGGAAAGCAACACACTAAAGGTTACAAAGCCATCTCAGATCATAAGCAAACATGTAAATCACTACCTCTGTTAGCTCCAGAAAAAGAACAGAACACCTAGGACAGGAAAGAAAAGATGGAAAAGCAACTCAGACACTCACTGAAATAACATCCTGCTAAAGCAGGGCTCAGGATCTAGGTCTTTCAGTAAGTCTCAGCTGCACACTTCCTCACCAGGCACAAGGCAATAGTCAGGTGAAAGATTTTGTCAGCTGATACAAAGATGGAGTCTTGCAAGTAGTTCTGCTTCATGAACAGAGACCTAAAGCGGTTTCTAAGTTTTCTTCTAGTTGCTTTCAAAAAGACTAGGCAACACTGTAAGGATTCTTCAATCTGGGTTCAACAAAAAATCACTTCTTTTCCTTTCTTTTGCTCCCAAACCCAGCTGCTACCATCACTACTGGACCATCTCCCTTTTGTGTCAGGTGCACAAAAACTTCCTACAACAGAACTGAGAGCCTTAAGTGCACCTTTCACTGAACACATGGAATAGTTGCTGTCAATTTACTACTAACGTCAAGCAGAAAATATTGGGGGCTAGATGGTAAATGCAGATCTGTTCCTACTAAAATAGATTCTCATTCAGCATGCTTTGGTATTTCAGAAGGCAAAACTCAAGGTGGCAGAAGACTTCTGTGTCCTCCAGTTCAACTTTTAGCACGTGAGTTTCAGTCGAGTTGTCTTCAGTCACAGCTTGCACACATCAGCTCTCCTGCAGAGAGAAAGAACAAGTCAACATTCTCAATGCGACATTCAGAGAGAACTACAGTTTAAATACCTGGCTGCAGTAACAATACCTGCTCTTAAACAGAAGCACATCCTGCTCCAGGTTTTGGAGAGCACTCACCATCCATGAGACTCTTGTTCTGTACATCTTTATCAAACACTTGGGGGCTCAGAAGTAGTTTGATTGCACAGGAAGATCCATTTTCTCTTCACAGTTCAGAAATGAATGGAGAAAGCTTGGATTTGCTAAAGCACCCACAGCCAGGGCACACAAATGGACAAGAAGCAGAAGCAAGGAAAAATCAATCTCTGCTCATCTACCTCTGTCCTCCACAGCAATGCACACCTCCATGAGAGGGTTCCGCTCTGGCTTTACCATTTAGGTTTAACCAAGGGCCTGGGAGAAAGGAATAAGGACACTTGTGTCGAGGAATATTGGAAACAAACTGACAAAATGGGCCCTAACCTGTAAATCCTTTGAAAATGCTCTCCATGCAGGGGTGTGTCCAGGTCTTTCTCCTTGGTCTAGTAAGGACATTGCCCATTTGCGGCATCCTTTTACTTTCCACCTTAGCAACTACAGGAAGAAAGGAAGCAATCAAAACCACAAGAACTCTGCAAAGACATCTTGAGCTCAGGCCCCGTTCTTTTCAAAGTCCTTGCTCCTGCTCAGAACTGGCCTATCGGGCACTGAGCCACAAGTGACATCACAAACACAAACTGCAGCCACACGACCAGAACTGGCCTATCAGGCACTGAGCCACAAGTGACATCACAAACACAAACGGCAGCCACGTGACCTGCACTGCCCTATCAGGCACTGAGCCACAAGTGACATCACAAACACAAACTGCACCCACAGGACCAGCACTGGCCTATCAGGCACTGAGCCACAAGTGACATCACAAACACAAACTGCACCCACACCACCAGCACTGGCCTATAAGGCACTCAGCCACAAGTGACATCACAAACACAAACTGCAGCCACGTGACCAGCACTGGCCTATCAGGCACTCAGCCACAAGTGACTTCACAAACACAAAGTGCACCCACAAGACAAGCACTGGCCTATCAGGAAGTGAGCCACAAGTAACATCACAAACACAAACTGCACCCACACCACCAGCACTGGCCTATCAGGCACTGAGCCACAAGTGACATCACAAACACAAACTGCACCCACATCACCAGCACTGGCCTATCAGGCACTGAGCCACAAATGACATCACAAACACAAAATGCACCCACAGGACCAGCACTGGCCTATCAGGCACTGAGCCACAAGTGACATCACAAACACAAAATGCACCCACATGACCAGCACTTGCCTATCAGGCACTGAGCCACAAGTGACATCACAAACACAAACTGCACCCACATCACCAGCACTGTCCTATCAGACACTGAGCCACAAGCGATATCACAAAAACCAAATGCACCCACAGGACCAGGACTGGCCTATCAGGCACTGAGCCACAAGTGACATCACAACCACAAATTGCAACCACATCACCAGCACTGGCCTATCAGGCACTGAGCCACAAGTGACATCACAAACACAAACTGCACCCACATCACCAGCACTGGCCTATCAGGCACTGAGCCACAAGTGACATCACAAACACAAACTGCACCCACAGGACAAGCACTGGCCTATCAGGCACTGAGCCACAAGTGGCATCACAACCAGAAACTGCACCCACAGGACAAGCACTGGCCTATCAGGCACTGAGCCACAAGTGACATCACAAACACAAACTCCACCCACACCACCAGCACTGGACTATCAGGCACTGACCCACAAGTGACATCACAAACACAAACTGCAGCCTCATCACCAGCACTGGCCTATCAGGCACTGAGCCACAAGTGACATCACAAACACAAACTGCACCCACACCACCAGCACTGGCCTTTCAGGCACTAAGCCAAAAGTGACACCACAACCACAAACTGAAACGACAGGACAAGCACTGGCCTATCAGTCACTGAGCCACAAGTGACCTCACAAACACAAACTCCACGCACACCACCAGCACTGGCCCATCAGGCACTGAGCCACAAGTGACATCACAAACACAAACTGCAGCCACATCACCAGCACTGGCCTATCAGGCACTGAGCCACAAGTGACATCACAAACACAAACTGCACCCACAGCACCAGCACTGGCCTATCAGGCACTGAGCCACAAGTGACATCACAAACACAAACTGCACCCACACCACCAGCACTGGCCTATCTGGCACTGAGCCACAAGTGACATCACAAACACAAACTGCAGACATGTGACCAGCACTGGCAGATCAGGCACTGAACCACAAGTGACATCACAACCACAAACTGCACCCACATCACCAGCACTGGCCTATCAGGCACTGAGCCACAAGTGACATCAAAAACACAAACTGCAGACATGTGACCAGCACTGGCCTATCAGGCACAGAGCCACAAGTGACTTCACAAACACAAACTGCAGACATGTGACCAACACTGGCCTATCAGGCACTGAGCCACAAGTGACTTCACAAACACAAACTGCACCCACAGGACCAGCACTGGCCTATCAGGCACTCAGCCACAAGTGACATCACAACCACAAACTGCACCCACAGGACCAGCACTGGCCTATCAGGCACTGAGCCACAAGTGACATCACAAACACAAACTTCACCCACATCACCAGCACTGGCCTATCAGGCACTGAGCCACAAGTGACATCACAACCACAAACTGCACCCACACCACCAGCACTGGCCTATCAGGCACAGAGCCACAAGTGACATCACAAACACAAACTGCACCCACATCACCAGCACTGGCCTATCAGGCACTGAGCCACAAGTGACTTCACAAACACAAACTGCACCCACAGGACAAGCACTGGCCTATCAGGCACTGAGCCACAAGTGACATCACAAACACAAACTGCAGCCTCATCACCAGCACTGGCCTATCAGGCACTCAGCCACAAGTGACATCACAAACACAAACTGCACCCACACCACCAGCACTGGCCTATCAGGCACAGAGCCACAAGTGACATCACAAACACAAACTGCACCCACATCACCAGCACTGGCCTATCAGGCACTGAGCCACAAGTGACTTCACAAACACAAACTGCACCCACAGGACAAGCACTGGCCTATCAGGCACTGAGCCACAAGTGACATCACAAACACAAACTGCAGCCTCATCACCAGCACTGGCCTATCAGGCACTCAGCCACAAGTGACATCACAAACACAAACTGCACCCACACCACCAGCACTGGCCTTTCAGGCACTAAGCCAAAAGTGACACCACAACCACAAACTGAAACGACAGGACAAGCACTGGCCTATCAGTCACTGAGCCACAAGTGACCTCACAAACACAAACTCCACGCACAGGACCAGTACTGGCCCATCAGGCACTGAGCCACAAGTGACATCAAAAACACAAACCGCACCCACATCACCAGCACTGGCCTATCAGGCACTGAGCCACAAGTGACATCACAAACACAAACTGCAGCCATGTGACCAGCACTGGCCTATCAGGCACTGAGCCACAAGTGACATCACAAACACAAACTGCACCCACATCACCAGCACTGGCCTATCAGGCACTGAGCCACAAGTGACATCACAAACACAAAGTGCACCCACACCACCAGCACTGGCACATCAGGCACTGAGCCACAAGTGACATCACAAACACAAACTGCACCCACACCACCAGCACTGGCCTATCAGGCACTGAGCCACAAGTGACATCACAAACACAAACTGCAGCCACATCACCAGCACTGGCACATCAGGCACTGAGCCACAAGTGACATCACAAACACAAATTCAACCCACAGGACCAGCACTGGCCTATCAGGCACTGAGCCACAAGTGACATCACAACCACAAACTGCACCCACAGGACAAGCACTGGCCTATCAGGCACTGAGCCACAAGTGACATCACAAACACAATCTGCAGCCACATCACCAGCACTGGCCTATCAGGCACTGAGCCGCAAGTGACATCACAAACACAAACTGCAGCCACATCACCAGCACTGGCCTATCAGGCACTGAGCCACAAGTGACATCACAACCACAAACAGCAGCCACACCACCAGCACTGGCTTATCAGGCACTGAGCCACAAGTGACATCACAAACACAAACTGCAGTTACGTGACCAGCACTGGCCTATCAGGCACTCAGCCACAAGTGACATCAAAAACACAAACTCCACCCACACCACCAGCACTGGCCCATCAGGCACTGAGCCACAAGTGACATCACAAACACAATCTGCAGCCGCAGGACCAGCACTGGCCTATCAGGCACTGAGCCACAAGCGACATCACAACCACAAACTGCACCCACATCACCAGCACTGGCCTTTTAGGCACTAAGCCACAAGTGACATCACAACCACAAACTGCAACGACAGGACAAGCACTGGCCTATCAGGCACTGAGCCACAAGTGACATCACAACCACAAACTGCAGCCACATCACCAGCACTGGCCTATCAGGCACTGAGCCACAAGTGACATCAAAAACACAAACTGCACCCACAGCACCAGCACTGGCCTATCAGGCACTGAGCCACAAGTGACTTCACAAACACAAACTGCTCCCACAGGACCAGTACTGGCCTATCAGGCACAGAGCCACAAGTGACATCACAAACACAAACTGCAGCCATGTGACCAGCACTGGCCTATCAGGCACTGAGCCACAAGTGACTTCACAAACACAAACTGCACCCACATGACCAGCACTGGCCTATCAGGCACTGAGCCACAAGGGACATCACAAACACAAACTGCACCCACAGGACAAGCACTGGCCTATCAGGCACTGAGCCACAAGTGGCATCACAACCACAAACTGCAGACATGTGACCAGCACTGGCCTATCAGGCACTGAGCCACAAGTGACATCACAAACACAAAATGCAGCCACACCACCAGCACTGGCCTATCAGGCACTGAGCCACAAGTGACATCACAAACACAAAGTGCACCCACACCACCAGCACTGGCCTATCAGGCACTGAGCCACAAGTGACATCACAAACACAAACTGCAGACATGTGACCAGCACTGACCTATCAGGCACTCAGCCACAAGTGACATCACAAACACAAACTGCACCCACAGCACCAGCACTGGCCTATCAGGCACTCAGCCACAAGTGACATCACAAAAACAAACTGCACCCACAGGACCAGCACTGGCCTATCAGGCACAGAGCCACAAGTGACATCACAAACACAAACTGCACCCACATCACCAGCACTGGCCTATCAGGCACTGAGCCACAAGTGACTTCACAACCAGAAACTGCACCCACAGGACAAGCACTGGCCTATCAGGCACTGAGCCACAAGTGACATCACAAACACAAACTGCAGCCTCATCACCAGCACTGGCCTATCAGGCACTCAGCCACAAGTGACATCACAAACACAAACTGCACCCACACCACCAGCACTGGCCTATCAGGCACTGAGCCACAAGTGACTTCACAAACACAAACTGCACCCACAGGACAAGCACTGGCCTATCAGGCACTGAGCCACAAGTGACATCACAAACACAAACTGCAGCCTCATCACCAGCACTGGCCTATCAGGCACTCAGCCACAAGTGACATCACAAACACAAACTGCACCCACACCACCAGCACTGGCCTTTCAGGCACTAAGCCAAAAGTGACACCACAACCACAAACTGAAACGACAGGACAAGCACTGGCCTATCAGTCACTGAGCCACAAGTGACCTCACAAACACAAACTCCACGCACAGGACCAGTACTGGCCCATCAGGCACTGAGCCACAAGTGACATCAAAAACACAAACCGCACCCACATCACCAGCACTGGCCTATCAGGCACTGAGCCACAAGTGACATCACAAACACAAACTGCAGCCATGTGACCAGCACTGGCCTATCAGGCACTGAGCCACAAGTGACATCACAAACACAAACTGCACCCACATCACCAGCACTGGCCTATCAGGCACTGAGCCACAAGTGACATCACAAACACAAAGTGCACCCACACCACCAGCACTGGCCTATCAGGCACTGAGCCACAAGTGACATCACAAACACAAACTGCACCCACACCACCAGCACTGGCCTATCAGGCACAGAGCCACAAGTGACATCACAAACACAAACTGCAGCCACATCACCAGCACTGGCACATCAGGCACTGAGCCACAAGTGACTTCACAAACACAAACTGCAACGACAGGACAAGCACTGGCCTATCAGGCACTGAGCCACAAGTGACATCACAAACACAAACTGCACCCACAGGACCAGCACTGGCCTATCAGGCACTCAGCCACAAGTGACATCACAACCACAAACTGCACCCACAGGACCAGCACTGGCCTATCAGGCACTGAGCCACAAGTGACATCACAAACACAAACTTCACCCACATCACCAGCACTGGCCTATCAGGCACTCAGCCACAAGTGACATCACAACCACAAACTGCACCCACACCACCAGCACTGGCCTATCAGGCACAGAGCCACAAGTGACATCACAAACACAAACTGCACCCACATCACCAGCACTGGCCTATCAGGCACTGAGCCACAAGTGACTTCACAAACACAAACTGCACCCACAGGACAAGCACTGGCCTATCAGGCACTGAGCCACAAGTGACATCACAAACACAAACTGCAGCCTCCTCACCAGCACTGGCCTATCAGGCACTCAGCCACAAGTGACATCACAAACACAAACTGCACCCACACCACCAGCACTGGCCTTTCAGGCACTAAGCCAAAAGTGACATCACAAACACAAACTGCACCCACATCACCAGCACTGGCCTATCAGGCACTGAGCCACAAGTGACTTCACAAACACAAACTGCACCCACAGGACAAGCACTGGCCTATCAGGCACTGAGCCACAAGTGACATCACAAACACAAACTGCACCCACATCACCAGCACTGGCCTATCAGGCACTGAGCCACAAATGACATCACAAACACAAAATGCACCCACAGGACCAGCACTGGCCTATCAGGCACTGAGCCACAAGTGACATCACAAACACAAAATGCACCCACATGACCAGCACTTGCCTATCAGGCACTGAGCCACAAGTGACATCACAAACACAAACTGCACCCACATCACCAGCACTGTCCTATCAGACACTGAGCCACAAGCGATATCACAAAAACCAAATGCACCCACAGGACCAGGACTGGCCTATCAGGCACTGAGCCACAAGTGACATCACAACCACAAATTGCAACCACATCACCAGCACTGGCCTATCAGGCACTGAGCCACAAGTGACATCACAAACACAAACTGCACCCACATCACCAGCACTGGCCTATCAGGCACTGAGCCACAAGTGACATCACAAACACAAACTGCACCCACAGGACAAGCACTGGCCTATCAGGCACTGAGCCACAAGTGGCATCACAACCAGAAACTGCACCCACAGGACAAGCACTGGCCTATCAGGCACTGAGCCACAAGTGACATCACAAACACAAACTCCACCCACACCACCAGCACTGGACTATCAGGCACTGACCCACAAGTGACATCACAAACACAAACTGCAGCCTCATCACCAGCACTGGCCTATCAGGCACTCAGCCACAAGTGACATCACAAACACAAACTGCACCCACACCACCAGCACTGGCCTTTCAGGCACTAAGCCAAAAGTGACACCACAACCACAAACTGAAACGACAGGACAAGCACTGGCCTATCAGTCACTGAGCCACAAGTGACCTCACAAACACAAACTCCACGCACACCACCAGCACTGGCCCATCAGGCACTGAGCCACAAGTGACATCACAAACACAAACTGCAGCCACATCACCAGCACTGGCCTATCAGGCACAGAGCCACAAGTGACATCACAAACACAAACTGCACCCACAGCACCAGCACTGGCCTATCAGGCACTGAGCCACAAGTGACATCACAAACACAAACTGCACCCACACCACCAGCACTGGCCTATCTGGCACTGAGCCACAAGTGACATCACAAACACAAACTGCAGACATGTGACCAGCACTGGCCTCTCAGGCACTGACCCACAAGTGACATCACAACCACAAACTGCACCCACATCACCAGCACTGGCCTATCAGGCACTGAGCCACAAGTGACATCAAAAACACAAACTGCAGACATGTGACCAGCACTGGCCTATCAGGCACAGAGCCACAAGTGACTTCACAAACACAAACTGCAGACATGTGACCAACACTGGCCTATCAGGCACTGAGCCACAAGTGACTTCACAAACACAAACTGCAACGACAGGACAAGCACTGGCCTATCAGGCACTGAGCCACAAGTGACATCACAAACACAAACTGCACCCACAGGACCAGCACTGGCCTATCAGGCACTCAGCCACAAGTGACATCACAACCACAAACTGCACCCACAGGACCAGCACTGGCCTATCAGGCACTGAGCCACAAGTGACATCACAAACACAAACTTCACCCACATCACCAGCACTGGCCTATCAGGCACTGAGCCACAAGTGACATCACAACCACAAACTGCACCCACACCACCAGCACTGGCCTATCAGGCACAGAGCCACAAGTGACATCACAAACACAAACTGCACCCACATCACCAGCACTGGCCTATCAGGCACTGAGCCACAAGTGACTTCACAAACACAAACTGCACCCACAGGACAAGCACTGGCCTATCAGGCACTGAGCCACAAGTGACATCACAAACACAAACTGCAGCCTCATCACCAGCACTGGCCTATCAGGCACTCAGCCACAAGTGACATCACAAACACAAACTGCACCCACACCACCAGCACTGGCCTATCAGGCACAGAGCCACAAGTGACATCACAAACACAAACTGCACCCACATCACCAGCACTGGCCTATCAGGCACTGAGCCACAAGTGACTTCACAAACACAAACTGCACCCACAGGACAAGCACTGGCCTATCAGGCACTGAGCCACAAGTGACATCACAAACACAAACTGCAGCCTCATCACCAGCACTGGCCTATCAGGCACTCAGCCACAACTGACATCACAAACACAAACTCCACCCACACCACCAGCACTGGCCTTTCAGGCACTAAGCCAAAAGTGACACCACAACCACAAACTGAAACGACAGGACAAGCACTGGCCTATCAGTCACTGAGCCACAAGTGACCTCACAAACACAAACTCCACGCACAGGACCAGTACTGGCCCATCAGGCACTGAGCCACAAGTGACATCAAAAACACAAACCGCACCCACATCACCAGCACTGGCCTATCAGGCACTGAGCCACAAGTGACATCACAAACACAAACTGCAGCCATGTGACCAGCACTGGCCTATCAGGCACTGAGCCACAAGTGACATCACAAACACAAACTGCACCCACATCACCAGCACTGGCCTATCAGGCACTGAGCCACAAGTGACATCACAAACACAAAGTGCACCCACACCACCAGCACTGGCACATCAGGCACTGAGCCACAAGTGACATCACAAACACAAACTGCACCCACACCACCAGCACTGGCCTATCAGGCACTGAGCCACAAGTGACATCACAAACACAAACTGCAGCCACATCACCAGCACTGGCACATCAGGCACTGAGCCACAAGTGACATCACAAACACAAACTCAACCCACAGGACCAGCACTGGCCTATCAGGCACTGAGCCACAAGTGACATCACAACCACAAACTGCACCCACAGGACAAGCACTGGCCTATCAGGCACTGAGCCACAAGTGACATCACAAACACAATCTGCAGCCACATCACCAGCACTGGCCTATCAGGCACTGAGCCACAAGTGACATCACAAACACAAACTGCAGCCACATCACCAGCACTGGCCTATCAGGCACTCAGCCACAAGTGACATCACAAACACAAACTGCACCCACACCACCAGCACTGGCTTATCAGGCACTGAGCCACAAGTGACATCACAAACACAAACTGCAGCCATGTGACCAGCACTGGCCTATCAGGCACTCAGCCACAAGTGACATCAAAAACACAAACTCCACCCACACCACCAGCACTGGCCCATCAGGCACTGAGCCACAAGTGACATCACAAACACAATCTGCAGCCGCAGGACCAGCACTGGCCTATCAGGCACTGAGCCACAAGCGACATCACAACCACAAACTGCACCCACATCACCAGCACTGGCCTTTTAGGCACTAAGCCACAAGTGACATCACAACCACAAACTGCAACGACAGGACAAGCACTGGCCTATCAGGCACTGAGCCACAAGTGACATCACAACCACAAACTGCAGCCACATCACCAGCACTGGCCTATCAGGCACTGAGCCACAAGTGACATCAAAAACACAAACTGCACCCACAGCACCAGCACTGGCCTATCAGGCACTGAGCCACAAGTGACTTCACAAACACAAACTGCTCCCACAGGACCAGTACTGGCCTATCAGGCACAGAGCCACAAGTGACATCACAAACACAAACTGCAGCCATGTGACCAGCACTGGCCTATCAGGCACTGAGCCACAAGTGACTTCACAAACACAAACTGCACCCACATGACCAGCACTGGCCTATCAGGCACTGAGCCACAAGGGACATCACAAACACAAACTGCACCCACATCACCAGCACTGGCCTTTTAGGCACTGAGCCACAAGTGGCATCACAACCACAAACTGCACCCACAGGACAAGCACTGGCCTATCAGGCACTGAGCCACAAGTGACATCACAAACAAAAAATGCAGCCACACCACCAGCACTGGCCTATCAGGCACTGAGCCACAAGTGACATCACAAACACAAAGTGCACCCACACCACCAGCACTGGCCTATCAGGCACTGAGCCACAAGTGACATCACAAACACAAACTGCAGACATGTGACCAGCACTGACCTATCAGGCACTCAGCCACAAGTGACATCACAAACACAAACTGCACCCACAGCACCAGCACTGGCCTATCAGGCACTCAGCCACAAGTGACATCACAAAAACAAACTGCACCCACAGGACCAGCACTGGCCTATCAGGCACTGAGCCACAAGTGACATCACAAACACAAACTGCACCCACACCACCAGCACTGGCCTATCAGGCACTGAGCCACAAGTGACATCACAAACACAAACTGCACCCACACCACCAGCACTGGCCTATCAGGCACAGAGCCACAAGTGACATCACAAACACAAACTGCACCCACATCACCAGCACTGGCCTATCAGGCACTGAGCCACAAGCGACTTCACAACCAGAAACTGCACCCACAGGACAAGCACTGGCCTATCAGGCACTGAGCCACAAGTGACATCACAAACACAAACTGCAGCCTCATCACCAGCACTGGCCTATCAGGCACTCAGCCACAAGTGACATCACAAACACAAACTGCACCCACACCACCAGCACTGGCCTATCAGGCACTGAGCCACAAGTGACTTCACAAACACAAACTGCACCCACAGGACAAGCACTGGCCTATCAGGCACTGAGCCACAAGTGACATCACAAACACAAACTGCAGCCTCATCACCAGCACTGGCCTATCAGGCACTCAGCCACAAGTGACATCACAAACACAAACTGCACCCACACCACCAGCACTGGCCTTTCAGGCACTAAGCCAAAAGTGACACCACAACCACAAACTGAAACGACAGGACAAGCACTGGCCTATCAGTCACTGAGCCACAAGTGACCTTACAAACACAAACTCCACGCACAGGACCAGTACTGGCCCATCAGGCACTGAGCCACAAGTGACATCAAAAACACAAACCGCACCCACATCACCAGCACTGGCCTATCAGGCACTGAGCCACAAGTGACATCACAAACACAAACTGCAGCCATGTGACCAGCACTGGCCTATCAGGCACTGAGCCACAAGTGACATCACAAACACAAACTGCACCCACATCACCAGCACTGGCCTATCAGGCACTGAGCCACAAGTGACATCACAAACACAAAGTGCACCCACACCACCAGCACTGGCCTATCAGGCACTGAGCCACAAGTGACATCACAAACACAAACTGCACCCACACCACCAGCACTGGCCTATCAGGCACTGAGCCACAAGTGACATCACAAACACAAACTGCAGCCACATCACCAGCACTGGCACATCAGGCACTGAGCCACAAGTGACATCACAAACACAAACTGCAACGACAGGACAAGCACTGGCCTATCAGGCACTGAGCCACAAGTGGCATCACAACCACAGACTGCACCCACAGGACAAGCACTGGCCTATCAGGCACTGAGCCACAAGTGACATCACAAACACAAAATGCAGCCACACCACCAGCACTGGCCTATCAGGCACTGAGCCACAAGTGACATCACAAACACAAAGTGCACCCACACCACCAGCACTGGCCTATCAGGCACTGAGCCACAAGTGACATCACAAACACAAACTGCACCCACACCACCAGCACTGGCCTATCAGGCACTGAGCCACAAGTGACATCACAAACACAAACTGCACCCACACTACCAGCACTGGCCTATCAGGCACTCAGCCACAAGTGACATCACAAACACAAACTTCACCCACATCACCAGCACTGGCCTATCAGGCACTGAGCCACAAGTGACATCACAAACACAAACTGCACCCACACCACCAGCACTGGCCCACCAGGCACTGAGCCACAAGTGACATCACAAACACAAACTGCAGACATGTGACCAGCACTGGCCTATCAGGCACTGAGCCACAAGTGACATCAAAAACACAAACTGCACCCACATCACCAGCACTGGCCTATCAGGCACTGAGCCACAAGTGACTTCACAAACACAAACTGCAGACATGTGACCAACACTGGCCTATCAGGCACTGAGCCACAAGTGACTTCACAAACACAAACTGCAACGACAGGACAAGCACTGGCCTATCAGGCACTGAGCCACAAGTGACATCACAAACACAAACTGCACCCACAGGACCAGCACTGGCCTATCAGGCACTCAGCCACAAGTGACATCACAAACACAAACTGCACCCACAGGACCAGCACTGCCCTATCAGGCACTGAGCCACAAGTGACATCACAAACACAAACTGCAGCCACATCACCAGCACTGGCCTATCAGGCACTGAGCCACAAGTGACATCACAAACACAAACTGCACCCACATCACCAGCACTGGCCTATCAGGCACTGAGCCACAAGTGACATCACAACCACAAACTGCACCCACACCACCAGCACTGGCCTATCAGGTACAGAGCCACAAGTGACATCACAACCACAAACTGCACCCACAGGACAAGCACTGGCCTATCAGGCACTGAGCCACAAGTGACATCACAAACACAATCTGCAGCCACATCACCAGCACTGGCCTATCAGGCACTGAGCCACAAGTGACTTCACAAACACAAACTGCACCCACAGGACCAGTACTGGCCTATCAGGCACAGAGCCACAAGTGACATCACAAACACAAACTGCACCCACAGGACAAGCACTGGCCTATCAGGCACTGAGCCACAAGTGGCATCACAACCAGAAACTGCACCCACAGGACAAGCACTGGCCTATCAGGCACTGAGCCACAAGTGACATCACAAACACAAACTGCAGCCTCATCACCAGCACTGGCCTATCAGGCACTCAGCCACAAGTGACATCACAAACACAAACTGCACCCACACCACCAGCACTGGCCTATCAGGCACTGAGCCACAAGTGACATCACAAACACAAACTGCACCCACACCACCAGCACTGGCCTATCAGGCACTGAGCCACAAGTGACATCACAAACACAAACTGCACCCACAGCACCAGCACTGGCCTATCAGGCACTCAGCCACAAGTGACATCACAAACACAATCTGCAGCCGAAGCACCAGCAATGGCCTATCAGGCACTGAGCCACAAGCGACATCACAAACACAAACTGCACCCACATCACCAGCACCGGCCTTTTAGGCACTAAGCCACAAGTGACATCACCAACACAAACTGCAACGACAGGACAAGCACTGGCCTATCAGGCACTGAGCCACAAGTGACATCACAAACACAAACTGCACCCACACCACCAGCACTGGCCTATCAGGCACTGAGCCACAAGTGACATCACAAACACAAACTGCAGACATGTGACCAGCACTGACCTATCAGGCACTCAGCCACAAGTGACATCACAACCACAAACTGCACCCACATCACCAGCACTGGCCTATCAGGCACTGAGCCACAAGTGACATCACAAACACAAACTGCACCCACACCACCAGCACTGGCCTATCAGGCACTGAGCCACAAGTGACATCACAAACACAAACTGCACCCACACCACCAGCACTGGCCTATCAGGCACTGAGCCACAAGTGACATCACAAAAACCAAATGCACCCACAGGACCAGCACTGGCCTATCAGGCACTGAACCACAAGTGACTTCACAAACACAAACTGCACCCACAGGACCAGCACTGGCCTATCAGGCACTGAGCCACAAGTGACATCACAAACACAAACTGCAGCCACAGGACCAGCACTGGCCTATCAGGCACTGAGCCACAAGTGACTTCACAAACACAAACTGCAGCCAAATCACCAGCACTGGCCCATCAGGCATTTGGCCACAAGTGACATCACAAACACAAATTTCAGCCACATCACCAGCACTGGCCTATCAGGCACTGAGGCACAAGTGACATCACAAACACAAACTGCAGACACATCACCAGCATTGGCCTATCAGGCACTGAGACACAAGTGACCTCACAACCACAAACTGCAACCATGTGACCAGCACTGGCCTATCAGGCACTGAGCCACAAGTGACATCACAACCACAAACTGCAGCCATGAGACCAGCACTGGCCTATCAGGCACTGAGCCACAAGTGACTTCACAACAACAAACTGCACCCACATCACCAGCACTGGCCTATCAGGCACTGAACCACAAGTGACATCACAACCACAAACTGCACCCACAGGACAAGCAATGGCATATCAGGCACTGAGCCACAAGTGACATCACAAACACAAAAACAGACATGTCACAAGCACTGGCCTTTAAGGCACTGAGCCACAAGAGGCATCACAACCAGAAACTGCACCCACAGGACAAGCACTGGCCTATCAGGCACTGAGCCACAAGAGACCACACAACCACAAACTGCAGCCACAGGACTAGCACTGGCCTCTCAGGCACTCAGCCACAAGTGACATCACAAACACAAACTGCACCCACAGGAACAGCACCGGCCTATCAGGCCCTGATCCACAAGTGACATCACAAACAAAAACTGCACCACAGGAAGAGCGTGGCCTATCAGGCCCTGAGCTACAAGTGACATCACAACGACAAACTGCAGACATATGACCAGCACTGGCCTATCAGGCACTGAGCCACAAGTGACCTCAGAATCACAAACTGCACCCACATGAACAGCACTGGCCTATCAGGCACTCAGCCACAAGTGACATCACAAACACAAACTGCAGACATGTGACAAGCACTGGCCTATCAGGCACAGAGCCACAAGTGACATCACAAACAAAAACTGCACACACTTCACCAGCACTGGCCTATCAGGCACTGAGCCACAAGTGACATCACAAACAAACTAAACCCACATCACCAGCATGGCCTATCAGGCACTGAACCAGAAGTGACATCACACCCACAAACTGCACCCACATAACCAGCCCAACCCTATCGGGCCCTGAGCCACAAGTGACATCACAAAAACAAACTGCAGACAAGTGACCAGCACTGGCCTTTAAGGCACTGAGCCACAAGTCGCATCATAACCACAAACTGCACCCACAGGACAAGCAATGGCATATCAGGCACTGAGCCACAAGTGACATCACAAACACAAACTGCACCCACAGGACAAGCACTGGCCTATCAGGCACTGAGCCACAAGTGACATCAAAAACACAAACTGCACCCACATCACCAGCACCGGCCTTTTAGGCACTAAGCCACAAGTGACATCACAACCACAAACTGCAACGACAGGACAAGCACTGGCCTATCAGGCAGTGAGCCACAAGTGACATCACAAACACAAACTGCACCAACATCACCAGCACTGGCCTATCAGGCACTGAGCCACAAGTGACATCACAAACACAAACTGCACCCACAGGACAAGCAATGGCCTATCAGGCACTGAGCCACAAGTGACATCACATACACAAACTGCACCCACACCACCAGCACTGGCCTATCAGGCACTGAGCCACAAGTGACATCACAAACACAAACTGCACCCACAGCACCAGCACTGGCATATCAGGCACCGAGCCACAAGTGACATCATAAACAGAAACTGCACCCACACCACCAGCACTGGCCCATCAGGCACTGAGCCACAAGTGACATCACAAAGACAAACTGCAGCCATGTGACCAGCACTGGCCCATCAGGCAGTGAGCGACAAGTCATATCACAAACACAAACTGCACCCACAGGACAAGCACTGGCCTTTCAGGCACTAAGCCACAAGTGACATCACAACCACAAACTGCAACGACAGGACAAGCACTGGCCTATCAGGCACTGAGCCACAAGTGACATCACAAACACAAATTGCACCCACATCACCAGCACTGGCTTATCAGGCACTCAGCCACAAGTGACATCACAAACACAAACTGCAGCCACATCACTAGCACTGGCCTATCAGGCACTGAGCCACAAGTGACATCACAAACACAAACTGCAGCCACATCACCAGCGCTGGCCTATCAGGCACTGAGCCACAAGTGATATCACAACCACAAACTGCACCCACAGGACCAGCACTGGCCTATCAGGCACTGAGCCACAAGTGACATCACAGACACAAACTGCAGCCAAATCACCAGCACTGGCCCATGAGGCACTGAGCCACAAGTGACATCACAAACACAAAAAGCAGACATGTGACCAGCACTGGCAGATCAGGCACTGAGCCACAAGTGACATCACAAACACAAACTCCACCCACACCACCAGCACTGGCCTATCAGGCACTCAGCCACAAGTGACATCACATACACAAACTGCACCCACACCACCAGCACTGGCCTTTAAGGCACTGAGCCACAAGTGGCATCACAACCAGAAACTGCACCCAGAGGACAAGCACTGGCCTATCAGGCACTCAGCCACAAGTGACATCACAAACACAAACTGCACCCACACCACCAGCACTGGCCCATCAGGCACTGAGCCACAAGAGACCACACAACCACAAACTGCAGCCACACCACCAGCACTGGCCTCTCAGGCACTCAGCCACAAGTGACATCACAAACACAAACTGCACCCACAGGAACAGCACCGGCCTATCAGGCCCTGATCCACAAGTGACATCACAAACAAAAACTGCACCACAGGAAAAGCGTGGCCTATCAGGCCCTGACCTACAAGTGACATCACAACGACAAACTGCAGACATATGACCAGCATTGGCCTATCAGGCACTGAGCCACAAGTGACCTCAGAATCACAAACTGCACCCACATGAACAGCACTGGCCTATCAGGCACTCAGCCACAAGTGACATCACAAACACAAACTGCAGACATGTGACAAGCACTGGCCTATCAGGCACTTGGCCACAAGTGACATCACAAACACAAACTGCACACACTTCCCCAGCACTGGCCTATCAGGCACTGAGCCACAAGTGACATCACAAACAAACTCAACCCACATCACCAGCATGGCCTATCAGGCACTGAACCACAAGTGACATCACACCCACAAACTGCAGCCACAGGACCAGTACTGGCCTACCAGGCACTCAGCCACAAGTGACATCACAAACACAAATTTCAGCCACATCACCAGCACTGGCCTATCAGGCACTGAGCCACAAGTGACATCACAACCACAAACTGCACCCACACCACCAGCACTGGCCTTTCAGGCACTGAGCCACAAGTGACATCAGAAACACAAACTGCACCCACAGGACAAGCACTGGCCTATCAGGCACTGAGCCACAAGTGACATCACAAACACAAACTGCACCCACACTACCAGCACTGGCCAATCAAGGAACTGAGCCACAAGTGACATCACAAACACAAACTGCACCCACACCACCAGCACTGGCCTATCAGGCACTGAGCCACAAGTGACATCACAAACACAAACTGCACCCACACTACCAGCACTGGCCTATCAGGCACTCAGCCACAAGTGACATCAAAAACACAAACTGCACCCACACCACCAGCACTGGCCTATCAGGCACTCAGCCACAAGTGACATCACAACCACAAACTGCACCCACACCACCAGCACTGGCCTAAAAGGCAGTGAGCCACAAGTGACATCACAAACACAAACTGCACCCACACCACCAGCACTGGCCTATCAGGCACTGAGCCACAAGTGACATCACAAACACAAACTGCAGCCACATCACCAGCACTGGCCTATCAGGCACTGACCACAAGTGACATCACAAACACAAACTGCAGCCATGTGACCAGCACTGGCCTAGCAGGCACTGAGCCACAAGTGACATCACAAACAAACTCAACCCACATCACCAGCATGGCCTATCAGGCACTGAACCACAAGTGACATCACACCCACAAACTGCACCCACATAACCAGCACTGCCCTATCAGGCCCTGAGCCACAAGTGACATTACAAACACAAACTGCACCCACACCACCAGGAATGGCCTATCAGGCACTGAGCCACAAGTGACATCACAAACACAAACCGCACTCACATCACCAGCACTGGCCTATCAGGCACTCAGCCACAAGTGACATCACAAACACAAACTGCACCCACGTGACCAGCACTGGCCTATCAGGCATTGAGGCACATGTGACCTCACAAGCAGAAAAATAGCAATGTGCTTGATGCTGTCTAATCAGGTGGTGAAGCAAAAGTCACCTCACAAATGCAGAAAAGGATCAATGTGGCCGCTTGTGGCCTAGCAGATACTGAGGCCAAATAACTGCACAAACACAAACAGCAGCAATATGCATCGAGGTGGACTGTTGGGTGCTCAGGCTGAAGTGACCTCACAGGCAGCCATGAAGCCAAATAGCTGCTCCTGGCCTCTTTGCAACTGAGGCACAATTGACCTAAACAAGCACAAACAGCAGCAATGTCCATGCTGATCGCCAGTCACATACTGATGCACAACTCACCACAAAAGCACCAACAGCAGCAAAGGGTCTGCTCCCCGTTTATGAGGCATTGAGACACAGGAGACCTCACCATCATCACCAACGCTACATGCATGCTGTTGGCCTACCAGATTCAGAGGCACAACTCACCTCACAAGCACAAATGGCATCGACCTGCCTGCTGCTGCCCTATCTTTGACTGAGTCTCAAGGGAGCTCAAAAGTGCAAACCTTCACAGAGGAGAAGCTCACCTGGGCTACCCGCACGTCCCTTGATTATGCTGTGATCACTCCATACAGAACAGTCTTCTGCAAATGGCTTTCATCTCCCGGCAAGACTCTCTCCAGATCATGCGACAGCTCCACTCTGGCACCCTGCACACAAATCACAAAAGGAACAATTGGTCTCGCTTTTCCTTTAGTACCATCAAGTCCGTGCTGGGAGCCTTTGCACTGCAGCACCTACACAATGGCAGCAGCATGCCACTTCCATTTCTAGTGCATTTCTAGGGACAGAGATCAGCTGAGGGAGCAGCTGCACTGCAAAGGCTTTCTGACACTCTCAGATCAACTTGGCACTGCACCAGGCATCAACCTGACACCAGACCTCTGCTCTGCCACCTACTCTACAAACACACTGCCTCTGCCCCACACAGCTGCCTCTTCTGCTACATACAACCAAGTGCCAGCAAGAACAGATGCATGCAGGACACTTGCCACTTGCACACTCCACAGCCACTGCTCTGCTCGCTGCCTTCCCTTGGCTCCTCAACCCAGACACACAGGCAAGCTCTTGTGGTAACATCACAAGGTGGCCAAGGCACTCTAGGCTCACGAGGCATGTGCAAAAGAGCAGCACAAGATTAGGCAGGGACTGAGCTGCCTCCTTGGGTGATGCTGCTCTTTTCAGAGGGAAGGATCCTGCTTGCTTTGGGCACAGCAGGCTGCTGCTTTCCACCCCCATCCCCTCATGAACCTCCTGCTATGGATGGGGGCATGGGGATTTTCTGTAGTAATACAAAAGATACAGATACAACACAGAAACACTTGAGAGTCCGGAAGGCCTCCTGAGCCCAAAGGAACCTCCCTTCCTTTCCTTTAGTTACTTGGACAAGGAGCTTGGACGGGGAAGGGAAAAAGGGTGCAGAGGCTTTGAAATGAGGCCCAAGCAATGAGACAGACCCACACTGGACGGCTGCTGAAATGACAGCTCTCCTGGCTGCGCAGCCTCTGCAGCACCAGTCCGCGCTCCACAGCTGGCTTCACAGAGCACTGAGGGCTGCGTGCCACGGGCAACCTGGCCCTGGGCACATCTTCACCCCTCGCAGAGCCGGGAGCCCAAGAGCTCTGAGACTTCCACAGATCAAGCTATGGACGCTTTGGGGCACTCACACAAAGGCACTCCAGACATGCTGGCATCTATTATAAGGGTCTTGGACTCGTCCTATATGGCACCACAACCTCCTAGGAAAAGGAGGGGGCACCGTAGCATTTGTTGAGCGGGCTGGCAATAACAGCACTTGTGGGAGGCGGAATTTGCAGCACAGCAGAGGTACCAGGAGCTGAACCCACAACCCAAGTCACCCAGGGAAGACAGACGCATTTATGGAAGCCTTCGCATCCACACGTAGCCTCTTCTCAGTCACTTGCAGCTGCTTTCACAGAGGGCTCACGACGCTGGCCAAGATGTTGACAGGTACAGGGACACAGCCTGGCATCCTGCCTCCATCCTCAGCGGCTCTAGCACTGCACTGGGAACCTCCATGAGTGCAGCAACCTAGAAAGAAAGAAAGAATCGGAGTGTTACTGGCAGTTCTGCTGCCCTTACAGAGTCGCAACAGGCAGGGGCAAATGTCTCCCCTCTGTGCTGAGCTCTATTGGTGAGAGCACAGCCAGCAGGGCCACCAAGACGTTCTACCCCTCTTTTTGGCACAGGTGACACCATGTCTGTATACCAGGTCCTGTTTGGGCTCTCCAGGTCTGCACAGGCACTAACACACTGCAGGGAGTCCAGCACAGGGACACCAAGATGGTCAGGGGCTGCAGCGTGGGGCATAAAAGGAGAGGCTGCGAGAGCTGCCTTTGTTCAGCCTAGACAAGAGAAGGCCAAGGGGCATCTTCATGCTGTGCACAGCTACCTTATGGAGGGCACAGAGAAGACGGAGCCGGATTTTCTTGGAGGTGCACACTAGTAGCATGGGAGGCAACAGGGACAAATCGGACAATGGGAAATGCTTCTGAGACATTAAGAAGAAACCTTTTTCTCCGTGACGGTGGCCAAACTGCGGCACACGGATCCAGAGAGGTTCCCAGATCTCCATCCTTGGAGGTAATCAAAACTTCACTGGAAAAGGCCCCAAGATACCTCCTCTACTGGCACCTGCCTGGAGCAGGGCGTTGGAGCCCTGCTACCTCCACACGGCTCCCCCATTGCAGCCTCAAGGAATATGCTATTGTGAGACTCTTGCCAAAGGCACCAGAGGCTTTGCAGATGCCGCCTCCACCGCTCAACAAGGACAGGTGTCTCAGAGCCACCCATCGCCCTCACAGGCCTGACTTCTTGGGAGGGGGCATCTCCCCTCTCTGCAAGGCTCTGCGTAGGCACAACGTGCAGAAATGCCTCTGACTGCTTTCATTAACTACCCATCTCGCTGAGGGACTGGAATGGATTAGCGTCTGAGATGGGAAGATGCAATGAGGGTCCAGATTCAGCAGAAAGCCTCTAAGGAGGGAGAAGAGAACTCTCGCCAGCAGTCAGTAAAATCCCAAAGACTCACGGAAGCATCAAACCCTTCCGAAACTGCAAGCCTGAACCTCAGCTGACACAAACCACCAAACTGGGAGCAGCCCTGCCTCGCACCACGATGCTCCAAGGAGGCAACACGGTCACCAACAGTCCTCACCCACGTCTCCCAGAAGGACACTGTGATGGCAGGCTGGGCCTTGGGAGCAGAGCACTGCTCTCTCCAGACACCTCCTCCCACGCTGAGCAGCAAAACACTGGCGCCACCACCCGGCTCCACCACAGGGCATCTCGCACTGTAACACGCCGTTACCTCCACACCTCACAGAGGGTTGGCAACCAACACACGCCTCTGCATCAGCGACACACAGCCCACAGCACCACACATGGCAGCACAAGGGCACCCCAAGCACCCCACAACACACAAAGCCCAACTCTCCAGACCTTCCATTCCTTTCTAGTCCTCCAAGGCCTTGCAACAGGCTCTGCCTCTGAACAGCCACTCACAGCCCGGGGCCTGCTCACTTCCCACCTTCCCACCAGGAAGCAGACAAGAAGTACTCTCACAGTGGCTGATCAGGCCAGCTTTTCCCTCTCGCTTGTGCCTCAACTTCTCTGAACAAGAAATCTCTTTCAAAATGTGGCCCATATCCTTTTTGGGGGGTGACGTTCCTTCCGTCTCCTCCAACAGCCTTTGCACCCATTCTCCAATGACTGCATACGTGGACAGAAAATCAGAGACCCCTAAAGAGTTACAGTTCCAAATGTGTCATAAAAGCAGCTGGACACCTCAAAGACAGACACAGCATGCAGACCTTGCAGGAAAATCTCACAAGCTCCCTGCTCTTTTGACAGGGGCAACTTCTAAAGCACACACACACACCCTGGCAATAAGAGATTATTCACACCACTGCTCACACCAGCACTACATTCACTTAGCAGCCTCAAAAGTCTAGCTGCACTCCCTAGCTGACTGCGAGGACGCTGCAAGCTTCTACTTAGCAACAAGCGGAAAGGCCAACTCCATGTCCATGTTCACCACAGAACATCATCCACATTTGAAATGTAGCAGTACTAACTCATGATGACGGAGTGGAATAAAATTTGTGTCAGATGATGTGGAATATCGACTTCTGCTTGATTAATGAGTTGCATTTCTGTATTGCTGTAGAGCTCTGCAGGGGTCAATCCCTCCTCTGAGCACACGCAACAAACCCAGAAGTGACCTCACCACCAGCATCCAAGCCATGCGTCTTCTCCTGACCTGTCAGCTGCTCACATAGAGGTGTCATCACATCACAGATTCACATCATGGCCTCATAATACTCACAATGCTCTCAAACACCCATTGCCTACCAGTTACTACACCAAAAGATTAGCTTCTGCTATGCATTATCAACACCTAGCCTATGAAATTTAAGAATTGCAGAACAGCCTGCAAGTAATTCTTGGCAACATTTTCTAACGGGAGGATTGCATGGGAGCAGTGATCATGAAACTGAAGACAGCAGGGCCTCATGTCCCAGGCACAGGGAGAAGCCTTCCCGCAACTCAGAACTCTGGTTCCTTCCCCAGTGCTGAACAAAACCAGAAAATCCTCCACACATCCAGGACAACAAGCATTCTCCTATTTTAGGCCCTGACAACTGGAGACACGTGGAAGGACTCAGGCCAGGGCATCTCAGTTGGTGAAACCAGCAGAGACACAATTCAGCAACTCTTCACCCTGACCTAGGAGCATGGAAAGAACAACGGCAAGTGCAAGCACTGGCCGTTCATCAACTTTCAAGGCCCCTGACAAGCTGACGGGCGAGTGAAGAGTTAACAGGACTGAAGTTTGTCAATTGATATGCAGAAGAACTGATAGCACAAGAGCTGAGGTGCACAAAGCTGTTGAACAGAGGACTTAACAGGACTAAAGTCGTCTACCAACCGATATGCGCAAGGACTGATATGCGCAAGGCTGCGGAATGGAAGCATTAACAAGACTGAAGAAGTCTGACACCTGGAATCTGCACGGACCCCCGCAGGGAGGGAAGAAACAATACGGAGGTCCTGTGGTCTTGCCTCGCTAGCAGGGTCCTCCCAAGCAGACAAACAGTCCTGTGATTGTGAAACTCGCAGAGGTCAGCAAAAGCGTTGTTTGCCCAGAGCCCCAGCCGTATAAAAAGAGACTTGGGAGCTAGGAGAGTTTGAGCAGGGACGGGAACGTGACCTGACCATCCTCTCCGGCTGGACCGTGAGTATTCCCCCCCCTCCCCTTTTCTTGGGACGCTGGGTTAAGGGAACTCCTCGAGGTTGAGAGCCCTCTCACTAGGAGAGTGAACAAGAAAGCTTTCAAGTAGGGATAAGCAGTCCTTCCAATTAATAACGCAGTAATCGACGGTTTCAGGTTATCCTTTCTAAATTAGTAACTGATGGTTTTGTGTTATCCTTCCTAAATTAGTAATCGCATTATTTTAATGGATGTTACTAATCCAAGAACTTGTGTGAGGAAATAAACATCTTTTTTATTATTATTATATTACTGTCTCAGTCGTTGCTATCGAACCTTCATAGCATGACAGCATGACACAAGCAAAACAGCTCACACTTACAGAGCTTTTCTGCAAACACCCTTCACCCTGCTGCCAGGCTCACAGGTCTCGGCGCAAAGCAAGAGGCAGGGAGAAAAAACAACAGCTAAGGCACGGCATCACATGCGGGCACAGCCTCTCTCAGAGCCACTCCAAAATGCAGTTTTCACAACAGAAGACACCATTGGGAAGGGCACCTCGCGACAACACCAGCAGCCTGCTCACACTTTGCCCAGCACCTCCCAAACGCACCTCGAAGCAGCACCTGGGGCTGCGCTGGCAGCAGCAGCTCAGGGAAACGCTTTAACAGGGATCCCAGAGCCACCACAGGGCCAAAGGTTCCTGCCCCCAAACCCCACCGAGCCGCCCCGGCCCAGCTGCTCGCGGCAGGCCGCCACGTCTGGCTGCAGGGCAGCTCCCCGCTCTGGCCCACGTCGCTCTGGCCCCTGCTCACGGCCCCACCAGCCCCTGCTGCAGCTCCTGCAGCAAAGCAGCCCCGTCGCCAGCACTGCTGCCCCGCTCCGGCGGGAGGGCACCCGCCGCCATTTGAACGCGCCCGCAGCCCCCACCAAACGCTCTCGTCCGCTCGCTTCTCGCCTGCTTTGCTCCCGCTCCTCTTCCACCTCTTTCTTTGACGTCTTTTTTTCCCCACATGTTGGACTGCAATTGGCTGGCAGAGCCATCAGTGAAATCGATGCCCGCCCTCCTCCTCCTGACAGCCAATAGGAGGGCTGCACTGGGGCGATGCCATGGCAACGCTGGGCCCTCCTGCCCTGGCGGCCAGCTCCGCCCCCTCCCCCGCGGTCGGGCGCCATGTTGTGGGCGGCAGCGCGGGGCGCGGCGGGGCCTGGGGGCAGCGCGGTGCTGTGTGGGCGGGCAGTGCGGGGCCCCGGGGTGTGGCCGCTGCCCCGGCGGTGCTGGACTGTGGGGCAGGGGCCCCGCGGGGCTGCTGGCTGCCCTGCGCCCCGGGGGCCGTGCGGGGTGTGGGGGGGCAGCGCTGGGGCCTGTGCTGGTGGCAGCCCTGGTGCCGGCGTGGGGGCCCTGGGGCTGGCCGTGGCGCCGGAGCCCACAGGCAGCATCCTGCTGCCCCCAGGGCAGGGCAGGGCAGGGCAGTGTCCTCTCCCCCTCCTGCCCTGGCCCCCTGCCCACGGCAGCCCCAGGGCTCGGCTAGGGAGTGGTGGTGTGGGGTCGTGAGGGGGCTGGGGGAGATGGCTGTGTTGGGCTCACCCCCGCACTGCCCACCCCAGCTCAGAGAAAAGACATTGGCGTCAGCCAGGACCTGTTGAATGAGGATTGCACCTCTGCCTGTTTCCAATCTACTCTCTCCAATGTATGTTCTTTTGGGTGCGGAGGTTTGAGCCCAATTTGCAGGAGGACGGGGGCTGTGGCCATCTAAAGATGGCATCTCTGAGCCCAAAACATGCTGTGCCAAGCTGGAAGCATAAAAGGATCGAGGGGGAAGGAAGAGAGATTTTTCCCAAACACCCAGAGGACTTGGGGTTATTGAAAGGTGAAGGTTTTATTATCATATACGGACATTTCCAGCAGGGTCTTGAGAGCCCCATGGAGCTGCAGGCCACCTCAGCGTCTGGGATGCAGGACCCCTTTCCTCTCAGAGCCAGACCCCAAAGAGGACCCACTCCCAGGAAAACCTGTCATGGATTCCCATGCTCCCCCCCCCCACCCTAAGAGGCGATGGAGCTGGCCGCACAGAAGCCTTGGGGCTCAGGACAGCCCCATCCCCAGGACCCAGGAGTCCTGGCTGCCACATTGTCCCCCGAGCCAGAGGGGACCCTCAGGCAGGGCTCTCGCAGCAGCCCCCAGCCCTGTCCAGGCACCCCCACAGCCCGGGATCCACAGCAGTTTTGGCAGTTAACAGTCTCTGTGCGACACCTCGGGAAGGATCTCCCAAAGCCCTTACCCTCGGTGGAGAGCCGCAGGAGCACAGGGGACAAGGAGCTGTGGTCCTGGCTGATGGTGTCCATCCAGCAGTCCTCCATCTCGCTTGCCCTCTTGCTCTCGTTTCACCTTTCCAGCCAGAGAAACAGGATGCTCTTCCCATCTCATTACCCAAAACTCCTTTCCAACATGCCCCTGCTCCTCCGTCTGTTGGTGAGGGGCCCCAACGTGGTCCCACTGCCTCCTGTCCCCTCTCCTTGCCGTGGAGCCACTAGGAAGGGCAGCCATGGGGAGGGTGTGAGCAGTGCCCAGGAGTGCCTGGGCCTCACAGGGAAGTGAGGGTCCCCACAACGACACCGGGGAGACCTCCCTGTGATGTGGCACGTCCCATTGTGACCTCAGCTCATGTCATCTGGGGGCTCTGTAGGTCACTGCCATGGAGATGGCACAGCCAGGGAGAGAGCAGAGAGATTTCCCCTCACATCCTGGAAAGCCATCACTTCCCTTCACTGCAGTTATTTTCCATAATTTTCTGATAAATCCTTCAGGAATGTCTCCAGACAGTGTCAAAGACTATGAAATATCTCAAATGGGGCACTGGAGAAGTCACTTCTGCGCCCCTGCACTGACAGGTCACTGCACTGGGCAGACCTGTGCAGGAATCTGGGGTTTGGGGGTTGGCGTTTTTACAGGATCCAAGGCATGTGGGATGAACCAGCACAAAGCATGGCCACAGGCTGAGAAATGCTTTGGTGAGCCTCAAAACTGGTTTCTGCTGTGGGCCCCTCTTTTTGTGGAAGCAGGATGCAGGACAATGTGGGACAGGACGTAGCTTTCCTCCTTTAGGCACCAAGGCAGGATCTCTGCTTTTAAAAGTGCTCGGCAAGGTTTCTTAGTTGGCAGTGCTTGAGCTAGAGATGCTATGCCAGAGAAGAGCAAACATAGCCTTAACACACATCATCCAGAGGCCCTTATCCAGGACCCTGGAGCCTGCCAGGCTCCAAAGCCATGGGCGAGGCCAGGTAGCAAATGTGGGGAAGTTTTCCCATTTCCCATGAAGTTTGCCCATCTTTCCTTCTGGCTGAGCCTGAGGAAAGCCATTTCTCATCCCTGGGCCTCATTTGGTCCTTGTGCTTTTCAGTGTCACCTTGGGGCTGTGCGAGAATTCTCCCCTGGGTACGCTCCTCAGCCCCCTGCCCTCCTCCTCCCCACAGGCACCCTTGCTCTCCCGGGTCTGTACAGCCCCGACATCCTGGATCTCTCACATTTTATGACTCTGGGCTTCTGAGGACACGCCCACACACTGCAGTGCTGCTGTCCAGGCTCCAGTGCAGAGTCTAGGAGGCAGTGCGATGCCTCAGGACGTGCATTTTGACTCACTCCCAAGTTTGTGAGATGACCAGCTCCCAGCTCTGCAGCTGCTGAAGTTTGAGAGCATCCCTACAACCAGCCTTCCTGCTCTTCCTAATCTCTGCACAGTTTTGGGGCAAATCTTGCAGAAGGGAGACTCCATTTGCCTTGAATACTGTGAGAGATGTGGCTTTCCAAGTCACTGCAAAAGGAAGGACTCCTTTACTTCTTTGGGTTGCTTCCTGAGCCTGTGGCAGCCCCTCTGTGATGCTGGGAGCCCCAGCTCTGCAGCCTGGTGTCTTTGCCCTTTCTCTCCCCTGTCTCCTGTTTGTCTACCCAAAGTCTTCTCTCCACACCAGGGGCATGGGAAGTGCTGCTTTAGAGAGCTCATTTGAAGCTGTGACACGTTGTGAAGCTGAAGGCCTGAAGGAGGCTAGTCTGGGACATGGCTGTGCCCCCACACCCCCTCCTGTTCCCAGCCTGAGGAACCAGGAAAGTCTCCAGGGAGAGCAGTGGGCTTGGGGGTGGGTGAGATGGGTTTCCCTCAACACCCCTGGGTCCTGCATGGGTTTCTCTGAGTGCTCAGGAAAATCCCTCTTCTCTAGGGGCTTGCATCAAGACTTTTCCAGACTTTTATACAGAAACACAGCCGGGTCTGGGATCCCCAAGAGCAGCACGGCCCCCAGCATCGCCCGGGACCCCCAGGAGCTGTGTGGCTCTCTCTTCTGTTCCCACATTCCCCGATTAAATGGACACTTTGTAACCTCACCTTTACAACACACCACCTGGACACCGCAACACTGTGACTCCTCCCCTAGCTCATTCCCATAGGCAGCTGCTGATTTGCGACCTGCCTATTGGCTGGCAGGAGGAGGGGGGCGGGTCTGGATTTCACTGAAGGCTCTGTCAGCCAATTGGAGTCCACCATGTGGAAGAAAAACAGACGTGAAAGAGAGAGGTGGAAGAGGAGAGGGAGCGAAGCAGGGGAGGCTTTGGGTGGAAAGCAGGACCGGGCTTGGGCAGCTTGTTTCTCACAAGACCGTGAGAAACGCTCTGCCCCCCTGGCCAGTATAACTGCTCTGCCTGGCACTGAGGCACAGGAGGACTCAGGGTGGAGATCAGGCTCTGCAGATAAGAGCCCCAGGGGCAGAGTTAGGAAACAAGAAAAGACCTCGAATGCGAAAAAACAGCATCTTTAAGTACACCAGAAACCAGCAGGGGCTGGAAAATGCCCCAAGCTGTAGTAAAAGTTTCTGAGCATAAAGAAAAATCAATAAAAAAAAACCCCTGTTCAAATGTGAATAATAGATGGATGTAACCGAGTAACCTTAAAAGAAATAGCTTCAGCAGTTACAGTTAAAACCAAACTATAACAACCGAATTGCCTTGGTAGGGTTTACTTTTTGTTTGGGTTTTACAGAATGACCCTCTGAAGAGCAACAACTTGAAAAGAAGCAGCCAGAAAGAGTGGTAGAATTGTTAGGCTAAGTAATGTGTTTTTTAAAAGTATCTAAATAATAGAATGAATCTAGGAGCCAGGAGAGAAGTAACATCAAAGGAAGATGGCAGACCTAAGAATGAGGGGATACGCATACCAGGCTGATAACGAAACTCAACAGCTGTATTCTAGTGTTTGTAAAAATTGATGATCCTAAGGAAGGGGCTAACACCTTCCCTTGATGAAAGGAAAGGAAAGAAAGAGAAAAAGATGGTAAAATTAAGCATAAATGTAACAGCTGTTGATCTGAAGTTAAAGTTGTCTGTTTCCTATAGAGAAGACAGGGAAATACGGAAAAAGAATAATAAAAAAAAGGTGACCAACTCTATTTGAAGCTCCTCTAAAGGGAACTATTCCAGCTTGGGGAACAAACTGATCTTTCGGTGCAGGAAAGAAATGCCTGCAATTAAAGGAAATAAGATTTCTGTGTTAACATATTGAACTGGAACAACACTCGGATTCACTGAATTTGGGTCAATAGGCCAGACCAATCATGTTGCTATTAGGATTAAGACTGTTATTTTTAACAGTTGTTTACGTGTTACTGCAAATGGGCATGCTTTGCTTTTGGCGTCTATTAATAGCAGTGCGCATTTCCCCAGTATACTGTGCTTACCCAAAAGCCGCCCACTGCACACCAAGGGGAATTAGCTGACTTCTGAAATAAATGCTTGTGTCTGACAGTGTCAAGGGGTGGAGTGACAGGCACCACACAGGCAAGCGTGGGACTCTGGATGGTGCAGCCCACAGAAGAGGGGTTTGCTCTGGGGTGATCCCAGGAGTTAAGGAACCCCGGGTGCATCACGGCTGGAGCCACCACACTGTGGGGTTGCTGCAGCCTGGGGGCAAACGTCTAACGACCCCACGACTGACAATTCCAGACAGAGGAGAAGCGACACCACAGACTCACCCCATAAACATCTAGGTGCTGTGGAACCATTCCCCACAGAACGACCTGTTCATGGGTGCTGTTGCCAACTGAGCAGTGCTGTGGGCTGAGCACTAGGTTACCTGTTGATGTGCATGCTTGACGGGCGAGTGAAGAGTTAACAGGACTGAAGTTTGTCAATTGATATGCAGAAGAACTGATAGCACCAGAGCTGACGGGCACAAAGCTGTTGAACAGAGGACTTAACAGGACTAAAGAAGTCTACCAACCGATATGTGCAAGGACTGATATGCGCAAGGCTGCGGAATGATTAACAAGACTGGAGAAGTGAAGTCTGCCACCTGGAATCTGCACGGACCCTGGGGGAGGGAAGAAACAATACGGAGGTGTTGTGGTCTTGCCTCGCTAGCAGGGTCCTCCCAAGCAGACAAACAAACAGTCCTGTGATTGCGAAACTTGCTAAAAGTCAGCAAAAGCAGTGTTTGCCCAGAGCCCCAGCCGTATAAAAAGAGACTTGGGAGCTAGGAGAGTTTGAGCAGGGACGGGAACGTGACCTGACCATCCTCTCCGGCTGGACCGTGAGTATCCCCCCCTCCCCTTTTCCTGGGACGCTGGGTTAAGGGAACTCCTCGAGGTTGAGAGCCCTCTCACTAGGAGAGTTGTGGAGGAAAAAGGATGAGCAGGGAGGCACTGCGGGGCGGAACATGGGAAGGTCGTAACGGGCGGAGCACTGCTGCCGGAAAAGAAGGCGGGGCTTTACAGCATTATAAAAGAGCAGGACACGCTTCATTAAACGCCATTTTGCCACTCCTCATATTGGTGTCTGTGTGGTGATGGTCCGGGGTCTGGGGAGAAGGCCCCGTGCCTCCTCGGTAAGAACGAGAACGGTAACAAGTGGTGACCCCGACGTGATACCGAGGAGGCGGCTCGGCCGGCGTAGGCACCGGGAGCGTGAGGAAGGGATCCGGATCCGGAACCATGGAGGCCATATGTAAGGTAGTGATGGCCTGCGCCAAGGAATGGCGGGCGCCGCTGAAGGCGAGCGCGATACGAGCGTGTGTAGAGAGGCTCGTAAAGGAGGGAGCGATTACTTCTCCTATGGAGATTCTGCGGGAGGAACTGTGGCTGCAATGCACAGCAGCGCTGGCGGAGTCCCCGATGAACGGGGGATCCGCGAGGGAGTTAAAGGTGTGGGGGCTGATAAGAATGCTCCTGCGGAGCGTGGGGGAGGCCCCGGCGAAAGAACGGGAGAGTGGGGGCGGGGAGGTTCCAGTGATCCTACCGGTGGAATCCCAGGAGCCGCCTCCGGTGTATCCCTGGCAAGATCTCGCACAAGACAGAGAGGGATGGGGGGTCGACGGGACCGAACCCGAGGATTGCGTGCCTGGCGCAGTTTTGAGGAAGACGCTTAGTGAGGAAGATAGGACCCTGCTGCCGTGGGCCCCGGCAGAGGAGGGTGCTGTAGGCGGGGAGAGTCAGGCACTGCAGCGAGGGAGGAAGGGTAACGGCCCATCAGAGCGGAGAGACCAGAGTTCGACCTTGAAAGGAGGGAGGAAGGTTCGGGTGAGATTGCCGGTTGAGGAGGAGAGCGGAGAAGATAGCAGCGACGAGGAAGGCGGGGGCTTGCGAGAAGTTACGCGCAGGCTGCGGGGGTGTGCAATAGGAGAGACACAGCCGAAAGGGAAGCCAAAGGGCGGAGAAGAAGTAACAACATCCCCGGTCGACACCCTATTGCATGCATTAGAGGAAATAAGGCGGGAGGTCATGGCCACAACAGAGGCTTCGCGGGCCGTGTATGAAGAACTCGGGAAGCTAGTAAAGGTAGAGCCACCCTGGACAAAGATAAAACAGACACACGCAGAGAGCTTCACTGAATTCTGTGACAGGCTCCAGCGGGCCATTGCAGAGTCAGACTTGCCCCCTGAGGCCCAGGGTCCGGTCATGATGGAGTGCCTCTGGCAGCATAGTGACGCCATGACGCAGGACATCCTGAAAACGATCCCTAAAGGAGCACCACTTTCGGTTGTCATCCGCACAGTACTGCAAAAACAGAATCAGGGAACAGCAGCAGCGCAGGCTCTTGTCACGGCGGTGGACCAGATGAGAAAGGGACCACAGCGTTGCTTCTCTTGTGGATATCACAGGGAAGAGGGTAGGCTGCGGTAAAACGGGAGGAGCAGATAAGATGGGTTCCAATGAAATGCATAAAACCTGACCTAAATGCACGTACGGGAGGGTCTGGGGTGTAACTAATCATTCTTGGTGAGATTCCGTCCTGAACAGGGCGACGCCAGACGGGATGCTGCTGCATGGCTGCATTGATGTTTATCGCCGGCTTCATGATTCCGGGGACCGCAGAGTCATACTGGAGGAGATGAGCACAGGCGCACAGAGCAGCTCACTACTGCATCCCGTTCAACCCCGAGGCGGGGCCGACAGAGACTTTCCTGACGGGGAACAAGTCAACACAGGGGCGTGGATCTTGTCATGGTTTGATTAGAAATGGCTTATAACACTAGGCTTGATAGCACTCACAGTAGTAATAGCGATATGCTGCGGCTTGCTAATTCTGAATTATTGCTTACGGCATGTACGGCTTAACTGCTTGATAGACATGAGCATAGAGTATATCAATTAATAGTACAGGAAAAAGAGGTTCTAGACAAGATATTTGCATGAGAAGCGGTAGACTAGGCGTAGCGGAAGATCACGCGGTGTGACGCGCAGCCTAGGGGTGGAAACGAAGTGCACCTGTATGTAAGCTTGCACGCAGCCCACAATAAACGCCATTAGACGAATGGCTAACTAACCTGTTTGGCAATCTACCACAGTGGCTAATAGGACTGCTCGCTGAAGGCTTGCGCATTTTGCTAATCCTCATAATTATAGGCTTATGCTTGTGTGTAATACTGAGCTGCGTTAAGAAAGCCTTGCTGAAAGTAGCGGGCCGAGTCTGGATTGCTCGACAACAAGAAGGAGAAATTCTGGAGGAATGGCTGGGCTTTGGGGGGGGATATAGTCTGTTGGAAATGAGCAATCCCGCCTATGCCTTTAAGGTTTTCCCTGAACGACGAAGACAAGGACATCGCCTGCGTTAAGAATCGGGAAAAGGGGAAGCAGCACACAGCTCTGATCACGAAGCTAGTAACGCAAGTAACCACCCGACGGCGGTCCCGTCGCGGCACACCGCACATACAGTAACCTTGAGCAGTAGCAGCAGTGCTACCAACGCAAGCTTCCGCCCAGCGGCCTGCTGTAGGTCTGCCATGCGGTCAATGACGTCCGCCATTGCTGTCGTCCAGCTGCCGGAATAAGATGGGCTCACTTTCGCTTGTTTTGTTGCGTCCCGCTCGATATAACGAAACAACGTTGATGGGAGAGGGGGAGATGTGGAGGAAAAAGGATGAGCAGGGAGGCACTGCGGGGCGGAACATGGGAAGGTCGTAACGGGCGGAGCACTGCTGCCGGAAAAGAAGGCGGGGCTTTACAGCATTATAAAAGAGCAGGACACGCTTCATTAAACGCCATTTTGCCACTCCTCATATTGGTGTCTGTGTGGTGATGGTCCGGGGTCTGGGGAGAAGGCCCCGTGCCTCCTCGGTAAGAACGAGAACGGTAACAGAGAGTGAACAAGAAAGCTTTCAAGTAGGGATAAGCAGTCCTTCCGATTAATAACGCAGTAATCGACGGTTTCAGGTTATCCTTTCTAAATTAGTAACTGATGGTTTTGTGTTATCCTTCCTAAATTAGTAATCGCATTATTTTAATGGATGTTACTAATCCAAGAACTTGTGTGAGGAAATAAACATCTTTTTTATTATTATTATATTACTGTCTCAGTCGTTGCTATCGAACCTTCATAGCATGACAGCGTGACAGTTTTTGGCGCAGCGAGCAGGGTAGGATAAGGATAGGATAGGACACAGACTTAGTGCATACATAAGCTGTGGTAACCGGATAGAAATATTTTTGACCTATGTCACTGCGTGAGTTATTGAGAAGGCACGGAAGCGGACCCTCAAGCCCTGGGATTAACTGGGCAAATGATAATTGGGAAAATGAAGCCTCTGTCGTGTGTAGGATAGAGGAAGTCAGAGGTAACCAAAGAGATGGGAAAGGAAAAGGTGGTATATGTGCCATCTTAGGGGCCTGTTTACTGGCGGCCCAACAAGCCAATCGGACCCATCAAAAAACTAAGGAACAGTTACAAGAAAAGGTGCAGGAGTGTGTAGATCTTGAAAGAAAATTGAAATTAGAGAAAGAGCAAAATCAGAAATTACAAAACAAGTTAGAACTTTCAACAGCAAGGAAGCCCCCCACAGCAGCTCAGATTAGAAAAATGTTGGTGGAGGACCCGGACGATTGGGACGGAGATATATGGGGAAACAGCAGTAGTTCAGAGGACGATGGTGATTTGTACCCTCCAGAACCCTCACCTCTGGATGTGCGGCCAGTTGTAAAAACCGAAACCGCAACAGGACCCCATGGGGGTAATGCTAGAACCACAGTTAGAACTACCCCTTACTCAGGAGATGAGATGGGAAAATTGCAAGAGAAATACTGCGGGCAACCTACAGAAACAGAAACTGAGTATTTGTGGCGGGTATCCTTAACAGGAGGTGATCGCATAATACTAAGTGAAGAGGAGGCATCAGGATATTGGGGACCAGGAGTTTTCCTGACGGGTAGAGTTGGGAATCGCTCCCTCACCTCCCGAGTAGCCTACTGGGCAGGGGGACAAGACCCGAGGAACAGAGGAGAACCTCTGAGAATAGGTATAAATACCCATAGTGAGCTTACAGAAGCCATACAAAAGGCGGCTTGCGTACAGCAGATATATGAAAGGGGAGCCTATGACGTCCCCATGCAAGCCCCGGTAAGCCCAAACAGCCTAACACCTTTAATACGGGGATTGCCTACAGTGTTAAAGCTGAAGCTACAAGCAATACGAGATCGCATTGTAGCTGCAGAGGCACACAATCATAATAACCTCAATGCCCCCCCCATGCCAATACCAACATGGGCGGATACCTTGTTAGAAGTGCATCGAACTGCGCAAGAGATGGGGATGGATACCAAACCACGGGAAAAGCGCATTAGACAGGCTACTGCCTCATATGCCCCGAGGAGAGGACATTCCCCCCCCAGGCGGCACAATAAGGAAATGGGAACTAAACAAGAAGACAGGGAGAAACGAAATAGACTGTGGCGACATGCCCTGGCATTAGGTGTTCCACGATCCATGCTACATAACCAGAAAACAGAAGACATAGAACAGATAGTGGGCAAACTGGAACAAGCGAAAAGGCTGACTCTGCCATCCGCCCCACTCGGCTCACAAGACAACAAACAAGAATCTAAGCCTAGTAACCCTTTCTCAGAGTTACGAGAAGAGTTGCATGATCTAAAAAACTAGGTAGCGCTGGTCAGAAATCAGGCCAACCGACCCGAGTACTATCAATAGCGCAGCGGCCTGAAAGTTTAGAAGCCCGGATTGTGATTCCGGTAGGAGCTAGAAAACACAAAGTTTCTTTTTTAATTGATACTGGTGCACAGATAAGTGTTTTGGACAAACAGACAGCCAATAGGTTAAATATCAAACCATCTAGACGATCAATTTTTATAAAGGGAGTTACAGGAATTGCTGAATCTTGTCCTCTGGCAAGACTTTGTGCCTGGCTCCTGGGAGACAAACGTCTTACCAAATTTGAGGTAGTAATAAACCCAAAGGGAAATGACAACATTTTAGGGTTTGATGTATTACGAGGAAGAAACTGGATACTCCCAAACGGTACCCGGTGGAGCTTTGGAACAGCTAACATCAAGCTTTTGCAAACCTCCCCCGCGCTGCCACCTAGTAAGATAACTAATGTTAAACAGTACCCTTTAGCATCTGCTGCACGATCCGGGATAAGCAAAGTCATTAGAGACCTAGAAGAGCAAGGGATTACAGAATGCACCCACTCCCCCTATAACTCTCCGGTGTGGCCTGTCAAAAAAACAAATGGAGAATGGCGATTAACAGTAGATTATAGCCGATTGAATGCTAATACCGCTCCCCTCACGGCTGCGGTCCCCAATATAGCGGAACTGGTGAGTCAGCTTAGGACTGCAGCCCACCCCTGGATGGCCACACTAGATGTAAAAGATATGTTCTTCATGGTCCCGCTAATAAAAGAAGATAAAGACAAATTTGCTTTCACCTGGGAAGGCATTCAATATACCTTCACTCGGCTGCCCCAGGGATACAAACACTCCCCCACCATCGCTCATAACGCATGAGCAAAAGTCTTAGATTCGCTTGGTACAACCCCTGGAGTACAAGTCTATCAATATATAGATGATATACTAATAGGGGGACCTGAAAAGGAGGCAGTGCGACAAGAAGCCCACTTAATTTGGGAAAAACTGACTGAGATAGGGCTAAAGATACCACAAGAGAAATGTCAAGGACCTGCCCAAACAGTGACCTTCCTAGGCGCCAAATGGATAGCAGGAGCAGAAGCAATCCCTGAAAAGGTGCTCGAGACTTTAGAAAAATCCAAAAACCCAACTTGTAAAAAGGAGTTGCAACAAATTATGGGTACGTTGGGATACTGGAGAAAGCATGTCCCAGGATTCTCAATAATCGCCAGACCTCTTTATAACCTTATGCGAAAGAATAGCAAATGGGAATGGGACAACACCCATGAACAAGCATTAATGCAAATAATACAAGCAATGAATCAGTATCAAAGACTAGGTCCCGTGCATCCCAGTAACCCTCTTGATGTAGAGTGGGGGTTTAGCACACACGCAACTTATTGTGCCATCTTCCAATCACCAACAAGTGAACCTAAACGGCCAATTTTATTTGAATCCACTGCTTTCAAGGAGGCAGAACAAAGATATAGTGAATGGGAAAAAGGAATCTTAGCCATCGTAAGGGCTGTGAAGGCCACTGGAAAAATAGCGACCCAACAGAAAGTAATCTTAAGGGGGCCCTTCCACATTTTAGATGCTGTGAAACGAGGAACACCACCCCCTGAAGGTATAGCCCAGAGACAAACAGTTCGTAAATGGTATGCGTATCTATCAGGAGTCCAAGATAGCCTGGAAATAGAGGAGGGACCAGTAAAGATAACCAAATACCAATTACCCCTAACTAGCCTTGTACCAGAAACAGTACCAAGCTACCCAAGATCTCCCATTGCAGTAGCCGAACCGCTCACTGAAAAGTCTGACCTAAATGGGGTATGGTTCACCGATGCCTCTTCACATAGGATAGCCACGGGGTGGCAATACAAAGCAGTTGCCTTAGAAATAAGCAGAGGCCATAAGGTATTACAAGAATGGTTCAGTGTATTACCGGTACCAAAGGAAATACAAAGCGATAATGGGACTCACTTTACAGCCCGCGTAGTACAGGACTGGGCGACACAAGAAGGGATTAGTTGGACATTCCACACCCCCTACTATCCCCAAGCAAACGGGATGGTGGAAAGGGCCAATGGCTTACTTAAAAGATATGCTCAAGTAGAAAAAGCGAGTTGGGACCTACGCATTAACCATGCTGTGCATCTACTTAATAATCGATGGGGAACATTTGGTAGTCCCAGAACCCAGGCCTTTTGCCCTATCGATACGGGCATCGTTAAGGATAATCCTGACATTGATCCTGCACGTGGTAAACCAGGACAGCCTGTGATGGTAAAACTACCACAAATTGGAGTAGTCCCGTTAACATTGTCTAAACCCTGAGGACCCCTTGCATGGGAAGCACTTGATGCCACAGAAAAAACCCATCGAATCAGTTCTCGGTGGATAATTCCTGATTATTAACCACTTATTCCGAGGCACCCTGCCTCGAGGAAAACCTAAATGTGTTCTCTTACAGGATACCATGTGGAGACTTGTGTTCCTACTCCAGACGGCCCAGGTGACAACATTGATCTCAAACCCATGGGGCAGCAATGTCAATATTTGGGAAAAGTTAGCTAGGGAAATACTAAATACCACTCACTTTTGTCTAGAAGGAGGAACTTCGGTGGCCCAAATTTACACCACTTGCACTACTGGGTTCCCTATACCCCTAGAGACAGTGCAAAACAAGGCAATACTAGCAAATTTCAAAGTAACTAATACGTTTAATCAGATGTCTCGATGGGGTTCCGCCACAACACAGTATAACAAAGCAATGATAGAAATTAAGGTGAAAGGAATGTTTCCTGCAGTTGAGTGTGCTATGATGGTAAATTGTACCAGCAAAACCCGACCGTGCCACAATTTCACGGAAGATGGGCCTCCTCTTAAATGTAATCAAACAACCAATGTAACCTTTAACTATGCACTTATTGTGCTCACTACAGGAATGTTTTGGCTATGCGGGGTAAAAGCTTACTCCTACATTCCAGCCAATGCTACTGGTGGCCCCTGTACCATAGGTCGCTTGAGCATCTATATGCCAAGCAAACAAGAGATAAAGGAAATAGCTGGGAATCAAACACGAAAGAGGAGGGAGGCCTCATCCCTCAACCCTGAATGTAATTCAGAAGTAATCTTATTCTCAGCATCACAAATCTCAGCTGCAGCATTCCTTACACCTGGGGTGGGAGTTGCTATGAACTATCATGCTATAAAAAAGATTGCATGTTCTTTAGCTAAAACTATCAACACCACTTCTGCTGCCTTATCAGCAATGCTTAGAGATGTGCAAGCCTTGCGTGCTGGTGTATTAGAAAACAGAGCGGCAGTTGACTATCTTCTTTTACGACACAACCATGGATGTGAAGAATTCAAAGGCATGTGCTGCTTCAATCTGAGTGACCATTCGACCCTGATTGAAGGGGAGATCACAAACCTTAAACACCTAGCTTTGGACATTAAACAGCATAATGATAACGGGTTTAATTGGCTGCAAAAATTGTTCCAAAATTTCGGACTGTCTGTATCAGCTTGGCTCGCGTCGGGCTTACAAACTGTCATAATAACTGTACTCATGATAATCATTATATGTATTGCTTTTGTCTGCTTGAAAGCTTTAATATTACGCACAGTCTAAGGTAAATGCTTTAAACACAGGCTACTTGCCTTTGCAACAACAAGATCAAACCCATGATTGTCCTTGAGGGGCAAAAAAGGGGGGGTGTACGGCTGTGACTCTGGTCACGGGGTGGACTGACGGGCGAGTGAAGAGTTAACAGGACTGAAGTTTGTCAATTGATATGCAGAAGAACTGATAGCACAAGAGCTGACGGGCACAAAGCTGTTGAACAGAGGACTTAACAGGACTAAAGAAGTCTACCAACCGATATGTGCAAGGACTGATATGCGCAAGGCTGCGGAATGATTAACAAGACTGGAGAAGTGAAGTCTGCCACCTGGAATCTGCACGGACCCCGGGGGAGGGAAGAAACAATACAGAGGTGTTGTGGTCTTGCCTCGCTAGCAGGGTCCTCCCAAGCAGACAAACAAACAGTCCTGTGATTGCGAAACTTGCTAAAAGTCAGCAAAAGCAGTGTTTGCCCAGAGCCCCAGCCGTATAAAAAGAGACTTGGGAGCTAGGAGAGTTTGAGCAGGGACGGGAACGTGACCTGACCATCCTCTCCGGCTGGACCGTGAGTATCCCCCCCCTCCCCTTTTCCTGGGACGCTGGGTTAAGGTAACTCCTCGAGGTTGAGAGCCCTCTCACTAGGAGAGTGAACAAGAAAGCTTTCAAGTAGGGATAAGCAGTCCTTCCAATTAATAACGCAGTAATCGACGGTTTCAGGTTATCCTTTCTAAATTAGTAACTGATGGTTTTGTGTTATCCTTCCTAAATTAGTAATCGCATTATTTTAATGGATGTTACTAATCCAAGAACTTGTGTGAGGAAATAAACATCTTTTTTATTATTATTATATTACTGTCTCAGTCGTTGCTATCGAACCTTCATAGCATGACAGCGTGACAATGCTGTTATTGACTGAGGCCATACAGCCTTTGTGTAACTGTGGGCTGGCGTTGTTTTGACTCGCTATAGAAAAGAGTAAGCCACAGAAGTTGGTGTGGACTCTGACCAACCATCAGCTGGCCAGTGGATGTCAATGGCGTGGTGAGGAGAATCCAGGCAAAACCGTGCCGGAAGGGTGGCCAATAAAGGGCAAGTGCGGTCACTGTACCGTGCATCTATGATTTAACTGTAGAGTTCTAATATGTGTATATATTTTTTCAGTTCTGTTATATTTCTAGCTTTTTTTGTTATAACCTCTTATCTCTAATAAATTCTCATACTTGACAAATCATGATCTTTCGGAGTTCAGTGCAAATAAACCCGAATCTGAAAGAATCACAGACGCCCCTCTATTGGCGTGTCACAGGTAACACTCACAAGGGGCATCAAATCTCTTGAATGGGATGGTTGGTTACTGTCCAGATGGTGGTGGCAGTCTCCTTTGCCGGGGTCCTTCCAACAGTGGCTTCCACTGGATCAGATGAGACTCCCCGAACTGTTCTTCTGGGGAATTTTTATAGTCCAGCTGGCTTGTGGTCCTGTGTGACCTCTCCAGCATATGCATGAGCCATTGCTACTGATTACCTCAAACTACATACCAAAGCATCTCCTAACTCTCCTAAGAATGCACAGAAGACTGTCCTACATGGCCACTTCTTCATTTGCAGGAGCAGTTTCTACTGTCAATTTTCAAGGGTCTTAAATAATTACAATTTAATCAGTTCTGCAGCAGGAGCTGCTGCAGAGATTCTGAAACAGCCAGATACTCCACCTGAGATGGTACTCACCACATTTAAGCACAGGAATTGGTCCAGGCACAGCAGGATCTGCCCCTGGAAATCTCTAGAACTGTCTGAAACACCCACTTGGAGAGGTTCTGCACCAGTCAGTCCAACACTTAATTTGGAAAGTGGTAGGAGTTCAGTCAATCTCCTAGTTTCAAGTCTGAAACTGCCTGTCTCAAACCTGCCCATCAGCTCACCTGTGTGGATTACTAGATGGGGGAGTTCCTGGGCCACCCAAGGGGTTAATCACAGAATCACAGAATCGCTGAGGTTGGAAGGGACCTCTGGAGATCATCTAGTCCAACCCCCCTGCTCAAGCAGGGTCACCTAGAGCACATGACTTGAGTGCTCTGAGTGTGCACACAGGCACAGGCCTGATAGCCTGTTGCCCACCCACGCCACAATTCTAACTGTAAGAGAAACCTGAATTTCATACCTGGAACTTGATTTCCAGAGCTTTTGCCACAAGTACTGGCTCTTAGCTAGCACTCTGGCCTGCCTCTGCAAGCAAGTGAGGCAGGAGAGTTGTTTCCTGTGTCTAAAGACAGGTGGGATGAATCAACCTTTATTTCATGGCATTGGATATAAACAAAGAGAAAATGAGAATCCCTTGTGCAGTTCTGGTCTCCCACCTCAAGAAAGAAAAGTAGGACTAGGAAAAGGGAAGGGAAAGTTGATGAAGGCAGCAAGGCGAATTTCACCACACATGACATTAGTTACTCTTGTCCCACCTTCAACTGACTGGCTTCTGAAATGGATCCTCCCAACCATACCATAGCAGGAAAATTCTTCCTCAAGGCCTTTTCAGTCACTCATGAAATGCAAATCCTCTTCTTCACACTGCCATGGGTGATTTATCTGCTCACTGCCATGGGGCATATGGTCATGATAGCCATCATTTGACTCAACCACCAGTTCCACCCCTAGCGTATCTCTTCCCCAGCAGCTTCCCCTTCCTAGATATTTGGTTCCCTTTGCCCCTAAAAGGTTTGTCAGCCTCATCTTGGAGATTAAGACCATCCCACAGCTGCTTGCCAGTTCCAGACCGTGCTTTCCATCTTCCTGGGCACCACTGAGTTCAGCCTGCTTGTTGTGCTGTCTTTTGATTGCTGTGGGGCCATTTGCAACCAGTTGCACTGCACCATCTTTATGAAGCCCTGGTTGGACTCCACACTCATCTTTATCCATTGGCTGATGGCATCTCTATCCTTGCTCAGCCCCACCATCTTATATACCAAAGTACCCTGTGTCCCCAGTAAAGAGACTCTTTCTTCTGTGGCCTCATCCCTTTGATGAGAGCAGCCTGCATGGGCACCAGCTACCTTCAAACATGAGCTTTGCTCTCTCCTCTGCTGTGTTGCTGAGCTCCTTCACATTGACCCCTGTGTCTTATGCCTGCACTAGATGCACTATCCTGAGAATACCCTCTGGGAAAGCCATATGAAGCCTTCTTCACCAGCATAGCCGGTGACACTGCCATCGTCACTACTGCATATGGTAGCTCCATTTTTGGCTACGAGGGGCCTGAATACAGCAAATCCTTTGAACCAACCAAAGGGGTTCAAGACGGTTACCTCCATGGTGAGCAGAGAAGCTGCTTTGCTGTAAGCTCTCAGCAGCTTTGCAGGTTCCTCTAAGAAAGTACATTGAGGAGAAGCATGATTTTAGCTGACATCCAGCAGACTAAGAAGACACAACATTTTGAGTGCTGGAACTTACCCAGCAAATGGGAAGCTGGGACTGTCACCTCTGATTCACTGAGGCTACAGTGATATTGCTGTAGGTGACTTGGCTTGAGCTTTTGCTCAAATAATTACAGCCAGTGGTTCAATTTCAGCATATCTTCCAGATGAACCCAGTCCAGAGATTCCCTTATGCCAGACTAGAAGCAGAGAGTAAGACAGAGCATCTGGGATCTAGGACTAACCTGAGCCCCAAGTTAAAATGCCAGTGCGAACATGGGGTATTGCCCACTACTGAGCTTCCCATTTTGCTCTCTGTGTAAGTCACCCATTACACTCTGAGACAGGGTCTGCGGGACAACAGAGTCTGTGCAGAACCTCTGGTTCACTCCTTGAAACCCATCATCTCCTTCTGCCCTCTGCCCCTGCATTTTTGAAGCATCCTATTTGTGGAGTCATCTGCTCCTTTCCTTTATATGTCTAAAACCAAATGCAAAGGTGGAGGGAAAAATGTCAGTATTTATTGCCTATGTTCTCCTTGGACTTCCTTCTGTTAGACGTGTTCTTTGGTTTAAAAAAGAAATTAGCAGCTAAATAAATGAAGAGATTTGAGACTGAAATAGTGAGTTTATCAACTTCACTGGAGGTGCCTGTGAGCAGCTGCTGTCTGCACTTGTTTTCCCTTGGTCCCTATTTTGTTAATGGAGGCAAAGAGAGAGCTCTAGAGAGAGGCTGGGTCCTCCCAGACTATAACTGGCATGTGAAAGAAGTGTTACCAGTCTCTTCCAGACACTCTTCTCCCTCTCTGCACTGACAAGATGGGAGGAAGCTAACTTGCTCAAACTGAAGTGCCTGACTTTTAGACATCTGAAACACCACCCTGCTTAGTATTTTCTTTGTTCCAGACCCTTCCTATTTCAAATAATCAAAAGGACAGCCTTTAAGTTCTTTAAGATGAGAAGATTCCCCCCCTCCCCTAAAGGGAAAGCAAGGCATTTAGGTCAGGACATTTAATAACAATGGAATTTGGCAATGCTTTGGCAAGAACTCTATTTCAGTGCACAATGATATCAGATGAGACTGTCTGACACAGACATTTCCAATGACTGAATGGAACCCTCCTGAATTTCACTATTTAGAGTATTAAAGAAGGCAAGCTATACTTGTTCTCTATGCGTCCCCCTTTTCTGGAGAAAGAGAGAGGAAGAAGCTGTGGAAGAAAGCAGGGGATTACAGAAGAGATGCTCAGTACTGGCTTGTTTTGAAACCAGCAGCCTCACAGATGTTCCAAGTCAAAAAAGGCAAGCACCGAAAAGTAGAAGGAATAACTTTCCAAATACTTATCTAAATGGATGGACTGGCATCTGCAGATAATAGTAAGTACTTTTGCTGGGAGATTAGGTTGGCTTTTGAAGCACAGATGTGATGGATGTTTGCAATAGGTCGAAGTGAACAGGGAATTTCCCAGGCATGGCATGAACTAGTTCACAACCTCTTTACAATACTGTGCTTGTGAGAAAGAATCCTTTGTGAGCATTTGGAGAAGGTAGAAAGAAGACAGTAAAATCTCTGAGGACTGTAAATGTGAAGCGGAGAAATCAGGGTGCGATGAATGGCTGAGAGGAAAATTTCTGTCTGTGCTACCTAGGAAGCAAGCAAGGGAGCAAAGAAGGAAGGATCTACCCTCCCGTCGAGACTGTGAAATTCTCACGCTTGCTTCTTCGTGCTCCTGTCTCAGCAGCATGTACTGAAATTAGACATGGGACCAGGAAATGAAACTATAGTTGCTGAGTTCATCCTAGAGGGTTTCTCAGGGCTTGATCAAAGACTACAGCAATTTCTCTCCCTGCTCCTTCTACTCATATACCTGACAACAGTGACGGGGAACACAATGATCATCTTCCTCATGTGTGTGGATCACCACCTGCAAACTCCCATGTACTTTTTCATCAGCAAGCTGGCATTCCTGGAAATCTGGTTCGCATCCTCCACAACCATCACATTGTTGGCGATTCTGAGCTCTGGAAGGAGACCAATCTCATTAAGCAGCTGCTTTGCCCAATCCTATTTCTATTTTGCCCTGGGTTTTATAGAGTTTGCTCTCCTTGTTGTCATGTCCTTTGATCGCTACGTTGCCATCTGCCAACCTTTGCATTATGCTGCTGTCATGAAGTGGCAGCTGCACACCCACCTGGTTGCTGCTGCGTGGGTCCTAGGCTTCACACTCTTCAGCTACCGCCTGGTCTTGCTCTCAAAGCTGACTTTCTGTGGCCCCAACAAGATCCACCATTTTTTTTGCGATAACTCCCCCTTATTCACACTGTCCTGCTCTGATGCCAGCCTGCTTTGGAAAGTAGACGCCATTTTCATATCGCTTGTAGTGCTGAGTTCCTTATGTCTAATCATAGTGTCCTACATGTGCATCTTCCACTGTATTCTGCACATGCCAGCAGCATCTGGGAGGAAGAAAGCTTTTGCTACATGTTCTTCCCATCTCACCAACTTAGCCATTGTCTATGGATGCTGCATTGTTCTCTATGCACGGCCCTCAGAAGGGGTTTCCTTGGAGAACAACAGAATTGTAGCTTTGCTCAACACTGTCCTGTACCCATTCTTAAACCCCTTCATCTACAGTCTCAGAAACGAGACTGTGAAGGTGGCCCTGAAGGAAGCCATTGGTCATGCAAAGGTTCAGCTTTTTCCCCAGTCATGGTGCTTTTCATGACAGCAATTCTGATTATGTATCATATATCATGTCACACACATATATATGTAGCTACTAAATACAGGTGCCTCGGGAGATTTATTTTCTCATTGGATTGTAGTGGTGAAAGGAAGCAATGTGAATTGTGTGTCTTGGTTACAGGGGTTTCTTATAAACAAAATCTAAAAAATATTAATAAAAATGTTGAACACACACACACACACACACACACACACACACACACACTTCTTAGGAGTGGGGCATAGACTGCCAGTGCATGCTGACACAAGGAAGTTTTCATAAGTCATCTCAGGAAATTTAGCTGAAAACTCTGGGGACAATGTCCAAGGGTTGTTGAGAAAAACTCAAAACACCTTCTCTCCCTGAATAACAGAAGATGCTAAGCACGAAAATTAAGCTCAGACACTACAATGGGTTCAGATTCACTGGATTCAAATCCATAAAACACTTCTCAGTTTCATTAGTGTGATGAAGACAGCCTCATTGATTTGTCAATGATAGCCTGCAGATGATAGTTTTATTATTCACTCTGGAGGGAGATTTCTTAAAAATTCATATTTTCGTAAGGTACTGTCAGCATGTGCACTGTTTAAAGCCCTGCTTTATCTATCTCCATTGATGACTCTAGGATGCATTCTCCTGAAGGAAAAAAAAGAACATCATATTTCTTCTTGGAGAATTAGGCATTTTCTACCTTTGTTTTCTTTCCTGAAGGATTATTTCATCATCAAGATGTTTTTCAGATAAACTATGTATGCTTCTATCACACTTTTTTCTTCTTGTCCATGAATGAAATTATATATTCCTCCCTATCCCCCCTTATTTTATACTTCTGTCTCTATCCGTATCTTTATATGGCAAAGAGATGGGCAGAAGCATATACAATTGATAAAAGGAAACATATTTTAGAGAAATAATCAACACACAGAGATCCCTTTTCTCCTTTTATTTTGCATTCCACAGGGAAAAACAAAGCACAGAGGAAGGGAAGGCATTGCCATTGCTTTACTCCTGTGCAGTTGTTTCCAATCAGCATTTCATTTTATTAGGGCCTCTGAGGGGCAGAATTGCCCTTAACAGCTCTTTTAAAGTTTGTGTGTGTGTGTGTGTGTCCCATTTCTGAAGGGAATTCTACAAGGGTGAACTCTTTATAGGAAAATCCATCTCCTCATGTGGGACCCTAGGGAAGCTATGGCACGTTGGGTGACCAAAGCTCAGCCCAGCAGAGCACTTGGGCCCTCTTGGGCACCTTGGTCTTCCTGCTCCAGGTGGGTCCTTGTGCACCACAGTGAAAGATGTGGTGGCCCTGGGTCTTCCCATCCAGACCCACAGCTCCACTGGCAACACAGGGTTAGGGTATGCAGGCAGACGACTAGGCTCTGCCTCAGAGTTGAGATAACTGAACAGGGCGTGAGAAACTAGTGGCTATGAGAAATCTTTGGACACTGCAGGGAACAGAATGAGACCCTGCCAAGTTCCAGACAGCACGGTGACAGATGGCTGGATTTCAGCGGTGCTTAAGGGAGAGTTATATGAGAAAAGGCCAAGCATCACACATAACTGTCATATGGGGGATCCTTCGGGGAGTAGACTCTTGCAGCACCAGCAGTACCGAGGTAATGATATCAGAAGCACCACATGAGCCAGGGGTTACCTAGCTAACAGTACCAGAAATATTAAACTTGAGTACATAGGCAGTAAAGCTGGCACCAATGAAGAAAAAAATACTTAGAGATGGGCTGTTTATTTCAAAGGGGATAAAGCTGGAGAAAGGGAGGGATCAAGCTGCATCATGGAAGAAGCAGCATGGGAAAATGGAGGCAAAGGGAATAAAAGGGACCAGTCATGTGTAAGCAAGCTGCTGGCAAGGACACTTGTCTGGCCAGGCTGTGTACCTGCTCTCTGCAGTGTAGCCTATCATTGTATTAAATCCTATTCCTAGCTCTTTTCTGGGTGAGCGTGCTTGCTGTTCTGCATGAGCGCATGTGTGGAAGGCTTGCAGACGTCAAGGCAGCCAGCTACCAGAGACACCCCGTGCGAGGGTGCGTGTGAGGTCTCCTGCAAGCTTTGAGTCTGATTAGCTGGTGAGCAAGAACAGGACCAGGCCGTTTGTATCGTTCATGTTTATGAGTGCTGCTCACGTCTCTGTGGTGCCTGTAAAGGTACTGTGCCCCTGCCGGAGTTGATTCTTTGGTGGTCGACCATGTCCGTACAGAGTGTATGTATGCCTCTTGGAAGTACATGCCCTGTCTCGCTGCTGGCAGGACCAGGGAACAGAGAAGTGCAGTAGTTTCCCTTCCAGTGGACCAGGAAGGAGGAATCCTTTATTCAAAAATCCATTGGATCCAGCATCCTTTAACAGTGCAGGCCTTGGAGGTGCTGCAGCCACTTGGTCTTGATGTCGAGGTCCCGCTTCTCTGTCACCTTGTGGTTCCCAAAGGGCACAGAGGCTTTGGGGCTGCAGCATGAAGGACCAGCTTTAGCACACATCATTCTAGTTCCCCACTATTGATTTAAGCAATACAAATACCAAGATCTTATAAGTGTTTGGGTCAGTGATCCCCTAGAGTCAAAGGGAGTTTTGTTTTGTTTTTTTTCTGATCAGACTTTCCATCTGCCAGCCTTTATCATAAAAGTGGCTGGGGTTGGACAGGCAGTGCCATATGATCTACCCTCCATTTCTAAACCATCCACAGAAAGTAGCACTATTTAGTCAGTCTAAATAGCAGGGGCAATGGCCACTGTTTTGTTGGTGGTCCATAAACAGGACAGTTGTGCTAAGCAAAACTCTGTTGTCTAAGGATCTGATACACATTACTAAACACATCTTCATCATGTCCAAGGGTAAAAAAAAAAGCTGGGCTTTGCACAAACATCTCCATAGCTGCATTATTGCCATTTCTGCCTGCTGTGAGACTGCAGATAACACGGGCACAAGAATAAGGTGCCTTAACTGCAAGCTGATGTGTGGATCTGGGGCAGCACAAGGCCCTGGCTATTAGTCTTTAAATGGTTTGTCCAGGATTTTGTGAGAGAGGTGCCCAGGCTGCATGGAAAAGCACCACAAATGTAAAAGCTGGGAATGCTTTTTGCACCGTGAAAAGATCTTGAACATCAGCCAGCACCAGTGTTTCACACCTGTGGTCGAACCCCAGAAATAGGGAAGGGCTGTATTTGCTGTGATGTGTAACATGTGCAGGAAACTGGAACCAATCACATTTCTCTCCTGGAGGTAGCACTGGAAGTAGCGTGGGATGAAGAAGGGGTGGAAAGGAAAGCTCGGTGAGAACGGGAGTTCAGGAGGGTCACAAGTCTCGGGGACTTTCTGGGGTTGGCTCCGCCTGTGCCGGCTCAATGGTCTCCATGGCGAGGGACAGTCTGTGACACACCATGCTGCATCTCTATGGTCACCTGGGGGGGGGGGACACCCTCCCTACCATCTCTATGGTCAGGTGGCTCCTCTGGGCCGGCCTCCAGCGCTTCTCTATGCTCTCCCGGCAGAGGGACACTCTGGGATCCCCCCTCCAGCCCCTTTCTTGGCTGCTGATGGAGACAAAATTTCAGGGCCACCCGCTCATGGCAGATAATGCCAAAGGCTGTGATGGCCCCTGGGTTGTTCGCCCACTTCTGAAAAAAAGGCCGCGGCCTCCCGGGGCTCCCATCACGTGCACGTGCGTCCCCTTGCAGAGACTCGCCCAGGCCCCGGGGCAGAGCGGGGCCCTGTGGCAGCAGCGCCCCAGCAGCAGCATTTCCCCACCAACGCTCCCCTGCAGCACAACTCCCGCAGCCCAGGGCCAGCCCAGCGCCGCTCCCCCTCGCTCCCTGCCCTCCAGCCGGCAGCAGCCGCCACAGGCTCCGCACACACGAGCACACGCCGGGCCGCAGCGTCGCTCCGGGCTCCCTGCGCAGCAGCCGCCAACACCCGCCGCTGCTGCAGCTGCTTCTCCGCGGCCTCGAGAGCGGCGCCGCGGCCTCGAGAGCGGCGCTGTGGTGGGGCCCAGTGGGGGCGGGGCCGGTGGCCCCAGGGCGGGTGGCCATGGACACACAGGCCCCGCCCCCCACAGGGCCGGAAGTGCCGCCTCCTGCGGAGCATGCGCACTGGCTCAGAGGAGCGTGGCGAGGGGCGGGGGCGGGGCTGCCCGCGCCCTGCGGGGAGGGAGGGGCCGAGAGGCGGCTGGTGCCGCGCGGGGCAGCGTCTCCCGGCACGGGGCCGCCCGGAGCCTCGAGCCGCAGCGCCGGGAGCTGCCGCGCCGAGGACCGAGGGCCGAGGGCCGCGGGCTGGGCAGAGCAAGCGGCTGTGCGCACGGGGGCAGCTGGAGCCGCCGCGGCCCGGTGTGTGCGAGCAGCTGCTGGGGAAGGCCCGGCCCGGCCTGGGCCACCTCCGGCCCCGCGGGAGCCCCCGGCTCTTGCGCCCTTGTGCTGGCGGCCCCGCAGCTCAGTGCCGGCTGCGGTGGCTGTTTGTCAGCGCCGTCCCGGCCCCGAGGGGAGGGCGCAGGTGCATCTGGACTTGTGGTGGCTCCAGGCTGGAGGTGACAGCAGGCGTGGTGGAGCCAGCAGAGGTGCTGCTGGTGCTGCCTGTGGGCAGAGTGGTGTGAAGGCGCTTTCTGAGCTTCCTCGCAGACCTGCTGGTCTCTCCGTGGGCTTCAGAGTCTCGGGCTCCTTTCCCTTCCCCCCACTGCAGCAGCAGGGATCTGGAAGCAGAGGCTCGGGGAAGCTCCTTGCCTTTGGTGTCGTCCCTGCCTGGAGCTTCCTGCTGAGAAGCCCCTGGGGAAGTGTCGTGGGGGCGAGCGGGAGCTGTGAGCAGCCCTGCCCCATGCAGCCCCTCTGCATGGGGAATGAGCCTGCCCTGCCGGGGCCGCTCCTTCCCCCGGAGCTTCCGCAGCCCATGTTCACCCTGTTTGTAGTTACCCCTGGATGTTGCTGGGAGAAGGCTGGGTTGTGCTTTGTGTCTGCTGGGAGACCGATGCTGGCGAGTTGTGACTGAAGGATCAGCATGAAATGTGCCTCTGGCTAAAAGCTGGACTGGAGCACACAGGCATTTTTTGTCACCTTGGGTTTTCCCTTCTGAAGTACCAGCATGTGCTGACCGAGAATGGATTTTGATAGGAAGGGATTTGCACTTAAAATCGACGCCCTGATTTTTTTGTAAGTCAAATTCGGTAGCATATTGACAGCCGATGTTCTCTGTATGACAGGAAAGGTGCAGTTAAGGATATCGGCTTTGTTCTGCGGACGCTTTGTACATCTGATACCCTCGACGCTTGGGCCGCTGGCCAGCAGAGCACTGGCACAAGAGCACCGTGATGCAATGCTGCCGCTTCACCGTGGAGCGTGAGAGAGTCAGTGCAAGAGGGATGGGGACTTCAGCCAGTGCCTGTGGGGTGGCCTTGGCCCTGGCACAGTGATGCACCCAACATGCTGCCAGCAGCAGCAGCTGTGCAGATCTGAGCATGCACTGGTGCAAGAAGAAGAAATATGTCCTGAGGAGTCATGTTTTAATTCTGCATTTCGGATACCATAATTCATATTGCTGTCATGTACCCTGACAGCAGTTTTTTCATGACTATCCCTTCCCTCATGTGTGTTGCTTCTATGTGAAAGTGCACAAGTGATAATTTCTGCTGTTTTACTGTCCCTGTAGTTCACACCCGGTAAAGCCTGATTGGAAACCTGTTATTAAAAGTGAGGGCTGGCTAAGATAAGAAGTGGAGCACAGTGAAGACACCTGCCTTGCTCTGCCCTGGTCCTGGAAGTGGTCTGCTGCAGGCTAGGCTGCCTCTTGGAAGGCTTTGTCATCTCAAAAGTGATCATTACAGCAGTGTGTCCCTGGCAACTCTAGGCACTAAATTCCACAAGGATGCAGAATTGGTTCACTTTTTAGGTCATTTTCAGTGTACAGGTTTTGGAAGGAAATGATTTCTTCTGTGTGTCTGAGAGGGCTTGCAAGCATTTCCATACATAATGTTCTTTTGTCTTCCCTCTGCTGTTCATTCTTGTTATCTCTTTTTTGTTCTCTCCCTCCCCACTTACGCTTTCTTGCTCTTAGCATGCTGCTGAAGCAAAGGAAAGGAACTAGGGGGTGTGTGGGGGGAGGCGGGGGGGAGAGAGGGTGCTTAAAAGGTGCAGAAGGCAGGTATGTGAAACTAGGGAGCCCTTTTAAAAGATATGGATTTTCTGCTCTCCTGTTATGGGGAAAATCAGGAAACTGAGGGGAAGAACAGAAAAGATTATTAATTAACAGATTAACAGAAAAGAAATATTAATTGCAGTTAATTAATGGTATTAACTCCATTCCCCCACCCTTCAATCTCAAGGGCTTAATTTCATTCTGGCTGTCCCAGGGGCACGATGGGAAAGGGCAGAGTCAAGAGGCTGCGGCCTAGCTCTTCAGTGCAGCCACAGGGCAGAGGGCTCGAGGGTAGTAAATGAGCATGGGGAGAAACAAGCCCATCTTCTGAACCTCAGCACCCAAGTTCAGCTTTTTTTCCCCTCTTTTTCTGGTAGCAGGTTGGGGGTTGATGTCACATCGAGCTGAGGGGGGTGTAAAACCATGCTGCAGCAGCACATGGTCCATCGCCTACAGTCCTGCTCTCAGCCCATGCCAGTCCTTGCAGTTTTGTGATGAGAGGGATTTCTGTCTGAAAACAAACCCCATGAGTAGGAAGAGGATCACAGGAGAGGGGAGCACCTGCTTTGCGGGCTGGCCTGGGGTTACAGCAGCTGGAGGAGGTGCTGAAGCCGAGCCCGCAGTGAGGGAGTGAAGCTGCAGGTTGTCACGCTTCATTTGGAAGGAGACTGTTCCCATCTGCCAACCTGATCGTCAACCAGGTGGCCAAGCTGGTGAAGAGAGCCTTAAAGTGGGAGTGGGAGGAGAGGGTGACTCAAAGAAGAGTGAGGATGTAATGGCGTGGGATGGCAATGAAAAGGTGCAGGGTGATGTGGGGAAGAGAAACGCCGAGAGAGCAGTGGGAATGCAGGGAACTCTGCCTAGGGACGGACGGTGAGGCATTCGAGAGTGTATGGGTGAGGATTAGGGGGCAGACCAACAGGGGTGGCCTTGTAGTGGATTTCTGCAATGGATTGTCTGAAGAAGGGCAGCCTCTGCAAGGCCCAAGGAGCGCTGAGCTGGGGAGAGGAAAATTTGTCCTGCTCTGCAGATCCCAGCTCCCAGGTGGGCTCAGAGCTGGAACAAGAGGCTTGGAGACAATGACGTGGTGATGGATGTCCCCACGGTGACTGCCAAGGCATTGAGATGGGGATCCCCACAGTGACCACCAAGGCATTGTGATGGGAGTCCCCACGGCGACCACCAGGGCTTTGTGATGGGGGGGTCCCCATGGTCACCACGAAGGCATTGAGTTGGGTGTCCCCATGGTCACCACCAAGGCATTGTGATGGGAGTCCCCACAGTGACCACCAAGGCATTGTGATGGGGGGTCCCCATGGTCACCACCAAGGCATTGTGATGGGGGTCCCCACGGCGACCACCAGGGCTTTTTGATGGAGATCCCCACAGCAACCACCAGGGCTTTGTTGATGGGGGGTCCCCATGGTCACCACGAAGGCATTGAGATGGGGGTCCCCATGGTCACCACGAAGGCATTGTGATGGGGGTCCCCACAGCGACCCCCAGGGCTTTTTGATGGAGGTCCCCACAGCAACCACCAGGGCTTTGTGATGGGAGTGGCGTCGTGCCCACAAGGCCATTGTGATGGGGCAGTCCCTGTGGTGACCGTGTCCTTGCTGGGGCCAGAGCCCTGAGGTCCTCACTCCGAGGAGAGCGGCTCGATCAGGAGGAAGCAGCTCCCCTTGGTGCCAGAGTGGCAGGTCTCTGGAAAAGGATCCTGGAGATGGGCAAGGAGCGGCAGGCAAACGTCTGCTCCCAGCCCATGGATGGGCTTGCAGGCACACAGGAGCGCAGGAGAGAGGTGAGTGATGGGGCTGGAGGGAGAGGCAGGCAGCAGGGATGGGACCCGCACAGAGAGCACAAGGACGGTGGGGAAGAGGAGCTGGGGCATGAGCTCCTCCAGCAAGGGGGTATTTATTCCTAGCCTGGGGATTTTCTCGGAGACAAAGCACACCAAGCTGGATGCTCCAGGGCCCACACAGACCCCGTGAGCTCTGCGCTGAGAGGCAGAGAGCAGCTCTGGGCCAAGCTCAGCCGGGCCATACTCGGCCATGATCTTCCGTTCGACACGGGGCTGAGGTTCCCTATGCTTCAGGGGCCCTCGTACCAATGCAATCACCCCCATCATGTGCCTCCTTCTCCCCATAGGTGGGCCAGCAGGAGCTGCACTCAGCAAGGCAGCACATCCGGACACCAGCTTCGTCCCACCAAAGGGACAGGTTGCCTTCGCTCCCCAGCCCACAGGTTTCACAGGCCTCTGAACACGGCATTGCAAAGGTACAGAGCTGAGCAGTGGTGGTGGCAAAGCCCCTGCCTGATTCCCCATAGCTGCTGAGAAGCAGGCGGGAAGAGCTGGGAGAGACCAGGAGGTCTCTGCCCCCCGACAGGCTGACTGCCTGCTCTGCACGGCAGTCTGCAAGGACATGCTGCAGGGTCTCCAAGGGAGCTGCCTTTGCCTGTCTCTTGCCCCACAGTGACAAACCTTCTCCCCACCCAGCCTCTGGGAGCAGGGCAGCAGCCGCCTGCGTGGGAGAGTGCTTCTGTTGTCGAGGGCATCAGGAGCCACAGGAAGCTTCCACCTGGGAAGGATGGAGGGCGGGGGAAAAGGACAGCAGTAACTTGGCCTTTCTCGTGGGCTTTGATTGCAGATGGTGGAGGACACTGCAAGGGAGGTTCCCGTTGTGGTGCAAGCTCTGCATCCCTCCATCAGCCTTGTAAGGAAGGCTCCTTTGGGACACAGGGAGACACTGCCTGGCAGGACTTATGCAAGAGCAGAGACACCACATCTGCCTGACTTACCACCTCTGCCAACCAAGGTAGCTAGGCAGGCACATGGAGGCCTGGAGGCCTCTGCAGGTAAAACATCAGGATCTACAAGTCGAACCAAGCTGCCTGCTCTGGAAACATCCTGCAGATCTTCTCCCAGAGGCAAGGTCAGTGCCATGGCTACTGAAGGTGTGGTGGCCAGGAGAATCCTGGAGAGAGTGACCGAGGGATTAGAGAGGCTGGCTGCAAATTCCAGCCAAACTGCTGCCAGGGAACACTTCCTGCCTATTAGTGGTGCTGGGATGGCTCTGGACTCAGGGAAGAGACGGGAAGAGGAAGAACTAAAGCCATCCCATCTTTCCTTGCCTCCCCTTCAAAAACCCAAGCAGGAAACGGTGACAGTGTGCTCCCCCCTACCCCAGCCAGACCTCTGCATAACCCCGCTCAGGCGATAAACATCACTAACAGTTGTGATGGCTGCACCCAGTTCAAATCGAAATTTGGGGAGACGGATAACAGCACGATAGCCAAGGGCTAATTGAGCATGCACCAACCCAAATACAGTTGGCATGCAAATATGACTACAAGTCAATCATCTTACCCCGTAAATAGGAGGCAGCCCAGAGCCCGTTGAGCTCTACTGCGTGGCAGCGGGCTGCACGGCAGGATCTCCTCTTGGACAGGGACACCTCTCAAGGTCACTCCTCGAGGTTGGGAGATCCCTTACCTGCAACAGATCCTCCCTAAGTGACTAATAGTGCACTGAAACTTTGCTAAGTTGCATCTCTGATTGATTGTGCACATAATCCTTTAGACATAAACCGTTGACCAAATCTGGGACTAAAATTGGATCCAGGCGCACCCAGACTCCTCTGAGAAGGAGTTTGGAAAGCAAGGGGGTCCACTCTGAACCTCGTGACTCAATGGGAGGGCCTCCTTGACAATTTGGTTTGAACCTTATATGTAGTTATTGTTTTACCCTCCATGCAGTAAATAACCGAGTGTACCTTGCCATCAAACCTTGTTAAATCACTGTCTTATCTCAATAAAACATATTGCTGCTTCTCTCTTATGAGTGAAGTGCATCACTCATCCGCAACAAATTGGTGTAGTCGGCAGGATGGCAAGTAGTATCACCAATTATCTCGGGAGGCATGGAGTGAACCCGAGTCCCAACTTCTCAGAAGAATGGGCTCGTGACAATTGGCATAATTGGGAAGCTGTTGAAGAACACCTAAAAGTGACCAGGGGCCATAGAAAGGATGGAAAAGGGAAAGGAATTAACTGCAAGATGCGAGGTACCTGTTTAGAAGCTGCATATCAAGAAAGGAAGAATAAAAATAAAGAGGAGCAGGACCTAAAGGAAGAAATAGAAGAGCGAAAGGCAGCTGAGTTGTTACTGTCTTTGAAAATTGAGCAGCTGCAGAAAGAGTTACAGGAGGAAAAGGAGAAAAGACAGAAGTTGGGAGAAAAGGTTGAGCTGATGCTTATGGGGGCTCCCTGCCCCCCCCTGACATTGTACAGATTAGGAAACTAATAGTATGCCCTGAAGATTGGGATGGAGACATGTGGGGTGATCCCGATGATAGCGAGCCAGGAGAAGATGATCCTTTGTCCCCCTCAAATCCCCCTGAATATGAAGCTAGACCCACTGTTAAAAGGGAATGAACCGAGGGACCTCGGGGTGGTGCTCCACGATATACTATGCGAATCACTCCCTGGGATCCGTGACAATTGACAATTTGGCAAGAGAGATATCACAGAATCACAGAATGGTTGAGGTTGGAAGCAGAAAATATAAGCAGAAAACCATGTGAAATTGAAACAGAATACTTGTGGTGAGTCTGCCTAAGTGGCGGTAACCGAATAATGCTGAGTGAGGACAAAGCAAACAGCTACTGCGGTGTTAAAGAAGTTCCTTGACCCTAAGTTTCCCGAAGCAGAGTCTTAGACACAGAGTATCACAAACTGATTTACTAGAAGTGGTACAGCAGCAAACAACAGCTCGAGCAAATAAAGCTTGGAGTTGGCTGCACCTCACACTGTGACCTGGGGCTGATCATATTTCCCATGTCTGCAAAAGAGGACCAAACAACTCTTTTATCCCATGTAGTGCAGTGCATTCATACATCTACAAGGTAGAAATCTGCAAGGGGAAGTCAAGAAGGGAATGGGAAGGGTCTTCGTTTCACTCATTAGGATAGCAGGCCTTTCCCCAGAGCATGGTTACTCCCTGCAATGGCTTCACAATTAACACCAATCCCATGCTGAGGGCTATAGTCAGTGATTGACAAGTGACGGCTTCTCTAGCCTTTCCAGTCTCCTCCTGAATGACTCTCTGCTTTGCTCCTTCACAGCGAGACATGTCCTTCCACAAGCGCACCGACTGGAGAGTCCAGCTTAGACTGAGGGCATGTGGTGGATGCCAAGACCCACAGGAGTCATGCTGTGGCAGAGACGTTTCTTCTGGGAGCATCCGAGAGAGGAACACCGTGGAGGAAGTGGAAGAGGAGCAGCATGCTCGCTTTTCCCCCTCCCACCCGGCTGCCGAGGAATTTGCCAGCTTCATGGACTTCCTCACTGACAGGGAGGTGTTTAACAGCCTCCAGACAGTCATAGAAGAAACCACCCAGAAAATAGAGGATGTCATGGCGGCATATGGAGAGCCCAACTGCAGCCCAGAGACTGAGTGTCAAAGGTGTTCCTGTCGGACCGAGAGGGGCCATTTCTACTCCTGCCACTACCCTGCCACCTCCAGCTTAGGAGGGCACTGGGAGAAGCAATGCATGACCAGAGCTGGGCAGGACCTGGAGTGGAGAATACTGGACCCGTCTGCTGCCAAAATTGCATGCAGGAAGGACAGGAAGTGGGTGGAGGAAGCGGTGAGGGCTTTTCACCCAACTGTCTCTCTCTTCTAAATCGTGGGGCCCTGGGCCTTTTCCCAGAGTGCAAAGCCACAAAGACTGTGATCTGATTTGATTGGAAACTGAATGTATAGTGTTGTATAGAGATACATGCAGCAAAATCTCAGCCTTAGCCCCTTCCTGTGGGGTTTGCATTATTTGCATACACGACCAGCTCTGTGTAATGCCCTTCTCTGCACCCAACAGTGTGAATTTGGGGTGTACGGGATTGAGAAAGGAAGGCAGTGGAGACTTTCTCTTCTTGACTTACATCACTTGAAAGCCGAACGCCAGTGTGAGCAGGAGGCACTTTTCTTAAAGGCACGTGCCTCCTACAGGCTGCTTATAGTACTGGGCCATTCCTCCTCTTTGGGCTACAGGGAGGCCCTGAGGGGGATCTGGCAAAGGCTCCGTCTCCACAGAAAAACCCTCATTCCACAGAGCCTTGAGTATAAGCTTCAGATTCATGCACGTCAGCACATGGCCAGAGAACAATCTTGGTGCTATAAGCGGGACAAATGCATGGGACAAGATCCTGGAAGAAGAGCAAGTACATGCTGTTTTGCTCTAAACTAGAGTCATGGTGTTTAGCTATCTAAAGCCCCCCATAAGCCAGACAGTAAAAGTCTACAAGTTTTTAAAATAAGGACAGAGGCAGAGAGATTTTGTATGTTCTGCTACCTTCTGAGCTATTCAGAGTAGACTTGGATGAAGCTGTCAAGGTTTTTTCCCACAGCTATGAAAGCTACAACTATCCCAGAACAGAAGCTCTTAGAATCCATAGTCTGCTCATTTCTGGAGGGTGGGGCTTGAAGCAAATCCCCTAGGAAAATCACACTCAAATTGCAAGAACTGGCAGCCCTGAATGTGTGGCTGAATGAAAGCTGCAATCTGGCTCTGACACTCATGATCCTGCCCTCAAGCCTGGGGAGGCACAAGTGCCACCTATGTCATGAGCTCAGCTGTGCTCACAGCACTGCCCAGCTCTCTGCAAGCGTTGGCAGAGCATGTGCTCAGCAGCATCCCATGGTGTCCAAACCATGACATTGGGCTGCCTGACCTGGTGTCCACCTTGGGGGCAAGATCTGAACTTGCCCAGTCAAAAACTTGGATTCCACTAGACCTGTCATTAAAACTCACTGAGGCTTGGACCTCAGACTGGGCTTTGGCCCCTCTTCAAACTAGAGATGGGATTTGCCTAGTTTAGCCTTCCCTCACTGAGTCTCTGTGCTTCACGGGCTTACTCTGGTAAGATCTTCATCCTCTTCCCTCTTCTTGCAGACTGTTCATGAAAAGGCAGCTGAATTTCTGTCTCACAGGACCAAGATGAGATCTGCACCAGGGGCTAGCAAAGAACGTGAAAAAGAAATCACATCTGTCCTGAAAAAAGCAAGCCCCCCGAAGCTTCTCAGGACCATCATGGCCAGTTTCCCTCTGGCACTCCTCATTTCTTCAAAGAAAAGACAGCATTATTCTCAGCCCTCCAAGATCTCACCAAGGACATTGTTGTCCAAGTATTCAGTGCAGTAATGGAAGAAGGATCCCACCTCCCTGACAAGTCCTGGGGACATGGGGAGAGCAAACCAAAACCATCTGCGGAGGAACCTCAGCCCAAGCCTACATCTGTGCCACCTCCACTGGCTAAAATTGCTCCAAGACCACCCCTGGAGAAACCTCCACCTAGGCTAAACAACAAGCCACCTCCACTGTGGAAGCAGAAACTTAAAGCCAAGAAATTGGAGAGGATCGAAGAAAACCCTCCACTTTCCCAGGTAACTTTCTATTTTTCCTGCTCAAGCAAAATGACATCCTGGGATCAGTCGCATGTTGCAGGTGTTTTTTCTTGGTATCCCATCCAACTCTGCATGATATCTGCATGATTTGTAACTACAATGTCTGCCTAAGAATCACATCTTGCTCCTTTACATTGCACTAGAACAATGTAGTCTTCAAATTCAGGTATTCTTAGGGTTGTCCCTGAAACACTGCCTTTGGAGTAGTCGCACGATAGCCAGTGTGCTTTATGGGCACAGTGGAGACACATGTGCATGATGTCACTGCAGCTCTTGCTTTTACAGTAGGTGGTGCGTGTCTTGTGCTGTCTATCTTGAAGGCAGATTCACTTCTGGCATAGGTAGCAATGTAAGATGAGCTCTACAGGGAAATGGGATACAAAAATCGTCTCCAGCAAGACAGTCCAGGTAGACAGGCCTGAGGACTTCAGTGAGGCTGTCTCGGGGCTCAGGCAGCTGCAGGAGTCACGTTTCTTATAGCCATAGCGCTTCCATAAGCCTTCACATGAACCCCTGAGCCAACAACCATACACAGTCCCAAGGTGAGGCAAGAACAGCCTTCCTGTACTGGGGGATGATAACTTCAGTGCTCACTGAGACTGACTTTTAATCCCTTTTCTACTTCCATCCTTCAGAGGGCAATTTTTTCTCTGCTGCATTTCTTCCAGTGTCTCTCATGTGGACTGAAAACACATTAGGTCATAGCTGAGGCTGAGCTGAGCTGTAGCATCCATGACTGGTGACAGATTGAAAGGCAAAGATGCTACTTTTGGTTACAGATGTCTCTGATGCCTCACACTGCTGAGGTCCGCTCAATATCCAAAGCTGCTGGTCATGAGAGAGTTGGGGCAGGGAGCCCTTTGACAAGCCAAAATGATGGTTCTCAAAAAGCGACTGTTTAACTGTGTGGATTTAGTCTAGACTCCCACATCCCATCAGCTGGTCTGTCACACCAAAACTCTGTCACATCTTCAGCATAAGAGGCCATTTGCTCTTTTCCACTCCCACCTTGCTCCCTTGGCTTCAGTGGGCATGGCCCAAACAAGAGCAGAGTTTAGCCTGGTTCTGGTTTTGACCAAAGTTAATCAGAAGCCACTACTACCAATAAAAAAAACACCGCAAAGGGGTCTTCATGTTTAGAAAATATTTGCTATCTTTCACATTCCAAATTGTAACGAAATATATAAAAAAAATTTTTCATGCTGATTCTCTCTTGGCAACTGGACATATGGATAGGCGGGACCTCATCTGCCCCCAAGGAGCCAGCTTGCTAAAAGGGTGGTGAAGAAGAATCAGCTCGGAGGAGGCAAGCGTTTCCGAAAGGAAGAGCAGATTATCAAGCCTCTTGTGGAAAAGGCGGTCAGGCACATACTACGCAAGTATAAGAATGAACGATCACTTTCAGAGAAACTTGGATTTAGCTCTGTTCTGGTAACAAAGGTGCTCCTTGAGATGGTGTTGGGCTTTAAAAAGCTGAAGGGCAGTGGCATACAGTTAACGTTGCAGATTGACTGGGCTGAGGTGTATAAGCAAGGAAATCTGGAGAGTTCTTCTCAAGCTCGAAAGCCGACAGCAGAAGGGATGGGCAAGAAGATTTCTCCTCAACAAGAAATGATTCTCAGCAAAGCAGAATTGCCCAAGAAACACATTAGGCAGCATGCCACTCCTCTGCCAGCACCCACAGAAACAGCACCTCCAAAATTCCCTCAGGTGCTAACACAAAAGGCAGAGGACTCACCACAGCTGGCCGCTGTGCAATTTCTCGGGCAAACATCATCTTCTACAAAACCAAGGATCGCAAATGAGAGCCAGAGAAAACGACCTGTTTTACCAAACACTCAAGTCAACACCTCTGCAAGGCCGCCCATACCTCCTCCAAAGCCTGGTAGCCAAAAGCCACTCGCCTTCTTCCCAGACATTGCAGGAAATTGGACGGAGCCTTCAAAGCCCTGTGCCCACTCTGAAAGAGCTAGTGCTACCCCTGAGAGCCTCGGGACCCTGTTTACCACCTTAGTATTACACAGAAGAGTTAATTCCACAGCTCCCTGGCAGCAATTAGCATCTTCTCCAAAACCAGGTACCTCCAATATCTCAGATGATTTAGCAGACACAACAGCCCACTCCCCTCGAGCTCGAAGAGAGAGCCCATCCTCTTCCAGGACTGACACCAATGGCGAGAGCAGCCCAAACTCTCTGACTCTTTTACTGGCCACAGACCGCCACGACTCTCTAGGAGTGCTGAGGCACTCCTCTCTTTCCCAAAGACCACAAGGAGGGCACAGGCACCAAAAGCCCTCTGCTCTTCTCCCCCTGATTTGAAATTCTCTCTGTTTAAACATGAATATCATTGTACAGATTTTTGCCCAGTGTGTTCTTTGTCTTTACCAATTCTACTTATTCTTACAGTCTTCTGAGATGGATTCAGTGTGAACAAGTGAAACATCAGTTTTTGGCTCTCTCATCCTTCAACAAATGTGCCAAGTGATGAGATGCTGAGCACTGCCACAGGTTCTTTGCAAACCATTGGGTTTTTTGTGGCTTCCGTCTCTCCTTGGGAAACAGCCCTGCTGTTATTAACACTGTTGGTCATTTGTATCATGGCCATGCTTTGGGGTCACAGGGAAGAAAACTCTGCTCTTAGCTGTGGGAACGGATAGAAGTGTTTGATGTAGGGTGAGGTTATGACCATCAGTTCATCAGGGTGGGGGAAAGAAGGACACAGAAGGAAAGAAGCAAAAGAAGGCACAGACTGTTTGCAGGCTTGATTCTCCACAGTATGTGTTCATGCACTGTCTTTCCAACCCCACCTTCTCCTGGCTACTCTCTGAACAACTTCAAAAAAACACCTTCTTTCCCACAAGAGTCTTCACTAATTTCCCAGCTTCTCATATATTGTTACTGGGTAATTCTAAGAGCTAGGGCATATTGAACTGGATTGGCTCCTGTGGTGTTAGCCAGGCATCCAAATGGTTTCGTTAGTGATGATTTATATTTATCTATTTCGACAGGAGTCCAGAACCTTTGCAGGTGAACACCATTCATCAGCATTTACCTTTTAGTATTTCTTTGAGTGACCTCTCTGTGTTAACCCAATGTAGTATATTTAGCATACAGGTTCAGAGTGGCCTAAAGGAAGGACTGCCTCGTTTAGAAAAACCTCCTGGCCAAGAGATCCCACAAGTACTCTGGCATCCTGTTCCAGTGTTTGACTACTGTCACGGTGAAAAATTACTCCTACTGTCTAACTGGAGTTCCCCTTGCTCCAGCTTCTGCCCATTCCTGTCTCTGTGCACCTCCAAAACAGTCTGGCTCTCTCCTCCCTGCGGCCTCCCACGAGACAGCCGCAGATCGCAACAAGATCACCCCTCAGCCTTCCCTTCTCCAGGCTGCTCCAGAGCTCTGATATGTGTATTCTGTTTTTAGTTCTGTTCTATTGTCTCCTGAGATTTCTGTCAGCCTGTTTCTCCAGACTGTCAGTGTCCATCTGAACAGCAGCCCATCACACATTTCAGAGAGCTTTGGGAACCTTTGTGTAAACAACTGGACTGAGCCCTTGATGTCTATTTTTTAGATGGCTACGTCACAACAGTGATGCTACATTTAGTGAGCTACATCACAACAGTGGTTGGAAACACCCTCATCACCCTCTTGTGGTGGCTGTTCAGCACCCTCACAAGGGAATCTGTCTTTCCTGGGTGTCTGCAGTATTTCCACTATCTTATCCAGGACATTGTTGAGCTTTCTGACTGGGAAAGATCTATTTCCATTATTGGCTGCTTCATGCAAATTTCTTGCTCTTGTTTTCTGGCAACAGCAGTGTGTTAAACTTTTAGTTTTAATGTCACATGATCCCTATACAGCCATATGCAAAGCATTGCGCTATGAAACCCTGATGAATGGGAGGATCTGCCTCCCACTAGCAGGTGGATCTGGGACGGGAGGATTATTTGCAAGTGCAATAACAGCACTTTTTAGTCACAATTGACTTTTTGTGGTCACAATGCAATCAATCGCTTCTCCTGCAACTTCACCCCAATGGTTAAGCAGTCCTATAGTGATATCAGCCTGATTCCGATGGTCCACCCCTTCATTTACAGCCTGAGGAACAAAAAGATACAGCAGGAGGTCTTGGGTCTCAGACAGGATTAGCTGGCTCTACAATTAGAATTGAGTTTCTTGAAACCCATTCTCTGTTCTCTGAGGAGCGTGAGTGTGAATGAGAATGTGAAACATCAAGATCCAGATTATTATTAATGAAGGTGCCACATTAAAGTGAGTGCTTGAGAAGCTGTTAGCCCCTGTTGTCCTGTGGACAGACAAAGGCATGTCCCCTGGAGTAAGTAACATCTCCTTTAAATTTAGGGCAGTCATTCACATACGTTGGCAAAAGGTGAGACTACTTTACCTAAACATGGGTGTCAGGTACCCGCTGAGATACCCTCAGGTATCTGAGGCACCCACAGAAGGCTGGTAGATAGGACATAAATGTACTTTTCCACAGCCAAATTTAGATTGCTATGTCTGCATTTGAGCTAGCGTCTAAATTCAAAGGACTGTGATCAGTGATACAAAGTCCAACTGGTGGCCAGTTAACACTGGTATTCCTCAGAGGGGCAATGTGGAAAAGAGAGGGAGAGCAGATTTGCTGGAATGGCCTTAAACACAGGGCTCTGCTGTATGGTTAATCCTCCCTGAAGGGATATGTCAAAATTACTTGGTCCTGGAAAACAGGAAACAAAGAGGTAGACGCTGACCGACTCTCGACATGAGAGCAGTACTGCCTTGTGACTACCATGTTTCCTGGGGATGGAGGGGCATTGCCTATGTTTATGCAGTAGATTAAACACCACTGTCTGGGCTGGTAATCTCTGGGGTCCCTGCTGTTCCCTCCAGAGACTGTCATGGACCTCTGCTGAGACTTTAACCAGCACCAGGAGGCCAACTGCAAGGGCAGTACCATTCAATTGCGTCTGGAGCCCCTGTGCCGTGACTGAAAGGCTGAGAGCTTCAGCTGTTTGCGTAACAGGCAACTTAGGGCTCTTCAGCAGGGCCTCAACTGGCTTCTGAATACATTGTAAAGGGGCCCAGAGTGTAAGAATTTGCCTTCAGTTTCAGTTCTGCGGGAGACACCATCTTGCCCAAAGCCACACAGGGCACAAGCGACTTGCTCTGTGGGTAGAGCCCAACACCCTACAAAGCATAAAAGAACTTGGGAACTGGTTCTGATGATGACTAGGCTGTATGTGATAACTGTGCTCGGGTTGAAATCATGTCTGCCAGTTTTAGATAGCTACATTTGATCTCGTTATGTAGGCTTCTAATATGTCTTTGAAAAGGCATAGGCATCCCTTTTGAGATGATTCATCTGTCCTACAGTAGATGAAAAACAGGTTCCTATAGGCACTGTTGATTTCTCCTGGTGACTCTAAAGGCTTGTTCTTAGTGAACATCACAATTTACATAGGTAAGAGACCAACCACTTCTCTAAAGGTAGGGAAGGGCATCCTAGAAAATCAGAGACAGCCACATTGGGCTGTGACATATGACTCAAGACCTCCAGGAGACCAAAGCTTTCTTTGAACATCAACTGGAGGCCAGGCAGGCTCTCCTGGGACATATTAGGTAACTGGATCCCAAAGTGTGGGATTCACATTACCCATCCTTAGGGATGAAAGTTCAGTTCTGTATTTAAACACCTAAAAATGGCTTTTGATAACGCAGATGTCTACATGCGAGTTAGGTACTTTCAGTTCCTGCTTTAATGAAATCATTGGACAGTTGGTGAATACAGTCAGTTGGGTCTAGAGAGTTTTTCAGTAGCAAGACTCATTTGCCCAGCTGTAGGCATGTAGCTCCAGTACAGAGCTGGAAAATATGTTATGGGACTTCCATAACACCTGCATTCTTGTGGAATGGTGAGTAGAGGCCAGAAGGGATTAACGACAGAGGAGTTTCATACACGATGCAGAGATGTCTGAGGCAGTGCCTCTCACGTTGCCCTTGCTTTCAGTGAAGAGGAGGTGGTGTTCTGCCTGGGTTTACATGGTAACATATAGCACAGGATGATTCACGCCCCAGGAACATCTCCTGCTCTCTGCTGCTCAGAAATGAGGCCGGAGATACCCAGCTTGTCTGGCAATGGCAAAACCTGGGGGGAGCAATTTCTGCTGAAAACTCCTTTTCTGGTCAATAGAGAGACTGACTGACCTCATGTACTTAGGAGAGCAGGTGCAGGCGAGGAGGGATCCCGCTCAGGAAGTGGGTCTCTCTCCCGCACAACAGTGAGATTTCCTTGTTCACGATGGTTTCCAGCATGATTTGAGTTGCCGTAGGCTGTACTGCCTAGCTTCCCACTCTCAGAGTGTGAGGATCTCCCTCAGACCCTGCCAACCCCACAGAGACATCTGGGGCTCTGTACAGTCCTGCACGCCCTCGATGCTCCTGGGCACCCTGACTCTCCCAGTGGGGCTGTACAGCCCCTGGTCTGTGTAAGCCCTGCAGCTCAATCCATCACCAGGCACAGGTCAGTCACTCTCACTGGGAACAGGCACCAGTGCTCTTTATTTTGCATTTGTAGGTGGATGTTCACATTTTGAAAGCACTCCATCCCCTTTACTGACAGCTCCATTGCTATAAAAGGGAAAACAGGTAGAGTGTCAGCAGGAGCTCCCACAGGAACACGTCTTTGCTCTGCCCTGGAGGTGCCATCCCCTTGGGCTGGCCAAGCTTTAGGGCCAAGCACACTCCAGAGTAATCGCTCAGGACCTGCCTTTGAGCTTGCTCATGTTGCTCTTCTCTCTTTTGCATAGCTGCCTTTCCTAGGACGCGCTCCTAGTCCTTCCTGTCCCATCTCAGCATCTTCTCCTAGTGCTAGGGAGTTAAAAAGAAAGCTGTAGAGTTGTATGTATAGGCAGAAGGCAGAGAAATACTGGAGGCCTAATTTAGGCCGTATATTATGGGATCTGCTTCTGAAGAAGTGGCAAGGTCTCTGTGATGCGGTCCATGGGCCCTTGGTGCCCATGACAGGGTCCCATGTGCAGCTAGTCAGCGAGGGGCTGAGTCAGGTGGGCTGAGACCTTGGCCTGAACAGGGATCGACCCTCAGGGCAAGGGGTCTCAGTGTCAGTGCTCTGTGATGGAAGGACAGACCAACTGGTTTGGAAAAGGCAGAGCCAAATGTCAGAGGGATCCTTTTGTCTTCAGCCAGAACTCACATGTGCCATATTGAAAGCCTATTCAATGCTATTCAATTCTATTTCAAGTGCCCAAGAACTTCCTCTTGGATGTCAGGGACATTCAGTTCAAGGCCAGACTCAAAGAAGACCTGCTTCTGTCTCAGGAGGGCTGTCAGAGAAAGATCTCCTTTCTCTGTTGGTGCTGCCATCTCAGGTTTTCTACCTGTGCCCAAATAACTGAATTCCACCACTGCCTCTAGGAAAGTCCATCCCATCTACATTCAAGCAGCTGCATAATTGGGAGGCACATCACACCAAGGCCTCCGCTGTAGTTTCTGCACTCTCAAACCCTTCAAGCTCTCCCACCCCTGAACCTCTTCTCATCCCAATGATATGAACAGGGACTGTGCTAATGATGTCCACAGGATGGCTGGATCACAGGCTGTTCAGGCCCAGGGACTTCTTCAGTGGCACCTTGTCCTTCCTGGAGATCGGTTGACCTCTTTCACAGGCCCTGTGGTGCTGCAAAGCCAGCTCAGGCAGCAAAGCCCTTTCCTGCCATTTCTGCACAGTCCAGCTCTGTTTTCCTCCAGCCTCAGGTACTGCAGGGTTTGCTCCCTTAGTGGGAACCTCCTTTCACCATTACATTGACACCTGCTATCTATGCCAGCATGTCCCTGCACTGAAGTGGGCCATTGCACATACAGTGTCCTTGACTCTTGGTAACATGGTTCACCATGAGCAATCTGTGCTCTGTGCCACAGCTGAGGCTCTGCAACCCAAATATATGCAAGCGAATGCAGCCTGGGGCACAGACAAGAGCAGATGGAGATGCACAAGTTGTCACAGGACTACAGCATTGCCAGAATAACTGAGATGTGGTGGGATCACTCACGTGACTGGAGGGCTGTGATAGCACAGTACAAGCTCTTCAGGAGAAACTGTTGGGGAAGATGAGGAGGGGGAATGCCCTTTCTGTGAAAGGGCAGCTCAGATGTATGGAGCTCTTCCCTGGGATGGACAAGGAGCTGCATGAGAGCTTGTGGGTAAGCATGAGAAGAAGGATGACATTGTGATGGGAGCTACCAACCATGTGATCTGGGTGAGGAGGTGGACGCAATCTCCTTTAAGCAACCTGAGGAAATCTGTGGCTCACGGGCTCTGGTTCTTATGGGGAGACCATAATCTCCCTGACGTTCACTGGAAGGACAAACAGCAGAGTGCAAGGAGTCCAGGAGGTTTTTGGAGGACATCAGGGAAAACTTCTTAGCACAGCTGCCAGATGGGCCAATAAAGGTGATGCTTTCCTGGATGTGGAAACTGCAAACAAGGAGGAACTGCTCAGGCATGGGATAGTCAGTGTCAGCCTCGCCTACAGTGACTGTGAAAAAGTGGAGTCCCAGATCCTGAAGGGAGTGAGGAAGGACAGCAGCAGAGTACAGACGCTGGGCTTCAGAGGAGCAGACTTGGGCCTGTCCTCGGGACTGGTGGGGGAGCCCATGAGAGGCAGCTCTGGAAAACTGGCAGGGCTTTAAGGACAGCACCCACCAAGCACAAGAATGGTCCATCCTGATGCACAGTAAAACCAGTAGCCATGTCAGGGGACCAGCTTGGCTAAAGAGGGAACTCGCACCTGAGCTCCAGGGCGATAAGGTAGCATATGGGAAGGGGGAGGAGAGAGAGGCTGCAAAGGAGGAATTTAGAAATATTGTCTGGCAAGGTAGGCATGGTGTTCGGGAAGACAAAGCTCCCCTAGGACTGACACTTGCAGAGGATGTCAGGAGCATGAGGATGAGCTGCTACTGCTCCAGTAAGAATAAAAAGGAAAAGGCGGGCTCACTGCTGAATGGGGCAGGGAATCTAGTAAGAGCAGATGCAGATAGATCTGAAGAAACCAATGCCTTGTTAGCTTTCATTTTCACAAAAAAGGTCTCTCAGGCTGTTGTGCCTTACCTCAGGACTCCTGAGGAGAAGAAGAACCAACAGGGGTGAGGTTAGTGAGGTCAGTGAGGGATTAGGTTAGTGAGGGATTACTTGTGAGACCTCAAACTATGCAAGTTAATGGGGTTGGATGGGCTGCATATGAGGATGCTGTGAGAGCTGCCTGCTGTCATAGCAAGGCCACTTGCTATCATAATTGAAAGACTGGGGAGACTGGGCAAGGTCCCAATGACTGGAAAAAGGCAAATGTTACATCCATCTTCAAAACAGGCCAGTTTCTCCAGAAACACAGAGGAAACATTGTTATTAAATGTCCTGACCTAAATGCCTTGCTTTCCCTTTAGGGGAGGGGGGGAATCTTCTCATCTTAAAGAACTTAAAGGCTGTCCTTTTGATTATTTGAAATAGGAAGGGTCTGGAACAAAGAAAATACTAAGCAGGGTGGTGTTTCAGATGTCTAAAAGTCAGGCACTTCAGTTTGAGCAAGTTAGCTTCCTCCCATCTTGTCAGTGCAGAGAGGGAGAAGAGTGTCTGGAAGAGACTGGTAACACTTCTTTCACATGCCAGTTATAGTCTGGGAGGACCCAGCCTCTCTCTAGAGCTCTCTCTTTGCCTCCATTAACAAAATAGGGACCAAGGGAAAACAAGTGCAGACACCAGCTGCTCACAGGCACCTCCAGTGAAGTTGATAAACTCACTATTTCAGTCTCAAATCTCTTCATTTATTTAGCTGCTAATTTCTTTTTTAAACCAAAGAACACGTCTAACAGAAGGAAGTCCAAGGAAAACATAGGCAATAAATACTGACATTTTTTTCCCTCCACCTTTGCATTTGGTTTTAGACATATAAAGGAAAGGAGCAGATGACTCCACAAATAGGATGCTTCAAAAATGCAGGGGCAGAGGGCAGAAGGAGATGATGGGTTTCAAGGAGTGAACCAGAGGTTCTCCACAGACTCTGTTGTCCCCCCAGAACCTGTCTCAGAGTGTAATGGGTGACTTACACAGAGAGTAAAACGGGAAGCTCAGTAGTGGGCAATACCTCATGTTTGCATTGGTGTTTTAACCTGGAGCTCAGGTTAGTCCTAGATCCCAGATGTTCTCTCTTGCTCTCTGCTTCTAGTCTGGCATAGGGGAATCTCTGGACTGGGTTCATCTGGAAGATATGCTGAAATTGAGCCACTGGCTGTAATTATTTGAGCAAAAGCTCAAGCCTGGTCACCTACAGCAATATCACTGTAGCTTCAGTGAATCAGAGGTGACAGTCCCAGCTTCCCATTTGCTGGGTAAGTTCCAGCACTCAGAATGTTGTGTCTTCTTAGTCTTCCGGTTGTCAGCTAAAATCATGCTTCTCCTCAATGTACTTTCTTAGAGGAACCTGCAAAGCTGCTGAGAGCTTACAGCAAAGCAGCTTCTCTGCTCACAATGGGGGTAACCCTCTGCTGAAGCCTTTTATCTGGCTTTGGTTGGTGCAAAGTATTTGCTGTATTCAGGCCCCACATAGCCAAAAATGGAGCAGAGGGTACTTTGGTATATAAGATGGTGGGGCTGAGCAAGGACAGAGATGCCGTCACCCAATGGGTAAAGATGAGCATGGAGCCCAACCAGGGCTTCATAAAGATGGTGCAGTGCAACGGGTTGCAAATGGCCCCACAGCAATTGAAAGACATCACAACAAGCAGATTGAATTCAGTTGTGCACAGGAAGATGGAAAGCACGGTCTGGGATTGGCAAGCAGCTGTGGGATGGTCTTAATCTCCAAGATGAGGCTGACAAACCTTTTAGGGGCAAAGGGAACCAAATATCTAGGAAGGAGAAGCTGCTGGGGAAGAGATACTCTAGGGGCGGAACTGGTGGTTGAGTCAAATGATGGCTATCATGACCATATGCCCCATGGCAATGAGCAGATAAATCACCCACGGCAGTGTGAAGAAGAGGATTTGCATTTCATGAGTGACTGAAAAGGCCTTGAGGAAGAATTTTCCCGCTATGGTATGGTTGGGAGGATCCATTTCAGAAGCCAGTCAGTTGAAGGTGGGACAAGAGTAACTAATGTCATGTGTGGTGAAATTCGCCTTGCTGCCTTCATCAACTTTCCCCTCCCTTTTCCTAGTCCTACTTTTCTTTCTTGAGGTGGGAGACCAGAACTGCACAAGGGATTCTCATTTTCTCTTTGTTTATATCCAATGCCATGAAATAAAGGTTGATTCATCCCACCTGTCTTTAGACACAGGAAACAACTCTCCTGCCTCACTTGCTTGCAGAGGTAGGCCAGAGTGCTAGCTAAGAGCCAGTACTTGTGGCAAAAGCTCTGGAAATCAAGTTCCAGGTATGAAATTCAGGTTTCTCTTACAGTTAGAATTGTGGTGTGGGTAGGCACCAGGCTATCAGGCCTGTGTCTGTATGCGCACTCAGAGCACTCAAGTCATTAATCCCTTGGGTGGCCCAGGAACTCCCCCATCTAGTAATCCATACAGGTGAGCTGATGGGCAGGTTTGAGACAGGCACTTTTAGACTTGAAACTAGGAGACTGACAGAACTCCTACCACTTTCCAAATTAAGTGTTGGACTGACTGGTGCAGAACCTCTCCAAGTGGGTGTTTCAGACAGTTCTAGAGATTTCCAGGGGCAGATCCTGCTGTGCCTGGACCAATTCCTGTGCTTAAATGTGGTGAATACCATCTCAGGTGGAGTATCTGGCTGTTTCAGAATCTCTGCAGCAGCTCCTGCTGCAGAACTGATTAAATTGTAATTATTTAAGACCCTTGAAAATTGACAGTAGAAACTGCTCCTGCAAATGAAGAAGTGGCCATGTAGGACAGTCTTCTGTGCATTCTTAGGAGAGTTAGGAGATGCTTTGGTATGTAGTTTGAGGTAATCAGTAGCAATGGCTCATGCATATGCTGGAGAGGTCACACAGGACCACAAGCCAGCTGGACTATAAAAATTCCCCAGAAGAACAGTTCGGGGAGTCTCATCTGATCCAGTGGAAGCCACTGTTGGAAGGACCCCGGCAAAGGAGACTGCCACCACCATCTGGACAGTAACCAACCATCCCGTTCAAGAGATTTGATGCCCCTTGTGAGTGTTACCAGTGACACGCCAATAGAGGGGTGTCTGTGATTCTTTCAGATTCGGGGGTTATTTGCACTGAACTCCAAGAGATCATCATTTGTCAAGTATGAGAATTTATTAGAGATAAGAGCTTATAACAAACCTGGTAGTTTGCCTGGATTTTCCTCATCACGCCATTGACATCCACAGGCCAGCTGATGGTCGGTCAGAGTCCACACCAACTTCTGTGGCTTACTCTTTTCTATAGCGAGTCAAAACAACGCCAGACCGCAGTTACACAAAAGCTGTATGGCCTCAGTCAATAACAGCATGCACATCAACAGGTAACCTAGTGCTCAGCCCACAGCACTGCTCAGTTGGCAACAGCACCCATGAACAGGTCGTTCTGCGGGGAATGGTTCCACAGCACCTAGAAGTTTATGGGGTGAGTCTGTGGTGTCACTTCTCCTCTGTCTGGAATTGTCAGTCGTGGGGTCGTTAGACGGTTGCCCCCAGGCTGCAGCAACCCCACAGTGTGGTGGCTCCAGCCGTGATGCACCCGGGGTTCCTTAACTCCTGGGATCACCCCAGAGCAAACCCCTCTTCTGTGGGCTGCACCATCCAGAGTCCCACGCTTGCCTGTGTGGTGCCTGTCACTCCACCCCTTGACACCGCCAGACACACACATTTATTTCAGAAGTCAGCAAATTCCCCTTGGTGTGCAGTGGGTGGCTTTTTGGTAAGCACAGTACTGGGGAAATGTGCATTGCTATTAATAGACGCCAAAAGCAAAGCATGCCCATTTGCAGTAACACGTAAACAACTGTTAAAAATAACAATCTTAATCCTAATAGCAACATGATTGGTCTGGCCTATTGACCCCAAATTCGGTGAATGCGAGTGTTGTTCCAGCTCCATATCTTAACACAGAAATCTTATTTCCTTTAATTGCAAGCATTTCTTTCCTGCACCGAAAGATCAGTTTGTTCCCCAAGCTGGAATAGTTCCCTTTAGAGGAGCTTCAAATAGAGTTGGTCACCTTTTTTTTTATTATTTTCCCATATTTCCCTGTCTTCTCTATAGGAAACAGACAACTTGAACTTCAGATCAACAGCTGTTACATTTATGCTTAGATTTTACCATCTTTTTCTCTTTCTTTCCTTTCCTTTCATCAAGGGAAGGTGTTAGCCCCTTCCTTAGGATCATCAATTTTTACAAACACTAGAATACAGCTGTTGAGTTTCGTTATCAGCCTGGTATGAGTATCCCCTCATTCTTAGGTCTGCCATCTTCCTTTGATGTTACTTCTCTCCTGGCTCCTAGATTCATTCTATTATTTAGATACTTTTAAAAAACACATTACTTAGCCTAACAATTCTACCACTCTTTCTGGCTGCTTCTTTTCAAGTTGTTGCTCTTCAGAGGGTCACTCTGTAAAACCCAGACAAAAAGAAAAGCCTACCAAGGCCATTAGGTTGTTATAGTTTGGTTTTAACTGTAACTGCTGACGCTACTTCTTTTAAGGTTACTCGGTTACATCCATCTATTATTCACATTTGAAGAGTTTTTCTTTTTTTTCATTGATTTTTCTTTATGCTCAGAAACTTTTACTACAGCTTGGGGCATTTTCCAGCCCCTGCTGGTTTCTGGTGTACTTAAAGATGCCGGCTGTCCGCATTCGAGGTCTTTTCTTGTTTCCTAACTCTGCCCCTGGGACTCTTATCTGCAGAGCCTGATCTCCACCCTGAGTCCTCCTGTGCCTCAGTGCCAGGCAGAGCAGTTATACTGGCCGGGGGGGCAGAGCGTTTCTCACGGTCTTGTGAGAAACAAGCTGCCCAAGCCCGGTCCTGCTTTCCACCCAAAGCCTCCCCTGCTTCGCTCCCTCTCCTCTTCCACCTCTCTCTTTCACGTCTGTTTTTCTTCCACATGGTGGACTCCGATTGGCTGACAGAGCCGTCAGTGAAATCCAGACCCGCCCCCCTCCTCCTGCCAGCCAATAGGCAGGTCGCAAATCAGCAGCTGCCTATGGGAATGAGCTAGGGGAGGAGTCACAATGTTGCAGTGTCCAGATGGAGTGTTGTAAAGGTGAGGTTACAAACTGTCCATTTAATCGGGGAATGGGGGAACAGAAGAGAGAGCCACACAGCTCCTGGGGGTCCCGGGCGATGCTGGGGGCCGTGCTGCTCTTGGGGATCTTGGACCAGGCTGGGTTTCGTAAAAAGTCTAGAAAAGTCTTGAAGCAAGCCCCTAGAGAAGAGGGAATTTCCTGGACGTTTAGAGAAACCCATGCAGGACCCAGGGGTGTTGAGGGAAACCCATCTCACCCACCCCCAAGCCCACTGCTCTCCCTGGAGACTTTCCTGGTTCCTCAGGCTGGGAACAGGAGGGGGTGTGGGGGCACAGCCATGTCCCAGACTAGCCTCCTTCAGGCCTTCAGCTTCACAACGTGTCACAGCTTCAAATGAGCTCTCTAAAGCAGCACTTCCCATGCCCCTGGTGTGGAGAGAAGACTTTGGGTAGACAAACAGGAGACAGGGGAGAGAAAGGGCAAAGACACCAGGCTGCAGAGCTGGGGCTCCCAGCATCACAGAGGGGCTGCCACAGGCTCAGGAAGCAACCCAAAGAAGTAAAGGAGTCCTTCCTTTTGCAGTGACTTGGAAAGCCACATCTCTCACAGTATTCAAGGCAAATGGAGTCTCCCTTCTGCAAGATTTGCCCCTGGACTAGGCAGAGACTAGCAAGAGCAGGAAGGTCGGTTGCAGGGATGCTCTCAAACTTCAGCAGCTGCAGAGCTGGGAGCTGGTCATCTCACAAACTTGGGAGTGAGTCAAAATGCACGTCCTGAGGCATTTCACTGCCTCATAGACTCTGCACCGGAGCCTGGACAGCAGCACTGCAGTGTGTGAGCGTGTCCTCAGAAGCCCAGAGTCATAAAATGTGAGAGATCCAGGATGTCGGGGCTGTACAGACCCGGGAGAGCAAGGGTGCCTGCGGGGAGGAGGAGGGCAGGTGGCTGAGGAGCGTACCCAGGGGAGAATTCTCGCACAGCCCCAAGGTGACACTGAAAAGCACAAGGACCAAATGAGGCCCAGGGATGAGAAATGGCTTTCCTCAGGCTCAGCCAGAAGGAAAGATGGGCAAACTTCATGGGAAATGGGAAAACTTCCCCACATTTGCTACCTGGCCTCGCCCATGGCTTTGGAGCCTGGCAGGCTCCAGGGTCCTGGATAAGGGCCTCTGGATGATGTGTGTTAAGGCTATGTTTGCTCTTCTCTGGCATAGCATCTCTAGCTCAAGCACTGCCAACTAAGAAACCTTGCCGAGCACTTTTAAAAGCAGAGATCCTGCCTTGGTGCCTAAAGGAGGAAAGCTACGTCCTGTCCCACATTGTCCTGCATCCTGCTTCCACAAAAAGAGGGGCCCACAGCAGAAACCAGTTTTGAGGCTCACCAAAGCATTTCTCAGCCTGTGGCCATGCTTTGTGCTGGTTCATCCCGCATGCCTTGGATCCTGTAAAAACGCCAACCCCCAAACCCCAGATTCCTGCACAGGTCTGCCCAGTGCAGTGACCTGTCAGTGCAGGGGCGCAGAAGTGACTTCTCCAGTGCCCCATTTGAGATATTTCACAGTCTTTGACACTGTCTGGAGACATTCCTGAAGGATTTATCAGAAAATTATGGAAAATAACTGCAGTGAAGGGAAGTGATGGCTTTCCAGGATGTGAGGGGAAATCTCTCTGCTCTCTCCCTGGCTGTGCCATCTCCATGGCAGTGACCTACAGAGCCCCCAGATGACACGAGCTGAGGTCACAATGGGACGTGCCACATCACAGGGAGGTCTCCCCGGTGTCGTTGTGGGGACCCTCACTTCCCTGTGAGGCCCAGGCACTCCTGGGCACTGCTCACACCCTCCCCACGGCTGCCCTTCCTAGTGGCTCCACGGCAAGGAGAGGGGACAGGAGGCAGTGGGACCACGCTGGGGCCCCTCACCAACAGACGGAGGAGCAGGGGCATGTTGGAAAGGAGTTTTGGGTAATGAGATGGGAAGAGCGTCCTGTTTCTCTGGCTGGAGAGGTGAAACGAGAGCAAGAGGGCAAGCGAGATGGAGGACTGCTGGATGGACACCATCAGCCAGGACCACAGCTCCTTGTCCCCTGTGCTCCTGCAGCTCTCCACCGAGGGTAAGGGCTTTGGGAGATCCTTCCCGAGGTGTCGCACAGGAACTGTTAACTGCCAAAACTGCTGTGGATCCCGGGCTGTGGGGGTGCCTGGACAGGGCTGGGGGCTGCTGCGAGAGCCCTGCCTGAGGGTCCCCTCTGGCTCGGGGGACAATGTGGCAGCCAGGACTCCTGGGTCCTGGGGCTGTCCTGAGCCTCAAGGCTTCTGTGTGGCCAGCTCCATCGCCTCTTAGGGTGGGAGGGGGACATGGGAATCCATGACAGGTTCCCCTGGGAGGGGTCCCCCTTTGGGGTCTCGCTCTGAGAGGAAAGGGGTCCTGCATCCCAGACGCTGAGGTGGCCTGCAGCTCCATGGGGCTCTCAAGACCCTGCTGGAAATGTCCATATACCATAACGAAACCATCACCTTGTAATAACACCAAGTCCACTGGGTGTTTGGGAAAATCTCTGTTCCTTCCCCCTGGATCCTTTTATGCTTCCAGCTTGGCGCAGCATGTTTTGGGCTCAGAGATGCCATCTTTAGATGGCCACTGCCCCTGTCCTCCTGCAAACTAGGCTCAAATCACCACACCCAAAAGAACATACATTGGAGAGAGCAGCCTGGAAACAGGTGGAGGTGCAATCCTCATTCAACAGGTCCTGGCTGACCCCAAGGTTTTTTCTCTGATCTGTGGTGGGCAGTGCTGGGGTGAGCCCAACACAGCCATCTCCACCAGCTCCCTCATGACCCCACACCACCGCTCCCTAGCCGAGCCCCAGGGCTGCTGTGGGCAGGCGGCCGGGGCAGGAGGGGCGAGAGGACACTGCCCTGCCCTGCCCTGCCCTGCCCTGCCCTGGGGGCAGCAGGATGCTGCCTGTGGGCTCTGGCGCCATGGCCAGCCCCAGGGCCCCCACGCCGGCACCACGGAGGCCACCAGCACAGGCCCCCAACGCTGCCCCCCCCACGCCCCGCACGGCCCCCAGGGCACAGGGCAGCCAGCAGCCCCGCGGGGCCCCTGCCGCACAGCCCAGCACCGCCGGGGCAGCGGCCACACCCCGGGGCCCCGCACTGCCCGCCCACACAGCACCACGCTGCCCCCAGGCCCCGCCGCGCCCCGCGCTGCCGCCCACAACATGGCGCCCGACCGCGGGGGAGGGGGCGGAGCTGGCCGCCAGGGCAGGAGGGCCCAGCGTTGCCATGGCATCGCCCCAGTGCAGCCCTTCTATTGGCTGTCAGGAGGAGGAGGGCGGGCATCGATTTCACTGATGGCTCTGCCAGCCAATTGCAGTCCAACATGTGGGGAAAAAAAGACGTCAAAGAGGTGGAAGAGGAGTGGGAGCAAAGCAGGCGAGAAGCGAGCGGGCGAGAGCGTTTGGTGGGGGCTGCGGGCGCGTTCAAATGGCGGCGGGTGCCCTCCCACCGGGGCGGGGCAGCGGTGCTGGCGACGGGGCTGCTTTGCTGCAGGAGCTGCAGCAGGGGCTGGTGGGGCCGTGAGCAGGGGCCAGAGCGACGTGGGCCAGAGGGGGGAGCTGCCCTGCAGCCAGACGTGGCGGCCTGCCGCGAGCAGCTGGGCCGGGGCGGCTCGGTGGGGTTTGGGGGCAGGAAGCTTTGGCCCTGTGGTGGCTCTGGGATCCCTGTTAAAGCGTTTCCCTGAGCTGCTGCTGCCAGCGCAGCCCCAGGTGCTGCTTTGAGGTGCATTTGGGAGGTGCTGGGCAAAGTGTGAGCAGGCTGCTGGTGTTGTCGCGAGGTGCCCTTCCCAATGGTGTCTTTTGTTGTGAAAACTGCATTTTGGAGTAGCTCTGAGAGAGGCTGTGCCCGCATGTGATGCTGTGCCTTAGCCGTTGTTTTTGCTCCCTGCCTCTTGCTTTGCGCCGCGACCTGTGAGCCTGGCAGCAGCATGGAGGGTGTTTGCAGAAGAGCTCTGTAAGTGTGAGCTGTTTTGCTTGTGTCATGCTGTCATGCTATGAAGGTTCGATAGCAACGACTAAGACAGTAATATAATAATAATAATAAAAAAGATGTTTATTTCCTCACACAAGTTCTTGGATTAGTAACATCCATTAAAATAATGCGATTACTAATTTAGAAAGGATAACACAAAACCATCAGTTACTAATTTAGAAAGGATAACCCGAAACTGTCGATTACTGCGTTATTAATTGGAAGGACTGCTTATCCCTACTTGAAAGCTTTCTTGTTCACTCTCCTAGTGAGAGGGCTCTCAACCTCGAGGAGTTCCCTTAACCCAGCGTCCCAGGAAAAGGGGAGGGGGGGGAATACTCACGGTCCAGCCGGAGAGGATGGTCAGGTCACGTTCCCGTCCCTGCTCAAACTCTCCTAGCTCCCAAGTCTCTTTTTATACGGCTGGGGCTCTGGGCAAACAACGCTTTTGCAGACCTCTGCGAGTTTCACAATCACAGGACTGTTTGTTTGTCTGCTTGGGAGGACCCTGCTAGCGAGGCAAGACCACAGGACCTCCGTATTGTTTCTTCCCTCCCTGCGGGGGTCCGTGCAGATTCCAGGTGTCAGACTTCTTCAGTCTTGTTAATGCTTCCATTCCGCAGCCTTGCGCATATCAGTCCTTGCGCATATCGGTTGGTAGACTTCTTTAGTCCTGTTAAGTCCTCTGTTCAACAGCTTTGTGCACCTCAGCTCTTGTGCTATCAGTTCTTCTGCATATCAATTGACAAACTTCAGTCCTGTTAACTCTTCACTCGCCCGTCAGCTTGTCAGGGGCCTTGAAAGTTGATGAACGGCCAGTGCTTGCACTTGCCGTTGTTCTTTCCATGCTCCTAGGTCAGGGTGAAGAGTTGCTGAATTGTGTCTCTGCTGGTTTCACCAACTGAGATGCCCTGGCCTGAGTCCTTCCACGTGTCTCCAGTTGTCAGGGCCTAAAATAGGAGAATGCTTGTTGTCCTGGATGTGTGGAGAATTTTCTGGTTTTGTTCAGCACTGGGGAAGGAACCAGAGTTCTGAGTTGCGGGAAGGCTTCTCCCTGTGCCTGGGACATGAGGCCCTGCTGTCTTCAGTTTCATGATCGCTGCTCCCATGCAATCCTCCCGTTAGAAAATGTTGCCAAGAATTACTTGCAGGCTGTTCTGCAATTCTTAAATTTCATAGGCTAGGTGTTGATAATGCATAGCAGAAGCTAATCTTTTGGTGTAGTAACTGGTAGGCAATGGGTGTTTGAGAGCATTGTGAGTATTATGAGGCCATGATGTGAATCTGTGATGTGATGACACCTCTGTGTGAGCAGCTGACAGGTCAGGAGAAGACGCATGGCTTGGATGTTGGTGGTGAGGTCACTTCTGGGTTTGTTGCGTGTGCTCAGAGGAGGGATTGACCCCTGCAGAGCTCTACAGCAATACAGAAATGCAACTCATTAATCAAGCAGAAGTCGATGTTCCACATTATCTGACACAAATTTTATTCCACTCCATCATCATGAGTTAGTACTGCTACATTTCAAATGCGGATGATGTTCTGTGGTGAGCATGGCCATGGAGTTGGCCTTTCCACTTGTTGCTAAGTAGAAGCTTGCAGCGTCCTCCCGGTCAGCTAGGGAGTGCAGCTAGACTTTTGAGGCTGCTAAGTGAATGTAGTGCTGGTGTGAGCAGTGGTGTGAGTAATCTCTTATTCCCGGGGTGTGTGTGCTTTAGAAGTTGCCCCTGTCAAAAGAGCAGGGAGCTTGTGAGATTTTCCTGCAAGGTCTGCATGCTGTCTCTGTCTTTGAGGTGTCCAGCTGCTTTTATGACACGTTTAGAACTGTAACACTTCAGGGTTCTCTGATTTTCTGTCCACGTATGCAGTCATTGGAGAATGGGTGCAAAGGCTGTTGGAGGAGACGGAAGGAACGTCACCCCCCAAAAAGGGTATGGGCCACATTTTGAAAGAGATTTCTTGTTCAGAGAAGTTGAGGCACAAGCGAGAGGGAAAAGCTGGCCTGATCAGCCCCTGTGAGAGCACTTCTTCTCTGCTTCCTGGTGGGAAGGTGGGAAGTGAGCAGGCCCCGGGCTGTGAGTGGCTGTTCAGAGGCAGAGCCTTTTGCAAGGCCTTGGAGGACTAGAAAGGAATGGAAGGTCTGGAGAGTTGGGCTTTGTGTGTTGTGGGGTGCTTGGGGTGCCCTTGTGCTGCGATGTGTGGTGCTGTGGGCTGTGTGTCGCTGATGCAGAGGCGTGTGTTGGTTGCCAACCCTCTGTGAGGTGTGGAGGTAACAGCGTGTTACAGTGCGAGATGCCCTGTGGTGGAGCTGGGTGGTGGTGCCAGTGTTTTGCTGCTCAGCGTGGGAGGAGGTGTCTGGAGAGAGCAGTGCTCTGCTCCCAAGGCCCAGCCTGCCATCACGGTGTCCTTCTGGGAGACGTGGGTGAGGACTGTTGGTGACCGTGTTGCCTCCTTGGAGCATCGTGGTGCGAGGCAGGGCTGCTCCCAGTTTGGTGGTTTGTGTCAGCTGAGGTTCAGGCTTGCAGTTTCGGAAGGGTTTGATGCTTCCGTGAGTCTTTGGGATTTTACTGACTGCTGGCGAGAGTTCTCTTCTCCCTCCTTAGAGGCTTTCTGCTGAATCTGGACCCTCATTGCATCTTCCCATCTCAGACGCTAATCCATTCCAGTCCCTCAGCGAGATGGGTAGTTAATGAACGCAGTCAGAGGCATTTCTGCACGTTGTGCCTACGCAGAGCCTTGCAGAGAGGGGAGATGCCCCCTCCCAAGAAGTCAGGCCTGTGAGGGCGATGGGTGGCTCTGAGACACCTGTCCTTGTTGAGCGGTGGAGGCGGCATCTGCAAAGCCTCTGGTGCCTTTGGCAAGAGTCTCACAATAGCATATTCCTTGAGGCTGCAATGGGGGAGCCGTGTGGAGGTAGCAGGGCTCCAACGCCCTGCTCCAGGCAGGTGCCAGTAGAGGAGGTATCTTGGGGCCTTTTCCAGTGAAGTTTTGATTACCTCCAAGGATGGAGATCTGGGAACCTCTCTGGATCCGTGTGCCGCAGTTTGGCCACCGTCACGGAGAAAAAGGTTTCTTCTTAATGTCTCAGAAGCATTTCCCATTGTCCGATTTGTCCCTGTTGCCTCCCATGCTACTAGTGTGCACCTCCAAGAAAATCCGGCTCCGTCTTCTCTGTGCCCTCCATAAGGTAGCTGTGCACAGCATGAAGATGCCCCTTGGCCTTCTCTTGTCTAGGCTGAACAAAGGCAGCTCTCGCAGCCTCTCCTTTTATGCCCCACGCTGCAGCCCCTGACCATCTTGGTGTCCCTGTGCTGGACTCCCTGCAGTGTTTTAGCGCCTGTGCAGAACTGGAGAGCCCAAACAGGACCTGGTATACAGACATGGTGTCACCTGTGCCAAAAAGAGGGGTAGGGTAGAACGTCTTGGTGGCCCTGCTGGCTGTGCTCTCACCAATAGAGCTCAGCACAGAGGGGAGACATTTGCCCCTGCCTGTTGCGACTCTGTAAGGGCAGCAGAACTGCCAGTAACACTCCGATTCTTTCTTTCTTTCTAGGTTGCTGCACTCATGGAGGTTCCCAGTGCAGTGCTAGAGCCGCTGAGGATGGAGGCAGGATGCCAGGCTGTGTCCCTGTACCTGTGAACATCTTGGCCAGCGTCGTGAGCCCCCTGTGAAAGCAGCTGCAAGTGACTGAGAAGAGGCTACGTGTGGATGCGAAGGCTTCCATAAATGCGTCTGTCTTCCCTGGGTGACTTGGGTTGTGGGTTCAGCTCCTGGTACCTCTGCTGTGCTGCAAATTCCGCCTCCCACAAGTGCTGTTATTGCCAGCCCGCTCAACAAATGCTACGGTGCCCCCTCCTTTTCCTAGGAGGTTGTGGTGCCATATAGGACGAGTCCAAGACCCTTATAATAGATGCCAGCATGTCTGGAGTGCCTTTGTGTGAGTGCCCCAAAGCGTCCATAGCTTGATCTGTGGAAGTCTCAGAGCTCTTGGGCTCCCGGCTCTGCGAGGGGTGAAGATGTGCCCAGGGCCAGGTTGCCCGTGGCACGCAGCCCTCAGTGCTCTGTGAAGCCAGCTGTGGAGCGCGGACTGGTGCTGCAGAGGCTGCGCAGCCAGGAGAGCTGTCATTTCAGCAGCCGTCCAGTGTGGGTCTGTCTCATTGCTTGGGCCTCATTTCAAAGCCTCTGCACCCTTTTTCCCTTCCCCGTCCAAGCTCCTTGTCCAAGTAACTAAAGGAAAGGAAGGGAGGTTCCTTTGGGCTCAGGAGGCCTTCCGGACTCTCAAGTGTTTCTGTGTTGTATCTGTAACTTTTGTATTACTACAGAAAATCCCCATGTCCCCATCCCTAGCAGGAGGTTCGTGAGGGGATGGGGGTGGAAAGCAGCAGCCTGCTGTGCCCAAAGAAAGCAGGATCCTTCCCTCTGAAAAGAGCAGCATCACCCAAGGAGGCAGCTCTGTGCCTAATCTTGTGCTGCTCATTTGCACAGGCCTTGTGAGCCTAGAGTGCCTTGGCCACCTTGTGGTGTTACCGCAAGAGCTTGCCTGAGTGTCTGGATTGAGAAGCCAAGGGAAGGCAGCGAGCAGAGCAGTGGCTGGGGAGTGTGCAAGTGGCGAGTGTCCTGCATGCATCTCTTCTTGCTGGCACTTGGTTGTATGTAGCAGAAGAGGCAGCTGTGTGGGGCAGAGGCAGTGTGTTTGTAGAGTAGGTGTCAGAGCAGAGGTCTGGCGTCAGGCTGATGCCTGGTGCAGTGCTGAGCTGATCTGAGAGTGTCAGAAGCCCTTTCCCATGGAGCTGCTCCCTCAGCTGATCTCTGTCCCTAGAAATGCACTGGAAATGGAAGTGGCATGCTGCTGCCATTGTGTAGGTGCTGCAGTGCGAAGGCTCCCAGCTCGGACTTGATGGTACTAAAGGAAAAGCGAGACCAATTGTTCCTTTTGTGATTTGTCGCCAGGGTGGCAGAGTGGAGCTGTCGCATGATCTGGAGAGAGTCTTGCCGGGAGATGAAAGCCATTTGCAGAAGACTGTTCTGTGTGGAGTGATCACAGCGTAATCGAAGGACGTGCGAGTGGCCCAGGTGAGCTTTTCTTCTGTGAAGGTTTGCACTTTTCAGCTCTCTTGTGACTCAGTCCCAGATAGAGCAGTAGCGGGCAGGTGGATGCCATTTGTGCTTGTGAGGTGAGTTGTGTGTCTGAAGCTGGTAGGCCAACAGCATGCATGTAGCATTGGTGATGATGGTGAGGTCTCTTGTGTCTCAATGCCTCCTAAAGGGTGAGCAGACCCTTTGCTGCTGTTGGTGCTTTTGTGGTGAGTTGTGCATCAGTATGTGACTGGCGATCAGCATGGACGTTGCTGCTGTTTGTGCTTGTTGAGGTCAATTGTGCCTCAGTTGCAAAGAGGCCAGGAGCAGCTATCTGGCTTCATGGCTGCCTGTGAGATCACTTCAGCCTGAGCACCTGATGGATATTGCTGCTGCTTGTGTTTGTGGAACCATATGGAGAGGATCTGCTAGGCCACCAGCAGCCACGTTGCTACTTTTTTGTATCTGCGAGGCCACTTCTGTTCAGTCGCTGATAGGCAACTGCTAAGCCCATGGCTGCAGTTTGTGTTTGTGAGGTCACTTGTGGCTCAGTGCCTGATAGGACAGTGCTGGTCACATGGCTGCAGTTTGTGTTTGTGAAGTCACTTGTGGCTCAGTGCCTGATAGGCCAGTACTGCTGATGTGGGTGCAGTTTGTGTTTGTGATGTCACTTGTGGCTCAGTGCCTGATAGGCCATTCCTGGTGGTGTGGGTGCAGTTTGTGGTTGTGATGTCACTTGTGGCTCAGTGCCTGATAGGCCAGTACTGCTGATGTGGGTGCAGTTTGTGTTTGTGATGTCACTTGTGGCTCAGTGCCTGATAGGCCAGTGCTGGTCCTGTGGGTGCAGTTTGTGTTTGTGATGTCACTTGTGGCTCAGTGCCTGATAGGCCAGTGCTGGTGATGTGGCTGTACTTTGTAGTTTTGATGTCACTAGTGGATCAGTGCGTGATAGGCCAGTGCTGGTGATGTGGCTGCATTTTGTGTTTGTGATGTCACTTGTGGCTCAGTGCCTGATAGGCCAGTGCTGGTCCTGTGGGTGCAGTTTGTGATTGTGATGTCACTTGTGGCTCAGTGCCTGATAGGCCAGTGCTGGTCACATGGCTGCAGTTTGTGTTTGTGATCTCACTTGTGGCTGAGTGCCTGGTAGGCCAGTACTGGTCCTGTGGCTGCAGTTTGTGTTTGTGATGTCACTTGTGGCTCCGTGCCTGATAATCCAGTTCTGGTCACATGGCTGCAGTTTGTGGTTGTGAGGTCACTTTTGGCTCACTGCCTGATAGGCCAGTGCTGGTCATGTGGGTGCAGTTTTTGTTTGTGATGCCACTTGTGGCTCAGTGCCTGATAGACCATTGCTTGTCACGTGGCTGCAGTTTGTGTTTGTGATGTCACTTGTGGCTCACTGCCTGATAGGCCAGTGCTGGTGATGTGGCTGCAGTTTGTTTGTGATGTCACTTGTGGCTCAGTGCCTGATAGGCCAGTGCTCGTCCTGTGGGAGCAGTTTGTGGTTGTGATGTCACTTGTGGCTGAGTGCCTGATAGGCCAGTGCTGGTGATGTGGGTGCAGTTTGTGTTTGTGATGTCACTTGTGGCTCAGTGCCTGATAGGCCAGTGCTGGTTACATGGCTGCAGTTTGTGGTTGTGATGTCACTTGTGGCTCAGTGCCTGATAGGCCAGTGGTGGTGATGTGGGTGCAGTTTGTGTTTGTGATGTCACTTGTGGCTCAGTGCCTGATAGGCCAGTGCTGGTGATGTGGGTGCAGTTTGTGTTTGTGATGTCACTTTTGGTTCAGTGCCTGATAGGCCAGTGCTGGTGATTTGGCAGCAGTTTGTGTTTGTGATGTCACTTGTGGCTCAGTGCCTGATAGGCCAGTGCTGGTGATGTGGGTGCAGTTTGTGTTTGTGATGTCACTTGTGGCTCAGTGCCTGATGGGCCAGTGCTGGTGATGTGCGTGCAGTTTGTGTTTGTGATGTCACTTTTGGTTCAGTGCCTGATAGGCCAGTGCTGGTGATTTGGCAGCAGTTTGTGTTTGTGATGTCACTTGTGGCTCAGTGCCTGATAGGCCAGTGCTGGTCGTGTTGGAGCAGTTTGTGGTTGTGATGTCACTTGTGGCTCAGTGCCTGATGGGCCAGTGCTGGGTGTGTGGGTGCACTTTGTGGTTGTGATGTCACTTGTGGCTGAGTTCCTGATAGGCCAGTGCTGGTGGTGTGGGAGCAGTTTGTGGTTGTGATGTCACTTGTGGCTCTGTTACCGTTCTCGTTCTTACCGAGGAGGCACGGGGCCTCCCCCCAGACCCCGGACCATCACCACACAGACACCAATATGAGGAGTGGCAAAATGGCGTTTAATGAAGCGTGTCCTGCTCTTTTATAATGCTGTAAAGCCCCGCCTTCTTTTCCGGCAGCAGTGCTCCGCCCGTTACGACCTTCCCATGTTCCGCCCCGCAGTGCCTCCCTGCTCATCCTTTTTCCTCCACATCTCCCCCTCTCCCATCGGACGTCATTGATCGCATGGCAGACCTACAGCAGGCCGCTGGGCGGAAGCTTGCGTTGGTAGCACTGCTGCTACTGCTCAAGGTTACTGTATGTGCGGTGTGTCGCGACGGGACCGCCGTCGGGTGGTTACTTGCGTTACTAGCTTCGTGATCAGAGCTGTGTGCTGCTTCCCCTTTTCCCGATTCTTAACGCAGGCGATGTCCTTGTCTTCGTCGTTCAGGGAAAACCTTAAAGGCATAGGCGGGATTGCTCATTTCCAACAGACTATATCCCCCCCCCAAAGCCTAGCCATTCCTCCAGAAGTTCTCCTTGTTTTCGAGCAATCCAGACTTGGCCCGCTACTTTCAGCAAGGCTTTCTTAACGCAGCTCAGTATTACACACAAGCATAAGCCTATAATTATGAGGATTAGCACAATGCGCAAGCCTTCAGCGAGCAGTCCTATTAGCCACTGTGGTAGATTGCCAACCAGGTTAGTTAGCCATTCGTCTAAAAACCCATGGTTCTGACGGATTTTGCCTGTGTGCTCCTTCAACCACCGCAATTGTTTGTGAATGGATTCACTATGATCAGACAAATTCATACAGCACATACCTTCAAAATCCTCACAACCATGGCCTTGGGCTAGCAATAGAAAGTCAATTGCAGCCCGGTCTTGCAGTATGGCATGCCTTAGGCCCTTTTGGTCTTCTAGCAGGCTTTCAATCACTTGCGTGGTGACATTGGCTTGTTTTTCCGCCCAGCAGGCTAAACGCCCGATCTGGTTCAGGGCGTCGCCGGCGGCTGCCCCGGGTACAAAAAGGGACAGAAACACTCGCTCTGTGGGACTTAACAGGGACACCCTGTCATCACAGTCGGGGGATAAGCCAGTAACAGCTCTCTTGTGGCGGGTAGCAATCTTCACACTTGTGACACTCTTCCACCAATTGGTATCCGGGGCCAATAGTGTCAATTTTCCCAGATAGCACGGTCCCCCATACGCGTTCCCAGGAATGCCCTGCCAAGCTCAGTCCCCACAGATAAGAAATACTCCAGGTGGCAATGCCCTGGGAGGCCCTATATTGTATGGGCCCTGGAAGGGTCTGTTCTCGGACCCATAAGCTCCTAGGGGTTTTTTGGTGGGTCCATCGATGCCGCAAAAGGCGCTTAAGTTTTGATAATGCTCGTCCATAGGGCTGATATTAGTCCAATTGCGTGATGTAATCCTCTCTCTACTTCCCCCAAAGCCTGGGCCTCCCCCAAAGACCAGACACATTTGTGTCCAGTTTTTTGACGAGTTTCCGATACGCATTGCCCCGAGCAGATCTAATTCTTGTGGGTTCCAGGGCAGAGCTGTGTTTAAGCTATTGATGAGCGTAGCACTGCAGGTAGCGGTTGAAATACTCGTTTCACAATTGCCGGTAGCAAAGCCCGAGAAAGCCGCTGCGCTAAAGCTTGGGACCCCTACTAAACACGTTCTAAAGGGTCGGGTAGCTGAGGCCAGTGACAAGCAGAATGCTTGCTGGCCCGTCTCGTTCGCCCAGGTTACCCACATATTTGGCCTGGGATCAATCCTGTGAAGTGTCATTACCACTGGGAGCAGTACTCCCAGAATCAGGTTTTCCATCCTCTTGCCCGTTGGACGAGTCATGGTGAGTCAAGACAGGTGTCGCGTTCTTGCTGGGTACCCTCACTGGACCACGATCTGCGGAAACACATATATAACCTCAACCATTAAAGGCAACAGGGGCGGGCCCAGTCCACATTCCGAAGACGGGGACAGTCCTCTGGCACTCGATGAAGGGCGCGGTAGCACAGCCTGTAGTTCAGGTGTCAGAGTTGTTTCGATGAGCTTCTAACTTGCGTAAAAGCGGCCTTACCCATCGTGTGGGGACCCACCTCGCGGTCTCCGGGCCCCCTTCCGCGCTCGCGACCGCAGCATAACCTCTGCCCTGCGTTAGTAGTCTCCACCCGGTCTCCCATTCCCCCGTCGTGGGATTCTTGACCCGTACCTCGGGACCCTCCGTTGGGCTCGTCCCTCCCCAATGCTTTGCTACCGGTTCATGACTATTCTCCCCTCGGAGGTGATGGTTTAGGGCGTACAGTGCTTTTTGTAAAATTTCAGTTTGTTTCTCTCTGGGGATGGCTGAGTGCTCGGGGATGCCCTCCCCCTCTCCCAACACATCAATTTTCTGTTTAAGAGTTCTGTTGGCTCTCTCGACTATGGCTTGCCCTGTGCTATTGTATGGTATGCCGTGGACTATTTTGATTCCCCATCGCTGCGCCCACCCTTCGGTGCTCGCCGATGTGAATGCGGATCCATTATCGGTTTTGATGGTCTGAGGCAGCCCCAGCACAGCTATAGCGTACGCCCAGTGCTTTTGGGCCGCTCGGCTCGTGGTTTTCCTGTGCTGCGTGGCTACGATCATGCCGCTGTATGTGTCCACCGTGACTGCCAGCCAGGGATCTGGTCGGAGCCTCTGACATAAAGTAAAGTCGGTCTGCCAGACTTGATTCGCCATCAGGCCTCGGACATTCGTCCCTCCCTCCTGCAAAGGCCGCCTGCAGCAGTACGGGCACGTGGTGACCACGCCTCTGGCTTCAGAGATGGGGATGTGGCAAGTCTTGGCCAGGGCCTTGGCTCCGACGTGCAGCCACTCATGGAGGTCCCTGGCCTCCCGCAGGGTCATCACTCTGCCGGCCGCCTTATCGGCTTCCGCGTTGCCTTCTTGATAGTAGCCCGGTATTTTGCTGTGGCTCCGGACGTGCGTAATACAAACCGTGCCAGTCCGCGCCTGCAAGGCGTCTTCTAACATTGTGGCGATCGGCGTGCCTGCCCAACCCCGTGTGGCCATTTGTCTCACCAGGTTGTACGTGAAAATGGAATCTGTGGCGATATTCAGGTGGTCATCAGGGAACATCCTCAAGGCCATTTCTACAGCCTTGGCTTCAAGGTACTGAACACTGACGTCTGCCGGTCGAAAGGTGGCCTCTTTCCATTCTCCATTCTGCTGCCAGGCGACGGCCGCTGTCTGGGTCTTTGAGGAGGCATCCGTGAAAATGGTGTTCCCCGGTTTCGGAGTAGGAAGCACTCGAGCAGGCCTGCCAACCTCTGTAATGTCCAGGTGCCTCAACGGCTGGAGGCGCGGGAGATGCTGGATTTCTCCTGGAAATCCTTCCATGGCCATTGCCATCGCCACGGCGAAGGTCTCTGTCTGTGCATCGGTGCCCTTCTTGAAAGGCAGGGCAATCGCGTCCGGTTCACGTGCGAATGCAGAGATACATGTCTTCCACCCCTTAGTGATCATTCGTGCTAAGAGGCTGGAATGCGGCACAAACGCTCCAGCCGGCCGCGTGGGCGTGACCCACCAGATCACTCGCATCCACTCTGGTTGTCCTTGTCCGAGCACAGCCATGCCACCTTGCCGGTTCAGCACTGGGTAGAGCGTGATCTTATCAGCAGGGTCCCAGCGCTGCAACGATGGGTGGCTCAGCATCTCAGAGATGTTCTTCAGAGTCTCCTTGGCCTCTGCGGTCAGTTGCTTCTCCTCCCATGGGTTCCTGCCCTTCAGCATTTCGTACAGCGGTTGCATCTGGCTCGGTGTTATGGGCACCATATTCTGGAGCCACTGGAGGCTCCCCACTAGCGCCTGAGCGTCATGTAGGGTGCGGACGTCTGGGTTCAAAGTTATAGGCAGCGGCTTTATCTGCGAGTGTCCAATCTCCGCCCCTAGGAACTTAATGCCTGGTCCCTTCTGGACCTTTGCTTCGTTTATCGCCAGCGAGGCCGCAGCCAAGCACCGCCTCAGGTCAGCAGCCATTTCCTGCAGCACTTCTGCGCTGGGTGCTGCCATCAAGATATCATCCATGTAGTGGATCATGACCCCCTTCGCATGTTGTTTTCGTACCGGGGCTATTGCGTCGGCTACAACGCGTTGGCAAATCGCAGGTGAGTTCTTCATGCCCTGTGGGAGCACCGTCCATTGGTATCGCCGCGCCGGCTCCTGCTTATTCACCGATGGGACTGTGAATGCGAATCTCTCCCTATCTTGTAAGTGCAGCGGGATAGAAAAGAAGCAATCTTTGATGTCTACGGCCATAGTTGGCCAATTTTCAGGAATTGCCGTCAGTACCGGCAGTCCCGGTTGTAACTGTCCAAAGTCAAACATCTGTTGATTGATCCTTCTCAGGTCATGTAATAGCCGGTAGCTGTCCTTAGTCTTTTTTAGGATCATGAAAATCGGAGAGTTCCAAGGGCTATTGCTGGGCTCTAGGTGCCCTTGCTCCAGTTCGCGAGCCACTATCTTCTGCGCCGCTTTCAATTTTTCTGAAGTCAGGGGCCACTGGTCAGTCCATATTGGGTCATCACTTTTCCATTTTAAGGGTATAGCCCTGATCTCACTAGCGGCGGTCCCAGTGGCCCCCATCAAAAATTTCTGATCTTGATGTTGAGTTGGCTGAGCGCGTCCCGGCCCAGTACCGGGTCAGCAATTTCGGTGACGTAAGGTGTGATTGTCGCCTGTGTTGGCGCGCCGTGCCGTTCCGCGTCAGGATCGTGCAGGGTGAGTTTCAATGCGAACCGCGAGCGGTACGCCTTCGCGTTGCCTCCCACCCCGGTGAGACTTCCTCCCTGGTCCGTCGGCCAGTTTTTCGGCCACATGCGTTCCGGGATGCAAGTGACGTCAGCCCCAGTATCCACCAACATTTTGAGCCGTGTTTTCTGGGGATAGGCCCAGGGGTTCTCCAGGGTGACCATGGCCCCGGGCCTGTGGTTGCAGTCTAGTACCAGGGCCACTGCTCTGGGCTCTCGCCTGTCGAGCTTCCCCTCTCCTCTTGGGTATACATTGCGGCCGGGGCTTTCCTTTGAGGGTGGGGAGGGGTCCCCGACTGGCCTCCCCTCCTCCCGTTTCCCGGCGCCGCGCGGCGACACTCCCGTGCCCGGTGCCCCGGCCTGCCGCAGGCCCAGCATGTCATCTGTGGGGCATGGGTGGTGCTCGGACCCTGACGCGCCTTTGGACAGGCCGCCCTGATGTGGCCAAACTGGCCGCATCCGAAGCATGTCTTTGATCGTACGACCGCGGCCTGTGCTGCCATGGCTGTGGCGACAACGGTTCGGATCTCTCTCACGGGCAACCGGTTCTGTTCTTCCAGCACGTACTTCATTAGCTGGGTAGGCCCCAGGTCCCTCGGGGCTCGGCGGATGATCTCTTTTATGTCGTCGTTGGCCTGATTCTTCAGGCACTCGAGCATCAGTGACGCCTTCACCGCTTCGGGGACTTCAGCGCTCTCAATGGCGGCATAGAGTCGATCGCAGAAGGCAGAGAACGACTCTGTCAGCCTCTGCTTTACTGCCACCCATGGGTCCGTCTTTGTCACCACGCGCGCTAAGTCTTCATACACCGCGCGCGCTGCCGTTGTGATGGCTCGTATTTCACCGGCCGTCAGTAAGGCGGCCTGCTGTTGCGAAGTGGTCATGGCATTATCACTCCCCTTCAGGCGGTTCAGGGTCGACCCGTAAAGTGGATGATTCGGATCGCGAGTTCCCAGTGTCAACTCCTGATGCAATCGGCCAACCCACATGTCCTTGTATAGGAGAGCCTGGGAGGGAGCCAGTACTGCGCGTGCTAGCATTCGGCAGTCGGAGGGGGTCAGGGATGCTGAGAACACCGTGTCTAGTGCCGCTTGTGTGTCCCGGTGTTTCAGGCCCTGCTCCGCAACGCACTTCGATAGATGGTTCACGGCCTTTGGGTCGATGGGCGTCCATTCTATGAGCCCTCCGGGCGCCAGGCGTACCGGCAGCGCCGACGGCGTTTCAGGGGGTGCCGTGAGTTTAAGACCCCGTAATGTCACCGCCCCCGCTGATAGTTGCCAATCTGGCAGGTATAACTCGGCTCAGGGCTTTTCGCCACTGGAACCGTCCTGGGATCGTGTGTCGGCCAGTCGCTGCAGCATCTGCTGTTGTTTTTGTACTTCTCTCTCCAGCCTCCGCATGAGCCACAGCGCCTGCTCTAGTCCTATCTCCACATCCTCCTCCACCTCCTCCGCTCTCACGCCTCCCTCGCGCTCCCCCCCCCGATAGACTTCTTGAAACCGCCTTGTAAGGCTGTCCATCTCATCCTCGCTCACCCGTTCCCTCCCCTTGGCTCGTCTCGTACTATCGAAGGTGACTCTCCTCCGCCCTCTTTCTCTGTCCCCGGCGCCATCTTTGGCCGCTGACTCGCCCTGATTCCAGCTCTTATCAGGTACCATGAGTGCCCCGGGGAGCCACTCATTCGGTGTTCGTATTCTCCCTCGCTCATTCTCTCGCTCATTCTCTCGCTCATTCTCCCCCCTTTCTCCTTCCCCCTCGGGCTCACTGGGCACGACGGGGCAAGGTTGTCCTGCTCTGTCTGCCTGTCGCAACTCGTCCCAGGGGTAGTGTGGTGGAGGGGCACGCGAATCCTCTTCTCCCAGCCCGGCTGGCATCACTAGACCTCCGTCCCGTTGTTCCTCCCCTTGCTCTTCGACCTGCTCCTCTCCCCCCTCTGGTGCCGTTTCCTCCGCCCCCTCCGCCACTCCCTCCGTCTCCGTCGACCCCGCGAGTACCCCACTCCCTCTAAGTGCCTCTCTAGCCGCCTTCCACGTCTCCCGTTCCTCCCTCGCTCTCCGCAGGAGCATTCTTATCAGCCCCCACACCTTTAACTCCCTCGCGGATCCCCCGTTCATCGGGGACTCTGCCAGCGCTGCTGTGCATTGCAGCCACAGTTCCTCCCGCAGAATCTCCATAGGAGAAGTAATCGCTCCCTCCTTTACGAGCCTCTCTACACACGCTCGTATCGCGCCCACCTTCAGCGGCGCCCGCCATTCCTTGGCGCAGGCCATTACTACCTTACATATGGCCTCCATGGTTCCGGATCCGGATCCATTCCTCACGCTCCCGGCGCCTGCGCCGGCCGAGCCGCCTCCTCGGTATCACGTCGGGGTCACCACTTGTTACCGTTCTCGTTCTTACCGAGGAGGCACGGGGCCTCCCCCCAGACCCCGGACCATCACCACACAGACACCAATATGAGGAGTGGCAAAATGGCGTTTAATGAAGCGCGTCCTGCTCTTTTATAATGCTGTAAAGCCCCACCTTCTTTTCCGGCAGCAGTGCTCCGCCCATTACGACCTTCCCATGTTCCGCCCCGCAGTGCCTCCCTGCTCATCCTTTTTCCTCCACAATCTCCACACATGTGGAGGAAAAGAAGGTGATCAGGAGTAGTCAGCATGGCTTCACCAAGGGGAAATCATGCCTAACCAATCTGATAGCCTTCTCTGATGGAATGACTGGCTGGGTAGATGAGGGGAGAGCAGTGGATGTTGTCTACCTAGACTTCAGCAAGGCTTTTGACACTGTCTCCCATAGCATCCTCATAGACAAGCTCAGGAAGTGTGGGTTAGATGAGTGGACAGTGAGGTGGATTGAGAACTGGCTGAATGGCAGAGCTCAGAGAGTTGTGATCAGTGGCACAGAGTCTAGTTGGAGGCCTGTAGCTAGCGGTGTCCCCCAGGGGTCAGTACTGGGTCCAGTCTTGTTCAACTTCTTCATCAATGACCTGGATGAAGGCACAGAGTGCACCCTCAGCAAGTTTGCTGACGATACAAAACTGGGAGGAGTGGCTGATACACCAGAGGGCTGTGCTGCCATTCAAAGAGACTTGGACAAGCTGGAGAGGTGGGCAGAGAGGAACCTCATGAAGTTCAAGAAAGGGAAGTGCAGGGTCCTGCACCTGGGGAGGAATAACCCCAGTCACCAGTACAGGTTGGGGGTTGACCTGCTGGAAAGCAGCTCTGCGGAGAAGAACCTGGGAGTGCTGGTGGACACCAAGTTAAGCATGAGGCAGCAATGTGCCCTTGTGGCCAAGAAGGCCAATGGTATCCTGGGGTGCATCAGGAAGAGTGTTGCCAGCAGGTGGAGGGAGGTGATTCTCCCCCTCTACTCAGCCCTGGTGAGGCCACATCTGGAGTACTGTGTCCAGTTCTGGGCTCCCCAGTACAAGAGGGATGTGGCACTACTGGAGCAAGTCCAGCGAAGGGCCACAAAGACGATTAGGGGACTGGAGCATCTCTCTTATGAGGAAAGGCTGAGAGAGCTGGGCCTGTTTAGCTTGGAGAAGAGAAGGCTGAGAGGAGATCTTATCAATGTGTACAAGTATGTGAAGGGAGGGTGTCGAGAGGATGGGACCAGACTCTTTTCAGTGGTGCCGAGCGACAGGACGCGAGGCAATGGGCACAAACTGAAACACAGACACTTCCATCTTAACATGAAAAATTTTTTCAGTGTGAGGGTGACAGAGCACTGGAACAGGTTGCCCCGAGAGGTGGTGGAGTCTCCTTCTCTGGAGATATTCAAAACGCGCCTGGATGCAATCCTGTGCAATGTGCTCTAGGTGACCCTGCTGAGCAGGGGGGTTGGACTAGATGATCTCCAGAGGTCCCTTCCAACCTCAGTGATTCTGTGATTCTGTGATTCTGTGATTCTGTGTGCAGTTTGTGTTTGTGGTGTCACATGTTGCTCAGTGCCTGATAGGCCAGTGCTGGTCACATGGCTACAGTTTGTGGTTGTGATGTCATTTGTGGCTCAGTGCCTGATAGGCCAGTGCTGGTGATGTGGCTGCAGTTTGTGGTTGTGATGTCACTTGTGGCTCACTGCCTGATAGGCCAGTACTGGTCCCATGGCTGCAGTTTGTGTTTGTGAGGTCACTTGTGGCTCAGTGCCTGATAGGCCAGTGCTGGACACATGGCTGCAGTTTGTGTTTTTGATGTCACTTGTGGCTCAGTGCCTGATAGGCCAGTGCTGGTGGTGTGGGTGCAGTTTGTGTTTGTGATGTCACTTGTGGCTCAGTGCCTGATGGGCCAGTGCTGGTGATGTGTGTGCAGTTTGTGTTTGTGATGTCACTTGTGGCTCAGTGCCTGATAGGCCATGCTTGTCCTGTGGGTGCAGTTTGTGTTTGTGATGTCACTTGTGGCTCAGTGCCTGATAGGCCAGTGCTGGTAACGTAACTGCAGTTTGTGGTTGTGATGTCGCTTGTGGCTCAGTGCCTGATAGGCCAGTGCTGGTGATGTGGCTACAGTTTGTGTTTGTGATGTCACTTGTGGCTCAGTGCCTGATGGGCCAGTGCTCTTCCTATGGGTGCAATTTGTGTTTGTGATGTCACTTGTGGCTCAGTGCCTGATAGGCCAGTGCTGGTGGTGCGGGTGCAGTTTGTGCTTTGATGTCACTTGTGGCTCAGTGCCTGATAGGCCAGTGCTGGTCCTATGGGTGCAGTTTGTGGTTTGATGTCACTTGTGGCTCAGTGCCTGATAGGCCAGTGCTTGTCCTGTGGGTGCAGTTTGTGTTTGTGATGTCGCTTGTGGCTCAGTGCCTGATAGGCCAGTGCTGGTGATGTGGCTGCATTTTGTGTTTGTGATGTCACTTGTGGCTCAGTGCCTGAGAGGCCATGCTGGTCCTGTGGCTGCATTTTGTGTTTGTGATGTCACTTGTGGCTCAGTGCCTGATGGGCCAGTGTTGGTGATGTGGCTGCAGTTTGTGTTTGTGATGTCCTTTGTGGCTCAGTGCCTGATATGCCAGTACTGGTGATGTGGCTGCAGTTTGTGTTTGTGATGTCACTTGTGGCTGAGTGCCTGATAGGCCAGTGCTGGTCACATGTCTGCAGTTTGTGTTTGTGATGTCACTTGTGGCTCAGTGCCTGATAGGCCAGTGCTGGTGATGTGGGTGCAGTTTGTGTTTGTGATGTCACTTGTGGTTCAGTGCCTGATATGGCAGTGCTGGTGGTGTGGGTGGAGTTTGTGGTTGTGATGTCACTTGTGGCTCAGTGCCTCATAGGCCAGTGCTGGTGATGTGGGTGCAGTTTGTGGTTGTGATGTCACTTGTGGCTCAGTGACTGATAGGCCAGTGCTGGTGGTGCAGGTGCAGTTTGTGTTTGTGATGTCACTTGTGGCTCAGTGCCTGATAGGCCAGTACTGCTGATGTGGGTGCAGTTTGTGGTTGTGATGTCACTTGTGGCTCAGTGCCTGATAGGCCAGTGCTGGTGATGTGGGTGCAGTTTGTGTTTGTGATATCAGCTGTGGCTCAGTGCCTGATAGGCCAGTGCTGGTGGTGTGGCTGCAGTTTGTGTTTGTGATGTCCCTTGTGGCTCAGTGCCTGAAAGGCCAGTGCTGGTCCTGTGGGTGCATTTGGTGTTTGTGATGTCACTTGTGGCTCAGTGCCTGATAGGCCAGTACTGCTGATGTGGGTGGAGTTTGTGTTTGTGATGTCCCTTGTGGCTCAGTGCCTGATAGGCCAGTGCTGGTGGTGTGGGTGCAGTTTGTGTTTGTGATGTCACTTGTGTCTCAGTGCCTGATAGGCCAGTACTGCTGATGTGGGTGCAGTTTGTGGTTGTGATGTCTCTTGTGGTTCAGTGCCTGATATGGCAGTGCTGGTGGTGTGGGTGGAGTTTGTGTTTGTGATGTCACTTGTGGCTCAGTGCCTGATAGGCCAGTGCTGGTCACGTAACTGCAGTTTGTGGTTGTGATGTCGCTTGTGGCTCAGTGCCTGATAGGCCAGTGCTGGTGATGTGGCTACAGTTTGTGTTTGTGATGTCACTTATGGCTCAGTGCCTGATAGGCCAGTGCTGGTCACATGGTTGCAATTTGTGGTTGTGATGTTACTTGTGGCTCAGTGCCTGATAGGCCAGTGCTGGTGATGTGGGTGCAGTTTGTGTTTGTGATGTCACTTGTGGCTCAGTTCCTGATAGGCCAGTGCTGGTGGTGTGGGTGCAGTTTGTGTTTGTGATGTCACTTGTGGCTCAGTGCCTGATGGGCCAGTGTTGGTGATGTGGGTGCAGTTTGTGTTTGTGATGTCACTTGTGGCTCAGTGCCTGAAAGGCCAGTGCTGGTCCTGTGGGTGCATTTGGTGTTTGTGAAGTCACTTGTGGCTCAGTGCCTGATAGGCCAGTACTGCTGATGTGGGTGCAGTTTGTGTTTGTGATGTCGCTTGTGGCTGAGTTCCTGATAGGCCAGTGCTGGTGGTGTGGGAGCAGTTTGTGGTTGTGATGTCACTTGTGGTTCAGTGCCTGATCTGCCAGTGCTGGTCACATGTCTGCAGTTTGTGTTTGTGATGTCACTTGTGGCTCAGTAGCTGATAGGCCAGTGCTGGTCATGTGGCTGCAGTTTGTGTTTGTGATGTCACTTGTGGCTCAGTGCCTGATAGGCCAGTGCTGGTGGTGTGGGAGCAGTTTGTGTTTGTGAGGTCACTTGTGGCTCAGTGCCTGATAGGCCAGTGCTGGTCATGTGGGTGCAGTTTGTGGTTGTGATGTCGCTTGTGGCTCAGTGCCTGATAGGCCAGTGTTGGTGATGTGGCTGCAGTTTGTGTTTGTGATGTCACTTGTGGCTCACTGCCTGATAGGCCAGTGCTGGTGGTGTGGGTGGAGTTTGTGTTTGTGATGTCACTTGTGGCTCAGTGCCTGATAGGCCAGTGCTGGTCCTGTGGGTGCAGTTTGTGTTTGTGATGTCACTTGTGGTTCAGTGCCTGATATGGCAGTGCTGGTGGTGTGGGTGCAGTTTGTGTTTGTGATGTCACTTGTGGCTCAGTGCTTGATAGGCCAGTGCTGGTGATGTGGCTGCAGTTTGTGTTTGTGATGTCACTTGTGGTTCAGTGCCTGATAGGCCAGTGCTTGTCCTGTGGCTGCAGTTTGTGTTTGTGATGTCACTTGTGGTTCAGTGCCTGATATGGCAGGGCTGGTGGTGTGGGTGCAGTTTGTGTTTGTGATGTCACTTGTGGCTCAGTGCCTGATAGGCCATGGTTGTCCTGTGGGTGCAGTTTGTGTTTGTGATGTCACTTGTGGCTCAGTGCCTGATGGGCCAGTGCTGGTGATGTGTGTGCAGTTTGTGTTTGTGATGTCACTTGTGGCTCAGTGCCTGATCGGCCAGTGTTGGTGATGTGGGTGCAGTTTGTGTTTGTGATGTCACTTGTGGCTCAGTGCCTGATAGGCCAGTGCTGGTCCTATGGGTGCAGTTTGTGGTTTGATGTCACTTGTGGCTCAGTGCCTGATAGGCCAGTACTGGTGATGTGGCTGCAGTTTGTGTTTGTGATGTCACTTGTGGCTCAGTGCCTGATAGGCCAGTACTGGTCCCATGGCTGCAGTTTGTGTTTTTGATGTCACTTGTGGCTCAGTGCCTGATAGGCCTGTGCTGGTGGTGTGGGTGCAGTTTGTGTTTGTGATGTCACTTGTGGCTCAGTGCCTGATGGGCCAGTGCTGGTGATGTGTGTGCAGTTTGTGTTTGTGATGTCACTTGTGGCTCAGTGCCTGATAGGCCAGTGCTGGTGATGTGGCTACAGTTTTTTTGTGATGTCACTTGTGGCTCAGTGCCTGATAGGCCAGTGCTTGTCCTGTGGGTGCAGTTTGTGTTTGTGATGTCGCTTGTGGCTCAGTGCCTGATAGGCCAGTGCTGGTGGTGTGGGTGCAGTTTGTGTTTGTGATGTCACTTGTGGCTCAGTGCCTGATAGGCCATGCTTGTCCTGTGGGTGCAGTTTGTGTTTGTGATGTCACTTGTGGCTCAGTGCCTGATAGGGCAGTGCTGGTAACGTAACTGCAGTTTGTGTTTGTGATGTCCCTTGTGGCTCAGTGCCTGATAGGCCAGTGCTGGTTATGTGGCTACAGTTTGTGTTTGTGATGTCACTTGTGGCTCAGTGCCTGATGGGCCAGTGCTCTTCCTATGGGTGCAATTTGTGTTTGTGATGTCACTTGTGGCTCAGTGCCTGATAGGCCCGTGCTGGTCCTGTGGTTGGAGTTTGTGTTTGTGATGTCGCTTGTGGCTCAGTGCCTGATAGGCCAGTGCTGGTGATGTGGCCGCAGTTTGTGTTTGTGATGTCACTTGTGGCTCAGTGCCTGATGGGCCAGTGCTGGTCCTGTGGGTGGAGTTTGTGTTTGTGATGTCACTTGTTGCTCAGTGCATGATAGGCCACTGCTTTTCCTGTGGGTGCAGTTTGTGTTTGTGATGTCACTTGTGGCTCAGTGCCTGATAGGCAAGTGCTGTTCATGTGGGTGCAGTTTGCTGATTCTGAGGTCACTTGTGGCTCAGTGCCTGAGAGGCCATGCTGCTCCTGTGGGTAGAGTTTGTGGTTGTGATGTCAGTTGTGGCTCAGTGCCTGATAGGCCACTGCTTTTCCTGTGGGTGCAGTTTGTGTTTGTGATGTCGCTTGTTTCTCAGTGCCTGATAGGCCAATGCTGGTGATGTGGGTGGAGTTTGTGGTTGTGATGTCACTTGTGGCTCAGTGCCTGATAGGCCAGTGCTGGTCACGTGGGTGCAGTTTGTGATTTTGAGGTCACTTGTGGGGCAGTGCTTGATAGGCCAATGCTGGTGATGTGGGTGGAGTTTGTGTTTGTGATGTCACTTGTGGCTGAGTGCCTGATAGGCCAGTGCTGGTGATGTGGGTGCAGTTTGTGGTTGTGAGGTCAGTTGTGGCTCAGTGCCTGATAGGCCAGTGCTGGTGATATGGGTTCAGTTTGTGTTTGTGATGTCACTTGTGGCTCAGTGCCTGATAGGCCAGTGCTGGTCACGTGGGTGCAGTTTGTGGTTGTGATGTCACTCGTGGCTGAGTTCCTGATAGGCCAGTGCTGGTGATGTGGGTGCAGTTTGAGGTTGTGATGTCACTTGTGGCTCAGTGCCTGATAGGCCAGTGCTGGTGATGTGGCTGCTGTTTGTTGTTGAGATGTCACTTGTGGCTCAGTGCCTGATCTGCCAGTGCTGGTCACATGTCTGCAGTTTCTGTTTGTGATGTCACTTGTGGCTCAGTACCTGATAGGCCAGTGCTGGTTTACGTGGTTGCTGTTTGTGTTTGTGATGTCACTTTTGGCTGAGTGCCTGATAGGCCAGTTCTGGTCATGTGGCTGCAGTTTGTGTTTGTGAGGTCACTTGTGGCTCAGTGCCTGATAGGCCAGTGCTGGTGGTGTGGGAGCAGTTTGTGTTTGTGAGGTCACTTGTGGCTCAGTGCCTGATAGGCCAGTGCTGGTGATGTGGGTGCAGTTTGTGTTTGTGATGTCACTTGTGGCTCAGTGCCTGATAGGCCAGCGTTGGTGATGTGGCTGCAGTTTGTGTTTGTGATGTCCCTTGTGGCTCAGTGCCTGATAGGCCAGTGCTTGTCCTGTGGGTGCAGTTTGTGTTTGTGATGTCACTTGTGGCTCAGTGCCTGATAGGCCAGTGCTGGTGGTGTGGGTGCAGTTTGTGTTTGTGATGTCACTTGTGGTTCAGTGCCTGATAGGCCATGGTTGTCCTGTGGGTGCAGTTTGTGGTTGTGATGTCGCTTGTGGCTCAGTGCCTGATAGGCCAGTGCTGGTGATGTGGCTACAGTTTGTGTTTGTGATGTCACTTGTGGCTGAGTGCCTGATAGGCCAGTGCTGGTCACATGTCTGCAGTTTGTGTTTGTGATGCCACTTGTGGTTCAGAGCCTGATAGGCCAGTGCTGGTGATGTGGGTGCAGTTTGTGATTGTGAGGTCACTTGTGCCTCAGTGCCTCATAGGCCAGTGCTGGTGATGTGGGTGCAGTTTGTGATTGTGATGTCAGTTGTGGCTCAGTGCCTGATAGGCCAGTACTGGTGATGTGGCTGCAGTTTGTGTTTGTGATGTCACTTGTGGCTGAGTGCCTGATAGGCCAGTGCTGGTCACATGTCTGCAGTTTGTGTTTGTGATGTCACTTGTGGCTCAGTGCCTGATAGGCCAGTGCTGGTGATGTGGGTGCAGTTTGTGTTTGTGATGTCACTTGTGGCTGAGTGCCTGATAGGCCAGTACTGGTCACATGTCTGCAGTTTGTGTTTGTGATGTCACTTGTGGCTCAGTGCCTGATAGGCCAGTGCTGGTGATGTGGGTGCAGTTTGTGTTTGTGATGTCACTTGTGGCTCAGTGCCTGATAGGCCAGTGCTGGTGATGTGGTTGCAATTTGTGGTTGTGATGTCACTTGTGGCTCAGTGCCTGATAGGCCAGTGCTGGTCGTGTGGGTGCAGTTTGTGTTTGTGATGTCACTTGTGGCTCAGTGCCTGATGGGCCAGTGCTGGTCCTGTGGGTGGAGCTTTTGTTTGTGATGTCTCTTGTGGCTCAGTGCCTGATAGGCCAGTGCTGGTCCTGTGGGTGGAGTTTGTGTTTGTGATGTCACTTGTTGCTCAGTGCATGATAGGCCACTGCTTTTCCTGTGGGTGCAGTTTGTGTTTGTGATGTCACTTTTGGCTCAGTGCCTGATAGGCAAGTGCTGTTCATGTGGGTGCAGTTTGCTGATTCTGAGGTCACTTGTGGCTCAGTGCCTGAGAGGCCATGCTGCTCCTGTGGGTAGAGTTTGTAGTTGTGATGTCAGTTGTGGCTCAGTGCCTGATAGGCCACTGCTTTTCCTGTGGGTGCAGTTTGTGTTTGTGATGTCACTTGTTTCTCAGTGCCTGATAGGCCAATGCTGGTGATGTGGGTGGAGTTTGTGTTTGTGATGTCACTTGTGGCTCAGTGCCTGAAAGGCCAGTGCTGGTCACGTGGGTGCAGTTTGTGATTTTGAGGTCACTTGTGGGGCAGTGCCTGATAGGCCAATGCTGGTGATGTGGGTGGAGTTTGTGTTTGTGATGTCACTTGTGGCTGAGTGCCTGATAGGCCAGTGCTGGTCATGTGGGTGGAGTTTGTGTTTGTGATGTCCCTTGTGGCTCAGTGCCTGATAGGCCAGTGCTGGTCATGTGGGTGGAGTTTGTGTTTGTGATGTCCCTTGTGGCTCAGTTCCTGATAGGCCAGTGCTGGTGATGTGGGTGCAGTTTGTGTTTGTGATGTCGCTTGTGGTTCAGTGCCTGATAGGCCAGTGCTGGTGATGTGGCTACATTTTGTGTTTGTGATGTCACTTGTGGCTCAGTGCCTGATCTGCCAGTGCTGGTCACATGTCTGCAGTTTGTTTTTGTGATGTCACTTGTGGCTCAGTACCTGATAGGCCAGTGCTGGTTTACGTGGTTGCTGTTTGTGTTTGTGATGTCCCTTGTGGCTCAGTGCCTGATAGGCCAGTTCTGGTCATGTGGCTGCAGTTTGTGTTTGTGAGGTCACTTGTGGCTCAGTGCCTGTTAGGCCAGTGCTGGTGATGTGGGTGCAGTTTGTGTTTGTGATGTCACTTGTGGCTCAGTGCCTGATAGGCCAGTGCTGGTCATGTGGGTGCAGTTTGTGTTTGTGATGTCACTTGTGGCTCAGTGCCTGATAGGCCAGTGCTGGTGATGTGGGTGCAGTTTGTGTTTGTGATGTCACTTGTGGCTCAGTGCCTGATAGGCCAGTGCTGGTCATGTGGGTGCAGTTTGTGTTTGTGAGGTCACTTGTGGCTCAGTGCCTGATAGGCCAGTGCTGGTCATGTGGCTGCAGTTTGTGTTTGTGATGTCGCTTGTGGCTCAGTGCCTGATAGGCCAGTGTTGGTGATGTGGCTGCAGTTTGTGTTTGTGATGTCACTTGTGGCTCACTGCCTGATAGGCCAGTGCTGGTGGTGTGGGTGGAGTTTGTGTTTGTGATGTCACTTGTGGCTCAGTGCCTGATGGGCCAGTGCTCTTCCTATGGGTGCAATTTGTGTTTGTGATGTCACTTGTGGCTCAGTGCCTGATAGGCCCGTGCTGGTCCTGTGGTTGGAGTTTGTGTTTGTGATGTCCCTTGTGGCTCAGTGCCTGATAGGCCAGTGCTGGTGATGTGGCCGCAGTTTGTGTTTGTGATGTCACTTGTGGCTCAGTGCCTGAAAGGCCAGTGCTGGTCCTGTGGGTGCATTTGGTGTTTGTGATGTCACTTGTGGCTCAGTGCCTGATGGGCCAGTGCTGGTCACGTGGGTGCAGTTTGTGTTTGTGATGTCGCTTGTGGCTCAGTGCCTGATAGGCCAGTGCTGGTGATGTGGGTGCAGTTTGTGTTTGTGATGTCACTTGTGGTTCAGTGCCTGATCTGCCAGTGCTGGTCACATGTCTGCAGTTTGTGTTTGTGATGTCACTTGTGGCTCAGTACCTGATAGGCCAGTGCTGGTGATGTGGGTGCAGTTTGTGTTTGTGATGTCACTTGTGGCTCAGTGCCTGATAGGCCAGTTCTGGTCATGTGGCTGCAGTTTGTGTTTGTGATGTCACTTGTGGCTCAGTGCCTGATAGGCCAGTGCTGGTGATGTGGCTGCAGTTTGTGTTTGTGATGTCACTTGTGGCTCAGTGCCTGATGGGCCAGTGCTGGTCATGTGGGTGCAGTTTCTGTTTTTGATGTCACTTGTGGCTCAGTGCCTGATAGGCCAGTGCTGGTGATGTGGGAGCAGTTTGTGTTTGTGAGGTCACTTGTGGCTCAGTGCCTGATAGGCCAGTGCTGGTCATGTGGGTGCAGTTTGTGGTTGTGATGTCGCTTGTGGCTCAGTGCCTGATAGGCCAGTGTTGGTGATGTGGCTGCAGTTTGTGTTTGTGATGTCACTTGTGGCTCACTGCCTGATAGGCCCGTGCTGGTGGTGTGGGTGGAGTTTGTGTTTGTGATGTCACTTGTGGCTCAGTGCCTGATAGGCCAGTGCTGGTCCTGTGGCTGCAGTTTGTGTTTGTGATGTCACTTGTGGTTCAGTGCCTGATATGGCAGTGCTGGTGGTGTGGGTGCAGTTTGTGTTTGTGATGTCACTTGTGGCTCAGTGCTTGATAGGCCAGTGCTGGTGATGTGGCTGCAGTTTGTGTTTGTGATGTCACTTGTGGCTCAGTGCCTGATGGGCCAGTGCTCTTCCTATGGGTGCAATTTGTGTTTGTGATGTCACTTGTGGCTCAGTGCCTGATAGGCCCGTGCTGGTCCTGTGGTTGGAGTTTGTGTTTGTGATGTCCCTTGTGGCTCAGTGCCTGATAGGCCAGTGCTGGTGATGTGGCTGCAGTTTGTGTTTGTGATGTCACTTGTGGCTCAGTGCCTGATAGGCCAGTGCTGGTGGTGTGGGTGCAGTTTGTGTTTGTGATGTCGCTTGTGGCTCAGTGCCTGATAGGCCAGTGCTGGTGATGTGGGTGCAGTTTGTGTTTGTGAGGTCACTTGTGGCTCAGTGCCTGATAGGCCAGTGCTGGTGGTGTGGGTGCAGTTTGTGGTTGTGATGTCAGTTGTGGCTCAGTGCCTGATAGGCCATGGTTGTCCTGTGGGTGGAGTTTGTGTTTGTGATGTCCCTTGTGGCTCAGTGCCTGATAGGCCAGTGCTGGTGGTGTGGGTGCAGTTTGTGTTTGTGATGTCCCTTGTGGCTCAGTGCCTGATAGGCCAGTGCTGGTGATGTGGGTGCAGTTTGTGGTTGTGATGTCACTTGTGGCTCAGTGACTGATAGGCCAGTGCTGGTCCTGTGGGTGCAGTTTGTGGTTTGATGTCACTTGTGGCTCAGTGCCTGATAGGCCAGTGCTTGTCCTGTGGGTGGAGTTTGTGTTTGTGATGTCACTTGTGGCTCAGTGCCTGATAGGCCAGTGCTGGTCCCATGGCTGCAGTTTGTGTTTGTGATGTCACTTGTGGCTCAGTGCCTGATAGGCCAGTGCTGGTGATGTGGCTGCAGTTTGTGTTTGTGATGTCACTTGTGGCTCAGTGCCTGATAGGCCAGTGCTGGTCATGTGGGTGCAGTTTGTGGTTGTGATGTCGCTTGTGGCTCAGTGCCTGATAGGCCAGTGTTGGTGATGTGGCTGCAGTTTGTGTTTGTGATATCAGCTGTGGCTCAGTGCCTGATAGGCCAGTGCTGGTGGTGTGGCTGCAGTTTGTGTTTGTGATATCAGCTGTGGCTCAGTGCCTGATAGGCCAGTGCTGGTGGTGTGGCTGCAGTTTGTGTTTGTGATGTCCCTTGTGGCTCAGTGCCTGAAAGGCCAGTGCTTGTCCTGTGGGTGCATTTGGTGTTTGTGAAGTCACTTGTGGCTCAGTGCCTGATAGGCCAGTACTGCTGATGTGGGTGGAGTTTGTGTTTGTGATGTCCCTTGTGGCTCAGTGCCTGATAGGCCAGTGCTGGTGGTGTGGGTGCAGTTTGTGTTTGTGATGTCCCTTGTGGCTCAGTGCCTGATAGGCCAGTGCTGGTCACGTGGCTGCAGTTTGTGTTTGTGATGTCACTTGTGGCTCAGTGCCTGATAGGCCAGTGCTGGTGATGTGGGTGCAGTTTGTGTTTTTGATGTCACTTGTGGTTCAGTGCCTGATATGGCAGTGCTGGTGGTGTGGGTGGAGTTTGTGTTTGTGATGTCACTTGTGGCTCAGTGCCTGATAGGCCAGTGCTGGTCACATGGTTGCAGTTTGTGGTTGTGATGTTACTTGTGGCTCAGTGCCTGATAGGCCAGTGCTGGTGATGTGGGTGCAGTTTGTGTTTGTGATGTCACTTGTGGCTCAGTTCCTGATAGGCCAGTCCTGGTCCTGTGGGTGCATTTGGTTTTTGTGATGTCACTTGTGGCTCAGTGCCTGATGGGCCAGTGTTGGTGATGTGGGTGCAGTTTGTGTTTGTGATGTCACTTGTGGCTCAGTGCCTGAAAGGCCAGTGCTGGTCCTGTGGGTGCATTTGGTGTTTGTGATGTCACTTGTGGCTCAGTGCCTGATGGGCCAGTGCTGGTCACGTGGGTGCAGTTTGTGTTTGTGATGTCGCTTGTGGCTCAGTGCCTGATAGGCCAGTGCTGGTGATGTGGGTGCAGTTTGTGGTTGTGATGTCACTTGTGGTTCAGTGCCTGATCTGCCAGTGCTGGTCACATGTCTGCAGTTTGTGTTTGTGATGTCACTTGTGGCTCAGTACCTGATAGGCCAGTGCTGGTGATGTGGGTGCAGTTTGTGTTTGTGATGTCACTTGTGGCTCAGTGCCTGATAGGCCAGTTCTGGTCATGTGGCTGCAGTTTGTGTTTGTGATGTCACTTGTGGCTCAGTGCCTGATAGGCCAGTGCTGGTGATGTGGCTGCAGTTTGTGTTTGTGATGTCACTTGTGGCTCAGTGCCTGATGGGCCAGTGCTGGTCATGTGGCCGCAGTTTGTGTTTGTGATGTCACTTGTGGCTCAGTGCCTGATAGGCCAGTGCTGGTGATGTGGGAGCAGTTTGTGTTTGTGAGGTCACTTGTGGCTCAGTGCCTGATAGGCCAGTGCTGGTCATGTGGGTGCAGTTTGTGGTTGTGATGTCGCTTGTGGCTCAGTGCCTGATAGGCCAGTGTTGGTGATGTGGCTGCAGTTTGTGTTTGTGATGTCACTTGTGGCTCACTGCCTGATAGGCCAGTGCTGGTGGTGTGGGTGCAGTTTGTGTTTGTGATGTCACTTGTGGCTCAGTGCCTGATAGGCCAGTGCTGGTCCTGTGGCTGCAGTTTGTGTTTGTGATGTCACTTGTGGTTCAGTGCCTGATATGGCAGTGCTGGTGGTGTGGGTGCAGTTTGTGTTTGTGATGTCACTTGTGGCTCAGTGCTTGATAGGCCAGTGCTGGTGATGTGGCTGCAGTTTGTGTTTGTGATGTCACTTGTGGCTCAGTGCCTGATGGGCCAGTGCTCTTCCTATGGGTGCAATTTGTGTTTGTGATGTCACTTGTGGCTCAGTGCCTGATAGGCCCGTGCTGGTCCTGTGGTTGGAGTTTGTGTTTGTGATGTCCCTTGTGGCTCAGTGCCTGATAGGCCAGTGCTGGTGATGTGGCTGCAGTTTGTGTTTGTGATGTCACTTGTGGCTCAGTGCCTGATAGGCCAGTGCTGGTGGTGTGGGTGCAGTTTGTGTTTGTGATGTCGCTTGTGGCTCAGTGCCTGATAGGCCAGTGCTGGTGATGTGGGTGCAGTTTGTGTTTGTGAGGTCACTTGTGGCTCAGTGCCTGATAGGCCAGTGCTGGTGGTGTGGGTGCAGTTTGTGGTTGTGATGTCAGTTGTGGCTCAGTGCCTGATAGGCCATGGTTGTCCTGTGGGTGGAGTTTGTGTTTGTGATGTCCCTTGTGGCTCAGTGCCTGATAGGCCAGTGCTGGTGGTGTGGGTGCAGTTTGTGTTTGTGATGTCCCTTGTGGCTCAGTGCCTGATAGGCCAGTGCTGGTCACATGTCTGCAGTTTGTGGTTGTGATGTCACTTGTGGCTCAGTGCCTCATAGGCCAGTGCTGGTGATGTGGGTGCAATTTGTGGTTGTGATGTCACTTGTGGCTCAGTGCCTGATAGGCCAGTGCTGGTGATGTGGCTGCAGTTTGTGTTTGTGATGTCACTTGTTGCTCAGTGCCTGATAGGCCAGTGCTGGTCCTGTGGGTGCAGTTTGTGGTTTGATGTCACTTGTGGCTCAGTGCCTGATAGGCCAGTGCTTGTCCTGTGGGTGGAGTTTGTGTTTGTGATGTCACTTGTGGCTCAGTGCCTGATAGGCCAGTGCTGGTCCCATGGCTGCAGTTTGTGTTTGTGATGTCACTTGTGGCTCAGTGCCTGATAGGCCAGTGGTGGTGATGTGGGTGCAGTTTGTGTTTGTGATGTCACTTGTGGCTCAGTGCCTGATAGGCCAGTGCTGGTGATGTGGCTGCAGTTTGTGTTTGTGATGTCACTTGTGGCTCAGTGCCTGATAGGCCAGTGCTGGTGATGTGGCTGCAGTTTGTGGTTGTGATGTCGCTTGTGGCTCAGTGCCTGATAGGCCAGTGTTGGTGATGTGGCTGCAGTTTGTGTTTGTGATGTCACTTGTGGCTGAGTGCCTGATAGGCCAGTGCTGGTGGTGTGGGTGGAGTTTGTGTTTGTGATGTCACTTGTGGCTCAGTGCCTGATAGGCCAGTGCTGGTCCTGTGGCTGCAGTTTGTGTTTGTGATGTCACTTGTGGTTCAGTGCCTGATATGGCAGTGCTGGTGGTGTGGGTGCAGTTTGTGTTTGTGATGTCACTTGTGGCTCAGTGCTTGATAGGCCAGTGCTGGTGATGTGGCTGCAGTTTATGTTTGTGATGTCACTTGTGGTTCAGTGCCTGATAGGCCAGTGCTTGTCCTGTGGCTGCAGTTTGTGTTTGTGATGTCACTTGTGGTTCAGTGCCTGATATGGCAGGGCTGGTGGTGTGGGTGCAGTTTGTGTTTGTGATGTCACTTGTGGCTCAGTGCCTGATAGGCCATGGTTGTACTGTGGGTGCAGTTTGTGGTTGTGATGTCACTTGTGGCTCAGTGCCTGATGGGCCAGTGCTGGTGATGTGGGTGCAGTTTGTGTTTGTGATGTCCCTTGTGGCTCAGTGCCTGATGGGCCAGTGTTGGTGATGTGGGTGCAGGTTGTGTTTGTGATGTCACTTGTGGCTCAGTGCCTGATAGGCCAGTGCTGGTGATGTGGCTGCAGTTTGTGTTTGTGATGTCCTTTGTGGCTCAGTGCCTGATAGGCCAATACTGGTGATGTGGCTGCAGTTTGTGTTTGTGATGTCACTTGTGGCTCAGTGCCTGATAGGCCAGTGCTGGTCACATGTCTGCAGTTTGTGTTTGTGATGTCACTTGTGGCTCAGTGCCTGATAGGCCAGTGCTGGTGATGTGGGTGCAGTTTGTGTTTGTGATGTCACTTGTGGTTCAGTGCCTGATATGGCAGTGCTGGTGGTGTGGGTGGAGTTTGTGTTTGTGATGTCACTTGTGGCTCAGTGCCTGATAGGCCAGTGCTGGTCACGTAACTGCAGTTTGTGGTTGTAATGTCGCTTGTGGCTCAGTGCCTGATAGGCCAGTGCTGGTCACATGGTTGCAGTTTGTGGTTGTGAGGTCACTTGTGGCTCAGTGCCTGATAGGCCAGTGCTCTTCCTATGGGTGCTGGTTGTGTTTGTGATGTCACTTGTGGCTCAGTGCCTGATAGGCCCATGCTTGTCCTGTGGGTGGAGTTTGTGTTTGTGATGTCACTTGTGGCTCAGTGCCTGATAGGCCAGTGCTGGTGATGTGGGTGCAGTTTGTGGTTGTGATGTCACTTGTGGCTCAGTGCCTGATAGGCCAGTGCTGGTGGTGCAGGTGCAGTTTGTGTTTGTGATGTCACTTGTGGCTCAGTGCCTGATAGGCCAGTGCTGGTTACATGGCTGCAGTTTGTGGTTGTGATGTCACTTGTGGCTCCGTGCCTGATAGGCCAGTACTGGTCACATGGCTGCAGTTTGTGTTTGTGAGGTCACTTGTGGCTCAGTGCCTGATAGGCCAGTGCTGGTGGTGTGGGTGCAGTTTTTGTTTGTGATGTCACTTGTGGCTCAGTGCCTGATAGGCCAGTGCTGGTGGTGTGGGTGCAGTTTGTGTTTGTGATGTCAGTTGTGGCTCAGTGCCTGATAGGCCAGTACTGGTGGTGCGGGTGCAGTTTGTGTTTATGATGTCACTTGTGGCTCAGTGCCTGATAGGCCAGTGCTGGTCCTGTGGCTGCAGTTTGTGTTTGTGATGTCACTTGTGGTTCAGTGCCTGATATGGCAGTGCTGGTGGTGTGGGTGCAGTTTGTGTTTGTGATGTCACTTGTGGCTCAGTGCTTGATAGGCCAGTGCTGGTGATGTGGCTGCAGTTTATGTTTGTGATGTCACTTGTGGTTCAGTGCCTGATAGGCCAGTGCTTGTCCTGTGGCTGCAGTTTGTGTTTGTGATGTCACTTGTGGTTCAGTGCCTGATATGGCAGGGCTGGTGGTGTGGGTGCAGTTTGTGTTTGTGATGTCACTTGTGGCTCAGTGCCTGATAGGCCATGGTTGTACTGTGGGTGCAGTTTGTGGTTGTGATGTCACTTGTGGCTCAGTGCCTGATGGGCCAGTGCTGGTGATGTGGGTGCAGTTTGTGTTTGTGATGTCCCTTGTGGCTCAGTGCCTGATGGGCCAGTGTTGGTGATGTGGGTGCAGGTTGTGTTTGTGATGTCACTTGTGGCTCAGTGCCTGATAGGCCAGTGCTGGTGATGTGGCTGCAGTTTGTGTTTGTGATGTCCTTTGTGGCTCAGTGCCTGATAGGCCAATACTGGTGATGTGGCTGCAGTTTGTGTTTGTGATGTCACTTGTGGCTCAGTGCCTGATAGGCCAGTGCTGGTCACATGTCTGCAGTTTGTGTTTGTGATGTCACTTGTGGCTCAGTGCCTGATAGGCCAGTGCTGGTGATGTGGGTGCAGTTTGTGTTTGTGATGTCACTTGTGGTTCAGTGCCTGATATGGCAGTGCTGGTGGTGTGGGTGGAGTTTGTGTTTGTGATGTCACTTGTGGCTCAGTGCCTGATAGGCCAGTGCTGGTCACGTAACTGCAGTTTGTGGTTGTAATGTCGCTTGTGGCTCAGTGCCTGATAGGCCAGTGCTGGTCACATGGTTGCAGTTTGTGGTTGTGAGGTCACTTGTGGCTCAGTGCCTGATAGGCCAGTGCTCTTCCTATGGGTGCTGGTTGTGTTTGTGATGTCACTTGTGGCTCAGTGCCTGATAGGCCCATGCTTGTCCTGTGGGTGGAGTTTGTGTTTGTGATGTCACTTGTGGCTCAGTGCCTGATAGGCCAGTGCTGGTGATGTGGGTGCAGTTTGTGGTTGTGATGTCACTTGTGGCTCAGTGCCTGATAGGCCAGTGCTGGTGGTGCAGGTGCAGTTTGTGTTTGTGATGTCACTTGTGGCTCAGTGCCTGATAGGCCAGTGCTGGTTACATGGCTGCAGTTTGTGGTTGTGATGTCACTTGTGGCTCCGTGCCTGATAGGCCAGTACTGGTCACATGGCTGCAGTTTGTGTTTGTGAGGTCACTTGTGGCTCAGTGCCTGATAGGCCAGTGCTGGTGGTGTGGGTGCAGTTTTTGTTTGTGATGTCACTTGTGGCTCAGTGCCTGATAGGCCAGTGCTGGTGGTGTGGGTGCAGTTTGTGTTTGTGATGTCAGTTGTGGCTCAGTGCCTGATAGGCCAGTACTGGTGGTGCGGGTGCAGTTTGTGTTTATGATGTCACTTGTGGCTCAGTGCCTGATAGGCCAGTGCTGGTGATGTGGCTGCAGTTTGTGTTTGTGATGTCACTTGTGGCTCAGTGCCTGATAGGCCAGTGCTGGTGATGTGGGTGCAGTTTGTGTTTGTGAGGTCACTTGTGGCTCAGTGCCTGATAGGCCAGTGCTGGTCCCATGGCTGCAGTTTGTGTTTATGATGTCACTTGTGGCTCAGTGCCTGATAGGCCAGTGTTGGTGATGTGGCTGCAGATTGTGTTTGTGATGTCCCTTGTGGCTCAGTGCCTGATAGGCCAGTGCTGGTGGTGTGGGTGGAGTTTGTGTTTGTGATGTCACTTGTGGCTCAGTGCCTGATAGGCCAGTGCTGGTCCTGTGGCTGCAGTTTGTGTTTGTGATGTCACTTGTGGTTCAGTGCCTGATATGGCAGTGCTGGTGGTGTGGGTGCAGTTTGTGTTTGTGATGTCACTTGTGGCTCAGTGCTTGATAGGCCAGTGCTGGTGATGTGGCTGCAGTTTGTGTTTGTGATGTCACTTGTGGCTCAGTGCCTGATGGGCCAGTGCTCTTCCTATGGGTGCAATTTGTGTTTGTGATGTCACTTGTGGCTCAGTGCCTGATAGGCCCGTGCTGGTCCTGTGGTTGGAGTTTGTGTTTGTGATGTCCCTTGTGGCTCAGTGCCTGATAGGCCAGTGCTGGTGATGTGGCCGCAGTTTGTGTTTGTGATGTCACTTGTGGCTCAGTGCCTGATAGGCCAGTGCTGGTGGTGCGGGTGCAGTTTGTGCTTTGATGTCACTTGTGGCTCAGTGCCTGATAGGCCAGTGCTGGTCCTATGGGTGCAATTTGTGGTTTGATGTCACTTGTGGCTCAGTGCCTGATAGGCCAGTGCTGGTGGTGTGGGTGCAGTTTGTGTTTGTGATGTCGCTTGTGGCTCAGTGCCTGATAGGCCAGTGCTGGTGATGTGGGTGCAGTTTGTGTTTGTGAGGTCACTTGTGGCTCAGTGCCTGAGAGGCCAGTGCTGGTCACATGGCTGCAGTTTGTGTTTGTGATGTCACTTGTGGCTCAGTGCCTCATAGGCCAGTGCTGGTGATGTGGGTGCAATTTGTGTTTGTGATGTCACTTGTGGCTGAGTGCCTGATAGGCCAGTGCTGGTCACATGTCTGCAGTTTGTGTTTGTGATGTCACTTGTGGCTCAGTGCCTGATAGGCCAGTGCTGGTGATGTGGGTGCAGTTTTTGTTTGTGATGTCACTTGTGGTTCAGTGCCTGATATGGCAGTGCTGGTGGTGTGGGTGGAGTTTGTGTTTGTGATGTCACTTGTGGCTCAGTGCCTGATAGGCCAGTGCTGGTCACGTAACTGCAGTTTGTGGTTGTGATGTCGCTTGTGGCTCAGTGCCTGATAGGCCAGTGCTGGTGATGTGGCTACAGTTTGTGTTTGTGATGTCACTTGTGGCTCAGTGCCTGATAGGCCAGTGCTGGTCACATGGTTGCAGTTTGTGGTTGTGATGTTACTTGTGGCTCAGTGCCTGATAGGCCAGTGCTGGTGATGTGGCTGCAGTTTGTGTTTGTGATGTCACTTGTGGCTCAGTGCCTGATAGGCCAGTGCTCTTCCTATGGGTGCTGGTTGTGTTTGTGATGTCACTTGTGGCTCAGTGCCTGATAGTCCCATGCTTGTCCTGTGGGTGGAGTTTGTGTTTGTGATGTCACTTGTGGCTCAGTGCCTGATAGGCCAGTGCTGGTGATGTGGGTGCAGTTTGTGGTTGTGATGTCACTTGTGGCTCAGTGACTGATAGGCCAGTGCTGGTGGTGCAGGTGCAGTTTGTGTTTGTGATGTCACTTGTGGCTCAGTGCCTGATAGGCCAGTACTGCTGATGTGGGTGCAGTTTGTGTTTGTGATGTCACTTGTGGCTCAGTGCCTGATAGGCCAATGCTGGTTACATGGCTGCATTTTGTGTTTGTGATGTCACTTGTGGCTCAGTGCCTGATAGGCCAGTACTGGTGATGTGGCTGCAGTTTGTGTTTGTGATGTCACTTGTGGCTCAGTGCCTGATAGGCCAGTGCTGGTGATGTGGGTGCAGTTTGTGTTTTTGATGTCACTTGTGGCTGAGTGCCTGATAGGCCAGTGCTGGTCACATGGTTGCAGTTTTTGGTTGTGATGTCACTTGTGGCTCGGTGCCTGATAGGCTAGTGCTGGTGATGTGGCTGCAGTTTGTGTTTGTGATGTCCCTTGTGGCTCAGTGCCTGAAAGGCCAGTGCTGGTCCTGTGGGTGCATTTGGTGTTTGTTAAGTCACTTGTGGCTCAGTGCCTGATAGGCCAGTACTGCTGATGTGGGTGGAGTTTGTGTTTGTGATGTCCCTTGTGGCTCAGTGCCTGATAGGCCAGTGCTGGTGGTGTGGGTGCAGTTTGTGTTTGTGATGTCCCTTGTGGCTCAGTGCCTGATAGGCCAGTGCTGGTCACATGTCTGCAGTTTGTGGTTGTGATGTCACTTGTGGCTCAGTGCCTCATAGGCCAGTGCTGGTGATGTGGGTGCAATTTGTGGTTGTGATGTCACTTGTGGTTCAGTGCCTGATATGGCAGTGCTGGTGGTGTGGGTGCAGTTTGTGTTTGTGATGTCACTTGTGGCTCAGTGCTTGATAGGCCAGTGCTGGTGATGTGGCTGCAGTTTATGTTTGTGATGTCACTTGTGGTTCAGTGCCTGATAGGCCAGTGCTTGTCCTGTGGCTGCAGTTTGTGTTTGTGATGTCACTTGTGGTTCAGTGCCTGATATGGCAGGGCTGGTGGTGTGGGTGCAGTTTGTGTTTGTGATGTCACTTGTGGCTCAGTGCCTGATAGGCCATGGTTGTACTGTGGGTGCAGTTTGTGGTTGTGATGTCACTTGTGGCTCAGTGCCTGATGGGCCAGTGCTGGTGATGTGGGTGCAGTTTGTGTTTGTGATGTCCCTTGTGGCTCAGTGCCTGATGGGCCAGTGTTGGTGATGTGGGTGCAGTTTGTGTTTGTGATGTCACTTGTGGCTCAGTGCCTGATAGGCCAGTGCTGGTGATGTGGCTGCAGTTTGTGTTTGTGATGTCCTTTGTGGCTCAGTGCCTGATAGGCCAATACTGGTGATGTGGCTGCAGTTTGTGTTTGTGATGTCACTTGTGGCTCAGTGCCTGATAGGCCAGTGCTGGTCACATGTCTGCAGTTTGTGTTTGTGATGTCACTTGTGGCTCAGTGCCTGATAGGCCAGTGCTGGTGATGTGGGTGCAGTTTGTGTTTGTGATGTCACTTGTGGTTCAGTGCCTGATATGGCAGTGCTGGTGGTGTGGGTGGAGTTTGTGTTTGTGATGTCACTTGTGGCTCAGTGCGTGATAGGCCAGTGCTGGTCACGTAACTGCAGTTTGTGGTTGTAATGTCGCTTGTGGCTCAGTGCCTGATAGGCCAGTGCTGGTCACATGGTTGCAGTTTGTGGTTGTGATGTCACTTGTGGCTCAGTGCCTGATAGGCCAGTGCTGGTGATGTGGGTGCAGTTTGTGTTTGTGATGTCACTTGTGGCTCAGTGCCTGATAGGCCAGTGCTGGTGATGTGGGTGCAGTTTGTGTTTGTGATGTCACTTGTGGCTCAGTGCCTGATAGGCCAGTGCTCTTCCTATGGGTGCTGGTTGTGTTTGTGATGTCACTTGTGGCTCAGTGCCTGATAGGCCCATGCTTGTCCTGTGGGTGGAGTTTGTGTTTGTGATGTCACTTGTGGCTCAGTGCCTGATAGGCCAGTGCTGGTGATGTGGGTGCAGTTTGTGGTTGTGATGTCACTTGTGGCTCAGTGACTGATAGGCCAGTGCTGGTGGTGCAGGTGCAGTTTGTGTTTGTGATGTCACTTGTGGCTCAGTGCCTGATAGGCCAGTGCTGGTTACATGGCTGCAGTTTGTGGTTGTGATGTCACTTGTGGCTCCGTGCCTGATAGGCCAGTACTGGTCACATGGCTGCAGTTTGTGTTTGTGAGGTCACTTGTGGCTCAGTGCCTGATAGGCCAGTGCTGGTGGTGTGGGTGCAGTTTGTCTTTGTGATGTCACTTGTGGCTCAGTGCCTGATAGGCCAGTGCTGGTGGTGTGGGTGCAGTTTGTGTTTGTGATGTCAGTTGTGGCTCAGTGCCTGATAGGCCAGTACTGGTGGTGCGGGTGCAGTTTGTGTTTATGATGTCACTTGTGGCTCAGTGCCTGATAGGCCAGTGCTGGTGATGTGGCTGCAGTTTGTGTTTGTGATGTCACTTGTGGCTCAGTGCCTGATAGGCCAGTGCTGGTGATGTGGGTGCAGTTTGTGTTTGTGAGGTCACTTGTGGCTCAGTGCCTGATAGGCCAGTACTTGTGGTGCGGGTGCAGTTTGTGTTTGTGATGTCACTTGTGGCTCAGTGCCTGATAGGCCAGTGCTGGTCCCATGGCTGCAGTTTGTGTTTGTGATGTCACTTGTGGCTCAGTGCCTGATAGGCCAGTGCTGGTGGTGTGGGTGGAGTTTGTGTTTGTGATGTCACTTGTGTCTCAGTGCCTGATAGGCCAGTGCTGGTGATGTGGCTGCAGTTTGTGGTTGTGATGTCACTTGTGGCTCAGTGCCTGATAGGCCAGTGCTGGTGATGTGGGTGCAGTTTGTGTTTGTGATGTCACATGTGGCTCAGTGCCTGATAGACCAGTGCTGGTCCTGTGGGTGCAGTTTGTGGTTTGATGTCCTTCTGGCTCAGTGCCTGATAGGCCAGTGCTTGTCCTATGGGTGCAGTTTGTGTTTGTGATGTCACTTGTGGCTCAGTGCCTGATAGGCCAGTACTGGTGTTGCGGGTGCAGTTTGTGTTTGTGATGTCACTTGTGGCTCAGTGCCTGAAAGGCCAGTGCTGGTCACATGGCAGCAGTTTGTGTTTGTGATGTCACTTGTGGCTCAGTGCCTGATAGGCCAGTACTTGTGGTGCGGGTGCAGTTTGTGTTTGTGATGTCACTTGTGGCTCAGTGCCTGATAGGACAGTGCTGGTCCCATGGCTGCAGTTTGTGTTTGTGATGTCACTTGTGGCTCAGTGCCTGATAGGCCAGTGCTGGTGGTGTGGGTGCAGTTTGTGTTTGTGATGTCCCTTGTGGCTGAGTGCCTGATAGGCCAGTGCTGGTCACATGGCTGTAGTTTGTGGTTGTGATGTCACTTGTGGCTCAGTGTCTGATAGGACAGTGCTGGTGATGTGGGTGCACTTTGTGGTTGTGATGTCACTTGTGGCTCAGTGCCTTGATGGGCCAGTGTTGGTGATGTGGGTGCAGTTTGTGTTTGTGATGTCACTTGTGGCTCAGTGCCTGATAGGCCAGTACTGGTGGTGCGGGTGCAGTTTGTGTTTGTGATGTCACTTGTGGCTCAGTGCCTGATAGGCCAGTGCTGGTGGTGCGGGTGCAGTTTGTGTTTGTGATGTCACTTGTGGCTCAGTGCCTGATAGGCCAGTGCTGGTCCTGTGGGTGCAGTTTGTGTTTGTGAGGTCACTTGTGGCTCAGTGCCTGATAGGCCAGTGCTGGTGATGTGGGTGCAGTTTATGTTTGTGATGTCGCTTGTGGTTCAGTGCCTGATAGGCCAGTGCTGGTGATGTGGCTACATTTTGTGTTTGTGATGTCACTTGTGGCTCAGTGCCTGATCGGCCAGTGCTGGTCACATGGCTGCAGTTTGTGTTTGTGATGTCACTTGTGGCTCAGTTCCTGATGGGCCAGTGCTGGTGGTGTGGGTGCAGTTTGTGTTTGTGATGTCACTTGTGGCTCAGTGCCTGATAGGCCAGTACTGGTGGTGCGGGTGCAGTTTGTGTTTGTGATGTCCCTTGTGGCTCAGTGCCTGATGGGCCAGTGTTGGTGATGTGGGTGCAGGTTGTGTTTGTGATGTCACTTGTGGCTCAGTGCCTGATAGGCCAGTGCTGGTGATGTGGCTGCAGTTTGTGTTTGTGATGTCCTTTGTGGCTCAGTGCCTGATAGGCCAATACTGGTGATGTGGCTGCAGTTTGTGTTTGTGATGTCACTTGTGGCTCAGTGCCTGATAGGCCAGTGCTGGTCACATGGTTGCAGTTTGTGTTTGTGATGTCACTTGTGGCTCAGTGCCTGATAGGCCAGTGCTGGTGATGTGGGTGCAGTTTGTGTTTGTGATGTCACTTGTGGTTCAGTGCCTGATATGGCAGTGCTGGTGGTGTGGGTGGAGTTTGTGTTTGTGATGTCACTTGTGGCTCAGTGCCTGATAGGCCAGTGCTGGTCACATGGTTGCAGTTTGTGGTTGTGATGTCACTTGTGGCTCAGTGCCTGATAGGCCAGTGCTTGTGATGTGGGTGCAGTTTGTGTTTGTGATGTCACTTGTGGCTCAGTGCCTGATAGGCCAGTGCTGGTGATGTGGGTGCAGTTTGTGTTTGTGATGTCACTTGTGGCTCAGTGCCTGATAGGCCAGTGCTCTTCCTATGGGTGCTGGTTGTGTTTGTGATGTCACTTGTGGCTCAGTGCCTGATAGGCCCATGCTTGTCCTGTGGGTGGAGTTTGTGTTTGTGATGTCACTTGTGGCTCAGTGCCTGATAGGCCAGTGCTGGTGATGTGGGTGCAGTTTGTGGTTGTGATGTCACTTGTGGCTCAGTGCCTGATAGGCCAGTGCTCTTCCTATGGGTGCAGTTTGTGGTTGTGATGTCACTTGTGGCTCAGTGCCTGATAGGCCAGTGCTGGTTACATGGCTGCAGTTTGTGGTTGTGATGTCACTTGTGGCTCCGTGCCTGATAGGCCAGTACTGGTCACATGGCTGCAGTTTGTGTTTGTGAGGTCACTTGTGGCTCAGTGCCTGATAGGCCAGTGCTGGTGGTGTGGGTGCAGTTTGTCTTTGTGATGTCACTTGTGGCTCAGTGCCTGATAGGCCAGTGCTGGTGGTGTGGGTGCAGTTTGTGTTTGTGATGTCAGTTGTGGCTCAGTGCCTGATAGGCCAGTACTGGTGGTGCGGGTGCAGTTTGTGTTTATGATGTCACTTGTGGCTCAGTGCCTGATAGGCCAGTGCTGGTGATGTGGCTGCAGTTTGTGTTTGTGATGTCACTTGTGGCTCAGTGCCTGATAGGCCAGTGCTGGTGATGTGGGTGCAGTTTATGTTTGTGAGGTCACTTGTGATTCAGTGCCTGATAGGCCAGTGCTGGTCACATGTCTGCAGTTTGTGGTTGTGATGTCACTTGTGGCTCAGTGCCTGATGTGCCAGTGCTTGTCCCGTGGCTGCAGTTTGTGTTTGTGAGGTCACTTGTGGCTCAGTGCCTGATAGGCCAGTACTTGTGGTGCGGGTGCAGTTTGTGTTTGTGATGTCACTTGTGGCTCAGTGCCTGATAGGCCAGTGCTGGTCCCATGGCTGCAGTTTGTGTTTGTGATGTCACTTGTGGCTCAGTGCCTGATAGGCCAGTGCTTGTCCTATGGGTGCAGTTTGTGTTTGTGATGTCACTTGTGGCTCAGTTCCTGATAGGCCAGTACTGCTGATGTGGGTGCAGTTTGTGTTTGTGATGTCGCTTGTGGTTCAGTGCCTGATAGGCCAGTGCTGGTGATGTGGGTGCAGTTTGTGTTTGTGATATCAGCTGTGGCTCAGTGCCTGATAGGCCAGTGCTGGTGATGTGGGTGCAGTTTGTGTTTGTGATATCAGCTGTGGCTCAGTGCCTGATAGGCCAGTGCTCGTCCTGTGGGAGCAGTTTGTGTTTGTGATGTCACTTGTGGCTCAGTGCCTGAGAGGCCAGTGCTGGTGATGTGGGTGAAGTTTGTGGTTGTGATGTCACTTGTGGCTCAGTGCCTGATAGGCCAGTGCTGGTGATGTGGGTGCAGTTTATGTTTGTGAGGTCACTTGTGATTCAGTGCCTGATAGGCCAGTGCTGGTCACATGTCTGCAGTTTGTGGTTGTGATGTCACTTGTGGCTCAGTGCCTGATGTGCCAGTGCTTGTCCCGTGGCTGCAGTTTGTGTTTGTGATGTCACTTGTGGCTCAGTGCCTGATAGGCCAGTGCTGGTGATGTGGCTGCAGTTTGTGTTTGTGATGTCACTTGTGGCTCAGTGCCTGAGAGGCCAGTGCTGGTCCTGTGGGTGCATTTGGTTTTTGTGATGTCACTTGTGGCTCAGTGCCTGATAGGCCAGTACTGCTGATGTGGGTGGAGTTTGTGTTTGTGATGTCGCTTGTGGCTCAGTGTCTGATAGGACAGTGCTTGTGATGTGGGTGCAGTTTGTGGTTGTGATGTCACTTGTGGCTCAGTGCTTGATAGGCCAGTGCTGGTGATGTGGCTGCAGTTTGTGTTTGTGATGTCACTTGTGGCTCAGTGCCTGATAGGGCAGTGCTGGTGATGTGGGTGCAGTTTATGTTTCTTAGGTCACTTGTGGTTCAGTGCCTGATAGGCCAGTGCTGGTGGTGTGGGTGCAGTTTGTGTTTGTGATGTCCCTTGTGGCTCAGTGCCTGATAGGCCAGTGCTGGTGGTGTGGGTGCAGTTTGTGTTTGTGATGTCACTTGTGGCTCAGTGCCTGATAGGCCAGTCCTGGTCACATGGTTGCAGTTTGTGTTTGTGAGGTCACTTGTGGCTGAGTGCCTGATAGGCCAGTACTGCTGATGTGGGTGGAGTTTGTGTTTGTGATGTCGCTTGTGGCTCAGTGCCTGATAGGCCAGTGCTGGTGATGTGGCTGCAGTTTGTGGTTGTGAGGTCACTTGTGGCTGAGTGCCTGATAGGCCAGTGCTGGTGATGTGGCTGCAGTTTGTGTTTGTGAAGTCACTTGTGGCTCAGTGCCTGATAGGCCAGTCCTGGTCCTGTGGGTGCAATTGGTTTTTGTGATGTTACTTGTGGCTCAGTGCCTGATGGGCCAGTGCTGGTCACGTGGGTGCAGTTTGTGTTTGTGATGTCACTTGTGGCTCAGTGTCTCATAGGACAGTGCTGGTCCCATTGCTGCAGTTTGTGGTTGTGATGTCACTTGTGGCTGAGTGCCTGATAGGCCAGTACTGGTCCCATGGCTGCAGTTTGTGTTTGTGAGGTCACTTGTGGCTCAGTGCCTGATAGGCCAGTGCTGGTGGTGTGGGTGCAGTTTGTGTTTGTGATGTCAGTTGTGGCTCAGTGCCTGATAGGCCAGTACTGGTGGTGCGGGTGCAGTTTGTGTTTGTGATGTCACTTGTGGCTCAGTGCCTGATAGGCCAGTCCTGGTGGTGCGGGTGCAGTTTGTGTTTGTGATGTCACTTGTGGCTCAGTGCCTGATAGGCCAGTGCTGGTGATGTGGGTGCAGTTTGTGTTTGTGATGTCACTTGTGGCTCAGTGCCTGATAGGCCAGTACTTGTGGTGCGGGTGCAGTTTGTGTTTGTGATGTCACTTGTGGCTCAGTGCCTGATAGGCCAGTGCTCGTCCCATGGCTGCAGTTTGTGTTTGTGATGTCACTTGTGGCTCAGTGCCTGATAGGCCAGTGCTGGTGGTGTGGGTGCAGTTTATGTTTGTGAGGTCACTTGTGGCTCAGTGCCTGATAGGCCAGTGCTGGTGGTGTGGATGCAGTTTGTGTTTGTGATGTCACTTGTGGCTCAGTGCCTGATAGGCCAGTGCTGGTCCTGTGGGTGGAGTTTGTGTTTGTGATGTCACTTGTGGCTCAGTGCCTGATAGGCCAGTGCTGGTGGTGTGGGTGGAGTTTGTGTTTGTGATGTCACTTGTGGCTCAGTGCCTGATAGGCCAGTGCTGGTGGTGCGGGTGCAGTTTGTGTTTGTGATGTCACTTGTGGCTCAGTGCCTGATAGGCCAGTGCTGGTGGTGTGGGTGGAGTTTATGTTTGTGATGTCACTTGTGGCTCAGTGCCTGACAGGGCAGTGCTGGTCACATGGTTGCAGTTTGTGTTTGTGATGTCACTTGTGGCTCAGTGCCTGATAGGCCAGTGCTGGTGGTGTGGGTGCAGTTTGTGTTTGTGATGTCACTTGTGGCTCAGTGCCTGATAGGCCAGTACTGGTGGTGTGGGTGCAGTTTGTGTTTGTGATGTCACTTGTGGCTCAGTGCCTGATAGGCCAGTGCTGGTGATGTGGCTGCAGTTTGTGTTTGTGATGTCACTTGTGGCTCAGTGCCTGATAGGCCAGTGCTGGTGATGTGGCTGCAGTTTGTGTTTGTGATGTCACTTGTGGCTCAGTGCCTGATAGGCCAGTGTTGGTCACACGGGTGAAGTTTGTGGTTGTGATGTCACTTGTGGCTCAGTGCCTGATAGGCCAGTGCTGGTGGTGTGGGAGCAGTTTGTGTTTGTGATGTCACTTGTGGCTCAGTGCCTGAGAGGCCAGTGCTGGTGATGTGGGTGAAGTTTGTGGTTGTGATGTCACTTGTGGCTCAGTGCCTGATAGGCCAGTGCTGGTGATGTGGGTGAAGTTTGTGGTTGTGATGTAACTTGTGGCTCAGTGCCTGATAGGCCAGTGCTGGTCTCATGTCTGCAGTTTGTGTTTGTGATGTCACTTGTGGCTCAGTGCCTGATAGGCCAGTGCTGGTGATGTGGGTGCAGTTTGTGTTTGTGATGTCACTTGTGGCTGAGTGCCTGATAGGCCAGTGCTGGTGATGTGGGTGCAGTTTGTGGTTGTGATGTCACTTGTGGCTGAGTGCCTGATAGGCCAGTGCTGGTGATGTGGCTGCAGTTTGTGTTTGTGATGTCACTTGTGGCTCAGTGCCTGATAGGCCAGTGCTGGTGGTGTGGGTGCACTTTGTGTTTGTGAAGTCACTTGTGGCTCAGTGCCTGATAGGCCAGTCCTGGTCCTGTGGGTGCATTTGGTTTTTGTGATGTCACTTGTGGCTCAGTGCCTGATGGGCCAGTGCTGGTCACGTGGGTGCAGTTTGTGTTTGTGATGTCACTTGTGGCTCAGTGCCTGATAGGCCAGTGCTGGTGATGTGGCTGCAGTTTGTGGTTGTGATGTCACTTGTGGCTCAGTGCCTGATAGGCCAGTGCTGGTGATGTGGGTGCATTTTGTGTTTTTGATGTCACTTGTGGCTGAGTGCCTGATAGGCCAGTGCTGGTGGTGTGGGTGCAGTTTGTGTTTGTGATGTCCCTTGTGGCTCAGTGCCTGATAGGCCAGTACTGGTCACATGTCTGCAGTTTGTGGTTGTGATGTCACTTGTGGCTCAGTGCCTGATAGGCCAGTGCTGGTGATGTGGGTGCAGTTTGTGTTTTTGATGTCACTTGTGGCTCAGTGCCTGATAGGCCAGTGCTGGTCACATGTCTGCAGTTTGTGTTTGTGATGTCACTTGTGGCTCAGTGCCTGATAGGCCAGTGCTGGTCACGTGGCTGCAGTTTGTGGTTGTGATGTCACTTGTGGCTGAGTGCATGATAGGCCAGTGCTTGTCCTGTGGCTGCAGTTTGTGGTTGTGATGTCACTTGTGATCCAGTGCCTGATATGGCAGTGCTGGTGGTGTGGGTGGAGTTTGTGTTTGTGATGTCACTTGTGGCTCAGTGCCTCATAGGCCAGTGCTGGTGGTGTGGGTGCAGTTTGTGTTTGTGATGTCACTTGTGGCTCAGTGCCTGATAGGCCAGTGCTGGTGGTGTGGGTGCAGTTTGTGGTTGTGATGTTCCTTGTGGCTCAGTGCCTGATAGGCCAGTGCTGGTGGTGTGGGTGCAGTTTGTGGTTGTGATGTCACTTGTGGCTCAGTGCCTGATAGGCCAGTGCTGGTCCTCTGGCTGCAGTTTGTGGTTTGATGTCCTTGTGGCTCAGTGCCTGATAGGCCAGTGCTGGTCACGTGGCTGCAGTTTGTGTTTGTGATGTCACTTGTGGCTCAGTGCCTGATAGGCCAGTGCTGGTCACGTGGCTGCAGTTTGTGGTTGTGATGTCACTTGTGGCTCAGTGCCTGATGTGCCAGTGCTTGTCCTGTGGCTGCAGTTTGTGTTTGTGATGTCACTTGTGGCTCAGTGCCTGATAGGCCAGTGCTGGTGATGTGGTTGCAATTTGTGGTTGTGATGTCACTTGTGGCTCAGTGCCTGATAGGCCAGTCCTGGTCCTGTGGGTGCATTTGGTTTTTGTGATGTCACTTGTGGCTCAGTGCCTGATAGGCCAGTACTGCTGATGTGGGTGGAGTTTGTGTTTGTGATGTCGCTTGTGGCTCAGTGCCTGAGAGGCCAGTGCTGGTCCTGTGGGTGCATTTGGTTTTTGTGATGTCACTTGTGGCTCAGTGCCTGATAGGCCAGTGCTGGTGATGTGGGTGAAGTTTGTGTTTGTGATGTCACTTGTGGCTCAGTGCCTGATAGGCCAGTGCTGGTCCTGTGGGTGCAGTTTGTGGTTGTGATGTCACTTGTGGCTGAGTGCCTGATAGGCCAGTGCTGGTCCTGTGGGTGGAGTTTGTGTTTGTGATGTCACTTGTGGCTCAGTGCCTGATAGGCCAGTGCTGGTGGTGTGGGTGCAGTTTGTGTTTGTGATGTCACTTGTGGCTCAGTGCCTGATAGGCCAGTACTGGTGGTGCGGGTGCAGTTTGTGTTTGTGATGTCACTTGTGGCTCAGTGCCTGATAGGCCAGTGCTGGTGATGTGGGTGCAGTTTGTGTTTGTGATGTCACTTGTGGCTCAGTGCCTGATAGGCCAGTGCTGGTGATGTGGCTGCAGTTTGTGTTTGTGATGTCACTTGTGGCTCAGTGCCTGATAGGCCAGTACTTGTGGTGCGGGTGCAGTTTGTGTTTGTGATGTCACTTGTGGCTCAGTGCCTGATAGGCCAGTACTGGTCACATGGCTGCAGTTTGTGTTTGTGATGTCCCTTGTGGCTGAGTGCCTGATAGGCCAGTGCTTGTCCTGTGGGTGCTGGTTGTGTTTGTGATGTCACTTGTGGCTCAGTGCCTGATAGCCCAGTGCTTGTCCTGTGGGTGCAGTTTGTTTATGTGATGTCACTTGTGGCTCAGTGCCTGATAGGCCTGTGCTGGTGGTGTGGGTGCAGTTTGTGGTTGTGATGTCACTTGTGGCTCAGTGCCTGATAGGGCAGTGCTGGTCACATGGCTACAGTTTGTGTTTGTGAGGTCACTTGTGGCTCAGTGCCTGATAGGCCAGTGCTGGTGATGTGGGAGCAGTTTGTGTTTGTGATGTCACTTGTGGCTCAGTGCCTGATAGGGCAGTGCTGGTGGTGCGGGTGCAGTTTGTGTTTGTGATGTCACTTGTGGCTCAGTGCCTGATAGGCCAGTGCTAGTCCTGTGGGTGCATTTGGTTTTTGTGATGTCACTTGTGGCTCAGTGGAAAAGTACATTTATGTCCTATCTACCAGCCTTCTGTGGGTGTCTCAGATACCTGAGGGTATCTCAGCGGGTACCTGACACCCATGTTTAGGTAAAGTAGTCTCACCTTTTGCCAACGTATGTGAATGACTGCCCTAAATTTAAAGGAGATGTTACTTACTCCAGGGGACATGCCTTTGTCTGTCCACAGGACAACAGGGGCTAACAGCTTCTCAAGCACTCACTTTAATGTGGCACCTTCATTAATAATAATCTGGATCTTGATGTTTCACATTCTCATTCACACTCACGCTCCTCAGAGAACAGAGAATGGGTTTCAAGAAACTCAATTCTAATTGTAGAGCCAGCTAATCCTGTCTGAGACCCAAGACCTCCTGCTGTATCTTTTTGTTCCTCAGGCTGTAAATGAAGGGGTGGACCATCGGAATCAGGCTGATATCACTATAGGACTGCTTAACCATTGGGGTGAAGTTGCAGGAGAAGCGATTGATTGCATTGTGACCACAAAAAGTCAATTGTGACTAAAAAGTGCTGTTATTGCACTTGCAAATAATCCTCCCGTCCCAGATCCACCTGCTAGTGGGAGGCAGATCCTCCCATTCATCAGGGTTTCATAGCGCAATGCTTTGCATATGGCTGTATAGGGATCATGTGACATTAAAACTAAAAGTTTAACACACTGCTGTTGCCAGAAAACAAGAGCAAGAAATTTGCATGAAGCAGCCAATAATGGAAATAGATCTTTCCCAGTCAGAAAGCTCAACAATGTCCTGGATAAGATAGTGGAAATACTGCAGACACCCAGGAAAGACAGATTCCCTTGTGAGGGTGCTGAACAGCCACCACAAGAGGGTGATGAGGGTGTTTCCAACCACTGTTGTGATGTAGCTCACTAAATGTAGCATCACTGTTGTGACGTAGCCATCTAAAAAATAGACATCAAGGGCTCAGTCCAGTTGTTTACACAAAGGTTCCCAAAGCTCTCTGAAATGTGTGATGGGCTGCTGTTCAGATGGACACTGACAGTCTGGAGAAACAGGCTGACAGAAATCTCAGGAGACAATAGAACAGAACTAAAAACAGAATACACATATCAGAGCTCTGGAGCAGCCTGGAGAAGGGAAGGCTGAGGGGTGATCTTGTTGCGATCTGCGGCTGTCTCGTGGGAGGCCGCAGGGAGGAGAGAGCCAGACTGTTTTGGAGGTGCACAGAGACAGGAATGGGCAGAAGCTGGAGCAAGGGGAACTCCAGTTAGACAGTAGGAGTAATTTTTCACCGTGACAGTAGTCAAACACTGGAACAGGATGCCAGAGTACTTGTGGGATCTCTTGGCCAGGAGGTTTTTCTAAACGAGGCAGTCCTTCCTTTAGGCCACTCTGAACCTGTATGCTAAATATACTACATTGGGTTAACACAGAGAGGTCACTCAAAGAAATACTAAAAGGTAAATGCTGATGAATGGTGTTCACCTGCAAAGGTTCTGGACTCCTGTCGAAATAGATAAATATAAATCATTACTAACGAAACCATTTGGATGCCTGGCTAACACCACAGGAGCCAATCCAGTTCAATATGCCCTAGCTCTTAGAATTACCCAGTAACAATATATGAGAAGCTGGGAAATTAGTGAAGACTCTTGTGGGAAAGAAGGTGTTTTTTTGAAGTTGTTCAGAGAGTAGCCAGGAGAAGGTGGGGTTGGAAAGACAGTGCATGAACACATACTGTGGAGAATCAAGCCTGCAAACAGTCTGTGCCTTCTTTTGCTTCTTTCCTTCTGTGTCCTTCTTTCCCCCACCCTGATGAACTGATGGTCATAACCTCACCCTACATCAAACACTTCTATCCGTTCCCACGGCTAAGAGCAGAGTTTTCTTCCCTGTGACCCCAAAGCATGGCCATGATACAAATGACCAACAGTGTTAATAACAGCAGGGCTGTTTCCCAAGGAGAGACGGAAGCCACAAAAAACCCAATGGTTTGCAAAGAACCTGTGGCAGTGCTCAGCGTCTCATCACTTGGCACATTTGTTGAAGGATGAGAGAGCCAAAAACTGATGTTTCACTTGTTCACACTGAATCCATCTCAGAAGACTGTAAGAATAAGTAGAATTGGTAAAGACAAAGAACACACTGGGCAAAAATCTGTACAATGATATTCATGTTTAAACAGAGAGAATTTCAAATCGGGGGGAGAAGAGCAGAGGGCTTTTGGTGCCTGTGCCCTCCTTGTGGTCTTTGGGAAAGAGAGGAGTGCCTCAGCACTCCTAGAGAGTCGTGGCGGTCTGTGGCCAGTAAAAGAGTCAGAGAGTTTGGGCTGCTCTCGCCATTGGTGTCAGTCCTGGAAGAGGATGGGCTCTCTCTTCGAGCTCGAGGGGAGTGGGCTGTTGTGTCTGCTAAATCATCTGAGATATTGGAGGTACCTGGTTTTGGAGAAGATGCTAATTGCTGCCAGGGAGCTGTGGAATTAACTCTTCTGTGTAATACTAAGGTGGTAAACAGGGTCCCGAGGCTCTCAGGGGTAGCACTAGCTCTTTCAGAGTGGGCACAGGGCTTTGAAGGCTCCGTCCAATTTCCTGCAATGTCTGGGAAGAAGGCGAGTGGCTTTTGGCTACCAGGCTTTGGAGGAGGTATGGGCGGCCTTGCAGAGGTGTTGACTTGAGTGTTTGGTAAAACAGGTCGTTTTCTCTGGCTCTCATTTGCGATCCTTGGTTTTGTAGAAGATGATGTTTGCCCGAGAAATTGCACAGCGGCCAGCTGTGGTGAGTCCTCTGCCTTTTGTGTTAGCACCTGAGGGAATTTTGGAGGTGCTGTTTCTGTGGGTGCTGGCAGAGGAGTGGCATGCTGCCTAATGTGTTTCTTGGGCAATTCTGCTTTGCTGAGAATCATTTCTTGTTGAGGAGAAATCTTCTTGCCCATCCCTTCTGCTGTCGGCTTTCGAGCTTGAGAAGAACTCTCCAGATTTCCTTGCTTATACACCTCAGCCCAGTCAATCTGCAACGTTAACTGTATGCCACTGCCCTTCAGCTTTTTAAAGCCCAACACCATCTCAAGGAGCACCTTTGTTACCAGAACAGAGCTAAATCCAAGTTTCTCTGAAAGTGATCGTTCATTCTTATACTTGCGTAGTATGTGCCTGACCGCCTTTTCCACAAGAGGCTTGATAATCTGCTCTTCGTTTCGGAAACGCTTGCCTCCTCCGAGCTGATTCTTCTTCACCACCCTTTTAGCAAGCTGGCTCCTTGGGGGCAGATGAGGTCCCGCCTATCCATATGTCCAGTTGCCAAGAGAGAATCAGCATGAAAAATTTTTTTTATATATTTCGTTACAATTTGGAATGTGAAAGATAGCAAATATTTTCTAAACATGAAGACCCCTTTGCGGTGTTTTTTTTATTGGTAGTAGTGGCTTCTGATTAACTTTGGTCAAAACCAGAACCAGGCTAAACTCTGCTCTTGTTTGGGCCATGCCCACTGAAGCCAAGGGAGCAAGGTGGGAGTGGAAAAGAGCAAATGGCCTCTTATGCTGAAGATGTGACAGAGTTTTGGTGTGACAGACCAGCTGATGGGATGTGGGAGTCTAGACTAAATCCACACAGTTAAACAGTCGCTTTTTGAGAACCATCATTTTGGCTTGTCAAAGGGCTCCCTGCCCCAACTCTCTCATGACCAGCAGCTTTGGATATTGAGCGGACCTCAGCAGTGTGAGGCATCAGAGACATCTGTAACCAAAAGTAGCATCTTTGCCTTTCAATCTGTCACCAGTCATGGATGCTACAGCTCAGCTCAGCCTCAGCTATGACTTAATGTGTTTTCAGTCCACATGAGAGACACTGGAAGAAATGCAGCAGAGAAGAAATTGCCCTCTGAAGGATGGAAGTAGAAAAGGGATTAAAAGTCAGTCTCAGTGAGCACTGAAGTTATCATCCCCCAGTACAGGAAGGCTGTTCTTGCCTCACCTTGGGACTGTGTATGGTTGTTGGCTCAGGGGTTCATGTGAAGGCTTATGGAAGCGCTATGGCTATAAGAAACGTGACTCCTGCAGCTGCCTGAGCCCCGAGACAGCCTCACTGAAGTCCTCAGGCCTGTCTACCTGGACTGTCTTGCTGGAGACGATTTTTGTATCCCATTTCCCTGTAGAGCTCATCTTACATTGCTACCTATGCCAGAAGTGAATCTGCCTTCAAGATAGACAGCACAAGACACGCACCACCTACTGTAAAAGCAAGAGCTGCAGTGACATCATGCACATGTGTCTCCACTGTGCCCATAAAGCACACTGGCTATCGTGCGACTACTCCAAAGGCAGTGTTTCAGGGACAACCCTAAGAATACCTGAATTTGAAGACTACATTGTTCTAGTGCAATGTAAAGGAGCAAGATGTGATTCTTAGGCAGACATTGTAGTTACAAATCATGCAGATATCATGCAGAGTTGGATGGGATACCAAGAAAAAACACCTGCAACATGCGACTGATCCCAGGATGTCATTTTGCTTGAGCAGGAAAAATAGAAAGTTACCTGGGAAAGTGGAGGGTTTTCTTCGATCCTCTCCAATTTCTTGGCTTTAAGTTTCTGCTTCCACAGTGGAGGTGGCTTGTTGTTTAGCCTAGGTGGAGGTTTCTCCAGGGGTGGTCTTGGAGCAATTTTAGCCAGTGGAGGTGGCACAGATGTAGGCTTGGGCTGAGGTTCCTCCGCAGATGGTTTTGGTTTGCTCTCCCCATGTCCCCAGGACTTGTCAGGGAGGTGGGATCCTTCTTCCATTACTGCACTGAATACTTGGACAACAATGTCCTTGGTGAGATCTTGGAGGGCTGAGAATAATGCTGTCTTTTCTTTGAAGAAATGAGGAGTGCCAGAGGGAAACTGGCCATGATGGTCCTGAGAAGCTTCGGGGGGCTTGCTTTTTTCAGGACAGATGTGATTTCTTTTTCACGTTCTTTGCTAGCCCCTGGTGCAGATCTCATCTTGGTCCTGTGAGACAGAAATTCAGCTGCCTTTTCATGAACAGTCTGCAAGAAGAGGGAAGAGGATGAAGATCTTACCAGAGTAAGCCCGTGAAGCACAGAGACTCAGTGAGGGAAGGCTAAACTAGGCAAATCCCATCTCTAGTTTGAAGAGGGGCCAAAGCCCAGTCTGAGGTCCAAGCCTCAGTGAGTTTTAATGACAGGTCTAGTGGAATCCAAGTTTTTAACTGGGCAAGTTCAGATCTTGCCCCCAAGGCGGACACCAGGTCAGGCAGCCCAATGTCATGGTTTGGACACCACGGGATGCTGCTGAGCACATGCTCTGCCAACGCTTGCAGAGAGCTGGGCAGTGCTGTGAGCACAGCTGAGCTCATGACATAGGTGGCACTTGTGCCTCCCCAGGCTTGAGGGCAGGATCATGAGTGTCAGAGCCAGATTGCAGCTTTCATTCAGCCACACATTCAGGGCTGCCAGTTCTTGCAATTTGAGTGTGATTTTCCTAGGGGATTTGCTTCAAGCCCCACCCTCCAGAAATGAGCAGACTATGGATTCTAAGAGCTTCTGTTCTGGGATAGTTGTAGCTTTCATAGCTGTGGGAAAAAACCTTGACAGCTTCATCCAAGTCTACTCTGAATAGCTCAGAAGGTAGCAGAACATACAAAATCTCTCTGCCTCTGTCCTTATTTTAAAAACTTGTAGACTTTTACTGTCTGGCTTATGGGGGGCTTTAGATAGCTAAACACCATGACTCTAGTTTAGAGCAAAACAGCATGTACTTGCTCTTCTTCCAGGATCTTGTCCCATGCATTTGTCCCGCTTATAGCACCAAGATTGTTCTCTGGCCATGTGCTGACGTGCATGAATCTGAAGCTTATACTCAAGGCTCTGTGGAATGAGGGTTTTTCTGTGGAGACGGAGCCTTTGCCAGATCCCCCTCAGGGCCTCCCTGTAGCCCAAAGAGGAGGAATGGCCCAGTACTATAAGCAGCCTGTAGGAGGCACGTGCCTTTAAGAAAAGTGCCTCCTGCTCACACTGGCGTTCGGCTTTCAAGTGATGAAAGTCAAGAAGAGAAAGTCTCCACTGCCTTCCTTTCTCAATCCCGTACACCCCAAATTCACACTGTTGGGTGCAGAGAAGGGCATTACACAGAGCTGGTCGTGTATGCAAATAATGCAAACCCCACAGGAAGGGGCTAAGGCTGAGATTTTGCTGCATGTATCTCTATACAACACTATACATTCAGTTTCCAATCAAATCAGATCACAGTCTTTGTGGCTTTGCACTCTGGGAAAAGGCCCAGGGCCCCACGATTTAGAAGAGAGAGACAGTTGGGTGAAAAGCCCTCACCGCTTCCTCCACCCACTTCCTGTCCTTCCTGCATGCAATTTTGGCAGCAGACGGGTCCAGTATTCTCCACTCCAGGTCCTGCCCAGCTCTGGTCATGCATTGCTTCTCCCAGTGCCCTCCTAAGCTGGAGGTGGCAGGGTAGTGGCAGGAGTAGAAATGGCCCCTCTCGGTCCGACAGGAACACCTTTGACACTCAGTCTCTGGGCTGCAGTTGGGCTCTCCATATGCCGCCATGACATCCTCTATTTTCTGGGTGGTTTCTTCTATGACTGTCTGGAGGCTGTTAAACACCTCCCTGTCAGCGAGGAAGTCCATGAAGCTGGCAAATTCCTCGGCAGCCGGGTGGGAGGGGGAAAAGCGAGCATGCTGCTCCTCTTCCACTTCCTCCACGGTGTTCCTCTCTCGGATGCTCCCAGAAGAAACGTCTCTGCCACAGCATGACTCCTGTGGGTCTTGGCATCCACCACATGCCCTCAGTCTAAGCTGGACTCTCCAGTCGGTGCGCTTGTGGAAGGACATGTCTCGCTGTGAAGGAGCAAAGCAGAGAGTCATTCAGGAGGAGACTGGAAAGGCTAGAGAAGCCGTCACTTGTCGATCACTGACTATAGCCCTCAGCATGGGATTGGTGTTAATTGTGAAGCCATTGCAGGGAGTAACCATGCTCTGGGGAAAGGCCTGCTATCCTAATGAGTGAAACGAAGACCCTTCCCATTCCCTTCTTGACTTCCCCTTGCAGATTTCTACCTTGTAGATGTATGAATGCACTGCACTACATGGGATAAAAGAGTTGTTTGGTCCTCTTTTGCAGACATGGGAAATATGATCAGCCCCAGGTCACAGTGTGAGGTGCAGCCAACTCCAAGCTTTATTTGCTCGAGCTGTTGTTTGCTGCTGTACCACTTCTAGTAAATCAGTTTGTGATACTCTGTGTCTAAGACTCTGCTTCGGGAAACTTAGGGTCAAGGAACTTCTTTAACACCGCAGTAGCTGTTTGCTTTGTCCTCACTCAGCATTATTCGGTTACCGCCACTTAGGCAGACTCACCACAAGTATTCTGTTTCAATTTCACATGGTTTTCTGCTTATATTTTCTGCTTCCAACCTCAACCATTCTGTGATTCTGTGATATCTCTCTTGCCAAATTGTCAATTGTCACGGATCCCAGGGAGTGATTCGCATAGTATATCGTGGAGCACCACCCCGAGGTCCCTCGGTTCATTCCCTTTTAACAGTGGGTCTAGCTTCATATTCAGGGGGATTTGAGGGGGACAAAGGATCATCTTCTCCTGGCTCGCTATCATCGGGATCACCCCACATGTCTCCATCCCAATCTTCAGGGCATACTATTAGTTTCCTAATCTGTACAATGTCAGGGGGGGGCAGGGAGCCCCCATAAGCATCAGCTCAACCTTTTCTCCCAACTTCTGTCTTTTCTCCTTTTCCTCCTGTAACTCTTTCTGCAGCTGCTCAATTTTCAAAGACAGTAACAACTCAGCTGCCTTTCGCTCTTCTATTTCTTCCTTTAGGTCCTGCTCCTCTTTATTTTTATTCTTCCTTTCTTGATATGCAGCTTCTAAACAGGTACCTCGCATCTTGCAGTTAATTCCTTTCCCTTTTCCATCCTTTCTATGGCCCCTGGTCACTTTTAGGTGTTCTTCAACAGCTTCCCAATTATGCCAATTGTCACGAGCCCATTCTTCTGAGAAGTTGGGACTCGGGTTCACTCCATGCCTCCCGAGATAATTGGTGATACTACTTGCCATCCTGCCGACTACACCAATTTGTTGCGGATGAGTGATGCACTTCACTCATAAGAGAGAAGCAGCAATATGTTTTATTGAGATAAGACAGTGATTTAACAAGGTTTGATGGCAAGGTACACTCGGTTATTTACTGCATGGAGGGTAAAACAATAACTACATATAAGGTTCAAACCAAATTGTCAAGGAGGCCCTCCCATTGAGTCACGAGGTTCAGAGTGGACCCCCTTGCTTTCCAAACTCCTTCTCAGAGGAGTCTGGGTGTGCCTGGATCCAATTTTAGTCCCAGATTTGGTCAACGGTTTATGTCTAAAGGATTATGTGCACAATCAATCAGAGATGCAACTTAGCAAAGTTTCAGTGCACTATTAGTCACTTAGGGAGGATCTGTTGCAGGTAAGGGATCTCCCAACCTCGAGGAGTGACCTTGAGAGGTGTCCCTGTCCAAGAGGAGATCCTGCCGTGCAGCCCGCTGCCACGCAGTAGAGCTCAACGGGCTCTGGGCTGCCTCCTATTTACGGGGTAAGATGATTGACTTGTAGTCATATTTGCATGCCAACTGTATTTGGGTTGGTGCATGCTCAATTAGCCCTTGGCTATCGTGCTGTTATCCGTCTCCCCAAATTTCGATTTGAACTGGGTGCAGCCATCACAACTGTTAGTGATGTTTATCGCCTGAGCGGGGTTATGCAGAGGTCTGGCTGGGGTAGGGGGGAGCACACTGTCACCGTTTCCTGCTTGGGTTTTTGAAGGGGAGGCAAGGAAAGATGGGATGGCTTTAGTTCTTCCTCTTCCCGTCTCTTCCCTGAGTCCAGAGCCATCCCAGCACCACTAATAGGCAGGAAGTGTTCCCTGGCAGCAGTTTGGCTGGAATTTGCAGCCAGCCTCTCTAATCCCTCGGTCACTCTCTCCAGGATTCTCCTGGCCACCACACCTTCAGTAGCCATGGCACTGACCTTGCCTCTGGGAGAAGATCTGCAGGATGTTTCCAGAGCAGGCAGCTTGGTTCGACTTGTAGATCCTGATGTTTTACCTGCAGAGGCCTCCAGGCCTCCATGTGCCTGCCTAGCTACCTTGGTTGGCAGAGGTGGTAAGTCAGGCAGATGTGGTGTCTCTGCTCTTGCATAAGTCCTGCCAGGCAGTGTCTCCCTGTGTCCCAAAGGAGCCTTCCTTACAAGGCTGATGGAGGGATGCAGAGCTTGCACCACAACGGGAACCTCCCTTGCAGTGTCCTCCACCATCTGCAATCAAAGCCCACGAGAAAGGCCAAGTTACTGCTGTCCTTTTCCCCCGCCCTCCATCCTTCCCAGGTGGAAGCTTCCTGTGGCTCCTGATGCCCTTGACAACAGAAGCACTCTCCCACGCAGGCGGCTGCTGCCCTGCTCCCAGAGGCTGGGTGGGGAGAAGGTTTGTCACTGTGGGGCAAGAGACAGGCAAAGGCAGCTCCCTTGGAGACCCTGCAGCATGTCCTTGCAGACTGCCGTGCAGAGCAGGCAGTCAGCCTGTCGGGGGGCAGAGACCTCCTGGTCTCTCCCAGCTCTTCCCGCCTGCTTCTCAGCAGCTATGGGGAATCAGGCAGGGGCTTTGCCACCACCACTGCTCAGCTCTGTACCTTTGCAATGCCGTGTTCAGAGGCCTGTGAAACCTGTGGGCTGGGGAGCGAAGGCAACCTGTCCCTTTGGTGGGACGAAGCTGGTGTCCGGATGTGCTGCCTTGCTGAGTGCAGCTCCTGCTGGCCCACCTATGGGGAGAAGGAGGCACATGATGGGGGTGATTGCATTGGTACGAGGGCCCCTGAAGCATAGGGAACCTCAGCCCCGTGTCGAACGGAAGATCATGGCCGAGTATGGCCCGGCTGAGCTTGGCCCAGAGCTGCTCTCTGCCTCTCAGCGCAGAGCTCACGGGGTCTGTGTGGGCCCTGGAGCATCCAGCTTGGTGTGCTTTGTCTCCGAGAAAATCCCCAGGCTAGGAATAAATACCCCCTTGCTGGAGGAGCTCATGCCCCAGCTCCTCTTCCCCACCGTCCTTGTGCTCTCTGTGCGGGTCCCATCCCTGCTGCCTGCCTCTCCCTCCAGCCCCATCACTCACCTCTCTCCTGCGCTCCTGTGTGCCTGCAAGCCCATCCATGGGCTGGGAGCAGACGTTTGCCTGCCGCTCCTTGCCCATCTCCAGGATCCTTTTCCAGAGACCTGCCACTCTGGCACCAAGGGGAGCTGCTTCCTCCTGATCGAGCCGCTCTCCTCGGAGTGAGGACCTCAGGGCTCTGGCCCCAGCAAGGACACGGTCACCACAGGGACTGCCCCATCACAATGGCCTTGTGGGCACGACGCCACTCCCATCACAAAGCCCTGGTGGTTGCTGTGGGGACCTCCATCAAAAAGCCCTGGGGGTCGCTGTGGGGACCCCCATCACAATGCCTTCGTGGTGACCATGGGGACCCCCATCTCAATGCCTTCGTGGTGACCATGGGGACCCCCCATCAACAAAGCCCTGGTGGTTGCTGTGGGGATCTCCATCAAAAAGCCCTGGTGGTCGCCGTGGGGACCCCCATCACAATGCCTTGGTGGTGACCATGGGGACCCCCCATCACAATGCCTTGGTGGTCACTGTGGGGACTCCCATCACAATGCCTTGGTGGTGACCATGGGGACACCCAACTCAATGCCTTCGTGGTGACCATGGGGACCCCCCCATCACAAAGCCCTGGTGGTCGCCGTGGGGACTCCCATCACAATGCCTTGGTGGTCACTGTGGGGATCCCCATCTCAATGCCTTGGCAGTCACCGTGGGGACATCCATCACCACGTCATTGTCTCCAAGCCTCTTGTTCCAGCTCTGAGCCCACCTGGGAGCTGGGATCTGCAGAGCAGGACAAATTTTCCTCTCCCCAGCTCAGCGCTCCTTGGGCCTTGCAGAGGCTGCCCTTCTTCAGACAATCCATTGCAGAAATCCACTACAAGGCCACCCCTGTTGGTCTGCCCCCTAATCCTCACCCATACACTCTCGAATGCCTCACCGTCCGTCCCTAGGCAGAGTTCCCTGCATTCCCACTGCTCTCTCGGCGTTTCTCTTCCCCACATCACCCTGCACCTTTTCATTGCCATCCCACGCCATTACATCCTCACTCTTCTTTGAGTCACCCTCTCCTCCCACTCCCACTTTAAGGCTCTCTTCACCAGCTTGGCCACCTGGTTGACGATCAGGTTGGCAGATGGGAACAGTCTCCTTCCAAATGAAGCGTGACAACCTGCAGCTTCACTCCCTCACTGCGGGCTCGGCTTCAGCACCTCCTCCAGCTGCTGTAACCCCAGGCCAGCCCGCAAAGCAGGTGCTCCCCTCTCCTGTGATCCTCTTCCTACTCATGGGGTTTGTTTTCAGACAGAAATCCCTCTCATCACAAAACTGCAAGGACTGGCATGGGCTGAGAGCAGGACTGTAGGCGATGGACCATGTGCTGCTGCAGCATGGTTTTACACCCCCCTCAGCTCGATGTGACATCAACCCCCAACCTGCTACCAGAAAAAGAGGGGAAAAAAAGCTGAACTTGGGTGCTGAGGTTCAGAAGATGGGCTTGTTTCTCCCCATGCTCATTTACTACCCTCGAGCCCTCTGCCCTGTGGCTGCACTGAAGAGCTAGGCCGCAGCCTCTTGACTCTGCCCTTTCCCATCGTGCCCCTGGGACAGCCAGAATGAAATTAAGCCCTTGAGATTGAAGGGTGGGGGAATGGAGTTAATACCATTAATTAACTGCAATTAATATTTCTTTTCTGTTAATCTGTTAATTAATAATCTTTTCTGTTCTTCCCCTCAGTTTCCTGATTTTCCCCATAACAGGAGAGCAGAAAATCCATATCTTTTAAAAGGGCTCCCTAGTTTCACATACCTGCCTTCTGCACCTTTTAAGCACCCTCTCTCCCCCCCGCCTCCCCCCACACACCCCCTAGTTCCTTTCCTTTGCTTCAGCAGCATGCTAAGAGCAAGAAAGCGTAAGTGGGGAGGGAGAGAACAAAAAAGAGATAACAAGAATGAACAGCAGAGGGAAGACAAAAGAACATTATGTATGGAAATGCTTGCAAGCCCTCTCAGACACACAGAAGAAATCATTTCCTTCCAAAACCTGTACACTGAAAATGACCTAAAAAGTGAACCAATTCTGCATCCTTGTGGAATTTAGTGCCTAGAGTTGCCAGGGACACACTGCTGTAATGATCACTTTTGAGATGACAAAGCCTTCCAAGAGGCAGCCTAGCCTGCAGCAGACCACTTCCAGGACCAGGGCAGAGCAAGGCAGGTGTCTTCACTGTGCTCCACTTCTTATCTTAGCCAGCCCTCACTTTTAATAACAGGTTTCCAATCAGGCTTTACCGGGTGTGAACTACAGGGACAGTAAAACAGCAGAAATTATCACTTGTGCACTTTCACATAGAAGCAACACACATGAGGGAAGGGATAGTCATGAAAAAACTGCTGTCAGGGTACATGACAGCAATATGAATTATGGTATCCGAAATGCAGAATTAAAACATGACTCCTCAGGACATATTTCTTCTTCTTGCACCAGTGCATGCTCAGATCTGCACAGCTGCTGCTGCTGGCAGCATGTTGGGTGCATCACTGTGCCAGGGCCAAGGCCACCCCACAGGCACTGGCTGAAGTCCCCATCCCTCTTGCACTGACTCTCTCACGCTCCACGGTGAAGCGGCAGCATTGCATCACGGTGCTCTTGTGCCAGTGCTCTGCTGGCCAGCGGCCCAAGCGTCGAGGGTATCAGATGTACAAAGCGTCCGCAGAACAAAGCCGATATCCTTAACTGCACCTTTCCTGTCATACAGAGAACATCGGCTGTCAATATGCTACCGAATTTGACTTACAAAAAAATCAGGGCGTCGATTTTAAGTGCAAATCCCTTCCTATCAAAATCCATTCTCGGTCAGCACATGCTGGTACTTCAGAAGGGAAAACCCAAGGTGACAAAAAATGCCTGTGTGCTCCAGTCCAGCTTTTAGCCAGAGGCACATTTCATGCTGATCCTTCAGTCACAACTCGCCAGCATCGGTCTCCCAGCAGACACAAAGCACAACCCAGCCTTCTCCCAGCAACATCCAGGGGTAACTACAAACAGGGTGAACATGGGCTGCGGAAGCTCCGGGGGAAGGAGCGGCCCCGGCAGGGCAGGCTCATTCCCCATGCAGAGGGGCTGCATGGGGCAGGGCTGCTCACAGCTCCCGCTCGCCCCCACGACACTTCCCCAGGGGCTTCTCAGCAGGAAGCTCCAGGCAGGGACGACACCAAAGGCAAGGAGCTTCCCCGAGCCTCTGCTTCCAGATCCCTGCTGCTGCAGTGGGGGGAAGGGAAAGGAGCCCGAGACTCTGAAGCCCACGGAGAGACCAGCAGGTCTGCGAGGAAGCTCAGAAAGCGCCTTCACACCACTCTGCCCACAGGCAGCACCAGCAGCACCTCTGCTGGCTCCACCACGCCTGCTGTCACCTCCAGCCTGGAGCCACCACAAGTCCAGATGCACCTGCGCCCTCCCCTCGGGGCCGGGACGGCGCTGACAAACGGCCACCGCAGCCGGCACTGAGCTGCGGGGCCGCCAGCACAAGGGCGCAAGAGCCGGGGGCTCCCGCGGGGCCGGAGGTGGCCCAGGCCGGGCCGGGCCTTCCCCAGCAGCTGCTCGCACACACCGGGCCGCGGCGGCTCCAGCTGCCCCCGTGCGCACAGCCGCTTGCTCTGCCCAGCCCGCGGCCCTCGGCCCTCGGTCCTCGGCGCGGCAGCTCCCGGCGCTGCGGCTCGAGGCTCCGGGCGGCCCCGTGCCGGGAGACGCTGCCCCGCGCGGCACCAGCCGCCTCTCGGCCCCTCCCTCCCCGCAGGGCGCGGGCAGCCCCGCCCCCGCCCCTCGCCACGCTCCTCTGAGCCAGTGCGCATGCTCCGCAGGAGGCGGCACTTCCGGCCCTGTGGGGGGCGGGGCCTGTGTGTCCATGGCCACCCGCCCTGGGGCCACCGGCCCCGCCCCCACTGGGCCCCACCACAGCGCCGCTCTCGAGGCCGCGGCGCCGCTCTCGAGGCCGCGGAGAAGCAGCTGCAGCAGCGGCGGGTGTTGGCGGCTGCTGCGCAGGGAGCCCGGAGCGACGCTGCGGCCCGGCGTGTGCTCGTGTGTGCGGAGCCTGTGGCGGCTGCTGCCGGCTGGAGGGCAGGGAGCGAGGGGGAGCGGCGCTGGGCTGGCCCTGGGCTGCGGGAGTTGTGCTGCAGGGGAGCGTTGGTGGGGAAATGCTGCTGCTGGGGCGCTGCTGCCACAGGGCCCCGCTCTGCCCCGGGGCCTGGGCGAGTCTCTGCAAGGGGACGCACGTGCACGTGATGGGAGCCCCGGGAGGCCGCGGCCTTTTTTTCAGAAGTGGGCGAACAACCCAGGGGCCATCACAGCCTTTGGCATTATCTGCCATGAGCGGGTGGCCCTGAAATTTTGTCTCCATCAGCAGCCAAGAAAGGGGCTGGAGGGGGGATCCCAGAGTGTCCCTCTGCCGGGAGAGCATAGAGAAGCGCTGGAGGCCGGCCCAGAGGAGCCACCTGACCATAGAGATGGTAGGGAGGGTGTCCCCCCCCCCAGGTGACCATAGAGATGCAGCATGGTGTGTCACAGACTGTCCCTCGCCATGGAGACCATTGAGCCGGCACAGGCGGAGCCAACCCCAGAAAGTCCCCGAGACTCGTGACCCTCCTGAACTCCCGTTCTCACCGAGCTTTCCTTTCCACCCCTTCTTCATCCCACGCTACTTCCAGTGCTACCTCCAGGAGAGAAATGTGATTGGTTCCAGTTTCCTGCACATGTTACACATCACAGCAAATACAGCCCTTCCCTATTTCTGGGGTTCGACCACAGGTGTGAAACACTGGTGCTGGCTGATGTTCAAGATCTTTTCACGGTGCAAAAAGCATTCCCAGCTTTTACATTTGTGGTGCTTTTCCATGCAGCCTGGGCACCTCTCTCACAAAATCCTGGACAAACCATTTAAAGACTAATAGCCAGGGCCTTGTGCTGCCCCAGATCCACACATCAGCTTGCAGTTAAGGCACCTTATTCTTGTGCCCGTGTTATCTGCAGTCTCACAGCAGGCAGAAATGGCAATAATGCAGCTATGGAGATGTTTGTGCAAAGCCCAGCTTTTTTTTTTACCCTTGGACATGATGAAGATGTGTTTAGTAATGTGTATCAGATCCTTAGACAACAGAGTTTTGCTTAGCACAACTGTCCTGTTTATGGACCACCAACAAAACAGTGGCCATTGCCCCTGCTATTTAGACTGACTAAATAGTGCTACTTTCTGTGGATGGTTTAGAAATGGAGGGTAGATCATATGGCACTGCCTGTCCAACCCCAGCCACTTTTATGATAAAGGCTGGCAGATGGAAAGTCTGATCAGAAAAAAAACAAAACAAAACTCCCTTTGACTCTAGGGGATCACTGACCCAAACACTTATAAGATCTTGGTATTTGTATTGCTTAAATCAATAGTGGGGAACTAGAATGATGTGTGCTAAAGCTGGTCCTTCATGCTGCAGCCCCAAAGCCTCTGTGCCCTTTGGGAACCACAAGGTGACAGAGAAGCGGGACCTCGACATCAAGACCAAGTGGCTGCAGCACCTCCAAGGCCTGCACTGTTAAAGGATGCTGGATCCAATGGATTTTTGAATAAAGGATTCCTCCTTCCTGGTCCACTGGAAGGGAAACTACTGCACTTCTCTGTTCCCTGGTCCTGCCAGCAGCGAGACAGGGCATGTACTTCCAAGAGGCATACATACACTCTGTACGGACATGGTCGACCACCAAAGAATCAACTCCGGCAGGGGCACAGTACCTTTACAGGCACCACAGAGACGTGAGCAGCACTCATAAACATGAACGATACAAACGGCCTGGTCCTGTTCTTGCTCACCAGCTAATCAGACTCAAAGCTTGCAGGAGACCTCACACGCACCCTCGCACGGGGTGTCTCTGGTAGCTGGCTGCCTTGACGTCTGCAAGCCTTCCACACATGCGCTCATGCAGAACAGCAAGCACGCTCACCCAGAAAAGAGCTAGGAATAGGATTTAATACAATGATAGGCTACACTGCAGAGAGCAGGTACACAGCCTGGCCAGACAAGTGTCCTTGCCAGCAGCTTGCTTACACATGACTGGTCCCTTTTATTCCCTTTGCCTCCATTTTCCCATGCTGCTTCTTCCATGATGCAGCTTGATCCCTCCCTTTCTCCAGCTTTATCCCCTTTGAAATAAACAGCCCATCTCTAAGTATTTTTTTCTTCATTGGTGCCAGCTTTACTGCCTATGTACTCAAGTTTAATATTTCTGGTACTGTTAGCTAGGTAACCCCTGGCTCATGTGGTGCTTCTGATATCATTACCTCGGTACTGCTGGTGCTGCAAGAGTCTACTCCCCGAAGGATCCCCCATATGACAGTTATGTGTGATGCTTGGCCTTTTCTCATATAACTCTCCCTTAAGCACCGCTGAAATCCAGCCATCTGTCACCGTGCTGTCTGGAACTTGGCAGGGTCTCATTCTGTTCCCTGCAGTGTCCAAAGATTTCTCATAGCCACTAGTTTCTCACGCCCTGTTCAGTTATCTCAACTCTGAGGCAGAGCCTAGTCGTCTGCCTGCATACCCTAACCCTGTGTTGCCAGTGGAGCTGTGGGTCTGGATGGGAAGACCCAGGGCCACCACATCTTTCACTGTGGTGCACAAGGACCCACCTGGAGCAGGAAGACCAAGGTGCCCAAGAGGGCCCAAGTGCTCTGCTGGGCTGAGCTTTGGTCACCCAACGTGCCATAGCTTCCCTAGGGTCCCACATGAGGAGATGGATTTTCCTATAAAGAGTTCACCCTTGTAGAATTCCCTTCAGAAATGGGACACACACACACACACACACACACAAACTTTAAAAGAGCTGTTAAGGGCAATTCTGCCCCTCAGAGGCCCTAATAAAATGAAATGCTGACTGGAAACAACTGCACAGGAGTAAAGCAATGGCAATGCCTTCCCTTCCTCTGTGCTTTGTTTTTCCCTGTGGAATGCAAAATAAAAGGAGAAAAGGGATCTCTGTGTGTTGATTATTTCTCTAAAATATGTTTCCTTTTATCAATTGTATATGCTTCTGCCCATCTCTTTGCCATATAAAGATACGGATAGAGACAGAAGTATAAAATAAGGGGGGATAGGGAGGAATATATAATTTCATTCATGGACAAGAAGAAAAAAGTGTGATAGAAGCATACATAGTTTATCTGAAAAACATCTTGATGATGAAATAATCCTTCAGGAAAGAAAACAAAGGTAGAAAATGCCTAATTCTCCAAGAAGAAATATGATGTTCTTTTTTTTCCTTCAGGAGAATGCATCCTAGAGTCATCAATGGAGATAGATAAAGCAGGGCTTTAAACAGTGCACATGCTGACAGTACCTTACGAAAATATGAATTTTTAAGAAATCTCCCTCCAGAGTGAATAATAAAACTATCATCTGCAGGCTATCATTGACAAATCAATGAGGCTGTCTTCATCACACTAATGAAACTGAGAAGTGTTTTATGGATTTGAATCCAGTGAATCTGAACCCATTGTAGTGTCTGAGCTTAATTTTCGTGCTTAGCATCTTCTGTTATTCAGGGAGAGAAGGTGTTTTGAGTTTTTCTCAACAACCCTTGGACATTGTCCCCAGAGTTTTCAGCTAAATTTCCTGAGATGACTTATGAAAACTTCCTTGTGTCAGCATGCACTGGCAGTCTATGCCCCACTCCTAAGAAGTGTGTGTGTGTGTGTGTGTGTGTGTGTGTGTGTTCAACATTTTTATTAATATTTTTTAGATTTTGTTTATAAGAAACCCCTGTAACCAAGACACACAATTCACATTGCTTCCTTTCACCACTACAATCCAATGAGAAAATAAATCTCCCGAGGCACCTGTATTTAGTAGCTACATATATATGTGTGTGACATGATATATGATACATAATCAGAATTGCTGTCATGAAAAGCACCATGACTGGGGAAAAAGCTGAACCTTTGCATGACCAATGGCTTCCTTCAGGGCCACCTTCACAGTCTCGTTTCTGAGACTGTAGATGAAGGGGTTTAAGAATGGGTACAGGACAGTGTTGAGCAAAGCTACAATTCTGTTGTTCTCCAAGGAAACCCCTTCTGAGGGCCGTGCATAGAGAACAATGCAGCATCCATAGACAATGGCTAAGTTGGTGAGATGGGAAGAACATGTAGCAAAAGCTTTCTTCCTCCCAGATGCTGCTGGCATGTGCAGAATACAGTGGAAGATGCACATGTAGGACACTATGATTAGACATAAGGAACTCAGCACTACAAGCGATATGAAAATGGTGTCTACTTTCCAAAGCAGGCTGGCATCAGAGCAGGACAGTGTGAATAAGGGGGAGTTATCGCAAAAAAAATGGTGGATCTTGTTGGGGCCACAGAAAGTCAGCTTTGAGAGCAAGACCAGGCGGTAGCTGAAGAGTGTGAAGCCTAGGACCCACGCAGCAGCAACCAGGTGGGTGTGCAGCTGCCACTTCATGACAGCAGCATAATGCAAAGGTTGCCAGGTGGCAACGTAGCGATCAAAGGACATGACAACAAGGAGAGCAAACTCTATAAAACCCAGGGCAAAATAGAAATAGAATTGGGCAAAGCAGCTGCTTAATGAGATTGGTCTCCTTCCAGAGCTCAGAATCGCCAACAATGTGATGGTTGTGGAGGATGTGAACCAGATTTCCAGGAATGCCAGCTTGCTGATGAAAAAGTACATGGGAGTTTGCAGGTGGTGATCCACACACATGAGGAAGATGATCATTGTGTTCCCTGTCACTGTTGTCAGCTATATGAGTAGAAGGAGCAGGGAGAGAAACAGCTGTAGTCTTTGATCAAGCCCTGAGAAACCCTCTAGGATGAACTCAGCAACTATAGTTTCATTTCCTGGTCCCATGTCTAACTTCAGTACATGCTGCTGAGACAGGAGCACGAAGAAGCAAGCGTGAGAATTTCACAGTCTCGACGGGAGGGTAGATCCTTCCTTCTTTGCTCCCTTGCTTGCTTCCTAGGTAGCACAGACAGAAATTTTCCTCTCAGCCATTCATCGCACCCTGATTTCTCCGCTTCACATTTACAGTCCTCAGAGATTTTACTGTCTTCTTTCTACCTTCTCCAAATGCTCACAAAGGATTCTTTCTCACAAGCACAGTATTGTAAAGAGGTTGTGAACTAGTTCATGCCATGCCTGGGAAATTCCCTGTTCACTTCGACCTATTGCAAACATCCATCACATCTGTGCTTCAAAAGCCAACCTAATCTCCCAGCAAAAGTACTTACTATTATCTGCAGATGCCAGTCCATCCATTTAGATAAGTATTTGGAAAGTTATTCCTTCTACTTTTCGGTGCTTGCCTTTTTTGACTTGGAACATCTGTGAGGCTGCTGGTTTCAAAACAAGCCAGTACTGAGCATCTCTTCTGTAATCCCCTGCTTTCTTCCACAGCTTCTTCCTCTCTCTTTCTCCAGAAAAGGGGGAGACATAGAGAACAAGTATAGCTTGCCTTCTTTAATACTCTAAATAGTGAAATTCAGGAGGGTTCCATTCAGTCATTGGAAATGTCTGTGTCAGACAGTCTCATCTGATATCATTGTGCACTGAAATAGAGTTCTTGCCAAAGCATTGCCAAATTCCATTGTTATTAAATGTCCTGACCTAAATGCCTTGCTTTCCCTTTAGGGGAGGGGGGGAATCTTCTCATCTTAAAGAACTTAAAGGCTGTCCTTTTGATTATTTGAAATAGGAAGGGTCTGGAACAAAGAAAATACTAAGCAGGGTGGTGTTTCAGATGTCTAAAAGTCAGGCACTTCAGTTTGAGCAAGTTAGCTTCCTCCCATCTTGTCAGTGCAGAGAGGGAGAAGAGTGTCTGGAAGAGACTGGTAACACTTCTTTCACATGCCAGTTATAGTCTGGGAGGACCCAGCCTCTCTCTAGAGCTCTCTCTTTGCCTCCATTAACAAAATAGGGACCAAGGGAAAACAAGTGCAGACAGCAGCTTCTCACAGGCACCTCCAGTGAAGTTGATAAACTCACTATTTCAGTCTCAAATCTCTTCATTTATTTAGCTGCTAATTTCTTTTTTAAACCAAAGAACACGTCTAACAGAAGGAAGTCCAAGGAGAACATAGGCAATAAATACTGACATTTTTCCCTCCACCTTTGCATTTGGTTTTAGACATATAAAGGAAAGGAGCAGATGACTCCACAAATAGGATGCTTCAAAAATGCAGGGGCAGAGGGCAGAAGGAGATGATGGGTTTCAAGGAGTGAACCAGAGGTTCTGCACAGACTCTGTTGTCCCGCAGACCCTGTCTCAGAGTGTAATGGGTGACTTACACAGAGAGCAAAATGGGAAGCTCAGTAGTGGGCAATACCCCATGTTCGCACTGGCATTTTAACTTGGGGCTCAGGTTAGTCCTAGATCCCAGATGCTCTGTCTTACTCTCTGCTTCTAGTCTGGCATAAGGGAATCTCTGGACTGGGTTCATCTGGAAGATATGCTGAAATTGAACCACTGGCTGTAATTATTTGAGCAAAAGCTCAAGCCAAGTCACCTACAGCAATATCACTGTAGCCTCAGTGAATCAGAGGTGACAGTCCCAGCTTCCCATTTGCTGGGTAAGTTCCAGCACTCAAAATGTTGTGTCTTCTTAGTCTGCTGGATGTCAGCTAAAATCATGCTTCTCCTCAATGTACTTTCTTAGAGGAACCTGCAAAGCTGCTGAGAGCTTACAGCAAAGCAGCTTCTCTGCTCACCATGGAGGTAACCGTCTTGAACCCCTTTGGTTGGTTCAAAGGATTTGCTGTATTCAGGCCCCTCGTAGCCAAAAATGGAGCTACCATATGCAGTAGTGACGATGGCAGTGTCACCGGCTATGCTGGTGAAGAAGGCTTCATATGGCTTTCCCAGAGGGTATTCTCAGGATAGTGCATCTAGTGCAGGCATAAGACACAGGGGTCAATGTGAAGGAGCTCAGCAACACAGCAGAGGAGAGAGCAAAGCTCATGTTTGAAGGTAGCTGGTGCCCATGCAGGCTGCTCTCATCAAAGGGATGAGGCCACAGAAGAAAGAGTCTCTTTACTGGGGACACAGGGTACTTTGGTATATAAGATGGTGGGGCTGAGCAAGGATAGAGATGCCATCAGCCAATGGATAAAGATGAGTGTGGAGTCCAACCAGGGCTTCATAAAGATGGTGCAGTGCAACTGGTTGCAAATGGCCCCACAGCAATCAAAAGACAGCACAACAAGCAGGCTGAACTCAGTGGTGCCCAGGAAGATGGAAAGCACGGTCTGGAACTGGCAAGCAGCTGTGGGATGGTCTTAATCTCCAAGATGAGGCTGACAAACCTTTTAGGGGCAAAGGGAACCAAATATCTAGGAAGGGGAAGCTGCTGGGGAAGAGATACGCTAGGGGTGGAACTGGTGGTTGAGTCAAATGATGGCTATCATGACCATATGCCCCATGGCAGTGAGCAGATAAATCACCCACGGCAGTGTGAAGAAGAGGATTTGCATTTCATGAGTGACTGAAAAGGCCTTGAGGAAGAATTTTCCCGCTATGGTATGGTTGGGAGGATCCATTTCAGAAGCCAGTCAGTTGAAGGTGGGACAAGAGTAACTAATGTCATGTGTGGTGAAATTCGCCTTGCTGCCTTCATCAACTTTCCCCTCCCTTTTCCTAGTCCTACTTTTCTTTCTTGAGGTGGGAGACCAGAACTGCACAAGGGATTCTCATTTTCTCTTTGTTTATATCCAATGCCATGAAATAAAGGTTGATTCATCCCATCTGTCTTTAGACACAGGAAACAACTCTCCTGCCTCACTTGCTTGCAGAGGCAGGCCAGAGTGCTAGCTAAGAGCCAGTACTTGTGGCAAAAGCTCTGGAAATCAAGTTCCAGGTATGAAATTCAGGTTTCTCTTACAGTTAGAATTGTGGTGTGGGTAGGCACCAGGCTATCAGGCCTGTGTCTGTATGCGCACTCAGAGCACTCAAGTCATTAATCCCTTGGGTGGCCCAGGAACTCCCCCATCTAGTAATCCACACAGGTGAGCTGATGGGCAGGTTTGAGACAGGCACTTTTAGACTTGAAACTAGGAGACTGACAGAACTCCTACCACTTTCCAAATTAAGTGTTGGACTGACTGGTGCAGAACCTCTCCAAGTGGGTGTTTCAGACAGTTCTAGAGATTTCCAGGGGCAGATCCTGCTGTGCCTGGACCAATTCCTGTGCTTAAATGTGGTGAATACCATCTCAGGTGGAGTATCTGGCTGTTTCAGAATCTCTGCAGCAGCTCCTGCTGCAGAACTGATTAAATTGTAATTATTTAAGACCCTTGAAAATTGACAGTAGAAACTGCTCCTGCAAATGAAGAAGTGGCCATGTAGGACAGTCTTCTGTGCATTCTTAGGAGAGTTAGGAGATGCTTTGGTATGTAGTTTGAGGTAATCAGTAGCAATGGCTCATGCATATGCTGGAGAGGTCACACAGGACCACAAGCCAGCTGGACTATAAAAATTCCCCAGAAGAACAGTTCGGGGAGTCTCATCTGATCCAGTGGAAGCCACTGTTGGAAGGACCCCGGCAAAGGAGACTGCCACCACCATCTGGACAGTAACCAACCATCCCGTTCAAGAGATTTGATGCCCCTTGTGAGTGTTACCAGTGACACGCCAATAGAGGGGTGTCTGTGATTCTTTCAGATTCGGGGGTTATTTGCACTGAACTCCAAGAGATCATCATTTGTCAAGTATGAGAATTTATTAGAGATAAGAGCTTATAACAAACCTGGTAGTTTGCCTGGATTTTCCTCATCACGCCATTGACATCCACAGGCCAGCTGATGGTCGGTCAGAGTCCACACCAACTTCTGTGGCTTACTCTTTTCTATAGCGAGTCAAAACAACGCCAGACCGCAGTTACACAAAAGCTGTATGGCCTCAGTCAATAACAGCATGCACATCAACAGGTAACCTAGTGCTCAGCCCACAGCACTGCTCAGTTGGCAACAGCACCCATGAACAGGTCGTTCTGTGGGGAATGGTTCCACAGCACCTAGAAGTTTATGGGGTGAGTCTGTGGTGTCACTTCTCCTCTGTCTGGAATTGTCAGTCGTGGGGTCGTTAGACGGTTGCCCCCAGGCTGCAGCAACCCCACAGTGTGGTGGCTCCAGCCGTGATGCACCCGGGGTTCCTTAACTCCTGGGATCACCCCAGAGCAAACCCCTCTTCTGTGGGCTGCACCATCCAGAGTCCCACGCTTGCCTGTGTGGTGCCTGTCACTCCACCCCTTGACACCGCCAGACACACACATTTATTTCAGAAGTCAGCAAATTCCCCTTGGTGTGCAGTGGGTGGCTTTTTGGTAAGCACAGTACTGGGGAAATGTGCATTGCTATTAATAGACGCCAAAAGCAAAGCATGCCCATTTGCAGTAACACGTAAACAACTGTTAAAAATAACAATCTTAATCCTAATAGCAACATGATTGGTCTGGCCTATTGACCCCAAATTCGGTGAATGCGAGTGTTGTTCCAGCTCCATATCTTAACACAGAAATCTTATTTCCTTTAATTGCAAGCATTTCTTTCCTGCACCGAAAGATCAGTTTGTTCCCCAAGCTGGAATAGTTCCCTTTAGAGGAGCTTCAAATAGAGTTGGTCACCTTTTTTTTTATTATTTTCCCATATTTCCCTGTCTTCTCTATAGGAAACAGACAACTTGAACTTCAGATCAACAGCTGTTACATTTATGCTTAGATTTTACCATCTTTTTCTCTTTCTTTCCTTTCCTTTCATCAAGGGAAGGTGTTAGCCCCTTCCTTAGGATCATCAATTTTTACAAACACTAGAATACAGCTGTTGAGTTTCGTTATCAGCCTGGTATGAGTATCCCCTCATTCTTAGGTCTGCCATCTTCCTTTGATGTTACTTCTCTCCTGGCTCCTAGATTCATTCTATTATTTAGATACTTTTAAAAAACACATTACTTAGCCTAACAATTCTACCACTCTTTCTGGCTGCTTCTTTTCAAGTTGTTGCTCTTCAGAGGGTCACTCTGTAAAACCCAGACAAAAAGAAAAGCCTACCAAGGCCATTAGGTTGTTATAGTTTGGTTTTAACTGTAACTGCTGACGCTACTTCTTTTAAGGTTACTCGGTTACATCCATCTATTATTCACATTTGAAGAGTTTTTCTTTTCTTTCATTGATTTTTCTTTATGCTCAGAAACTTTTACTACAGCTTGGGGCATTTTCCAGCCCCTGCTGGTTTCTGGTGTACTTAAAGATGCCGGCTGTCCGCATTCGAGGTCTTTTCTTGTTTCCTAACTCTGCCCCTGGGACTCTTATCTGCAGAGCCTGATCTCCACCCTGAGTCCTCCTGTGCCTCAGTGCCAGGCAGAGCAGTTATACTGGCCGGGGGGGCAGAGCGTTTCTCACGGTCTTGTGAGAAACAAGCTGCCCAAGCCCGGTCCTGCTTTCCACCCAAAGCCTCCCCTGCTTCGCTCCCTCTCCTCTTCCACCTCTCTCTTTCACGTCTGTTTTTCTTCCACATGGTGGACTCCGATTGGCTGACAGAGCCTTCAGTGAAATCCAGACCCGCCCCCCTCCTCCTGCCAGCCAATAGGCAGGTCGCAAATCAGCAGCTGCCTATGGGAATGAGCTAGGGGAGGAGTCACAATGTTGCAGTGTCCAGATGGAGTGTTGTAAAGGTGAGGTTACAAACTGTCCATTTAATCGGGGAATGGGGGAACAGAAGAGAGAGCCACACAGCTCCTGGGGGTCCCGGGCGATGCTGGGGGCCGTGCTGCTCTTGGGGATCTTGGACCAGGCTGGGTTTCGTAAAAAGTCTAGAAAAGTCTTGAAGCAAGCCCCTAGAGAAGAGGGAATTTCCTGGACGTTTAGAGAAACCCATGCAGGACCCAGGGGTGTTGAGGGAAACCCATCTCACCCACCCCCAAGCCCACTGCTCTCCCTGGAGACTTTCCTGGTTCCTCAGGCTGGGAACAGGAGGGGGTGTGGGGGCACAGCCATGTCCCAGACTAGCCTCCTTCAGGCCTTCAGATTCACAACATGTCACAGCTTCAAATGAGCTCTCTAAAGCAGCACTTCCCATACCCCTGGTGTGGAGAGAAGACTTTGGGTAGACAAACAGGAGACACGGGAGAGAAAGGGCAAAGAGACCAGGCTGCAGAGCTGGGGCTCCCAGCATCACAGAGGGGCTGCCACAGGCTCAAGAAGCAACCCAAAGAAGTAAAGGAGTCCTTCCTTTTGCAGTGACTTGGAAAGCCACATCTCTCACAGTATTCAAGGCAAATGGAGTCTCCCTTCTGCAAGATTTGCCCCTGGACTAGGCAGAGACTAGCAAGAGCAGGAAGGTCGGTTGCAGGGATGCTCTCAAACTTCAGCAGCTGCAGAGCTGGGAGCTGGTCATCTCACAAACTTGGGAGTGAGTCAAAATGCACGTCCTGAGGCATTTCACTGCCTCATAGACTCTGCACCGGAGCCTGGACAGCAGCACTGCAGTGTGTGAGCGTGTCCTCAGAAGCCCAGAGTCATAAAATGTGAGAGATCCAGGATGTCGGGGCTGTACAGACCCGGGAGAGCAAGGGTGCCTGCGGGGAGGAGGAGGGCAGGTGGCTGAGGAGCGTACCCAGGGGAGAATTCTCGCACAGCCCCAAGGTGACACTGAAAAGCACAAGGACCAAATGAGGCCCAGGGATGAGAAATGGCTTTCCTCAGGCTCAGCCAGAAGGAAAGATGGGCAAACTTCATGGGAAATGGGAAAACTTCCCCACATTTGCTACCTGGCCTCGCCCATGGCTTTGGAGCCTGGCAGGCTCCAGGGTCCTGGATAAGGGCCTCTGGATGATGTGTGTTAAGGCTATGTTTGCTCTTCTCTGGCATAGCATCTCTAGCTCAAGCACTGCCAACTAAGAAACCTTGCCGAGCACTTTTAAAAGCAGAGATCCTGCCTTGGTGCCTAAAGGAGGAAAGCTACGTCCTGTCCCACATTGTCCTGCATCCTGCTTCCACAAAAAGAGGGGCCCACAGCAGAAACCAGTTTTGAGGCTCACCAAAGCATTTCTCAGCCTGTGGCCATGCTTTGTGCTGGTTCATCCCACATGCCTTGGATCCTGTAAAAACGCCAACCCCCAAACCCCAGATTCCTGCACAGGTCTGCCCAGTGCAGTGACCTGTCAGTGCAGGGGCGCAGAAGTGACTTCTCCAGTGCCCCATTTGAGATATTTCACAGTCTTTGACACTGTCTGGAGACATTCCTGAAGGATTTATCAGAAAATTATGGAAAATAACTGCAGTGAAGGGAAGTGATGGCTTTCCAGGATGTGAGGGGAAATCTCTCTGCTCTCTCCCTGGCTGTGCCATCTCCATGGCAGTGACCTACAGAGCCCCCAGATGACACGAGCTGAGGTCACAATGGGACGTGCCACATCACAGGGAGGTCTCCCCGGTGTCGTTGTGGGGACCCTCACTTCCCTGTGAGGCCCAGGCACTCCTGGGCACTGCTCACACCCTCCCCACGGCTGCCCTTCCTAGTGGCTCCACGGCAAGGAGAGGGGACAGGAGGCAGTGGGACCACGTTGGGGCCCCTCACCAACAGACGGAGGAGCAGGGGCATGTTGGAAAGGAGTTTTGGGTAATGAGATGGGAAGAGCGTCCTGTTTCTCTGGCTGGAGAGGTGAAACGAGAGCAAGAGGGCAAGCGAGATGGAGGACTGCTGGATGGACACCATCAGCCAGGACCACAGCTCCTTGTCCCCTGTGCTCCTGCAGCTCTCCACCGAGGGTAAGGGCTTTGGGAGATCCTTCCCGAGGTGTCGCACAGGAACTGTTAACTGCCAAAACTGCTGTGGATCCCGGGCTGTGGGGGTGCCTGGACAGGGCTGGGGGCTGCTGCGAGAGCCCTGCCTGAGGGTCCCCTCTGGCTCGGGGGACAATGTGGCAGCCAGGACTCCTGGGTCCTGGGGCTGTCCTGAGCCTCAAGGCTTCTGTGTGGCCAGCTCCATCGCCTCTTAGGGTGGGAGGGGGGCATGGGAATCCATGACAGGTTCCCCTGGGAGGGGTCCCCCTTTGGGGTCTGGCTCTGAGAGGAAAGGGGTCCTGCATCCCAGACGCTGAGGTGGCCTGCAGCTCCATGGGGCTCTCAAGACCCTGCTGGAAATGTCCATATACCATAACGAAACCATCACCTTGTAATAACACCAAGTCCACTGGGTGTTTGGGAAAATCTCTGTTCCTTCCCCCTGGATCCTTTTATGCTTCCAGCTTGGCGCAGCATGTTTTGGGCTCAGAGATGCCATCTTTAGATGGCCACTGCCCCTGTCCTCCTGCAAACTAGGCTCAAATCACCACACCCAAAAGAACATACATTGGAGAGAGCAGCCTGGAAACAGGTGGAGGTGCAATCCTCATTCAACAGGTCCTGGCTGACCCCAAGGTTTTTTCTCTGATCTGTGGTGGGCAGTGCTGGGGTGAGCCCAACACAGCCATCTCCACCAGCTCCCTCATGACCCCACACCACCGCTCCCTAGCCGAGCCCCAGGGCTGCTGTGGGCAGGCGGCCGGGGCAGGAGGGGCGAGAGGACACTGCCCTGCCCTGCCCTGCCCTGCCCTGCCCTGGGGGCAGCAGGATGCTGCCTGTGGGCTCTGGCGCCATGGCCAGCCCCAGGGCCCCCACGCCGGCACCACGGAGGCCACCAGCACAGGCCCCCAACGCTGCCCCCCCCACGCCCCGCACGGCCCCCAGGGCACAGGGCAGCCAGCAGCCCCGCGGGGCCCCTGCCGCACAGCCCAGCACCGCCGGGGCAGCGGCCACACCCCGGGGCCCCGCACTGCCCGCCCACACAGCACCACGCTGCCCCCAGGCCCCGCCGCGCCCCGCGCTGCCGCCCACAACATGGCGCCCGACCGCGGGGGAGGGGGCGGAGCTGGCCGCCAGGGCAGGAGGGCCCAGCGTTGCCATGGCATCGCCCCAGTGCAGCCCTTCTATTGGCTGTCAGGAGGAGGAGGGCGGGCATCGATTTCACTGATGTCTCTGCCAGCCAATTGCAGTCCAACATGTGGGGAAAAAAAGACGTCAAAGAGGTGGAAGAGGAGTGGGAGCAAAGCAGGCGAGAAGCGAGCGGGCGAGAGCGTTTGGTGGGGGCTGCGGGCGCGTTCAAATGGCGGCGGGTGCCCTCCCACCGGGGCGGGGCAGCGGTGCTGGCGACGGGGCTGCTTTGCTGCAGGAGCTGCAGCAGGGGCTGGTGGGGCCGTGAGCAGGGGCCAGAGCGACGTGGGCCAGAGGGGGGAGCTGCCCTGCAGCCAGACGTGGCGGCCTGCCGCGAGCAGCTGGGCCGGGGCGGCTCGGTGGGGTTTGGGGGCAGGAAGCTTTGGCCCTGTGGTGGCTCTGGGATCCCTGTTAAAGCGTTTCCCTGAGCTGCTGCTGCCAGCGCAGCCCCAGGTGCTGCTTTGAGGTGCATTTGGGAGGTGCTGGGCAAAGTGTGAGCAGGCTGCTGGTGTTGTCGCGAGGTGCCCTTCCCAATGGTGTCTTTTGTTGTGAAAACTGCATTTTGGAGTAGCTCTGAGAGAGGCTGTGCCCGCATGTGATGCTGTGCCTTAGCCGTTGTTTTTGCTCCCTGCCTCTTGCTTTGCGCCGCGACCTGTGAGCCTGGCAGCAGCATGGAGGGTGTTTGCAGAAGAGCTCTGTAAGTGTGAGCTGTTTTGCTTGTGTCATGCTGTCATGCTATGAAGGTTCGATAGCAACGACTAAGACAGTAATATAATAATAATAATAAAAAAGATGTTTATTTCCTCACACAAGTTCTTGGATTAGTAACATCCATTAAAATAATGCGATTACTAATTTAGAAAGGATAACACAAAACCATCAGTTACTAATTTAGAAAGGATAACCCGAAACTGTCGATTACTGCGTTATTAATTGGAAGGACTGCTTATCCCTACTTGAAAGCTTTCTTGTTCACTCTCCTAGTGAGAGGGCTCTCAACCTCGAGGAGTTCCCTTAACCCAGCGTCCCAGGAAAAGGGGAGGGGGGGGAATACTCACGGTCCAGCCGGAGAGGATGGTCAGGTCACGTTCCCGTCCCTGCTCAAACTCTCCTAGCTCCCAAGTCTCTTTTTATACGGCTGGGGCTCTGGGCAAACAACGCTTTTGCAGACCTCTGCGAGTTTCACAATCACAGGACTGTTTGTTTGTCTGCTTGGGAGGACCCTGCTAGCGAGGCAAGACCACAGGACCTCCGTATTGTTTCTTCCCTCCCTGCGGGGGTCCGTGCAGATTCCAGGTGTCAGACTTCTTCAGTCTTGTTAATGCTTCCATTCCGCAGCCTTGCGCATATCAGTCCTTGCGCATATCGGTTGGTAGACTTCTTTAGTCCTGTTAAGTCCTCTGTTCAACAGCTTTGTGCACCTCAGCTCTTGTGCTATCAGTTCTTCTGCATATCAATTGACAAACTTCAGTCCTGTTAACTCTTCACTCGCCCGTCAGCTTGTCAGGGGCCTTGAAAGTTGATGAACGGCCAGTGCTTGCACTTGCCGTTGTTCTTTCCATGCTCCTAGGTCAGGGTGAAGAGTTGCTGAATTGTGTCTCTGCTGGTTTCACCAACTGAGATGCCCTGGCCTGAGTCCTTCCACGTGTCTCCAGTTGTCAGGGCCTAAAATAGGAGAATGCTTGTTGTCCTGGATGTGTGGAGAATTTTCTGGTTTTGTTCAGCACTGGGGAAGGAACCAGAGTTCTGAGTTGCGGGAAGGCTTCTCCCTGTGCCTGGGACATGAGGCCCTGCTGTCTTCAGTTTCATGATCGCTGCTCCCATGCAATCCTCCCGTTAGAAAATGTTGCCAAGAATTACTTGCAGGCTGTTCTGCAATTCTTAAATTTCATAGGCTAGGTGTTGATAATGCATAGCAGAAGCTAATCTTTTGGTGTAGTAACTGGTAGGCAATGGGTGTTTGAGAGCATTGTGAGTATTATGAGGCCATGATGTGAATCTGTGATGTGATGACACCTCTGTGTGAGCAGCTGACAGGTCAGGAGAAGACGCATGGCTTGGATGTTGGTGGTGAGGTCACTTCTGGGTTTGTTGCGTGTGCTCAGAGGAGGGATTGACCCCTGCAGAGCTCTACAGCAATACAGAAATGCAACTCATTAATCAAGCAGAAGTCGATGTTCCACATTATCTGACACAAATTTTATTCCACTCCATCATCATGAGTTAGTACTGCTACATTTAAAATGCGGATGATGTTCTGTGGTGAGCATGGCCATGGAGTTGGCCTTTCCACTTGTTGCTAAGTAGAAGCTTGCAACGTCCTCCCGGTCAGCTAGGGAGTGCAGCTAGACTTTTGAGGCTGCTAAATGAATGTAGTGCTGGTGTGAGCAGTGGTGTGAGTAATCTCTTATTCCCGGGGTGTGTGTGCTTTAGAAGTTGCCCCTGTCAAAAGAGCAGGGAGCTTGTGAGATTTTCCTGCAAGGTCTGCATGCTGTCTCTGTCTTTGAGGTGTCCAGCTGCTTTTATGACACGTTTAGAACTGTAACACTTCAGGGTTCTCTGATTTTCTGTCCACGTATGCAGTCATTGGAGAATGGGTGCAAAGGCTGTTGGAGGAGACGGAAGGAACGTCACCCCCCAAAAAGGGTATGGGCCACATTTTGAAAGAGATTTCTTGTTCAGAGAAGTTGAGGCACAAGCGAGAGGGAAAAGCTGGCCTGATCAGCCCCTGTGAGAGCACTTCTTCTCTGCTTCCTGGTGGGAAGGTGGGAAGTGAGCAGGCCCCGGGCTGTGAGTGGCTGTTCAGAGGCAGAGCCTTTTGCAAGGCCTTGGAGGACTAGAAAGGAATGGAAGGTCTGGAGAGTTGGGCTTTGTGTGTTGTGGGGTGCTTGGGGTGCCCTTGTGCTGCGATGTGTGGTGCTGTGGGCTGTGTGTCGCTGATGCAGAGGCGTGTGTTGGTTGCCAACCCTCTGTGAGGTGTGGAGGTAACAGCGTGTTACAGTGCGAGATGCCCTGTGGTGGAGCTGGGTGGTGGTGCCAGTGTTTTGCTGCTCAGCGTGGGAGGAGGTGTCTGGAGAGAGCAGTGCTCTGCTCCCAAGGCCCAGCCTGCCATCACGGTGTCCTTCTGGGAGACGTGGGTGAGGACTGTTGGTGACCGTGTTGCCTCCTTGGAGCATCGTGGTGCGAGGCAGGGCTGCTCCCAGTTTGGTGGTTTGTGTCAGCTGAGGTTCAGGCTTGCAGTTTCGGAAGGGTTTGATGCTTCCGTGAGTCTTTGGGATTTTACTGACTGCTGGCGAGAGTTCTCTTCTCCCTCCTTAGAGGCTTTCTGCTGAATCTGGACCCTCATTGCATCTTCCCATCTCAGACGCTAATCCATTCCAGTCCCTCAGCGAGATGGGTAGTTAATGAACGCAGTCAGAGGCATTTCTGCACGTTGTGCCTACGCAGAGCCTTGCAGAGAGGGGAGATGCCCCCTCCCAAGAAGTCAGGCCTGTGAGGGCGATGGGTGGCTCTGAGACACCTGTCCTTGTTGAGCGGTGGAGGCGGCATCTGCAAAGCCTCTGGTGCCTTTGGCAAGAGTCTCACAATAGCATATTCCTTGAGGCTGCAATGGGGGAGCCGTGTGGAGGTAGCAGGGCTCCAACGCCCTGCTCCAGGCAGGTGCCAGTAGAGGAGGTATCTTGGGGCCTTTTCCAGTGAAGTTTTGATTACCTCCAAGGATGGAGATCTGGGAACCTCTCTGGATCCGTGTGCCGCAGTTTGGCCACCGTCACGGAGAAAAAGGTTTCTTCTTAATGTCTCAGAAGCATTTCCCATTGTCCGATTTGTCCCTGTTGCCTCCCATGCTACTAGTGTGCACCTCCAAGAAAATCCGGCTCCGTCTTCTCTGTGCCCTCCATAAGGTAGCTGTGCACAGCATGAAGATGCCCCTTGGCCTTCTCTTGTCTAGGCTGAACAAAGGCAGCTCTCGCAGCCTCTCCTTTTATGCCCCACGCTGCAGCCCCTGACCATCTTGGTGTCCCTGTGCTGGACTCCCTGCAGTGTTTTAGCGCCTGTGCAGAACTGGAGAGCCCAAACAGGACCTGGTATACAGACATGGTGTCACCTGTGCCAAAAAGAGGGGTAGGGTAGAACGTCTTGGTGGCCCTGCTGGCTGTGCTCTCACCAATAGAGCTCAGCACAGAGGGGAGACATTTGCCCCTGCCTGTTGCGACTCTGTAAGAGCAGCAGAACTGCCAGTAACACTCCGATTCTTTCTTTCTTTCTAGGTTGCTCCACTCATGGAGGTTCCCAGTGCAGTGCTAGAGCCGCTGAGGATGGAGGCAGGATGCCAGGCTGTGTCCCTGTACCTGTCAACATCTTGGCCAGCGTCGTGAGCCCCCTGTGAAAGCAGCTGCAAGTGACTGAGAAGAGGCTACGTATGGATGCGAAGGCTTCCATAAATGCGTCTGTCTTCCCTGGGTGACTTGGGTTGTGGGTTCAGCTCCTGGTACCTCTGCTGTGCTGCAAATTCCGCCTCCCACAAGTGCTGTTATTGCCAGCCCGCTCAACAAATGCTACGGTGCCCCCTCCTTTTCCTAGGAGGTTGTGGTGCCATATAGGACGAGTCCAAGACCCTTATAATAGATGCCAGCATGTCTTGAGTGCCTTTGTGTGAGTGCCCCAAAGCGTCCATAGCTTGACCTGTGGAAGTCTCAGAGCTCTTGGGCTCCCGGCTCTGCGAGGGGTGAAGATGTGCCCAGGGCCAGGTTGCCCGTGGCACGCAGCCCTCAGTGCTCTGTGAAGCCAGCTGTGGAGCGCGGACTGGTGCTGCAGAGGCTGCGCAGCCAGGAGAGCTGTCATTTCAGCAGCCGTCCAGTGTGGGTCTGTCTCATTGCTTGGGCCTCATTTCAAAGGCTCTGCACCCTTTTTCCCTTCCCCGTCCAAGCTCCTTGTCCAAGTAACTAAAGGAAAGGAAGGGAGGTTCCTTTGGGCTCAGGAGGCCTTCCGGACTCTCAAGTGTTTCTGTGTTGTATCTGTAACTTTTGTATTACTACAGAAAACCCCCATGTCCCCATCCCTAGCAGGAGGTTCGTGAGGGGATGGGGGTGGAAAGCAGCAGCCTGCTGTGCCCAAAGAAAGCAGGATCCTTCCCTCTGAAAAGAGCAGCATCACCCAAGGAGGCAGCTCTGTGCCTAATCTTGTGCTGCTCATTTGCACAGGCCTTGTGAGCCTAGAGTGCCTTGGCCACCTTGTGGTGTTACCGCAAGAGCTTGCCTGAGTGTCTGGATTGAGAAGCCAAGGGAAGGCAGCGAGCAGAGCAGTGGCTGGGGAGTGTGCAAGTGGCGAGTGTCCTGCATGCATCTCTTCTTGCTGGCACTTGGTTGTATGTAGCAGAAGAGGCAGCTGTGTGGGGCAGAGGCAGTGTGTTTGTAGAGTAGGTGTCAGAGCAGAGGTCTGGCGTCAGGCTGATGCCTGGTGCAGTGCTGAGCTGATCTGAGAGTGTCAGAAGCCCTTTCCCATGGAGCTGCTCCCTCAGCTGATCTCTGTCCCTAGAAATGCACTGGAAATGGAAGTGGCATGCTGCTGCCATTGTGTAGGTGCTGCAGTGCGAAGGCTCCCAGCTCGGACTTGATGGTACTAAAGGAAAAGCGAGACCAATTGTTCCTTTTGTGATTTGTCGCCAGGGTGGCAGAGTGGAGCTGTCGCATGATCTGGAGAGAGTCTTGCCGGGAGATGAAAGCCATTTGCAGAAGACTGTTCTGTGTGGAGTGATCACAGCGTAATCGAAGGACGTGCGAGTGGCCCAGGTGAGCTTTTCTTCTGTGAAGGTTTGCACTTTTCAGCTCTCTTGTGACTCAGTCCCAGATAGAGCAGTAGCGGGCAGGTGGATGCCATTTGTGCTTGTGAGGTGAGTTGTGTGTCTGAAGCTGGTAGGCCAACAGCATGCATGTAGCATTGGTGATGATGGTGAGGTCTCTTGTGTCTCAATGCCTCCTAAAGGGTGAGCAGACCCTTTGCTGCTGTTGGTGCTTTTGTGGTGAGTTGTGCATCAGTATGTGACTGGCAATCAGCATGGACGTTGCTGCTGTTTGTGCTTGTTGAGGTCAATTGTGCCTCAGTTGCAAAGAGGCCAGGAGCAGCTATCTGGCTTCATGGCTGCCTGTGAGATCACTTCAGCCTGAGCACCTGATGGATATTGCTGCTGCTTGTGTTTGTGGAACCATATGGAGAGGATCTGCTAGGCCACCAGCAGCCACGTTGCTACTTTTTTGTATCTGCGAGGCCACTTCTGTTCAGTCGCTGATAGGCAACTGCTAAGCCCATGGCTGCAGTTTGTGTTTGTGAGGTCACTTGTGGCTCAGTGCCTGATAGGACAGTGCTGGTCACATGGCTGCAGTTTGTGTTTGTGAAGTCACTTGTGGCTCAGTGCCTGATAGGCCAGTACTGCTGATGTGGGTGCAGTTTGTGTTTGTGATGTCACTTGTGGCTCAGTGCCTGATAGGCCATTCCTGGTGGTGTGGGTGCAGTTTGTGGTTGTGATGTCACTTGTGGCTCAGTGCCTGATAGGCCAGTACTGCTGATGTGGGTGCAGTTTGTGATTGTGATGTCACTTGTGGCTCAGTGCCTGATAGGCCAGTGCTGGTCACATGTCTGCAGTTTGTGTTTGTGATGTCACTTGTGGCTGAGTGCCTGGTAGGCCAGTACTGGTCCTGTGGCTGCAGTTTGTGTTTGTGATGTCACTTGCGGCTCCGTGCCTGATAATCCAGTTCTGGTCACATGGCTGCAGTTTGTGGTTGTGAGGTCACTTTTGGCTGAGTGCCTGATAGGCCAGTGCTGGTGATGTGGGTGCAGTTTGTGTTTGTGATGTCACTTGTGGCTCAGTGCCTGATAGGCCAGTGCTGGTGGTGTGGCTGCAGTTTGTGTTTGTGATGTCACTTGTGGCTCAGTGCCTGATAGGCCAGTGCTGGTTACATGGCTGCAGTTTGTGTTTGTGATGTCACTTGTGGCTCAGTGCCTGATAGGCCAGTACTGCTGATGTGGGTGCAGTTTGTGGTTGTGATGTCACTTGTGGCTCAGTGCCTGATAGGCCAGTGCTGGTGATGTGGGTGCAGTTTGTGTTTGTGATGTCACTTTTGGTTCAGTGCCTGATAGGCCAGTGCTGGTGATTTGGCAGCAGTTTGTGTTTGTGATGTCACTTTTGGTTCAGTGCCTGATAGGCCAGTGCTGGTGATTTGGCAGCAGTTTGTGTTTGTGATGTCACTTGTGGCTCAGTGCCTGATAGGCCAGTGCTGGTCGTGTGGGAGCAGTTTGTGGTTGTGATGTCACTTGTGGCTCAGTGCCTGATGGGCCAGTGCTGGGTGTGTGGGTGCACTTTGTGGTTGTGATGTCACTTGTGGCTGAGTTCCTGATAGGCCAGTGCTGGTGGTGTGGGAGCAGTTTGTGGTTGTGATGTCACTTGTGGCTCTGTTACCGTTCTCGTTCTTACCGAGGAGGCACGGGGCCTCCCCCCAGACCCCGGACCATCACCACACAGACACCAATATGAGGAGTGGCAAAATGGCGTTTAATGAAGCGTGTCCTGCTCTTTTATAATGCTGTAAAGCCCCGCCTTCTTTTCCGGCAGCAGTGCTCCGCCCGTTACGACCTTCCCATGTTCCGCCCCGCAGTGCCTCCCTGCTCATCCTTTTTCCTCCACATCTCCCCCTCTCCCATCGGACGTCATTGATCGCATGGCAGACCTACAGCAGGCCGCTGGGCGGAAGCTTGCGTTGGTAGCACTGCTGCTACTGCTCAAGGTTACTGTATGTGCGGTGTGTCGTGACGGGACCGCCGTCGGGTGGTTACTTGCGTTACTAGCTTCGTGATCAGAGCTGTGTGCTGCTTCCCCTTTTCCCGATTCTTAACGCAGGCGATGTCCTTGTCTTCGTCGTTCAGGGAAAACCTTAAAGGCATAGGCGGGATTGCTCATTTCCAACAGACTATATCCCCCCCCCAAAGCCTAGCCATTCCTCCAGAAGTTCTCCTTGTTTTCGAGCAATCCAGACTTGGCCCGCTACTTTCAGCAAGGCTTTCTTAACGCAGCTCAGTATTACACACAAGCATAAGCCTATAATTATGAGGATTTGCACAATGCGCAAGCCTTCAGCGAGCAGTCCTATTAGCCACTGTGGTAGATTGCCAACCAGGTTAGTTAGCCATTCGTCTAAAAACCCATGGTTCTGACGGATTTTGCCTGTGTGCTCCTTCAACCACCGCAATTGTTTGTGAATGGATTCACTATGATCAGACAAATTCATACAGCACATACCTTCAAAATCCTCACAACCATGGCCTTGGGCTAGCAATAGAAAGTCAATTGCAGCCCGGTCTTGCAGTATGGCATGCCTTAGGCCCTTTTGGTCTTCTAGCAGGCTTTCAATCACTTGCGTGGTGACATTGGCTTGTTTTTCCGCCCAGCAGGCTAAACGCCCGATCTGGTTCAGGGCGTCGCCGGCGGCTGCCCCGGGTACAAAAAGGGACAGAAACACTCGCTCTGTGGGACTTAACAGGGACACCCTGTCATCACAGTCGGGGGATAAGCCAGTAACAGCTCTCTTGTGGCGGGTAGCAATCTTCACACTTGTGACACTCTTCCACCAATTGGTATCCGGGGCCAATAGTGTCAATTTTCCCAGATAGCACGGTCCCCCATACGCGTTCCCAGGAATGCCCTGCCAAGCTCAGTCCCCACAGATAAGAAATACTCCAGGTGGCAATGCCCTGGGAGGCCCTATATTGTATGGGCCCTGGAAGGGTCTGTTCTCGGACCCATAAGCTCCTAGGGGTTTTTTGGTGGGTCCATCGATGCCGCAAAAGGCGCTTAAGTTTTGATAATGCTCGTCCATAGGGCTGATATTAGTCCAATTGCGTGATGTAATCCTCTCTCTACTTCCCCCAAAGCCTGGGCCTCCCCCAAAGACCAGACACATTTGTGTCCAGTTTTTTGACGAGTTTCCGATACGCATTGCCCCGAGCAGATCTAATTCTTGTGGGTTCCAGGGCAGAGCTGTGTTTAAGCTATTGATGAGCGTAGCACTGCAGGTAGCGGTTGAAATACTCGTTTTACAATTGCCGGTAGCAAAGCCCGAGAAAGCCGCTGCGCTAAAGCTTGGGACCCCTACTAAACACGTTCTAAAGGGTCGGGTAGCTGAGGCCAGTGACAAGCAGAATGCTTGCTGGCCCGTCTCGTTCGCCCAGGTTACCCACATATTTGGCCTGGGATCAATCCTGTGAAGTGTCATTACCACTGGGAGCAGTACTCCCAGAATCAGGTTTTCCATCCTCTTGCCCGTTGGACGAGTCATGGTGAGTCAAGACAGGTGTCGCGTTCTTGCTGGGTACCCTCACTGGACCACGATCTGCGGAAACACATATATAACCTCAACCATTAAAGGCAACAGGGGCGGGCCCAGTCCACATTCCGAAGACGGGGACAGTCCTCTGGCACTCGATGAAGGGCGCGGTAGCACAGCCTGTAGTTCAGGTGTCAGAGTTGTTTCGATGAGCTTCTAACTTGCGTAAAAGCGGCCTTACCCATCGTGTGGGGACCCACCTCGCGGTCTCCGGGCCCCCTTCCGCGCTCGCGACCGCAGCATAACCTCTGCCCTGCGTTAGTAGTCTCCACCCGGTCTCCCATTCCCCCGTCGTGGGATTCTTGACCCGTACCTCGGGACCCTCCGTTGGGCTCGTCCCTCCCCAATGCTTTGCTACCGGTTCATGACTATTCTCCCCTCGGAGGTGATGGTTTAGGGCGTACAGTGCTTTTTGTAAAATTTCAGTTTGTTTCTCTCTGGGGATGGCTGAGTGCTCGGGGATGCCCTCCCCCTCTCCCAACACATCAATTTTCTGTTTAAGAGTTCTGTTGGCTCTCTCGACTATGGCTTGCCCTGTGCTATTGTATGGTATGCCGTGGACTATTTTGATTCCCCATCGCTGCGCCCACCCTTCGGTGCTCGCCGATGTGAATGCGGATCCATTATCGGTTTTGATGGTCTGAGGCAGCCCCAGCACAGCTATAGCGTACGCCCAGTGCTTTTGGGCCGCTCGGCTCGTGGTTTTCCTGTGCTGCGTGGCTACGATCATGCCGCTGTATGTGTCCACCGTGACTGCCAGCCAGGGATCTGGTCGGAGCCTCTGACATAAAGTAAAGTCGGTCTGCCAGACTTGATTCGCCATCAGGCCTCGGACATTCGTCCCTCCCTCCTGCAAAGGCCGCCTGCAGCAGTACGGGCACGTGGTGACCACGCCTCTGGCTTCAGAGATGGGGATGTGGCAAGTCTTGGCCAGGGCCCTGGCTCCGACGTGCAGCCACTCATGGAGGTCCCTGGCCTCCCGCAGGGTCATCACTCTGCCGGCCGCCTTATCGGCTTCCGCGTTGCCTTCTTGATAGTAGCCCGGTATTTTGCTGTGGCTCCGGACGTGCGTAATACAAACCGTGCCAGTCCGCGCCTGCAAGGCGTCTTCTAACATTGTGGCGATCGGCGTGCCCGCCCAACCCCGTGTGGCCATTTGTCTCACCAGGTTGTACGTGAAAATGGAATCTGTGGCGATATTCAGGTGGTCATCAGGGAACATCCTCAAGGCCATTTCTACAGCCTTGGCTTCAAGGTACTGAACACTGACGTCTGCCGGTCGAAAGGTGGCCTCTTTCCATTCTCCATTCTGCTGCCAGGCGACGGCCGCTGTCTGGGTCTTTGAGGAGGCATCCGTGAAAATGGTGTTCCCCGGTTTCGGAGTAGGAAGCACTCGAGCAGGCCTGCCAACCTCTGTAATGTCCAGGTGCCTCAACGGCTGGAGGCGCGGGAGATGCTGGATTTCTCCTGGAAATCCTTCCATGGCCATTGCCATCGCCACGGCGAAGGTCTCTGTCTGTGCATCGGTGCCCTTCTTGAAAGGCAGGGCAATCGCGTCCGGTTCACGTGCGAATGCAGAGATACATGTCTTCCACCCCTTAGTGATCATTCGTGCTAAGAGGCTGGAATGCGGCACAAACGCTCCAGCCGGCCGCGTGGGCGTGACCCACCAGATCACTCGCATCCGCTCTGGTTGTCCTTGTCCGAGCACAGCCATGCCACCTTGCCGGTTCAGCACTGGGTAGAGCGTGATCTTATCAGCAGGGTCCCAGCGCTGCAACGATGGGTGGCTCAGCATCTCAGAGATGTTCTTCAGAGTCTCCTTGGCCTCTGCGGTCAGTTGCTTCTCCTCCCATGGGTTCCTGCCCTTCAGCATTTCGTACAGCGGTTGCATCTGGCTCGGTGTTATGGGCACCATATTCTGGAGCCACTGGAGGCTCCCCACTAGCGCCTGAGCGTCATGTAGGGTGCGGACGTCTGGGTTCAAAGTTATAGGCAGCGGCTTTATCTGCGAGTGTCCAATCTCCGCCCCTAGGAACTTAATGCCTGGTCCCTTCTGGACCTTTGCTTCGTTTATCGCCAGCGAGGCCGCAGCCAAGCACCGCCTCAGGTCAGCAGCCATTTCCTGCAGCACTTCTGCGCTGGGTGCTGCCATCAAGATATCATCCATGTAGTGGATCATGACCCCCTTCGCATGTTGTTTTCGTACCGGGGCTATTGCGTCGGCTACAACGCGTTGGCAAATCGCAGGTGAGTTCTTCATGCCCTGTGGGAGCACCGTCCATTGGTATCGCCGCGCCGGCTCCTGCTTATTCACCGATGGGACTGTGAATGCGAATCTCTCCCTATCTTGTAAGTGCAGCGGGATAGAAAAGAAGCAATCTTTGATGTCTACGGCCATAGTTGGCCAATTTTCAGGAATTGCCGTCAGTACCGGCAGTCCCGGTTGTAACTGTCCAAAGTCAAACATCTGTTGATTGATCCTTCTCAGGTCATGTAATAGCCGGTAGCTGTCCTTAGTCTTTTTTAGGATCATGAAAATCGGAGAGTTCCAAGGGCTATTGCTGGGCTCTAGGTGCCCTTGCTCCAGTTCGCGAGCCACTATCTTCTGCGCCGCTTTCAATTTTTCTGAAGTCAGGGGCCACTGGTCAGTCCATATTGGGTCATCACTTTTCCATTTTAAGGGTATAGCCCTGATCTCACTAGCGGCGGTCCCAGTGGCCCCCATCAAAAATTTCTGATCTTGATGTTGAGTTGGCTGAGCGCGTCCCGGCCCAGTACCGGGTCAGCAATTTCGGTGACGTAAGGTGTGATTGTCGCCTGTGTTGGCGCGCCGTGCCGTTCCGCGTCAGGATCGTGCAGGGTGAGTTTCAATGCGAACCGCGAGCGGTACGCCTTCGCGTTGCCTCCCACCCCGGTGAGACTTCCTCCCTGGTCCGTCGGCCAGTTTTTCGGCCACATGCGTTCCGGGATGCAAGTGACGTCAGCCCCAGTATCCACCAACATTTTGAGCCGTGTTTTCTGGGGATAGGCCCAGGGGTTCTCCAGGGTGACCATGGCCCCGGGCCTGTGGTTGCAGTCTAGTACCAGGGCCACTGCTCTGGGCTCTCGCCTGTCGAGCTTCCCCTCTCCTCTTGGGTATACATTGCGGCCGGGGCTTTCCTTTGAGGGTGGGGAGGGGTCCCCGACTGGCCTCCCCTCCTCCCGTTTCCCGGCGCCGCGCGGCGACACTCCCGTGCCCGGTGCCCCGGCCTGCCGCAGGCCCAGCATGTCATCTGTGGGGCATGGGTGGTGCTCGGACCCTGACGCGCCTTTGGACAGGCCGCCCTGATGTGGCCAAACTGGCCGCATCCGAAGCATGTCTTTGATCGTACGACCGCGGCCTGTGCTGCCATGGCTGTGGCGACAACGGTTCGGATCTCTCTCACGGGCAACCGGTTCTGTTCTTCCAGCACGTACTTCATTAGCTGGGTAGGCCCCAGGTCCCTCGGGGCTCGGCGGATGATCTCTTTTATGTCGTCGTTGGCCTGATTCTTCAGGCACTCGAGCATCAGTGACGCCTTCACCGCTTCGGGGACTTCAGCGCTCTCAATGGCGGCATAGAGTCGATCGCAGAAGGCAGAGAACGACTCTGTCAGCCTCTGCTTTACTGCCACCCATGGGTCCGTCTTTGTCACCACGCGCGCTAAGTCTTCATACACCGCGCGCGCTGCCGTTGTGATGGCTCGTATTTCACCGGCCGTCAGTAAGGCGGCCTGCTGTTGCGAAGTGGTCATGGCATTATCACTCCCCTTCAGGCGGTTCAGGGTCGACCCGTAAAGTGGATGATTCGGATCGCGAGTTCCCAGTGTCAACTCCTGATGCAATCGGCCAACCCACATGTCCTTGTATAGGAGAGCCTGGGAGGGAGCCAGTACTGCGCGTGCTAGCATTCGGCAGTCGGAGGGGGTCAGGGATGCTGAGAACACCGTGTCTAGTGCCGCTTGTGTGTCCCGGTGTTTCAGGCCCTGCTCCGCAACGCACTTCGATAGATGGTTCACGGCCTTTGGGTCGATGGGCGTCCATTCTATGAGCCCTCCGGGCGCCAGGCGTACCGGCAGCGCCGACGGCGTTTCAGGGGGTGCCGTGAGTTTAAGACCCCGTAATGTCACCGCCCCCGCTGATAGTTGCCAATCTGGCAGGTATAACTCGGCTCAGGGCTTTTCGCCACTGGAACCGTCCTGGGATCGTGTGTCGGCCAGTCGCTGCAGCATCTGCTGTTGTTTTTGTACTTCTCTCTCCAGCCTCCGCATGAGCCACAGCGCCTGCTCTAGTCCTATCTCCACATCCTCCTCCACCTCCTCCGCTCTCACGCCTCCCTCGCGCTCCCCCCCCCGATAGACTTCTTGAAACCGCCTTGTAAGGCTGTCCATCTCATCCTCGCTCACCCGTTCCCTCCCCTTGGCTCGTCTCGTACTATCGAAGGTGACTCTCCTCCGCCCTCTTTCTCTGTCCCCGGCGCCATCTTTGGCCGCTGACTCGCCCTGATTCCAGCTCTTATCAGGTACCATGAGTGCCCCGGGGAGCCACTCATTCGGTGTTCGTATTCTCCCTCGCTCATTCTCTCGCTCATTCTCTCGCTCATTCTCCCCCCTTTCTCCTTCCCCCTCGGGCTCACTGGGCACGACGGGGCAAGGTTGTCCTGCTCTGTCTGCCTGTCGCAACTCGTCCCAGGGGTAGTGTGGTGGAGGGGCACGCGAATCCTCTTCTCCCAGCCCGGCTGGCATCACTAGACCTCCGTCCCGTTGTTCCTCCCCTTGCTCTTCGACCTGCTCCTCTCCCCCCTCTGGTGCCGTTTCCTCCGCCCCCTCCGCCGCTCCCTCCGTCTCCGTCGACCCCGCGAGTACCCCACTCCCTCTAAGTGCCTCTCTAGCCGCCTTCCACGTCTCCCGTTCCTCCCTCGCTCTCCGCAGGAGCATTCTTATCAGCCCCCACACCTTTAACTCCCTCGCGGATCCCCCGTTCATCGGGGACTCTGCCAGCGCTGCTGTGCATTGCAGCCACAGTTCCTCCCGCAGAATCTCCATAGGAGAAGTAATCGCTCCCTCCTTTACGAGCCTCTCTACACACGCTCGTATCGCGCCCACCTTCAGCGGCGCCCGCCATTCCTTGGCGCAGGCCATTACTACCTTACATATGGCCTCCATGGTTCCGGATCCGGATCCCTTCCTCACGCTCCCGGCGCCTGCGCCGGCCGAGCCGCCTCCTCGGTATCACGTCGGGGTCACCACTTGTTACCGTTCTCGTTCTTACCGAGGAGGCACGGGGCCTCCCCCCAGACCCCGGACCATCACCACACAGACACCAATATGAGGAGTGGCAAAATGGCGTTTAATGAAGCGCGTCCTGCTCTTTTATAATGCTGTAAAGCCCCACCTTCTTTTCCGGCAGCAGTGCTCCGCCCATTACGACCTTCCCATGTTCCGCCCCGCAGTGCCTCCCTGCTCATCCTTTTTCCTCCACAATCTCCACACATGTGGAGGAAAAGAAGGTGATCAGGAGTAGTCAGCATGGCTTCACCAAGGGGAAATCATGCCTAACCAATCTGATAGCCTTCTCTGATGGAATGACTGGCTGGGTAGATGAGGGGAGAGCAGTGGATGTTGTCTACCTAGACTTCAGCAAGGCTTTTGACACTGTCTCCCATAGCATCCTCATAGACAAGCTCAGGAAGTGTGGGTTAGATGAGTGGACAGTGAGGTGGATTGAGAACTGGCTGAATGGCAGAGCTCAGAGAGTTGTGATCAGTGGCACAGAGTCTAGTTGGAGGCCTGTAGCTAGCGGTGTCCCCCAGGGGTCAGTACTGGGTCCAGTCTTGTTCAACTTCTTCATCAATGACCTGGATGAAGGCACAGAGTGCACCCTCAGCAAGTTTGCTGACGATACAAAACTGGGAGGAGTGGCTGATACACCAGAGGGCTGTGCTGCCATTCAAAGAGACTTGGACAAGCTGGAGAGGTGGGCAGAGAGGAACCTCATGAAGTTCAAGAAAGGGAAGTGCAGGGTCCTGCACCTGGGGAGGAATAACCCCAGTCACCAGTACAGGTTGGGGGTTGACCTGCTGGAAAGCAGCTCTGCGGAGAAGAACCTGGGAGTGCTGGTGGACACCAAGTTAAGCATGAGGCAGCAATGTGCCCTTGTGGCCAAGAAGGCCAATGGTATCCTGGGGTGCATCAGGAAGAGTGTTGCCAGCAGGTGGAGGGAGGTGATTCTCCCCCTCTACTCAGCCCTGGTGAGGCCACATCTGGAGTACTGTGTCCAGTTCTGGGCTCCCCAGTACAAGAGGGATGTGGCACTACTGGAGCAAGTCCAGCGAAGGGCCACAAAGACGATTAGGGGACTGGAGCATCTCTCTTATGAGGAAAGGCTGAGAGAGCTGGGCCTGTTTAGCTTGGAGAAGAGAAGGCTGAGAGGAGATCTTATCAATGTGTACAAGTATGTGAAGGGAGGGTGTCGAGAGGATGGGACCAGACTCTTTTCAGTGGTGCCGAGCGACAGGACGCGAGGCAATGGGCACAAACTGAAACACAGACACTTCCATCTTAACATGAAAAATTTTTTCAGTGTGAGGGTGACAGAGCACTGGAACAGGTTGCCCCGAGAGGTGGTGGAGTCTCCTTCTCTGGAGATATTCAAAACGCGCCTGGATGCAATCCTGTGCAATGTGCTCTAGGTGACCCTGCTGAGCAGGGGGGTTGGACTAGATGATCTCCAGAGGTCCCTTCCAACCTCAGTGATTCTGTGATTCTGTGATTCTGTGATTCTGTGTGCAGTTTGTGTTTGTGGTGTCACATGTTGCTCAGTGCCTGATAGGCCAGTGCTGGTCACATGGCTACAGTTTGTGGTTGTGATGTCACTTGTGGCTCAGTGCCTGATAGGCCCGTGCTGGTGAAGTGGGTGCAGTTTGTGGTTGTGATGTCACTTGTGGCTCAGTGCCTGATAGGCCAGTGCTAGTCCTGTGGGTGCAATTTGTGGTTGTGATGTCACTTATTGCTCAGTGCCTGATAGGCCAGTGCTGGTGATTTGGCTGCAGTTTGTGTTTGTGATGTCACTTGTGGCTCAGTGCCTGAGAGGCCAGTGCTGGTCGTGTGGGTGCAGTTTGTGTTTGTGATGTCACTTGTGGCTCAGTGCCTGATGGGCCAGTGCTGGTCCTGTGGGTGGAGCTTTTGTTTGTGATGTCTCTTGTGGCTCAGTGCCTGATAGGCCAGTGCTGGTCCTGTGGGTGGAGTTTGTGTTTGTGATGTCACTTGTTGCTCAGTGCATGATAGGCCACTGCTTTTCCTGTGGGTGCAGTTTGTGTTTGTGATGTCACTTGTGGCTCAGTGCCTGATAGGCAAGTGCTGTTCATGTGGGTGCAGTTTGCTGATTCTGAGGTCACTTGTGGCTCAGTGCCTGAGAGGCCATGCTGCTCCTGTGGGTAGAGTTTGTGGTTGTGATGTCAGTTGTGGCTCAGTGCCTGATAGGCCACTGCTTTTCCTGTGGGTGCAGTTTGTGTTTGTGATGTCGCTTGTTTCTCAGTGCCTGATAGGCCAATGCTGGTGATGTGGGTGGAGTTTGTGGTTGTGATGTCACTTGTGGCTCAGTGCCTGATAGGCCAGTGCTGGTCCTGTGGGTGCAGTTTGTGTTTGTGATGTCACTTGTGGCTCAGTGCCTGATATGGCAGTGCTGGTGGTGTGGGTGCAGTTTGTGTTTGTGATGTCACTTGTGGTTCAGTGCCTGATAGGCCAGTGCTTGTCCTGTGGCTGCAGTTTGTGTTTGTGATGTCACTTGTGGTTCAGTGCCTGATAGGCCAGTGCTGGTGATGTGGGTGCAGTTTGTGTTTGTGATGTCACTTGTGGCTCAGTGCCTGATAGGCCAGTACTGGTCCCATGGCTGCAGTTTGTGTTTGTGAGGTCACTTGTGGCTCAGTGCCTGATAGGCCAGTGCTGGACACATGGCTGCAGTTTGTGTTTTTGATGTCACTTGTGGCTCAGTGCCTGATAGGCCTGTGCTGGTGGTGTGGGTGCAGTTTGTGTTTGTGATGTCACTTGTGGCTCAGTGCCTGATGGGCCAGTGCTGGTGATGTGTGTGCAGTTTGTGTTTGTGATGTCACTTGTGGCTCAGTGCCTGATAGGCCAGTGCTGGTGATGTGGCTACAGTTTTTTTGTGATGTCACTTGTGGCTCAGTGCCTGATAGGCCAGTGCTTGTCCTGTGGGTGCAGTTTGTGTTTGTGATGTCGCTTGTGGCTCAGTGCCTGATAGGCCAGTGCTGGTGGTGTGGGTGCAGTTTGTGTTTGTGATGTCACTTGTGGCTCAGTGCCTGATAGGCCATGCTTGTCCTGTCGGTGCAGTTTGTGTTTGTGATGTCACTTGTGGCTCAGTGCCTGATAGGGCAGTGCTGGTAACGTAACTGCAGTTTGTGGTTGTGATGTCGCTTGTGGCTCAGTGCCTGATAGGCCAGTGCTGGTGATGTGGCTACAGTTTGTGTTTGTGATGTCACTTGTGGCTCAGTGCCTGATGGGCCAGTGCTCTTCCTATGGGTGCAATTTGTGTTTGTGATGTCACTTGTGGCTCAGTGCCTGATAGGCCAGTGCTGGTGATGTGGCCGCAGTTTGTGTTTGTGATGTCACTTGTGGCTCAGTGCCTGATAGGCCAGTGCTGGTGGTGCGGGTGCAGTTTGTGCTTTGATGTCACTTGTGGCTCAGTGCCTGATAGGCCAGTGCTGGTCCTATGGGTGCAGTTTGTGGTTTGATGTCACTTGTGGCTCAGTGCCTGATAGGCCAGTGCTTGTCCTGTGGGTGCAGTTTGTGTTTGTGATGTCCCTTGTGGCTCAGTGCCTGATAGGCCAGTGCTGGTGATGTGGGTGCAGTTTGTGTTTGTGAGGTCACTTGTGGCTCAGTGCCTGATAGGCCAGTGCTGGTCACGTGGCTGCAGTTTGTGGTTGTGATGTCACTTGTGGCTCAGTGCCTGATGGGCCAGTGTTGGTGATGTGGCTGCAGTTTGTGTTTGTGATGTCCTTTGTGGCTCAGTGCCTGATAGGCCAGTACTGGTGATGTGGCTGCAGTTTGTGTTTGTGATGTCACTTGTGGCTGAGTGCCTGATAGGCCAGTGCTGGTCACATGTCTGTAGTTTGTGTTTGTGATGTCCCTTGTGGCTCAGTGCCTGATAGGCCAGTGCTGGTGATGTGGGTGCAGTTTGTGTTTGTGATGTCACTTGTGGTTCAGTGCCTGATATGGCAGTGCTGGTGGTGTGGGTGGAGTTTGTGTTTGTGATGTCACTTGTGGCTCAGTGCCTAATAGGCCAGTGCTGGTCACATGGTTGCAGTTTGTGGTTGTGATGTTACTTGTGGCTCAGTGCCTGATATGGCCGTGCTGGTGGTGTGGGTGCAGTTTGTGTTTGTGATGTCACTTGTGGCTCAGTGCTTCGATAGGCCAGTGCTGGTGATGTGGCTGCAGTTTGTGGTTGTGATGTCACTTGTGGTTCAGTGCCTGATAGGCCAGTGCTTGTCCTGTGGCTGCAGTTTGTGTTTGTGATGTCACTTGTGGTTCAGTGCCTGATATGGCAGGGCTGGTGGTGTGGGTGCAGTTTGTGTTTGTGATGTCACTTGTGGCTCAGTGCCTGATAGGCCATGGTTGTCCTGTGGGTGCAGTTTGTGGTTGTGATGTCACTTGTGGCTCAGTGCCTGATGGGCCAGTGCTGGTGATGTGTGTGCAGTTTGTGTTTGTGATGTCACTTGTGGCTCAGTGCCTGATCGGCCAGTGTTGGTGATGTGGGTGCAGTTTGTGTTTGTGATGTCACTTGTGGCTCAGTGCCTGATAGGCCAGTGCTGGTGATGTGAGTGCGGTTTGTGTTTGTGATGTCACTTGTGGCTCAGTGCCTGATAGGCCAGTGCTGGTCATGTGGGTGGAGTTTGTGTTTGTGATGTCCCTTGTGGCTCAGTTCCTGATAGGCCAGTGCTGGTGGTGTGGGTGCACTTTGTGTTTGTGATGTCACTTGTGGCTCAGTGCCTGATAGGCCAGTGCTGGTCACGTGGCTGCTGTTTGTTGTTGAGATGTCACTTGTGGCTCAGTACCTGATCTGCCAGTGTTGGTCACATGTCTGCAGTTTGTTTTTGTGATGTCACTTGTGGCTCAGTACCTGATAGGCCAGTGCTGGTTTACGTGGTTGCTGTTTGTGTTTGTGATGTCACTTTTGGCTGAGTGCCTGATAGGCCAGTTCTGGTCATGTGGCTGCAGTTTGTGTTTGTGAGGTCACTTGTGGCTCAGTGCCTGTTAGGCCAGTGCTGGTGATGTGGGTGCAATTTGTGTTTGTGATGTCACTTGTGGCTCAGTGCCTGATAGGCCAGTGCTGGTGATGTGGCTACAGTTTGTGTTTGTGAGGTCACTTGTGGCTCAGTGCCTGATAGGCCAGTGCTGGTGATGTGGGTGCAGTTTGTGGTTGTGATGTCACTTGTGGCTCAGTGACTGATAGGCCAGTGCTGGTGGTGCAGGTGCAGTTTGTGTTTGTGATGTCACTTGTGGCTCAGTGCCTGATAGGCCAGTACTGCTGATGTGGGTGCAGTTTGTGGTTGTGATGTCACTTGTGGCTCAGTGCCTGATAGGCCAGTGCTGGTCACGTAACTGCAGTTTGTGGTTGTGATGTCGCTTGTGGCTCAGTGCCTGATAGGCCAGTGCTGGTGATGTGGCTACAGTTTGTGTTTGTGATGTCACTTGTGGCTCAGTGCCTGATAGGCCAGTGCTGGTCACATGGTTGCAGTTTGTGGTTGTGATGTTACTTGTGGCTCAGTGCCTGATAGGCCAGTGCTGGTGATGTGCGTGCAGTTTGTGTTTGTGATGTCACTTGTGGCTCAGTGCCTGATAGGCCAGTGCTCTTCCTATGGGTGCTGGTTGTGTTTGTGATGTCACTTGTGGATCAGTGCCTGATAGGCCCATGCTTGTCCTGTGGGTGGAGTTTGTGTTTGTGATGTCACTTGTGGCTCAGTGCCTGATAGGCCAGTGCTGGTGGTGTGGGTGCAGTTTGTGTTTTTGATGTCACTTGTGGCTGAGTGCCTGATAGGCCAGTGCTGGTCACATGGTTGCAGTTTTTGGTTGTGATGTCACTTGTGGCTCGGTGCCTGATAGGCTAGTGCTGGTGATGTGGCTGCAGTTTGTGTTTGTGATGTCACTTGTGGCTCAGTGCCTGATAGGCCAGTGCTGGTGATGTGGCTGCAGTTTGTGTTTGTGATGTCACTTGTGGCTCAGTGCCTGATAGGCCAGTGCTGGTGGTGTGGCTGCAGTTTGTGTTTGTGATGTCCCTTGTGGCTCAGTGCCTGAAAGGCCAGTGCTGGTCCTGTGGGTGCATTTGGTGTTTGTGAGGTCACTTGTGGCTCAGTGCCTGATAGGCCAGTACTGCTGATGTGGGTGGAGTTTGTGTTTGTGATGTCACTTGTGGCTCAGTTCCTGATAGGCCAGTGCTGGTGGTGTGGGTGCAGTTTGTGTTTGTGATGTCACTTGTGGCTCAGTGCCTGATGGGCCAGTGTTGGTGATGTGGGTGCAGTTTGTGTTTGTGATGTCACTTGTGGCTCAGTGCCTGAAAGGCCAGTGCTGGTCCTGTGGGTGCATTTGGTGTTTGTAAAGTCACTTGTGGCTCAGTGCCTGATAGGCCAGTACTGCTGATGTGGGTGCAGTTTGTGTTTGTGATGTCGCTTGTGGCTCAGTGCCTGATAGGCCAGTGCTGGTGATGTGGGTGCAGTTTGTGGTTGTGATGTCACTTGTGGTTCAGTGCCTGATCTGCCAGTGCTGGTCACATGTCTGCAGTTTGTGTTTGTGATGTCACTTGTGGCTCAGTACCTGATAGGCCAGTGCTGGTGATGTGGGTGCAGTTTGTGTTTGTGATGTCACTTGTGGCTCAGTGCCTGATAGGCCAGTTCTGGTCATGTGGGTGCAGTTTGTGTTTGTGATGTCGCTTGTGGCTCAGTGCCTGATAGGCCAGTGCTGGTGATGTGGGTGTAGTTTGTGTTTGTGAGGTCACTTGTGGCTCAGTGCCTGATAGGCCAGTGCTGGTCACGTGGGTGCAGTTTGTGTTTGTGATGTCACTTGTGGCTCAGTGCCTGATAGGCCAGTGCTGGTGATGTGGGTGCAGTTTGTGTTTGTGATGTCACTTGTGGTTCAGTGCCTGATATCGCAGTGCTGGTGGTGTGGGTGGAGTTTGTGTTTGTGATGTCACTTGTGGCTCAGTGCCTGATAGGCCAGTGCTGGTCACGTAACTGCAGTTTGTGGTTGTGATGTCGCTTGTGGCTCAGTGCCTGATAGGCCAGTGCTGGTGATGTGGCTACAGTTTGTGTTTGTGATGTCACTTGTGGCTCAGTGCCTGATAGGCCAGTGCTGGTGATGTGCGTGCAGTTTGTGTTTGTGATGTCACTTGTGGCTCAGTGCCTGATAGGCCAGTGCTCTTCCTATGGGTGCTGGTTGTGTTTGTGATGTCACTTGTGGCTCAGTGCCTGATAGGCCCATGCTTGTCCTGTGGGTGGAGTTTGTGTTTGTGATGTCACTTGTGGCTCAGTGCCTGATAGGCCAGTGCTGGTGATGTGGGTGCAGTTTGTGGTTGTGATGTCCCTTGTGGCTCAGTGCCTGATAGGCCAATGCTGGTTACATGGCTGCAGTTTGTGTTTGTGATGTCACTTGTGGCTGAGTGCCTGATAGGCCAGTGCTGGTGGTGTGGGTGCAGTTTGTGTTTTTGATGTCACTTGTGGCTGAGTGCCTGATAGGCCAGTGCTGGTCACATGGTTGCAGTTTTTGGTTGTGATGTCACTTGTGGCTCGGTGCCTGATAGGCTAGTGCTGGTGGTGTGGGTGGAGTTTGTGTTTGTGATGTCACTTGTGGCTCAGTGCCTGATAGGCCAGTGCTGGTGATGTGGCTGCAGTTTGTGTTTGTGATATCAGCTGTGGCTCAGTGCCTGATAGGCCAGTGCTGGTGGTGTGGCTGCAGTTTGTGTTTGTGATGTCCCTTGTGGCTCAGTGCCTGAAAGGCCAGTGCTGGTCCTGTGGGTGCATTTGGTGTTTGTGAAGTCACTTGTGGCTCAGTGCCTGATAGGCCAGTACTGCTGATGTGGGTGGAGTTTGTGTTTGTGATGTCCCTTGTGGCTCAGTGCCTGATAGGCCAGTGCTGGTGGTGTGGGTGCAGTTTGTGTTTGTGATGTCACTTGTGGCTCAGTGCCTGATAGGCCAGTGCTGGTCACATGTCTGCAGTTTGTGTTTGTGATGTCACTTGTGGCTCAGTGCCTCATAGGCCAGTGCTGGTGATGTGGGTGCAATTTGTGGTTGTGATGTCACTTGTGGCTCAGTGCCTGATAGGCCAGTGCTGGTGATGTGGGTGGAGTTTGTGTTCGTGATGTCACTTGTGGCTCAGTGCCTGATAGGCCAGTGCTGGTCCTGTGGGTGCAGTTTGTGGTTTGATGTCACTTGTGGCTCAGTGCCTGATAGGCCAGTGCTTGTCCTGTGGGTGGAGTTTGTGTTTGTGATGTCACTTGTGGCTCAGTGCCTGATAGGCCAGTGCTGGTCCCATGGCTGCAGTTTGTGTTGGTGATGTCACTTGTGGCTCAGTGCCTGATAGGCCAGTGCTGGTGATGTGGCTGAAGTTTGTGTTTGTGATGTCACTTGTGGCTCAGTGCCTGATAGGCCAGTGCTGGTGGTGCGGGTGCAGTTTGTGTTTGTGATGTCGCTTGTGGCTCAGTTCCTGATAGGCCAGTGCTGGTGGTGTGGGTGCAGTTTGTGTTTGTGATGTCACTTGTGGCTCAGTGCCTGATGGGCCAGTGTTGGTGATGTGGGTGCAGTTTGTGTTTGTGATGTCGCTTGTGGCTCAGTGCCTGATAGGCCAGTGCTGGTGATGTGGGTGCAGTTTGTGTTTGTGATGTCACTTGTGGTTCAGTGCCTGATCTGCCAGTGCTGGTCACATGTCTGCAGTTTGTGTTTGTGATGTCACTTGTGGCTCAGTGCCTGATAGGCCTGTGCTGGTGGTGTGGGTGCAGTTTGTGTTTGTGATGTCACTTGTGGCTCAGTGCCTGATGGGCCAGTGCTGGTGATGTGTGTGCAGTTTGTGTTTGTGATGTCACTTGTGGCTCAGTGCCTGATAGGCCAGTGCTGGTGATGTGGCTACAGTTTTTTTGTGATGTCACTTGTGGCTCAGTGCCTGATAGGCCAGTGCTTGTCCTGTGGGTGCAGTTTGTGTTTGTGATGTCGCTTGTGGCTCAGTGCCTGATAGGCCAGTGCTGGTGGTGTGGGTGCAGTTTGTGTTTGTGATGTCACTTGTGGCTCAGTGCCTGATAGGCCAGTGCTGGTGATGTGGGTGCAGTTTGTGTTTGTGATGTCACTTGTGGCTCAGTGCCTGATAGGGCAGTGCTGGTAACGTAACTGCAGTTTGTGGTTGTGATGTCGCTTGTGGCTCAGTGCCTGATAGGCCAGTGCTGGTGATGTGGCTACAGTTTGTGTTTGTGATGTCACTTGTGGCTCAGTGCCTGATGGGCCAGTGCTCTTCCTATGGGTTCAATTTGTGTTTGTGATGTCACTTGTGGCTCAGTGCCTGATAGGCCCGTGCTGGTCCTGTGGTTGGAGTTTGTGTTTGTGATGTCCCTTGTGGCTCAGTGCCTGATAGGCCAGTGCTGGTGATGTGGCCGCAGTTTGTGTTTGTGATGTCACTTATGGCTCAGTGCCTGAAAGGCCAGTGCTGGTCCTGTGGGTGCATTTGGTGTTTGTAAAGTCACTTGTGGCTCAGTGCCTGATAGGCCAGTACTGCTGATGTGGGTGCAGTTTGTGTTTGTGATGTCGCTTGTGGCTCAGTGCCTGATAGGCCAGTGCTGGTGATGTGGGTGCAGTTTGTGGTTGTGATGTCACTTGTGGTTCAGTGCCTGATCTGCCAGTGCTGGTCACATGTCTGCAGTTTGTGTTTGTGATGTCACTTGTGGCTCAGTACCTGATAGGCCAGTGCTGGTGATGTGGGTGCAGTTTGTGTTTGTGATGTCACTTGTGGCTCAGTGCCTGATAGGCCAGTTCTGGTCATGTGGGTGCAGTTTGTGTTTGTGATGTCGCTTGTGGCTCAGTGCCTGATAGGCCAGTGCTGGTGATGTGGGTGCAGTTTGTGTTTGTGATGTCACTTGTGGTTCAGTGCCTGATATGGCAGTGCTGGTGGTGTGGGTGGAGTTTGTGTTTGTGATGTCACTTGTGGCTCAGTGCCTGATAGGCCAGTGCTGGTCACGTAACTGCAGTTTGTGGTTGTGATGTCGCTTGTGGCTCAGTGCCTGATAGGCCAGTGCTGGTGATGTGGCTACAGTTTGTGTTTGTGATGTCACTTGTGGCTCAGTGCCTGATAGGCCAGTGCTGGTCACATGGTTGCAGTTTGTGGTTGTGATGTTACTTGTGGCTCAGTGCCTGATAGGCCAGTGCTGGTGATGTGCGTGCAGTTTGTGTTTGTGATGTCACTTGTGGCTCAGTGCCTGATAGGCCAGTGCTCTTCCTATGGGTGCTGGTTGTGTTTGTGATGTCACTTGTGGCTCAGTGCCTGATAGGCCCATGCTTGTCCTGTGGGTGGAGTTTGTGTTTGTGATGTCACTTGTGGCTCAGTGCCTGATAGGCCAGTGCTGGTGATATGGGTGCAGTTTGTGGTTGTGATGTCACTTGTGGCTCAGTGACTGATAGGCCAGTGCTGGTGGTGCAGGTGCAGTTTGTGTTTGTGATGTCACTTGTGGCTCAGTGCCTGATAGGCCAGTACTGCTGATGTGGGTGCAGTTTGTGTTTGTGATGTCACTTGTGGCTCAGTGCCTGATAGGCCAATGCTGGTTACATGGCTGCAGTTTGTGTTTGTGATGTCACTTGTGGCTCAGTGCCTGATAGGCCAGTGCTGGTGGTGTGGGTGCAGTTTGTGTTTTTGATGTCACTTGTGGCTGAGTGCCTGATAGGCCAGTGCTGGTCACATGGTTGCAGTTTTTGGTTGTGATGTCACTTGTGGCTCGGTGCCTGATAGGCTAGTGCTGGTGGTGTGGGTGGAGTTTGTGTTTGTGATGTCACTTGTGGCTCAGTGCCTGATAGGCCAGTGCTGGTGATGTGGCTGCAGTTTGTGTTTGTGATGTCACTTGTGGCTCAGTGCCTGAAAGGCCAGTGCTGGTCCTGTGGGTGCATTTGGTGTTTGTGAAGTCACTTGTGGCTCAGTGCCTGATAGGCCAGTACTGCTGATGTGGGTGGAGTTTGTGTTTGTGATGTCACTTGTGGCTCAGTGCCTGATAGGCCAGTGCTGGTGGTGTGGGTGCAGTTTGTGTTTGTGATGTCACTTGTGGCTCAGTGCCTGATAGGCCAGTGCTGGTCACATGTCTGCAGTTTGTGGTTGTGATGTCACTTGTGGCTCAGTGCCTCATAGGCCAGTGCTGGTGATGTGGGTGCAATTTGTGGTTGTGATGTCACTTGTGGCTCAGTGCCTGATAGGCCAGTGCTGGTGATGTGGCTGCAGTTTGTGTTTGTGATGTCACTTGTGGCTCAGTGCCTGATAGGCCAGTGCTTGTCCTGTGGGTGCAGTTTGTGGTTTGATGTCACTTGTGGCTCAGTGCCTGATAGGCCAGTGCTTGTCCTGTGGGTGGAGTTTGTGTTTGTGATGTCACTTGTGGCTCAGTGCCTGATAGGCCAGTGCTGGTCCCATGGCTGCAGTTTGTGTTGGTGATGTCACTTGTGGCTCAGTGCCTGATAGGCCAGTGCTGGTGATGTGGGTGCAGTTTGTGGTTGTGATGTCACTTGTGGCTCAGTGCCTGATAGGCCAGTGCTGGTGGTGTGGGTGCAGTTTGTGTTTGTGATGTCACTTGTGGCTCAGTGCCTGATGGGCCAGTGTTGGTGATGTGGGTGCAGTTTGTGTTTGTGATGTCACTTGTGGCTCAGTGCCTGAAAGGCCAGTGCTGGTCCTGTGGCTGCATTTGGTGTTTGTGAAGTCACTTGTGGCTCAGTGCCTGATAGGCCAGTACTGCTGATGTGGGTGCAGTTTGTGTTTGTGATGTCGCTTGTGGCTCAGTGCCTGATAGGCCAGTGCTGGTGATGTGGGTGCAGTTTGTGGTTGTGATGTCACTTGTGGTTCAGTGCCTGATCTGCCAGTGCTGGTCACATGTCTGCAGTTTGTGTTTGTGATGTCACTTGTGGCTCAGTACCTGATAGGCCAGTGCTGGTGATGTGGGTGCAGTTTGTGTTTGTGATGTCACTTGTGGCTCAGTGCCTGATAGGCCAGTTCTGGTCATGTGGCTGCAGTTTGTGTTTGTGATGTCACTTGTGGCTCAGTGCCTGATAGGCCAGTGCTGGTGATGTGGCTGCAGTTTGTGTTTGTGATGTCACTTGTGGCTCAGTGCCTGATAGGCCAGTGCTGGTCATGTGGGTGCAGTTTGTGTTTGTGATGTCACTTGTGGTTCAGTGCCTGATAGGCCAGTGCTGGTGATTTGGGAGCAGTTTGTGTTTGTGAGGTCACTTGTGGCTCAGTGCCTGATAGGCCAGTGCTGGTCATGTGGGTGCAGTTTGTGGTTGTGATGTCACTTGTGGCTCAGTGCTTGATAGGCCAGTGCTGGTGATGTGGCTGCAGTTTATGTTTGTGATGTCACTTGTGGTTCAGTGCCTGAAAGGCCAGTGCTTGTCCTGTGGCTGCAGTTTGTGTTTGTGATGTCACTTGTGGTTCAGTGCCTGATATGGCAGGGCTGGTGGTGTGGGTGCAGTTTGTGGTTGTGATGTCACTTGTGGCTCAGTGCCTGATAGGCCATGCTTGTCCTGTGGGTGCAGTTTGTTTTTGTGATGTCACTTGTGGCTCAGTGCCTGATAGGCCAGTGCTGGTCACGTAACTGCAGTTTGTGTTTGTGATGTCGCTTGTGGCTCAGTGCCTGATAGGCCAGTGCTGGTGGTGTGGGTGCAGTTTGTGTTTGTGATGTCCCTTGTGGCTCAGTGCCTGATGGGCCAGTGTTGGTGATGTGGGTGCAGGTTGTGTTTGTGATGTCCTTTGTGGCTCAGTGCCTGATAGGCCAGTACTGGTGATGTGGCTGCAGTTTGTGTTTGTGATGTCACTTGTGGTTCAGTGCCTGATATGGCAGTGCTGGTGGTGTGGGTGGAGTTTGTGTTTGTGATGTCACTTGTGGCTCAGTGCCTGATAGGCCAGTGCTGGTCACGTAACTGCAGTTTGTGGTTGTGATGTCGCTTGTGGCTCAGTGCCTCATAGGCCAGTGCTGGTCACATGGTTGCAGTTTGTGGTTGTGATGTCACTTGTGGCTCAGTGCCTGATAGGCCAGTGCTGGTGATGTGGCTGCAGTTTGTGGTTGTGATGTCACTTGTGGCTCAGTGCCTGATAGGCCAGTGCTGGTCACATGGCTGCAGTTTGTGTTTGTGATGTCACTTGTGGTTCAGTGCCTGATATGGCAGTGCTGGTGGTGTGGGTGCAGTTTGTGTTTGTGATGTCACTTGTGGCTCAGTGCTTGATAGGCCAGTGCTGGTGATGTGGCTGCAGTTTGTGGTTGTGATGTCACTTGTGGTTCAGTGCCTGATAGGCCAGTGCTTGTCCTGTGGCTGCAGTTTGTGTTTGTGATGTCACTTGTGGTTCAGTGCCTGATATGGCAGGGCTGGTGGTGTGGGTGCAGTTTGTGTTTGTGATGTCATTTGTGGCTCAGTGCCTGATGGGCCAGTGCTGGTGATGTGTGTGCAGTTTGTGTTTGTGATGTCACTTGTGGCTCAGTGCCTGATCGGCCAGTGTTGGTGATGTGGGTGTGGTTTGTGGTTGTGATGTCACTTGTGGCTCAGTGCCTGATAGGCCAGTGCTGGTCACGTAACTGCAGTTTGTGTTTGTGATGTCGCTTATTGCTCAGTGCCTGATAGGCCAGTGCTGGTGATGTGGCTACAGTTTTTTTGTGATGTCACTTGTGGCTCAGTGCCTGATAGGCCAGTGCTTGTCCTGTGGGTGCAGTTTGTGTTTGTGATGTCACTTGTGGCTCAGTGCCTGATAGGCCAGTGCTGGTCACGTAACTGCAGTTTGTGGTTGTGATGTCGCTTGTGGCTCAGTGCCTGATAGGCCAGTGCTGGTGATGTGGCTACAGTTTGTGTTTGTGATGTCACTTGTGGCTCAGTGCCTGATAGGGCAGTGCTGGTCACATAACTGCAGTTTGTGGTTGTGATGTCGCTTGTGGCTCAGTGCCTGATAGGCCAGTGCTGGTGATGTGGCTACAGTTTGTGTTTGTGATGTCACTTGTGGCTCAGTGCCTGATGGGCCAGTGCTCTTCCTATGGGTGCAATTTGTGTTTGTGATGTCACTTGTGGCTCAGTGCCTGATAGGCCCATGCTTGTCCTGTGGGTGGAGTTTGTGTTTGTGATGTCACTTGTGGCTCAGTGCCTGATAGGCCAGTGCTGGTGGTGCGGGTGCAGTTTGTGCTTTGATGTCACTTGTGGCTCAGTGCCTGATAGGCCAGTGCTGGTCCTATGGGTGCAGTTTGTGGTTTGATGTCACTTGTGGCTCAGTGCCTGATAGGCCAGTGCTTGTCTTGTGGGTGCAGTTTGTGTTTGTGAGGTCACTTGTGGCTCAGTGCCTGATAGGGCAGTGCTGGTCACGTGGCTGCAGTTTGTGGTTGTGATGTCACTTGTGGCTCAGTGCCTGATGGGCCAGTGTTGGTGATGTGGGTGCAGTTTGTGGTTGTGATGTCACTTGTGGCTCAGTGCCTGATAGGCCAGTGCTTGTGATGTGGCTGCAGTTTGTGTTTGTGATGTCCTTTGTGGCTCAGGGCCTGATAGGCCAGTCCTGGTCCTGTGGGTGCAGTTTGTGTTTGTGATGTCACTTGTGGCTGAGTGCCTGATAGGCCAGTGCTGGTCACATGTCTGCAGTTTGTGTTTGTGATGTCACTTGTGGCTGAGTGCCTGATAGGCCAGTGCTGGTGATGTGGGTGCAGTTTGTGGTTGTGATGTCACTTGTGGCTGAGTGCCTGATAGGGCAGTGCTGGTGATGTGGCTGCAGTTTGTGTTTGTGATGTCACTTGTGGCTCAGTGCCTGATAGGCCAGTGCTGGTCACGTAACTGCAGTTTGTGTTTGTGATGTCGCTTGTGGCTCAGTGCCTGATAGGCCAGTGCTGGTGATGTGGCTACAGTTTGTGTTTGTGATGTCACTTGTGGCTCAGTACCTGATAGGCCAGTGCTGGTGATGTGGGTGCAGTTTGTGTTTGTGATGTCACTTGTGGCTCAGTGCCTGATAGGCCAGTTCTGGTCATGTGGGTGCAGTTTGTGTTTGTGATGTCGCTTGTGGCTCAGTGCCTGATAGGCCAGTGCTGGTGATGTGGGTGTAGTTTGTGTTTGTGAGGTCACTTGTGGCTCAGTGCCTGATAGGCCAGTGCTGGTCACGTGGGTGCAGTTTGTGTTTGTGATGTCACTTGTGGCTCAGTGCCTGATAGGCCAGTGCTGGTGATGTGGGTGCAGTTTGTGTTTGTGATGTCACTTGTGGTTCAGTGCCTGATATCGCAGTGCTGGTGGTGTGGGTGGAGTTTGTGTTTGTGATGTCACTTGTGGCTCAGTGCCTGATAGGCCAGTGCTGGTCACGTAACTGCAGTTTGTGGTTGTGATGTCGCTTGTGGCTCAGTGCCTGATAGGCCAGTGCTGGTGATGTGGCTACAGTTTGTGTTTGTGATGTCACTTGTGGCTCAGTGCCTGATAGGCCAGTGCTGGTGATGTGCGTGCAGTTTGTGTTTGTGATGTCACTTGTGGCTCAGTGCCTGATAGGCCAGTGCTCTTCCTATGGGTGCTGGTTGTGTTTGTGATGTCACTTGTGGCTCAGTGCCTGATAGGCCCATGCTTGTCCTGTGGGTGGAGTTTGTGTTTGTGATGTCACTTGTGGCTCAGTGCCTGATAGGCCAGTGCTGGTGATGTGGGTGCAGTTTGTGGTTGTGATGTCACTTGTGGCTCAGTGACTGATAGGCCAGTGCTGGTGGTGCAGGTGCAGTTTGTGTTTGTGATGTCACTTGTGGCTCAGTGCCTGATAGGCCAGTACTGCTGATGTGGGTGCAGTTTGTGGTTGTGATGTCCCTTGTGGCTCAGTGCCTGATAGGCCAATGCTGGTTACATGGCTGCAGTTTGTGTTTGTGATGTCACTTGTGGCTGAGTGCCTGATAGGCCAGTGCTGGTGGTGTGGGTGCAGTTTGTGTTTTTGATGTCACTTGTGGCTGAGTGCCTGATAGGCCAGTGCTGGTCACATGGTTGCAGTTTTTGGTTGTGATGTCACTTGTGGCTCGGTGCCTGATAGGCTAGTGCTGGTGGTGTGGGTGGAGTTTGTGTTTGTGATATCAGCTGTGGCTCAGTGCCTGATAGGCCAGTGCTGGTGGTGTGGCTGCAGTTTGTGTTTGTGATGTCCCTTGTGGCTCAGTGCCTGAAAGGCCAGTGCTGGTCCTGTGGGTGCATTTGGTGTTTGTGAAGTCACTTGTGGCTCAGTGCCTGATAGGCCAGTACTGCTGATGTGGGTGGAGTTTGTGTTTGTGATGTCCCTTGTGGCTCAGTGCCTGATAGGCCAGTGCTGGTGGTGTGGGTGCAGTTTGTGTTTGTGATGTCACTTGTGGCTCAGTGCCTGATAGGCCAGTGCTGGTCACATGTCTGCAGTTTGTGTTTGTGATGTCACTTGTGGCTCAGTGCCTCATAGGCCAGTGCTGGTGATGTGGGTGCAATTTGTGGTTGTGATGTCACTTGTGGCTCAGTGCCTGATAGGCCAGTGCTGGTGATGTGGGTGGAGTTTGTGTTCGTGATGTCACTTGTGGCTCAGTGCCTGATAGGCCAGTGCTGGTCCTGTGGGTGCAGTTTGTGGTTTGATGTCACTTGTGGCTCAGTGCCTGATAGGCCAGTGCTTGTCCTGTGGGTGGAGTTTGTGTTTGTGATGTCACTTGTGGCTCAGTGCCTGATAGGCCAGTGCTGGTCCCATGGCTGCAGTTTGTGTTGGTGATGTCACTTGTGGCTCAGTGCCTGATAGGCCAGTGCTGGTGATGTGGCTGAAGTTTGTGGTTGTGATGTCACTTGTGGCTCAGTGCCTGATAGGCCAGTGCTGGTGGTGCGGGTGCAGTTTGTGTTTGTGATGTCGCTTGTGGCTCAGTTCCTGATAGGCCAGTGCTGGTGGTGTGGGTGCAGTTTGTGTTTGTGATGTCACTTGTGGCTCAGTGCCTGATGGGCCAGTGTTGGTGATGTGGGTGCAGTTTGTGTTTGTGATGTCGCTTGTGGCTCAGTGCCTGATAGGCCAGTGCTGGTGATGTGGGTGCAGTTTGTGTTTGTGATGTCACTTGTGGTTCAGTGCCTGATCTGCCAGTGCTGGTCACATGTCTGCAGTTTGTGTTTGTGATGTCACTTGTGGCTCAGTGCCTGATAGGCCAGTGCTGGTGATGTGGGTGCAGTTTGTGTTTGTGATGTCACTTGTGGCTCAGTGCCTGATAGGGCAGTGCTGGTAACGTAACTGCAGTTTGTGGTTGTGATGTCGCTTGTGGCTCAGTGCCTGATAGGCCAGTGCTGGTGATGTGGCTACAGTTTGTGTTTGTGATGTCACTTGTGGCTCAGTGCCTGATGGGCCAGTGCTCTTCCTATGGGTTCAATTTGTGTTTGTGATGTCACTTGTGGCTCAGTGCCTGATAGGCCCGTGCTGGTCCTGTGGTTGGAGTTTGTGTTTGTGATGTCCCTTGTGGCTCAGTGCCTGATAGGCCAGTGCTGGTGATGTGGCCGCAGTTTGTGTTTGTGATGTCACTTATGGCTCAGTGCCTGAAAGGCCAGTGCTGGTCCTGTGGGTGCATTTGGTGTTTGTAAAGTCACTTGTGGCTCAGTGCCTGATAGGCCAGTACTGCTGATGTGGGTGCAGTTTGTGTTTGTGATGTCGCTTGTGGCTCAGTGCCTGATAGGCCAGTGCTGGTGATGTGGGTGCAGTTTGTGGTTGTGATGTCACTTGTGGTTCAGTGCCTGATCTGCCAGTGCTGGTCACATGTCTGCAGTTTGTGTTTGTGATGTCACTTGTGGCTCAGTACCTGATAGGCCAGTGCTGGTGATGTGGGTGCAGTTTGTGTTTGTGATGTCACTTGTGGCTCAGTGCCTGATAGGCCAGTTCTGGTCATGTGGGTGCAGTTTGTGTTTGTGATGTCGCTTGTGGCTCAGTGCCTGATAGGCCAGTGCTGGTGATGTGGGTGCAGTTTGTGTTTGTGATGTCACTTGTGGTTCAGTGCCTGATATGGCAGTGCTGGTGGTGTGGGTGGAGTTTGTGTTTGTGATGTCACTTGTGGCTCAGTGCCTGATAGGCCAGTGCTGGTCACGTAACTGCAGTTTGTGGTTGTGATGTCGCTTGTGGCTCAGTGCCTGATAGGCCAGTGCTGGTGATGTGGCTACAGTTTGTGTTTGTGATGTCACTTGTGGCTCAGTGCCTGATAGGCCAGTGCTGGTCACATGGTTGCAGTTTGTGGTTGTGATGTTACTTGTGGCTCAGTGCCTGATAGGCCAGTGCTGGTGATGTGCGTGCAGTTTGTGTTTGTGATGTCACTTGTGGCTCAGTGCCTGATAGGCCAGTGCTCTTCCTATGGGTGCTGGTTGTGTTTGTGATGTCACTTGTGGCTCAGTGCCTGATAGGCCCATGCTTGTCCTGTGGGTGGAGTTTGTGTTTGTGATGTCACTTGTGGCTCAGTGCCTGATAGGCCAGTGCTGGTGATATGGGTGCAGTTTGTGGTTGTGATGTCACTTGTGGCTCAGTGACTGATAGGCCAGTGCTGGTGGTGCAGGTGCAGTTTGTGTTTGTGATGTCACTTGTGGCTCAGTGCCTGATAGGCCAGTACTGCTGATGTGGGTGCAGTTTGTGTTTGTGATGTCACTTGTGGCTCAGTGCCTGATAGGCCAATGCTGGTTACATGGCTGCAGTTTGTGTTTGTGATGTCACTTGTGGCTCAGTGCCTGATAGGCCAGTGCTGGTGGTGTGGGTGCAGTTTGTGTTTTTGATGTCACTTGTGGCTGAGTGCCTGATAGGCCAGTGCTGGTCACATGGTTGCAGTTTTTGGTTGTGATGTCACTTGTGGCTCGGTGCCTGATAGGCTAGTGCTGGTGATGTGGGTGGAGTTTGTGTTTGTGATGTCACTTGTGGCTCAGTGCCTGATAGGCCAGTGCTGGTGATGTGGCTGCAGTTTGTGTTTGTGATGTCACTTGTGGCTCAGTGCCTGAAAGGCCAGTGCTGGTCCTGTGGGTGCATTTGGTGTTTGTGAAGTCACTTGTGGCTCAGTGCCTGATAGGCCAGTACTGCTGATGTGGGTGGAGTTTGTGTTTGTGATGTCACTTGTGGCTCAGTGCCTGATAGGCCAGTGCTGGTGGTGTGGGTGCAGTTTGTGTTTGTGATGTCACTTGTGGCTCAGTGCCTGATAGGCCAGTGCTGGTCACATGTCTGCAGTTTGTGGTTGTGATGTCACTTGTGGCTCAGTGCCTCATAGGCCAGTGCTGGTGATGTGGGTGCAATTTGTGGTTGTGATGTCACTTGTGGCTCAGTGCCTGATAGGCCAGTGCTGGTGATGTGGCTGCAGTTTGTGTTTGTGATGTCACTTGTGGCTCAGTGCCTGATAGGCCAGTGCTTGTCCTGTGGGTGCAGTTTGTGGTTTGATGTCACTTGTGGCTCAGTGCCTGATAGGCCAGTGCTTGTCCTGTGGGTGGAGTTTGTGTTTGTGATGTCACTTGTGGCTCAGTGCCTGATAGGCCAGTGCTGGTCCCATGGCTGCAGTTTGTGTTGGTGATGTCACTTGTGGCTCAGTGCCTGATAGGCCAGTGCTGGTGATGTGGGTGCAGTTTGTGGTTGTGATGTCACTTGTGGCTCAGTGCCTGATAGGCCAGTGCTGGTGGTGTGGGTGCAGTTTGTGTTTGTGATGTCACTTGTGGCTCAGTGCCTGATGGGCCAGTGTTGGTGATGTGGGTGCAGTTTGTGTTTGTGATGTCACTTGTGGCTCAGTGCCTGAAAGGCCAGTGCTGGTCCTGTGGCTGCATTTGGTGTTTGTGAAGTCACTTGTGGCTCAGTGCCTGATAGGCCAGTACTGCTGATGTGGGTGCAGTTTGTGTTTGTGATGTCGCTTGTGGCTCAGTGCCTGATAGGCCAGTGCTGGTGATGTGGGTGCAGTTTGTGGTTGTGATGTCACTTGTGGTTCAGTGCCTGATCTGCCAGTGCTGGTCACATGTCTGCAGTTTGTGTTTGTGATGTCACTTGTGGCTCAGTACCTGATAGGCCAGTGCTGGTGATGTGGGTGCAGTTTGTGTTTGTGATGTCACTTGTGGCTCAGTGCCTGATAGGCCAGTTCTGGTCATGTGGCTGCAGTTTGTGTTTGTGATGTCACTTGTGGCTCAGTGCCTGATAGGCCAGTGCTGGTGATGTGGCTGCAGTTTGTGTTTGTGATGTCACTTGTGGCTCAGTGCCTGATAGGCCAGTGCTGGTCATGTGGGTGCAGTTTGTGTTTGTGATGTCACTTGTGGTTCAGTGCCTGATAGGCCAGTGCTGGTGATTTGGGAGCAGTTTGTGTTTGTGAGGTCACTTGTGGCTCAGTGCCTGATAGGCCAGTGCTGGTCATGTGGGTGCAGTTTGTGGTTGTGATGTCACTTGTGGCTCAGTGCTTGATAGGCCAGTGCTGGTGATGTGGCTGCAGTTTATGTTTGTGATGTCACTTGTGGTTCAGTGCCTGAAAGGCCAGTGCTTGTCCTGTGGCTGCAGTTTGTGTTTGTGATGTCACTTGTGGTTCAGTGCCTGATATGGCAGGGCTGGTGGTGTGGGTGCAGTTTGTGGTTGTGATGTCACTTGTGGCTCAGTGCCTGATAGGCCATGCTTGTCCTGTGGGTGCAGTTTGTTTTTGTGATGTCACTTGTGGCTCAGTGCCTGATAGGCCAGTGCTGGTCACGTAACTGCAGTTTGTGTTTGTGATGTCGCTTGTGGCTCAGTGCCTGATAGGCCAGTGCTGGTGGTGTGGGTGCAGTTTGTGTTTGTGATGTCCCTTGTGGCTCAGTGCCTGATGGGCCAGTGTTGGTGATGTGGGTGCAGGTTGTGTTTGTGATGTCCTTTGTGGCTCAGTGCCTGATAGGCCAGTACTGGTGATGTGGCTGCAGTTTGTGTTTGTGATGTCACTTGTGGTTCAGTGCCTGATATGGCAGTGCTGGTGGTGTGGGTGGAGTTTGTGTTTGTGATGTCACTTGTGGCTCAGTGCCTGATAGGCCAGTGCTGGTCACGTAACTGCAGTTTGTGGTTGTGATGTCGCTTGTGGCTCAGTGCCTCATAGGCCAGTGCTGGTCACATGGTTGCAGTTTGTGGTTGTGATGTCACTTGTGGCTCAGTGCCTGATAGGCCAGTGCTGGTGATGTGGCTGCAGTTTGTGGTTGTGATGTCACTTGTGGCTCAGTGCCTGATAGGCCAGTGCTGGTCACATGGCTGCAGTTTGTGTTTGTGATGTCACTTGTGGTTCAGTGCCTGATATGGCAGTGCTGGTGGTGTGGGTGCAGTTTGTGTTTGTGATGTCACTTGTGGCTCAGTGCTTGATAGGCCAGTGCTGGTGATGTGGCTGCAGTTTGTGGTTGTGATGTCACTTGTGGTTCAGTGCCTGATAGGCCAGTGCTTGTCCTGTGGCTGCAGTTTGTGTTTGTGATGTCACTTGTGGTTCAGTGCCTGATATGGCAGGGCTGGTGGTGTGGGTGCAGTTTGTGTTTGTGATGTCATTTGTGGCTCAGTGCCTGATGGGCCAGTGCTGGTGATGTGTGTGCAGTTTGTGTTTGTGATGTCACTTGTGGCTCAGTGCCTGATCGGCCAGTGTTGGTGATGTGGGTGTGGTTTGTGGTTGTGATGTCACTTGTGGCTCAGTGCCTGATAGGCCAGTGCTGGTCACGTAACTGCAGTTTGTGTTTGTGATGTCGCTTATTGCTCAGTGCCTGATAGGCCAGTGCTGGTGATGTGGCTACAGTTTTTTTGTGATGTCACTTGTGGCTCAGTGCCTGATAGGCCAGTGCTTGTCCTGTGGGTGCAGTTTGTGTTTGTGATGTCACTTGTGGCTCAGTGCCTGATAGGCCAGTGCTGGTCACGTAACTGCAGTTTGTGGTTGTGATGTCGCTTGTGGCTCAGTGCCTGATAGGCCAGTGCTGGTGATGTGGCTACAGTTTGTGTTTGTGATGTCACTTGTGGCTCAGTGCCTGATAGGGCAGTGCTGGTCACATAACTGCAGTTTGTGGTTGTGATGTCGCTTGTGGCTCAGTGCCTGATAGGCCAGTGCTGGTGATGTGGCTACAGTTTGTGTTTGTGATGTCACTTGTGGCTCAGTGCCTGATGGGCCAGTGCTCTTCCTATGGGTGCAATTTGTGTTTGTGATGTCACTTGTGGCTCAGTGCCTGATAGGCCCATGCTTGTCCTGTGGGTGGAGTTTGTGTTTGTGATGTCACTTGTGGCTCAGTGCCTGATAGGCCAGTGCTGGTGGTGCGGGTGCAGTTTGTGCTTTGATGTCACTTGTGGCTCAGTGCCTGATAGGCCAGTGCTGGTCCTATGGGTGCAGTTTGTGGTTTGATGTCACTTGTGGCTCAGTGCCTGATAGGCCAGTGCTTGTCTTGTGGGTGCAGTTTGTGTTTGTGAGGTCACTTGTGGCTCAGTGCCTGATAGGGCAGTGCTGGTCACGTGGCTGCAGTTTGTGGTTGTGATGTCACTTGTGGCTCAGTGCCTGATGGGCCAGTGTTGGTGATGTGGGTGCAGTTTGTGGTTGTGATGTCACTTGTGGCTCAGTGCCTGATAGGCCAGTGCTTGTGATGTGGCTGCAGTTTGTGTTTGTGATGTCCTTTGTGGCTCAGGGCCTGATAGGCCAGTCCTGGTCCTGTGGGTGCAGTTTGTGTTTGTGATGTCACTTGTGGCTGAGTGCCTGATAGGCCAGTGCTGGTCACATGTCTGCAGTTTGTGTTTGTGATGTCACTTGTGGCTGAGTGCCTGATAGGCCAGTGCTGGTGATGTGGGTGCAGTTTGTGGTTGTGATGTCACTTGTGGCTGAGTGCCTGATAGGGCAGTGCTGGTGATGTGGCTGCAGTTTGTGTTTGTGATGTCACTTGTGGCTCAGTGCCTGATAGGCCAGTGCTGGTCACGTAACTGCAGTTTGTGTTTGTGATGTCGCTTGTGGCTCAGTGCCTGATAGGCCAGTGCTGGTGATGTGGCTACAGTTTGTGTTTGTGATGTCACTTGTGGCTCAGTGCCTGATAGGCCAGTGCTGGTCACATGGTTGCAGTTTCTGTTTGGGATGTCACTTGTGGCTCAGTGCCTGATAGGCCAGTGCTGGTGATGTGGGTGCAATTTGTGTTTGTGATGTCAATTGTGGCTCAGTGCCTGATAGGCCAGTGGTCTTCCTATGGGTGCTGGTTGTGTTTGTGATGTCACTTGTGGCTCAGTGCCTGATAGGCCCATTCTTGTCCTGTGGGTGGAGTTTGTTTTTGTGATGTCACTTGTGGCTCAGTGCCTGATAGGCCAGTGCTAGTGATGTGGGTGCAGTTTGTGGTTGTGATGTCGCTTGTGGCTCAGTGCCTGATAGGCCAGTGCTGGTGATGTGGGTGCAGTTTGTGTTTGTGATGTCACTTGTGGTTCAGTGCCTGATAGGCCAGTACTGCTGATGTGGGTGCAGTTTGTTTTTGTGATGTCACTTGTGGCTCAGTGCCTGATAGGCCAATGCTGGTTACATGGCTGCAGTTTGTGTTTGTGAGGTCACTTGTGGCTGAGTGCCTGATAGGCCAGAGCTGGTGATGTGGGTGCAATTTGTGGTTGTGATGTCACTTGTGGCTCAGTGCCTAACAGCCCAGTGCTTGTCCTGTGGGTGCAGTTTGTGTTTGTGATGTCACTTGTGGCTCAGTGCCTGATAGGCCAGTGCTGGTGGTGTGGGTGCACTTTGTGTTTGTGAAGTCACTTGTGGCTCAGTGCCTGATAGGCCAGTGCTGGTCACATGGCTGCAGTTTTTGGTTGTGATGTCACTTGTGGCTCGGTGCCTGATAGGCTAGTGCTGGTGATGTGGCTGCAGTTTGTGTTTGTGATGTCACTTGTGGCTCAGTGCCTGATAGGCCAGTGCTGGTGATGTGGCTGCAGTTTGTGTTTGTGATATCAGCTGTGGCTCAGTGCCTGAGAGGCCAGTGTTGGTGATGTGGCAGCATTTTGTGGTTGTGATGTCACTTGTGGCTCAGTGCCTGAGAGGCCAGTGCTGGTCCTGTGGGTGCATTTGGTGTTTGTGAAGTCACTTGTGGCTCAGTGCCTGATAGGCCAGTACTGCTGATGTGGGTGGAGTTTGTGTTTGTGATGTCACTTGTGGGTCAGTGCCTGATAGGCCAGTGCTCGTCCTGTGGGAGCAGTTTGTGTTTGTGTTGTCACTTGTGGCTCAGTGCCTGATAGGCCAGTGCTGGTGATGTGGCTGCAGTTTGTGGTTGTGATGTCACTTGTGGCTCAGTGACTGATAGGCCAGTGCTGGTGGTGCAGGTGCAGTTTGTGTTTGTGATGTCACTTGTGGCTCAGTGCCTGATAGGCCAGTGCTGGTGATGTGGGTGCCGTTTGTGTTTGTAATGTCAGTTGTGGCTCAGTGCGTGATAGGCCAGTGCTGGTGATGTGGGTGGAGTTTGTGTTTGTGATGTCACTTGTGGCTCAGTGCCTGATAGGCCAGTGCTGGTGGTGCGGGTGCAGTTTGTGCTTTGATGTCACTTGTGGCTCAGTTCCTGATAGGCCAGTGCTGGTGGTGCAGGTGCAGTTCGTGGTTGTGATGTCACTTGTGGCTCAGTGCCTGATAAGCCAGTCCTTCTCCTGTGGGTGCATTTGGTTTTTGTGATGTCACTTGTGGCTCAGTGCCTGATAGGCCAGTACTGCTGATGTGGGTGGAGTTTGTGGTTGTGATTCCGCTTCTGGCTCAGTGCCTGATAGGCCAGTGCTGGTGATGTGACTACAGTTTGTGTTTGTGATGTCACTTGTGGCTCAGTGCCTGATAGGCCAGTGCTGGTGATGTGGCTGAAGTTTGTGTTTGTGATGTCACTTGTGGCTCAGTGCCTGATAGGCCAGTGCTGGTGGTGTGGGTGCAGTTTGTGGTTGTGATGTCACTTGTGGCTCAGTGCCTGATAGGCCAGTACTGCTGATGTGGCTGCAGTTTGTGTTTGTGATGTCCCTTGTGGCTCAGTGCCTGATAGGCCAGTGCTGGTCATGTGGGTGCAGTTTGTGTTTGTGATGTCACTTGTGGCTCAGTGCCTGATAGGCCAGTGCTGGTCACACGGCTGCACTTTGTTTTTGTGATGTCACTTGTGGCTCAGTGCCTGATGGGCCAGTGTTGGTGATGTGGGTGCACTTTGTGGTTGTGATGTCACTTGTGGTTCAGTGCCTGATATGGCAGTGCTGGTGGTGTGGGTGGAGTTTGTGTTTGTGATGTCACTTGTGGCTCAGTGCCTGATAGGCCAGTGCTGGTGGTGTGGGTGCAGTTTGTGGTTGTGAAGTCACTTGTGGCTCAGTGCCTGATAGGCCAGTGCTCGTGATGTGGCTGCAGTTTGTGTTTGTGATGTCACTTGTGGCTCAGTGCCTGATAGGCCAGTGCTGGTCCCATGGCTGCAGTTTGTGTTTGTGATGTCACTTGTGGCTCAGTGCCTGATAGGACAGTGCTGGTCACGTAACTGCAGTTTGTGGTTGTGATGTCGCTTGTGGCTCAGTGCCTGATAGGCCAGTGCTGGTGGTGCGGGTGCAGTTTGTGCTTTGATGTCACTTGTGGCTCAGTGCCTGATAGGCCAGTGCTGGTCCTATGGGTGCAGTTTGTGGTTTGATGTCACTTGTGGCTCAGTGCCTGATAGGCCAGTGCTTGTCCTGTGGCTGAAGTTTGTGTTTGTGAGGTCACTTGTGGCTCAGTGCCTGATAGGCCAGTGCTGGTGGTGTGGGTGCAGTTTGTGTTTGTGATGTCACTTGTGGCTCGGTGCCTGATAGGCCAGTGCTGGTCCCATGGCTGCAGTTTGTGTTTGTGATGTCACTTGTGGCTCAGTGCCTGATAGGCCAGTGCTGGTGATGTGGGTGCAGTTTGTGTTTGTGATGTCACTTGTGGATCAGTGCCTGATAGGGCAGTGCTGGTGATGTGGGTGCAGTTTGTGTTTGTGATGTCACTTGTGGCTCAGTGCCTGATAGGCCAGTGCTGGTGATTTGGCTGCAGTTTGTGTTTGTGATGTCACTTGTGGCTCAGTGCCTGATGGGCCAGTGCTCTTCCTATGGGTGCAATTTGTGTTTGTGATGTCACTTGTGGCTCAGTGCCTGATAGGCCCGTGCTGGTGATGTGGGTGCAGTTTGTGGTTGTGATGTCACTTGTGGCTCAGTGCCTGATAGGCCAGGGCTGGTCCTGTGGGTGCAGTTTGTGGTTTGATGTCCTTGTGGCTCAGTGCCTGATAGGCCAGTGCTTGTCCTGTGGGTGCAGTTTGTGTTTGTGATGTCACTTGTGGCTCAGTGCCTGATAGGCCCGTGCTGGTGATGTGGGTGCAGTTTGTGTTTGTGATGTCCCTTGTGGCTCAGTGCCTGATAGGCCAGTGCTGGTGATGTGGGTGCAATTTGTGTTTGTGATGTCACTTGTGGCTCAGTGCCTGATAGGCCAGTGCTCTTCCTATGGGTGCTGGTTGTGTTTGTGATGTCACTTGTGGCTCAGTGCCTGATAGGCCCATGCTTGTCCTGTGGGTGGAGTTTGTGTTTGTGATGTCACTTGTGGCTCAGTGCCTGATAGGCCAGTGCTGGTGATGTGGGTGCAGTTTGTGGTTGTGATGTCACTTGTGGCTCAGTGACTGATAGGCCAGTGCTGGTGGTGCAGGTGCAGTTTGTGTTTGTGATGTCACTTGTGGCTCAGTGCCTGATAGGCCAGTACTGCTGATGTGGGTGCAGTTTGTGTTTGTGATGTCACTTGTGGCTCAGTGCCTGATAGGCCAATGCTGGTTACATGGCTGCAGTTTGTGTTTGTGAGGTCACTTGTGGCTGAGTGCCTGATAGGCCAGAGCTGGTGATGTGGGTGCAATTTGTGGTTGTGATGTCACTTGTGGCTCAGTGCCTAACAGCCCAGTGCTGGTGATGTGGGTGCAGTTTGTGTTTGTGATGTCACTTGTGGCTCAGTGCCTGATAGGCCAGTGCTGGTGGTGTGGGTGCAGTTTGTGTTTTTGATGTCACTTGTGGCTCAGTGCCTGATAGGCCAGTGCTGGTCACATGGTTGCAGTTTTTGGTTGTGATGTCACTTGTGGCTCGGTGCCTGATAGGCTAGTGCTGGTGATGTGGCTGCAGTTTGTGTTTGTGATGTCACTTGTGGCTCAGTGCCTGATAGGCCAGTGGTGGTGATGTGGCTGCAGTTTGTGTTTGTGATATCAGCTGTGGCTCAGTTCCTGATATGCCAGTGCTGGTGGTGTGGCTGCAGTTTGTGTTTGTAATGTCAGTTGTGGCTCAGTGCCTGATGGGCCAGTGTTGGTGATGTGGCAGCATTTTGTGGTTGTGATGTCACTTGTGGCTCAGTGCCTGAGAGGCCAGTGCTCGTCCTGTGGGAGCAGTTTGTGTTTGTGTTGTCACTTGTGGCTCAGTGCCTGATACGCCAGTGCTGGTGATGTGGGAGCAGTTTGTGTTTGTGATGTCACTTGTGGCTCAGTGCCTGAGGGGCCAGTGCTGGTCCTGTGGGTGCATTTGGTGTTTGTGATGTCACTTGTGGCTCAGTGCCTGATAGGCCAGTACTGGTGATGTGGCTGCAGTTTGTGTTTGTGATGTCACTTGTGGCTCAGTGCCTGAGAGGCCAGTGCTGGTCGTGTGGGTGCAGTTTGTGTTTGTGATGTCACTTGTGGGTCAGTGCCTGAGAGGCCAGTGCTGGTCCTGTGGGTGCATTTGGTTTTTGTGATGTCACTTGTGGCTCAGTGCCTGATAGGCCAGTGCTGGTGGTGTGGGTGCAGTTTGTGTTTGTGATGTCACTTGTGGCTCAGTGCCTGATAGGCCAGTACTGGTGGTGCGGGTGCAGTTTGTGTTTGTGATGTCCCTTGTGGCTCAGTGCCTGATAGGCCAGTGCTGGTGATGTGGCTGCAGTTTGTGGTTGTGATGTCACTTGTGGCTCAGTGCCTGATAGGCCAGTGCTGGTGGTGTGGGTGCAGTTTGTGTTTGTGATGTCACTTGTGGCTCAGTGCCTGATAGGCCAGTACTGGTGATGTGGCTGCAGTTTGTGTTTGTGATGTCACTTGTGGCTCAGTGCCTGATAGGCCAGTGCTGGTGATGTGGGTGCAGTTTGTGTTTGTGATGTCCCTTGTGGCTCAGTGCCTGAGAGGCCAGTGCTGGTGGTGTGGCTGCAGTTTGTGTTTGTGATGTCACTTGTGGCTCAGTGCCTGAGGGGCCAGTGCTGGTCCTGTGGGTGCATTTGGTTTTTGTGATGTCACTTGTGGCTCAGTGCCTGATAGGCCAGTGCTGGTGGTGTGGGTGCAGTTTGTGTTTGTGATGTCGCTTGTGGCTCAGTGCCTGATAGGCCAGTGCTGGTGATGTGGGTGCAGTTTGTGGTTGTGATGTCACTTGTGGCTCAGTGCCTGATAGGCCAGTGCTTGTCCTGTGGGTGCAGTTTGTGTTTGTGATGTCACTTGTGGCTCAGTGCCTGATAGGCCAGTACTGGTGGTGCGGGTGCAGTTTGTGTTTGTGATGTCACTTGTGGCTCAGTGCCTGATGGGCCAGTGCTGGTGATGTGGGTGCAGTTTGTGGTTGTGATGTCACTTGTGGCTCAGTGCCTGATAGGCCAGTGCTGGTCACATGTCTGCAGTTTGTGGTTGTGATGTCACTTGTGGCTCAGTGCCTGATGTGCCAGTGCTTGTCCTGTGGCTGCAGTTTGTGGTTGTGATGTCACTTGTGGCTCAGTGCCTGATAGGCCAGTGCTCGTGATGTGGCTGCAGTTTGTGTTTGTGATGTCACTTGTGGCTCAGTGCCTGATAGGCCAGTGCTGGTCCCATGGCTGCAGTTTGTGTTTGTGATGTCACTTGTGGCTCAGTGCCTGATAGGGCAGTGCTGGTCACGTAACTGCAGTTTGTGGTTGTGATGTCGCTTGTGGCTCAGTGCCTGATAGGCCAGTGCTGGTGGTGCGGGTGCAGTTTGTGCTTTGATGTCACTTGTGGCTCAGTGCCTGATAGGCCAGTGCTGGTCCTATGGGTGCAGTTTGTGGTTTGATGTCACTTGTGGCTCAGTGCCTGATAGGCCAGTGCTTGTCCTGTGGCTGAAGTTTGTGTTTGTGAGGTCACTTGTGGCTCAGTGCCTGATAGGCCAGTGCTGGTGGTGTGGGTGCACTTTGTGTTTGTGAAGTCACTTGTGGTTCAGTGCCTGATAGGCCAGTGCTGGTGATGTGGTTGCAATTTGTGTTTGTGATGTCACTTGTGGCTCAGTGCCTGATAAGCCAGTGCTGATGGTGTGGGTGCAATTTGTGTTTGTGATGTCACTTGTGGCTCAGTGCCTGATGGGCCAGTGCTTGTCCTGTGGCTGCAGTTTGTGGTTGTGATGTCACTTGTGGCTCACTGCCTGATAGGCCAGTGCTGGTTTACGTGGTTGCTGTTGGTGGTTGTGATGTCACTTGTGGCTGAGTGCCTGATGGGCCAGTGCTGGTGATGTGGCAGCAGTTTGTGGTTGTGATGTCACTTGTGGCTCAGTGCCTGATAGGCCAGTGCTGGTCACATGGTTGCAGTTTGTGGTTGTGATGTCACTTGTGGCTGAGTGCCTGATAGGCCAGTACTGCTGATGTGGTTGCAATTTGTGGTTGTGATGTCACTTGTGGCTCAGTGCCTGATAGGCCAGTACTGCTGATGTGGGTGGAGTTTGTGTTTGTGATGTCACTTGTGGCTGAGTGCCTGATAGGCCAGTGCTGGTGATGTGGGTGCAGTTTGTGGTTGTGATGTCACTTGTGGCTGAGTGCCTGATAGGCCAGTGCTGGTGATGTGGCTGCAGTTTGTGTTTGTGATGTCACTTGTGGCTCAGTGCCTGATAGGCCAGTGCTGGTGGTGTGGGTGCACTTTGTGTTTGTGAAGTCACTTGTGGCTCAGTGCCTGATAGGCCAGTCCTGGTCCTGTGGGTGCATTTGGTTTTTGTGATGTCACTTGTGGCTCAGTGCCTGATGGGCCAGTGCTGGTCACGTGGGTGCAGTTTGTGTTTGTGATGTCACTTGTGGCTCAGTGCCTGATAGGCCAGTGCTGGTGATGTGGGTGCAGTTTGTGGTTGTGATGTCACTTGTGGCTCAGTGCCTGATAGGCCAGTGCTGGTGATGTGGGTGCAGTTTGTGTTTGTGATGTCACTTGTGGCTCAGTGCCTGATAGGCCAGTGCGGGTGATTTGGCTGCAGTTTGTGTTTGTGATGTCACTTGTGGCTCAGTGCCTGATGGGCCAGTGCTCTTCCTATGGGTGCAATTTGTGTTTGTGATGTCACTTGTGGCTCAGTGCCTGATAGGCCCGTGCTGGTGATGTGGGTGCAGTTTGTGGTTGTGATGTCACTTGTGGCTCAGTGCCTGATAGGCCAGGGCTGGTCCTGTGGGTGCAGTTTGTGGTTTGATGTCCTTGTGGCTCAGTGCCTGATAGGCCAGTGCTTGTCCTGTGGGTGCAGTTTGTGTTTGTGATGTCACTTGTGGCTCAGTGCCTGATAGGCCCGTGCTGGTGATGTGGGTGCAGTTTGTGTTTGTGATGTCACTTGTGGCTCAGTGCCTGATAGGCCAGTGCTGGTGATGTGGTTGCAATTTGTGTTTGTGATGTCACTTGTGGCTCAGTGCCTGATAGGCCAGTGCTCTTCCTATGGGTGCTGGTTGTGTTTGTGATGTCACTTGTGGCTCAGTGCCTGATAGGCCAGTGCTGGTGATGTGGGTGCCGTTTGTGTTTGTAATGTCAGTTGTGGCTCAGTGCGTGATAGGCCAGTGCTGGTGATGTGGGTGGAGTTTGTGTTTGTGATGTCACTTGTGGCTCAGTGCCTGATAGGCCAGTGCTGGTGGTGCGGGTGCAGTTTGTGCTTTGATGTCACTTGTGGCTCAGTTCCTGATAGGCCAGTGCTGGTGGTGTGGGTGCAGTTCGTGGTTGTGATGTCACTTGTGGCTCAGTGCCTGATAAGCCAGTCCTTCTCCTGTGGGTGCATTTGGTTTTTGTGATGTCACTTGTGGCTCAGTGCCTGATAGGCCAGTACTGCTGATGTGGGTGGAGTTTGTGGTTGTGATTCCGCTTCTGGCTCAGTGCCTGATAGGCCAGTGCTGGTGATGTGACTACAGTTTGTGTTTGTGATGTCACTTGTGGCTCAGTGCCTGATAGGCCAGTGCTGGTGATGTGGCTGAAGTTTGTGTTTGTGATGTCACTTGTGGCTCAGTGCCTGATAGGCCAGTGCTGGTGGTGTGGGTGCAGTTTGTGGTTGTGATGTCACTTGTGGCTCAGTGCCTGATAGGCCAGTACTGCTGATGTGGCTGCAGTTTGTGTTTGTGAGGTCCCTTGTGGCTCAGTGCCTGATAGGCCAGTGCTGGTCACATGTCTGCAGTTTGTGGTTGTGATGTCACTTGTGGCTCAGTGCCTGATGTGCCAGTGCTTGTCCTGTGGGTGCAGTTTGTGTTTGTGATGTCACTTGTGGCTCAGTGCCTGATAGGCCAGTGCTGGTGGTGTGGGTGCACTTTGTGTTTGTGATGTCACTTGTGGCTCAGTGCCTGATAGGCCAGTGCTGGTGGTGTGGGTGCAGTTTGTGTTTGTGATGTCACTTGTGGCTCAGTGCCTGATAGGCCAGTGCTGGTCCCATGGCTGCAGTTTGTGTTTGTGATGTCACTTGTGGCTCAGTGCCTGATAGGCCAGTGCTGGTCACGTGACTGCAGTTTGTGGTTGTGATGTCACTTGTGGCTCAGTGCCTGATAGGCCAGTGCTGGTCACATGGCTGCAGTTTGTGGTTGTGATGTCACTTGTGGCTCAGTGCCTGATGGGCCAGTGCTGGTGGTGTGGGTGGAGTTTGTGTTTGTGATGTCACTTGTGGCTCAGTGCCTGATAGGCCAGTGCTGGTGGTGTGGGTGCAGTTTGTGTTTGTGATGTCATTTGTGGCTCAGTGCCTGATAGGCCAGTGCTGGTCCCATGGCTGCAGTTTGTGTTTGTGATGTCACTTGTGGCTCAGTGCCTAATAGGCCAGTGCTGGACACGTGGCTGCAGTTTGTGGTTGTGATGTTCCTTGTGGCTCAGTGCCTCATAGGCCAGTGCTGGTGGTGTGGGTGCAGTTTGTGTTTGTGATGTCCCTTGTGGCTCAGTGCCTGATAGGCCCGTGCTGGTGATGTGGGTGCAGTTTGTGTTTGTGATGTCCCTTGTGGCTCAGTGCCTGAGAGGCCAGTGCTGGTGGTGTGGCTGCAGTTTGTGTTTGTGATGTCACTTGTGGCTCAGTGCCTGAGGGGCCAGTGCTGGTCCTGTGGGTGCATTTGGTTTTTGTGATGTCACTTGTGGCTCAGTGCCTGATAGGCCAGTGCTGGTCCTGTTGGTTGAGTTTGTGTTTGTGATGTCGCTTGTGGCTCAGTGCCTGATAGGCCTGTGCTGGTGATGTGGGTGCAGTTTGTGGTTTGATGTCCTTGTAGCTCAGTGCCTGATAGGCCAGTGCTGGTGGTGTGGGTGCAATTTGTGTTTGTGATGTCACTTGTGGCTCAGTGCCTGACAGGGCAGTGCTGGTCACATGGTTGCAGTTTGTGGTTGTGATGTCACTTGTGGCTCAGTGCCTGATAGGCCAGTGCTGGTGATGTGGGTGCAGTTTGTGTTTGTGATGTCACTTGTGGCTCAGTGCCTGATAGGCCAGTGCTGGTGATGTGGCTGCAGTTTGTGGTTGTGATGTCACTTGTGGCTCAGTGCCTGATAGGCCAGTGCTGGTGGTGGGGGTGCATTTTGTGGTTGTGATGTCGCTTGTGGTTCAGTGCCTGATAGGCCAGTGCTGGTGATGTGGGTGAAGTTTGTGGTTGTGATGTCACTTGTGGTTCAGTGCCTGATGGGCCAGTGCCGGTGGTGTGGGTGGAGTTTGTGTTTGTGATGTCACTTGTGGCTCAGTGCCTGATAGGCCAGTGCTGGTGATGTGGGTGCAATTTGTGGTTGTGATGTCACTTGTGGCTCAGTGCCTGATAGGCCAGTGCTGGTGATGTGGGTGCAGTTTATGTTTGTGAGGTCACTTGTGGTTCAGTGCCTGATAGGCCAGTGCTGGTCACATGTCTGCAGTTTGTGGTTGTGATGTCACTTGTGGCTCAGTGCCTGATGTGCCAGTGCTTGTCCCGTGGCTGCAGTTTGTGTTTGTGATGTCACTTGTGGCTCAGTGCCTGATAGGCCAGTGCTGGTGATGTGGTTGCTGTTGGTGGTTGTGATGTCACTTGTGGCTCAGTGCCTGATAGGCCAGTGCTGGTGATGTGGCTGCAGTTTGTGTTTGTGATGTCACTTGTGGCTCAGTGCCTGATAGGCCAGTGCTGGTCACGTGGGTGCACTTTGTGTTTGTGAAGTCACTTGTGGTTCAGTGCCTGATAGGCCAGTGCTGGTGATGTGGTTGCAATTTGTGTTTGTGATGTCACTTGTGGCTCAGTGCCTGATAAGCCAGTGCTGATGGTGTGGGTGCAATTTGTGTTTGTGATGTCACTTGTGGCTCAGTGCCTGATGGGCCAGTGCTTGTCCTGTGGCTGCAGTTTGTGGTTGTGATGTCACTTGTGGCTCACTGCCTGATAGGCCAGTGCTGGTTTACGTGGTTGCTGTTGGTGGTTGTGATGTCACTTGTGGCTGAGTGCCTGATGGGCCAGTGCTGGTGATGTGGCAGCAGTTTGTGGTTGTGATGTCACTTGTGGCTCAGTGCCTGATAGGCCAGTGCTGGTCACATGGTTGCAGTTTGTGGTTGTGATGTCACTTGTGGCTCAGTGCCTGATAGGCCAGTGCTGGTGATGTGGTTGCAATTTGTGGTTGTGATGTCACTTGTGGCTCAGTGCCTGATAGGCCAGTACTGCTGATGTGGGTGGAGTTTGTGTTTGTGATGTCACTTGTGGCTGAGTGCCTGATAGGCCAGTGCTGGTGATGTGGGTGCAGTTTGTGGTTGTGATGTCACTTGTGGCTCAGTGCCTGATAGGCCAGTGCTGGTCCTGTGGGTGCAGTTTGTGGTTGTGATGTCACTTGTGGCTCAGTGCCTGATGGGCCAGTGCTGGTCACGTGGGTGCAGTTTGTGTTTGTGATGTCACTTGTGGCTCAGTGCCTGATAGGCCAGTGCTGGTGATGTGGGTGCAGTTTGTGGTTGTGATGTCACTTGTGGCTCAGTGCCTGATAGGCCAGTGCTGGTGATGTGGGTGCAGTTTGTGTTTGTGATGTCACTTGTGGCTCAGTGCCTGATAGGCCAGTGCGGGTGATTTGGCTGCAGTTTGTGTTTGTGATGTCACTTGTGGCTCAGTGCCTGATGGGCCAGTGCTCTTCCTATGGGTGCAATTTGTGTTTGTGATGTCACTTGTGGCTCAGTGCCTGATAGGCCCGTGCTGGTGATGTGGGTGCAGTTTGTGGTTGTGATGTCACTTGTGGCTCAGTGCCTGATAGGCCAGGGCTGGTCCTGTGGGTGCAGTTTGTGGTTTGATGTCCTTGTGGCTCAGTGCCTGATAGGCCAGTGCTTGTCCTGTGGGTGCAGTTTGTGTTTGTGATGTCACTTGTGGCTCAGTGCCTGATAGGCCCGTGCTGGTGATGTGGGTGCAGTTTGTGTTTGTGATGTCACTTGTGGCTCAGTGCCTGATAGGCCAGTGCTGGTGATGTGGTTGCAATTTGTGTTTGTGATGTCACTTGTGGCTCAGTGCCTGATAGGCCAGTGCTCTTCCTATGGGTGCTGGTTGTGTTTGTGATGTCACTTGTGGCTCAGTGCCTGATAGGCCAGTGCTGGTGATGTGGGTGCCGTTTGTGTTTGTAATGTCAGTTGTGGCTCAGTGCGTGATAGGCCAGTGCTGGTGATGTGGGTGGAGTTTGTGTTTGTGATGTCACTTGTGGCTCAGTGCCTGATAGGCCAGTGCTGGTGGTGCGGGTGCAGTTTGTGCTTTGATGTCACTTGTGGCTCAGTTCCTGATAGGCCAGTGCTGGTGGTGTGGGTGCAGTTCGTGGTTGTGATGTCACTTGTGGCTCAGTGCCTGATAAGCCAGTCCTTCTCCTGTGGGTGCATTTGGTTTTTGTGATGTCACTTGTGGCTCAGTGCCTGATAGGCCAGTACTGCTGATGTGGGTGGAGTTTGTGGTTGTGATTCCGCTTCTGGCTCAGTGCCTGATAGGCCAGTGCTGGTGATGTGACTACAGTTTGTGTTTGTGATGTCACTTGTGGCTCAGTGCCTGATAGGCCAGTGCTGGTGATGTGGCTGAAGTTTGTGTTTGTGATGTCACTTGTGGCTCAGTGCCTGATAGGCCAGTGCTGGTGGTGTGGGTGCAGTTTGTGGTTGTGATGTCACTTGTGGCTCAGTGCCTGATAGGCCAGTACTGCTGATGTGGCTGCAGTTTGTGTTTGTGATGTCCCTTGTGGCTCAGTGCCTGATAGGCCAGTGCTGGTCATGTGGGTGCAGTTTGTGTTTGTGATGTCACTTGTGGCTCAGTGCCTGATAGGCCAGTGCTGGTCACACGGCTGCACTTTGTTTTTGTGATGTCACTTGTGGCTCAGTGCCTGATGGGCCAGTGTTGGTGATGTGGGTGCACTTTGTGGTTGTGATGTCACTTGTGGTTCAGTGCCTGATATGGCAGTGCTGGTGGTGTGGGTGGAGTTTGTGTTTGTGATGTCACTTGTGGCTCAGTGCCTGATAGGCCAGTGCTGGTGGTGTGGGTGCAGTTTGTGGTTGTGAAGTCACTTGTGGCTCAGTGCCTGATAGGCCAGTGCTCGTGATGTGGCTGCAGTTTGTGTTTGTGATGTCACTTGTGGCTCAGTGCCTGATAGGCCAGTGCTGGTCCCATGGCTGCAGTTTGTGTTTGTGATGTCACTTGTGGCTCAGTGCCTGATAGGCCAGTGCTGGTGGTGCGGGTGCAGTTTGTGCTTTGATGTCACTTGTGGCTCAGTGCCTGATAGGCCAGTGCTGGTCCTATGGGTGCAGTTTGTGGTTTGATGTCACTTGTGGCTCAGTGCCTGATAGGCCAGTGCTTGTCCTGTGGCTGAAGTTTGTGTTTGTGAGGTCACTTGTGGCTCAGTGCCTGATAGGCCAGTGCTGGTGGTGTGGGTGCAGTTTGTGTTTGTGATGTCACTTGTGGCTCGGTGCCTGATAGGCCAGTGCTGGTCCCATGGCTGCAGTTTGTGTTTGTGATGTCACTTGTGGCTCAGTGCCTGATAGGCCAGTGCTGGTGATGTGGGTGCAGTTTGTGGTTGTGATGTCACTTGTGGCTCAGTGCCTGATAGGCCAGGGCTGGTCCTGTGGGTGCAGTTTGTGGTTTGATGTCCTTGTGGCTCAGTGCCTGATAGGCCAGTGCTGGTGATGTGGGTGCAGTTTGTGTTTGTGATGTCCCTTGTGGCTCAGTGCCTGATAGGCCAGTGCTGGTCACGTGACTGCAGTTTGTGTTTGTGATGTCACTTGTGGCTCAGTGCCTGATAGGCCAGTGCTCTTCCTATGGGTGCTGGTTGTGTTTGTGATGTCACTTGTGGCTCAGTGCCTGATAGGCCCATGCTTGTCCTGTGGGTGGAGTTTGTGTTTGTGATGTCACTTGTGGCTCAGTGCCTGATAGGCCAGTGCTGGTGATGTGGGTGCAGTTTGTGGTTGTGATGTCACTTGTGGCTCAGTGACTGATAGGCCAGTGCTGGTGGTGCAGGTGCAGTTTGTGTTTGTGATGTCACTTGTGGCTCAGTGCCTGATAGGCCAGTGTTGGTGATGTGGCTGCAGTTTGTGTTTGTGATGTCACTTGTGCCTCAGTGCCTGATAGGCCAATGCTGGTTACATGGCTGCAGTTTGTGTTTGTGAGGTCACTTGTGGCTGAGTGCCTGATAGGCCAGAGCTGGTGATGTGGGTGCAATTTGTGGTTGTGATGTCACTTGTGGCTCAGTGCCTAACAGCCCAGTGCTGGTGATGTGGGTGCAGTTTGTGTTTGTGATGTCACTTGTGGCTCAGTGCCTGATAGGCCAGTGCTGGTGGTGTGGGTGCAGTTTGTGTTTTTGATGTCACTTGTGGCTCAGTGCCTGATAGGCCAGTGCTGGTCACATGGTTGCAGTTTTTGGTTGTGATGTCACTTGTGGCTCGGTGCCTGATAGGCTAGTGCTGGTGATGTGGCTGCAGTTTGTGTTTGTGATGTCACTTGTGGCTCAGTGCCTGATAGGCCAGTACTGGTGATGTGGCTGCAGTTTGTGTTTGTGATGTCACTTGTGGCTCAGTGCCTGATAGGCCAGTGCTGGTCACATGTCTGCAGTTTGTGTTTGTGATGTCACTTGTGGCTCACTGCCTGATGGGCCAGTGTTGGTGATGTGGCTGCAGTTTGTGTTTGTGAGGTCCCTTGTGGCTCAGTGCCTGATAGGCCAGTGCTGGTCACATGTCTGCAGTTTGTGTTTGTGATGTCACTTGTGGCTCAGTGCCTGATAGGCCAGTGCTGGTGGTGTGGGTGCAGTTTGTGTTTGTGATGTCACTTGTGGCTCAGTGCCTGATAGGCCAGTGCTGGTGGTGTGGGTGCAGTTTGTGTTTGTGATGTCACTTGTGGCTCAGTGCCTGATAGGCCAGTGCTGGTGGTGTGGGTGCACTTTGTGGTTGTGATGTCACTTGTGGCTCAGTGCCTGATAGGCCAGTGCTGGTGGTGTGGGTGCAGTTTGTGTTTGTGATGTCACTTGTGGCTCAGTGCCTGATAGGCCAGTGCTGGTCCCATGGCTGCAGTTTGTGTTTGTGATGTCACTTGTGGCTCAGTGCCTGATAGGCCAGTGCTGGTCACGTGACTGCAGTTTGTGGTTGTGATGTCACTTGTGGCTCAGTGCCTGATAGGCCAGTGCTGGTCACATGGCTACAGTTTGTGTTTGTGATGTCACTTGTGGCTCAGTGCCTGATAGGCCAGTGCTGGTGATGTGGGTGCAATTTGTGTTTGTGATGTCACTTGTGGCTCAGTGCCTGATAGGCCAGTGCTGGTCACATGGCTGCAGTTTGTGGTTGTGATGTCACTTGTGGCTCAGTGCCTGATGGGCCAGTGCTGGTGGTGTGGGTGGAGTTTGTGTTTGTGATGTCACTTGTGGCTCAGTGCCTGATAGGCCAGTGCTGGTGGTGTGGGTGCAGTTTGTGTTTGTGATGTCATTTGTGGCTCAGTGCCTGATAGGCCAGTGCTGGTCCCATGGCTGCAGTTTGTGTTTGTGATGTCACTTGTGGCTCAGTGCCTAATAGGCCAGTGCTGGACACGTGGCTGCAGTTTGTGGTTGTGATGTTCCTTGTGGCTCAGTGCCTCATAGGCCAGTGCTGGTGGTGTGGGTGCAGTTTGTGTTTGTGATGTCCCTTGTGGCTCAGTGCCTGATAGGCCCGTGCTGGTGATGTGGGTGCAGTTTGTGTTTGTGATGTCCCTTGTGGCTCAGTGCCTGATAGGCCAGTGCTGGTGGTGTGGCTGCAGTTTGTGTTTGTGATGTCACTTGTGGCTCAGTGCCTGAGGGGCCAGTGCTGGTCCTGTGGGTGCATTTGGTTTTTGTGATGTCACTTGTGGCTCAGTGCCTGATAGGCCAGTGCTGGTCCTGTTGGTTGAGTTTGTGTTTGTGATGTCGCTTGTGGCTCAGTGCCTGATAGGCCAGTGCTGGTGATGTGGGTGCAGTTTGTGGTTTGATGTCCTTGTAGCTCAGTGCCTGATAGGCCAGTGCTGGTGGTGTGGGTGCAATTTGTGTTTGTGATGTCACTTGTGGCTCAGTGCCTGACAGGGCAGTGCTGGTCACATGGTTGCAGTTTGTGGTTGTGATGTCACTTGTGGCTCAGTGCCTGATAGGCCAGTGCTGGTGATGTGGGTGCAGTTTGTGTTTGTGATGTCACTTGTGGCTCAGTGCCTGATAGGCCAGTGCTGGTCACACGGGTGAAGTTTGTGGTTGTGATGTCACTTGTGGCTCAGTGCCTGATAGGCCAGTGCTGGTGATGTGGCTGCAGTTTGTGGTTGTGATGTCACTTGTGGCTCAGTGCCTGATAGGCCAGTGCTGGTGGTGGGGGTGCATTTTGTGGTTGTGATGTCGCTTGTGGTTCAGTGCCTGATAGGCCAGTGCTGGTGGTGTGGGTGAAGTTTGTGGTTGTGATGTCACTTGTGGTTCAGTGCCTGATGGGCCAGTGCCGGTGGTGTGGGTGGAGTTTGTGTTTGTGATGTCAGTTGTGGCTCAGTGCCTGATAGGCCAGTGCTGGTGATGTGGGTGCAATTTGTGGTTGTGATGTCACTTGTGGCTCAGTGCCTGATAGGCCAGTGCTGGTGATGTGGGTGCAGTTTATGTTTGTGAGGTCACTTGTGGTTCAGTGCCTGATAGGCCAGTGCTGGTCACATGTCTGCAGTTTGTGGTTGTGATGTCACTTGTGGCTCAGTGCCTGATGTGCCAGTGCTTGTCCCGTGGCTGCAGTTTGTGTTTGTGATGTCACTTGTGGCTCAGTGCCTGATAGGCCAGTGCTGGTGATGTGGGTGCAGTTTGTGGTTGTGATGTCACTTGTGGCTCAGTGCCTGATAGGCCAGTGCTGGTGATGTGGCTGCAGTTTGTGTTTGTGATGTCACTTGTGGCTCAGTGCCTGATAGGCCAGTGCTGGTGGTGTGGGTGCACTTTGTGTTTGTGAAGTCACTTGTGGCTCAGTGCCTGATAGGCCAGTCCTGGTCCTGTGGGTGCATTTGGTTTTTGTGATGTCACTTGTGGCTCAGTGCCTGATGGGCCAGTGCTGGTCACGTGGGTGCAGTTTGTGTTTGTGATGTCACTTGTGGCTCAGTGCCTGATAGGCCAGTGCTGGTGATGTGGGTGCAGTTTGTGGTTGTGATGTCACTTGTGGCTCAGTGCCTGATAGGCCAGTGCTGGTGATGTGGGTGCAGTTTGTGTTTTTGATGTCACTTGTGGCTCAGTGCCTGATAGGCCAGTGCTGGTGGTGTGGGTGCAGTTTGTGTTTGTGATGTCACTTGTGGCTCAGTGCCTGATAGGCCAGTGCTGGTGGTGTGGGTGCAGTTTGTGTTTGTGATGTCACTTGTGGCTCAGTGCCTGATAGGCCAGTACTGGTGATGTGGCTGCAGTTTGTGTTTGTGATGTCACTTGTGGCTCAGTGCCTGATAGGCCAGTGCTGGTCACATGTCTGCAGTTTGTGTTTGTGATGTCACTTGTGGCTCAGTGCCTGATAGGCCAGTGCTTGTCCTGTGGGTGCAGTTTGTGGTTGTGATGTCACTTGTGATCCAGTGCCTGATATGGCAGTGCTGGTGGTGTGGGTGGAGTTTGTGTTTGTGATGTCACTTGTGGCTCAGTGCCTGATAGGCCAGTGCTGGTCACGTGGCTGCAGTTTGTGGTTGTGATGTCACTTGTGGCTCAGTGCCTGATGTGCCAGTGCTTGTCCTGTGGCTGCAGTTTGTGTTTGTGATGTCACTTGTGGCTCAGTGCCTGATAGGCCAGTGCTGGTGATGTGGCTGCAGTTTGTGGTTGTGATGTCACTTGTGGCTCAGTGCCTGAGAGGCCAGTGCTGGTTATACGTGGTTGCTGTTGGTGGTTGTGATGTCACTTGTGGCTCAGTGCCTGATAGGCCAGTGCTGGTCATGTGGCTGCACTTTGTGGTTGTGATGTCACTTGTGGCTCAGTGCCTGAGAGGCCAGTGCTGGTCCTGTGGGTGCATTTGGTTTTTGTGATGTCACTTGTGGCTCAGTGACTGATGGGCCAGTGCTGGTCACGTGGGTGCAGTTTGTGTTTGTGATGTCACTTGTGGCTCAGTGCCTGATAGGCCAGTGCTGGTGATGTGGTTGCAATTTGTGGTTGTGATGTCACTTGTGGCTGAGTGCCTGATAGGCCAGTCCTGGTCCTGTGGGTGCATTTGGTTTTTTTGATGTCACTTGTGGCTCAGTGCCTGATAGGCCAGTACTACTGATGTGGGTGGAGTTTGTGTTTGTGATGTCGCTTGTGGCTCAGTGTCTGATAGGACAGTGCTGGTGATGTGGCTGCAGTTTGTGTTTGTGATGTCACTTGTGGCTCAGTGCCTGATAGGCCAGTGCTGGTCCTGTGGGTGGAGTTTGTGTTTGTGATGTCACTTGTGGCTCAGTGCCTGATAGGCCAGTGCTGGTGATGTGGCTGCAGTTTGTGTTTGTGATGTCACTTGTGGCTCAGTGCCTGATGGGCCAGTGCTCTTCCTATGGGTGCAATTTGTGGTTGTGATGTCACTTGTGGCTCAGTGCCTGATAGGCCAGTGCTGGTGATGTGGCTGCACTTTGTGTTTGTGATGTCACTTGTGGTTCAGTGCCTGATGGGCCAGTGCTGGTCACAAGGCTGCAGTTTGTGTTTGTGATGTCACTTGTGGCTCAGTGCCTGAGAGGCCAGTGCTGGTCCTGTGGGTGCATTTGGTTTTTGTGATGTCACTTGTGGCTCAGTGCCTGATAGGCCAGTACTGCTGATGTGGGTGGAGTTTGTGTTTGTGATGTCACTTGTGGCTCAGTGCCTGATAGGCCAGTGCTGGTGATGTGGGTGCAGTTTGTGGTTGTGATGTCACTTGTGGCTCAGTGCCTGATGGGGCAGTGCTGGTCATGTGGGTGCAGTTTGTGTTTGTGATGTCACTTGTGGCTCAGTGCCTGATAGGCCAGTGCTGGTGATGTGGTTGCAATTTGTGGTTGTGATGTCACTTGTGGCTCAGTGCCTGATAGGCCAGTCCTGGTCCTGTGGGTGCATTTGGTTTTTGTGATGTCACTTGTGGCTCAGTGCCTGATAGGCCAGTACTGCTGATGTGGGTGGAGTTTGTGTTTGTGATGTCGCTTGTGGCTCAGTGCCTGAGAGGCCAGTGCTGGTCCTGTGGGTGCATTTGGTTTTTGTGATGTCACTTGTGGCTCAGTGCCTGATAGGCCAGTGCTGGTGATGTGGGTGCAGTTTGTGTTTGTGATGTCACTTGTGGCTCAGTGCCTGATAGGCCAGTGCTGGTGATGTGGGTGCAGTTTGTGGTTGTGATGTCACTTGTGGCTCAGTGCCTGATAGGCCAGTGCTGGTCCTGTGGGTGGAGTTTGTGTTTGTGATGTCACTTGTGGCTCAGTGCCTGATAGGCCAGTGCTGGTGGTGTGGGTGCAGTTTGTGTTTGTGATGTCACTTGTGGCTCAGTGCCTGATAGGCCAGTACTGGTGGTGCGGGTGCAGTTTGTGTTTGTGATGTCCCTTGTGGCTCAGTGCCTGATAGGCCAGTGCTGGTGATGTGGGTGCAGTTTGTGTTTGTGATGTCACTTGTGGCTCAGTGCCTGATAGGCCAGTGCTGGTGATGTGGCTGCATTTTGTGTTTGTGAGGTCACTTGTGGCTCAGTGCCTGATAGGCCAGTACTTGTGGTGCGGGTGCAGTTTGTGTTTGTGATGTCACTTGTGGCTCAGTGCCTGATAGGCCAGTGCTGGTCCCATGGCTGCAGTTTGTGTTTGTGATGTCCCTTGTGGCTCAGTGCCTGATAGGCCAGTACTTGTGGTGCGGGTGCAGTTTGTGTTTGTGATGTCACTTGTGGCTCAGTGCCTGAGAGGCCAGTGCTGGTGATGTGGGTGCAGTTTATGTTTGTGAGGTCACTTGTGGTTCAGTGCCTGATAGGCCAGTGCTGGTCACATGTCTGCAGTTTGTGGTTGTGATGTCACTTGTGGCTCAGTGCCTGATGTGCCAGTGCTTGTCCTGTGGCTGCAGTTTGTGGTTGTGATGTCACTTGTGGCTCAGTGCCTGATAGGCCAGTGCTGGTGATGTGGCTGCAGTTTGTGTTTGTGATGTCACTTGTGGCTCAGTGCCTGATAGGCCAGTGCTGGTTTACGTGGTTGCTGTTGGTGGTTGTGATGTCACTTGTGGCTCAGTGCCTGATAGGCCAGTGCTGGTGATGTGGGTGCAGTTTGTGGTTGTGATGTCACTTGTGGCTCAGTGCCTGATAGGCCAGTGCTGGTCATGTGGGTGCAGTTTGTGTTTGTGATGTCACTTGTGGCTCAGTGCCTGATGGGCCAGTGCTGGTGATGTGGTTGCAATTTGTGTTTGTGATGTCACTTGTGGCTCAGTGCCTGATAGGCCAGTGCTGGTGGTGTGGGTGCAGTTTGTCTTTGTGATGTCACTTGTGGCTCAGTGCCTGATAGGCCAGTGCTGGTCACATGGTTGCAGTTTGTGTTTGTGATGTCACTTGTGGCTCAGTGCCTGATAGGCCAGTGCTGGTCACATGGTTGCAGTTTGTGTTTGGGATGTCACTTGTGGCTCAGTGCCTGATAGGCCAGTGCTGGTCCTGTGGGTGGAGTTTGTGTTTGTGATGTCACTTGTGGCTCAGTGCCTGATAGGCCAGTGCTGGTGGTGTGGATGCAGTTTGTGGTTGTGATGTTCCTTGTGGCTCAGTGCCTGATAGGCCAGTGCTGGTGGTGTGGGTGCAGTTTGTGGTTGTGATGTTCCTTGTGGCTCAGTGCCTGATAGGCCAGTGCTGGTGGTGTGGGTGCAGTTTGTGTTTGTGATGTCCCTTGTGGCTCAGTGCCTGATAGGCCAGTGCTGGTGGTGCGGGTGCAGTTTGTGCTTTGATGTCACTTGTGGCTCAGTGCCTGATAGGCCAGTGCTGGTCCTATGGGTGCAGTTTGTGGTTTGATGTCACTTGTGGCTCAGTGCCTGATAGGCCAGTGCTGGTGGTGTGGGTGCAGTTTGTGTTTTTGATGTCACTTGTGGCTCAGTGCCTGATAGGCCAGTGCTTGTCCTGTGGGAGCAGTTTGTGTTTGTGATGTCACTTGTGGCTCAGTGCCTGATAGGGCAGTGCTGGTCACATGGTTGCAGTTTGTGGTTGTGATGTCACTTGTGGCTCAGTGCCTGATAGGCCAGTGCTGGTGATGTGGGTGCAGTTTGTGTTTGTGATGTCACTTGTGGCTCAGTGCCTGATAGGCCAGTGCTGGTCAGATGTCTGCAGTTTGTGGTTGTGATGTCACTTGTGGCTCAGTGCCTGATAGGCCAGTGCTGGTGGTGTGGGTGCAGTTTGTGTTTGTGATGTCCCTTGTGGCTCAGTGCCTAATGGGCCAGTGCTGGTGGTGTGGGTGGAGTTTGTGTTTGTGAGGTCACTTGTGGCTCAGTTCCTGATAGGCCAGTGCTGGTCCTGTGGGTGCAGTTTGTGTTTGTGATGTCACTTGTGGCTCAGTGCCTGATAGGCCAGTGCTGGTCCTGTGGGTGCATTTGGTTTTTGTGATGTCACTTGTGGCTGAGTGCCTGATAGGCCAGTACTGCTGATGTGGGTGGAGTTTGTGTTTGTGATGTCGCTTGTGGCTCAGTGCCTGATAGGCCAGTGCTGGTCACGTGTCTGCAGTTTGTGGTTGTGATGTCACTTGTGGCTCAGTGCCTGATGTGCCAGTGCTTGTCCTGTGGCTGCAGTTTGTGGTTGTGATGTCACTTGTGGCTCAGTGCCTGATAGGCCAGTGCTGGTGGTGTGGGTGCAGTTTGTCTTTGTGATGTCACTTGTGGCTCAGTGCCTGATAGGCCAGTGCTGGTTACATGGCTCTAGTTTGTGTTTGTGATGTCACTTGTGGCTCAGTGCCTGATAGGCCAGTGCTGGTCACATGGTTGCAGTTTGTGTTTGTGATGTCACTTGTGTCTCAGTGCCTGATAGGCCAATGGTAGTCATGTGGGTGGAGTTTGTGTTTGTGATGTCCCTTGTGGCTCAGTGCCTGATAGGCCAGTACTGGTCACATGGTTGCAGTTTGTGTTTGTGATGTCACTTGTGGCTGCGTGCCTGATGGGCCAGTGCTGGTGGTGCGGGTGCAGTTTGTGACTGTGATGTCAGTTGTGGCTGAGTGCCTGATCGGCCAGTGCTGGTGATGTGGCTGCATTTTGTGTTTGTGATGACACTTGTGGCTCAGTGCCTGATATGGCAGGGCTGGTGGTGTGGGTGGAGTTTGTGTTTGTGATGTCACTTGTGGCTCAGTGCCTGATAGGCTAGTGCTGGTTGCGTGTGTGCAGTTTGTGTTTGTGAGGTCCCTTGTGGCTCAATGCCTGATAGGCCAGTGCTGGTCATGTGGCTGCAGTTTGTGGTTGTGATGTTCCTTGTGGCTCAGTGCCTGATAGGCCAGTGCTGGTCAGATGTCTGCACTTTGTGGTTGTGATGTCACTTGTGGTTCAGTGCCTGATAGGCCAGTGCTGGTCCCATGGCTGCAGTTTGTGTTTGTGATGTCACTTGTGGCTCAGTGCCTGATAGGCCAGTGCTGGTGATGTGGTTGCAATTTGTGGTTGTGATGTCACTTGTGGCTCAGTGCCTGATAGGCCAGTCCTGGTCCTGTGGGTGCATTTGGTTTTTGTGATGTCACTTGTGGCTCAGTGCCTGATGGGCCAGTGTTGGTGATGTGGTTGCAATTTGTGTTTGTGATGTCACTTGTGGCTCAGTGCCTGATAGGCCAGTGCTGGTGGTGTGGGTGCAGTTTGTGTTTGTGATGTCACTTGTGGCTCAGTGCCTGAAAGGCCAGTGCTGGTCCTGTGGGTGGAGTTTGTGTTTGTGATGTCACTTGTGGCTCAGTGCCTGATAGGCCAATGGTAGTCATGTGGGTGCAGTTTGTGTTTGTGATGTCACTTGTGTCTCAGTGCCTGATAGGCCAGTGCTGGTGATGTGGCTGCAGTTTGTGTTTGTGATGTCACTTGTGGCTCAGTGCCTGATAGGCCCAGTGCTGGTGATGTGGCTGCAGTTTGTGTTTGTGATGTCAATTGTGGCTCACTGCCTGATAGGCCAGTGCTGGTGGTGTGGGTGGAGTTTGTGTTTGTGATGTCACTTGTGGCTCAGTGCCTAATGGGCCAGTGCTGGTGGTGTGGGTGGAGTTTGTGTTTGTGATGTCACTTGTGGCTCAGTGCCTAATGGGCCAGTGCTGGTGGTGTGGGTGCCGTTTGTGTTTGTGATGTCACTTGTGGCTCAGTGCCTGATAGGCCAGTGCTGGTGGTGTGGGTGCAGTTTGTGTTTGTGATGTCACTTGTGGCTCAGTGCCTGATAGGGCAGTGCTGGTCACATGGTTGCAGTTTGTGGTTGTGATGTCACTTGTGGCTCAGTTCCTGATAGGCCAGTGCTGGTCCTGTGGGTGCAGTTTGTGTTTGTGATGTCACTTGTAGCTCAGTGCCTGATAGGCCAGTGCTAGTCCTGTGGGTGCTTTTGGTTTTTGTGATGTCACTTGTGGCTCAGTGCCTGATAGGCCAGTACTGCTGATGTGGGTGGAGTTTGTGTTTGTGATGTCACTTGTGGCTCAGTGCCTGACAGGCCAATACTGGTCACATGGGTGCAGTTTGTGGTTGTGATGTCACTTTCGGCTCAGTGAGTGCTAGGCCAGTGCTGGTCATGTGAGTGCAGTTTGTGGTTCTGATGTCACTTGTGGCTCAGTGCCTGCTAGGCCAGTGCTGGTCACGTGGCTGCAGTTTTTGTTTGTGAGGTCACTTGTGGCTCAGTGCCTGGTAGGCCACTGCTTGTCCTTTGGGTGCAGTTTGTGTTTTTGATATTACTTGTAGCTCAGTGCCTGACAGGCCATTGCTGGTGATGTGGCTGCATTTTGTGTTTGTGATGTCACTTGTGGCTCAGTGCCTGATAGGCCAGTGCTGGTGATGTGTCTGCAGTTTGTGGTTGTGATGTCACTTGTGGCTCAGTGCCTGATAGGCCAGTGCCGGTGGTGTGGGTGCAGTTTGTGTTTGTGAGGTCACTTGTGGCTCAGTGCCTGATAGGCCAGTACTGGTCCCATGGCTGCAGTTTGTGTTTGTGAGGTCACTTGTGGCTCAGTGCCTGATAGGGCAGTGCTGGTCACATGGTTGCAGTTTGTGGTTGTGATGTCACTTGTGGCTCAGTGCCTGATAGGCCAGTGCTGGTTTACGTGGTTGCTGTTTGTGGTTGTGATGTCACTTGTGGCTCAGTTCCTGATAGGCCAGTGCTGGTGATGTGGCTGCAGTTTGTGGTTGTGATGTCACTTGTGGCTCAGTGCCTGATAGGCCAGTGCTGGTCATGTGGGTGCAATTTGTGGTTGTGATGTCACTTGTGGCTCAGTGCCTGATAGGCCAGTCCTGGTCCTGTGGGTGCATTTGGTTTTTGTGATGTCACTTGTGGCTCAGTGCCTGATAGGCCAGTACTGCTGATGTGGGTGGAGTTTGTGTTTGTGATGTCGCTTGTGGCTCAGTGTCTGATAGGACAGTGCTGGTCCCATTGCTGCAGTTTGTGTTTGTGATGTCACTTGTGGCTCAGTGCCTGATAGGCCAGTGCTGGTGGTGTGGGTGGAGTTTGTGTTTGTGAGGTCACTTGTGGCTCAGTTCCTGATAGGCCAGTGCTGGTGGTGTGGGTGCAGTTTGTGTTTGTGATGTCACTTGTGGCTCAGTGCCTGATAGGCCAGTGCTGGTCCTGTGGGTGCATTTGGTTTTTGTGATGTCACTTGTGGCTGAGTGCCTGATAGGCCAGTACTGCTGATGTGGGTGGAGTTTGTGTTTGTGATGTCGCTTGTGGCTCAGTGCCTGATAGGCCAGTGCTGGTCACATGTCTGCAGTTTGTGGTTGTGATGTCACTTGTGGCTCAGTGCCTGATGTGCCAGTGCTTGTCCTGTGGCTGCAGTTTGTGGTTGTGATGTCACTTGTGGCTCAGTGCCTGATAGGCCAGTGCTGGTGGTGTGGGAGCAATTTGTCTTTGTGATGTCACTTGTGGCTCAGTGCCTGATAGGCCAGTGCTGGTTACATGGCTCTAGTTTGTGTTTGTGATGTCACTTGTGGCTCAGTGCCTGATAGGCCAGTGCTGGTCACATGGTTGCAGTTTGTGGTTGTGAGGTCACTTGTGTCTCAGTGCCTGATAGGCCAATGGTAGTCATGTGGGTGGAGTTTGTGTTTGTGATGTCCCTTGTGGCTCAGTGCCTGATAGGCCAGTACTGGTCACATGGTTGCAGTTTGTGTTTGTGATGTCACTTGTGGCTGCGTGCCTGATGGGCCAGTGCTGGTGGTGTGGGTGGAGTTTGTGTTTGTGATGTCACTTGTGGCTCAGTGCCTGATAGGCCATTCCTGGTGGTGTGGGTGCAGTTTGTGGTTGTGATGTCACTTGTGGCTCAGTGCCTGATAGGCCAGTGCTGGTCCCATGGCTGCAGTTTGTGTTTGTGATGTCACTTGTGGCTCAGTGCCTGATAGGCCAGTGCTGGTGGTGTGGGTGCAGTTTGTGGTTGTGATGTTCCTTGTGGCTCAGTGCCTCATAGGCCAGTGCTGGTGGTGTGGGTGAAGTTTGTGTTTGTGATGTCCCTTGTGGCTCAGTGCCTGATAGGCCAGTGCTTGTCCTGTGGGAGCAGTTTGTGTTTGTGATGTCACTTGTGGCTCAGTGCCTGATAGGGCAGTGCTGGTCACATGGCTGCAGTTTGTGGTTGTGATGTCACTTGTGGCTCAGTGCCTGATACGCCAGTGCTGGTGATGTGGCTGCAGTTTGTGTTTGTGATGTCACTTGTGGCTCAGTGCCTGATAGGCCAGTGCTGGTGATGTGGCTGCAGTTTGTGTTTGTGATGTCAATTGTGGCTCACTGCCTGATATGGCAGTGCTGGTGGTGTGGGTGCAGTTTGTGTTTGTGATGTCACTTGTGGCTCAGTGCCTAATGGGCCAGTGCTGGTGGTGTGGGTGGAGTTTGTGTTTGTGAGGTCACTTGTGGCTCAGTGCCTGATAGGCCAGTGCTGGTGGTGTGGGTGCAGTTTGTGTTTGTGATGTCACTTGTGGCTCAGTGCCTGATAGGGCAGTGCTGGTCACATGGCTGCACTTTGTGGTTGTGATGTCACTTGTGGTTCAGTGCCTGATATGGCAGTGCTGGTGGTGTGGGTGGAGTTTGTGTTTGTGATGTCACTTGTGGCTCAGTGCCTGATAGGCCATTCCTGGTGGTGTGGGTGCAGTTTGTGGTTGTGATGTCACTTGTGGCTCAGTGCCTGATAGGCCAGTGCTGGTCCCATGGCTGCAGTTTGTGTTTGTGATGTCACTTGTGGCTCAGTGCCTGATAGGGCAGTGCTGGTCACATGGTTGCAGTTTGTGGTTGTGATGTCACTTGTGGCTCAGTTCCTGATAGGCCAGTGCTGGTCCTGTGGGTGCAGTTTGTGTTTGTGATGTCACTTGTGGCTCAGTGCCTGATAGGCCAGTGCTAGTCCTGTGGGTGCATTTGGTTTTTGTGATGTCACTTGTGGCTGAGTGCCTGATAGGCCAGTACTGCTGATGTGGGTGGAGTTTGTGTTTGTGATGTCGCTTGTGGCTCAGTGCCTGATAGGCCAGTGCTGGTGGTGTGGGTGCATTTGGTTTTTGTGATGTCACTTGTGGCTCAGTGCCTGATGGGCCAGTGCTGGTCACGTGGGTGCAGTTTGTGTTTGTGATGTCCCTTGTGGCTCAGTGCCTGATAGGCCAGTGCTGGTGATGTGGGTGCAGTTTGTGGTTGTGATGTCACTTGTGGCTGAGTGCCTGATAGGCCAGTGCCGGTGGTGTGGGTGCAGTTTGTGTTTGTGATGTCACTTGTGGCTCAGTGCCTGATAGGCCAGTACTGATCCCATGGCTGCAGTTTGTGTTTGTGAGGTCACTTGTGGCTCAGTGCCTGATAGGCCAGTGCTGGTGGTGTGGGTGCAGTTTGTGTTTGTGATGTCACTTGTGGCTCAGTGCCTGATAGGCCAGTGCTGGTGATGTGGCTGCAGTTTGTGGTTGTGATGTCACTTGTGGCTCCGTGCCTGATAGGCCAGTGCTGGTTTACGTGGTTGCTGTTTGTGGTTGTGATGTCACTTGTGGCTCAGTGCCTGATAGGCCAGTACTGCTGATGTGGGTGGAGTTTGTGTTTGTGATGTCGCTTGTGGCTCAGTGTCTGATAGGACAGTGCTGGTCCCATTGCTGCAGTTTGTGTTTATGATGTCACTTGTGGCTCAGTGCCTGATAGGCCAGTACTGGTGGTGCGGGTGCAGTTTGTGTTTGTGATGTCACTTGTGGCTCAGTGCCTGATAGGCCAGTGCTGGTGATGTGGCTGCAGTTTGTGGTTGTGATGTCACTTGTGGCTCAGTGCCTGATAGGCCAGTGCTGGTGGTGTGGGTGCAGTTTGTGTTTGTGATGTCACTTGTGGCTCAGTGCCTGATAGGCCAGTACTGGTGATGTGGCTGCAGTTTGTGTTTGTGATGTCACTTGTGGCTGAGTGCCTGATAGGCCAGTGCTGGTTGCGTGTGTGCAGTTTGTGTTTGTGAGGTCCCTTGTGGCTCAATGCCTGATAGGCCAGTGCTGGTCACGTGGCTGCAGTTTGTGGTTGTGATGTGACTTGTGGCTGAGTGCCTGATAGGCCAGTGCTGGTCCTGTGGCTGCAGTTTGTGGTTGTGAGGTCACTTGTGGCTCAGTGCTTGATAGGGCAATGCTGGTCACATGGTTGCAGTTTGTGTTTGTGATGTCACTTGTGGCTCAGTGCCTGATAGGCCAGTGCTGGTCATGTGGGTGGAGTTTGTGGTTGTGATGTCACTTGTGGCTGAGTGCCTGATAGGCCAGTGCTGGTGATGTGGGTGGAGTTTGTTTTTGTGATGTCACTTGTGGCTCAGTGTGTGCTAGGCCAGTGCTGATCACCTGGGTGCAGTTTGTGGTTGTGAGGTCACTTGTGGCTCATTTCCTGATAGGCCATGCTAGTCCTGTGGTTGCAGTTTGTGATTGTGAGGTCACTTGTGGCTCAGTGCCTGATAGGTCAGTGCTGGTGATGTGGGTGCAGTTTGTGGTTGTGATGTCACTTGTGGCTCGGTGCCTGGTAGGCCAGTGCTGGTGATGTGGCTGCAGTTTGTGTTTGTGATGTCACTTGTGGCTCAGTGCCTGATAGGCCAGTGCTGGTCATGTGGCTGCAGTTTCTGATTGTGAGGTCACTTGTGGCTCAGTGCTTGATAGGGCAATGCTGGTTTACATGGCTGAAGTTTGTGTTTGTGATGTCACTTGTGGCTCAGTGCCTGATAGGGAGTGCTTTTCCTGTGGGAGCAGTTTGTGTTTGTGATGTCACTTGTGGCTCAGTGCCTGACAGGCCAGTACTGGTCATGTGGGTGGAGTTTGTGGTTGTGATGTCACTTGTGGCTCAGTGCCTGAGAGGCCAGTGCTGGTCACATGGCTGCAGGTTGTGTTTGTGATGTCACTTGTGGCTCAGTGCCTGATAGGCTAGTGCTGGTGATGTGGGTGCAGTTTGTGTTTGTGATGTCCCTTGTGGCTCAGTGCCTGATAGGCCAGTGCTGGTCAGATGGCTGCAGTTTGTGGTTCTGATATCACTTGTGGCTGAGTGCCTGATAGGCCAGTGCTGGTGATGTGGGTGGAGTTTGTTTTTGTGATGTCACTTGTGGCTCAGTGTGTGCTAGGCCAGTGCTGATCACCTGGGTGCAGTTTGTGGTTGTGATGTCACTTGTGCCTCAGTGCCTGAGAGGCCAGTGCTGGTCACATGGCTGCAGGTTGTGTTTGTGATGTCACTTGTGGCTCAGTGCCTGATAGGCTAGTGCTGGTGATGTGGGTGCAGTTTGTGTTTGTGATGTCCCTTGTGGCTCAGTGCCTGATAGGCCAGTGCTGGTCAGATGGCTGCAGTTTGTGGTTCTGATATCACTTGTGGCTGAGTGCCTGATAGGCCAGTGCTGGTGATGTGGGTGGAGTTTGTTTTTGTGATGTCACTTGTGGCTCAGTGTGTGCTAGGCCAGTGCTGATCACCTGGGTGCAGTTTGTGGTTGTGAGGTCACTTGTGGCTCATTTCCTGATAGGCCATGCTGGTCCTGTGGTTGCAGTTTGTGTTTGTGAGGTCACTTGTGGCTCAGTGCCTGATAGGTCAGTGCTGGTGATGTGGGTGCAGTTTGTGGTTGTGATGTCACTTGTGGCTCAGTGCCTGATAGGGCAGTGCTGGTCACGTTGTGATATGTGCTAATTTGTTACATCAAAGTGAGAAACAGCCTTGAAACATCCTGGACTGTGATGTGTGCTAATTGGTTACATCAAAGTAAGAAACAGCCTTGGGAACATCTGTGGGAACATCCTACATCCTGTGGTGGGGGCATGTACCCCGCCTGAGATAAGGGAGTTGAGATAGCAAAGCGGCAATGTTAGTTTAGATAGCCTAATATGGTAATGGCGATGTCACACAACTGTGAAATATAGCACGACCTCGAAAGTTGTAAAATATATGCGTGACCTGAGGGTCACCACTCACAATGCAGAGGGCTGAAGAAGACCCCCTAGCAACAGCCGGCGCAACCGCAGAAGTTACAGGAGGTGCTCCGTATACCCGGAGCTGGAACTGCATATAAGGAGACTGTGAAGGGGGGATTGCGCGCGCCGTTGGTGGAGCAGGAGATTCCCCGGCCGCCCAGCGCTGTTTTGCTTACTTGTGACTTGCTCAGTTATTTTATTAAATTGGAATTTATGCAACCCGGCCCGAGTGGTTGTCAATTTGTCGCGTTTACCTGTAACAACGTGGCTGCAGTTTGTGTTTGTGAGGTCACTTGTGGCTCAATGCCTGATAGGCCAGTGCTGGTCATGTGGGTGCCGTTTGTGGTTGTGATGTCACTTGTGGCTCAGTGCCTGATAGGCCAGTGCCGGTCACATGTCTGCTGTTTTTAACCTGTCAGGTTATTTCTGCCTTCAGCACCACATAACGCCATGGTAGGCGCATGGCTCCTCTTTGTTGTTGTGAGGTCATTGTGCCCCTGTACCTTATAGGGCAGCAGGAAGCACATGGTGTCGATGCAGATGTGATTTCAGTTCTGCCTTTGTGTCTGATAGGCCAGTAGCAGGTACAAGGCTTTACAGCTTAGTTGGAACTCCCTTTTTCTCACTACCTGGCTGAGAGCATAAGAAGGACCTTATTACCAGCAAGAATACTTAAAAACTTAGAAATATGACTCCTGCTCCTCATTACCAGTACCCGAGAGCAAAGAAAACAGAACAGATTATCTTATTTGTTTGGCACCCCAGATAGAACACAGCGAGGTTCTCATCTGGTGAGCACTGGCACTGGTCTTGCGTGCCTGCGTTTATTGGCCGTGGGCTCCCAGAGATCTACTTCAATGGGCACAGCAAATGCCCCGGGTGTGGGAGGACCCGGAAAAGGCAGCCCCACTGTTTTGTACAAGAGTAGAGGGACATCCCATTTGTTAGGGGGATGTTCAAGTATTGTTTCAACAGATATTTCAGCCAGGGGATAGAGAACGGATATTGAAAAAAGGATAGGGAATTGGCAGACTGAGATGATAACCGACAGCCTTGCCCACGAGGAGATCTGAATTGGGATTATAATAATACAAATGATTGGGCAGCGTGTCAAATGGCATGCCAAAATCTGGTTTTAGCTATACGAACTGCAGGGCAAATGGGTGTTATCTCAGAAAAGGTACTATCGTTAGCAAAAGTCTGAGGAACGCTCGATTTTTGGAATATTTGCTTGTGGCAAATTATGCTCTTATGCTATGGAGGGATGTCTGTGGAAAATGTTAATGAAAGGCTGGCAGTGAGCCTATTGGTCCAGCAAGCGGCACCAGCTATCCATGAGTATTTCAGAAACCATGCTCCAGGGTGGCAGGGAGAGAATTTACAGAAGATTCACTGTATTACAGCAGCTGGACCTTTACTAGAAACATTTGAGAGCTGTGACAGTATGGGCACACATGTTACATGGTTGAGGGCTCATCTGTCACACAAGAGGAAGATCTCCATTTGGGTTATCTGATGGTTGCCTCTCTGGTCATCTACCAGTAATGTCTAGTCAGTGCCCACATGTACCACCAGCATGTGCTAATGTGCTTGAGGCACCACGTACAGGCAATGGCTTGTGATGTTCCTGAGCAAGAAACCTGGTCTGAAGGAGCCTCTGGAAATGAGGCAGCAGGCTGTGAGCTGGGGAGCTCTTCAGACAGCTTGAAGGCTGGTCACCTCTTCCAAAATGACCTTTGAAATTATGATTCATGACCAGGCAAAGAGGACAGTGCCTGCCCTCACCTTTCCTGCCTTGTGCTCCAGACTGACTTGGGCACAAGTCCATCCTGAGCTGAAAACTCAGCAGTCCCGGGGGTGCAGCAGTGCACCCAGGCTCATCCACCTTGCTGAAGGGCTCGGCTTCTTTTCTCAAGCACGCCCCACACAAACCGAGCTGCGAGGCTCCTTAGGAGTGACTTACATCTCAGTAGCTCTGAAGTCAGGCAGAGGTTAAGGTCCTTTTCTGTCTGTGTAGCTAGGTCTGTAATTTAAGCGGAGCAGAAATTATACCCTATTATTAAGTCATCGGTTTGTCTTGGTAGGTGTGTTCCGACACTTTGTCTCGATGTACTATCTATCTGGTTGATACAGTTTTCATCAGTTTACATTTTACATCCTCTTTACATGTGTTTACATGTGTTCGTTTGCATAGATACAGAGTTATTAGTTACATAGCAGCCTATTCTACATGGCTCAATATTCTCATACAAACTTCCTTTTCACCAGCACACAGGCAGGCCAGAGGACAACACCAACTCTCATTTATGTTCCACATGTCCACGTAAGGTGGAGGCTGTTGGAGTCTCCTGGGAAGCTCCATTTACAACATTACTACAGCATATGCACAAGTTTTGTTGCTTGCCAATTCAGATGGATGGATAGGTATTGTTTTGAGTTTCCTTTTCCAGTTTCAAGGGCACTTAAGTGAAGATGAAGCACCTGAATGCTGTGCTTTCCCAAGCAACTGGATACTGTTATCACGAGGGCACCCTACCTGAACCTATTAACATTTGCTTAGCCGGAAAACAATACTGAAAACTGTTTTCTGAAGTGTTTTCGGAGTCAAGATTCACTCGGACCCAGCCTTCCCCACATTCTCACACACACAGGCTTACTCGACAGATCTGGAAGTTTGCCTAGGGGAATCACTGCGGTGACTTTGAGATGGCTGTTTATATCCTGCGCCCAGTGTATGCAATGAGTGCAATGTAAAAGGCAATCAAGATGTGCTCACTAAAAGCATACCTTCCCACAGTCTGCCACTGCAAAGTAGAGTTGTTACATTGTTCAGCAGAGAAATCAGTTGAGCACTTCAACGCCTTAACTACAGTGTCAGCTCTTGCTTCATAAAGGCCAAAGCTTGAAAAATTACGAAGCTCAATCCCATCTTGTGTTTCAGCGACTTTAGGAAGACAACTACCTCCATTTCCATCAGCAGACTTCAGGAGGAGTACAGCCTTCACTTTCCAGGCTTCTGAGAGTTGGCCTTACAGGAAGGTGTTTAAAAGATGAAACAGGTTACTCTCCAGCTGATGATGTCTTCCTGAACACGGAAACACAAACCCTAACTGGATGCGTTTACCATCAAAGGCTTTGCAAGTGCTTAACTTGGATGCTGTTGGTAAATTCCTTCTAAAATTGAATACTGAAATTCCAGCACGTCAAGAGTTTCTGGCAGCAAAGCAGGTCCCTTTTCTCACAGAAGGCTCCAGTAGTTCAGGGCTAAGCCCCCAGGTCAGGGGTCAGTGCTGGCCCTGGAAACAGTCCTCCATTTCCTCAGGATGGGGGGAGCCATGTCGCTCTCTGATGTCCAGGAGCCAAGGTGCAAAGGTTCCACCTTATCTTTCCAAAGAGGATGAGAAGAAAATGGATTTAGGATATAACAATGAACGTAGGCCTCCTCAAAGAGTTCAAAGCCTTCAGCCCAAGTAGCAGTACCTCAGACATTGACATCTTTGAGGCTCTACCTGAAGCCTTTCTTGCCGTTCCTTCAAATGACATCATCAAATATCACGACTCATGCTGTCCTGCTATCTAAAGCCTTGCAGCTTCTCCACAAACTTTTGCTGCTTCCTTCCCCCCAGTCCATCTGCCTCCTCCCATTTCCACTTCATATCTTTAACAGTTCACTAAACTCAGTCCACTAGTCCATGGATCTGATCTATCTCCAGATAGACAAGCAGGACTTGATAGCAAAGCCTTTCATGCCTTCTTAAAAAGTTGCAAGTTATTGGATTTTGTCTCCCAGAATTGGTCGGCAATAGCTGAGGAGAAAGGGTAAAGGTGGGAGGAAGAAAAAGGTATTCTGCATTTCCAGATAATACTTAAATACCAACTAGCAAAGCTAACCTGCTGTTGTTTAGAAGAGAATGTCAATGAATAAAGCAGCAAAACACTTGAAGGTTTTGGTTTCCTTATTTGCAGTACTTTTAACCTTATTGAAAGAGAAGAATTTACAGTTCTATTTCATCATGCTGTGAATTGAGTTTTCCTGATGATAGAGAATATATACAGCTAACTCTTAAATCTTCGGATATTGTGCCCACAAAGGGAAACACCTGGTCTTTCAAGCAAAAGATTACAATTGACTTCTAACAGATAACCCTCTCCTGCTTATACACTAATCAAGGTCACATGTACAGGAAACACTCAAAGACAACAAAACCCCAAAGCACCTTTTTAAACCAGGACACTTTTGGAGCATACTTTCCTTTGATCACACAAGTCACTAAGCCTTTAACTATGGCAAGGGATTCCCTCTACCTTGAATCTCCATATAGTTTGCATTTTAAAAATTCTTAAGAAATGGCTTTTTACTACTACTATAAAAGCTCAGTGTTGGCAGAAGTTTTTCAAGCACACAAATGTATTGATGCCTCAGTTTACCTAAAGATAAATTCAACAGAACCCATGTCCTAGGTTAAAGGAAGGCAAAGAAACCCCATCCTTGCCTCTATTTATACATTTTCTGTTGGGGGGGGGTTCTTTCTGAATAGCCTACTGTAAAGCGCAGGGGCAGCAGAATTTTACATTAAAACATTTAGAGTTTATGCCTTACCTCTCCAAAAAAATCCAGTTGCTCTTAAAGAATCAATTCTAAAAGTCCAATGGTAGAGAGCCCAGTTAAGAGCCACCGGTGCCAACAACTTACATATTATGCCAACGCATTAAGTATTGCCACCATTTAGACTCTCTACAAGAGCAGGGAGGAGAATGCTTCACAGGCAGGCACTTGCTCCTCCTCTTCAGTAGATTCCTGGGCAGAATGTTGCTCATCATCATCAGCAGAGGATGGGGAATCGCTGCTGTAGACTGCGTGTTTCCACCTGCAAGCATTTCAAAGGCAATAACAAAAACAAGATTAGGTCACACTAAGTCAAAAATCAAGTGCAGTCTACCCTGGAAGGTACTGTGAGATCTAGGAAGTTTCCAGCCCATTATATGTATTTGTCATGCATCTGATTTCAAACTGCATTACATGTTCTTCCTTGGGAGAGCAAAATTCCATCTTTGTTGGGAAGTTAAAAAAAAAAAAAAAAGGCACATGGTACTTATATGCAGCTTGACTTTGGCATATGATAGGCCAGAGCCTTGCAAAGTAACTGTAAAGCCTTGCAAAGCAGCTGTATTTGTGAATCTATTGCCCCTGATTTCCCCTGAACTTCGTATTCACAGCTGTTACCAAAAACAGCAGGACAAGTCAAGAAGGGAGCTCCTGAGAGAGCTTCAATTAATTACGATGCATACAGGATGATAATTATGATGCATACAAGTTTTGGCTTGAACCTTTTTATAGGTTTTTATTCCCCTTGTTCAAGTCTTGCACAGGCTGCGGAACGTGGGCGAGGTACTGCCTTCACGAGGTATTGCATAATTACCCCTCTTCCTCAAGGCATGATCAGCTCAACTACTGCAACATCCTCTTCTGTCCTGAAGTACAGCCTTGCCCCACTCAGATCCATTCAGAAAGTTGCTCTAAAGGTCATCTTCTGAACTTATTCCCTTCATCACAAAGCGCATTCTCCTGAAACCCTTCAAGTTTCTTCTCTCTCAGCAAACAGAGTTGCTAAGGCCTTTCATGAATTACCCTCCTTCCTACATTATTTCCCACTGAGTGCCCAGAAAACAGCTCTGAATTCTGAGCTGGCCCTGACAGCACCTCTCACTGACTAACCCCTCAATACAAAAATGCAGAAGCATGTTCTCTTCTCAGCTGCCGCCTTCACGCTTGGGAGAAGGTTTTCATATGCACCTGGCAGTCTTCCTTGCCTCCTGAAAATTCTTGCTGGGCTGCTCAAAACCCATGAAAACTGTCAGGCTACTGCTGCAGTGAGAGCAGTGCTCATCATTCAGAGTAGGACTCTGCATTTCCTTGTATTCCCACCTCTTGACAGCCATCTCTTGCCTTTTCTCTTGTGCTCGGTTATAAGCATTTGGGAAAAGGACTGGTTTTGTTTGCTGACTCTCTGTCCAGAGCTTACCGGCAGGGCCCTGGAGTCCCTGACTATGGCTTGTAAGCGCTAAGGCTATACAGAAATGTGAATAGATTAAAAAAATATCCAATAGCTCAACTCATTTCAGCTGTTTCAGAGGAGGCTTTTGGCCAAAACACAGTAAAGAAAATTGAAAGCCAGAACTAACCTGCACTGCCATCTTGAGTGTCAGCGATTTCCTCATCAGTTCTCCTCAGGAGGACATATCCAAGTTTTCCTAATGACAAGAAACAAGAAGGGTCAGTCACAAACATGCAGAAAATCTGACATATGCACACTTGGTGCCTACACAGTAACTTTATCAAAGCTCTGCATGGACACAAAAGATGAGCATGCAGTTCTACGATGCAGAAAGCAAGGAAGCATTGCTGGAATCCAACCATCTAGTTTTACCTGTTTTCACAAGAGGCACCTTCTGGTTTAGGCCTATATCTGTCAGTCTAAGAGAGATGAGAAAATGGATGCATATTTTAAGACAAGAAGAAAACCTGTACTTTTAAATTCAGTTCATGGCCTACTTTGTCTCTCTGTTAACATGTTGATTCATGGCCTAGGACAAGTTTTTTTTAAAAAAAAAACAAAAAACCCAGACATCCACAGAGATTCCTGAAGTATATGAATTTATCTTTGCTTTTTATCCTAGAGTTCACAGAATCACAGAATGGTTGAGGTTGGAAGGGACCTCTGGAGATCATCTAGTCCGACCCTCCTGCTCAGGAAGGGTCACTTAGCACATGTTGCCCAGGACTGTGTCCAGATGGCTTGAATATCTCCGAGGAAGGAGCCAACCACAGCAGGCCTTGCCCACACCAAGGCACCTAGGACAGGAGCCTGGAAGGTCTTGAAGGTGGTGAGCTTCAAAGGGAGCTGAGCTGACAACACAAGGGGAAACAGATGACAACACGAATCAGGCAATCGGAACACCATGGTGTGCGTTCGACTGGCTGCAAGATGGCTGTTGGCATGCAAGCGTGCTTAAGGAAGGCAAAGTGTTAAGAGAAAAAGCACGAGTCAGCTTTCAAGGACAATTAGATGTACGGGGCTGCCAGTTTATGGGGGACAGTGCAGGCAGCTTCCTAACACTCACTGCTGAGCAGGAAGCCCGAACTCTGACAAACAGGCCTTTCGAATATCATGTGAAAGTTCATGAGCACGGAAGCAAGGCAGCTGCTAGGGGTTTCATGTCGAGACTCCACACTGCACCAAATTAGGCCCCTAATTCCAGCACCTACTCAAAAATAATTACAAAACCCATATATCTGCATAATAACATCAGACACGTAAAAAGAAGTATTTGTGAACTATTCTTTAAATAACAAAGAGGGTTAAAAAAAAAAAAACTCTTTGGGGCAATAGTAAATGCGTACACATGACATTCTTACAAACTGCAGGATACAGAAGAAAATTGTTTGTCAGCAAACCAATTTAACCTGACCTCTCTGCAGGGCACAGTTCAGGACACCCTCACAAGTTACATACCTCCGATTTTCTAGAGAAGGTCCAGAAAAGAAACTACCTTGATAAAAACAGTGGAACGGGGCTTGTCCAGAAAAGATGTGATTTGCTTACTTGGTTTGGAAGCTCTGCCAGCATAAAACAAACAAGAAAACCAAAAAACCATACACACACACCAAAGAGTTACAAAGGGATTAATTAAGAGTCTTGTCTAAACTCTACCTTAATTTAAGTAAAGGGCTCCTAAGGGTGCACAAGGAATTTATCTTCCACCGTTACTGCAAACGGCAGGACACTACAAAGGTCACCCCTAGGAGAAGGGCGTTCAGACTACGCCTAAAAGAGCCACTGGCACACTGAAGGCTCTCATTCACTTTCAACATGCATTTTCCCTTTCACAAAAACCTTACAAAGCCACTTCAGCCAGTAACTAGCCAGGAGGGTTGTTTCCCCCCCAACCCCCTTTTTTTTCTTTCTTTCTTCCCAGAGAGAACTTGTTGTATTCTACAGCTTCCGACAGAAGCTATATTAGCATAAATGCTCCAGCTGATTTAGACTTCCTCGACCAAAAGATCTTAGACTTTCGGCTGAAATGCTCTCGCTGCTGCCCATGGGGAGAGGCATAGAGCCAGAAAACAATGCCTGGAGTCCAGGGCACTCTGCTGACGTGGGCATCTCTCCTGCTGGCACTAGAAATAGAGCATCCCATCACATTCGCTTCGCACAGATTATATGTGAACTCACAACCACAAATTGCAGGCACATGACCAGCACTGGCCTATCAGGCACTGAGCCACAAGTGACATCACAACCACAAACTGCAGCCATGAGACCAGCACTGGCCCATCAGGCACTGAGCCACAAGTGACTTCACAACCACAAACTGCAGCCATGTGACCAGCACTGGCCTATCAGGGACTCAGACACAAGTGAAATCACAAACACAGACTCCACCCATGTGACCAGTACTGGCCTATCAGGCACTGAGCCACAAGTGACATCAGAAACACAAAATGCAGCCACATCAACAGCACTGGCCTATCAGGCACTGAGCCACAAGCGACATCACAAACTGCAGCCACATCACCAGCACTGGCCTATCAGGCACTCAGCTACAAGTGACAACACAAACACAAACTCAACCCACAGGACCAGCACTGGCCTATCAGTCACTGAGCCACAAGTGACCTCACAACCACAAACTGCACCCACATCACCAGCACTGGCCTATCAGGCACTGAGCCACAAGTGATCTCACAACCACAAACTGCAGCCACACCACCAGCACTGGCCTATCAGGCACTCAGCCACAAGTGACATGACAACCATAAACTGGAGCCACGTGACCAGCACTGGCCTATCAGGCACTGAGCCACAAGTGACATCACAGCCACAAACTGCACCCACAGGACAAGCAGTGGCCTATCAGGCACTGAGCCACAAGTGACATCACAACCACAAATTGCAGCCACATCACCAGCACTGGCCTATCAGGCACTGAGCCACAAGTGACATCACAAACACAAACTGCACTCACATCACCAGCATTGGCCTATCAGGCACTGAGCCACAAGTGACATCACAAACAAAAACTGCACCCACATCACCAGCATTGGCCTATCAGGCACTCAGCTACAAGTGACATCACAACCACAAACTGCAGCCATGTGACCAGCACTGGCCTATCAGGCACTGAGCCACAAGTGACATCACAAACACAAACTGCACCCACATGACCAGCAATGGCCTGTCAGGCACTGAGCTACAAGTAATATCAAAAACACAAACTGCACCCAAAGGACAAGCAGTGGCCTACCAGGCACTGAGCCACAAGTGACCTCACAAACAAAAACTGCAGCCACGTGACCAGCACTGGCCTAGCAGGCACTGAGCCACAAGTGACATCAGAACCACAAACTGCACTCACATGACCAGCACTGGCCTAGCACTCACTGAGCCGAAAGTGACATCACAACCACAAACTGCACCCATGTGACCAGTATTGGCCTGTCAGGCACTGAGCCACAAGTGACATCACAAAGTGCACCCACATCACCAGCACTGGCCTATCAGGCACTGAGGCACAACTGACATCACAAACAAAAACTCCACCCACAGGGCCAGCATGGCCTATCAGGCACTGAGCCACAAGTGACCTCACAACGACAAACGGCACACACATCACCAGCACTGGCCTATCAGGCACTGAGCCACAAGTGACATCACAAACACAAACTGCACCCAAAGGACAAGCAGTGGCCTATCATGCACTGAGCTACAAGTGACATCACAAACAAACCTGCACACAAATGATCAGTACTGGCCTATCAGGCACTGAGCCACAAGTGATATCACAAACACAAACTCCACCCACAGGAACAGCATGGCCTATCAGGCACTGAGCCACAAGTGACATCACAAACACAAACTCCAGCCACATGACAAGCATTGGCCTATCAGGCACTGAGCCACAAGTGACATCACAAACACAAACTGCACCCGCACCACCAGCACTGGCCTATCAGGCACTGAGCCACAAGTGACATCACAACCACAAACTGCAGCCACATCACCAGCACTGGCCGATCAGGCACTGAGCCACAAGTGACATCACAAACACAAACTGCAGCCTTGTGACCAACACTGGCCTATCAGGCACTGAGCCACAAATGACATCACAAACAGAAACTGCACCCACGTGACCAGCACTGGCCTATCAGGCACTGAGCCACAAGTGACCTCACAACCACAAACTGGACCAAATGAACAGCACGGGCCTAGCACTCACTGAACCACAAGTGACCTGACAAACACAAACTCCACCCACAGAAGAAGTAGTGGCATATCAGGCACTCAGCCACAAGTGACATCACAAACACAAACTGCACCCACAGGACCAGCACTGCCCTATCAGGCACTGAGCCACAAGTGACCTCACAACCACAAACTGCAGCCACAGGACCAGCACTGGCCTATCAGGCACTCAGCAACAAGTGACATCACAAACACAAACTCCACCCACATCACCAGCACTGGCCTATCAGGCACTGAGCCACAAGTGACCTCACAGCCACAAACTGCACCCATGTGAGCAGTACTGGCCTGTCAGGCACTGAGCCACAATTGACATCACAAACACAAACTGCAGCCACAGGACCAGCATGGCCTATCAGGCACTGAGTCACAAGTGACCTCACAACCACAAACTGCACACATGTGAGCAGTACTGGCCTGTCAGGCACTGAGCCACAATTGACATCACAAGCACAAACTGCAGCCACAGGACCAGCATGGCCTATCAGGCACTGAGTCACAAGTGACATCACAACCACAAACTGCAGCCACAGGACCAGCATGGCCTATCAGGCACTGAGCCACAAGTGACATCACAAACACAAACTGCACCCACAGGACAAGCAGTGGCCTATCAGGCACTGAGCCACAAGTGAAATCACAACCACAAACTCCACCCACGTGACCAGCACTGCCCTATCAGGCACTGAGCCACAAGTGACAACACAAACACAAACTGCACCCACAGGACCAGCACTGGCCTATCAGGCACTGAGCCACAACTGACATCACAAACAAAAACTGCAGCCACGTGACCAGCACTGGCCGATCAGGCACTGAGCCACAAGTGACATCACAAACACAAACTCCACCCACATCACCAGCACTGGCCTTGCACACACTGAGCCACAAGTGACATCACAACCACAAACTACACCCACATGACCAGCACTGGCCTAGCACACACTGAGCCAGAAGTGACATTACAAGCACAAACTGCACCCATGTGACCAGTACTGGCCTGTCAGGCACTGAGCCACAATTGACATCACAAGCACAAACTACAGCCATAGGACCAGCACTGGCCTATCAGGCACTGAGCCACAAGTGACATCACAAAGACAAACTACACACCCAAGACAACGAATGGCCTATCAGGCACTGAGCCACACCTGAAATCACAACCACAAACTGCACCCACAGGACCAGCACTGGCCTATCAGGCATTGAGCCACAAGTGACATCACAAACACAAACTGCACCCACACCACCAGCACTGGCCTATCAGGAACTGAGCCACAAGTGACATCACAACCACAAACTGCACCCACACCACCAGCACTGGCCTATCAGGCACTGAGCCACAAGTGACATCACAAACAAAAACTGCACCCACACCACCAGCACTGGCCTATCAGGCACTGAGCCACAAGTGTCATCACAAACACAAAATGCAGCCACATCACCAGCACTGGCCGATCAGGCACTCAGCCACAAGTGACATCACAAAAAAAACCTGCAGCCACGTGACCAGCACTGGCCTATCAGGCACTGAGCCACAAGTGACATCACAAACACAAAATGCAGCCACAGGACCAGCATGGCCTCTCAGGCACTGAGCCACAAGTGACATCACAACCACAAACTGCAGCCACATCACCAGCACTGGCCTATCAGGCACTGAGCCACAAGTGACATCACAAACACAAATTGCACCCATAGGACCAGCACCGGCCTATCAGGCCCTGAGCCACAAGTGACATCACAAACACAAACTGCAGCCATGTGAAGAGCACTGGCCTATCAGGCACTGAGCCACAAGTGACATCACAAACACAAACTACACACCCAAGACCACGAATGGCCTATCAGGCACTGAGCCACACCTGAAATCAAAACCACAAACTGCACCCACAGGACCAGCACTGGCCTATCAGGCATTGAGCCACAAGTGACATCACTACCACAAACTACAGCCACATAACCAGCACTGGCCTATCAGGCACTGAGCCACAAGTGACATCAGAAACACAAACTCCACCCACAGGACCAGCATGGCCTCTCAGGCACTGAGCCACAAGTGACATCACAAACACAAAATGCAGCCACATCACCAGCACTGGCCGATCAGGCACTGTGCCACAAGTGACATCACAGTCACAAACTGCAGCCACATCACCAGCACTGGCCTATCAGGCATTGAGCCACAACTGACATCACAAACACAAACTCCACCTACATGACCAGCACTGGCCTATCAGGAACTGATCCACAAATGACATCACAACCACAAACTGCAGCCATGTGACCAACACTGGCCTATCAGGCTCTGAGCCACAAGTGACATCACAAACACAAACTCCACCCACGTGACCAGCACTGGCCTATCAGGCACTGATCCGCAAATGACATCACAACAACAAACTGCACCCACATGAACAGCACTGGCCTATCAGGCACTGAGCCACAAGCGACATCACAACCACAAACTGCACCCACAGGACCAGCATGGCCTCTCAGGCACTGAGCCACAAGTGACATCACAAACACAAACTCCACCTACATGACCAGCACTGGCCGATCAGGCACTGTGCCACAAGTGACATCACAGTCACAAACTGCAGCCACATCACCAGCACTGGCCTATCAGGCACTGAGCCACAAGTGACATCACAAACACAAAATGCAGCCACAGGACCAGCATGGCCTCTCAGGCACTGAGCCACAAGTGACATCACAAACACAAAATGCAGCCACATCACCAGCACTGGCCGATCAGGCACTGTGCCACAAGTGACATCACAGTCACAAACTGCAGCCACATCACCAGCACTGGCCTATCAGGCACTGAGCCACAAGGGACATCACAAACACAAACTGCACCCACATCACCAGCACTGGCCTATCAGGCACTGAGCCACAAGTGACATCACAAACACAAACTGCACCCACAGGACCAGCATGGTCTCTCAGGCACTGAGCCACAAGTGACATCACAAACACAAACTGCAGCCACATCACCAGCACTGGCCTATCAGGCACTGAGCCACAAGTGACATCACAAACACAAAATGCAGCCACAGGACCAGCATGGCCTATCAGGCACTGAGCCACAAGTGACATCACAAACACAAACTGCACCCACATCACCAGCACTGGCCTATCAGGCACTGAGCCACAAGGGACATCACAACCACAAACTGCACCCACAGGACCAGCATGGCCTCTCAGGCACTGAGCCACAAGTGACATCACAAACACAAACTCCACCTACATGACCAGCACTGGCCTATCAGGCACTGAGCCACAAGTGACATCACAAACACAAACTGCAGCCATGTGATCAGCACTGGCCTCTCAGGCACTGAGCCACAAGTGACATCACAAACACAAAATGCACTCACATCACCAGCATTGGCCTATCAGGCACTGAGCCACAAGTGACATCACAACCACAAACTGCAGCCACATCACCAGCACTGGCCGATCAGGCACTGTGCCACAAGTGACATCACAAACACAAACTGCAGACACATCACCAGCACTGGCCTATCAGGCACTGAGCCACAAGTGACATCACAAACACAAACTCCACCCACATCACCAGCACTGGCCTATCAGGCACTGAGCCACAAGTGACATCACAACCACAAACTGCAGCCACGTGACAAGCAATGGCCGATCAGGCACTGAGCCACAAGTGACATCACAAACACAAACTGCACCCACATCACCAGCACTGGCCTATCAGGCACTGAGCCACAAGTGACATCACAAACAAAAACTGCACCCACATCACCAGCATGGTCTCTCAGGCACTGAGTCACAAGTGACATCACAAACACAAACTGCACACATGTGAGCAGTACTGGCCTGTCAGGCACTGAGCCACAATTGACATCACAAGCACAAACTGCAGCCACAGGACCAGCATGGCCTATCAGGCACTGAGTCACAAGTGACCTCACAACCACAAACTGCAGCCACATCACCAGCACTGGCCTATCAGGCACTAAGCCACAAGTGAAATCACAAACACAAACTCCACCCACATCACCAGCACTGCCCTATCAGGCACTGAGCCACAAGTGACATCACAACCACAAACTGCACCCACATCACCAGCACTGGCCTATCAGGCACTGAGCCACAACTGACATCACAAACAAAAACTGCAGCCACGTGACCAGCACTGGCCGATCAGGCACTGAGCCACAAGTGACATCACAAACACAAACTCCACCCACATCACCAGCACTGGCCTTGCACACACTGAGCCACAAGTGACATCACAACCACAAACTACACCCACATGACCAGCACTGGCCTAGCACACACTGAGCCAGAAGTGACATTACAAGCACAAACTGCACCCATGTGACCAGTACTGGCCTGTCAGGCACTGAGCCACAATTGACATCACAAGCACAAACTACAGCCATAGGACCAGCACTGGCCTATCAGGCACTGAGCCACAAGTGACATCACAAACACAAACTACACACCCAAGACCACGAATGGCCTATCAGGCACTGAGCCACACCTGAAATCACAACCACAAACTGCACCCACAGGACCAGCACTGGCCTATCAGGCACTGAGCCACAAGTGACATCACAACCACAAAATGCACCCACGTGACCAGCATGGCCTATCAGGCACTGAGCCACCACTGACATCACAAACACAAACTCCACCCACATCACCAGCACGGGACTATGAGGCACTGAGCCACAAGTGACCTCACAACCACAAACTGCAGCCACAGGACCAGCACTGGCATATCAGGCACTGAGCCACAAGTGACATCACAAACACAAACTGCAGCCACATCACCAGCACTGGCCTATCAGGCACTGAGCCACAAGTGACCTCACAACCACAAACTACAGCCACATAACCAGCACTGGCCTATCAGGCACTGAGCCACAAGTGACCTCACAACCACAAACTACAGCCACATAACCAGCACTGGCCGATCAGGCACTGAGCCACAAGGGACATCACAAGCACAAACTGCACCCACAGGACCAGCATGGCCTCTCAGGCACTGAGCCACAAGTGACATCACAAACACAAACTCCACCTACATCACCAGCACTGGCCGATCAGGCACTGAGCCACAAGTGACATCACTACCACAAACTGCAGCCACATCACCAGCACTGGCCGATCAGGCACTGAGCCACAAGTGACATCACCAAAAAAAACTGCAGCCACGTGACCAGCACTGGCCTATCAGGCACTGAGCCACAAGTGGCATCACAAACACAAACTGCACCCACAGGACCAGCATGGCCTCTCAGGCACTGAGCCACAAGTGACATCACAAACACAAACTCCACCTACATCACCAGCACTGGCCGATCAGGCACTGTGCCACAAGTGACATCACAAACACAAAATGCAGCCACATCACCAGCACTGGCCTATCAGGCACTGAGCCACAAGTGACATCACAAACACAAAATGCAGCCACATCACCAGCACTGGCCTATCAGGCACTGAGCCACAAGTGACATCACAAACACAAAATGCAGCCACAGGACCAGCATGGCCTCTCAGGCACTGAGCCACAAGTGACATCACAAACACAAACTCCACCTACATCACCAGCACTGGCCGATCAGGCACTGAGCCACAAGTGACCTCACAACGACAAAAGGCACACACATCACCAGCACTGGCCGATCAGGCACTGTGCCACAAGTGACATCACAAACACAAAATGCAGCCACATCACCAGCACTGGCCTATCAGGCACTGAGCCACAAGTGACATCACAAACACAAAATGCAGCCACAGGACCAGCATGGCCTCTCAGGCACTGAGCCACAAGTGACATCACAAACACAAAATGTACCCACATCACCAGCACTGGCCGATCAGGCACTGTGCCACAAGTGACATCACAGTCACAAACTGCAGCCACATCACCAGCACTGGCCTATCAGGCACTGAGCCACAAGGGACATCACAAACACAAACTGCACCCACAGGACCAGCACTGGCCTATCAGGCACTGAGCCACAACTGACATCACAAACAAAAACTGCAGCCATGTGACCAGCACTGGCCTATCAGGCACTGAGCCACAAGTGACATCACAAACACAAACTCCACCCATATCACCAGCACTGGCCTATCACGCACTGAGCCACAACTGACATTACAAACACAAACGGCACCCACATCACCAGCACTGGCCTATCAGGCACTGAGCCACAAGTGACATCACAAACACAAACTGCACCCACGTGACCAGCACTGGCCTATCAGGCACTGAGCCACAAGTGACATCACAAACACAAACTGCACCCACATCACCAGCACTGGCCTATCAGGCACTGAGCCACAAGTGACATCACAAACACAAACTCCACCCACATCACCAGCACTGGCCTATCAGGCACTGAGCCACAAGTGTCATCACAAACACAAAATGCAGGCACATCACCAGCACTGGCCGATCAGGCACTGAGCCACAACTGACATCACAACCACAAACTGCACCCACAGGACCAGCATGGCCTCTCAGGCACTGAGCCACAACTGACATCACTACCACAAACTCCACCTACATGACCAGCACTGGCCGATCAGGCACTGTGCCACAAGTGACATCACAGTCACAAACTGCAGCCACATCACCAGCACTGGCCTATCAGGCACTGAGCCACAAGTGACATCACAAACACAAAATGCAGCCACAGGACCAGCATGGCCTCTCAGGCACTGAGCCACAAGTGACATCACAAACACAAAATGCAGCCACACCACCAGCACTGGCCGATCAGGCACTGTGCCACAAGTGACATCACAGTCACAAACTGCAGCCACATCACCAGCACTGGCCGATCAGGCACTGAGCCACAAGGAACATCACAACCACAAACTGCACCCACAGGACCAGCACTGGCCTATCAGGCACTGAGCCACAACTGACATCACAAACAAAAACTGCAGCCATGTGACCAGCACTGGCCTATCAGGCACTGAGCCACAAGTGACATCACAAACACAAAATGCAGCCACATCACCAGCACTGGCCGATCAGGCACTGAGCCACAAGTGACATCACAGTCACAAACTGCACCCACATCACCAGCACTGGCCTATCAGGCACTGAGCCACAAGTGACATCACAAACACAAACTCCACCCACATCACCAGCACTGGCCTATCAGGCACTGAGCCACAAGTGACATCACAAGCACAAACTGCACCCACAGGACCAGCATGGTCTCTCAGGCACTGAGCCACAAGTGACATCACAAACACAAACTCCACCCACATCACCAGCACTGGCCTATCAGGCACTGAGCCACAAGTGACATCACAAACACAAACTCCACCCACATCACCAGCACTGGCCTATCAGGCACTGAGGCACAAGTGACATCACAAGCACAAACTGCACCCACAGGACCAGCATGGTCTCTCAGGCACTGAGCCACAAGTGACATCACAAACACAAACTGCAGCCACATCACCAGCACTGGCCTATCAGGCACTAAGCCACAAGTGACATCACAAACACAAACTCCACCTACATGACCAGCACTGGCCTATCAGGCACTGAGCCACAAGTGTCATCACAAACACAAAATGCAGGCACATCACCAGCACTGGCCGATCAGGCACTGAGCCACAAGGGACATCACAACCACAAACTGCACCCACAGGACCAGCACTGGCCTATCAGGCACTGAGCCACAAGTGACATCACAAACAAAGCTGCAGCCATGTGACCAGCACTGGCCTTTCAGGCACTGAGCCACAAGTGACATCACAAACACAAAATGCAGCCACATCACCAGCACTGGCCTATCAGGCACTGAGCCACAACTGACATCACAGTCACAAACTACAGCCACATCACCAGCACTGGCCTATCAGGCACTGAGCCACAAGGGACATCACAAACACAAACTGCAGCCACATCACCAGCATTGGCCTATCAGGCACTGAGCCACAAGTGACATCACAAACACAAACTGCAGCCACATCACCAGCACTGGCCTATCAGGCACTGAGCCACAACTGACATCACAAACACAAACTGCACCCACAGGACCAGCATGGTCTCTAAGGCACTGAGCCACAAGTGACATCACAAACACAAACTCCACCCACATCACCAGCACTGGCCTATCAGGCACTGAGCCACAAGTGACATCACAAGCACAAACTGCACCCACAGGACCAGCATGGTCTCTCAGGCACTGAGCCACAAGTGACATCACAAACACAAACTGCACCCACATCACCAGCACTGGCCTATCAGGCACTAAGCCACAAGTGACATCACAAACACAAACTCCACCTACATGACCAGCACTGGCCTATCAGGCACTGAGCCACAAGTGTCATCACAAACACAAAATGCAGGCACATCACCAGCACTGGCCGATCAGGCACTGAGCCACAACTGACATCACAACCACAAACTGCACCCACAGGACCAGCATGGCCTCTCAGGCACTGAGCCACAACTGACATCACTACCACAAACTCCACCTACATGACCAGCACTGGCCGATCAGGCACTGTGCCACAAGTGACATCACAGTCACAAACTGCAGCCACATCACCAGCACTGGCCTATCAGGCACTGAGCCACAAGTGACATCACAAACACAAAATGCAGCCACAGGACCAGCATGGCCTCTCAGGCACTGAGCCACAAGTGACATCACAAACACAAAATGCAGCCACACCACCAGCACTGGCCGATCAGGCACTGTGCCACAAGTGACATCACAGTCACAAACTGCAGCCACATCACCAGCACTGGCCTATCAGGCACTGAGCCACAAGGGACATCACAACCACAAACTGCACCCACAGGACCAGCACTGGCCTATCAGGCACTGAGCCACAACTGACATCACAAACAAAAACTGCAGCCATGTGACCAGCACTGGCCTATCAGGCACTGAGCCACAAGTGACATCACAAACACAAAATGCAGCCACATCACCAGCACTGGCCGATCAGGCACTGAGCCACAACTGACATCACAGTCACAAACTACAGCCACATCACCAGCACTGGCCTATCAGGCACTGAGCCACAAGGGACATCACAACCACAAACTGCACCCACAGGACCAGCACTGGCCTATCAGGCACTGAGCCACAAGTGACATCACAAACAAAAACTGCAGCCATGTGACCAGCACTGGCCTTTCAGGCACTGAGCCACAACTGACATCACAATCAAAAACTGCAGCCATGTGATCAGCACTGGCCTATCAGGCACTGAGCCACAAGGGACATCACAAACACAAACTGCACTCACATCACCAGCATTGGCCTATCAGGCACTGAGCCACAAGTGACATCACAAACACAAACTGCAGCCACATCACCAGCACTGGCCTATCAGGCACTGAGGCACAAGTGACATCACAAACACAAACTGCAGACACATCACCAGCACTGGCCTATCAGGCACTGAGCCACAAGTGACATCACAAACACAAAATGCAGCCACATCACCAGCACTGGCCTATCAGGCACTGAGCCACAAGTGACATCACAAACACAAACTCCACCCACATCACCAGCACTGGCCTATCAGGCACTGAGCCACAAGTGACATCACAAGCACAAACTGCACCCACAGGACCAGCATGGTCTCTCAGGCACTGAGCCACAAGTGACATCACAAACACAAACTCCACCCACATCACCAGCACTGGCCTATCAGGCACTGAGCCACAAGTGACATCACAAACACAAACTCCACCCACATCACCAGCACTGGCCTATCAGGCACTGAGCCACAAGTGACATCACAAGCACAAACTGCACCCACAGGACCAGCATGGTCTCTCAGGCACTGAGCCACAAGTGACATCACAAACACAAACTGCACCCACATCACCAGCACTGGCCTATCAGGCACTAAGCCACAAGTGACATCACAAACACAAACTCCACCTACATGACCAGCACTGGCCTATCAGGCACTGAGCCACAAGTGTCATCACAAACACAAAATGCAGGCACATCACCAGCACTGGCCGATCAGGCACTGAGCCACAAGGGACATCACAACCACAAACTGCACCCACAGGACCAGCATGGCCTCTCAGGCACTGAGCCACAAGTGACATCACAAACACAAACTCCACCTACATGACCAGCACTGGCCGATCAGGCACTGTGCCACAAGTGACATCACAGTCACAAACTGCAGCCACATCACCAGCACTGGCCTATCAGGCACTGAGCCACAAGTGACATCACAAACACAAAATGCAGCCACAGGACCAGCATGGCCTCTCAGGCACTGAGCCACAAGTGACATCACAAACACAAAACGCAGCCACACCACCAGCACTGGCCGATCAGGCACTGTGCCACAAGTGACATCACAGTCACAAACTGCAGCCACATCACCAGCACTGGCCTATCAGGCACTGAGCCACAAGGGACATCAGAACCACAAACTGCACCCACAGGACCAGCACTGGCCTATCAGGCACTGAGCCACAACTGACATCACAAACAAAAACTGCAGCCATGTGACCAGCACTGGCCTATCAGGCACTGAGCCACAAGTGACATCACAAACACAAAATGCAGCCACATCACCAGCACTGGCCGATCAGGCACTGAGCCACAACTGACATCACAGTCACAAACTACAGCCACATCACCAGCACTGGCCTATCAGGCACTGAGCCACAAGGGACATCACAAACACAAACTGCACCCACAGGACCAGCACTGGCCTATCAGGCACTGAGCCACAAGTGACATCACAAACAAAAACTGCAGCCATGTGACCAGCACTGGCCTTTCAGGCACTGAGCCACAACTGACATCACAATCAAAAACTGCAGCCATGTGATCAGCACTGGCCTATCAGGCACTGAGCCACAAGGGACATCACAAACACAAACTGCACTCACATCACCAGCATTGGCCTATCAGGCACTGAGCCACAAGTGACATCACAAACACAAACTGCAGCCACATCACCAGCACTGGCCTATCAGGCACTGAGGCACAAGTGACATCACAAACACAAACTGCAGACACATCACCAGCACTGGCCTATCAGGCACTGAGCCACAAGTGACATCACAAACACAAAATGCAGCCACATCACCAGCACTGGCCTATCAGGCACTAAGCCACAAGTGACCTCACAACCACAAACTGCAGCCACGTGACAAGCAATGGCCGATCAGGCACTGAGCCACAAGTGACATCACAAACACAAACTGCACCCACATCACCAGCACTGGCCTATCAGGCACTGAGCCACAACTGACATCACAAACACAAACTGCACCCACAGGACCAGCATGGTCTCTCAGGCACTGAGCCACAAGTGACATCACAAACACAAACTGCAGCCACATCACCAGCACTGGCCTATCAGGCACTGAGCCACAAGTGACATCACAAACACAAAATGCAGCCACAGGACCAGCATGGCCTATCAGGCACTGAGCCACAAGTGACATCACAAACACAAACTGCACCCACACCACCAGCACTGGCCTATCAGGCACTGAGCCACAAGTGACATCACAACCACAAACTGCACCCACGTGACCAGCACTGGCCTATCAGGCACTGAGCCACAAGTGACATCACAAACACAAACTGCAGCCACATCACCAGCACTGGCCTATCAGGAACTGAGCCACAAGTGACATCACAACCACCAACAGCAACCACGTAAACCAGCACTGGCCTATCAGGCACTGAGCCACAAGTGACATCACAACCACAAATTGCAATCACATCACCAGCACTGGCCGATCAGGCACTGTGCCACAAGTGACATCACAGTCACAAACTGCAGCCACATCACCAGCACTGGCCTATCAGGCACTGAGCCACAAGGGACATCACAACCACAAACTGCAGACACAGGACCAGCACTGGCCTATCAGGCACTGAGCCACAACTGACATCACAAACAAAAACTGCAGCCATGTGACCAGCACTGGCCTATCAGGCACTGAGCCACAAGTGACATCACAGTCACAAACTCCACCCACATCACCAGCACTGGCCTATCACGCACTGAGCCACAACTGACATTACAAACACAAACGGCACCCACATCACCAGCACTGGCCTATCAGGCACTGAGCCACAACTGACATCACAAACACAAACTGCACCCACAGGACAAGCAGTGGCCTATCAGGCACTGAGCCACAACTGACATCACAAACACAAACTGCACCCACAGGACCAGCATTGCCTATCAGGCACTGAGCCACAACTGACATCACAAACACAAACTGCAGCCACATCACCAGCACTGGCCTATCAGGCACTCAGCCACAAGTGACATCACAAACACAAAATGCAGCCACATCACCAGCACTGGCCTATCAGGCACTGAGGCACAAGTGACATCACAAACACAAACTGCAGACACATCACCAGCACTGGCCTATCAGGCACTGAGCCACGAGTGACATCACAAACACAAACTGCACCCACAGGACCAGCATGGCCTCTCAGGCACTGAGCCACAAGTGACATCACAAACACAAACTGCACCCACATCACCAGCACTGGCCTATCAGGCACTCAGCCACAAGTGACATCACAAACACAAACTGCACTCACATCACCAGCACTGGCCTATCAGGCACTGAGCCACAAGTGACATCACAAACACAAACTGCAGCCACATCACCAGCACTGGCCTATCAGGCACTGAGCCACAAGTGACAGCACAAACACAAACTACACACCCAAGACCACAAATGGCCTATCAGGCACTGAGCCACAAGTGACATCACAAACACAAACTGCACCCACGTGACCAGCACTGGCCCATCAGGCACTGAGCCACAAGTGACATCACAAACACAAACTGCACCCACACCACCAGCACTGGCCTATCAGGCACTTGGCCACAAGTGACCTCACAAACACAAAGTGCACCCACACCACCAGCACTGGCCTATCAGGCACTGAGCCACAAGCGACATCACAAACACAAACTGCACCCACAGGACCAGCATGGCCTCTCAGGCACTGAGCCACAAGTGACATCACAAACACAAACTCCACCTACATGACCAGCACTGGCCGATCAGGCACTGTGCCACAAGTGACATCACAGTCACAAACTGCAGCCACATCACCAGCACTGGCCTATCAGGCACTGAGCCACAAGTGACATCACAAACACAAAATGCAGCCACAGGACCAGCATGGCCTCTCAGGCACTGAGCCACAAGTGACATCACAAACACAAACTGCACCCACATCACCAGCACTGGCCTATCAGGCACTGAGCCACAAGTGACATCACAAACACAAACTGCAGCCACATCACCAGCACTGGCCTATCAGGCACTGAGGCACAAGTGACATCACAAACACAAACTGCAGCCACATCACCAGCACTGGCCTATCAGGCACTGAGCCACAAGTGACATCACAAACACAAAATGCAGCCACATCACCAGCACTGGCCTATCAGGCACTGAGCCACAAGTGACATCACAAACACAAACTCCACCCACATCACCAGCACTGGCCTATCAGGCACTGAGCCACAAGTGACATCACAAGCACAAACTGCACCCACAGGACCAGCATGGTCTCTCAGGCACTGAGCCACAAGTGACATCACAAACACAAACTCCACCCACATCACCAGCACTGGCCTATCAGGCACTGAGCCACAAGTGACATCACAAACACAAACTCCACCCACATCACCAGCACTGGCCTATCAGGCACTGAGGCACAAGTGACATCACAAGCACAAACTGCACCCACAGGACCAGCATGGTCTCTCAGGCACTGAGCCACAAGTGACATCACAAACACAAACTGCAGCCACATCACCAGCACTGGCCTATCAGGCACTAAGCCACAAGTGACATCACAAACACAAACTCCACCTACATGACCAGCACTGGCCTATCAGGCACTGAGCCACAAGTGTCATCACAAACACAAAATGCAGGCACATCACCAGCACTGGCCGATCAGGCACTGAGCCACAAGGGACATCACAACCACAAACTGCACCCACAGGACCAGCATGGCCTCTCAGGCACTGAGCCACAACTGACATCACTACCACAAACTCCACCTACATGACCAGCACTGGCCGATCAGGCACTGTGCCACAAGTGACATCACAGTCACAAACTGCAGCCACATCACCAGCACTGGCCTATCAGGCACTGAGCCACAAGGGACATCAGAACCACAAACTGCACCCACAGGACCAGCACTGGCCTATCAGGCACTGAGCCACAAGTGACATCACAAACAAAGCTGCAGCCATGTGACCAGCACTGGCCTTTCAGGCACTGAGCCACAAGTGACATCACAAACACAAAATGCAGCCACATCACCAGCACTGGCCTATCAGGCACTGTGCCACAACTGACATCACAGTCACAAACTACAGCCACATCACCAGCACTGGCCTATCAGGCACTGAGCCACAAGGGACATCACAAACACAAACTGCACCCACACCACCAGCACTGGCCTATCAGGCACTGAGCCACAAGTGACATCACAAACAAAAACTGCAGCCATGTGACCAGCACTGGCCTTTCAGGCACTGAGCCACAACTGACATCACAATCAAAAACTGCAGCCATGTGATCAGCACTGGCCTATCAGGCACTGAGCCACAAGGGACATCACAAACACAAACTGCAGCCACATCACCAGCATTGGCCTATCAGGCACTGAGCCACAAGTGACATCACAAACACAAACTGCAGCCACATCACCAGCACTGGCCTATCAGGCACTGAGCCACAACTGACATCACAAACACAAACTGCACCCACAGGACCAGCATGGTCTCTCAGGCACTGAGCCACAAGTGACATCACAAACACAAACTGCACCCACATCACCAGCACTGGCCTATCAGGCACTAAGCCACAAGTGACATCACAAACACAAACTCCACCTACATGACCAGCACTGGCCTATCAGGCACTGAGCCACAAGTGTCATCACAAACACAAAATGCAGGCACATCACCAGCACTGGCCGATCAGGCACTGAGCCACAACTGACATCACAACCACAAACTGCACCCACAGGACCAGCATGGCCTCTCAGGCACTGAGCCACAACTGACATCACTACCACAAACTCCACCTACATGACCAGCACTGGCCGATCAGGCACTGTGCCACAAGTGACATCACAGTCACAAACTGCAGCCACATCACCAGCACTGGCCTATCAGGCACTGAGCCACAAGTGACATCACAAACACAAAATGCAGCCACAGGACCAGCATGGCCTCTCAGGCACTGAGCCACAAGTGACATCACAAACACAAAATGCAGCCACACCACCAGCACTGGCCGATCAGGCACTGTGCCACAAGTGACATCACAGTCACAAACTGCAGCCACATCACCAGCACTGGCCTATCAGGCACTGAGCCACAAGGGACATCACAACCACAAACTGCACCCACAGGACCAGCACTGGCCTATCAGGCACTGAGCCACAACTGACATCACAAACAAAAACTGCAGCCATGTGACCAGCACTGGCCTATCAGGCACTGAGCCACAAGTGACATCACAAACACAAAATGCAGCCACATCACCAGCACTGGCCGATCAGGCACTGAGCCACAACTGACATCACAGTCACAAACTACAGCCACATCACCAGCACTGGCCTATCAGGCACTGAGCCACAAGGGACATCACAACCACAAACTGCACCCACAGGACCAGCACTGGCCTATCAGGCACTGAGCCACAAGTGACATCACAAACAAAAACTGCAGCCATGTGACCAGCACTGGCCTTTCAGGCACTGAGCCACAACTGACATCACAATCAAAAACTGCAGCCATGTGATCAGCACTGGCCTATCAGGCACTGAGCCACAAGGGACATCACAAACACAAACTGCACTCACATCACCAGCATTGGCCTATCAGGCACTGAGCCACAAGTGACATCACAAACACAAACTGCAGCCACATCACCAGCACTGGCCTATCAGGCACTGAGGCACAAGTGACATCACAAACACAAACTGCAGACACATCACCAGCACTGGCCTATCAGGCACTGAGCCACAAGTGACATCACAAACACAAAATGCAGCCACATCACCAGCACTGGCCTATCAGGCACTGAGCCACAAGTGACATCACAAACACAAACTCCACCCACATCACCAGCACTGGCCTATCAGGCACTGAGCCACAAGTGACATCACAAGCACAAACTGCACCCACAGGACCAGCATGGTCTCTCAGGCACTGAGCCACAAGTGACATCACAAACACAAACTCCACCCACATCACCAGCACTGGCCTATCAGGCACTGAGCCACAAGTGACATCACAAACACAAACTCCACCCACATCACCAGCACTGGCCTATCAGGCACTGAGCCACAAGTGACATCACAAGCACAAACTGCACCCACAGGACCAGCATGGTCTCTCAGGCACTGAGCCACAAGTGACATCACAAACACAAACTGCACCCACATCACCAGCACTGGCCTATCAGGCACTAAGCCACAAGTGACATCACAAACACAAACTCCACCTACATGACCAGCACTGGCCTATCAGGCACTGAGCCACAAGTGTCATCACAAACACAAAATGCAGGCACATCACCAGCACTGGCCGATCAGGCACTGAGCCACAAGGGACATCACAACCACAAACTGCACCCACAGGACCAGCATGGCCTCTCAGGCACTGAGCCACAAGTGACATCACAAACACAAACTCCACCTACATGACCAGCACTGGCCGATCAGGCACTGTGCCACAAGTGACATCACAGTCACAAACTGCAGCCACATCACCAGCACTGGCCTATCAGGCACTGAGCCACAAGTGACATCACAAACACAAAATGCAGCCACAGGACCAGCATGGCCTCTCAGGCACTGAGCCACAAGTGACATCACAAACACAAAATGCAGCCACACCACCAGCACTGGCCGATCAGGCACTGTGCCACAAGTGACATCACAGTCACAAACTGCAGCCACATCACCAGCACTGGCCTATCAGGCACTGAGCCACAAGGGACATCAGAACCACAAACTGCACCCACAGGACCAGCACTGGCCTATCAGGCACTGAGCCACAACTGACATCACAATCAAAAACTGCAGCCATGTGATCAGCACTGGCCTATCAGGCACTGAGCCACAAGGGACATCACAAACACAAACTGCACTCACATCACCAGCATTGGCCTATCAGGCACTGAGCCACAAGTGACATCACAAACACAAACTGCAGCCACATCACCAGCACTGGCCTATCAGGCACTGAGGCACAAGTGACATCACAAACACAAACTGCAGACACATCACCAGCACTGGCCTATCAGGCACTGAGCCACAAGTGACATCACAAACACAAAATGCAGCCACATCACCAGCACTGGCCTATCAGGCACTAAGCCACAAGTGACCTCACAACCACAAACTGCAGCCACGTGACAAGCAATGGCCGATCAGGCACTGAGCCACAAGTGACATCACAAACACAAACTGCACCCACATCACCAGCACTGGCCTATCAGGCACTGAGCCACAACTGACATCACAAACACAAACTGCACCCACATCACCAGCACTGGCCGATCAGGCACTGTGCCACAAGTGACATCACAGTCACAAACTGCAGCCACATCACCAGCACTGGCCTATCAGGCACTGAGCCACAACTGACATTACAAACACAAACGGCACCCACAGGACCAGCACTGGCCTATCAGGCACTGAGCCACAACTGACATCACAAACAAAAACTGCAGCCATGTGACCAGCACTGGCCTATCAGGCACTGAGCCACAAGTGACATCACAAACACAAACGGCACCCACATCACCAGCACTGGCCTATCACGCACTGAGCCACAACTGACATTACAAACACAAACGGCACCCACATCACCAGCACTGGCCTATCAGGCACTGAGCCACAAGTGACATCACAAACACAAACTGCACCCACAGGACCAGCATGGCCTCTCAGGCACTGAGCCACAACTGACATCACAAACACAAACTGCAGCCACATCACCAGCACTGGCCTATCAGGCACTCAGCCACAAGTGACATCACAAACAAAAACTGCACCCACATCACCAGCACTGGCCTATCAGGCACTGAGCCACAAGTGACATCACAAACACAAAATGCAGCCACATCACCAGCACTGGCCTATCAGGCACTAAGCCACAAGTGACATCACAAACACAAACTCCACCCACATCACCAGCACTGGCCGATCAGGCACTGAGCCACAAGGGACATCACAAACACAAACTGCACCCACACCACCAGCACTGGCTGCTCAGGCACTGAGCCACAACTGACATCACAAACACAAACTCCACCTACATGACCAGCACTGGCCTATCAGGCACTGAGCCACAAGTGACATCACAGTCACAAACTGCAGCCACATCACCAGCACTGGCCTATCAGGCACTAAGCCACAAGTGACCTCACAACCACAAACTGCAGCCACGTGACAAGCAATGGCCGATCAGGCACTGAGCCACAAGTGACATCACAACCACAAACTCCACCCACATCACCAGCACTGGCCGATCAGGCACTGAGCCACAAGTGACATCACAACCACAAACTGCACCCACATCACCAGCACTGGCCTATCAGGCACTGAGCCACAACTGACATCACAAACACAAACTGCACCCACCGGACCAGCATGGTCTCTCAGGCACTGAGCCACAAGTGACATCACAAACACAAACTGCAGCCACATCACCAGCACTGGCCTATCAGGCACTGAGCCACAAGTGACATCACAAACACAAACTACAGCCACATAACCAGCACTGGCCTATCAGGCACTGAGCCACAACTGACATCAGAAACACAAACTGCACCCACAGGACCAGCACTGGCCTCTCAGGCACTGTGCCACAAGTGACATCACTGTCACAAACTGCAGCCACATCACCAGCACTGGCCTATCAGGCACTGAGCCACAACTGACATCACAAACACAAACTCCACCTACATGACCAGCACTGGCCTATCAGGCACTGAGCCACAAGTGACATCACAACCACAAAATGCAGCCACATTACCAGCACTGGCCGATCAGGCACTGAGCCACAAGGGACATCACAACCACAAACTGCACCCACAGGACCAGCATGGCCGCTCAGGCACTGAGCCACAAGTGACATCACAAACACAAACTCCACCTACATGACCAGCACTGGCCTATCAGGCACTCAGCCACAAGTGACATCACAAACACAAAATGCAGCCACATCACCAGCACTGGCCTATCAGGCACTGAGCCACAAGTGACATCACAACCACAAACTGCAGCCACATCACCAGCACTGGCCTATCAGGCACTGAGCCACAAGTGACATCACAAACACAAACTGCACCCACAGGACCAGCATGGCCGCTCAGGCACTGAGCCACAAGGGACATCACAACCACAAACTGCAACCACAGGACAAGCACTGGCCTATCAGGCACTGAGCCACAACTGACATCACAAACACAAACTGCAGCCATGTGACCAGCACTGGCCTATCAGGCACTGAGCCACAAGTGACATCACAAACACAAACTCCATCCACATCACCAGCACTGGCCTATCAGGCACTGAGCCACAACTGACAGTACAAACACAAACGGCACCCACATCACCAGCACTGGCCTATCAGGCACTGAGCCACAAGTGACATCACAGACACAAACTGCACCCACAGGACCAGCACTGGCCTATCAGGCACTGAGCCACAACTGACATCACAAACACAAAATGCAGCCACATCACCAGCACTGGCCGATCAGGCACTCAGCCACAACTGACATCACAGTCACAAACTGCACCCACATCACCAGCACTGGCCTATCAGGCACTCAGCCACAAGTGACATCACAAACACAAACTGCAGCCACATCACCAGCACTGGCCTATCAGGCACTGAGGCACAAGTGACATCACAAACACAAACTGCAGACACATCACCAGCACTGGCCTATCAGGCACTGAGCCACAAGTGACATCACAAACACAAAATGCAGCCACATCACCAGCACTGGCCTATCAGGCACTAAGCCACAAGTGACCTCACAACCACAAACTGCAGCCACGTGACAAGCAATGGCCGATCAGGCACTGAGCCACAAGTGACATCACAAACACAAACTGCACCCACATCACCAGCACTGGCCTATCAGGCACTGAGCCACAACTGACATCACAACCACAAACTGCACCCACAGGACCAGCACTGGCCTATCAGGCACTGAGCCACAAGTGACATCACAAACACAAACTGCAGCCACATCACCAGCACTGGCCTATCAGGAACTGAGCCACAAGTGACATCACAACCACCAACAGCAACCACGTAAACCAGCACTGGCCTATCAGGCACTGAGCCACAAGTGACATCACAACCACAAATTGCAATCACATCACCAGCACTGGCCGATCAGGCACTGTGCCACAAGTGACATCACAGTCACAAACTGCAGCCACATCACCAGCACTGGCCTATCAGGCACTGAGCCACAAGGGACATCACAACCACAAACTGCACCCACAGGACCAGCACTGGCCTATCAGGCACTGAGCCACAACTGACATCACAAACAAAAACTGCAGCCATGTGACCAGCACTGGCCTATCAGGCACTGAGCCACAAGTGACATCACAAACACAAACTCCACCCACATCACCAGCACTGGCCTATCACGCACTGAGCCACAACTGACATTACAAACACAAACGGCACCCACATCACCAGCACTGGCCTATCAGGCACTGAGCCACAAGTGACATCACAAACACAAACTGCACCCACAGGACCAGCAGTGGCCTATCAGGCACTGAGCCACAACTGACATCACAAACACAAACTGCACCCACAGGACCAGCATGGCCTATCAGGCACTGAGCCACAACTGACATCACAAACACAAACTGCAGCCACATCACCAGCACTGGCCTATCAGGCACTCAGCCACAAGTGACATCACAAACACAAAATGCAGCCACATCACCAGCACTGGCCTATCAGGCACTGAGGCACAAGTGACATCACAAACACAAACTGCAGACACATCACCAGCACTGGCCTATCAGGCACTGAGCCACAAGTGACATCACAAACACAAACTGCACCCACAGGACCAGCATGGCCTCTCAGGCACTGAGCCACAAGTGACATCACAAACACAAACTGCACCCACATCACCAGCACTGGCCTATCAGGCACTCAGCCACAAGTGACATCACAAACACAAACTGCACTCACATCACCAGCACTGGCCTATCAGGCACTGAGCCACAAGTGACATCACAAACACAAACTGCAGCCACATCACCAGCACTGGCCTATCAGGCACTGAGCCACAAGTGACAGCACAAACACAAACTACACACCCAAGACCACAAATGGCCTATCAGGCACTGAGCCACAAGTGACATCACAAACACAAACTGCACCCACGTGACCAGCACTGGCCCATCAGGCACTGAGCCACAAGTGACATCACAAACACAAACTGCACCCACACCACCAGCACTGGCCTATCAGGCACTTGGCCACAAGTGACCTCACAAACACAAAGTGCACCCACACCACCAGCACTGGCCTATCAGGCACTGAGCCACAAGCGACATCACAAACACAAACTGCACCCACAGGACCAGCATGGCCTCTCAGGCACTGAGCCACAAGTGACATCACAAACACAAACTCCACCTACATGACCAGCACTGGCCGATCAGGCACTGTGCCACAAGTGACATCACAGTCACAAACTGCAGCCACATCACCAGCACTGGCCTATCAGGCACTGAGCCACAAGTGACATCACAAACACAAAATGCAGCCACAGGACCAGCATGGCCTCTCAGGCACTGAGCCACAAGTGACATCACAAACACAAAATGCACCCACATCACCAGCACTGGCCTATCAGGCACTGAGCCACAAGTGACATCACAAACAAAAACTGCAGCCATGTGACCAGCACTGGCCTTTCAGGCACTGAGCCACAACTGACATCACAATCAAAAACTGCAGCCATGTGATCAGCACTGGCCTATCAGGCACTGAGCCACAAGGGACATCACAAACACAAACTGCACTCACATCACCAGCATTGGCCTATCAGGCACTGAGCCACAAGTGACATCACAAACACAAAATGCAGCCACATCACCAGCACTGGCCTATCAGGCACTGAGGCACAAGTGACATCACAAACACAAAATGCAGCCACATCACCAGCACTGGCCTATCAGGCACTAAGCCACAAGTGACCTCACAACCACAAACTGCAGCCACGTGACAAGCAATGGCCGATCAGGCACTGAGCCACAAGTGACATCACAAACACAAACTGCACCCACATCACCAGCACTGGCCGATCAGGCACTGTGCCACAAGTGACATCACAGTCACAAACTGCAGCCACATCACCAGCACTGGCCTATCAGGCACTGAGCCACAAGGGACATCACAACCACAAACTGCACCCACAGGACCAGCACTGGCCTATCAGGCACTGAGCCACAACTGACATCATAAACAAAAACTGCAGCCATGTGACCAGCACTGGCCTATCAGGCACTGAGCCACAAGTGACATCACAAACACAAACTCCACCCACATCACCAGCACTGGCCTATCACGCACTGAGCCACAACTGACATTACAAACACAAACGGCACCCACATCACCAGCACTGGCCTATCAGGCACTGAGCCACAAGTGACATCACAAACACAAACTGCACCCACAGGACCAGCAGTGGCCTATCAGGCACTGAGCCACAACTGACATCACAAACACAAACTGCACCCACAGGACCAGCATGGCCTATCAGGCACTGAGCCACAACTGACATCACAAACACAAACTGCAGCCACATCACCAGCACTGGCCTATCAGGCACTCAGCCACAAGTGACATCACAATCAAAAACTGCACCCACATCACCAGCACTGGCCTATCAGGCACTGAGCCACAAGTGACATCACAAACACAAAATGCAGCCACATCACCAGCACTGGCCTATCAGGCACTAAGCCACAAGTGACCTCACAACCACAAAATGCAGCCACATCACCAGCACTGGCCGATCAGGCACTGAGCCACAAGGGACATCACAAACACAAACTGCACCCACACCACCAGCACTGGCCGCTCAGGCACTGAGCCACAACTGACATCACAAACACAAACTCCACCTACATGACCAGCACTGGCCTATCAGGCACTGAGCCACAAGTGACATCACAGTCACAAACTGCAGCCACATCACCAGCACTGGCCTATCAGGCACTAAGCCACAAGTGACCTCACAGCCACAAACTGCAGCCACGTGACAAGCAATGGCCGAACAGGCACTGAGCCACAAGTGACATCACAAGCACAAACTCCACCCACATCACCAGCACTGGCCGATCAGGCACTGAGCCACAAGTGACATCACAACCACAAACTCCACCCACATCACCAGCACTGGCCTATCATGCACTGAGCCACAACTGACATCACAAACACAAACTGCACCCACCGGACCAGCATGGTCTCTCAGGCACTGAGCCACAAGTGACATCACAAACACAAACTGCAGCCACATCACCAGCACTGGCCTATCAGGCACTGAGCCACAAGTGACATCACAAACACAAACTACAGCCACATAACCAGCACTGGCCTATCAGGCACTGAGCCACAACTGACATCAGAAACACAAACTGCACCCACAGGACCAGCACTGGCCTCTCAGGCACTGAGCCACAACTGACATCACAAAAACAAAATGCAGCCACATCACCAGCACTGGCCGATCAGGCACTGTGCCACAAGTGACATCACTGTCACAAACTGCAGCCACATCACCAGCACTGGCCTATCAGGCACTGAGCCACAACTGACATCACAAACACAAACTCCACCTACATGACCAGCACTGGCCTATCAGGCACTGAGCCACAAGTGACATCACAAACACAAAATGCAGCCACATCACCAGCACTGGCCGATCAGGCACTGAGCCACAAGGGACATCACAACCACAAACTGCACCCACAGGACCAGCATGGCCGCTCAGGCACTGAGCCACAAGTGACATCACAAACACAAACTCCACCTACATGACCAGCACTGGCCTATCAGGCACTGTGCCACAAGTGACATCACAGTCACAAACTGCAGCCACATCACCAGCACTGGCCTATCAGGCACTGAGCCACAAGTGACATCACAACCACAAACTGCAGCCACATCACCAGCACTGGCCTATCAGGCACTGAGCCACAAATGACATCACAAACACAAACTGCACCCACAGGACCAGCATGGCCGCTCAGGCACTGAGCCACAAGGGACATCACAACCACAAACTGCAACCACAGGACAAGCACTGGCCTATCAGGCACTGAGCCACAACTGACATCACAAACACAAACTGCAGCCATGTGACCAGCACTGGCCTATCAGGCACTGAGCCACAAGTGACATCACAAACACAAACTCCATCCACATCACCAGCACTGGCCTATCAGGCACTGAGCCACAACTGACATCACAGTCACAAACTGCACCCACATCACCAGCACTGGCCTATCAGGCACTGAGCCACAAGTGACATCACAAACACAAACTGCAGCCACATCACCAGCACTGGCCTATCAGGCACTGAGGCACAAGTGACATCACAAACACAAACTGCAGACACATCACCAGCACTGGCCTATCAGGCACTGAGCCACAAGTGACATCACAAACACAAAATGCAGCCACATCACCAGCACTGGCCTATCAGGCACTAAGCCACAAGTGACCTCACAACCACAAACTGCAGCCACGTGACAAGCACTGGCCCATCAGGCACTGAGCCACAAGTGACATCACAAACACAAACTGCACCCACACCACCAGCACTGGCCTATCAGGCACTGAGCCACAACTGACATCACAAACACAAACTGCACCCAGAAGACCAGCATGGTCTCTCAGGCACTGAGCCACAAGTGACATCACAAACACAAACTGCAGCCACATCACCAGGACTGGCCTATCAGGCACTGAGCCACAAGTGACATCACAAACACAAAATGCAGCCACAGGACCAGCATGGCCTATCAGGCACTGAGCCACAAGTGACATCACAACCACAAACTGCACCCACACCACCAGCACTGGCCTATCAGGCACTGAGCCACAAGTGACATCACAAACACAAACTGCAGCCACATCACCAGCACTGGCCTATCAGGAACTGAGCCACAAGTGACATCACAACCACCAACAGCAACCACGTAAACCAGCACTGGCCTATCAGGCACTGAGCCACAAGTGACATCACAACCACAAACTCCACCCACATCACCAGCACTGGCCGATCAGGCACTGTGCCACAAGTGACATCACAGTCACAAACTGCAGCCACATCACCAGCACTGGCCTATCAGGCACTGAGCCACAAGGGACATCACAACCACAAACTGCACCCACAGGACCAGCACTGGCCTATCAGGCACTGAGCCACAACTGACATCACAAACAAAAACTGCAGCCATGTGACCAACACTGGCCTATCAGGCACTGAGCCACAAGTGACATCACAAACACAAACTCCACCCACATCACCAGCACTGGCCTATCACGCACTGAGCCACAACTGACATTACAAACACAAACGGCACCCACATCACCAGCACTGGCCTATCAGGCACTGAGCCACAAGTGACATCACAAACACAAACTGCACCCACAGGACCAGCAGCGGCCTATCAGGCACTGAGCCACAACTGACATCACAAACACAAACTGCACCCACAGGACCAGCATGGCCTATCAGGCACTGAGCCACAACTGACATCACAAACACAAACTGCAGCCACATCACCAGCACTGGCCTATCAGGCACTCAGCCACAAGTGACATCACAAACACAAAATGCAGCCACATCACCAGCACTGGCCTATCAGGCACTGAGGCACAAGTGACATCACAAACACAAACTGCAGACACATCACCAGCACTGGCCTATCAGGCACTGAGCCACAAGTGACATCACAAACACAAACTGCACCCACAGGACCAGCATGGCCTCTCAGGCACTGAGCCACAAGTGACATCACAAACAAAAACTGCACCCACATCACCAGCACTGGCCTATCAGGCACTCAGCCACAAGTGACATCACAAACACAAACTGCACTCACATCACCAGCACTGGCCTATCAGGCACTGAGCCACAAGTGACATCACAAACACAAACTGCAGCCACATCACCAGCACTGGCCTATCAGGCACTGAGCCACAAGTGACAGCACAAACACAAACTACACACCCAAGACCACAAATGGCCTATCAGGCACTGAGCCACAAGTGACATCACAAACACAAACTGCACCCACACCACCAGCACTGGCCTATCAGGCACTTGGCCACAAGTGACCTCACAAACACAAAGTGCACCCACACCACCAGCACTGGCCTATCAGGCACTGAGCCACAAGCGACATCACAAACACAAACTGCACCCACAGGACCAGCATGGCCTCTCAGGCACTGAGCCACAACTGACATCACAAACACAAACTCCACCTACATGACCAGCACTGGCCGATCAGGCACTGTGCCACAAGTGACATCACAGTCACAAACTGCAGCCACATCACCAGCACTGGCCTATCAGGCACTGAGCCACAAGTGACATCACAAACACAAAATGCAGCCACAGGACCAGCATGGCCTCTCAGGCACTGAGCCACAAGTGACATCACAAACACAAAATGCACCCACATCACCAGCACTGGCCTATCAGGCACTGAGCCACAAGTGACATCACAAACAAAAACTGCAGACATGTGACCAGCACTGGCCTTTCAGGCACTGAGCCACAACTGACATCACAATCAAAAACTGCAGCCATGTGATCAGCACTGGCCTATCAGGCACTGAGCCACAAGGGACATCACAAACACAAACTGCACTCACATCACCAGCATTGGCCTATCAGGCACTGAGCCACAAGTGACATCACAAACACAAACTGCAGCCACATCACCAGCACTGGCCTATCAGGCACTGAGGCACAAGTGACATCACAAACACAAACTGCAGACACATCACCAGCACTGGCCTATCAGGCACTGAGCCACAAGTGACATCACAAACACAAAATGCAGCCACATCACCAGCACTGGCCTATCAGGCACTAAGCCACAAGTGACCTCACAACCACAAACTGCAGCCACGTGACAAGCAATGGCCGATCAGGCACTGAGCCACAAGTGACATCACAAACACAAACTGCACCCACATCACCAGCACTGGCCGATCAGGCACTGTGCCACAAGTGACATCACAGTCACAAACTGCAGCCACATCACCAGCACTGGCCTATCAGGCACTGAGCCACAAGGGACATCACAACCACAAACTGCACCCACAGGACCAGCACTGGCCTATCAGGCACTGAGCCACAACTGACATCACAAACAAAAACTGCAGCCATGTGACCAGCACTGGCCTATCAGGCACTGAGCCACAAGTGACATCACAAACACAAACTCCACCCACATCACCAGCACTGGCCTATCACGCACTGAGCCACAACTGACATTACAAACACAAACGGCACCCACATCACCAGCACTGGCCTATCAGGCACTGAGCCACAAGTGACATCACAAACACAAACTGCACCCACAGGACCAGCAGTGGCCTATCAGCCACTGAGCCACAACTGACATCACAAACACAAACTGCACCCACATCACCAGCATGGCCTATCAGGCACTGAGCCACAACTGACATCACAAACACAAACTGCAGCCACATCACCAGCACTGGCCTATCAGGCACTCAGCCACAAGTGACATCACAAACAAAAACTGCACCCACATCACCAGCACTGGCCTATCAGGCACTGAGCCACAAGTGACATCACAAACACAAAATGCAGCCACATCACCAGCACTGGCCTATCAGGCACTAAGCCACAAGTGACATCACAAACACAAAATGCACCCACAGGACCAGCACTGGCCTATCAGGCACTGAGCCACAAGGGACATCACAAACACAAACTGCACCCACACCACCAGCACTGGCCGCTCAGGCACTGAGCCACAACTGACATCACAAACACAAACTCCACCTACATGACCAGCACTGGCCTATCAGGCACTGAGCCACAAGTGACATCACAGTCACAAACTGCAGCCACATCACCAGCACTGGCCTATCAGGCACTAAGCCACAAGTGACCTCACAACCACAAACTGCAGCCACATTACCAGCACTGGCCGATCAGGCACTGAGCCACAAGGGACATCACAACCACAAACTGCACCCACAGGACCAGCATGGCCGCTCAGGCACTGAGCCACAAGTGACATCACAAACACAAACTCCACCTACATGACCAGCACTGGCCTATCAGGCACTGTGCCACAAGTGACATCACAGTCACAAACTGCAGCCACATCACCAGCACTGGCCTATCAGGCACTGAGCCACAAGTGACATCACAACCACAAACTGCAGCCACATCACCAGCACTGGCCTATCAGGCACTGAGCCACAAGGGACAGCACAAACACAAACTGCAGCCATGTGACCAGCACTGGCCTATCAGGCACTGAGCCACAAGTGACATCACAAACACAAACTCCATCCACATCACCAGCACTGGCCTATCAGGCACTGAGCCACAACTGACAGTACAAACACAAACGGCACCCACATCACCAGCACTGGCCTATCAGGCACTGAGCCACAAGTGACATCACAGACACAAACTGCACCCACAGGACCAGCACTGGCCTATCAGGCACTGAGCCACAACTGACATCACAAACACAAAATGCAGCCACATCACCAGCACTGGCCGATCAGGCACTCAGCCACAACTGACATCACAGTCACAAACTGCACCCACATCACCAGCACTGGCCTATCAGGCACTCAGCCACAAGTGACATCACAAACACAAACTGCAGCCACATCACCAGCACTGGCCTATCAGGCACTGAGGCACAAGTGACATCACAAACACAAACTGCAGACACATCACCAGCACTGGCCTATCAGGCACTGAGCCACAAGTGACATCACAAACACAAAATGCAGCCACATCACCAGCACTGGCCTATCAGGCACTAAGCCACAAGTGACCTCACAACCACAAACTGCAGCCACGTGACAAGCAATGGCCGATCAGGCACTGAGCCACAAGTGACATCACAAACACAAACTGCACCCACATCACCAGCACTGGCCTATCAGGCACTGAGCCACAACTGACATCACAACCACAAACTGCACCCACAGGACCAGCACTGGCCTATCAGGCACTGAGCCACAAGTGACATCACAAACACAAACTGCAGCCACATCACCAGCACTGGCCTATCAGGAACTGAGCCACAAGTGACATCACAACCACCAACAGCAACCACGTAAACCAGCACTGGCCTATCAGGCACTGAGCCACAAGTGACATCACAACCACAAATTGCAATCACATCACCAGCACTGGCCGATCAGGCACTGTGCCACAAGTGACATCACAGTCACAAACTGCAGCCACATCACCAGCACTGGCCTATCAGGCACTGAGCCACAAGGGACATCACAACCACAAACTGCACCCACAGGACCAGCACTGGCCTATCAGGCACTGAGCCACAACTGACATCACAAACAAAAACTGCAGCCATGTGACCAGCACTGGCCTATCAGGCACTGAGCCACAAGTGACATCACAAACACAAACTCCACCCACATCACCAGCACTGGCCTATCACGCACTGAGCCACAACTGACATTACAAACACAAACGGCACCCACATCACCAGCACTGGCCTATCAGGCACTGAGCCACAAGTGACATCACAAACACAAACTGCACCCACAGGACCAGCAGTGGCCTATCAGGCACTGAGCCACAACTGACATCACAAACACAAACTGCACCCACAGGACCAGCATGGCCTATCAGGCACTGAGCCACAACTGACATCACAAACACAAACTGCAGCCACATCACCAGCACTGGCCTATCAGGCACTCAGCCACAAGTGACATCACAAACACAAAATGCAGCCACATCACCAGCACTGGCCTATCAGGCACTGAGGCACAAGTGACATCACAAACACAAACTGCAGACACATCACCAGCACTGGCCTATCAGGCACTGAGCCACAAGTGACATCACAAACACAAACTGCACCCACAGGACCAGCATGGCCTCTCAGGCACTGAGCCACAAGTGACATCACAAACACAAACTGCACCCACATCACCAGCACTGGCCTATCAGGCACTCAGCCACAAGTGACATCACAAACACAAACTGCACTCACATCACCAGCACTGGCCTATCAGGCACTGAGCCACAAGTGACATCACAAACACAAACTGCAGCCACATCACCAGCACTGGCCTATCAGGCACTGAGCCACAAGTGACAGCACAAACACAAACTACACACCCAAGACCACAAATGGCCTATCAGGCACTGAGCCACAAGTGACATCACAAACACAAACTGCACCCACGTGACCAGCACTGGCCCATCAGGCACTGAGCCACAAGTGACATCACAAACACAAACTGCACCCACACCACCAGCACTGGCCTATCAGGCACTTGGCCACAAGTGACCTCACAAACACAAAGTGCACCCACACCACCAGCACTGGCCTATCAGGCACTGAGCCACAAGCGACATCACAAACACAAACTGCACCCACAGGACCAGCATGGCCTCTCAGGCACTGAGCCACAAGTGACATCACAAACACAAACTCCACCTACATGACCAGCACTGGCCGATCAGGCACTGTGCCACAAGTGACATCACAGTCACAAACTGCAGCCACATCACCAGCACTGGCCTATCAGGCACTGAGCCACAAGTGACATCACAAACACAAAATGCAGCCACAGGACCAGCATGGCCTCTCAGGCACTGAGCCACAAGTGACATCACAAACACAAAATGCACCCACATCACCAGCACTGGCCTATCAGGCACTGAGCCACAAGTGACATCACAAACAAAAACTGCAGCCATGTGACCAGCACTGGCCTTTCAGGCACTGAGCCACAACTGACATCACAATCAAAAACTGCAGCCATGTGATCAGCACTGGCCTATCAGGCACTGAGCCACAAGGGACATCACAAACACAAACTGCACTCACATCACCAGCATTGGCCTATCAGGCACTGAGCCACAACTGACATCACAAACACAAAATGCAGCCACATCACCAGCACTGGCCTATCAGGCACTGAGGCACAAGTGACATCACAAACACAAAATGCAGCCACATCACCAGCACTGGCCTATCAGGCACTAAGCCACAAGTGACCTCACAACCACAAACTGCAGCCACGTGACAAGCAATGGCCGATCAGGCACTGAGCCACAAGTGACATCACAAACACAAACTGCACCCACATCACCAGCACTGGCCGATCAGGCACTGTGCCACAAGTGACATCACAGTCACAAACTGCAGCCACATCACCAGCACTGGCCTATCAGGCACTGAGCCACAAGGGACATCACAACCACAAACTGCACCCACAGGACCAGCACTGGCCTATCAGGCACTGAGCCACAACTGACATCATAAACAAAAACTGCAGCCATGTGACCAGCACTGGCCTATCAGGCACTGAGCCACAAGTGACATCACAAACACAAACTCCACCCACATCACCAGCACTGGCCTATCACGCACTGAGCCACAACTGACATTACAAACACAAACGGCACCCACATCACCAGCACTGGCCTATCAGGCACTGAGCCACAAGTGACATCACAAACACAAACTGCACCCACAGGACCAGCAGTGGCCTATCAGGCACTGAGCCACAACTGACATCACAAACACAAACTGCACCCACAGGACCAGCATGGCCTATCAGGCACTGAGCCACAACTGACATCACAAACACAAACTGCAGCCACATCACCAGCACTGGCCTATCAGGCACTCAGCCACAAGTGACATCACAAACAAAAACTGCACCCACATCACCAGCACTGGCCTATCAGGCACTGAGCCACAAGTGACATCACAAACACAAAATGCAGCCACATCACCAGCACTGGCCTATCAGGCACTAAGCCACAAGTGACCTCACAACCACAAAATGCAGCCACATCACCAGCACTGGCCGATCAGGCACTGAGCCACAAGGGACATCACAAACACAAACTGCACCCACACCACCAGCACTGGCCGCTCAGGCACTGAGCCACAACTGACATCACAAACACAAACTCCACCTACATGACCAGCACTGGCCTATCAGGCACTGAGCCACAAGTGACATCACAGTCACAAACTGCAGCCACATCACCAGCACTGGCCTATCAGGCACTAAGCCACAAGTGACCTCACAGCCACAAACTGCAGCCACGTGACAAGCAATGGCCGAACAGGCACTGAGCCACAAGTGACATCACAAGCACAAACTCCACCCACATCACCAGCACTGGCCGATCAGGCACTGAGCCACAAGTGACATCACAACCACAAACTCCACCCACATCACCAGCACTGGCCTATCATGCACTGAGCCACAACTGACATCACAAACACAAACTGCACCCACCGGACCAGCATGGTCTCTCAGGCACTGAGCCACAAGTGACATCACAAACACAAACTGCAGCCACATCACCAGCACTGGCCTATCAGGCACTGAGCCACAAGTGACATCACAAACACAAACTACAGCCACATAACCAGCACTGGCCTATCAGGCACTGAGCCACAACTGACATCAGAAACACAAACTGCACCCACAGGACCAGCACTGGCCTCTCAGGCACTGAGCCACAACTGACATCACAAAAACAAAATGCAGCCACATCACCAGCACTGGCCGATCAGGCACTGTGCCACAAGTGACATCACTGTCACAAACTGCAGCCACATCACCAGCACTGGCCTATCAGGCACTGAGCCACAACTGACATCACAAACACAAACTCCACCTACATGACCAGCACTGGCCTATCAGGCACTGAGCCACAAGTGACATCACAAACACAAAATGCAGCCACATCACCAGCACTGGCCGATCAGGCACTGAGCCACAAGGGACATCACAACCACAAACTGCACCCACAGGACCAGCATGGCCGCTCAGGCACTGAGCCACAAGTGACATCACAAACACAAACTCCACCTACATGACCAGCACTGGCCTATCAGGCACTGTGCCACAAGTGACATCACAGTCACAAACTGCAGCCACATCACCAGCACTGGCCTATCAGGCACTGAGCCACAAGTGACATCACAACCACAAACTGCAGCCACATCACCAGCACTGGCCTATCAGGCACTGAGCCACAAATGACATCACAAACACAAACTGCACCCACAGGACCAGCATGGCCGCTCAGGCACTGAGCCACAAGGGACATCACAACCACAAACTGCAACCACAGGACAAGCACTGGCCTATCAGGCACTGAGCCACAACTGACATCACAAACACAAACTGCAGCCATGTGACCAGCACTGGCCTATCAGGCACTGAGCCACAAGTGACATCACAAACACAAACTCCATCCACATCACCAGCACTGGCCTATCAGGCACTGAGCCACAACTGACATCACAGTCACAAACTGCACCCACATCACCAGCACTGGCCTATCAGGCACTGAGCCACAAGTGACATCACAAACACAAACTGCAGCCACATCACCAGCACTGGCCTATCAGGCACTGAGGCACAAGTGACATCACAAACACAAACTGCAGACACATCACCAGCACTGGCCTATCAGGCACTGAGCCACAAGTGACATCACAAACACAAAATGCAGCCACATCACCAGCACTGGCCTATCAGGCACTAAGCCACAAGTGACCTCACAACCACAAACTGCAGCCACGTGACAAGCAATGGCCGATCAGGCACTGAGCCACAAGTGACATCACAAACACAAACTGCACCCACACCACCAGCACTGGCCTATCAGGCACTGAGCCACAACTGACATCACAAACACAAACTGCACCCACAAGACCAGCATGGTCTCTCAGGCACTGAGCCACAAGTGACATCACAAACACAAACTGCAGCCACATCACCAGGACTGGCCTATCAGGCACTGAGCCACAAGTGACATCACAAACACAAAATGCAGCCACAGGACCAGCATGGCCTATCAGGCACTGAGCCACAAGTGACATCACAACCACAAACTGCACCCACACCACCAGCACTGGCCTATCAGGCACTGAGCCACAAGTGACATCACAAACACAAACTGCAGCCACATCACCAGCACTGGCCTATCAGGAACTGAGCCACAAGTGACATCACAACCACCAACAGCAACCACGTAAACCAGCACTGGCCTATCAGGCACTGAGCCACAAGTGACATCACAACCACAAACTCCACCCACATCACCAGCACTGGCCGATCAGGCACTGTGCCACAAGTGACATCACAGTCACAAACTGCAGCCACATCACCAGCACTGGCCTATCAGGCACTGAGCCACAAGGGACATCACAACCACAAACTGCACCCACAGGACCAGCACTGGCCTATCAGGCACTGAGCCACAACTGACATCACAAACAAAAACTGCAGCCATGTGACCAACACTGGCCTATCAGGCACTGAGCCACAAGTGACATCACAAACACAAACTCCACCCACATCACCAGCACTGGCCTATCACGCACTGAGCCACAACTGACATTACAAACACAAACGGCACCCACATCACCAGCACTGGCCTATCAGGCACTGAGCCACAAGTGACATCACAAACACAAACTGCACCCACAGGACCAGCAGCGGCCTATCAGGCACTGAGCCACAACTGACATCACAAACACAAACTGCACCCACAGGACCAGCATGGCCTATCAGGCACTGAGCCACAACTGACATCACAAACACAAACTGCAGCCACATCACCAGCACTGGCCTATCAGGCACTCAGCCACAAGTGACATCACAAACACAAACTGCAGCCACATCACCAGCACTGGCCTATCAGGCACTGAGGCACAAGTGACATCACAAACACAAACTGCAGACACATCACCAGCACTGGCCTATCAGGCACTGAGCCACAAGTGACATCACAAACACAAACTGCACCCACAGGACCAGCATGGCCTCTCAGGCACTGAGCCACAAGTGACATCACAAACAAAAACTGCACCCACATCACCAGCACTGGCCTATCAGGCACTCAGCCACAAGTGACATCACAAACACAAACTGCACTCACATCACCAGCACTGGCCTATCAGGCACTGAGCCACAAGTGACATCACAAACACAAACTGCAGCCACATCACCAGCACTGGCCTATCAGGCACTGAGCCACAAGTGACAGCACAAACACAAACTACACACCCAAGACCACAAATGGCCTATCAGGCACTGAGCCACAAGTGACATCACAAACACAAACTGCACCCACACCACCAGCACTGGCCTATCAGGCACTTGGCCACAAGTGACCTCACAAACACAAAGTGCACCCACACCACCAGCACTGGCCTATCAGGCACTGAGCCACAAGCGACATCACAAACACAAACTGCACCCACAGGACCAGCATGGCCTCTCAGGCACTGAGCCACAAGTGACATCACAAACACAAAATGCACCCACATCACCAGCACTGGCCTATCAGGCACTGAGCCACAAGTGACATCACAAACAAAAACTGCAGACATGTGACCAGCACTGGCCTTTCAGGCACTGAGCCACAACTGACATCACAATCAAAAACTGCAGCCATGTGATCAGCACTGGCCTATCAGGCACTGAGCCACAAGGGACATCACAAACACAAACTGCACTCACATCACCAGCATTGGCCTATCAGGCACTGAGCCACAAGTGACATCACAAACACAAACTGCAGCCACATCACCAGCACTGGCCTATCAGGCACTGAGGCACAAGTGACATCACAAACACAAACTGCAGACACATCACCAGCACTGGCCTATCAGGCACTGAGCCACAAGTGACATCACAAACACAAAATGCAGCCACATCACCAGCACTGGCCTATCAGGCACTAAGCCACAAGTGACCTCACAACCACAAACTGCAGCCACGTGACAAGCAATGGCCGATCAGGCACTGAGCCACAAGTGACATCACAAACACAAACTGCACCCACATCACCAGCACTGGCCGATCAGGCACTGTGCCACAAGTGACATCACAGTCACAAACTGCAGCCACATCACCAGCACTGGCCTATCAGGCACTGAGCCACAAGGGACATCACAACCACAAACTGCACCCACAGGACCAGCACTGGCCTATCAGGCACTGAGCCACAACTGACATCACAAACAAAAACTGCAGCCATGTGACCAGCACTGGCCTATCAGGCACTGAGCCACAAGTGACATCACAAACACAAACTCCACCCACATCACCAGCACTGGCCTATCACGCACTGAGCCACAACTGACATTACAAACACAAACGGCACCCACATCACCAGCACTGGCCTATCAGGCACTGAGCCACAAGTGACATCACAAACACAAACTGCACCCACAGGACCAGCAGTGGCCTATCAGCCACTGAGCCACAACTGACATCACAAACACAAACTGCACCCACATCACCAGCATGGCCTATCAGGCACTGAGCCACAACTGACATCACAAACACAAACTGCAGCCACATCACCAGCACTGGCCTATCAGGCACTCAGCCACAAGTGACATCACAAACAAAAACTGCACCCACATCACCAGCACTGGCCTATCAGGCACTGAGCCACAAGTGACATCACAAACACAAAATGCAGCCACATCACCAGCACTGGCCTATCAGGCACTAAGCCACAAGTGACATCACAAACACAAAATGCACCCACAGGACCAGCACTGGCCTATCAGGCACTGAGCCACAAGGGACATCACAAACACAAACTGCACCCACACCACCAGCACTGGCCGCTCAGGCACTGAGCCACAACTGACATCACAAACACAAACTCCACCTACATGACCAGCACTGGCCTATCAGGCACTGAGCCACAAGTGACATCACAGTCACAAACTGCAGCCACATCACCAGCACTGGCCTATCAGGCACTAAGCCACAAGTGACCTCACAACCACAAACTGCAGCCACGTGACAAGCAATGGCCGATCAGGCACTGAGCCACAAGTGACATCACAACCACAAACTCCACCCACATCACCAGCACTGGCCGATCAGGCACTGAGCCACAAGTGACATCACAACCACAAACTCCACCCACATCACCAGCACTGGCCTATCAGGCACTGAGGCACAAGTGACATCACAAACACAAACTGCAGACACATCACCAGCACTGGCCTATCAGGCACTGAGCCACAAGTGACATCACAAACACAAAATGCAGCCACATCACCAGCACTGGCCTATCAGGCACTAAGCCACAAGTGACCTCACAACCACAAACTGCAGCCACGTGACAAGCAATGGCCGATCAGGCACTGAGCCACAAGTGACATCACAAACACAAACTGCACCCACACCACCAGCACTGGCCTATCAGGCACTGAGCCACAACTGACATCACAAACACAAACTGCACCCACAAGACCAGCATGGTCTCTCAGGCACTGAGCCACAAGTGACATCACAAACACAAACTGCAGCCACATCACCAGGACTGGCCTATCAGGCACTGAGCCACAAGTGACATCACAAACACAAAATGCAGCCACAGGACCAGCATGGCCTATCAGGCACTGAGCCACAAGTGACATCACAACCACAAACTGCACCCACACCACCAGCACTGGCCTATCAGGCACTGAGCCACAAGTGACATCACAAACACAAACTGCAGCCACATCACCAGCACTGGCCTATCAGGAACTGAGCCACAAGTGACATCACAACCACCAACAGCAACCACGTAAACCAGCACTGGCCTATCAGGCACTGAGCCACAAGTGACATCACAACCACAAACTCCACCCACATCACCAGCACTGGCCGATCAGGCACTGTGCCACAAGTGACATCACAGTCACAAACTGCAGCCACATCACCAGCACTGGCCTATCAGGCACTGAGCCACAAGGGACATCACAACCACAAACTGCACCCACAGGACCAGCACTGGCCTATCAGGCACTGAGCCACAACTGACATCACAAACAAAAACTGCAGCCATGTGACCAACACTGGCCTATCAGGCACTGAGCCACAAGTGACATCACAAACACAAACTCCACCCACATCACCAGCACTGGCCTATCACGCACTGAGCCACAACTGACATTACAAACACAAACGGCACCCACATCACCAGCACTGGCCTATCAGGCACTGAGCCACAAGTGACATCACAAACACAAACTGCACCCACAGGACCAGCAGCGGCCTATCAGGCACTGAGCCACAACTGACATCACAAACACAAACTGCACCCACAGGACCAGCATGGCCTATCAGGCACTGAGCCACAACTGACATCACAAACACAAACTGCAGCCACATCACCAGCACTGGCCTATCAGGCACTCAGCCACAAGTGACATCACAAACACAAAATGCAGCCACATCACCAGCACTGGCCTATCAGGCACTGAGGCACAAGTGACATCACAAACACAAACTGCAGACACATCACCAGCACTGGCCTATCAGGCACTGAGCCACAAGTGACATCACAAACACAAACTGCACCCACAGGACCAGCATGGCCTCTCAGGCACTGAGCCACAAGTGACATCACAAACAAAAACTGCACCCACATCACCAGCACTGGCCTATCAGGCACTCAGCCACAAGTGACATCACAAACACAAACTGCACTCACATCACCAGCACTGGCCTATCAGGCACTGAGCCACAAGTGACATCACAAACACAAACTGCAGCCACATCACCAGCACTGGCCTATCAGGCACTGAGCCACAAGTGACAGCACAAACACAAACTACACACCCAAGACCACAAATGGCCTATCAGGCACTGAGCCACAAGTGACATCACAAACACAAACTGCACCCACACCACCAGCACTGGCCTATCAGGCACTTGGCCACAAGTGACCTCACAAACACAAAGTGCACCCACACCACCAGCACTGGCCTATCAGGCACTGAGCCACAAGCGACATCACAAACACAAACTGCACCCACAGGACCAGCATGGCCTCTCAGGCACTGAGCCACAAGTGACATCACAAACACAAAATGCACCCACATCACCAGCACTGGCCTATCAGGCACTGAGCCACAAGTGACATCACAAACAAAAACTGCAGACATGTGACCAGCACTGGCCTTTCAGGCACTGAGCCACAACTGACATCACAATCAAAAACTGCAGCCATGTGATCAGCACTGGCCTATCAGGCACTGAGCCACAAGGGACATCACAAACACAAACTGCACTCACATCACCAGCATTGGCCTATCAGGCACTGAGCCACAAGTGACATCACAAACACAAACTGCAGCCACATCACCAGCACTGGCCTATCAGGCACTGAGGCACAAGTGACATCACAAACACAAACTGCAGACACATCACCAGCACTGGCCTATCAGGCACTGAGCCACAAGTGACATCACAAACACAAAATGCAGCCACATCACCAGCACTGGCCTATCAGGCACTAAGCCACAAGTGACCTCACAACCACAAACTGCAGCCACGTGACAAGCAATGGCCGATCAGGCACTGAGCCACAAGTGACATCACAAACACAAACTGCACCCACATCACCAGCACTGGCCGATCAGGCACTGTGCCACAAGTGACATCACAGTCACAAACTGCAGCCACATCACCAGCACTGGCCTATCAGGCACTGAGCCACAAGGGACATCACAACCACAAACTGCACCCACAGGACCAGCACTGGCCTATCAGGCACTGAGCCACAACTGACATCACAAACAAAAACTGCAGCCATGTGACCAGCACTGGCCTATCAGGCACTGAGCCACAAGTGACATCACAAACACAAACTCCACCCACATCACCAGCACTGGCCTATCACGCACTGAGCCACAACTGACATTACAAACACAAACGGCACCCACATCACCAGCACTGGCCTATCAGGCACTGAGCCACAAGTGACATCACAAACACAAACTGCACCCACAGGACCAGCAGTGGCCTATCAGCCACTGAGCCACAACTGACATCACAAACACAAACTGCACCCACATCACCAGCATGGCCTATCAGGCACTGAGCCACAACTGACATCACAAACACAAACTGCAGCCACATCACCAGCACTGGCCTATCAGGCACTCAGCCACAAGTGACATCACAAACAAAAACTGCACCCACATCACCAGCACTGGCCTATCAGGCACTGAGCCACAAGTGACATCACAAACACAAAATGCAGCCACATCACCAGCACTGGCCTATCAGGCACTAAGCCACAAGTGACATCACAAACACAAAATGCACCCACAGGACCAGCACTGGCCTATCAGGCACTGAGCCACAAGGGACATCACAAACACAAACTGCACCCACACCACCAGCACTGGCCGCTCAGGCACTGAGCCACAACTGACATCACAAACACAAACTCCACCTACATGACCAGCACTGGCCTATCAGGCACTGAGCCACAAGTGACATCACAGTCACAAACTGCAGCCACATCACCAGCACTGGCCTATCAGGCACTAAGCCACAAGTGACCTCACAACCACAAACTGCAGCCACGTGACAAGCAATGGCCGATCAGGCACTGAGCCACAAGTGACATCACAACCACAAACTCCACCCACATCACCAGCACTGGCCGATCAGGCACTGAGCCACAAGTGACATCACAACCACAAACTCCACCCACATCACCAGCACTGGCCTATCATGCACTGAGCCACAACTGACATCACAAACACAAACTGCACCCACCGGACCAGCATGGTCTCTCAGGCACTGAGCCACAAGTGACATCACAAACACAAACTGCAGCCACATCATCAGCACTGGCCTATCAGGCACTGAGCCACAAGTGACATCACAAACACAAACTACAGCCACATAACCAGCACTGGCCTATCAGGCACTGAGCCACAACTGACATCAGAAACACAAACTGCACCCACAGGACCAGCACTGGCCTCTTAGGCACTGAGCCACAACTGACATCACAAAAACAAAATGCAGCCACATCACCAGCACTGGCCGATCAGGCACTGTGCCACAAGTGACATCACTGTCACAAACTGCAGCCACATCACCAGCACTGGCCTATCAGGCACTGAGCCACAACTGACATCACAAACACAAACTCCACCTACATGACCAGCACTGGCCTATCAGGCACTGAGCCACAAGTGACATCACAAACACAAAATGCAGCCACATCACCAGCACTGGCCGATCAGGCACTGAGCCACAAGGGACATCACAACCACAAACTGCACCCACAGGACCAGCATGGCCGCTCAGGCACTGAGCCACAAGTGACATCACAAACACAAACTCCACCTACATGACCAGCACTGGCCTATCAGGCACTGTGCCACAAGTGACATCACAGTCACAAACTGCAGCCACATCACCAGCACTGGCCTATCAGGCACTGAGCCACAAGTGACATCACAACCACAAACTGCAGCCACATCACCAGCACTGGCCTATCAGGCACTGAGCCACAAGTGACAGCACAAACACAAACTGCACCCACAGGACCAGCATGGCCGCTCAGGCACTGAGCCACAAGGGACATCACAACCACAAACTGCAACCACAGGACAAGCACTGGCCTATCAGGCACTGAGCCACAACTGACATCACAAACAAAAACTGCAGCCATGTGACCAGCACTGGCCTATCAGGCACTGAGCCACAAGTGACATCACAAACACAAACTCCACCCACATCACCAGCACTGGCCTATCAGGCACTGAGCCACAACTGACAGTACAAACACAAACGGCACCCACATCACCAGCACTGGCCTATCAGGCACTGAGCCACAAGTGACATCACAGACACAAACTGCACCCACAGGACCAGCACTGGCCTATCAGGCACTGAGCCACAACTGACATCACAAACACAAAATGCAGCCACATCACCAGCACTGGCCGATCAGGCACTCAGCCACAACTGACATCACAGTCACAAACTGCACCCACATCACCAGCACTGGCCTATCAGGCACTGAGCCACAAGTGACATCACAAACACAAACTACACACCCAAGACCACGAATGGCCTATCAGGCACTGAGCCACACCTGAAATCACAACCACAAACTGCACCCACATCACCAGCACTGGCCGATCAGGCACTGTGCCACAAGTGACATCACAGTCACAAACTGCAGCCACATCAACAGCACTGGCCTATCAGGCACTGAGCCACAAGTGACATCACAAACACAAACTCCACCCACATCACCAGCACTGGCCTATCAGGCACTGAGCCACAACTGACATCACAAACACAAAATGCAGCCACATCACCAGCACTGGCCTATCAGGCACTGAGCCACAAGTGACATCACAAACACAAAATGCAGACACATCACCAGCACTGCCCTATCAGGCACTGAGCCACAAGTGACATCACAAACACAAACTGCACCCACAGGACCAGCACTGGCCTATCAGGCACTGAGCCACAACTGACATCACAGTCACAAACTACAGCCACATCACCAGCACTGGCCTATCAGGCACTGAGCCACAAGGGACATCACAACCACAAACTGCACCCACATGACCAGCACTGGCCTTTCAGGCACTGAGCCACAACTGACATCACAAACACAAACTCCACCCACATCACCAGCACTGGCCTATCAGGCACTGAGCCACAAGTGACATCACAAGCACAAACTCCACCCACATCACCAGCACTGGCCTATCAGGCACTGAGCCACAAGTGTCATCACAAACACAAAATGCAGCCACATCACCAGCACTGGCCTATCAGGCATTGAGCCACAAGTGACATCACAAACACAAACTGCACCCACAGGACCAGCATGGTCTCTCAGGCACTGAGCCACAACTGACATCACAAACACAAACTCCACCCACATCACCAGCACTGGCCTATCAGGCACTGAGCCACAACTGACATCACTACCACAAACTGCAGACATGTGACCAGCATGGCCTCTCAGGCACTGAGCCACAAGTGACATCACAACCACAAACTCCACCTACATGACCAGCACTGGCCGATCAGGCACTGTGCCACAAGTGACATCACAGTCACAAACTGCAGCCACATCACCAGCACTGGCCTATCAGGCACTGAGCCACAAGGGACATCACAAACACAAACTCCACCCACATCACCAGCACGGGATTATCAGGCACTGAGCCACAACTGACATCACAAACAAAAACTGCAGCCATGTGATCAGCACTGGCCTATCAGGCACTGAGCCACAAGTGACATCACAAACACAAACTCCACCCACATCACCAGCACTGGCCTATCAGGCACTGAGCCACAAGTGTCATCACAAACACAAAATGCAGCCACATCACCAGCACTGGCCTATCAGGCATTGAGCCACAAGTGACATCACAAACACAAACTGCACCCACAGGACCAGCACTGGCCTATCAGGCACTAAGCCACAAGTGACATCACAAACACAAAATGCAGCCACATTACCAGCACTGGCCGATCAGGCACTGAGCCACAAGTGACATCACAAACACAAACTGCACCCACAGGACCAGCATGGTCTCTCAGGCACTGAGCCACAACTGACATCACAAACACAAACTGCAGCCACATCACCAGCACTGGCCTATCAGGCACTAAGCCACAAGTGTCATCACAAACACAAAATGCAGCCACATCACCAGCACTGGCCGATCAGGCACTGAGCCACAAGTGACATCACAAACACAAAATGCAGCCACAGGACCAGCATGGCCTATCAGGCACTCAGCCACAAGTGACATCACAAACACAAACTGCACCCACATCACCAGCACTGGCCTATCAGGCACTGAGCCACAAGTGACATCACAAACACAAACTGCAGCCACATTACCAGCACGGGACTATCAGGCACTGAGCCACAAGTGACAGCACAAACACAAACTACACACCCAAGACCACGAATGGCCTATCAGGCACTGAGCCACACATGAAATCACAACCACAAACTGCACCCACAGGACCAGCACTGGCCTATCAGGCATTGAGCCACAAGTGACATCACAAACACAAACTGCAGCCACATCACCAGCATGGCCTCTCAGGCACTGAGCCACAAGTGACATCACAGTCACAAACTGCAGCCACATCACCAGCACTGGCCTATCAGGCATTGAGCCACAACTGACATCACAAACACAAACTCCACCTACATGACCAGCACTGGCCTATCAGGCACTGAGCCACAAGTGTCATCACAAACACAAAATGCAGCCACATCACCAGCACTGGCCGATCAGGCACTGAGCCACAAGTGACATCACAAAAAAAAACTGCAGCCACGTGACCAGCACTGGCCTATCAGGCACTGAGCCACAAGTGACATCACAACCACAAACTACAGCCACATCACCAGCACTGGCCTATCAGGCACTGAGCCACAACTGACATCACAAACACAAAGTCCACCCACATCACCAGCACTGGCCTATCAGGCACTGAGCCACAACGGACATCACAACCACAAACTGCACCCACAGGACCAGCACTGGCCTATCAGGCACTGAGCCACAAGTGACATCACAAACAAAAACTGCAGCCATGTGACCAGCACTGGCCTTTCAGGCACTGAGCCACAACTGACATCACAAACAAAAACTGCACCCACATCACCAGCACTGGCCTATCAGGCACTGAGCCACAAGTGACATCACAAACACAAACTGCAGCCACATCACCAGCACTGGCCTATCAGGCACTGAGCCACAAGTGACATCACTGTCACAAACTGCAGCCACATCACCAGCACTGGCCTATCAGGCACTAAGCCACAAGTGACATCACAACCACAAACTGCAGCCACGTGACAAGCAATGGCCGATCAGGCACTGAGCCACAAGTGACATCACAAACACAAACTCCACCCACATCACCAGCACTGGCCTATCAGGCACTGAGCCACAAGTGACATCACAACCACAAACTGCAGCCACATCACCAGCACTGGCCTATCAGGCACTGAGCCACAAGTGACAGCACAAACACAAACTACACACCCAAGACCACAAATGGCCTATCAGGCACTGAGCCACACCTGAAATCACAACCACAAACTGCACCCATGTGACCAGTACTGGCCTATCAGGCACTGATCCACAAGTGACATCACAAACACAAACTCCACCCACATCACCAGCACTGGCCGATCAGGCACTGAGCCACAAGTGACATCACAAACACAAACTGCAGCCACAGGACCAGCATGGCCTCTCAGGCACTGAGCCACAAGTGACATCACAAACACAAACTGCAGCCACATCACCAGCACTGGCCTATCAGGCACTGAGCCACTAGTTACATCACAACCACAAACTACAGCCACATCACCAGCACTGGCCTATCAGGCACTCAGCCACAAGTGACATCACAAACACAAACTGCAGCCACATGAAGAGCACTGGCCTATCAGGTACTGAGCCACAAGTGACATCACAAACACAAACCGCACCCACATCACCAGCACTGGCCTATCAGGCACTGAGCCACAAGTGACATCACAACCACAAACTGCAGCCACATCACCAGCACTGGCCTATCAGGCACTGAGCCACAACTGACATCACAAACACAAACTAGAGCCATGTAACCAGCACTGGCCTATCAGGCACTGAGCCACAAGGGACATCACAACCACAAACTGCAGCCACATCACCAGCACTGGCCTATCAGGCACTGAGCCACTAGTTACATCACAAACACAAACTGCTCCCACAGGACAAGCACTGGCCTATCAGGTACTGAGCCACAACTGACATCACAAACACAAACTCCACCCACATGACCAGCACTGGCTTATCAGGCACTGATCCACTAGTGACACCACAACCACAAGCTGCAGCCACATCACCAGCACTGGCCTATCAGGCACTCAGCCACAAGTGACATCACAAACACAAACTAGAGCCATGTAACCAGCACTGGCCTATCAGGCACTGAGCCACAAGTGACCTCACAACCACAAACTGCACCCACAGGACCAGCACTGGCCTATCAGGCACTGAGCCACAAGTGACCTCACAACCACAAACTGCACCCACAGGACCAGCACTGGCCTATCAGGCACTGAGCCACAAGTGACATCACAACCACAAACTGCAGCCAGATCACCAGCACTGGCCTATCAGGCACTGAGCCACAACTGACATCACAAACACAAACTGCAGCCACGTGACCAGCATTGGCCTATCAGGCACTGAGCTGATATAGGTAAACGCGACAAATTGACAACCACTCAGGCCGGGTTGCATAAATCCCAATTTAATAGAATATTTGAGCAAGTCACAAGTAAGCAAAACAGCGCTGGGCGGCCGGGGAGTCTCCTGCTCCACCAACGGTGCGCGCGATCCCCCCCTCACAGTCTCCTTATATGCGATTCCAGTTCCGGGTATACATGGCACTTCCTGTAACTTCTGCGGTTGCGCCGGCTGTTGCTAGGGGGTCTTCTTCAGCCTTCTGGTGGTCATGGGGATGAAGGCTGGAGTCTTCCTCTGCGTTGTGTGTGGTGACCCTCAGGTCATGCATATATTTTACAACTGTGTGACCTCGCCATGGCCATATTAGGCTATCTAAACTAACATCGCCGCCTCCCTGGCTCCACTTAATTATCTCAGGCGGGGTACATGCCCTCATTACAGGATTTTGTGGTTTTAGCCTGTAATTAGCGCCTAGTTTCATCGTAAAATCACTTCCCGAATTGATGTAACAAACTAGCACCTATCACAGAGCCACAAGTGACATCACAACCACAAACTGCAGACATGTGACCAGCACTGGCCTATCAGGCACTGAGCCACAAGTGACATCACAAACACAAACTGCACCCACAGGACCAGCACTGGCCTATCAGGCACTGAGCCACAACTGACATCACAAACACAAAATGCAGCCACATCACCAGCACTGGCCGATCAGGCACTCAGCCACAACTGACATCACAGTCACAAACTGCACCCACATCACCAGCACTGGCCTATCAGGCACTGAGCCACAAGTGACATCACAAACACAAACTACACACCCAAGACCACGAATGGCCTATCAGGCACTGAGCCACACCTGAAATCACAACCACAAACTGCACCCACATCACCAGCACTGGCCGATCAGGCACTGTGCCACAAGTGACATCACAGTCACAAACTGCAGCCACATCACCAGCACTGGCCTATCAGGCACTGAGCCACAAGTGACATCACAAACACAAACTCCACCCACATCACCAGCACGGGATTATCAGGCACTGAGCCACAACTGACATCACAAACACAAAATGCAGCCACATCACCAGCACTGGCCTATCAGGCACTGAGCCACAAGTGACATCACAAACACAAAATGCAGACACATCACCAGCACTGCCCTATCAGGCACTGAGCCACAAGTGACATCACAAACACAAACTGCACCCACAGGACCAGCACTGGCCTATCAGGCACTGAGCCACAACTGACATCACAGTCACAAACTACAGCCACATCACCAGCACTGGCCTATCAGGCACTGAGCCACAAGGGACATCACAACCACAAACTGCACCCACATGACCAGCACTGGCCTTTCAGGCACTGAGCCACAACTGACATCACAAACACAAACTCCACCCACATCACCAGCACTGGCCTATCAGGCACTGAGCCACAAGTGACATCACAAGCACAAACTCCACCCACATCACCAGCACTGGCCTATCAGGCACTGAGCCACAAGTGTCATCACAAACACAAAATGCAGCCACATCACCAGCACTGGCCTATCAGGCACTGAGCCACAACTGACATCACTACCACAAACTGCAGACATGTGACCAGCATGGCCTCTCAGGCACTGAGCCACAAGTGACATCACAACCACAAACTCCACCTACATGACCAGCACTGGCCGATCAGGCACTGTGCCACAAGTGACATCACAGTCACAAACTGCAGCCACATCACCAGCACTGGCCTATCAGGCACTGAGCCACAAGGGACATCACAAACACAAACTCCACCCACATCACCAGCACGGGATTATCAGGCACTGAGCCACAACTGACATCACAAACAAAAACTGCAGCCATGTGATCAGCACTGGCCTATCAGGCACTGAGCCACAAGTGACATCACAAACACAAACTCCACCCACATCACCAGCACTGGCCTATCAGGCACTGAGCCACAAGTGTCATCACAAACACAAAATGCAGCCACATCACCAGCACTGGCCTCTCAGGCACTAAGCCACAAGTGACATCACAAACACAAACTGCACCCACAGGACCAGCACTGGCCTATCAGGCACTAAGCCACAAGTGTCATCACAAACACAAAATGCAGCCACATCACCAGCACTGGCCGATCAGGCACTGAGCCACAAGTGACATCACAAACACAAACTGCACCCACAGGACCAGCATGGTCTCTCAGGCACTGAGCCACAACTGACATCACAAACACAAACTGCAGCCACATCACCAGCACTGGCCTATCAGGCACTAAGCCACAAGTGTCATCACAAACACAAAATGCAGCCACATCACCAGCACTGGCCGATCAGGCACTGAGCCACAAGCGACATCACAAACACAAAATGCAGCCACAGGACCAGCATGGCCTATCAGGCACTCAGCCACAAGTGACATCACAACCACAAACTGCACCCACATCACCAGCACTGGCCTATCAGGCACTGAGCCACAAGTGACATCACAAACACAAACTGCAGCCACATCACCAGCACTGGCCTATCAGGCACTGAGCCACAAGTGACATCACAAACACAAACTGCAGCCACATCACCAGCACTGGCCTATCAGGCACTGAGCCACAAGTGACATCACAAACACAAACTGCACCCACAGGACCAGCACTGGCCGATCAGGCACTGAGCCACAAGTGACATCACAAACACAAAATGCAGCCACAGGACCAGCATGGCCTATCAGGCACTCAGCCACAAGTGACATCACAAACACAAACTGCAGCCACATCACCAGCACTGGCCTATCAGGCACTGAGCCACAACTGACATCACAAACACAAAGTCCACCCACATCACCAGCACTGGCCTATCAGGCACTGAGCCACAACGGACATCACAACCACAAACTGCACCCACAGGACCAGCACTGGCCTATCAGGCACTGAGCCACAAGTGACATCACAAACAAAAACTGCAGCCATGTGACCAGCACTGGCCTTTCAGGCACTGAGCCACAACTGACATCACAAACAAAAACTGCACCCACATCACCAGCACTGGCCTATCAGGCACTGAGCCACAAGTGACATCACAAACACAAACTGCAGCCACATTACCAGCACGGGACTATCAGGCACTGAGCCACAAGTGACAGCACAAACACAAACTACACACCCAAGACCACGAATGGCCTATCAGGCACTGAGCCACACATGAAATCACAACCACAAACTGCACCCACAGGACCAGCACTGGCCTATCAGGCATTGAGCCACAAGTGACATCACAAACACAAACTGCAGCCACATCACCAGCATGGCCTCTCAGGCACTGAGCCACAAGTGACATCACAGTCACAAACTGCAGCCACATCACCAGCACTGGCCTATCAGGCATTGAGCCACAACTGACATCACAAACACAAACTCCACCTACATGACCAGCACTGGCCTATCAGGCACTGAGCCACAAGTGTCATCACAAACACAAAATGCAGCCACATCACCAGCACTGGCCGATCAGGCACTGAGCCACAAGTGACATCACAACCACAAACTACAGCCACATCACCAGCACTGGCCTATCAGGCACTGAGCCACAACTGACATCACAAACACAAAGTCCACCCACATCACCAGCACTGGCCTATCAGGCACTGAGACACAAGTGACATCACAAACACAAACTCCAACCACATCACCAGCACTGGCCTATCAGGCACTGATCCACTAGTGACATCAGAACCACAAACTGAACCCACAGGACCAGCATGGCCTATCAGGCACTGAGCCACAACTGACATCACAAACACAAAATGCAGCCACAGGACCAGCATGGCCTATCAGGCACTGAGCCACAAGTGACATCACAAACACAAACTCCACCCACATCACCAGCACTGGCCTATCACGCACTGAGCCACAACTGACATCACAAACACAGACTGCAGCCACATCACCAGCACTGGCCTATCACGCACTGAGCCACAAGTGACATCACAAACACAAACTGCACCCACATCACCAGCACTGGCCTATCAGGCACTGAGCCACAAGTGACATCACAAACACAAACTACACACCCAAGACCACGAATGGCCTATCAGGCACTGAGCCACAAGTGACATCACTACCACAAACTGCAGCCACAGGACCAGCACTGGCCTATCAGGCACTGAGCCACAACTGACATCACAACCACAAACTGCAGCCACATCACCAGCATGGCCTATCAGGCACTGAGCCACCACTGATATCAGAAACACAAACTCCACCCACATCACCAGCACGGGACTATCAGGCACTGAGCCACAAGTGACCTCACAACCACAAACTGCAGACATGTGACCAGCACTGGCCTATCAGGCACTGAGCCACAAGTGACATCACAACCACAAACTGCACACACGTTGTGATATGTGCTAATTTGTTACATCAACTCGGGAAGTGATTTTACGATGAAATAGGCACTAAGTACAGGCTATCACCAAATGAACCCCACCCGAGATGATTGTACTGAGCCAGCAGAGTGATATTGCATTGTGAAATGTATGCGCGCGACCTGAAGGCTACCACCCACAATGCAGAGGAAGACCCCAGCCTTCATCCCGACCCCCCCCAGCAACACCCGGTGCAACCGCAGAAGTTACAGGAAGTGCTACGTATATCTGGAACTAGAACCGCATATAAGGGGACTGTGAGCGGGGGATTGCGCACGCCGTTGGTGGAGCAGGAGACTCCCCAGCCACCCAGCGCTGTTTTGCTTACTTGTAACTTGCTCAATTATTCCATTAAATTGGAATTTATGCAACCCGGCACAAGTGGTTGTCAATTTGTCACGTTTACCTATAACAATTTTGGTGCCGTGACTCGGATGCAGGTTTCCCTGGTTTCGGGACTCTGACTCAGGGGAGGCGCCCCATCTTCGGATGGCCCCTGAGTGGGTAGTTCCCCTACCACAACCTGTATTTCCGAACCCTAAATCGGACAAGTAAGCAAAAGAACTGCAGTACCCCGTAAACTTTGTGCACGAAGATCCGAACGAAGACTCAGGACTGAGTGAGTATTGGTATGCGGTTCCGTTTGGTTGGGGTGGGATACCCGGAGCACGTCTGAGTGAGACGTCCCCAGGGGACAGAGTGAGTGCGGACCCTCCAGGAGGGTGATTGTGTAGCGGGGGACCGAAAAGGGGCACCCGTCGGCCGACTGGGCCGCCCACTGCGAAGGGACAACCGTCCTAGCAGTCAAAGACTCGGGTGGTGTGAGTGCGGTCCCCTGCGGAGAGAAAGAGAGAGAGTGACTGAGGTGGGTGCTCCGGAAGATGGGACAGAAAAAGAGCAAGTCTTCTGATCCCATAGAGGTTACCCTAATGAATAAGCATTGGGATGACTGGCCTTCTAGGAAAGGCAAAAGTAAAAAGAAAATGGTATATTACTGCATGCGAGTATGGGGTGGGAAGCAGATTAGAAGAGACCACCTTTACTGGCCAATATATGGGTCTTTTGAAAATTGGATATGTCAGGCCCTGAATATACATGTAAATTCAAAGGAGCCCTTTAGTTTAGAAGAGAGTGAGTATGCCAGTTTATGGATAAGACCAGATACTCGGACCATGATATTTACCTTAAAAAGAAAAAGAGAAGGGTTCGAGGAAGAAAAGCAAAATGCTGGAGGAACTTCCCGTTTTTCCGCCCCCCCCCCCCCATATTCCCTCAACTCCGGCTCAGAATGCCGAGCATCGGACGCATATGTCTGATCTAAGGACCATAATAGTTCAGGGAATCAGGGAATCTGTTCCCAGGGGGCAAAATATTAATAAGGCCTTTCCAGATATCAGAAGGAAGTTAGAGAAGTTAGATGATTGGCAAGATAGAGGACTGGACGAATTGCTGAGGGAAGCTCAGAAAGTGCATGTGCGGAGGGAAGAGGAAACCCATCGGCGGTAGGCAAAGATTCTGGTGGCAGCAGTCCGAGAAGGACAGAGAGGGATCCAGGCACAACCCCCTAGGTCGTATAAAGTTCAGGAAAGGTAGAGAGGATGAATGGGGAAATAAAAAAACAGTTAACGAAGCTAATGATGGAAACCCAGATGAATTGGATCAAGTGTTTACCCTTAGCTTTGTTGAATATACGAACTCAGCCCAGAACTGACACAGGAGTCTCCCCTTTTGAAATGTTATATGGGATGCCATACGATTTAGAAATACCAAAAGAACATCCTAAAGTAGAAGAGAGATTATTACAGAAATATATTACAGAGCTTATGAAGAGAAGACAAGAATTGATAAAGAAAGGACTAATAGTACAGAGACCTCCACTAGATGTAGCCATTCACCGAGTTAACCCTGGAGACAAGGTTTTAATTAAAACCTGGAAAGACTCGTCCTTGACTCCCCACTGGGAGGGACCTTTTCTTGTCTTGCTTACCACAGACACTGCTATTCGCACCGCAGAGCGAGGATGGACACATGCCAGCAGAATTAAAGGGCCGATCTCAGAATCATCGTGGGAAGCCTTTGGAAACCCAGACAATTTAAAAGTAACCTTTAAGAAGAAACCTAGAAACCTCGATAAGTAAGACCGCATTTGTAAAACCTCACATTGTATTTGTTATCCCTTTGTGTGTTATGAATGTGGAATTTGTAAAGAGAAGTAGTGGACTCATTGGTAGTACGGGTACCTCCCTAGCAGCAGTTGTCGCCTTTGTTATGGCAAATTGACCTATTTGACATTAAAAGGGTTCTCAAGAAAAGATCGGTAGAACGGTGGGAAGCTTTTGCTAAAAGGAGTACAACCAGAGAAAGGTTGTACCTACGCCAACCACCCCGATCACATAAGGCTAAAATTGAAAACACCAATTGTAGGTGGACCGTGCCGTATGTTGAATGTCACTCTTGAGAACTGGGAAGCCTTTAAAATCAGAAAGGCTCATAAAGGAGGTTCCCCTGAAGAATACGGCTGCTGTCGAGAAGACGGTACACCCTGCTGCTCTGAGCAAAAGAGTAAGCAGAGGAGACAGAGATGTACAGAAACTGTGGGGATTGAGGCCGTTAAGCCACCTCCTAAGCAGGAATACCCAAAATTGTAAGACCCAGACTCTTTAAAGTCCCAGAGACACTTGGCATCACGGATCGCCCCTCCAAGGCATTAAGGGTTCGTAAAATATCCGTTAGCCAAGCCATGGGTCCACTACTCCTCTGGAAGATGATTGTGCTGGGCTTATTAGGAAGACGAATCAAAGGGGAACATAATATACACCAACCCCTTAAGTGGTTATTAATAAGGTGGGAGGATCAAACAGTGATCCAAGTACGAAGTGTACCCGGGAGTCCTACATTCACCGCTACTTTATATGAGTTGGTGCCTATTGAACCATGTCTAGATCATATGGGGTTTTACTTTTGTCCTAGTTCTAATCCTGGGCGAGGATACTGTAACTACCCAAGCTCTTATTATTGTGTTTATTGGGGATGTGAAACTATAGCCTCTGATTGGACTCCAGAAGCAGGGTTAGATAAGTTTTTATCAGTAACATGGGGGCCTTCTGGGTGTACCCCCCCCAAAAGGATTTCCAGCTGGGGTATCGGGGAAGTCCCCACTATACCCCCCCCCCGGGAACTTGTAAATATTTAGTGATAAATATCACCCGTCTGGAGGATCCGGGATGGTTTTTGGGAAAGACCTGGGGAGTCCGGTACTGGGAGTCCGGGACCGATAGAGGTGGATTAATTTTCATAAAGAAAGAAAGTGTGCAATCCATTCCTCAAGCAATAGGGCCGAATCTAGTTATAGCGGGAACTGGAATTTCCTCCCTAGTGAAGCAACAACAAGGCCTTAGCACCCTACGGGCGGCTGTAGATGAGGACTTGGAACGAATAGAAAAATCCATTACAGCCTTAGAAAAGTCGTTAACATCACTATCAGAAGTGGTGTTACAGAACAGAAGAGGGGTGGACCTCTTATTTTTACAACAGGGAGGATTGTGTGCAGCCCTAGGAGAAGAATGTTGCTTTCATGCAGATCATACAGGAGTTGTCAGGGATACTATGGCGAAACTGAGAGAAGGCCTTGAAAGACGTAAAAAAGAAAGAGAAGCCCAGCAAGGGTGGTATGAGTCATGGTTCAGTCATTTTCCCTGGCTAACCACCCTATTGTCTACAATCGCGGGTCCATTGGCTTTATTAGTACTTGTGTTGACCTTTGGACCGTGTATAGTAAATAGAATAATTAACTTAACAAAAAGCAGACTCGAAGCGGCCCACCTACTGTTGATAAGAAGTCAATATGAACAACTGAATGAAGATGAGAGTGAGCATAACCCTATGCTCTCCCTGGCACGGGAGGCTGTTGTTCGATTTGATGAACAAACTAAAAGGGACCAAAACAAAAAGGGGGGATTGTGATATGTGCTAATTTGTTACATCAACTCGGGAAGTGATTTTACGATGAAACTAGGCGCTAAGTACGGGCTATCAACTCGTGAAGTGATTTTACCATGAAACTAGGCGCTAAGTACGGGCTATCACCACATGAACCCCACCCGAGATGATTGTACTGAGCCAGCAGAGCGATATTGCATTGTGAAATGTATGCGCGCGACCTGAAGGCTACCACCTACAACGCAGAGGAAGACCCCAGCCTTCATCCCGACCCCCCCAAGCAACACCCGGTGCAACCGCAGAAGTTACAGGAAGTGCTACGTATATCTGGAACTAGAACCGCATATAAGGGGACTGTGAGGGGGGGTTGCGCACGCCGTTGGTGGAGCAGGAGACTCCCCGGCCGCCCAGCGCTGTTTTGCTTACTTGTAACTTGCTAAATTATTCTATTAAATTGGAATTTATGCAACCCGGCCCAAGAGGATGTCAATTTGTCACGTTTACCTATAACACACGTGACCAGCACTGGCCTATCAGGCACTGAGGCACAAGTGACCACACAACCACAAAATGCACCCACATGACCAGCACTGGCCTATCAGGCACTGAGCCACAAGTGACCTCGCAAACACAAACTGCACCCACAGGACCAGTACAGGCCTATCAGGCACTGAGCCACAAGTGACATCACAAACAAAAACTGCACACACGTGACCAGCACTGCCATATCAGACACTCAGCCACAAGTGACATCACAACCACAAACTCCACCCACATCACCAGCACTGGCCTATCAGGCACTGAGCCACAAGCGACATCACAACCACAAACTCCACCCACATCACCAGCACTGGCCTATCAGGCACTGAGCCACAAGTGACATCACAACCACAAACTCCACCCACATCACCAGCACTGGCCTATCAGGCACTGAGCCACAACTGACATCACAAACACAAACTGCAGCCACGTGACCAGCATTGGCCTATCAGGCACTGAGCTGATATAGGTAAACGCGACAAATTGACAACCACTCAGGCCGGGTTGCATAAATCCCAATTTAATAGAATATTTGAGCAAGTCACAAGTAAGCAAAACAGCGCTGGGCGGCCGGGGAGTCTCCTGCTCCACCAACGGTGCGCGCGATCCCCCCCTCACAGTCTCCTTATATGCGATTCCAGTTCCGGGTATACATGGCACTTCCTGTAACTTCTGCGGTTGCGCCGGCTGTTGCTAGGGGGTCTTCTTCAGCCTTCTGGTGGTCATGGGGATGAAGGCTGGAGTCTTCCTCTGCGTTGTGTGTGGTGACCCTCAGGTCATGCATATATTTTACAACTGTGTGACCTCGCCATGGCCATATTAGGCTATCTAAACTAACATCGCCGCCTCCCTGGCTCCACTTAATTATCTCAGGCGGGGTACATGCCCTCATTACAGGATTTTGTGGTTTTAGCCTGTAATTAGCGCCTAGTTTCATCGTAAAATCACTTCCCGAATTGATGTAACAAACTAGCACCTATCACAGAGCCACAAGTGACATCACAACCACAAACTGCAGACATGTGACCAGCACTGGCCTATCAGGCCCTGAGCCACAAGTGACATCACAAACACAAACTGCAGCCATGTGAAGAGCACTGGCCTATCAGGCACTGAGCCACAAGTGACATCACAAACACAAACTACACACCCAAGACCACGAATGGCCTATCAGGCACTGAGCCTCAAGTGACATCACAAACACAAACTGAAGCCACATCACCAGCACTGGCCTATCAGGCACTGAGCCACAAGTGACATCACAAACACAAACTCCACCCACATGACTACCATTGGCCTATCAGGCACTGAGACACAAGTGACATCACAAACACAAACTCCAACCACATCACCAGCACTGGCCTATCAGGCACTGATCCACTAGTGACATCAGAACCACAAACTGAACCCACAGGACCAGCATGGCCTATCAGGCACTGAGCCACAACTGACATCACAAACACAAAATGCAGCCACAGGACCAGCATGGCCTATCAGGCACTGAGCCACAAGTGACATCACAAACACAAACTCCACCCACATCACCAGCACTGGCCTATCACGCACTGAGCCACAACTGACATCACAAACACAGACTGCAGCCACATCACCAGCACTGGCCTATCACGCACTGAGCCACAAGTGACATCACAAACACAAACTGCACCCACATCACCAGCACTGGCCTATCAGGCACTGAGCCACAAGTGACATCACAAACACAAACTACACACCCAAGACCACGAATGGCCTATCAGGCACTGAGCCACAAGTGACATCACTACCACAAACTGCAGCCACAGGACCAGCACTGGCCTATCAGGCACTGAGCCACAACTGACATCACAAACACAAAATGCAGCCACATCACCAGCACTGGCCGATCAGGCACTGAGCCACAAGTGACATCACAAACACAAACTGCACCCACAGGACCAGCATGGTCTCTCAGGCACTGAGCCACAACTGACATCACAAACACAAACTGCAGCCACATCACCAGCACTGGCCTATCAGGCACTAAGCCACAAGTGTCATCACAAACACAAAATGCAGCCACATCACCAGCACTGGCCGATCAGGCACTGAGCCACAAGCGACATCACAAACACAAAATGCAGCCACAGGACCAGCATGGCCTATCAGGCACTCAGCCACAAGTGACATCACAACCACAAACTGCACCCACATCACCAGCACTGGCCTATCAGGCACTGAGCCACAAGTGACATCACAAACACAAACTGCAGCCACATCACCAGCACTGGCCTATCAGGCACTGAGCCACAAGTGACAGCACAAACACAAACTACACACCCAAGACCACGAATGGCCTATCAGGCACTGAGCCACACCTGAAATCACAACCACAAACTGCAGCCACATCACCAGCACTGGCCTATCAGGCACTAAGCCACAAGTGACATCACAAACACAAACTGCACCCACAGGACCAGCACTGGCCGATCAGGCACTGAGCCACAAGTGACATCACAAACACAAAATGCAGCCACAGGACCAGCATGGCCTATCAGGCACTCAGCCACAAGTGACATCACAAACACAAACTGCAGCCACATCACCAGCACTGGCCTATCAGGCACTGAGCCACAACTGACATCACAAACACAAAGTCCACCCACATCACCAGCACTGGCCTATCAGGCACTGAGCCACAACGGACATCACAACCACAAACTGCACCCACAGGACCAGCACTGGCCTATCAGGCACTGAGCCACAAGTGACATCACAAACAAAAACTGCAGCCATGTGACCAGCACTGGCCTTTCAGGCACTGAGCCACAACTGACATCACAAACAAAAACTGCACCCACATCACCAGCACTGGCCTATCAGGCACTGAGCCACAAGTGACATCACAAACACAAACTGCAGCCACATTACCAGCACGGGACTATCAGGCACTGAGCCACAAGTGACAGCACAAACACAAACTACACACCCAAGACCACGAATGGCCTATCAGGCACTGAGCCACACATGAAATCACAACCACAAACTGCACCCACAGGACCAGCACTGGCCTATCAGGCACTGAGCCACAAGTGACATCACAAACACAAACTGCAGCCACATCACCAGCATGGCCTCTCAGGCACTGAGCCACAAGTGACATCACAGTCACAAACTGCAGCCACATCACCAGCACTGGCCTATCAGGCATTGAGCCACAACTGACATCACAAACACAAACTCCACCTACATGACCAGCACTGGCCTTTCAGGCACTGAGCCACAAGTGTCATCACAAACACAAAATGCAGCCACATCACCAGCACTGGCCGATCAGGCACTGAGCCACAAGTGACATCACAAAAAAAAACTGCAGCCACGTGACCAGCACTGGCCTATCAGGCACTGAGCCACAAGTGACATCACAACCACAAACTACAGCCACATCACCAGCACTGGCCTATCAGGCACTGAGCCACAACTGACATCACAAACACAAAGTCCACCCACATCACCAGCACTGGCCTATCAGGCACTGAGCCACAACGGACATCACAACCACAAACTGCACCCACAGGACCAGCACTGGCCTATCAGGCACTGAGCCACAAGTGACATCACAAACAAAAACTGCAGCCATGTGACCAGCACTGGCCTTTCAGGCACTGAGCCACAACTGACATCACAAACAAAAACTGCACCCACATCACCAGCACTGGCCTATCAGGCACTGAGCCACAAGTGACATCACAACCACAAACTGCAGCCACGTGACAAGCAATGGCCGATCAGGCACTGAGCCACAAGTGACATCACAAACACAAACTGCAGCCACATCACCAGCACTGGCCTATCAGGCACTGAGCCACAAGTGACATCACAAACACAAACTCCACCCACATCACCAGCACTGGCCTATCAGGCACTGAGCCACAACTGACATCACAAACACAAAATGCAGCCACAGGACCAGCATGGCCTATCAGGCACTGAGCCACAAGTGACATCACAAACACAAACTGCAGCCACATTACCAGCACGGGACTATCAGGCACTGAGCCACAAGTGACAGCACAAACACAAACTACACACCCAAGACCACGAATGGCCTATCAGGCACTGAGCCACACATGAAATCACAACCACAAACTGCACCCACAGGACCAGCACTGGCCTATCAGGCATTGAGCCACAAGTGACATCACAAACACAAACTGCAGCCACATCACCAGCATGGCCTCTCAGGCACTGAGCCACAAGTGACATCACAGTCACAAACTGCAGCCACATCACCAGCACTGGCCGATCAGGCACTGAGCCACAAGTGACATCACAAACACAAACTGCAGCCACATCACCAGCATGGCCTCTCAGGCACTGAGCCACAAGTGACATCACAGTCACAAACTGCAGCCACATCACCAGCACTGGCCTATCAGGCATTGAGCCACAACTGACATCACAAACACAAACTCCACCTACATGACCAGCACTGGCCTATCAGGCACTGAGCCACAAGTGTCATCACAAACACAAAATGCAGCCACATCACCAGCACTGGCCGATCAGGCACTGAGCCACAAGTGACATCACAAAAAAAAACTGCAGCCACGTGACCAGCACTGGCCTATCAGGCACTGAGCCACAAGTGACATCACAACCACAAACTACAGCCACATCACCAGCACTGGCCTATCAGGCACTGAGCCACAACTGACATCACAAACACAAAGTCGACCCACATCACCAGCACTGGCCTATCAGGCACTGAGCCACAACGGACATCACAACCACAAACTGCACCCACAGGACCAGCACTGGCCTATCAGGCACTGAGCCACAAGTGACATCACAAACAAAAACTGCAGCCATGTGACCAGCACTGGCCTTTCAGGCACTGAGCCACAACTGACATCACAAACAAAAACTGCACCCACATCACCAGCACTGGCCTATCAGGCACTGAGCCACAAGTGACATCACAAACACAAACTGCAGCCACATCACCAGCACTGGCCTATCAGGCACTGAGCCACAAGTGACATCACAAACACAAACTCCACCCACATCACCAGCACTGGCCTATCAGGCACTGAGCCACAACTGACATCACAAACACAAAATGCAGCCACAGGACCAGCATGGCCTATCAGGCACTGAGCCACAAGTGACATCACAACCACAAACTCCACCCACAGGACCAGCATGGGCCTATCAGGCACTGAGCCACAAGTGACATCACAACCACAAACTGCAGCCACATCACCAGCACTGGCCTATCAGGCACTGAGCCACAAGTGACAGCACAAACACAAACTACACACCCAAGACCACAAATGGCCTATCAGGCACTGAGCCACACCTGAAATCACAACCACAAACTGCACCCACAGGACCAGCACTGGCCTATCAGGCACTGATCCACAAGTGACATCACAAACACAAACTGCAGCCACAGGACCAGCATGGCCTCTCAGGCACTGAGCCACAAGTGACATCACAAACACAAACTGCAGCCACATCACCAGCACTGGCCTATCAGGCACTGAGCCACTAGTTACATCACAACCACAAACTACAGCCACATCACCAGCACTGGCCTATCAGGCACTCAGCCACAAGTGACATCACAAACACAAACTGCAGCCACATGAAGAGCACTGGCCTATCAGGTACTGAGCCACAAGTGACATCACAAACACAAACCGCACCCACATCACCAGCACTGGCCTATCAGGCACTGAGCCACAAGTGACATCACAACCACAAACTGCAGCCACATCACCAGCACTGGCCTATCAGGCACTGAGCCACAACTGACATCACAAACACAAACTAGAGCCATGTAACCAGCACTGGCCTATCAGGCACTGAGCCACAAGGGACATCACAACCACAAACTGCAGCCACATCACCAGCACTGGCCTATCAGGCACTGAGCCACTAGTTACATCACAAACACAAACTGCTCCCACAGGACAAGCACTGGCCTATCAGGTACTGAGCCACAACTGACATCACAAACACAAACTCCACCCACATGACCAGCACTGGCTTATCAGGCACTGATCCACTAGTGACACCACAACCACAAGCTGCAGCCACATCACCAGCACTGGCCTATCAGGCACTCAGCCACAAGTGACATCACAAACACAAACTAGAGCCATGTAACCAGCACTGGCCTATCAGGCACTGAGCCACAAGTGACCTCACAACCACAAACTGCACCCACATCACCAGCACTGGCCTATCAGGCACTGAGCCACAAGTGACCTCACAACCACAAACTGCACCCACAGGACCAGCACTGGCCTATCAGGCACTGAGCCACAAGTGACATCACAACCACAAACTGCAGCCAGATCACCAGCACTGGCCTATCAGGCACTGAGCCACAACTGACATCACAAACACAAACTGCAGCCACGTGACCAGCATTGGCCTATCAGGCACTGAGCTGATATAGGTAAACGCGACAAATTGACAACCACTCAGGCCGGGTTGCATAAATCCCAATTTAATAGAATATTTGAGCAAGTCACAAGTAAGCAAAACAGCGCTGGGCGGCCGGGGAGTCTCCTGCTCCACCAACGGTGCGCGCGATCCCCCCCTCACAGTCTCCTTATATGCGATTCCAGTTCCGGGTATACATGGCACTTCCTGTAACTTCTGCGGTTGCGCCGGCTGTTGCTAGGGGGTCTTCTTCAGCCTTCTGGTGGTCATGGGGATGAAGGCTGGAGTCTTCCTCTGCGTTGTGTGTGGTGACCCTCAGGTCATGCATATATTTTACAACTGTGTGACCTCGCCATGGCCATATTAGGCTATCTAAACTAACATCGCCGCCTCCCTGGCTCCACTTAATTATCTCAGGCGGGGTACATGCCCTCATTACAGGATTTTGTGGTTTTAGCCTGTAATTAGCGCCTAGTTTCATCGTAAAATCACTTCCCGAATTGATGTAACAAACTAGCACCTATCACAGAGCCACAAGTGACATCACAACCACAAACTGCAGACATGTGACCAGCACTGGCCTATCAGGCACTGAGCCACAAGTGACATCACAAACACAAACTGCACCCACAGGACCAGCACTGGCCTATCAGGCACTGAGCCACAAGTGACATCACAATCACAAACTGCACCCACAGGACCAGCACCGGCCTATCAGGCCCTGAGCCACAAGTGACATCACAAACACAAACTGCAGCCATGTGAAGAGCACTGGCCTATCAGGCACTGAGCCACAAGTGACATCACAAACACAAACTACACACCCAAGACCACGAATGGCCTATCAGGCACTGAGCCTCAAGTGACATCACAAACACAAACTGAAGCCACATCACCAGCACTGGCCTATCAGGCACTGAGCCACAAGTGACATCACAAACACAAACTCCACCCACATGACTACCATTGGCCTATCAGGCACTGAGACACAAGTGACCTCACAACCACAAACTCCAACCACATCACCAGCACTGGCCTATCAGGCACTGATCCACTAGTGACATCAGAACCACAAACTGAACCCACAGGACCAGCATGGCCTATCAGGCACTGAGCCACAACTGACATCACAAACACAAAATGCAGCCACAGGACCAGCATGGCCTATCAGGCACTGAGCCACAAGTGACATCACAAACACAAACTCCACCCACATCACCAGCACTGGCCTATCACGCACTGAGCCACAACTGACATCACAAACACAGACTGCAGCCACATCACCAGCACTGGCCTATCAGGCACTGAGCCACAAGTGACATCACAAACACAAACTGCACCCACATCACCAGCACTGGCCTATCAGGCACTGAGCCACAAGTGACATCACAAACACAAACTACACACCCAAGACCACGAATGGCCTATCAGGCACTGAGCCACAAGGGACATCACTACCACAAACTGCAGCCACAGGACCAGCACTGGCCTATCAGGCACTGAGCCACAACTGACATCACAACCACAAACTGCAGCCACATCACCAGCATGGCCTATCAGGCACTGAGCCACCACTGATATCAGAAACACAAACTCCACCCACATCACCAGCACGGGACTATCAGGCACTGAGCCACAAGTGACCTCACAACCACAAACTGCAGACATGTGACCAGCACTGGCCTATCAGGCACTGAGCCACAAGTGACATCACAACCACAAACTGCACACACGTTGTGATATGTGCTAATTTGTTACATCAACTCGGGAAGTGATTTTACGATGAAATAGGCACTAAGTACAGGCTATCACCAAATGAACCCCACCCGAGATGATTGTACTGAGCCAGCAGAGTGATATTGCATTGTGAAATGTATGCGCGCGACCTGAAGGCTACCACCCACAATGCAGAGGAAGACCCCAGCCTTCATCCCGACCCCCCCCAGCAACACCCGGTGCAACCGCAGAAGTTACAGGAAGTGCTACGTATATCTGGAACTAGAACCGCATATAAGGGGACTGTGAGCGGGGGATTGCGCACGCCGTTGGTGGAGCAGGAGACTCCCCAGCCACCCAGCGCTGTTTTGCTTACTTGTAACTTGCTCAATTATTCCATTAAATTGGAATTTATGCAACCCGGCACAAGTGGTTGTCAATTTGTCACGTTTACCTATAACAATTTTGGTGCCGTGACTCGGATGCAGGTTTCCCTGGTTTCGGGACTCTGACTCAGGGGAGGCGCCCCATCTTCGGATGGCCCCTGAGTGGGTAGTTCCCCTACCACAACCTGTATTTCCGAACCCTAAATCGGACAAGTAAGCAAAAGAACTGCAGTACCCCGTAAACTTTGTGCACGAAGATCCGAACGAAGACTCAGGACTGAGTGAGTATTGGTATGCGGTTCCGTTTGGTTGGGGTGGGATACCCGGAGCACGTCTGAGTGAGACGTCCCCAGGGGACAGAGTGAGTGCGGACCCTCCAGGAGGGTGATTGTGTAGCGGGGGACCGAAAAGGGGCACCCGTCGGCCGACTGGGCCGCCCACTGCGAAGGGACAACCGTCCTAGCAGTCAAAGACTCGGGTGGTGTGAGTGCGGTCCCCTGCGGAGAGAAAGAGAGAGAGTGACTGAGGTGGGTGCTCCGGAAGATGGGACAGAAAAAGAGCAAGTCTTCTGATCCCATAGAGGTTACCCTAATGAATAAGCATTGGGATGACTGGCCTTCTAGGAAAGGCAAAAGTAAAAAGAAAATGGTATATTACTGCATGCGAGTATGGGGTGGGAAGCAGATTAGAAGAGACCACCTTTACTGGCCAATATATGGGTCTTTTGAAAATTGGATATGTCAGGCCCTGAATATACATGTAAATTCAAAGGAGCCCTTTAGTTTAGAAGAGAGTGAGTATGCCAGTTTATGGATAAGACCAGATACTCGGACCATGATATTTACCTTAAAAAGAAAAAGAGAAGGGTTCGAGGAAGAAAAGCAAAATGCTGGAGGAACTTCCCGTTTTTCCGCCCCCCCCCCCCCATATTCCCTCAACTCCGGCTCAGAATGCCGAGCATCGGACGCATATGTCTGATCTAAGGACCATAATAGTTCAGGGAATCAGGGAATCTGTTCCCAGGGGGCAAAATATTAATAAGGCCTTTCCAGATATCAGAAGGAAGTTAGAGAAGTTAGATGATTGGCAAGATAGAGGACTGGACGAATTGCTGAGGGAAGCTCAGAAAGTGCATGTGCGGAGGGAAGAGGAAACCCATCGGCGGTAGGCAAAGATTCTGGTGGCAGCAGTCCGAGAAGGACAGAGAGGGATCCAGGCACAACCCCCTAGGTCGTATAAAGTTCAGGAAAGGTAGAGAGGATGAATGGGGAAATAAAAAAACAGTTAACGAAGCTAATGATGGAAACCCAGATGAATTGGATCAAGTGTTTACCCTTAGCTTTGTTGAATATACGAACTCAGCCCAGAACTGACACAGGAGTCTCCCCTTTTGAAATGTTATATGGGATGCCATACGATTTAGAAATACCAAAAGAACATCCTAAAGTAGAAGAGAGATTATTACAGAAATATATTACAGAGCTTATGAAGAGAAGACAAGAATTGATAAAGAAAGGACTAATAGTACAGAGACCTCCACTAGATGTAGCCATTCACCGAGTTAACCCTGGAGACAAGGTTTTAATTAAAACCTGGAAAGACTCGTCCTTGACTCCCCACTGGGAGGGACCTTTTCTTGTCTTGCTTACCACAGACACTGCTATTCGCACCGCAGAGCGAGGATGGACACATGCCAGCAGAATTAAAGGGCCGATCTCAGAATCATCGTGGGAAGCCTTTGGAAACCCAGACAATTTAAAAGTAACCTTTAAGAAGAAACCTAGAAACCTCGATAAGTAAGACCGCATTTGTAAAACCTCACATTGTATTTGTTATCCCTTTGTGTGTTATGAATGTGGAATTTGTAAAGAGAAGTAGTGGACTCATTGGTAGTACGGGTACCTCCCTAGCAGCAGTTGTCGCCTTTGTTATGGCAAATTGACCTATTTGACATTAAAAGGGTTCTCAAGAAAAGATCGGTAGAACGGTGGGAAGCTTTTGCTAAAAGGAGTACAACCAGAGAAAGGTTGTACCTACGCCAACCACCCCGATCACATAAGGCTAAAATTGAAAACACCAATTGTAGGTGGACCGTGCCGTATGTTGAATGTCACTCTTGAGAACTGGGAAGCCTTTAAAATCAGAAAGGCTCATAAAGGAGGTTCCCCTGAAGAATACGGCTGCTGTCGAGAAGACGGTACACCCTGCTGCTCTGAGCAAAAGAGTAAGCAGAGGAGACAGAGATGTACAGAAACTGTGGGGATTGAGGCCGTTAAGCCACCTCCTAAGCAGGAATACCCAAAATTGTAAGACCCAGACTCTTTAAAGTCCCAGAGACACTTGGCATCACGGATCGCCCCTCCAAGGCATTAAGGGTTCGTAAAATATCCGTTAGCCAAGCCATGGGTCCACTACTCCTCTGGAAGATGATTGTGCTGGGCTTATTAGGAAGACGAATCAAAGGGGAACATAATATACACCAACCCCTTAAGTGGTTATTAATAAGGTGGGAGGATCAAACAGTGATCCAAGTACGAAGTGTACCCGGGAGTCCTACATTCACCGCTACTTTATATGAGTTGGTGCCTATTGAACCATGTCTAGATCATATGGGGTTTTACTTTTGTCCTAGTTCTAATCCTGGGCGAGGATACTGTAACTACCCAAGCTCTTATTATTGTGTTTATTGGGGATGTGAAACTATAGCCTCTGATTGGACTCCAGAAGCAGGGTTAGATAAGTTTTTATCAGTAACATGGGGGCCTTCTGGGTGTACCCCCCCCAAAAGGATTTCCAGCTGGGGTATCGGGGAAGTCCCCACTATACCCCCCCCCGGGAACTTGTAAATATTTAGTGATAAATATCACCCGTCTGGAGGATCCGGGATGGTTTTTGGGAAAGACCTGGGGAGTCCGGTACTGGGAGTCCGGGACCGATAGAGGTGGATTAATTTTCATAAAGAAAGAAAGTGTGCAATCCATTCCTCAAGCAATAGGGCCGAATCTAGTTATAGCGGGAACTGGAATTTCCTCCCTAGTGAAGCAACAACAAGGCCTTAGCACCCTACGGGCGGCTGTAGATGAGGACTTGGAACGAATAGAAAAATCCATTACAGCCTTAGAAAAGTCGTTAACATCACTATCAGAAGTGGTGTTACAGAACAGAAGAGGGGTGGACCTCTTATTTTTACAACAGGGAGGATTGTGTGCAGCCCTAGGAGAAGAATGTTGCTTTCATGCAGATCATACAGGAGTTGTCAGGGATACTATGGCGAAACTGAGAGAAGGCCTTGAAAGACGTAAAAAAGAAAGAGAAGCCCAGCAAGGGTGGTATGAGTCATGGTTCAGTCATTTTCCCTGGCTAACCACCCTATTGTCTACAATCGCGGGTCCATTGGCTTTATTAGTACTTGTGTTGACCTTTGGACCGTGTATAGTAAATAGAATAATTAACTTAACAAAAAGCAGACTCGAAGCGGCCCACCTACTGTTGATAAGAAGTCAATATGAACAACTGAATGAAGATGAGAGTGAGCATAACCCTATGCTCTCCCTGGCACGGGAGGCTGTTGTTCGATTTGATGAACAAACTAAAAGGGACCAAAACAAAAAGGGGGGATTGTGATATGTGCTAATTTGTTACATCAACTCGGGAAGTGATTTTACGATGAAACTAGGCGCTAAGTACGGGCTATCAACTCGTGAAGTGATTTTACCATGAAACTAGGCGCTAAGTACGGGCTATCACCACATGAACCCCACCCGAGATGATTGTACTGAGCCAGCAGAGCGATATTGCATTGTGAAATGTATGCGCGCGACCTGAAGGCTACCACCTACAACGCAGAGGAAGACCCCAGCCTTCATCCCGACCCCCCCCAGCAACACCCGGTGCAACCGCAGAAGTTACAGGAAGTGCTACGTATATCTGGAACTAGAACCGCATATAAGGGGACTGTGAGGGGGGGTTGCGCACGCCGTTGGTGGAGCAGGAGACTCCCCGGCCGCCCAGCGCTGTTTTGCTTACTTGTAACTTGCTCAATTATTCTATTAAATTGGAATTTATGCAACCCGGCCCAAGAGGATGTCAATTTGTCACGTTTACCTATAACACACGTGACCAGCACTGGCCTATCAGGCACTGAGGCACAAGTGACCACACAACCACAAAATGCACCCACATGACCAGCACTGGCCTATCAGGCACTGAGCCACAAGTGACCTCGCAAACACAAACTGCACCCACAGGACCAGTACAGGCCTATCAGGCACTGAGCCACAAGTGACATCACAAACAAAAACTGCACACACGTGACCAGCACTGCCATATCAGACACTCAGCCACAAGTGACATCACAACCACAAACTCCACCCACATCACCAGCACTGGCCTATCAGGCACTGAGCCACAAGCGACATCACAACCACAAACTGCACCCACATCACCAGCACTGGCCTATCAGGCACTGAGCCACAAGTGACATCACAACCACAAACTCCACCCACATCACCAGCACTGGCCTATCAGGCACTGAGACACAAGTGACATCACAAACACAAACTGCACCCACAGGACCAGCACTGGCCTATCAGGCACTCAGCTACAAGTGACATCACAAACAAAAACTGCACCCACATCACCAGCACTGGCCTATCAGGCACTCAGCTACAAGTGACATCACAAACACAAACTGCAGCCACAGGACCAGCACTGGCCTATCAGGCACTGAGCCACAACTGACATCACAACCACAAACTCCACCCACGTGACCAGCACTGGCCTATCAGGCACTGAGCCACAAGTGACCTCACAAACACAAACTGCAGCCATGGGCCTAGCAGTTGCCTATCAGCCACTGAACAGAAGTGGCCTCACAGATACAAAAATTAGCAACGTGGCTGCTGGTGGCCTAGCAGATCCTGTCCATATGATTCCACAAACACAAGCAGCAGCAATATCCATCAAGCTGGACTGTCAGGTGCTCAGGCTTGAGAGACCTCACAGGCAGCCATGAAGCCAAATAGCTGCTCCTGGCCTCTTTGCAACTGAGGCACAATTGACCTCAACAAGCACAAACAGCAGCAATGTCCATGCTGATCGCCAGTCACATACTGATGCACAACTCACCACAAAAGCACCAACAGCAGCAACGGACCTGCTCCTCGTTTATGAGGCATGGAGACACAAGAGACCTCACCATCATCACCAACGCTACATGCATGCTGTTGGCCTACCAGATTCAGACACACAACTCACCTCACAATCACAAATGGCATCCACCTGCCCGCTGCTGCTCTATCTGGGACTGAGTCACAAGAGAGCTGAAAAGTGCAAACCTTCACAGAGGAAAAGCTCACCTGGGCCACTCTCACGTCCTTCGATTATGCTGTGATCACTCCACACAGAACAGTCTTCTGCAAATGGCTTTCATCTCCTGGCAAGACTCTCTCCAGATCATGCGACAGCTCCACTCTGCCACCCTGCACACAAATCACAAAAGGAACAATTGGTCTCGCTTTTCCTTTAGTACCATCAAGTCCGAGCTGGGAGCCTTCGCACTGCAGCACCTACACAATGGCAGCAGCATGCCACTTCCATTTCTAGTGCATTTCTAGGGACAGAGATCAGCTGAGGGAGCAGCTGCACTGCAAAGGCTTTCTGACACTCTCAGATCAACTCGGCACTGCACCAGGCATCAACCTGACGCCAGACCTCTGCTCTGCCACCTACTCTATAAACACACTGCCTCTGCCCCACACAGCTGCCTCTTCTGCTACATACAACCAAGTGCCAGCAAGAACAGATGCATGCAGGACACTTGCCACTTGCACGCTCCCCAGCCACTGCTCGCTGCCTTCCCTTGGCTCCTCAACCCAGACACATAGGCAAGCTCTTGCGGTAACACCACAAGGTGGCCAAGGCACTCTAGGCTCACAAGGCATGTGCAAAAGAGCAGCACAAGATCAGGCAGGGACTGAGCTGCCTCCTTGGGTGATGCTGCTCTTTTCAGAGGAAAGGATCCTGCTTTCTTTGGGCACAGCAGGTTGCTGCTTTCCACCACCATCCCCTCACGCACCTACTGCTAGGGATGGGGGCATGGGGATTTTCTGCAGTAATACAAAAGATACAGATACAACACAGAAACACTTGAGAGTCCGGAAGGCCTCCTGAGCCCAAAGGAACCTCTGTTCCTTTCCTTTAGTTACTTGGACAAGGAGCCCCAGTGCAGGGAAAAAGAGTGCAGAGGCTTTGACATGAGGCCCGAGCAATGAGACAGCCCCACACTCGATGGCTGCTGAAATGACAGCTGTCCTGGCTGCGCAGCCTCTGCAGCACCAGTCCGCGCTCCACAGCTGGCTTCACAGAGCACGGAGGGCTGGGTGCCACGGGCAACCTGGCCCTGGGCACATCTTCACCCCTCCCAGAGCCGGGAGCCCAAGAGCTCTGAGACTTCCACAGGTCAAGCTATGGACGCTTTGGGGCACTCACACAAAGGCACTCAAGACATGCTGGCATCTATTATAAGGCTCTTGGACTCGTCCTATATGGCACCACAACCTCCTAGGAAAAGGAGGGGGCACAAGAGCATTTGTTGAGCGGGCTGGCAATAACAGCACTTGTGGGAGGCGGAATTTGCAGCACAGCAGAGGTACCAGGAGCTGAACCCACAACCCAAGTCACCCAGGGAAGACAGACGCATTTATGGAAGCCTTCGCATCCACACGTAGCCTCTTCTCAGTCACTTGCAGCTGCTTTCACAGAGGGCTCACGACGCTGGCCAAGATGTTCACAGGTACAGGGACACAGCCTGGCATCCTGCCTCCATCCTCAGCGGCTCTAGCACTGCACTGGGAACCTCCATGAGTGCAGCAACCTAGAAAGAAAGAAAGGATCGGAGTGTTACTGGCAGTTCTGCTGCCCTTACAGAGTCGCAACAGGCAGGGGCAAATGTCTCCCCTCTGTGCTGAGCTCTATTGGTGAGAGCACAGCCAGCAGGGCCACCAAGACCTTCTACCCCTCTTTTTGGCACAGGTGACACCATGTCTGTATACCAGGTCCTGTTTGGGCTCTCCAGTTCTGCACAGGCACTAACACACTGCAGGGAGTCCAGTGTGGAGGAATGGTTAATTGAGAGCGGGCATGATCTGATTGGGATGAGCAATCCCGTCTTCGGGGTAGAGGAAGGAATCTAGGCCAAGGCAAGCGAACCTGCTGAAAGCGGCCTTATGTAGGCCAAGGCAAGCGAACCTGCTGAGGCCTGCTGAACTGGCCGTATAGCGGCCTTGAGCACTACAAAAGAAGGTATTCATGAAACTGGTAAACAAGTCTGGACGGAACTAGGGTCCATAAATGTCGATGGAGCACAATCAGCAACCTTGCACCAATCATGTATCCGCTTTATAGGTATGGACAGAAACTGTAACCAATCATGTAACTATTGCTAGCGCATGCGTATTGCTTATCGATATATATACTTTGTGTAAGCTCTAATGAAGGGAGAACGACCATACTCATATTGAGACTCATCGTTACTCCGGGGTCCCCTCCCTCACTCCAACATCTGGTAGCAGAGGATGGTTCGCCGCGTCTACCAAGAGGCTTGACCTCGGCTGATGGTCCGTGACTGCGGTAAGCAGCGAGAGGACTGGGAGTGGGGGATAAGAAGGGGCTGGGGGAAGTGCTGGCAAAAAAAGGCTGCCGCCAGACACGGTCCGGGGTCGCGCCCCGTCTCCCAGACAGCGGCATGGAAGCAGATGCCGCGGCCACCTTGCTAGCCGGTATACTCTCCAAGAGAGGAATTGACGCACCGGTGAAGCAGTTACAGAGGTTGATTAAACTGGGGCAGCAATGGGAACCTTTTTCGGATACACACTTGTTATTTTCCGTATCGGAATGGCGAGATTTCGGAGAAACAATGTGGCATAAGACCATCGAGGGTGGAGACAAGGACAAGAAGGAGGTTAAGGTGGTGCGAGCTCAACCGTCGGTCCCTCCGCCACCGCCCCCCCCGCAGCCCTTGCCTCCGTCCGCTCCTGAGGGAGCCGGCAGTGCGCCGTGCCCAGGGCCCTCGTCGCCGCCCGTACCGGGGGAGGGCAGCACAGCCCCGCCGAGGCTATGGCGGGAGCCCCTGACGTTGTTATCTCCGGAGTCGTCAGGCACAGCCTCGCCTACCACCCCCATGGGGACAAAGCCGTTCACGGCTCAACTATTAAAAATGTTTGAGCAGCTGTCAGTAAAACTGGAAAAGCTGGAACTGAGGGACGGGAAAGCTGTTCGCGCACTTTGCAACACCGTACTAGAGACTTTAACGGCAATGAGCCGGTCTGTCAGGGAGGCACTGCAAAGGGCGCGGGAGAACTCCGAGGGGGGGGCATCGTCAGCGCCGTCACCCGCTGCGTCCCAGAAAGCGGAGGTTTCCCCAGAGCCGGCTGGTCCGAGCTCTGAGGCAAACGCGGAAGTGCACCCGGAGGAGGCTCAAAGAGGGGCGGTGGCCGCGCCCCTTGCTGACCTCAGAGACTCGGGTGGAAAGGAATGCCGACCCCCTCCTAGTGCTCCCCCCCCGCCGCTGCCTAGCAACAGTCCCCTGCATCCACCGTTGCCGCTGCCTATGCCACCTCAGCGGCCGCCTCTACCCTCCTTCAACGAGACCACCCGCTCACGCCAGACTCCATCAGAGTACCCCCCACTGCTTTCGTCCAGCGAGTCTTCGGGGGACAACACGCCTGACACCAGAAATAAAGTACCACCGTCACCAGAAGAAACCGTAAGAGTGCTACAGGAGCTATCGGAACGCCTGAAAAAAGTGGAGCTGCAGGCGCAAGAGAAAGAGGGAGGAGTACCTCCCTGCTTAATAAATCCCCTCGCCGGACTTCCAAGGGAGTCCCGCTGGAGTGGTTTTATCAAGGACGCTATAAAAGAAGGTGAACAATGGAAACAGCACGTTATGGAGGGACAGCCTCGGGATTCCCTTCAGACTTTGGAATTAAGTGCGGTAGTTTGGGCTCTAACTCATTGGTTAAATACCCCTCTAAACGTAGTGACTGACTCCATGTATGTAGCAGGGGTAGTACCACGACTGGAGAATGCCTTAATAAGGGAAACATCCAACCCGCGGTTGGGAAGTCTGTTCATTACCTTGCGATCTGTGCTGGGTCAACGAACAGCAGCTTGTTGTGTTATCCACATTCGTAGTCACCAGCTAGACGTGGGGCTAGGCCAAGGCAATCAGCTCGCTGACAGCCTGGTTAGCTCAGCGTGTCATCTACCCCCTATGGACAAGTTTCAACAGGCTAGACAAAGTCACGACATGTTTCATCACAATGCCAAGGGCTTAAAAAGGCAATTTGGCCTAACAGAGAGTGAGGCCCGAGGTATTGTGCAGGCTTGCCCAAGGTGCGGGAACCACGGCCCGGGTATTGGGCTTGGGGTAAATCCAAGAGGGTTAAAAGCCCTAGAATTATGGCAGATGGACGTCACACATATTCCCGAGTTCGGCCGATTAAGGTATGTGCATGTAACCGTTGATACCTTTTCGAAAATGATATGGGCAACTGCATTACCCGGAGAAAAGGCACAGCATGTGTGCAAGCATCTGTTGGCCTGCTTTGCCATATTGGGCGTGCCTGAGCGCATAAAAACGGATAATGGACCTGCCTATGTCAGTCAAAAGCTTAGGACGTTTCTCTCTCGATGGGGGGTTGAGCATGTTACCGGAATTCCACATTCACCGACCGGGCAAGGGCTAATAGAACGTACCCACCAAGTATTAAAAGACTATCTCAGAAAACAAAAAGGTGAGGAGACGGACGCACAGCAGAGGCTGCACCGCGCACTCTTCACCCTGAATTATCTCTGTCTCATGGGCGACCGTGAGGAGCCCCCGGTGATCATTCACCATCAACAGCTTAAATTCAATAGTACAACAACGTTACCCCAGTTTAAAGTAATGTATAGGGACCCAGCCTCCGGAATATGGACTGGGCCCGCCCCTGTTATTTTTAATGGTCGAGGTTATATGTGTGTTTCCACAGATCGTGGTCCAGTGTGGGTACCCAGCAAGAACGTGAAGCCTGTCTTGACTCGCCATGACTCATCAACCGAACAAGAGGGCGAAAATCCTGATTCTGGGGATACTGTTCCCAGTGGTAATGGCGCTCTACAAGATTGAGCCCAGACACAACATGTGGGTTACCTGGGCGAATAAGACAGGGCAACACGCTTTCTGTTTGTCTCTAGCTTCTGCTACCCAACCTTTTCGAACCTGTCTAAAAGGGGTCCCCAGCTATAATGTCAACAGCTTCCAGGAATACAGCACGGCAAGCTGCAGTGGCAGTCTGTCAACTGCTAACTGCAGTGCCACCCTCATTGCAGGCCTAAACAGAACACTGCCATGGGACCCACAGGAGCTAAACCTGCTGGGGTCCATGAGAATTGGGAACACATCAGGCAATTGGACTCAAACCTGTATCTATTTTGGGGAACGCGTACAGCCTTACCGGTTATTTAACTGGACAGGGTGGACGAACGTCACCCCAGCAGCAGTCTATTATGATTATCAAAACCGTGATTCCTTCTGTGGCACCAATGGCACCAGCCGTCAGGGGCTGGGAGCCCTTGGGGCTGAGGCAAAAAGGGGGCACTTAATTTGGAACAATGGTACCCCAAAGGCCTTGCCACCAGACGTCTTTTTGATATGTGGTGACAGGGCCTGGCAGGGAATTCCGAAAAGGGTAATGGGTGGTCCCTGTTATCTTGGTAAGCTGACATTACTGGCACCGGATCAAAATTGGTGGAAACATATCACGGAGAATGGGACCGCCGTCCGCAGTAAACGAGCAGCCATAGGGCTCTCACCTCATTGTAATGATCAAGTTTCCCTACGTAGTCCCACTGAAAGAGTGTTTTTGTCCTTCTTCGTGCCTGGAGCAGCGGCAGGCAACGCCTTGAATCAGATTGGCCGGTTAGCTTGCTGGGCTGAGAAGCAAGCTAACGTCACCACTGAGATAATAGAGAACCTCTTAGAGGATCAAGGTAGTTTGCGACATGCTATTCTGCAAAATAGAGCTGCAATTGATTTTTTGCTATTAGCTCAAGGCCACGGTTGTGAGGATTTTGAAGGTATGTGTTGCATGAATTTGTCTAATCATGGTGAATCAATTCACAAACAATTGCAGTGGTTGAAGGAACATACCGGCAAGATCCGTCAGCACCATGGGCTATTCGATGACTGGCTAACTAACCTGTTTGGAACTCTACCACAATGGCTAACGAGCTTACTTACTGAAGGCTTACGCATTTTACTAATCCTTGTAGTTGTCGGTTTGTGCTTATGCGTAGTCCTGAGCTGCTTTAAGAACGCTCTGCTAAAGGTAGTGAACCAAGCCTGGATTGCTCACAAACAAGAAGGGGGAATTGTGGAGGAATGGTTAATTGAGAGCGGGCACGATCTGATTGGGATGAGCAATCCCGTCTTCGGGGTAGAGGAAGGAATCTAGGCCAAGGCAAGCGAACCTGCTGAAAGCGGCCTTATGTAGGCCAAGGCAAGCGAACCTGCTGAGGCCTGCTGAACTGGCCGTATAGCGGCCTTGAGCACTACAAAAGAAGGTATTCATGAAACTGGTAAACAAGTCTGGACGGAACTAGGGTCCATAAATGTCGATGGAGCACAATCAGCAACCTTGCACCAATCATGTATCCGCTTTATAGGTATGGACAGAAACTGTAACCAATCATGTAACTATTGCTAGCGCATGCGTATTGCTTATCGATATATATACTTTGTGTAAGCTCTAATGAAGGGAGAACGACCATACTCATATTGAGACTCATCGTTACTCCGGGGTCCCCTCCCTCACTCCAACAGTCCAGCACAGGGACACCAAGATGGTCAGGGGCTGCAGTGTGGGGCATAAAAGGAGAGGCTGCGAGAGCTGCCTTTGTTCAGCCTAGACAAGAGAAGGCCAAGGGGCATCTTCATGCTGTGCACAGCTACCTTATGGAGGGCACAGAGAAGACGGAGCCGGATTTTCTTGGAGGTGCACACTAGTAGCATGGGAAGCAACAGGGACAAATCGGACAATGGGAAATGCTTCTGAGACATTAAGAAGAAACCTTTTTCTCCGTGACGGTGGCCAAACTGCGGCACACGGATCCAGAGAGGTTCCCAGATCTCCATCCTTGGAGGCAATCAAAACTTCACTGGAAAAGGCCCCAAGATACCTCCTCTACTGGCACCTGCCTGGAGCAGGGCGTTGGAGCCCTGCTACCTCCACACGGCTCCCCCATTGCAGCCTCAAGGAATATGCTATTGTGAGACTCTTGCCAAAGGCACCAGAGGCTTTGCAGATGCCGCCTCCACCGCTCAACAAGGACAGGTGTCTCAGAGCCACCCATCGCCCTCACAGGCCTGACTTCTTGGGAGGGGGCATCTCCCCTCTCTGCAAGGCTCTGCATAGGCACAACGTGCAGAAATGCCTCTGACTGCTTTCATTAACTACCCATCTCGCTGAGGGACTGGAATGGATTAGCGTCTGAGATGGGAAGATGCAATGAGGGTCCAGATTCAGCAGAAAGCCTTTAAGGAGGGAGAAGAGAACTCTCTCCAGCAGTCAGTAAAATCCCAAAGACTCACGGAAGCATCAAACCCTTCCGAAACTGCAAGCCTGAACCTCAGCTGACACAAACCACCAAACTGGGAGCAGCCCTGCCTCGCACCACGATGCTCCAAGGAGGCAACACGATCACCAACAGTCCTCACCCACGTCTCCCAGAAGGACACCGTGATGGCAGGCTGGGCCTTGGGAGCAGAGCACTGCTCTCTCCAGACACCTCCTCCCACGCTGAGCACCAAAACACTGGCGCCACCACCCGGCTCCACCACAGGGCATCTCGCACTGTAACACGCCGTTACCTCCACACCTCACAGAGGGTTGGCAACCAACACACGCCTCTGCATCAGCGACACACAGCCCACAGCACCACACACGGCAGCACGCAGGGCACCCCAAGCACCCCACAACACACAAAGCCCAACTCTCCAGACCTTCCATTCCTTTCTAGTCCTCCAAGGCCTTGCAACAGGCTCTGCCTCTGAACAGCCACTCACAGCCCGGGGCCTGCTCACTTCCCACCTTCCCACCAGGAAGCAGAGAAGAAGTACTCTCACAGGGGCTGATCAGGCCAGCTTTTCCCTCTCGCTTGTGCCTCAACTTCTCTGAACAAGAAATCTCTTTCAAAATGTGGCCCATACCCTTTTTGGGGGGTGACGTTCCTTCCGTCTCCTCCAACAGCCTTTGCACCCATTCTCCAATGACTGCATACGTGGACAGAAAATCAGAGACCCCTAAAGTGTTACAGTTCTAAACGTGTCATAAAAGCAGCTGGACGCCTCAAAGACAGAGACAGCATGCAGACCTTGCAGGAAAATCTCACAAGCTCCCTGCTCTTTTGACAGGGGCAACTTCTAAAGCACACACACCCTGGCAAGAAGAGATTATTCACACCACTGCTCACACCAGCACTACATTCACTTAGCAGCCTCAAAAGTCTAGCTGCACTCCCTACCTGACCGGGAGGACGTTGCAAGCTTCTACTTAGCAACAAGCGGAAAGGCAAACTCCATGTCCATGCTCACCACAGAACATCATCTGCATTTGAAATGTAGCAGTATTAACTCATGATGACAGAGTGGAATAAAATTTGTGTCAGATAATGTGGAATATCGACTTCTGCTTGATTAATGAGTTGCATTTCTGTATTGCTGTAGAGCTCTGCAGGGGTCAATCCCTCCTCTGAGCACACGCAACAAACCCAGAAGTGACCTCACCACCAGCATCCAAGCCATGCGTCTTCTCCTGACCTGTCAGCTGCTCACATAGAGGTGTCATCACATCACAGATTCACATCATGGCCTCATAATACTCACAATGCTCTCAAACACCCATTGCCTACCAGTTACTACACCAAAAGATTAGCTTCTGCTATGCATTATCAACACCTAGCCTATGAAATTTAAGAATTGCAGAACAGCCTGCAAGTAATTCTTGGCAACATTTTCTAACGGGAGGATTGCATGGGAGCAGCGATCATGAAACTGAAGACAGCAGGGCCTTGTGTCCCAGGCACAGGGAGAAGCCTTCCCGCAACTCAGAACTCTGGTTCCTTCCCCAGTGCTGAACAAAACCAGAAAATCCTCCACACATCCAGGACAACAAGCATTCTCCTATTTTAGGCCCTGACAACTGGAGACACGTGGAAGGACTCAGGCCAGGGCATCTCAGTTGGTGAAACCAGCAGAGACACAATTCAGCAACTCTTCACCCTGACCTAGGAGCATGGAAAGAACAACGGCAAGTGCAAGCACTGGCCGTTCATCAACTTTCAAGGCCCTTGACATGCTGACGGGCGAGTGAAGAGTTAACAGGACTGAAGTTTGTCAATTGATATGCAGAAGAACTGATAGCACAAGAGCTGAGGTGCACAAAGCTGTTGAACAGAGGACTTAACAGGACTAAAGTCGTCTACCAACCGATATGCGCAAGGACTGATATGTGCAAGGCTGCGGAATGGAAGCATTAACAAGACTGAAGAAGTCTGACACCTGGAATCTGCACGGACCCCCGGGGAGCGAAGAAACAATACGGAGGTATCGTGGTCTTGCCTCGCTAGCAGGGTCCTCCCAAGCAGACAAACAAACAGTCCTGTGATTGTGAAACTCGCAGAGGTCAGCAAAAGCGTTGTTTGCCCAGAGCCCCAGCCGTATAAAAAGAGACTTGGGAGCTAGGAGAGTTTGAGCAGGGACGGGAACGTGACCTGACCATCCTCTCCGCCTGGACCGTGAGTATTCCCCCCCCTCCCCTTTTCTTGGGACGCTGGGTTAAGGGAACTCCTCGAGGCTGAGAGCCCTCTCACTAGGAGAGTGAACAAGAAAGCTTTCAAGTAGGGATAAGCAGTCCTTCCAATTAATAACGCAGTAATCGACGGTTTCAGGTTATCCTTTCTAAATTAGTAATTGCATTATTTTAATGGATGTTACTAATCCAAGAATTGTGTGAGGAAATAAACATCTTTTTTATTTTTATTATATTACTGTCTCAGTCGTTGCTATCGAACCTTCATAGCATGACAGCATGACGCAAGCAAAACAGCTCACACTTACAGAGCTCTTCTGCAAACACCCTCCATGCTGCTGCCAGGCTCACAGGTCTCGGCGCAAAGCAAGAGGCAGGGAGCAAAAACAACGGCTAAGGCACGGCATCACATGCGGGCACAGCCTCTCTCAGAGCCACTCCAAAATGCAGTTTTCATAACAAAAGACACCATTGGGAAGGGCACCTCGCGACGACACCAGCAGCCTGCTCACACTTTGCCCAGCACCTCCCAAACGCACCTCAAAGCAGCACCTGGGGCTGCGCTGGCAGCAGCAGCTCAGCGAAACGCTTTAACAGGGATCCCAGAGCCACCACAGGGCCAAAGCTTCCTGCCCCCAAACCCCACCGAGCCGCCCCGGCCCAGCTGCTCGCGGCAGGCCGCCATGTCTGCCTGCAGGGCAGCTCCCCGCTCTGGCCCACGTCGCTCTGGCCCCTGCTCACGGCCCCACCAGCCCCTGCTGCAGCTCCTGCAGCAAAGCAGCCTCGTCGCCAGCACCGCTGCCCCGCCCCGGCGGGAGGGCACCCGCCGCCATTTGAACGCGCCCGCAGCCCCCACCAAACGCTCTCGCCCGCTCGCTTCTCGCCTGCTTTGCTCCCGCTCCTCTTCCACCTCTTTCTTTGACGTCTTTTTTTTTTTTTTTCCCCACATGTTGGACTGCAATTGGCTGGCAGAGCCATCAGTGAAATCGATGCCCGCCCTCCTCCTCCGGACAGCCAATAGGAGGGCTGAACTGGGGCGATGCCATGGCAACGCTGGGCCCTCCTGCCCTGGCGGCCAGCTCCGCCCCCTCCCCCGCGGTCGGGCGCCATGTTGTGGGCGGCAGCGCGGGGTGCGGCGGGGCCTGGGGGCAGCGCGGTGCTGTGTGGGCGGGCAGTGCGGGGCCCCGGGGTGCGGCCGCTGCCCCGGCGGTGCTGGGCTGTGCGGCAGGGGCCCCGCGGGGCTGCTGGCTGCCCTGTGCCCTGGGGGCCATGCGGGGCGTGGGAGGCAGCGCTGGGGCCTGTGCTGGTGGCATCCGTGGTGCCGCTGTGGGGGCCCTGGGGCTGGCTGTGGCACCGGAGCCCACAGGCAGCATCCTGCTGCCCCCAGGGCAGGGCAGGGCAGGGCAGTGTCCTCTCCCCCTCCTTCCCTGGCCCCCTGCCCACGGCAGCCCCGGAGCTCGGCTAGGGAGCGGTGGTGTGGGGTTGTGAGGGGGCTGGGGGAGATGGCTGTGTTGGGCTTACCCCAGCACTGCCCACCCCAGCTCAGAGAAAAAACCTTGGCGTCAGCCAGGACCTGTTGAATGGGGATTGCACCTCTGCCTGTTTCCAATCTGCTCTCTCCAATGTATTTTCTTTTGGGTGCAGAGGTTTGAGCCCAATTTGCAGGAGGACGGGGGCTGTGGCCATCTAAAGATGGCATCTGTGAGCCCAAAACATGCTGCGCCAAGCTGGAAGCATAAAAGGATCGAGGGGGAAGGAAGAGAGATTTTTTCCAAACACCCAGAGGACTTGGGGTTATTAAAAGGTGAAGGTTTTATTATCATATACGGACATTTCCAGCAGGGTCTTGAGAGCCCCATGGAGCTGCAGGCCACCTCAGCGTCTGGGATGCAGGACCCCTTTCCTCTCAGAGCCAGACCCCAAAGAGGACCCACTCCCAGGAAAACCTGTCAAGGATTCCCATGCCCCCCCCACCCTAAGAGGCGATGGAGCTGGCCGCACAGAAGCCTTGGGGCTCAGGACAGCCCCATCCCCAGGACCCAGGAGTCCTGGCTGCCACATTGTCCCCCGAGCCAGAGGGGACCCTCAGGCAGGGCTCTCGCAGCAGCCCCCAGCCCTGTCCAGGCACCCCCACAGCCCGGGATCCGCAGCAGTTTTGGCAGTTAACAGTCTCTGTGCGACACCTCGGGAAGGATCTCCCAAAGCCCTTACCCTCGGTGGAGAGCCGCAGGAGCGCAGGGGACAAGGAGCTGTGGTCCTGGCTGATGGTGTCCATCCAGCAGTCCTCCATCTCGCTTGCCCTCTTGCTCTCGTTTCACCTCTCCAGCCAGAGAAACAGGACGCTCTTCCCATCTCATTACCCAAAACTCCTTTCCAACATGCCCCTGCTCCTCTGCCTGTTGGTGAGGGGCCTCAACGTGGCCCCACTGCCTCCTGTCCCCTCTCCTTGCCGTGGAGCCACTAGGAAGGGCAGCCGTGGGGAGGGTGTGAGCAGTGCCCAGGAGTGCCTGGGCCTCACAGGGAAGTGAGGGTCCCCACAACGACACCGGGGAGACCTCCCTGTGATGTGGCACGTCCCATTGTGACCTCAGCTCGTGTCATCTGGGGGCTCTGTAGGTCACTGCCATGGAGATGGCACAGCCAGGGAGAGAGCAGAGAGATTTCCCCCCACATCCTGGAAAGCCATCACTTCCCTTCACTGCAGTTATTTTCCATAATTTTCTGATAAATCCTTCAGGAATGTTTCCAGACAGTGTCAAAGACTGTGAAATATCTCAAATGGGGCACTGGAGAAGTCACTTCTGCGCCCCTGCACTGACAGGTCACTGCACTGGGCAGACCTGTGCAGGAATCTGGGGTTTGGGGGTTGGCGTTTTTACAGGATCCAAGGCATGCGGGATGAACCAGCACAAAGCATGGCCACAGGCTGAGAAATGCTTTGGTGAGCCTCAAAACTGGTTTCTGCTGTGGGCCCCTCTTTTTGTGGAAGCAGGATGCAGGACAATGTGGGACAGGACGTAGCTTTCCTCCTTTAGGCACCAAGGCAGGCTCTTTGCTTTTAGAAGTGCTCGGCAAGGTTTCTCAGTCGGCAGTGCTTGAGCTAGAGATGCTATGCCAGAGAAGAGCAAACATAGCCTTAACACACATCATCCAGAGGCCCTTATCCAGGACCCTGGAGCCTGCCAGGCTCCAAAGCCATGGGCGAGGCCAGGTAGCAAATGTGGGGGTTTTCCCATTTCCCATGAAATTTGCCCATCTTTCCTTCTGGCTGAGCCTGAGGAAAGCCATTTCTCATCCCTGGGCCTCATTTGGTCCTTGTGCTTTTCAGTGTCACCTTGGGGCTGTGCGAGAATTCTCCCCTGGGTACGCTCCTCAGCCCCCTGCCCTCCTCCTCCCCGCAGGCACCCTTGCTCTCCCGGGTCTGTACAGCCCCGACATCCTGGATCTCCCACATTTTATGACTCTGGGCTTCTCAGGACATGCCCATGTACTGCAGTGCTGCTGTCCAGGCTCCGGTGCAGAGCCTATGAGGCAGTGAAATGCCTCAGGACGTGCATTTTGACTCACTCCCAAGTTTGTGAGATGACCAGCTCCCAGCTCTGCAGCTGCTGAAGTTTGAGAGCATCCCTACAACCAGCCTTCCTGCTCTTCCTAATCTCTGCACAGTTTTGGGGCAAATCTTGCAGAAGGGAGACTCCATTTGCCTTGAATACTGTGAGAGATGTGGCTTTCCAAGTCGCTGCAAAAGGAAGGACTCCTTTACTTCTTTGGGTTGTTTCTTGAGCCTGTGGCACCCCCTCTGTGATGCTGGGAGCCCCAGCTCTGCACTCTGAGTCTCTGCTCTTTCTCTCCCTTGTCTCCTGCTTGACTACCCAAAGTCTTCTCCACACACCAGGGGCATGGGAAGTGCTGCTCTAGAGAGCTCATTTGAAGTTGTGACACGTTGTGAAGCTGAAGGCCTGAAGGAGGCTAGTCTGGAATGTGGCCGTGCCCACAGACCCCCTCCTGCTCCCAGCCCGAGGATGCAGGAAGGTCTCCAGGGAGAGCAGTGGGTTTGGGGGTGGGTGGGATGGGTTTCCCTCAACATCCCTGGGTCCTGCATGGGTTTCTCTGAGTGCTCAGGAAAATCCCTCTTCTCTAGGGGCTTGCATCAAGACTTTTCCAGACTTTTGTACAGAAACCCAGCCTGGTCTGGGATCCCCAAGAGCAGCACGGCCCCCAGCATCGCCCGGGACCCCCAGGAGCTGTCTGGCTCTCTCTTCTGTTCCCCCATTCCCCGATTAAATGGACACTTTGTAACCTCACCTTTACAACACTCCATCTGGACACTGCAACATTGTGACTCCTCCCCTAGCTCATTCCCATAGGCAGCTGCTGATTTGCGACCTGCCTATTGGCTGGCAGGAGGAGGGGGGCGGGTCTGGATTTCACTGAAGGCTCTGTCAGCCAATTGGAGTCCACCATGTGGAAGAAAAACAGACGTGAAAGAGAGAGGTGGAAGAGGAGAGGGAGCGAAGCAGGGGAGGCTTTGGGTGGAAAGCAGGACCGGGCTTGGGCAGCTTGTTTCTCACAAGACCGTGAGAAACGCTCTGCCCCCCCGGCCAGTATAACTGCTCTGCCTGGCACTGAGGCACAGGAGGACTCAGGGTGGAGATCAGGCTCTGCAGATAAGAGCCCCAGGGGCAGAGTTAGGAAACAAGAAAAGACCTCGAATGCGGACAGCCGGCATCTTTAAGTACACCAGAAACCAGCAGGGCCTGGAAAATGCCCCAAGCTGTAGTAAAAGTTTCTGAGCATAAAGAAAAATCAATGAAAAAAAAGAAAAACTCTTCAAATGTGAATAATAGATGGATGTAACCGAGTAACCTTAAAAGAAGTAGCGTCAGCAGTTACAGTTAAAACCAAACTATAACAACCTAATGGCCTTGGTAGGCTTTTCTTTTTGTCTGGGTTTTACAGAGTGACCCTCTGAAGAGCAACAACTTGAAAAGAAGCAGCCAGAAAGAGTGGTAGAATTGTTAGGCTAAGTAATGTGTTTTTTAAAAGTATCTAAATAATAGAATGAATCTAGGAGCCAGGAGAGAAGTAACATCAAAGGAAGATGGCAGACCTAAGAATGAGGGGATACTCATACCAGGCTGATAACGAAACTCAACAGCTGTATTCTAGTGTTTGTAAAAATTGATGATCCTAAGGAAGGGGCTAACACCTTCCCTTGATGAAAGGAAAGGAAAGAAAGAGAAAAAGATGGTAAAATCTAAGCATAAATGTAACAGCTGTTGATCTGAAGTTCAAGTTGTCTGTTTCCTATAGAGAAGACAGGGAAATATGGGAAAATAATAAAAAAAAAGGTGACCAACTCTATTTGAAGCTCCTCTAAAGGGAACTATTCCAGCTTGGGGAACAAACTGATCTTTCGGTGCAGGAAAGAAATGCTTGCAATTAAAGGAAATAAGATTTCTGTGTTAAGATATGGAGCTGGAACAACACTCGGATTCACCGAATTTGGGGTCAATAGGCCAGACCAATCATGTTGCTATTAGGATTAAGATTGTTATTTTTAACAGTTGTTTACGTGTTACTGCAAATGGGCATGCTTTGCTTTTGGCGTCTATTAATAGCAATGCACATTTCCCCAGTACTGTGCTTACCAAAAAGCCACCCACTGCACACCAAGGGGAATTTGCTGACTTCTGAAATAAATGTGTGTGTCTGGCGGTGTCAAGGGGTGGAGTGACAGGCACCACACAGGCAAGCGTGGGACTCTGGATGGTGCAGCCCACAGAAGAGGGGTTTGCTCTGGGGTGATCCCAGGAGTTAAGGAACCCCGGGTGCATCACGGCTGGAGCCACCACACTGTGGGGTTGCTGCAGCCTGGGGGCAACCGTCTAACGACCCCACGACTGACAATTCCAGACAGAGGAGAAGTGACACCACAGACTCACCCCATAAACTTCTAGGTGCTGTGGAACCATTCCCCACAGAACGACCTGTTCATGGGTGCTGTTGCCAACTGAGCAGTGCTGTGGGCTGAGCACTAGGTTACCTGTTGATGTGCATGCTGTTATTGACTGAGGCCATACAGCTTTTGTGTAACTGTGGTCTGGCGTTGTTTTGACTCGCTATAGAAAAGAGTAAGCCACAGAAGTTGGTGTGGACTCTGACCAACCATCAGCTGGCCTGTGGATGTGAATGGCGTGGTGAGGAGAATCCAGGCAAAACCGTGCCGGAAGGGTGGCCAATAAAGTGCGAGAGCAGTTGCTGTACCGTGCATCCATGATTTAACTGTAGAGCTCTGATATGTATATACATTTTTTCAGTTCTGTTATATTTCTAGCTTTTTTTGTTATAACCTCTTATCTCTGATAAATTCTCATACTTGACAAATGATGATCTCTTGGAGTTCAGTGCAAATAAACCCCGAATTCAAAAGAATCACAGACACCCCTCTATTGGCGTGTCACAGGTAACACTCACAAGGGGCATCAAATCTCTTGAACGGGATGGTTGGTTACTGTCCAGATGGTGGTGGCAGTCTCCTTTGCCAGGGTCCTTCCAACAGTGGCTTCCACTGGATCAGATGAGACTCCCCGAACTGTTCTTCTGGGGAATTTTTATAGTCCAGCTGGCTTGTGGTCCTGTGTGACCTCTCGAGCATATGCATGAGCCATTGCTACTGATTACCTTAAATTGCATATCAAAGCATCTCCTAACTCTCCTAAGAATGCACAGAAGACTGTCCTACATAGCCGCTTCTTCATTTGCAGGAGCAGTTTGTACTGTCGATTTTCAAGGGCCTTAAGTATTTACAGTTTAATCAGTTCTGCAGCAGGAGCTGCTGCAGAGATTCTGAAACAGCCAGATACTCCACCTGAGATGGTACTCACCACATTTAAGCACAGGAATTGGTCCAGGCACAGCAGGATCTGCCTCTAGAAATCTCTAGAACTGTCTGAAACACCCACTTGGAGAGGTTCTGCACCAGTCAGTCCAACACTTAATTTGGAAAGTGGTAGGAGTTCTGTCAGTCTCCTAGTTTCAAGTCTAAAAGTGCCTGTCTCAAACCTGCCCATCAGCTCACCTGTGTGGATTACTACATGGGGGAGTTCCTGGGCCACCCAAGGGATTAATGACTTGAGTGCTCTGAGTGCGCATACAGACACAGGCCTGATAGCCTGGTGCCTACCCACACCACAATTCTAACTGTAAGAGAAACCTGAATTTCATACCTGGAACTTGATTTCCAGAGCTTTTGCCACAAGTACTGGCTCTTAGCTAGCACTCTGGCCTACCTCTGCAAGCAAGTGAGGCAGGAGAGTTGTTTCCTGTGTCTAAAGACAGGTGGGATGAATCAACCTTTATTTCATGGCATTGGATATAAACAAAGAGAAAATGAGAATCCCTTGTGCAGTTCTGGTCTCCCACCTCAAGAAAGAAAAGTAGGACTAGGAAAAGGGAGGGGAAAGTTGATGAAGGCAGCAAGGCGAATTTCACCACACATGACATTAGTTACTCTTGTCCCACCTTCAACTGACTGGCTTCTGAAATGGATCCTCCCAACCATACCATAGCGGGAAAATTCTTCCTCAAGGCCTTTTCAGTCACTCATGAAATGCAAATCCTCTTCTTCACACTGCCGTGGGTGATTTATCTGCTCATTGCCATGGGGCATATGGTCATGATAGCCATCATTTGACTCAACCACCAGTTCCGCCCCTAGAGTATCTCTTCCCCAGCAGCTTCTCCTTCCTAGATATTTGGTTCCCTTTGCCCCTAAAAGGTTTGTCAGCCTCATCTTGGAGATTAAGACCATCCCACAGCTGCTTGCCAATCCCAGACCGTGCTTTCCATCTTCCTGTGCACAACTGAATTCAATCTGCTTGTTGTGATGTCTTTCAATTGCTGTGGGGCCATTTGCAACCCGTTGCACTGCACCATCTTTATGAAGCCCTGGTTGGGCTCCATGCTCATCTTTACCCATTGGGTGACGGCATCTCTGTCCTTGCTCAGCCCCACCATCTTATATACCAAAGTACCCTCTGCTCCATTTTTGGCTATGTGGGGCCTGAATACAGCAAATACTTTGCACCAACCAAAGCCTGATAAAAGGCTTCAGCAGAGGGTTACCCCCATGGTGAGCAGAGAAGCTGCTTTGCTGTAAGCTCTCAGCAGCTTTGCAAGTTCCTCTAAGAAGGTACATTCAGGAGAAGCATGATTTTAGCTGACATCAGAAGACTAAGAAGACACAACATTCTGAGTGCTGGAACTTACCCAGCAAATGGGAAGCTGGGACTGTCACCTCTGATTTCACTGAAGCTACAGTGATATTGCTGTAGGTGACCAGGCTTGAGCTTTTGCTCAAATAATTACAGCCAGTGGTTCAATTTCAGCGTATCTTCCAGATGAACCCAGTCCAGAGATTCCCCTATGCCAGACTAGAAGCAGAGAGCAAGACAGAGCATCTGGGATCTAGGACTAACCTGAGCTCCAGGTTAAAACACCAATGCAAACATGAGGTATTGCCCACTAATGAGCTTCCCGTTTTACTCTCTGTGTAAGTCACCCATTACACTCTGAGACAGGTTCTGGGGGGACAACAGAGTCTGTGCAGAACCTCTGGTTCACTCCTTGAAACCCATCATCTCCTTCTGCCCTCTGCCCCTGCATTTTTGAAGCATCCTATTTGTGGAGTCATCTGCTCCTTTCCTTTATATGTCTAAAACCAAATGCAAAGGTGGAGGGAAAAAAATGTCAGTATTTATTGCCTATGTTTTCCTTGGACTTCCTTCTGTTAGACGTGTTCTTTGGTTTGAAAAAGTAATTAGCTACTTAGTAAATTAAGAGGTTTGAGGCAGAAGTAGTGAGTTTCATCAGCTTCATTAGAGGTGCCTGTGCGCAGCTGGTGTCTGCACTTGTTTTCCCTTGGTCCCTATTTTGTTAATGGAGGCAAAGAGAGAGCTCTAGAGAGAGGCTGGCTCCTCCCAGACTATAACTGGCGTGTGAAAGAAGTGTTACCAGTCTCTTCCAGACACTCTTCTCCCTCTCTGCACTGACAAGATGGGAGGAAGCTAACTTGCTCAAACTGAAGTGCCTGACTTTTAGACATCTAAAACATCGCCCTGCTTAGTATTATTTTGTTCCAGATGCTTCCTATGTCAAATAATCAAAAGGACAGCCTTTAAGTTCTTTAAGATGAGAAGATTCCCCCCCTCCCCTAAAGGGAAAGCAAGGCATTTAGGTCAGGACATTTAATAACAATGTTTCCTCTGTGTTTCTGGAGAAACAGAGAGGAAGAAGATGTGGAAGAAAGCAGGGGATTACAAAAGAGATCCTCGATATTGGCTTGTTTTGAAAGCAACAGCCTCACAGAAGTTCCAAGTCAAAAAAGGCAAGCACCGAAAAGTAGAAGGAATAACTTTCCAAATACTTATCTAAATGGATGGACTGGCATCTGTAGATATTAGTAAGTATTTTTGCCAGGAGATTAGGTTGGCTTTTGAAACAGAGATGTGATGGATGTTTGCAAGAAGTCTAAGTGAACAGGGAATTTCCCAGGCATGGCATGAACTAGTTCACAACCTCTTTACAATACTGTGCTCTTGAGAAAGAATCCTTTGTGAGTGGCTGGAAAAGGTAGAAAGAAGACAGTAAAATCTCTGAGGACTGTAAATGTGAAGCGGAGAAATCAGGGTGCGATGAATGGCTGAGAGGAATATTTCTGTCTGTGCTACCTAGGAAGCAAGCAAGGGAGCAAAGAAGGAAGGATCTACCCTCCCGTCGAGACTGTGAAATTCTCACACTTGCTTCTTCGTGCTCCTGTCTCAGCAGCATGTACTGAAATTAGACATGGGACCAGGAAATGAAACTATAGTTGCTGAGTTCATCCTAGAGGGTTTCTCAGGGCTTGATCAAAGACTACAGCAATTTCTCTCCCTGCTCCTTCTACTCATATAGCTGACAACAGTGACAGGGAACACAATGATCATCTTCCTCATGTGTGTGGATCACCACCTGCAAACTCCCATGTACTTTTTCATCAGCAAGCTGGCATTCCTGGAAATCTGGTTCGCATCCTCCACAACCATCACATTGTTGGCGATTCTGAGCTCTGGAAGGAGACCAATCTCATTAAGCAGCTGCTTTGCCCAATCCTATTTCTATTTTGCCCTGGGTTTTATAGAGTTCTCCCTCCTTGTTGTCATGTCCTTTGATCGCTACGTTGCCATCTGCCAACCTTTGCATTATGCTGCTGTCATGAAGTGGCAGCTCTGCACCCACCTGGTTGCTGCTGCGTGGGTCCTAGGCTTCACACTCTTCAGCTACCGCCTGGTCTTGCTCTCAAAGCTGACTTTCTGTGGCCCCAACAAGATCCACCACTTTTTTTGCGATAACTCCCCCTTATTCAAACTGTCCTGCTCTGATGCCAGCCCGCTTTGGAAAGTAGACACCATTTTCATATCGCTTGTAGTGCTGGGTTCCTTATGTCTAATCATACTGTCCTCCATGTGCATCTTCCACTGTATTCTGCACATGCCGTCAGCATCTGGGAGGAAGAAAGCTTTTGCTACATGTTCTTCCCATCTCACTGCCTTAGCCATTGTCTATGGATGCTGCATTGTTCTCTATGCAAGGCCCTCAGAAGGGGTTTCCTTGGAGAACAACAGAATTGTAGCTTTGCTCAACACTGTCCTGTACCCATTCTTAAACCCCTTCATCTACAGTCTCAGAAACGAGACTGTGAAGGTGGCCCTGAAGGAAGCCATTGGTCGTGCAAAGGTTTGGCTTTTTCCCCAGTCATGATGCTTTTCATGACAGCAATTCTGATTATGTATCATATATCATGTCACGCACATATATATGTAGCTACTAAATACAGGTGCTTCGGGAGATTTATTTTCTCATTGGATTGTAGTGGTGAAAGGAAGCAATGTGAATTGTGTGTCTTGGTTACAGGGGTTTCTTATAAACAAAATCTAAAAAATATTAATAAAATGTTGAACACACACACACACGCACACACTTCTTAGGAGTGGGACATAGACTGCCAGTGCATGCTGACACAAGGAAGTTTTCATAAGTCATCTCAGGAAATTTAGCTGAAAACTCTGGGGACAATGTCCAAGGGTTGTTGAGAAAAGCTCAAAACACCTTCTCTCCCTGAATAACAGAAGATGCTAAGCACGAAAATTAAGCTCAGACATTACAATGGGTTCAGATTCACCGGGTTCAAATCCATAAAACACTTCTCAGTTTCATTAGTGTGATGAAGACAGCCTCACTGATTTGCCAGTGATAGCATGCAGACAACAGCTTTTTTTATTCACTTTGTCTTATGGGGGGGGGGCACTACCAATAAGCATAATTGGTGCGGACTCTCTTTTCTTCTAATATAGCAGTATCCTAGAAACTCTTTGCTCTTAATTAACCATCCACGTAACCTCCCAATCCAGCGAAATGGGGGGGAGGGGGGCAGGGTTCTGAGCTCTCCCTGCCAAAAGGCTCGCTGCCTTGCGGATCTCTGCTGCAACCTGCAAACCATGCACTGCCCTGGGCCCTGAAACAAGACATCCAGGGGCTGACTTCCAGGAGGAGGCGGCAGAGAGCAGTTTTGACATGGTGGGACTTTTTTCTCTGGCATAGTGAACAAGGAAATGGTCTTGCCGTGACAGAGCTCTCAGAGGTACTCTTTTGAGCAGCAGTGCCACAGTCATTACCTTTCAGAATGGGCACATAAGGAAAACTTCCAAAGACAAAGTATTTCTTCAGAAAAGAATTGGCCTCTTACAACAAGTTCTCCCAGATGCACATACAACAGTGAGTGATGTTTCAAGGGCTCAGAGCTTATTTTTTGTGCTGAAAACAAAGAAAATCACAACATTGCTTTTGGACCCTGAAAATCATCACCTGCATGAATACCTGACTGGATAGAAGCCAAAAACATGCTGAGGTGATGTCCATAAGGCAAGGTAAGAGACCAGCAGCAGGCCCATTGGCTTGGTAGGTGATTATGAGGTCAGTTGTGTCTGATAGGCCACCAGGAAGCTGATGGCTGGGGACATTTTTATGAGATTAGTTGTTTCTCAGAAGCTCATAGGAGAGTAGGAGACCCATGATCATAAAGATGAAAGTGAGGTCACTTCTGCCTCTACAGGTGATGGACCAGGAGCAGGCACACGGGTGGGAAAGTGGCTGTGAGGTGACTTCTATGGGTGAAGCTGATAGGCCAGCACTTGACTCCTGTCTGGGGTAAGAGGTTGCAAGGTCCTGCCTGCCTGAGTACCTGCTAGGCCACCAACAGGCACAGGGCTAGGATGTGGGTTTAGTGGTCACTCCTGTCTCTGGTGGGTGTGACTTGGTCTGTGCAGAGAGTGAGGAGTGGCATGGACAGCCCTGGGCTGCGAGTGGTTTTGGGCCACTGGGCTCTGTGCGTGACACAGAAATATATTTTTTAATGGTGCAGGCCTGATAATACCAGAGATATTTAGAAAATGTCAATAAAAAATGAAACAAGAAAGAAAATAAAAAAAGATCTAAAACAAAGGAATGTTTTGTTACACTTTCCAGCTTTTAAATTTTTTTGTGTTCTTGTCTGTCTTTGCTTTGTTGTCTTTTTTTTAATATACTTTTTTTTTTTTTTTGAAAAGGAAAGCGATTTCCAGAATTGGGGTGGGATGCAATCACAGGGTCACTGGTGGCTGGTGCTATTGTAGGTGCCTTGGTCCACTCTACCCACCCTCTATCTGCAGCTTCAAGGGGCTCCGGTCTCCCGCAGGTCCCCTGTGAGAGCTCCCAGGCCTAGGGATATACCGCAGACATACCAGGACCTCTCCACGTGCCATTGGGTGCTTGTGGTTAGAACAGAGCTCTGCCTGAAAAGGTGAAGAATTTTCAACATTTAAAAAATATGAGCACACTTTCATCAGCTAAAATGACTAATTTTAATGTCCACTTTTCCCATGATAAAATAGTGGAAATCTTCAGACAGGGTATGAATCTCAGGAGAAGAAATATTGATCTGCCCCTCAATTTGTTACCACTGCTCTGTTTATTATGCTGTGGATTTAACCTCAGTAATTCCTCACATATTTTCACATGTCCTGATTAAACTGATCATTTCTAAAGGCATCTTTGCATCAGACGAACTAGACATATCTTACGCTTTATCCATCAAATGCCTCTCAACTCTCCAGCTGCTGCTCTGAGCTTCAGGGCGTCTGAAGCCTGCCTTGTCGTTCAGGAGTCTAATTATCTCTTTAGCCAGCTCCTTAGTTCTGTTTCTATCTTTCCTTTCCTATCTATCTGTCAAAATCATTTCAAGGAGGGTTATTCCTTGTGGAAAGTGGACCACACTGGAGGCAGCTTGCACTTAACATACAGTTGAGGAGTGTCTTTTACCTTTTATTAAACTGTATCCTATTTTATTTTGCTTGTTTGCAGTTGAGAAAAATCCTCCTGTGTCTGCAGCTAGTTGTCTAAGGAAAGCAGGTGGGAATTGGTGCGTAGGAGCTGTAACATTCAGCTACAGACTCGAGTGGAAAAAAGTTAGATTTTAACAAGAGTCATATAAGTCATATAAGTCATAAAGAGGTTGTGAACTAGTTCATGCCATGCCTGGGAAATTCCCTGTTCACTTAGACCTATTGCAAACATCCATCACATCTCTGTTTCAAAAGCCAACCTAATCTCCCAGCAAAAGTACTTACTATTATCTGCAGATGCCAGTCCATCCATTTAGATAAGTATTTGGAAAGTTATTCCTTCTACTTTTCGGTGCTTGCCTTTTTTGACTTGGAACATCTGTGAGGCTGCTGGTTTCAAAACAAGCCAGTACTGAGCATCTCTTCTGTAATCCCCTGCTTTCTTCCACAGCTTCTTCCTCTCTCTTTCTCCAGAAAAGGGGGAGACATAGAGAACAAGTATAGCTTGCCTTCTTTAATACTCTAAATAGTGAAATTCAGGAGGGTTCCATTCAGTCATTGGAAATGTCTGTGTCAGACAGTCTCATCTGATATCATTGTGCACTGAAATAGAGTTCTTGCCAAAGCATTGCCAAATTCCATTGTTATTAAATGTCCTGACCTAAATGCCTTGCTTTCCCTTTAGGGGAGGGGGGGAATCTTCTCATCTTAAAGAACTTAAAGGCTGTCCTTTTGATTATTTGACATAGGAAGCATCTGGAACAAAATAATACTAAGCAGGGCGATGTTTTAGATGTCTAAAAGTCAGGCACTTCAGTTTGAGCAAGTTAGCTTCCTCCCATCTTGTCAGTGCAGAGAGGGAGAAGAGTGTCTGGAAGAGACTGGTAACACTTCTTTCACACGCCAGTTATAGTCTGGGAGGAGCCAGCCTCTCTCTAGAGCTCTCTCTTTGCCTCCATTAACAAAATAGGGACCAAGGGAAAACAAGTGCAGACACCAGCTGCGCACAGGCACCTCTAATGAAGCTGATGAAACTCACTACTTCTGCCTCAAACCTCTTAATTTATTTAGTAGCTAATTACTTTTTCAAACCAAAGAACATGTCTAACAGAAGGAAGTCAGGTCACAAATCAGCAGCTGCCTATGGGAATGAGCTAGGGGAGGAGTCACAATGTTGCAGTGTCCAGATGGAGTGTTGTAAAGGTGAGGTTACAAAGTGTCCATTTAATCGGGGAATGGGGGAACAGAAGAGAGAGCCAGACAGCTCCTGGGGGTCCCGGGCGATGCTGGGGGCCGTGCTGCTCTTGGGGATCCCAGACCAGGCTGGGTTTCTGTACAAAAGTCTGGAAAAGTCTTGATGCAAGCCCCTAGAGAAGAGGGATTTTCCTGAGCACTCAGAGAAACCCATGCAGGACCCAGGGATGTTGAGGGAAACCCATCCCACCCACCCCCAAACCCACTGCTCTCCCTGGAGACCTTCCTGCATCCTCGGGCTGGGAGCAGGAGGGGGTCTGTGGGCACGGCCACATTCCAGACTAGCCTCCTTCAGGCCTTCAGCTTCACAACGTGTCACAACTTCAAATGAGCTCTCTAGAGCAGCACTTCCCATGCCCCTGGTGTGTGGAGAAGACTTTGGGTAGTCAAGCAGGAGACAAGGGAGAGAAAGAGCAGAGACTCAGAGTGCAGAGCTGGGGCTCCCAGCATCACAGAGGGGGTGCCACAGGCTCAAGAAACAACCCAAAGAAGTAAAGGAGTCCTTCCTTTTGCAGCGACTTGGAAAGCCACATCTCTCACAGTATTCAAGGCAAATGGAGTCTCCCTTCTGCAAGATTTGCCCCAAAACTGTGCAGAGATTAGGAAGAGCAGGAAGGCTGGTTGTAGGGATGCTCTCAAACTTCAGCAGCTGCAGAGCTGGGAGCTGGTCATCTCACAAACTTGGGAGTGAGTCAAAATGCACGTCCTGAGGCATTTCACTGCCTCATAGGCTCTGCACCGGAGCCTGGACAGCAGCACTGCAGTACATGGGCATGTCCTGAGAAGCCCAGAGTCATAAAATGTGGGAGATCCAGGATGTCGGGGCTGTACAGACCCGGGAGAGCAAGGGTGCCTGCGGGGAGGAGGAGGGCAGGGGGCTGAGGAGCGTACCCAGGGGAGAATTCTCGCACAGCCCCAAGGTGACACTGAAAAGCACAAGGACCAAATGAGGCCCAGGGATGAGAAATGGCTTTCCTCAGGCTCAGCCAGAAGGAAAGATGGGCAAATTTCATGGGAAATGGGAAAACCCCCACATTTGCTACCTGGCCTCGCCCATGGCTTTGGAGCCTGGCAGGCTCCAGGGTCCTGGATAAGGGCCTCTGGATGATGTGTGTTAAGGCTATGTTTGCTCTTCTCTGGCATAGCATCTCTAGCTCAAGCACTGCCGACTGAGAAACCTTGCCGAGCACTTCTAAAAGCAAAGAGCCTGCCTTGGTGCCTAAAGGAGGAAAGCTACGTCCTGTCCCACATTGTCCTGCATCCTGCTTCCACAAAAAGAGGGGCCCACAGCAGAAACCAGTTTTGAGGCTCACCAAAGCATTTCTCAGCCTGTGGCCATGCTTTGTGCTGGTTCATCCCGCATGCCTTGGATCCTGTAAAAACGCCAACCCCCAAACCCCAGATTCCTGCACAGGTCTGCCCAGTGCAGTGACCTGTCAGTGCAGGGGCGCAGAAGTGACTTCTCCAGTGCCCCATTTGAGATATTTCACAGTCTTTGACACTGTCTGGAAACATTCCTGAAGGATTTATCAGAAAATTATGGAAAATAACTGCAGTGAAGGGAAGTGATGGCTTTCCAGGATGTGGGGGGAAATCTCTCTGCTCTCTCCCTGGCTGTGCCATCTCCATGGCAGTGACCTACAGAGCCCCCAGATGACACGAGCTGAGGTCACAATGGGACGTGCCACATCACAGGGAGGTCTCCCCGGTGTCGTTGTGGGGACCCTCACTTCCCTGTGAGGCCCAGGCACTCCTGGGCACTGCTCACACCCTCCCCACGGCTGCCCTTCCTAGTGGCTCCACGGCAAGGAGAGGGGACAGGAGGCAGTGGGGCCACGTTGAGGCCCCTCACCAACAGGCAGAGGAGCAGGGGCATGTTGGAAAGGAGTTTTGGGTAATGAGATGGGAAGAGCGTCCTGTTTCTCTGGCTGGAGAGGTGAAACGAGAGCAAGAGGGCAAGCGAGATGGAGGACTGCTGGATGGACACCATCAGCCAGGACCACAGCTCCTTGTCCCCTGCGCTCCTGCGGCTCTCCACCGAGGGTAAGGGCTTTGGGAGATCCTTCCCGAGGTGTCGCACAGAGACTGTTAACTGCCAAAACTGCTGCGGATCCCGGGCTGTGGGGGTGCCTGGACAGGGCTGGGGGCTGCTGCGAGAGCCCTGCCTGAGGGTCCCCTCTGGCTCGGGGGACAATGTGGCAGCCAGGACTCCTGGGTCCTGGGGATGGGGCTGTCCTGAGCCCCAAGGCTTCTGTGCGGCCAGCTCCATCGCCTCTTAGGGTGGGGGGGGCATGGGAATCCTTGACAGGTTTTCCTGGGAGTGGGTCCTCTTTGGGGTCTGGCTCTGAGAGGAAAGGGGTCCTGCATCCCAGACGCTGAGGTGGCCTGCAGCTCCATGGGGCTCTCAAGACCCTGCTGGAAATGTCCGTATATGATAATAAAACCTTCACCTTTTAATAACCCCAAGTCCTCTGGGTGTTTGGGAAAAATCTCTCTTCCTTCCCCCTCGATCCTTTTATGCTTCCAGCTTGGCGCAGCATGTTTTGGGCTCACAGATGCCATCTTTAGATGGCCACAGCCCCCGTCCTCCTGCAAATTGGGCTCAAACCTCTGCACCCAAAAGAAAATACATTGGAGAGAGCAGATTGGAAACAGGCAGAGGTGCAATCCCCATTCAACAGGTCCTGGCTGACGCCAAGGTTTTTTCTCTGAGCTGGGGTGGGCAGTGCTGGGGTAAGCCCAACACAGCCATCTCCCCCAGCCCCCTCACAACCCCACACCACCGCTCCCTAGCCGAGCTCCGGGGCTGCCGTGGGCAGGGGGCCAGGGAAGGAGGGGGAGAGGACACTGCCCTGCCCTGCCCTGCCCTGGGGGCAGCAGGATGCTGCCTGTGGGCTCCGGTGCCACAGCCAGCCCCAGGGCCCCCACAGCGGCACCACGGATGCCACCAGCACAGGCCCCAGCGCTGCCCCCCACGCCCCGCATGGCCCCCAGGGCACAGGGCAGCCAGCAGCCCCGCGGGGCCCCTGCCGCACAGCCCAGCACCGCCGGGGCAGCGGCCGCACCCCGGGGCCCCGCACTGCCCGCCCACACAGCACCGCGCTGCCCCCAGGCCCCGCCGCACCCCGCGCTGCCGCCCACAACATGGCGCCCGACCGCGGGGGAGGGGGCGGAGCTGGCCGCCAGGGCAGGAGGGCCCAGCGTTGCCATGGCATCGCCCCAGTTCAGCCCTCCTATTGGCTGTCCGGAGGAGGAGGGCGGGCATCGATTTCACTGATGGCTCTGCCAGCCAATTGCAGTCCAACATGTGGGGAAAAAAAAAAAAAAAGACGTCAAAGAAAGAGGTGGAAGAGGAGCGGGAGCAAAGCAGGCGAGAAGCGAGCGGGCGAGAGCGTTTGGTGGGGGCTGCGGGCGCGTTCAAATGGCGGCGGGTGCCCTCCCGCCGGGGCGGGGCAGCGGTGCTGGCGACGAGGCTGCTTTGCTGCAGGAGCTGCAGCAGGGGCTGGTGGGGCCGTGAGCAGGGGCCAGAGCGACGTGGGCCAGAGCGGGGAGCTGCCCTGCAGGCAGACATGGCGGCCTGCCGCGAGCAGCTGGGCCGGGGCGGCTCGGTGGGGTTTGGGGGCAGGAAGCTTTGGCCCTGTGGTGGCTCTGGGATCCCTGTTAAAGCGTTTCGCTGAGCTGCTGCTGCCAGCGCAGCCCCAGGTGCTGCTTTGAGGTGCGTTTGGGAGGTGCTGGGCAAAGTGTGAGCAGGCTGCTGGTGTCGTCGCGAGGTGCCCTTCCCAATGGTGTCTTTTGTTATGAAAACTGCATTTTGGAGTGGCTCTGAGAGAGGCTGTGCCCGCATGTGATGCCGTGCCTTAGCCGTTGTTTTTGCTCCCTGCCTCTTGCTTTGCGCCGAGACCTGTGAGCCTGGCAGCAGCATGGAGGGTGTTTGCAGAAGAGCTCTGTAAGTGTGAGCTGTTTTGCTTGCGTCATGCTGTCATGCTATGAAGGTTCGATAGCAACGACTGAGACAGTAATATAATAAAAATAAAAAAGATGTTTATTTCCTCACACAATTCTTGGATTAGTAACATCCATTAAAATAATGCAATTACTAATTTAGAAAGGATAACCTGAAACCGTCGATTACTGCGTTATTAATTGGAAGGACTGCTTATCCCTACTTGAAAGCTTTCTTGTTCACTCTCCTAGTGAGAGGGCTCTCAGCCTCGAGGAGTTCCCTTAACCCAGCGTCCCAAGAAAAGGGGAGGGGGGGGAATACTCACGGTCCAGGCGGAGAGGATGGTCAGGTCACGTTCCCGTCCCTGCTCAAACTCTCCTAGCTCCCAAGTCTCTTTTTATACGGCTGGGGCTCTGGGCAAACAACGCTTTTGCTGACCTCTGCGAGTTTCACAATCACAGGACTGTTTGTTTGTCTGCTTGGGAGGACCCTGCTAGCGAGGCAAGACCACGATACCTCCGTATTGTTTCTTCGCTCCCCGGGGGTCCGTGCAGATTCCAGGTGTCAGACTTCTTCAGTCTTGTTAATGCTTCCATTCCGCAGCCTTGCACATATCAGTCCTTGCGCATATCGGTTGGTAGACGACTTTAGTCCTGTTAAGTCCTCTGTTCAACAGCTTTGTGCACCTCAGCTCTTGTGCTATCAGTTCTTCTGCATATCAATTGACAAACTTCAGTCCTGTTAACTCTTCACTCGCCCGTCAGCATGTCAAGGGCCTTGAAAGTTGATGAACGGCCAGTGCTTGCACTTGCCGTTGTTCTTTCCATGCTCCTAGGTCAGGGTGAAGAGTTGCTGAATTGTGTCTCTGCTGGTTTCACCAACTGAGATGCCCTGGCCTGAGTCCTTCCACGTGTCTCCAGTTGTCAGGGCCTAAAATAGGAGAATGCTTGTTGTCCTGGATGTGTGGAGGATTTTCTGGTTTTGTTCAGCACTGGGGAAGGAACCAGAGTTCTGAGTTGCGGGAAGGCTTCTCCCTGTGCCTGGGACACAAGGCCCTGCTGTCTTCAGTTTCATGATCGCTGCTCCCATGCAATCCTCCCGTTAGAAAATGTTGCCAAGAATTACTTGCAGGCTGTTCTGCAATTCTTAAATTTCATAGGCTAGGTGTTGATAATGCATAGCAGAAGCTAATCTTTTGGTGTAGTAACTGGTAGGCAATGGGTGTTTGAGAGCATTGTGAGTATTATGAGGCCATGATGTGAATCTGTGATGTGATGACACCTCTATGTGAGCAGCTGACAGGTCAGGAGAAGACGCATGGCTTGGATGCTGGTGGTGAGGTCACTTCTGGGTTTGTTGCGTGTGCTCAGAGGAGGGATTGACCCCTGCAGAGCTCTACAGCAATACAGAAATGCAACTCATTAATCAAGCAGAAGTCGATATTCCACATTATCTGACACAAATTTTATTCCACTCTGTCATCATGAGTTAATACTGCTACATTTCAAATGCAGATGATGTTCTGTGGTGAGCATGGACATGGAGTTTGCCTTTCCGCTTGTTGCTAAGTAGAAGCTTGCAACGTCCTCCCGGTCAGGTAGGGAGTGCAGCTAGACTTTTGAGGCTGCTAAGTGAATGTAGTGCTGGTGTGAGCAGTGGTGTGAATAATCTCTTCTTGCCAGGGTGTGTGTGCTTTAGAAGTTGCCCCTGTCAAAAGAGCAGGGAGCTTGTGAGATTTTCCTGCAAGGTCTGCATGCTGTCTCTGTCTTTGAGGCGTCCAGCTGCTTTTATGACACGTTTAGAACTGTAACACTTTAGGGGTCTCTGATTTTCTGTCCACGTATGCAGTCATTGGAGAATGGGTGCAAAGGCTGTTGGAGGAGACGGAAGGAACGTCACCCCCCAAAAAGGGTATGGGCCACATTTTGAAAGAGATTTCTTGTTCAGAGAAGTTGAGGCACAAGCGAGAGGGAAAAGCTGGCCTGATCAGCCCCTGTGAGAGTACTTCTTCTCTGCTTCCTGGTGGGAAGGTGGGAAGTGAGCAGGCCCCGGGCTGTGAGTGGCTGTTCAGAGGCAGAGCCTGTTGCAAGGCCTTGGAGGACTAGAAAGGAATGGAAGGTCTGGAGAGTTGGGCTTTGTGTGTTGTGGGGTGCTTGGGGTGCCCTGCGTGCTGCCGTGTGTGGTGCTGTGGGCTGTGTGTCGCTGATGCAGAGGCGTGTGTTGGTTGCCAACCCTCTGTGAGGTGTGGAGGTAACGGCGTGTTACAGTGCGAGATGCCCTGTGGTGGAGCCGGGTGGTGGCGCCAGTGTTTTGGTGCTCAGCGTGGGAGGAGGTGTCTGGAGAGAGCAGTGCTCTGCTCCCAAGGCCCAGCCTGCCATCACGGTGTCCTTCTGGGAGACGTGGGTGAGGACTGTTGGTGATCGTGTTGCCTCCTTGGAGCATCGTGGTGCGAGGCAGGGCTGCTCCCAGTTTGGTGGTTTGTGTCAGCTGAGGTTCAGGCTTGCAGTTTCGGAAGGGTTTGATGCTTCCGTGAGTCTTTGGGATTTTACTGACTGCTGGAGAGAGTTCTCTTCTCCCTCCTTAAAGGCTTTCTGCTGAATCTGGACCCTCATTGCATCTTCCCATCTCAGACGCTAATCCATTCCAGTCCCTCAGCGAGATGGGTAGTTAATGAAAGCAGTCAGAGGCATTTCTGCACGTTGTGCCTATGCAGAGCCTTGCAGAGAGGGGAGATGCCCCCTCCCAAGAAGTCAGGCCTGTGAGGGCGATGGGTGGCTCTGAGACACCTGTCCTTGTTGAGCGGTGGAGGCGGCATCTGCAAAGCCTCTGGTGCCTTTGGCAAGAGTCTCACAATAGCATATTCCTTGAGGCTGCAATGGGGGAGCCATGTGGAGGTAGCAGGGCTCCAACGCCCTGCTCCAGGCAGGTGCCAGTAGAGGAGGTATCTTGGGGCCTTTTCCAGTGAAGTTTTGATTGCCTCCAAGGATGGAGATCTGGGAACCTCTCTGGATCCGTGTGCCGCAGTTTGGCCACCGTCACGGAGAAAAAGGTTTCTTCTTAATGTCTCAGAAGCATTTCCCATTGTCCGATTTGTCCCTGTTGCTTCCCATGCTACTAGTGTGCACCTCCAAGAAAATCCGGCTCCGTCTTCTCTGTGCCCTCCATAAGGTAGCTGTGCACAGCATGAAGATGCCCCTTGGCCTTCTCTTGTCTAGGCTGAACAAAGGCAGCTCTCGCAGCCTCTCCTTTTATGCCCCACACTGCAGCCCCTGACCATCTTGGTGTCCCTGTGCTGGACTGTTGGAGTGAGGGAGGGGACCCCGGAGTAACGATGAGTCTCAATATGAGTATGGTCGTTCTCCCTTCATTAGAGCTTACACAAAGTATATATATCGATAAGCAATACGCATGCGCTAGCAATAGTTACATGATTGGTTACAGTTTCTGTCCATACCTATAAAGCGGATACATGATTGGTGCAAGGTTGCTGATTGTGCTCCATCGACATTTATGGACCCTAGTTCCGTCCAGACTTGTTTACCAGTTTCATGAATACCTTCTTTTGTAGTGCTCAAGGCCGCTATACGGCCAGTTCAGCAGGCCTCAGCAGGTTCGCTTGCCTTGGCCTACATAAGGCCGCTTTCAGCAGGTTCGCTTGCCTTGGCCTAGATTCCTTCCTCTACCCCGAAGACGGGATTGCTCATCCCAATCAGATCGTGCCCGCTCTCAATTAACCATTCCTCCACAATTCCCCCTTCTTGTTTGTGAGCAATCCAGGCTTGGTTCACTACCTTTAGCAGAGCGTTCTTAAAGCAGCTCAGGACTACGCATAAGCACAAACCGACAACTACAAGGATTAGTAAAATGCGTAAGCCTTCAGTAAGTAAGCTCGTTAGCCATTGTGGTAGAGTTCCAAACAGGTTAGTTAGCCAGTCATCGAATAGCCCATGGTGCTGACGGATCTTGCCGGTATGTTCCTTCAACCACTGCAATTGTTTGTGAATTGATTCACCATGATTAGACAAATTCATGCAACACATACCTTCAAAATCCTCACAACCGTGGCCTTGAGCTAATAGCAAAAAATCAATTGCAGCTCTATTTTGCAGAATAGCATGTCGCAAACTACCTTGATCCTCTAAGAGGTTCTCTATTATCTCAGTGGTGACGTTAGCTTGCTTCTCAGCCCAGCAAGCTAACCGGCCAATCTGATTCAAGGCGTTGCCTGCCGCTGCTCCAGGCACGAAGAAGGACAAAAACACTCTTTCAGTGGGACTACGTAGGGAAACTTGATCATTACAATGAGGTGAGAGCCCTATGGCTGCTCGTTTACTGCGGACGGCGGTCCCATTCTCCGTGATATGTTTCCACCAATTTTGATCCGGTGCCAGTAATGTCAGCTTACCAAGATAACAGGGACCACCCATTACCCTTTTCGGAATTCCCTGCCAGGCCCTGTCACCACATATCAAAAAGACGTCTGGTGGCAAGGCCTTTGGGGTACCATTGTTCCAAATTAAGTGCCCCCTTTTTGCCTCAGCCCCAAGGGCTCCCAGCCCCTGACGGCTGGTGCCATTGGTGCCACAGAAGGAATCACGGTTTTGATAATCATAATAGACTGCTGCTGGGGTGACGTTCGTCCACCCTGTCCAGTTAAATAACCGGTAAGGCTGTACGCGTTCCCCAAAATAGATACAGGTTTGAGTCCAATTGCCTGATGTGTTCCCAATTCTCATGGACCCCAGCAGGTTTAGCTCCTGTGGGTCCCATGGCAGTGTTCTGTTTAGGCCTGCAATGAGGGTGGCACTGCAGTTAGCAGTTGACAGACTGCCACTGCAGCTTGCCGTGCTGTATTCCTGGAAGCTGTTGACATTATAGCTGGGGACCCCTTTTAGACAGGTTCGAAAAGGTTGGGTAGCAGAAGCTAGAGACAAACAGAAAGCGTGTTGCCCTGTCTTATTCGCCCAGGTAACCCACATGTTGTGTCTGGGCTCAATCTTGTAGAGCGCCATTACCACTGGGAACAGTATCCCCAGAATCAGGATTTTCGCCCTCTTGTTCGGTTGATGAGTCATGGCGAGTCAAGACAGGCTTCACGTTCTTGCTGGGTACCCACACTGGACCACGATCTGTGGAAACACACATATAACCTCGACCATTAAAAATAACAGGGGCGGGCCCAGTCCATATTCCGGAGGCTGGGTCCCTATACATTACTTTAAACTGGGGTAACGTTGTTGTACTATTGAATTTAAGCTGTTGATGGTGAATGATCACCGGGGGCTCCTCACGGTCGCCCATGAGACAGAGATAATTCAGGGTGAAGAGTGCGCGGTGCAGCCTCTGCTGTGCGTCCGTCTCCTCACCTTTTTGTTTTCTGAGATAGTCTTTTAATACTTGGTGGGTACGTTCTATTAGCCCTTGCCCGGTCGGTGAATGTGGAATTCCGGTAACATGCTCAACCCCCCATCGAGAGAGAAACGTCCTAAGCTTTTGACTGACATAGGCAGGTCCATTATCCGTTTTTATGCGCTCAGGCACGCCCAATATGGCAAAGCAGGCCAACAGATGCTTGCACACATGCTGTGCCTTTTCTCCGGGTAATGCAGTTGCCCATATCATTTTCGAAAAGGTATCAACGGTTACATGCACATACCTTAATCGGCCGAACTCGGGAATATGTGTGACGTCCATCTGCCATAATTCTAGGGCTTTTAACCCTCTTGGATTTACCCCAAGCCCAATACCCGGGCCGTGGTTCCCGCACCTTGGGCAAGCCTGCACAATACCTCGGGCCTCACTCTCTGTTAGGCCAAATTGCCTTTTTAAGCCCTTGGCATTGTGATGAAACATGTCGTGACTTTGTCTAGCCTGTTGAAACTTGTCCATAGGGGGTAGATGACACGCTGAGCTAACCAGGCTGTCAGCGAGCTGATTGCCTTGGCCTAGCCCCACGTCTAGCTGGTGACTACGAATGTGGATAACACAACAAGCTGCTGTTCGTTGACCCAGCACAGATCGCAAGGTAATGAACAGACTTCCCAACCGCGGGTTGGATGTTTCCCTTATTAAGGCATTCTCCAGTCGTGGTACTACCCCTGCTACATACATGGAGTCAGTCACTACGTTTAGAGGGGTATTTAACCAATGAGTTAGAGCCCAAACTACCGCACTTAATTCCAAAGTCTGAAGGGAATCCCGAGGCTGTCCCTCCATAACGTGCTGTTTCCATTGTTCACCTTCTTTTATAGCGTCCTTGATAAAACCACTCCAGCGGGACTCCCTTGGAAGTCCGGCGAGGGGATTTATTAAGCAGGGAGGTACTCCTCCCTCTTTCTCTTGCGCCTGCAGCTCCACTTTTTTCAGGCGTTCCGATAGCTCCTGTAGCACTCTTACGGTTTCTTCTGGTGACGGTGGTACTTTATTTCTGGTGTCAGGCGTGTTGTCCCCCGAAGACTCGCTGGACGAAAGCAGTGGGGGGTACTCTGATGGAGTCTGGCGTGAGCGGGTGGTCTCGTTGAAGGAGGGTAGAGGCGGCCGCTGAGGTGGCATAGGCAGCGGCAACGGTGGATGCAGGGGACTGTTGCTAGGCAGCGGCGGGGGGGGAGCACTAGGAGGGGGTCGGCATTCCTTTCCACCCGAGTCTCTGAGGTCAGCAAGGGGCGCGGCCACCGCCCCTCTTTGAGCCTCCTCCGGGTGCACTTCCGCGTTTGCCTCAGAGCTCGGACCAGCCGGCTCTGGGGAAACCTCCGCTTTCTGGGACGCAGCGGGTGACGGCGCTGACGATGCCCCCCCCTCGGAGTTCTCCCGCGCCCTTTGCAGTGCCTCCCTGACAGACCGGCTCATTGCCGTTAAAGTCTCTAGTACGGTGTTGCAAAGTGCGCGAACAGCTTTCCCGTCCCTCAGTTCCAGCTTTTCCAGTTTTACTGACAGCTGCTCAAACATTTTTAATAGTTGAGCCGTGAACGGCTTTGTCCCCATGGGGGTGGTAGGCGAGGCTGTGCCTGACGACTCCGGAGATAACAACGTCAGGGGCTCCCGCCATAGCCTCGGCGGGGCTGTGCTGCCCTCCCCCGGTACGGGCGGCGACGAGGGCCCTGGGCACGGCGCACTGCCGGCTCCCTCAGGAGCGGACGGAGGCAAGGGCTGCGGGGGGGGCGGTGGCGGAGGGACCGACGGTTGAGCTCGCACCACCTTAACCTCCTTCTTGTCCTTGTCTCCACCCTCGATGGTCTTATGCCACATTGTTTCTCCGAAATCTCGCCATTCCGATACGGAAAATAACAAGTGTGTATCCGAAAAAGGTTCCCATTGCTGCCCCAGTTTAATCAACCTCTGTAACTGCTTCACCGGTGCGTCAATTCCTCTCTTGGAGAGTATACCGGCTAGCAAGGTGGCCGCGGCATCTGCTTCCATGCCGCTGTCTGGGAGACGGGGCGCGACCCCGGACCGTGTCTGGCGGCAGCCTTTTTTTGCCAGCACTTCCCCCAGCCCCTTCTTATCCCCCACTCCCAGTCCTCTCGCTGCTTACCGCAGTCACGGACCATCAGCCGAGGTCAAGCCTCTTGGTAGACGCGGCGAACCATCCTCTGCTACCAGATGTTGGAGTGAGGGAGGGGACCCCGGAGTAACGATGAGTCTCAATATGAGTATGGTCGTTCTCCCTTCATTAGAGCTTACACAAAGTATATATATCGATAAGCAATACGCATGCGCTAGCAATAGTTACATGATTGGTTACAGTTTCTGTCCATACCTATAAAGCGGATACATGATTGGTGCAAGGTTGCTGATTGTGCTCCATCGACATTTATGGACCCTAGTTCCGTCCAGACTTGTTTACCAGTTTCATGAATACCTTCTTTTGTAGTGCTCAAGGCCGCTATACGGCCAGTTCAGCAGGCCTCAGCAGGTTCGCTTGCCTTGGCCTACATAAGGCCGCTTTCAGCAGGTTCGCTTGCCTTGGCCTAGATTCCTTCCTCTACCCCGAAGACGGGATTGCTCATCCCAATCAGATCATGCCCGCTCTCAATTAACCATTCCTCCACACTGGACTCCCTGCAGTGTGTTAGTGCCTGTGCAGAACTGGAGAGCCCAAACAGGACCTGGTATACAGACATGGTGTCACCTGTGCCAAAAAGAGGGGTAGAAGGTCTTGGTGGCCCTGCTGGCTGTGCTCTCACCAATAGAGCTCAGCACAGAGGGGAGACATTTGCCCCTGCCTGTTGCGACTCTGTAAGGGCAGCAGAACTGCCAGTAACACTCCGATCCTTTCTTTCTTTCTAGGTTGCTGCACTCATGGAGGTTCCCAGTGCAGTGCTAGAGCCGCTGAGGATGGAGGCAGGATGCCAGGCTGTGTCCCTGTACCTGTGAACATCTTGGCCAGCGTCGTGAGCCCTCTGTGAAAGCAGCTGCAAGTGACTGAGAAGAGGCTACGTGTGGATGCGAAGGCTTCCATAAATGCGTCTGTCTTCCCTGGGTGACTTGGGTTGTGGGTTCAGCTCCTGGTACCTCTGCTGTGCTGCAAATTCCGCCTCCCACAAGTGCTGTTATTGCCAGCCCGCTCAACAAATGCTCTTGTGCCCCCTCCTTTTCCTAGGAGGTTGTGGTGCCATATAGGACGAGTCCAAGAGCCTTATAATAGATGCCAGCATGTCTTGAGTGCCTTTGTGTGAGTGCCCCAAAGCGTCCATAGCTTGACCTGTGGAAGTCTCAGAGCTCTTGGGCTCCCGGCTCTGGGAGGGGTGAAGATGTGCCCAGGGCCAGGTTGCCCGTGGCACCCAGCCCTCCGTGCTCTGTGAAGCCAGCTGTGGAGCGCGGACTGGTGCTGCAGAGGCTGCGCAGCCAGGACAGCTGTCATTTCAGCAGCCATCGAGTGTGGGGCTGTCTCATTGCTCGGGCCTCATGTCAAAGCCTCTGCACTCTTTTTCCCTGCACTGGGGCTCCTTGTCCAAGTAACTAAAGGAAAGGAACAGAGGTTCCTTTGGGCTCAGGAGGCCTTCCGGACTCTCAAGTGTTTCTGTGTTGTATCTGTATCTTTTGTATTACTGCAGAAAATCCCCATGCCCCCATCCCTAGCAGTAGGTGCGTGAGGGGATGGTGGTGGAAAGCAGCAACCTGCTGTGCCCAAAGAAAGCAGGATCCTTTCCTCTGAAAAGAGCAGCATCACCCAAGGAGGCAGCTCAGTCCCTGCCTGATCTTGTGCTGCTCTTTTGCACATGCCTTGTGAGCCTAGAGTGCCTTGGCCACCTTGTGGTGTTACCGCAAGAGCTTGCCTATGTGTCTGGGTTGAGGAGCCAAGGGAAGGCAGCGAGCAGTGGCTGGGGAGCGTGCAAGTGGCAAGTGTCCTGCATGCATCTGTTCTTGCTGGCACTTGGTTGTATGTAGCAGAAGAGGCAGCTGTGTGGGGCAGAGGCAGTGTGTTTATAGAGTAGGTGGCAGAGCAGAGGTCTGGCGTCAGGTTGATGCCTGGTGCAGTGCCGAGTTGATCTGAGAGTGTCAGAAAGCCTTTGCAGTGCAGCTGCTCCCTCAGCTGATCTCTGTCCCTAGAAATGCACTAGAAATGGAAGTGGCATGCTGCTGCCATTGTGTAGGTGCTGCAGTGCGAAGGCTCCCAGCTCGGACTTGATGGTACTAAAGGAAAAGCGAGACCAATTGTTCCTTTTGTGATTTGTGTGCAGGGTGGCAGAGTGGAGCTGTCGCATGATCTGGAGAGAGTCTTGCCAGGAGATGAAAGCCATTTGCAGAAGACTGTTCTGTGTGGAGTGATCACAGCATAATCGAAGGACGTGAGAGTGGCCCAGGTGAGCTTTTCCTCTGTGAAGGTTTGCACTTTTCAGCTCTCTTGTGACTCAGTCCCAGATAGAGCAGCAGCGGGCAGGTGGATGCCATTTGTGATTGTGAGGTGAGTTGTGTGTCTGAATCTGGTAGGCCAACAGCATGCATGTAGCGTTGGTGATGATGGTGAGGTCTCTTGTGTCTCAGTGCCTCATAAACGGGGAGCAGACCCTTTGCTGCTGTTGGTGCTTTTGTGGTGAGTTGTGCATCAGTATGTGACTGGCGATCAGCATGGACATTGCTGCTGTTTGTGCTTGTTGAGGTCAATTGTGCCTCAGTTGCAAAGAGGCCAGGAGCAGCTATTTGGCTTCATGGCTGCCTGTGAGGTCTCTCAAGCCTGAGCACCTGACAGTCCAGCTTGATGGATATTGCTGCTGCTTGTGTTTGTGGAATCATATGGACAGGATCTGCTAGGCCACCAGCAGCCACGTTGCTAATTTTTGTATCTGTGAGGCCACTTCTGTTCAGTGGCTGATAGGCAACTGCTAGGCCCATGGCTGCAGTTTGTGTTTGTGAGGTCACTTGTGGCTCAGTGCCTGATAGGCCAGTGCTGGTCACGTGGGTGGAGTTTGTGGTTGTGATGTCAGTTGTGGCTCAGTGCCTGATAGGCCAGTGCTGGTCCTGTGGCTGCAGTTTGTGTTTGTGATGTCACTTGTAGCTGAGTGCCTGATAGGCCAGTGCTGGTGATGTGGGTGCAGTTTTTGTTTGTGATGTCACTTGTAGCTGAGTGCCTGATAGGCCAGTGCTGGTCCTGTGGGTGCAGTTTGTGTTTGTGATGTCACTTGTGTCTCAGTGCCTGATAGGCCAGTGCTGGTGATGTGGGTGGAGTTTGTGGTTGTGATGTCACTTGTGGCTCAGTGCCTGATAGGCCAGTGCTGGTGATGTGGGTGCAGTTTGTGGTTGTGATGTCGCTTGTGGCTCAGTGCCTGATAGGCCAGTGCTGGTGATGTGGGTGGAGTTTGTGGTTGTGATGTCACTTGTGGCTGAGTGTCTGATATGGCAGTGCTGGTCACGTGTGTGCAGTTTTTGTTTGTGATGTCACTTGTGGCTCAGTGCCTGATAGGCCTGTACTGGTCCTGTGGGTGCAGTTTGTGTTTGCGAGGTCACTTGTGGCTCAGTGCCTGATAGGCCAGTGCTGGTCATGTGGGTGCATTTTGTGGTTGTGTGGTCACTTGTGCCTCAGTGCCTGATAGGCCAGTGCTGGTCACGTGTGTTATAGGTAAACGTGACAAATTGACATCCTCTTGGGCCGGGTTGCATAAATTCCAATTTAATAGAATAATTGAGCAAGTTACAAGTAAGCAAAACAGCGCTGGGCGGCCGGGGAGTCTCCTGCTCCACCAACGGCGTGCGCAACCCCCCCTCACAGTCCCCTTATATGCGGTTCTAGTTCCAGATATACGTAGCACTTCCTGTAACTTCTGCGGTTGCACCGGGTGTTGCTGGGGGGGGTCGGGATGAAGGCTGGGGTCTTCCTCTGCGTTGTAGGTGGTAGCCTTCAGGTCGCGCGCATACATTTCACAATGCAATATCGCTCTGCTGGCTCAGTACAATCATCTCGGGTGGGGTTCATGTGGTGATAGCCCGTACTTAGCGCCTAGTTTCATGGTAAAATCACTTCACGAGTTGATAGCCCGTACTTAGCGCCTAGTTTCATCGTAAAATCACTTCCCGAGTTGATGTAACAAATTAGCACATATCACAATCCCCCCTTTTTGTTTTGGTCCCTTTTAGTTTGTTCATCAAATCGAACAACAGCCTCCCGTGCCAGGGAGAGCATAGGGTTATGCTCACTCTCATCTTCATTCAGTTGTTCATATTGACTTCTTATCAACAGTAGGTGGGCCGCTTCGAGTCTGCTTTTTGTTAAGTTAATTATTCTATTTACTATACACGGTCCAAAGGTCAACACAAGTACTAATAAAGCCAATGGACCCGCGATTGTAGACAATAGGGTGGTTAGCCAGGGAAAATGACTGAACCATGACTCATACCACCCTTGCTGGGCTTCTCTTTCTTTTTTACGTCTTTCAAGGCCTTCTCTCAGTTTCGCCATAGTATCCCTGACAACTCCTGTATGATCTGCATGAAAGCAACATTCTTCTCCTAGGGCTGCACACAATCCTCCCTGTTGTAAAAATAAGAGGTCCACCCCTCTTCTGTTCTGTAACACCACTTCTGATAGTGATGTTAACGACTTTTCTAAGGCTGTAATGGATTTTTCTATTCGTTCCAAGTCCTCATCTACAGCCGCCCGTAGGGTGCTAAGGCCTTGTTGTTGCTTCACTAGGGAGGAAATTCCAGTTCCCGCTATAACTAGATTCGGCCCTATTGCTTGAGGAATGGATTGCACACTTTCTTTCTTTATGAAAATTAATCCACCTCTATCGGTCCCGGACTCCCAGTACCGGACTCCCCAGGTCTTTCCCAAAAACCATCCCGGATCCTCCAGACGGGTGATATTTATCACTAAATATTTACAAGTTCCCGGGGGGGGGGTATAGTGGGGACTTCCCCGATACCCCAGCTGGAAATCCTTTTGGGGGGGGTACACCCAGAAGGCCCCCATGTTACTGATAAAAACTTATCTAACCCTGCTTCTGGAGTCCAATCAGAGGCTATAGTTTCACATCCCCAATAAACACAATAATAAGAGCTTGGGTAGTTACAGTATCCTCGCCCAGGATTAGAACTAGGACAAAAGTAAAACCCCATATGATCTAGACATGGTTCAATAGGCACCAACTCATATAAAGTAGCGGTGAATGTAGGACTCCCGGGTACACTTCGTACTTGGATCACTGTTTGATCCTCCCACCTTATTAATAACCACTTAAGGGGTTGGTGTATATTATGTTCCCCTTTGATTCGTCTTCCTAATAAGCCCAGCACAATCATCTTCCAGAGGAGTAGTGGACCCATGGCTTGGCTAACGGATATTTTACGAACCCTTAATGCCTTGGAGGGGCGATCCGTGATGCCAAGTGTCTCTGGGACTTTAAAGAGTCTGGGTCTTACAATTTTGGGTATTCCTGCTTAGGAGGTGGCTTAACGGCCTCAATCCCCACAGTTTCTGTACATCTCTGTCTCCTCTGCTTACTCTTTTGCTCAGAGCAGCAGGGTGTACCGTCTTCTCGACAGCAGCCGTATTCTTCAGGGGAACCTCCTTTATGAGCCTTTCTGATTTTAAAGGCTTCCCAGTTCTCAAGAGTGACATTCAACATACGGCACGGTCCACCTACAATTGGTGTTTTCAATTTTAGCCTTATGTGATCGGGGTGGTTGGCGTAGGTACAACCTTTCTCTGGTTGTACTCCTTTTAGCAAAAGCTTCCCACCGTTCTACCGATCTTTTCTTGAGAACCCTTTTAATGTCAAATAGGTCAATTTGCCATAACAAAGGCGACAACTGCTGCTAGGGAGGTACCCGTACTACCAATGAGTCCACTACTTCTCTTTACAAATTCCACATTCATAACACACAAAGGGATAACAAATACAATGTGAGGTTTTACAAATGCGGTCTTACTTATCGAGGTTTCTAGGTTTCTTCTTAAAGGTTACTTTTAAATTGTCTGGGTTTCCAAAGGCTTCCCACGATGATTCTGAGATCGGCCCTTTAATTCTGCTGGCATGTGTCCATCCTCGCTCTGCGGTGCGAATAGCAGTGTCTGTGGTAAGCAAGACAAGAAAAGGTCCCTCCCAGTGGGGAGTCAAGGAGGAGTCTTTCCAGGTTTTAATTAAAACCTTGTCTCCAGGGTTAACTCGGTGAATGGCTACATCTAGTGGAGGTCTCTGTACTATTAGTCCTTTCTTTATCAATTCTTGTCTTCTCTTCATAAGCTCTGTAATATATTTCTGTAATAATCTCTCTTCTACTTTAGGATGTTCTTTTGGTATTTCTAAATCGTATGGCATCCCATATAACATTTCAAAAGGGGAGACTCCTGTGTCAGTTCTGGGCTGAGTTCGTATATTCAACAAAGCTAAGGGTAAACACTTGATCCAATTCATCTGGGTTTCCATCATTAGCTTCGTTAACTGTTTTTTTATTTCCCCATTCATCCTCTCTACCTTTCCTGAACTTTATACGACCTAGGGGGTTGTGCCTGGATCCCTCTCTGTCCTTCTCGGACTGCTGCCACCAGAATCTTTGCCTACCGCCGATGGGTTTCCTCTTCCCTCCGCACATGCACTTTCTGAGCTTCCCTCAGCAATTCGTCCAGTCCTCTATCTTGCCAATCATCTAACTTCTCTAACTTCCTTCTGATATCTGGAAAGGCCTTATTAATATTTTGCCCCCTGGGAACAGATTCCCTGATTCCCTGAACTATTATGGTCCTTAGATCAGACATATGCGTCCGATGCTCGGCATTCTGAGCCGGAGTTGAGGGAATATGGGGGGGGGGCGGAAAAACGGGAAGTTCCTCCAGCATTTTGCTTTTCTTCCTCGAACCCTTCTCTTTTTCTTTTTAAGGTAAATATCATGGTCCGAGTATCTGGTCTTATCCATAAACTGGCATACTCACTCTCTTCTAAACTAAAGGGCTCCTTTGAATTTACATGTATATTCAGGGCCTGACATATCCAATTTTCAAAAGACCCATATATTGGCCAGTAAAGGTGGTCTCTTCTAATCTGCTTCCCACCCCATACTCGCATGCAGTAATATACCATTTTCTTTTTACTTTTGCCTTTCCTAGAAGGCCAGTCATCCCAATGCTTATTCATTAGGGTAACCTCTATGGGATCAGAAGACTTGCTCTTTTTCTGTCCCATCTTCCGGAGCACCCACCTCAGTCACTCTCTCTCTTTCTCTCCGCAGGGGACCGCACTCACACCACCCGAGTCTTTGACTGCTAGGACGGTTGTCCCTTCGCAGTGGGCGGCCCAGTCGGCCGACGGGTGCCCCTTTTCGGTCCCCCGCTACACAATCACCCTCCTGGAGGGTCCGCACTCACTCCGTCCCCTGGGGACGTCTCACTCAGACGTGCTCCGGGTATCCCACCCCAACCAAACGGAACCGCATACCAATACTCACTCAGTCCTGAGTCTTCGTTCGGATCTTCGTGCACAAAGTTTACGGGGTACTGCAGTTCTTTTGCTTACTTGTCCGATTTAGGGTTCGGAAATACAGGTTGTGGTAGGGGAACTACCCACTCAGGGGCCATCCGAAGATGGGGCGCCTCCCCTGAGTCAGAGTCCCGAAACCAGGGAAACCTGCATCCGAGTCACGGCACCAAAATTGTTATAGGTAAACGTGACAAATTGACAACCACTTGTGCCGGGTTGCATAAATTCCAATTTAATGGAATAATTGAGCAAGTTACAAGTAAGCAAAACAGCGCTGGGTGGCTGGGGAGTCTCCTGCTCCACCAACGGCGTGCGCAATCCCCCGCTCACAGTCCCCTTATATGCGGTTCTAGTTCCAGATATACGTAGCACTTCCTGTAACTTCTGCGGTTGCACCGGGTGTTGCTGGGGGGGGTCGGGATGAAGGCTGGGGTCTTCCTCTGCATTGTGGGTGGTAGCCTTCAGGTCGCGCGCATACATTTCACAATGCAATATCACTCTGCTGGCTCAGTACAATCATCTCGGGTGGGGTTCATTTGGTGATAGCCTGTACTTAGTGCCTATTTCATCGTAAAATCACTTCCCGAGTTGATGTAACAAATTAGCACATATCACAACGTGTGTGCAGTTTGTGGTTGTGATGTCACTTGTGGCTCAGTGCCTGATAGGCCAGTGCTGGTCACATGTCTGCAGTTTGTGGTTGTGAGGTCACTTGTGGCTCAGTGCCTGATAGTCCCGTGCTGGTGATGTGGGTGGAGTTTGTGTTTCTGATATCAGTGGTGGCTCAGTGCCTGATAGGCCATGCTGGTGATGTGGCTGCAGTTTGTGGTTGTGATGTCAGTTGTGGCTCAGTGCCTGATAGGCCAGTGCTGGTCCTGTGGCTGCAGTTTGTGGTAGTGATGTCACTTGTGGCTCAGTGCCTGATAGGCCATTCGTGGTCTTGGGTGTGTAGTTTGTGTTTGTGATGTCACTTGTGGCTCAGTGCCTGATAGGCCAGTGCTGGTGATGTGGGTGCAGTTTGTGTTTGTGATGTCACTTGTGGCTCAGTGCGTGATAGGCCAGTGCTGGTGATGTGGCTGCAGTCTGTGTTTGTGATGTCAGTTGTGGCTCAGTGCGTGATAGGCCAGTGCTGGTGATGTGGGTGGAGTTTGTGTTTGTGATGTCACTTGTGGCTCAGTGCCTGATAGGCCATGCTGGTCCTGTGGCTGCATTTTGTGTTTGTGATGTCAGTTGTGGCTCAGTGCCTGATAGGCCATGCTGGTCCTGTGGGTTCAGTTTGTGGTTCTGATGTCACTAGTGGATCAGTGCCTGATAGGCCAGTGCTGGTGATGTGGTTGGAGTTTGTGGTTGTGAGGTCACTTGTGTCTCAGTGCCTGATAGGCCAATGGTAGTCATGTGGGTGGAGTTTGTGTTTGTGATGTCACTTGTGGCTCAGTGCCTGATAGGCCAGTGCTGGTGATGTGGCTTCAGTTTGTGTTTGTGATGTCACTTGAGGCTCAGTGCCTGATAGGCCATTCGTGGTCTTGGGTGTGTAGTTTGTGTTTGTGATGTCACTTGTGGCTCAGTGCCTGATAGGCCAGTGCTCTTCACATGGCTGCAGTTTGTGTTTGTGATGTCACTTGTGGCTCAGGGCCTGATAGGCCGGTGCTGGTCCTGTGGGTGCAGTTTGTGATTGTGATGTCACTTGTGGCTCAGTGCCTGATAGGCCAGTGCTGGTGATGTGGGTGCAGTTTGTGGTTGTGATGTCACTTGTGGCTCAGTGCCTGATAGGCCAGTGCTGGTCACATGTCTGCAGTTTGTGGTTGTGATGTCACTTGTGGCTCTGTGATAGGTGCTAGTTTGTTACATCAATTCGGGAAGTGATTTTACGATGAAACTAGGCGCTAATTACAGGCTAAAACCACAAAATCCTGTAATGAGGGCATGTACCCCGCCTGAGATAATTAAGTGGAGCCAGGGAGGCGGCGATGTTAGTTTAGATAGCCTAATATGGCCATGGCGAGGTCACACAGTTGTAAAATATATGCATGACCTGAGGGTCACCACACACAACGCAGAGGAAGACTCCAGCCTTCATCCCCATGACCACCAGAAGGCTGAAGAAGACCCCCTAGCAACAGCCGGCGCAACCGCAGAAGTTACAGGAAGTGCCATGTATACCCGGAACTGGAATCGCATATAAGGAGACTGTGAGGGGGGGATCGCGCGCACCGTTGGTGGAGCAGGAGACTCCCCGGCCGCCCAGCGCTGTTTTGCTTACTTGTGACTTGCTCAAATATTCTATTAAATTGGGATTTATGCAACCCGGCCTGAGTGGTTGTCAATTTGTCGCGTTTACCTATATCAGCTCAGTGCCTGATAGGCCAATGCTGGTCACGTGGCTGCAGTTTGTGTTTGTGATGTCAGTTGTGGCTCAGTGCCTGATAGGCCAGTGCTGGTGATGTGGGTGGAGTTTGTGGTTGTGATGTCACTTGTGGCTCAGTGCCTGATAGGCCAGTGCTGGTGATGTGGCTGCAGTTTGTGGTTGTGATGTCGCTTGTGGCTCAGTGCCTGATAGGCCAGTGCTGGTGATGTGGGTGCAGTTTGTTTTTGTGATGTCGCTTGTGGTTCAGTGCCTGATAGGCCAGTGCTGGTCCTGTGGGTGCAGTTTATGATTGTGAGGTCATTTGTGTCTCAGTGCCTGATAGGCCAGTGCTGGTCCTGTGTATGCAGTTTGTGTTTGTGATGTCACTTGTGGCTCAGTGCCTGATAGGCCAGTGCTAGTCATGTGGGTGCAGTTTGTGGTTGTGATGTCACTTGTGGCTGAGTGCCTTATATGGCAGTGCTGGTGATGTGGGTGGAGTTTGTGTTTGTGATGTCACTTGTGGCTGAGTGCCTGATAGGCCAGTGCTGGTCACTTGGGTGCAGTTTGTGGTAGTGAGGTCACTTGTGGCTGAGTGCTTGATAGGCCAGTGCTGGTCACGTGGTGTGGCGGATGAATGGCCCATACTCAGGAGGGTTTGCGTCTTGAGACATTTATTGTTTGTTTCTGAGCATATTTAAAAAGTTAGCTGCTTCAGTTGTTTCACAGACACACTTTGCTAAGCCAATCACCATGCAGATTATTTCACAGGTAGCCAATCATTACACCGATTACGCACTCAGCGGTCATGCCTTGTACCTTGCTACTTGTTTAGAAAAGCTGTCTTGCCCTTAACCTTGGTTCCCACTGGCTTCTGCTAGTTTATCTGTACTTTCGCAGGATGTATCATTCCCAGCTGCACTGGTGTCCTTGGGTACGTTTGTCTGAGGCTCCTGTTGCTTGCTACTTGCAACTTTCCACCAGTTTAACCCTGTCATGACCCTCCACAATTAGCAAGAAAGGCTCCCCAGGGGCTTATTAGAGCAGAAAATTGTAATCCCTGATTACAGGTAGGCAAAGGAAATGTGCAGGTGGCTCTGCTGCCGTGTAAACCCTTCACGTGCTTTATCAAGCAAAAAAGCCAAACACAGCCTCGGAGGCTCTGGAAGGGAGATCCTTTCCCTCATGCGTTGCCCAGGGCTCTTCCTGGGGGCAGCGTGTGGGTGGGGGTGTGCAATGCCACATGCAGGACAGTGATATGACACCTCTTTAGGGTCCCTGGATGGGCAAGGGGACAGTGAGGCCCTGGTGTCTCCTGGTAGGCCTCGGTGGCAGAGACAACAGCCATAGCTGAGAGGACAAAGACCTCAGTTCTGTCAGAGCCCTTCAGCGTTGGCAGCGCCCTTGGCCATCTCCACCATAGGCCGTCCTATGCTGTCCCACAGCTGCGCCTGTGTCCCTGCAGACTGTAGACTCCCAACCTGCTTCCCCACCTTGCTCTCACCCGGGTTCTCCATCCCTTCACTGATATCTCTCCATCCTCACGGGCTATTCCTTGAAATACAAAGCCATGGGCTGATCGCAGACTCCCTCTGGATGACCCGTTGCACCACAGCAGTACTCTTTGAGCAATAGTTCTTCATCCTAATGTCCAGTCTGAACTTCCCAGGCTGCATTTGGAAGCTGTTTCCCCTTCCCATGCTGCTTCCCAGTGCCAAGAAAAGCTCCTGGGAGCCCACAATGGGACACACTAGTGTAGAGTCGGGGTGGATAATTACTCCCCTTGTGTGGGCAGCCACGCTCCTCCTAATGCAGTCCTGTAGGCACCTGGCCTTATTCGCAGTGAGCAAGCAGCAGCACTGGCTTTTATGACAATCCTCGTAACACCCAGGCCCTTCTCCTCATGCCAGTCCTCAGCTGGTCAGGTCCCAACCTGTCCTGATGCTCGGGGTTATTCTTCCCCATGGGCAGGACTTGCCCTGTCTCCTTGTAAAACTCCATGAGGTTTCTGTTGGCTGAGTCCCCAAGTATCTCAAGGTCCCCTGGACTGAAGCTCCCTTGTGTCAGCTGTTAATGTGTGTATGCAGATGACTCGCCCTGACTTGTGGTGCCTCTAACAAGACAACAGCATGAGGAATTGCAGGACACTGCAAGTACTAAAAGGAGGTACTAGTTGAATGGAACTGCAGACCTAGGTAGGGATTACCATGGTAACCATCTCAAAAATGCCAAGTGAGCGTACAAAGCAAGCACAGCGAAGGCCTACGGGGAAAGGGTATACATACAGAGGTGGGCTGTTTGTATGGGAGGGTGTGAGGATGGTAAGAGGATAGAACTTGGAAGGAGTAAAGGAGAGAAAAAGAGAATAAAAGGTGAAGCAAAGGAGTGATCAGGGCTGTTCAGGGGAACCTGTAAAGCAGCCTTGCATCTGCACATCTCTGACTGGAGCAGGAGAGGAAAGCTACTTGATCTGATCATACCTGTGTCTGACTTGCATCCATGGTCAGGAGAAATGAGTGCTTTCCCTGACATTGACAAGAGAAGACCCTTGGTGGAAGGAATCACAGACTCTTTCAGGCTGATGGGACCTCAGGAGGCCTCTAGCCCAACCTTGTGCTCACTGCAAGGTCAGCTTTGGGATCAGAGCAGGTTACTGAGAGCTTGATCCGGTCTTGAAAACCTCCAGGGATGGAGATGGCACGGCTTCTCTGGGCAACATGTTCCAATGCTTGACTATCCTCTCAGCAGAAAAGAAGTTATTGCCTAAAAGAAGGATGTTGCCTGCAGACATCCTTTTGGGCACCCCAGCACTTGGGGAGGGGAATCTCACCTCCTATGAGTGTGGAGTGCACAGGAGGGCACTGAATCCCAGGGATTTCTCAATGGGCATTAGGTGTATTGATTAACTCCTGTAAATCGGTTTCTGAAGCACAAGTAAATGAACTCCCTTCTTGTTCCTGCCTAGGTGTCCTATCTTCTTATGAGATGGGAACAGGCCTTTCTAGAGTGGGACGTTTCCATTTCTCTTAGATAACCATCCTCTGGTGCAATGCAACTGCAACAACTGCAATGCTGAAATCTAATCCCTCTCCAGTGTTTAGAGAGGGACCATTGGTGATTATTGGAGTCCACTTCAGTGGACATTTCCCAGGGTGACTGCTGCCTTTCAGGAACCATCAGCCCTGGAGCCCCGGGAGTATCTTGAGGGTTCACAAGGGATAGAGAAAGTCACATCTTTAGCTGGGCCTCTGCTCCTGAGCTGGGCCTGGCTCCTGGGACTGCAGGAGCCCATGGCAACCTGGCAGGTGCTGAAGAGACAGAGCTCTGTCCAGGAGCAGCTCCTCTTAAAGGAGCAGCAAGACTCAGGGCACTGTCTGCAGATATCAGGATGTGATGAGCGACTCAGAAATTAAAGACAGTTGGGAATGGGAGGACAGCTGAGAGCACACTGTGTGGAGAAATCTTCACAGCCCTTCACACAGTAAGTCTCTGTCTGCAGAGCAATGCTGCTGTGGTTCCTGGCGGGTTCTTCTAAGGCTGGCACCTTCCACAGCTGATAGGGTCTGTCAGGGTGACTCTCCCAGCTTCTCCTGTTTACAGCAGATGGTGCTTTAGAGCAGGGATTCACAGCCACTCCGTCAGAGGGACAGGGCATCACAGCTACCTTCTCCCAGGGATGACTGAAGGGGTGTGAAGCCAGGGAGTGCTCCCAGGTCTGCATGGGCTGTAATTCAGAGCAGTGTCCCTGTGCCCCAGGGTGCTGTGTGCCTGGGGCAGTGACATTGCTGCCTGCAAGGATCAGCACTCAGCCTGCCCAAGGAACTCCCCACGGTGCTGTGGGGAGAATCTCTGGGTGGAAGGAGCGATCCCTGGCAGGGCAGGTTCATTCTCCTGTGGAGAGGGTGCTACGTGGGTCAGGACTGTTCTTAGCTCTAGCTCACCCCCCAGGATCATTCTGAGGGGCCTTTTCAAGAGGACAGTCATTGCAGTGGTTACCTTAAAGATAAGGATCTTTTCTGAGTCTGTGCTTTCATTTTCCTACGGTTTGCAGAGTGCTGGTGGGGAAAAGACATGGGACAGAGAAGCAGATCGCAGGAGGGAAAGCTCCAGGCAGTGGAGATGCAATCAGAGAATGAGGGGAAACTGAAAATAGAAATTCTGTAGGAGGGGGCATTTGGAAATCTTCCAGTCAGTACCTACACTGCAGACATCTTTCTCTAAGCAAGCCCCCCTGTGTCTCTGCTCCTACCCAGCAGAGCCTCTGCCCTCAAGGCCATGGGGTCCAGAGCATGAGCCCCCTCCTCAGCAGCCTGAGCTCCAGCAGAGCAGAGGGGCATCTCTCCTGCAATGTGCCCATTTCCCACTGCACAACAAGGGGCTGAGAGCGACTGTCCTGCAGTGTTGCCACCTGGGAGGTGGTGTGCACAGCTGGGGAAGGTGAAGGCTTTCCTCACTGCCTGTCTGTCTCTCCCTCCTTGCTTTCCCTTTGGTAGGAGGCTCACAGTATTGCTCCTTATTTCTTTACCTCTCCATGCTGGTCTGGTTCTTGTTCTCCTACTCTCTGGGGTTAAGTACGGGGATTCAGCTGCAGTTAAGGCATTGATCCTGTGGGTCCTGTGTGGAGTTGTCTTCATGGCAGTGACGTGCCCAAGTGCCCTTTCAACCTTCCAGGCAATTCATGGGGAATGAGCTGATTCTCTCCCTTAAGGAGACCCCATCTTTAGCATTCTTGACTGTCTTTGTGGAGTGTGCTACTAGGCTGCAAGATGCCCTCCAGAAGACCAGAGCTTTCCCGCACCATATTTGTGATCGCTGAGAATCCTTGCGCTGGTTGCAGGAGTCAGAACCCTCATCACGCCTTCTGAAGAGCTCTCCATAGCACTCTCTCCATATCTGGGCTGAGAGGGAAGAATTTGGCAATCTTCACTTTGAAACTGAGCTCCTCTGCTCTCACCCCAGTTCAGTTTCTTTCTCAGAGTAACTTGTGAGTGTGATGATTGTCTTTTAGCTGGGAGAGATGCAAGCACAGGGCAGCAGGGAGCAAGTTTCATGGACAGACCAGATCCTCTGACTCCGTATGCAGTCACCATGAGCTCCTTTTTCTTCTTGCGATGCACAAGTGCTCATGCTGAGAGCAACTGAAATGCCAGAGATTTTTATTCCAGCAAAGAATGCTCCCACAGTCTGATGGAGGATGGGGTAGATCTCACTGGGGAAGAGAGACATATGGAAATGGTCGGGTCACCCCTTGCCTTCACTTCACTGTTTCTCTCCCTTGCCAAGGTGGGAGCTGGTGTGACTGATTCAGCTACAGGCATGTCTGTTCAGGAGAGCAAGGCTGGGGGAGATGAAGCCCTCACAAGGATCTTCTCTTTCAGACACAGCTGGCATGAGAGCTGTAGTCATCTCTTAGAGTGGTAAACAGAGACTATTCCTGCTGGGTCACTGGACCAGGTCACCTTCACTCAGCACACAGTGCTCATCCCTAGGTATCCCCACTGCATGCACAGGGCAGTTTGACACCTCCATTTACACACCCAGTAGAGCTGGACTGACTCCTCTGGAGCCCATGGGCAGAGGCCCCTGCTCCGCATGGCACACTCAACACAAACCAGAGTTCAGGAAAGGGAGCTGAATGGAGGCAAAGGAGAGAGGCAGTGTGGGGGATACTATGAGGAGGCGAGTGGGATTTGCTCAGAGAAGCCTGTCCTAATTTGTCAATGCCTTTTCCTCCTTGGACAATGCCTCAAGCTGAGAGGGAGCCAATGTCCAACAGGAGCTGCGTCAGTGAGTTCCTCCTCCTGGCATTTGTGGATACGCAACAGCTGCAGCTCTTGCACTTCCTGCTGTTCTTGGGCATCTACCTGGCTGCCCTCCTGGGCAACGGCCTCGTCATCACAGTCATAGCCTGCAATCACCGCCTCCATACCCCCATGTACTTCTTCCTCCTCAACCTCTCCCTCCTCGACCTTGGCACCATCTCCACCACCGTCCCCAAATCCATGGCCAATTCCCTGTGGGACACCAGGGCCATTTTCTACTCAGGATGTGCTGCCCAGGTCTTTTTTCTTGCCTTTTTCATTTTGGCTGAGTATTCTCTTCTCACTGTCATGGCCTATGATTGCTTTGTTGCCATCTGCAAACCCCTGCACTACAGCACACTCATGGACCCCAGAGCTTGTGTCAAAATGGCAGCAGCTGCCTGGGGCAGCGGTTTTCTCAATGCAATGCTTCACACTGCTAACACATTTTCAGTAACATTCTGCCAAGGCAATGCCCTGGGGCAGTTCTTCTGTGAAATTCCTCAGATCCTCAAACTCTCCTGCTCGGACTCCTACCTCAGAAAAGCTGTGATTATTGTGCTTAGTATTTGTTTGGCTTTGGGATGTTTCATTTTCATTGTGCTGTCCTACGTGCAGATCTTCACTGCTGTGCTGAGGATCCCTTCTGAGCAGGGCCGGCACAAAGCCTTTTCCACGTGCCTCCCTCACCTGGCTGTGGTCTCCTTGTTCATCAGCATGGGCACGTTTGCCTACCTGAAGCCGCCCTCCATCTCCTCCCCAGCTCTGGATCTGATGGTGGCTGTCCTGTATGCGGTGGTGCCTCCAACAGTGAACCCTCTCATCTACAGCATGAGGAACAAGGAGCTCAAGGAGGCGCTGAAGGAACTGATTCATTTGGTAAAAGATCAGCATCAATAAGCTGCCCATCCCTCTTCACAAGCAATTTTTAATTTATCTCAGATAGCACCTGTGCTTTGGACATTCTCGCTGTGATAATGATGATGTTTGTGCAGAGGCATTTGATTTCATCCCACTTCTCCAGAGGTGTTAACCCTATCTTTCTGACCCAGAGGCCTTCTGTGAATGTTTCTATCACTGTGTCAGAGCTGGCATCTCTCTAATAAAAGAGGATTTCCTCAATGCTGTGCTTGAAAGATGGTTTCTCCTTCCAAAGCTGGAGCCAGGAATTCGCTCAAGGACTTTCACCCTGAAAGGGCCTTTTCCAGAGCTCTCTGTGGGCTCAAAGCAATGAGCTCATGGGGTGATGTGTTAGGGAATGAGGGCTGGATTCAGCTCTCACTTGAGGGTGCCAGGTGCTCCTGGAGATGGTGAATGGTCAAGCGGTATCTGCCTGGGACTGTCTCATGTATGACAAGGTTGATGACGGATGCCTGCAGTGTGGACCCTGCAGGCACAGGGAAGGGAGCCTGGAGAGTGATTCATGTCACTTCAATCAAAAACCGTGGTCTGGATCTAGGAACACACCTGAACACAGCCTGAGCCATTTGAAATGCCCTGTGATTGCTCAGAGCATCATCCACAGCCACAAACCCCTTGCTAGGGGCTTGTCATGTGCAATGATGCGCATCCAGCTGGGTCTGCTCCCCACCCCGACCACTATGGCCAGTGTGGAGTCACCTCAGGGCCCTGGGGCCCCACAGCCTGCTCGCTCTGCAGAGCAGCACCACCAGTTCAGGGCCCCCTGGGAAGCACAGGGGAGGGTCCAGGAACGGCCGGCAGGCCAGCACTGATGCACTCACCATGGGGAACAGCTCTCCAGGGAGCAGGGACATCCCTGGAGAAGAGGAAAGGAGCAGTTGTGTGCTTCCAAGGAGGAAAAAGCAGAAACATAAATCTGTTTCTCTGCATGTCAACTAAGGACAGGCTGCTGTGTCCCTGGGGCAGCAGGAGCTGCCTGAGGAGCCCCAGGGCAGCGACTCTTGTGCTGTCCTGGAGAGACAAGTGGCACGGGGGGGCTGCAGGCAGTCTGGGGGTAGGGAATCTCCTGGACACAAGACCAAGGGGCACAGAGTGTCACTGTCCTCTGTCTCCTTGTGCCACTGGGGCCAGTTCCAGCTTGGAGGCTGATGGGGCAGCTGACACACATCCCTGCACCCTGGAGCTGCTGTGCCCACAGTGGGGCTTGGGTTGTGGTGCGAGTGCCCAGACCTCTGCAGCACCCTGCATTGGGCACTGCTGCGGGGCCACCTCAGCCTGCGTTGCTGTGCTGAGTGGGCTGGGGAGAGGGCAGGGGAGGTGGGGAGAGCCAGGGAGGGGCTGTTCTGGGCTGGAAAGTGCCCAGGAGAGGAAAATGCCAATATTAGCTAAGCTCTGTGAACAGGCAGGGTGAGGACACACACCAGTGAGTTTGTGGTGCAGAGCCAAGTCTTGTGGAGGGGAACCAAGACATGCCAGGCACAGACGAGAGGAGCCCAGTCTGTGCCTTTGGTTGTGTGGACCGGCTGGGAAGGTGCCCCAGGACATTCCTCACAGACCAGCTTCTCACATCGGCCATTTCCAGCACTGGCTACGCACCCCAGGTTTATGGTGAGTTTTGCTGCATGGCCAGCTGTGTCCTGCTGGGCTCAGGGCCTGTATCGAGGGGAACAGCCAGCCCTGCCCGACTTCTCTCCCGGCCCAGACCCCAGCAGACCCCAGAGGATGGTAGTGTGCTCCCCCTGCCTGGGATACGGCCGGGGCGGGCAGGTGCCGGGTGCTGGGGGAGGCTGCCAGAGCAGGAGGGCTGTGGAGGGATGGGGCACCGAGGGCCCCATCATGGGGACTGTGCTGGGGGGACATTTCCCCAACCCAGAATGCACCTTGTCCTATGCGGTGCCTACCCAGTCAGGCCATGGGCCATATGTGGGGCAGGAAGGTTGAGTGGGCACAGGACGGGACGCAGATGGGAGCCACGATGCTCCTCACTGATCCACTGCAAAAGAGAAAATCCCGGGGGAGCTCTCCCAGCCCTGCCTGACAAGTTCTTGTCCTTGTGCCAGCCATGCCAAAGCAGAGGCCAGGGAGAAAGAGGTCCCTCAAGCAAAGCTGTGCCAGTCTCAGGGAGCTGCCCTGAGCACCAGGACAGGCAGAGCACCCTCCTCATATGTCCTTGTTCTGCTGGGAGGGTGGCACGGGCTCCAGGGAAATGGCCTGTTTCTGCCTGGGGTCAGTGCGGGACTTTGGCATGTGAGGTGAACATGACAGCTGTTGCACTGCAGAAACGCCGGTCAAGACCCCTCACTGCAGCCCCTACTGCCCCCTGCCCCTGCCGACCTGCTGCCACCCCCGTGCTGCCTTGTCCCCCGCCCCTCTCCCCACACTGCAGGGACCAGCGGTGCAGCAGGAGCTGGCACAGCACCATAGCTGTTGCCTGGCGCACCAGCATCCCTACCTCCCTCCCAAACATTGCGTCCATCTTCAAGAAGGAGAGAAAAGAGGATCTGGGGAGTGATGGGCTGATCAGCGTCACCTCAGTGCCTGGAAAGAAAATCTTCCTGGAAGCTGGTTCCAGTCACATGAAGGGATTGGGAACAGCCAGAGTGAAGTCATCGAAGGCAAATTGTGCCTGACCACCCTGATTGCTTTCTGTGATGGGATGACTGGCTGTGGGGACAAGGGGAGTGCAGTGCGTGCTGTATACCTTGGATTTAGGAAGGCCTTTGACATGCTTTTCCGTGACTACCAATCTTGGAGAGAGTGGTATGATCAACAGAGTGCCCAGGTACTGGAAACATTTTAAAACAATCAGAAAAAAGGCATTTCAGCCTGTTGCCAAGTGGCTGGAGCCAGATGTACTCAGACTTGCCCAGGGGTGAGACCTCCAAGCAACTTCTTATTTACTCTGCCTCTAACAGCATGGACAGGATTATCATTGTTAGTGACAGAACATGTTTTTGCAAGTCTAACTTTTCAATTAAAGCCTTAGAACAAATGCTCAAGCACACCAATTTTTTTTTGGGGGGGAGGGGGAGTCAAAAACCCTGTTTCCATTGGCTCCAGTGGCTGTGGGATGAAGCCTGAGTTTGGTTTGAAAGAGAAAAGATAAGGCTGAAGGTCCTGCAGGTGACTATAAACTACTTAATGCCTTCTGTGCTTCCAGTGATGCTTCTTGTGGTTGCTCCTCAGTCTACAATGCACTCTCATTTTTCCCTTGCATAGTAGATCAGAACTGTGGAGAAAGAACTGAGTTCAGGGAAACAACATGCCAATAATCTGGACAGCCTGGGGAGCCCACTGAAAGAGTAAGTGTGTGCGTGTGAAAGCTCACAGGAAAGGCCTGGACCCGAGGTGCCAAGGATCCCAATCCTTGAGCCACAGGGCTGGATATGTTCTCCTCTGATTGCTCCTAACATGGGCTGAAGAAACACCACACAGTGTCAAATAAATTTCTGTGGGAAAGGTGGAGGAAGAAAGTAGAAACAAATCAGAAGAGGGGGAATGCAGGCCAGGAGTCTCACCAGTAAATATTTCCAAATACAGGTGGATTTTACTCCCTCTCTGGAAAGGCTGTTTCTTCCATGACCAGCAGCACTTGGTGGAAGGAGGTTTTTTTTTTTTTTTTCCTGACACTCCTTCTGGAATGGAGGGCAGCAGAATTTGAGCCAAGGGGGATTTGCTGGGCACTCAAACAAAGATTTCAGTCTGGGACCTTGAAGTCCTGGGTGGCTGAAGACTACAAGATGACTCCAATGTGTGACTCACAAGTGACCCGAGTCACATCACAGCCACCATTGAAATGCCCCCAGAAGCAGATCCCATAACATCTGGCCTGAACGAGACCCACTGTATTTCTCTGCCTTTCTCCCTACACCTAAAACTTTCTCTTTAGCTCCTTAGCACTGGGGAGAAGTTTTGGCTCCTGGACCGGCGGGGAAGGCACCAGTGCCTGCCAGTCCTGATGCTACACTCAGATTTCATTCTGTTGAACTAAACCAAGTCCCCAAGTGACCAGCTCTGCAGTGTAACTGCCCATGTGTCCACACTCTTCTCCAGTCCAGGAAAATGGGCTGCAGGTGGGAGGGAGCCAGCTCAGGGCAGGCACAGAAATGCCTCCGTCACCACCACCTGCCCTGGGGTCAGGGAGGAAAAGAGGCCCTGGGGCCAGTGCCCACTGGCTGCATGGCTTTCTCTGCAATTGTCTCCTTTTCTGTTCCAGGCTGTGGGGACGAAGGGGCTCACTGGCTGCAGCCAGCCTGGACACATGGAGTGGCAGAGCTATGGCAACAGTGGCCAGGTCCCCCCTGCAGCCAGCTGGACAGGGACAGAAAGGACCTGGCCCTTCCTGGTCTTCCCAAGCATGTCATTCGAGGAAGTGCTGGAAGAACAGGCCTGGAGGGATCCTCATGGAACTGCATTGCCTGTGGCTGTGATAACTGACCAGCCCTCTCCCATAAATGCTTCCCAGGCCAGGTGCTTGGGGACAAGCAGCTGGCAGTGCCTATGGGAGTCCATCAGCACCATGCCCTCTGGGTGGGCAAGGAGACCTCACGTTCTTGGTGCCCTATTGGAGAGGAGCTGGCTGCCGAGAGGACTGAGGGGAGGTGGGACAGGTTCCGTGACTCACGAGGTGAAGGTGCTGACACAGGCCTGGGGCCAGGGCCCTGCAACCTCCTAGGCCTCTCTCAGCTGCTGGGAAGCCGCTGCAGAAGCAAGCAAATCCCAGAGAACAGCCTTTCCCATGTTCCTGGGAGCCAATGCCAGGGAGACTTGTGTGTGAGAACATGGCAGACCAGCAGCAGGGAGATGACTGGGGTTTGTGCTTGTGGGGTCCCTTCTGCCTGAGGAAATGATAGGCCAGTGCTAGGCGCATGCTCAGCTATGGGCCTGTAAGGTCACTGCTGCCTCAGCACCTGATAGGCCAGCAGCAGGCACATGGCTTCAATGCTGATTGTGAGGTCACTTATTCCCTGGAGCTGATAGGTCAACAGGGGGCCCTTGGCTCATGTAGGTTCTTCTGATGTCACTTCAGTCTCTGCTGCTGATAGGCCAGAAACAGGCTTCATGCTAGGATGTTGATTGTGAGGTCACTGCTGCCTCAGTACCTGATAGGCCAGCAGCAGGCACATGGTTCTGATGCTGATTGTGAGGTCACTTCCTTCTCTGTAGACTGTATGCCATCAGCAGGCTCTCGGTTGCTGTGGCTTCTTGTAAAGTCCCCTCTGTCTCTGCTGCTGACAGGCCAGAAGCAGGTTGATGGCTTCAGTGCAGACTGTGAGGTCACTGCTGCCTGTGCACCGGATCGGCCAGCAGCAGGAGCAGCGTCAGCAAAGCAGCTGTGAGGTCACTTCAGCCTGAGCAGCTGAGCAGCAGCAACAGGGCTATGAAATGGCTTGTGAGGACGCTGCTGTCTCTGAAGACGACAGGCCAGAAACGCGCTGGCCTTGCAGGGCTGGTCCCTGCTGGGCTGGGGCTCTCCAGGGAGGCCTGAGCTGCCCCAGGCTGCGCTGGGCAGGGGCCTTGTGCTGGGCTCCCGCTGCCGTGGATCCAGCAGGGTGCCTGGAGTCCACTGAACAGACTCATCATCGAGTTCACACAAGCAGGGATTTGGTTGCTTTGTTTGGGATATTTTGCATGCCGAAAGAAAGCCTGCTGTTGCATTTAAAAACAAGTATTTATCAGCCTGTACAAAAGACCTATGAAAACACAGTTCATGCAGTTGTGTGGTGACTCTGTTGTTCTACCCAAGTGCTCTGTCATGAAATATGTATATATATACACATGTGTATATAGATGTATATAAAAAATACACACACACACACATATGTATATACATATATATATTATATATATTGTGTAGGTGTTTAGGAACTACAGAATGCATTCCTGATCATCATCTACTTTTATTCTTAGGAGAACAGGCGTTTTCAGCACTGGAGAAATCTACTGAGGCAAATCATGATATTTAGGAGAGCTTTGCAGAGACTTGTACAGTCTCTTTTGCTGTGTGGTAGGATGAAGACTTCAGAATATAGTGTGCTCCCATTAAATCAAGAACAGCAAGAGAATGTATTTCAGCACTAACTGAGAAGGTGTACTAGTGCAAGTGAGGGATATGGACTACTTAGGGACTATGAGGACATGTTGATTTAATCCATAGTATTCATTCAGTGACTCAAGACCAAAGAAAGAAATGTGCTGTCCATCCTTTTAGATAAAAAGAACCATATGAGTTTGTGTTGCCACCTCTGCCTTTCTAGGATTGTTAGAACAGCAATGAATTATGTAGCGGGAACAAAATTGAGAAAGAGTTTGTTAAAAGAGCATAAGAAAAAACTTGAAACAATGTCAGCATTTGTTACCTTTAAGCCTTTAAATTTATGTAAACTTTCTGATATTTCAATGTGGAAGTCATTTAAACCCTCAGTTGAAAAGTGAGATTGGGTTGTCCCACTTGGGTCAATCATTTATCTCCAGTTCCGTTACTGTGCTGGTCAGGAAAGCCTCTGACCTACTGAACTCAGTTATGGCTCTAGTAACTTTGACTTGAGCCGATAAAGGTACTGCAGTGCTATGGTGGCAAAAAGAAATGCTGTCCACAAATGTATTTCCTAACACTAAAGCAGGATAGCTAGAAAGTTTATTTGCAGTCTGGATTAGTAATCAACACGCAAGGAAAGATGAAACCAGTGGAATGGCTGAACAAAATAAGTATCTTACATGCACTTATGGTAATGCTGTAACTTCACCCATCCAATTTGCAGTTCTTTAGATGCAGCTCCTGTGTTTCAATGCCCTTCTTTTTCTAAAAATGTTATTCTGCTCCTTTCTCCCTTCCCACCTTCTTTGATAACTGTTGACCAATTCCAGCTGAACATGACAAATGTAGAGATCGCAATGTTTTTGAACTCCTGGCATCATGAAAATTAGTGTCTGGGTGGTGAAGAGAACCCGTCGGGTGCGTGCTGAGAGAGAAGGCTGTAATTCTCCCCCATATCAGCTAACTGACCCCTTGCCCTGCGTGCATTTGGCTGGCCAGTGCCCATGTGTGATGGGAGAACCATCACTTGCCCAGCCAACATGGTGGGGACCAGCAGACATGGTGGGGATCGGCAGCATTGCTTAGGGGAGGTATAGTACGAGCCAGCAAGGAAACAGGCTTTGGTAGTCGTCCTGATCACCGAACAGCTTATTCCTTGCTGGAGGATGGAGAGTATTAACAACAACAACAAAAAGTGGTGGCGAGGGGGAAGAAAAGACAAGACCGTTAACATTTTTGTCTTCCTTGGTCACTTTATTTTTAAAATTCTTGCTTGATAAATATTGTTCTAGAAATGCTTATTGCCAGCCACCATAGTACAGGCCAGGGTACAAAATATCTGGAGAGCCAGGATACAGGCAAAGGTCTCCCTTGGAGCTTGCAGGAATACGTGCTCGGGAAAAGCTTGCAGCTCATACCGTGGGCCTGTCAGCTCTGGGTTTTAGCACCACATTCCCTGAAGAAAGATACACACAGGTATCTTTTTCCTTTTTTAATCTCAGAGGATTCATTGACTCAAGTGAGGTAGGTGGAATTCATGGTAAGGAGGTGGCCTGGTTTTAATGTGCTTCCTGTTATTTCTGCCTTAATATCCGCGTTTCTTTTTGATTGAATGACATCAAATAAGCATGTTGTGCATGATGATATTTTCCACTCCAAATGAAAAGTCAGGATGTTGCTGGTAGCTCAGAGAGCTGGAGGATGCTGCTCATAAACCTCTCTCCACGGCAAGGACTCCTGCTGGTCTTAGTGCGATTCAGACTGTGGTTCTCATCGTCTTGTAAGACTCTGTAGCTCCCAGGAGATGGCTCTGCATCAGCCTGACTGCAGGTCATGCACTTTTTCTAGCCTTTTTTTTTTTAAATGGTGTAATGAAACCAAAGTTTATTTGCGGCAAGAAATGTGTTTCTTTTCTTTCATTGTACTGAAGAGGAACAGTTATAATACACTTGTCGATTAACGCAACATCTCCTTTAGCTGGGTACATTTACCAAACATAACCAATCCCACAGCCTGTAATGCTGCACTGTAGACGCTAAAAGCATTTCCACTCTCAGAACACTTCTATTTCTACATCTGTCTCTTTTTCTTAATGAGAAGGATAAAGCACAGATAGACCTAGTGCTGCTTTGTTCCTTTTTACTTTTAGGCAGGAAATCTATGTTGTTGTGTTTGTGTTTGGCATCCTTGTATTACAGCATCTGGACCTTCAGTAGAAGCATTTGAGAGCCATGAAAGTATGGAAAGACATGTTACATGGTTGGATGCTCATCTGTCACATAAAGGGATTATCTCCATTTGGGTTATGTGATGGCTCCCTCTGTGGTCACCTACCAATAATGTCTAGTGAGTGCTCACATACACTGCTAGTGCTTTCCACCTGGGGACCAGAACTGCATGAGTGTTGATCATCTGATCAGACGCACAGAGATATGCATCCTGTGAAAGGATGCTTGCCACTTTGTTCATGAGGTAGAGGCTTGTCTGCTTACGTGCTTGAGGTACCACCTGCAGGCAATGGCTTGTGCTCTTCCCAAGCAAGTAAGCTGGTCTGAAGGAGCCTCTGGAAATGAGACAGCAGGCTGTGAGCTGGGGAGCTCTTCAGACAGGTTGAAAGCTGAAAGTTGTCACCTCTTAGAAAATGAACTTTGAAATTACGATTCATAACCAGGTGAATAGGATAGTGCCTGCCCTCAGCTTTTCTGTCTATGTCATGCTGCTTGTGCTCCAGACTGACTTGGGCACAAGCTCATCCTGACCTGAAAACTCGGCAGTTCCAGGGATGCAGCAGTGCACCCAGGCTCATCTGCCTTGTTGAAGGGCTCGGCTTCTTTTCTCAAGCACACCCCCACATGATTGAGCTGTGAGGCTTCTTAGGAGTGACCTTACATCTCAGTAGCTCTGAAGTCAGGCAGAGGTTAAGGTCCATTTCTGTCTGCGTAGCTAGGTCTGTAATTTAATCAGAGTAGAAATTATACCCTATTATTAAGTAATTGGTTTGTCTTGGTAGGTGTGTTCTGACACTTTGTCTCTAGGTACTATCTGGTTGATACAGTTTTCATCAGTTGACATTTTACATCCTGTTTCATGTGTTTACATGTGTTAGTTTGCATAGATACATAGTTATTAGTTACACAGCCGCCTATTCTACATGGCTCAATATTCTCATACAAACTTCCTTTTCACCAGCACACAGGAAGCCCAGAGGACAGCACCAACTCTCATTTATGTTCCACATGTCCACGTAAGGTGGGAGGCTGTTGGAGTCTCACGGGAAGCTACATTACCACATTATTATAAAACAGTCCAGCATATGCACTAGGCTTTTTGCTTGCAACTTCAGATGGATGGATATGTACATTTTCAAGCTTCATTTAATTTTCCTTTTCCAGTTTCATTTTCATTTATGTGTCCTTGAAGCACCTGAATGCTGTGCTTTCCCAAGCAACTGGATACTGTTATCATGAGGGCACCCTACCTGAAGCTCTTGTAATTAGCTTAGGCAGAAAACAAGACTGGAAACATCTGTCTAAACTGTTTTCTGAGGCAAGAGATTCACTTGGACCCAGCCTTCCCCACGTTCTCACACACACAGGCTTATTAGACAGGTCTGTAAGTGTAAGTTTGCCTAGGAGAATCAATCCAGTGACTTTGAGATGGCTGTTTATATCCTGAGTCCAGTGTATGCAATGAGTGCAATGTAAAAGGCAATCGAGATGTGTTCACTAAAAGCATACCTTCCCACAGTCTGCCACTGCAAAGTAGAGTTGTTACATTGTTCAGCAGAGAAATCAGTTGAGCACTTCAACGCCTTAACTACAGTGTCAGCTCTTGCTTCATGAAGGCCAAAGCTTGAGAAATTACAAAGCTAAATCCTATCTTGTGTTTCAGCGACTTTAGGAAGACAACTACCTCCATTTCCATCAGCAGACTTCAGGAGGAGTACAGCCTTCACTTTCCAGGCTTCTGAGAGTTGGCCTTACAGGAAGGTGTTTAAAAGATGAAACAGGTTACTCTCCAGCTGATGATGTCTTCCTGAACATGGAAACACAAACCCTAACTGGATGCGTTTACCATCAAAGGCTTTGCAAGTGCTTAACTTGGATACTGTTGGTAAATTCCTTCTAAAACTGAATACTGAAATTCCAGCACATCAAGAGTTTCTGGCATCAAAGCGGGTCCCTTTTCTCACAGAAGGTTCCAGTAGTTCAGGGCTAAGCCCCCAGGTCAGGGGTCAGTGCTGGCCCTGGAAACAGTCCTCCATTTCCTCAGGATTGGGGAAGCCATGTCGCTCTCTGATGTCCAGGAGCCAAGGTGCAAAGGTTCCACCTTATCTTTCCAAAGAAGATGAGAAAAAAATGGATTTAGGATATAACAATTAACGTAGGCCTCCTCAAAGAGTTCAAAGCCTTCAGCCCAAGTAGCAGTACCTCAGACATTGACATCTTTGAGGCTCTACCTGAAGCCTTTCTTGCCGTTCCTTCAAATGACATCATCAAATATCACGACTCATGCTGTCCTGCTATCTAAAGCCTTGCAGCTTCTCCACAAACTTTTGCTGCTTCCCCACAGTCCACCTGCCTCCTCCCATTTCCATTTCATATCTTCAGCAGTTCGCTAAACTCAGTCCACTAGTCAGTCCTCATCCATGTAGCTGATCTACCTCCAGATGGACAGGCAGGACTTGATAGCAAAGCCTTTCATTCCTTCTTAAAGGATGTATGTTACTGGATTTGCTCTCCCCGAATTTTTCTCAATAGCTGAAGAGAAAGTCTGAAGCCGGCAGAAAGAAAAAGGTATTCTGCATTTCCAGATAATACTTAAATAGCAACTAGGAAAGCTAGCCTGCTGTTTTTCAGAAGAGAATGTCAATGAATAAAGCAGCAAAACATTTGAAGGTTTTTGTTTCATTATTTGCAGTACTTTTTACATTCTTGAAAGCAAAGTATTTAAAGACATATTTCATCCTACTGTGCACCGAGTTTTGCTGACCTAGAATGTATACAGCTAACCATTAAATCTACAGATAGTATGCCCATAAAGGAAACAGCTGGTTTTTCAAGCAACAAATTACAATGGACTTCCAACAGATAAACCTGTCCTGCTTATAAACCAGTCAAGCTAACATCTACATAAAACACACAGACAACAACATCCCCAAACCCACCTTTTTAAACCAGAAGCCTTTCTGAGTATACTCTCCTTTTTTATTACACCAGACACTAAGACTCCTACTATGACAACGCATTGCTTATATTTTGAATCTACATATATTCGGCATTTTATCCACTCTTAAGAAACTACTTTTTTCTACTACTATAAGAGCTCAATACTAACAGAAGTTTTTTGAGCGCACAAATGTATTGATTCCTCAGGTACATGCTCCTGCAAACAGCTGAGTTAGCATTTATAGTTCTAACACAGTCTCTGTTACCTTGGATGTCACACTTTGAATCTGTCACAGGACTTCTGGATGAAGAAACGGAGCAATGACCATCTCTCTTCTTCAAGCTGAAATTTGGTCAGAGAGACCACCCACACCATCAAATCATACCTAAAGATGAATTCCACACAACACATGTCATAGGTTAAAGAAAGGTAAAGAAACGCAATCATTGTCTCCATACGTTTTCTGTTACGGGGGGTTTCTTTCTGAATAACCTACTGTAAAGCAGAGGTGCAGTAGGATTTTACATTAGAATATTTAGAGTTTACTCCTAAGCTCCCCAAAGAAACCTAATTGCTCTTTAAGAATCAATTCTAAAAGAGAGCCCACTTAAAGCCACCAATGCCAACAGATTAAATATTATGCCAATGGATTAAATATTGCCACCCTTTAGACTCTGTAGGAGAGCAGGGAGGGGACTGCTTCACAGTCAGGCAGTTGCTCCTCCTCTTCAGTAGTTTCCTCCCTCCCCTGTTCTCTAATCACACTCACCTTCTGAAAGCTCTGTTAGGGCTGCGCTTCCCACGCCTCTGAAAATGTTCCTCCTCATTAGAGGAGGAGGACGGGGGCGTACCGTTGTAGAGTTCATGTTTCCACCTGAAAGCATTTCAAAGGCAACAAAAAGAAGATTAAGAACATGCTAAGTCACGTCAGGAATCAAGTGAAGTCTATCTCAGAATGTACTGTGAGATCTATGAATTTTCCAGTTCATTATATTTCTCATGCAAGGGATTTCAAAAAGCACTACATGTTTTCCCTTGCGAGAGCAAAATTCAGTCTTTGTTGGGAAGGTAAAATGTTTAACAATTTTATAAACAAAATTCAGCTACAAAGGACTCATTTCCTCTAATCAGTCTCACACAGAAAGCATCCAGTTTCACTGAGCATAAAGTATTCACTCCATGAAACATAAGTCCCTTGCACTTATTTAATAATCGGTCTTCTAAAACTGATGCATCCTCCTCTTTCCTAAACTGACTGCTTGAAAGAATGCCAAACAAAGTGCTCATATCACGCTATAGATAGCATTCTCCAAGCTCTAAGTGCTTACAGAATCCAAGCTACCTTTGTCACCACCATCACCATGGACACCTCTTTTTGGAATTCTTCTTGATTAAGAGTATTTCCACAGAGAAACATTCCAAGAAAAAAAAAGAAGAAGAAGAAGAAGAAGAAGAAACTTGCATTGGCGTTTGAGTGATTACAGAAGTATACGGTGATACTATTCAGTTTGACTTTTGCATACAGTATACCAGAGCTGTGCAAAATAACTGTATTGTATTTTTCCCCCGATTTCCACTGAACTTTGTGTTCAAAGTGGTTACCAAAAACAGCAGGCAGGACAAGTAAAGAAGGGAGCTCCTGAGAGAGCTTCAGTTACTTACTCCCAAGGTCTCCAGGCTTTATGATTTCTCAGTGTCTCGGCCTTTGTTTTCCTCACAGTTTGTCTCCCCGACACAGGCACACCAGACAATGTCACACGGAGCTTGAAAAGCAAATGCAGATCTATCCAAAGGAGGCAACAGCTGGGTCAAGCAGCCTGCCAGTGGATAATCACATCTTGACATAAGTTCTCAGTCTTCTTAAAAATCATGGCAGGCTGCAAAGCAGACAGCATAAAAAACTAAGTGACAGTATAGATTATATGATGCCATACATAATACTGAAGTACTGACCGAGCTGCATACCCAGTTCTGTCTGTAAGCTAACAACTGGTCCCAGCTGCTGCTTTATTGACACTAATTACAGATGAGCTTCTCTGAATTTTGCATATAAACAAGAACTGAGTTCCACCTCTATGTCAAACTGAAAAGTTTTTATGAACCCATTCTGAATCATGGAGCAGAAGAGACTAAGAATACAGTAAAATTTCCAGACTCTTCTGTGAAGTCTAACTAAATTACCTACCCTTTTTCAGAAATTCTTTGCTATACTTGACGATTAAATAGTCTGATGAAGATTTTTAGAAGGGGCTTCTGGTTTCAAGTGCAGAACAAAAGGATTTCAGTTAAAGAATCTCAGCCAATACTTCCTAAATCAGGTCATCACTGACCCCAAAATGTATTTTTAGAAATCACTTGCTATTGAAATATCATTTCTCCCAAGAAAAAGATCTTGCTTCCTTTGTACCTTCAGACTGTCACAGTTACAATGCCACAATTACTCTGTAATTACCAGCCATCTGAAAATACTTTAAAGCATTTTGGGGTGTTGTGACTGACACTACAACTGATAAATAAGAACCATCATTAGCCATACACTTTCCGATTAGTTCTTTTGCAGCAAAGGCTTTATGACAGGGCACTTCTAAATGTGTACATTTGCCTGACCGGAGAAGACCAGCCCGCGGTGAATATCTTACTTTGTTTGTGTTCTACTGAAAGCAAAGAATTTAGAAGAGCGTTACAAGCTTCATTAAGATAAAGCAGGTTAGCGATGAAGCCGAACATGTGATGTGTTTCAACCATCTCTTTACAGAGCACAGGGAAGTTTCAAGTTTCTTTTATCAATGCACAGGACAAGTGGACCACACGCACACCCAGTTTTTCAGGAGGACTGAAAGTCACCACAGAGACCAAGAAAGATGGTTTTGGTGCTGTTCTTTTAGAGATACACGGGTCATTGCCTTAATTCTGTGTGGAGAGCTTTAATTGAAAATCAGGAAGTTTGACATGGAGATAGTAAAACTCATTCTGTAAAACTCCTCAGTAAAAATAGTGCAGTGGAATGGAAATGGTATTATAAACTGTAAACTACGAGTAGGAAAAGAAACTGAATTATAAAGAGCAGACATCCTGAAGTCACACTATAGTAGTTAGCATCCCATTTGCAGTATAGTGCTGATACCCATTAGACACAGAGCAGTGCATAGAAAAAATGGAAAACAGCAAGGAGCATGCCAAGTGACAAAGAAATACAGTGTGCACCGATACCTGCATCTAGCAAAACCAGTGACATTTACTTGCAGAATGATGGTAAGAAATTTAAATAAAAGTAGTGTGGGTGTTTATATTCTTTTCCTTCATGAAATTATATCCCACTTATACACAAGAAATCAGCCCTTCAGAGCTATTGTGCAGATAACCTACTTTCCAGCAGAGCTTGACAGCATTCAACAGTTTTCCTTGGTCTAAGGTCATAGGGCATTCGAGAATCTTTGCCATCTTCAGCTTCTCAGGTTTAGCCTTCTTCTGATGACACAATAATTATACCCAATTCCCCAATGAGGAAAAAAGGAACTCAATGCCTGCAGGAAACGTTTATGCCATTAGCTTCTGTAAAGTAATTTGAAATTCTTCCACGAAGATGACTAGAATGAAAAATACTGCGCTTGCCTGCCTAGCCAGCTTTTAATAATATTCTTTTGCATTAATAGCTGGATGCCGTGAAAGGAACGTACATGCTCTGTTTACCTACTGGCCCAATAAGAATAATTTCATTTTATTCCTCAGTAAAAACAATCTTTAAAAAAAAAAAAAAGAAAGAGTGGTCCTGCTTTCCGAATGCAGGATAAATGATATGGGGTATAGAGACAGAGCACATGGAAAACTGAAAAATGAGTCTGTGAGCACTGGCAACCCCACTCCTCAGTCCTCCAACACTCTTCTCTTTGATCATAAAAAAATGAATTTCTCTGCTCTCCTATTCTTTGAATTCCAGTTGTTCCAATTCCACCTGTTCCAATGATCCCATCTAACCTCCCTTAAACCAGCATTCTCTGTAATCACTCATTCTCTTCTGGTATGCTTCCCACCATAAAAGCATGCTTCAGTTTTCTCCCCATTTCAAATTCCAGGGTTTTCACTTTGCTCCTGAATGAAATCCCACATACTCTTTTCTCCCATTCAGCAGACTATTTATACTGGCTTTCTGCAAGTTTCTCCTTGCCAACTCCCTGAAATCCACACACTTTATCCGCATTACACTACTCCACTCTCTAGATGGCCACGTATTGAAGCAGCTCTCCTTAAAATCTTCAGTTAACTTTCCTCAAGGAGACTTCCAAACCATTAGTCAGTTCTCATTCCCCCTTACTAGTCTGCTGCCTTTGGCACATTTGACCATATTTCTTCTTGTTCATCTCTTGCCCTACCTTGATTTCTCTTGGTCACCCTTCCCAGTTTCCTCCCGTCCGTCTAAATGGTCTCTCGTTGTTCTACAAGGGGCTCTGATGCCAAGGTGCTTCTTTGGGAGTCCCAGGCTATGTCTAGACTAATGCATAAAAACAGGCATGGACTGTTCCCTGGCCTGTTAAAGACTAATAACACGATTACCCCAGGGATAATTAATACTTCTTTCATGGACATTTGACTTGTACTTTTTTGTAGGTTTTCATTTCCAATGTTCAAGTCTTGCACAGGCTGCAGAACTTGTGCAAGATACTGCTTTCATGAGGTACTGCATAATTACATCTCTTAATCCAGGCCTGATAAACTCAACTACTGCAACATGCTTTTCTGTCCTCAAATACAGCCTTACCCCACTCAGATCTATTCAGAAAGTTGCTACAAAGATCATGCTCTGAACTTACTGCCTTAATCACAAAGAACGTTCTCCTGAAACCCTTCAAGATTCTTCTCTCGCAGCAAACATGAAGTCGCTAAGGCCCTTCATGACTTATTCTCCTTCCTGTATTATTTCCCACTGAGTACCCAGGCGACAGCTCTGAATTCCAAGCCGGCTCTGACAGCAGCTCCCACTGACTGCCTGCTCAACACAAAAATGCAGAAATACGTTCTCTCCTCCCCTGCTGTCTTCATGCTTGAGAGGAGCTTTTCATATGCATCATATTCATATTATCTCCTGAAAATTCTTGCTGGGCTGCTCAAAACCCATGAAAACTGTCAGGCTACTGCTATAGCAAGAGCAGTGCTTATCAGTCAGAGTAGGACTGTCCATTTCCTCATATTCCCACCTGTCAACAGCCATCTGTTGCCTTTTCTCTTCTGCTAGATTGTAAGCATTTTGGATAAGGACCGATTTCTTTTGCCAACACTCTGTCCTGAGCTTACTAGCAAGGCCCTGCAGTCCCTGACAATAGCTTGTCAGCTCTATGGCTATACACAAATGCGAACAGATGAAAAATATCCAGTAGTTCAGCTCATTTCCACCATTTAAGGTAAGACTTTTGGCCAGAATGCAGTAAAGAAAATTGAAAGCCGAAACTAACCTGCACTGCCATCTTCATTGTCAGCAATTTCATCATGAGTTCTTTAAGTTTCTTTCTTGTTCTTCCCTCCTCAGTAGTACATATCAAGGTTTTCCTATTTAAAAGAGAGAAGAAGGATCAGACACAAACATGCAGCAAATCTGACATGCGCACACTTGGTGCCTACAGAGTAACTTTATCAAGGCTCTGCATGTACACAAAAGATTAGCATACAGCCCAACTATGCAGAAAGCAAATAAGGATCACTAGAATCCAACCACCTACTTTTCCTCATTTCCACAAGAGAAACATTCTAGTTTCAGTTTATATCTTTCAATCTAATAGAGATGAGAAATGGACACATACTTTAAGAGAAGAAGGAAACATACACTTTTAAAGATAGGTCATGGCCTACTTTGCCTCTCTGTTAACATGTTGATTCATGGCCCAGGAAATGTTTTTTTAAAAAAAAGTGATTAGCAAAGCAAAAAGCAGGTCATCCCCAGAGATTCCTGAAGTCTATGAATCTATCTTTGCTTTTTATCCTAGAGTTCTCAAAGAACAGGACAGTGGTACTCGCAGGAGTGCTCATTCTGGCACCCAGGATTAACCAGAAGAATTTCTGCTCCAAACCAGGGTTCAGTAAATGTGGAAGTTGCTGCGAATTTCTCATCCAGATTCAAAACTGAGTGTATCAGCTAATCACAGACTACTAATCCACCAGGAGAATCATGAAAAAAGCAAGTTTCCCAGGAGCCACAGAAGTATTCATACTGGCACTTGAGGGATATCATAAGAAATATTGTGGATAAATCTGGTCTCCTTTGGAAAAAAGGAACTGAGATTCAAACAAAAAGCACAAAGGCAGCCTATGAAGATGCTCCAAAAATGAAGTGCTGATCATTCAAAAGCCCACTAGGAGAATTTAATTCAACAGAGAAAAACTAAGACTGAGAAAACATGATTGTTACTGACGAACGAGTGAAGAGTTAACAAGATTAAAGAAGTTTGCCAACTGATATGCACAAGGCTGTGGAATAGAAGTGTTAACAGGGTTAAAGAAGTCTGCCACCTGATAAGGCTGTGGAATCCAAACTGCATGGACACCCAGGGAGGGAAGAAGCGATACGGAGGTGCTGCAGTCTTGCCTCGCTAGCAGGGACTTCCAAGCAGAAGAACGAACAGTCCTGTGATTGTGAAACTCACAGAGGTCAGCAAGAGCAGTGTTTGCCCAGAGCCCCAGCCATATAAAAGGAAACTTGGAAGCTAAGACAGTTTGAGCAGGGACGGGAACGTGACCTGACCATCCTCTCCGCCTGGACCGTGAGTATTCCCCCCCCCTCCTTTTCCTGGGACGCCGGGTTAAGGTAACTCCTCGAGGTTGAGAGTCCTCTCACTAAGAGAGTGAACAAGCTAGCTTTCAAGTTGGGATAAGCAGTGCTTCCAAGTAATAGCGCAGTAGCCAACGGTTTGGGGTTATCCTTTCTAAATTAGTAATCGCATTATTTTAATGGGTGTTACTAATCCGAGAGCTTGCGTGAGGAAATAAACATATTTTTATTACGTTACTGTCTCAGAAGTGACTATCGATCCTTCCTAGAGTGACAGTTACTTATAACAGAAATTCCTCTGGGGACAGAGAAGCAGTTAAGCTCACAGGCAATGCTGGCACAAGAACAAATACACATAGAGTTGCCATTAAAAAGTGCAGTTTGGATTTGTGAAGGATTCAAATCCCTGAAAGGGGGATTCTGGAAGTGGCTCTCAGTGAAAGGAGCAGTTCACAAGGGAGCTTAAGTCAATTTATGAAGAAGATTCTAGGATACATTTCCCTGTAACAGGCGACTAAACTACATGACACAGGAGATTCTTAGCGAGGTGACGAAATGTCAAAAAACCCAGGCAAACAGAAATACAAACCTGAGTCTGCTTTATCACCACACTTTTCAATCTGAAATGCAATGCACCAAGTTATTAGCTGATCCAAGTGGATCTTGTTGAACTAGTCAGCTCTTATTGTACCTCCTGGTTTGTGTTAGGTTATGGCACTAAAGGCTAATCTCCACAAACACAGAGGAGCAGAGGAACAATGACAGGCCGAGGAACCCTCCGTAACCTCATCAGAACCAACAGGGCTCCCTAACATGGCTCCTCAACCCATGATCCTGGGGTGACACCCACCACATGAGTCAACCGTCTCCCTGGACCACCTTGCAGATTCCCTTGGAGGGGTTACTGCATGCGGGGGTATGGGAATCAATACGGGATGCCAGGAAGAACATCTTGCAATTGAGACTCACTAGGGGCTGTTTAGAGGAAAGACCAAAGGCAGTGAAAGAGAGGCATCAAGCTAGTTTTGGGGAGGAACCAGTGTGGAGAAACAGAGGAAAAAGGGGATAAAAGGTGCAGGCTGCTTGTGAAAAGGTGCCTGGTCAGGAAGCTTCTCTGGCGATGCCCTGCACCTGATAACTGCAGCCTGCTCTGTCTTCTTAACTCCCTTTTGAACTATTTGCCAGGGTGAGGGGACCCTCTCCCGGGAGTTAGGATCAGCATCAGGCCACTGGTTCTGTTTGTGTTTGTGCAAGTGCTGTGTCTTCTGTGTTGATCTGTGTGATTGGTGATAAACATAGGTAGTGTATGTAGGTGTGCTTGTCTGACTACTGGTGAGCCTACATGCTCAGCCTCGCTATTGCCTGCACCTGGGGACATGGAGCTGTGGCAGCCTCACTTCTGTTGGACTATTGGATTCGGCATCTCCTACCTGAGCGCACATACAAGGCTGAGTGGAGGCAGGCTCATGTGGGACTCCCGCTGCTGCTGTCAGTGCTGGCCTCTCTGCACCACTGGCATTGTTAAAAAGCACGCGTGTGCGGCCATACTTTGCAAGCTGCTCAAATCTACCTACAAATGCAAAACAAAGATGGTTTCGTGCTGCTTCCCAGCAGAAGCGACCAGCCTGTGCCTTGCAATGCATTTCCCTACAGGAAAGGGGAGCTGCTCAACCCCATGGGCTATCCCACAGCCATTTGTACGGCCACTGCGACATAAAGAGCTCTGTCTGAATCGCCTCTCCTTTCAGCTAGGAAGCTCAGGAGCAAGCAGTGCAAGCCAGCCCCTGGACTGGGGACTCAGGGTCTCTGGGTGCTGTAGGGGCCTTCCTCCAGGGACTCCCCCCCAAGGTAAGCGCTGCCCCAGGACAGCCCAGGGACTGGCTGAAGCACAGAGGAGAGAAATGACATTCCCCAGACTTGGCTGCCAGCAGTGCACTGGAGCTGGGAGAGAACCCAGGTGTCTGGGCTCCCAGTCAGCCTCTCCCCTGCTCTCCCCAACAGACCCCTGCCCTTCACCTTCCCACCCAAACCTGAGAGGAGGGGGGGGAGTCTTTGTGCACCAGCCCTACACCACTCCCATGCCCAGCCCCGCTGCCCCAGGGCTGTGGGTGCAGCAGGTGCAGGTGGGCTGGACAATGTGCTGTGTGGGGGGATGGGGGAGTGCATGCGGTGCTGTGTTTGGGCAGGTGTGTGGAAAAGGGGTGTGTGCAGCATCCATGGTGTGGACAGGTCTCTTATCCCCATTCAGAGACACAGGTATTAAGGGGGATCTTTGGCCACAGCATCCTGCGTACATCTGCAATATGTCCATTTAACAGGAAATTCTCTTGCTCCAAACCAACTGCAGGAGATGTCTTGGGGACGAAGGCACTTGCACCAGCTCCCTGAATTCGGAGTCCATCAAACCACATGAGTGTGTCAGAAGATGTGCAACTCAGACAGTGTGAAAGAACAAGAGAAGGGAAGAGAAGAAAGAGGGAAAAAGAACAATCAGAGACTGTAAATGCAGCAACTTATGAAATTACTGTTGGTATCTCTTATCTACTGACCTAAAGAAGTGCAAAGTGCAATGGACATTAGCAGCATTATTACGTTTTGGGAAGTCCAGATAAAGTGGTGCTGCTCACAAGATACACTGCAGAGGAAAATACAAGTTCTCCTTGTACTTACCCTGAGATCTGCCGTGTGATAAGCTTGTATCACTGCTGCAACACCTTTGCTGGGGCAGCCTGGAAGATGCAAGAAGACAGAGTGTCCAGACCCTCTATGAGAACAGGTTTGGCTTTCAGGAACAAAGCGCTCTGAAAGACAGCAAATAAACTCTCCTGCGTCATCTAGAAAAAACATTTCCACAGCCAATGGACAAGCTGTGTCAATCTCCTGGTGAACATCAACAAGCCATACAGTCTGTGATGGCTTGCATTTCCCCTAAATGCCTGGCCTGTTGTTTATTTTGGCTGTGCTAACAGCAGATCGGCCCCTCTCCGGCAACTCAGGCAACAGGAGGAGAAAGACAGGAGCACAGCTCCCACCACCTTGCTCAGTGTGCTCTTGAGAGGACCAGAAAGAGAAGGACCAGGGCAATGTTTTGCTCCGGTCTCCTGTGGGACCTTGCAATGAACTGCCAAAGGCTTTTGTTGCCTTCCACAAGGGGCACTAAGCCCACCCACAGACAGCCTTGCTCATCAGGCCTTTTTCAAGGTATGCTGAGAAGCCTTGAGGGCAGCTCAAAGAGATGGCTATTACCTCAGGTGCAGGTAAACGTGGAAAAGATCCTGTTTATTCTCGTACTAAGGGGAATAGGGATCCTCACCACCAAAACTTTAAAGGACATCGCATTCAGGAATGTTTTAATGTGAGGATGGCAGAGGCATTTGTTTCTTCCCCAACTCTCAAATCAACTCTTGATCAGCAAATTCAAACATTAACCAAGATTTGGTTTTTATCCCCCTCAGTTCTGCCAATCAGTGTAATACAGGCTAGGCCTTTTGTTTCAGCTGGTGCATCTTGACGGCATGGCAAAGTCAAGGCATTGCAGGTCACCTGCTTACACATGTCCATAACTTTGCGGTAGTGGTCAAGATTCCCTGAGAATTGTCATTAGACACAATTCATTTACCCGAGAACGTAAAACACTAGCTCCTCTTTAATATTAGCTGGCAGGTTATGTTATAGCATCCTTTCCCAGAAGCAGTGGAGGAGAAGTCACAGTTCAACAGATAATGGGTTATTTTCCAAAATTCCTGGAAAAGACAATACCAACTGTAATTTGGCTCCACAAATTATAGTACAGACACTGTTAATCACTGTGCAGAATGGCAAGAGGCCAGAAGGAGGCACAATTGAGTAAAATTTCATCTCAGCTGTAAAACAGGTCAGTTTGAATGCAGTCCAGAGGCTCCTTAACTTTACAGACATTCATACTACGAGCTCCAATTGAAACAAAATACTTCTGGATATTGCTGCTTCATAATTTCATCTGTTAGATGCAGTTCAAACTCTTAGTCCTTTGGGTGCTGAAAAACAACCACTTCCATTGCAAAAATGAATGGTATTGAGAAAAAGCCTACTAAAAATGGGGTGCGGGGGGGTGTACCTGAATTTCACCTTATATGGCATTTTTAGAGCAGCCCAAGTCACATATGGCAGCAACAGCTTCTGCAGCGAGGCCCAAAGCTGCCTTCTCCACAGAACTGAAACGAACAAAACCTTCATCCTGTTTGGCTGATCCCAAATATACAGACCCAGAGCATCCAGGCTGTTAACAAGACTGTTTCAGAGTACCAGTCTGAAAGATTCACCACCGCTTTGTCCTGTGGTCGCAATGCTGGAAAAACCCTGCCCAAACCTCAAAATCCACTCACTAGCAGACATGAGAGAAAAAAGCCCACAAAGTCCTTCAAAATCAAGATGTCAAGCAAGAAGTATCATTTCAATCCAATTCACCTTAGCTGGCTATTCTGCAGATGAACAATGAGTTCACTGTCAACTTGCTGCTTTTCATGCTTTGGACACAGCAAACAGGAAGGAGGAAAAGGTTGGGGGGAGAAGGGGGAGAAAGGAAAGAAGACAGGGAGTAGAAACGGGCATTTTGGCCTGATATTGTTAGGCTACAAGGCACTTATGAATAAGAAAACAGGCCGGGCTGTCACATTAAGCATGGCTTTTGACAGCTGAGAAACAGCAGGGCCTGGATGCGGAATCAATTCCTGCCACACACTTTTCTGCTCAGGAAGTTCTTGTCCCTTCCTGCTCAAAGCAAGACTTGGGCACCCCTCAGCCCATTCCAGGGGCTGTAAACTGGAGCTGAAAAGTGCCCGACTCACTTTATCGTACCAGTCTTGCTCAAACCCCTCCTAACACTTAACTTAGACGTGTGGCACTACAGTACATGATCATGACATTCAGATTCCCACAACACCTAGCTGGAGCAGGAGAGACTTCTAGTCTCTGCTCTAGCATTTCTCACTGCTGACGGCTTGCCTTTGCAACCTTGAGATTGTTTGTATTTTGAGAAATTTTATTTTAAACCGCCAAAATTCCTTCTAAGCAAATAATTCATAGCTCGGGAGCTTTCAGGACACATCGGCTCATTAGTCCCACTGAGCTGCCTTTCACCTGCTTGAACGAAAGGAACTAACTGCAGCAGCATGTTATTCTTTCTTAGGAAAACCTGCAGTGCAACCACCTCATGTATTTTCCCAATGTATTTCCCAGTACCTTAGAGGCCGCAGAGAGATGCTGAAGCTGGAGAATAAGGAGCTGGCTCCAGGTTTGCAGAGCGCTCTCTGGCAGTTCTCCCTCTCTCTGCCGCTGGACTCCTCAGCCCTTCTCTTTGCAGAAGCTCAACATGGGCTGTCTGGTGTGTGGTAAATGCTTGCCCATCTCTAACAGACTTTTTGATGCTCTTGCAGTAAAAAGAAACTCACTAGAACAGCAGAAGATGGCACGTCCACAATAACAGCTCTACACCTCCCTACTTCCCAGCTGTTGGCTCTGAAGCAGGAAAACATCAGAGTTCCTCTGCTTAACAGAGGCAAGGACAGCTCCCCCTGCCCCCACCAAATGGTTCCTCTCCCTTATCATCCCAAACAGCTGAATCCTTTAGACTGTCTCCTTTCCAGAGAAGATCTGCACAAAATATAAGCAACTAAACCTTGTATCCAGTAACAGCTGAAGGTCAACTGCAGCTGTAGGCGCCTGGCACCACCAATAGATTAAAGAACACCATGATCGTAGGATGTTGCAGGAAGAGCCTCTTGAAAGGGATCTGAAACTCATGGCTGTAAATTCTCTTCCACTTTTTCTGAAGCTGTCTCATGGGCATATGTTACCACAGTCCAAAATAAGTTTCTCCTACAAAAGCCCTCCCTACTCTGCTTGCAAGTAGTTCAGAAAAGCTCAGATCTCCTCTTTCAGCCCAATTCATATGCTGTTAAGAGCATCAGCTTGTCGAAATTCTTATGTTAATGTCAAAAACTGTCAGCAGCCTTCTTATGCTAAGTACCTGCCCTCTTACCTGAGCTGCCCCAAGCAATTACTAGCTTTCATCTGTAGCAGCGAAACATAACAGTGTCGTACCCAGCTGACGCCACACTCTTTCAGAAAATTTACAGTACTTGGTTTTCCTTTGCTCTTTACTGCATGCTGTTGCCAATAATTCTGAACCCACATCCTCCAAAAATATCTGTTAGCATACAGGATACCTTCCAGACGGTTGCCAACAGCCTTCAGCGCAAATGAACACCAGAACACAGCCAGCCACACTCCCCAGAACAGCCTGTGATGCTCTCACACTCAGCTGAAACCTCGCCCGCATCCCCGCACTCTTTCCTGCAACGCCTGCTACCCTGCCTGCACTAACACAGCTTTCCCAAATGCAACTGTCTCCTGCCTGCCACAGCCACTCACACAGCAAACTGACACGGCCTGGGCAGCTCCTGCGCTTGGGGGATACAACTGACAGTGCCTGCTCCTCAAGCACCTCCACTGTCCCACCAGCACTGTCCCATTTCTCTGCTCTCAAAATCCAAATGCATAAAAAGGAAACACAGCCCCTCCAAAGGCAACCACGGTCTACCCACCCCTCCCCAAGCAAAAAAACACCTGGCGCCACCTACCTGGGAGCTGCTGCCTGAGCTCGACCACTCCATCGCCTCGGCTGGCCTGGCTGATGCCAGCCCAGCTCTCTTCACCGCCTGCAAAACAAAACGAGGCATTTCTAGACAAAGGCAGACACAAAGACACACCAAGAGACACTGCCTCTTCTGTCCCGCCTCCTGAGACATTCCCAGGCTGCCCCCAGCAAAGTCTCTTCTACTTGGCCCCACTGTGTGACCAACCAAAGGCACACATTTGTGCCCCATTCTGTGCTCAAACAAAGGCACACCTGGCACACATTTGTGCTCCATTTTGTTCCCCTCCAAAAAAACAAGGCACACATTTGTGCCCCTTTGTGTGCCCCAAAAAAAGGAAAACAAGGCACGCATTTGTGCCCAATGCCTGCCCTACCAAAAGACATAGAAGGCACCCCTTTGTGCCCCATTGTATTCTCAGCCAAAGGCACACAAAGCACACATTTCTGCCCCATTCTGGGCCAAAACCAAAGGAACACAAGGCACGCAATTGTGCCCCATTATGTGCACAACCAAAAGGCACAAAAAGCACACATTTGTGCCCCATTCTGTGCCCAACAAAATGCACACAGTTGTGCCCCATTATGTGCACAACCACAGGCACACATTTGTGCCCCCTTGTGTCCCTAAACAAAGACACACAATGGTGGAAGCACAACATGCTTCCAAGATATCTCTTAGGCAGTCTTCTGTAGTGTTTTATTAATTGCCTCTTCTTTAGTCTCTCCCTTTCTTGAAATGATCTGTGTACATCCTGGCTCTGCTTGGCTTGCACTCTGCTAGTCTCATGTTAAGCCCAGCTGCACTCACCACCCCAGAGCGACTCTCTCCAATACCTCTCCAACTAGGTCCTGTGCAAACATCCAGACCAAGTCCACCACAGTGTCTTTTCTCACTGCTTCCCAGACCACCTGGTGTAGGAAGCAGCCCTTTACAAGCAGGAGACACTTCAGGTCTGAAGGCATCGTCTCCTGACAGGGCCTCGGGCCTTCTAGCCAAGCATCAGAAGATGTCAGTGCTGCCTCTGGGCCTCCTCCCCTCCTGGGTGCACAAGCCCTTTGTGCGAGGCAGCCGAGCTGGGACCTCAGGCAGCCCTTGCAGGCCCTTGTCAGGCTCTCCCCCTCCTCCTCAGCACAGGAGGAAGGCCAGGGCACGAAAGCCTGGCGCCTGCCCTGCCTGGTGGAACAGGGCAGAGAGGCATGCCTGCCTCTGCTTTGCCCAGCACCTATCACTGTGTCACTGTTGAGCCACGCACAAATACTCCCCTGTGTCTCTCCCCATGTAGGTGTCACTTCCCCCAGGGGGCCTTGGACACAGGGCAGGGCTGTTCCCTTCAGTCTTTCAAAGCACTTCACATTCATATCACTTGTGGCTGTCAGTCCAGAAGCTTTGTGTCCCTCGGCCAGGGCAGTTGCAAAGAGTTCAGGAGCTAACGACAAGTTTTCTTTTCCTGTAACTCCAAGAGCCCCTACCCTAAGTACTCTCTGCCAAACGCCCACACACCAGGTGATCGTCTGGGGCTGGAGCCTCCCTCCAGCACCCCCAGAACATCAGGTGACGTTTCCCCTTCAGGAATTTAACCCACAGGCATTTCCAAAAGACTCCGGGGCCTCACCCAGGGACCCCCCCCCAGGCCGGAGGCTCCCCAGGGGCCGACACCAGCTCCCCAGCATCGGCAGCCCCTGCCTGCTCCCATCCCCTGGGGTCCAGTCGAGACTGCCCATGCCAGGCCTACTCCTCCCTCACCTCCGCCACACACACCCTGGGCGCTGCTCCCCAAGGCCACGGGGAAAGTGGAACGCTTCATGGGTAAACAAGCGGCCCAGCCTCATCTCTTCCCCCTTGCCTCCGTCACATCGTGCCCCGCCGGCCCCATCTCGCGGCCCGCCTCCCCTCTCACCCACCCCGCAGGCCTCCCCCATGCCAGCACCAAGCATACCTGCCTGAGCTGGCAGGCCCTGCTGCGCACCTGGCCTCTTCTCCCCAGGCCGACACCGGTGAGGCCATGGGTGACCTCCTTCCCTCCTGTGCGCATGGGCATCGTGAGCAGCAACACACCAGCAGCCACTGACCGCGGGGAGGACCGCTCTGGCACAGAAACCTCACGGCTGGAGCCCTGAGTGCATCCGTGTTCCCATGGCGATAATGGCCACTGGGGACGGAAGCAGAAGGGGAGGAGAAGGGGGCCGGAAGGGGGCTGGGGGAGACGGCCCTGCAGGACTCACCTTGGCACTGCCCGCCACGGCTGCAGAGACCAACCCTGGGGGCGGCCAGCACTTGCTGGGTTTCGACTGCGTCCCCCACGTGTTTCCCAGCTGCTCTCCCAGTCATGGTTTCTTCTGGGTGCAGAGGTTTGGGCCCGCCATGTGCAGGAGGACAAGAGTGCCCCAGGGCTGTGCTGACACTCAGACAGGAGGATGTTACACTACGATGGGACCCATCGTTCTCTGTCCCCACCAAAGCCCTCAGGCTGAGACCCTGTCTGGGCGTGTGCTGACACTCCCAAACCAGCCTGGATTACTGACACTGTGCACTGGACCCCTGAGGTTTAGGAGCACTGCGCAAGGGAGCTGGGCGTGTGGTGCTGCACATGCAGCATGACCCCTCTGCGCTGCTCCCACTTTGCCTCCCGGGAAGCAGCGCTGAGTTCAAGCCCAGATGCCACAACACAAGACAGAGCCCCCAGCGCTGAGCCTGGGCAGAGCCCAGCCCCTGCGGGGCAGCGGCTGCACCCCGGGGCCCCACACTCCCCGACCACACGGGCCACGCTGCCCCCAGGCCCTGCCATGCCCCGGCCCCGCACTGCCGCCCACAAGATGGTGCCCGACCGCAGGGGGAGGGGGCAGAGCAGGCCGCCAGGGCAGGAGGGCCCAACGTTGCTATGGCACCACCCCAGTGCAGCCCTTCTATTGGCTGGCAGGAGGAGGAGGGCGGGGCTCCCTTGGACTGACAACTCTGTCAGCCATTAGGAGTCCAGGATTCAGAGTCCTCAGGAGAGAGGAAGGGGTGGGGCCTGATCTGGAGGAGAGAAAGAGGGAGGAAGGGGGAGAGAGAGAGAAATAGAAGTGAAAAAGAAGGAGGAGAAAAGAAGGGGAGACGAGAGCAGAAGAGCTCTACTGGCTGGGTAGATGAGGGGAGAGCAGTGGATGTTGTCTACCTAGACTTCAGCAAGGCTTTTGACACTGTCTCCCATAGCATCCTCATAGACAAGCTCAGGAAGTGTGGGTTAGATGAGTGGACAGTGAGGTGGATTGAGAACTGGCTGAATGGCAGAGCTCAGAGAGTTGTGATCAGTGGCACAGAGTCTAGTTGGAGGCCTGTAGCTAGCGGTGTCCCCCAGGGGTCAGTCCTGGGTCCAGTCTTGTTCAACTTCTTCATCAATGACCTGGATGAAGGCACAGAGTGCACCCTCAGCAAGTTTGCTGACGATACAAAACTGGGAGGAGTGGCTGATACACCAGAGGGCTGTGCAGCCATTCAAAGAGACTTGGACAGGCTGGAGAGGTGGGCAGAGAGGAACCTCATGAAGTTCAACAAAGGGAAGTGCAGGGTCCTGCACCTGGGGAGGAATAACCCCAGTCACCAGTACAGGTTGGGGGTTGACCTGCTGGAAAGCAGCTCTGCGGAGAAGGACCTGGGAGTGCTGGTGGACACCAAGTTAAGCATGAGGCAGCAATGTGCCCTTGTGGCCAAGAAGGCCAATGGTATCCTGGGGTGCATCAGGAAGAGTGTTGCCAGCAGGTGGAGGGAGGTGATTCTCCCCCTCTACTCAGCCCTGGTGAGGCCCCATCTGGAGTACTGCGTCCAGTTCTGGGCTCCCCAGTACAAGAGGGATGTGGCACTACTGGAGCAAGTCCAGCGAAGGGCTACAAAGATGATTAGGGGACTGGAGCATCTCTCTTATGAGGAAAGGCTGAGAGAGCTTGGCCTGTTTAGCTTGGAGAAGAGAAGGCTGAGAGGAGATCTTATCAACGTGTACAAGTATCTGAAGGGAGGGTGTCGAGAGGATGGGACCAGACTCTTTTCAGTGGTGCTGAGCGACAGGACGCGAGGCAACGGGCACAAACTGAAACACAGACACTTCCATCTGAACATGAGGAAAAACTTTTTCACTGTGAGGGTGACAGAGCACTGGAACAGGTTGCCCAGAGAGGTGGTGGAGTCTCCTTCTCTGGAGATATTCAAAACATGCCTGGATGCAATCCTGTGCAATGTGCTCTAGGTGACCCTGCTTGAGCAGGGGGGTTGGACTAGATGATCTCCAGAGGTCCCTTCCAACCTCAGCGATTCTGTGATTCTGTGAAGAGCGAGTGAGCAGGGGGAAAGTGAGAGAGCAGGGCAGAGCTGCGCAGGCAGTGACCGCTGCTCCCTCACCTCTCCCTGCCACACTGGCATTACCTCTGCCTTCCCCACGGCCTCCTGCCCTTCCCTGCGGAAGTGCTTTCTCCCTGGCTTTGGCCAGCCAAAAGCCTTCCCAGCCTCACCAGGAAGCACGGGGCCCTGACAGCAAAACTGCCCCCAGCCCATGGGGGCTGCAGGGCCAGTGCGGACACTTGCTCTCACCAGCACCTTTAGCAAAGGGGGCCATTTGCCAAGCAATCTGGGTGGGGGAATGGCCAGGACTAAACATTTCCCCCAGGGCTGGCCCACCCTGGAGCTGAGATTTAACTCTGCTCCTGCTTCTCTGAGCCTGGCGCCCTTTCCCATGGCGAGAGCACGCTCCAGCTGCTGCCTCTGCAATGCAGCACCCGTGCCCATCGCATGGCCCCAGAAGCAGCCCCCCCCACCGACCACCTTGGCCATGGGGGCCTTGCAGATGCTCCTGAGATCACTGTGCCTCCAGCAGGTTGCAAGGTGTCCCCTCTGGGCCCTCCCACCCGAACACACTGGGGAAAACCCACCCTTCAGGAACGGGGGTCACAAAGCCACCTCGGGGACTAGCTTTGGTCACTTGCTGCTTTGGGGTGCTTACCTGGCATCTCCTGCCACGCACGCATCCTCCCTACCTCCCTGTATTGGCAGGACAGTGCTCCTTGCCAGGGGCTTCTGATGCTTCATTGCAAACAGCCTCGCCTGTGCTGAGACAAAAAAGCTCCTCATGGGTAAATGAGAGCAGACCTGGGACAAGACCAACATGGCTCTCTCTGGCACCTCAGGTGCCTGGTCACAGAATCACAGAATCACAGAATCACTGAGGTTGGAAGGGACCTCTGGAGATCATCTAGTCCAACCCCCCTGCTCAAGCAGGGTCACCTAGAGCACATTGCACAGGATTGCATCCAGGCGCGTTTTGAATAGCTCCAGAGAAGGACACTCCACCACCTCTCTGGGCAACCTGTTCCAGTGCTCTGTCACCCTCACAGTGAAAAAGTTTTTCCTCATGTTCAGATGGAAGTGTCTGTGTTTCAGTTTGTGCCCGTTGCCTCGCATCCTGTCGCTCGGCACCACTGAAAAGAGTCTGGTCCCATCCTCTCGACACCCTCCCTTCAGATACTTGTACACGTTGATAAGATCTCCTCTCAGCCTTCTCTTCTCCAAGCTAAACAGGCCAAGCTTTCTCAGCCTTTCCTCATAAGAGAGATGCTCCAGTCCCCTAATCATCTTTGTGGCCCTTCGCTGGACTTGCTCCAGTAGTGCCACATCCCTCTTGTACTGGGGAGCCCAGAACTGGACGCAGTACTCCAGATGGGGCCTCACCAGGGCTGAGTAGAGGGGGAGAATCACCTCCCTCCACCTGCTGGCAACACTCTTCCTGATGCACCCCAGGATACCATTGGCCTTCTTGGCCACAAGGGCACATTGCTGCCTCATGCTTAACTTGGTGTCCACCAGCACTCACAGGTCCTTCTCCGCAGAGCTGCTTTCCAGCAGGTCAACTCCCAACCTGTACTGGTGACTGGGGTTATTCCTCCCCAGGTGCAGGACCCTGCACTTCCCTTTGTTGAACTTCATGAGGTTCCTCTCTGCCCACCTCTCCAGCCTGTCCAAGTCTCTTTGAATGGCAGCACAGCCCTCTGGTGTATCAGCCACTCCTCCCAATTTTGTATCGTCAGCAAACTTGCTGAGGGTGCACTCTGTGCCTTCATCCAGGTCATTGATGAAGAAGTTGAACAAGACTGGACCCAGGACTGACCCCTGGGGGACACCGCTAGCTACAGGCCTCCAACTAGACTCTGTGCCACTGATCACAACTCTCTGAGCTCTGCCATTCAGCCAGTTCTCAATCCACCTCACTGTCCACTCATCTAACCCACACTTCCTGAGCTTGTCTATGAGGATGCTATGGGAGACAGTGTCAAAAGCCTTGCTGAAGTCTAGGTAGACAGCATCCACTGCTCTCCCCTCATCTACCCAGCCAGTCATTCCATCATAGAAGGCTATCAGATTGGTTAGGCATGATTTCCCCTTGGTGAAGCCATGCTGACTACTCCTGATCACCTTCTTTTCCTCCACATGTGTGGAGATGGCTTCCAGCATGAGCTGCTCCATCACCTTTCCAGGGATGGAGGTGAGGCTGACTGGCCTGTAGTTCCCTGGGTCCTCCTTCTTGCCCTTTTTGAAGACTGGGGTGACATTGGCTTTCTTCCAGTCCTCGGGCACCTCTCCTGTCCTCCATGACCTTTCAAAGATGATGGAGAGTGGCTTAGCAATGACATCCGCCAGCTCCCTCAGCACTCGTGGGTGCATCCCATCAGGGCCCATGGATTTGTGGGTGTCAAGTTTGCTTAAATGATCTCTAACCCACTCCTCCTCCACCAAGGGAAAGTCTTCCTCTCTCCAGACTTTCTCTCTTGCCTCCAGGGTCTGGGGTTCCTGAGGGCTGGCCTGAGCAGTAAAGACTGAAGCAAAGAAGGCATTCAGTAACTCTGCCTTCTCTGCATCCTTCGTCACCAGGGCACCCACCCCATTCAGCAATGGGCCCACATTTTCCCTAGTCTTCCTCTTGCTGCTGATGTATTTGAAGAAGCCCTTCTTGCTGTCCTTGACATCTCTAGCCAGATTTAATTCCAAACGGGCCTTAGCCTTCCTCGTTGCATCCCTGCATACTCTGACAACATTCCTATATTCCTCCCAAGTGGCCTGTCCCCCTTTCCACTTTCTGTAGACTTCCTTCTTCTGGTTGAGTTTTGCCAGGAGCTCCTTGCTCATCCATGCAGGTCTCCTGCCTCCTTTGCTTGACTTCCTACTCATAGGGATGCACCGCTCTTGAGCCTGGAGGAAGTGATGTTTGAATATTAACCAGCTCTCTTGAACACTCCTACCTTCTAGGGCCCTCACCCATGGGATTCCTCCAAGTAGGTCCCTGAAGAGGCCAAAGTTTGCTCTCCTGAACTCCAGGGTTGCGATCCTACTTGGTGCCCTGCTGCCTCCTCGCAGGATCCTGAACTCCACCATCTCATGGTCACTGCAGCCAAGGCAGCCCCCGACCTTCACATCTTCCACCAGTCCTTCTTTGTTTGTTAGTACGAGGTCCAGCAGCACACCTCTCCTTGTTGGCTCCTCCACCACCTGTGTCAAGAAGTTGTCACCAATGCTCTGCAGGAACCTCCAGGACTGTTTGTGCCTAGCTGTGTTGTCTTTCCAGCAGATATCGGGGTGGTTGAAGTCCCCCATGAGAACCAGGGCCTGGGATTGTGAGGCTACTTCCAGCTGTCTGTAGAAGGCCTCATCGACTTCCTCATCCTGATCAGGTGGCCTGTAGTAAACACCCACAACAGTGTCACCTCTGTTAGCCTGCCCTTTGATCCTTACCCATAAGCTCTCGACTCGCTCTTCATCCACCCCTAGGCACAGCTCCATACATTCCAGTTGCTCTCTCACATAAAGAGCAACTCCACCACCTCACTTTCCTGGCCTGTCTTTCCTAAAAAGCACGTAGCCATCCATGACAGCACTCCAGTCATGTGAGCTATCCCACCATGTCTCTGTAATGGCAATGAGATCATGGCCCTGCGACCGCACACATATCTCTAGTTCTTCCTGTTTGTTCCCCAAGCTGCGTGCATTGGTGTACAGGCATTTCAGGGAGGTGATCGAGCATGCAGGTTTCCCAGGAGGGGTAAAAGAGGGTCCTCCATAGCCACATCCCATGCGCACTTCCCTGGCTGTATTCACCTGTTGGAGGCATCCTGACATGAGCAGTCTTTTGCTAACTACCTTGTCACTATAACTCTCCCCTTCCCCCATCTTTCCTAGTTTAAAGCCCTCCTTACCAGGTTGGCCAACCTGTTGGCAAAGACCCGCGTGCCCTGCCTCGTGAGGTGGATCCCATCTCTCGCCATCAGTTGTCGATCTTCAAACAGGGTCCCATGGTCATAGAAACCAAAACCCTGTTGCCAACACCAGCGGCGCAGCCAGTCGTTAACCTGGAAAGTCCATCTCCTCCTCCTCTCATCCATCCCCCTCACTGGCAGGATTGAGGAGAAGATGACCTGGGCTCCCAGACCCTTGACCACCATCCCCAGAGCTCTGAAATCCTGCTTGATGGTCTCCAGTTTGCCCTTGGTGTCATTGGCGCCCACATGAAAGAGCAGCAGTGGGTAATAGTCCGAAGCGTGGACAAGCCTTGGCAGTCTTTGCATGACATCTCTCACACGAGCCCCCGGCAGGCCACAAACCTCTCTAGACAAGAGGTCAGGTCGGCAGATAGATGCCTCCGTCCCCTGCAGCAGGGAGTCTCCCACAACAATCACCCACCGCTTTTTCCGGGTGTTCCGGCAGGGCACAGGGTCTGTTGTCCCAGGTACTTCCCTGGCAGCCATGCCCATCTCCTCCTCATCCTGGAGGGCACTAAACCTGTTCTTCAGCTTCAGGTCTTCAGGAGGAGTAGGAGCCTTTCTCCTCCCACGAGCAGTGACCAGTTTCCAGCCTTCTTCTACAATGTTTTGATGTACCGTTTCACACGGCACAGAGCCCTCTGGCAACTCCACTGCTGCAGGGGGTTGGGACTCCTGGAGCTGTACAGTCTCCAAGAATACCCTGTCTATCTCTTGCTCTGCTTCTCGGATGCTGCGCAGCCTACTGACCTCCTCCCGTAACTCCCTTACCTGATGACACAACTCGTCAACAGCAGCACACCTCCTGCAGGAGAGCTGGTTGCCAGCCCAGGCCTCCCGGAGAGGCCCCAAGCACTCCCTGCAGCCTGAGACCTGTAGAGCTGCATCTACTGTCAGAGGGTCGGTCTGGGTCCAAGCCTCTGACACAGCAACTCCAACAGCCGCTGGGGAACGCGCTGTGCGGCGTGTCATGACCATACTTGAGGAAATGTACACCACAGGGAACAGAAACAAAGGTCCCTTCGCACGTCCCTTCGCGCGCCCTTCTGCGCGAACTGCTGCGCAAACTGCTGCGTCTGTTCGCTGCCTCTGTTCGCTGCGCTCAGGTCAGGCTCCTGCCCAGAAAACTCCAGCCTAACAAACGCTGGCTGAGAACTGGCTCCCTGCCGTGGAGAAGCCAGGGATCTCAGCAGCTCCCCAAAATGACCTGCCTGGCAGCATCCAGGAGGCAACAGCTGCAGATGCAGTCAATATTTAGCACTACCCCAAGAGTGCTAACAGAGCCACCGTTGTGCCCCAACACAGCGTTGCCCACCACCATCCCCCCCAAATCCCAGGGTAGCAGCTTGTAGTCAGAGAGCCCCAGCGACGGGCACAGCAGGCCCCAGGCCCAGACATATCTGCAAGTCCATGGACAAGCACTAAAAGCTCCTTCATAGCTTCTCCCACCACGGGAGGGGAAGGCAGAGGAACGAACAGTGATCATAACCTGGTGTAGCAGAAACCAAAATCTCCCCCCTTGTCACAGCAGAGCAGGGCCCAACCCCAGCAGGACACGGGTCCCCGAGCCCTTCGTGACAGAGTCCTCGCTGTAGCCGTGCTGCCAACAGCAGCTCTGACCCATCGCAAACAGCGCTGCCAGCACTGGGGATTTATGGGCCACACAGAGCATCAGGGGGATGCTTGAGCCTGTTCCCAGGGAGAGAGCAGCAAGGGGCATATATAGATATATTTGTGCCCACAAAAAACAGACACAAATTGCCACACACCCTACAAATTGCCAAGAGATCTCTACCTTTCAGATGAGCCTTTGTTACTGGATCATTTCATTATTTCAATTATCTTTTCACTTCAGGTAGCAAGTATCTTCAAGTATCTATCCATTGCAGCAAGTATCATTGTGGCAAGTGGCATTTCTCCCGCAGAAAAACCCACAGGCTGGGGCTGGGGAGGCCTGAGATTAGCCCCAGTCTCCCCAGCTCCATTAGCAGCCACGTCAAGGAGGGATTTCAACTCTGGCCCGAGAAAGAGGTCTGGACCCATCCTTCCAGAAGCTTCATCCCCAGTAACCCTTCCGGGGACGTGGAGACTCCTGCTCCAAACACCGACACATCCGCTGCTTGCCTCGGGGCCCCCAGCGAGGGCGCAGATCACCCGAAGGGCCGAGGGCTTTCTCCAGACACCGCCAGCAACTCCTGCCCCATGAGAGGCTGTAACGCAAGGGCACAAAAAAGCTCTGCTACCCTTAGTGCTTACTCAGCCCAGGGTCGAAAGCACAATTTTAGCAGGTTTGCTTTCAAACTGCCTGGAAACCTCAAAACACTTTCTTTCACCTTCGCTCCCCCTGAGCGGGCTGCCCTGTGCCTCCTTTCCTCTCTGTCAGCCCTGGCCGGGGGAAAGCACCCAGGGAGGCTCCAGACCACATTTCTGCCTGGAGTGCTACTAGCTGGGCTCTTCTAATCGTTTGTCCAAAATGTGCCACAGTGCCTAGGATGGGGATTTTCCTGCTCTGAAGATGCACAACGCACCTCTCCTGCATGGCAGGAGTGGGGGACAAATCCAAGTGAGGAATCAGAAGTGAGCTCCATGGGTGCTCCCAGCCGTCACTGGCTCCCTCAGGAGACTCCTTTCCTCTGAGACACCAAGGTCTTGTGTAGTGAGAACACCTGCGGAAGATCTGGTGAGGAGTCAGTGACTGGCAGAGTACATGACGGCAGACCCAGCATGTGAGACTACACACTGACCTGGTTCCCATCAGAACCAGGCATGCATACTCCGTTTTGTCTACAGTGTCTAGCTGCTTCCCAGGCAGTAGTTTCTCACAGCACAGCTAAGATAAGGAAATAGTTCTAGTGGATTAAAGAGGGGACCCTTGGGTTACGTGGGGGGGAGTCCCACCTGGGCATTTGACCCGTGCCTCTGACCTGTGCCTCCAGCAGCCTCCTGCCGGCAACCCCTCCTCGCGATTCCTGGGGCTCCCCGTGCAGCTTGGAGTGTAGGTCCCTTATTAAATCTATCCTGTTTAACCCCTCACGAACTTTGAGTGTCTCTCTCTACCGGTATCTGACCCTCTCTTGCCTGCCTTGCGGTCACATTTGGCATAGTCAGCAGGATACCGGTGTGGAGATGCCTCTTTGGGGGCAAAAGAACAAGGGGGAGAGAGTGAGTCACATTCCCGGGTGGCCCGCTACAGGTCGGTGGGCACCCATGGCTTGCATGCTGGCGGGGTGGATCGTCCCCGCAGCACGGCCGGAGCTAGAGAGTGAGCTAAGGGTTTCCCCAGAGCGGCTCGTGGAACTGGTTTCCGAGCTCTGGCTGGAAAAAGCAGGGCTGGCGTCACGAAAGGGAACGGGGGATCTGGGGTGGATCTTCCTGACTGTGCTCTGCACCCTGGACAAGGTGCTGTTGACACAGCGCTGGCGAATTGGGCAGTTGGAAAGTGATCTTGGAGCCGCTAAGGAGGCTCACCAGCTGACCCAGAAGGTTGTGTCAAACTTGGGATGGAAACATCTGGGACTCCAACGACCTCCCCAGCTTGGAGTCAGACATAGAGTATGAGGGGGAGGTAGCTGCCCGACCGGTGGTAGAGCAGCAGCTTTCCAGACCAAATGTGGCCAATCTGCAAGAGACCACAACTATTTGTGATTTTAAAGCATCAGAGCTGCAGCAAGATATGCAGGGGCGCTACAGGCAGCCACCCCGTGAAGGGTTGTTAGAGTGGCTGTTAGGGCTGTGGGACGATGGGGCGGAGGCAGTTTATTTTACTGGAGAGGAGCTCGGTAGGATGGGGGCTCTGCCCCAGCATCCCAGGCTGTGTAACACTCTCCGTACCCCACAGCAGCAAAACCGAAAGGTTCCCCCCTCCCTAATGGAGTGGGTGAGGGATGTGCTGCGTTTAACCTGGCTGACTGCCGCTGACATCGATAACGGGCTCACCAGGTGGACTACTATCGCAGCAGGGATAAACCAGCTGCGGCAATTAGGAATGTTGTTTGCAATTTATTCCGCCGAGTTTACGGGACCAGATCAAGTCACCATGAGTAAAACCATCCGGACTAAGATACTGCGAACCGCCCCTCCCCATCTTAAAGTGATGTTGCTACCTATGATTGGTGGGGGGGCAGGTACAGTGTGGGAAGTTGCAGCACTGCTATCCCAGTTAGCAGAGGCGTCCTCTCTTAGCAGAGGTGGGAAGTCAGGAAACAGGAGGGTAAATGTGAAAAAGAAAAAAAGAGTGAGTTGCGGCACTATGTTACGAGACCTGCTGCGAGCTGGCATGCCGTGGCGGGAGGTGGACAGTAAACCCAGTGCAGAGCTGCTCGAACAGTGGCTGCAGCTTCAGCCAGAGCAGAGTACACAGTCCCCAGTGATGGGGGAGCGCAGCAAGCAGCCAGGAGAGTGCAGGGGGGACCCGTGACACCCACTGCCCCGCCGGCAGCATGCACAGAGGGGAATCTGCCAGCAGCACAAAAAACAGGCCAGGCAGCGTTGCCCCTGCTGTACCTGCTTAGCTCCACAGCAGTTGCGGACCAAAAAGCATTATATCCGCAGGGGGCAAAAGCCTGGGGAGGTGTGGCAAACTGATTATATTGGACCCCTACCAGAGAGCCAGGGGCACAGATATGTCCTGACCACTGTGGACACCTACTCTGGTCTATCATACACTTTTGTGCCGCAGCTACCCGGGCTCATGCCATTAAGGCATTAGGAGACTTGATTGGGTTATATGGCTCCCTGGTGGAAGTCCAAAGTGATCAGGGCACTCATTTTACAGGGAATGACATTCAGAACTGGGCTGAAGAGCGGGGAATAGCCTGGACCTATCACATACCCTACCACCCATGAAGGGCAGGATTGATAGAGTGAATGAATGGACTGCTCAAAGAGCAGCTGTGCAAACTGCCCCTACTGGCACCCTCATGGGCTGGAGCAAAAGCATTTGTCAGGCAACTGCCTGCCTCAGTGACCGACCGCTGTGTGGCTCTACCTGTATGCTTGTTTCAAAGGGGAATCCATCGAGTGGCCATGTGTGCTTAGAGTGCAACAGCTGCACCCCCAAGCCTGCCTCCCCATGCAAGCCATGCCTGGGAGTGCAGGGTTGGGTCTGCGACTACCACACAAAGAAATAACCCTAGAACGGGAGAGCCATCATCTTGTGAGTATGGAGTTGGCCATCAGCATACCTCAAGGGTATTATGGTCGCATGGTGCCCTATAATAGTTTAGCTCTCCAGGGGAATGGACATCAAGGCAGGAGTCATTGACTCCAACTACCTTGCGGGGTGAAAGTTGCAATCCATTATGCTGGATCCCAATCTCTGCGATGTGCACAGGGAGACCAAATAGCCCTACTGATATGTGAGCGGATAAGGGTCCCCACTATCCAGGAAATAGATTCCTTGTGGCCCAGCCAGCAACTGGGAGGTTTCAGGTCTCCAGGGCGTGCTGTGTGGGAGCATGATCTGGCTAAACCTGAACAGTCGGAAGGGGAAATCATTGCTGATGGGCCAGGAGACGCCCACCTGGTACTAATCAAAGGGGAAAGTGTCCCAGCCTATGTCCCCTCTAGGAGACTCTCTCTCAGAGAATTGTGTGTGACCTGATGAATATGCTGAGCGGAGCCGTGACATTGCTGCCCTCCATCCTAACCCTATACCCTAACAGTAGTTGGAGCACCGACGGAACTGTGGTGAGCACATCGAACACAACATCCACAAGATAAAGAGCCAACTTCAAGTACTACACGATGTAAAGTCCAAAGAATCAGTGCAGGACAACCCCTGGCAGTGACTGTCATCATGGCTGTCGAATTTCAGACTATGGGGAAAATGCATTATGCTCCTGGTCTTCTGGGCTGATCAGTTTTGTGTGCATACATGTTATAATTTACTGTCTATATGTATATATCTATATGTATATTCATCATGGTTTAGTTGCTTGTACATCTTAGCTGTTTAGTTAGGATAATACCTGAAAGGCATGTCTGAAACTTGTCCACACACTGGTGGCACTGATAGCATGTCTCTGTCAGTCAAGGGGTGGAGTGCAGTGAGAACACCTGTGGAAGATCTGGCAAGGAGTCAGTGACTGGCAGAGTAGGTGGTAGCAGGCCCAGCGTGTGAAACTACACACTGACCAAATCCCCGTCAGGGCCAGGCACGCATATTCCATTTTGTCAACAATGTCTAGCTGCTTCCTGGGCAGTAGCTGCTCAAGGTTAGCGCAGCTGAGATAAGGAAATAGTTCTAGTAGATTTAAGGGGCCCTTAGGAACAACGAGTTGAGTCTTGCCCATGCGTCCGACCTGTGTGTTCTGCCTGTGTGTCCGACCCATACCTCCAGCAGCCTCCCATCGGCAATCCCTTCTCGCAGTTCCCGGGGCTCCCCATGCAGTCTGTAGAGCAATTCCTTCATTAAATCTATCCTGTTTAACCCCTTATGAACCTTGAGTGTCTCTCTCCACCGGTATCTGACGCTCTCTTGCCCACCTTGCGGTCACAGGGATGTTCTAACACCTTCACTCTCCTCAGCATTTGTCATGGCAACCAGCTGCATTGCACCAGTCTTTATGTAAACCTGGCCCTGCAGTGTCCTGCAAAAGGTGCTTTTAGACAGCCAACTCCTAGAATAACTGCTGTGGGGACAGACAGACTTCCTCATCCATGTGGGCCCTGCATCTGCCAGTGTCTAGTCCAACTCCTGCTCCAAGCTCGCCCCTAGAGCCCTTCATCCCCTCATGCAGCTCATTAAGAAAGACCTTAAGCAGTCTTTGCCCTAGCATTGCAACCCCCCTCCACCCAGGATGACACTACTCACCAGCTTACTGTCAGACCTCGTACTGCTGAGGACAACCCTTGGAGCCCAGCACTGCAGCCCTTTCTCCATTTCCTTTGGTCTTCTTTTCTAGTCCTCATCTCCCCTGGCTTCTCTGGCTGCTCTTGTCTCTGCTTCCTGACCATCTCCTGGGCAGTCCCATTCTCCCTCCTAATGCTGAGACCATGCTGGCCTCTTGCTGGGCTGGGTACAAGCCTCAGGGCTGCCTGCCCTCCTCTTGCTGGACAGCTGAGGACTCCCAGGTGAGCACTGCCTGCCACTGCCAGGAGCAAAGGGGATCTGGCTGCAGCTCTGCACACAACAGCCAGCTGTATCCTCCATCCACCCCTCCTGGGGCTCTCTCTCCTCCCTGGGGGCAGCGGGACAACAGCTGGGGTGGCTCCAGCTAGTTCCCTCCAACATGGCAGAGCCTGGTGAGCAGCCCCCGCTGGCGTTGCTGCGGCTCCAGCTGGACACGTAGAGTGACTGCTCTTTCTGCCCAGCCTCCCTTTCCTCTGCTGGGGCCGAGTGCTCCAAGTCCGAGGAGAGCACAATGCATTTGGGGCTTCTCTCTGCCAAGGGCTTCCAGTACCCCACAAGGACACAGCTGTCTGATGAGGAGTCACTGTCCTGAGGGTGGGCAGGAGCTGGCAACTGTCTCCAGGCTTCTCTTCCTGCTCGAGCAGCCCCATCATCAGAGATTCTCTGTGGCTGCTGGGGAGACTGTGTGGCTGCGGCAACCTCATGGGGGATGGCATATGAGGTGCCAGGAAGCTCCGTGTGCCCAGGGCTACCAGTCCGGGATGGACTCTGGGCTGACACTGGCGTCGCGGCCATACCTGCAGCAGCTGCTGGGCTCAGGGAGGCTGAGGGGCTTCCTTTGTGCTGGCTGGGAGCATGGTAGCCGTATATGGCCTGCTGGTCATAGGTCTCCATGCTGCATGAGCACTGGGCAAAACTGATGAGCTCATGGAGGAAGTGCTCAGTGCGACTCAGCAGAAGCAGCCCTAAGTCCTCAGCAAAGGCCTGACTGTCCAGGTCATACCTCCTCAGGTTTGTCAGGACAATGAGCTCCGTGACAGTCACCAATGTCTGATGGACTCCAAAGAGGACTCTCAGTTCCCGCTGCAGCCAGGGCAGCAGTCTCTGAATGCTGGCTGGGTTGTGGCAGAAGAACTCTGCTGAGATGTCTTGGGGCTGGCCGCCATCGGGAACCCTTTGCACGCGCATCCCTCTGCGGTACAGAGAGTGGCGGAAGTTTAGCATCTCCTCCTCCCTCACTGGCACGTGCCCCTGAGGTCTCCTCTTAGCACTAGCCTGCTTCTGTGGGGACAGCCTCTGGCTTGGCTCCAGCAGCCCTCTGGCTCTCTGCCTCTGCATGCTGTGGCTTGGGCTCTCCTCCAGCCTGCTGCTGTTCTGGGCAGAGGACCGCATCTGAGGAGAAGGGGAATGCTGCTGCGGGCAAGCTGCAGGGTGGCGGCGCCTCCTGATGGCAGGGCGCTGAGGAGCTCTCCATTGCTGACGGCTGGCAACAAAACCATCTTTGGGAGGCCTGATGACATACTCCTGGTAGTCATCTTCTGCCACCACTGTGTGCAGAATTGATTGGAAAACCTGCTTGCACAGAGGGTATTCGGCCTTTCTTTTTGACCACCGGTACACACAACCAAAGCAAAACTTATGGAAGCAGGGTTTCACGTAGGCAGCGTCGTCCAAGGTGTCCAGACAGATGGGACATGTAGCATCTGGAGCTGCAGGTCGTGGTGTTGTTGGCTGCAGAGGGCTGGGGAGAGCTGAGGGTAAGGAACTGCCATCCATTGCAGGTGCCTCAGCTGTTGATGCTGCGCTCTGCTGAAGAAAGAGAGGCCAAGATCATTTCCTTTCCGGAGCAGACTGTGGGGGTTGTGTGGGGGCTGGACTATGGTGCAGGAAGGGTGCAGAAGAGCCATTGGTACCGAAACCCACAGGAGGCTTCTTTTGGGATGAGAAGAAAGAACATGGGCACTGGTGGCCTATCACCCCAGAAGGCCTGGGTGCCCTCAAAAAAGGGAGGTGTCATGGGTCAGTCCCCTCCCAACTCAGCAAGAGAGCAAGGAAAGGCGTTGAAAAATGTCCAGGCTCAGGAACTGCCTAGGAAGCACAGAAGCTGACTCCTTCCTTCCTCCAGAAGGGGAGAGGTCCCCATTTGCACCAGTACCACCTGCATCAGCTGAACACAGGAGGCTGCGGGAGCATGCATTCAGTCAGCTGTGAGAGCAACTCTTCCTTGATGAACTGGCACCTGCTGGAAACCTCAGGAACCAACATGCTGCCCCCGGGGAACACGGGCAGCCTTGCCACTCTTGGGCACCCAGCCTCAGCCCTGCCCTTTCTCCTTCCCCTCTTCAAAAGCACTCCTTTGCTGCTTGGGACTCGGCACTTCCCAAAACCCCACTCAACACCACTGCTTCCTTGCACACCCCAGCCTGCAGGACATTTCCAAGTGCAGCTCACCTCAGCTGCAGGTGAACACTCAGGAAGAGGCAGCGAGGTGTCTCAGCATTCCTAGAGACCCCTGCAGCCTCTTGGTACACACAGCGCACTGGCCATAGACACACAGCATCCCTGTCAGCCGAGGGAGAAAAGACAGAAAGCACTTTTGCGATTCAGCACCCAGAGCTGCTGCTAGCCCCCAAACTTCCCAATCCCCACGCCAACAGCATGTCTGAGTGGAGCTCCTGCCGTGCCTTGCACACATGCTTGGCAGCAACCTGGGGGTGAGCTAAGCTGAGCGAGACTCTGCCACTGGGGAACTTCAGCGAGAACAGAGCAGCCACAGTAGCTCAGAGGTGACATCCCAAGGGTGCCCTGAGCCGCACAGAGAGGACATCCTGACCACAGGACCAGCATTCCCTTGGGAAAGGACATCCTGCCAGGGCTTAGACATCTTTGGCAGGGCCTTTCGGGATCTTCCTGCTTTTCCGCAGAATTCGGGGTGCTTCTTGAGCTGTCCGGTTCAAGGTTCAGGCACAAACCCCTGACTTCTCTGGCAGGGAGCGATGTTATTTCTTTGGGCACAGATAGGGACCCTCAACCCTGCCACTCAGCCAAATTATAGCAGAATTCAACAACACCTCTGTCCCTGGCAGCTCTGACCGCAACCCTTTAAAAGGCTTGTTGGAGAGGTGATGAACCCAAAGAGAGGACAGGAGCATCTCCCGACATTGCAGCTTCTACAAGCTGACACTCCCTTCACAGTGGGCAGGGCAGGGGGGGTTCGTGGCAGGCGGCAGTGCAATGGCCTCTCTCACCGCAATAAGAGCATGCCCCGTCCCTCTGCCTCTCTTGTCAGTTGTGGGCTGAGCAGTGAGGGCAGATGGCACCTACCTCCATGGGCTCCACTGCTGGAGGCAGTGCAGGTGGGGGAGCCAAATGCGGCTCAGCTCCTCCAAGGGTTCAGGCGTGCTCTCTCCAGGGTGCTGTCAGGCTTGAGGGCCCTTAGAGCACATGACTGTATGTGGCTGTAAAGGGAACAGGCTGCAGTTAGGGGAAAATCCTACACGTGGCTTGGTAACTCAAACTGTGTAAATAAGGCCCCAAATCATCCAGAACTTCAGAGAAGTCATCATAGGTAACATGAGGAGAGGCAGCAATGAGGGATGAATGTGTGGAATTACCCAGCATTTCCAAAGAAGGAGGGGAAATATTCACCAGACTTAGCTACCTATGTGGGGGGGGGGGGAAGGGGGGTGGCAGGGTGAGGTAATGAACAGCTGAGGCATGAATGTGGGGTGGGATACCCAGGACTACCAAGAACTGTCTAAGGGCAACCAGATGTGCTTCCTGCAGACCAGAGGGAGGTCGCAAGGGCCTCCCCTTGATCTCAGTGAATTCTGAGTGGTTCTGCTTTTTAAAGGAAGATTTACCTGTTTGCTCACTCTTAATACACTGTCTGTACACCTCCCAGGACCAGGAAGCTTTCTAGCTTGAAGCGCAGCGTGCCCTCCGTCTGGTAGAACTCAGGCTTCTTCTGAGATTTGAATATCAACAGCTGCAGGGTCACGGAACCACGGAATGGCGGGGGGGTGGAAGGGACCTCTGGAGAGGTCCAGGTGTGGCCTCACTAGGGCTGAGGAGAGGAGAAGAATCACTTTCCTCGACCTGCTGGTGACCCTCCTCCTAATGCAGCCCGGGATGGTGTATGCCCACAAGGGCACACTTCAGGCTTATGTCCAACTTGTTGTCCACCAGGACCCTCAGGGCTTTCTCTGCAAAGCATGCTCTCCAGCCCATCTACACCCCAGCCTGTACTGCTGCATGATATTATTCCTCCCCAGGGGCATGATGTTATTCCTCCCCAGGGACAGGACTTGGCGCTTCCCTTTACTGAACTTCACAAGGTTCCTCTCTGCCCATTTCTGTCGAGGTCTCGCTTGATGGCAGTGCAACCATCTCGTGTATCAGCCACTTCTGCCTGCTTTGTATCATCTGCAAACTTGCTGAGGGTGCACTCAGTTCCATCATCCAGGTCACTAATGAAGATGTTAAACAACAGTGGCCACTGTATCAACCCCTCGGGTGCACTGAGGGTACTGACTTGTTTCCGACTGGATGCTGTGCTGCTGATCACAACCCTCTGAGCCCAGCAGTTCAGCTAGTTTTCAGTCCACCTTACTGCCCTGTCCACGGGCCATCAGCTTGTCTATGAGGATGTTATGAGAGACAGTGTCAAAAGCCTTAGTACAGCTGAGAATAACAACATCCACTGCTCTCCCTTCATCCACCAAGCTAGTCATTTGATCCCCTGCAACATGCAAGCAATGCAGGACACCTCTGGAGACTGTTGGGGAGAACTTCTTGATTCAGGTGCTGCCTGGCACAACAATGGCTGATGCACAGCTGGGTCTGCTCTTCACAAACCAGGAGGACCGGGTTGGTGAGGTGATAAGGGATGGCAGCCTTGCCTGCAGTCACCATGCAGTCATGGAGGTTCAAGATGCTGAGGGCAGTGAGGAAGGACAGTAGCAATGTACGGACCCTGGACTTTGGGAGAGCAGACTTCACCTTCTTCAGGCACCTGGTAGGGGGCATGCCATGGGAGGCAGCTCTGAAGGGGGAAGGAGAACAGGGAAGTTGGCAAACCTTTAAAAACAGCTGTCTCCAAGTGCAAGAACAGTGCAGCCCCATGCTCAGGAAAACAGGCAGACCAGGAGACCACCCTTGCTAAACAGCAAACTCATGATGCAGCTAGAAAGCAAAAAGGCAGCGCGCGGGAGGTGGAAGCAAGGACAAGGAAGGGACAAGGCTACAGAGGAAGAGTTTAGAAGCATTGCTCAGGCACGTGGGCATGGCCTTAGGAAAGCCAAAGCTCAGCTGGAGCTGAGACTTGAAAGGGGTGTCAAGGGCAACAAGAAAAGCTTCCAGCACTGCATTAGTAGTAAGAGAGAGAGCAGAGGCAGGATAGGCTGAGGTACTCAGTGCCTTCTTTGCCTCAGTCTTCACCAACAACATCCCCCCAGCTCCTATGCTTAGCGAAGGGAGCTGAGGAGGAGATGAACTACAGGCAGTGCACAAGGGTCAAGGAAGGGATTCCTCGCGAGACCTCCTCCCATACAAGCAGGGGGACCTTACAGGTTGCAGCTGTGGGGACCTTACAGGTTGCAGCTGTGGGAGCTGAACGTTTTGGCCAATGTCCTTGCAAGGCTGCCCTCTCTCACCCTTGAAAGGTCACCTCTGAAAGGGACAGGCCCATGTTGTTTATTTTGTCCAGTTTATTTTACTGGAGAGGAGCTCGGTAGGATGGGGGCTCTGCCCCAGGATCCCAGGCTGTGTAACACTCTCTGTACCCCGCAGCAACAAAACCAAAAGGTTCACCCTTCCCTAACGGAGTGGCTGATGAGTGTGGCACGTTTAACCTGGCCGACTGCCGCAGACATCAATAACGGGCTCACCAGGTGGACTACTATCGCAGCAGGGATAAACCAGCTGCAGCAACTAGGAATGTTGTCCAGAATTTATTCTGCCGAGTTTACAGGACCAGATCAGATACCCATGAGCAAAACCATCCAGACTAAGATGCTGTGGACTGCCTCCCCCCCCCATTTTAAAGTGATGGTGCTACCTATGTTCAGGAGTCAGTACAGTGCAGCAAATCAGTTAGCAGGGGTGTCCTCTCTTAGCAGAGATAGGAAGTCAGGAAACAGGCGGGTAAACGTGACACAGAAAGAAAGAGTGAATCGCAGCACTGTGTTACAAGACCTACTGTGAGCTGGCATACCATGGCAGGAGGTGGACGGCAAACCCAATGCAGAGCTGCTCAAGTGGTGACTGCAGCTCAAGCTGGAGCAGTACACAAAGCCTATGGAGGGGAAGGCCCACCGAGCAGCCCAGAGAGTACAGGGGAGGGCCAGCAGCACCTACTGCCCCGCCTGCTGAGTACACCGAGTGGAAACTGCCTGCTCAATATTGATAGGGAGGTGGGTCCCCCCCATCCCCCATCCAAATTAGACGATATGTAATGGGGGACTGTTGCCATTTTATCCCAATTGAAATTCACTGGCATAATGGGGGGCAACAACAAGTCATGGCGCTTGTGGACACAGGGGCAGAGGTTAGCATTTTGCATGGCACCCCGTCCCACCAGGGCTCCGCAGTGTCTGTGAGCAGCCTTGGCGGGGCTGATGTGCAAGCCACTCCCATGCAAATAAATTGGCTATGGGCAGATCACCCTCTGTTAAGGCTGTTGTGTTGGTGGCCCTGATCCAAGAGTACATTTTAGGCATTGATATACTCCGAAGGAAAACAATCACTACTCAGTGGGGCCCCTTTTCTTTTGGGCGGCCTTTATACATTAAAATAGCTACTATTATTTTGAGAGGGCACCCTAAATGGGACCCAGTGGAGCTCCCAGTGCCTACCACTGTTGTTAACACTAAACAGTACCGTGTACCCAAAGAGCATGATGAGATAACAGATGCCATCCATGGCCTTTGAGCTGCTGGCATCATTCACCCAGCAGCCAGTGCCTTTAATAGCCCCATTTGGCCAGTGAAAAAGAAAGATGGTTCCTGGACAATGACAGTGGACTACCACAACCTTAACAACATAACTCCGATATTGACTGCAGCTCTGCCTGACATGGTGTCCATCATGGAACGATTGGCCACCAGAATAGGACACTGGCATGTGGTAATAGATTTGGCAGATGCCACTTTATTGCCATCACACAAGATACAAGATCAATTTGCATTTACCTGGGAAGGCCGCCAATATGCCTTTATGGTGCTGCCACAAGGTTACAAACATAGCCCCACCATTTGTCACCAGCTGGTAAGCAGAGACCTTGACCGGGTGATCCTGCCCAATAAGGTAGTAACGGAACACTATATGGATGACATCTTGCTAAGTGGTCCCACTGCAGCAAGCCTTGCTGAAGCAAAGGCACGAGTCCTAGATGTGTTAAACAACAGAGGGTGGGTAGTGAACCCAAAGAAAATAAAGGGCCACAGCAATGAAGTCATCTTTCTAGGCATACTCTGGTCAGGTCCCCAGAGGAAAATACCACAAGGAGAAGCATGGTTGTTCCATATGTGCTTCAAAGGCGAGGTGGGTGTGACGTGGGAGATTCGAACGTGACCTGGGTGGTTCGAAATTGGCGTGGGTGTGCCACCCTGCCTCAAAGGCTCCCCCACCAACCAGGGCTTAGAGGCAAGAGCACTGGGAAGGCAGAGGTTGCCTCCGCATGCCTAGGACAGCCCCCAGCACGAGTGCCCGGCTCCCTTGCCTCCCCTCTGCAAGCCTACACCAGCTGTCCTCACACCTTGGCACTAGCAGTGTGAGGCTGTTGCAAGGCAGGAGCATGGTTGTTCGATATGTGCTTCGAAGGCGAGGTGGGTGTGACGTGGGAGATTTGAACGTGACGTGCGTGTGACGTGGGTGTGACGTGGGAGATTCGAACGTGGCGTGGGTGTGACGTGGGTGTGACGTGGGAAATTCGAACGTGACGTGGGCGTGACGTGGGAGATTCGAACGTGACGTGGGTGTGACGTGGGTGGTCCGAACGTGACGTGGGTGTGACGTGGGTGTGACGTGGGAGATTCGAACGTGACGTGGGCGTGACCTGGGTGATTCGAACCTGACGTGGGTGTTTGGAACGTGACGTGGGTGTGACGTGGGAGATTCGAACGTGACGTGGGTGTGTCGTGGGTGATTCGAACGTGACGTGGGCGTGACGTGGGAGATTCGAACGTGACGTGGGCGTGACGTGGGAGATTCGAACGTGACCTGGGTGGTTCGAAATTGGCGTGGGTGTGCCGCCCTGCTTCAAGGCTCCCCCACCAAGCAGGGCTCAGAGGCAAGAGCACTGGGAAGGCAGAGCTTCCCTCCGCATGCCTAGGACAGCCCCCAGCACGAGTGCCCGGCTCCCTTGCCTCCCCTCCGCAAGCCTACACCAGCTGTCCTCACACCTTGGCACTAGCACTGTGAGGCTGTTGCAAGGCAGGAGCATGGTTGTTCGATATGTGCTTCGAAGGCGAGGTGGGTGTGACGTGGGAGATTCGAACGTGACGTGGGTGTGTCGTGGGTGATTCGAACGTGACGTGGGCGTGACGTGGGTGATTCGAACGCGACGTGGGCGTGACCTGGGTGATTCGAACCTGACGTGGGTGTTTGGAACGTGACGTGGGTGTGAAGTGTGCGATTCGAACGTGACGTGGGTGTGTCGTGGGTGATTCGAACGTGACGTGGGCGTGACGTGGGTGATTCGAACGTGACGTGGGTGTGTCGTGGGTGATTCGAACGTGACGTGGGTGATTCGAACGTGACGTGGGTGTGTCGTGGGAGATTCGAACGTGACGTGGGTGATTCGAACGTGACGTGGGTGTGACGTGGGTGATTCGAACGTGACGTGGGCGTGACGTGGGAGATTCGAACGTGACGTGGGAGATTCGAACGTGACGTGGGCGTGACGTGGGAGATTCGAACGTGACCTGGGTGGTTCGAAATTGGCGTGGGTGTGCCGCCCTGCTTCAAGGCTCCCCCACCAAGCAGGGCTCAGAGGCAAGAGCACTGGGAAGGCAGAGGTTGCCTCCGCATGCCTAGGACAGCCCCCAGCACGAGTGCCCGGCTCCCTTGCCTCCCCTCCGCAAGCCTACACCAGCTGTCCTCACACCTTGGCACTAGCACTGTGAGGCTGTTGCAAGGGAGGAGCATGGTTGTTCGATATGTGCTTCGAAGGCGAGGTGGGTGTGACGTGGGAGATTCGAACGTGACGTGGGTGTGTCGTGGGTGATTCGAACGTGACGTGGGCGTGACGTGGGTGATTCGAACGCGACGTGGGCGTGACCTGGGTGATTCGAACCTGACGTGGGTGTTTGGAACGTGACGTGGGTGTGAAGTGTGCGATTCGAACGTGACGTGGGTGTGTCGTGGGTGATTCGAACGTGACGTGGGCGTGACGTGGGTGATTCGAACGTGACGTGGGTGTGTCGTGGGTGATTCGAACGTGACGTGGGTGATTCGAACGTGACGTGGGTGTGTCGTGGGAGATTCGAACGTGACGTGAGCATGACGTGGGAGATTCGAACGTGATGTGAGCGTGACGTGGGAGATTCGAACGTGACGTGGGTGTGACGTGGAAAATTCGAACGTGACGTGGGCGTGACGTGGGTGATTCGAACGTGACGCGAGTGTGAAGTGGGAGATTCGAACGTGACGTGGGAGATTCGAATGTGACGCGAGTGTGAAGTGGGAGATTCGAACGTGACGTGGGAGATTCGAACGTGACGTGAGCGTGAAGTGGGAGATTCGAACGTGACGTGGGTGTGTCGTGGGTGATTCGAACGTGACGTGGGCGTGACGTGGGAGATTCGAACGTGACGTGGGTGTGACGTGAATATTCGAACGTGACGTGGGCGTGACGTGGGAGATTCGAACGTGACGTGGGTGATTCGAACGTGACGGGGGTGTGACGTGGGAGATTCGAACGTGACGTGGGTGTGTCGTGGGAGATTCGAACGTGACGTGGGCGTGACGTGGGAGATTCGAACGTGACGTGGGCGTTACGTGGGAAATTCGAACGTGACCTGGCTGGTTCGAAATTGGCGTGGGTGTGCCACCCTGCTTCAAGGCTCCCCCACCAAACAGGGCTCAGAGGCAAGAGCACTGGGAAGGCAGAGCTTCCCTCCGCATGCCTAGGACAGCCCCCAGCACGAGTGCCCGGCTCCCTTGCCTCCCCTCCGCAAGCCTACACCAGCTGTCCTCACACCTTGGCACTAGCACTGTGAGGCTGTTGCAAGGGAGGAGCATGGTTGTTCGATATGTGCTTCGAAGGCGAGGTGGGTGTGACGTGGGAGATTCGAACGTGACGTTGGCGTGACGTGGGAAATACGAACGTGACGTGGGTGTGACGTGAATATTCGAACGTGACGTCGGTGTGACGTGGGTGATTCGAACGTGACGTGGGTGTGTCGTGGGTGATTCGAACGTGACGTGGGCGTGACGTGGGTGATTCGAACGTGACGTGGGTGTGACGTGGGAGATTCGAACGTGACGTGGGAGATTCGAACGTGACGTGGGCGTGACGTGGGAGATTCGAACGTGACCTGGGTGGTTCGAAATTGGCGTGGGTGTGCCGCCCTGCTTCAAGGCTCCCCCACCAAGCAGGGCTCAGAGGCAAGAGCACTGGGAAGGCAGAGCTTCCCTCCGCATGCCTAGGACAGCCCCCACCACGAGTGCCCGGCTCCCTTGCCTCCCCTCCGCAAGCCTACACCAGCTGTCCTCACACCTTGGCACTAGCACTGTGAGGCTGTTGCAAGGCAGGAGCATGGTTGTTCGATATGTGCTTCGAAGGCGAGGTGGGTGTGACGTGGGAGATTCGAACGTGACGTGGGTGTGTCGTGGGTGATTCGAACGTGACGTGGGCGTGACGTGGGTGATTCGAACGCGACGTGGGCGTGACCTGGGTGATTCGAACCTGACGTGGGTGTTTGGAACGTGACGTGGGTGTGAAGTGTGCGATTCGAACGTGACGTGGGTGTGTCGTGGGTGATTCGAACGTGACGTGGGCGTGACGTGGGTGATTCGAACGTGACGTGGGTGTGACGTGGGAGATTCGAACGTGACGTGGGAGATTCGAACGTGACGTGGGCGTGACATGGGTGATTCGAACGTGACGTGGGTGTGTCGTGGGTGATTCGAACGTGACGTGGGCGTTACGTGGGTGATTCGAACGTGACGTGGGCGTGACGTGGGAGATTCGAACGTGACGTGGGAGATTCGAACGTGACGTGGGTGATTCGAAAGTGACGTGGGTGTGACGTGGGTGATTCGAACGTGACGTGGGTGATTCGAAAGTGACGTGGGTGTGACGTGGGTGTGACGTGGGAGATTCGAACGTGACGTGAGCATGACGTGGGAGATTCGAACGTGATGTGAGCGTGACGTGGGAGATTCGAACGTGACGTGGGTGTGACGTGGAAAATTCGAACGTGACGTGGGCGTGACGTGGGTGATTCGAACGTGACGTGGGAGATTCGAACGTGACGTGGGTGTGTCGTGGGAGATTCGAACGTGACGTGGGTGTGACGTGGGAGATTCGAACGTGACCTGAGTGTGACATGAGAGATTCGAACGTGACCTGGGTGGTTCGAAATTGGCGTGGGTGTGCCGCCCTGCTTCAAGGCTCCCCCACCAAGCAGGGCTCAGAGGCAAGAGCACTGGGAAGGCAGAGCTTCCCTCCGCATGCCTAGGACAGCCCCCACCACGAGTGCCCGGCTCCCTTGCCTCCCCTCCCCAAGCCTACACCAGCTGTCCTCACACCTTGGCACTAGCACTGTGAGGCTGTTGCAAGGCAGGAGCATGGTTGTTCGATATGTGCTTCGAAGGCGAGGTGGGTGTGACGTGGGTGATTCGAAGGTGACATGGGCGTGCCGTGGGTGATTCGAACGTGACGTGGGTGTGACGTGGGAGATTCGAACGTGACGTGGGTGTGTCGTGGGAGATTCGAACGTGACGTTGGCGTGACGTGGGAAATTCGAACGTGACGTGGGTGTGACGTGGGTGATTCGAAGGTGACATGGGCGTGCCGTGGGAGATTCGAACGTGACGGGGGTGTGACGTGGGAGATTCGAACGTGACGTGGGTGTGTCGTGGGAGATTCGAACGTGACGTTGGCGTGACGTGGGAAATTCGAACGTGACGTGGGTGTGACGTGGGTGATTCGAAGGTGACATGGGCGTGCCGTGGGAGATTCGAACGTGACGTGGGTGTGACGTGGGAGATTCGAACGTGACGTGGGCGTGACGTGGGTGATTCGAACGTGACGCGAGTGTGAAGTGGGAGATTCGAACGTGAGGTGGGAGATTCGAACGTGACGTGGGAGATTCGAACGTGACGTGAGCGTGAAGTGGGTGATTCGAACGTGACGTGGGTGTGACGTGGGTGATTCGAACGTGACGTGGGTGATTCGAACGTGACGTGGGCGTGACGTGGGTGATTCGAAAGTGACGTGGGTGTGACGTGGGAGATTCGAACGTGACGTGGGAGATTCGAAAGTGACGTGGGTGTGACGTGGGAGATTCGAACGTGACGTGGGAGATTCGAAAGTGACGTGGGTGTGACGTGGGAAATTCGAACGTGACGTGGGCGTGACGTGGGTGACTCGAACGCGACGTGAGTGTGAAGTGGGAGATTCGAACGTGACGTGGGAGATTCGAACGTGACGTGGGGGTGACGTGGGTGATTCGAACGTGACGTGGGCGTGACGTGGGTATTTGGAACGTGACGTGGGTGTTTGGAACGTGACGTGGGTGTGACGTGGGCGATTCGAACGTGACGTGGGTGTGTCGTGGGTGATTCGAACGTGACGTGGGTGATTCGAACGTGACGTGGGTGTGTCGTGGGTGATTCGAACGTGACGTGGGCGTGACGTGGGAGATTCGAACGTGACGTGGGTGTGACGTGGGTGATTCGAACGTGACGTGGGTGTGTCGTGGGTGATTCGAACGTGACGTGGGCGTTACGTGGGAAATACGAACGTGACGTGGGCGTGACGTGGGTGATTCGAAGGGGATGTTGGCGTGACGTGGGAAATTCGAACGTGACGTGGGCGTTACGTGGGAAATACGAACGTGACGTGGGCGTGACGTGGGTGATTCGAACGTGACGTGGGTGATTCGAAAGTGACGTGGGTGTGACGTGGGTGTGACGTGGGAGTTTCGAACGTGACGTGGGTGTGACGTGGGAGATTCGAACGTGACCTGAGTGTGACGTGAGAGATTCGAACGTGACCTGGGTGGTTCGAAATTGGCGTGGGTGTGCCGCCCTGCTTCAAGGCTCCCCCACCAAACAGGGCTCAGAGGCAAGAGCACTGGGAAGGCAGAGCTTCCCTCCGCATGCCTAGGACAGCCCCCACCACGAGTGCCCGGCTCCCTTGCCTCCCCTCCCCAAGCCTACACCAGCTGCCCTCACACCTTGGCACTAGCACTGTGAGGCTGTTGCAAGGGAGGAGCATGGTTGTTCGATATGTGCTTCGAAGGCGAGGTGGGTGTGACGTGGGAGATTCGAACGTGACGTGGGTGTGTCGTGGGTGATTCGAACGTGACGTGGGCGTGACGTGGGAGATTCGAACGTGACGTGGGTGATTCGAACGTGACGTGGGTGTGACGTGGGAGATTCGAACGTGACGTGGGTGTGTCGTTGAAGATTCGAACGTGACGTGGGCGTGACGTGGGAAATTCGAACGTGACCTGGCTGGTTCGAAATTGGCGTGGGTGTGCCACCCTGCTTCAAGGCTCCCCCACCAAGCAGGGCTCAGAGGCAAGAGCACTGGGAAGGCAGAGCTTCCCTCCGCATGCCTAGGACAGCCCCCACCACGAGTGCCCGGCTCCCTTGCCTCCCCTCCCCAAGCCTACACCAGCTGTCCTCACACCTTGGCACTAGCAGTGTGAGGCTGTTGCAAGGCAGGAGCATGGTTGTTCGATATGTGCTTCGAAGGCGAGGTGGGTGTGACGTGGGAGATTCGAACGTGACGTGGGTGTGACGTGGAAAATTCGAACGTGACGTGGGCGTGACGTGGGTGATTCGAACGTGACGCGAGTGTGAAGTGGGAGATTCGAACGTGACGTGGGTGATTCGAACGTGACGTGGGTGTGACGTGGGAGATTCGAACGTGACGTGGGCGTGACGTGGGTGATTCGAACGTGACGTGGGCGTGACGTGGGTATTTGGAACGTGACGTGGGTGTTTGGAACGTGACCTGGGTGTTTGGAACGTGACCTGGGTGTGACGTGGGCGATTCGAACGTGACGTGGGTGTGTCGTGGGTGATTCGAACGTGACGTGGGTGATTCGAACGTGACGTGGGTGTGTCGTGGGAGATTCGAACGTGACGTGGGCGTGACGTGGGAGATTCGAACGTGACGTGGGTGTGACGTGGGTGATTCGAACGTGACGTGGGTGTGACGTGGGTGATTCGAACGTGACTTGGGCGTTACGTGGGAAATACGAACGTGACGTGGGCGTGACGTGGGTGATTCGAAGGGGATGTTGGCGAGACGTGGGTAATTCGAACGTGACGTGGGCGTTACGTGGGAAATACGAACGTGACGTGGGCGTTACGTGGGTGATTCGAACGTGACGTGGGCGTGAGGTGGGTGATTCGAACGTGACGTGGGTGTGACGTGGGAGATTCGAACGTGACATGGGCGTTACGTGGGAAATACGAACGTGACGTGGGCGTGACGTGGGTGATTCGAAGGGGATGTTGGCGTGACGTGGGAAATTCGAACGTGACGTGGGCGTTACGTGGGAAATACGAACGTGACGTGGGCGTGAGGTGGGTGATTCGAACGTGACGTGGGCGTGACGTGGGAGATTCGAACGTGACGTGGGTGTGACGTGGGTGATTCGAACGTGACTTGGGCGTTACGTGGGAAATACGAACGTGACGTGGGAGATTCGAACGTGACGTGGGCGTGACGTGGGAGATTCGAACGTGACGTGGGTGATTGGAACGTGACGGGGGTGTGACGTGGGTGATTCGAACGTGACGTGGGCGTGACCTGGGTGATTCGAACCTGACGTGGGTGTTTGGAACGTGACGTGGGTGTGAAGTGTGCGATTCGAACGTGACGTGGGTGTGTCGTGGGTGATTCGAACGTGACGTGGGCGTGACGTGGGTGATTCGAACGTGACGTGGGTGTGACGTGGGAGATTCGAACGTGACGTGGGAGATTCGAACGTGACGTGGGCGTGACATGGGTGATTCGAACGTGACGTGGGTGTGTCGTGGGTGATTCGAACGTGACGTGGGCGTGACGTGGGAGATTCGAACGTGACGTGGGCGTGACGTGGGAGATTCGAACGTGACGTGGGAGATTCGAACGTGACGTGGGTGATTCGAAAGTGACGTGGGTGTGACGTGGGTGATTCGAACGTGACGTGGGTGATTCGAAAGTGACGTGGGTGTGACGTGGGTGTGACGTGGGTGTGACGTGGGAGATTCGAACGTGACGTGAGCATGACGTGGGAGATTCGAACGTGATGTGAGCGTGACGTGGGAGATTCGAACGTGACGTGGGTGTGACGTGGAAAATTCGAACGTGACGTGGGCGTGACGTGGGTGATTCGAACGTGACGTGGGAGATTCGAACGTGACGTGGGTGTGACGTGGGAGATTCGAACGTGACCTGAGTGTGACATGAGAGATTCGAACGTGACCTGGGTGGTTCGAAATTGGCGTGGGTGTGCCGCCCTGCTTCAAGGCTCCCCCACCAAGCAGGGCTCAGAGGCAAGAGCACTGGGAAGGCAGAGCTTCCCTCCGCATGCCTAGGACAGCCCCCACCACGAGTGCCCGGCTCCCTTGCCTCCCCTCCCCAAGCCTACACCAGCTGTCCTCACACCTTGGCACTAGCACTGTGAGGCTGTTGCAAGGCAGGAGCATGGTTGTTCGATATGTGCTTCGAAGGCGAGGTGGGTGTGACGTGGGTGATTCGAAGGTGACATGGGCGTGCCGTGGGTGATTCGAACGTGACGTGGGTGTGACGTGGGAGATTCGAACGTGACGTGGGTGTGTCGTGGGAGATTCGAACGTGACGTTGGCGTGACGTGGGAAATTCGAACGTGACGTGGGTGTGACGTGGGTGATTCGAAGGTGACATGGGCGTGCCGTGGGAGATTCGAACGTGACGGGGGTGTGACGTGGGAGATTCGAACGTGACGTGGGTGTGTCGTGGGTGATTCGAACGTGACGTTGGCGTGACGTGGGAAATTCGAACGTGACGTGGGTGTGACGTGGGTGATTCGAAGGTGACATGGGCGTGCCGTGGGAGATTCGAACGTGACGTGGGTGTGACGTGGGAGATTCGAACGTGACGTGGGCGTGACGTGGGTGATTCGAACGTGACGCGAGTGTGAAGTGGGAGATTCGAACGTGAGGTGGGAGATTCGAACGTGACGTGGGAGATTCGAACGTGACGTGAGCGTGAAGTGGGTGATTCGAACGTGACGTGGGTGTGACGTGGGTGATTCGAACGTGACGTGGGTGATTCGAACGTGACGTGGGCGTGACGTGGGTGATTCGAAAGTGACGTGGGTGTGACGTGGGAGATTCGAACGTGACGTGGGAGATTCGAAAGTGACGTGGGTGTGACGTGGGAGATTCGAACGTGACGTGGGAGATTCGAAAGTGACGTGGGTGTGACGTGGGAAATTCGAACGTGACGTGGGCGTGACGTGGGTGACTCGAACGCGACGTGAGTGTGAAGTGGGAGATTCGAACGTGACGTGGGAGATTCGAACGTGACGTGGGTGTGACGTGGGTGATTCGAACGTGACGTGGGCGTGACGTGGGTATTTGGAACGTGACGTGGGTGTTTGGAACGTGACGTGGGTGTGACGTGGGCGATTCGAACGTGACCTGGGTGGTTCGAAATTGGCGTGGGTGTGCCACCGTGCTTCAAGGCTCCCCCACCAAACAGGGCTCAGAGGCAAGAGCACTGGGAAGGCAGAGGTTGCCTCCGCATGCCTAGGACAGCCCCCAGCACGAGTGCCCGGCTCCCTTGCCTCCCCTCCGCAAGCCTACACCAGCTGTCCTCACACCTTGGCACTAGCACTGTGAGGCTGTTGCAAGGGAGGAGCATGGTTGTTCGATATGTGCTTCGAAGGCGAGGTGGGTGTGACGTGGGAGAATCGAACGTGACGTGGGTGTGACGTGGAAAATTCGAACGTGACGTGGGCGTGACGTGGGTGATTCGAACGTGACGCGAGTGTGAAGTGGGAGATTCGAACGTGACGTGGGAGATTCGAACGTGACGCGAGTGTGAAGTGGGAGATTCGAACGTGACGTGGGAGATTCGAACGTGACGTGGGCGTGACGTGGGTGATTCGAACGTGACGTGGGCGTGACGTGGGTATTTGGAACGTGACGTGGGTGTTTGGAACGTGACGTGGGTGTGACGTGGGAGATTCGAACGTGACGTGGGTGTGTCGTGGGTGATTCGAACGTGACGTGGGTGATTCGAACGTGACGTGGGTGTGTCGTGGGAGATTCGAACGTGACGTGGGCGTGACGTGGGAGATTCGAACGTGACGTGGGTGTGACGTGGGTGATTCGAACGTGACGTGGGTGTGACGTGGGTGATTCGAACGTGACTTGGGCGTTACGTGGGAAATACGAACGTGACGTGGGCGTGACGTGGGTGATTCGAAGGGGATGTTGGCGAGACGTGGGTAATTCGAACGTGACGTGGGCGTTACGTGGGAAATACGAAAGTGACGTGGGCGTTACGTGGGTGATTCGAACGTGACGTGGGCGTGACGTGGGTGATTCGAACGTGACGTGGGTGTGACGTGGGAGATTCGAACGTGACATGGGCGTTACGTGGGAAATACGAACGTGACGTGGGCGTGACGTGGGTGATTCGAAGGGGATGTTGGCGTGACGTGGGAAATTCGAACGTGACGTGGGCGTTACGTGGGAAATACGAACGTGACGTGGGCGTGAGGTGGGTGATTCGAACGTGACGTGGGCGTGACGTGGGAGATTCGAACGTGACGGGGGTGTGACGTGGGTGATTCGAACGTGACGTGGGTGTGACGTGGGAGATTCGAACGTGACGTGGGCGTTACGTGGGAAATTCGAACGTGACCTGGCTGGTTCGAAATTGGCGTGGGTGTGCCACCGTGCTTCAAGGCTCCCCCACCAAACAGGGCTCAGAGGCAAGAGCACTGGGAAGGCAGAGCTTCCCTCCGCATGCCTAGGACAGCCCCCACCACGAGTGCCCGGCTCCCTTGCCTCCCCTCCCCAAGCCTACACCAGCTGTCCTCACACCTTGGCACTAGCACTGTGAGGCTGTTGCAAGGCAGGAGCATGGTTGTTCGATATGTGCTTCGAAGGCGAGGTGGGTGTGACGTGGGAGATTCGAACGTGACGTGGGTGTGTCGTGGGTGATTCGAACGTGACGTGGGCGTGACGTGGGTGATTCGAACGCGACGTGGGCGTGACCTGGGTGATTCGAACCTGACGTGGGTGTTTGGAACGTGACGTGGGTGTGAAGTGTGCGATTCGAACGTGACGTGGGTGTGTCGTGGGTGATTCGAACGTGACGTGGGCGTGACGTGGGTGATTCGAACGTGACGTGGGTGTGACGTGGGAGATTCGAACGTGACGTGGGAGATTCGAACGTGACGTGGGCGTGACATGGGTGATTCGAACGTGACGTGGGTGTGTCGTGGGTGATTCGAACGTGACGTGGGCGTGACGTGGGAGATTCGAACGTGACGTGGGCGTGACGTGGGAGATTCGAACGTGACGTGGGAGATTCGAACGTGACGTGGGTGATTCGAAAGTGACGTGGGTGTGACGTGGGTGATTCGAACGTGACGTGGGTGATTCGAAAGTGACGTGGGTGTGACGTGGGTGTGACGTGGGTGTGACGTGGGAGATTCGAACGTGACGTGAGCATGACGTGGGAGATTCGAACGTGATGTGAGCGTGACGTGGGAGATTCGAACGTGACGTGGGTGTGACGTGGAAAATTCGAACGTGACGTGGGCGTGACGTGGGTGATTCGAACGTGACGTGGGAGATTCGAACGTGACGTGGGTGTGTCGTGGGAGATTCGAACGTGACGTGGGTGTGACGTGGGAGATTCGAACGTGACCTGAGTGTGACATGAGAGATTCGAACGTGACCTGGGTGGTTCGAAATTGGCGTGGGTGTGCCGCCCTGCTTCAAGGCTCCCCCACCAAGCAGGGCTCAGAGGCAAGAGCACTGGGAAGGCAGAGCTTCCCTCCGCATGCCTAGGACAGCCCCCACCACGAGTGCCCGGCTCCCTTGCCTCCCCTCCGCAAGCCTACACCAGCTGTCCTCACACCTTGGCACTAGCAGTGTGAGGCTGTTGCAAGGCAGGAGCATGGTTGTTCGATATGTGCTTCGAAGGCGAGGTGGGTGTGACGTGGGAGATTCGAACGTGACGTGGGTGTGACGTGGAAAATTCGAACGTGACGTGGGCGTGACGTGGGTGATTCGAACGTGACGCGAGTGTGAAGTGGGAGATTCGAACGTGACGTGGGAGATTCGAACGTGACGCGAGTGTGAAGTGGGAGATTCGAACGTGACGTGGGAGATTCGAACGTGACGTGGGCGTGACGTGGGTGATTCGAACGTGACGTGGGCGTGACGTGGGTATTTGGAACGTGACGTGGGTGTTTGGAACGTGACGTGGGTGTGACGTGGGCGATTCGAACGTGACGTGGGTGTGTCGTGGGTGATTCGAACGTGACGTGGGTGATTCGAACGTGACGTGGGTGTGTCGTGGGAGATTCGAACGTGACGTGGGCGTGACGTGGGAGATTCGAACGTGACGTGGGTGTGACGTGGGTGATTCGAACGTGACGTGGGTGTGACGTGGGTGATTCGAACGTGACTTGGGCGTTACGTGGGAAATACGAACGTGACGTGGGCGTGACGTGGGTGATTCGAAGGGGATGTTGGCGAGACGTGGGTAATTCGAACGTGACGTGGGCGTTACGTGGGAAATACGAACGTGACGTGGGCGTTACGTGGGTGATTCGAACGTGACGTGGGCGTGACGTGGGTGATTCGAACGTGACGTGGGTGTGACGTGGGAGATTCGAACGTGACATGGGCGTTACGTGGGAAATACGAACGTGACGTGGGCGTGACGTGGGTGATTCGAAGGGGATGTTGGCGTGACGTGGGAAATTCGAACGTGACGTGGGCGTTACGTGGGAAATACGAACGTGACGTGGGCGTGAGGTGGGTGATTCGAACGTGACGTGGGCGTGACGTGGGAGATTCGAACGTGACGTGGGTGTGACGTGGGTGATTCGAACGTGACTTGGGCGTTACGTGGGAAATACGAACGTGACGTGGGAGATTCGAACGTGACGTGGGCGTGACGTGGGAGATTCGAACGTGACGTGGGTGATTGGAACGTGACGGGGGTGTGACGTGGGTGATTCGAACGTGACGTGGGTGTGTCGTGGGAGATTCGAACGTGACGTGGGCGTTACGTGGGAAATTCGAACGTGACCTGGCTGGTTCGAAATTGGCGTGGGTGTGCCACCGTGCTTCAAGGCTCCCCCACCAAGCAGGGCTCAGAGGCAAGAGCACTGGGAAGGCAGAGCTTCCCTCCGCATGCCTAGGACAGCCCCCAGCACGAGTGCCCGGCTCCCTTGCCTCCCCTCCGCGAGCCTACACCAGCTGTCCTCACACCTTGGCACTAGCACTGTGAGGCTGTTGCAAGGCAGGAGCATGGTTGTTCGATATGTGCTTCGAAGGCGAGGTGGGTGTGACGTGGGAGATTCGAACGTGACGTGGGTGTGTCGTGGGTGATTCGAACGTGACGTGGGCGTGACGTGGGTGATTCGAACGCGACGTGGGCGTGACCTGGGTGATTCGAACCTGACGTGGGTGTTTGGAACGTGACGTGGGTGTGAAGTGTGCGATTCGAACGTGACGTGGGTGTGTCGTGGGTGATTCGAACGTGACGTGGGCGTGACGTGGGTGATTCGAACGTGACGTGGGTGTGACGTGGGAGATTCGAACGTGACGTGGGAGATTCGAACGTGACGTGGGCGTGACATGGGTGATTCGAACGTGACGTGGGTGTGTCGTGGGTGATTCGAACGTGACGTGGGCGTGACGTGGGAGATTCGAACGTGACGTGGGCGTGACGTGGGAGATTCGAACGTGACGTGGGAGATTCGAACGTGACGTGGGTGATTCGAAAGTGACGTGGGTGTGACGTGGGTGATTCGAACGTGACGTGGGTGATTCGAAAGTGACGTGGGTGTGACGTGGGTGTGACGTGGGTGTGACGTGGGAGATTCGAACGTGACGTGAGCATGACGTGGGAGATTCGAACGTGATGTGAGCGTGACGTGGGAGATTCGAACGTGACGTGGGTGTGACGTGGAAAATTCGAACGTGACGTGGGCGTGACGTGGGTGATTCGAACGTGACGTGGGAGATTCGAACGTGACGTGGGTGTGTCGTGGGAGATTCGAACGTGACGTGGGTGTGACGTGGGAGATTCGAACGTGACCTGAGTGTGACATGAGAGATTCGAACGTGACCTGGGTGGTTCGAAATTGGCGTGGGTGTGCCGCCCTGCTTCAAGGCTCCCCCACCAAGCAGGGCTCAGAGGCAAGAGCACTGGGAAGGCAGAGCTTCCCTCCGCATGCCTAGGACAGCCCCCACCACGAGTGCCCGGCTCCCTTGCCTCCCCTCCGCAAGCCTACACCAGCTGTCCTCACACCTTGGCACTAGCAGTGTGAGGCTGTTGCAAGGCAGGAGCATGGTTGTTCGATATGTGCTTCGAAGGCGAGGTGGGTGTGACGTGGGTGATTCGAAGGTGACATGGGCGTGCCGTGGGTGATTCGAACGTGACGTGGGTGTGACGTGGGAGATTCGAACGTGACGTGGGTGTGTCGTGGGAGATTCGAACGTGACGTTGGCGTGACGTGGGAAATTCGAACGTGACGTGGGTGTGACGTGGGTGATTCGAAGGTGACATGGGCGTGCCGTGGGAGATTCGAACGTGACGTGGGTGTGACGTGGGAGATTCGAACGTGACGTGGGCGTGACGTGGGTGATTCGAACGTGACGCGAGTGTGAAGTGGGAGATTCGAACGTGAGGTGGGAGATTCGAACGTGACGTGGGAGATTCGAACGTGACGTGAGCGTGAAGTGGGTGATTCGAACGTGACGTGGGTGTGACGTGGGTGATTCGAACGTGACGTGGGTGATTCGAACGTGACGTGGGTGTGACGTGGGAGATTCGAACGTGACGTGGGAGATTCGAAAGTGACGTGGGTGTGACGTGGGAGATTCGAACGTGACGTGGGAGATTCGAAAGTGACGTGGGTGTGACGTGGGAAATTCGAACGTGACGTGGGCGTGACGTGGGTGACTCGAACGCGACGTGAGTGTGAAGTGGGAGATTCGAACGTGACGTAGGAGATTCGAACGTGACGTGGGGGTGACGTGGGTGATTCGAACGTGACGTGGGCGTGACGTGGGTATTTGGAACGTGACGTGGGTGTTTGGAACGTGACGTGGGTGTGACGTGGGCGATTCGAACGTGACGTGGGTGTGTCGTGGGTGATTCGAACGTGACGTGGGTGATTCGAACGTGACGTGGGTGTGTCGTGGGTGATTCGAACGTGACGTGGGCGTGACGTGGGAGATTCGAACGTGACGTGGGTGTGACGTGGGTGATTCGAACGTGACGTGGGTGTGTCGTGGGTGATTCGAACGTGACGTGGGCGTTACGTGGGAAATACGAACGTGACGTGGGCGTGACGTGGGTGATTCGAAGGGGATGTTGGCGTGACGTGGGAAATTCGAACGTGACGTGGGCGTTACGTGGGAAATACGAACGTGACGTGGGCGTGACGTGGGTGATTCGAACGTGACGTGGGTGATTCGAAAGTGACGTGGGTGTGACGTGGGTGTGAAGTGGGAGTTTCGAACGTGACGTGGGTGTGACGTGGGAGATTCGAACGTGACCTGAGTGTGACGTGAGAGATTCGAACGTGACCTGGGTGGTTCGAAATTGGCGTGGGTGTGCCGCCCTGCTTCAAGGCTCCCCCACCAAACAGGGCTCAGAGGCAAGAGCACTGGGAAGGCAGAGCTTCCCTCCGCATGCCTAGGACAGCCCCCACCACGAGTGCCCGGCTCCCTTGCCTCCCCTCCCCAAGCCTACACCAGCTGCCCTCACACCTTGGCACTAGCACTGTGAGGCTGTTGCAAGGGAGGAGCATGGTTGTTCGATATGTGCTTCGAAGGCGAGGTGGGTGTGACGTGGGAGATTCGAACGTGACGTGGGTGTGTCGTGGGTGATTCGAACGTGACGTGGGCGTGACGTGGGAGATTCGAACGTGACGTGGGTGATTCGAACGTGACGTGGGTGTGACGTGGGAGATTCGAACGTGACGTGGGTGTGTCGTTGAAGATTCGAACGTGACGTGGGCGTGACGTGGGAGATTCGAACGTGACGTGGGAGATTCGAACGTGACGTGGGTGATTCGAAAGTGACGTGGGTGTGACGTGGGTGATTCGAACGTGACGTGGGTGATTCGAAAGTGACGTGGGTGTGACGTGGGTGTGACGTGGGTGTGACGTGGGAGATTCGAACGTGACGTGAGCATGACGTGGGAGATTCGAACGTGATGTGAGCGTGACGTGGGAGATTCGAACGTGACGTGGGTGTGACGTGGAAAATTCGAACGTGACGTGGGCGTGACGTGGGTGATTCGAACGTGACGTGGGAGATTCGAACGTGACGTGGGTGTGTCGTGGGAGATTCGAACGTGACGTGGGTGTGACGTGGGAGATTCGAACGTGACCTGAGTGTGACATGAGAGATTCGAACGTGACCTGGGTGGTTCGAAATTGGCGTGGGTGTGCCGCCCTGCTTCAAGGCTCCCCCACCAAGCAGGGCTCAGAGGCAAGAGCACTGGGAAGGCAGAGCTTCCCTCCGCATGCCTAGGACAGCCCCCACCACGAGTGCCCGGCTCCCTTGCCTCCCCTCCGCAAGCCTACACCAGCTGTCCTCACACCTTGGCACTAGCAGTGTGAGGCTGTTGCAAGGCAGGAGCATGGTTGTTCGATATGTGCTTCGAAGGCGAGGTGGGTGTGACGTGGGAGATTCGAACGTGACGTGGGTGTGACGTGGAAAATTCGAACGTGACGTGGGCGTGACGTGGGTGATTCGAACGTGACGCGAGTGTGAAGTGGGAGATTCGAACGTGACGTGGGAGATTCGAACGTGACGCGAGTGTGAAGTGGGAGATTCGAACGTGACGTGGGAGATTCGAACGTGACGTGGGCGTGACGTGGGTGATTCGAACGTGACGTGGGCGTGACGTGGGTATTTGGAACGTGACGTGGGTGTTTGGAACGTGACGTGGGTGTGACGTGGGCGATTCGAACGTGACGTGGGTGTGTCGTGGGTGATTCGAACGTGACGTGGGTGATTCGAACGTGACGTGGGTGTGTCGTGGGAGATTCGAACGTGACGTGGGCGTGACGTGGGAGATTCGAACGTGACGTGGGTGTGACGTGGGTGATTCGAACGTGACGTGGGTGTGACGTGGGTGATTCGAACGTGACTTGGGCGTTACGTGGGAAATACGAACGTGACGTGGGCGTGACGTGGGTGATTCGAAGGGGATGTTGGCGAGACGTGGGTAATTCGAACGTGACGTGGGCGTTACGTGGGAAATACGAACGTGACGTGGGCGTTACGTGGGTGATTCGAACGTGACGTGGGCGTGACGTGGGTGATTCGAACGTGACGTGGGTGTGACGTGGGAGATTCGAACGTGACATGGGCGTTACGTGGGAAATACGAACGTGACGTGGGCGTGACGTGGGTGATTCGAAGGGGATGTTGGCGTGACGTGGGAAATTCGAACGTGACGTGGGCGTTACGTGGGAAATACGAACGTGACGTGGGCGTGAGGTGGGTGATTCGAACGTGACGTGGGCGTGACGTGGGAGATTCGAACGTGACGTGGGTGTGACGTGGGTGATTCGAACGTGACTTGGGCGTTACGTGGGAAATACGAACGTGACGTGGGAGATTCGAACGTGACGTGGGCGTGACGTGGGAGATTCGAACGTGACGTGGGTGATTGGAACGTGACGGGGGTGTGACGTGGGTGATTCGAACGTGACGTGGGTGTGTCGTGGGAGATTCGAACGTGACGTGGGCGTTACGTGGGAAATTCGAACGTGACCTGGCTGGTTCGAAATTGGCGTGGGTGTGCCACCGTGCTTCAAGGCTCCCCCACCAAGCAGGGCTCAGAGGCAAGAGCACTGGGAAGGCAGAGCTTCCCTCCGCATGCCTAGGACAGCCCCCACCACGAGTGCCCGGCTCCCTTGCCTCCCCTCCGCGAGCCTACACCAGCTGTCCTCACACCTTGGCACTAGCACTGTGAGGCTGTTGCAAGGCAGGAGCATGGTTGTTCGATATGTGCTTCGAAGGCGAGGTGGGTGTGACGTGGGAGATTCGAACGTGACGTGGGTGTGTCGTGGGTGATTCGAACGTGACGTGGGCGTGACGTGGGTGATTCGAACGCGACGTGGGCGTGACCTGGGTGATTCGAACCTGACGTGGGTGTTTGGAACGTGACGTGGGTGTGAAGTGTGCGATTCGAACGTGACGTGGGTGTGTCGTGGGTGATTCGAACGTGACGTGGGCGTGACGTGGGTGATTCGAACGTGACGTGGGTGTGACGTGGGAGATTCGAACGTGACGTGGGAGATTCGAACGTGACGTGGGCGTGACATGGGTGATTCGAACGTGACGTGGGTGTGTCGTTGAAGATTCGAACGTGACGTGGGCGTGACGTGGGAGATTCGAACGTGACGTGGGCGTGACGTGGGAGATTCGAACGTGACGTGGGAGATTCGAACGTGACGTGGGTGATTCGAAAGTGACGTGGGTGTGACGTGGGTGATTCGAACGTGACGTGGGTGATTCGAAAGTGACGTGGGTGTGACGTGGGTGTGACGTGGGTGTGACGTGGGAGATTCGAACGTGACGTGAGCATGACGTGGGAGATTCGAACGTGATGTGAGCGTGACGTGGGAGATTCGAACGTGACGTGGGTGTGACGTGGAAAATTCGAACGTGACGTGGGCGTGACGTGGGTGATTCGAACGTGACGTGGGAGATTCGAACGTGACGTGGGTGTGTCGTGGGAGATTCGAACGTGACGTGGGTGTGACGTGGGAGATTCGAACGTGACCTGAGTGTGACATGAGAGATTCGAACGTGACCTGGGTGGTTCGAAATTGGCGTGGGTGTGCCGCCCTGCTTCAAGGCTCCCCCACCAAGCAGGGCTCAGAGGCAAGAGCACTGGGAAGGCAGAGCTTCCCTCCGCATGCCTAGGACAGCCCCCACCACGAGTGCCCGGCTCCCTTGCCTCCCCTCCCCAAGCCTACACCAGCTGTCCTCACACCTTGGCACTAGCACTGTGAGGCTGTTGCAAGGCAGGAGCATGGTTGTTCGATATGTGCTTCGAAGGCGAGGTGGGTGTGACGTGGGTGATTCGAAGGTGACATGGGCGTGCCGTGGGTGATTCGAACGTGACGTGGGTGTGACGTGGGAGATTCGAACGTGACGTGGGTGTGTCGTGGGAGATTCGAACGTGACGTTGGCGTGACGTGGGAAATTCGAACGTGACGTGGGTGTGACGTGGGTGATTCGAAGGTGACATGGGCGTGCCGTGGGAGATTCGAACGTGACGTGGGTGTGACGTGGGAGATTCGAACGTGACGTGGGCGTGACGTGGGTGATTCGAACGTGACGCGAGTGTGAAGTGGGAGATTCGAACGTGAGGTGGGAGATTCGAACGTGACGTGGGAGATTCGAACGTGACGTGAGCGTGAAGTGGGTGATTCGAACGTGACGTGGGTGTGACGTGGGTGTTTCGAACGTGACGTGGGTGATTCGAACGTGACGTGGGTGTGACGTGGGAGATTCGAACGTGACGTGGGAGATTCGAAAGTGACGTGGGTGTGACGTGGGAGATTCGAACGTGACGTGGGAGATTCGAAAGTGACGTGGGTGTGACGTGGGAAATTCGAACGTGACGTGGGCGTGACGTGGGTGACTCGAACGCGACGTGAGTGTGAAGTGGGAGATTCGAACGTGACGTAGGAGATTCGAACGTGACGTGGGGGTGACGTGGGTGATTCGAACGTGACGTGGGCGTGACGTGGGTATTTGGAACGTGACGTGGGTGTTTGGAACGTGACGTGGGTGTGACGTGGGCGATTCGAACGTGACGTGGGTGTGTCGTGGGTGATTCGAACGTGACGTGGGTGATTCGAACGTGACGTGGGTGTGTCGTGGGTGATTCGAACGTGACGTGGGCGTGACGTGGGAGATTCGAACGTGACGTGGGTGTGACGTGGGTGATTCGAACGTGACGTGGGTGTGTCGTGGGTGATTCGAACGTGACGTGGGCGTTACGTGGGAAATACGAACGTGACGTGGGCGTGACGTGGGTGATTCGAAGGGGATGTTGGCGTGACGTGGGAAATTCGAACGTGACGTGGGCGTTACGTGGGAAATACGAACGTGACGTGGGCGTGACGTGGGTGATTCGAACGTGACGTGGGTGATTCGAAAGTGACGTGGGTGTGACGTGGGTGTGACGTGGGAGTTTCGAACGTGACGTGGGTGTGACGTGGGAGATTCGAACGTGACCTGAGTGTGACGTGAGAGATTCGAACGTGACCTGGGTGGTTCGAAATTGGCGTGGGTGTGCCGCCCTGCTTCAAGGCTCCCCCACCAAACAGGGCTCAGAGGCAAGAGCACTGGGAAGGCAGAGCTTCCCTCCGCATGCCTAGGACAGCCCCCACCACGAGTGCCCGGCTCCCTTGCCTCCCCTCCCCAAGCCTACACCAGCTGCCCTCACACCTTGGCACTAGCACTGTGAGGCTGTTGCAAGGGAGGAGCATGGTTGTTCGATATGTGCTTCGAAGGCGAGGTGGGTGTGACGTGGGAGATTCGAACGTGACGTGGGTGTGTCGTGGGTGATTCGAACGTGACGTGGGCGTGACGTGGGAGATTCGAACGTGACGTGGGTGATTCGAACGTGACGTGGGTGTGACGTGGGAGATTCGAACGTGACGTGGGTGTGTCGTTGAAGATTCGAACGTGACGTGGGCGTGACGTGGGAAATTCGAACGTGACCTGGCTGGTTCGAAATTGGCGTGGGTGTGCCACCCTGCTTCAAGGCTCCCCCACCAAGCAGGGCTCAGAGGCAAGAGCACTGGGAAGGCAGAGCTTCCCTCCGCATGCCTAGGACAGCCCCCACCACGAGTGCCCGGCTCCCTTGCCTCCCCTCCGCAAGCCTACACCAGCTGTCCTCACACCTTGGCACTAGCAGTGTGAGGCTGTTGCAAGGCAGGAGCATGGTTGTTCGATATGTGCTTCGAAGGCGAGGTGGGTGTGACGTGGGAGATTCGAACGTGACGTGGGTGTGACGTGGAAAATTCGAACGTGACGTGGGCGTGACGTGGGTGATTCGAACGTGACGCGAGTGTGAAGTGGGAGATTCGAACGTGACGTGGGAGATTCGAACGTGACGCGAGTGTGAAGTGGGAGATTCGAACGTGACGTGGGAGATTCGAACGTGACGTGGGCGTGACGTGGGTGATTCGAACGTGACGTGGGCGTGACGTGGGTATTTGGAACGTGACGTGGGTGTTTGGAACGTGACGTGGGTGTGACGTGGGCGATTCGAACGTGACGTGGGTGTGTCGTGGGTGATTCGAACGTGACGTGGGTGATTCGAACGTGACGTGGGTGTGTCGTGGGAGATTCGAACGTGACGTGGGCGTGACGTGGGAGATTCGAACGTGACGTGGGTGTGACGTGGGTGATTCGAACGTGACGTGGGTGTGACGTGGGTGATTCGAACGTGACTTGGGCGTTACGTGGGAAATACGAACGTGACGTGGGCGTGACGTGGGTGATTCGAAGGGGATGTTGGCGAGACGTGGGTAATTCGAACGTGACGTGGGCGTTACGTGGGAAATACGAACGTGACGTGGGCGTTACGTGGGTGATTCGAACGTGACGTGGGCGTGACGTGGGTGATTCGAACGTGACGTGGGTGTGACGTGGGAGATTCGAACGTGACATGGGCGTTACGTGGGAAATACGAACGTGACGTGGGCGTGACGTGGGTGATTCGAAGGGGATGTTGGCGTGACGTGGGAAATTCGAACGTGACGTGGGCGTTACGTGGGAAATACGAACGTGACGTGGGCGTGAGGTGGGTGATTCGAACGTGACGTGGGCGTGACGTGGGAGATTCGAACGTGACGTGGGTGTGACGTGGGTGATTCGAACGTGACTTGGGCGTTACGTGGGAAATACGAACGTGACGTGGGAGATTCGAACGTGACGTGGGCGTGACGTGGGAGATTCGAACGTGACGTGGGTGATTGGAACGTGACGGGGGTGTGACGTGGGTGATTCGAACGTGACGTGGGTGTGTCGTGGGAGATTCGAACGTGACGTGGGCGTTACGTGGGAAATTCGAACGTGACCTGGCTGGTTCGAAATTGGCGTGGGTGTGCCACCGTGCTTCAAGGCTCCCCCACCAAGCAGGGCTCAGAGGCAAGAGCACTGGGAAGGCAGAGCTTCCCTCCGCATGCCTAGGACAGCCCCCACCACGAGTGCCCGGCTCCCTTGCCTCCCCTCCGCGAGCCTACACCAGCTGTCCTCACACCTTGGCACTAGCAGTGTGAGGCTGTTGCAAGGCAGGAGCATGGTTGTTCGATATGTGCTTCGAAGGCGAGGTGGGTGTGACGTGGGAGATTCGAACGTGACGTGGGTGTGTCGTGGGTGATTCGAACGTGACGTGGGCGTGACGTGGGTGATTCGAACGCGACGTGGGCGTGACCTGGGTGATTCGAACCTGACGTGGGTGTTTGGAACGTGACGTGGGTGTGAAGTGTGCGATTCGAACGTGACGTGGGTGTGTCGTGGGTGATTCGAACGTGACGTGGGCGTGACGTGGGTGATTCGAACGTGACGTGGGTGTGACGTGGGAGATTCGAACGTGACGTGGGAGATTCGAACGTGACGTGGGCGTGACATGGGTGATTCGAACGTGACGTGGGTGTGTCGTTGAAGATTCGAACGTGACGTGGGCGTGACGTGGGAGATTCGAACGTGACGTGGGCGTGACGTGGGAGATTCGAACGTGACGTGGGAGATTCGAACGTGACGTGGGTGATTCGAAAGTGACGTGGGTGTGACGTGGGTGATTCGAACGTGACGTGGGTGATTCGAAAGTGACGTGGGTGTGACGTGGGTGTGACGTGGGTGTGACGTGGGAGATTCGAACGTGACGTGAGCATGACGTGGGAGATTCGAACGTGATGTGAGCGTGACGTGGGAGATTCGAACGTGACGTGGGTGTGACGTGGAAAATTCGAACGTGACGTGGGCGTGACGTGGGTGATTCGAACGTGACGTGGGAGATTCGAACGTGACGTGGGTGTGTCGTGGGAGATTCGAACGTGACGTGGGTGTGACGTGGGAGATTCGAACGTGACCTGAGTGTGACATGAGAGATTCGAACGTGACCTGGGTGGTTCGAAATTGGCGTGGGTGTGCCGCCCTGCTTCAAGGCTCCCCCACCAAGCAGGGCTCAGAGGCAAGAGCACTGGGAAGGCAGAGCTTCCCTCCGCATGCCTAGGACAGCCCCCACCACGAGTGCCCGGCTCCCTTGCCTCCCCTCCCCAAGCCTACACCAGCTGTCCTCACACCTTGGCACTAGCACTGTGAGGCTGTTGCAAGGCAGGAGCATGGTTGTTCGATATGTGCTTCGAAGGCGAGGTGGGTGTGACGTGGGTGATTCGAAGGTGACATGGGCGTGCCGTGGGTGATTCGAACGTGACGTGGGTGTGACGTGGGAGATTCGAACGTGACGTGGGTGTGTCGTGGGAGATTCGAACGTGACGTTGGCGTGACGTGGGAAATTCGAACGTGACGTGGGTGTGACGTGGGTGATTCGAAGGTGACATGGGCGTGCCGTGGGAGATTCGAACGTGACGTGGGTGTGACGTGGGAGATTCGAACGTGACGTGGGCGTGACGTGGGTGATTCGAACGTGACGCGAGTGTGAAGTGGGAGATTCGAACGTGAGGTGGGAGATTCGAACGTGACGTGGGAGATTCGAACGTGACGTGAGCGTGAAGTGGGTGATTCGAACGTGACGTGGGTGTGACGTGGGTGTTTCGAACGTGACGTGGGTGATTCGAACGTGACGTGGGTGTGACGTGGGAGATTCGAACGTGACGTGGGAGATTCGAAAGTGACGTGGGTGTGACGTGGGAGATTCGAACGTGACGTGGGAGATTCGAAAGTGACGTGGGTGTGACGTGGGAAATTCGAACGTGACGTGGGCGTGACGTGGGTGACTCGAACGCGACGTGAGTGTGAAGTGGGAGATTCGAACGTGACGTAGGAGATTCGAACGTGACGTGGGGGTGACGTGGGTGATTCGAACGTGACGTGGGCGTGACGTGGGTATTTGGAACGTGACGTGGGTGTTTGGAACGTGACGTGGGTGTGACGTGGGCGATTCGAACGTGACGTGGGTGTGTCGTGGGTGATTCGAACGTGACGTGGGTGATTCGAACGTGACGTGGGTGTGTCGTGGGTGATTCGAACGTGACGTGGGCGTGACGTGGGAGATTCGAACGTGACGTGGGTGTGACGTGGGTGATTCGAACGTGACGTGGGTGTGTCGTGGGTGATTCGAACGTGACGTGGGCGTTACGTGGGAAATACGAACGTGACGTGGGCGTGACGTGGGTGATTCGAAGGGGATGTTGGCGTGACGTGGGAAATTCGAACGTGACGTGGGCGTTACGTGGGAAATACGAACGTGACGTGGGCGTGACGTGGGTGATTCGAACGTGACGTGGGTGATTCGAAAGTGACGTGGGTGTGACGTGGGTGTGACGTGGGAGTTTCGAACGTGACGTGGGTGTGACGTGGGAGATTCGAACGTGACCTGAGTGTGACGTGAGAGATTCGAACGTGACCTGGGTGGTTCGAAATTGGCGTGGGTGTGCCGCCCTGCTTCAAGGCTCCCCCACCAAACAGGGCTCAGAGGCAAGAGCACTGGGAAGGCAGAGCTTCCCTCCGCATGCCTAGGACAGCCCCCACCACGAGTGCCCGGCTCCCTTGCCTCCCCTCCCCAAGCCTACACCAGCTGCCCTCACACCTTGGCACTAGCACTGTGAGGCTGTTGCAAGGGAGGAGCATGGTTGTTCGATATGTGCTTCGAAGGCGAGGTGGGTGTGACGTGGGAGATTCGAACGTGACGTGGGTGTGTCGTGGGTGATTCGAACGTGACGTGGGCGTGACGTGGGAGATTCGAACGTGACGTGGGTGATTCGAACGTGACGTGGGTGTGACGTGGGAGATTCGAACGTGACGTGGGTGTGTCGTTGAAGATTCGAACGTGACGTGGGCGTGACGTGGGAAATTCGAACGTGACCTGGCTGGTTCGAAATTGGCGTGGGTGTGCCACCCTGCTTCAAGGCTCCCCCACCAAGCAGGGCTCAGAGGCAAGAGCACTGGGAAGGCAGAGCTTCCCTCCGCATGCCTAGGACAGCCCCCACCACGAGTGCCCGGCTCCCTTGCCTCCCCTCCGCAAGCCTACACCAGCTGTCCTCACACCTTGGCACTAGCAGTGTGAGGCTGTTGCAAGGCAGGAGCATGGTTGTTCGATATGTGCTTCGAAGGCGAGGTGGGTGTGACGTGGGAGATTCGAACGTGACGTGGGTGTGACGTGGAAAATTCGAACGTGACGTGGGCGTGACGTGGGTGATTCGAACGTGACGCGAGTGTGAAGTGGGAGATTCGAACGTGACGTGGGAGATTCGAACGTGACGCGAGTGTGAAGTGGGAGATTCGAACGTGACGTGGGAGATTCGAACGTGACGTGAGCGTGAAGTGGGTGATTCGAACGTGACGTGGGTGTGACGTGGGAGATTCGAACGTGACGTGGGCGTGACGTGGGTGATTCGAACGTGACGTGGGCGTGACGTGGGTATTTGGAACGTGACGTGGGTGTTTGGAACGTGACCTGGGTGTGACGTGGGCGATTCGAACGTGACGTGGGTGTGTCGTGGGTGATTCGAACGTGACGTGGGTGATTCGAACGTGACGTGGGTGTGTCGTGGGAGATTCGAACGTGACGTGGGCGTGACGTGGGAGATTCGAACGTGACGTGGGTGTGACGTGGGTGATTCGAACGTGACGTGGGTGTGACGTGGGTGATTCGAACGTGACTTGGGCGTTACGTGGGAAATACGAACGTGACGTGGGCGTGACGTGGGTGATTCGAAGGGGATGTTGGCGAGACGTGGGTAATTCGAACGTGACGTGGGCGTTACGTGGGAAATACGAACGTGACGTGGGCGTTACGTGGGTGATTCGAACGTGACGTGGGTGTGACGTGGGAGATTCGAACGTGACATGGGCGTTACGTGGGAAATACGAACGTGACGTGGGCGTGACGTGGGTGATTCGAAGGGGATGTTGGCGTGACGTGGGAAATTCGAACGTGACGTGGGCGTTACGTGGGAAATACGAACGTGACGTGGGCGTGAGGTGGGTGATTCGAACGTGACGTGGGCGTGACGTGGGAGATTCGAACGTGACGTGGGCGTGACGTGGGAGATTCGAACGTGACGTGGGTGATTGGAACGTGACGGGGGTGTGACGTGGGTGATTCGAACGTGACGTGGGTGTGTCGTGGGAGATTCGAACGTGACGTGGGCGTTACGTGGGAAATTCGAACGTGACCTGGCTGGTTCGAAATTGGCGTGGGTGTGCCACCGTGCTTCAAGGCTCCCCCACCAAACAGGGCTCAGAGGCAAGAGCACTGGGAAGGCAGAGCTTCCCTCCGCATGCCTAGGACAGCCCCCAGCACGAGTGCCCGGCTCCCTTGCCTCCCCTCCGCAAGCCTACACCAGCTGTCCTCACACCTTGGCACTAGCACTGTGAGGCTGTTGCAAGGCAGGAGCATGGTTGTTCGATATGTGCTTCGAAGGCGAGGTGGGTGTGACGTGGGAGATTCGAACGTGACGTGGGTGTGTCGTGGGTGATTCGAACGTGACGTGGGCGTGACGTGGGTGATTCGAACGCGACGTGGGCGTGACCTGGGTGATTCGAACCTGACGTGGGTGTTTGGAACGTGACGTGGGTGTGAAGTGTGCGATTCGAACGTGACGTGGGTGTGTCGTGGGTGATTCGAACGTGACGTGGGCGTGACGTGGGTGATTCGAACGTGACGTGGGTGTGAAGTGGGAGATTCGAGCGTGACGTGGGAGATTCGAACGTGACGTGGGCGTGACATGGGTGATTCGAACGTGACGTGGGTGTGTCGTGGGTGATTCGAACGTGACGTGGGCGTGACGTGGGAGATTCGAACGTGACGTGGGCGTGACGTGGGAGATTCGAACGTGACGTGGGAGATTCGAACGTGACGTGGGTGATTCGAAAGTGACGTGGGTGTGACGTGGGTGATTCGAACGTGACGTGGGTGATTCGAAAGTGACGTGGGTGTGACGTGGGTGTGACGTGGGTGTGACGTGGGAGATTCGAACGTGACGTGAGCATGACGTGGGAGATTCGAACGTGATGTGAGCGTGACGTGGGAGATTCGAACGTGACGTGGGTGTGACGTGGAAAATTCGAACGTGACGTGGGCGTGACGTGGGTGATTCGAACGTGACGCGAGTGTGAAGTGGGAGATTCGAACGTGACGTGGGAGATTCGAACGTGACGCGAGTGTGACGTGGGCGTGACGTGGGAGATTCGAACGTGACGTGGGTGATTGGAACGTGACGGGGGTGTGACGTGGGTGATTCGAACGTGACGTGGGTGTGTCGTGGGAGATTCGAACGTGACGTGGGCGTTACGTGGGAAATTCGAACGTGACCTGGCTGGTTCGAAATTGGCGTGGGTGTGCCACCGTGCTTCAAGGCTCCCCCACCAAGCAGGGCTCAGAGGCAAGAGCACTGGGAAGGCAGAGCTTCCCTCCGCATGCCTAGGACAGCCCCCAGCACGAGTGCCCGGCTCCCTTGCCTCCCCTCCGCGAGCCTACACCAGCTGTCCTCACACCTTGGCACTAGCACTGTGAGGCTGTTGCAAGGCAGGAGCATGGTTGTTCGATATGTGCTTCGAAGGCGAGGTGGGTGTGACGTGGGAGATTCGAACGTGACGTGGGTGTGTCGTGGGTGATTCGAACGTGACGTGGGCGTGACGTGGGTGATTCGAACGCGACGTGGGCGTGACCTGGGTGATTCGAACCTGACGTGGGTGTTTGGAACGTGACGTGGGTGTGAAGTGTGCGATTCGAACGTGACGTGGGCGTTACGTGGGTGATTCGAACGTGACGTGGGCGTGACGTGGGTGATTCGAACGTGACGTGGGTGTGACGTGGGAGATTCGAACGTGACATGGGCGTTACGTGGGAAATACGAACGTGACGTGGGCGTGACGTGGGTGATTCGAAGGGGATGTTGGCGTGACGTGGGAAATTCGAACGTGACGTGGGCGTTACGTGGGAAATACGAACGTGACGTGGGCGTGAGGTGGGTGATTCGAACGTGACGTGGGCGTGACGTGGGAGATTCGAACGTGACGTGGGTGTGACGTGGGTGATTCGAACGTGACTTGGGCGTTACGTGGGAAATACGAACGTGACGTGGGAGATTCGAACGTGACGTGGGCGTGACGTGGGAGATTCGAACGTGACGTGGGTGATTGGAACGTGACGGGGGTGTGACGTGGGTGATTCGAACGTGACGTGGGTGTGTCGTGGGAGATTCGAACGTGACGTGGGCGTGACGTGGGAGATTCGAACGTGACGTGGGCGTTACGTGGGAAATTCGAACGTGACCTGGCTGGTTCGAAATTGGCGTGGGTGTGCCACCGTGCTTCAAGGCTCCCCCACCAAACAGGGCTCAGAGGCAAGAGCACTGGGAAGGCAGAGCTTCCCTCCGCATGCCTAGGACAGCCCCCAGCACGAGTGCCCGGCTCCCTTGCCTCCCCTCCGCAAGCCTACACCAGCTGTCCTCACACCTTGGCACTAGCAGTGTGAGGCTGTTGCAAGGCAGGAGCATGGTTGTTCGATATGTGCTTCGAAGGCGAGGTGGGTGTGACGTGGGAGATTCGAACGTGACGTGGGTGTGTCGTGGGTGATTCGAACGTGACGTGGGCGTGACGTGGGAGATTCGAACGTGACGTGGGTGATTCGAACGTGACGGGGGTGTGACGTGGGAGATTCGAACGTGACGTGGGTGTGTCGTTGGAGATTCGAACGTGACGTGGGTGTGACGTGGGAGATTCGAACGTGACGTGGGAGATTCGAACGTGACGTGAGTGTGAAGTGGGAGATTCGAACGTGACGTGGGTGATTCGAAAGTGACGTGGGTGTGACGTGGGTGTGACGTGGGAGATTCGAACGTGACGTGGGAGATTCGAACGTGACGTGAGTGTGAAGTGGGAGATTCGAACGTGACGTGGGTGATTCGAAAGTGACGTGGGTGTGACGTGGGTGTGACGTGGGAGATTCGAACGTGACGTGGGAGATTCGAACGTGACGTGGGCGTGACGTGGGAAATTCGAACGTGACCTGGCTGGTTCGAAATTGGCGTGGGTGTGCCACCGTGCTTCAAGGCTCCCCCACCAAGCAGGGCTCAGAGGCAAGAGCACTGGGAAGGCAGAGCTTCCCTCCGCATGCCTAGGACAGCCCCCACCACGAGTGCCCGGCTCCCTTGCCTCCCCTCCGCAAGCCTACACCAGCTGTCCTCACACCTTGGCACTAGCACTGTGAGGCTGTTGCAAGGCAGGAGCATGGTTGTTCGATATGTGCTTCGAAGGCGAGGTGGGTGCGACGTGGGAGATTCGAACGTGACGTTGGCGTGACGTGGGAAATTCGAACGTGACGTGGGTGTGACGTGGGTGATTCGAAGGTGACATGGGCGTGCCGTGGGAGATTCGAACGTGACGTGGGTGTGACGTGGGAGATTCGAACGTGACGTGGGTGTGAAGTGGGAGATTCGAACGTGACGTGGGAGATTCGAACGTGACGTGAGCGTGAAGTGGGAGATTCGAACGTGACGTGGGTGATTCGAACGTGACGTGAGTGTGAAGTGGGAGATTCGAACGTGACGTGGACGTGACGTGAGTGTCTGGAACGTGACGTGGGCGTGACCTGGGTGATTCGAACCTGACGTGGGTGTTTGGAACGTGACTTTGGTGTGACGTGGGCGATTCAAACGTGACGTGGGTGTGACGTCGCGATTCCAACGTGACGTGGGCGTGACGTGGCTGATTCGAACGTGACGTGGGTGTGACTTGGGAAATTCGAACGTGACGTGGGCGTGACGTGGATGTTTCGAACGTGACGTGGGTGTGACGTGGGTGATTCGAACGTGACGTGGGTGTGACGTGGGAGATTCGAACGTGACATGGGCGTTACGTGGGAAATACGAACGTGACGTGGGCGTGACGTGGGTGATTCGAAGGGGATGTTGGCGTGACGTGGGAAATTCGAACGTGACGTGGGCGTTACGTGGGAAATACGAACGTGACGTGGGCGTGACGTGGGTGATTCGAACGTGACGTGGGCGTGACGTGGGAGATTCGAACGTGACGTGGGTGTAACGTGAATATTCGAACGTGACGTGGGTGTGAAGTGGGAGATTCGAACGTGTCGTGGGTGATTCGAACGTGACGTGGGCGTTACGTGGGTGATTCGAACGTGACGTGAGCGTGACGTGGGAGATTCGAACGTGACGTGGGTGATTGGAACGTGACGTGGGTGTGACGTGGGGAATCGAACGTGACGTGGGTGTGACGTGGGAGATTCGAACGTGACGTGGACGTGACGAGAGTGTTTGGAACGTGACGTGGGCGTGACGTGGGCGATTCGAACCTGACGTGGGTGTTTGGAACGTGACGTGGGTGTGACGTGGGAGATTCGAACGTGACCTGAGTGTGATGTGGGTGATTCGAACGTGACGTGGGTGTGTCGTGGGTGATTCGAACGTGACGTGGGCGTGACGTGGGTGATTCGAACGTGACGTGGGTGTGACGTGGGTGATTCGAACGTGACGTGGGCGTTACGTGGGTGATTCGAACGTGACGTGGGAGATTCGAACGTGACGTGGACGTGACGTGAGTGTTTGGAACGTGACGTGGGCGTGACCTGGGTGATTCGAACCTGACGTGGGTGTTTGGAACGTGACGTGGGTGTGACGTGGGAGTTTCGAACGTGACGTGGGTGTGTCGTGGGTGATTCGAACGTGACGTGGGCGTGACGTGGGTGATTCGAACGTGACGTGGGTGTGACGTGGGAGATTCGAACGTGACGTGGGAGATTCGAACGTGACGTGGGCGTGACGTGGGAGATTCGAACGTGACGGGGGTAATTCGAACGTGACGTGGGTGTGACGTGGGCGATTCGAACGTGACGTGGGTGTGACGTGGGAGATTCGAACGTGACGTGGGAGATTCGAACGTGACGTGGGCGTGACGTGGTAGATTCGAACGTGACGGGGGTAATTCGAACGTGACGTGGGTGTGACGTGGGCGATTCGAACGTGACGTGGGTGTGTCGTGGGAGATTATAACGTGACGTGGGCGTGACGTGGGAAATTCGAACGTGACCTGGGTGGTTCGAAATTGGCGTGGGTGTGCCACCCTGCTTCAAGGCTCCCCCACCAAACAGGGCTCAGAGGCAAGAGCACTGGGAAGGCAGAGCTTCCCTCCGCATGCCTAGGACAGCCCCACCACGAGTGCCCGGCTCCCTTGCCTCCCCTCCGCAAGCCTACACCAGCTGTCCTCACACCTTGGCACTAGCACTGTGAGGCTGTTGCAAGGGAGGAGCATGGCTGTTCGATATGTGCTTCGAAGGCGAGGTGGGTGTGACGTGGGAGATTCGAACGTGACGTTGGCGTGACGTGGGAAATTCGAACGTGACGTGGGCGTGACGTGGGTGATTCGAACGTGACGTGGGCGTGACGTGGGAGATTCGAACGTGACGTGGGTGATTCGAACGTGACGTGGGTGTGTCGTGGGAGATTCGAACATGACGTGGGCGTGACGTGGGAAATTCGAACGTGACGTGGGTGTGTCGTGGGTGATTCGAACGTGACGTGGGCGTGACATGGGTGATTCGAACGTGACGTGAGAGATTCGAAAGTGACGTGAGCGTGACGTGGGAAATTCGAAAGTGACGTGGGCGTGACGTGGGAGATTCGAACGTGACGTGAGTGTGAAGTGGGAGATTCGAACGTGACGTGGGCGTGACGTGGGTGATTCGAACGTGACGTGAGTGTGAAGTGGGAGATTCGAACGTGTCGTGGGTGATTCGAACGTGACGTGGGTGTGACGTGGGAAATATGAACGTGACGTGGGTGATTCGAACGTGACGTGGGTGTGACGTGGGAGATTCGAATGTGACGTGGGTGTGACGTGGGCGATTCGAAAGTGACGTGGGTGTGACGTGGGAGATTCGAAAGTGACGTGGGTGTGACGTGGGAAATTCGAACGTGAGGTGGGTGTGACGTGGCAGAATCGAACGTGACGTGGGCGTGACGTGGGTGATTCGAACGTGACGTGGGAGATTTGAACGTGACGTGGGCGTGACGTGGGTGATTCGAACGTGACGTGGGAGATTCGAAAGTGACGTGGGTGTGACGTGGGTGTGACGTGGGAGATTCGAACGTGACGTGAGCATGACGTGGGAGATTCGAACGTGACGTGGGCGTGACCTGGGTGTTTCGAACCTGACGTGGGTGTTTGGAACGTGACGTGGGCGTGACGTGGGAGATTCGAACGTGACGCGAGTGTGAAGTGGGAGATTCGAACGTGACGTGGGTGATTCGAACGTGACGTGAGCGTGACGTGAGTGTTTGGAACGTGACGTGGGCGTGACCTGGGTGATTCGAACCTGACGTGGGTGTTTGGAACGTGACGTGGGTGTGACGTGGGAGATTCGAACGTGACGTGGGTGTGTCGTGGGTGATTCGAACGTGACGTGGGTGTGACGTGGGAGATTCGAACGTGACGTTGGCGTGACGTGGGAAATTCGAACTTGACGTGGGTGTGACGTGGGTGATTCGAAGGTGACATGGGCGTGCCGTGGGAGATTCGAACGTGACGTGGGTGTGACGTGGGAGATTCGAACGTGACGTAGGTGTGAAGTGGGAGATTCGAACGTGACGTGGGAGATTCGAACATGACGTGAGCGTGAAGTGGTAGATTCGAACGTGACGTGAGCGTGACGTGGGTGATTCGAACGTGACGTGGGCGTGACGTGGGAGATTCGAACGTGACGTGGACGTGACGTGAGTGTTTGGAACGTGACGTGGGCGTGACGTGGGCGATTCGAACCTGACTTGGGTGTTTGGAACGTAACGTGGGTGTGACGTGGGAGATTCGAACGTGACGTGGGTGTGTCGTGGGTGATTCGAACGTGACGTGGGCGTGACGTGGGTGATTCGAACGTGACGTGGGAGATTCGAACGTGACGTGGGTGATTCGAAAGTGCCGTGGGTGTGACGTGGGTGCGACGTGGGAGATTCGAACGTGACGTGGGAGATTCGAACGTGACGTGGGTGATTGGAACGTGACGGAGGTGTGACGTGGGAGATTCGAACGTGACGTGGGTGTGTCGTGGGAGATTCGAACGTGACGTGGGCGTGACGTGGGAAATTCGAACGTGACCTGGCTGGTTCGAAATTGGCGTGGGTGTGCCACCGTGCTTCAAGGCTCCCCCACCAAGCAGGGCTCAGAGGCAAGAGCACTGGGAAGGCAGAGCTTCCCTCCGCATGCCTAGGACAGCCCCCACCACGAGTGCCCGGCTCCCTTGCCTCCCCTCCGCAAGCCTACACCAGCTGTCCTCACACCTTGGCACTAGCACTGTGAGGCTGTTGCAAGGGAGGAGCATGGTTGTTCGATATGTGCTTCGAAGGCGAGGTGGGTGCGACGTGGGAGATTCGAACGTGACGTTGGCGTGACGTGGGAAATTCGAACGTGACGTGGGTGTGTCGTGGGTGATTCGAACGTGACGTGGGCGTGACGTGGGAGATTCGAACGTGACGTGGGTGTGACGTGGGAGATTCGAACGTGACGTGGGAGATTCGAACGTGACGTGGGCGTGACGTGGGAGATTCGAACGTGACCTGGGTGGTTCGAAATTGGCGTGGGTGTGCCGCCCTGCTTCAAGGCTCCCCCACCAAGCAGGGCTCAGAGGCAAGAGCACTGGGAAGGCAGAGCTTCCCTCCGCATGCCTAGGACAGCCCCCAGCACGAGTGCCCGGCTCCCTTGCCTCCCCTCCGCAAGCCTACACCAGCTGTCCTCACACCTTGGCACTAGCACTGTGAGGCTGTTGCAAGGGAGGAGCATGGTTGTTCGATATGTGCTTCGAAGGCGAGGTGGGTGTGACGTGGGAGATTCGAACGTGACGTTGGCGTGACGTGGGAAATACGAACGTGACGTGGGTGTGACGTGAATATTCGAAGGTGACATGGGTGTGTCGTGGGTGATTCGAACGTGACGTGGGTGTGTCGTGGGTGATTCGAACGTGACGTGGGTGTGACGTGGGTGATTCGAAGGTGACATGGGCGTGACGTGGGAGATTCGAACGTGACGAGGGTGTGACGTGGGAGATTCGAACGTGACGTGGGTGTGACGTGGATGATTCGAACGTGACGTGGGTGTGACGTGGGAGATTCGAACGTGACGTGGGCGTGACGTGGGAGATTCGAACCTGACGTGGGTGTTTGGAACGTGACGTGGGTGTGACGTGGGAGATTCGAACGTGACGTGGGAGATTCGAACGTGACTTGGGCGTGACGTGGGAGATTCGAACGTGACGTGGGTGATTCGAACGTGACGTGGGTGTGACGTGGGCGATTCGAACGTGACGTGGGCGTGACGTGGGAGATTCGAACGTGACGTGGGTGATTCGAACGTGACGTGAGTGTGAATTGGGAGATTCGAACGTGACGTGGACGTGACGTGAGTGTCTGGAACGTGACGTGGGCGTGACCTGGGTGATTCGAACCTGACGTGGGTGTTTGGAACGTGACTTTGGTGTGACGTGGGCGATTCAAACGTGACGTGGGTGTGACGTCGCGATTCCAACGTGACGTGGGCGTGATGTGGGTGATTCGAACGTGACGTCGGTGTGTCGTGGGTGATTCGAACGTGACGTGGGCGTGACGTGGCTGATTCGAACGTGACGTGGGTGTGACGTGGGAGATTCGAACGTGACCTGGCTGGTTCGAAATTGGCGTGGGTGTGCCGCCGTGCTTCAAGGCTCCCCCACCAAGCAGGGCTCAGAGGCAAGAGCACTGGGAAGGCAGAGCTTCCCTCCGCATGCCTAGGACAGCCCCCACCACGAGTGCCCGGCTCCCTTGCCTCCCCTCCGCAAGCCTACACCAGCTGTCCTCACACCTTGGCACTAGCACTGTGAGGCTGTTGCAAGGCAGGAGCATGGTTGTTCGATATGTGCTTCGAAGGCGAGGTGGGTGTGACGTGGGAGATTCGAACGTGACGTGGGTGTGTCGTGGGTGATTCGAACGTGACGTGGGCGTGACGTGGGAGATTCGAACGTGACGTGGGTGATTCGAACGTGACGGGGGTGTGACGTGGGAGATTCGAACGTGACGTGGGTGTGTCGTTGGAGATTCGAACGTGACGTGGGTGTGACGTGGGAGATTCGAACGTGACGTGGGAGATTCGAACGTGACGTGAGTGTGAAGTGGGAGATTCGAACGTGACGTGGGTGATTCGAAAGTGACGTGGGTGTGACGTGGGTGTGACGTGGGAGATTCGAACGTGACGTGGGAGATTCGAACGTGACGTGAGTGTGAAGTGGGAGATTCGAACGTGACGTGGGTGATTCGAAAGTGACGTGGGTGTGACGTGGGTGTGACGTGGGAGATTCGAACGTGACGTGGGAGATTCGAACGTGACGTGGGCGTGACGTGGGAAATTCGAACGTGACCTGGCTGGTTCGAAATTGGCGTGGGTGTGCCACCGTGCTTCAAGGCTCCCCCACCAAGCAGGGCTCAGAGGCAAGAGCACTGGGAAGGCAGAGCTTCCCTCCGCATGCCTAGGACAGCCCCCACCACGAGTGCCCGGCTCCCTTGCCTCCCCTCCGCAAGCCTACACCAGCTGTCCTCACACCTTGGCACTAGCACTGTGAGGCTGTTGCAAGGCAGGAGCATGGTTGTTCGATATGTGCTTCGAAGGCGAGGTGGGTGCGACGTGGGAGATTCGAACGTGACGTTGGCGTGACGTGGGAAATTCGAACGTGACGTGGGTGTGACGTGGGTGATTCGAAGGTGACATGGGCGTGCCGTGGGAGATTCGAACGTGACGTGGGTGTGACGTGGGAGATTCGAACGTGACGTGGGTGTGAAGTGGGAGATTCGAACGTGACGTGGGAGATTCGAACGTGACGTGAGCGTGAAGTGGGAGATTCGAACGTGACGTGGGTGATTCGAACGTGACGTGAGTGTGAAGTGGGAGATTCGAACGTGACGTGGACGTGACGTGAGTGTCTGGAACGTGACGTGGGCGTGACCTGGGTGATTCGAACCTGACGTGGGTGTTTGGAACGTGACTTTGGTGTGACGTGGGCGATTCAAACGTGACGTGGGTGTGACGTCGCGATTCCAACGTGACGTGGGCGTGACGTGGCTGATTCGAACGTGACGTGGGTGTGACTTGGGAAATTCGAACGTGACGTGGGCGTGACGTGGATGTTTCGAACGTGACGTGGGTGTGACGTGGGTGATTCGAACGTGACGTGGGTGTGACGTGGGAGATTCGAACGTGACATGGGCGTTACGTGGGAAATACGAACGTGACGTGGGCGTGACGTGGGTGATTCGAAGGGGATGTTGGCGTGACGTGGGAAATTCGAACGTGACGTGGGCGTTACGTGGGAAATACGAACGTGACGTGGGCGTGACGTGGGTGATTCGAACGTGACGTGGGCGTGACGTGGGAGATTCGAACGTGACGTGGGTGTAACGTGAATATTCGAACGTGACGTGGGTGTGAAGTGGGAGATTCGAACGTGTCGTGGGTGATTCGAACGTGACGTGGGCGTTACGTGGGTGATTCGAACGTGACGTGAGCGTGACGTGGGAGATTCGAACGTGACGTGGGTGATTGGAACGTGACGTGGGTGTGACGTGGGGAATCGAACGTGACGTGGGTGTGACGTGGGAGATTCGAACGTGACGTGGACGTGACGAGAGTGTTTGGAACGTGACGTGGGCGTGACGTGGGCGATTCGAACCTGACGTGGGTGTTTGGAACGTGACGTGGGTGTGACGTGGGAGATTCGAACGTGACCTGAGTGTGATGTGGGTGATTCGAACGTGACGTGGGTGTGTCGTGGGTGATTCGAACGTGACGTGGGCGTGACGTGGGTGATTCGAACGTGACGTGGGTGTGACGTGGGTGATTCGAACGTGACGTGGGCGTTACGTGGGTGATTCGAACGTGACGTGGGAGATTCGAACGTGACGTGGACGTGACGTGAGTGTTTGGAACGTGACGTGGGCGTGACCTGGGTGATTCGAACCTGACGTGGGTGTTTGGAACGTGACGTGGGTGTGACGTGGGAGTTTCGAACGTGACGTGGGTGTGTCGTGGGTGATTCGAACGTGACGTGGGCGTGACGTGGGTGATTCGAACGTGACGTGGGTGTGACGTGGGAGATTCGAACGTGACGTGGGAGATTCGAACGTGACGTGGGCGTGACGTGGGAGATTCGAACGTGACGGGGGTAATTCGAACGTGACGTGGGTGTGACGTGGGCGATTCGAACGTGACGTGGGTGTGACGTGGGAGATTCGAACGTGACGTGGGAGATTCGAACGTGACGTGGGCGTGACGTGGTAGATTCGAACGTGACGGGGGTAATTCGAACGTGACGTGGGTGTGACGTGGGCGATTCGAACGTGACGTGGGTGTGTCGTGGGAGATTATAACGTGACGTGGGCGTGACGTGGGAAATTCGAACGTGACCTGGGTGGTTCGAAATTGGCGTGGGTGTGCCACCCTGCTTCAAGGCTCCCCCACCAAACAGGGCTCAGAGGCAAGAGCACTGGGAAGGCAGAGCTTCCCTCCGCATGCCTAGGACAGCCCCACCACGAGTGCCCGGCTCCCTTGCCTCCCCTCCGCAAGCCTACACCAGCTGTCCTCACACCTTGGCACTAGCACTGTGAGGCTGTTGCAAGGGAGGAGCATGGCTGTTCGATATGTGCTTCGAAGGCGAGGTGGGTGTGACGTGGGAGATTCGAACGTGACGTTGGCGTGACGTGGGAAATTCGAACGTGACGTGGGCGTGACGTGGGTGATTCGAACGTGACGTGGGCGTGACGTGGGAGATTCGAACGTGACGTGGGTGATTCGAACGTGACGTGGGTGTGTCGTGGGAGATTCGAACATGACGTGGGCGTGACGTGGGAAATTCGAACGTGACGTGGGTGTGTCGTGGGTGATTCGAACGTGACGTGGGCGTGACATGGGTGATTCGAACGTGACGTGAGAGATTCGAAAGTGACGTGAGCGTGACGTGGGAAATTCGAAAGTGACGTGGGCGTGACGTGGGAGATTCGAACGTGACGTGAGTGTGAAGTGGGAGATTCGAACGTGACGTGGGCGTGACGTGGGTGATTCGAACGTGACGTGAGTGTGAAGTGGGAGATTCGAACGTGTCGTGGGTGATTCGAACGTGACGTGGGTGTGACGTGGGAAATATGAACGTGACGTGGGTGATTCGAACGTGACGTGGGTGTGACGTGGGAGATTCGAATGTGACGTGGGTGTGACGTGGGCGATTCGAAAGTGACGTGGGTGTGACGTGGGAGATTCGAAAGTGACGTGGGTGTGACGTGGGAAATTCGAACGTGAGGTGGGTGTGACGTGGCAGAATCGAACGTGACGTGGGCGTGACGTGGGTGATTCGAACGTGACGTGGGAGATTTGAACGTGACGTGGGCGTGACGTGGGTGATTCGAACGTGACGTGGGAGATTCGAAAGTGACGTGGGTGTGACGTGGGTGTGACGTGGGAGATTCGAACGTGACGTGAGCATGACGTGGGAGATTCGAACGTGACGTGGGCGTGACCTGGGTGTTTCGAACCTGACGTGGGTGTTTGGAACGTGACGTGGGCGTGACGTGGGAGATTCGAACGTGACGCGAGTGTGAAGTGGGAGATTCGAACGTGACGTGGGTGATTCGAACGTGACGTGAGCGTGACGTGAGTGTTTGGAACGTGACGTGGGCGTGACCTGGGTGATTCGAACCTGACGTGGGTGTTTGGAACGTGACGTGGGTGTGACGTGGGAGATTCGAACGTGACGTGGGTGTGTCGTGGGTGATTCGAACGTGACGTGGGTGTGACGTGGGAGATTCGAACGTGACGTTGGCGTGACGTGGGAAATTCGAACTTGACGTGGGTGTGACGTGGGTGATTCGAAGGTGACATGGGCGTGCCGTGGGAGATTCGAACGTGACGTGGGTGTGACGTGGGAGATTCGAACGTGACGTAGGTGTGAAGTGGGAGATTCGAACGTGACGTGGGAGATTCGAACATGACGTGAGCGTGAAGTGGTAGATTCGAACGTGACGTGAGCGTGACGTGGGTGATTCGAACGTGACGTGGGCGTGACGTGGGAGATTCGAACGTGACGTGGACGTGACGTGAGTGTTTGGAACGTGACGTGGGCGTGACGTGGGCGATTCGAACCTGACTTGGGTGTTTGGAACGTAACGTGGGTGTGACGTGGGAGATTCGAACGTGACGTGGGTGTGTCGTGGGTGATTCGAACGTGACGTGGGCGTGACGTGGGTGATTCGAACGTGACGTGGGAGATTCGAACGTGACGTGGGTGATTCGAAAGTGCCGTGGGTGTGACGTGGGTGCGACGTGGGAGATTCGAACGTGACGTGGGAGATTCGAACGTGACGTGGGTGATTGGAACGTGACGGAGGTGTGACGTGGGAGATTCGAACGTGACGTGGGTGTGTCGTGGGAGATTCGAACGTGACGTGGGCGTGACGTGGGAAATTCGAACGTGACCTGGCTGGTTCGAAATTGGCGTGGGTGTGCCACCGTGCTTCAAGGCTCCCCCACCAAGCAGGGCTCAGAGGCAAGAGCACTGGGAAGGCAGAGCTTCCCTCCGCATGCCTAGGACAGCCCCCACCACGAGTGCCCGGCTCCCTTGCCTCCCCTCCGCAAGCCTACACCAGCTGTCCTCACACCTTGGCACTAGCACTGTGAGGCTGTTGCAAGGGAGGAGCATGGTTGTTCGATATGTGCTTCGAAGGCGAGGTGGGTGCGACGTGGGAGATTCGAACGTGACGTTGGCGTGACGTGGGAAATTCGAACGTGACGTGGGTGTGTCGTGGGTGATTCGAACGTGACGTGGGCGTGACGTGGGAGATTCGAACGTGACGTGGGTGTGACGTGGGAGATTCGAACGTGACGTGGGAGATTCGAACGTGACGTGGGCGTGACGTGGGAGATTCGAACGTGACCTGGGTGGTTCGAAATTGGCGTGGGTGTGCCGCCCTGCTTCAAGGCTCCCCCACCAAGCAGGGCTCAGAGGCAAGAGCACTGGGAAGGCAGAGCTTCCCTCCGCATGCCTAGGACAGCCCCCAGCACGAGTGCCCGGCTCCCTTGCCTCCCCTCCGCAAGCCTACACCAGCTGTCCTCACACCTTGGCACTAGCACTGTGAGGCTGTTGCAAGGGAGGAGCATGGTTGTTCGATATGTGCTTCGAAGGCGAGGTGGGTGTGACGTGGGAGATTCGAACGTGACGTTGGCGTGACGTGGGAAATACGAACGTGACGTGGGTGTGACGTGAATATTCGAAGGTGACATGGGTGTGTCGTGGGTGATTCGAACGTGACGTGGGTGTGTCGTGGGTGATTCGAACGTGACGTGGGTGTGACGTGGGTGATTCGAAGGTGACATGGGCGTGACGTGGGAGATTCGAACGTGACGAGGGTGTGACGTGGGAGATTCGAACGTGACGTGGGTGTGACGTGGATGATTCGAACGTGACGTGGGTGTGACGTGGGAGATTCGAACGTGACGTGGGCGTGACGTGGGAGATTCGAACCTGACGTGGGTGTTTGGAACGTGACGTGGGTGTGACGTGGGAGATTCGAACGTGACGTGGGAGATTCGAACGTGACTTGGGCGTGACGTGGGAGATTCGAACGTGACGTGGGTGATTCGAACGTGACGTGGGTGTGACGTGGGCGATTCGAACGTGACGTGGGCGTGACGTGGGAGATTCGAACGTGACGTGGGTGATTCGAACGTGACGTGAGTGTGAATTGGGAGATTCGAACGTGACGTGGACGTGACGTGAGTGTCTGGAACGTGACGTGGGCGTGACCTGGGTGATTCGAACCTGACGTGGGTGTTTGGAACGTGACTTTGGTGTGACGTGGGCGATTCAAACGTGACGTGGGTGTGACGTCGCGATTCCAACGTGACGTGGGCGTGATGTGGGTGATTCGAACGTGACGTCGGTGTGTCGTGGGTGATTCGAACGTGACGTGGGCGTGACGTGGCTGATTCGAACGTGACGTGGGTGTGACGTGGGAAATTCGAACGTGACGTGGGCGTGACGTGGGTATTTGGAACGTGACGTGGGTGTTTGGAATGTGACGTGGGTGTGACGTGGGCGATTCGAACGTGACGTGGGTGTGTCGTGGGCGATTCGAACGTGACGTGGGTGTGTCGTGGGTGATTCGAACGGGACGTGGACGTGACGTGGGAGATTCGAACGTGACGTGGGTGTGACGTGGGTGATTCGAACGTGACGTGGGTGTGACGTGGGCGATTCGAACGTGACGTGGGTGATTCGAAAGTGACGTGGGTGTGACGTGGGTGTGACGTGGGAGATTCGAACGTGACGTGAGCTTGACGTGGGAGATTCGAACGTGATGTGAGCGTGACGTGGGAGATTCGAACGTGACGGGGGTGTGACGTGGAAAATTCGAACGTGACGTGGGCGTGACGTGGGTGATTCGAACGTGACGCGAGTGTGAAGTGGGAGATTCGAACGTGACGTGGGAGATTCGAACGTGACGTGAGCTTGAAGTGGGTGATTCGAACGTGACGTGGGTGTGACGTGGGAGATTCGAACGTGACGTGGGCGTGACGTGGGAGATTCGAACGTGACGTGGCTGTGACGTGGGTGATACGAACGTGACGTGGGCGTGACGTGGGAGATTCGAACGTGACGTGGGTGTGACGTGGGAGTCGAATCTCCCACGTCACGTTCGAATCTCCCACGTCACACCCACGTCACGTTCGAATCACCCACGTCACGCCCACGTCACGTTCGAATCACCCACGACACACCCACGTCACGTTCGAATCTCCCACGTCACACCCACGTCACGTTCGAATCACCCACGTCACGCCCACGTCACGTTCGAATCTCCCACGTCACACCCACGTCTCGTTCGAATCACCCACGTCACGCCCACTTCACGTTCGAATCACCACGTCAGGCCCACCTCACGTTCGAAACACCCGTGTCACGTTCGAAACACCCACGTCGCGCCCACTTCACGTTCGAATCTCCCACGTCACACCCACGTCACGTTCGAATCTCCCACGTCACGTTCGAATCACCCACGACACACCCACGTCACGTTCGAATCGCCCACGTCACACCCACGTCACGTTCCAAACACCCACGTCACGTTCCAAATACCCACGTCACGCCCACGTCACGTTCGAATCTCCCACGTCACACCCACGTCACTTTCGAATCACCAACTTCACGCTCACGTCACGTTCGAATCTCCCACGTCACGTTCGAATCTCCCACTTCACACCCACGTCACGTTCGAATCTCCCACGTCACACCCACGTCACGTTCGAATCTCCCACGGCACGCCCATGTCACCTTCGAATCACCCACGTCACACCCACGTCACGTTCGAATCTCCCACGTCACACCCACCTCGCCTTCGAAGCACATATCGAACAACCATGCTCCTGCCTTGCAACAGCCTCACAGTGCTAGTGCCAAGGTGTGAGGACAGCTGGTGTAGGCTTGCGGAGGGGAGGCAAGGGAGCCGGGCACTCGTGGTGGGGGCTGTCCTAGGCATGCGGAGGGAAGCTCTGCCTTCCCAGTGCTCTTGCCTCTGAGCCCTGCTTGGTGGGGGAGCCTTGAAGCAGGGCGGCACACCCACGCCAATTTCGAACCACCCAGGTCACGTTCGAATCTCCCACGTCACGCCCACGTCACGTTCGAATCTCCCACGACACACCCCCGTCACGTTCGAATCTCCCACGACACACCCCCGTCACGTTCGAATCACCCACGTCACGTTCGAATCTCCCACGTCACGTTCGAATCTCCCACGTCACACCCACCTCGCCTTCGAAGCACATATCGAACAACCATGCTCCTGCCTCGCAACAGCCTCACACTGCTAGTGCCAAGGTGTGAGGACAGCTGGTGTAGGCTTGCGGAGGGGAGGCAAGGGAGCCGGGCACTCGTGGTGGGGGCTGTCCTAGGCATGCGGAGGGAAGCTCTGCCTTCCCAGTGCTCTTGCCTCTGAGCCCTGCTTGGTGGGGGAGCCTTGAAGCAGGGCGGCACACCCACGCCAATTTCGAACCACCCAGGTCACGTTCGAATCTCTCACGTCACACTCAGGTCACGTTCGAATCACCCACGTCACACCCACGTCACGTTCGAAACTCCCACGTCACACCCACGTCACACCCACGTCACTTTCGAATCACCCACGTCACGTTCGAATCTCCCACGTCACGTTCGAATCACCCACGTCACGCCCACGTCACGTTCGAATCACCCACGACACACCCACGTCACGTTCGAATCTCCCACGTCACACCCACGTTACGTTCCAAACACCCAAGTCAGGTTCGAATCACCCAGGTCACGCCCACGTAACGTTCCAAACACTCACGTCACGTCCACGTCACGTTCGAATCGCCCACGTCACGTTCGAATCACCCACGACACACCCACGTCACGTTCGAATCTCCCACGTCACACCCACGTCACGTTCCAAACACCCACGTCAGGTTCGAATCGCCCACGTCACGCCCACGTCACGTTCCAAACACTCACGTCACGTCCACGTCACGTTCGAATCTCCCACGTCACGCTCACGTCACGTTCGAATCTACCACTTCACGCTCACGTCATGTTCGAATCTCCCACGTCAGGTTCGAATCTCCCACTTCACACCCACGTCACGTTCGAATCTCCCACGTCACACCCACGTCACGTTCGAATCTCCCACGGCACGCCCATGTCACCTTCGAATCACCCACGTCACACCCACGTCACGTTCGAATTTCCCACGTCACGCCAACGTCACGTTCGAATCTCCCACGTCGCACCCACCTCGCCTTCGAAGCACATATCGAACAACCATGCTCCTCCCTTGCAACAGCCTCCCAGTGCTAGTGCCAAGGTGTGAGGACAGCTGGTGTAGGCTTGCGGAGGGGAGGCAAGGGAGCCGGGCACTCGTGGTGGGGGCTGTCCTAGGCATGCGGAGGGAAGCTCTGCCTTCCCAGTGCTCTTGCCTCTGAGCCCTGCTTGGTGGGGGAGCCTTGAAGCAGGGCGGCACACCCACGCCAATTTCGAACCACCCAGGTCACGTTCGAATCTCTCACGTCACACTCAGGTCACGTTCGAATCACCCACGTCACGCCCACCTCACGTTCGAATCACCACGTCACACCCACGTCACTTTCGAATCTCCCACGTCACACCCCCGTCACGTTCGAATCTCCCACGTCACGCCCACGTCACGTTCGAATCTCCCACGTCACGCCCACGTCACGTTCGAATCGCCCACGACACACCCACGTCACGATCGAATCGCCCACGTCACACCCACGTCACGTTCGAATCGCCCACGTCACACCCACGTCACGTTCCAAACACCCACGTCACGTTCCAAATACCCACGTCACGCCCACGTCACGTTCGAATCACCCAATTCACGCTCACGTCACGTTCGAATCTCCCACGTCACGTTCGAATCTCCCACTTCACACTCGCGTCACGTTCGAATCACCCACATCACGCCCACGTCACGTTCGAATCGCCCACGTCACACCCACGTCACGTTCGAATCACCCACATCACGCCCACGTCACGTTCGAATAGCCCACGTCACACCCACGTCACGTTCGAATCTCCAACGTCACGCTCACATCACGTTCGAATCTCCCACGTCATGCTCACGTCACGTTCCAATCTCCCACGTCACACCCACGTCACACCCACGTCACTTTCGAATCACCCACGTCACGTTCGAATCTCCCACGTCACGTTCGAATCTCCCACGTCACGCCCACGTCACGTTCGAATCACACATGTCACGCCCATGTCACGTTCGAATCACCCACGTCACGCCCACGTCACGTTCGAATCACCCACGACACACCCACGTCACGTTCGAATCACCCACGACACACCCACGTCACGTTCGAATTTCCCACGTCACGCCCACGTCACGTTCGAATCTCCCACGACACACCCACGTCACGTTCGAATCGCCCACGTCACACCCACGTCACGTTCGAATCACCCACGTCACGTTCGAATTTTCCACGACACACCCACGTCACGTTCGAATCGCCCACGTCACGTTCGAATCTCCCACGTCACACCCACGTCAAGTTCGAATCTCCCACGTCACGCCCACGTCATGTTCGAATCACCCACGTCACACCCACCTCACGTTCGAATCTCCCACGTCACACCCACGTCACGTTCGAATCTCCCACGTCACGTTCGAATCTCCCACGTCACACCCACGTCACGTTCGAATATTCACGACACACCCACGTCACGTTCGAATCTCCCACGTCACGTTCGAATCTCCCACTTCACACTCGCGTCACGTTCGAATCTCCCACGTCACACCCACGTCACGTTCGAATATTCACGTCACACCCACGTCACGTTCGAATCTCCCACGTCACGTTCGAATCTCCCACTTCACACTCGCGTCACGTTCGAATCTCCCACGTCACACCCACGTCACGTTCGAATCTCCCACGTCACGCCCACGTCACGTTCGAATCTCCCACGTCACGCCCAGGTCACGTTCGAATCGCCCACGACACACCCACGTCACGATCGAATCGCCCACGTCACACCCACGTCACGTTCGACTCACCCACGTCACACCCACGTCACGTTCGAATTTCCCACGTCACGCCAACGTCACGTTCGTATCTCCCACGTCACACCCACCTCGCCTTCGAAGCACATATCGAACAACCATGCTCCTCCCTTGCAACAGCCTCACAGTGCTAGTGCCAAGGTGTGAGGACAGCTGGTGTAGGCTTGCGGAGGGGAGGCAAGGGAGCCGGGCACTCGTGGTGGGGGCTGTCCTAGGCATGCGGAGGGAAGCTCTGCCTTCCCAGTGCTCTTGCCTCTGAGCCCTGCTTGGTGGGGGAGCCTTGAAGCAGGGCGGCACACCCACGCCAATTTCGAACCACCCAGGTCACGTTCGAATCTCTCACGTCACACTCAGGTCACGTTCGAATCTCCCACGTCACACCCACGTCACGTTCGAAACTCCCACGTCACACCCACGTCACACCCACGTCACTTTCGAATCACCCACGTCACGTTCGAATCTCCCACTTCACACTCACGTCAGGTTCGAATCACCCACGTCACGCCCACGTCACTTTCGAATTTCCCACGTCACGCTCACGTCACGTGGGTGTTTGGAACGTGACTTTGGTGTGAAGTGGGAGATTCGAACGTGACGTGGGTGTGACGTGGGAGATTCGAACGTGACGTGGGCGTGACGTGGGTGATTCGAACGTGACGTGGGCGTGACGTCTGTGATTCGAACGTGACGGGGGTTTGACGTGGGAAATGCGAACGTGACGTGGGCGTGACGTGGGTGTGACGTGGGAGTTTCGAACGTGACGTGGGTGTGACGTGGGTGTGACGTGGGAGATTCGAACGTGACGTGAGCTTGACGTGGGAGATTCGAACGTGATGTGAGCGTGACGTGGGAGATTCGAACGTGACGGGGGGGTGACGTGGAAAATTCGAAAGTGACGTGGGAGATTCGAACGTGAGGTGGGTGTGACGTGGCAGAATCGAACGTGACGTGGGCGTGACGTGGGTGATTCGAACGTGACGTGGGAGATTCGAACGTGACGTGGGTGTGACGTGGGTGATTCGAACGTGACGTGGGAGATTCGAAAGTGACGTGGGTGTGTCGTGGGTGATTCGAACGTGACGTGGGTGATTCGAAAGTGACGTGGGTGTGACGTGGGTGTGACGTGGGAGATTCGAACGTGACGTGAGCATGACGTGGGAGATTCGAACGTGACGTGGGCGTGACCTGGGTGTTTCGAACCTGACGTGGGTGTTTGGAACGTGACGTGGGCGTGACGTGGGAGATTCGAACGTGACGCGAGTGTGAAGTGGGAGATTCGAACGTGACGTGGGTGATTCGAACGTGACGTGAGCGTGACGTGAGTGTTTGGAACGTGACGTGGGCGTGACCTGGGTGATTCGAACCTGACGTGGGTGTTTGGAACGTGACGTGGGTGTGACGTGGGAGATTCGAACGTGACGTGGGTGTGTCGTGGGTGATTCGAAGGTGACGGCGTGACGTGGGAAATTCGAACTTGACGTGGGTGTGACGTGGGTGATTCGAAGGTGACATGGGCGTGCCGTGGGAGATTCGAACGTGACGTGGGTGTGACGTGGGAGATTCGAACGTGACGTAGGTGTGAAGTGGGAGATTCGAACCTGACGTGGGAGATTCGAACATGACGTGAGCGTGAAGTGGTAGATTCGAACGTGACGTGAGCGTGACGTGGGTGATTCGAACGTGACGTGGGCGTGACGTGGGAGATTCGAACGTGACGTGGGCGTTACGTGGGAAATACGAACGTGACGTGGGCGTGACGTGGGTGATTCGAAGGGGATGTTGGCGTGACGTGGGAAATTCGAACGTGACGTGGGCGTTACGTGGGAAATACGAACGTGACGTGGGCGTGACGTGGGTGATTCGAACGTGACGTGGGAGATTCGAACGTGACGTGGGCGTGACGTGGGAGATTCGAACGTGACGTGGGTGATTCGAACGTGACGTGGGTGTGACGTGGGTGATTCGAACGTGACCTGAGTGTGACGTGAGAGATTCGAACGTGACCTGGGTGGTTCGAAATTGGCGTGGGTGTGCCGCCCTGCTTCAAGGCTCCCCCACCAAGCAGGGCTCAGAGGCAAGAGCACTGGGAAGGCAGAGCTTCCCTCCGCATGCCTAGGACAGCCCCCACCACGAGTGCCCGGCTCCCTTGCCTCCCCTCCGCAAGCCTACACCAGCTGTCCTCACACCTTGGCACTAGCACTGGGAGGCTGTTGCAAGGCAGGAGCATGGTTGTTCGATATGTGCTTCGAAGGCGAGGTGGGTGTGACGTGGGAGATTCGAACGTGACGTTGGCGTGACGTGGGAAATTCGAACGTGACGTGGGTGTGACGTGGGTGATTCGAAGGTGACATGGGCGTGCCGTGGGAGATTCGAACGTGACGTGGGTGTGACGTGGGAGATTCGAACGTGACGTGGGTGTGAAGTGGGAGATTCGAACGTGACGTGGGAGATTCGAACGTGACGTGAGCGTGAAGTTGGTGATTCGAAAGTGACGTGGGTGTGACGTGGGAGATTCGAACGTGACGTGGGCGTGACGTGGGTATTTGGAACGTGACGTGGGTGTTTGGAACGTGACGTGGGTGTGACGTGTGCGATTCGAACGTGACGTGGGTGTGACGTGTGCGATTCGAACGTGACGTGGGTGTGTCGTGGGTGATTCGAACGTGACGTGGGTGATTCGAAAGTGACGTGGGTGTGACGTGGGTGTGACGTGGGAGATTCGAACGTGACCTGAGCATGACGTGGGAGATTCGAACGTGATGTGAGCGTGACGTGGGAGATTCGAACGTGACGTGGGTGTGACGTGGAATATTCGAACGTGACGTGGGCGTGACGTGGGTGATTCGAACGTGACGCGAGTGTGAAGTGGGAGATTCGAACGTGACGTGGGAGATTCGAACGTGACGTGAGCGTGACGTGAGTGTTTGGAACGTGACGTGGGCGTGACCTGGGTGATTCGAACCTGACGTGGGTGTTTGGAACGTGACGTGGGTGTGACGTGGGAGTTTCGAACGTGACGTGGGTGTGTCGTGGGTGATTCGAACGTGACGTGGGCGTGACGTGGGTGATTCGAACGTGACGTGGGTGTGACGTGGGAGATTCGAACGTGACGTGGGTGTGTCGTGGGTGATTCGAACGTGACGTGGGCGTGACGTGGGTGATTCGAACGTGACGTGGGTGTGACGTGGGAGATTCGAACGTGACGTGGGAGATTCGAACGTGACGTGGGCGTGACGTGGGAGATTCGAACGTGACGAGGGTAATTCGAACGTGACGTGGGTGTGACGTGGGCGATTCGAACGTGACGTGGGAGATTCGAACGTGACGTGGGCGTGACGTGGATGATTCGAACGTGACGTGGGAGATTCGAACGTGACGTGAGCGTGAAGTGGGTGATTCGAACGTGACGTGGGAGATTCGAACGTGACGTGGGCGTGACCTGGATGATTCGAACGTGACGTGGGTGATTCGAACGTGACGTGGGTGTGACGTGGGCGATTCGAACGTGACGTGGGTGTGTCGTGGGAGATTCGAACATGACGTGGGCGTGACGTGGGAAATTCGAACGTGACGTGGGCGTGACATGGGTGATTCGAACGTGACGTGGGTGTGACGTGGGTGATTCGAACGTGACGTGGGCGTTACGTGGGTGATTCGAACGTGACGTGGGCGTGACGTGGGAGATTCGAACGTGACGTGGGAGATTCGAACGTGACGTGGGTGTGACGTGGGTCTTTCGAACGTGACGTGGGTGTGACGTGGGTGATTCGAACGTGACCTGAGTGTGACGTGAGAGATTCGAACGTGACCTGGGTGGTTCGAAATTGGCGTGGGTGTGCCACCGTGCTTCAAGGCTCCCCCACCAAACAGGGCTCAGAGGCAAGAGCACTGGGAAGGCAGAGCTTCCCTCCGCATGCCTAGGACAGCCCCCAGCACGAGTGCCCGGCTCCCTTGCCTCCCCTCCGCAAGCCTACACCAGCTGTTCTCACACCTTGGCACTAGCACTGTGAGGCTGTTGCAAGGCAGGAGCATGGTTGTTCGATATGTGCTTCGAAGGCGAGGTGGGTGTGACGTGGGAGATTCGAACGTGACGTTGGCGTGACGTGGGTGATTCGAACGTGACGTGGGTGTGACGTGGGAGATTCGAACGTGACGTGGGTGTGTCGTGGGAGATTCGAACGTGACGTTGGCGTGACGTGGGAAATTCGAACGTGACGTGGGCGTGACGTGGGTGTGACGTGGGAGTTTCGAACGTGACGTGGGTGTGACGTGGGTGTGACGTGGGAGATTCGAACGTGACGTGAGCTTGACGTGGGAGATTCGAACGTGATGTGAGCGTGACGTGGGAGATTCGAACGTGACGGGGGGGTGACGTGGAAAATTCGAAAGTGACGTGGGAGATTCGAACGTGAGGTGGGTGTGACGTGGCAGAATCGAACGTGACGTGGGCGTGACGTGGGTGATTCGAACGTGACGTGGGAGATTCGAACGTGACGTGGGTGTGACGTGGGTGATTCGAACGTGACGTGGGAGATTCGAAAGTGACGTGGGTGTGTCGTGGGTGATTCGAACGTGACGTGGGTGATTCGAAAGTGACGTGGGTGTGACGTGGGTGTGACGTGGGAGATTCGAACGTGACGTGAGCATGACGTGGGAGATTCGAACGTGACGTGGGCGTGACCTGGGTGTTTCGAACCTGACGTGGGTGTTTGGAACGTGACGTGGGCGTGACGTGGGAGATTCGAACGTGACGCGAGTGTGAAGTGGGAGATTCGAACGTGACGTGGGTGATTCGAACGTGACGTGAGCGTGACGTGAGTGTTTGGAACGTGACGTGGGCGTGACCTGGGTGATTCGAACCTGACGTGGGTGTTTGGAACGTGACGTGGGTGTGACGTGGGAGATTCGAACGTGACGTGGGTGTGTCGTGGGTGATTCGAAGGTGACGGCGTGACGTGGGAAATTCGAACTTGACGTGGGTGTGACGTGGGTGATTCGAAGGTGACATGGGCGTGCCGTGGGAGATTCGAACGTGACGTGGGTGTGACGTGGGAGATTCGAACGTGACGTAGGTGTGAAGTGGGAGATTCGAACCTGACGTGGGAGATTCGAACATGACGTGAGCGTGAAGTGGTAGATTCGAACGTGACGTGAGCGTGACGTGGGTGATTCGAACGTGACGTGGGCGTGACGTGGGAGATTCGAACGTGACGTGGGCGTTACGTGGGAAATACGAACGTGACGTGGGCGTGACGTGGGTGATTCGAAGGGGATGTTGGCGTGACGTGGGAAATTCGAACGTGACGTGGGCGTTACGTGGGAAATACGAACGTGACGTGGGCGTGACGTGGGTGATTCGAACGTGACGTGGGAGATTCGAACGTGACGTGGGCGTGACGTGGGAGATTCGAACGTGACGTGGGTGATTCGAACGTGACGTGGGTGTGACGTGGGTGATTCGAACGTGACCTGAGTGTGACGTGAGAGATTCGAACGTGACCTGGGTGGTTCGAAATTGGCGTGGGTGTGCCGCCCTGCTTCAAGGCTCCCCCACCAAGCAGGGCTCAGAGGCAAGAGCACTGGGAAGGCAGAGCTTCCCTCCGCATGCCTAGGACAGCCCCCACCACGAGTGCCCGGCTCCCTTGCCTCCCCTCCGCAAGCCTACACCAGCTGTCCTCACACCTTGGCACTAGCACTGGGAGGCTGTTGCAAGGCAGGAGCATGGTTGTTCGATATGTGCTTCGAAGGCGAGGTGGGTGTGACGTGGGAGATTCGAACGTGACGTTGGCGTGACGTGGGAAATTCGAACGTGACGTGGGTGTGACGTGGGTGATTCGAAGGTGACATGGGCGTGCCGTGGGAGATTCGAACGTGACGTGGGTGTGACGTGGGAGATTCGAACGTGACGTGGGTGTGAAGTGGGAGATTCGAACGTGACGTGGGAGATTCGAACGTGACGTGAGCGTGAAGTTGGTGATTCGAAAGTGACGTGGGTGTGACGTGGGAGATTCGAACGTGACGTGGGCGTGACGTGGGTATTTGGAACGTGACGTGGGTGTTTGGAACGTGACGTGGGTGTGACGTGTGCGATTCGAACGTGACGTGGGTGTGACGTGTGCGATTCGAACGTGACGTGGGTGTGTCGTGGGTGATTCGAACGTGACGTGGGTGATTCGAAAGTGACGTGGGTGTGACGTGGGTGTGACGTGGGAGATTCGAACGTGACCTGAGCATGACGTGGGAGATTCGAACGTGATGTGAGCGTGACGTGGGAGATTCGAACGTGACGTGGGTGTGACGTGGAATATTCGAACGTGACGTGGGCGTGACGTGGGTGATTCGAACGTGACGCGAGTGTGAAGTGGGAGATTCGAACGTGACGTGGGAGATTCGAACGTGACGTGAGCGTGACGTGAGTGTTTGGAACGTGACGTGGGCGTGACCTGGGTGATTCGAACCTGACGTGGGTGTTTGGAACGTGACGTGGGTGTGACGTGGGAGTTTCGAACGTGACGTGGGTGTGTCGTGGGTGATTCGAACGTGACGTGGGCGTGACGTGGGTGATTCGAACGTGACGTGGGTGTGACGTGGGAGATTCGAACGTGACGTGGGTGTGTCGTGGGTGATTCGAACGTGACGTGGGCGTGACGTGGGTGATTCGAACGTGACGTGGGTGTGACGTGGGAGATTCGAACGTGACGTGGGAGATTCGAACGTGACGTGGGCGTGACGTGGGAGATTCGAACGTGACGAGGGTAATTCGAACGTGACGTGGGTGTGACGTGGGCGATTCGAACGTGACGTGGGAGATTCGAACGTGACGTGGGCGTGACGTGGATGATTCGAACGTGACGTGGGAGATTCGAACGTGACGTGAGCGTGAAGTGGGTGATTCGAACGTGACGTGGGAGATTCGAACGTGACGTGGGCGTGACCTGGATGATTCGAACGTGACGTGGGTGATTCGAACGTGACGTGGGTGTGACGTGGGCGATTCGAACGTGACGTGGGTGTGTCGTGGGAGATTCGAACATGACGTGGGCGTGACGTGGGAAATTCGAACGTGACGTGGGCGTGACATGGGTGATTCGAACGTGACGTGGGTGTGACGTGGGTGATTCGAACGTGACGTGGGCGTTACGTGGGTGATTCGAACGTGACGTGGGCGTGACGTGGGAGATTCGAACGTGACGTGGGAGATTCGAACGTGACGTGGGTGTGACGTGGGTCTTTCGAACGTGACGTGGGTGTGACGTGGGTGATTCGAACGTGACCTGAGTGTGACGTGAGAGATTCGAACGTGACCTGGGTGGTTCGAAATTGGCGTGGGTGTGCCACCGTGCTTCAAGGCTCCCCCACCAAACAGGGCTCAGAGGCAAGAGCACTGGGAAGGCAGAGCTTCCCTCCGCATGCCTAGGACAGCCCCCAGCACGAGTGCCCGGCTCCCTTGCCTCCCCTCCGCAAGCCTACACCAGCTGTCCTCACACCTTGGCACTAGCACTGTGAGGCTGTTGCAAGGCAGGAGCATGGTTGTTCGATATGTGCTTCGAAGGCGAGGTGGGTGTGACGTGGGAGATTCGAACGTGACGTGGGAGATTCGAACGTGACGTGGGTGTGACGTGGGAGATTCGAATGTGACGTGGGTGATTGGAACGTGACGTGGGTGTGACGTGGGAGATTCGAACGTGACGTGGGTGTGTCGTGGGATATTCGAACGTGACGTGGGCGTGACGTGGGAGATTCGAACGTGACCTGAGTGTGACGTGGGAAATTCGAACGTGACCTGGCTGGTTCGAAATTGGCGTGGGTGTGCCACCGTGCTTCAAGGCTCCCCCACCAAGCAGGGCTCAGAGGCAAGAGCACTGGGAAGGCAGAGCTTCCCTCCGCATGCCTAGGACAGCCCCCACCACGAGTGCCCGGCTCCCTTGCCTCCCCTCCGCAAGCCTACACCAGCTGTCCTCACACCTTGGCACTAGCACTGTGAGGCTGTTGCAAGGGAGGAGCATGGTTGTTCGATATGTGCTTCGAAGGCGAGGTGGGTGTGACGTGGGAGATTCGAACGTGACGTTGGCGTGACGTGGGAAATACGAACGTGACGTGGGTGTGACGTGAATATTCGAAGGTGACATGGGTGTGTCGTGGGTGATTCGAACGTGACGTGGGTGTGTCGTGGGTGATTCGAACGTGACGTGGGTGTGACGTGGGTGATTCGAAGGTGACATGGGCGTGACGTGGGAGATTCGAACGTGACGAGGGTGTGAAGTGAGCGTGACGTGGGAAATTCGAACGTGACGTGAGCGTGACGTGGATGATTCGAACGTGACGTGCGTGTGACGTGGGAGATTCGAACGTGACGTGGACGTGACGTGAGTGTTTGGAACGTGACGTGGGCGTGACCTGGGTGATTCGAACCTGACGTGGGTGTTTGGAACGTGACGTGGGTGTGACGTGGGAGATTCGAACGTGACGTGGGTGTGTCGTGGGTGATTCGAACGTGACGTGGGTGTGACGTGGGAGATTCGAACGTGACGTTGGCGTGACGTGGGAAATTCGAACTTGACGTGGGTGTGACGTGGGTGATTCGAAGGTGACATGGGCGTGCCGTGGGAGATTCGAACGTGACGTGGGTGTGACGTGGGAGATTCGAACGTGACGTAGGTGTGAAGTGGGAGATTCGAACGTGACGTGGGAGATTCGAACATGACGTGAGCGTGAAGTGGTAGATTCGAACGTGACGTGAGCGTGACGTGGGTGATTCGAACGTGACGTGGGCGTGACGTGGGAGATTCGAACGTGACGTGGACGTGACGTGAGTGTTTGGAACGTGACGTGGGCGTGACGTGGGCGATTCGAACCTGACGTGGGTGTTTGGAACGTGACGTGGGTGTGACGTGGGAGATTCGAACGTGACGTGGGTGTGTCGTGGGTGATTCGAACGTGACGTGGGAGATTCGAACGTGACGTGGGCGTGACGTGGGAGATTCGAACGTGACGTGGGTGATTCGAACGTGACGTGGGTGTGACGTGGGCGATTCGAACGTGACGTGGACGTGACGTGAGTGTTTGGAACGTTACGTGGGCGTGACCTGGGTGATTCGAACCTGACTTGGGTGTTTGGAACGTAACGTGGGTGTGACGTGGGAGATTCGAACGTGACGTGGGTGTGTCGTGGGTGATTCGAACGTGACGTGGGCGTGACGTGGGAAATTCGAACGTGACGTGGGCGTGACGTGGGTGATTCGAACGTGACGCGAGTGTGAAGTGGGAGATTCGAACGTGACGTGGGAGATTCGAACGTGACGCGAGTGTGAAGTGGGAGATTCGAACGTGACGTGGGAGATTCGAACGTGACGTGAGCGTGAAGTGGGTGATTCGAACGTGACGTGGGTGTGACGTGGGAGATTCGAACGTGACGTGGGCGTGACGTGGGTGATTCGAACGTGACGTGGGCGTGACGTGGGTATTTGGAACGTGACGTGGGTGTTTGGAACGTGACCTGGGTGTGACGTGGGCGATTCGAACGTGACGTGGGTGTGTCGTGGGTGATTCGAACGTGACGTGGGTGATTCGAACGTGACGTGGGTGTGTCGTGGGAGATTCGAACGTGACGTGGGTGTGACGTGGGTGATTCGAACTTGACGTGGGTGTGACGTGGGTGATTCGAACGTGACTTGGGCGTTACGTGGGAAATACGAACGTGACGTGGGCGTGACGTGGGTGATTCGAAGGGGATGTTGGCGAGACGTGGGTAATTCGAACGTGACGTGGGCGTTACGTGGGAAATACGAACGTGACGTGGGCGTTACGTGGGTGATTCGAACGTGACGTGGGCGTGACGTGGGTGATTCGAACGTGACGTGGGTGTGACGTGGGAGATTCGAACGTGACATGGGCGTTACGTGGGAAATACGAACGTGACGTGGGCGTGACGTGGGTGATTCGAAGGGGATGTTGGCGTGACGTGGGAAATTCGAACGTGACGTGGGCGTTACGTGGGAAATACGAACGTGACGTGGGCGTGAGGTGGGTGATTCGAACGTGACGTGGGCGTGACGTGGGAGATTCGAACGTGACGTGGGTGTGACGTGGGTGATTCGAACGTGACTTGGGCGTTACGTGGGAAATACGAACGTGACGTGGGAGATTCGAACGTGACGTGGGCGTGACGTGGGAGATTCGAACGTGACGTGGGTGATTGGAACGTGACGGGGGTGTGACGTGGGTGATTCGAACGTGACGTGGGTGTGTCGTGGGAGATTCGAACGTGACGTGGGCGTTACGTGGGAAATTCGAACGTGACCTGGCTGGTTCGAAATTGGCGTGGGTGTGCCACCGTGCTTCAAGGCTCCCCCACCAAACAGGGCTCAGAGGCAAGAGCACTGGGAAGGCAGAGCTTCCCTCCGCATGCCTAGGACAGCCCCCACCACGAGTGCCCGGCTCCCTTGCCTCCCCTCCCCAAGCCTACACCAGCTGTCCTCACACCTTGGCACTAGCACTGTGAGGCTGTTGCAAGGCAGGAGCATGGTTGTTCGATATGTGCTTCGAAGGCGAGGTGGGTGTGACGTGGGAGATTCGAACGTGACGTGGGTGTGTCGTGGGTGATTCGAACGTGACGTGGGCGTGACGTGGGTGATTCGAACGCGACGTGGGCGTGACCTGGGTGATTCGAACCTGACGTGGGTGTTTGGAACGTGACGTGGGTGTGAAGTGTGCGATTCGAACGTGACGTGGGTGTGTCGTGGGTGATTCGAACGTGACGTGGGCGTGACGTGGGTGATTCGAACGTGACGTGGGTGTGACGTGGGAGATTCGAACGTGACGTGGGAGATTCGAACGTGACGTGGGCGTGACATGGGTGATTCGAACGTGACGTGGGTGTGTCGTGGGTGATTCGAACGTGACGTGGGCGTGACGTGGGAGATTCGAACGTGACGTGGGCGTGACGTGGGAGATTCGAACGTGACGTGGGAGATTCGAACGTGACGTGGGTGATTCGAAAGTGACGTGGGTGTGACGTGGGTGATTCGAACGTGACGTGGGTGATTCGAAAGTGACGTGGGTGTGACGTGGGTGTGACGTGGGTGTGACGTGGGAGATTCGAACGTGACGTGAGCATGACGTGGGAGATTCGAACGTGATGTGAGCGTGACGTGGGAGATTCGAACGTGACGTGGGTGTGACGTGGAAAATTCGAACGTGACGTGGGCGTGACGTGGGTGATTCGAACGTGACGCGAGTGTGAAGTGGGAGATTCGAACGTGACGTGGGAGATTCGAACGTGACGCGAGTGTGAAGTGGGAGATTCGAACGTGACGTGGGAGATTCGAACGTGACGCGAGTGTGACGTGGGTGTGACGTGGGTGTGACGTGGGAGATTCGAACGTGACGTGGGCGTGACGTGGGAGATTCGAACGTGACCTGGGTGGTTCGAAATTGGCGTGGGTGTGCCGCCCTGCTTCAAGGCTCCCCCACCAAGCAGGGCTCAGAGGCAAGAGCACTGGGAAGGCAGAGCTTCCCTCCGCATGCCTAGGACAGCCCCCACCACGAGTGCCCGGCTCCCTTGCCTCCCCTCCCCAAGCCTACACCAGCTGTTCTCACACCTTGGCACTAGCACTGTGAGGCTGTTGCAAGGCAGGAGCATGGTTGTTCGATATGTGCTTCGAAGGCGAGGTGGGTGTGACGTGGGAGATTCGAACGTGACGTGGGTGTGTCGTGGGTGATCCGAACGTGACGTGGGCGTGACGTGGGTGATTCGAACGCGACGTGGGCGTGACCTGGGTGATTCGAACGTGACGTGGGCGTGACGTGGGTATTTGGAACGTGACGTGGGTGTTTGGAACGTGACGTGGGTGTGACGTGGGCGATTCGAACGTGACGTGGGTGTGTCGTGGATGATTCGAACGTGACGTGGGTGATTCGAACGTGACGTGGGTGTGTCGTGGGAGATTCGAACGTGACGTGGGCGTGACGTGGGAGATTCGAACGTGACGTGGGTGTGACGTGGGTGATTCGAACGTGACGTGGGTGTGACGTGGGTGATTCGAACGTGACTTGGGTGTTACGTGGGAAATACGAACGTGACGTGGGCGTGACGTGGGTGATTCGAAGGGGATGTTGGCGTGACGTGGGTAATTCGAACGTGACGTGGGCGTTACGTGGGTGATTCGAACGTGACGTGGGCGTGACGTGGGTGATTCGAACGTGACGTGGGTGTGACGTGGGAGATTCGAACGTGACATGGGCGTTACGTGGGAAATACGAACGTGACGTGGGCGTGACGTGGGTGATTCGAAGGGGATGTTGGCGTGACGTGGGAAATTCGAACGTGACGTGGGCGTTACGTGGGAAATACGAACGTGACGTGGGCGTGAGGTGGGTGATTCGAACGTGACGTGGGCGTGACGTGGGAAATTCGAACGTGACGTGGGTGTGACGTGGGTGATTCGAACGTGACTTGGGCGTTACGTGGGAAATACGAACGTGACGTGGGAGATTCGAACGTGACGTGGGCGTGACGTGGGAGATTCGAACGTGACGTGGGTGATTGGAAAGTGACGGGGGTGTGACGTGGGTGATTCGAACGTGACGTGGGTGTGTCGTGGGAGATTCGAACGTGACGTGGGCGTGACGTGGGAGATTCGAACGTGACGTGGGCGTTACGTGGGAAATTCGAACGTGACCTGGCTGGTTCGAAATTGGCGTGGGTGTGCCACCGTGCTTCAAGGCTCCCCCACCAAACAGGGCTCAGAGGCAAGAGCACTGGGAAGGCAGAGCTTCCCTCCACATGCCTAGGACAGCCCCCAGCACGAGTGCCCGGCTCCCTTGCCTCCCCTCCCCAAGCCTACACCAGCTGTCCTCACACCTTGGCACTAGCACTGTGAGGCTGTTGCAAGGCAGGAGCATGGTTGTTCGATATGTGCTTCGAAGGCGAGGTGGGTGTGACGTGGGAGATTCGAACGTGACGTTGGCGTGACGTGGGAGATTCGAACGTGACGTGGGTGTGTCGTGGGTGATTCGAACGTGACGTGGGCGTGACGTGGGTGATTCGAACGTGACGTGGGTGTGACGTGGGAGATTCGAACGTGACGTGGGAGATTCGAACGTGACCTGGCTGGTTCGAAATTGGCGTGGGTGTGCCGCCCTGCTTCAAGGCTCCCCCACCAAGCAGGGCTCAGAGGCAAGAGCACTGGGAAGGCAGAGCTTCCCTCCGCATGCCTAGGACAGCCCCCACCACGAGTGCCCGGCTCCCTTGCCTCCCCTCCGCAAGCCTACACCAGCTGTCCTCACACCTTGGCACTAGCACTGTGAGGCTGTTGCAAGGGAGGAGCATGGTTGTTCGATATGTGCTTCGAAGGCGAGGTGGGTGTGACGTGGGAGATTCGAACGTGACGTGGGTGTGTCGTGGGTGATTCGAACGTGACGTGGGCGTGACGTGGGTGATTCGAACGCGACGTGGGCGTGACCTGGGTGATTCGAACCTGACGTGGGTGTTTGGAACGTGACGTGGGTGTGAAGTGTGCGATTCGAACGTGACGTGGGTGTGTCGTGGGAGATTCGAACGTGACGTGGGCGTGACGTGGGTGATTCGAACGTGACGTTGGTGTGACGTGGGAGATTCGAGCGTGACGTGGGAGATTCGAACGTGACGTGGGCGTGACATGGGTGATTCGAACGTGACGTGGGTGTGTCGTGGGTGATTCGAACGTGACGTGGGCGTTACGTGGGTGATTCGAACGTGACGTGGGCGTGACGTGGGAGATTCGAACGTGACGTGGGAGATTCGAACGTGACGTGGGAGATTCGAAAGTGACGTGGGTGTGACGTGGGAGATTCGAACGTGACGTGGGTGATTCGAAAGTGACGTGGGTGTGACGTGGGTGTGACGTGGGAGATTCGAACGTGACGTGGGAGATTCGAACGTGACGTGAGTGTGAAGTGGGAGATTCGAACGTGACGTGGGTGATTCGAAAGTGACGTGGGCGTGACGTGGGTGATTCGAACGTGACGCGAGTGTGAAGTGGGAGATTCGAACGTGACGTGGGAGATTCGAACGTGACGCGAGTGTGAAGTGGGAGATTCGAACGTGACGTGGGAGATTCGAACGTGACGTGAGCGTGAAGTGGGAGATTCGAACGTGACGTGGGTGTGTCGTGGGTGTTTCGAACGTGACGTGGGCGTGACGTGGGTGATTCGAACGTGACGTGGGTGTGTCGTGGGAGATTCGAACGTGACGTGGGTGTGACGTGGGTGATTCGAACTTGACGTGGGTGTGACGTGGGTGATTCGAACGTGACTTGGGCGTTACGTGGGAAATACGAACGTGACGTGGGCGTGACGTGGGTGATTCGAAGGGGATGTTGGCGAGACGTGGGTAATTCGAACGTGACGTGGGCGTTACGTGGGAAATACGAACGTGACGTGGGCGTTACGTGGGTGATTCGAACGTGACGTGGGCGTGACGTGGGTGATTCGAACGTGACGTGGGTGTGACGTGGGAGATTCGAACGTGACATGGGCGTTACGTGGGAAATACGAACGTGACGTGGGCGTGACGTGGGTGATTCGAAGGGGATGTTGGCGTGACGTGGGAAATTCGAACGTGACGTGGGCGTTACGTGGGAAATACGAACGTGACGTGGGCGTGAGGTGGGTGATTCGAACGTGACGTGGGCGTGACGTGGGAGATTCGAACGTGACGTGGGTGTGACGTGGGTGATTCGAACGTGACTTGGGCGTTACGTGGGAAATACGAACGTGACGTGGGAGATTCGAACGTGACGTGGGCGTGACGTGGGAGATTCGAACGTGACGTGGGTGATTGGAACGTGACGGGGGTGTGACGTGGGTGATTCGAACGTGACGTGGGTGTGTCGTGGGAGATTCGAACGTGACGTGGGCGTTACGTGGGAAATTCGAACGTGACCTGGCTGGTTCGAAATTGGCGTGGGTGTGCCACCGTGCTTCAAGGCTCCCCCACCAAACAGGGCTCAGAGGCAAGAGCACTGGGAAGGCAGAGCTTCCCTCCGCATGCCTAGGACAGCCCCCACCACGAGTGCCCGGCTCCCTTGCCTCCCCTCCCCAAGCCTACACCAGCTGTCCTCACACCTTGGCACTAGCACTGTGAGGCTGTTGCAAGGCAGGAGCATGGTTGTTCGATATGTGCTTCGAAGGCGAGGTGGGTGTGACGTGGGAGATTCGAACGTGACGTGGGTGTGTCGTGGGTGATTCGAACGTGACGTGGGCGTGACGTGGGTGATTCGAACGCGACGTGGGCGTGACCTGGGTGATTCGAACCTGACGTGGGTGTTTGGAACGTGACGTGGGTGTGAAGTGTGCGATTCGAACGTGACGTGGGTGTGTCGTGGGTGATTCGAACGTGACGTGGGCGTGACGTGGGTGATTCGAACGTGACGTGGGTGTGACGTGGGAGATTCGAACGTGACGTGGGAGATTCGAACGTGACGTGGGCGTGACATGGGTGATTCGAACGTGACGTGGGTGTGTCGTGGGTGATTCGAACGTGACGTGGGCGTGACGTGGGAGATTCGAACGTGACGTGGGCGTGACGTGGGAGATTCGAACGTGACGTGGGAGATTCGAACGTGACGTGGGTGATTCGAAAGTGACGTGGGTGTGACGTGGGTGATTCGAACGTGACGTGGGTGATTCGAAAGTGACGTGGGTGTGACGTGGGTGTGACGTGGGTGTGACGTGGGAGATTCGAACGTGACGTGAGCATGACGTGGGAGATTCGAACGTGATGTGAGCGTGACGTGGGAGATTCGAACGTGACGTGGGTGTGACGTGGAAAATTCGAACGTGACGTGGGCGTGACGTGGGTGATTCGAACGTGACGCGAGTGTGAAGTGGGAGATTCGAACGTGACGTGGGAGATTCGAACGTGACGCGAGTGTGAAGTGGGAGATTCGAACGTGACGTGGGAGATTCGAACGTGACGCGAGTGTGACGTGGGTGTGACGTGGGTGTGACGTGGGAGATTCGAACGTGACGTGGGCGTGACGTGGGAGATTCGAACGTGACCTGGGTGGTTCGAAATTGGCGTGGGTGTGCCGCCCTGCTTCAAGGCTCCCCCACCAAGCAGGGCTCAGAGGCAAGAGCACTGGGAAGGCAGAGCTTCCCTCCGCATGCCTAGGACAGCCCCCACCACGAGTGCCCGGCTCCCTTGCCTCCCCTCCCCAAGCCTACACCAGCTGTTCTCACACCTTGGCACTAGCACTGTGAGGCTGTTGCAAGGCAGGAGCATGGTTGTTCGATATGTGCTTCGAAGGCGAGGTGGGTGTGACGTGGGAGATTCGAACGTGACGTGGGTGTGTCGTGGGTGATCCGAACGTGACGTGGGCGTGACGTGGGTGATTCGAACGCGACGTGGGCGTGACCTGGGTGATTCGAACGTGACGTGGGCGTGACGTGGGTATTTGGAACGTGACGTGGGTGTTTGGAACGTGACGTGGGTGTGACGTGGGCGATTCGAACGTGACGTGGGTGTGTCGTGGATGATTCGAACGTGACGTGGGTGATTCGAACGTGACGTGGGTGTGTCGTGGGAGATTCGAACGTGACGTGGGCGTGACGTGGGAGATTCGAACGTGACGTGGGTGTGACGTGGGTGATTCGAACGTGACGTGGGTGTGACGTGGGTGATTCGAACGTGACTTGGGTGTTACGTGGGAAATACGAACGTGACGTGGGCGTGACGTGGGTGATTCGAAGGGGATGTTGGCGTGACGTGGGTAATTCGAACGTGACGTGGGCGTTACGTGGGTGATTCGAACGTGACGTGGGCGTGACGTGGGTGATTCGAACGTGACGTGGGTGTGACGTGGGAGATTCGAACGTGACATGGGCGTTACGTGGGAAATACGAACGTGACGTGGGCGTGACGTGGGTGATTCGAAGGGGATGTTGGCGTGACGTGGGAAATTCGAACGTGACGTGGGCGTTACGTGGGAAATACGAACGTGACGTGGGCGTGAGGTGGGTGATTCGAACGTGACGTGGGCGTGACGTGGGAAATTCGAACGTGACGTGGGTGTGACGTGGGTGATTCGAACGTGACTTGGGCGTTACGTGGGAAATACGAACGTGACGTGGGAGATTCGAACGTGACGTGGGCGTGACGTGGGAGATTCGAACGTGACGTGGGTGATTGGAAAGTGACGGGGGTGTGACGTGGGTGATTCGAACGTGACGTGGGTGTGTCGTGGGAGATTCGAACGTGACGTGGGCGTGACGTGGGAGATTCGAACGTGACGTGGGCGTTACGTGGGAAATTCGAACGTGACCTGGCTGGTTCGAAATTGGCGTGGGTGTGCCACCGTGCTTCAAGGCTCCCCCACCAAACAGGGCTCAGAGGCAAGAGCACTGGGAAGGCAGAGCTTCCCTCCACATGCCTAGGACAGCCCCCAGCACGAGTGCCCGGCTCCCTTGCCTCCCCTCCGCAAGCCTACACCAGCTGTCCTCACACCTTGGCACTAGCACTGTGAGGCTGTTGCAAGGCAGGAGCATGGTTGTTCGATATGTGCTTCGAAGGCGAGGTGGGTGTGACGTGGGAGATTCGAACGTGACGTTGGCGTGACGTGGGAGATTCGAACGTGACGTGGGTGTGTCGTGGGTGATTCGAACGTGACGTGGGCGTGACGTGGGTGATTCGAACGTGACGTGGGTGTGACGTGGGAGATTCGAACGTGACGTGGGAGATTCGAACGTGACGTGGGCGTGACGTGGGAGATTCGAACGTGACCTGGCTGGTTCGAAATTGGCGTGGGTGTGCCGCCCTGCTTCAAGGCTCCCCCACCAAGCAGGGCTCAGAGGCAAGAGCACTGGGAAGGCAGAGCTTCCCTCCGCATGCCTAGGACAGCCCCCACCACGAGTGCCCGGCTCCCTTGCCTCCCCTCCGCAAGCCTACACCAGCTGTCCTCACACCTTGGCACTAGCACTGTGAGGCTGTTGCAAGGGAGGAGCATGGTTGTTCGATATGTGCTTCGAAGGCGAGGTGGGTGTGACGTGGGAGATTCGAACGTGACGTGGGTGTGTCGTGGGTGATTCGAACGTGACGTGGGCGTGACGTGGGTGATTCGAACGCGACGTGGGCGTGACCTGGGTGATTCGAACCTGACGTGGGTGTTTGGAACGTGACGTGGGTGTGAAGTGTGCGATTCGAACGTGACGTGGGTGTGTCGTGGGAGATTCGAACGTGACGTGGGCGTGACGTGGGTGATTCGAACGTGACGTTGGTGTGACGTGGGAGATTCGAGCGTGACGTGGGAGATTCGAACGTGACGTGGGCGTGACATGGGTGATTCGAACGTGACGTGGGTGTGTCGTGGGTGATTCGAACGTGACGTGGGCGTTACGTGGGTGATTCGAACGTGACGTGGGCGTGACGTGGGAGATTCGAACGTGACGTGGGAGATTCGAACGTGACGTGGGAGATTCGAAAGTGACGTGGGTGTGACGTGGGAGATTCGAACGTGACGTGGGTGATTCGAAAGTGACGTGGGTGTGACGTGGGTGTGACGTGGGAGATTCGAACGTGACGTGGGAGATTCGAACGTGACGTGAGTGTGAAGTGGGAGATTCGAACGTGACGTGGGTGATTCGAAAGTGACGTGGGCGTGACGTGGGTGATTCGAACGTGACGCGAGTGTGAAGTGGGAGATTCGAACGTGACGTGGGAGATTCGAACGTGACGCGAGTGTGAAGTGGGAGATTCGAACGTGACGTGGGAGATTCGAACGTGACGTGAGCGTGAAGTGGGAGATTCGAACGTGACGTGGGTGTGTCGTGGGTGATTCGAACGTGACGTGGGCGTGACGTGGGAGATTCGAACGTGACGTGGGTGTGACGTGAATATTCGAACGTGACGTTGGCGTGACGTGGGAGATTCGAACGTGACGTGGGTGATTCGAACGTGACGGGGCTGTGACGTGGGAGATTCGAACGTGACGTGGGTGTGTCGTGGGAGATTCGAACGTGACGTGGGTGTGACGTGGGAGATTCGAACGTGACCTGAGTGTGACATGAGAGATTCGAACGTGACCTGGGTGGTTCGAAATTGGCGTGGGTGTGCCGCCCTGCTTCAAGGCTCCCCCACCAAGCAGGGCTCAGAGGCAAGAGCACTGGGAAGGCAGAGGTTGCCTCCGCATGCCTAGGACAGCCCCCACCACGAGTGCCCGGCTCCCTTGCCTCCCCTCCCCAAGCCTACACCAGCTGTCCTCACACCTTGGCACTAGCACTGTGAGGCTGTTGCAAGGCAGGAGCATGGTTGTTCGATATGTGCTTCGAAGGCGAGGTGGGTGTGACGTGGGAGATTCGAACGTGACGTGGGTGTGTCGTGGGTGATTCGAACGTGACGTGGGCGTGACGTGGGAGATTCGAACGTGACGTGGGTGATTCGAACGTGACGGGGGTGTGACGTGGGAGATTCGAACGTGACGTGGGTGTGACGTTGGAGATTCGAACGTGACGTGGGTGATTCGAAAGTGACGTGGGTGTGACGTGGGTGTGACGTGGGAGATTCGAACGTGACGTGGGAGATTCGAACGTGACGTGAGTGTGAAGTGGGAGATTCGAACGTGACGTGGGTGATTCGAAAGTGACGTGGGTGTGACGTGGGTGTGACGTGGGAGATTCGAACGTGACGTGGGAGATTCGAACGTGACGTGGGCGTGACGTGGGAAATTCGAACGTGACCTGGCTGGTTCGAAATTGGCGTGGGTGTGGCACCGTGCTTCAAGGCTCCCCCACCAAGCAGGGCTCAGAGGCAAGAGCACTGGGAAGGCAGAGCTTCCCTCCGCATGCCTAGGACAGCCCCCACCACGAGTGCCCGGCTCCCTTGCCTCCCCTCCGCAAGCCTACACCAGCTGTCCTCACACCTTGGCACTAGCACTGTGAGGCTGTTGCAAGGGAGGAGCATGGTTGTTCGATATGTGCTTCGAAGGCGAGGTGGGTGTGACGTGGGAGATACGAACGTGACGTTGGCGTGACGTGGGAAATTCGAACGTGACGTGGGTGTGACGTGGGTGATTCGAAGGTGACATGGGCGTGCCGTGGGAGATTCGAACGTGACGTGGGTGTGACGTGGGAGATTCGAACGTGACGTGGGCGTGACGTGGGTGATTCGAACGTGACGTGGGCGTGGCGTGGGTATTTGGAACGTGACGTGGGTGTTTGGAACGTGACGTGGGTGTGACTTGGGCGATTCGAACGTGACCTGGGTGTGTCGTGGGTGATTCGAACGTGACGTGGGTGATTCGAACGTGACGTGGGTGTGTCGTGGGAGATTCGAACGTGACGTGGGCGTGACGTGGGAGATTCGAACGTGACGTGGGTGTGACGTGGGTGTTTCGAACGTGACGTGGGTGATTCGAACGTGACGTGGGTGTGACGTGGGCGATTCGAACGTGACGTGGGTGTGTCGTGGGAGATTCGAACATGACGTGGGCGTGACGTGGGAAATTCGAACGTGACGTGGGTGTGTCGTGGGTGATTCGAACGTGACGTGGGCGTGACATGGGTGATTCGAACGTGACGTGGGTGTGACGTGGGTGATTCGAACGTGACGTGGGCGTGACATGGGTGATTCGAACGTGACGTGGGTGTGACGTTGGAGATTCGAACGTGACGTGGGCGTGACGTGGGAGATTCGAACGTGACGTGGGCGTTACGTGGGAAATTCGAACGTGACCTGGCTGGTTCGAAATTGGCGTGGGTGTGCCACCGTGCTTCAAGGCTCCCCCACCAAACAGGGCTCAGAGGCAAGAGCACTGGGAAGGCAGAGCTTCCCTCCGCATGCCTAGGACAGCCCCCACCACGAGTGCCCGGCTCCCTTGCCTCCCCTCCGCAAGCCTACACCAGCTGTCCTCACACCTTGGCACTAGCACTGTGAGGCTGTTGCAAGGCAGGAGCATGGTTGTTCGATATGTGCTTCGAAGGCGAGGTGGGTGTGACGTGGGAGATTCGAACGTGACGTGGGTGTGTCGTGGGTGATTCGAACGTGACGTGGGCGTGACGTGGGTGATTCGAACGCGACGTGGGCGTGACCTGGGTGATTCGAACCTGACGTGGGTGTTTGGAACGTGACGTGGGTGTGAAGTGTGCGATTCGAACGTGACGTGGGTGTGTCGTGGGTGATTCGAACGTGACGTGGGCGTGACGTGGGTGATTCGAACGTGACGTGGGTGTGACGTGGGAGATTCGAACGTGACGTGGGAGATTCGAACGTGACGTGAGTGTGAAGTGGGAGATTCGAACGTGACGTGGGAGATTCGAACGTGACGTGGGCGTGACATGGGTGATTCGAACGTGACGTGGGCGTGACGTGGGTGATTCGAACGTGACGTGGGTGTGACGTGAATATTCGAACGTGACGTGGACGTGACGTGAGTGTTTGGAACGTGACGTGGGCGTGACGTGGGCGATTCGAACCTGACGTGGGTGTTTGGAACGTGACGTGGGTGTGACGTGGGAGATTCGAACGTGACGTGGGCGTGACGTGGGTGATTCGAACGTGACGTGGGAGATTCGAACGTGACGTGAGTATGAAGTGGGAGATTTGAACGTGACGTGGGCGTTACGTGGGAAATACGAACGTGACGTGGGCGTGACGTGGGTGATTCGAACGTGACGTGGGCGTGACGTGGGAGATTCGAACGTGACGTGGGAGATTCGAACGTGACGTGAGTGTGAAGTGGGAGATTCGAACGTGACGTGGGAGATTCGAACGTGACGTGAGCGTGACGTGAGTGTTTGGAACGTGACGTGGGCGTGACCTGGGTGATTCGAACCTGACGTGGGTGCTTGGAACGTGACGTGGGTGTGACGTGGGAGATTCGAACGTGACGTGGGTGTGTCGTGGGTGATTCGAACGTGACGTGGGCGTGACGTGGCTGATTCGAACGTGACGTGGGTGTGACGTGGGTGATTCGAACGTGACGTGGGCGTGACGTGGCTGATTCGAACGTGACGTGGGTGTGATGTGGGTGATTCGAAGGTGACATGGGCGTGCCGTGGGAGATTCGAACGTGACGTGGGTGTGACGTGGGAGATTCGAACGTGACGTAGGTGTGAAGTGGGAGATTCGAACGTGACGTGGGAGATTCGAACATGACGTGAGCGTGAAGTGGTAGATTCGAACGTGACGTGAGCGTGACGTGGGTGATACGAACGTGACGTGGGCGTGACGTGGGTGATTCGAACGTGACGTGGGAGATTCGAACGTGACGTGGGTGATTCGAAAGTGACGTGGGTGTGACGTGGGTGTGACGTGGGAGTTTCGAACGTGACGTGGGTGTGACGTGGGTGATTCGAACGTGACCTGAGTGTGACGTGAGAGATTCGAACGTGACCTGGGTGGTTCGAAATTGGCGTGGGTGTGCCGCCCTGCTTCAAGGCTCCCCCACCAAGCAGGGCTCAGAGGCAAGAGCACTGGGAAGGCAGAGCTTCCCTCCGCATGCCTAGGACAGCCCCCACCACGAGTGCCCGGCTCCCTTGCCTCCCCTCCGCAAGCCTACACCAGCTGTCCTCACACCTTGGCACTAGCACTGTGAGGCTGTTGCAAGGGAGGAGCATGGTTGTTCGATATGTGCTTCGAAGGCGAGGTGGGTGTGACGTGGGAGATTCGAACGTGACGTTGGCGTGACGTGGGAGATTCGAACGTGACGTGGGTGTGTCGTGGGTGATTCGAACGTGACGTGGGCGTGACGTGGGAGATTCGAACGTGACGTGGGTGATTCGAACGTGACGGGGGTGTGACGTGGGAGATTCGAACGTGACGTGGGTGTGACGTTGGAGATTCGAACGTGACGTGGGTGTGACGTGGGAGATTCGAACGTGACGTGGGAGATTCGAACGTGACGTGAGTGTGAAGTGGGAGATTCGAACGTGACGTGGGTGATTCGAAAGTGACGTGGGTGTGACGTGGGTGTGACGTGGGAGATTCGAACGTGACGTGGGAGATTCGAACGTGACGTGAGTGTGAAGTGGGAGATTCGAACGTGACGTGGGTGATTCGAAAGTGACGTGGGTGTGACGTGGGTGTGACGTGGGAGATTCGAACGTGACGTGGGAGATTCGAACGTGACGTGGGCGTGACGTGGGAAATTCGAACGTGACCTGGCTGGTTCGAAATTGGCGTGGGTGTGCCACCGTGTTTCAAGGCTCCCCCACCAAGCAGGGCTCAGAGGCAAGAGCACTGGGAAGGCAGAGCTTCCCTCCGCATGCCTAGGACAGCCCCCACCACGAGTGCCCGGCTCCCTTGCCTCCCCTCCGCAAGCCTACACCAGCTGTCCTCACACCTTGGCACTAGCACTGTGAGGCTGTTGCAAGGGAGGAGCATGGTTGTTCGATATGTGCTTCGAAGGCGAGGTGGGTGTGACGTGGGAGATACGAACGTGACGTTGGCGTGACGTGGGAAATTCGAACGTGACGTGGGTGTGACGTGGGTGATTCGAAGGTGACATGGGCGTGCCGTGGGAGATTCGAACGTGACGTGGGTGTGACGTGGGAGATTCGAACGTGACGTGGGCGTGGCGTGGGTGATTCGAACGTGACGTGGGCGTGGCGTGGGTATTTGGAACGTGACGTGGGTGTTTGGAACGTGACGTGGGTGTGACTTGGGCGATTCGAACGTGACCTGGGTGTGTCGTGGGTGATTCGAACGTGACGTGGGTGATTCGAACGTGACGTGGGTGTGTCGTGGGAGATTCGAACGTGACGTGGGCGTGACGTGGGAGATTCGAACGTGACGTGGGTGTGACGTGGGTGTTTCGAACGTGACGTGGGTGATTCGAACGTGACGTGGGTGTGACGTGGGCGATTCGAACGTGACGTGGGTGTGTCGTGGGAGATTCGAACATGACGTGGGCGTGACGTGGGAAATTCGAACGTGACGTGGGTGTGTCGTGGGTGATTCGAACGTGACGTGGGCGTGACATGGGTGATTCGAACGTGACGTGGGTGTGACGTGGGTGATTCGAACGTGACGTGGGCGTGACATGGGTGATTCGAACGTGACGTGGGTGTGACGTTGGAGATTCGAACGTGACGTGGGCGTGACGTGGGAGATTCGAACGTGACGTGGGCGTTACGTGGGAAATTCGAACGTGACCTGGCTGGTTCGAAATTGGCGTGGGTGTGCCACCGTGCTTCAAGGCTCCCCCACCAAACAGGGCTCAGAGGCAAGAGCACTGGGAAGGCAGAGCTTCCCTCCGCATGCCTAGGACAGCCCCCAGCACGAGTGCCCGGCTCCCTTGCCTCCCCTCCGCAAGCCTACACCAGCTGTCCTCACACCTTGGCACTAGCACTGTGAGGCTGTTGCAAGGCAGGAGCATGGTTGTTCGATATGTGCTTCGAAGGCGAGGTGGGTGTGACGTGGGAGATTCGAACGTGACGTGGGTGTGTCGTGGGTGATTCGAACGTGACGTGGGCGTGACGTGGGTGATTCGAACGCGACGTGGGCGTGACCTGGGTGATTCGAACCTGACGTGGGTGTTTGGAACGTGACGTGGGTGTGAAGTGTGCGATTCGAACGTGAGGTGGGTGTGTCGTGGGTGATTCGAACGTGACGTGGGCGTGACGTGGGTGATTCGAACGTGACGTGGGTGTGACGTGGGAGATTCGAACGTGACGTGGGAGATTCGAACGTGACGTGAGTGTGAAGTGGGAGATTCGAACGTGACGTGGGAGATTCGAACGTGACGTGGGCGTGACGTGGGAGATTCGAACGTGACGTGGGCGTGACGTGGGTGATTCGAACGTGACGTGGGAGATTCGAACGTGACGTGAGTATGAAGTGGGAGATTTGAACGTGACGTGGGCGTTACGTGGGAAATACGAACGTGACGTGGGCGTGACGTGGGTGATTCGAACGTGACGTGGGCGTGACGTGGGAGATTCGAACGTGACGTGGGAGATTCGAACGTGACGTGAGTGTGAAGTGGGAGATTCGAACGTGACGTGGGAGATTCGAACGTGACGTGAGCGTGACGTGAGTGTTTGGAACGTGACGTGGGCGTGACCTGGGTGATTCGAACCTGACGTGGGTGCTTGGAACGTGACGTGGGTGTGACGTGGGAGATTCGAACGTGACGTGGGTGTGTCGTGGGTGATTCGAACGTGACGTGGGTGTGACGTGGCTGATTCGAACGTGACGTGGGTGTGACGTGGGTGATTCGAACGTGACGTGGGCGTGACGTGGCTGATTCGAACGTGACGTGGGTGTGATGTGGGTGATTCGAAGGTGACATGGGCGTGCCGTGGGAGATTCGAACGTGACGTGGGTGTGACGTGGGAGATTCGAACGTGACGTAGGTGTGAAGTGGGAGATTCGAACGTGACGTGGGAGATTCGAACATGACGTGAGCGTGAAGTGGTAGATTCGAACGTGACGTGAGCGTGACGTGGGTGATACGAACGTGACGTGGGCGTGACGTGGGTGATTCGAACGTGACGTGGGAGATTCGAACGTGACGTGGGTGATTCGAAAGTGACGTGGGTGTGACGTGGGTGTGACGTGGGAGTTTCGAACGTGACGTGGGTGTGACGTGGGTGATTCGAACGTGACCTGAGTGTGACGTGAGAGATTCGAACGTGACCTGGGTGGTTCGAAATTGGCGTGGGTGTGCCGCCCTGCTTCAAGGCTCCCCCACCAAGCAGGGCTCAGAGGCAAGAGCACTGGGAAGGCAGAGCTTCCCTCCGCATGCCTAGGACAGCCCCCACCACGAGTGCCCGGCTCCCTTGCCTCCCCTCCGCAAGCCTACACCAGCTGTCCTCACACCTTGGCACTAGCACTGTGAGGCTGTTGCAAGGGAGGAGCATGGTTGTTCGATATGTGCTTCGAAGGCGAGGTGGGTGTGACGTGGGAGATTCGAACGTGACGTTGGCGTGACGTGGGAAATTCGAACGTAACGTGAGCGTGACGTGGGTGATTCGAACGTGACGTGGGTGTGACGTGGGAGATTCGAACGTGACATGGACGTGACGTGAGTGTTTGGAACGTGACGTGGGCGTGACCTGGGTGATTCGAACCTGACGTGGGTGTTTGGAACGTGACGTGGGTGTGACGTGGGAGATTCGAACGTGACGTGGGCGTGACGTGGGAGATTCGAACGTGACGTGGGTGATTCGAAAGTGACGTGGGCGTGACGTGGGCGATTCGAACGTGACGTGGGCGTGACGTGGGAGATTCGAACGTGACGTGGGTGATTCGAACGTGACGTGAGTGTGAAGTGGGAGATTCGAACGTGACGTGGACGTGACGTGAGTGTCTGGAACGTGACGTGGGCGTGACCTGGGTGATTCGAACCTGACGTGGGTGTTTGGAACGTGACGTGGGTGTGACGTGGGCGATTCAAACGTGACGTGGGTGTGACGTCGCGATTCCAACGTGACGTGGGCGTGACGTGGGTGATTCGAACGTGACGTGGGTGTGTCGTGGGTGATTCGAACGTGACGTGGGCGTGACGTGGCTGATTCGAACGTGACGTGGGTGTGACGTGGGAAATTCGAACGTGACGTGGGCGTGACGTGGATGTTTCGAACGTGACGTGGGTGTGACGTGGGAGATTCGAACGTGACGTGGGCGTGACGTGGGAGATTCGAACGTGACGTGGGTGTGGCGTGGTTGTTTCGAACGTGACGTGGGTGTGATGTGGGCGATTCGAACGTGACGTGGGTGTGTCGTGGGTGATTCGAACGTGACGTGGGCGTTACGTGGGTGATTCGAACGTGACGTGGGCGTGACGTGGGAGATTCGAACGTGACGTGGGAGATTCGAACGTGACGTGGGTGATTCGAACGTGACGTGGGTGTGACGTGGGAGATTCGAACGTGACGTGGGAGATTCGAAAGTGACGTGGGTGTGACGTGGGTGTGACGTGGGAGATTCGAACGTGACGTGAGGTTGACGTGGGAGATTCGAACGTGATGTGAGCTTGACGTGGGAGATTCGAACGTGACGGGGGGGTGACGTGGAAAATTCGAACGTGACGTGGGTGTGTCGTGGGTGATTCGAACGTGACGTGGGCGTGACATGGGTGATTCGAACGTGACGTGGGTGTGACGTGGGAGATTCGAACGTGAAGTGGGTGTGACGTGGGAGATACGAACGTGACGTGGGAAATTCGAAAGTGACGTGGGTGTGACGTGGGAGATTCGAACGTGACGTGGGAGATTCGAACGTGACGTGGGCGTGACGTGGGAGATTCGAACGTGGGCGTGGGTGATTCGAAAGTGACGTGGGTGTGACGTGGGTGTGACGTGGGAGATTCCAAAGTGACGTGAGCGTGACGTGGGAAATTCGAAAGTGACGTGGGCGTGACGTGGGTGATTCGAACCTGACGTGAGTGTGAAGTGGGAGATTCGAACGTGACGTGGGCGTGACGTGGGTGATTCGAACGTGACGTGAGTGTGAAGTGGGAGATTCGAACGTGACTTGGGCGATTCGAACGTGACGTGGGTGTGACGTGGGAGATTCGAACGTGACCTGAGTGTGACGTGAGAGATTCGAACGTGACCTGGGTGGTTCGAAATTGGCGTGGGTGTGCCGCCCTGCTTCAAGGCTCCCCCACCAAGCAGGGCTCAGAGGCAAGAGCACTGGGAAGGCAGAGCTTCCCTCCGCATGCCTAGGACAGCCCCCAGCACGAGTGCCCGGCTCCCTTGCCTCCCCTCCGCAAGCCTACACCAGCTGTCCTCACACCTTGGCACTAGCAGTGTGAGGCTGTTGCAAGGCAGGAGCATGGTTGTTCGATATGTGCTTCGAAGGCGAGGTGGGTGTGACGTGGGAGATTCGAACGTGACGTGGGTGTGTCGTGGGTGATTCGAACGTGACGTGGGCGTGACGTGGGTGATTCGAACGCGACGTGGGCGTGACCTGGGTGATTCGAACCTGACGTGGGTGTTTGGAACGTGAGGTGGGTGTGACGTGGGAGATTTGAACGTGACGTGCGTGTGACGTGGGTGTGACGTGAATATTCGAACGTGACGTGGGTGTGACGTGGGAGATTCGAACGTGACGTGGGAGATTCGAACGTGACGTGGGTGTGACGTGGGTGATTCGAACGTGACGTGGGTGTGACGTGGGTGATTCGAAGGGGATGTTGGCGTGACGTGGGAAATTCGAACGTGACGTGGGCGTTACGTGGGAAATACGAACGTGACGTGGGCGTGACGTGGGTGATTCGAACGTGACCTGGCTGGTTCGAAATTGGCGTGGGTGTGCCACCGTGCTTCAAGGCTCCCCCACCAAACAGGGCTCAGAGGCAAGAGCACTGGGAAGGCAGAGCTTCCCTCCGCATGCCTAGGACAGCCCCCACCACGAGTGCCCGGCTCCCTTGCCTCCCCTCCGCAAGCCTACACCAGCTGTCCTCACACCTTGGCACTAGCACTGTGAGGCTGTTGCAAGGCAGGAGCATGGTTGTTCGATATGTGCTTCGAAGGCGAGGTGGGTGTGACGTGGGAGATTCGAACGTGACGTGGGAGATTCGAACGTGACGTGGGTGTGACGTGGGAGATTCGAACGTGACGTGGGTGATTGGAACGTGACGTGGGTGTGACGTGGGAGATTCGAACGTGACCTGAGTGTGACATGAGAGATTCGAACGTGACCTGGGTGGTTCGAAATTGGCGTGGGTGTGCCGCCCTGCTTCAAGGCTCCCCCACCAAGCAGGGCTCAGAGGCAAGAGCACTGGGAAGGCAGAGCTTCCCTCCGCATGCCTAGGACAGCCCCCACCACGAGTGCCCGGCTCCCTTGCCTCCCCTCCGCAAGCCTACACCAGCTGTCCTCACACCTTGGCACTAGCACTGTGAGGCTGTTGCAAGGGAGGAGCATGGTTGTTCGATATGTGCTTCGAAGGCGAGGTGGGTGCGACGTGGGAGATTCGAACGTGACGTTGGCGTGACGTGGGAAATTCGAACGTGACGTGGGTGTGACGTGGGTGATTCGAAGGTGACATGGGCGTGCCGTGGGAGATTCGAACGTGACGTGGGTGTGACGTGGGAGATTCGAACGTGACGTGGGTGTGAAGTGGGAGATTCGAACGTGACGTGGGAGATTCGAACGTGACGTGAGCGTGAAGTTGGTGATTCGAAAGTGACGTGGGTGTGACGTGGGAGATTCGAACGTGACGTGGGCGTGACGTGGGTATTTGGAACGTGACGTGGGAGTTTGGAACGTGACGTGGGTGTGACGTGGGCGATTCGAACGTGACGTGGGTGTGTCGTGGGTGATTCGAACGTGACGTGGGTGATTCGAAAGTGACGTGGGTGTGACGTGGGTGTGACGTGGGAGTTTCGAACGTGACGTGGGTGTGACGTGGGAGATTCGAACGTGACCTGAGTGTGACGTGAGAGATTCGAACGTGACCTGGGTGGTTCGAAATTGGCGTGGGTGTGACGCCCTGCTTCAAGGCTCCCCCACCAAACAGGGCTCAGAGGCAAGAGCACTGGGAAGGCAGAGCTTCCCTCCGCATGCCTAGGACAGCCCCCACCACGAGTGCCCGGCTCCCTTGCCTCCCCTCCCCAAGCCTACACCAGCTGCCCTCACACCTTGGCACTAGCACTGTGAGGCTGTTGCAAGGGAGGAGCATGGTTGTTCGATATGTGCTTCGAAGGCGAGGTGGGTGTGACGTGGGAGATTCGAACGTGACGTGGGTGTGTCGTGGGTGATTCGAACGTGACGTGGGCGTGACGTGGGAGATTCGAACGTGACGTGGGTGATTCGAACGTGACGTGGGTGTGACGTGGGAGATTCGAACGTGACGTGGGTGTGTCGTTGAAGATTCGAACGTGACGTGGGCGTGACGTGGGAAATTCGAACGTGACCTGGCTGGTTCGAAATTGGCGTGGGTGTGCCACCCTGCTTCAAGGCTCCCCCACCAAGCAGGGCTCAGAGGCAAGAGCACTGGGAAGGCAGAGCTTCCCTCCGCATGCCTAGGACAGCCCCCACCACGAGTGCCCGGCTCCCTTGCCTCCCCTCCGCAAGCCTACACCAGCTGTCCTCACACCTTGGCACTAGCAGTGTGAGGCTGTTGCAAGGCAGGAGCATGGTTGTTCGATATGTGCTTCGAAGGCGAGGTGGGTGTGACGTGGGAGATTCGAACGTGACGTGGGTGTGACGTGGAAAATTCGAACGTGACGTGGGCGTGACGTGGGTGATTCGAACGTGACGCGAGCGTGAAGTGGGAGATTCGAACGTGACGTGGGAGATTCGAACGTGACGCGAGTGTGAAGTGGGGGATTCGAACGTGACGTGGGAGATTCGAACGTCACGTGAGCGTGAAGTGGGTGATTCGAACGTGACGTGGGTGTGACGTGGGATTTTCGAACGTGACGTGGGCGTGACGTGGGTGATTCGAACGTGACGTGGGCGTGACGTGGGTATTTGGAACGTGACGTGGGTGTTTGGAACGTGACGTGGGTGTGACGTGGGCGATTCGAACGTGACGTGGGTGTGTCGTGGGTGATTCGAACGTGACGTGGGTGATTCGAACGTGACGTGGGTGTGTCGTGGGAGATTCGAACGTGACGTGGGCGTGACGTGGGAGATTCGAACGTGACGTGGGTGTGACGTGGGTGATTCGAACGTGACGTGGGTGTGACGTGGGTGATTCGAACGTGACTTGGGCGTTACGTGGGAAATACGAACGTGACGTGGGCGTGACGTGGGTGATTCGAAGGGGATGTTGGCGAGACGTGGGTAATTCGAACGTGACGTGGGCGTTACGTGGGAAATACGAACGTGACGTGGGCGTTACGTGGGTGATTCGAACGTGACGTGGGCGTGACGTGGGTGATTCGAACGTGACGTGGGTGTGACGTGGGAGATTCGAACGTGACATGGGCGTTACGTGGGAAATACGAACGTGACGTGGGCGTGACGTGGGTGATTCGAAGGGGATGTTGGCGTGACGTGGGAAATTCGAACGTGACGTGGGCGTTACGTGGGAAATACGAACGTGACGTGGGCGTGAGGTGGGTGATTCGAACGTGACGTGGGCGTGACGTGGGAGATTCGAACGTGACGTGGGTGTGACGTGGGTGATTCGAACGTGACTTGGGCGTTACGTGGGAAATACGAACGTGACGTGGGAGATTCGAACGTGACGTGGGCGTGACGTGGGAGATTCGAACGTGACGTGGGTGATTGGAACGTGACGGGGGTGTGACGTGGGTGATTCGAACGTGACGTGGGTGTGTCGTGGGAGATTCGAACGTGACGTGGGCGTTACGTGGGAAATTCGAACGTGACCTGGCTGGTTCGAAATTGGCGTGGGTGTGCCACCGTGCTTCAAGGCTCCCCCACCAAGCAGGGCTCAGAGGCAAGAGCACTGGGAAGGCAGAGGTTGCCTCCGCATGCCTAGGACAGCCCCCACCACGAGTGCCCGGCTCCCTTGCCTCCCCTCCCCAAGCCTACACCAGCTGTCCTCACACCTTGGCACTAGCACTGTGAGGCTGTTGCAAGGCAGGAGCATGGTTGTTCGATATGTGCTTCGAAGGCGAGGTGGGTGTGACGTGGGAGATTCGAACGTGACGTGGGTGTGTCGTGGGTGATTCGAACGTGACGTGGGCGTGACGTGGGTGATTCGAACGCGACGTGGGCGTGACCTGGGTGATTCGAACCTGACGTGGGTGTTTGGAACGTGACGTGGGTGTGAAGTGTGCGATTCGAACGTGACGTGGGTGTGTCGTGGGTGATTCGAACGTGACGTGGGCGTGACGTGGGTGATTCGAACGTGACGTGGGTGTGACGTGGGAGATTCGAACGTGACGTGGGAGATTCGAACGTGACGTGGGCGTGACATGGGTGATTCGAACGTGACGTGGGTGTGTCGTGGGTGATTCGAACGTGACGTGGGCGTGACGTGGGAGATTCGAACGTGACGTGGGCGTGACGTGGGAGATTCGAACGTGACGTGGGAGATTCGAACGTGACGTGGGTGATTCGAAAGTGACGTGGGTGTGACGTGGGTGATTCGAACGTGACGTGGGTGATTCGAAAGGGACGTGGGTGTGACGTGGGTGTGACGTGGGTGTGACGTGGGAGATTCGAACGTGACGTGAGCATGACGTGGGAGATTCGAACGTGATGTGAGCGTGACGTGGGAGATTCGAACGTGACGTGGGTGTGACGTGGAAAATTCGAACGTGACGTGGGCGTGACGTGGGTGATTCGAACGTGACGTGGGAGATTCGAACGTGACGTGGGTGTGTCGTGGGAGATTCGAACGTGACGTGGGTGTGACGTGGGAGATTCGAACGTGACCTGAGTGTGACATGAGAGATTCGAACGTGACCTGGGTGGTTCGAAATTGGCGTGGGTGTGCCGCCCTGCTTCAAGGCTCCCCCACCAAGCAGGGCTCAGAGGCAAGAGCACTGGGAAGGCAGAGCTTCCCTCCGCATGCCTAGGACAGCCCCCACCACGAGTGCCCGGCTCCCTTGCCTCCCCTCCCCAAGCCTACACCAGCTGTCCTCACACCTTGGCACTAGCACTGTGAGGCTGTTGCAAGGCAGGAGCATGGTTGTTCGATATGTGCTTCGAAGGCGAGGTGGGTGTGACGTGGGTGATTCGAAGGTGACATGGGCGTGCCGTGGGTGATTCGAACGTGACGTGGGTGTGACGTGGGAGATTCGAACGTGACGTGGGTGTGTCGTGGGAGATTCGAACGTGACGTTGGCGTGACGTGGGAAATTCGAACGTGACGTGGGTGTGACGTGGGTGATTCGAAGGTGACATGGGCGTGCCGTGGGAGATTCGAACGTGACGTGGGTGTGACGTGGGAGATTCGAACGTGACGTGGGCGTGACGTGGGTGATTCGAACGTGACGCGAGTGTGAAGTGGGAGATTCGAACGTGAGGTGGGAGATTCGAACGTGACGTGGGAGATTCGAACGTGACGTGAGCGTGAAGTGGGTGATTCGAACGTGACGTGGGTGTGACGTGGGTGATTCGAACGTGACGTGGGTGATTCGAACGTGACGTGGGCGTGACGTGGGTGATTCGAACGTGACGTGGGTGATTCGAAAGTGACGTGGGCGTGACGTGGGTGATTCGAAAGTGACGTGGGTGTGACGTGGGAGATTCGAACGTGACGTGGGAGATTCGAAAGTGACGTGGGTGTGACGTGGGAGATTCGAACGTGACGTGGGAGATTCGAAAGTGACGTGGGTGTGACGTGGGAAATTCGAACGTGACGTGGGCGTGACGTGGGTGACTCGAACGCGACGTGAGTGTGAAGTGGGAGATTCGAACGTGACGTGGGAGATTCGAACGTGACGTGGGTGTGACGTGGGTGATTCGAACGTGACGTGGGCGTGACGTGGGTGATTCGAAAGTGACGTGGGTGTGACGTGGGAGATTCGAACGTGACGTGGGAGATTCGAAAGTGACGTGGGTGTGACGTGGGAGATTCGAACGTGAAGTGGGAGATTCGAAAGTGACGTGGGTGTGACGTGGGAAATTCGAACGTGACGTGGGCGTGACGTGGGTGACTCGAACGCGACGTGAGTGTGAAGTGGGAGATTCGAACGTGACGTGGGAGATTCGAACGTGACGTGGGGGTGACGTGGGTGATTCGAACGTGACGTGGGCGTGACGTGGGTATTTGGAACGTGACGTGGGTGTTTGGAACGTGACGTGGGTGTGACGTGGGCGATTCGAACGTGACGTGGGTGTGTCGTGGGTGATTCGAACGTGACGTGGGTGATTCGAACGTGACGTGGGTGTGTCGTGGGTGATTCGAACGTGACGTGGGCGTGACGTGGGAGATTCGAACGTGACGTGGGTGTGACGTGGGTGATTCGAACGTGACGTGGGTGTGTCGTGGGTGATTCGAACGTGACGTGGGTGTGTCGTGGGTGATTCGAACGTGACGTGGGCGTTACGTGGGTGATTCGAACGTGACGTGGGCGTGACGTGGGAGATTCGAACGTGACGTGGGAGATTCGAACGTGACGTGGGTGATTCGAACGTGACGTGGGTGTGACGTGGGAGATTCGAACGTGACGTGGGTGTGTCGTTGAAGATTCGAACGTGACGTGGGCGTGACGTGGGTGTGACGTGGGAGTTTCGAACGTGACGTGGGTGTGACGTGGGTGATTCGAACGTGACCTGAGTGTGACGTGAGAGATTCGAACGTGACCTGGGTGGTTCGAAATTGGCGTGGGTGTGCCGCCCTGCTTCAAGGCTCCCCCACCAAGCAGGGCTCAGAGGCAAGAGCACTGGGAAGGCAGAGCTTCCCTCCGCATGCCTAGGACAGCCCCCACCACGAGTGCCCGGCTCCCTTGCCTCCCCTCCGCAAGCCTACACCAGCTGTCCTCACACCTTGGCACTAGCACTGGGAGGCTGTTGCAAGGCAGGAGCATGGTTGTTCGATATGTGCTTCGAAGGCGAGGTGGGTGTGACGTGGGAGATTCGAACGTGACGTGGGTGTGTCGTGGGTGATTCGAACGTGACGTGGGCGTGACGTGGGTGATTCGAACGCGACGTGGGCGTGACCTGGGTGATTCGAACCTGACGTGGGTGTTTGGAACGTGACGTGGGTGTGAAGTGTGCGATTCGAACGTGACGTGGGTGTGTCGTGGGTGATTCGAACGTGACGTGGGCGTGACGTGGGTGATTCGAACGTGACGTGGGTGTGACGTGGGAGATTCGAACGTGACGTGGGAGATTCGAACGTGACGTGGGCGTGACATGGGTGATTCGAACGTGACGTGGGTGTGTCGTGGGTGATTCGAACGTGACGTGGGCGTGACGTGGGAGATTCGAACGTGACGTGGGCGTGACGTGGGAGATTCGAACGTGACGTGGGAGATTCGAACGTGACGTGGGTGATTCGAAAGTGACGTGGGTGTGACGTGGGTGATTCGAACGTGACGTGGGTGATTCGAAAGGGACGTGGGTGTGACGTGGGTGTGACGTGGGTGTGACGTGGGAGATTCGAACGTGACGTGAGCATGACGTGGGAGATTCGAACGTGATGTGAGCGTGACGTGGGAGATTCGAACGTGACGTGGGTGTGACGTGGAAAATTCGAACGTGACGTGGGCGTGACGTGGGTGATTCGAACGTGACGTGGGAGATTCGAACGTGACGTGGGTGTGTCGTGGGAGATTCGAACGTGACGTGGGTGTGACGTGGGAGATTCGAACGTGACCTGAGTGTGACATGAGAGATTCGAACGTGACCTGGGTGGTTCGAAATTGGCGTGGGTGTGCCGCCCTGCTTCAAGGCTCCCCCACCAAGCAGGGCTCAGAGGCAAGAGCACTGGGAAGGCAGAGCTTCCCTCCGCATGCCTAGGACAGCCCCCACCACGAGTGCCCGGCTCCCTTGCCTCCCCTCCCCAAGCCTACACCAGCTGTCCTCACACCTTGGCACTAGCACTGTGAGGCTGTTGCAAGGCAGGAGCATGGTTGTTCGATATGTGCTTCGAAGGCGAGGTGGGTGTGACGTGGGTGATTCGAAGGTGACATGGGCGTGCCGTGGGTGATTCGAACGTGACGTGGGTGTGACGTGGGAGATTCGAACGTGACGTGGGTGTGTCGTGGGAGATTCGAACGTGACGTTGGCGTGACGTGGGAAATTCGAACGTGACGTGGGTGTGACGTGGGTGATTCGAAGGTGACATGGGCGTGCCGTGGGAGATTCGAACGTGACGTGGGTGTGACGTGGGAGATTCGAACGTGACGTGGGCGTGACGTGGGTGATTCGAACGTGACGCGAGTGTGAAGTGGGAGATTCGAACGTGAGGTGGGAGATTCGAACGTGACGTGGGAGATTCGAACGTGACGTGAGCGTGAAGTGGGTGATTCGAACGTGACGTGGGTGTGACGTGGGTGATTCGAACGTGACGTGGGTGATTCGAACGTGACGTGGGCGTGACGTGGGTGATTCGAACGTGACGTGGGTGATTCGAAAGTGACGTGGGCGTGACGTGGGTGATTCGAAAGTGACGTGGGTGTGACGTGGGAGATTCGAACGTGACGTGGGAGATTCGAAAGTGACGTGGGTGTGACGTGGGAGATTCGAACGTGACGTGGGAGATTCGAAAGTGACGTGGGTGTGACGTGGGAAATTCGAACGTGACGTGGGCGTGACGTGGGTGACTCGAACGCGACGTGAGTGTGAAGTGGGAGATTCGAACGTGACGTGGGAGATTCGAACGTGACGTGGGTGTGACGTGGGTGATTCGAACGTGACGTGGGCGTGACGTGGGTGATTCGAAAGTGACGTGGGTGTGACGTGGGAGATTCGAACGTGACGTGGGAGATTCGAAAGTGACGTGGGTGTGACGTGGGAGATTCGAACGTGAAGTGGGAGATTCGAAAGTGACGTGGGTGTGACGTGGGAAATTCGAACGTGACGTGGGCGTGACGTGGGTGACTCGAACGCGACGTGAGTGTGAAGTGGGAGATTCGAACGTGACGTGGGAGATTCGAACGTGACGTGGGGGTGACGTGGGTGATTCGAACGTGACGTGGGCGTGACGTGGGTATTTGGAACGTGACGTGGGTGTTTGGAACGTGACGTGGGTGTGACGTGGGCGATTCGAACGTGACGTGGGTGTGTCGTGGGTGATTCGAACGTGACGTGGGTGATTCGAACGTGACGTGGGTGTGTCGTGGGTGATTCGAACGTGACGTGGGCGTGACGTGGGAGATTCGAACGTGACGTGGGTGTGACGTGGGTGATTCGAACGTGACGTGGGTGTGTCGTGGGTGATTCGAACGTGACGTGGGTGTGTCGTGGGTGATTCGAACGTGACGTGGGCGTTACGTGGGTGATTCGAACGTGACGTGGGCGTGACGTGGGAGATTCGAACGTGACGTGGGAGATTCGAACGTGACGTGGGTGATTCGAACGTGACGTGGGTGTGACGTGGGAGATTCGAACGTGACGTGGGTGTGTCGTTGAAGATTCGAACGTGACGTGGGCGTGACGTGGGAAATTCGAACGTGACCTGGCTGGTTCGAAATTGGCGTGGGTGTGCCACCCTGCTTCAAGGCTCCCCCACCAAGCAGGGCTCAGAGGCAAGAGCACTGGGAAGGCAGAGCTTCCCTCCGCATGCCTAGGACAGCCCCCACCACGAGTGCCCGGCTCCCTTGCCTCCCCTCCGCAAGCCTACACCAGCTGTCCTCACACCTTGGCACTAGCAGTGTGAGGCTGTTGCAAGGCAGGAGCATGGTTGTTCGATATGTGCTTCGAAGGCGAGGTGGGTGTGACGTGGGAGATTCGAACGTGACGTGGGTGTGACGTGGAAAATTCGAACGTGACGTGGGCGTGACGTGGGTGATTCGAACGTGACGCGAGTGTGAAGTGGGAGATTCGAACGTGACGTGGGAGATTCGAACGTGACGCGAGTGTGAAGTGGGAGATTCGAACGTGACGTGGGAGATTCGAACGTGACGTGAGCGTGAAGTGGGTGATTCGAACGTGACGTGGGTGTGACGTGGGAGATTCGAACGTGACGTGGGCGTGACGTGGGTGATTCGAACGTGACGTGGGTGATTCGAACGTGACGTGGGTGTGTCGTGGGAGATTCGAACGTGACGTGGGCGTGACGTGGGAGATTCGAACGTGACGTGGGTGTGACGTGGGAGATTCGAACGTGACTTGGGCGTTACGTGGGAAATACGAACGTGACGTGGGCGTGACGTGGGTGATTCGAAGGGGATGTTGGCGAGACGTGGGTAATTCGAACGTGACGTGGGCGTTACGTGGGAAATACGAACGTGACGTGGGCGTTACGTGGGTGATTCGAACGTGACGTGGGCGTGACGTGGGTGATTCGAACGTGACGTGGGTGTGACGTGGGAGATTCGAACGTGACATGGGCGTTACGTGGGAAATACGAACGTGACGTGGGCGTGACGTGGGTGATTCGAAGGGGATGTTGGCGTGACGTGGGAAATTCGAACGTGACGTGGGCGTTACGTGGGAAATACGAACGTGACGTGGGCGTGAGGTGGGTGATTCGAACGTGACGTGGGCGTGACGTGGGAGATTCGAACGTGACGTGGGTGTGACGTGGGTGATTCGAACGTGACTTGGGCGTTACGTGGGAAATACGAACGTGACGTGGGAGATTCGAACGTGACGTGGGCGTGACGTGGGAGATTCGAACGTGACGTGGGTGATTGTAACGTGACGGGGGTGTGACGTGGGTGATTCGAACGTGACGTGGGTGTGTCGTGGGAGATTCGAACGTGACGTGGGCGTTACGTGGGAAATTCGAACGTGACCTGGCTGGTTCGAAATTGGCGTGGGTGTGCCACCGTGCTTCAAGGCTCCCCCACCAAACAGGGCTCAGAGGCAAGAGCACTGGGAAGGCAGAGCTTCCCTCCGCATGCCTAGGACAGCCCCCAGCACGAGTGCCCGGCTCCCTTGCCTCCCCTCCGCGAGCCTACACCAGCTGTCCTCACACCTTGGCACTAGCACTGTGAGGCTGTTGCAAGGCAGGAGCATGGTTGTTCGATATGTGCTTCGAAGGCGAGGTGGGTGTGACGTGGGAGATTCGAACGTGACGTGGGTGTGTCGTGGGTGATTCGAACGTGACGTGGGCGTGACGTGGGTGATTCGAACGCGACGTGGGCGTGACCTGGGTGATTCGAACCTGACGTGGGTGTTTGGAACGTGACGTGGGTGTGAAGTGTGCGATTCGAACGTGACGTGGGTGTGTCGTGGGTGATTCGAACGTGACGTGGGCGTGACGTGGGTGATTCGAACGTGACGTGGGTGTGACGTGGGAGATTCGAACGTGACGTGGGAGATTCGAACGTGACGTGGGCGTGACATGGGTGATTCGAACGTGACGTGGGTGTGTCGTGGGTGATTCGAACGTGACGTGGGCGTGACGTGGGAGATTCGAACGTGACGTGGGCGTGACGTGGGAGATTCGAACATGACGTGGGTGATTCGAAAGTGACGTGGGTGTGACGTGGGAGATTCGAACGTGACGTGGGTGATTCGAAAGTGACGTGGGTGTGACGTGGGTGTGACGTGGGTGTGACGTGGGAGATTCGAACGTGACGTGAGCATGACGTGGGAGATTCGAACGTGATGTGAGCGTGACGTGGGAGATTCGAACGTGACGTGGGTGTGACGTGGAAAATTCGAACGTGACGTGGGCGTGACGTGGGTGATTCGAACGTGACGCGAGTGTGAAGTGGGAGATTCGAACGTGACGTGGGAGATTCGAACGTGACGCGAGTGTGAAGTGGGAGATTCGAACGTGACTGTGGAGATTCGAACGTGACGCGAGTGTGACGTGGGTGTGACGTGGGTGTGACGTGGGAGATTCGAACGTGACGTGGGCGTGACGTGGGAGATTCGAACGTGACCTGGGTGGTTCGAAATTGGCGTGGGTGTGCCGCCCTGCTTCAAGGCTCCCCCACCAAGCAGGGCTCAGAGGCAAGAGCACTGGGAAGGCAGAGCTTCCCTCCGCATGCCTAGGACAGCCCCCACCACGAGTGCCCGGCTCCCTTGCCTCCCCTCCCCAAGCCTACACCAGCTGTCCTCACACCTTGGCACTAGCAGTGTGAGGCTGTTGCAAGGCAGGAGCATGGTTGTTCGATATGTGCTTCGAAGGCGAGGTGGGTGTGACGTGGGAGATTCGAACGTGACGTGGGTGTGTCGTGGGTGATTCGAACGTGACGTGGGCGTGACGTGGGTGATTCGAACGCGACGTGGGCGTGACCTGGGTGATTCGAACCTGACGTGGGAGATTCGAACGTGACGTGGGCGTGACGTGGGTATTTGGAACGTGACGTGGGTGTTTGGAACGTGACGTGGGCGTGACGTGGGCGATTCGAACGTGACGTGGGTGTGTCGTGGGTGATTCGAACGTGACGTGGGTGATTCGAACGTGACGTGGGTGTGTCGTGGGAGATTCGAACGTGACGTGGGCGTGACGTGGGAGATTCGAACGTGACGTGGGTGTGACGTGGGTGATTCGAACGTGACGTGGGTGTGACGTGGGTGATTCGAACGTGACTTGGGCGTTACGTGGGAAATACGAACGTGACGTGGGCGTGACGTGGGTGATTCGAAGGGGATGTTGGCGTGACGTGGGTAATTCGAACGTGACGTGGGCGTTACGTGGGAAATACGAACGTGACGTGGGCGTTACGTGGGTGATTCGAACGTGACGTGGGTGTGACGTGGGTGATTCGAACGTGACGTGGGTGTGACGTGGGAGATTCGAACGTGACATGGGCGTTACGTGGGAAATACGAACGTGACGTGGGCGTGACGTGGGTGATTCGAAGGGGATGTTGGCGAGACGTGGGTAATTCGAACGTGACGTGGGCGTTACGTGGGAAATACGAACGTGACGTGGGCGTTACGTGGGTGATTCGAACGTGACGTGGGCGTGACGTGGGTGATTCGAACGTGACGTGGGTGTGACGTGGGAGATTCGAACGTGACATGGGCGTTACGTGGGAAATACGAACGTGACGTGGGCGTGACGTGGGTGATTCGAAGGGGATGTTGGCGTGACGTGGGAAATTCGAACGTGACGTGGGCGTTACGTGGGAAATACGAACGTGACGTGGGCGTGAGGTGGGTGATTCGAACGTGACGTGGGCGTGACGTGGGAGATTCGAACGTGACGTGGGTGTGACGTGGGTGATTCGAACGTGACTTGGGCGTTACGTGGGAAATACGAACGTGACGTGGGAGATTCGAACGTGACGTGGGCGTGACGTGGGAGATTCGAACGTGACGTGGGTGATTGTAACGTGACGGGGGTGTGACGTGGGTGATTCGAACGTGACGTGGGTGTGTCGTGGGAGATTCGAACGTGACGTGGGCGTTACGTGGGAAATTCGAACGTGACCTGGCTGGTTCGAAATTGGCGTGGGTGTGCCACCGTGCTTCAAGGCTCCCCCACCAAACAGGGCTCAGAGGCAAGAGCACTGGGAAGGCAGAGCTTCCCTCCGCATGCCTAGGACAGCCCCCAGCACGAGTGCCCGGCTCCCTTGCCTCCCCTCCGCGAGCCTACACCAGCTGTCCTCACACCTTGGCACTAGCACTGTGAGGCTGTTGCAAGGCAGGAGCATGGTTGTTCGATATGTGCTTCGAAGGCGAGGTGGGTGTGACGTGGGAGATTCGAACGTGACGTGGGTGTGTCGTGGGTGATTCGAACGTGACGTGGGCGTGACGTGGGTGATTCGAACGCGACGTGGGCGTGACCTGGGTGATTCGAACCTGACGTGGGTGTTTGGAACGTGACGTGGGTGTGAAGTGTGCGATTCGAACGTGACGTGGGTGTGTCGTGGGTGATTCGAACGTGACGTGGGCGTGACGTGGGTGATTCGAACGTGACGTGGGTGTGACGTGGGAGATTCGAACGTGACGTGGGAGATTCGAACGTGACGTGGGCGTGACATGGGTGATTCGAACGTGACGTGGGTGTGTCGTGGGTGATTCGAACGTGACGTGGGCGTGACGTGGGAGATTCGAACGTGACGTGGGCGTGACGTGGGAGATTCGAACATGACGTGGGTGATTCGAAAGTGACGTGGGTGTGACGTGGGAGATTCGAACGTGACGTGGGTGATTCGAAAGTGACGTGGGTGTGACGTGGGTGTGACGTGGGTGTGACGTGGGAGATTCGAACGTGACGTGAGCATGACGTGGGAGATTCGAACGTGATGTGAGCGTGACGTGGGAGATTCGAACGTGACGTGGGTGTGACGTGGAAAATTCGAACGTGACGTGGGCGTGACGTGGGTGATTCGAACGTGACGCGAGTGTGAAGTGGGAGATTCGAACGTGACGTGGGAGATTCGAACGTGACGCGAGTGTGAAGTGGGAGATTCGAACGTGACTGTGGAGATTCGAACGTGACGCGAGTGTGACGTGGGTGTGACGTGGGTGTGACGTGGGAGATTCGAACGTGACGTGGGCGTGACGTGGGAGATTCGAACGTGACCTGGGTGGTTCGAAATTGGCGTGGGTGTGCCGCCCTGCTTCAAGGCTCCCCCACCAAGCAGGGCTCAGAGGCAAGAGCACTGGGAAGGCAGAGCTTCCCTCCGCATGCCTAGGACAGCCCCCACCACGAGTGCCCGGCTCCCTTGCCTCCCCTCCCCAAGCCTACACCAGCTGTCCTCACACCTTGGCACTAGCAGTGTGAGGCTGTTGCAAGGCAGGAGCATGGTTGTTCGATATGTGCTTCGAAGGCGAGGTGGGTGTGACGTGGGAGATTCGAACGTGACGTGGGTGTGTCGTGGGTGATTCGAACGTGACGTGGGCGTGACGTGGGTGATTCGAACGCGACGTGGGCGTGACCTGGGTGATTCGAACCTGACGTGGGTGTTTGGAACGTGACGTGGGTGTGAAGTGTGCGATTCGAACGTGACGTGGGTGTGTCGTGGGTGATTCGAACGTGACGTGGGCGTGACGTGGGTGATTCGAACGTGACGTGGGTGTGTCGTGGGTGATTCGAACGTGACGTGGGCGTGACGTGGGTGATTCGAACGCGACGTGGGCGTGACCTGGGTGATTCGAACCTGACGTGGGTGTTTGGAACGTGACGTGGGTGTGAAGTGTGCGATTCGAACGTGACGTGGGTGTGTCGTGGGTGATTCGAACGTGACGTGGGCGTGACGTGGGTGATTCGAACGCGACGTGGGAGATTCGAACGTGACGTGGGCGTGACCTGGGTGATTCGAACCTGACGTGGGAGATTCGAACGTGACGTGGGCGTGACGTGGGTATTTGGAACGTGACGTGGGTGTTTGGAACGTGACGTGGGCGTGACGTGGGCGATTCGAACGTGACGTGGGTGTGTCGTGGGTGATTCGAACGTGACGTGGGTGATTCGAACGTGACGTGGGTGTGTCGTGGGAGATTCGAACGTGACGTGGGTGTGACGTGGGTGATTCGAACGTGACGTGGGTGTGACGTGGGTGATTCGAACGTGACTTGGGCGTTACGTGGGAAATACGAACGTGACGTGGGCGTGACGTGGGTGATTCGAAGGGGATGTTGGCGTGACGTGGGTAATTCGAACGTGACGTGGGCGTTACGTGGGAAATACGAACGTGACGTGGGCGTTACGTGGGTGATTCGAACGTGACGTGGGTGTGACGTGGGTGATTCGAACGTGACGTGGGTGTGACGTGGGAGATTCGAACGTGACATGGGCGTTACGTGGGAAATACGAACGTGACGTGGGCGTGACGTGGGTGATTCGAAGGGGATGTTGGCGTGACGTGGGAAATTCGAACGTGACGTGGGCGTTACGTGGGAAATACGAACGTGACGTGGGCGTGAGGTGGGTGATTCGAACGTGACGTGGGCGTGACGTGGGAGATTCGAACGTGACGTGGGTGTGACGTGGGTGATTCGAACGTGACTTGGGCGTTACGTGGGAAATACGAACGTGACGTGGGAGATTCGAACGTGACGTGGGCGTGACGTGGGAGATTCGAACGTGACGTGGGTGATTGGAACGTGACGGGGGTGTGACGTGGGTGATTCGAACGTGACGTGGGTGTGTCGTGGGAGATTCGAACGTGACGTGGGCGTGAGGTGGGAGATTCGAACGTGACGTGGGCGTTACGTGGGAAATTCGAACGTGACCTGGCTGGTTCGAAATTGGCGTGGGTGTGCCACCGTGCTTCAAGGCTCCCCCACCAAACAGGGCTCAGAGGCAAGAGCACTGGGAAGGCAGAGCTTCCCTCCGCATGCCTAGGACAGCCCCCAGCACGAGTGCCCGGCTCCCTTGCCTCCCCTCCGCAAGCCTACACCAGCTGTCCTCACACCTTGGCACTAGCACTGTGAGGCTGTTGCAAGGGAGGAGCATGGTTGTTCGATATGTGCTTCGAAGGCGAGGTGGGTGTGACGTGGGAGATTCGAACGTGACGTTGGCGTGACGTGGGAGATTCGAACGTGACGTGGGTGTGTCGTGGGTGATTCGAACGTGACGTGGGCGTGACGTGGGTGATTCGAACGTGACGTGGGTGTGACGTGGGAGATTCGAACGTGACGTGGGAGATTCGAACGTGACGTGGGCGTGACGTGAATATTCGAACGTGACGTGGGTGTGTCGTGGGAGATTCGAACGTGACGTGGGCGTGACGTGGGAGATTCGAACGTGACCTGAGTGTGACGTGAGAGATTCGAACGTGACCTGGGTGGTTCGAAATTGGCGTGGGTGTGCCGCCCTGCTTCAAGGCTCCCCCACCAAGCAGGGCTCAGAGGCAAGAGCACTGGGAAGGCAGAGCTTCCCTCCGCATGCCTAGGACAGCCCCCACCACGAGTGCCCGGCTCCCTTGCCTCCCCTCCGCAAGCCTACACCAGCTGTCCTCACACCTTGGCACTAGCACTGTGAGGCTGTTGCAAGGCAGGAGCATGGTTGTTCGATATGTGCTTCGAAGGCGAGGTGGGTGTGACGTGGGTGATTCGAAGGTGACATGGGCGTGCCGTGGGTGATTCGAACGTGACGGGGGTGTGACGTGGGAGTATCGAACGTGACGTGGGTGTGTCGTGGGTGATTCGAACGTGACGTTGGCGTGACGTGGGAAATTCGAACGTGACGTGGGTGTGACGTGGGTGATTCGAAGGTGACATGGGCGTGCCGTGGGAGATTCGAACGTGACGGGGGTGTGACGTGGGAGATTCGAACGTGACGTGGGCGTGACGTGGGTGATTCGAACGTGACGCGAGTGTGAAGTGGGAGATTCGAACGTGAGGTGGGAGATTCGAACGTGACGTGGGAGATTCGAACGTGACGTGAGCGTGAAGTGGGTGATTCGAACGTGACGTGGGTGTGACGTGGGTGATTCGAACGTGACGTGGGTGATTCGAACGTGACGTGGGCGTGACGTGGGTGATTCGAAAGTGACGTGGGTGTGACGTGGGAGATTCGAACGTGACGTGGGAGATTCGAAAGTGACGTGGGTGTGACGTGGGAGATTCGAACGTGACGTGGGAGATTCGAAAGTGACGTGGGTGTGACGTGGGAAATTCGAACGTGACGTGGGCGTGACGTGGGTGACTCGAACGCGACGTGAGTGTGAAGTGGGAGATTCGAACGTGACGTGGGAGATTCGAACGTGACGTGGGGGTGACGTGGGTGATTCGAACGTGACGTGGGCGTGACGTGGGTATTTGGAACGTGACGTGGGTGTTTGGAACGTGACGTGGGTGTGACGTGGGCGATTCGAACGTGACGTGGGTGTGTCGTGGGTGATTCGAACGTGACGTGGGTGATTCGAACGTGACGTGGGTGTGTCGTGGGTGATTCGAACGTGACGTGGGCGTGACGTGGGAGATTCGAACGTGACGTGGGTGTGACGTGGGTGATTCGAACGTGACGTGGGTGTGTCGTGGGTGATTCGAACGTGACGTGGGCGTTACGTGGGAAATACGAACGTGACGTGGGCGTGACGTGGGTGATTCGAAGGGGATGTTGGCGTGACGTGGGAAATTCGAACGTGACGTGGGCGTTACGTGGGAAATACGAACGTGACGTGGGCGTGACGTGGGTGATTCGAACGTGACGTGGGTGATTCGAAAGTGACGTGGGTGTGACGTGGGTGTGACGTGGGAGTTTCGAACGTGACGTGGGTGTGACGTGGGAGATTCGAACGTGACCTGAGTGTGACGTGAGAGATTCGAACGTGACCTGGGTGGTTCGAAATTGGCGTGGGTGTGCCGCCCTGCTTCAAGGCTCCCCCACCAAACAGGGCTCAGAGGCAAGAGCACTGGGAAGGCAGAGCTTCCCTCCGCATGCCTAGGACAGCCCCCACCACGAGTGCCCGGCTCCCTTGCCTCCCCTCCCCAAGCCTACACCAGCTGCCCTCACACCTTGGCACTAGCACTGTGAGGCTGTTGCAAGGCAGGAGCATGGTTGTTCGATATGTGCTTCGAAGGCGAGGTGGGTGTGACGTGGGAGATTCGAACGTGACGTGGGTGTGTCGTGGGTGATTCGAACGTGACGTGGGCGTGACGTGGGAGATTCGAACGTGACGTGGGTGATTCGAACGTGACGTGGGTGTGACGTGGGAGATTCGAACGTGACGTGGGTGTGACGTTGAAGATTCGAACGTGACGTGGGCGTGACGTGGGAAATTCGAACGTGACCTGGCTGGTTCGAAATTGGCGTGGGTGTGCCACCCTGCTTCAAGGCTCCCCCACCAAGCAGGGCTCAGAGGCAAGAGCACTGGGAAGGCAGAGCTTCCCTCCGCATGCCTAGGACAGCCCCCACCACGAGTGCCCGGCTCCCTTGCCTCCCCTCCCCAAGCCTACACCAGCTGTCCTCACACCTTGGCACTAGCAGTGTGAGGCTGTTGCAAGGCAGGAGCATGGTTGTTCGATATGTGCTTCGAAGGCGAGGTGGGTGTGACGTGGGAGATTCGAACGTGACGTGGGTGTGACGTGGAAAATTCGAACGTGACGTGGGCGTGACGTGGGTGATTCGAACGTGACGCGAGTGTGAAGTGGGAGATTCGAACGTGACGTGGGAGATTCGAACGTGACGCGAGTGTGAAGTGGGAGATTCGAACGTGACGTGGGAGATTCGAACGTGACGTGAGCGTGAAGTGGGTGATTCGAACGTGACGTGGGTGTGACGTGGGAGATTCGAACGTGACGTGGGCGTGACGTGGGTATTTGGAACGTGACGTGGGTGTTTGGAACGTGACCTGGGTGTGACGTGGGCGATTCGAACGTGACGTGGGTGTGTCGTGGGTGATTCGAACGTGACGTGGGTGATTCGAACGTGACGTGGGTGTGTCGTGGGAGATTCGAACGTGACGTGGGCGTGACGTGGGAGATTCGAACGTGACGTGGGTGTGACGTGGGTGATTCGAACGTGACGTGGGTGTGACGTGGGTGATTCGAACGTGACTTGGGCGTTACGTGGGAAATACGAACGTGACGTGGGCGTGACGTGGGTGATTCGAAGGGGATGTTGGCGAGACGTGGGTAATTCGAACGTGACGTGGGCGTTACGTGGGAAATACGAACGTGACGTGGGCGTTACGTGGGTGATTCGAACGTGACGTGGGCGTGACGTGGGTGATTCGAACGTGACGTGGGTGTGACGTGGGAGATTCGAACGTTACATGGGCGTTACGTGGGAAATACGAACGTGACGTGGGCGTGACGTGGGTGATTCGAAGGGGATGTTGGCGTGACGTGGGAAATTCGAACGTGACGTGGGCGTTACGTGGGAAATACGAACGTGACGTGGGAGATTCGAACGTGACGTGGGCGTGACGTGGGAGATTCGAACGTGACGTGGGTGATTGGAACGTGACGGGGGTGTGACGTGGGTGATTCGAACGTGACGTGGGTGTGTCGTGGGAGATTCGAAAGTGACGTGGGCGTGACGTGGGAGATTCGAACGTGACGTGGGCGTTACGTGGGAAATTCGAACGTGACGTAGGTGTGAAGTGGGAGATTCGAACGTGACGTGGGAGATTCGAACATGACGTGAGCGTGAAGTGGTAGATTCGAACGTGACGTGAGCGTGACGTGGGTGATTCGAACGTGACGTGGGCGTGACGTGGGCGATTCGAACGTGACGTGGACGTGACGTGAGTGTTTGGAACGTGACGTGGGCGTGACGTGGACGATTCGAACCTGACGTGGGTGTTTGGAACGTGACGTGGGTGTGACGTGGGAGATTCGAACGTGACGTGGGTGTGTCGTGGGTGATTCGAACGTGACGTGGGAGATTCGAACGTGACGTGGGCGTGACGTGGGAGATTCGAACGTGACGTGGGTGATTCGAACGTGACGTGGGTGTGACGTGGGCGATTCGAACGTGACGTGGACGTGACGTGAGTGTTTGGAACGTTACGTGGGCGTGACCTGGGTGATTCGAACCTGACTTGGGTGTTTGGAACGTAACGTGGGTGTGACGTGGGAGATTCGAACGTGACGTGGGTGTGTCGTGGGTGATTCGAACGTGACGTGGGCGTGACGTGGGAAATTCGAACGTGACGTGGGCGTGACGTGGGTGATTCGAACGTGACGCGAGTGTGAAGTGGGAGATTCGAACGTGACGTGGGAGATTCGAACGTGACGCGAGTGTGAAGTGGGAGATTCGAACGTGACGTGGGAGATTCGAACGTGACGTGAGCGTGAAGTGGGTGATTCGAACGTGACGTGGGTGTGACGTGGGAGATTCGAACGTGACGTGGGCGTGACGTGGGTGATTCGAACGTGACGTGGGCGTGACGTGGGTATTTGGAACGTGACGTGGGTGTTTGGAACGTGACCTGGGTGTGACGTGGGCGATTCGAACGTGACGTGGGTGTGTCGTGGGTGATTCGAACGTGACGTGGGTGATTCGAACGTGACGTGGGTGTGTCGTGGGAGATTCGAACGTGACGTGGGCGTGACGTGGGAGATTCGAACGTGACGTGGGTGTGACGTGGGTGATTCGAACGTGACGTGGGTGTGACGTGGGTGATTCGAACGTGACTTGGGCGTTACGTGGGAAATACGAACGTGACGTGGGCGTGACGTGGGTGATTCGAAGGGGATGTTGGCGAGACGTGGGTAATTCGAACGTGACGTGGGCGTTACGTGGGAAATACGAACGTGACGTGGGCGTTACGTGGGTGATTCGAACGTGACGTGGGCGTGACGTGGGTGATTCGAACGTGACGTGGGTGTGACGTGGGAGATTCGAACGTGACATGGGCGTTACGTGGGAAATACGAACGTGACGTGGGCGTGACGTGGGTGATTCGAAGGGGATGTTGGCGTGACGTGGGAAATTCGAACGTGACGTGGGCGTTACGTGGGAAATACGAACGTGACGTGGGCGTGAGGTGGGTGATTCGAACGTGACGTGGGCGTGACGTGGGAGATTCGAACGTGACGTGGGTGTGACGTGGGTGATTCGAACGTGACTTGGGCGTTACGTGGGAAATACGAACGTGACGTGGGAGATTCGAACGTGACGTGGGCGTGACGTGGGAGATTCGAACGTGACGTGGGTGATTGGAACGTGACGGGGGTGTGACGTGGGTGATTCGAACGTGACGTGGGTGTGTCGTGGGAGATTCGAACGTGACGTGGGCGTTACGTGGGAAATTCGAACGTGACCTGGCTGGTTCGAAATTGGCGTGGGTGTGCCACCGTGCTTCAAGGCTCCCCCACCAAACAGGGCTCAGAGGCAAGAGCACTGGGAAGGCAGAGCTTCCCTCCGCATGCCTAGGACAGCCCCCACCACGAGTGCCCGGCTCCCTTGCCTCCCCTCCCCAAGCCTACACCAGCTGTCCTCACACCTTGGCACTAGCACTGTGAGGCTGTTGCAAGGCAGGAGCATGGTTGTTCGATATGTGCTTCGAAGGCGAGGTGGGTGTGACGTGGGAGATTCGAACGTGACGTGGGTGTGTCGTGGGTGATTCGAACGTGACGTGGGCGTGACGTGGGTGATTCGAACGCGACGTGGGCGTGACCTGGGTGATTCGAACCTGACGTGGGTGTTTGGAACGTGACGTGGGTGTGAAGTGTGCGATTCGAACGTGACGTGGGTGTGTCGTGGGTGATTCGAACGTGACGTGGGCGTGACGTGGGTGATTCGAACGTGACGTGGGTGTGACGTGGGAGATTCGAACGTGACGTGGGAGATTCGAACGTGACGTGGGCGTGACATGGGTGATTCGAACGTGACGTGGGTGTGTCGTGGGTGATTCGAACGTGACGTGGGCGTGACGTGGGAGATTCGAACGTGACGTGGGCGTGACGTGGGAGATTCGAACGTGACGTGGGAGATTCGAACGTGACGTGGGTGATTCGAAAGTGACGTGGGTGTGACGTGGGTGATTCGAACGTGACGTGGGTGATTCGAAAGTGACGTGGGTGTGACGTGGGTGTGACGTGGGTGTGACGTGGGAGATTCGAACGTGACGTGAGCATGACGTGGGAGATTCGAACGTGATGTGAGCGTGACGTGGGAGATTCGAACGTGACGTGGGTGTGACGTGGAAAATTCGAACGTGACGTGGGCGTTACGTGGGTGATTCGAACGTGACGCGAGTGTGAAGTGGGAGATTCGAACGTGACGTGGGAGATTCGAACGTGACGCGAGTGTGAAGTGGGAGATTCGAACGTGACGTGGGAGATTCGAACGTGACGCGAGTGTGACGTGGGTGTGACGTGGGTGTGACGTGGGAGATTCGAACGTGACGTGGGCGTGACGTGGGAGATTCGAACGTGACCTGGGTGGTTCGAAATTGGCGTGGGTGTGCCGCCCTGCTTCAAGGCTCCCCCACCAAGCAGGGCTCAGAGGCAAGAGCACTGGGAAGGCAGAGCTTCCCTCCGCATGCCTAGGACAGCCCCCACCACGAGTGCCCGGCTCCCTTGCCTCCCCTCCGCAAGCCTACACCAGCTGTTCTCACACCTTGGCACTAGCACTGTGAGGCTGTTGCAAGGCAGGAGCATGGTTGTTCGATATGTGCTTCGAAGGCGAGGTGGGTGTGACGTGGGAGATTCGAACGTGACGTGGGTGTGTCGTGGGTGATCCGAACGTGACGTGGGCGTGACGTGGGTGATTCGAACGCGACGTGGGCGTGACCTGGGTGATTCGAACGTGACGTGGGCGTGACGTGGGTATTTGGAACGTGACGTGGGTGTTTGGAACGTGACGTGGGTGTGACGTGGGCGATTCGAACGTGACGTGGGTGTGTCGTGGATGATTCGAACGTGACGTGGGTGATTCGAACGTGACGTGGGTGTGTCGTGGGAGATTCGAACGTGACGTGGGCGTGACGTGGGAGATTCGAACGTGACGTGGGTGTGACGTGGGTGATTCGAACGTGACGTGGGTGTGACGTGGGTGATTCGAACGTGACTTGGGTGTTACGTGGGAAATACGAACGTGACGTGGGCGTGACGTGGGTGATTCGAACGTGACGTGGGCGTGACGTGGGTGATTCGAACGTGACGTGGGCGTGACGTGGGTGATTCGAAGGGGATGTTGGCGTGACGTGGGAAATTCGAACGTGACGTGGGCGTTACGTGGGAAATACGAACGTGACGTGGGCGTGAGGTGGGTGATTCGAACGTGACGTGGGCGTGACGTGGGAGATTCGAACGTGACGTGGGTGTGACGTGGGTGATTCGAACGTGACTTGGGCGTTACGTGGGAAATACGAACGTGAATGGGAGATTCGAACGTGACGTGGGCGTGACGTGGGAGATTCGAACGTGACGTGGGTGATTGGAAAGTGACGGGGGTGTGACGTGGGTGATTCGAACGTGACGTGGGTGTGTCGTGGGAGATTCGAACGTGACGTGGGCGTGACGTGGGAGATTCGAACGTGACGTGGGCGTTACGTGGGAAATTCGAACGTGACCTGGCTGGTTCGAAATTGGCGTGGGTGTGCCACCGTGCTTCAAGGCTCCCCCACCAAACAGGGCTCAGAGGCAAGAGCACTGGGAAGGCAGAGCTTCCCTCCGCATGCCTAGGACAGCCCCCAGCACGAGTGCCCGGCTCCCTTGCCTCCCCTCCGCAAGCCTACACCAGCTGTCCTCACACCTTGGCACTAGCACTGTGAGGCTGTTGCAAGGCAGGAGCATGGTTGTTCGATATGTGCTTCGAAGGCGAGGTGGGTGTGACGTGGGAGATTCGAACGTGACGTTGGCGTGACGTGGGAGATTCGAACGTGACGTGGGTGTGTCGTGGGTGATTCGAACGTGACGTGGGCGTGACGTGGGTGATTCGAACGTGACGTGGGTGTGACGTGGGAGATTCGAACGTGACGTGGGAGATTCGAACGTGACGTGGGCGTGACGTGGGAGATTCGAACGTGACCTGGCTGGTTCGAAATTGGCGTGGGTGTGCCGCCCTGCTTCAAGGCTCCCCCACCAAGCAGGGCTCAGAGGCAAGAGCACTGGGAAGGCAGAGCTTCCCTCCGCATGCCTAGGACAGCCCCCACCACGAGTGCCCGGCTCCCTTGCCTCCCCTCCCCAAGCCTACACCAGCTGTCCTCACACCTTGGCACTAGCACTGTGAGGCTGTTGCAAGGGAGGAGCATGGTTGTTCGATATGTGCTTCGAAGGCGAGGTGGGTGTGACGTGGGAGATTCGAACGTGACGTGGGTGTGTCGTGGGTGATTCGAACGTGACGTGGGCGTGACGTGGGTGATTCGAACGCGACGTGGGCGTGACCTGGGTGATTCGAACCTGACGTGGGTGTTTGGAACGTGACGTGGGTGTGAAGTGTGCGATTCGAACGTGACGTGGGTGTGTCGTGGGAGGTTCGAACGTGACGTGGGCGTGACGTGGGTGATTCGAACGTGACGTTGGTGTGACGTGGGAGATTCGAGCGTGACGTGGGAGATTCGAACGTGACGTGGGCGTGACATGGGTGATTCGAACGTGACGTGGGTGTGTCGTGGGTGATTCGAACGTGACGTGGGCGTTACGTGGGTGATTCGAACGTGACGTGGGCGTGACGTGGGAGATTCGAACGTGACGTGGGAGATTCGAACGTGACGTGGGTGATTCGAAAGTGACGTGGGTGTGACGTGGGTGATTCGAACGTGACGTGGGTGATTCGAAAGTGACGTGGGTGTGACGTGGGTGTGAAGTGGGAGATTCGAACGTGACGTGAGCATGACGTGGGAGATTCGAACGTGATGTGAGCGTGACGTGGGAAATTCGAACGTGACGTGGGCGTGACGTGGGTGATTCGAACGTGACGTGGGTGTGACGTGGGAGATTCGAACGTGACGTGGGAGATTCGAACGTGACGTGAGTGTGAAGTGGGAGATTCGAACGTGACGTGGGTGATTCGAAAGTGACGTGGGTGTGACGTGGGTGTGACGTGGGAGATTCGAACGTGACGTGGGAGATTCGAACGTGACGTGAGTGTGAAGTCGGAGATTCGAACGTGACGTGGGTGATTCGAAAGTGACGTGGGCGTGACGTGGGTGATTCGAACGTGACGCGAGTGTGAAGTGGGAGATTCGAACGTGACGTGGGAGATTCGAACGTGACGTGAGCGTGAAGTGGGAGATTCGAACGTGACGTGGGTGTGTCGTGGGTGATTCGAACGTGACGTGGGCGTGACGTGGGAGATTCGAACGTGACGTGGGTGTGACGTGAATATTCGAACGTGACGTGGGCGTGACGTGGGAGATTCGAACGTGACGTGGGTGATTCGAACGTGACGGGGCTGTGACGTGGGAGATTCGAACGTGACGTGGGTGTGTCGTGGGAGATTCGAACGTGACGTGGGTGTGACGTGGGAGATTCGAACGTGACCTGAGTGTGACATGAGAGATTCGAACGTGACCTGGGTGGTTCGAAATTGGCGTGGGTGTGCCGCCCTGCTTCAAGGCTCCCCCACCAAGCAGGGCTCAGAGGCAAGAGCACTGGGAAGGCAGAGGTTGCCTCCGCATGCCTAGGACAGCCCCCACCACGAGTGCCCGGCTCCCTTGCCTCCCCTCCCCAAGCCTACACCAGCTGTCCTCACACCTTGGCACTAGCACTGTGAGGCTGTTGCAAGGCAGGAGCATGGTTGTTCGATATGTGCTTCGAAGGCGAGGTGGGTGTGACGTGGGAGATTCGAACGTGACGTGGGTGTGTCGTGGGTGATTCGAACGTGACGTGGGCGTGACGTGGGAGATTCGAACGTGACGTGGGTGATTCGAACGTGACGGGGGTGTGACGTGGGAGATTCGAACGTGACGTGGGTGTGACGTTGGAGATTCGAACGTGACGTGGGTGTGACGTGGGAGATTCGAACGTGACGTGGGAGATTCGAACGTGACGTGAGTGTGAAGTGGGAGATTCGAACGTGACGTGGGTGATTCGAAAGTGACGTGGGTGTGACGTGGGTGTGACGTGGGAGATTCGAACGTGACGTGGGAGATTCGAACGTGACGTGAGTGTGAAGTGGGAGATTCGAACGTGACGTGGGTGATTCGAAAGTGACGTGGGTGTGACGTGGGTGTGACGTGGGAGATTCGAACGTGACGTGGGAGATTCGAACGTGACGTGGGCGTGACGTGGGAAATTCGAACGTGACCTGGCTGGTTCGAAATTGGCGTGGGTGTGGCACCGTGCTTCAAGGCTCCCCCACCAAGCAGGGCTCAGAGGCAAGAGCACTGGGAAGGCAGAGCTTCCCTCCGCATGCCTAGGACAGCCCCCACCACGAGTGCCCGGCTCCCTTGCCTCCCCTCCCCAAGCCTACACCAGCTGTCCTCACACCTTGGCACTAGCACTGTGAGGCTGTTGCAAGGGAGGAGCATGGTTGTTCGATATGTGCTTCGAAGGCGAGGTGGGTGTGACGTGGGAGATACGAACGTGACGTTGGCGTGACGTGGGAAATTCGAACGTGACGTGGGTGTGACGTGGGTGATTCGAAGGTGACATGGGCGTGCCGTGGGAGATTCGAACGTGACGTGGGTGTGACGTGGGAGATTCGAACGTGACGTGGGCGTGACGTGGGTGATTCGAACGTGACGTGGGCGTGGCGTGGGTATTTGGAACGTGACGTGGGTGTTTGGAACGTGACGTGGGTGTGACTTGGGCGATTCGAACGTGACCTGGGTGTGTCGTGGGTGATTCGAACGTGACGTGGGTGATTCGAACGTGACGTGGGTGTGTCGTGGGAGATTCGAACGTGACGTGGGCGTGACGTGGGAGATTCGAACGTGACGTGGGTGTGACGTGGGTGTTTCGAACGTGACGTGGGTGATTCGAACGTGACGTGGGTGTGACGTGGGCGATTCGAACGTGACGTGGGTGTGTCGTGGGAGATTCGAACATGACGTGGGCGTGACGTGGGAAATTCGAACGTGACGTGGGTGTGTCGTGGGTGATTCGAACGTGACGTGGGCGTGACATGGGTGATTCGAACGTGACGTGGGTGTGACGTGGGTGATTCGAACGTGACGTGGGCGTGACATGGGTGATTCGAACGTGACGTGGGTGTGACGTTGGAGATTCGAACGTGACGTGGGCGTGACGTGGGAGATTCGAACGTGACGTGGGCGTTACGTGGGAAATTCGAACGTGACCTGGCTGGTTCGAAATTGGCGTGGGTGTGCCACCGTGCTTCAAGGCTCCCCCACCAAACAGGGCTCAGAGGCAAGAGCACTGGGAAGGCAGAGCTTCCCTCCGCATGCCTAGGACAGCCCCCAGCACGAGTGCCCGGCTCCCTTGCCTCCCCTCCGCAAGCCTACACCAGCTGTCCTCACACCTTGGCACTAGCACTGTGAGGCTGTTGCAAGGCAGGAGCATGGTTGTTCGATATGTGCTTCGAAGGCGAGGTGGGTGTGACGTGGGAGATTCGAACGTGACGTGGGTGTGTCGTGGGTGATTCGAACGTGACGTGGGCGTGACGTGGGTGATTCGAACGCGACGTGGGCGTGACCTGGGTGATTCGAACCTGACGTGGGTGTTTGGAACGTGACGTGGGTGTGAAGTGTGCGATTCGAACGTGACGTGGGTGTGTCGTGGGTGATTCGAACGTGACGTGGGCGTGACGTGGGTGATTCGAACGTGACGTGGGTGTGACGTGGGAGATTCGAACGTGACGTGGGAGATTCGAACGTGACGTGAGTGTGAAGTGGGAGATTCGAACGTGACGTGGGAGATTCGAACGTGACGTGGGCGTGACATGGGTGATTCGAACGTGACGTGGGCGTGACGTGGGTGATTCGAACGTGACGTGGGAGATTCGAACGTGACGTGAGTATGAAGTGGGAGATTTGAACGTGACGTGGGTGTTACGTGGGAAATACGAACGTGACGTGGGCGTGACGTGGGTGATTCGAACGTGACGTGGGCGTGACGTGGGAGATTCGAACGTGACGTGGGAGATTCGAACGTGATGTGAGTGTGAAGTGGGAGATTCGAACGTGACGTGGGAGATTCGAACGTGACGTGAGCGTGACGTGAGTGTTTGGAACGTGACGTGGGCGTGACCTGGGTGATTCGAACCTGACGTGGGTGCTTGGAACGTGACGTGGGTGTGACGTGGGAGATTCGAACGTGACGTGGGTGTGTCGTGGGTGATTCGAACGTGACGTGGGCGTGACGTGGCTGATTCGAACGTGACGTGGGTGTGACGTGGGTGATTCGAACGTGACGTGGGCGTGACGTGGCTGATTCGAACGTGACGTGGGTGTGATGTGGGTGATTCGAAGGTGACATGGGCGTGCCGTGGGAGATTCGAACGTGACGTGGGTGTGACGTGGGAGATTCGAACGTGACGTAGGTGTGAAGTGGGAGATTCGAACGTGACGTGGGAGATTCGAACATGACGTGAGCGTGAAGTGGTAGATTCGAACGTGACGTGAGCGTGACGTGGGTGATACGAACGTGACGTGGGCGTGACGTGGGTGATTCGAACGTGACGTGGGAGATTCGAACGTGACGTGGGTGATTCGAAAGTGACGTGGGTGTGACGTGGGTGTGACGTGGGAGTTTCGAACGTGACGTGGGTGTGACGTGGGTGATTCGAACGTGACCTGAGTGTGACGTGAGAGATTCGAACGTGACCTGGGTGGTTCGAAATTGGCGTGGGTGTGCCGCCCTGCTTCAAGGCTCCCCCACCAAGCAGGGCTCAGAGGCAAGAGCACTGGGAAGGCAGAGCTTCCCTCCGCATGCCTAGGACAGCCCCCAGCACGAGTGCCCGGCTCCCTTGCCTCCCCTCCGCAAGCCTACACCAGCTGTCCTCACACCTTGGCACTAGCACTGTGAGGCTGTTGCAAGGGAGGAGCATGGTTGTTCGATATGTGCTTCGAAGGCGAGGTGGGTGTGACGTGGGAGATTCGAACGTGACGTTGGCGTGACGTGGGAAATTCGAACGTAACGTGAGCGTGACGTGGGTGATTCGAACGTGACGTGGGTGTGACGTGGGAGATTCGAACGTGACATGGACGTGACGTGAGTGTTTGGAACGTGACGTGGGCGTGACCTGGGTGATTCGAACCTGACGTGGGTGTTTGGAACGTGACGTGGGTGTGACGTGGGAGATTCGAACGTGACGTGGGCGTGACGTGGGAGATTCGAACGTGACGTGGGTGATTCGAAAGTGACGTGGGCGTGACGTGGGCGATTCGAACGTGACGTGGGCGTGACGTGGGAGATTCGAACGTGACGTGGGTGATTCGAACGTGACGTGAGTGTGAAGTGGGAGATTCGAACGTGACGTGGACGTGACGTGAGTGTCTGGAACGTGACGTGGGCGTGACCTGGGTGATTCGAACCTGACGTGGGTGTTTGGAACGTGACGTGGGTGTGACGTGGGCGATTCAAACGTGACGTGGGTGTGACGTCGCGATTCCAACGTGACGTGGGCGTGACGTGGGTGATTCGAACGTGACGTGGGTGTGTCGTGGGTGATTCGAACGTGACGTGGGCGTGATGTGGCTGATTCGAACGTGACGTGGGTGTGACGTGGGAAATTCGAACGTGACGTGGGCGTGACGTGGATGTTTCGAACGTGACGTGGGTGTGACGTGGGAGATTCGAACGTGACGTGGGCGTGACGTGGGAGATTCGAACGTGACGTGGGTGTGGCGTGGTTGTTTCGAACGTGACGTGGGTGTGATGTGGGCGATTCGAACGTGACGTGGGTGTGTCGTGGGTGATTCGAACGTGACGTGGGCGTTACGTGGGTGATTCGAACGTGACGTGGGCGTGACGTGGGAGATTCGAACGTGACGTGGGAGATTCGAACGTGACGTGGGTGATTCGAACGTGACGTGGGTGTGACGTGGGAGATTCGAACGTGACGTGGGAGATTCGAAAGTGACGTGGGTGTGACGTGGGTGTGACGTGGGAGATTCGAACGTGACGTGAGGTTGACGTGGGAGATTCGAACGTGATGTGAGCTTGACGTGGGAGATTCGAACGTGACGGGGGGGTGACGTGGAAAATTCGAACGTGACGTGGGTGTGTCGTGGGTGATTCGAACGTGACGTGGGCGTGACATGGGTGATTCGAACGTGACGTGGGTGTGACGTGGGAGATTCGAACGTGAAGTGGGTGTGACGTGGGAGATACGAACGTGACGTGGGAAATTCGAAAGTGACGTGGGTGTGACGTGGGAGATTCGAACGTGACGTGGGAGATTCGAACGTGACGTGGGCGTGACGTGGGAGATTCGAACGTGGGCGTGGGTGATTCGAAAGTGACGTGGGTGTGACGTGGGTGTGACGTGGGAGATTCCAAAGTGACGTGAGCGTGACGTGGGAAATTCGAAAGTGACGTGGGCGTGACGTGGGTGATTCGAACCTGACGTGAGTGTGAAGTGGGAGATTCGAACGTGACGTGGGCGTGACGTGGGTGATTCGAACGTGACGTGAGTGTGAAGTGGGAGATTCGAACGTGACTTGGGCGATTCGAACGTGACGTGGGTGTGACGTGGGAGATTCGAACGTGACCTGAGTGTGACGTGAGAGATTCGAACGTGACCTGGGTGGTTCGAAATTGGCGTGGGTGTGCCGCCCTGCTTCAAGGCTCCCCCACCAAGCAGGGCTCAGAGGCAAGAGCACTGGGAAGGCAGAGCTTCCCTCCGCATGCCTAGGACAGCCCCCACCACGAGTGCCCGGCTCCCTTGCCTCCCCTCCCCAAGCCTACACCAGCTGTCCTCACACCTTGGCACTAGCACTGTGAGGCTGTTGCAAGGGAGGAGCATGGTTGTTCGATATGTGCTTCGAAGGCGAGGTGGGTGTGACGTGGGAGTTTCGAACGTGACGTTGGCGTGACGTGGGTGATTCGAACGTGACGTGGGTGTGACGTGGGAGATTCGAACGTGACGTGGGAGATTCGAACGTGACGTGAGTGTGAAGTGGGAGATTCGAACGTGACGTGGGAGATTCGAACGTGACGTGGGCGTGACATGGGTGATTCGAACGTGACGTGGGCGTGACGTGGGTGATTCGAACGTGACGTGGGCGTGACATGGGTGATTCGAACGTGACGTGGGTGTGACGTGGGTGATTCGAACGTGACGTGGGCGTGACATGGGTGATTCGAACGTGACGTGGGTGTGACGTTGGAGATTCGAACGTGACGTGGGCGTGACGTGGGAGATTCGAACGTGACGTGGGCGTTACGTGGGAAATTCGAACGTGACCTGGCTGGTTCGAAATTGGCGTGGGTGTGCCACCGTGCTTCAAGGCTCCCCCACCAAACAGGGCTCAGAGGCAAGAGCACTGGGAAGGCAGAGCTTCCCTCCGCATGCCTAGGACAGCCCCCACCACGAGTGCCCGGCTCCCTTGCCTCCCCTCCGCAAGCCTACACCAGCTGTCCTCACACCTTGGCACTAGCACTGTGAGGCTGTTGCAAGGCAGGAGCATGGTTGTTCGATATGTGCTTCGAAGGCGAGGTGGGTGTGACGTGGGAGATTCGAACGTGACGTGGGTGTGTCGTGGGTGATTCGAACGTGACGTGGGCGTGACGTGGGTGATTCGAACGCGACGTGGGCGTGACCTGGGTGATTCGAACCTGACGTGGGTGTGAAGTGTGCGATTCGAACGTGACGTGGGTGTGTCGTGGGTGATTCGAACGTGACGTGGGCGTGACGTGGGTGATTCGAACGTGACGTGGGTGTGACGTGGGAGATTCGAACGTGACGTGGGAGATTCGAACGTGACGTGAGTGTGAAGTGGGAGATTCGAACGTGACGTGGGAGATTCGAACGTGACGTGGGCGTGACATGGGTGATTCGAACGTGACGTGGGCGTGACGTGGGTGATTCGAACGTGACGTGGGAGATTCGAACGTGACGTGAGTATGAAGTGGGAGATTTGAACGTGACGTGGGCGTTACGTGGGAAATACGAACGTGACGTGGGCGTGACGTGGGTGATTCGAACGTGACGTGGGCGTGACGTGGGAGATTCGAACGTGACGTGGGAGATTCGAACGTGACGTGAGTGTGAAGTGGGAGATTCGAACGTGACGTGGGAGATTCGAACGTGACGTGAGCGTGACGTGAGTGTTTGGAACGTGACGTGGGCGTGACCTGGGTGATTCGAACCTGACGTGGGTGCTTGGAACGTGACGTGGGTGTGACGTGGGAGATTCGAACGTGACGTGGGTGTGTCGTGGGTGATTCGAACGTGACGTGGGCGTGACGTGGCTGATTCGAACGTGACGTGGGTGTGACGTGGGTGATTCGAACGTGACGTGGGCGTGACGTGGCTGATTCGAACGTGACGTGGGTGTGATGTGGGTGATTCGAAGGTGACATGGGCGTGCCGTGGGAGATTCGAACGTGACGTGGGTGTGACGTGGGAGATTCGAACGTGACGTAGGTGTGAAGTGGGAGATTCGAACGTGACGTGGGAGATTCGAACATGACGTGAGCGTGAAGTGGTAGATTCGAACGTGACGTGAGCGTGACGTGGGTGATACGAACGTGACGTGGGCGTGACGTGGGTGATTCGAACGTGACGTGGGAGATTCGAACGTGACGTGGGTGATTCGAAAGTGACGTGGGTGTGACGTGGGTGTGACGTGGGAGTTTCGAACGTGACGTGGGTGTGACGTGGGTGATTCGAACGTGACCTGAGTGTGACGTGAGAGATTCGAACGTGACCTGGGTGGTTCGAAATTGGCGTGGGTGTGCCGCCCTGCTTCAAGGCTCCCCCACCAAGCAGGGCTCAGAGGCAAGAGCACTGGGAAGGCAGAGCTTCCCTCCGCATGCCTAGGACAGCCCCCAGCACGAGTGCCCGGCTCCCTTGCCTCCCCTCCGCAAGCCTACACCAGCTGTCCTCACACCTTGGCACTAGCACTGTGAGGCTGTTGCAAGGGAGGAGCATGGTTGTTCGATATGTGCTTCGAAGGCGAGGTGGGTGTGACGTGGGAGATTCGAACGTGACGTTGGCGTGACGTGGGAAATTCGAACGTAACGTGAGCGTGACGTGGGTGATTCGAACGTGACGTGGGTGTGACGTGGGAGATTCGAACGTGACGTGGGCGTGACGTGGGAGATTCGAACGTGACGTGGGTGATTCGAAAGTGACGTGGGCGTGACGTGGGCGATTCGAACGTGACGTGGGCGTGACGTGGGAGATTCGAACGTGACGTGGGTGATTCGAACGTGACGTGAGTGTGAAGTGGGAGATTCGAACGTGACGTGGACGTGACGTGAGTGTCTGGAACGTGACGTGGGCGTGACCTGGGTGATTCGAACCTGACGTGGGTGTTTGGAACGTGACGTGGGTGTGACGTGGGCGATTCAAACGTGACGTGGGTGTGACGTCGCGATTCCAACGTGACGTGGGCGTGACGTGGGTGATTCGAACGTGACGTGGGTGTGTCGTGGGTGATTCGAACGTGACGTGGGCGTGACGTGGCTGATTCGAACGTGACGTGGGTGTGACGTGGGAAATTCGAACGTGACGTGGGCGTGACGTGGATGTTTCGAACGTGACGTGGGTGTGACGTGGGAGATTCGAACGTGACGTGGGCGTGACGTGGGAGATTCGAACGTGACGTGGGTGTGGCGTGGTTGTTTCGAACGTGACGTGGGTGTGATGTGGGCGATTCGAACGTGACGTGGGTGTGTCGTGGGTGATTCGAACGTGACGTGGGCGTTACGTGGGTGATTCGAACGTGACGTGGGCGTGACGTGGGAGATTCGAACGTGACGTGGGAGATTCGAACGTGACGTGGGTGATTCGAACGTGACGTGGGTGTGACGTGGGAGATTCGAACGTGACGTGGGAGATTCGAAAGTGACGTGGGTGTGACGTGGGTGTGACGTGGGAGATTCGAACGTGACGTGAGGTTGACGTGGGAGATTCGAACGTGATGTGAGCTTGACGTGGGAGATTCGAACGTGACGGGGGGGTGACGTGGAAAATTCGAACGTGACGTGGGTGTGTCGTGGGTGATTCGAACGTGACGTGGGCGTGACATGGGTGATTCGAACGTGACGTGGGTGTGACGTGGGAGATTCGAACGTGAAGTGGGTGTGACGTGGGAGATACGAACGTGACGTGGGAAATTCGAAAGTGACGTGGGTGTGACGTGGGAGATTCGAACGTGACGTGGGAGATTCGAACGTGACGTGGGCGTGACGTGGGAGATTCGAACGTGGGCGTGGGTGATTCGAAAGTGACGTGGGTGTGACGTGGGTGTGACGTGGGAGATTCCAAAGTGACGTGAGCGTGACGTGGGAAATTCGAAAGTGACGTGGGCGTGACGTGGGTGATTCGAACCTGACGTGAGTGTGAAGTGGGAGATTCGAACGTGACGTGGGCGTGACGTGGGTGATTCGAACGTGACGTGAGTGTGAAGTGGGAGATTCGAACGTGACTTGGGCGATTCGAACGTGACGTGGGTGTGACGTGGGAGATTCGAACGTGACCTGAGTGTGACGTGAGAGATTCGAACGTGACCTGGGTGGTTCGAAATTGGCGTGGGTGTGCCGCCCTGCTTCAAGGCTCCCCCACCAAGCAGGGCTCAGAGGCAAGAGCACTGGGAAGGCAGAGCTTCCCTCCGCATGCCTAGGACAGCCCCCACCACGAGTGCCCGGCTCCCTTGCCTCCCCTCCCCAAGCCTACACCAGCTGTCCTCACACCTTGGCACTAGCACTGTGAGGCTGTTGCAAGGCAGGAGCATGGTTGTTCGATATGTGCTTCGAAGGCGAGGTGGGTGTGACGTGGGAGATTCGAACGTGACGTGGGTGTGACGTGGAAAATTCGAACGTGACGTGGGCGTGACGTGGGTGATTCGAACGTGACGCGAGTGTGAAGTGGGAGATTCGAACGTGACGTGGGAGATTCGAACGTGACGCGAGTGTGAAGTGGGAGATTCGAACGTGACGTGGGAGATTCGAACGTGACGTGAGCGTGAAGTGGGTGATTCGAACGTGACGTGGGTGTGACGTGGGAGATTCGAACGTGACGTGGGCGTGACGTGGGTGATTCGAACGTGACGTGGGTGATTCGAACGTGACGTGGGTGTGTCGTGGGAGATTCGAACGTGACGTGGGCGTGACGTGGGAGATTCGAACGTGACGTGGGTGTGACGTGGGTGATTCGAACGTGACGTGGGTGTGACGTGGGTGATTCGAACGTGACTTGGGCGTTACGTGGGAAATACGAACGTGACGTGGGCGTGACGTGGGTGATTCGAAGGGGATGTTGGCGAGACGTGGGTAATTCGAACGTGACGTGGGCGTTACGTGGGAAATACGAACGTGACGTGGGCGTTACGTGGGTGATTCGAACGTGACGTGGGCGTGACGTGGGTGATTCGAACGTGACGTGGGTGTGACGTGGGAGATTCGAACGTGACATGGGCGTTACGTGGGAAATACGAACGTGACGTGGGCGTGACGTGGGTGATTCGAAGGGGATGTTGGCGTGACGTGGGAAATTCGAACGTGACGTGGGCGTTACGTGGGAAATACGAACGTGACGTGGGCGTGAGGTGGGTGATTCGAACGTGACGTGGGCGTGACGTGGGAGATTCGAACGTGACGTGGGTGTGACGTGGGTGATTCGAACGTGACTTGGGCGTTACGTGGGAAATACGAACGTGACGTGGGAGATTCGAACGTGACGTGGGCGTGACGTGGGAGATTCGAACGTGACGTGGGTGATTGGAACGTGACGGGGGTGTGACGTGGGTGATTCGAACGTGACGTGGGTGTGTCGTGGGAGATTCGAACGTGACGTGGGCGTTACGTGGGAAATTCGAACGTGACCTGGCTGGTTCGAAATTGGCGTGGGTGTGCCACCGTGCTTCAAGGCTCCCCCACCAAGCAGGGCTCAGAGGCAAGAGCACTGGGAAGGCAGAGCTTCCCTCCGCATGCCTAGGACAGCCCCCAGCACGAGTGCCCGGCTCCCTTGCCTCCCCTCCGCGAGCCTACACCAGCTGTCCTCACACCTTGGCACTAGCACTGTGAGGCTGTTGCAAGGCAGGAGCATGGTTGTTCGATATGTGCTTCGAAGGCGAGGTGGGTGTGACGTGGGAGATTCGAACGTGACGTGGGTGTGTCGTGGGTGATTCGAACGTGACGTGGGCGTGACGTGGGTGATTCGAACGCGACGTGGGCGTGACCTGGGTGATTCGAACCTGACGTGGGTGTTTGGAACGTGACGTGGGTGTGAAGTGTGCGATTCGAACGTGACGTGGGTGTGTCGTGGGTGATTCGAACGTGACGTGGGCGTGACGTGGGTGATTCGAACGTGACGTGGGTGTGACGTGGGAGATTCGAACGTGACGTGGGAGATTCGAACGTGACGTGGGCGTGACATGGGTGATTCGAACGTGACGTGGGTGTGTCGTGGGTGATTCGAACGTGACGTGGGCGTGACGTGGGAGATTCGAACGTGACGTGGGCGTGACGTGGGAGATTCGAACATGACGTGGGTGATTCGAAAGTGACGTGGGTGTGACGTGGGAGATTCGAACGTGACGTGGGTGATTCGAAAGTGACGTGGGTGTGACGTGGGTGTGACGTGGGTGTGACGTGGGAGATTCGAACGTGACGTGAGCATGACGTGGGAGATTCGAACGTGATGTGAGCGTGACGTGGGAGATTCGAACGTGACGTGGGTGTGACGTGGAAAATTCGAACGTGACGTGGGCGTGACGTGGGTGATTCGAACGTGACGCGAGTGTGAAGTGGGAGATTCGAACGTGACGTGGGAGATTCGAACGTGACGCGAGTGTGAAGTGGGAGATTCGAACGTGACTGTGGAGATTCGAACGTGACGCGAGTGTGACGTGGGTGTGACGTGGGTGTGACGTGGGAGATTCGAACGTGACGTGGGCGTGACGTGGGAGATTCGAACGTGACCTGGGTGGTTCGAAATTGGCGTGGGTGTGCCGCCCTGCTTCAAGGCTCCCCCACCAAGCAGGGCTCAGAGGCAAGAGCACTGGGAAGGCAGAGCTTCCCTCCGCATGCCTAGGACAGCCCCCACCACGAGTGCCCGGCTCCCTTGCCTCCCCTCCGCAAGCCTACACCAGCTGTCCTCACACCTTGGCACTAGCACTGTGAGGCTGTTGCAAGGCAGGAGCATGGTTGTTCGATATGTGCTTCGAAGGCGAGGTGGGTGCGACGTGGGAGATTCGAACGTGAAGGGGGTGTGACGTGGGAAATTCGAACGTGACGTGGGTGTGACGTGGGTGATTCGAAGGTGACATGGGCGTGCCGTGGGAGATTCGAACGTGACGTGGGTGTGACGTGGGAGATTCGAACGTGACGTGGGTGTGAAGTGGGAGATTCGAACGTGACGTGGGAGATTCGAACGTGACGTGAGCGTGAAGTTGGTGATTCGAAAGTGACGTGGGTGTGACGTGGGAGATTCGAACGTGACGTGGGCGTGACGTGGGTATTTGGAACGTGACGTGGGAGTTTGGAACGTGACGTGGGTGTGACGTGGGCGATTCGAACGTGACGTGGGTGTGTCGTGGGTGATTCGAACGTGACGTGGGTGATTCGAAAGTGACGTGGGTGTGACGTGGGTGTGACGTGGGAGTTTCGAACGTGACGTGGGTGTGACGTGGGAGATTCGAACGTGACCTGAGTGTGACGTGAGAGATTCGAACGTGACCTGGGTGGTTCGAAATTGGCGTGGGTGTGACGCCCTGCTTCAAGGCTCCCCCACCAAACAGGGCTCAGAGGCAAGAGCACTGGGAAGGCAGAGCTTCCCTCCGCATGCCTAGGACAGCCCCCACCACGAGTGCCCGGCTCCCTTGCCTCCCCTCCCCAAGCCTACACCAGCTGCCCTCACACCTTGGCACTAGCACTGTGAGGCTGTTGCAAGGGAGGAGCATGGTTGTTCGATATGTGCTTCGAAGGCGAGGTGGGTGTGACGTGGGAGATTCGAACGTGACGTGGGTGTGTCGTGGGTGATTCGAACGTGACGTGGGCGTGACGTGGGAGATTCGAACGTGACGTGGGTGATTCGAACGTGACGTGGGTGTGACGTGGGAGATTCGAACGTGACGTGGGTGTGTCGTTGAAGATTCGAACGTGACGTGGGCGTGACGTGGGAAATTCGAACGTGACCTGGCTGGTTCGAAATTGGCGTGGGTGTGCCACCCTGCTTCAAGGCTCCCCCACCAAGCAGGGCTCAGAGGCAAGAGCACTGGGAAGGCAGAGCTTCCCTCCGCATGCCTAGGACAGCCCCCACCACGAGTGCCCGGCTCCCTTGCCTCCCCTCCGCAAGCCTACACCAGCTGTCCTCACACCTTGGCACTAGCAGTGTGAGGCTGTTGCAAGGCAGGAGCATGGTTGTTCGATATGTGCTTCGAAGGCGAGGTGGGTGTGACGTGGGAGATTCGAACGTGACGTGGGTGTGACGTGGAAAATTCGAACGTGACGTGGGCGTGACGTGGGTGATTCGAACGTGACGCGAGTGTGAAGTGGGAGATTCGAACGTGACGTGGGAGATTCGAACGTGACGCGAGTGTGAAGTGGGAGATTCGAACGTGACGTGGGAGATTCGAACGTCACGTGAGCGTGAAGTGGGTGATTCGAACGTGACGTGGGTGTGACGTGGGAGATTCGAACGTGACGTGGGCGTGACGTGGGTGATTCGAACGTGACGTGGGCGTGACGTGGGTATTTGGAACGTGACGTGGGTGTTTGGAACGTGACGTGGGTGTGACGTGGGCGATTCGAACGTGACGTGGGTGTGTCGTGGGTGATTCGAACGTGACGTGGGTGATTCGAACGTGACGTGGGTGTGTCGTGGGAGATTCGAACGTGACGTGGGCGTGACGTGGGAGATTCGAACGTGACGTGGGTGTGACGTGGGTGATTCGAACGTGACGTGGGTGTGACGTGGGTGATTCGAACGTGACTTGGGCGTTACGTGGGAAATACGAACGTGACGTGGGCGTGACGTGGGTGATTCGAAGGGGATGTTGGCGAGACGTGGGTAATTCGAACGTGACGTGGGCGTTACGTGGGAAATACGAACGTGACGTGGGCGTTACGTGGGTGATTCGAACGTGACGTGGGCGTGACGTGGGTGATTCGAACGTGACGTGGGTGTGACGTGGGAGATTCGAACGTGACATGGGCGTTACGTGGGAAATACGAACGTGACGTGGGCGTGACGTGGGTGATTCGAAGGGGATGTTGGCGTGACGTGGGAAATTCGAACGTGACGTGGGCGTTACGTGGGAAATACGAACGTGACGTGGGCGTGAGGTGGGTGATTCGAACGTGACGTGGGCGTGACGTGGGAGATTCGAACGTGACGTGGGTGTGACGTGGGTGATTCGAACGTGACTTGGGCGTTACGTGGGAAATACGAACGTGACGTGGGAGATTCGAACGTGACGTGGGCGTGACGTGGGAGATTCGAACGTGACGTGGGTGATTGGAACGTGACGGGGGTGTGACGTGGGTGATTCGAACGTGACGTGGGTGTGTCGTGGGAGATTCGAACGTGACGTGGGCGTTACGTGGGAAATTCGAACGTGACCTGGCTGGTTCGAAATTGGCGTGGGTGTGCCACCGTGCTTCAAGGCTCCCCCACCAAGCAGGGCTCAGAGGCAAGAGCACTGGGAAGGCAGAGGTTGCCTCCGCATGCCTAGGACAGCCCCCAGCACGAGTGCCCGGCTCCCTTGCCTCCCCTCCCCAAGCCTACACCAGCTGTCCTCACACCTTGGCACTAGCACTGTGAGGCTGTTGCAAGGCAGGAGCATGGTTGTTCGATATGTGCTTCGAAGGCGAGGTGGGTGTGACGTGGGAGATTCGAACGTGACGTGGGTGTGTCGTGGGTGATTCGAACGTGACGTGGGCGTGACGTGGGTGATTCGAACGCGACGTGGGCGTGACCTGGGTGATTCGAACCTGACGTGGGTGTTTGGAACGTGACGTGGGTGTGAAGTGTGCGATTCGAACGTGACGTGGGTGTGTCGTGGGTGATTCGAACGTGACGTGGGCGTGACGTGGGTGATTCGAACGTGACGTGGGTGTGACGTGGGAGATTCGAACGTGACGTGGGAGATTCGAACGTGACGTGGGCGTGACATGGGTGATTCGAACGTGACGTGAGTGTGTCGTGGGTGATTCGAACGTGACGTGGGTGTGACGTGGGAGATTCGAACGTGACGTGGGAGATTCGAACGTGACGTGGGTGATTCGAAAGTGACGTGGGTGTGACGTGGGTGATTCGAACGTGACGTGGGTGATTCGAAAGGGACGTGGGTGTGACGTGGGTGTGACGTGGGTGTGACGTGGGAGATTCGAACGTGACGTGAGCATGACGTGGGAGATTCGAACGTGATGTGAGCGTGACGTGGGAGATTCGAACGTGACGTGGGTGTGACGTGGAAAATTCGAACGTGACGTGGGCGTGACGTGGGTGATTCGAACGTGACGTGGGAGATTCGAACGTGACGTGGGTGTGTCGTGGGAGATTCGAACGTGACGTGGGTGTGACGTGGGAGATTCGAACGTGACCTGAGTGTGACATGAGAGATTCGAACGTGACCTGGGTGGTTCGAAATTGGCGTGGGTGTGCCGCCCTGCTTCAAGGCTCCCCCACCAAGCAGGGCTCAGAGGCAAGAGCACTGGGAAGGCAGAGCTTCCCTCCGCATGCCTAGGACAGCCCCCACCACGAGTGCCCGGCTCCCTTGCCTCCCCTCCCCAAGCCTACACCAGCTGTCCTCACACCTTGGCACTAGCACTGTGAGGCTGTTGCAAGGCAGGAGCATGGTTGTTCGATATGTGCTTCGAAGGCGAGGTGGGTGTGACGTGGGTGATTCGAAGGTGACATGGGCGTGCCGTGGGTGATTCGAACGTGACGTGGGTGTGACGTGGGAGATTCGAACGTGACGTGGGTGTGTCGTGGGAGATTCGAACGTGACGTTGGCGTGACGTGGGAAATTCGAACGTGACGTGGGTGTGACGTGGGTGATTCGAAGGTGACATGGGCGTGCCGTGGGAGATTCGAACGTGACGTGGGTGTGACGTGGGAGATTCGAACGTGACGTGGGCGTGACGTGGGTGATTCGAACGTGACGCGAGTGTGAAGTGGGAGATTCGAACGTGAGGTGGGAGATTCGAACGTGACGTGGGAGATTCGAACGTGACGTGAGCGTGAAGTGGGTGATTCGAACGTGACGTGGGTGTGACGTGGGTGATTCGAACGTGACGTGGGTGATTCGAACGTGACGTGGGTGTGACGTGGGTGATTCGAACGTGACGTGGGTGATTCGAACGTGACGTGGGCGTGACGTGGGTGATTCGAAAGTGACGTGGGTGTGACGTGGGAGATTCGAACGTGACGTGGGAGATTCGAAAGTGACGTGGGTGTGACGTGGGAGATTCGAACGTGACGTGGGAGATTCGAAAGTGACGTGGGTGTGACGTGGGAAATTCGAACGTGACGTGGGCGTGACGTGGGTGACTCGAACGCGACGTGAGTGTGAAGTGGGAGATTCGAACGTGACGTGGGAGATTCGAACGTGACGTGGGTGTGACGTGGGTGATTCGAACGTGACGTGGGCGTGACGTGGGTGATTCGAAAGTGACGTGGGTGTGACGTGGGAGATTCGAACGTGACGTGGGAGATTCGAAAGTGACGTGGGTGTGACGTGGGAGATTCGAACGTGACGTGGGAGATTCGAAAGTGACGTGGGTGTGACGTGGGAAATTCGAACGTGACGTGGGCGTGACGTGGGTGACTCGAACGCGACGTGAGTGTGAAGTGGGAGATTCGAACGTGACGTGGGAGATTCGAACGTGACGTGGGGGTGACGTGGGTGATTCGAACGTGACGTGGGCGTGACGTGGGTATTTGGAACGTGACGTGGGTGTTTGGAACGTGACGTGGGTGTGACGTGGGCGATTCGAACGTGACGTGGGTGTGTCGTGGGTGATTCGAACGTGACGTGGGTGATTCGAACGTGACGTGGGTGTGTCGTGGGTGATTCGAACGTGACGTGGGCGTGACGTGGGAGATTCGAACGTGACGTGGGTGTGACGTGGGTGATTCGAACGTGACGTGGGTGTGTCGTGGGTGATTCGAACGTGACGTGGGTGTGTCGTGGGTGATTCGAACGTGACGTGGGCGTTACGTGGGTGATTCGAACGTGACGTGGGCGTGACGTGGGAGATTCGAACGTGACGTGGGAGATTCGAACGTGACGTGGGTGATTCGAACGTGACGTGGGTGTGACGTGGGAGATTCGAACGTGACGTGGGTGTGTCGTTGAAGATTCGAACGTGACGTGGGCGTGACGTGGGAAATTCGAACGTGACCTGGCTGGTTCGAAATTGGCGTGGGTGTGCCACCCTGCTTCAAGGCTCCCCCACCAAGCAGGGCTCAGAGGCAAGAGCACTGGGAAGGCAGAGCTTCCCTCCGCATGCCTAGGACAGCCCCCAGCACGAGTGCCCGGCTCCCTTGCCTCCCCTCCGCAAGCCTACACCAGCTGTCCTCACACCTTGGCACTAGCAGTGTGAGGCTGTTGCAAGGCAGGAGCATGGTTGTTCGATATGTGCTTCGAAGGCGAGGTGGGTGTGACGTGGGAGATTCGAACGTGACGTGGGTGTGACGTGGAAAATTCGAACGTGACGTGGGCGTGACGTGGGTGATTCGAACGTGACGCGAGTGTGAAGTGGGAGATTCGAACGTGACGTGGGAGATTCGAACGTGACGCGAGTGTGAAGTGGGAGATTCGAACGTGACGTGGGAGATTCGAACGTGACGTGAGCGTGAAGTGGGTGATTCGAACGTGACGTGGGTGTGACGTGGGAGATTCGAACGTGACGTGGGCGTGACGTGGGTGATTCGAACGTGACGTGGGTGATTCGAACGTGACGTGGGTGTGTCGTGGGAGATTCGAACGTGACGTGGGCGTGACGTGGGAGATTCGAACGTGACGTGGGTGTGACGTGGGTGATTCGAACGTGACGTGGGTGTGACGTGGGTGATTCGAACGTGACTTGGGCGTTACGTGGGAAATACGAACGTGACGTGGGCGTGACGTGGGTGATTCGAAGGGGATGTTGGCGAGACGTGGGTAATTCGAACGTGACGTGGGCGTTACGTGGGAAATACGAACGTGACGTGGGCGTTACGTGGGTGATTCGAACGTGACGTGGGCGTGACGTGGGTGATTCGAACGTGACGTGGGTGTGACGTGGGAGATTCGAACGTGACATGGGCGTTACGTGGGAAATACGAACGTGACGTGGGCGTGACGTGGGTGATTCGAAGGGGATGTTGGCGTGACGTGGGAAATTCGAACGTGACGTGGGCGTTACGTGGGAAATACGAACGTGACGTGGGCGTGAGGTGGGTGATTCGAACGTGACGTGGGCGTGACGTGGGAGATTCGAACGTGACGTGGGTGTGACGTGGGTGATTCGAACGTGACTTGGGCGTTACGTGGGAAATACGAACGTGACGTGGGAGATTCGAACGTGACGTGGGCGTGACGTGGGAGATTCGAACGTGACGTGGGTGATTGGAACGTGACGGGGGTGTGACGTGGGTGATTCGAACGTGACGTGGGTGTGTCGTGGGAGATTCGAACGTGACGTGGGCGTTACGTGGGAAATTCGAACGTGACCTGGCTGGTTCGAAATTGGCGTGGGTGTGCCACCGTGCTTCAAGGCTCCCCCACCAAGCAGGGCTCAGAGGCAAGAGCACTGGGAAGGCAGAGCTTCCCTCCGCATGCCTAGGACAGCCCCCAGCACGAGTGCCCGGCTCCCTTGCCTCCCCTCCGCGAGCCTACACCAGCTGTCCTCACACCTTGGCACTAGCACTGTGAGGCTGTTGCAAGGCAGGAGCATGGTTGTTCGATATGTGCTTCGAAGGCGAGGTGGGTGTGACGTGGGAGATTCGAACGTGACGTGGGTGTGTCGTGGGTGATTCGAACGTGACGTGGGCGTGACGTGGGTGATTCGAACGCGACGTGGGCGTGACCTGGGTGATTCGAACCTGACGTGGGTGTTTGGAACGTGACGTGGGTGTGAAGTGTGCGATTCGAACGTGACGTGGGTGTGTCGTGGGTGATTCGAACGTGACGTGGGCGTGACGTGGGTGATTCGAACGTGACGTGGGTGTGACGTGGGAGATTCGAACGTGACGTGGGAGATTCGAACGTGACGTGGGCGTGACATGGGTGATTCGAACGTGACGTGGGTGTGTCGTGGGTGATTCGAACGTGACGTGGGCGTGACGTGGGAGATTCGAACGTGACGTGGGCGTGACGTGGGAGATTCGAACATGACGTGGGTGATTCGAAAGTGACGTGGGTGTGACGTGGGAGATTCGAACGTGACGTGGGTGATTCGAAAGTGACGTGGGTGTGACGTGGGTGTGACGTGGGTGTGACGTGGGAGATTCGAACGTGACGTGAGCATGACGTGGGAGATTCGAACGTGATGTGAGCGTGACGTGGGAGATTCGAACGTGACGTGGGTGTGACGTGGAAAATTCGAACGTGACGTGGGCGTGACGTGGGTGATTCGAACGTGACGCGAGTGTGAAGTGGGAGATTCGAACGTGACGTGGGAGATTCGAACGTGACGCGAGTGTGAAGTGGGAGATTCGAACGTGACTGTGGAGATTCGAACGTGACGCGAGTGTGACGTGGGTGTGACGTGGGTGTGACGTGGGAGATTCGAACGTGACGTGGGCGTGACGTGGGAGATTCGAACGTGACCTGGGTGGTTCGAAATTGGCGTGGGTGTGCCGCCCTGCTTCAAGGCTCCCCCACCAAGCAGGGCTCAGATGCAAGAGCACTGGGAAGGCAGAGCTTCCCTCCGCATGCCTAGGACAGCCCCCACCACGAGTGCCCGGCTCCCTTGCCTCCCCTCCCCAAGCCTACACCAGCTGTCCTCACACCTTGGCACTAGCAGTGTGAGGCTGTTGCAAGGCAGGAGCATGGTTGTTCGATATGTGCTTCGAAGGCGAGGTGGGTGTGACGTGGGAGATTCGAACGTGACGTGGGTGTGTCGTGGGTGATTCGAACGTGACGTGGGCGTGACGTGGGTGATTCGAACGCGACGTGGGCGTGACCTGGGTGATTCGAACCTGACGTGGGAGATTCGAACGTGACGTGGGCGTGACGTGGGTATTTGGAACGTGACGTGGGTGTTTGGAACGTGACGTGGGCGTGACGTGGGCGATTCGAACGTGACGTGGGTGTGTCGTGGGTGATTCGAACGTGACGTGGGTGATTCGAACGTGACGTGGGTGTGTCGTGGGAGATTCGAACGTGACGTGGGCGTGACGTGGGAGATTCGAACGTGACGTGGGTGTGACGTGGGTGATTCGAACGTGACGTGGGTGTGACGTGGGTGATTCGAACGTGACTTGGGCGTTACGTGGGAAATACGAACGTGACGTGGGCGTGACGTGGGTGATTCGAAGGGGATGTTGGCGTGACGTGGGTAATTCGAACGTGACGTGGGCGTTACGTGGGAAATACGAACGTGACGTGGGCGTTACGTGGGTGATTCGAACGTGACGTGGGTGTGACGTGGGTGATTCGAACGTGACGTGGGTGTGACGTGGGAGATTCGAACGTGACATGGGCGTTACGTGGGAAATACGAACGTGACGTGGGCGTGACGTGGGTGATTCGAAGGGGATGTTGGCGTGACGTGGGAAATTCGAACGTGACGTGGGCGTTACGTGGGAAATACGAACGTGACGTGGGCGTGAGGTGGGTGATTCGAACGTGACGTGGGCGTGACGTGGGAGATTCGAACGTGACGTGGGTGTGACGTGGGTGATTCGAACGTGACTTGGGCGTTACGTGGGAAATACGAACGTGACGTGGGAGATTCGAACGTGACGTGGGCGTGACGTGGGAGATTCGAACGTGACGTGGGTGATTGGAACGTGACGGGGGTGTGACGTGGGTGATTCGAACGTGACGTGGGTGTGTCGTGGGAGATTCGAACGTGACGTGGGCGTGAGGTGGGAGATTCGAACGTGACGTGGGCGTTACGTGGGAAATTCGAACGTGACCTGGCTGGTTCGAAATTGGCGTGGGTGTGCCACCGTGCTTCAAGGCTCCCCCACCAAACAGGGCTCAGAGGCAAGAGCACTGGGAAGGCAGAGCTTCCCTCCGCATGCCTAGGACAGCCCCCAGCACGAGTGCCCGGCTCCCTTGCCTCCCCTCCGCAAGCCTACACCAGCTGTCCTCACACCTTGGCACTAGCACTGTGAGGCTGTTGCAAGGGAGGAGCATGGTTGTTCGATATGTGCTTCGAAGGCGAGGTGGGTGTGACGTGGGAGATTCGAACGTGACGTTGGCGTGACGTGGGAGATTCGAACGTGACGTGGGTGTGTCGTGGGTGATTCGAACGTGACGTGGGCGTGACGTGGGTGATTCGAACGTGACGTGGGTGTGACGTGGGAGATTCGAACGTGACGTGGGAGATTCGAACGTGACGTGGGCGTGACGTGGGAGATTCGAACGTGACCTGGGTGGTTCGAAATTGGCGTGGGTGTGCCGCCCTGCTTCAAGGCTCCCCCACCAAGCAGGGCTCAGAGGCAAGAGCACTGGGAAGGCAGAGCTTCCCTCCGCATGCCTAGGACAGCCCCCACCACGAGTGCCCGGCTCCCTTGCCTCCCCTCCCCAAGCCTACACCAGCTGTCCTCACACCTTGGCACTAGCACTGTGAGGCTGTTGCAAGGCAGGAGCATGGTTGTTCGATATGTGCTTCGAAGGCGAGGTGGGTGTGACGTGGGAGATTCGAACGTGACGTGGCTGTGTCGTGGGTGATTCGAACGTGACGTGGGCGTGACGTGGGAGATTCGAACGTGACGTGGGTGTGACGTGAATATTCGAACGTGACGTGGGTGTGTCGTGGGAGATTCGAACGTGACGTGGGCGTGACGTGGGAGATTCGAACGTGACGTGGGCGTGACGTGGGAAATTCGAACGTGACGTGGGAGATTCGAACGTGACGTGGGTGATTCGAAAGTGACGTGGGTGTGACGTGGGTGATTCGAACGTGACGTGGGTGATTCGAAAGTGACGTGGGTGTGACGTGGGTGTGACGTGGGAGATTCGAACGTGACGTGAGCATGACGTGGGAGATTCGAACGTGATGTGAGCGTGACGTGGGAGATTCGAACGTGACGTGGGTGTGACGTGGAAAATTCGAACGTGACGTGGGCGTGACGTGGGTGATTCGAACGTGACGTGGGAGATTCGAACGTGACGTGGGTGTGTCGTGGGAGATTCGAACGTGACGTGGGTGTGACGTGGGAGATTCGAACGTGACGTGGGAGATTCGAACGTGACGTGGGTGTGACGTGGGAGATTCGAACGTGACCTGAGTGTGACGTGAGAGATTCGAACGTGACCTGGCTGGTTCGAAATTGGCGTGGGTGTGCCGCCCTGCTTCAAGGCTCCCCCACCAAACAGGGCTCAGAGGCAAGAGCACTGGGAAGGCAGAGCTTCCCTCCGCATGCCTAGGACAGCCCCCACCACGAGTGCCCGGCTCCCTTGCCTCCCCTCCCCAAGCCTACACCAGCTGTCCTCACACCTTGGCACTAGCACTGTGAGGCTGTTGCAAGGCAGGAGCATGGTTGTTCGATATGTGCTTCGAAGGCGAGGTGGGTGTGACGTGGGTGATTCGAAGGTGACATGGGCGTGCCGTGGGTGATTCGAACGTGACGGGGGTGTGACGTGGGAGTATCGAACGTGACGTGGGTGTGTCGTGGGTGATTCGAACGTGACGTTGGCGTGACGTGGGAAATTCGAACGTGACGTGGGTGTGACGTGGGTGATTCGAAGGTGACATGGGCGTGCCGTGGGAGATTCGAACGTGACGGGGGTGTGACGTGGGAGATTCGAACGTGACGTGGGCGTGACGTGGGTGATTCGAACGTGACGCGAGTGTGAAGTGGGAGATTCGAACGTGAGGTGGGAGATTCGAACGTGACGTGGGAGATTCGAACGTGACGTGAGCGTGAAGTGGGTGATTCGAACGTGACGTGGGTGTGACGTGGGTGATTCGAACGTGACGTGGGTGATTCGAACGTGACGTGGGCGTGACGTGGGTGATTCGAAAGTGACGTGGGTGTGACGTGGGAGATTCGAACGTGACGTGGGAGATTCGAAAGTGACGTGGGTGTGACGTGGGAGATTCGAACGTGACGTGGGAGATTCGAAAGTGACGTGGGTGTGACGTGGGAAATTCGAACGTGACGTGGGCGTGACGTGGGTGACTCGAACGCGACGTGAGTGTGAAGTGGGAGATTCGAACGTGACGTGGGAGATTCGAACGTGACGTGGGGGTGACGTGGGTGATTCGAACGTGACGTGGGCGTGACGTGGGTATTTGGAACGTGACGTGGGTGTTTGGAACGTGACGTGGGTGTGACGTGGGCGATTCGAACGTGACGTGGGTGTGTCGTGGGTGATTCGAACGTGACGTGGGTGATTCGAACGTGACGTGGGTGTGTCGTGGGTGATTCGAACGTGACGTGGGCGTGACGTGGGAGATTCGAACGTGACGTGGGTGTGACGTGGGTGATTCGAACGTGACGTGGGTGTGTCGTGGGTGATTCGAACGTGACGTGGGCGTTACGTGGGAAATACGAACGTGACGTGGGCGTGACGTGGGTGATTCGAAGGGGATGTTGGCGTGACGTGGGAAATTCGAACGTGACGTGGGCGTTACGTGGGAAATACGAACGTGACGTGGGCGTGACGTGGGTGATTCGAACGTGACGTGGGTGATTCGAAAGTGACGTGGGTGTGACGTGGGTGTGACGTGGGAGTTTCGAACGTGACGTGGGTGTGACGTGGGAGATTCGAACGTGACCTGAGTGTGACGTGAGAGATTCGAACGTGACCTGGGTGGTTCGAAATTGGCGTGGGTGTGCCGCCCTGCTTCAAGGCTCCCCCACCAAACAGGGCTCAGAGGCAAGAGCACTGGGAAGGCAGAGCTTCCCTCCGCATGCCTAGGACAGCCCCCACCACGAGTGCCCGGCTCCCTTGCCTCCCCTCCCCAAGCCTACACCAGCTGCCCTCACACCTTGGCACTAGCACTGTGAGGCTGTTGCAAGGCAGGAGCATGGTTGTTCGATATGTGCTTCGAAGGCGAGGTGGGTGTGACGTGGGAGATTCGAACGTGACGTGGGTGTGTCGTGGGTGATTCGAACGTGACGTGGGCGTGACGTGGGAGATTCGAACGTGACGTGGGTGATTCGAACGTGACGTGGGTGTGACGTGGGAGATTCGAACGTGACGTGGGTGTGACGTTGAAGATTCGAACGTGACGTGGGCGTGACGTGGGAAATTCGAACGTGACCTGGCTGGTTCGAAATTGGCGTGGGTGTGCCACCCTGCTTCAAGGCTCCCTCACCAAGCAGGGCTCAGAGGCAAGAGCACTGGGAAGGCAGAGCTTCCCTCCGCATGCCTAGGACAGCCCCCACCACGAGTGCCCGGCTCCCTTGCCTCCCCTCCCCAAGCCTACACCAGCTGTCCTCACACCTTGGCACTAGCAGTGTGAGGCTGTTGCAAGGCAGGAGCATGGTTGTTCGATATGTGCTTCGAAGGCGAGGTGGGTGTGACGTGGGAGATTCGAACGTGACGTGGGTGTGACGTGGAAAATTCGAACGTGACGTGGGCGTGACGTGGGAGATTCGAACGTGACGCGAGTGTGAAGTGGGAGATTCGAACGTGACGTGGGAGATTCGAACGTGACGCGAGTGTGAAGTGGGAGATTCGAACGTGACGTGGGAGATTCGAACGTGACGTGAGCGTGAAGTGGGTGATTCGAACGTGACGTGGGTGTGACGTGGGAGATTCGAACGTGACGTGGGCGTGACGTGGGTGATTCGAACGTGACGTGGGCGTGACGTGGGTATTTGGAACGTGACGTGGGTGTTTGGAACGTGACCTGGGTGTGACGTGGGCGATTCGAACGTGACGTGGGTGTGTCGTGGGTGATTCGAACGTGACGTGGGTGATTCGAACGTGACGTGGGTGTGTCGTGGGAGATTCGAACGTGACGTGGGCGTGACGTGGGAGATTCGAACGTGACGTGGGTGTGACGTGGGTGATTCGAACGTGACGTGGGTGTGACGTGGGTGATTCGAACGTGACTTGGGCGTTACGTGGGAAATACGAACGTGACGTGGGCGTGACGTGGGTGATTCGAAGGGGATGTTGGCGAGACGTGGGTAATTCGAACGTGACGTGGGCGTTACGTGGGAAATACGAACGTGACGTGGGCGTTACGTGGGTGATTCGAACGTGACGTGGGCGTGACGTGGGTGATTCGAACGTGACGTGGGTGTGACGTGGGAGATTCGAACGTGACATGGGCGTTACGTGGGAAATACGAACGTGACGTGGGCGTGACGTGGGTGATTCGAAGGGGATGTTGGCGTGACGTGGGAAATTCGAACGTGACGTGGGCGTTACGTGGGAAATACGAACGTGACGTGGGAGATTCGAACGTGACGTGGGCGTGACGTGGGAGATTCGAACGTGACGTGGGTGATTGGAACGTGACGGGGGTGTGACGTGGGTGATTCGAACGTGACGTGGGTGTGTCGTGGGAGATTCGAACGTGACGTGGGCGTGACGTGGGAGATTCGAACGTGACGTGGGCGTTACGTGGGAAATTCGAACGTGACCTGGCTGGTTCGAAATTGGCGTGGGTGTGCCACCGTGCTTCAAGGCTCCCCCACCAAACAGGGCTCAGAGGCAAGAGCACTGGGAAGGCAGAGCTTCCCTCCGCATGCCTAGGACAGCCCCCAGCACGAGTGCCCGGCTCCCTTGCCTCCCCTCCGCAAGCCTACACCAGCTGTCCTCACACCTTGGCACTAGCACTGTGAGGCTGTTGCAAGGCAGGAGCATGGTTGTTCGATATGTGCTTCGAAGGCGAGGTGGGTGTGACGTGGGAGATTCGAACGTGACGTTGGCGTGACGTGGGAGATTCGAACGTGACGTGGGTGTGTCGTGGGTGATTCGAACGTGACGTGGGCGTGACGTGGGTGATTCGAACGTGACGTGGGTGTGACGTGGGAAATTCGAACGTGACGTGGGAGATTCGAACGTGACGTGGGCGTGACGTGGGTGATTCGAACGCGACGTGGGCGTGACCTGGGTGATTCGAACCTGACGTGGGTGTTTGGAACGTGACGTGGGTGTGAAGTGTGCGATTCGAACGTGACGTGGGTGTGTCGTGGGAGATTCGAACGTGACGTGGGCGTGACGTGGGTGATTCGAACGTGACGTGGGTGTGACGTGGGAGATTCGAGCGTGACGTGGGAGATTCGAACGTGACGTGGGCGTGACATGGGTGATTCGAACGTGACGTGGGTGTGTCGTGGGTGATTCGAACGTGACGTGGGCGTTACGTGGGTGATTCGAACGTGACGTGGGCGTGACGTGGGAGATTCGAACGTGACGTGGGAGATTCGAACGTGACGTGGGTGATTCGAAAGTGACGTGGGTGTGACGTGGGTGATTCGAACGTGACGTGGGTGATTCGAAAGTGACGTGGGTGTGACGTGGGTGTGACGTGGGAGATTCGAACGTGACGTGAGCATGACGTGGGAGATTCGAACGTGATGTGAGCGTGACGTGGGAAATTCGAACGTGACGTGGGCGTGACGTGGGTGATTCGAACGTGACGTGGGTGTGACGTGGGAGATTCGAACGTGACGTGGGAGATTCGAACGTGACGTGAGTGTGAAGTGGGAGATTCGAACGTGACGTGGGTGATTCGAAAGTGACGTGGGTGTGACGTGGGTGTGACGTGGGAGATTCGAACGTGACGTGGGAGATTCGAACGTGACGTGAGTGTGAAGTGGGAGATTCGAACGTGACGTGGGTGATTCGAAAGTGACGTGGGCGTGACGTGGGTGATTCGAACGTGACGCGAGTGTGAAGTGGGAGATTCGAACGTGACGTGGGAGATTCGAACGTGACGCGAGTGTGAAGTGGGAGATTCGAACGTGACGTGGGAGATTCGAACGTGACGTGAGCGTGAAGTGGGAGATTCGAACGTGACGTGGGTGTGTCGTGGGTGATTCGAACGTGACGTGGGAGATTCGAACGTGACGTGGGCGTGACGTGGGTGATTCGAACGTGACGTGGGTGTGTCGTGGGTGATTCGAACGTGACGTGGGAGATTCGAGCGTGACGTGGGAGATTCGAACGTGACGTGGGCGTGACATGGGTGATTCGAACGTGACGTGGGTGTGTCGTGGGTGATTCGAACGTGACGTGGGCGTTACGTGGGTGATTCGAACGTGACGTGGGCGTGACGTGGGAGATTCGAACGTGACGTGGGAGATTCGAACGTGACGTGGGTGATTCGAAAGTGACGTGGGTGTGACGTGGGTGATTCGAACGTGACGTGGGTGATTCGAAAGTGACGTGGGTGTGACGTGGGTGTGACGTGGGAGATTCGAACGTGACGTGGGAGATTCGAACGTGACGTGAGTGTGAAGTGGGAGATTCGAACGTGACGTGGGTGATTCGAAAGTGACGTGGGCGTGACGTGGGTGATTCGAACGTGACGCGAGTGTGAAGTGGGAGATTCGAACGTGACGTGGGAGATTCGAACGTGACGCGAGTGTGAAGTGGGAGATTCGAACGTGACGTGGGAGATTCGAACGTGACGTGAGCGTGAAGTGGGAGATTCGAACGTGACGTGGGTGTGTCGTGGGTGATTCGAACGTGACGTGGGCGTGACGTGGGAGATTCGAACGTGACGTGGGTGTGACGTGAATATTCGAACGTGACGTGGGCGTGACGTGGGAGATTCGAACGTGACGTGGGTGATTCGAACGTGACGGGGGTGTGTCGTGGGAGATTCGAACGTGACGTGGGTGTGACGTGGGTGATTCGAACGTGACGTGGGTGATTCGAAAGTGACGTGGGTGTGACGTGGGTGTGACGTGGGAGTTTCGAACGTGACGTGGGTGTGACGTGGGAGATTCGAACGTGACCTGAGTGTGACGTGAGAGATTCGAACGTGACCTGGGTGGTTCGAAATTGGCGTGGGTGTGCCGCCCTGCTTCAAGGCTCCCCCACCAAACAGGGCTCAGAGGCAAGAGCACTGGGAAGGCAGAGCTTCCCTCCGCATGCCTAGGACAGCCCCCACCACGAGTGCCCGGCTCCCTTGCCTCCCCTCTGCAAGCCTACACCAGCTGTCCTCACACCTTGGCACTAGCAGTGTGAGGCTGTTGCAAGGCAGGAGCATGGTTGTTCGATATGTGCTTCGAAGGCGAGGTGGGTGTGACGTGGGAGATTCGAACGTGACGTGGGTGTGTCGTGGGTGATTCGAACGTGACGTGGGCGTGACGTGGGAGATTCGAACGTGACGTGGGTGATTCGAACGTGACGTGGGTGTGACGTGGGAGATTCGAACGTGACGTGGGTGTGTCGTTGGAGATTCGAACGTGACGTGGGTGTGACGTGGGAGATTCGAACGTGACGTGGGAGATTCGAACGTGACGTGAGTGTGAAGTGGGAGATTCGAACGTGACGTGGGTGATTCGAAAGTGACGTGGGTGTGACGTGGGTGTGACGTGGGAGATTCGAACGTGACGTGGGAGATTCGAACGTGACGTGAGTGTGAAGTGGGAGATTCGAACGTGACGTGGGTGATTCGAAAGTGACGTGGGTGTGACGTGGGTGTGACGTGGGAGATTCGAACGTGACGTGGGAGATTCGAACGTGACGTGGGCGTGACGTGGGAAATTCGAACGTGACCTGGCTGGTTCGAAATTGGCGTGGGTGTGCCACCGTGCTTCAAGGCTCCCCCACCAAGCAGGGCTCAGAGGCAAGAGCACTGGGAAGGCAGAGCTTCCCTCCGCATGCCTAGGACAGCCCCCACCACGAGTGCCCGGCTCCCTTGCCTCCCCTCCCCAAGCCTACACCAGCTGTCCTCACACCTTGGCACTAGCACTGTGAGGCTGTTGCAAGGGAGGAGCATGGTTGTTCGATATGTGCTTCGAAGGCGAGGTGGGTGTGACGTGGGAGATTCGAACGTGACGTTGGCGTGACGTGGGAGATTCGAACGTGACGTGGGTGTGTCGTGGGTGATTCGAACGTGACGTGGGCGTGACGTGGGTGATTCGAACGTGACGTGGGTGTGACGTGGGAGATTCGAACGTGACGTGGGAGATTCGAACGTGACGTGGGCGTGACGTGGGTGATTCGAACGCGACGTGGGCGTGACCTGGGTGATTCGAACCTGACGTGGGTGTTTGGAACGTGACGTGGGTGTGAAGTGTGCGATTCGAACGTGACGTGGGTGTGTCGTGGGAGATTCGAACGTGACGTGGGCGTGACGTGGGTGATTCGAACGTGACGTGGGTGTGACGTGGGAGATTCGAGCGTGACGTGGGAGATTCGAACGTGACGTGGGCGTGACATGGGTGATTCGAACGTGACGTGGGTGTGTCGTGGGTGATTCGAACGTGACGTGGGCGTTACGTGGGTGATTCGAACGTGACGTGGGCGTGACGTGGGAGATTCGAACGTGACGTGGGAGATTCGAACGTGACGTGGGTGATTCGAAAGTGACGTGGGTGTGACGTGGGTGATTCGAACGTGACGTGGGTGATTCGAAAGTGACGTGGGTGTGACGTGGGTGTGACGTGGGAGATTCGAACGTGACGTGAGCATGACGTGGGAGATTCGAACGTGATGTGAGCGTGACGTGGGAAATTCGAACGTGACGTGGGCGTGACGTGGGTGATTCGAACGTGACGTGGGTGTGACGTGGGAGATTCGAACGTGACGTGGGAGATTCGAACGTGACGTGAGTGTGAAGTGGGAGATTCGAACGTGACGTGGGTGATTCGAAAGTGACGTGGGTGTGACGTGGGTGTGACGTGGGAGATTCGAACGTGACGTGGGAGATTCGAACGTGACGTGAGTGTGAAGTGGGAGATTCGAACGTGACGTGGGTGATTCGAAAGTGACGTGGGCGTGACGTGGGTGATTCGAACGTGACGCGAGTGTGAAGTGGGAGATTCGAACGTGACGTGGGAGATTCGAACGTGACGCGAGTGTGAAGTGGGAGATTCGAACGTGACGTGGGAGATTCGAACGTGACGTGAGCGTGAAGTGGGAGATTCGAACGTGACGTGGGTGTGTCGTGGGTGATTCGAACGTGACGTGGGCGTGACGTGGGAGATTCGAACGTGACGTGGGTGTGACGTGAATATTCGAACGTGACGTGGGCGTGACGTGGGAGATTCGAACGTGACGTGGGTGATTCGAACGTGACGGGGCTGTGACGTGGGAGATTCGAACGTGACGTGGGTGTGTCGTGGGAGATTCGAACGTGACGTGGGTGTGACGTGGGTGATTCGAACGTGACGTGGGTGATTCGAAAGTGACGTGGGTGTGACGTGGGTGTGACGTGGGAGTTTCGAACGTGACGTGGGTGTGACGTGGGAGATTCGAACGTGACCTGAGTGTGACGTGAGAGATTCGAACGTGACCTGGGTGGTTCGAAATTGGCGTGGGTGTGCCGCCCTGCTTCAAGGCTCCCCCACCAAGCAGGGCTCAGAGGCAAGAGCACTGGGAAGGCAGAGCTTCCCTCCGCATGCCTAGGACAGCCCCCAGCACGAGTGCCCGGCTCCCTTGCCTCCCCTCCGCAAGCCTACACCAGCTGTCCTCACACCTTGGCACTAGCAGTGTGAGGCTGTTGCAAGGCAGGAGCATGGTTGTTCGATATGTGCTTCGAAGGCGAGGTGGGTGTGACGTGGGAGATTCGAACGTGACGTGGGTGTGTCGTGGGTGATTCGAACGTGACGTGGGCGTGACGTGGGAGATTCGAACGTGACGTGGGTGATTCGAACGTGACGTGGGTGTGACGTGGGAGATTCGAACGTGACGTGGGTGTGTCGTTGGAGATTCGAACGTGACGTGGGTGTGACGTGGGAGATTCGAACGTGACGTGGGAGATTCGAACGTGACGTGAGTGTGAAGTGGGAGATTCGAACGTGACGTGGGTGATTCGAAAGTGACGTGGGTGTGACGTGGGTGTGACGTGGGAGATTCGAACGTGACGTGGGAGATTCGAACGTGACGTGGGCGTGACGTGGGAAATTCGAACGTGACCTGGCTGGTTCGAAATTGGCGTGGGTGTGCCACCGTGCTTCAAGGCTCCCCCACCAAGCAGGGCTCAGAGGCAAGAGCACTGGGAAGGCAGAGCTTCCCTCCGCATGCCTAGGACAGCCCCCACCACGAGTGCCCGGCTCCCTTGCCTCCCCTCCGCAAGCCTACACCAGCTGTCCTCACACCTTGGCACTAGCACTGTGAGGCTGTTGCAAGGCAGGAGCATGGTTGTTCGATATGTGCTTCGAAGGCGAGGTGGGTGTGACGTGGGAGATACGAACGTGACGTTGGCGTGACGTGGGAAATTCGAACGTGACGTGGGTGTGACGTGGGTGATTCGAAGGTGACATGGGCGTGCCGTGGGAGATTCGAACGTCACGTGGGTGTGACGTGGGAGATTCGAACGTGACGTGGGCGTGACGTGGGTGATTCGAACGTGACGTGGGCGTGGCGTGGGTATTTGGAACGTGACGTGGGTGTTTGGAACGTGACGTGGGTGTGACTTGGGCGATTCGAACGTGACCTGGGTGTGTCGTGGGTGATTCGAACGTGACGTGGGTGATTCGAACGTGACGTGGGTGTGTCGTGGGAGATTCGAACGTGACGTGGGCGTGACGTGGGAGATTCGAACGTGACGTGGGTGTGACGTGGGTGATTCGAACGTGACGTGAGCGTGACGTGGGTGATTCGAACGTGACGTGGGCGTGACGTGGGTGATTCGAAGGGGATGTTGGCGTGACGTGGGAAATTCGAACGTGACGTGGGCGTTACGTGGGAAATACGAACGTGACGTGGGCGTGACGTGGGTGATTCGAACGTGACGTGGGCGTGACGTGGGAGATTCGAACGTGACGTGGGTGTGACGTGAATATTCGAACGTGACGTGGGTGTGACGTGGGAGATTCGAACGTGACGTGGGCGTTACGTGGGTGATTCGAACGTGACGTGAGAGTGACGTGGGAGATTCGAACGTGACGTGGGTGATTGGAACGTGAAGGGGGTGTGACGTGGGAGATTCGAACGTGACGTGGGTGTGACGTGTGTACTTCGAACGTGACGTGGGTGTGACGTGGGAGATTCGAACATGACGTGGGTGTGGCGTGGTTGTTTTGAACGTGACGTGGGTGTGATGTGGGCGATTCGAACGTGACGTGGGAGATTCGAACGTGACGTGAGCGTGAAGTGGGTGATTCGAACGTGACGTGGGTGTGACGTGGGAGATTCGAACGTGACGTGGGCGTGACGTGGGTATTTGGAACGTGACGTGGGTGTTTGGAACGTGACGTGGGTGTGACGTGGGCGATTCGAACGTGACGTGGGTGTGACGTGGGTGATTCGAACGTGACGTGGGTGTGTCGTGGGAGATTCGAACGTGACGTGGGCGTGACGTGGGTGATTCGAACGTGACGTGGGTGTGACGTGGGAGATTCGAGCGTGACGTGGGAGATTCGAACGTGACGTGGGCGTGACATGGGTGATTCGAACGTGACGTGGGTGTGTCGTGGGTGATTCGAACGTGACGTGGGCGTTACGTGGGTGATTCGAACGTGACGTGGGCGTGACGTGGGAGATTCGAACGTGACGTGGGAGATTCGAACGTGACGTGGGTGATTCGAAAGTGACGTGGGTGTGACGTGGGTGATTCGAACGTGACGTGGGTGATTCGAAAGTGACGTGGGTGTGACGTGGGTGTGACGTGGGAGATTCGAACGTGACGTGAGCATGACGTGGGAGATTCGAACGTGATGTGAGCGTGACGTGGGAAATTCGAACGTGACGTGGGCGTGACGTGGGTGATTCGAACGTGACGTGGGTGTGACGTGGGAGATTCGAACGTGACGTGGGAGATTCGAACGTGACGTGAGTGTGAAGTGGGAGATTCGAACGTGACGTGGGTGATTCGAAAGTGACGTGGGTGTGACGTGGGTGTGACGTGGGAGATTCGAACGTGACGTGGGAGATTCGAACGTGACGTGAGTGTGAAGTGGGAGATTCGAACGTGACGTGGGTGATTCGAAAGTGACGTGGGCGTGACGTGGGTGATTCGAACGTGACGCGAGTGTGAAGTGGGAGATTCGAACGTGACGTGGGAGATTCGAACGTGACGCGAGTGTGAAGTGGGAGATTCGAACGTGACGTGGGAGATTCGAACGTGACGTGAGCGTGAAGTGGGAGATTCGAACGTGACGTGGGTGTGTCGTGGGTGATTCGAACGTGACGTGGGCGTGACGTGGGAGATTCGAACGTGACGTGGGTGTGACGTGAATATTCGAACGTGACGTGGGCGTGACGTGGGAGATTCGAACGTGACGTGGGTGATTCGAACGTGACGGGGCTGTGACGTGGGAGATTCGAACGTGACGTGGGTGTGTCGTGGGAGATTCGAACGTGACGTGGGTGTGACGTGGGTGATTCGAACGTGACGTGGGTGATTCGAAAGTGACGTGGGTGTGACGTGGGTGTGACGTGGGAGTTTCGAACGTGACGTGGGTGTGACGTGGGAGATTCGAACGTGACCTGAGTGTGACGTGAGAGATTCGAACGTGACCTGGGTGGTTCGAAATTGGCGTGGGTGTGCCGCCCTGCTTCAAGGCTCCCCCACCAAACAGGGCTCAGAGGCAAGAGCACTGGGAAGGCAGAGCTTCCCTCCGCATGCCTAGGACAGCCCCCACCACGAGTGCCCGGCTCCCTTGCCTCCCCTCCCCAAGCCTACACCAGCTGTCCTCACACCTTGGCACTAGCAGTGTGAGGCTGTTGCAAGGCAGGAGCATGGTTGTTCGATATGTGCTTCGAAGGCGAGGTGGGTGTGACGTGGGAGATTCGAACGTGACGTGGGTGTGTCGTGGGTGATTCGAACGTGACGTGGGCGTGACGTGGGAGATTCGAACGTGACGTGGGTGATTCGAACGTGACGGGGGTGTGACGTGGGAGATTCGAACGTGACGTGGGTGTGTCGTTGGAGATTCGAACGTGACGTGGGTGTGACGTGGGAGATTCGAACGTGACGTGGGAGATTCGAACGTGACGTGAGTGTGAAGTGGGAGATTCGAACGTGACGTGGGTGATTCGAAAGTGACGTGGGTGTGACGTGGGTGTGACGTGGGAGATTCGAACGTGACGTGGGAGATTCGAACGTGACGTGGGCGTGACGTGGGAAATTCGAACGTGACCTGGCTGGTTCGAAATTGGCGTGGGTGTGCCACCGTGCTTCAAGGCTCCCCCACCAAGCAGGGCTCAGAGGCAAGAGCACTGGGAAGGCAGAGCTTCCCTCCGCATGCCTAGGACAGCCCCCACCACGAGTGCCCGGCTCCCTTGCCTCCCCTCCCCAAGCCTACACCAGCTGTCCTCACACCTTGGCACTAGCACTGTGAGGCTGTTGCAAGGGAGGAGCATGGTTGTTCGATATGTGCTTCGAAGGCGAGGTGGGTGTGACGTGGGAGATACGAACGTGACGTTGGCGTGACGTGGGAGATTCGAACGTGACGTGGGTGTGACGTGGGTGATTCGAAGGTGACATGGGCGTGCCGTGGGAGATTCGAACGTGACGTGGGAGATTCGAACGTGACGTGGGCGTGACGTGGGAGATTCGAACGTGACGTGGGTGATTGGAACGTGACGGGGGTGTGACGTGGGTGATTCGAACGTGACGTGGGTGTGTCGTGGGAGATTCGAACGTGACGTGGGCGTGAGGTGGGAGATTCGAACGTGACGTGGGCGTTACGTGGGAAATTCGAACGTGACCTGGCTGGTTCGAAATTGGCGTGGGTGTGCCACCGTGCTTCAAGGCTCCCCCACCAAACAGGGCTCAGAGGCAAGAGCACTGGGAAGGCAGAGCTTCCCTCCGCATGCCTAGGACAGCCCCCAGCACGAGTGCCCGGCTCCCTTGCCTCCCCTCCGCAAGCCTACACCAGCTGTCCTCACACCTTGGCACTAGCACTGTGAGGCTGTTGCAAGGGAGGAGCATGGTTGTTCGATATGTGCTTCGAAGGCGAGGTGGGTGTGACGTGGGAGATTCGAACGTGACGTTGGCGTGACGTGGGAGATTCGAACGTGACGTGGGTGTGTCGTGGGTGATTCGAACGTGACGTGGGCGTGACGTGGGTGATTCGAACGTGACGTGGGTGTGACGTGGGAGATTCGAACGTGACGTGGGAGATTCGAACGTGACGTGGGCGTGACGTGGGAGATTCGAACGTGACCTGGGTGGTTCGAAATTGGCGTGGGTGTGCCGCCCTGCTTCAAGGCTCCCCCACCAAGCAGGGCTCAGAGGCAAGAGCACTGGGAAGGCAGAGCTTCCCTCCGCATGCCTAGGACAGCCCCCACCACGAGTGCCCGGCTCCCTTGCCTCCCCTCCCCAAGCCTACACCAGCTGTCCTCACACCTTGGCACTAGCACTGTGAGGCTGTTGCAAGGCAGGAGCATGGTTGTTCGATATGTGCTTCGAAGGCGAGGTGGGTGTGACGTGGGAGATTCGAACGTGACGTGGCTGTGTCGTGGGTGATTCGAACGTGACGTGGGCGTGACGTGGGAGATTCGAACGTGACGTGGGTGTGACGTGAATATTCGAACGTGACGTGGGTGTGTCGTGGGAGATTCGAACGTGACGTGGGCGTGACGTGGGAGATTCGAACGTGACGTGGGCGTGACGTGGGAAATTCGAACGTGACGTGGGAGATTCGAACGTGACGTGGGTGATTCGAAAGTGACGTGGGTGTGACGTGGGTGATTCGAACGTGACGTGGGTGATTCGAAAGTGACGTGGGTGTGACGTGGGTGTGACGTGGGAGATTCGAACGTGACGTGAGCATGACGTGGGAGATTCGAACGTGATGTGAGCGTGACGTGGGAGATTCGAACGTGACGTGGGTGTGACGTGGAAAATTCGAACGTGACGTGGGCGTGACGTGGGTGATTCGAACGTGACGTGGGAGATTCGAACGTGACGTGGGTGTGTCGTGGGAGATTCGAACGTGACGTGGGTGTGACGTGGGAGATTCGAACGTGACGTGGGAGATTCGAACGTGACGTGGGTGTGACGTGGGAGATTCGAACGTGACCTGAGTGTGACGTGAGAGATTCGAACGTGACCTGGCTGGTTCGAAATTGGCGTGGGTGTGCCGCCCTGCTTCAAGGCTCCCCCACCAAACAGGGCTCAGAGGCAAGAGCACTGGGAAGGCAGAGCTTCCCTCCGCATGCCTAGGACAGCCCCCACCACGAGTGCCCGGCTCCCTTGCCTCCCCTCCCCAAGCCTACACCAGCTGTCCTCACACCTTGGCACTAGCACTGTGAGGCTGTTGCAAGGCAGGAGCATGGTTGTTCGATATGTGCTTCGAAGGCGAGGTGGGTGTGACGTGGGTGATTCGAAGGTGACATGGGCGTGCCGTGGGTGATTCGAACGTGACGGGGGTGTGACGTGGGAGTATCGAACGTGACGTGGGTGTGTCGTGGGTGATTCGAACGTGACGTTGGCGTGACGTGGGAAATTCGAACGTGACGTGGGTGTGACGTGGGTGATTCGAAGGTGACATGGGCGTGCCGTGGGAGATTCGAACGTGACGGGGGTGTGACGTGGGAGATTCGAACGTGACGTGGGCGTGACGTGGGTGATTCGAACGTGACGCGAGTGTGAAGTGGGAGATTCGAACGTGAGGTGGGAGATTCGAACGTGACGTGGGAGATTCGAACGTGACGTGAGCGTGAAGTGGGTGATTCGAACGTGACGTGGGTGTGACGTGGGTGATTCGAACGTGACGTGGGTGATTCGAACGTGACGTGGGCGTGACGTGGGTGATTCGAAAGTGACGTGGGTGTGACGTGGGAGATTCGAACGTGACGTGGGAGATTCGAAAGTGACGTGGGTGTGACGTGGGAGATTCGAACGTGACGTGGGAGATTCGAAAGTGACGTGGGTGTGACGTGGGAAATTCGAACGTGACGTGGGCGTGACGTGGGTGACTCGAACGCGACGTGAGTGTGAAGTGGGAGATTCGAACGTGACGTGGGAGATTCGAACGTGACGTGGGGGTGACGTGGGTGATTCGAACGTGACGTGGGCGTGACGTGGGTATTTGGAACGTGACGTGGGTGTTTGGAACGTGACGTGGGTGTGACGTGGGCGATTCGAACGTGACGTGGGTGTGTCGTGGGTGATTCGAACGTGACGTGGGTGATTCGAACGTGACGTGGGTGTGTCGTGGGTGATTCGAACGTGACGTGGGCGTGACGTGGGAGATTCGAACGTGACGTGGGTGTGACGTGGGTGATTCGAACGTGACGTGGGTGTGTCGTGGGTGATTCGAACGTGACGTGGGCGTTACGTGGGAAATACGAACGTGACGTGGGCGTGACGTGGGTGATTCGAAGGGGATGTTGGCGTGACGTGGGAAATTCGAACGTGACGTGGGCGTTACGTGGGAAATACGAACGTGACGTGGGCGTGACGTGGGTGATTCGAACGTGACGTGGGTGATTCGAAAGTGACGTGGGTGTGACGTGGGTGTGACGTGGGAGTTTCGAACGTGACGTGGGTGTGACGTGGGAGATTCGAACGTGACCTGAGTGTGACGTGAGAGATTCGAACGTGACCTGGGTGGTTCGAAATTGGCGTGGGTGTGCCGCCCTGCTTCAAGGCTCCCCCACCAAACAGGGCTCAGAGGCAAGAGCACTGGGAAGGCAGAGCTTCCCTCCGCATGCCTAGGACAGCCCCCACCACGAGTGCCCGGCTCCCTTGCCTCCCCTCCCCAAGCCTACACCAGCTGCCCTCACACCTTGGCACTAGCACTGTGAGGCTGTTGCAAGGCAGGAGCATGGTTGTTCGATATGTGCTTCGAAGGCGAGGTGGGTGTGACGTGGGAGATTCGAACGTGACGTGGGTGTGTCGTGGGTGATTCGAACGTGACGTGGGCGTGACGTGGGAGATTCGAACGTGACGTGGGTGATTCGAACGTGACGTGGGTGTGACGTGGGAGATTCGAACGTGACGTGGGTGTGACGTTGAAGATTCGAACGTGACGTGGGCGTGACGTGGGAAATTCGAACGTGACCTGGCTGGTTCGAAATTGGCGTGGGTGTGCCACCCTGCTTCAAGGCTCCCTCACCAAGCAGGGCTCAGAGGCAAGAGCACTGGGAAGGCAGAGCTTCCCTCCGCATGCCTAGGACAGCCCCCACCACGAGTGCCCGGCTCCCTTGCCTCCCCTCCCCAAGCCTACACCAGCTGTCCTCACACCTTGGCACTAGCAGTGTGAGGCTGTTGCAAGGCAGGAGCATGGTTGTTCGATATGTGCTTCGAAGGCGAGGTGGGTGTGACGTGGGAGATTCGAACGTGACGTGGGTGTGACGTGGAAAATTCGAACGTGACGTGGGCGTGACGTGGGAGATTCGAACGTGACGCGAGTGTGAAGTGGGAGATTCGAACGTGACGTGGGAGATTCGAACGTGACGCGAGTGTGAAGTGGGAGATTCGAACGTGACGTGGGAGATTCGAACGTGACGTGAGCGTGAAGTGGGTGATTCGAACGTGACGTGGGTGTGACGTGGGAGATTCGAACGTGACGTGGGCGTGACGTGGGTGATTCGAACGTGACGTGGGCGTGACGTGGGTATTTGGAACGTGACGTGGGTGTTTGGAACGTGACCTGGGTGTGACGTGGGCGATTCGAACGTGACGTGGGTGTGTCGTGGGTGATTCGAACGTGACGTGGGTGATTCGAACGTGACGTGGGTGTGTCGTGGGAGATTCGAACGTGACGTGGGCGTGACGTGGGAGATTCGAACGTGACGTGGGTGTGACGTGGGTGATTCGAACGTGACGTGGGTGTGACGTGGGTGATTCGAACGTGACTTGGGCGTTACGTGGGAAATACGAACGTGACGTGGGCGTGACGTGGGTGATTCGAAGGGGATGTTGGCGAGACGTGGGTAATTCGAACGTGACGTGGGCGTTACGTGGGAAATACGAACGTGACGTGGGCGTTACGTGGGTGATTCGAACGTGACGTGGGCGTGACGTGGGTGATTCGAACGTGACGTGGGTGTGACGTGGGAGATTCGAACGTGACATGGGCGTTACGTGGGAAATACGAACGTGACGTGGGCGTGACGTGGGTGATTCGAAGGGGATGTTGGCGTGACGTGGGAAATTCGAACGTGACGTGGGCGTTACGTGGGAAATACGAACGTGACGTGGGAGATTCGAACGTGACGTGGGCGTGACGTGGGAGATTCGAACGTGACGTGGGTGATTGGAACGTGACGGGGGTGTGACGTGGGTGATTCGAACGTGACGTGGGTGTGTCGTGGGAGATTCGAACGTGACGTGGGCGTGACGTGGGAGATTCGAACGTGACGTGGGCGTTACGTGGGAAATTCGAACGTGACCTGGCTGGTTCGAAATTGGCGTGGGTGTGCCACCGTGCTTCAAGGCTCCCCCACCAAACAGGGCTCAGAGGCAAGAGCACTGGGAAGGCAGAGCTTCCCTCCGCATGCCTAGGACAGCCCCCAGCACGAGTGCCCGGCTCCCTTGCCTCCCCTCCGCAAGCCTACACCAGCTGTCCTCACACCTTGGCACTAGCACTGTGAGGCTGTTGCAAGGCAGGAGCATGGTTGTTCGATATGTGCTTCGAAGGCGAGGTGGGTGTGACGTGGGAGATTCGAACGTGACGTTGGCGTGACGTGGGAGATTCGAACGTGACGTGGGTGTGTCGTGGGTGATTCGAACGTGACGTGGGCGTGACGTGGGTGATTCGAACGTGACGTGGGTGTGACGTGGGAAATTCGAACGTGACGTGGGAGATTCGAACGTGACGTGGGCGTGACGTGGGTGATTCGAACGCGACGTGGGCGTGACCTGGGTGATTCGAACCTGACGTGGGTGTTTGGAACGTGACGTGGGTGTGAAGTGTGCGATTCGAACGTGACGTGGGTGTGTCGTGGGAGATTCGAACGTGACGTGGGCGTGACGTGGGTGATTCGAACGTGACGTGGGTGTGACGTGGGAGATTCGAGCGTGACGTGGGAGATTCGAACGTGACGTGGGCGTGACATGGGTGATTCGAACGTGACGTGGGTGTGTCGTGGGTGATTCGAACGTGACGTGGGCGTTACGTGGGTGATTCGAACGTGACGTGGGCGTGACGTGGGAGATTCGAACGTGACGTGGGAGATTCGAACGTGACGTGGGTGATTCGAAAGTGACGTGGGTGTGACGTGGGTGATTCGAACGTGACGTGGGTGATTCGAAAGTGACGTGGGTGTGACGTGGGTGTGACGTGGGAGATTCGAACGTGACGTGAGCATGACGTGGGAGATTCGAACGTGATGTGAGCGTGACGTGGGAAATTCGAACGTGACGTGGGCGTGACGTGGGTGATTCGAACGTGACGTGGGTGTGACGTGGGAGATTCGAACGTGACGTGGGAGATTCGAACGTGACGTGAGTGTGAAGTGGGAGATTCGAACGTGACGTGGGTGATTCGAAAGTGACGTGGGTGTGACGTGGGTGTGACGTGGGAGATTCGAACGTGACGTGGGAGATTCGAACGTGACGTGAGTGTGAAGTGGGAGATTCGAACGTGACGTGGGTGATTCGAAAGTGACGTGGGCGTGACGTGGGTGATTCGAACGTGACGCGAGTGTGAAGTGGGAGATTCGAACGTGACGTGGGAGATTCGAACGTGACGCGAGTGTGAAGTGGGAGATTCGAACGTGACGTGGGAGATTCGAACGTGACGTGAGCGTGAAGTGGGAGATTCGAACGTGACGTGGGTGTGTCGTGGGTGATTCGAACGTGACGTGGGAGATTCGAACGTGACGTGGGCGTGACGTGGGTGATTCGAACGTGACGTGGGTGTGTCGTGGGTGATTCGAACGTGACGTGGGAGATTCGAGCGTGACGTGGGAGATTCGAACGTGACGTGGGCGTGACATGGGTGATTCGAACGTGACGTGGGTGTGTCGTGGGTGATTCGAACGTGACGTGGGCGTTACGTGGGTGATTCGAACGTGACGTGGGCGTGACGTGGGAGATTCGAACGTGACGTGGGAGATTCGAACGTGACGTGGGTGATTCGAAAGTGACGTGGGTGTGACGTGGGTGATTCGAACGTGACGTGGGTGATTCGAAAGTGACGTGGGTGTGACGTGGGTGTGACGTGGGAGATTCGAACGTGACGTGGGAGATTCGAACGTGACGTGAGTGTGAAGTGGGAGATTCGAACGTGACGTGGGTGATTCGAAAGTGACGTGGGCGTGACGTGGGTGATTCGAACGTGACGCGAGTGTGAAGTGGGAGATTCGAACGTGACGTGGGAGATTCGAACGTGACGCGAGTGTGAAGTGGGAGATTCGAACGTGACGTGGGAGATTCGAACGTGACGTGAGCGTGAAGTGGGAGATTCGAACGTGACGTGGGTGTGTCGTGGGTGATTCGAACGTGACGTGGGCGTGACGTGGGAGATTCGAACGTGACGTGGGTGTGACGTGAATATTCGAACGTGACGTGGGCGTGACGTGGGAGATTCGAACGTGACGTGGGTGATTCGAACGTGACGGGGCTGTGACGTGGGAGATTCGAACGTGACGTGGGTGTGTCGTGGGAGATTCGAACGTGACGTGGGTGTGACGTGGGTGATTCGAACGTGACGTGGGTGATTCGAAAGTGACGTGGGTGTGACGTGGGTGTGACGTGGGAGTTTCGAACGTGACGTGGGTGTGACGTGGGAGATTCGAACGTGACCTGAGTGTGACGTGAGAGATTCGAACGTGACCTGGGTGGTTCGAAATTGGCGTGGGTGTGCCGCCCTGCTTCAAGGCTCCCCCACCAAACAGGGCTCAGAGGCAAGAGCACTGGGAAGGCAGAGCTTCCCTCCGCATGCCTAGGACAGCCCCCACCACGAGTGCCCGGCTCCCTTGCCTCCCCTCTGCAAGCCTACACCAGCTGTCCTCACACCTTGGCACTAGCAGTGTGAGGCTGTTGCAAGGCAGGAGCATGGTTGTTCGATATGTGCTTCGAAGGCGAGGTGGGTGTGACGTGGGAGATTCGAACGTGACGTGGGTGTGTCGTGGGTGATTCGAACGTGACGTGGGCGTGACGTGGGAGATTCGAACGTGACGTGGGTGATTCGAACGTGACGTGGGTGTGACGTGGGAGATTCGAACGTGACGTGGGTGTGTCGTTGGAGATTCGAACGTGACGTGGGTGTGACGTGGGAGATTCGAACGTGACGTGGGAGATTCGAACGTGACGTGAGTGTGAAGTGGGAGATTCGAACGTGACGTGGGTGATTCGAAAGTGACGTGGGTGTGACGTGGGTGTGACGTGGGAGATTCGAACGTGACGTGGGAGATTCGAACGTGACGTGAGTGTGAAGTGGGAGATTCGAACGTGACGTGGGTGATTCGAAAGTGACGTGGGTGTGACGTGGGTGTGACGTGGGAGATTCGAACGTGACGTGGGAGATTCGAACGTGACGTGGGCGTGACGTGGGAAATTCGAACGTGACCTGGCTGGTTCGAAATTGGCGTGGGTGTGCCACCGTGCTTCAAGGCTCCCCCACCAAGCAGGGCTCAGAGGCAAGAGCACTGGGAAGGCAGAGCTTCCCTCCGCATGCCTAGGACAGCCCCCACCACGAGTGCCCGGCTCCCTTGCCTCCCCTCCCCAAGCCTACACCAGCTGTCCTCACACCTTGGCACTAGCACTGTGAGGCTGTTGCAAGGGAGGAGCATGGTTGTTCGATATGTGCTTCGAAGGCGAGGTGGGTGTGACGTGGGAGATTCGAACGTGACGTTGGCGTGACGTGGGAGATTCGAACGTGACGTGGGTGTGTCGTGGGTGATTCGAACGTGACGTGGGCGTGACGTGGGTGATTCGAACGTGACGTGGGTGTGACGTGGGAGATTCGAACGTGACGTGGGAGATTCGAACGTGACGTGGGCGTGACGTGGGTGATTCGAACGCGACGTGGGCGTGACCTGGGTGATTCGAACCTGACGTGGGTGTTTGGAACGTGACGTGGGTGTGAAGTGTGCGATTCGAACGTGACGTGGGTGTGTCGTGGGAGATTCGAACGTGACGTGGGCGTGACGTGGGTGATTCGAACGTGACGTGGGTGTGACGTGGGAGATTCGAGCGTGACGTGGGAGATTCGAACGTGACGTGGGCGTGACATGGGTGATTCGAACGTGACGTGGGTGTGTCGTGGGTGATTCGAACGTGACGTGGGCGTTACGTGGGTGATTCGAACGTGACGTGGGCGTGACGTGGGAGATTCGAACGTGACGTGGGAGATTCGAACGTGACGTGGGTGATTCGAAAGTGACGTGGGTGTGACGTGGGTGATTCGAACGTGACGTGGGTGATTCGAAAGTGACGTGGGTGTGACGTGGGTGTGACGTGGGAGATTCGAACGTGACGTGAGCATGACGTGGGAGATTCGAACGTGATGTGAGCGTGACGTGGGAAATTCGAACGTGACGTGGGCGTGACGTGGGTGATTCGAACGTGACGTGGGTGTGACGTGGGAGATTCGAACGTGACGTGGGAGATTCGAACGTGACGTGAGTGTGAAGTGGGAGATTCGAACGTGACGTGGGTGATTCGAAAGTGACGTGGGTGTGACGTGGGTGTGACGTGGGAGATTCGAACGTGACGTGGGAGATTCGAACGTGACGTGAGTGTGAAGTGGGAGATTCGAACGTGACGTGGGTGATTCGAAAGTGACGTGGGCGTGACGTGGGTGATTCGAACGTGACGCGAGTGTGAAGTGGGAGATTCGAACGTGACGTGGGAGATTCGAACGTGACGCGAGTGTGAAGTGGGAGATTCGAACGTGACGTGGGAGATTCGAACGTGACGTGAGCGTGAAGTGGGAGATTCGAACGTGACGTGGGTGTGTCGTGGGTGATTCGAACGTGACGTGGGCGTGACGTGGGAGATTCGAACGTGACGTGGGTGTGACGTGAATATTCGAACGTGACGTGGGCGTGACGTGGGAGATTCGAACGTGACGTGGGTGATTCGAACGTGACGGGGCTGTGACGTGGGAGATTCGAACGTGACGTGGGTGTGTCGTGGGAGATTCGAACGTGACGTGGGTGTGACGTGGGTGATTCGAACGTGACGTGGGTGATTCGAAAGTGACGTGGGTGTGACGTGGGTGTGACGTGGGAGTTTCGAACGTGACGTGGGTGTGACGTGGGAGATTCGAACGTGACCTGAGTGTGACGTGAGAGATTCGAACGTGACCTGGGTGGTTCGAAATTGGCGTGGGTGTGCCGCCCTGCTTCAAGGCTCCCCCACCAAGCAGGGCTCAGAGGCAAGAGCACTGGGAAGGCAGAGCTTCCCTCCGCATGCCTAGGACAGCCCCCAGCACGAGTGCCCGGCTCCCTTGCCTCCCCTCCGCAAGCCTACACCAGCTGTCCTCACACCTTGGCACTAGCAGTGTGAGGCTGTTGCAAGGCAGGAGCATGGTTGTTCGATATGTGCTTCGAAGGCGAGGTGGGTGTGACGTGGGAGATTCGAACGTGACGTGGGTGTGTCGTGGGTGATTCGAACGTGACGTGGGCGTGACGTGGGAGATTCGAACGTGACGTGGGTGATTCGAACGTGACGTGGGTGTGACGTGGGAGATTCGAACGTGACGTGGGTGTGTCGTTGGAGATTCGAACGTGACGTGGGTGTGACGTGGGAGATTCGAACGTGACGTGGGAGATTCGAACGTGACGTGAGTGTGAAGTGGGAGATTCGAACGTGACGTGGGTGATTCGAAAGTGACGTGGGTGTGACGTGGGTGTGACGTGGGAGATTCGAACGTGACGTGGGAGATTCGAACGTGACGTGGGCGTGACGTGGGAAATTCGAACGTGACCTGGCTGGTTCGAAATTGGCGTGGGTGTGCCACCGTGCTTCAAGGCTCCCCCACCAAGCAGGGCTCAGAGGCAAGAGCACTGGGAAGGCAGAGCTTCCCTCCGCATGCCTAGGACAGCCCCCACCACGAGTGCCCGGCTCCCTTGCCTCCCCTCCGCAAGCCTACACCAGCTGTCCTCACACCTTGGCACTAGCACTGTGAGGCTGTTGCAAGGCAGGAGCATGGTTGTTCGATATGTGCTTCGAAGGCGAGGTGGGTGTGACGTGGGAGATACGAACGTGACGTTGGCGTGACGTGGGAAATTCGAACGTGACGTGGGTGTGACGTGGGTGATTCGAAGGTGACATGGGCGTGCCGTGGGAGATTCGAACGTCACGTGGGTGTGACGTGGGAGATTCGAACGTGACGTGGGCGTGACGTGGGTGATTCGAACGTGACGTGGGCGTGGCGTGGGTATTTGGAACGTGACGTGGGTGTTTGGAACGTGACGTGGGTGTGACTTGGGCGATTCGAACGTGACCTGGGTGTGTCGTGGGTGATTCGAACGTGACGTGGGTGATTCGAACGTGACGTGGGTGTGTCGTGGGAGATTCGAACGTGACGTGGGCGTGACGTGGGAGATTCGAACGTGACGTGGGTGTGACGTGGGTGATTCGAACGTGACGTGAGCGTGACGTGGGTGATTCGAACGTGACGTGGGCGTGACGTGGGTGATTCGAAGGGGATGTTGGCGTGACGTGGGAAATTCGAACGTGACGTGGGCGTTACGTGGGAAATACGAACGTGACGTGGGCGTGACGTGGGTGATTCGAACGTGACGTGGGCGTGACGTGGGAGATTCGAACGTGACGTGGGTGTGACGTGAATATTCGAACGTGACGTGGGTGTGACGTGGGAGATTCGAACGTGACGTGGGCGTTACGTGGGTGATTCGAACGTGACGTGAGAGTGACGTGGGAGATTCGAACGTGACGTGGGTGATTGGAACGTGAAGGGGGTGTGACGTGGGAGATTCGAACGTGACGTGGGTGTGACGTGTGTACTTCGAACGTGACGTGGGTGTGACGTGGGAGATTCGAACATGACGTGGGTGTGGCGTGGTTGTTTTGAACGTGACGTGGGTGTGATGTGGGCGATTCGAACGTGACGTGGGAGATTCGAACGTGACGTGAGCGTGAAGTGGGTGATTCGAACGTGACGTGGGTGTGACGTGGGAGATTCGAACGTGACGTGGGCGTGACGTGGGTATTTGGAACGTGACGTGGGTGTTTGGAACGTGACGTGGGTGTGACGTGGGCGATTCGAACGTGACGTGGGTGTGACGTGGGTGATTCGAACGTGACGTGGGTGTGTCGTGGGAGATTCGAACGTGACGTGGGCGTGACGTGGGTGATTCGAACGTGACGTGGGTGTGACGTGGGAGATTCGAGCGTGACGTGGGAGATTCGAACGTGACGTGGGCGTGACATGGGTGATTCGAACGTGACGTGGGTGTGTCGTGGGTGATTCGAACGTGACGTGGGCGTTACGTGGGTGATTCGAACGTGACGTGGGCGTGACGTGGGAGATTCGAACGTGACGTGGGAGATTCGAACGTGACGTGGGTGATTCGAAAGTGACGTGGGTGTGACGTGGGTGATTCGAACGTGACGTGGGTGATTCGAAAGTGACGTGGGTGTGACGTGGGTGTGACGTGGGAGATTCGAACGTGACGTGAGCATGACGTGGGAGATTCGAACGTGATGTGAGCGTGACGTGGGAAATTCGAACGTGACGTGGGCGTGACGTGGGTGATTCGAACGTGACGTGGGTGTGACGTGGGAGATTCGAACGTGACGTGGGAGATTCGAACGTGACGTGAGTGTGAAGTGGGAGATTCGAACGTGACGTGGGTGATTCGAAAGTGACGTGGGTGTGACGTGGGTGTGACGTGGGAGATTCGAACGTGACGTGGGAGATTCGAACGTGACGTGAGTGTGAAGTGGGAGATTCGAACGTGACGTGGGTGATTCGAAAGTGACGTGGGCGTGACGTGGGTGATTCGAACGTGACGCGAGTGTGAAGTGGGAGATTCGAACGTGACGTGGGAGATTCGAACGTGACGCGAGTGTGAAGTGGGAGATTCGAACGTGACGTGGGAGATTCGAACGTGACGTGAGCGTGAAGTGGGAGATTCGAACGTGACGTGGGTGTGTCGTGGGTGATTCGAACGTGACGTGGGCGTGACGTGGGAGATTCGAACGTGACGTGGGTGTGACGTGAATATTCGAACGTGACGTGGGCGTGACGTGGGAGATTCGAACGTGACGTGGGTGATTCGAACGTGACGGGGCTGTGACGTGGGAGATTCGAACGTGACGTGGGTGTGTCGTGGGAGATTCGAACGTGACGTGGGTGTGACGTGGGTGATTCGAACGTGACGTGGGTGATTCGAAAGTGACGTGGGTGTGACGTGGGTGTGACGTGGGAGTTTCGAACGTGACGTGGGTGTGACGTGGGAGATTCGAACGTGACCTGAGTGTGACGTGAGAGATTCGAACGTGACCTGGGTGGTTCGAAATTGGCGTGGGTGTGCCGCCCTGCTTCAAGGCTCCCCCACCAAACAGGGCTCAGAGGCAAGAGCACTGGGAAGGCAGAGCTTCCCTCCGCATGCCTAGGACAGCCCCCACCACGAGTGCCCGGCTCCCTTGCCTCCCCTCCCCAAGCCTACACCAGCTGTCCTCACACCTTGGCACTAGCAGTGTGAGGCTGTTGCAAGGCAGGAGCATGGTTGTTCGATATGTGCTTCGAAGGCGAGGTGGGTGTGACGTGGGAGATTCGAACGTGACGTGGGTGTGTCGTGGGTGATTCGAACGTGACGTGGGCGTGACGTGGGAGATTCGAACGTGACGTGGGTGATTCGAACGTGACGGGGGTGTGACGTGGGAGATTCGAACGTGACGTGGGTGTGTCGTTGGAGATTCGAACGTGACGTGGGTGTGACGTGGGAGATTCGAACGTGACGTGGGAGATTCGAACGTGACGTGAGTGTGAAGTGGGAGATTCGAACGTGACGTGGGTGATTCGAAAGTGACGTGGGTGTGACGTGGGTGTGACGTGGGAGATTCGAACGTGACGTGGGAGATTCGAACGTGACGTGGGCGTGACGTGGGAAATTCGAACGTGACCTGGCTGGTTCGAAATTGGCGTGGGTGTGCCACCGTGCTTCAAGGCTCCCCCACCAAGCAGGGCTCAGAGGCAAGAGCACTGGGAAGGCAGAGCTTCCCTCCGCATGCCTAGGACAGCCCCCACCACGAGTGCCCGGCTCCCTTGCCTCCCCTCCCCAAGCCTACACCAGCTGTCCTCACACCTTGGCACTAGCACTGTGAGGCTGTTGCAAGGGAGGAGCATGGTTGTTCGATATGTGCTTCGAAGGCGAGGTGGGTGTGACGTGGGAGATACGAACGTGACGTTGGCGTGACGTGGGAAATTCGAACGTGACGTGGGTGTGACGTGGGTGATTCGAAGGTGACATGGGCGTGCCGTGGGAGATTCGAACGTGACGTGGGTGTGACGTGGGAGATTCGAACGTGACGTGGGCGTGACGTGGGTGATTCGAACGTGACGTGGGCGTGGCGTGGGTATTTGGAACGTGACGTGGGTGTTTGGAACGTGACGTGGGTGTGACTTGGGCGATTCGAACGTGACCTGGGTGTGTCGTGGGTGATTCGAACGTGACGTGGGTGATTCGAACGTGACGTGGGTGTGTCGTGGGAGATTCGAACGTGACGTGGGCGTGACGTGGGAGATTCGAACGTGACGTGGGTGTGACGTGGGTGATTCGAACGTGACGTGGGTGTGACGTGGGTGATTCGAACGTGACTTGGGCGTTACGTGGGAAATACCAACGTGACGTGGGCGTGACGTGGGTGATTCGAACGTGACGTGGGCGTGACGTGGGTGATTCGAACGTGACGTGGGCGTGACGTTGGAGATTCGAACGTGACATGGGCGTTACGTGGGAAATACGAACGTGACGTGGGCGTGACATGGGTGATTCGAACGTGACGTGGGTGTGACGTTGGAGATTCGAACGTGACGTGGGCGTGACGTGGGAGATTCGAACGTGACGTGGGCGTTACGTGGGAAATTCGAACGTGACCTGGGTGGTTCGAAATTGGCGTGGGTGTGCCACCGTGCTTCAAGGCTCCCCCACCAAACAGGGCTCAGAGGCAAGAGCACTGGGAAGGCAGAGCTTCCCTCCGCATGCCTAGGACAGCCCCCACCACGAGTGCCCGGCTCCCTTGCCTCCCCTCCGCAAGCCTACACCAGCTGTCCTCACACCTTGGCACTAGCACTGTGAGGCTGTTGCAAGGCAGGAGCATGGTTGTTCGATATGTGCTTCGAAGGCGAGGTGGGTGTGACGTGGGAGATTCGAACGTGACGTGGGTGTGTCGTGGGTGATTCGAACGTGACGTGGGCGTGACGTGGGTGACTCGAACGCGACGTGGGCGTGACCTGGGTGATTCGAACCTGACGTGGGTGTTTGGAACGTGACGTGGGTGTGAAGTGTGCGATTCGAACGTGACGTGGGTGTGTCGTGGGTGATTCGAACGTGACGTGGGCGTGACGTGGGTGATTCGAACGTGACGTGGGTGTGACGTGGGAGATTCGAACGTGACGTGGGAGATTCGAACGTGACGTGAGTGTGAAGTGGGAGATTCGAACGTGACGTGGGAGATTCGAACGTGACGTGGGCGTGACATGGGTGATTCGAACGTGACGTGGGCGTGACGTGGGTGATTCGAACGTGACGTGGGTGTGACGTGAATATTCGAACGTGACGTGGACGTGACGTGAGTGTTTGGAACGTGACGTGGGCGTGACGTGGGCGATTCGAACCTGACGTGGGTGTTTGGAACGTGACGTGGGTGTGACGTGGGAGATTCGAACGTGACCTGGGTGTGATGTGGGTGATTCGAACGTGACGTGGGCGTGCCGTGGGTGATTCGAAGGGGATGTTGGCGTGACGTGGGAGATTCGAACGTGACGTTGGCGTGACGTGGGAAATTCGAACGTGACGTGGGTGTGACGTGGGTGATTCGAAGGTGACATGGGCGTGCCGTGGGAGATTCGAACGTGACGTGGGTGTGACGTGGGAGATTCGAACGTGACGTAGGTGTGAAGTGGGAGATTCGAACGTGACGTGGGAGATTCGAACATGACGTGAGCGTGAAGTGGTAGATTCGAACGTGACGTGAGCGTGACGTGGGTGATTCGAACGTGACGTGGGCGTGACGTGGGAGATTCGAACGTGACGTGGACGTGACGTGAGTGTTTGGAACGTGACGTGGGCGTGACGTGGGGGATTCGAACCTGACGTGGGTGTTTGGAACGTGACGTGGGTGTGACGTGGGAGATTCGAACGTGACGTGGGTGTGTCGTGGGTGATTCGAACGTGACGTGGGAGATTCGAACGTGACGTGGGCGTGACGTGGGAGATTCGAACGTGACGTGGGTGATTCGAACGTGACGTGGGTGTGACGTGGGCGATTCGAACGTGACGTGGACGTGACGTGAGTGTTTGGAACGTTACGTGGGCGTGACCTGGGTGATTCGAACCTGACTTGGGTGTTTGGAACGTAACGTGGGTGTGACGTGGGAGATTCGAACGTGACGTGGGTGTGTCGTGGGTGATTCGAACGTGACGTGGGCGTGACGTGGGTGATTCGAACGTGACGTGGGAGATTCGAATGTGACGTGGGTGATTCGAAAGTGACGTGGGTGTGACGTGGGTGTGACGTGGGAGTTTCGAACGTGACGTGGGTGTGACGTGGGTGATTCGAACGTGACCTGAGTGTGACGTGAGAGATTCGAACGTGACCTGGGTGGTTCGAAATTGGCGTGGGTGTGCCGCCCTGCTTCAAGGCTCCCCCACCAAGCAGGGCTCAGAGGCAAGAGCACTGGGAAGGCAGAGCTTCCCTCCGCATGCCTAGGACAGCCCCCACCACGAGTGCCCGGCTCCCTTGCCTCCCCTCCGCAAGCCTACACCAGCTGTCCTCACACCTTGGCACTAGCAGTGTGAGGCTGTTGCAAGGCAGGAGCATGGTTGTTCGATATGTGCTTCGAAGGCGAGGTGGGTGTGACGTGGGAGATTCGAACGTGACGTGGGAGATTCGAACGTGACGTGGGTGATTGGAACGTGACGGGGGTGTGACGTGGGAGATTCGAACGTGACGTGGGTGTGTCGTGGGAGATTCGAACGTGACGTGGGCGTGACGTGGGAAATTCGAACGTGACCTGGCTGGTTCGAAATTGGCGTGGGTGTGCCACCGTGCTTCAAGGCTCCCCCACCAAACAGGGCTCAGAGGCAAGAGCACTGGGAAGGCAGAGCTTCCCTCCGCATGCCTAGGACAGCCCCCACCACGAGTGCCCGGCTCCCTTGCCTCCCCTCCGCAAGCCTACACCAGCTGTCCTCACACCTTGGCACTAGCACTGTGAGGCTGTTGCAAGGGAGGAGCATGGTTGTTCGATATGTGCTTCGAAGGCGAGGGGGGTGCGACGTGGGAGATTCGAACGTGACGTTGGCGTGACGTGGGAAATTCGAACGTGACGTGGGTGTGACGTGGGTGATTCGAAGGTGACATGGGCGTGCCGTGGGAGATTCGAACGTGACGTGGGTGTGACGTGGGAGATTCGAACGTGACGTGGGTGTGAAGTGGGAGATTCGAACGTGACGTGGGAGATTCGAACGTGACGTGAGCGTGAAGTTGGTGATTCGAAAGTGACGTGGGTGTGACGTGGGAGATTCGAACGTGACGTGGGCGTGACGTGGGTATTTGGAACGTGACGTGGGTGTTTGGAACGTGACGTGGGTGTGACGTGTGCGATTCGAACCTGACGTGGGTGTGACGTGTGCGATTCGAACGTGACGTGGGTGTGTCGTGGGTGATTCGAACGTGACGTGGGTGATTCGAAAGAGACGTGGGTGTGACGTGGGTGTGACGTGGGAGATTCGAACGTGACGTGGGTGTGACGTGGGAGATTCGAACGTGACGTGGGCGTGACGTGGGTGATTCGAACGTGACGCGAGTGTGAAGTGGGTGATTCGAACGTGACGTGAGAGATTCGAAAGTGACGTGAGCGTGACGTGGGAAATTCGAAAGTGACGTGGGCGTGACGTGGAAGATTCGAACGTGACGTGAGTGTGAAGTGGGAGATTCGAACGTGACGTGGGCGTGACGTGGGTGATTCGAACGTGACGTGAGTGTGAAGTGGGAGATTCGAACGTGTCGTGGGAGATTCGAACGTGACGTGGGTGTGACGTGGGAAATATGAACGTGACGTGGGTGATTCGAACGTGACGTGGGCGTGACGTGGGAGATTCGAACGTGACGGGGGTAATTCGAACGTGACGTGGGTGTGACGTGGGCGATTCGAACGTGACGTGGGTGTGTCGTTGGAGATTCGAACGTGACATGGGTGTGTCGTGGTTGTGACGTGGGAAATTCGAACGTGACGTGGGTGTGACGTGGGAGATTTGAACGTGACGTGGGTGTGACGTGGGAGATTCGAATGTGACGTGGGTGTGACGTGGGCGATTCGAACGTGACGTGGGTGTGACGTGGGAGATTCGAACGTGACGTGGGTGTGACGTGGGAAATTCGAACGTGAGGTGGGTGTGACGTGGCAGAATCGAACGTGACGTGGGCGTGACGTGGGTGATTCGAACGTGACGTGGGAGATTCGAACGTGACGTGGGCGTGACGTGGGTGATTCGAACGTGACGTGGGAGATTCGAAAGTGACGTGGGTGTGACGTGGGTGTGACGTGGGAGATTCGAACGTGACGTGAGCATGACGTGGGAGATTCGAACGTGACGTGGGCGTGACCTGGGTGTTTCGAACCTGACGTGGGTGTTTGGAACGTGACGTGGGCGTGACGTGGGAGATTCGAACGTGACGCGAGTGTGAAGTGGGAGATTCGAACGTGACGTGGGTGATTCGAACGTGACGTGAGCGTGACGTGAGTGTTTGGAACGTGACGTGGGCGTGACCTGGGTGATTCGAACCTGACGTGGGTGTTTGGAACGTGACGTGGGTGTGACGTGGGAGATTCGAACGTGACGTGGGTGTGTCGTGGGTGATTCGAACGTGACGTGGGTGTGACGTGGGAGATTCGAACGTGACGTTGGCGTGACGTGGGAAATTCGAACTTGACGTGGGTGTGACGTGGGTGATTCGAAGGTGACATGGGCGTGCCGTGGGAGATTCGAACGTGACGTGGGTGTGACGTGGGAGATTCGAACGTGACGTAGGTGTGAAGTGGGAGATTCGAACCTGACGTGGGAGATTCGAACATGAAGTGAGCGTGAAGTGGTAGATTCGAACGTGACGTGAGCGTGACGTGGGTGATTCGAACGTGACGTGGGCGTGACGTGGGAGATTCGAACGTGACGTGGACGTGACGTGAGTGTTTGGAACGTGACGTGGGCGTGACGTGGGCGATTCGAACCTGACGTGGGTGTTTGGAACGTGACGTGGGTGTGACGTGGGAGATTCGAACGTGACGTGGGTGTGTCGTGGGTGATTCGAACGTGACGTGGGAGATTCGAACGTGACGTGGGCGTGACGTGGGAGATTCGAACGTGACGTGGGTGATTCGAACGTGACGTGGGTGTGACGTGGGCGATTCGAACGTGACGTGGACGTGACGTGAGTGTTTGGAACGTTACGTGGGCGTGACCTGGGTGATTCGAACCTGACTTGGGTGTTTGGAACGTAACGTGGGTGTGACGTGGGAGATTCGAACGTGACGTGGGTGTGTCGTGGGTGATTCGAACGTGACGTGGGCGTGACGTGGGTGATTCGAACGTGACGTGGGAGATTCGAACGTGACGTGGGTGATTCGAAAGTGACGTGGGTGTGACGTGGGTGCGACGTGGGAGATTCGAACGTGACGTGGGAGATTCGAACGTGACGTGGGTGTGAAGTGGGAGATTCGAACGTGACGTGGGAGATTCGAACGTGACGTGAGCGTGAAGTTGGTGATTCGAAAGTGACGTGGGTGTGACGTGGGAGATTCGAACGTGACGTGGGCGTGACGTGGGTATTTGGAACGTGACGTGGGTGTTTGGAACGTGACGTGGGTGTGACGTGTGCGATTCGAACGTGACGTGGGTGTGTCGTGGGTGATTCGAACGTGACGTGGGTGATTCGAAAGTGACGTGGGTGTGACGTGGGTGTGACGTGGGAGATTCGAACGTGATGTGAGCGTGACGTGGGAGATTCGAACGTGACGTGGGTGTGACGTGGGAAATTCGAACGTGAGGTGGGTGTGACGTGGCAGAATCGAACGTGACGTGGGCGTGACGTGGGTGATTCGAACGTGACGTGGGAGATTCGAACGTGACGTTGGCGTGACGTGGGTGATTCGAACGTGACGTGGGAGATTCGAAAGTGACGTGGGTGTGACGTGGGTGTGACGTGGGAGATTCGAACGTGACGTGAGCATGACGTGGGAGATTCGAACGTGACGTGGGCGTGACCTGGGTGTTTCGAACCTGACGTGGGTGTTTGGAACGTGACGTGGGCGTGACGTGGGAGATTCGAACGTGACGCGAGTGTGAAGTGGGAGATTCGAACGTGACGTGGGTGATTCGAACGTGACGTGAGCGTGACGTGAGTGTTTGGAACGTGACGTGGGCGTGACCTGGGTGATTCGAACCTGACGTGGGTGTTTGGAACGTGACGTGGGTGTGACGTGGGAGATTCGAACGTGACGTGGGTGTGTCGTGGGTGATTCGAACGTGACGTGGGTGTGACGTGGGAGATTCGAACGTGACGTTGGCGTGACGTGGGAAATTCGAACTTGACGTGGGTGTGACGTGGGTGATTCGAAGGTGACATGGGCGTGCCGTGGGAGATTCGAACGTGACGTGGGTGTGACGTGGGAGATTCGAACGTGACGTAGGTGTGAAGTGGGAGATTCGAACCTGACGTGGGAGATTCGAACATGACGTGAGCGTGAAGTGGTAGATTCGAACGTGACGTGAGCGTGACGTGGGTGATTCGAACGTGACGTGGGCGTGACCTGGGTGATTCGAACCTGACGTGGGTGTTTGGAACGTGACGTGGGTGTGACGTGGGAGATTCGAACGTGACGTGGGTGTGTCGTGGGTGATTCGAACGTGACGTGGGCGTGACGTGGGTGATTCGAACGTGACGTGGGAGATTCGAACGTGACGTGGGTGATTCGAAAGTGACGTGGGTGTGACGTGGGTGCGACGTGGGAGATTCGAACGTGACGTGGGAGATTCGAACGTGACGTGGGTGATTGGAACGTGACGGAGGTGTGACGTGGGAGATTCGAACGTGACGTGGGTGTGTCGTGGGAGATTCGAACGTGACGTGGGCGTGACGTGGGAAATTCGAACGTGACCTGGCTGGTTCGAAATTGGCGTGGGTGTGCCACCGTGCTTCAAGGCTCCCCCACCAAGCAGGGCTCAGAGGCAAGAGCACTGGGAAGGCAGAGCTTCCCTCCGCATGCCTAGGACAGCCCCCACCACGAGTGCCCGGCTCCCTTGCCTCCCCTCCGCAAGCCTACACCAGCTGTCCTCACACCTTGGCACTAGCACTGTGAGGCTGTTGCAAGGGAGGAGCATGGTTGTTCGATATGTGCTTCGAAGGCGAGGTGGGTGCGACGTGGGAGATTCGAACGTGACGTTGGCGTGACGTGGGAAATTCGAACGTGACGTGGGTGTGACGTGGGTGATTCGAAGGTGACATGGGCGTGCCGTGGGAGATTCGAACGTGACGTGGGTGTGACGTGGGAGATTCGAACGTGACGTGGGTGTGAAGTGGGAGATTCGAACGTGACGTGGGAGATTCGAACGTGACGTGAGCGTGAAGTTGGTGATTCGAAAGTGACGTGGGTGTGACGTGGGAGATTCGAACGTGACGTGGGCGTGACGTGGGTATTTGGAACGTGACGTGGGTGTTTGGAACGTGACGTGGGTGTGACGTGTGCGATTCGAACGTGACGTGGGTGTGTCGTGGGTGATTCGAACGTGACGTGGGTGATTCGAAAGTGACGTGGGTGTGACGTGGGTGTGACGTGGGAGATTCGAACGTGACCTGAGCATGACGTGGGAGATTCGAACGTGATGTGAGCGTGACGTGGGAGATTCGAACGTGACGTGGGTGTGACGTGGAAAATTCGAACGTGACGTGGGCGTGACGTGGGTGATTCGAACGTGACGCGAGTGTGAAGTGGGAGATTCGAACGTGACGTGGGAGATTCGAACGTGACGTGAGCGTGACGTGAGTGTTTGGAACGTGACGTGGGCGTGACCTGGGTGATTCGAACCTGACGTGGGTGTTTGGAACGTGACGTGGGTGTGACGTGGGAGTTTCGAACGTGACGTGGGTGTGTCGTGGGTGATTCGAACGTGACGTGGGCGTGACGTGGGTGATTCGAACGTGACGTGGGTGTGACGTGGGAGATTCGAACGTGACGTGGGTGTGTCGTGGGTGATTCGAACGTGACGTGGGCGTGACGTGGGTGATTCGAACGTGACGTGGGTGTGACGTGGGAGATTCGAACGTGACGTGGGAGATTCGAACGTGACGTGGGCGTGACGTGGGAGATTCGAACGTGACGAGGGTAATTCGAACGTGACGTGGGTGTGACGTGGGCGATTCGAACGTGACGTGGGAGATTCGAACGTGACGTGGGCGTGACGTGGATGATTCGAACGTGACGTGGGAGATTCGAACGTGACGTGAGCGTGAAGTGGATGATTCGAACGTGACGTGGGTGTGACGTGGGAGATTCGAACGTGACGTGAGAGATTCGAACGTGACGTGGGCGTGACCTGGATGATTCGAACGTGACGTGGGTGATTCGAACGTGACGTGGGTGTGACGTGGGCGATTCGAACGTGACGTGGGCGTGTCGTGGGAGATTCGAACATGACGTGGGAGATTCGAACGTGACGTGGGCGTGACGTGGGTGATTCGAACGTGACGTGGGAGATTCGAAAGTGACGTGGGTGTGACGTGGGTGTGACGTGGGAGATTCGAACGTGACGTGGGTGATTCGAACGTGACGTGGGTGTGTCGTGGGAGATTCGAAAATGACGTGGGCGTGACGTGGGAAATTCGAACGTGACGTGGGTGTGTCGTGGGTGATTCGAACGTGACGTGGGCGTGACATGGGTGATTCGAACGTGACGTGAGAGATTCGAAAGTGACGTGAGCGTGACGTGGGAAATTCGAAAGTGACGTGGGCGTGACGTGGGAGATTCGAACGTGACGTGAGTGTGAAGTGGGAGATTCGAACGTGACGTGGGCGTGACGTGGGTGATTCGAACGTGACGTGAGTGTGAAGTGGGAGATTCGAACGTGTCGTGGGTGATTCGAACGTGACGTGGGTGTGACGTGGGAAATATGAACGTGACGTGGGTGATTCGAACGTGACGTGGGTGTGACGTGGGAGATTCGAATGTGACGTGGGTGTGACGTGGGCGATTCGAAAGTGACGTGGGTGTGACGTGGGAGATTCGAACGTGACGTGGGTGTGACGTGGGAAATTCGAACGTGAGGTGGGTGTGACGTGGCAGAATCGAACGTGACGTGGGCGTGACGTGGGTGATTCGAACGTGACGTGGGAGATTCGAACGTGACGTGGGCGTGACGTGGGTGATTCGAACGTGACGTGGGAGATTCGAAAGTGACGTGGGTGTGACGTGGGTGTGACGTGGGAGATTCGAACGTGACGTGAGCATGACGTGGGAGATTCGAACGTGACGTGGGCGTGACCTGGGTGTTTCGAACCTGACGTGGGTGTTTGGAACGTGACGTGGGCGTGACGTGGGAGATTCGAACGTGACGCGAGTGTGAAGTGGGAGATTCGAACGTGACGTGGGTGATTCGAACGTGACGTGAGCGTGACGTGAGTGTTTGGAACGTGACGTGGGCGTGACCTGGGTGATTCGAACCTGACGTGGGTGTTTGGAACGTGACGTGGGTGTGACGTGGGAGATTCGAACGTGACGTGGGTGTGTCGTGGGTGATTCGAACGTGACCTGAGTGTGACGTGAGAGATTCGAACGTGACCTGGGTGGTTCGAAATTGGCGTGGGTGTGCCGCCCTGCTTCAAGGCTCCCCCACCAAGCAGGGCTCAGAGGCAAGAGCACTGGGAAGGCAGAGCTTCCCTCCGCATGCCTAGGACAGCCCCCACCACGAGTGCCCGGCTCCCTTGCCTCCCCTCCGCAAGCCTACACCAGCTGTCCTCACACCTTGGCACTAGCACTGTGAGGCTGTTGCAAGGGAGGAGCATGGTTGTTCGATATGTGCTTCGAAGGCGAGGTGGGTGTGACGTGGGAGATTCGAACGTGACGTGGGTGTGTCGTGGGTGATTCGAACGTGACGTGGGTGTGACGTGGGAGATTCGAACGTGACGTTGGCGTGACGTGGGAAATTCGAACTTGACGTGGGTGTGACGTGGGTGATTCGAAGGTGACATGGGCGTGCCGTGGGAGATTCGAACGTGACGTGGGTGTGACGTGGGAGATTCGAACGTGACGTAGGTGTGAAGTGGGAGATTCGAACCTGACGTGGGAGATTCGAACATGACGTGAGCGTGAAGTGGTAGATTCGAACGTGACGTGAGCGTGACGTGGGTGATTCGAACGTGACGTGGGCGTGACGTGGGAGATTCGAACGTGACGTGGACGTGACGTGAGTGTTTGGAACGTGACGTGGGCGTGACGTGGGCGATTCGAACCTGACGTGGGTGTTTGGAACGTGACGTGGGTGTGACGTGGGAGATTCGAACGTGACGTGGGTGTGTCGTAGGTGATTCGAACGTGACGTGGGAGATTCGAACGTGACGTGGGCGTGACGTGGGAGATTCGAACGTGACGTGGGTGATTCGAACGTGACGTGGGTGTGACGTGGGCGATTCGAACGTGACGTGGACGTGACGTGAGTGTTTGGAACGTTACGTGGGCGTGACCTGGGTGATTCGAACCTGACTTGGGTGTTTGGAACGTAACGTGGGTGTGACGTGGGAGATTCGAACGTGACGTGGGTGTGTCGTGGGTGATTCGAACGTGACGTGGGCGTGACGTGGGTGATTCGAACGTGACGTGGGAGATTCGAACGTGACGTGGGTGATTCGAAAGTGACGTGGGTGTGACGTGGGTGCGACGTGGGAGATTCGAACGTGACGTGGGAGATTCGAACGTGACGTGGGTGATTGGAACGTGACGGAGGTGTGACGTGGGAGATTCGAACGTGACGTGGGTGTGTCGTGGGAGATTCGAACGTGACGTGGGCGTGACGTGGGAAATTCGAACGTGACCTGGCTGGTTCGAAATTGGCGTGGGTGTGCCACCGTGCTTCAAGGCTCCCCCACCAAGCAGGGCTCAGAGGCAAGAGCACTGGGAAGGCAGAGCTTCCCTCCGCATGCCTAGGACAGCCCCCACCACGAGTGCCCGGCTCCCTTGCCTCCCCTCCGCAAGCCTACACCAGCTGTCCTCACACCTTGGCACTAGCACTGTGAGGCTGTTGCAAGGGAGGAGCATGGTTGTTCGATATGTGCTTCGAAGGCGAGGTGGGTGCGACGTGGGAGATTCGAACGTGACGTTGGCGTGACGTGGGAAATTCGAACGTGACGTGGGTGTGACGTGGGTGATTCGAAGGTGACATGGGCGTGCCGTGGGAGATTCGAACGTGACGTGGGTGTGACGTGGGAGATTCGAACGTGACGTGGGTGTGAAGTGGGAGATTCGAACGTGACGTGGGAGATTCGAACGTGACGTGAGCGTGAAGTTGGTGATTCGAAAGTGACGTGGGTGTGACGTGGGAGATTCGAACGTGACGTGGGCGTGACGTGGGTATTTGGAACGTGACGTGGGAGTTTGGAACGTGACGTGGGTGTGACGTGTGCGATTCGAACGTGACGTGGGTGTGTCGTGGGTGATTCGAACGTGACGTGGGTGATTCGAAAGTGACGTGGGTGTGACGTGGGTGTGACGTGGGAGATTCGAACGTGACCTGAGCATGACGTGGGAGATTCGAACGTGATGTGAGCGTGACGTGGGAGATTCGAACGTGACGTGGGTGTGACGTGGGAAATTCGAACGTGAGGTGGGTGTGACGTGGCAGAATCGAACGTGACGTGGGCGTGACGTGGGTGATTCGAACGTGACGTGGGAGATTCGAACGTGACGTTGGCGTGACGTGGGTGATTCGAACGTGACGTGGGAGATTCGAAAGTGACGTGGGTGTGACGTGGGTGTGACGTGGGAGATTCGAACGTGACGTGAGCATGACGTGGGAGATTCGAACGTGACGTGGGCGTGACCTGGGTGTTTCGAACCTGACGTGGGTGTTTGGAACGTGACGTGGGCGTGACGTGGGAGATTCGAACGTGACGCGAGTGTGAAGTGGGAGATTCGAACGTGACGTGGGTGATTCGAACGTGACGTGAGCGTGACGTGAGTGTTTGGAACGTGACGTGGGCGTGACCTGGGTGATTCGAACCTGACGTGGGTGTTTGGAACGTGACGTGGGTGTGACGTGGGAGATTCGAACGTGACGTGGGTGTGTCGTGGGTGATTCGAACGTGACGTGGGTGTGACGTGGGAGATTCGAACGTGACGTTGGCGTGACGTGGGAAATTCGAACTTGACGTGGGTGTGACGTGGGTGATTCGAAGGTGACATGGGCGTGCCGTGGGAGATTCGAACGTGACGTGGGTGTGACGTGGGAGATTCGAACGTGACGTAGGTGTGAAGTGGGAGATTCGAACCTGACGTGGGAGATTCGAACATGACGTGAGCGTGAAGTGGTAGATTCGAACGTGACGTGAGCGTGACGTGGGTGATTCGAACGTGACGTGGGCGTGACCTGGGTGATTCGACCCTGACGTGGGTGTTTGGAACGTGACGTGGGTGTGACGTGGGAGATTCGAACGTGACGTGGGTGTGTCGTGGGTGATTCGAACGTGACGTGGGCGTGACGTGGGTGATTCGAACGTGACGTGGGAGATTCGAACGTGACGTGGGTGATTCGAAAGTGACGTGGGTGTGACGTGGGTGCGACGTGGGAGATTCGAACGTGACGTGGGAGATTCGAACGTGACGTGGGTGATTGGAACGTGACGGAGGTGTGACGTGGGAGATTCGAACGTGACGTGGGTGTGTCGTGGGAGATTCGAACGTGACGTGGGCGTGACGTGGGAAATTCGAACGTGACCTGGCTGGTTCGAAATTGGCGTGGGTGTGCCACCGTGCTTCAAGGCTCCCCCACCAAGCAGGGCTCAGAGGCAAGAGCACTGGGAAGGCAGAGGTTGCCTCCGCATGCCTAGGACAGCCCCCACCACGAGTGCCCGGCTCCCTTGCCTCCCCTCCGCAAGCCTACACCAGCTGTCCTCACACCTTGGCACTAGCACTGTGAGGCTGTTGCAAGGGAGGAGCATGGTTGTTCGATATGTGCTTCGAAGGCGAGGTGGGTGCGACGTGGGAGATTCGAACGTGACGTTGGCGTGACGTGGGAAATTCGAACGTGACGTGGGTGTGACGTGGGTGATTCGAAGGTGACATGGGCGTGCCGTGGGAGATTCGAACGTGACGTGGGTGTGACGTGGGAGATTCGAACGTGACGTGGGTGTGAAGTGGGAGATTCGAACGTGACGTGGGAGATTCGAACGTGACGTGAGCGTGAAGTTGGTGATTCGAAAGTGACGTGGGTGTGACGTGGGAGATTCGAACGTGACGTGGGCGTGACGTGGGTATTTGGAACGTGACGTGGGTGTTTGGAACGTGACGTGGGTGTGACGTGTGCGATTCGAACGTGACGTGGGTGTGTCGTGGGTGATTCGAACGTGACGTGGGTGATTCGAAAGTGACGTGGGTGTGACGTGGGTGTGACGTGGGAGATTCGAACGTGACCTGAGCATGACGTGGGAGATTCGAACGTGATGTGAGCGTGACGTGGGAGATTCGAACGTGACGTGGGTGTGACGTGGAAAATTCGAACGTGACGTGGGCGTGACGTGGGTGATTCGAACGTGACGCGAGTGTGAAGTGGGAGATTCGAACGTGACGTGGGAGATTCGAACGTGACGTGAGCGTGACGTGAGTGTTTGGAACGTGACGTGGGCGTGACCTGGGTGATTCGAACCTGACGTGGGTGTTTGGAACGTGACGTGGGTGTGACGTGGGAGTTTCGAACGTGACGTGGGTGTGTCGTGGGTGATTCGAACGTGACGTGGGCGTGACGTGGGTGATTCGAACGTGACGTGGGTGTGACGTGGGAGATTCGAACGTGACGTGGGTGTGTCGTGGGTGATTCGAACGTGACGTGGGCGTGACGTGGGTGATTCGAACGTGACGTGGGTGTGACGTGGGAGATTCGAACGTGACGTGGGAGATTCGAACGTGACGTGGGCGTGACGTGGGAGATTCGAACGTGACGAGGGTAATTCGAACGTGACGTGGGTGTGACGTGGGTGTGACGTGGGAGATTCGTACGTGACGTGAGCATGACGTGGGAGATTCGAACGTGATGTGAGCGTGACGTGGGAGATTCGAACGTGACGTGGGTGTGACGTGGGAGTTTCGAACGTGACGTGGGTGTGACGTGGGTGATTCGAACGTGACCTGAGTGTGACGTGAGAGATTCGAACGTGACCTGGGTGGTTCGAAATTGGCGTGGGTGTGCCGCCCTGCTTCAAGGCTCCCCCACCAAGCAGGGCTCAGAGGCAAGAGCACTGGGAAGGCAGAGCTTCCCTCCGCATGCCTAGGACAGCCCCCACCACGAGTGCCCGGCTCCCTTGCCTCCCCTCCGCAAGCCTACACCAGCTGTCCTCACACCTTGGCACTAGCACTGTGAGGCTGTTGCAAGGGAGGAGCATGGTTGTTCGATATGTGCTTCGAAGGCGAGGTGGGTGTGACGTGGGAGATTCGAACGTGACGTTGGCGTGACGTGGGAAATACGAACGTGACGTGGGTGTGACGTGAATATTCGAAGGTGACATGGGTGTGTCGTGGGTGATTCGAACGTGACGTGGGTGTGTCGTGGGTGATTCGAACGTGACGTGGGTGTGACGTGGGAGATTCGAACGTGACGAGGGTGTGACGTGGGAGATTCGAACGTGACGTGGGTGTGACGTGGATGATTCGAACGTGACGTGGGTGTGACGTGGGAGATTCGAACGTGACGTGGGCGTGACGTGGGAGATTCGAACCTGACGTGGGTGTTTGGAACGTGACGTGGGTGTGACGTGGGAGATTCGAACGTGACGTGGGAGATTCGAACGTGACTTGGGCGTGACGTGGGAGATTCGAACGTGACGTGGGTGATTCGAACGTGACGTGGGTGTGACGTGGGCGATTCGAACGTGACGTGGGTGTGACGTGGGAGTCGAATCTCCCACGTCACGTTCGAATCTCCCACGTCACACCCACGTCACGTTCGAATCACCCACGTCACGCCCACGTCACGTTCGAATCACCCACGACACACCCACGTCACGTTCGAATCTCCCACGTCACACCCACGTCACGTTCGAATCACCCACGTCACGCCCACGTCACGTTCGAATCTCCCACGTCACACCCACGTCTCGTTCGAATCACCCACGTCACGCCCACTTCACGTTCGAATCACCACGTCAGGCCCACCTCACGTTCGAAACACCCGTGTCACGTTCGAAACACCCACGTCGCGCCCACTTCACGTTCGAATCTCCCACGTCACACCCACGTCACGTTCGAATCTCCCACGTCACGTTCGAATCACCCACGACACACCCACGTCACGTTCGATTCGCCCACGTCACACCCACGTCACGTTCCAAACACCCACGTCACGTTCCAAATACCCACGTCACGCCCACGTCACGTTCGAATCTCCCACGTCACACCCACGTCACTTTCGAATCACCAACTTCACGCTCACGTCACGTTCGAATCTCCCACGTCACGTTCGAATCTCCCACTTCACACCCACGTCACGTTCGAATCTCCCACGTCACACCCACGTCACGTTCGAATCTCCCACGGCACGCCCATGTCACCTTCGAATCACCCACGTCACACCCACGTCACGTTCGAATCTCCCACCTCACACCCACCTCGCCTTCGAAGCACATATCGAACAACCATGCTCCTGCCTTGCAACAGCCTCACACTGCTAGTGCCAAGGTGTGAGGACAGCTGGTGTAGGCTTGCGGAGGGGAGGCAAGGGAGCCGGGCACTCGTGGTGGGGGCTGTCCTAGGCATGCGGAGGGAAGCTCTGCCTTCCCAGTGCTCTTGCCTCTGAGCCCTGCTTGGTGGGGGAGCCTTGAAGCAGGGCGGCACACCCACGCCAATTTCGAACCACCCAGGTCACGTTCGAATCTCTCACGTCACACTCAGGTCACGTTCGAATCACCCACGTCACACCCACGTCACGTTCGAATCTCCCACGTCACACCCACGTCACGTTCGAATCTCCCACGTCACACCCCCTTCACGTTCCAATCACCCACGTCACGTTCGAATCTCCCACGTCACGTTCGAATCTCCCACGTCACACCCACCTCGCCTTCGAAGCACATATCGAACAACCATGCTCCTCCCTTGCAACAGCCTCACAGTGCTAGTGCCAAGGTGTGACGACAGCTGGTGTAGGCTTGGGGAGGGGAGGCAAGGGAGCCGGGCACTCGTGGTGGGGGCTGTCCTAGGCATGCGGAGGGAAGCTCTGCCTTCCCAGTGCTCTTGCCTCTGAGCCCTGCTTGGTGGGGGAGCCTTGAAGCAGGGTGGCACACCCACGCCAATTTCGAACCACCCAGGTCACGTTCGAATCTCTCACGTCACACTCAGGTCACGTTCGAATCACCCACGTCACGCCCACCTCACGTTCGAATCACCACGTCACACCCACGTCACGTTCGAATCTCCCACGTCACACCCACGTCACGTTCGAATCTCCCACGTCACGCCCACGTCACGTTCGAATCTCCCACGTCACGCCCACGTCACGTTCGAATCGCCCACGACACACCCACGTCACGATCGAATCGCCCACGTCACACCCACGTCACGTTCGAATCACCCACGTCACACCCACGTCACGTTCGAATCGCCCACGTCACACCCACGTCACGTTCCAAACACCCACGTCACGTTCCAAATACCCACGTCACGCCCACGTCACGTTCGAATCACCCAATTCACGCTCACGTCACGTTCGAATCTCCCACGTCACGTTCGAATCTCCCACTTCACACTCGCGTCACGTTCGAATCACCCACATCACGCCCACGTCACGTTCGAATCGCCCACGTCACACCCACGTCACGTTCGAATCACCCACATCACGCCCACGTCACGTTCGAATAGCCCACGTCACACCCACGTCACGTTCGAATCTCCAACGTCACGCTCACATCACGTTCGAATCTCCCACGTCATGCTCACGTCACGTTCCAATCTCCCACGTCACACCCACGTCACACCCACGTCACTTTCGAATCACCCACGTCACGTTCGAATCTCCCACGTCACGTTCGAATCTCCCACGTCACGCCCACGTCACGTTCGAATCACACATGTCACGCCCATGTCACGTTCGAATCACCCACGTCACACCCACGTCACGTTCGAATCACCCACGACACACCCACGTCACGTTCGAATCACCCACGACACACCCACGTCACGTTCGAATTTCCCACGTCACGCCCACGTCACGTTCGAATCTCCCACGACACACCCACGTCACGTTCGAATCGCCCACGTCACACCCACGTCACGTTCGAATCACCCACGTCACGTTCGAATTTTCCACGTCACACCCACGTCACGTTCGAATCTCCCACGTCACGTTCGAATCTCCCACGTCACACCCACGTCACGTTCGAATCTCCCACGTCACGCCCACGTCATGTTCGAAACACCCACGTCACACCCACCTCACGTTCGAATCTCCCACGTCACATCCACGTCACGTTCGAATCTCCCACGTCACGCCCAGGTCACGTTCGAATCGCCCACGACACACCCACGTCACGTTCGAATCTCCCACGTCACACCCACCTCGCCTTCGAAGCACATATCGAACAACCATGCTGCTGCCTTGCAACAGCCTCACAGTGCTAGTGCCAAGGTGTGAGGACAGCTGGTGTAGGCTTGCGGAGGGGAGGCAAGGGAGCCGGGCACTCGTGGTGGGGGCTGTCCTAGGCATGCGGAGGGAAGCTCTGCCTTCCCAGTGCTCTTGCCTCTGAGCCCTGCTTGGTGGGGGAGCCTTGAAGCAGGGCGGCACACCCACGCCAATTTCGAACCACCCAGGTCACGTTCGAATCTCTCACGTCACACTCAGGTCACGTTCGAATCACCCACGTCACACCCACGTCACGTTCGAAACTCCCACGTCACACCCACGTCACACCCACGTCACTTTCGAATCACCCACGTCACGTTCGAATCTCCCACGTCACGTTCGAATCACCCACGTCACGCCCACGTCACGTTCGAATCACCCACGACACACCCACGTCACGTTCGAATCTCCCACGTCACACCCACGTCACGTTCGAATCTCCCACGACACACCCACGTCACGTTCGAATCTCCCACGTCACACCCCCTTCACGTTCCAATCACCCACGTCACGTTCGAATCTCCCACGTCACGTTCGAATCTCCCACGTCACACCCACGTCACGTTCGAATCTCCCACGGCACGCCCATGTCACCTTCGAATCACCCACGTCACACCCACGTCAAGTTCGAATTTCCCACGTCACGCCGTCACGTTCGAATCTCCCACGTCACACCCACGTCACGTTCGAATCACCCACGACACACCCACGTCACGTTCGAATCTCCCACGTCACACCCACGTCACGTTCCAAACACCCACGTCAGGTTCGAATCACCCAGGTCACGCCCACGTCACGTTCCAAACACTCACGTCACGCTCACGTCACGTTCGAATCACCCACGTCACGTTCGAATCTCCCACTTCACACTCGCGTCACGTTCGAATCTCCCACGTCACGCCCACGTCACGTTCCAAACACCCACGTCAGGTTCGAAACACCCAGGTCACGCCCACGTCACGTTCGAATCTCCCACGTCATGCTCACGTCACGTTCGAATCTCCCACGTCACACCCACGTCACACCCACGTCACTTTCGAATCACCCACGTCACGTTCGAATCACCCACGACACACCCACGTCACTTTCGAATCTCCCACGTCACGTTCGAATCACCCACGTCACACCCACGTCACGTTCGAATCTCCCACGTCACGTTCGAATCACCCACGTCACGCCCACGTCACGTTCGATTCTGCCACGTCACACCCACCTCACATTCGAATTTCCCACGTCACACCCACGTCACGTTCGAAACTCCCACGTCACACCCACGTCACGCCCACGTCACGTTCGCATTTCCCACGTCACACCCCCGTCACGTTCGAATCACAGACGTCACGCCCACGTCACGTTCGAATCACCCACGTCACGCCCACGTCACGTTCGAATCTCCCACGTCACACCCACGTCACGTTCGAATCTCCCACTTCACACTCACGTCGCGTTCGAGTCACCCACGTCACGCCCACGTCACGTTCGAATTTCCCACGTCACACCCACGTCACGTTCGAATCACCCACGACACGTTCGAATCTCCCACTTCACACTCACGTCACGTTCGAATCACCCACGTCACGCCCACGTCACGTTCGAATCTCCCACTTCACACTCACGTCAGGTTCGAATCACCCACGTCACGCCCACGTCACTTTCGAATTTCCCACGTCACGCTCACGTCACTTTCGAATCTCCCACGCACACCCACGTCACACCCACGTCACTTTCGAATCACCCACGTCACGTTCGAATCTCCCACGTCACGCCCACGTCACGTTCGAATCTCCCACGTCACGTTCGAATCTCCCACGACACACCCACGTCACGTTCGAATCTCCCACGTCACACCCACGTCACGTTCGAATCACCCATGTCACGCCCACCTCACGTTCGAATTTCCCACGTCACGCCCACGTCACGTTCGAATCTCCCACGTCACACCCACGTCACGTTCGAATCTCCCACTTCACGCTCACATCACGTTCGAATCTCCCACGTCACGTTCGAATCTCCCACTTCACACTCGCGTCACGTTCGAATCACCCACGTCACGCCCACGTCACGTTCGAATTTTCCACGTCACCCCCCCGTCACGTTCGAATCTCCCACGTCACGCTCACATCACGTTCGAATCTCCCACGTCAAGCTCACGTCACGTTCGAATCTCCCACGTCACACCCACGTCACACCCACGTCACTTTCGAATCACCCACGTCACGTTCGAATCTCCCACGTCACGTTCGAATCTCCCACGTCACGTCCACGTCACGCCCACGTCCCGTTCGAATCACCCACGACACACCCACGTCACTTTCGAATCGCCCACGTCACACCCACGTCACGTTCCAAACACCCACGTCACGTTCCAAATACCCACGTCACGCCCACGTCACGTTCGAATTTCCCACGTCACACCCACGTCACGTTCGAATCTCCCACGTCACGCCCACGTCACGTTCGAATCACCCACGACACACCGACGTCACGTTCGAATCACCCACATCACGCCCACGTCACGTTGGAATCGCGACGTCACACCCACGTCACGTTTGAATCGCCCACGTCACACCAAAGTCACGTTCCAAACACCCACGTCAGGTTCGAATCACCCAGGTCACGCCCACGTCACGTTCCAGACACTCACGTCACGTCCACGTCACGTTCGAATCTCCCACTTCACACTCACGTCACGTTCGAATCACCCACGTCACGTTCGAATCTCCCACGTCACGCCCACGTCACGTTCGAATCGCCCACGTCACACCCACGTCACGTTCGAATCACCCACGTCACGTTCGAATCTCCCACGTCACGCCCAAGTCACGTTCGAATCAACCACGTCACGTTCGAATCTCCCACGTCACGTTCGAATCTCCCACGTCACACCCACCTCGCCTTCGAAGCACATATCGAACAACCATGCTCCTGCCTTGCAACAGCCTCACACTGCTAGTGCCAAGGTGTGAGGACAGCTGGTGTAGGCTTGCGGAGGGGAGGCAAGGGAGCCGGGCACTCGTGGTGGGGGCTGTCCTAGGCATGCGGAGGGAAGCTCTGCCTTCCCAGTGCTCTTGCCTCTGAGCCCTGCTTGGTGGGGGAGCCTTGAAGCAGGGCGGCACACCCACGCCAATTTCGAACCACCCAGGTCACGTTCGAATCTCTCACGTCACACTCAGGTCACGTTCGAATCACCCACGTCACACCCACGTCACGTTCGAAACTCCCACGTCACACCCACGTCACACCCACGTCACTTTCGAATCACCCACGTCACGTTCGAATCTCCCACGTCACGTTCGAATCACCCACGTCACGCCCACGTCACGTTCGAATCACCCACGACACACCCACGTCACGTTCGAATCTCCCACGTCACACCCACGTTACGTTCCAAACACCCAAGTCAGGTTCGAATCACCCAGGTCACGCCCACGTAACGTTCCAAACACTCACGTCACGTCCACGTCACGTTCGAATCGCCCACGTCACACCCACGTCACGTTCGAATCACCCACGTCACGTTCGAATCTCCCACGTCACGCCCACGTCACGTTCGAATCTCCCACGTCACGTTCGAATCACCCACGACACACCCACGTCACGTTCGAATCTCCCACGTCACACCCACGTCACGTTCGAATCTCCCACGTCACGTTCGAATCTCCCACGTCACGTTCGAATCTCCCACGTCACACCCACCTCGCCTTCGAAGCACATATCGAACAACCATGCTCCTGCCTTGCAACAGCCTCACAGTGCTAGTGCCAAGGTGTGAGGACAGCTGGTGTAGGCTTGGGGAGGGGAGGCAAGGGAGCCGGGCACTCGTGGTGGGGGCTGTCCTAGGCATGCGGAGGGAAGCTCTGCCTTCCCAGTGCTCTTGCCTCTGAGCCCTGCTTGGTGGGGGAGCCTTGAAGCAGGGCGGCACACCCACGCCAATTTCGAACCACCCAGGTCACGTTCGAATCTCTCACGTCACACTCAGGTCACGTTCGAATCACCCACGTCACACCCACGTCACGTTCGAAACTCCCACGTCACACCCACGTCACACCCACGTCACTTTCGAATCACCCACGTCACGTTCGAATCTCCCACGTCACGTTCGAATCACCCACGTCACGCCCACGTCACGTTCGAATCACCCACGACACACCCACGTCACGTTCGAATCTCCCACGTCACACCCACGTCACGTTCGAATCTCCCACGACACACCCACGTCACGTTCGAATCTCCCACGTCACACCCCCTTCACGTTCCAATCACCCACGTCACGTTCGAATCTCCCACGTCACGTTCGAATCTCCCACGTCACACCCACGTCACGTTCGAATCTCCCACGGCACGCCCATGTCACCTTCGAATCACCCACGTCACACCCACGTCAAGTTCGAATTTCCCACGTCACGCCGTCACGTTCGAATCTCCCACGTCACACCCACGTCACGTTCGAATCACCCACGACACACCCACGTCACGTTCGAATCTCCCACGTAACACCCACGTCACGTTCCAAACACCCACGTCAGGTTCGAATCACCCAGGTCACGCCCACGTCACGTTCCAAACACTCACGTCACGCTCACGTCACGTTCGAATCACCCACGTCACGTTCGAATCTCCCACTTCACACTCGCGTCACGTTCGAATCTCCCACGTCACGCCCACGTCACGTTCCAAACACCCACGTCAGGTTCGAAACACCCAGGTCACGCCCACGTCACGTTCGAATCTCCCACGTCATGCTCACGTCACGTTCGAATCTCCCACGTCACACCCACGTCACACCCACGTCACTTTCGAATCTCCCACGTCACGTTCGAATCACCCACGTCACACCCACGTCACGTTCGAATCTCCCACGTCACGTTCGAATCACCCACGTCACGCCCACGTCACGTTCGATTCTGCCACGTCACACCCACCTCACGTTCGAATTTCCCACGTCACACCCACGTCACGTTCGAAACTCCCACGTCACACCCACGTCACGCCCACGTCACGTTCGCATTTCCCACGTCACACCCCCGTCACGTTCGAATCACAGACGTCACGCCCACGTCACGTTCGAATCACCCACGTCACGCCCACGTCACGTTCGAATCTCCCACGTCACACCCACGTCACGTTCGAATCTCCCACTTCACACTCACGTCGCGTTCGAGTCACCCACGTCACGCCCACGTCACGTTCGAATTTCCCACGTCACACCCACGTCACGTTCGAATCACCCACGACACGTTCGAATCTCCCACTTCACACTCACGTCACGTTCGAATCACCCACGTCACGCCCACGTCACGTTCGAATCTCCCACTTCACACTCACGTCAGGTTCGAATCACCCACGTCACGCCCACGTCACTTTCGAATTTCCCACGTCACGCTCACGTCACTTTCGAATCTCCCACGCACACCCACGTCACACCCACGTCACTTTCGAATCACCCACGTCACGTTCGAATCTCCCACGTCACGCCCACGTCACGTTCGAATCTCCCACGTCACGTTCGAATCTCCCACGACACACCCACGTCACGTTCGAATCTCCCACGTCACACCCACGTCACGTTCGAATCACCCATGTCACGCCCACCTCACGTTCGAATTTCCCAAGTCACGCCCACGTCACGTTCGAATCTCCCACGTCACACCCACGTCACGTTCGAATCTCCCACTTCACGCTCACATCACGTTCGAATCTCCCACGTCACGTTCGAATCTCCCACTTCACACTCGCGTCACGTTCGAATCACCCACGTCACGCCCACGTCACGTTCGAATTTTCCACGTCACCCCCCCGTCACGTTCGAATCTCCCACGTCACGCTCACATCACGTTCGAATCTCCCACGTCAAGCTCACGTCACGTTCGAATCTCCCACGTCACACCCACGTCACACCCACGTCACTTTCGAATCACCCACGTCACGTTCGAATCTCCCACGTCACGTTCGAATCTCCCACGTCACGTCCACGTCACGCCCACGTCCCGTTCGAATCACCCACGACACACCCACGTCACGTTCGAATCGCCCACGTCACACCCACGTCACGTTCCAAACACCCACGTCACGTTCCAAATACCCACGTCACGCCCACGTCACGTTCGAATTTCCCACGTCACACCCACGTCACGTTCGAATCTCCCACGTCACGCCCACGTCACGTTCGAATCACCCACGACACACCGACGTCACGTTCGAATCACCCACATCACGCCCACGTCACGTTGGAATCGCGACGTCACACCCACGTCACGTTTGAATCGCCCACGTCACACCAAAGTCACGTTCCAAACACCCACGTCAGGTTCGAATCACCCAGGTCACGCCCACGTCACGTTCCAGACACTCACGTCACGTCCACGTCACGTTCGAATCTCCCACTTCACACTCACGTCACGTTCGAATCACCCACGTCACGTTCGAATCTCCCACGTCACGCCCACGTCACGTTCGAATCGCCCACGTCACACCCACGTCACGTTCGAATCACCCACGTCACGTTCGAATCTCCCACGTCACGCCCAAGTCACGTTCGAATCAACCACGTCACGTTCGAATCTCCCACGTCACGTTCGAATCTCCCACGTCACACCCACCTCGCCTTCGAAGCACATATCGAACAACCATGCTCCTGCCTTGCAACAGCCTCACACTGCTAGTGCCAAGGTGTGAGGACAGCTGGTGTAGGCTTGCGGAGGGGAGGCAAGGGAGCCGGGCACTCGTGGTGGGGGCTGTCCTAGGCATGCGGAGGGAAGCTCTGCCTTCCCAGTGCTCTTGCCTCTGAGCCCTGCTTGGTGGGGGAGCCTTGAAGCAGGGCGGCACACCCACGCCAATTTCGAACCACCCAGGTCACGTTCGAATCTCTCACGTCACACTCAGGTCACGTTCGAATCACCCACGTCACACCCACGTCACGTTCGAAACTCCCACGTCACACCCACGTCACACCCACGTCACTTTCGAATCACCCACGTCACGTTCGAATCTCCCACGTCACGTTCGAATCACCCACGTCACGCCCACGTCACGTTCGAATCACCCACGACACACCCACGTCACGTTCGAATCTCCCACGTCACACCCACGTTACGTTCCAAACACCCAAGTCAGGTTCGAATCACCCAGGTCACGCCCACGTAACGTTCCAAACACTCACGTCACGTCCACGTCACGTTCGAATCGCCCACGTCACACCCACGTCACGTTCGAATCACCCACGTCACGTTCGAATCTCCCACGTCACGCCCACGTCACGTTCGAATCTCCCACGTCACGTTCGAATCACCCACGACACACCCACGTCACGTTCGAATCTCCCAAGTCACACCCACGTCACGTTCCAAACACCCACGTCAGGTTCGAATCGCCCACGTCACGCCCACGTCACGTTCCAAACACTCACGTCACGTCCACGTCACGTTCGAATCTCCCACGTCACGCCCACGTCACGTTCGAATCACCCACGTCACGCTCACGTCACGTTCGAATCTACCACTTCACGCTCACGTCATGTTCGAATCTCCCACGTCAGGTTCGAATCTCCCACTTCACACCTACGTCACGTTCGAATCTCCCACGTCACGCCCACGTCACGTTCGAATCTCCCACGGCACGCCCATGTCACCTTCGAATCACCCACGTCACACCCACGTCAAGTTCGAATTTCCCACGTCACGCCGTCACCTTCGAATCACCCACGACACACCCACGTCACGTTCGAATCTCCCACGTCACACCCACGTCACGTTCCAAACACCCACGTCAGGTTCGAATCACCCAGGTCACGCCCACGTCACGTTCCAAACACTCACGTCACGCTCACGTCACGTTCGAATCACCCACGTCACGTTCGAATCTCCCACTTCACACTCGCGTCACGTTCGAATCTCCCACGTCACGCCCACGTCACGTTCCAAACACCCACGTCAGGTTCGAAACACCCAGGTCACGCCCACGTCACGTTCGAATCTCCCACGTCATGCTCACGTCACGTTCGAATCTCCCACGTCACACCCACGTCACACCCACGTCACTTTCGAATCTCCCACGTCACGTTCGAATCACCCACGTCACGCCCACGTCACGTTCGAATCTCCCACGTCACACCCACGTCACGTTCGAAACTCCCACGTCACACCCACGTCACACCCACGTCACTTTCGAATCACCCACGTCACGTTCGAATCACCCACGTCACACCCACGTCACTTTCGAATCACCCACGTCACGTTCGAAACTCCCACGTCACGCCCACGTCACGTTCGAATCACCCACGACACACCCACGTCACTTTCGAATCTCCCACGTCACGTTCGAATCACCCACGTCACACCCACGTCACGTTCGAATCTCCCACGTCACGTTCGAATCACCCACGTCACGCCCACGTCACGTTCGATTCTGCCACGTCACACCCACCTCACGTTCGCATTTCCCACGTCAAACCCCCGTCACGTTCGAATCACAGACGTCACGCCCACGTCACGTTCGAATCACCCACGTCACGCCCACGTCACGTTCGAATCTCCCACGTCACACCCACGTCACGTTCGAATCTCCCACTTCACACAAAAGTCACGTTCCAAACACTCACGTGACGTGAGCGTGACGTGGGAAATTCGAAAGTGACGTGGGCGTGACGTGGGTGATTCGAACCTGACGTGAGTGTGAAGTGGGAGATTCGAACGTGACGTGGGTGATTCGAAAGTGACGTGGGTGTGACGTGGGTGTGACGTGGGAGTTTCGAACGTGACGTGGGTGTGACGTGGGTGATTCGAACGTGACCTGAGTGTGACGTGAGAGATTCGAACGTGACCTGGGTGGTTCGAAATTGGCGTGGGTGTGCCGCCCTGCTTCAAGGCTCCCCCACCAAGCAGGGCTCAGAGGCAAGAGCACTGGGAAGGCAGAGGTTGCCTCCGCATGCCTAGGACAGCCCCCACCACGAGTGCCCGGCTCCCTTGCCTCCCCTCCCCAAGCCTACACCAGCTGTCCTCACACCTTGGCACTAGCACTGTGAGGCTGTTGCAAGGGAGGAGCATGGTTGTTCGATATGTGCTTCGAAGGCGAGGTGGGTGTGACGTGGGAGATTCGAACGTGACGTTGGCGTGACGTGGGAAATTCGAACGTGACGTGGGTGTGACGTGGGTGAGTCGAACGTGACGTGGGTGTGACGTGGGCGATTCGATCGTGACGTGGGTGTGTCGTGGGCGATTCGAACGTGACCTGGGCGTGACGTGGGAGATTCGAACGTGACGTGGGCGTGACGTGGGAGATTCGAACGTGACGTGGGTGTGACGTGGGAGATTCGAACGTGACGCGAGTGTGAAGTGGGAGATTCGAACGTGACGTGGGAGATTCGAACGTGACGTGGGTGTGACGTGAATATTCGAACGTGACGTGGGTGTGACGTGGGAGATTCGAACGTGACGCGAGTGTGAAGTGGGAGATTCGAACGTGACGTGGGAGATTCGAACGTGACGTGGGTGTGTCGTGAATATTCGAACGTGACGTGGGTGTGACGTGGGAGATTCGAACGTGACGTGGGAGATTCGAACGTGACGTGGGTGTGACGTGGGAGATTCGAACGTGAGGTGGGTGTGACGTGGGTGTTTCGAACATGACGTGGGCGTGACGTGGGAGATTCGAACGTGACGTGGGTGTGACGTGGGAGATTCGAACGTGACGTGGGCGATTCGAACGTGACGTGGGTGTGTCGTGGAAAATTCGAACGTGACGTGGGTGATTCGAACGTGACGTGGGTGTGACGTGGGCGATTCGAACGTGACGTGGGTGTGTCGTGGGAGATTCGAACGTGACGTGGGCGTGACGTGGGAAATTCGAACGTGACGTGGATGTGTCGTGGGTGATTCGAACGTGAAGTGGGTGTGTCGTGGGTGATTCGAACGTGACGTGGGTGTGACGTGGGTGATTCGAACGTGACATGGGCGTGACATGTGTGATTCGAACGTGACGTGGGCGTGACGTGGGAGATTCGAACGTGACGTGGGAGATTCGAACGTGACGTGGGTGATTCGAAAGTGACGTGGGTGTGACGTGGGTGTGACGTGGGAGATTGGAACGTGACGTGAGCATGACGTGGGAGATTCGAACGTGATGTGAGCGTGACGTTGGAGATTCGAACGTGACGTGGGTGTGACGTGGGCTATTCGAACGTGACGTGGGCGTGATGTGGGTGATTCGAACGTGACGTGGGTGTGACGTGGGCGATTCGAACGTGACGTGGGCGTGATGTGGGTGATTCGAACGTGACGCGAGTGTGAAGTGGGAGATTCGAACGTGACGTGGGAGATTCGAACGTGACGTGGGCGTGAATTGGGTGATTCGAACGTGACGTGGGCGTGACGTGGGTATTTGGAACGTGACGTGGGTGTTTGGAACGTGACGTGGGTGTGACGTGGGCGATTCGAACGTGACGTGGGTGTGACGTGGGTGATTCGAACGTGACGTGGGTGTGACGTGGGCGATTCGATCGTGACGTGGGTGTGTCGTGGGCGATTCGAACGTGACGTGGGCGTGACGTGGGAGATTCGAACGTGACGTGGGTGTGACGTGGGTGATTCGAACGTGACCTGAGTGTGACGTGAGAGATTCGAACGTGACCTGGGTGGTTCGAAATTGGCGTGGGTGTGCCGCCCTGCTTCAAGGCTCCCCCACCAAGCAGGGCTCAGAGGCAAGAGCACTGGGAAGGCAGAGCTTCCCTCCGCATGCCTAGGACAGCCCCCACCACGAGTGCCCGGCTCCCTTGCCTCCCCTCCGCAAGCCTACACCAGCTGTCCTCACACCTTGGCACTAGCAGTGTGAGGCTGTTGCAAGGCAGGAGCATGGTTGTTCGATATGTGCTTCGAAGGCGAGGTGGGTGTGACGTGGGAGATTCGAACGTGACGTGGGAGATTCGAACGTGACGTGGGTGATTCGAACGTGACGGGGGTGTGACGTGGGAGATTCGAACGTGACGTGGGCGTGACGTGGGAAATTCGAACGTGACCTGGCTGGTTCGAAATTGGCGTGGGTGTGCCACCGTGCTTCAAGGCTCCCCCACCAAACAGGGCTCAGAGGCAAGAGCACTGGGAAGGCAGAGCTTCCCTCCGCATGCCTAGGACAGCCCCCACCACGAGTGCCCGGCTCCCTTGCCTCCCCTCCGCAAGCCTACACCAGCTGTCCTCACACCTTGGCACTAGCACTGTGAGGCTGTTGCAAGGGAGGAGCATGGTTGTTCGATATGTGCTTCGAAGGCGAGGTGGGTGTGACGTGGGAGATTCGAACGTGACGTTGGCGTGACGTGGGAAATTCGAACGTGACGTGGGTGTGACGTGGGTGATTCGAAGGTGACATGGGCGTGCCGTGGGAGATTCGAACGTGACGTGGGTGTGACGTGGGAGATTCGAACGTGACGTGGGTGTGAAGTGGGAGATTCGAACGTGACGTGGGAGATTCGAACGTGACGTGAGCGTGAAGTTGGTGATTCGAAAGTGACGTGGGTGTGACGTGGGAGATTCGAACGTGACGTGGGCGTGACGTGGGTATTTGGAACGTGACGTGGGTGTTTGGAACGTGACGTGGGTGTGACGTGTGCGATTCGAACGTGACGTGGGTGTGACGTGTGCGATTCGAACGTGACGTGGGTGTGTCGTGGGTGATTCGAACGTGACGTGGGTGATTCGAAAGTGACGTGGGTGTGACGTGGGTGTGACGTGGGAGATTCGAACGTGACCTGAGCATGACGTGGGAGATTCGAACGTGATGTGAGCGTGACGTGGGAGATTCGAACGTGACGTGGGTGTGACGTGGAATATTCGAACGTGACGTGGGCGTGACGTGGGTGATTCGAACGTGACGCGAGTGTGAAGTGGGAGATTCGAACGTGACGTGGGAGATTCGAACGTGACGTGAGCGTGACGTGAGTGTTTGGAACGTGACGTGGGCGTGACCTGGGTGATTCGAACCTGACGTGGGTGTTTGGAACGTGACGTGGGTGTGACGTGGGAGTTTCGAACGTGACGTGGGTGTGTCGTGGGTGATTCGAACGTGACGTGGGCGTGACGTGGGTGATTCGAACGTGACGTGGGTGTGACGTGGGAGATTCGAACGTGACGTGGGTGTGTCGTGGGTGATTCGAACGTGACGTGGGCGTGACGTGGGTGATTCGAACGTGACGTGGGTGTGACGTGGGAGATTCGAACGTGACGTGGGAGATTCGAACGTGACGTGGGCGTGACGTGGGAGATTCGAACGTGACGAGGGTAATTCGAACGTGACGTGGGTGTGACGTGGGCGATTCGAACGTGACGTGGGAGATTCGAACGTGACGTGAGCGTGAAGTGGGTGATTCGAACGTGACGTGGGAGATTCGAACGTGACGTGGGCGTGACCTGGATGATTCGAACGTGACGTGGGCGATTCGAACGTGACGTGGGTGTGACGTGGGCGATTCGAACGTGACGTGGGCGTGACATGGGTGATTCGAACGTGACGTGGGTGTGACGTGGGTGATTCGAACGTGACGTGGGCGTTACGTGGGTGATTCGAACGTGACGTGGGCGTGACGTGGGAGATTCGAACGTGACGTGGGAGATTCGAACGTGACGTGGGTGATTCGAAAGTGACGTGGGTGTGACGTGGGTGTGACGTGGGAGATTCGAACGTGACGTGGGCGTGACGTGGGAGATTCGAACGTGACGTGGGTGATTCGAAAGTGACGTGGGTGTGACGTGGGTGTGACGTGGGAGATTCGAACGTGATGTGAGCGTGACGTGGGAGATTCGAACGTGACGTGGGTGTGACGTGGGAGTTTCGAACGTGACGTGGGTGTGACGTGGGTGATTCGAACGTGACCTGAGTGTGACGTGAGAGATTCGAACGTGACCTGGGTGGTTCGAAATTGGCGTGGGTGTGCCACCGTGCTTCAAGGCTCCCCCACCAAACAGGGCTCAGAGGCAAGAGCACTGGGAAGGCAGAGCTTCCCTCCGCATGCCTAGGACAGCCCCCAGCACGAGTGCCCGGCTCCCTTGCCTCCCCTCCGCAAGCCTCCACCAGCTGTCCTCACACCTTGGCACTAGCACTGGGAGGCTGTTGCAAGGCAGGAGCATGGTTGTTCGATATGTGCTTCGAAGGCGAGGTGGGTGTGACGTGGGAGATTCGAACGTGACGTGGGAGATTCGAACGTGACGTGGGTGTGACGTGGGAGATTCGAACGTGACGTGGGTGATTGGAACGTGACGGGGGTGTGACGTGGGAGATTCGAACGTGACGTGGGTGTGTCGTGGGATATTCGAACGTGACGTGGGCGTGACGTGGGAGATTCGAACGTGACCTGAGTGTGACGTGGGAAATTCGAACGTGACCTGGCTGGTTCGAAATTGGCATGGGTGTGCCACCGTGCTTCAAGGCTCCCCCACCAAGCAGGGCTCAGAGGCAAGAGCACTGGGAAGGCAGAGCTTCCCTCCGCATGCCTAGGACAGCCCCCACCACGAGTGCCCGGTTCCCTTGCCTCCCCTCCGCAAGCCTACACCAGCTGTCCTCACACCTTGGCACTAGCACTGTGAGGCTGTTGCAAGGGAGGAGCATGGTTGTTCGATATGTGCTTCGAAGGCGAGGTGGGTGTGACGTGGGAGATTCGAACGTGACGTTGGCGTGACGTGGGAAATACGAACGTGACGTGGGTGTGACGTGAATATTCGAAGGTGACATGGGTGTGTCGTGGGTGATTCGAACGTGACGTGGGTGTGTCGTGGGTGATTCGAACGTGACGTGGGTGTGACGTGGGTGATTCGAAGGTGACATGGGCGTGACGTGGGAGATTCGAACGTGACGAGGGTGTGAAGTGAGCGTGACGTGGGAAATTCGAACGTGACGTGAGCGTGACGTGGATGATTCGAACGTGACGTGGGTGTGACGTGGGAGATTCGAACGTGACGTGGACGTGACGTGAGTGTTTGGAACGTGACGTGGGCGTGACCTGGGTGATTCGAACCTGACGTGGGTGTTTGGAACGTGACGTGGGTGTGACGTGGGAGTTTCGAACGTGACGTGGGTGTGTCGTGGGTGATTCGAACGTGACGTGGGCGTGACGTGGGTGATTCGAACGTGACGTGGGAGATTCGAACGTGACGTGAGTGTGAAGTGGGAGATTCGAACGTGACGTGGGTGATTCGAAAGTGACGTGGGTGTGACGTGGGTGTGACGTGGGAGTTTCGAACGTGACGTGGGTGTGACGTGGGAGATTCGAACGTGACGTGGGAGATTCGAACGTGACGTGGGAGATTCGAACGTGACGTGGGTGTGACGTGGGTGTTTCGAACGTGACGTGGGTGATTCGAACGTGACGTGGGCGTGGCGTGGGAGATTCGAACGTGACGGGGGTGTGACGTGTGTGATTCGAACGTGACGTGGGTGTGAGGTGGGTGATTCGAACGTGACGTGGGTGTGACGTGGGTGATTCGAACGTGGCGTGGGTGTGACGTGGGAGATTCGAACGTGACGTGGGTGTGTCGTGGGAGATTCGAACGTGACGTGGGTGTGACGTGGGTGATTCGAACGTGACGTGGGTGTGTCGTGGGTGATTCGAACGTGACGTGGGTGTGACGTGGGAGATTCGAACGTGACGTTGGCGTGACGTGAGAAATTCGAACTTGACGTGGGTGTGACGTGGGTGATTCGAAGGTGACATGGGCGTGCCGTGGGAGATTCGAACGTGACGTGGGTGTGACGTGGGAGATTCGAACGTGACGTAGGTGTGAAGTGGGAGATTCGAACGTGACGTGGGAGATTCGAACATGACGTGAGCGTGAAGTGGTAGATTCGAACGTGACGTGAGCGTGACGTGGGTGATTCGAACGTGACGTGGGCGTGACGTGGGCGATTCGAACGTGACGTGGACGTGACGTGAGTGTTTGGAACGTGACGTGGGCGTGACGTGGACGATTCGAACCTGACGTGGGTGTTTGGAACGTGACGTGGGTGTGACGTGGGAGATTCGAACGTGACGTGGGTGTGTCGTGGGTGATTCGAACGTGACGTGGGAGATTCGAACGTGACGTGGGCGTGACGTGGCTGATTCGAACGTGACGTGGGTGATTCGAACGTGACGTGGGTGTGACGTGGGCGATTCGAACGTGACGTGGACGTGACGTGAGTGTTTGGAACGTTACGTGGGCGTGACCTGGGTGATTCGAACCTGACTTGGGTGTTTGGAACGTAACGTGGGTGTGACGTGGGAGATTCGAACGTGACGTGGGTGTGTCGTGGGTGATTCGAACGTGACGTGGGCGTGACGTGGGTGACTCGAACGCGACGTGGGCGTGACCTGGGTGATTCGAACCTGACGTGGGTGTTTGGAACGTGACGTGGGTGTGAAGTGTGCGATTCGAACGTGACGTGGGTGTGTCGTGGGAGATTCGAACGTGACGTGGGCGTGACGTGGGTGATTCGAACGTGACGTTGGTGTGACGTGGGAGATTCGAGCGTGACGTGGGAGATTCGAACGTGACGTGGGCGTGACATGGGTGATTCGAACGTGACGTGGGTGTGTCGTGGGTGATTCGAACGTGACGTGGGCGTTACGTGGGTGATTCGAACGTGACGTGGGCGTGACGTGGGAGATTCGAACGTGACGTGGGAGATTCGAACGTGACGTGGGTGATTCGAAAGTGACGTGGGTGTGACGTGGGTGATTCGAACGTGACGTGGGTGATTCGAAAGTGACGTGAGTGTGACGTGGGTGTGAAGTGGGAGATTCGAACGTGACGTGAGCATGACGTGGGAGATTCGAACGTGATGTGAGCGTGACGTGGGAAATTCGAACGTGACGTGGGCGTGACGTGGGTGATTCGAACGTGACGTGGGTGTGACGTGGGAGATTCGAACGTGACGTGGGAGATTCGAACGTGACGTGAGTGTGAAGTGGGAGATTCGAACGTGACGTGGGTGATTCGAAAGTGACGTGGGTGTGACGTGGGTGTGACGTGGGAGATTCGAACGTGACGTGGGAGATTCGAACGTGACGTGAGTGTGAAGTGGGAGATTCGAACGTGACGTGGGTGATTCGAAAGTGACGTGGGCGTGACGTGGGTGATTCGAACGTGACGCGAGTGTGAAGTGGGAGATTCGAACGTGACGTGGGAGATTCGAACGTGACGCGAGTGTGAAGTGGGAGATTCGAACGTGACGTGGGAGATTCGAACGTGACGTGAGCGTGAAGTGGGAGATTCGAACGTGACGTGGGTGTGTCGTGGGTGATTCGAACGTGACGTGGGCGTGACGTGGGAGATTCGAACGTGACGTGGGTGTGACGTGAATATTCGAACGTGACGTGGGCGTGACGTGGGAGATTCGAACGTGACGTGGGTGATTCGAACGTGACGGGGCTGTGACGTGGGAGATTCGAACGTGACGTGGGTGTGTCGTGGGAGATTCGAACGTGACGTGGGTGTGACGTGGGAGATTCGAACGTGACCTGAGTGTGACATGAGAGATTCGAACGTGACCTGGGTGGTTCGAAATTGGCGTGGGTGTGCCGCCCTGCTTCAAGGCTCCCCCACCAAGCAGGGCTCAGAGGCAAGAGCACTGGGAAGGCAGAGCTTCCCTCCGCATGCCTAGGACAGCCCCCACCACGAGTGCCCGGCTCCCTTGCCTCCCCTCCCCAAGCCTACACCAGCTGTCCTCACACCTTGGCACTAGCACTGTGAGGCTGTTGCAAGGCAGGAGCATGGTTGTTCGATATGTGCTTCGAAGGCGAGGTGGGTGTGACGTGGGAGATTCGAACGTGACGTGGGTGTGTCGTGGGTGATTCGAACGTGACGTGGGCGTGACGTGGGAGATTCGAACGTGACGTGGGTGATTCGAACGTGACGGGGGTGTGACGTGGGAGATTCGAACGTGACGTGGGTGTGTCGTTGGAGATTCGAACGTGACGTGGGTGTGACGTGGGAGATTCGAACGTGACGTGGGAGATTCGAACGTGACGTGAGTGTGAAGTGGGAGATTCGAACGTGACGTGGGTGATTCGAAAGTGACGTGGGTGTGACGTGGGTGTGACGTGGGAGATTCGAACGTGACGTGGGAGATTCGAACGTGACGTGAGTGTGAAGTGGGAGATTCGAACGTGACGTGGGTGATTCGAAAGTGACGTGGGTGTGACGTGGGTGTGACGTGGGAGATTCGAACGTGACGTGGGAGATTCGAACGTGACGTGGGCGTGACGTGGGAAATTCGAACGTGACCTGGCTGGTTCGAAATTGGCGTGGGTGTGCCACCGTGCTTCAAGGCTCCCCCACCAAGCAGGGCTCAGAGGCAAGAGCACTGGGAAGGCAGAGCTTCCCTCCGCATGCCTAGGACAGCCCCCACCACGAGTGCCCGGCTCCCTTGCCTCCCCTCCCCAAGCCTACACCAGCTGTCCTCACACCTTGGCACTAGCACTGTGAGGCTGTTGCAAGGCAGGAGCATGGTTGTTCGATATGTGCTTCGAAGGCGAGGTGGGTGTGACGTGGGAGATACGAACGTGACGTTGGCGTGACGTGGGAAATTCGAACGTGACGTGGGTGTGACGTGGGTGATTCGAAGGTGACATGGGCGTGCCGTGGGAGATTCGAACGTGACGTGGGTGTGACGTGGGAGATTCGAACGTGACGTGGGCGTGACGTGGGTGATTCGAACGTGACGTGGGCGTGGCGTGGGTATTTGGAACGTGACGTGAGTGTTTGGAACGTGACGTGGGTGTGACTTGGGCGATTCGAACGTGACCTGGGTGTGTCGTGGGTGATTCGAACGTGACGTGGGTGATTCGAACGTGACGTGGGTGTGTCGTGGGAGATTCGAACGTGACGTGGGCGTGACGTGGGAGATTCGAACGTGACGTGGGTGTGACGTGGGTGTTTCGAACGTGACGTGGGTGATTCGAACGTGACGTGGGTGTGACGTGGGCGATTCGAACGTGACGTGGGCGTGACGTGGGTGATTCGAACGTGACGTGGGCGTGACGTGGGTGATTCGAACGTGACGTGGGCGTGACGTTGGAGATTCGAACGTGACATGGGCGTTACGTGGGAAATACGAACGTGACGTGGGCGTGACATGGGTGATTCGAACGTGACGTGGGTGTGACGTTGGAGATTCGAACGTGACGTGGGCGTGACGTGGGAGATTCGAACGTGACGTGGGCGTTACGTGGGAAATTCGAACGTGACCTGGCTGGTTCGAAATTGGCGTGGGTGTGCCACCGTGCTTCAAGGCTCCCCCACCAAACAGGGCTCAGAGGCAAGAGCACTGGGAAGGCAGAGGTTGCCTCCGCATGCCTAGGACAGCCCCCACCACGAGTGCCCGGCTCCCTTGCCTCCCCTCCCCAAGCCTACACCAGCTGTCCTCACACCTTGGCACTAGCACTGTGAGGCTGTTGCAAGGCAGGAGCATGGTTGTTCGATATGTGCTTCGAAGGCGAGGTGGGTGTGACGTGGGAGATTCGAACGTGACGTGGGTGTGTCGTGGGTGATTCGAACGTGACGTGGGCGTGACGTGGGTGATTCGAACGCGACGTGGGCGTGACCTGGGTGATTCGAACCTGACGTGGGTGTTTGGAACGTGACGTGGGTGTGAAGTGTGCGATTCGAACGTGACGTGGGTGTGTCGTGGGTGATTCGAACGTGACGTGGGCGTGACGTGGGTGATTCGAACGTGACGTGGGTGTGACGTGGGAGATTCGAACGTGACGTGGGAGATTCGAACGTGACGTGAGTGTGAAGTGGGAGATTCGAACGTGACGTGGGAGATTCGAACGTGACGTGGGCGTGACATGGGTGATTCGAACGTGACGTGGGCGTGACGTGGGTGATTCGAACGTGACGTGGGTGTGACGTGAATATTCGAACGTGACGTGGACGTGACGTGAGTGTTTGGAACGTGACGTGGGCGTGACGTGGGCGATTCGAACCTGACGTGGGTGTTTGGAACGTGACGTGGGTGTGACGTGGGAGATTCGAACGTGACCTGGGTGTGATGTGGGTGATTCGAACGTGACGTGGGTGTGTCGTGGGTGATTCGAACGTGACGTGGGCGTGACGTGGGTGATTCGAACGTGACGTGGGAGATTCGAACGTGACGTGAGTATGAAGTGGGAGATTTGAACGTGACGTGGGCGTTACGTGGGAAATACGAACGTGACGTGGGTGTGACGTGGGTGATTCGAACGTGACGTGGGCGTGACGTGGGAGATTCGAACGTGACGTGGGAGATTCGAACGTGACGTGAGTGTGAAGTGGGAAATTCGAACGTGACGTGGGAGATTCGAACGTGACGTGAGCGTGACGTGAGTGTTTGGAACGTGACGTGGGTGTGACGTGGGAGATTCGAACGTGACGCGGGTGTGTCGTGGGTGATTCGAACGTGACGTGGGCGTGACGTGGCTGATTCGAACGTGACGTGGGTGTGACGTGGGTGATTCGAACGTGACGTGGGCGTGACGTGGCTGATTCGAACGTGACGTGGGTGTGATGTGGGTGATTCGAAGGTGACATGGGCGTGCAGTGGGAGATTCGAACGTGACGTGGGTGTGAAGTGGGAGATTCGAACGTGACGTGGGAGATTCGAACATGACGTGAGCGTGAAGTGGTAGATTCGAACGTGACGTGAGCGTGACGTGGGTGATACGAACGTGACGTGGGCGTGACGTGGGTGATTCGAACGTGACGTGGGAGATTCGAACGTGAGGTGGGTGATTCGAAAGTGACGTGGGTGTGACGTGGGTGTGACGTGGGAGTTTCGAACGTGACGTGGGTGTGCCGTGGGAACTTCGAACGTGACGTGGGCGTGACATGGGTGACTCGAACGTGACGTGGGTGATTCGAACGTGACGTGGGTGATTCGAAAGTGACGTGGGCGTGACGTGGGCGATTCGAACGTGACGTGGGCGTGACGTGGGAGATTCGAACGTGACGTGGGTGATTCGAACGTGACGTGAGTGTGAAGTGGGAGATTCGAACGTGACGTGGACGTGACGTGAGTGTCTGGAACGTGACGTGGGCGTGACCTGGGTGTTTCGAACCTGACGTGGGTGTTTGGAACGTGACGTGGGTGTGACGTGGGCGATTCAAACGTGACGTGGGTGTGACGTCGCGATTCCAACGTGACGTGGGCGTGACGTGGGTGATTCGAACGTGACGTGGGTGTGTCGTGGGTGATTCGAACGTGACGTGGGCGTGACGTGGCTGATTCGAACGTGACGTGGGTGTGACGTGGGAAATTCGAACGTGACGTGGGCGTGACGTGGATGTTTCGAACGTGACGTGGGTGTGACGTGGGAGATTCGAACGTGACGTGGGCGTGACGTGGGAGATTCGAACGTGACGTGGGTGTGGCGTGGTTGTTTCGAACGTGACGTGGGTGTGATGTGGGCGATTCGAACGTGACGTGGGTGTGTCGTGGGTGATTCGAACGTGACGTGGGCGTTACGTGGGTGATTCGAACGTGACGTGGGCGTGACGTGGGAGATTCGAACGTGACGTGGGAGATTCGAACGTGACGTGGGTGATTCGAACGTGACGTGGGTGTGACGTGGGAGATTCGAACGTGACGTGGGAGATTCGAAAGTGACGTGGGTGTGACGTGGGTGTGACGTGGGAGATTCGAACGTGACGTGAGGTTGACGTGGGAGATTCGAACGTGATGTGAGCTTGACGTGGGAGATTCGAACGTGACGGGGGGGTGACGTGGAAAATTCGAACGTGACGTGGGTGTGTCGTGGGTGATTCGAACGTGACGTGGGCGTGACATGGGTGATTCGAACGTGACGTGGGTGTGACGTGGGAGATTCGAACGTGAAGTGGGTGTGACGTGGGAGATTCGAACGTGACGTGGGAAATTCGAAAGTGACGTGGGTGTGACGTGGGAGATTCGAACGTGACGTGGGAGATTCGAACGTGACGTGGGCGTGACGTGGGAGATTCGAACGTGGGCGTGGGTGATTCGAAAGTGACGTGGGTGTGACGTGGGTGTGACGTGGGAGATTCCAAAGTGACGTGAGCGTGACGTGGGAAATTCGAAAGTGACGTGGGCGTGACGTGGGTGATTCGAACCTGACGTGAGTGTGAAGTGGGAGATTCGAACGTGACGTGGGCGTGACGTGGGTGATTCGAACGTGACGTGAGTGTGAAGTGGGAGATTCGAACGTGACTTGGGCGATTCGAACGTGACGTGGGTGTGACCTGGGAGATTCGAACGTGACCTGGGTGGTTCGAAATTGGCGTGGGTGTGCCGCCCTGCTTCAAGGCTCCCCCACCAAGCAGGGCTCAGAGGCAAGAGCACTGGGAAGGCAGAGCTTCCCTCCGCATGCCTAGGACAGCCCCCACCACGAGTGCCCGGCTCCCTTGCCTCCCCTCCGCAAGCCTACACCAGCTGTCCTCACACCTTGGCACTAGCACTGTGAGGCTGTTGCAAGGCAGGAGCATGGTTGTTCGATATGTGCTTCGAAGGCGAGGTGGGTGTGACGTGGGAGATTCGAACGTAACGTGGGTGTGTCGTGGGTGATTCGAACGTGACGTGGGCGTGACGTGGGAAATACGAACGTGACGTGGGTGTGACGTGAATATTCGAAGGTGACATGGGTGTGTCGTGGGTGATTCGAACGTGACGTGGGTGTGTCGTGGGTGATTCGAACGTGACGTGGGCGTGACGTGGGTGATTCGAACGCGACGTGGGCGTGACCTGGGTGATTCGAACCTGACGTGGGTGTTTGGAACGTGAGGTGGGTGTGACGTGGGAGATTTGAACGTGACGTGCGTGTGACGTGGGTGTGACGTGAATATTCGAACGTGACGTGGGTGTGACGTGGGAGATTCGAACGTGACGTGGGAGATTCGAACGTGACGTGGGTGTGACGTGGGTGATTCGAACGTGACGTGGGTGTGACGTGGGTGATTCGAAGGGGATGTTGGCGTGACGTGGGAAATTCGAACGTGACGTGGGCGTTACGTGGGAAATACGAACGTGACGTGGGCGTGACGTGAGAGATTCGAACGTGACCTGGGTGGTTCGAAATTGGCGTGGGTGTGCCGCCCTGCTTCAAGGCTCCCCCACCAAGCAGGGCTCAGAGGCAAGAGCACTGGGAAGGCAGAGGTTGCCTCCGCATGCCTAGGACAGCCCCCAGCACGAGTGCCCGGCTCCCTTGCCTCCCCTCCGCAAGCCTACACCAGCTGTCCTCACACCTTGGCACTAGCACTGTGAGGCTGTTGCGAGGCAGGAGCATGGTTGTTCGATATGTGCTTCGAAGGCGAGGTGGGTGTGACGTGGGAGATCCGAACGTGACGTAGGTGTGACGTGGGCGTGACGTGGGAGATTCGAACGTGACGTGGGTGTGGCGTGGCAGATTCGAACGTGACCTGGGTGGTTCGAAATTGGCGTGGGTGTGCCGCCCTGCTTCAAGGCTCCCCCACCAAGCAGGGCTCAGAGGCAAGAGCACTGGGAAGGCAGAGGTTGCCTCCGCATGCCTAGGACAGCCCCCACCACGAGTGCCCGGCTCCCTTGCCTCCCCTCCGCAAGCCTACACCAGCTGTCCTCACACCTTGGCACTAGCAGTGTGAGGCTGTTGCAAGGGAGGAGCATGGTTGTTCGATATGTGCTTCGAAGGCGAGGTGGGTGTGAGGTGGAAGATTCGAACGTGACCTGGGTGTGACGTGTGTGTGACATGGGAGATTCGAACGTGACGTGGGAGAGTCGAACGTGACGTGGGTGATTCGAACGTGACGTGGGCGTGACGTGGGTGATTCGAACGTGACGTGGGTGTGACGTGGGTGTTTCGAACGTGACGTGGGTGTGACGTGGGAGATTCGAACGTGACGTGGGCGCGACGTGGATGATTCGAACGTGACGTGGGTGTGACGTGGGAAATTCGAACGTGAGGTGGGTGTGACGTGGGAGATTCGAACGTGACGTGGGAGATTCGAACGTGACGTGGGCGTGACGTGGATGATTCGAACGTGACGTGGGTGTGACGTGGGAAATTCGAACGTAACGTGGGTGTGACGTGGGAGATTCGAACGTGACGTGGGAGATTCGAACGTGACGTGGGCGTGACGTGGGTGATTCGAACGTGACGTGGGTGTGACGTGGGAGATTCGAACGTGACGTGGGCGCGACGTGGATGATTCGAACGTGGCGTGGGTGTGACGTGGGAAATTCGAACGTGACGTGGGAGATTCAAACGTGACGTGGGTGTGACGTGGGTGTTTCGAACGTGACGTGGGAGATTCGAACGTGACGGGGGTGTGACGTGGGTGATTCGAACGTGACGTGGGTGATTCGAACGTGACGTGGGTGTGACGTGGGTGTTTCGAACGTGACGTGGGTGTTTCGAACGTGACGTGGGCGTGACGTGGGTGATTCGAACGTGACGTGGGTGTGACGTGGGAGATTCGAACGTGACGTGGGTGCGACGTGGGAGATTCGAACGTGACATGGGTGTGTCGTGGGTGTGACGTGGGAAATTCGAACGTGACGTGGGTGTGACGTGGGAGATTCGAACGTGACGTGGGTGTGACGTGGGAGATTCGAACGTGACGTGGGAGATTCGAACGTGACGTGGGTGTGACGTGGGTGTTTCGAACGTGACGTGGGAGATTCGAACGTGACGGGGGTGTGACGTGGGTGATTCGAACGTGACGTGGGTGTGACGTGGGAAATTCGAACGTGAGGTGGGTGTGACGTGGGAGATTCGAACGTGACGTGGGAGATTCGAACGTGACGTGGGTGTGACGTGGGTGTTTCGAACGTGACGTGGGAGATTCGAACGTGACGGGGGTGTGACGTGGGTGATTCGAACGTGACGTGGGTGTGTCGTGGGTGATTCGAACTTGACGTGGGTGTGACTTGGGAGATTCGAACGTGACATGGGTGTGTCGTGGGTGTGACATGGGTGATTCGAACGTGACATGGGTGTGAAGTGGGTGTGACGTGGGAGATTCGAACGTGACGTTGGAGATTCGAACGTGACATGGGTGTGACGTGGGTGTTTCGAACGTGACGTGGGAGATTCGAACGTGACGTGGGTGTGACGTGTGTGATTCGAACGTGACGTTGGCGTGACGTGGGAGATTGGAACGTGACGTGGGTGTGACGTGGGAGATTCGAACGTGACGTGGGTGTGACGTGGGAAATTCGAACGTGACGTGGGTGTCACGTGGGAGATTCGAACGTGACGTGGGTGTGTCGTGGGTGATTCGAACCTGACGTGGGTGTGACGTGGGAGATTCGAAAGTGACGTGGGTGTGACGTGGGAGTTTCGAACGTGACGTGGGAGATTCGAAAGTGACGTGGGTGTGACGTGGGAGTTTCGAACGTGACGTGGGAGATTCGAACGTGACGTGGGCGTGACGTGGGAGATTCGAACGTGACGTGGGCGCGACGTGGGAGATTCGAACGTGACGTTGGAGATTCGAACGTGAAATGGGTGTGACGTGGGTGTTTCGAACGCGACGTGGGTGATTCGAACGTGACGTGGGCGTGGCGTGGGAGATTCGAACGTGACGGGGGTGTGACGTGGGAGTTTGGAACGTGACGCGGGCGTGACGTGGGTGTGACGTGGGTGATTCGAACGTGACGTGGGTGTGACGTGGGAGATTCGAACGTGACGTGGGCGCGACGTGGATGATTCGAACGTGACGTGGGTGTGACGTGGATGATTCGAACGTGACGTGGGAGATTCGAACGTGACGTGGGTGTGACGTGGGTGTTTCGAACGTGACGTGGGAGATTCGAACGTGACGGGGGTGTGACGTGGGAGATTCGAACGTGACGTGGGAGATTCGAACGTGACCTGAGTGTGACGTGAGAGATTCGAACGTGACCTGGGTGGTTCGAAATTGGCGTGGGTGTGCCGCCCTGCTTCAAGGCTCCCCCACCAAGCAGGGCTCAGAGGCAAGAGCACTGGGAAGGCAGAGCTTGCCTCCGCATGCCTAGGACAGCCCCCACCACGAGTGCCCGGCTCCCTTGCCTCCCCTCCGCAAGCCTACACCAGCTGTCCTCACACCTTGGCACTAGCACTGTGAGGCTGTTGCGAGGCAGGAGCATGGTTGTTCGATATGTGCTTCGAAGGCGAGGTGGGTGTGACGTGGGAGATCCGAACGTGACGGGGGTGTGACGTGGGCGTGACGTGGGAGATTCGAACGTGACGTGGGTGTGGCGTGGCAGATTCGAACGTGACCTGGGTGGTTCGAAATTGGCGTGGGTGTGCCGCCCTGCTTCAAGGCTCCCCCACCAAGCAGGGCTCAGAGGCAAGAGCACTGGGAAGGCAGAGGTTGCCTCCGCATGCCTAGGACAGCCCCCAGCACGAGTGCCCGGCTCCCTTGCCTCCCCTCCGCAAGCCTACAGCAGCTGTCCTCACTCCTTGGCACTAGCACTGTGAGGCTGTTGCAAGGGAGGAGCATGGTTGTTCGATATGTGCTTCGAAGGCGAGGTGGGTGTGACGTGGGAGATTCGAACGTGACGTGGGTGTGACGTGGGAAATTCGAACGTGACGTGGGTGTGACGTGGGAGATTCGAACGTGACGTGGGTGTGACGTGGGTGTTTCGAACGTGACGTGGGTGATTCGAACGTGACGTGGGCGTGACGTGGGTGATTCGAACGTGACGTGGGTGTGACGTGGGAGATTCGAACGTGACGTGGGCGCGACGTGGATGATTCGAACGTGACGTGGGTGTGACGTGGGAAATTCGAACGTGACGTGGGTGTGACGTGGGAGATTCGAACGTGACGTGGGAGATTCGAACGTGACGTGGGCGTGACGTGGGTGATTCGAACGTGACGTGGGTGTGACGTGGGAGATTCGAACGTGACATGGGTGTGTCGTGGGTGTGACGTGGGAAATTCGAACGTGACGTGGGTGATTCGAACGTGAGGTGGGCGTGACGTGGGAGATTCGAACGTGACGTGGGGGCGACGTGGATGATTCAAACGTGACGTGGGTGTGACGTGGGAAATTCGAACGTGACGTGGGAGATTCAAACGTGACGTGGGTGTGACGTGGGTGTTTCGAACGTGACGTGGGAGATTCGAACGTGACGGGGGTGTGACGTGGGTGATTCGAACGTGACGTGAGAGATTCGAACGTGACGTGGGTGTGACGTGGGTGTTTCGAACGTGACGTGGGTGTTTCGAACGTGACGTGGGCGTGACGTGGGTGATTCGAACGTGACGTGGGTGTGACGTGGGAGATTCGAACGTGACGGGGGTGTGACGTGGGAGATTCGAACGTGGCGCGGGAGATTCGAACGTGACGTGGGTGCGACGTGGGAGATTCGAACGTGACATGGGTGTGTCGTGGGTGTGACGTGGGAAATTCGAACGTGACGTGGGTGTGACGTGGGAGATTCGAACGTGACGTGGGGGAGACGTGGGAGATTCGAACGTGACGTGGGAGATTCGAACGTGACCTGGGTGGTTCGAAATTGGCGTGGGTGTGCCACCCTGCTTCAAGGCTCCCCCACCAAGCAGGGCTCAGAGGCAAGAGCACTGGGAAGGCAGAGGTTGCCTCCGCATGCCTAGGACAGCCCCCAGCACGAGTGCCCGGCTCCCTTGCCTCCCCTCCGCAAGCCTACACCAGCTGTCCTCACACCTTGGCACTAGCACTGTGAGGCTGTTGCAAGGCAGGAGTATGGTTGTTCGATATGTGCTTCGAAGGCGAGGTGGGTGTGACGTGGGAGATCCGAACGTGACGTAGGTGTGACGTGGGTGTGACGCGGGAGATTCAAACGTGACCTAGGTGTGACGTGGGAGATGCGAACGTGACGTGGGTGTGACGTGGGAGATTCGAACATGACGTGGGCGTGACGTGAGAGATTCGAACGTGACGTGGGTGTGACTTGGGTGTGACGTGGGAGATTCGAACGTGACGTGGGCGTGACGTGGGAGATTCGGACGTGACGGGGGTGTGCCGTGGGAGATTCGAACGTGACGTGGGTGTGACGTGGGCGTGACCCAGGTGATTCGAACGTGACGTGGGTGTGACGTGGTGATTCGAACTTGACGGGGGCGTGACGTGGGAGATTCGAACGTGACGGGGGCGTGACGTGGGAGATTCGAACGTGACGTGGGCGTGGCGTGGGAGTTTCGAACGTGACGTGGGTGTGACGTGGGAAATTCGAACGTGACGTGGGCATGACGTAGGAGATTCGAACGTGACGTGGTTGTGACGTGGGTGATTCGAACGTGACAAGGGTGTGAAGTGGGTGTGACGTGGGAGATTCGAACGTGACGTGGGTGTGACGTGGGTGATTCGAACGTGACGTGGGTGTGACGTGGGAGATTCGAACGTGACGTGGGCGTGACGTGGGAAATTCGAACGTGACCTGGCTGTGACGTGGGTGAGACTTGGAAGATTCGAACGTGACGTGGGTGTGACGTGGGTGATTCGAACGTGACGTGGGCGTGACGTGGGAGATTCGAACGTGACGTGGGCGTGGCGTGGGAGTTTCGAACGTGACGTGGGTGTGACGTGGGCGTGGCCCAGGTGATTCGAACGTGATGTGGGTGTGACGTGGGAAATTCCAAAGTGACGTGGGCATGACGTAGGAGATTCGAACGTGACGTGGTTGTGACGTGGGTGATTCGAACGTGACAAGGGTGTGAAGTGGGTGTGACGTGGGAGATTCGAACGTGACGTGGGTGTGACGTGGGAGATTCGAACGTGACGTGGGTGTGACGTGGGAGATTCGAATGTGACATGGGTGTGAAGTGGGTGTGACGTGGGAGATTCGAACGTGACGTGGGTGTGTCGTGGGTGATTCGAACGTGACGTGGGTGTGACGTGGGAGATTCGAACGTGACGTGGGCGTGACGTGGGTGATTCGAACGTGACCTGGCTGTGACGTGGGTGAGACTTGGAAGATTCGAACGTGACGTGGGTGTGACTTGGGTGAATAGAACGTGACGTGGGCGTGATGTGGGTGATTCGAACGTGACGTGGGTGTGACGTGGGAGATTCGAACGTGAAGTGGGTGTGACGTGGGAAATTCGAACGTGACGTGGGTGTCACGTGGGAGATTCGAACGTGACGTGGGTGTGTCGTGCGTGATTCGAACCTGACGTGGATGTGACGTGGGTGATTCGAACGTGACGTGGGTGTGACGTGGGAGATTCGAACGTGACGTGGTTGTGACGTGGGAGATTCGAACGTGACATGGGTGTGACGTGGGTGTTTCGAACGCGACGTGGGTTATTCGAACGTGACGTGGGCGTGGCGTGGGAGATTCGAACGTGACGGGGGTGTGACGTGGGAGATTCGAACGTGACATGGGTGTGAAGTGGGTGTGACGTGGGAGATTCGAACGTGACGTGGGTGTGTCGTGGGTGATTCGAAGGTGACGTGGGTGTGACGTGTGTGATTCGAACGTGGCGTGGGTGTGACGTGGGAGATTCGAACGTGACGTGGGAAATTCGAACGTGACGTGGGCGTGACGTGGGTGATTCGAACGTGACGTGGGTGTGACGTGGAAGATTCGAACGCGACGTGGGTGTGTCGTGGGTGATTCGAACGTGACGTGGGCGTGACGTGGGAGATTCGAACGTGACGTGGGCGTGACGTGGGAGATTCGAACGTGACGTGGGCGTGGCGCGGGAGATTTGAACGTGACGTGGGTGTGATGTGGGCGATTCGAACGTGACGTGGGTGTGACGTGGGAGATTCGAACGTGAAGTGGGCGTGACGTGGATGATTCGAACGTGACGTGGGTGTGTCGTGGGTGTGACGTTGGAAATTCGAACGTGACGTGGGTGTGACATGGGAGATTCGAACGTGACGTGGGAGATTCGAACGTGACGTGGGTGTGACCTGGGAGATTCGAACGTGACGTGGGAGATTCGAACGTGACGTGGGTGTGACGTGGGTCTTTCGAACGTGACGTGGGTGATTCGAACGTGACGTGGATGTGACGTGGGAGATTCGAACGTGACGTGGGCGCGACGTGGATGATTCGAACGTGACGTGGGTGTGACGTGGGAAATTCGAACGTGACGTGGATGTGACGTGGGAGATTCGAACGTGACGTGGGAGATTCGAACGTGACGTGGGTGTGACGTGGGTGTTTCGAACGTGACGTGGGAGATTCGAACGTGACGGGGGTGTGACGTGGGTGATTCGAACGTGACGTGGGTGTGACGTGGGAGATTCGAACGTGACGTGGGTGTGACGTGGCAGATTCGAACGTGACGTGGGCGTGGCGCGGGTGATTCGAAGCTGACGTGGGCGTGACGTGGGTGATTCGAACGTGACGTGGGTGTGACGTGGGAGATTCGAACGTGACGTGGGTGTGACGTGGGTGTTTCGAACGTGACGTGGGTGATTCGAACGTGACGTGGCTGTGACGTGGGAGATTCGAACGTGACGTGGGCGCGACGTGGATGATTCGAACGTGACGTGGGTGTGACGTGGGAGATTCGAACGTGACGTGGGAGATTCGAACGTGACGTGGGTGTGACGTGGGTGTTTCGAACGCGACGTTGGTGATTCGAACGTGACGTGGGCGTGGCGTGGGAGATTCGAACGTGACGGGGGTGTGACGTGGGAGATTCGAACGTGACATGGGTGTGAAGTGGGTGTGACGTGGGAGATTCGAACGTGACGTGGGTGTGACGTGTGTGATTCGAACGTGGCGTGGGTGTGACGTGGGAGATTCGAACGTGACGTGGGTGTGACGTGGGAGATTCGAACGTGACATGGGTGTGGCGCGGGAGATTCGAACGTGACGTGGGTGTGATGTGGGCGATTCGAACGTGACGTGGGTGTGACGTGGGAGATTCGAACGTGACGTGGGTGTGACGTGGGTGATTCGAACGTGACGTGGGCGTGACGTGGGTGAATAGAACGTGACGTGGGTGTGAGGTGGGAGATTCGAACGTGACGTGGGCGTGACGTGGGTGATTCGAACGTGACGTGTGTGTGACGTGAGACATTCGAAGGTGACGTGGGTGTGTCGTGGGAGATTCGAATGTGACCTGGGTGGTTCGAAATTGGCGTGGGTGTGCCACCCTGCTTCAAGGCTCCCCCACCAAGCAGGGCTCAGAGGCAAGAGCACTGGGAAGGCAGAGGTTGCCTCCGCATGCCTAGGACAGCCCCCACCACGAGTGCCCGGCTCCCTTGCCTCCCCTCCGCAAGCCTACAGCAGCTGTCCTCACACCTTGGCACTAGCACTGGGAGGCTGTTGCAAGGCAGGAGTATGGTTGTTCGATATGTGCTTCGAAGGCGAGGTGGGTGTGACGTGGGTGATTCGAACGTGACGTGTGTGTGACGTGATGATTCGAACGTGACCTGGGTGGTTCGAAATTGGCGTGGGTGTGCCGCCCTGCTTCAAGGCTCCCCCACCAAGCAGGGCTCAGAGGCAAGAGCACTGGGAAGGCAGAGGTTGCCTCCGCATGCCTAGGACAGCCGCCACCACGAGTGCCCGGCTCCCTTGCCTCCCCTCCGCAAGCCTACACCAGCTGTCCTCACACCTTGGCACTAGCACTGGGAGGCTGTTGCAAGGGAGGAGCATGGTTGTTCGATATGTGCTTCGAGGCGAGGTGGGAGTGACGTGGGTGATTCGAACGTGACGTGGGTGTGACGTGGGAGATTCGAACGTGACGTGGGCGCGACGTGGATGATTCGAACGTGACGTGGGTGTGACGTGGGAAATTCGAACGTGACGTGGGTGTGACGTGGGAGATTCGAACGTGACGTGGGAGATTCGAACGTGACGTGGGCGTGACGTGGGTGATTCGAACGTGACGTGGGTGTGACGTGGGAGATTCGAACGTGACATGGGTGTGTCGTGGGTGTGACGTGGGAAATTCGAACGTGACGTGGGTGATTCGAACGTGAGGTGGGCGTGACGTGGGAGATTCGAACGTGACGTGGGGGCGACGTGGATGATTCAAACGTGACGTGGGTGTGACGTGGGAAATTCGAACGTGACGTGGGAGATTCAAACGTGACGTGGGTGTGACGTGGGTGTTTCGAACGTGACGTGGGAGATTCGAACGTGACGGGGGTGTGACGTGGGTGATTCGAACGTGACGTGAGAGATTCGAACGTGACGTGGGTGTGACGTGGGTGTTTCGAACGTGACGTGGGTGTTTCGAACGTGACGTGGGCGTGACGTGGGTGATTCGAACGTGACGTGGGTGTGACGTGGGAGATTCGAACGTGACGGGGGTGTGACGTGGGAGATTCGAACGTGGCGCGGGAGATTCGAACGTGACGTGGGTGCGACGTGGGAGATTCGAACGTGACATGGGTGTGTCGTGGGTGTGACGTGGGAAATTCGAACGTGACGTGGGTGTGACGTGGGAGATTCGAACGTGACGTGGGGGAGACGTGGGAGATTCGAACGTGACGTGGGAGATTCGAACGTGACCTGGGTGGTTCGAAATTGGCGTGGGTGTGCCACCCTGCTTCAAGGCTCCCCCACCAAGCAGGGCTCAGAGGCAAGAGCACTGGGAAGGCAGAGGTTGCCTCCGCATGCCTAGGACAGCCCCCAGCACAAGTGCCCGGCTCCCTTGCCTCCCCTCCGCAAGCCTACACCAGCTGTCCTCACACCTTGGCACTAGCACTGTGAGGCTGTTGCAAGGCAGGAGTATGGTTGTTCGATATGTGCTTCGAAGGCGAGGTGGGTGTGACGTGGGAGATCCGAACGTGACGTAGGTGTGACGTGGGTGTGACGCGGGAGATTCAAACGTGACCTAGGTGTGACGTGGGAGATGCGAACGTGACGTGGGTGTGACGTGGGAGATTCGAACATGACGTGGGCGTGACGTGAGAGATTCGAACGTGACGTGGGTGTGACTTGGGTGTGACGTGGGAGATTCGAACGTGACGTGGGCGTGACGTGGGAGATTCGGACGTGACGGGGGTGTGCCGTGGGAGATTCGAACGTGACGTGGGTGTGACGTGGGCGTGACCCAGGTGATTCGAACGTGACGTGGGTGTGACGTGGTGATTCGAACTTGACGGGGGCGTGACGTGGGAGATTCGAACGTGACGGGGGCGTGACGTGGGAGATTCGAACGTGACGTGGGCGTGGCGTGGGAGTTTCGAACGTGACGTGGGTGTGACGTGGGAAATTCGAACGTGACGTGGGCATGACGTAGGAGATTCGAACGTGACGTGGTTGTGACGTGGGTGATTCGAACGTGACAAGGGTGTGAAGTGGGTGTGACGTGGGAGATTCGAACGTGACGTGGGTGTGACGTGGGTGATTCGAACGTGACGTGGGTGTGACGTGGGAGATTCGAACGTGACGTGGGCGTGACGTGGGAAATTCGAACGTGACCTGGCTGTGACGTGGGTGAGACTTGGAAGATTCGAACGTGACGTGGGTGTGACGTGGGTGATTCGAACGTGACGTGGGCGTGACGTGGGAGATTCGAACGTGACGTGGGCGTGGCGTGGGAGTTTCGAACGTGACGTGGGTGTGACGTGGGCGTGGCCCAGGTGATTCGAACGTGATGTGGGTGTGACGTGGGAAATTCCAAAGTGACGTGGGCATGACGTAGGAGATTCGAACGTGACGTGGTTGTGACGTGGGTGATTCGAACGTGACAAGGGTGTGAAGTGGGTGTGACGTGGGAGATTCGAACGTGACGTGGGTGTGACGTGGGAGATTCGAACGTGACGTGGGTGTGACGTGGGAGATTCGAATGTGACATGGGTGTGAAGTGGGTGTGACGTGGGAGATTCGAACGTGACGTGGGTGTGTCGTGGGTGATTCGAACGTGACGTGGGTGTGACGTGGGAGATTCGAACGTGACGTGGGCGTGACGTGGGTGATTCGAACGTGACCTGGCTGTGACGTGGGTGAGACTTGGAAGATTCGAACGTGACGTGGGTGTGACTTGGGTGAATAGAACGTGACGTGGGCGTGATGTGGGTGATTCGAACGTGACGTGGGTGTGACGTGGGAGATTCGAACGTGAAGTGGGTGTGACGTGGGAAATTCGAACGTGACGTGGGTGTCACGTGGGAGATTCGAACGTGACGTGGGTGTGTCGTGCGTGATTCGAACCTGACGTGGATGTGACGTGGGTGATTCGAACGTGACGTGGGTGTGACGTGGGAGATTCGAACGTGACGTGGTTGTGACGTGGGAGATTCGAACGTGACATGGGTGTGACGTGGGTGTTTCGAACGCGACGTGGGTTATTCGAACGTGACGTGGGCGTGGCGTGGGAGATTCGAACGTGACGGGGGTGTGACGTGGGAGATTCGAACGTGACATGGGTGTGAAGTGGGTGTGACGTGGGAGATTCGAACGTGACGTGGGTGTGTCGTGGGTGATTCGAAGGTGACGTGGGTGTGACGTGTGTGATTCGAACGTGGCGTGGGTGTGACGTGGGAGATTCGAACGTGACGTGGGAAATTCGAACGTGACGTGGGCGTGACGTGGGTGATTCGAACGTGACGTGGGTGTGACGTGGAAGATTCGAACGCGACGTGGGTGTGTCGTGGGTGATTCGAACGTGACGTGGGCGTGACGTGGGAGATTCGAACGTGACGTGGGCGTGACGTGGGAGATTCGAACGTGACGTGGGCGTGGCGCGGGAGATTTGAACGTGACGTGGGTGTGATGTGGGCGATTCGAACGTGACGTGGGTGTGACGTGGGAGATTCGAACGTGAAGTGGGCGTGACGTGGATGATTCGAACGTGACGTGGGTGTGTCGTGGGTGTGACGTTGGAAATTCGAACGTGACGTGGGTGTGACATGGGAGATTCGAACGTGACGTGGGAGATTCGAACGTGACGTGGGTGTGACCTGGGAGATTCGAACGTGACGTGGGAGATTCGAACGTGACGTGGGTGTGACGTGGGTCTTTCGAACGTGACGTGGGTGATTCGAACGTGACGTGGATGTGACGTGGGAGATTCGAACGTGACGTGGGCGCGACGTGGATGATTCGAACGTGACGTGGGTGTGACGTGGGAAATTCGAACGTGACGTGGATGTGACGTGGGAGATTCGAACGTGACGTGGGAGATTCGAACGTGACGTGGGTGTGACGTGGGTGTTTCGAACGTGACGTGGGAGATTCGAACGTGACGGGGGTGTGACGTGGGTGATTCGAACGTGACGTGGGTGTGACGTGGGAGATTCGAACGTGACGTGGGTGTGACGTGGCAGATTCGAACGTGACGTGGGCGTGGCGCGGGTGATTCGAAGCTGACGTGGGCGTGACGTGGGTGATTCGAACGTGACGTGGGTGTGACGTGGGAGATTCGAACGTGACGTGGGTGTGACGTGGGTGTTTCGAACGTGACGTGGGTGATTCGAACGTGACGTGGCTGTGACGTGGGAGATTCGAACGTGACGTGGGCGCGACGTGGATGATTCGAACGTGACGTGGGTGTGACGTGGGAGATTCGAACGTGACGTGGGAGATTCGAACGTGACGTGGGTGTGACGTGGGTGTTTCGAACGCGACGTTGGTGATTCGAACGTGACGTGGGCGTGGCGTGGGAGATTCGAACGTGACGGGGGTGTGACGTGGGAGATTCGAACGTGACATGGGTGTGAAGTGGGTGTGACGTGGGAGATTCGAACGTGACGTGGGTGTGACGTGTGTGATTCGAACGTGGCGTGGGTGTGACGTGGGAGATTCGAACGTGACGTGGGTGTGACGTGGGAGATTCGAACGTGACATGGGTGTGGCGCGGGAGATTCGAACGTGACGTGGGTGTGATGTGGGCGATTCGAACGTGACGTGGGTGTGACGTGGGAGATTCGAACGTGACGTGGGTGTGACGTGGGTGATTCGAACGTGACGTGGGCGTGACGTGGGTGAATAGAACGTGACGTGGGTGTGAGGTGGGAGATTCGAACGTGACGTGGGCGTGACGTGGGTGATTCGAACGTGACGTGTGTGTGACGTGAGACATTCGAAGGTGACGTGGGTGTGTCGTGGGAGATTCGAATGTGACCTGGGTGGTTCGAAATTGGCGTGGGTGTGCCACCCTGCTTCAAGGCTCCCCCACCAAGCAGGGCTCAGAGGCAAGAGCACTGGGAAGGCAGAGGTTGCCTCCGCATGCCTAGGACAGCCCCCACCACGAGTGCCCGGCTCCCTTGCCTCCCCTCCGCAAGCCTACAGCAGCTGTCCTCACACCTTGGCACTAGCACTGGGAGGCTGTTGCAAGGCAGGAGTATGGTTGTTCGATATGTGCTTCGAAGGCGAGGTGGGTGTGACGTGGGTGATTCGAACGTGACGTGTGTGTGACGTGATGATTCGAACGTGACCTGGGTGGTTCGAAATTGGCGTGGGTGTGCCGCCCTGCTTCAAGGCTCCCCCACCAAGCAGGGCTCAGAGGCAAGAGCACTGGGAAGGCAGAGGTTGCCTCCGCATGCCTAGGACAGCCGCCACCACGAGTGCCCGGCTCCCTTGCCTCCCCTCCGCAAGCCTACACCAGCTGTCCTCACACCTTGGCACTAGCACTGGGAGGCTGTTGCAAGGGAGGAGCATGGTTGTTCGATATGTGCTTCGAGGCGAGGTGGGAGTGACGTGGGAGATTCGAACGTGACGTGGGAGTGACGTGGGAGATTCGAACGTGACGTGGGCGTGACGTGGGAGATTCGAACATGACGTGGGTGTGACGTGAGTGTGACGTGGGAATTTCGAACCTGACGTGGGTGTGACGTGGGTGATTCGAACGTGACATCGGTGTGAAGTGGGTGTGACGTGGGAGATTCGAACGTGAAGTGGGTGTCACGTGGGAGATTCGAACGTGACGTGGGTGTGTCGTGGGTGATTCGAACCTGACGTGGGTGTGACGTGGGTGATTCGAACGTGACGTGGGTGTGACGTGGGAGATTCGAACGTGACGTGGGAGATTCGAACGTGACGTGGGTGTGACGTGGGTCTTTCGAACGTGACGTGGGTGATTCGAACGTGACGTGGATGTGACGTGGGAGATTCGAACGTGACGTGGGTGTGACGTGGGAAATTCGAACGTGACGTGGGTGTGACGTGGGAGATTCGAACGTGACGTGGGCGTGGCGCGGGTGATTCGAAGCTGACGTGGGCGTGACGTGGGCGATTCGAACGTGACGTGGGTGTGACGTGGGAGATTCGAACGTGACGTGGGTGTGACGTGGGTGTTTCGAACGTGACGTGGGTGATTCGAACGTGACGTGGCTGTGACGTGGGAGATTCGAACGTGACGTGGGCGCGACGTGGATGATTCGAACGTGACGTGGGTGTGACGTGTGTGATTCGAACGTGGCGTGGGTGTGACGTGGGAGATTCGAACGTGACGTGGGTGTGACGTGGGAGATTCGAACGTGACGTGGGTGTGACGTGGGTGTTTCGAACGTGACGTGGATGATTCGAACGTGACATGGGTGTGACGTGGGAGATTCGAACGTGAAGTGGGCGTGACGTGGATGATTCGAACGTGACGTGGGTGTGACGTGGGAGATTCGAACGTGACGTGGGCGTGACGTGGGCGATTCGAACGTGAAGTGGGTGTGACGTGGGTGATTCGAAAGTGACGTGGGTGTGACGTGGGTGATTCGAACGTGACGTGGGCGTGACGTGGTGATTCGAACGTGACGTGGGTGTGACGTGGGAGATTCGAGCATGACGTGGGTGTGACGTGGGTGAATAGAACGTGACATGTGTGTGTCGTGGGTGTGACGTGGGAGATTCGAACGTGACGTGGGTGTGACGTGAGAGATTCGAACGTGACGTGGGTGTGACGTGGGAGATTCGAACATGACGTGGGTGTGACGTGGGAGATTCGAACGTGACGTGGGTGTGACGTGGGAGATTCGAACGTGACGTGGGCGTGGCGCGGGTGATTCGAAGCTGACGTGGGCGTGACGTGGGTGTTTCGAACGTGACGTGGGTGTGACGTGGGAGATTCGAACGTGACGTGGGTGTGACGTGGGTGTTTCGAACGTGACGTGGGTGATTCGAACGTGACGTGGCTGTGACGTGGGAGATTCGAACGTGACGTGGGCGCGACGTGGATGATTCGAACGTGACGTGGGTGTGACGTGGGAGATTCGAACGTGACGTGGGAGATTCGAACGTGACGTGGGTGTGACGTGGGTGTTTCGAACGCGACGTTGGTGATTCGAACGTGACGTGGGCGTGGCGTGGGAGATTCGAACGTGACGGGGGTGTGACGTGGGAGATTCGAACGTGACATGGGTGTGAAGTGGGTGTGACGTGGGAGATTCGAACGTGACGTGGGTGTGACGTGTGTGATTCGAACGTGGCGTGGGTGTGACGTGGGAGATTCGAACGTGACGTGGGTGTGACGTGGGAGATTCGAACGTGACATGGGTGTGGCGCGGGAGATTCGAACGTGACGTGGGTGTGATGTGGGCGATTCGAACGTGACGTGGGTGTGACGTGGGAGATTCGAACGTGACGTGGGTGTGACGTGGGTGATTCGAACGTGACGTGGGTGTGACGTGGGTGAATAGAACGTGACGTGGGTGTGAGGTGGGAGATTCGAACGTGACGTGGGCGTGACGTGGATGATTCGAACGTGACGTGGGTGTGTCGTGGGTGTGACGTGGGAATTTCGAACCTGACGTGGGTGTGACGTGGGTGATTCGAACGTGACGTGGGTGTGACGTGAGTGTGACGTGGGAATTTCGAACCTGACGTGGGTGTGACGTGGGTGATTCGAACGTGACATCGGTGTGAAGTGGGTGTGACGTGGGAGATTCGAACGTGAAGTGGGTGTCACGTGGGAGATTCGAACGTGACGTGGGTGTGTCGTGGGTGATTCGAACCTGACGTGGGTGTGACGTGGGTGATTCGAACGTGACGTGGGTGTGACGTGGGAGATTCGAACGTGACGTGGGAGATTCGAACGTGACGTGGGTGTGACGTGGGTCTTTCGAACGTGACGTGGGTGATTCGAAAGTGACGTGGATGTGACGTGGGAGATTCGAACGTGACGTGGGTGTGACGTGGGAAATTCGAACGTGACGTGGGTGTGACGTGGGAGATTCGAACGTGACGTGGGCGTGGCGCGGGTGATTCGAAGCTGACGTGGGCGTGACGTGGGCGATTCGAACGTGACGTGGGTGTGACGTGGGAGATTCGAACGTGACGTGGGTGTGACGTGGGTGTTTCGAACGTGACGTGGGTGATTCGAACGTGACGTGGCTGTGACGTGGGAGATTCGAACGTGACGTGGGCGCGACGTGGATGATTCGAACGTGACGTGGGTGTGACGTGTGTGATTCGAACGTGGCGTGGGTGTGACGTGGGAGATTCGAACGTGACGTGGGTGTGACGTGGGAGATTCGAACGTGACGTGGGTGTGACGTGGGTGTTTCGAACGTGACGTGGATGATTCGAACGTGACATGGGTGTGACGTGGGAGATTCGAACGTGAAGTGGGCGTGACGTGGATGATTCGAACGTGACGTGGGTGTGACGTGGGAGATTCGAACGTGACGTGGGCGTGACGTGGGCGATTCGAACGTGAAGTGGGCGTGACGTGGGTGATTCGAAAGTGACGTGGGTGTGACGTGGGTGATTCGAACGTGACGTGGGCGTGACGTGGTGATTCGAACGTGACGTGGGTGTGACGTGGGAGATTCGAGCATGACGTGGGTGTGACGTGGGTGAATAGAACGTGACATGTGTGTGTCGTGGGTGTGACGTGGGAGATTCGAACGTGACGTGGGTGTGACGTGAGAGATTCGAACGTGACGTGGGTGTGACGTGGGAGATTCGAACATGACGTGGGTGTGACGTGGGAGATTCGAACGTGACGTGGGTGTGACGTGGGAGATTCGAACGTGACGTGGGCGTGGCGCGGGTGATTCGAAGCTGACGTGGGCGTGACGTGGGTGATTCGAACGTGACGTGGGTGTGACGTGGGAGATTCGAACGTGACGTGGGTGTGACGTGGGTGTTTCGAACGTGACGTGGGTGATTCGAACGTGACGTGGCTGTGACGTGGGAGATTCGAACGTGACGTGGGCGCGACGTGGATGATTCGAACGTGACGTGGGTGTGACGTGGGAGATTCGAACGTGACGTGGGAGATTCGAACGTGACGTGGGTGTGACGTGGGTGTTTCGAACGCGACGTTGGTGATTCGAACGTGACGTGGGCGTGGCGTGGGAGATTCGAACGTGACGGGGGTGTGTCGTGGGTGATTCGAACGTGACGTGGGTGTGACGTGGGAGATTTGAACGTGACGTGGGTGTGACGTGGGAGATTCGAACGTGACGTGTGAAGTGGGAGATTCGAACGTGACGTGGGTGTGACGTGGGAGATTCGAACGTGACGTGGGAGATTCGAACGTGACGTGGGTGTGACGTGGGTCTTTCGAACGTGACGTGGGTGATGCGAACGTGACGTGGATGTGACGTGGGAGATTCGAACGTGACGTGGGCACGACGTGGATGGTTCGAAAGTGACGTGGGCGTGACGTGGAAAATTCGAACGTGACGTGGGTGTGACATGGGTGATTCGAACGTGACGTGGGAGATTCGAACGTGACGTGGGTGTGACGTGGGTGTTTCGAACGTGACGTGGGAGATTCGAACGTGACGGGGGTGTGACGTGGGTGATTCGAACGTGACGTGGGTGTGTCGTGGGTGTGACGTGGGGGATTCGAACGTGACGTGGGTGTGACGTGAGAGATTCGAACGTGACGTGGGTGTGACGTGGGAGATTCGAACATGACGTGGGTGTGACGTGGGTGAATAGAACGTGACATGTGTGTGTCGTGGGTGTGACGTGGGAGATTCGAACGTGACGTGGGTGTGACGTGAGAGATTCGAACGTGACGTGGGTGTGACGTGGGAGATTCGAACATGACGTGGGTGTGACGTGGGTGAATAGAACTTGACGTGGGCGTGATATGGGGGATTCGAACGTGACGTGGGTGTGACGTGGGAGATTCGAACGTGACGTGGGTGTGACGTGGGAGATTCGAACGTGAAGTGGGTGTGACGTGGGAAATTCGAACGTGACGTGGGTGTCACGTGGGAGATTCGAACGTGACGTGGGTGTGTCGTGGGTGATTCGAACGTGACGTGGATGTGACGTGGGTGATTCGAACGTGACGTGGGTGTGACGTGGGAAATTCGAACGTGACGTGGGCGTGACGTGGGAGATTCGAACGTGACGTGGTTGTGACGTGGGAGATTCGAACGTGACATGGGTGTGACGTGGGTGTTTCGAACGCGACGTGGGTGATTCGAACGTGACGTGGGCGTGGCGTGGGAGATTCGAACGTGACGGGGGTGTGACGTGGGTGATTCGAACGTGACATCGGTGTGAAGTGGGTGTGACGTGGGAGATTCGAACGTGAAGTGGGTGTGACGTGGGAAATTCGAACGTGACATGGGTGTGAAGTGGGTGTGACGTGGGAGATTCGAACGTGACGTGGGTGTGTCGTGGGTGATTCGAAGGTGACGTGGGAGATTCGAACGTGACGTGGGTGTGACGTGGAAGATTCGAACGTGACGTGGGTGTGTCGTGGGTGATTCGAACGTGACGTGGGTGTGACGTGGGAGATTCGAACGTGACGTGGGCGTGACGTGGGAGATTCGAACGTGACGTGGGCGTGGCGCGGGAGATTTGAACGTGACGTGGGCGTGACGTGGGCGATTCGAACGTGACGTGGGTGTGACGTGGGAGATTCGAACGTGAAGTGGGCGTGACGTGGATGATTCGAACGTGACGTGGGTGTGTCGTGGGTGTGACGTTGGAAATTCGAACGTGACGTGGGTGTGACGTGGGAGATTCGAACGTGACGTGGGAGATTCGAACGTGACGTGGGTGTGACGTGGGAGATTCGAACGTGACGTGGGAGATTCGAACGTGACGTGGGTGTGACGTGGGTCTTTCGAACGTGACGTGGGTGATTCGAACGTGACGTGGATGTGACGTGGGAGATTCGAACGTGACGTGGGCGCGACGTGGATGATTCGAACGTGACGTGGGTGTGACGTGGGAAATTCGAACGTGACGTGGGTGTGACGTGGGAGATTCGAACGTGACGTGGGAGATTCGAACGTGACGTGGGTGTGACGTGGGTGTTTCGAACGTGACGTGGGAGATTCGAACGTGACGGGGGTGTGACGTGGGTGATTCGAACGTGACGTGGGTGTGTCGTGGGTGATTCGAACTTGACGTGGGTGTGACTTGGGAGATTCGAAAGTGACATGGGTGTGTCGTGGGTGTGACATGGGTGATTCGAACGTGACATGGGTGTGAAGTGGGTGTGACGTGGGAGATTCGAACGTGACGTTGGAGATTCGAACGTGACATGGGTGTGACGTGGGTGTTTCGAACGTGACGTGGGAGATTCGAACGTGACGTGGGTGTGACGTGTGTGATTCGAACGTAACGTTGGCGTGACGTGGGAGATTCGAACGTGACGTGGGTGTGACGTGGGAGATTCGAACGTGACGTGGGTGTGACGTGGGAAATTCGAACGTGACGTGGGTGTCACGTGGGAGATTCGAACGTGACGTGGGTGTGTCGTGGGTGATTCGAACCTGACGTGGGTGTGACGTGGGAGATTCGAAAGTGACGTGGGTGTGACGTGGGAGTTTCGAACGTGACGTGGGAGATTCGAAAGTGACGTGGGTGTGACGTGGGAGTTTCGAACGTGACGTGGGTGATTCGAACGTGACGTGGGCGTGACGTGGGAGATTCGAACGTGACGTGGGCGCGACGTGGGAGATTCGAACGTGACGTTGGAGATTCGAACGTGAAATGGGTGTGACGTGGGTGTTTCGAACGCGACGTGGGTGATTCGAACGTGACGTGGGCGTGGCGTGGGAGATTCGAACGTGACGGGGGTGTGACGTGGGAGTTTGGAACGTGACGCGGGCGTGACGTGGGTGTGACGTGGGTGATTCGAACGTGACGTGGGTGTGACGTGGGAGATTCGAACGTGACGTGGGCGCGACGTGGATGATTCGAACGTGACGTGGGAGATTCGAACGTGACGTGGGTGTGACGTGGGTGTTTCGAACGTGACGTGGGAGATTCGAACGTGACGGGGGTGTGACGTGGGAGATTCGAACGTGACGTGGGATATTCGAACGTGACGTGGGCGTGACGTGAGAGATTCGAACGTGACCTGGGTGGTTCGAAATTGGCGTGGGTGTGCCGCCCTGCTTCAAGGCTCCCCCACCAAGCAGGGCTCAGAGGCAAGAGCACTGGGAAGGCAGAGCTTGCCTCCGCATGCCTAGGACAGCCCCCACCACGAGTGCCCGGCTCCCTTGCCTCCCCTCCGCAAGCCTACACCAGCTGTCCTCACACCTTGGCACTAGCACTGTGAGGCTGTTGCGAGGCAGGAGCATGGTTGTTCGATATGTGCTTCGAAGGCGAGGTGGGTGTGACGTGGGAGATCCGAACGTGACGTAGGTGTGACGTGGGCGTGACGTGGGAGATTCGAACGTGACGTGGGTGTGGCGTGGCAGATTCGAACGTGACCTGGGTGGTTCGAAATTGGCGTGGGTGTGCCGCCCTGCTTCAAGGCTCCCCCACCAAGCAGGGCTCAGAGGCAAGAGCACTGGGAAGGCAGAGGTTGCCTCCGCATGCCTAGGACAGCCCCCAGCACGAGTGCCCGGCTCCCTTGCCTCCCCTCCGCAAGCCTACAGCAGCTGTCCTCACTCCTTGGCACTAGCACTGTGAGGCTGTTGCAAGGGAGGAGCATGGTTGTTCGATATGTGCTTCGAAGGCGAGGTGGGTGTGACGTGGGAGATTCGAACGTGACGTGGGTGTGACGTGGGAAATTCGAACGTGACGTGGGTGTGACGTGGGAGATTCGAACGTGACGTGGGTGTGACGTGGGTGTTTCGAACGTGACGTGGGTGATTCGAACGTGACGTGGGCGTGACGTGGGTGATTCGAACGTGACGTGGGTGTGACGTGGGAGATTCGAACGTGACGTGGGCGCGACGTGGATGATTCGAACGTGACGTGGGTGTGACGTGGGAAATTCGAACGTGACGTGGGTGTGACGTGGGAGATTCGAACGTGACGTGGGAGATTCGAACGTGACGTGGGCGTGACGTGGGTGATTCGAACGTGACGTGGGTGTGACGTGGGAGATTCGAACGTGACATGGGTGTGTCGTGGGTGTGACGTGGGAAATTCGAACGTGACGTGGGTGATTCGAACGTGAGGTGGGCGTGACGTGGGAGATTCGAACGTGACGTGGGGGCGACGTGGATGATTCGAACGTGACGTGGGTGTGACGTGGGAAATTCGAACGTGACGTGGGAGATTCAAACGTGACGTGGGTGTGACGTGGGTGTTTCGAACGTGACGTGGGAGATTCGAACGTGACGGGGGTGTGACGTGGGTGATTCGAACGTGACGTGAGAGATTCGAACGTGACGTGGGTGTGACGTGGGTGTTTCGAACGTGACGTGGGTGTTTCGAACGTGACGTGGGCGTGACGTGGGTGATTCGAACGTGACGTGGGTGTGACGTGGGAGATTCGAACGTGACGTGGGTGTGACGTGGGAGATTCGAACGTGGCGCGGGAGATTCGAACGTGACGTGGGTGCGACGTGGGAGATTCGAACGTGACATGGGTGTGTCGTGGGTGTGACGTGGGAAATTCGAACGTGACGTGGGTGTGACGTGGGAGATTCGAACGTGACGTGGGGGAGACGTGGGAGATTCGAACGTGACGTGGGAGATTCGAACGTGACCTGGGTGGTTCGAAATTGGCGTGGGTGTGCCACCCTGCTTCAAGGCTCCCCCACCAAGCAGGGCTCAGAGGCAAGAGCACTGGGAAGGCAGAGGTTGCCTCCGCATGCCTAGGACAGCCCCCAGCACGAGTGCCCGGCTCCCTTGCCTCCCCTCCGCAAGCCTACACCAGCTGTCCTCACACCTTGGCACTAGCACTGTGAGGCTGTTGCAAGGCAGGAGTATGGTTGTTCGATATGTGCTTCGAAGGCGAGGTGGGTGTGACGTGGGAGATCCGAACGTGACGTAGGTGTGACGTGGGTGTGACGCGGGAGATTCAAACGTGACCTAGGTGTGACGTGGGAGATGCGAACGTGACGTGGGTGTGACGTGGGAGATTCGAACATGACGTGGGCGTGACGTGAGAGATTCGAACGTGACGTGGGTGTGACTTGGGTGTGACGTGGGAGATTCGAACGTGACGTGGGCGTGACGTGGGAGATTCGGACGTGACGGGGGTGTGACGTGGGAGATTCGAACGTGACGTGGGTGTGACGTGGGCGTGACCCAGGTGATTCGAACGTGACGTGGGTGTGACGTGGTGATTCGAACTTGACGTGGACGTGACGTGGGTAATTCGAACGTGACGGGGGCGTGACGTGGGAGATTCGAACGTGACGTGGGCGTGGCGTGGGAGTTTCGAACGTGACGTGGGTGTGACGTGGGCGTGGCCCAGGTGATTCGAACGTGATGTGGGTGTGACGTGGGAAATTCCAACGTGACGTGGGCATGACGTAGGAGATTCGAACGTGACGTGGTTGTGACGTGGGTGATTCGAACGTGACAAGGGTGTGAAGTGGGTGTGACGTGGGAGATTCGAACGTGACGTGGGTGTGACGTGGGAGATTCGAACGTGACGTGGGTGTGACGTGGGAGATTCGAATGTGACATGGGTGTGAAGTGGGTGTGACGTGGGAGATTCGAACGTGACGTGGGTGTGTCGTGGGTGATTCGAACGTGACGTGGGTGTGACGTGGGAGATTCGAACGTGACGTGGGCGTGACGTGGGTGATTCGAACGTGACCTGGCTGTGACGTGGGTGAGACTTGGAAGATTCGAACGTGACGTGGGTGTGACTTGGGTGAATAGAACGTGACGTGGGCGTGATGTGGGTGATTCGAACGTGACGTGGGTGTGACGTGGGAGATTCGAACGTGAAGTGGGTGTGACGTGGGAAATTCGAACGTGACGTGGGTGTCACGTGGGAGATTCGAACGTGACGTGGGTGTGTCGTGCGTGATTCGAACCTGACGTGGATGTGACGTGGGTGATTCGAACGTGACGTGGGTGTGACGTGGGAGATTCGAACGTGACGTGGTTGTGACGTGGGAGATTCGAACGTGACATGGGTGTGACGTGGGTGTTTCGAACGCGACGTGGGTTATTCGAACGTGACGTGGGCGTGGCGTGGGAGATTCGAACGTGACGGGGGTGTGACGTGGGAGATTCGAACGTGACATGGGTGTGAAGTGGGTGTGACGTGGGAGATTCGAACGTGACGTGGGTGTGTCGTGGGTGATTCGAAGGTGACGTGGGTGTGACGTGTGTGATTCGAACGTGGCGTGGGTGTGACGTGGGAGATTCGAACGTGACGTGGGAAATTCGAACGTGACGTGGGCGTGACGTGGGTGATTCGAACGTGACGTGGGTGTGACGTGGAAGATTCGAACGTGACGTGGGTGTGTCGTGGGTGATTCGAACGTGACGTGGGCGTGACGTGGGAGATTCGAACGTGACGTGGGCGTGACGTGGGAGATTCGAACGTGACGTGGGCGTGGCGCGGGAGATTTGAACGTGACGTGGGTGTGATGTGGGCGATTCGAACGTGACGTGGGTGTGACGTGGGAGATTCGAACGTGACGTGGGCGTGACGTGGATGATTCGAACGTGACGTGGGTGTGTCGTGGGTGTGACGTTGGAAATTCGAACGTGACGTGGGTGTGACGTGGGAGATTCGAACGTGACGTGGGAGATTCGAACGTGACGTGGGTGTGACCTGGGAGATTCGAACGTGACGTGGGTGATTCGAACGTGACGTGGATGTGACGTGGGAGATTCGAACGTGACGTGGGCGCGACGTGGATGATTCGAACGTGACGTGGGTGTGACGTGGGAAATTCGAACGTGACGTGGATGTGACGTGGGAGATTCGAACGTGACGTGGGAGATTCGAACGTGACGTGGGTGTGACGTGGGTGTTTCGAACGTGACGTGGGAGTTTCGAACGTGACGGGGGTGTGACGTGGGTGATTCGAACGTGACGTGGGTGTGACGTGGGAGATTCGAACGTGACGTGGGAAATTCGAACGTGACGTGGGTGTGACGTGGGAGATTCGAACGTGACGTGGGAGATTCGAACGTGACGTGGGTGTGACGTGGGTGTTTCGAACGTGACGTGGGTGATTCGAACGTGACGTGGGTGTGACGTGGGAGATTCGAACGTGACGGGGGTGTGACGTGGGTGATCCGAACGTGACATGGGTGTGAAGTGGGCGTGACGGGGGAGATTCGAACGTGACGTGGGTGTGACGTGGCAGATTCGAACGTGACGTGGGCGTGGCGCGGGTGATTCGAAGCTGACGTGGGCGTGACGTGGGTGATTCGAACGTGACGTGGGTGTGACGTGGGAGATTCGAACGTGACGTGGGTGTGACGTGGGTGTTTCGAACGTGACGTGGGTGATTCGAACGTGACGTGGCTGTGACGTGGGAGATTCGAACGTGACGTGGGCGCGACGTGGATGATTCGAACGTGACGTGGGTGTGACGTGGGAGATTCGAACGTGACGTGGGAGATTCGAACGTGACGTGGGTGTGACGTGGGTGTTTCGAACGCGACGTTGGTGATTCGAACGTGACGTGGGCGTGGCGTGGGAGATTCGAACGTGACGGGGGTGTGACGTGGGAGATTCGAACGTGACATGGGTGTGAAGTGGGTGTGACGTGGGAGATTCGAACGTGACGTGGGTGTGACGTGTGTGATTCGAACGTGGCGTGGGTGTGACGTGGGAGATTCGAACGTGACGTGGGTGTGACGTGGGAGATTCGAACGTGACATGGGTGTGGCGCGGGAGATTCGAACGTGACGTGGGTGTGATGTGGGCGATTCGAACGTGACGTGGGTGTGACGTGGGAGATTCGAACGTGACGTGGGTGTGACGTGGGTGATTCGAACGTGACGTGGGTGTGACGTGGGTGAATAGAACGTGACGTGGGTGTGAGGTGGGAGATTCGAACGTGACGTGGGCGTGACGTGGGTGATTCGAACGTGACGTGTGTGTGACGTGAGACATTCGAAGGTGACGTGGGTGTGTCGTGGGAGATTCGAATGTGACCTGGGTGGTTCGAAATTGGCGTGGGTGTGCCACCCTGCTTCAAGGCTCCCCCACCAAGCAGGGCTCAGAGGCAAGAGCACTGGGAAGGCAGAGGTTGCCTCCGCATGCCTAGGACAGCCCCCAGCACGAGTGCCCGGCTCCCTTGCCTCCCCTCCGCAAGCCTACAGCAGCTGTCCTCACACCTTGGCACTAGCACTGGGAGGCTGTTGCAAGGCAGGAGTATGGTTGTTCGATATGTGCTTCGAAGGCGAGGTGGGTGTGACGTGGGTGATTCGAACGTGACGTGTGTGTGACGTGGGTCTTTCGAACGTGACGTGGGTGATTCGAACGTGACGTGGATGTGACGTGGGAGATTCGAACGTGACGTGGGCGCGACGTGGATGATTCGAACGTGACGTGGGTGTGACGTGGGAAATTCGAACGTGACGTGGGTGTGACGTGGGAGATTCGAACGTGACGTGGGCGTGGCGCGGGTGATTCGAAGCTGACGTGGGCGTGACGTGGGTGATTCGAACGTGACGTGGGTGTGACGTGGGAGATTCGAACGTGACGTGGGTGTGACGTGGGTGTTTCGAACGTGACGTGGGTGATTCGAACGTGACGTGGCTGTGACGTGGGAGATTCGAACGTGACGTGGGCGCGACGTGGATGATTCGTACGTGACGTGGGTGTGACGTGGGAGATTCGAAAGTGACGTGGGTGTGACGTGTGTGATTCGAACGTGGCGTGGGTGTGACGTGGGAGATTCGAACGTGACGTGGGTGTGACGTGGGAGATTCGAACGTGACATGGGTGTGGCGCGGGAGATTCGAACGTGACGTGGGAGTGACGTGGGAGATTCGAACGTGACGTGGGCGTGACGTGGGCGATTCGAACGTGAAGTGGGCGTGACGTGGGTGATTCGAAAGTGACGTGGGTGTGACGTGGGTGATTCGAACGTGACGTGGGCGTGACGTGGTGATTCGAACGTGACGTGGGTGTGACGTGGGAGATTCGAGCATGACGTGGGTGTGACGTGGGTGAATAGAACGTGACATGTGTGTGTCGTGGGTGTGACGTGGGAGATTCGACGTGACGTGGGTGTGACGTGAGAGATTCGAACGTGACGTGGGTGTGACGTGGGAGATTCGAACATGACGTGGGTGTGACGTGGGAGATTCGAACGTGACGTGGGTGTGACGTGGCAGATTCGAACGTGACGTGGGCGTGGCGCGGGTGATTCGAAGCTGACGTGGGCGTGACGTGGGTGATTCGAACGTGACGTGGGTGTGACGTGGGAGATTCGAACGTGACGTGGGTGTGACGTGGGTGTTTCGAACGTGACGTGGGTGATTCGAACGTGACGTGGCTGTGACGTGGGAGATTCGAACGTGACGTGGGCGCGACGTGGATGATTCGAACGTGACGTGGGTGTGACGTGGGAGATTCGAACGTGACGTGGGAGATTCGAACGTGACGTGGGTGTGACGTGGGTGTTTCGAACGCGACGTTGGTGATTCGAACGTGACGTCGGCGTGGCGTGGGAGATTCGAACGTGACGGGGGTGTGACGTGGGAGATTCGAACGTGACATGGGTGTGAAGTGGGTGTGACGTGGGAGATTCGAACGTGACGTGGGTGTGACGTGTGTGATTCGAACGTGGCGTGGGTGTGACGTGGGAGATTCGAACGTGACGTGGGTGTGACGTGGGAGATTCGAACGTGACATGGGTGTGGCGCGGGAGATTCGAACGTGACGTGGGTGTGATGTGGGCGATTCGAACGTGACGTGGGTGTGACGTGGGAGATTCGAACGTGACGTGGGTGTGACGTGGGTGATTCGAACGTGACGTGGGTGTGACGTGGGTGAATAGAACGTGACGTGGGTGTGAGGTGGGAGATTCGAACGTGACGTGGGCGTGACGTGGGTGATTCGAACGTGACGTGTGTGTGACGTGAGACATTCGAAGGTGACGTGGGTGTGTCGTGGGAGATTCGAATGTGACCTGGGTGGTTCGAAATTGGCGTGGGTGTGCCGCCCTGCTTCAAGGCTCCCCCACCAAGCAGGGCTCAGAGGCAAGAACACTGGGAAGGCAGAGGTTGCCTCCGCATGCCTAGGACAGCCCCCAGCACGAGTGCCCGGCTCCCTTGCCTCCCCTCCGCAAGCCTACACCAGCTGTCCTCACACCTTGGCACTAGCACTGTGAGGCTGTTGCGAGGCAGGAGCATGGTTGTTCGATATGTGCTTCGAAGGCGAGGTGGGTGTGAGGTGGAAGATTCGAACGTGACCTGGGTGTGACGTGTGTGTGACATGGGAGATTCGAACGTGACGTGGGTGATTCGAACGTGACGCGGGCGTGACGTGGGTGTGACGTGGGAGTTTCGAACGTGACGTGTGCGTGACGAGGGTGATCCGAACGTGACGTGGGTGTGACGTGGGAGATTTGAACGTGACGTGGGTGTGATGTGGGCGATTCGAACGTGACGTGGGTGTGACGTGGGAGATTCGAACGTGAAGTGGGCGTGACGTGGATGATTCGAACGTGACGTGGGTGTGTCGTGGGTGTGACGTTGGAAATTCGAACGTGACGTGGGTGTGACGTGGGAGATTCGAACGTGACGTGGGAGATTCGAACGTGACGTGGGTGTGACGTGGGAGATTCGAACGTGACGTGGGAGATTCGAACGTGACGTGGGTGTGACGTGGGTCTTTCGAACGTGACGTGGGTGATTCGAACGTGACGTGGATGTGACGTGGGAGATTCGAACGTGACGTGGGCGCGACGTGGATGATTCGAACGTGACGTGGGTGTGACGTGGGAAATTCGAACGTGACGTGGGTGTGACGTGGGAGATTCGAACGTGACGTGGGAGATTCGAACGTGACGTGGGTGTGACGTGGGTGTTTCGAACGTGACGTGGGAGATTCGAACGTGACGGGGGTGTGACGTGGGTGATTCGAACGTGACGTGGGTGTGTCGTGGGTGATTCGAACTTGACGTGGGTGTGACTTGGGAGATTCGAACGTGACATGGGTGTGTCGTGGGTGTGACATGGGTGATTCGAACGTGACATGGGTGTGAAGTGGGTGTGACGTGGGAGATTCGAACGTGACGTTGGAGATTCGAACGTGACATGGGTGTGACGTGGGTGTTTCGAACGTGACGTGGGAGATTCGAACGTGACGTGGGTGTGACGTGTGTGATTCGAACGTGACGTTGGCGTGACGTGGGAGATTCGAACGTGACGTGGGTGTGACGTGGCAGATTCGAACGTGACGTGGGTGTGACGTGGGAAATTCGAACGTGACGTGGGTGTCACGTGGGAGATTCGAACGTGACGTGGGTGTGTCGTGGGTGATTCGAACCTGACGTGGGTGTGACGTGGGAGATTCGAAAGTGACGTGGGTGTGACGTGGGAGTTTCGAACGTGACGTGGGAGATTCGAAAGTGACGTGGGTGTGACGTGGGAGTTTCGAACGTGACGTGGGAGATTCGAACGTGACGTGGGCGTGACGTGGGAGATTCGAACGTGACGTGGGCGCGACGTGGGAGATTCGAACGTGACGTTGGAGATTCGAACGTGAAATGGGTGTGACGTGGGTGTTTCGAACGCGACGTGGGTGATTCGAACGTGACGTGGGCGTGGCGTGGGAGATTCGAACGTGACGGGGGTGTGACGTGGGAGTTTGGAACGTGACGCGGGCGTGACGTGGGTGTGACGTGGGTGATTCGAACGTGACGTGGGTGTGACGTGGGAGATTCGAACGTGACGTGGGCGCGACGTGGATGATTCGAACGTGACGTGGGTGTGACGTGGATGATTCGAACGTGACGTGGGAGATTCGAACGTGACGTGGGTGTGACGTGGGTGTTTCGAACGTGACGTGGGAGATTCGAACGTGACGGGGGTGTGACGTGGGAGATTCGAACGTGACGTGGGATATTCGAACGTGACGTGGGCGTGACGTGAGAGATTCGAACGTGACCTGGGTGGTTCGAAATTGGCGTGGGTGTGCCGCCCTGCTTCAAGGCTCCCCCACCAAGCAGGGCTCAGAGGCAAGAGCACTGGGAAGGCAGAGGTTGCCTCCGCATGCCTAGGACAGCCCCCAGCACGAGTGCCCGGCTCCCTTGCCTCCCCTCCGCAAGCCTACACCAGCTGTCCTCACACCTTGGCACTAGCACTGTGAGGCTGTTGCGAGGCAGGAGCATGGTTGTTCGATATGTGCTTCGAAGGCGAGGTGGGTGTGAGGTGGGTGATTCGAACGTGACGTGTGTGTGAGGTGGGAGATTCGAACGTGACGTGGGTGTATCGTGGGAGATTCGAACGTGACGTGGGTGTGACGTGGGTGTTTCGAACGTGACGTGGGTGATTCGAACGTGACGTGGGCGTGGCGTGGGAGATTCGAACGTGACGTGGGTGTTACGAGGGAGATTCGAACGTGACGTGGGAGATTCGAACGTGACGTGGGTGTGACGTGGGAGATTCGAACGTGACGTGGGCGCGACGTGGATGATTCGAACGTGACGTGGGTGTGACGTGGGAAATTCGAACGTGACGTGGGTGTGACGTGGGTGTTTCGAACGTGACGTGGGTGATTCGAACGTGACGTGGGCGTGGCGTGGGAGATTCGAACGTGACGGGGGTGTGACGTGGGTGATTCGAACGTGACATGGGTGTGACGTGGGCGTGACGTGGGTGATTCGAACGTGACGTGGGTGTGACGTGGGAGATTCGAACGTGACGTGGGTGTGACGTGGCATATTCGAACGTGACGTGGGCGTGGCGCGGGTGATTCGAAGCTGACGTGGGCGTGACGTGGGTGATTCGAACGTGACGTGGGTGTGTCGTGTGTGATTCGAACGTGGCGTGGGTGTGACGTGGGAGATTCGAACGTGACGTGGGTGTGACGTGGGAGATTCGAACGTGACGTGGGCGTGGCGCGGGAAATTCGAACGTGAAGTGGGCGTGACGTGGGTGATTCGAACGTGACGTGGGTGTGACGTGGAAGATTCGAACGTGACGTGGGTGTGTCGTGGGTGATTCGAACGTGACGTGGGTGTGACGTGGGAGATTTGAACGTGACGTGGGTGTGACGTGGGAGATTCGAACGTGACGTGGGCGTGGCGCGGGAGATTCGAACGTGAAGTGGGCGTGACGTGGATGATTCGAACGTGACGTGGGTGTGTCGTGGGTGTGACGTTGGAAATTCGAACGTGACGTGGGTGTGACGTGGGAGATTCGAACGTGACGTGGGTGTGACGTGGCAGATTCGAACGTGACGTGGGTGTGACGTGGGAAATTCGAACGTGACGTGGGTGTCACGTGGGAGATTCGAACGTGACGTGGGTGTGTCGTGGGTGATTCGAACCTGACGTGGGTGTGACGTGGGAGATTCGAAAGTGACGTGGGTGTGACGTGGGAGTTTCGAACGTGACGTGGGAGATTCGAAAGTGACGTGGGTGTGACGTGGGAGTTTCGAACGTGACGTGGGAGATTCGAACGTGACGTGGGCGTGACGTGGGAGATTCGAACGTGACGTGGGCGCGACGTGGGAGATTCGAACGTGACGTTGGAGATTCGAACGTGAAATGGGTGTGACGTGGGTGTTTCGAACGCGACGTGGGTGATTCGAACGTGACGTGGGCGTGGCGTGGGAGATTCGAACGTGACGGGGGTGTGACGTGGGAGTTTGGAACGTGACGCGGGCGTGACGTGGGTGTGACGTGGGTGATTCGAACGTGACGTGGGTGTGACGTGGGAGATTCGAACGTGACGTGGGCGCGACGTGGATGATTCGAACGTGACGTGGGTGTGACGTGGATGATTCGAACGTGACGTGGGAGATTCGAACGTGACGTGGGTGTGACGTGGGTGTTTCGAACGTGACGTGGGAGATTCGAACGTGACGGGGGTGTGACGTGGGAGATTCGAACGTGACGTGGGATATTCGAACGTGACGTGGGCGTGACGTGAGAGATTCGAACGTGACCTGGGTGGTTCGAAATTGGCGTGGGTGTGCCGCCCTGCTTCAAGGCTCCCCCACCAAGCAGGGCTCAGAGGCAAGAGCACTGGGAAGGCAGAGCTTGCCTCCGCATGCCTAGGACAGCCCCCAGCACGAGTGCCCGGCTCCCTTGCCTCCCCTCCGCAAGCCTACACCAGCTGTCCTCACACCTTGGCACTAGCACTGTGAGGCTGTTGCGAGGCAGGAGCATGGTTGTTCGATATGTGCTTCGAAGGCGAGGTGGGTGTGAGGTGGGTGATTCGAACGTGACGTGTGTGTGAGGTGGGAGATTCGAACGTGACGTGGGTGTATCGTGGGAGATTCGAACGTGACGTGGGTGTGACGTGGGTGTTTCGAACGTGACGTGGGTGATTCGAACGTGACGTGGGCGTGGCGTGGGAGATTCGAACGTGACGTGGGTGTTACGAGGGAGATTCGAACGTGACGTGGGAGATTCGAACGTGACGTGGGTGTGACGTGGGAGATTCGAACGTGACGTGGGCGCGACGTGGATGATTCGAACGTGACGTGGGTGTGACGTGGGAAATTCGAACGTGACGTGGGTGTGACGTGGGTGTTTCGAACGTGACGTGGGTGATTCGAACGTGACGTGGGCGTGGCGTGGGAGATTCGAACGTGACGGGGGTGTGACGTGGGTGATTCGAACGTGACATGGGTGTGACGTGGGCGTGACGTGGGTGATTCGAACGTGACGTGGGTGTGACGTGGGAGATTCGAACGTGACGTGGGTGTGACGTGGCATATTCGAACGTGACGTGGGCGTGGCGCGGGTGATTCGAAGCTGACGTGGGCGTGACGTGGGTGATTCGAACGTGACGTGGGTGTGTCGTGTGTGATTCGAACGTGGCGTGGGTGTGACGTGGGAGATTCGAACGTGACGTGGGTGTGACGTGGGAGATTCGAACGTGACGTGGGCGTGGCGCGGGAAATTCGAACGTGAAGTGGGCGTGACGTGGGTGATTCGAACGTGACGTGGGTGTGACGTGGAAGATTCGAACGTGACGTGGGTGTGTCGTGGGTGATTCGAACGTGACGTGGGTGTGACGTGGGAGATTTGAACGTGACGTGGGTGTGACGTGGGAGATTCGAACGTGACGTGGGCGTGGCGCGGGAGATTCGAACGTGAAGTGGGCGTGACGTGGATGATTCGAACGTGACGTGGGTGTGTCGTGGGTGTGACGTTGGAAATTCGAACGTGACGTGGGTGTGACGTGGGAGATTCGAACGTGACGTGGGTGTGACGTGGGAGATTCGAACGTGACGTGGGAGATTCGAACGTGACGTGGGTGTGACGTGGGAGATTCGAACGTGACGTGGGAGATTCGAACGTGACGTGGGTGTGACGTGGGTCTTTCGAACGTGACGTGGGTGATGCGAACGTGACGTGGATGTGACGTGGGAGATTCGAACGTGACGTGGGCACGACGTGGATGGTTCGAAAGTGACGTGGGCGTGACGTGGAAAATTCGAACGTGACGTGGGTGTGACATGGGTGATTCGAACGTGACGTGGGAGATTCGAACGTGACGTGGGTGTGACGTGGGTGTTTCGAACGTGACGTGGGAGATTCGAACGTGACGGGGGTGTGACGTGGGTGATTCGAACGTGACGTGGGTGTGTCGTGGGTGTGACGTGGGGGATTCGAACGTGACGTGGGTGTGACGTGAGAGATTCGAACGTGACGTGGGTGTGACGTGGGTGTGACGTGGGAGATTCGAACGTGACGTGGGTGTGACGTGGGTGAATAGAACGTGACATGTGTGTGTCGTGGGTGTGACGTGGGAGATTCGAACGTGACGTGGGTGTGACGTGAGAGATTCGAACGTGACGTGGGTGTGACGTGGGAGCTTCGAACATGACGAGGGTGTGACGTGGGTGAATAGAACTTGACGTGGGCGTGATATGGGTGATTCGAACGTGACGTGGGTGTGACGTGGGAGATTCGAACGTGACGTGGGTGTGACGTGGGAGATTCGAACGTGAAGTGGGTGTGACGTGGGAAATTCGAACGTGAAGGGGGTGTCACGTGGGAGATTCGAACGTGACGTGGGTGTGACGTGGGTGTTTCGAACGTGACGTGGGTGATTCGAACGTGACGTGGGCGTGACGTGGGAGATTCGAACGTGACGTGGGCGCGACGTGGGAGATTCGAACGTGACGTGGGCGTGACGTGGATGATTCGAACGTGACGTGGGCGTGACGTGGGAAATTCGAACGTGACGTGGGTGTTTGGAACGTGACGTGGGTGTGACGTGGGAGATTCGAACGTGACGTGGGTGTGACGTGGGTGATTCGAACGTGACGTGGGTGTGACGTGGGTGATTCGAACGTGACTTGGGCGTTACGTGGGAAATACGAACGTGACGTGGGCGTAACGTGGGTGATTCGAAGGGGATGTTGGCGTGACGTGGGTAATTCGAACGTGACGTGGGCGTTACGTGGGAAATACGAACGTGACGTGGGCGTGACGTGGGTGATTCGAACCTGACGTGGGTGTGACGTGGGAGATTCGAACGTGACGTGGGTGCTTCGAAAGTGACGTGGGCGTGACGTGGGTGATTCGAACGTGACGTGGGTGTGACGTGGGAGATTCGAACGTGACGTGGGAGATTCGAACGTGACGTGATTGTGAAGTGGGAGATTCGAACGTGAAGTGGGTGATTCGAAAGTGACGTGGGTGTGACGTGGGTGTGACGTGGGAGATTCGAACGTGACGTGGGAGATTCGAACGTGACGTGGGTGTGAAGTGGGAGATTCGAATGTGACGTGGGTGTGACGTGGGAGATTCGAACGTGACGTGGGCGCGACGTAGGTGATTCGAACGTGACGTGGGTGTGACGTGGTGATTCGAACGTGACGTGGGTGTGACGTGGGAGATTCGAACGTGATGTGGGCGCGACGTGGATGATTCGAACGTGACGTGGGTGTGACGTGGGAAATTCGAACGTGACGTGGGTGTGACGTGGGAGATTCGAACGTGACGTGGGAGATTCGAGCGTGACGTGGGTGTGACGTTGGAGATTCGAACGTGACCTGGGTGATTCGAACGTGACGTGGGTGTGACGTGGGTGATTCGAACGTGACGTGGGCGTGACGTGGGTGATTCGAACGTGACGTGGGTGTGACGTGGGAGATTCGAACGTGACGTGGGTGTGTCGTGGGTGATTCGAACGTGAGGTGGGTGTGACATGTGTGATTCGAACGTGACGTGGGTGTGTCGTGGGTGATTCGAACGTGACGTGGGCGTGACATGTGTGATTCGAACGTGACGTGGGCGTGACGTGGGTGAATCGAACGTGACGTGGGCGTAACGTGGGAGATTCGAACGTGACGTGGGTGATTCGAACGTGACGTGAGTGTGAAGTGGGAGATTCGAACGTGACGTGGACGTGACGTGAGTGTTTGGAACGTGACGTGGGCGTGACCTGGGTGATTCGAACCTGACGTGGGTGTTTGGAACGTGACGTGGGTGTGACGTGGGAGATTCGAACGTGACGTGGGTGTGTCGTGGGTGATTCGAACGTGACGTGGGCGTGACGTGGGTGATTCGAACGTGACGTGGGTGTGACGTGGGAGATTCGAACGTGACGTGGGAGATTCGAACGTGACGTGGGTGTGACGTGGGAGATTCGAACGTGACGTGGGTGATTCGAACGTGACGTGGGTGTGACGTGGGCGATTCGAACGTGACGTGGGTGTGTCGTGGGAGATTCGAACGTGACGTGGGCGTGACATGGGTGATTCGAACGTGACGTGGGTGTGACGTGGGTGATTCGAACGTGACGTGGGCGTGACATGTTTGATTCGAACGTGACGTGGGCGTGACATGGGAGATTCGAACGTGACGTGGGAGATTCGAACGTGACGTGGGAGATTCGAACGTGACGTGGGTGTGACGTGGGAGATTCGAACGTGACGTGGGTGATTCGAACGTGACGTGGGTGTGACGTGGGCGATTCGAACGTGACGTGGGTGTGTCGTGGGAGATTCGAACGTGACGTGGGTGTGTCGTGGGTGATTCGAACGTGACGTGGGCGTGACATGGATGATTCGAACGTGACGTGGGCGTGACGTGGGTGATTCGAACGTGACGTTGGCGTGACATGTCTGATTCGAACGTGACGTGGGCGTGACGTGGGTGATTCGAACGTGACGTGGGAGATTAGAACGTGACGTGGGTGATTCCAAAGTGACGTGGGTGTGACGTGGGTGATTCGAACGTGACGTGGGTGATTCGAAAGTGACGTGGGTGTGACGTGGGTGTGACGTGGGAGATTCGAACGTGACGTGAGCATGACGTGGGAGATTCGAACGTGATGTGAGCGTGACGTTGGAGATTCGAAAGTGACGTGGGTGTGACGTGGGAAATTCGAACGTGACGTGGGCGTGACGTGGGTGATTCGAACGTGACGTGGGCGTGACGTGGGAGATTCGAACGTGACGTGGGAGATTCGAGCGTGACGTGGGTGTGACGTGGGAGATTCGAACGTGACGTGGGTGATACGAACGTGACGTGGGTGTGACGTGGGCGATTCGAACGTGACGTGGGCGTGACGTGGGAAATTCGAACGTGACGTGGGTGTGTCGTGGGTGATTCGAACGTGACGTGGGCGTGACGTGGGAGATTCGAACGTGACGTGGGTGTGACGTGGGAAATTCGAACGTGACGTGGGCGTGACGTGGGAGATTCGAACGTGACGTGGGTGTGACGTGGGAGATTCGAACGTGACGTGGGTGTGAAGTGGGAGATTCGAACGTCACGTGGGAGATTCGAACGTGACGTGAATGTGAAGTGGGAGATTCGAACGTGACGTGGGTGATTCGAACGTGACGTGGGTGTGACGTGGGCGATTCGAACGTGACGTGGGTGTGTCGTGGGAGATTCGAACGTGACGTGGGCGTGACGTGGGAAATTCGAACGTGACGTGGGTGTGTCGTGGGTGATTCGAACTTGACGTGGGCGTGACATGTGTGATTCGAACGTGACGTGGGCGTGACATGGGTGATTCGAACGTGACGTGGGCGTGACGTGGGAGATTCGAACGTGACGTGGGAGATTCGAACGTGACGTGGGTGATTCGAAAGTGACGTGGGTGTGACGTGGGTGATTCGAACGTGACGTGGGTGATTCGAAAGTGACGTGGGTGTGACGTGGGTGTGACGTGGGCGATTCGAACTTGACGTGGGCGTGATGTGGGTGATTCGAACGTGACGTGGGTGTGACGTGGGCGATTCGAACGTGACGTGGGCGTGACGTGGGTGATTCGAACGTGACGTGGGCGTTACGTGGGTGATTCGAACGTGACGTGGGTGTGACGTGGGTGATACGAACGTGACCTGGACGTGACGTGGGAGATTCGAACGTGACGTGGGTGTGTCGTGGCAGATTCGAACGTGACGTGGGCGTGACGTGGGAAATTCGAACGTGACGTGGGTGTTTGGAACGTGACGTGGGCGTGACGTGGGTGATTCGAACGTGACGTGGGTGTGACGTGGGTGATTCAAACTTGACGTGGGTGTGACGTGGGAGATTCGAACGTGACGTGGGCGTGACGTTGGAAATACGAACGTGACGTGGGTGTGACGTGGGTGATTCGAACGTGACGTGGGTGTGACGTGGGAGATTCGAACGTGACGTGGGAGATTCGAACGTGACGTGAGTGTGAAGTGGGAGATTCGAACGTGACGTGGGTGATTCGAAAGTGACGTGGGTGTGACGTGGGTGTGACGTGGGAGTTTCGAACGTGACGGGGGTGTGACGTGGGAGATTCGAACGTGACCTGAGTGTGACGTGAGAGATTCGAACGTGACCTGGCTGGTTCGAAATTGGCGTGGGTGTGCCACCGTGCTTCAAGGCTCCCCCACCAAACAGGGCTCAGAGGCAAGAGCACTGGGAAGGCAGAGCTTCCCTCCGCATGCCTAGGACAGCCCCCACCACGAGTGCCCGGCTCCCTTGCCTCCCCTCCGCAAGCCTACACCAGCTGTCCTCACACCTTGGCACTAGCACTGTGAGGCTGTTGCAAGGCAGGAGCATGGTTGTTCGATATGTGCTTCGAAGGCGACGTGGGTGTGACGTGGGAGATTCGAACGTGACGTGGGCGTGACGTGGTAAATTCGAACGTGAGGTGGGCGTGACGTGGGTGATTCGAACGTGAGGTGGGTGTGACGTGGGTGATTCGAAGGTGACATGGGCGTGACCTGGGTGATTCGAACGTGACGTGGGAGATTCGAACGTGACGTGGGTGTGACGTGGGCGATTCGAAGGTGACGTGGGCGTGACCTGGGTGATTCGAACGTGACGTGGGCGTGACGTGGGAGATTCGAACGTGACGTGGGCGTGACGTGGGAAATTCGAACCTGACCTGGCTGGTTCGAAATTGGCGTGGGTGTGCCACCCTGCTTCAAGGCTCCCCCACCAAGCAGGGCTCAGAGGCAAGAGCACTGGGAAGGCAGAGCTTCCCTCCGCATGCCTAGGACAGCCCCCACCACGAGTGCCCGGCTCCCTTGCCTCCCCTCCGCAAGCCTACACCAGCTGTCCTCACACCTTGGCACTAGCACTGTGAGGCTGTTGCAAGGGAGGAGCATGGTTGTTCGATATGTGCTTCGAAGGCGACGTGGGTGTGACGTGGGAGATTCGAACGTGACGTGGGTGTGACGTGGGTGAATAGAAAGTGACGTGGGTGTGACGTGGGAGATTCGAACGTGACGTGGGTGTGACGTGGGAGATTCGAGCGTGACGTCGGTGTGACGTGGGTGAATAGAAAGTGACGTGGGTGTGACGTGGGAGAATCGAACGTGACGTGGGAGATTCGAACGTGACGTGGGTGTGACGTGGGAGATTCGAACGTGACGTGGGCGTGACGTGGGTGATTCAACGTGACGTGGGTGTGACGTGAATATTCGAACGTGACGTGGGTGTGACGTGGGAGATTCGAACGTGACGTGGGTGATTCGAAAGTGACGTGGGTGTGACGTGGGTGTGTCGTGGGTGATTCGAACGTGACGTGGGCGTTACATGGGTGATTCGAACGTGACGTGGGTGTGACGTGGGTGATTCGAACGTGACGTGGGCGTGACGTGGGTGATTCGAAGGTGACGTGAGTGTGAAGTGGGAGATTCGAACGTGACGTGGGCGTGACGTGGGTGATTCGAAGGTGACGTGAGTATGACGTGGGTGATTCGAACGTGACGTGGGCGTTACATGGGTGATTCGAACGTGACGTGGGTGTGATGTGGGCGATTCGAACGTGACGTGGGTGTGACGTGGGAGATTCGAACGTGACGTGGGTGTGACGTGAATATTCGAACGTGACGTGGGTGTGACGCGGGAGATTCGAACGTGACGTGGGAGATTCGAACGTGACGTGGGCGTGACATGGGTGATTCGAACGTGACGTGGGTGTGACGTGGGTGATTCGAACGTGACGTGGGCGTTACATGGGTGATTCGAACGTGACGTGGGTGTGACGTGGGAGATTCGAACGTGACGTGGCCGTGACGTGGGAGATTCGAACGTGACGTGGGTGTGACGTGGGAGATTCGAACGTGACGTGGGTGATTCGAACGTGACGTGGGTGTGACGTGGGCGATTCGAACGTGACGTGGGTGTGTCGTGGGAGATTCGAACGTGACGTGGGCGTGACATGGATGATTCGAACGTGACGTGGGTGTGACGTGGGTGATTCGAACGTGACGTGGGCGTGACATGTGTGATTCGAACGTGACGTGGGCGTGACGTGGGAGATTCGAACGTGACGTGGGAGATTCGAACGTGACGTGGGTGATTCCAAAGTGACGTGGGCGTGACGTGGGTGATTCGAACGTGACGTGGGTGTGACGTGGGAAATTCGAACGTGACGTGGGCGTGACGTGGGAGATTCGAACGTGACGTGGGTGTGTCGTGGGAGATTCGAACGTGACGTGGGCGTGACGTGGGAAATTCGAACGTGACGTGGGTGTGTCGTGGGTGATTCGAACGTGACGTGGGCGTGACATGGGTGATTCGAACGTGACGTGGGTGTGACGTGGGAAATTCGAACGTGACGTGGGCGTGACGTGGGAGATTCGAACGTGACGTGGGTGTGACGTGGGAGATTCGAAGGTGACGTGGGTGTGAAGTGGGAGATTCGAACGTCACGTGGGAGATTCGAACGTGACGTGAATGTGAAGTGGGAGATTCGAACGTGACGTGGACGTTACGTGAGTGTTTGGAACGTGACGTGGGCGTGAACTGGGTGATTCGAACCTGACGTGGGTGTTTGGAACGTGACGTGGGCGTGCCGTGGGAGATTCGAACGTGACGTGGGTGTGACGTGGGTGATTCGAACGTGACGTGGGCGTGACGTGGGTGATTCGAACGTGACGTGGGTGTGTCGTGGGAGATTCGAACGTGACGTGGGAGATTCGAACGTGACGTGGGAGATTCGAACGTGACGTGGGTGTGACGTGGGAGATTCGAACGTGACGTGGGTGTGACGTGGGCGATTCGAACGTGACGTGGGTGTGTCGTGGGAGATTCGAACGTGACGTGGGCGTGACGTGGGAAATTCGAACGTGACGTGGGTGTGTCGTGGGTGATTCGAACGTGACGTGGGTGTGACGTGGGTGATTCGAACGTGACGTGGGTGTGACGTGGGAGATTCGAACGTGACGTGGGAGATTCGAACGTGACGTGGGTGTGACGTGGGAGATTCGAACGTGACGTGGGCGATTCGAACGTGACGTGGGTGTGTCGTGGGAGATTCGAACGTGACGTGGGCGTGACATGGGTGATTCGAACGTGACGTGGGTGTGACGTGGGTGATTCGAACGTGACGTGGGCGTGACATGTTTGATTCGAACGTGACGTGGGCGTGACATGGGAGATTCGAACGTGACGTGGGAGATTCGAACGTGACGTGGGAGATTCGAACGTGACGTGGGTGTGACGTGGGAGATTCGAACGTGACGTGTGTGATTCGAACGTGACGTGGGTGTGACGTGGGCGATTCGAACGTGACGTGGGTGTGTCGTGGGAGATTCGAACGTGACGTGGGTGTGTCGTGGGTGATTCGAACGTGACGTGGGCGTGACATGGATGATTCGAACGTGACGTGGGCGTGACGTGGGTGATTCGAACGTGACGTGGGCGTGACATGTCTGATTCGAACGTGACGTGGGCGTGACGTGGGTGATTCGAACGTGACGTGGGAGATTAGAACGTGACGTGGGTGATTCCAAAGTGACGTGGGTGTGACGTGGGTGATTCGAACGTGACGTGGGTGATTCGAAAGTGACGTGGGTGTGACGTGGGTGTGACGTGGGAGATTCGAACGTGACGTGAGCATGACGTGGGAGATTCGAACGTGATGTGAGCGTGACGTTGGAGATTCGAAAGTGACGTGGGTGTGACGTGGGAAATTCGAACGTGACGTGGGCGTGACGTGGGTGATTCGAACGTGACGTGGGCGTGACGTGGGAGATTCGAACGTGACGTGGGAGATTCGAGCGTGACGTGGGTGTGACGTGGGAGATTCGAACGTGACGTGGGTGATACGAACGTGACGTGGGTGTGACGTGGGCGATTCGAACGTGACGTGGGCGTGACGTGGGAAATTCGAACGTGACGTGGGTGTGTCGTGGGTGATTCGAACGTGACGTGGGCGTGACATGGGTGATTCGAACGTGACGTGGGTGTGACGTGGGAAATTCGAACGTGACGTGGGCGTGACGTGGGAGATTCGAACGTGACGTGGGTGTGACGTGGGAGATTCGAACGTGACGTGGGTGTGAAGTGGGAGATTCGAACGTCACGTGGGAGATTCGAACGTGACGTGAATGTGAAGTGGGAGATTCGAACGTGACGTGGGTGATTCGAACGTGACGTGGGTGTGACGTGGGCGATTCGAACGTGACGTGGGTGTGTCGTGGGAGATTCGAACGTGACGTGGGCGTGACGTGGGAAATTCGAACGTGACGTGGGTGTGTCGTGGGTGATTCGAACTTTACGTGGGCGTGACATGTGTGATTCGAACGTGACGTGGGCGTGACATGGGTGATTCGAACGTGACGTGGGCGTGACGTGGGAGATTCGAACGTGACGTGGGAGATTCGAACGTGACGTGGGTGATTCGAAAGTGACGTGGGTGTGACGTGGGTGATTCGAACGTGACGTGGGTGATTCGAAAGTGACGTGGGTGTGACGTGGGTGTGACGTGGGCGATTCGAACTTGACGTGGGCGTGATGTGGGTGATTCGAACGTGACGTGGGTGTGACGTGGGCGATTCGAACGTGACGTGGGCGTGACGTGGGTGATTCGAACGTGACGTGGGCGTTACGTGGGTGATTCGAACGTGACGTGGGTGTGACGTGGGTGATACGAACGTGACCTGGACGTGACGTGGGAGATTCGAACGTGACGTGGGTGTGTCGTGGCAGATTCGAACGTGACGTGGGCGTGACGTGGGAAATTCGAACGTGACGTGGGTGTTTGGAACGTGACGTGGGTGTTTGGAACGTGACGTGGGCGTGACGTGGGTGATTCGAACGTGACGTGGGTGTGACGTGGGTGATTCGAACGTGACGTGGGTGTGACGTGGGAGATTCGAACGTGACGTGGGCGTGACGTTGGAAATACGAACGTGACGTGGGTGTGACGTGGGTGATTCGAACGTGACGTGGGTGTGACGTGGGAGATTCGAACGTGACGTGGGAGATTCGAACGTGACGTGAGTGTGAAGTGGGAGATTCGAACGTGACGTGGGTGATTCGAAAGTGACGTGGGTGTGACGTGGGTGTGACGTGGGAGTTTCGAACGTGACGGGGGTGTGACGTGGGAGATTCGAACGTGACCTGAGTGTGACGTGAGAGATTCGAACGTGACCTGGCTGGTTCGAAATTGGCGTGGGTGTGCCACCGTGCTTCAAGGCTCCCCCACCAAACAGGGCTCAGAGGCAAGAGCACTGGGAAGGCAGAGCTTGCCTCCGCATGCCTAGGACAGCCCCCACCACGAGTGCCCGGCTCCCTTGCCTCCCCTCCGCAAGCCTACACCAGCTGTCCTCACACCTTGGCACTAGCACTGTGAGGCTGTTGCAAGGCAGGAGCATGGTTGTTCGATATGTGCTTCGAAGGCGAGGTGGGTGTGACGTGGGAGATTCGAACGTGACGTGGGCGTGACGTGGTAAATTCGAACGTGAGGTGGGCGTGACGTGGGTGATTCGAACGTGAGGTGGGTGTGACGTGGGTGATTCGAAGGTGACATGGGCGTGACCTGGGTGATTCGAACGTGACGTGGGAGATTCGAACGTGACGTGGGTGTGACGTGGGCGATTCGAAGGTGACGTGGGCGTGACGTGGGAAATTCGAACGTGACGTGGGCGTGACGTGGGAAATTCGAACCTGACCTGGCTGGTTCGAAATTGGCGTGGGTGTGCCACCCTGCTTCATGGCTCCCCCACCAAGCAGGGCTCAGAGGCAAGAGCACTGGGAAGGCAGAGCTTCCCTCCGCATGCCTAGGACAGCACCCACCACGAGTGCCCGGCTCCCTTGCCTCCCCTCCGCAAGCCTACACCAGCTGTCCTCACACCTTGGCACTAGCACTGTGAGGCTGTTGCAAGGCAGGAGCATGGTTGTTCGATATGTGCTTCGAAGGCGACGTGGGTGTGACGTGGGAGATTCGAACGTGACGTGGGAGATTCGAACGTGACGTGGGTGTGACGTGGGAGATTCGAACGTGACGTGGGTGATTCGAACGTGACGTGGGTGTGACGTGGGCGATTCGAACGTGACGTGGGTGTGTCGTGGGAGATTCGAACGTGACGTGGGTGTGTCGTGGGTGATTCGAACGTGACGTGGGCGTGACATGGATGATTCGAACGTGACGTGGGCGTGACGTGGGTGATTCGAACGTGACGTTGGCGTGACATGTCTGATTCGAACGTGACGTGGGCGTGACGTGGGTGATTCGAACGTGACGTGGGAGATTAGAACGTGACGTGTGTGATTCCAAAGTGACGTGGGTGTGACGTGGGTGATTCGAACGTGACGTGGGTGATTCGAAAGTGACGTGGGTGTGACGTGGGTGTGACGTGGGAGATTCGAACGTGACGTGAGCATGACGTGGGAGATTCGAACGTGATGTGAGCGTGACGTTGGAGATTCGAAAGTGACGTGGGTGTGACGTGGGAAATTCGAACGTGACGTGGGCGTGACGTGGGTGATTCGAACGTGACGTGGGCGTGACGTGGGAGATTCGAACGTGACGTGGGAGATTCGAGCGTGACGTGGGTGTGACGTAGGAGATTCGAACGTGACGTGGGTGATTCGAACGTGACGTGGGTGTGACGTGGGTGATTCGAACGTGACGTGGGTGTGACGTGGGAGATTCGAACGTGACGTGGGTGATACGAACGTGACGTGGGTGTGACGTGGGTGATTCGAACGTGACGTGGGTGTGACGTGGGAGATTCGAAAGTGACGTGGGTGTGACGTGTGTGATTCGAACGTGGCGTGGGTGTGACGTGGGAGATTCGAACGTGACGTGGGTGTGACGTGGGAGATTCGAACGTGACATGGGTGTGGCGCGGGAGATTCGAACGTGACGTGGGAGTGACGTGGGAGATTCGAACGTGACGTGGGCGTGACGTGGGCGATTCGAACGTGAAGTGGGCGTGACGTGGGTGATTCGAAAGTGACGTGGGTGTGACGTGGGTGATTCGAACGTGACGTGGGCGTGACGTGGTGATTCGAGCATGACGTGGGTGTGACGTGGGTGAATAGAACGTGACATGTGTGTGTCGTGGGTGTGACGTGGGAGATTCGACGTGACGTGGGTGTGACGTGAGAGATTCGAACGTGACGTGGGTGTGACGTGGGAGATTCGAACATGACGTGGGTGTGACGTGGGAGATTCGAACGTGACGTGGGTGTGACGTGGCAGATTCGAACGTGACGTGGGCGTGGCGCGGGTGATTCGAAGCTGACGTGGGCGTGACGTGGGTGATTCGAACGTGACGTGGGTGTGACGTGGGAGATTCGAACGTGACGTGGGTGTGACGTGGGTGTTTCGAACGTGACGTGGGTGATTCGAACGTGACGTGGCTGTGACGTGGGAGATTCGAACGTGACGTGGGCGCGACGTGGATGATTCGAACGTGACGTGGGTGTGACGTGGGAGATTCGAACGTGACGTGGGAGATTCGAACGTGACGTCGGCGTGGCGTGGGAGATTCGAACGTGACGGGGGTGTGACGTGGGAGATTCGAACGTGACATGGGTGTGAAGTGGGTGTGACGTGGGAGATTCGAACGTGACGTGGGTGTGACGTGTGTGATTCGAACGTGGCGTGGGTGTGACGTGGGAGATTCGAACGTGACGTGGGTGTGACGTGGGAGATTCGAACGTGACATGGGTGTGGCGCGGGAGATTCGAACGTGACGTGGGTGTGATGTGGGCGATTCGAACGTGACGTGGGTGTGACGTGGGAGATTCGAACGTGACGTGGGTGTGACGTGGGTGATTCGAACGTGACGTGGGTGTGACGTGGGTGAATAGAACGTGACGTGGGTGTGAGGTGGGAGATTCGAATGTGACCTGGGTGGTTCGAAATTGGCGTGGGTGTGCCGCCCTGCTTCAAGGCTCCCCCACCAAGCAGGGCTCAGAGGCAAGAACACTGGGAAGGCAGAGGTTGCCTCCGCATGCCTAGGACAGCCCCCAGCACGAGTGCCCGGCTCCCTTGCCTCCCCTCCGCAAGCCTACACCAGCTGTCCTCACACCTTGGCACTAGCACTGTGAGGCTGTTGCGAGGCAGGAGCATGGTTGTTCGATATGTGCTTCGAAGGCGAGGTGGGTGTGAGGTGGAAGATTCGAACGTGACCTGGGTGTGACGTGTGTGTGACATGGGAGATTCGAACGTGACGTGGGTGATTCGAACGTGACGCGGGCGTGACGTGGGTGTGACGTGGGAGTTTCGAACGTGACGTGTGCGTGACGAGGGTGATCCGAACGTGACGTGGGTGTGACGTGGGAGATTTGAACGTGACGTGGGTGTGATGTGGGCGATTCGAACGTGACGTGGGTGTGACGTGGGAGATTCGAACGTGAAGTGGGCGTGACGTGGATGATTCGAACGTGACGTGGGTGTGTCGTGGGTGTGACGTTGGAAATTCGAACGTGACGTGGGTGTGACGTGGGAGATTCGAACGTGACGTGGGAGATTCGAACGTGACGTGGGTGTGACGTGGGAGATTCGAACGTGACGTGGGAGATTCGAACGTGACGTGGGTGTGACGTGGGTCTTTCGAACGTGACGTGGGTGATTCGAACGTGACGTGGATGTGACGTGGGAGATTCGAACGTGACGTGGGCGCGACGTGGATGATTCGAACGTGACGTGGGTGTGACGTGGGAAATTCGAACGTGACGTGGGTGTGACGTGGGAGATTCGAACGTGACGTGGGAGATTCGAACGTGACGTGGGTGTGACGTGGGTGTTTCGAACGTGACGTGGGAGATTCGAACGTGACGGGGGTGTGACGTGGGTGATTCGAACGTGACGTGGGTGTGTCGTGGGTGATTCGAACTTGACGTGGGTGTGACTTGGGAGATTCGAACGTGACATGGGTGTGTCGTGGGTGTGACATGGGTGATTCGAACGTGACATGGGTGTGAAGTGGGTGTGACGTGGGAGATTCGAACGTGACGTTGGAGATTCGAACGTGACATGGGTGTGACGTGGGTGTTTCGAACGTGACGTGGGAGATTCGAACGTGACGTGGGTGTGACGTGTGTGATTCGAACGTGACGTTGGCGTGACGTGGGAGATTCGAACGTGACGTGGGTGTGACGTGGCAGATTCGAACGTGACGTGGGTGTGACGTGGGAAATTCGAACGTGACGTGGGTGTCACGTGGGAGATTCGAACGTGACGTGGGTGTGACGTGGGAGATTCGAACGTGACGTGGGTGTGACGTGGGAGATTCGAACGTGACGTGGGTGTGACGTGGGAGATTCGAACGTGAAGTGGGCGTGACGTGGATGATTCGAACGTGACGTGGGTGTGTCGTGGGTGTGACGTTGGAAATTCGAACGTGACGTGGGTGTGACGTGGGAGATTCGAACGTGACGTGGGAGATTCGAACGTGACGTGGGTGTGACGTGGGAGATTCGAACGTGACGTGGGAGATTCGAACGTGACGTGGGTGTGACGTGGGTCTTTCGAACGTGACGTGGGTGATTCGAACGTGACGTGGATGTGACGTGGGAGATTCGAACGTGACGTGGGCGCGACGTGGATGATTCGAACGTGACGTGGGTGTGACGTGGGAAATTCGAACGTGACGTGGGTGTGACGTGGGAGATTCGAACGTGACGTGGGAGATTCGAACGTGACGTGGGTGTGACGTGGGTGTTTCGAACGTGACGTGGGAGATTCGAACGTGACGGGGGTGTGACGTGGGTGATTCGAACGTGACGTGGGTGTGTCGTGGGTGATTCGAACTTGACGTGGGTGTGACTTGGGAGATTCGAACGTGACATGGGTGTGTCGTGGGTGTGACATGGGTGATTCGAACGTGACATGGGTGTGAAGTGGGTGTGACGTGGGAGATTCGAACGTGACGTTGGAGATTCGAACGTGACATGGGTGTGACGTGGGTGTTTCGAACGTGACGTGGGAGATTCGAACGTGACGTGGGTGTGACGTGTGTGATTCGAACGTGACGTTGGCGTGACGTGGGAGATTCGAACGTGACGTGGGTGTGACGTGGCAGATTCGAACGTGACGTGGGTGTGACGTGGGAAATTCGAACGTGACGTGGGTGTCACGTGGGAGATTCGAACGTGACGTGGGTGTGACGTGGGAGATTCGAAAGTGACGTGGGTGTGACGTGGGAGTTTCGAACGTGACGTGGGAGATTCGAAAGTGACGTGGGTGTGACGTGGGAGTTTCGAACGTGACGTGGGAGATTCGAACGTGACGTGGGCGTGACGTGGGAGATTCGAACGTGACGTGGGCGCGACGTGGGAGATTCGAACGTGACGTTGGAGATTCGAACGTGAAATGGGTGTGACGTGGGTGTTTCGAACGCGACGTGGGTGATTCGAACGTGACGTGGGCGTGGCGTGGGAGATTCGAACGTGACGGGGGTGTGACGTGGGAGTTTGGAACGTGACGCGGGCGTGACGTGGGTGTGACGTGGGTGATTCGAACGTGACGTGGGTGTGACGTGGGAGATTCGAACGTGACGTGGGCGCGACGTGGATGATTCGAACGTGACGTGGGTGTGACGTGGATGATTCGAACGTGACGTGGGAGATTCGAACGTGACGTGGGTGTGACGTGGGTGTTTCGAACGTGACGTGGGAGATTCGAACGTGACGGGGGTGTGACGTGGGAGATTCGAACGTGACGTGGGATATTCGAACGTGACGTGGGCGTGACGTGAGAGATTCGAACGTGACCTGGGTGGTTCGAAATTGGCGTGGGTGTGCCGCCCTGCTTCAAGGCTCCCCCACCAAGCAGGGCTCAGAGGCAAGAGCACTGGGAAGGCAGAGGTTGCCTCCGCATGCCTAGGACAGCCCCCAGCACGAGTGCCCGGCTCCCTTGCCTCCCCTCCGCAAGCCTACACCAGCTGTCCTCACACCTTGGCACTAGCACTGTGAGGCTGTTGCGAGGCAGGAGCATGGTTGTTCGATATGTGCTTCGAAGGCGAGGTGGGTGTGAGGTGGGTGATTCGAACGTGACGTGTGTGTGAGGTGGGAGATTCGAACGTGACGTGGGTGTATCGTGGGAGATTCGAACGTGACGTGGGTGTGACGTGGGTGTTTCGAACGTGACGTGGGTGATTCGAACGTGACGTGGGCGTGGCGTGGGAGATTCGAACGTGACGTGGGTGTTACGAGGGAGATTCGAACGTGACGTGGGAGATTCGAACGTGACGTGGGTGTGACGTGGGAGATTCGAACGTGACGTGGGTGTGACGTGGCAGATTCGAACGTGACGTGGGTGTGACGTGGGAAATTCGAACGTGACGTGGGTGTCACGTGGGAGATTCGAACGTGACGTGGGTGTGTCGTGGGTGATTCGAACGTGACGGGGGTGTGACGTGGGTGATTCGAACGTGACATGGGTGTGACGTGGGCGTGACGTGGGTGATTCGAACGTGACGTGGGTGTGACGTGGGAGATTCGAACGTGACGTGGGTGTGACGTGGCATATTCGAACGTGACGTGGGCGTGGCGCGGGTGATTCGAAGCTGACGTGGGCGTGACGTGGGTGATTCGAACGTGACGTGGGTGTGTCGTGTGTGATTCGAACGTGGCGTGGGTGTGACGTGGGAGATTCGAACGTGACGTGGGTGTGACGTGGGAGATTCGAACGTGACGTGGGCGTGGCGCGGGAAATTCGAACGTGAAGTGGGCGTGACGTGGGTGATTCGAACGTGACGTGGGTGTGACGTGGAAGATTCGAACGTGACGTGGGTGTGTCGTGGGTGATTCGAACGTGACGTGGGTGTGACGTGGGAGATTTGAACGTGACGTGGGTGTGACGTGGGAGATTCGAACGTGACGTGGGCGTGGCGCGGGAGATTCGAACGTGAAGTGGGCGTGACGTGGATGATTCGAACGTGACGTGGGTGTGTCGTGGGTGTGACGTTGGAAATTCGAACGTGACGTGGGTGTGACGTGGGAGATTCGAACGTGACGTGGGTGTGACGTGGCAGATTCGAACGTGACGTGGGTGTGACGTGGGAAATTCGAACGTGACGTGGGTGTCACGTGGGAGATTCGAACGTGACGTGGGTGTGTCGTGGGTGATTCGAACCTGACGTGGGTGTGACGTGGGAGATTCGAAAGTGACGTGGGTGTGACGTGGGAGTTTCGAACGTGACGTGGGAGATTCGAAAGTGACGTGGGTGTGACGTGGGAGTTTCGAACGTGACGTGGGAGATTCGAACGTGACGTGGGCGTGACGTGGGAGATTCGAACGTGACGTGGGCGCGACGTGGGAGATTCGAACGTGACGTTGGAGATTCGAACGTGAAATGGGTGTGACGTGGGTGTTTCGAACGCGACGTGGGTGATTCGAACGTGACGTGGGCGTGGCGTGGGAGATTCGAACGTGACGGGGGTGTGACGTGGGAGTTTGGAACGTGACGCGGGCGTGACGTGGGTGTGACGTGGGTGATTCGAACGTGACGTGGGTGTGACGTGGGAGATTCGAACGTGACGTGGGCGCGACGTGGATGATTCGAACGTGACGTGGGTGTGACGTGGATGATTCGAACGTGACGTGGGAGATTCGAACGTGACGTGGGTGTGACGTGGGTGTTTCGAACGTGACGTGGGAGATTCGAACGTGACGGGGGTGTGACGTGGGAGATTCGAACGTGACGTGGGATATTCGAACGTGACGTGGGCGTGACGTGAGAGATTCGAACGTGACCTGGGTGGTTCGAAATTGGCGTGGGTGTGCCGCCCTGCTTCAAGGCTCCCCCACCAAGCAGGGCTCAGAGGCAAGAGCACTGGGAAGGCAGAGGTTGCCTCCGCATGCCTAGGACAGCCCCCAGCACGAGTGCCCGGCTCCCTTGCCTCCCCTCCGCAAGCCTACACCAGCTGTCCTCACACCTTGGCACTAGCACTGTGAGGCTGTTGCGAGGCAGGAGCATGGTTGTTCGATATGTGCTTCGAAGGCGAGGTGGGTGTGAGGTGGGTGATTCGAACGTGACGTGTGTGTGAGGTGGGAGATTCGAACGTGACGTGGGTGTATCGTGGGAGATTCGAACGTGACGTGGGTGTGACGTGGGTGTTTCGAACGTGACGTGGGTGATTCGAACGTGACGTGGGCGTGGCGTGGGAGATTCGAACGTGACGTGGGTGTTACGAGGGAGATTCGAACGTGACGTGGGAGATTCGAACGTGACGTGGGTGTGACGTGGGAGATTCGAACGTGACGTGGGCGCGACGTGGATGATTCGAACGTGACGTGGGTGTGACGTGGGAAATTCGAACGTGACGTGGGTGTGACGTGGGTGTTTCGAACGTGACGTGGGTGATTCGAACGTGACGTGGGCGTGGCGTGGGAGATTCGAACGTGACGGGGGTGTGACGTGGGTGATTCGAACGTGACATGGGTGTGACGTGGGCGTGACGTGGGTGATTCGAACGTGACGTGGGTGTGACGTGGGAGATTCGAACGTGACGTGGGTGTGACGTGGCATATTCGAACGTGACGTGGGCGTGGCGCGGGTGATTCGAAGCTGACGTGGGCGTGACGTGGGTGATTCGAACGTGACGTGGGTGTGTCGTGTGTGATTCGAACGTGGCGTGGGTGTGACGTGGGAGATTCGAACGTGACGTGGGTGTGACGTGGGAGATTCGAACGTGACGTGGGCGTGGCGCGGGAAATTCGAACGTGAAGTGGGCGTGACGTGGGTGATTCGAACGTGACGTGGGTGTGACGTGGAAGATTCGAACGTGACGTGGGTGTGTCGTGGGTGATTCGAACGTGACGTGGGTGTGACGTGGGAGATTTGAACGTGACGTGGGTGTGACGTGGGAGATTCGAACGTGACGTGGGCGTGGCGCGGGAGATTCGAACGTGAAGTGGGCGTGACGTGGATGATTCGAACGTGACGTGGGTGTGTCGTGGGTGTGACGTTGGAAATTCGAACGTGACGTGGGTGTGACGTGGGAGATTCGAACGTGACGTGGGTGTGACGTGGGAGATTCGAACGTGACGTGGGAGATTCGAACGTGACGTGGGTGTGACGTGGGAGATTCGAACGTGACGTGGGAGATTCGAACGTGACGTGGGTGTGACGTGGGTCTTTCGAACGTGACGTGGGTGATGCGAACGTGACGTGGATGTGACGTGGGAGATTCGAACGTGACGTGGGCACGACGTGGATGGTTCGAAAGTGACGTGGGCGTGACGTGGAAAATTCGAACGTGACGTGGGTGTGACATGGGTGATTCGAACGTGACGTGGGAGATTCGAACGTGACGTGGGTGTGACGTGGGTGTTTCGAACGTGACGTGGGAGATTCGAACGTGACGGGGGTGTGACGTGGGTGATTCGAACGTGACGTGGGTGTGTCGTGGGTGTGACGTGGGGGATTCGAACGTGACGTGGGTGTGACGTGAGAGATTCGAACGTGACGTGGGTGTGACGTGGGTGTGACGTGGGAGATTCGAACGTGACGTGGGTGTGACGTGGGTGAATAGAACGTGACATGTGTGTGTCGTGGGTGTGACGTGGGAGATTCGAACGTGACGTGGGTGTGACGTGAGAGATTCGAACGTGACGTGGGTGTGACGTGGGAGCTTCGAACATGACGAGGGTGTGACGTGGGTGAATAGAACTTGACGTGGGCGTGATATGGGTGATTCGAACGTGACGTGGGTGTGACGTGGGAGATTCGAACGTGACGTGGGTGTGACGTGGGAGATTCGAACGTGAAGTGGGTGTGACGTGGGAAATTCGAACGTGAAGGGGGTGTCACGTGGGAGATTCGAACGTGACGTGGGTGTGACGTGGGTGTTTCGAACGTGACGTGGGTGATTCGAACGTGACGTGGGCGTGACGTGGGAGATTCGAACGTGACGTGGGCGCGACGTGGGAGATTCGAACGTGACGTGGGCGTGACGTGGATGATTCGAACGTGACGTGGGCGTGACGTGGGAAATTCGAACGTGACGTGGGTGTTTGGAACGTGACGTGGGTGTGACGTGGGAGATTCGAACGTGACGTGGGTGTGACGTGGGTGATTCGAACGTGACGTGGGTGTGACGTGGGTGATTCGAACGTGACTTGGGCGTTACGTGGGAAATACGAACGTGACGTGGGCGTAACGTGGGTGATTCGAAGGGGATGTTGGCGTGACGTGGGTAATTCGAACGTGACGTGGGCGTTACGTGGGAAATACGAACGTGACGTGGGCGTGACGTGGGTGATTCGAACCTGACGTGGGTGTGACGTGGGAGATTCGAACGTGACGTGGGTGCTTCGAAAGTGACGTGGGCGTGACGTGGGTGATTCGAACGTGACGTGGGTGTGACGTGGGAGATTCGAACGTGACGTGGGAGATTCGAACGTGACGTGATTGTGAAGTGGGAGATTCGAACGTGAAGTGGGTGATTCGAAAGTGACGTGGGTGTGACGTGGGTGTGACGTGGGAGATTCGAACGTGACGTGGGAGATTCGAACGTGACGTGGGTGTGAAGTGGGAGATTCGAATGTGACGTGGGTGTGACGTGGGAGATTCGAACGTGACGTGGGCGCGACGTAGGTGATTCGAACGTGACGTGGGTGTGACGTGGTGATTCGAACGTGACGTGGGTGTGACGTGGGAGATTCGAACGTGATGTGGGCGCGACGTGGATGATTCGAACGTGACGTGGGTGTGACGTGGGAAATTCGAACGTGACGTGGGTGTGACGTGGGAGATTCGAACGTGACGTGGGAGATTCGAGCGTGACGTGGGTGTGACGTTGGAGATTCGAACGTGACCTGGGTGATTCGAACGTGACGTGGGTGTGACGTGGGTGATTCGAACGTGACGTGGGCGTGACGTGGGTGATTCGAACGTGACGTGGGTGTGACGTGGGAGATTCGAACGTGACGTGGGTGTGTCGTGGGTGATTCGAACGTGAGGTGGGTGTGACATGTGTGATTCGAACGTGACGTGGGTGTGTCGTGGGTGATTCGAACGTGACGTGGGCGTGACATGTGTGATTCGAACGTGACGTGGGCGTGACGTGGGTGAATCGAACGTGACGTGGGCGTAACGTGGGAGATTCGAACGTGACGTGGGTGATTCGAACGTGACGTGAGTGTGAAGTGGGAGATTCGAACGTGACGTGGACGTGACGTGAGTGTTTGGAACGTGACGTGGGCGTGACCTGGGTGATTCGAACCTGACGTGGGTGTTTGGAACGTGACGTGGGTGTGACGTGGGAGATTCGAACGTGACGTGGGTGTGTCGTGGGTGATTCGAACGTGACGTGGGCGTGACGTGGGTGATTCGAACGTGACGTGGGTGTGACGTGGGAGATTCGAACGTGACGTGGGAGATTCGAACGTGACGTGGGTGTGACGTGGGAGATTCGAACGTGACGTGGGTGATTCGAACGTGACGTGGGTGTGACGTGGGCGATTCGAACGTGACGTGGGTGTGTCGTGGGAGATTCGAACGTGACGTGGGCGTGACATGGGTGATTCGAACGTGACGTGGGTGTGACGTGGGTGATTCGAACGTGACGTGGGCGTGACATGTTTGATTCGAACGTGACGTGGGCGTGACATGGGAGATTCGAACGTGACGTGGGAGATTCGAACGTGACGTGGGAGATTCGAACGTGACGTGGGTGTGACGTGGGAGATTCGAACGTGACGTGGGTGATTCGAACGTGACGTGGGTGTGACGTGGGCGATTCGAACGTGACGTGGGTGTGTCGTGGGAGATTCGAACGTGACGTGGGTGTGTCGTGGGTGATTCGAACGTGACGTGGGCGTGACATGGATGATTCGAACGTGACGTGGGCGTGACGTGGGTGATTCGAACGTGACGTTGGCGTGACATGTCTGATTCGAACGTGACGTGGGCGTGACGTGGGTGATTCGAACGTGACGTGGGAGATTAGAACGTGACGTGGGTGATTCCAAAGTGACGTGGGTGTGACGTGGGTGATTCGAACGTGACGTGGGTGATTCGAAAGTGACGTGGGTGTGACGTGGGTGTGACGTGGGAGATTCGAACGTGACGTGAGCATGACGTGGGAGATTCGAACGTGATGTGAGCGTGACGTTGGAGATTCGAAAGTGACGTGGGTGTGACGTGGGAAATTCGAACGTGACGTGGGCGTGACGTGGGTGATTCGAACGTGACGTGGGCGTGACGTGGGAGATTCGAACGTGACGTGGGAGATTCGAGCGTGACGTGGGTGTGACGTGGGAGATTCGAACGTGACGTGGGTGATACGAACGTGACGTGGGTGTGACGTGGGCGATTCGAACGTGACGTGGGCGTGACGTGGGAAATTCGAACGTGACGTGGGTGTGTCGTGGGTGATTCGAACGTGACGTGGGCGTGACGTGGGAGATTCGAACGTGACGTGGGTGTGACGTGGGAAATTCGAACGTGACGTGGGCGTGACGTGGGAGATTCGAACGTGACGTGGGTGTGACGTGGGAGATTCGAACGTGACGTGGGTGTGAAGTGGGAGATTCGAACGTCACGTGGGAGATTCGAACGTGACGTGAATGTGAAGTGGGAGATTCGAACGTGACGTGGGTGATTCGAACGTGACGTGGGTGTGACGTGGGCGATTCGAACGTGACGTGGGTGTGTCGTGGGAGATTCGAACGTGACGTGGGCGTGACGTGGGAAATTCGAACGTGACGTGGGTGTGTCGTGGGTGATTCGAACTTGACGTGGGCGTGACATGTGTGATTCGAACGTGACGTGGGCGTGACATGGGTGATTCGAACGTGACGTGGGCGTGACGTGGGAGATTCGAACGTGACGTGGGAGATTCGAACGTGACGTGGGTGATTCGAAAGTGACGTGGGTGTGACGTGGGTGATTCGAACGTGACGTGGGTGATTCGAAAGTGACGTGGGTGTGACGTGGGTGTGACGTGGGCGATTCGAACTTGACGTGGGCGTGATGTGGGTGATTCGAACGTGACGTGGGTGTGACGTGGGCGATTCGAACGTGACGTGGGCGTGACGTGGGTGATTCGAACGTGACGTGGGCGTTACGTGGGTGATTCGAACGTGACGTGGGTGTGACGTGGGTGATACGAACGTGACCTGGACGTGACGTGGGAGATTCGAACGTGACGTGGGTGTGTCGTGGCAGATTCGAACGTGACGTGGGCGTGACGTGGGAAATTCGAACGTGACGTGGGTGTTTGGAACGTGACGTGGGCGTGACGTGGGTGATTCGAACGTGACGTGGGTGTGACGTGGGTGATTCAAACTTGACGTGGGTGTGACGTGGGAGATTCGAACGTGACGTGGGCGTGACGTTGGAAATACGAACGTGACGTGGGTGTGACGTGGGTGATTCGAACGTGACGTGGGTGTGACGTGGGAGATTCGAACGTGACGTGGGAGATTCGAACGTGACGTGAGTGTGAAGTGGGAGATTCGAACGTGACGTGGGTGATTCGAAAGTGACGTGGGTGTGACGTGGGTGTGACGTGGGAGTTTCGAACGTGACGGGGGTGTGACGTGGGAGATTCGAACGTGACCTGAGTGTGACGTGAGAGATTCGAACGTGACCTGGCTGGTTCGAAATTGGCGTGGGTGTGCCACCGTGCTTCAAGGCTCCCCCACCAAACAGGGCTCAGAGGCAAGAGCACTGGGAAGGCAGAGCTTCCCTCCGCATGCCTAGGACAGCCCCCACCACGAGTGCCCGGCTCCCTTGCCTCCCCTCCGCAAGCCTACACCAGCTGTCCTCACACCTTGGCACTAGCACTGTGAGGCTGTTGCAAGGCAGGAGCATGGTTGTTCGATATGTGCTTCGAAGGCGACGTGGGTGTGACGTGGGAGATTCGAACGTGACGTGGGCGTGACGTGGTAAATTCGAACGTGAGGTGGGCGTGACGTGGGTGATTCGAACGTGAGGTGGGTGTGACGTGGGTGATTCGAAGGTGACATGGGCGTGACCTGGGTGATTCGAACGTGACGTGGGAGATTCGAACGTGACGTGGGTGTGACGTGGGCGATTCGAAGGTGACGTGGGCGTGACCTGGGTGATTCGAACGTGACGTGGGCGTGACGTGGGAGATTCGAACGTGACGTGGGCGTGACGTGGGAAATTCGAACCTGACCTGGCTGGTTCGAAATTGGCGTGGGTGTGCCACCCTGCTTCAAGGCTCCCCCACCAAGCAGGGCTCAGAGGCAAGAGCACTGGGAAGGCAGAGCTTCCCTCCGCATGCCTAGGACAGCCCCCACCACGAGTGCCCGGCTCCCTTGCCTCCCCTCCGCAAGCCTACACCAGCTGTCCTCACACCTTGGCACTAGCACTGTGAGGCTGTTGCAAGGGAGGAGCATGGTTGTTCGATATGTGCTTCGAAGGCGACGTGGGTGTGACGTGGGAGATTCGAACGTGACGTGGGTGTGACGTGGGTGAATAGAAAGTGACGTGGGTGTGACGTGGGAGATTCGAACGTGACGTGGGTGTGACGTGGGAGATTCGAGCGTGACGTCGGTGTGACGTGGGTGAATAGAAAGTGACGTGGGTGTGACGTGGGAGAATCGAACGTGACGTGGGAGATTCGAACGTGACGTGGGTGTGACGTGGGAGATTCGAACGTGACGTGGGCGTGACGTGGGTGATTCAACGTGACGTGGGTGTGACGTGAATATTCGAACGTGACGTGGGTGTGACGTGGGAGATTCGAACGTGACGTGGGTGATTCGAAAGTGACGTGGGTGTGACGTGGGTGTGTCGTGGGTGATTCGAACGTGACGTGGGCGTTACATGGGTGATTCGAACGTGACGTGGGTGTGACGTGGGTGATTCGAACGTGACGTGGGCGTGACGTGGGTGATTCGAAGGTGACGTGAGTGTGAAGTGGGAGATTCGAACGTGACGTGGGCGTGACGTGGGTGATTCGAAGGTGACGTGAGTATGACGTGGGTGATTCGAACGTGACGTGGGCGTTACATGGGTGATTCGAACGTGACGTGGGTGTGATGTGGGCGATTCGAACGTGACGTGGGTGTGACGTGGGAGATTCGAACGTGACGTGGGTGTGACGTGAATATTCGAACGTGACGTGGGTGTGACGCGGGAGATTCGAACGTGACGTGGGAGATTCGAACGTGACGTGGGCGTGACATGGGTGATTCGAACGTGACGTGGGTGTGACGTGGGTGATTCGAACGTGACGTGGGCGTTACATGGGTGATTCGAACGTGACGTGGGTGTGACGTGGGAGATTCGAACGTGACGTGGCCGTGACGTGGGAGATTCGAACGTGACGTGGGTGTGACGTGGGAGATTCGAACGTGACGTGGGTGATTCGAACGTGACGTGGGTGTGACGTGGGCGATTCGAACGTGACGTGGGTGTGTCGTGGGAGATTCGAACGTGACGTGGGCGTGACATGGATGATTCGAACGTGACGTGGGTGTGACGTGGGTGATTCGAACGTGACGTGGGCGTGACATGTGTGATTCGAACGTGACGTGGGCGTGACGTGGGAGATTCGAACGTGACGTGGGAGATTCGAACGTGACGTGGGTGATTCCAAAGTGACGTGGGCGTGACGTGGGTGATTCGAACGTGACGTGGGTGTGACGTGGGAAATTCGAACGTGACGTGGGCGTGACGTGGGAGATTCGAACGTGACGTGGGTGTGTCGTGGGAGATTCGAACGTGACGTGGGCGTGACGTGGGAAATTCGAACGTGACGTGGGTGTGTCGTGGGTGATTCGAACGTGACGTGGGCGTGACATGGGTGATTCGAACGTGACGTGGGTGTGACGTGGGAAATTCGAACGTGACGTGGGCGTGACGTGGGAGATTCGAACGTGACGTGGGTGTGACGTGGGAGATTCGAAGGTGACGTGGGTGTGAAGTGGGAGATTCGAACGTCACGTGGGAGATTCGAACGTGACGTGAATGTGAAGTGGGAGATTCGAACGTGACGTGGACGTTACGTGAGTGTTTGGAACGTGACGTGGGCGTGAACTGGGTGATTCGAACCTGACGTGGGTGTTTGGAACGTGACGTGGGCGTGCCGTGGGAGATTCGAACGTGACGTGGGTGTGACGTGGGTGATTCGAACGTGACGTGGGCGTGACGTGGGTGATTCGAACGTGACGTGGGTGTGTCGTGGGAGATTCGAACGTGACGTGGGAGATTCGAACGTGACGTGGGAGATTCGAACGTGACGTGGGTGTGACGTGGGAGATTCGAACGTGACGTGGGTGTGACGTGGGCGATTCGAACGTGACGTGGGTGTGTCGTGGGAGATTCGAACGTGACGTGGGCGTGACGTGGGAAATTCGAACGTGACGTGGGTGTGTCGTGGGTGATTCGAACGTGACGTGGGTGTGACGTGGGTGATTCGAACGTGACGTGGGTGTGACGTGGGAGATTCGAACGTGACGTGGGAGATTCGAACGTGACGTGGGTGTGACGTGGGAGATTCGAACGTGACGTGGGCGATTCGAACGTGACGTGGGTGTGTCGTGGGAGATTCGAACGTGACGTGGGCGTGACATGGGTGATTCGAACGTGACGTGGGTGTGACGTGGGTGATTCGAACGTGACGTGGGCGTGACATGTTTGATTCGAACGTGACGTGGGCGTGACATGGGAGATTCGAACGTGACGTGGGAGATTCGAACGTGACGTGGGAGATTCGAACGTGACGTGGGTGTGACGTGGGAGATTCGAACGTGACGTGTGTGATTCGAACGTGACGTGGGTGTGACGTGGGCGATTCGAACGTGACGTGGGTGTGTCGTGGGAGATTCGAACGTGACGTGGGTGTGTCGTGGGTGATTCGAACGTGACGTGGGCGTGACATGGATGATTCGAACGTGACGTGGGCGTGACGTGGGTGATTCGAACGTGACGTGGGCGTGACATGTCTGATTCGAACGTGACGTGGGCGTGACGTGGGTGATTCGAACGTGACGTGGGAGATTAGAACGTGACGTGGGTGATTCCAAAGTGACGTGGGTGTGACGTGGGTGATTCGAACGTGACGTGGGTGATTCGAAAGTGACGTGGGTGTGACGTGGGTGTGACGTGGGAGATTCGAACGTGACGTGAGCATGACGTGGGAGATTCGAACGTGATGTGAGCGTGACGTTGGAGATTCGAAAGTGACGTGGGTGTGACGTGGGAAATTCGAACGTGACGTGGGCGTGACGTGGGTGATTCGAACGTGACGTGGGCGTGACGTGGGAGATTCGAACGTGACGTGGGAGATTCGAGCGTGACGTGGGTGTGACGTGGGAGATTCGAACGTGACGTGGGTGATACGAACGTGACGTGGGTGTGACGTGGGCGATTCGAACGTGACGTGGGCGTGACGTGGGAAATTCGAACGTGACGTGGGTGTGTCGTGGGTGATTCGAACGTGACGTGGGCGTGACATGGGTGATTCGAACGTGACGTGGGTGTGACGTGGGAAATTCGAACGTGACGTGGGCGTGACGTGGGAGATTCGAACGTGACGTGGGTGTGACGTGGGAGATTCGAACGTGACGTGGGTGTGAAGTGGGAGATTCGAACGTCACGTGGGAGATTCGAACGTGACGTGAATGTGAAGTGGGAGATTCGAACGTGACGTGGGTGATTCGAACGTGACGTGGGTGTGACGTGGGCGATTCGAACGTGACGTGGGTGTGTCGTGGGAGATTCGAACGTGACGTGGGCGTGACGTGGGAAATTCGAACGTGACGTGGGTGTGTCGTGGGTGATTCGAACTTTACGTGGGCGTGACATGTGTGATTCGAACGTGACGTGGGCGTGACATGGGTGATTCGAACGTGACGTGGGCGTGACGTGGGAGATTCGAACGTGACGTGGGAGATTCGAACGTGACGTGGGTGATTCGAAAGTGACGTGGGTGTGACGTGGGTGATTCGAACGTGACGTGGGTGATTCGAAAGTGACGTGGGTGTGACGTGGGTGTGACGTGGGCGATTCGAACTTGACGTGGGCGTGATGTGGGTGATTCGAACGTGACGTGGGTGTGACGTGGGCGATTCGAACGTGACGTGGGCGTGACGTGGGTGATTCGAACGTGACGTGGGCGTTACGTGGGTGATTCGAACGTGACGTGGGTGTGACGTGGGTGATACGAACGTGACCTGGACGTGACGTGGGAGATTCGAACGTGACGTGGGTGTGTCGTGGCAGATTCGAACGTGACGTGGGCGTGACGTGGGAAATTCGAACGTGACGTGGGTGTTTGGAACGTGACGTGGGTGTTTGGAACGTGACGTGGGCGTGACGTGGGTGATTCGAACGTGACGTGGGTGTGACGTGGGTGATTCGAACGTGACGTGGGTGTGACGTGGGAGATTCGAACGTGACGTGGGCGTGACGTTGGAAATACGAACGTGACGTGGGTGTGACGTGGGTGATTCGAACGTGACGTGGGTGTGACGTGGGAGATTCGAACGTGACGTGGGAGATTCGAACGTGACGTGAGTGTGAAGTGGGAGATTCGAACGTGACGTGGGTGATTCGAAAGTGACGTGGGTGTGACGTGGGTGTGACGTGGGAGTTTCGAACGTGACGGGGGTGTGACGTGGGAGATTCGAACGTGACCTGAGTGTGACGTGAGAGATTCGAACGTGACCTGGCTGGTTCGAAATTGGCGTGGGTGTGCCACCGTGCTTCAAGGCTCCCCCACCAAACAGGGCTCAGAGGCAAGAGCACTGGGAAGGCAGAGCTTGCCTCCGCATGCCTAGGACAGCCCCCACCACGAGTGCCCGGCTCCCTTGCCTCCCCTCCGCAAGCCTACACCAGCTGTCCTCACACCTTGGCACTAGCACTGTGAGGCTGTTGCAAGGCAGGAGCATGGTTGTTCGATATGTGCTTCGAAGGCGAGGTGGGTGTGACGTGGGAGATTCGAACGTGACGTGGGCGTGACGTGGTAAATTCGAACGTGAGGTGGGCGTGACGTGGGTGATTCGAACGTGAGGTGGGTGTGACGTGGGTGATTCGAAGGTGACATGGGCGTGACCTGGGTGATTCGAACGTGACGTGGGAGATTCGAACGTGACGTGGGTGTGACGTGGGCGATTCGAAGGTGACGTGGGCGTGACCTGGGTGATTCGAACGTGACGTGGGCGTGACGTGGGAGATTCGAACGTGACGTGGGCGTGACGTGGGAAATTCGAACCTGACCTGGCTGGTTCGAAATTGGCGTGGGTGTGCCACCCTGCTTCATGGCTCCCCCACCAAGCAGGGCTCAGAGGCAAGAGCACTGGGAAGGCAGAGCTTCCCTCCGCATGCCTAGGACAGCACCCACCACGAGTGCCCGGCTCCCTTGCCTCCCCTCCGCAAGCCTACACCAGCTGTCCTCACACCTTGGCACTAGCACTGTGAGGCTGTTGCAAGGCAGGAGCATGGTTGTTCGATATGTGCTTCGAAGGCGACGTGGGTGTGACGTGGGAGATTCGAACGTGACGTGGGAGATTCGAACGTGACGTGGGTGTGACGTGGGAGATTCGAACGTGACGTGGGTGATTCGAACGTGACGTGGGTGTGACGTGGGCGATTCGAACGTGACGTGGGTGTGTCGTGGGAGATTCGAACGTGACGTGGGTGTGTCGTGGGTGATTCGAACGTGACGTGGGCGTGACATGGATGATTCGAACGTGACGTGGGCGTGACGTGGGTGATTCGAACGTGACGTTGGCGTGACATGTCTGATTCGAACGTGACGTGGGCGTGACGTGGGTGATTCGAACGTGACGTGGGAGATTAGAACGTGACGTGTGTGATTCCAAAGTGACGTGGGTGTGACGTGGGTGATTCGAACGTGACGTGGGTGATTCGAAAGTGACGTGGGTGTGACGTGGGTGTGACGTGGGAGATTCGAACGTGACGTGAGCATGACGTGGGAGATTCGAACGTGATGTGAGCGTGACGTTGGAGATTCGAAAGTGACGTGGGTGTGACGTGGGAAATTCGAACGTGACGTGGGCGTGACGTGGGTGATTCGAACGTGACGTGGGCGTGACGTGGGAGATTCGAACGTGACGTGGGAGATTCGAGCGTGACGTGGGTGTGACGTGGGAGATTCGAACGTGACGTGGGTGATACGAACGTGACGTGGGTGTGACGTGGGCGATTCGAACGTGACGTGGGCGTGACGTGGGAAATTCGAACGTGACGTGGGTGTGTCGTGGGTGATTCGAACGTGACGTGGGCGTGACATGGGTGATTCGAACGTGACGTGGGTGTGACGTGGGAAATTCGAACGTGACGTGGGCGTGACGTGGGAGATTCGAACGTGACGTGGGTGTGACGTGGGAGATTCGAACGTGACGTGGGTGTGAAGTGGGAGATTCGAACGTCACGTGGGAGATTCGAACGTGACGTGAATGTGAAGTGGGAGATTCGAACGTGACGTGGGTGATTCGAACGTGACGTGGGTGTGACGTGGGCGATTCGAACGTGACGTGGGTGTGACGTGGGAGATTCGAACGTGACGTGGGCGTGACGTGGGAAATTCGAACGTGACGTGGGTGTGTCGTGGGTGATTCGAACTTGACGTGGGCGTGACATGTGTGATTCGAACGTGACGTGGGCGTGACATGGGTGATTCGAACGTGACGTGGGCGTGACGTGGGAGATTCGAACGTGACGTGGGAGATTCGAACGTGACGTGGGTGATTCGAAAGTGACGTGGGTGTGACGTGGGTGATTCGAACGTGACGTGGGTGATTCGAAAGTGACGTGGGTGTGACGTGGGTGTGACGTGGGCGATTCGAACTTGACGTGGGCGTGATGTGGGTGATTCGAACGTGACGTGGGTGTGACGTGGGCGATTCGAACGTGACGTGGGCGTGACGTGGGTGATTCGAACGTGACGTGGGCGTTACGTGGGTGATTCGAACGTGACGTGGGTGTGACGTGGGTGATACGAACGTGACCTGGACGTGACGTGGGAGATTCGAACGTGACGTGGGTGTGTCGTGGCAGATTCGAACGTGACGTGGGCGTGACGTGGGAAATTCGAACGTGACGTGGGTGTTTGGAACGTGACGTGGGCGTGACGTGGGTGATTCGAACGTGACGTGGGTGTGACGTGGGTGATTCAAACTTGACGTGGGTGTGACGTGGGAGATTCGAACGTGACGTGGGCGTGACGTTGGAAATACGAACGTGACGTGGGTGTGACGTGGGTGATTCGAACGTGACGTGGGTGTGACGTGGGAGATTCGAACGTGACGTGGGAGATTCGAACGTGACGTGAGTGTGAAGTGGGAGATTCGAACGTGACGTGGGTGATTCGAAAGTGACGTGGGTGTGACGTGGGTGTGACGTGGGAGTTTCGAACGTGACGGGGGTGTGACGTGGGAGATTCGAACGTGACCTGAGTGTGACGTGAGAGATTCGAACGTGACCTGGCTGGTTCGAAATTGGCGTGGGTGTGCCACCGTGCTTCAAGGCTCCCCCACCAAACAGGGCTCAGAGGCAAGAGCACTGGGAAGGCAGAGGTTGCCTCCGCATGCCTAGGACAGCCCCCACCACGAGTGCCCGGCTCCCTTGCCTCCCCTCCCCAAGCCTACACCAGCTGTCCTCACACCTTGGCACTAGCACTGTGAGGCTGTTGCAAGGCAGGAGCATGGTTGTTCGATATGTGCTTCGAAGGCGAGGTGGGTGTGACGTGGGAGATTCGAACGTGACGTGGGCGTGACGTGGTAAATTCGAACGTGAGGTGGGCGTGACGTGGGTGATTCGAACGTGAGGTGGGTGTGACGTGGGTGATTCGAAGGTGACATGGGCGTGACCTGGGTGATTCGAACGTGACGTGGGCGTGACGTGGGAGATTCGAACGTGACGTGGGCGTGACGTGGGAGATTCGAACGTGACGTGGGCGTGACGTGGGAAATTCGAACCTGACCTGGCTGGTTCGAAATTGGCGTGGGTGTGCCACCCTGCTTCATGGCTCCCCCACCAAGCAGGGCTCAGAGGCAAGAGCACTGGGAAGGCAGAGCTTCCCTCCGCATGCCTAGGACAGCCCCCACCACGAGTGCCCGGCTCCCTTGCCTCCCCTCCGCAAGCCTACACCAGCTGTCCTCACACCTTGGCACTAGCACTGTGAGGCTGTTGCAAGGGAGGAGCATGGTTGTTCGATATGTGCTTCGAAGGCGACGTGGGTGTGACGTGGGAGATTCGAACGTGACGTGGGTGTGACGTGGGTGAATAGAAAGTGACGTGGGTGTGACGTGGGAGATTCGAACGTGACGTGGGCGTGACGTGGGAGATTCGAGCGTGACGTCGGTGTGACGTGGGTGAATAGAAAGTGACGTGGGTGTGACGTGGGAGAATCGAACGTGACGTGGGAGATTCGAACGTGACGTGGGTGTGACGTGGGAGATTCGAACGTGACGTGGGCGTGACGTGGGTGATTCAACGTGACGTGGGTGTGACGTGAATATTCGAACGTGACGTGGGTGTGACGTGGGAGATTCGAACGTGACGTGGGTGATTCGAAAGTGACGTGGGTGTGACGTGGGTGTGTCGTGGGTGATTCGAACGTGACGTGGGCGTTACATGGGTGATTCGAACGTGACGTGGGTGTGACGTGGGTGATTCGAACGTGACGTGGGCGTGACGTGGGTGATTCGAAGGTGACGTGAGTGTGAAGTGGGAGATTCGAACGTGACGTGGGCGTGACGTGGGTGATTCGAAGGTGACGTGAGTATGACGTGGGTGATTCGAACGTGACGTGGGCGTTACATGGGTGATTCGAACGTGACGTGGGTGTGATGTGGGCGATTCGAACGTGACGTGGGTGTGACGTGGGAGATTCGAACGTGACGTGGGTGTGACGTGAATATTCGAACGTGACGTGGGTGTGACGCGGGAGATTCGAACGTGACGTGGGAGATTCGAACGTGACGTGGGCGTGACATGGGTGATTCGAACGTGACGTGGGTGTGACGTGGGTGATTCGAACGTGACGTGGGCGTTACATGGGTGATTCGAACGTGACGTGGGTGTGATGTGGGCGATTCGAACGTGACGTGGGTGTGACGTGGGAGATTCGAACGTGACGTGGCCGTGACGTGGGAGATTCGAACGTGACGTGGGTGTGACGTGGGAGATTCGAACGTGACGTGGGTGATTCGAACGTGACGTGGGTGTGACGTGGGCGATTCGAACGTGACGTAGGTGTGTCGTAGGAGATTCGAACGTGACGTGGGCGTGACATGGATGATTCGAACGTGACGTGGGTGTGACGTGGGTGATTCGAACGTGACGTGGGCGTGACATGTGTGATTCGAACGTGACGTGGGCGTGACGTGGGAGATTCGAACGTGACGTGGGAGATTCGAACGTGACGTGGGTGATTCCAAAGTGACGTGGGCGTGACGTGGGTGATTCGAACGTGACGTGGGCGTGACGTGGGTGATTCGAACGTGACGTGGGTGTGACGTGGGAAATTCGAACGTGACGTGGGCGTGACGTGGGAGATTCGAACGTGACGTGGGTGTGTCGTGGGAGATTCGAACGTGACGTGGGCGTGACGTGGGAAATTCGAACGTGACGTGGGTGTGTCGTGGGTGATTCGAACGTGACGTGGGCGTGACATGGGTGATTCGAACGTGACGTGGGTGTGACGTGGGAAATTCGAACGTGACGTGGGCGTGACGTGGGAGATTCGAACGTGACGTGGGTGTGACGTGGGAGATTCGAAGGTGACGTGGGTGTGAAGTGGGAGATTCGAACGTCACGTGGGAGATTCGAACGTGACGTGAATGTGAAGTGGGAGATTCGAACGTGACGTGGACGTTACGTGAGTGTTTGGAACGTGACGTGGGCGTGAACTGGGTGATTCGAACCTGACGTGGGTGTTTGGAACGTGACGTGGGCGTGCCGTGGGAGATTCGAACGTGACGTGGGTGTGACGTGGGTGATTCGAACGTGACGTGGGCGTGACGTGGGTGATTCGAACGTGACGTGGGTGTGTCGTGGGAGATTCGAACGTGACGTGGGAGATTCGAACGTGACGTGGGAGATTCGAACGTGACGTGGGTGTGACGTGGGAGATTCGAACGTGACGTGGGTGTGACGTGGGCGATTCGAACGTGACGTGGGTGTGTCGTGGGAGATTCGAACGTGACGTGGGCGTGACGTGGGAAATTCGAACGTGACGTGGGTGTGTCGTGGGTGATTCGAACGTGACGTGGGTGTGACGTGGGTGATTCGAACGTGACGTGGGTGTGACGTGGGAGATTCGAACGTGACGTGGGAGATTCGAACGTGACGTGGGTGTGACGTGGGAGATTCGAACGTGACGTGGGCGATTCGAACGTGACGTGGGTGTGTCGTGGGAGATTCGAACGTGACGTGGGCGTGACATGGGTGATTCGAACGTGACGTGGGTGTGACGTGGGTGATTCGAACGTGACGTGGGCGTGACATGTTTGATTCGAACGTGACGTGGGCGTGACATGGGAGATTCGAACGTGACGTGGGAGATTCGAACGTGACGTGGGAGATTCGAACGTGACGTGGGTGTGACGTGGGAGATTCGAACGTGACGTGGGTGATTCGAACGTGACGTGGGTGTGACGTGGGCGATTCGAACGTGACGTGGGTGTGTCGTGGGAGATTCGAACGTGACGTGGGTGTGTCGTGGGTGATTCGAACGTGACGTGGGCGTGACATGGATGATTCGAACGTGACGTGGGCGTGACGTGGGTGATTCGAACGTGACGTGGGCGTGACATGTCTGATTCGAACGTGACGTGGGCGTGACGTGGGTGATTCGAACGTGACGTGGGAGATTAGAACGTGACGTGGGTGATTCCAAAGTGACGTGGGTGTGACGTGGGTGATTCGAACGTGACGTGGGTGATTCGAAAGTGACGTGGGTGTGACGTGGGTGTGACGTGGGAGATTCGAACGTGACGTGAGCATGACGTGGGAGATTCGAACGTGATGTGAGCGTGACGTTGGAGATTCGAAAGTGACGTGGGTGTGACGTGGGAAATTCGAACGTGACGTGGGCGTGACGTGGGTGATTCGAACGTGACGTGGGCGTGACGTGGGAGATTCGAACGTGACGTGGGAGATTCGAGCGTGACGTGGGTGTGACGTGGGAGATTCGAACGTGACGTGGGTGATACGAACGTGACGTGGGTGTGACGTGGGCGATTCGAACGTGACGTGGGCGTGACGTGGGAAATTCGAACGTGACGTGGGTGTGTCGTGGGTGATTCGAACGTGACGTGGGCGTGACATGGGTGATTCGAACGTGACGTGGGTGTGACGTGGGAAATTCGAACGTGACGTGGGCGTGACGTGGGAGATTCGAACGTGACGTGGGTGTGACGTGGGAGATTCGAACGTGACGTGGGTGTGAAGTGGGAGATTCGAACGTCACGTGGGAGATTCGAACGTGACGTGAATGTGAAGTGGGAGATTCGAACGTGACGTGGGTGATTCGAACGTGACGTGGCTGTGACGTGGGTGATACGAACGTGACCTGGACGTGACGTGGGAGATTCGAACGTGTCGTGGGTGTGTCGTGGGTGATTCGAACGTGACGTGGGCGTGACGTGGGAGATTCGAACGTGACCTGGCTGGTTCGAAATTGGCGTGGGTGTGCCGCCCTGCTTCAAGGCTCCCCCACCAAGCAGGGCTCAGAGGCAAGAGCACTGGGAAGGCAGAGCTTCCCTCCGCATGCCTAGGACAGCCCCCACCACGAGTGCCCGGCTCCCTTGCCTCCCCTCCGCAAGCCTACACCAGCTGTCCTCACACCTTGGCACTAGCACTGTGAGGCTGTTGCAAGGCAGGAGCATGGTTGTTCGATATGTGCTTCGAAGGCGAGGTGGGTGTGACGTGGGTGATTCGAACGTGACGTGGGCGTGACGTGGGAAATTCGAACGTGACGTGGGTGTGTCGTGGGTGATTCGAACGTGACGTGGGTGTGTCGTGGGTGATTCGAACTTTACGTGGGCGTGACATGTGTGATTCGAACGTGACGTGGGCGTGACATGGGTGATTCGAACGTGACGTGGGCGTGACGTGGGAGATTCGAACGTGACGTGGGAGATTCGAACGTGACGTGGGTGATTCGAAAGTGACGTGGGTGTGACGTGGGTGATTCGAACGTGACGTGGGTGATTCGAAAGTGACGTGGGTGTGACGTGGGTGTGACGTGGGCGATTCGAACTTGACGTGGGCGTGATGTGGGTGATTCGAACGTGACGTGGGTGTGACGTGGGCGATTCGAACGTGACGTGGGCGTGACGTGGGTGATTCGAACGTGACGTGGGCGTTACGTGGGTGATTCGAACGTGACGTGGGTGTGACGTGGGTGATACGAACGTGACCTGGACGTGACGTGGGAGATTCGAACGTGACGTGGGTGTGTCGTGGCAGATTCGAACGTGACGTGGGCGTGACGTGGGAAATTCGAACGTGACGTGGGTGTTTGGAACGTGACGTGGGCGTGACGTGGGTGATTCGAACGTGACGTGGGTGTGACGTGGGTGATTCAAACTTGACGTGGGTGTGACGTGGGAGATTCGAACGTGACGTGGGCGTGACGTTGGAAATACGAACGTGACGTGGGTGTGACGTGGGTGATTCGAACGTGACGTGGGTGTGACGTGGGAGATTCGAACGTGACGTGGGAGATTCGAACGTGACGTGAGTGTGAAGTGGGAGATTCGAACGTGACGTGGGTGATTCGAAAGTGACGTGGGTGTGACGTGGGTGTGACGTGGGAGTTTCGAACGTGACGGGGGTGTGACGTGGGAGATTCGAACGTGACCTGAGTGTGACGTGAGAGATTCGAACGTGACCTGGCTGGTTCGAAATTGGCGTGGGTGTGCCACCGTGCTTCAAGGCTCCCCCACCAAACAGGGCTCAGAGGCAAGAGCACTGGGAAGGCAGAGCTTGCCTCCGCATGCCTAGGACAGCCCCCACCACGAGTGCCCGGCTCCCTTGCCTCCCCTCCGCAAGCCTACACCAGCTGTCCTCACACCTTGGCACTAGCACTGTGAGGCTGTTGCAAGGCAGGAGCATGGTTGTTCGATATGTGCTTCGAAGGCGAGGTGGGTGTGACGTGGGAGATTCGAACGTGACGTGGGCGTGACGTGGTAAATTCGAACGTGAGGTGGGCGTGACGTGGGTGATTCGAACGTGAGGTGGGTGTGACGTGGGTGATTCGAAGGTGACATGGGCGTGACCTGGGTGATTCGAACGTGACGTGGGAGATTCGAACGTGACGTGGGTGTGACGTGGGCGATTCGAAGGTGACGTGGGCGTGACCTGGGTGATTCGAACGTGACGTGGGCGTGACGTGGGAGATTCGAACGTGACGTGGGCGTGACGTGGGAAATTCGAACCTGACCTGGCTGGTTCGAAATTGGCGTGGGTGTGCCACCCTGCTTCATGGCTCCCCCACCAAGCAGGGCTCAGAGGCAAGAGCACTGGGAAGGCAGAGCTTCCCTCCGCATGCCTAGGACAGCCCCCACCACGAGTGCCCGGCTCCCTTGCCTCCCCTCCGCAAGCCTACACCAGCTGTCCTCACACCTTGGCACTAGCACTGTGAGGCTGTTGCAAGGCAGGAGCATGGTTGTTCGATATGTGCTTCGAAGGCGACGTGGGTGTGACGTGGGAGATTCGAACGTGACGTGGGTGTGACGTGGGTGAATAGAAAGTGACGTGGGTGTGACGTGGGAGATTCGAACGTGACGTGGGCGTGACGTGGGAGATTCGAGCGTGACGTCGGTGTGACGTGGGTGAATAGAAAGTGACGTGGGTGTGACGTGGGAGAATCGAACGTGACGTGGGAGATTCGAACGTGACGTGGGTGTGACGTGGGAGATTCGAACGTGACGTGGGCGTGACGTGGGTGATTCAACGTGACGTGGGTGTGACGTGAATATTCGAACGTGACGTGGGTGTGACGTGGGAGATTCGAACGTGACGTGGGTGATTCGAAAGTGACGTGGGTGTGACGTGGGTGTGTCGTGGGTGATTCGAACGTGACGTGGGCGTTACATGGGTGATTCGAACGTGACGTGGGTGTGACGTGGGTGATTCGAACGTGACGTGGGCGTGACGTGGGTGATTCGAAGGTGACGTGAGTGTGAAGTGGGAGATTCGAACGTGACGTGGGCGTGACGTGGGTGATTCGAAGGTGACGTGAGTATGACGTGGGTGATTCGAACGTGACGTGGGCGTTACATGGGTGATTCGAACGTGACGTGGGTGTGATGTGGGCGATTCGAACGTGACGTGGGTGTGACGTGGGAGATTCGAACGTGACGTGGGTGTGACGTGAATATTCGAACGTGACGTGGGTGTGACGCGGGAGATTCGAACGTGACGTGGGAGATTCGAACGTGACGTGGGCGTGACATGGGTGATTCGAACGTGACGTGGGTGTGACGTGGGTGATTCGAACGTGACGTGGGCGTTACATGGGTGATTCGAACGTGACGTGGGTGTGATGTGGGCGATTCGAACCTGACGTGGGTGTGACGTGGGAGATTCGAACGTGACGTGGCCGTGACGTGGGAGATTCGAACGTGACGTGGGTGTGACGTGGGAGATTCGAACGTGACGTGGGTGATTCGAACGTGACGTGGGTGTGACGTGGGCGATTCCAACGTGACGTAGGTGTGTCGTAGGAGATTCGAACGTGACGTGGGCGTGACATGGATGATTCGAACGTGACGTGGGTGTGACGTGGGTGATTCGAACGTGACGTGGGCGTGACATGTGTGATTCGAACGTGACGTGGGCGTGACGTGGGAGATTCGAACGTGACGTGGGAGATTCGAACGTGACGTGGGTGATTCCAAAGTGACGTGGGCGTGACGTGGGTGATTCGAACGTGACGTGGGCGTGACGTGGGTGATTCGAACGTGACGTGGGTGTGACGTGGGAAATTCGAACGTGACGTGGGCGTGACGTGGGAGATTCGAACGTGACGTGGGTGTGTCGTGGGAGATTCGAACGTGACGTGGGCGTGACGTGGGAAATTCGAACGTGACGTGGGTGTGTCGTGGGTGATTCGAACGTGACGTGGGCGTGACATGGGTGATTCGAACGTGACGTGGGTGTGACGTGGGAAATTCGAACGTGACGTGGGCGTGACGTGGGAGATTCGAACGTGACGTGGGTGTGACGTGGGAGATTCGAAGGTGACGTGGGTGTGAAGTGGGAGATTCGAACGTCACGTGGGAGATTCGAACGTGACGTGAATGTGAAGTGGGAGATTCGAACGTGACGTGGACGTTACGTGAGTGTTTGGAACGTGACGTGGGCGTGAACTGGGTGATTCGAACCTGACGTGGGTGTTTGGAACGTGACGTGGGCGTGCCGTGGGAGATTCGAACGTGACGTGGGTGTGACGTGGGTGATTCGAACGTGACGTGGGCGTGACGTGGGTGATTCGAACGTGACGTGGGTGTGTCGTGGGAGATTCGAACGTGACGTGGGCGTGACGTTGGAAATACGAACGTGACGTGGGTGTGACGTGGGTGATTCGAACGTGACGTGGGTGTGACGTGGGAGATTCGAACGTGACGTGGGAGATTCGAACGTGACGTGAGTGTGAAGTGGGAGATTCGAACGTGACGTGGGTGATTCGAAAGTGACGTGGGTGTGACGTGGGTGTGACGTGGGAGTTTCGAACGTGACGGGGGTGTGACGTGGGAGATTCGAACGTGACCTGAGTGTGACGTGAGAGATTCGAACGTGACCTGGCTGGTTCGAAATTGGCGTGGGTGTGCCACCGTGCTTCAAGGCTCCCCCACCAAACAGGGCTCAGAGGCAAGAGCACTGGGAAGGCAGAGCTTGCCTCCGCATGCCTAGGACAGCCCCCACCACGAGTGCCCGGCTCCCTTGCCTCCCCTCCGCAAGCCTACACCAGCTGTCCTCACACCTTGGCACTAGCAGTGTGAGGCTGTTGCAAGGCAGGAGCATGGTTGTTCGATATGTGCTTCGAAGGCGAGGTGGGTGTGACGTGGGAGATTCGAACGTGACGTGGGCGTGACGTGGTAAATTCGAACGTGAGGTGGGCGTGACGTGGGTGATTCGAACGTGAGGTGGGTGTGACGTGGGTGATTCGAAGGTGACATGGGCGTGACCTGGGTGATTCGAACGTGACGTGGGAGATTCGAACGTGACGTGGGTGTGACGTGGGCGATTCGAAGGTGACGTGGGCGTGACCTGGGTGATTCGAACGTGACGTGGGCGTGACGTGGGAGATTCGAACGTGACGTGGGCGTGACGTGGGAAATTCGAACCTGACCTGGCTGGTTCGAAATTGGCGTGGGTGTGCCACCCTGCTTCATGGCTCCCCCACCAAGCAGGGCTCAGAGGCAAGAGCACTGGGAAGGCAGAGCTTCCCTCCGCATGCCTAGGACAGCCCCCACCACGAGTGCCCGGCTCCCTTGCCTCCCCTCCGCAAGCCTACACCAGCTGTCCTCACACCTTGGCACTAGCACTGTGAGGCTGTTGCAAGGCAGGAGCATGGTTGTTCGATATGTGCTTCGAAGGCGACGTGGGTGTGACGTGGGAGATTCGAACGTGACGTGGGTGTGACGTGGGTGAATAGAAAGTGACGTGGGTGTGACGTGGGAGATTCGAACGTGACGTGGGCGTGACGTGGGAGATTCGAGCGTGACGTCGGTGTGACGTGGGTGAATAGAAAGTGACGTGGGTGTGACGTGGGAGAATCGAACGTGACGTGGGAGATTCGAACGTGACGTGGGTGTGACGTGGGAGATTCGAACGTGACGTGGGCGTGACGTGGGTGATTCAACGTGACGTGGGTGTGACGTGAATATTCGAACGTGACGTGGGTGTGACGTGGGAGATTCGAACGTGACGTGGGTGATTCGAAAGTGACGTGGGTGTGACGTGGGTGTGTCGTGGGTGATTCGAACGTGACGTGGGCGTTACATGGGTGATTCGAACGTGACGTGGGTGTGACGTGGGTGATTCGAACGTGACGTGGGCGTGACGTGGGTGATTCGAAGGTGACGTGAGTGTGAAGTGGGAGATTCGAACGTGACGTGGGCGTGACGTGGGTGATTCGAAGGTGACGTGAGTATGACGTGGGTGATTCGAACGTGACGTGGGCGTTACATGGGTGATTCGAACGTGACGTGGGTGTGATGTGGGCGATTCGAACGTGACGTGGGTGTGACGTGGGAGATTCGAACGTGACGTGGGTGTGACGTGAATATTCGAACGTGACGTGGGTGTGACGCGGGAGATTCGAACGTGACGTGGGAGATTCGAACGTGACGTGGGCGTGACATGGGTGATTCGAACGTGACGTGGGTGTGACGTGGGTGATTCGAACGTGACGTGGGCGTTACATGGGTGATTCGAACGTGACGTGGGCGTGAACTGGGTGATTCGAACCTGACGTGGGTGTTTGGAACGTGACGTGGGCGTGCCGTGGGAGATTCGAACGTGACGTGGGTGTGACGTGGGTGATTCGAACGTGACGTGGGCGTGACGTGGGTGATTCGAACGTGACGTGGGTGTGTCGTGGGAGATTCGAACGTGACGTGGGAGATTCGAACGTGACGTGGGAGATTCGAACGTGACGTGGGTGATTCGAACGTGACGTGGGTGTGACGTGGGCGATTCCAACGTGACGTAGGTGTGTCGTAGGAGATTCGAACGTGACGTGGGCGTGACATGGATGATTCGAACGTGACGTGGGTGTGACGTGGGTGATTCGAACGTGACGTGGGCGTGACATGTGTGATTCGAACGTGACGTGGGCGTGACGTGGGAGATTCGAACGTGACGTGGGAGATTCGAACGTGACGTGGGTGATTCCAAAGTGACGTGGGCGTGACGTGGGTGATTCGAACGTGACGTGGGCGTGACGTGGGTGATTCGAACGTGACGTGGGTGTGACGTGGGAAATTCGAACGTGACGTGGGCGTGACGTGGGAGATTCGAACGTGACGTGGGTGTGTCGTGGGAGATTCGAACGTGACGTGGGCGTGACGTGGGAAATTCGAACGTGACGTGGGTGTGTCGTGGGTGATTCGAACGTGACGTGGGCGTGACATGGGTGATTCGAACGTGACGTGGGTGTGACGTGGGAAATTCGAACGTGACGTGGGCGTGACGTGGGAGATTCGAACGTGACGTGGGTGTGACGTGGGAGATTCGAAGGTGACGTGGGTGTGAAGTGGGAGATTCGAACGTCACGTGGGAGATTCGAACGTGACGTGAATGTGAAGTGGGAGATTCGAACGTGACGTGGACGTTACGTGAGTGTTTGGAACGTGACGTGGGCGTGAACTGGGTGATTCGAACCTGACGTGGGTGTTTGGAACGTGACGTGGGCGTGCCGTGGGAGATTCGAACGTGACGTGGGTGTGACGTGGGTGATTCGAACGTGACGTGGGCGTGACGTGGGTGATTCGAACGTGACGTGGGTGTGTCGTGGGAGATTCGAACGTGACGTGGGAGATTCGAACGTGACGTGGGAGATTCGAACGTGACGTGGGTGTGACGTGGGAGATTCGAACGTGACGTGGGTGTGACGTGGGCGATTCGAACGTGACGTGGGTGTGTCGTGGGAGATTCGAACGTGACGTGGGCGTGACATGGGTGATTCGAACGTGACGTGGGTGTGACGTGGGTGATTCGAACGTGACGTGGGCGTGACATGTGTGATTCGAACGTGACGTGGGCGTGACGTGGGAGATTCGAACGTGACGTGGGCGTGACGTGGGTGATTCGAACGTGACGTGGGCGTTACGTGGGTGATTCGAACGTGACGTGGGAGATTCGAACGTGACGTGAGTGTGAAGTGGGAGATTCGAACGTGACGTGGACGTTACGTGAGTGTTTGGAACGTGACGTGGGCGTGACGTGGGAGATTCGAACGTGACGTGGGCGTGACGTGGATGATTCGAACGTGACGTGGGCGTGACGTGGGAGATTCGAGCGTGACGTGGGTGTGGCGTGGTTGTTTCGAACGTGACGTGGGTGTGACGTGGGAGATTCGAACGTGACGTGGGTGTGTCGTGGGTGATTCGAACGTGACGTGGGAGTGACATGTGTGATTCGAACGTGACGTGGGTGTGAAGTGGGTGATTCGAACGTGACGTGGGCGTGACGTGGGAGATTCGAACGTGACGTGGGCGTGACGTGGGAGATTCGAACGTGACGTGGGTGTGACGTGGGTGATTCGAACGTGACGTGGGTGTGAAGTGGGTGATTCGAACGTGACGTGGGTGTGAAGTGGGAGATTCGAACGTGACGTGGGAGATTCGAACGTGACGTGGGTGTGACGTGGAAGATTCGAACGTGACGGGGGTGTGACGTGGGTGATTCGAACGTGACATGGGTGTGAAGTGGGTGTGACGTGGGAGATTCGAACGTAACGTGGGTGTGTCGTGGGTGATTCGAACCTGACGTGGGCGTGACGTGGGTGATTCGAACGTAACGTGGGTGTGACGTGGGAGTTTCGAACGTGACGTGGGAGATTCGAACGTGACGTGGGTGTGACGTGGGTGATTCGAACGTGACGTGGGTGTGACGTGGGAAATTCGAACGTGACGTGGGCGTGACGTGGGAAATTCGAACGTGACGTGGGTGTGTCGTGGGTGATTCGAACGTGACGTGGGCGTGACATGGGTGATTCGAACGTGACGTGGGTGTGACGTGGGAAATTCGAACGTGACGTGGGCGTGACGTGGGAGATTCGAACGTGACGTGGGTGTGAAGTGGGAGATTCGAACGTCACGTGGGAGATTCGAACGTGACGTGAATGTGAAGTGGGAGATTCGAACGTGACGTGGACGTTACGTGAGTGTTTGGAACGTGACGTGGGCGTGAACTGGGTGATTCGAACCTGACGTGGGTGTTTGGAACGTGACGTGGGCGTGCCGTGGGAGATTCGAACGTGACGTGGGTGTGACGTGGGTGATTCGAACGTGACGTGGGCGTGACGTGGGTGATTCGAACGTGACGTGGGTGTGTCGTGGGAGATTCGAACGTGACGTGGGAGATTCGAACGTGACGTGGGTGTGACGTGGGAGATTCGAACGTGACGTGGGAGATTCGAACGTGACGTGGGTGTGACGTGGGAGATTCGAACGTGACGTGGGTGTGACGTGGGTGATTCGAACCTGACGTGGGTGTTTGGAACGTGACGTGGGTGTGTCGTGGGTGATTCGAACGTGACGTGGGCGTGACGTGGGTGATTCGAAGGTGACGTGAGTATGACGTGGGTGATTCGAACGTGACGTGGGCGTTACATGGGTGATTCGAACGTGACGTTGGTGTGATGTGGGCGATTCGAACGTGACGTGGGCGTGACGTGGGTGATTCGAACGTGACGTGGGTGTGACGTGGGAGATTCGAACGTGACGTGGGAGATTCGAACGTGACGTGGGTGTGACGTGGGAGCTTCGAACGTGACGTGGGAGATTCGAACGTGACGTGAGTGTGAAGTGGGAGATTCGAACGTGACGTGGGTGATTCGAAAGTGACGTGGGTGTGACGTGGGTGTGACGTGGGAGTTTCGAACGTGACGTGGGTGTTACGTGGGAGATTCGAACGTGACCTGAGTGTGACGTGAGAGATTCGAACGTGACCTGGCTGGTTCGAAACTGGCGTGGATGTGCCGCCCTGCTTCAAGGCTCCCCCACCAAGCAGGGCTCAGAGGCAAGAGCACTGGGAAGGCAGAGCTTCCCTCCGCATGCCTAGGACAGCCCCCACCACGAGTGCCCGGCTCCCTTGCCTCCCCTCCGCAAGCCTACACCAGCTGTCCTCACACCTTGGCACTAGCACTGTGAGGCTGTTGCAAGGCAGGAGCATGGTTGTTCGATATGTGCTTCGAAGGCGAGGTGGGTGTGACGTGGGAGATTCGAACGTGACGTGGGCGTGACGTGGTAAATTCGAACGTGAGGTGGGCGTGACGTGGGTGATTCGAACGTGAGGTGGGTGTGACGTGGGTGATTCGAAGGTGACATGGGCGTGACCTGGGTGATTCGAACGTGACGTGGGAGATTCGAACGTGACGTGGGTGTGACGTGGGCGATTCGAAGGTGACGTGGGCGTGACCTGGGTGATTCGAACGTGACGTGGGCGTGACGTGGGAGATTCGAACGTGACGTGGGCGTGACGTGGGAAATTCGAACCTGACCTGGCTGGTTCGAAATTGGCGTGGGTGTGCCACCCTGCTTCATGGCTCCCCCACCAAGCAGGGCTCAGAGGCAAGAGCACTGGGAAGGCAGAGCTTCCCTCCGCATGCCTAGGACAGCCCCCACCACGAGTGCCCGGCTCCCTTGCCTCCCCTCCGCAAGCCTACACCAGCTGTCCTCACACCTTGGCACTAGCACTGTGAGGCTGTTGCAAGGCAGGAGCATGGTTGTTCGATATGTGCTTCGAAGGCGAGGTGGGTGTGACGTGGGAGATTCGAACGTGACGTGGGCGTGACGTGGGAAATTCGAACGTGACGTGGGCGTGACATGTGTGATTCGAACGTGACGTGGGCGTGACGTGGGAGATTCGAACGTGACGTGGGAGATTCGAACGTGACGTGGGTGTGACGTGGGAGATTCGAACGTGACGTGGGAGATTCGAACGTGACGTGGGTGTAACGTGGGAGATTCGAACGTGACGTGGGTGATACGAACGTGACGTGGGTGTGACGTGGGCGATTCGAACGTGACGTGGGTGATTCCAAAGTGACGTGGGAGTGACGTGGGAAATTCGAACGTGACGTGGGCGTGACGTGGGAAATTCGAACGTGACGTGGGTGTGTCGTGGGTGATTCGAACGTGACGTGGGCGTGACATGGGTGATTCGAACGTGACGTGGGTGTGACGTGGGAAATTCGAACGTGACGTGGGCGTGACGTGGGAGATTCGAACGTGACGTGGGTGTGTCGTGGGTGATTCGAACGTGACGTGGGCGTGACATGGGTGATTCGAAAGTGACGTGGGTGTGACGTGGGAAATTCGAACGTGACGTGGGCGTGACGTGGGAGATTCGAACGTGACGTGGGCGTGACATGGGTGATTCGAACGTGACGTGGGTGTGACGTGGGAAATTCGAACGTGACGTGGGCGTGACGTGGGAAATTCGAACGTGACGTGGGTGTGTCGTGGGTGATTCGAACGTGACGTGGGCGTGACATGGGTGATTCGAACGTGACGTGGGTGTGACGTGGGAAATTCGAACGTGACGTGGGCGTGACGTGGGAGATTCGAACGTGACGTGGGTGTGAAGTGGGAGATTCGAACGTCACGTGGGAGATTCGAACGTGACGTGAATGTGAAGTGGGAGATTCGAACGTGACGTGGACGTTACGTGAGTGTTTGGAACGTGACGTGGGCGTGAACTGGGTGATTCGAACCTGACGTGGGTGTTTGGAACGTGACGTGGGCGTGCCGTGGGAGATTCGAACGTGACGTGGGTGTGACGTGGGTGATTCGAACGTGACGTGGGCGTGACGTGGGTGATTCGAACGTGACGTGGGTGTGTCGTGGGAGATTCGAACGTGACGTGGGAGATTCGAACGTGACGTGGGTGTGACGTGGGAGATTCGAACGTGACGTGGGAGATTCGAACGTGACGTGGGTGTGACGTGGGAGATTCGAACGTGACGTGGGTGTGACGTGGGTGATTCGAACCTGACGTGGGTGTTTGGAACGTGACGTGGGTGTGTCGTGGGTGATTCGAACGTGACGTGGGCGTGACGTGGGTGATTCGAAGGTGACGTGAGTATGACGTGGGTGATTCGAACGTGACGTGGGCGTTACATGGGTGATTCGAACGTGACGTGGGTGTGATGTGGGCGATTCGAACGTGACGTGGGCGTGACGTGGGTGATTCGAACGTGACGTGGGTGTGACGTGGGAGATTCGAACGTGACGTGGGAGATTCGAACGTGACGTGGGTGTGACGTGGGAGCTTCGAACGTGACGTGGGAGATTCGAACGTGACGTGAGTGTGAAGTGGGAGATTCGAACGTGACGTGGGTGATTCGAAAGTGACGTGGGTGTGACGTGGGTGTGACGTGGGAGTTTCGAACGTGACGTGGGTGTTACGTGGGAGATTCGAACGTGACCTGAGTGTGACGTGAGAGATTCGAACGTGACCTGGCTGGTTCGAAACTGGCGTGGATGTGCCGCCCTGCTTCAAGGCTCCCCCACCAAGCAGGGCTCAGAGGCAAGAGCACTGGGAAGGCAGAGCTTCCCTCCGCATGCCTAGGACAGCCCCCACCACGAGTGCCCGGCTCCCTTGCCTCCCCTCCGCAAGCCTACACCAGCTGTCCTCACACCTTGGCACTAGCACTGTGAGGCTGTTGCAAGGCAGGAGCATGGTTGTTCGATATGTGCTTCGAAGGCGAGGTGGGTGTGACGTGGGAGATTCGAACGTGACGTGGGCGTGACGTGGTAAATTCGAACGTGAGGTGGGCGTGACGTGGGTGATTCGAACGTGAGGTGGGTGTGACGTGGGTGATTCGAAGGTGACATGGGCGTGACCTGGGTGATTCGAACGTGACGTGGGAGATTCGAACGTGACGTGGGTGTGACGTGGGCGATTCGAAGGTGACGTGGGCGTGACCTGGGTGATTCGAACGTGACGTGGGCGTGACGTGGGAGATTCGAACGTGACGTGGGCGTGACGTGGGAAATTCGAACCTGACCTGGCTGGTTCGAAATTGGCGTGGGTGTGCCACCCTGCTTCATGGCTCCCCCACCAAGCAGGGCTCAGAGGCAAGAGCACTGGGAAGGCAGAGCTTCCCTCCGCATGCCTAGGACAGCCCCCACCACGAGTGCCCGGCTCCCTTGCCTCCCCTCCGCAAGCCTACACCAGCTGTCCTCACACCTTGGCACTAGCACTGTGAGGCTGTTGCAAGGCAGGAGCATGGTTGTTCGATATGTGCTTCGAAGGCGAGGTGGGTGTGACGTGGGAGATTCGAACGTGACGTGGGCGTGACGTGGGAAATTCGAACGTGAGGTGGGCGTGACGTGGGTGATTCGAACGTGAGGTGGGTGTGACGTGGGTGATTCGAAGGTGACATGGGCGTGACCTGGGTGATTCGAACGTGACGTGGGAGATTCGAACGTGACGTGGGTGTGACGTGGGCGATTCGAAGGTGACGTGGGCGTGACCTGGGTGATTCGAACGTGACGTGGGTGTGACGTGGGAGATTCGAACGTGACGTGGGCGTGACGTGGGAAATTCGAACGTGACCTGGCTGGTTCGAAATTGGCGTGGGTGTGCCACCCTGCTTCATGGCTCCCCCACCAAGCAGGGCTCAGAGGCAAGAGCACTGGGAAGGCAGAGCTTCCCTCCGCATGCCTAGGACAGCCCCCACCACGAGTGCCCGGCTCCCTTGCCTCCCCTCCGCAAGCCTACACCAGCTGTCCTCACACCTTGGCACTAGCACTGTGAGGCTGTTGCAAGGCAGGAGCATGGTTGTTCGATATGTGCTTCGAAGGCGACGTGGGTGTGACGTGGGAGATTCGAACGTGACGTGGGTGTGACGTGGGTGAATAGAAAGTGACGTGGGTGTGACGTGGGAGATTCGAACGTGACGTGGGCGTGACGTGGGAGATTCGAGCGTGACGTCGGTGTGACGTGGGTGAATAGAAAGTGACGTGGGTGTGACGTGGGAGAATCGAACGTGACGTGGGAGATTCGAACGTGACGTGGGTGTGACGTGGGAGATTCGAACGTGACGTGGGCGTGACGTGGGTGATTCAACGTGACGTGGGTGTGACGTGAATATTCGAACGTGACGTGGGTGTGACGTGGGAGATTCGAACGTGACGTGGGTGATTCGAAAGTGACGTGGGTGTGACGTGGGTGTGTCGTGGGTGATTCGAACGTGACGTGGGCGTTACATGGGTGATTCGAACGTGACGTGGGTGTGACGTGGGTGATTCGAACGTGACGTGGGCGTGACGTGGGTGATTCGAAGGTGACGTGAGTGTGAAGTGGGAGATTCGAACGTGACGTGGGCGTGACGTGGGTGATTCGAAGTTGACGTGAGTATGACGTGGGTGATTCGAACGTGACGTGGGCGTTACATGGGTGATTCGAACGTGACGTGGGTGTGATGTGGGCGATTCGAACGTGACGTGGGTGTGACGTGGGAGATTCGAACGTGACGTGGGTGTGACGTGAATATTCGAACGTGACGTGGGTGTGACGCGGGAGATTCGAACGTGACGTGGGAGATTCGAACGTGACGTGGGCGTGACATGGGTGATTCGAACGTGACGTGGGTGTGACGTGGGTGATTCGAACGTGACGTGGGCGTTACATGGGTGATTCGAACGTGACGTGGGTGTGATGTGGGCGATTCGAACGTGACGTGGGTGTGACGTGGGAGATTCGAACGTGACGTGGCCGTGACGTGGGAGATTCGAACGTGACGTGGGTGTGACGTGGGAGATTCGAACGTGACGTGGGTGATTCGAACGTGACGTGGGTGTGACGTGGGCGATTCCAACGTGACGTAGGTGTGTCGTAGGAGATTCGAACGTGACGTGGGCGTGACATGGATGATTCGAACGTGACGTGGGTGTGACGTGGGTGATTCGAACGTGACGTGGGCGTGACATGTGTGATTCGAACGTGACGTGGGCGTGACGTGGGAGATTCGAACGTGACGTGGGAGATTCGAACGTGACGTGGGTGATTCCAAAGTGACGTGGGCGTGACGTGGGTGATTCGAACGTGACGTGGGCGTGACGTGGGTGATTCGAACGTGACGTGGGTGTGACGTGGGAAATTCGAACGTGACGTGGGCGTGACGTGGGAGATTCGAACGTGACGTGGGTGTGTCGTGGGAGATTCGAACGTGACGTGGGCGTGACGTGGGAAATTCGAACGTGACGTGGGTGTGTCGTGGGTGATTCGAACGTGACGTGGGCGTGACATGGGTGATTCGAACGTGACGTGGGTGTGACGTGGGAAATTCGAACGTGACGTGGGCGTGACGTGGGAGATTCGAACGTGACGTGGGTGTGACGTGGGAGATTCGAAGGTGACGTGGGTGTGAAGTGGGAGATTCGAACGTCACGTGGGAGATTCGAACGTGACGTGAATGTGAAGTGGGAGATTCGAACGTGACGTGGACGTTACGTGAGTGTTTGGAACGTGACGTGGGCGTGAACTGGGTGATTCGAACCTGACGTGGGTGTTTGGAACGTGACGTGGGCGTGCCGTGGGAGATTCGAACGTGACGTGGGTGTGACGTGGGTGATTCGAACGTGACGTGGGTGTGTCGTGGGAGATTCGAACGTGACGTGGGAGATTCGAACGTGACGTGGGAGATTCGAACGTGACGTGGGTGTGACGTGGGAGATTCGAACGTGACGTGGGTGTGACGTGGGCGATTCGAACGTGACGTGGGTGTGTCGTGGGAGATTCGAACGTGACGTGGGCGTGACGTGGGAAATTCGAACGTGACGTGGGTGTGTCGTGGGTGATTCGAAAGTGACGTGGGCGTGACATGGGTGATTCGAACGTGACGTGGGTGTGACGTGGGTGATTCGAACGTGACGTGGGCGTGACATGTGTGATTCGAACGTGACGTGGGCGTGACGTGGGAGATTCGAACGTGACGTGGGCGTGACGTGGGTGATTCGAACGTGACGTGGGCGTTACGTGGGTGATTCGAACGTGACGTGGGAGATTCGAACGTGACGTGAGTGTGAAGTGGGAGATTCGAACGTGACGTGGACGTTACGTGAGTGTTTGGAACGTGACGTGGGCGTGACGTGGGAGATTCGAACGTGACGTGGGCGTGACGTGGATGATTCGAACGTGACGTGGGCGTGACGTGGGAGATTCGAGCGTGACGTGGGTGTGGCGTGGTTGTTTCGAACGTGACGTGGGTGTGACGTGGGAGATTCGAACGTGACGTGGGTGTGTCGTGGGTGATTCGAACGTGACGTGGGAGTGACATGTGTGATTCGAACGTGACGTGGGTGTGAAGTGGGTGATTCGAACGTGACGTGGGCGTGACGTGGGAGATTCGAACGTGACGTGGGCGTGACGTGGGAGATTCGAACGTGACGTGGGTGTGACGTGGGTGATTCGAACGTGACGTGGGTGTGAAGTGGGTGATTCGAACGTGACGTGGGTGTGAAGTGGGAGATTCGAACGTACGTGGGAGATTCGAACGTGACGTGGGCGTGACGTGGAAGATTCGAACGTGACGGGGGTGTGACGTGGGTGATTCGAACGTGACATGGGTGTGAAGTGGGTGTGACGTGGGAGATTCGAACGTAACGTGGGTGTGTCGTGGGTGATTCGAACGTGACGTGGGCGTGACGTGGGTGATTCGAACGTAACGTGGGTGTGACGTGGGAGTTTCGAACGTGACGTGGGAGATTCGAACGTGACGTGGGTGTGACGTGGGTGATTCGAACGTGACGTGGGCGTGACGTGGGTGATTCGAACGTGACGTGGGCGTGACGTGGGAGATTCGAACGTGACGTGGGTGATTCGAACGTGACGTGGTTGATTCGAACGTGACGTGAGTGTGAAGTGGGAGATTCGAACGTGACGTGGACGTGACGTGAGTGTTTGGAACGTGACGTGGGCGTGACCTGGGTGATTCGAACCTGACGTGGGTGTTTGGAACGTGACGTGGGTGTGACGTGGGAGATTCGACCGTGACGTGGGTGTGTCGTGGGTGATTCGAACGTGACGTGGGCGTGACGTGGGTGATTCGAACGTGACGTGGGTGTGACGTGGGAGATTCGAACGTGACGTGGGAGATTCGAACGTGACGTGGGTGTGACGTGGGAGATTCGAACGTGACGTGGGTGATTCGAACGTGACGTGGGTGTGACGTGGGCGATTCGAACGTGACGTGGGTGTGTCGTGGGAGATTCGAACGTGACGTGGGCGTGACGTGGGAAATTCGAACGTGACGTGGGTGTGTCGTGGGTGATTCGAACGTGACGTGGGCGTGACATGGGTGATTTGAACGTGACGTGGGTGTGACGTGGGTGATTCGAACGTGACGTGGGCGTGACATGTGTGATTCGAACGTGACGTGGGCGTGACATGGGAGATTCGAACGTGACGTGGGAGATTCGAACGTGACGTGGGAGATTCGAACGTGACGTGGGTGTAACGTGGGAGATTCGAACGTGACGTGGGTGATTCGAACGTGACGTGGGTGTGACGTGGGCGATTCGAACGTGACGTGGGCGTGACGTGGGAGATTCGAACGTTACGTGGGAGATTCGAACGTGACGTGGGTGATTCCAAAGTGACGTGGGAGTGACGTGGGAAATTCGAACGTGACGTGGGCGTGACGTGGGAAATTCGAACGTGACGTGGGTGTGTCGTGGGTGATTCGAACGTGACGTGGGCGTGACATGGGTGATTCGAACGTGACGTGGGTGTGACGTGGGAAATTCGAACGTGACGTGGGCGTGACGTGGGAGATTCGAACGTGACGTGGGTGTGAAGTGGGAGATTCGAACGTCACGTGGGAGATTCGAACGTGACGTGAATGTGAAGTGGGAGATTCGAACGTGACGTGGACGTTACGTGAGTGTTTGGAACGTGACGTGGGCGTGAACTGGGTGATTCGAACCTGACGTGGGTGTTTGGAACGTGACGTGGGCGTGACGTGGGAGATTCGAACGTGACCTGGCTGGTTCGAAATTGGCGTGGGTGTGCCGCCGTGCTTCAAGGCTCCCCCACCAAGCAGGGCTCAGAGGCAAGAGCACTGGGAAGGCAGAGGTTGCCTCCGCATGCCTAGGACAGCCCCCACCACGAGTGCCCGGCTCCCTTGCCTCCCCTCCGCAAGCCTACACCAGCTGTCCTCACACCTTGGCACTAGCACTGTGAGGCTGTTGCAAGGCAGGAGCATGGTTGTTCGATATGTGCTTCGAAGGCGAGGTGGGTGTGACGTGGGAGATTCGAACGTGACGTGGGCGTGACGTGGGAAATTCGAACGTGACGTGGGTGTGACGTGCGTGATTCGAATGTGACGTGGGTGTGACGTGGGTGATTCGAACGTGACTTGGGCGTTACGTGGGAAATACGAACGTGACGTGGGCGTAACGTGGGTGATTCGAAGGGGATGTTGGCGTGACGTGGGTAATTCGAACGTGACGTGGGCGTTACGTGGGAAATACGAACGTGACGTGGGCGTGACGTGGGTGATTCGAACCTGACGTGGGTGTGACGTGGGAGATTCGAACGTGACGTGGGTGATTCGAAAGTGACGTGGGCGTGACGTGGGTGATTCGAACGTGACGTGGGTGTGACGTGGGAGATTCGAACGTGACGTGGGAGATTCGAACGTGACGTGATTGTGAAGTGGGAGATTCGAACGTGAAGTGGGTGATTCGAAAGTGACGTGGGTGTGACGTGGGTGTGACGTGGGAGATTCGAACGTGACGTGGGAGATTCGAACGTGACGTGGGTGTGAAGTGGGAGATTCGAATGTGACGTGGGTGTGACGTGGGAGATTCGAACGTGACGTGGGCGCGACGTAGGTGATTCGAACGTGACGTGGGTGTGACGTGGTGATTCGAACGTGACGTGGGTGTGACGTGGGTGATTCGAACGTGACGTGGGCGTGACGTGGGTGATTCGAACGTGGCGTGGGTGTGACGTGGGAGATTCGAACGTGACGTGGGAGATTCGAACGTGACGTGGGTGTGACGTGGGAGATTCGAACGTGACGTGGGTGTGACGTGGGCGATTCGAACGTGACGTGGGTGTGTCGTGGGAGATTCGAACGTGACGTGGGCGTGACGTGGGAAATTCGAACGTGACGTGGGTGTGTCGTGGGTGATTCGAACGTGACGTGGGCGTGACATGGGTGATTCGAACGTGACGTGGGTGTGACGTGGGAGATTCGAACGTGACCTGGCTGGTTCGAAATTGGCGTGGGTGTGCCGCCCTGCTTCAAGGCTCCCCCACCAAGCAGGGCTCAGAGGCAAGAGCACTGGGAAGGCAGAGCTTGCCTCCGCATGCCTAGGACAGCCCCCACCACGAGTGCCCGGCTCCCTTGCCTCCCCTCCGCAAGCCTACACCAGCTGTCCTCACACCTTGGCACTAGCAGTGTGAGGCCGTTGCAAGGCAGGAGCATGGTTGTTCGATATGTGCTTCGAAGGCGAGGTGGGTGTGACGTGGGAGATTCGAACGTGACGTGGGCGTGACGTGGGAAATTCGAACGTGACGTGGGTGTGACGTGGGTGATTCGAACGTGACGTGGGTGTGACGTGGGTGATTCGAACGTGACTTGGGCGTTACGTGAGAAATACGAACGTGACGTGGGCGTAACGTGGGTGATTCGAAGGGGATGTTGGCGTGACGTGGGTAATTCGAACGTGACGTGGGCGTTACGTGGGAAATACGAACGTGACGTGGGCGTGACGTGGGTGATTCGAACGTGACGTGGGTGTGACGTGGGAGATTCGAACGTGACGTGGGTGATTCGAAAGTGACGTGGGCGTGACGTGGGTGATTCGAACGTGACGTGGGTGTGACGTGGGAGATTCGAACGTGACGTGGGAGATTCGAACGTGACGTGGGTGTGACGTGGGAGATTCGAACGTGACGTGGGTGATTCGAACGTGACGTGGGCGTGACGTGGGAGATTCGAACGTGACGTGGGTGTGACGTGGGAGATTCGAACGTGACGTGGGTGTGAAGTGGGAGATTCGAACGTCACGTGGGAGATTCGAACGTGACGTGAATGTGAAGTGGGAGATTCGAACGTGACGTGGACGTTACGTGAGTGTTTGGAACGTGACGTGGGCGTGAACTGGATGATTCGAACCTGACGTGGGTGTTTGGAACGTGACGTGGGCGTGCCGTGGGAGATTCGAACGTGACGTGGGTGTGACGTGGGTGATTCGAACGTGACGTGGGCGTGACGTGGGTGATTCGAACGTGACGTGGGTGTGACGTGGGAGATTCGAACGTGACGTGGGAGATTCGAACGTGACGTGGGAGATTCGAACGTGACGTGGGTGTGACGTGGGAGATTCGAACGTGACGTGGGTGTGACGTGGGCGATTCGAACGTGACGTGGGTGTGTCGTGGGAGATTCGAACGTGACGTGGGCGTGACGTGGGAAATTCGAACGTGACGTGGGTGTGTCGTGGGTGATTCGAACGTGACGTGGGCGTGACGTGGGTGATTCGAACGTGACGTGGGTGTGACGTGGGAGATTCGAACGTGACGTGGGAGATTCGAACGTGACGTGAGTGTGAAGTGGGAGATTCGAACGTGACGTGGGTGATTCGAACGTGACGTGGCTGTGACGTGGGTGATACGAACGTGACCTGGACGTGACGTGGGAGATTCGAACGTGTCGTGGGAGATTCGAACGTGACGTGGGTGTGTCGTGGGAGATTCGAACGTGACGTGGGCGTGACGTCGGAAATTCGAACGTGACGTGGGTGTGTCGTGGGTGATTCGAACGTGACGTGGGCGTGACATGGGTGATTCGAACGTGACGTGGGTGTGACGTGGGTGATTCGAACGCGACGTGGGCGTGACATGTGTGATTCGAACGTGACGTGGGCGTGACATGGGGGATTCGAACGTGACGTGGGAGATTCGAACGTGACGTGGGAGATTCGAACGTGACGTGGGTGTGACGTGGGAGATTCGAACGTGACGTGGGTGATTCGAACGTGACGTGGGTGTGACGTGGGCGATTCGAACGTGACGTAGGTGTGCCGTAGGAGATTCGAACGTGACGTGGGCGTGACATGGATGATTCGAACGTGACGTGGGTGTGACGTGGGTGATTCGAACGTGACGTGGGCGTGACATGTGTGATTCGAACGTGACGTGGGCGTGACGTGGGAGATTCGAACGTGACGTGGGAGATTCGAACGTGACGTGGGTGAATCCAAAGTGACGTGGGCGTGACGTGGGTGATTCGAACGTGACGTGGGCGTGACGTGGGTGATTCGAACGTGACGTGGGTGTGACGTGGGAAATTCGAACGTGACGTGGGCGTGACGTGGGAGATTCGAACGTGACGTGGGTGTGTCGTGGGAGATTCGAACGTGACGTGGGCGTGACGTGGGAAATTCGAACGTGACGTGGGTGTGTCGTGGGTGATTCGAACGTGACGTGGGCGTGACATGGGTGATTCGAACGTGACGTGGGTGTGACGTGGGAAATTCGAACGTGACGTGGGCGTGACGTGGGAGATTCGAACGTGACGTGGGTGTGACGTGGGAGATTCGAAGGTGACGTGGGTGTGAAGTGGGAGATTCGAACGTCACGTGGGAGATTCGAACGTGACGTGAATGTGAAGTGGGAGATTCGAACGTGACGTGGACGTTACGTGAGTGTTTGGAACGTGACGTGGGCGTGAACTGGGTGATTCGAACCTGACGTGGGTGTTTGGAACGTGACGTGGGCGTGCCGTGGGAGATTCGAACGTGACGTGGGTGTGACGTGGGTGATTCGAACGTGACGTGGGCGTGACGTGGGTGATTCGAACGTGACGTGGGTGTGACGTGGGAGATTCGAACGTGACGTGGGAGATTCGAACGTGACGTGGGAGATTCGAACGTGACGTGGGTGTGACGTGGGAGATTCGAACGTGACGTGGGTGTGACGTGGGCGATTCGAACGTGACGTGGGTGTGTCGTGGGAGATTCGAACGTGACGTGGGCGTGACGTGGGAAATTCGAACGTGACGTGGGTGTGTCGTGGGTGATTCGAACGTGACGTGGGCGTGACGTGGTTGATTCGAACGTGACGTGGGTGTGACGTGGGTGATTCGAACGTGACGTGGGCGTGACATGTGTGATTCGAACGTGACGTGGGCGTGACGTGGGAGATTCGAACGTGACGTGGGAGATTCGAACGTGACGTGGGTGATTCGAAAGTGACGTGGGTGTGACGTGGGTGATTCGAACGTGACGTGGGTGATTCGAAAGTGACGTGGGTGTGACGTGGGTGTGACGTGGGTGTGACGTGGGCGATTCGAACTTGACGTGGGCGTGATGTGGGTGATTCGAACGTGACGTGGGCGTGACGTGGGAAATTCGAACTTGACGTGGGCGTGACGTGGGCGATTCGAACGTGACGTGGGCGTGACGTGGGTGATTCGAACGTGACGTGGGCGTTACGTGGGTGATTCGAACGTGACGTGGGAGATTCGAACGTGACGTGAGTGTGAAGTGGGAGATTCGAACGTGACGTGAGTGTGAAGTGGGAGATTCGAACGTGACGTGGGAGTTTCGAACGTGACGTGGGAGATTCGAACGTGACGTGGGTGTGTCGTGGGAGATTCGAACGTGACGTGGGCGTGACGTGGGAGATTCGAACGTGACGTGGGCGTGACGTGGGAAATTCGAACGTGACCTGGCTGGTTCGAAATTGGCGTGGGTGTGCCGCCGTGCTTCAAGGCTCCCCCACCAAGCAGGGCTCAGAGGCAAGAGCACTGGGAAGGCAGAGCTTCCCTCCGCATGCCTAGGACAGCCCCCACCACGAGTGCCCGGCTCCCTTGCCTCCCCTCCGCAAGCCTACACCAGCTGTCCTCACACCTTGGCACTAGCACTGTGAGGCTGTTGCAAGGCAGGAGCATGGTTGTTCGATATGTGCTTCGAAGGCGACGTGGGTGTGACGTGGGAGATTCGAACGTGACGTGGGAGATTCGAAAGTGACGTGGGTGTGACGTGGGAGATTCGAACGTGACGTGGGAGATTCGAAAGTGACGTGGGTGTGACGTGGGAGATTCGAACGTGACGTGGGAGATTCGAAAGTGACGTGGGTGTGACGTGGGAAATTCGAACGTGACGTGGGCGTGACTTGGGTGACTCGAACGCGACGTGAGTGTGAAGTGGGAGATTCGAACGTGACGTGGGAGATTCGAACGTGACGTGAGCGTGAAGTGGGAGATTCGAACGTGACGTGGGTGTGACGTGGGTGATTCGAACGTGACGTGGGCGTGACGTGGGTGATTCGAACGTGACGGGGGTGTGACGTGGGAAATGCGAACGTGACCTGGGCGTGACGTGGGTGTGTCGTGGGAGATTCGAACGTGACGTGGGAGATTCGAACGTGACGTGAGCGTGACGTGGGTGATTCGAACGTGACGTGGGTGTGACGTGGGAGATTCGAACGTGACGTGGACCTGACGTGAGTGTTTGGAACGTGACGTGGGCGTGACCTGGGTGATTCGAACCTGACGTGGGTGTTTGGAACGTGACGTGGGTGTAACGTGGGAGATTCGAACGCGACGTGGGCGTGACCTGGGTGATTCGAACCTGACGTGGGTGTTTGGAACGTGAGGTGGGTGTGACGTGTGCGATTCGAACGTGACGTGGGTGTGTCGTGGGTGATTCGAACGTGACGTGGGCGTGACATGTGTGATTCGAACGTGACGTGGGCGTGACGTGGGAAATTCGAACGTGACGTGGGCGTGACGTGGGTGATTCGAACGTGACGTGGGTGTGACGTGGGTGATTCGAACGTGACGTGGGCGTGACGTGGGAGATTCGAACGTGACGTGGGTGATTCGAACGTGACGTGGGCGTGACGTGGGTGACTCGAACGCGACGTGAGTGTGAAGTGGGAGATTCGAACGTGACGTGGGAGATTCGAACGTGACGTGAGCGTGAAGTGGTAGATTCGAACGTGACGTGAGCGTGACGTGGGAGATTCGAAAGTGACGTGGGTGTGGCGTGGTTGTTTCGAACGTGACGTGGGTGTGTCGTGGGAGATTCGAACGTGACGTGGGCGTGACGTGGGAAATTCGAACATGACGTGGGTGTGTCGTGGGTGATTCGAACGTGACGTGGGCGTGACGTGGGAGATTCGAACGTGACGTGGGTGTGACGTGGGAGATTCGAACATGACGTGGGAGATTCGAACGTGACGTGGGAGATTCGAACCTGACGTGGGTGATTCGAACGTGACGTGGGTGTGACGTGGGTGATTCGAACGTGACGTGGGTGATTCGAAAGTGACGTGGGTGTGACGTGGGTGTGACGTGGGAGATTCGAACGTGACGTGAGCATGACGTGGGAGATTCGAACGTGATGTGAGCGTGACGTGGGAGATTCGAACGTGACGTGGGTGTGACGTGGGAAATTCGAACGTAACGTGGGCGTGACGTGGGTGATTCGAACGTGACGCGAGTGTGAAGTGGGAGATTCAAACGTGACGTGGGAGATTCGAACGTGTCGTTGGCGTGACCTGGGTGATTCGAACCTGACGTGGGTGTTTGGAACGTGACGTGGGCGTGACGTGGGAAATTCGAACGTGACGTGGGTGTGTCGTGGGAGATTCGAACGTGACGTGGGCGTGCCGTGGGAGATTCGAACGTGACGTGGGTGTGACGTGGGAGATTCGAACGTGACGTGGGTGTGACGTGGGAGATTCGAACGTGACGTGGACGTGAAGTGAGTGTTTGGAACGTGACGTGGGCGTGACCTGGGTGATTCGAACCTGACGTGGGTGTTTGGAACGTGACGTGGGTGTGACGTGGGAGATTCGAACGTGACCTTGGTGTGTCGTGGGTGATTCGAACGTGACGTGGGCGTGACGTGGCTGATTCGAACGTGACGTGGGTGTGACGTGGGAAATTCGAACGTGACGTGGGAGATTCGAACGTGACGTGGGCGTGACGTGGGAGATTCGAACGTGACGTGGGTGATTCGAACGTGACGTGGGTGTGTCGTGGGAGATTCGAACGTGACGTGGGCGTGACGTGGGAGATTCGAACGTGACGTGGGCGTGACGTGGGAAATTCGAACTTGACCTGGCTGGTTCGAAATTGGCGTGGGTGTGCCACCGTGCTTCAAGGCTCCCCCACCAAACAGGGCTCAGAGGCAAGAGCACTGGGAAGGCAGAGGTTGCCTCCGCATGCCTAGGACAGCCCCCACCACGAGTGCCCGGCTCCCTTGCCTCCCCTCCGCAAGCCTACACCAGCTGTCCTCACACCTTGGCACTAGCACTGTGAGGCTGTTGCAAGGCAGGAGCACGGTTGTTCGATATGTGCTTCGAAGGCGACGTGGGTGTGACGTGGGAGATTCGAACGTGACGTGGGAGATTCGAAAGTGACGTGGGTGTGACGTGGGAGATTCGAACGTGACGTGGGCGTGACGTGGTAAATTCGAACGTGACGTGGGTGTGACGTGGGTGATTCGAAGGTGACATGGGCGTGACGTGGGAGATTCGAACGTGACGAGGGTGTGAAGTGAGCGTGACGTGGGAAATTCGAACGTGACGTGGGCGTGACGTGGATGATTCGAACGTGACGTGGGCGTGACGTGGGAGATTCGAGCGTGACGTGGGTGTGGCGTGGTTGTTTCGAACGTGACGTGGGTGTGACGTGGGAGATTCGAACGTGACGTGGGTGTGTCGTGGGTGATTCGAACGTGACGTGGGAGTGACATGTGTGATTCGAACGTGACGTGGGTGTGAAGTGGGTGATTCGAACGTGACGTGGGCGTGACGTGGGAGATTCGAACGTGACGTGGGCGTGACGTGGGAGATTCGAACGTGACGTGGGTGTGACGTGGGTGATTCGAACGTGACGTGGGTGTGAAGTGGGTGATTCGAACGTGACGTGGGCGTGACGTGGGAGATTCGAACGTGACGTTGGCGTGACGTGGGAGATTCGAACGTGACGTGATTTTGAAGTGGGAGATTCGAACGTGAAGTGGGTGATTCGAAAGTGACGTGGGTGTGACGTGGGTGTGACGTGGGAGATTCGAACGTGACGTGGGAGATTCGAACGTGACGTGGGTGTGAAGTGGGAGATTCGAATGTGACGTGGGTGTGACGTGGGAGATTCGAACGTGACGTGGGCGCGACGTAGGTGATTCGAACGTGACGTGGGTGTGACGTGGTGATTCGAACGTGACGTGGGTGTGACGTGGGTGATTCGAACGTGACGTGGGCGTGACGTGGGTGATTCGAACGTGGCGTGGGTGTGACGTGGGAGATTCGAACGTGACGTGGGAGATTCGAACGTGACGTGGGTGTGACGTGGGAGATTCGAACGTGACGTGGGTGTGACGTGGGCGATTCGAACGTGACGTGGGTGTGTCGTGGGAGATTCGAACGTGACGTGGGCGTGACGTGGGAAATTCGAACGTGACGTGGGTGTGTCGTGGGTGATTCGAACGTGACGTGGGCGTGACATGGGTGATTCGAACGTGACGTGGGTGTGACGTGGGAGATTCGAACGTGACCTGGCTGGTTCGAAATTGGCGTGGGTGTGCCGCCCTGCTTCAAGGCTCCCCCACCAAGCAGGGCTCAGAGGCAAGAGCACTGGGAAGGCAGAGCTTGCCTCCGCATGCCTAGGACAGCCCCCACCACGAGTGCCCGGCTCCCTTGCCTCCCCTCCGCAAGCCTACACCAGCTGTCCTCACACCTTGGCACTAGCAGTGTGAGGCTGTTGCAAGGCAGGAGCATGGTTGTTCGATATGTGCTTCGAAGGCGAGGTGGGTGTGACGTGGGAGATTCGAACGTGACGTGGGCGTGACGTGGGAAATTCGAACGTGACGTGGGTGTGACGTGGGTGATTCGAACGTGACGTGGGTGTGACGTGGGTGATTCGAACGTGACTTGGGCGTTACGTGAGAAATACGAACGTGACGTGGGCGTAACGTGGGTGATTCGAAGGGGATGTTGGCGTGACGTGGGTAATTCGAACGTGACGTGGGCGTTACGTGGGAAATACGAACGTGACGTGGGCGTGACGTGGGTGATTCGAACGTGACGTGGGTGTGACGTGGGAGATTCGAACGTGACGTGGGTGATTCGAAAGTGACGTGGGCGTGACGTGGGTGATTCGAACGTGACGTGGGTGTGACGTGGGAGATTCGAACGTGACGTGGGAGATTCGAACGTGACGTGGGTGTGACGTGGGAGATTCGAACGTGACGTGGGTGATTCGAACGTGACGTGGGCGTGACGTGGGAGATTCGAACGTGACGTGAGCTTGACGTGGGAGATTCGAACGTGATGTGAGCGTGACGTGGGAAATTCGAACGTGACGTGGGTGTGTCGTGGGTGATTCGAACGTGACGTGGGCGTGACATGGGTGATTCGAACGTGACGTGGGTGTGACGTGGGAAATTCGAACGTGACGTGGGTGTGTCGTGGGAGATTCGAACGTGACGTGGGTGTGACGTGGGAGATTCGAACGTGACGTGGGTGTGAAGTGGGAGATTCGAACGTCACGTGGGAGATTCGAACGTGACGTGAATGTGAAGTGGGAGATTCGAACGTGACGTGGACGTTACGTGAGTGTTTGGAACGTGACGTGGGCGTGAACTGGATGATTCGAACCTGACGTGGGTGTTTGGAACGTGACGTGGGCGTGCCGTGGGAGATTCGAACGTGACGTGGGTGTGACGTGGGTGATTCGAACGTGACGTGGGCGTGACGTGGGTGATTCGAACGTGACGTGGGTGTGACGTGGGAGATTCGAACGTGACGTGGGAGATTCGAACGTGACGTGGGAGATTCGAACGTGACGTGGGTGTGACGTGGGCGATTCGAACGTGACGTGGGTGTGTCGTGGGAGATTCGAACGTGACGTGGGCGTGACGTGGGAAATTCGAACGTGACGTGGGTGTGTCGTGGGTGATTCGAACGTGACGTGGGCGTGACGTGGGTGATTCGAACGTGACGTGGGTGTGACGTGGGAGATTCGAACGTGACGTGGGAGATTCGAACGTGACGTGAGTGTGAAGTGGGAGATTCGAACGTGACGTGGGTGATTCGAACGTGACGTGGCTGTGACGTGGGTGATACGAACGTGACCTGGACGTGACGTGGGAGATTCGAACGTGTCGTGGGAGATTCGAACGTGACGTGGGTGTGTCGTGGGAGATTCGAACGTGACGTGGGCGTGACGTCGGAAATTCGAACGTGACGTGGGTGTGACGTGGGTGATTCGAACGTGACGTGGGCGTTACGTGGGTGATTCGAACGTGACGTGGGAGATTCGAACGTGACGTGAGTGTGAAGTGGGAGATTCGAACGTGACGTGGACGTTACGTGAGTGTTTGGAACGTGACGTGGGCGTGACGTGGGAGATTCGAACGTGACGTGGGCGTGACGTGGATGATTCGAACGTGACGTGGGCGTGACGTGGGAGATTCGAGCGTGACGTGGGTGTGGCGTGGTTGTTTCGAACGTGACGTGGGTGTGACGTGGGAGATTCGAACGTGACGTGGGTGTGTCGTGGGTGATTCGAACGTGACGTGGGAGTGACATGTGTGATTCGAACGTGACGTGGGTGTGAAGTGGGTGATTCGAACGTGACGTGGGCGTGACGTGGGAGATTCGAACGTGACGTGGGCGTGACGTGGGAGATTCGAACGTGACGTGGGTGTGACGTGGGTGATTCGAACGTGACGTGGGTGTGAAGTGGGTGATTCGAACGTGACGTGGGTGTGAAGTGGGAGATTCGAACGTACGTGGGAGATTCGAACGTGACGTGGGCGTGACGTGGAAGATTCGAACGTGACGGGGGTGTGACGTGGGTGATTCGAACGTGACATGGGTGTGAAGTGGGTGTGACGTGGGAGATTCGAACGTAACGTGGGTGTGTCGTGGGTGATTCGAACGTGACGTGGGCGTGACGTGGGTGATTCGAACGTAACGTGGGTGTGACGTGGGAGTTTCGAACGTGACGTGGGAGATTCGAACGTGACGTGGGTGTGACGTGGGTGATTCGAACGTGACGTGGGCGTGACGTGGGTGATTCGAACGTGACGTGGGCGTGACGTGGGAGATTCGAACGTGACGTGGGTGATTCGAACGTGACGTGGTTGATTCGAACGTGACGTGAGTGTGAAGTGGGAGATTCGAACGTGACGTGGACGTGACGTGAGTGTTTGGAACGTGACGTGGGCGTGACCTGGGTGATTCGAACCTGACGTGGGTGTTTGGAACGTGACGTGGGTGTGACGTGGGAGATTCGACCGTGACGTGGGTGTGTCGTGGGTGATTCGAACGTGACGTGGGCGTGACGTGGGTGATTCGAACGTGACGTGGGTGTGACGTGGGAGATTCGAACGTGACGTGGGAGATTCGAACGTGACGTGGGTGTGACGTGGGAGATTCGAACGTGACGTGGGTGATTCGAACGTGACGTGGGTGTGACGTGGGCGATTCGAACGTGACGTGGGTGTGTCGTGGGAGATTCGAACGTGACGTGGGCGTGACGTGGGAAATTCGAACGTGACGTGGGTGTGTCGTGGGTGATTCGAACGTGACGTGGGCGTGACATGGGTGATTTGAACGTGACGTGGGTGTGACGTGGGTGATTCGAACGTGACGTGGGCGTGACATGTGTGATTCGAACGTGACGTGGGCGTGACATGGGAGATTCGAACGTGACGTGGGAGATTCGAACGTGACGTGGGAGATTCGAACGTGACGTGGGTGTAACGTGGGAGATTCGAACGTGACGTGGGTGATTCGAACGTGACGTGGGTGTGACGTGGGCGATTCGAACGTGACGTGGGCGTGACGTGGGAGATTCGAACGTTACGTGGGAGATTCGAACGTGACGTGGGTGATTCCAAAGTGACGTGGGAGTGACGTGGGAAATTCGAACGTGACGTGGGCGTGACGTGGGAAATTCGAACGTGACGTGGGTGTGTCGTGGGTGATTCGAACGTGACGTGGGCGTGACATGGGTGATTCGAACGTGACGTGGGTGTGACGTGGGAAATTCGAACGTGACGTGGGCGTGACGTGGGAGATTCGAACGTGACGTGGGTGTGAAGTGGGAGATTCGAACGTCACGTGGGAGATTCGAACGTGACGTGAATGTGAAGTGGGAGATTCGAACGTGACGTGGACGTTACGTGAGTGTTTGGAACGTGACGTGGGCGTGAACTGGGTGATTCGAACCTGACGTGGGTGTTTGGAACGTGACGTGGGCGTGACGTGGGAGATTCGAACGTGACCTGGCTGGTTCGAAATTGGCGTGGGTGTGCCGCCGTGCTTCAAGGCTCCCCCACCAAGCAGGGCTCAGAGGCAAGAGCACTGGGAAGGCAGAGGTTGCCTCCGCATGCCTAGGACAGCCCCCACCACGAGTGCCCGGCTCCCTTGCCTCCCCTCCGCAAGCCTACACCAGCTGTCCTCACACCTTGGCACTAGCACTGTGAGGCTGTTGCAAGGCAGGAGCATGGTTGTTCGATATGTGCTTCGAAGGCGAGGTGGGTGTGACGTGGGAGATTCGAACGTGACGTGGGCGTGACGTGGGAAATTCGAACGTGACGTGGGTGTGACGTGCGTGATTCGAATGTGACGTGGGTGTGACGTGGGTGATTCGAACGTGACTTGGGCGTTACGTGGGAAATACGAACGTGACGTGGGCGTAACGTGGGTGATTCGAAGGGGATGTTGGCGTGACGTGGGTAATTCGAACGTGACGTGGGCGTTACGTGGGAAATACGAACGTGACGTGGGCGTGACGTGGGTGATTCGAACCTGACGTGGGTGTGACGTGGGAGATTCGAACGTGACGTGGGTGATTCGAAAGTGACGTGGGCGTGACGTGGGTGATTCGAACGTGACGTGGGTGTGACGTGGGAGATTCGAACGTGACGTGGGAGATTCGAACGTGACGTGATTGTGAAGTGGGAGATTCGAACGTGAAGTGGGTGATTCGAAAGTGACGTGGGTGTGACGTGGGTGTGACGTGGGAGATTCGAACGTGACGTGGGAGATTCGAACGTGACGTGGGTGTGAAGTGGGAGATTCGAATGTGACGTGGGTGTGACGTGGGAGATTCGAACGTGACGTGGGCGCGACGTAGGTGATTCGAACGTGACGTGGGTGTGACGTGGTGATTCGAACGTGACGTGGGTGTGACGTGGGTGATTCGAACGTGACGTGGGCGTGACGTGGGTGATTCGAACGTGGCGTGGGTGTGACGTGGGAGATTCGAACGTGACGTGGGAGATTCGAACGTGACGTGGGTGTGACGTGGGAGATTCGAACGTGACGTGGGTGTGACGTGGGCGATTCGAACGTGACGGGGGTGTGTCGTGGGAGATTCGAACGTGACGTGGGCGTGACGTGGGAAATTCGAACGTGACGTGGGTGTGTCGTGGGTGATTCGAACGTGACGTGGGCGTGACATGGGTGATTCGAACGTGACGTGGGTGTGACGTGGGAGATTCGAACGTGACCTGGCTGGTTCGAAATTGGCGTGGGTGTGCCGCCCTGCTTCAAGGCTCCCCCACCAAGCAGGGCTCAGAGGCAAGAGCACTGGGAAGGCAGAGGTTGCCTCCGCATGCCTAGGACAGCCCCCACCACGAGTGCCCGGCTCCCTTGCCTCCCCTCCGCAAGCCTACACCAGCTGTCCTCACACCTTGGCACTAGCAGTGTGAGGCCGTTGCAAGGCAGGAGCATGGTTGTTCGATATGTGCTTCGAAGGCGAGGTGGGTGTGACGTGGGAGATTCGAACGTGACGTGGGCGTGACGTGGGAAATTCGAACGTGACGTGGGTGTGACGTGGGTGATTCGAACGTGACGTGGGTGTGACGTGGGTGATTCGAACGTGACTTGGGCGTTACGTGAGAAATACGAACGTGACGTGGGCGTAACGTGGGTGATTCGAAGGGGATGTTGGCGTGACGTGGGTAATTCGAACGTGACGTGGGCGTTACGTGGGAAATACGAACGTGACGTGGGCGTGACGTGGGTGATTCGAACGTGACGTGGGTGTGACGTGGGAGATTCGAACGTGACGTGGGTGATTCGAAAGTGACGTGGGCGTGACGTGGGTGATTCGAACGTGACGTGGGTGTGACGTGGGAGATTCGAACGTGACGTGGGAGATTCGAACGTGACGTGGGTGTGACGTGGGAGATTCGAACGTGACGTGGGTGATTCGAACGTGACGTGGGCGTGACGTGGGAGATTCGAACGTGACGTGGGTGTGACGTGGGAGATTCGAACGTGACGTGGGTGTGAAGTGGGAGATTCGAACGTCACGTGGGAGATTCGAACGTGACGTGAATGTGAAGTGGGAGATTCGAACGTGACGTGGACGTTACGTGAGTGTTTGGAACGTGACGTGGGCGTGAACTGGATGATTCGAACCTGACGTGGGTGTTTGGAACGTGACGTGGGCGTGCCGTGGGAGATTCGAACGTGACGTGGGTGTGACGTGGGTGATTCGAACGTGACGTGGGCGTGACGTGGGTGATTCGAACGTGACGTGGGTGTGACGTGGGAGATTCGAACGTGACGTGGGAGATTCGAACGTGACGTGGGAGATTCGAACGTGACGTGGGTGTGACGTGGGAGATTCGAACGTGACGTGGGTGTGACGTGGGCGATTCGAACGTGACGTGGGTGTGTCGTGGGAGATTCGAACGTGACGTGGGCGTGACGTGGGAAATTCGAACGTGACGTGGGTGTGTCGTGGGTGATTCGAACGTGACGTGGGCGTGACGTGGGTGATTCGAACGTGACGTGGGTGTGACGTGGGAGATTCGAACGTGACGTGGGAGATTCGAACGTGACGTGAGTGTGAAGTGGGAGATTCGAACGTGACGTGGGTGATTCGAACGTGACGTGGCTGTGACGTGGGTGATACGAACGTGACCTGGACGTGACGTGGGAGATTCGAACGTGTCGTGGGAGATTCGAACGTGACGTGGGTGTGTCGTGGGAGATTCGAACGTGACGTGGGCGTGACGTCGGAAATTCGAACGTGACGTGGGTGTGTCGTGGGTGATTCGAACGTGACGTGGGCGTGACATGGGTGATTCGAACGTGACGTGGGTGTGACGTGGGTGATTCGAACGCGACGTGGGCGTGACATGTGTGATTCGAACGTGACGTGGGCGTGACATGGGGGATTCGAACGTGACGTGGGAGATTCGAACGTGACGTGGGAGATTCGAACGTGACGTGGGTGTGACGTGGGAGATTCGAACGTGACGTGGGTGATTCGAACGTGACGTGGGTGTGACGTGGGCGATTCGAACGTGACGTAGGTGTGCCGTAGGAGATTCGAACGTGACGTGGGCGTGACATGGATGATTCGAACGTGACGTGGGTGTGACGTGGGTGATTCGAACGTGACGTGGGCGTGACATGTGTGATTCGAACGTGACGTGGGCGTGACGTGGGAGATTCGAACGTGACGTGGGAGATTCGAACGTGACGTGGGTGAATCCAAAGTGACGTGGGCGTGACGTGGGTGATTCGAACGTGACGTGGGCGTGACGTGGGTGATTCGAACGTGACGTGGGTGTGACGTGGGAAATTCGAACGTGACGTGGGCGTGACGTGGGAGATTCGAACGTGACGTGGGTGTGTCGTGGGAGATTCGAACGTGACGTGGGCGTGACGTGGGAAATTCGAACGTGACGTGGGTGTGTCGTGGGTGATTCGAACGTGACGTGGGCGTGACATGGGTGATTCGAACGTGACGTGGGTGTGACGTGGGAAATTCGAACGTGACGTGGGCGTGACGTGGGAGATTCGAACGTGACGTGGGTGTGACGTGGGAGATTCGAAGGTGACGTGGGTGTGAAGTGGGAGATTCGAACGTCACGTGGGAGATTCGAACGTGACGTGAATGTGAAGTGGGAGATTCGAACGTGACGTGGACGTTACGTGAGTGTTTGGAACGTGACGTGGGCGTGAACTGGGTGATTCGAACCTGACGTGGGTGTTTGGAACGTGACGTGGGCGTGCCGTGGGAGATTCGAACGTGACGTGGGTGTGACGTGGGTGATTCGAACGTGACGTGGGCGTGACGTGGGTGATTCGAACGTGACGTGGGTGTGACGTGGGAGATTCGAACGTGACGTGGGAGATTCGAACGTGACGTGGGAGATTCGAACGTGACGTGGGTGTGACGTGGGAGATTCGAACGTGACGTGGGTGTGACGTGGGCGATTCGAACGTGACGTGGGTGTGTCGTGGGAGATTCGAACGTGACGTGGGCGTGACGTGGGAAATTCGAACGTGACGTGGGTGTGTCGTGGGTGATTCGAACGTGACGTGGGCGTGACGTGGTTGATTCGAACGTGACGTGGGTGTGACGTGGGTGATTCGAACGTGACGTGGGCGTGACATGTGTGATTCGAACGTGACGTGGGCGTGACGTGGGAGATTCGAACGTGACGTGGGAGATTCGAACGTGACGTGGGTGATTCGAAAGTGACGTGGGTGTGACGTGGGTGATTCGAACGTGACGTGGGTGATTCGAAAGTGACGTGGGTGTGACGTGGGTGTGACGTGGGCGATTCGAACTTGACGTGGGCGTGATGTGGGTGATTCGAACGTGACGTGGGCGTGACGTGGGAAATTCGAACTTGACGTGGGCGTGACGTGGGCGATTCGAACGTGACGTGGGCGTGACGTGGGTGATTCGAACGTGACGTGGGCGTTACGTGGGTGATTCGAACGTGACGTGGGAGATTCGAACGTGACGTGAGTGTGAAGTGGGAGATTCGAACGTGACGTGAGTGTGAAGTGGGAGATTCGAACGTGACGTGGGAGTTTCGAACGTGACGTGGGAGATTCGAACGTGACGTGGGTGTGTCGTGGGAGATTCGAACGTGACGTGGGCGTGACGTGGGAGATTCGAACGTGACGTGGGCGTGACGTGGGAAATTCGAACGTGACCTGGCTGGTTCGAAATTGGCGTGGGTGTGCCGCCGTGCTTCAAGGCTCCCCCACCAAGCAGGGCTCAGAGGCAAGAGCACTGGGAAGGCAGAGCTTCCCTCCGCATGCCTAGGACAGCCCCCACCACGAGTGCCCGGCTCCCTTGCCTCCCCTCCGCAAGCCTACACCAGCTGTCCTCACACCTTGGCACTAGCACTGTGAGGCTGTTGCAAGGCAGGAGCATGGTTGTTCGATATGTGCTTCGAAGGCGACGTGGGTGTGACGTGGGAGATTCGAACGTGACGTGGGAGATTCGAAAGTGACGTGGGTGTGACGTGGGAGATTCGAACGTGACGTGGGAGATTCGAAAGTGACGTGGGTGTGACGTGGGAGATTCGAACGTGACGTGGGAGATTCGAAAGTGACGTGGGTGTGACGTGGGAAATTCGAACGTGACGTGGGCGTGACTTGGGTGACTCGAACGCGACGTGAGTGTGAAGTGGGAGATTCGAACGTGACGTGGGAGATTCGAACGTGACGTGAGCGTGAAGTGGGAGATTCGAACGTGACGTGGGTGTGACGTGGGTGATTCGAACGTGACGTGGGCGTGACGTGGGTGATTCGAACGTGACGGGGGTGTGACGTGGGAAATGCGAACGTGACCTGGGCGTGACGTGGGTGTGTCGTGGGAGATTCGAACGTGACGTGGGAGATTCGAACGTGACGTGAGCGTGACGTGGGTGATTCGAACGTGACGTGGGTGTGACGTGGGAGATTCGAACGTGACGTGGACCTGACGTGAGTGTTTGGAACGTGACGTGGGCGTGACCTGGGTGATTCGAACCTGACGTGGGTGTTTGGAACGTGACGTGGGTGTAACGTGGGAGATTCGAACGCGACGTGGGCGTGACCTGGGTGATTCGAACCTGACGTGGGTGTTTGGAACGTGAGGTGGGTGTGACGTGTGCGATTCGAACGTGACGTGGGTGTGTCGTGGGTGATTCGAACGTGACGTGGGCGTGACATGTGTGATTCGAACGTGACGTGGGCGTGACGTGGGAAATTCGAACGTGACGTGGGCGTGACGTGGGTGATTCGAACGTGACGTGGGTGTGACGTGGGTGATTCGAACGTGACGTGGGCGTGACGTGGGAGATTCGAACGTGACGTGGGTGATTCGAACGTGACGTGGGCGTGACGTGGGTGACTCGAACGCGACGTGAGTGTGAAGTGGGAGATTCGAACGTGACGTGGGAGATTCGAACGTGACGTGAGCGTGAAGTGGTAGATTCGAACGTGACGTGAGCGTGACGTGGGAGATTCGAAAGTGACGTGGGTGTGGCGTGGTTGTTTCGAACGTGACGTGGGTGTGTCGTGGGAGATTCGAACGTGACGTGGGCGTGACGTGGGAAATTCGAACATGACGTGGGTGTGTCGTGGGTGATTCGAACGTGACGTGGGCGTGACGTGGGAGATTCGAACGTGACGTGGGTGTGACGTGGGAGATTCGAACATGACGTGGGAGATTCGAACGTGACGTGGGAGATTCGAACCTGACGTGGGTGATTCGAACGTGACGTGGGTGTGACGTGGGTGATTCGAACGTGACGTGGGTGATTCGAAAGTGACGTGGGTGTGACGTGGGTGTGACGTGGGAGATTCGAACGTGACGTGAGCATGACGTGGGAGATTCGAACGTGATGTGAGCGTGACGTGGGAGATTCGAACGTGACGTGGGTGTGACGTGGGAAATTCGAACGTAACGTGGGCGTGACGTGGGTGATTCGAACGTGACGCGAGTGTGAAGTGGGAGATTCAAACGTGACGTGGGAGATTCGAACGTGTCGTTGGCGTGACCTGGGTGATTCGAACCTGACGTGGGTGTTTGGAACGTGACGTGGGCGTGACGTGGGAAATTCGAACGTGACGTGGGTGTGTCGTGGGAGATTCGAACGTGACGTGGGCGTGCCGTGGGAGATTCGAACGTGACGTGGGTGTGACGTGGGAGATTCGAACGTGACGTGGGTGTGACGTGGGAGATTCGAACGTGACGTGGACGTGAAGTGAGTGTTTGGAACGTGACGTGGGCGTGACCTGGGTGATTCGAACCTGACGTGGGTGTTTGGAACGTGACGTGGGTGTGACGTGGGAGATTCGAACGTGACGTGGGTGTGTCGTGGGTGATTCGAACGTGACGTGGGCGTGACGTGGCTGATTCGAACGTGACGTGGGTGTGACGTGGGAAATTCGAACGTGACGTGGGAGATTCGAACGTGACGTGGGCGTGACGTGGGAGATTCGAACGTGACGTGGGTGATTCGAACGTGACGTGGGTGTGTCGTGGGAGATTCGAACGTGACGTGGGCGTGACGTGGGAGATTCGAACGTGACGTGGGCGTGACGTGGGAAATTCGAACTTGACCTGGCTGGTTCGAAATTGGCGTGGGTGTGCCACCGTGCTTCAAGGCTCCCCCACCAAACAGGGCTCAGAGGCAAGAGCACTGGGAAGGCAGAGGTTGCCTCCGCATGCCTAGGACAGCCCCCACCACGAGTGCCCGGCTCCCTTGCCTCCCCTCCGCAAGCCTACACCAGCTGTCCTCACACCTTGGCACTAGCACTGTGAGGCTGTTGCAAGGCAGGAGCACGGTTGTTCGATATGTGCTTCGAAGGCGACGTGGGTGTGACGTGGGAGATTCGAACGTGACGTGGGAGATTCGAAAGTGACGTGGGTGTGACGTGGGAGATTCGAACGTGACGTGGGCGTGACGTGGTAAATTCGAACGTGACGTGGGTGTGACGTGGGTGATTCGAAGGTGACATGGGCGTGACGTGGGAGATTCGAACGTGACGAGGGTGTGAAGTGAGCGTGACGTGGGAAATTCGAACGTGACGTGGGCGTGACGTGGATGATTCGAACGTGACGTGGGCGTGACGTGGGAGATTCGAGCGTGACGTGGGTGTGGCGTGGTTGTTTCGAACGTGACGTGGGTGTGACGTGGGAGATTCGAACGTGACGTGGGTGTGTCGTGGGTGATTCGAACGTGACGTGGGAGTGACATGTGTGATTCGAACGTGACGTGGGTGTGAAGTGGGTGATTCGAACGTGACGTGGGCGTGACGTGGGAGATTCGAACGTGACGTGGGCGTGACGTGGGAGATTCGAACGTGACGTGGGTGTGACGTGGGTGATTCGAACGTGACGTGGGTGTGAAGTGGGTGATTCGAACGTGACGTGGGCGTGACGTGGGAGATTCGAACGTGACGTTGGCGTGACGTGGGAGATTCGAACGTGACGTGATTTTGAAGTGGGAGATTCGAACGTGAAGTGGGTGATTCGAAAGTGACGTGGGTGTGACGTGGGTGTGACGTGGGAGATTCGAACGTGACGTGGGAGATTCGAACGTGACGTGGGTGTGAAGTGGGAGATTCGAATGTGACGTGGGTGTGACGTGGGAGATTCGAACGTGACGTGGGCGCGACGTAGGTGATTCGAACGTGACGTGGGTGTGACGTGGTGATTCGAACGTGACGTGGGTGTGACGTGGGTGATTCGAACGTGACGTGGGCGTGACGTGGGTGATTCGAACGTGGCGTGGGTGTGACGTGGGAGATTCGAACGTGACGTGGGAGATTCGAACGTGACGTGGGTGTGACGTGGGAGATTCGAACGTGACGTGGGTGTGACGTGGGCGATTCGAACGTGACGTGGGTGTGTCGTGGGAGATTCGAACGTGACGTGGGCGTGACGTGGGAAATTCGAACGTGACGTGGGTGTGTCGTGGGTGATTCGAACGTGACGTGGGCGTGACATGGGTGATTCGAACGTGACGTGGGTGTGACGTGGGAGATTCGAACGTGACCTGGCTGGTTCGAAATTGGCGTGGGTGTGCCGCCCTGCTTCAAGGCTCCCCCACCAAGCAGGGCTCAGAGGCAAGAGCACTGGGAAGGCAGAGCTTGCCTCCGCATGCCTAGGACAGCCCCCACCACGAGTGCCCGGCTCCCTTGCCTCCCCTCCGCAAGCCTACACCAGCTGTCCTCACACCTTGGCACTAGCAGTGTGAGGCTGTTGCAAGGCAGGAGCATGGTTGTTCGATATGTGCTTCGAAGGCGAGGTGGGTGTGACGTGGGAGATTCGAACGTGACGTGGGCGTGACGTGGGAAATTCGAACGTGACGTGGGTGTGACGTGGGTGATTCGAACGTGACGTGGGTGTGACGTGGGTGATTCGAACGTGACTTGGGCGTTACGTGAGAAATACGAACGTGACGTGGGCGTAACGTGGGTGATTCGAAGGGGATGTTGGCGTGACGTGGGTAATTCGAACGTGACGTGGGCGTTACGTGGGAAATACGAACGTGACGTGGGCGTGACGTGGGTGATTCGAACGTGACGTGGGTGTGACGTGGGAGATTCGAACGTGACGTGGGTGATTCGAAAGTGACGTGGGCGTGACGTGGGTGATTCGAACGTGACGTGGGTGTGACGTGGGAGATTCGAACGTGACGTGGGAGATTCGAACGTGACGTGGGTGTGACGTGGGAGATTCGAACGTGACGTGGGTGATTCGAACGTGACGTGGGCGTGACGTGGGAGATTCGAACGTGACGTGAGCTTGACGTGGGAGATTCGAACGTGATGTGAGCGTGACGTGGGAAATTCGAACGTGACGTGGGTGTGTCGTGGGTGATTCGAACGTGACGTGGGCGTGACATGGGTGATTCGAACGTGACGTGGGTGTGACGTGGGAAATTCGAACGTGACGTGGGTGTGTCGTGGGAGATTCGAACGTGACGTGGGTGTGACGTGGGAGATTCGAACGTGACGTGGGTGTGAAGTGGGAGATTCGAACGTCACGTGGGAGATTCGAACGTGACGTGAATGTGAAGTGGGAGATTCGAACGTGACGTGGACGTTACGTGAGTGTTTGGAACGTGACGTGGGCGTGAACTGGATGATTCGAACCTGACGTGGGTGTTTGGAACGTGACGTGGGCGTGCCGTGGGAGATTCGAACGTGACGTGGGTGTGACGTGGGTGATTCGAACGTGACGTGGGCGTGACGTGGGTGATTCGAACGTGACGTGGGTGTGACGTGGGAGATTCGAACGTGACGTGGGAGATTCGAACGTGACGTGGGAGATTCGAACGTGACGTGGGTGTGACGTGGGAGATTCGAACGTGACGTGGGTGTGACGTGGGCGATTCGAACGTGACGTGGGTGTGTCGTGGGAGATTCGAACGTGACGTGGGCGTGACGTGGGAAATTCGAACGTGACGTGGGTGTGTCGTGGGTGATTCGAACGTGACGTGGGCGTGACGTGGGTGATTCGAACGTGACGTGGGTGTGACGTGGGAGATTCGAACGTGACGTGGGAGATTCGAACGTGACGTGAGTGTGAAGTGGGAGATTCGAACGTGACGTGGGTGATTCGAACGTGACGTGGCTGTGACGTGGGTGATACGAACGTGACCTGGACGTGACGTGGGAGATTCGAACGTGTCGTGGGAGATTCGAACGTGACGTGGGTGTGTCGTGGGAGATTCGAACGTGACGTGGGCGTGACGTCGGAAATTCGAACGTGACGTGGGTGTGTCGTGGGTGATTCGAACGTGACGTGGGCGTGACATGGGTGATTCGAACGTGACGTGGGTGTGACGTGGGTGATTCGAACGCGACGTGGGCGTGACATGTGTGATTCGAACGTGACGTGGGCGTGACATGGGGGATTCGAACGTGACGTGGGAGATTCGAACGTGACGTGGGAGATTCGAACGTGACGTGGGTGTGACGTGGGAGATTCGAACGTGACGTGGGTGATTCGAACGTGACGTGGGTGTGACGTGGGCGATTCGAACGTGACGTAGGTGTGCCGTAGGAGATTCGAACGTGACGTGGGCGTGACATGGATGATTCGAACGTGACGTGGGTGTGACGTGGGTGATTCGAACGTGACGTGGGCGTGACATGTGTGATTCGAACGTGACGTGGGCGTGACGTGGGAGATTCGAACGTGACGTGGGAGATTCGAACGTGACGTGGGTGATTCCAAAGTGACGTGGGCGTGACGTGGGTGATTCGAACGTGACGTGGGCGTGACGTGGGTGATTCGAACGTGACGTGGGTGTGACGTGGGAAATTCGAACGTGACGTGGGCGTGACGTGGGAGATTCGAACGTGACGTGGGTGTGTCGTGGGAGATTCGAACGTGACGTGGGCGTGACGTGGGAAATTCGAACGTGACGTGGGTGTGTCGTGGGTGATTCGAACGTGACGTGGGCGTGACATGGGTGATTCGAACGTGACGTGGGTGTGACGTGGGAAATTCGAACGTGACGTGGGCGTGACGTGGGAGATTCGAACGTGACGTGGGTGTGACGTGGGAGATTCGAAGGTGACGTGGGTGTGAAGTGGGAGATTCGAACGTCACGTGGGAGATTCGAACGTGACGTGAATGTGAAGTGGGAGATTCGAACGTGACGTGGACGTTACGTGAGTGTTTGGAACGTGACGTGGGCGTGAACTGGGTGATTCGAACCTGACGTGGGTGTTTGGAACGTGACGTGGGCGTGCCGTGGGAGATTCGAACGTGACGTGGGTGTGACGTGGGTGATTCGAACGTGACGTGGGCGTGACGTGGGTGATTCGAACGTGACGTGGGTGTGACGTGGGAGATTCGAACGTGACGTGGGAGATTCGAACGTGACGTGGGAGATTCGAACGTGACGTGGGTGTGACGTGGGTGATTCGAACGTGACTTGGGCGTTACGTGAGAAATACGAACGTGACGTGGGCGTAACGTGGGTGATTCGAAGGGGATGTTGGCGTGACGTGGGTAATTCGAACGTGACGTGGGCGTTACGTGGGAAATACGAACGTGACGTGGGCGTGACGTGGGTGATTCGAACGTGACGTGGGTGTGACGTGGGAGATTCGAACGTGACGTGGGTGATTCGAAAGTGACGTGGGCGTGACGTGGGTGATTCGAACGTGACGTGGGTGTGACGTGGGAGATTCGAACGTGAGGTGGGAGATTCGAACGTGACGTGGGTGTGACGTGGGAGATTCGAACGTGACGTGGGTGATTCGAACGTGACGTGGGCGTGACGTGGGAGATTCGAACGTGACGTGAGCTTGACGTGGGAGATTCGAACGTGATGTGAGCGTGACGTGGGAAATTCGAACGTGACGTGGGTGTGTCGTGGGTGATTCGAACGTGACGTGGGCGTGACATGGGTGATTCGAACTTGACGTGGGTGTGACGTGGGAAATTCGAACGTGACGTGGGTGTGTCGTGGGAGATTCGAACGTGACGTGGGTGTGACGTGGGAGATTCGAACGTGACGTGGGTGTGAAGTGGGAGATTCGAACGTCACGTGGGAGATTCGAACGTGACGTGAATGTGAAGTGGGAGATTCGAACGTGACGTGGACGTTACGTGAGTGTTTGGAACGTGACGTGGGCGTGAACTGGATGATTCGAACCTGACGTGGGTGTTTGGAACGTGACGTGGGCGTGCCGTGGGAGATTCGAACGTGACGTGGGTGTGACGTGGGTGATTCGAACGTGACGTGGGCGTGACGTGGGTGATTCGAACGTGACGTGGGTGTGACGTGGGAGATTCGAACGTGACGTGGGAGATTCGAACGTGACGTGGGAGATTCGAACGTGACGTGGGTGTGACGTGGGAGATTCGAACGTGACGTGGGTGTGACGTGGGCGATTCGAACGTGACGTGGGTGTGTCGTGGGAGATTCGAACGTGACGTGGGCGTGACGTGGGAAATTCGAACGTGACGTGGGTGTGTCGTGGGTGATTCGAACGTGACGTGGGCGTGACGTGGGTGATTCGAACGTGACGTGGGTGTGACGTGGGAGATTCGAACGTGACGTGGGAGATTCGAACGTGACGTGAGTGTGAAGTGGGAGATTCGAACGTGACGTGGGTGATTCGAACGTGACGTGGCTGTGACGTGGGTGATACGAACGTGACCTGGACGTGACGTGGGAGATTCGAACGTGTCGTGGGAGATTCGAACGTGACGTGGGTGTGTCGTGGGAGATTCGAACGTGACGTGGGCGTGACGTCGGAAATTCGAACGTGACGTGGGTGTGTCGTGGGTGATTCGAACGTGACGTGGGCGTGACATGGGTGATTCGAACGTGACGTGGGTGTGACGTGGGTGATTCGAACGCGACGTGGGCGTGACATGTGTGATTCGAACGTGACGTGGGCGTGACATGGGGGATTCGAACGTGACGTGGGAGATTCGAACGTGACGTGGGAGATTCGAACGTGACGTGGGTGTGACGTGGGAGATTCGAACGTGACGTGGGTGATTCGAACGTGACGTGGGTGTGACGTGGGCGATTCGAACGTGACGTAGGTGTGCCGTAGGAGATTCGAACGTGACGTGGGCGTGACATGGATGATTCGAACGTGACGTGGGTGTGACGTGGGTGATTCGAACGTGACGTGGGCGTGACATGTGTGATTCGAACGTGACGTGGGCGTGACGTGGGAGATTCGAACGTGACGTGGGAGATTCGAACGTGACGTGGGTGATTCCAAAGTGACGTGGGCGTGACGTGGGTGATTCGAACGTGACGTGGGCGTGACGTGGGTGATTCGAACGTGACGTGGGTGTGACGTGGGAAATTCGAACGTGACGTGGGCGTGACGTGGGAGATTCGAACGTGACGTGGGTGTGTCGTGGGAGATTCGAACGTGACGTGGGCGTGACGTGGGAAATTCGAACGTGACGTGGGTGTGTCGTGGGTGATTCGAACGTGACGTGGGCGTGACATGGGTGATTCGAACGTGACGTGGGTGTGACGTGGGAAATTCGAACGTGACGTGGGCGTGACGTGGGAGATTCGAACGTGACGTGGGTGTGACGTGGGAGATTCGAAGGTGACGTGGGTGTGAAGTGGGAGATTCGAACGTCACGTGGGAGATTCGAACGTGACGTGAATGTGAAGTGGGAGATTCGAACGTGACGTGGACGTTACGTGAGTGTTTGGAACGTGACGTGGGCGTGAACTGGGTGATTCGAACCTGACGTGGGTGTTTGGAACGTGACGTGGGCGTGCCGTGGGAGATTCGAACGTGACGTGGGTGTGACGTGGGTGATTCGAACGTGACGTGGGCGTGACGTGGGTGATTCGAACGTGACGTGGGTGTGACGTGGGAGATTCGAACGTGACGTGGGAGATTCGAACGTGACGTGGGAGATTCGAACGTGACGTGGGTGTGACGTGGGAGATTCGAACGTGACGTGGGTGTGACGTGGGCGATTCGAACGTGACGTGGGTGTGTCGTGGGAGATTCGAACGTGACGTGGGCGTGACGTGGGAAATTCGAACGTGACGTGGGTGTGTCGTGGGTGATTCGAACGTGACGTGGGCGTGACATGGTTGATTCGAACGTGACGTGGGTGTGACGTGGGTGATTCGAACGTGACGTGGGCGTGACATGTGTGATTCGAACGTGACGTGGGCGTGACGTGGGAGATTCGAACGTGACGTGGGAGATTCGAACGTGACGTGGGTGATTCGAAAGTGACGTGGGTGTGACGTGGGTGATTCGAACGTGACGTGGGTGATTCGAAAGTGACGTGGGTGTGACGTGGGTGTGACGTGGGCGATTCGAACTTGACGTGGGCGTGATGTGGGTGATTCGAACGTGACGTGGGCGTGACGTGGGAAATTCGAACGTGACGTGGGCGTGACGTGGGCGATTCGAACGTGACGTGGGCGTGACGTGGGTGATTCGAACGTGACGTGGGCGTTACGTGGGTGATTCGAACGTGACGTGGGAGATTCGAACGTGACGTGAGTGTGAAGTGGGAGATTCGAACGTGACGTGGGTGATTCGAACGTGACGTGGCTGTGACGTGGGTGATACGAACGTGACCTGGACGTGACGTGGGAGTTTCGAACGTGACGTGGGAGATTCGAACGTGACGTGGGTGTGTCGTGGGAGATTCGAACGTGACGTGGGCGTGACGTGGGAGATTCGAACGTGACGTGGGCGTGACGTGGGAAATTCGAACGTGACCTGGCTGGTTCGAAATTGGCGTGGGTGTGCCGCCGTGCTTCAAGGCTCCCCCACCAAGCAGGGCTCAGAGGCAAGAGCACTGGGAAGGCAGAGCTTCCCTCCGCATGCCTAGGACAGCCCCCACCACGAGTGCCCGGCTCCCTTGCCTCCCCTCCGCAAGCCTACACCAGCTGTCCTCACACCTTGGCACTAGCACTGTGAGGCTGTTGCAAGGCAGGAGCATGGTTGTTCGATATGTGCTTCGAAGGCGACGTGGGTGTGACGTGGGAGATTCGAACGTGACGTGGGAGATTCGAAAGTGACGTGGGTGTGACGTGGGAGATTCGAACGTGACGTGGGAGATTCGAAAGTGACGTGGGTGTGACGTGGGAGATTCGAACGTGACGTGGGAGATTCGAAAGTGACGTGGGTGTGACGTGGGAAATTCGAACGTGACGTGGGCGTGACTTGGGTGACTCGAACGCGACGTGAGTGTGAAGTGGGAGATTCGAACGTGACGTGGGAGATTCGAACGTGACGTGAGCGTGAAGTGGGAGATTCGAACGTGACGTGGGTGTGACGTGGGTGATTCGAACGTGACGTGGGCGTGACGTGGGTGATTCGAACGTGACGGGGGTGTGACGTGGGAAATGCGAACGTGACCTGGGCGTGACGTGGGTGTGTCGTGGGAGATTCGAACGTGACGTGGGAGATTCGAACGTGACGTGAGCGTGACGTGGGTGATTCGAACGTGACGTGGGTGTGACGTGGGAGATTCGAACGTGACGTGGACCTGACGTGAGTGTTTGGAACGTGACGTGGGCGTGACCTGGGTGATTCGAACCTGACGTGGGTGTTTGGAACGTGACGTGGGTGTAACGTGGGAGATTCGAACGCGACGTGGGCGTGACCTGGGTGATTCGAACCTGACGTGGGTGTTTGGAACGTGAGGTGGGTGTGACGTGTGCGATTCGAACGTGACGTGGGTGTGTCGTGGGTGATTCGAACGTGACGTGGGCGTGACATGTGTGATTCGAACGTGACGTGGGCGTGACGTGGGAAATTCGAACGTGACGTGGGCGTGACGTGGGTGATTCGAAAGTGACGTGGGTGTGACGTGGGTGATTCGAACGTGACGTGGGCGTGACGTGGGAGATTCGAACGTGACGTGGGTGATTCGAACGTGACGTGGGCGTGACGTGGGTGACTCGAACGCGACGTGAGTGTGAAGTGGGAGATTCGAACGTGACGTGGGAGATTCGAACGTGACGTGAGCGTGAAGTGGTAGATTCGAACGTGACGTGAGCGTGACGTGGGAGATTCGAAAGTGACGTGGGTGTGGCGTGGTTGTTTCGAACGTGACGTGGGTGTGTCGTGGGAGATTCGAACGTGACGTGGGCGTGACGTGGGAAATTCGAACATGACGTGGGTGTGTCGTGGGTGATTCGAACGTGACGTGGGCGTGACGTGGGAGATTCGAACGTGACGTGGGTGTGACGTGGGAGATTCGAACATGACGTGGGAGATTCGAACGTGACGTGGGAGATTCGAACCTGACGTGGGTGATTCGAACGTGACGTGGGTGTGACGTGGGTGATTCGAACGTGACGTGGGTGATTCGAAAGTGACGTGGGTGTGACGTGGGTGTGACGTGGGAGATTCGAACGTGACGTGAGCATGACGTGGGAGATTCGAACGTGATGTGAGCGTGACGTGGGAGATTCGAACGTGACGTGGGTGTGACGTGGGAAATTCGAACGTAACGTGGGCGTGACGTGGGTGATTCGAACGTGACGCGAGTGTGAAGTGGGAGATTCAAACGTGACGTGGGAGATTCGAACGTGTCGTTGGCGTGACCTGGGTGATTCGAACCTGACGTGGGTGTTTGGAACGTGACGTGGGCGTGACGTGGGAAATTCGAACGTGACGTGGGTGTGTCGTGGGAGATTCGAACGTGACGTGGGTGGTTCGAAATTGGCGTGGGTGTGCCGCCCTGCTTCAAGGCTCCCCCACCAAGCAGGGCTCAGAGGCAAGAGCACTGGGAAGGCAGAGGTTGCCTCCGCATGCCTAGGACAGCCCCCACCACGAGTGCCCGGCTCCCTTGCCTCCCCTCCGCAAGCCTACACCAGCTGTCCTCACACCTTGGCACTAGCACTGTGAGGCTGTTGCAAGGCAGGAGCACGGTTGTTCGATATGTGCTTCGAAGGCGACGTGGGTGTGACGTGGGAGATTCGAACGTGACGTGGGAGATTCGAAAGTGACGTGGGTGTGACGTGGGAGATTCGAACGTGACGTGGGCGTGACGTGGTAAATTCGAACGTGACGTGGGTGTGACGTGGGTGATTCGAAGGTGACATGGGCGTGACGTGGGAGATTCGAACGTGACGAGGGTGTGAAGTGAGCGTGACGTGGGAAATTCGAACGTGACGTGGGCGTGACGTGGATGATTCGAACGTGACGTGGGCGTGACGTGGGAGATTCGAGCGTGACGTGGGTGTGGCGTGGTTGTTTCGAACGTGACGTGGGTGTGACGTGGGAGATTCGAACGTGACGTGGGTGTGTCGTGGGTGATTCGAACGTGACGTGGGAGTGACATGTGTGATTCGAACGTGACGTGGGTGTGAAGTGGGTGATTCGAACGTGACGTGGGCGTGACGTGGGAGATTCGAACGTGACGTGGGCGTGACGTGGGAGATTCGAACGTGACGTGGGTGTGACGTGGGTGATTCGAACGTGACGTGGGTGTGAAGTGGGTGATTCGAACGTGACGTGGGCGTGACGTGGGAGATTCGAACGTGACGTTGGCGTGACGTGGGAGATTCGAACGTGACGTGGGTGTGACGTGGGTGATTCGAACGTGACGTGGGCGTTACATGGGTGATTCGAACGTGACGTGGGTGTGATGTGGGCGATTCGAACGTGACGTGGGTGTGACGTGGGAGATTCGAACGTGACGTGGCCGTGACGTGGGAGATTCGAACGTGACGTGGGTGTGACGTGGGTGATTCGAAGGTGACATGGGCGTGACGTGGGAGATTCGAACGTGACGAGGGTGTGAAGTGAGCGTGACGTGGGAGATTCGAACGTGACGTGGGTGTGACGTGAATATTCGAACGTGACGTGGGTGTGACGTGGGAGATTCGAACGTGACGTGGGAGATTCGAACGTGACGTGAGTGTGAAGTGGGAGATTCAAACGTGACGTGGGAGATTCGAACGTGACGTGAGCGTGAAGTGGTAGATTCGAACGTGACGTGAGCGTGACGTGGGAGATTCGAAAGTGACGTGGGTGTGGCGTGGTTGTTTCGAACGTGACGTGGGTGTGGCGTGGTTGTTTCGAACGTGACGTGGGTGTGACGTGGGAGATTCGAACGTGACGTGGGTATGTCGTGGGTGATTCGAACGTGACGTGGGCGTGACATGTGTGATTCGAACGTGACGTGGGCGTGACGTGGGTGATTCGAACGTGACGTGGGCGTGACGTGGGAGATTCGAACGTGACGTGGGTGATTCGAACGTGACGTGAGTGTGAAGTGGGAGATTCGAACGTGACGTGGACGTGACGTGAGTGTTTGGAACGTGACGTGGGCGTGACCTGGGTGATTCGAACCTGACGTGGGTGTTTGGAACGTGACGTGGGTGTGACGTGGGAGATTCGACCGTGACGTGGGTGTGTCGTGGGTGATTCGAACGTGACGTGGGCGTGACGTGGGTGATTCGAACGTGACGTGGGTGTGACGTGGGAGATTCGAACGTGACGTGGGAGATTCGAACGTGACGTGGGTGTGACGTGGGAGATTCGAACGTGACGTGGGTGATTCGAACGTGACGTGGGTGTGACGTGGGCGATTCGAACGTGACGTGGGTGTGTCGTGGGAGATTCGAACGTGACGTGGGCGTGACGTGGGAAATTCGAACGTGACGTGGGTGTGTCGTGGGTGATTCGAACGTGACGTGGGCGTGACATGGGTGATTCGAACGTGACGTGGGTGTGACGTGGGTGATTCGAACGTGACGTGGGCGTGACATGTGTGATTCGAACGTGACGTGGGCGTGACATGGGAGATTCGAACGTGACGTGGGAGATTCGAACGTGACGTGGGAGATTCGAACGTGACGTGGGTGTAACGTGGGAGATTCGAACGTGACGTGGGTGATTCGAACGTGACGTGGGTGTGACGTGGGCGATTCGAACGTGACGTGGGCGTGACGTGGGAGATTCGAACGTTACGTGGGAGATTCGAACGTGACGTGGGTGATTCCAAAGTGACGTGGGAGTGACGTGGGAAATTCGAACGTGACGTGGGCGTGACGTGGGAAATTCGAACGTGACGTGGGTGTGTCGTGGGTGATTCGAACGTGACGTGGGCGTGACATTGGTGATTCGAACGTGACGTGGGTGTGACGTGGGAAATTCGAACGTGACGTGGGCGTGACGTGGGAGATTCGAACGTGACGTGGGTGTGAAGTGGGAGATTCGAACGTCACGTGGGAGATTCGAACGTGACGTGAATGTGAAGTGGGAGATTCGAACGTGACGTGGACGTTACGTGAGTGTTTGGAACGTGACGTGGGCGTGAACTGGGTGATTCGAACCTGACGTGGGTGTTTGGAACGTGACGTGGGCGTGACGTGGGAGATTCGAACGTGACCTGGCTGGTTCGAAATTGGCGTGGGTGTGCCGCCCTGCTTCAAGGCTCCCCCACCAAGCAGGGCTCAGAGGCAAGAGCACTGGGAAGGCAGAGCTTCCCTCCGCATGCCTAGGACAGCCCCCACCACGAGTGCCCGGCTCCCTTGCCTCCCCTCCGCAAGCCTACACCAGCTGTCCTCACACCTTGGCACTAGCACTGTGAGGCTGTTGCAAGGCAGGAGCATGGTTGTTCGATATGTGCTTCGAAGGCGAGGTGGGTGTGACGTGGGAGATTCGAACGTGACGTGGGCGTGACGTGGGAAATTCGAACGTGACGTGGGTGTGACGTGGGTGATTCGAACGTGACGTGGGCGTGACATGGGTGATTCGAACGTGACGTGGGTGTGACGTGGGTGATTCGAACGTGAGGTGGGTGTGACGTGGGTGATTCGAACGTGACTTGGGCGTTACGTGGGAAATACGAACGTGACGTGGGCGTAACGTGGGTGATTCGAAGGGGATGTTGGCGTGACGTGGGTAATTCGAACGTGACGTGGGCGTTACGTGGGAAATACGAACGTGACGTGGGCGTGACGTGGGTGATTCGAACGTGACGTGGGAGATTCGAACGTGACGTGGGTGTGACGTGGGAGATTCGAACGTGACGTGGGTGATTCGAACGTGACGTGGGCGTGACATGGGAGATTCGAACGTGACGTGAGCTTGACGTGGGAGATTCGAACGTGATGTGAGCGTGACGTGGGAAATTCGAACGTGACGTGGGTGTGTCGTGGGTGATTCGAACGTGACGTGGGCGTGACATGGGTGATTCGAACTTGACGTGGGTGTGACGTGGGAAATTCGAACGTGACGTGGGTGTGTCGTGGGAGATTCGAACGTGACGTGGGTGTGACGTGGGAGATTCGAACGTGACGCGGGTGTGAAGTGGGAGATTCGAACGTCACGTGGGAGATTCGAACGTGACGTGAATGTGAAGTGGGAGATTCGAACGTGACGTGGACGTTACGTGAGTGTTTGGAACGTGACGTGGGCGTGAACTGGATGATTCGAACCTGACGTGGGTGTTTGGAACGTGACGTGGGCGTGCCGTGGGAGATTCGAACGTGACGTGGGTGTGACGTGGGTGATTCGAACGTGACGTGGGCGTGACGTGGGTGATTCGAACGTGACGTGGGTGTGACGTGGGAGATTCGAACGTGACGTGGGAGATTCGAACGTGACGTGGGTGTGACGTGGGAGATTCGAACGTGACGTGGGTGTGACGTGGGCGATTCGAACGTGACGTGGGTGTGTCGTGGGAGATTCGAACGTGACGTGGGCGTGACGTGGGAAATTCGAACGTGACGTGGGTGTGTCGTGGGTGATTCGAACGTGACGTGGGCGTGACATGGGTGATTCGAACGTGACGTGGGTGTGACGTGGGAGATTCGAACGTGACCTGGCTGGTTCGAAATTGGCGTGGGTGTGCCGCCCTGCTTCAAGGCTCCCCCACCAAGCAGGGCTCAGAGGCAAGAGCACTGGGAAGGCAGAGCTTGCCTCCGCATGCCTAGGACAGCCCCCACCACGAGTGCCCGGCTCCCTTGCCTCCCCTCCGCAAGCCTACACCAGCTGTCCTCACACCTTGGCACTAGCAGTGTGAGGCTGTTGCAAGGCAGGAGCATGGTTGTTCGATATGTGCTTCGAAGGCGAGGTGGGTGTGACGTGGGAGATTCGAACGTGACGTGGGCGTGACGTGGGAAATTCGAACGTGACGTGGGTGTGACGTGGGTGATTCGAACGTGACGTGGGTGTGACGTGGGTGATTCGAACGTGACTTGGGCGTTACGTGGGAAATACGAACGTGACGTGGGCGTAACGTGGGTGATTCGAAGGGGATGTTGGCGTGACGTGGGTAATTCGAACGTGACGTGGGCGTTACGTGGGAAATACGAACGTGACGTGGGCGTGACGTGGGTGATTCGAACGTGACGTGGGTGTGACGTGGGAGATTCGAACGTGACGTGGGTGATTCGAAAGTGACGTGGGCGTGACGTGGGTGATTCGAACGTGACGTGGGTGTGACGTGGGAGATTCGAACGTGACGTGGGAGATTCGAACGTGACGTGGGTGTGACGTGGGAGATTCGAACGTGACGTGGGTGATTCGAACGTGACGTGGGCGTGACGTGGGAGATTCGAACGTGACGTGAGCTTGACGTGGGAGATTCGAACGTGATGTGAGCGTGACGTGGGAAATTCGAACGTGACGTGGGTGTGTCGTGGGTGATTCGAACGTGACGTGGGAGATTCGAACGTGACGTGGGAGATTCGAACGTGACGTGGGTGTGACGTGGGAGATTCGAACGTCAGATGGGCCTGACGTGGTGATTCGAACGTGACGTGGGTGTGACGTGGGAGATTCGAACGTGACGTGGGAGATTCGAACGTGACGTGGGTGTGTCGTGGGAGATTCGAACGTGACGTGGGCGTGACGTGGGAGATTCGAACGTGACCTGGCTGGTTCGAAATTGGCGTGGGTGTGCCGCCGTGCTTCAAGGCTCCCCCACCAAGCAGGGCTCAGAGGCAAGAGCACTGGGAAGGCAGAGCTTGCCTCCGCATGCCTAGGACAGCCCCCACCACGAGTGCCCGGCTCCCTTGCCTCCCCTCCGCAAGCCTACACCAGCTGTCCTCACACCTTGGCACTAGCACTGTGAGGCTGTTGCAAGGCAGGAGCATGGTTGTTCGATATGTGCTTCGAAGGCGAGGTGGGTGTGACGTGGGAGATTCGAACGTGACGTGGGCGTGACGTGGGAGATTCGAACGTGACGTGGGTGTGTCGTGGGTGATTCGAACGTGACGTGGGAGATTCGAACGTGACGTGAGCATGACGTGGGAGATTCGAACGTGACGTGGGCGTGACGTGGGTGAATCGAACGTGACGTGGGCGTGACATGGGTGATTTTAACGTGACGTGGGTGTGACGTGGGTGATTCGAACCTGACGTGGGCGTTACGTGGGAAATACGAACGTGACGTGGGCGTGACGTGGGTGATTCGAACGTGAAGTGAGTGTGACGTGGGTGATTCGAACGTGACGTGGGAGATTCGAACGTGACGTGGGTGTGACGTGGGAGATTCGAACCTGACGTGGGCGTGACGTGGGTGATTCGAACGTGAATTGAGTGTGAAGTGGGAGATTCGAACGTGACGTGGGTGATTCGAAAGTGACGTGGGCGTGACGTGGGAAATTCGAACGTGACGTGGGTGTGACGTGGGAGATTCGAACCTGACGTGGGCGTGACGTGGGTGATTCGAACGTGAATTGAGTGTGAAGTGGGAGATTCGAACGTGACGTGGGAGATTCGAACGTGACGTGGGTGTGGCGTGGTTGTTTCGAACGTGACGTGGGTGTGATGTGGGCGATTCGAACGTGACGTGGGTGTGACGTGGGAGATTCGAACGTGACGTGGCCGTGACGTGGGAGATTCGAACGTGACGTGGGTGTGACGTGGGTGATTCGAACGTGACGTGGGCGTGACGTGGGTGATTCGAACGTGACGGGGGTGTGACGTGGGAAATGCGAACGTGACCTGGGCGTGACGTGGGTGTGTCGTGGGAGATTCGAACGTGACGTGGGAGATTCGAACGTGACGTGAGCGTGACGTGGGTGATTCGAACGTGACGTGGGTGTGACGTGGGAGATTCGAACGTGACGTGGACCTGACGTGAGTGTTTGGAACGTGACGTGGGCGTGACCTGGGTGATTCGAACCTGACGTGGGTGTTTGGAACGTGACGTGGGTGTAACGTGGGAGATTCGAACGCGACGTGGGCGTGACCTGGGTGATTCGAACCTGACGTGGGTGTTTGGAACGTGAGGTGGGTGTGACGTGTGCGATTCGAACGTGACGTGGGTGTGTCGTGGGTGATTCGAACGTGACGTGGGCGTGACATGTGTGATTCGAACGTGACGTGGGCGTGACGTGGGAAATTCGAACGTGACGTGGGCGTGACGTGGGTGATTCGAAAGTGACGTGGGTGTGACGTGGGTGATTCGAACGTGACGTGGGCGTGACGTGGGAGATTCGAACGTGACGTGGGTGATTCGAACGTGACGTGGGCGTGACGTGGGTGACTCGAACGCGACGTGAGTGTGAAGTGGGAGATTCGAACGTGACGTGGGAGATTCGAACGTGACGTGAGCGTGAAGTGGTAGATTCGAACGTGACGTGAGCGTGACGTGGGAGATTCGAAAGTGACGTGGGTGTGGCGTGGTTGTTTCGAACGTGACGTGGGTGTGTCGTGGGAGATTCGAACGTGACGTGGGCGTGACGTGGGAAATTCGAACATGACGTGGGTGTGTCGTGGGTGATTCGAACGTGACGTGGGCGTGACGTGGGAGATTCGAACGTGACGTGGGTGTGACGTGGGAGATTCGAACATGACGTGGGAGATTCGAACGTGACGTGGGAGATTCGAACCTGACGTGGGTGATTCGAACGTGACGTGGGTGTGACGTGGGTGATTCGAACGTGACGTGGGTGATTCGAAAGTGACGTGGGTGTGACGTGGGTGTGACGTGGGAGATTCGAACGTGACGTGAGCATGACGTGGGAGATTCGAACGTGATGTGAGCGTGACGTGGGAGATTCGAACGTGACGTGGGTGTGACGTGGGAAATTCGAACGTAACGTGGGCGTGACGTGGGTGATTCGAACGTGACGCGAGTGTGAAGTGGGAGATTCAAACGTGACGTGGGAGATTCGAACGTGTCGTTGGCGTGACCTGGGTGATTCGAACCTGACGTGGGTGTTTGGAACGTGACGTGGGCGTGACGTGGGAAATTCGAACGTGACGTGGGTGTGTCGTGGGAGATTCGAACGTGACGTGGGTGGTTCGAAATTGGCGTGGGTGTGCCGCCCTGCTTCAAGGCTCCCCCACCAAGCAGGGCTCAGAGGCAAGAGCACTGGGAAGGCAGAGGTTGCCTCCGCATGCCTAGGACAGCCCCCACCACGAGTGCCCGGCTCCCTTGCCTCCCCTCCGCAAGCCTACACCAGCTGTCCTCACACCTTGGCACTAGCACTGTGAGGCTGTTGCAAGGCAGGAGCACGGTTGTTCGATATGTGCTTCGAAGGCGACGTGGGTGTGACGTGGGAGATTCGAACGTGACGTGGGAGATTCGAAAGTGACGTGGGTGTGACGTGGGAGATTCGAACGTGACGTGGGCGTGACGTGGTAAATTCGAACGTGACGTGGGTGTGACGTGGGTGATTCGAAGGTGACATGGGCGTGACGTGGGAGATTCGAACGTGACGAGGGTGTGAAGTGAGCGTGACGTGGGAAATTCGAACGTGACGTGGGCGTGACGTGGATGATTCGAACGTGACGTGGGCGTGACGTGGGAGATTCGAGCGTGACGTGGGTGTGGCGTGGTTGTTTCGAACGTGACGTGGGTGTGACGTGGGAGATTCGAACGTGACGTGGGTGTGTCGTGGGTGATTCGAACGTGACGTGGGAGTGACATGTGTGATTCGAACGTGACGTGGGTGTGAAGTGGGTGATTCGAACGTGACGTGGGCGTGACGTGGGAGATTCGAACGTGACGTGGGCGTGACGTGGGAGATTCGAACGTGACGTGGGTGTGACGTGGGTGATTCGAACGTGACGTGGGTGTGAAGTGGGTGATTCGAACGTGACGTGGGCGTGACGTGGGAGATTCGAACGTGACGTTGGCGTGACGTGGGAGATTCGAACGTGACGTGGGTGTGACGTGGGTGATTCGAACGTGACGTGGGCGTTACATGGGTGATTCGAACGTGACGTGGGTGTGATGTGGGCGATTCGAACGTGACGTGGGTGTGACGTGGGAGATTCGAACGTGACGTGGCCGTGACGTGGGAGATTCGAACGTGACGTGGGTGTGACGTGGGTGATTCGAAGGTGACATGGGCGTGACGTGGGAGATTCGAACGTGACGAGGGTGTGAAGTGAGCGTGACGTGGGAGATTCGAACGTGACGTGGGTGTGACGTGAATATTCGAACGTGACGTGGGTGTGACGTGGGAGATTCGAACGTGACGTGGGAGATTCGAACGTGACGTGAGTGTGAAGTGGGAGATTCAAACGTGACGTGGGAGATTCGAACGTGACGTGAGCGTGAAGTGGTAGATTCGAACGTGACGTGAGCGTGACGTGGGAGATTCGAAAGTGACGTGGGTGTGGCGTGGTTGTTTCGAACGTGACGTGGGTGTGGCGTGGTTGTTTCGAACGTGACGTGGGTGTGACGTGGGAGATTCGAACGTGACGTGGGTATGTCGTGGGTGATTCGAACGTGACGTGGGCGTGACATGTGTGATTCGAACGTGACGTGGGCGTGACGTGGGTGATTCGAACGTGACGTGGGCGTGACGTGGGAGATTCGAACGTGACGTGGGTGATTCGAACGTGACGTGAGTGTGAAGTGGGAGATTCGAACGTGACGTGGACGTGACGTGAGTGTTTGGAACGTGACGTGGGCGTGACCTGGGTGATTCGAACCTGACGTGGGTGTTTGGAACGTGACGTGGGTGTGACGTGGGAGATTCGACCGTGACGTGGGTGTGTCGTGGGTGATTCGAACGTGACGTGGGCGTGACGTGGGTGATTCGAACGTGACGTGGGTGTGACGTGGGAGATTCGAACGTGACGTGGGAGATTCGAACGTGACGTGGGTGTGACGTGGGAGATTCGAACGTGACGTGGGTGATTCGAACGTGACGTGGGTGTGACGTGGGCGATTCGAACGTGACGTGGGTGTGTCGTGGGAGATTCGAACGTGACGTGGGCGTGACGTGGGAAATTCGAACGTGACGTGGGTGTGTCGTGGGTGATTCGAACGTGACGTGGGCGTGACATGGGTGATTCGAACGTGACGTGGGTGTGACGTGGGTGATTCGAACGTGACGTGGGCGTGACATGTGTGATTCGAACGTGACGTGGGTGTGACGTGGGAGATTCGAACGTGACGTGGGAGATTCGAACGTGACGTGAGTGTGAAGTGGGAGATTCGAACGTGACGTGGGTGATTCGAACGTGACGTGGCTGTGACGTGGGTGATACGAACGTGACCTGGACGTGACGTGGGAGATTCGAACGTGTCGTGGGAGATTCGAACGTGACGTGGGTGTGTCGTGGGAGATTCGAACGTGACGTGGGCGTGACGTCGGAAATTCGAACGTGACGTGGGTGTGTCGTGGGTGATTCGAACGTGACGTGGGCGTGACATGGGTGATTCGAACGTGACGTGGGTGTGACGTGGGTGATTCGAACGCGACGTGGGCGTGACATGTGTGATTCGAACGTGACGTGGGCGTGACATGGGGGATTCGAACGTGACGTGGGAGATTCGAACGTGACGTGGGAGATTCGAACGTGACGTGGGTGTGACGTGGGAGATTCGAACGTGACGTGGGTGATTCGAACGTGACGTGGGTGTGACGTGGGCGATTCGAACGTGACGTAGGTGTGCCGTAGGAGATTCGAACGTGACGTGGGCGTGACATGGATGATTCGAACGTGACGTGGGTGTGACGTGGGTGATTCGAACGTGACGTGGGCGTGACATGTGTGATTCGAACGTGACGTGGGCGTGACGTGGGAGATTCGAACGTGACGTGGGAGATTCGAACGTGACGTGGGTGATTCCAAAGTGACGTGGGCGTGACGTGGGTGATTCGAACGTGACGTGGGCGTGACGTGGGTGATTCGAACGTGACGTGGGTGTGACGTGGGAAATTCGAACGTGACGTGGGCGTGACGTGGGAGATTCGAACGTGACGTGGGTGTGTCGTGGGAGATTCGAACGTGACGTGGGCGTGACGTGGGAAATTCGAACGTGACGTGGGTGTGTCGTGGGTGATTCGAACGTGACGTGGGCGTGACATGGGTGATTCGAACGTGACGTGGGTGTGACGTGGGAAATTCGAACGTGACGTGGGCGTGACGTGGGAGATTCGAACGTGACGTGGGTGTGACGTGGGAGATTCGAAGGTGACGTGGGTGTGAAGTGGGAGATTCGAACGTCACGTGGGAGATTCGAACGTGACGTGAATGTGAAGTGGGAGATTCGAACGTGACGTGGACGTTACGTGAGTGTTTGGAACGTGACGTGGGCGTGAACTGGGTGATTCGAACCTGACGTGGGTGTTTGGAACGTGACGTGGGCGTGCCGTGGGAGATTCGAACGTGACGTGGGTGTGACGTGGGTGATTCGAACGTGACGTGGGCGTGACGTGGGTGATTCGAACGTGACGTGGGTGTGACGTGGGAGATTCGAACGTGACGTGGGAGATTCGAACGTGACGTGGGAGATTCGAACGTGACGTGGGTGTGACGTGGGAGATTCGAACGTGACGTGGGTGTGACGTGGGCGATTCGAACGTGACGTGGGTGTGTCGTGGGAGATTCGAACGTGACGTGGGCGTGACGTGGGAAATTCGAACGTGACGTGGGTGTGTCGTGGGTGATTCGAACGTGACGTGGGCGTGACATGGTTGATTCGAACGTGACGTGGGTGTGACGTGGGTGATTCGAACGTGACGTGGGCGTGACATGTGTGATTCGAACGTGACGTGGGCGTGACGTGGGAGATTCGAACGTGACGTGGGAGATTCGAACGTGACGTGGGTGATTCGAAAGTGACGTGGGTGTGACGTGGGTGATTCGAACGTGACGTGGGTGATTCGAAAGTGACGTGGGTGTGACGTGGGTGTGACGTGGGCGATTCGAACTTGACGTGGGCGTGATGTGGGTGATTCGAACGTGACGTGGGCGTGACGTGGGAAATTCGAACGTGACGTGGGCGTGACGTGGGCGATTCGAACGTGACGTGGGCGTGACGTGGGTGATTCGAACGTGACGTGGGCGTTACGTGGGTGATTCGAACGTGACGTGGGAGATTCGAACGTGACGTGAGTGTGAAGTGGGAGATTCGAACGTGACGTGGGTGATTCGAACGTGACGTGGCTGTGACGTGGGTGATACGAACGTGACCTGGACGTGACGTGGGAGTTTCGAACGTGACGTGGGAGATTCGAACGTGACGTGGGTGTGTCGTGGGAGATTCGAACGTGACGTGGGCGTGACGTGGGAGATTCGAACGTGACCTGGCTGGTTCGAAATTGGCGTGGGTGTGCCGCCCTGCTTCAAGGCTCCCCCACCAAGCAGGGCTCAGAGGCAAGAGCACTGGGAAGGCAGAGCTTCCCTCCGCATGCCTAGGACAGCCCCCACCACGAGTGCCCGGCTCCCTTGCCTCCCCTCCGCAAGCCTACACCAGCTGTCCTCACACCTTGGCACTAGCACTGTGAGGCTGTTGCAAGGCAGGAGCATGGTTGTTCGATATGTGCTTCGAAGGCGACGTGGGTGTGACGTGGGAGATTCGAACGTGACGTGGGAGATTCGAAAGTGACGTGGGTGTGACGTGGGAGATTCGAACGTGACGTGGGAGATTCGAAAGTGACGTGGGTGTGACGTGGGAGATTCGAACGTGACGTGGGAGATTCGAAAGTGACGTGGGTGTGACGTGGGAAATTCGAACGTGACGTGGGCGTGACTTGGGTGACTCGAACGCGACGTGAGTGTGAAGTGGGAGATTCGAACGTGACGTGGGAGATTCGAACGTGACGTGAGCGTGAAGTGGGAGATTCGAACGTGACGTGGGTGTGACGTGGGTGATTCGAACGTGACGTGGGCGTGACGTGGGTGATTCGAACGTGACGGGGGTGTGACGTGGGAAATGCGAACGTGACCTGGGCGTGACGTGGGTGTGTCGTGGGAGATTCGAACGTGACGTGGGAGATTCGAACGTGACGTGAGCGTGACGTGGGTGATTCGAACGTGACGTGGGTGTGACGTGGGAGATTCGAACGTGACGTGGACCTGACGTGAGTGTTTGGAACGTGACGTGGGCGTGACCTGGGTGATTCGAACCTGACGTGGGTGTTTGGAACGTGACGTGGGTGTAACGTGGGAGATTCGAACGCGACGTGGGCGTGACCTGGGTGATTCGAACCTGACGTGGGTGTTTGGAACGTGAGGTGGGTGTGACGTGTGCGATTCGAACGTGACGTGGGTGTGTCGTGGGTGATTCGAACGTGACGTGGGCGTGACATGTGTGATTCGAACGTGACGTGGGCGTGACGTGGGAAATTCGAACGTGACGTGGGCGTGACGTGGGTGATTCGAACGTGACGTGGGTGTGACGTGGGTGATTCGAACGTGACGTGGGCGTGACGTGGGAGATTCGAACGTGACGTGGGTGATTCGAACGTGACGTGGGCGTGACGTGGGTGACTCGAACGCGACGTGAGTGTGAAGTGGGAGATTCGAACGTGACGTGGGAGATTCGAACGTGACGTGAGCGTGAAGTGGTAGATTCGAACGTGACGTGAGCGTGACGTGGGAGATTCGAAAGTGACGTGGGTGTGGCGTGGTTGTTTCGAACGTGACGTGGGTGTGTCGTGGGAGATTCGAACGTGACGTGGGCGTGACGTGGGAAATTCGAACATGACGTGGGTGTGTCGTGGGTGATTCGAACGTGACGTGGGCGTGACGTGGGAGATTCGAACGTGACGTGGGAGATTCGAACATGACGTGGGAGATTCGAACGTGACGTGGGAGATTCGAACCTGACGTGGGTGATTCGAACGTGACGTGGGTGTGACGTGGGTGATTCGAACGTGACGTGGGTGATTCGAAAGTGACGTGGGTGTGACGTGGGTGTGACGTGGGAGATTCGAACGTGACGTGAGCATGACGTGGGAGATTCGAACGTGATGTGAGCGTGACGTGGGAGATTCGAACGTGACGTGGGTGTGACGTGGGAAATTCGAACGTAACGTGGGCGTGACGTGGGTGATTCGAACGTGACGCGAGTGTGAAGTGGGAGATTCAAACGTGACGTGGGAGATTCGAACGTGTCGTTGGCGTGACCTGGGTGATTCGAACCTGACGTGGGTGTTTGGAACGTGACGTGGGCGTGACGTGGGAAATTCGAACGTGACGTGGGTGTGTCGTGGGAGATTCGAACGTGACGTGGGTGGTTCGAAATTGGCGTGGGTGTGCCGCCCTGCTTCAAGGCTCCCCCACCAAGCAGGGCTCAGAGGCAAGAGCACTGGGAAGGCAGAGGTTGCCTCCGCATGCCTAGGACAGCCCCCACCACGAGTGCCCGGCTCCCTTGCCTCCCCTCCGCAAGCCTACACCAGCTGTCCTCACACCTTGGCACTAGCACTGTGAGGCTGTTGCAAGGCAGGAGCACGGTTGTTCGATATGTGCTTCGAAGGCGAGGTGGGTGTGACGTGGGAGATTCGAACGTGACGTGGGAGATTCGAAAGTGACGTGGGTGTGACGTGGGAGATTCGAACGTGACGTGGGCGTGACGTGGTAAATTCGAACGTGACGTGGGTGTGACGTGGGTGATTCGAAGGTGACATGGGCGTGACGTGGGAGATTCGAACGTGACGAGGGTGTGAAGTGAGCGTGACGTGGGAAATTCGAACGTGACGTGGGCGTGACGTGGATGATTCGAACGTGACGTGGGCGTGACGTGGGAGATTCGAGCGTGACGTGGGTGTGGCGTGGTTGTTTCGAACGTGACGTGGGTGTGACGTGGGAGATTCGAACGTGACGTGGGTGTGTCGTGGGTGATTCGAACGTGACGTGGGAGTGACATGTGTGATTCGAACGTGACGTGGGTGTGAAGTGGGTGATTCGAACGTGACGTGGGCGTGACGTGGGAGATTCGAACGTGACGTGGGCGTGACGTGGGAGATTCGAACGTGACGTGGGTGTGACGTGGGTGATTCGAACGTGACGTGGGTGTGAAGTGGGTGATTCGAACGTGACGTGGGCGTGACGTGGGAGATTCGAACGTGACGTTGGCGTGACGTGGGAGATTCGAACGTGACGTGGGTGTGACGTGGGTGATTCGAACGTGACGTGGGCGTTACATGGGTGATTCGAACGTGACGTGGGTGTGATGTGGGCGATTCGAACGTGACGTGGGTGTGACGTGGGAGATTCGAACGTGACGTGGCCGTGACGTGGGAGATTCGAACGTGACGTGGGTGTGACGTGGGTGATTCGAAGGTGACATGGGCGTGACGTGGGAGATTCGAACGTGACGAGGGTGTGAAGTGAGCGTGACGTGGGAGATTCGAACGTGACGTGGGTGTGACGTGAATATTCGAACGTGACGTGGGTGTGACGTGGGAGATTCGAACGTGACGTGGGAGATTCGAACGTGACGTGAGTGTGAAGTGGGAGATTCAAACGTGACGTGGGAGATTCGAACGTGACGTGAGCGTGAAGTGGTAGATTCGAACGTGACGTGAGCGTGACGTGGGAGATTCGAAAGTGACGTGGGTGTGGCGTGGTTGTTTCGAACGTGACGTGGGTGTGGCGTGGTTGTTTCGAACGTGACGTGGGTGTGACGTGGGAGATTCGAACGTGACGTGGGTATGTCGTGGGTGATTCGAACGTGACGTGGGCGTGACATGTGTGATTCGAACGTGACGTGGGTGTGACGTGGGTGATTCGAACGTGACGTGGGCGTGACGTGGGTGATTCGAACGTGACGTGGGCGTGACGTGGGAGATTCGAACGTGACGTGGGTGATTCGAACGTGACGTGAGTGTGAAGTGGGAGATTCGAACGTGACGTGGACGTGACGTGAGTGTTTGGAACGTGACGTGGGCGTGACCTGGGTGATTCGAACCTGACGTGGGTGTTTGGAACGTGACGTGGGTGTGACGTGGGAGATTCGACCGTGACGTGGGTGTGTCGTGGGTGATTCGAACGTGACGTGGGCGTGACGTGGGTGATTCGAACGTGACGTGGGTGTGACGTGGGAGATTCGAACGTGACGTGGGAGATTCGAACGTGACGTGGGTGTGACGTGGGAGATTCGAACGTGACGTGGGTGATTCGAACGTGACGTGGGTGTGACGTGGGCGATTCGAACGTGACGTGGGTGTGTCGTGGGAGATTCGAACGTGACGTGGGCGTGACGTGGGAAATTCGAACGTGACGTGGGTGTGTCGTGGGTGATTCGAACGTGACGTGGGCGTGACATGGGTGATTCGAACGTGACGTGGGTGTGACGTGGGTGATTCGAACGTGACGTGGGCGTGACATGTGTGATTCGAACGTGACGTGGGCGTGACATGGGAGATTCGAACGTGACGTGGGAGATTCGAACGTGACGTGGGAGATTCGAACGTGACGTGGGTGTAACGTGGGAGATTCGAACGTGACGTGGGTGATTCGAACGTGACGTGGGTGTGACGTGGGCGATTCGAACGTGACGTGGGCGTGACGTGGGAGATTCGAACGTTACGTGGGAGATTCGAACGTGACGTGGGTGATTCCAAAGTGACGTGGGAGTGACGTGGGAAATTCGAACGTGACGTGGGCGTGACGTGGGAAATTCGAACGTGACGTGGGTGTGTCGTGGGTGATTCGAACGTGACGTGGGCGTGACATTGGTGATTCGAACGTGACGTGGGTGTGACGTGGGAAATTCGAACGTGACGTGGGCGTGACGTGGGAGATTCGAACGTGACGTGGGTGTGAAGTGGGAGATTCGAACGTCACGTGGGAGATTCGAACGTGACGTGAATGTGAAGTGGGAGATTCGAACGTGACGTGGACGTTACGTGAGTGTTTGGAACGTGACGTGGGCGTGAACTGGGTGATTCGAACCTGACGTGGGTGTTTGGAACGTGACGTGGGCGTGACGTGGGAGATTCGAACGTGACCTGGCTGGTTCGAAATTGTCGTGGGTCTGCCGCCCTGCTTCAAGGCTCCCCCACCAAGCAGGGCTCAGAGGCAAGAGCACTGGGAAGGCAGAGCTTCCCTCCGCATGCCTAGGACAGCCCCCACCACGAGTGCCCGGCTCCCTTGCCTCCCCTCCGCAAGCCTACACCAGCTGTCCTCACACCTTGGCACTAGCACTGTGAGGCTGTTGCAAGGCAGGAGCATGGTTGTTCGATATGTGCTTCGAAGGCGAGGTGGGTGTGACGTGGGAGATTCGAACGTGACGTGGGCGTGACGTGGGAAATTCGAACGTGACGTGGGTGTGACGTGGGTGATTCGAACGTGACGTGGGCGTGACATGGGTGATTCGAACGTGACGTGGGTGTGACGTGGGTGATTCGAACGTGAGGTGGGTGTGACGTGGGTGATTCGAACGTGACTTGGGCGTTACGTGGGAAATACGAACGTGACGTGGGCGTAACGTGGGTGATTCGAAGGGGATGTTGGCGTGACGTGGGTAATTCGAACGTGACGTGGGCGTTACGTGGGAAATACGAACGTGACGTGGGCGTGACGTGGGTGATTCGAACGTGACGTGGGAGATTCGAACGTGACGTGGGTGTGACGTGGGAGATTCGAACGTGACGTGGGTGATTCGAACGTGACGTGGGCGTGACATGGGAGATTCGAACGTGACGTGAGCTTGACGTGGGAGATTCGAACGTGATGTGAGCGTGACGTGGGAAATTCGAACGTGACGTGGGTGTGTCGTGGGTGATTCGAACGTGACGTGGGCGTGACATGGGTGATTCGAACTTGACGTGGGTGTGACGTGGGAAATTCGAACGTGACGTGGGTGTGTCGTGGGAGATTCGAACGTGACGTGGGTGTGACGTGGGAGATTCGAACGTGACGCGGGTGTGAAGTGGGAGATTCGAACGTCACGTGGGAGATTCGAACGTGACGTGAATGTGAAGTGGGAGATTCGAACGTGACGTGGACGTTACGTGAGTGTTTGGAACGTGACGTGGGCGTGAACTGGATGATTCGAACCTGACGTGGGTGTTTGGAACGTGACGTGGGCGTGCCGTGGGAGATTCGAACGTGACGTGGGTGTGACGTGGGTGATTCGAACGTGACGTGGGCGTGACGTGGGTGATTCGAACGTGACGTGGGTGTGACGTGGGAGATTCGAACGTGACGTGGGAGATTCGAACGTGACGTGGGTGTGACGTGGGAGATTCGAACGTGACGTGGGTGTGACGTGGGCGATTCGAACGTGACGTGGGTGTGTCGTGGGAGATTCGAACGTGACGTGGGCGTGACGTGGGAAATTCGAACGTGACGTGGGTGTGTCGTGGGTGATTCGAACGTGACGTGGGCGTGACATGGGTGATTCGAACGTGACGTGGGTGTGACGTGGGAGATTCGAACGTGACCTGGCTGGTTCGAAATTGGCGTGGGTGTGCCGCCCTGCTTCAAGGCTCCCCCACCAAGCAGGGCTCAGAGGCAAGAGCACTGGGAAGGCAGAGCTTGCCTCCGCATGCCTAGGACAGCCCCCACCACGAGTGCCCGGCTCCCTTGCCTCCCCTCCGCAAGCCTACACCAGCTGTCCTCACACCTTGGCACTAGCAGTGTGAGGCTGTTGCAAGGCAGGAGCATGGTTGTTCGATATGTGCTTCGAAGGCGAGGTGGGTGTGACGTGGGAGATTCGAACGTGACGTGGGCGTGACGTGGGAAATTCGAACGTGACGTGGGTGTGACGTGGGTGATTCGAACGTGACGTGGGTGTGACGTGGGTGATTCGAACGTGACTTGGGCGTTACGTGGGAAATACGAACGTGACGTGGGCGTAACGTGGGTGATTCGAAGGGGATGTTGGCGTGACGTGGGTAATTCGAACGTGACGTGGGCGTTACGTGGGAAATACGAACGTGACGTGGGCGTGACGTGGGTGATTCGAACGTGACGTGGGTGTGACGTGGGAGATTCGAACGTGACGTGGGTGATTCGAAAGTGACGTGGGCGTGACGTGGGTGATTCGAACGTGACGTGGGTGTGACGTGGGAGATTCGAACGTGACGTGGGAGATTCGAACGTGACGTGGGTGTGACGTGGGAGATTCGAACGTGACGTGGGTGATTCGAACGTGACGTGGGCGTGACGTGGGAGATTCGAACGTGACGTGAGCTTGACGTGGGAGATTCGAACGTGATGTGAGCGTGACGTGGGAAATTCGAACGTGACGTGGGTGTGTCGTGGGTGATTCGAACGTGACGTGGGAGATTCGAACGTGACGTGGGAGATTCGAACGTGACGTGGGTGTGACGTGGGAGATTCGAACGTGACGTGGGTGTGACGTGGGCGATTCGAACGTGACGTGGGTGTGTCGTGGGAGATTCGAACGTGACGTGGGCGTGACGTGGGAAATTCGAACGTGACGTGGGTGTGTCGTGGGTGATTCGAACGTGACGTGGGCGTGACGTGGGTGATTCGAACGTGACGTGGGTGTGACGTGGGAGATTCGAACGTGACGTGGGAGATTCGAACGTGACGTGAGTGTGAAGTGGGAGATTCGAACGTGACGTGGGTGATTCGAACGTGACGTGGCTGTGACGTGGGTGATACGAACGTGACCTGGACGTGACGTGGGAGATTCGAACGTGTCGTGGGAGATTCGAACGTGACGTGGGTGTGTCGTGGGAGATTCGAACGTGACGTGGGCGTGACGTCGGAAATTCGAACGTGACGTGGGTGTGTCGTGGGTGATTCGAACGTGACGTGGGCGTGACATGGGTGATTCGAACGTGACGTGGGTGTGACGTGGGTGATTCGAACGCGACGTGGGCGTGACATGTGTGATTCGAACGTGACGTGGGCGTGACATGGGGGATTCGAACGTGACGTGGGAGATTCGAACGTGACGTGGGAGATTCGAACGTGACGTGGGTGTGACGTGGGAGATTCGAACGTGACGTGGGTGATTCGAACGTGACGTGGGTGTGACGTGGGCGATTCGAACGTGACGTAGGTGTGCCGTAGGAGATTCGAACGTGACGTGGGCGTGACATGGATGATTCGAACGTGACGTGGGTGTGACGTGGGTGATTCGAACGTGACGTGGGCGTGACGTGGGAGATTCGAACGTGACGTGGGAGATTCGAACGTGACGTGGGTGATTCCAAAGTGACGTGGGCGTGACGTGGGTGATTCGAACGTGACGTGGGCGTGACGTGGGTAATTCGAACGTGACGTGGGTGTGACGTGGGAAATTCGAACGTGACGTGGGCGTGACGTGGGAGATTCGAACGTGACGTGGGTGTGTCGTGGGAGATTCGAACGTGACGTGGGCGTGACGTGGGAAATTCGAACGTGACGTGGGTGTGTCGTGGGTGATTCGAACGTGACGTGGGCGTGACATGGGTGATTCGAACGTGACGTGGGTGTGACGTGGGAAATTCGAACGTGACGTGGGCGTGACGTGGGAGATTCGAACGTGACGTGGGTGTGACGTGGGAGATTCGAAGGTGACGTGGGTGTGAAGTGGGAGATTCGAACGTCACGTGGGAGATTCGAACGTGACGTGAATGTGAAGTGGGAGATTCGAACGTGACGTGGACGTTACGTGAGTGTTTGGAACGTGACGTGGGCGTGAACTGGGTGATTCGAACCTGACGTGGGTGTTTGGAACGTGACGTGGGCGTGCCGTGGGAGATTCGAACGTGACGTGGGTGTGACGTGGGTGATTCGAACGTGACGTGGGCGTGACGTGGGTGATTCGAACGTGACGTGGGTGTGACGTGGGAGATTCGAACGTGACGTGGGAGATTCGAACGTGACGTGGGTGTGACGTGGGAGATTCGAACGTGACGTGGGTGTGACGTGGGCGATTCGAACGTGACGTGGGTGTGTCGTGGGAGATTCGAACGTGACCTGGCTGGTTCGAAATTGGCGTGGGTGTGCCGCCGTGCTTCAAGGCTCCCCCACCAAGCAGGGCTCAGAGGCAAGAGCACTGGGAAGGCAGAGCTTCCCTCCGCATGCCTAGGACAGCCCCCACCACGAGTGCCCGGCTCCCTTGCCTCCCCTCCGCAAGCCTACACCAGCTGTCCTCACACCTTGGCACTAGCACTGTGAGGCTGTTGCAAGGGAGGAGCATGGTTGTTCGATATGTGCTTCGAAGGCGAGGTGGGTGTGACGTGGGAGATTCGAACGTGACGTGGGCGTGACGTGGTAAATTCGAACGTGAGGTGGGCGTGACGTGGGTGATTCGAACGTGAGGTGGGTGTGACGTGGGTGATTCGAACGTGACGTGGGAGATTCGAAAGTGACGTGGGTGTGACGTGGGAGATTCGAACGTGACGTGGGAGATTCGAAAGTGACGTGGGTGTGACGTGGGAGATTCGAACGTGACGTGGGAGATTCGAAAGTGACGTGGGTGTGACGTGGGAAATTCGAACGTGACGTGGGCGTGACTTGGGTGACTCGAACGCGACGTGAGTGTGAAGTGGGAGATTCGAACGTGACGTGGGAGATTCGAACGTGACGTGAGCGTGAAGTGGGAGATTCGAACGTGACGTGGGTGTGACGTGGGTGATTCGAACGTGACGTGGGCGTGACGTGGGTGATTCGAACGTGACGGGGGTGTGACGTGGGAAATGCGAACGTGACCTGGGCGTGACGTGGGTGTGTCGTGGGAGATTCGAACGTGACGTGGGAGATTCGAACGTGACGTGAGCGTGACGTGGGTGATTCGAACGTGACGTGGGTGTGACGTGGGAGATTCGAACGTGACGTGGACCTGACGTGAGTGTTTGGAACGTGACGTGGGCGTGACCTGGGTGATTCGAACCTGACGTGGGTGTTTGGAACGTGACGTGGGTGTAACGTGGGAGATTCGAACGCGACGTGGGCGTGACCTGGGTGATTCGAACCTGACGTGGGTGTTTGGAACGTGAGGTGGGTGTGACGTGTGCGATTCGAACGTGACGTGGGTGTGTCGTGGGTGATTCGAACGTGACGTGGGCGTGACATGTGTGATTCGAACGTGACGTGGGCGTGACGTGGGAAATTCGAACGTGACGTGGGCGTGACGTGGGTGATTCGAACGTGACGTGGGTGTGACGTGGGTGATTCGAACGTGACGTGGGCGTGACGTGGGAGATTCGAACGTGACGTGGGTGATTCGAACGTGACGTGGGCGTGACGTGGGTGACTCGAACGCGACGTGAGTGTGAAGTGGGAGATTCGAACGTGACGTGAGCGTGAAGTGGTAGATTCGAACGTGACGTGAGCGTGACGTGGGAGATTCGAAAGTGACGTGGGTGTGGCGTGGTTGTTTCGAACGTGACGTGGGTGTGTCGTGGGAGATTCGAACGTGACGTGGGCGTGACGTGGGAAATTCGAACATGACGTGGGTGTGTCGTGGGTGATTCGAACGTGACGTGGGCGTGACGTGGGAGATTCGAACGTGACGTGGGTGTGACGTGGGAGATTCGAACGTGACGTGGGAGATTCGAACGTGACGTGGGTGATTCGAACGTGACGTGGGTGTGACGTGGGTGATTCGAACGTGACGTGGGTGATTCGAAAGTGACGTGGGTGTGACGTGGGTGTGACGTGGGAGATTCGAACGTGACGTGAGCATGACGTGGGAGATTCGAACGTGATGTGAGCGTGACGTGGGAGATTCGAACGTGACGTGGGTGTGACGTGGGAAATTCGAACGTAACGTGGGCGTGACGTGGGTGATTCGAACGTGACGCGAGTGTGAAGTGGGAGATTCAAACGTGACGTGGGAGATTCGAACGTGTCGTTGGCGTGACCTGGGTGATTCGAACCTGACGTGGGTGTTTGGAACGTGACGTGGGCGTGACGTGGGAAATTCGAACGTGACGTGGGTGTGTCGTGGGAGATTCGAACGTGACGTGGGCGTGCCGTGGGAGATTCGAACGTGACGTGGGTGTGACGTGGGAGATTCGAACGTGACGTGGGTGTGACGTGGGAGATTCGAACGTGACGTGGACGTGAAGTGAGTGTTTGGAACGTGACGTGGGCGTGACCTGGGTGATTCGAACCTGACGTGGGTGTTTGGAACGTGACGTGGGTGTGACGTGGGAGATTCGAACGTGACGTGGGTGTGTCGTGGGTGATTCGAACGTGACGTGGGCGTGACGTGGCTGATTCGAACGTGACGTGGGTGTGACGTGGGAAATTCGAACGTGACGTGGGAGATTCGAACGTGACGTGGGCGTGACGTGGGAGATTCGAACGTGACGTGGGTGATTCGAACGTGACGTGGGTGTGTCGTGGGAGATTCGAACGTGACGTGGGCGTGACGTAGGTGATTCGAACGTGACGTGGGTGTGACGTGGGAGATTCGAACGTGACGTGGGTGTGACGTGGGAGATTCGAACGTGACGTGGGAGATTCGAACGTGACGTGAGTGTGAAGTGGGAGATTCGAACGTGACGTGGGTGATTCGAACGTGACGTGGCTGTGACGTGGGTGATACGAACGTGACCTGGACGTGACGTGGGAGATTCGAACGTGACGTGGGAGATTCGAACGTGACGTGGGTGTGTCGTGGGAGATTCGAACGTGACGTGGGCGTGACGTGGGAGATTCGAACGTGACGTGGGCGTGACGTGGGAAATTCGAACTTGACCTGGCTGGTTCGAAATTGGCGTGGGTGTGCCACCGTGCTTCAAGGCTCCCCCACCAAACAGGGCTCAGAGGCAAGAGCACTGGGAAGGCAGAGGTTGCCTCCGCATGCCTAGGACAGCCCCCACCACGAGTGCCCGGCTCCCTTGCCTCCCCTCCGCAAGCCTACACCAGCTGTCCTCACACCTTGGCACTAGCACTGTGAGGCTGTTGCAAGGCAGGAGCACGGTTGTTCGATATGTGCTTCGAAGGCGACGTGGGTGTGACGTGGGAGATTCGAACGTGACGTGGGAGATTCGAAAGTGACGTGGGTGTGACGTGGGAGATTCGAACGTGACGTGGGCGTGACGTGGTAAATTCGAACGTGACGTGGGTGTGACGTGGGTGATTCGAAGGTGACATGGGCGTGACGTGGGAGATTCGAACGTGACGAGGGTGTGAAGTGAGCGTGACGTGGGAAATTCGAACGTGACGTGGGCGTGACGTGGATGATTCGAACGTGACGTGGGCGTGACGTGGGAGATTCGAGCGTGACGTGGGTGTGGCGTGGTTGTTTCGAACGTGACGTGGGTGTGACGTGGGAGATTCGAACGTGACGTGGGTGTGTCGTGGGTGATTCGAACGTGACGTGGGAGTGACATGTGTGATTCGAACGTGACGTGGGTGTGAAGTGGGTGATTCGAACGTGACGTGGGCGTGACGTGGGAGATTCGAACGTGACGTGGGCGTGACGTGGGAGATTCGAACGTGACGTGGGTGTGACGTGGGTGATTCGAACGTGACGTGGGTGTGAAGTGGGTGATTCGAACGTGACGTGGGCGTGACGTGGGAGATTCGAACGTGACGTTGGCGTGACGTGGGAGATTCGAACGTGACGTGGGTGTGACGTGGGAAATTCGAACGTGACGTGGGCGTGACGTGGGAGATTCGAACGTGACGTGGGTGTGATGTGGGCGATTCGAACGTGACGTGGGTGTGACGTGGGAGATTCGAACGTGACGTGGCCGTGACGTGGGAGATTCGAACGTGACGTGGGTGTGACGTGGGTGATTCGAAGGTGACATGGGCGTGACGTGGGAGATTCGAAAGTGACGAGGGTGTGAAGTGAGCGTGACGTGGGAGATTCGAACGTGACGTGGGTGTGACGTGAATATTCGAACGTGACGTGGGTGTGACGTGGGAGATTCGAACGTGACGTGGGAGATTCGAACGTGACGTGAGTGTGAAGTGGGAGATTCAAACGTGACGTGGGAGATTCGAACGTGACGTGAGCGTGAAGTGGTAGATTCGAACGTGACGTGAGCGTGACGTGGGAGATTCGAAAGTGACGTGGGTGTGGCGTGGTTGTTTCGAACGTGACGTGGGTGTGGCGTGGTTGTTTCGAACGTGACGTGGGTGTGACGTGGGAGATTCGAACGTGACGTGGGTATGTCGTGGGTGATTCGAACGTGACGTGGGCGTGACATGTGTGATTCGAACGTGACGTGGGTGTGACGTGGGTGATTCGAACGTGACGTGGGCGTGACGTGGGTGATTCGAACGTGACGTGGGCGTGACGTGGGAGATTCGAACGTGACGTGGGTGATTCGAACGTGACGTGAGTGTGAAGTGGGAGATTCGAACGTGACGTGGACGTGACGTGAGTGTTTGGAACGTGACGTGGGCGTGACCTGGGTGATTCGAACCTGACGTGGGTGTTTGGAACGTGACGTGGGTGTGACGTGGGAGATTCGACCGTGACGTGGGTGTGTCGTGGGTGATTCGAACGTGACGTGGGCGTGACGTGGGTGATTCGAACGTGACGTGGGTGTGACGTGGGAGATTCGAACGTGACGTGGGAGATTCGAACGTGACGTGGGTGTGACGTGGGAGATTCGAACGTGACGTGGGTGATTCGAACGTGACGTGGGTGTGACGTGGGCGATTCGAACGTGACGTGGGTGTGTCGTGGGAGATTCGAACGTGACGTGGGCGTGACGTGGGAAATTCGAACGTGACGTGGGTGTGTCGTGGGTGATTCGAACGTGACGTGGGCGTGACATGGGTGATTCGAACGTGACGTGGGTGTGACGTGGGTGATTCGAACGTGACGTGGGCGTGACATGTGTGATTCGAACGTGACGTGGGCGTGACATGGGAGATTCGAACGTGACGTGGGAGTTTCGAACGTGACGTGGGAGATTCGAACGTGACGTGGGTGTAACGTGGGAGATTCGAACGTGACGTGGGTGATTCGAACGTGACGTGGGTGTGACGTGGGCGATTCGAACGTGACGTGGGCGTGACGTGGGAGATTCGAACGTTACGTGGGAGATTCGAACGTGACGTGGGTGATTCCAAAGTGACGTGGGAGTGACGTGGGAAATTCGAACGTGACGTGGGCGTGACGTGGGAAATTCGAACGTGACGTGGGTGTGTCGTGGGTGATTCGAACGTGACGTGGGCGTGACATTGGTGATTCGAACGTGACGTGGGTGTGACGTGGGAAATTCGAACGTGACGTGGGCGTGACGTGGGAGATTCGAACGTGACGTGGGTGTGAAGTGGGAGATTCGAACGTCACGTGGGAGATTCGAACGTGACGTGAATGTGAAGTGGGAGATTCGAACGTGACGTGGACGTTACGTGAGTGTTTGGAACGTGACGTGGGCGTGAACTGGGTGATTCGAACCTGACGTGGGTGTTTGGAACGTGACGTGGGCGTGACGTGGGAGATTCGAACGTGACCTGGCTGGTTCGAAATTGGCGTGGGTGTGCCGCCCTGCTTCAAGGCTCCCCCACCAAGCAGGGCTCAGAGGCAAGAGCACTGGGAAGGCAGAGCTTCCCTCCGCATGCCTAGGACAGCCCCCACCACGAGTGCCCGGCTCCCTTGCCTCCCCTCCGCAAGCCTACACCAGCTGTCCTCACACCTTGGCACTAGCACTGTGAGGCTGTTGCAAGGCAGGAGCATGGTTGTTCGATATGTGCTTCGAAGGCGAGGTGGGTGTGACGTGGGAGATTCGAACGTGACGTGGGCGTGACGTGGGAAATTCGAACGTGACGTGGGTGTGACGTGGGTGATTCGAACGTGACGTGGGCGTGACATGGGTGATTCGAACGTGACGTGGGTGTGACGTGGGTGATTCGAACGTGAGGTGGGTGTGACGTGGGTGATTCGAACGTGACTTGGGCGTTACGTGGGAAATACGAACGTGACGTGGGCGTAACGTGGGTGATTCGAAGGGGATGTTGGCGTGACGTGGGTAATTCGAACGTGACGTGGGCGTTACGTGGGAAATACGAACGTGACGTGGGCGTGACGTGGGTGATTCGAACGTGACGTGGGAGATTCGAACGTGACGTGGGTGTGACGTGGGAGATTCGAACGTGACGTGGGTGATTCGAACGTGACGTGGGCGTGACATGGGAGATTCGAACGTGACGTGAGCTTGACGTGGGAGATTCGAACGTGATGTGAGCGTGACGTGGGAAATTCGAACGTGACGTGGGTGTGTCGTGGGTGATTCGAACGTGACGTGGGCGTGACATGGGTGATTCGAACTTGACGTGGGTGTGACGTGGGAAATTCGAACGTGACGTGGGTGTGTCGTGGGAGATTCGAACGTGACGTGGGTGTGACGTGGGAGATTCGAACGTGACGTGGGTGTGAAGTGGGAGATTCGAACGTCACGTGGGAGATTCGAACGTGACGTGAATGTGAAGTGGGAGATTCGAACGTGACGTGGACGTTACGTGAGTGTTTGGAACGTGACGTGGGCGTGAACTGGATGATTCGAACCTGACGTGGGTGTTTGGAACGTGACGTGGGCGTGCCGTGGGAGATTCGAACGTGACGTGGGTGTGACGTGGGTGATTCGAACGTGACGTGGGCGTGACGTGGGTGATTCGAACGTGACGTGGGTGTGACGTGGGAGATTCGAACGTGACGTGGGAGATTCGAACGTGACGTGGGTGTGACGTGGGAGATTCGAACGTGACGTGGGTGTGACGTGGGCGATTCGAACGTGACGTGGGTGTGTCGTGGGAGATTCGAACGTGACGTGGGCGTGACGTGGGAAATTCGAACGTGACGTGGGTGTGTCGTGGGTGATTCGAACGTGACGTGGGCGTGACATGGGTGATTCGAACGTGACGTGGGTGTGACGTGGGAGATTCGAACGTGACCTGGCTGGTTCGAAATTGGCGTGGGTGTGCCGCCCTGCTTCAAGGCTCCCCCACCAAGCAGGGCTCAGAGGCAAGAGCACTGGGAAGGCAGAGCTTGCCTCCGCATGCCTAGGACAGCCCCCACCACGAGTGCCCGGCTCCCTTGCCTCCCCTCCGCAAGCCTACACCAGCTGTCCTCACACCTTGGCACTAGCAGTGTGAGGCTGTTGCAAGGCAGGAGCATGGTTGTTCGATATGTGCTTCGAAGGCGAGGTGGGTGTGACGTGGGAGATTCGAACGTGACGTGGGCGTGACGTGGGAAATTCGAACGTGACGTGGGTGTGACGTGGGTGATTCGAACGTGACGTGGGTGTGACGTGGGTGATTCGAACGTGACTTGGGCGTTACGTGGGAAATACGAACGTGACGTGGGCGTAACGTGGGTGATTCGAAGGGGATGTTGGCGTGACGTGGGTAATTCGAACGTGACGTGGGCGTTACGTGGGAAATACGAACGTGACGTGGGCGTGACGTGGGTGATTCGAACGTGACGTGGGTGTGACGTGGGAGATTCGAACGTGACGTGGGTGATTCGAAAGTGACGTGGGCGTGACGTGGGTGATTCGAACGTGACGTGGGTGTGACGTGGGAGATTCGAACGTGACGTGGGAGATTCGAACGTGACGTGGGTGTGACGTGGGAGATTCGAACGTGACGTGGGTGATTCGAACGTGACGTGGGCGTGACGTGGGAGATTCGAACGTGACGTGAGCTTGACGTGGGAGATTCGAACGTGATGTGAGCGTGACGTGGGAAATTCGAACGTGACGTGGGTGTGTCCTGGGTGATTCGAACGTGACGTGGGCGTGACATGGGTGATTCGAACGTGACGTGGGTGTGACGTGGGAAATTCGAACGTGACGTGGGTGTGTCGTGGGAGATTCGAACGTGACGTGGGTGTGACGTGGGAGATTCGAACGTGACGTGGGTGTGAAGTGGGAGATTCGAACGTCACGTGGGAGATTCGAACGTGACGTGAATGTGAAGTGGGAGATTCGAACGTGACGTGGACGTTACGTGAGTGTTTGGAACGTGACGTGGGCGTGAACTGGATGATTCGAACCTGACGTGGGTGTTTGGAACGTGACGTGGGCGTGCCGTGGGAGATTCGAACGTGACGTGGGTGTGTCGTGGGTGATTCGAACGTGACGTGGGCGTGACGTGGGTGATTCGAACGTGACGTGGGTGTGACGTGGGAGATTCGAACGTGACGTGGGAGATTCGAACGTGACGTGAGTGTGAAGTGGGAGATTCGAACGTGACGTGGGTGATTCGAACGTGACGTGGCTGTGACGTGGGTGATACGAACGTGACCTGGACGTGACGTGGGAGATTCGAACGTGTCGTGGGAGATTCGAACGTGACGTGGGTGTGTCGTGGGAGATTCGAACGTGACGTGGGCGTGACGTCGGAAATTCGAACGTGACGTGGGTGTGTCGTGGGTGATTCGAACGTGACGTGGGCGTGACATGGGTGATTCGAACGTGACGTGGGTGTGACGTGGGTGATTCGAACGCGACGTGGGCGTGACATGTGTGATTCGAACGTGACGTGGGCGTGACATGGGGGATTCGAACGTGACGTGGGAGATTCGAACGTGACGTGGGAGATTCGAACGTGACGTGGGTGTGACGTGGGAGATTCGAACGTGACGTTGGTGATTCGAACGTGACGTGGGTGTGACGTGGGCGATTCGAACGTGACGTAGGTGTGCCGTAGGAGATTCGAACGTGACGTGGGCGTGACATGGATGATTCGAACGTGACGTGGGTGTGACGTGGGTGATTCGAACGTGACGTGGGCGTGACATGTGTGATTCGAACGTGACGTGGGTGTGTCGTGGGAGATTCGAACGTGACGTGGGCGTGACGTGGGAAATTCGAACGTGACGTGGGTGTGTCGTGGGTGATTCGAACGTGACGTGGGCGTGACATGGGTGATTCGAACGTGACGTGGGTGTGACGTGGGTGATTCGAACGTGACGTGGGCGTGACGTGGGAGATTCGAACGTGACGTGGGTGTGACGTGGGAGATTCGAAGGTGACGTGGGTGTGAAGTGGGAGATTCGAACGTCACGTGGGAGATTCGAACGTGACGTGAATGTGAAGTGGGAGATTCGAACGTGACGTGGACGTTACGTGAGTGTTTGGAACGTGACGTGGGCGTGAACTGGGTGATTCGAACCTGACGTGGGTGTTTGGAACGTGACGTGGGCGTGCCGTGGGAGATTCGAACGTGACGTGGGTGTGACGTGGGTGATTCGAACGTGACGTGGGTGTGACGTGGGAGATTCGAACGTGACGTGGGAGATTCGAACGTGACGTGGGAGATTCGAACGTGACGTGGGTGTGACGTGGGAGATTCGAACGTGACGTGGGTGTGACGTGGGCGATTCGAACGTGACGTGGGTGTGTCGTGGGAGATTCGAACGTGACGTGGGCGTGACGTGGGAAATTCGAACGTGACGTGGGTGTGACGTGGGTGATTCGAACGTGACGTGGGTGTGACGTGGGTGATTCGAACGTGACTTGGGCGTTACGTGGGAAATACGAACGTGACGTGGGCGTAACGTGGGTGATTCGAAGGGGATGTTGGCGTGACGTGGGTAATTCGAACGTGACGTGGGCGTTACGTGGGAAATACGAACGTGACGTGGGCGTGACGTGGGTGATTCGAACCTGACGTGGGTGTGACGTGGGAGATTCGAACGTGACGTGGGTGATTCGAAAGTGACGTGGGCGTGACGTGGGTGATTCGAACGTGACGTGGGTGTGACGTGGGAGATTCGAACGTGACGTGGGAGATTCGAACGTGACGTGGGTGTGACGTGGGAGATTCGAACGTGACGTGGGTGATTCGAACGTGACGTGGGCGTGACGTGGGAGATTCGAACGTGACGTGAGCTTGACGTGGGAGATTCGAACGTGATGTGAGCGTGACGTGGGAAATTCGAACGTGACGTGGGTGTGTCGTGGGTGATTCGAACGTGACGTGGGCGTGACATGGGTGATTCGAACGTGACGTGGGTGTGACGTGGGAAATTCGAACGTGACGTGGGTGTGTCGTGGGAGATTCGAACGTGACGTGGGTGTGACGTGGGAGATTCGAACGTGACGTGGGTGTGAAGTGGGAGATTCGAACGTCACGTGGGAGATTCGAACGTGACGTGAATGTGAAGTGGGAGATTCGAACGTGACGTGGACGTTACGTGAGTGTTTGGAACGTGACGTGGGCGTGAACTGGATGATTCGAACCTGACGTGGGTGTTTGGAACGTGACGTGGGCGTGCCGTGGGAGATTCGAACGTGACGTGGGTGTGACGTGGGTGATTCGAACGTGACGTGGGCGTGACGTGGGTGATTCGAACGTGACGTGGGTGTGACGTGGGAGATTCGAACGTGACGTGGGAGATTCGAACGTGACGTGGGAGATTCGAACGTGACGTGGGTGTGACGTGGGAGATTCGAACGTGACGTGGGTGTGACGTGGGCGATTCGAACGTGACGTGGGTGTGTCGTGGGAGATTCGAACGTGACGTGGGCGTGACGTGGGAAATTCGAACGTGACGTGGGTGTGTCGTGGGTGATTCGAACGTGACGTGGGCGTGACGTGGGTGATTCGAACGTGACGTGGGTGTGACGTGGGAGATTCGAACGTGACGTGGGAGATTCGAACGTGACGTGAGTGTGAAGTGGGAGATTCGAACGTGACGTGGGTGATTCGAACGTGACGTGGCTGTGACGTGGGTGATACGAACGTGACCTGGACGTGACGTGGGAGATTCGAACGTGTCGTGGGAGATTCGAACGTGACGTGGGTGTGTCGTGGGAGATTCGAACGTGACGTGGGCGTGACGTCGGAAATTCGAACGTGACGTGGGTGTGTCGTGGGTGATTCGAACGTGACGTGGGCGTGACATGGGTGATTCGAACGTGACGTGGGTGTGACGTGGGTGATTCGAACGCGACGTGGGCGTGACATGTGTGATTCGAACGTGACGTGGGCGTGACATGGGGGATTCGAACGTGACGTGGGAGATTCGAACGTGACGTGGGAGATTCGAACGTGACGTGGGTGTGACGTGGGAGATTCGAACGTGACGTGGGTGATTCGAACGTGACGTGGGTGTGACGTGGGCGATTCGAACGTGACGTAGGTGTGCCGTAGGAGATTCGAACGTGACGTGGGCGTGACATGGATGATTCGAACGTGACGTGGGTGTGACGTGGGTGATTCGAACGTGACGTGGGCGTGACATGTGTGATTCGAACGTGACGTGGGCGTGACGTGGGAGATTCGAACGTGACGTGGGAGATTCGAACGTGACGTGGGTGATTCCAAAGTGACGTGGGCGTGACGTGGGTGATTCGAACGTGACGTGGGCGTGACGTGGGTGATTCGAACGTGACGTGGGTGTGACGTGGGAAATTCGAACGTGACGTGGGCGTGACGTGGGAGATTCGAACGTGACGTGGGTGTGTCGTGGGAGATTCGAACGTGACGTGGGCGTGACGTGGGAAATTCGAACGTGACGTGGGTGTGTCGTGGGTGATTCGAACGTGACGTGGGCGTGACATGGGTGATTCGAACGTGACGTGGGTGTGACGTGGGAAATTCGAACGTGACGTGGGCGTGACGTGGGAGATTCGAACGTGACGTGGGTGTGACCTGGGAGATTCGAAGGTGACGTGGGTGTGAAGTGGGAGATTCGAACGTCACGTGGGAGATTCGAACGTGACGTGAATGTGAAGTGGGAGATTCGAACGTGACGTGGACGTTACGTGAGTGTTTGGAACGTGACGTGGGCGTGAACTGGGTGATTCGAACCTGACGTGGGTGTTTGGAACGTGACGTGGGCGTGCTGTGGGAGATTCGAACGTGACGTGGGTGTGACGTGGGTGATTCGAACGTGACGTGGGCGTGACGTGGGTGATTCGAACGTGACGTGGGTGTGACGTGGGAGATTCGAACGTGACGTGGGAGATTCGAACGTGACGTGGGAGATTCGAACGTGACGTGGGTGTGACGTGGGAGATTCGAACGTGACGTGGGTGTGACGTGGGCGATTCGAACGTGACGTGGGTGTGTCGTGGGAGATTCGAACGTGACGTGGGCGTGACGTGGGAAATTCGAACGTGACGTGGGTGTGTCGTGGGTGATTCGAACGTGACGTGGGCGTGACATGGGTGATTCGAACGTGACGTGGGTGTGACGTGGGTGATTCGAACGTGACGTGGGCGTGACATGTGTGATTCGAACGTGACGTGGGCGTGACGTGGGAGATTCGAACGTGACGTGGGAGATTCGAACGTGACGTGGGTGATTCGAAAGTGACGTGGGTGTGACGTGGGTGATTCGAACGTGACGTGGGTGATTCGAAAGTGACGTGGGTGTGACGTGGGTGTGACGTGGGCGATTCGAACTTGACGTGGGCGTGATGTGGGTGATTCGAACGTGACGTGGGCGTGACGTGGGAAATTCGAACGTGACGTGGGCGTGACGTGGGCGATTCGAACGTGACGTGGGCGTGACGTGGGTGATTCGAACGTGACGTGGGCGTTACGTGGGTGATTCGAACGTGACGTGGGAGATTCGAACGTGACGTGAGTGTGAAGTGGGAGATTCGAACGTGACGTGGGTGATTCGAACGTGACGTGGCTGTGACGTGGGTGATACGAACGTGACCTGGACGTGACGTGGGAGATTCGAACGTGACGTGGGAGATTCGAACGTGACGTGGGTGTGTCGTGGGAGATTCGAACGTGACGTGGGCGTGACGTGGGAGATTCGAACGTGACGTGGGCGTGACGTGGGAAATTCGAACGTGACCTGGCTGGTTCGAAATTGGCGTGGGTGTGCCGCCGTGCTTCAAGGCTCCCCCACCAAGCAGGGCTCAGAGGCAAGAGCACTGGGAAGGCAGAGCTTCCCTCCGCATGCCTAGGACAGCCCCCACCACGAGTGCCCGGCTCCCTTGCCTCCCCTCCGCAAGCCTACACCAGCTGTCCTCACACCTTGGCACTAGCACTGTGAGGCTGTTGCAAGGCAGGAGCACGGTTGTTCGATATGTGCTTCGAAGGCGACGTGGGTGTGACGTGGGAGATTCGAACGTGACGTGGGAGATTCGAAAGTGACGTGGGTGTGACGTGGGAGATTCGAACGTGACGTGGGAGATTCGAAAGTGACGTGGGTGTGACGTGGGAGATTCGAACGTGACGTGGGAGATTCGAAAGTGACGTGGGTGTGACGTGGAAAATTCGAACGTGACGTGGGCGTGACTTGGGTGACTCGAACGCGACGTGAGTGTGAAGTGGGAGATTCGAACGTGACGTGGGAGATTCGAACGTGACGTGAGCGTGAAGTGGGAGATTCGAACGTGACGTGGGTGTGACGTGGGTGATTCGAACGTGACGTGGGCGTGACGTGGGTGATTCGAACGTGACGGGGGTGTGACGTGGGAAATGCGAACGTGACGTGGGCGTGACGTGGGTGTGTCGTGTGAGATTCGAACGTGACGTGGACCTGACGTGAGTGTTTGGAACGTGACGTGGGCGTGACCTGGGTGATTCGAACCTGACGTGGGTGTTTGGAACGTGACGTGGGTGTGAGGTGGGCGATTCGAACGTGACGTGGGCGTGACGTGGAAGATTCGAACGTGACGTGAGTGTGAAGTGGGAGATTCGAACGTGACGTGGGTGTGACGTGGGTGATTCGAACGTGACGTGAGCGTGACGTGGGTGATTCGAACGTGACGTGGGTGTGACGTGGGAGATTCGAACGTGACGTGGACCTGACGTGAGTGTTTGGAACGTGACGTGGGCGTGACCTGGGTGATTCGAACCTGACGTGGGTGTTTGGAACGTGACGTGGGTGTAACGTGGGAGATTCGAACGTGACGTGGGTTTGTCGTGGGTGATTCGAACGTGACGTGGGCGTGACGTGGGTGATTCGAACGTGACGTGGGTGTGACGTGGGAGATTCGAACGTGACGTGGGTGATTCGAACGTGACGTGGGTGTGACGTGGGAGATTCGAACGTGACGTGGGAGATTCGAGCGTGACGTGGGTGTGACGTGGGAGATTCGAACGTCACGTGGGTGATACGAACGTGACGTGGGTGTGACGTGGGCGATTCGAACGTGACGTGGGCGTGACGTGGGAAATTCGAACGTGACGTGGGTGTGTCGTGGGTGATTCGAACGTGACGTGGGCGTGACATGGGTGATTCGAACGTGACGTGGGTGTGACGTGGGAAATTCGAACGTGACGTGGGCGTGACGTGGGAGATTCGAACGTGACGTGGGTGTGACGTGGGAGATTCGAACGTGACGTGGGTGTGAAGTGGGAGATTCGAACGTCACGTGGGAGATTCGAACGTGACGTGAATGTGAAGTGGGAGATTCGAACGTGACGTGGGTGATTCGAACGTGACGTGGGTGTGACGTGGGCGATTCGAACGTGACGTGGGTGTGTCGTGGGAGATTCGAACGTGACGCGGGTGTGACGTGGGAGATTCGAACGTGACGTGGGTGATTCGAAAGTGACGTGGGTGTGACGTGGGTGTGACGTTGGAGATTCGAACGTGACGCGGGTGTGACGTGGGAGATTCGAACGTGACGTGGGCGTGACGTGGGTGATTCGATCGTGACGTGGGTGTGACGTGAATATTCGAACGTGACGTGGGTGTGACGTGGGAGATTCGAACGTGACGTGGGTGATTCGAAAGTGACGTGGGTGTGACGTGGGTGTGTCGTGGGTGATTCGAACGTGACGTGGGCGTTACATGGGTGATTCGAACGTGACGTGGGTGTGACGTGGGTGATTCGAACGTGACGTGGGCGTGACGTGGGTGATTCGAAGGTGACGTGAGTGTGAAGTGGGAGATTCGAACGTGACGTGGGCGTTACATGGGTGATTCGAACGTGACGTGGGTGTGATGTGGGCGATTCGAACGTGACGTGGGTGTGACGTGGGAGATTCGAACGTGACGTGGGTGTGACGTGAATATTCGAACGTGACGTGGGTGTGACGCGGGAGATTCGAACGTGACGTGGGAGATTCGAACGTGACGTGGGCGTGACATGGGTGATTCGAACGTGACGTGGGTGTGACGTGGGTGATTCGAACGTGACGTGGGCGTTACATGGGTGATTCGAACGTGACGTGGGTGTGATGTGGGCGATTCGAACGTGACGTGGGTGTGACGTGGGAGATTCGAACGTGACGTGGCCGTGACGTGGGAGATTCGAACGTGACGTGGGTGTGACGTGGGAGATTCGAACGTGACGTGGGTGATTCGAACGTGACGTGGGTGTGACGTGGGCGATTCGAACGTGACGTAGGTGTGTCGTAGGAGATTCGAACGTGACGTGGGCGTGACATGGATGATTCGAACGTGACGTGGGTGTGACGTGGGTGATTCGAACGTGACGTGGGCGTGACATGTGTGATTCGAACGTGACGTGGGCGTGACGTGGGAGATTCGAACGTGACGTGGGAGATTCGAACGTGACGTGGGTGATTCCAAAGTGACGTGGGCGTGACGTGGGTGATTCGAACGTGACGTGGGCGTGACGTGGGTGATTCGAACGTGACGTGGGTGTGACGTGGGAGATTCGAACGTGACGTGGGCGTGACGTGGGAGATTCGAACGTGACGTGGGTGTGTCGTGGGAGATTCGAACGTGACGTGGGCGTGACGTGGGAAATTCGAACGTGACGTGGGTGTGTCGTGGGTGATTCGAACGTGACGTGGGCGTGACATGGGTGATTCGAACGTGACGTGGGTGTGACGTGGGAAATTCGAACGCGACGTGGGCGTGACGTGGGAGATTCGAACGTGACGTGGGTGTGACGTGGGAGATTCGAAGGTGACGTGGGTGTGAAGTGGGAGATTCGAACGTCACGTGGGAGATTCGAACGTGACGTGAACGTGAAGTGGGAGATTCGAACGTGACGTGGACGTTACGTGAGTGTTTGGAACGTGACGTGGGCGTGAACTGGGTGATTCGAACCTGACGTGGGTGTTTGGAACGTGACGTGGGCGTGCCGTGGGAGATTCGAACGTGACGTGGGTGTGACGTGGGTGATTCGAACGTGACGTGGGCGTGACGTGGGTGATTCGAACGTGACGTGGGTGTGTCGTGGGAGATTCGAACGTGACGTGGGAGATTCGAACGTGACGTGGGAGATTCGAACGTGACGTGGGTGTGACGTGGGAGATTCGAACGTGACCTGGACGTGACGTGGGCGATTCGAACGTGACGTGGGTGTGTCGTGGGAGATTCGAACGTGACGTGGGCGTGACGTGGGAAATTCGAACGTGACGTGGGTGTGTCGTGGGTGATTCGAACGTGACGTGGGCGTGACATGGGTGATTCGAACGTGACGTGGGTGTGACGTGGGTGATTCGAACGTGACGTGGGTGTGACGTGGGAGATTCGAACGTGACGTGGGCGTGACGTGGGAGATTCGAACGTGACGTGGGTGTGTCGTGGGAGATTCGAACGTGACGTGGGCGTGACGTGGGAAATTCGAACGTGACGTGGGTGTGTCGTGGGTGATTCGAACGTGACGTGGGCGTGACATGGGTGATTCGAACGTGACGTGGGTGTGACGTGGGAAATTCGAACGCGACGTGGGCGTGACGTGGGAGATTCGAACGTGACGTGGGTGTGACGTGGGAGATTCGAAGGTGACGTGGGTGTGAAGTGGGAGATTCGAACGTCACGTGGGAGATTCGAACGTGACGTGAACGTGAAGTGGGAGATTCGAACGTGACGTGGACGTTACGTGAGTGTTTGGAACGTGACGTGGGCGTGAACTGGGTGATTCGAACCTGACGTGGGTGTTTGGAACGTGACGTGGGCGTGCCGTGGGAGATTCGAACGTGACGTGGGTGTGACGTGGGTGATTCGAACGTGACGTGGGCGTGACGTGGGTGATTCGAACGTGACGTGGGTGTGTCGTGGGAGATTCGAACGTGACGTGGGAGATTCGAACGTGACGTGGGAGATTCGAACGTGACGTGGGTGTGACGTGGGAGATTCGAACGTGACCTGGACGTGACGTGGGCGATTCGAACGTGACGTGGGTGTGTCGTGGGAGATTCGAACGTGACGTGGGCGTGACGTGGGAAATTCGAACGTGACGTGGGTGTGTCGTGGGTGATTCGAACGTGACGTGGGCGTGACATGGGTGATTCGAACGTGACGTGGGTGTGACGTGGGTGATTCGAACGTGACGTGGGCGTGACATGTGTGATTCGAACGTGACGTGGGCGTGACGTGGGAGATTCGAACGTGACGTGGGCGTGACGTGGGTGATTCGAACGTGACGTGGGCGTTACGTGGGTGATTCGAACGTGACGTGGGAGATTCGAACGTGACATGAGTGTGAAGTGGGAGATTCGAACGTGACGTGGGTGATTCGAACGTGACGTGGCTGTGACGTGGGTGATACGAACGTGACCTGGACGTGACGTGGGAGATTCGAACGTGACGTGGGAGATTCGAACGTGACGTGGGTGTGTCGTGGGAGATTCGAACGTGACGTGGGCGTGACGTGGGAGATTCGAACGTGACGTGGGCGTGACGTGGGAAATTCGTACGTGACCTGGCTGGTTCGAAATTGGCGTGGGTGTGCCGCCGTGCTTCAAGGCTCCCCCACCAAGCAGGGCTCAGAGGCAAGAGCACTGGGAAGGCAGAGCTTCCCTCCGCATGCCTAGGACAGCCCCCACCACGAGTGCCCGGCTCCCTTGCCTCCCCTCCGCAAGCCTACACCAGCTGCCCTCACACCTTGGCACTAGCACTGTGAGGCTGTTGCAAGGCAGGAGCATGGTTGTTCGATATGTGCTTCGAAGGCGACGTGGGTGTGACGTGGGAGATTCGAACGTGACGTGGGAGATTCGAAAGTGACGTGGGTGTGACGTGGGAGATTCGAACGTGACGTGGGAGATTCGAAAGTGACGTGGGTGTGACGTGGGAGATTCGAACGTGACGTGGGAGATTCGAAAGTGACGTGGGTGTGACGTGGGAAATTCGAACGTGACGTGGGCGTGACTTGGGTGACTCGAACGCGACGTGAGTGTGAAGTGGGAGATTCGAACGTGACGTGGGAGATTCGAACGTGACGTGAGCGTGAAGTGGGAGATTCGAACGTGACGTGGGTGTGACGTGGGTGATTCGAACGTGACGTGGGCGTGACGTGGGTGATTCGAACGTGACGGGGGTGTGACGTGGGAAATGCGAACGTGACCTGGGCGTGACGTGGGTGTGTCGTGGGAGATTCGAACGTGACGTGGGAGATTCGAACGTGACGTGAGCGTGACGTGGGTGATTCGAACGTGACGTGGGTGTGACGTGGGAGATTCGAACGTGACGTGGACCTGACGTGAGTGTTTGGAACGTGACGTGGGCGTGACCTGGGTGATTCGAACCTGACGTGGGTGTTTGGAACGTGACGTGGGTGTAACGTGGGAGATTCGAACGTGACGTGGGTGTGTCGTGGGTGATTCGAACGTGACGTGGGCGTGACGTGGGTGATTCGAACGCGACGTGGGCGTGACCTGGGTGATTCGAACCTGACGTGGGTGTTTGGAACGTGAGGTGGGTGTGACGTGTGCGATTCGAACGTGACGTGGGTGTGTCGTGGGTGATTCGAACGTGACGTGGGCGTGACATGTGTGATTCGAACGTGACGTGGGCGTGACGTGGGAGATTCGAACGTGACGTGGGCGTGACGTGGGAAATTCGAACGTGACGTGGGCGTGACGTGGGTGATTCGAACGTGACGTGGGTGTGACGTGGGTGATTCGAACGTGACGTGGGCGTGACGTGGGAGATTCGAACGTGACGTGGGTGATTCGAACGTGACGTGGGCGTGACGTGGGTGACTCGAACGCGACGTGAGTGTGAAGTGCGAGATTCGAACGTGACGTGGGAGATTCGAACGTGACGTGAGCGTGAAGTGGTAGATTCGAACGTGACGTGAGCGTGACGTGGGAGATTCGAAAGTGACGTGAGCGTGAAGTGGTAGATTCGAACGTGACGTGAGCGTGACGTGGGAGATTCGAAAGTGACGTGGGTGTGGCGTGGTTGTTTCGAACGTGACGTGGGTGTGTCGTGGGAGATTCGAACGTGACGTGGGCGTGACGTGGGAAATTCGAACATGACGTGGGTGTGTCGTGGGTGATTCGAACGTGACGTGGGCGTGACGTGGGAGATTCGAACGTGACGCGAGTGTGAAGTGGGAGATTCAAACGTGACGTGGGAGATTCGAACGTGTCGTTGGCGTGACCTGGGTGATTCGAACCTGACGTGGGTGTTTGGAACGTGACGTGGGCGTGACGTGGGAAATTCGAACGTGACGTGGGTGTGTCGTGGGAGATTCGAACGTGACGTGGGCGTGCCGTGGGAGATTCGAACGTGACGTGGGTGTGACGTGGGAGATTCGAACGTGACGTGGGTGTGACGTGGGAGATTCGAACGTGACGTGGACGTGAAGTGAGTGTTTGGAACGTGACGTGGGCGTGACCTGGGTGATTCGAACCTGACGTGGGTGTTTGGAACGTGACGTGGGTGTGACGTGGGAGATTCGAACGTGACGTGTGTGTGTCGTGGGTGATTCGAACGTGACGTGGGCGTGACGTGGCTGATTCGAACGTGACGTGGGTGTGACGTGGGAAATTCGAACGTGACGTGGGAGATTCGAACGTGACGTGGGCGTGACGTGGGAGATTCGAACGTGACGTGGGTGATTCGAACGTGACGTGGGTGTGTCGTGGGAGATTCGAACGTGACGTGGGCGTGACGTGGGAGATTCGAACGTGACGTGGGCGTGACGTGGGAAATTCGAACTTGACCTGGCTGGTTCGAAATTGGCGTGGGTGTGCCACCGTGCTTCAAGGCTCCCCCACCAAACAGGGCTCAGAGGCAAGAGCACTGGGAAGGCAGAGGTTGCCTCCGCATGCCTAGGACAGCCCCCACCACGAGTGCCCGGCTCCCTTGCCTCCCCTCCGCAAGCCTACACCAGCTGTCCTCACACCTTGGCACTAGCACTGTGAGGCTGTTGCAAGGCAGGAGCACGGTTGTTCGATATGTGCTTCGAAGGCGACGTGGGTGTGACGTGGGAGATTCGAACGTGACGTGGGAGATTCGAAAGTGACGTGGGTGTGACGTGGGAGATTCGAACGTGACGTGGGCGTGACGTGGTAAATTCGAACGTGACGTGGGTGTGACGTGGGTGATTCGAAGGTGACATGGGCGTGACGTGGGAGATTCGAACGTGACGAGGGTGTGAAGTGAGCGTGACGTGGGAAATTCGAACGTGACGTGGGCGTGACGTGGATGATTCGAACGTGACGTGGGCGTGACGTGGGAGATTCGAGCGTGACGTGGGTGTGGCGTGGTTGTTTCGAACGTGACGTGGGTGTGACGTGGGAGATTCGAACGTGACGTGGGAGATTCGAACGTGACGTGGGTGTGACGTGGAAGATTCGAACGTGACGGGGGTGTGACGTGGGTGATTCGAACGTGACATGGGTGTGAAGTGGGTGTGACGTGGGAGATTCGAACGTAACGTGGGTGTGTCGTGGGTGATTCGAACGTGACGTGGGCGTGACGTGGGTGATTCGAACGTGACGTGGGTGTGACGTGGGAGTTTCGAACGTGACGTGGGAGATTCGAACGTGACGTGGGTGTGACGTGGGTGATTCGAACGTGACGTGGGCGTGACGTGGGTGATTCGAACGTGACGTGGGCGTGACGTGGGAGATTCGAACGTGACGTGGGTGATTCGAACGTGACGTGAGTGTGAAGTGGGAGATTCGAACGTGACGTGGACGTGACGTGAGTGTTTGGAACGTGACGTGGGCGTGACCTGGGTGATTCGAACCTGACGTGGGTGTTTGGAACGTGACGTGGGTGTGACGTGGGAGATTCGACCGTGACGTGGGTGTGTCGTGGGTGATTCGAACGTGACGTGGGCGTGACGTGGGTGATTCGAACGTGACGTGGGTGTGACGTGGGAGATTCGAACGTGACGTGGGAGATTCGAACGTGACGTGGGTGTGACGTGGGCGATTCGAACGTGACGTGGGTGTGTCGTGGGAGATTCGAACGTGACGTGGGCGTGACGTGGGTGATTCGAACGTGACGTGGGTGTGACGTGGGTGATTCGAACGTGACGTGGGCGTGACATGTGTGATTCGAACGTGACGTGGGCGTGACATGGGAGATTCGAACGTGACGTGGGAGATTCGAACGTGACGTGGGAGATTCGAACGTGACGTGGGTGTAACGTGGGAGATTCGAACGTGACGTGGGTGATTCGAACGTGACGTGGGTGTGACGTGGGCGATTCGAACGTGACGTGGGCGTGACGTGGGAGATTCGAACGTTACGTGGGAGATTCGAACGTGACGTGGGTGATTCCAAAGTGACGTGGGAGTGACGTGGGAAATTCGAACGTGACGTGGGCGTGACGTGGGAAATTCGAACGTGACGTGGGTGTGTCGTGGGTGATTCGAACGTGACGTGGGCGTGACATGGGTGATTCGAACGTGACGTGGGTGTGACGTGGGAAATTCGAACGTGACGTGGGCGTGACGTGGGAGATTCGAACGTGACGTGGGTGTGAAGTGGGAGATTCGAACGTCACGTGGGAGATTCGAACGTGACGTGAATGTGAAGTGGGAGATTCGAACGTGATGTGAGCGTGACGTGGGAGATTCGAACGTTAGGTGCGCGTGACGTGGGTGATTCGAACGCGACGCGAGTGTGAAGTGGGAGATTCGAACGTGACGTGGGAGATTCGAACGTGACGTGTGCGTGAAGTGGGTGATTCGAACGTGACGTGGGTGTGTCGTGGGAGATTCGAACGTGACGTGGGCGTGACGTGGGAGATTCGAACGTGACGTGGGCGTGACGTGGGAAATTCGAACGTGACCTGGCTGGTTCGAAATTGGCGTGGGTGTGCCACCCTGCTTCATGGCTCCCCCACCAAGCAGGGCTCAGAGGCAAGAGCACTGGGAAGGCAGAGCTTGCCTCCGCATGCCTAGGACAGCCCCCACCACGAGTGCCCGGCTCCCTTGCCTCCCCTCCGCAAGCCTACACCAGCTGTCCTCACACCTTGGCACTAGCACTGTGAGGCTGTTGCAAGGCGGGAGCATGGTTGTTCGATATGTGCTTCGAAGGCGAGGTGGGTGTGACGTGGGAGATTCGAACGTGACGTGGGCGTGACGTGGGAAATTCGAACGTGACGTGGGTGTGACGTGGGTGATTCGAACGTGACGTGGGTGTGACGTGGTTGTGACGTGGGAGATTCGAAAGTGACGTAAGCGTGACGTGGGAAATTCGAACGTGATGTGAGCGTGACGTGGGAGATTCGAACGTTAGGTGCGCGTGACGTGGGTGATTCGAACGCGACGCGAGTGTGAAGTGGGAGATTCGAACGTGACGTGGGAGATTCGAACGTGACGTGTGCGTGAAGTGGGTGATTCGAACGTGACGTGGGTGTGTCGTGGGAGATTCGAACGTGACGTGGGCGTGACGTGGGAGATTCGAACGTGACGTGGGCGTGACGTGGGAAATTCGAACGTGACCTGGCTGGTTCGAAATTGGCGTGGGTGTGCCACCCTGCTTCATGGCTCCCCCACCAAGCAGGGCTCAGAGGCAAGAGCACTGGGAAGGCAGAGCTTGCCTCCGCATGCCTAGGACAGCCCCCACCACGAGTGCCCGGCTCCCTTGCCTCCCCTCCGCAAGCCTACACCAGCTGTCCTCACACCTTGGCACTAGCACTGTGAGGCTGTTGCAAGGCAGGAGCATGGTTGTTCGATATGTGCTTCGAAGGCGAGGTGGGTGTGAGGTGGGTGATTCGAACGTGACGTGTGTGTGAGGTGGGAGATTCGAACGTGACGTGGGTGTGACGTGGGTGATTCGAACGTGACGTGGGTGTGACGTGGGTGATTCGAACGTGACTTGGGCGTTACGTGGGAAATACGAACGTGACGTGGGCGTAACGTGGGTGATTCGAAGGGGATGTTGGCGTGACGTGGGTAATTCGAACGTGACGTGGGCGTTACGTGGGAAATACGAACGTGACGTGGGCGTGACGTGGGTGATTCGAACCTGACGTGGGTGTGACGTGGGAGATTCGAACGTGACGTGGGTGATTCGAAAGTGACGTGGGCGTGACGTGGGTGACTCGAACGTGACGTGGGTGTGACGTGGGAGATTCGAACGTGACGTGGGAGATTCGAACGTGACGTGATTGTGAAGTGGGAGATTCGAACGTGAAGTGGGTGATTCGAAAGTGACGTGGGTGTGACGTGGGTGTGACGTGGGAGATTCGAACGTGACGTGGGAGATTCGAACGTGACGTGGGTGTGAAGTGGGAGATTCGAATGTGACGTGGGTGTGACGTGGGAGATTCGAACGTGACGTGGGCGCGACGTAGGTGATTCGAACGTGACGTGGGTGTGACGTGGTGATTCGAACGTGACGTGGGTGTGACGTGGGAGATTCGAACGTGATGTGGGCGCGACGTGGATGATTCGAACGTGACGTGGGTGTGACGTGGGAAATTCGAACGTGACGTGGGTGTGACGTGGGAGATTCGAACGTGACGTGGGAGATTCGAGCGTGACGTGGGTGTGACGTGGGAGATTCGAACGTGACGTGGGTGATTCGAACGTGACGTGGGTGTGACGTGGGTGATTCGAACGTGACGTGGGCGTGACGTGGGTGATTCGAACGTGACGTGGGTGTGACGTGGGAGATTCGAACGTGACGTGGGTGAGTCGTGGGTGATTCGAACGTGAGGTGGGTGTGACATGTGTGATTCGAACGTGACGTGGGTGTGTCGTGGGTGATTCGAACGTGACGTGGGCGTGACATGTGTGATTCGAACGTGACGTGGGTGTGACGTGGGTGATTCGAACGTGACGTGGGCGTGACGTGGGTGAATCGAACGTGACGTGGGCGTAACGTGGGAGATTCGAACGTGACGTGGGTGATTCGAACGTGACGTGAGTGTGAAGTGGGAGATTCGAACGTGACGTGGACGTGACGTGAGTGTTTGGAACGTGACGTGGGCGTGACCTGGGTGATTCGAACCTGACGTGGGTGTTTGGAACGTGACGTGGGTGTGACGTGGGAGATTCGAACGTGACGTGGGTGTGTCGTGGGTGATTCGAACGTGACGTGGGCGTGACCTGGGTGATTCGAACGTGACGTGGGTGTGACGTGGGAGATTCGAACGTGACGTGGGCGTGACATGGGTGATTCGAACGTGACGTGGGTGTGACGTGGGTGATTCGAACGTGACGTGGGCGTGACATGTTTGATTCGAACGTGACGTGGGCGTGACATGGGATATTCGAACGTGACGTGGGAGATTCGAACGTGACGTGGGAGATTCGAACGTGACGTGGGTGTGACGTGAGAGATTCAAACGTGACCTGGGTGGTTCGAAATTGGCGTGGGTGTGCCGCCCTGCTTCAAGGCTCCCCCACCAAGCAGGGCTCAGAGGCAAGAGCACTGGGAAGGCAGAGCTTCCCTCCGCATGCCTAGGACAGCCCCCACCACGAGTGCCCGGCTCCCTTGCCTCCCCTCCGCAAGCCTACACCAGCTGCCCTCACACCTTGGCACTAGCACTGTGAGGCTGTTGCAAGGCAGGAGCATGGTTGTTCGATATGTGCTTCGAAGGCGAGGTGGGTGTGACGTGGGAGATTCGAACGTGACGTTGGCGTGACGTGGGAAATTCGAACCTGACGTGGGCGTGACGTGGATGTTTCGAACGTGACGTGGGCGTGACGTGGGAGATTCGAACGTGACGTGGGTGATTCGAACGTGACGTGAGTGTGAAGTGGGAGATTCGAACGTGACGAGGACGTGACGTGAGTGTCTGGAACGTGACGTGGGCGTGACCTGGGTGATTCGAACCTGACGTGGGTGTTTTGAACGTGACGTGGGTGTGACGTGGGCGATTCGAAAAGTGACGTGGACGTGACGTGGGAGATTCGAACGTGACGTGGGTGTGACGTGGGAGATTCGAACGTGACGTGGGTGTGACGTGGGAGATTCGAACGTGACGTGGGTGTTTGGAACGTGACGTGGGTGTGACGTTGGCGATTCGAACGTGACGTGAGCGTGAAGTGGGTGATTCGAACGTGACGTGGGTGTGACGTGGGAGATTCGAACGTTAGGTGCGCGTGACGTGGGTGATTCGAACGCGACGCGAGTGTGAAGTGGGAGATTCGAACGTGACGTGGGAGATTCGAACGTGACGTGTGCGTGAAGTGGGTGATTCGAACGTGACGTGGGTGTGTCGTGGGAGATTCGAACGTGACGTGGGCGTGACGTGGGAGATTCGAACGTGACGTGGGCGTGACGTGGGAAATTCGAACGTGACCTGGCTGGTTCGAAATTGGCGTGGGTGTGCCACCCTGCTTCATGGCTCCCCCACCAAGCAGGGCTCAGAGGCAAGAGCACTGGGAAGGCAGAGCTTGCCTCCGCATGCCTAGGACAGCCCCCACCACGAGTGCCCGGCTCCCTTGCCTCCCCTCCGCAAGCCTACACCAGCTGTCCTCACACCTTGGCACTAGCACTGTGAGGCTGTTGCAAGGCAGGAGCATGGTTGTTCGATATGTGCTTCGAAGGCGAGGTGGGTGTGAGGTGGGTGATTCGAACGTGACGTGTGTGTGAGGTGGGAGATTCGAACGTGACGTGGGTGTGACGTGGGTGATTCGAACGTGACGTGGGTGTGACGTGGGTGATTCGAACGTGACTTGGGCGTTACGTGGGAAATACGAACGTGACGTGGGCGTAACGTGGGTGATTCGAAGGGGATGTTGGCGTGACGTGGGTAATTCGAACGTGACGTGGGCGTTACGTGGGAAATACGAACGTGACGTGGGCGTGACGTGGGTGATTCGAACCTGACGTGGGTGTGACGTGGGAGATTCGAACGTGACGTGGGTGATTCGAAAGTGACGTGGGCGTGACGTGGGTGACTCGAACGTGACGTGGGTGTGACGTGGGAGATTCGAACGTGACGTGGGAGATTCGAACGTGACGTGATTGTGAAGTGGGAGATTCGAACGTGAAGTGGGTGATTCGAAAGTGACGTGGGTGTGACGTGGGTGTGACGTGGGAGATTCGAACGTGACGTGGGAGATTCGAACGTGACGTGGGTGTGAAGTGGGAGATTCGAATGTGACGTGGGTGTGACGTGGGAGATTCGAACGTGACGTGGGCGCGACGTAGGTGATTCGAACGTGACGTGGGTGTGACGTGGTGATTCGAACGTGACGTGGGTGTGACGTGGGAGATTCGAACGTGATGTGGGCGCGACGTGGATGATTCGAACGTGACGTGGGTGTGACGTGGGAAATTCGAACGTGACGTGGGTGTGACGTGGGAGATTCGAACGTGACGTGGGAGATTCGAGCGTGACGTGGGTGTGACGTGGGAGATTCGAACGTGACGTGGGTGATTCGAACGTGACGTGGGTGTGACGTGGGTGATTCGAACGTGACGTGGGCGTGACGTGGGTGATTCGAACGTGACGTGGGTGTGACGTGGGAGATTCGAACGTGACGTGGGTGTGTCGTGGGTGATTCGAACGTGAGGTGGGTGTGACATGTGTGATTCGAACGTGACGTGGGTGTGTCGTGGGTGATTCGAACGTGACGTGGGCGTGACATGTGTGATTCGAACGTGACGTGGGTGTGACGTGGGTGATTCGAACGTGACGTGGGCGTGACGTGGGTGAATCGAACGTGACGTGGGCGTAACGTGGGAGATTCGAACGTGACGTGGGTGATTCGAACGTGACGTGAGTGTGAAGTGGGAGATTCGAACGTGACGTGGACGTGACGTGAGTGTTTGGAACGTGACGTGGGCGTGACCTGGGTGATTCGAACCTGACGTGGGTGTTTGGAACGTGACGTGGGTGTGACGTGGGAGATTCGAACGTGACGTGGGTGTGTCGTGGGTGATTCGAACGTGACGTGGGCGTGACCTGGGTGATTCGAACGTGACGTGGGTGTGACGTGGGAGATTCGAACGTGACGTGGGCGTGACATGGGTGATTCGAACGTGACGTGGGTGTGACGTGGGTGATTCGAACGTGACGTGGGCGTGACATGTTTGATTCGAACGTGACGTGGGCGTGACATGGGATATTCGAACGTGACGTGGGAGATTCGAACGTGACGTGGGAGATTCGAACGTGACGTGGGTGTGACGTGAGAGATTCAAACGTGACCTGGGTGGTTCGAAATTGGCGTGGGTGTGCCGCCCTGCTTCAAGGCTCCCCCACCAAGCAGGGCTCAGAGGCAAGAGCACTGGGAAGGCAGAGCTTCCCTCCGCATGCCTAGGACAGCCCCCACCACGAGTGCCCGGCTCCCTTGCCTCCCCTCCGCAAGCCTACACCAGCTGCCCTCACACCTTGGCACTAGCACTGTGAGGCTGTTGCAAGGCAGGAGCATGGTTGTTCGATATGTGCTTCGAAGGCGAGGTGGGTGTGACGTGGGAGATTCGAACGTGACGTTGGCGTGACGTGGGAAATTCGAACCTGACGTGGGCGTGACGTGGATGTTTCGAACGTGACGTGGGCGTGACGTGGGAGATTCGAACGTGACGTGGGTGATTCGAACGTGACGTGAGTGTGAAGTGGGAGATTCGAACGTGACGAGGACGTGACGTGAGTGTCTGGAACGTGACGTGGGCGTGACCTGGGTGATTCGAACCTGACGTGGGTGTTTTGAACGTGACGTGGGTGTGACGTGGGCGATTCGAAAAGTGACGTGGACGTGACGTGGGAGATTCGAACGTGACGTGGGTGTGACGTGGGAGATTCGAACGTGACGTGGGTGTGACGTGGGAGATTCGAACGTGACGTGGGTGTTTGGAACGTGACGTGGGTGTGACGTTGGCGATTCGAACGTGACGTGAGCGTGAAGTGGGTGATTCGAACGTGACGTGGGTGTGACGTGGGAGATTCGAACGTGACGTGGGCGTGACGTGGGTGATTCGAACGTGACGTGGGCGTGACATGTGTGATTCGAACGTGACGTGGGTGTGACGTGGGTGATTCGAACGTGACGTGGGCGTGACGTGGGTGATTCGAACGTGACGTGGGCGTGACGTGGGAGATTCGAACTTGACGTGGTTGATTCGAACGTGACGTGAGTGTGAAGTGGGAGATTCGAACGTGACGTGGACGTGACGTGAGTGTTTGGAACGTGACGTGGGGGTGACCTGGGTGATTCGAACCTGACGTGGGTGTTTGGAACGTGACGTGGGTGTGACGTGGGAGATTCGAACGTGACGTGGGTGTGTCGTGGGTGATTCGAACGTGACGTGGGTGTGACGTGGGTGAATAGAAAGTGACGTGGGTGTGACGTGGGTGATTCGAACGTGACGTGGGTGTGACGTGGGAAATTCGAACGTGACGTGGGTGTGACGTGGGTGATTCGAACGTGACGTGGGTGTGTCGTGGGTGATTCGAACGTGACGTGGGCGTGACGTGGGTGATTCGAACGTGACGTGGGTGTGACGTGGGAGATTCGAACGTGACGTGGGAGATTCGAACGTGACGTGGGTGTGACGTGGGAGATTCGAACGTGACGTGGGTGATTCGAACGTGACGTGGGTGTGACGTGGGCGATTCGAACGTGACGTGGGTGTGTCGTGGGAGATTCGAACGTGACGTGGGCGTGACATGGGTGATTCGAACGTGACGTGGGTGTGACGTGGGTGATTCGAACGTGACGTGGGCGTGACATGTTTGATTCGAACGTGACGTGAATGTGAAGTGGGAGATTCGAACGTGACGTGGGAGATTCGAACGTGACGTGGGAGATTCGAACGTGACGTGGGTGTGACGTGGGAGATTCGAACGTGACGTGGGCGTGACATGTGTGATTCGAACGTGACGTGGGCGTGACGTGGGTGATTCGAACGTGACGTGGGAGATTCGAACGTGACGTGGGTGATTCCAAAGTGACGTGGGTGTGACGTGGGTGATTCGAACGTGACGTGGGTGATTCGAAAGTGACGTGGGTGTGACGTGGGTGTGACGTGGGAGATTCGAACGTGACGTGAGCATGACGTGGGAGATTCGAACGTGATGTGAGCGTGACGTTGGAGATTCGAAAGTGACGTGGGTGTGACGTGGGAAATTCGAACGTGACGTGGGCGTGACGTGGGTGATTCGAACGTGACGTGGGCGTGACGTGGGAGATTCGAACGTGACGTGGGAGATTCGAGCGTGACGTGGGTGTGACGTGGGTGATTCGAACGTGACGTGGGTGATTCGAACGTGACGTGGGTGTGACGTGGGCGATTCGAACGTGACGTGGGTGAGTCGTGGGAGATTCGAACGTGACGTGGGCGTGACGTGGGAAATTCGAACGTGACGTGGGTGTGTCGTGGGTGATTCGAACGTGACGTGGGCGTGACATGGGTGATTCGAACGTGACGTGGGTGTGACGTGGGAAATTCGAACGTGACGTGGGCGTGACGTGGGTGAATCGAACGTGACGTGGGCGTGACGTGGGAGATTCGAACGTCACGTGGGAGATTCGAACGTGACGTGAATGTGAAGTGGGAGATTCGAACGTGACGTGGACGTTACGTGAGTGTTTGGAACGTGACGTGGGCGTGAACTGGGTGATTCGAACCTGACGTGGGTGTTTGGAACGTGACGTGGGTGTGACGTGGGAGATTCGAACGTGACGTGGGTGTGTCGTGGGTGATTCGAACGTGACGTGGGCGTGACGTGGGTGATTCGAACGTGACGTGGGTGTGACGTGGGAGATTCGAACGTGACGTGGGAGATTCGAACGTGACGTGGGAGATTCGAACGTGACGTGGGTGTGACGTGGGAGATTCGAACGTGATGTGGGTGATTCGGACGTGACGTGGGCGTGACGTGGGAGATTCGAACGTGACGTGGGAGATTCGAACGTGACGTGGGTGTGTCGTGGGAGATTCGAACGTGACGTGGGCGTGACGTGGGTGATTCGAAAGTGACGTGGGTGTGACGTGGGTGATTCGAACGTGACGTGGGTGATTCGAAAGTGACGTGGGTGTGACGTGGGTGTGACGTGGGCGATTCGAACTTGACGTGGGTGTGATGTGGGTGATTCGAACGTGACGTGGGTGTGACGTGGGCGATTCGAACGTGACGTGGGCGTGACGTGGGTGATTCGAACGTGACGTGGGCGTTACGTGGGTGATTCGAACGTGACGTGGGTGTGACGTGGGTGATACGAACGTGACCTGGACGTGACGTGGGAGATTCGAACGTGACGTGGGTGTGTCGTGGCAGATTCGAACGTGACGTGGGCGTGACGTGGGAGATTCGAACGTGACGTGGGCCTGACGTGGGAAATTCGAACGTGACGTGGGTGTTTGGAACGTGACGTGGGCGTGACGTGGGTGATTCGAACGTGACGTGGGTGTGACGTGGGTGATTCGAACGTGACGTGGGTGTGACGTGGGAGATTCGAACGTGACGTGGGCGTGACGTTGGAAATACGAACGTGACGTGGGTGTGACGTGGGTGATTCGAACGTGACGTGGGTGTGACGTGGGAGATTCGAACGTGACGTGGGAGATTCGAACGTGACGTGAGTGTGAAGTGGGAGATTCGAACGTGACGTGGGTGATTCGAAAGTGACGTGGGTGTGACGTGGGTGTGACGTGGGAGTTTCGAACGTGACGGGGGTGTGACGTGGGAGATTCGAACGTGACCTGAGTGTGACGTGAGAGATTCGAACGTGACCTGGGTGGTTCGAAATTGGCGTGGGTGTGCCGCCCTGCTTCAAGGCTCCCCCACCAAGCAGGGCTCAGAGGCAAGAGCACTGGGAAGGCAGAGCTTGCCTCCGCATGCCTAGGACAGCCCCCACCACGAGTGCCCGGCTCCCTTGCCTCCCCTCCGCAAGCCTACACCAGCTGTCCTCACACCTTGGCACTAGCACTGTGAGGCTGTTGCAAGGCAGGAGCACGGTTGTTCGATATGTGCTTCGAAGGCGACGTGGGTGTGACGTGGGAGATTCGAACGTGACGTGGGAGATTCGAAAGTGACGTGGGTGTGACGTGGGAGATTCGAACGTGACGTGGGAGATTCGAAAGTGACGTGGGTGTGACGTGGGAGATTCGAACGTGACGTGGGCGTGACTTGGGTAACTCGAACGCGACGTGAGTGTGAAGTGGGAGATTCGAACGTGACGTGGGAGATTCGAACGTGACGTGGGTGTGACGTGGGAGATTCGAACGTGACGTGGGAGATTCGAACGTGACGTGGGTGTGACGTGGGAGATTCGAACGTGACGTGGGTGATTCGAACGTGACGTGGGTGTGACGTGGGCGATTCGAACGTGACGTGGGTGTGTCGTGGGAGATTCGAACGTGACGTGGGCGTGACGTGGGAAATTCGAACGTGACGTGGGTGTGTCGTGGGTGATTCGAACGTGACGTGGGTGTGTCGTGGGTGATTCGAACGTGACGTGGGCGTGACATTGGTGATTCGAACGTGACGTGGGTGTGACGTGGGAAATTCGAACGTGACGTGGGCGTGACGTGGGAGATTCGAACGTGACGTGGGTGTGAAGTGGGAGATTCGAACGTCACGTGGGAGATTCGAACGTGACGTGAATGTGAAGTGGGAGATTCGAACGTGACGTGGACGTTACGTGAGTGTTTGGAACGTGACGTGGACGTTACGTGAGTGTTTGGAACGTGACGTGGGCGTGAACTGGGTGATTCGAACCTGACGTGGGTGTTTGGAACGTGACGTGGGCGTGACGTGGGAGATTCGAACGTGACCTGGCTGGTTCGAAATTGGCGTGGGTGTGCCGCCGTGCTTCAAGGCTCCCCCACCAAGCAGGGCTCAGAGGCAAGAGCACTGGGAAGGCAGAGCTTGCCTCCGCATGCCTAGGACAGCCCCCACCACGAGTGCCCGGCTCCCTTGCCTCCCCTCCGCAAGCCTACACCAGCTGTCCTCACACCTTGGCACTAGCAGTGTGAGGCTGTTGCAAGGCAGGAGCATGGTTGTTCGATATGTGCTTCGAAGGCGAGGTGGGTGTGACGTGGGAGATTCGAACGTGACGTGGGCGTGACGTGGGAAATTCGAACGTGACGTGGGTGTGTCGTGGGAGATTCGAACGTGACGTGGGCGTGACGTGGGAAATTCGAACGTGACGTGGGTGTGTCGTGGGTGATTCGAACGTGACGTGGGCGTGACATGGGTGATTCGAACGTGACGTGGGTGTGACGTGGGTGATTCGAACGTGACGTGGGCGTGACATGTGTGATTCGAACGTGACGTGGGCGTGACATGGGAGATTCGAACGTGACGTGGGAGATTCGAACGTGACGTGGGAGATTCGAACGTGACGTGGGTGTAACGTGGGAGATTCGAACGTGACGTGGGTGATTCGAACGTGACGTGGGTGTGACGTGGGCGATTCGAACGTGACGTGGGCGTGACGTGGGAGATTCGAACGTTACGTGGGAGATTCGAACGTGACGTGGGTGATTCCAAAGTGACGTGGGAGTGACGTGGGAAATTCGAACGTGACGTGGGCGTGACGTGGGAAATTCGAACGTGACGTAGGTGTGTCGTGGGTGATTCGAACGTGACGTGGGCGTGACATGCGTGATTCGAACGTGACGTGGGTGTGACGTGGGAAATTCGAACGTGACGTGGGCGTGACGTGGGAGATTCGAACGTGACGTGGGTGTGAAGTGGGAGATTCGAACGTCACGTGGGAGATTCGAACGTGACGTGAATGTGAAGTGGGAGATTCGAACGTGACGTGGACGTTACGTGAGTGTTTGGAACGTGACGTGGGCGTGAACTGGGTGATTCGAACGTGACGTGGGTGTTTGGAACGTGACGTGGGCGTGACGTGGGAGATTCGAACGTGACCTGGCTGGTTCGAAATTGGCGTGGGTGTGCCGCCGTGCTTCAAGGCTCCCCCACCAAGCAGGGCTCAGAGGCAAGAGCACTGGGAAGGCAGAGGTTGCCTCCGCATGCCTAGGACAGCCCCCACCACGAGTGCCCGGCTCCCTTGCCTCCCCTCCGCAAGCCTACACCAGCTGTCCTCACACCTTGGCACTAGCACTGTGAGGCTGTTGCAAGGCAGGAGCATGGTTGTTCGATATGTGCTTCGAAGGCGAGGTGGGTGTGACGTGGGAGATTCGAACGTGACGTGGGCGTGACGTGGGAAATTCGAACGTGACGTGGGTGTGACGTGGGTGATTCGAACGTGACGTGGGTGTGACGTGGGTGATTCGAACGTGACTTGGGCGTTACGTGGGAAATACGAACGTGACGTGGGCGTAACGTGGGTGATTCGAAGGGGATGTTGGCGTGACGTGGGTAATTCGAACGTGACGTGGGCGTTACGTGGGAAATACGAACGTGACGTGGGCGTGACGTGGGTGATTCGAACCTGACGTGGGTGTGACGTGGGAGATTCGAACGTGACGTGGGTGATTCGAAAGTGACGTGGGCGTGACGTGGGTGATTCGAACGTGACGTGGGTGTGACGTGGGAGATTCGAACGTGACGTGGGAGATTCGAACGTGACGTGGGTGTGAAGTGGGAGATTGGAATGTGACGTGGGTGTGACGTGGGAGATTCGAACGTGACGTGGGCGCGACGTAGGTGATTCGAACGTGACGTGGGTGTGACGTGGTGATTCGAACGTGACGTGGGTGTGACGTGGGAGATTGGAACGTGATGTGGGCGCGACGTGGATGATTCGAACGTGACGTGGGTGTGACGTGGGAAATTCGAACGTGACGTGGGTGTGACGTGGGAGATTCGAACGTGACGTGGGAGATTCGAGCGTGACGTGGGTGTGACGTGGGAGATTCGAACGTGACGTGGGTGATTCGAACGTGACGTGGGTGTGACGTGGGTGATTCGAACGTGACGTGGGCGTGACGTGGGTGATTCGAACGTGACGTGGGTGTGACGTGGGAGATTCGAACGTGACGTGGGTGTGTCGTGGGTGATTCGAACGTGAGGTGGGTGTGACATGTGTGATTCGAACGTGACGTGGGTGTGTCGTGGGTGATTCGAACGTGACGTGGGCGTGACATGTGTGATTCGAACGTGACGTGGGTGTGACGTGGGTGATTCGAACGTGACGTGGGCGTGACGTGGGTGAATCGAACGTGACGTGGGCGTAACGTGGGAGATTCGAACGTGACGTGGGTGATTCGAACGTGACGTGAGTGTGAAGTGGGAGATTCGAACGTGACGTGGACGTGACGTGAGTGTTTGGAACGTGACGTGGGCGTGACCTGGGTGATTCGAACCTGACGTGGGTGTTTGGAACGTGACGTGGGTGTGACGTGGGAGATTCGAACGTGACGTGGGTGTGTCGTGGGTGATTCGAACGTGACGTGGGCGTGACGTGGGTGATTCGAACGTGACGTGGGTGTGACGTGGGAGATTCGAACGTGACGTGGGAGATTCGAACGTGACGTGGGTGTGACGTGGGAGATTCGAACGTGACGTGGGTGATTCGAACGTGACGTGGGTGTGACGTGGGCGATTCGAACGTGACGTGGGTGTGTCGTGGGAGATTCGAACGTGACGTGGGCGTGACATGGGTGATTCGAACGTGACGTGGGTGTGACGTGGGTGATTCGAACGTGACGTGGGCGTGACATGTTTGATTCGAACGTGACGTGGGCGTGACATGGGATATTCGAACGTGACGTGGGAGATTCGAACGTGACGTGGGAGATTCGAACGTGACATGGGTGTGACGTGAGAGATTCAAACGTGACCTGGGTGGTTCGAAATTGGCGTGGGTGTGCCGCCCTGCTTCAAGGCTCCCCCACCAAGCAGGGCTCAGAGGCAAGAGCACTGGGAAGGCAGAGCTTCCCTCCGCATGCCTAGGACAGCCCCCACCACGAGTGCCCGGCTCCCTTGCCTCCCCTCCGCAAGCCTACACCAGCTGCCCTCACACCTTGGCACTAGCACTGTGAGGCTGTTGCAAGGCAGGAGCATGGTTGTTCGATATGTGCTTCGAAGGCGAGGTGGGTGTGACGTGGGAGATTCGAACGTGACGTTGGCGTGACGTGGGAAATTCGAACGTGACGTGGGCGTGACGTGGATGTTTCGAACGTGACGTGGGCGTGACGTGGGAGATTCGAACGTGACGTGGGTGATTCGAACGTGACGTGAGTGTGAAGTGGGAGATTCGAACGTGACGAGGACGTGACGTGAGTGTCTGGAACGTGACGTGGGCGTGACCTGGGTGATTCGAACCTGACGTGGGTGTTTTGAACGTGACGTGGGTGTGACGTGGGCGATTCGAAAAGTGACGTGGACGTGACGTGGGAGATTCGAACGTGACGTGGGTGTGACGTGGGAGATTCGAACGTGACGTGGGTGTGACGTGGGAGATTCGAACGTGACGTGGGTGTTTGGAACGTGACGTGGGTGTGACGTTGGCGATTCGAACGTGACGTGAGCGTGAAGTGGGTGATTCGAACGTGACGTGGGTGTGACGTGGGAGATTCGAACGTGACGTGGGCGTGACGTGGGTGATTCGAACGTGACGTGGGCGTGACATGTGTGATTCGAACGTGACGTGGGTGTGACGTGGGTGATTCGAACGTGACGTGGGCGTGACGTGGGTGATTCGAACGTGACGTGGGCGTGACGTGGGAGATTCGAACGTGACGTGGTTGATTCGAACGTGACGTGAGTGTGAAGTGGGAGATTCGAACGTGACGTGGACGTGACGTGAGTGTTTGGAACGTGACGTGGGCGTGACCTGGGTGATTCGAACCTGACGTGGGTGTTTGGAACGTGACGTGGGTGTGACGTGGGAGATTCGAACGTGACGTGGGTGTGTCGTGGGTGATTCGAACGTGACGTGGGCGTGACGTGGGTGATTCGAACGTGACGTGGGTGTGACGTGGGAGATTCGAACGTGACGTGGGAGATTCGAACGTGACGTGGGTGTGACGTGGGAGATTCGAACGTGACGTGGGTGATTCGAACGTGACGTGGGTGTGACGTGGGCGATTCGAACGTGACGTGGGTGTGTCGTGGGAGATTCGAACGTGACGTGGGCGTGACATGGGTGATTCGAACGTGACGTGGGTGTGACGTGGGTGATTCGAACGTGACGTGGGCGTGACATGTTTGATTCGAACGTGACGTGGGCGTGACATGGGAGATTCGAACGTGACGTGGGAGATTCGAACGTGACGTGGGAGATTCGAACGTGACGTGGGTGTGACGTGGGAGATTCGAACGTGACGTGGGTGATTCGAACGTGACGTGGGTGTGACGTGGGCGATTCGAACGTGACGTGGGTGTGTCGTGGGAGATTCGAACGTGACGTGGGCGTGACATGTGTGATTCGAACGTGACGTGGGCGTGACGTGGGAGATTCGAACGTGACGTGGGAGATTCGAACGTGACGTGGGTGATTCCAAAGTGACGTGGGCGTGACGTGGGTGATTCGAACGTGACGTGGGTGTGACGTGGGAGATTCGAACGTGACGTGGGCGTGACATGTGTGATTCGAACGTGACGTGGGCGTGACGTGGGTGATTCGAACGTGACGTGGGAGATTCGAACGTGACGTGGGTGATTCCAAAGTGACGTGGGTGTGACGTGGGTGATTCGAACGTGACGTGGGTGATTCGAAAGTGACGTGGGTGTGACGTGGGTGTGACGTGGGAGATTCGAACGTGACGTGAGCATGACGTGGGAGATTCGAACGTGATGTGAGCGTGACGTTGGAGATTCGAAAGTGACGTGGGTGTGACGTGGGAAATTCGAACGTGACGTGGGCGTGACGTGGGTGATTCGAACGTGACGTGGGCGTGACGTGGGTGATTCGAACGTGACGTGGGAGATTCGAGCGTGACGTGGGTGTGACGTGGGTGATTCGAACGTGACGTGGGTGATTCGAACGTGACGTGGGTGTGACGTGGGCGATTCGAACGTGACGTGGGTGAGTCGTGGGAGATTCGAACGTGACGTGGGCGTGACGTGGGAAATTCGAACGTGACGTGGGTGTGTCGTGGGTGATTCGAACGTGACGTGGGCGTGACATGGGTGATTCGAACGTGACGTGGGTGTGACGTGGGAAATTCGAACGTGACGTGGGCGTGACGTGGGTGAATCGAACGTGACGTGGGCGTGACGTGGGAGATTCGAACGTCACGTGGGAGATTCGAACGTGACGTGAATGTGAAGTGGGAGATTCGAACGTGACGTGGACGTTACGTGAGTGTTTGGAACGTGACGTGGGCGTGAACTGGGTGATTCGAACCTGACGTGGGTGTTTGGAACGTGACGTGGGTGTGACGTGGGAGATTCGAACGTGACGTGGGTGTGTCGTGGGTGATTCGAACGTGACGTGGGCGTGACGTGGGTGATTCGAACGTGACGTGGGTGTGACGTGGGAGATTCGAACGTGACGTGGGAGATTCGAACGTGACGTGGGAGATTCGAACGTGACGTGGGTGTGACGTGGGAGATTCGAACGTGATGTGGGTGATTCGGACGTGACGTGGGCGTGACGTGGGAGATTCGAACGTGACGTGGGAGATTCGAACGTGACGTGGGTGTGTCGTGGGAGATTCGAACGTGACGTGGGCGTGACGTGGGTGATTCGAAAGTGACGTGGGTGTGACGTGGGTGATTCGAACGTGACGTGGGTGATTCGAAAGTGACGTGGGTGTGACGTGGGTGTGACGTGGGCGATTCGAACTTGACGTGGGTGTGATGTGGGTGATTCGAACGTGACGTGGGTGTGACGTGGGCGATTCGAACGTGACGTGGGCGTGACGTGGGTGATTCGAACGTGACGTGGGCGTTACGTGGGTGATTCGAACGTGACGTGGGTGTGACGTGGGTGATACGAACGTGACCTGGACGTGACGTGGGAGATTCGAACGTGACGCGGGAGATTCGAACGTGACGTGGGTGTGTCGTGGCAGATTCGAACGTGACGTGGGCGTGACGTGGGAGATTCGAACGTGACGTGGGCCTGACGTGGGAAATTCGAACGTGACGTGGGTGTTTGGAACGTGACGTGGGCGTGACGTGGGTGATTCGAACGTGACGTGGGTGTGACGTGGGTGATTCGAACGTGACGTGGGTGTGACGTGGGAGATTCGAACGTGACGTGAGTGTGAAGTGGGAGATTCGAACGTGACGTGGGTGATTCGAAAGTGACGTGGGGGTGACGTGGGTGTGACGTGGGAGTTTCGAACGTGACGGGGGTGTGACGTGGGAGATTCGAACGTGACCTGAGTGTGACGTGAGAGATTCGAACGTGACCTGGGTGGTTCGAAATTGGCGTGGGTGTGCCGCCCTGCTTCAAGGCTCCCCCACCAAGCAGGGCTCAGAGGCAAGAGCACTGGGAAGGCAGAGCTTGCCTCCGCATGCCTAGGACAGCCCCCACCACGAGTGCCCGGCTCCCTTGCCTCCCCTCCGCAAGCCTACACCAGCTGTCCTCACACCTTGGCACTAGCACTGTGAGGCTGTTGCAAGGCAGGAGCACGGTTGTTCGATATGTGCTTCGAAGGCGACGTGGGTGTGACGTGGGAGATTCGAACGTGACGTGGGAGATTCGAAAGTGACGTGGGTGTGACGTGGGAGATTCGAACGTGACGTGGGAGATTCGAAAGTGACGTGGGTGTGACGTGGGAGATTCGAACGTGACGTGGGCGTGACTTGGGTGACTCGAACGCGACGTGAGTGTGAAGTGGGAGATTCGAACGTGACGTGGGAGATTCGAACGTGACGTGGGTGTGACGTGGGAGATTCGAACGTGACGTGGGAGATTCGAACGTGACGTGGGTGTGACGTGGGAGATTCGAACGTGACGTGGGTGATTCGAACGTGACGTGGGTGTGACGTGGGCGATTCGAACGTGACGTGGGTGTGTCGTGGGAGATTCGAACGTGACGTGGGCGTGACGTGGGAAATTCGAACGTGACGTGGGTGTGTCGTGGGTGATTCGAACGTGACGTGGGTGTGTCGTGGGTGATTCGAACGTGACGTGGGCGTGACATTGGTGATTCGAACGTGACGTGGGTGTGACGTGGGAAATTCGAACGTGACGTGGGCGTGACGTGGGAGATTCGAACGTGACGTGGGTGTGAAGTGGGAGATTCGAACGTCACGTGGGAGATTCGAACGTGACGTGAATGTGAAGTGGGAGATTCGAACGTGACGTGGACGTTACGTGAGTGTTTGGAACGTGACGTGGGCGTGAACTGGGTGATTCGAACCTGACGTGGGTGTTTGGAACGTGACGTGGGCGTGACGTGGGAGATTCGAACGTGACCTGGCTGGTTCGAAATTGGCGTGGGTGTGCCGCCCTGCTTCAAGGCTCCCCCACCAAGCAGGGCTCAGAGGCAAGAGCACTGGGAAGGCAGAGCTTGCCTCCGCATGCCTAGGACAGCCCCCACCACGAGTGCCCGGCTCCCTTGCCTCCCCTCCGCAAGCCTACACCAGCTGTCCTCACACCTTGGCACTAGCAGTGTGAGGCTGTTGCAAGGCAGGAGCATGGTTGTTCGATATGTGCTTCGAAGGCGAGGTGGGTGTGACGTGGGAGATTCGAACGTGACGTGGGCGTGACGTGGGAGATTCGAACGTGACGTGGGTGTGACGTGGGTGATTCGAACGTGAGGTGGGTGTGACGTGGGTGATTCGAACGTGACTTGGGCGTTACGTGGGAAATACGAACGTGATGTGGGCGTAACGTGGGTGATTCGAAGGGGATGTTGGCGTGACGTGGGTAATTCGAACGTGACGTGGGCGTTACGTGGGAAATACGAACGTGACGTAGGCGTGACGTGGGTGATTCGAACGTGACGTGGGTGTGACGTGGGAGATTCGAACGTGACGTGGGTGATTCGAAAGTGACGTGGGCGTGACGTGGGTGATTCGAACGTGACGTGGGTGTGACGTGGGAGATTCGAACGTGACGTGGGTGATTCGAACGTGACGTGGGCGTGACATGGGAGATTCGAACGTGACGTGAGCTTGACGTGGGAGATTCGAACGTGATGTGAGCGTGACGTGGGAAATTCGAACGTGACGTGGGTGTGTCGTGGGTGATTCGAACGTGACGTGGGCGTGACATGGGTGATTCGAACGTGACGTGGGTGTGACGTGGGAAATTCGAACGTGACGTGGGTGTGTCGTGGGAGATTCGAACGTGACGTGGGCGTGACATTGGTGATTCGAACGTGACGTGGGTGTGACGTGGGAAATTCGAACGTGACGTGGGCGTGACGTGGGAGATTCGAACGTGACGTGGGTGTGAAGTGGGAGATTCGAACGTCACGTGGGAGATTCGAACGTGACGTGAATGTGAAGTGGGAGATTCGAACGTGACGTGGACGTTACGTGAGTGTTTGGAACGTGACGTGGGCGTGAACTGGATGATTCGAACCTGACGTGGGTGTTTGGAACGTGACGTGGGCGTGCCGTGGGAGATTCGAACGTGACGTGGGTGTGACGTGGGTGATTCGAACGTGACGTGGGTGTGACGTGGGAGATTCGAACGTGACGTGGGAGATTCGAACGTGACGTGGGTGTGACGTGGGAGATTCGAACGTGACGTGGGTGTGACGTGGGCGATTCGAACGTGACGTGGGTGTGTCGTGGGAGATTCGAACGTGACGTGGGCGTGACGTGGGAAATTCGAACGTGACGTGGGTGTGTCGTGGGAGATTCGAAATTGACGTGGGCGTGACGTGGGTGATTCGAACGTGACGTGGGCGTTACGTGGGTGATTCGAACGTGACGTGGGTGTGACGTGGGTGATACGAACGTGACCTGGACGTGACGTGGGAGATTCGAACGTGACGCGGGAGATTCGAACGTGACGTGGGTGTGTCGTGGCAGATTCGAACGTGACGTGGGCGTGACGTGGGAGATTCGAACGTGACGTGGGCCTGACGTGGGAAATTCGAACGTGACGTGGGTGTTTGGAACGTGACGTGGGCGTGACGTGGGTGATTCGAACGTGACGTGGGTGTGACGTGGGTGATTCGAACGTGACGTGGGTGTGACGTGGGAGATTCGAACGTGACGTGAGTGTGAAGTGGGAGATTCGAACGTGACGTGGGTGATTCGAAAGTGACGTGGGTGTGACGTGGGTGTGACGTGGGAGTTTCGAACGTGACGGGGGTGTGACGTGGGAGATTCGAACGTGACCTGAGTGTGACGTGAGAGATTCGAACGTGACCTGGGTGGTTCGAAATTGGCGTGGGTGTGCCGCCCTGCTTCAAGGCTCCCCCACCAAGCAGGGCTCAGAGGCAAGAGCACTGGGAAGGCAGAGCTTGCCTCCGCATGCCTAGGACAGCCCCCACCACGAGTGCCCGGCTCCCTTGCCTCCCCTCCGCAAGCCTACACCAGCTGTCCTCACACCTTGGCACTAGCACTGTGAGGCTGTTGCAAGGCAGGAGCACGGTTGTTCGATATGTGCTTCGAAGGCGACGTGGGTGTGACGTGGGAGATTCGAACGTGACGTGGGAGATTCGAAAGTGACGTGGGTGTGACGTGGGAGATTCGAACGTGACGTGGGAGATTCGAAAGTGACGTGGGTGTGACGTGGGAGATTCGAACGTGACGTGGGCGTGACTTGGGTGACTCGAACGCGACGTGAGTGTGAAGTGGGAGATTCGAACGTGACGTGGGAGATTCGAACGTGACGTGGGTGTGACGTGGGAGATTCGAACGTGACGTGGGAGATTCGAACGTGACGTGGGTGTGACGTGGGAGGTTCGAACGTGACGTGGGTGATTCGAACGTGACGTGGGTGTGACGTGGGCGATTCGAACGTGACGTGGGTGTGTCGTGGGAGATTCGAACGTGACGTGGGCGTGACGTGGGAAATTCGAACGTGACGTGGGTGTGTCGTGGGTGATTCGAACGTGACGTGGGTGTGTCGTGGGTGATTCGAACGTGACGTGGGCGTGACATTGGTGATTCGAACGTGACGTGGGTGTGACGTGGGAAATTCGAACGTGACGTGGGCGTGACGTGGGAGATTCGAACGTGACGTGGGTGTGAAGTGGGAGATTCGAACGTCACGTGGGAGATTCGAACGTGACGTGAATGTGAAGTGGGAGATTCGAACGTGACGTGGACGTTACGTGAGTGTTTGGAACGTGACGTGGGCGTGAACTGGGTGATTCGAACCTGACGTGGGTGTTTGGAACGTGACGTGGGCGTGACGTGGGAGATTCGAACGTGACCTGGCTGGTTCGAAATTGGCGTGGGTGTGCCGCCCTGCTTCAAGGCTCCCCCACCAAGCAGGGCTCAGAGGCAAGAGCACTGGGAAGGCAGAGCTTGCCTCCGCATGCCTAGGACAGCCCCCACCACGAGTGCCCGGCTCCCTTGCCTCCCCTCCGCAAGCCTACACCAGCTGTCCTCACACCTTGGCACTAGCAGTGTGAGGCTGTTGCAAGGCAGGAGCATGGTTGTTCGATATGTGCTTCGAAGGCGAGGTGGGTGTGACGTGGGAGATTCGAACGTGACGTGGGCGTGACGTGGGAGATTCGAACGTGACGTGGGTGTGACGTGGGTGATTCGAACGTGAGGTGGGTGTGACGTGGGTGATTCGAACGTGACTTGGGCGTTACGTGGGAAATACGAACGTGATGTGGGCGTAACGTGGGTGATTCGAAGGGGATGTTGGCGTGACGTGGGTAATTCGAACGTGACGTGGGCGTTACGTGGGAAATACGAACGTGACGTAGGCGTGACGTGGGTGATTCGAACGTGACGTGGGTGTGACGTGGGAGATTCGAACGTGACGTGGGTGATTCGAAAGTGACGTGGGCGTGACGTGGGTGATTCGAACGTGACGTGGGTGTGACGTGGGAGATTCGAACGTGACGTGGGTGATTCGAACGTGACGTGGGCGTGACATGGGAGATTCGAACGTGACGTGAGCTTGACGTGGGAGATTCGAACGTGATGTGAGCGTGACGTGGGAAATTCGAACGTGACGTGGGTGTGTCGTGGGTGATTCGAACGTGACGTGGGCGTGACATGGGTGATTCGAACGTGACGTGGGTGTGACGTGGGAAATTCGAACGTGACGTGGGTGTGTCGTGGGAGATTCGAACGTGACGTGGGTGTGACGTGGGAGATTCGAACGTGACGTGGGTGTGAAGTGGGAGATTCGAACGTCACGTGGGAGATTCGAACGTGACGTGAATGTGAAGTGGGAGATTCGAACGTGACGTGGACGTTACGTGAGTGTTTGGAACGTGACGTGGGCGTGAACTGGATGATTCGAACCTGACGTGGGTGTTTGGAACGTGACGTGGGCGTGCCGTGGGAGATTCGAACGTGACGTGGGTGTGACGTGGGTGATTCGAACGTGACGTGGGCGTGACGTGGGTGATTCGAACGTGACGTGGGTGTGACGTGGGAGATTCGAACGTGACGTGGGAGATTCGAACGTGACGTGGGTGTGACGTGGGAGATTCGAACGTGACGTGGGTGTGACGTGGGCGATTCGAACGTGACGTGGGTGTGTCGTGGGAGATTCGAACGTGACGTGGGCGTGACGTGGGAAATTCGAACGTGACGTGGGTGTGTCGTGGGTGATTCGAACGTGACGTGGGCGTGACATGGGTGATTCGAACGTGACGTGGGTGTGACGTGGGAGATTCGAACGTGACCTGGCTGGTTCGAAATTGGCGTGGGTGTGCCGCCCTGCTTCAAGGCTCCCCCACCAAGCAGGGCTCAGAGGCAAGAGCACTGGGAAGGCAGAGCTTGCCTCCGCATGCCTAGGACAGCCCCCACCACGAGTGCCCGGCTCCCTTGCCTCCCCTCCGCAAGCCTACACCAGCTGTCCTCACACCTTGGCACTAGCAGTGTGAGGCTGTTGCAAGGCAGGAGCATGGTTGTTCGATATGTGCTTCGAAGGCGAGGTGGGTGTGACGTGGGAGATTCGAACGTGACGTGGGCGTGACGTGGGAAATTCGAACGTGACGTGGGTGTGACGTGGGTGATTCGAACGTGACGTGGGTGTGACGTGGGTGATTCGAACGTGACTTGGGCGTTACGTGGGAAATACGAACGTGACGTGGGCGTAACGTGGGTGATTCGAAGGGGATGTTGGCGTGACGTGGGTAATTCGAACGTGACGTGGGCGTTAAGTGGGAAATACGAACGTGACGTGGGCGTGACGTGGGTGATTCGAACGTGACGTGGGCGTGCCGTGGGAGATTCGAACGTGACGTGAGCGTGACGTGGGAGATTCGAACGTGACGTGGGTGTGACGTGGGTGATTCGAACGTGACGTGGGTGTTTCGAAAGTGACGTGGGTGTGACGTGGTTGTGACGTGGGAGATTCGAAAGTGACGTGAGCGTGACGTGGGAAATTCGAACGTGATGTGAGCGTGACGTGGGAGATTCGAACGTTAGGTGCGCGTGACGTGGGTGATTCGAACGCGACGCGAGTGTGAAGTGGGAGATTCGAACGTGACGTGGGAGATTCGAACGTGACGTGTGCGTGAAGTGGGTGATTCGAACGTGACGTGGGTGTGTCGTGGGAGATTCGAACGTGACGTGGGCGTGACGTGGGAGATTCGAACGTGACGTGGGCGTGACGTGGGAAATTCGAACGTGACCTGGCTGGTTCGAAATTGGCGTGGGTGTGCCACCCTGCTTCATGGCTCCCCCACCAAGCAGGGCTCAGAGGCAAGAGCACTGGGAAGGCAGAGCTTCCCTCCGCATGCCTAGGACAGCCCCCACCACGAGTGCCCGGCTCCCTTGCCTCCCCTCCGCAAGCCTACACCAGCTGTCCTCACACCTTGGCACTAGCACTGTGAGGCTGTTGCAAGGCAGGAGCATGGTTGTTCGATATGTGCTTCGAAGGCGAGGTGGGTGTGACGTGGGAGATTCGAACGTGACGTGGGCGTGACGTGGTAAATTCGAACGTGACGTGGGTGTGACGTGGGTGATTCGAAGGTGACATGGGCGTGACGTGGGAGATTCGAACGTGACGAGGGTGTGAAGTGAGCGTGACGTGGGAGATTCGAACGTGACGTGGGTGTGACGTGAATATTCGAACGTGACCTGAGTGTGACGTGGGAGATTCGAACGTGACGTGGGAGATTCGAACGTGACGTGGGTGTGACGTGGGCGATTCGAACGTGACGTGGGTGTGACGTGGGAGATTCAAACGTGACGTGGGCGTGACGTGGGAGATTCGAACGTGACGTGGGCGTGACGTGGGAGATTCGAGCGTGACGTCGGTGTGACGTGGGTGAATAGAAAGTGACGTGGGTGTGACGTGGGAGATTCGAACGTGACGTGGCTGTGACGTGGGTGATACGAACGTGACCTGGACGTGACGTGGGAGAATCGAACGTGACGTGGGAGATTAGAACTTGACGTGGGTGTGACGTGGGAGATTCGAACGTGACGTGGGTGTGAGGTGGGCGATTCGAACGTGACGTGGGCGTGACGTGGGTGATTCGAACGTGACGTGGGTGTGACGTGGTTGTGACGTGGGAGATTCGAAAGTGACGTGAGCGTGACGTGGGAAATTCGAACGTGATGTGAGCGTGACGTGGGCGATTCGAACGTGACGTGGGCGTGACGTGGGTGATTCGAACGCGACGCGAGTGTGAAGTGGGAGATTCGAACGTGACGTGGGAGATTCGAACGTGACGTGAGCGTGAAGTGGGTGATTCGAACGTGACGTGGGTGTGACGTGGGAGATTCGAACGTGACGTGGGCGTGACGTGGGTGATTCGAACGTGACGTGGGCGTGACGTGAGTATTTGGAACGTGACGTGGGTGTTTGGAACGTGACGTGGGTGTGACGTGGGCGATTCGAACGTGACGTGGGTGTGTCGTGGGTGATTCGAAAGTGACGTGGGTGTGACGTGGGTGATTCGAACGTGACGTGGGCGTGACGTGGGTGATTCGAAGGGGATGTTGGCGTGACGTGGGAGATTCGAACGTGACGTGGGTGTGACGTGGGAGATTCGAACGTGACGTGGGTGATTCGAACGTGACGTGAGTGTGAAGTGGGAGATTCGAACGTGACGAGGACGTGACGTGAGTGTCTGGAACGTGACGTGGGCGTGACCTGGGTGATTCGAACTTGACGTGGGTGTTTGGAACGTGACGTGGGTGTGACGTGGGAGCTTCGAACGTGACGTGGGCGTGACGTGGGTGATTCGAACCTGACGTGAGCGTGAAGTGGGAGATTCGAACGTGACGTGGGTGTGACGTGGGAGATTCGAACGTGACGTGGGTGTGACATGGGAGATTCGAACGTGACGTGGGTGTGACGTGGGTGATTCGAACGTGACGTGGACGTGACGTGAGTGTTTGGAACGTGACGTGGGCGTGACCTGGGTGATTCGAACCTGACGTGGGTGTTTGGAACGTGACGTGGGTGTGAGGTGGGCGATTCGAACGTGACGTGGGCGTGACGTGGGTGATTCGAACGTGACGTGGGTGTGACGTGGGAGATTCGAACGTGACGTGGGTGGTTCGAACGTGACGTGAGTGTGAAGTGGGAGATTCGAACGTGACGAGGACGTGACGTGAGTGTCTGGAACGTGACGTGGGCTTGACCTGGGTGATTCGAACCTGACGTGGGTGTTTTGAACGTGACGTGGGTGTGACGTGGGCGATTCGAAAGTGACGTGGGTGTGATGTGGGTGATTCGAACGTGACGTGGGTGTAACGTGGGAGATTCGAACGTGACGTGGGTGTGACGTGGGAAATTCGAACGTGACGTGGGCGTGACGTGGATGTTTCGAACGTGACGTGGGTGTGACGTGGGAGATTCGAACGTGACTTGGACGTGACGTGGGAGATTCGAACTTGACGTGGGTGTGGCGTGGTTGTTTCGAACGTGACGTGGGTGTGATGTGGGCGATTCGAACGTGACGTGGGTGTGTCGTGGGTGATTCGAAGGGGATGTTGGCGTGACGTGGGAAATTCGAACGTGACGTGGGAGTGACGTGGGTGATTCGAACGTGACGTGGGCGTGACGTGGGTGATTCGAACGTGACGTGGGTGTGACGTGCGAGATTCGAACGTGACGTGGGTGTGACGTGGGAGCTTCGAACGTGACGTGGGAGATTCGAACGTGACGTGAGTGTGAAGTGGGAGATTCGAACGTGACGTGGGTGATTCGAAAGTGACGTGGGTGTGACGTGGGTGTGACGTGGGAGTTTCGAACGTGACGGGGGTGTGACGTGGGAGATTCGAACGTGACCTGAGTGTGACGTGAGAGATTCGAACGTGACCTGGCTGGTTCGAAACTGGCGTGGATGTGCCGCCCTGCTTCAAGGCTCCCCCACCAAGCAGGGCTCAGAGGCAAGAGCACTGGGAAGGCAGAGCTTCCCTCCGCATGCCTAGGACAGCCCCCACCACGAGTGCCCGGCTCCCTTGCCTCCCCTCCGCAAGCCTACACCAGCTGTCCTCACACCTTGGCACTAGCACTGTGAGGCTGTTGCAAGGCAGGAGCATGGTTGTTCGATATGTGCTTCGAAGGCGAGGTGGGTGTGACGTGGGAGATTCGAACGTGACGTGGGCGTGACGTGGGAAATTCGAACGTGAGGTGGGCGTGACGTGGGTGATTCGAACGTGAGGTGGGTGTGACGTGGGTGATTCGAAGGTGACATGGGCGTGACCTGGGTGATTCGAACGTGACGTGGGAGATTCGAACGTGACGTGGGTGTGACGTGGGCGATTCGAAGGTGACGTGGGCGTGACCTGGGTGATTCGAACGTGACGTGGGCGTGACGTGGGATATTCGAACGTGACGTGGGCGTGACGTGGGAAATTCGAACCTGACCTGGCTGGTTCGAAATTGGCGTGGGTGTGCCACCCTGCTTCATGGCTCCCCCACCAAGCAGGGCTCAGAGGCAAGAGCACTGGGAAGGCAGAGCTTGCCTCCGCATGCCTAGGACAGCCCCCACCACGAGTGCCCGGCTCCCTTGCCTCCCCTCCGCAAGCCTACACCAGCTGTCCTCACACCTTGGCACTAGCACTGTGAGGCTGTTGCAAGGCAGGAGCATGGTTGTTCGATATGTGCTTCGAAGGCGACGTGGGTGTGACGTGGGAGATTCGAACGTGACGTTGGCGTGACGTGGGAAAATCGAACGTGACGTGGGTGTGACGTGGGTGAATAGAAAGTGACGTGGGTGTGACGTGGGAGATTCGAACGTGACGTGGGCGTGACGTGGGAGATTCGAGCGTGACGTCGGTGTGACGTCGGTGAATAGAAAGTGACGTGGGTGTGACGTGGGAGAATCGAACGTGACGTGGGAGATTCGAACGTGACGTGGGTGTGACGTGGGAGATTCGAACGTGACGTGAGTGTGAGGTGGGAGATTCGAACGTGACGTGGGTGATTCGAAAGTGACGTGGGTGTGACGTGGGTGTGACGTGGGATTTTAGAACGTGACGTGGGCGTGACGTGGGAGATTCGAACGTGACGTGGGTGATTCGAACGTGACGTGGGTGTGACGTGGGCGATTCGAACGTGACGTGGGTGTGACGTGGGTGAATAGAAAGTGACGTGGGTGTGACGTGGGAGATTCGAACGTGACGTGGGCGTGACGTGGGAGATTCGAGCGTGACGTCGGTGTGACGTGGGTGAATAGAAAGTGACGTGGGTGTGACGTGGGAGAATCGAACGTGACGTGGGAGATTCGAACGTGACGTGGGTGTGACGTGGGAGATTCGAACGTGACGTGGGCGTGACGTGGGAGATTCGAACGTGACGTGGGTGATTCGAACGTGACGTGGGTGTGACGTGGGCGATTCGAACGTGACGTGGGTGTGACGTGGGTGATTCGAACGTGACGTGGGTGATTCGAAAGTGACGTGGGTGATTCCAAAGTGACGTGGGTGTGACGTGTGTGTGACGTGGGAGATTCGAACGTGACGTGGGAGATTCGAACGTGACGTGAGCGTGAAGTGGGTGATTCGAACGTGACGTGGGTGATTCGAAAGTGACGTGGGTGTGACGTGGGTGTAACGTGGGAGATTCGAACGTGACGTGGGCGTGACGTGGCTGATTCGAACGTGACGTGGGTGTGTCGTGGGAGATTCGAACGTGACGTGGGTGTGACGTGGGAGATTCGAACGTGACGTGGGTGTGAAGTGGGAGATTCGAACGTCACGTGGGAGATTCGAACGTGACGTGAATGTGAAGTGGGAGATTCGAACGTGACGTGGACGTTACGTGAGTGTTTGGAACGTGACGTGGGCGTGAACTGGATGATTCGAACCTGACGTGGGTGTTTGGAACGTGACGTGGGCGTGCCGTGGGAGATTCGAACGTGACGTGGGTGTGACGTGGGTGATTCGAACGTGACGTGGGCGTGACGTGGGTGATTCGAACGTGACGTGGGTGTGACGTGGGAGATTCGAACGTGACGTGGGAGATTCGAACGTGACGTGGGAGATTCGAACGTGACGTGGGTGTGACGTGGGAGATTCGAACGTGACGTGGGTGTGACGTGGGCGATTCGAACGTGACGTGGGTGTGACGTGGGAGATTCGAACGTGACGTGGGCGTGACGTGGGAAATTCGAACGTGACGTGGGTGTGTCGTGGGTGATTCGAACGTGACGTGGGCGTGACGTGGCTGATTCGAACGTGACGTGGGTGTGACGTGGGTGATTCGAACGTGACGTGGGCGTGACATGTGTGATTCGAACGTGACGTGGGTGTGACGTGGGAGATTCGAACGTGACGTGGGAGATTCGAACGTGACGTGGGTGATTCGAAAGTGACGTGGGTGTGACGTGGGTGATTCGAACGTGACGTGGGTGATTCGAAAGTGACGTGGGTGTGACGTGGGTGTGACGTGGGCGATTCGAACTTGACGTGGGCGTGATGTGGGTGATTCGAACGTGACGTGGGCGTGACGTGGGAAATTCGAACGTGACGTGGGCGTGACGTGGGCGATTCGAACGTGACGTGGGCGTGACGTGGGTGATTCGAACGTGACGTGGGCGTTACGTGGGTGATTCGAACGTGACGTGGGAGATTCGAACGTGACGTGAGTGTGAAGTGGGAGATTCGAACGTGACGTGGGTGATTCGAACGTGACGTGGCTGTGACGTGGGTGATACGAACGTGACCTGGACGTGACGTGGGAGATTCGAACGTGTCGTGGGAGATTCGAACGTGACGTGGGTGTGTCGTGGGAGATTCGAACGTGACGTGGGCGTGACGTGGGAGATTCGAACGTGACGTGGGCGTGACGTGGGAAATTCGAACGTGACGTGGGTGTGACGTGGGTGATTCGAACGTGACGTGGGCGTGACATGTGTGATTCGAACGTGACGTGGGTGTGACGTGGGTGATTCGAACGTGACGTGGGCGTGACGTGGGTGATTCGAACGTGACGTGGGCGTGACGTGGGAGATTCGAACGTGACGTGGGTGATTCGAACGTGACGTGAGTGTGAAGTGGGAGATTCGAACGTGACGTGGACGTGACGTGAGTGTTTGGAACGTGACGTGGGCGTGACCTGGGTGATTCGAACCTGACGTGGGTGTTTGGAACGTGACGTGGGTGTGACGTGGGAGATTCGAACGTGACGTGGGTGTGTCGTGGGTGATTCGAACGTGACGTGGGCGTGACGTGGGTGATTCGAACGTGACGTGGGTGTGACGTGGGAGATTCGAACGTGACGTGGGAGATTCGAACGTGACGTGGGTGTGACGTGGGAGATTCGAACGTGACGTGGGTGATTCGAACGTGACGTGGGTGTGACGTGGGCGATTCGAACGTGACGTGAGTGTGAAGTGGGAGATTCGAACGTGACGTGGGTGATTCGAACGTGACGTGGCTGTGACGTGGGTGATACGAACGTGACCTGGACGTGACGTGGGAGATTCGAACGTGTCGTGGGAGATTCGAACGTGACGTGGGTGTGACGTGGGAGATTCGAACGTGACGTGGGTGATTCGAACGTGACGTGGGCGTGACGTGGGAGATTCGAACGTGACGTGAGTGTGAAGTGGGAGATTCGAACGTGACGTGGGTGATTCGAACGTGACGTGGCTGTGACGTGGGTGATACGAACGTGACCTGGACGTGACGTGGGAGATTCGAACGTGTCGTGGGAGATTCGAACGTGACGTGGGTGTGTCGTGGGAGATTCGAACGTGACGTGGGCGTGACGTCGGAAATTCGAACGTGACGTGGGTGTGTCGTGGGTGATTCGAACGTGACGTGGGCGTGACATGGGTGATTCGAACGTGACGTGGGTGTGACGTGGGTGATTCGAACGCGACGTGGGCGTGACATGTGTGATTCGAACGTGACGTGGGCGTGACATGGGGGATTCGAACGTGACGTGGGAGATTCGAACGTGACGTGGGAGATTCGAACGTGACGTGGGAGATTCGAACGTGACGTGGGTGTAACGTGGGAGATTCGAACGTGACGTGGGTGTGACGTGGGTGATTCGAACGTGACGTGGGCGTGACGTGGGTGATTCGAACGTGACGTGGGTGTGACGTGGGAGATTCGAACGTGACGTGGGTGATTCGAACGTGACGTGGGTGTGACGTGGGCGATTCGAACGTGACGTAGGTGTGTCGTAGGAGATTCGAACGTGACGTGGGCGTGACATGGATGATTCGAACGTGACGTGGGTGTGACGTGGGTGATTCGAACGTGACGTGGGCGTGACATGTGTGATTCGAACGTGACGTGGGCGTGACGTGGGAGATTCGAACGTGACGTGGGAGATTCGAACGTGACGTGGGTGATTCCAAAGTGACGTGGGCGTGACGTGGGTGATTCGAACGTGACGTGGGCGTGACGTGGGTGATTCGAACGTGACGTGGGTGTGACGTGGGAAATTCGAACGTGACGTGGGCGTGACGTGGGAGATTCGAACGTGACGTGGGTGTGTCGTGGGAGATTCGAACGTGACGTGGGCGTGACGTGGGAAATTCGAACGTGACGTGGGTGTGTCGTGGGTGATTCGAACGTGACGTGGGCGTGACATGGGTGATTCGAACGTGACGTGGGTGTGACGTGGGAAATTCGAACGTGACGTGGGCGTGACGTGGGAGATTCGAACGTGACGTGGGTGTGACGTGGGAGATTCGAAGGTGACGTGGGTGTGAAGTGGGAGATTCGAACGTCACGTGGGAAATTCGAACGTGACGTGGGTGTGACGTGGGTGATTCGAACGTGACGTGGGCGTGACATGTGTGATTCGAACGTGACGTGGGCGTGACGTGGGAGATTCGAACGTGACGTGGGAGATTCGAACGTGACGTGGGTGATTCGAAAGTGACGTGGGTGTGACGTGGGTGATTCGAACGTGACGTGGGTGATTCGAAAGTGACGTGGGTGTGACGTGGGTGTGACGTGGGCGATTCGAACTTGACGTGGGCGTGATGTGGGTGATTCGAACGTGACGTGGGCGTGACGTGGGAAATTCGAACGTGACGTGGGCGTGACGTGGGCGATTCGAACGTGACGTGGGCGTGACGTGGGTGATTCGAACGTGACGTGGGTGTGACGTGGGAGATTCGAACGTGACGTGGGAGATTCGAACGTGACGTGAGTGTGAAGTGGGAGATTCGAACGTGACGTGGGTGATTCGAACGTGACGTGGCTGTGACGTGGGTGATACGAACGTGACCTGGACGTGACGTGGGAGATTCGAACGTGTCGTGGGAGATTCGAACGTGACGTGGGTGTGTCGTGGGAGATTCGAACGTGACGTGGGCGTGACGTCGGAAATTCGAACGTGACGTGGGTGTGTCGTGGGTGATTCGAACGTGACGTGGGCGTGACATGGGTGATTCGAACGTGACGTGGGTGTGACGTGGGTGATTCGAACGCGACGTGGGCGTGACATGTGTGATTCGAACGTGACGTGGGCGTGACATGGGGGATTCGAACGTGACGTGGGAGATTCGAACGTGACGTGGGAGATTCGAACGTGACGTGGGAGATTCGAACGTGACGTGGGTGTAACGTGGGAGATTCGAACGTGACGTGGGTGTGACGTGGGTGATTCGAACGTGACGTGGGCGTGACGTGGGTGATTCGAACGTGACGTGGGTGTGACGTGGGTGATTCGAACGTGACGTGGGTGATTCGAACGTGACGTGGGTGTGACGTGGGCGATTCGAACGTGACGTAGGTGTGTCGTAGGAGATTCGAACGTGACGTGGGCGTGACATGGATGATTCGAACGTGACGTGGGTGTGACGTGGGTGATTCGAACGTGACGTGGGCGTGACATGTGTGATTCGAACGTGACGTGGGCGTGACGTGGGAGATTCGAACGTGACGTGGGAGATTCGAACGTGACGTGGGTGATTCCAAAGTGACGTGGGCGTGACGTGGGTGATTCGAACGTGACGTGGGCGTGACGTGGGTGATTCGAACGTGACGTGGGTGTGACGTGGGAAATTCGAACGTGACGTGGGCGTGACGTGGGAGATTCGAACGTGACGTGGGTGTGTCGTGGGAGATTCGAACGTGACGTGGGCGTGACGTGGGAAATTCGAACGTGACGTGGGTGTGTCGTGGGTGATTCGAACGTGACGTGGGCGTGACATGGGTGATTCGAACGTGACGTGGGTGTGACGTGGGAAATTCGAACGTGACGTGGGCGTGACGTGGGAGATTCGAACGTGACGTGGGTGTGACGTGGGAGATTCGAAGGTGACGTGGGTGTGAAGTGGGAGATTCGAACGTCACGTGGGAGATTCGAACGTGACGTGAATGTGAAGTGGGAGATTCGAACGTGACGTGGACGTTACGTGAGTGTTTGGAACGTGACGTGGGCGTGAACTGGGTGATTCGAACCTGACGTGGGTGTTTGGAACGTGACGTGGGCGTGCCGTGGGAGATTCGAACGTGACGTGGGTGTGACGTGGGTGATTCGAACGTGACGTGGGCGTGACGTGGGTGATTCGAACGTGACGTGGGTGTGACGTGGGAGATTCGAACGTGACGTGGGAGATTCGATCGTGACGTGGGAGATTCGAACGTGACGTGGGTGTGACGTGGGAGATTCGAACGTGACGTGGGTGTGACGTGGGCGATTCGAACGTGACGTGGGTGTGTCGTGGGAGATTCGAACGTGACGTGGGCGTGACGTGGGAAATTCGAACGTGACGTGGGTGTGTCGTGGGTGATTCGAACGTGACGTGGGCGTGACATGGGTGATTCGAACGTGACGTGGGTGTGACGTGGGTGATTCGAACGTGACGTGGGCGTGACATGTGTGATTCGAACGTGACGTGGGCGTGACGTGGGAGATTCGAACGTGACGTGGGAGATTCGAACGTGACGTGGGTGATTCGAAAGTGACGTGGGTGTGACGTGGGTGATTCGAACGTGACGTGGGTGATTCGAAAGTGACGTGGGTGTGACGTGGGTGTGACGTGGGCGATTCGAACTTGACGTGGGCGTGATGTGGGTGATTCGAACGTGACGTGGGCGTGACGTGGGAAATTCGAACGTGACGTGGGCGTGACGTGGGCGATTCGAACGTGACGTGGGCGTGACGTGGGTGATTCGAACGTGACGTGGGCGTTACGTGGGTGATTCGAACGTGACGTGGGAGATTCGAACGTGACGTGAGTGTGAAGTGGGAGATTCGAACGTGACGTGGGTGATTCGAACGTGACGTGGCTGTGACGTGGGTGATACGAACGTGACCTGGACGTGACGTGGGAGATTCGAACGTGACGTGGGAGATTCGAACGTGACGTGGGTGTGTCGTGGGAGATTCGAACGTGACGTGGGCGTGACGTGGGTGATTCGAACGTGACGTGGCTGTGACGTGGGAAATTCGAACGTGACCTGGCTGGTTCGAAATTGGCGTGGGTGTGCCGCCGTGCTTCAAGGCTCCCCCACCAAGCAGGGCTCAGAGGCAAGAGCACTGGGAAGGCAGAGCTTCCCTCCGCATGCCTAGGACAGCCCCCACCACGAGTGCCCGGCTCCCTTGCCTCCCCTCCGCAAGCCTACACCAGCTGTCCTCACACCTTGGCACTAGCACTGTGAGGCTGTTGCAAGGCAGGAGCATGGTTGTTCGATATGTGCTTCGAAGGCGACGTGGGTGTGACGTGGGAGATTCGAACGTGACGTGGGAGATTCGAAAGTGACGTGGGTGTGACGTGGGAGATTCGAACGTGACGTGGGAGATTCGAAAGTGACGTGGGTGTGACGTGGGAGATTCGAACGTGACGTGGGAGATTCGAAAGTGACGTGGGTGTGACGTGGAAAATTCGAACGTGACGTGGGCGTGACTTGGGTGACTCGAACGCGACGTGAGTGTGAAGTGGGAGATTCGAACGTGACGTGGGAGATTCGAACGTGACGTGAGCGTGAAGTGGGAGATTCGAACGTGACGTGGGTGTGACGTGGGTGATTCGAACGTGACGTGGGCGTGACGTGGGTGATTCGAACGTGACGGGGGTGTGACGTGGGAAATGCGAACGTGACGTGGGCGTGACGTGGGTGTGTCGTGTGAGATTCGAACGTGACGTGGGAGATTCGAACGTGACGTGAGCGTGACGTGGGTGATTCGAACGTGACGTGGGTGTGACGTGGGAGATTCGAACGTGACGTGGACCTGACGTGAGTGTTTGGAACGTGACGTGGGCGTGACCTGGGTGATTCGAACCTGACGTGGGTGTTTGGAACGTGACGTGGGTGTAACGTGGGAGATTCGAACGTGACGTGGGTTTGTCGTGGGTGATTCGAACGTGACGTGGGCGTGACGTGGGTGATTCGAACGCGACGTGGGCGTGACCTGGGTGATTCGAACCTGACGTGGGTGTTTGGAACGTGAGGTGGGTGTGACGTGGGAGATTCGAACGTGACGTGGGCGTGACGTGGGAAATTCGAACGTGACGTGGGCGTGACGTGGGTGATTCGAACGTGACGTGGGCGTGACGTGGGAGATTCGAACGTGACGTGGGTGATTCGAACGTGACGTGGGCGTGACGTGGGTGACTCGAACGCGACGTGAGTGTGAAGTGGGAGATTCAAACGTGACGTGGGAGATTCGAACGTGACGTGAGCGTGAAGTGGTAGATTCGAACGTGACGTGAGCGTGACGTGGGAGATTCGAAAGTGACGTGGGTGTGGCGTGGTTGTTTCGAACGTGACGTGGGTGTGTCGTGGGAGATTCGAACGTGACGTGGGCGTGACGTGGGAAATTCGAACATGACGTGGGTGTGTCGTGGGTGATTCGAACGTGACGTGGGCGTGACGTGGGAGATTCGAACGTGACGTGGGTGTGACGTGGGAGATTCGAACGTGACGTGGGAGATTCGAACGTGACGTGGGTGATTCGAACGTGACGTGGGTGTGACGTGGGTGATTCGAACGTGACGTGGGTGATTCGAAAGTGACGTGGGTGTGACGTGGGTGTGACGTGGGAGATTCGAACGTGACGTGAGCATGACGTGGGAGATTCGAACGTGATGTGAGCGTGACGTGGGAGATTCGAACGTGACGTGGGTGTGACGTGGGAAATTCGAACGTAACGTGGGCGTGACGTGGGTGATTCGAACGTGACGCGAGTGTGAAGTGGGAGATTCAAACGTGACGTGGGAGATTCGAACGTGTCGTTGGCGTGACCTGGGTGATTCGAACCTGACGTGGGTGTTTGGAACGTGACGTGGGCGTGACGTGGGAAATTCGAACGTGACGTGGGTGTGTCGTGGGAGATTCGAACGTGACGTGGGCGTGCCGTGGGAGATTCGAACGTGACGTGGGTGTGACGTGGGAGATTCGAACGTGACGTGGACGTGAAGTGAGTGTTTGGAACGTGACGTGGGCGTGACCTGGGTGATTCGAACCTGACGTGGGTGTTTGGAACGTGACGTGGGTGTGACGTGGGAGATTCGAACGTGACGTGGGTGTGTCGTGGGTGATTCGAACGTGACGTGGGCGTGACGTGGCTGATTCGAACGTGACGTGGGTGTGACGTGGGAAATTCGAACGTGACGTGGGAGATTCGAACGTGACGTGGGCGTGACGTGGGAGATTCGAACGTGACGTGGGTGATTCGAACGTGACGTGGGTGTGTCGTGGGAGATTCGAACGTGACGTGGGCGTGACGTGGGAGATTCGAACGTGACGTGGGCGTGACGTGGGAAATTCGAACGTGACGTGGGTGTGACGTGGGTGATTCGAACGTGACGTGGGCGTGACATGGGTGATTCGAACGTGACGTGGGTGTGACGTGGGTGATTCGAACGTGACGTGGGCGTGACATGTGTGATTCGAACGTGACGTGGGCGTGACATGGGAGATTCGAACGTGACGTGGGAGATTCGAACGTGACGTGGGAGATTCGAACGTGACGTGGGTGTAACGTGGGAGATTCGAACGTGACGTGGGTGATTCGAACGTGACGTGGGTGTGACGTGGGCGATTCGAACGTGACGTGGGCGTGACGTGGGAGATTCGAACGTTACGTGGGAGATTCGAACGTGACGTGGGTGATTCCAAAGTGACGTGGGAGTGACGTGGGAAATTCGAACGTGACGTGGGCGTGACGTGGGAAATTCGAACGTGACGTGGGTGTGTCGTGGGTGATTCGAACGTGACGTGGGCGTGACATTGGTGATTCGAACGTGACGTGGGTGTGACGTGGGAAATTCGAACGTGACGTGGGCGTGACGTGGGAGATTCGAACGTGACGTGGGTGTGAAGTGGGAGATTCGAACGTCACGTGGGAGATTCGAACGTGACGTGAATGTGAAGTGGGAGATTCGAACGTGACGTGGACGTTACGTGAGTGTTTGGAACGTGACGTGGGCGTGAACTGGGTGATTCGAACCTGACGTGGGTGTTTGGAACGTGACGTGGGCGTGACGTGGGAGATTCGAACGTGACCTGGCTGGTTCGAAATTGGCGTGGGTGTGCCGCCGTGCTTCAAGGCTCCCCCACCAAGCAGGGCTCAGAGGCAAGAGCACTGGGAAGGCAGAGCTTGCCTCCGCATGCCTAGGACAGCCCCCACCACGAGTGCCCGGCTCCCTTGCCTCCCCTCCGCAAGCCTACACCAGCTGTCCTCACACCTTGGCACTAGCACTGTGAGGCTGTTGCAAGGCAGGAGCATGGTTGTTCGATATGTGCTTCGAAGGCGAGGTGGGTGTGACGTGGGAGATTCGAACGTGACGTGGGTGTGGCGTGGGTGATTCGAACGTGACGTGGGAGATTCGAACGTGACGTGGGTGTGAAGTGGGAGATTCGAATGTGACGTGGGTGTGACGTGGGAGATTCGAACGTGACGTGGGCGCGATGTGGGTGATTCGAACGTGACGTGGGTGTGAAGTGGGTGTGACGTGGGATATTCGAACGTGACGTGGATGTGACGTGGGTGTGACGTGGGAGATTCGAACGTGACGTGGGAGATTCGAACGTGACGTGGGTGTAAAGTGGGAGATTCGAATGTGACGTGGGTGTGACGTGGGAGATTCGAACGTGACGTGGGCGCGACGTAGGTGATTCGAACGTGACGTGGGTGTGACGTGGTGATTCGAACGTGACGTGGGTGTGACGTGGGAGATTCGAACGTGATGTGGGCGCGACGTGGATGATTCGAACGTGACGTGGGTGTGACGTGGGAAATTCGAACGTGACGTGGGTGTGACGTGGGAGATTCGAACGTGACGTGGGAGATTCGAGCGTGACGTGGGTGTGAGGTGGGAGATTCGAACGTGACGTGGGAGATTCGAACGTGACGTGGGTGTGACGTGGGTGTTTCGAACGTGACGTGGGTGTTTCGAACGTGACGTGGGCGTGACGTGGTGATTCGAACGTGACGTGGGTGTGTCGTGGGAGATTCGAACGTGACGTGGGCGTGACGTGGGAGATTCGAACGTGACGTGGGCGTGACGTGGGAAATTCGAACGTGACCTGGCTGGTTCGAAATTGGCGTGGGTGTGCCGCCGTGCTTCAAGGCTCCCCCACCAAGCAGGGCTCAGAGGCAAGAGCACTGGGAAGGCAGAGCTTGCCTCCGCATGCCTAGGACAGCCCCCACCACGAGTGCCCGGCTCCCTTGCCTCCCCTCCGCAAGCCTACACCAGCTGTCCTCACACCTTGGCACTAGCACTGTGAGGCTGTTGCAAGGCAGGAGCACGGTTGTTCGATATGTGCTTCGAAGGCGACGTGGGTGTGACGTGGGAGATTCGAACGTGACGTGGGAGATTCGAAAGTGACGTGGGTGTGACGTGGGAGATTCGAACGTGACGTGGGAGATTCGAAAGTGACGTGGGTGTGACGTGGGAGATTCGAACGTGACGTGGGAGATTCGAAAGTGACGTGGGTGTGACGTGGAAAATTCGAACGTGACGTGGGCGTGACTTGGGTGACTCGAACGCGACGTGAGTGTGAAGTGGGAGATTCGAACGTGACGTGGGAGATTCGAACGTGACGTGAGCGTGAAGTGGGAGATTCGAACGTGACGTGGGTGTGACGTGGGTGATTCGAACGTGACGTGGGCGTGACGTGGGTGATTCGAACGTGACGGGGGTGTGACGTGGGAAATGCGAACGTGACGTGGGCGTGACGTGGGTGTGTCGTGTGAGATTCGAACGTTACGTGGGAGATTCGAACGTGACGTGAGCGTGACGTGGGTGATTCGAACGTGACGTGGGTGTGACGTGGGAGATTCGAACGTGACGTGGACCTGACGTGAGTGTTTGGAACGTGACGTGGGCGTGACCTGGGTGATTCGAACCTGACGTGGGTGTTTGGAACGTGACGTGGGTGTAACGTGGGAGATTCGAACGTGACGTGGGTTTGTCGTGGGTGATTCGAACGTGACGTGGGCGTGACGTGGGTGATTCGAACGCGACGTGGGCGTGACCTGGGTGATTCGAACCTGACGTGGGTGTTTGGAACGTGAGGTGGGTGTGACGTGGGAGATTCGAACGTGACGTGGGCGTGACGTGGGAAATTCGAACGTGACGTGGGCGTGACGTGGGTGATTCGAACGTGACGTGGGCGTGACGTGGGAGATTCGAACGTGACGTGGGTGATTCGAACGTGACGTGGGCGTGACGTGGGTGACTCGAACGCGACGTGAGTGTGAAGTGGGAGATTCAAACGTGACGTGGGAGATTCGAACGTGACGTGAGCGTGAAGTGGTAGATTCGAACGTGACGTGAGCGTGACGTGGGAGATTCGAAAGTGACGTGGGTGTGGCGTGGTTGTTTCGAACGTGACGTGGGTGTGTCGTGGGAGATTCGAACGTGACGTGGGCGTGACGTGGGAAATTCGAACATGACGTGGGTGTGTCGTGGGTGATTCGAACGTGACGTGGGCGTGACGTGGGAGATTCGAACGTGACGTGGGTGTGACGTGGGAGATTCGAACGTGACGTGGGAGATTCGAACGTGACGTGGGTGATTCGAACGTGACGTGGGTGTGACGTGGGTGATTCGAACGTGACGTGGGTGATTCGAAAGTGACGTGGGTGTGACGTGGGTGTGACGTGGGAGATTCGAACGTGACGTGAGCATGACGTGGGAGATTCGAACGTGATGTGAGCGTGACGTGGGAGATTCGAACGTGACGTGGGTGTGACGTGGGAAATTCGAACGTAACGTGGGCGTGACGTGGGTGATTCGAACGTGACGCGAGTGTGAAGTGGGAGATTCAAACGTGACGTGGGAGATTCGAACGTGTCGTTGGCGTGACCTGGGTGATTCGAACCTGACGTGGGTGTTTGGAACGTGACGTGGGCGTGACGTGGGAAATTCGAACGTGACGTGGGTGTGTCGTGGGAGATTCGAACGTGACGTGGGCGTGCCGTGGGAGATTCGAACGTGACGTGGGTGTGACGTGGGAGATTCGAACGTGACGTGGGTGTGACGTGGGAGATTCGAACGTGACGTGGACGTGAAGTGAGTGTTTGGAACGTGACGTGGGCGTGACCTGGGTGATTCGAACCTGACGTGGGTGTTTGGAACGTGACGTGGGTGTGACGTGGGAGATTCGAACGTGACGTGGGTGTGTCGTGGGTGATTCGAACGTGACGTGGGCGTGACGTGGCTGATTCGAACGTGACGTGGGTGTGACGTGGGAAATTCGAACGTGACGTGGGAGATTCGAACGTGACGTGGGCGTGACGTGGGAAATTCGAACGTGACGTGGGTGATTCGAACGTGACGTGGGTGTGTCGTGGGAGATTCGAACGTGACGTGGGCGTGACGTGGGAGATTCGAACGTGACGTTGGCGTGACGTGGGAAATTCGAACTTGACCTGGCTGGTTCGAAATTGGCGTGGGTGTGCCACCGTGCTTCAAGGCTCCCCCACCAAACAGGGCTCAGAGGCAAGAGCACTGGGAAGGCAGAGGTTGCCTCCGCATGCCTAGGACAGCCCCCACCACGAGTGCCCGGCTCCCTTGCCTCCCCTCCGCAAGCCTACACCAGCTGTCCTCACACCTTGGCACTAGCACTGTGAGGCTGTTGCAAGGCAGGAGCACGGTTGTTCGATATGTGCTTCGAAGGCGAGGTGGGTGTGACGTGGGAGATTCGAACGTGACGTGGGAGATTCGAAAGTGACGTGGGTGTGACGTGGGAGATTCGAACGTGACGTGGGCGTGACGTGGTAAATTCGAACGTGACGTGGGTGTGACGTGGGTGATTCGAAGGTGACATGGGCGTGACGTGGGAGATTCGAACGTGACGAGGGTGTGAAGTGAGCGTGACGTGGGAAATTCGAACGTGACGTGGGCGTGACGTGGATGATTCGAACGTGACGTGGGCGTGACGTGGGAGATTCGAGCGTGACGTGGGTGTGGCGTGGTTGTTTCGAACGTGACGTGGGTGTGACGTGGGAGATTCGAACGTGACGTGGGTGTGTCGTGGGTGATTCGAACGTGACGTGGGCGTGACATGTGTGATTCGAACGTGACGTGGGTGTGACGTGGGTGATTCGAACGTGACGTGGGCGTGACGTGGGTGATTCGAACGTGACGTGGGCGTGACGTGGGAGATTCGAACGTGACGTGGGTGATTCGAACGTGACGTGAGTGTGAAGTGGGAGATTCGAACGTGACGTGGACGTGACGTGAGTGTTTGGAACGTGACGTGGGCGTGACCTGGGTGATTCGAACCTGACGTGGGTGTTTGGAACGTGACGTGGGTGTGACGTGGGAGATTCGACCGTGACGTGGGTGTGTCGTGGGTGATTCGAACGTGACGTGGGCGTGACGTGGGTGATTCAAACGTGACGTGGGTGTGACGTGGGAGATTCGAACGTGACGTGGGAGATTCGAACGTGACGTGGGTGTGACGTGGGAGATTCGAACGTGACGTGGGTGATTCGAACGTGACGTGGGTGTGACGTGGGCGATTCGAACGTGACGTGGGTGTGTCGTGGGAGATTCGAACGTGACGTGGGCGTGACGTGGGAAATTCGAACGTGACGTGGGTGTGTCGTGGGTGATTCGAACGTGACGTGGGCGTGACATGGGTGATTCGAACGTGACGTGGGTGTGACGTGGGTGATTCGAACGTGACGTGGGCGTGACATGTGTGATTCGAACGTGACGTGGGCGTGACATGGGAGATTCGAACGTGACGTGGGAGATTCGAACGTGACGTGGGAGATTCGAACGTGACGTGGGTGTAACGTGGGAGATTCGAACGTGACGTGGGTGATTCGAACGTGACGTGGGTGTGACGTGGGCGATTCGAACGTGACGTGGGCGTGACGTGGGAGATTCGAACGTTACGTGGGAGATTCGAACGTGACGTGGGTGATTCCAAAGTGACGTGGGAGTGACGTGGGAAATTCGAACGTGACGTGGGCGTGACGTGGGAAATTCGAACGTGACGTGGGTGTGTCGTGGGTGATTCGAACGTGACGTGGGCGTGACATTGGTGATTCGAACGTGACGTGGGTGTGACGTGGGAAATTCGAACGTGACGTGGGCGTGACGTGGGAGATTCGAACGTGACGTGGGTGTGAAGTGGGAGATTCGAACGTCACGTGGGAGATTCGAACGTGACGTGAATGTGAAGTGGGAGATTCGAACGTGACGTGGACGTTACGTGAGTGTTTGGAACGTGACGTGGGCGTGAACTGGGTGATTCGAACCTGACGTGGGTGTTTGGAACGTGACGTGGGCGTGACGTGGGAGATTCGAACGTGACCTGGCTGGTTCGAAATTGGCGTGGGTGTGCCGCCGTGCTTCAAGGCTCCCCCACCAAGCAGGGCTCAGAGGCAAGAGCACTGGGAAGGCAGAGCTTCCCTCCGCATGCCTAGGACAGCCCCCACCACGAGTGCCCGGCTCCCTTGCCTCCCCTCCGCAAGCCTACACCAGCTGTCCTCACACCTTGGCACTAGCACTGTGAGGCTGTTGCAAGGCAGGAGCATGGTTGTTCGATATGTGCTTCGAAGGCGACGTGGGTGTGACGTGGGAGATTCGAACGTGACGTGGGTGTGGCGTGGGTGATTCGAACGTGACGTGGGAGATTCGAACGTGACGTGGGTGTGAAGTGGGAGATTCGAATGTGACGTGGGTGTGACGTGGGAGATTCGAACGTGACGTGGGCGCGATGTGGGTGATTCGAACGTGACCTGGGTGTGAAGTGGGTGTGACGTGGGATATTCGAACGTGACGTGGATGTGACGTGGGTGTGACGTGGGAGATTCGAACGTGACGTGGGAGATTCGAACGTGACGTGGGTGTAAAGTGGGAGATTCGAATGTGACGTGGGCGTGACGTGGGAGATTCGAACGTGACGTGGGTGTGAAGTGGGAGATTCGAACGTCACGTGGGAGATTCGAACGTGACGTGAATGTGAAGTGGGAGATTCGAACGTGACGTGGACGTTACGTGAGTGTTTGGAACGTGACGTGGGCGTGAACTGGGTGATTCGAACCTGACGTGGGAGATTCGAACGTGACGTGGGCGTGACGTGGGAAATTCGAACGTGACCTGGCTGGTTCGAAATTGGCGTGGGTGTGCCGCCGTGCTTCAAGGCTCCCCCACCAAGCAGGGCTCAGAGGCAAAGCACTGGGAAGGCAGAGGTTGCCTCCGCATGCCTAGGACAGCCCCCACCACGAGTGCCCGGCTCCCTTGCCTCCCCTCCGCAAGCCTACACCAGCTGTCCTCACACCTTGGCACTAGCACTGTGAGGCTGTTGCAAGGCAGGAGCATGGTTGTTCGATATGTGCTTCGAAGGCGAGGTGGGTGTGACGTGGGAGATTCGAACGTGACGTGGGCGTGACATGGGTGATTCGAACGTGACGTGGGTGTGACGTGGGCGATTCGAACGTGACGTGGGTGTGTCGTGGGAGATTCGAACGTGACGTGGGCGTGACGTGGGAGATTCGAACGTGACGTGGGCGTGACGTGGGAAATTCGAACCTGACCTGGCTGGTTCGAAATTGGCGTGGGTGTGCCACCCTGCTTCATGGCTCCCCCACCAAGCAGGGCTCAGAGGCAAGAGCACTGGGAAGGCAGAGCTTCCCTCCGCATGCCTAGGACAGCCCCCAGCACGAGTGCCCGGCTCCCTTGCCTCCCCTCCGCAAGCCTACACCAGCTGTCCTCACACCTTGGCACTAGCACTGTGAGGCTGTTGCAAGGCAGGAGCATGGTTGTTCGATATGTGCTTCGAAGGCGACGTGGGTGTGACGTGGGAGATTCGAACGTGACGTTGGCGTGACGTGGGAAAATCGAACGTGACGTGGGTGTGACGTGGGTGAATAGAAAGTGACGTGGGTGTGACGTGGGAGATTCGAACGTGACGTGGGCGTGACGTGGGAGATTCGAACGTGACGTCGGTGTGACGTGGGTGAATAGAAAGTGACGTGGGTGTGACGTGGGAGATTCGAACGTGACGTGGCTGTGACGTGGGTGATACGAACGTGACCTGGACGTGACGTGGGAGAATCGAACGTGACGTGGGAGATTAGAACGTGACGTGGGTGTGACGTGGGAGATTCGAACGTGACGTGGGTGTGACGTGGGAGATTCTAACGTGACGTGGGCGTGACGTGGGAGATTCGAACGTGACGTGGGCGTGACGTGGGAAATTCGAACGTGACCTGGCTGGTTCGAAATTGGCGTGGGTGTGCCACCGTGCTTCAAGGCTCCCCCACCAAGCAGGGCTCAGAGGCAAAGCACTGGGAAGGCAGAGCTTGCCTCCGCATGCCTAGGACAGCCCCCACCACGAGTGCCCGGCTCCCTTGCCTCCCCTCCGCAAGCCTACACCAGCTGTCCTCACACCTTGGCACTAGCACTGTGAGGCTGTTGCAAGGCAGGAGCACGGTTGTTCGATATGTGCTTCGAAGGCGAGGTGGGTGTGACGTGGGAGATTCGAACGTGACGTGGGCGTGACGTGGGAAATTCGAACGTGACGTGGGTGTGACGTGGGTGATTCGAACGTGACGTGGGCGTGCCGTGGGAGATTAGAACGTGACGTGAGCGTGACGTGGGAGATTCGAACGTGACGTGGGTGTGACGTAGGTGATTCGAACGTGACGTGGGTGATTCGAAAGTGACGTGGGTGTGACGTGGTTGTGACGTGGGAGATTCGAAAGTGACGTGAGCGTGACGTGGGAAATTCGAACGTGATGTGAGCGTGACGTGGGAGATTCGAACGTTAGGTGCGCGTGACGTGGGTGATTCGAACGCGACGCGAGTGTGAAGTGGGAGATTCGAACGTGACGTGGGAGATTCGAACGTGACGTGTGCGTGAAGTGGGTGATTCGAACGTGACGTGGGTGTGTCGTGGGAGATTCGAACGTGACGTGGGCGTGACGTGGGAGATTCGAACGTGACGTGGGCGTGACGTGGGAAATTCGAACATGACCTGGGTGGTTCGAAATTGGCGTGGGTGTGCCACCCTGCTTCATGGCTCCCCCACCAAGCAGGGCTCAGAGGCAAGAGCACTGGGAAGGCAGAGCTTCCCTCCGCATGCCTAGGACAGCCCCCACCACGAGTGCCCGGCTCCCTTGCCTCCCCTCCGCAAGCCTACACCAGCTGTCCTCACACCTTGGCACTAGCACTGTGAGGCTGTTGCAAGGCAGGAGCATGGTTGTTCGATATGTGCTTCGAAGGCGAGGTGGGTGTGACGTGGGAGATTCGAACGTGACGTGGGCGTGACGTGGTAAATTCGAACGTGACGTGGGTGTGACGTGGGTGATTCGAAGGTGACATGGGCGTGACGTGGGAGATTCGAACGTGACGAGGGTGTGAAGTGAGCGTGACGTGGGAGATTCGAACGTGACGTGGGTGTGACGTGAATATTCGAACGTGACCTGAGTGTGACGTGGGAGATTCGAACGTGACGTGGGAGATTCGAACGTGACGTGGGTGTGACGTGGGCGATTCGAACGTGACGTGGGTGTGACGTGGGAGATTCAAACGTGACGTGGGCGTGACGTGGGAGATTCGAACGTGACGTGGGCGTGACGTGGGAGATTCGAGCGTGACCTCGGTGTGACGTGGGTGAATAGAAAGTGACGTGGGTGTGACGTGGGAGATTCGAACGTGACGTGGCTGTGACGTGGGTGATACGAACGTGACCTGGACGTGACGTGGGAGAATCGAACGTGACGTGGGAGATTAGAACGTGACGTGGGTGTGACGTGGGAGATTCGAACGTGACGTGGGTGTGAGGTGGGCGATTCGAACGTGACGTGGGCGTGACGTGGGTGATTCGAACGTGACGTGGGTGTGACGTGGTTGTGACGTGGGAGATTCGAAAGTGACGTGAGCGTGACGTGGGAAATTCGAACGTGATGTGAGCGTGACGTGGGAGATTCGAACGTGACGTGGGCGTGACGTGGGTGATTCGAACGCGACGCGAGTGTGAAGTGGGAGATTCGAACGTGACGTGGGAGATTCGAACGTGACGTGAGCGTGAAGTGGGTGATTCGAACGTGACGTGGGTGTGACGTGGGAGATTCGAACGTGACGTGGGCGTGACGTGGGTGATTCGAACGTGACGTGGGCGTGACGTGAGTATTTGGAACGTGACGTGGGTGTTTGGAACGTGACGTGGGTGTGACGTGGGCGATTCGAACGTGACGTGGGTGTGTCGTGGGTGATTCGAAAGTGACGTGGGTGTGACGTGGGTGATTCGAACGTGACGTGGGCGTGACGTGGGTGATTCGAAGGGGATGTTGGCGTGACGTGGGAGATTCGAACGTGACGTGGGTGTGACGTGGGAGATTCGAACGTGACGTGGGTGATTCGAACGTGACGTGAGTGTGAAGTGGGAGATTCGAACGTGACGAGGACGTGACGTGAGTGTCTGGAACGTGACGTGGGCGTGACCTGGGTGATTCGAACTTGACGTGGGTGTTTGGAACGTGACGTGGGTGTGACGTGGGAGCTTCGAACGTGACGTGGGCGTGACGTGGGTGATTCGAACCTGACGTGAGCGTGAAGTGGGAGATTCGAACGTGACGTGGGTGTGACGTGGGAGATTCGAACGTGACGTGGGTGTGACATGGGAGATTCGAACGTGACGTGGGTGTGACGTGGGTGATTCGAACGTGACGTGGACGTGACGTGAGTGTTTGGAACGTGACGTGGGCGTGACCTGGGTGATTCGAACCTGACGTGGGTGTTTGGAACGTGACGTGGGTGTGAGGTGGGCGATTCGAACGTGACGTGGGCGTGACGTGGGTGATTCGAACGTGACGTGGGCGTGACGTGGGTGATTCGAACGTGACGTGGGTGTGACGTGGGAAATTCGAACGTGACGTGGGCGTGACGTGGGAGATTCGAACGTGACGTGGGTGTGTCGTGGGAGATTCGAACGTGACGTGGGCGTGACGTGGGAAATTCGAACGTGACGTGGGTGTGTCGTGGGTGATTCGAACGTGACGTGGGCGTGACATGGGTGATTCGAACGTGACGTGGGTGTGACGTGGGAAATTCGAACGTGACGTGGGCGTGACGTGGGAGATTCGAACGTGACGTGGGTGTGACGTGGGAGATTCGAAGGTGACGTGGGTGTGAAGTGGGAGATTCGAACGTCACGTGGGAGATTCGAACGTGACGTGAATGTGAAGTGGGAGATTCGAACGTGACATGGACGTTACGTGAGTGTTTGGAACGTGACGTGGGCGTGAACTGGGTGATTCGAACCTGACGTGGGTGTTTGGAACGTGACGTGGGCGTGCCGTGGGAGATTCGAACGTGACGTGGGTGTGACGTGGGAGATTCGAACGTGACGTGGGTGATTCGAACGTGACGTGGGTGTGACGTGGGCGATTCGAACGTGACGTAGGTGTGTCGTAGGAGATTCGAACGTGACGTGGGCGTGACATGGATGATTCGAACGTGACGTGGGTGTGACGTGGGTGATTCGAACGTGACGTGGGCGTGACATGTGTGATTCGAACGTGACGTGGGCGTGACGTGGGAGATTCGAACGTGACGTGGGAGATTCGAACGTGACGTGGGTGATTCCAAAGTGACGTGGGCGTGACGTGGGTGATTCGAACGTGACGTGGGCGTGACGTGGGTGATTCGAACGTGACGTGGGTGTGACGTGGGAAATTCGAACGTGACGTGGGCGTGACGTGGGAGATTCGAACGTGACGTGGGTGTGTCGTGGGAGATTCGAACGTGACGTGGGCGTGACGTGGGAAATTCGAACGTGACGTGGGTGTGTCGTGGGTGATTCGAACGTGACGTGGGCGTGACATGGGTGATTCGAACGTGACGTGGGTGTGACGTGGGAAATTCGAACGTGACGTGGGCGTGACGTGGGAGATTCGAACGTGACGTGGGTGTGACGTGGGAGATTCGAAGGTGACGTGGGTGTGAAGTGGGAGATTCGAACGTCACGTGGGAGATTCGAACGTGACGTGAATGTGAAGTGGGAGATTCGAACGTGACGTGGACGTTACGTGAGTGTTTGGAACGTGACGTGGGCGTGAACTGGGTGATTCGAACCTGACGTGGGTGTTTGGAACGTGACGTGGGCGTGCCGTGGGAGATTCGAACGTGACGTGGGTGTGACGTGGGTGATTCGAACGTGACGTGGGCGTGACGTGGGTGATTCGAACGTGACGTGGGTGTGACGTGGGAGATTCGAACGTGACGTGGGAGATTCGAACGTGACGTGGGAGATTCGAACGTGACGTGGGTGTGACCTGGGAGATTCGAACGTGACGTGGGTGTGACGTGGGCGATTCGAACGTGACGTGGGTGTGTCGTGGGAGATTCGAACGTGACGTGGGCGTGACGTGGGAAATTCGAACGTGACGTGGGTGTGTCGTGGGTGATTCGAACGTGACGTGGGCGTGACATGGGTGATTCGAACGTGACGTGGGTGTGACGTGGGTGATTCGAACGTGACGTGGGCGTGACATGTGTGATTCGAACGTGACGTGGGCGTGACGTGGGAGATTCGAACGTGACGTGGGAGATTCGAACGTGACGTGGGTGATTCGAAAGTGACGTGGGTGTGACGTGGGTGATTCGAACGTGACGTGGGTGATTCGAAAGTGACGTGGGTGTGACGTGGGTGTGACGTGGGCGATTCGAACTTGACGTGGGCGTGATGTGGGTGATTCGAACGTGACGTGGGCGTGACGTGGGAAATTCGAACGTGACGTGGGCGTGACGTGGGCGATTCGAACGTGACGTGGGCGTGACGTGGGTGATTCGAACGTGACGTGGGCGTTACGTGGGTGATTCGAACGTGACGTGGGAGATTCGAACGTGACGTGAGTGTGAAGTGGGAGATTCGAACGTGACGTGGGTGATTCGAACGTGACGTGGCTGTGACGTGGGTGATACGAACGTGACCTGGACGTGACGTGGGAGATTCGAACGTGACGTGGGAGATTCGAACGTGACGTGGGTGTGTCGTGGGAGATTCGAACGTGACGTGGGCGTGACGTGGGAGATTCGAACGTGACGTGGGCGTGACGTGGGAAATTCGAACGTGACCTGGCTGGTTCGAAATTGGCGTGGGTGTGCCGCCGTGCTTCAAGGCTCCCCCACCAAGCAGGGCTCAGAGGCAAGAGCACTGGGAAGGCAGAGCTTCCCTCCGCATGCCTAGGACAGCCCCCACCACGAGTGCCCGGCTCCCTTGCCTCCCCTCCGCAAGCCTACACCAGCTGTCCTCACACCTTGGCACTAGCACTGTGAGGCTGTTGCAAGGCAGGAGCACGGTTGTTCGATATGTGCTTCGAAGGCGACGTGGGTGTGACGTGGGAGATTCGAACGTGACGTGGGAGATTCGAAAGTGACGTGGGTGTGACGTGGGAGATTCGAACGTGACGTGGGAGATTCGAAAGTGACGTGGGTGTGACGTGGGAGATTCGAACGTGACGTGGGAGATTCGAAAGTGACGTGGGTGTGACGTGGAAAATTCGAACGTGACGTGGGCGTGACTTGGGTGACTCGAACGCGACGTGAGTGTGAAGTGGGAGATTCGAACGTGACGTGGGAGATTCGAACGTGACGTGAGCGTGAAGTGGGAGATTCGAACGTGACGTGGGTGTGACGTGGGTGATTCGAACGTGACGTGGGCGTGACGTGGGTGATTCGAACGTGACGGGGGTGTGACGTGGGAAATGCGAACGTGACGTGGGCGTGACGTGGGTGTGTCGTGTGAGATTCGAACGTGACGTGGGAGATTCGAACGTGACGTGAGCGTGACGTGGGTGATTCGAACGTGACGTGGGTGTGACGTGGGAGATTCGAACGTGACGTGGACCTGACGTGAGTGTTTGGAACGTGACGTGGGCGTGACCTGGGTGATTCGAACCTGACGTGGGTGTTTGGAACGTGACGTGGGTGTGACGTGGGAGATTCGAACGTGACGTGGGTGTGTCGTGGGTGATTCGAACGTGACGTGGGCGTGACGTGGCTGATTCGAACGTGACGTGGGTGTGACGTGGGAAATTCGAACGTGACGTGGGAGATTCGAACGTGACGTGGGCGTGACGTGGGAGATTCGAACGTGACGTGGGAGATTCGAACGTGACGTGGGTGATTCGAACGTGACGTGGGTGTGACGTGGGTGATTCGAACGTGACGTGGGCGTGACATGTGTGATTCGAACGTGACGTGGGCGTGACGTGGGTGATTCGAACGTGACGTGGGCGTGACGTGGGTGATTCGAACGTGACGTGGGCGTGACGTGGGAGATTCGAACGTGACGTGGGAGATTCGAACGTGACGTGGGTGTGACGTGGGAGATTCGAACGTGACGTGGGTGATTCGAACGTGACGTGGGTGTGACGTGGGCGATTCGAACGTGACGTGAGTGTGAAGTGGGAGATTCGAACGTGACGTGGGTGATTCGAACGTGACGTGGCTGTGACGTGGGTGATACGAACGTGACCTGGACGTGACGTGGGAGATTCGAACGTGTCGTGGGAGATTCGAACGTGACGTGGGTGTGACGTGGGAGATTCGAACGTGACGTGGGTGATTCGAACGTGACGTGGGCGTGACGTGGGAGATTCGAACGTGACGTGAGTGTGAAGTGGGAGATTCGAACGTGACGTGGGTGATTCGAACGTGACGTGGCTGTGACGTGGGTGATACGAACGTGACCTGGACGTGACGTGGGAGATTCGAACGTGTCGTGGGAGATTCGAACGTGACGTGGGTGTGTCGTGGGAGATTCGAACGTGACGTGGGCGTGACTTCGGTAATTCGAACGTGACGTGGGTGTGTCGTGGGTGATTCGAACGTGACGTGGGCGTGACATGGGTGATTCGAACGTGACGTGGGTGTGACGTGGGTTATTCGAACGCGACGTGGGCGTGACATGTGTGATTCGAACGTGACGTGGGCGTGACATGGGGGATTCGAACGTGACGTGGGAGATTCGAACGTGACGTGGGAGATTCGAACGTGACGTGGGAGATTCGAACGTGACGTGGGTGTAACGTGGGAGATTCGAACATGACGTGGGTGTGACGTGGGTGATTCGAACGTGACGTGGGCGTGACGTGGGTGATTCGAACGTGACGTGGGTGTGACGTGGGAGATTCGAACGTGACGTGGGTGATTCGAACGTGACGTGGGTGTGACGTGGGCGATTCGAACGTGACGTAGGTGTGTCGGAGATTCGAACGTGACGTGGGCGTGACATGGATGATTCGAACGTGACGTGGGTGTGACGTGGGTGATTCGAACGTGACGTGGGCGTGACATGTGTGATTCGAACGTGACGTGGGCGTGACGTGGGAGATTCGAACGTGACGTGGGAGATTCGAACGTGACGTGGGTGATTCCAAAGTGACGTGGGCGTGACGTGGGTGATTCGAACGTGACGTGGGCGTGACGTGGGTGATTCGAACGTGACGTGGGTGTGACGTGGGAAATTCGAACGTGACGTGGGCGTGACGTGGGAGATTCGAACGTGACGTGGGTGTGTCGTGGGAGATTCGAACGTGACGTGGGCGTGACGTGGGAAATTCGAACGTGACGTGGGTGTGTCGTGGGTGATTCGAACGTGACGTGGGCGTGACATGGGTGATTCGAACGTGACGTGGGTGTGACGTGGGAAATTCGAACGTGACGTGGGCGTGACGTGGGAGATTCGAACGTGACGTGGGTGTGACGTGGGAGATTCGAAGGTGACGTGGGTGTGAAGTGGGAGATTCGAACGTCACGTGGGAGATTCGAACGTGACGTGAATGTGAAGTGGGAGATTCGAACGTGACGTGGACGTTACGTGAGTGTTTGGAACGTGACGTGGGCGTGAACTGGGTGATTCGAACCTGACGTGGGTGTTTGGAACGTGACGTGGGCGTGCCGTGGGAGATTCGAACGTGACGTGGGTGTGACGTGGGTGATTCGAACGTGACGTGGGCGTGACGTGGGTGATTCGAACGTGACGTGGGTGTGACGTGGGAGATTCGAACGTGACGTGGGAGATTCGAACGTGACGTGGGAGATTCGAACGTGACGTGGGTGTGACGTGGGAGATTCGAACGTGACGTGGGTGTGACGTGGGCGATTCGAACGTGACGTGGGTGTGTCGTGGGAGATTCGAACGTGACGTGGGCGTGACGTGGGAAATTCGAACGTGACGTGGGTGTGTCGTGGGTGATTCGAACGTGACGTGGGCGTGACATGGGTGATTCGAACGTGACGTGGGTGTGACGTGGGTGATTCGAACGTGACGTGGGCGTGACATGTGTGATTCGAACGTGACGTGGGCGTGACGTGGGAGATTCGAACGTGACGTGGGAGATTCGAACGTGACGTGGGTGATTCGAAAGTGACGTGGGTGTGACGTGGGTGATTCGAACGTGACGTGGGTGATTCGAAAGTGACGTGGGTGTGACGTGGGTGTGACGTGGGCGATTCGAACTTGACGTGGGCGTGATGTGGGTGATTCGAACGTGACGTGGGCGTGACGTGGGAAATTCGAACGTGACGTGGGCGTGACGTGGGCGATTCGAACGTGACGTGGGCGTGACGTGGGTGATTCGAACGTGACGTGGGCGTTACGTGGGTGATTCGAACGTGACGTGGGAGATTCGAACGTGACGTGAGTGTGAAGTGGGAGATTCGAACGTGACGTGGGTGATTCGAACGTGACGTGGCTGTGACGTGGGTGATACGAACGTGACCTGGACGTGACGTGGGAGATTCGAACGTGACGTGGGAGATTCGAACGTGACGTGGGTGTGTCGTGGGAGATTCGAACGTGACGTGGGCGTGACGTGGGAGATTCGAACGTGACGTGGGCGTGACGTGGGAAATTCGAACGTGACCTGGCTGGTTCGAAATTGGCGTGGGTGTGCCGCCGTGCTTCAAGGCTCCCCCACCAAGCAGGGCTCAGAGGCAAGAGCACTGGGAAGGCAGAGCTTCCCTCCGCATGCCTAGGACAGCCCCCACCACGAGTGCCCGGCTCCCTTGCCTCCCCTCCGCAAGCCTACACCAGCTGTCCTCACACCTTGGCACTAGCACTGTGAGGCTGTTGCAAGGCAGGAGCACGGTTGTTCGATATGTGCTTCGAAGGCGACGTGGGTGTGACGTGGGAGATTCGAACGTGACGTGGGAGATTCGAAAGTGACGTGGGTGTGACGTGGGAGATTCGAACGTGACGTGGGAGATTCGAAAGTGACGTGGGTGTGACGTGGGAGATTCGAACGTGACGTGGGAGATTCGAAAGTGACGTGGGTGTGACGTGGAAAATTCGAACGTGACGTGGGCGTGACTTGGGTGACTCGAACGCGACGTGAGTGTGAAGTGGGAGATTCGAACGTGACGTGGGAGATTCGAACGTGACGTGAGCGTGAAGTGGGAGATTCGAACGTGACGTGGGTGTGACGTGGGTGATTCGAACGTGACGTGGGCGTGACGTGGGTGATTCGAACGTGACGGGGGTGTGACGTGGGAAATGCGAACGTGACGTGGGCGTGACGTGGGTGTGTCGTGTGAGATTCGAACGTGACGTGGGAGATTCGAACGTGACGTGAGCGTGACGTGGGTGATTCGAACGTGACGTGGGTGTGACGTGGGAGATTCGAACGTGACGTGGACCTGACGTGAGTGTTTGGAACGTGACGTGGGCGTGACCTGGGTGATTCGAACCTGACGTGGGTGTTTGGAACGTGACGTGGGTGTGACGTGGGAGATTCGAACGTGACGTGGGTGTGTCGTGGGTGATTCGAACGTGACGTGGGCGTGACGTGGCTGATTCGAACGTGACGTGGGTGTGACGTGGGAAATTCGAACGTGACGTGGGAGATTCGAACGTGACGTGGGCGTGACGTGGGAGATTCGAACGTGACGTGGGTGATTCGAACGTGACGTGGGTGTGTCGTGGGAGATTCGAACGTGACGTGGGCGTGACGTGGGAGATTCGAACGTGACGTTGGCGTGACGTGGGAAATTCGAACTTGACCTGGCTGGTTCGAAATTGGCGTGGGTGTGCCACCGTGCTTCAAGGCTCCCCCACCAAACAGGGCTCAGAGGCAAGAGCACTGGGAAGGCAGAGGTTGCCTCCGCATGCCTAGGACAGCCCCCACCACGAGTGCCCGGCTCCCTTGCCTCCCCTCCGCAAGCCTACACCAGCTGTCCTCACACCTTGGCACTAGCACTGTGAGGCTGTTGCAAGGCAGGAGCACGGTTGTTCGATATGTGCTTCGAAGGCGAGGTGGGTGTGACGTGGGAGATTCGAACGTGACGTGGGAGATTCGAAAGTGACGTGGGTGTGACGTGGGAGATTCGAACGTGACGTGGGCGTGACGTGGTAAATTCGAACGTGACGTGGGTGTGACGTGGGTGATTCGAAGGTGACATGGGCGTGACGTGGGAGATTCGAACGTGACGAGGGTGTGAAGTGAGCGTGACGTGGGAAATTCGAACGTGACGTGGGCGTGACGTGGATGATTCGAACGTGACGTGGGCGTGACGTGGGAGATTCGAGCGTGACGTGGGTGTGGCGTGGTTGTTTCGAACGTGACGTGGGTGTGACGTGGGAGATTCGAACGTGACGTGGGTGTGTCGTGGGTGATTCGAACGTGACGTGGGCGTGACATGTGTGATTCGAACGTGACGTGGGTGTGACGTGGGTGATTCGAACGTGACGTGGGCGTGACGTGGGTGATTCGAACGTGACGTGGGCGTGACGTGGGAGATTCGAACGTGACGTGGGTGATTCGAACGTGACGTGAGTGTGAAGTGGGAGATTCGAACGTGACGTGGACGTGACGTGAGTGTTTGGAACGTGACGTGGGCGTGACCTGGGTGATTCGAACCTGACGTGGGTGTTTGGAACGTGACGTGGGTGTGACGTGGGAGATTCGACCGTGACGTGGGTGTGTCGTGGGTGATTCGAACGTGACGTGGGCGTGACGTGGGTGATTCAAACGTGACGTGGGTGTGACGTGGGAGATTCGAACGTGACGTGGGAGATTCGAACGTGACGTGGGTGTGACGTGGGATATTCGAACGTGACGTGGGTGATTCGAACGTGACGTGGGTGTGACGTGGGCGATTCGAACGTGACGTGGGTGTGTCGTGGGAGATTCGAACGTGACGTGGGCGTGACGTGGGAAATTCGAACGTGACGTGGGTGTGTCGTGGGTGATTCGAACGTGACGTGGGCGTGACATGGGTGATTCGAACGTGACGTGGGTGTGACGTGGGTGATTCGAACGTGACGTGGGCGTGACATGTGTGATTCGAACGTGACGTGGGCGTGACATGGGAGATTCGAACGTGACGTGGGAGATTCGAACGTGACGTGGGAGATTCGAACGTGACGTGGGTGTGACGTGGGCGATTCGAACGTGACGTGGGCGTGACGTGGGAGATTCGAACGTTACGTGGGAGATTCGAACGTGACGTGGGTGATTCCAAAGTGACGTGGGAGTGACGTGGGAAATTCGAACGTGACGTGGGCGTGACGTGGGAAATTCGAACGTGACGTGGGTGTGTCGTGGGTGATTCGAACGTGACGTGGGCGTGACATTGGTGATTCGAACGTGACGTGGGTGTGACGTGGGAAATTCGAACGTGACGTGGGCGTGACGTGGGAGATTCGAACGTGACGTGGGAGATTCGAACGTGACGTGAGTGTGAAGTGGGAGATTCGAACGTGACGTGGGTGATTCGAAAGTGACGTGGGCGTGACGTGGGTGATTCGAACGTGACGCGAGTGTGAAGTGGGAGATTCGAACGTGACGTGGGAGATTCGAACGTGACGCGAGTGTGAAGTGGGAGATTCGAACGTGACGTGGGAGATTCGAACGTGACGTGAGCGTGAAGTGGGAGATTCGAACGTGACGTGGGTGTGTCGTGGGTGATTCGAACGTGACGTGGGCGTGACGTGGGAGATTCGAACGTGACGTGGGTGTGACGTGAATATTCGAACGTGACGTTGGCGTGACGTGGGAGATTCGAACGTGACGTGGGTGATTCGAACGTGACGGGGCTGTGACGTGGGAGATTCGAACGTGACGTGGGTGTGTCGTGGGAGATTCGAACGTGACGTGGGTGTGACGTGGGAGATTCGAACGTGACCTGAGTGTGACATGAGAGATTCGAACGTGACCTGGGTGGTTCGAAATTGGCGTGGGTGTGCCGCCCTGCTTCAAGGCTCCCCCACCAAGCAGGGCTCAGAGGCAAGAGCACTGGGAAGGCAGAGGTTGCCTCCGCATGCCTAGGACAGCCCCCACCACGAGTGCCCGGCTCCCTTGCCTCCCCTCCCCAAGCCTACACCAGCTGTCCTCACACCTTGGCACTAGCACTGTGAGGCTGTTGCAAGGCAGGAGCATGGTTGTTCGATATGTGCTTCGAAGGCGAGGTGGGTGTGACGTGGGAGATTCGAACGTGACGTGGGTGTGGCGTGGGTGATTCGAACGTGACGTGGGAGATTCGAACGTGACGTGGGTGTGAAGTGGGAGATTCGAACGTGACGTGGGTGTGTCGTGGGAGATTCGAACGTGACGTGGGCGTGACGTGGGAAATTCGAACGTGACGTGGGTGTGTCGTGGGTGATTCGAACGTGACGTGGGCGTGACATGGGTGATTCGAACGTGACGTGGGTGTGACGTGGGAAATTCGAACGTGACGTGGGCGTGACGTGGGAGATTCGAACGTGACGTGGGTGTGACGTGGGAGATTCGAAGGTGACGTGGGTGTGAAGTGGGAGATTCGAACGTCACGTGGGAGATTCGAACGTGACGTGAATGTGAAGTGGGAGATTCGAACGTGACGTGGACGTTACGTGAGTGTTTGGAACGTGACGTGGGCGTGAACTGGGTGATTCGAACCTGACGTGGGTGTTTGGAACGTGACGTGGGCGTGCCGTGGGAGATTCGAACGTGACGTGGGTGTGACGTGGGTGATTCGAACGTGACGTGGGCGTGACGTGGGTGATTCGAACGTGACGTGGGTGTGACGTGGGAGATTCGAACGTGACGTGGGAGATTCGAACGTGACGTGGGAGATTCGAACGTGACGTGGGTGTGACGTGGGAGATTCGAACGTGACGTGGGTGTGACGTGGGCGATTCGAACGTGACGTGGGTGTGTCGTGGGAGATTCGAACGTGACGTGGGCGTGACGTGGGAAATTCGAACGTGACGTGGGTGTGTCGTGGGTGATTCGAACGTGACGTGGGCGTGACATGGGTGATTCGAACGTGACGTGGGTGTGACGTGGGTGATTCGAACGTGACGTGGGCGTGACATGTGTGATTCGAACGTGACGTGGGCGTGACGTGGGAGATTCGAACGTGACGTGGGAGATTCGAACGTGACGTGGGTGATTCGAAAGTGACGTGGGTGTGACGTGGGTGATTCGAACGTGACGTGGGTGATTCGAAAGTGACGTGGGTGTGACGTGGGTGTGACGTGGGCGATTCGAACTTGACGTGGGCGTGATGTGGGTGATTCGAACGTGACGTGGGCGTGACGTGGGAAATTCGAACGTGACGTGGGCGTGACGTGGGCGATTCGAACGTGACGTGGGCGTGACGTGGGTGATTCGAACGTGACGTGGGCGTTACGTGGGTGATTCGAACGTGACGTGGGAGATTCGAACGTGACGTGAGTGTGAAGTGGGAGATTCGAACGTGACGTGGGTGATTCGAACGTGACGTGGCTGTGACGTGGGTGATACGAACGTGACCTGGACGTGACGTGGGAGATTCGAACGTGACGTGGGAGATTCGAACGTGACGTGGGTGTGTCGTGGGAGATTCGAACGTGACGTGGGCGTGACGTGGGAGATTCGAACGTGACGTGGGCGTGACGTGGGAAATTCGAACGTGACCTGGCTGGTTCGAAATTGGCGTGGGTGTGCCGCCGTGCTTCAAGGCTCCCCCACCAAGCAGGGCTCAGAGGCAAGAGCACTGGGAAGGCAGAGCTTCCCTCCGCATGCCTAGGACAGCCCCCACCACGAGTGCCCGGCTCCCTTGCCTCCCCTCCGCAAGCCTACACCAGCTGTCCTCACACCTTGGCACTAGCACTGTGAGGCTGTTGCAAGGCAGGAGCACGGTTGTTCGATATGTGCTTCGAAGGCGACGTGGGTGTGACGTGGGAGATTCGAACGTGACGTGGGAGATTCGAAAGTGACGTGGGTGTGACGTGGGAGATTCGAACGTGACGTGGGAGATTCGAAAGTGACGTGGGTGTGACGTGGGAGATTCGAACGTGACGTGGGAGATTCGAAAGTGACGTGGGTGTGACGTGGAAAATTCGAACGTGACGTGGGCGTGACTTGGGTGACTCGAACGCGACGTGAGTGTGAAGTGGGAGATTCGAACGTGACGTGGGAGATTCGAACGTGACGTGAGCGTGAAGTGGGAGATTCGAACGTGACGTGGGTGTGACGTGGGTGATTCGAACGTGACGTGGGCGTGACGTGGGTGATTCGAACGTGACGGGGGTGTGACGTGGGAAATGCGAACGTGACGTGGGCGTGACGTGGGTGTGTCGTGTGAGATTCGAACGTGACGTGGGAGATTCGAACGTGACGTGAGCGTGACGTGGGTGATTCGAACGTGACGTGGGTGTGACGTGGGAGATTCGAACGTGACGTGGACCTGACGTGAGTGTTTGGAACGTGACGTGGGCGTGACCTGGGTGATTCGAACCTGACGTGGGTGTTTGGAACGTGACGTGGGTGTGACGTGGGAGATTCGAACGTGACGTGGGTGTGTCGTGGGTGATTCGAACGTGACGTGGGCGTGACGTGGCTGATTCGAACGTGACGTGGGTGTGACGTGGGAAATTCGAACGTGACGTGGGAGATTCGAACGTGACGTGGGCGTGACGTGGGAGATTCGAACGTGACGTGGGTGATTCGAACGTGACGTGGGTGTGTCGTGGGAGATTCGAACGTGACGTGGGCGTGACGTGGGAGATTCGAACGTGACGTTGGCGTGACGTGGGAAATTCGAACTTGACCTGGCTGGTTCGAAATTGGCGTGGGTGTGCCACCGTGCTTCAAGGCTCCCCCACCAAACAGGGCTCAGAGGCAAGAGCACTGGGAAGGCAGAGGTTGCCTCCGCATGCCTAGGACAGCCCCCACCACGAGTGCCCGGCTCCCTTGCCTCCCCTCCGCAAGCCTACACCAGCTGTCCTCACACCTTGGCACTAGCACTGTGAGGCTGTTGCAAGGCAGGAGCACGGTTGTTCGATATGTGCTTCGAAGGCGAGGTGGGTGTGACGTGGGAGATTCGAACGTGACGTGGGAGATTCGAAAGTGACGTGGGTGTGACGTGGGAGATTCGAACGTGACGTGGGCGTGACGTGGTAAATTCGAACGTGACGTGGGTGTGACGTGGGTGATTCGAAGGTGACATGGGCGTGACGTGGGAGATTCGAACGTGACGAGGGTGTGAAGTGAGCGTGACGTGGGAAATTCGAACGTGACGTGGGCGTGACGTGGATGATTCGAACGTGACGTGGGCGTGACGTGGGAGATTCGAGCGTGACGTGGGTGTGGCGTGGTTGTTTCGAACGTGACGTGGGTGTGACGTGGGAGATTCGAACGTGACGTGGGTGTGTCGTGGGTGATTCGAACGTGACGTGGGCGTGACATGTGTGATTCGAACGTGACGTGGGTGTGACGTGGGTGATTCGAACGTGACGTGGGCGTGACGTGGGTGATTCGAACGTGACGTGGGCGTGACGTGGGAGATTCGAACGTGACGTGGGTGATTCGAACGTGACGTGAGTGTGAAGTGGGAGATTCGAACGTGACGTGGACGTGACGTGAGTGTTTGGAACGTGACGTGGGCGTGACCTGGGTGATTCGAACCTGACGTGGGTGTTTGGAACGTGACGTGGGTGTGACGTGGGAGATTCGACCGTGACGTGGGTGTGTCGTGGGTGATTCGAACGTGACGTGGGCGTGACGTGGGTGATTCAAACGTGATGTGGGTGTGACGTGGGAGATTCGAACGTGATGTGGGAGATTCGAACGTGACGTGGGTGTGACGTGGGAGATTCGAACGTGACGTGGGTGATTCGAACGTGACGTGGGTGTGACGTGGGCGATTCGAACGTGACGTGGGTGTGTCGTGGGAGATTCGAACGTGACGTGGGCGTGACGTGGGAAATTCGAACGTGACGTGGGTGTGTCGTGGGTGATTCGAACGTGACGTGGGCGTGACATGGGTGATTCGAACGTGACGTGGGTGTGACGTGGGTGATTCGAACGTGACGTGGGCGTGACATGTGTGATTCGAACGTGACGTGGGCGTGACATGGGAGATTCGAACGTGACGTGGGAGATTCGAACGTGACGTGGGAGATTCGAACGTGACGTGGGTGTGACGTGGGCGATTCGAACGTGACGTGGGCGTGACGTGGGAGATTCGAACGTTACGTGGGAGATTCGAACGTGACGTGGGTGATTCCAAAGTGACGTGGGAGTGACGTGGGAAATTCGAACGTGACGTGGGCGTGACGTGGGAAATTCGAACGTGACGTGGGTGTGTCGTGGGTGATTCGAACGTGACGTGGGCGTGACGTGGGTGATTCGAACGTGACGTGGGTGTGACGTGGGAAATTCGAACGTGACGTGGGCGTGACGTGGGAGATTCGAACGTGACGTGGGTGTGAAGTGGGAGATTCGAACGTCACGTGGGAGATTCGAACGTGACGTGAATGTGAAGTGGGAGATTCGAACGTGACGTGGACGTTACGTGAGTGTTTGGAACGTGACGTGGGCGTGAACTGGGTGATTCGAACCTGACGTGGGTGTTTGGAACGTGACGTGGGCGTGACGTGGGAGATTCGAACGTGACCTGGCTGGTTCGAAATTGGCGTGGGTGTGCCGCCCTGCTTCAAGGCTCCCCCACCAAGCAGGGCTCAGAGGCAAGAGCACTGGGAAGGCAGAGGTTGCCTCCGCATGCCTAGGACAGCCCCCAGCACGAGTGCCCGGCTCCCTTGCCTCCCCTCCGCAAGCCTACACCAGCTGTCCTCACACCTTGGCACTAGCAGTGTGAGGCTGTTGCAAGGCAGGAGCATGGTTGTTCGATATGTGCTTCGAAGGCGAGGTGGGTGTGACGTGGGAGATTCGAACGTGACGTGGGCGTGACGTGGGAAATTCGAACGTGACGTGGGTGTGACGTGGATGATTCGAACGTGACGTGGGAGATTCGAACGTGACGTGGGTGTGAAGTGGGAGATTCGAATGTGACGTGGGTGTGACGTGGGAGATTCGAACGTGACGTGGGCGCGATGTGGGTGATTCGAACGTGACGTGGGTGTGAAGTGGGTGTGACGTGGGATATTCGAACGTGACGTGGATGTGACGTGGGTGTGACGTGGGAGATTCGAACGTGACGTGGGAGATTCGAACGTGACGTGGGTGTAAAGTGGGAGATTCGAATGTGACGTGGGTGTGACGTGGGAGATTCGAACGTGACGTGGGCGCGACGTAGGTGATTCGAACGTGACGTGGGTGTGACGTGGTGATTCGAACGTGACGTGGGTGTGACGTGGGAGATTCGAACGTGATGTGGGCGCGACGTGGATGATTCGAACGTGACGTGGGTGTGACGTGGGAAATTCGAACGTGACGTGGGTGTGACGTGGGAGATTCGAACGTGACGTGGGAGATTCGAGCGTGACGTGGGTGTGAGGTGGGAGATTCGAACGTGACGTGGGAGATTCGAACGTGACGTGGGTGTGACGTGGGTGTTTCGAACGTGACGTGGGTGTTTCGAACGTGACGTGGGCGTGACGTGGTGATTCGAACGTGACGTGGGTGTGTCGTGGGAGATTCGAACGTGACGTGGGCGTGACGTGGGAGATTCGAACGTGACGTGAGCGTGAAGTGGGAGATTCGAACGTGACGTGGGTGTGACGTGGGTAACTCGAACGCGACGTGAGTGTGAAGTGGGAGATTCGAACGTGACGTGGGAGATTCGAACGTGACGTGGGTGTGACGTGGGAGATTCGAACGTGTCGTGGGAGATTCGAACGTGACGTGGGTGTGACGTGGGAGATTCGAACGTGACGTGGGTGATTCGAACGTGACGTGGGCGTGACGTGGGAGATTCGAACGTGACGTGAGTGTGAAGTGGGAGATTCGAACGTGACGTGGGTGATTCGAACGTGACGTGGCTGTGACGTGGGTGATACGAACGTGACCTGGACGTGACGTGGGAGATTCGAACGTGTCGTGGGAGATTCGAACGTGACGTGGGTGTGTCGTGGGAGATTCGAACGTGACGTGGGCGTGACGTCGGAAATTCGAACGTGACGTGGGTGTGTCGTGGGTGATTCGAACGTGACGTGGGCGTGACATGGGTGATTCGAACGTGACGTGGGTGTGACGTGGGTGATTCGAACGCGACGTGGGCGTGACATGTGTGATTCGAACGTGACGTGGGCGTGACATGGGGGATTCGAACGTGACGTGGGAGATTCGAACGTGACGTGGGAGATTCGAACGTGACGTGGGTGTGACGTGGGAGATTCGAACGTGACGTGGGTGATTCGAACGTGACGTGGGTGTGACGTGGGCGATTCGAACGTGACGTAGGTGTGTCGTAGGAGATTCGAACGTGACGTGGGCGTGACATGGATGATACGAACGTGACGTGGGTGTGACGTGGGTGATTCGAACGTGACGTGGGCGTGACATGTGTGATTCGAACGTGACGTGGGCGTGACGTGGGAGATTCGAACGTGACGTGGGAGATTCGAACGTGACGTGGGTGATTCGAAAGTGACGTGGGTGTGACGTGGGTGATTCGAACGTGACGTGGGCGTGACGTGGGAGATTCGAACGTGACGTGGGTGTGACGTGGGAAATTCGAACGTGACGTGGGCGTGACGTGGGAGATTCGAACGTGACGTGGGTGTGTCGTGGGAGATTCGAACGTGACGTGGGCGTGACGTGGGAAATTCGAACGTGACGTGGGTGTGTCGTGGGTGATTCGAACGTGACGTGGGCGTGACATGGGTGATTCGAACGTGACGTGGGTGTGACGTGGGAAATTCGAACGTGACGTGGGCGTGACGTGGGAGATTCGAACGTGACGTGGCCGTGACGTGGGAGATTCGAAGGTGACGTGGGTGTGAAGTGGGAGATTCGAACGTCACGTGGGAGATTCGAACGTGACGTGAATGTGAAGTGGGAGATTCGAACGTGACGTGGACGTTACGTGAGTGTTTGGAACGTGACGTGGGCGTGAACTGGGTGATTCGAACCTGACGTGGGTGTTTGGAACGTGACGTGGGCGTGCCGTGGGAGATTCGAACGTGACGTGGGTGTGACGTGGGTGATTCGAACGTGACGTGGGCGTGACGTGGGTGATTCGAACGTGACGTGGGTGTGACGTGGGAGATTCGAACGTGACGTGGGAGATTCGAACGTGACGTGGGAGATTCGAACGTGACGTGGGTGTGACGTGGGAGATTCGAACGTGACGTGGGTGTGACGTGGGCGATTCGAACGTGACGTGGGTGTGTCGTGGGAGATTCGAACGTGACGTGGGCGTGACGTGGGAAATTCGAACGTGACGTGGGCGTGACGTGGGAGATTCGAACGTGACGTGGGAGATTCGAACGTGACGTGGGTGATTCGAAAGTGACGTGGGTGTGACGTGGGTGATTCGAACGTGACGTGGGCGTGACGTGGGAGATTCGAACGTGACGTGGGTGTGACGTGGGAAATTCGAACGTGACGTGGGCGTGACGTGGGAGATTCGAACGTGACGTGGGTGTGTCGTGGGAGATTCGAACGTGACGTGGGCGTGACGTGGGAAATTCGAACGTGACGTGGGTGTGTCGTGGGTGATTCGAACGTGACGTGGGCGTGACATGGGTGATTCGAACGTGACGTGGGTGTGACGTGGGAAATTCGAACGTGACGTGGGCGTGACGTGGGAGATTCGAACGTGACGTGGCCGTGACGTGGGAGATTCGAAGGTGACGTGGGTGTGAAGTGGGAGATTCGAACGTCACGTGGGAGATTCGAACGTGACGTGAATGTGAAGTGGGAGATTCGAACGTGACGTGGACGTTACGTGAGTGTTTGGAACGTGACGTGGGCGTGAACTGGGTGATTCGAACCTGACGTGGGTGTTTGGAACGTGACGTGGGCGTGCCGTGGGAGATTCGAACGTGACGTGGGTGTGACGTGGGTGATTCGAACGTGACGTGGGCGTGACGTGGGTGATTCGAACGTGACGTGGGTGTGACGTGGGAGATTCGAACGTGACGTGGGAGATTCGAACGTGACGTGGGAGATTCGAACGTGACGTGGGTGTGACGTGGGAGATTCGAACGTGACGTGGGTGTGACGTGGGCGATTCGAACGTGACGTGGGTGTGTCGTGGGAGATTCGAACGTGACGTGGGCGTGACGTGGGAAATTCGAACGTGACGTGGGCGTGACGTGGGAGATTCGAACGTGACGTGGGAGATTCGAACGTGACGTGGGTGATTCGAAAGTGACGTGGGTGTGACGTGGGTGATTCGAACGTGACGTGGGCGTGACGTGGGAGATTCGAACGTGACGTGGGTGTGACGTGGGAAATTCGAACGTGACGTGGGCGTGACGTGGGAGATTCGAACGTGACGTGGGTGTGTCGTGGGAGATTCGAACGTGACGTGGGCGTGACGTGGGAAATTCGAACGTGACGTGGGTGTGTCGTGGGTGATTCGAACGTGACGTGGGCGTGACATGGGTGATTCGAACGTGACGTGGGTGTGACGTGGGAAATTCGAACGTGACGTGGGCGTGACGTGGGAGATTCGAACGTGACGTGGCCGTGACGTGGGAGATTCGAAGGTGACGTGGGTGTGAAGTGGGAGATTCGAACGTCACGTGGGAGATTCGAACGTGACGTGAATGTGAAGTGGGAGATTCGAACGTGACGTGGACGTTACGTGAGTGTTTGGAACGTGACGTGGGCGTGAACTGGGTGATTCGAACCTGACGTGGGTGTTTGGAACGTGACGTGGGCGTGACGTGGGAGATTCGAACGTGACCTGGCTGGTTCGAAATTGGCGTGGGTGTGCCGCCCTGCTTCAAGGCTCCCCCACCAAGCAGGGCTCAGAGGCAAGAGCACTGGGAAGGCAGAGGTTGCCTCCGCATGCCTAGGACAGCCCCCAGCACGAGTGCCCGGCTCCCTTGCCTCCCCTCCGCAAGCCTACACCAGCTGTCCTCACACCTTGGCACTAGCAGTGTGAGGCTGTTGCAAGGCAGGAGCATGGTTGTTCGATATGTGCTTCGAAGGCGAGGTGGGTGTGACGTGGGAGATTCGAACGTGACGTGGGCGTGACGTGGGAAATTCGAACGTGACGTGGGTGTGACGTGGATGATTCGAACGTGACGTGGGAGATTCGAACGTGACGTGGGTGTGAAGTGGGAGATTCGAATGTGACGTGGGTGTGACGTGGGAGATTCGAACGTGACGTGGGCGCGATGTGGGTGATTCGAACGTGACGTGGGTGTGAAGTGGGTGTGACGTGGGATATTCGAACGTGACGTGGATGTGACGTGGGTGTGACGTGGGAGATTCGAACGTGACGTGGGAGATTCGAACGTGACGTGGGTGTAAAGTGGGAGATTCGAATGTGACGTGGGTGTGACGTGGGAGATTCGAACGTGACGTGGGCGCGACGTAGGTGATTCGAACGTGACGTGGGTGTGACGTGGTGATTCGAACGTGACGTGGGTGTGACGTGGGAGATTCGAACGTGATGTGGGCGCGACGTGGATGATTCGAACGTGACGTGGGTGTGACGTGGGAAATTCGAACGTGACGTGGGTGTGACGTGGGAGATTCGAACGTGACGTGGGAGATTCGAGCGTGACGTGGGTGTGAGGTGGGAGATTCGAACGTGACGTGGGAGATTCGAACGTGACGTGGGTGTGACGTGGGTGTTTCGAACGTGACGTGGGTGTTTCGAACGTGACGTGGGCGTGACGTGGTGATTCGAACGTGACGTGGGTGTGTCGTGGGAGATTCGAACGTGACGTGGGCGTGACGTGGGAGATTCGAACGTGACGTGAGCGTGAAGTGGGAGATTCGAACGTGACGTGGGCGTGACTTGGGTAACTCGAACGCGACGTGAGTGTGAAGTGGGAGATTCGAACGTGACGTGGGAGATTCGAACGTGACGTGGGTGTGACGTGGGAGATTCGAACGTGTCGTGGGAGATTCGAACGTGACGTGGGTGTGACGTGGGAGATTCGAACGTGACGTGGGTGATTCGAACGTGACGTGGGCGTGACGTGGGAGATTCGAACGTGACGTGAGTGTGAAGTGGGAGATTCGAACGTGACGTGGGTGATTCGAACGTGACGTGGCTGTGACGTGGGTGATACGAACGTGACCTGGACGTGACGTGGGAGATTCGAACGTGTCGTGGGAGATTCGAACGTGACGTGGGTGTGTCGTGGGAGATTCGAACGTGACGTGGGCGTGACGTCGGAAATTCGAACGTGACGTGGGTGTGTCGTGGGTGATTCGAACGTGACGTGGGCGTGACATGGGTGATTCGAACGTGACGTGGGTGTGACGTGGGTGATTCGAACGCGACGTGGGCGTGACATGTGTGATTCGAACGTGACGTGGGCGTGACATGGGGGATTCGAACGTGACGTGGGAGATTCGAACGTGACGTGGGAGATTCGAACGTGACGTGGGTGTGACGTGGGAGATTCGAACGTGACGTGGGTGATTCGAACGTGACGTGGGTGTGACGTGGGCGATTCGAACGTGACGTAGGTGTGTCGTAGGAGATTCGAACGTGACGTGGGCGTGACATGGATGATACGAACGTGACGTGGGTGTGACGTGGGTGATTCGAACGTGACGTGGGCGTGACATGTGTGATTCGAACGTGACGTGGGCGTGACGTGGGAGATTCGAACGTGACGTGGGAGATTCGAACGTGACGTGGGTGATTCGAAAGTGACGTGGGTGTGACGTGGGTGATTCGAACGTGACGTGGGCGTGACGTGGGAGATTCGAACGTGACGTGGGTGTGACGTGGGAAATTCGAACGTGACGTGGGCGTGACGTGGGAGATTCGAACGTGACGTGGGTGTGTCGTGGGAGATTCGAACGTGACGTGGGCGTGACGTGGGAAATTCGAACGTGACGTGGGTGTGTCGTGGGTGATTCGAACGTGACGTGGGCGTGACATGGGTGATTCGAACGTGACGTGGGTGTGACGTGGGAAATTCGAACGTGACGTGGGCGTGACGTGGGAGATTCGAACGTGACGTGGCCGTGACGTGGGAGATTCGAAGGTGACGTGGGTGTGAAGTGGGAGATTCGAACGTCACGTGGGAGATTCGAACGTGACGTGAATGTGAAGTGGGAGATTCGAACGTGACGTGGACGTTACGTGAGTGTTTGGAACGTGACGTGGGCGTGAACTGGGTGATTCGAACCTGACGTGGGTGTTTGGAACGTGACGTGGGCGTGCCGTGGGAGATTCGAACGTGACGTGGGTGTGACGTGGGTGATTCGAACGTGACGTGGGCGTGACGTGGGTGATTCGAACGTGACGTGGGTGTGACGTGGGAGATTCGAACGTGACGTGGGAGATTCGAACGTGACGTGGGAGATTCGAACGTGACGTGGGTGTGACGTGGGAGATTCGAACGTGACGTGGGTGTGACGTGGGCGATTCGAACGTGACGTGGGTGTGTCGTGGGAGATTCGAACGTGACGTGGGCGTGACGTGGGAAATTCGAACGTGACGTGGGTGTGTCGTGGGTGATTCGAACGTGACGTGGGCGTGATAGGGTGATTCGAACGTGACGTGGGTGTGACGTGGGTGATTCGAACGTGACGTGGGCGTGACATGTGTGATTCGAACGTGACGTGGGCGTGACGTGGGAGATTCGAACGTGACGTGGGTGTGTCGTGGGAGATTCGAACGTGACGTGGGTGTGACGTGGGAGATTCGAACGTGACGTGGGTGTGAAGTGGGAGATTCGAACGTCACGTGGGAGATTCGAACGTGACGTGAATGTGAAGTGGGAGATTCGAACGTGACGTGGACGTTACGTGAGTGTTTGGAACGTGACGTGGGCGTGAACTGGATGATTCGAACCTGACGTGGGTGTTTGGAACGTGACGTGGGCGTGCCGTGGGAGATTCGAACGTGACGTGGGTGTGACGTGGGTGATTCGAACGTGACGTGGGTGTGACGTGGGAGATTCGAACGTGACGTGGGAGATTCGAACGTGACGTGGGAGATTCGAACGTGACGTGGGTGTGACGTGGGAGATTCGAACGTGACGTGGGTGTGACGTGGGCGATTCGAACGTGACGTGGGTGTGTCGTGGGAGATTCGAACGTGACGTGGGCGTGACGTGGGAAATTCGAACGTGACGTGGGTGTGTCGTGGGTGATTCGAACGTGACGTGGGCGTGACATGGGTGATTCGAACGTGACGTGGGTGTGACGTGGGTGATTCGAACGTGACGTGGGCGTGACATGTGTGATTCGAACGTGACGTGGGCGTGACGTGGGAGATTCGAACGTGACGTGGGTGATTCGAAAGTGACGTGGGTGTGACGTGGGTGATTCGAACGTGACGTGGGTGATTCGAAAGTGACGTGGGTGTGACGTGGGTGTGACGTGGGCGATTCGAACTTGACGTGGGCGTGATGTGGGTGATTCGAACGTGACGTGGGCGTGACGTGGGAAATTCGAACGTGACGTGGGCGTGACGTGGGCGATTCGAACGTGACGTGGGCGTGACGTGGGTGATTCGAACGTGACGTGGGCGTTACGTGGGTGATTCGAACGTGACGTGGGAGATTCGAACGTGACGTGAGTGTGAAGTGGGAGATTCGAACGTGACGTGGGTGATTCGAACGTGACGTGGGTGTGACGTGGGTGATACGAACGTGACCTGGACGTGACGTGGGAGATTCGAACGTGACGTGGGAGATTCGAACGTGACGTGGGTGTGTCGTGGGAGATTCGAACGTGACGTGGGCGTGACGTGGGAGATTCGAACGTGACGTGGGCGTGACGTGGGAAATTCGAACGTGACGTGGGTGTGACGTGGGTGATTCGAACGTGACGTGGGCGTGACATGTGTGATTCGAACGTGACGTGGGTGTGACGTGGGTGATTCGAACGTGACGTGGGCGTGACGTGGGTGATTCGAACTTGACGTGGGCGTGACGTGGGAGATTCGAACGTGACGTGGGTGATTCGAACGTGACGTGAGTGTGAAGTGGGAGATTCGAACGTGACGTGGACGTGACGTGAGTGTTTGGAACGTGACGTGGGCGTGACCTGGGTGATTCGAACCTGACGTGGGTGTTTGGAACGTGACGTGGGTGTGACGTGGGAGATTCGAACGTGACGTGGGTGTGTCGTGGGTGATTCGAACGTGACGTGGGCGTGACGTGGGTGATTCGAACGTGACGTGGGTGTGACGTGGGAGATTCGAACGTGACGTGGGCGTGACGTGGGAGATTCGAACGTGACGTGGGTGATTCGAACGTGACGTGGGTGTGACGTGGGCGATTCGAACGTGACGTGAGTGTGAAGTGGGAGATTCGAACGTGACGTGGGTGATTCGAACGTGTCGTGGGTGTGACGTGGGAAATTCGAACGTGACGTGGGTGTTTGGAACGTGACGTGGGCGTGACGTGGGTGATTCAAACGTGATGTGGGTGTGACGTGGGAGATTCGAACGTGACGTGGGCGTGACGTTGGAAATACGAACGTGACGTGGGTGTGACGTGGGTGATTCGAACGTGACGTGGGTGTGACGTGGGTGATTCGAACGCGACGTGGGCGTGACATGTGTGATTCGAACGTGACGTGGGCGTGACATGGGGGATTCGAACGTGACGTGGGAGATTCGAACGTGACGTGGGAGATTCGAACGTGACGTGGGTGTGACGTGGGAGATTCGAACGTGACGTGGGTGATTCGAACGTGACGTGGGTGTGACGTGGGCGATTCGAACGTGACGTAGGTGTGTCGTAGGAGAATCGAACGTGACGTGGGCGTGACATGGATGATTCGAACGTGACGTGGGTGTGACGTGGGTGATTCGAACGTGACGTGGGCGTGACATGTGTGATTCGAACGTGACGTGGGCGTGACGTGGGAGATTCGAACGTGACGTGGGAGATTCGAACGTGACGTGGGTGATTCCAAAGTGACGTGGGCGTGACGTGGGTGATTCGAACGTGACGTGGGCGTGACGTGGGAGATTCGAACGTGACGTGGGTGTGACGTGGGAAATTCGAACGTGACGTGGGCGTGACGTGGGAGATTCGAACGTGACGTGGGTGTGTCGTGGGAGATTCGAACGTGACGTGGGCGTGACGTGGGAAATTCGAACGTGACGTGGGCGTGACGTGGGAGATTCGAACGTGACGTGGGTGTGTCGTGGGAGATTCGAACGTGACGTGGGCGTGACGTGGGAAATTCGAACGTGACGTGGGTGTGTCGTGGGTGATTCGAACGTGACGTGGGCGTGACATGGGTGATTCGAACGTGACGTGGGTGTGACGTGGGAAATTCGAACGTGACGTGGGCGTGACGTGGGAGATTCGAACGTGACGTGGCCGTGACGTGGGAGATTCGAAGGTGACGTGGGTGTGAAGTGGGAGATTCGAACGTCACGTGGGAGATTCGAACGTGACGTGAATGTGAAGTGGGAGATTCGAACGTGACGTGGACGTTACGTGAGTGTTTGGAACGTGACGTGGGCGTGAACTGGGTGATTCGAACCTGACGTGGGTGTTTGGAACGTGACGTGGGCGTGCCGTGGGAGATTCGAACGTGACGTGGGTGTGACGTGGGTGATTCGAACGTGACGTGGGCGTGACGTGGGTGATTCGAACGTGACGTGGGTGTGACGTGGGAGATTCGAACGTGACGTGGGAGATTCGAACGTGACGTGGGAGATTCGAACGTGACGTGGGTGTGACGTGGGAGATTCGAACGTGACGTGGGTGTGACGTGGGCGATTCGAACGTGACGTGGGTGTGTCGTGGGAGATTCGAACGTGACGTGGGCGTGACGTGGGAAATTCGAACGTGACGTGGGTGTGTCGTGGGTGATTCGAACGTGACGTGGGCGTGACATGGGTGATTCGAACGTGACGTGGGTGTGACGTGGGTGATTCGAACGTGACGTGGGCGTGACATGTGTGATTCGAACGTGACGTGGGCGTGACGTGGGAGATTCGAACGTGACGTGGGTGTGTCGTGGGAGATTCGAACGTGACGTGGGTGTGACGTGGGAGATTCGAACGTGACGTGGGTGTGAAGTGGGAGATTCGAACGTCACGTGGGAGATTCGAACGTGACGTGAATGTGAAGTGGGAGATTCGAACGTGACGTGGACGTTACGTGAGTGTTTGGAACGTGACGTGGGCGTGAACTGGATGATTCGAACCTGACGTGGGTGTTTGGAACGTGACGTGGGCGTGCCGTGGGAGATTCGAACGTGACGTGGGTGTGACGTGGGTGATTCGAACGTGACGTGGGCGTGACGTGGGTGATTCGAACGTGACGTGGGTGTGACGTGGGAGATTCGAACGTGACGTGGGAGATTCGAACGTGACGTGGGAGATTCGAACGTGACGTGGGTGTGACGTGGGAGATTCGAACGTGACGTGGGTGTGACGTGGGCGATTCGAACGTGACGTGGGTGTGTCGTGGGAGATTCGAACGTGACGTGGGCGTGACGTGGGAAATTCGAACGTGACGTGGGTGTGTCGTGGGTGATTCGAACGTGACGTGGGCGTGACATGGGTGATTCGAACGTGACGTGGGTGTGACGTGGGTGATTCGAACGTGACGTGGGCGTGACATGTGTGATTCGAACGTGACGTGGGCGTGACGTGGGAGATTCGAACGTGACGTGGGAGATTCGAACGTGACGTGGGTGATTCGAAAGTGACGTGGGTGTGACGTGGGTGATTCGAACGTGACGTGGGTGATTCGAAAGTGACGTGGGTGTGACGTGGGTGTGACGTGGGCGATTCGAACTTGACGTGGGCGTGATGTGGGTGATTCGAACGTGACGTGGGCGTGACGTGGGAAATTCGAACGTGACGTGGGCGTGACGTGGGCGATTCGAACGTGACGTGGGCGTGACGTGGGTGATTCGAACGTGACGTGGGCGTTACGTGGGTGATTCGAACGTGACGTGGGAGATTCGAACGTGACGTGAGTGTGAAGTGGGAGATTCGAACGTGACGTGGGTGATTCGAACGTGACGTGGGTGTGACGTGGGTGATACGAACGTGACCTGGACGTGACGTGGGAGATTCGAACGTGACGTGGGAGATTCGAACGTGACGTGGGTGTGTCGTGGGAGATTCGAACGTGACGTGGGCGTGACGTGGGAGATTCGAACGTGACGTGGGCGTGACGTGGGAAATTCGAACGTGACGTGGGTGTGACGTGGGTGATTCGAACGTGACGTGGGCGTGACATGTGTGATTCGAACGTGACGTGGGTGTGACGTGGGTGATTCGAACGTGACGTGGGCGTGACGTGGGTGATTCGAACGTGACGTGGGCGTGACGTGGGAGATTCGAACGTGACGTGGGTGATTCGAACGTGACGTGAGTGTGAAGTGGGAGATTCGAACGTGACGTGGACGTGACGTGAGTGTTTGGAACGTGACGTGGGCGTGACCTGGGTGATTCGAACCTGACGTGGGTGTTTGGAACGTGACGTGGGTGTGACGTGGGAGATTCGAACGTGACGTGGGTGTGTCGTGGGTGATTCGAACGTGACGTGGGCGTGACGTGGGTGATTCGAACGTGACGTGGGTGTGACGTGGGAGATTCGAACGTGACGTGGGAGATTCGAACGTGACGTGGGTGTGACGTGGGAGATTCGAACGTGACGTGGGTGATTCGAACGTGACGTGGGTGTGACGTGGGCGATTCGAACGTGACGTGAGTGTGAAGTGGGAGATTCGAACGTGACGTGGGTGATTCGAACGTGACGTGGCTGTGACGTGGGTGATACGAACGTGACCTGGACGTGACGTGGGAGATTCGAACGTGACGTGGGAGATTCGAACGTGACGTGGGTGTGTCGTGGCAGATTCGAACGTGACGTGGGCGTGACGTGGGAAATTGCGAACGTGACGTGGGTGTTTGGAACGTGACGTGGGTGTGACGTGGGTGATTCAAACTTGACGTGGGTGTGACGTGGGAGATTCGAACGTGACGTGGGCGTGACGTTGGAAATACGAACGTGACGTGGGTGTGACGTGGGTGATTCGAACGTGACGTGGGTGTGACGTGGGTGATTCGAACGCGACGTGGGCGTGACATGTGTGATTCGAACGTGACGTGGGCGTGACATGGGGGATTCGAACGTGACGTGGGAGATTCGAACGTGACGTGGGAGATTCGAACGTGACGTGGGTGTGACGTGGGAGATTCGAACGTGACGTGGGTGATTCGAACGTGACGTGGGTGTGACGTGGGCGATTCGAACGTGACGTAGGTGTGTCGTAGGAGATTCGAACGTGACGTGGGCGTGACATGGATGATTCGAACGTGACGTGGGTGTGACGTGGGTGATTCGAACGTGACGTGGGCGTGACATGTGTGATTCGAACGTGACGTGGGCGTGACGTGGGAGATTCGAACGTGACGTGGGAGATTCGAACGTGACGTGGGTGATTCCAAAGTGACGTGGGCGTGACGTGGGTGATTCGAACGTGACGTGGGCGTGACGTGGGAGATTCGAACGTGACGTGGGTGTGACTTGGGAAATTCGAACGTGACGTGGGCGTGACGTGGGAGATTCGAACGTGACGTGGGTGTGTCGTGGGAGATTCGAACGTGACGTGGGCGTGACGTGGGAAATTCGAACGTGACGTGGGTGTGTCGTGGGAGATTCGAACGTGACGTGGGCGTGACGTGGGTGTTTCGAACGCGACGTGGGTGATTCGAACGTGACGTGGGTGTGACGTGGGTGATTCGAACGTGACGTGGGTGTGAAGTGGGAGATTCGAACGTCACGTGGGAGATTCGAACGTGACGTGAATGTGAAGTGGGAGATTCGAACGTGACGTGGACGTTACGTGAGTGTTTGGAACGTGACGTGGGCGTGAACTGGGTGATTCGAACCTGACGTGGGTGTTTGGAACGTGACGTGGGCGTGCCGTGGGAGATTCGAACGTGACGTGGGTGTGACGTGGGTGATTCGAACGTGACGTGGGCGTGACGTGGGTGATTCGAACGTGACGTGGGTGTGACGTGGGAGATTCGAACGTGACGTGGGAGATTCGAACGTGACGTGGGAGATTCGAACGTGACGTGGGTGTGACGTGGGAGATTCGAACGTGACGTGGGTGTGACGTGGGCGATTCGAACGTGACGTGGGTGTGTCGTGGGAGATTCGAACGTGACGTGGGCGTGACGTGGGAAATTCGAACGTGACGTGGGTGTGTCGTGGGTGATTCGAACGTGACGTGGGCGTGACATGGGTGATTCGAACGTGACGTGGGTGTGACGTGGGTGATTCGAACGTGACGTGGGCGTGACATGTGTGATTCGAACGTGACGTGGGCGTGACGTGGGAGATTCGAACGTGACGTGGGTGTGTCGTGGGAGATTCGAACGTGACGTGGGTGTGACGTGGGAGATTCGAAGGTGACGTGGGTGTGAAGTGGGAGATTCGAACGTCACGTGGGAGATTCGAACGTGACGTGAATGTGAAGTGGGAGATTCGAACGTGACGTGGACGTTACGTGAGTGTTTGGAACGTGACGTGGGCGTGAACTGGATGATTCGAACCTGACGTGGGTGTTTGGAACGTGACGTGGGCGTGCCGTGGGAGATTCGAACGTGACGTGGGTGTGACGTGGGTGATTCGAACGTGACGTGGGCGTGACGTGGGTGATTCGAACGTGACGTGGGTGTGACGTGGGAGATTCGAACGTGACGTGGGAGATTCGAACGTGACGTGGGAGATTCGAACGTGACGTGGGTGTGACGTGGGAGATTCGAACGTGACGTGGGTGTGACGTGGGCGATTCGAACGTGACGTGGGTGTGTCGTGGGAGATTCGAACGTGACGTGGGCGTGACGTGGGAAATTCGAACGTGACGTGGGTGTGTCGTGGGTGATTCGAACGTGACGTGGGCGTGACATGGGTGATTCGAACGTGACGTGGGTGTGACGTGGGTGATTCGAACGTGACGTGGGCGTGACATGTGTGATTCGAACGTGACGTGGGCGTGACGTGGGAGATTCGAACGTGACGTGGGAGATTCGAACGTGACGTGGGTGATTCGAAAGTGACGTGGGTGTGACGTGGGTGATTCGAACGTGACGTGGGTGATTCGAAAGTGACGTGGGTGTGACGTGGGTGTGACGTGGGCGATTCGAACTTGACGTGGGCGTGATGTGGGTGATTCGAACGTGACGTGGGCGTGACGTGGGAAATTCGAACGTGACGTGGGCGTGACGTGGGCGATTCGAACGTGACGTGGGCGTGACGTGGGTGATTCGAACGTGACGTGGGCGTTACGTGGGTGATTCGAACTTGACGTGGGAGATTCGAACGTGACGTGAGTGTGAAGTGGGAGATTCGAACGTGACGTGGGTGATTCGAACGTGACGTGGGTGTGACGTGGGTGATACGAACGTGACCTGGACGTGACGTGGGAGATTCGAACGTGACGTGGGAGATTCGAACGTGACGTGGGTGTGTCGTGGGAGATTCGAACGTGACGTGGGCGTGACGTGGGAGATTCGAACGTGACGTGGGCGTGACGTGGGAAATTCGAACGTGACGTGGGTGTGACGTGGGTGATTCGAACGTGACGTGGGTGTGACATGTGTGATTCGAACGTGACGTGGGTGTGACGTGGGTGATTCGAACGTGACGTGGGCGTGACGTGGGTGATTCGAACGTGACGTGGGCGTGACGTGGGAGATTCGAACGTGACGTGGGTGATTCGAACGTGACGTGAGTGTGAAGTGGGAGATTCGAACGTGACGTGGACGTGACGTGAGTGTTTGGAACGTGACGTGGGCGTGACCTGGGTGATTCGAACCTGACGTGGGTGTTTGGAACGTGACGTGGGTGTGACGTGGGAGATTCGAACGTGACGTGGGTGTGTCGTGGGTGATTCGAACGTGACGTGGGCGTGACGTGGGTGATTCGAACGTGACGTGGGTGTGACGTGGGAGATTCGAACGTGACGTGGGAGATTCGAACGTGACGTGGGTGTGACGTGGGAGATTCGAACGTGACGTGGGTGATTCGAACGTGACGTGGGTGTGACGTGGGCGATTCGAACGTGACGTGAGTGTGAAGTGGGAGATTCGAACGTGACGTGGGTGATTCGAACGTGACGTGGCTGTGACGTGGGTGATACGAACGTGACCTGGACGTGACGTGGGAGATTCGAACGTGTCGTGGGAGATTCGAACGTGACGTGGGTGTGACGTGGGAGATTCGAACGTGACGTGGGTGATTCGAACGTGACGTGGGCGTGACGTGGGAGATTCGAACGTGACGTGAGTGTGAAGTGGGAGATTCGAACGTGACGTGGGTGATTCGAACGTGACGTGGCTGTGACGTGGGTGATACGAACGTGACCTGGACGTGACGTGGGAGATTCGAACGTGTCGTGGGAGATTCGAACGTGACGTGGGTGTGTCGTGGGAGATTCGAACGTGACGTGGGCGTGACGTCGGAAATTCGAACGTGACGTGGGTGTGTCGTGGGTGATTCGAACGTGACGTGGGCGTGACATGGGTGATTCGAACGTGACGTGGGTGTGACGTGGGAGATTCGAACGCGACGTGGGCGTGACATGTGTGATTCGAACGTGACGTGGGCGTGACATGGGGGATTCGAACGTGACGTGGGAGATTCGAACGTGACGTGGGAGATTCGAACGTGACGTGGGTGTGACGTGGGAGATTCGAACGTGACGTGGGTGATTCGAACGTGACGTGGGTGTGACGTGGGCGATTCGAACGTGACGTAGGTGTGTCGTAGGAGATTCGAACGTGACGTGGGCGTGACATGGATGATTCGAACGTGACGTGGGTGTGACGTGGGTGATTCGAACGTGACGTGGGTGTGACGTGGGAGATTCGAACGTGACGTGGGCGTGACGTGGGAAATTCGAACGTGACGTGGGTGTTTGGAACGTGACGTGGGCGTGACGTGGGTGATTCGAACGTGACGTGGGTGTGACGTGGGTGATTCGAACGTGACGTGGGTGTGACGTGGGAGATTCGAACGTGACGTGGGAGATTCGAACGTGACGTGGGCGTGACGTGGGAGATTCGAACGTGACGTGGGTGTTTCGAACGTGACGTGGGCGTGACGTGGGTGATTCGAACGTGACGTGGGTGTGACGTGGGAGATTCGAACGTGACGTGGGAGATTCGAACGTGACGTGGGTGTGATGTGGGCGATTCGAACGTGACGTGGGTGTGTCGTGGGTGATTCGAACGTGACGTGGGCGTGACATGTGTGATTCGAACGTGACGTGGGTGTGACGTGGGTGATTCGAACGTGACGTGGGCGTGACGTGGGAGATTCGAACGTGACGTGGGTGATTCGAACGTGACGTGGGTGTGACGTGGGAGATTCGAACGTGACGTGGGCGTGACGTGGGAGATTCGAACGTGACGTGGGAGATTCGAACGTGACGTGGGTGTGGCGTGGTTGTTTCGAACGTGACGTGGGTGTGATGTGGGCGATTCGAACGTGACGTGGGTGTGTCTTGGGTGATTCGAACGTGACGTGGGCGTGACATGTGAGATTCGAACGTGACGTGGGTGTGACGTGGGTGATTCGAACGTGACGTGGGTGTGACGTGGGAGATTCGAACGTGACGTGGGCGTGACCTGGGTGATTCGAACGTGACGTGGGTGTTTGGAACGTGACGTGGGTGTGACGTGGGAGATTCGAACGTGACGTGGGCGTGACGTGGGAAATTCGAACGTGACGTGGGTGTGACGTGGGTGATTCGAACGTGACATGGGCGTGACGTGGGAGATTCGAACTTGACGAGGGTGTGAAGTGAGCGTGACGTGGGAAATTCGAACGTGACGTGGGCGTGACGTGGATGATTCGAACGTGACGTGGGCGTGACGTGGGAGATTCGAACGTGACGTGGGTGTGGCGTGGTTGTTTCGAACGTGACGTGGGTGTGATGTGGGCGATTCGAACGTGACGTGGGTGTGTCGTGGGTGATTCGAACGTGACGTGGGTGTGACGTGGGTGATTCGAACGTGACGTGGGCGTGACGTGGGAGATTCGAACGTGACGTGGGTGATTCGAACGTGACGTAAGTGTGAAGTGGGAGATTCGAACGTGACGTGGGTGTGACGTGGGTGATTCGAACGTGACGTGGGTGTGACGTGGGAGATTCGAACGTGACGTGGGAGATTCGAACGTGACGTGGGTGATTCGAAAGTGACGTGGGTGTGACGTGGGTGATTCGAACGTGACGTGGGTGATTCGAAAGTGACGTGGGTGTGACGTGGGTGTGACGTGGGCGATTCGAACTTGACGTGGGCGTGATGTGGGTGATTCGAACGTGACGTGGGTGTGACGTGGGCGATTCGAACGTGACGTGGGCGTGACGTAGGAGATTCGAACGTGACGTGGGCGTGACCTGGGTGATTCGAACGTGACGTGGGTGTGACGTGGGTGATACGAACGTGACCTGGACGTGACGTGGGAGATTCGAACGTGACGTGGGAGATTCGAACGTGACGTGGGTGTGTCGTGGGAGATTCGAACGTGACGTGGGCGTGACGTGGGAGATTCGAACGTGACGTGGGTGTGACGTGGGAGATTCGAACCTGACGTGGGCGTGACGTGGGTGATTCGAACGTGACGTGGGTGTGACGTGGGTGATTCGAACGTGACGTGGGTGTGACGTGGGAGATTCGAACGTGACGTGGGCGTGACGTCGGAAATACGAACGTGACGTGGGCGTGACGTGGGTGATTCGAACGTGACGTGGGTGTGACGTGGGAGATTCGAACTTGACGTGGGAGATTCGAACGTGACGTGAGTGTGAAGTGGGAGATTCGAACGTGACGTGGGTGATTCGAAAGTGACGTGGGTGTGACGTGGGTGTGACGTGGGAGTTTCGAACGTGACGTGGGAGATTCGAACGTGACGTGAGCGTGAAGTGGGTGATTCGAACGTGACGTGGGTGTGACGTGGGAGATTCGAACCTGACATGGGCGTGACGTGGGTGATTCGAACGTGACGTGGGTGTGACGTGGGTGATTCGAACGTGACGTGGGCGTGACGTGGGAGATTCGAACGTGACGTGGGTGTGAGGTGGGTGATTCGAACGTGACGTGGGTGTGACGTGGGCGATTCGAACGTGACGTGGGAGATTCGAACGTGAGGTGGGCGTGACGTGGGAGATTCGAACGTGACGTGGGTGATTCGAACGTGACGTGGGTGTGACGTGGGAGATTCGAACGTGACGTGGGCGTGACGTGGGAGATTCGAACGTGACGTGGGAGATTCGAAAGTGACGTGGGTTTGACGTGGGAAATTCGAACGTGACGTGGGCGTGACTTGGGTGACTCGAACGCGACGTGAGTGTGAAGTGGGAGATTCGAACGTGACGTGGGAGATTCGAACGTGACGTGAGCGTGAAGTGGGAGATTCGAACGTGACGTGGGCGTGACGTGGGTGATTCGAACGTGACGTGGGTGTGACGTGGGAGATTCGAACGTGACGTGGGCGTGACGTGGGTGATTCGAACGTGACGGGGGTGTGACGTGGGAAATGCGAACGTGACGTGGGCGTGACGTGGGTGTGACGTGGGAGATTCGAACGTGACGTGGGTGTGACGTGTGAGATTCGAACGTGAGGTGGGTGTGACGTGGCAGATTCGAACGTGACGTGGGCGTGACGTGGGAGATTCGAACGTGACGTGGGCGTGACGTGGGAAATTCGAACGTGACCTGGCTGGTTCGAAATTTGCGTGGGTGTGCCACCGTGCTTCAAGGCTCCCCCACCAAACAGGGCTCAGAGGCAAGAGCACTGGGAAGGCAGAGGTTGCCTCCGCATGCCTAGGACAGCCCCCACCACGAGTGCCCGGCTCCCTTGCCTCCCCTCCGCAAGCCTACACCAGCTGTCCTCACACCTTGGCACTAGCAGTGTGAGGCTGTTGCAAGGCAGGAGCATGGTTGTTCGATATGTGCTTCGAAGGCGAGGTGGGTGTGACGTGGGAGATTCGAACGTGACGTTGGCGTGACGTGGGAAATACGAACGTGACGTGGGTGTGACGTGAATATTCGAACGTGACGTGAGCGTGAAGTGGGAGATTCGAACGTGACGTGGGTGTGACGTGGGAGATTCGAACGTGACGTGGGCGTGACGTGGGAGATTCGAACGTGACGTGGGTGTGACGTGGGTGATTCGAACGTGACGTGGGTGTGACGTGGGAGATTCGAACGTGACGTGGGAGATTCGAACGTGACGTGGGCGTGACGTGGGAGATTCGAACGTGACCTGGCTGGTTCGAAATTGGCGTGGGTGTGCCGCCCTGCTTCAAGGCTCCCCCACCAAGCAGGGCTCAGAGGCAAGAGCACTGGGAAGGCAGAGCTTCCCTCCGCATGCCTAGGACAGCCCCCACCACGAGTGCCCGGCTCCCTTGCCTCCCCTCCCCAAGCCTACACCAGCTGTCCTCACACCTTGGCACTAGCACTGTGAGGCTGTTGCAAGGCAGGAGCATGGTTGTTCGATATGTGCTTCGAAGGCGAGGTGGGTGTGACGTGGGAGATTCGAACGTGACGTGGGTGTGACGTGGGCGATTCGAACGTGACGTGGGTGTGTCGTGGGTGATTCGAACGTGACGTGGGCGTGACATGGGTGATTCGAACGTGACGTGGGTGTGACGTGGGTGATTCGAACGTGACGTGGGCGTTACGTGGGTGATTCGAACCTGACGCGAGTGTGAAGTGGAAGATTCGAACGTGACGTGGGAGATTCGAACGTGACGTGGGTGATTCGAAAGTGACGTGGGTGTGACGTGGGTGATTCGAACGTGACGTGGGTGATTCGAAAGTGACGTGGGTCTGACGTGGGTGTGACGTGGGAGATTCGAACGTGACGTGAGCATGACGTGGGAGATTCGAAAGTGATGTGAGCGTGACGTGGGAGATTCGAACGTGACGTGGGTGTGACGTGGGAAATTCGAACGTAACGTGGGCGTGACGTGGGAGATTCGAACGTGACGTGGGCGTGACGTGGGTGATTCGAACGTGACGTGGGCGTGACGTGGGAGATTCGAACGTGACCTGGGTGATTCGAACGTGACGTGAGTGTGAAGTGGGAGATTCGAACGTGACGTGGACGTGACGTGAGTGTTTGGAACGTGACGTGGGCGTGACCTGGGTGATTCGAACCTGACGTGGGTGTTTGGAACGTGACGTGGGTGTGACGTGGGAGATTCGAACGTGACGTGGGTGTGTCGTGGGTGATTCGAACGTGACGTGGGCGTGACGTGGGTGATTCGAACGTGACGTGGGTGTGTCGTGGGAGATTCGAACGTGACGTGGGAGATTCGAACGTGACGTGGGTGTGACGTGGGAGATTCGAACGTGACGTGGGTGATTCGAACGTGACGTGGGTGTGACGTGGGCGATTCGAACGTGACGTGGGTGTGTCGTGGGAGATTCGAACGTGACGTGGGCGTGACGTGGGAAATTCGAACGTGACGTGGGTGTGTCGTGGGTGATTCGAACGTGACGTGGGCGTGACATGGGTGATTCGAACGTGACGTGGGTGTGACGTGGGTGATTCGAACGTGACGTGGGCGTGACATGTGTGATTCGAACGTGACGTGGGCGTGACATGGGAGATTCGAACGTGACGTGGGAGATTCGAACGTGACGTGGGAGATTCGAACGTGACGTGGGTGTGACGTGGGCGATTCGAACGTGACGTGGGTGTGTCGTGGGAGATTCGAACGTGACGTGGGCGTGACGTGGGAAATTAGAACGTGACGTGGGTGTGTCGTGGGTGATTCGAACGTGACGTGGGTGTGACGTGGGAGATTCGAACGTGACGTGGGAGATTCGAAAGTGACGTGGGTTTGACGTGGGAAATTCGAACGTGACGTGGGCGTGACTTGGGTGACTCGAACGCGACGTGAGTGTGAAGTGGGAGATTCGAACGTGACGTGGGAGATTCGAACGTGACGTGAGCGTGAAGTGGGAGATTCGAACGTGACGTGGGCGTGACGTGGGTGATTCGAACGTGACGTGGGTGTGACGTGGGAGATTCGAACGTGACGTGGGCGTGACGTGGGTGATTCGAACGTGACGGGGGTGTGACGTGGGAAATGCGAACGTGACGTGGGCGTGACGTGGGTGTGACGTGGGAGATTCGAACGTGACGTGGGTGTGACGTGTGAGATTCGAACGTGAGGTGGGTGTGACGTGGCAGATTCGAACGTGACGTGGGCGTGACGTGGGAGATTCGAACGTGACGTGGGCGTGACGTGGGAAATTCGAACGTGACCTGGCTGGTTCGAAATTTGCGTGGGTGTGCCACCGTGCTTCAAGGCTCCCCCACCAAACAGGGCTCAGAGGCAAGAGCACTGGGAAGGCAGAGGTTGCCTCCGCATGCCTAGGACAGCCCCCACCACGAGTGCCCGGCTCCCTTGCCTCCCCTCCGCAAGCCTACACCAGCTGTCCTCACACCTTGGCACTAGCACTGTGAGGCTGTTGCAAGGCAGGAGCATGGTTGTTCGATATGTGCTTCGAAGGCGAGGTGGGTGTGACGTGGGAGATTCGAATGTGACGTTGGCGTGACGTGGGAAATACGAACGTGACGTGGGTGTGACGTGAATATTCGAACGTGACGTGAGCGTGAAGTGGGAGATTCGAACGTGACGTGGGTGTGACGTGGGAGATTCGAACGTGACGTGGGCGTGACGTGGGAGATTCGAACGTGACGTGGGTGTGACGTGGGTGATTCGAACGTGACGTGGGTGTGACGTGGGAGATTCGAACGTGACGTGGGAGATTCGAACGTGACGTGGGCGTGACGTGGGAGATTCGAACGTGACCTGGCTGGTTCGAAATTGGCGTGGGTGTGCCGCCCTGCTTCAAGGCTCCCCCACCAAGCAGGGCTCAGAGGCAAGAGCACTGGGAAGGCAGAGCTTCCCTCCGCATGCCTAGGACAGCCCCCACCACGAGTGCCCGGATCCCTTGCCTCCCCTCCCCAAGCCTACACCAGCTGCCCTCACACCTTGGCACTAGCACTCTGAGGCTGTTGCAAGGCAGGAGCATGGTTGTTCGATATGTGCTTCGAAGGCGAGGTGGGTGTGACGTGGGAGATTCGAACGTGACGTGGGTGTGACGTGGGCGATTCGAACGTGACGTGGGTGTGTCGTGGGTGATTCGAACGTGACGTGGGCGTGACATGGGTGATTCGAACGTGACGTGGGTGTGACGTGGGTGATTCGAACGTGACGTGGGCGTTACGTGGGTGATTCGAACCTGACGCGAGTGTGAAGTGGAAGATTCGAACGTGACGTGGGAGATTCGAACGTGACGTGGGTGATTCGAAAGTGACGTGGGTGTGACGTGGGTGATTCGAACGTGACGTGGGTGATTCGAAAGTGACGTGGGTCTGACGTGGGTGTGACGTGGGAGATTCGAACGTGACGTGAGCATGACGTGGGAGATTCGAAAGTGATGTGAGCGTGACGTGGGAGATTCGAACGTGACGTGGGTGTGACGTGGGAAATTCGAACGTAACGTGGGCGTGACGTGGGTGACTCGAACGTGACGCGAGTGTGAAGTGGGAGATTCGAACGTGACGTGGGAGATTCGAACGTGACGTGAGCGTGAAGTGGGTGATTCGAACGTGACGTGGGTGTGACGTGGGAGATTCGAACGTGACGTGGGCGTGACGTGGGTGATTCGAACGTGACGTGGGCGTGACGTGGGTATTTGGAACGTGACGTGGGTGTTTGGAACGTGACGTGGGTGTGACGTGGGCGATTCAAACGTGACGTGGGCGTGACGTGGGAAATTCGAACGTGACGTGGGTGTGTCGTGGGTGATTCGAACGTCACGTGGGCGTGACGTGGGAGATTCGAACGTGACGTGGGCGTGACGTGGGTGATTCGAACGTGACGTGGGTGTGACGTGGGAAATTCGAACGTGACGTGGGCGTTACGTGGGAAATACGAACGTGACGTGGGCGTGACGTGGGTGATTCGAACGTGACGTGGGTGTGACGTGGGAGATTCGAACGTGACGTGGGAGTTTCGAACGTGACGTGGGTGTGACGTGGGAAATTCGAACGTGACGTCGAGATTCGAACGTGACGTGGGCGTGACGTGGGAGATTCGAACGTGACGTGGGTGATTCGAACGTGACGTGGGTGTGACGTGGGCGATTCGAACGTGACGTGGGCGTGACGTGGATGATTCGAACGTGACGTGGGCGTGACGTGGGAGATTCGAACGTGACGTGGGTGTGTCGTGGGTGATTCGAACGTGACGTGGGTGTGACATGTGTGATTCGAACGTGACGTGGGTGTGACGTGGGTGATTCGAACGTGACGTGGGCGTGACGTGGGTGATTCGAACGTGACGTGGGCGTGACGTGGGAGATTCGAACGTGACCTGGGTGATTCGAACGTGACGTGAGTGTGAAGTGGGAGATTCGAACGTGACGTGGACGTGACGTGAGTGTTTGGAACGTGACGTGGGCGTGACCTGGGTGATTCGAACCTGACGTGGGTGTTTGGAACGTGACGTGGGTGTGACGTGGGAGATTCGAACGTGACGTGGGTGTGTCGTGGGTGATTCGAACGTGACGTGGGCGTGACGTGGGTGATTCGAACGTGACGTGGGTGTGTCGTGGGAGATTCGAACGTGACGTGGGAGATTCGAACGTGACGTGGGTGTGACGTGGGAGATTCGAACGTGACGTGGGTGATTCGAACGTGACGTGGGTGTGACGTGGGCGATTCGAACGTGACGTGGGTGTGTCGTGGGAGATTCGAACGTGACGTGGGCGTGACGTGGGAAATTCGAACGTGACGTGGGTGTGTCGTGGGTGATTCGAACGTGACGTGGGCGTGACATGGGTGATTCGAACGTGACGTGGGTGTGACGTGGGTGATTCGAACGTGACGTGGGCGTGACATGTGTGATTCGAACGTGACGTGGGCGTGACATGGGAGATTCGAACGTGACGTGGGAGATTCGAACGTGACGTGGGAGATTCGAACGTGACGTGGGAGATTCGAACGTGACGTGGGTGTGACGTGGGCGATTCGAACGTGACGTGGGTGTGTCGTGGGAGATTCGAACGTGACGTGGGCGTGACGTGGGAAATTCGAACGTGACGTGGGTGTGTCGTGGGTGATTCGAACGTGACGTGGGTGTGACGTGGGAGATTCGAACGTGACGTGGGAGATTCGAAAGTGACGTGGGTTTGACGTGGGAAATTCGAACGTGACGTGGGCGTGACTTGGGTGACTCGAACGCGACGTGAGTGTGAAGTGGGAGATTCAAACGTGACGTGGGAGATTCGAAAGTGACGTGAGCGTGAAGTGGGAGATTCGAACGTGACGTGGGCGTGACGTGGGTGATTCGAACGTGACGTGGGTGTGACGTGGGAGATTCGAACGTGACGTGGGCGTGACGTGGGTGATTCGAACGTGACGGGGGTGTGACGTGGGAAATGCGAACGTGACGTGGGCGTGACATGGGTGTGACGTGGGAGATTCGAACGTGACGTGGGTGTGACGTGTGAGATTCGAACGTGAGGTGGGTGTGACGTGGGAAATTCGAACGTGACCTGGCTGGTTCGAAATTTGCGTGGGTGTGCCACCGTGCTTCAAGGCTCCCCCACCAAACAGGGCTCAGAGGCAAGAGCACTGGGAAGGCAGAGCTTGCCTCCGCATGCCTAGGACAGCCCCCACCACGAGTGCCCGGCTCCCTTGCCTCCCCTCCGCAAGCCTACACCAGCTGTCCTCACACCTTGGCACTAGCACTGTGAGGCTGTTGCAAGGCAGGAGCATGGTTGTTCGATACGTGCTTCGAACGTGACGTGGGTGTGAGGTGGGAGATTCGAACGTGACGTGGGCGTGACGTGGGAGATTCGAACGTGACGTGGGTGTGACGTGGAAGATTCGAACGTGACGTGAGTGTGAAGTGGGAGATTCGAACGTGACGTGGGTGTGACGTGGGTGATTCGAACGTGACGTGGGTGTGACGTGGGAGATTCGAACGTGACGTGGGCGTGACCTGGGTGATTCGAACCTGACGTGGGTTTTTGGAACGTGACGTGGGTGTGACGTGGGAGATTCGAACGTGACGTGGGCGTGACGTGGGAAATTCGAACGTGACGTGGGTGTGACGTGGGTGATTCGAACGTGACATGGGCGTGACGTGGGAGATTCGAACTTGACGAGGGTGTGAAGTGAGCGTGACGTGGGAAATTCGAACGTGACGTGGGCGTGACGTGGATGATTCGAACGTGACGTGGGCGTGACGTGGGAGATTCGAACGTGACGTGGGTGTGGCGTGGTTGTTTCGAACGTGACGTGCGTGTGATGTGGGCGATTCGAACGTGACGTGGGTGTGTCGTGGGTGATTCGAACGTGACGTGGGCGTGACATGTGTGATTCGAACGTGACGTGGGTGTGACGTGGGTGATTCGAACGTGACGGGGGTGTGACGTGGGAAATGCGAACGTGACGTGGGCGTGACGTGGGTGTGACGTGGGAGATTCGAACGTGACGTGGGTGTGACGTGGGAGATTCGAACGTGACGTGGGCGTGACCTGGGTGATTCGAACCTGACGTGGGTGTTTGGAACGTGACGTGGGTGTGACGTGGGAGATTCGAACGTGACGTGGGCGTGACGTGGGAAATTCGAACGTGACGTGGGTGTGACGTGGGAGATTCGAACGTGACGTGGGTGTGTCGTGGGTGATTCGAACGTGACGTGGGCGTGACATGTGTGATTCGAACGTGACGTGGGTGTGTCGTGGGTGATTCGAACGTGACCTGGGCGTGACGTGGGTGATTCGAACGTGACGTGGGTGTGACGTGGGAAATTCGAACGTGACGTCGAGATTCGAACGTGACGTGAGCGTGACGTGGGAGATTCGAACGTGACGTGGGTGATTCGAACGTGACGTGGGTGTGACGTGGGCGATTCGAACGTGACGTGGGCGTGACGTGGATGATTCGAACGTGACGTGGGCGTGACGTGGGAGATTCGAACGTGACGTGGGTGTGTCGTGGGTGATTCGAACGTGACGTGGGTGTGACATGTGTGATTCGAACGTGACGTGGGTGTGACGTGGGAGATTCGAACGGGACGTGGGCGTGACGTGGGAGATTCGAACGTGACGTAGGTGTGACGTGGGAGATTCGAACGTGACGTGGGTGTGACGTGGGTGATTCGAACGTGACGCGAGTGTGAAGTGGGAGATTCGAACGTGACGTGGGAGATTCGAACGTGACGTGAGCGTGAAGTGGGTGATTCGAACGTGACGTGGGTGTGACGTGGGAGATTCGAACCTGACGTGGGCGTGACGTGGGTGATTCGAACGTGACGTGGGTGTGACGTGGGTGATTCGAACGTGACGTGGGTGTGACGTGGGAGATTAGAACGTGACGTGGGCGTGACGTCGGAAATACGAACGTGATGTGGGCGTGACGTGGGTGATTCGAACGTGACGTGGGTGTGACGTGGGAGATTCGAACGTGACGTGGGCGTGACGTGGGTGATTCGAACGTGACGGGGGTGTGACGTGGGAAATGCGAACGTGACGTGGGCGTGACGTGGGTGTGACGTGGGAGATTCGAACGTGACGTGGGTGTGACGTGTGAGATTCGAACGTGAGGTGGGTGTGACGTGGCAGATTCGAACGTGACGTTGGCGTGACGTGGGAGATTCGAACGTGACGTGGGAGATTCGAACGTGACGTGGGTGTGGCGTGGTGGTTTCGAACGTGACGTGGGCGTGACGTGGGAGATTCGAACGTGACGTGAGTGTGAAGTGGGAGATTCGAACGTGACGTGGGTGTGACGTGGGTGATTCGAACGTGACGTGGGTGTGACGTGAGAGATTCGAACGTGACGTGGGCGTGACCTGGGTGATTCGAACCTGACGTGGGTGTTTGGAACGTGACGTGGGTGTGACGTGGGAGATTCGAACGTGACGTGGGCGTGACGTGGGAAATTCGAACGTGACGTGGGTGTGACGTGGGTGATTCGAACGTGACATGGGCGTGACGTGGGAGATTCGAACTTGACGAGGGTGTGAAGTGAGCGTGACGTGGGAAATTCGAACGTGACGTGGGCGTGACGTGGATGATTCGAACGTGACGTGGGCGTGACATGGGTGATTCGAACGTGACGTGGGTGTGACGTGGGTGATTCGAACGTGACGTGGGCGTGACATGTGTGATTCGAACGTGACGTGGGCGTGACGTGGGAGATTCGAACGTGACGTGGGAGATTCGAACGTGACGTGGGTGATTCGAAAGTGACGTGGGTGTGACGTGGGTGATTCGAACGTGACGTGGGTGATTCGAAAGTGACGTGGGTGTGACGTGGGTGTGACCTGGACGTGACGTGGGAGATTCGAACGTGACGTGGGAGATTCGAACGTGACGTGGGTGTGTCGTGGGAGATTCGAACGTGACGTGGGCATGACGTGGGAGATTCGAACGTGACGTGGGCGTGACGTGGGAAATTCGAACGTGACGTGGGTGTGTCGTGGGAGATTCGAACGTGACGTGGGCATGACGTGGGAGATTAGAACGTGACGTGGGTGATTCCAAAGTGACGTGGGTGTGACGTGGGTGATTCGAACGTGACTTGGGCGTTACGTGGGAAATACGAACGTGACGTGGGCGTAACGTGGGTGATTCGAAGGGGATGTTGGCGTGACGTGGGTAATTCGAACGTGACGTGGGCGTTACGTGGGAAATACGAACGTGACGTGGGCGTGACGTGGGAGATTCGAACGTGACGTGAGCTTGACGTGGGAGATTCGAACGTGATGTGAGCGTGACGTGGGAGATTCGAACGTGACGTGGGTGTGACGTGGAAAATTCGAACGTGACGTGGGCGTGACGTGGGTGATTCGAACGTGACGCGAGTGTGAAGTGGGAGATTCGAACGTGACGTGGGAGATTCGAACGTGACGTGAGCGTGAAGTGGGTGATTCGAACGTGACGTGGGTGTGACGTGGGAGATTCGAACCTGACGTGGGCGTGACGTGGGTGATTCGAACGTGACGTGGGTGTGACGTGGGTGATTCGAACGTGACGTGGGTGTGACGTGGGAGATTCGAACGTGACGTGGGCGTGACGTCGGAAATACGAACGTGACGTGGGCGTGACGTGGGTGATTCGAACGTGACGTGGGTGTGACGTGGGAGATTCGAACGTGACGTGGGAGATTCGAACGTGACGTGAGTGTGAAGTGGGAGATTCGAACGTGACGTGGGTGATTCGAAAGTGACGTGGGTGTGACGTGGGTGTGACGTGGGAGTTTCGAACGTGACGTGGGAGATTCGAACGTGACGTGAGCGTGAAGTGGGTGATTCGAACGTGACGTGGGTGTGACGTGGGAGATTCGAACCTGACGTGGGCGTGACGTGGGTGATTCGAACGTGACGTGGGTGTGACGTGGGTGATTCGAACGTGACGTGGGCGTGACGTGGGAGATTCGAACGTGACGTGGGTGTGACGTGGGTGATTCGAACGTGACGTGGGTGTGACGTGGGCGATTCGAACGTGACGTGGGAGATTCGAACGTGAGGTGGGCGTGACGTGGGAGATTCGAACGTGACGTGGGTGATTCGAACGTGACGTGGGTGTGACGTGGGAGATTCGAACGTGACGTGGGCGTGACGTGGGAGATTCGAACGTGACGTGGGAGATTCGAACGTGACGTGGGTGTGGCGTGGTTGTTTCGAACGTGACGTGGGTGTGATGTGGGCGATTCGAACGTGACGTGGGTGTGTCGTGGGTGATTCGAACGTGACGTGGGCGTGACATGTGTGATTCGAACGTGACGTGGGTGTGACGTGGGTGATTCGAACGTGACGTGGGCGTGACGTGGGAGATTCGAACGTGACGTGGGCGTGACGTGGGAGATTCGAACGTGACGTGGGAGATTCGAACGTGACGTGGGTGTGGCGTGGTTGTTTCGAACGTGACGTGGGTGTGATGTGGGCGATTCGAACGTGACGTGGGTGTGTCGTGGGTGATTCGAACGTGACGTGGGCGTGACATGTGTGATTCGAACGTGACGTGGGTGTGACGTGGGTGATTCGAACGTGACGTGGGCGTGACGTGGGAGATTCGAACGTGACGTGGGTGATTCGAACGTGACGTGAGTGTGAAGTGGGAGATTCAAACGTGACGTGGGTGTGACGTGGGTGATTCGAACGTGACGTGGGTGTGACGTGGGAGATTCGAACGTGACGTGGACGTGACGTGAGTGTTTGGAACGTGACGTGGGCGTGACCTGGGTGATTCGAACCTGACGTGGGTGTTTGGAACGTGACGTGGGTGTGACGTGGGAGATTCGAACGTGACGTGGGTGTGTCGTGGGTGATTCGAACGTGACGTGGGCGTGACGTGGGTGATTCGAACGTGACGTGGGTGTGACGTGGGAGATTCGAACGTGACGTGGGAGATTCGAACGTGACGTGGGCGTGACGTGGAAAATTCGAACGTGACGTGGGTGTGACGTGGGTGATTCGAACGTGACGGGGATGTGACGTGGGAAATGCGAACGTGACGTGGGCGTGACGTGGGTGTGACGTGGGAGATTCGAACGTGACGTGGGCGTGACCTGGGTGATTCGAACCTGACGTGGGTGTTTGGAACGTGACGTGGGTGTGACGTGGGAGATTCGAACGTGACGTGGGCGTGATGTGGGAAATTCGAACGTGACGTGGGTGTGACGTGGGAGATTCGAACGTGACGTGGGTGTGTCGTGGGTGATTCGAACGTGACGTGGGCGTGACATGTGTGATTCGAACGTGACGTGGGTGTGTCGTGGGTGATTCGAACGTGACCTGGGCGTGACGTGGGTGATTCGAACGTGACGTGGGTGTGACGTGGGAAATTCGAACGTGACGTCGAGATTCGAACGTGACGTGGGCGTGACGTGGGAGATTCGAACGTGACGTGGGTGATTCGAACGTGACGTGGGTGTGACGTGGGCGATTCGAACGTGACGTGGGCGTGACGTGGATGATTCGAACGTGACGTGGGCGTGACGTGGGAGATTCGAACGTGACGTGGGTGTGTCGTGGGTGATTCGAACGTGACGTGGGTGTGACATGTGTGATTCGAACGTGACGTGGGTGTGACGTGGGTGATTCGAACGTGACGTGGGCGTGACGTGGGTGATTCGAACGTGACGTGGGCGTGACGTGGGAGATTCGAACGTGACCTGGGTGATTCGAACGTGACGTGAGTGTGAAGTGGGAGATTCGAACGTGACGTGGACGTGACGTGAGTGTTTGGAACGTGACGTGGGCGTGACCTGGGTGATTCGAACCTGACGTGGGTGTTTGGAACGTGACGTGGGTGTGACGTGGGAGATTCGAACGTGACGTGGGTGTGTCGTGGGTGATTCGAACGTGACGTGGGTGTGACGTGGGTGATTCGAACGTGACGTGGGCGTGACATGTGTGATTCGAACGTGACGTGGGCGTGACATGGGAGATTCGAACGTGACGTGGGAGATTCGAACGTGACGTGGGAGATTCGAACGTGACGTGGGTGATTCGAACGTGACGTGGGCGTGACGTGGGAAATTCGAACGTGACGTGGGTGTGTCGTGGGTGATTCGAACGTGACGTGGGTGTGACGTGGGAGATTCGAACGTGACGTGGGAGATTCGAAAGTGACGTGGGTTTGACGTGGGAAATTCGAACGTGACGTGGGCGTGACGTGGGTGATTCGAACGTGACGTGGGCGTGACGTGGGTGATTCGAACGTGACGTGGGTGTGACGTGGGAGATTCGAACGTGACGTGGGCGTGACGTGGGTGATTCGAACGTGACGGGGGTGTGACGTGGGAAATGCGAACGTGACGTGGGCGTGACGTGGGTGTGACGTGGGAGATTCGAACGTGACGTGGGTGTGACGTGTGAGATTCGAACGTGAGGTGGGTGTGACGTGGCAGATTCGAACGTGACGTGGGCGTGACGTGGGAGATTCGAACGTGACGTGGGCGTGACGTGGGAAATTCGAACGTGACCTGGCTGGTTCGAAATTTGCGTGGGTGTGCCACCGTGCTTCAAGGCTCCCCCACCAAACAGGGCTCAGAGGCAAGAGCACTGGGAAGGCAGAGCTTGCCTCCGCATGCCTAGGACAGCCCCCACCACGAGTGCCCGGCTCCCTTGCCTCCCCTCCGCAAGCCTACACCAGCTGTCCTCACACCTTGGCACTAGCACTGTGAGGCTGTTGCAAGGCAGGAGCATGGTTGTTCGATATGTGCTTCGAAGGCGAGGTGGGTGTGACGTGGGAGATTCGAACGTGACGTTGGCGTGACGTGGGAAATACGAACGTGACGTGGGTGTGACGTGAATATTCGAACGTGACGTGAGCGTGAAGTGGGAGATTCGAACGTGACGTGGGTGTGACGTGGGAGATTCGAACGTGACGTGGGCGTGACGTGGGAGATTCGAACGTGACGTGGGTGTGACGTGGGTGATTCGAACGTGACGTGGGTGTGACGTGGGAGATTCGAACGTGACGTGGGAGATTCGAACGTGACGTGGGCGTGACGTGGGAGATTCGAACGTGACCTGGCTGGTTCGAAATTGGCGTGGGTGTGCCGCCCTGCTTCAAGGCTCCCCCACCAAGCAGGGCTCAGAGGCAAGAGCACTGGGAAGGCAGAGCTTCCCTCCGCATGCCTAGGACAGCCCCCACCACGAGTGCCCGGCTCCCTTGCCTCCCCTCCCCAAGCCTACACCAGCTGCCCTCACACCTTGGCACTAGCACTCTGAGGCTGTTGCAAGGCAGGAGCATGGTTGTTCGATATGTGCTTCGAAGGCGAGGTGGGTGTGACGTGGGAGATTCGAACGTGACGTGGGTGTGACGTGGGCGATTCGAACGTGACGTGGGTGTGTCGTGGGTGATTCGAACGTGACGTGGGCGTGACATGGGTGATTCGAACGTGACGTGGGTGTGACGTGGGTGATTCGAACGTGACGTGGGCGTTACGTGGGTGATTCGAACCTGACGCGAGTGTGAAGTGGAAGATTCGAACGTGACGTGGGAGATTCGAACGTGACGTGGGTGATTCGAAAGTGACGTGGGTGTGACGTGGGTGATTCGAACGTGACGTGGGTGATTCGAAAGTGACGTGGGTCTGACGTGGGTGTGACGTGGGAGATTCGAACGTGACGTGAGCATGACGTGGGAGATTCGAAAGTGATGTGAGCGTGACGTGGGAGATTCGAACGTGACGTGGGTGTGACGTGGGAAATTCGAACGTAACGTGGGCGTGACGTGGGTGATTCGAACGTGACGCGAGTGTGAAGTGGGAGATTCGAACGTGACGTGGGAGATTCGAACGTGACGTGAGCGTGAAGTGGGTGATTCGAACGTGACGTGGGTGTGACGTGGGAGATTCGAACGTGACGTGGGCGTGACGTGGGTGATTCGAACGTGACGTGGGCGTGACGTGGGTATTTGGAACGTGACGTGGGTGTTTGGAACGTGACGTGGGTGTGACGTGGGCGATTCAAACGTGACGTGGGCGTGACGTGGGAAATTCGAACGTGACGTGGGTGTGTCGTGGGTGATTCGAACGTCACGTGGGCGTGACGTGGGAGATTCGAACGTGACGTGGGCGTGACGTGGGTGATTCGAACGTGACGTGGGTGTGACGTGGGAAATTCGAACGTGACGTGGGCGTTACGTGGGAAATACGAACGTGACGTGGGCGTGACGTGGGTGATTCGAACGTGACGTGGGTGTGACGTGGGAGATTCGAACGTGACGTGGGAGTTTCGAACGTGACGTGGGTGTGACGTTGGAAATTCGAACGTGACGTCGAGATTCGAACGTGACGTGGGCGTGACGTGGGAGATTCGAACGTGACGTGGGTGATTCGAACGTGACGTGGGTGTGACGTGGGCGATTCGAACGTGACGTGGGCGTGACGTGGATGATTCGAACGTGACGTGGGCGTGACGTGGGAGATTCGAACGTGACGTGGGTGTGTCGTGGGTGATTCGAACGTGACGTGGGTGTGACATGTGTGATTCGAACGTGACGTGGGTGTGACGTGGGTGATTCGAACGTGACGTGGGCGTGACGTGGGTGATTCGAACGTGACGTGGGCGTGACGTGGGAGATTCGAACGTGACCTGGGTGATTCGAACGTGACGTGAGTGTGAAGTGGGAGATTCGAACGTGACGTGGACGTGACGTGAGTGTTTGGAACGTGACGTGGGCGTGACCTGGGTGATTCGAACCTGACGTGGGTGTTTGGAACGTGACGTGGGTGTGACGTGGGAGATTCGAACGTGACGTGGGTGTGTCGTGGGTGATTCGAACGTGACGTGGGCGTGACATGGGTGATTCGAACGTGACGTGGGTGTGTCGTGGGAGATTCGAACGTGACGTGGGAGATTCGAACGTGACGTGGGTGTGACGTGGGAGATTCGAACGTGACGTGGGTGATTCGAACGTGACGTGGGTGTGACGTGGGCGATTCGAACGTGACGTGGGTGTGTCGTGGGAGATTCGAACGTGACGTGGGCGTGACGTGGGAAATTCGAACGTGACGTGGGTGTGTCGTGGGTGATTCGAACGTGACGTGGGCGTGACATGGGTGATTCGAACGTGACGTGGGTGTGACGTGGGTGATTCGAACGTGACGTGGGCGTGACATGTGTGATTCGAACGTGACGTGGGCGTGACATGGGAGATTCGAACGTGACGTGGGAGATTCGAACGTGACGTGGGAGATTCGAACGTGACGTGGGTGTGACGTGGGCGATTCGAACGTGACGTGGGTGTGTCGTGGGAGATTCGAACGTGACGTGGGCGTGACGTGGGAAATTCGAACGTGACGTGGGTGTGTCGTGGGTGATTCGAACGTGACGTGGGTGTGACGTGGGAGATTCGAACGTGACGTGGGAGATTCGAAAGTGACGTGGGTTTGACGTGGGAAATTCGAACGTGACGTGGGCGTGACTTGGGTGACTCGAACGCGACGTGAGTGTGAAGTGGGAGATTCGAACGTGACGTGGGAGATTCGAACGTGACGTGAGCGTGAAGTGGGAGATTCGAACGTGACGTGGGCGTGACGTGGGTGATTCGAACGTGACGTGGGTGTGACGTGGGAGATTCGAACGTGACGTGGGCGTGACGTGGGTGATTCGAACGTGACGGGGGTGTGACGTGGGAAATGCGAACGTGACGTGGGCGTGACATGGGTGTGACGTGGGAGATTCGAACGTGACGTGGGTGTGACGTGTGAGATTCGAACGTGAGGTGGGTGTGACGTGGCAGATTCGAACGTGACGTGGGCGTGACGTGGGAGATTCGAACGTGACGTGGGTGTGACGTGTGAGATTCGAACGTGACGTTGGCGTGACGTGGGAAATACGAACGTGACGTGGGTGTGACGTGAATATTCGAACGTGACGTGAGCGTGAAGTGGGAGATTCGAACGTGACGTGGGTGTGACGTGGGAGATTCGAACGTGACGTGGGTGTGACGTGGGTGATTCGAACGTGACGTGGGTGTGACGTGGGAGATTCGAACGTGACGTGGGAGATTCGAACGTGACGTGGGCGTGACGTGGGAGATTCGAACGTGACCTGGCTGGTTCGAAATTGGCGTGGGTGTGCCGCCCTGCTTCAAGGCTCCCCCACCAAGCAGGGCTCAGAGGCAAGAGCACTGGGAAGGCAGAGCTTCCCTCCGCATGCCTAGGACAGCCCCCACCACGAGTGCCCGGCTCCCTTGCCTCCCCTCCGCAAGCCTACACCAGCTGTCCTCACACCTTGGCACTAGCACTGGGAGGCTGTTGCAAGGCAGGAGCATGGTTGTTCGATACGTGCTTCGAACGTGACGTGGGTGTGAGGTGGGAGATTCGAACGTGACGTGGGCGTGACGTGGGAGATTCGAACGTGACGTGGGTGTGACGTGGAAGATTCGAACGTGACGTGAGTGTGAAGTGGGAGATTCGAACGTGACGTGGGTGTGACGTGGGTGATTCGAACGTGACGTGGGTGTGACGTGGGAGATTCGAACGTGACGTGGGCGTGACCTGGGTGATTCGAACCTGACGTGGGTGTTTGGAACGTGACGTGGGTGTGACGTGGGAGATTCGAACGCGACGTGGGCGTGACGTGGGAAATTCGAACGTGACGTGGGTGTGACGTGGGTGATTCGAACGTGACATGGGCGTGACGTGGGAGATTCGAACTTGACGAGGGTGTGAAGTGAGCGTGACGTGGGAAATTCGAACGTGACGTGGGCGTGACGTGGATGATTCGAACGTGACGTGGGCGTGACGTGGGAGATTCGAACGTGACGTGGGTGTGACGTGGAAGATTCGAACGTGACGTGAGTGTGAAGTGGGAGATTCGAACGTGACGTGGGTGTGACGTGGGTGATTCGAACGTGACGTGGGTGTGACGTGGGAGATTCGAACGTGACGTGGGCGTGACCTGGGTGATTCGAACCTGACGTGGGTGTTTGGAACGTGACGTGGGTGTGACGTGGGAGATTCGAACGTGACGTGGGCGTGACGTGGGAAATTCGAACGTGACGTGGGTGTGACGTGGGTGATTCGAACGTGACATGGGCGTGACGTGGGAGATTCGAACTTGACGAGGGTGTGAAGTGAGCGTGACGTGGGAAATTCGAACGTGACGTGGGCGTGACGTGGATGATTCGAACGTGACGTGGGCGTGACGTGGGAGATTCGAACGTGACGTGGGTGTGGCGTGGTTGTTTCGAACGTGACGTGCGTGTGATGTGGGCGATTCGAACGTGACGTGGGTGTGTCGTGGGTGATTCGAACGTGACGTGGGCGTGACATGTGTGATTCGAACGTGACGTGGGTGTGACGTGGGTGATTCGAACGTGACGGGGGTGTGACGTGGGAAATGCGAACGTGACGTGGGTGTGACGTGGGTGTGACGTGGGAGATTCGAACGTGACGTGGGTGTGACGTGGGAGATTCGAACGTGACGTGGGCGTGACCTGGGTGATTCGAACCTGACGTGGGTGTTTGGAACGTGACGTGGGTGTGACGTGGGAGATTCGAACGTGACGTGGGCGTGACGTGGGAAATTCGAACGTGACGTGGGTGTGACGTGGGAGATTCGAACGTGACGTGGGTGTGTCGTGGGTGATTCGAACGTGACGTGGGTGTGACGTGGGAGATTCGAACGTGACGTGGGTGTGTCGTGGGTGATTCGAACGTGACCTGGGCGTGACGTGGGTGATTCGAACGTGACGTGGGTGTGACGTGGGAAATTCGAACGTGACGTCGAGATTCGAACGTGACGTGGGCGTGACGTGGGAGATTCGAACGTGACGTGGGTGATTCGAACGTGACGTGGGTGTGACGTGGGCGATTCGAACGTGACGTGGGCGTGACGTGGATGATTCGAACGTGACGTGGGCGTGACGTGGGAGATTCGAACGTGACGTGGGTGTGTCGTGGGTGATTCGAACGTGACGTGGGTGTGACATGTGTGATTCGAACGTGACGTGGGTGTGACGTGGGAGATTCGAACGTGACGTGGGCGTGACGTGGGAGATTCGAACGTGACGTAGGTGTGACGTGGGAGATTCGAACGTGACGTGGGTGTGACGTGGGTGATTCGAACGTGACGCGAGTGTGAAGTGGGAGATTCGAACGTGACGTGGGAGATTCGAACGTGACGTGAGCGTGAAGTGGGTGATTCGAACGTGACGTGGGTGTGACGTGGGAGATTCGAACCTGACGTGGGCGTGACGTGGGTGATTCGAACGTGACGTGGGTGTGACGTGGGTGATTCGAACGTGACGTGGGTGTGACGTGGGAGATTCGAACGTGACGTGGGCGTGACGTCGGAAATACGAACGTGACGTGGGCGTGACGTGGGTGATTCGAACGTGACGTGGGTGTGACGTGGGAGATTCGAACGTGACGTGGGCGTGACGTGGGTGATTCGAACGTGACGGGGGTGTGACGTGGGAAATGCTAACGTGACGTGGGCGTGACGTGGGTGTGACGTGGGAGATTCGAACGTGACGTGGGTGTGACGTGTGAGATTCGAACGTGAGGTGGGTGTGACGTGGCAGATTCGAACGTGACGTGGGCGTGACGTGGGAGATTCGAACGTGACGTGGGATATTCGAACGTGACGTGGGTGTGGCGTGGTGGTTTCGAACGTGACGTGGGTGTGTCGTGGGTGATTCGAACGTGACGTGGGCGTGACATGTGTGATTCGAACGTGACGTGGGTGTGACGTGGGTGATTCGAACGTGACGTGGGCGTGACGTGGGAGATTCGAACGTGACGTGGGAGATTCGAACGTGACGTGAGTGTGAAGTGGGAGATTCGAACGTGACGTGGGTGTGACGTGGGTGATTCGAACGTGACGTGGGTGTGACGTGGGAGATTCGAACGTGACGTGGGCGTGACCTGGGTGATTCGAACCTGACGTGGGTGTTTGGAACGTGACGTGGGTGTGACGTGGGAGATTCGAACGTGACGTGGGCGTGACGTGGGAAATTCGAACGTGACGTGGGTGTGACGTGGGTGATTCGAACGTGACATGGGCGTGACGTGGGAGATTCGAACTTGACGAGGGTGTGAAGTGAGCGTGACGTGGGAAATTCGAACGTGACGTGGGCGTGACGTGGATGATTCGAACGTGACGTGGGCGTGACATGGGTGATTCGAACGTGACGTGGGTGTGACGTGGGTGATTCGAACGTGACGTGGGCGTGACATGTGTGATTCGAACGTGACGTGGGCGTGACGTGGGAGATTCGAACGTGACGTGGGAGATTCGAACGTGACGTGGGTGATTCGAAAGTGACGTGGGTGTGACGTGGGTGATTCGAACGTGACGTGGGTGATTCGAAAGTGACGTGGGTGTGACGTGGGTGTGACGTGGGCGATTCGAACTTGACGTGGGCGTGATGTGGGTGATTCGAACGTGACGTGGGTGTGACGTGGGCGATTCGAACGTGACGTGGGCGTGACGTGGGAGATTCGAACGTGACGTGGGCGTGACCTGGGTGATTCGAACGTGACGTGGGTGTGACGTGGGTGATACGAACGTGACCTGGACGTGACGTGGGAGATTCGAACGTGACGTGGGAGATTCGAACGTGACGTGGGTGTGTCGTGGGAGATTCGAACGTGACGTGGGCATGACGTGGGAGATTCGAACGTGACGTGGGCGTGACGTGGGAAATTCGAACGTGACCTGGCTGGTTCGAAATTGGCGTGGGTGTGCCGCCGTGCTTCAAGGCTCCCCCACCAAGCAGGGCTCAGAGGCAAGAGCACTGGGAAGGCAGAGCTTCCCTCCGCATGCCTAGGACAGCCCCCACCACGAGTGCCCGGCTCCCTTGCCTCCCCTCCGCAAGCCTACACCAGCTGTCCTCACACCTTGGCACTAGCACTGTGAGGCTGTTGCAAGGCAGGAGCATGGTTGTTCGATATGTGCTTCGAAGGCGAGGTGGGTGTGACGTGGGAGATTCGAACGTGACGTGGGCGTGACGTGGGAAATTCGAACGTGACGTGGGTGTGACGTGGGTGATTCGAACGTGACGTGGGTGTGACGTGGGTGATTCGAACGTGACTTGGGCGTTACGTGGGAAATACGAACGTGACGTGGGCGTAACGTGGGTGATTCGAAGGGGATGTTGGCGTGACGTGGGTAATTCGAACGTGACGTGGGCGTTACGTGGGAAATACGAACGTGACGTGGGCGTGACGTGGGAGATTCGAACGTGACGTGAGCTTGACGTGGGAGATTCGAACGTGATGTGAGCGTGAAGTGGGAGATTCGAACGTGACGTGGGTGTGACGTGGGAGATTCGAACGTGACGTGGGCGTGACGTGGGAGATTCGAACGTGACCTGGCTGGTTCGAAATTGGCGTGGGTGTGCCGCCCTGCTTCAAGGCTCCCCCACCAAGCAGGGCTCAGAGGCAAGAGCACTGGGAAGGCAGAGCTTCCCTCCGCATGCCTAGGACAGCCCCCACCACGAGTGCCCGGCTCCCTTGCCTCCCCTCCGCAAGCCTACACCAGCTGCCCTCACACCTTGGCACTAGCACTCTGAGGCTGTTGCAAGGCAGGAGCATGGTTGTTCGATATGTGCTTCGAAGGCGAGGTGGGTGTGACGTGGGAGATTCGAACGTGACGTGGGTGTGACGTGGGCGATTCGAACGTGACGTGGGTGTGTCGTGGGTGATTCGAACGTGACGTGGGCGTGACATGGGTGATTCGAACGTGACGTGGGTGTGACGTGGGTGATTCGAACGTGACGTGGGCGTTACGTGGGTGATTCGAACCTGACGCGAGTGTGAAGTGGAAGATTCGAACGTGACGTGGGAGATTCGAACGTGACGTGGGTGATTCGAAAGTGACGTGGGTGTGACGTGGGTGATTCGAACGTGACGTGGGTGATTCGAAAGTGACGTGGGTCTGACGTGGGTGTGACGTGGGAGATTCGAACGTGACGTGAGCATGACGTGGGAGATTCGAAAGTGATGTGAGCGTGACGTGGGAGATTCGAACGTGACGTGGGTGTGACGTGGGAAATTCGAACGTAACGTGGGCGTGACGTGGGTGATTCGAACGTGACGCGAGTGTGAAGTGGGAGATTCGAACGTGACGTGGGAGATTCGAACGTGACGTGAGCGTGAAGTGGGTGATTCGAACGTGACGTGGGTGTGACGTGGGAGATTCGAACGTGACGTGGGCGTGACGTGGGTGATTCGAACGTGACGTGGGCGTGACGTGGGTATTTGGAACGTGACGTGGGTGTTTGGAACGTGACGTGGGTGTGACGTGGGCGATTCAAACGTGACGTGGGCGTGACGTGGGAAATTCGAACGTGACGTGGGTGTGTCGTGGGTGATTCGAACGTCACGTGGGCGTGACGTGGGAGATTCGAACGTGACGTGGGCGTGACGTGGGTGATTCGAACGTGACGTGGGTGTGACGTGGGAAATTCGAACGTGACGTGGGCGTTACGTGGGAAATACGAACGTGACGTGGGCGTGACGTGGGTGATTCGAACGTGACGTGGGTGTGACGTGGGAGATTCGAACGTGACGTGGGAGTTTCGAACGTGACGTGGGTGTGACGTGGGAAATTCGAACGTGACGTCGAGATTCGAACGTGACGTGGGCGTGACGTGGGAGATTCGAACGTGACGTGGGTGATTCGAACGTGACGTGGGTGTGACGTGGGCGATTCGAACGTGACGTGGGCGTGACGTGGGAGATTCGAACGTGACGTGGGCGTGACGTGGGAGATTCGAACGTGACGTGGGTGTGTCGTGGGTGATTCGAACGTGACGTGGGTGTGACATGTGTGATTCGAACGTGACGTGGGTGTGACGTGGGTGATTCGAACGTGACGTGGGCGTGACGTGGGTGATTCGAACGTGACGTGGGCGTGACGTGGGAGATTCGAACGTGACCTGGGTGATTCGAACGTGACGTGAGTGTGAAGTGGGAGATTCGAACGTGACGTGGACGTGACGTGAGTGTTTGGAACGTGACGTGGGCGTGACCTGGGTGATTCGAACCTGACGTGGGTGTTTGGAACGTGACGTGGGTGTGACGTGGGAGATTCGAACGTGACGTGGGTGTGTCGTGGGTGATTCGAACGTGACGTGGGCGTGACGTGGGTGATTCGAACGTGACGTGGGTGTGTCGTGGGAGATTCGAACGTGACGTGGGAGATTCGAACGTGACGTGGGTGTGACGTGGGAGATTCGAACGTGACGTGGGTGATTCGAACGTGACGTGGGTGTGACGTGGGCGATTCGAACGTGACGTGGGTGTGTCGTGGGAGATTCGAACGTGACGTGGGCGTGACGTGGGAAATTCGAACGTGACGTGGGTGTGTCGTGGGTGATTCGAACGTGACGTGGGCGTGACATGGGTGATTCGAACGTGACGTGGGTGTGACGTGGGTGATTCGAACGTGACGTGGGCGTGACATGTGTGATTCGAACGTGACGTGGGCGTGACATGGGAGATTCGAACGTGACGTGGGAGATTCGAACGTGACGTGGGAGATTCGAACGTGACGTGGGTGTGACGTGGGCGATTCGAACGTGACGTGGGTGTGTCGTGGGAGATTCGAACGTGACGTGGGCGTGACGTGGGAAATTCGAACGTGACGTGGGTGTGTCGTGGGTGATTCGAACGTGACGTGGGTGTGACGTGGGAGATTCGAACGTGACGTGGGAGATTCGAAAGTGACGTGGGTTTGACGTGGGAAATTCGAACGTGACGTGGGCGTGACTTGGGTGACTCGAACGCGACGTGAGTGTGAAGTGGGAGATTCGAACGTGACGTGGGAGATTCGAACGTGACGTGAGCGTGAAGTGGGAGATTCGAACGTGACGTGGGCGTGACGTGGGTGATTCGAACGTGACGTGGGTGTGACGTGGGAGATTCGAACGTGACGTGGGCGTGACGTGGGTGATTCGAACGTGACGGGGGTGTGACGTGGGAAATGCGAACGTGACGTGGGCGTGACATGGGTGTGACGTGGGAGATTCGAACGTGACGTGGGTGTGACGTGTGAGATTCGAACGTGAGGTGGGTGTGACGTGGCAGATTCGAACGTGACGTGGGCGTGACGTGGGAGATTCGAACGTGACTTGGGCGTGACGTGGGAAATTCGAACGTGACCTGGCTGGTTCGAAATTTGCGTGGGTGTGCCACCGTGCTTCAAGGCTCCCCCACCAAACAGGGCTCAGAGGCAAGAGCACTGGGAAGGCAGAGCTTGCCTCCGCATGCCTAGGACAGCCCCCACCACGAGTGCCCGGCTCCCTTGCCTCCCCTCCGCAAGCCTACACCAGCTGTCCTCACACCTTGGCACTAGCACTGTGAGGCTGTTGCAAGGCAGGAGCATGGTTGTTCGATATGTGCTTCGAAGGCGAGGTGGGTGTGACGTGGGAGATTCGAACGTGACGTTGGCGTGACGTGGGAAATACGAACGTGACGTGGGTGTGACGTGAATATTCGAACGTGACGTGAGCGTGAAGTGGGAGATTCGAACGTGACGTGGGTGTGACGTGGGAGATTCGAACGTGACGTGGGCGTGACGTGGGAGATTCGAACGTGACGTGGGTGTGACGTGGGTGATTCGAACGTGACGTGGGTGTGACGTGGGAGATTCGAACGTGACGTGGGAGATTCGAACGTGACGTGGGCGTGACGTGGGAGATTCGAACGTGACCTGGCTGGTTCGAAATTGGCGTGGGTGTGCCGCCCTGCTTCAAGGCTCCCCCACCAAGCAGGGCTCAGAGGCAAGAGCACTGGGAAGGCAGAGCTTCCCTCCGCATGCCTAGGACAGCCCCCACCACGAGTGCCCGGCTCCCTTGCCTCCCCTCCGCAAGCCTACACCAGCTGTCCTCACACCTTGGCACTAGCACTGGGAGGCTGTTGCAAGGCAGGAGCATGGTTGTTCGATACGTGCTTCGAACGTGACGTGGGTGTGAGGTGGGAGATTCGAACGTGACGTGGGCGTGACGTGGGAGATTCGAACGTGACGTGGGTGTGACGTGGAAGATTCGAACGTGACGTGGGTGTGTCGTGGGAGATTCGAACGTGACGTGGGTGTGACGTGGGTGATTCGAACGTGACGTGGGTGTGACGTGGGAGATTCGAACGTGACGTGGGCGTGACCTGGGTGATTCGAACCTGACGTGGGTTTTTGGAACGTGACGTGGGTGTGACGTGGGAGATTCGAACGTGACGTGGGCGTGACGTGGGAAATTCGAACGTGACGTGGGTGTGACGTGGGTGATTCGAACGTGACATGGGCGTGACGTGGGAGATTCGAACTTGACGAGGGTGTGAAGTGAGCGTGAAGTGGGAAATTCGAACGTGACGTGGGCGTGACGTGGATGATTCGAACGTGACGTGGGCGTGACGTGGGAGATTCGAACGTGACGTGGGTGTGGCGTGGTTGTTTCGAACGTGACGTGCGTGTGATGTGGGCGATTCGAACGTGACGTGGGTGTGACGTGGGTGATTCGAACGTGACGGGGGTGTGACGTGGGAAATGCGAACGTGACGTGGGCGTGACGTGGGTGTGACGTGGGAGATTCGAACGTGACGTGGGTGTGACGTGGGAGATTCGAACGTGACGTGGGCGTGACCTGGGTGATTCGAACCTGACGTGGGTGTTTGGAACGTGACGTGGGTGTGACGTGGGAGATTCGAACGTGACGTGGGCGTGACGTGGGAAATTCGAACGTGACGTGGGTGTGACGTGGGAGATTCGAACGTGACGTGGGTGTGTCGTGGGTGATTCGAACGTGACGTGGGTGTGACGTGGGAGATTCGAACGTGACGTGGGTGTGTCGTGGGTGATTCGAACGTGACCTGGGCGTGACGTGGGTGATTCGAACGTGACGTGGGTGTGACGTGGGAAATTCGAACGTGACGTCGAGATTCGAACGTGACGTGGGCGTGACGTGGGAGATTCGAACGTGACGTGGGTGATTCGAACGTGACGTGGGTGTGACGTGGGCGATTCGAACGTGACGTGGGCGTGACGTGGATGATTCGAACGTGACGTGGGCGTGACGTGGGAGATTCGAACGTGACGTGGGTGTGTCGTGGGTGATTCGAACGTGACGTGGGTGTGACATGTGTGATTCGAACGTGACGTGGGTGTGACGTGGGAGATTCGAACGTGACGTGGGCGTGACGTGGGAGATTCGAACGTGACGTAGGTGTGACGTGGGAGATTCGAACGTGACGTGGGTGTGACGTGGGTGATTCGAACGTGACGCGAGTGTGAAGTGGGAGATTCGAACGTGACGTGGGAGATTCGAACGTGACGTGAGCGTGAAGTGGGTGATTCGAACGTGACGTGGGTGTGACGTGGGAGATTCGAACCTGACGTGGGCGTGACGTGGGTGATTCGAACGTGACGTGGGTGTGACGTGGGTGATTCGAACGTGACGTGGGTGTGACGTGGGAGATTCGAACGTGACGTGGGCGTGACGTCGGAAATACGAACGTGACGTGGGCGTGACGTGGGTGATTCGAACGTGACGTGGGTGTGACGTGGGAGATTCGAACGTGACGTGGGCGTGACGTGGGTGATTCGAACGTGACGGGGGTGTGACGTGGGAAATGCGAACGTGACGTGGGCGTGACGTGGGTGTGACGTGGGAGATTCGAACGTGACGTGGGTGTGACGTGTGAGATTCGAACGTGAGGTGGGTGTGACGTGGCAGATTCGAACGTGACGTGGGCGTGACGGGGGAGATTCGAACGTGACGTGGGTGTGGCGTGGTGGTTTCGAACGTGACGTGGGCGTGACATGTGTGATTCGAACGTGACGTGGGTGTGACGTGGGTGATTCGAACGTGACGTGGGCGTGACGTGGGAGATTCGAACGTGACGTGGGAGATTCGAACGTGACGTGAGTGTGAAGTGGGAGATTCGAACGTGACGTGGGTGTGACGTGGGTGATTCGAACGTGACGTGGGTGTGACGTGGGAGATTCGAACGTGACGTGGGCGTGACCTGGGTGATTCGAACCTGACGTGGGTGTTTGGAACGTGACGTGGGTGTGACGTGGGAGATTCGAACGTGACGTGGGCGTGACGTGGGAAATTCGAACGTGACGTGGGTGTGACGTGGGTGATTCGAACGTGACATGGGCGTGACGTGGGAGATTCGAACTTGACGAGGGTGTGAAGTGAGCGTGACGTGGGAAATTCGAACGTGACGTGGGCGTGACGTGGATGATTCGAACGTGACGTGGGCGTGACATGGGTGATTCGAACGTGACGTGGGTGTGACGTGGGTGATTCGAACGTGACGTGGGCGTGACATGTGTGATTCGAACGTGACGTGGGCGTGACGTGGGAGATTCGAACGTGACGTGGGAGATTCGAACGTGACGTGGGTGATTCGAAAGTGACGTGGGTGTGACGTGGGTGATTCGAACGTGACGTGGGTGATTCGAAAGTGACGTGGGTGTGACGTGGGTGTGACGTGGGCGATTCGAACTTGACGTGGGCGTGATGTGGGTGATTCGAACGTGACGTGGGTGTGACGTGGGCGATTCGAACGTGACGTGGGCGTGACGTGGGAGATTCGAACGTGACGTGGGCGTGACCTGGGTGATTCGAACGTGACGTGGGTGTGACGTGGGTGATACGAACGTGACCTGGACGTGACGTGGGAGATTCGAACGTGACGTGGGAGATTCGAACGTGACGTGGGTGTGTCGTGGGAGATTCGAACGTGACGTGGGCATGACGTGGGAGATTCGAACGTGACGTGGGCGTGACGTGGGAAATTCGAACGTGACCTGGCTGGTTCGAAATTGGCGTGGGTGTGCCGCCGTGCTTCAAGGCTCCCCCACCAAGCAGGGCTCAGAGGCAAGAGCACTGGGAAGGCAGAGCTTCCCTCCGCATGCCTAGGACAGCCCCCACCACGAGTGCCCGGCTCCCTTGCCTCCCCTCCGCAAGCCTACACCAGCTGTCCTCACACCTTGGCACTAGCACTGTGAGGCTGTTGCAAGGGAGGAGCATGGTTGTTCGATATGTGCTTCGAAGGCGAGGTGGGTGTGACGTGGGAGATTCGAACGTGACGTGGGCGTGACGTGGGAAATTCGAACGTGACGTGGGTGTGACGTGGGTGATTCGAACGTGACGTGGGTGTGACGTGGGTGATTCGAACGTGACTTGGGCGTTACGTGGGAAATACGAACGTGACGTGGGCGTAACGTGGGTGATTCGAAGGGGATGTTGGCGTGACGTGGGTAATTCGAACGTGACGTGGGCGTTACGTGGGAAATACGAACGTGACGTGGGCGTGACGTGGGAGATTCGAACGTGACGTGAGCTTGACGTGGGAGATTCGAACGTGATGTGAGCGTGAAGTGGGAGATTCGAACGTGACGTGGGTGTGACGTGGGAGATTCGAACGTGACGTGGGCGTGACGTGGGAGATTCGAACGTGACGTGGGTGTGACGTGGGTGATTCGAACGTGACGTGGGTGTGACGTGGGAGATTCGAACGTGACGTGGGAGATTCGAACGTGACGTGGGCGTGACGTGGGAGATTCGAACGTGACCTGGCTGGTTCGAAATTGGCGTGGGTGTGCCGCCCTGCTTCAAGGCTCCCCCACCAAGCAGGGCTCAGAGGCAAGAGCACTGGGAAGGCAGAGCTTCCCTCCGCATGCCTAGGACAGCCCCCACCACGAGTGCCCGGCTCCCTTGCCTCCCCTCCGCAAGCCTACACCAGCTGCCCTCACACCTTGGCACTAGCACTCTGAGGCTGTTGCAAGGCAGGAGCATGGTTGTTCGATATGTGCTTCGAAGGCGAGGTGGGTGTGACGTGGGAGATTCGAACGTGACGTGGGTGTGACGTGGGCGATTCGAACGTGACGTGGGTGTGTCGTGGGTGATTCGAACGTGACGTGGGCGTGACATGGGTGATTCGAACGTGACGTGGGTGTGACGTGGGTGATTCGAACGTGACGTGGGCGTTACGTGGGTGATTCGAACCTGACGCGAGTGTGAAGTGGAAGATTCGAACGTGACGTGGGAGATTCGAACGTGACGTGGGTGATTCGAAAGTGACGTGGGTGTGACGTGGGTGATTCGAACGTGACGTGGGTGATTCGAAAGTGACGTGGGTCTGACGTGGGTGTGACGTGGGAGATTCGAACGTGACGTGAGCATGACGTGGGAGATTCGAAAGTGATGTGAGCGTGACGTGGGAGATTCGAACGTGACGTGGGTGTGACGTGGGAAATTCGAACGTAACGTGGGCGTGACGTGGGTGATTCGAACGTGACGCGAGTGTGAAGTGGGAGATTCGAACGTGACGTGGGAGATTCGAACGTGACGTGAGCGTGAAGTGGGTGATTCGAACGTGACGTGGGTGTGACGTGGGAGATTCGAACGTGACGTGGGCGTGACGTGGGTGATTCGAACGTGACGTGGGCGTGACGTGGGTATTTGGAACGTGACGTGGGTGTTTGGAACGTGACGTGGGTGTGACGTGGGCGATTCAAACGTGACGTGGGCGTGACGTGGGAAATTCGAACGTGACGTGGGTGTGTCGTGGGTGATTCGAACGTGACGTGGGCGTGACGTGGGAGATTCGAACGTGACGTGGGCGTGACGTGGGTGATTCGAACGTGACGTGGGTGTGACGTGGGAAATTCGAACGTGACGTGGGCGTTACGTGGGAAATACGAACGTGACGTGGGCGTGACGTGGGTGATTCGAACGTGACGTGGGTGTGACGTGGGAGATTAGAACGTGACGTGGGAGTTTCGAACGTGACGTGGGTGTGACGTGGGAAATTCGAACGTGACGTCGAGATTCGAACGTGACGTGGGCGTGACGTGGGAGATTCGAACGTGACGTGGGTGATTCGAACGTGACGTGGGTGTGACGTGGGCGATTCGAACGTGACGTGGGCGTGACGTGGGAGATTCGAACGTGACGTGGGCGTGACGTGGGAGATTCGAACGTGACGTGGGTGTGTCGTGGGTGATTCGAACGTGACGTGGGTGTGACATGTGTGATTCGAACGTGACGTGGGTGTGACGTGGGTGATTCGAACGTGACGTGGGCGTGACGTGGGTGATTCGAACGTGACGTGGGCGTGACGTGGGAGATTCGAACGTGACCTGGGTGATTCGAACGTGACGTGAGTGTGAAGTGGGAGATTCGAACGTGACGTGGACGTGACGTGAGTGTTTGGAACGTGACGTGGGCGTGACCTGGGTGATTCGAACCTGACGTGGGTGTTTGGAACGTGACGTGGGTGTGACGTGGGAGATTCGAACGTGACGTGGGTGTGTCGTGGGTGATTCGAACGTGACGTGGGCGTGACGTGGGTGATTCGAACGTGACGTGGGTGTGTCGTGGGAGATTCGAACGTGACGTGGGAGATTCGAACGTGACGTGGGTGTGACGTGGGAGATTCGAACGTGACGTGGGAGATTCGAACGTGACGTGGGTGTGACGTGGGTGATTCGAACGTGACGTGGGTGTGACGTGGGAGATTCGAACGTGACGTGGGAGATTCGAAAGTGACGTGGGTTTGACGTGGGAAATTCGAACGTGACGTGGGCGTGACTTGGGTGACTCGAACGCGACGTGAGTGTGAAGTGGGAGATTCGAACGTGACGTGGGAGATTCGAACGTGACGTGAGCGTGAAGTGGGAGATTCGAACGTGACGTGGGCGTGACGTGGGTGATTCGAACGTGACGTGGGTGTGACGTGGGAGATTCGAACGTGACGTGGGCGTGACGTGGGTGATTCGAACGTGACGGGGGTGTGACGTGGGAAATGCGAACGTGACGTGGGCGTGACATGGGTGTGACGTGGGAGATTCGAACGTGACGTGGGTGTGACGTGTGAGATTCGAACGTGAGGTGGGTGTGACGTGGCAGATTCGAACGTGACGTGGGCGTGACGTGGGAGATTCGAACGTGACTTGGGCGTGACGTGGGAAATTCGAACGTGACCTGGCTGGTTCGAAATTGGCGTGGGTGTGCCACCGTGCTTCAAGGCTCCCCCACCAAACAGGGCTCAGAGGCAAGAGCACTGGGAAGGCAGAGCTTGCCTCCGCATGCCTAGGACAGCCCCCACCACGAGTGCCCGGCTCCCTTGCCTCCCCTCCGCAAGCCTACACCAGCTGTCCTCACACCTTGGCACTAGCACTGTGAGGCTGTTGCAAGGCAGGAGCATGGTTGTTCGATATGTGCTTCGAAGGCGAGGTGGGTGTGACGTGGGAGATTCGAACGTGACGTTGGCGTGACGTGGGAAATACGAACGTGACGTGGGTGTGACGTGAATATTCGAACGTGACGTGAGCGTGAAGTGGGAGATTCGAACGTGACGTGGGTGTGACGTGGGAGATTCGAACGTGACGTGGGCGTGACGTGGGAGATTCGAACGTGACGTGGGTGTGACGTGGGTGATTCGAACGTGACGTGGGTGTGACGTGGGAGATTCGAACGTGACGTGGGAGATTCGAACGTGACGTGGGCGTGACGTGGGAGATTCGAACGTGACCTGGCTGGTTCGAAATTGGCGTGGGTGTGCCGCCCTGCTTCAAGGCTCCCCCACCAAGCAGGGCTCAGAGGCAAGAGCACTGGGAAGGCAGAGCTTCCCTCCGCATGCCTAGGACAGCCCCCACCACGAGTGCCCGGCTCCCTTGCCTCCCCTCCGCAAGCCTACACCAGCTGTCCTCACACCTTGGCACTAGCACTGGGAGGCTGTTGCAAGGCAGGAGCATGGTTGTTCGATACGTGCTTCGAACGTGACGTGGGTGTGAGGTGGGAGATTCGAACGTGACGTGGGCGTGACGTGGGAGATTCGAACGTGACGTGGGTGTGACGTGGAAGATTCGAACGTGACGTGGGTGTGTCGTGGGAGATTCGAACGTGACGTGGGTGTGACGTGGGTGATTCGAACGTGACGTGGGTGTGACGTGGGAGATTCGAACGTGACGTGGGCGTGACCTGGGTGATTCGAACCTGACGTGGGTTTTTGGAACGTGACGTGGGTGTGACGTGGGAGATTCGAACGTGACGTGGGCGTGACGTGGGAAATTCGAACGTGACGTGGGTGTGACGTGGGTGATTCGAACGTGACATGGGCGTGACGTGGGAGATTCGAACTTGACGAGGGTGTGAAGTGAGCGTGACGTGGGAAATTCGAACGTGACGTGGGCGTGACGTGGATGATTCGAACGTGACGTGGGCGTGACGTGGGAGATTCGAACGTGACGTGGGTGTGGCGTGGTTGTTTCGAACGTGACGTGCGTGTGATGTGGGCGATTCGAACGTGACGTGGGTGTGACGTGGGTGATTCGAACGTGACGGGGGTGTGACGTGGGAAATGCGAACGTGACGTGGGCGTGACGTGGGTGTGACGTGGGAGATTCGAACGTGACGTGGGTGTGACGTGGGAGATTCGAACGTGACGTGGGCGTGACCTGGGTGATTCGAACCTGACGTGGGTGTTTGGAACGTGACGTGGGTGTGACGTGGGAGATTCGAACGTGACGTGGGCGTGACGTGGGAAATTCGAACGTGACGTGGGTGTGACGTGGGAGATTCGAACGTGACGTGGGTGTGTCGTGGGTGATTCGAACGTGACGTGGGCGTGACATGGGTGATTCGAACCTGACGTGGGCGTGACCTGGGTGATTCGAACGTGACGTGGGTGATTCGAACGTGACGTGGGTGTGACGTGGGCGATTCGAACGTGACGTGGGCGTGACGTGGATGATTCGAACGTGACGTGGGCGTGACGTGGGAGATTCGAACGTGACGTGGGTGTGTCGTGGGTGATTCGAACGTGACGTGGGTGTGACATGTGTGATTCGAACGTGACGTGGGTGTGACGTGGGAGATTCGAACGTGACGTGGGCGTGACGTGGGAGATTCGAACGTGACGTAGGTGTGACGTGGGAGATTCGAACGTGACGTGGGTGTGACGTGGGTGATTCGAACGTGACGCGAGTGTGAAGTGGGAGATTCGAACGTGACGTGGGAGATTCGAACGTGACGTGAGCGTGAAGTGGGTGATTCGAACGTGACGTGGGTGTGACGTGGGAGATTCGAACCTGACGTGGGCGTGACGTGGGTGATTCGAACGTGACGTGGGTGTGACGTGGGTGATTCGAACGTGACGTGGGTGTGACGTGGGAGATTCGAACGTGACGTGGGCGTGACGTCGGAAATACGAACGTGACGTGGGCGTGACGTGGGTGATTCGAACGTGACGTGGGTGTGACGTGGGAGATTCGAACGTGACGTGGGCGTGACGTGGGTGATTCGAACGTGACGGGGGTGTGACGTGGGAAATGCGAACGTGACGTGGGCGTGACGTGGGTGTGACGTGGGAGATTCGAACGTGACGTGGGTGTGACGTGTGAGATTCGAACGTGAGGTGGGTGTGACGTGGCAGATTCGAACGTGACGTGGGCGTGACGTGGGAGATTCGAACGTGACGTGGGATATTCGAACGTGACGTGGGTGTGGCGTGGTGGTTTCGAACGTGACGTGGGCGTGACATGTGTGATTCGAACGTGACGTGGGTGTGACGTGGGTGATTCGAACGTGACGTGGGCGTGACGTGGGAGATTCGAACGTGACGTGGGAGATTCGAACGTGACGTGGGTGATTCGAAAGTGACGTGGGTGTGACGTGGGTGATTCGAACGTGACGTGGGTGATTCGAAAGTGACGTGGGTGTGACGTGGGTGTGACGTGGGCGATTCGAACTTGACGTGGGCGTGATGTGGGTGATTCGAACGTGACGTGGGTGTGACGTGGGCGATTCGAACGTGACGTGGGCGTGACGTGGGAGATTCGAACGTGACGTGGGCGTGACCTGGGTGATTCGAACGTGACGTGGGTGTGACGTGGGTGATACGAACGTGACCTGGACGTGACGTGGGAGATTCGAACGTGACGTGGGAGATTCGAACGTGACGTGGGTGTGTCGTGGGAGATTCGAACGTGACGTGGGCATGACGTGGGAGATTCGAACGTGACGTGGGCGTGACGTGGGAAATTCGAACGTGACCTGGCTGGTTCGAAATTGGCGTGGGTGTGCCGCCGTGCTTCAAGGCTCCCCCACCAAGCAGGGCTCAGAGGCAAGAGCACTGGGAAGGCAGAGCTTCCCTCCGCATGCCTAGGACAGCCCCCACCACGAGTGCCCGGCTCCCTTGCCTCCCCTCCGCAAGCCTACACCAGCTGTCCTCACACCTTGGCACTAGCACTGTGAGGCTGTTGCAAGGGAGGAGCATGGTTGTTCGATATGTGCTTCGAAGGCGAGGTGGGTGTGACGTGGGAGATTCGAACGTGACGTGGGCGTGACGTGGGAAATTCGAACGTGACGTGGGTGTGACGTGGGTGATTCGAACGTGACGTGGGTGTGACGTGGGTGATTCGAACGTGACTTGGGCGTTACGTGGGAAATACGAACGTGACGTGGGCGTAACGTGGGTGATTCGAAGGGGATGTTGGCGTGACGTGGGTAATTCGAACGTGACGTGGGCGTTACGTGGGAAATACGAACGTGACGTGGGCGTGACGTGGGAGATTCGAACGTGACGTGAGCTTGACGTGGGAGATTCGAACGTGATGTGAGCGTGACGTGGGAGATTCGAACGTGACGTGGGTGTGACGTGGAAAATTCGAACGTGACGTGGGCGTGACGTGGGTGATTCGAACGTGACGCGAGTGTGAAGTGGGAGATTCGAACGTGACGTGGGAGATTCGAACGTGACGTGAGCGTGAAGTGGGTGATTCGAACGTGACGTGGGTGTGACGTGGGAGATTCGAACCTGACGTGGGCGTGACGTGGGTGATTCGAACGTGACGTGGGTGTGACGTGGGTGATTCGAACGTGACGTGGGCGTGACGTCGGAAATACGAACGTGACGTGGGCGTGACGTGGGTGATTCGAACGTGACGTGGGTGTGACGTGGGAGATTCGAACGTGACGTGGGAGATTCGAACGTGACGTGAGTGTGAAGTGGGAGATTCGAACGTGACGTGGGTGATTCGAAAGTGACGTGGGTGTGACGTGGGTGTGACGTGGGAGTTTCGAACGTGACGTGGGAGATTCGAACGTGACGTGAGCGTGAAGTGGGTGATTCGAACGTGACGTGGGTGTGACGTGGGAGATTCGAACCTGACGTGGGCGTGACGTGGGTGATTCGAACGTGACGTGGGTGTGACGTGGGTGATTCGAACGTGACGTGGGCGTGACGTGGGAGATTCGAACGTGACGTGGGTGTGACGTGGGTGATTCGAACGTGACGTGGGTGTGACGTGGGCGATTCGAACGTGACGTGGGAGATTCGAACGTGAGGTGGGCGTGACGTGGGAGATTCGAACGTGACGTGGGTGATTCGAACGTGACGTGGGTGTGACGTGGGAGATTCGAACGTGACGTGGGCGTGACGTGGGAGATTCGAACGTGACGTGGGAGATTCGAACGTGACGTGGGTGTGGCGTGGTTGTTTCGAACGTGACGTGGGTGTGATGTGGGCGATTCGAACGTGACGTGGGTGTGTCGTGGGTGATTCGAACGTGACGTGGGCATGACATGTGTGATTCGAACGTGACGTGGGTGTGACGTGGGTGATTCAAACGTGACGTGGGCGTGACGTGGGTGATTCGAACGTGACGTGGACCTGACGTGAGTGTTTGGAACGTGACGTGGGCGTGACCTGGGTGATTCGAACCTGACGTGGGTGTTTGGAACGTGACGTGGGTGTGACGTGGGAGATTCGAACGTGACGTGGGTGTGTCGTGGGTGATTCGAACGTGACGTGGGCGTGACGTGGGTGATTCGAACGTGACGTGGGCGTGACATGTGTGATTCGAACGTGACGTGGGCGTGACGTGGGAGATTCGAACGTGACGTGGGAGATTCGAACGTGACGTGGGTGATTCGAAAGTGACGTGGGTGTGACGTGGGTGATTCGAACGTGACGTGGGTGATTCGAAAGTGACGTGGGTGTGACGTGGGTGTGACGTGGGCGATTCTAACTTGACGTGGGTGTGATGTGGGTGATTCGAACGTGACGTGGGTGTGACGTGGGCGATTCGAACGTGACGTGGGCGTGACGTGGGAGATTCGAACGTGACGTGGGCGTGACCTGGGTGATTCGAACGTGACGTGGGTGTGACGTGGGTGATACGAACGTGACCTGGACGTGACGTGGGAGATTCGAACGTGACGTGGGAGATTCGAACGTGACGTGGGTGTGTCGTGGGAGATTCGAACGTGACGTGGGCGTGACGTGGGAGATTCGAACGTGACGTGGGCGTGACGTGGGAAATTCGAACGTGACCTGGCTGGTTCGAAATTGGCGTGGGTGTGCCGCCGTGCTTCAAGGCTCCCCCACCAAGCAGGGCTCAGAGGCAAGAGCACTGGGAAGGCAGAGCTTGCCTCCGCATGCCTAGGACAGCCCCCACCACGAGTGCCCGGCTCCCTTGCCTCCCCTCCGCAAGCCTACACCAGCTGTCCTCACACCTTGGCACTAGCAGTGTGAGGCTGTTGCAAGGCAGGAGCATGGTTGTTCGATATGTGCTTCGAAGGCGAGGTGGGTGTGACGTGGGAGATTCGAACGTGACGTGGGCGTGACGTGGGAAATTCGAACGTGACGTGGGTGTGACGTGGGTGATTCGAACGTGACGTGGGTGTGACGTGGGTGATTCGAACGTGACTTGGGCGTTACGTGGGAAATACGAACGTGACGTGGGCGTAACGTGGGTGATTCGAAGGGGATGTTGGCGTGACGTGGGTAATTCGAACGTGACGTGGGCGTTACGTGGGAAATACGAACGTGACGTGGGCGTGACGTGGGAGATTCGAACGTGACGTGAGCTTGACGTGGGAGATTCGAACGTGATGTGAGCGTGACGTGGGAGATTCGAACGTGACGTGGGTGTGACGTGGAAAATTCGAACGTGACGTGGGCGTGACGTGGGTGATTCGAACGTGACGCGAGTGTGAAGTGGGAGATTCGAACGTGACGTGGGAGATTCGAACGTGACGTGAGCGTGAAGTGGGTGATTCGAACGTGACGTGGGTGTGACGTGGGAGATTCGAACCTGACGTGGGCGTGACGTGGGTGATTCGAACGTGACGTGGGTGTGACGTGGGTGATTCGAACGTGACGTGGGCGTGACGTGGGAGATTCGAACGTGACGTGGGTGTGACGTGGGTGATTCGAACGTGACGTGGGTGTGACGTGGGCGATTCGAACGTGACGTGGGAGATTCGAACGTGACGTGGGTGTGACGTGGGAGATTCGAACGTGACGTGGGCGTGACGTGGGAGATTCGAACGTGACGTGGGTGATTCGAACGTGACGTGGGTGTGACGTGGGAGATTCGAACGTGACGTGGGCGTGACGTGGGAGATTCGAACGTGACGTGGGAGATTCGAACGTGACGTGGGTGTGGCGTGGTGGTTTCGAACGTGACGTGGGTGTGATGTGGGCGATTCGAACGTGACGTGGGTGTGTCGTGGGTGATTCGAACGTGACGTGGGCGTGACATGTGTGATTCGAACGTGACGTGGGTGTGACGTGGGTGATTCGAACGTGACGTGGGCGTGACGTGGGAGATTCGAACGTGACGTGGGAGATTCGAACGTGACGTGAGTGTGAAGTGGGAGATTCGAACGTGACGTGGGTGTGACGTGGGTGATTCGAACGTGACGTGGGTGTGACGTGGGAGATTCGAACGTGACGTGGGCGTGACCTGGGTGATTCGAACCTGACGTGGGTGTTTGGAACGTGACGTGGGTGTGACGTGGGAGATTCGAACGTGACGTGGGCGTGACGTGGGAAATTCGAACGTGACGTGGGTGTGACGTGGGTGATTCGAACGTGACATGGGCGTGACGTGGGAGATTCGAACTTGACGAGGGTATGAAGTGAGCGTGACGTGGGAAATTCGAACGTGACGTGGGCGTGACGTGGATGATTCGAACGTGACGTGGGCGTGACATGGGTGATTCGAACGTGACGTGGGTGTGACGTGGGTGATTCGAACGTGACGTGGGCGTGACATGTGTGATTCGAACGTGACGTGGGCGTGACGTGGGAGATTCGAACGTGACGTGGGAGATTCGAACGTGACGTGGGTGATTCGAAAGTGACGTGGGTGTGACGTGGGTGATTCGAACGTGACGTGGGTGATTCGAAAGTGACGTGGGTGTGACGTGGGTGTGACGTGGGCGATTCGAACTTGACGTGGGCGTGATGTGGGTGATTCGAACGTGACGTGAGCGTGAAGTGGGAGATTCGAACGTGACGTGGGTGTGAGGTGGGAGATTCGAACGTGACGTGGGCGTGACGTGGGAGATTCGAACGTGACGTGGGTGTGACGTGGGTGATTCGAACGTGACGTGGGCGTGACGTGGGAGATTCGAACGTGACGTGGGAGATTCGAACGTGACGTGAGTGTGAAGTGGGAGATTCGAACGTGACGTGGGTGTGACGTGGGTGATTCGAACGTGACGTGGGTGTGACGTGGGAGATTCGAACGTGACGTGGGCGTGACCTGGGTGATTCGAACCTGACGTGGGTGTTTGGAACGTGACGTGGGTGTGACGTGGGAGATTCGAACGTGACGTGGGCGTGACGTGGGAAATTCGAACGTGACGTGGGTGTGACGTGGGTGATTCGAACGTGACATGGGCGTGACGTTTGAGATTCGAACTTGACGAGGGTGTGAAGTGAGCGTGACGTGGGAAATTCGAACGTGACGTGGGCGTGACGTGGATGATTCGAACGTGACGTGGGCGTGACGTGGGAGATTCGAACGTGACGTGGGTGTGGCGTGGTTGTTTCGAACGTGACGTGCGTGTGATGTGGGCGATTCGAACGTGACGTGGGTGTGACGTGGGTGATTCGAACGTGACGGGGGTGTGACGTGGGAAATGCGAACGTGACGTGGGCGTGACGTGGGTGTGACGTGGGAGATTCGAACGTGACGTGGGTGTGACGTGGGAGATTCGAACGTGACGTGGGCGTGACCTGGGTGATTCGAACCTGACGTGGGTGTTTGGAACGTGACGTGGGTGTGACGTGGGAGATTCGAACGTGACGTGGGCGTGACGTGGGAAATTCGAACGTGACGTGGGTGTGACGTGGGAGATTCGAACGTGACGTGGGTGTGTCGTGGGTGATTCGAACGTGACGTGGGTGTGACGTGGGAGATTCGAACGTGACGTGGGTGTGTCGTGGGTGATTCGAACGTGACCTGGGCGTGACGTGGGTGATTCGAACGTGACGTGGGTGTGACGTGGGAAATTCGAACGTGACGTCGAGATTCGAACGTGACGTGGGCGTGACGTGGGAAATTCGAACGTGACGTGGGTGATTCGAACGTGACGTGGGTGTGACGTGGGCGATTCGAACGTGACGTGGGCGTGACGTGGATGATTCGAACGTGACGTGGGCGTGACGTGGGAGATTCGAACGTGACGTGGGTGTGTCGTGGGTGATTCGAACGTGACGTGGGTGTGACATGTGTGATTCGAACGTGACGTGGGTGTGACGTGGGAGATTCGAACGTGACGTGGGCGTGACGTGGGAGATTCGAACGTGACGTAGGTGTGACGTGGGAGATTCGAACGTGACGTGGGTGTGACGTGGGTGATTCGAACGTGACGCGAGTGTGAAGTGGGAGATTCGAACGTGACGTGGGAGATTCGAACGTGACGTGAGCGTGAAGTGGGTGATTCGAACGTGACGTGGGTGTGACGTGGGAGATTCGAACCTGACGTGGGCGTGACGTGGGTGATTCGAACGTGACGTGGGTGTGACGTGGGTGATTCGAACGTGACGTGGGTGTGACGTGGGAGATTCGAACGTGACGTGGGCGTGACGTCGGAAATACGAACGTGACGTGGGCGTGACGTGGGTGATTCGAACGTGACGTGGGTGTGACGTGGGAGATTCGAACGTGACGTGGGCGTGACGTGGGTGATTCGAACGTGACGGGGGTGTGACGTGGGAAATGCGAACGTGACGTGGGCGTGACGTGGGTGTGACGTGGGAGATTCGAACGTGACGTGGGCGTTACGTGGGTGATTCGAACCTGACGCGAGTGTGAAGTGGAAGATTCGAACGTGACGTGGGAGATTCGAACGTGACGTGGGTGATTCGAAAGTGACGTGGGTGTGACGTGGGTGATTCGAACGTGACGTGGGTGATTCGAAAGTGACGTGGGTCTGACGTGGGTGTGACGTGGGAGATTCGAACGTGACGTGAGCATGACGTGGGAGATTCGAAAGTGATGTGAGCGTGACGTGGGAGATTCGAACGTGACGTGGGTGTGACGTGGGAAATTCGAACGTAACGTGGGCGTGACGTGGGTGATTCGAACGTGACGCGAGTGTGAAGTGGGAGATTCGAACGTGACGTGGGAGATTCGAACGTGACGTGAGCGTGAAGTGGGTGATTCGAACGTGACGTGGGTGTGACGTGGGAGATTCGAACGTGACGTGGGCGTGACGTGGGTGATTCGAACGTGACGTGGGCGTGACGTGGGTATTTGGAACGTGACGTGGGTGTTTGGAACGTGACGTGGGTGTGACGTGGGCGATTCAAACGTGACGTGGGCGTGACGTGGGTGATTCGAACGTCACGTGGGCGTGACGTGGGAGATTCGAACGTGACGTGGGCGTGACGTGGGAAATACGAACGTGACGTGGGCGTGACGTGGGTGATTCGAACGTGACGTGGGTGTGACGTGGGAGATTCGAACGTGACGTGGGAGTTTCGAACGTGACGTGGGTGTGACGTGGGAAATTCGAACGTGACGTCGAGATTCGAACGTGACGTGGGCGTGACGTGGGAGATTCGAACGTGACGTGGGTGATTCGAACGTGACGTGGGTGTGACGTGGGCGATTCGAACGTGACGTGGGCGTGACGTGGGAGATTCGAACGTGACGTGGGCGTGACGTGGGAGATTCGAACGTGACGTGGGTGTGTCGTGGGTGATTCGAACGTGACGTGGGTGTGACATGTGTGATTCGAACGTGACGTGGGTGTGACGTGGGTGATTCGAACGTGACGTGGGCGTGACGTGGGTGATTCGAACGTGACGTGGGCGTGACGTGGGAGATTCGAACGTGACCTGGGTGATTCGAACGTGACGTGAGTGTGAAGTGGGAGATTCGAACGTGACGTGGACGTGACGTGAGTGTTTGGAACGTGACGTGGGCGTGACCTGGGTGATTCGAACCTGACGTGGGTGTTTGGAACGTGACGTGGGTGTGACGTGGGAGATTCGAACGTGACGTGGGTGTGTCGTGGGTGATTCGAACGTGACGTGGGCGTGACGTGGGTGATTCGAACGTGACGTGGGTGTGTCGTGGGAGATTCGAACGTGACGTGGGAGATTCGAACGTGACGTGGGTGTGACGTGGGAGATTCGAACGTGACGTGGGTGATTCGAACGTGACGTGGGTGTGACGTGGGCGATTCGAACGTGACGTGGGTGTGTCGTGGGAGATTCGAACGTGACGTGGGCGTGACGTGGGAAATTCGAACGTGACGTGGGTGTGTCGTGGGTGATTCGAACGTGACGTGGGCGTGACATGGGTGATTCGAACGTGACGTGGGTGTGACGTGGGTGATTCGAACGTGACGTGGGCGTGACATGTGTGATTCGAACGTGACGTGGGCGTGACATGGGAGATTCGAACGTGACGTGGGAGATTCGAACGTGACGTGGGAGATTCGAACGTGACGTGGGTGTGACGTGGGCGATTCGAACGTGACGTGGGTGTGTCGTGGGAGATTCGAACGTGACGTGGGCGTGACGTGGGAAATTCGAACGTGACGTGGGTGTGTCGTGGATGATTCGAACGTGACGTGGGTGTGACGTGGGAGATTCGAACGTGACGTGGGAGATTCGAAAGTGACGTGGGTTTGACGTGGGAAATTCGAACGTGACGTGGGCGTGACTTGGGTGACTCGAACGCGACGTGAGTGTGAAGTGGGAGATTCGAACGTGACGTGGGAGATTCGAACGTGACGTGAGCGTGAAGTGGGAGATTCGAACGTGACGTGGGCGTGACGTGGGTGATTCGAACGTGACGTGGGTGTGACGTGGGAGATTCGAACGTGACGTGGGCGTGACGTGGGTGATTCGAACGTGACGGGGGTGTGACGTGGGAAATGCGAACGTGACGTGGGCGTGACATGGGTGTGACGTGGGAGATTCGAACGTGACGTGGGTGTGACGTGTGAGATTCGAACGTGAGGTGGGTGTGACGTGGCAGATTCGAACGTGACGTGGGCGTGACGTGGGAGATTCGAACGTGACTTGGGCGTGACGTGGGAAATTCGAACGTGACCTGGCTGGTTCGAAATTTGCGTGGGTGTGCCACCGTGCTTCAAGGCTCCCCCACCAAACAGGGCTCAGAGGCAAGAGCACTGGGAAGGCAGAGCTTGCCTCCGCATGCCTAGGACAGCCCCCACCACGAGTGCCCGGCTCCCTTGCCTCCCCTCCGCAAGCCTACACCAGCTGTCCTCACACCTTGGCACTAGCACTGTGAGGCTGTTGCAAGGCAGGAGCATGGTTGTTCGATATGTGCTTCGAAGGCGAGGTGGGTGTGACGTGGGAGATTCGAACGTGACGTTGGCGTGACGTGGGAAATACGAACGTGACGTGGGTGTGACGTGAATATTCGAACGTGACGTGAGCGTGAAGTGGGAGATTCGAACGTGACGTGGGTGTGACGTGGGAGATTCGAACGTGACGTGGGCGTGACGTGGGAGATTCGAACGTGACGTGGGTGTGACGTGGGTGATTCGAACGTGACGTGGGTGTGACGTGGGAGATTCGAACGTGACGTGGGAGATTCGAACGTGACGTGGGCGTGACGTGGGAGATTCGAACGTGACCTGGCTGGTTCGAAATTGGCGTGGGTGTGCCGCCCTGCTTCAAGGCTCCCCCACCAAGCAGGGCTCAGAGGCAAGAGCACTGGGAAGGCAGAGCTTCCCTCCGCATGCCTAGGACAGCCCCCACCACGAGTGCCCGGCTCCCTTGCCTCCCCTCCGCAAGCCTACACCAGCTGTCCTCACACCTTGGCACTAGCACTGGGAGGCTGTTGCAAGGCAGGAGCATGGTTGTTCGATACGTGCTTCGAACGTGACGTGGGTGTGAGGTGGGAGATTCGAACGTGACGTGGGCGTGACGTGGGAGATTCGAACGTGACGTGGGTGTGACGTGGAAGATTCGAACGTGACGTGGGTGTGTCGTGGGAGATTCGAACGTGACGTGGGTGTGACGTGGGTGATTCGAACGTGACGTGGGTGTGACGTGGGAGATTCGAACGTGACGTGGGCGTGACCTGGGTGATTCGAACCTGACGTGGGTTTTTGGAACGTGACGTGGGTGTGACGTGGGAGATTCGAACGTGACGTGGGCGTGACGTGGGAAATTCGAACGTGACGTGGGTGTGACGTGGGTGATTCGAACGTGACATGGGCGTGACGTGGGAGATTCGAACTTGACGAGGGTGTGAAGTGAGCGTGACGTGGGAAATTCGAACGTGACGTGGGCGTGACGTGGATGATTCGAACGTGACGTGGGCGTGACGTGGGAGATTCGAACGTGACGTGGGTGTGGCGTGGTTGTTTCGAACGTGACGTGCGTGTGATGTGGGCGATTCGAACGTGACGTGGGTGTGACGTGGGTGATTCGAACGTGACGGGGGTGTGACGTGGGAAATGCGAACGTGACGTGGGCGTGACGTGGGTGTGACGTGGGAGATTCGAACGTGACGTGGGTGTGACGTGGGAGATTCGAACGTGACGTGGGCGTGACCTGGGTGATTCGAACCTGACGTGGGTGTTTGGAACGTGACGTGGGTGTGACGTGGGAGATTCGAACGTGACGTGGGCGTGACGTGGGAAATTCGAACGTGACGTGGGTGTGACGTGGGAGATTCGAACGTGACGTGGGTGTGTCGTGGGTGATTCGAACGTGACGTGGGTGTGACGTGGGAGATTCGAACGTGACGTGGGTGTGTCGTGGGTGATTCGAACGTGACCTGGGCGTGACGTGGGTGATTCGAACGTGACGTGGGTGTGACGTGGGAAATTCGAACGTGACGTCGAGATTCGAACGTGACGTGGGCGTGACGTGGGAGATTCGAACGTGACGTGGGTGATTCGAACGTGACGTGGGTGTGACGTGGGCGATTCGAACGTGACGTGGGCGTGACGTGGATGATTCGAACGTGACGTGGGCGTGATGTGGGAGATTCGAACGTGACGTGGGTGTGTCGTGGGTGATTCGAACGTGACGTGGGTGTGACATGTGTGATTCGAACGTGACGTGGGTGTGACGTGGGAGATTCGAACGTGACGTGGGCGTGACGTGGGAGATTCGAACGTGACGTAGGTGTGACGTGGGAGATTCGAACGTGACGTGGGTGTGACGTGGGTGATTCGAACGTGACGCGAGTGTGAAGTGGGAGATTCGAACGTGACGTGGGAGATTCGAACGTGACGTGAGCGTGAAGTGGGTGATTCGAACGTGACGTGGGTGTGACGTGGGAGATTCGAACCTGACGTGGGCGTGACGTGGGTGATTCGAACGTGACGTGGGTGTGACGTGGGTGATTCGAACGTGACGTGGGTGTGACGTGGGAGATTCGAACGTGACGTGGGCGTGACGTCGGAAATACGAACGTGACGTGGGCGTGACGTGGGTGATTCGAACGTGACGTGGGTGTGACGTGGGAGATTCGAACGTGACGTGGGCGTGACGTGGGTGATTCGAACGTGACGGGGGTGTGACGTGGGAAATGCGAACGTGACGTGGGCGTGACGTGGGTGTGACGTGGGAGATTCGAACGTGACGTGGGTGTGACGTGTGAGATTCGAACGTGAGGTGGGTGTGACGTGGCAGATTCGAACGTGACGTGGGCGTGACGTGGGAGATTCGAACGTGACGTGGGATATTCGAACGTGACGTGGGTGTGGCGTGGTGGTTTCGAACGTGACGTGGGCGTGACATGTGTGATTCGAACGTGACGTGGGTGTGACGTGGGTGATTCGAACGTGACGTGGGCGTGACGTGGGAGATTCGAACGTGACGTGGGAGATTCGAACGTGACGTGGGTGATTCGAAAGTGACGTGGGTGTGACGTGGGTGATTCGAACGTGACGTGGGTGATTCGAAAGTGACGTGGGTGTGACGTGGGTGTGACGTGGGCGATTCGAACTTGACGTGGGCGTGATGTGGGTGATTCGAACGTGACGTGGGTGTGACGTGGGCGATTCGAACGTGACGTGGGCGTGACGTGGGAGATTCGAACGTGACGTGGGCGTGACCTGGGTGATTCGAACGTGACGTGGGTGTGACGTGGGTGATACGAACGTGACCTGGACGTGACGTGGGAGATTCGAACGTGACGTGGGAGATTCGAACGTGACGTGGGTGTGTCGTGGGAGATTCGAACGTGACGTGGGCATGACGTGGGAGATTCGAACGTGACGTGGGCGTGACGTGGGAAATTCGAACGTGACGTGGGTGTGACGTGGGTGATTCGAACGTGACATGGGCGTGACGTGGGAGATTCGAACTTGACGAGGGTATGAAGTGAGCGTGACGTGGGAAATTCGAACGTGACGTGGGCGTGACGTGGATGATTCGAACGTGACGTGGGCGTGACATGGGTGATTCGAACGTGACGTGGGTGTGACGTGGGTGATTCGAACGTGACGTGGGCGTGACATGTGTGATTCGAACGTGACGTGGGCGTGACGTGGGAGATTCGAACGTGACGTGGGAGATTCGAACGTGACGTGGGTGATTCGAAAGTGACGTGGGTGTGACGTGGGTGATTCGAACGTGACGTGGGTGATTCGAAAGTGACGTGGGTGTGACGTGGGTGTGACGTGGGCGATTCGAACTTGACGTGGGCGTGATGTGGGTGATTCGAACGTGACGTGAGCGTGAAGTGGGAGATTCGAACGTGACGTGGGTGTGAGGTGGGAGATTCGAACGTGACGTGGGCGTGACGTGGGAGATTCGAACGTGACGTGGGTGTGACGTGGGTGATTCGAACGTGACGTGGGTGTGACGTGGGAGATTCGAACGTGACGTGGGAGATTCGAACGTGACGTGGGCGTGACGTGGGAGATTCGAACGTGACCTGGCTGGTTCGAAATTGGCGTGGGTGTGCCGCCCTGCTTCAAGGCTCCCCCACCAAGCAGGGCTCAGAGGCAAGAGCACTGGGAAGGCAGAGCTTCCCTCCGCATGCCTAGGACAGCCCCCACCACGAGTGCCCGGCTCCCTTGCCTCCCCTCCGCAAGCCTACACCAGCTGTCCTCACACCTTGGCACTAGCACTGGGAGGCTGTTGCAAGGCAGGAGCATGGTTGTTCGATACGTGCTTCGAACGTGACGTGGGTGTGAGGTGGGAGATTCGAACGTGACGTGGGCGTGACGTGGGAGATTCGAACGTGACGTGGGTGTGACGTGGAAGATTCGAACGTGACGTGAGTGTGAAGTGGGAGATTCGAACGTGACGTGGGTGTGACGTGGGTGATTCGAACGTGACGTGGGTGTGACGTGGGAGATTCGAACGTGACGTGGGCGTGACCTGGGTGATTCGAACCTGACGTGGGTTTTTGGAACGTGACGTGGGTGTGACGTGGGAGATTCGAACGTGACGTGGGCGTGACGTGGGAAATTCGAACGTGACGTGGGTGTGACGTGGGTGATTCGAACGTGACATGGGCGTGACGTGGGAGATTCGAACTTGACGAGGGTGTGAAGTGAGCGTGACGTGGGAAATTCGAACGTGACGTGGGCGTGACGTGGATGATTCGAACGTGACGTGGGCGTGACGTGGGAGATTCGAACGTGACGTGGGTGTGGCGTGGTTGTTTCGAACGTGACGTGCGTGTGATGTGGGCGATTCGAACGTGACGTGGGTGTGTCGTGGGTGATTCGAACGTGACGTGGGCGTGACATGTGTGATTCGAACGTGACGTGGGTGTGACGTGGGTGATTCGAACGTGACGGGGGTGTGACGTGGGAAATGCGAACGTGAAGTGGGCGTGACGTGGGTGTGACGTGGGAGATTCGAACGTGACGTGGGTGTGACGTGGGAGATTCGAACGTGACGTGGGCGTGACCTGGGTGATTCGAACCTGACGTGGGTGTTTGGAACGTGACGTGGGTGTGACGTGGGAGATTCGAACGTGACGTGGGCGTGACGTGGGAAATTCGAACGTGACGTGGGTGTGACGTGGGAGATTCGAACGTGACGTGGGTGTGTCGTGGGTGATTCGAACGTGACGTGGGTGTGACGTGGGAGATTCGAACGTGACGTGGGTGTGTCGTGGGTGATTCGAACGTGACCTGGGCGTGACGTGGGTGATTCGAACGTGACGTGGGTGTGACATGGGAAATTCGAACGTGACGTCGAGATTCGAACGTGACGTGGGCGTGACGTGGGAGATTCGAACGTGACGTGGGTGATTCGAACGTGACGTGGGTGTGACGTGGGCGATTCGAACGTGACGTGGGCGTGACGTGGATGATTCGAACGTGACGTGGGCGTGACGTGGGAGATTCGAACGTGACGTGGGTGTGTCGTGGGTGATTCGAACGTGACGTGGGTGTGACATGTGTGATTCGAACGTGACGTGGGTGTGACGTGGGAGATTCGAACGTGACGTGGGCGTGACGTGGGAGATTCGAACGTGACGTAGGTGTGACGTGGGAGATTCGAACGTGACGTGGGTGTGACGTGGGTGATTCGAACGTGACGCGAGTGTGAAGTGGGAGATTCGAACGTGACGTGGGAGATTCGAACGTGACGTGAGCGTGAAGTGGGTGATTCGAACGTGACGTGGGTGTGACGTGGGAGATTCGAACCTGACGTGGGCGTGACGTGGGTGATTCGAACGTGACGTGGGTGTGACGTGGGTGATTCGAACGTGACGTGGGTGTGACGTGGGAGATTCGAACGTGACGTGGGCGTGACGTCGGAAATACGAACGTGACGTGGGCGTGACGTGGGTGATTCGAACGTGACGTGGGTGTGACGTGGGAGATTCGAACGTGACGTGGGCGTGACGTGGGTGATTCGAACGTGACGGGGGTGTGACGTGGGAAATGCGAACGTGACGTGGGCGTGACGTGGGTGTGACGTGGGAGATTCGAACGTGACGTGGGTGTGACGTGTGAGATTCGAACGTGAGGTGGGTGTGACGTGGCAGATTCGAACGTGACGTGGGCGTGACGTGGGAGATTCGAACGTGACGTGGGATATTCGAACGTGACGTGGGTGTGGCGTGGTGGTTTCGAACGTGACGTGGGTGTGTCGTGGGTGATTCGAACGTGACGTGGGCGTGACATGTGTGATTCGAACGTGACGTGGGTGTGACGTGGGTGATTCGAACGTGACTTGGGCGTTACGTGGGAAATACGAACGTGACGTGGGCGTAACGTGGGTGATTCGAAGGGGATGTTGGCGTGACGTGGGTAATTCGAACGTGACGTGGGCGTTACGTGGGAAATACGAACGTGACGTGGGCGTGACGTGGGAGATTCGAACGTGACGTGAGCTTGACGTGGGAGATTCGAACGTGATGTGAGCGTGAAGTGGGAGATTCGAACGTGACGTGGGCGTGACGTGGAAAATTCGAACGTGACGTGGGCGTGACGTGGGTGATTCGAACGTGACGCGAGTGTGAAGTGGGAGATTCGAACGTGACGTGGGAGATTCGAACGTGACGTGAGCGTGAAGTGGGTGATTCGAACGTGACGTGGGTGTGACGTGGGAGATTCGAACCTGACGTGGGCGTGACGTGGGTGATTCGAACGTGACGTGGGTGTGACGTGGGTGATTCGAACGTGACGTGGGCGTGACGTGGGAGATTCGAACGTGACGTGGGTGTGACGTGGGTGATTCGAACGTGACGTGGGTGTGACGTGGGCGATTCGAACGTGACGTGGGAGATTCGAACGTGACGTGGGTGTGACGTGGGAGATTCGAACGTGACGTGGGCGTGACGTGGGAGATTCGAACGTGACGTGGGAGATTCGAACGTGACGTGGGTGTGGCGTGGTTGTTTCGAACGTGACGTGGGTGTGATGTGGGCGATTCGAACGTGACGTGGGTGTGTCGTGGGTGATTCGAACGTGACGTGGGCGTGACATGTGTGTTTCGAACGTGACGTGGGTGTGACGTGGGTGATTCGAACGTGACGTGGGCGTGACGTGGGAGATTCGAACGTGACGTGGGTGATTCGAACGTGACGTGGGTGTGACGTGGGAGATTCGAACGTGACGTGGGCGTGACGTGGGAGATTCGAACGTGACGTGGGAGATTCGAACTTGACGTGGGTGTGGCGTGGTGGTTTCGAACGTGACGTGGGTGTGATGTGGGCGATTCGAACGTGACGTGGGTGTGTCGTGGGTGATTCGAACGTGACGTGGGCGTGACATGTGTGATTCGAACGTGACGTGGGTGTGACGTGGGTGATTCGAACGTGACGTGGGCGTGACGTGGGAGATTCGAACGTGACGTGGGAGATTCGAACGTGACGTGAGTGTGAAGTGGGAGATTCGAACGTGACGTGGGTGTGACGTGGGTGATTCGAACGTGACGTGGGTGTGACGTGGGAGATTCGAACGTGACGTGGGCGTGACCTGGGTGATTCGAACCTGACGTGGGTGTTTGGAACGTGACGTGGGTGTGACGTGGGAGATTCGAACGTGACGTGGGCGTGACGTGGGAAATTCGAACGTGACGTGGGTGTGACGTGGGTGATTCGAACGTGACATGGGCGTGACGTGGGAGATTCGAACTTGACGAGGGTATGAAGTGAGCGTGACGTGGTAAATTCGAACGTGACGTGGGCGTGACGTGGATGATTCGAACGTGACGTGGGCGTGACATGGGTGATTCTAACGTGACGTGGGTGTGACGTGGGTGATTCGAACGTGACGTGGGCGTGACATGTGTGATTCGAACGTGACGTGGGCGTGACGTGGGAGATTCGAACGTGACGTGGGAGATTCGAACGTGACGTGGGTGATTCGAAAGTGACGTGGGTGTGACGTGGGTGATTCGAACGTGACGTGGGTGATTCGAAAGTGACGTGGGTGTGACGTGGGTGTGACGTGGGCGATTCGAACTTGACGTGGGCGTGATGTGGGTGATTCGAACGTGACGTGAGCGTGAAGTGGGAGATTCGAACGTGACGTGGGTGTGACGTGGGAGATTCGAACGTGACGTGGGCGTGACGTGGGAGATTCGAACGTGACGTGGGTGTGACGTGGGTGATTCGAACGTGACGTGGGTGTGACGTGGGAGATTCGAACGTGACGTGGGAGATTCGAACGTGACGTGGGCGTGACGTGGGAGATTCGAACGTGACCTGGCTGGTTCGAAATTGGCGTGGGTGTGCCGCCCTGCTTCAAGGCTCCCCCACCAAGCAGGGCTCAGAGGCAAGAGCACTGGGAAGGCAGAGCTTCCCTCCGCATGCCTAGGACAGCCCCCACCACGAGTGCCCGGCTCCCTTGCCTCCCCTCCGCAAGCCTACACCAGCTGTCCTCACACCTTGGCACTAGCACTGGGAGGCTGTTGCAAGGCAGGAGCATGGTTGTTCGATACGTGCTTCGAACGTGACGTGGGTGTGAGGTGGGAGATTCGAACGTGACGTGGGCGTGACGTGGGAGATTCGAACGTGACGTGGGTGTGACGTGGAAGATTCGAACGTGACGTGAGTGTGAAGTGGGAGATTCGAACGTGACGTGGGTGTGACGTGGGTGATTCGAACGTGACGTGGGTGTGACGTGGGAGATTCGAACGTGACGTGGGCGTGACCTGGGTGATTCGAACCTGACGTGGGTTTTTGGAACGTGACGTGGGTGTGACGTGGGAGATTCGAACGTGACGTGGGCGTGACGTGGGAAATTCGAACGTGACGTGGGTGTGACGTGGGTGATTCGAACGTGACATGGGCGTGACGTGGGAGATTCGAACTTGACGAGGGTGTGAAGTGAGCGTGACGTGGGAAATTCGAACGTGACGTGGGCGTGACGTGGATGATTCGAACGTGACGTGGGCGTGACGTGGGAGATTCGAACGTGACGTGGGTGTGGCGTGGTTGTTTCGAACGTGACGTGCGTGTGATGTGGGCGATTCGAACGTGACGTGGGTGTGTCGTGGGTGATTCGAACGTGACGTGGGCGTGACATGTGTGATTCGAACGTGACGTGGGTGTGACGTGGGTGATTCGAACGTGACGGGGGTGTGACGTGGGAAATGCGAACGTGACGTGGGCGTGACGTGGGTGTGACGTGGGAGATTCGAACGTGACGTGGGTGTGACGTGGGAGATTCGAACGTGACGTGGGCGTGACCTGGGTGATTCGAACCTGACGTGGGTGTTTGGAACGTGACGTGGGTGTGACGTGGGAGATTCGAACGTGACGTGGGCGTGACGTGGGAAATTCGAACGTGACGTGGGTGTGACGTGGGAGATTCGAACGTGACGTGGGTGTGTCGTGGGTGATTCGAACGTGACGTGGGTGTGACGTGGGAGATTCGAATGTGACGTGGGTGTGTCGTGGGTGATTCGAACGTGACCTGGGCGTGACGTGGGTGATTCGAACGTGACGTGGGTGTGACGTGGGAAATTCGAACGTGACGTCGAGATTCGAACGTGACGTGGGCGTGACGTGGGAGATTCGAACGTGACGTGGGTGATTCGAACGTGACGTGGGTGTGACGTGGGCGATTCGAACGTGACGTGGGCGTGACGTGGATGATTCGAACGTGACGTGGGCGTGACGTGGGAGATTCGAACGTGACGTGGGTGTGTCGTGGGTGATTCGAACGTGACGTGGGTGTGACATGTGTGATTCGAACGTGACGTGGGTGTGACGTGGGAGATTCGAACGTGACGTGGGCGTGACGTGGGAGATTCGAACGTGACGTAGGTGTGACGTGGGAGATTCGAACGTGACGTGGGTGTGACGTGGGTGATTCGAACGTGACGCGAGTGTGAAGTGGGAGATTCGAACGTGACGTGGGAGATTCGAACGTGACGTGAGCGTGAAGTGGGTGATTCGAACGTGACGTGGGTGTGACGTGGGAGATTCGAACCTGACGTGGGCGTGACGTGGGTGATTCGAACGTGACGTGGGTGTGACGTGGGTGATTCGAACGTGACGTGGGTGTGACGTGGGAGATTCGAACGTGACGTGGGCGTGACGTCGGAAATACGAACGTGACGTGGGCGTGACGTGGGTGATTCGAACGTGACGTGGGTGTGACGTGGGAGATTCGAACGTGACGTGGGCGTGACGTGGGTGATTCGAACGTGACGGGGGTGTGACGTGGGAAATGCGAACGTGACGTGGGCGTGACGTGGGTGTGACGTGGGAGATTCGAACGTGACGTGGGTGTGACATGTGAGATTCGAACGTGAGGTGGGTGTGACGTGGCAGATTCGAACGTGACGTGGGCGTGACGTGGGAGATTCGAACGTGACGTGGGATATTCGAACGTGACGTGGGTGTGGCGTGGTGGTTTCGAACGTGACGTGGGTGTGTCGTGGGTGATTCGAACGTGACGTGGGCGTGACATGTGTGATTCGAACGTGACGTGGGTGTGACGTGGGTGATTCGAACGTGACGTGGGCGTGACGTGGGAGATTCGAACGTGACGTGGGAGATTCGAACGTGACGTGAGTGTGAAGTGGGAGATTCGAACGTGACGTGGGTGTGACGTGGGTGATTCGAACGTGACGTGGGTGTGACGTGGGAGATTCGAACGTGACGTGGGCGTGACCTGGGTGATTCGAACCTGACGTGGGTGTTTGGAACGTGACGTGGGTGTGACGTGGGAGATTCGAACGTGACGTGGGCGTGACGTGGGAAATTCGAACGTGACGTGGGTGTGACGTGGGTGATTCGAACGTGACATGGGCGTGACGTGGGAGATTCGAACTTGACGAGGGTGTGAAGTGAGCGTGACGTGGGAAATTCGAACGTGACGTGGGCGTGACGTGGATGATTCGAACGTGACGTGGGTGTGACGTGGGTGATTCGAACGTGACGTGGGCGTGACATGTGTGATTCGAACGTGACGTGGGCGTGACGTGGGAGATTCGAACGTGACGTGGGAGATTCGAACGTGACGTGGGTGATTCGAAAGTGACGTGGGTGTGACGTGGGTGATTCGAACGTGACGTGGGTGATTCGAAAGTGACGTGGGTGTGACGTGGGTGTGACGTGGGCGATTCGAACTTGACGTGGGCGTGATGTGGGTGATTCGAACGTGACGTGGGTGTGACGTGGGTGATTCGAACGTGACGTGGGTGTGACGTGGGAGATTCGAACGTGACGTGGGCGTGACGTCGGAAATACGAACGTGACGTGGGCGTGACGTGGGTGATTCGAACGTGACGTGGGTGTGACGTGGGAGATTCGAACGTGACGTGGGAGATTCGAACGTGACGTGAGTGTGAAGTGGGAGATTCGAACGTGACGTGGGTGATTCGAAAGTGACGTGGGTGTGACGTGGGTGTGACGTGGGAGTTTCGAACGTGACGTGGGAGATTCGAACGTGACGTGAGCGTGAAGTGGGTGATTCGAACGTGACGTGGGTGTGACGTGGGAGATTCGAACCTGACGTGGGCGTGACGTGGGTGATTCGAACGTGACGTGGGTGTGACGTGGGTGATTCGAACGTGACGTGGGCGTGACGTGGGAGATTCGAACGTGACGTGGGTGTGACGTGGGTGATTCGAACGTGACGTGGGTGTGACGTGGGCGATTCGAACGTGACGTGGGAGATTCGAACGTGAGGTGGGCGTGACGTGGGAGATTCGAACGTGACGTGGGTGATTCGAACGTGACGTGGGTGTGACGTGGGAGATTCGAACGTGACGTGGGCGTGACGTGGGAGATTCGAACGTGACGTGGGAGATTCGAACGTGACGTGGGTGTGGCGTGGTTGTTTCGAACGTGACGTGGGTGTGATGTGGGCGATTCGAACGTGACGTGGGTGTGTCGTGGGTGATTCGAACGTGACGTGGGCGTGACGTGGGTGATTCGAACGTGACGTGGGTGTGACGTGGGTGATTCGAACGTGACGTGGGCGTGACGTGGGTGATTCGAACGTGACGTGGACCTGACGTGAGTGTTTGGAACGTGACGTGGGCGTGACCTGGGTGATTCGAACCTGACGTGGGTGTTTGGAACGTGACGTGGGTGTGACGTGGGAGATTCGAACGTGACGTGGGTGTGTCGTGGGTGATTCGAACGTGACGTGGGCGTGACGTGGGTGATTCGAACGTGACGTGGGCGTGACATGTGTGATTCGAACGTGACGTGGGCGTGACGTGGGAGATTCGAACGTGACGTGGGAGATTCGAACGTGACGTGGGTGATTCGAAAGTGACGTGGGTGTGACGTGGGTGATTCGAACGTGACGTGGGTGATTCGAAAGTGACGTGGGTGTGACGTGGGTGTGACGTGGGCGATTCTAACTTGACGTGGGTGTGATGTGGGTGATTCGAACGTGACGTGGGTGTGACGTGGGCGATTCGAACGTGACGTGGGCGTGACGTGGGAGATTCGAACGTGACGTGGGCGTGACCTGGGTGATTCGAACGTGACGTGGGTGTGACGTGGGTGATACGAACGTGACCTGGACGTGACGTGGGAGATTCGAACGTGACGTGGGAGATTCGAACGTGACGTGGGTGTGTCGTGGGAGATTCGAACGTGACGTGGGCGTGACGTGGGAGATTCGAACGTGACGTGGGCGTGACGTGGGAAATTCGAACGTGACCTGGCTGGTTCGAAATTGGCGTGGGTGTGCCGCCGTGCTTCAAGGCTCCCCCACCAAGCAGGGCTCAGAGGCAAGAGCACTGGGAAGGCAGAGCTTGCCTCCGCATGCCTAGGACAGCCCCCACCACGAGTGCCCGGCTCCCTTGCCTCCCCTCCGCAAGCCTACACCAGCTGTCCTCACACCTTGGCACTAGCACTGTGAGGCTGTTGCAAGGCAGGAGCATGGTTGTTCGATATGTGCTTCGAAGGCGAGGTGGGTGTGACGTGGGAGATTCGAACGTGACGTGGGCGTGACGTGGGAAATTCGAACGTGACGTGGGTGTGACGTGGGTGATTCGAACGTGACGTGGGTGTGACGTGGGTGATTCGAACGTGACTTGGGCGTTACGTGGGAAATACGAACGTGACGTGGGCGTAACGTGGGTGATTCGAAGGGGATGTTGGCGTGACGTGGGTAATTCGAACGTGACGTGGGCGTTACGTGGGAAATACGAACGTGACGTGGGCGTGACGTGGGAGATTCGAACGTGACGTGAGCTTGACGTGGGAGATTCGAACGTGATGTGAGCGTGACGTGGGAGATTCGAACGTGACGTGGGTGTGACGTGGAAAATTCGAACGTGACGTGGGCGTGACGTGGGTGATTCGAACGTGACGCGAGTGTGAAGTGGGAGATTCGAACGTGACGTGGGAGATTCGAACGTGACGCGAGTGTGAAGTGGGAGATTCGAACGTGACGTGGGAGATTCGAACGTGACGTGGGCGTGACGTGGGAGATTCGAACGTGACGTGGGCGCGACGTGGGAGATTCGAACGTGACCTGGCTGGTTCGAAATTGGCGTGGGTGTGCCGCCGTGCTTCAAGGCTCCCCCACCAAGCAGGGCTCAGAGGCAAGAGCACTGGGAAGGCAGAGCTTCCCTCCGCATGCCTAGGACAGCCCCCACCACGAGTGCCCGGCTCCCTTGCCTCCCCTCCGCAAGCCTACACCAGCTGTCCTCACACCTTGGCACTAGCACTGTGAGGCTGTTGCAAGGCAGGAGCATGGTTGTTCGATATGTGCTTCGAAGGCGAGGTGGGTGTGACGTGGGAGATTCGAACGTGACGTTGGCGTGACGTGGGAGATTCGAACGTGACGTGGGTGTGACGTGGAAGATTCGAACGTGACGTGGGTGTGACGTGGGTGATTCGAACGTGACGTGGGTGTGACGTGGGTGTTTCGAACGTGACCTGGGCGTGACATGGGTGATTTAAACGTGACGTGGGTGTGACGTGGGAGATTCGAACGTGACGTGGGCGTGACGTGGGAAATTCGAACGTGACGTGGGTGTGACGTGGGTGATTCGAACGTGACATGGGCGTGACGTGGGAGATTCGAACTTGACGAGGGTGTGAAGTGAGCGTGACGTGGGAAATTCGAACGTGACGTGGGCGTGACGTGGATGATTCGAACGTGACGTGGGCGTGACGTGGGAGATTCGAACGTGACGTGGGTGTGGCGTGGTTGTTTCGAACGTGACGTGCGTGTGATGTGGGCGATTCGAACGTGACGTGGGTGTGTCGTGGGTGATTCGAACGTGACGTGGGCGTGACATGTGTGATTCGAACGTGACGTGGGTGTGACGTGGGTGATTCGAACGTGACGGGGGTGTGACGTGGGAAATGCGAACGTGACGTGGGCGTGACGTGGGTGTGACGTGGGAGATTCGAACGTGACGTGGGTGTGACGTGGGAGATTCGAACGTGACGTGGGCGTGACCTGGGTGATTCGAACCTGACGTGGGTGTTTGGAACGTGACGTGGGTGTGACGTGGGAGATTCGAACGTGACGTGGGCGTGACGTGGGAAATTCGAACGTGACGTGGGTGTGACGTGGGAGATTCGAACGTGACGTGGGTGTGTCGTGGGTGATTCGAACGTGACGTGGGTGTGACGTGGGAGATTCGAATGTGACGTGGGTGTGTCGTGGGTGATTCGAACGTGACCTGGGCGTGACGTGGGTGATTCGAACGTGACGTGGGTGTGACGTGGGAAATTCGAACGTGACGTCGAGATTCGAACGTGACGTGGGCGTGACGTGGGAGATTCGAACGTGACGTGGGTGATTCGAACGTGACGTGGGTGTGACGTGGGCGATTCGAACGTGACGTGGGCGTGACGTGGATGATTCGAACGTGACGTGGGCGTGACGTGGGAGATTCGAACGTGACGTGGGTGTGTCGTGGGTGATTCGAACGTGACGTGGGTGTGACATGTGTGATTCGAACGTGACGTGGGTGTGACGTGGGAGATTCGAACGTGACGTGGGCGTGACGTGGGAGATTCGAACGTGACGTAGGTGTGACGTGGGAGATTCGAACGTGACGTGGGTGTGACGTGGGTGATTCGAACGTGACGCGAGTGTGAAGTGGGAGATTCGAACGTGACGTGGGAGATTCGAACGTGACGTGAGCGTGAAGTGGGTGATTCGAACGTGACGTGGGTGTGACGTGGGAGATTCGAACCTGACGTGGGCGTGACGTGGGTGATTCGAACGTGACGTGGGTGTGACGTGGGTGATTCGAACGTGACGTGGGTGTGACGTGGGAGATTCGAACGTGACGTGGGCGTGACGTCGGAAATACGAACGTGACGTGGGCGTGACGTGGGTGATTCGAACGTGACGTGGGTGTGACGTGGGAGATTCGAACGTGACGTGGGCGTGACGTGGGTGATTCGAACGTGACGGGGGTGTGACGTGGGAAATGCGAACGTGACGTGGGCGTGACGTGGGTGTGACGTGGGAGATTCGAACGTGACGTGGGTGTGACGTGTGAGATTCGAACGTGAGGTGGGTGTGACGTGGCAGATTCGAACGTGACGTGGGCGTGACGTGGGAGATTCGAACGTGACGTGGGATATTCGAACGTGACGTGGGTGTGGCGTGGTGGTTTCGAACGTGACGTGGGTGTGTCGTGGGTGATTCGAACGTGACGTGGGCGTGACATGTGTGATTCGAACGTGACGTGGGTGTGACGTGGGTGATTCGAACGTGACGTGGGCGTGACGTGGGAGATTCGAACGTGACGTGGGAGATTCGAACGTGACGTGAGTGTGAAGTGGGAGATTCGAACGTGACGTGGGTGTGACGTGGGTGATTCGAACGTGACGTGGGTGTGAGGTGGGAGATTCGAACGTGACGTGGGCGTGACCTGGGTGATTCGAACCTGACGTGGGTGTTTGGAACGTGACGTGGGTGTGACGTGGGAGATTCGAACGTGACGTGGGCGTGACGTGGGAAATTCGAACGTGACGTGGGTGTGACGTGGGTGATTCGAACGTGACATGGGCGTGACGTGGGAGATTCGAACTTGACGAGGGTGTGAAGTGAGCGTGACGTGGGAAATTCGAACGTGACGTGGGCGTGACGTGGATGATTCGAACGTGACGTGGGTGTGACGTGGGTGATTCGAACGTGACGTGGGCGTGACATGTGTGATTCGAACGTGACGTGGGCGTGACGTGGGAGATTCGAACGTGACGTGGGAGATTCGAACGTGACGTGGGTGATTCGAAAGTGACGTGGGTGTGACGTGGGTGATTCGAACGTGACGTGGGTGATTCGAAAGTGACGTGGGTGTGACGTGGGTGTGACGTGGGCGATTCGAACTTGACGTGGGCGTGATGTGGGTGATTCGAACGTGACGTGGGTGTGACGTGGGCGATTCGAACGTGACGTGGGCGTGACGTGGGAGATTCGAACGTGACGTGGGCGTGACCTGGGTGATTCGAACGTGACGTGGGTGTGACGTGGGTGATACGAACGTGACCTGGACGTGACGTGGGAGATTCGAACGTGACGTGGGAGATTCGAACGTGACGTGGGTGTGTCGTGGGAGATTCGAACGTGACGTGGGCATGACGTGGGAGATTCGAACGTGACGTGGGCGTGACGTGGGAAATTCGAACGTGACCTGGCTGGTTCGAAATTGGCGTGGGTGTGCCGCCGTGCTTCAAGGCTCCCCCACCAAGCAGGGCTCAGAGGCAAGAGCACTGGGAAGGCAGAGCTTCCCTCCGCATGCCTAGGACAGCCCCCACCACGAGTGCCCGGCTCCCTTGCCTCCCCTCCGCAAGCCTACACCAGCTGTCCTCACACCTTGGCACTAGCACTGTGAGGCTGTTGCAAGGGAGGAGCATGGTTGTTCGATATGTGCTTCGAAGGCGAGGTGGGTGTGACGTGGGAGATTCGAACGTGACGTGGGCGTGACGTGGGAAATTCGAACGTGACGTGGGTGTGACGTGGGTGATTCGAACGTGACGTGGGTGTGACGTGGGTGATTCGAACGTGACTTGGGCGTTACGTGGGAAATACGAACGTGACGTGGGCGTAACGTGGGTGATTCGAAGGGGATGTTGGCGTGACGTGGGTAATTCGAACGTGACGTGGGCGTTACGTGGGAAATACGAACGTGACGTGGGCGTGACGTGGGAGATTCGAACGTGACGTGAGCTTGACGTGGGAGATTCGAACGTGATGTGAGCGTGACGTGGGAGATTCGAACGTGACGTGGGTGTGACGTGGAAAATTCGAACGTGACGTGGGCGTGACGTGGGTGATTCGAACGTGACGCGAGTGTGAAGTGGGAGATTCGAACGTGACGTGGGAGATTCGAACGTGACGTGAGCGTGAAGTGGGTGATTCGAACGTGACGTGGGTGTGACGTGGGAGATTCGAACCTGACGTGGGCGTGACGTGGGTGATTCGAACGTGACGTGGGTGTGACGTGGGTGATTCGAACGTGACGTGGGTGTGACGTGGGAGATTCGAACGTGACGTGGGCGTGACGTCGGAAATACGAACGTGACGTGGGCGTGACGTGGGTGATTCGAACGTGACGTGGGTGTGACGTGGGAGATTCGAACGTGACGTGGGAGATTCGAACGTGACGTGAGTGTGAAGTGGGAGATTCGAACGTGACGTGGGTGATTCGAAAGTGACGTGGGTGTGACGTGGGTGTGACGTGGGAGTTTCGAACGTGACGTGGGAGATTCGAACGTGACGTGAGCGTGAAGTGGGTGATTCGAACGTGACGTGGGTGTGACGTGGGAGATTCGAACCTGACGTGGGCGTGACGTGGGTGATTCGAACGTGACGTGGGTGTGACGTGGGTGATTCGAACGTGACGTGGGCGTGACGTGGGAGATTCGAACGTGACGTGGGTGTGACGTGGGTGATTCGAACGTGACGTGGGTGTGACGTGGGCGATTCGAACGTGACGTGGGAGATTCGAACGTGAGGTGGGCGTGACGTGGGAGATTCGAACGTGACGTGGGTGATTCGAACGTGACGTGGGTGTGACGTGGGAGATTCGAACGTGACGTGGGCGTGACGTGGGAGATTCGAACGTGACGTGGGAGATTCGAACGTGACGTGGGTGTGGCGTGGTTGTTTCGAACGTGACGTGGGTGTGATGTGGGCGATTCGAACGTGACGTGGGTGTGTCGTGGGTGATTCGAACGTGACGTGGGCGTGACGTGGGTGATTCGAACGTGACGTGGGTGTGACGTGGGTGATTCGAACGTGACGTGGGCGTGACGTGGGTGATTCGAACGTGACGTGGACCTGACGTGAGTGTTTGGAACGTGACGTGGGCGTGACCTGGGTGATTCGAACCTGACGTGGGTGTTTGGAACGTGACGTGGGTGTGACGTGGGAGATTCGAACGTGACGTGGGTGTGTCGTGGGTGATTCGAACGTGACGTGGGCGTGACGTGGGTGATTCGAACGTGACGTGGGCGTGACATGTGTGATTCGAACGTGACGTGGGCGTGACGTGGGAGATTCGAACGTGACGTGGGAGATTCGAACGTGACGTGGGTGATTCGAAAGTGACGTGGGTGTGACGTGGGTGATTCGAACGTGACGTGGGTGATTCGAAAGTGACGTGGGTGTGACGTGGGTGTGACGTGGGCGATTCTAACTTGACGTGGGTGTGATGTGGGTGATTCGAACGTGACGTGGGTGTGACGTGGGCGATTCGAACGTGACGTGGGCGTGACGTGGGAGATTCGAACGTGACGTGGGCGTGACCTGGGTGATTCGAACGTGACGTGGGTGTGACGTGGGTGATACGAACGTGACCTGGACGTGACGTGGGAGATTCGAACGTGACGTGGGAGATTCGAACGTGACGTGGGTGTGTCGTGGGAGATTCGAACGTGACGTGGGCGTGACGTGGGAGATTCGAACGTGACGTGGGCGTGACGTGGGAAATTCGAACGTGACCTGGCTGGTTCGAAATTGGCGTGGGTGTGCCGCCGTGCTTCAAGGCTCCCCCACCAAGCAGGGCTCAGAGGCAAGAGCACTGGGAAGGCAGAGCTTGCCTCCGCATGCCTAGGACAGCCCCCACCACGAGTGCCCGGCTCCCTTGCCTCCCCTCCGCAAGCCTACACCAGCTGTCCTCACACCTTGGCACTAGCAGTGTGAGGCTGTTGCAAGGCAGGAGCATGGTTGTTCGATATGTGCTTCGAAGGCGAGGTGGGTGTGACGTGGGAGATTCGAACGTGACGTGGGCGTGACGTGGGAAATTCGAACGTGACGTGGGTGTGACGTGGGTGATTCGAACGTGACGTGGGTGTGACGTGGGTGATTCGAACGTGACTTGGGCGTTACGTGGGAAATACGAACGTGACGTGGGCGTAACGTGGGTGATTCGAAGGGGATGTTGGCGTGACGTGGGTAATTCGAACGTGACGTGGGCGTTACGTGGGAAATACGAACGTGACGTGGGCGTGACGTGGGAGATTCGAACGTGACGTGAGCTTGACGTGGGAGATTCGAACGTGATGTGAGCGTGACGTGGGAGATTCGAACGTGACGTGGGTGTGACGTGGAAAATTCGAACGTGACGTGGGCGTGACGTGGGTGATTCGAACGTGACGCGAGTGTGAAGTGGGAGATTCGAACGTGACGTGGGAGATTCGAACGTGACGTGAGCGTGAAGTGGGTGATTCGAACGTGACGTGGGTGTGACGTGGGAGATTCGAACCTGACGTGGGCGTGACGTGGGTGATTCGAACGTGACGTGGGTGTGACGTGGGTGATTCGAACGTGACGTGGGCGTGACGTGGGAGATTCGAACGTGACGTGGGTGTGACGTGGGTGATTCGAACGTGACGTGGGTGTGACGTGGGCGATTCGAACGTGACGTGGGAGATTCGAACGTGACGTGGGTGTGACGTGGGAGATTCGAACGTGACGTGGGCGTGACGTGGGAGATTCGAACGTGACGTGGGAGATTCGAACGTGACGTGGGTGTGGCGTGGTTGTTTCGAACGTGACGTGGGTGTGATGTGGGCGATTCGAACGTGACGTGGGTGTGTCGTGGGTGATTCGAACGTGACGTGGGCGTGACATGTGTGATTCGAACGTGACGTGGGTGTGACGTGGGTGATTCGAACGTGACGTGGGCGTGACGTGGGAGATTCGAACGTGACGTGGGTGATTCGAACGTGACGTGGGTGTGACGTGGGAGATTCGAACGTGACGTGGGCGTGACGTGGGAGATTCGAACGTGACGTGGGAGATTCGAACGTGACGTGGGTGTGGCGTGGTGGTTTCGAACGTGACGTGGGTGTGATGTGGGCGATTCGAACGTGACGTGGGTGTGTCGTGGGTGATTCGAACGTGACGTGGGCGTGACATGTGTGATTCGAACGTGACGTGGGTGTGACGTGGGTGATTCGAACGTGACGTGGGCGTGACGTGGGAGATTCGAACGTGACGTGGGAGATTCGAACGTGACGTGAGTGTGAAGTGGGAGATTCGAACGTGACGTGGGTGTGACGTGGGTGATTCGAACGTGACGTGGGTGTGACGTGGGAGATTCGAACGTGACGTGGGCGTGACCTGGGTGATTCGAACCTGACGTGGGTGTTTGGAACGTGACGTGGGTGTGACGTGGGAGATTCGAACGTGACGTGGGCGTGACGTGGGAAATTCGAACGTGACGTGGGTGTGACGTGGGTGATTCGAACGTGACATGGGCGTGACGTGGGAGATTCGAACTTGACGAGGGTGTGAAGTGAGCGTGACGTGGGAAATTCGAACGTGACGTGGGCGTGACGTGGATGATTCGAACGTGACGTGGGCGTGACATGGGTGATTCGAACGTGACGTGGGTGTGACGTGGGTGATTCGAACGTGACGTGGGCGTGACATGTGTGATTCGAACGTGACGTGGGCGTGACGTGGGAGATTCGAACGTGACGTGGGAGATTCGAACGTGACGTGGGTGATTCGAACGTGACGTGGGTGTGACGTGGGTGATTCGAACGTGACGTGGGTGATTCGAAAGTGACGTGGGTGTGACGTGGGTGTGACGTGGGCGATTCGAACTTGACGTGGGCGTGATGTGGGTGATTCGAACGTGACGTGCGTGTGACGTGGGCGATTCGAACGTGACGTGGGCGTGACGTAGGAGATTCGAACGTGACGTGGGCGTGACCTGGGTGATTCGAACGTGACGTGGGTGTGACGTGGGTGATACGAACGTGACCTGGACGTGACGTGGGAGATTCGAACGTGACGTGGGAGATTCGAACGTGACGTGGGTGTGTCGTGGGAGATTCGAACGTGACGTGGGCGTGACGTGGGAGATTCGAACGTGACGTGGGTGTGACGTGGGAGATTCGAACCTGACGTGGGCGTGACGTGGGTGATTCGAACGTGACGTGGGTGTGACGTGGGTGATTCGAACGTGACGTGGGTGTGACGTGGGAGATTCGAACGTGACGTGGGCGTGACGTCGGAAATACGAACGTGACGTGGGCGTGACGTGGGTGATTCGAACGTGACGTGGGTGTGACGTGGGAGATTCGAACTTGACGTGGGAGATTCGAACGTGACGTGAGTGTGAAGTGGGAGATTCGAACGTGACGTGGGTGATTCGAAAGTGACGTGGGTGTGACGTGGGTGTGACGTGGGAGTTTCGAACGTGACGTGGGAGATTCGAACGTGACGTGAGCGTGAAGTGGGTGATTCGAACGTGACGTGGGTGTGACGTGGGAGATTCGAACCTGACGTGGGCGTGACGTGGGTGATTCGAACGTGACGTGGGTGTGACGTGGGTGATTCGAACGTGACGTGGGCGTGACGTGGGAGATTCGAACGTGACGTGGGTGTGACGTGGGTGATTCGAACGTGACGTGGGTGTGACGTGGGCGATTCGAACGTGACGTGGGAGATTCGAACGTGAGGTGGGCGTGACGTGGGAGATTCGAACGTGACGTGGGTGATTCGAACGTGACGTGGGTGTGACGTGGGAGATTCGAACGTGACGTGGGCGTGACGTGGGAGATTCGAACGTGACGTGGGAGATTCGAACGTGACGTGGGTGTGGCGTGGTTGTTTCGAACGTGACGTGGGTGTGATGTGGGCGATTCGAACGTGACGTGGGTGTGTCGTGGGTGATTCGAACGTGACGTGGGCGTGACATGTGTGATTCGAACGTGACGTGGGTGTGACGTGGGTGATTCGAACGTGACGTGGGCGTGACGTGGGAGATTCGAACGTGACGTGGGCGTGACGTGGGAGATTCGAACGTGACGTGGGAGATTCGAACGTGACGTGAGTGTGGCGTGGTTGTTTCGAACGTGACGTGGGTGTGATGTGGGCGATTCGAACGTGACGTGGGTGTGTCGTGGGTGATTCGAACGTGACGTGGGCGTGACATGTGTGATTCGAACGTGACGTGGGTGTGACGTGGGTGATTCGAACGTGACGTGGGCGTGACGTGGGAGATTCGAACGTGACGTGGGTGATTCGAACGTGACGTGAGTGTGAAGTGGGAGATTCGAACGTGACGTGGGTGTGACGTGGGTGATTCGAACGTGACGTGGGTGTGACGTGGGAGATTCGAACGTGACGTGGACGTGACGTGAGTGTTTGGAACGTGACGTGGGCGTGACCTGGGTGATTCGAACCTGACGTGGGTGTTTGGAACGTGACGTGGGTGTGACGTGGGAGATTCGAACGTGACGTGGGTGTGTCGTGGGTGATTCGAACGTGACGTGGGCGTGACGTGGGTGATTCGAACGTGACGTGGGTGTGACGTGGGAGATTCGAACGTGACGTGGGAGATTCGAACGTGACGTGGGCGTGACGTGGGTGATTCGAACGTGACGTGGGTGTGACGTGGGAGATTCGAACGTGACGTGGGCGTGACGTGGGAGATTCGAACGTGACGTGGGTGATTCGAACGTGACGTGGGTGTGACGTGGGAGATTCGAACGTGACGTGGGCGTGACGTGGGAGATTCGAACGTGACGTGGGAGATTCGAACGTGACGTGGGTGTGGCGTGGTGGTTTCGAACGTGACGTGGGTGTGATGTGGGCGATTCGAACGTGACGTGGGTGTGTCGTGGGTGATTCGAACGTGACGTGGGCGTGACATGTGTGATTCGAACGTGACGTGGGTGTGACGTGGGTGATTCGAACGTGACGTGGGCGTGACATGGGAGATTCGAACGTGACGTGGGTGATTCGAACGTGACGTGAGTGTGAAGTGGGAGATTCGAACGTGACGTGGGTGTGACGTGGGTGATTCGAACGTGACGTGGGTGTGACGTGGGAGATTCGAACGTGACGTGGGCGTGACCTGGGTGATTCGAACCTGACGTGGGTTTTTGGAACGTGACGTGGGTGTGACGTGGGAGATTCGAACGTGACGTGGGCGTGACGTGGGAAATTCGAACGTGACGTGGGTGTGACGTGGGTGATTCGAACGTGACATGGGCGTGACGTGGGAGATTCGAACTTGACGAGGGTGTGAAGTGAGCGTGACGTGGGAAATTCGAACGTGACGTGGGCGTGACGTGGATGATTCGAACGTGACGTGGGCGTGACGTGGGAGATTCGAACGTGACGTGGGTGTGGCGTGGTTGTTTCGAACGTGACGTGCGTGTGATGTGGGCGATTCGAACGTGACGTGGGTGTGTCGTGGGTGATTCGAACGTGACGTGGGCGTGACATGTGTGATTCGAACGTGACGTGGGTGTGACGTGGGTGATTCGAACGTGACGGGGGTGTGACGTGGGAAATGCGAACGTGACGTGTGCGTGACGTGGGTGTGACGTGGGAGATTCGAACGTGACGTGGGTGTGACGTGGGAGATTCGAACGTGACGTGGGCGTGACCTGGGTGATTCGAACCTGACGTGGGTGTTTGGAACGTGACGTGGGTGTGACGTGGGAGATTCGAACGTGACGTGGGCGTGACGTGGGAAATTCGAACGTGACGTGGGTGTGACGTGGGCGATTCGAACGTGACGTGGGTGTGTCGTGGGAGATTCGAACGTGACGTGGGCGTGACGTGGGAAATTCGAACGTGACGTGGGTGTGTCGTGGGTGATTCGAACGTGACGTGGGTGTGACGTGGGAGATTCGAACGTGACGTGGGAGATTCGAAAGTGACGTGGGTTTGACGTGGGAAATTCGAACGTGACGTGGGCGTGACTTGGGTGACTCGAACGCGACGTGAGTGTGAAGTGGGAGATTCGAACGTGACGTGGGAGATTCGAACGTGACGTGAGCGTGAAGTGGGAGATTCGAACGTGACGTGGGCGTGACGTGGGTGATTCGAACGTGACGTGGGTGTGACGTGGGAGATTCGAACGTGACGTGGGCGTGACGTGGGTGATTCGAACGTGACGGGGGTGTGACGTGGGAAATGCGAACGTGACGTGGGCGTGACGTGGGTGTGACGTGGGAGATTCGAACGTGACGTGGGTGTGACGTGTGAGATTCGAACGTGAGGTGGGAGTGACGTGGCAGATTCGAACGTGACGTGGGCGTGACGTGGGAGATTCGAACGTGACGTGGGCGTGACGTGGGAAATTCGAACGTGACCTGGCTGGTTCGAAATTTGCGTGGGTGTGCCGCCGTGCTTCAAGGCTCCCCCACCAAGCAGGGCTCAGAGGCAAGAGCACTGGGAAGGCAGAGCTTCCCTCCGCATGCCTAGGACAGCCCCCACCACGAGTGCCCGGCTCCCTTGCCTCCCCTCCCCAAGCCTACACCAGCTGCCCTCACACCTTGGCACTAGCACTGTGAGGCTGTTGCAAGGCAGGAGCATGGTTGTTCGATATGTGCTTCGAAGGCGAGGTGGGTGTGACGTGGGAGATTCGAACGTGACGTGGGTGTGACGTGGGAGATTCGAACGTGACGTGGGTGTGTCGTGGGAGATTCGAACGTGACGTGGGCGTGACGTGGGAAATTCGAACGTGACGTGGGTGTGTCGTGGGTGATTCGAACGTGACGTGGGCGTGACATGGGTGATTCGAACGTGACGTGGGTGTGACGTGGGTGATTCGAACGTGACGTGGGCGTTACGTGGGTGATTCGAACGTGACGCGAGTGTGAAGTGGAAGATTCGAACGTGACGTGGGAGATTCGAACGTGACGTGGGTGATTCGAAAGTGACGTGGGTGTGACGTGGGTGATTCGAACGTGACGTGGGTGATTCGAAAGTGACGTGGGTCTGACGTGGGTGTGACGTGGGAGATTCGAACGTGACGTGAGCATGACGTGGGAGATTCGAAAGTGATGTGAGCGTGACGTGGGAGATTCGAACGTGACGTGGGTGTGACGTGGGAAATTCGAACGTAACGTGGGCGTGACGTGGGTGATTCGAACGTGACGCGAGTGTGAAGTGGGAGATTCGAACGTGACGTGGGAGATTCGAACGTGACGTGAGCGTGAAGTGGGTGATTCGAACGTGACGTGGGTGTGACGTGGGAGATTCGAACGTGACGTGGGCGTGACGTGGGTGATTCGAACGTGACGTGGGCGTGACGTGGGTATTTGGAACGTGACGTGGGTGTTTCGAACGTGACGTGGGTGTGACGTGGGCGATTCAAACGTGACGTGGGTGTGTCGTGGGTGATTCGAACGTGACGTGGGTGATTCGAACGTGACGTGGGTGTGTCGTGGGTGATTCGAACGTCACGTGGGCGTGACGTGGGAGATTCGAACGTGACGTGGGCGTGACGTGGGTGATTCGAACGTGACGTGGGTGTGACGTGGGTGATTCGAACGTGACGTGGGCGTTACGTGGGAAATACGAACGTGACGTGGGCGTGACGTGGGTGATTCGAAGGGGATGTTGGCGTGACGTGGGAAATTCGAACGTGACGTGGGCGTTACGTGGGAAATACGAACGTGACGTGGGCGTGACGTGGGTGATTCGAACGTGACGTGGGTGTGACGTGGGAGATTCGAACGTGACGTGGGAGTTTCGAACGTGACGTGGGTGTGACGTGGGAGATTCGAACGTGACCTGAGTGTGACGTGAGAGATTCGAACGTGACGTGGGCGTGACGTGGGAAATTCGAACGTGACCTGGCTGGTTCGAAATTTTCGTGGGTGTGCCACCGTGCTTCAAGGCTCCCCCACCAAACAGGGCTCAGAGGCAAGAGCACTGGGAAGGCAGAGCTTCCCTCCGCATGCCTAGGACAGCCCCCACCACGAGTGCCCGGCTCCCTTGCCTCCCCTCCGCAAGCCTACACCAGCTGTCCTCACACCTTGGCACTAGCACTGTGAGGCTGTTGCAAGGCAGGAGCATGGTTGTTCGATATGTGCTTCGAAGGCGAGGTGGGTGTGACGTGGAAGATTCGAACGTGACGTCGGTGTGACGTGGGTGATTCGAACGTGACGTGGGCGTGACGTGGGAGATTCGAACGTTACGTGGGTGTGACGTGAATATTCGAACGTGACGTGGGCGTGACGTGGGAGATTCGAACGTGACGTGGGTGATTCGAACGTGACGTGGGCGTGACGTGGGAGATTCGAACGTGACGTGGGCGTGACGTGGGAGATTCGAACGTGACCTGGCTGGTTCGAAATTGGCGTGGGTGTGCCACCGTGCTTCAAGGCTCCCCCACCAAGCAGGGCTCAGAGGCAAGAGCACTGGGAAGGCAGAGCTTGCCTCCGCATGCCTAGGACAGCCCCCACCACGAGTGCCCGGCTCCCTTGCCTCCCCTCCGCAAGCCTACACCAGCTGTCCTCACACCTTGGCACTAGCACTGTGAGGCTGTTGCAAGGGAGGAGCATGGTTGTTCGATATGTGCTTCGAAGGTGAGGTGGGTGTGACGTGGGAGATTCGAACGTGACGTCGGTGTGACGTGGGTGATTCGAACGTGACGTGGGTGTGACGTGGGTGATTCGAACGTGACGTGGACGTGACGTGAGTGTTTGGAACGTGACGTGGGCGTGACCTGGGTGATTCGAACCTGACGTGGGTGTTTGGAACGTGACGTGGGTGTGACGTGGGAGATTCGAACGTGACTTGGGCGTTACGTGGGAAATACGAACGTGACGTGGGCGTAACGTGGGTGATTCGAAGGGGATGTTGGCGTGACGTGGGAGATTCGAACGTGACGTGGGCGTGTCGTGGGTGATTCGAACGTGACGTGGGTGTGACGTGGGAGATTCGAACGTGACGTGGGTGATTCGAAAGTGACGTGGGCGTGACGTGGGTGATTCGAACGTGACGTGGGTGTGACGTGGGAGATTCGAACGTGACGTGGGAGATTCGAACGTGACGTGATTGTGAAGTGGGAGATTCGAACGTGACGTGGGTGATTCGAACGTGACGTGGGCGTGACGTGGGTGATTCGAACGTGACGTGGGTGTGACGTGGGAAATTCGAACGTGACGTGGGAGATTCGAACGTGACGTGGGCGTGACGTGGGAGATTCGAACGTGACGTGGGTGATTCGAACGTGACGTGGGTGTGACGTGGGCGATTCGAACGTGACGTGGGCGTGACGTGGATGATTCGAACCTGACGTGGGTGTTCGGAACGTGACGTGGGTGTGACGTGGGAGATTCGAACGTGACGTGGGTGTGACGTGGGTGATTCGAACGTGACGTGGGCGTGACGTGGGTGATTCGAACGTGACGTGGGTGTGACGTGGGAGATTCGAACGTGACGTGGGTGATTCGAAAGTGACGTGGGTGTGACGTGGGTGATTCGAACGTGACGTGGGTGATTCGAAAGTGACGTGGGTCTGACGTGGGTGTGACGTGGGAGATTCGAACGTGACGTGAGCATGACGTGGGAGATTCGAAAGTGATGTGAGCGTGACGTGGGAGATTCGAACGTGACGTGGGTGTGACGTGGGAAATTCGAACGTAACGTGGGCGTGACGTGGGTGATTCGAACGTGACGCGAGTGTGAAGTGGGAGATTCGAACGTGACGTGGGAGATTCGAACGTGACGTGAGCGTGAAGTGGGTGATTCGAACGTGACGTGGGTGTGACGTGGGAGATTCGAACGTGACGTGGGCGTGACGTGGGTGATTCGAACGTGACGTGGGCGTGACGTGGGTATTTGGAACGTGACGTGGGTGTTTCGAACGTGACGTGGGTGTGACGTGGGCGATTCAAACGTGACGTGGGTGTGTCGTGGGTGATTCGAACGTGACGTGGGTGATTCGAACGTGACGTGGGTGTGTCGTGGGTGATTCGAACGTCACGTGGGCGTGACGTGGGAGATTCGAACGTGACGTGGGCGTGACGTGGGTGATTCGAACGTGACGTGGGTGTGACGTGGGTGATTCGAACGTGACGTGGGCGTTACGTGGGAAATACGAACGTGACGTGGGCGTGACGTGGGTGATTCGAAGGGGATGTTGGCGTGACGTGGGAAATTCGAACGTGACGTGGGCGTTACGTGGGAAATACGAACGTGACGTGGGCGTGACGTGGGTGATTCGAACGTGACGTGGGTGTGACGTGGGAGATTCGAACGTGACGTGGGAGTTTCGAACGTGACGTGGGTGTGACGTGGGAGATTCGAACGTGACCTGAGTGTGACGTGAGAGATTCGAACGTGACGTGGGCGTGACGTGGGAAATTCGAACGTGACCTGGCTGGTTCGAAATTTTCGTGGGTGTGCCACCGTGCTTCAAGGCTCCCCCACCAAACAGGGCTCAGAGGCAAGAGCACTGGGAAGGCAGAGCTTGCCTCCGCATGCCTAGGACAGCCCCCACCACGAGTGCCCGGCTCCCTTGCCTCCCCTCCGCAAGCCTACACCAGCTGTCCTCACACCTTGGCACTAGCAGTGTGAGGCTGTTGCAAGGCAGGAGCATGGTTGTTCGATATGTGCTTCGAAGGCGAGGTGGGTGTGACGTGGAAGATTCGAACGTGACGTCGGTGTGACGTGGGTGATTCGAACGTGACGTGGGCGTGACGTGGGAGATTCGAACGTTACGTGGGTGTGACGTGAATATTCGAACGTGACGTGGGCGTGACGTGGGAGATTCGAACGTGACGTGGGTGATTCGAACGTGACGTGGGCGTGACGTGGGAGATTCGAACGTGACGTGGGCGTGACGTGGGAGATTCGAACGTGACCTGGCTGGTTCGAAATTGGCGTGGGTGTGCCACCGTGCTTCAAGGCTCCCCCACCAAGCAGGGCTCAGAGGCAAGAGCACTGGGAAGGCAGAGCTTCCCTCCGCATGCCTAGGACAGCCCCCACCACGAGTGCCCGGCTCCCTTGCCTCCCCTCCGCAAGCCTACACCAGCTGTCCTCACACCTTGGCACTAGCACTGTGAGGCTGTTGCAAGGGAGGAGCATGGTTGTTCGATATGTGCTTCGAAGGTGAGGTGGGTGTGACGTGGGAGATTCGAACGTGACGTCGGTGTGACGTGGGTGATTCGAACGTGACGTGGGTGTGACGTGGGTGATTCGAACGTGACGTGGACGTGACGTGAGTGTTTGGAACGTGACGTGGGCGTGACCTGGGTGATTCGAACCTGACGTGGGTGTTTGGAACGTGACGTGGGTGTGACGTGGGAGATTCGAACGTGACTTGGGCGTTACGTGGGAAATACGAACGTGACGTGGGCGTAACGTGGGTGATTCGAAGGGGATGTTGGCGTGACGTGGGAGATTCGAACGTGACGTGGGCGTGTCGTGGGTGATTCGAACGTGACGTGGGTGTGACGTGGGAGATTCGAACGTGACGTGGGTGATTCGAAAGTGACGTGGGCGTGACGTGGGTGATTCGAACGTGACGTGGGTGTGACGTGGGAGATTCGAACGTGACGTGGGAGATTCGAACGTGACGTGATTGTGAAGTGGGAGATTCGAACGTGACGTGGGTGATTCGAACGTGACGTGGGCGTGACGTGGGTGATTCGAACGTGACGTGGGTGTGACGTGGGAAATTCGAACGTGACGTGGGAGATTCGAACGTGACGTGGGCGTGACGTGGGAGATTCGAACGTGACGTGGGTGATTCGAACGTGACGTGGGTGTGACGTGGGCGATTCGAACGTGACGTGGGTGTGACGTGGGTGATTCGAACGTGACGTGGGTGTGACGTGGGAGATTCGAACGTGACGTGGGTGTGACGTGGGTGATTCGAACGTGACGTGGGTGTGACGTGGGAGATTCGAACGTGACGTGGGCGTGACGTGGGAGATTCGAACGTGACCTGGGTGGTTCGAAATTGGCGTGGGTGTGCCGCCCTGCTTCAAGGCTCCCCCACCAAGCAGGGCTCAGAGGCAAGAGCACTGGGAAGGCAGAGCTTCCCTCCGCATGCCTAGGACAGCCCCCACCACGAGTGCCCGGCTCCCTTGCCTCCCCTCCGCAAGCCTACACCAGCTGTCCTCACACCTTGGCACTAGCACTGTGAGGCTGTTGCAAGGCAGGAGCATGGTTGTTCGATATGTGCTTCGAAGGCGAGGTGGGTGTGACGTGGGAGATTCGAACGTGACGTGGGCGTGACGTGGGAGATTCGAACGTGACGTGGGTGTGACGTGGGTGATTCGAACGTGACGTGGGTGTGACGTGGGAAATTCGAACGTGACGTGGGAGATTCGAACGTGACGTGGGCGTGACGTGGGAGATTCGAACGTGACCTGGCTGGTTCGAAATTGGCGTGGGTGTGCCGCCCTGCTTCAAGGCTCCCCCACCAAGCAGGGCTCAGAGGCAAGAGCACTGGGAAGGCAGAGCTTCCCTCCGCATGCCTAGGACAGCCCCCACCACGAGTGCCCGGCTCCCTTGCCTCCCCTCCCCAAGCCTACACCAGCTGCCCTCACACCTTGGCACTAGCACTGTGAGGCTGTTGCAAGGCAGGAGCATGGTTGTTCGATATGTGCTTCGAAGGCGAGGTGGGTGTGACGTGGGAGATTCGAACGTGACGTGGGTGTGACGTGGGAGATTCGAACGTGACGTGGGTGTGTCGTGGGAGATTCGAACGTGACGTGGGCGTGACGTGGGAAATTCGAACGTGACGTGGGTGTGTCGTGGGTGATTCGAACGTGACGTGGGCGTGACATGGGTGATTCGAACGTGACGTGGGTGTGACGTGGGTGATTCGAACGTTACGTGGGCGTTACGTGGGTGATTCGAACCTGACGCGAGTGTGAAGTGGAAGATTCGAACGTGACGTGGGAGATTCGAACGTGACGTGGGTGATTCGAAAGTGACGTGGGTGTGACGTGGGTGATTCGAACGTGACGTGGGTGATTCGAAAGTGACGTGGGTCTGACGTGGGTGTGACGTGGGAGATTCGAACGTGACGTGAGCATGACGTGGGAGATTCGAAAGTGATGTGAGCGTGACGTGGGAGATTCGAACGTGACGTGGGTGTGACGTGGGAAATTCGAACGTAACGTGGGCGTGACGTGGGTGATTCGAACGTGACGCGAGTGTGAAGTGGGAGATTCGAACGTGACGTGGGAGATTCGAACGTGACGTGAGCGTGAAGTGGGTGATTCGAACGTGACGTGGGTGTGACGTGGGAGATTCGAACGTGACGTGGGCGTGACGTGGGTGATTCGAACGTGACGTGGGCGTGACGTGGGTATTTGGAACGTGACGTGGGTGTTTCGAACGTGACGTGGGTGTGACGTGGGCGATTCAAACGTGACGTGGGTGTGTCGTGGGTGATTCGAACGTGACGTGGGTGATTCGAACGTGACGTGGGTGTGTCGTGGGTGATTCGAACGTCACGTGGGCGTGACGTGGGAGATTCGAACGTGACGTGGGCGTGACGTGGGTGATTCGAACGTGACGTGGGTGTGACGTGGGTGATTCGAACGTGACGTGGGCGTTACGTGGGAAATACGAACGTGACGTGGGCGTGACGTGGGTGATTCGAAGGGGATGTTGGCGTGACGTGGGAAATTCGAACGTGACGTGGGCGTTACGTGGGAAATACGAACGTGACGTGGGCGTGACGTGGGTGATTCGAACGTGACGTGGGTGTGACGTGGGAGATTCGAACGTGACGTGGGAGTTTCGAACGTGACGTGGGTGTGACGTGGGAGATTCGAACGTGACCTGAGTGTGACGTGAGAGATTCGAACGTGACGTGGGCGTGACGTGGGAAATTCGAACGTGACCTGGCTGGTTCGAAATTTTCGTGGGTGTGCCACCGTGCTTCAAGGCTCCCCCACCAAACAGGGCTCAGAGGCAAGAGCACTGGGAAGGCAGAGGTTGCCTCCGCATGCCTAGGACAGCCCCCAGCACGAGTGCCCGGCTCCCTTGCCTCCCCTCCGCAAGCCTACACCAGCTGTCCTCACACCTTGGCACTAGCAGTGTGAGGCTGTTGCAAGGCAGGAGCATGGTTGTTCGATATGTGCTTCGAAGGCGAGGTGGGTGTGACGTGGAAGATTCGAACGTGACGTCGGTGTGACGTGGGTGATTCGAACGTGACGTGGGCGTGACGTGGGAGATTCGAACGTTACGTGGGTGTGACGTGAATATTCGAACGTGACGTGGGCGTGACGTGGGAGATTCGAACGTGACGTGGGTGATTCGAACGTGACGTGGGCGTGACGTGGGAGATTCGAACGTGACATGGGTGTGACGTGGGTGATTCGAACGTGACGTGGACGTGACGTGAGTGTTTGGAACGTGACGTGGGCGTGACCTGGGTGATTCGAACCTGACGTGGGTGTTTGGAACGTGACGTGGGTGTGACGTGGGAGATTCGAACGTGACTTGGGCGTTACGTGGGAAATACGAACGTGACGTGGGCGTAACGTGGGTGATTCGAAGGGGATGTTGGCGTGACGTGGGAGATTCGAACGTGACGTGGGCGTGTCGTGGGTGATTCGAACGTGACGTGGGTGTGACGTGGGAGATTCGAACGTGACGTGGGTGATTCGAAAGTGACGTGGGCGTGACGTGGGTGATTCGAACGTGACGTGGGTGTGACGTGGGAGATTCGAACGTGACGTGGGAGATTCGAACGTGACGTGATTGTGAAGTGGGAGATTCGAACGTGACGTGGGTGATTCGAACGTGACGTGGGCGTGACGTGGGTGATTCGAACGTGACGTGGGTGTGACGTGGGAAATTCGAACGTGACGTGGGAGATTCGAACGTGACGTGGGCGTGACGTGGGAGATTCGAACGTGACGTGGGTGATTCGAACGTGACGTGGGTGTGACGTGGGCGATTCGAACGTGACGTGGGCGTGACGTGGATGATTCGAACCTGACGTGGGTGTTCGGAACGTGACGTGGGTGTGACGTGGGAGATTCGAACGTGACGTGGGTGTGACGTGGGTGATTCGAACGTGACGTGGGTGTGACGTGGGAGATTCGAACGTGACGTGGGCGTGACGTGGGAGATTCGAACGTGACCTGGGTGGTTCGAAATTGGCGTGGGTGTGCCGCCCTGCTTCAAGGCTCCCCCACCAAGCAGGGCTCAGAGGCAAGAGCACTGGGAAGGCAGAGCTTCCCTCCGCATGCCTAGGACAGCCCCCACCACGAGTGCCCGGCTCCCTTGCCTCCCCTCCGCAAGCCTACACCAGCTGTCCTCACACCTTGGCACTAGCACTGTGAGGCTGTTGCAAGGCAGGAGCATGGTTGTTCGATATGTGCTTCGAAGGTGAGGTGGGTGTGACGTGGGAGATTCGAACGTGACGTGGGCGTGACGTGGGAGATTCGAACGTGACGTGGGTGTGACGTGGGTGATTCGAACGTGACGTGGGTGTGACGTGGGAAATTCGAACGTGACGTGGGAGATTCGAACGTGACGTGGGCGTGACGTGGGAGATTCGAACGTGACCTGGCTGGTTCGAAATTGGCGTGGGTGTGCCGCCCTGCTTCAAGGCTCCCCCACCAAGCAGGGCTCAGAGGCAAGAGCACTGGGAAGGAAGAGCTTCCCTCCGCATGCCTAGGACAGCCCCCACCACGAGTGCCCGGCTCCCTTGCCTCCCCTCCCCAAGCCTACACCAGCTGCCCTCACACCTTGGCACTAGCACTGTGAGGCTGTTGCAAGGCAGGAGCATGGTTGTTCGATATGTGCTTCGAAGGCGAGGTGGGTGTGACGTGGGAGATTCGAACGTGACGTGGGTGTGACGTGGGAGATTCGAACGTGACGTGGGTGTGTCGTGGGAGATTCGAACGTGACGTGGGCGTGACGTGGGAAATTCGAACGTGACGTGGGTGTGTCGTGGGTGATTCGAACGTGACGTGGGCGTGACATGGGTGATTCGAACGTGACGTGGGTGTGACGTGGGTGATTCGAACGTGACGTGGGCGTTACGTGGGTGATTCGAACCTGACGCGAGTGTGAAGTGGAAGATTCGAACGTGACGTGGGAGATTCGAACGTGACGTGGGTGATTCGAAAGTGACGTGGGTGTGACGTGGGTGATTCGAACGTGACGTGGGTGATTCGAAAGTGACGTGGGTCTGACGTGGGTGTGACGTGGGAGATTCGAACGTGACGTGAGCATGACGTGGGAGATTCGAAAGTGATGTGAGCGTGACGTGGGAGATTCGAACGTGACGTGGGTGTGACGTGGGAAATTCGAACGTAACGTGGGCGTGACGTGGGTGATTCGAACGTGACGCGAGTGTGAAGTGGGAGATTCGAACGTGACGTGGGAGATTCGAACGTGACGTGAGCGTGAAGTGGGTGATTCGAACGTGACGTGGGTGTGACGTGGGAGATTCGAACGTGACGTGGGCGTGACGTGGGTGATTCGAACGTGACGTGGGCGTGACGTGGGTATTTGGAACGTGACGTGGGTGTTTCGAACGTGACGTGGGTGTGACGTGGGCGATTCAAACGTGACGTGGGTGTGTCGTGGGTGATTCGAACGTGACGTGGGTGATTCGAACGTGACGTGGGTGTGTCGTGGGTGATTCGAACGTCACGTGGGCGTGACGTGGGAGATTCGAACGTGACGTGGGCGTGACGTGGGTGATTCGAACGTGACGTGGGTGTGACGTGGGTGATTCGAACGTGACGTGGGCGTTACGTGGGAAATACGAACGTGACGTGGGCGTGACGTGGGTGATTCGAAGGGGATGTTGGCGTGACGTGGGAAATTCGAACGTGACGTGGGCGTTACGTGGGAAATACGAACGTGACGTGGGCGTGACGTGGGTGATTCGAACGTGACGTGGGTGTGACGTGGGAGATTCGAACGTGACGTGGGAGTTTCGAACGTGACGTGGGTGTGACGTGGGAGATTCGAACGTGACCTGAGTGTGACGTGAGAGATTCGAACGTGACGTGGGCGTGACGTGGGAAATTCGAACGTGACCTGGCTGGTTCGAAATTTTCGTGGGTGTGCCACCGTGCTTCAAGGCTCCCCCACCAAACAGGGCTCAGAGGCAAGAGCACTGGGAAGGCAGAGCTTGCCTCCGCATGCCTAGGACAGCCCCCACCACGAGTGCCCGGCTCCCTTGCCTCCCCTCCGCAAGCCTACACCAGCTGTCCTCACACCTTGGCACTAGCACTGTGAGGCTGTTGCAAGGCAGGAGCATGGTTGTTCGATATGTGCTTCGAAGGCGAGGTGGGTGTGACGTGGAAGATTCGAACGTGACGTCGGTGTGACGTGGGTGATTCGAACGTGACGTGGGCGTGACGTGGGAGATTCGAACGTTACGTGGGTGTGACGTGAATATTCGAACGTGACGTGGGCGTGACGTGGGAGATTCGAACGTGACGTGGGTGATTCGAACGTGACGTGGGCGTGACGTGGGAGATTCGAACGTGACGTGGGCGTGACGTGGGAGATTCGAACGTGACCTGGCTGGTTCGAAATTGGCGTGGGTGTGCCACCGTGCTTCAAGGCTCCCCCACCAAGCAGGGCTCAGAGGCAAGAGCACTGGGAAGGCAGAGCTTGCCTCCGCATGCCTAGGACAGCCCCCACCACGAGTGCCCGGCTCCCTTGCCTCCCCTCCGCAAGCCTACACCAGCTGTCCTCACACCTTGGCACTAGCACTGTGAGGCTGTTGCAAGGGAGGAGCATGGTTGTTCGATATGTGCTTCGAAGGTGAGGTGGGTGTGACGTGGGAGATTCGAACGTGACGTCGGTGTGACGTGGGTGATTCGAACGTGACGTGGGTGTGACGTGGGTGATTCGAACGTGACGTGGACGTGACGTGAGTGTTTGGAACGTGACGTGGGCGTGACCTGGGTGATTCGAACCTGACGTGGGTGTTTGGAACGTGACGTGGGTGTGACGTGGGAGATTCGAACGTGACTTGGGCGTTACGTGGGAAATACGAACGTGACGTGGGCGTAACGTGGGTGATTCGAAGGGGATGTTGGCGTGACGTGGGAGATTCGAACGTGACGTGGGCGTGTCGTGGGTGATTCGAACGTGACGTGGGTGTGACGTGGGAGATTCGAACGTGACGTGGGTGATTCGAAAGTGACGTGGGCGTGACGTGGGTGATTCGAACGTGACGTGGGTGTGACGTGGGAGATTCGAACGTGACGTGGGAGATTCGAACGTGACGTGATTGTGAAGTGGGAGATTCGAACGTGACGTGGGTGATTCGAACGTGACGTGGGCGTGACGTGGGTGATTCGAACGTGACGTGGGTGTGACGTGGGAAATTCGAACGTGACGTGGGAGATTCGAACGTGACGTGGGCGTGACGTGGGAGATTCGAACGTGACGTGGGTGATTCGAACGTGACGTGGGTGTGACGTGGGCGATTCGAACGTGACGTGGGCGTGACGTGGATGATTCGAACCTGACGTGGGTGTTCGGAACGTGACGTGGGTGTGACGTGGGAGATTCGAACGTGACGTGGGTGTGACGTGGGTGATTCGAACGTGACGTGGGCGTGACGTGGGTGATTCGAACGTGACGTGGGTGTGACGTGGGAGATTCGAACGTGACGTGGGTGATTCGAAAGTGACGTGGGTGTGACGTGGGTGATTCGAACGTGACGTGGGTGATTCGAAAGTGACGTGGGTCTGACGTGGGTGTGACGTGGGAGATTCGAACGTGACGTGAGCATGACGTGGGAGATTCGAAAGTGATGTGAGCGTGACGTGGGAGATTCGAACGTGACGTGGGTGTGACGTGGGAAATTCGAACGTAACGTGGGCGTGACGTGGGTGATTCGAACGTGACGCGAGTGTGAAGTGGGAGATTCGAACGTGACGTGGGAGATTCGAACGTGACGTGAGCGTGAAGTGGGTGATTCGAACGTGACGTGGGTGTGACGTGGGAGATTCGAACGTGACGTGGGCGTGACGTGGGTGATTCGAACGTGACGTGGGCGTGACGTGGGTATTTGGAACGTGACGTGGGTGTTTCGAACGTGACGTGGGTGTGACGTGGGCGATTCAAACGTGACGTGGGTGTGTCGTGGGTGATTCGAACGTGACGTGGGTGATTCGAACGTGACGTGGGTGTGTCGTGGGTGATTCGAACGTCACGTGGGCGTGACGTGGGAGATTCGAACGTGACGTGGGCGTGACGTGGGTGATTCGAACGTGACGTGGGTGTGACGTGGGTGATTCGAACGTGACGTGGGCGTTACGTGGGAAATACGAACGTGACGTGGGCGTGACGTGGGTGATTCGAAGGGGATGTTGGCGTGACGTGGGAAATTCGAACGTGACGTGGGCGTTACGTGGGAAATACGAACGTGACGTGGGCGTGACGTGGGTGATTCGAACGTGACGTGGGTGTGACGTGGGAGATTCGAACGTGACGTGGGAGTTTCGAACGTGACGTGGGTGTGACGTGGGAGATTCGAACGTGACCTGAGTGTGACGTGAGAGATTCGAACGTGACGTGGGCGTGACGTGGGAAATTCGAACGTGACCTGGCTGGTTCGAAATTTTCGTGGGTGTGCCACCGTGCTTCAAGGCTCCCCCACCAAACAGGGCTCAGAGGCAAGAGCACTGGGAAGGCAGAGGTTGCCTCCGCATGCCTAGGACAGCCCCCACCACGAGTGCCCGGCTCCCTTGCCTCCCCTCCGCAAGCCTACACCAGCTGTCCTCACACCTTGGCACTAGCAGTGTGAGGCTGTTGCAAGGCAGGAGCATGGTTGTTCGATATGTGCTTCGAAGGCGAGGTGGGTGTGACGTGGAAGATTCGAACGTGACGTCGGTGTGACGTGGGTGATTCGAACGTGACGTGGGCGTGACGTGGGAGATTCGAACGTTACGTGGGTGTGACGTGAATATTCGAACGTGACGTGGGCGTGACGTGGGAGATTCGAACGTGACGTGGGTGATTCGAACGTGACGTGGGCGTGACGTGGGAGATTCGAACGTGACGTGGGCGTGACGTGGGAGATTCGAACGTGACCTGGCTGGTTCGAAATTGGCGTGGGTGTGCCGCCCTGCTTCAAGGCTCCCCCACCAAGCAGGGCTCAGAGGCAAGAGCACTGGGAAGGCAGAGCTTGCCTCCGCATGCCTAGGACAGCCCCCACCACGAGTGCCCGGCTCCCTTGCCTCCCCTCCGCAAGCCTACACCAGCTGTCCTCACACCTTGGCACTAGCACTGTGAGGCTGTTGCAAGGCAGGAGCATGGTTGTTCGATATGTGCTTCGAAGGCGAGGTGGGTGTGACGTGGGAGATTCGAACGTGATGTGGGCGTGACGTGGGAAATTCGAACGTGACGTGGGTGTGACGTGGGTGATTCGAACGTGACGTGGGTGTGACGTGGGTGATTCGAACGTGACTTGGGCGTTACGTGAGAAATACGAACGTGACGTGGGCGTAACGTGGGTGATTCGAAGGGGATGTTGGCGTGACGTGGGAGTTTCGAACGTGACGTGGGCGTTACGTGGGAAATACGAACGTGACGTGGGCGTGACGTGGGTGATTCGAACGTGACGTGGGTGTGACGTGGGAGATTCGAACGTGACGTGGGTGATTCGAAAGTGACGTGGGCGTGACGTGGGTGATTCGAACGTGACGTGGGTGTGACGTGGGAGATTCGAACGTGACGTGGGAGATTCGAACGTGACGTGGGTGTGACGTGGGAGATTCGAACGTGACGTGGGTGATTCGAACGTGACGTGGGCGTGACGTGGGAGATTCGAACGTGACGTGAGCTTGACGTGGGAGATTCGAACGTGATGTGAGCGTGACGTGGGAAATTCGAACGTGACGTGGGTGTGTCGTGGGTGATTCGAACGTGACGTGGGCGTGACATGGGTGATTCGAACGTGACGTGGGTGTGACGTGGGAAATTCGAACGTGACGTGGGTGTGTCGTGGGAGATTCGAACGTGACGTGGGTGTGACGTGGGAGATTCGAACGTGACGTGGGTGTGAAGTGGGAGATTCGAACGTCACGTGGGAGATTCGAACGTGACGTGAATGTGAAGTGGGAGATTCGAACGTGACGTGGACGTTACGTGAGTGTTTGGAACGTGACGTGGGCGTGAACTGGATGATTCGAACCTGACGTGGGTGTTTGGAACGTGACGTGGGCGTGCCGTGGGAGATTCGAACGTGACGTGGGTGTGACGTGGGTGATTCGAACGTGACGTGGGCGTGACGTGGGTGATTCGAACGTGACGTGGGTGTGACGTGGGAGATTCGAACGTGACGTGGGAGATTCGAACGTGACGTGGGAGATTCGAACGTGACGTGGGTGTGACGTGGGAGATTCGAACGTGACGTGGGTGTGACGTGGGCGATTCGAACGTGACGTGGGTGTGTCGTGGGAGATTCGAACGTGACGTGGGCGTGACGTGGGAAATTCGAACGTGACGTGGGTGTGTCGTGGGTGATTCGAACGTGACGTGGGCGTGACGTGGGTGATTCGAACGTGACGTGGGTGTGACGTGGGAGATTCGAACGTGACGTGGGAGATTCGAACGTGACGTGAGTGTGAAGTGGGAGATTCGAACGTGACGTGGGTGATTCGAACGTGACGTGGCTGTGACGTGGGTGATACGAACGTGACCTGGACGTGACGTGGGAGATTCGAACGTGTCGTGGGAGATTCGAACGTGACGTGGGTGTGTCGTGGGAGATTCGAACGTGACGTGGGCGTGACGTCGGAAATTCGAACGTGACGTGGGTGTGTCGTGGGTGATTCGAACGTGACGTGGGCGTGACATGGGTGATTCGAACGTGACGTGGGTGTGACGTGGGTGATTCGAACGCGACGTGGGCGTGACATGTGTGATTCGAACGTGACGTGGGCGTGACATGGGGGATTCGAACGTGACGTGGGAGATTCGAACGTGACGTGGGAGATTCGAACGTGACGTGGGTGTGACGTGGGAGATTCGAACGTGACGTGGGTGATTCGAACGTGACGTGGGTGTGACGTGGGCGATTCGAACGTGACGTAGGTGTGCCGTAGGAGATTCGAACGTGACGTGGGCGTGACATGGATGATTCGAACGTGACGTGGGTGTGACGTGGGTGATTCGAACGTGACGTGGGCGTGACATGTGTGATTCGAACGTGACGTGGGCGTGACGTGGGAGATTCGAACGTGACGTGGGAGATTCGAACGTGACGTGGGTGATTCCAAAGTGACGTGGGCGTGACGTGGGTGATTCGAACGTGACGTGGGCGTGACGTGGGTGATTCGAACGTGACGTGGGTGTGACGTGGGAAATTCGAACGTGACGTGGGCGTGACGTGGGAGATTCGAACGTGACGTGGGTGTGTCGTGGGAGATTCGAACGTGACGTGGGCGTGACGTGGGAAATTCGAACGTGACGTGGGTGTGTCGTGGGTGATTCGAACGTGACGTGGGCGTGACATGGGTGATTCGAACGTGACGTGGGTGTGACGTGGGAAATTCGAACGTGACGTGGGCGTGACGTGGGAGATTCGAACGTGACGTGGGTGTGACGTGGGAGATTCGAAGGTGACGTGGGTGTGAAGTGGGAGATTCGAACGTCACGTGGGAGATTCGAACGTGACGTGAATGTGAAGTGGGAGATTCGAACGTGACGTGGACGTTACGTGAGTGTTTGGAACGTGACGTGGGCGTGAACTGGGTGATTCGAACCTGACGTGGGTGTTTGGAACGTGACGTGGGCGTGCCGTGGGAGATTCGAACGTGACGTGGGTGTGACGTGGGTGATTCGAACGTGACGTGGGCGTGACGTGGGTGATTCGAACGTGACGTGGGTGTGACGTGGGAGATTCGAACGTGACGTGGGAGATTCGAACGTGACGTGGGAGATTCGAACGTGACGTGGGTGTGACGTGGGAGATTCGAACGTGACGTGGGTGTGACGTGGGCGATTCGAACGTGACGTGGGTGTGTCGTGGGAGATTCGAACGTGACGTGGGCGTGACGTGGGAAATTCGAACGTGACGTGGGTGTGTCGTGGGTGATTCGAACGTGACGTGGGCGTGACATGGTTGATTCGAACGTGACGTGGGTGTGACGTGGGTGATTCGAACGTGACGTGGGCGTGACATGTGTGATTCGAACGTGACGTGGGCGTGACGTGGGAGATTCGAACGTGACGTGGGAGATTCGAACGTGACGTGGGTGATTCGAAAGTGACGTGGGTGTGACGTGGGTGATTCGAACGTGACGTGGGTGATTCGAAAGTGACGTGGGTGTGACGTGGGTGTGACGTGGGCGATTCGAACTTGACGTGGGCGTGATGTGGGTGATTCGAACGTGACGTGGGCGTGACGTGGGAAATTCGAACGTGACGTGGGCGTGACGTGGGCGATTCGAACGTGACGTGGGCGTGACGTGGGTGATTCGAACGTGACGTGGGCGTTACGTGGGTGATTCGAACGTGACGTGGGAGATTCGAACGTGACGTGAGTGTGAAGTGGGAGATTCGAACGTGACGTGGGTGATTCGAACGTGACGTGGCTGTGACGTGGGTGATACGAACGTGACCTGGACGTGACGTGGGAGTTTCGAACGTGACGTGGGAGATTCGAACGTGACGTGGGTGTGTCGTGGGAGATTCGAACGTGACGTGGGCGTGACGTGGGAGATTCGAACGTGACGTGGGCGTGACGTGGGAAATTCGAACGTGACCTGGCTGGTTCGAAATTGGCGTGGGTGTGCCGCCGTGCTTCAAGGCTCCCCCACCAAGCAGGGCTCAGAGGCAAGAGCACTGGGAAGGCAGAGCTTCCCTCCGCATGCCTAGGACAGCCCCCACCACGAGTGCCCGGCTCCCTTGCCTCCCCTCCGCAAGCCTACACCAGCTGTCCTCACACCTTGGCACTAGCACTGTGAGGCTGTTGCAAGGCAGGAGCATGGTTGTTCGATATGTGCTTCGAAGGCGACGTGGGTGTGACGTGGGAGATTCGAACGTGACGTGGGAGATTCGAAAGTGACGTGGGTGTGACGTGGGAGATTCGAACGTGACGTGGGAGATTCGAAAGTGACGTGGGTGTGACGTGGGAGATTCGAACGTGACGTGGGAGATTCGAAAGTGACGTGGGTGTGACGTGGGAAATTCGAACGTGACGTGGGCGTGACTTGGGTGACTCGAACGCGACGTGAGTGTGAAGTGGGAGATTCGAACGTGACGTGGGAGATTCGAACGTGACGTGAGCGTGAAGTGGGAGATTCGAACGTGACGTGGGTGTGACGTGGGTGATTCGAACGTGACGTGGGCGTGACGTGGGTGATTCGAACGTGACGGGGGTGTGACGTGGGAAATGCGAACGTGACCTGGGCGTGACGTGGGTGTGTCGTGGGAGATTCGAACGTGACGTGGGAGATTCGAACGTGACGTGAGCGTGACGTGGGTGATTCGAACGTGACGTGGGTGTGACGTGGGAGATTCGAACGTGACGTGGACCTGACGTGAGTGTTTGGAACGTGACGTGGGCGTGACCTGGGTGATTCGAACCTGACGTGGGTGTTTGGAACGTGACGTGGGTGTAACGTGGGAGATTCGAACGCGACGTGGGCGTGACCTGGGTGATTCGAACCTGACGTGGGTGTTTGGAACGTGAGGTGGGTGTGACGTGTGCGATTCGAACGTGACGTGGGTGTGTCGTGGGTGATTCGAACGTGACGTGGGCGTGACATGTGTGATTCGAACGTGACGTGGGCGTGACGTGGGAAATTCGAACGTGACGTGGGCGTGACGTGGGTGATTCGAACGTGACGTGGGTGTGACGTGGGTGATTCGAACGTGACGTGGGCGTGACGTGGGAGATTCGAACGTGACGTGGGTGATTCGAACGTGACGTGGGCGTGACGTGGGTGACTCGAACGCGACGTGAGTGTGAAGTGGGAGATTCGAACGTGACGTGGGAGATTCGAACGTGACGTGAGCGTGAAGTGGTAGATTCGAACGTGACGTGAGCGTGACGTGGGAGATTCGAAAGTGACGTGGGTGTGGCGTGGTTGTTTCGAACGTGACGTGGGTGTGTCGTGGGAGATTCGAACGTGACGTGGGCGTGACGTGGGAAATTCGAACATGACGTGGGTGTGTCGTGGGTGATTCGAACGTGACGTGGGCGTGACGTGGGAGATTCGAACGTGACGTGGGAGATTCGAACATGACGTGGGAGATTCGAACGTGACGTGGGAGATTCGAACCTGACGTGGGTGATTCGAACGTGACGTGGGTGTGACGTGGGTGATTCGAACGTGACGTGGGTGATTCGAAAGTGACGTGGGTGTGACGTGGGTGTGACGTGGGAGATTCGAACGTGACGTGAGCATGACGTGGGAGATTCGAACGTGATGTGAGCGTGACGTGGGAGATTCGAACGTGACGTGGGTGTGACGTGGGAAATTCGAACGTAACGTGGGCGTGACGTGGGTGATTCGAACGTGACGCGAGTGTGAAGTGGGAGATTCAAACGTGACGTGGGAGATTCGAACGTGTCGTTGGCGTGACCTGGGTGATTCGAACCTGACGTGGGTGTTTGGAACGTGACGTGGGCGTGACGTGGGAAATTCGAACGTGACGTGGGTGTGTCGTGGGAGATTCGAACGTGACGTGGGTGGTTCGAAATTGGCGTGGGTGTGCCGCCCTGCTTCAAGGCTCCCCCACCAAGCAGGGCTCAGAGGCAAGAGCACTGGGAAGGCAGAGGTTGCCTCCGCATGCCTAGGACAGCCCCCACCACGAGTGCCCGGCTCCCTTGCCTCCCCTCCGCAAGCCTACACCAGCTGTCCTCACACCTTGGCACTAGCACTGTGAGGCTGTTGCAAGGCAGGAGCACGGTTGTTCGATATGTGCTTCGAAGGCGAGGTGGGTGTGACGTGGGAGATTCGAACGTGACGTGGGAGATTCGAAAGTGACGTGGGTGTGACGTGGGAGATTCGAACGTGACGTGGGCGTGACGTGGTAAATTCGAACGTGACGTGGGTGTGACGTGGGTGATTCGAAGGTGACATGGGCGTGACGTGGGAGATTCGAACGTGACGAGGGTGTGAAGTGAGCGTGACGTGGGAAATTCGAACGTGACGTGGGCGTGACGTGGATGATTCGAACGTGACGTGGGCGTGACGTGGGAGATTCGAGCGTGACGTGGGTGTGGCGTGGTTGTTTCGAACGTGACGTGGGTGTGACGTGGGAGATTCGAACGTGACGTGGGTGTGTCGTGGGTGATTCGAACGTGACGTGGGAGTGACATGTGTGATTCGAACGTGACGTGGGTGTGAAGTGGGTGATTCGAACGTGACGTGGGCGTGACGTGGGAGATTCGAACGTGACGTGGGCGTGACGTGGGAGATTCGAACGTGACGTGGGTGTGACGTGGGTGATTCGAACGTGACGTGGGTGTGAAGTGGGTGATTCGAACGTGACGTGGGCGTGACGTGGGAGATTCGAACGTGACGTTGGCGTGACGTGGGAGATTCGAACGTGACGTGGGTGTGACGTGGGTGATTCGAACGTGACGTGGGCGTTACATGGGTGATTCGAACGTGACGTGGGTGTGATGTGGGCGATTCGAACGTGACGTGGGTGTGACGTGGGAGATTCGAACGTGACGTGGCCGTGACGTGGGAGATTCGAACGTGACGTGGGTGTGACGTGGGTGATTCGAAGGTGACATGGGCGTGACGTGGGAGATTCGAACGTGACGAGGGTGTGAAGTGAGCGTGACGTGGGAGATTCGAACGTGACGTGGGTGTGACGTGAATATTCGAACGTGACGTGGGTGTGACGTGGGAGATTCGAACGTGACGTGGGAGATTCGAACGTGACGTGAGTGTGAAGTGGGAGATTCAAACGTGACGTGGGAGATTCGAACGTGACGTGAGCGTGAAGTGGTAGATTCGAACGTGACGTGAGCGTGACGTGGGAGATTCGAAAGTGACGTGGGTGTGGCGTGGTTGTTTCGAACGTGACGTGGGTGTGGCGTGGTTGTTTCGAACGTGACGTGGGTGTGACGTGGGAGATTCGAACGTGACGTGGGTATGTCGTGGGTGATTCGAACGTGACGTGGGCGTGACATGTGTGATTCGAACGTGACGTGGGTGTGACGTGGGTGATTCGAACGTGACGTGGGCGTGACGTGGGTGATTCGAACGTGACGTGGGCGTGACGTGGGAGATTCGAACGTGACGTGGGTGATTCGAACGTGACGTGAGTGTGAAGTGGGAGATTCGAACGTGACGTGGACGTGACGTGAGTGTTTGGAACGTGACGTGGGCGTGACCTGGGTGATTCGAACCTGACGTGGGTGTTTGGAACGTGACGTGGGTGTGACGTGGGAGATTCGACCGTGACGTGGGTGTGTCGTGGGTGATTCGAACGTGACGTGGGCGTGACGTGGGTGATTCGAACGTGACGTGGGTGTGACGTGGGAGATTCGAACGTGACGTGGGAGATTCGAACGTGACGTGGGTGTGACGTGGGAGATTCGAACGTGACGTGGGTGATTCGAACGTGACGTGGGTGTGACGTGGGCGATTCGAACGTGACGTGGGTGTGTCGTGGGAGATTCGAACGTGACGTGGGCGTGACGTGGGAAATTCGAACGTGACGTGGGTGTGTCGTGGGTGATTCGAACGTGACGTGGGCGTGACATGGGTGATTCGAACGTGACGTGGGTGTGACGTGGGTGATTCGAACGTGACGTGGGCGTGACATGTGTGATTCGAACGTGACGTGGGCGTGACATGGGAGATTCGAACGTGACGTGGGAGATTCGAACGTGACGTGGGAGATTCGAACGTGACGTGGGTGTAACGTGGGAGATTCGAACGTGACGTGGGTGATTCGAACGTGACGTGGGTGTGACGTGGGCGATTCGAACGTGACGTGGGCGTGACGTGGGAGATTCGAACGTTACGTGGGAGATTCGAACGTGACGTGGGTGATTCCAAAGTGACGTGGGAGTGACGTGGGAAATTCGAACGTGACGTGGGCGTGACGTGGGAAATTCGAACGTGACGTGGGTGTGTCGTGGGTGATTCGAACGTGACGTGGGCGTGACATTGGTGATTCGAACGTGACGTGGGTGTGACGTGGGAAATTCGAACGTGACGTGGGCGTGACGTGGGAGATTCGAACGTGACGTGGGTGTGAAGTGGGAGATTCGAACGTCACGTGGGAGATTCGAACGTGACGTGAATGTGAAGTGGGAGATTCGAACGTGACGTGGACGTTACGTGAGTGTTTGGAACGTGACGTGGGCGTGAACTGGGTGATTCGAACCTGACGTGGGTGTTTGGAACGTGACGTGGGCGTGACGTGGGAGATTCGAACGTGACCTGGCTGGTTCGAAATTGGCGTGGGTGTGCCGCCCTGCTTCAAGGCTCCCCCACCAAGCAGGGCTCAGAGGCAAGAGCACTGGGAAGGCAGAGCTTCCCTCCGCATGCCTAGGACAGCCCCCACCACGAGTGCCCGGCTCCCTTGCCTCCCCTCCGCAAGCCTACACCAGCTGTCCTCACACCTTGGCACTAGCACTGTGAGGCTGTTGCAAGGCAGGAGCATGGTTGTTCGATATGTGCTTCGAAGGCGAGGTGGGTGTGACGTGGGAGATTCGAACGTGACGTGGGCGTGACGTGGGAAATTCGAACGTGACGTGGGTGTGACGTGGGTGATTCGAACGTGACGTGGGCGTGACATGGGTGATTCGAACGTGACGTGGGTGTGACGTGGGTGATTCGAACGTGAGGTGGGTGTGACGTGGGTGATTCGAACGTGACTTGGGCGTTACGTGGGAAATACGAACGTGACGTGGGCGTAACGTGGGTGATTCGAAGGGGATGTTGGCGTGACGTGGGTAATTCGAACGTGACGTGGGCGTTACGTGGGAAATACGAACGTGACGTGGGCGTGACGTGGGTGATTCGAACGTGACGTGGGAGATTCGAACGTGACGTGGGTGTGACGTGGGAGATTCGAACGTGACGTGGGTGATTCGAACGTGACGTGGGCGTGACATGGGAGATTCGAACGTGACGTGAGCTTGACGTGGGAGATTCGAACGTGATGTGAGCGTGACGTGGGAAATTCGAACGTGACGTGGGTGTGTCGTGGGTGATTCGAACGTGACGTGGGCGTGACATGGGTGATTCGAACTTGACGTGGGTGTGACGTGGGAAATTCGAACGTGACGTGGGTGTGTCGTGGGAGATTCGAACGTGACGTGGGTGTGACGTGGGAGATTCGAACGTGACGCGGGTGTGAAGTGGGAGATTCGAACGTCACGTGGGAGATTCGAACGTGACGTGAATGTGAAGTGGGAGATTCGAACGTGACGTGGACGTTACGTGAGTGTTTGGAACGTGACGTGGGCGTGAACTGGATGATTCGAACCTGACGTGGGTGTTTGGAACGTGACGTGGGCGTGCCGTGGGAGATTCGAACGTGACGTGGGTGTGACGTGGGTGATTCGAACGTGACGTGGGCGTGACGTGGGTGATTCGAACGTGACGTGGGTGTGACGTGGGAGATTCGAACGTGACGTGGGAGATTCGAACGTGACGTGGGTGTGACGTGGGAGATTCGAACGTGACGTGGGTGTGACGTGGGCGATTCGAACGTGACGTGGGTGTGTCGTGGGAGATTCGAACGTGACGTGGGCGTGACGTGGGAAATTCGAACGTGACGTGGGTGTGTCGTGGGTGATTCGAACGTGACGTGGGCGTGACATGGGTGATTCGAACGTGACGTGGGTGTGACGTGGGAGATTCGAACGTGACCTGGCTGGTTCGAAATTGGCGTGGGTGTGCCGCCCTGCTTCAAGGCTCCCCCACCAAGCAGGGCTCAGAGGCAAGAGCACTGGGAAGGCAGAGCTTGCCTCCGCATGCCTAGGACAGCCCCCACCACGAGTGCCCGGCTCCCTTGCCTCCCCTCCGCAAGCCTACACCAGCTGTCCTCACACCTTGGCACTAGCAGTGTGAGGCTGTTGCAAGGCAGGAGCATGGTTGTTCGATATGTGCTTCGAAGGCGAGGTGGGTGTGACGTGGGAGATTCGAACGTGACGTGGGCGTGACGTGGGAAATTCGAACGTGACGTGGGTGTGACGTGGGTGATTCGAACGTGACGTGGGTGTGACGTGGGTGATTCGAACGTGACTTGGGCGTTACGTGGGAAATACGAACGTGACGTGGGCGTAACGTGGGTGATTCGAAGGGGATGTTGGCGTGACGTGGGTAATTCGAACGTGACGTGGGCGTTACGTGGGAAATACGAACGTGACGTGGGCGTGACGTGGGTGATTCGAACGTGACGTGGGTGTGACGTGGGAGATTCGAACGTGACGTGGGTGATTCGAAAGTGACGTGGGCGTGACGTGGGTGATTCGAACGTGACGTGGGTGTGACGTGGGAGATTCGAACGTGACGTGGGAGATTCGAACGTGACGTGGGTGTGACGTGGGAGATTCGAACGTGACGTGGGTGATTCGAACGTGACGTGGGCGTGACGTGGGAGATTCGAACGTGACGTGAGCTTGACGTGGGAGATTCGAACGTGATGTGAGCGTGACGTGGGAAATTCGAACGTGACGTGGGTGTGTCGTGGGTGATTCGAACGTGACGTGGGAGATTCGAACGTGACGTGGGAGATTCGAACGTGACGTGGGTGTGACGTGGGAGATTCGAACGTGACGTGGGTGTGACGTGGGCGATTCGAACGTGACGTGGGTGTGTCGTGGGAGATTCGAACGTGACGTGGGCGTGACGTGGGAAATTCGAACGTGACGTGGGTGTGTCGTGGGTGATTCGAACGTGACGTGGGCGTGACGTGGGTGATTCGAACGTGACGTGGGTGTGACGTGGGAGATTCGAACGTGACGTGGGAGATTCGAACGTGACGTGAGTGTGAAGTGGGAGATTCGAACGTGACGTGGGTGATTCGAACGTGACGTGGCTGTGACGTGGGTGATACGAACGTGACCTGGACGTGACGTGGGAGATTCGAACGTGTCGTGGGAGATTCGAACGTGACGTGGGTGTGTCGTGGGAGATTCGAACGTGACGTGGGCGTGACGTCGGAAATTCGAACGTGACGTGGGTGTGTCGTGGGTGATTCGAACGTGACGTGGGCGTGACATGGGTGATTCGAACGTGACGTGGGTGTGACGTGGGTGATTCGAACGCGACGTGGGCGTGACATGTGTGATTCGAACGTGACGTGGGCGTGACATGGGGGATTCGAACGTGACGTGGGAGATTCGAACGTGACGTGGGAGATTCGAACGTGACGTGGGTGTGACGTGGGAGATTCGAACGTGACGTGGGTGATTCGAACGTGACGTGGGTGTGACGTGGGCGATTCGAACGTGACGTAGGTGTGCCGTAGGAGATTCGAACGTGACGTGGGCGTGACATGGATGATTCGAACGTGACGTGGGTGTGACGTGGGTGATTCGAACGTGACGTGGGCGTGACGTGGGAGATTCGAACGTGACGTGGGAGATTCGAACGTGACGTGGGTGATTCCAAAGTGACGTGGGCGTGACGTGGGTGATTCGAACGTGACGTGGGCGTGACGTGGGTAATTCGAACGTGACGTGGGTGTGACGTGGGAAATTCGAACGTGACGTGGGCGTGACGTGGGAGATTCGAACGTGACGTGGGTGTGTCGTGGGAGATTCGAACGTGACGTGGGCGTGACGTGGGAAATTCGAACGTGACGTGGGTGTGTCGTGGGTGATTCGAACGTGACGTGGGCGTGACATGGGTGATTCGAACGTGACGTGGGTGTGACGTGGGAAATTCGAACGTGACGTGGGCGTGACGTGGGAGATTCGAACGTGACGTGGGTGTGACGTGGGAGATTCGAAGGTGACGTGGGTGTGAAGTGGGAGATTCGAACGTCACGTGGGAGATTCGAACGTGACGTGAATGTGAAGTGGGAGATTCGAACGTGACGTGGACGTTACGTGAGTGTTTGGAACGTGACGTGGGCGTGAACTGGGTGATTCGAACCTGACGTGGGTGTTTGGAACGTGACGTGGGCGTGCCGTGGGAGATTCGAACGTGACGTGGGTGTGACGTGGGTGATTCGAACGTGACGTGGGCGTGACGTGGGTGATTCGAACGTGACGTGGGTGTGACGTGGGAGATTCGAACGTGACGTGGGAGATTCGAACGTGACGTGGGTGTGACGTGGGAGATTCGAACGTGACGTGGGTGTGACGTGGGCGATTCGAACGTGACGTGGGTGTGTCGTGGGAGATTCGAACGTGACCTGGCTGGTTCGAAATTGGCGTGGGTGTGCCGCCGTGCTTCAAGGCTCCCCCACCAAGCAGGGCTCAGAGGCAAGAGCACTGGGAAGGCAGAGCTTCCCTCCGCATGCCTAGGACAGCCCCCACCACGAGTGCCCGGCTCCCTTGCCTCCCCTCCGCAAGCCTACACCAGCTGTCCTCACACCTTGGCACTAGCACTGTGAGGCTGTTGCAAGGGAGGAGCATGGTTGTTCGATATGTGCTTCGAAGGCGAGGTGGGTGTGACGTGGGAGATTCGAACGTGACGTGGGCGTGACGTGGTAAATTCGAACGTGAGGTGGGCGTGACGTGGGTGATTCGAACGTGAGGTGGGTGTGACGTGGGTGATTCGAACGTGACGTGGGAGATTCGAAAGTGACGTGGGTGTGACGTGGGAGATTCGAACGTGACGTGGGAGATTCGAAAGTGACGTGGGTGTGACGTGGGAGATTCGAACGTGACGTGGGAGATTCGAACGTGACGTGGGTGTGACGTGGGAAATTCGAACGTGACGTGGGCGTGACTTGGGTGACTCGAACGCGACGTGAGTGTGAAGTGGGAGATTCGAACGTGACGTGGGAGATTCGAACGTGACGTGAGCGTGAAGTGGGAGATTCGAACGTGACGTGGGTGTGACGTGGGTGATTCGAACGTGACGTGGGCGTGACGTGGGTGATTCGAACGTGACGGGGGTGTGACGTGGGAAATGCGAACGTGACCTGGGCGTGACGTGGGTGTGTCGTGGGAGATTCGAACGTGACGTGGGAGATTCGAACGTGACGTGAGCGTGACGTGGGTGATTCGAACGTGACGTGGGTGTGACGTGGGAGATTCGAACGTGACGTGGACCTGACGTGAGTGTTTGGAACGTGACGTGGGCGTGACCTGGGTGATTCGAACCTGACGTGGGTGTTTGGAACGTGACGTGGGTGTAACGTGGGAGATTCGAACGCGACGTGGGCGTGACCTGGGTGATTCGAACCTGACGTGGGTGTTTGGAACGTGAGGTGGGTGTGACGTGTGCGATTCGAACGTGACGTGGGTGTGTCGTGGGTGATTCGAACGTGACGTGGGCGTGACATGTGTGATTCGAACGTGACGTGGGCGTGACGTGGGAAATTCGAACGTGACGTGGGCGTGACGTGGGTGATTCGAACGTGACGTGGGTGTGACGTGGGTGATTCGAACGTGACGTGGGCGTGACGTGGGAGATTCGAACGTGACGTGGGTGATTCGAACGTGACGTGGGCGTGACGTGGGTGACTCGAACGCGACGTGAGTGTGAAGTGGGAGATTCGAACGTGACGTGGGAGATTCGAACGTGACGTGAGCGTGAAGTGGTAGATTCGAACGTGACGTGAGCGTGACGTGGGAGATTCGAAAGTGACGTGGGTGTGGCGTGGTTGTTTCGAACGTGACGTGGGTGTGTCGTGGGAGATTCGAACGTGACGTGGGCGTGACGTGGGAAATTCGAACATGACGTGGGTGTGTCGTGGGTGATTCGAACGTGACGTGGGCGTGACGTGGGAGATTCGAACGTGACGTGGGTGTGACGTGGGAGATTCGAACGTGACGTGGGAGATTCGAACGTGACGTGGGTGATTCGAACGTGACGTGGGTGTGACGTGGGTGATTCGAACGTGACGTGGGTGATTCGAAAGTGACGTGGGTGTGACGTGGGTGTGACGTGGGAGATTCGAACGTGACGTGAGCATGACGTGGGAGATTCGAACGTGATGTGAGCGTGACGTGGGAGATTCGAACGTGACGTGGGTGTGACGTGGGAAATTCGAACGTAACGTGGGCGTGACGTGGGTGATTCGAACGTGACGCGAGTGTGAAGTGGGAGATTCAAACGTGACGTGGGAGATTCGAACGTGTCGTTGGCGTGACCTGGGTGATTCGAACCTGACGTGGGTGTTTGGAACGTGACGTGGGCGTGACGTGGGAAATTCGAACGTGACGTGGGTGTGTCGTGGGAGATTCGAACGTGACGTGGGCGTGCCGTGGGAGATTCGAACGTGACGTGGGTGTGACGTGGGAGATTCGAACGTGACGTGGGTGTGACGTGGGAGATTCGAACGTGACGTGGACGTGAAGTGAGTGTTTGGAACGTGACGTGGGCGTGACCTGGGTGATTCGAACCTGACGTGGGTGTTTGGAACGTGACGTGGGTGTGACGTGGGAGATTCGAACGTGACGTGGGTGTGTCGTGGGTGATTCGAACGTGACGTGGGCGTGACGTGGCTGATTCGAACGTGACGTGGGTGTGACGTGGGAAATTCGAACGTGACGTGGGAGATTCGAACGTGACGTGGGCGTGACGTGGGAGATTCGAACGTGACGTGGGTGATTCGAACGTGACGTGGGTGTGTCGTGGGAGATTCGAACGTGACGTGGGCGTGACGTAGGTGATTCGAACGTGACGTGGGTGTGACGTGGGAGATTCGAACGTGACGTGGGTGTGACGTGGGAGATTCGAACGTGACGTGGGAGATTCGAACGTGACGTGAGTGTGAAGTGGGAGATTCGAACGTGACGTGGGTGATTCGAACGTGACGTGGCTGTGACGTGGGTGATACGAACGTGACCTGGACGTGACGTGGGAGATTCGAACGTGACGTGGGAGATTCGAACGTGACGTGGGTGTGTCGTGGGAGATTCGAACGTGACGTGGGCGTGACGTGGGAGATTCGAACGTGACGTGGGCGTGACGTGGGAAATTCGAACTTGACCTGGCTGGTTCGAAATTGGCGTGGGTGTGCCACCGTGCTTCAAGGCTCCCCCACCAAACAGGGCTCAGAGGCAAGAGCACTGGGAAGGCAGAGGTTGCCTCCGCATGCCTAGGACAGCCCCCACCACGAGTGCCCGGCTCCCTTGCCTCCCCTCCGCAAGCCTACACCAGCTGTCCTCACACCTTGGCACTAGCACTGTGAGGCTGTTGCAAGGCAGGAGCACGGTTGTTCGATATGTGCTTCGAAGGCGACGTGGGTGTGACGTGGGAGATTCGAACGTGACGTGGGAGATTCGAAAGTGACGTGGGTGTGACGTGGGAGATTCGAACGTGACGTGGGCGTGACGTGGTAAATTCGAACGTGACGTGGGTGTGACGTGGGTGATTCGAAGGTGACATGGGCGTGACGTGGGAGATTCGAACGTGACGAGGGTGTGAAGTGAGCGTGACGTGGGAAATTCGAACGTGACGTGGGCGTGACGTGGATGATTCGAACGTGACGTGGGCGTGACGTGGGAGATTCGAGCGTGACGTGGGTGTGGCGTGGTTGTTTCGAACGTGACGTGGGTGTGACGTGGGAGATTCGAACGTGACGTGGGTGTGTCGTGGGTGATTCGAACGTGACGTGGGAGTGACATGTGTGATTCGAACGTGACGTGGGTGTGAAGTGGGTGATTCGAACGTGACGTGGGCGTGACGTGGGAGATTCGAACGTGACGTGGGCGTGACGTGGGAGATTCGAACGTGACGTGGGTGTGACGTGGGTGATTCGAACGTGACGTGGGTGTGAAGTGGGTGATTCGAACGTGACGTGGGCGTGACGTGGGAGATTCGAACGTGACGTTGGCGTGACGTGGGAGATTCGAACGTGACGTGGGTGTGACGTGGGAAATTCGAACGTGACGTGGGCGTGACGTGGGAGATTCGAACGTGACGTGGGTGTGATGTGGGCGATTCGAACGTGACGTGGGTGTGACGTGGGAGATTCGAACGTGACGTGGCCGTGACGTGGGAGATTCGAACGTGACGTGGGTGTGACGTGGGTGATTCGAAGGTGACATGGGCGTGACGTGGGAGATTCGAAAGTGACGAGGGTGTGAAGTGAGCGTGACGTGGGAGATTCGAACGTGACGTGGGTGTGACGTGAATATTCGAACGTGACGTGGGTGTGACGTGGGAGATTCGAACGTGACGTGGGAGATTCGAACGTGACGTGAGTGTGAAGTGGGAGATTCAAACGTGACGTGGGAGATTCGAACGTGACGTGAGCGTGAAGTGGTAGATTCGAACGTGACGTGAGCGTGACGTGGGAGATTCGAAAGTGACGTGGGTGTGGCGTGGTTGTTTCGAACGTGACGTGGGTGTGGCGTGGTTGTTTCGAACGTGACGTGGGTGTGACGTGGGAGATTCGAACGTGACGTGGGTATGTCGTGGGTGATTCGAACGTGACGTGGGCGTGACATGTGTGATTCGAACGTGACGTGGGTGTGACGTGGGTGATTCGAACGTGACGTGGGCGTGACGTGGGTGATTCGAACGTGACGTGGGCGTGACGTGGGAGATTCGAACGTGACGTGGGTGATTCGAACGTGACGTGAGTGTGAAGTGGGAGATTCGAACGTGACGTGGACGTGACGTGAGTGTTTGGAACGTGACGTGGGCGTGACCTGGGTGATTCGAACCTGACGTGGGTGTTTGGAACGTGACGTGGGTGTGACGTGGGAGATTCGACCGTGACGTGGGTGTGTCGTGGGTGATTCGAACGTGACGTGGGCGTGACGTGGGTGATTCGAACGTGACGTGGGTGTGACGTGGGAGATTCGAACGTGACGTGGGAGATTCGAACGTGACGTGGGTGTGACGTGGGAGATTCGAACGTGACGTGGGTGATTCGAACGTGACGTGGGTGTGACGTGGGCGATTCGAACGTGACGTGGGTGTGTCGTGGGAGATTCGAACGTGACGTGGGCGTGACGTGGGAAATTCGAACGTGACGTGGGTGTGTCGTGGGTGATTCGAACGTGACGTGGGCGTGACATGGGTGATTCGAACGTGACGTGGGTGTGACGTGGGTGATTCGAACGTGACGTGGGCGTGACATGTGTGATTCGAACGTGACGTGGGCGTGACATGGGAGATTCGAACGTGACGTGGGAGTTTCGAACGTGACGTGGGAGATTCGAACGTGACGTGGGTGTAACGTGGGAGATTCGAACGTGACGTGGGTGATTCGAACGTGACGTGGGTGTGACGTGGGCGATTCGAACGTGACGTGGGCGTGACGTGGGAGATTCGAACGTTACGTGGGAGATTCGAACGTGACGTGGGTGATTCCAAAGTGACGTGGGAGTGACGTGGGAAATTCGAACGTGACGTGGGCGTGACGTGGGAAATTCGAACGTGACGTGGGTGTGTCGTGGGTGATTCGAACGTGACGTGGGCGTGACATTGGTGATTCGAACGTGACGTGGGTGTGACGTGGGAAATTCGAACGTGACGTGGGCGTGACGTGGGAGATTCGAACGTGACGTGGGTGTGAAGTGGGAGATTCGAACGTCACGTGGGAGATTCGAACGTGACGTGAATGTGAAGTGGGAGATTCGAACGTGACGTGGACGTTACGTGAGTGTTTGGAACGTGACGTGGGCGTGAACTGGGTGATTCGAACCTGACGTGGGTGTTTGGAACGTGACGTGGGCGTGACGTGGGAGATTCGAACGTGACCTGGCTGGTTCGAAATTGGCGTGGGTGTGCCGCCCTGCTTCAAGGCTCCCCCACCAAGCAGGGCTCAGAGGCAAGAGCACTGGGAAGGCAGAGCTTCCCTCCGCATGCCTAGGACAGCCCCCACCACGAGTGCCCGGCTCCCTTGCCTCCCCTCCGCAAGCCTACACCAGCTGTCCTCACACCTTGGCACTAGCACTGTGAGGCTGTTGCAAGGCAGGAGCATGGTTGTTCGATATGTGCTTCGAAGGCGAGGTGGGTGTGACGTGGGAGATTCGAACGTGACGTGGGCGTGACGTGGGAAATTCGAACGTGACGTGGGTGTGACGTGGGTGATTCGAACGTGACGTGGGCGTGACATGGGTGATTCGAACGTGACGTGGGTGTGACGTGGGTGATTCGAACGTGAGGTGGGTGTGACGTGGGTGATTCGAACGTGACTTGGGCGTTACGTGGGAAATACGAACGTGACGTGGGCGTAACGTGGGTGATTCGAAGGGGATGTTGGCGTGACGTGGGTAATTCGAACGTGACGTGGGCGTTACGTGGGAAATACGAACGTGACGTGGGCGTGACGTGGGTGATTCGAACGTGACGTGGGAGATTCGAACGTGACGTGGGTGTGACGTGGGAGATTCGAACGTGACGTGGGTGATTCGAACGTGACGTGGGCGTGACATGGGAGATTCGAACGTGACGTGAGCTTGACGTGGGAGATTCGAACGTGATGTGAGCGTGACGTGGGAAATTCGAACGTGACGTGGGTGTGTCGTGGGTGATTCGAACGTGACGTGGGCGTGACATGGGTGATTCGAACTTGACGTGGGTGTGACGTGGGAAATTCGAACGTGACGTGGGTGTGTCGTGGGAGATTCGAACGTGACGTGGGTGTGACGTGGGAGATTCGAACGTGACGTGGGTGTGAAGTGGGAGATTCGAACGTCACGTGGGAGATTCGAACGTGACGTGAATGTGAAGTGGGAGATTCGAACGTGACGTGGACGTTACGTGAGTGTTTGGAACGTGACGTGGGCGTGAACTGGATGATTCGAACCTGACGTGGGTGTTTGGAACGTGACGTGGGCGTGCCGTGGGAGATTCGAACGTGACGTGGGTGTGACGTGGGTGATTCGAACGTGACGTGGGCGTGACGTGGGTGATTCGAACGTGACGTGGGTGTGACGTGGGAGATTCGAACGTGACGTGGGAGATTCGAACGTGACGTGGGTGTGACGTGGGAGATTCGAACGTGACGTGGGTGTGACGTGGGCGATTCGAACGTGACGTGGGTGTGTCGTGGGAGATTCGAACGTGACGTGGGCGTGACGTGGGAAATTCGAACGTGACGTGGGTGTGTCGTGGGTGATTCGAACGTGACGTGGGCGTGACATGGGTGATTCGAACGTGACGTGGGTGTGACGTGGGAGATTCGAACGTGACCTGGCTGGTTCGAAATTGGCGTGGGTGTGCCGCCCTGCTTCAAGGCTCCCCCACCAAGCAGGGCTCAGAGGCAAGAGCACTGGGAAGGCAGAGCTTGCCTCCGCATGCCTAGGACAGCCCCCACCACGAGTGCCCGGCTCCCTTGCCTCCCCTCCGCAAGCCTACACCAGCTGTCCTCACACCTTGGCACTAGCAGTGTGAGGCTGTTGCAAGGCAGGAGCATGGTTGTTCGATATGTGCTTCGAAGGCGAGGTGGGTGTGACGTGGGAGATTCGAACGTGACGTGGGCGTGACGTGGGAAATTCGAACGTGACGTGGGTGTGACGTGGGTGATTCGAACGTGACGTGGGTGTGACGTGGGTGATTCGAACGTGACTTGGGCGTTACGTGGGAAATACGAACGTGACGTGGGCGTAACGTGGGTGATTCGAAGGGGATGTTGGCGTGACGTGGGTAATTCGAACGTGACGTGGGCGTTACGTGGGAAATACGAACGTGACGTGGGCGTGACGTGGGTGATTCGAACGTGACGTGGGTGTGACGTGGGAGATTCGAACGTGACGTGGGTGATTCGAAAGTGACGTGGGCGTGACGTGGGTGATTCGAACGTGACGTGGGTGTGACGTGGGAGATTCGAACGTGACGTGGGAGATTCGAACGTGACGTGGGTGTGACGTGGGAGATTCGAACGTGACGTGGGTGATTCGAACGTGACGTGGGCGTGACGTGGGAGATTCGAACGTGACGTGAGCTTGACGTGGGAGATTCGAACGTGATGTGAGCGTGACGTGGGAAATTCGAACGTGACGTGGGTGTGTCCTGGGTGATTCGAACGTGACGTGGGCGTGACATGGGTGATTCGAACGTGACGTGGGTGTGACGTGGGAAATTCGAACGTGACGTGGGTGTGTCGTGGGAGATTCGAACGTGACGTGGGTGTGACGTGGGAGATTCGAACGTGACGTGGGTGTGAAGTGGGAGATTCGAACGTCACGTGGGAGATTCGAACGTGACGTGAATGTGAAGTGGGAGATTCGAACGTGACGTGGACGTTACGTGAGTGTTTGGAACGTGACGTGGGCGTGAACTGGATGATTCGAACCTGACGTGGGTGTTTGGAACGTGACGTGGGCGTGCCGTGGGAGATTCGAACGTGACGTGGGTGTGACGTGGGTGATTCGAACGTGACGTGGGCGTGACGTGGGTGATTCGAACGTGACGTGGGTGTGACGTGGGAGATTCGAACGTGACGTGGGAGATTCGAATGTGACGTGGGAGATTCGAACGTGACGTGGGTGTGACGTGGGAGATTCGAACGTGACGTGGGTGTGACGTGGGCGATTCGAACGTGACGTGGGTGTGTCGTGGGAGATTCGAACGTGACGTGGGCGTGACGTGGGAAATTCGAACGTGACGTGGGTGTGTCGTGGGTGATTCGAACGTGACGTGGGCGTGACGTGGGTGATTCGAACGTGACGTGGGTGTGACGTGGGAGATTCGAACGTGACGTGGGAGATTCGAACGTGACGTGAGTGTGAAGTGGGAGATTCGAACGTGACGTGGGTGATTCGAACGTGACGTGGCTGTGACGTGGGTGATACGAACGTGACCTGGACGTGACGTGGGAGATTCGAACGTGTCGTGGGAGATTCGAACGTGACGTGGGTGTGTCGTGGGAGATTCGAACGTGACGTGGGCGTGACGTCGGAAATTCGAACGTGACGTGGGTGTGTCGTGGGTGATTCGAACGTGACGTGGGCGTGACATGGGTGATTCGAACGTGACGTGGGTGTGACGTGGGTGATTCGAACGCGACGTGGGCGTGACATGTGTGATTCGAACGTGACGTGGGCGTGACATGGGGGATTCGAACGTGACGTGGGAGATTCGAACGTGACGTGGGAGATTCGAACGTGACGTGGGTGTGACGTGGGAGATTCGAACGTGACGTGGGTGATTCGAACGTGACGTGGGTGTGACGTGGGCGATTCGAACGTGACGTAGGTGTGCCGTAGGAGATTCGAACGTGACGTGGGCGTGACATGGATGATTCGAACGTGACGTGGGTGTGACGTGGGTGATTCGAACGTGACGTGGGCGTGACATGTGTGATTCGAACGTGACGTGGGTGTGTCGTGGGAGATTCGAACGTGACGTGGGCGTGACGTGGGAAATTCGAACGTGACGTGGGTGTGTCGTGGGTGATTCGAACGTGACGTGGGCGTGACATGGGTGATTCGAACGTGACGTGGGTGTGACGTGGGTGATTCGAACGTGACGTGGGCGTGACGTGGGAGATTCGAACGTGACGTGGGTGTGACGTGGGAGATTCGAAGGTGACGTGGGTGTGAAGTGGGAGATTCGAACGTCACGTGGGAGATTCGAACGTGACGTGAATGTGAAGTGGGAGATTCGAACGTGACGTGGACGTTACGTGAGTGTTTGGAACGTGACGTGGGCGTGAACTGGGTGATTCGAACCTGACGTGGGTGTTTGGAACGTGACGTGGGCGTGCCGTGGGAGATTCGAACGTGACGTGGGTGTGACGTGGGTGATTCGAACGTGACGTGGGTGTGACGTGGGAGATTCGAACGTGACGTGGGAGATTCGAACGTGACGTGGGAGATTCGAACGTGACGTGGGTGTGACGTGGGAGATTCGAACGTGACGTGGGTGTGACGTGGGCGATTCGAACGTGACGTGGGTGTGTCGTGGGAGATTCGAACGTGACGTGGGCGTGACGTGGGAAATTCGAACGTGACGTGGGTGTGACGTGGGTGATTCGAACGTGACGTGGGTGTGACGTGGGTGATTCGAACGTGACTTGGGCGTTACGTGGGAAATACGAACGTGACGTGGGCGTAACGTGGGTGATTCGAAGGGGATGTTGGCGTGACGTGGGTAATTCGAACGTGACGTGGGCGTTACGTGGGAAATACGAACGTGACGTGGGCGTGACGTGGGTGATTCGAACCTGACGTGGGTGTGACGTGGGAGATTCGAACGTGACGTGGGTGATTCGAAAGTGACGTGGGCGTGACGTGGGTGATTCGAACGTGACGTGGGTGTGACGTGGGAGATTCGAACGTGACGTGGGAGATTCGAACGTGACGTGGGTGTGACGTGGGAGATTCGAACGTGACGTGGGTGATTCGAACGTGACGTGGGCGTGACGTGGGAGATTCGAACGTGACGTGAGCTTGACGTGGGAGATTCGAACGTGATGTGAGCGTGACGTGGGAAATTCGAACGTGACGTGGGTGTGTCGTGGGTGATTCGAACGTGACGTGGGCGTGACATGGGTGATTCGAACGTGACGTGGGTGTGACGTGGGAAATTCGAACGTGACGTGGGTGTGTCGTGGGAGATTCGAACGTGACGTGGGTGTGACGTGGGAGATTCGAACGTGACGTGGGTGTGAAGTGGGAGATTCGAACGTCACGTGGGAGATTCGAACGTGACGTGAATGTGAAGTGGGAGATTCGAACGTGACGTGGACGTTACGTGAGTGTTTGGAACGTGACGTGGGCGTGAACTGGATGATTCGAACCTGACGTGGGTGTTTGGAACGTGACGTGGGCGTGCCGTGGGAGATTCGAACGTGACGTGGGTGTGACGTGGGTGATTCGAACGTGACGTGGGCGTGACGTGGGTGATTCGAACGTGACGTGGGTGTGACGTGGGAGATTCGAACGTGACGTGGGAGATTCGAACGTGACGTGGGAGATTCGAACGTGACGTGGGTGTGACGTGGGAGATTCGAACGTGACGTGGGTGTGACGTGGGCGATTCGAACGTGACGTGGGTGTGTCGTGGGAGATTCGAACGTGACGTGGGCGTGACGTGGGAAATTCGAACGTGACGTGGGTGTGTCGTGGGTGATTCGAACGTGACGTGGGCGTGACGTGGGTGATTCGAACGTGACGTGGGTGTGACGTGGGAGATTCGAACGTGACGTGGGAGATTCGAACGTGACGTGAGTGTGAAGTGGGAGATTCGAACGTGACGTGGGTGATTCGAACGTGACGTGGCTGTGACGTGGGTGATACGAACGTGACCTGGACGTGACGTGGGAGATTCGAACGTGTCGTGGGAGATTCGAACGTGACGTGGGTGTGTCGTGGGAGATTCGAACGTGACGTGGGCGTGACGTCGGAAATTCGAACGTGACGTGGGTGTGTCGTGGGTGATTCGAACGTGACGTGGGCGTGACATGGGTGATTCGAACGTGACGTGGGTGTGACGTGGGTGATTCGAACGCGACGTGGGCGTGACATGTGTGATTCGAACGTGACGTGGGCGTGACATGGGGGATTCGAACGTGACGTGGGAGATTCGAACGTGACGTGGGAGATTCGAACGTGACGTGGGTGTGACGTGGGAGATTCGAACGTGACGTGGGTGATTCGAACGTGACGTGGGTGTGACGTGGGCGATTCGAACGTGACGTAGGTGTGCCGTAGGAGATTCGAACGTGACGTGGGCGTGACATGGATGATTCGAACGTGACGTGGGTGTGACGTGGGTGATTCGAACGTGACGTGGGCGTGACATGTGTGATTCGAACGTGACGTGGGCGTGACGTGGGAGATTCGAACGTGACGTGGGAGATTCGAACGTGACGTGGGTGATTCCAAAGTGACGTGGGCGTGACGTGGGTGATTCGAACGTGACGTGGGCGTGACGTGGGTGATTCGAACGTGACGTGGGTGTGACGTGGGAAATTCGAACGTGACGTGGGCGTGACGTGGGAGATTCGAACGTGACGTGGGTGTGTCGTGGGAGATTCGAACGTGACGTGGGCGTGACGTGGGAAATTCGAACGTGACGTGGGTGTGTCGTGGGTGATTCGAACGTGACGTGGGCGTGACATGGGTGATTCGAACGTGACGTGGGTGTGACGTGGGAAATTCGAACGTGACGTGGGCGTGACGTGGGAGATTCGAACGTGACGTGGGTGTGACCTGGGAGATTCGAAGGTGACGTGGGTGTGAAGTGGGAGATTCGAACGTCACGTGGGAGATTCGAACGTGACGTGAATGTGAAGTGGGAGATTCGAACGTGACGTGGACGTTACGTGAGTGTTTGGAACGTGACGTGGGCGTGAACTGGGTGATTCGAACCTGACGTGGGTGTTTGGAACGTGACGTGGGCGTGCTGTGGGAGATTCGAACGTGACGTGGGTGTGACGTGGGTGATTCGAACGTGACGTGGGCGTGACGTGGGTGATTCGAACGTGACGTGGGTGTGACGTGGGAGATTCGAACGTGACGTGGGAGATTCGAACGTGACGTGGGAGATTCGAACGTGACGTGGGTGTGACGTGGGAGATTCGAACGTGACGTGGGTGTGACGTGGGCGATTCGAACGTGACGTGGGTGTGTCGTGGGAGATTCGAACGTGACGTGGGCGTGACGTGGGAAATTCGAACGTGACGTGGGTGTGTCGTGGGTGATTCGAACGTGACGTGGGCGTGACATGGGTGATTCGAACGTGACGTGGGTGTGACGTGGGTGATTCGAACGTGACGTGGGCGTGACATGTGTGATTCGAACGTGACGTGGGCGTGACGTGGGAGATTCGAACGTGACGTGGGAGATTCGAACGTGACGTGGGTGATTCGAAAGTGACGTGGGTGTGACGTGGGTGATTCGAACGTGACGTGGGTGATTCGAAAGTGACGTGGGTGTGACGTGGGTGTGACGTGGGCGATTCGAACTTGACGTGGGCGTGATGTGGGTGATTCGAACGTGACGTGGGCGTGACGTGGGAAATTCGAACGTGACGTGGGCGTGACGTGGGCGATTCGAACGTGACGTGGGCGTGACGTGGGTGATTCGAACGTGACGTGGGCGTTACGTGGGTGATTCGAACGTGACGTGGGAGATTCGAACGTGACGTGAGTGTGAAGTGGGAGATTCGAACGTGACGTGGGTGATTCGAACGTGACGTGGCTGTGACGTGGGTGATACGAACGTGACCTGGACGTGACGTGGGAGATTCGAACGTGACGTGGGAGATTCGAACGTGACGTGGGTGTGTCGTGGGAGATTCGAACGTGACGTGGGCGTGACGTGGGAGATTCGAACGTGACGTGGGCGTGACGTGGGAAATTCGAACGTGACCTGGCTGGTTCGAAATTGGCGTGGGTGTGCCGCCGTGCTTCAAGGCTCCCCCACCAAGCAGGGCTCAGAGGCAAGAGCACTGGGAAGGCAGAGCTTCCCTCCGCATGCCTAGGACAGCCCCCACCACGAGTGCCCGGCTCCCTTGCCTCCCCTCCGCAAGCCTACACCAGCTGTCCTCACACCTTGGCACTAGCACTGTGAGGCTGTTGCAAGGCAGGAGCACGGTTGTTCGATATGTGCTTCGAAGGCGACGTGGGTGTGACGTGGGAGATTCGAACGTGACGTGGGAGATTCGAAAGTGACGTGGGTGTGACGTGGGAGATTCGAACGTGACGTGGGAGATTCGAAAGTGACGTGGGTGTGACGTGGGAGATTCGAACGTGACGTGGGAGATTCGAAAGTGACGTGGGTGTGACGTGGAAAATTCGAACGTGACGTGGGCGTGACTTGGGTGACTCGAACGCGACGTGAGTGTGAAGTGGGAGATTCGAACGTGACGTGGGAGATTCGAACGTGACGTGAGCGTGAAGTGGGAGATTCGAACGTGACGTGGGTGTGACGTGGGTGATTCGAACGTGACGTGGGCGTGACGTGGGTGATTCGAACGTGACGGGGGTGTGACGTGGGAAATGCGAACGTGACGTGGGCGTGACGTGGGTGTGTCGTGTGAGATTCGAACGTGACGTGGACCTGACGTGAGTGTTTGGAACGTGACGTGGGCGTGACCTGGGTGATTCGAACCTGACGTGGGTGTTTGGAACGTGACGTGGGTGTGAGGTGGGCGATTCGAACGTGACGTGGGCGTGACGTGGAAGATTCGAACGTGACGTGAGTGTGAAGTGGGAGATTCGAACGTGACGTGGGTGTGACGTGGGTGATTCGAACGTGACGTGAGCGTGACGTGGGTGATTCGAACGTGACGTGGGTGTGACGTGGGAGATTCGAACGTGACGTGGACCTGACGTGAGTGTTTGGAACGTGACGTGGGCGTGACCTGGGTGATTCGAACCTGACGTGGGTGTTTGGAACGTGACGTGGGTGTAACGTGGGAGATTCGAACGTGACGTGGGTTTGTCGTGGGTGATTCGAACGTGACGTGGGCGTGACGTGGGTGATTCGAACGCGACGTGGGCGTGACCTGGGTGATTCGAACCTGACGTGGGTGTTTGGAACGTGAGGTGGGTGTGACGTGTGCGATTCGAACGTGACGTGGGTGTGTCGTGGGTGATTCGAACGTGACGTGGGCGTGACATGTGTGATTCGAACGTGACGTGGGCGTGACGTGGGAGATTCGAACGTGACGTGGGCGTGACGTGGGAAATTCGAACGTGACGTGGGCGTGACGTGGGTGATTCGAACGTGACGTGGGCGTGACGTGGGAGATTCGAACGTGACGTGGGCGTGACGTGGGAGATTCGAACGTGACGTGGGTGATTCGAACGTGACGTGGGCGTGACGTGGGTGACTCGAACGCGACGTGAGTGTGAAGTGGGAGATTCGAACGTGACGTGGGAGATTCGAACGTGACGTGAGCGTGAAGTGGTAGATTCGAACGTGACGTGAGCGTGACGTGGGAGATTCGAAAGTGACGTGGGTGTGGCGTGGTTGTTTCGAACGTGACGTGGGTGTGTCGTGGGAGATTCGAACGTGACGTGGGCGTGACGTGGGAAATTCGAACATGACGTGGGTGTGTCGTGGGTGATTCGAACGTGACGTGGGCGTGACGTGGGAGATTCGAACGTGACGTGGGTGTGACGTGGGAGATTCGAACGTGACGTGGGAGATTCGAACGTGACGTGGGTGTGACGTTGGAGATTCGAACGTGACGTGGGTGTGACGTGGGAGATTCGAACGTGACGTGGGAGATTCGAACGTGACGTGAGTGTGAAGTGGGAGATTCAAACGTGACGTGGGAGATTCGAACGTGTCGTTGGCGTGACCTGGGTGATTCGAACCTGACGTGGGTGTTTGGAACGTGACGTGGGCGTGACGTGGGAAATTCGAACGTGACGTGGGTGTGTCGTGGGAGATTCGAACGTGACGTGGGCGTGCCGTGGGAGATTCGAACGTGACGTGGGTGTGACGTGGGAGATTCGAACGTGACGTGGGTGTGACGTGGGAGATTCGAACGTGACGTGGACGTGAAGTGAGTGTTTGGAACGTGACGTGGGCGTGACCTGGGTGATTCGAACCTGACGTGGGTGTTTGGAACGTGACGTGGGTGTGACGTGGGAGATTCGAACGTGACGTGGGTGTGTCGTGGGTGATTCGAACGTGACGTGGGCGTGACGTGGCTGATTCGAACGTGACGTGGGTGTGACGTGGGAAATTCGAACGTGACGTGGGAGATTCGAACGTGACGTGGGCGTGACGTGGGAGATTCGAACGTGACGTGGGTGATTCGAACGTGACGTGGGTGTGTCGTGGGAGATTCGAACGTGACGTTGGCGTGACGTGGGAAATTCGAACTTGACCTGGCTGGTTCGAAATTGGCGTGGGTGTGCCACCGTGCTTCAAGGCTCCCCCACCAAACAGGGCTCAGAGGCAAGAGCACTGGGAAGGCAGAGGTTGCCTCCGCATGCCTAGGACAGCCCCCACCACGAGTGCCCGGCTCCCTTGCCTCCCCTCCGCAAGCCTACACCAGCTGTCCTCACACCTTGGCACTAGCACTGTGAGGCTGTTGCAAGGCAGGAGCACGGTTGTTCGATATGTGCTTCGAAGGCGACGTGGGTGTGACGTGGGAGATTCGAACTTGACGTGGGAGATTCGAAAGTGACGTGGGTGTGACGTGGGAGATTCGAACGTGACGTGGGCGTGACGTGGTAAATTCGAACGTGACGTGGGTGTGACGTGGGTGATTCGAAGGTGACATGGGCGTGACGTGGGAGATTCGAACGTGACGAGGGTGTGAAGTGAGCGTGACGTGGGAAATTCGAACGTGACGTGGGCGTGACGTGGATGATTCGAACGTGACGTGGGCGTGACGTGGGAGATTCGAGCGTGACGTGGGTGTGGCGTGGTTGTTTCGAACGTGACGTGGGTGTGACGTGGGAGATTCGAACGTGACGTGGGTGTGTCGTGGGTGATTCGAACGTGACGTGGGCGTGACATGTGTGATTCGAACGTGACGTGGGTGTGACGTGGGTGATTCGAACGTGACGTGGGCGTGACGTGGGTGATTCGAACGTGACGTGGGCGTGACGTGGGAGATTCGAACGTGACGTGGGTGATTCGAACGTGACGTGAGTGTGAAGTGGGAGATTCGAACGTGACGTGGACGTGACGTGAGTGTTTGGAACGTGACGTGGGCGTGACCTGGGTGATTCGAACCTGACGTGGGTGTTTGGAACGTGACGTGGGTGTGACGTGGGAGATTCGACCGTGACGTGGGTGTGTCGTGGGTGATTCGAACGTGACGTGGGCGTGACGTGGGTGATTCGAACGTGACGTGGGTGTGACGTGGGAGATTCGAACGTGACGTGGGAGATTCGAACGTGACGTGGGTGTGACGTGGGAGATTCGAACGTGACGTGGGTGATTCGAACGTGACGTGGGTGTGACGTGGGCGATTCGAACGTGACGTGGGTGTGTCGTGGGAGATTCGAACGTGACGTGGGCGTGACGTGGGAAATTCGAACGTGACGTGGGTGTGTCGTGGGTGATTCGAACGTGACGTGGGCGTGACATGGGTGATTCGAACGTGACGTGGGTGTGACGTGGGTGATTCGAACGTGACGTGGGCGTGACATGTGTGATTCGAACGTGACGTGGGCGTGACATGGGAGATTCGAACGTGACGTGGGAGATTCGAACGTGACGTGGGAGATTCGAACGTGACGTGGGTGTAACGTGGGAGATTCGAACGTGACGTGGGTGATTCGAACGTGACGTGGGTGTGACGTGGGCGATTCGAACGTGACGTGGGCGTGACGTGGGAGATTCGAACGTTACGTGGGAGATTCGAACGTGACGTGGGTGATTCCAAAGTGACGTGGGAGTGACGTGGGAAATTCGAACGTGACGTGGGCGTGACGTGGGAAATTCGAACGTGACGTGGGTGTGTCGTGGGTGATTCGAACGTGACGTGGGCGTGACATTGGTGATTCGAACGTGACGTGGGTGTGACGTGGGAAATTCGAACGTGACGTGGGCGTGACGTGGGAGATTCGAACGTGACGTGGGTGTGAAGTGGGAGATTCGAACGTCACGTGGGAGATTCGAACGTGACGTGAATGTGAAGTGGGAGATTCGAACGTGACGTGGACGTTACGTGAGTGTTTGGAACGTGACGTGGGCGTGAACTGGGTGATTCGAACCTGACGTGGGTGTTTGGAACGTGACGTGGGCGTGACGTGGGAGATTCGAACGTGACCTGGCTGGTTCGAAATTGGCGTGGGTGTGCCACCGTGCTTCAAGGCTCCCCCACCAAGCAGGGCTCAGAGGCAAGAGCACTGGGAAGGCAGAGCTTCCCTCCGCATGCCTAGGACAGCCCCCACCACGAGTGCCCGGCTCCCTTGCCTCCCCTCCGCAAGCCTACACCAGCTGTCCTCACACCTTGGCACTAGCACTGTGAGGCTGTTGCAAGGCAGGAGCATGGTTGTTCGATATGTGCTTCGAAGGCGAGGTGGGTGTGACGTGGGAGATTCGAACGTGACGTGGGTGTGGCGTGGGTGATTCGAACGTGACGTGGGAGATTCGAACGTGACGTGGGTGTGAAGTGGGAGATTCGAATGTGACGTGGGTGTGACGTGGGAGATTCGAACGTGACGTGGGCGCGACGTGGGTGATTCGAACGTGACGTGGGTGTGAAGTGGGTGTGACGTGGGATATTCGAACGTGACGTGGATGTGACGTGGGTGTGACGTGGGAGATTCGAACGTGACGTGGGAGATTCGAACGTGACGTGGGTGTAAAGTGGGAGATTCGAATGTGACGTGGGTGTGACGTGGGAGATTCGAACGTGACGTGGGCGCGACGTAGGTGATTCGAACGTGACGTGGGTGTGACGTGGTGATTCGAACGTGACGTGGGTGTGACGTGGGAGATTCGAACGTGATGTGGGCGCGACGTGGATGATTCGAACGTGACGTGGGTGTGACGTGGGAAATTCGAACGTGACGTGGGTGTGACGTGGGAGATTCGAACGTGACGTGGGAGATTCGAGCGTGACGTGGGTGTGACGTGGGAGATTCGAACGTGACGTGGGTGATTCGAACGTGACGTGGGTGTGACGTGGGCGATTCGAACGTGACGTGGGCGTGACGTGGGTGATTCGAACGTGACGTGGGTGTGACGTGGGAGATTCGAACGTGACGTGGGTGTGTCGTGGGTGATTCGAACGTGAGGTGGGTGTGACATGTGTGATTCGAACGTGACGTGGGTGTGTCGTGGGTGATTCGAACGTGACGTGGGCGTGACATGTGTGATTCGAACGTGACGTGGGTGTGACGTGGGTGATTCGAACGTGACGTGGGCGTGACGTGGGTGAATCGAACGTGACGTGGGCGTAACGTGGGAGATTCGAACGTGACGTGGGTGATTCGAACGTGACGTGAGTGTGAAGTGGGAGATTCGAACGTGACGTGGACGTGACGTGAGTGTTTGGAACGTGACGTGGGCGTGACCTGGGTGATTCGAACCTGACGTGGGTGTTTGGAACGTGACGTGGGTGTGACGTGGGAGATTCGAACGTGACGTGGGTGTGTCGTGGGTGATTCGAACGTGACGTGGGCGTGACGTGGGTGATTCGAACGTGACGTGGGTGTGACGTGGGAGATTCGAACGTGACGTGGGAGATTCGAACGTGACGTGGGTGTGACGTGGGAGATTCGAACGTGACGTGGGTGATTCGAACGTGACGTGGGTGTGACGTGGGCGATTCGAACGTGACGTGGGTGTGTCGTGGGAGATTCGAACGTGACGTGGGCGTGACATGGGTGATTCGAACGTGACGTGGGTGTGACGTGGGTGATTCGAACGTGACGTGGGCGTGACATGTTTGATTCGAACGTGACGTGGGCGTGACATGGGAGATTCGAACGTGACATGTGTGATTCGAACGTGACGTGGGAGATTCGAACGTGACGTGGGTGTGACGTGGGAGATTCGAACGTGACGTGGGTGATTCGAACGTGACGTGGGTGTGACGTGGGCGATTCGAACGTGACGTGGGTGTGTCGTGGGAGATTCGAACGTGACATGGGTGTGTCGTGGGTGATTCGAACGTGACGTGGGCGTGACATGGATGATTCGAACGTGACGTGGGCGTGACGTGGGTGATTCGAACGTGACGTGGGCGTGACATGTCTGATTCGAACGTGACGTGGGCGTGACGTGGGTGATTCGAACGTGACGTGGGAGATTAGAACGTGACGTGGGTGATTCCAAAGTGACGTGGGTGTGACGTGGGTGATTCGAACGTGACGTGGGTGATTCGAAAGTGACGTGGGTGTGACGTGGGTGTGACGTGGGAGATTCGAACGTGACGTGAGCATGACGTGGGAGATTCGAACGTGATGTGAGCGTGACGTTGGAGATTCGAAAGTGACGTGGGTGTGACGTGGGAAATTGGAACGTGACGTGGGCGTGACGTGGGTGATTCGAACGTGACGTGGGCGTGACGTGGGAGATTCGAACGTGACGTGGGAGATTCGAGCGTGACGTGGGTGTGACGTGGGAGATTCGAACGTCACGTGGGTGATACGAACGTGACGTGGGTGTGACGTGGGCGATTCGAACGTGACGTGGGCGTGACGTGGGAAATTCGAACGTGACGTGGGTGTGTCGTGGGTGATTCGAACGTGACGTGGGTGTGTCGTGGGTGATTCGAACGTGACGTGGGTGTGACGTGGGAGATTCGAACGTGACGTGGGCGTGACGTGGGAAATTCGAACTTGACGTGGGTGTGATGTGGGCGATTCGAACGTGACGTGGGTGTGACGTGGGAGATTCGAACGTGACGTGGGTGTGACGTGAATATTCGAACGTGACGTGGGTGTGACGCGGGAGATTCGAACGTGACGTGGGAGATTCGAACGTGACGTGGGCGTGACATGGGTGATTCGAACGTGACGTGGGTGTGACGTGGGTGATTCGAACGTGACGTGGGCGTTACATGGGTGATTCGAACGTGACGTGGGTGTGATGTGGGCGATTCGAACGTGACGTGGGTGTGACGTGGGAGATTCGAACGTGACGTGGCCGTGACGTGGGAGATTCGAACGTGACGTGGGTGTGACGTGGGAGATTCGAACGTGACGTGGGTGATTCGAACGTGACGTGGGTGTGACGTGGGCGATTCGAACGTGACGTAGGTGTGTCGTAGGAGATTCGAACGTGACGTGGGCGTGACATGGATGATTCGAACGTGACGTGGGTGTGACGTGGGTGATTCGAACGTGACGTGGGCGTGACATGTGTGATTCGAACGTGACGTGGGCGTGACGTGGGAGATTCGAACGTGACGTGGGAGATTCGAACGTGACGTGGGTGATTCCAAAGTGACGTGGGCGTGACGTGGGTGATTCGAACGTGACGTGGGCGTGACGTGGGTGATTCGAACGTGACGTGGGTGTGACGTGGGAGATTCGAACGTGACGTGGGCGTGACGTGGGAGATTCGAACGTGACGTGGGTGTGTCGTGGGAGATTCGAACGTGACGTGGGCGTGACGTGGGAAATTCGAACGTGACGTGGGTGTGTCGTGGGTGATTCGAACGTGACGTGGGCGTGACATGGGTGATTCGAACGTGACGTGGGTGTGACGTGGGAAATTCGAACGCGACGTGGGCGTGACGTGGGAGATTCGAACGTGACGTGGGTGTGACGTGGGAGATTCGAAGGTGACGTGGGTGTGAAGTGGGAGATTCGAACGTCACGTGGGAGATTCGAACGTGACGTGAACGTGAAGTGGGAGATTCGAACGTGACGTGGACGTTACGTGAGTGTTTGGAACGTGACGTGGGCGTGAACTGGGTGATTCGAACCTGACGTGGGTGTTTGGAACGTGACGTGGGCGTGCCGTGGGAGATTCGAACGTGACGTGGGTGTGACGTGGGTGATTCGAACGTGACGTGGGCGTGACGTGGGTGATTCGAACGTGACGTGGGTGTGTCGTGGGAGATTCGAACGTGACGTGGGAGATTCGAACGTGACGTGGGAGATTCGAACGTGACGTGGGTGTGACGTGGGAGATTCGAACGTGACCTGGACGTGACGTGGGCGATTCGAACGTGACGTGGGTGTGTCGTGGGAGATTCGAACGTGACGTGGGCGTGACGTGGGAAATTCGAACGTGACGTGGGTGTGTCGTGGGTGATTCGAACGTGACGTGGGCGTGACATGGGTGATTCGAACGTGACGTGGGTGTGACGTGGGTGATTCGAACGTGACGTGGGTGTGACGTGGGAGATTCGAACGTGACGTGGGCGTGACGTGGGAGATTCGAACGTGACGTGGGTGTGTCGTGGGAGATTCGAACGTGACGTGGGCGTGACGTGGGAAATTCGAACGTGACGTGGGTGTGTCGTGGGTGATTCGAACGTGACGTGGGCGTGACATGGGTGATTCGAACGTGACGTGGGTGTGACGTGGGAAATTCGAACGCGACGTGGGCGTGACGTGGGAGATTCGAACGTGACGTGGGTGTGACGTGGGAGATTCGAAGGTGACGTGGGTGTGAAGTGGGAGATTCGAACGTCACGTGGGAGATTCGAACGTGACGTGAACGTGAAGTGGGAGATTCGAACGTGACGTGGACGTTACGTGAGTGTTTGGAACGTGACGTGGGCGTGAACTGGGTGATTCGAACCTGACGTGGGTGTTTGGAACGTGACGTGGGCGTGCCGTGGGAGATTCGAACGTGACGTGGGTGTGACGTGGGTGATTCGAACGTGACGTGGGCGTGACGTGGGTGATTCGAACGTGACGTGGGTGTGTCGTGGGAGATTCGAACGTGACGTGGGAGATTCGAACGTGACGTGGGAGATTCGAACGTGACGTGGGTGTGACGTGGGAGATTCGAACGTGACCTGGACGTGACGTGGGCGATTCGAACGTGACGTGGGTGTGTCGTGGGAGATTCGAACGTGACGTGGGCGTGACGTGGGAAATTCGAACGTGACGTGGGTGTGTCGTGGGTGATTCGAACGTGACGTGGGCGTGACATGGGTGATTCGAACGTGACGTGGGTGTGACGTGGGTGATTCGAACGTGACGTGGGCGTGACATGTGTGATTCGAACGTGACGTGGGCGTGACGTGGGAGATTCGAACGTGACGTGGGCGTGACGTGGGTGATTCGAACGTGACGTGGGCGTTACGTGGGTGATTCGAACGTGACGTGGGAGATTCGAACGTGACATGAGTGTGAAGTGGGAGATTCGAACGTGACGTGGGTGATTCGAACGTGACGTGGCTGTGACGTGGGTGATACGAACGTGACCTGGACGTGACGTGGGAGATTCGAACGTGACGTGGGAGATTCGAACGTGACGTGGGTGTGTCGTGGGAGATTCGAACGTGACGTGGGCGTGACGTGGGAGATTCGAACGTGACGTGGGCGTGACGTGGGAAATTCGTACGTGACCTGGCTGGTTCGAAATTGGCGTGGGTGTGCCGCCGTGCTTCAAGGCTCCCCCACCAAGCAGGGCTCAGAGGCAAGAGCACTGGGAAGGCAGAGCTTCCCTCCGCATGCCTAGGACAGCCCCCACCACGAGTGCCCGGCTCCCTTGCCTCCCCTCCGCAAGCCTACACCAGCTGCCCTCACACCTTGGCACTAGCACTGTGAGGCTGTTGCAAGGCAGGAGCATGGTTGTTCGATATGTGCTTCGAAGGCGACGTGGGTGTGACGTGGGAGATTCGAACGTGACGTGGGAGATTCGAAAGTGACGTGGGTGTGACGTGGGAGATTCGAACGTGACGTGGGAGATTCGAAAGTGACGTGGGTGTGACGTGGGAGATTCGAACGTGACGTGGGAGATTCGAAAGTGACGTGGGTGTGACGTGGGCGATTCGAACGTGACGTGGGTGTGTCGTGGGAGATTCGAACGTGACGTGGGCGTGACATGGGTGATTCGAACGTGACGTGGGTGTGACGTGGGTGATTCGAACGTGACGTGGGCGTGACATGTTTGATTCGAACGTGACGTGGGCGTGACATGGGAGATTCGAACGTGACATGTGTGATTCGAACGTGACGTGGGAGATTCGAACGTGACGTGGGTGTGACGTGGGAGATTCGAACGTGACGTGGGTGATTCGAACGTGACGTGGGTGTGACGTGGGCGATTCGAACGTGACGTGGGTGTGTCGTGGGAGATTCGAACGTGACATGGGTGTGTCGTGGGTGATTCGAACGTGACGTGGGCGTGACATGGATGATTCGAACGTGACGTGGGCGTGACGTGGGTGATTCGAACGTGACGTGGGCGTGACATGTCTGATTCGAACGTGACGTGGGCGTGACGTGGGTGATTCGAACGTGACGTGGGAGATTAGAACGTGACGTGGGTGATTCCAAAGTGACGTGGGTGTGACGTGGGTGATTCGAACGTGACGTGGGTGATTCGAAAGTGACGTGGGTGTGACGTGGGTGTGACGTGGGAGATTCGAACGTGACGTGAGCATGACGTGGGAGATTCGAACGTGATGTGAGCGTGACGTTGGAGATTCGAAAGTGACGTGGGTGTGACGTGGGAAATTGGAACGTGACGTGGGCGTGACGTGGGTGATTCGAACGTGACGTGGGCGTGACGTGGGAGATTCGAACGTGACGTGGGAGATTCGAGCGTGACGTGGGTGTGACGTGGGAGATTCGAACGTCACGTGGGTGATACGAACGTGACGTGGGTGTGACGTGGGCGATTCGAACGTGACGTGGGCGTTACATGGGTGATTCGAACGTGACGTGGGTGTGTCGTGGGTGATTCGAACGTGACGTGGGTGTGTCGTGGGTGATTCGAACGTGACGTGGGTGTGACGTGGGAGATTCGAACGTGACGTGGGCGTGACGTGGGAAATTCGAACGTGACGTGGGTGTGATGTGGGCGATTCGAACGTGACGTGGGTGTGACGTGGGAGATTCGAACGTGACGTGGGTGTGACGTGAATATTCGAACGTGACGTGGGTGTGACGCGGGAGATTCGAACGTGACGTGGGAGATTCGAACGTGACGTGGGCGTGACATGGGTGATTCGAACGTGACGTGGGTGTGACGTGGGTGATTCGAACGTGACGTGGGCGTTACATGGGTGATTCGAACGTGACGTGGGTGTGATGTGGGCGATTCGAACGTGACGTGGGTGTGACGTGGGAGATTCGAACGTGACGTGGCCGTGACGTGGGAGATTCGAACGTGACGTGGGTGTGACGTGGGAGATTCGAACGTGACGTGGGTGATTCGAACGTGACGTGGGTGTGACGTGGGCGATTCGAACGTGACGTAGGTGTGTCGTAGGAGATTCGAACGTGACGTGGGCGTGACATGGATGATTCGAACGTGACGTGGGTGTGACGTGGGTGATTCGAACGTGACGTGGGCGTGACATGTGTGATTCGAACGTGACGTGGGCGTGACGTGGGAGATTCGAACGTGACGTGGGAGATTCGAACGTGACGTGGGTGATTCCAAAGTGACGTGGGCGTGACGTGGGTGATTCGAACGTGACGTGGGCGTGACGTGGGTGATTCGAACGTGACGTGGGTGTGACGTGGGAGATTCGAACGTGACGTGGGCGTGACGTGGGAGATTCGAACGTGACGTGGGTGTGTCGTGGGAGATTCGAACGTGACGTGGGCGTGACGTGGGAAATTCGAACGTGACGTGGGTGTGTCGTGGGTGATTCGAACGTGACGTGGGCGTGACATGGGTGATTCGAACGTGACGTGGGTGTGACGTGGGAAATTCGAACGCGACGTGGGCGTGACGTGGGAGATTCGAACGTGACGTGGGTGTGACGTGGGAGATTCGAAGGTGACGTGGGTGTGAAGTGGGAGATTCGAACGTCACGTGGGAGATTCGAACGTGACGTGAACGTGAAGTGGGAGATTCGAACGTGACGTGGACGTTACGTGAGTGTTTGGAACGTGACGTGGGCGTGAACTGGGTGATTCGAACCTGACGTGGGTGTTTGGAACGTGACGTGGGCGTGCCGTGGGAGATTCGAACGTGACGTGGGTGTGACGTGGGTGATTCGAACGTGACGTGGGCGTGACGTGGGTGATTCGAACGTGACGTGGGTGTGTCGTGGGAGATTCGAACGTGACGTGGGAGATTCGAACGTGACGTGGGAGATTCGAACGTGACGTGGGTGTGACGTGGGAGATTCGAACGTGACCTGGACGTGACGTGGGCGATTCGAACGTGACGTGGGTGTGTCGTGGGAGATTCGAACGTGACGTGGGCGTGACGTGGGAAATTCGAACGTGACGTGGGTGTGTCGTGGGTGATTCGAACGTGACGTGGGCGTGACATGGGTGATTCGAACGTGACGTGGGTGTGACGTGGGTGATTCGAACGTGACGTGGGTGTGACGTGGGAGATTCGAACGTGACGTGGGCGTGACGTGGGAGATTCGAACGTGACGTGGGTGTGTCGTGGGAGATTCGAACGTGACGTGGGCGTGACGTGGGAAATTCGAACGTGACGTGGGTGTGTCGTGGGTGATTCGAACGTGACGTGGGCGTGACATGGGTGATTCGAACGTGACGTGGGTGTGACGTGGGAAATTCGAACGCGACGTGGGCGTGACGTGGGAGATTCGAACGTGACGTGGGTGTGACGTGGGAGATTCGAAGGTGACGTGGGTGTGAAGTGGGAGATTCGAACGTCACGTGGGAGATTCGAACGTGACGTGAACGTGAAGTGGGAGATTCGAACGTGACGTGGACGTTACGTGAGTGTTTGGAACGTGACGTGGGCGTGAACTGGGTGATTCGAACCTGACGTGGGTGTTTGGAACGTGACGTGGGCGTGCCGTGGGAGATTCGAACGTGACGTGGGTGTGACGTGGGTGATTCGAACGTGACGTGGGCGTGACGTGGGTGATTCGAACGTGACGTGGGTGTGTCGTGGGAGATTCGAACGTGACGTGGGAGATTCGAACGTGACGTGGGAGATTCGAACGTGACGTGGGTGTGACGTGGGAGATTCGAACGTGACCTGGACGTGACGTGGGCGATTCGAACGTGACGTGGGTGTGTCGTGGGAGATTCGAACGTGACGTGGGCGTGACGTGGGAAATTCGAACGTGACGTGGGTGTGTCGTGGGTGATTCGAACGTGACGTGGGCGTGACATGGGTGATTCGAACGTGACGTGGGTGTGACGTGGGTGATTCGAACGTGACGTGGGCGTGACATGTGTGATTCGAACGTGACGTGGGCGTGACGTGGGAGATTCGAACGTGACGTGGGCGTGACGTGGGTGATTCGAACGTGACGTGGGCGTTACGTGGGTGATTCGAACGTGACGTGGGAGATTCGAACGTGACATGAGTGTGAAGTGGGAGATTCGAACGTGACGTGGGTGATTCGAACGTGACGTGGCTGTGACGTGGGTGATACGAACGTGACCTGGACGTGACGTGGGAGATTCGAACGTGACGTGGGAGATTCGAACGTGACGTGGGTGTGTCGTGGGAGATTCGAACGTGACGTGGGCGTGACGTGGGAGATTCGAACGTGACGTGGGCGTGACGTGGGAAATTCGTACGTGACCTGGCTGGTTCGAAATTGGCGTGGGTGTGCCGCCGTGCTTCAAGGCTCCCCCACCAAGCAGGGCTCAGAGGCAAGAGCACTGGGAAGGCAGAGCTTCCCTCCGCATGCCTAGGACAGCCCCCACCACGAGTGCCCGGCTCCCTTGCCTCCCCTCCGCAAGCCTACACCAGCTGCCCTCACACCTTGGCACTAGCACTGTGAGGCTGTTGCAAGGCAGGAGCATGGTTGTTCGATATGTGCTTCGAAGGCGACGTGGGTGTGACGTGGGAGATTCGAACGTGACGTGGGAGATTCGAAAGTGACGTGGGTGTGACGTGGGAGATTCGAACGTGACGTGGGAGATTCGAAAGTGACGTGGGTGTGACGTGGGAGATTCGAACGTGACGTGGGAGATTCGAAAGTGACGTGGGTGTGACGTGGGAAATTCGAACGTGACGTGGGCGTGACTTGGGTGACTCGAACGCGACGTGAGTGTGAAGTGGGAGATTCGAACGTGACGTGGGAGATTCGAACGTGACGTGAGCGTGAAGTGGGAGATTCGAACGTGACGTGGGTGTGACGTGGGTGATTCGAACGTGACGTGGGCGTGACGTGGGTGATTCGAACGTGACGGGGGTGTGACGTGGGAAATGCGAACGTGACCTGGGCGTGACGTGGGTGTGTCGTGGGAGATTCGAACGTGACGTGGGAGATTCGAACGTGACGTGAGCGTGACGTGGGTGATTCGAACGTGACGTGGGTGTGACGTGGGAGATTCGAACGTGACGTGGACCTGACGTGAGTGTTTGGAACGTGACGTGGGCGTGACCTGGGTGATTCGAACCTGACGTGGGTGTTTGGAACGTGACGTGGGTGTAACGTGGGAGATTCGAACGTGACGTGGGTGTGTCGTGGGTGATTCGAACGTGACGTGGGCGTGACGTGGGTGATTCGAACGCGACGTGGGCGTGACCTGGGTGATTCGAACCTGACGTGGGTGTTTGGAACGTGAGGTGGGTGTGACGTGTGCGATTCGAACGTGACGTGGGTGTGTCGTGGGTGATTCGAACGTGACGTGGGCGTGACATGTGTGATTCGAACGTGACGTGGGCGTGACGTGGGAGATTCGAACGTGACGTGGGCGTGACGTGGGAAATTCGAACGTGACGTGGGCGTGACGTGGGTGATTCGAACGTGACGTGGGTGTGACGTGGGTGATTCGAACGTGACGTGGGCGTGACGTGGGAGATTCGAACGTGACGTGGGTGATTCGAACGTGACGTGGGCGTGACGTGGGTGACTCGAACGCGACGTGAGTGTGAAGTGCGAGATTCGAACGTGACGTGGGAGATTCGAACGTGACGTGAGCGTGAAGTGGTAGATTCGAACGTGACGTGAGCGTGACGTGGGAGATTCGAAAGTGACGTGAGCGTGAAGTGGTAGATTCGAACGTGACGTGAGCGTGACGTGGGAGATTCGAAAGTGACGTGGGTGTGGCGTGGTTGTTTCGAACGTGACGTGGGTGTGTCGTGGGAGATTCGAACGTGACGTGGGCGTGACGTGGGAAATTCGAACATGACGTGGGTGTGTCGTGGGTGATTCGAACGTGACGTGGGCGTGACGTGGGAGCTTCGAACGTGACGCGAGTGTGAAGTGGGAGATTCAAACGTGACGTGGGAGATTCGAACGTGTCGTTGGCGTGACCTGGGTGATTCGAACCTGACGTGGGTGTTTGGAACGTGACGTGGGCGTGACGTGGGAAATTCGAACGTGACGTGGGTGTGTCGTGGGAGATTCGAACGTGACGTGGGCGTGCCGTGGGAGATTCGAACGTGACGTGGGTGTGACGTGGGAGATTCGAACGTGACGTGGGTGTGACGTGGGAGATTCGAACGTGACGTGGACGTGAAGTGAGTGTTTGGAACGTGACGTGGGCGTGACCTGGGTGATTCGAACCTGACGTGGGTGTTTGGAACGTGACGTGGGTGTGACGTGGGAGATTCGAACGTGACGTGTGTGTGTCGTGGGTGATTCGAACGTGACGTGGGCGTGACGTGGGTGATTCGAACGTGACGTGGGTGTGACGTGGGAAATTCGAACGTGACGTGGGAGATTCGAACGTGACGTGGGCGTGACGTGGGAGATTCGAACGTGACGTGGGTGATTCGAACGTGACGTGGGTGTGTCGTGGGAGATTCGAACGTGACGTGGGCGTGACGTGGGAGATTCGAACGTGACGTGGGCGTGACGTGGGAAATTCGAACTTGACCTGGCTGGTTCGAAATTGGCGTGGGTGTGCCACCGTGCTTCAAGGCTCCCCCACCAAACAGGGCTCAGAGGCAAGAGCACTGGGAAGGCAGAGGTTGCCTCCGCATGCCTAGGACAGCCCCCACCACGAGTGCCCGGCTCCCTTGCCTCCCCTCCGCAAGCCTACACCAGCTGTCCTCACACCTTGGCACTAGCACTGTGAGGCTGTTGCGAGGCAGGAGCACGGTTGTTCGATATGTGCTTCGAAGGCGACGTGGGTGTGACGTGGGAGATTCGAACGTGACGTGGGAGATTCGAAAGTGACGTGGGTGTGACGTGGGAGATTCGAACGTGACGTGGGCGTGACGTGGTAAATTCGAACGTGACGTGGGTGTGACGTGGGTGATTCGAAGGTGACATGGGCGTGACGTGGGAGATTCGAACGTGACGAGGGTGTGAAGTGAGCGTGACGTGGGAAATTCGAACGTGACGTGGGCGTGACGTGGATGATTCGAACGTGACGTGGGCGTGACGTGGGAGATTCGAGCGTGACGTGGGTGTGGCGTGGTTGTTTCGAACGTGACGTGGGTGTGACGTGGGAGATTCGAACGTGACGTGGGAGATTCGAACGTGACGTGGGTGTGACGTGGAAGATTCGAACGTGACGGGGGTGTGACGTGGGTGATTCGAACGTGACATGGGTGTGAAGTGGGTGTGACGTGGGAGATTCGAACGTAACGTGGGTGTGTCGTGGGTGATTCGAACGTGACGTGGGCGTGACGTGGGTGATTCGAACGTGACGTGGGTGTGACGTGGGAGTTTCGAACGTGACGTGGGAGATTCGAACGTGACGTGGGTGTGACGTGGGTGATTCGAACGTGACCTGGGCGTGACGTGGGTGATTCGAACGTGACGTGGGCGTGACGTGGGAGATTCGAACGTGACGTGGATGATTCGAACGTGACGTGGGTGATTCGAACGTGACGTGGGTGTGACGTGGGTGATTCGAACGTGACGTGGGCGTGACATGTGTGATTCGAACGTGACGTGGGCGTGACATGGGAGATTCGAACGTGACGTGGGAGATTCGAACGTGACGTGGGAGATTCGAACGTGACGTGGGTGTAACGTGGGAGATTCGAACGTGACGTGGGTGATTCGAACGTGACGTGGGTGTGACGTGGGCGATTCGAACGTGACGTGGGCGTGACGTGGGAGATTCGAACGTTACGTGGGAGATTCGAACGTGACGTGGGTGATTCCAAAGTGACGTGGGAGTGACGTGGGAAATTCGAACGTGACGTGGGCGTGACGTGGGAAATTCGAACGTGACGTGGGTGTGTCGTGGGTGATTCGAACGTGACGTGGGCGTGACATGGGTGATTCGAACGTGACGTGGGTGTGACGTGGGAAATTCGAACGTGACGTGGGCGTGACGTGGGAGATTCGAACGTGACGTGGGTGTGAAGTGGGAGATTCGAACGTCACGTGGGAGATTCGAACGTGACGTGAATGTGAAGTGGGAGATTCGAACGTGATGTGAGCGTGACGTGGGAGATTCGAACGTTAGGTGCGCGTGACGTGGGTGATTCGAACGCGACGCGAGTGTGAAGTGGGAGATTCGAACGTGACGTGGGAGATTCGAACGTGACGTGTGCGTGAAGTGGGTGATTCGAACGTGACGTGGGTGTGTCGTGGGAGATTCGAACGTGACGTGGGCGTGACGTGGGAGATTCGAACGTGACGTGGGCGTGACGTGGGAAATTCGAACGTGACCTGGCTGGTTCGAAATTGGCGTGGGTGTGCCACCCTGCTTCATGGCTCCCCCACCAAGCAGGGCTCAGAGGCAAGAGCACTGGGAAGGCAGAGCTTGCCTCCGCATGCCTAGGACAGCCCCCACCACGAGTGCCCGGCTCCCTTGCCTCCCCTCCGCAAGCCTACACCAGCTGTCCTCACACCTTGGCACTAGCACTGTGAGGCTGTTGCAAGGCGGGAGCATGGTTGTTCGATATGTGCTTCGAAGGCGAGGTGGGTGTGACGTGGGAGATTCGAACGTGACGTGGGCGTGACGTGGGAAATTCGAACGTGACGTGGGTGTGACGTGGGTGATTCGAACGTGACGTGGGTGTGACGTGGTTGTGACGTGGGAGATTCGAAAGTGACGTAAGCGTGACGTGGGAAATTCGAACGTGATGTGAGCGTGACGTGGGAGATTCGAACGTTAGGTGCGCGTGACGTGGGTGATTCGAACGCGACGCGAGTGTGAAGTGGGAGATTCGAACGTGACGTGGGAGATTCGAACGTGACGTGTGCGTGAAGTGGGTGATTCGAACGTGACGTGGGTGTGTCGTGGGAGATTCGAACGTGACGTGGGCGTGACGTGGGAGATTCGAACGTGACGTGGGCGTGACGTGGGAAATTCGAACGTGACCTGGCTGGTTCGAAATTGGCGTGGGTGTGCCACCCTGCTTCATGGCTCCCCCACCAAGCAGGGCTCAGAGGCAAGAGCACTGGGAAGGCAGAGCTTGCCTCCGCATGCCTAGGACAGCCCCCACCACGAGTGCCCGGCTCCCTTGCCTCCCCTCCGCAAGCCTACACCAGCTGTCCTCACACCTTGGCACTAGCACTGTGAGGCTGTTGCAAGGCAGGAGCATGGTTGTTCGATATGTGCTTCGAAGGCGAGGTGGGTGTGAGGTGGGTGATTCGAACGTGACGTGTGTGTGAGGTGGGAGATTCGAACGTGACGTGGGTGTGACGTGGGTGATTCGAACGTGACGTGGGTGTGACGTGGGTGATTCGAACGTGACTTGGGCGTTACGTGGGAAATACGAACGTGACGTGGGCGTAACGTGGGTGATTCGAAGGGGATGTTGGCGTGACGTGGGTAATTCGAACGTGACGTGGGCGTTACGTGGGAAATACGAACGTGACGTGGGCGTGACGTGGGTGATTCGAACCTGACGTGGGTGTGACGTGGGAGATTCGAACGTGACGTGGGTGATTCGAAAGTGACGTGGGCGTGACGTGGGTGACTCGAACGTGACGTGGGTGTGACGTGGGAGATTCGAACGTGACGTGGGAGATTCGAACGTGACGTGATTGTGAAGTGGGAGATTCGAACGTGAAGTGGGTGATTCGAAAGTGACGTGGGTGTGACGTGGGTGTGACGTGGGAGATTCGAACGTGACGTGGGAGATTCGAACGTGACGTGGGTGTGAAGTGGGAGATTCGAATGTGACGTGGGTGTGACGTGGGAGATTCGAACGTGACGTGGGCGCGACGTAGGTGATTCGAACGTGACGTGGGTGTGACGTGGTGATTCGAACGTGACGTGGGTGTGACGTGGGAGATTCGAACGTGATGTGGGCGCGACGTGGATGATTCGAACGTGACGTGGGTGTGACGTGGGAAATTCGAACGTGACGTGGGTGTGACGTGGGAGATTCGAACGTGACGTGGGAGATTCGAGCGTGACGTGGGTGTGACGTGGGAGATTCGAACGTGACGTGGGTGATTCGAACGTGACGTGGGTGTGACGTGGGTGATTCGAACGTGACGTGGGCGTGACGTGGGTGATTCGAACGTGACGTGGGTGTGACGTGGGAGATTCGAACGTGACGTGGGTGTGTCGTGGGTGATTCGAACGTGAGGTGGGTGTGACATGTGTGATTCGAACGTGACGTGGGTGTGTCGTGGGTGATTCGAACGTGACGTGGGCGTGACATGTGTGATTCGAACGTGACGTGGGTGTGACGTGGGTGATTCGAACGTGACGTGGGCGTGACGTGGGTGAATCGAACGTGACGTGGGCGTAACGTGGGAGATTCGAACGTGACGTGGGTGATTCGAACGTGACGTGAGTGTGAAGTGGGAGATTCGAACGTGACGTGGACGTGACGTGAGTGTTTGGAACGTGACGTGGGCGTGACCTGGGTGATTCGAACCTGACGTGGGTGTTTGGAACGTGACGTGGGTGTGACGTGGGAGATTCGAACGTGACGTGGGTGTGTCGTGGGTGATTCGAACGTGACGTGGGCGTGACCTGGGTGATTCGAACGTGACGTGGGTGTGACGTGGGAGATTCGAACGTGACGTGGGCGTGACATGGGTGATTCGAACGTGACGTGGGTGTGACGTGGGTGATTCGAACGTGACGTGGGCGTGACATGTTTGATTCGAACGTGACGTGGGCGTGACATGGGATATTCGAACGTGACGTGGGAGATTCGAACGTGACGTGGGAGATTCGAACGTGACGTGGGTGTGACGTGAGAGATTCAAACGTGACCTGGGTGGTTCGAAATTGGCGTGGGTGTGCCGCCCTGCTTCAAGGCTCCCCCACCAAGCAGGGCTCAGAGGCAAGAGCACTGGGAAGGCAGAGCTTGCCTCCGCATGCCTAGGACAGCCCCCACCACGAGTGCCCGGCTCCCTTGCCTCCCCTCCGCAAGCCTACACCAGCTGCCCTCACACCTTGGCACTAGCACTGTGAGGCTGTTGCAAGGCAGGAGCATGGTTGTTCGATATGTGCTTCGAAGGCGAGGTGGGTGTGACGTGGGAGATTCGAACGTGACGTTGGCGTGACGTGGGAAATTCGAACCTGACGTGGGCGTGACGTGGATGTTTCGAACGTGACGTGGGCGTGACGTGGGAGATTCGAACGTGACGTGGGTGATTCGAACGTGACGTGAGTGTGAAGTGGGAGATTCGAACGTGACGAGGACGTGACGTGAGTGTCTGGAACGTGACGTGGGCGTGACCTGGGTGATTCGAACCTGACGTGGGTGTTTTGAACGTGACGTGGGTGTGACGTGGGCGATTCGAAAAGTGACGTGGACGTGACGTGGGAGATTCGAACGTGACGTGGGTGTGACGTGGGAGATTCGAACGTGACGTGGGTGTGACGTGGGAGATTCGAACGTGACGTGGGTGTTTGGAACGTGACGTGGGTGTGACGTTGGCGATTCGAACGTGACGTGAGCGTGAAGTGGGTGATTCGAACGTGACGTGGGTGTGACGTGGGAGATTCGAACGTTAGGTGCGCGTGACGTGGGTGATTCGAACGCGACGCGAGTGTGAAGTGGGAGATTCGAACGTGACGTGGGAGATTCGAACGTGACGTGTGCGTGAAGTGGGTGATTCGAACGTGACGTGGGTGTGTCGTGGGAGATTCGAACGTGACGTGGGCGTGACGTGGGAGATTCGAACGTGACGTGGGCGTGACGTGGGAAATTCGAACGTGACCTGGCTGGTTCGAAATTGGCGTGGGTGTGCCACCCTGCTTCATGGCTCCCCCACCAAGCAGGGCTCAGAGGCAAGAGCACTGGGAAGGCAGAGCTTGCCTCCGCATGCCTAGGACAGCCCCCACCACGAGTGCCCGGCTCCCTTGCCTCCCCTCCGCAAGCCTACACCAGCTGTCCTCACACCTTGGCACTAGCACTGTGAGGCTGTTGCAAGGCAGGAGCATGGTTGTTCGATATGTGCTTCGAAGGCGAGGTGGGTGTGAGGTGGGTGATTCGAACGTGACGTGTGTGTGAGGTGGGAGATTCGAACGTGACGTGGGTGTGACGTGGGTGATTCGAACGTGACGTGGGTGTGACGTGGGTGATTCGAACGTGACTTGGGCGTTACGTGGGAAATACGAACGTGACGTGGGCGTAACGTGGGTGATTCGAAGGGGATGTTGGCGTGACGTGGGTAATTCGAACGTGACGTGGGCGTTACGTGGGAAATACGAACGTGACGTGGGCGTGACGTGGGTGATTCGAACCTGACGTGGGTGTGACGTGGGAGATTCGAACGTGACGTGGGTGATTCGAAAGTGACGTGGGCGTGACGTGGGTGACTCGAACGTGACGTGGGTGTGACGTGGGAGATTCGAACGTGACGTGGGAGATTCGAACGTGACGTGATTGTGAAGTGGGAGATTCGAACGTGAAGTGGGTGATTCGAAAGTGACGTGGGTGTGACGTGGGTGTGACGTGGGAGATTCGAACGTGACGTGGGAGATTCGAACGTGACGTGGGTGTGAAGTGGGAGATTCGAATGTGACGTGGGTGTGACGTGGGAGATTCGAACGTGACGTGGGCGCGACGTAGGTGATTCGAACGTGACGTGGGTGTGACGTGGTGATTCGAACGTGACGTGGGTGTGACGTGGGAGATTCGAACGTGATGTGGGCGCGACGTGGATGATTCGAACGTGACGTGGGTGTGACGTGGGAAATTCGAACGTGACGTGGGTGTGACGTGGGAGATTCGAACGTGACGTGGGAGATTCGAGCGTGACGTGGGTGTGACGTGGGAGATTCGAACGTGACGTGGGTGATTCGAACGTGACGTGGGTGTGACGTGGGTGATTCGAACGTGACGTGGGCGTGACGTGGGTGATTCGAACGTGACGTGGGTGTGACGTGGGAGATTCGAACGTGACGTGGGTGTGTCGTGGGTGATTCGAACGTGAGGTGGGTGTGACATGTGTGATTCGAACGTGACGTGGGTGTGTCGTGGGTGATTCGAACGTGACGTGGGCGTGACATGTGTGATTCGAACGTGACGTGGGTGTGACGTGGGTGATTCGAACGTGACGTGGGCGTGACGTGGGTGAATCGAACGTGACGTGGGCGTAACGTGGGAGATTCGAACGTGACGTGGGTGATTCGAACGTGACGTGAGTGTGAAGTGGGAGATTCGAACGTGACGTGGACGTGACGTGAGTGTTTGGAACGTGACGTGGGCGTGACCTGGGTGATTCGAACCTGACGTGGGTGTTTGGAACGTGACGTGGGTGTGACGTGGGAGATTCGAACGTGACGTGGGTGTGTCGTGGGTGATTCGAACGTGACGTGGGCGTGACCTGGGTGATTCGAACGTGACGTGGGTGTGACGTGGGAGATTCGAACGTGACGTGGGCGTGACATGGGTGATTCGAACGTGACGTGGGTGTGACGTGGGTGATTCGAACGTGACGTGGGCGTGACATGTTTGATTCGAACGTGACGTGGGCGTGACATGGGATATTCGAACGTGACGTGGGAGATTCGAACGTGACGTGGGAGATTCGAACGTGACGTGGGTGTGACGTGAGAGATTCAAACGTGACCTGGGTGGTTCGAAATTGGCGTGGGTGTGCCGCCCTGCTTCAAGGCTCCCCCACCAAGCAGGGCTCAGAGGCAAGAGCACTGGGAAGGCAGAGCTTCCCTCCGCATGCCTAGGACAGCCCCCACCACGAGTGCCCGGCTCCCTTGCCTCCCCTCCGCAAGCCTACACCAGCTGCCCTCACACCTTGGCACTAGCACTGTGAGGCTGTTGCAAGGCAGGAGCATGGTTGTTCGATATGTGCTTCGAAGGCGAGGTGGGTGTGACGTGGGAGATTCGAACGTGACGTTGGCGTGACGTGGGAAATTCGAACGTGACGTGGGCGTGACGTGGATGTTTCGAACGTGACGTGGGCGTGACGTGGGAGATTCGAACGTGACGTGGGTGATTCGAACGTGACGTGAGTGTGAAGTGGGAGATTCGAACGTGACGAGGACGTGACGTGAGTGTCTGGAACGTGACGTGGGCGTGACCTGGGTGATTCGAACCTGACGTGGGTGTTTTGAACGTGACGTGGGTGTGACGTGGGCGATTCGAAAAGTGACGTGGACGTGACGTGGGAGATTCGAACGTGACGTGGGTGTGACGTGGGAGATTCGAACGTGACGTGGGTGTGACGTGGGAGATTCGAACGTGACGTGGGTGTTTGGAACGTGACGTGGGTGTGACGTTGGCGATTCGAACGTGACGTGAGCGTGAAGTGGGTGATTCGAACGTGACGTGGGTGTGACGTGGGAGATTCGAACGTGACGTGGGCGTGACGTGGGTGATTCGAACGTGACGTGGGCGTGACATGTGTGATTCGAACGTGACGTGGGTGTGACGTGGGTGATTCGAACGTGACGTGGGCGTGACGTGGGTGATTCGAACGTGACGTGGGCGTGACGTGGGAGATTCGAACGTGACGTGGTTGATTCGAACGTGACGTGAGTGTGAAGTGGGAGATTCGAACGTGACGTGGACGTGACGTGAGTGTTTGGAACGTGACGTGGGCGTGACCTGGGTGATTCGAACCTGACGTGGGTGTTTGGAACGTGACGTGGGTGTGACGTGGGAGATTCGAACGTGACGTGGGTGTGTCGTGGGTGATTCGAACGTGACGTGGGCGTGACGTGGGTGATTCGAACGTGACGTGGGTGTGACGTGGGAGATTCGAACGTGACGTGGGAGATTCGAACGTGACGTGGGTGTGACGTGGGAGATTCGAACGTGACGTGGGTGATTCGAACGTGACGTGGGTGTGACGTGGGCGATTCGAACGTGACGTGGGTGTGTCGTGGGAGATTCGAACGTGACGTGGGCGTGACATGGGTGATTCGAACGTGACGTGGGTGTGACGTGGGTGATTCGAACGTGACGTGGGCGTGACATGTTTGATTCGAACGTGACGTGGGCGTGACATGGGAGATTCGAACGTGACGTGGGAGATTCGAACGTGACGTGGGAGATTCGAACGTGACGTGGGTGTGACGTGGGAGATTCGAACGTGACGTGGGTGATTCGAACGTGACGTGGGTGTGACGTGGGCGATTCGAACGTGACGTGGGTGTGTCGTGGGAGATTCGAACGTGACGTGGGCGTGACATGTGTGATTCGAACGTGACGTGGGCGTGACGTGGGAGATTCGAACGTGACGTGGGAGATTCGAACGTGACGTGGGTGATTCCAAAGTGACGTGGGCGTGACGTGGGTGATTCGAACGTGACGTGGGTGTGACGTGGGAGATTCGAACGTGACGTGGGCGTGACATGTGTGATTCGAACGTGACGTGGGCGTGACGTGGGTGATTCGAACGTGACGTGGGAGATTCGAACGTGACGTGGGTGATTCCAAAGTGACGTGGGTGTGACGTGGGTGATTCGAACGTGACGTGGGTGATTCGAAAGTGACGTGGGTGTGACGTGGGTGTGACGTGGGAGATTCGAACGTGACGTGAGCATGACGTGGGAGATTCGAACGTGATGTGAGCGTGACGTTGGAGATTCGAAAGTGACGTGGGTGTGACGTGGGAAATTCGAACGTGACGTGGGCGTGACGTGGGTGATTCGAACGTGACGTGGGCGTGACGTGGGTGATTCGAACGTGACGTGGGTGTGACGTGGGAGATTCGAACGTGACGTGGGAGATTCGAACGTGACGTGGGCGTGACGTGGGTGATTCGAACGTGACGTGGGTGTGACGTGGGAGATTCGAACGTGACGTGGGAGATTCGAACGTGACGTGGGAGATTCGAACGTGACGTGGGTGTGACGTGGGAGATTCGAACGTGATGTGGGTGATTCGGACGTGACGTGGGCGTGACGTGGGAGATTCGAACGTGACGTGGGAGATTCGAACGTGACGTGGGTGTGTCGTGGGAGATTCGAACGTGACGTGGGCGTGACGTGGGTGATTCGAAAGTGACGTGGGTGTGACGTGGGTGATTCGAACGTGACGTGGGTGATTCGAAAGTGACGTGGGTGTGACGTGGGTGTGACGTGGGCGATTCGAACTTGACGTGGGTGTGATGTGGGTGATTCGAACGTGACGTGGGTGTGACGTGGGCGATTCGAACGTGACGTGGGCGTGACGTGGGTGATTCGAACGTGACGTGGGCGTTACGTGGGTGATTCGAACGTGACGTGGGTGTGACGTGGGTGATACGAACGTGACCTGGACGTGACGTGGGAGATTCGAACGTGACGTGGGTGTGTCGTGGCAGATTCGAACGTGACGTGGGCGTGACGTGGGAGATTCGAACGTGACGTGGGCCTGACGTGGGAAATTCGAACGTGACGTGGGTGTTTGGAACGTGACGTGGGCGTGACGTGGGTGATTCGAACGTGACGTGGGTGTGACGTGGGTGATTCGAACGTGACGTGGGTGTGACGTGGGAGATTCGAACGTGACGTGGGCGTGACGTTGGAAATACGAACGTGACGTGGGTGTGACGTGGGTGATTCGAACGTGACGTGGGTGTGACGTGGGAGATTCGAACGTGACGTGGGAGATTCGAACGTGACGTGAGTGTGAAGTGGGAGATTCGAACGTGACGTGGGTGATTCGAAAGTGACGTGGGTGTGACGTGGGTGTGACGTGGGAGTTTCGAACGTGACGGGGGTGTGACGTGGGAGATTCGAACGTGACCTGAGTGTGACGTGAGAGATTCGAACGTGACCTGGGTGGTTCGAAATTGGCGTGGGTGTGCCGCCCTGCTTCAAGGCTCCCCCACCAAGCAGGGCTCAGAGGCAAGAGCACTGGGAAGGCAGAGCTTGCCTCCGCATGCCTAGGACAGCCCCCACCACGAGTGCCCGGCTCCCTTGCCTCCCCTCCGCAAGCCTACACCAGCTGTCCTCACACCTTGGCACTAGCACTGTGAGGCTGTTGCAAGGCAGGAGCACGGTTGTTCGATATGTGCTTCGAAGGCGACGTGGGTGTGACGTGGGAGATTCGAACGTGACGTGGGAGATTCGAAAGTGACGTGGGTGTGACGTGGGAGATTCGAACGTGACGTGGGAGATTCGAAAGTGACGTGGGTGTGACGTGGGAGATTCGAACGTGACGTGGGCGTGACTTGGGTGACTCGAACGCGATGTGAGTGTGAAGTGGGAGATTCGAACGTGACGTGGGAGATTCGAACGTGACGTGGGTGTGACGTGGGAGATTCGAACGTGACGTGGGAGATTCGAACGTGACGTGGGTGTGACGTGGGAGATTCGAACGTGACGTGGGTGATTCGAACGTGACGTGGGTGTGACGTGGGCGATTCGAACGTGACGTGGGTGTGTCGTGGGAGATTCGAACGTGACGTGGGCGTGACGTGGGAAATTCGAACGTGACGTGGGTGTGTCGTGGGTGATTCGAACGTGACGTGGGTGTGTCGTGGGTGATTCGAACGTGACGTGGGCGTGACATTGGTGATTCGAACGTGACGTGGGTGTGACGTGGGAAATTCGAACGTGACGTGGGCGTGACGTGGGAGATTCGAACGTGACGTGGGTGTGAAGTGGGAGATTCGAACGTCACGTGGGAGATTCGAACGTGACGTGAATGTGAAGTGGGAGATTCGAACGTGACGTGGACGTTACGTGAGTGTTTGGAACGTGACGTGGGCGTGAACTGGGTGATTCGAACCTGACGTGGGTGTTTGGAACGTGACGTGGGCGTGACGTGGGAGATTCGAACGTGACCTGGCTGGTTCGAAATTGGCGTGGGTGTGCCGCCCTGCTTCAAGGCTCCCCCACCAAGCAGGGCTCAGAGGCAAGAGCACTGGGAAGGCAGAGCTTGCCTCCGCATGCCTAGGACAGCCCCCACCACGAGTGCCCGGCTCCCTTGCCTCCCCTCCGCAAGCCTACACCAGCTGTCCTCACACCTTGGCACTAGCAGTGTGAGGCTGTTGCAAGGCAGGAGCATGGTTGTTCGATATGTGCTTCGAAGGCGAGGTGGGTGTGACGTGGGAGATTCGAACGTGACGTGGGCGTGACGTGGGAGATTCGAACGTGACGTGGGTGTGACGTGGGTGATTCGAACGTGAGGTGGGTGTGACGTGGGTGATTCGAACGTGACTTGGGCGTTACGTGGGAAATACGAACGTGATGTGGGCGTAACGTGGGTGATTCGAAGGGGATGTTGGCGTGACGTGGGTAATTCGAACGTGACGTGGGCGTTACGTGGGAAATACGAACGTGACGTAGGCGTGACGTGGGTGATTCGAACGTGACGTGGGTGTGACGTGGGAGATTCGAACGTGACGTGGGTGATTCGAAAGTGACGTGGGCGTGACGTGGGTGATTCGAACGTGACGTGGGTGTGACGTGGGAGATTCGAACGTGACGTGGGTGATTCGAACGTGACGTGGGCGTGACATGGGAGATTCGAACGTGACGTGAGCTTGACGTGGGAGATTCGAACGTGATGTGAGCGTGACGTGGGAAATTCGAACGTGACGTGGGTGTGTCGTGGGTGATTCGAACGTGACGTGGGCGTGACATGGGTGATTCGAACGTGACGTGGGTGTGACGTGGGAAATTCGAACGTGACGTGGGTGTGTCGTGGGAGATTCGAACGTGACGTGGGTGTGACGTGGGAGATTCGAACGTGACGTGGGTGTGAAGTGGGAGATTCGAACGTCACGTGGGAGATTCGAACGTGACGTGAATGTGAAGTGGGAGATTCGAACGTGACGTGGACGTTACGTGAGTGTTTGGAACGTGACGTGGGCGTGAACTGGATGATTCGAACCTGACGTGGGTGTTTGGAACGTGACGTGGGCGTGCCGTGGGAGATTCGAACGTGACGTGGGTGTGACGTGGGTGATTCGAACGTGACGTGGGCGTGACGTGGGTGATTCGAACGTGACGTGGGTGTGACGTGGGAGATTCGAACGTGACGTGGGAGATTCGAACGTGACGTGGGTGTGACGTGGGAGATTCGAACGTGACGTGGGTGTGACGTGGGCGATTCGAACGTGACGTGGGTGTGTCGTGGGAGATTCGAACGTGACGTGGGCGTGACGTGGGAAATTCGAACGTGACGTGGGTGTGTCGTGGGTGATTCGAACGTGACGTGGGCGTGACATGGGTGATTCGAACGTGACGTGGGTGTGACGTGGGAGATTCGAACGTGACCTGGCTGGTTCGAAATTGGCGTGGGTGTGCCGCCCTGCTTCAAGGCTCCCCCACCAAGCAGGGCTCAGAGGCAAGAGCACTGGGAAGGCAGAGCTTGCCTCCGCATGCCTAGGACAGCCCCCACCACGAGTGCCCGGCTCCCTTGCCTCCCCTCCGCAAGCCTACACCAGCTGTCCTCACACCTTGGCACTAGCAGTGTGAGGCTGTTGCAAGGCAGGAGCATGGTTGTTCGATATGTGCTTCGAAGGCGAGGTGGGTGTGACGTGGGAGATTCGAACGTGACGTGGGCGTGACGTGGGAAATTCGAACGTGACGTGGGTGTGACGTGGGTGATTCGAACGTGACGTGGGTGTGACGTGGGTGATTCGAACGTGACTTGGGCGTTACGTGGGAAATACGAACGTGACGTGGGCGTAACGTGGGTGATTCGAAGGGGATGTTGGCGTGACGTGGGTAATTCGAACGTGACGTGGGCGTTAAGTGGGAAATACGAACGTGACGTGGGCGTGACGTGGGTGATTCGAACGTGACGTGGGCGTGCCGTGGGAGATTCGAACGTGACGTGAGCGTGACGTGGGAGATTCGAACGTGACGTGGGTGTGACGTGGGTGATTCGAACGTGACGTGGGTGTTTCGAAAGTGACGTGGGTGTGACGTGGTTGTGACGTGGGAGATTCGAAAGTGACGTGAGCGTGACGTGGGAAATTCGAACGTGATGTGAGCGTGACGTGGGAGATTCGAACGTTAGGTGCGCGTGACGTGGGTGATTCGAACGCGACGCGAGTGTGAAGTGGGAGATTCGAACGTGACGTGGGAGATTCGAACGTGACGTGTGCGTGAAGTGGGTGATTCGAACGTGACGTGGGTGTGTCGTGGGAGATTCGAACGTGACGTGGGCGTGACGTGGGAGATTCGAACGTGACGTGGGCGTGACGTGGGAAATTCGAACGTGACCTGGCTGGTTCGAAATTGGCGTGGGTGTGCCACCCTGCTTCATGGCTCCCCCACCAAGCAGGGCTCAGAGGCAAGAGCACTGGGAAGGCAGAGCTTGCCTCCGCATGCCTAGGACAGCCCCCACCACGAGTGCCCGGCTCCCTTGCCTCCCCTCCGCAAGCCTACACCAGCTGTCCTCACACCTTGGCACTAGCACTGTGAGGCTGTTGCAAGGCAGGAGCATGGTTGTTCGATATGTGCTTCGAAGGCGAGGTGGGTGTGACGTGGGAGATTCGAACGTGACGTGGGCGTGACGTGGTAAATTCGAACGTGACGTGGGTGTGACGTGGGTGATTCGAAGGTGACATGGGCGTGACGTGGGAGATTCGAACGTGACGAGGGTGTGAAGTGAGCGTGACGTGGGAGATTCGAACGTGACGTGGGTGTGACGTGAATATTCGAACGTGACCTGAGTGTGACGTGGGAGATTCGAACGTGACGTGGGAGATTCGAACGTGACGTGGGTGTGACGTGGGCGATTCGAACGTGACGTGGGTGTGACGTGGGAGATTCAAACGTGACGTGGGCGTGACGTGGGAGATTCGAACGTGACGTGGGCGTGACGTGGGAGATTCGAGCGTGACGTCGGTGTGACGTGGGTGAATAGAAAGTGACGTGGGTGTGACGTGGGAGATTCGAACGTGACGTGGCTGTGACGTGGGTGATACGAACGTGACCTGGACGTGACGTGGGAGAATCGAACGTGACGTGGGAGATTAGAACTTGACGTGGGTGTGACGTGGGAGATTCGAACGTGACGTGGGTGTGAGGTGGGCGATTCGAACGTGACGTGGGCGTGACGTGGGTGATTCGAACGTGACGTGGGTGTGACGTGGTTGTGACGTGGGAGATTCGAAAGTGACGTGAGCGTGACGTGGGAAATTCGAACGTGATGTGAGCGTGACGTGGGCGATTCGAACGTGACGTGGGCGTGACGTGGGTGATTCGAACGCGACGCGAGTGTGAAGTGGGAGATTCGAACGTGACGTGGGAGATTCGAACGTGACGTGAGCGTGAAGTGGGTGATTCGAACGTGACGTGGGTGTGACGTGGGAGATTCGAACGTGACGTGGGCGTGACGTGGGTGATTCGAACGTGACGTGGGCGTGACGTGAGTATTTGGAACGTGACGTGGGTGTTTGGAACGTGACGTGGGTGTGACGTGGGCGATTCGAACGTGACGTGGGTGTGTCGTGGGTGATTCGAAAGTGACGTGGGTGTGACGTGGGTGATTCGAACGTGACGTGGGCGTGACGTGGGTGATTCGAAGGGGATGTTGGCGTGACGTGGGAGATTCGAACGTGACGTGGGTGTGACGTGGGAGATTCGAACGTGACGTGGGTGATTCGAACGTGACGTGAGTGTGAAGTGGGAGATTCGAACGTGACGAGGACGTGACGTGAGTGTCTGGAACGTGACGTGGGCGTGACCTGGGTGATTCGAACTTGACGTGGGTGTTTGGAACGTGACGTGGGTGTGACGTGGGAGCTTCGAACGTGACGTGGGCGTGACGTGGGTGATTCGAACCTGACGTGAGCGTGAAGTGGGAGATTCGAACGTGACGTGGGTGTGACGTGGGAGATTCGAACGTGACGTGGGTGTGACATGGGAGATTCGAACGTGACGTGGGTGTGACGTGGGTGATTCGAACGTGACGTGGACGTGACGTGAGTGTTTGGAACGTGACGTGGGCGTGACCTGGGTGATTCGAACCTGACGTGGGTGTTTGGAACGTGACGTGGGTGTGAGGTGGGCGATTCGAACGTGACGTGGGCGTGACGTGGGTGATTCGAACGTGACGTGGGTGTGACGTGGGAGATTCGAACGTGACGTGGGTGGTTCGAACGTGACGTGAGTGTGAAGTGGGAGATTCGAACGTGACGAGGACGTGACGTGAGTGTCTGGAACGTGACGTGGGCTTGACCTGGGTGATTCGAACCTGACGTGGGTGTTTTGAACGTGACGTGGGTGTGACGTGGGCGATTCGAAAGTGACGTGGGTGTGATGTGGGTGATTCGAACGTGACGTGGGTGTAACGTGGGAGATTCGAACGTGACGTGGGTGTGACGTGGGAAATTCGAACGTGACGTGGGCGTGACGTGGATGTTTCGAACGTGACGTGGGTGTGACGTGGGAGATTCGAACGTGACTTGGACGTGACGTGGGAGATTCGAACTTGACGTGGGTGTGGCGTGGTTGTTTCGAACGTGACGTGGGTGTGATGTGGGCGATTCGAACGTGACGTGGGTGTGTCGTGGGTGATTCGAAGGGGATGTTGGCGTGACGTGGGAAATTCGAACGTGACGTGGGAGTGACGTGGGTGATTCGAACGTGACGTGGGCGTGACGTGGGTGATTCGAACGTGACGTGGGTGTGACGTGCGAGATTCGAACGTGACGTGGGTGTGACGTGGGAGCTTCGAACGTGACGTGGGAGATTCGAACGTGACGTGAGTGTGAAGTGGGAGATTCGAACGTGACGTGGGTGATTCGAAAGTGACGTGGGTGTGACGTGGGTGTGACGTGGGAGTTTCGAACGTGACGGGGGTGTGACGTGGGAGATTCGAACGTGACCTGAGTGTGACGTGAGAGATTCGAACGTGACCTGGCTGGTTCGAAACTGGCGTGGATGTGCCGCCCTGCTTCAAGGCTCCCCCACCAAGCAGGGCTCAGAGGCAAGAGCACTGGGAAGGCAGAGCTTCCCTCCGCATGCCTAGGACAGCCCCCACCACGAGTGCCCGGCTCCCTTGCCTCCCCTCCGCAAGCCTACACCAGCTGTCCTCACACCTTGGCACTAGCACTGTGAGGCTGTTGCAAGGCAGGAGCATGGTTGTTCGATATGTGCTTCGAAGGCGAGGTGGGTGTGACGTGGGAGATTCGAACGTGACGTGGGCGTGACGTGGGAAATTCGAACGTGAGGTGGGCGTGACGTGGGTGATTCGAACGTGAGGTGGGTGTGACGTGGGTGATTCGAAGGTGACATGGGCGTGACCTGGGTGATTCGAACGTGACGTGGGAGATTCGAACGTGACGTGGGTGTGACGTGGGCGATTCGAAGGTGACGTGGGCGTGACCTGGGTGATTCGAACGTGACGTGGGCGTGACGTGGGATATTCGAACGTGACGTGGGCGTGACGTGGGAAATTCGAACCTGACCTGGCTGGTTCGAAATTGGCGTGGGTGTGCCACCCTGCTTCATGGCTCCCCCACCAAGCAGGGCTCAGAGGCAAGAGCACTGGGAAGGCAGAGCTTGCCTCCGCATGCCTAGGACAGCCCCCACCACGAGTGCCCGGCTCCCTTGCCTCCCCTCCGCAAGCCTACACCAGCTGTCCTCACACCTTGGCACTAGCACTGTGAGGCTGTTGCAAGGCAGGAGCATGGTTGTTCGATATGTGCTTCGAAGGCGACGTGGGTGTGACGTGGGAGATTCGAACGTGACGTTGGCGTGACGTGGGAAAATCGAACGTGACGTGGGTGTGACGTGGGTGAATAGAAAGTGACGTGGGTGTGACGTGGGAGATTCGAACGTGACGTGGGCGTGACGTGGGAGATTCGAGCGTGACGTCGGTGTGACGTCGGTGAATAGAAAGTGACGTGGGTGTGACGTGGGAGAATCGAACGTGACGTGGGAGATTCGAACGTGACGTGGGTGTGACGTGGGAGATTCGAACGTGACGTGAGTGTGAGGTGGGAGATTCGAACGTGACGTGGGTGATTCGAAAGTGACGTGGGTGTGACGTGGGTGTGACGTGGGATTTTAGAACGTGACGTGGGCGTGACGTGGGAGATTCGAACGTGACGTGGGTGATTCGAACGTGACGTGGGTGTGACGTGGGCGATTCGAACGTGACGTGGGTGTGACGTGGGTGAATAGAAAGTGACGTGGGTGTGACGTGGGAGATTCGAACGTGACGTGGGCGTGACGTGGGAGATTCGAGCGTGACGTCGGTGTGACGTGGGTGAATAGAAAGTGACGTGGGTGTGACGTGGGAGAATCGAACGTGACGTGGGAGATTCGAACGTGACGTGGGTGTGACGTGGGAGATTCGAACGTGACGTGGGCGTGACGTGGGAGATTCGAACGTGACGTGGGTGATTCGAACGTGACGTGGGTGTGACGTGGGCGATTCGAACGTGACGTGGGTGTGACGTGGGTGATTCGAACGTGACGTGGGTGATTCGAAAGTGACGTGGGTGATTCCAAAGTGACGTGGGTGTGACGTGTGTGTGACGTGGGAGATTCGAACGTGACGTGGGAGATTCGAACGTGACGTGAGCGTGAAGTGGGTGATTCGAACGTGACGTGGGTGATTCGAAAGTGACGTGGGTGTGACGTGGGTGTAACGTGGGAGATTCGAACGTGACGTGGGCGTGACGTGGCTGATTCGAACGTGACGTGGGTGTGTCGTGGGAGATTCGAACGTGACGTGGGTGTGACGTGGGAGATTCGAACGTGACGTGGGTGTGAAGTGGGAGATTCGAACGTCACGTGGGAGATTCGAACGTGACGTGAATGTGAAGTGGGAGATTCGAACGTGACGTGGACGTTACGTGAGTGTTTGGAACGTGACGTGGGCGTGAACTGGATGATTCGAACCTGACGTGGGTGTTTGGAACGTGACGTGGGCGTGCCGTGGGAGATTCGAACGTGACGTGGGTGTGACGTGGGTGATTCGAACGTGACGTGGGCGTGACGTGGGTGATTCGAACGTGACGTGGGTGTGACGTGGGAGATTCGAACGTGACGTGGGAGATTCGAACGTGACGTGGGAGATTCGAACGTGACGTGGGTGTGACGTGGGAGATTCGAACGTGACGTGGGTGTGACGTGGGCGATTCGAACGTGACGTGGGTGTGACGTGGGAGATTCGAACGTGACGTGGGCGTGACGTGGGAAATTCGAACGTGACGTGGGTGTGTCGTGGGTGATTCGAACGTGACGTGGGCGTGACGTGGCTGATTCGAACGTGACGTGGGTGTGACGTGGGTGATTCGAACGTGACGTGGGCGTGACATGTGTGATTCGAACGTGACGTGGGTGTGACGTGGGAGATTCGAACGTGACGTGGGAGATTCGAACGTGACGTGGGTGATTCGAAAGTGACGTGGGTGTGACGTGGGTGATTCGAACGTGACGTGGGTGATTCGAAAGTGACGTGGGTGTGACGTGGGTGTGACGTGGGCGATTCGAACTTGACGTGGGCGTGATGTGGGTGATTCGAACGTGACGTGGGCGTGACGTGGGAAATTCGAACGTGACGTGGGCGTGACGTGGGCGATTCGAACGTGACGTGGGCGTGACGTGGGTGATTCGAACGTGACGTGGGCGTTACGTGGGTGATTCGAACGTGACGTGGGAGATTCGAACGTGACGTGAGTGTGAAGTGGGAGATTCGAACGTGACGTGGGTGATTCGAACGTGACGTGGCTGTGACGTGGGTGATACGAACGTGACCTGGACGTGACGTGGGAGATTCGAACGTGTCGTGGGAGATTCGAACGTGACGTGGGTGTGTCGTGGGAGATTCGAACGTGACGTGGGCGTGACGTGGGAGATTCGAACGTGACGTGGGCGTGACGTGGGAAATTCGAACGTGACGTGGGTGTGACGTGGGTGATTCGAACGTGACGTGGGCGTGACATGTGTGATTCGAACGTGACGTGGGTGTGACGTGGGTGATTCGAACGTGACGTGGGCGTGACGTGGGTGATTCGAACGTGACGTGGGCGTGACGTGGGAGATTCGAACGTGACGTGGGTGATTCGAACGTGACGTGAGTGTGAAGTGGGAGATTCGAACGTGACGTGGACGTGACGTGAGTGTTTGGAACGTGACGTGGGCGTGACCTGGGTGATTCGAACCTGACGTGGGTGTTTGGAACGTGACGTGGGTGTGACGTGGGAGATTCGAACGTGACGTGGGTGTGTCGTGGGTGATTCGAACGTGACGTGGGCGTGACGTGGGTGATTCGAACGTGACGTGGGTGTGACGTGGGAGATTCGAACGTGACGTGGGAGATTCGAACGTGACGTGGGTGTGACGTGGGAGATTCGAACGTGACGTGGGTGATTCGAACGTGACGTGGGTGTGACGTGGGCGATTCGAACGTGACGTGAGTGTGAAGTGGGAGATTCGAACGTGACGTGGGTGATTCGAACGTGACGTGGCTGTGACGTGGGTGATACGAACGTGACCTGGACGTGACGTGGGAGATTCGAACGTGTCGTGGGAGATTCGAACGTGACGTGGGTGTGACGTGGGAGATTCGAACGTGACGTGGGTGATTCGAACGTGACGTGGGCGTGACGTGGGAGATTCGAACGTGACGTGAGTGTGAAGTGGGAGATTCGAACGTGACGTGGGTGATTCGAACGTGACGTGGCTGTGACGTGGGTGATACGAACGTGACCTGGACGTGACGTGGGAGATTCGAACGTGTCGTGGGAGATTCGAACGTGACGTGGGTGTGTCGTGGGAGATTCGAACGTGACGTGGGCGTGACGTCGGAAATTCGAACGTGACGTGGGTGTGTCGTGGGTGATTCGAACGTGACGTGGGCGTGACATGGGTGATTCGAACGTGACGTGGGTGTGACGTGGGTGATTCGAACGCGACGTGGGCGTGACATGTGTGATTCGAACGTGACGTGGGCGTGACATGGGGGATTCGAACGTGACGTGGGAGATTCGAACGTGACGTGGGAGATTCGAACGTGACGTGGGAGATTCGAACGTGACGTGGGTGTAACGTGGGAGATTCGAACGTGACGTGGGTGTGACGTGGGTGATTCGAACGTGACGTGGGCGTGACGTGGGTGATTCGAACGTGACGTGGGTGTGACGTGGGAGATTCGAACGTGACGTGGGTGATTCGAACGTGACGTGGGTGTGACGTGGGCGATTCGAACGTGACGTAGGTGTGTCGTAGGAGATTCGAACGTGACGTGGGCGTGACATGGATGATTCGAACGTGACGTGGGTGTGACGTGGGTGATTCGAACGTGACGTGGGCGTGACATGTGTGATTCGAACGTGACGTGGGCGTGACGTGGGAGATTCGAACGTGACGTGGGAGATTCGAACGTGACGTGGGTGATTCCAAAGTGACGTGGGCGTGACGTGGGTGATTCGAACGTGACGTGGGCGTGACGTGGGTGATTCGAACGTGACGTGGGTGTGACGTGGGAAATTCGAACGTGACGTGGGCGTGACGTGGGAGATTCGAACGTGACGTGGGTGTGTCGTGGGAGATTCGAACGTGACGTGGGCGTGACGTGGGAAATTCGAACGTGACGTGGGTGTGTCGTGGGTGATTCGAACGTGACGTGGGCGTGACATGGGTGATTCGAACGTGACGTGGGTGTGACGTGGGAAATTCGAACGTGACGTGGGCGTGACGTGGGAGATTCGAACGTGACGTGGGTGTGACGTGGGAGATTCGAAGGTGACGTGGGTGTGAAGTGGGAGATTCGAACGTCACGTGGGAAATTCGAACGTGACGTGGGTGTGACGTGGGTGATTCGAACGTGACGTGGGCGTGACATGTGTGATTCGAACGTGACGTGGGCGTGACGTGGGAGATTCGAACGTGACGTGGGAGATTCGAACGTGACGTGGGTGATTCGAAAGTGACGTGGGTGTGACGTGGGTGATTCGAACGTGACGTGGGTGATTCGAAAGTGACGTGGGTGTGACGTGGGTGTGACGTGGGCGATTCGAACTTGACGTGGGCGTGATGTGGGTGATTCGAACGTGACGTGGGCGTGACGTGGGAAATTCGAACGTGACGTGGGCGTGACGTGGGCGATTCGAACGTGACGTGGGCGTGACGTGGGTGATTCGAACGTGACGTGGGTGTGACGTGGGAGATTCGAACGTGACGTGGGAGATTCGAACGTGACGTGAGTGTGAAGTGGGAGATTCGAACGTGACGTGGGTGATTCGAACGTGACGTGGCTGTGACGTGGGTGATACGAACGTGACCTGGACGTGACGTGGGAGATTCGAACGTGTCGTGGGAGATTCGAACGTGACGTGGGTGTGTCGTGGGAGATTCGAACGTGACGTGGGCGTGACGTCGGAAATTCGAACGTGACGTGGGTGTGTCGTGGGTGATTCGAACGTGACGTGGGCGTGACATGGGTGATTCGAACGTGACGTGGGTGTGACGTGGGTGATTCGAACGCGACGTGGGCGTGACATGTGTGATTCGAACGTGACGTGGGCGTGACATGGGGGATTCGAACGTGACGTGGGAGATTCGAACGTGACGTGGGAGATTCGAACGTGACGTGGGAGATTCGAACGTGACGTGGGTGTAACGTGGGAGATTCGAACGTGACGTGGGTGTGACGTGGGTGATTCGAACGTGACGTGGGCGTGACGTGGGTGATTCGAACGTGACGTGGGTGTGACGTGGGTGATTCGAACGTGACGTGGGTGATTCGAACGTGACGTGGGTGTGACGTGGGCGATTCGAACGTGACGTAGGTGTGTCGTAGGAGATTCGAACGTGACGTGGGCGTGACATGGATGATTCGAACGTGACGTGGGTGTGACGTGGGTGATTCGAACGTGACGTGGGCGTGACATGTGTGATTCGAACGTGACGTGGGCGTGACGTGGGAGATTCGAACGTGACGTGGGAGATTCGAACGTGACGTGGGTGATTCCAAAGTGACGTGGGCGTGACGTGGGTGATTCGAACGTGACGTGGGCGTGACGTGGGTGATTCGAACGTGACGTGGGTGTGACGTGGGAAATTCGAACGTGACGTGGGCGTGACGTGGGAGATTCGAACGTGACGTGGGTGTGTCGTGGGAGATTCGAACGTGACGTGGGCGTGACGTGGGAAATTCGAACGTGACGTGGGTGTGTCGTGGGTGATTCGAACGTGACGTGGGCGTGACATGGGTGATTCGAACGTGACGTGGGTGTGACGTGGGAAATTCGAACGTGACGTGGGCGTGACGTGGGAGATTCGAACGTGACGTGGGTGTGACGTGGGAGATTCGAAGGTGACGTGGGTGTGAAGTGGGAGATTCGAACGTCACGTGGGAGATTCGAACGTGACGTGAATGTGAAGTGGGAGATTCGAACGTGACGTGGACGTTACGTGAGTGTTTGGAACGTGACGTGGGCGTGAACTGGGTGATTCGAACCTGACGTGGGTGTTTGGAACGTGACGTGGGCGTGCCGTGGGAGATTCGAACGTGACGTGGGTGTGACGTGGGTGATTCGAACGTGACGTGGGCGTGACGTGGGTGATTCGAACGTGACGTGGGTGTGACGTGGGAGATTCGAACGTGACGTGGGAGATTCGAACGTGACGTGGGAGATTCGAACGTGACGTGGGTGTGACGTGGGAGATTCGAACGTGACGTGGGTGTGACGTGGGCGATTCGAACGTGACGTGGGTGTGTCGTGGGAGATTCGAACGTGACGTGGGCGTGACGTGGGAAATTCGAACGTGACGTGGGTGTGTCGTGGGTGATTCGAACGTGACGTGGGCGTGACATGGGTGATTCGAACGTGACGTGGGTGTGACGTGGGTGATTCGAACGTGACGTGGGCGTGACATGTGTGATTCGAACGTGACGTGGGCGTGACGTGGGAGATTCGAACGTGACGTGGGAGATTCGAACGTGACGTGGGTGATTCGAAAGTGACGTGGGTGTGACGTGGGTGATTCGAACGTGACGTGGGTGATTCGAAAGTGACGTGGGTGTGACGTGGGTGTGACGTGGGCGATTCGAACTTGACGTGGGCGTGATGTGGGTGATTCGAACGTGACGTGGGCGTGACGTGGGAAATTCGAACGTGACGTGGGCGTGACGTGGGCGATTCGAACGTGACGTGGGCGTGACGTGGGTGATTCGAACGTGACGTGGGCGTTACGTGGGTGATTCGAACGTGACGTGGGAGATTCGAACGTGACGTGAGTGTGAAGTGGGAGATTCGAACGTGACGTGGGTGATTCGAACGTGACGTGGCTGTGACGTGGGTGATACGAACGTGACCTGGACGTGACGTGGGAGATTCGAACGTGACGTGGGAGATTCGAACGTGACGTGGGTGTGTCGTGGGAGATTCGAACGTGACGTGGGCGTGACGTGGGTGATTCGAACGTGACGTGGCTGTGACGTGGGAAATTCGAACGTGACCTGGCTGGTTCGAAATTGGCGTGGGTGTGCCGCCGTGCTTCAAGGCTCCCCCACCAAGCAGGGCTCAGAGGCAAGAGCACTGGGAAGGCAGAGCTTCCCTCCGCATGCCTAGGACAGCCCCCACCACGAGTGCCCGGCTCCCTTGCCTCCCCTCCGCAAGCCTACACCAGCTGTCCTCACACCTTGGCACTAGCACTGTGAGGCTGTTGCAAGGCAGGAGCATGGTTGTTCGATATGTGCTTCGAAGGCGACGTGGGTGTGACGTGGGAGATTCGAACGTGACGTGGGAGATTCGAAAGTGACGTGGGTGTGACGTGGGAGATTCGAACGTGACGTGGGAGATTCGAAAGTGACGTGGGTGTGACGTGGGAGATTCGAACGTGACGTGGGAGATTCGAAAGTGACGTGGGTGTGACGTGGAAAATTCGAACGTGACGTGGGCGTGACTTGGGTGACTCGAACGCGACGTGAGTGTGAAGTGGGAGATTCGAACGTGACGTGGGAGATTCGAACGTGACGTGAGCGTGAAGTGGGAGATTCGAACGTGACGTGGGTGTGACGTGGGTGATTCGAACGTGACGTGGGCGTGACGTGGGTGATTCGAACGTGACGGGGGTGTGACGTGGGAAATGCGAACGTGACGTGGGCGTGACGTGGGTGTGTCGTGTGAGATTCGAACGTGACGTGGGAGATTCGAACGTGACGTGAGCGTGACGTGGGTGATTCGAACGTGACGTGGGTGTGACGTGGGAGATTCGAACGTGACGTGGACCTGACGTGAGTGTTTGGAACGTGACGTGGGCGTGACCTGGGTGATTCGAACCTGACGTGGGTGTTTGGAACGTGACGTGGGTGTAACGTGGGAGATTCGAACGTGACGTGGGTTTGTCGTGGGTGATTCGAACGTGACGTGGGCGTGACGTGGGTGATTCGAACGCGACGTGGGCGTGACCTGGGTGATTCGAACCTGACGTGGGTGTTTGGAACGTGAGGTGGGTGTGACGTGGGAGATTCGAACGTGACGTGGGCGTGACGTGGGAAATTCGAACGTGACGTGGGCGTGACGTGGGTGATTCGAACGTGACGTGGGCGTGACGTGGGAGATTCGAACGTGACGTGGGTGATTCGAACGTGACGTGGGCGTGACGTGGGTGACTCGAACGCGACGTGAGTGTGAAGTGGGAGATTCAAACGTGACGTGGGAGATTCGAACGTGACGTGAGCGTGAAGTGGTAGATTCGAACGTGACGTGAGCGTGACGTGGGAGATTCGAAAGTGACGTGGGTGTGGCGTGGTTGTTTCGAACGTGACGTGGGTGTGTCGTGGGAGATTCGAACGTGACGTGGGCGTGACGTGGGAAATTCGAACATGACGTGGGTGTGTCGTGGGTGATTCGAACGTGACGTGGGCGTGACGTGGGAGATTCGAACGTGACGTGGGTGTGACGTGGGAGATTCGAACGTGACGTGGGAGATTCGAACGTGACGTGGGTGATTCGAACGTGACGTGGGTGTGACGTGGGTGATTCGAACGTGACGTGGGTGATTCGAAAGTGACGTGGGTGTGACGTGGGTGTGACGTGGGAGATTCGAACGTGACGTGAGCATGACGTGGGAGATTCGAACGTGATGTGAGCGTGACGTGGGAGATTCGAACGTGACGTGGGTGTGACGTGGGAAATTCGAACGTAACGTGGGCGTGACGTGGGTGATTCGAACGTGACGCGAGTGTGAAGTGGGAGATTCAAACGTGACGTGGGAGATTCGAACGTGTCGTTGGCGTGACCTGGGTGATTCGAACCTGACGTGGGTGTTTGGAACGTGACGTGGGCGTGACGTGGGAAATTCGAACGTGACGTGGGTGTGTCGTGGGAGATTCGAACGTGACGTGGGCGTGCCGTGGGAGATTCGAACGTGACGTGGGTGTGACGTGGGAGATTCGAACGTGACGTGGACGTGAAGTGAGTGTTTGGAACGTGACGTGGGCGTGACCTGGGTGATTCGAACCTGACGTGGGTGTTTGGAACGTGACGTGGGTGTGACGTGGGAGATTCGAACGTGACGTGGGTGTGTCGTGGGTGATTCGAACGTGACGTGGGCGTGACGTGGCTGATTCGAACGTGACGTGGGTGTGACGTGGGAAATTCGAACGTGACGTGGGAGATTCGAACGTGACGTGGGCGTGACGTGGGAGATTCGAACGTGACGTGGGTGATTCGAACGTGACGTGGGTGTGTCGTGGGAGATTCGAACGTGACGTGGGCGTGACGTGGGAGATTCGAACGTGACGTGGGCGTGACGTGGGAAATTCGAACGTGACGTGGGTGTGACGTGGGTGATTCGAACGTGACGTGGGCGTGACATGGGTGATTCGAACGTGACGTGGGTGTGACGTGGGTGATTCGAACGTGACGTGGGCGTGACATGTGTGATTCGAACGTGACGTGGGCGTGACATGGGAGATTCGAACGTGACGTGGGAGATTCGAACGTGACGTGGGAGATTCGAACGTGACGTGGGTGTAACGTGGGAGATTCGAACGTGACGTGGGTGATTCGAACGTGACGTGGGTGTGACGTGGGCGATTCGAACGTGACGTGGGCGTGACGTGGGAGATTCGAACGTTACGTGGGAGATTCGAACGTGACGTGGGTGATTCCAAAGTGACGTGGGAGTGACGTGGGAAATTCGAACGTGACGTGGGCGTGACGTGGGAAATTCGAACGTGACGTGGGTGTGTCGTGGGTGATTCGAACGTGACGTGGGCGTGACATTGGTGATTCGAACGTGACGTGGGTGTGACGTGGGAAATTCGAACGTGACGTGGGCGTGACGTGGGAGATTCGAACGTGACGTGGGTGTGAAGTGGGAGATTCGAACGTCACGTGGGAGATTCGAACGTGACGTGAATGTGAAGTGGGAGATTCGAACGTGACGTGGACGTTACGTGAGTGTTTGGAACGTGACGTGGGCGTGAACTGGGTGATTCGAACCTGACGTGGGTGTTTGGAACGTGACGTGGGCGTGACGTGGGAGATTCGAACGTGACCTGGCTGGTTCGAAATTGGCGTGGGTGTGCCGCCGTGCTTCAAGGCTCCCCCACCAAGCAGGGCTCAGAGGCAAGAGCACTGGGAAGGCAGAGCTTGCCTCCGCATGCCTAGGACAGCCCCCACCACGAGTGCCCGGCTCCCTTGCCTCCCCTCCGCAAGCCTACACCAGCTGTCCTCACACCTTGGCACTAGCACTGTGAGGCTGTTGCAAGGCAGGAGCATGGTTGTTCGATATGTGCTTCGAAGGCGAGGTGGGTGTGACGTGGGAGATTCGAACGTGACGTGGGTGTGGCGTGGGTGATTCGAACGTGACGTGGGAGATTCGAACGTGACGTGGGTGTGAAGTGGGAGATTCGAATGTGACGTGGGTGTGACGTGGGAGATTCGAACGTGACGTGGGCGCGATGTGGGTGATTCGAACGTGACGTGGGTGTGAAGTGGGTGTGACGTGGGATATTCGAACGTGACGTGGATGTGACGTGGGTGTGACGTGGGAGATTCGAACGTGACGTGGGAGATTCGAACGTGACGTGGGTGTAAAGTGGGAGATTCGAATGTGACGTGGGTGTGACGTGGGAGATTCGAACGTGACGTGGGCGCGACGTAGGTGATTCGAACGTGACGTGGGTGTGACGTGGTGATTCGAACGTGACGTGGGTGTGACGTGGGAGATTCGAACGTGATGTGGGCGCGACGTGGATGATTCGAACGTGACGTGGGTGTGACGTGGGAAATTCGAACGTGACGTGGGTGTGACGTGGGAGATTCGAACGTGACGTGGGAGATTCGAGCGTGACGTGGGTGTGAGGTGGGAGATTCGAACGTGACGTGGGAGATTCGAACGTGACGTGGGTGTGACGTGGGTGTTTCGAACGTGACGTGGGTGTTTCGAACGTGACGTGGGCGTGACGTGGTGATTCGAACGTGACGTGGGTGTGTCGTGGGAGATTCGAACGTGACGTGGGCGTGACGTGGGAGATTCGAACGTGACGTGGGCGTGACGTGGGAAATTCGAACGTGACCTGGCTGGTTCGAAATTGGCGTGGGTGTGCCGCCGTGCTTCAAGGCTCCCCCACCAAGCAGGGCTCAGAGGCAAGAGCACTGGGAAGGCAGAGCTTGCCTCCGCATGCCTAGGACAGCCCCCACCACGAGTGCCCGGCTCCCTTGCCTCCCCTCCGCAAGCCTACACCAGCTGTCCTCACACCTTGGCACTAGCACTGTGAGGCTGTTGCAAGGCAGGAGCACGGTTGTTCGATATGTGCTTCGAAGGCGACGTGGGTGTGACGTGGGAGATTCGAACGTGACGTGGGAGATTCGAAAGTGACGTGGGTGTGACGTGGGAGATTCGAACGTGACGTGGGAGATTCGAAAGTGACGTGGGTGTGACGTGGGAGATTCGAACGTGACGTGGGAGATTCGAAAGTGACGTGGGTGTGACGTGGAAAATTCGAACGTGACGTGGGCGTGACTTGGGTGACTCGAACGCGACGTGAGTGTGAAGTGGGAGATTCGAACGTGACGTGGGAGATTCGAACGTGACGTGAGCGTGAAGTGGGAGATTCGAACGTGACGTGGGTGTGACGTGGGTGATTCGAACGTGACGTGGGCGTGACGTGGGTGATTCGAACGTGACGGGGGTGTGACGTGGGAAATGCGAACGTGACGTGGGCGTGACGTGGGTGTGTCGTGTGAGATTCGAACGTTACGTGGGAGATTCGAACGTGACGTGAGCGTGACGTGGGTGATTCGAACGTGACGTGGGTGTGACGTGGGAGATTCGAACGTGACGTGGACCTGACGTGAGTGTTTGGAACGTGACGTGGGCGTGACCTGGGTGATTCGAACCTGACGTGGGTGTTTGGAACGTGACGTGGGTGTAACGTGGGAGATTCGAACGTGACGTGGGTTTGTCGTGGGTGATTCGAACGTGACGTGGGCGTGACGTGGGTGATTCGAACGCGACGTGGGCGTGACCTGGGTGATTCGAACCTGACGTGGGTGTTTGGAACGTGAGGTGGGTGTGACGTGGGAGATTCGAACGTGACGTGGGCGTGACGTGGGAAATTCGAACGTGACGTGGGCGTGACGTGGGTGATTCGAACGTGACGTGGGCGTGACGTGGGAGATTCGAACGTGACGTGGGTGATTCGAACGTGACGTGGGCGTGACGTGGGTGACTCGAACGCGACGTGAGTGTGAAGTGGGAGATTCAAACGTGACGTGGGAGATTCGAACGTGACGTGAGCGTGAAGTGGTAGATTCGAACGTGACGTGAGCGTGACGTGGGAGATTCGAAAGTGACGTGGGTGTGGCGTGGTTGTTTCGAACGTGACGTGGGTGTGTCGTGGGAGATTCGAACGTGACGTGGGCGTGACGTGGGAAATTCGAACATGACGTGGGTGTGTCGTGGGTGATTCGAACGTGACGTGGGCGTGACGTGGGAGATTCGAACGTGACGTGGGTGTGACGTGGGAGATTCGAACGTGACGTGGGAGATTCGAACGTGACGTGGGTGATTCGAACGTGACGTGGGTGTGACGTGGGTGATTCGAACGTGACGTGGGTGATTCGAAAGTGACGTGGGTGTGACGTGGGTGTGACGTGGGAGATTCGAACGTGACGTGAGCATGACGTGGGAGATTCGAACGTGATGTGAGCGTGACGTGGGAGATTCGAACGTGACGTGGGTGTGACGTGGGAAATTCGAACGTAACGTGGGCGTGACGTGGGTGATTCGAACGTGACGCGAGTGTGAAGTGGGAGATTCAAACGTGACGTGGGAGATTCGAACGTGTCGTTGGCGTGACCTGGGTGATTCGAACCTGACGTGGGTGTTTGGAACGTGACGTGGGCGTGACGTGGGAAATTCGAACGTGACGTGGGTGTGTCGTGGGAGATTCGAACGTGACGTGGGCGTGCCGTGGGAGATTCGAACGTGACGTGGGTGTGACGTGGGAGATTCGAACGTGACGTGGGTGTGACGTGGGAGATTCGAACGTGACGTGGACGTGAAGTGAGTGTTTGGAACGTGACGTGGGCGTGACCTGGGTGATTCGAACCTGACGTGGGTGTTTGGAACGTGACGTGGGTGTGACGTGGGAGATTCGAACGTGACGTGGGTGTGTCGTGGGTGATTCGAACGTGACGTGGGCGTGACGTGGCTGATTCGAACGTGACGTGGGTGTGACGTGGGAAATTCGAACGTGACGTGGGAGATTCGAACGTGACGTGGGCGTGACGTGGGAGATTCGAACGTGACGTGGGTGATTCGAACGTGACGTGGGTGTGTCGTGGGAGATTCGAACGTGACGTGGGCGTGACGTGGGAGATTCGAACGTGACGTTGGCGTGACGTGGGAAATTCGAACTTGACCTGGCTGGTTCGAAATTGGCGTGGGTGTGCCACCGTGCTTCAAGGCTCCCCCACCAAACAGGGCTCAGAGGCAAGAGCACTGGGAAGGCAGAGGTTGCCTCCGCATGCCTAGGACAGCCCCCACCACGAGTGCCCGGCTCCCTTGCCTCCCCTCCGCAAGCCTACACCAGCTGTCCTCACACCTTGGCACTAGCACTGTGAGGCTGTTGCAAGGCAGGAGCACGGTTGTTCGATATGTGCTTCGAAGGCGAGGTGGGTGTGACGTGGGAGATTCGAACGTGACGTGGGAGATTCGAAAGTGACGTGGGTGTGACGTGGGAGATTCGAACGTGACGTGGGCGTGACGTGGTAAATTCGAACGTGACGTGGGTGTGACGTGGGTGATTCGAAGGTGACATGGGCGTGACGTGGGAGATTCGAACGTGACGAGGGTGTGAAGTGAGCGTGACGTGGGAAATTCGAACGTGACGTGGGCGTGACGTGGATGATTCGAACGTGACGTGGGCGTGACGTGGGAGATTCGAGCGTGACGTGGGTGTGGCGTGGTTGTTTCGAACGTGACGTGGGTGTGACGTGGGAGATTCGAACGTGACGTGGGTGTGTCGTGGGTGATTCGAACGTGACGTGGGCGTGACATGTGTGATTCGAACGTGACGTGGGTGTGACGTGGGTGATTCGAACGTGACGTGGGCGTGACGTGGGTGATTCGAACGTGACGTGGGCGTGACGTGGGAGATTCGAACGTGACGTGGGTGATTCGAACGTGACGTGAGTGTGAAGTGGGAGATTCGAACGTGACGTGGACGTGACGTGAGTGTTTGGAACGTGACGTGGGCGTGACCTGGGTGATTCGAACCTGACGTGGGTGTTTGGAACGTGACGTGGGTGTGACGTGGGAGATTCGACCGTGACGTGGGTGTGTCGTGGGTGATTCGAACGTGACGTGGGCGTGACGTGGGTGATTCAAACGTGACGTGGGTGTGACGTGGGAGATTCGAACGTGACGTGGGAGATTCGAACGTGACGTGGGTGTGACGTGGGAGATTCGAACGTGACGTGGGTGATTCGAACGTGACGTGGGTGTGACGTGGGCGATTCGAACGTGACGTGGGTGTGTCGTGGGAGATTCGAACGTGACGTGGGCGTGACGTGGGAAATTCGAACGTGACGTGGGTGTGTCGTGGGTGATTCGAACGTGACGTGGGCGTGACATGGGTGATTCGAACGTGACGTGGGTGTGACGTGGGTGATTCGAACGTGACGTGGGCGTGACATGTGTGATTCGAACGTGACGTGGGCGTGACATGGGAGATTCGAACGTGACGTGGGAGATTCGAACGTGACGTGGGAGATTCGAACGTGACGTGGGTGTAACGTGGGAGATTCGAACGTGACGTGGGTGATTCGAACGTGACGTGGGTGTGACGTGGGCGATTCGAACGTGACGTGGGCGTGACGTGGGAGATTCGAACGTTACGTGGGAGATTCGAACGTGACGTGGGTGATTCCAAAGTGACGTGGGAGTGACGTGGGAAATTCGAACGTGACGTGGGCGTGACGTGGGAAATTCGAACGTGACGTGGGTGTGTCGTGGGTGATTCGAACGTGACGTGGGCGTGACATTGGTGATTCGAACGTGACGTGGGTGTGACATGGGAAATTCGAACGTGACGTGGGCGTGACGTGGGAGATTCGAACGTGACGTGGGTGTGAAGTGGGAGATTCGAACGTCACGTGGGAGATTCGAACGTGACGTGAATGTGAAGTGGGAGATTCGAACGTGACGTGGACGTTACGTGAGTGTTTGGAACGTGACGTGGGCGTGAACTGGGTGATTCGAACCTGACGTGGGTGTTTGGAACGTGACGTGGGCGTGACGTGGGAGATTCGAACGTGACCTGGCTGGTTCGAAATTGGCGTGGGTGTGCCGCCGTGCTTCAAGGCTCCCCCACCAAGCAGGGCTCAGAGGCAAGAGCACTGGGAAGGCAGAGCTTCCCTCCGCATGCCTAGGACAGCCCCCACCACGAGTGCCCGGCTCCCTTGCCTCCCCTCCGCAAGCCTACACCAGCTGTCCTCACACCTTGGCACTAGCACTGTGAGGCTGTTGCAAGGCAGGAGCATGGTTGTTCGATATGTGCTTCGAAGGCGACGTGGGTGTGACGTGGGAGATTCGAACGTGACGTGGGTGTGGCGTGGGTGATTCGAACGTGACGTGGGAGATTCGAACGTGACGTGGGTGTGAAGTGGGAGATTCGAATGTGACGTGGGTGTGACGTGGGAGATTCGAACGTGACGTGGGCGCGATGTGGGTGATTCGAACGTGACCTGGGTGTGAAGTGGGTGTGACGTGGGATATTCGAACGTGACGTGGATGTGACGTGGGTGTGACGTGGGAGATTCGAACGTGACGTGGGAGATTCGAACGTGACGTGGGTGTAAAGTGGGAGATTCGAATGTGACGTGGGCGTGACGTGGGAGATTCGAACGTGACGTGGGTGTGAAGTGGGAGATTCGAACGTCACGTGGGAGATTCGAACGTGACGTGAATGTGAAGTGGGAGATTCGAACGTGACGTGGACGTTACGTGAGTGTTTGGAACGTGACGTGGGCGTGAACTGGGTGATTCGAACCTGACGTGGGAGATTCGAACGTGACGTGGGCGTGACGTGGGAAATTCGAACGTGACCTGGCTGGTTCGAAATTGGCGTGGGTGTGCCGCCGTGCTTCAAGGCTCCCCCACCAAGCAGGGCTCAGAGGCAAAGCACTGGGAAGGCAGAGGTTGCCTCCGCATGCCTAGGACAGCCCCCACCACGAGTGCCCGGCTCCCTTGCCTCCCCTCCGCAAGCCTACACCAGCTGTCCTCACACCTTGGCACTAGCACTGTGAGGCTGTTGCAAGGCAGGAGCATGGTTGTTCGATATGTGCTTCGAAGGCGAGGTGGGTGTGACGTGGGAGATTCGAACGTGACGTGGGCGTGACATGGGTGATTCGAACGTGACGTGGGTGTGACGTGGGCGATTCGAACGTGACGTGGGTGTGTCGTGGGAGATTCGAACGTGACGTGGGCGTGACGTGGGAGATTCGAACGTGACGTGGGCGTGACGTGGGAAATTCGAACCTGACCTGGCTGGTTCGAAATTGGCGTGGGTGTGCCACCCTGCTTCATGGCTCCCCCACCAAGCAGGGCTCAGAGGCAAGAGCACTGGGAAGGCAGAGCTTCCCTCCGCATGCCTAGGACAGCCCCCAGCACGAGTGCCCGGCTCCCTTGCCTCCCCTCCGCAAGCCTACACCAGCTGTCCTCACACCTTGGCACTAGCACTGTGAGGCTGTTGCAAGGCAGGAGCATGGTTGTTCGATATGTGCTTCGAAGGCGACGTGGGTGTGACGTGGGAGATTCGAACGTGACGTTGGCGTGACGTGGGAAAATCGAACGTGACGTGGGTGTGACGTGGGTGAATAGAAAGTGACGTGGGTGTGACGTGGGAGATTCGAACGTGACGTGGGCGTGACGTGGGAGATTCGAACGTGACGTCGGTGTGACGTGGGTGAATAGAAAGTGACGTGGGTGTGACGTGGGAGATTCGAACGTGACGTGGCTGTGACGTGGGTGATACGAACGTGACCTGGACGTGACGTGGGAGAATCGAACGTGACGTGGGAGATTAGAACGTGACGTGGGTGTGACGTGGGAGATTCGAACGTGACGTGGGTGTGACGTGGGAGATTCTAACGTGACGTGGGCGTGACGTGGGAGATTCGAACGTGACGTGGGCGTGACGTGGGAAATTCGAACGTGACCTGGCTGGTTCGAAATTGGCGTGGGTGTGCCACCGTGCTTCAAGGCTCCCCCACCAAGCAGGGCTCAGAGGCAAAGCACTGGGAAGGCAGAGCTTGCCTCCGCATGCCTAGGACAGCCCCCACCACGAGTGCCCGGCTCCCTTGCCTCCCCTCCGCAAGCCTACACCAGCTGTCCTCACACCTTGGCACTAGCAGTGTGAGGCTGTTGCAAGGCAGGAGCATGGTTGTTCGATATGTGCTTCGAAGGCGAGGTGGGTGTGACGTGGGAGATTCGAACGTGACGTGGGCGTGACGTGGGAAATTCGAACGTGACGTGGGTGTGACGTGGGTGATTCGAACGTGACGTGGGCGTGCCGTGGGAGATTAGAACGTGACGTGAGCGTGACGTGGGAGATTCGAACGTGACGTGGGTGTGACGTAGGTGATTCGAACGTGACGTGGGTGATTCGAAAGTGACGTGGGTGTGACGTGGTTGTGACGTGGGAGATTCGAAAGTGACGTGAGCGTGACGTGGGAAATTCGAACGTGATGTGAGCGTGACGTGGGAGATTCGAACGTTAGGTGCGCGTGACGTGGGTGATTCGAACGCGACGCGAGTGTGAAGTGGGAGATTCGAACGTGACGTGGGAGATTCGAACGTGACGTGTGCGTGAAGTGGGTGATTCGAACGTGACGTGGGTGTGTCGTGGGAGATTCGAACGTGACGTGGGCGTGACGTGGGAGATTCGAACGTGACGTGGGCGTGACGTGGGAAATTCGAACATGACCTGGGTGGTTCGAAATTGGCGTGGGTGTGCCACCCTGCTTCATGGCTCCCCCACCAAGCAGGGCTCAGAGGCAAGAGCACTGGGAAGGCAGAGCTTCCCTCCGCATGCCTAGGACAGCCCCCACCACGAGTGCCCGGCTCCCTTGCCTCCCCTCCGCAAGCCTACACCAGCTGTCCTCACACCTTGGCACTAGCACTGTGAGGCTGTTGCAAGGCAGGAGCATGGTTGTTCGATATGTGCTTCGAAGGCGAGGTGGGTGTGACGTGGGAGATTCGAACGTGACGTGGGCGTGACGTGGTAAATTCGAACGTGACGTGGGTGTGACGTGGGTGATTCGAAGGTGACATGGGCGTGACGTGGGAGATTCGAACGTGACGAGGGTGTGAAGTGAGCGTGACGTGGGAGATTCGAACGTGACGTGGGTGTGACGTGAATATTCGAACGTGACCTGAGTGTGACGTGGGAGATTCGAACGTGACGTGGGAGATTCGAACGTGACGTGGGTGTGACGTGGGCGATTCGAACGTGACGTGGGTGTGACGTGGGAGATTCAAACGTGACGTGGGCGTGACGTGGGAGATTCGAACGTGACGTGGGCGTGACGTGGGAGATTCGAGCGTGACCTCGGTGTGACGTGGGTGAATAGAAAGTGACGTGGGTGTGACGTGGGAGATTCGAACGTGACGTGGCTGTGACGTGGGTGATACGAACGTGACCTGGACGTGACGTGGGAGAATCGAACGTGACGTGGGAGATTAGAACGTGACGTGGGTGTGACGTGGGAGATTCGAACGTGACGTGGGTGTGAGGTGGGCGATTCGAACGTGACGTGGGCGTGACGTGGGTGATTCGAACGTGACGTGGGTGTGACGTGGTTGTGACGTGGGAGATTCGAAAGTGACGTGAGCGTGACGTGGGAAATTCGAACGTGATGTGAGCGTGACGTGGGAGATTCGAACGTGACGTGGGCGTGACGTGGGTGATTCGAACGCGACGCGAGTGTGAAGTGGGAGATTCGAACGTGACGTGGGAGATTCGAACGTGACGTGAGCGTGAAGTGGGTGATTCGAACGTGACGTGGGTGTGACGTGGGAGATTCGAACGTGACGTGGGCGTGACGTGGGTGATTCGAACGTGACGTGGGCGTGACGTGAGTATTTGGAACGTGACGTGGGTGTTTGGAACGTGACGTGGGTGTGACGTGGGCGATTCGAACGTGACGTGGGTGTGTCGTGGGTGATTCGAAAGTGACGTGGGTGTGACGTGGGTGATTCGAACGTGACGTGGGCGTGACGTGGGTGATTCGAAGGGGATGTTGGCGTGACGTGGGAGATTCGAACGTGACGTGGGTGTGACGTGGGAGATTCGAACGTGACGTGGGTGATTCGAACGTGACGTGAGTGTGAAGTGGGAGATTCGAACGTGACGAGGACGTGACGTGAGTGTCTGGAACGTGACGTGGGCGTGACCTGGGTGATTCGAACTTGACGTGGGTGTTTGGAACGTGACGTGGGTGTGACGTGGGAGCTTCGAACGTGACGTGGGCGTGACGTGGGTGATTCGAACCTGACGTGAGCGTGAAGTGGGAGATTCGAACGTGACGTGGGTGTGACGTGGGAGATTCGAACGTGACGTGGGTGTGACATGGGAGATTCGAACGTGACGTGGGTGTGACGTGGGTGATTCGAACGTGACGTGGACGTGACGTGAGTGTTTGGAACGTGACGTGGGCGTGACCTGGGTGATTCGAACCTGACGTGGGTGTTTGGAACGTGACGTGGGTGTGAGGTGGGCGATTCGAACGTGACGTGGGCGTGACGTGGGTGATTCGAACGTGACGTGGGCGTGACGTGGGTGATTCGAACGTGACGTGGGTGTGACGTGGGAAATTCGAACGTGACGTGGGCGTGACGTGGGAGATTCGAACGTGACGTGGGTGTGTCGTGGGAGATTCGAACGTGACGTGGGCGTGACGTGGGAAATTCGAACGTGACGTGGGTGTGTCGTGGGTGATTCGAACGTGACGTGGGCGTGACATGGGTGATTCGAACGTGACGTGGGTGTGACGTGGGAAATTCGAACGTGACGTGGGCGTGACGTGGGAGATTCGAACGTGACGTGGGTGTGACGTGGGAGATTCGAAGGTGACGTGGGTGTGAAGTGGGAGATTCGAACGTCACGTGGGAGATTCGAACGTGACGTGAATGTGAAGTGGGAGATTCGAACGTGACATGGACGTTACGTGAGTGTTTGGAACGTGACGTGGGCGTGAACTGGGTGATTCGAACCTGACGTGGGTGTTTGGAACGTGACGTGGGCGTGCCGTGGGAGATTCGAACGTGACGTGGGTGTGACGTGGGAGATTCGAACGTGACGTGGGTGATTCGAACGTGACGTGGGTGTGACGTGGGCGATTCGAACGTGACGTAGGTGTGTCGTAGGAGATTCGAACGTGACGTGGGCGTGACATGGATGATTCGAACGTGACGTGGGTGTGACGTGGGTGATTCGAACGTGACGTGGGCGTGACATGTGTGATTCGAACGTGACGTGGGCGTGACGTGGGAGATTCGAACGTGACGTGGGAGATTCGAACGTGACGTGGGTGATTCCAAAGTGACGTGGGCGTGACGTGGGTGATTCGAACGTGACGTGGGCGTGACGTGGGTGATTCGAACGTGACGTGGGTGTGACGTGGGAAATTCGAACGTGACGTGGGCGTGACGTGGGAGATTCGAACGTGACGTGGGTGTGTCGTGGGAGATTCGAACGTGACGTGGGCGTGACGTGGGAAATTCGAACGTGACGTGGGTGTGTCGTGGGTGATTCGAACGTGACGTGGGCGTGACATGGGTGATTCGAACGTGACGTGGGTGTGACGTGGGAAATTCGAACGTGACGTGGGCGTGACGTGGGAGATTCGAACGTGACGTGGGTGTGACGTGGGAGATTCGAAGGTGACGTGGGTGTGAAGTGGGAGATTCGAACGTCACGTGGGAGATTCGAACGTGACGTGAATGTGAAGTGGGAGATTCGAACGTGACGTGGACGTTACGTGAGTGTTTGGAACGTGACGTGGGCGTGAACTGGGTGATTCGAACCTGACGTGGGTGTTTGGAACGTGACGTGGGCGTGCCGTGGGAGATTCGAACGTGACGTGGGTGTGACGTGGGTGATTCGAACGTGACGTGGGCGTGACGTGGGTGATTCGAACGTGACGTGGGTGTGACGTGGGAGATTCGAACGTGACGTGGGAGATTCGAACGTGACGTGGGAGATTCGAACGTGACGTGGGTGTGACCTGGGAGATTCGAACGTGACGTGGGTGTGACGTGGGCGATTCGAACGTGACGTGGGTGTGTCGTGGGAGATTCGAACGTGACGTGGGCGTGACGTGGGAAATTCGAACGTGACGTGGGTGTGTCGTGGGTGATTCGAACGTGACGTGGGCGTGACATGGGTGATTCGAACGTGACGTGGGTGTGACGTGGGTGATTCGAACGTGACGTGGGCGTGACATGTGTGATTCGAACGTGACGTGGGCGTGACGTGGGAGATTCGAACGTGACGTGGGAGATTCGAACGTGACGTGGGTGATTCGAAAGTGACGTGGGTGTGACGTGGGTGATTCGAACGTGACGTGGGTGATTCGAAAGTGACGTGGGTGTGACGTGGGTGTGACGTGGGCGATTCGAACTTGACGTGGGCGTGATGTGGGTGATTCGAACGTGACGTGGGCGTGACGTGGGAAATTCGAACGTGACGTGGGCGTGACGTGGGCGATTCGAACGTGACGTGGGCGTGACGTGGGTGATTCGAACGTGACGTGGGCGTTACGTGGGTGATTCGAACGTGACGTGGGAGATTCGAACGTGACGTGAGTGTGAAGTGGGAGATTCGAACGTGACGTGGGTGATTCGAACGTGACGTGGCTGTGACGTGGGTGATACGAACGTGACCTGGACGTGACGTGGGAGATTCGAACGTGACGTGGGAGATTCGAACGTGACGTGGGTGTGTCGTGGGAGATTCGAACGTGACGTGGGCGTGACGTGGGAGATTCGAACGTGACGTGGGCGTGACGTGGGAAATTCGAACGTGACCTGGCTGGTTCGAAATTGGCGTGGGTGTGCCGCCGTGCTTCAAGGCTCCCCCACCAAGCAGGGCTCAGAGGCAAGAGCACTGGGAAGGCAGAGCTTCCCTCCGCATGCCTAGGACAGCCCCCACCACGAGTGCCCGGCTCCCTTGCCTCCCCTCCGCAAGCCTACACCAGCTGTCCTCACACCTTGGCACTAGCACTGTGAGGCTGTTGCAAGGCAGGAGCACGGTTGTTCGATATGTGCTTCGAAGGCGACGTGGGTGTGACGTGGGAGATTCGAACGTGACGTGGGAGATTCGAAAGTGACGTGGGTGTGACGTGGGAGATTCGAACGTGACGTGGGAGATTCGAAAGTGACGTGGGTGTGACGTGGAAAATTCGAACGTGACGTGGGCGTGACTTGGGTAACTCGAACGCGACGTGAGTGTGAAGTGGGAGATTCGAACGTGACGTGGGAGATTCGAACGTGACGTGAGCGTGAAGTGGGAGATTCGAACGTGACGTGGGTGTGACGTGGGTGATTCGAACGTGACGTGGGCGTGACGTGGGTGATTCGAACGTGACGGGGGTGTGACGTGGGAAATGCGAACGTGACGTGGGCGTGACGTGGGTGTGTCGTGTGAGATTCGAACGTGACGTGGGAGATTCGAACGTGACGTGAGCGTGACGTGGGTGATTCGAACGTGACGTGGGTGTGACGTGGGAGATTCGAACGTGACGTGGACCTGACGTGAGTGTTTGGAACGTGACGTGGGCGTGACCTGGGTGATTCGAACCTGACGTGGGTGTTTGGAACGTGACGTGGGTGTGACGTGGGAGATTCGAACGTGACGTGGGTGTGTCGTGGGTGATTCGAACGTGACGTGGGCGTGACGTGGCTGATTCGAACGTGACGTGGGTGTGACGTGGGAAATTCGAACGTGACGTGGGAGATTCGAACGTGACGTGGGCGTGACGTGGGAGATTCGAACGTGACGTGGGAGATTCGAACGTGACGTGGGTGATTCGAACGTGACGTGGGTGTGACGTGGGTGATTCGAACGTGACGTGGGCGTGACATGTGTGATTCGAACGTGACGTGGGCGTGACGTGGGTGATTCGAACGTGACGTGGGCGTGACGTGGGTGATTCGAACGTGACGTGGGCGTGACGTGGGAGATTCGAACGTGACGTGGGAGATTCGAACGTGACGTGGGTGTGACGTGGGAGATTCGAACGTGACGTGGGTGATTCGAACGTGACGTGGGTGTGACGTGGGCGATTCGAACGTGACGTGAGTGTGAAGTGGGAGATTCGAACGTGACGTGGGTGATTCGAACGTGACGTGGCTGTGACGTGGGTGATACGAACGTGACCTGGACGTGACGTGGGAGATTCGAACGTGTCGTGGGAGATTCGAACGTGACGTGGGTGTGACGTGGGAGATTCGAACGTGACGTGGGTGATTCGAACGTGACGTGGGCGTGACGTGGGAGATTCGAACGTGACGTGAGTGTGAAGTGGGAGATTCGAACGTGACGTGGGTGATTCGAACGTGACGTGGCTGTGACGTGGGTGATACGAACGTGACCTGGACGTGACGTGGGAGATTCGAACGTGTCGTGGGAGATTCGAACGTGACGTGGGTGTGTCGTGGGAGATTCGAACGTGACGTGGGCGTGACTTCGGTAATTCGAACGTGACGTGGGTGTGTCGTGGGTGATTCGAACGTGACGTGGGCGTGACATGGGTGATTCGAACGTGACGTGGGTGTGACGTGGGTTATTCGAACGCGACGTGGGCGTGACATGTGTGATTCGAACGTGACGTGGGCGTGACATGGGGGATTCGAACGTGACGTGGGAGATTCGAACGTGACGTGGGAGATTCGAACGTGACGTGGGAGATTCGAACGTGACGTGGGTGTAACGTGGGAGATTCGAACATGACGTGGGTGTGACGTGGGTGATTCGAACGTGACGTGGGCGTGACGTGGGTGATTCGAACGTGACGTGGGTGTGACGTGGGAGATTCGAACGTGACGTGGGTGATTCGAACGTGACGTGGGTGTGACGTGGGCGATTCGAACGTGACGTAGGTGTGTCGGAGATTCGAACGTGACGTGGGCGTGACATGGATGATTCGAACGTGACGTGGGTGTGACGTGGGTGATTCGAACGTGACGTGGGCGTGACATGTGTGATTCGAACGTGACGTGGGCGTGACGTGGGAGATTCGAACGTGACGTGGGAGATTCGAACGTGACGTGGGTGATTCCAAAGTGACGTGGGTGTGACGTGGGTGATTCGAACGTGACGTGGGCGTGACGTGGGTGATTCGAACGTGACGTGGGTGTGACGTGGGAAATTCGAACGTGACGTGGGCGTGACGTGGGAGATTCGAACGTGACGTGGGTGTGTCGTGGGAGATTCGAACGTGACGTGGGCGTGACGTGGGAAATTCGAACGTGACGTGGGTGTGTCGTGGGTGATTCGAACGTGACGTGGGCGTGACATGGGTGATTCGAACGTGACGTGGGTGTGACGTGGGAAATTCGAACGTGACGTGGGCGTGACGTGGGAGATTCGAACGTGACGTGGGTGTGACGTGGGAGATTCGAAGGTGACGTGGGTGTGAAGTGGGAGATTCGAACGTCACGTGGGAGATTCGAACGTGACGTGAATGTGAAGTGGGAGATTCGAACGTGACGTGGACGTTACGTGAGTGTTTGGAACGTGACGTGGGCGTGAACTGGGTGATTCGAACCTGACGTGGGTGTTTGGAACGTGACGTGGGCGTGCCGTGGGAGATTCGAACGTGACGTGGGTGTGACGTGGGTGATTCGAACGTGACGTGGGCGTGACGTGGGTGATTCGAACGTGACGTGGGTGTGACGTGGGAGATTCGAACGTGACGTGGGAGATTCGAACGTGACGTGGGAGATTCGAACGTGACGTGGGTGTGACGTGGGAGATTCGAACGTGACGTGGGTGTGACGTGGGCGATTCGAACGTGACGTGGGTGTGTCGTGGGAGATTCGAACGTGACGTGGGCGTGACGTGGGAAATTCGAACGTGACGTGGGTGTGTCGTGGGTGATTCGAACGTGACGTGGGCGTGACATGGGTGATTCGAACGTGACGTGGGTGTGACGTGGGTGATTCGAACGTGACGTGGGCGTGACATGTGTGATTCGAACGTGACGTGGGCGTGACGTGGGAGATTCGAACGTGACGTGGGAGATTCGAACGTGACGTGGGTGATTCGAAAGTGACGTGGGTGTGACGTGGGTGATTCGAACGTGACGTGGGTGATTCGAAAGTGACGTGGGTGTGACGTGGGTGTGACGTGGGCGATTCGAACTTGACGTGGGCGTGATGTGGGTGATTCGAACGTGACGTGGGCGTGACGTGGGAAATTCGAACGTGACGTGGGCGTGACGTGGGCGATTCGAACGTGACGTGGGCGTGACGTGGGTGATTCGAACGTGACGTGGGCGTTACGTGGGTGATTCGAACGTGACGTGGGAGATTCGAACGTGACGTGAGTGTGAAGTGGGAGATTCGAACGTGACGTGGGTGATTCGAACGTGACGTGGCTGTGACGTGGGTGATACGAACGTGACCTGGACGTGACGTGGGAGATTCGAACGTGACGTGGGAGATTCGAACGTGACGTGGGTGTGTCGTGGGAGATTCGAACGTGACGTGGGCGTGACGTGGGAGATTCGAACGTGACGTGGGCGTGACGTGGGAAATTCGAACGTGACCTGGCTGGTTCGAAATTGGCGTGGGTGTGCCGCCGTGCTTCAAGGCTCCCCCACCAAGCAGGGCTCAGAGGCAAGAGCACTGGGAAGGCAGAGCTTCCCTCCGCATGCCTAGGACAGCCCCCACCACGAGTGCCCGGCTCCCTTGCCTCCCCTCCGCAAGCCTACACCAGCTGTCCTCACACCTTGGCACTAGCACTGTGAGGCTGTTGCAAGGCAGGAGCACGGTTGTTCGATATGTGCTTCGAAGGCGACGTGGGTGTGACGTGGGAGATTCGAACGTGACGTGGGAGATTCGAAAGTGACGTGGGTGTGACGTGGGAGATTCGAACGTGACGTGGGAGATTCGAAAGTGACGTGGGTGTGACGTGGGAGATTCGAACGTGACGTGGGAGATTCGAAAGTGACGTGGGTGTGACGTGGAAAATTCGAACGTGACGTGGGCGTGACTTGGGTGACTCGAACGCGACGTGAGTGTGAAGTGGGAGATTCGAACGTGACGTGGGAGATTCGAACGTGACGTGAGCGTGAAGTGGGAGATTCGAACGTGACGTGGGTGTGACGTGGGTGATTCGAACGTGACGTGGGCGTGACGTGGGTGATTCGAACGTGACGGGGGTGTGACGTGGGAAATTCGAACGTGACGTGGGTGTGACGTGGGTGATTCGAAGGTGACATGGGCGTGCCGTGGGAGATTCGAACGTGACGTGGGTGTGACGTGGGAGATTCGAACGTGACGTGGGTGTGAAGTGGGAGATTCGAACGTGACGTGGGAGATTCGAACGTGACGTGAGCGTGAAGTGGGAGATTCGAACGTGACGTGGGTGATTCGAACGTGACGTGAGTGTGAAGTGGGAGATTCGAACGTGACGTGGGCGTGTCGTGGGTGATTCGAACGTGGCGTGGGTGTGACGTGGGAGATTCGAACGTGACGTGGGAGATTCGAACGTGACGTGGGCGTGACGTGGTAAATTCGAACGTGACGTGGGTGTGACGTGGGTGATTCGAAGGTGACATGGGCGTGACGTGGGAGATTCGAACGTGACGAGGGTGTGAAGTGAGCGTGACGTGGGAAATTCGAACGTGACGTGGGCGTGACGTGGATGATTCGAACGTGACGTGGGCGTGACGTGGGAGATTCGAGCGTGACGTGGGTGTGGCGTGGTTGTTTCGAACGTGACGTGGGTGTGACGTGGGAGATTCGAACGTGACGTGGGTGTGTCGTGGGTGATTCGAACGTGACGTGGGAGTGACATGTGTGATTCGAACGTGACGTGGGTGTGAAGTGGGTGATTCGAACGTGACGTGGGCGTGACGTGGGAGATTCGAACGTGACGTGGGCGTGACGTGGGAGATTCGAACGTGACGTGGGTGTGACGTGGGTGATTCGAACGTGACGTGGGTGTGACGTGGGAGATTCGAACGTGACGTGGGAGATTCGAAAGTGACGTGGGTGTGACGTGGGAGATTCGAACGTGACGTGGGAGATTCGAAAGTGACGTGGGTGTGACGTGGAAAATTCGAACGTGACGTGGGCGTGACTTGGGTGACTCGAACGCGACGTGAGTGTGAAGTGGGAGATTCGAACGTGACGTGGGAGATTCGAACGTGACGTGAGCGTGAAGTGGGAGATTCGAACGTGACGTGGGTGTGACGTGGGTGATTCGAACGTGACGTGGGCGTGACGTGGGTGATTCGAACGTGACGGGGGTGTGACGTGGGAAATGCGAACGTGACGTGGGCGTGACGTGGGTGTGTCGTGTGAGATTCGAACGTGACGTGGGAGATTCGAACGTGACGTGAGCGTGACGTGGGTGATTCGAACGTGACGTGGGTGTGACGTGGGAGATTCGAACGTGACGTGGACCTGACGTGAGTGTTTGGAACGTGACGTGGGCGTGACCTGGGTGATTCGAACCTGACGTGGGTGTTTGGAACGTGACGTGGGTGTGACGTGGGAGATTCGAACGTGACGTGGGTGTGTCGTGGGTGATTCGAACGTGACGTGGGCGTGACGTGGCTGATTCGAACGTGACGTGGGTGTGACGTGGGAAATTCGAACGTGACGTGGGAGATTCGAACGTGACGTGGGCGTGACGTGGGAGATTCGAACGTGACGTGGGTGATTCGAACGTGACGTGGGTGTGTCGTGGGAGATTCGAACGTGACGTGGGCGTGACGTGGGAGATTCGAACGTGACGTTGGCGTGACGTGGGAAATTCGAACTTGACCTGGCTGGTTCGAAATTGGCGTGGGTGTGCCACCGTGCTTCAAGGCTCCCCCACCAAACAGGGCTCAGAGGCAAGAGCACTGGGAAGGCAGAGGTTGCCTCCGCATGCCTAGGACAGCCCCCACCACGAGTGCCCGGCTCCCTTGCCTCCCCTCCGCAAGCCTACACCAGCTGTCCTCACACCTTGGCACTAGCACTGTGAGGCTGTTGCAAGGCAGGAGCACGGTTGTTCGATATGTGCTTCGAAGGCGAGGTGGGTGTGACGTGGGAGATTCGAACGTGACGTGGGAGATTCGAAAGTGACGTGGGTGTGACGTGGGAGATTCGAACGTGACGTGGGCGTGACGTGGTAAATTCGAACGTGACGTGGGTGTGACGTGGGTGATTCGAAGGTGACATGGGCGTGACGTGGGAGATTCGAACGTGACGAGGGTGTGAAGTGAGCGTGACGTGGGAAATTCGAACGTGACGTGGGCGTGACGTGGATGATTCGAACGTGACGTGGGCGTGACGTGGGAGATTCGAGCGTGACGTGGGTGTGGCGTGGTTGTTTCGAACGTGACGTGGGTGTGACGTGGGAGATTCGAACGTGACGTGGGTGTGTCGTGGGTGATTCGAACGTGACGTGGGCGTGACATGTGTGATTCGAACGTGACGTGGGTGTGACGTGGGTGATTCGAACGTGACGTGGGCGTGACGTGGGTGATTCGAACGTGACGTGGGCGTGACGTGGGAGATTCGAACGTGACGTGGGTGATTCGAACGTGACGTGAGTGTGAAGTGGGAGATTCGAACGTGACGTGGACGTGACGTGAGTGTTTGGAACGTGACGTGGGCGTGACCTGGGTGATTCGAACCTGACGTGGGTGTTTGGAACGTGACGTGGGTGTGACGTGGGAGATTCGACCGTGACGTGGGTGTGTCGTGGGTGATTCGAACGTGACGTGGGCGTGACGTGGGTGATTCAAACGTGATGTGGGTGTGACGTGGGAGATTCGAACGTGATGTGGGAGATTCGAACGTGACGTGGGTGTGACGTGGGAGATTCGAACGTGACGTGGGTGATTCGAACGTGACGTGGGTGTGACGTGGGCGATTCGAACGTGACGTGGGTGTGTCGTGGGAGATTCGAACGTGACGTGGGCGTGACGTGGGAAATTCGAACGTGACGTGGGTGTGTCGTGGGTGATTCGAACGTGACGTGGGCGTGACATGGGTGATTCGAACGTGACGTGGGTGTGACGTGGGTGATTCGAACGTGACGTGGGCGTGACATGTGTGATTCGAACGTGACGTGGGCGTGACATGGGAGATTCGAACGTGACGTGGGAGATTCGAACGTGACGTGGGAGATTCGAACGTGACGTGGGTGTGACGTGGGCGATTCGAACGTGACGTGGGCGTGACGTGGGAAATTCGAACGTGACGTGGGTGTGTCGTGGGTGATTCGAACGTGACGTGGGCGTGACATTGGTGATTCGAACGTGACGTGGGTGTGACGTGGGAAATTCGAACGTGACGTGGGCGTGACGTGGGAGATTCGAACGTGACGTGGGAGATTCGAACGTGACGTGAGTGTGAAGTGGGAGATTCGAACGTGACGTGGGTGATTCGAAAGTGACGTGGGCGTGACGTGGGTGATTCGAACGTGACGCGAGTGTGAAGTGGGAGATTCGAACGTGACGTGGGAGATTCGAACGTGACGCGAGTGTGAAGTGGGAGATTCGAACGTGACGTGGGAGATTCGAACGTGACGTGAGCGTGAAGTGGGAGATTCGAACGTGACGTGGGTGTGTCGTGGGTGATTCGAACGTGACGTGGGCGTGACGTGGGAGATTCGAACGTGACGTGGGTGTGACGTGAATATTCGAACGTGACGTTGGCGTGACGTGGGAGATTCGAACGTGACGTGGGTGATTCGAACGTGACGGGGCTGTGACGTGGGAGATTCGAACGTGACGTGGGTGTGTCGTGGGAGATTCGAACGTGACGTGGGTGTGACGTGGGAGATTCGAACGTGACCTGAGTGTGACATGAGAGATTCGAACGTGACCTGGGTGGTTCGAAATTGGCGTGGGTGTGCCGCCCTGCTTCAAGGCTCCCCCACCAAGCAGGGCTCAGAGGCAAGAGCACTGGGAAGGCAGAGGTTGCCTCCGCATGCCTAGGACAGCCCCCACCACGAGTGCCCGGCTCCCTTGCCTCCCCTCCCCAAGCCTACACCAGCTGTCCTCACACCTTGGCACTAGCACTGTGAGGCTGTTGCAAGGCAGGAGCATGGTTGTTCGATATGTGCTTCGAAGGCGAGGTGGGTGTGACGTGGGAGATTCGAACGTGACGTGGGTGTGGCGTGGGTGATTCGAACGTGACGTGGGAGATTCGAACGTGACGTGGGTGTGAAGTGGGAGATTCGAACGTGACGTGGGTGTGTCGTGGGAGATTCGAACGTGACGTGGGCGTGACGTGGGAAATTCGAACGTGACGTGGGTGTGTCGTGGGTGATTCGAACGTGACGTGGGCGTGACATGGGTGATTCGAACGTGACGTGGGTGTGACGTGGGAAATTCGAACGTGACGTGGGCGTGACGTGGGAGATTCGAACGTGACGTGGGTGTGACGTGGGAGATTCGAAGGTGACGTGGGTGTGAAGTGGGAGATTCGAACGTCACGTGGGAGATTCGAACGTGACGTGAATGTGAAGTGGGAGATTCGAACGTGACGTGGACGTTACGTGAGTGTTTGGAACGTGACGTGGGCGTGAACTGGGTGATTCGAACCTGACGTGGGTGTTTGGAACGTGACGTGGGCGTGCCGTGGGAGATTCGAACGTGACGTGGGTGTGACGTGGGTGATTCGAACGTGACGTGGGCGTGACGTGGGTGATTCGAACGTGACGTGGGTGTGACGTGGGAGATTCGAACGTGACGTGGGAGATTCGAACGTGACGTGGGAGATTCGAACGTGACGTGGGTGTGACGTGGGAGATTCGAACGTGACGTGGGTGTGACGTGGGCGATTCGAACGTGACGTGGGTGTGTCGTGGGAGATTCGAACGTGACGTGGGCGTGACGTGGGAAATTCGAACGTGACGTGGGTGTGTCGTGGGTGATTCGAACGTGACGTGGGCGTGACATGGGTGATTCGAACGTGACGTGGGTGTGACGTGGGTGATTCGAACGTGACGTGGGCGTGACATGTGTGATTCGAACGTGACGTGGGCGTGACGTGGGAGATTCGAACGTGACGTGGGAGATTCGAACGTGACGTGGGTGATTCGAAAGTGACGTGGGTGTGACGTGGGTGATTCGAACGTGACGTGGGTGATTCGAAAGTGACGTGGGTGTGACGTGGGTGTGACGTGGGCGATTCGAACTTGACGTGGGCGTGATGTGGGTGATTCGAACGTGACGTGGGCGTGACGTGGGAAATTCGAACGTGACGTGGGCGTGACGTGGGCGATTCGAACGTGACGTGGGCGTGACGTGGGTGATTCGAACGTGACGTGGGCGTTACGTGGGTGATTCGAACGTGACGTGGGAGATTCGAACGTGACGTGAGTGTGAAGTGGGAGATTCGAACGTGACGTGGGTGATTCGAACGTGACGTGGCTGTGACGTGGGTGATACGAACGTGACCTGGACGTGACGTGGGAGATTCGAACGTGACGTGGGAGATTCGAACGTGACGTGGGTGTGTCGTGGGAGATTCGAACGTGACGTGGGCGTGACGTGGGAGATTCGAACGTGACGTGGGCGTGACGTGGGAAATTCGAACGTGACCTGGCTGGTTCGAAATTGGCGTGGGTGTGCCGCCGTGCTTCAAGGCTCCCCCACCAAGCAGGGCTCAGAGGCAAGAGCACTGGGAAGGCAGAGCTTCCCTCCGCATGCCTAGGACAGCCCCCACCACGAGTGCCCGGCTCCCTTGCCTCCCCTCCGCAAGCCTACACCAGCTGTCCTCACACCTTGGCACTAGCACTGTGAGGCTGTTGCAAGGCAGGAGCACGGTTGTTCGATATGTGCTTCGAAGGCGACGTGGGTGTGACGTGGGAGATTCGAACGTGACGTGGGAGATTCGAAAGTGACGTGGGTGTGACGTGGGAGATTCGAACGTGACGTGGGAGATTCGAAAGTGACGTGGGTGTGACGTGGGAGATTCGAACGTGACGTGGGAGATTCGAAAGTGACGTGGGTGTGACGTGGAAAATTCGAACGTGACGTGGGCGTGACTTGGGTGACTCGAACGCGACGTGAGTGTGAAGTGGGAGATTCGAACGTGACGTGGGAGATTCGAACGTGACGTGAGCGTGAAGTGGGAGATTCGAACGTGACGTGGGTGTGACGTGGGTGATTCGAACGTGACGTGGGCGTGACGTGGGTGATTCGAACGTGACGGGGGTGTGACGTGGGAAATGCGAACGTGACGTGGGCGTGACGTGGGTGTGTCGTGTGAGATTCGAACGTGACGTGGGAGATTCGAACGTGACGTGAGCGTGACGTGGGTGATTCGAACGTGACGTGGGTGTGACGTGGGAGATTCGAACGTGACGTGGACCTGACGTGAGTGTTTGGAACGTGACGTGGGCGTGACCTGGGTGATTCGAACCTGACGTGGGTGTTTGGAACGTGACGTGGGTGTGACGTGGGAGATTCGAACGTGACGTGGGTGTGTCGTGGGTGATTCGAACGTGACGTGGGCGTGACGTGGCTGATTCGAACGTGACGTGGGTGTGACGTGGGAAATTCGAACGTGACGTGGGAGATTCGAACGTGACGTGGGCGTGACGTGGGAGATTCGAACGTGACGTGGGTGATTCGAACGTGACGTGGGTGTGTCGTGGGAGATTCGAACGTGACGTGGGCGTGACGTGGGAGATTCGAACGTGACGTTGGCGTGACGTGGGAAATTCGAACTTGACCTGGCTGGTTCGAAATTGGCGTGGGTGTGCCACCGTGCTTCAAGGCTCCCCCACCAAACAGGGCTCAGAGGCAAGAGCACTGGGAAGGCAGAGGTTGCCTCCGCATGCCTAGGACAGCCCCCACCACGAGTGCCCGGCTCCCTTGCCTCCCCTCCGCAAGCCTACACCAGCTGTCCTCACACCTTGGCACTAGCACTGTGAGGCTGTTGCAAGGCAGGAGCACGGTTGTTCGATATGTGCTTCGAAGGCGAGGTGGGTGTGACGTGGGAGATTCGAACGTGACGTGGGAGATTCGAAAGTGACGTGGGTGTGACGTGGGAGATTCGAACGTGACGTGGGCGTGACGTGGTAAATTCGAACGTGACGTGGGTGTGACGTGGGTGATTCGAAGGTGACATGGGCGTGACGTGGGAGATTCGAACGTGACGAGGGTGTGAAGTGAGCGTGACGTGGGAAATTCGAACGTGACGTGGGCGTGACGTGGATGATTCGAACGTGACGTGGGCGTGACGTGGGAGATTCGAGCGTGACGTGGGTGTGGCGTGGTTGTTTCGAACGTGACGTGGGTGTGACGTGGGAGATTCGAACGTGACGTGGGTGTGTCGTGGGTGATTCGAACGTGACGTGGGCGTGACATGTGTGATTCGAACGTGACGTGGGTGTGACGTGGGTGATTCGAACGTGACGTGGGCGTGACGTGGGTGATTCGAACGTGACGTGGGCGTGACGTGGGAGATTCGAACGTGACGTGGGTGATTCGAACGTGACGTGAGTGTGAAGTGGGAGATTCGAACGTGACGTGGACGTGACGTGAGTGTTTGGAACGTGACGTGGGCGTGACCTGGGTGATTCGAACCTGACGTGGGTGTTTGGAACGTGACGTGGGTGTGACGTGGGAGATTCGACCGTGACGTGGGTGTGTCGTGGGTGATTCGAACGTGACGTGGGCGTGACGTGGGTGATTCAAACGTGATGTGGGTGTGACGTGGGAGATTCGAACGTGATGTGGGAGATTCGAACGTGACGTGGGTGTGACGTGGGAGATTCGAACGTGACGTGGGTGATTCGAACGTGACGTGGGTGTGACGTGGGCGATTCGAACGTGACGTGGGTGTGTCGTGGGAGATTCGAACGTGACGTGGGCGTGACGTGGGAAATTCGAACGTGACGTGGGTGTGTCGTGGGTGATTCGAACGTGACGTGGGCGTGACATGGGTGATTCGAACGTGACGTGGGTGTGACGTGGGTGATTCGAACGTGACGTGGGCGTGACATGTGTGATTCGAACGTGACGTGGGCGTGACATGGGAGATTCGAACGTGACGTGGGAGATTCGAACGTGACGTGGGAGATTCGAACGTGACGTGGGTGTGACGTGGGCGATTCGAACGTGACGTGGGCGTGACGTGGGAGATTCGAACGTTACGTGGGAGATTCGAACGTGACGTGGGTGATTCCAAAGTGACGTGGGAGTGACGTGGGAAATTCGAACGTGACGTGGGCGTGACGTGGGAAATTCGAACGTGACGTGGGTGTGTCGTGGGTGATTCGAACGTGACGTGGGCGTGACGTGGGTGATTCGAACGTGACGTGGGTGTGACGTGGGAAATTCGAACGTGACGTGGGCGTGACGTGGGAGATTCGAACGTGACGTGGGTGTGAAGTGGGAGATTCGAACGTCACGTGGGAGATTCGAACGTGACGTGAATGTGAAGTGGGAGATTCGAACGTGACGTGGACGTTACGTGAGTGTTTGGAACGTGACGTGGGCGTGAACTGGGTGATTCGAACCTGACGTGGGTGTTTGGAACGTGACGTGGGCGTGACGTGGGAGATTCGAACGTGACCTGGCTGGTTCGAAATTGGCGTGGGTGTGCCGCCCTGCTTCAAGGCTCCCCCACCAAGCAGGGCTCAGAGGCAAGAGCACTGGGAAGGCAGAGGTTGCCTCCGCATGCCTAGGACAGCCCCCAGCACGAGTGCCCGGCTCCCTTGCCTCCCCTCCGCAAGCCTACACCAGCTGTCCTCACACCTTGGCACTAGCAGTGTGAGGCTGTTGCAAGGCAGGAGCATGGTTGTTCGATATGTGCTTCGAAGGCGAGGTGGGTGTGACGTGGGAGATTCGAACGTGACGTGGGCGTGACGTGGGAAATTCGAACGTGACGTGGGTGTGACGTGGATGATTCGAACGTGACGTGGGAGATTCGAACGTGACGTGGGTGTGAAGTGGGAGATTCGAATGTGACGTGGGTGTGACGTGGGAGATTCGAACGTGACGTGGGCGCGATGTGGGTGATTCGAACGTGACGTGGGTGTGAAGTGGGTGTGACGTGGGATATTCGAACGTGACGTGGATGTGACGTGGGTGTGACGTGGGAGATTCGAACGTGACGTGGGAGATTCGAACGTGACGTGGGTGTAAAGTGGGAGATTCGAATGTGACGTGGGTGTGACGTGGGAGATTCGAACGTGACGTGGGCGCGACGTAGGTGATTCGAACGTGACGTGGGTGTGACGTGGTGATTCGAACGTGACGTGGGTGTGACGTGGGAGATTCGAACGTGATGTGGGCGCGACGTGGATGATTCGAACGTGACGTGGGTGTGACGTGGGAAATTCGAACGTGACGTGGGTGTGACGTGGGAGATTCGAACGTGACGTGGGAGATTCGAGCGTGACGTGGGTGTGAGGTGGGAGATTCGAACGTGACGTGGGAGATTCGAACGTGACGTGGGTGTGACGTGGGTGTTTCGAACGTGACGTGGGTGTTTCGAACGTGACGTGGGCGTGACGTGGTGATTCGAACGTGACGTGGGTGTGTCGTGGGAGATTCGAACGTGACGTGGGCGTGACGTGGGAGATTCGAACGTGACGTGGGCGTGACGTGGGAAATTCGAACGTGACCTGGCTGGTTCGAAATTGGCGTGGGTGTGCCGCCGTGCTTCAAGGCTCCCCCACCAAGCAGGGCTCAGAGGCAAGAGCACTGGGAAGGCAGAGCTTCCCTCCGCATGCCTAGGACAGCCCCCACCACGAGTGCCCGGCTCCCTTGCCTCCCCTCCGCAAGCCTACACCAGCTGTCCTCACACCTTGGCACTAGCACTGTGAGGCTGTTGCAAGGCAGGAGCATGGTTGTTCGATATGTGCTTCGAAGGCGAGGTGGGTGTGACGTGGGAGATTCGAACGTGACGTGGGAGATTCGAAAGTGACGTGGGTGTGACGTGGGAGATTCGAACGTGACGTGGGAGATTCGAAAGTGACGTGGGTGTGACGTGGGAGATTCGAACGTGACGTGGGAGATTCGAAAGTGACGTGGGTGTGACGTGGAAAATTCGAACGTGACGTGGGCGTGACTTGGGTGACTCGAACGTGACGTGGGTGTGTCGTGGGAGATTCGAACGTGACGTGGGTGTGACGTGGGAGATTCGAACGTGACGTGGGTGTGAAGTGGGAGATTCGAACGTCACGTGGGAGATTCGAACGTGACGTGAATGTGAAGTGGGAGATTCGAACGTGACGTGGACGTTACGTGAGTGTTTGGAACGTGACGTGGGCGTGAACTGGATGATTCGAACCTGACGTGGGTGTTTGGAACGTGACGTGGGCGTGCCGTGGGAGATTCGAACGTGACGTGGGTGTGACGTGGGTGATTCGAACGTGACGTGGGCGTGACGTGGGTGATTCGAACGTGACGTGGGTGTGACGTGGGAGATTCGAACGTGACGTGGGAGATTCGAACGTGACGTGGGAGATTCGAACGTGACGTGGGTGTGACGTGGGAGATTCGAACGTGACGTGGGTGTGACGTGGGCGATTCGAACGTGACGTGGGTGTGTCGTGGGAGATTCGAACGTGACGTGGGCGTGACGTGGGAAATTCGAACGTGACGTGGGTGTGTCGTGGGTGATTCGAACGTGACGTGGGCGTGACATGGGTGATTCGAACGTGACGTGGGTGTGACGTGGGTGATTCGAACGTGACGTGGGCGTGACATGTGTGATTCGAACGTGACGTGGGCGTGACGTGGGAGATTCGAACGTGACGTGGGAGATTCGAACGTGACGTGGGTGATTCGAAAGTGACGTGGGTGTGACGTGGGTGATTCGAACGTGACGTGGGTGATTCGAAAGTGACGTGGGTGTGACGTGGGTGTGACGTGGGCGATTCGAACTTGACGTGGGCGTGATGTGGGTGATTCGAACGTGACGTGGGCGTGACGTGGGAAATTCGAACGTGACGTGGGCGTGACGTGGGCGATTCGAACGTGACGTGGGCGTGACGTGGGTGATTCGAACGTGACGTGGGAGATTCGAACGTGACGTGAGTGTGAAGTGGGAGATTCGAACGTGACGTGGGTGATTCGAACGTGACGTGGGTGTGACGTGGGTGATACGAACGTGACCTGGACGTGACGTGGGAGATTCGAACGTGACGTGGGAGATTCGAACGTGACGTGGGTGTGTCGTGGGAGATTCGAACGTGACGTGGGCGTGACGTGGGAGATTCGAACGTGACGTGGGCGTGACGTGGGAAATTCGAACGTGACGTGGGTGTGACGTGGGTGATTCGAACGTGACGTGGGCGTGACATGTGTGATTCGAACGTGACGTGGGTGTGACGTGGGTGATTCGAACGTGACGTGGGCGTGACGTGGGTGATTCGAACGTGACGTGGGCGTGACGTGGGAGATTCGAACGTGACGTGGGTGATTCGAACGTGACGTGAGTGTGAAGTGGGAGATTCGAACGTGACGTGGACGTGACGTGAGTGTTTGGAACGTGACGTGGGCGTGACCTGGGTGATTCGAACCTGACGTGGGTGTTTGGAACGTGACGTGGGTGTGACGTGGGAGATTCGAACGTGACGTGGGTGTGTCGTGGGTGATTCGAACGTGACGTGGGCGTGACGTGGGTGATTCGAACGTGACGTGGGTGTGACGTGGGAGATTCGAACGTGACGTGGGAGATTCGAACGTGACGTGGGTGTGACGTGGGAGATTCGAACGTGACGTGGGTGATTCGAACGTGACGTGGGTGTGACGTGGGCGATTCGAACGTGACGTGAGTGTGAAGTGGGAGATTCGAACGTGACGTGGGTGATTCGAACGTGACGTGGCTGTGACGTGGGTGATACGAACGTGACCTGGACGTGACGTGGGAGATTCGAACGTGTCGTGGGAGATTCGAACGTGACGTGGGTGTGACGTGGGAGATTCGAACGTGACGTGGGTGATTCGAACGTGACGTGGGCGTGACGTGGGAGATTCGAACGTGACGTGAGTGTGAAGTGGGAGATTCGAACGTGACGTGGGTGATTCGAACGTGACGTGGCTGTGACGTGGGTGATACGAACGTGACCTGGACGTGACGTGGGAGATTCGAACGTGTCGTGGGAGATTCGAACGTGACGTGGGTGTGTCGTGGGAGATTCGAACGTGACGTGGGCGTGACGTCGGAAATTCGAACGTGACGTGGGTGTGTCGTGGGTGATTCGAACGTGACGTGGGCGTGACATGGGTGATTCGAACGTGACGTGGGCGTGACATGGGGGATTCGAACGTGACGTGGGAGATTCGAACGTGACGTGGGAGATTCGAACGTGACGTGGGTGTGACGTGGGAGATTCGAACGTGACGTGGGTGATTCGAACGTGACGTGGGTGTGACGTGGGCGATTCGAACGTGACGTAGGTGTGTCGTAGGAGATTCGAACGTGACGTGGGCGTGACATGGATGATTCGAACGTGACGTGGGTGTGACGTGGGTGATTCGAACGTGACGTGGGCGTGACATGTGTGATTCGAACGTGACGTGGGCGTGACGTGGGAGATTCGAACGTGACGTGGGAGATTCGAACGTGACGTGGGTGATTCCAAAGTGACGTGGGCGTGACGTGGGTGATTCGAACGTGACGTGGGCGTGACGTGGGAGATTCGAACGTGACGTGGGTGTGACGTGGGAAATTCGAACGTGACGTGGGCGTGACGTGGGAGATTCGAACGTGACGTGGGTGTGTCGTGGGAGATTCGAACGTGACGTGGGCGTGACGTGGGAAATTCGAACGTGACGTGGGTGTGTCGTGGGTGATTCGAACGTGACGTGGGCGTGACATGGGTGATTCGAACGTGACGTGGGTGTGACGTGGGAAATTCGAACGTGACGTGGGCGTGACGTGGGAGATTCGAACGTGACGTGGCCGTGACGTGGGAGATTCGAAGGTGACGTGGGTGTGAAGTGGGAGATTCGAACGTCACGTGGGAGATTCGAACGTGACGTGAATGTGAAGTGGGAGATTCGAACGTGACGTGGACGTTACGTGAGTGTTTGGAACGTGACGTGGGCGTGAACTGGGTGATTCGAACCTGACGTGGGTGTTTGGAACGTGACGTGGGCGTGACGTGGGTGATTCGAACGTGACGTGGGTGTGACGTGGGAGATTCGAACGTGACGTGGGAGATTCGAACGTGACGTGGGAGATTCGAACGTGACGTGGGTGTGACGTGGGAGATTCGAACGTGACGTGGGTGTGACGTGGGCGATTCGAACGTGACGTGGGTGTGTCGTGGGAGATTCGAACGTGACGTGGGCGTGACGTGGGAAATTCGAACGTGACGTGGGTGTGTCGTGGGTGATTCGAACGTGACGTGGGCGTGACATGGGTGATTCGAACGTGACGTGGGTGTGACGTGGGTGATTCGAACGTGACGTGGGCGTGACATGTGTGATTCGAACGTGACGTGGGCGTGACGTGGGAGATTCGAACGTGACGTGGGAGATTCGAACGTGACGTGGGTGATTCGAAAGTGACGTGGGTGTGACGTGGGTGATTCGAACGTGACGTGGGTGATTCGAAAGTGACGTGGGTGTGACGTGGGTGTGACGTGGGCGATTCGAACTTGACGTGGGCGTGATGTGGGTGATTCGAACGTGACGTGGGCGTGACGTGGGAAATTCGAACGTGACGTGGGCGTGACGTGGGCGATTCGAACGTGACGTGGGCGTGACGTGGGTGATTCGAACGTGACGTGGGCGTTACGTGGGTGATTCGAACGTGACGTGGGAGATTCGAACGTGACGTGAGTGTGAAGTGGGAGATTCGAACGTGACGTGGGTGATTCGAACGTGACGTGGCTGTGACGTGGGTGATACGAACGTGACCTGGACGTGACGTGGGAGATTCGAACGTGACGTGGGAGATTCGAACGTGACGTGGGTGTGTCGTGGGAGATTCGAACGTGACGTGGGCGTGACGTGGGAGATTCGAACGTGACGTGGGCGTGACGTGGGAAATTCGAACGTGACCTGGCTGGTTCGAAATTGGCGTGGGTGTGCCGCCGTGCTTCAAGGCTCCCCCACCAAGCAGGGCTCAGAGGCAAGAGCACTGGGAAGGCAGAGCTTCCCTCCGCATGCCTAGGACAGCCCCCACCACGAGTGCCCGGCTCCCTTGCCTCCCCTCCGCAAGCCTACACCAGCTGTCCTCACACCTTGGCACTAGCACTGTGAGGCTGTTGCAAGGCAGGAGCACGGTTGTTCGATATGTGCTTCGAAGGCGACGTGGGTGTGACGTGGGAGATTCGAACGTGACGTGGGAGATTCGAAAGTGACGTGGGTGTGACGTGGGAGATTCGAACGTGACGTGGGAGATTCGAAAGTGACGTGGGTGTGACGTGGGAGATTCGAACGTGACGTGGGAGATTCGAAAGTGACGTGGGTGTGACGTGGAAAATTCGAACGTGACGTGGGCGTGACTTGGGTGACTCGAACGCGACGTGAGTGTGAAGTGGGAGATTCGAACGTGACGTGGGAGATTCGAACGTGACGTGAGCGTGAAGTGGGAGATTCGAACGTGACGTGGGTGTGACGTGGGTGATTCGAACGTGACGTGGGCGTGACGTGGGTGATTCGAACGTGACGGGGGTGTGACGTGGGAAATTCGAACGTGACGTGGGTGTGTCGTGGGTGATTCGAACGTGACGTGGGCGTGACATGGGTGATTCGAACGTGACGTGGGTGTGACGTGGGAAATTCGAACGTGACGTGGGCGTGACGTGGGAGATTCGAACGTGACGTGGCCGTGACGTGGGAGATTCGAAGATGACGTGGGTGTGAAGTGGGAGATTCGAACGTCACGTGGGAGATTCGAACGTGACGTGAATGTGAAGTGGGAGATTCGAACGTGACGTGGACGTTACGTGAGTGTTTGGAACGTGACGTGGGCGTGAACTGGGTGATTCGAACCTGACGTGGGTGTTTGGAACGTGACGTGGGCGTGACGTGGGTGATTCGAACGTGACGTGGGTGTGACGTGGGAGATTCGAACGTGACGTGGGAGATTCGAACGTGACGTGGGAGATTCGAACGTGACGTGGGTGTGACGTGGGAGATTCGAACGTGACGTGGGTGTGACGTGGGCGATTCGAACGTGACGTGGGTGTGTCGTGGGAGATTCGAACGTGACGTGGGCGTGACGTGGGAAATTCGAACGTGACGTGGGTGTGTCGTGGGTGATTCGAACGTGACGTGGGCGTGACATGGGTGATTCGAACGTGACGTGGGTGTGACGTGGGTGATTCGAACGTGACGTGGGCGTGACATGTGTGATTCGAACGTGACGTGGGCGTGACGTGGGAGATTCGAACGTGACGTGGGAGATTCGAACGTGACGTGGGTGATTCGAAAGTGACGTGGGTGTGACGTGGGTGATTCGAACGTGACGTGGGTGATTCGAAAGTGACGTGGGTGTGACGTGGGTGTGACGTGGGCGATTCGAACTTGACGTGGGCGTGATGTGGGTGATTCGAACGTGACGTGGGCGTGACGTGGGAAATTCGAACGTGACGTGGGCGTGACGTGGGCGATTCGAACGTGACGTGGGCGTGACGTGGGTGATTCGAACGTGACGTGGGCGTTACGTGGGTGATTCGAACGTGACGTGGGAGATTCGAACGTGACGTGAGTGTGAAGTGGGAGATTCGAACGTGACGTGGGTGATTCGAACGTGACGTGGGTGTGACGTGGGTGATACGAACGTGACCTGGACGTGACGTGGGAGATTCGAACGTGACGTGGGAGATTCGAACGTGACGTGGGTGTGTCGTGGGAGATTCGAACGTGACGTGGGCGTGACGTGGGAGATTCGAACGTGACGTGGGCGTGACGTGGGAAATTCGAACGTGACGTGGGTGTGACGTGGGTGATTCGAACGTGACGTGGGCGTGACATGTGTGATTCGAACGTGACGTGGGTGTGACGTGGGTGATTCGAACGTGACGTGGGCGTGACGTGGGTGATTCGAACGTGACGTGGGCGTGACGTGGGAGATTCGAACGTGACGTGGGTGATTCGAACGTGACGTGAGTGTGAAGTGGGAGATTCGAACGTGACGTGGACGTGACGTGAGTGTTTGGAACGTGACGTGGGCGTGACCTGGGTGATTCGAACCTGACGTGGGTGTTTGGAACGTGACGTGGGTGTGACGTGGGAGATTCGAACGTGACGTGGGTGTGTCGTGGGTGATTCGAACGTGACGTGGGCGTGACGTGGGTGATTCGAACGTGACGTGGGTGTGACGTGGGAAATTCGAACGTGACGTGGGAGATTCGAACGTGACGTGGGTGTGACGTGGGAGATTCGAACGTGACGTGGGTGATTCGAACGTGACGTGGGTGTGACGTGGGCGATTCGAACGTGACGTGAGTGTGAAGTGGGAGATTCGAACGTGACGTGGGTGATTCGAACGTGACGTGGCTGTGACGTGGGTGATTCGAACGTGACCTGGACGTGACGTGGGAGATTCGAACGTGTCGTGGGAGATTCGAACGTGACGTGGGTGTGACGTGGGAGATTCGAACGTGACGTGGGTGATTCGAACGTGACGTGGGCGTGACGTGGGAGATTCGAACGTGACGTGAGTGTGAAGTGGGAGATTCGAACGTGACGTGGGTGATTCGAACGTGACGTGGCTGTGACGTGGGTGATACGAACGTGACCTGGACGTGACGTGGGAGATTCGAACGTGTCGTGGGAGATTCGAACGTGACGTGGGTGTGTCGTGGGAGATTCGAACGTGACGTGGGCGTGACGTCGGAAATTCGAACGTGACGTGGGTGTGTCGTGGGTGATTCGAACGTGACGTGGGCGTGACATGGGTGATTCGAACGTGACGTGGGTGTGACGTGGGTGATTCGAACGCGACGTGGGCGTGACATGTGTGATTCGAACGTGACGTGGGCGTGACATGGGGGATTCGAACGTGACGTGGGAGATTCGAACGTGACGTGGGAGATTCGAACGTGACGTGGGTGTGACGTGGGAGATTCGAACGTGACGTGGGTGATTCGAACGTGACGTGGGTGTGACGTGGGCGATTCGAACGTGACGTAGGTGTGTCGTAGGAGATTCGAACGTGACGTGGGCGTGACATGGATGATACGAACGTGACGTGGGTGTGACGTGGGTGATTCGAACGTGACGTGGGCGTGACATGTGTGATTCGAACGTGACGTGGGCGTGACGTGGGAGATTCGAACGTGACGTGGGAGATTCGAACGTGACGTGGGTGATTCGAAAGTGACGTGGGTGTGACGTGGGTGATTCGAACGTGACGTGGGCGTGACGTGGGAGATTCGAACGTGACGTGGGTGTGACGTGGGAAATTCGAACGTGACGTGGGCGTGACGTGGGAGATTCGAACGTGACGTGGGTGTGTCGTGGGAGATTCGAACGTGACGTGGGCGTGACGTGGGAAATTCGAACGTGACGTGGGTGTGTCGTGGGTGATTCGAACGTGACGTGGGCGTGACATGGGTGATTCGAACGTGACGTGGGTGTGACGTGGGAAATTCGAACGTGACGTGGGCGTGACGTGGGAGATTCGAACGTGACGTGGCCGTGACGTGGGAGATTCGAAGGTGACGTGGGTGTGAAGTGGGAGATTCGAACGTCACGTGGGAGATTCGAACGTGACGTGAATGTGAAGTGGGAGATTCGAACGTGACGTGGACGTTACGTGAGTGTTTGGAACGTGACGTGGGCGTGAACTGGGTGATTCGAACCTGACGTGGGTGTTTGGAACGTGACGTGGGCGTGCCGTGGGAGATTCGAACGTGACGTGGGTGTGACGTGGGTGATTCGAACGTGACGTGGGCGTGACGTGGGTGATTCGAACGTGACGTGGGTGTGACGTGGGAGATTCGAACGTGACGTGGGAGATTCGAACGTGACGTGGGAGATTCGAACGTGACGTGGGTGTGACGTGGGAGATTCGAACGTGACGTGGGTGTGACGTGGGCGATTCGAACGTGACGTGGGTGTGTCGTGGGAGATTCGAACGTGACGTGGGCGTGACGTGGGAAATTCGAACGTGACGTGGGTGTGTCGTGGGTGATTCGAACGTGACGTGGGCGTGATAGGGTGATTCGAACGTGACGTGGGTGTGACGTGGGTGATTCGAACGTGACGTGGGCGTGACATGTGTGATTCGAACGTGACGTGGGCGTGACGTGGGAGATTCGAACGTGACGTGGGTGTGTCGTGGGAGATTCGAACGTGACGTGGGTGTGACGTGGGAGATTCGAACGTGACGTGGGTGTGAAGTGGGAGATTCGAACGTCACGTGGGAGATTCGAACGTGACGTGAATGTGAAGTGGGAGATTCGAACGTGACGTGGACGTTACGTGAGTGTTTGGAACGTGACGTGGGCGTGAACTGGATGATTCGAACCTGACGTGGGTGTTTGGAACGTGACGTGGGCGTGCCGTGGGAGATTCGAACGTGACGTGGGTGTGACGTGGGAGATTCGAACGTGACGTGGGTGTGACGTGGGAGATTCGAACGTGACGTGGGAGATTCGAACGTGACGTGGGAGATTCGAACGTGACGTGGGTGTGACGTGGGAGATTCGAACGTGACGTGGGTGTGACGTGGGCGATTCGAACGTGACGTGGGTGTGTCGTGGGAGATTCGAACGTGACGTGGGCGTGACGTGGGAAATTCGAACGTGACGTGGGTGTGTCGTGGGTGATTCGAACGTGACGTGGGCGTGACATGGGTGATTCGAACGTGACGTGGGTGTGACGTGGGTGATTCGAACGTGACGTGGGCGTGACATGTGTGATTCGAACGTGACGTGGGCGTGACGTGGGAGATTCGAACGTGACGTGGGTGATTCGAAAGTGACGTGGGTGTGACGTGGGTGATTCGAACGTGACGTGGGTGATTCGAAAGTGACGTGGGTGTGACGTGGGTGTGACGTGGGCGATTCGAACTTGACGTGGGCGTGATGTGGGTGATTCGAACGTGACGTGGGCGTGACGTGGGAAATTCGAACGTGACGTGGGCGTGACGTGGGCGATTCGAACGTGACGTGGGCGTGACGTGGGTGATTCGAACGTGACGTGGGCGTTACGTGGGTGATTCGAACGTGACGTGGGAGATTCGAACGTGACGTGAGTGTGAAGTGGGAGATTCGAACGTGACGTGGGTGATTCGAACGTGACGTGGGTGTGACGTGGGTGATACGAACGTGACCTGGACGTGACGTGGGAGATTCGAACGTGACGTGGGAGATTCGAACGTGACGTGGGTGTGTCGTGGGAGATTCGAACGTGACGTGGGCGTGACGTGGGAGATTCGAACGTGACGTGGGCGTGACGTGGGAAATTCGAACGTGACGTGGGTGTGACGTGGGTGATTCGAACGTGACGTGGGCGTGACATGTGTGATTCGAACGTGACGTGGGTGTGACGTGGGTGATTCGAACGTGACGTGGGCGTGACGTGGGTGATTCGAACTTGACGTGGGCGTGACGTGGGAGATTCGAACGTGACGTGGGTGATTCGAACGTGACGTGAGTGTGAAGTGGGAGATTCGAACGTGACGTGGACGTGACGTGAGTGTTTGGAACGTGACGTGGGCGTGACCTGGGTGATTCGAACCTGACGTGGGTGTTTGGAACGTGACGTGGGTGTGACGTGGGAGATTCGAACGTGACGTGGGTGTGTCGTGGGTGATTCGAACGTGACGTGGGCGTGACGTGGGTGATTCGAACGTGACGTGGGTGTGACGTGGGAGATTCGAACGTGACGTGGGAGATTCGAACGTGACGTGGGTGTGACGTGGGAGATTCGAACGTGACGTGGGTGATTCGAACGTGACGTGGGTGTGACGTGGGCGATTCGAACGTGACGTGAGTGTGAAGTGGGAGATTCGAACGTGACGTGGGTGATTCGAACGTGTCGTGGGTGTGACGTGGGAAATTCGAACGTGACGTGGGTGTTTGGAACGTGACGTGGGCGTGACGTGGGTGATTCAAACGTGATGTGGGTGTGACGTGGGAGATTCGAACGTGACGTGGGCGTGACGTTGGAAATACGAACGTGACGTGGGTGTGACGTGGGTGATTCGAACGTGACGTGGGTGTGACGTGGGTGATTCGAACGCGACGTGGGCGTGACATGTGTGATTCGAACGTGACGTGGGCGTGACATGGGGGATTCGAACGTGACGTGGGAGATTCGAACGTGACGTGGGAGATTCGAACGTGACGTGGGTGTGACGTGGGAGATTCGAACGTGACGTGGGTGATTCGAACGTGACGTGGGTGTGACGTGGGCGATTCGAACGTGACGTAGGTGTGTCGTAGGAGATTCGAACGTGACGTGGGCGTGACATGGATGATTCGAACGTGACGTGGGTGTGACGTGGGTGATTCGAACGTGACGTGGGCGTGACATGTGTGATTCGAACGTGACGTGGGCGTGACGTGGGAGATTCGAACGTGACGTGGGAGATTCGAACGTGACGTGGGTGATTCCAAAGTGACGTGGGCGTGACGTGGGTGATTCGAACGTGACGTGGGCGTGACGTGGGAGATTCGAACGTGACGTGGGTGTGACGTGGGAAATTCGAACGTGACGTGGGCGTGACGTGGGAGATTCGAACGTGACGTGGGTGTGTCGTGGGAGATTCGAACGTGACGTGGGCGTGACGTGGGAAATTCGAACGTGACGTGGGCGTGACGTGGGAGATTCGAACGTGACGTGGGTGTGTCGTGGGAGATTCGAACGTGACGTGGGCGTGACGTGGGAAATTCGAACGTGACGTGGGTGTGTCGTGGGTGATTCGAACGTGACGTGGGCGTGACATGGGTGATTCGAACGTGACGTGGGTGTGACGTGGGAAATTCGAACGTGACGTGGGCGTGACGTGGGAGATTCGAACGTGACGTGGCCGTGACGTGGGAGATTCGAAGGTGACGTGGGTGTGAAGTGGGAGATTCGAACGTCACGTGGGAGATTCGAACGTGACGTGAATGTGAAGTGGGAGATTCGAACGTGACGTGGACGTTACGTGAGTGTTTGGAACGTGACGTGGGCGTGAACTGGGTGATTCGAACCTGACGTGGGTGTTTGGAACGTGACGTGGGCGTGCCGTGGGAGATTCGAACGTGACGTGGGTGTGACGTGGGTGATTCGAACGTGACGTGGGCGTGACGTGGGTGATTCGAACGTGACGTGGGTGTGACGTGGGAGATTCGAACGTGACGTGGGAGATTCGAACGTGACGTGGGAGATTCGAACGTGACGTGGGTGTGACGTGGGAGATTCGAACGTGACGTGGGTGTGACGTGGGCGATTCGAACGTGACGTGGGTGTGTCGTGGGAGATTCGAACGTGACGTGGGCGTGACGTGGGAAATTCGAACGTGACGTGGGTGTGTCGTGGGTGATTCGAACGTGACGTGGGCGTGACATGGGTGATTCGAACGTGACGTGGGTGTGACGTGGGTGATTCGAACGTGACGTGGGCGTGACATGTGTGATTCGAACGTGACGTGGGCGTGACGTGGGAGATTCGAACGTGACGTGGGTGTGTCGTGGGAGATTCGAACGTGACGTGGGTGTGACGTGGGAGATTCGAACGTGACGTGGGTGTGAAGTGGGAGATTCGAACGTCACGTGGGAGATTCGAACGTGACGTGAATGTGAAGTGGGAGATTCGAACGTGACGTGGACGTTACGTGAGTGTTTGGAACGTGACGTGGGCGTGAACTGGATGATTCGAACCTGACGTGGGTGTTTGGAACGTGACGTGGGCGTGCCGTGGGAGATTCGAACGTGACGTGGGTGTGACGTGGGTGATTCGAACGTGACGTGGGCGTGACGTGGGTGATTCGAACGTGACGTGGGTGTGACGTGGGAGATTCGAACGTGACGTGGGAGATTCGAACGTGACGTGGGAGATTCGAACGTGACGTGGGTGTGACGTGGGAGATTCGAACGTGACGTGGGTGTGACGTGGGCGATTCGAACGTGACGTGGGTGTGTCGTGGGAGATTCGAACGTGACGTGGGCGTGACGTGGGAAATTCGAACGTGACGTGGGTGTGTCGTGGGTGATTCGAACGTGACGTGGGCGTGACATGGGTGATTCGAACGTGACGTGGGTGTGACGTGGGTGATTCGAACGTGACGTGGGCGTGACATGTGTGATTCGAACGTGACGTGGGCGTGACGTGGGAGATTCGAACGTGACGTGGGAGATTCGAACGTGACGTGGGTGATTCGAAAGTGACGTGGGTGTGACGTGGGTGATTCGAACGTGACGTGGGTGATTCGAAAGTGACGTGGGTGTGACGTGGGTGTGACGTGGGCGATTCGAACTTGACGTGGGCGTGATGTGGGTGATTCGAACGTGACGTGGGCGTGACGTGGGAAATTCGAACGTGACGTGGGCGTGACGTGGGCGATTCGAACGTGACGTGGGCGTGACGTGGGTGATTCGAACGTGACGTGGGCGTTACGTGGGTGATTCGAACGTGACGTGGGAGATTCGAACGTGACGTGAGTGTGAAGTGGGAGATTCGAACGTGACGTGGGTGATTCGAACGTGACGTGGGTGTGACGTGGGTGATACGAACGTGACCTGGACGTGACGTGGGAGATTCGAACGTGACGTGGGAGATTCGAACGTGACGTGGGTGTGTCGTGGGAGATTCGAACGTGACGTGGGCGTGACGTGGGAGATTCGAACGTGACGTGGGCGTGACGTGGGAAATTCGAACGTGACGTGGGTGTGACGTGGGTGATTCGAACGTGACGTGGGCGTGACATGTGTGATTCGAACGTGACGTGGGTGTGACGTGGGTGATTCGAACGTGACGTGGGCGTGACGTGGGTGATTCGAACGTGACGTGGGCGTGACGTGGGAGATTCGAACGTGACGTGGGTGATTCGAACGTGACGTGAGTGTGAAGTGGGAGATTCGAACGTGACGTGGACGTGACGTGAGTGTTTGGAACGTGACGTGGGCGTGACCTGGGTGATTCGAACCTGACGTGGGTGTTTGGAACGTGACGTGGGTGTGACGTGGGAGATTCGAACGTGACGTGGGTGTGTCGTGGGTGATTCGAACGTGACGTGGGCGTGACGTGGGTGATTCGAACGTGACGTGGGTGTGACGTGGGAGATTCGAACGTGACGTGGGAGATTCGAACGTGACGTGGGTGTGACGTGGGAGATTCGAACGTGACGTGGGTGATTCGAACGTGACGTGGGTGTGACGTGGGCGATTCGAACGTGACGTGAGTGTGAAGTGGGAGATTCGAACGTGACGTGGGTGATTCGAACGTGACGTGGCTGTGACGTGGGTGATACGAACGTGACCTGGACGTGACGTGGGAGATTCGAACGTGACGTGGGAGATTCGAACGTGACGTGGGTGTGTCGTGGCAGATTCGAACGTGACGTGGGCGTGACGTGGGAAATTGCGAACGTGACGTGGGTGTTTGGAACGTGACGTGGGTGTGACGTGGGTGATTCAAACTTGACGTGGGTGTGACGTGGGAGATTCGAACGTGACGTGGGCGTGACGTTGGAAATACGAACGTGACGTGGGTGTGACGTGGGTGATTCGAACGTGACGTGGGTGTGACGTGGGTGATTCGAACGCGACGTGGGCGTGACATGTGTGATTCGAACGTGACGTGGGCGTGACATGGGGGATTCGAACGTGACGTGGGAGATTCGAACGTGACGTGGGAGATTCGAACGTGACGTGGGTGTGACGTGGGAGATTCGAACGTGACGTGGGTGATTCGAACGTGACGTGGGTGTGACGTGGGCGATTCGAACGTGACGTAGGTGTGTCGTAGGAGATTCGAACGTGACGTGGGCGTGACATGGATGATTCGAACGTGACGTGGGTGTGACGTGGGTGATTCGAACGTGACGTGGGCGTGACATGTGTGATTCGAACGTGACGTGGGCGTGACGTGGGAGATTCGAACGTGACGTGGGAGATTCGAACGTGACGTGGGTGATTCCAAAGTGACGTGGGCGTGACGTGGGTGATTCGAACGTGACGTGGGCGTGACGTGGGAGATTCGAACGTGACGTGGGTGTGACTTGGGAAATTCGAACGTGACGTGGGCGTGACGTGGGAGATTCGAACGTGACGTGGGTGTGTCGTGGGAGATTCGAACGTGACGTGGGCGTGACGTGGGAAATTCGAACGTGACGTGGGTGTGTCGTGGGAGATTCGAACGTGACGTGGGCGTGACGTGGGTGTTTCGAACGCGACGTGGGTGATTCGAACGTGACGTGGGTGTGACGTGGGTGATTCGAACGTGACGTGGGTGTGAAGTGGGAGATTCGAACGTCACGTGGGAGATTCGAACGTGACGTGAATGTGAAGTGGGAGATTCGAACGTGACGTGGACGTTACGTGAGTGTTTGGAACGTGACGTGGGCGTGAACTGGGTGATTCGAACCTGACGTGGGTGTTTGGAACGTGACGTGGGCGTGCCGTGGGAGATTCGAACGTGACGTGGGTGTGACGTGGGTGATTCGAACGTGACGTGGGCGTGACGTGGGTGATTCGAACGTGACGTGGGTGTGACGTGGGAGATTCGAACGTGACGTGGGAGATTCGAACGTGACGTGGGAGATTCGAACGTGACGTGGGTGTGACGTGGGAGATTCGAACGTGACGTGGGTGTGACGTGGGCGATTCGAACGTGACGTGGGTGTGTCGTGGGAGATTCGAACGTGACGTGGGCGTGACGTGGGAAATTCGAACGTGACGTGGGTGTGTCGTGGGTGATTCGAACGTGACGTGGGCGTGACATGGGTGATTCGAACGTGACGTGGGTGTGACGTGGGTGATTCGAACGTGACGTGGGCGTGACATGTGTGATTCGAACGTGACGTGGGCGTGACGTGGGAGATTCGAACGTGACGTGGGTGTGTCGTGGGAGATTCGAACGTGACGTGGGTGTGACGTGGGAGATTCGAAGGTGACGTGGGTGTGAAGTGGGAGATTCGAACGTCACGTGGGAGATTCGAACGTGACGTGAATGTGAAGTGGGAGATTCGAACGTGACGTGGACGTTACGTGAGTGTTTGGAACGTGACGTGGGCGTGAACTGGATGATTCGAACCTGACGTGGGTGTTTGGAACGTGACGTGGGCGTGCCGTGGGAGATTCGAACGTGACGTGGGTGTGACGTGGGTGATTCGAACGTGACGTGGGCGTGACGTGGGTGATTCGAACGTGACGTGGGTGTGACGTGGGAGATTCGAACGTGACGTGGGAGATTCGAACGTGACGTGGGAGATTCGAACGTGACGTGGGTGTGACGTGGGAGATTCGAACGTGACGTGGGTGTGACGTGGGCGATTCGAACGTGACGTGGGTGTGTCGTGGGAGATTCGAACGTGACGTGGGCGTGACGTGGGAAATTCGAACGTGACGTGGGTGTGTCGTGGGTGATTCGAACGTGACGTGGGCGTGACATGGGTGATTCGAACGTGACGTGGGTGTGACGTGGGTGATTCGAACGTGACGTGGGCGTGACATGTGTGATTCGAACGTGACGTGGGCGTGACGTGGGAGATTCGAACGTGACGTGGGAGATTCGAACGTGACGTGGGTGATTCGAAAGTGACGTGGGTGTGACGTGGGTGATTCGAACGTGACGTGGGTGATTCGAAAGTGACGTGGGTGTGACGTGGGTGTGACGTGGGCGATTCGAACTTGACGTGGGCGTGATGTGGGTGATTCGAACGTGACGTGGGCGTGACGTGGGAAATTCGAACGTGACGTGGGCGTGACGTGGGCGATTCGAACGTGACGTGGGCGTGACGTGGGTGATTCGAACGTGACGTGGGCGTTACGTGGGTGATTCGAACTTGACGTGGGAGATTCGAACGTGACGTGAGTGTGAAGTGGGAGATTCGAACGTGACGTGGGTGATTCGAACGTGACGTGGGTGTGACGTGGGTGATACGAACGTGACCTGGACGTGACGTGGGAGATTCGAACGTGACGTGGGAGATTCGAACGTGACGTGGGTGTGTCGTGGGAGATTCGAACGTGACGTGGGCGTGACGTGGGAGATTCGAACGTGACGTGGGCGTGACGTGGGAAATTCGAACGTGACGTGGGTGTGACGTGGGTGATTCGAACGTGACGTGGGTGTGACATGTGTGATTCGAACGTGACGTGGGTGTGACGTGGGTGATTCGAACGTGACGTGGGCGTGACGTGGGTGATTCGAACGTGACGTGGGCGTGACGTGGGAGATTCGAACGTGACGTGGGTGATTCGAACGTGACGTGAGTGTGAAGTGGGAGATTCGAACGTGACGTGGACGTGACGTGAGTGTTTGGAACGTGACGTGGGCGTGACCTGGGTGATTCGAACCTGACGTGGGTGTTTGGAACGTGACGTGGGTGTGACGTGGGAGATTCGAACGTGACGTGGGTGTGTCGTGGGTGATTCGAACGTGACGTGGGCGTGACGTGGGTGATTCGAACGTGACGTGGGTGTGACGTGGGAGATTCGAACGTGACGTGGGAGATTCGAACGTGACGTGGGTGTGACGTGGGAGATTCGAACGTGACGTGGGTGATTCGAACGTGACGTGGGTGTGACGTGGGCGATTCGAACGTGACGTGAGTGTGAAGTGGGAGATTCGAACGTGACGTGGGTGATTCGAACGTGACGTGGCTGTGACGTGGGTGATACGAACGTGACCTGGACGTGACGTGGGAGATTCGAACGTGTCGTGGGAGATTCGAACGTGACGTGGGTGTGACGTGGGAGATTCGAACGTGACGTGGGTGATTCGAACGTGACGTGGGCGTGACGTGGGAGATTCGAACGTGACGTGAGTGTGAAGTGGGAGATTCGAACGTGACGTGGGTGATTCGAACGTGACGTGGCTGTGACGTGGGTGATACGAACGTGACCTGGACGTGACGTGGGAGATTCGAACGTGTCGTGGGAGATTCGAACGTGACGTGGGTGTGTCGTGGGAGATTCGAACGTGACGTGGGCGTGACGTCGGAAATTCGAACGTGACGTGGGTGTGTCGTGGGTGATTCGAACGTGACGTGGGCGTGACATGGGTGATTCGAACGTGACGTGGGTGTGACGTGGGAGATTCGAACGCGACGTGGGCGTGACATGTGTGATTCGAACGTGACGTGGGCGTGACATGGGGGATTCGAACGTGACGTGGGAGATTCGAACGTGACGTGGGAGATTCGAACGTGACGTGGGTGTGACGTGGGAGATTCGAACGTGACGTGGGTGATTCGAACGTGACGTGGGTGTGACGTGGGCGATTCGAACGTGACGTAGGTGTGTCGTAGGAGATTCGAACGTGACGTGGGCGTGACATGGATGATTCGAACGTGACGTGGGTGTGACGTGGGTGATTCGAACGTGACGTGGGTGTGACGTGGGAGATTCGAACGTGACGTGGGCGTGACGTGGGAAATTCGAACGTGACGTGGGTGTTTGGAACGTGACGTGGGCGTGACGTGGGTGATTCGAACGTGACGTGGGTGTGACGTGGGTGATTCGAACGTGACGTGGGTGTGACGTGGGAGATTCGAACGTGACGTGGGAGATTCGAACGTGACGTGGGCGTGACGTGGGAGATTCGAACGTGACGTGGGTGTTTCGAACGTGACGTGGGCGTGACGTGGGTGATTCGAACGTGACGTGGGTGTGACGTGGGAGATTCGAACGTGACGTGGGAGATTCGAACGTGACGTGGGTGTGATGTGGGCGATTCGAACGTGACGTGGGTGTGTCGTGGGTGATTCGAACGTGACGTGGGCGTGACATGTGTGATTCGAACGTGACGTGGGTGTGACGTGGGTGATTCGAACGTGACGTGGGCGTGACGTGGGAGATTCGAACGTGACGTGGGTGATTCGAACGTGACGTGGGTGTGACGTGGGAGATTCGAACGTGACGTGGGCGTGACGTGGGAGATTCGAACGTGACGTGGGAGATTCGAACGTGACGTGGGTGTGGCGTGGTTGTTTCGAACGTGACGTGGGTGTGATGTGGGCGATTCGAACGTGACGTGGGTGTGTCTTGGGTGATTCGAACGTGACGTGGGCGTGACATGTGAGATTCGAACGTGACGTGGGTGTGACGTGGGTGATTCGAACGTGACGTGGGTGTGACGTGGGAGATTCGAACGTGACGTGGGCGTGACCTGGGTGATTCGAACGTGACGTGGGTGTTTGGAACGTGACGTGGGTGTGACGTGGGAGATTCGAACGTGACGTGGGCGTGACGTGGGAAATTCGAACGTGACGTGGGTGTGACGTGGGTGATTCGAACGTGACATGGGCGTGACGTGGGAGATTCGAACTTGACGAGGGTGTGAAGTGAGCGTGACGTGGGAAATTCGAACGTGACGTGGGCGTGACGTGGATGATTCGAACGTGACGTGGGCGTGACGTGGGAGATTCGAACGTGACGTGGGTGTGGCGTGGTTGTTTCGAACGTGACGTGGGTGTGATGTGGGCGATTCGAACGTGACGTGGGTGTGTCGTGGGTGATTCGAACGTGACGTGGGTGTGACGTGGGTGATTCGAACGTGACGTGGGCGTGACGTGGGAGATTCGAACGTGACGTGGGTGATTCGAACGTGACGTAAGTGTGAAGTGGGAGATTCGAACGTGACGTGGGTGTGACGTGGGTGATTCGAACGTGACGTGGGTGTGACGTGGGAGATTCGAACGTGACGTGGGAGATTCGAACGTGACGTGGGTGATTCGAAAGTGACGTGGGTGTGACGTGGGTGATTCGAACGTGACGTGGGTGATTCGAAAGTGACGTGGGTGTGACGTGGGTGTGACGTGGGCGATTCGAACTTGACGTGGGCGTGATGTGGGTGATTCGAACGTGACGTGGGTGTGACGTGGGCGATTCGAACGTGACGTGGGCGTGACGTAGGAGATTCGAACGTGACGTGGGCGTGACCTGGGTGATTCGAACGTGACGTGGGTGTGACGTGGGTGATACGAACGTGACCTGGACGTGACGTGGGAGATTCGAACGTGACGTGGGAGATTCGAACGTGACGTGGGTGTGTCGTGGGAGATTCGAACGTGACGTGGGCGTGACGTGGGAGATTCGAACGTGACGTGGGTGTGACGTGGGAGATTCGAACCTGACGTGGGCGTGACGTGGGTGATTCGAACGTGACGTGGGTGTGACGTGGGTGATTCGAACGTGACGTGGGTGTGACGTGGGAGATTCGAACGTGACGTGGGCGTGACGTCGGAAATACGAACGTGACGTGGGCGTGACGTGGGTGATTCGAACGTGACGTGGGTGTGACGTGGGAGATTCGAACTTGACGTGGGAGATTCGAACGTGACGTGAGTGTGAAGTGGGAGATTCGAACGTGACGTGGGTGATTCGAAAGTGACGTGGGTGTGACGTGGGTGTGACGTGGGAGTTTCGAACGTGACGTGGGAGATTCGAACGTGACGTGAGCGTGAAGTGGGTGATTCGAACGTGACGTGGGTGTGACGTGGGAGATTCGAACCTGACATGGGCGTGACGTGGGTGATTCGAACGTGACGTGGGTGTGACGTGGGTGATTCGAACGTGACGTGGGCGTGACGTGGGAGATTCGAACGTGACGTGGGTGTGAGGTGGGTGATTCGAACGTGACGTGGGTGTGACGTGGGCGATTCGAACGTGACGTGGGAGATTCGAACGTGAGGTGGGCGTGACGTGGGAGATTCGAACGTGACGTGGGTGATTCGAACGTGACGTGGGTGTGACGTGGGAGATTCGAACGTGACGTGGGCGTGACGTGGGAGATTCGAACGTGACGTGGGAGATTCGAAAGTGACGTGGGTTTGACGTGGGAAATTCGAACGTGACGTGGGCGTGACTTGGGTGACTCGAACGCGACGTGAGTGTGAAGTGGGAGATTCGAACGTGACGTGGGAGATTCGAACGTGACGTGAGCGTGAAGTGGGAGATTCGAACGTGACGTGGGCGTGACGTGGGTGATTCGAACGTGACGTGGGTGTGACGTGGGAGATTCGAACGTGACGTGGGCGTGACGTGGGTGATTCGAACGTGACGGGGGTGTGACGTGGGAAATGCGAACGTGACGTGGGCGTGACGTGGGTGTGACGTGGGAGATTCGAACGTGACGTGGGTGTGACGTGTGAGATTCGAACGTGAGGTGGGTGTGACGTGGCAGATTCGAACGTGACGTGGGCGTGACGTGGGAGATTCGAACGTGACGTGGGCGTGACGTGGGAAATTCGAACGTGACCTGGCTGGTTCGAAATTTGCGTGGGTGTGCCACCGTGCTTCAAGGCTCCCCCACCAAACAGGGCTCAGAGGCAAGAGCACTGGGAAGGCAGAGGTTGCCTCCGCATGCCTAGGACAGCCCCCACCACGAGTGCCCGGCTCCCTTGCCTCCCCTCCGCAAGCCTACACCAGCTGTCCTCACACCTTGGCACTAGCACTGTGAGGCTGTTGCAAGGCAGGAGCATGGTTGTTCGATATGTGCTTCGAAGGCGAGGTGGGTGTGACGTGGGAGATTCGAACGTGACGTTGGCGTGACGTGGGAAATACGAACGTGACGTGGGTGTGACGTGAATATTCGAACGTGACGTGAGCGTGAAGTGGGAGATTCGAACGTGACGTGGGTGTGACGTGGGAGATTCGAACGTGACGTGGGCGTGACGTGGGAGATTCGAACGTGACGTGGGTGTGACGTGGGTGATTCGAACGTGACGTGGGTGTGACGTGGGAGATTCGAACGTGACGTGGGAGATTCGAACGTGACGTGGGCGTGACGTGGGAGATTCGAACGTGACCTGGCTGGTTCGAAATTGGCGTGGGTGTGCCGCCCTGCTTCAAGGCTCCCCCACCAAGCAGGGCTCAGAGGCAAGAGCACTGGGAAGGCAGAGCTTCCCTCCGCATGCCTAGGACAGCCCCCACCACGAGTGCCCGGCTCCCTTGCCTCCCCTCCCCAAGCCTACACCAGCTGTCCTCACACCTTGGCACTAGCACTGTGAGGCTGTTGCAAGGCAGGAGCATGGTTGTTCGATATGTGCTTCGAAGGCGAGGTGGGTGTGACGTGGGAGATTCGAACGTGACGTGGGTGTGACGTGGGCGATTCGAACGTGACGTGGGTGTGTCGTGGGTGATTCGAACGTGACGTGGGCGTGACATGGGTGATTCGAACGTGACGTGGGTGTGACGTGGGTGATTCGAACGTGACGTGGGCGTTACGTGGGTGATTCGAACCTGACGCGAGTGTGAAGTGGAAGATTCGAACGTGACGTGGGAGATTCGAACGTGACGTGGGTGATTCGAAAGTGACGTGGGTGTGACGTGGGTGATTCGAACGTGACGTGGGTGATTCGAAAGTGACGTGGGTCTGACGTGGGTGTGACGTGGGAGATTCGAACGTGACGTGAGCATGACGTGGGAGATTCGAAAGTGATGTGAGCGTGACGTGGGAGATTCGAACGTGACGTGGGTGTGACGTGGGAAATTCGAACGTAACGTGGGCGTGACGTGGGAGATTCGAACGTGACGTGGGCGTGACGTGGGTGATTCGAACGTGACGTGGGCGTGACGTGGGAGATTCGAACGTGACCTGGGTGATTCGAACGTGACGTGAGTGTGAAGTGGGAGATTCGAACGTGACGTGGACGTGACGTGAGTGTTTGGAACGTGACGTGGGCGTGACCTGGGTGATTCGAACCTGACGTGGGTGTTTGGAACGTGACGTGGGTGTGACGTGGGAGATTCGAACGTGACGTGGGTGTGTCGTGGGTGATTCGAACGTGACGTGGGCGTGACGTGGGTGATTCGAACGTGACGTGGGTGTGTCGTGGGAGATTCGAACGTGACGTGGGAGATTCGAACGTGACGTGGGTGTGACGTGGGAGATTCGAACGTGACGTGGGTGATTCGAACGTGACGTGGGTGTGACGTGGGCGATTCGAACGTGACGTGGGTGTGTCGTGGGAGATTCGAACGTGACGTGGGCGTGACGTGGGAAATTCGAACGTGACGTGGGTGTGTCGTGGGTGATTCGAACGTGACGTGGGCGTGACATGGGTGATTCGAACGTGACGTGGGTGTGACGTGGGTGATTCGAACGTGACGTGGGCGTGACATGTGTGATTCGAACGTGACGTGGGCGTGACATGGGAGATTCGAACGTGACGTGGGAGATTCGAACGTGACGTGGGAGATTCGAACGTGACGTGGGTGTGACGTGGGCGATTCGAACGTGACGTGGGTGTGTCGTGGGAGATTCGAACGTGACGTGGGCGTGACGTGGGAAATTAGAACGTGACGTGGGTGTGTCGTGGGTGATTCGAACGTGACGTGGGTGTGACGTGGGAGATTCGAACGTGACGTGGGAGATTCGAAAGTGACGTGGGTTTGACGTGGGAAATTCGAACGTGACGTGGGCGTGACTTGGGTGACTCGAACGCGACGTGAGTGTGAAGTGGGAGATTCGAACGTGACGTGGGAGATTCGAACGTGACGTGAGCGTGAAGTGGGAGATTCGAACGTGACGTGGGCGTGACGTGGGTGATTCGAACGTGACGTGGGTGTGACGTGGGAGATTCGAACGTGACGTGGGCGTGACGTGGGTGATTCGAACGTGACGGGGGTGTGACGTGGGAAATGCGAACGTGACGTGGGCGTGACGTGGGTGTGACGTGGGAGATTCGAACGTGACGTGGGTGTGACGTGTGAGATTCGAACGTGAGGTGGGTGTGACGTGGCAGATTCGAACGTGACGTGGGCGTGACGTGGGAGATTCGAACGTGACGTGGGCGTGACGTGGGAAATTCGAACGTGACCTGGCTGGTTCGAAATTTGCGTGGGTGTGCCACCGTGCTTCAAGGCTCCCCCACCAAACAGGGCTCAGAGGCAAGAGCACTGGGAAGGCAGAGGTTGCCTCCGCATGCCTAGGACAGCCCCCACCACGAGTGCCCGGCTCCCTTGCCTCCCCTCCGCAAGCCTACACCAGCTGTCCTCACACCTTGGCACTAGCACTGTGAGGCTGTTGCAAGGCAGGAGCATGGTTGTTCGATATGTGCTTCGAAGGCGAGGTGGGTGTGACGTGGGAGATTCGAATGTGACGTTGGCGTGACGTGGGAAATACGAACGTGACGTGGGTGTGACGTGAATATTCGAACGTGACGTGAGCGTGAAGTGGGAGATTCGAACGTGACGTGGGTGTGACGTGGGAGATTCGAACGTGACGTGGGCGTGACGTGGGAGATTCGAACGTGACGTGGGTGTGACGTGGGTGATTCGAACGTGACGTGGGTGTGACGTGGGAGATTCGAACGTGACGTGGGAGATTCGAACGTGACGTGGGCGTGACGTGGGAGATTCGAACGTGACCTGGCTGGTTCGAAATTGGCGTGGGTGTGCCGCCCTGCTTCAAGGCTCCCCCACCAAGCAGGGCTCAGAGGCAAGAGCACTGGGAAGGCAGAGCTTCCCTCCGCATGCCTAGGACAGCCCCCACCACGAGTGCCCGGATCCCTTGCCTCCCCTCCCCAAGCCTACACCAGCTGCCCTCACACCTTGGCACTAGCACTCTGAGGCTGTTGCAAGGCAGGAGCATGGTTGTTCGATATGTGCTTCGAAGGCGAGGTGGGTGTGACGTGGGAGATTCGAACGTGACGTGGGTGTGACGTGGGCGATTCGAACGTGACGTGGGTGTGTCGTGGGTGATTCGAACGTGACGTGGGCGTGACATGGGTGATTCGAACGTGACGTGGGTGTGACGTGGGTGATTCGAACGTGACGTGGGCGTTACGTGGGTGATTCGAACCTGACGCGAGTGTGAAGTGGAAGATTCGAACGTGACGTGGGAGATTCGAACGTGACGTGGGTGATTCGAAAGTGACGTGGGTGTGACGTGGGTGATTCGAACGTGACGTGGGTGATTCGAAAGTGACGTGGGTCTGACGTGGGTGTGACGTGGGAGATTCGAACGTGACGTGAGCATGACGTGGGAGATTCGAAAGTGATGTGAGCGTGACGTGGGAGATTCGAACGTGACGTGGGTGTGACGTGGGAAATTCGAACGTAACGTGGGCGTGACGTGGGTGACTCGAACGTGACGCGAGTGTGAAGTGGGAGATTCGAACGTGACGTGGGAGATTCGAACGTGACGTGAGCGTGAAGTGGGTGATTCGAACGTGACGTGGGTGTGACGTGGGAGATTCGAACGTGACGTGGGCGTGACGTGGGTGATTCGAACGTGACGTGGGCGTGACGTGGGTATTTGGAACGTGACGTGGGTGTTTGGAACGTGACGTGGGTGTGACGTGGGCGATTCAAACGTGACGTGGGCGTGACGTGGGAAATTCGAACGTGACGTGGGTGTGTCGTGGGTGATTCGAACGTCACGTGGGCGTGACGTGGGAGATTCGAACGTGACGTGGGCGTGACGTGGGTGATTCGAACGTGACGTGGGTGTGACGTGGGAAATTCGAACGTGACGTGGGCGTTACGTGGGAAATACGAACGTGACGTGGGCGTGACGTGGGTGATTCGAACGTGACGTGGGTGTGACGTGGGAGATTCGAACGTGACGTGGGAGTTTCGAACGTGACGTGGGTGTGACGTGGGAAATTCGAACGTGACGTCGAGATTCGAACGTGACGTGGGCGTGACGTGGGAGATTCGAACGTGACGTGGGTGATTCGAACGTGACGTGGGTGTGACGTGGGCGATTCGAACGTGACGTGGGCGTGACGTGGATGATTCGAACGTGACGTGGGCGTGACGTGGGAGATTCGAACGTGACGTGGGTGTGTCGTGGGTGATTCGAACGTGACGTGGGTGTGACATGTGTGATTCGAACGTGACGTGGGTGTGACGTGGGTGATTCGAACGTGACGTGGGCGTGACGTGGGTGATTCGAACGTGACGTGGGCGTGACGTGGGAGATTCGAACGTGACCTGGGTGATTCGAACGTGACGTGAGTGTGAAGTGGGAGATTCGAACGTGACGTGGACGTGACGTGAGTGTTTGGAACGTGACGTGGGCGTGACCTGGGTGATTCGAACCTGACGTGGGTGTTTGGAACGTGACGTGGGTGTGACGTGGGAGATTCGAACGTGACGTGGGTGTGTCGTGGGTGATTCGAACGTGACGTGGGCGTGACGTGGGTGATTCGAACGTGACGTGGGTGTGTCGTGGGAGATTCGAACGTGACGTGGGAGATTCGAACGTGACGTGGGTGTGACGTGGGAGATTCGAACGTGACGTGGGTGATTCGAACGTGACGTGGGTGTGACGTGGGCGATTCGAACGTGACGTGGGTGTGTCGTGGGAGATTCGAACGTGACGTGGGCGTGACGTGGGAAATTCGAACGTGACGTGGGTGTGTCGTGGGTGATTCGAACGTGACGTGGGCGTGACATGGGTGATTCGAACGTGACGTGGGTGTGACGTGGGTGATTCGAACGTGACGTGGGCGTGACATGTGTGATTCGAACGTGACGTGGGCGTGACATGGGAGATTCGAACGTGACGTGGGAGATTCGAACGTGACGTGGGAGATTCGAACGTGACGTGGGAGATTCGAACGTGACGTGGGTGTGACGTGGGCGATTCGAACGTGACGTGGGTGTGTCGTGGGAGATTCGAACGTGACGTGGGCGTGACGTGGGAAATTCGAACGTGACGTGGGTGTGTCGTGGGTGATTCGAACGTGACGTGGGTGTGACGTGGGAGATTCGAACGTGACGTGGGAGATTCGAAAGTGACGTGGGTTTGACGTGGGAAATTCGAACGTGACGTGGGCGTGACTTGGGTGACTCGAACGCGACGTGAGTGTGAAGTGGGAGATTCAAACGTGACGTGGGAGATTCGAAAGTGACGTGAGCGTGAAGTGGGAGATTCGAACGTGACGTGGGCGTGACGTGGGTGATTCGAACGTGACGTGGGTGTGACGTGGGAGATTCGAACGTGACGTGGGCGTGACGTGGGTGATTCGAACGTGACGGGGGTGTGACGTGGGAAATGCGAACGTGACGTGGGCGTGACATGGGTGTGACGTGGGAGATTCGAACGTGACGTGGGTGTGACGTGTGAGATTCGAACGTGAGGTGGGTGTGACGTGGGAAATTCGAACGTGACCTGGCTGGTTCGAAATTTGCGTGGGTGTGCCACCGTGCTTCAAGGCTCCCCCACCAAACAGGGCTCAGAGGCAAGAGCACTGGGAAGGCAGAGCTTGCCTCCGCATGCCTAGGACAGCCCCCACCACGAGTGCCCGGCTCCCTTGCCTCCCCTCCGCAAGCCTACACCAGCTGTCCTCACACCTTGGCACTAGCACTGTGAGGCTGTTGCAAGGCAGGAGCATGGTTGTTCGATACGTGCTTCGAACGTGACGTGGGTGTGAGGTGGGAGATTCGAACGTGACGTGGGCGTGACGTGGGAGATTCGAACGTGACGTGGGTGTGACGTGGAAGATTCGAACGTGACGTGAGTGTGAAGTGGGAGATTCGAACGTGACGTGGGTGTGACGTGGGTGATTCGAACGTGACGTGGGTGTGACGTGGGAGATTCGAACGTGACGTGGGCGTGACCTGGGTGATTCGAACCTGACGTGGGTTTTTGGAACGTGACGTGGGTGTGACGTGGGAGATTCGAACGTGACGTGGGCGTGACGTGGGAAATTCGAACGTGACGTGGGTGTGACGTGGGTGATTCGAACGTGACATGGGCGTGACGTGGGAGATTCGAACTTGACGAGGGTGTGAAGTGAGCGTGACGTGGGAAATTCGAACGTGACGTGGGCGTGACGTGGATGATTCGAACGTGACGTGGGCGTGACGTGGGAGATTCGAACGTGACGTGGGTGTGGCGTGGTTGTTTCGAACGTGACGTGCGTGTGATGTGGGCGATTCGAACGTGACGTGGGTGTGTCGTGGGTGATTCGAACGTGACGTGGGCGTGACATGTGTGATTCGAACGTGACGTGGGTGTGACGTGGGTGATTCGAACGTGACGGGGGTGTGACGTGGGAAATGCGAACGTGACGTGGGCGTGACGTGGGTGTGACGTGGGAGATTCGAACGTGACGTGGGTGTGACGTGGGAGATTCGAACGTGACGTGGGCGTGACCTGGGTGATTCGAACCTGACGTGGGTGTTTGGAACGTGACGTGGGTGTGACGTGGGAGATTCGAACGTGACGTGGGCGTGACGTGGGAAATTCGAACGTGACGTGGGTGTGACGTGGGAGATTCGAACGTGACGTGGGTGTGTCGTGGGTGATTCGAACGTGACGTGGGCGTGACATGTGTGATTCGAACGTGACGTGGGTGTGTCGTGGGTGATTCGAACGTGACCTGGGCGTGACGTGGGTGATTCGAACGTGACGTGGGTGTGACGTGGGAAATTCGAACGTGACGTCGAGATTCGAACGTGACGTGAGCGTGACGTGGGAGATTCGAACGTGACGTGGGTGATTCGAACGTGACGTGGGTGTGACGTGGGCGATTCGAACGTGACGTGGGTGTGACGTGGGTGATTCGAACGTGACGTGGGTGTGACGTGGGAGATTCGAACGTGACGTGGGCGTGACCTGGGTGATTCGAACCTGACGTGGGTTTTTGGAACGTGACGTGGGTGTGACGTGGGAGATTCGAACGTGACGTGGGCGTGACGTGGGAAATTCGAACGTGACGTGGGTGTGACGTGGGTGATTCGAACGTGACATGGGCGTGACGTGGGAGATTCGAACTTGACGAGGGTGTGAAGTGAGCGTGACGTGGGAAATTCGAACGTGACGTGGGCGTGACGTGGATGATTCGAACGTGACGTGGGCGTGACGTGGGAGATTCGAACGTGACGTGGGTGTGGCGTGGTTGTTTCGAACGTGACGTGCGTGTGATGTGGGCGATTCGAACGTGACGTGGGTGTGTCGTGGGTGATTCGAACGTGACGTGGGCGTGACATGTGTGATTCGAACGTGACGTGGGTGTGACGTGGGTGATTCGAACGTGACGGGGGTGTGACGTGGGAAATGCGAACGTGACGTGGGCGTGACGTGGGTGTGACGTGGGAGATTCGAACGTGACGTGGGTGTGACGTGGGAGATTCGAACGTGACGTGGGCGTGACCTGGGTGATTCGAACCTGACGTGGGTGTTTGGAACGTGACGTGGGTGTGACGTGGGAGATTCGAACGTGACGTGGGCGTGACGTGGGAAATTCGAACGTGACGTGGGTGTGACGTGGGAGATTCGAACGTGACGTGGGTGTGTCGTGGGTGATTCGAACGTGACGTGGGCGTGACATGTGTGATTCGAACGTGACGTGGGTGTGACGTGGGAGATTCGAACGTGACCTGGGCGTGACGTGGGTGATTCGAACGTGACGTGGGTGTGACGTGGGAAATTCGAACGTGACGTCGAGATTCGAACGTGACGTGAGCGTGACGTGGGAGATTCGAACGTGACGTGGGTGATTCGAACGTGACGTGGGTGTGACGTGGGCGATTCGAACGTGACGTGGGCGTGACGTGGATGATTCGAACGTGACGTGGGCGTGACGTGGGAGATTCGAACGTGACGTGGGTGTGTCGTGGGTGATTCGAACGTGACGTGGGTGTGACATGTGTGATTCGAACGTGACGTGGGTGTGACGTGGGAGATTCGAACGGGACGTGGGCGTGACGTGGGAGATTCGAACGTGACGTAGGTGTGACGTGGGAGATTCGAACGTGACGTGGGTGTGACGTGGGTGATTCGAACGTGACGCGAGTGTGAAGTGGGAGATTCGAACGTGACGTGGGAGATTCGAACGTGACGTGAGCGTGAAGTGGGTGATTCGAACGTGACGTGGGTGTGACGTGGGAGATTCGAACCTGACGTGGGCGTGACGTGGGTGATTCGAACGTGACGTGGGTGTGTCGTGGGTGATTCGAACGTGACGTGGGCGTGACATGTGTGATTCGAACGTGACGTGGGTGTGACGTGGGTGATTCGAACGTGACGGGGGTGTGACGTGGGAAATGCGAACGTGACGTGGGCGTGACGTGGGTGTGACGTGGGAGATTCGAACGTGACGTGGGTGTGACGTGGGAGATTCGAACGTGACGTGGGCGTGACCTGGGTGATTCGAACCTGACGTGGGTGTTTGGAACGTGACGTGGGTGTGACGTGGGAGATTCGAACGTGACGTGGGCGTGACGTGGGAAATTCGAACGTGACGTGGGTGTGACGTGGGAGATTCGAACGTGACGTGGGTGTGTCGTGGGTGATTCGAACGTGACGTGGGCGTGACATGTGTGATTCGAACGTGACGTGGGTGTGTCGTGGGTGATTCGAACGTGACCTGGGCGTGACGTGGGTGATTCGAACGTGACGTGGGTGTGACGTGGGAAATTCGAACGTGACGTCGAGATTCGAACGTGACGTGAGCGTGACGTGGGAGATTCGAACGTGACGTGGGTGATTCGAACGTGACGTGGGTGTGACGTGGGCGATTCGAACGTGACGTGGGCGTGACGTGGATGATTCGAACGTGACGTGGGCGTGACGTGGGAGATTCGAACGTGACGTGGGTGTGTCGTGGGTGATTCGAACGTGACGTGGGTGTGACATGTGTGATTCGAACGTGACGTGGGTGTGACGTGGGAGATTCGAACGGGACGTGGGCGTGACGTGGGAGATTCGAACGTGACGTAGGTGTGACGTGGGAGATTCGAACGTGACGTGGGTGTGACGTGGGTGATTCGAACGTGACGCGAGTGTGAAGTGGGAGATTCGAACGTGACGTGGGAGATTCGAACGTGACGTGAGCGTGAAGTGGGTGATTCGAACGTGACGTGGGTGTGACGTGGGAGATTCGAACCTGACGTGGGCGTGACGTGGGTGATTCGAACGTGACGTGGGTGTGACGTGGGTGATTCGAACGTGACGTGGGTGTGACGTGGGAGATTAGAACGTGACGTGGGCGTGACGTCGGAAATACGAACGTGATGTGGGCGTGACGTGGGTGATTCGAACGTGACGTGGGTGTGACGTGGGAGATTCGAACGTGACGTGGGCGTGACGTGGGTGATTCGAACGTGACGGGGGTGTGACGTGGGAAATGCGAACGTGACGTGGGCGTGACGTGGGTGTGACGTGGGAGATTCGAACGTGACGTGGGTGTGACGTGTGAGATTCGAACGTGAGGTGGGTGTGACGTGGCAGATTCGAACGTGACGTTGGCGTGACGTGGGAGATTCGAACGTGACGTGGGAGATTCGAACGTGACGTGGGTGTGGCGTGGTGGTTTCGAACGTGACGTGGGCGTGACGTGGGAGATTCGAACGTGACGTGAGTGTGAAGTGGGAGATTCGAACGTGACGTGGGTGTGACGTGGGTGATTCGAACGTGACGTGGGTGTGACGTGAGAGATTCGAACGTGACGTGGGCGTGACCTGGGTGATTCGAACCTGACGTGGGTGTTTGGAACGTGACGTGGGTGTGACGTGGGAGATTCGAACGTGACGTGGGCGTGACGTGGGAAATTCGAACGTGACGTGGGTGTGACGTGGGTGATTCGAACGTGACATGGGCGTGACGTGGGAGATTCGAACTTGACGAGGGTGTGAAGTGAGCGTGACGTGGGAAATTCGAACGTGACGTGGGCGTGACGTGGATGATTCGAACGTGACGTGGGCGTGACATGGGTGATTCGAACGTGACGTGGGTGTGACGTGGGTGATTCGAACGTGACGTGGGCGTGACATGTGTGATTCGAACGTGACGTGGGCGTGACGTGGGAGATTCGAACGTGACGTGGGAGATTCGAACGTGACGTGGGTGATTCGAAAGTGACGTGGGTGTGACGTGGGTGATTCGAACGTGACGTGGGTGATTCGAAAGTGACGTGGGTGTGACGTGGGTGTGACCTGGACGTGACGTGGGAGATTCGAACGTGACGTGGGAGATTCGAACGTGACGTGGGTGTGTCGTGGGAGATTCGAACGTGACGTGGGCATGACGTGGGAGATTCGAACGTGACGTGGGCGTGACGTGGGAAATTCGAACGTGACGTGGGTGTGTCGTGGGAGATTCGAACGTGACGTGGGCATGACGTGGGAGATTAGAACGTGACGTGGGTGATTCCAAAGTGACGTGGGTGTGACGTGGGTGATTCGAACGTGACTTGGGCGTTACGTGGGAAATACGAACGTGACGTGGGCGTAACGTGGGTGATTCGAAGGGGATGTTGGCGTGACGTGGGTAATTCGAACGTGACGTGGGCGTTACGTGGGAAATACGAACGTGACGTGGGCGTGACGTGGGAGATTCGAACGTGACGTGAGCTTGACGTGGGAGATTCGAACGTGATGTGAGCGTGACGTGGGAGATTCGAACGTGACGTGGGTGTGACGTGGAAAATTCGAACGTGACGTGGGCGTGACGTGGGTGATTCGAACGTGACGCGAGTGTGAAGTGGGAGATTCGAACGTGACGTGGGAGATTCGAACGTGACGTGAGCGTGAAGTGGGTGATTCGAACGTGACGTGGGTGTGACGTGGGAGATTCGAACCTGACGTGGGCGTGACGTGGGTGATTCGAACGTGACGTGGGTGTGACGTGGGTGATTCGAACGTGACGTGGGTGTGACGTGGGAGATTCGAACGTGACGTGGGCGTGACGTCGGAAATACGAACGTGACGTGGGCGTGACGTGGGTGATTCGAACGTGACGTGGGTGTGACGTGGGAGATTCGAACGTGACGTGGGAGATTCGAACGTGACGTGAGTGTGAAGTGGGAGATTCGAACGTGACGTGGGTGATTCGAAAGTGACGTGGGTGTGACGTGGGTGTGACGTGGGAGTTTCGAACGTGACGTGGGAGATTCGAACGTGACGTGAGCGTGAAGTGGGTGATTCGAACGTGACGTGGGTGTGACGTGGGAGATTCGAACCTGACGTGGGCGTGACGTGGGTGATTCGAACGTGACGTGGGTGTGACGTGGGTGATTCGAACGTGACGTGGGCGTGACGTGGGAGATTCGAACGTGACGTGGGTGTGACGTGGGTGATTCGAACGTGACGTGGGTGTGACGTGGGCGATTCGAACGTGACGTGGGAGATTCGAACGTGAGGTGGGCGTGACGTGGGAGATTCGAACGTGACGTGGGTGATTCGAACGTGACGTGGGTGTGACGTGGGAGATTCGAACGTGACGTGGGCGTGACGTGGGAGATTCGAACGTGACGTGGGAGATTCGAACGTGACGTGGGTGTGGCGTGGTTGTTTCGAACGTGACGTGGGTGTGATGTGGGCGATTCGAACGTGACGTGGGTGTGTCGTGGGTGATTCGAACGTGACGTGGGCGTGACATGTGTGATTCGAACGTGACGTGGGTGTGACGTGGGTGATTCGAACGTGACGTGGGCGTGACGTGGGTGATTCGAACGTGACGTGGACCTGACGTGAGTGTTTGGAACGTGACGTGGGCGTGACCTGGGTGATTCGAACCTGACGTGGGTGTTTGGAACGTGACGTGGGTGTGACGTGGGAGATTCGAACGTGACGTGGGTGTGTCGTGGGTGATTCGAACGTGACGTGGGCGTGACGTGGGTGATTCGAACGTGACGTGGGCGTGACATGTGTGATTCGAACGTGACGTGGGCGTGACGTGGGAGATTCGAACGTGACGTGGGAGATTCGAACGTGACGTGGGTGATTCGAAAGTGACGTGGGTGTGACGTGGGTGATTCGAACGTGACGTGGGTGATTCGAAAGTGACGTGGGTGTGACGTGGGTGTGACGTGGGCGATTCGAACTTGACGTGGGTGTGATGTGGGTGATTCGAACGTGACGTGGGTGTGACGTGGGCGATTCGAACGTGACGTGGGCGTGACGTGGGAGATTCGAACGTGACGTGGGCGTGACCTGGGTGATTCGAACGTGACGTGGGTGTGACGTGGGTGATACGAACGTGACCTGGACGTGACGTGGGAGATTCGAACGTGACGTGGGAGATTCGAACGTGACGTGGGTGTGTCGTGGGAGATTCGAACGTGACGTGGGCGTGACGTGGGAGATTCGAACGTGACGTGGGCGTGACGTGGGAAATTCGAACGTGACCTGGCTGGTTCGAAATTGGCGTGGGTGTGCCGCCGTGCTTCAAGGCTCCCCCACCAAGCAGGGCTCAGAGGCAAGAGCACTGGGAAGGCAGAGCTTGCCTCCGCATGCCTAGGACAGCCCCCACCACGAGTGCCCGGCTCCCTTGCCTCCCCTCCGCAAGCCTACACCAGCTGTCCTCACACCTTGGCACTAGCAGTGTGAGGCTGTTGCAAGGCAGGAGCATGGTTGTTCGATATGTGCTTCGAAGGCGAGGTGGGTGTGACGTGGGAGATTCGAACGTGACGTGGGCGTGACGTGGGAAATTCGAACGTGACGTGGGTGTGACGTGGGTGATTCGAACGTGACGTGGGTGTGACGTGGGTGATTCGAACGTGACTTGGGCGTTACGTGGGAAATACGAACGTGACGTGGGCGTAACGTGGGTGATTCGAAGGGGATGTTGGCGTGACGTGGGTAATTCGAACGTGACGTGGGCGTTACGTGGGAAATACGAACGTGACGTGGGCGTGACGTGGGAGATTCGAACGTGACGTGAGCTTGACGTGGGAGATTCGAACGTGATGTGAGCGTGACGTGGGAGATTCGAACGTGACGTGGGTGTGACGTGGGTGATTCGAACGTGACGCGAGTGTGAAGTGGGAGATTCGAACGTGACGTGGGAGATTCGAACGTGACGTGAGCGTGAAGTGGGTGATTCGAACGTGACGTGGGTGTGACGTGGGAGATTCGAACCTGACGTGGGCGTGACGTGGGTGATTCGAACGTGACGTGGGTGTGACGTGGGTGATTCGAACGTGACGTGGGCGTGACGTGGGAGATTCGAACGTGACGTGGGTGTGACGTGGGTGATTCGAACGTGACGTGGGTGTGACGTGGGCGATTCGAACGTGACGTGGGAGATTCGAACGTGACGTGGGTGTGACGTGGGAGATTCGAACGTTACGTGGGCGTGACGTGGGAGATTCGAACGTGACGTGGGAGATTCGAACGTGACGTGGGTGTGGCGTGGTTGTTTCGAACGTGACGTGGGTGTGATGTGGGCGATTCGAACGTGACGTGGGTGTGTCGTGGGTGATTCGAACGTGACGTGGGCGTGACATGTGTGATTCGAACGTGACGTGGGTGTGACGTGGGTGATTCGAACGTGACGTGGGCGTGACGTGGGAGATTCGAACGTGACGTGGGTGATTCGAACGTGACGTGGGTGTGACGTGGGAGATTCGAACGTGACGTGGGAGATTCGAACGTGACGTGGGTGTGGCGTGGTGGTTTCGAACGTGACGTGGGTGTGATGTGGGCGATTCGAACGTGACGTGGGTGTGTCGTGGGTGATTCGAACGTGACGTGGGCGTGACATGTGTGATTCGAACGTGACGTGGGTGTGACGTGGGTGATTCGAACGTGACGTGGGCGTGACGTGGGAGATTCGAACGTGACGTGGGAGATTCGAACGTGACGTGAGTGTGAAGTGGGAGATTCGAACGTGACGTGGGTGTGACGTGGGTGATTCGAACGTGACGTGGGTGTGACGTGGGAGATTCGAACGTGACGTGGGCGTGACCTGGGTGATTCGAACCTGACGTGGGTGTTTGGAACGTGACGTGGGTGTGACGTGGGAGATTCGAAAGTGACGTGGGCGTGACGTGGGAAATTCGAACGTGACGTGGGTGTGACGTGGGTGATTCGAACGTGACATGGGCGTGACGTGGGAGATTCGAACTTGACGAGGGTGTGAAGTGAGCGTGACGTGGGAAATTCGAACGTGACGTGGGCGTGACGTGGATGATTCGAACGTGACGTGGGCGTGACATGGGTGATTCGAACGTGACGTGGGTGTGACGTGGGTGATTCGAACGTGACGTGGGCGTGACATGTGTGATTCGAACGTGACGTGGGCGTGACGTGGGAGATTCGAACGTGACGTGGGAGATTCGAACGTGACGTGGGTGATTCGAAAGTGACGTGGGTGTGACGTGGGTGATTCGAACGTGACGTGGGTGATTCGAAAGTGACGTGGGTGTGACGTGGGTGTGACGTGGGCGATTCGAACTTGACGTGGGCGTGATGTGGGTGATTCGAACGTGACGTGGGTGTGACGTGGGCGATTCGAACGTGACGTGGGCGTGACGTAGGAGATTCGAACGTGACGTGGGCGTGACCTGGGTGATTCGAACGTGACGTGGGTGTGACGTGGGTGATACGAACGTGACCTGGACGTGACGTGGGAGATTCGAACGTGACGTGGGAGATTCGAACGTGACGTGGGTGTGTCGTGGGAGATTCGAACGTGACGTGGGCGTGACGTGGGAGATTCGAACGTGAGGTGGGTGTGACGTGGGAGATTCGAACCTGACGTGGGCGTGACGTGGGTGATTCGAACGTGACGTGGGTGTGACGTGGGTGATTCGAACGTGACGTGGGTGTGACGTGGGAGATTCGAACGTGACGTGGGCGTGACGTCGGAAATACGAACGTGACGTGGGCGTGACGTGGGTGATTCGAACGTGACGTGGGTGTGACGTGGGAGATTCGAACTTGACGTGGGAGATTCGAACGTGACGTGAGTGTGAAGTGGGAGATTCGAACGTGACGTGGGTGATTCGAAAGTGACGTGGGTGTGACGTGGGTGTGACGTGGGAGTTTCGAACGTGACGTGGGAGATTCGAACGTGACGTGAGCGTGAAGTGGGTGATTCGAACGTGACGTGGGTGTGACGTGGGAGATTCGAACCTGACGTGGGCGTGACGTGGGTGATTCGAACGTGACGTGGGTGTGACGTGGGTGATTCGAACGTGACGTGGGCGTGACGTGGGAGATTCGAACGTGACGTGGGTGTGACGTGGGTGATTCGAACGTGACGTGGGTGTGACGTGGGCGATTCGAACGTGACGTGGGAGATTCGAACGTGAGGTGGGCGTGACGTGGGAGATTCGAACGTGACGTGGGTGATTCGAACGTGACGTGGGTGTGACGTGGGAGATTCGAACGTGACGTGGGCGTGACGTGGGAGATTCGAACGTGACGTGGGAGATTCGAACGTGACGTGGGTGTGGCGTGGTTGTTTCGAACGTGACGTGGGTGTGATGTGGGCGATTCGAACGTGACGTGGGTGTGTCGTGGGTGATTCGAACGTGACGTGGGCGTGACATGTGTGATTCGAACGTGACGTGGGTGTGACGTGGGTGATTCGAACGTGACGTGGGCGTGACGTGGGAGATTCGAACGTGACGTGGGCGTGACGTGGGAGATTCGAACGTGACGTGGGAGATTCGAACGTGACGTGGGTGTGGCGTGGTTGTTTCGAACGTGACGTGGGTGTGACGTGGGTGATTCGAACGTGACGTGGGCGTGACGTGGGAGATTCGAACGTGACGTGGGTGATTCGAACGTGACGTGAGTGTGAAGTGGGAGATTCGAACGTGACGTGGGTGTGACGTGGGTGATTCGAACGTGACGTGGGCGTGACGTGGGAGATTCGAACGTGACGTGGGTGATTCGAACGTGACGTGGGTGTGACGTGGGCGATTCGAACGTGACGTGGGCGTGACGTGGATGATTCGAACGTGACGTGGGCGTGACGTGGGAGATTCGAACGTGACGTGGGTGTGTCGTGGGTGATTCGAACGTGACGTGGGTGTGACATGTGTGATTCGAACGTGACGTGGGTGTGACGTGGGTGATTCGAACGTGACGTGGGCGTGACGTGGGTGATTCGAACGTGACGTGGGCGTGACGTGGGAGATTCGAACGTGACCTGGGTGATTCGAACGTGACGTGAGTGTGAAGTGGGAGATTCGAACGTGACGTGGACGTGACGTGAGTGTTTGGAACGTGACGTGGGCGTGACCTGGGTGATTCGAACCTGACGTGGGTGTTTGGAACGTGACGTGGGTGTGACGTGGGAGATTCGAACGTGACGTGGGTGTGTCGTGGGTGATTCGAACGTGACGTGGGCGTGACGTGGGTGATTCGAACGTGACGTGGGTGTGTCGTGGGAGATTCGAACGTGACGTGGGCGTGACGTGGGAAATTCGAACGTGACGTGGGTGTGTCGTGGGAGATTCGAACGTGACGTGGGCGTGACGTGGGAGATTCGAACGTGACGTGGGCGTGACGTGGGAAATTCGAACGTGACGTGGGTGTGACGTGGGTGATTCGAACGTGACGTGGGCGTGACATGTGTGATTCGAACGTGACGTGGGCGTGACGTGGGTGATTCGAACGTGACGTGGGCGTGACGTGGGTGATTCGAACGTGACGTGGGCGTGACGTGGGAGATTCGAACGTGACGTGGGTGATTCGAACGTGACGTGAGTGTGAAGTGGGAGATTCGAACGTGACGTGGACGTGACGTGAGTGTTTGGAACGTGACGTGGGCGTGACCTGGGTGATTCGAACCTGACGTGGGTGTTTGGAACGTGACGTGGGTGTGACGTGGGAGATTCGAACGTGACGTGGGTGTGTCGTGGGTGATTCGAACGTGACGTGGGCGTGACGTGGGTGATTCGAACGTGACGTGGGTGTGACGTGGGAGATTCGAACGTGACGTGGGAGATTCGAACGTGACGTGGGTGTGACGTGGGAGATTCGAACGTGACGTGGGTGATTCGAACGTGACGTGGGTGTGACGTGGGCGATTCGAACGTGACGTGAGTGTGAAGTGGGAGATTCGAACGTGACGTGGGTGATTCGAACGTGACGTGGCTGTGACGTGGGTGATACGAACGTGACCTGGACGTGACGTGGGAGATTCGAACGTGTCGTGGGAGATTCGAACGTGACGTGGGTGTGACGTGGGAGATTCGAACGTGACGTGAGTGTGAAGTGGGAGATTCGAACGTGCCGTGGGTGATTCGAACGTGACGTGGGCGTGACGTGGGAGATTCGAACGTGACGTGAGTGTGAAGTGGGAGATTCGAACGTGACGTGGGCGTGACATGTGTGATTCGAACGTGACGTGGGTGTGACGTGGGCGAATCGAACGTGACGTAGGTGTGTCGTAGGAGATTCGAACGTGACGTGGGCGTGACATGGATGATTCGAACGTGACGTGGGTGTGACGTGGGTGATTCGAACGTGACGTGGGCGTGACATGTGTGATTCGAACGTGACGTGGGCGTGACGTGGGAGATTCGAACGTGACGTGGGAGATTCGAACGTGACGTGGGTGATTCCAAAGTGACGTGGGCGTGACGTGGGTGATTCGAACGTGACGTGGGCGTGACGTGGGAGATTCGAACGTGACGTGGGTGTGACGTGGGAAATTCGAACGTGACGTGGGCGTGACGTGGGAGATTCGAACGTGACGTGGGTGTGTCGTGGGAGATTCGAACGTGACGTGGGCGTGACGTGGGAAATTCGAACGTGACGTGGGTGTGTCGTGGGTGATTCGAACGTGACGTGGGCGTGACATGGGTGATTCGAACGTGACGTGGGTGTGACGTGGGAAATTCGAACGTGACGTGGGCGTGACGTGGGAGATTCGAACGTGACGTGGCCGTGACGTGGGAGATTCGAAGGTGACGTGGGTGTGAAGTGGGAGATTCGAACGTCACGTGGGAGATTCGAACGTGACGTGAATGTGAAGTGGGAGATTCGAACGTGACGTGGACGTTACGTGAGTGTTTGGAACGTGACGTGGGCGTGAACTGGGTGATTCGAACCTGACGTGGGTGTTTGGAACGTGACGTGGGCGTGCCGTGGGAGATTCGAACGTGACGTGGGTGTGACGTGGGTGATTCGAACGTGACGTGGGCGTGACGTGGGTGATTCGAACGTGACGTGGGTGTGACGTGGGAGATTCGAACGTGACGTGGGAGATTCGAACGTGACGTGGGAGATTCGAACGTGACGTGGGTGTGACGTGGGAGATTCGAACGTGACGTGGGTGTGACGTGGGCGATTCGAACGTGACGTGGGTGTGTCGTGGGAGATTCGAACGTGACGTGGGCGTGACGTGGGAAATTCGAACGTGACGTGGGTGTGTCGTGGGTGATTCGAACGTGACGTGGGCGTGACATGGGTGATTCGAACGTGACGTGGGTGTGACGTGGGTGATTCGAACGTGACGTGGGCGTGACATGTGTGATTCGAACGTGACGTGGGCGTGACGTGGGAGATTCGAACGTGACGTGGGAGATTCGAACGTGACGTGGGTGATTCGAAAGTGACGTGGGTGTGACGTGGGTGATTCGAACGTGACGTGGGCGTTACGTGGGAAATACGAACGTGACGTGGGCGTGACGTGGGTGATTCGAAGGGGATGTTGGCGTGACGTGGGAAATTCGAACGTGACGTGGGCGTTACGTGGGAAATACGAACGTGACGTGGGCGTGACGTGGGTGATTCGAACGTGACGTGGGTGTGACGTGGGAGATTCGAACGTGACGTGGGTGTGACGTGGGAAATTCGAACGTGACGTCGAGATTCGAACGTGACGTGGGCGTGACGTGGGAGATTCGAACGTGACGTGGGTGATTCGAACGTGACGTGGGTGTGACGTGGGCGATTCGAACGTGACGTGGGCGTGACGTGGATGATTCGAACGTGACGTGGGCGTGACGTGGGAGATTCGAACGTGACGTGGGTGTGTCGTGGGTGATTCGAACGTGACGTGGGTGTGACATGTGTGATTCGAACGTGACGTGGGTGTGACGTGGGTGATTCGAACGTGACGTGGGCGTGACGTGGGTGATTCGAACGTGACGTGGGCGTGACGTGGGAGATTCGAACGTGACCTGGGTGATTCGAACGTGACGTGAGTGTGAAGTGGGAGATTCGAACGTGACGTGGACGTGACGTGAGTGTTTGGAACGTGACGTGGGCGTGACCTGGGTGATTCGAACCTGACGTGGGTGTTTGGAACGTGACGTGGGTGTGACGTGGGAGATTCGAACGTGACGTGGGTGTGTCGTGGGTGATTCGAACGTGACGTGGGCGTGACGTGGGTGATTCGAACGTGACGTGGGTGTGTCGTGGGAGATTCGAACGTGACGTGGGAGATTCGAACGTGACGTGGGTGTGACGTGGGAGATTCGAACGTGACGTGGGTGATTCGAACGTGACGTGGGTGTGACGTGGGCGATTCGAACGTGACGTGGGTGTGTCGTGGGAGATTCGAACGTGACGTGGGCGTGACGTGGGAAATTCGAACGTGACGTGGGTGTGTCGTGGGAGATTCGAACGTGACGTGGGCGTGACGTGGGAGATTCGAACGTGACGTGGGCGTGACGTGGGAAATTCGAACGTGACGTGGGTGTGACGTGGGTGATTCGAACGTGACGTGGGCGTGACATGTGTGATTCGAACGTGACGTGGGTGTGACGTGGGTGATTCGAACGTGACGTGGGCGTGACATGTTTGATTCGAACGTGACGTGGGCGTGACGTGGGAGATTCGAACGTGACGTGGGTGATTCGAACGTGACGTGAGTGTGAAGTGGGAGATTCGAACGTGACGTGGACGTGACGTGAGTGTTTGGAACGTGACGTGGGCGTGACCTGGGTGATTCGAACCTGACGTGGGTGTTTGGAACGTGACGTGGGTGTGACGTGGGAGATTCGAACGTGACGTGGGTGTGTCGTGGGTGATTCGAACGTGACGTGGGCGTGACGTGGGTGATTCGAACGTGACGTGGGTGTGACGTGGGAGATTCGAACGTGACGTGGGAGATTCGAACGTGACGTGGGTGTGACGTGGGAGATTCGAACGTGACGTGGGTGATTCGAACGTGACGTGGGTGTGACGTGGGCGATTCGAACGTGACGTGAGTGTGAAGTGGGAGATTCGAACGTGACGTGGGTGATTCGAACGTGACGTGGCTGTGACGTGGGTGATACGAACGTGACCTGGACGTGACGTGGGAGATTCGAACGTGTCGTGGGAGATTCGAACGTGACGTGGGTGTGACGTGGGAGATTCGAACGTGACGTGAGTGTGAAGTGGGAGATTCGAACGTGACGTGGGTGATTCGAACGTGACGTGGGCGTGACGTGGGAGATTCGAACGTGACGTGAGTGTGAAGTGGGAGATTCGAACGTGACGTGGGCGTGACATGTGTGATTCGAACGTGACGTGGGTGTGACGTGGGCGAATCGAACGTGACGTAGGTGTGTCGTAGGAGATTCGAACGTGACGTGGGCGTGACATGGATGATTCGAACGTGACGTGGGTGTGACGTGGGTGATTCGAACGTGACGTGGGCGTGACATGTGTGATTCGAACGTGACGTGGGCGTGACGTGGGAGATTCGAACGTGACGTGGGAGATTCGAACGTGACGTGGGTGATTCCAAAGTGACGTGGGCGTGACGTGGGTGATTCGAACGTGACGTGGGCGTGACGTGGGAGATTCGAACGTGACGTGGGCGTGACATGGGTGATTCGAACGTGACGTGGGTGTGACGTGGGAAATTCGAACGTGACGTGGGCGTGACGTGGGAGATTCGAACGTGACGTGGCCGTGACGTGGGAGATTCGAAGGTGACGTGGGTGTGAAGTGGGAGATTCGAACGTCACGTGGGAGATTCGAACGTGACGTGAATGTGAAGTGGGAGATTCGAACGTGACGTGGACGTTACGTGAGTGTTTGGAACGTGACGTGGGCGTGAACTGGGTGATTCGAACCTGACGTGGGTGTTTGGAACGTGACGTGGGCGTGCCGTGGGAGATTCGAACGTGACGTGGGTGTGACGTGGGTGATTCGAACGTGACGTGGGCGTGACGTGGGTGATTCGAACGTGACGTGGGTGTGACGTGGGAGATTCGAACGTGACGTGGGAGATTCGAACGTGACGTGGGAGATTCGAACGTGACGTGGGTGTGACGTGGGAGATTCGAACGTGACGTGGGTGTGACGTGGGCGATTCGAACGTGACGTGGGTGTGTCGTGGGAGATTCGAACGTGACGTGGGCGTGACGTGGGAAATTCGAACGTGACGTGGGTGTGTCGTGGGTGATTCGAACGTGACGTGGGCGTGACATGGGTGATTCGAACGTGACGTGGGTGTGACGTGGGTGATTCGAACGTGACGTGGGCGTGACATGTGTGATTCGAACGTGACGTGGGCGTGACGTGGGAGATTCGAACGTGACGTGGGAGATTCGAACGTGACGTGGGTGATTCGAAAGTGACGTGGGTGTGACGTGGGTGATTCGAACGTGACGTGGGTGATTCGAAAGTGACGTGGGTGTGACGTGGGTGTGACGTGGGCGATTCGAACTTGACGTGGGCGTGATGTGGGTGATTCGAACGTGACGTGGGCGTGACGTGGGAAATTCGAACGTGACGTGGGCGTGACGTGGGCGATTCGAACGTGACGTGGGCGTGACGTGGGTGATTCGAACGTGACGTGGGCGTTACGTGGGTGATTCGAACGTGACGTGGGAGATTCGAACGTGACGTGAGTGTGAAGTGGGAGATTCGAACGTGACGTGGGTGATTCGAACGTGACGTGGCTGTGACGTGGGTGATACGAACGTGACCTGGACGTGACGTGGGAGATTCGAACGTGACGTGGGAGATTCGAACGTGACGTGGGTGTGTCGTGGGAGATTCGAACGTGACGTGGGCGTGACGTGGGAGATTCGAACGTGACGTGGGCGCGACGTAGGTGATTCGAACGTGACGTGGGTGTGACGTGGTGATTCGAACGTGACGTGGGTGTGACGTGGGAGATTCGAACGTGATGTGGGCGCGACGTGGATGATTCGAACGTGACGTGGGTGTGACGTGGGAAATTCGAACGTGACGTGGGTGTGACGTGGGAGATTCGAACGTGACGTGGGAGATTCGAGCGTGACGTGGGTGTGACGTGGGAGATTCGAACGTGACGTGGGTGATTCGAACGTGACGTGGGTGTGACGTGGGCGATTCGAACGTGACGTGGGCGTGACGTGGGTGATTCGAACGTGACGTGGGTGTGACGTGGGAGATTCGAACGTGACGTGGGTGTGTCGTGGGTGATTCGAACGTGAGGTGGGTGTGACATGTGTGATTCGAACGTGACGTGGGTGTGTCGTGGGTGATTCGAACGTGACGTGGGCGTGACATGTGTGATTCGAACGTGACGTGGGTGTGACGTGGGTGATTCGAACGTGACGTGGGCGTGACGTGGGTGAATCGAACGTGACGTGGGCGTAACGTGGGAGATTCGAACGTGACGTGGGTGATTCGAACGTGACGTGAGTGTGAAGTGGGAGATTCGAACGTGACGTGGACGTGACGTGAGTGTTTGGAACGTGACGTGGGCGTGACCTGGGTGATTCGAACCTGACGTGGGTGTTTTGAACGTGACGTGGGTGTGACGTGGGAGATTCGAACGTGACGTGGGTGTGTCGTGGGTGATTCGAACGTGACGTGGGCGTGACGTGGGTGATTCGAACGTGACGTGGGTGTGACGTGGGAGATTCGAACGTGACGTGGGAGATTCGAACGTGACGTGGGTGTGACGTGGGAGATTCGAACGTGACGTGGGTGATTCGAACGTGACGTGGGTGTGACGTGGGCGATTCGAACGTGACGTGGGTGTGTCGTGGGAGATTCGAACGTGACGTGGGCGTGACATGGGTGATTCGAACGTGACGTGGGTGTGACGTGGGTGATTCGAACGTGACGTGGGCGTGACATGTTTGATTCGAACGTGACGTGGGCGTGACATGGGAGATTCGAACGTGACATGTGTGATTCGAACGTGACGTGGGAGATTCGAACGTGACGTGGGTGTGACGTGGGAGATTCGAACGTGACGTGGGTGATTCGAACGTGACGTGGGTGTGACGTGGGCGATTCGAACGTGACGTGGGTGTGTCGTGGGAGATTCGAACGTGACATGGGTGTGTCGTGGGTGATTCGAACGTGACGTGGGCGTGACATGGATGATTCGAACGTGACGTGGGCGTGACGTGGGTGATTCGAACGTGACGTGGGCGTGACATGTCTGATTCGAACGTGACGTGGGCGTGACGTGGGTGATTCGAACGTGACGTGGGAGATTAGAACGTGACGTGGGTGATTCCAAAGTGACGTGGGTGTGACGTGGGTGATTCGAACGTGACGTGGGTGATTCGAAAGTGACGTGGGTGTGACGTGGGTGTGACGTGGGAGATTCGAACGTGACGTGAGCATGACGTGGGAGATTCGAACGTGATGTGAGCGTGACGTTGGAGATTCGAAAGTGACGTGGGTGTGACGTGGGAAATTGGAATGTGACGTGGGCGTGACGTGGGTGATTCGAACGTGACGTGGGCGTGACGTGGGAGATTCGAACGTGACGTGGGAGATTCGAGCGTGACGTGGGTGTGACGTGGGAGATTCGAACGTGACGTGGGTGATATGAACGTGACGTGGGTGTGACGTGGGCGATTCGAACGTGACGTGGGCGTGACGTGGGAAATTCGAACGTGACGTGGGTGTGTCGTGGGTGATTCGAACGTGACGTGGGCGTGACATGGGTGATTCGAACGTGACGTGGGTGTGACGTGGGAAATTCGAACGTGACGTGGGCGTGACGTGGGAGATTCGAACGTGACGTGGGTGTGACGTGGGAGATTCGAACGTGACGTGGGTGTGAAGTGGGAGATTCGAACGTCACGTGGGAGATTCGAACGTGACGTGAATGTGAAGTGGGAGATTCGAACGTGACGTGGGTGATTCGAACGTGACGTGGGTGTGACGTGGGCGATTCGAACGTGACGTGGGTGTGTCGTGGGAGATTCGAACGTGACGTGGGCGTGACGTGGGAAATTCGAACGTGACGTGGGTGTGTCGTGGGTGATTCGAACTTGACGTGGGCGTGACATGTGTGATTCGAACGTGACGTGGGCGTGACATGGGTGATTCGAACGTGACGTGGGCGTGACGTGGGAGATTCGAACGTGACGTGGGAGATTCGAACGTGACGTGGGTGATTCGAAAGTGACGTGGGTGTGACGTGGGTGATTCGAACGTGACGTGGGTGATTCGAAAGTGACGTGGGTGTGACGTGGGTGTGACGTGGGCGATTCGAACTTGACGTGGGCGTGATGTGGGCGATTCGAACGTGACGTGGGCGTGACGTGGGTGATTCGAACGTGACGTGGGCGTTACGTGGGTGATTCGAACGTGACGTGGGTGTGACGTGGGTGATACGAACGTGACCTGGACGTGACGTGGGAGATTCGAACGTGACGTGGGAGATTCGAACGTGACGTGGGTGTGTCGTGGCAGACTCGAACGTGACGTGGGCGTGACGTGGGAAATTCGAACGTGACGTGGGTGTTTGGAACGTGACGTGGGTGTGACGTGGGTGATTCAAACTTGACGTGGGTGTGACGTGGGAGATTCGAACGTGACGTGGGCGTGACGTTGGAAATACGAACGTGACGTGGGTGTGACGTGGGTGATTCGAACGTGACGTGGGTGTGACGTGGGAGATTCGAACGTGACGTGGGAGATTCGAACGTGACGTGAGTGTGAAGTGGGAGATTCGAACGTGACGTGGGTGATTCGAAAGTGACGTGGGTGTGACGTGGGTGTGACGTGGGAGTTTCGAACGTGACGGGGGTGTGACGTGGGAGATTCGAACGTGACCTGAGTGTGACGTGAGAGATTCAAACGTGACCTGGGTGGTTCGAAATTGGCGTGGGTGTGCCGCCCTGCTTCAAGGCTCCCCCACCAAGCAGGGCTCAGAGGCAAGAGCACTGGGAAGGCAGAGCTTCCCTCCGCATGCCTAGGACAGCCCCCACCACGAGTGCCCGGCTCCCTTGCCTCCCCTCCGCAAGCCTACACCAGCTGCCCTCACACCTTGGCACTAGCACTGTGAGGCTGTTGCAAGGCAGGAGCATGGTTGTTCGATATGTGCTTCGAAGGCGAGGTGGGTGTGACGTGGGAGATTCGAACGTGACGTTGGCGTGACGTGGGAAATTCGAACGTGACGTGGGCGTGACGTGGATGTTTCGAACGTGACGTGGGCGTGACGTGGGAGATTCGAACGTGACGTGTGTGATTCGAACGTGACGTGGGTGTGACGTGGGAGATTCGAACGTGACGTGGTTGATTCGAACGTGACGTGAGTGTGAAGTGGGAGATTCGAACGTGACGAGGACGTGACGTGAGTGTCTGGAACGTGACGTGGGCGTGACCTGGGTGATTCGAACCTGACGTGGGTGTTTTGAACGTGACGTGGGTGTGACGTGGGCGATTCGAAAAGTGACGTGGACGTGACGTGGGAGATTCGAACGTGACGTGGGTGTGACGTGGGAGATTCGAACGTGACGTGGGCGTGACGTGGGAGATTCGAACGTGACGTGGGTGTTTGGAACGTGACGTGGGTGTGACGTTGGGGATTCGAACGTGACGTGAGCGTGAAGTGGGTGATTCGAACGTGACGTGGGTGTGACGTGGGAGATTCGAACGTGACGTGGGCGTGACGTGGGTGATTCGAACGTGACGTGGGCGTGACATGTGTGATTCGAACGTGACGTGGGTGTGACGTGGGTGATTCGAACGTGACGTGGGCGTGACGTGGGTGATTCGAACGTGACGTGGGCGTGACGTGGGAGATTCGAACGTGACGTGGTTGATTCGAACGTGACGTGAGTGTGAAGTGGGAGATTCGAACGTGACGTGGACGTGACGTGAGTGTTTGGAACGTGACGTGGGCGTGACCTGGGTGATTCGAACCTGACGTGGGTGTTTGGAACGTGACGTGGGTGTGACGTGGGAGATTCGAACGTGACGTGGGTGTGTCGTGGGTGATTCGAACGTGACGTGGGCGTGACGTGGGTGATTCGAACGTGACGTGGGTGTGACGTGGGAGATTCGAACGTGACGTGGGAGATTCGAACGTGACGTGGGTGTGACGTGGGAGATTCGAACGTGACGTGGGTGATTCGAACGTGACGTGTGTGTGACGTGGGCGATTCGAACGTGACGTGGGTGTGTCGTGGGAGATTCGAACGTGACGTGGGCGTGACATGGGTGATTCGAACGTGACGTGGGTGTGTCGTGGGTGATTCGAACGTGACGTGGGCGTGACATGTTTGATTCGAACGTGACGTGGGCGTGACATGGGAGATTCGAACGTGACGTGGGAGATTCGAACGTGACGTGGGAGATTCGAACGTGACGTGGGTGTGACGTGGGAGATTCGAACGTGATGTGGGTGATTCGAAAGTGACGTGGGTGTGACGTGGGAGATTCGAACGTGACGTGGGCGTGACGTGGGAGATTTGAACGTGACGTGGGTGTGACGTGGGAAATTCGAACGTGACGTGGGAGATTCGAACGTGACGTGGGTGTGACGTGGGAGATTCGAACGTGACGTGGGTGATTCGAACGTGACGTGGGTGTGACGTGGGAAATTCGAACGTGACGTGGGTGATTCGAAAGTGACGTGGGTGATTCGAAAGTGACGTGGGTGTGACGTGGGTGTGACGTGGGAGATTCGAACGTGACGTGGGAGATTCGAACGTGACGTGGGTGATTCGAACGTGACGTGGGTGTGACGTGGGCGATTCGAACGTGACGTGGGTGAGTCGTGGGAGATTCGAACGTGACGTGGGCGTGACGTGGGAAATTCGAACGTGACGTGGGTGTGTCGTGGGTGATTCGAACGTGACGTGGGCGTGACATGGGTGATTCGAACGTGACGTGGGTGTGACGTGGGAAATTCGAACGTGACGTGGGCGTGACGTGGGAGATTCGAACGTGACGTGGGTGTGACGTGGGAGATTCGAACGTGACGTGGGTGTGAAGTGGGAAATTCGAACGTCACGTGGGAGATTCGAACGTGACGTGAATGTGAAGTGGGAGATTCGAACGTGACGTGGACGTTACGTGAGTGTTTGGAACGTGACGTGGGCGTGAACTGGCTGATTCGAACCTGACGTGAGTGTTTGGAACGTGACGTGGGTGTGACGTGGGAGATTCGAACGTGACGTGGGTGTGTCGTGGGTGATTCGAACGTGACGTGGGCGTGACGTGGGTGATTCGAACGTGACGTGGGTGTGACGTGGGAGATTCGAACGTGACGTGGGAGATTCGAACGTGACGTGGGAGATTCGAACGTGACGTGGGTGTGACGTGGGAGATTCGAACGTGATGTGGGTGATTCGGACGTGACGTGGGCGTGACGTGGGAGATTCGAACGTGACGTGGGAGATTCGAACGTGACGTGGGTGTGTCGTGGGAGATTCGAACGTGACGTGGGCGTGACGTGGGTGATTCGAAAGTGACGTGGGTGTGACGTGGGTGATTCGAACGTGACGTGGGTGATTCGAAAGTGACGTGGGTGTGACGTGGGTGTGACGTGGGCGATTCGAACTTGACGTGGGTGTGATGTGGGTGATTCGAACGTGACGTGGGTGTGACGTGGGCGATTCGAACGTGACGTGGGCGTGACGTGGGTGATTCGAACGTGACGTGGGTGTGACGTGGGTGATACGAACGTGACCTGGACGTGACGTGGGAGATTCGAACGTGACGTGGGAGATTCGAACGTGACGTGGGTGTGTCGTGGCAGATTCGAACGTGACGTGGGCGTGACGTGGGAGATTCGAACGTGACGTGGGCGTGACGTGGGAAATTCGAACGTGACGTGGGTGTTTGGAACGTGACGTGGGCGTGACGTGGGTGATTCGAACGTGACGTGGGTGTGACGTGGGTGATTCGAACGTGACGTGGGTGTGACGTGGGAGATTCGAACGTGACGTGGGAGATTCGAACGTGACGTGGGCGTGACGTGGGAGATTCGAACGTGACGTGGGTGTTTCGAACGTGACGTGGGTGTGACGTGGGTGATTCGAACGTGACGTGGGTGTGACGTGGGAGATTCGAACGTGACGTGGGCGTGACGTCGGAAATACGAACGTGACGTGGGCGTGACGTGGGTGATTCGAACGTGACGTGGGTGTGACGTGGGAGATTCGAACGTGACGTGGGAGATTCGAACGTGACGTGGGTGTGATGTGGGCGATTCGAACGTGACGTGGGTGTGTCGTGGGTGATTCGAACGTGACGTGGGCGTGACATGTGTGATTCGAACGTGACGTGGGTGTGACGTGGGTGATTCGAACGTGACGTGGGCGTGACGTGGGAGATTCGAACGTGACGTGGGTGATTCGAACGTGACGTGGGTGTGACGTGGGAGATTCGAACGTGACGTGGGCGTGACGTGGGAGATTCGAACGTGACGTGGGAGATTCGAACGTGACGTGGGTGTGGCGTGGTTGTTTCGAACGTGACGTGGGTGTGATGTGGGCGATTCGAACGTGACGTGGGTGTGTCTTGGGTGATTCGAACGTGACGTGGGCGTGACATGTGAGATTCGAACGTGACGTGGGTGTGACGTGGGTGATTCGAACGTGACGTGGGTGTGACGTGGGAGATTCGAACGTGACGTGGGCGTGACCTGGGTGATTCGAACGTGACGTGGGTGTTTGGAACGTGACGTGGGTGTGACGTGGGAGATTCGAACGTGACGTGGGCGTGACGTGGGAAATTCGAACGTGACGTGGGTGTGACGTGGGTGATTCGAACGTGACATGGGCGTGACGTGGGAGATTCGAACTTGACGAGGGTGTGAAGTGAGCGTGACGTGGGAAATTCGAACGTGACGTGGGCGTGACGTGGATGATTCGAACGTGACGTGGGCGTGACGTGGGAGATTCGAACGTGACGTGGGTGTGGCGTGGTTGTTTCGAACGTGACGTGGGTGTGATGTGGGCGATTCGAACGTGACGTGGGTGTGTCGTGGGTGATTCGAACGTGACGTGGGCGTGACATGTGTGATTCGAACGTGACGTGGGTGTGACGTGGGTGATTCGAACGTGACGTGGGCGTGACGTGGGAGATTCGAACGTGACGTGGGTGTGACGTGGGTGATTCGAACGTGACGTGGGTGTGACGTGGGAGATTCGAACGTGACGTGGGAGATTCGAACGTGACGTGGGTGATTCGAAAGTGACGTGGGTGTGACGTGGGTGATTCGAACGTGACGTGGGTGATTCGAAAGTGACGTGGGTGTGACGTGGGTGTGACGTGGGCGATTCGAACTTGACGTGGGCGTGATGTGGGTGATTCGAACGTGACGTGGGTGTGACGTGGGCGATTCGAACGTGACGTGGGCGTGACGTAGGAGATTCGAACGTGACGTGGGCGTGACCTGGGTGATTCGAACGTGACGTGGGTGTGACGTGGGTGATACGAACGTGACCTGGACGTGACGTGGGAGATTCGAACGTGACGTGGGAGATTCGAACGTGACGTGGGTGTGTCGTGGGAGATTCGAACGTGACGTGGGCGTGACGTGGGAGATTCGAACGTGACGTGGGTGTGACGTGGGAGATTCGAACCTGACGTGGGCGTGACGTGGGTGATTCGAACGTGACGTGGGTGTGACGTGGGTGATTCGAACGTGACGTGGGTGTGACGTGGGAGATTCGAACGTGACGTGGGCGTGACGTCGGAAATACGAACGTGACGTGGGCGTGACGTGGGTGATTCGAACGTGACGTGGGTGTGACGTGGGAGATTCGAACTTGACGTGGGAGATTCGAACGTGACGTGAGTGTGAAGTGGGAGATTCGAACGTGACGTGGGTGATTCGAAAGTGACGTGGGTGTGACGTGGGTGTGACGTGGGAGTTTCGAACGTGACGTGGGAGATTCGAACGTGACGTGAGCGTGAAGTGGGTGATTCGAACGTGACGTGGGTGTGACGTGGGAGATTCGAACCTGACGTGGGCGTGACGTGGGTGATTCGAACGTGACGTGGGTGTGACGTGGGTGATTCGAACGTGACGTGGGCGTGACGTGGGAGATTCGAACGTGACGTGGGTGTGACGTGGGTGATTCGAACGTGACGTGGGTGTGACGTGGGCGATTCGAACGTGACGTGGGAGATTCGAACGTGAGGTGGGCGTGACGTGGGAGATTCGAACGTGACGTGGGTGATTCGAACGTGACGTGGGTGTGACGTGGGAGATTCGAACGTGACGTGGGCGTGACGTGGGAGATTCGAACGTGACGTGGGAGATTCGAACGTGACGTGGGTGTGGCGTGGTTGTTTCGAACGTGACGTGGGTGTGATGTGGGCGATTCGAACGTGACGTGGGTGTGTCGTGGGTGATTCGAACGTGACGTGGGCGTGACATGTGTGATTCGAACGTGACGTGGGTGTGACGTGGGTGATTCGAACGTGACGTGGGCGTGACGTGGGAGATTCGAACGTGACGTGGGCGTGACGTGGGAGATTCGAACGTGACGTGGGAGATTCGAACGTGACGTGGGTGTGGCGTGGTTGTTTCGAACGTGACGTGGGTGTGATGTGGGCGATTCGAACGTGACGTGGGTGTGTCGTGGGTGATTCGAACGTGACGTGGGCGTGACATGTGTGATTCGAACGTGACGTGGGTGTGACGTGGGTGATTCGAACGTGACGTGGGCGTGACGTGGGAGATTCGAACGTGACGTGGGTGATTCGAACGTGACGTGAGTGTGAAGTGGGAGATTCAAACGTGACGTGGGTGTGACGTGGGTGATTCGAACGTGACGTGGGTGTGACGTGGGAGATTCGAACGTGACGTGGACGTGACGTGAGTGTTTGGAACGTGACGTGGGCGTGACCTGGGTGATTCGAACCTGACGTGGGTGTTTGGAACGTGACGTGGGTGTGACGTGGGAGATTCGAACGTGACGTGGGTGTGTCGTGGGTGATTCGAACGTGACGTGGGCGTGACGTGGGTGATTCGAACGTGACGTGGGTGTGACGTGGGAGATTCGAACGTGACGTGGGAGATTCGAACGTGACGTGGGCGTGACGTGGAAAATTCGAACGTGACGTGGGTGTGACGTGGGTGATTCGAACGTGACGGGGATGTGACGTGGGAAATGCGAACGTGACGTGGGCGTGACGTGGGTGTGACGTGGGAGATTCGAACGTGACGTGGGCGTGACCTGGGTGATTCGAACCTGACGTGGGTGTTTGGAACGTGACGTGGGTGTGACGTGGGAGATTCGAACGTGACGTGGGCGTGATGTGGGAAATTCGAACGTGACGTGGGTGTGACGTGGGAGATTCGAACGTGACGTGGGTGTGTCGTGGGTGATTCGAACGTGACGTGGGCGTGACATGTGTGATTCGAACGTGACGTGGGTGTGTCGTGGGTGATTCGAACGTGACCTGGGCGTGACGTGGGTGATTCGAACGTGACGTGGGTGTGACGTGGGAAATTCGAACGTGACGTCGAGATTCGAACGTGACGTGGGCGTGACGTGGGAGATTCGAACGTGACGTGGGTGATTCGAACGTGACGTGGGTGTGACGTGGGCGATTCGAACGTGACGTGGGCGTGACGTGGATGATTCGAACGTGACGTGGGCGTGACGTGGGAGATTCGAACGTGACGTGGGTGTGTCGTGGGTGATTCGAACGTGACGTGGGTGTGACATGTGTGATTCGAACGTGACGTGGGTGTGACGTGGGTGATTCGAACGTGACGTGGGCGTGACGTGGGTGATTCGAACGTGACGTGGGCGTGACGTGGGAGATTCGAACGTGACCTGGGTGATTCGAACGTGACGTGAGTGTGAAGTGGGAGATTCGAACGTGACGTGGACGTGACGTGAGTGTTTGGAACGTGACGTGGGCGTGACCTGGGTGATTCGAACCTGACGTGGGTGTTTGGAACGTGACGTGGGTGTGACGTGGGAGATTCGAACGTGACGTGGGTGTGTCGTGGGTGATTCGAACGTGACGTGGGTGTGACGTGGGTGATTCGAACGTGACGTGGGCGTGACATGTGTGATTCGAACGTGACGTGGGCGTGACATGGGAGATTCGAACGTGACGTGGGAGATTCGAACGTGACGTGGGAGATTCGAACGTGACGTGGGTGATTCGAACGTGACGTGGGCGTGACGTGGGAAATTCGAACGTGACGTGGGTGTGTCGTGGGTGATTCGAACGTGACGTGGGTGTGACGTGGGAGATTCGAACGTGACGTGGGAGATTCGAAAGTGACGTGGGTTTGACGTGGGAAATTCGAACGTGACGTGGGCGTGACGTGGGTGATTCGAACGTGACGTGGGCGTGACGTGGGTGATTCGAACGTGACGTGGGTGTGACGTGGGAGATTCGAACGTGACGTGGGCGTGACGTGGGTGATTCGAACGTGACGGGGGTGTGACGTGGGAAATGCGAACGTGACGTGGGCGTGACGTGGGTGTGACGTGGGAGATTCGAACGTGACGTGGGTGTGACGTGTGAGATTCGAACGTGAGGTGGGTGTGACGTGGCAGATTCGAACGTGACGTGGGCGTGACGTGGGAGATTCGAACGTGACGTGGGCGTGACGTGGGAAATTCGAACGTGACCTGGCTGGTTCGAAATTTGCGTGGGTGTGCCACCGTGCTTCAAGGCTCCCCCACCAAACAGGGCTCAGAGGCAAGAGCACTGGGAAGGCAGAGCTTGCCTCCGCATGCCTAGGACAGCCCCCACCACGAGTGCCCGGCTCCCTTGCCTCCCCTCCGCAAGCCTACACCAGCTGTCCTCACACCTTGGCACTAGCACTGTGAGGCTGTTGCAAGGCAGGAGCATGGTTGTTCGATATGTGCTTCGAAGGCGAGGTGGGTGTGACGTGGGAGATTCGAACGTGACGTTGGCGTGACGTGGGAAATACGAACGTGACGTGGGTGTGACGTGAATATTCGAACGTGACGTGAGCGTGAAGTGGGAGATTCGAACGTGACGTGGGTGTGACGTGGGAGATTCGAACGTGACGTGGGCGTGACGTGGGAGATTCGAACGTGACGTGGGTGTGACGTGGGTGATTCGAACGTGACGTGGGTGTGACGTGGGAGATTCGAACGTGACGTGGGAGATTCGAACGTGACGTGGGCGTGACGTGGGAGATTCGAACGTGACCTGGCTGGTTCGAAATTGGCGTGGGTGTGCCGCCCTGCTTCAAGGCTCCCCCACCAAGCAGGGCTCAGAGGCAAGAGCACTGGGAAGGCAGAGCTTCCCTCCGCATGCCTAGGACAGCCCCCACCACGAGTGCCCGGCTCCCTTGCCTCCCCTCCCCAAGCCTACACCAGCTGCCCTCACACCTTGGCACTAGCACTCTGAGGCTGTTGCAAGGCAGGAGCATGGTTGTTCGATATGTGCTTCGAAGGCGAGGTGGGTGTGACGTGGGAGATTCGAACGTGACGTGGGTGTGACGTGGGCGATTCGAACGTGACGTGGGTGTGTCGTGGGTGATTCGAACGTGACGTGGGCGTGACATGGGTGATTCGAACGTGACGTGGGTGTGACGTGGGTGATTCGAACGTGACGTGGGCGTTACGTGGGTGATTCGAACCTGACGCGAGTGTGAAGTGGAAGATTCGAACGTGACGTGGGAGATTCGAACGTGACGTGGGTGATTCGAAAGTGACGTGGGTGTGACGTGGGTGATTCGAACGTGACGTGGGTGATTCGAAAGTGACGTGGGTCTGACGTGGGTGTGACGTGGGAGATTCGAACGTGACGTGAGCATGACGTGGGAGATTCGAAAGTGATGTGAGCGTGACGTGGGAGATTCGAACGTGACGTGGGTGTGACGTGGGAAATTCGAACGTAACGTGGGCGTGACGTGGGTGATTCGAACGTGACGCGAGTGTGAAGTGGGAGATTCGAACGTGACGTGGGAGATTCGAACGTGACGTGAGCGTGAAGTGGGTGATTCGAACGTGACGTGGGTGTGACGTGGGAGATTCGAACGTGACGTGGGCGTGACGTGGGTGATTCGAACGTGACGTGGGCGTGACGTGGGTATTTGGAACGTGACGTGGGTGTTTGGAACGTGACGTGGGTGTGACGTGGGCGATTCAAACGTGACGTGGGCGTGACGTGGGAAATTCGAACGTGACGTGGGTGTGTCGTGGGTGATTCGAACGTCACGTGGGCGTGACGTGGGAGATTCGAACGTGACGTGGGCGTGACGTGGGTGATTCGAACGTGACGTGGGTGTGACGTGGGAAATTCGAACGTGACGTGGGCGTTACGTGGGAAATACGAACGTGACGTGGGCGTGACGTGGGTGATTCGAACGTGACGTGGGTGTGACGTGGGAGATTCGAACGTGACGTGGGAGTTTCGAACGTGACGTGGGTGTGACGTTGGAAATTCGAACGTGACGTCGAGATTCGAACGTGACGTGGGCGTGACGTGGGAGATTCGAACGTGACGTGGGTGATTCGAACGTGACGTGGGTGTGACGTGGGCGATTCGAACGTGACGTGGGCGTGACGTGGATGATTCGAACGTGACGTGGGCGTGACGTGGGAGATTCGAACGTGACGTGGGTGTGTCGTGGGTGATTCGAACGTGACGTGGGTGTGACATGTGTGATTCGAACGTGACGTGGGTGTGACGTGGGTGATTCGAACGTGACGTGGGCGTGACGTGGGTGATTCGAACGTGACGTGGGCGTGACGTGGGAGATTCGAACGTGACCTGGGTGATTCGAACGTGACGTGAGTGTGAAGTGGGAGATTCGAACGTGACGTGGACGTGACGTGAGTGTTTGGAACGTGACGTGGGCGTGACCTGGGTGATTCGAACCTGACGTGGGTGTTTGGAACGTGACGTGGGTGTGACGTGGGAGATTCGAACGTGACGTGGGTGTGTCGTGGGTGATTCGAACGTGACGTGGGCGTGACATGGGTGATTCGAACGTGACGTGGGTGTGTCGTGGGAGATTCGAACGTGACGTGGGAGATTCGAACGTGACGTGGGTGTGACGTGGGAGATTCGAACGTGACGTGGGTGATTCGAACGTGACGTGGGTGTGACGTGGGCGATTCGAACGTGACGTGGGTGTGTCGTGGGAGATTCGAACGTGACGTGGGCGTGACGTGGGAAATTCGAACGTGACGTGGGTGTGTCGTGGGTGATTCGAACGTGACGTGGGCGTGACATGGGTGATTCGAACGTGACGTGGGTGTGACGTGGGTGATTCGAACGTGACGTGGGCGTGACATGTGTGATTCGAACGTGACGTGGGCGTGACATGGGAGATTCGAACGTGACGTGGGAGATTCGAACGTGACGTGGGAGATTCGAACGTGACGTGGGTGTGACGTGGGCGATTCGAACGTGACGTGGGTGTGTCGTGGGAGATTCGAACGTGACGTGGGCGTGACGTGGGAAATTCGAACGTGACGTGGGTGTGTCGTGGGTGATTCGAACGTGACGTGGGTGTGACGTGGGAGATTCGAACGTGACGTGGGAGATTCGAAAGTGACGTGGGTTTGACGTGGGAAATTCGAACGTGACGTGGGCGTGACTTGGGTGACTCGAACGCGACGTGAGTGTGAAGTGGGAGATTCGAACGTGACGTGGGAGATTCGAACGTGACGTGAGCGTGAAGTGGGAGATTCGAACGTGACGTGGGCGTGACGTGGGTGATTCGAACGTGACGTGGGTGTGACGTGGGAGATTCGAACGTGACGTGGGCGTGACGTGGGTGATTCGAACGTGACGGGGGTGTGACGTGGGAAATGCGAACGTGACGTGGGCGTGACATGGGTGTGACGTGGGAGATTCGAACGTGACGTGGGTGTGACGTGTGAGATTCGAACGTGAGGTGGGTGTGACGTGGCAGATTCGAACGTGACGTGGGCGTGACGTGGGAGATTCGAACGTGACGTGGGTGTGACGTGTGAGATTCGAACGTGACGTTGGCGTGACGTGGGAAATACGAACGTGACGTGGGTGTGACGTGAATATTCGAACGTGACGTGAGCGTGAAGTGGGAGATTCGAACGTGACGTGGGTGTGACGTGGGAGATTCGAACGTGACGTGGGTGTGACGTGGGTGATTCGAACGTGACGTGGGTGTGACGTGGGAGATTCGAACGTGACGTGGGAGATTCGAACGTGACGTGGGCGTGACGTGGGAGATTCGAACGTGACCTGGCTGGTTCGAAATTGGCGTGGGTGTGCCGCCCTGCTTCAAGGCTCCCCCACCAAGCAGGGCTCAGAGGCAAGAGCACTGGGAAGGCAGAGCTTCCCTCCGCATGCCTAGGACAGCCCCCACCACGAGTGCCCGGCTCCCTTGCCTCCCCTCCGCAAGCCTACACCAGCTGTCCTCACACCTTGGCACTAGCACTGGGAGGCTGTTGCAAGGCAGGAGCATGGTTGTTCGATACGTGCTTCGAACGTGACGTGGGTGTGAGGTGGGAGATTCGAACGTGACGTGGGCGTGACGTGGGAGATTCGAACGTGACGTGGGTGTGACGTGGAAGATTCGAACGTGACGTGAGTGTGAAGTGGGAGATTCGAACGTGACGTGGGTGTGACGTGGGTGATTCGAACGTGACGTGGGTGTGACGTGGGAGATTCGAACGTGACGTGGGCGTGACCTGGGTGATTCGAACCTGACGTGGGTGTTTGGAACGTGACGTGGGTGTGACGTGGGAGATTCGAACGTGACGTGGGCGTGACGTGGGAAATTCGAACGTGACGTGGGTGTGACGTGGGTGATTCGAACGTGACATGGGCGTGACGTGGGAGATTCGAACTTGACGAGGGTGTGAAGTGAGCGTGACGTGGGAAATTCGAACGTGACGTGGGCGTGACGTGGATGATTCGAACGTGACGTGGGCGTGACGTGGGAGATTCGAACGTGACGTGGGTGTGACGTGGAAGATTCGAACGTGACGTGAGTGTGAAGTGGGAGATTCGAACGTGACGTGGGTGTGACGTGGGTGATTCGAACGTGACGTGGGTGTGACGTGGGAGATTCGAACGTGACGTGGGCGTGACCTGGGTGATTCGAACCTGACGTGGGTTTTTGGAACGTGACGTGGGTGTGACGTGGGAGATTCGAACGTGACGTGGGCGTGACGTGGGAAATTCGAACGTGACGTGGGTGTGACGTGGGTGATTCGAACGTGACATGGGCGTGACGTGGGAGATTCGAACTTGACGAGGGTGTGAAGTGAGCGTGACGTGGGAAATTCGAACGTGACGTGGGCGTGACGTGGATGATTCGAACGTGACGTGGGCGTGACGTGGGAGATTCGAACGTGACGTGGGTGTGGCGTGGTTGTTTCGAACGTGACGTGCGTGTGATGTGGGCGATTCGAACGTGACGTGGGTGTGTCGTGGGTGATTCGAACGTGACGTGGGCGTGACATGTGTGATTCGAACGTGACGTGGGTGTGACGTGGGTGATTCGAACGTGACGGGGGTGTGACGTGGGAAATGCGAACGTGACGTGGGTGTGACGTGGGTGTGACGTGGGAGATTCGAACGTGACGTGGGTGTGACGTGGGAGATTCGAACGTGACGTGGGCGTGACCTGGGTGATTCGAACCTGACGTGGGTGTTTGGAACGTGACGTGGGTGTGACGTGGGAGATTCGAACGTGACGTGGGCGTGACGTGGGAAATTCGAACGTGACGTGGGTGTGACGTGGGAGATTCGAACGTGACGTGGGTGTGTCGTGGGTGATTCGAACGTGACGTGGGTGTGACGTGGGAGATTCGAACGTGACGTGGGTGTGTCGTGGGTGATTCGAACGTGACCTGGGCGTGACGTGGGTGATTCGAACGTGACGTGGGTGTGACGTGGGAAATTCGAACGTGACGTCGAGATTCGAACGTGACGTGGGCGTGACGTGGGAGATTCGAACGTGACGTGGGTGATTCGAACGTGACGTGGGTGTGACGTGGGCGATTCGAACGTGACGTGGGCGTGACGTGGATGATTCGAACGTGACGTGGGCGTGACGTGGGAGATTCGAACGTGACGTGGGTGTGTCGTGGGTGATTCGAACGTGACGTGGGTGTGACATGTGTGATTCGAACGTGACGTGGGTGTGACGTGGGAGATTCGAACGTGACGTGGGCGTGACGTGGGAGATTCGAACGTGACGTAGGTGTGACGTGGGAGATTCGAACGTGACGTGGGTGTGACGTGGGTGATTCGAACGTGACGCGAGTGTGAAGTGGGAGATTCGAACGTGACGTGGGAGATTCGAACGTGACGTGAGCGTGAAGTGGGTGATTCGAACGTGACGTGGGTGTGACGTGGGAGATTCGAACCTGACGTGGGCGTGACGTGGGTGATTCGAACGTGACGTGGGTGTGACGTGGGTGATTCGAACGTGACGTGGGTGTGACGTGGGAGATTCGAACGTGACGTGGGCGTGACGTCGGAAATACGAACGTGACGTGGGCGTGACGTGGGTGATTCGAACGTGACGTGGGTGTGACGTGGGAGATTCGAACGTGACGTGGGCGTGACGTGGGTGATTCGAACGTGACGGGGGTGTGACGTGGGAAATGCTAACGTGACGTGGGCGTGACGTGGGTGTGACGTGGGAGATTCGAACGTGACGTGGGTGTGACGTGTGAGATTCGAACGTGAGGTGGGTGTGACGTGGCAGATTCGAACGTGACGTGGGCGTGACGTGGGAGATTCGAACGTGACGTGGGATATTCGAACGTGACGTGGGTGTGGCGTGGTGGTTTCGAACGTGACGTGGGTGTGTCGTGGGTGATTCGAACGTGACGTGGGCGTGACATGTGTGATTCGAACGTGACGTGGGTGTGACGTGGGTGATTCGAACGTGACGTGGGCGTGACGTGGGAGATTCGAACGTGACGTGGGAGATTCGAACGTGACGTGAGTGTGAAGTGGGAGATTCGAACGTGACGTGGGTGTGACGTGGGTGATTCGAACGTGACGTGGGTGTGACGTGGGAGATTCGAACGTGACGTGGGCGTGACCTGGGTGATTCGAACCTGACGTGGGTGTTTGGAACGTGACGTGGGTGTGACGTGGGAGATTCGAACGTGACGTGGGCGTGACGTGGGAAATTCGAACGTGACGTGGGTGTGACGTGGGTGATTCGAACGTGACATGGGCGTGACGTGGGAGATTCGAACTTGACGAGGGTGTGAAGTGAGCGTGACGTGGGAAATTCGAACGTGACGTGGGCGTGACGTGGATGATTCGAACGTGACGTGGGCGTGACATGGGTGATTCGAACGTGACGTGGGTGTGACGTGGGTGATTCGAACGTGACGTGGGCGTGACATGTGTGATTCGAACGTGACGTGGGCGTGACGTGGGAGATTCGAACGTGACGTGGGAGATTCGAACGTGACGTGGGTGATTCGAAAGTGACGTGGGTGTGACGTGGGTGATTCGAACGTGACGTGGGTGATTCGAAAGTGACGTGGGTGTGACGTGGGTGTGACGTGGGCGATTCGAACTTGACGTGGGCGTGATGTGGGTGATTCGAACGTGACGTGGGTGTGACGTGGGCGATTCGAACGTGACGTGGGCGTGACGTGGGAGATTCGAACGTGACGTGGGCGTGACCTGGGTGATTCGAACGTGACGTGGGTGTGACGTGGGTGATACGAACGTGACCTGGACGTGACGTGGGAGATTCGAACGTGACGTGGGAGATTCGAACGTGACGTGGGTGTGTCGTGGGAGATTCGAACGTGACGTGGGCATGACGTGGGAGATTCGAACGTGACGTGGGCGTGACGTGGGAAATTCGAACGTGACCTGGCTGGTTCGAAATTGGCGTGGGTGTGCCGCCGTGCTTCAAGGCTCCCCCACCAAGCAGGGCTCAGAGGCAAGAGCACTGGGAAGGCAGAGCTTCCCTCCGCATGCCTAGGACAGCCCCCACCACGAGTGCCCGGCTCCCTTGCCTCCCCTCCGCAAGCCTACACCAGCTGTCCTCACACCTTGGCACTAGCACTGTGAGGCTGTTGCAAGGCAGGAGCATGGTTGTTCGATATGTGCTTCGAAGGCGAGGTGGGTGTGACGTGGGAGATTCGAACGTGACGTGGGCGTGACGTGGGAAATTCGAACGTGACGTGGGTGTGACGTGGGTGATTCGAACGTGACGTGGGTGTGACGTGGGTGATTCGAACGTGACTTGGGCGTTACGTGGGAAATACGAACGTGACGTGGGCGTAACGTGGGTGATTCGAAGGGGATGTTGGCGTGACGTGGGTAATTCGAACGTGACGTGGGCGTTACGTGGGAAATACGAACGTGACGTGGGCGTGACGTGGGAGATTCGAACGTGACGTGAGCTTGACGTGGGAGATTCGAACGTGATGTGAGCGTGAAGTGGGAGATTCGAACGTGACGTGGGTGTGACGTGGGAGATTCGAACGTGACGTGGGCGTGACGTGGGAGATTCGAACGTGACCTGGCTGGTTCGAAATTGGCGTGGGTGTGCCGCCCTGCTTCAAGGCTCCCCCACCAAGCAGGGCTCAGAGGCAAGAGCACTGGGAAGGCAGAGCTTCCCTCCGCATGCCTAGGACAGCCCCCACCACGAGTGCCCGGCTCCCTTGCCTCCCCTCCGCAAGCCTACACCAGCTGCCCTCACACCTTGGCACTAGCACTCTGAGGCTGTTGCAAGGCAGGAGCATGGTTGTTCGATATGTGCTTCGAAGGCGAGGTGGGTGTGACGTGGGAGATTCGAACGTGACGTGGGTGTGACGTGGGCGATTCGAACGTGACGTGGGTGTGTCGTGGGTGATTCGAACGTGACGTGGGCGTGACATGGGTGATTCGAACGTGACGTGGGTGTGACGTGGGTGATTCGAACGTGACGTGGGCGTTACGTGGGTGATTCGAACCTGACGCGAGTGTGAAGTGGAAGATTCGAACGTGACGTGGGAGATTCGAACGTGACGTGGGTGATTCGAAAGTGACGTGGGTGTGACGTGGGTGATTCGAACGTGACGTGGGTGATTCGAAAGTGACGTGGGTCTGACGTGGGTGTGACGTGGGAGATTCGAACGTGACGTGAGCATGACGTGGGAGATTCGAAAGTGATGTGAGCGTGACGTGGGAGATTCGAACGTGACGTGGGTGTGACGTGGGAAATTCGAACGTAACGTGGGCGTGACGTGGGTGATTCGAACGTGACGCGAGTGTGAAGTGGGAGATTCGAACGTGACGTGGGAGATTCGAACGTGACGTGAGCGTGAAGTGGGTGATTCGAACGTGACGTGGGTGTGACGTGGGAGATTCGAACGTGACGTGGGCGTGACGTGGGTGATTCGAACGTGACGTGGGCGTGACGTGGGTATTTGGAACGTGACGTGGGTGTTTGGAACGTGACGTGGGTGTGACGTGGGCGATTCAAACGTGACGTGGGCGTGACGTGGGAAATTCGAACGTGACGTGGGTGTGTCGTGGGTGATTCGAACGTCACGTGGGCGTGACGTGGGAGATTCGAACGTGACGTGGGCGTGACGTGGGTGATTCGAACGTGACGTGGGTGTGACGTGGGAAATTCGAACGTGACGTGGGCGTTACGTGGGAAATACGAACGTGACGTGGGCGTGACGTGGGTGATTCGAACGTGACGTGGGTGTGACGTGGGAGATTCGAACGTGACGTGGGAGTTTCGAACGTGACGTGGGTGTGACGTGGGAAATTCGAACGTGACGTCGAGATTCGAACGTGACGTGGGCGTGACGTGGGAGATTCGAACGTGACGTGGGTGATTCGAACGTGACGTGGGTGTGACGTGGGCGATTCGAACGTGACGTGGGCGTGACGTGGGAGATTCGAACGTGACGTGGGCGTGACGTGGGAGATTCGAACGTGACGTGGGTGTGTCGTGGGTGATTCGAACGTGACGTGGGTGTGACATGTGTGATTCGAACGTGACGTGGGTGTGACGTGGGTGATTCGAACGTGACGTGGGCGTGACGTGGGTGATTCGAACGTGACGTGGGCGTGACGTGGGAGATTCGAACGTGACCTGGGTGATTCGAACGTGACGTGAGTGTGAAGTGGGAGATTCGAACGTGACGTGGACGTGACGTGAGTGTTTGGAACGTGACGTGGGCGTGACCTGGGTGATTCGAACCTGACGTGGGTGTTTGGAACGTGACGTGGGTGTGACGTGGGAGATTCGAACGTGACGTGGGTGTGTCGTGGGTGATTCGAACGTGACGTGGGCGTGACGTGGGTGATTCGAACGTGACGTGGGTGTGTCGTGGGAGATTCGAACGTGACGTGGGAGATTCGAACGTGACGTGGGTGTGACGTGGGAGATTCGAACGTGACGTGGGTGATTCGAACGTGACGTGGGTGTGACGTGGGCGATTCGAACGTGACGTGGGTGTGTCGTGGGAGATTCGAACGTGACGTGGGCGTGACGTGGGAAATTCGAACGTGACGTGGGTGTGTCGTGGGTGATTCGAACGTGACGTGGGCGTGACATGGGTGATTCGAACGTGACGTGGGTGTGACGTGGGTGATTCGAACGTGACGTGGGCGTGACATGTGTGATTCGAACGTGACGTGGGCGTGACATGGGAGATTCGAACGTGACGTGGGAGATTCGAACGTGACGTGGGAGATTCGAACGTGACGTGGGTGTGACGTGGGCGATTCGAACGTGACGTGGGTGTGTCGTGGGAGATTCGAACGTGACGTGGGCGTGACGTGGGAAATTCGAACGTGACGTGGGTGTGTCGTGGGTGATTCGAACGTGACGTGGGTGTGACGTGGGAGATTCGAACGTGACGTGGGAGATTCGAAAGTGACGTGGGTTTGACGTGGGAAATTCGAACGTGACGTGGGCGTGACTTGGGTGACTCGAACGCGACGTGAGTGTGAAGTGGGAGATTCGAACGTGACGTGGGAGATTCGAACGTGACGTGAGCGTGAAGTGGGAGATTCGAACGTGACGTGGGCGTGACGTGGGTGATTCGAACGTGACGTGGGTGTGACGTGGGAGATTCGAACGTGACGTGGGCGTGACGTGGGTGATTCGAACGTGACGGGGGTGTGACGTGGGAAATGCGAACGTGACGTGGGCGTGACATGGGTGTGACGTGGGAGATTCGAACGTGACGTGGGTGTGACGTGTGAGATTCGAACGTGAGGTGGGTGTGACGTGGCAGATTCGAACGTGACGTGGGCGTGACGTGGGAGATTCGAACGTGACTTGGGCGTGACGTGGGAAATTCGAACGTGACCTGGCTGGTTCGAAATTTGCGTGGGTGTGCCACCGTGCTTCAAGGCTCCCCCACCAAACAGGGCTCAGAGGCAAGAGCACTGGGAAGGCAGAGCTTGCCTCCGCATGCCTAGGACAGCCCCCACCACGAGTGCCCGGCTCCCTTGCCTCCCCTCCGCAAGCCTACACCAGCTGTCCTCACACCTTGGCACTAGCACTGTGAGGCTGTTGCAAGGCAGGAGCATGGTTGTTCGATATGTGCTTCGAAGGCGAGGTGGGTGTGACGTGGGAGATTCGAACGTGACGTTGGCGTGACGTGGGAAATACGAACGTGACGTGGGTGTGACGTGAATATTCGAACGTGACGTGAGCGTGAAGTGGGAGATTCGAACGTGACGTGGGTGTGACGTGGGAGATTCGAACGTGACGTGGGCGTGACGTGGGAGATTCGAACGTGACGTGGGTGTGACGTGGGTGATTCGAACGTGACGTGGGTGTGACGTGGGAGATTCGAACGTGACGTGGGAGATTCGAACGTGACGTGGGCGTGACGTGGGAGATTCGAACGTGACCTGGCTGGTTCGAAATTGGCGTGGGTGTGCCGCCCTGCTTCAAGGCTCCCCCACCAAGCAGGGCTCAGAGGCAAGAGCACTGGGAAGGCAGAGCTTCCCTCCGCATGCCTAGGACAGCCCCCACCACGAGTGCCCGGCTCCCTTGCCTCCCCTCCGCAAGCCTACACCAGCTGTCCTCACACCTTGGCACTAGCACTGGGAGGCTGTTGCAAGGCAGGAGCATGGTTGTTCGATACGTGCTTCGAACGTGACGTGGGTGTGAGGTGGGAGATTCGAACGTGACGTGGGCGTGACGTGGGAGATTCGAACGTGACGTGGGTGTGACGTGGAAGATTCGAACGTGACGTGGGTGTGTCGTGGGAGATTCGAACGTGACGTGGGTGTGACGTGGGTGATTCGAACGTGACGTGGGTGTGACGTGGGAGATTCGAACGTGACGTGGGCGTGACCTGGGTGATTCGAACCTGACGTGGGTTTTTGGAACGTGACGTGGGTGTGACGTGGGAGATTCGAACGTGACGTGGGCGTGACGTGGGAAATTCGAACGTGACGTGGGTGTGACGTGGGTGATTCGAACGTGACATGGGCGTGACGTGGGAGATTCGAACTTGACGAGGGTGTGAAGTGAGCGTGACGTGGGAAATTCGAACGTGACGTGGGCGTGACGTGGATGATTCGAACGTGACGTGGGCGTGACGTGGGAGATTCGAACGTGACGTGGGTGTGGCGTGGTTGTTTCGAACGTGACGTGCGTGTGATGTGGGCGATTCGAACGTGACGTGGGTGTGACGTGGGTGATTCGAACGTGACGGGGGTGTGACGTGGGAAATGCGAACGTGACGTGGGCGTGACGTGGGTGTGACGTGGGAGATTCGAACGTGACGTGGGTGTGACGTGGGAGATTCGAACGTGACGTGGGCGTGACCTGGGTGATTCGAACCTGACGTGGGTGTTTGGAACGTGACGTGGGTGTGACGTGGGAGATTCGAACGTGACGTGGGCGTGACGTGGGAAATTCGAACGTGACGTGGGTGTGACGTGGGAGATTCGAACGTGACGTGGGTGTGTCGTGGGTGATTCGAACGTGACGTGGGCGTGACATGGGTGATTCGAACCTGACGTGGGCGTGACCTGGGTGATTCGAACGTGACGTGGGTGATTCGAACGTGACGTGGGTGTGACGTGGGCGATTCGAACGTGACGTGGGCGTGACGTGGATGATTCGAACGTGACGTGGGCGTGACGTGGGAGATTCGAACGTGACGTGGGTGTGTCGTGGGTGATTCGAACGTGACGTGGGTGTGACATGTGTGATTCGAACGTGACGTGGGTGTGACGTGGGAGATTCGAACGTGACGTGGGCGTGACGTGGGAGATTCGAACGTGACGTAGGTGTGACGTGGGAGATTCGAACGTGACGTGGGTGTGACGTGGGTGATTCGAACGTGACGCGAGTGTGAAGTGGGAGATTCGAACGTGACGTGGGAGATTCGAACGTGACGTGAGCGTGAAGTGGGTGATTCGAACGTGACGTGGGTGTGACGTGGGAGATTCGAACCTGACGTGGGCGTGACGTGGGTGATTCGAACGTGACGTGGGTGTGACGTGGGTGATTCGAACGTGACGTGGGTGTGACGTGGGAGATTCGAACGTGACGTGGGCGTGACGTCGGAAATACGAACGTGACGTGGGCGTGACGTGGGTGATTCGAACGTGACGTGGGTGTGACGTGGGAGATTCGAACGTGACGTGGGCGTGACGTGGGTGATTCGAACGTGACGGGGGTGTGACGTGGGAAATGCGAACGTGACGTGGGCGTGACGTGGGTGTGACGTGGGAGATTCGAACGTGACGTGGGTGTGACGTGTGAGATTCGAACGTGAGGTGGGTGTGACGTGGCAGATTCGAACGTGACGTGGGCGTGACGTGGGAGATTCGAACGTGACGTGGGATATTCGAACGTGACGTGGGTGTGGCGTGGTGGTTTCGAACGTGACGTGGGCGTGACATGTGTGATTCGAACGTGACGTGGGTGTGACGTGGGTGATTCGAACGTGACGTGGGCGTGACGTGGGAGATTCGAACGTGACGTGGGAGATTCGAACGTGACGTGGGTGATTCGAAAGTGACGTGGGTGTGACGTGGGTGATTCGAACGTGACGTGGGTGATTCGAAAGTGACGTGGGTGTGACGTGGGTGTGACGTGGGCGATTCGAACTTGACGTGGGCGTGATGTGGGTGATTCGAACGTGACGTGGGTGTGACGTGGGCGATTCGAACGTGACGTGGGCGTGACGTGGGAGATTCGAACGTGACGTGGGCGTGACCTGGGTGATTCGAACGTGACGTGGGTGTGACGTGGGTGATACGAACGTGACCTGGACGTGACGTGGGAGATTCGAACGTGACGTGGGAGATTCGAACGTGACGTGGGTGTGTCGTGGGAGATTCGAACGTGACGTGGGCATGACGTGGGAGATTCGAACGTGACGTGGGCGTGACGTGGGAAATTCGAACGTGACCTGGCTGGTTCGAAATTGGCGTGGGTGTGCCGCCGTGCTTCAAGGCTCCCCCACCAAGCAGGGCTCAGAGGCAAGAGCACTGGGAAGGCAGAGCTTCCCTCCGCATGCCTAGGACAGCCCCCACCACGAGTGCCCGGCTCCCTTGCCTCCCCTCCGCAAGCCTACACCAGCTGTCCTCACACCTTGGCACTAGCACTGTGAGGCTGTTGCAAGGGAGGAGCATGGTTGTTCGATATGTGCTTCGAAGGCGAGGTGGGTGTGACGTGGGAGATTCGAACGTGACGTGGGCGTGACGTGGGAAATTCGAACGTGACGTGGGTGTGACGTGGGTGATTCGAACGTGACGTGGGTGTGACGTGGGTGATTCGAACGTGACTTGGGCGTTACGTGGGAAATACGAACGTGACGTGGGCGTAACGTGGGTGATTCGAAGGGGATGTTGGCGTGACGTGGGTAATTCGAACGTGACGTGGGCGTTACGTGGGAAATACGAACGTGACGTGGGCGTGACGTGGGAGATTCGAACGTGACGTGAGCTTGACGTGGGAGATTCGAACGTGATGTGAGCGTGACGTGGGAGATTCGAACGTGACGTGGGTGTGACGTGGAAAATTCGAACGTGACGTGGGCGTGACGTGGGTGATTCGAACGTGACGCGAGTGTGAAGTGGGAGATTCGAACGTGACGTGGGAGATTCGAACGTGACGTGAGCGTGAAGTGGGTGATTCGAACGTGACGTGGGTGTGACGTGGGAGATTCGAACCTGACGTGGGCGTGACGTGGGTGATTCGAACGTGACGTGGGTGTGACGTGGGTGATTCGAACGTGACGTGGGCGTGACGTCGGAAATACGAACGTGACGTGGGCGTGACGTGGGTGATTCGAACGTGACGTGGGTGTGACGTGGGAGATTCGAACGTGACGTGGGAGATTCGAACGTGACGTGAGTGTGAAGTGGGAGATTCGAACGTGACGTGGGTGATTCGAAAGTGACGTGGGTGTGACGTGGGTGTGACGTGGGAGTTTCGAACGTGACGTGGGAGATTCGAACGTGACGTGAGCGTGAAGTGGGTGATTCGAACGTGACGTGGGTGTGACGTGGGAGATTCGAACCTGACGTGGGCGTGACGTGGGTGATTCGAACGTGACGTGGGTGTGACGTGGGTGATTCGAACGTGACGTGGGCGTGACGTGGGAGATTCGAACGTGACGTGGGTGTGACGTGGGTGATTCGAACGTGACGTGGGTGTGACGTGGGCGATTCGAACGTGACGTGGGAGATTCGAACGTGAGGTGGGCGTGACGTGGGAGATTCGAACGTGACGTGGGTGATTCGAACGTGACGTGGGTGTGACGTGGGAGATTCGAACGTGACGTGGGCGTGACGTGGGAGATTCGAACGTGACGTGGGAGATTCGAACGTGACGTGGGTGTGGCGTGGTTGTTTCGAACGTGACGTGGGTGTGATGTGGGCGATTCGAACGTGACGTGGGTGTGTCGTGGGTGATTCGAACGTGACGTGGGCATGACATGTGTGATTCGAACGTGACGTGGGTGTGACGTGGGTGATTCAAACGTGACGTGGGCGTGACGTGGGTGATTCGAACGTGACGTGGACCTGACGTGAGTGTTTGGAACGTGACGTGGGCGTGACCTGGGTGATTCGAACCTGACGTGGGTGTTTGGAACGTGACGTGGGTGTGACGTGGGAGATTCGAACGTGACGTGGGTGTGTCGTGGGTGATTCGAACGTGACGTGGGCGTGACGTGGGTGATTCGAACGTGACGTGGGCGTGACATGTGTGATTCGAACGTGACGTGGGCGTGACGTGGGAGATTCGAACGTGACGTGGGAGATTCGAACGTGACGTGGGTGATTCGAAAGTGACGTGGGTGTGACGTGGGTGATTCGAACGTGACGTGGGTGATTCGAAAGTGACGTGGGTGTGACGTGGGTGTGACGTGGGCGATTCTAACTTGACGTGGGTGTGATGTGGGTGATTCGAACGTGACGTGGGTGTGACGTGGGCGATTCGAACGTGACGTGGGCGTGACGTGGGAGATTCGAACGTGACGTGGGCGTGACCTGGGTGATTCGAACGTGACGTGGGTGTGACGTGGGTGATACGAACGTGACCTGGACGTGACGTGGGAGATTCGAACGTGACGTGGGAGATTCGAACGTGACGTGGGTGTGTCGTGGGAGATTCGAACGTGACGTGGGCGTGACGTGGGAGATTCGAACGTGACGTGGGCGTGACGTGGGAAATTCGAACGTGACCTGGCTGGTTCGAAATTGGCGTGGGTGTGCCGCCGTGCTTCAAGGCTCCCCCACCAAGCAGGGCTCAGAGGCAAGAGCACTGGGAAGGCAGAGCTTGCCTCCGCATGCCTAGGACAGCCCCCACCACGAGTGCCCGGCTCCCTTGCCTCCCCTCCGCAAGCCTACACCAGCTGTCCTCACACCTTGGCACTAGCAGTGTGAGGCTGTTGCAAGGCAGGAGCATGGTTGTTCGATATGTGCTTCGAAGGCGAGGTGGGTGTGACGTGGGAGATTCGAACGTGACGTGGGCGTGACGTGGGAAATTCGAACGTGACGTGGGTGTGACGTGGGTGATTCGAACGTGACGTGGGTGTGACGTGGGTGATTCGAACGTGACTTGGGCGTTACGTGGGAAATACGAACGTGACGTGGGCGTAACGTGGGTGATTCGAAGGGGATGTTGGCGTGACGTGGGTAATTCGAACGTGACGTGGGCGTTACGTGGGAAATACGAACGTGACGTGGGCGTGACGTGGGAGATTCGAACGTGACGTGAGCTTGACGTGGGAGATTCGAACGTGATGTGAGCGTGACGTGGGAGATTCGAACGTGACGTGGGTGTGACGTGGAAAATTCGAACGTGACGTGGGCGTGACGTGGGTGATTCGAACGTGACGCGAGTGTGAAGTGGGAGATTCGAACGTGACGTGGGAGATTCGAACGTGACGTGAGCGTGAAGTGGGTGATTCGAACGTGACGTGGGTGTGACGTGGGAGATTCGAACCTGACGTGGGCGTGACGTGGGTGATTCGAACGTGATGTGGGTGTGACGTGGGTGATTCGAACGTGACGTGGGCGTGACGTGGGAGATTCGAACGTGACGTGGGTGTGACGTGGGTGATTCGAACGTGACGTGGGTGTGACGTGGGCGATTCGAACGTGACGTGGGAGATTCGAACGTGACGTGGGTGTGACGTGGGAGATTCGAACGTGACGTGGGCGTGACGTGGGAGATTCGAACGTGACGTGGGTGATTCGAACGTGACGTGGGTGTGACGTGGGAGATTCGAACGTGACGTGGGCGTGACGTGGGAGATTCGAACGTGACGTGGGAGATTCGAACGTGACGTGGGTGTGGCGTGGTGGTTTCGAACGTGACGTGGGTGTGATGTGGGCGATTCGAACGTGACGTGGGTGTGTCGTGGGTGATTCGAACGTGACGTGGGCGTGACATGTGTGATTCGAACGTGACGTGGGTGTGACGTGGGTGATTCGAACGTGACGTGGGCGTGACGTGGGAGATTCGAACGTGACGTGGGAGATTCGAACGTGACGTGAGTGTGAAGTGGGAGATTCGAACGTGACGTGGGTGTGACGTGGGTGATTCGAACGTGACGTGGGTGTGACGTGGGAGATTCGAACGTGACGTGGGCGTGACCTGGGTGATTCGAACCTGACGTGGGTGTTTGGAACGTGACGTGGGTGTGACGTGGGAGATTCGAACGTGACGTGGGCGTGACGTGGGAAATTCGAACGTGACGTGGGTGTGACGTGGGTGATTCGAACGTGACATGGGCGTGACGTGGGAGATTCGAACTTGACGAGGGTATGAAGTGAGCGTGACGTGGGAAATTCGAACGTGACGTGGGCGTGACGTGGATGATTCGAACGTGACGTGGGCGTGACATGGGTGATTCGAACGTGACGTGGGTGTGACGTGGGTGATTCGAACGTGACGTGGGCGTGACATGTGTGATTCGAACGTGACGTGGGCGTGACGTGGGAGATTCGAACGTGACGTGGGAGATTCGAACGTGACGTGGGTGATTCGAAAGTGACGTGGGTGTGACGTGGGTGATTCGAACGTGACGTGGGTGATTCGAAAGTGACGTGGGTGTGACGTGGGTGTGACGTGGGCGATTCGAACTTGACGTGGGCGTGATGTGGGTGATTCGAACGTGACGTGAGCGTGAAGTGGGAGATTCGAACGTGACGTGGGTGTGAGGTGGGAGATTCGAACGTGACGTGGGCGTGACGTGGGAGATTCGAACGTGACGTGGGTGTGACGTGGGTGATTCGAACGTGACGTGGGCGTGACGTGGGAGATTCGAACGTGACGTGGGAGATTCGAACGTGACGTGAGTGTGAAGTGGGAGATTCGAACGTGACGTGGGTGTGACGTGGGTGATTCGAACGTGACGTGGGTGTGACGTGGGAGATTCGAACGTGACGTGGGCGTGACCTGGGTGATTCGAACCTGACGTGGGTGTTTGGAACGTGACGTGGGTGTGACGTGGGAGATTCGAACGTGACGTGGGCGTGACGTGGGAAATTCGAACGTGACGTGGGTGTGACGTGGGTGATTCGAACGTGACATGGGCGTGACGTGGGAGATTCGAACTTGACGAGGGTGTGAAGTGAGCGTGACGTGGGAAATTCGAACGTGACGTGGGCGTGACGTGGATGATTCGAACGTGACGTGGGCGTGACGTGGGAGATTCGAACGTGACGTGGGTGTGGCGTGGTTGTTTCGAACGTGACGTGCGTGTGATGTGGGCGATTCGAACGTGACGTGGGTGTGACGTGGGTGATTCGAACGTGACGGGGGTGTGACGTGGGAAATGCGAACGTGACGTGGGCGTGACGTGGGTGTGACGTGGGAGATTCGAACGTGACGTGGGTGTGACGTGGGAGATTCGAACGTGACGTGGGCGTGACCTGGGTGATTCGAACCTGACGTGGGTGTTTGGAACGTGACGTGGGTGTGACGTGGGAGATTCGAACGTGACGTGGGCGTGACGTGGGAAATTCGAACGTGACGTGGGTGTGACGTGGGAGATTCGAACGTGACGTGGGTGTGTCGTGGGTGATTCGAACGTGACGTGGGTGTGACGTGGGAGATTCGAACGTGACGTGGGTGTGTCGTGGGTGATTCGAACGTGACCTGGGCGTGACGTGGGTGATTCGAACGTGACGTGGGTGTGACGTGGGAAATTCGAACGTGACGTCGAGATTCGAACGTGACGTGGGCGTGACGTGGGAAATTCGAACGTGACGTGGGTGATTCGAACGTGACGTGGGTGTGACGTGGGCGATTCGAACGTGACGTGGGCGTGACGTGGATGATTCGAACGTGACGTGGGCGTGACGTGGGAGATTCGAACGTGACGTGGGTGTGTCGTGGGTGATTCGAACGTGACGTGGGTGTGACATGTGTGATTCGAACGTGACGTGGGTGTGACGTGGGAGATTCGAACGTGACGTGGGCGTGACGTGGGAGATTCGAACGTGACGTAGGTGTGACGTGGGAGATTCGAACGTGACGTGGGTGTGACGTGGGTGATTCGAACGTGACGCGAGTGTGAAGTGGGAGATTCGAACGTGACGTGGGAGATTCGAACGTGACGTGAGCGTGAAGTGGGTGATTCGAACGTGACGTGGGTGTGACGTGGGAGATTCGAACCTGACGTGGGCGTGACGTGGGTGATTCGAACGTGACGTGGGTGTGACGTGGGTGATTCGAACGTGACGTGGGTGTGACGTGGGAGATTCGAACGTGACGTGGGCGTGACGTCGGAAATACGAACGTGACGTGGGCGTGACGTGGGTGATTCGAACGTGACGTGGGTGTGACGTGGGAGATTCGAACGTGACGTGGGCGTGACGTGGGTGATTCGAACGTGACGGGGGTGTGACGTGGGAAATGCGAACGTGACGTGGGCGTGACGTGGGTGTGACGTGGGAGATTCGAACGTGACGTGGGCGTTACGTGGGTGATTCGAACCTGACGCGAGTGTGAAGTGGAAGATTCGAACGTGACGTGGGAGATTCGAACGTGACGTGGGTGATTCGAAAGTGACGTGGGTGTGACGTGGGTGATTCGAACGTGACGTGGGTGATTCGAAAGTGACGTGGGTCTGACGTGGGTGTGACGTGGGAGATTCGAACGTGACGTGAGCATGACGTGGGAGATTCGAAAGTGATGTGAGCGTGACGTGGGAGATTCGAACGTGACGTGGGTGTGACGTGGGAAATTCGAACGTAACGTGGGCGTGACGTGGGTGATTCGAACGTGACGCGAGTGTGAAGTGGGAGATTCGAACGTGACGTGGGAGATTCGAACGTGACGTGAGCGTGAAGTGGGTGATTCGAACGTGACGTGGGTGTGACGTGGGAGATTCGAACGTGACGTGGGCGTGACGTGGGTGATTCGAACGTGACGTGGGCGTGACGTGGGTATTTGGAACGTGACGTGGGTGTTTGGAACGTGACGTGGGTGTGACGTGGGCGATTCAAACGTGACGTGGGCGTGACGTGGGTGATTCGAACGTCACGTGGGCGTGACGTGGGAGATTCGAACGTGACGTGGGCGTGACGTGGGAAATACGAACGTGACGTGGGCGTGACGTGGGTGATTCGAACGTGACGTGGGTGTGACGTGGGAGATTCGAACGTGACGTGGGAGTTTCGAACGTGACGTGGGTGTGACGTGGGAAATTCGAACGTGACGTCGAGATTCGAACGTGACGTGGGCGTGACGTGGGAGATTCGAACGTGACGTGGGTGATTCGAACGTGACGTGGGTGTGACGTGGGCGATTCGAACGTGACGTGGGCGTGACGTGGGAGATTCGAACGTGACGTGGGCGTGACGTGGGAGATTCGAACGTGACGTGGGTGTGTCGTGGGTGATTCGAACGTGACGTGGGTGTGACATGTGTGATTCGAACGTGACGTGGGTGTGACGTGGGTGATTCGAACGTGACGTGGGCGTGACGTGGGTGATTCGAACGTGACGTGGGCGTGACGTGGGAGATTCGAACGTGACCTGGGTGATTCGAACGTGACGTGAGTGTGAAGTGGGAGATTCGAACGTGACGTGGACGTGACGTGAGTGTTTGGAACGTGACGTGGGCGTGACCTGGGTGATTCGAACCTGACGTGGGTGTTTGGAACGTGACGTGGGTGTGACGTGGGAGATTCGAACGTGACGTGGGTGTGTCGTGGGTGATTCGAACGTGACGTGGGCGTGACGTGGGTGATTCGAACGTGACGTGGGTGTGTCGTGGGAGATTCGAACGTGACGTGGGAGATTCGAACGTGACGTGGGTGTGACGTGGGAGATTCGAACGTGACGTGGGTGATTCGAACGTGACGTGGGTGTGACGTGGGCGATTCGAACGTGACGTGGGTGTGTCGTGGGAGATTCGAACGTGACGTGGGCGTGACGTGGGAAATTCGAACGTGACGTGGGTGTGTCGTGGGTGATTCGAACGTGACGTGGGCGTGACATGGGTGATTCGAACGTGACGTGGGTGTGACGTGGGTGATTCGAACGTGACGTGGGCGTGACATGTGTGATTCGAACGTGACGTGGGCGTGACATGGGAGATTCGAACGTGACGTGGGAGATTCGAACGTGACGTGGGAGATTCGAACGTGACGTGGGTGTGACGTGGGCGATTCGAACGTGACGTGGGTGTGTCGTGGGAGATTCGAACGTGACGTGGGCGTGACGTGGGAAATTCGAACGTGACGTGGGTGTGTCGTGGATGATTCGAACGTGACGTGGGTGTGACGTGGGAGATTCGAACGTGACGTGGGAGATTCGAAAGTGACGTGGGTTTGACGTGGGAAATTCGAACGTGACGTGGGCGTGACTTGGGTGACTCGAACGCGACGTGAGTGTGAAGTGGGAGATTCGAACGTGACGTGGGAGATTCGAACGTGACGTGAGCGTGAAGTGGGAGATTCGAACGTGACGTGGGCGTGACGTGGGTGATTCGAACGTGACGTGGGTGTGACGTGGGAGATTCGAACGTGACGTGGGCGTGACGTGGGTGATTCGAACGTGACGGGGGTGTGACGTGGGAAATGCGAACGTGACGTGGGCGTGACATGGGTGTGACGTGGGAGATTCGAACGTGACGTGGGTGTGACGTGTGAGATTCGAACGTGAGGTGGGTGTGACGTGGCAGATTCGAACGTGACGTGGGCGTGACGTGGGAGATTCGAACGTGACTTGGGCGTGACGTGGGAAATTCGAACGTGACCTGGCTGGTTCGAAATTTGCGTGGGTGTGCCACCGTGCTTCAAGGCTCCCCCACCAAACAGGGCTCAGAGGCAAGAGCACTGGGAAGGCAGAGCTTGCCTCCGCATGCCTAGGACAGCCCCCACCACGAGTGCCCGGCTCCCTTGCCTCCCCTCCGCAAGCCTACACCAGCTGTCCTCACACCTTGGCACTAGCACTGTGAGGCTGTTGCAAGGCAGGAGCATGGTTGTTCGATATGTGCTTCGAAGGCGAGGTGGGTGTGACGTGGGAGATTCGAACGTGACGTTGGCGTGACGTGGGAAATACGAACGTGACGTGGGTGTGACGTGAATATTCGAACGTGACGTGAGCGTGAAGTGGGAGATTCGAACGTGACGTGGGTGTGACGTGGGAGATTCGAACGTGACGTGGGCGTGACGTGGGAGATTCGAACGTGACGTGGGTGTGACGTGGGTGATTCGAACGTGACGTGGGTGTGACGTGGGAGATTCGAACGTGACGTGGGAGATTCGAACGTGACGTGGGCGTGACGTGGGAGATTCGAACGTGACCTGGCTGGTTCGAAATTGGCGTGGGTGTGCCGCCCTGCTTCAAGGCTCCCCCACCAAGCAGGGCTCAGAGGCAAGAGCACTGGGAAGGCAGAGCTTCCCTCCGCATGCCTAGGACAGCCCCCACCACGAGTGCCCGGCTCCCTTGCCTCCCCTCCGCAAGCCTACACCAGCTGTCCTCACACCTTGGCACTAGCACTGGGAGGCTGTTGCAAGGCAGGAGCATGGTTGTTCGATACGTGCTTCGAACGTGACGTGGGTGTGAGGTGGGAGATTCGAACGTGACGTGGGCGTGACGTGGGAGATTCGAACGTGACGTGGGTGTGACGTGGAAGATTCGAACGTGACGTGGGTGTGTCGTGGGAGATTCGAACGTGACGTGGGTGTGACGTGGGTGATTCGAACGTGACGTGGGTGTGACGTGGGAGATTCGAACGTGACGTGGGCGTGACCTGGGTGATTCGAACCTGACGTGGGTTTTTGGAACGTGACGTGGGTGTGACGTGGGAGATTCGAACGTGACGTGGGCGTGACGTGGGAAATTCGAACGTGACGTGGGTGTGACGTGGGTGATTCGAACGTGACATGGGCGTGACGTGGGAGATTCGAACTTGACGAGGGTGTGAAGTGAGCGTGACGTGGGAAATTCGAACGTGACGTGGGCGTGACGTGGATGATTCGAACGTGACGTGGGCGTGACGTGGGAGATTCGAACGTGACGTGGGTGTGGCGTGGTTGTTTCGAACGTGACGTGCGTGTGATGTGGGCGATTCGAACGTGACGTGGGTGTGACGTGGGTGATTCGAACGTGACGGGGGTGTGACGTGGGAAATGCGAACGTGACGTGGGCGTGACGTGGGTGTGACGTGGGAGATTCGAACGTGACGTGGGTGTGACGTGGGAGATTCGAACGTGACGTGGGCGTGACCTGGGTGATTCGAACCTGACGTGGGTGTTTGGAACGTGACGTGGGTGTGACGTGGGAGATTCGAACGTGACGTGGGCGTGACGTGGGAAATTCGAACGTGACGTGGGTGTGACGTGGGAGATTCGAACGTGACGTGGGTGTGTCGTGGGTGATTCGAACGTGACGTGGGTGTGACGTGGGAGATTCGAACGTGACGTGGGTGTGTCGTGGGTGATTCGAACGTGACCTGGGCGTGACGTGGGTGATTCGAACGTGACGTGGGTGTGACGTGGGAAATTCGAACGTGACGTCGAGATTCGAACGTGACGTGGGCGTGACGTGGGAGATTCGAACGTGACGTGGGTGATTCGAACGTGACGTGGGTGTGACGTGGGCGATTCGAACGTGACGTGGGCGTGACGTGGATGATTCGAACGTGACGTGGGCGTGATGTGGGAGATTCGAACGTGACGTGGGTGTGTCGTGGGTGATTCGAACGTGACGTGGGTGTGACATGTGTGATTCGAACGTGACGTGGGTGTGACGTGGGAGATTCGAACGTGACGTGGGCGTGACGTGGGAGATTCGAACGTGACGTAGGTGTGACGTGGGAGATTCGAACGTGACGTGGGTGTGACGTGGGTGATTCGAACGTGACGCGAGTGTGAAGTGGGAGATTCGAACGTGACGTGGGAGATTCGAACGTGACGTGAGCGTGAAGTGGGTGATTCGAACGTGACGTGGGTGTGACGTGGGAGATTCGAACCTGACGTGGGCGTGACGTGGGTGATTCGAACGTGACGTGGGTGTGACGTGGGTGATTCGAACGTGACGTGGGTGTGACGTGGGAGATTCGAACGTGACGTGGGCGTGACGTCGGAAATACGAACGTGACGTGGGCGTGACGTGGGTGATTCGAACGTGACGTGGGTGTGACGTGGGAGATTCGAACGTGACGTGGGCGTGACGTGGGTGATTCGAACGTGACGGGGGTGTGACGTGGGAAATGCGAACGTGACGTGGGCGTGACGTGGGTGTGACGTGGGAGATTCGAACGTGACGTGGGTGTGACGTGTGAGATTCGAACGTGAGGTGGGTGTGACGTGGCAGATTCGAACGTGACGTGGGCGTGACGTGGGAGATTCGAACGTGACGTGGGATATTCGAACGTGACGTGGGTGTGGCGTGGTGGTTTCGAACGTGACGTGGGCGTGACATGTGTGATTCGAACGTGACGTGGGTGTGACGTGGGTGATTCGAACGTGACGTGGGCGTGACGTGGGAGATTCGAACGTGACGTGGGAGATTCGAACGTGACGTGGGTGATTCGAAAGTGACGTGGGTGTGACGTGGGTGATTCGAACGTGACGTGGGTGATTCGAAAGTGACGTGGGTGTGACGTGGGTGTGACGTGGGCGATTCGAACTTGACGTGGGCGTGATGTGGGTGATTCGAACGTGACGTGGGTGTGACGTGGGCGATTCGAACGTGACGTGGGCGTGACGTGGGAGATTCGAACGTGACGTGGGCGTGACCTGGGTGATTCGAACGTGACGTGGGTGTGACGTGGGTGATACGAACGTGACCTGGACGTGACGTGGGAGATTCGAACGTGACGTGGGAGATTCGAACGTGACGTGGGTGTGTCGTGGGAGATTCGAACGTGACGTGGGCATGACGTGGGAGATTCGAACGTGACGTGGGCGTGACGTGGGAAATTCGAACGTGACGTGGGTGTGACGTGGGTGATTCGAACGTGACATGGGCGTGACGTGGGAGATTCGAACTTGACGAGGGTATGAAGTGAGCGTGACGTGGGAAATTCGAACGTGACGTGGGCGTGACGTGGATGATTCGAACGTGACGTGGGCGTGACATGGGTGATTCGAACGTGACGTGGGTGTGACGTGGGTGATTCGAACGTGACGTGGGCGTGACATGTGTGATTCGAACGTGACGTGGGCGTGACGTGGGAGATTCGAACGTGACGTGGGAGATTCGAACGTGACGTGGGTGATTCGAAAGTGACGTGGGTGTGACGTGGGTGATTCGAACGTGACGTGGGTGATTCGAAAGTGACGTGGGTGTGACGTGGGTGTGACGTGGGCGATTCGAACTTGACGTGGGCGTGATGTGGGTGATTCGAACGTGACGTGAGCGTGAAGTGGGAGATTCGAACGTGACGTGGGTGTGAGGTGGGAGATTCGAACGTGACGTGGGCGTGACGTGGGAGATTCGAACGTGACGTGGGTGTGACGTGGGTGATTCGAACGTGACGTGGGTGTGACGTGGGAGATTCGAACGTGACGTGGGAGATTCGAACGTGACGTGGGCGTGACGTGGGAGATTCGAACGTGACCTGGCTGGTTCGAAATTGGCGTGGGTGTGCCGCCCTGCTTCAAGGCTCCCCCACCAAGCAGGGCTCAGAGGCAAGAGCACTGGGAAGGCAGAGCTTCCCTCCGCATGCCTAGGACAGCCCCCACCACGAGTGCCCGGCTCCCTTGCCTCCCCTCCGCAAGCCTACACCAGCTGTCCTCACACCTTGGCACTAGCACTGGGAGGCTGTTGCAAGGCAGGAGCATGGTTGTTCGATACGTGCTTCGAACGTGACGTGGGTGTGAGGTGGGAGATTCGAACGTGACGTGGGCGTGACGTGGGAGATTCGAACGTGACGTGGGTGTGACGTGGAAGATTCGAACGTGACGTGAGTGTGAAGTGGGAGATTCGAACGTGACGTGGGTGTGACGTGGGTGATTCGAACGTGACGTGGGTGTGACGTGGGAGATTCGAACGTGACGTGGGCGTGACCTGGGTGATTCGAACCTGACGTGGGTTTTTGGAACGTGACGTGGGTGTGACGTGGGAGATTCGAACGTGACGTGGGCGTGACGTGGGAAATTCGAACGTGACGTGGGTGTGACGTGGGTGATTCGAACGTGACATGGGCGTGACGTGGGAGATTCGAACTTGACGAGGGTGTGAAGTGAGCGTGACGTGGGAAATTCGAACGTGACGTGGGCGTGACGTGGATGATTCGAACGTGACGTGGGCGTGACGTGGGAGATTCGAACGTGACGTGGGTGTGGCGTGGTTGTTTCGAACGTGACGTGCGTGTGATGTGGGCGATTCGAACGTGACGTGGGTGTGTCGTGGGTGATTCGAACGTGACGTGGGCGTGACATGTGTGATTCGAACGTGACGTGGGTGTGACGTGGGTGATTCGAACGTGACGGGGGTGTGACGTGGGAAATGCGAACGTGAAGTGGGCGTGACGTGGGTGTGACGTGGGAGATTCGAACGTGACGTGGGTGTGACGTGGGAGATTCGAACGTGACGTGGGCGTGACCTGGGTGATTCGAACCTGACGTGGGTGTTTGGAACGTGACGTGGGTGTGACGTGGGAGATTCGAACGTGACGTGGGCGTGACGTGGGAAATTCGAACGTGACGTGGGTGTGACGTGGGAGATTCGAACGTGACGTGGGTGTGTCGTGGGTGATTCGAACGTGACGTGGGTGTGACGTGGGAGATTCGAACGTGACGTGGGTGTGTCGTGGGTGATTCGAACGTGACCTGGGCGTGACGTGGGTGATTCGAACGTGACGTGGGTGTGACATGGGAAATTCGAACGTGACGTCGAGATTCGAACGTGACGTGGGCGTGACGTGGGAGATTCGAACGTGACGTGGGTGATTCGAACGTGACGTGGGTGTGACGTGGGCGATTCGAACGTGACGTGGGCGTGACGTGGATGATTCGAACGTGACGTGGGCGTGACGTGGGAGATTCGAACGTGACGTGGGTGTGTCGTGGGTGATTCGAACGTGACGTGGGTGTGACATGTGTGATTCGAACGTGACGTGGGTGTGACGTGGGAGATTCGAACGTGACGTGGGCGTGACGTGGGAGATTCGAACGTGACGTAGGTGTGACGTGGGAGATTCGAACGTGACGTGGGTGTGACGTGGGTGATTCGAACGTGACGCGAGTGTGAAGTGGGAGATTCGAACGTGACGTGGGAGATTCGAACGTGACGTGAGCGTGAAGTGGGTGATTCGAACGTGACGTGGGTGTGACGTGGGAGATTCGAACCTGACGTGGGCGTGACGTGGGTGATTCGAACGTGACGTGGGTGTGACGTGGGTGATTCGAACGTGACGTGGGTGTGACGTGGGAGATTCGAACGTGACGTGGGCGTGACGTCGGAAATACGAACGTGACGTGGGCGTGACGTGGGTGATTCGAACGTGACGTGGGTGTGACGTGGGAGATTCGAACGTGACGTGGGCGTGACGTGGGTGATTCGAACGTGACGGGGGTGTGACGTGGGAAATGCGAACGTGACGTGGGCGTGACGTGGGTGTGACGTGGGAGATTCGAACGTGACGTGGGTGTGACGTGTGAGATTCGAACGTGAGGTGGGTGTGACGTGGCAGATTCGAACGTGACGTGGGCGTGACGTGGGAGATTCGAACGTGACGTGGGATATTCGAACGTGACGTGGGTGTGGCGTGGTGGTTTCGAACGTGACGTGGGTGTGTCGTGGGTGATTCGAACGTGACGTGGGCGTGACATGTGTGATTCGAACGTGACGTGGGTGTGACGTGGGTGATTCGAACGTGACTTGGGCGTTACGTGGGAAATACGAACGTGACGTGGGCGTAACGTGGGTGATTCGAAGGGGATGTTGGCGTGACGTGGGTAATTCGAACGTGACGTGGGCGTTACGTGGGAAATACGAACGTGACGTGGGCGTGACGTGGGAGATTCGAACGTGACGTGAGCTTGACGTGGGAGATTCGAACGTGATGTGAGCGTGAAGTGGGAGATTCGAACGTGACGTGGGCGTGACGTGGAAAATTCGAACGTGACGTGGGCGTGACGTGGGTGATTCGAACGTGACGCGAGTGTGAAGTGGGAGATTCGAACGTGACGTGGGAGATTCGAACGTGACGTGAGCGTGAAGTGGGTGATTCGAACGTGACGTGGGTGTGACGTGGGAGATTCGAACCTGACGTGGGCGTGACGTGGGTGATTCGAACGTGACGTGGGTGTGACGTGGGTGATTCGAACGTGACGTGGGCGTGACGTGGGAGATTCGAACGTGACGTGGGTGTGACGTGGGTGATTCGAACGTGACGTGGGTGTGACGTGGGCGATTCGAACGTGACGTGGGAGATTCGAACGTGACGTGGGTGTGACGTGGGAGATTCGAACGTGACGTGGGCGTGACGTGGGAGATTCGAACGTGACGTGGGAGATTCGAACGTGACGTGGGTGTGGCGTGGTTGTTTCGAACGTGACGTGGGTGTGATGTGGGCGATTCGAACGTGACGTGGGTGTGTCGTGGGTGATTCGAACGTGACGTGGGCGTGACATGTGTGTTTCGAACGTGACGTGGGTGTGACGTGGGTGATTCGAACGTGACGTGGGCGTGACGTGGGAGATTCGAACGTGACGTGGGTGATTCGAACGTGACGTGGGTGTGACGTGGGAGATTCGAACGTGACGTGGGCGTGACGTGGGAGATTCGAACGTGACGTGGGAGATTCGAACTTGACGTGGGTGTGGCGTGGTGGTTTCGAACGTGACGTGGGTGTGATGTGGGCGATTCGAACGTGACGTGGGTGTGTCGTGGGTGATTCGAACGTGACGTGGGCGTGACATGTGTGATTCGAACGTGACGTGGGTGTGACGTGGGTGATTCGAACGTGACGTGGGCGTGACGTGGGAGATTCGAACGTGACGTGGGAGATTCGAACGTGACGTGAGTGTGAAGTGGGAGATTCGAACGTGACGTGGGTGTGACGTGGGTGATTCGAACGTGACGTGGGTGTGACGTGGGAGATTCGAACGTGACGTGGGCGTGACCTGGGTGATTCGAACCTGACGTGGGTGTTTGGAACGTGACGTGGGTGTGACGTGGGAGATTCGAACGTGACGTGGGCGTGACGTGGGAAATTCGAACGTGACGTGGGTGTGACGTGGGTGATTCGAACGTGACATGGGCGTGACGTGGGAGATTCGAACTTGACGAGGGTATGAAGTGAGCGTGACGTGGTAAATTCGAACGTGACGTGGGCGTGACGTGGATGATTCGAACGTGACGTGGGCGTGACATGGGTGATTCTAACGTGACGTGGGTGTGACGTGGGTGATTCGAACGTGACGTGGGCGTGACATGTGTGATTCGAACGTGACGTGGGCGTGACGTGGGAGATTCGAACGTGACGTGGGAGATTCGAACGTGACGTGGGTGATTCGAAAGTGACGTGGGTGTGACGTGGGTGATTCGAACGTGACGTGGGTGATTCGAAAGTGACGTGGGTGTGACGTGGGTGTGACGTGGGCGATTCGAACTTGACGTGGGCGTGATGTGGGTGATTCGAACGTGACGTGAGCGTGAAGTGGGAGATTCGAACGTGACGTGGGTGTGACGTGGGAGATTCGAACGTGACGTGGGCGTGACGTGGGAGATTCGAACGTGACCTGGCTGGTTCGAAATTGGCGTGGGTGTGCCGCCCTGCTTCAAGGCTCCCCCACCAAGCAGGGCTCAGAGGCAAGAGCACTGGGAAGGCAGAGCTTCCCTCCGCATGCCTAGGACAGCCCCCACCACGAGTGCCCGGCTCCCTTGCCTCCCCTCCGCAAGCCTACACCAGCTGTCCTCACACCTTGGCACTAGCACTGGGAGGCTGTTGCAAGGCAGGAGCATGGTTGTTCGATACGTGCTTCGAACGTGACGTGGGTGTGAGGTGGGAGATTCGAACGTGACGTGGGCGTGACGTGGGAGATTCGAACGTGACGTGGGTGTGACGTGGAAGATTCGAACGTGACGTGAGTGTGAAGTGGGAGATTCGAACGTGACGTGGGTGTGACGTGGGTGATTCGAACGTGACGTGGGTGTGACGTGGGAGATTCGAACGTGACGTGGGCGTGACCTGGGTGATTCGAACCTGACGTGGGTTTTTGGAACGTGACGTGGGTGTGACGTGGGAGATTCGAACGTGACGTGGGCGTGACGTGGGAAATTCGAACGTGACGTGGGTGTGACGTGGGTGATTCGAACGTGACATGGGCGTGACGTGGGAGATTCGAACTTGACGAGGGTGTGAAGTGAGCGTGACGTGGGAAATTCGAACGTGACGTGGGCGTGACGTGGATGATTCGAACGTGACGTGGGCGTGACGTGGGAGATTCGAACGTGACGTGGGTGTGGCGTGGTTGTTTCGAACGTGACGTGCGTGTGATGTGGGCGATTCGAACGTGACGTGGGTGTGTCGTGGGTGATTCGAACGTGACGTGGGCGTGACATGTGTGATTCGAACGTGACGTGGGTGTGACGTGGGTGATTCGAACGTGACGGGGGTGTGACGTGGGAAATGCGAACGTGACGTGGGCGTGACGTGGGTGTGACGTGGGAGATTCGAACGTGACGTGGGTGTGACGTGGGAGATTCGAACGTGACGTGGGCGTGACCTGGGTGATTCGAACCTGACGTGGGTGTTTGGAACGTGACGTGGGTGTGACGTGGGAGATTCGAACGTGACGTGGGCGTGACGTGGGAAATTCGAACGTGACGTGGGTGTGACGTGGGAGATTCGAACGTGACGTGGGTGTGTCGTGGGTGATTCGAACGTGACGTGGGTGTGACGTGGGAGATTCGAATGTGACGTGGGTGTGTCGTGGGTGATTCGAACGTGACCTGGGCGTGACGTGGGTGATTCGAACGTGACGTGGGTGTGACGTGGGAAATTCGAACGTGACGTCGAGATTCGAACGTGACGTGGGCGTGACGTGGGAGATTCGAACGTGACGTGGGTGATTCGAACGTGACGTGGGTGTGACGTGGGCGATTCGAACGTGACGTGGGCGTGACGTGGATGATTCGAACGTGACGTGGGCGTGACGTGGGAGATTCGAACGTGACGTGGGTGTGTCGTGGGTGATTCGAACGTGACGTGGGTGTGACATGTGTGATTCGAACGTGACGTGGGTGTGACGTGGGAGATTCGAACGTGACGTGGGCGTGACGTGGGAGATTCGAACGTGACGTAGGTGTGACGTGGGAGATTCGAACGTGACGTGGGTGTGACGTGGGTGATTCGAACGTGACGCGAGTGTGAAGTGGGAGATTCGAACGTGACGTGGGAGATTCGAACGTGACGTGAGCGTGAAGTGGGTGATTCGAACGTGACGTGGGTGTGACGTGGGAGATTCGAACCTGACGTGGGCGTGACGTGGGTGATTCGAACGTGACGTGGGTGTGACGTGGGTGATTCGAACGTGACGTGGGTGTGACGTGGGAGATTCGAACGTGACGTGGGCGTGACGTCGGAAATACGAACGTGACGTGGGCGTGACGTGGGTGATTCGAACGTGACGTGGGTGTGACGTGGGAGATTCGAACGTGACGTGGGCGTGACGTGGGTGATTCGAACGTGACGGGGGTGTGACGTGGGAAATGCGAACGTGACGTGGGCGTGACGTGGGTGTGACGTGGGAGATTCGAACGTGACGTGGGTGTGACATGTGAGATTCGAACGTGAGGTGGGTGTGACGTGGCAGATTCGAACGTGACGTGGGCGTGACGTGGGAGATTCGAACGTGACGTGGGATATTCGAACGTGACGTGGGTGTGGCGTGGTGGTTTCGAACGTGACGTGGGTGTGTCGTGGGTGATTCGAACGTGACGTGGGCGTGACATGTGTGATTCGAACGTGACGTGGGTGTGACGTGGGTGATTCGAACGTGACGTGGGCGTGACGTGGGAGATTCGAACGTGACGTGGGAGATTCGAACGTGACGTGAGTGTGAAGTGGGAGATTCGAACGTGACGTGGGTGTGACGTGGGTGATTCGAACGTGACGTGGGTGTGACGTGGGAGATTCGAACGTGACGTGGGCGTGACCTGGGTGATTCGAACCTGACGTGGGTGTTTGGAACGTGACGTGGGTGTGACGTGGGAGATTCGAACGTGACGTGGGCGTGACGTGGGAAATTCGAACGTGACGTGGGTGTGACGTGGGTGATTCGAACGTGACATGGGCGTGACGTGGGAGATTCGAACTTGACGAGGGTGTGAAGTGAGCGTGACGTGGGAAATTCGAACGTGACGTGGGCGTGACGTGGATGATTCGAACGTGACGTGGGTGTGACGTGGGTGATTCGAACGTGACGTGGGCGTGACATGTGTGATTCGAACGTGACGTGGGCGTGACGTGGGAGATTCGAACGTGACGTGGGAGATTCGAACGTGACGTGGGTGATTCGAAAGTGACGTGGGTGTGACGTGGGTGATTCGAACGTGACGTGGGTGATTCGAAAGTGACGTGGGTGTGACGTGGGTGTGACGTGGGCGATTCGAACTTGACGTGGGCGTGATGTGGGTGATTCGAACGTGACGTGGGTGTGACGTGGGTGATTCGAACGTGACGTGGGTGTGACGTGGGAGATTCGAACGTGACGTGGGCGTGACGTCGGAAATACGAACGTGACGTGGGCGTGACGTGGGTGATTCGAACGTGACGTGGGTGTGACGTGGGAGATTCGAACGTGACGTGGGAGATTCGAACGTGACGTGAGTGTGAAGTGGGAGATTCGAACGTGACGTGGGTGATTCGAAAGTGACGTGGGTGTGACGTGGGTGTGACGTGGGAGTTTCGAACGTGACGTGGGAGATTCGAACGTGACGTGAGCGTGAAGTGGGTGATTCGAACGTGACGTGGGTGTGACGTGGGAGATTCGAACCTGACGTGGGCGTGACGTGGGTGATTCGAACGTGACGTGGGTGTGACGTGGGTGATTCGAACGTGACGTGGGCGTGACGTGGGAGATTCGAACGTGACGTGGGTGTGACGTGGGTGATTCGAACGTGACGTGGGTGTGACGTGGGCGATTCGAACGTGACGTGGGAGATTCGAACGTGAGGTGGGCGTGACGTGGGAGATTCGAACGTGACGTGGGTGATTCGAACGTGACGTGGGTGTGACGTGGGAGATTCGAACGTGACGTGGGCGTGACGTGGGAGATTCGAACGTGACGTGGGAGATTCGAACGTGACGTGGGTGTGGCGTGGTTGTTTCGAACGTGACGTGGGTGTGATGTGGGCGATTCGAACGTGACGTGGGTGTGTCGTGGGTGATTCGAACGTGACGTGGGCGTGACGTGGGTGATTCGAACGTGACGTGGGTGTGACGTGGGTGATTCGAACGTGACGTGGGCGTGACGTGGGTGATTCGAACGTGACGTGGACCTGACGTGAGTGTTTGGAACGTGACGTGGGCGTGACCTGGGTGATTCGAACCTGACGTGGGTGTTTGGAACGTGACGTGGGTGTGACGTGGGAGATTCGAACGTGACGTGGGTGTGTCGTGGGTGATTCGAACGTGACGTGGGCGTGACGTGGGTGATTCGAACGTGACGTGGGCGTGACATGTGTGATTCGAACGTGACGTGGGCGTGACGTGGGAGATTCGAACGTGACGTGGGAGATTCGAACGTGACGTGGGTGATTCGAAAGTGACGTGGGTGTGACGTGGGTGATTCGAACGTGACGTGGGTGATTCGAAAGTGACGTGGGTGTGACGTGGGTGTGACGTGGGCGATTCTAACTTGACGTGGGTGTGATGTGGGTGATTCGAACGTGACGTGGGTGTGACGTGGGCGATTCGAACGTGACGTGGGCGTGACGTGGGAGATTCGAACGTGACGTGGGCGTGACCTGGGTGATTCGAACGTGACGTGGGTGTGACGTGGGTGATACGAACGTGACCTGGACGTGACGTGGGAGATTCGAACGTGACGTGGGAGATTCGAACGTGACGTGGGTGTGTCGTGGGAGATTCGAACGTGACGTGGGCGTGACGTGGGAGATTCGAACGTGACGTGGGCGTGACGTGGGAAATTCGAACGTGACCTGGCTGGTTCGAAATTGGCGTGGGTGTGCCACCGTGCTTCAAGGCTCCCCCACCAAACAGGGCTCAGAGGCAAGAGCACTGGGAAGGCAGAGCTTGCCTCCGCATGCCTAGGACAGCCCCCACCACGAGTGCCCGGCTCCCTTGCCTCCCCTCCGCAAGCCTACACCAGCTGTCCTCACACCTTGGCACTAGCACTGTGAGGCTGTTGCAAGGCAGGAGCATGGTTGTTCGATATGTGCTTCGAAGGCGAGGTGGGTGTGACGTGGGAGATTCGAACGTGACGTGGGCGTGACGTGGGAAATTCGAACGTGACGTGGGTGTGACGTGGGTGATTCGAACGTGACGTGGGTGTGACGTGGGTGATTCGAACGTGACTTGGGCGTTACGTGGGAAATACGAACGTGACGTGGGCGTAACGTGGGTGATTCGAAGGGGATGTTGGCGTGACGTGGGTAATTCGAACGTGACGTGGGCGTTACGTGGGAAATACGAACGTGACGTGGGCGTGACGTGGGAGATTCGAACGTGACGTGAGCTTGACGTGGGAGATTCGAACGTGATGTGAGCGTGACGTGGGAGATTCGAACGTGACGTGGGTGTGACGTGGAAAATTCGAACGTGACGTGGGCGTGACGTGGGTGATTCGAACGTGACGCGAGTGTGAAGTGGGAGATTCGAACGTGACGTGGGAGATTCGAACGTGACGCGAGTGTGAAGTGGGAGATTCGAACGTGACGTGGGAGATTCGAACGTGACGTGGGCGTGACGTGGGAGATTCGAACGTGACGTGGGCGCGACGTGGGAGATTCGAACGTGACCTGGCTGGTTCGAAATTGGCGTGGGTGTGCCGCCGTGCTTCAAGGCTCCCCCACCAAGCAGGGCTCAGAGGCAAGAGCACTGGGAAGGCAGAGCTTCCCTCCGCATGCCTAGGACAGCCCCCACCACGAGTGCCCGGCTCCCTTGCCTCCCCTCCGCAAGCCTACACCAGCTGTCCTCACACCTTGGCACTAGCACTGTGAGGCTGTTGCAAGGCAGGAGCATGGTTGTTCGATATGTGCTTCGAAGGCGAGGTGGGTGTGACGTGGGAGATTCGAACGTGACGTTGGCGTGACGTGGGAGATTCGAACGTGACGTGGGTGTGACGTGGAAGATTCGAACGTGACGTGGGTGTGACGTGGGTGATTCGAACGTGACGTGGGTGTGACGTGGGTGTTTCGAACGTGACCTGGGCGTGACATGGGTGATTTAAACGTGACGTGGGTGTGACGTGGGAGATTCGAACGTGACGTGGGCGTGACGTGGGAGATTCGAACGTGACGTGGGAGATTCGAACGTGACGTGAGTGTGGCGTGGTTGTTTCGAACGTGACGTGGGTGTGATGTGGGCGATTCGAACGTGACGTGGGTGTGTCGTGGGTGATTCGAACGTGACGTGGGCGTGACATGTGTGATTCGAACGTGACGTGGGTGTGACGTGGGTGATTCGAACGTGACGTGGGCGTGACGTGGGAGATTCGAACGTGACGTGGGTGATTCGAACGTGACGTGAGTGTGAAGTGGGAGATTCGAACGTGACGTGGGTGTGACGTGGGTGATTCGAACGTGACGTGGGTGTGACGTGGGAGATTCGAACGTGACGTGGACGTGACGTGAGTGTTTGGAACGTGACGTGGGCGTGACCTGGGTGATTCGAACCTGACGTGGGTGTTTGGAACGTGACGTGGGTGTGACGTGGGAGATTCGAACGTGACGTGGGTGTGTCGTGGGTGATTCGAACGTGACGTGGGCGTGACGTGGGTGATTCGAACGTGACGTGGGTGTGACGTGGGAGATTCGAACGTGACGTGGGAGATTCGAACGTGACGTGGGCGTGACGTGGGTGATTCGAACGTGACGTGGGTGTGACGTGGGAGATTCGAACGTGACGTGGGCGTGACGTGGGAGATTCGAACGTGACGTGGGTGATTCGAACGTGACGTGGGTGTGACGTGGGAGATTCGAACGTGACGTGGGCGTGACGTGGGAGATTCGAACGTGACGTGGGAGATTCGAACGTGACGTGGGTGTGGCGTGGTGGTTTCGAACGTGACGTGGGTGTGATGTGGGCGATTCGAACGTGACGTGGGTGTGTCGTGGGTGATTCGAACGTGACGTGGGCGTGACATGTGTGATTCGAACGTGACGTGGGTGTGACGTGGGTGATTCGAACGTGACGTGGGCGTGACATGGGAGATTCGAACGTGACGTGGGTGATTCGAACGTGACGTGAGTGTGAAGTGGGAGATTCGAACGTGACGTGGGTGTGACGTGGGTGATTCGAACGTGACGTGGGTGTGACGTGGGAGATTCGAACGTGACGTGGGCGTGACCTGGGTGATTCGAACCTGACGTGGGTTTTTGGAACGTGACGTGGGTGTGACGTGGGAGATTCGAACGTGACGTGGGCGTGACGTGGGAAATTCGAACGTGACGTGGGTGTGACGTGGGTGATTCGAACGTGACATGGGCGTGACGTGGGAGATTCGAACTTGACGAGGGTGTGAAGTGAGCGTGACGTGGGAAATTCGAACGTGACGTGGGCGTGACGTGGATGATTCGAACGTGACGTGGGCGTGACGTGGGAGATTCGAACGTGACGTGGGTGTGGCGTGGTTGTTTCGAACGTGACGTGCGTGTGATGTGGGCGATTCGAACGTGACGTGGGTGTGTCGTGGGTGATTCGAACGTGACGTGGGCGTGACATGTGTGATTCGAACGTGACGTGGGTGTGACGTGGGTGATTCGAACGTGACGGGGGTGTGACGTGGGAAATGCGAACGTGACGTGTGCGTGACGTGGGTGTGACGTGGGAGATTCGAACGTGACGTGGGTGTGACGTGGGAGATTCGAACGTGACGTGGGCGTGACCTGGGTGATTCGAACCTGACGTGGGTGTTTGGAACGTGACGTGGGTGTGACGTGGGAGATTCGAACGTGACGTGGGCGTGACGTGGGAAATTCGAACGTGACGTGGGTGTGACGTGGGCGATTCGAACGTGACGTGGGTGTGTCGTGGGAGATTCGAACGTGACGTGGGCGTGACGTGGGAAATTCGAACGTGACGTGGGTGTGTCGTGGGTGATTCGAACGTGACGTGGGTGTGACGTGGGAGATTCGAACGTGACGTGGGAGATTCGAAAGTGACGTGGGTTTGACGTGGGAAATTCGAACGTGACGTGGGCGTGACTTGGGTGACTCGAACGCGACGTGAGTGTGAAGTGGGAGATTCGAACGTGACGTGGGAGATTCGAACGTGACGTGAGCGTGAAGTGGGAGATTCGAACGTGACGTGGGCGTGACGTGGGTGATTCGAACGTGACGTGGGTGTGACGTGGGAGATTCGAACGTGACGTGGGCGTGACGTGGGTGATTCGAACGTGACGGGGGTGTGACGTGGGAAATGCGAACGTGACGTGGGCGTGACGTGGGTGTGACGTGGGAGATTCGAACGTGACGTGGGTGTGACGTGTGAGATTCGAACGTGAGGTGGGTGTGACGTGGCAGATTCGAACGTGACGTGGGCGTGACGTGGGAGATTCGAACGTGACGTGGGCGTGACGTGGGAAATTCGAACGTGACCTGGCTGGTTCGAAATTTGCGTGGGTGTGCCGCCGTGCTTCAAGGCTCCCCCACCAAGCAGGGCTCAGAGGCAAGAGCACTGGGAAGGCAGAGCTTCCCTCCGCATGCCTAGGACAGCCCCCACCACGAGTGCCCGGCTCCCTTGCCTCCCCTCCCCAAGCCTACACCAGCTGCCCTCACACCTTGGCACTAGCACTGTGAGGCTGTTGCAAGGCAGGAGCATGGTTGTTCGATATGTGCTTCGAAGGCGAGGTGGGTGTGACGTGGGAGATTCGAACGTGACGTGGGTGTGACGTGGGAGATTCGAACGTGACGTGGGTGTGTCGTGGGAGATTCGAACGTGACGTGGGCGTGACGTGGGAAATTCGAACGTGACGTGGGTGTGTCGTGGGTGATTCGAACGTGACGTGGGCGTGACATGGGTGATTCGAACGTGACGTGGGTGTGACGTGGGTGATTCGAACGTGACGTGGGCGTTACGTGGGTGATTCGAACGTGACGCGAGTGTGAAGTGGAAGATTCGAACGTGACGTGGGAGATTCGAACGTGACGTGGGTGATTCGAAAGTGACGTGGGTGTGACGTGGGTGATTCGAACGTGACGTGGGTGATTCGAAAGTGACGTGGGTCTGACGTGGGTGTGACGTGGGAGATTCGAACGTGACGTGAGCATGACGTGGGAGATTCGAAAGTGATGTGAGCGTGACGTGGGAGATTCGAACGTGACGTGGGTGTGACGTGGGAAATTCGAACGTAACGTGGGCGTGACGTGGGTGATTCGAACGTGACGCGAGTGTGAAGTGGGAGATTCGAACGTGACGTGGGAGATTCGAACGTGACGTGAGCGTGAAGTGGGTGATTCGAACGTGACGTGGGTGTGACGTGGGAGATTCGAACGTGACGTGGGCGTGACGTGGGTGATTCGAACGTGACGTGGGCGTGACGTGGGTATTTGGAACGTGACGTGGGTGTTTCGAACGTGACGTGGGTGTGACGTGGGCGATTCAAACGTGACGTGGGTGTGTCGTGGGTGATTCGAACGTGACGTGGGTGATTCGAACGTGACGTGGGTGTGTCGTGGGTGATTCGAACGTCACGTGGGCGTGACGTGGGAGATTCGAACGTGACGTGGGCGTGACGTGGGTGATTCGAACGTGACGTGGGTGTGACGTGGGTGATTCGAACGTGACGTGGGCGTTACGTGGGAAATACGAACGTGACGTGGGCGTGACGTGGGTGATTCGAAGGGGATGTTGGCGTGACGTGGGAAATTCGAACGTGACGTGGGCGTTACGTGGGAAATACGAACGTGACGTGGGCGTGACGTGGGTGATTCGAACGTGACGTGGGTGTGACGTGGGAGATTCGAACGTGACGTGGGAGTTTCGAACGTGACGTGGGTGTGACGTGGGAGATTCGAACGTGACCTGAGTGTGACGTGAGAGATTCGAACGTGACGTGGGCGTGACGTGGGAAATTCGAACGTGACCTGGCTGGTTCGAAATTTTCGTGGGTGTGCCACCGTGCTTCAAGGCTCCCCCACCAAACAGGGCTCAGAGGCAAGAGCACTGGGAAGGCAGAGCTTCCCTCCGCATGCCTAGGACAGCCCCCACCACGAGTGCCCGGCTCCCTTGCCTCCCCTCCGCAAGCCTACACCAGCTGTCCTCACACCTTGGCACTAGCACTGTGAGGCTGTTGCAAGGCAGGAGCATGGTTGTTCGATATGTGCTTCGAAGGCGAGGTGGGTGTGACGTGGAAGATTCGAACGTGACGTCGGTGTGACGTGGGTGATTCGAACGTGACGTGGGCGTGACGTGGGAGATTCGAACGTTACGTGGGTGTGACGTGAATATTCGAACGTGACGTGGGCGTGACGTGGGAGATTCGAACGTGACGTGGGTGATTCGAACGTGACGTGGGCGTGACGTGGGAGATTCGAACGTGACGTGGGCGTGACGTGGGAGATTCGAACGTGACCTGGCTGGTTCGAAATTGGCGTGGGTGTGCCACCGTGCTTCAAGGCTCCCCCACCAAGCAGGGCTCAGAGGCAAGAGCACTGGGAAGGCAGAGCTTGCCTCCGCATGCCTAGGACAGCCCCCACCACGAGTGCCCGGCTCCCTTGCCTCCCCTCCGCAAGCCTACACCAGCTGTCCTCACACCTTGGCACTAGCACTGTGAGGCTGTTGCAAGGGAGGAGCATGGTTGTTCGATATGTGCTTCGAAGGTGAGGTGGGTGTGACGTGGGAGATTCGAACGTGACGTCGGTGTGACGTGGGTGATTCGAACGTGACGTGGGTGTGACGTGGGTGATTCGAACGTGACGTGGACGTGACGTGAGTGTTTGGAACGTGACGTGGGCGTGACCTGGGTGATTCGAACCTGACGTGGGTGTTTGGAACGTGACGTGGGTGTGACGTGGGAGATTCGAACGTGACTTGGGCGTTACGTGGGAAATACGAACGTGACGTGGGCGTAACGTGGGTGATTCGAAGGGGATGTTGGCGTGACGTGGGAGATTCGAACGTGACGTGGGCGTGTCGTGGGTGATTCGAACGTGACGTGGGTGTGACGTGGGAGATTCGAACGTGACGTGGGTGATTCGAAAGTGACGTGGGCGTGACGTGGGTGATTCGAACGTGACGTGGGTGTGACGTGGGAGATTCGAACGTGACGTGGGAGATTCGAACGTGACGTGATTGTGAAGTGGGAGATTCGAACGTGACGTGGGTGATTCGAACGTGACGTGGGCGTGACGTGGGTGATTCGAACGTGACGTGGGTGTGACGTGGGAAATTCGAACGTGACGTGGGAGATTCGAACGTGACGTGGGCGTGACGTGGGAGATTCGAACGTGACGTGGGTGATTCGAACGTGACGTGGGTGTGACGTGGGCGATTCGAACGTGACGTGGGCGTGACGTGGATGATTCGAACCTGACGTGGGTGTTCGGAACGTGACGTGGGTGTGACGTGGGAGATTCGAACGTGACGTGGGTGTGACGTGGGTGATTCGAACGTGACGTGGGCGTGACGTGGGTGATTCGAACGTGACGTGGGTGTGACGTGGGAGATTCGAACGTGACGTGGGTGATTCGAAAGTGACGTGGGTGTGACGTGGGTGATTCGAACGTGACGTGGGTGATTCGAAAGTGACGTGGGTCTGACGTGGGTGTGACGTGGGAGATTCGAACGTGACGTGAGCATGACGTGGGAGATTCGAAAGTGATGTGAGCGTGACGTGGGAGATTCGAACGTGACGTGGGTGTGACGTGGGAAATTCGAACGTAACGTGGGCGTGACGTGGGTGATTCGAACGTGACGCGAGTGTGAAGTGGGAGATTCGAACGTGACGTGGGAGATTCGAACGTGACGTGAGCGTGAAGTGGGTGATTCGAACGTGACGTGGGTGTGACGTGGGAGATTCGAACGTGACGTGGGCGTGACGTGGGTGATTCGAACGTGACGTGGGCGTGACGTGGGTATTTGGAACGTGACGTGGGTGTTTCGAACGTGACGTGGGTGTGACGTGGGCGATTCAAACGTGACGTGGGTGTGTCGTGGGTGATTCGAACGTGACGTGGGTGATTCGAACGTGACGTGGGTGTGTCGTGGGTGATTCGAACGTCACGTGGGCGTGACGTGGGAGATTCGAACGTGACGTGGGCGTGACGTGGGTGATTCGAACGTGACGTGGGTGTGACGTGGGTGATTCGAACGTGACGTGGGCGTTACGTGGGAAATACGAACGTGACGTGGGCGTGACGTGGGTGATTCGAAGGGGATGTTGGCGTGACGTGGGAAATTCGAACGTGACGTGGGCGTTACGTGGGAAATACGAACGTGACGTGGGCGTGACGTGGGTGATTCGAACGTGACGTGGGTGTGACGTGGGAGATTCGAACGTGACGTGGGAGTTTCGAACGTGACGTGGGTGTGACGTGGGAGATTCGAACGTGACCTGAGTGTGACGTGAGAGATTCGAACGTGACGTGGGCGTGACGTGGGAAATTCGAACGTGACCTGGCTGGTTCGAAATTTTCGTGGGTGTGCCACCGTGCTTCAAGGCTCCCCCACCAAACAGGGCTCAGAGGCAAGAGCACTGGGAAGGCAGAGCTTGCCTCCGCATGCCTAGGACAGCCCCCACCACGAGTGCCCGGCTCCCTTGCCTCCCCTCCGCAAGCCTACACCAGCTGTCCTCACACCTTGGCACTAGCAGTGTGAGGCTGTTGCAAGGCAGGAGCATGGTTGTTCGATATGTGCTTCGAAGGCGAGGTGGGTGTGACGTGGAAGATTCGAACGTGACGTCGGTGTGACGTGGGTGATTCGAACGTGACGTGGGCGTGACGTGGGAGATTCGAACGTTACGTGGGTGTGACGTGAATATTCGAACGTGACGTGGGCGTGACGTGGGAGATTCGAACGTGACGTGGGTGATTCGAACGTGACGTGGGCGTGACGTGGGAGATTCGAACGTGACGTGGGCGTGACGTGGGAGATTCGAACGTGACCTGGCTGGTTCGAAATTGGCGTGGGTGTGCCACCGTGCTTCAAGGCTCCCCCACCAAGCAGGGCTCAGAGGCAAGAGCACTGGGAAGGCAGAGCTTCCCTCCGCATGCCTAGGACAGCCCCCACCACGAGTGCCCGGCTCCCTTGCCTCCCCTCCGCAAGCCTACACCAGCTGTCCTCACACCTTGGCACTAGCACTGTGAGGCTGTTGCAAGGGAGGAGCATGGTTGTTCGATATGTGCTTCGAAGGTGAGGTGGGTGTGACGTGGGAGATTCGAACGTGACGTCGGTGTGACGTGGGTGATTCGAACGTGACGTGGGTGTGACGTGGGTGATTCGAACGTGACGTGGACGTGACGTGAGTGTTTGGAACGTGACGTGGGCGTGACCTGGGTGATTCGAACCTGACGTGGGTGTTTGGAACGTGACGTGGGTGTGACGTGGGAGATTCGAACGTGACTTGGGCGTTACGTGGGAAATACGAACGTGACGTGGGCGTAACGTGGGTGATTCGAAGGGGATGTTGGCGTGACGTGGGAGATTCGAACGTGACGTGGGCGTGTCGTGGGTGATTCGAACGTGACGTGGGTGTGACGTGGGAGATTCGAACGTGACGTGGGTGATTCGAAAGTGACGTGGGCGTGACGTGGGTGATTCGAACGTGACGTGGGTGTGACGTGGGAGATTCGAACGTGACGTGGGAGATTCGAACGTGACGTGATTGTGAAGTGGGAGATTCGAACGTGACGTGGGTGATTCGAACGTGACGTGGGCGTGACGTGGGTGATTCGAACGTGACGTGGGTGTGACGTGGGAAATTCGAACGTGACGTGGGAGATTCGAACGTGACGTGGGCGTGACGTGGGAGATTCGAACGTGACGTGGGTGATTCGAACGTGACGTGGGTGTGACGTGGGCGATTCGAACGTGACGTGGGTGTGACGTGGGTGATTCGAACGTGACGTGGGTGTGACGTGGGAGATTCGAACGTGACGTGGGTGTGACGTGGGTGATTCGAACGTGACGTGGGTGTGACGTGGGAGATTCGAACGTGACGTGGGCGTGACGTGGGAGATTCGAACGTGACCTGGGTGGTTCGAAATTGGCGTGGGTGTGCCGCCCTGCTTCAAGGCTCCCCCACCAAGCAGGGCTCAGAGGCAAGAGCACTGGGAAGGCAGAGCTTCCCTCCGCATGCCTAGGACAGCCCCCACCACGAGTGCCCGGCTCCCTTGCCTCCCCTCCGCAAGCCTACACCAGCTGTCCTCACACCTTGGCACTAGCACTGTGAGGCTGTTGCAAGGCAGGAGCATGGTTGTTCGATATGTGCTTCGAAGGCGAGGTGGGTGTGACGTGGGAGATTCGAACGTGACGTGGGCGTGACGTGGGAGATTCGAACGTGACGTGGGTGTGACGTGGGTGATTCGAACGTGACGTGGGTGTGACGTGGGAAATTCGAACGTGACGTGGGAGATTCGAACGTGACGTGGGCGTGACGTGGGAGATTCGAACGTGACCTGGCTGGTTCGAAATTGGCGTGGGTGTGCCGCCCTGCTTCAAGGCTCCCCCACCAAGCAGGGCTCAGAGGCAAGAGCACTGGGAAGGCAGAGCTTCCCTCCGCATGCCTAGGACAGCCCCCACCACGAGTGCCCGGCTCCCTTGCCTCCCCTCCCCAAGCCTACACCAGCTGCCCTCACACCTTGGCACTAGCACTGTGAGGCTGTTGCAAGGCAGGAGCATGGTTGTTCGATATGTGCTTCGAAGGCGAGGTGGGTGTGACGTGGGAGATTCGAACGTGACGTGGGTGTGACGTGGGAGATTCGAACGTGACGTGGGTGTGTCGTGGGAGATTCGAACGTGACGTGGGCGTGACGTGGGAAATTCGAACGTGACGTGGGTGTGTCGTGGGTGATTCGAACGTGACGTGGGCGTGACATGGGTGATTCGAACGTGACGTGGGTGTGACGTGGGTGATTCGAACGTTACGTGGGCGTTACGTGGGTGATTCGAACCTGACGCGAGTGTGAAGTGGAAGATTCGAACGTGACGTGGGAGATTCGAACGTGACGTGGGTGATTCGAAAGTGACGTGGGTGTGACGTGGGTGATTCGAACGTGACGTGGGTGATTCGAAAGTGACGTGGGTCTGACGTGGGTGTGACGTGGGAGATTCGAACGTGACGTGAGCATGACGTGGGAGATTCGAAAGTGATGTGAGCGTGACGTGGGAGATTCGAACGTGACGTGGGTGTGACGTGGGAAATTCGAACGTAACGTGGGCGTGACGTGGGTGATTCGAACGTGACGCGAGTGTGAAGTGGGAGATTCGAACGTGACGTGGGAGATTCGAACGTGACGTGAGCGTGAAGTGGGTGATTCGAACGTGACGTGGGTGTGACGTGGGAGATTCGAACGTGACGTGGGCGTGACGTGGGTGATTCGAACGTGACGTGGGCGTGACGTGGGTATTTGGAACGTGACGTGGGTGTTTCGAACGTGACGTGGGTGTGACGTGGGCGATTCAAACGTGACGTGGGTGTGTCGTGGGTGATTCGAACGTGACGTGGGTGATTCGAACGTGACGTGGGTGTGTCGTGGGTGATTCGAACGTCACGTGGGCGTGACGTGGGAGATTCGAACGTGACGTGGGCGTGACGTGGGTGATTCGAACGTGACGTGGGTGTGACGTGGGTGATTCGAACGTGACGTGGGCGTTACGTGGGAAATACGAACGTGACGTGGGCGTGACGTGGGTGATTCGAAGGGGATGTTGGCGTGACGTGGGAAATTCGAACGTGACGTGGGCGTTACGTGGGAAATACGAACGTGACGTGGGCGTGACGTGGGTGATTCGAACGTGACGTGGGTGTGACGTGGGAGATTCGAACGTGACGTGGGAGTTTCGAACGTGACGTGGGTGTGACGTGGGAGATTCGAACGTGACCTGAGTGTGACGTGAGAGATTCGAACGTGACGTGGGCGTGACGTGGGAAATTCGAACGTGACCTGGCTGGTTCGAAATTTTCGTGGGTGTGCCACCGTGCTTCAAGGCTCCCCCACCAAACAGGGCTCAGAGGCAAGAGCACTGGGAAGGCAGAGGTTGCCTCCGCATGCCTAGGACAGCCCCCAGCACGAGTGCCCGGCTCCCTTGCCTCCCCTCCGCAAGCCTACACCAGCTGTCCTCACACCTTGGCACTAGCAGTGTGAGGCTGTTGCAAGGCAGGAGCATGGTTGTTCGATATGTGCTTCGAAGGCGAGGTGGGTGTGACGTGGAAGATTCGAACGTGACGTCGGTGTGACGTGGGTGATTCGAACGTGACGTGGGCGTGACGTGGGAGATTCGAACGTTACGTGGGTGTGACGTGAATATTCGAACGTGACGTGGGCGTGACGTGGGAGATTCGAACGTGACGTGGGTGATTCGAACGTGACGTGGGCGTGACGTGGGAGATTCGAACGTGACATGGGTGTGACGTGGGTGATTCGAACGTGACGTGGACGTGACGTGAGTGTTTGGAACGTGACGTGGGCGTGACCTGGGTGATTCGAACCTGACGTGGGTGTTTGGAACGTGACGTGGGTGTGACGTGGGAGATTCGAACGTGACTTGGGCGTTACGTGGGAAATACGAACGTGACGTGGGCGTAACGTGGGTGATTCGAAGGGGATGTTGGCGTGACGTGGGAGATTCGAACGTGACGTGGGCGTGTCGTGGGTGATTCGAACGTGACGTGGGTGTGACGTGGGAGATTCGAACGTGACGTGGGTGATTCGAAAGTGACGTGGGCGTGACGTGGGTGATTCGAACGTGACGTGGGTGTGACGTGGGAGATTCGAACGTGACGTGGGAGATTCGAACGTGACGTGATTGTGAAGTGGGAGATTCGAACGTGACGTGGGTGATTCGAACGTGACGTGGGCGTGACGTGGGTGATTCGAACGTGACGTGGGTGTGACGTGGGAAATTCGAACGTGACGTGGGAGATTCGAACGTGACGTGGGCGTGACGTGGGAGATTCGAACGTGACGTGGGTGATTCGAACGTGACGTGGGTGTGACGTGGGCGATTCGAACGTGACGTGGGCGTGACGTGGATGATTCGAACCTGACGTGGGTGTTCGGAACGTGACGTGGGTGTGACGTGGGAGATTCGAACGTGACGTGGGTGTGACGTGGGTGATTCGAACGTGACGTGGGTGTGACGTGGGAGATTCGAACGTGACGTGGGCGTGACGTGGGAGATTCGAACGTGACCTGGGTGGTTCGAAATTGGCGTGGGTGTGCCGCCCTGCTTCAAGGCTCCCCCACCAAGCAGGGCTCAGAGGCAAGAGCACTGGGAAGGCAGAGCTTCCCTCCGCATGCCTAGGACAGCCCCCACCACGAGTGCCCGGCTCCCTTGCCTCCCCTCCGCAAGCCTACACCAGCTGTCCTCACACCTTGGCACTAGCACTGTGAGGCTGTTGCAAGGCAGGAGCATGGTTGTTCGATATGTGCTTCGAAGGTGAGGTGGGTGTGACGTGGGAGATTCGAACGTGACGTGGGCGTGACGTGGGAGATTCGAACGTGACGTGGGTGTGACGTGGGTGATTCGAACGTGACGTGGGTGTGACGTGGGAAATTCGAACGTGACGTGGGAGATTCGAACGTGACGTGGGCGTGACGTGGGAGATTCGAACGTGACCTGGCTGGTTCGAAATTGGCGTGGGTGTGCCGCCCTGCTTCAAGGCTCCCCCACCAAGCAGGGCTCAGAGGCAAGAGCACTGGGAAGGAAGAGCTTCCCTCCGCATGCCTAGGACAGCCCCCACCACGAGTGCCCGGCTCCCTTGCCTCCCCTCCCCAAGCCTACACCAGCTGCCCTCACACCTTGGCACTAGCACTGTGAGGCTGTTGCAAGGCAGGAGCATGGTTGTTCGATATGTGCTTCGAAGGCGAGGTGGGTGTGACGTGGGAGATTCGAACGTGACGTGGGTGTGACGTGGGAGATTCGAACGTGACGTGGGTGTGTCGTGGGAGATTCGAACGTGACGTGGGCGTGACGTGGGAAATTCGAACGTGACGTGGGTGTGTCGTGGGTGATTCGAACGTGACGTGGGCGTGACATGGGTGATTCGAACGTGACGTGGGTGTGACGTGGGTGATTCGAACGTGACGTGGGCGTTACGTGGGTGATTCGAACCTGACGCGAGTGTGAAGTGGAAGATTCGAACGTGACGTGGGAGATTCGAACGTGACGTGGGTGATTCGAAAGTGACGTGGGTGTGACGTGGGTGATTCGAACGTGACGTGGGTGATTCGAAAGTGACGTGGGTCTGACGTGGGTGTGACGTGGGAGATTCGAACGTGACGTGAGCATGACGTGGGAGATTCGAAAGTGATGTGAGCGTGACGTGGGAGATTCGAACGTGACGTGGGTGTGACGTGGGAAATTCGAACGTAACGTGGGCGTGACGTGGGTGATTCGAACGTGACGCGAGTGTGAAGTGGGAGATTCGAACGTGACGTGGGAGATTCGAACGTGACGTGAGCGTGAAGTGGGTGATTCGAACGTGACGTGGGTGTGACGTGGGAGATTCGAACGTGACGTGGGCGTGACGTGGGTGATTCGAACGTGACGTGGGCGTGACGTGGGTATTTGGAACGTGACGTGGGTGTTTCGAACGTGACGTGGGTGTGACGTGGGCGATTCAAACGTGACGTGGGTGTGTCGTGGGTGATTCGAACGTGACGTGGGTGATTCGAACGTGACGTGGGTGTGTCGTGGGTGATTCGAACGTCACGTGGGCGTGACGTGGGAGATTCGAACGTGACGTGGGCGTGACGTGGGTGATTCGAACGTGACGTGGGTGTGACGTGGGTGATTCGAACGTGACGTGGGCGTTACGTGGGAAATACGAACGTGACGTGGGCGTGACGTGGGTGATTCGAAGGGGATGTTGGCGTGACGTGGGAAATTCGAACGTGACGTGGGCGTTACGTGGGAAATACGAACGTGACGTGGGCGTGACGTGGGTGATTCGAACGTGACGTGGGTGTGACGTGGGAGATTCGAACGTGACGTGGGAGTTTCGAACGTGACGTGGGTGTGACGTGGGAGATTCGAACGTGACCTGAGTGTGACGTGAGAGATTCGAACGTGACGTGGGCGTGACGTGGGAAATTCGAACGTGACCTGGCTGGTTCGAAATTTTCGTGGGTGTGCCACCGTGCTTCAAGGCTCCCCCACCAAACAGGGCTCAGAGGCAAGAGCACTGGGAAGGCAGAGCTTGCCTCCGCATGCCTAGGACAGCCCCCACCACGAGTGCCCGGCTCCCTTGCCTCCCCTCCGCAAGCCTACACCAGCTGTCCTCACACCTTGGCACTAGCACTGTGAGGCTGTTGCAAGGCAGGAGCATGGTTGTTCGATATGTGCTTCGAAGGCGAGGTGGGTGTGACGTGGAAGATTCGAACGTGACGTCGGTGTGACGTGGGTGATTCGAACGTGACGTGGGCGTGACGTGGGAGATTCGAACGTTACGTGGGTGTGACGTGAATATTCGAACGTGACGTGGGCGTGACGTGGGAGATTCGAACGTGACGTGGGTGATTCGAACGTGACGTGGGCGTGACGTGGGAGATTCGAACGTGACGTGGGCGTGACGTGGGAGATTCGAACGTGACCTGGCTGGTTCGAAATTGGCGTGGGTGTGCCACCGTGCTTCAAGGCTCCCCCACCAAGCAGGGCTCAGAGGCAAGAGCACTGGGAAGGCAGAGCTTGCCTCCGCATGCCTAGGACAGCCCCCACCACGAGTGCCCGGCTCCCTTGCCTCCCCTCCGCAAGCCTACACCAGCTGTCCTCACACCTTGGCACTAGCACTGTGAGGCTGTTGCAAGGGAGGAGCATGGTTGTTCGATATGTGCTTCGAAGGTGAGGTGGGTGTGACGTGGGAGATTCGAACGTGACGTCGGTGTGACGTGGGTGATTCGAACGTGACGTGGGTGTGACGTGGGTGATTCGAACGTGACGTGGACGTGACGTGAGTGTTTGGAACGTGACGTGGGCGTGACCTGGGTGATTCGAACCTGACGTGGGTGTTTGGAACGTGACGTGGGTGTGACGTGGGAGATTCGAACGTGACTTGGGCGTTACGTGGGAAATACGAACGTGACGTGGGCGTAACGTGGGTGATTCGAAGGGGATGTTGGCGTGACGTGGGAGATTCGAACGTGACGTGGGCGTGTCGTGGGTGATTCGAACGTGACGTGGGTGTGACGTGGGAGATTCGAACGTGACGTGGGTGATTCGAAAGTGACGTGGGCGTGACGTGGGTGATTCGAACGTGACGTGGGTGTGACGTGGGAGATTCGAACGTGACGTGGGAGATTCGAACGTGACGTGATTGTGAAGTGGGAGATTCGAACGTGACGTGGGTGATTCGAACGTGACGTGGGCGTGACGTGGGTGATTCGAACGTGACGTGGGTGTGACGTGGGAAATTCGAACGTGACGTGGGAGATTCGAACGTGACGTGGGCGTGACGTGGGAGATTCGAACGTGACGTGGGTGATTCGAACGTGACGTGGGTGTGACGTGGGCGATTCGAACGTGACGTGGGCGTGACGTGGATGATTCGAACCTGACGTGGGTGTTCGGAACGTGACGTGGGTGTGACGTGGGAGATTCGAACGTGACGTGGGTGTGACGTGGGTGATTCGAACGTGACGTGGGCGTGACGTGGGTGATTCGAACGTGACGTGGGTGTGACGTGGGAGATTCGAACGTGACGTGGGTGATTCGAAAGTGACGTGGGTGTGACGTGGGTGATTCGAACGTGACGTGGGTGATTCGAAAGTGACGTGGGTCTGACGTGGGTGTGACGTGGGAGATTCGAACGTGACGTGAGCATGACGTGGGAGATTCGAAAGTGATGTGAGCGTGACGTGGGAGATTCGAACGTGACGTGGGTGTGACGTGGGAAATTCGAACGTAACGTGGGCGTGACGTGGGTGATTCGAACGTGACGCGAGTGTGAAGTGGGAGATTCGAACGTGACGTGGGAGATTCGAACGTGACGTGAGCGTGAAGTGGGTGATTCGAACGTGACGTGGGTGTGACGTGGGAGATTCGAACGTGACGTGGGCGTGACGTGGGTGATTCGAACGTGACGTGGGCGTGACGTGGGTATTTGGAACGTGACGTGGGTGTTTCGAACGTGACGTGGGTGTGACGTGGGCGATTCAAACGTGACGTGGGTGTGTCGTGGGTGATTCGAACGTGACGTGGGTGATTCGAACGTGACGTGGGTGTGTCGTGGGTGATTCGAACGTCACGTGGGCGTGACGTGGGAGATTCGAACGTGACGTGGGCGTGACGTGGGTGATTCGAACGTGACGTGGGTGTGACGTGGGTGATTCGAACGTGACGTGGGCGTTACGTGGGAAATACGAACGTGACGTGGGCGTGACGTGGGTGATTCGAAGGGGATGTTGGCGTGACGTGGGAAATTCGAACGTGACGTGGGCGTTACGTGGGAAATACGAACGTGACGTGGGCGTGACGTGGGTGATTCGAACGTGACGTGGGTGTGACGTGGGAGATTCGAACGTGACGTGGGAGTTTCGAACGTGACGTGGGTGTGACGTGGGAGATTCGAACGTGACCTGAGTGTGACGTGAGAGATTCGAACGTGACGTGGGCGTGACGTGGGAAATTCGAACGTGACCTGGCTGGTTCGAAATTTTCGTGGGTGTGCCACCGTGCTTCAAGGCTCCCCCACCAAACAGGGCTCAGAGGCAAGAGCACTGGGAAGGCAGAGGTTGCCTCCGCATGCCTAGGACAGCCCCCAGCACGAGTGCCCGGCTCCCTTGCCTCCCCTCCGCAAGCCTACACCAGCTGTCCTCACACCTTGGCACTAGCAGTGTGAGGCTGTTGCAAGGCAGGAGCATGGTTGTTCGATATGTGCTTCGAAGGCGAGGTGGGTGTGACGTGGAAGATTCGAACGTGACGTCGGTGTGACGTGGGTGATTCGAACGTGACGTGGGCGTGACGTGGGAGATTCGAACGTTACGTGGGTGTGACGTGAATATTCGAACGTGACGTGGGCGTGACGTGGGAGATTCGAACGTGACGTGGGTGATTCGAACGTGACGTGGGCGTGACGTGGGAGATTCGAACGTGACGTGGGCGTGACGTGGGAGATTCGAACGTGACCTGGCTGGTTCGAAATTGGCGTGGGTGTGCCACCGTGCTTCAAGGCTCCCCCACCAAGCAGGGCTCAGAGGCAAGAGCACTGGGAAGGCAGAGCTTGCCTCCGCATGCCTAGGACAGCCCCCACCACGAGTGCCCGGCTCCCTTGCCTCCCCTCCGCAAGCCTACACCAGCTGTCCTCACACCTTGGCACTAGCACTGTGAGGCTGTTGCAAGGGAGGAGCATGGTTGTTCGATATGTGCTTCGAAGGTGAGGTGGGTGTGACGTGGGAGATTCGAACGTGACGTCGGTGTGACGTGGGTGATTCGAACGTGACGTGGGTGTGACGTGGGTGATTCGAACGTGACGTGGACGTGACGTGAGTGTTTGGAACGTGACGTGGGCGTGACCTTGGTGATTCGAACCTGACGTGGGTGTTTGGAACGTGACGTGGGTGTGACGTGGGAGATTCGAACGTGACGTGAGCGTGAAGTGGGTGATTCGAACGTGACGTGGGTGTGACGTGGGAGATTCGAACGTGACGTGGGCGTGACGTGGGTGATTCGAACGTGACGTGGGCGTGACGTGGGTATTTGGAACGTGACGTGGGTGTTTCGAACGTGACGTGGGTGTGACGTGGGCGATTCAAACGTGACGTGGGTGTGTCGTGGGTGATTCGAACGTGACGTGGGTGATTCGAACGTGACGTGGGTGTGTCGTGGGTGATTCGAACGTCACGTGGGCGTGACGTGGGAGATTCGAACGTGACGTGGGCGTGACGTGGGTGATTCGAACGTGACGTGGGTGTGACGTGGGTGATTCGAACGTGACGTGGGCGTTACGTGGGAAATACGAACGTGACGTGGGCGTGACGTGGGTGATTCGAAGGGGATGTTGGCGTGACGTGGGAAATTCGAACGTGACGTGGGCGTTACGTGGGAAATACGAACGTGACGTGGGCGTGACGTGGGTGATTCGAACGTGACGTGGGTGTGACGTGGGAGATTCGAACGTGACGTGGGAGTTTCGAACGTGACGTGGGTGTGACGTGGGAGATTCGAACGTGACCTGAGTGTGACGTGAGAGATTCGAACGTGACGTGGGCGTGACGTGGGAAATTCGAACGTGACCTGGCTGGTTCGAAATTTTCGTGGGTGTGCCACCGTGCTTCAAGGCTCCCCCACCAAACAGGGCTCAGAGGCAAGAGCACTGGGAAGGCAGAGCTTGCCTCCGCATGCCTAGGACAGCCCCCACCACGAGTGCCCGGCTCCCTTGCCTCCCCTCCGCAAGCCTACACCAGCTGTCCTCACACCTTGGCACTAGCAGTGTGAGGCTGTTGCAAGGCAGGAGCATGGTTGTTCGATATGTGCTTCGAAGGCGAGGTGGGTGTGACGTGGAAGATTCGAACGTGACGTCGGTGTGACGTGGGTGATTCGAACGTGACGTGGGCGTGACGTGGGAGATTCGAACGTTACGTGGGTGTGACGTGAATATTCGAACGTGACGTGGGCGTGACGTGGGAGATTCGAACGTGACGTGGGTGATTCGAACGTGACGTGGGCGTGACGTGGGAGATTCGAACGTGACGTGGGCGTGACGTGGGAGATTCGAACGTGACCTGGCTGGTTCGAAATTGGCGTGGGTGTGCCACCGTGCTTCAAGGCTCCCCCACCAAGCAGGGCTCAGAGGCAAGAGCACTGGGAAGGCAGAGCTTGCCTCCGCATGCCTAGGACAGCCCCCACCACGAGTGCCCGGCTCCCTTGCCTCCCCTCCGCAAGCCTACACCAGCTGTCCTCACACCTTGGCACTAGCACTGTGAGGCTGTTGCAAGGGAGGAGCATGGTTGTTCGATATGTGCTTCGAAGGGGATGTTGGCGTGACGTGGGAAATTCGAACGTGACGTGGGCGTTACGTGGGAAATACGAACGTGACGTGGGCGTGACGTGGGTGATTCGAACGTGACGTGGGTGTGACGTGGGAGATTCGAACGTGACGTGGGAGTTTCGAACGTGACGTGGGTGTGACGTGGGAAATTCGAACGTGACGTCGAGATTCGAACGTGACGTGGGCGTGACGTGGGAGATTCGAACGTGACGTGGGTGATTCGAACGTGACGTGGGTGTGACGTGGGCGATTCGAACGTGACGTGGGCGTGACGTGGATGATTCGAACGTGACGTGGGCGTGACGTGGGAGATTCGAACGTGACGTGGGTGTGTCGTGGGTGATTCGAACGTGACGTGGGTGTGACATGTGTGATTCGAACGTGACGTGGGTGTGACGTGGGTGATTCGAACGTGACGTGGGCGTGACGTGGGAGATTCGAACGTGACCTGGGTGATTCGAACGTGACGTGAGTGTGAAGTGGGAGATTCGAACGTGACGTGGACGTGACGTGAGTGTTTGGAACGTGACGTGGGCGTGACCTGGGTGATTCGAACCTGACGTGGGTGTTTGGAACGTGACGTGGGTGTGACGTGGGAGATTCGAACGTGACGTGGGTGTGTCGTGGGTGATTCGAACGTGACGTGGGCGTGACGTGGGTGATTCGAACGTGACGTGGGTGTGTCGTGGGAGATTCGAACGTGACGTGGGAGATTCGAACGTGACGTGGGTGTGACGTGGGAGATTCGAACGTGACGTGGGTGATTCGAACGTGACGTGGGTGTGACGTGGGCGATTCGAACGTGACGTGGGTGTGTCGTGGGAGATTCGAACGTGACGTGGGCGTGACGTGGGAAATTCGAACGTGACGTGGGTGTGTCGTGGGTGATTCGAACGTGACGTGGGCGTGACATGGGTGATTCGAACGTGACGTGGGTGTGACGTGGGTGATTCGAACGTGACGTGGGCGTGACATGTGTGATTCGAACGTGACGTGGGCGTGACATGGGAGATTCGAACGTGACGTGGGAGATTCGAACGTGACGTGGGAGATTCGAACGTGACGTGGGTGTGACGTGGGCGATTCGAACGTGACGTGGGTGTGTCGTGGGAGATTCGAACGTGACGTGGGCGTGACGTGGGAAATTCGAACGTGACGTGGGTGTGTCGTGGGTGATTCGAACGTGACGTGGGTGTGACGTGGGAGATTCGAACGTGACGTGGGAGATTCGAAAGTGACGTGGGTTTGACGTGGGAAATTCGAACGTGACGTGGGCGTGACTTGGGTGACTCGAACGCGACGTGAGTGTGAAGTGGGAGATTCGAACGTGACGTGGGAGATTCGAACGTGACGTGAGCGTGAAGTGGGAGATTCGAACGTGACGTGGGCGTGACGTGGGTGATTCGAACGTGACGTGGGTGTGACGTGGGAGATTCGAACGTGACGTGGGCGTGACGTGGGTGATTCGAACGTGACGGGGGTGTGACGTGGGAAATGCGAACGTGACGTGGGCGTGACATGGGTGTGACGTGGGAGATTCGAACGTGACGTGGGTGTGACGTGTGAGATTCGAACGTGAGGTGGGTGTGACGTGGCAGATTCGAACGTGACGTGGGCGTGACGTGGGAGATTCGAACGTGACGTGGGCGTGACGTGGGAAATTCGAACGTGACCTGGCTGGTTCGAAATTTGCGTGGGTGTGCCGCCGTGCTTCAAGGCTCCCCCACCAAGCAGGGCTCAGAGGCAAGAGCACTGGGAAGGCAGAGCTTCCCTCCGCATGCCTAGGACAGCCCCCACCACGAGTGCCCGGCTCCCTTGCCTCCCCTCCCCAAGCCTACACCAGCTGCCCTCACACCTTGGCACTAGCACTGTGAGGCTGTTGCAAGGCAGGAGCATGGTTGTTCGATATGTGCTTCGAAGGCGAGGTGGGTGTGACGTGGGAGATTCGAACGTGACGTGGGTGTGACGTGGGAGATTCGAACGTGACGTGGGTGTGTCGTGGGAGATTCGAACGTGACGTGGGCGTGACGTGGGAAATTCGAACGTGACGTGGGTGTGTCGTGGGTGATTCGAACGTGACGTGGGCGTGACATGGGTGATTCGAACGTGACGTGGGTGTGACGTGGGTGATTCGAACGTGACGTGGGCGTTACGTGGGTGATTCGAACCTGACGCGAGTGTGAAGTGGAAGATTCGAACGTGACGTGGGAGATTCGAACGTGACGTGGGTGATTCGAAAGTGACGTGGGTGTGACGTGGGTGATTCGAACGTGACGTGGGTGATTCGAAAGTGACGTGGGTCTGACGTGGGTGTGACGTGGGAGATTCGAACGTGACGTGAGCATGACGTGGGAGATTCGAAAGTGATGTGAGCGTGACGTGGGAGATTCGAACGTGACGTGGGTGTGACGTGGGAAATTCGAACGTAACGTGGGCGTGACGTGGGTGATTCGAACGTGACGCGAGTGTGAAGTGGGAGATTCGAACGTGACGTGGGAGATTCGAACGTGACGTGAGCGTGAAGTGGGTGATTCGAACGTGACGTGGGTGTGACGTGGGAGATTCGAACGTGACGTGGGCGTGACGTGGGTGATTCGAACGTGACGTGGGCGTGACGTGGGTATTTGGAACGTGACGTGGGTGTTTCGAACTTGACGTGGGTGTGACGTGGGCGATTCAAACGTGACGTGGGTGTGTCGTGGGTGATTCGAACGTGACGTGGGTGATTCGAACGTGACGTGGGTGTGTCGTGGGTGATTCGAACGTCACGTGGGCGTGACGTGGGAGATTCGAACGTGACGTGGGCGTGACGTGGGTGATTCGAACGTGACGTGGGTGTGACGTGGGTGATTCGAACGTGACGTGGGCGTTACGTGGGAAATACGAACGTGACGTGGGCGTGACGTGGGTGATTCGAAGGGGATGTTGGCGTGACGTGGGAAATTCGAACGTGACGTGGGCGTTACGTGGGAAATACGAACGTGACGTGGGCGTGACGTGGGTGATTCGAACGTGACGTGGGTGTGACGTGGGAGATTCGAACGTGACGTGGGAGTTTCGAACGTGACGTGGGTGTGACGTGGGAGATTCGAACGTGACCTGAGTGTGACGTGAGAGATTCGAACGTGACGTGGGCGTGACGTGGGAAATTCGAACGTGACCTGGCTGGTTCGAAATTTTCGTGGGTGTGCCACCGTGCTTCAAGGCTCCCCCACCAAACAGGGCTCAGAGGCAAGAGCACTGGGAAGGCAGAGCTTGCCTCCGCATGCCTAGGACAGCCCCCACCACGAGTGCCCGGCTCCCTTGCCTCCCCTCCGCAAGCCTACACCAGCTGTCCTCACACCTTGGCACTAGCACTGTGAGGCTGTTGCAAGGCAGGAGCATGGTTGTTCGATATGTGCTTCGAAGGCGAGGTGGGTGTGACGTGGAAGATTCGAACGTGACGTCGGTGTGACGTGGGTGATTCGAACGTGACGTGGGCGTGACGTGGGAGATTCGAACGTTACGTGGGTGTGACGTGAATATTCGAACGTGACGTGGGCGTGACGTGGGAGATTCGAACGTGACGTGGGTGATTCGAACGTGACGTGGGCGTGACGTGGGAGATTCGAACGTGACGTGGGCGTGACGTGGGAGATTCGAACGTGACCTGGCTGGTTCGAAATTGGCGTGGGTGTGCCACCGTGCTTCAAGGCTCCCCCACCAAGCAGGGCTCAGAGGCAAGAGCACTGGGAAGGCAGAGCTTGCCTCCGCATGCCTAGGACAGCCCCCACCACGAGTGCCCGGCTCCCTTGCCTCCCCTCCGCAAGCCTACACCAGCTGTCCTCACACCTTGGCACTAGCACTGTGAGGCTGTTGCAAGGGAGGAGCATGGTTGTTCGATATGTGCTTCGAAGGTGAGGTGGGTGTGACGTGGGAGATTCGAACGTGACGTCGGTGTGACGTGGGTGATTCGAACGTGACGTGGGTGTGACGTGGGTGATTCGAACGTGACGTGGACGTGACGTGAGTGTTTGGAACGTGACGTGGGCGTGACCTGGGTGATTCGAACCTGACGTGGGTGTTTGGAACGTGACGTGGGTGTGACGTGGGAGATTCGAACGTGACTTGGGCGTTACGTGGGAAATACGAACGTGACGTGGGCGTAACGTGGGTGATTCGAAGGGGATGTTGGCGTGACGTGGGAGATTCGAACGTGACGTGGGCGTGTCGTGGGTGATTCGAACGTGACGTGGGTGTGACGTGGGAGATTCGAACGTGACGTGGGTGATTCGAAAGTGACGTGGGCGTGACGTGGGTGATTCGAACGTGACGTGGGTGTGACGTGGGAGATTCGAACGTGACGTGGGAGATTCGAACGTGACGTGATTGTGAAGTGGGAGATTCGAACGTGACGTGGGTGATTCGAACGTGACGTGGGCGTGACGTGGGTGATTCGAACGTGACGTGGGTGTGACGTGGGAAATTCGAACGTGACGTGGGAGATTCGAACGTGACGTGGGCGTGACGTGGGAGATTCGAACGTGACGTGGGTGATTCGAACGTGACGTGGGTGTGACGTGGGCGATTCGAACGTGACGTGGGCGTGACGTGGATGATTCGAACCTGACGTGGGTGTTCGGAACGTGACGTGGGTGTGACGTGGGAGATTCGAACGTGACGTGGGTGTGACGTGGGTGATTCGAACGTGACGTGGGTGTGACGTGGGAGATTCGAACGTGACGTGGGCGTGACGTGGGAGATTCGAACGTGACCTGGCTGGTTCGAAATTGGCGTGGGTGTGCCGCCCTGCTTCAAGGCTCCCCCACCAAGCAGGGCTCAGAGGCAAGAGCACTGGGAAGGCAGAGCTTCCCTCCGCATGCCTAGGACAGCCCCCACCACGAGTGCCCGGCTCCCTTGCCTCCCCTCCGCAAGCCTACACCAGCTGTCCTCACACCTTGGCACTAGCACTGTGAGGCTGTTGCAAGGCAGGAGCATGGTTGTTCGATATGTGCTTCGAAGGCGAGGTGGGTGTGACGTGGGAGATTCGAACGTGACGTTGGCGTGACGTGGGAAATACGAACGTGACGTGGGTGTGACGTGAATATTCGAACGTGACGTGAGCGTGAAGTGGGAGATTCGAACGTGACGTGGGTGTGACGTGGGAGATTCGAACGTGACGTGGGCGTGACGTGGGAGATTCGAACGTGACGTGGGTGTGACGTGGGTGATTCGAACGTGACGTGGGTGTGACGTGGGAGATTCGAACGTGACGTGGGAGATTCGAACGTGACGTGGGCGTGACGTGGGAGATTCGAACGTGACCTGGCTGGTTCGAAATTGGCGTGGGTGTGCCGCCCTGCTTCAAGGCTCCCCCACCAAGCAGGGCTCAGAGGCAAGAGCACTGGGAAGGCAGAGCTTGCCTCCGCATGCCTAGGACAGCCCCCACCACGAGTGCCCGGCTCCCTTGCCTCCCCTCCGCAAGCCTGCACCAGCTGTCCTCACACCTTGGCACTAGCACTGTGAGGCTGTTGCAAGGCAGGAGCATGGTTGTTCGATATGTGCTTCGAAGGCGAGGTGGGTGTGACGTGGGAGATTCGAACGTGACGTGGGTGTGGCGTGGGTGATTCGAACGTGACGTGGGAGATTCGAACGTGACGTGGGTGTGAAGTGGGAGATTCGAACGTGACGTGGGCGTGACGTGGGAGATTCGAACGTGACGTGGGCGTGACATGGGTGATTCGAACGTGACGTGGGTGTGACGTGGAAGATTCGAACGTGACGTGAGTGTGAAGTGGGAGATTCGAACGTGGCGTGGGTGTGACGTGGGTGATTCGAACGTGACGTGGGTGTGACGTGGGTGATTCGAACCTGACGTGGGTTTTTGGAACGTGACGTGGGTGTCACGTGGGAGATTCGAACGTGACGTGGGCGTGACGTGGGAAATTCGAACGTGACGTGGGTGTGACGTGGGTGATTCGAACGTGACATGGGCGTGACGTGGGAGATTCGAACTTGACGAGGGTGTGAAGTGAGCGTGACGTGGGAAATTCGAACGTGACGTGGGCGTGACGTGGATGATTCGAACGTGACGTGGGCGTGACGTGGGAGATTCGAACGTGACGTGGGTGTGGCGTGGTTGTTTCGAACGTGACGTGCGTGTGATGTGGGCGATTCGAACGTGACGTGGGTGTGTCGTGGGTGATTCGAACGTGACGTGGGCGTGACATGTGTGATTCGAACGTGACGTGGGTGTGACGTGGGTGATTCGAACGTGACGGGGGTGTGACGTGGGAAATGCGAACGTGACGTGGGCGTGACGTGGGTGTGACGTGGGAGATTCGAACGTGACGTGGGTGTGACGTGGGAGATTCGAACGTGACGTGGGCGTGACCTGGGTGATTCGAACCTGACGTGGGTGTTTGGAACGTGACGTGGGTGTGACGTGGGAGATTCGAACGTGACGTGGGCGTGACGTGGGAAATTCGAACGTGACGTGGGTGTGACGTGGGAGATTCGAACGTGACGTGGATGTGTCGTGGGTGATTCGAACGTGACGTGGGCGTGACATGTGTGATTCGAACGTGACGTGGGTGTGTCGTGGGTGATTCGAACGTGACCTGGGCGTGACGTGGGTGATTCGAACGTGACGTGGGTGTGACGTGGGAAATTCGAACGTGACGTCGAGATTCGAACGTGACGTGGGCGTGACGTGGGAGATTCGAACGTGACGTGGGTGATTCGAACGTGACGTGGGTGTGACGTGGGCGATTCGAACGTGACGTGGGCGTGACGTGGATGATTCGAACGTGACGTGGGCGTGACGTGGGAGATTCGAACGTGACGTGGGTGTGTCGTGGGTGATTCGAACGTGACGTGGGTGTGACATGTGTGATTCGAACGTGACGTGGGTGTGACGTGGGAGATTCGAACGTGACGTGGGCGTGACGTGGGAGATTCGAACGTGACGTAGGTGTGACGTGGGAGATTCGAACGTGACGTGGGTGTGACGTGGGTGATTCGAACGTGACGCGAGTGTGAAGTGGGAGATTCGAACGTGACGTGGGAGATTCGAACGTGACGTGAGCGTGAAGTGGGTGATTCGAACGTGACGCGGGTGTGACGTGGGAGATTCGAACCTGACGTGGGCGTGACGTGGGTGATTCGAACGTGACGTGGGCGTGACGTCGGAAATACGAACGTGACGTGGGCGTGACGTGGGTGATTCGAACGTGACGTGGGTGTGACGTGGGAGATTCGAACGTGACGTGGGCGTGACGTGGGTGATTCGAACGTGACGGGGGTGTGACGTGGGAAATGCTAACGTGACGTGGGCGTGACGTGGGTGTGACGTGGGAGATTCGAACGTGACGTGGGTGTGACGTGTGAGATTCGAACGTGAGGTGGGTGTGACGTGGCAGATTCGAACGTGACGTGGGCGTGACGTGGGAGATTCGAACGTGACGTGGGAGATTCGAACGTGACGTGGGTGTGGCGTGGTGGTTTCGAACGTGACGTGGGTGTGATGTGGGCGATTCGAACGTGACGTGGGTGTGTCGTGGGTGATTCGAACGTGACGTGGGCGTGACATGTGTGATTCGAACGTGACGTGGGTGTGACGTGGGTGATTCGAACGTGACGTGGGCGTGACGTGGGAGATTCGAACGTGACGTGGGAGATTCGAACGTGACGTGAGTGTGAAGTGGGAGATTCGAACGTGACGTGGGTGTGACGTGGGTGATTCGAACGTGACGTGGGTGTGACGTGGGAGATTCGAACGTGACGTGGGCGTGACCTGGGTGATTCGAACCTGACGTGGGTGTTTGGAACGTGACGTGGGTGTGACGTGGGAGATTCGAACGTGACGTGGGCGTGACGTGGGAAATTCGAACGTGACGTGGGTGTGACGTGGGTGATTCGAACGTGACATGGGCGTGACGTGGGAGATTCGAACTTGACGAGGGTGTGAAGTGAGCGTGACGTGGGAAATTCGAACGTGACGTGGGCGTGACGTGGATGATTCGAACGTGACGTGGGCGTGACATGGGTGATTCGAACGTGACGTGGGTGTGACGTGGGTGATTCGAACGTGACGTGGGCGTGACATGTGTGATTCGAACGTGACGTGGGCGTGACGTGGGAGATTCGAACGTGACGTGGGAGATTCGAACGTGACGTGGGTGATTCGAAAGTGACGTGGGTGTGACGTGGGTGATTCGAACGTGACGTGGGTGATTCGAAAGTGACGTGGGTGTGACGTGGGTGTGACGTGGGCGATTCGAACTTGACGTGGGCGTGATGTGGGTGATTCGAACGTGACGTGGGTGTGACGTGGGCGATTCGAACGTGACGTGGGCGTGACGTGGGAGATTCGAACGTGACGTGGGCGTGACCTGGGTGATTCGAACGTGACGTGGGTGTGACGTGGGTGATACGAACGTGACCTGGACGTGACGTGGGAGATTCGAACGTGACGTGGGAGATTCGAACGTGACGTGGGTGTGTCGTGGGAGATTCGAACGTGACGTGGGCATGACGTGGGAGATTCGAACGTGACGTGGGCGTTACATGGGTGATTCGAAGGGGATGTTGGCGTGACGTGGGTGATTCGAACGTGACGTGGGTGTTTCGTGGGTGATTCGAACGTGACGTGGGTGTGACGTGGGTGATTCGAACGTGACGTGGGCGTTACGTGGGAAATACGAACGTGACGTGGGCGTGACGTGGGAGATTCGAACGTGACGTGAGCTTGACGTGGGAGATTCGAACGTGATGTGAGCGTGACGTGGGAGATTCGAACGTGACGTGGGTGTGACGTGGAAAATTCGAACGTGACGTGGGCGTGACGTGGGTGATTCGAACGTGACGCGAGTGTGAAGTGGGAGATTCGAACGTGACGTGGGAGATTCGAACGTGACGTGAGCGTGAAGTGGGTGATTCGAACGTGACGTGGGTGTGACGTGGGAGATTCGAACCTGACGTGGGCGTGACGTGGGTGATTCGAACGTGACGTGGGTGGAACGTGGGTGATTCGAACGTGACGTGGGTGTGACGTGGGAGATTCGAACGTGACGTGGGCGTGACGTCGGAAATACGAACGTGACGTGGGCGTGACGTGGGTGATTCGAACGTGACGTGGGTGTGACGTGGGAGATTCGAACGTGACGTGGGAGATTCGAACGTGACGTGAGTGTGAAGTGGGAGATTCGAACGTGACGTGGGTGATTCGAAAGTGACGTGGGTGTGACGTGGGTGTGACGTGGGAGTTTCGAGCGTGACGTGGGAGATTCGAACGTGACGTGGGAGATTCGAACGTGACGTGAGTGTGAAGTGGGAGATTCGAACGTGACGTGGGTGATTCGAACGTGACGTGGGTGTGACGTGGGAGATTCGAACCTGACGTGGGCGTGACGTGGGTGATTCGAACGTGACGTGGGTGTGACGTGGGTGATTCGAACGTGACGTGGGCGTGACGTGGGAGATTCGAACGTGACGTGGGTGTGACGTGGGTGATTCGAACGTGACGTGGGTGTGACGTGGGCGATTCGAACGTGACGTGGGAGATTCGAACGTGACGTGGGCGTGACGTGGGAAATTCGAACGTGACGTGGGTGATTCGAACGTGACGTGGGTGTGACGTGGGAGATTCGAACGTGACGTGGGCGTGACGTGGGAGATTCGAACGTGACGTGGGAGATTCGAACGTGACGTGGGTGTGGCGTGGTTGTTTCGAACGTGACGTGGGTGTGATGTGGGCGATTCGAACGTGACGTGGGTGTGTCGTGGGTGATTCGAACGTGACGTGGGCGTGACATGTGTGATTCGAACGTGACGTGGGTGTGACGTGGGTGATTCGAACGTGACGTGGGCGTGACGTGGGTGATTCGAACGTGACGTGGGTGTGACGTGGGTGATTCGAACGTGACGTGGGTGTGACGTGGGAGATTCGAATGTGACGTGGGTGTTTGGAACGTGACGTGGGTGTGACGTGGGAGATTCGAACGTGACGTGGGTGTGTCGTGGGTGATTCGAACGTGACGTGGGCGTGACGTGGGTGATTCGAACGTGACGTGGGCGTGACGTGGGAGATTCGAACGTGACGTGGGAGATTCGAACGTGACGTGGGTGATTCGAACGTGACGTGGGCGTGACGTGGGTGATTCGAACGTGACGTGGGCGTGACGTGGGAGATTCGAACGTGACGTGGGAGATTCGAACGTGACGTGGGTGATTCGAAAGTGACGTGGGTGTGACGTGGGTGATTCGAACGTGACGTGGGTGATTCGAAAGTGACGTGGGTGTGACGTGGGTGTGACGTGGGCGATTCTAACTTGACGTGGGTGTGATGTGGGTGATTCGAACGTGACGTGGGTGTGACGTGGGCGATTCGAACGTGACGTGGGCGTGACGTGGGAGATTCGAACGTGACGTGGGCGTGACCTGGGTGATTCGAACGTGACGTGGGTGTGACGTGGGTGATACGAACGTGACCTGGACGTGACGTGGGAGATTCGAACGTGACGTGGGAGATTCGAACGTGACGTGGGTGTGTCGTGGGAGATTCGAACGTGACGTGGGCGTGACGTGGGAGATTCGAACGTGACGTGGGCGTGACGTGGGAAATTCGAACGTGACCTGGCTGGTTCGAAATTGGCGTGGGTGTGCCGCCGTGCTTCAAGGCTCCCCCACCAAGCAGGGCTCAGAGGCAAGAGCACTGGGAAGGCAGAGCTTGCCTCCGCATGCCTAGGACAGCCCCCACCACGAGTGCCCGGCTCCCTTGCCTCCCCTCCGCAAGCCTACACCAGCTGTCCTCACACCTTGGCACTAGCACTGTGAGGCTGTTGCAAGGCAGGAGCATGGTTGTTCGATATGTGCTTCGAAGGCGAGGTGGGTGTGACGTGGGAGATTCGAACGTGACGTGGGCGTGACGTGGGAAATTCGAACGTGACGTGGGTGTGACGTGGGTGATTCGAACGTTACGTGGGTGTGACGTGGGTGATTCGAACGTGACTTGGGCGTTACGTGGGAAATACGAACGTGACGTGGGCGTAACGTGGGTGATTCGAAGGGGATGTTGGCGTGACGTGGGTAATTCGAACGTGACGTGGGCGTTACGTGGGAAATACGAACGTGACGTGGGCGTGACGTGGGAGATTCGAACGTGACGTGAGCTTGACGTGGGAGATTCGAACGTGATGTGAGCGTGACGTGGGAGATTCGAACGTGACGTGGGTGTGACGTGGAAAATTCGAACGTGACGTGGGCGTGACGTGGGTGATTCGAACGTGACGCGAGTGTGAAGTGGGAGATTCGAACGTGACGTGGGAGATTCGAACGTGACGTGAGCGTGAAGTGGGTGATTCGAACGTGACGTGGGTGTGACGTGGGAGATTCGAACCTGACGTGGGCGTGACGTGGGTGATTCGAACGTGACGTGGGTGTGACGTGGGTGATTCGAACGTGACGTGGGCGTGACGTGGGAGATTCGAACGTGACGTGGGTGTGACGTGGGTGATTCGAACGTGACGTGGGTGTGACGTGGGCGATTCGAACGTGACGTGGGAGATTCGAACGTGACGTGGGCGTGACGTGGGAGATTCGAACGTGACGTGGGCGTGACGTGGGAGATTCGAACGTGACGTGGGAGATTCGAACGTGACGTGGGTGTGGCGTGGTTGTTTCGAACGTGACGTGGGTGTGATGTGGGCGATTCGAACGTGACGTGGGTGTGTCGTGGGTGATTCGAACGTGACGTGGGCGTGACATGTGTGATTCGAACGTGACGTGGGTGTGACGTGGGTGATTCGAACGTGACGTGGGCGTGACGTGGGAGATTCGAACGTGACGTGGGTGATTCGAACGTGACGTGGGTGTGACGTGGGAGATTCGAACGTGACGTGGGCGTGACGTGGGAGATTCGAACGTGACGTGGGAGATTCGAACGTGACGTGGGTGTGGCGTGGTGGTTTCGAACGTGACGTGGGTGTGATGTGGGCGATTCGAACGTGACGTGGGTGTGTCGTGGGTGATTCGAACGTGACGTGGGCGTGACATGTGTGATTCGAACGTGACGTGGGTGTGACGTGGGTGATTCGAACGTGACGTGGGCGTGACGTGGGAGATTCGAACGTGACGTGGGTGATTCGAACGTGACGTGAGTGTGAAGTGGGAGATTCGAACGTGACGTGGGTGTGACGTGGGTGATTCGAACGTGACGTGGGTGTGACGTGGGAGATTCGAACGTGACGTGGGCGTGACCTGGGTGATTCGAACCTGACGTGGGTGTTTGGAACGTGACGTGGGTGTGACGTGGGAGATTCGAAAGTGACGTGGGCGTGACGTGGGAAATTCGAACGTGACGTGGGTGTGACGTGGGTGATTCGAACGTGACGTGGGCGTGACATGGGTGATTCGAACGTGACGTGGGTGTGACGTGGGTGATTCGAACGTGACGTGGGCGTGACATGTGTGATTCGAACGTGACGTGGGCGTGACATGGGAGATTCGAACGTGACGTGGGAGATTCGAACGTGACGTGGGAGATTCGAACGTGACGTGGGTGTGACGTGGGCGATTCGAACGTGACGTGGGTGTGTCGTGGGAGATTCGAACGTGACGTGGGCGTGACGTGGGAAATTCGAACGTGACGTGGGTGTGTCGTGGGTGATTCGAACGTGACGTGGGTGTGACGTGGGAGATTCGAACGTGACGTGGGAGATTCGAAAGTGACGTGGGTTTGACGTGGGAAATTCGAACGTGACGTGGGCGTGACTTGGGTGACTCGAACGCGACGTGAGTGTGAAGTGGGAGATTCGAACGTGACGTGGGAGATTCGAACGTGACGTGAGCGTGAAGTGGGAGATTCGAACGTGACGTGGGCGTGACGTGGGTGATTCGAACGTGACGTGGGTGTGACGTGGGAGATTCGAACGTGACGTGGGCGTGACGTGGGTGATTCGAACGTGACGGGGGTGTGACGTGGGAAATGCGAACGTGACGTGGGCGTGACATGGGTGTGACGTGGGAGATTCGAACGTGACGTGGGTGTGACGTGTGAGATTCGAACGTGAGGTGGGTGTGACGTGGCAGATTCGAACGTGACGTGGGCGTGACGTGGGAGATTCGAACGTGACGTGGGCGTGACGTGGGAAATTCGAACGTGACCTGGCTGGTTCGAAATTTGCGTGGGTGTGCCGCCGTGCTTCAAGGCTCCCCCACCAAGCAGGGCTCAGAGGCAAGAGCACTGGGAAGGCAGAGCTTCCCTCCGCATGCCTAGGACAGCCCCCACCACGAGTGCCCGGCTCCCTTGCCTCCCCTCCCCAAGCCTACACCAGCTGCCCTCACACCTTGGCACTAGCACTGGGAGGCTGTTGCAAGGCAGGAGCATGGTTGTTCGATATGTGCTTCGAAGGCGAGGTGGGTGTGACGTGGGAGATTCGAACGTGACGTGGGTGTGACGTGGGAGATTCGAACGTGACGTGGGTGTGTCGTGGGAGATTCGAACGTGACGTGGGCGTGACGTGGGAAATTCGAACGTGACGTGGGTGTGTCGTGGGTGATTCGAACGTGACGTGGGCGTGACATGGGTGATTCGAACGTGACGTGGGTGTGACGTGGGTGATTCGAACGTGACGTGGGCGTTACGTGGGTGATTCGAACCTGACGCGAGTGTGAAGTGGAAGATTCGAACGTGACGTGGGAGATTCGAACGTGACGTGGGTGATTCGAAAGTGACGTGGGTGTGACGTGGGTGATTCGAACGTGACGTGGGTGATTCGAAAGTGACGTGGGTCTGACGTGGGTGTGACGTGGGAGATTCGAACGTGACGTGAGCATGACGTGGGAGATTCGAAAGTGATGTGAGCGTGACGTGGGAGATTCGAACGTGACGTGGGTGTGACGTGGGAAATTCGAACGTAACGTGGGCGTGACGTGGGTGATTCGAACGTGACGCGAGTGTGAAGTGGGAGATTCGAACGTGACGTGGGAGATTCGAACGTGACGTGAGCGTGAAGTGGGTGATTCGAACGTGACGTGGGTGTGACGTGGGAGATTCGAACGTGACGTGGGCGTGACGTGGGTGATTCGAACGTGACGTGGGCGTGACGTGGGTATTTGGAACGTGACGTGGGTGTTTCGAACTTGACGTGGGTGTGACGTGGGCGATTCAAACGTGACGTGGGTGTGTCGTGGGTGATTCGAACGTGACGTGGGTGATTCGAACGTGACGTGGGTGTGTCGTGGGTGATTCGAACGTCACGTGGGCGTGACGTGGGAGATTCGAACGTGACGTGGGCGTGACGTGGGTGATTCGAACGTGACGTGGGTGTGACGTGGGTGATTCGAACGTGACGTGGGCGTTACGTGGGAAATACGAACGTGACGTGGGCGTGACGTGGGTGATTCGAAGGGGATGTTGGCGTGACGTGGGAAATTCGAACGTGACGTGGGCGTTACGTGGGAAATACGAACGTGACGTGGGCGTGACGTGGGTGATTCGAACGTGACGTGGGTGTGACGTGGGAGATTCGAACGTGACGTGGGAGTTTCGAACGTGACGTGGGTGTGACGTGGGAGATTCGAACGTGACCTGAGTGTGACGTGAGAGATTCGAACGTGACGTGGGCGTGACGTGGGAAATTCGAACGTGACCTGGCTGGTTCGAAATTTTCGTGGGTGTGCCACCGTGCTTCAAGGCTCCCCCACCAAACAGGGCTCAGAGGCAAGAGCACTGGGAAGGCAGAGCTTGCCTCCGCATGCCTAGGACAGCCCCCACCACGAGTGCCCGGCTCCCTTGCCTCCCCTCCGCAAGCCTACACCAGCTGTCCTCACACCTTGGCACTAGCACTGTGAGGCTGTTGCAAGGCAGGAGCATGGTTGTTCGATATGTGCTTCGAAGGCGAGGTGGGTGTGACGTGGAAGATTCGAACGTGACGTCGGTGTGACGTGGGTGATTCGAACGTGACGTGGGCGTGACGTGGGAGATTCGAACGTTACGTGGGTGTGACGTGAATATTCGAACGTGACGTGGGCGTGACGTGGGAGATTCGAACGTGACGTGGGTGATTCGAACGTGACGTGGGCGTGACGTGGGAGATTCGAACGTGACGTGGGCGTGACGTGGGAGATTCGAACGTGACCTGGCTGGTTCGAAATTGGCGTGGGTGTGCCACCGTGCTTCAAGGCTCCCCCACCAAGCAGGGCTCAGAGGCAAGAGCACTGGGAAGGCAGAGCTTGCCTCCGCATGCCTAGGACAGCCCCCACCACGAGTGCCCGGCTCCCTTGCCTCCCCTCCGCAAGCCTACACCAGCTGTCCTCACACCTTGGCACTAGCACTGTGAGGCTGTTGCAAGGGAGGAGCATGGTTGTTCGATATGTGCTTCGAAGGTGAGGTGGGTGTGACGTGGGAGATTCGAACGTGACGTCGGTGTGACGTGGGTGATTCGAACGTGACGTGGGTGTGACGTGGGTGATTCGAACGTGACGTGGACGTGACGTGAGTGTTTGGAACGTGACGTGGGCGTGACCTGGGTGATTCGAACCTGACGTGGGTGTTTGGAACGTGACGTGGGTGTGACGTGGGAGATTCGAACGTGACTTGGGCGTTACGTGGGAAATACGAACGTGACGTGGGCGTAACGTGGGTGATTCGAAGGGGATGTTGGCGTGACGTGGGAGATTCGAACGTGACGTGGGCGTGTCGTGGGTGATTCGAACGTGACGTGGGTGTGACGTGGGAGATTCGAACGTGACGTGGGTGATTCGAAAGTGACGTGGGCGTGACGTGGGTGATTCGAACGTGACGTGGGTGTGACGTGGGAGATTCGAACGTGACGTGGGAGATTCGAACGTGACGTGATTGTGAAGTGGGAGATTCGAACGTGACGTGGGTGATTCGAACGTGACGTGGGCGTGACGTGGGTGATTCGAACGTGACGTGGGTGTGACGTGGGAAATTCGAACGTGACGTGGGAGATTCGAACGTGACGTGGGCGTGACGTGGGAGATTCGAACGTGACGTGGGTGATTCGAACGTGACGTGGGTGTGACGTGGGCGATTCGAACGTGACGTGGGCGTGACGTGGATGATTCGAACCTGACGTGGGTGTTCGGAACGTGACGTGGGTGTGACGTGGGAGATTCGAACGTGACGTGGGTGTGACGTGGGTGATTCGAACGTGACGTGGGTGTGACGTGGGAGATTCGAACGTGACGTGGGCGTGACGTGGGAGATTCGAACGTGACCTGGCTGGTTCGAAATTGGCGTGGGTGTGCCGCCCTGCTTCAAGGCTCCCCCACCAAGCAGGGCTCAGAGGCAAGAGCACTGGGAAGGCAGAGCTTCCCTCCGCATGCCTAGGACAGCCCCCACCACGAGTGCCCGGCTCCCTTGCCTCCCCTCCGCAAGCCTACACCAGCTGTCCTCACACCTTGGCACTAGCACTGTGAGGCTGTTGCAAGGCAGGAGCATGGTTGTTCGATATGTGCTTCGAAGGCGAGGTGGGTGTGACGTGGGAGATTCGAACGTGACGTTGGCGTGACGTGGGAAATACGAACGTGACGTGGGTGTGACGTGAATATTCGAACGTGACGTGAGCGTGAAGTGGGAGATTCGAACGTGACGTGGGTGTGACGTGGGAGATTCGAACGTGACGTGGGCGTGACGTGGGAGATTCGAACGTGACGTGGGTGTGACGTGGGTGATTCGAACGTGACGTGGGTGTGACGTGGGAGATTCGAACGTGACGTGGGAGATTCGAACGTGACGTGGGCGTGACGTGGGAGATTCGAACGTGACCTGGCTGGTTCGAAATTGGCGTGGGTGTGCCGCCCTGCTTCAAGGCTCCCCCACCAAGCAGGGCTCAGAGGCAAGAGCACTGGGAAGGCAGAGCTTCCCTCCGCATGCCTAGGACAGCCCCCACCACGAGTGCCCGGCTCCCTTGCCTCCCCTCCGCAAGCCTGCACCAGCTGTCCTCACACCTTGGCACTAGCACTGTGAGGCTGTTGCAAGGCAGGAGCATGGTTGTTCGATATGTGCTTCGAAGGCGAGGTGGGTGTGACGTGGGAGATTCGAACGTGACGTGGGTGTGGCGTGGGTGATTCGAACGTGACGTGGGAGATTCGAACGTGACGTGGGTGTGAAGTGGGAGATTCGAACGTGACGTGGGCGTGACGTGGGAGATTCGAACGTGACGTGGGCGTGACATGGGTGATTCGAACGTGACGTGGGTGTGACGTGGAAGATTCGAACGTGACGTGAGTGTGAAGTGGGAGATTCGAACGTGGCGTGGGTGTGACGTGGGTGATTCGAACGTGACGTGGGTGTGACGTGGGTGATTCGAACCTGACGTGGGTTTTTGGAACGTGACGTGGGTGTCACGTGGGAGATTCGAACGTGACGTGGGCGTGACGTGGGAAATTCGAACGTGACGTGGGTGTGACGTGGGTGATTCGAACGTGACATGGGCGTGACGTGGGAGATTCGAACTTGACGAGGGTGTGAAGTGAGCGTGACGTGGGAAATTCGAACGTGACGTGGGCGTGACGTGGATGATTCGAACGTGACGTGGGCGTGACGTGGGAGATTCGAACGTGACGTGGGTGTGGCGTGGTTGTTTCGAACGTGACGTGCGTGTGATGTGGGCGATTCGAACGTGACGTGGGTGTGTCGTGGGTGATTCGAACGTGACGTGGGCGTGACATGTGTGATTCGAACGTGACGTGGGTGTGACGTGGGTGATTCGAACGTGACGGGGGTGTGACGTGGGAAATGCGAACGTGACGTGGGCGTGACGTGGGTGTGACGTGGGAGATTCGAACGTGACGTGGGTGTGACGTGGGAGATTCGAACGTGACGTGGGCGTGACCTGGGTGATTCGAACCTGACGTGGGTGTTTGGAACGTGACGTGGGTGTGACGTGGGAGATTCGAACGTGACGTGGGCGTGACGTGGGAAATTCGAACGTGACGTGGGTGTGACGTGGGAGATTCGAACGTGACGTGGATGTGTCGTGGGTGATTCGAACGTGACGTGGGCGTGACATGTGTGATTCGAACGTGACGTGGGTGTGTCGTGGGTGATTCGAACGTGACCTGGGCGTGACGTGGGTGATTCGAACGTGACGTGGGTGTGACGTGGGAAATTCGAACGTGACGTCGAGATTCGAACGTGACGTGGGCGTGACGTGGGAGATTCGAACGTGACGTGGGTGATTCGAACGTGACGTGGGTGTGACGTGGGCGATTCGAACGTGACGTGGGCGTGACGTGGATGATTCGAACGTGACGTGGGCGTGACGTGGGAGATTCGAACGTGACGTGGGTGTGTCGTGGGTGATTCGAACGTGACGTGGGTGTGACATGTGTGATTCGAACGTGACGTGGGTGTGACGTGGGAGATTCGAACGTGACGTGGGCGTGACGTGGGAGATTCGAACGTGACGTAGGTGTGACGTGGGAGATTCGAACGTGACGTGGGTGTGACGTGGGTGATTCGAACGTGACGCGAGTGTGAAGTGGGAGATTCGAACGTGACGTGGGAGATTCGAACGTGACGTGAGCGTGAAGTGGGTGATTCGAACGTGACGCGGGTGTGACGTGGGAGATTCGAACCTGACGTGGGCGTGACGTGGGTGATTCGAACGTGACGTGGGTGTGACGTGGGTGATTCGAACGTGACGTGGGTGTGACGTGGGAGATTCGAACGTGACGTGGGCGTGACGTCGGAAATACGAACGTGACGTGGGCGTGACGTGGGTGATTCGAACTTGACGTGGGTGTGACGTGGGAGATTCGAACGTGACGTGGGCGTGACGTGGGTGATTCGAACGTGACGGGGGTGTGACGTGGGAAATGCGAACGTGACGTGGGCGTGACGTGGGTGTGACGTGGGAGATTCGAACGTGACGTGGGTGTGACGTGTGAGATTCGAACGTGAGGTGGGTGTGACGTGGCAGATTCGAACGTGACGTGGGCGTGACGTGGGAGATTCGAACGTGACGTGGGAGATTCGAACGTGACGTGGGTGTGGCGTGGTGGTTTCGAACGTGACGTGGGTGTGATGTGGGCGATTCGAACGTGACGTGGGTGTGTCGTGGGTGATTCGAACGTGACGTGGGCGTGACATGTGTGATTCGAACGTGACGTGGGTGTGACGTGGGTGATTCGAACGTGACGTGGGCGTGACGTGGGAGATTCGAACGTGACGTGGGAGATTCGAACGTGACGTGAGTGTGAAGTGGGAGATTCGAACGTGACGTGGGTGTGACGTGGGTGATTCGAACGTGACGTGGGTGTGACGTGGGAGATTCGAACGTGACGTGGGCGTGACCTGGGTGATTCGAACCTGACGTGGGTGTTTGGAACGTGACGTGGGTGTGACGTGGGAGATTCGAACGTGACGTGGGCGTGACGTGGGAAATTCGAACGTGACGTGGGTGTGACGTGGGTGATTCGAACGTGACATGGGCGTGACGTGGGAGATTCGAACTTGACGAGGGTGTGAAGTGAGCGTGACGTGGGTGATTCGAACGTGACGTGGGCGTGACATGTGTGATTCGAACGTGACGTGGGCGTGACGTGGGAGATTCGAACGTGACGTGGGAGATTCGAACGTGACGTGGGTGATTCGAAAGTGACGTGGGTGTGACGTGGGTGATTCGAACGTGACGTGGGTGATTCGAAAGTGACGTGGGTGTGACGTGGGTGTGACGTGGGCGATTCGAACTTGACGTGGGCGTGATGTGGGTGATTCGAACGTGACGTGGGTGTGACGTGGGCGATTCGAACGTGACGTGGGCGTGACGTGGGAGATTCGAACGTGACGTGGGCGTGACCTGGGTGATTCGAACGTGACGTGGGTGTGACGTGGGTGATACGAACGTGACCTGGACGTGACGTGGGAGATTCGAACGTGACGTGGGAGATTCGAACGTGACGTGGGTGTGTCGTGGGAGATTCGAACGTGACGTGGGCATGACGTGGGAGATTCGAACGTGACGTGGGCGTTACATGGGTGATTCGAAGGGGATGTTGGCGTGACGTGGGTGATTCGAACGTGACGTGGGTGTTTCGTGGGTGATTCGAACGTGACGTGGGTGTGACGTGGGTGATTCGAACGTGACGTGGGCGTTACGTGGGAAATACGAACGTGACGTGGGCGTGACGTGGGAGATTCGAACGTGACGTGAGCTTGACGTGGGAGATTCGAACGTGATGTGAGCGTGACGTGGGAGATTCGAACGTGACGTGGGTGTGACGTGGAAAATTCGAACGTGACGTGGGCGTGACGTGGGTGATTCGAACGTGACGCGAGTGTGAAGTGGGAGATTCGAACGTGACGTGGGAGATTCGAACGTGACGTGAGCGTGAAGTGGGTGATTCGAACGTGACGTGGGTGTGACGTGGGAGATTCGAACCTGACGTGGGCGTGACGTGGGTGATTCGAACGTGACGTGGGTGTGACGTGGGTGATTCGAACGTGACGTGGGTGTGACGTGGGAGATTCGAACGTGACGTGGGCGTGACGTCGGAAATACGAACGTGACGTGGGCGTGACGTGGGTGATTCGAACGTGACGTGGGTGTGACGTGGGAGATTCGAACGTGACGTGGGAGATTCGAACGTGACGTGAGTGTGAAGTGGGAGATTCGAACGTGACGTGGGTGATTCGAAAGTGACGTGGGTGTGACGTGGGTGTGACGTGGGAGTTTCGAGCGTGACGTGGGAGATTCGAACGTGACGTGAGCGTGAAGTGGGTGATTCGAACGTGACGTGGGTGTGACGTGGGAGATTCGAACCTGACGTGGGCGTGACGTGGGTGATTCGAACGTGACGTGGGTGTGACGTGGGTGATTCGAACGTGACGTGGGCGTGACGTGGGAGATTCGAACGTGACGTGGGTGTGACGTGGGTGATTCGAACGTGACGTGGGTGTGACGTGGGCGATTCGAACGTGACGTGGGAGATTCGAACGTGACGTGGGCGTGACGTGGGAAATTCGAACGTGACGTGGGTGATTCGAACGTGACGTGGGTGTGACGTGGGAGATTCGAACGTGACGTGGGCGTGACGTGGGAGATTCGAACGTGACGTGGGAGATTCGAACGTGACGTGGGTGTGGCGTGGTTGTTTCGAACGTGACGTGGGTGTGATGTGGGCGATTCGAACGTGACGTGGGTGTGTCGTGGGTGATTCGAACGTGACGTGGGCGTGACATGTGTGATTCGAACGTGACGTGGGTGTGACGTGGGTGATTCGAACGTGACGTGGGCGTGACGTGGGTGATTCGAACGTGACGTGGGCGTGACGTGGGTGATTCGAACGTGACGTGGGTGTGACGTGGGTGATTCGAACGTGACGTGGGTGTGACGTGGGAGATTCGAATGTGACGTGGGTGTTTGGAACGTGACGTGGGTGTGACGTGGGAGATTCGAACGTGACGTGGGTGTGTCGTGGGTGATTCGAACGTGACGTGGGCGTGACGTGGGTGATTCGAACGTGACGTGGGCGTGACGTGGGAGATTCGAACGTGACGTGGGAGATTCGAACGTGACGTGGGTGATTCGAACGTGACGTGGGCGTGACGTGGGTGATTCGAACGTGACGTGGGCGTGACGTGGGAGATTCGAACGTGACGTGGGAGATTCGAACGTGACGTGGTTGATTCGAAAGTGACGTGGGTGTGACGTGGGTGATTCGAACGTGACGTGGGTGATTCGAAAGTGACGTGGGTGTGACGTGGGTGTGACGTGGGCGATTCTAACTTGACGTGGGTGTGATGTGGGTGATTCGAACGTGACGTGGGTGTGACGTGGGCGATTCGAACGTGACGTGGGCGTGACGTGGGAGATTCGAACGTGACGTGGGCGTGACCTGGGTGATTCGAACGTGACGTGGGTGTGACGTGGGTGATACGAACGTGACCTGGACGTGACGTGGGAGATTCGAACGTGACGTGGGAGATTCGAACGTGACGTGGGTGTGTCGTGGGAGATTCGAACGTGACGTGGGCGTGACGTGGGAGATTCGAACGTGACGTGGGCGTGACGTGGGAAATTCGAACGTGACCTGGCTGGTTCGAAATTGGCGTGGGTGTGCCGCCGTGCTTCAAGGCTCCCCCACCAAGCAGGGCTCAGAGGCAAGAGCACTGGGAAGGCAGAGCTTGCCTCCGCATGCCTAGGACAGCCCCCACCACGAGTGCCCGGCTCCCTTGCCTCCCCTCCGCAAGCCTACACCAGCTGTCCTCACACCTTGGCACTAGCACTGTGAGGCTGTTGCAAGGCAGGAGCATGGTTGTTCGATATGTGCTTCGAAGGCGAGGTGGGTGTGACGTGGGAGATTCGAACGTGACGTGGGCGTGACGTGGGAAATTCGAACGTGACGTGGGTGTGACGTGGGTGATTCGAACGTTACGTGGGTGTGACGTGGGTGATTCGAACGTGACTTGGGCGTTACGTGGGAAATACGAACGTGACGTGGGCGTAACGTGGGTGATTCGAAGGGGATGTTGGCGTGACGTGGGTAATTCGAACGTGACGTGGGCGTTACGTGGGAAATACGAACGTGACGTGGGCGTGACGTGGGAGATTCGAACGTGACGTGAGCTTGACGTGGGAGATTCGAACGTGATGTGAGCGTGACGTGGGAGATTCGAACGTGACGTGGGTGTGACGTGGAAAATTCGAACGTGACGTGGGCGTGACGTGGGTGATTCGAACGTGACGCGAGTGTGAAGTGGGAGATTCGAACGTGACGTGGGAGATTCGAACGTGACGTGAGCGTGAAGTGGGTGATTCGAACGTGACGTGGGTGTGACGTGGGAGATTCGAACCTGACGTGGGCGTGACGTGGGTGATTCGAACGTGACGTGGGTGTGACGTGGGTGATTCGAACGTGACGTGGGCGTGACGTGGGAGATTCGAACGTGACGTGGGTGTGACGTGGGTGATTCGAACGTGACGTGGGTGTGACGTGGGCGATTCGAACGTGACGTGGGAGATTCGAACGTGACGTGGGCGTGACGTGGGAGATTCGAACGTGACGTGGGCGTGACGTGGGAGATTCGAACGTGACGTGGGAGATTCGAACGTGACGTGGGTGTGGCGTGGTTGTTTCGAACGTGACGTGGGTGTGATGTGGGCGATTCGAACGTGACGTGGGTGTGTCGTGGGTGATTCGAACGTGACGTGGGCGTGACATGTGTGATTCGAACGTGACGTGGGTGTGACGTGGGTGATTCGAACGTGACGTGGGCGTGACGTGGGAGATTCGAACGTGACGTGGGTGATTCGAACGTGACGTGGGTGTGACGTGGGAGATTCGAACGTGACGTGGGCGTGACGTGGGAGATTCGAACGTGACGTGGGAGATTCGAACGTGACGTGGGTGTGGCGTGGTGGTTTCGAACGTGACGTGGGTGTGATGTGGGCGATTCGAACGTGACGTGGGTGTGTCGTGGGTGATTCGAACGTGACGTGGGCGTGACATGTGTGATTCGAACGTGACGTGGGTGTGACGTGGGTGATTCGAACGTGACGTGGGCGTGACGTGGGAGATTCGAACGTGACGTGGGTGATTCGAACGTGACGTGAGTGTGAAGTGGGAGATTCGAACGTGACGTGGGTGTGACGTGGGTGATTCGAACGTGACGTGGGTGTGACGTGGGAGATTCGAACGTGACGTGGGCGTGACCTGGGTGATTCGAACCTGACGTGGGTGTTTGGAACGTGACGTGGGTGTGACGTGGGAGATTCGAAAGTGACGTGGGCGTGACGTGGGAAATTCGAACGTGACGTGGGTGTGACGTGGGTGATTCGAACGTGACATGGGCGTGACGTGGGAGATTCGAACTTGACGAGGGTGTGAAGTGAGCGTGACGTGGGAAATTCGAACGTGACGTGGGCGTGACGTGGATGATTCGAACGTGACGTGGGCGTGACATGGGTGATTCGAACGTGACGTGGGTGTGACGTGGGTGATTCGAACGTGACGTGGGCGTGACATGTGTGATTCGAACGTGACGTGGGCGTGACGTGGGAGATTCGAACGTGACGTGGGAGATTCGAACGTGACGTGGGTGATTCGAAAGTGACGTGGGTGTGACGTGGGTGATTCGAACGTGACGTGGGTGATTCGAAAGTGACGTGGGTGTGACGTGGGTGTGACGTGGGCGATTCGAACTTGACGTGGGCGTGATGTGGGTGATTCGAACGTGACGTGGGTGTGACGTGGGCGATTCGAACGTGACGTGGGCGTGACGTAGGAGATTCGAACGTGACGTGGGCGTGACCTGGGTGATTCGAACGTGACGTGGGTGTGACGTGGGTGATACGAACGTGACCTGGACGTGACGTGGGAGATTCGAACGTGACGTGGGAGATTCGAACGTGACGTGGGTGTGTCGTGGGAGATTCGAACGTGACGTGGGCGTGACGTGGGAGATTCGAACGTGACGTGGGTGTGACGTGGGAGATTCGAACCTGACGTGGGCGTGACGTGGGTGATTCGAACGTGACGTGGGTGTGACGTGGGTGATTCGAACGTGACGTGGGTGTGACGTGGGAGATTCGAACGTGACGTGGGCGTGACGTCGGAAATACGAACGTGACGTGGGCGTGACGTGGGTGATTCGAACGTGACGTGGGTGTGACGTGGGAGATTCGAACTTGACGTGGGAGATTCGAACGTGACGTGAGTGTGAAGTGGGAGATTCGAACGTGACGTGGGTGATTCGAAAGTGACGTGGGTGTGACGTGGGTGTGACGTGGGAGTTTCGAACGTGACGTGGGAGATTCGAACGTGACGTGAGCGTGAAGTGGGTGATTCGAACGTGACGTGGGTGTGACGTGGGAGATTCGAACCTGACGTGGGCGTGACGTGGGTGATTCGAACGTGACGTGGGTGTGACGTGGGTGATTCGAACGTGACGTGGGCGTGACGTGGGAGATTCGAACGTGACGTGGGTGTGACGTGGGTGATTCGAACGTGACGTGGGTGTGACGTGGGCGATTCGAACGTGACGTGGGAGATTCGAACGTGAGGTGGGCGTGACGTGGGAGATTCGAACGTGACGTGGGTGATTCGAACGTGACGTGGGTGTGACGTGGGAGATTCGAACCTGACGTGGGCGTGACGTGGGAGATTCGAACGTGACGTGGGAGATTCGAACGTGACGTGGGTGTGGCGTGGTTGTTTCGAACGTGACGTGGGTGTGATGTGGGCGATTCGAACGTGACGTGGGTGTGTCGTGGGTGATTCGAACGTGACGTGGGCGTGACATGTGTGATTCGAACGTGACGTGGGTGTGACGTGGGTGATTCGAACGTGACGTGGGCGTGACGTGGGAGATTCGAACGTGACGTGGGCGTGACGTGGGAGATTCGAACGTGACGTGGGAGATTCGAACGTGACGTGGGCGTGACGTGGTAGATTCGAACGTGACGTGGGTGTGATGTGGGCGATTCGAACGTGACGTGGGTGTGTCGTGGGTGATTCGAACGTGACGTGGGCGTGACATGTGTGATTCGAACGTGACGTGGGTGTGACGTGGGTGATTCGAACGTGACGTGGGCGTGACGTGGGAGATTCGAACGTGACGTGGGTGATTCGAACGTGACGTGAGTGTGAAGTGGGAGATTCGAACGTGACGTGGGTGTGACGTGGGTGATTCGAACGTGACGTGGGTGTGACGTGGGAGATTCGAACGTGACGTGGACGTGACGTGAGTGTTTGGAACGTGACGTGGGCGTGACCTGGGTGATTCGAACCTGACGTGGGTGTTTGGAACGTGACGTGGGTGTGACGTGGGAGATTCGAACGTGACGTGGGTGTGTCGTGGGTGATTCGAACGTGACGTGGGCGTGACGTGGGTGATTCGAACGTGACGTGGGTGTGACGTGGGAGATTCGAACGTGACGTGGGAGATTCGAACGTGACGTGGGCGTGACGTGGAAAATTCGAACGTGACGTGGGTGTGACGTGGGAGATTCGAACGTGACGTGGGCGTGACGTGGGAGATTCGAACGTGACGTGGGTGATTCGAACGTGACGTGGGTGTGACGTGGGAGATTCGAACGTGACGTGGGCGTGACGTGGGAGATTCGAACGTGACGTGGGAGATTCGAACGTGACGTGGGTGTGGCGTGGTGGTTTCGAACGTGACGTGGGTGTGATGTGGGCGATTCGAACGTGACGTGGGTGTGTCGTGGGTGATTCGAACGTGACGTGGGCGTGACATGTGTGATTCGAACGTGACGTGGGTGTGACGTGGGTGATTCGAACGTGACGTGGGCGTGACATGGGAGATTCGAACGTGACGTGGGTGATTCGAACGTGACGTGAGTGTGAAGTGGGAGATTCGAACGTGACGTGGGTGTGACGTGGGTGATTCGAACGTGACGTGGGTGTGACGTGGGAGATTCGAACGTGACGTGGGCGTGACCTGGGTGATTCGAACCTGACGTGGGTTTTTGGAACGTGACGTGGGTGTGACGTGGGAGATTCGAACGTGACGTGGGCGTGACGTGGGAAATTCGAACGTGACGTGGGTGTGACGTGGGTGATTCGAACGTGACATGGGCGTGACGTGGGAGATTCGAACTTGACGAGGGTGTGAAGTGAGCGTGACGTGGGAAATTCGAACGTGACGTGGGCGTGACGTGGATGATTCGAACGTGACGTGGGCGTGACGTGGGAGATTCGAACGTGACGTGGGTGTGGCGTGGTTGTTTCGAACGTGACGTGCGTGTGATGTGGGCGATTCGAACGTGACGTGGGTGTGTCGTGGGTGATTCGAACGTGACGTGGGCGTGACATGTGTGATTCGAACGTGACGTGGGTGTGACGTGGGTGATTCGAACGTGACGGGGGTGTGACGTGGGAAATGCGAACGTGACGTGGGCGTGACGTGGGTGTGACGTGGGAGATTCGAACGTGACGTGGGTGTGACGTGGGAGATTCGAACGTGACGTGGGCGTGACCTGGGTGATTCGAACCTGACGTGGGTGTTTGGAACGTGACGTGGGTGTGACGTGGGAGATTCGAACGTGACGTGGGCGTGACGTGGGAAATTCGAACGTGACGTGGGTGTGACGTGGGAGATTCGAACGTGACGTGGGTGTGTCGTGGGTGATTCGAACGTGACGTGGGCGTGACATGTGTGATTCGAACGTGACGTGGGAGATTCGAACGTGACGTGGGAGATTCGAACGTGACGTGGGAGATTCGAACGTGACGTGGGAGATTCGACGTGACGTGGGCGTGACGTGGGTGATTCGAACGTGACGTGGGTGTGACGTGGGAGATTCGAACGTGACGTGAGCGTGACGTGTGTAATTCCAACGTGACGTGGGTGTGAAGTGGGAGATTCGAACGTGACGTGGGTGATTCGAACGTGACGTGGGTGTGTCGTGGGTGATTCGAACGTGACCTGGGCGTGACGTGGGTGATTCGAACGTGACGTGGGTGTGACGTGGGAAATTCGAACGTGACGTCGAGATTCGAACGTGACGTGGGCGTGACGTGGGTGATTCGAACGTGACGTGGGTGTGACGTGGGTGATTCGAACGTGACGTGGGTGTGTCGTGGGTGATTCGAACGTGACCTGGGCGTGACGTGGGTGATTCGAACGTGACGTGGGCGTGACCTGGGTGATTCGAACCTGACGTGGGTGTTTGGAACGTGACGTGGGTGTGACGTGGGAGATTCGAACGTGACGTGGGCGTGACGTGGGAAATTCGAACGTGACGTGGGTGTGACGTGGGAGATTCGAACGTGACGTGGGTGTGTCGTGGGTGATTCGAACGTGACGTGGGCGTGACATGTGTGATTCGAACGTGACGTGGGAGATTCGAACGTGACGTGGGAGATTCGAACGTGACGTGGGAGATTCGAACGTGACGTGGGAGATTCGACGTGACGTGGGCGTGACGTGGGTGATTCGAACGTGACGTGGGTGTGACGTGGGAGATTCGAACGTGACGTGAGCGTGACGTGTGTAATTCGAACGTGACGTGGGTGTGAAGTGGGAGATTCGAACGTGACGTGGGTGATTCGAACGTGACGTGGGTGTGTCGTGGGCGATTCGAACGTGACGTGGGTGTGTCGTGGGTGATTCGAACGTGACGTGGGCGTGACATGTGTGATTCGAACGTGACGTGGGTGTGACGTGGGTGATTCGAACGTGACGGGGGTGTGACGTGGGAAATGCGAACGTGACGTGGGCGTGACGTGGGTGTGACGTGGGAGATTCGAACGTGACGTGGGTGTGACGTGGGAGATTCGAACGTGACGTGGGCGTGACCTGGGTGATTCGAACCTGACGTGGGTGTTTGGAACGTGACGTGGGTGTGACGTGGGAGATTCGAACGTGACGTGGGCGTGACGTGGGAAATTCGAACGTGACGTGGGTGTGACGTGGGAGATTCGAACGTGACGTGGGTGTGTCGTGGGTGATTCGAACGTGACGTGGGCGTGACATGTGTGATTCGAACGTGACGTGGGCGTGACGTGGGAGATTCGAACGTGACGTGGGAGATTCGAACGTGACGTGGGAGATTCGACGTGACGTGGGCGTGACGTGGGTGATTCGAACGTGACGTGGGTGTGACGTGGGAGATTCGAACGTGACGTGAGCGTGACGTGTGTAATTCGAACGTGACGTGGGTGTGAAGTGGGAGATTCGAACGTGACGTGGGTGATTCGAACGTGACGTGGGTGTGTCGTGGGTGATTCGAACGTGACCTGGGCGTGACGTGGGTGATTCGAACGTGACGTGGGTGTGACGTGGGAAATTCGAACGTGACGTCGAGATTCGAACGTGACGTGGGCGTGACGTGGGAGATTCGAACGTGACGTGGGTGATTCGAACGTGACGTGGGTGTGACGTGGGCGATTCGAACGTGACGTGGGCGTGACGTGGATGATTCGAACGTGACGTGGGCGTGACGTGGGAGATTCGAACGTGACGTGGGTGTGTCGTGGGTGATTCGAACGTGACGTGGGTGTGACATGTGTGATTCGAACGTGACGTGGGTGTGACGTGGGTGATTCGAACGTGACGTGGGCGTGACGTGGGTGATTCGAACGTGACGTGGGCGTGACGTGGGAGATTCGAACGTGACCTGGGTGATTCGAACGTGACGTGAGTGTGAAGTGGGAGATTCGAACGTGACGTGGACGTGACGTGAGTGTTTGGAACGTGACGTGGGCGTGACCTGGGTGATTCGAACCTGACGTGGGTGTTTGGAACGTGACGTGGGTGTGACGTGGGAGATTCGAACGTGACGTGGGTGTGTCGTGGGTGATTCGAACGTGACGTGGGCGTGACGTGGGTGATTCGAACGTGACGTGGGTGTGTCGTGGGAGATTCGAACGTGACGTGGGAGATTCGAACGTGACGTGGGTGTGACGTGGGAGATTCGAACGTGACGTGGGTGATTCGAACGTGACGTGGGTGTGACGTGGGCGATTCGAACGTGACGTGGGTGTGTCGTGGGAGATTCGAACGTGACGTGGGCGTGACGTGGGAAATTCGAACGTGACGTGGGTGTGTCGTGGGTGATTCGAACGTGACGTGGGCGTGACATGGGTGATTCGAACGTGACGTGGGTGTGACGTGGGTGATTCGAACGTGACGTGGGCGTGACATGTGTGATTCGAACGTGACGTGGGCGTGACATGGGAGATTCGAACGTGACGTGGGAGATTCGAACGTGACGTGGGAGATTCGAACGTGACGTGGGTGTGACGTGGGCGATTCGAACGTGACGTGGGTGTGTCGTGGGAGATTCGAACGTGACGTGGGCGTGACGTGGGAAATTCGAACGTGACGTGGGTGTGTCGTGGGTGATTCGAACGTGACGTGGGTGTGACGTGGGAGATTCGAACGTGACGTGGGAGATTCGAAAGTGACGTGGGTTTGACGTGGGAAATTCGAACGTGACGTGGGCGTGACTTGGGTGACTCGAACGCGACGTGAGTGTGAAGTGGGAGATTCGAACGTGACGTGGGAGATTCGAACGCGACGTGAGCGTGAAGTGGGAGATTCGAACGTGACGTGGGCGTGACGTGGGTGATTCGAACGTGACGTGGGTGTGACGTGGGAGATTCGAACGTGACGTGGGCGTGACGTGGGTGATTCGAACGTGACGGGGGTGTGACGTGGGAAATGCGAACGTGACGTGGGCGTGACGTGGGTGTGACGTGGGAGATTCGAACGTGACGTGGGTGTGACGTGTGAGATTCGAACGTGAGGTGGGTGTGACGTGGCAGATTCGAACGTGACGTGGGCGTGACGTGGGAGATTCGAACGTGACGTGGGCGTGACGTGGGAAATTCGAACGTGACCTGGCTGGTTCGAAATTTGCGTGGGTGTGCCACCGTGCTTCAAGGCTCCCCCACCAAACAGGGCTCAGAGGCAAGAGCACTGGGAAGGCAGAGCTTGCCTCCGCATGCCTAGGACAGCCCCCACCACGAGTGCCCGGCTCCCTTGCCTCCCCTCCCCAAGCCTACACCAGCTGTCCTCACACCTTGGCACTAGCACTGTGAGGCTGTTGCAAGGCAGGAGCATGGTTGTTCGATATGTGCTTCGAAGGCGAGGTGGGTGTGACGTGGGAGATTCGAACGTGACGTTGGCGTGACGTGGGAAATACGAACGTGACGTGGGTGTGACGTGAATATTCGAACGTGACGTGAGCGTGAAGTGGGAGATTCGAACGTGACGTGGGTGTGACGTGGGAGATTCGAACGTGACGTGGGCGTGACGTGGGAGATTCGAACGTGACGTGGGTGTGACGTGGGTGATTCGAACGTGACGTGGGTGTGACGTGGGAGATTCGAACGTGACGTGGGAGATTCGAACGTGACGTGGGCGTGACGTGGGAGATTCGAACGTGACCTGGCTGGTTCGAAATTGGCGTGGGTGTGCCGCCCTGCTTCAAGGCTCCCCCACCAAGCAGGGCTCAGAGGCAAGAGCACTGGGAAGGCAGAGCTTCCCTCCGCATGCCTAGGACAGCCCCCACCACGAGTGCCCGGCTCCCTTGCCTCCCCTCCCCAAGCCTACACCAGCTGCCCTCACACCTTGGCACTAGCACTCTGAGGCTGTTGCAAGGCAGGAGCATGGTTGTTCGATATGTGCTTCGAAGGCGAGGTGGGTGTGACGTGGGAGATTCGAACGTGACGTGGGTGTGACGTGGGCGATTCGAACGTGACGTGGGTGTGTCGTGGGTGATTCGAACGTGACGTGGGCGTGACATGGGTGATTCGAACGTGACGTGGGTGTGACGTGGGTGATTCGAACGTGACGTGGGCGTTACGTGGGTGATTCGAACCTGACGCGAGTGTGAAGTGGAAGATTCGAACGTGACGTGGGAGATTCGAACGTGACGTGGGTGATTCGAAAGTGACGTGGGTGTGACGTGGGTGATTCGAACGTGACGTGGGTGATTCGAAAGTGACGTGGGTCTGACGTGGGTGTGACGTGGGAGATTCGAACGTGACGTGAGCATGACGTGGGAGATTCGAAAGTGATGTGAGCGTGACGTGGGAGATTCGAACGTGACGTGGGTGTGACGTGGGAAATTCGAACGTAACGTGGGCGTGACGTGGGTGATTCGAACGTGACGCGAGTGTGAAGTGGGAGATTCGAACGTGACGTGGGAGATTCGAACGTGACGTGAGCGTGAAGTGGGTGATTCGAACGTGACGTGGGTGTGACGTGGGAGATTCGAACGTGACGTGGGCGTGACGTGGGTGATTCGAACGTGACGTGGGCGTGACGTGGGTATTTGGAACGTGACGTGGGTGTTTGGAACGTGACGTGGGTGTGACGTGGGCGATTCAAACGTGACGTGGGCGTGACGTGGGAAATTCGAACGTGACGTGGGTGTGTCGTGGGTGATTCGAACGTCACGTGGGCGTGACGTGGGAGATTCGAACGTGACGTGGGCGTGACGTGGGTGATTCGAACGTGACGTGGGTGTGACGTGGGTGATTCGAACGTGACGTGGGCGTTACGTGGGAAATACGAACGTGACGTGGGCGTGACGTGGGTGATTCGAAGGGGATGTTGGCGTGACGTGGGAAATTCGAACGTGACGTGGGCGTTACGTGGGAAATACGAACGTGACGTGGGCGTGACGTGGGTGATTCGAACGTGACGTGGGTGTGACGTGGGAGATTCGAACGTGACGTGGGAGTTTCGAACGTGACGTGGGTGTGACGTGGGAGATTCGAACGTGACCTGAGTGTGACGTGAGAGATTCGAACGTGACGTGGGCGTGACGTGGGAAATTCGAACGTGACCTGGCTGGTTCGAAATTGGCGTGGGTGTGCCACCCTGCTTCAAGGCTCCCCCACCAAGCAGGGCTCAGAGGCAAGAGCACTGGGAAGGCAGAGGTTGCCTCCGCATGCCTAGGACAGCCCCCACCACGAGTGCCCGGCTCCCTTGCCTCCCCTCCGCAAGCCTACACCAGCTGTCCTCACACCTTGGCACTAGCACTGTGAGGCTGTTGCAAGGGAGGAGCATGGTTGTTCGATATGTGCTTCGAAGGTGAGGTGGGTGTGACGTGGGAGATTCGAACGTGACGTTGGCGTGACGTGGGAAATACGAACGTGACGTGGGTGTGACGTGAATATTCGAACGTGACGTGAGCGTGAAGTGGTAGATTCGAACGTGACGTGAGCGTGACGTGGGTGATTCGAACGTGACGTGGGTGTGACGTGGGAGATTCGAACGTGACGTGCCCCTGACGTGAGTGTTTCGAACGTGACGTGGGCGTGACCTGGGTGATTCGAACCTGACGTGGGTGTTTGGAACGTGACGTGGGTGTGACGTGGGAGATTCGAACGTGACGTGGGTGTGTCGTGGGTGATTCGAACGTGACGTGGGCGTGACGTGGGTGATTCGAACGCGACGTGGGCGTGACGTGAGTGTCTGGAACGCGACGTGGGCGTGACCTGGGTGATTCGAACCTGACGTGGGTGTTTGGAACGTGAGGTGGGTGTGACGTGTGCGATTCGAACGTGACGTGGGTGTGTCGTGGGTGATTCGAACGTGACGTGGGCGTGACGTGGGTGATTCGAACGTGACGTGGGTGTGACGTGGGAGATTCGAACGTGACGTGGGAGATTCGAACGTGACTTGGGCGTGACGCGGGAGATTCGAACGTGACGTGAGCATGACGTGGGAGATTCGAACGTGACGTGAGCGTGAAGTGGGTGATTCGAACGTGACGTGGGTGTGACGTGGGTGATTCGAACGTGACGTGGGCGTGACGTGGGTATTTGGAACGTGACGTGGGTGATTCGAAAGTGACGTGGGTGTGACGTGGGTGTGACGTGGGAGATTCGAACATGTCGTGGATGTGACATGGGTGATTCGAACGTGACGTGGGCGTGACGTGGGAGATTCGAACGTGACGTGGGAGATTCGAACGTGGCGTGAGTGTGAAGTGGGAGATTCGAACGTGACGTGGGTGATTCGAAAGTGACGTGGGTGTGACGTGGGTGTGACGAGGGAGTTCCGAACGTGACGTGGGTGTGACGTGGGAGATTCGAACGTGACGTGGGTGTGTCGTGGGAGATTCGAACGTGACGTGGGTGTGACGTGGGTGATTCGAACGTGACCTGAGTGTGACGTGAGGGATTCGAACGTGACCTGGGTGGTTCGAAATTGGCGTGGGTGTGCCGCCCTGCTTCAAGGCTCCCCCACCAAGCAGGGCTCAGAGGCAAGAGCACTGGGAAGGCAGAGGTTGCCACCGCATGCCTAGGACAGCCCCCACCACGAGTGCCCGGCTCCCTTGCCTCCCCTCCGCAAGCCTACACCAGCTGTCCTCACACCTTGGCACTAGCACTGTGAGGCTGTTGCAAGGCAGGAGCATGGTTGTTCGATATGTGCTTCGAAGGCAACGTGGGTGTGACGTGGGAGATTCGAACGTGACGTGGGTGTGACGTGGGAGATTCGAACGTGACGTGAGCTTGACGTGGGAGATTCGAACGTGATGTGAGCGTGACGTGGGAGATTCGAACGTGACGTGGGTGTGTCGTGGGTGATTCGAACGTGACGTGGGCGTGACATGGGTGATTCGAACGTGACGTGGGTGTGACGTGGGTGATTCGAACGTGACGTGGGCGTGACATGTGTGATTCGAAAGTGACGTGGGTGTGACGTGGGTGATTCGAACGTGACGTGGGTGATTCGAAAGTGACGTGGGTGTGACGTGGGTGTGACGTGGGCGATTCGAACTTGACGTAGGCGTGATGTGGGAGATTCGAACGTGACGTGGGAGATTCGAACGTGACGTGAGCGTGAAGTGGGTGATTCGAACGTGACGTGGGTGTGACGTGGGAGATTCGAACCTGACGTGGGCGTGACGTGGGTGATTCGAACGTGACGTGGGTGTGACGTGGGTGATTCGAACGTGACGTGGGTGTGACGTGGGAGATTCGAACGTGACGTGGGCGTGACGTCGGAAATACGAAAGTGACGTGGGCGTGACGTGGGTGATTCGAACGTGACGTGGGTGTGACGTGGGAGATTCGAACGTGACGTGGGAGATTCGAACGTGACGTGAGTGTGAAGTGGGAGATTCGAACGTGACGTGGGTGATTCGAAAGTGACGTGGGTGTGACGTGGGTGTGACGTGGGAGTTTCGAACGTGACGTGGGAGATTCGAACGTGACGTGAGCGTGAAGTGGGTGATTCGAACGTGACGTGGGTGTGACGTGGGAGATTCGAACCTGACGTGGGCGTGACGTGGGAGATTCGAACGTGACGTGGGAGATTCGAACGTGACGTGGGTGTGGCGTGGTTGTTTCGAACGTGACGTGGGTGTGATGTGGGCGATTCGAACGTGACGTGGGTGTGTCGTGGGTGATTCGAACGTGACGTGGGCGTGACATGTGTGATTCGAACGTGACGTGGGTGTGACGTGGGTGATTCGAACGTGACGTGGGCGTGACGTGGGAGATTCGAACGTGACGTGGGTGATTCGAACGTGACGTGAGTGTGAAGTGGGAGATTCGAACGTGACGTGGGTGTGACGTGGGTGATTCGAACGTGACGTGGGCGTGACCTGGGTGATTCGAACCTGACGTGGGTGTTTGGAACGTGACGTGGGTGTGACGTGGGAGATTCGAACGTGACGTGGGTGTGTCGTGGGTGATTCGAACGTGACGTGGGCGTGACGTGGGTGATTCGAACGTGACGTGGGTGTGACGTGGGAGATTCGAACGTGACGTGGGAGATTCGAACGTGACGTGGGTGTGACGTGGGAGATTCGAACGTGACGTGGGTGATTCGAACGTGACGTGGGTGTGTCGTGGGAGATTCGAACGTGACGTGGGCGTGACGTGGGTATTTGGAACGTGACGTGGGTGTTTGCAACGTGACGTGGGTGTGTCGTGGGTGATTCGAACGTGACTTGGGCGTTACGTGGGAAATACGAACGTGACGTGGGTGTGACGTGGGTATTTGGAACGTGACGTGGGAGATTCGAACGTGACGTGGGTGTGACGTGGGAGATTCGAACGTGACATGGGTGATTCGAACGTGTCGTGGGTGTTACGTGGGTGTTTGGAACGTGACGTGGGCGTGACGTGGGTGATTAGACCGTGACGTGGGCGTAAAGTGGGTGTGACGTGGGAGATTCGAACGTGACGTGGGTGTGTCGTGGGAGATTCGAACGTGACGTGGGCGTGACGTGGGAGATTCGAACGTGACGTGAGCGTGAAGTGGGAGATTCGAACGTGACGTGGGTGTGACGTGGGAGATTCGAACGTGACCTGGGCGTGACGTGGGAGATTCGAACGTGACGTTAGCGTGTCGTGGGAAATTCGAACGTGACGTGGGCGTGACGTGGGTGATTCGAACGTGACGGGGGTTTGACGTGGGAAATGCGAACGTGACGTGGGCGTGACGTGGGTGTGACGTGGGAGATTCGAACGTGACGTGGGTGTGATGTGGGAGATTCGAACGTGACGTGGGTGTGTCGTGGGTGATTCGAACCTGACGTGGGCGTGACGTGGGAAATTCGAACGTGACGTGGGTGTGACGTGGGAGATTCGAACGTGACGTGGGAGATTCGAACGTGACGTGGGAGATTGGAACGTGACGTGGGCGTGACGTCGGAAATTCGAACGTGACGTGGGCGTGACGTGGGAGATTCGAGCGTGACGTGGGTGTGACGTGGGTGATTCGAAGGTGACGTGGGCGTTACGTGGGAGATTCGAACGTGACGTGAGCGTGACGTGGGTGATTCGAACGTGACGTGGGTGTGACCTGGGAGATTCGAACGTGACGTGGACGTGACGTGGGTGTTTGGAACGTGACGTGGGCGTGACCTGGGTGATTCGAACCTGACGTGGGTGTTTGGAACGTGACGTGGGCGTGACGTGGGTGATTCGAGCGTGACGTGGGTGTGACGTGGGTGATTCGAAGGTGACGTGGGCGTGACGTGGGAGATTCGAACGTGACGTGGGTGTGACGTGAATATTCGAACGTGACGTGGGTGTGACGTGGGAGATTCGAACGTGACGTGGGTGATTCGAAAGTGACGTGGGTGTGACGTGGGTGTGACGTGGGAGATTCGAAAGTGACGTGAGCGTGACGTGGGAAATTCGAAAGTGACGTGGGCGTGACGTGGGAAATTCGAACGTGACGTGGGTGTGACGTGGGAGTTTCGAACGTGACGTGGGCGTGACGTGGGTGACTCGAACGTGACGTGAGTGTGAAGTGGGAGATTCGAACGTGACGTGGGTGATTCGAACGTGACGTGGGCGTGACGTGGGTGACTCGAACGCGACGTGAGTGTGAAGTGGGAGATTCGAACGTGACGTGGGAGGTTCGAATGTGACGTGAGCGTGAAGTGGGAGATTCGAACGTGACGTGGGCGTGACGTGGCTGATTCGAACGTGACCTGGGTGTAACGTGGGGAATTAGAACGTGACGTGGGCGTGACGTGGATGTTTCGAACGTGACGTGGGTGTGACGTGGGAAATTCGAACGTGACGTGGGCGTGACGTGGGAGATTCGAACGTGACGTGGGTGTGGCGTGGTTGTTTCGAACGTGACGTGGGTGTGATGTGGGCGATTCGAACGTGACGTGGGCGTGACATGTGTGTTTCGAACGTGACGTGGGTGTGACGTGGGCGATTCGAACGTGACGTGAGCATGACGTGGGAGATTCGAACGTGACGTGAGCGTGACGTGGGAAATTCGAACGTGAAGTGGGTGTGACGTGGGTGTGACGTGGGAGATTCGAACGTGACGTGGGTGTGACGTGGGAAATTCGAACGTGACGTGGGCGTGACGTGGGTGATTCGAACGTGACGGGGGTGTGACGTGGGAAATGCGAACGTGACGTGGGCGTGACGTGGGTGTGACGTGGGAGATTCGAACGTGACGTGGGTGTGACGTGGGAGATTTGAACGTGACGTGGGCGTGACGTGGGAGATTCGAACCTGACGTGGGTGTTTGGAACGTGACGTGGGTGTGACGTGGCTGATTCGAACGTGACGTGGGTGTGTCGTGGGTGATTCGAACGTGACGTGGGCGTGACATGGGTGTTTCGAACGTGACGTGGGCGTGACATGGGTGTTTCGAACGTGACGTGGGCGTGACGTGTGTGATTCGAACGTGACGTGGGCGTGACGTGGGAAATTCGAACGTGACGTGGGTGTGACGTGGGAGATTCGAACGTGACGTGGGAGATTCGAACGTGACGTGGGCGTGACGTGGTAGATTCGAACGTGACGTGGGTGATTCGAACGTGACGTGGGCGTGACGTGGGAGATTCGAACGTGACGTGGGCGTGACGTGGGAAATTCGAACGTGACCTGGCTGGTTCGAAATTGGCGTGGGTGTGCCACCGTGCTTCAAGGCTCCCCCACCAAACAGGGCTCAGAGGCAAGAGCACTGGGAAGGCAGAGGTTGCCTCCGCATGCCTAGGACAGCCCCCACCACGAGTGCCCGGCTCCCTTGCCTCCCCTCCGCAAGCCTACACCAGCTGTCCTCACACCTTGGCACTAGCACTGTGAGGCTGTTGCAAGGCAGGAGCATGGTTGTTCGATATGTGCTTCGAAGGCGAGGTGGGTGTGACGTGGGAGATTCGAACGTGACGTTGGCGTGACGTGGGAGATTCGAACGTGACGTGGGTGTGACGTGGGAGATTCGAACGTGACGTGGGTGTGACGTGGGTGTGACGTGGGTGAATAGAACGTGACGTGGGCGTGACATGGGTGATTCGAACGTGACGTGGGTGTGACGTGGGAGATTTGAACGTGACGTGGGCGTGACGTGTGTGATTCGAACGTGACGTGGGTGTGACGTGGGAGATTCGAACTTGACGAGGGTGTGAAGTGAGCGTGACGTGGGAGATTCGAACGTGACGTGGGTGTGGCGTGGTTGTTTCGAACGTGACGTGGGTGTGATGTGGGCGATTCGAACGTGACGTGGGTGTGTCGTGGGTGATTCGAACGTGACGTGGGCGTGACATGTGTGATTCGAACGTGACGTGGTTGTGACGTGGGTGATTCGAACGTGACGTGGGCGTGACGTGGGTGATTCGAACGTGACGTGGGTGTGACGTGAATATTCGAACGTGACGTGCGTGTGACGTGGGCGATTCGAACGTGACGTGGGTGTGTCGTGGGTGATTCGAACGTGACGTGGACGTGACGTGGGAGATTCGAACGTGACGTGGGCGTGACGTGGGAAATTCGAACGTGACCTGGCTGGTTCGAAATTGGCGTGGGTGTGCCACCGTGCTTCAAGGCTCCCCCACCAAACAGGGCTCAGAGGCAAGAGCACTGGGAAGGCAGAGCTTGCCTCCGCATGCCTAGGACAGCCCCCACCACGAGTGCCCGGCTCCCTTGCCTCCCCTCCGCAAGCCTACACCAGCTGCCCTCACACCTTGGCACTAGCACTGTGAGGCTGTTGCAAGGCAGGAGCATGGTTGTTCGATATGTGCTTCGAAGGCGAGGTGGGTGTGACGTGGGAGATTCGAACGTGACGTTGGCGTGACGTGGGAAATTCGAACGTGACGTGGGCGTGACGTGGGTGATTCGAACCTGACGTGGGTGTTTGGAACGTGACGTGGGTGTGACGTGGGAGATTCGAACGTGACGTGGGTGTGTCGTGGGTGATTCGAACGTGACGTGGGCGTGACGTGGGTGATTCGAACGTGACGTGGGTGTGACGTGGGAGATTCGAACGTGACGTGGGAGATTCGAACGTGACGTGGGTGTGACGTGGGAGATTCGAACGTGACGTGGGTGATTCGAACGTGACGTGGGTGTGTCGTGGGAGATTCGAACGTGACGTGGGCGTGACGTGGGTATTTGGAACGTGACGTGGGTGTTTGCAACGTGACGTGGGTGTGTCGTGGGTGATTCGAACGTGACTTGGGCGTTACGTGGGAAATACGAACGTGACGTGGGTGTGACGTGGGTATTTGGAACGTGACGTGGGAGATTCGAACGTGACGTGGGTGTGACGTGGGAGATTCGAACGTGACATGGGTGATTCGAACGTGTCGTGGGTGTTACGTGGGTGTTTGGAACGTGACGTGGGCGTGACGTGGGTGATTAGACCGTGACGTGGGCGTAAAGTGGGTGTGACGTGGGAGATTCGAACGTGACGTGGGTGTGTCGTGGGAGATTCGAACGTGACGTGGGCGTGACGTGGGAGATTCGAACGTGACGTGAGCGTGAAGTGGGAGATTCGAACGTGACGTGGGTGTGACGTGGGAGATTCGAACGTGACCTGGGCGTGACGTGGGAGATTCGAACGTGACGTTAGCGTGTCGTGGGAAATTCGAACGTGACGTGGGCGTGACGTGGGTGATTCGAACGTGACGGGGGTTTGACGTGGGAAATGCGAACGTGACGTGGGCGTGACGTGGGTGTGACTTGGGAGATTCGAACGTGACGTGGGTGTGATGTGGGAGATTCGAACGTGACGTGGGTGTGTCGTGGGTGATTCGAACCTGACGTGGGCGTGACGTGGGAAATTCGAACGTGACGTGGGTGTGACGTGGGAGATTCGAACGTGACGTGGGAGATTCGAACGTGACGTGGGAGATTGGAACGTGACGTGGGCGTGACGTCGGAAATTCGAACGTGACGTGGGCGTGACGTGGGAGATTCGAGCGTGACGTGGGTGTGACGTGGGTGATTCGAAGGTGACGTGGGCGTTACGTGGGAGATTCGAACGTGACGTGAGCGTGACGTGGGTGATTCGAACGTGACGTGGGTGTGACCTGGGAGATTCGAACGTGACGTGGACGTGACGTGGGTGTTTGGAACGTGACGTGGGCGTGACCTGGGTGATTCGAACCTGACGTGGGTGTTTGGAACGTGACGTGGGCGTGACGTGGGTGATTCGAGCGTGACGTGGGTGTGACGTGGGTGATTCGAAGGTGACGTGGGCGTGACGTGGGAGATTCGAACGTGACGTGGGTGTGACGTGAATATTCGAACGTGACGTGGGTGTGACGTGGGAGATTCGAACGTGACGTGGGTGATTCGAAAGTGACGTGGGTGTGACGTGGGTGTGACGTGGGAGATTCGAAAGTGACGTGAGCGTGACGTGGGAAATTCGAAAGTGACGTGGGCGTGACGTGGGAAATTCGAACGTGACGTGGGTGTGACGTGGGAGTTTCGAACGTGACGTGGGCGTGACGTGGGTGACTCGAACGTGACGTGAGTGTGAAGTGGGAGATTCGAACGTGACGTGGGTGATTCGAACGTGACGTGGGCGTGACGTGGGTGACTCGAACGCGACGTGAGTGTGAAGTGGGAGATTCGAACGTGACGTGGGAGGTTCGAATGTGACGTGAGCGTGAAGTGGGAGATTCGAACGTGACGTGGGCGTGACGTGGCTGATTCGAACGTGACCTGGGTGTAACGTGGGGAATTCGAACGTGACGTGGGCGTGACGTGGATGTTTCGAACGTGACGTGGGTGTGACGTGGGAAATTCGAACGTGACGTGGGCGTGACGTGGGAGATTCGAACGTGACGTGGGTGTGGCGTGGTTGTTTCGAACGTGACGTGGGTGTGATGTGGGCGATTCGAACGTGACGTGGGCGTGACATGTGTGTTTCGAACGTGACGTGGGTGTGACGTGGGCGATTCGAACGTGACGTGAGCATGACGTGGGAGATTCGAACGTGACGTGAGCGTGACGTGGGAAATTCGAACGTGAAGTGGGTGTGACGTGGGTGTGACGTGGGAGATTCGAACGTGACGTGGGTGTGACGTGGGAAATTCGAACGTGACGTGGGCGTGACGTGGGTGATTCGAACGTGACGGGGGTGTGACGTGGGAAATGCGAACGTGACGTGGGCGTGACGTGGGTGTGACGTGGGAGATTCGAACGTGACGTGGGTGTGACGTGGGAGATTTGAACGTGACGTGGGCGTGACGTGGGAGATTCGAACCTGACGTGGGTGTTTGGAACGTGACGTGGGTGTGACGTGGCTGATTCGAACGTGACGTGGGTGTGTCGTGGGTGATTCGAACGTGACGTGGGCGTGACATGGGTGTTTCGAACGTGACGTGGGCGTGACATGGGTGTTTCGAACGTGACGTGGGCGTGACGTGTGTGATTCGAACGTGACGTGGGCGTGACGTGGGAAATTCGAACGTGACGTGGGTGTGACGTGGGAGATTCGAACGTGACGTGGGAGATTCGAACGTGACGTGGGCGTGACGTGGTAGATTCGAACGTGACGTGGGTGATTCGAACGTGACGTGGGCGTGACGTGGGAGATTCGAACGTGACGTGGGCGTGACGTGGGAAATTCGAACGTGACCTGGCTGGTTCGAAATTGGCGTGGGTGTGCCACCGTGCTTCAAGGCTCCCCCACCAAACAGGGCTCAGAGGCAAGAGCACTGGGAAGGCAGAGCTTGCCTCCGCATGCCTAGGACAGCCCCCACCACGAGTGCCCGGCTCCCTTGCCTCCCCTCCGCAAGCCTACACCAGCTGTCCTCACACCTTGGCACTAGCACTGTGAGGCTGTTGCAAGGCAGGAGCATGGTTGTTCGATATGTGCTTCGAAGGCGAGGTGGGTGTGACGTGGGAGATTCGAACGTGACGTTGGCGTGACGTGGGAGATTCGAACGTGACGTGGGTGTGACGTGGGAGATTCGAACGTGACGTGGGTGTGACGTGGGTGTGACGTGGGTGAATAGAACGTGACGTGGGCGTGACATGGGTGATTCGAACGTGACGTGGGTGTGACGTGGGAGATTTGAACGTGACGTGGGCGTGACGTGTGTGATTCGAACGTGACGTGGGTGTGACGTGGGAGATTCGAACTTGACGAGGGTGTGAAGTGAGCGTGACGTGGGAAATTCGAACGTGACGTGGGCGTGACGTGGATGATTCGAACGTGACGTGGGCGTGACGTGGGAGATTCGAACGTGACGTGGGTGTGGCGTGGTTGTTTCGAACGTGACGTGGGTGTGATGTGGGCGATTCGAACGTGACGTGGGTGTGCCGTGGGTGATTCGAACGTGACGTGGGCGTGACATGTGTGATTCGAACGTGACGTGGTTGTGACGTGGGTGATTCGAACGTGACGTGGGCGTGACGTGGGTGATTCGAACGTGACGTGGGTGTGACGTGAATATTCGAACGTGACGTGGGTGTGACGTGGGCGATTCGAACGTGACGTGGGTGTGTCGTGGGTGATTCGAACGTGACGTGGGCGTGACGTGGGAGATTCGAACGTGACGTGGGCGTGACGTGGGAAATTCGAACGTGACCTGGCTGGTTCGAAATTGGCGTGGGTGTGCCACCGTGCTTCAAGGCTCCCCCACCAAACAGGGCTCAGAGGCAAGAGCACTGGGAAGGCAGAGCTTGCCTCCGCATGCCTAGGACAGCCCCCACCACGAGTGCCCGGCTCCCTTGCCTCCCCTCCGCAAGCCTACACCAGCTGTCCTCACACCTTGGCACTAGCACTGTGAGGCTGTTGCAAGGCAGGAGCATGGTTGTTCGATATGTGCTTCGAAGGCGAGGTGGGTGTGACGTGGGAGATTCGAACGTGACGTTGGCGTGACGTGGGAAATTCGAACGTGACGTGGGCGTGACGTGGGTGATTCGAACGTGACGTGAGTGTGACGTGCGTGATTCGAACGTGACGTGGGTGTGACGTGGGCGATTCGAACGTGACGTGGGTGTGACGTGGGTGATTCGAACGTGACGTGGGCGTTACGTGGGAAATACGAACGTGACGTGGGCGTGACGTGGGTGATTCGAACGTGACGTGGGTGTGACGTGGGAGATTCGAACGTGACGTGGGAGATTCGAACGTGACGTGGGTGTGGCGTGGTTGTTTCGAACGTGACGTGGGTGTGACGTGGGAGATTCGAACGTGACGTGGGTGTGACGTGGGAAATTCGAACGTGACGTGGGCGTGACGTGGGAGATTCGAACGTGACGTGAGCGTGAAGTGGGAGATTCGAACGTGACGTGGGTGTGACGTGGGAGATTCGAACGTGACCTGGGCGTGACGTGGGAGATTCGAACGTGACGTTAGCGTGTCGTGGGAAATTCGAACGTGACGTGGGCGTGACGTGGGAGATTCGAACGTGACGTGGGCGTGACGTGGGTGTTTCGAACGTGACGTGGGTGTGACGTAAGAGATTCGAACGTCACGTGGGTGTGACATGGGTGATTCGAACGTGTCGTGGGTGTTACGTGGGTGTTTGGAACGTGACGTGGGCGTGACGTGGGTGATTCGACCGTGACGTGGGCGTAACGTGGGTGTGACGTGGGAGATTCGAACGTGACGTGGGTGTGTCGTGGGAGATTCGAACGTGACGTGGGCGTGACGTGGGAGATTCGAACGTGACGTGAGCGTGAAGTGGGAGATTCGAACGTGACGTGGGTGTGACGTGGGAGATTCGAACGTGACCTGGGCGTGACGTGGGAGATTCGAACGTGACGTTAGCGTGTCGTGGGAAATTCGAACGTGACGTGGGCGTGACGTGGGTGATTCGAACGTGACGGGGGTTTGACGTGGGAAATGCGAACGTGACGTGGGCGTGACGTGGGTGTGACGTGGGAGATTCGAACGTGACGTGGGTGTGATGTGGGAGATTCGAACGTGACGTGGGTGTGTCGTGGGTGATTCGAAACTGACGTGGGCGTGACGTGGGAAATTCGAACGTGACGTGGGTGTGACGTGGGAGATTCGAACGTGACGTGGGAGATTCGAACGTGACGTGGGAGATTGGAACGTGACGTGGGCGTGACGTCGGAAATTCGAACGTGACGTGGGCGTGACGTGGGAGATTCGAGCGTGACGTGGGTGTGACGTGGGTGATTCGAAGGTGACGTGGGCGTTACGTGGGAGATTCGAACGTGACGTGAGCGTGACGTGGGTGATTCGAACGTGACGTGGGTGTGACCTGGGAGATTCGAACGTGACGTGGACGTGACGTGGGTGTTTGGAACGTGACGTGGGCGTGACCTGGGTGATTCGAACCTGACGTGGGTGTTTGGAACGTGACGTGGGCGTGACGTGGGTGATTCGAGCGTGACGTGGGTGTGACGTGGGTGATTCGAAGGTGACGTGGGCGTGACGTGGGAGATTCGAACGTGACGTGGGTGTGACGTGAATATTCGAACGTGACGTGGGTGTGACGTGGGAGATTCGAACGTGACGTGGGTGATTCGAAAGTGACGTGGGTGTGACGTGGGTGTGACGTGGGAGATTCGAAAGTGACGTGAGCGTGACGTGGGAAATTCGAAAGTGACGTGGGCGTGACGTGGGAAATTCGAACGTGACGTGGGTGTGACGTGGGAGTTTCGAACGTGACGTGGGCGTGACGTGGGTGACTCGAACGTGACGTGAGTGTGAAGTGGGAGATTCGAACGTGACGTGGGTGATTCGAACGTGACGTGGGCGTGACGTGGGTGACTCGAACGCGACGTGAGTGTGAAGTGGGAGATTCGAACGTGACGTGGGAGGTTCGAATGTGACGTGAGCGTGAAGTGGGAGATTCGAACGTGACGTGGGCGTGACGTGGCTGATTCGAACGTGACCTGGGTGTAACGTGGGGAATTCGAACGTGACGTGGGCGTGACGTGGATGTTTCGAACGTGACGTGGGTGTGACGTGGGAAATTCGAACGTGACGTGGGCGTGACGTGGGAGATTCGAACGTGACGTGGGTGTGGCGTGGTTGTTTCGAACGTGACGTGGGTGTGATGTGGGCGATTCGAACGTGACGTGGGCGTGACATGTGTGTTTCGAACGTGACGTGGGTGTGACGTGGGCGATTCGAACGTGACGTGAGCATGACGTGGGAGATTCGAACGTGACGTGAGCGTGACGTGGGAAATTCGAACGTGAAGTGGGTGTGACGTGGGTGTGACGTGGGAGATTCGAACGTGACGTGGGTGTGACGTGGGAAATTCGAACGTGACGTGGGCGTGACGTGGGTGATTCGAACGTGACGGGGGTGTGACGTGGGAAATGCGAACGTGACGTGGGCGTGACGTGGGTGTGACGTGGGAGATTCGAACGTGACGTGGGTGTGACGTGGGAGATTTGAACGTGACGTGGGCGTGACGTGGGAGATTCGAACCTGACGTGGGTGTTTGGAACGTGACGTGGGTGTGACGTGGCTGATTCGAACGTGACGTGGGTGTGTCGTGGGTGATTCGAACGTGACGTGGGCGTGACATGGGTGTTTCGAACGTGACGTGGGCGTGACATGGGTGTTTCGAACGTGACGTGGGCGTGACGTGTGTGATTCGAACGTGACGTGGGCGTGACGTGGGAGATTCGAACGTGACGTGGGTGTGACGTGGGAGATTCGAACGTGACGTGGGTGTGACGTGGGAGATTCGAACGTGACCTGAGTGTGACGTGAGAGATTCGAACGTGACCTGTGTGGTTCGAAATTGGCGTGGGTGTGCCGCCCTGCTTCAAGGCTCCCCCACCAAGCAGGGCTCAGAGGCAAGAGCACTGGGAAGGCAGAGGTTGCCTCCGCATGCCTAGGACAGCCCCCACCACGAGTGCCCGGCTCCCTTGCCTCCCCTCCGCAAGCCTACACCAGCTGTCCTCACACCTTGGCACTAGCACTGTGAGGCTGTTGCAAGGCAGGAGCATGGTTGTTCGATATGTGCTTCGAAGGCGAGGTGGGTGTGTGGTGGGTGATTCGAACGTGACGTGGGCGTGACGTGGGTGATTCGAACGTGACGTGGGTGTGACGTGGGAGATTCGAACGTGACGTGGGAGATTCGAACGTGACGTGGGCGTGACGTGGAAAATTCGAACGTGACGTGGGTGTGACGTGGGTGATTCGAACGTGACGTGGGTGTGACGTGGGTGATTCGAACGTGACGTGGGCGTGACGTGGGAGATTCGAACGTGACGTTAGCGTGACGTGGGAAATTCGAACGTGACGTGGGCGTGACGTGGGTGATTCCAACGTGACGGGGGTGTGACGTGGGAAATGCGAACGTGACGTGGGTGTGACGTGGGTTATTCGAACGTGACGTGGGCGTGACGTGGTAGATTCGAACGTGACGTGGGAGATTCGTACGTGACGTGAGCATGACGTGGGAGATTCGAACGTGACGTGGACGTGACGTGGGTGATTCGAACGTGACGTGGGCGTGACATGGGTGATTTTAACGTGACGTGGGTGTGACGTGGGTGATTCGAACCTGACGTGGGCGTTACGTGGGAAACACGAACGTGACGTGGGCGTGACGTGGGTGATTCGAATGTGACGTGGGCGCGACGTGGGAGATTCGAACGTGACGTGGGTGTGACGTGGGAAATTCGAACGTGACGTGGGCGTTACGTGGGTGATTCGAACGTGACGTGGGCGTGACGTGGGAGATTCGAACGTGACGTGGGTGTGACGTGGGTGATTCGAACGTGACGTGGGCGTGACATGGGTGATTCGAACGTGACGTGGGCGTGACATGGGTGATTTTAACGTGACGTTTGTGTGACGTGGGAAATTCGAACGTGACGTGGGCGTAACGTGGGTGATTCGAACGTGACGTGGCTGTGACGTGGGTGTGAGGTGGGAGATTCGAACGTGACGCGGGCGTGACGTGGTTGTGACCTGGGAGATTCTAACGTGACGTGGGAGATTCGAACGTGACGTTGGTGTGACGTGGGAGATTCGAACGTGACGTGGACGTGACGTGGGTGATTCGAACGTGACGTGGGTGTGACGTGGGTGTTTCGAACGTGACGTGGGTGTGTCGTGGGTGATTCGAACGTGACGTGGGCGTGACATGTGTGATTCGAACGTGACGTGGGTGTGACGTGGGTGATTCGAACGTGACGTGGGCGTGACGTGGGAGATTCGAACGTGACGTGGGCGTGACGTGGGAAATTCGAACGTGACCTGGCTGGTTCGAAATTGGCGTGGGTGTGCCACCGTGCTTCAAGGCTCCCCCACCAAGCAGGGCTCAGAGGCAAGAGCACTGGGAAGGCAGAGCTTGCCTCCGCATGCCTAGGACAGCCCCCACCACGAGTGCCCGGCTCCCTTGCCTCCCCTCCGCAAGCCTACACCAGCTGTCCTCACACCTTGGCACTAGCACTGTGAGGCTGTTGCAAGGCAGGAGCATGGTTGTTCGATATGTGCTTCGAAGGCGAGGTGGGTGTGACGTGGGAGATTCGAACGTGACGTTGGCGTGACGTGGGAGATTCGAACGTGACGTGGGTGTGACGTGGGAGATTCGAACGTGACGTGGGTGTGACGTGGGTGTGACGTGGGTGAATAGAACGTGACGTGGGCGTGACATGGGTGATTCGAACGTGACGTGGGTGTGACGTGGGAGATTTGAACGTGACGTGGGCGTGACGTGTGTGATTCGAACGTGACGTGGGCGTGACGTGGGAAATTCGAACGTGACGTGGGTGATTCGAACGTGACGTGGGCGTGACGTGGGAGATTCGAACGTGACGTGGGCGTGACGTGGGAAATTCGAACGTGACCTGGCTGGTTCGAAATTGGCGTGGGTGTGCCACCGTGCTTCAAGGCTCCCCCACCAAACAGGGCTCAGAGGCAAGAGCACTGGGAAGGCAGAGCTTGCCTCCGCATGCCTAGGACAGCCCCCACCACGAGTGCCCGGCTCCCTTGCCTCCCCTCCGCAAGCCTACACCAGCTGTCCTCACACCTTGGCACTAGCAGTGTGAGGCTGTTGCAAGGCAGGAGCATGGTTGTTCGATATGTGCTTCGAAGGCGAGGTGGGTGTGACGTGGGAGATTCGAACGTGACGTTGGCGTGACGTGGGAGATTCGAACGTGACGTGGGTGTGACGTGGGTGTGACGTGGGTGAATAGAACGTGACGTGGGCGTGACATGGGTGATTCGAACGTGACGTGGGTGTGACGTGGGAGATTTGAACGTGACGTGGGCGTGACGTGTGTGATTCGAACGTGACGTGGGTGTGACGTGGGAGATTCGAACTTGACGAGGGTGTGAAGTGAGCGTGACGTGGGAAATTCGAACGTGACGTGGGCGTGACGTGGATGATTCGAACGTGACGTGGGCGTGACGTGGGAGATTCGAACGTGACGTTGGCGTGACGTGGGAAATTCGAACGTGACGTGGGCGTGACGTGGGTGATTCGAACGTGACGTGAGTGTGACGTGCGCGATTCGAACGTGACGTGGGTGTGACGTGGGCGATTCGAACGTGACGTGGGTGTGACGTGGGTGATTCGAACGTGACGTGGGCGTTACGTGGGAAATACGAACGTGACGTGGGCGTGACGTGGGTGATTCGAACGTGACGTGGGTGTGACGTGGGAGATTCGAACGTGACGTGGGAGATTCGAACGTGACGTGGGTGTGGCGTGGTTGTTTCGAACGTGACGTGGGTGTGACGTGGGAGATTCGAACGTGACGTGGGTGTGACGTGCGAAATTCGAACGTGACGTGGGCGTGACGTGGGTGTTTCGAACGTGACGTGGGTGTGACGTAAGAGATTCGAACGTCACGTGGGTGTGACATGGGTGATTCGAACGTGTCGTGGGTGTTACGTGGGTGTTTGGAACGTGACGTGGGCGTGACGTGGGTGATTCGACCGTGACGTGGGCGTAACGTGGGTGTGACGTGGGAGATTCGAACGTGACGTGGGTGTGTCGTGGGAGATTCGAACGTGACGTGGGCGTGACGTGGGAGATTCGAACGTGACGTGAGCGTGAAGTGGGAGATTCGAACGTGACGTGGGTGTGACGTGGGAGATTCGAACGTGACCTGGGCGTGACGTGGGAGATTCGAACGTGACGTTAGCGTGTCGTGGGAAATTCGAACGTGACGTGGGCGTGACGTGGGTGATTCGAACGTGACGGGGGTTTGACGTGGGAAATGCGAACGTGACGTGGGCGTGACGTGGGTGTGACGTGGGAGATTCGAACGTGACGTGGGTGTGATGTGGGAGATTCGAACGTGACGTGGGTGTGTCGTGGGTGATTCGAACCTGACGTGGGCGTGACGTGGGAAATTCGAACGTGACGTGGGTGTGACGTGGGAGATTCGAACGTGACGTGGGAGATTCGAACGTGACGTGGGAGATTGGAACGTGACGTGGGCGTGACGTCGGAAATTCGAACGTGACGTGGGCGTGACGTGGGAGATTCGAGCGTGACGTGGGTGTGACGTGGGTGATTCGAAGGTGACGTGGGCGTTACGTGGGAGATTCGAACGTGACGTGAGCGTGACGTGGGTGATTCGAACGTGACGTGGGTGTGACCTGGGAGATTCGAACGTGACGTGGACGTGACGTGGGTGTTTGGAACGTGACGTGGGCGTGACCTGGGTGATTCGAACCTGACGTGGGTGTTTGGAACGTGACGTGGGCGTGACGTGGGTGATTCGAGCGTGACGTGGGTGTGACGTGGGTGATTCGAAGGTGACGTGGGCGTGACGTGGGAGATTCGAACGTGACGTGGGTGTGACGTGAATATTCGAACGTGACGTGGGTGTGACGTGGGAGATTCGAACGTGACGTGGGTGATTCGAAAGTGACGTGGGTGTGACGTGGGTGTGACGTGGGAGATTCGAAAGTGACGTGAGCGTGACGTGGGAAATTCGAAAGTGACGTGGGCGTGACGTGGGAAATTCGAACGTGACGTGGGTGTGACGTGGGAGTTTCGAACGTGACGTGGGCGTGACGTGGGTGACTCGAACGTGACGTGAGTGTGAAGTGGGAGATTCGAACGTGACGTGGGTGATTCGAACGTGACGTGGGCGTGACGTGGGTGACTCGAACGCGACGTGAGTGTGAAGTGGGATATTCGAACGTGACGTGGGAGGTTCGAATGTGACGTGAGCGTGAAGTGGGAGATTCGAACGTGACGTGGGCGTGACGTGGGAGATTCGAACGTGACCTGGGTGTAACGTGGGGAATTCGAACGTGACGTGGGCGTGACGTGGATGTTTCGAACGTGACGTGGGTGTGACGTGGGAAATTCGAACGTGACGTGGGCGTGACGTGGGAGATTCGAACGTGACGTGGGTGTGGCGTGGGAGATTCGAACGTGACGTGGGTGTGTCGTGGGTGATTCGAACGTGACGTGGGCGTGACGTGGGAGATTCGAACGTGACGTGGGCGTGACGTGGGAAATTCGAACGTGACCTGGCTGGTTCGAAATTGGCGTGGGTGTGCCACCGTGCTTCAAGGCTCCCCCACCAAACAGGGCTCAGAGGCAAGAGCACTGGGAAGGCAGAGCTTGCCTCCGCATGCCTAGGACAGCCCCCACCACGAGTGCCCGGCTCCCTTGCCTCCCCTCCGCAAGCCTACACCAGCTGTCCTCACACCTTGGCACTAGCACTGTGAGGCTGTTGCAAGGCAGGAGCATGGTTGTTCGATATGTGCTTCGAAGGCGAGGTGGGTGTGACGTGGGAGATTCGAACGTGACGTTGGCGTGACGTGGGAAATTCGAACGTGACGTGGGCGTGACGTGGGTGATTCGAACGTGACGTGAGTGTGACGTGCGTGATTCGAACGTGACGTGGGTGTGACGTGGGCGATTCGAACGTGACGTGGGTGTGACGTGGGTGATTCGAACGTGACGTGGGAGATTCGAACGTGACGTGGGTGTGGCGTGGTTGTTTCGAACGTGACGTGGGTGTGACGTGGGAGATTCGAACGTGACGTGGGTGTGACGTGGGAAATTCGAACGTGACGTGGGCGTGACGTGGGAGATTCGAACGTGACGTGAGCGTGAAGTGGGAGATTCGAACGTGACGTGGGTGTGACGTGGGAGATTCGAACGTGACCTGGGCGTGACGTGGGAGATTCGAACGTGACGTTAGCGTGTCGTGGGAAATTCGAACGTGACGTGGGCGTGACGTGGGAGATTCGAACGTGACGTGGGCGTGACGTGGGTGTTTCGAACGTGACGTGGGTGTGACGTAAGAGATTCGAACGTCACGTGGGTGTGACATGGGTGATTCGAACGTGTCGTGGGTGTTACGTGGGTGTTTGGAACGTGACGTGGGCGTGACGTGGGTGATTCGACCGTGACGTGGGCGTAACGTGGGTGTGACGTGGGAGATTCGAACGTGACGTGGGTGTGTCGTGGGAGATTCGAACGTGACGTGGGCGTGACGTGGGAGATTCGAACGTGACGTGAGCGTGAAGTGGGAGATTCGAACGTGACGTGGGTGTGACGTGGGAGATTCGAACGTGACCTGGGCGTGACGTGGGAGATTCGAACGTGACGTTAGCGTGTCGTGGGAAATTCGAACGTGACGTGGGCGTGACGTGGGTGATTCGAACGTGACGGGGGTTTGACGTGGGAAATGCGAACGTGACGTGGGCGTGACGTGGGTGTGACGTGGGAGATTCGAACGTGACGTGGGTGTGATGTGGGAGATTCGAACGTGACGTGGGTGTGTCGTGGGTGATTCGAACCTGACGTGGGCGTGACGTGGGAAATTCGAACGTGACGTGGGTGTGACGTGGGAGATTCGAACGTGACGTGGGAGATTCGAACGTGACGTGGGAGATTGGAACGTGACGTGGGCGTGACGTCGGAAATTCGAACGTGACGTGGGCGCGACGTGGGAGATTCGAGCGTGACGTGGGTGTGACGTGGGTGATTCGAAGGTGACGTGGGCGTTACGTGGGAGATTCGAACGTGACGTGAGCGTGACGTGGGTGATTCGAACGTGACGTGGGTGTGACCTGGGAGATTCGAACGTGACGTGGACGTGACGTGGGTGTTTGGAACGTGACGTGGGCGTGACCGGGGTGATTCGAACCTGACGTGGGTGTTTGGAACGTGACGTGGGCGTGACGTGGGTGATTCGAGCGTGACGTGGGTGTGACGTGGGTGATTCGAAGGTGACGTGGGCGTGACGTGGGAGATTCGAACGTGACGTGGGTGTGACGTGAATATTCGAACGTGACGTGGGTGTGACGTGGGAGATTCGAACGTGACGTGGGTGATTCGAAAGTGACGTGGGTGTGACGTGGGTGTGACGTGGGAGATTCGAAAGTGACGTGAGCGTGACGTGGGAAATTCGAAAGTGACGTGGGCGTGACGTGGGAAATTCGAACGTGACGTGGGTGTGACGTGGGAGTTTCGAACGTGACGTGGGCGTGACGTGGGTGACTCGAACGTGACGTGAGTGTGAAGTGGGAGATTCGAACGTGACGTGGGTGATTCGAACGTGACGTGGGCGTGACGTGGGTGACTCGAACGCGACGTGAGTGTGAAGTGGGAGATTCGAACGTGACGTGGGAGGTTCGAATGTGACGTGAGCGTGAAGTGGGAGATTCGAACGTGACGTGGGCGTGACGTGGCTGATTCGAACGTGACCTGGGTGTAACGTGGGGAATTCGAACGTGACGTGGGCGTGACGTGGATGTTTCGAACGTGACGTGGGTGTGACGTGGGAAATTCGAACGTGACGTGGGCGTGACGTGGGAGATTCGAACGTGACGTGGGTGTGGCGTGGGAGATTCGAACGTGACGTGGGTGTGTCGTGGGTGATTCGAACGTGACGTGGGCGTGACGTGGGAGATTCGAACGTGACGTGGGCGTGACGTGGGAAATTCGAACGTGACCTGGCTGGTTCGAAATTGGCGTGGGTGTGCCACCGTGCTTCAAGGCTCCCCCACCAAACAGGGCTCAGAGGCAAGAGCACTGGGAAGGCAGAGCTTGCCTCCGCATGCCTAGGACAGCCCCCACCACGAGTGCCCGGCTCCCTTGCCTCCCCTCCGCAAGCCTACACCAGCTGTCCTCACACCTTGGCACTAGCACTGTGAGGCTGTTGCAAGGCAGGAGCATGGTTGTTCGATATGTGCTTCGAAGGCGAGGTGGGTGTGACGTGGGAGATTCGAACGTGACGTTGGCGTGACGTGGGAAATTCGAACGTGACGTGGGCGTGACGTGGGTGATTCGAACGTGACGTGAGTGTGACGTGCGTGATTCGAACGTGACGTGGGTGTGACGTGGGCGATTCGAACGTGACGTGGGTGTGACGTGGGTGATTCGAACGTGACGTGGGCGTTACGTGGGAAATACGAACGTGACGTGGGCGTGACGTGGGTGATTCGAACGTGACGTGGGTGTGACGTGGGAGATTCGAACGTGACGTGGGAGATTCGAACGTGACGTGGGTGTGGCGTGGTTGTTTCGAACGTGACGTGGGTGTGACGTGGGAGATTCGAACGTGACGTGGGTGTGACGTGGGAAATTCGAACGTGACGTGGGCGTGACGTGGGAGATTCGAACGTGACGTGAGCGTGAAGTGGGAGATTCGAACGTGACGTGGGTGTGACGTGGGAGATTCGAACGTGACCTGGGCGTGACGTGGGAGATTCGAACGTGACGTTAGCGTGTCGTGGGAAATTCGAACGTGACGTGGGCGTGACGTGGGAGATTCGAACGTGACGTGGGCGTGACGTGGGTGTTTCGAACGTGACGTGGGTGTGACGTAAGAGATTCGAACGTCACGTGGGTGTGACATGGGTGATTCGAACGTGTCGTGGGTGTTACGTGGGTGTTTGGAACGTGACGTGGGCGTGACGTGGGTGATTCGACCGTGACGTGGGCGTAACGTGGGTGTGACGTGGGAGATTCGAACGTGACGTGGGTGTGTCGTGGGAGATTGGAACGTGACGTGGGCGTGACGTCGGAAATTCGAACGTGACGTGGGCGTGACGTGGGAGATTCGAGCGTGACGTGGGTGTGACGTGGGTGATTCGAAGGTGACGTGGGCGTTACGTGGGAGATTCGAACGTGACGTGAGCGTGACGTGGGTGATTCGAACGTGACGTGGGTGTGACCTGGGAGATTCGAACGTGACGTGGACGTGACGTGGGTGTTTGGAACGTGACGTGGGCGTGACCTGGGTGATTCGAACCTGACGTGGGTGTTTGGAACGTGACGTGGGCGTGACGTGGGTGATTCGAGCGTGACGTGGGTGTGACGTGGGTGATTCGAAGGTGACGTGGGCGTGACGTGGGAGATTCGAACGTGACGTGGGTGTGACGTGAATATTCGAACGTGACGTGGGTGTGACGTGGGAGATTCGAACGTGACGTGGGTGATTCGAAAGTGACGTGGGTGTGACGTGGGTGTGACGTGGGAGATTCGAAAGTGACGTGAGCGTGACGTGGGAAATTCGAAAGTGACGTGGGCGTGACGTGGGAAATTCGAACGTGACGTGGGTGTGACGTGGGAGTTTCGAACGTGACGTGGGCGTGACGTGGGTGACTCGAACGTGACGTGAGTGTGAAGTGGGAGATTCGAACGTGACGTGGGTGATTCGAACGTGACGTGGGCGTGACGTGGGTGACTCGAACGCGACGTGAGTGTGAAGTGGGATATTCGAACGTGACGTGGGAGGTTCGAATGTGACGTGAGCGTGAAGTGGGAGATTCGAACGTGACGTGGGCGTGACGTGGCTGATTCGAACGTGACCTGGGTGTAACGTGGGGAATTCGAACGTGACGTGGGCGTGACGTGGATGTTTCGAACGTGACGTGGGTGTGACGTGGGAAATTCGAACGTGACGTGGGTGTGGCGTGGTTGTTTCGAACGTGACGTGGGTGTGATGTGGGCGATTCGAACGTGACGTGGGCGTGACATGTGTGTTTCGAACGTGACGTGGGTGTGACGTGGGCGATTCGAACGTGACGTGAGCATGACGTGGGAGATTCGAACGTGACGTGAGCGTGACGTGGGAAATTCGAACGTGAAGTGGGTGTGACGTGGGTGTGACGTGGGAGATTCGAACGTGACGTGGGTGTGACGTGGGAAATTCGAACGTGACGTGGGCGTGACGTGGGTGATTCGAACGTGACGGGGGTGTGACGTGGGAAATGCGAACGTGACGTGGGCGTGACGTGGGTGATTCGAACGTGACGTGGGTGTGACGTGGGAGATTTGAACGTGACGTGGGCGTGACGTGGGAGATTCGAACCTGACGTGGGTGTTTGGAACGTGACGTGGGTGTGTCGTGGGTGATTCGAACGTGACGTGGGCGTGACATGGGTGTTTCGAACGTGACGTGGGCGTGACATGGGTGTTTCGAACGTGACGTGGGCGTGACGTGTGTGATTCGAACGTGACGTGGGCGTGACGTGGGAGATTCGAACGTGACGTGGGTGTGACGTGGGAGATTCGAACGTGACGTGGGAGATTCGAACGTGACGTGGGCGTGACGTGGGAGATTCGAACGTGACGTGGGTGATTCGAACGTGACGTGGGCGTGACGTGGGAGATTCGAACGTGACGTGGGCGTGACGTGGGAAATTCGAACGTGACCTGGCTGGTTCGAAATTGGCGTGGGTGTGCCACCGTGCTTCAAGGCTCCCCCACCAAGCAGGGCTCAGAGGCAAGAGCACTGGGAAGGCAGAGCTTGCCTCCGCATGCCTAGGACAGCCCCCACCACGAGTGCCCGGCTCCCTTGCCTCCCCTCCGCAAGCCTACACCAGCTGTCCTCACACCTTGGCACTAGCACTGTGAGGCTGTTGCAAGGCAGGAGCATGGTTGTTCGATATGTGCTTCGAAGGCGAGGTGGGTGTGACGTGGGAGATTCGAACGTGACGTGGCTGTGTCGTGGGTGATTCGAACGTGACGTGGGCGTGACGTGGGAGATTCGAACGTGACGTGGGCGTGACGTGGGAAATTCGAACGTGACCTGGCTGGTTCGAAATTGGCGTGGGTGTGCCACCGTGCTTCAAGGCTCCCCCACCAAACAGGGCTCAGAGGCAAGAGCACTGGGAAGGCAGAGCTTGCCTCCGCATGCCTAGGACAGCCCCCACCACGAGTGCCCGGCTCCCTTGCCTCCCCTCCGCAAGCCTACACCAGCTGTCCTCACACCTTGGCACTAGCAGTGTGAGGCTGTTGCAAGGCAGGAGCATGGTTGTTCGATATGTGCTTCGAAGGCGAGGTGGGTGTGACGTGGGAGATTCGAACGTGACGTTGGCGTGACGTGGGAGATTCGAACGTGACGTGGGTGTGACGTGGGAGATTCGAACGTGACGTGGGTGTGACGTGGGTGTGACGTGGGTGAATAGAACGTGACGTGGGCGTGACATGGGTGATTCGAACGTGACGTGGGTGTGACGTGGGAGATTTGAACGTGACGTGGGCGTGACGTGTGTGATTCGAACGTGACGTGGGCGTGACGTGGGAAATTCGAACGTGACGTGGGTGATTCGAACGTGACGTGGGCGTGACGTGGGAGATTCGAACGTGACGTGGGCGTGACGTGGGAAATTCGAACGTGACCTGGCTGGTTCGAAATTGGCGTGGGTGTGCCACCGTGCTTCAAGGCTCCCCCACCAAACAGGGCTCAGAGGCAAGAGCACTGGGAAGGCAGAGCTTGCCTCCGCATGCCTAGGACAGCCCCCACCACGAGTGCCCGGCTCCCTTGCCTCCCCTCCGCAAGCCTACACCAGCTGTCCTCACACCTTGGCACTAGCAGTGTGAGGCTGTTGCAAGGCAGGAGCATGGTTGTTCGATATGTGCTTCGAAGGCGAGGTGGGTGTGACGTGGGAGATTCGAACGTGACGTTGGCGTGACGTGGGAGATTCGAACGTGACGTGGGTGTGACGTGGGAGATTCGAACGTGACGTGGGTGTGACGTGGGAGATTTGAACGTGACGTGGGCGTGACGTGGGTGTTTCGAACGTGACGTGGGTGTGACGTAAGAGATTCGAACGTCACGTGGGTGTGACATGGGTGATTCGAACGTGTCGTGGGTGTTACGTGGGTGTTTGGAACGTGACGTGGGCGTGACGTGGGTGATTCGACCGTGACGTGGGCGTAACGTGGGTGTGACGTGGGAGATTCGAACGTGACGTGGGTGTGTCGTGGGAGATTCGAACGTGACGTGGGCGTGACGTGGGAGATTCGAACGTGACGTGGGCGTGACGTAAGAGATTCGAACGTCACGTGGGTGTGACATGGGTGATTCGAACGTGACGTGAGTGTGACGTGGGTGATTCGAACGTGACGTGGGCGTGACGTGGGAAATTCGAACGTGACGTGGGCGTGACGTGGGTGATTCGAACGTGACGTGAGTGTTAAGTGGGAGATTCGAACGTGACGTGGGTGTGACGTGAATATTCTAAAGTGACGTGGGCATGACGTGGGTGATTCGAACGTGAGGGGGGTGTGACGTGGGAGATTCGAACGTGACGTGGGTGTGACGTGGCAGATTCGAACGTGACCTGGCTGGTTCGAAATTGGCGTGGGTGTGCCACCCTGCTTCAAGGCTCCCCCACCAAGCAGGGCTCAGAGGCAAGAGCACTGGGAAGGCAGAGGTTGCCTCCGCATGCCTAGGACAGCCCCCACCACGAGTGCCCGGCTCCCTTGCCTCCCCTCCGCAAGCCTACACCAGCTGTCCTCACACCTTGGCACTAGCACTGTGAGGCTGTTGCAAGGCAGGAGCATGGTTGTTCGATATGTGCTTCGAAGGCGACGTGGGTGTGACGTGGAAGATTCGAACGTGACGTGAGTGTGAAGTGGGAGATTCGAACGTGACGGGGGTGTGACGTGGGTGATTCGAACGTGACGGGGGCGTGACGTGGGAGATTCGAACGTGACGTGGGCGTGACGTGGGAGATTCGAACGTGACGTGGGCGTGACGTGGGTGATTCGAACGTGACGTGGGTGTGACGTGAATATTCGAACGTGACGTGGGTGTGACGTGGGAGATTTGAACGTGACGTGGCTGTGACGTGGGAGATTCGAACGGGATGTGGGCATGACGTGGGAGATTCGAACGTGACATTGACGTGACGTGGGAGATTCGAACGTGACGTGGGTGTGACGTGGGTGATTCGAATGTGATGGGGGTGTGACGTGGGAGATTCGAACGTGACGTGGGTGTGACATGAATATTCGAACGTGACAGGGGTGTGACGTGGGAGATTCGAACGTGACGTGGGCGTGACATGGGTGACTCGAACGTGACGTGGGTGTGACGTCGGTGGTTCGAAAGCGGCGTGGGTGTGACTTGGGTGATTCAACATGAGTCGCTAGGCCGGTTACAGTTCTCTTCATGCAGGTGCAGCCCCTGGCTCTTGGCTGCTGCAGGGTTCAACTCTCCTCCGTCATTGTTATGACCGTCACACCCACAGTCATGGGTTGGCGGGGAGTGGCCAAACACCCCCAATGGTAGGCTAGCTGCCTCATACATTCTTCAGCACTGAAGAGAGGAGTTTGAGTGACTGTGGATGACTGCTTTCCTCTTGCAGTGGGGGTCCCATGGAGAGATCCCATAGCTGGGCTAAGAAGGAGTTAATTCCGATCTGCAACAGGGCCCCAGCAGTGAAAGCAGATGTTATCTCTCAGGGTCCTGATGAGGAGGGGACAGTCCTGACCACAGCAATTAACCCTGCCCCAGCAGTAAGAGGAGGCTTTTGTTTCTCAAGGTCCTGGTGCCAAGGCAGGCCTTATCTCAAAGTCTTGACATCCTCCCTTCTGGAGTGTAAAACACAGGAATTCAGGCTATTTGTAACTGGCACCAAATGTGTATGCGGGGGGAGGGGGGAAGCTGGGAGCATCCCCCCACAGGTGACAATGCTGGGGTAGGGTTTGGAGGCATTTGGGGGTCTGTGGAGGTGCTGGGGCAGGACGAGCAGACAGCAAGGTGGAGTGAAACCTGCCTGGATGGCTGAGCTTAGAGGGCTGTGATCAGTGGTTCAAAGTCTAGTTGGAGGCCTGTAGCTAGTGGTGTATCCCAGGGGTCAATACTGGGGCCCGTATTGTTCCACTCATTCATCAGTGCCCTGGATGATGGGACAGAGTGCACCCTCAGCATGTTTGCTGACGGTACCAAATTGGCAGGAGTGGCCGACACACCAGAGGGCTGTGCTGCCATTCAGAGGGACCTCGCCAGGCTGGAGAGATGGGAAGAGAGGAATCTCATGAAGTTCAGGAAAGGGATGTGCAGAATGCACCTAGGGAAAAAGAAGCCCAGGCACCAGTACACACTGGGGGCTGACCTGCCGGAAAGCAGCTCTGCAGAGAAGGACCTGGGAGTCCTGGTGGACAACAAACTGACTGTAAGCCAGCACTGTGCCCTTGTGGCAGAGAAGGATAATAGTATCCTGGGCTGCATTAGGAAGGGTGTTGCCAGCACACTGAGGCAGGTGGTTCTTCCCCTCTCCTCAGCCCACGCGAGGCCACACTTGGAGTACTGTGTCCAGCTCTGGGCTCCCCAGTATAAGAGAGAGATGGAGCTACTGGAGCGAGTCCAGCGAAGGGTCACTAAGACGATGAAGGGCCTGGAGCAGCTCTCATATGAGCAAAGGCTGAGAGAGCTGCACCTGCTGAGCCAGGAGAAGACAAGACTGATGGGGCCTTCTATCAACACGCACAAATAGCTGAAGGGAGGGTGCAAAGAGGATGGGGCCAGACTCTCTTCAGTGGTGCCCAGCGATAGGACGAGAGGCAACAGGCACAAACCAAAACACAACAAGTTCTGCCTGGACATAAGGAAAAACCTTTTTTTTTACTGTGAGGGTGACTGAGCACTGGAACAGGTTGCCCAGAGAGGCTGCAGAGTCTCCAAAAAGCCGTCTGGATAGGCTCCTGGGCAATGTGCTCTAGGTGACCCTGCCTGAGTAGGGGCGTTGCGCTAGTTAATCTTTAATGGTCCTTTCCAAACTCAACTGTTCTGTGATTCTGTGATGTGGCAGTTGTTGGGGGCTTTGGGGCAGGATTTCTGGGTGCTTTAGGGGTTTTGGGGGGCTGGCTGGGGGAAGGGGGGCATCTGCAGGGCCCTCAATGCGGGAGTGGGTTTGCAGGGTGGATGGGGTGTGTGTGGGGGGTCCCATTCCAGGACTGAGGGCTGCACGTGTCTATCAGTGTTGCAGGAGGTGCCACAGAGGAGGAGGAGAAGGTGTCAAGGAACTTGTAGGGAACCCCACAGAAGACATCACAGAACTCCCTAAGGGCCCCGTGTCTCACAAGACCTGCGAGCGATGCCACGTCTCAAAGAAGGAGAAGACATCAGATTGCTGGGCCAATGCTAGAGACATCCAGACCTCCGTGTGGTGCATGGGGGACCTAGGGAGATGTCAGAGGCCATGTAGGACCCACTAACACAGAAAGGATTGGCGAGCCCCATGGCTTTGAGGCAGTTGTATGCGGTGGACTGGTGTGGCTTTGAATCAGGTGGTACCCAGCTTGGCTGACACCCACAATCTCTGCCTGGGAGTGGAGGAAGCCTCAGGGTGCCCAGCTGTGCCTTACTGCTATCCCTCTTCTTCTTTCCCTCAGTACAATTCTCAAGTAACTTGCCATTACACTAACTGGGCCTTACTCCCAGTGACCTTAAATCACTGCTCGGTCCAGTGGTTTTAAACTTCCTCGTGACTAACTAGCACTCTGGGGCACGCCTGCCACAACAGGAACCGCCCTTGTGGGACGCCCTGCCACAGCCCTGCTCCAGGGCCGGCCTGCCTCCACACTCCTCCAGGCTGCAGCCACAGGGGCGAGCACACCCTGGGGAGGAACCGGGGCCTAAAGGCAACACACAGAAAAGGGAAGCTCAGCTCCGTGCCCCAGCACACCCTGCCCTGCACAGACCCTGTCCCGCCTCCCCACCCCTCGCCCCGCACCGCCGCCTCCACACAGCGACGGCCCCAGCGCACACGACACAGCCTCATGCCTGCGGCCACCCCAAGGGAAGCGCTTGCCTCACCGGCGCCCCACCTCCTCGGCGCCAGGCAGCCCTGGCCCTCACCCGCCATGGCCCAGGGGAACCCACACCCCGAGCTGCTGCCATGCTGCTCCACGCAGCGTGCATGCGCCGATCGCCAAGGCAACGGAACGGCGGCGCCGGCAGCTGCTGCCGAGCACCGCGCATGCGCCCGCCACGACCTGAGTGGGAGGGGCCAGGGGAGCGGGGCGGCGGAGGAAGGGCAGGAAATGGCGCCCTCGAGTGCTCACAGCGCGCTACTGCAGCCGGGGCTCGCTGCTGCCGACGGCTGCTCTCAGAGCACTACCGCAGCCCACAACACGACATGAAGCCAGCTCATCAGCTTTGCCAGGAGAGGATGGGGAAGAGTTCTTCGGGCGAGAAGCGGCACCCTAAAAGCTGCATCTTCCCACAAGGCACTGCAGAGAGTGGCAGTTCCTCGCTGGCCTGAGACAGAGGCAAGCGAGGAAAAACAGGGCCGAGAGCTGGGGCCTTAAACCCCTGTCAGAGGGGCTGTCCCCCAAAGTCAGCATCCTTCCTGCTCCCCGAGCTGAGGAGGGCAACCACCTTGTCACCACTCAGGCGTTGCCTTTCGTTACGGTCGTTATGCCATCTTGGCGTACAGAAATGAGAGACCACAGAAACAATCTGACAGGGCGATTTACACACGCCTTAGAACAAGCTGCTTACAAGCCAGCTATAGCACAAGCTTTCCTCTGCTGTGGCAAACGGGGAACTCGAAGACCTGAAGGCCTGCTCCAACTCTGGAGTCTAACGTAAAGGCAGAAGCTGTCAAAGAAAGGCAGAGCACCGTGTTTACGCTACTGTGGCTCAATGAGGCTCGAACAGGCTAAGGAGAATTCACACAAGCACTTCATTTGGCACATGTAAGGATGCAGTGCCTGCAGCAGAGGGGCAATAGGCGACGTGGGGATGTCCTGCCGCGCGCTTGCTCGCCGGCTGTCTCGCTCGCTGACGCAGGCGGAGCTGCTGGGAATGAGCCAGGCTCTCCGGCACTCTCGAGGGCCCCAGTGGGCAGAGCACCCTGGGATGGGAAGTGCTGCTCTTGCTCTGCTCAGAGAGCACTGTCTCACGGAGGCGGGTGCCACCTCCTCCACGCTCTCCGGAGCCGGTAGCACAGCGTTCGAAGGGTGAATCCCGACGGTGCCTTTTCCCGTGGCGCTCTCAGGATCAGGATGGTCTGAACTGCCAGAGACCAGACGTAGGGGCTGGTGTCACTCACCACGCTTTGAAGGGCTGACATAGAAAGGAAGAGAGAAGAGATAAAACCCCTGTGTCTGCAGAGACCCCAGGCATGCCCCCTGGGCAGGGCCAAGCCCAAGCAGCCCTTGCCCTTGCCATCAGGCAGAAGGGAGGACTAATGGGTCAGCTGGAGAAAGAGGCAGTTCACAAATGCCCCAAATGCCCCGGAAATAGTCTCCCTCTCCCAGTGCAGGGCAGCAGATTGGAGCTCGCTACCCAGGCTCTGCCCTCCTCCATGCTGGAGCTAACACCACGCTGGCCCCACTCACCCTTGCAGATGTCCTGCAGCTTCTCCTCGCCCTGCTCGCTCATGTGCTGTCCGACGAGCCCTAGGTGCACACAGCCCATCGCAACCCCCGCTGTGGGCACGCAGCCCCCAGGGCAGCCAGGCCCTGCATGAGGCAGCTGGGGCTCCGGCAGCCCCGCGGCTGCTTCTCGCTGCCAGCGCAGCAGCCAGGGCTGGGGCCAAGCTGCCCTGCGACAGAGAGGGAGCCCAGCAGGGGCTGTAGCTCACCGAGGAACCTCACAGCCACCTCCCGCAAGCACTCCTGTGGGCTCTCCAAGTAGGGCAGGCTCTGCCGCAGGTATTCCTCTGCTCTGCTCCTGTTCCTCACCAGCTGCACAGAGCACAGGGGCCAGGGCTTGGTACACACCTTCGCCACCCAGCCAGGCCAGTCCCTCCTGCCAGGGCCACCTGCCCTTACTTGCCATGCCAGGACATTCGTGGCTCCTGGCCAGGAGCCGTGTGGCACCAAGGTTTGGAGGGAGCAGAGGGCAGAGCGCTCCCCAGGCAGGCTGAGGTGCCATCCTGCTAGCAAGGCCCAGCTGGGCCAGGGGCTCTTTCCGCATCCTGGGGGCAGTGAGGGGACAGGGCCCTGGAGAAGAGCCTGCCGGGGCAGTGTGCTGGAGGAAGGGCAGTGCACGTGCAGCTCCAGAGCCTGCAGCAATGGGTTGGCAGGGGGGCAAGGGTGGCAGGCCTTGTGCGGGCCAGGTCTTGGGGACTTTGGGGCTGTCCTTACCAGGCACTCGCCAATCTGCCATGTCTGTGCTGTCTCGAGCAGGTGCCTGAGCTGCTCCCACTTCAGGAGCTTAGCAGCGCTGAGGAGGGCTTCCCGAGAGGCCTGCAGAGCAGCAGAGACTGGGAGATGCCACTGCAGCCCAGGCGGGAGATCCCGCATCCCCCGCACCTTGGCAAGGCTCAGAGCCTTTGCCAGCCCGTTATGGGAAGCTGCATCTGAGCAGCGAGTTGGGCTCTGACGCCCTGGGCAGAGGCGTGGGGCAACCACCATCTCAGGGCAGCAGAAGCCAGCTCGCCAAGGCCCTGGCCTAGCATGCCTGCAAGGACAGCTGGGAAGCCCCTAGGGACGCCAGTGTTGGGGCCTTGCTGGGCATACCTGGCCAACAGAAAAAACAATCCGGGCCCCACACAACCAACCAATGTGGCCACACACCTGCGCCACGCTTGGGATCTCCTCATGCGCATGGATGAGCAGTGGGAGCAGGCTGCTGTGCACGTGCTTCCTCATCTGCTCTTGCTGGCTGCCCACCACAATCGCCATCACATGCCGGAAGAGCTGGATGGAGAGCTCTCGCACACGAGCAGCCTCCTGTGGGGAAGGAAGATGGGAGGACCTCAGCAACGGCTGCTCCAAGCCCATGGTGAGCAAGGGGGGGGGGGGTCAGCGTGGCTGCTGTGCAGATGCCTGCTTCTGCCTCTGCCTCTGCCTCCGCCCCGAGGAGCTGCGGGCCAGATCGGCCACCAGCACAAAATGGCCCCCGCCCCAAGACATGCAACACGGCGGGTTTCTCTAACAACTTGCAGCCAGAGAGAGCCCAGCGTGGAGGTGCCTGTGCCCAGAAAGGCTGCTCTGGCCCTGGCCGCACTCCCACCAGACACCTCCTGGCCGACTTGCAGAGGAGCTCCCCTGGCAGACGTGTGGAAGAGGAGATGGGGGCCAGCCCTCGGCATCGGCTCCTGGGCTCATCCTACCTGCTCAAGGTCCCAGAAATGGGCTGCCGCAGCGTGAGGCCCCATCCCTGGGCCACGCGCCTATGCCCCCAGAGCCACACCAACAGAGCCCCCGCCTTTCCCACCAGCCTTACGTCATCAAAGAGTGGCCGGAGCTCCTCAGCAAGCTGCAGGCCGATGGCGCTGGCCCTCTTCCTGTCCACGAGATGGAGCACGTGGCTGAGGATGGTGAGGGCTTTGGTGCAGAAGTTGCTGTCAGCACCCTGCAGTCGCTCCATAAGTGAGGGCAGCAGGTCTTGCAGACTTCTTGCCTACATGAAACACAGAAGGCCCCTTCTGTGAAGCAAAGGATGACTGCATTGGCACGAATGCTCTGGCTGTAACACTCTGCAGCTACGGGCCGGCAGGGCAGGTGGCAGCAGCTCCCCCAGCTCTCGATTCCTGCCGCTGCCTTTCCCTCCCACTGCCTTTCCCTCCACCTCCAGCCCCAGGCCGCTGGCCTGACTTTGCCCAGCTGCCCCCTGCTCACTGTTTGCCGTCTCTCAGAGAGCGTGACGAGGCCTGCGATCACCATCTCACGCATCGCCAAGCTCTGGTTGCACAAATGCAATTGCAGGAAGCCCAGGACATCCTCGTCAATCCCCTGCTCAAAGTCCGTGCAGTTCAGCAGCTGAAAGACACGCAGCTGCAGAGTGAGCAAGCGGCAGAGCCAGCAGCACCGCCCGTGTCCTCTGAACCATCTGCAGCCTCTCGCTGTTGGGCCTTTGTGAAGCGGTTGAATGTAGAGAGCTGGCGCAAAGGGTGCATGGCCTGCAAGTGGTTATGAGCATTACGCCAGCAGAAATGGCCTCTTGGAGGCAATGAGCCCAGGCTGGGGTGGCTAAGGGGAGCCCAGCTGCCGCGGGAGAGCTGCCCAGCTCCACCGACCAGCAACCTGCCCCCTGGCCCATGGGGCAGGGAGCCCAGTGTTTGCAGGCACCTCCCAGAGGCACCGCTTGCCACCAGGCCCACCTCAGTGAAGACAGCCATGGCGGCGATCTCCCGCTGTTTGTCTCTGCAGCTGAGTACCGCAATCACGTGGTCAAACACCCAGGCACACTCGTCGGCCGCGTTCATCCACAGCTCCCTGGCCGGGGAAGGGAGAAGGCGCTGTGGGCATGGAGCTGGGCAGGCAAACCTCTTTGGGCCTGCGCTGCCAACTCGAGCCGTCGTCCCGCAGGCCAGGCCCCGCAGGGCAAGGCCGCCTTTGTGCTCAGCTCCAGCAGCTGGTGGCGTTGGCTCGAGCAGCGGCGGCCTTTTCCCACCACACCTTGCGCTCAGAAACCTGCTGTCTCACCCAGTCACCCTTGTTTCGGTGAGAGAGCGGAAAAGCACCCTTGCTACACCAAAGTCGTGGCCTTCCAGCACTCTGTCTCCAGGGCAGAAACGCTGGGGCAGACGAGGATGAAGGCGGCTCTCACCTAGTCAGCAAAGTGACTCCTGTGTGGTAGGTCTCCACGCTCATAAGCATGTCCCAGCCCCCCTGCCTCTCGACGGAGTCAGCCAGATGGGCATAGTCAGCACAGCAGAGCAGAGCTTTCATGGCCTGCACTGCGCTCCTGCATGTAGAGCAAAGGCGGGTCGCACACAGAAGCCAAGCCCGGGCTCTGCGCCCACGGCAGAGACCGGGGGAGAGGGACGGAGCACCTGACGGGGCTGACTGGAGGACACTCGTCTTCCTGGCCGCACATCTGGCTGTAGTCTTGGAGGTCCTGCAGCGTGTACTCCATGCTGAAGAAGATCTGGAAGAGCACCGCTAGGTAGAGCTGGGGGAAAATTAACTGCACCGGCACTTTGCTGGAGGGCAGCCGGAGAATCTCGTTCAGGGCCCTGATTGCCTGCAGAAAACACCCAGAGACAGCTCTTGCTGCAGAGAGATCACCTAAGCCAAGGCAAGCCACGCCAAGGCAAGCCAAGGCTCCCGTTTGTAACGCCAGCAAACGAGCCTTCCTGGGCCGGAAGGAAGGCCCCCCGGCAGGCCTCGTGGACCCTGCAGGTGGTCCTGGGCTCCTGGCCCCAGGCCGGGCAGCCTGCTCTGGCCAGGCTGTGCAGCCCTGCGCAAGGCTGAGTGAGGCCTCGCCTGGAAACTCACAGTCAGCGGAAGGATGTAGCTGTCGTTCGGCATGAAGCTGGCCCGCCTGAGCAGTGGCTGGTCCCACAGCCAAAAGAGCAGCTCCTTCAGCACCTCCTCTGCAGGGCAGTGCTCGGAGACCAGCGTCCTCCACATGGCCCCGGCAACCCTGCAGGCCCAGAGCACGCCGTCAGGGGGGCTGCCTCGACCTGCAAGAGCCCCGGAGCTCCGGAGCTGTCCTCCAGGCTGGCAGGCCCCGTACCCGTCACACAGCAGGGAGGTGTTCAGCAGGCCCTCAACCACCTGATCAGGGTCCAAGCAGGCCATCTGGAAAAGGGTCCTGTTCAAGATGGCCTGGAGCGACGCCTCACTGATGCCCCTCAGCTTCTTGTGGATGCTGCTCACCACCTGTGGCACCTGGAGGGGGCACGGGTGACAGCGGGACCGCCACGGGAGTGTAGCAATTACCCCAGGTGCCACTGAGAACTGCTTCCTTCCCATCGCTCTTTGCAGGCCTCAAAGGCTGTCGGGTGCCTGAGAGCCCTGGCCTTCACTCAGGGGGCTCAGAGCCCAGAGGGCGTGAGCACAGGACAATGCGGCTGCAAGCTGCTTACCCTGTCCAGCTCAGAGTCGGGGTCTCTCAAGACCACCTCCATCATGCGGGCAACCACCTCGGTGTCCGAGACCCTTGGGTCTGTCATGCCCTCGATGGTTGTCAGGAGGAAGTGTGTCCTCTCGGAGGGGAAGAGAAAGCTCCCAAACACCTGTGGGAGGAAAGACCCGTGGCACTGAGCACACACGCTGAGGAGCTGAGAGAGTGGCTTGCGAGAGCGAGCGAGCGGAGCAGCGCTGGCACAGTGCCCCCGGGAGAGCCGGGTGTGGGGCCTGTGCTAGGATGTGCTAACTGCAGCCTGGGGGCAGTGGGCAGCGAGCTGCCGGGGTGCAGGTGGATGGCTGGGGTCAGGGTGACGGTGTGCTAGCCCTACAGGGAAGCAGAGCATGCTGGTGGCCAGGACAGCTGGAGCTGCTGCTCTGCCACTGGCACAGCGCCTTTGGCTACGCCAGGCTCAGGGAGAGTGGGACACCCCTGCGCCCAAGGCCTGGGAGGCCAGCCCCACTGATCAGGGATCCATTTGTTCCTGCAGGCCTCCTGCCAGCCCTGTGGCCAAGAATGCCAGCAAGGGAGGAGCTTCTCACCGTGCTCTCGTCAGTGGCGTTGCTGGGCCAGAAGGTGTTTGGGGCTTCCCACTGCCACTTCATCTCTGGAGGCGCTGGATTGTCAGCCGCCATCTTTCTACCTGCGCAGGAGGGGAAACAGAGCAGTCAGGAGGAATGATGGCAAGTTGGAGATGGCAGACCGAAGGCATCCAAGAGAGCTCTGTGGCTTGCAGAGAGGGGCTCTCACTACTGTGTGGGCAGCAGAGAGCCTCCTAGGGAGGACGTGGGCTTATTTCCAGGTGGCAAAGGGGAAATTGCCTATTAGGATGCAGAAAGGCAGAAGAGTTTGCTCTCTCTTCCTGCTCTGAAGCAGGACAGCAGCCCTGGGAGGCTGCTGCCACAGGCCCTCCAGTCTGCTGGTTTTCAGCACAGTTCCTAAACCACTGCTGCAAGGGACATAACAGCCCTGGGTCCTGTCAGCGAGGTGCCTGCCGTTTTTGTTTTTCACATGGCCGAGGCAACGTGGCGCGCCTTGCCTAGCCTTGCTTGGGCTGCGGTGTCTGGAAGGCGCCAGCCCGCCCCAGCTTCTCTTACTCCATCGCAGCAGAATGACCCTGTAGAAATCGTGAAGCGCCTCTGCCGCCCCATGGCTGATCTCCTGGTCCTCCTCGGCGCAGCACAGCGTGAGGTGCCCCATCAGCTGCCCCAGGAAGTCCAAAGGCCTCTTTTGGGAGAGGAAAGGGCTGGCACTGCTTCCTCCACAGCTGGGCGAGTCCTGGGGGGAGGCAGGAAGGCCTGGTAGCAAGGCTAAGCTGCGGCAGCCGGCACCAAAGGCCTGGGCCCTACACAAGAGCGGGTCCAGGCCTGAGTGCCACATGAGCCAAAGCTTTGGAGGCCTCTGGCCAGCCCTGCTCCCAGCAGTGACCAGCAGGGTGCAGAGCTGTGTGTTCCAGCCTGCCCGCCCCTGCACGCTGCCAGGTCTGTTGCCCAGCCAAGGGCAACCTGCCCTCCCTTTGGGCAGCCCCCAGAGCCAGCATGTGGCAGCCATGACAAGGCGAGGAGCACGCTGCCTCCCTGCCTTGCCTTGCAAGGCTTTTGACTGCCGTCCCTGCGAGCCCATGCCACTGAGGGGCCTAAAGAACGAGTCAGAGCTTGGGTCTTCCCCCAGCCCACGGCTCCTGCACACGCACACTCATCCTTCCCACGGCTGACAGAGTGCCTCCTTCTGCTCCCGCTGGCCTCCCCGTCCCCAAGAGCACATCAAGCCAGGTGCCCTCTCCTCCTGCCTGAGCCTGCCTGAGAGGAGGGTCGCCCACCGCCTGGAGCCACCCGCTTACCTCCAGCAGAGAAGAGCTGCCCAGGAGCCGACTCAACCGCACAATCCTCCCCATGGCCCTCTGGCGCTCAGCCACTTTCTGGGACGCCGTGAAGGGCAGCAGCACCTGAGGAGACCAAAGCCGCCAGTCAGCGCTGGTGCCTGACGGCCACTCCGGGAGCGACAGCTCTGCTGAGCGCCCAGCAGGGTCGACGCCTCTGCTGCCTTCCAAGCACTCCTCCAGAAAGGGCCCTGCGTCCCCTCCTCGCGCCAAGCTCCTTCCACTGCTTTGGTGCAAGGGAAGGCTTTTGGGGGCGAGGGGCCGAGGGGCAGAGGGCAAGGCTTTCCCGTGATGCTGGCAGAGGAAAGGACTCTGACTGCTGCCAGCAGAGACAGCCGGCTCAGCTGAGAGCACGGTGGGGCCCCTCCCTGCCTCCCCCCCACAGAGGTGGGCCCCTCCCCACAGCATGCTCTCTGCGCCTGCTCCCAGGCAGGGCTGGCCCCTGGACTCAAGAGGGTCGCTTCCCCTTGGGGTGAGGAAGAAGCCCTGCCACTGCCCCTCTAACTCTTTGCAAACAGCAGACCTGCACGATGTTCTGCAGCTGCCGGAGACCGGAGGCCTGCGACTCGAACACCAGCACCTTCAGCATCTCATCCAGAGCATTCAGGGTCTGCAAGGGGGGCAGAGGGTGGGCACCCCTTTGCCGGTCCCTCTTGCTTACAGGAGGCTGGCTCAAACCCCTTCTGCCCACAGCAGGCACCTACCTGAGGGTAGAGTGAAGCATCCAGGCTTTGCATCTGCTCTTGGGGAGGAAGAGAGAAGATGCTGGCGATGCAGGTGCAGAGCAGCCTGTTGTCCTGGGTGTCCTTCAGGAATGGCCACTCTTTGCTGACAGGAGAGAGAGGTGCCTGGCTGTGGAGTGCTGGGGCAGGAAGCAGTGCCCAGATGCCCCGGGAAGGTGGACGCAGCCACGAAGGGTGGCAGTGCCCGGGCTGGTAGCCATAGGAGGTGGGGAAGCCCTGCAGGGAGGCACCTCCTCCCTCTCCCATGACGCAGGCCCAGGTGCCGAGGCCAGTGCTGGCAGGTGGGGCGTGACACCCGCTCCATCTCCTGCCTCTCCCCTCAGGGGAAAAGCCCAGAGACACCCCTCTGCTCTCCTGCCTGCCCAACTGAGGGTGAGTGCGGCGGCCCGACAGACTGCACCATCCAATGGGGCTCAGATGGCGTCGTCAGGGCCATGCCTGCTACGGCTACACTGGTGGCTGGGGCAGGTACCTCATTGCAGTGATGGCCAGCATGGCTTGCTGCCGCACCACAGAGTCCAGGCGGTCAGGGCACTCTTCTTCCAGCAGCCCCTGGGGAGCACAGGCAGCATGGGGCACGGGAGCTGCCAGCCCCCAGCGAGCAGTTGGCAGCACCCAGCAGGCACCCCCAGCCCACAACTGGCACCCTGGCTCCGCAGCCCCCCAGCGAGGAGGGCTGTGCCCACGGGGGCCTGCCCACCCCTCCCTGTGTCTGGCTGCCCGAGTCCTGTGCTCGCCCGGCTGGCTTTCCCCCTCCCACAGCCCCTCTGGCTGCCCCCTCACCTCCATCTTCTCCACCAGCATGCAGAAACCAGCCAGGTACCTGCCCATCACCTTGGCTCTGCAGAGGGTGCAGATGGAGGCCAGAAACCTCAGCTTCTGGGCCTCGTCCTGACAGCCGGGCATGAGAGAGACAAACAGGGCAGGTGAGAGGGCAGAGGCACTGCCAGCAGCACCGCAGCATCGAGGGGGACGCAGTGACGGCATAGGACGCCCAGAGGCAGCAGCTGGGCACAGCCAAGAGCCCTCCCAGAGCCTCGCAGCAGGCAGCGGACACGGAAGAAGCCAGCTGGCAGCTGCAGGCACCGCCGGGCTGACAAGGTCTCTAGTCACCTGTTCAGGGCCTGTGGGAAAGGCCTGGAGATACTCCAGGGCTTCCTGCTCCTCTCCCTCCAACTCCAGGCAGGAGACAGAAGAGTCTGAATCTGAAGAAGGAAGAGAGCGGGGAGAACTGTAGGCGCTGGCAGGAGGCAGAGGAATGAGCTGTGGCCTCTCTTCAGCAGCAGGCCTGCTCCCGTGGACACAGCAAGCCCCGGCTCGGGGCGCTGATGCCCTGTCTCACCCAGTGACCCCCGGCAGAGGGGCAGCGAAGGTCCCAGCCCTGCAGCACACCGCTGCCTGCTGCCCACTGCACTGCCTCTCCTGGCCTGTGCCACGGCGCAAGAGCCGGCAACCCCCTCTGCTGCTCTCGCTGCCTGGGGGTTGCTGGCTCCCAAGCCCGGAGCAGGCCCAGGCATTCAGGCAGCACCACCTCGGGCCCTCCAACACCAGCATGCGGGGGCGATGGGAGCCGGGGGCGGAGCAGGGCCGGCTCCTGACTCCCGACTCCTTGCTCCTGGCTCCTGGCTCCCGGCCCCTGGCTGCCAGCCCCGCGCTGCCGCTCACTCACCTGCCTGGAAGGTGTGCACCTTGCACAGCTCGCGCATTTTGCCTTGGCACCTGCTGTCGGTGAAACCACCATCATCGTCATCGTCATCGTCGTCCCAGGCCAAGAAGGGAGAGCTGCAGCGCCCGTCCTCCTCCAGCACCAGCACGGGCTTGCTGGGGTCTGTGTCATCCAGGCGCAGGAGGAGGTTGCTGGTGGCTCCCGACTGCTCCCAAGCCGCAATGAGCGCCCTGAACTTCTCATCCTCCTCTGCCCAGGGGATGGGGCTGCTGCTGGGGCCTGCCTTCGCCATGCTGCAGAGCCGAGGAGAGGCGCGAGGCTGGGCAGGGGGTGCCCGCAGCCCGGGCTGGCCCTAGCTCTCCTCGAAGGCTTCGGGCAAACGCCTCGGCACCGCAGGACCGCCCGGGGGAGGTGCGGGGAAAGATGTGGCAGCGCTCAGGGGGCTCCTCGGCCAGCCCAGCGTGCTCCTGCCCTGTCCCGTCACTGTCCTCCCGGACACTGCAGGAGCAAGGCTGCACCGGTGCCTGGCAGCACTGTGGGGGTGTCACAAAGGGAAGTCACAAAGGGCCGCGCTGTCACCCACTGTCCTGGGGAGGGGCAGGGCACTTCCCCCCGGGTGGCCCACGGCCTACATTTGTTTGCCCTCTGCTTCCCTCTGGACCCATCCATTTCCCTTCCCGAGCACCCCAGGGCCCCCCCCCCCCCGGGGTGACTTTCCGTGTCCCCCAGAGCCCTCCGAGTGCCTCCGGGTGCTTTCCAGTCACTGGACAAATCACAGCTGAAACGCAGAAAGCCTGCATGAGAAAACACTGCCAAAGTTCTAGTTTGGGTCGAAGGGCAGTTCCAGCTGCTGGGCACAAGGCTGCGGTAGCTCCTGGGCTTGCTGCACACGGCCACCCCCAGCCCAGAGAGACCATCGCGCCTCGGAGGAAATGAGCCTCATTGCACAGCCCCAAACTCTCCTACAGGACAGGCCGGGCTCCGGGACACTCAACAGCAGGCTCTCAAGCAGCTCCTGTCTGTAGGAGAGCTCAAAGCTTTGGAAGTCACCCACCGCCTGGATGTCACAGCTGACCTCAGCAGTGCTTTGGATCAGGGGGAGCTTGAGCTCCAAGTGCTGAGTCTCAAGAGAGCAAAACACAGCAGAATCGATGAGGAACTGTTCAGAGGGCCAAGAGGGCTGGGAGGGGAGGATCTGGCCTCAAAGCACATCACAAGGAGGCTGCAGTCTCCAGCAGCCCACCTCACCTCACCTCGGCATCTGTTTCAGAGCAAAGAAATCTCTTCTCCCCTCCTTAGGGTCAGAAGAGTTTCAAGAGAAAAAAACAAAAAACAAAAAACAACCCCCCCAAAACAGAAAACACCAGCGATGACAACAACAAGTCCCCAGGGCTATGCAGAAGGGATACAGGCATGGGTTTGGAAATGGAGATTCAAAACCAACCATTCCTCAGGGGATCTTGAGAAAGAGGCAAGGTTTGTCGGGAAGCTCTAACTCTGAGCAGGCTGTGGAGCTGCTGGTACACGGCCATCTCTGACCTTTTGCACCCAGAACCGCCCCCTGGCAGCTGGTTTTGTAGTGCAACAGCATGCTCCTCACAAAGTCCCCCTCCCCGTGGACAAGCAGCTACTCCTCAGGGGCACAGAGCACAGTCTTGCTGTAGGGTAGCGAGTGTCCTCCACGTTTTTCCTGGCTCGTATTCCTGCATCATTTGAGGAGTCGTGAGATGCCCGTCCAACATTCCCAGTGTGCCCCTGAACTCCAGTTTGCTGCAGAGGAAGGAGCTGCAGCTGCACCAGCACCAGCTTCTCGTGTCACCCCGGCATCTCTCAGCAGTTCCCCAAGCCATGCCTTAAGCGCTCTGTGAGGTCTGGAGCTGCGAGCGGTTGTCCATCCCACAGGCTGGGCCTCTCAGGCAGGGAAGGGCTCAAAGGCAAAGCCTCCCTCACTAACCTTGCTGCCACTCTTACCACTGATTCAAAGGCTTAAGGATGAGGGCCGATGAGGAGCTAGAAAGGACGGTGCAGGGCCATGGAAAGAGATCTGAAGCGGCCCTTCATGGTCCTTCTCGGGGACTATTTGCTCGTCAGCTGTGTATGTTAGCCTAGCTTGCTCGCCTTCCCAGGTCAGGCTGCTGCCTTCTCTCTGCAGGCCCCTGTCCTGGGCCACAAAGGCTTCTCTGTGTCCCTGAAGGAAGTGCAACAGCCAAGAAGGTTGCACCAGTTTCCTGCCCTTCTCTCTAGAACCCCTCTAGGGAAGGGGGTAGTCCCTCACACACTGCCCGTCTCCTCGTTGCTAGCTCCCTACTGAATTTAGCTAATGGGCAACATGGCTGCCATGCAAACAGCCACCCTAGCTGCCCCGCTTGGGGAGCTCTGACCTGTGAAACATTAACACCCAGTCCTTCCTGAGAAAGCCTTAAGGGCCCAAACTCCAGCATGTCCCCTTTGAAGTGCAGGTCTCGGGTAGTTCTCATAAGAGGTCCCCAGAGCCTGCTTTCACCTCTTGTAGACTTCCTGTTTATGCTGGACTTTTGCCTGGAGCTCCTCGTTCCTCCCTGCAGGCCACCTTTGCTTGATTGCCTGCTTTTGGGGGTGGACCACTACTGAACGTGGAGGAGGGGAATCCTTGAACATCAGCCAGCTCTCTGGAGCCCTCTTCCCTCCAGGGCCGTACCTCATGGGAGTCTCCCAAGCAGGTGCTGGCACAGGCCCAAGGCTGCTCTCCTGAAGCCCAGCCTTGGGATTCTGCTTTTTGCTTTTTCCTCCCAGCATCTCTGTGTAGACCCACAACGTTAGCAAAGGCTGCATTGGCAGGAGACTTCACCAGAGGCTTTCCTGAAGGCACGTGAAGGGCTGCGGCTGTGTTGCATAGTTTTCAAGATATTCTAAGCCAGCTCTCAGATCTGCCGCCTTTCAAGAAGGATGCACGGTGGTGTTTCCCCAGTCCCGATTTCACAGCCTGCTCAAGTGCAGGCTTGCTGCCCGTGCCTGATCTACACCAGCGCAACAACCCTTGCTAAGATACTGCAGCCTCCCTCCTCATCTTACAAGACTTGCTTTGTGGAGCAATCTCAAATGCCTTAAGAAGGCATTCTTCTGACTAGAGAAAGGCTTTTCTGTGCCACCTTCCCTCTAAAACCAAGCCCGCAGCACCAATAGCGAGCTGACAAAACCAATGGTTTTTACATGAGACTGTCAATTTGCAGGGAAGTCCCAGGCCTCTGGCAGCCACTCCCTAACAGTGGGATTGCTTGCAAAACTTCATCATTCTCTTCCTCTCCCTCTCCCGCTGCCTGCCCGCTGTCCTTCCGTCCGGCTCCCCATCCTTCTGCCGCTCTCGTCTGTCTCTCTGGACCTCTCTTTGCCTTTCCAGCCATCTGCCCTCCTCTCCAGCCTTCTCTTTCTATTTCTGTCCCTCTGTTCAGCTCCCCATCCATCTATTTGCCTCCCTATCGCTCTTTTCCGCTGTTCTATCCCATCTCTCTGCCTGACTTTCCCTCCCTCTTTTTCTCTCTCCACCTTTCTGGCCGGCTCTTCAACATTCTCATTCCCTTCCCATCACTCTGACTGGCTCCCTGTCCCTCTCTTCCAGTCCCCGTTCCTCTCTCTGGTTCTCCCCCCTTCTCTTTTGCTGCCTGTCCCTCTGTCTGCCTCTGCTTCCCTCCTTTCCTCTCTTTATTCTTCTGTCCACCTCTGTATCTCTGTTTTTCCCTCTTCTGCTCCCCAGTCCTTTGTGCAGCCCTCCATCCATCTGTCTGGCCCTCTATCCCTCTCTGCCTAGTCCTTTGTCCAGCACCCCTAACCCTGGGGCCAGGTCTCTAGTCTTCTCTTTCTTTCTCCATCCATCTGCCAAGCTCTCTATCCCTCCTTTCTTCTGTTCTGCTCCCTGTCCCTGTGCCCAGCTGAAGGTCTGTCATTCCTCTGTGTTTTGTCCGGCGTGGCAAGCGCCAAGAGGCTGTTGGCACTCAGCAGAGATGATCGGCAGCGCCCAGAGGGTCCCATCGATCTGCCTGGCTCGGGTCACGTGAGACACCTCGGCAGGGACTCTGTGTGCAGAGGGCTGTGGATGTGCAGTGGGGGACGTAGTAGGCAGTGAAGAGGCTCCTGGGGAAGGAAGGTGTCATGGCGGCAGAGAGCAGCAGAGGCTCTGAGTACTCGGCTGTTAGGACAGGTGCTCGTGGTAGGGCGGTCTGGAGCTGCTGTCGTCGTCTGTCCTACTCGTCAGTGCGGCCTGCAGTTACTGCCTCTTGTCTGCCTGTGCGCAGACAGGGCTGCCGCGCGGTGCAGCTCGAGTCGTGGTTGCGGCGCTGGCATCGAGCCCGCTTTTCTGTCAGGTCTGCCTTTATGCAAGCTGGTGTCTTCCCTACATCAGCCTTGCTCTGCTCCTCTTCCTCTGCGCTCGACTCTGCTTTCTGGCACACTGTTATGTCATAGGGCTTTCCAGCAGGGTCTGTCTGACTTGGGCCACTTGTGTTGTTCACTAGGCAGCCTGAGCGAGTGAAGCAAAATCCTCCTCCTGTCACTGTCCTGGCCAGAGTCAGTTTCCCATCAGCTCAGTCTCTCCAGAGTTTGCAGTTTTTGGAGGCTTTAGTTTTTATCCTGCCTTGGCTGGACGGTGCTTTCTGAGAGCATCTGTCAGCAGCATAGTTTCCCTGAGGAGGTTCATCTACCGAAGGCTGGAGGTGGCCAGGTGACTGACGAAGCCTGAGTGTACGTGAGGGCTGCTGTGACATCCTTGCGATGAAATGGAGCCAGAGAGGGTGAGTGAAGCAGCACAGAGGGTCAGTCATAATTGCGGAAACAATTATGGGCCTTGGACTAGTGAGTAGTTCTAGGAGGGCTGTGCAGTTGCCAGGCCTCTCAGTAAGCGTTCTGGCCGCTTTGCAGGTGGCTGAAGCATAGTCTGGCAGGCGAAGGAGCATTGTCACAGCTGGGAGCTCTGTGGAGATCTGCGGCTGGCCATGGAGGATGAGCTCTGACTTGCAGCATGGACACAGCTAAGTCCTGCGGCTGCACTGTGTGTGAGCAGGGCTGGGAGGTGGAAGGTGGTTTTGCCCTAGGTGGTTACTGGTGTCATTGGCTGTGGATGTTTGCCCATGGAGCTGAGCAGACCAAAAATATTAATTGTCTGTAGTGGTGATGAATTCGTGCTTGCGGTGTTTCAGGTAGGTGCAGTGGAAGCGCAGCTTAGTGCAATCCAATGGCGTGATTCTTGCACATGCCCGTGTTTGAACGGTGGCTAAAACCAAGCCTATAAACAGCAGCCGTAACGTGATTCTGATGCGCGTCTTTCTGTTCTGCTGCCCTTCTAAAGGAAGGGGAAACTTCTTAAGCTGTGGGCAAAACCCCATGGCTTCTCTGTACTGTTCTCATGCTCATGGGTGCTTTGGTGTTTCTTGCTTAAAGCTGAGGGTTTGAAGTCTTTCACTTAAGGTTTATTGTTTAGTTTGTTACTGAGGGTCTGTCACTCAGGGGTTATGGTGTATGACTTCGTTTTGTGGGGCTCAGTCTTTATCAGTCAGAGTTTACAGTTTGTTCATTTAGCAATCAGGGCGCAGAACTTAAAATCCAACCTCATCCATAAATTTGAAAGCCTTGGCAACCATTTGCATTCCAAGATTTGCAGTTTGTCACTTAGGGTGCAGGGTTTACAGCTTACTGATCAACGAAAAGGGCTAAATCCTTGGATAATAAACTGCAAGCCCTGAAGCCTAAGCAGCAGGCTGTGAACCCTCCTTTGGGGTTTGTAACCTTCCCCTGTACCCAGCGTTCAGCTCTGTGCGCTGACCTGAGGTCTGGGTTTCATGTGGCGCAGGCCCATCACACCGAGACTGGCGATGCGATGGGTGAGCTGAGCACTGTGAGTGTGTCCTGCAGGGCTCTAGTCTGGGGTAGGGCAGAAGCGCAGGCAGGTGAGATCAGGCCTTTTGCTCTCAACTCTCAGAGCTGGATCCTATCCCTGAAGCAAAAAGCAGAGGGGGTAGGCTGTCAGCTACGCAGACACCTGCCGCGTCAAGGGCAGCAGCAGGAGCTGACCCTTCCCCGACGGATGGATGAACCCTGGTGTGGTCATGACTCTTCGGGTGTCACAGGGTAAGGGGAAGCATGCTGGCACTGAGCCCCATGGCAGACTCGTGCCCAGGTGTTGTTTCTGTGCAGTAAAACAAGAAACAGTTGCTTTATTCTTTGCACTCATGTCTGTGGTTCCTGCCGTCGCTTTGCCTGAAGATGATGTCCAGGGGAGGAGGTTACACATTGTGTGTGGTGCTAGGAGCTGGTCCCCAAGTCCCTCGTGCTTTGGCATCCCTGCGGTTCCCAGGGAACCCAGTACCGTTCGCAGGGCTGTGGGGAATTTCCCTTGCATTGCCTGAAGCTTGGGGTGGTGTCGGTGGCATTTCCCATCATCCTGGGGGCAGCCAGGGCCCCTCCAGGGCTGCCTGAGGTCCCCAGACTGCTGCTGGATTTGCTTTCAGCACTTCACAATGTCCCTCGTGTGTCTGGGGATGGGGCCTGCATGCCTGGAGCTGGGAGATAGTTTCCATGGGGATTGGAGGGGAGCCTGCAGGCACCGTCCCGTCAGCCGCATCGAGCCCTGTGATGTGCCTTATGGCCCCTTTGGTGTGCACCAAGGCCATTCATTTGTAGTTTGGTTTGCCCTCTGATGCCCTCAAGACTCCCCAGTTCACATTTTGGGTTGCCCCCACAGCCCTTCCTTTGCCTTTTGGTGCCCCCAGAGTCACACTGTTTGCTCTATCATTGCCTTTTCTGTACTTTTGTTGCACCCACAGCTCTGGATTTGTTCTCTTGTCCCCTGAATGCTGCCTTTTCCTCTCTGTACACCCCAGGGGTCTCCCTTCAGCTCTCAGCAAGCTACTCTCAAGAGTGGGAGTTCCTCTGCTGGCCTGGCAGCCCCAGCTGTCTGTGATGGGGCTGATGGCCTTTCCCCTTCCCTGGTTCCTGATGGGCTGCAGCTGTGGGCCCTAGAGCTGGGACCAGCCCCAGGTGGGGCTGGGGGTGGCTGGGACAAGCCACAGGAGGGGGCAGGATGAGCCCCAGGTGGGGCTGATGGCAACAGTGGGCACGCACCAGGGTTGGGGCTGCAGTTGGGGGAAGCCTGCACTGAGGCCAGTCCAGAACAATGCAGCTGCTGCTGAGCACCGCCCGCTGGGACCGGCACGGCAGCTGCACCACGGAGGAGGTGAGCAGGGCGAGGGTGTCCACGCTCAGGGCTGCGGGTCCCCCACGTACCGGGGGTCCCGGCGGACAGGAGCATCCCGGGCAACGCAGCACAACCAGGGCACACCGGGCCGGGAGAAACTGCACTGGGGCCGGCGGTGCACCGGGGCAGTGGGGGTCGGGCGAGGACATGGTGGGGAAGAGCAGTGCACCGGGGCCATGGAGAGTGGGGAGGAAGGGGCAGCGCCGGTGCTGTGGTGGTGCGGGGTGGGGAAAGGGGTGTGTTGGGGTTGGGGGGAGAGGAAGGGTGTGAGCCGGCGCTGCTGTTGTGCACCGGGGGAGGGAGGGGGTGCACCGGGGCTGTGGTGGGATTTATTGCGCGGTCGGAGTAGAGCGGGGGGGGCCTGGGTCAGATTGGGTGCATGTCGGGGAAGGGGCGGAGGGGTCCCAAGGGAATCCCTGGGGAGGATCGTGGGTTGGAGCAGGCGCAGTGTCGGAGCTGACCCGGGCCCGGTCGCGGCGGTGTCGTGGGAGTCCAGGGCCGGTATTGGGGATCGTGGGGTCTTGCTCCCAGCTTTGCGGTGGTATCTGGGTCCCGAGGGCGGGCGGAGGGGGAGAATAGGAGCGGGACGGAAGGGAATCACCAGAGAGTCAAACCTCACGGAGCGCTGCACACCCCCTCCGGCATGCCGGGAGCAGTAGACTTCTGTCACTGGGCATCTGGGCCGCCATGTTGCTTTGCGCGGCATGCCGGGAGCAGTAGTCTTCCGTCACGGGGCTTCCGGGAGGCCATTTTAGTCTGCACGGCACGCTGGGAGGTATAGTCTTTTGGCAACGGTTTTCCTGGTGGCCATTTTAGTCTGCAGGGCATGCCGGGAGGTGTAGTCTTCCCATCCTGGGCTTCTGGGAGACCATGTTGTGCCTCTCGAGGCGGAGGGAAGTTCAGTTCTCTGTCAGCGGTGTTCCCAGCAGCTGGCCGAGTTGTACTCTGTGGCAGGCCAGGAGCTGTAGTTCCAGGTGCCTGTGCCTTCTCCACCCTGCAGCAGTGGCCGCTGTGTCTGTTCCTTACTGGACATGTGCCGCTCACGCGGGAGTCCCCGTAGGTCATCGGGGACAGTGGAATTTCCCTATTTTTCCCTGGTGGTAGAGGTCAGGAAGTGTTTTCCATCTCTGGTGTGACCAGGCAGGGTTGGCCCCAGGGGCTGGGGCTGTCCCTTTTGGCAATGGGGAGGGCAAGGAGAAGTGTGAGGGGCTGTGTGGACTCCTGGTAGTCATAGCTTTGCTCAGGACTGGGGCTTGTTAGGCATCAGCTATGAGGAGCGGCAGTGCTGAGAGGGCTTGGTGCAGAGCTGTCCTGTTATGCAGCACAAGAGAAAGTCCTCAAGGAAACGTGATCAGCACTATTTCTGTCCAAGGAGCCTAGAACAGCCTGAGAGACCCTGGAACAGCCACAGGTACCTCACAGCAGCCCCAGGGACACTGTGTCCCTGCCTCCCAAGGTCATTGCATTCAGGTACCTTTAACTGTGTGGAAAGAGCCTGCAGGAGGCCTGGGCACAGGTAAAGAGAATCCCCAGTTGCCTCTAAGGACCTGGAACTATAAGTATTTTCTTTACAAAGGTGCAATCTCTTTGATGCCTTGCTGCTGCTTCTGTGTTGCTCGGTGCCGAGGTCTATGTTCAGATCCCTCCTTCCTGCTGCCCTCTGTTCTGTCTCAGCTCTGTCTGTCTTAGGGTTAGGGGTTGGGGTCATTTAGGGTTGGGGTCATTTAGGGTTGGGGTCATTTAGGGTTGGGGTTAGGGCTGCGTTAGGGTTGGGGTTTGGGGGGGCGGTGCACACGTGCGTGTGTGTGTGCGTGTGTGTGTGCATGTGTGTGTGTGCTGGGCTATGTGTGTGCAAGTGTGTGCTGGGGTGTGCATGTGCGTGCATGTGCATGAAGGGGTGTGCACTGGGGTGTGCGTGTGTGTGCATATGTGCACTGGAGGTGTATGTGCATGGTGGGGTGTGCATGTACATGTGTGCACTGGGAGTGTGCTTGCATCTGCATGTTGGAGTGTGCATATGTGCACGTGTGTGCTGGTGTGTGTGTGTTCATGTGCATGAAGGGGCGTGTGTGTGTGTATGTGTGTGCTGTGTTCTATGCAGGCATGTGCATGTGTGCACTAGAGTGTGTTTGTGCAAGTGCATGATGGGGTGTGCATGTGTGTGTGCATGTGCACTGGGGTGTCTGTGCATGCCTGCATGTGTATATGTGTGCTGGGGGGGAACATGTGTGTTTCTTATGTGCCTGTGTCTGCTGGGATGTGCAAGTTTGTGTGTGTGTGCGCACTGGCATGTGTGTTTGCTGCATGTGTGTGCTGGGCTGTGTATGTGCTTGTTCATAGTGGGTCCCTTCATGTGCATGTGTGTGCTAGGGTGCACATGTGTGCTGGTGCATGCATGTGCTTGTACATGTGTGCATTGCAGCGCATGCTTTCATGTGCATGTGTGTCACCGAAATCGGGAGAAAATGCTACACCAATGTAGCATTAAGAAGCAGACATTATTACGGCGCCGGGTGCACGGGGGATAGCTCCACCCTACGTGCACCCCATGTGCCTCATCATCTAAAGTTTCTAGTGCTCAATCATATACATATGCATTAAATTTCCAGGAATTATTATACATATTCATTCTATTTCCTAGAACTAATTATTATATTTACATAATCCTTATGCATGTGATCTGACTCTCTGGGGGTCTTCTGTGGGGGTCTCTGGTGGTCCCTAGTGGTGTCAGAAGAGGTGTCACTCAGCATCTTGCCATGAACTTTGCTCTACTTTTCCATACATGGTCTCAACTTGGCCTGCTTCCTTGTCTGAGAAAAGCTGTCTTGGTCCTAATTTTGGCTCCAACTGGCTTCTGCTGGTTTATCTGTACTTTCTCAGGATGTATCAGTCCCAGCTGCACCTGTGTCCTTGGGTATGTTTGTCTGAGGCTCCTGTTGAGACTTCTTCTTGTCCGAGCTGGTAACAGTTCCCCCATCCCCCCCCCTTCCCTTTGAGACTCTTTCTTGTCCGGGCCTTTTGGTAGCATGTGCTGGGGTGCACATATGCGCAGGGGTGGGCACGTGCATATGTATGTGGGTGTGTGCACCAGGGTGTACATATGTGCATGCGTGTGTGCACTGGGGGTGTGTGGGATGCAAGCAGGCATGTCTATATGTGCACAGGGGTGTGCATGTGTGCACTGGCATGCATGTGTGCACATGCATGTGTGCACGGAGGGGGCCGTGCGCATGCCTGTGCGCACTGGAGTGTGCGTGTGCGCACATAAGCATGTGCATGGGGGTGGGCGCATGCGTGAGCAGGCACATGGACGTGTGTGCGCTGGGGTGCAGGACTACGTGCGAGCTGGTGTTTGTGCAGGTGCATTGGTGTGGGGGGGGGGGGGGCCTGGGCACATGCGTGGGGGGTGGTGCACAGACACATGCGTTGCGCGTGGGGCCGCCAGGGCAGCGTGCGGGTCTCGGCGCGCTCCCTGGGTGCACCGGGGGCCCCTGCCTCCCTCCGCTCTTGCGGAGGGGGAGGACGATGTAATCGGGGGTTCTGACATCATCATAGCTGCTCCTGACGGGTGAGCAAAGAATTAACAGGACTGCAGTTTGGCAACTGATATGCAGAAGAACTGATATGCACAAGAACTGATGCATGCAAAGCTGTTGAGCAGAGGAGTTAACAGGACTAAAGAAGTCTACCAACCGATATGCACAAGGATTGATATGCGCAAGGCTGCGGATTGGAAGCATTAACAAGACTGAAGAAGTCTGCCACCTGGAATCTGCACGGACCCCCGCAGGGAGGGAAGAAACAATATGGAGGTCCTGTGGTCTTGCCTCGCTAGCAGGGTCCTCCCAAGCAGACAAACAAACAGTCCTGGGGTTGTGAAACTCGCAGAGGTCAGCAAAAGCGTTGTTTGCCCAGAGCCCCAGCCGTATAAAAAGAGACTTGGGAGCGAGGAGAGTCTGAGCAGGGACGGGAACGTGACCTGACCCTCCTCTCCGGCTGGACCGTGAGTATTCCCCCCCCTCCCCTTTTCCTGGGACACTGGGTTAAGGGAACTCCTCGAGGTTGAGAGCCCTCTCACTAAGAGAGTGAACAAGAAAGCTTTCAAGCAGGGATAAGCAGTCCTTCCAATGAAGAGCGCAGTAATCGACGGTTTCGGCTTATCCTTTCTAAATTAGTAACAGATGGGTTTGTGTTATCCTTTCTAAATTAGTAATCGCATTATTTTAATGGATGTTACTAATCCAATAACTTGTGTGAGAAAATAAACTTTTTTTTACTATTATTATGCTACTGTCTCAGTCGTTGCTGTGGAACCTTCATAGCGTGACAGTGTAACAGCTCCTTCTGACATCACCGCGGTTCTGCTCCCGGCTTCCACGCCAGGGTGCACCGCAGGGCACAGCGGCACCTCGAGGTGCCGGCTGCCCAGCGCTGCCCAGAGCCCCCGGGCTTCCCAGCACAGGCTGGGAGCCTGAAACGCCCGCCGGCACCCGCGACGCACCCCGGTGCCAGCCCCCGCAGCTGCCCCAGCCCTCCTGCCACCAGGTACCGGCGCCTGACGCCCCGCCGCTGCCCGCAGCCGCTTGGTATTTTACCGGGCTCTGTTCTCCCCTTTCAGACCCCATGGGGTGGAAACCTGCCCCCTGGGGCACCGCCACGCAGCCGCCGCCGGTGCCTGTCCCGCCGCCAGGGATCCTGCGGGAAGGCACTGAAAGGAGGTGTGGGTGACCAGGTGCGGAGCCACCGGCGGGCTCTTTCTCCAGCTAGCAGGGGGCTAAGCCGACCCATCTCCCCCTGGCGGGGCCCAGGCCCGCATCTCGTGGGGCGACCCCAGTGCCAGCCCCCCACGTGTCGCGCCTGGCCGAGGACCTGAAGGGTGGTTTAAAGCAGGGGGGGGGGGTCCTCGGTCGGGTGCGATGCCTTCGCCGCCCCCTCACCTGGCCAGGACCCCCGGTCCCTGGCGGCGAATTTGTGCCTCGCAGGAGCTCGCCGAGGGCCTGGCTTCACCGGCGCAGCAGGTGCAGGTCTGTGCGGTGCAGGCGAGGGGGCGGTGGAGCATCGTGGGGGGGGTGGCGAGGCCCCTGGTTGCGCTGCCCTGCTTTGCGGCCGGGACAGGGAGGAGGGAAGGGCTTCGCCTGCTGCCACCCCAGCCGGGCACCCCGGCCCGGGCTTTCTTCTTTGCACCGGCCCCACGGCCCCCCCCCAGCCCCGCTCCGGTCCCCCTCTTGCCGGCTCTGCCCCCCAGGCCCTCAGCTGCCTTGGGAGTACGGAGGAGCCCGTCCTGGCCACTCTACTGAACACGTACGTAGTGCTGGCGGCAGCACCCGTCCCTGATGTGCTTTAGGGGGGTTTCCGCCTGCTTGGTGCTGGTGGAGACCCCGGGGTGCGGGATCAGCCCACAGCTGGGTTACGGGGAGAAGGGGGTGGTGCGGAGGGCGGTGGCAGAGCCGCTGGGGGCTTGGGTGCCACCGGGCTCTGCCAGTTGTTTTTTGTTCCAGCTGCGTGGATGCAGCAGAGCGCCGGTGCAGTATGAAGTCACCCAGAGCCTCATCCACCTGGGTGAGCCCGTCCTGTCCCATCCTGTCCCATCCCATCCCATCCCATGTGGTCCCCATGCCAGGGGGCTCTGCCAGCCAAGGCGCATTATCCCTCACGGTGCCCCCGGCCCCGGCGCAGGCTGCCTGGCGGTGGCGGTGGTGGAGGAGGTGCTTGGGCGCCTGCGGGACGGAGGCCCTGCACAGAGCGTGGACTTGCTGCTGGCGCTCGGCAGCGCCCTGCATGCCTGCGCTGACGCTGCCAACCTGCTGCGGCTGCTGGGGTGTGAGCCCCTCCACCGGGAGCGCCTGGAGGACGAGGCACAGGTGGCGCTGCTGGAGCGGCTGCACGCCAAGCCGCTGCTGGTAAAGCCAGGGCCGCACCACCGCTCGCCCCGCCGAGCCCTGCCCCGCATCTCCTCACAGTCCGTCCAGCAGAGCGTGGCCGTGGCCGTGGAGGCTCTGCAGATGGAGGTGCAGATCTGGGGCATTTTGGAGAAGTACGTGGCGCACGGTGGTGCGGGAGCCCCCAGGGCGGGAGCCGTTGCCTCCTGCCTCTCCGCTGCTGGGCACCTGCTGGAGATGCGCGATACGTGCCCTCCCGCTGGGCTCGTTTGCCGCTATTTTGTTTGGGCCGAGTGCCATCTCTCCTGGCGGGATGGGGTTTGGCTGCAAGGGGCTGCAAGGCAGGAGGCCAGGAGAGACGGAGACAACTCCAGACACCACCATCCTGGGGGACCTTTCCGTGCCTCCACAGATGAAGGGAGAGATCTCCAGGCTCTCCGGGAGCCAGGGAAACACTGAGCTGCCTTTGGTGCTCGGCTTTAATCTTCCCTCACACCATGCTGCAGGGGACCCTGGGGGGGAAGCTGGGATGGCAGGATTGTGCCCTGTTCTTCTGGGAGAGGGGGATGCAAGTCTCCTGCTTGCCTTGCTCCTTGCTGATTTTCTCCCCCTCTTGACAGGCAATTGCAAGCGAAGCATCACCTGGTCCAAAAGCAGGCTGTGGTTTTGCTGGTAAGTCACTTTTCCCCCTCTAAACGCCCAGAAATCACAGCGCTGAGTTCCCCCAGCTGCACGCAGGTGGTGGCACAGGCTCTCTGGCCTCCAGAGTACCCGCTCCCACAGGGCGAGTGTGAGCCAAGCTCCTGCCATCCCTCTGCTTCCCAAAGTAGATCACCAAGATGCTGTCCAAGCTCGGAGCCAGTGGGAGGCACTGCTGGAGGACCCACGGCTACCGCGTCCGGCGGATGAGGCTCTCGGCAGGTAGGATGCTCCGCGGCACTCGGAGCCGGATGGCTTCGTCCCCGTGCAGCCGCTCACCGCTCCGGTTTATCCTCCTGCCTGCAGAGAGCGTGCGAAAGCCCGGCCAAGCCTGGAGAAACCCCCTGGAGCTGCGAGGCGATGGGGACCCCTGGCCTCTGGGATCCCGCCGGCAGCTCAGGGGGGCTCTCGGCAGCAGGGACCTGGTTTGGAGCAGCAGCAGAGGAATTAAAAGATTTTCTGCTATGGATTTTGCTTTTTCTCCTGGAAGAGTATTAAATGCAGCATGTGGCACGCTGGGGAGAGCTGTAGGGGCTGTGCATGTGTTTCCATGAATAAGGAAGGGGAGGCCTCGCGGGGGCAGATTGGGGGTTCTGGCTCCTCGGGCTGATGGACATTGTGAAGGAGGAGACGCAGCCCAGAGGGAGCAGGGGAAGGCGCAGCACAAACTCCAGCCTTTTGCCCCCCAAATCTGCCCTCAGGTGGGACGCAGATTGAGTTTTCCACTTCTTTGCAGCACAGAACTTCATTGCTTTAGATCAGAGGGAAACAGAGCCTGGGGGGGGGGGTCTTCGAACCCAGGAGAAATCGGGGACTGTCTGAACCGGGCTGTCCAGGCTCTGCTGTTCACAGTGGGATCGAGCCAAGGGTTTTGCAGCAGCAGGGTCAGTGCAAAAGCATTTTGCCTCCCATTGCCCCAGCTCTGCCGCTGCAGAAGGGTGGGAGGGGTGCACGTGTCCACGCTGCCAGCGGTGCTTTGACTGGAGAGCCAGGAGAGAGAAAAGAAATTAAAGAAGATGAAGAGAAGCCTCTATTGCGTAATTTAAATAATTTAAAATGAGCTCTGCATGCATCTGGGCTGGGGGGACGGAGGGGAGGGCTGCCCCGAGCTGCCCGGCAGGGCTCATGCCTGGGGCAGTGGCCGGCCGTGGAGCCAGGGGGACCACTGTGAGCTGACGTAGCCTGACTTTGACGCTGCTGGAGGAAGGGTCTTTTCGGGTGCCCTAGGGTCAGTGCAAAGTTTGCTGCTGCCTCAGAGTCATGGGGCTGATAGTGAAAACAACCCTAGTGGCAAAAAACACCTGCAAGAAAGTGTGGTGAGGGGAGCGGATTCTGCGTAAAACCGTCCGGCTGCTAAGTTGTCTTTAAAAAAGAGAAAAGAAAAAGAGAAAAAGTAGAACCACCCCATTCGGGTTTCTGCTGTATGAAAATCTGATGAGATTCAGATCCTCTTTGGGGATGCCCATGTGGAAAGATCTGGGCAGCCTCATGGAGGGAGCCCTGCGCCCCATCGCCGGCCCTGCAGCAACGCACCCCGAGACGCCCAGCGGGGCCGCGGCAGCCTGCGGTGACGCGGTATGGAAACCGCCACACTAGCGCGCACGGTTGGTTTTAGCTGCCGCCAAGCCGGTCCTCTAGGCGCAGCCTCTTTTCTTGCACGTCCGCTCTGCTGTCTCCGCGGTATCACTGCCTCCAGGGCTAAGTCACAGCAAAGTGGAGGCACCTGGCAGGTAACATGAGGTTTCGGTTCATCCTCCATTCATATGCTGCCTCCTGCGAGCCTGTCATCGTAATAACTGTCAAGTTTAGACATTAAAAAAAAAAAAAAAAGCAACTGGGAACAACACGAACTTAGGTGCTTCAAGAGCTGCAGCGTGCCTGGTGTTCCTGGATGCGGCGCGGGAACAGGCCGCTTCTGCTCTGTGCTGCAGTAAAGTCCTGCTGAGCGGCTGTGGAGCGCGGCAGCCCACAGTGCCCTCCTCAGACGCTGCCGCCGGAGAAGCACCTTTGTGGAGAAAAGAGGAAGTGGCGCCCCAGGGCGATGGGAGCCGGGGCGCCTGATGGCATCGCATTAGCCACCATGGCAGATTTTGCCGCCAGTGCGGCACGAACGCTGTTGCCTCTGCCGCCTAGAGCGCTTTAAGGAGGGGGGGTCTCGGCCCCGCAGGAGGGGCTCTCCAGGGGTACGGGAGGGCTTTCTGCAGCTCCTCTCCCATGGGAAGGCTTCGATCCTGCCAGATGCCTCAAAGCACGGAGGTCTCCGTGTGGCTTTGCCCTGTGCTGCCAGGCGGAGTCGCTCCCCCAGCAGCTGGGGGCTTTGCAGAAAGCAATTGCCTGGGTCCCCCGGGTGCAAGCTTGGTGCTCCCTGCTCCAACATCTTGGCCCGGGCGCCTGCCCCAGCGCTGGCCGCGGGGCAGGGGGAACGAGGCCAGCCATGTCCTGGGCACACGTATGCTTCCTGGTGGGCAGGAGGGAAGAGCTGCAAGGAAAGATGCAGGCGCTCCCCAAATCTTGCGCTGGTCTGCGGGGAAGGTCTAGTTTGCAGCAGAGGGTGGTAAAACACATGCTTTTACCCACCAGCCGCCCCAGACAATTCCCCTCCCCTGTATCATAACTCTTTCCTGCTTTTTAGTTGACACGCACATTCTCCCTGGATCAGCACTAAGAATGCTAATGAACTTAGTTACTTAATTTGGCTATTGCACAGCTTTCCTGGAAAATCCCAAGGGAGCAATGAGCACACGTCACCCAGCATGGGCTCCTCCACCTGCACGAAACTCTGCCCCTCTCCCCCCTAGTTTAACTTCGCAGCTTAAACTAAGCCTAGAGCAAGTGAAAACCCCATCAGCCGATGAAAAGGAGCTGCCTCCCACCAAGGGCCTTTAGGCTGCCTGAACACTCCCTCCTTGCTAGAAATCCCACTGTGCCCCTCGCAAAGGGGGAGCAGCTCCCCAGCTGCTTCTGTCTTCCCAGCTGTTCACTGCTTCTTAAATGCTCCGGAGAGCTCATTGGGGCAGCAGGCTACAGCAGCTCAGCAGACATCTTCCTTGCACTCAAAAAAGTTAGGGTTAGGGTTAGGGTTTAGGGTTTAGGGTTAGGGGTTAGGGTTAGGTTAGGGATTAGGGTTAGGGTTAGGGTTAGGCTCTTATAGCCCCGGCAGGGACGTGGCCCTCACAGGCTGGGCCCCTGCCAGCGCCTGCAGGGGCATGTGTGCCGTGGGGACGCCGACCTGGGCTGCCACCCCCAGTGTCCCTTGGGGGCCCCAGGGCACCATGTCCCCTGTGACCCTGGGCCCTTCGGTGCCCCCCATGCCCCGTGGTGTCCCCATGTTCCCATTCCCCTTGCTGCACCCATGTCTCCTATGCCCTTGGTGTCCCCCATGTCCCCATGCCCCTTGGTGTCCCCTATGCCCCTCAGTGTCCCCCATGTCCCCCGTGTTCCCATGCCCCATGGTGTCCCAGTGTCCCCTGTGCCCCTCAGTGTCCCCGTGTCCCCCTTGGTGTCCCATCCCAGTGGCCGGGTGTCCCCCCACCCCGTCGGCGAGCACAAGATCCAGCTCCTTCAATGCCAAAGCTTTATTGAGCTGGGGGAAGGGGTGGCCGGCACGGGGGCCGGCACAGGGGACAGTGCTGGAGGGAATGCAGGATCCCTTGGGTGCCCTCGGAGCCAGCTGGCACCTGGGGGGAGAGAGAGGCTGAACTAAAGGGACAGTGGTGGCACAGTGTCCCTGTGCCACCCGTGTCCCTGTTCCCATGGGCACCATGTCCCTGTGCTCCCCACGTCCTCATCCCCGTGGGCACTGTGTCCCCATACCCGCCCCCCCATATACTTATCCCCTTGGGCACCATGTCTCTGCATCCCCCCATGTCCCCATCCCCATAGGCACCATGTCCCATGCCCCCCATGTCCCCATGTCCCTGTCCCCATGTCCCCCAGACCCCCATGACCCCGTGTTCCCATCCCCCACAGGCACCACATCCCCGTGCCCCCCCATGTCCCCATGTCCCTGTGTCCCTGTCCCCCATGGGTACCATGTCCCTGTGTCCCCATGTCCCTGTTCCCGTGCCCACCAGCCCCCATGACCCTGTGTCCCCATCCTGGAGGGGCACCATGTCCCCATGCCTGCAGCACCCATGGGTGCGGGCGCATTCCCGGGCGGCCGCCCCACCCCGGGCGCCGCTTTGAAGCGGCCGCTGGTGCCGCCGAGCCCTCGCGGTGGGCATGGCCGGGCACAAGGGCCCTTCACCCGGGGTGGGGCTGCCCGGACGCCTGGGCCCCCAGCCGGGTTGGGGGGGATGGAGAGGGAGGGGGCCTCACCTGGAGTCAGGGCTGGCACCAGCGGAGGTTGGTGCAGATGCTGGCGGGCTCCTCGTCCCGCACCAGCCCTGCCTCGATGGGCTCCAGGTAGCGGCTCACCAGGTTGTGGCAGCGCTCGGATATTGCCCATGCCAGCAGGGAGCACACCGTGCGGCCTGCCTGTGTCACCCGGGTCTGCACCGGCACAGCCCCGCGTCAGGCACCACCTCGCATAGCCTCGCACGCGCTCGCGTGGTCTCGCACGGCAGGTGCCGCCTTGCATGGGCTTACACGAGCTCGCACGGCTTTGCACGATGGGCGCTGCCTCACACAGGCTTGCATGAGCTCGCACAGGCTTGCATGGCTTTGCACCGTGAGCACTGCCTTGCATTGGCTGGCACGAGCTCCCACGGCCTTGCACGGTGGGCACCGCCTTGCACGGGCTTGCACAAGCTGGCACGGCCTTGCATTGGCTGGCACGAGCTCCCACGGCCTTGCACGGCTTTGCACCGTGAGCACTGCCTTGCACAGGCTTGCATGAGCTCTCATGGCCTTGCACGGTGGGCACTGCCTTGCATGGGCTTGCACGAGCTTGCACAGCCTCGCACGGCTTTGCATGGTGGGCACCCCCTTGCACAGCCTTGCACACCAGGCATCCCCTTGCACAGCCTTGCACAGCCTTGCACACCCCTGCGTGGACCTTGCACGCCCCGGCCCCTACCATGTTGTGCGTGTTGAGCACCAGACTCTTGAGCTTCTTGAGGACCTTCTTGCAGATTGAGCAGCGGAGTTCGCCAGGGTCCTGTCCAGCAGCCCCCTGCGTGCCCGTCACCGTGAGCACCCGCCGGGCACCCTGCCCACCCCCTGGGTGCCCCAGCGGTGCCCAGCCAGGGCCCACCCACAGCCCCCCTGGTGCCCACCCAGTGCCCCCCATGGTGTCGTCCCCACTGGTGCCCACCCAGTGCCCCCCTGGGTGTCCCTAATGATGCCCTCCCAGTGCCCACCAGTGCTCCCATGGGTGCCCCATGGATGCCCACCCAGTGTCCCCATGGGTGCCCCACAGATGTCCACCCAGTGCTTGCCAGTTCCCACCCAGTGCCTGCAAGGGTGTCCCCATGGGTGCCCCCATGGGTACCTCCTTGATGCCCACCCAGTGCCCCCAAGGGTGCCCCCCATGCACCCCATGCCCGCTCACCATCCTCTCCAGCATCTGCAGGTCCTCGAACAGGAGCTGCAGGCCATCCCCCGAGGCAGAGGGGACCTGGCACTCCGGGGTGTCCAGGCTGCACCCCTTGGCCCTCACGGGCACAGTCGGGACCCTGGGGTGCAGCCCCTCGGCCCCCATGCTGGCCAGCAGCAGGGCTGGGCACCACGTCAGGGGCCGCTGGCACTCGCACCATCCCCAAACCTCCCGCGTCCCCACCACCCTGTGTCCCCACCCCTCCATGTCCCCGACCCTCCGGTATCCCAGATTCTCCCGTACCCCCGTGTCCCCATCCCTGTCCCCCCATCCCTGTCCCCCCCATGTCCCTTGGTATCCCCAGCCCTCCTTCCTCCCATGTCCCCATTCCCTCTTGTCTCCATCCCTCCGTATCCCCACATGTCCCCATCTGCTGGTGTCCCCATCCCTCCCGTCCCCTCCCGTCCCATGTCCCCATCCCTGTCCTCTGTGTCCCCCCATTCCCCACATCCCCATCCCTCCCACCTCTCCACATCTCCGTCCCTGTCCTCCGTGTCCCCCTGTCCCCCCACATCCCCATCCCTCCTGTCTCTCCACACCTCCACCACTGTCCTCTGTGGCCCCCTGTCCCCCCTGTCCGTCCCGTCTGTCCCGTCCCCCCTTGTCCCCATGTCCCTGGCCCTTCCCGTCCCTCCACCTCCCCAAGTCCCCATGTCCCCATCCCGGTCCCCACCGGTGACAGCAGGTAGCAGGACCAGCAGCGGTGAGGCCATGGCTGGCTGTCCCCATGCCCCAGGGTGCCTTATGTACCCGCTGGGGGGGGGTGGGGGGCACACTGTGGGGCCTCCCCCCTCCCCAGAAACCACAGTGGCCGCAGTGGGGGGCTGTGGGGACCCAGGCATCCGGGCAGGGTGGTCACATGTCACATCCCCCCACTGGGGGAGGTGGGAGGAGCTGGGGGGGACAGGGGGTGACAAGGTGGGGGCAAGGGGGGACCTGGGGGAGATAAGGGGGAGGCAAAGGAGGAGCTGGGGGGCTGGTGGGACCTGGGGCGACCTGGGGAAACTGGGAGGACTGGTGAAACTGGGTGGGACAAGAGGGGCTTGGGGGGGACTTGGGGTGACTTTGGGGACCTGGGGGGCCTGAGGAGGGAGAAGGGGAGACGGGAGGGACAAGGGGAGCTTGGGCGCTCCAGGAGAACTGGGAGGATGGGGGGGGGGGGCTTAGGGGGAACTGGGGGGACAGGGGGAGACCTGGGGGGGACACAGGGGACCTGAGGGCACTGGGGCAGGGGGGAGTGTATGGGGACATGGTGGGGGGCTCAGGAGGCCATGGAGGCCTGCGGGGACGGAGGACAGGGACAGCCCAGCCCCCCAGTTCCTGGCAGTCACGTCCCCATGTCCCACCGCAAACCCCAGAGCCACCCCCCTCCTCCCCCCCGGCTTCCTGTGGGGCTGGGGAGGAATGGGGACACGGGAGGGGGGGGGATGACACAGGGGCTGGGGGGGGGGAATGGAGACACGGGGCTGGCACAGGGCAGGGGGACATGGGGACATGGGGGGTTATGTCTGTCCCCACTGCCCCCAAATGCCACCCACGGCCCCCTCTGCCCCCCATGGCACCCCTCTGCCCCTATTGCACCCCATGCACCCTTCTGCTACCTCTGCCCTGCATGGAACCCCCCCCCACCTCCCATAGCACCCCATTGCACCCCATTGCACCCCAATGGCCTCACTGCCCCCCCACTGCACCCCCCTGCCCCCCTGGCAACCAGTTGCACTGCTGTGACCTCTCTGCCCCCCATGACACCCCTCTGCTCCCATTGCACCCTATTGCAGCCCTCTGCCCCCTCTGCCCCCATGGCACCCCGCTGTCCACTCTGCCCACTATTGCAACCTTCTGCCCCACGTTGCACCCCATGGCACCCCTCTGCTCCTCATTGCACCCCATTGCACCCCTCTGCCCCCACTGCTCCCCATAGCAGCCTTCAGCCTCGTCTGCCCCCCATGGCAACCCTCGGCCCTCTCTGCCCCCCATGGCACCCCTCTGCTCCTTATGGCAGCACTCTGCGCCCATTGCACCCCTCTGCCCCCCCTGTTGCACCCCCCACACACACCCTCTGCCCCCCCATGACACTCCTCTGCCCTCCTTGCACCCCACTGCAGGCCGCTGCCCACTCTGCCCTCCCAGGCACCCCTTTGCCCCCATTGCGCCCCTCAGCCCCCATGGCATCACTTTGCACCCTTCTGCCCCTCTGCTCACATTGCACCCATTGCACCCCATTGAACGCTTCTGATCCCAAGGCACCCCTCTGCCCTCCTTGCACCCCATTGCACCCTGCTGCCATCTCTGCCCCCAAGGCACCCCCTCTGCCCCCCATGGCACCTCTCTGTTCCCTCTGCCCCCTATGGCACCCCCCACCCCCACTGCACCCTGCTGTCCCCTCTGCCCCCCATGGCACCCTGTTGAACCCCATGGCATCCTTCTGCTCCCCATTTAACCTCTCTGACCCCTATGACCCCATTGCACCCCTCTGCCCTTAATGGCACCCCCACTGCACCCCTTTGCCCCCCTATGGCACCCCTCCACCCCCCATGGCACCCTCAGCCCCCACTGCACCCCATTTCACCCCTCTGCTCCCAATGCCCCCATTTAACCCCTCTGCCTCCCCTCTGCTCCCACTGCATGCCATGGCACCCCTCTGCCCCACATGGCAACCCTCTGTCCCCCAATAACACCCCATGGCAGCCTTCTGACCCAGTTGCACCCCATGGCACCCCTCAGCCCCCATGGCACCACGTTGCACCATTAAGCCCCCCCACTACACCCCTCTGCCCCCTCTGCCCCCCATGGCACCTTTCTGCCCCCATCGCCCGCCATTGTACCCCTCTGTCCCCAAGGCACCACATTGAACCCTTCTGACCCCATTGCATCCCATTGCACCCTTCTGACCCCCCCCATGGCATCCCCCACAGCACCTTTCTGCCCTCCATGGCACACCATTGCACCCTTCTGCCCCCCCCCCATATCACACCATTACATCCCTTAACTCACTGCCCCTCATTGCACCCCTCTGGCCCCTCTGCCCCCCAAGGCACCCCTCTGTCCCCAAAGCACCACATTGCACCCTTCTGCCCCCACTGCCTCCCATTGCACCCCATTGCACCAAATGGCATCTACTGCCCCCCATGACACCCCTGTGCCCCCTCTGCCCACCATGGCACCCCTCTGCCCTCTCTGCCACATGTGCACCCCGTTGCACCCTTCTGCCCCCCATGGCACCTCCCTGCCCTCTCTGCTTCCCATTGCACCCCTCTGCCCCCATTGCATCAATTGCCCCCCACTCCCCTCTCTGACCCCCCACGGTACCCTTCTGCCCCCATTGTACCACACTGCACAGCCCTGCCCCCATTGCACCCCATTGCACACTTCTGCCTCCCCTCCCAGGGTGCCCCTCTGCCCCTATGGCACCCCAAAGCACCCCTCTTTCCCCCTCCCCCATGGCACCTCTCTGCCCTCCCTGCCCCCGCATTGCACCCCACTGCCCCCATTGACTCCTATTGCACCCCTCTACCTCCTTTGCCCCCCATGGCACCCATCTGTCCTCCCACGAGTGCAGGGGATCAGCCTATGTCAAGGAGGCTGAGAGGCCAAGCCTTCCCCACCCAGCGGACCACTGCCTGGCCACCAAAGCCAGGGGTTCAAAGCAGCACCTCTCTTTTTATTGCCTGCAGAGGAGTCCATCTCAGGTACAGGGTGGTCTCCCCTTTGCGCAGCAGCAGTTCCTAGCGCCTTCCCCTCCGCTACTCCAAGGGCATCTTCTCCCCAGTGCTAGGGAGTCCAACGGAGAGGTGGTCAGTGTCAGGTATAGGGAGAAGACAGAGAAAGAGCGGGCCTTGGTCAGGCCAGGTCTTCCTGGAGCTGCTGTGGACCATGCCCTCCAGATGGGCAAGGAGACCTCAGGCTCTTGCCACCTTGTTGGAGAGCAGCTGGCTGCTCAGAGGACTGGAGGGAGGAGGGACAGGTCCCAAGGCTTGCAAGGTGAAGATGCTGACATGTGCCTGAGGCCGGGGCCCTGCTACCTCCTAGGCCCTCTCTCAGCTCCTTGGAAGCCACTGCAGAAGAAAGCAAATCCGGGGGAAAAAACCATTCCCCGCATTCATGGGAGGCAATGGCAGGGTCACTCCTGTGTGAGAACATTTACAGGCCAGCAGCAGGGACAGGGCTGCAGTTTGTGCTTGTGCGGGCGCTGCTGCCTGAGGAAATGGTAGGGCAGCAGCAGGCACATGGCTCAGATACGGGGCTGTATGGTCACTGCTGCCTCAGTACCTGACAGACAAGGACCAGGCACATGGCCTCACCGCTCATTCTGAGGTCACTTCTGCCTCAGGACCTGTTAGGCCATCGGCAGGCTCTTGGTTGCTGTAGTTTCTTGTAAAGCCACCTGGATAGGCCAGCAGCAGGAACAGCATCAGCACAGCGGCTGTGAGGTCACTTCAGTCTGAGCAGCTGAGCAGCAGGAACATCGCTGTGAAATGGCTTGTGAGGGCACTTCTGTCGCTGAAGACGCTAGGCCAGAAGCGCGCTGGCCTTGCAGGGCTCTTCCCTGCTGGGCTGGGCTCTCCCGGGAGGAGTGAGCTGCCCCCAGGCAGCATTGGGCAGGGGGCTCGTGCCGGGCTCCCGCTGCCGTGGATCCAGCAGGGTACGTGGAGTCCGCTGAAGACACTCATCACCGAGTTCACACAAGCAGGGATTTGGTTGGTTTGTTTGGGACTATTTGCACACTGAAAGCAAGAGACTGCTGTTGCATTTAAAAACAAAGATTTATTATCCTATTCAAATGAACCGGGCACAGCACACAACTACAACAACACAGTTCATGCGGTTGTGAGGTGACTCTTGTTCTACACAAGCACTCTGCCACGAAATAAATATAGGGGTGTGTGTATATATATATGCATATACACACACACACACACACACACACACACACTGTATCTTCCACTCCAAATTAAAAGTCAGGATGCTGCTGGCAGCTCAGGGAGCTGGAAGACACTGCTCATAAACCTCTTTCCATGGTAAGAACTTCTGCTGATCTCAGGGGGATTCAGATCGTGGTTTCCATTGCCTCGTACAACACTGTAGCTCCCACCCCTACATGGCCCTGCATCAGCCTGACCGCAGGCCCTGCACTTTTTCTAGCCTACCCTTTTTTTTTTTTTTTTTTTAATAATAATGGTGGAATGCAACCTAGGTGTTTTTGTGGAAAGAAATGTGTTTCTTTTCTTTCATTTAACTTAAGAGGAACAGTTATAATACATTTGTCGATTAATATAAACATTTCCTTTAGTTGGGTACATTTACCAAAAGTAAACAATCCTGCAGCCTGTAACGCTGCACTGTAGGCACTAAAAGCATTTTGACTCGCAGAACACTTCTATTTCTACATCTGTGTCTTTTTCTTAATGAGAAAGGTAAAGCACAAATAGACTTAGTGCTGTTCTGTTCCTTTTTACTTTTAGGCAGGAAATCCATTCTGTTGTTGGGCCTCCCTGTATTGCAGCATCTGGACCTTTAGTAGAAGCATTTGAGAAGCGTCCTGTGAAGGCATGCTTGCCGCTTTGGTCATGAGGCAGCGGCTTGTCTGCTTATGTGCTTGAGGTACCACCCGCAGGCAACGGCTTGTGGTCTTCCCGAGCAAGTAACCTGCTCCAAAGGAGCCTCTGGAAATGAGACAGCAGGCCGTGAGCTGGCGAGCTCTTCGGACAGGCTGAACGTTGGTCACCTCCTATCAAATGAACTTTGAAGTTTCGATTCATAACCGGGCTTCTTTGACAGGGCCTGCCCTCACCTTTCCTGCCTATGTTGTGGCGCTGCTTGTGCTCCAGATTGGCTTGGACACAAGCCCACTCTGAACTGAAAACTCGGCACTCCCGGTGGTGCAGCAGCGTACCCAGGCTCCTACGCCTTGCTGAAGGGCTCATCTGCTTTGCTCAAGCACAGCCCCACACGAATCGAGCTGTGAGGCTCCTTAGGAGTCACCTTAGCTCTCAGTAGCTCCGAAGTCAGGCAGAGGTTCAGGTCTGCTTCTGTCTGGGTAGCTAGGCCTATAATCGAATCCAAGGAGAAATTACACTCTGTTAGTAAGTAACTGTTCTGTCTTGGTAGGCGTGTTCTGACACTTGGCCTGTACCCACTCTATGGCGGATACACAGTTTTCAGTTTACATCCTGTTTACATCCTGTTTACACGTGTTAGCTTGCATAGATAGAGAGTTATTAGTTCCGCAGCAGCCTATTCTACATGCCTCAATATTCTCATGCAAACCTCTTTTCAGCAGCATGCAGGAAGCCCAGAGGACAGCACCAACTATCTTTTATACTCCACATGGCCATGTAGAGTGGGGGGCTCTTGGAGTCTCACGGGAAGCTACATTTACTACATTTTTACAGCACAGTCCAGCATAGGCACCAGTTCTGGTGCTTGCAACATCAGATGTACGTCATGCAAATCTCCCCAAGGAGCTCTTCCATTGGTAGTTTTCCTTTTTCAGTTTCAGATTCATTTATGGATCTCTTAAGCACCTGAATGCTGTGCTTTCCCAAGCAAATGCATACTGATACCACTAGGACACCCTGCCTGAATCTCCTAAAATTTCCTTAGGCAGAAGACAATACTGAGAACACTTGTCTAAACTGTTTTCTGACTCAAGAGATTCATGCTGACCCAGTCTTCCCCCCTCCTCCCCACAGGCTTATTAGACAGATGTATAAGTTTGCCTAGGAGAATAATTCCCGTGACTTTGAGATAGTTACTTATATCCTCAGTCCAGTGTATGTAATATGTGCAATGTAAAAGGCAAGCAAGGTACGTTCACCAAAAGCCTACCTTCTGACAGTCTGCCATTGCAAAATATAGTTGTTACATTGTTCATAAGAGAAATCCAGTTAGCATTTCAACGCCTTAACCAAGATGTCAGTTCTTTCTTCATGAAGGCCAAGGCTTGAAAAATTGGGAAGCTCAATTCCACCCTGTGTTTCAGGGACTTTAGCAAGACAACTACACCAATTCCCATCAGCAGACTTCAGTAGGAATGCATCCTTCGCTTTTTAGACTTCTGAGAGGTCGCATTCAAGGAAGGTGATAAAAACATCGAACAGGTTACTCTCATGCTGACGATTTCCTCCTGAATACAGAAACAAAAATCTTGACTAGGTGTACTTACCGTCCAATACTTTGAAAGAGCGGAACTTGGAATTTCTACAAATTTGTCCCACTGTTAATAAATTCCTTCTAAATTGAACACTGCACTTCCAGCCACGTCAACAGTTGCTGGCATCAAGGCAGCTCCCTTTTCTCACAGAAGGCTCCAGCAGTTCAGGCCTAAGCCCCCAGGTCAGGGCTCAGTGCTGCCCCTGGAAACAGTCCTCCGTTTCCTCAGCACTGCAGAAGCCAGGTCGCTCTCTCATGGAATACTCCAGCAGCCAGGGTGCTAAGTTTCTACCTTATTTTTCCAAAGACGATGACAAAAAATGGTGTTAGGATACAACAGTTAATATCGGCCTCCTCAAAGAGTGCAAAGCACTTCAGCCCTAGTAGCACTACCTCAAACATTGACATCTTGGAGTCTCTACTGGAAAGCCATTCTTGCAGTTCCTTCAAATGACAGCATGAAGCTAATGCCGTCCTGCTATCTAAAACTTTGCAGCTTCTCCCCAAACTACCGCTGTTTCCCCCTAGTGGCCCATCTGCCTCCTCCCATTTCCATTTCCTGTCTTTAACAGTTCATTGAGCTCATTCACAAGTCAACCCTCAGCCACGTATCTGATCTCTCTCTAGACAGACAGGCAAGACTTGATAGTAAAGCCTTTGGTTACTCTTTAAGAAGATGCAAGTTCTTGGATTTTCTCTCCTGGAATTTGTCAGCAAGAGTTGAGCAGAAAGTCTAAAGCTGCGGGAAGGAAAAAGGTATTCTGCATCTCCAGATAATACCTAAGTATCAATAAGAAAAGCTAGCCTGCTGGTGTTTAGAAAAGAATTACAAGGAATAAAGAAGAAAAATCATTCAAAGCTTTTGGTTTTGTTCTTTTCTTTGCAATTCCTTTAAACTTGATGAAAGCAAAGAATTTAAAGAAGTCACATTTCATCATACTGTGAGTTGAGTTTTGCTGACAGAGAACAGATACAGGTAATCATTACATCTACAGATATTGTGCCCATACAAGGAAACACCTGGTCTTTCAAGCAGCAAATTAGAATTGACTTCCAACAGTTAAACCTGTCGTGCTCATAAACTAATCAAGTGTACCTAAAACGCTCAAAAAATCCCCACATCGCCAAACTCACCTTTTTAAACCAGGACACTTTCTGAGTACAGTCTCCTTGTAGTACACAGGACACTAAGCCCTTAGCTATGAGAAGGCATTGCATACGCTTTGATTCTACATATATTCCAGCTTTTATCCACCCTTAAGGAATTACTACCATAAAAGCTCAATACTGACAGAAGTTTTCTAAGCACGCAAATGTACTGATTCCTCAATTTAATATTCTCCTGCAAACAGCTGAGTTTGCATGGATAGTGGTAATACAGCCTCTGTTACCTTGGACGCCACACTTTGGATCTGTCATAGGACCTCTGGATGAAGCAACGGAAAAATGACCATCTCTCTCTTTACATCTGAACTTTGGCCAGAGAGGCCACCCGCACCTAAAGATCAATTCAACAGAACACATACCATAGGTTAAAGAAAGGTAAAGAAACTCCATCATTGCCTCTATTTATAATTTTGGGGTTATGGCGGTATTCTTTCTGAATAAACTACTGTAAAGCAGAGGGGCAGTAGAATTTTACATTCGAACATTTAGAGTTTACTCCCAGCCCCTCCAGCAAAGTCCAATTGCTCTTAAAGAATCACTTCTAAAAGGCCAGGTGTAGACAGCCCAGCTAGAGTCACCAGTCCCAAGAGATTAAATATTATGCCAAGAGATTCAATGCTGACACCATTTAGAATCTGTACAAGAGCAGGGAGGAGAGCGCTTCACAGCCACGCAGTTGCTCCTCCACTTCCGCAGATTCCTCCCTCCCCTCTTCTCTAACCACACTCCCCTTCTGAAAGCTCTGCTAGGGCTGCGCTTCCTGCGCCTCGCAAAATCTTCCTCATCCTCAGAGGAGGAGGAGGGGGAATCACTGTAGGAGACTGCATGTTTCCATCTGCAGGCTTGTCAAGAACAACAACACAAACAAGATTAAGAACACACTATGTCAAAAATCAAGAGAAGTCTACCTTGGAACGCACTGTGAGAGAGATCTACAAATTGTCCAGCTCACTATGTTCCTCAGGCATGTGATTTCCAAAAGCGTTACATGTTTTTCCTTGTGAGAGCAAAATTCAGTCTTTGCTGGGAAGGCAAAAGGCCTAACTAGTTTACAACCAAAATTCAGCTACAAATTGCTCATTTTCTCCAACGCAACTGACACAGAAAGCACCCAGTTTCACTGAGCATGAAGTATCCACTCTCTGAAACATAAGCCACTTGCACATACCAGTCTGTCTTCCAAAACTGAGGCCCCCTCTTCTTTCCTAAATGGACTGCTCTCAAGAATGCTAAACAAAGTGCTCATATCATGCAACAGAGAGCATTTTCCAAGTTCCAAGTGCTTACAGAATGCAAAACAACCTCTGTCACCACACTCACCGTTACCGCTTCTTTTTGGACTTGTTCTTGTTTAAGTAGGCTTCCACAGAGAAACAGTCCAAGAAGAAACTAGGATTGGCAGCTGAGGGATTAGAAAAGAACATTGCACTTCTGTTCAGTCTGACTTTTGCATACAGTAGGCCAGAGCTGTGCAAAGGCACTGTACTGTGCTTGCGAATCTATTGCCCCTGATTTCCACTGAACTTAATGTTCAAAGCAGTTACCAAAAACAGCAGGAAAAGGAAAGAAGGGAGCTCCTGAGACAGCTTCAATTAATTATGATGCATACAGGAAAGGCTTTTGCCATTAGCTTCTGCAAAGTAACTTGAAATTCTTTCAGGAATGACGCCAAGAATGCAAAACACTGAGTGTACTTGTCTAGCCAGCTTTTAATAATACCTTCTCAAGTAAGTAGCCAGATGCCAGCAAAGGAACATACATGCTCTCTTTACCTACCTGCCAACTAAGAATAATTTCATATTATTTCTCAGTAAAAAAAAAAAAAAAAAAATTTTCAAAAAAAGAAAATTGGTCCTGCTTTCTGAATGCAAGATAAATGATATGGAGTATAGAGACAGAGCACATGGAAAACTGAGAAATGAGTCTGTGAGCACTGCCAAGCCCGCGCCTCACTCCTCCAGCACTCTTCTCTTTGATCACAACGGCAGGAACTTCTCTCCTCTTCTCTTCTTTACTCTCCTGTTCCTCGAATCCCTCCACTTGGTCCAGTGATGCCATCTAACTTCCTTTACACCAACACTCACACATGCTTCCCTGTAATCACGCATTCTCTTCTGGCACTCTTCCCACTAGGAAAGCATACTTCAGTTTTTCTCCCCATTTCAAATTCCACAGTTTGCACCTTAACGGAATGCCGCCCCGTACTCTTTTCTCCCACTTGACACACTATTTATAGTGCCTTTATGCAACTTTCTCCCATCCACCTCCCTGAAATCCACACACTTGAACCAAGTCACACCGCTCCACTCTCTAGATCGCCCAGGCCTTGTACTGAAGCCACTCTGCTTAAAATCATAGGGTAACTTTTCTGAATTAGACTTCCAGACCATTAGTCAACTCTCATTCTTCCTTACTAGTCTACTGCCTTTGGCACATTTCACCATGCTTCTTTTTAGGCATCTCTTGCCCTACCTCCATTTCTTTCCGCCACCCTCCCTAGCTTCCTCCTTCCCTCTCAGTGGTCTCTCACTGTTCTACAAGGAGTCCTGATGCCAACGTGCTTCTTTGGGTGGCCCAAGCTATGGCTAAACTAACGCATAAAAAACGGCCGTGCACTCTTCCCTGGCCTGTTAATGACTAATAACAAGATTACCCCAGGGCTAACTAAGACCTCATACCTGCACGTTTGCCTTGAACTTTTTGGTAGGTTTTCGTCCCCCTCATTCCTGGAGTATATGAATCTCTCTTTCCTTTTTATCCTAGAGTTCTCGAAGAAGAGGGCAGTGATCCCCGCAGGGAGCACCCAGGAGGAGAGAACAGGAACGTCATTCTGGCATCCAGGATTGACCACAAGAATTTCTGCTCTAAACTGGCGTTCAGTAAATGGGGAAGCTACCATGCATTTCTTATCCAGATACAAAACTGAGTGCACCAGCTAATCACACACTAATAATCCACCAGTAGAATCATGAAAAAAAGCCATATTTAACCAGCGGATACAGAAGTATTCATACTGGCACTTGACAGATATCATATGAAGCATTGTGGATAATTCTGGTCTCTTCTGGAAGGAAAAAAAAGGGAATTTATATTCAAACAAAAAGCAACAAAGGCAGGCTGTGAATATGCTCCAGAAATGAAGTGCCTGTCATTCAAAAGGACACTAGGAGAATTTAACAGTGAAGAGCACAGTGAAGACAGAGGAAACATGATTGTTACATATAACCGAAGGTGCTCTAGCCACAGAGAACCGCTTAAGCTCACGGGAAATGCTGGCACAAGAACAAACATCCATAAAGTTGCCACCAATAAATGTAGTTGGATTTGAGAAGGCTTCAAATCCCTGAAAAGAAAATTCTGGAAGTAGCTCGCAATCAAGGGAATCTCACGAGGGAGCTTAAGTCCATTTCTGAAAATGATTCTAGGATACATTTGCCCTGTAACAGGTGACTAAACTACTGGACACAGGAGATTCTTTGGGAGGTGATGAGATGTCAAGGAAAAACAGGCAAACGGGAATCCAAACCTGAGTTTCAGTGAGAAGCACAGGAAACAATACACTGCCTTTTTAGCCTGTAGGCTAACCACACTTCCCAAGCGCACATCGTTCTTCAGTGCATGACGAACAATAAGAGTCAAGTAACTGCGGAGGAAAATCACGACACATTAACAGCTGGTTGTGCCCATGCAACGGAAGGCATCAGGCCATCTCTTAGCACATTTCAACCCCAGCCATCATTTTGATAAGTTTTAGAGTAAAAAGGCAGGCCCTGGAACAGCTGTTTGTAAACACAGTGTCCATTCCAAAAAAAAAAAAAAAATCACAGAAAGGGCATTCAGAGAATGCAGCATAAGGTGTATATGCCAACTTGTCCCTGTGGGATCTTGCAATGGCACTGTCATTTCTGAGGTCTGACAAGGCTTCCTTGCCATAACTTGAGGGGAAATCCCCCTGAAAGGTAACACAGTACCTGCTGACTTTCTGCTACCAGGAAGATCAGGCTCTTGCCAAGAAGCACATCCATGCTTCAGAGATGCCGACACGCCAGGCTCCCAAACATCTACGTGCGACTCTGCAGTGACTGACCAAACATGTTGCAGGTTGCCTACACGGAGCAGAGAGAGCACAGGCAGCTTCACTGACTAGCATCATCCTCAAGCCCAGCAGGAAAGGAGAAAGCATCCTTCCCTTACAGAGAGCAGCAAACCTACGTAAGCCTCACCCACTCTCGCTGGAGTACAGAATCGCAGAATGGCCGAGGTTGGAAGGGACCTCTGGAGATCCTCCTGTCCAGCTCCCCGCTCAAGCAGGGTCCCCTAGAGCACGCTGCCCAGGATTGTGTCCAAACGGCTTCTGAATATCTCCAAGGAAGGAGACTCCACAAACCTCTCTGGGCAACCTCTTCCAGTGCTCTGTTACCCTCACAGGAAAGAAGTTTTTCCTCGTGTTCAGCTGGAACTTCCTGTGTTTCAGTTTGTGCCCGTTGCCTCTCCTCCTGTCTCTGGGCACCACTGAAAAAAGTCTGGCCCCATCCTCTCTACACCCTAAATTACAGAAAGCAGGCAAAAAGTCATGGGAAGGACAAACTATCCGGCACAGAAAGGTCAGGAGTGCTGCTCTTTTCTGATTTTCCCCTTCTGATTAGAGGCCTCCATGAACATTTTTGCTAGTACCCCAGAGCGGCAGGAGGACACAACTGAAGCCTGTTCATTGCTTGCTTCCACCCCGGCCGAGGTTTCACAGGGAACACGCTCAAACCTGCTTTCCTGCAGCGCAAGTCCGGCTTTTCTGACCGCCTTCTACGCTTAAGCAGAAACCCCAGCCATGAGGAGGGCTCTGATGGCTTTCCAGACTGTCAGTATTGTCAAGAGAGAAAAGACAGTCTGCACTGCAGTCAGTGATGTGAAGGAACAGGAATAACGTTGGGCTCTGGATCCAAAGACGGGGAGAAGGGAAAGCAATTCAAAAAGAAGAACGAATCTCCTCGCTTTGAGAGAGGCCTGTACTCCACGACTGTCATGCAGACACCGCAGGACAGACACATGATAGCAAGAGAAGGGTCCTGTACAAACCTTCTAGGGTGTGTTATATTCCTTTAGGGAATGGGTGCTGTAAAGATGAGTGGGTATTTCCTCCCAGTCTGGACAGCGCAGAAACAACTGGGCAGAAAGAAGAATACCCTAGTCTCTACCCTCTCATCTAACATCTCAAAAGGAGTGATGAGAGACCTCCCTTATCCTGTCCACAGAAATGACTGATCATTGCCCTCGCAAGATCAAACTGTGAGTCAAGGCAAGGGAAAAGCCTGTCCTGCTTGTCCAGGATTGGCCTTCAGCAGTTAGAGGTAGTTGGAGATGTCATCTTCTGAAATGGCTTTCAAGCCCTTCCTTCCTTGCAGCATATTTGAATCACCTTAAGGGAAATAACCTGACTTACTTACTCTGTGACTTGATCTTACTTCAGGAAGATTATGAGTGAAGGACCAGGGAGCAGAGAGGGAAGAAAGGGAGGGAAGATTGGGTCTTTCGGGACCCCACTACATCTGCCCAGCCACAAGAGTTCTCACTTCAAAATGATTTCTAAAAAGGGAACCAGGGCACGTAGTTGAGTGCTGCCTTAAATACTTAGGCTGAAAAATTATTAGTGAAAATCAGTTTTCTGTTCCTCTTGATGTTTGCCCCAACAAAGAAATACAATCTAAACACATTCGGAATCAGAGCAGGAAGATGGCCAGTAAAGCCTTTGCTTTTTTTTTTTTTCTCCTCCTGCCTCCCTATCTCTCCAATCAACTTAAGCATTCAGCTGCCAATTCTTTCAGGTGACAAAGTTCATCTGAAGAACACTCCACACCTGCCACTTTGGGGGCAGCATGGCTTCGCCCATCCCCCTCCTACACGCGTGCAAGACAGGACAACCCAGCAAAACCACATCGACTTCACTAACAACAGCTTGCAAGCCCCTGAGCAAAAGCTGCTCCTCGAAACTACTCCTGTTTTAACAGGTCAACGAGTTAAACACATTTCTCCCCAAAAGACGCAAAGACCACATACATTACAAAGCCATTGGCTGCAGGCCTTTGCCCAAGAGGAAGTGCACAGCTTCTGCTGGCAAGCACGTGTCAGAAATCCAGACAGACAACACAGCTCTGACCTGCAGAGGCCTCTGGAAGTCCCAGCCCTCGTCCTACACACCAAATATGCAGAGAGCTGCAAAACCCCAGCCCCTGCCCCAGACACTTCACACCTACACCACTTCCCCACTTCTGCCATTTGGGCAAGACATCTGCAGCTGATGAGGAGCTGCACTCACCTCTGCGAGTCTCTGCTTTCCTTCACCTGCTTTGTCTCTGGACACACAATCTGCCTACATGCACAGAAAAATCCCCACAGGCACTTCCATTCAGGTGTCGTGGAATCTCCTAATGAATGGAAAAGAGAGGGAGAATTTGCCTCTCTCTTGGCTGCCTGGCCCACTTGCCCTCTCAACTGGTCCATTAAGAAGAGGACGAGATGCCTTTGGCCTTTCTCTAATGGCTTGCGCTCATTAGTACGGGTTCAGGCCTTACGAGGAGGAATTCCATTCCCCTTCCCAAGCCAAGTAATGCTCACATACACGTGACTCCAGCTGCTTACAACAAAAAACAAACATAAAAAAACCCACTCACTCATCTCCGTATGGTAGGCCAACAGAAAGAATCAAAGGACACTGCCTGGCTGGGCAATAAAGTGTCCGAGGATAGTCACTGCAGGACAAGTAAAGCATCTGGGGGAGAAAAACCCCAAATCTTAACTTAACATGCACAGCGACAGGCTGTGACCTAATGGTTATTGGTCAAGAAGACCCAACCACTCAAACAGAGACGGCCAGGAAAAGACATGCTCCTTGCTCTGCAGAGGTCAAAAGAAGCAGAGCAAACGGTATTAGAAAAGGAACAGAGAACCCAAGCAAGAAATTGCATTAGGCCCTTCCAAGGACTCATGGTAGGCCTTCAGCCCAAAGACTGGGTGCACCTCTGGAAGAACAAATACAGCCAAGGCCATCGGGCTACTACCTCTGCCTGACGAAGCTCCCAGGTCCGTCACAGCCTGCTGGAAGAATACTCTAAGGAGAAAAAAAAAAGTCACTATATACTGCCCTCTTCTGGCCCTGCTTCCTCGACAGCTGCTGTTCGACACTAGCCAAGAGAGTATCAGGCTGAAACAACATCTCGTTCAACCCAGTGGCCCCTCTGCTCCTGCTCTCTAAAGCTGTTGGAGTAATCATCTTCACTACCTCTGCATCAGGGGCCAAGACGTCTAAGGGTGTCAGCTGAGCTAGAGATTTGTGCTATGCCAGCTAACACACGCAGAAATGTTTGCTAACACTGAAGAGCTGCGATAATTTGGAAGCTCTTGAAGTGGGGAGAGCGGGGGCCAGGAGCAGTTACAAAGCTCTTGGAAGAACGCAATGCCTCCCATGCATAGCACGCTTCCTCTTACACTCAGGCTGCTACTAGGAAGCACTTCCTTGACATTCTTCCCTCTGCTCAAAAGCCTAGCTTTACTGATTGCTCTGTAAAGTTAGCACATTTGTGCCAGAGGCTACCATGGATTTGACAGCAAAGTTGTGGCTCTGAATATACTGGGAAGGTGGCAGAACCCCGGCATCCAAGACCCCGCACGGAGGGCACAATGCCACACGAGATCAATAACTCGGGTCCCACTCCCTCCAACTTGCAGCAAGTCAATCACAAAGATTGACGGTCTGCATCTACTAAGAGAAAAGCAACAACATCTAATCCTGCGTTAAACAGAGAGAACCTGACAAATCCTTCTGCTGAGTCAAAGCAGAAAAGCACTGACTCAGCAGTTACTTACAGCAAAGCTTCACAAAGCTTGCTGCCTTTTGGTCCCATTGCATCAAAGCATTTCCTGGCCTTCTTTCTGACCCGTTATTAAGATACACTTGTTAAAGGAGACACAGCACAGCCTTGGGCTGCACACAATAAAACCAAAATGGACTATCCTTACTTGCTGATGCTCCTCACCCAACTCTAAAGAAAAGCCAGTTTGACTCACCACCAGTGCCCAGGGCGTTCTCAAGCGAATGGGCACTAAGATGCGGTGCTCTTGGAAGACGTACACTTCTCCCCTCCATCTTCCTACTGCTCCGGAGCCCCCACAAATTAGTTTGCGATAGAACAAAGTACCCAAAGCATGAACCACTGGCTAGCCTTCCTTCTTCTTTCTTTACACCACAAGATTCACGTAGCAATTGGTGATCTGTATAACAAAAAGAAAGCTTGAGGTGAAAAATGCAACACTGCTTTACCAAAGGAAAAGTACACCAACACTTCTCTGCTGGCCACCCTGCAGCAGGCAGCTGCCTGAGAGAACTCCAGGTGCAGCTTCTCTTCCCAGACTTTAGCGCATGGTTACCTCTTCAGAGTTTGCTAGGAACACTTGTCACCCACTCCAGTCAATCTGGACTTGAGCAGGACTAACTCCAGGAAGCAGCACCAGACAAGAAGGACAGGTGCTTTCAGAAATACTGCGCCCTTCGAGTGTGGTGTGGGGCCAGTCACTGCAAGTGCACAAGAATAACTAACAGGCATTTTCCAAGGCAAAGTAACTCTTCTTGTCCTGTTGGGTGCCCGAGAGATGGATTCTTTCCTCAGCAGCATCCCTCAAAACCTGTAGCTGCATGAGGGCCTGCGCTGTGTCCCGGGCCCTGGGGCCTTGGGGCCTTGGAAGGCCTGAAGGAGCCACACGCCCCCCATGTTTCTGTCTAGAAAGGAGGCCGGCCCATGGGAAGGGTGCCAAGGAGAGCAGCCCACAGCCGCGCGGCCCCCTGCCCACGGGGCCCCCTGCAGCCCCCAGGATCCCCCCGCGCATGGGGGCAGAGCCCAGCAGGGCCCCCGCGCGTGGGGACCGAGCAAGACATGCCGTCGCCATGGCGCGCGCGTGTCAGCAGTGAGCTCAGCGCTGCTGTTCCAGAGCCGTTGAGAGGCCGGTGGTGGGAGAGGGCCCGCAGCGAGCTCTCCGTTCCTGCTGCCATGGGCCAGCCGGAGCGGCTGTGGGCGAGGAGGAAGGCGGCGCTGCGCATCAAGAGGAAGGTGGGCGCAAGCGTCTGGGAGCGCCGCGCCACCCTCCTGCGCAGCGCCGCGGCCGTCCCGGAGCCCATGCAGGTGGAGCCCACGGAGGAGGAGGAGGAGCCCATGGAGGTGGACCCTGCGGAGGGGCAGCCCGCCCCACGCCCCGCGGACCTGCCCCAGGGGCCGAAGAGGAGGAGGAGGCGCTAGCGCGGCAGGAGGCCCCCGGTGGCCACCAGTCGGGGCACGGCCCCCCAGCAAGAGCAGGCTGGTGCCGCCCCCAGCCAGGGCAGCGGAGCCCAAGGCGCTGGGCTGGGAGGCCGAGGATCGCTGGGCCGCGCGGCGCCTCCGCGCCTCCCCTGGCCGCCGGGCACCAACATCTGCCCGGCAGAGGCAGGGCCGACCGCGGGGACACGTCCCTGCCAGGGCTCCCCTCCGCCTCCGCTGCGGGACGGAGACAGCACCCGCCAACGGCTCCCACCACCCCGCCACGGCTCTCTTTAGGGGATAGGACATTTAGGATGATTAATATTTTTAGGATTATTAGCAGGATTAGCATAAAGATTAGTGTAGGTGTAGTTATTTCATTTTTAGTGGTTAGTGACAGTTAGTTTAAGAATTCTTAGGGCAGTTGGGGGGGGTTCTCAGTTCATAGGTATTTTGCTAAGTGTAGGATAGAGTTCTTAGTTCCCCTTGCGACAGTTAGTTGCTATAGGTATCATTAGTCATAGTTATTAGTTCTAGTTGTTCAGTATCATTAGTAGCATTAGTCATAGTTATTAGTTATCGTTATTCGGTATTATTAGTAGCATTAGTCATAGTTATTAGTTATAGTTATTCGGTATTATTAGTAGCATTAGCCATAGCTATTAGTTATAGTGTTTCGGTAGTGTTAGTCATAGTTATTAGTTATAATCTTTCGGTATCTTTAGTAGCGTTAGTCATAGCTATTAGTTATAGTCATTCGGTAGTATTAGTAGCATTAGTCATAGTTATTAGTTATAGTTATTCGGTATCATTACTAGCATTAGTTATAGGCATTAGTTATAGTTATTCTTAGTCAGAGTAAGGGCATAGTTCTTCTTCCTGTAGCACAGTTAATGGTCCAGTGCAGTATGAGGCTAGGTAGCTTAGAGCTGGTGACAGTAGTCTTAGTGTGTAGTTAGCTACAGTCAGTTCCAGTATTGTTAGAAGACTGGAGGGACAAACGTGGGCCAGAGCTTCCCAGAGTCTGCGCTTGCCAAAGACCGTGCAGCAGGGAGGTGGCAGCACTGCCCCCAAGGAGCATCCTGCGCACACATGCATGGGGTGCCAGGGCACCTGGCCTCAGTCACCTGGGCTACGAGTGGAGGCAAGAGTGTGTCTGTGCGCAGCTGCTTGTAGGACTGGGCCCCCCAAAGCAGACTCTCTCCCTCTCCGGAAAAGCAGCTGAACTCTGGCATCTATTGCACAGGGACGTGAGGTGAGGGAGTTTCACCAAAGACGCGTCTAACGCCAGCATTTAGGAACAGGAGAAGGTGCCGTGCCAAGTGCCTGCGGCCACAACGGTGTGCTTCCTATGTGCCTTCCTACGAAACCTGCTGAGGAGCCTTGAGGAAGCGCAAACAACAGGAACTTGACTTCGTGCCTCTCCTGCCAGCTTGCATCTCCATCTTCACAAGTCCACAGCATGGACACAGAGGACTTTTCCCCCTTCTCTGCTAGAGCACCCCCTCACAGGCCTTGGATTTTGACCATCTGCACAGCACTTCCTGAGGATTTCTGCATTGCACACTCAGGATTTCCTCTTTTCTTCAAGACCTGTGGCAGTGGGGTGGGAGGTGATGAGTGGGCACGTGTCGCAGCCCGGCAGGCAAGAGCGGGCCTCCTGGCTAGCAGAGCCGCGATCCCAGCAGGCTGCACTGGTGCATCCCAGCAGTCGGCTATTGCCTGGAGTGTCCACAGCCTGAGGCACCACACTGCAGGGCTGTGTGGGAATGGAGGGATGAGAAAGGAGGTGGCAGTGCAGAAACGCTGCCCTCTGGCAGAGCAGTGGGAAAATGAGTGATAAAGAAGTCAGACGAGGGAGTTGTAGGGAACAGTGAAACCCCATGGGAAGAAAGACATTTCAGCTGGTGATTGGTTTAAGCTGCTACCTTCAGGTGGGACAAGGGGGAGTTGTTTTGACATGCCACATGGTGTGGACCCTGCTCCGGACAGCTGGACTGACCCCAAGACCCCACGCAGTGGGAAGGGGACGCCTGCACTGCGATTCTTCCATGACTGATGGGACAGCAAAGGATCAGGATCCCTAAGACAGCAACTTGGTTGTGAACCCAAAGCATGTGCAGAATAATATTTTAGTGTTTGGCTATAGCAAATTGCGCTGCACGATTGCAATGTAGGAGTGAGCAATAAAATACATATAATGGAGAGCCGTGCTGCACCCGGAGTCCTTGCTCTGGTATGGTTTCCCTTAAGTTAGTGAACATCCCAAAGAACCCGGGGTGCGGCGCCACCTTGGCGCAACGCCACATTTGTGGTGTCTGCAGCGGGATGTTCCAACATTAAGGGATTGATACCGCTGGACTCCTAGTGTAGCGGCTGGAGTCCAATTAGACGGATGCACACCTTGCTGGTGCTGTTTGGTATACGGTGGCCCCTGGGTGCAGCTGCCCCTCCCATTGGGGAGAACACAAGGGTGCCCGGGACCATCTCTGAGGCCTCTCTATTTCTACCTCAACCCTTTAGATATGGTCGCAGACAACAAGAGGAGCAGGAGGAAACCCCCAATTAGTGCTGCTTAACCCTTTGCATTGAGAATTACCTAATGCAGGATCGATGAAGTACCTACTGGGAAAAGCTAGTGCTAATTTTTCAAGCAGCAGCCAATCCTGCTAGTGACACTGTAAAAGTCCTTACTGCTGCAGGATCAGCAATACAGCAAATGGTGTTGCAAAATCAGATGGCACTCGATTTCATCCGAGCTGTCAAAGGCCTTTTTTGTACCCTGATTGGTAAAGAATGTTGTACCTTTCTACCCCCAAATGACGAGGAAGTGTGCCATGATATTCAGAAAATACTTGTCGGAATAAACCCATGACATCAAAGTGACAATTGGTCCTTGTGGTTTTCGGGAATACTTGGACATGGAACTTCTCTTGTTTTACAAAGTATGTTTGCTATCATCATTCTGCTCTCTGTGTGTGTGTGTAATAGTTGTGCTAATATGCACAATAATTTCCAGTTTCCCTAATATGCTAGTATGTGTGCGTGTGTGTGTGTGCGCGTGTGTGCATTTCTGTGTGTGTGTGGGCATGCACGTGCGTGCTGGGGGGGGGAATGTTTGTGCACACACCATGTTGTACTGCGTGTTAGGATGCACAGGTATATGCACATATGGACATGATTCCCTTCTGCTGCTACAAATAGTCCTGGCACCACACATGGGGTGTCGATAATCCAGGCACACCAAGGCATCACCAGGCATGCATTGGGCACTCCAGCTGGGAACAGCAGCACTGCTCTTTATTTGGCATTTCTAGGGGGACTTTTGCATTTGGAAAGCCCCCATCCCCTTTCCTAACAGCCCCACTGCCGCAAAGGCCATGGCACTGACAGCACCAGCAGCAGCTCCCACACAAAGACGTCTCCACTCGGCCAGGGAGGTGCCGTCCCTTGGGGCTGGCCAAGCTTTAGGGCCAGGCACTTGCCAAGGCAATGGCTGAGCACCTGCCTTTGCGCTTGCTCATGTTGGTCCCGTCTTTTGCACTGCCAACGTTCTTTGTACTGCCCCCTGCCGTGCCATACCAGCAGCTTCTCCGAGTGCTAGAGAGTTAAAGAGAAAGAGGGACAGCTGGGTGAACAGGGAGAAGGCAGAGAAACAGTGCAGGCCTAACGCAGGCCAAATCTTAGGCCATCTGCTTCCGGTGAAGTTGCAAGCTCTCTCTGATGAGACACAGGCCCCTTGTGCCCAAACATCAGACGGATCCTTTTGTCAGCAGGCAGCACTGTCATGGCCCATCTGGAACACCTCTGGTGGTGCCCAACAGCTGCCCCTTGCATTTCAGGGACATCCAGCTCAAGGCCAGGGTCAACAACGTGCTCCTGTCTCCGCAGGGCTGCCCGAGAAAGAGCCCCTTTGCCCACCTGCTGCCGCCAGGGGCAGCATGGGCACTGCAGCAGGGGGAAGCACCCTCCCTCTTTGCACATATTTACCAGGGACACTGCTTCTGCTCCGCTTGCTGCTGTCTCTTCCTCTCCGCAATATACTTGAATGTTTCCCAACAGGCTTTATAGGGCTCCAAGCTTTTCAGAATCTGCGCCGCTCGAGGGGAAAGGTGGCTGCAACAACAGGGCAAAACTCTCTCACCCCCTGCCTCGGCCCCTTCCTGCCTCGGCCCTGCTCCAGCCCCTGCACCCACCCACGCCCGTGTGCACCCACAGCCCCTTTCAACCTGGGGGCACTTTGGGGGCTTACCTGTGGGCTGCAGAAAGGCCCCTGGCAGGAGGCACGCCTAACCCAGCTCATTCCCGGGGCACCAGAACGCCCAGGGTCTTGTATGCAACACCAGGCCTCAGGGATTTGGTGCCAGAACACCCCGGTGGCGTCCCGAGTGCTCAACTGCCCCAGGCTGCCCCTGGGGTCAGCGCACACTTACTGGGGCTGCACTGTCTCCACCTTGGCTCCTGCTTTCTTCTCCTCCACTGGCGGAGGCTTTTCCTGCCTTTTCCACCTCACGCTGCGCTCCTTTCTCCTGGGCTGCGCTGGAGGATGGGGAGCCCAAGTCTCTTCACGGCCAAAGTCCTGCCAAGGAGGAGACACTGTCTGCAAACCAGACGGGAAAGAGAGGAGCCCTTTCCCAGAGGCCCTCTGGCAAGGACCCTGCGCAGCAGCTGCGCAACCAGCACGCTCTCCACCCCAGCTCCCAGGGCAAGGTCAGCGGGGCAGCAGCCCTTCACTGCAATTCCCAGATGCCCCTCCGCTTTCCTTCTGACATCACGGAGACCATCAGAAATGGGCAGGAGGGAATTGCCATTTGCAGGGCAGCAACTTCCCACGAGTTCCTCCCTGGCTTCGGCAGGGCACACCAAGCGATCCGAACCCTTCTCGCCTCAGGTTTTACCCGCACCTCCCAACAGTGAGCGTGTGCATGTGTACAGATGGTGGTGAGGCTGAGCTGCAGACCCAAGCTCATGTGACAGCCTTGGAAAACCCAGCAGACTCTCCATCAGTCTGTGCTCAAAAGCCTTGGAGGGGGTGTGCGAAGTAAGGAGGGAACCACTTGCACCCGAAACACTAAAAGTGCTGGGCAGGGAAGGGAGATCCAATTACAACTGAGTATTAGCTGGGTGGGAGTCACAAGACCAAGGGTGGTAATTAGCAGGGCTCTAGTTGCAAAGTGTCCCCTTGACTGAGAAGCAGCCCTCACCCCTCCGCCTGCAGACCTTCCACCCTCGGCTCCCTGATGCAGAGGATGGCTGTTGTTCTGAAGGGTGTCCAATGGTGCCACTACCTGCGCTGGCTCTGCACCCTCCCCTGCACTCCAGGCTTCCCATGCGGCCTGTTCTGCCTCCGCTTGTTCGTGCCGCTCCCTGTACAAGGAGCCCAGGCTCTGCCTTCGGTCTCACTGCGCACGCAGCTCGCCAGTTTCCTGCAGGGTCACAGAAACGCCACAGCACACAGCATTAGTCTCAGCTGCTGCGAGGGAAGGGATTTCTGCAGGTCGTACCCTCACTCCTGGGCTCTCTCTTCAGCCCGCCTGTTGACAGAGTTTGCCTCCACAAAGGTTACGAGGCCTGAAGTTACGCCAGGCTCCTCACTTCATTACACACACAATTGAACGGTCTGTGAGGAGCAACGATCTCAACTAGCCAGTGTCTAGAAAAGACCTGTGCGTTTTCCACAGCCTCACAATGCACCACGTCCTGCTGCTAGAGCCAGCAATGCCCCAGGGAAGTGGCCCTGTGTGCTTCATGCAAGTACAGGAGGGAAGAACACACTGGAAAGGGAGAGCACAACTTCTGCCTACTAAGGAGATCTGAAGGAAGGAAGGGAAATGGTCACATGAACAGCTCTTAAGGCATCTTGGCAGAATTGCTATGTGCACAACGGGGCTTTTGCACCCTTTCCAACAGCACAGGCATCACAGCAACCCATGGCATGTACCTGCAATATTCTCCTACAGCTTTCGGGAATAGCGAGTGCAGCCATGGAGCTGGCAGCAGGAGGCGGTTGCTGCTTGCCGGCCTCCTTCGTCCTGGGGGAGCTGCCTGGACACAGTGGGAGCAGACTACAAAGAGACACCAGGAGGAGTCTGCATGAGCGCAGGCGCAGGCTGTTCTTCGGCCCGTGCTCCCAAGCTCGGCCCCTGCCTCTGCAGTGCGAGGCACTTCTGCCAAACATGCAGCTCTACTGCACTCATCGTGGTCACATCAACAAAAACAGAGGTGACCCCCAGCTACAACACTCACCTAGGGACCAAGGTGGCCTCAGCAATGCGCACAGAGCCCCTGCATACGCCCCTCTTCCTGTGCTCCAAGCAGAGCAGCAGCAGCTTTTGCAACAACAGCCTCCTACAGCTACTGCTCTACCCTGCCTGCCCACTGCTTCCACTTCTGCTCCGTGCTCCATAAGGCACTGTGTTTAGCGATGGGGAAGAGATTCTTGCTGGGCAGCCAGTGTCAAAGAAGGAGCAAGGGCTTACTTAAGAAAAGCAATCCCGCCATTTCCCTAGGCCTGGCACTCTCTTGCGCCTGACGCAAAGATGGCATTTCAGAGGAAAGAAGAGGCTAAAAGGAACTCCCTCCTCTGCTGTCAATGCTTCCCAGGCTTGCAGAAGAATCAGCGGAGATGAGGCTGCTTCCCATGGCAAGCTGGCAGGTGGCCACTCTCAGGGCCACCTTTGAAGAGCTTTGAAGAGCCTTTGCTGTGCCATGTCGCCTAGACAGGCAGGAGAACCAACACAGGGGACTGCACAACACCCCCTGAAGATTTTGCTGATGCCCCCTCACTGCCCTCCCTCCTACCCTCTCATGTGATCACCAAATGCCCCTCCAGGGGCTCCAGAGCTCAGCGCAGCCTTTGCTGGGCTGTGTGTCAGGAAGCTTTCCGAGTCCCTGCCTGCGCCTGCGAGCCCAAAGGGACGTCTCTCCTGCAGCCTTACAAGGCTTCCCCTTACGCCTTTCCCCAAGGGTCTCACCTGGCACGACTCTCCTCCGCTGCGTCTTGCTGCCTCGTGCCTGCCGCTGAGCTTGGCAGCATGGGCAGAGCAAGCTGCTGCTGGCTCTGCAGGAGCTTGCCACCATGCCCCTCTGCAAGTAGGAAAGGAGGGGGCTCTTCAGAGCAGCCTCTTGCGCAGTGCCTTTGCAGCTGGCTGAAAGTCACCAGGCGTGAAGGACGGCGAGTGGGGGCACAACCTGCTCAGGAGGCAGCTCTTCCCTTAGCACCGCTGCTTCTGGTGCTCCGCAGCTCTCCTAGGGCCTTGATCTCCCAGCGGCACCATCTGGGGGCAGCCTTGCCCTTTGCTTTGCCTTCCACCGTGAGCTGAAACCTGCGAAACAAATCACCACAGCGCTTGGAGGAAAGGCCTCCACCTGCCCTTGCAGCTTGCCACCATTAATCCTCCTCACTGTCATTTCAGGCCTCCCATGCCTTCCCCTTTGTGCGCAGGCATGGGCGGTTTTGGCACTCTCCCCCAAAAGACACAAACATAGCCTCAATTCCTCTCTGTCTGCCATCAGTTCTCTCTGAAGGCAATGAGGGCAGGCTGCGCAGGAGAAATGCAATCACCATTCCCCATCACTCCAGCTGACACGTACACACATGTAGCCCAAGCTCAGCGTTACTTAAGCAGCAACCAGTCGCTGCGGGAGGGAGTTTCTCCCAACCCCGTGCTGAGCGTCCAGCCCCAGCAGTGTGTGCTCTCCAGCAGGAGCTGGGAAACCTCCCACTCGGTGGGCCAAGGACTGCAGAGGAAACGTGCTTACCTCGGGAACACGTGCGCACGGCTAGACTGGATCCCTGCACTGGCCGTTTCTCCCCCAGAGCTCTCTGCATCCATTGGCCATGGTCTCTGCAAGGCAACACACCCCCGTTGGGAGGCTTACAAGGCAGTTTTCTCATTGCGCCCAACAGCAGCACACTTGATCCTGCTCAGAGAGGAACCTGCCTCTCCAAAGCCCTCCACTCAAAAGCCTCTGCCATGAAGAGGAGCCCTACTTCTGGCGCAGAGCAGCGGCACAGCAAAGAATGAAGACGGGGCAATAATGCCACCAGGCTCTTTTTAGCGGGAAGAAGCAAGCAGCTCAGGAGAGGCTCTCTTTGCTAGTGGAGAAGTCAGTGGGGGCAAGCCCTGGGGAAAGCACTGCATTAGCCCGCCACATCCCGGCCACCCAACAGAGATCACATTGCTCGTCCTTTGAGAGGATTCCCAAAGAAAGACAAGGAGGCCAGCAAAGCTGGGCAACTCACACTGTGAAGGGCTGCAAGAAGGCCTGCCTTGCTCTCCAGCAAGTGAATGAGGTAGGGACAAAACTTCATGCCCGCTTCGTCTCCTTTGCAGGCCAGAACGCCAGTGTTCTTGAAGACAAAGGTGACATGCTCCTTCTTCAGCAGGTGGCAAGAGAACAGGAGGACGGTCTCCTGCACGCAGGACTCCACCACGCGCACGGGGAAGCCGGTGTCCCACAACAAGCGCCGGTAGTTCAGCCGTTTGAGCTTCACATCGTCTGCAAGGCAGGGCAACAAGCTCACTGCCACAGCCGGCCACATCGCCATTGCTGGGCCAGGAAGGAATGGGGGCAAGGGGGAGCCAGTTGTTTGCGTGGCTCTGAGAGAGCCCAGCTTCATGCACCAATTTTAAAACCAGATTCCCAAAAAGGTTGCTTATGCAAAAAGCTCTGGGGCAGAGGTTTGTTTTGGCAAAGCTGAAGCTGTCCCCCAACCTTTGGAGGAACCTTCTCACCAGGGAGAGTCACTGCGGGGCGCTTGAGCCCAAGCAGCCAGTCCACAGCCATGCTCAGATGGAAGACGGGTCTTTGAACCGCCAGCACCTTGCCACTGCGCAGGCAGAATTGTTCTTGCAGCGTAAAGACGGTCCCGAGCCCTCCTACCAGGACAGCCTGCATGCAGGAAAGACAAAAGACCCCCGAAGCAGCATTTAGGCGATGCAAAAAGGGACGCTTGCCAGAATGTGGCGCCACTGCTCTGTGCTCTCCCCACTCCGGAGGCACAATGGGGCAAGAAGGGGCCCTTGCAAAGCTTTGCACAACAGCCACATTCTCCACATTTGCTCCACCGCCTCTTGGAAAGAATTGCCTACCTCCCTCACCTACAGAAGATCCCACGGCTTGCCGACAGCCTTGCCACACACCCACGAAAACCGCCCCTTCTCTCGACCTGCTCTTTGCCCTTTGCCCAGGGGGAAGAGAGAAACCCTGGCACATGCCAAATGCTTTCCCCCACTACACCTGCATGCCATCTCTGTGCTGCCTGCCCCAGAAGCTGCTCTGTGGCACAGCTGTGCTTCTGTCACCCTGGGGAAAGGATTGCTCCCCGCGGCCCAGGGCTCTCAGCGGGACTCAAGTGTCCCCCAGGCATCAGGCAATGCCACGCCAGCCCACCTTGTCCCGCATCAGCTGCTCCACGATGTATTCCGACGCAGCGTCCCAAAGAGCGACAATCTCTGGAAAGCAAGGCAAGGCCATGGCAGGCCTCAGACAAGCCGGCTCACAACCTCTCGGTAAGCTCCTGCCCCACGGAGGGACACATCAAGGTGTAGGCAAACCCTCCCAAAAGCCACCACCATGCCTGCAGAGCTGGGCTTTGCCCCAGTTGCAGGCTCTCGGCCTTACTCTTAGGCCAGCGGAAGGCCCCAGTGGAACTAGGCTCCTGGGAGGGCTTTGGGACAAGGGCTGTGGCCATCTGCACATGGCATCTCTGAGCGCCAAACATGTTGTGCGCAGCTGGAGGCACAAGAGGAGGCCTGGGAAGGACCAGAGGTTCTCCCAAACAGACGCCTTGGATTTTTCACAAGGGGAAGGCTCCATTCCCAACACGGCCATTTGCAGCAGGCTCTTGGGAGCCCCACGGCAGCTGCAGGACACACCAGCCTCCATGACGCAGGACCCCCTTCCTCCCAGACCCACACTCCAAAGGGGGTCCCACTCCCAAGGAAACACGCACCTCCATTGCCCCCTGCCACCAAGGCATGCAGCCAGACCCACAGGAGCCTTGGGGCTCAGAGCAGCCCCCGCCAAAGCCCCCACCACTCCTGCCTGACACATTCTTCCCCGAGGCAGACGGCACCCTCACACAGGCCTCTTGGGGCATCCCCACACCCTGGACAGACACCCCGCAGCCCCGCACCCACAGCGCTTTGGCCACTTAACACTCTCTGTGCGACACGTCGCCAAGCAGCTGCCAAAGGCCTTACCCTTGGTGGAGAGCCGCAGCAGCATTGGGAAGAGCAAACTGCGCTGTGGGCTGATCGTCTCCGGCCAGCAGCCCTCCATCTCCCTTGCCCCCTTCTCCTCGCCTCGCCTCTGCAGCTGGGCAAAAAGGACGCTCTTCCCGGCCACACAAGCAAAACTCCTCTCCAAAGCACCCCTGCTCCTCTGCCTGTCGCCGAGGGGCCCCAGCACGGCCCCGCTGCCTCCCGGCCCCACTCCTTGCCCTGCAGCAGCTCCCAAGGGCAGCCGTGGGGAGCGCGGCAGCAGTGCCCAGCAGCGCCCAGGCCTCGCAGCGAAGTGAGGGCACCGCTGGGGCACTGCCGAGACCTCCCTGAGACGTGGCACATCCCACTGTGAGCTCAGCTCCTGTCACCTGCCGGCTCGTGAGCTCAGCGCCACCGAGATGGCACAGCCCGGGAGAGAGCGCAGACATTGCCCCGCACCGCCTGGAAAGCAGTCACCTGCCTTCGTCCCCGGTAGCTTCCACAACTCGATGATAAATCCTTCCGCACCCTCTGCAGACGCTGACAAACGCTGACAAATCTCTCCCCCGCGGCACTGCAGAAGGGCCTTCTGCAGCCCTGCCCTCACACCTCTCTGCCCTGGGCAGAGCTCTGCGCCAAGCCGGGCTTTGGCGCTTCTTTGGGCCTTTGCTCTTTTGCAAAGACAGCACCAAAGTCACAGGGCACGAATCAGCACAAAGCGTGCCCACGGGCTGACGTGCTTTGCTCAGCCTCCAAACTGATAACTCCCGGGGCAGGCGCTGGCCCGGCACGCCGCCGCCTGCTGCCCACCAGCCGCAGCACAGCCCCCCCACCAACACCAGCGATAAAACTCTCTGCTCTCTTTTGTAACGAACAGCAGCAGTTCCTCTGCAAAACTCGAGCAGAGTGGAAATTGCCTTAACGCTCCCTCCTTTTATTTCATACATACCTGCTTTCAACGGTACGCTGCTCTATGCTTCTATCCCCTTACATGGGAGAAGCGAGTTGAACGTCTGACCCATACACGAGACACAACAGCGGCGAGGCGGGGGCCCGGGAGCGCCGCCGCCGCCTCCTCTCCCCTCCGCTCCGCTCCGCTCCGCTCCCCTCCCCTCCGCTCTGCTCCATGGCGCTGCCAGGGCCGGGGCTGGCACGGGGGTCCCCGCGCTGCCGGGGCACGAGGGGCCGCCAGCAGCTCGCCAGCCCCGCTGCCCCACGCCGCTGCCCGCCAGCGCCTGGGCCTGGCGCCCACAGCCCCGCCTGCTGGCCAATCAGCGCACGGCTCCCCCACGGCCCCTCCAATCAGCGCTGCGGGGCTGCGCAGAGGCGGGATGCTGGGGCCCCCTGGCGAGAGGGATGGGGCGGTTCTCCCCCTCCCCAGGCCCCGCCCCTGAGGGTCCAGGCCCCGCCCCCAGAGCCGCCATTTTGTGCTCTCCCCCCCCCCCCCCCAACGGCGTGGCTGCTGTTGCGACTTTGTTGTCCCCCAGGCCCCTCGGTTTGGTTTCGGCGCCACCTCGAGCTCTGCGCTTGCTTTTTGGGTCTCCCTGGGGCCCTACAGCTGCCCTTTAGTGCCCGTCATGTGCACACGTGTGTTTTCGTGCCCTCCCGGGTGCTCCGTCCTCTTTTTGGCATGCCCTGGGCACCTGCGTTTGGCTCTGGGCGTCCCGGGGGCCTCTGTTTTTGCAGCTCTGTGCCCTGTAGAGCTGTGGGTTTGCCCGAGCAGCACTGAAAAGAGCAGGCTGAAGAGTCCCAGCTCTCTTGGTCCTTCCTTGTAGGAGAGATGACCCTCTGTCTGGAAAAGATAGAGCCAAACATCGGAGCAGTCCTTTCCTCCTCAGGCACCCGTGCCCCATCTTGCAATCTTACTCCCAGTGCCCCGCACCTGCCCTGTGAATAAAGGAGTGTCTGATCCGCGAGCTCAGACTGCAGAGGCTGCTGCTCTCCCTCCAGCGAAGGCTGCCTGAGACAAACCCTCTTTGCCCTGGGTGCTGCAGGGAGAGGAAGGAGGGGCTTTGTGGGAGAGGGGAAAGCCCATCCATTCTTGGTGGTATTTGTCCAAGCGACTGCATGGGGTCATTTCCCATCTGTGTGCGCATCTCAGCCTTCCTCCGTGTTTCCAGCTGGGCTGCACACATCGCTACCTCTTGTCAAATCTGCCTGCAAGCATTTGAAAAGCGGCTGCAACAGCAGGCACAAACTCGCTCTCACGCCCTGGCTGAGCCCCCCTGCCTCCCACAGCCGTGCACCTGCCGTGTCAGGGTTACCCAGAGCCCCTTCCCCTGGGGATGAGGTGCCGGGAGGTGCTTGGGGCTGCAGGGAGGTGCCTAGCATGAGGGTGTCAGCCAGGTGGTTCCCATGCCAGGCGCTGAAATCCACAAAGCGAGGGGGAGAGAGACAGAGGCACAAAATGAGGCTCTAATTCCTAGTCAGGAGAAAAATGCAACTGATGGAAGAGTCTCCCCAAAGCCTGGCACGCGCTTGCTGCCCCCCAAGCAGATGTACCTCCCTGGGACATGTGTCCATCACTGTTCCCAGGTCACACAGCCGTTGTGTCTGTGGGAATCACCTCAGTCTCCCATGGAGCACAAGGCCCCCTTTTCCCTTTCCCAGAGTGTCACCTGGCCGGAGGCTCTTTTCCCACCCCTTTCTCCCCATTTCTGTCTCCAGATGGATGGCACTTATTGCGGGTTGAAGGAGGAGGTGCAAGGAAAACCCCTTGGGACCTGTGTCTCAGTGAGTATATGAGCAAGGATGCCATGCATCCCTGCTTGCACCAGGTGTAAAGGTGTCTGCGGTGGCCATCTGATTTTCCTGAGTGCAAAGGAAAGGGAGTCTAGGCACTTTCAGACTCCTCAAAGGAAAGAGCAGTTTGCAGGGCAGTCGTGGGAAGGGATTCCCATGGGAAAAGATCCCTTGGAGGGTGTCATCTGCAAGCGGGAGTGTGGGTCTGGCCAGAGAGCTGATTCTTCACCAAGGCACTTGAGATGTCCGCAAATGGGCAGAGCCGCAATGGGCACATCTCACTGTGCCGGGCACCACGTGGCCTGCTGGCTGTAGTCCCCAGCCCATGAGGGCAGCGGGAGTAGGTGCCCCCAGTCCATGCCCTGGTCTGTGAAGGGCTCCTGCTCCACCAAGCTGTCTGTTTGTGGAGGGATGGGGTTAGGAGAGCTAAAGCCCCTCTGGAATTGAATCTGGCAAGGGACGTGAAAGGTAACAAGAAAGGCTGGCACCATTGCCCACCCTGGCACCCCTCTGCCTCACTTGTACCCCCATGGCACCCCTCTGTCCCCAAAGCACCACATTGCACCCTTCTGCCCCCACTGCCTCCCATTGCACCCCATTGCACCAAATGGCATCTACTGCCCCCCATGACACCCCTGTGCTCCCTCTGCCCACCATGGCACCCCTCTGCCCTCTCTGCCACATGTGCACCCCGTTGCACCCTTCTGCCTCCCATGGCACCTCCCTGCCCTCTCTGCTTCCCATTGCACCCCTCTGCCCCCATTGCACCAATTGCCCCCCACTCCCCTCTCTGACCCCCCACGGTACCCTTCTGCCCCCATTGTACCACACTGCACAGCCCTGCCCCCATTGCACCCCATTGCACACTTCTGCCTCCCCCCCCAGGGTGCCCCTCTGCCCCTATGGCACCCCAAAGCACCCCTCTTTCCCCCTCCCCCATGGCACCTCTCTGCCCTCCCTGCCCCCGCATTGCACCCCACTGCCCCCATTGACTCCTATTGCACCCCTCTACCTCCTTTGCCCCCCATGGCACCCATCTGTCCTCCCACGAGTGCAGGGGATCAGCCTATGTCAAGGAGGCTGAGAGGCCAAGCCTTCCCCACCCAGCGGACCACTGCCTGGCCACCAAAGCCAGGGGTTCACAGCAGCACCTCTCTTTTTATTGCCTGCAGAGGAGTCCATCTCAGGTACAGGGTGGTCTCCCCTTTGCACGGCAGCAGTTCCTAGCGCCTTCCCTTCCGCTGCTCCAAGGGCATCTTCTCCCCAGTGCTAGGGAGTCCAAAGGAGAGGTGGTCAGTGTCAGGTATAGGGAGAAGGCAGAGAAAGAGTGTGGGCCTTGGTCGGGCCAGGTCTTCCTGGAGCTGCTGTGGGGGTGCTGCCAAGGTCTCTGCAGTGTGATACTGCCCTTGTGTCCGCAGCAGTGAGCAGGGCCCCAGCACAGCTAACTGGCCTGGGGCTGAGTCAGGCAGGGCTGAGACCTTGCACTCAGCAGGCACCGATCTCTGGGCAAGGCGTCTCTGTGTCCATGCTCCGAGAGGCAAGGACAGGCTGCCTGCTTGGAAAAGCAGAGCCCCACAGCAGAGGGATCCTGTGGGCTTGACCACCCGTGCCCCACACCACATCTTCTCCCGAGGGCCCCTTGGGTGTCAGGGTGCCTGCTTCATGGCCAAGCTCAAATGTGCCCCGTCTCACTGGTGGTCCTGGGGAAAGCCCCCATGTCCCTAGTGATGCCGGTGGCTGGGGAAGGCAGGGCAGGCATGACAAGCCCCAGCCCTGCTCAGAGATATGCACCAGAGGAGGTGCTCCTCTCCATGAGCCCTGCAGGGGTAGCGCTCTGCCTTCTTCTGTCCTCTGCTCCTCCTGCCAGGCTTTAGGCACCTCTGTCCGGCACTGGCTCTGGATTGCTGGCAGGGACTCATGCCTGCAACGGCAGGGACAAGGTTGCTCTCAGCCCCACTGAGACCCTTCCTGTCCAGCCCTGCACACCCACGGTCCCATCTGCACCCACAGTCCTCAACTCAGCACAAGACCAAAGCATTTGCTTGGGGCTGTGGAGAGGAACCGGGAGTCCAGGGCTGACCCAGGGCATTCCCAGGCCAGGAGAAATCAGAAGATGCCATATCCAGTCCCATGGCTCTGGGTCGGGATCTTTGACCCACTGCCAGCTCCCTGCTCTTCAGCTGCACTCGGCCACACTGGGGCTGTGCACACTTACTGCTGCTGGGAGAGCTGCCCTGGTTTCCGCCTTGGATCCTTTGCCCACACCTCCCTCCTCTCCTGGAGCTCTCTGTCATACTGCCTTCTCCTGACGGAGGCTGGAGGAGTGGGGCAGTAGGAGTTCTGAAAGGCAAGAGAGAGGCTTGTCAAGCAGCGGGCAAATGCATGGGTCTGTCTCCAAAAGCACCAAGCCCCTGGGGGACAGCCAGCAGGGACACTGTGGCTGCAGCGGGGACACCAGGAGAACTAGCGCAGCATGTCCCCATGGAGATGCCTGGGCGGGAGCAGGGTCTTGCTGTGCTTTGCAGTTGGGGAAGGATTTCTTTTGTCAAAAGGTCTTACCAGGTACACTCTGCTCTCTTCTACAGTCTTCTCTTTCTCTGTTTTATCAATATTTAGCTTCATTTCAGCCCAGTGTCTCCTCTGTTATGCAAGGAAGAAAACAGTGCATTTTACCTGGAGATGCCACCAAAGGAAATATCCCTGCACAGCACAGAAGGCACCCAGGGACAGTGCAGCCTTTGTCAGGATATTCAGTCCTAGTCTGCTCTTCCCAACCACAGGAACATTAAAGGCTTCATCCTTCAGGCACGGAAGCCCAAGAAGATGGTATTTCTTTTTATGTCAGGGTAGGTGGCAGCGCGCCCTAAGGCCTCAGTTAAAAATTTGGCTTACAGAAACCCCTGTTGATTCTTAGGAAAACCAAGAGATCCTGGGCATGCTCTTAGAGGTTGCATGAAGAGGAAGACCCCCTGGAGCTGTCTCACGGAGGCAGCCTGGCCACAGCTGGCTCAGGCCCTTTCCCCAGGAGAGCTCGTGTCCCACCTCAAGGGCAGGCGGCCTTGGCAGGGGCTTCCTGGAGCTCGAGGCAGGCCTGAGGACCGTGTGCCCTCAGCACAGCAGAGTGCTATTTGGGTCCCGTAGCTTTCCTGGACTAATATTCTCTCCCTGGAAGGAGCAGGTGAGCATCAAAGACAAGTCAGTGGCCCCACGACTGAGAGGCAAGAGGACAACAACGCCAAGGAGACCTGCACACCTCCAGAGCTGCCTGGGGGAGAGAAAGGCCATTCCTCAGAGCGGCTGAAAAGGCTCCCAGTACCTGGGCATTCAGGGCAGCCATCCTTGCCCGACAGGCCTCGTGCTCGGCCCACTCGGCCCTTTCTTGCCTCTTGGCCTCTTCCAGCTGGGCTGCCCGGAGGCAGCGTTCCTCCTGCTGCATGCAGAGGTAGCACACTTCCTGGAGGGCAGAGACACGCAGAGCAGCAGCGTGAGGAGCAGGCGCTGGGGGTTTTCCTGCCCCGTGCCCTGAGCCTTTCTCACAGCAATATCCTGGGCCTGATGCCATAGCTAGACAGCCTGCCTGTTGTGGTCAAAGTCCTAAAGAGCACCTGTCCCTTTTCTCTCCCATGGAAGCCCAACATTTCCCCTTTCCCGGGGCAGCCCTGGAATGTGCAAATGAACACCTAGCAAGGGGTCTCGGGGGAAGCCGTATCCACAGAGCTGCCCTACAACACAGTAGGACTGAATCGTGACATTGGGCCTGATCACGTACCTGTCCTACTCTGCGATGGCCTTGCAAGCAGGGATTTCTGCTTTGCTCCTGCCCTCACGAGTTGCTTTGCTCTTGCCTTCCTTCGAGGAGCTCCCCTCAGTTGCTGGTAGCATACTACAAATACAGAGCAGGCAGGGTTTGGATCAGCACAGCACGAGTTTGCTCTGCAGCCTCTGCTCACTAGCTGGGCACCTGCCTCTGCAGCGGTCACTAACCACTAAAAATGCAGTAACTACACCTACACTAACTGTCTACATCCTAATCCTCCCAATAATCCTAAAATATTAATGATCCTAAATGCCCTATCCCCTAAAGAGAGCCGTGGCGGGGTGGTGGGAGCCGTTGGCGGGCGCTGTCTCCGTCCCGCAGCAGAGCGGAGGGGAGCCCTGGCAGGGACGTGTCCCCGCGGTCGGCCCTGCCTCTGCCGGGCAGATGTTGGTGCCCGGCGGCCAGGGGAGGCGCGGAGGCGCCGCGCGGCCCGGCGATCCTCGGCCTCCCAGCCCAGCGCCTTGGGCTCCGCTGCCCTGGCTGGGGGCGGCACCAGCCTGCTCTTGCTGGGGGGCCGTGCCCCGACTGGTGGCCACCGGGGGCCTCCTGCCGCGCTAGCGCCTCCTCCTCCTCTTCAGCCCCTGGGGCAGGTCTGCGGGGCGTGGGGCGGGCTGCCCCTCCGCAGGGTCCACCTCCATGGGCTCCTCCTCCTCCTCCGCGGACTCCACCTGCATGGGCTCCGGGACAGCCGCGGCGCTGCGCAGGAGGGTGGCGCGGCGCTCCCAGACACTTGCGCCCACCTTCCTCTTGATGCGCAGCGCCGCCTTCCTCCTCGCCCACAGCCGCTCCGGCTGGCCCATGGCGGCAGGAACGGAGAGCTCGCTGCGGGCCCTCTCCCACCACCGGCCTCTCAACGGCTCTGGAACAGCAGCACTGAGCTCACTGCTGACACGCGTGCGCCATGGCGACGGCATGCCTGGCTCGGTCCCCACGCGCGGGGGCCCTGCCGGGCTCTGCCCCCACCCGCGGGGGGATCCTGGGGGCTGCAGGGGGCTCCCGTGGGCAGGGGGCCGCACGGCTGCGGGCTGCTCTCCTTGGCAGCCTTCCCGTGGGCCGTCTCCCTTTCTAGACAAAAACAGGTTTTTCTATACAAAAGCAGATTTCTTTAGAAACTCTTACAGTGGCTGGTATCAATGACCTGAGCTAGGGGAAGGAACTGCCTAAATCTACAGCTGTACACACGCTCCTACCTCTATCTTGTGCCATCCTGCACTGCGGTGGACTTTCAGCACCTGTGCCTGGGCCCACAGTCGAATGTGGAAAATGAACAGGCATCATAAATACGCTTGTTTCGCACTTTGGAGCCCTCAAGTTGAAGGGGTCCTTCCAAAGAGACAGTTTGTAGCTAGGGCCCCCAGGACACCACAGCCCAGACAGCTGTCAAAATGCAGCCAAGCACTTCCTCAGCTGCAGTGTGCACATCCCTGAGTGCTGGCAAAGGGGCTGCTCCGGGCATTGCTGTCAGCGCAGGAGCTCCTGTCTGAACGTGCTGCCTGAAACGGGGCTGAGCTCCGGCCCCGGCGCCTGCCTCTAGATGCCTGCTCCAAGGCGGGTGAGGGACAGCTTGGGCAATGGTGGGCATGCAGATGCCAGGCCCAGGCTGGCATGACACTCCCGCACCAGCACCCCCCCGCGACCCCAACACTCATGGGCGCCCCCCCAAATAGCAACCCTTACCAGCAACCCCCACACCACAGCGCTCGCCAGCACCCTCACCCACCACCCCAAAGCTCACAGTCACCATCCCTTCCCTCTTGGAGCACTCACATCCTCTCTGTTCCTCTCCACGGTCACTCCGACTCCCTCCAATCCCCTCTGCACATGCTCCAAACTCTCCCTTCCCACCCGTGAGTGCCCCCATCCCCTCCCTTCCCTTCCTTGAGTGTCCACTCCCCTCCAGGAGCATCTCCATCCTTCCCCTTCCCCTTCCCACACAGGCAGAATGTGCTTTCTCCCCTCCAAGAGCACTCAGGTGCCCTTCAGTCCCCTCCGTGAGCACACAGACGCCCTCCAGTCCCCTCCACCTCTCATCACATCTCTTCCCATTGACCTCCACCTCTGCTCTGACTCCCTCCTTCCTCCTTACTTCATGCTCACATCCCCTTCAGCCGCCATTCTGCAGCATCCCTCTCTCCTCCCTTCCCCCCCTCGCATCTGCACACAGTGGGTGTGCACACACCCTGCACTGTGTATGCGCATATGCTGTACTGCATGTGCTGTCGATGGGCACACTGTGGGGCACAGATGCCTGCCGTGCCCTGTATATGCACCCTGTGATGGGCAGGTGCACAGCATGGTGTGTATGGACATTATCCCCTTCTGTCCCTACAAATCACTCGGGGATGGCACACGGGGTTCACAGCAGCACCTCTCTTTTTATTGCCTGCAGAGAAGTCCATCTCAGGTACAGGGTGGTCTCCCCGTTGCACGGCAGCAGTTCCTAGCGCCTTCCCCTCCGCTACTCCAAGGGCATCTTCTCCCCGGTGCTAGGGAGTCCAAAGGAGAGGTGGTCAGTGTCGGGTATAGGGAGAAGGCAGAGAAAGAGTGCGGGCCTTGGTCGGGCCAGGTCTTCCTGGAGCTGCTGTGGACCATGCCCTCCAGATGGGCAAGGAGACCTCAGGCTCTTGCCACCTTGTTGGAGAGCAGCTGGCTGCTCAGAGGACTGGAGGGAGGAGGGACAGGTCCCAAGGCTTGCAAGGTGAAGATGCTGACATGTGCCTGAGGCCGGGGCCCTGCTACCTCCTAGGCCCTCTCTCAGCTCCTTGGAAGCCACTGCAGAAGAAAGCAAATCCGGGGGAAAAAACCATTCCCCGCATTCATGGGAGGCAATGGCAGGGTCACTCCTGTGTGAGAACATTTACAGGCCAGCAGCAGGGACAGGGCTGCAGTTTGTGCTTGTGCGGGCGCTGCTGCCTGAGGAAATGGTAGGGCAGCAGCAGGCACATGGCTCAGATACGGGGCTGTATGGTCACTGCTGCCTCAGTACCTGACAGACAAGGACCAGGCACATGGCCTCACCGCTCATTCTGAGGTCACTTCTGCCTCAGGACCTGTTAGGCCATCGGCAGGCTCTTGGTTGCTGTAGTTTCTTGTAAAGCCACCTGGATAGGCCAGCAGCAGGAACAGCATCAGCACAGCGGCTGTGAGGTCACTTCAGTCTGAGCAGCTGAGCAGCAGGAACATCGCTGTGAAATGGCTTGTGAGGGCACTTCTGTCGCTGAAGACGCTAGGCCAGAAGTGCGCTGGCCTTGCAGGGCTCTTCCCTGCTGGGCTGGGCTCTCCAGGGAGGACTGAGCTGCCCCCAGGCGGCATTGGGCAGGGGGCTCGTGCCGGGCTCCCGCTGCCGTGGATCCAGCAGGGTACGTGGAGTCCGCTGAAGACACTCATCACCGAGTTCACACAAGCAGGGATTTGGTTGGTTTCTTTGGGACTATTTGCACACTGAAAGCAAGAGACTGCTGTTGCATTTAAAAACAAAGATTTATTATCCTATTCAAATGAACCATGCACAGCACACAACTACAACAACACAGTTCATGCGGTTGTGAGGTGACTCTTGTTCTACACAAGCACTCTGCCACGAAATAAATATAGGGGTGTGTGTATATATATATGCATATACACACACACACACACACACACACACTGTATCTTCCACTCCAAATTAAAAGTCAGGATGCTGCTGGCAGCTCAGGGAGCTGGAAGACACTGCTCATAAACCTCTTTCCATGGTAAGAACTTCTGCTGATCTCAGGGGGATTCAGATCGTGGTTTCCATTGCCTCGTACAACACTGTAGCTCCCACCCCTACATGGCCCTGCATCAGCCTGACCGCAGGCCCTGCGCTTTTTCTAGCCTACCCTTTTTTTTTTTTTTTTTTAATAATAATGGTGGAATGCAACCTAGGTGTTTTTGTGGAAAGAAATGTGTTTCTTTTCTTTCATTTAACTTAAGAGGAACAGTTATAATACATTTGTCGATTAATATAAACATTTCCTTTAGTTGGGTACATTTACCAAAAGTAAACAATCCTGCAGCCTGTAACGCTGCACTGTAGGCACTAAAAGCATTTTGACTCGCAGAACACTTCTATTTCTACATCTGTGTCTTTTTCTTAATGAGAAAGGTAAAGCACAAATTGACTTAGTGCTGTTCTGTTCCTTTTTACTTTTAGGCAGGAAATCCATTCTGTTGTTGGGCCTCCCTGTATTGCAGCATCTGGACCTTTAGTAGAAGCATTTGAGAAGCATCCTGTGAAGGCATGCTTGCCGCTTTGGTCATGAGGCAGCGGCTTGTCTGCTTATGTGCTTGAGGTACCACCCGCAGGCAACGGCTTGTGGTCTTCCCGAGCAAGTAACCTGCTCCAAAGGAGCCTCTGGAAATGAGACAGCAGGCCGTGAGCTGGCGAGCTCTTCGGACAGGCTGAACGTTGGTCACCTCCTATCAAATGAACTTTGAAGTTTCGATTCATAACCGGGCTTCTTTGACAGGGCCTGCCCTCACCTTTCCTGCCTATGTTGTGGCGCTGCTTGTGCTCCAGATTGGCTTGGACACAAGCCCACTCTGAACTGAAAACTCGGCACTCCCGGTGGTGCAGCAGCGTACCCAGGCTCCTACGCCTTGCTGAAGGGCTCATCTGCTTTGCTCAAGCACAGCCCCACACGAATCGAGCTGTGAGGCTCCTTAGGAGTCACCTTAGCTCTCAGTAGCTCCGAAGTCAGGCAGAGGTTCAGGTCTGCTTCTGTCTGGGTAGCTAGGCCTATAATCTAATCCAAGGAGAAATTGCACTCTGTTAGTAAGTAACTGTTTTGTCTTGGTAGGCGTGTTCTGACACTTGGCCTGTACCCACTCTATGGTGGATACACAGTTTTCAGTTTACATCCTGTTTACATCCTGTTTACACGTGTTAGCTTGCATAGATAGAGAGTTATTAGTTCCGCAGCAGCCTATTCTACATACCTCAATATTCTCATGCAAACCTCCTTTTCAGCAGCACGCAGGAAGCCCAGAGGACAGCACCAACTATCTTTTATACTCCACATGGCCATGTAGAGTGGGGGGCTCTTGGAGTCTCACGGGAAGCTACATTTACTACATTTTTACAGCACAGTCCAGCATAGGCACCAGTTCTGGTGCTTGCAACATCAGATGTACGTCATGCAAATCTCCCCAAGGAGCTCTTTCATTTCATTTCCCATGACTTTGAGATAGTTACTTATATCCTGAGTCCAGTGTATGTAGTAGGTCACAGGAGAGCATGCTTTGAAACCATTTTTAAAGCCTATGGAATGCACAATTGGAGATACAACTTGAACTCATCAGTGTTTACATATGCGAGTGCCCCTTGCCTTGCCTAGGACGAGATTTGTTGTGTTAACTAAGGGCTCAGCTAACCTTTTCTGATAAATTGATACAGTTGCATGTGCCAAAGGAAACGGCTTGGAGAGCCCAGCTATGTTTGAGAACTGAGAAGCAGTTGCAAAGGGCAGAAATTCCCAACGAAATCCTGGATGCCGTAATACCCTTCGTATGGGCCACAGGGAAGCCTGGACGAGCAGTGAATGCAACACCAGTAAAAACTGAATGAAAACCTGGAGCACAACCGGTAAAAATACCCTACATGCTATTAAGTTAAGAGACTAGGCAAGGTTTGGAACCTTTGATAAATACCTTTGTCCAAAATGGAGTATTGCAAGAATGTCAGTCTGAGTATAAGACCCCTATTTTACCAGTAAAGAGACCCCGAACCCAGGAATATCGATTAGTACAAGATTTAAGAGAAATCGACTGAATAACTGTTGATTTCCAGCCGGTAGTCCCGAATCCCTATACTTTGCTGTCCTCAATACCTGAGAACAATGTCTATTTTACAGTGCTGGATTTAAAAGATGCCTTCTTTTGCATACTGTTGGAAAAGGAAAGCCAAAAAATATTCACCTTTGAATGGGAAAGCCCTACCACAGGTCGGAAAACTCAACTTTGCTGGACTGTGCTACCACAAGGGTTTAAGAGCAGTCCAAGGCTCTTTGGTAATGTACTTGCTAAGGAGCTGGAGGACTGGCAAGGTAGGAATCCTTCTGGGACTTTGTTGCAGTATGTGGACGATGTACTATTGGGATGTGAGACAAAACAAGAGTGTAAAATGGCTACTATAGACTCGCTGAATTTCTTGGGATTGGCCGGATATCAGGTGTCTCAGAAAAAGGCTTAGGTGGTGCAGCTTACGGTAACTTATCTAGGTTTTGAAATGTCTCAAGGAAAAAGAAAATTGGGGATGGAAAGAAAAGAAGCCGTATGTAGAATTGCTCCACCCAACTCAAAATGAGAATTGAGAGGCTTCCTAGGAATAGCCAGATGGTGCTGGCTGTAGATACCGAATTTCAGTCTGATTGCTAAACCATGGTATGATGCTATGAAGGGACCTGGAGAGGTCTTAGAATGGACCTCGGAATGGCGTAAAAGTTTTGACGCTATAAAGACTGAATTAATGAGAGCACCTGCGCTGGGCGTGCCAAACCTGACTAAACCTTTTTCATTATGTGTGCATGAGCGACAACATGTAGCATTAGGAGTTTTGACACAGACCTTGGGAGAATGGAAGAGAGCAGTGGCCTACTTTTCTGAACAACTGGATGATGTGAGTAAAGGATGGCCGGCATGCCTCAGAGCAGTTGGTGCAACAGTATTATTGATTAAAGAGGCACGGAAATTGCCCTTAGGACAACTCATCACCGTATAGGTACCTCATGCCGTTTTAGCAGTATTGGAACAAAAAGGACATCCCTGGCTTTCACCAAGTAGATTGCTTCAGTACCAAGCCGCCTTAATTGAACAGGATGATGTTTCTTTAAAAGTGTCTTCCGTTTTGAATCCTGCTACGTTGCTCCCGATAAACCAGGAAGGAGAATTGGAACATGACTGTTTGCAGGCTATTGAGGAAGTTTATTCCAGCCGGCCTGACCTGAAAGATGAGCCCCTGACAGATCCTGAATGGGAACTGTTTATGGATGGAAGCAGCTTTACAGTAAGGGGAGAATGGCAGGCCAGATATGCAGTGGTGACTTTGCAAGGAGAGACAGAATCATCCGCTTTCCCCGCAAATACGTCTGCCCAGAAAGCAGAAATTATTGCCTTAACTCGAGCCTTAGAACTGTCTAAAGGGAAAAAGTCAATACTTATACATATTTATACATAGTTATATATTTATTCACCATTGCACTCCATTGCCCTCCTCAGCCCCCTCTACCCCCGATGACACCCCTCTGCCCCCTTTGCCCCCATGACACCTCTCTGCTCCCCTTGTGCTTCCATTGCACCCCATTGCCCCCCAAATCACTCCATTGCACCCCTCTGCCCTCTCTGTCCCCCATGGCAGCTCATTGCACCCCTCTGCCCCCCATGGCACCCCACTGCACTCTTCTACCCCCACTGCCCGCCACAGCACCCCTCTGCTCCCATGGCACCACTTTGCAGCCCTCAGCCCCCCATGGCACCTCTCTGCCCCTATGGTACCCCATTGCACGCTTCTGCCCCCACTGCCTCCCATTGCACCCCATTGCACCAAATGGCATCTACTGCCCCCCATGATACCCGTGTGCCCCCTCTGCCCACTTTGCACCCTGTTGCACCCTTCTGCCCCCCCATGGCACTTCCCTGACCTCTCTGCCCCCCATTGCACCCCTCTGCTTCCTTTGCACACCATTGTGTTCTTCTGCCCCCCCAGGGTGCCCCTCTGCCCCTATGGCACCCCAAGGCACCCCTCTTTCTCTCCTCTCACCTCCCCTCTCAGCAGAAGGGAACCATGTCCATATGTCCATCTACCTGTGCATCCTAACACACAGTACAACATGGCGCATGCACAAACATTCCCCCAGCACGCACGTGCGTGCCCCCCCAAGCACACAGAGCTTCCATGTCTCGCTCAAAAGGACCCTAATGCAGTCAGCATTGCAAACCATCCCACTGCACACACCCCCCCCGTCTTGCACAGACACACACACACACACAAAACGCACTTCTCTCACAACCCCCACCATGATGCACACACACAACCACTGCACACAAACACCTCCCCCAAATTCTACGTCCTTCCCAGAGCATGCTGTGGCATTGCGCCAAGGTGATGCTGTGCCTGGGTGGGATGTTCACTAACTTAAGGGGAACCGTACCAGAGCAAGGACTCCGGGTGCAGCACGGCTCTCCATTATATGTATTTTATTGCTCACTCCTACATTGCAATCGTGCAGCGCAATTTGCTATAGCCAATCACTAAAATATTATTCTGCACATGCTTTGGGTTCACAACCAAGTCGCTGTCTTAGGGATCCCGATCCTTTGCTGTCCCATCAGTCATGGAAGAATCGCAGTGCAGGCGTCCCCTTCCCACTGCGTGGGGTCTTGGGGTCAGTCCAGCTGTCCGGAGTAGGGTCCACACCATGTGGCATGTCAAAACAACTCCCCCTTGTCCCACCTGAAGGTAGCAGCTTAAACCAATCACCAGCTGAAATGTCTTTCTTCCCATGGGGTTTCACTGTTCCCTACAACTCCCTTGTCTGACTTCTTTATCACTCATTTTCCCACTGCTCTGCCAGAGGGCAGCGTTTCTGCACTGCCACCTCCTTTCTCATCCCTCCATTCCCACACAGCCCTGCAGTGTGGTGCCTCAGGCCGTGGACACCCCAGGCGACAGCCGACTGCTGGGACGCACCAGCGCAGCCTGCTGGGATCGCAGCTCTCCTAGCCAGGAGGCCCGCTTTTGCCTGCTGGGCTGTGACACGTGCCCACTCATCACCTCCCACCCCACTGCCACAGGTCTTGAAGAAAAGAGGAAATCCTGAGTGTGCAATGCAGAAATCCTCAGGAAGTGCTGTGCAGATGGTCAAAATCCAAGGCCTGTGAGGGGGTGCTCTAGCAGAGAAGGGGGAAAAGTCCTCTGTGTCCATGCTGTGGACTTGTGAAGATGGAGATGCAAGCTGGCAGGAGAGGCACGAAGTCAAGTTCCTGTTGTTTGCGCTTCCTCAAGGCTCCTCAGCAGGTTTCGTAGGAAGGCACATAGGAAGCACACCGTTGTGGCCGCAGGCACTTGGCACGGCACCTTCTCCTGTTCCTAAATGCTGGCGTTAGACGCGTCTTTGGTGAAACTCCCTCACCTCACGTCCCTGTGCAATAGATGCCAGAGTCCAGCTGCTTTTCCAGAGAGGGAGAGAGTCTGCTTTGGGGGGCCCAGTCCTACAAGCAGCTGCGCACAGACACACTCTTGCCTCCACTCATAGCCCAGGTGACTGAGGCCAGGTGCCCTGGCACCCCATGCATGTGTGCGCAGGATGCTCCTTGGGGGCAGTGCTGCCACCTCCCTGCTGCACGGTCTTTGGCAAGCGCAGACTCTGGGAAGCTCTGGCCCACGTTTGTCCCTCCAGTCTTCTAACAATACTGGAACTGACTGTAGCTAACTACACACTAAGACTACTGTCACCAGCTCTAAGCTACCTAGCCTCATACTGCACTGGACCATTAACTGTGCTACAGGAAAAAGAACTATGCCCTTACTCTGACTAAGAATAACTATAACTAATGCTAGTAATGATACCAAATAACGATAACTAATAACTATAACTAATGCTACTAATGATACTGAATAAATATAACTAACAACTATGTCTAATGCTACTAATAATACTGAATAACTATAACTAATAACTATGACTAATGCTACTAATGATACTGAAAGCTAGAACTAATAACTATGACTAATGATACCTATAGCAACTAACTGTCGCAAGGGGAACTAAGAACTCTATCCTACACTTAGCAAAATACCTATGAACTGAGAACCCCCCCCAACTGCCCTAAGAATTCTCAAACTAACTGTCACTAACCACTAAAGAAAAAATAACTACAGCTACACTAATCTTTATCCTAATCCTCCTAATAATCCTAATATATTAATTACACTTTACGCCCTATATCCTAAGGAGAGCCGTGGCGGGGTGGTGGGAGCCATTGGCGGGTGCTGTCTCCGTCCCGCAGCGGAGGCGGAGGGGAGCCCTGGCAGGGACGTGTCCCCGCGGTCGGCCCTGCCTCTGCCGGGCAGATGTTGGTGCCCGGCGGCCAGGGGAGGCGCGGAGGCGCCGCGCGGCCCAGCGATCCTCGGCCTCCCAGCCCAGCGCCTTGGGCTCCGCTGCCCTGGCTGGGGGCGGCACCAGCCTGCTCTTGCTGGGGGGCCGTGCCCCGACTGGTGGCCACCGGGGGCCTCCTGCCGCGCTAGCGCCTCCTCCTCCTCTTCGGCCCCTGGGGCAGGTCCGCGGGGCGTGGGGCGGGCTGCCCCTCCGCAGGGTCCACCTCCATGGGCTCCTCCTCCTCCTCCGTGGGCTCCACCTGCATGGGCTCCGGGACGGCCGCGGCGCTGCGCAGGAGGGTGGCGCGGCGCTCCCAGACGCTTGCGCCCACCTTCCTCTTGATGCGCAGCGCCGCCTTCCTCCTCGCCCACAGCCGCTCCGGCTGGCCCATGGCGGCAGGAACGGAGAGCTCGCTGCGGGCCCTCTCCCACCACCGGCCTCTCAACGGCTCTGGAACAGCAGCGCTGAGCTCACTGCTGACACGCGCGCGCCATGGCGACGGCATGTCTTGCTCGGTCCCCACGCGCGGGGGCCCTGCTGGGCTCTGCCCCCATGCGCGGGGGGATCCTGGGGGCTGCAGGGGGCCCCGTGGGCAGGGGGCCGCGCGGCTGTGGGCTGCTCTCCTTGGCACCCTTCCCATGGGCCGGCCTCCTTTCTAGACAGAAACATGGGGGGCGTGTGGCTCCTTCAGGCCTTCCAAGGCCCCAAGGCCCCAGGGCCCGGGACACAGCGCAGGCCCTCATGCAGCTACAGGTTTTGAGGGATGCTGCTGAGGAAAGAATCCATCTCTCGGGCACCCAACAGGACAAGAAGAGTTACTTTGCCTTGGAAAATGCCTGTTAGTTATTCTTGTGCACTTGCAGTGACTGGCCCCACACCACACTCGAAGGGCGCAGTATTTCTGAAAGCACCTGTCCTTCTTGTCTGGTGCTGCTTCCTGGAGTTAGTCCTGCTCAAGTCCAGATTGACTGGAGTGGGTGACAAGTGTTCCTAGCAAACTCTGAAGAGGTAACCATGCGCTAAAGTCTGGGAAGAGAAGCTGCACCTGGAGTTCTCTCAGGCAGCTGCCTGCTGCAGGGTGGCCAGCAGAGAAGTGTTGGTGTACTTTTCCTTTGGTAAAGCAGTGTTGCATTTTTCACCTCAAGCTTTCTTTTTGTTATACAGATCACCAATTGCTACGTGAATCTTGTGGTGTAAAGAAAGAAGAAGGAAGGCTAGCCAGTGGTTCATGCTTTGGGTACTTTGTTCTATCGCAAACTAATTTGTGGGGGCTCCGGAGCAGTAGGAAGATGGAGGGGAGAAGTGTACGTCTTCCAAGAGCACCGCATCTTAGTGCCCATTCGCTTGAGAACGCCCTGGGCACTGGTGGTGAGTCAAACTGGCTTTTCTTTAGAGTTGGGTGAGGAGCATCAGCAAGTAAGGATAGTCCATTTTGGTTTTATTGTGTGCAGCCCAAGGCTGTGCTGTGTCTCCTTTAACAAGTGTATCTTAATAACAGGTCAGAAAGAAGGCCAGGAAATGCTTTGATGCAATGGGACCAAAAGGCAGCAAGCTTTGTGAAGCTTTGCTGTAAGTAACTGCTGAGTCAGTGCTTTTCTGCTTTGACTCAGCAGAAGGATTTGTCAGGTTCTCTCTGTTTAACGCAGGATTAGATGTTGTTGCTTTTCTCTTAGTAGATGCAGACCGTCAATCTTTGTGATTGACTTGCTGCAAGTTGGAGGGAGTGGGACCCGAGTTATTGATCTCGTGTGGCATTGTGCCCTCCGTGCGGGGTCTTGGATGCCGGGGTTCTGCCACCTTCCCAGTATATTCAGAGCCACAACTTTGCTGTCAAATCCATGGTAGCCTCTGGCACAAATGTGCTAACTTTACAGAGCAATCAGTAAAGCTAGGCTTTTGAGCAGAGGGAAGAATGTCAAGGAAGTGCTTCCTAGTAGCAGCCTGAGTGTAAGAGGAAGCGTGCTATGCATGGGAGGCATTGCGTTCTTCCAAGAGCTTTGTAACTGCTCCTGGCCCCCGCTCTCCCCACTTCAAGAGCTTCCAAATTATCGCAGCTCTTCAGTGTTAGCAAACATTTCTGCGTGTGTTAGCTGGCATAGCACAAATCTCTAGCTCAGCTGACACCCTTAGACGTCTTGGCCCCTGATGCAGAGGTAGTGAAGATGATTACTCCAACAGCTTTAGAGAGCAGGAGCAGAGGGGCCACTGGGTTGAACGAGATGTTGTTTCAGCCTGATACTCTCTTGGCTAGTGTCGAACAGCAGCTGTCGAGGAAGCAGGGCCAGAAGAGGGCAGTATATAGTGACTTTTTTTTTTCTCCTTAGAGTATTCTTCCAGCAGGCTGTGACGGACCTGGGAGCTTCGTCAGGCAGAGGTAGTAGCCCGATGGCCTTGGCTGTATTTGTTCTTCCAGAGGTGCACCCAGTCTTTGGGCTGAAGGCCTACCATGAGTCCTTGGAAGGGCCTAATGCAATTTCTTGCTTGGGTTCTCTGTTCCTTTTCTAATACCGTTTGCTCTGCTTCTTTTGACCTCTGCAGAGCAAGGAGCATGTCTTTTCCTGGCCATCTCTGTTTGAGTGGTTGGGTCTTCTTGACCAATAACCATTAGGTCACAGCCTGTCGCTGTGCATGTTAAGTTAAGATTTGGGGTTTTTCTCCCCCAGATGCTTTACTTGTCCTGCAGTGACTATCCTCGGACACTTTATTGCCCAGCCAGGCAGTGTCCTTTGATTCTTTCTGTTGGCCTACCATACGGAGATGAGTGAGTGGGTTTTTTTATGTTTGTTTTTTGTTGTAAGCAGCTGGAGTCACGTGTATGTGAGCATTACTTGGCTTGGGAAGGGGAATGGAATTCCTCCTCGTAAGGCCTGAACCCGTACTAATGAGCGCAAGCCATTAGAGAAAGGCCAAAGGCATCTCGTCCTCTTCTTAATGGACCAGTTGAGAGGGCAAGTGGGCCAGGCAGCCAAGAGAGAGGCAAATTCTCCCTCTCTTTTCCATTCATTAGGAGATTCCACGACACCTGAATGGAAGTGCCTGTGGGGATTTTTCTGTGCATGTAGGCAGATTGTGTGTCCAGAGACAAAGCAGGTGAAGGAAAGCAGAGACTCGCAGAGGTGAGTGCAGCTCCTCATCAGCTGCAGATGTCTTGCCCAAATGGCAGAAGTGGGGAAGTGGTGTAGGTGTGAAGTGTCTGGGGCAGGGGCTGGGGTTTTGCAGCTCTCTGCATATTTGGTGTGTAGGACGAGGGCTGGGACTTCCAGAGGCCTCTGCAGGTCAGAGCTGTGTTGTCTGTCTGGATTTCTGACACGTGCTTGCCAGCAGAAGCTGTGCACTTCCTCTTGGGCAAAGGCCTGCAGCCAATGGCTTTGTAATGTATGTGGTCTTTGCGTCTTTTGGGGAGAAATGTGTTTAACTCGTTGACCTGTTAAAACAGGAGTAGTTTCGAGGAGCAGCTTTTGCTCAGGGGCTTGCAAGCTGTTGTTAGTGAAGTCGATGTGGTTTTGCTGGGTTGTCCTGTCTTGCACGCGTGTAGGAGGGGGATGGGCGAAGCCATGCTGCCCCCAAAGTGGCAGGTGTGGAGTGTTCTTCAGATGAACTTTGTCACCTGAAAGAATTGGCAGCTGAATGCTTAAGTTGATTGGAGAGATAGGGAGGCAGGAGGAGAAAAAAAAAAAAAGCAAAGGCTTTACTGGCCATCTTCCTGCTCTGATTCCGAATGTGTTTAGATTGTATTTCTTTGTTGGGGCAAACATCAAGAGGAACAGAAAACTGATTTTCACTAATAATTTTTCAGCCTAAGTATTTAAGGCAGCACTCAACTACGTGCCCTGGTTCCCTTTTTAGAAATCATTTTGAAGTGAGAACTCTTGTGGCTGGGCAGATGTAGTGGGGTCCCGAAAGACCCAATCTTCCCTCCCTTTCTTCCCTCTCTGCTCCCTGGTCCTTCACTCATAATCTTCCTGAAGTAAGATCAAGTCACAGAGTAAGTAAGTCAGGTTATTTCCCTTAAGGTGATTCAAATATGCTGCAAGGAAGGAAGGGCTTGAAAGCCATTTCAGAAGATGACATCTCCAACTACCTCTAACTGCTGAAGGCCAATCCTGGACAAGCAGGACAGGCTTTTCCCTTGCCTTGACTCACAGTTTGATCTTGCGAGGGCAATGATCAGTCATTTCTGTGGACAGGATAAGGGAGGTCTCTCATCACTCCTTTTGAGATGTTAGATGAGAGGGTAGAGACTAGGGTATTCTTCTTTCTGCCCAGTTGTTTCTGCGCTGTCCAGACTGGGAGGAAATACCCACTCATCTTTACAGCACCCATTCCCTAAAGGAATATAACACACCCTAGAAGGTTTGTACAGGACCCTTCTCTTGCTATCATGTGTCTGTCCTGCGGTGTCTGCATGACAGTCGTGGAGTACAGGCCTCTCTCAAAGCGAGGAGATTCGTTCTTCTTTTTGAATTGCTTTCCCTTCTCCCCGTCTTTGGATCCAGAGCCCAACGTTATTCCTGTTCCTTCACATCACTGACTGCAGTGCAGACTGTCTTTTCTCTCTTGACAATACTGACAGTCTGGAAAGCCATCAGAGCCCTCCTCATGGCTGGGGTTTCTGCTTAAGCGTAGAAGGCGGTCAGAAAAGCCGGACTTGCGCTGCAGGAAAGCAGGTTTGAGCGTGTTCCCTGTGAAACCTCGGCCGGGGTGGAAGCAAGCAATGAACAGGCTTCAGTTGTGTCCTCCTGCCGCTCTGGGGTACTAGCAAAAATGTTCATGGAGGCCTCTAATCAGAAGGGGAAAATCAGAAAAGAGCAGCACTCCTGACCTTTCTGTGCCGGATAGTTTGTCCTTCCCATGACTTTTTGCCTGCTTTCTGTAATTTAGGGTGTAGAGAGGATGGGGCCAGACTTTTTTCAGTGGTGCCCAGAGACAGGAGGAGAGGCAACGGGCACAAACTGAAACACAGGAAGTTCCAGCTGAACACGAGGAAAAACTTCTTTCCTGTGAGGGTAACAGAGCACTGGAAGAGGTTGCCCAGAGAGGTTTGTGGAGTCTCCTTCCTTGGAGATATTCAGAAGCCGTTTGGACACAATCCTGGGCAGCGTGCTCTAGGGGACCCTGCATGAGCGGGGAGCTGGACAGGAGGATCTCCAGAGGTCCCTTCCAACCTCGGCCATTCTGCGATTCTGTACTCCAGCGAGAGTGGGTGAGGCTTACGTAGGTTTGCTGCTCTCTGTAAGGGAAGGATGCTTTCTCCTTTCCTGCTGGGCTTGAGGATGATGCTAGTCAGTGAAGCTGCCTGTGCTCTCTCTGCTCCGTGTAGGCAACCTGCAACATGTTTGGTCAGTCACTGCAGAGTCGCACGTAGATGTTTGGGAGCCTGGCGTGTCGGCATCTCTGAAGCATGGATGTGCTTCTTGGCAAGAGCCTGATCTTCCTGGTAGCAGAAAGTCAGCAGGTACTGTGTTACCTTTCAGGGGGATTTCCCCTCAAGTTATGGCAAGGAAGCCTTGTCAGACCTCAGAAATGACAGTGCCATTGCAAGATCCCACAGGGACAAGTTGGCATATACACCTTATGCTGCATTCTCTGAATGCCCTTTCTGTGATTTTTTTTTTTTTTTTGGAATGGACACTGTGTTTACAAACAGCTGTTCCAGGGCCTGCCTTTTTACTCTAAAACTTATCAAAATGATGGCTGGGGTTGAAATGTGCTAAGAGATGGCCTGATGCCTTCCGTTGCATGGGCACAACCAGCTGTTAATGTGTCGTGATTTTCCTCCGCAGTTACTTGACTCTTATTGTTCGTCATGCACTGAAGAACGATGTGCGCTTGGGAAGTGTGGTTAGCCTACAGGCTAAAAAGGCAGTGTATTGTTTCCTGTGCTTCTCACTGAAACTCAGGTTTGGATTCCCGTTTGCCTGTTTTTCCTTGACATCTCATCACCTCCCAAAGAATCTCCTGTGTCCAGTAGTTTAGTCACCTGTTACAGGGCAAATGTATCCTAGAATCATTTTCAGAAATGGACTTAAGCTCCCTCGTGAGATTCCCTTGATTGCGAGCTACTTCCAGAATTTTCTTTTCAGGGATTTGAAGCCTTCTCAAATCCAACTACATTTATTGGTGGCAACTTTATGGATGTTTGTTTTTGTGCCAGCATTTCCCGTGAGCTTAAGCGGTTCTCTGTGGCTAGAGCACCTTCGGTTATATGTAACAATCATGTTTCCTCTGTCTTCACTGTGCTCTTCACTGTTAAATTCTCCTAGTGTCCTTTTGAATGACAGGCACTTCATTTCTGGAGCATATTCACAGCCTGCCTTTGTTGCTTTTTGTTTGAATATAAATTCCCTTTTTTTTCCTTCCAGAAGAGACCAGAATTATCCACAATGCTTCATATGATATCTGTCAAGTGCCAGTATGAATACTTCTGTATCCGCTGGTTAAATATGGCTTTTTTTCATGATTCTACTGGTGGATTATTAGTGTGTGATTAGCTGGTGCACTCAGTTTTGTATCTGGATAAGAAATGCATGGTAGCTTCCCCATTTACTGAACGCCAGTTTAGAGCAGAAATTCTTGTGGTCAATCCTGGATGCCAGAATGACGTTCCTGTTCTCTCCTCCTGGGTGCTCCCTGCGGGGATCACTGCCCTCTTCTTCGAGAACTCTAGGATAAAAAGGAAAGAGAGATTCATATACTCCAGGAATGAGGGGGACGAAAACCTACCAAAAAGTTCAAGGCAAACGTGCAGGTATGAGGTCTTAGTTAGCCCTGGGGTAATCTTGTTATTAGTCATTAACAGGCCAGGGAAGAGTGCACGGCCGTTTTTTATGCGTTAGTTTAGCCATAGCTTGGGCCACCCAAAGAAGCACGTTGGCATCAGGACTCCTTGTAGAACAGTGAGAGACCACTGAGAGGGAAGGAGGAAGCTAGGGAGGGTGGCGGAAAGAAATGGAGGTAGGGCAAGAGATGCCTAAAAAGAAGCATGGTGAAATGTGCCAAAGGCAGTAGACTAGTAAGGAAGAATGAGAGTTGACTAATGGTCTGGAAGTCTAATTCAGAAAAGTTACCCTATGATTTTAAGCAGAGTGGCTTCAGTACAAGGCCTGGGCGATCTAGAGAGTGGAGCGGTGTGACTTGGTTCAAGTGTGTGGATTTCAGGGAGGTGGATGGGAGAAAGTTGCATAAAGGCACTATAAATAGTGTGTCAAGTGGGAGAAAAGAGTACGGGGCGGCATTCCGTTAAGGTGCAAACTGTGGAATTTGAAATGGGGAGAAAAACTGAAGTATGCTTTCCTAGTGGGAAGAGTGCCAGAAGAGAATGCGTGATTACAGGGAAGCATGTGTGAGTGTTGGTGTAAAGGAAGTTAGATGGCATCACTGGACCAAGTGGAGGGATTCGAGGAACAGGAGAGTAAAGAAGAGAAGAGGAGAGAAGTTCCTGCCGTTGTGATCAAAGAGAAGAGTGCTGGAGGAGTGAGGCGCGGGCTTGGCAGTGCTCACAGACTCATTTCTCAGTTTTCCATGTGCTCTGTCTCTATACTCCATATCATTTATCTTGCATTCAGAAAGCAGGACCAATTTTCTTTTTTTGAAAATTTTTTTTTTTTTTTTTTTACTGAGAAATAATATGAAATTATTCTTAGTTGGCAGGTAGGTAAAGAGAGCATGTATGTTCCTTTGCTGGCATCTGGCTACTTACTTGAGAAGGTATTATTAAAAGCTGGCTAGACAAGTACACTCAGTGTTTTGCATTCTTGGCGTCATTCCTGAAAGAATTTCAAGTTACTTTGCAGAAGCTAATGGCAAAAGCCTTTCCTGTATGCATCATAATTAATTGAAGCTGTCTCAGGAGCTCCCTTCTTTCCTTTTCCTGCTGTTTTTGGTAACTGCTTTGAACATTAAGTTCAGTGGAAATCAGGGGCAATAGATTCGCAAGCACAGTACAGTGCCTTTGCACAGCTCTGGCCTACTGTATGCAAAAGTCAGACTGAACAGAAGTGCAATGTTCTTTTCTAATCCCTCAGCTGCCAATCCTAGTTTCTTCTTGGACTGTTTCTCTGTGGAAGCCTACTTAAACAAGAACAAGTCCAAAAAGAAGCGGTAACGGTGAGTGTGGTGACAGAGGTTGTTTTGCATTCTGTAAGCACTTGGAACTTGGAAAATGCTCTCTGTTGCATGATATGAGCACTTTGTTTAGCATTCTTGAGAGCAGTCCATTTAGGAAAGAAGAGGGGGCCTCAGTTTTGGAAGACAGACTGGTATGTGCAAGTGGCTTATGTTTCAGAGAGTGGATACTTCATGCTCAGTGAAACTGGGTGCTTTCTGTGTCAGTTGCGTTGGAGAAAATGAGCAATTTGTAGCTGAATTTTGGTTGTAAACTAGTTAGGCCTTTTGCCTTCCCAGCAAAGACTGAATTTTGCTCTCACAAGGAAAAACATGTAACGCTTTTGGAAATCACATGCCTGAGGAACATAGTGAGCTGGACAATTTGTAGATCTCTCTCACAGTGCGTTCCAAGGTAGACTTCTCTTGATTTTTGACATAGTGTGTTCTTAATCTTGTTTGTGTTGTTGTTCTTGACAAGCCTGCAGATGGAAACATGCAGTCTCCTACAGTGATTCCCCCTCCTCCTCCTCTGAGGATGAGGAAGATTTTGCGAGGCGCAGGAAGCGCAGCCCTAGCAGAGCTTTCAGAAGGGGAGTGTGGTTAGAGAAGAGGGGAGGGAGGAATCTGCGGAAGTGGAGGAGCAACTGCGTGGCTGTGAAGCGCTCTCCTCCCTGCTCTTGTACAGATTCTAAATGGTGTCAGCATTGAATCTCTTGGCATAATATTTAATCTCTTGGGACTGGTGACTCTAGCTGGGCTGTCTACACCTGGCCTTTTAGAAGTGATTCTTTAAGAGCAATTGGACTTTGCTGGAGGGGCTGGGAGTAAACTCTAAATGTTCGAATGTAAAATTCTACTGCCCCTCTGCTTTACAGTAGTTTATTCAGAAAGAATACCGCCATAACCCCAAAATTATAAATAGAGGCAATGATGGAGTTTCTTTACCTTTCTTTAACCTATGGTATGTGTTCTGTTGAATTGATCTTTAGGTGCGGGTGGCCTCTCTGGCCAAAGTTCAGATGTAAAGAGAGAGATGGTCATTTTTCCGTTGCTTCATCCAGAGGTCCTATGACAGATCCAAAGTGTGGCGTCCAAGGTAACAGAGGCTGTATTACCACTATCCATGCAAACTCAGCTGTTTGCAGGAGAATATTAAATTGAGGAATCAGTACATTTGCGTGCTTAGAAAACTTCTGTCAGTATTGAGCTTTTATGGTAGTAATTCCTTAAGGGTGGATAAAAGCTGGAATATATGTAGAATCAAAGCGTATGCAATGCCTTCTCATAGCTAAGGGCTTAGTGTCCTGTGTACTACAAGGAGACTGTACTCAGAAAGTGTCCTGGTTTAAAAAGGTGAGTTTGGCGATGTGGGGATTTTTTGAGCGTTTTAGGTACACTTGATTAGTTTATGAGCACGACAGGTTTAACTGTTGGAAGTCAATTCTAATTTGCTGCTTGAAAGACCAGGTGTTTCCTTGTATGGGCACAATATCTGTAGATGTAATGATTACCTGTATCTGTTCTCTGTCAGCAAAACTCAACTCACAGTATGATGAAATGTGACTTCTTTAAATTCTTTGCTTTCATCAAGTTTAAAGGAATTGCAAAGAAAAGAACAAAACCAAAAGCTTTGAATGATTTTTCTTCTTTATTCCTTGTAATTCTTTTCTAAACACCAGCAGGCTAGCTTTTCTTATTGATACTTAGGTATTATCTGGAGATGCAGAATACCTTTTTCCTTCCCGCAGCTTTAGACTTTCTGCTCAACTCTTGCTGACAAATTCCAGGAGAGAAAATCCAAGAACTTGCATCTTCTTAAAGAGTAACCAAAGGCTTTACTATCAAGTCTTGCCTGTCTGTCTAGAGAGAGATCAGATACGTGGCTGAGGGTTGACTTGTGAATGAGCTCAATGAACTGTTAAAGACAGGAAATGGAAATGGGAGGAGGCAGATGGGCCACTAGGGGGAAACAGCGGTAGTTTGGGGAGAAGCTGCAAAGTTTTAGATAGCAGGACAGCATTAGCTTCATGCTGTCATTTGAAGGAACTGCAAGAATGGCTTTCCAGTAGAGACTCCAAGATGTCAATGTTTGAGGTAGTGCTACTAGGGCTGAAGTGCTTTGCACTCTTTGAGGAGGCCGATATTAACTGTTGTATCCTAACACCATTTTTTGTCATCGTCTTTGGAAAAATAAGGTAGAAACTTAGCACCCTGGCTGCTGGAGTATTCCATGAGAGAGCGACCTGGCTTCTGCAGTGCTGAGGAAACGGAGGACTGTTTCCAGGGGCAGCACTGAGCCCTGACCTGGGGGCTTAGGCCTGAACTGCTGGAGCCTTCTGTGAGAAAAGGGAGCTGCCTTGATGCCAGCAACTGTTGACGTGGCTGGAAGTGCAGTGTTCAATTTAGAAGGAATTTATTAACAGTGGGACAAATTTGTAGAAATTCCAAGTTCCGCTCTTTCAAAGTATTGGACGGTAAGTACACCTAGTCAAGATTTTTGTTTCTGTATTCAGGAGGAAATCGTCAGCATGAGAGTAACCTGTTCGATGTTTTTATCACCTTCCTTGAATGCGACCTCTCAGAAGTCTAAAAAGCGAAGGATGCATTCCTACTGAAGTCTGCTGATGGGAATTGGTGTAGTTGTCTTGCTAAAGTCCCTGAAACACAGGGTGGAATTGAGCTTCCCAATTTTTCAAGCCTTGGCCTTCATGAAGAAAGAACTGACATCTTGGTTAAGGCGTTGAAATGCTAACTGGATTTCTCTTATGAACAATGTAACAACTATATTTTGCAATGGCAGACTGTCAGAAGGTAGGCTTTTGGTGAACGTACCTTGCTTGCCTTTTACATTGCACATATTACATACACTGGACTGAGGATATAAGTAACTATCTCAAAGTCACGGGAATTATTCTCCTAGGCAAACTTATACATCTGTCTAATAAGCCTGTGGGGAGGAGGGGGGAAGACTGGGTCAGCATGAATCTCTTGAGTCAGAAAACAGTTTAGACAAGTGTTCTCAGTATTGTCTTCTGCCTAAGGAAATTTTAGGAGATTCAGGCAGGGTGTCCTAGTGGTATCAGTATGCATTTGCTTGGGAAAGCACAGCATTCAGGTGCTTAAGAGATCCATAAATGAATCTGAAACTGAAAAAGGAAAACTACCAATGGAAGAGCTCCTTGGGGAGATTTGCATGACGTACATCTGATGTTGCAAGCACCAGAACTGGTGCCTATGCTGGACTGTGCTGTAAAAATGTAGTAAATGTAGCTTCCCGTGAGACTCCAAGAGCCCCCCACTCTACATGGCCATGTGGAGTATAAAAGATAGTTGGTGCTGTCCTCTGGGCTTCCTGCATGCTGCTGAAAAGAGGTTTGCATGAGAATATTGAGGCATGTAGAATAGGCTGCTGCGGAACTAATAACTCTCTATCTATGCAAGCTAACACGTGTAAACAGGATGTAAACAGGATGTAAACTGAAAACTGTGTATCCGCCATAGAGTGGGTACAGGCCAAGTGTCAGAACACGCCTACCAAGACAGAACAGTTACTTACTAACAGAGTGTAATTTCTCCTTGGATTCGATTATAGGCCTAGCTACCCAGACAGAAGCAGACCTGAACCTCTGCCTGACTTCGGAGCTACTGAGAGCTAAGGTGACTCCTAAGGAGCCTCACAGCTCGATTCGTGTGGGGCTGTGCTTGAGCAAAGCAGATGAGCCCTTCAGCAAGGCGTAGGAGCCTGGGTACGCTGCTGCACCACCGGGAGTGCCGAGTTTTCAGTTCAGAGTGGGCTTGTGTCCAAGCCAATCTGGAGCACAAGCAGCGCCACAACATAGGCAGGAAAGGTGAGGGCAGGCCCTGTCAAAGAAGCCCGGTTATGAATCGAAACTTCAAAGTTCATTTGATAGGAGGTGACCAACGTTCAGCCTGTCCGAAGAGCTCGCCAGCTCACGGCCTGCTGTCTCATTTCCAGAGGCTCCTTTGGAGCAGGTTACTTGCTCGGGAAGACCACAAGCCGTTGCCTGCGGGTGGTACCTCAAGCACATAAGCAGACAAGCCGCTGCCTCATGACCAAAGCGGCAAGCATGCCTTCACAGGATGCTTCTCAAATGCTTCTACTAAAGGTCCAGATGCTGCAATACAGGGAGGCCCAACAACAGAATGGATTTCCTGCCTAAAAGTAAAAAGGAACAGAACAGCACTAAGTCAATTTGTGCTTTACCTTTCTCATTAAGAAAAAGACACAGATGTAGAAATAGAAGTGTTCTGCGAGTCAAAATGCTTTTAGTGCCTACAGTGCAGCGTTACAGGCTGCAGGATTGTTTACTTTTGGTAAATGTACCCAACTAAAGGAAATGTTTATATTAATCGACAAATGTATTATAACTGTTCCTCTTAAGTTAAATGAAAGAAAAGAAACACATTTCTTTCCACAAAAACACCTAGGTTGCATTCCACCATTATTATTAAAAAAAAAAAAAAAAAGGGTAGGCTAGAAAAAGCGCAGGGCCTGCGGTCAGGCTGATGCAGGGCCATGTAGGGGTGGGAGCTACAGTGTTGTACGAGGCAATGGAAACCACGATCTGAATCCCCCTGAGATCAGCAGAAGTTCTTACCATGGAAAGAGGTTTATGAGCAGTGTCTTCCAGCTCCCTGAGCTGCCAGCAGCATCCTGACTTTTAATTTGGAGTGGAAGATACAGTGTGTGTGTGTGTGTGTGTGTGTGTGTATGCATATATATATACACACACCCCTATATTTATTTCGTGGCAGAGTGCTTGTGTAGAACAAGAGTCACCTCACAACCGCATGAACTGTGTTGTTGTAGTTGTGTGCTGTGCATGGTTCATTTGAATAGGATAATAAATCTTTGTTTTTAAATGCAACAGCAGTCTCTTGCTTTCAGTGTGCAAATAGTCCCAAAGAAACCAACCAAATCCCTGCTTGTGTGAACTCGGTGATGAGTGTCTTCAGCGGACTCCACGTACCCTGCTGGATCCACGGCAGCGGGAGCCCGGCACGAGCCCCCTGCCCAATGCCGCCTGGGGGCAGCTCAGTCCTCCCTGGAGAGCCCAGCCCAGCAGGGAAGAGCCCTGCAAGGCCAGCACACTTCTGGCCTAGCGTCTTCAGCGACAGAAGTGCCCTCACAAGCCATTTCACAGCGATGTTCCTGCTGCTCAGCTGCTCAGACTGAAGTGACCTCACAGCCGCTGTGCTGATGCTGTTCCTGCTGCTGGCCTATCCAGGTGGCTTTACAAGAAACTACAGCAACCAAGAGCCTGCCGATGGCCTAACAGGTCCTGAGGCAGAAGTGACCTCAGAATGAGCGGTGAGGCCATGTGCCTGGTCCTTGTCTGTCAGGTACTGAGGCAGCAGTGACCATACAGCCCCGTATCTGAGCCATGTGCCTGCTGCTGCCCTACCATTTCCTCAGGCAGCAGCGCCCGCACAAGCACAAACTGCAGCCCTGTCCCTGCTGCTGGCCTGTAAATGTTCTCACACAGGAGTGACCCTGCCATTGCCTCCCATGAATGCGGGGAATGGTTTTTTCCCCCGGATTTGCTTTCTTCTGCAGTGGCTTCCAAGGAGCTGAGAGAGGGCCTAGGAGGTAGCAGGGCCCCGGCCTCAGGCACATGTCAGCATCTTCACCTTGCAAGCCTTGGGACCTGTCCCTCCTCCCTCCAGTCCTCTGAGCAGCCAGCTGCTCTCCGACAAGGTGGCAAGAGCCTGAGGTCTCCTTGCCCATCTGGAGGGCATGGTCCACAGCAGCTCCAGGAAGACCTGGCCTGACCAAGGCCCGCTCTTTCTCTGCCTTCTCCCTATACCTGACACTGACCACCTCTCCGTTGGACTCCCTAGCACTGGGGAGAAGATGCCCTTGGAGTAGCGGAGGGGAAGGCGCTAGGAACTGCTGCTGTGCAAAGGGGAGACCACCCTGTACCTGAGATGGACTTCTCTGCAGGCAATAAAAAGAGAGGTGCTGCTGTGAACCCCGTGTGCCATCCCCGAGTGATTTGTAGGGACAGAAGGGGATAATGTCCATACACACCATGCTGTGCACCTGCCCATCACAGGGTGCATATACAGGACACGGCAGGCATCTCTGCCCCACAGTGTGCCCATCGACAGCACATGCAGTACAGCATATGCGCATACACAGTGCAGGGTGTGCGCACACCCCACTGTGTGCAGCTGCGAGGAGGGGAAAGGAGGAGAGAGGGATGCTGCAGAATGGCAGCTGAAGGGGATGTGAGCATGAAGTAAGGAGGAGGGAGGGAGTCAGAGCAGAGGTGGAGGTCAATGGGAAGAGATGTGATGAGAGGTGGAGGGGACTGGAGGGCATCTGTGTGCTCACGGAGGGGACCGAAGGGCACCTGAGTGCTCTTGGAGGGGAGAAAACACATTCTGCCTGTGTGGGAAGGGGAAGGGGAAGGATGGAGGTGCTCCTGGAGGTGGGGGTGGACACTCAAGGAAGGGAAGGGAGGGGATGGGGGCACTCACAGGTGGGAAGGGAGAGTTTGGAGCATGTGCAGAGGGGATTGGAGGGAGTCAGAGTGACCGTGGAGAGGAACAGAGAGGATGTGAGTGCTCCAAGAGGGAAGGGATGGTGACTGTGAGCTTTGGGGTGGTGGGTGAGGGTGCTGGCGAGCGCTGTGGTGTGGGGGTTGCTGGTAAGGGTTGCTATTTGGGGGGGTGCCCATGAGTGTTGGGGTGGTGGGGGGTGCTGGTGCTGGAGTGTCATGCCAGCCTGGGCCTGGCATCTCCCTGCCAGCTGTTGCCCAAGCTGTCCCTCACCCGCCTTGGAGCAGGCATCTAGAGGCAGGCGCCGGGGCCGGAGCTCAGCCCCGTTTCAGGCAGCACGTTCAGACAGGAGCTCCTGCGCTGACAGCAATGCCCGGAGCAGCCTCTTTGCCAGCACTCAGGGATGTGCACACTGCAGCTGAGGAAGTGCTTGGCTGCATTTTGACAGCTGTCTGGGCTGTGGTGTCCTGGGGGCCCTAGCTACAAACTGTCTCTTTGGAAGGACCCCTTCAACTTGAGGGCTCCAAAGTGCGAAACAAGCGTATTTATGATGCCTGTTCATTTTCCACATTCGACTGTGGGCCCAGGCACAGGTGCTGAAAGTCCACCGCAATGCAGGATGGCACAGGATAGAGGTAGGAGCATGTGTACAGCTGTAGATTTAGGCAGCTCCTTCCCCTAGCTCAGGTCATTGATACCAGCCACTGTAAGAGTTTCTAAAGAAATCTGCTTTTGTATAGAAAAAACTCTTTTTGTCTAGAAAGGAGGCCGGCCCATGGGAAGGGTGCCAAGGAGAGCAGCCCGCAGCCACATAGCCCCCTGCCCACGGAGCCCCCTGCAGCCCCCAGGATCCCCCCGCGCATGGGGGCAGAGCCCGGCAGGGCCCCTGCGCGTGGGGACCGAGCCAGGCATGCCGTCGCCATGGCGCGCGCGTCAGCAGTGAGCTCAGTGCTGCTGTTCCAGAGCCGTTGAGAGGCCGGTGGTGGGAGAGGGCCCGCAGCGAGCTCTCCGTTCCTGCCGCCATGGGCCAGCCGGAGCGGCTGTGGGCGAGGAGGAAGGCGGCGCTGCGCATTGAGAGGAAGGTGGGCGCAAGCGTCTGGGAGCGCTGCGCCACCCTCCTGCGCAGCGCCGCGGCCGTCCCGGAGCCCATGCAGGTGGAGCCCACGGAGGAGGAGGAGGAGCCCATGGAGGTGGACCCTGCGGAGGGGCAGCCCGCCCCACGCCCCGCGGACCTGCCCCAGGGGCCGAAGAGGAGGAGGAGGCGCTAGCGCGGCAGGAGGCCCCCGGTGGCCACCAGTCGGGGCACGGCCCCCCAGCAAGAGCAGGCTGGTGCCGCCCCCAGCCAGGGCAGCGGAGCCCAAGGCGCTGGGCTGGGAGGCCGAGGATCGCTGGGCCGCGCGGCGCCTCCGCGCCTCCCCTGGCCGCCGGGCACCAACATCTGCCCGGCAGAGGCAGGGCCGACCGCGGGGACACGTCCCTGCCAGGGCTCCCCTCCGCCTCCGCTGCGGGACGGAGACAGCACCCGCCAATGGCTCCCACCACCCCGCCACGGCTCTCCTTAGGATATAGGGCGTAAAGTGTAATTAATATATTAGGATTATTAGGAGGATTAGGATAAAGATTAGTGTAGCTGTAGTTATTTTTTCTTTAGTGGTTAGTGACAGTTAGTTTGAGAATTCTTAGGGCAGTTGGGGGGGGTTCTCAGTTCATAGGTATTTTGCTAAGTGTAGGATAGAGTTCTTAGTTCCCCTTGCGACAGTTAGTTGCTATAGGTATCATTAGTCATAGTTATTAGTTCTAGCTTTCAGTATCATTAGTAGCATTAGTCATAGTTATTAGTTATAGTTATTCAGTATTATTAGTAGCATTAGACATAGTTGTTAGTTATATTTATTCAGTATCATTAGTAGCATTAGTTATAGTTATTAGTTATCGTTATTTGGTATCATTACTAGCATTAGTTATAGTTATTCTTAGTCAGACTAAGGGCATAGTTCTTCTTCCTGTAGCACAGTTAATGGTCCAGTGCAGTATGAGGCTAGGTAGCTTAGAGCTGGTGACAGTAGTCTTAGTGTGTAGTTAGCTACAGTCAGTTCCAGTATTGTTAGAAGACTGGAGGGACAAACGTGGGCCAGAGCTTCCCAGAGTCTGCGCTTGCCAAAGACCGTGCAGCAGGGAGGTGGCAGCACTGCCCCCAAGGAGCATCCTGCGCACACATGCATGGGGTGCCAGGGCACCTGGCCTCAGTCACCTGGGCTACGAGTGGAGGCAAGAGTGTGTCTGTGCGCAGCTGCTTGTAGGACTGGGCCCCCCAAAGCAGACTCTCTCCCTCTCCGGAAAAGCAGCTGGACTCTGGCATCTATTGCACAGGGACGTGAGGTGAGGGAGTTTCACCAAAGACGCGTCTAACGCCAGCATTTAGGAACAGGAGAAGGTGCCGTGCCAAGTGCCTGCGGCCACAACGGTGTGCTTCCTATGTGCCTTCCTACGAAACCTGCTGAGGAGCCTTGAGGAAGCGCAAACAACAGGAACTTGACTTCGTGCCTCTCCTGCCAGCTTGCATCTCCATCTTCACAAGTCAACAGCATGGACTTTTCCCCCTTCTCTGCTAGAGCACCCCCTCACAGGCCTTGGATTTTGACCATCTGCACAGCACTTCCTGAGGATTTCTGCATTGCACACTCAGGATTTCCTCTTTTCTTCAAGACCTGTGGCAGTGGGGTGGGAGGTGATGAGTGGGCACGTGTCACAGCCCAGCAGGCAAAAGCAGGCCTCCTGGCTAGGAGAGCTGCGATCCCAGCAGGCTGCGCTGGTGCGTCCCAGCAGTCGGCTGTCGCCTGGGGTGTCCACGGCCTGAGGCACCACACTGCAGGGCTGTGTGGGAATGGAGGGATGAGAAAGGAGGTGGCAGTGCAGAAACGCTGCCCTCTGGCAGAGCAGTGGGAAAATGAGTGATAAAGAAGTCAGACGAGGGAGTTGTAGGGAACAGTGAAACCCCATGGGAAGAAAGACATTTCAGCTGGTGATTGGTTTAAGCTGCTACCTTCAGGTGGGACAAGGGGGAGTTGTTTTGACATGCCACATGGTGTGGACCCTGCTCCGGACAGCTGGACTGACCCCAAGACCCCACACGGTGGGAAGGGGAAGCCTGCACTGCGATTCCTCCATGACTGACGGGACAGCGAAGGATCGGGATCCCTAAGACAGCAACTTGGTTGTGAACCCAAAGCATGTGCAGAATAATGTTTTAGTGTTTGGCTATAGCAAATTGCGCTGCACAATTGCAACGTAGGAGTGAGCAATAAAATACATATATTGGAGAGCCGTGCTGCACCCAGAGTCCTTGCTCTGGTACAGTTCCCCTTAAGTTAGTGAACATCCCAAAGAACCCGGGGTGCGGCGCCACCTTGGCGCAACGCCACATTTGTGGTGTCTGCAGCGGGATGTTCCAACATTAAGGGATTGATACCGCTGGACTCCTAGTGTAGCGGCCGGAGTCCAATTAGACGGATGCACATCTTGCTGGTGCTGCTTGGTATACGGTGGCCCCTGGGGGCAGCCGCCCCTCCCATTGGGGAGAACACAAGGGTGCCCAGGACCATCTCTGAGGCCTATTTCTACCTCCATCCTTTAGATATGTTCGCAGACAACAAGAGGAGGAGGAGGAAACCCCCAAGTAGTGCTGCTTAACCCTCTGCATTGAGAATTACACAATGCAGGATCGATGAAGTACCTACTGGGAAAAGCTAGCGCTAATTTTTCAAGCAGCAGCCAATCCTGCTAGTGACACTGTAAAAGTCCTTACTGCTGCAGGATCAGCAATATAGCAAATGCTGTTGCAAAATCGGATGGCACTCGATTTCATCCGAGCTGTCAAAGGCCTTTTTTGTACCCTGATTGGTAAAGAATGTTGTACCTTTCTACCCCCAAATGACGAGGAAGTGTGCCATGATATTCAGAAAATACTTGTCGGAATAAACCCATGACATTAAAGTGACAATTGGTCCGTGTGGTTTTCGGGAATACTTGGACATGGAACTTGTTTTACAAAGTATGTTTGCTATCATCATTCTGCTCTGTGTGTGTGTGTGTGTTATAGTTGTGCTAATATGCACAATAATTTCCAGTTTCCCTAATATGCTAGTATGTGTGTGTGTGTGTGTGTGTGTGTGTGTGCGCGTGCATGTCTGTGTGTGTGTGTGGGCATGCACGTGCGTGCTGGGGGGAATGTTTGTGCATGCGCCATGTTGTAGTGTGTGTTAGGATGCACAGGCAGATGCACATATGGACATGGTTCCCTTCTGCTGAGAGGGGAGGTGAGAGGAGAGAAAGAGGGGTGCCTTGGGGTGCCATAGGGGCAGAGGGGCACCCTGGGGGTGTGCAAAGGAAGCAGAGGGGTGCAATGGGGGGCAGAGAGGTCAGGGAAGTGCCATGGGGGGGCAGAAGGGTGCAACAGGGTGCAAGGTGGGCAGAGGGGGCACACGGGTATCATGGGGGGCAGTAGATGCCATTTGGTGCAATGGGGTGCAATGGGAGGCAGTGGGGGCAGAAGCGTGCAATGGGGTACCATAGGGGCAGAGAGGTGCCATGGGGGGCTGAGGGCTGCAAAGTGGTGCCATGGGAGCAGAGGGGTGCTGTGGCGGGCAGTGGGGGTAGAAGAGTGCAGTGGGGTGCCATGGGGGGCAGAGGGGTGCAATGAGCTGCCATGGGGGACAGAGAGGGCAGAGGGGTGCAATGGAGTGATTTGGGGGGCAATGGGGTGCAATGGAAGCACAAGGGGAGCAGAGAGGTGTCATGGGGGCAAAGGGGGCAGAGGGGTGTCATCGGGGGTAGAGGGGGCTGAGGAGGGCAATGGAGTGCAATGGTGAATAAATATATAACTATGTATAAATATGTATAAGTATTGACTTTTTCCCTTTAGACAGTTCTAAGGCTCGAGTTAAGGCAATAATTTCTGCTTTCTGGGCAGACGTATTTGCGGGGAAAGCGGATGATTCTGTCTCTCCTTGCAAAGTCACCACTGCATATCTGGCCTGCCATTCTCCCCTTACTGTAAAGCTGCTTCCATCCATAAACAGTTCCCATTCAGGATCTGTCAGGGGCTCATCTTTCAGGTCAGGCCGGCTGGAATAAACTTCCTCAATAGCCTGCAAACAGTCATGTTCCAATTCTCCTTCCTGGTTTATCGGGAGCAACGTAGCAGGATTCAAAACGGAAGACACTTTTAAAGAAACATCATCCTGTTCAATTAAGGCGGCTTGGTACTGAAGCAATCTACTTGGTGAAAGCCAGGGATGTCCTTTTTGTTCCAATACTGCTAAAACGGCATGAGGTACCTATACGGTGATGAGTTGTCCTAAGGGCAATTTCCGTGCCTCTTTAATCAATAATACTGTTGCACCAACTGCTCTGAGGCATGCCGGCCATCCTTTACTCACATCATCCAGTTGTTCAGAAAAGTAGGCCACTGCTCTCTTCCATTCTCCCAAGGTCTGTGTCAAAACTCCTAATGCTACATGTTGTCGCTCATGCACACATAATGAAAAAGGTTTAGTCAGGTTTGGCACGCCCAGCGCAGGTGCTCTCATTAATTCAGTCTTTATAGCGACAAAACTTTTACGCCATTCCGAGGTCCATTCTAAGACCTCTCCAGGTCCCTTCATAGCATCATACCATGGTTTAGCAATCAGACTGAAATTCGGTATCTACAGCCAGCACCATCCGGCTATTCCTAGGAAGCCTCTCAATTCTCATTTTGAGTTGGGTGGAGCAATTCTACATACGGCTTCTTTTCTTTCCATCCCCAATTTTCTTTTTCCTTGAGACATTTCAAAACCTAGATAAGTTACCGTAAGCTGCACCACCTAAGCCTTTTTCTGAGACACCTGATATCCGGCCAATCCCAAGAAATTCAGCGAGTCTGTAGTAGCCATTTTACACTCTTGTTTTGTCTCACATCCCAATAGTATATCGTCCCATAGTATATGGGGGGGCGGGTACGGGGACACAGTGCCCATGGGAATGAGGACGTGGGGACGTGGGGAGCACAGGGACATGGTGCCCATGGGAACAGGGACACAGGTGGCACAGGGACACGGTGCCACCACTGTCCCCTCAGTTCAGCCTCTCTCTCCCCCCAGGTGCCGGCTGGCTCCGAGGGCACCCAAGGGATCCTGCGTCCCCTCCAGCGCTGTCCCCTGCGCCGGCCCCCGTGCCGGCCACCCCTTCCCCCAGCTCAATAAAGCTTTGGCATTGAAGGAGCCGGATCTTGTGCTCGCCGACGGGGTGGGGGGGACATCTGGCCACCAGGATGGGACACCAAGGGGGACACGGGGACACCGAGGGGCATAGGGGACATGGGGACACCATGGGACATGGGGGCATGGGGGACACTGAGGGGCATAGGGGACATGGGGACACCATGGGACATGGGGACATGGGGGACATGGGGGACACTGAGGAGCATAGGGAACACGGGGACACCATGGGGCATGGGGGGCACCGAAGGGCCCAGGGACACAGGGGACATGGTGCCCTGGGGCCCCCAAGGGACCCTGGGGGTGGCAGCCCAGGCCGGCGTCCCCGCAGCACACGTGTCCCTGCGGGCGCTGGCAGCGGCCCAGCCCGTGACGGCCACGTCCCCATCGGGGCTATAAGAGCCCCCGTGGCCCGGCCCTGCCAGCCACCGCCATGGCCCTGCCACTGTCCCCACCGCAGGCGCTGTTGCTGCTGCTCACCCTGCTCTGCGCCAGCCCGGGTAGGGCCCCCGTGCACCCCGTGGCTGGGTGCACCCCACTGCTGGGAGCACCCCCCCAGACTGGGTGCACCCCCAAGCTGCGTACACCCCCCCCCCCAGAGCTTAGTGCAAGCCTCAGTGTTGGGTGCCCTCCAGAGCCAGGTGCACCCCTGAGATAGGTGCACCCCATAGATTAATGTGCCCCCCCCAAGCTGGGTGCACCCCTAAGATGGGTGCACCCCACAGCTGGATGCAATGCCCCAGAGCCAGGTGCAACTCCCACAGCTGGGTGCACCCCAGAGCTGGGTGCAACCCCCAGAGCTGGGTGCACTCCACAGCTGGATGCAATGCCCCAGAGCCAAGTGCAAACCCCACAGTTGGGTGCACCCCACAGCTGGGTGCACCCCTGAGATGGGTGCACCCCCTAGCTGAATGCACCCCCCCAGAGCTGGGTACACCCCACAGCTGGATGCAATGCCCCAGAGCCAAGTGCAACCCCCACAGCTGGGTGCACCCCTGAGACGGGTGCACCCCATAGCTGAATGCCCCCCCCCCAGAGCTAGGTGCAACCCCTAGAGCCGGGTGCACCCCAGAGCTGGGTGCACCCCAGAGCTGGGTACCTCCCCCCAGACCTGGGGGCACCCCCCCAGACCTGGCTGCACCCCCCCAGACCTGGCTGCATCCCACAACTGGGTACCTCCCCCCAGAGCTAGGTGCACCCCATAGCCGGCTGCAACCCCCAGAGCTGGCTGCACCCCCCTCCCCAGAGCTCAGTGCAAGCCTCAGAGTTGGGTGCCCCCCTCCAGAGCCAGGTGCACCCCTGAGATGGGTGCACCCCATAGATGAATGCACCCCCCCACAGCTGGCTGCAATCACCAGAGTCAGGTTTACCCCATAGATGAATGCACACATACCCCCCCACAGCTGGGTGCACCCCAAAGCTGCCCCCCCCCCCAACCAGGGTGCACCTTCGGGGGACCCATGGCGGGGTGGGGGGCAGACACCTGGGTCCCTTCCTAGAGGTGTGGGGGGGGAGCGTGGAGAGGTTGGGGGGGGGCTCGGACGCCTGGGCCCCCCCCGCCCTCGGGCACCCTCCCACGCTTCACCCCCACAAGGACGAGGGGCTGCACTCGGCCTTCTTTTGGGGATGACACCAATCACTCCCTGCCCACCCCCCACCGACGCCCCTGCCTCAGGGACAACCACCCCCAGCCGCACTGGCGCAGGGGCACACACGCTTCCTCAGCAACCTCTCCAACCCTGCCAACGCCCACAGAAATCTCACATCGGCCAGCGCACAAGTCACACATTTGCCACTCGAGAGCACAGTTCCACAGAAATGCTTCAGACATCGCAAGTCACAACAACAAGAGCTGCTCTCTCCCACCCGGGAAACTTGATCTGCTCAGGCATTGACACGCACGCGGCAACTGCCACTTCCATAAGAGCGAGCAAGGTCACTCCATCCAAAAGGAAAGATAACCAAGGAATTCATGGAAGACTAGTTCCTATCATCATGGATGGGCCTAGAGCATCCTTTTCATTCACACACACGGAGAAAGGACCATCTTTGGGAAGAAGCAGCAGCCTGCGACAAAAGACTGCTTTCAAACACATGCACAGCTGCTACGAGCAACAGCTATTAACTAGTCTCTGCACAGTCGTTCTCCTTTCCTTGCTCAGGAATTTAGCTTTAGTCAAGGCAGAAACTCTGAATGCATCACCAGAAATATTTCAAACCGGACTGGGCTGTAAAAAAAGGAAACCGAGCACTGCCACACGGAAAGAGACCAGAAGAGCAACAGAAGAGAGAGCTATTCCTATTCCTATTCCTACCCATGACAGAGGAAGCCACCCTGGGTTACGTCTTCATCGAAGACGTCCTTTCCAGAGAAGCTGGTGAAGGAGTGCATGAGAGCCCTTGTGATGCTCTTCTGCTGGGGTGCAGGACTCGGAGAGGATTATGACCTTGTTTTCAAGGGCACCCCACTGTGTGCCCATGCACACTGCAGGTCCCGTGGGGGTGCGAGCAGGGAGGCAGAGCCCCGTGCCCTCCTCTGCTCTGCAGCACCTTCACTTGTGCAATGCCAAGGGCCCTCCAGCTGCACCTCCGCAGCCGGGTCCTTGCCACACCACAAGGTGCCTCTCCCTGCCACTGGGTCACCTGGCATCTCCACAGCCCACACTTCTGGGGCAGCTTTTACCCTTGTGTCTAGAGGGCTTTTCTATGCGGGCAGTGGGGGTGATTCCTCCTAAGAGAGGAGATCCATCCACTTCCTATCCCTGGCTGGACTTCCCCTCCACGAGCTGCCCCAAGCATGGGGGCGACTGGCTGGGCAGCAGCTCTGCTGCAAAGGCCCTGGCAGCCCAGTGGGCACTACAGGGAGTTGGGCACTCTGAGCCCACGCCATAACCCTCCAGTCACAGGCTCAAGGACAGCACAGTGGGCTCTGCAGCCCTTCTGCTCTGGGTCACTGGGCTAGGCAACTTCTGCCCCCTGCAAAGGCTCTGCAAGCAGCGTCTACATAGAAAGGACAAAGGACACCTTTCTTGGGCAATCCATGCAATAGGGAGCTGTAGCTGACATGGACTTATCAAGCAGGTTAGCTGAGCCTTGTTTTGCTTCCAGAGCTGGTGAGGTGGCTGGGGGTCTTTGCTGGCCAGGCAGTGGTCACTTGCATGGGGAAGGCTTGGCCTCTTGCCCTCCTTGACACAGGCTGATTCTCAACACTGCTGACACCTGCAGCCTGTCCTCTCTCCTTCTTCAATGCCATTTCTAACTCTTTCCAGAAGTGTGGACCAGCAAGCGGAGAGAATCACTGGTGAGTGTGTGCGTGTGTTTGTGTGTGTGTTTGTGCATGAGGCAACTGGGAAACCAGGGGGTCCAGGGCCAGCTACAGGATCGACTGAGTGTCTAAGGCCACTTATTGCAGGGATCCACAGTCCGTGTGTGTGCGCGTGCACGTGTTGGTGTGTGAGTGAGGGGATGTGCTGGGCACAGAGGTCTCGGTTTGGTAGCAGGGGTCTGCAGGGTGCCCTGTGTGGGAGGAGACCACGAGCTGCCCTGTGCCAGGCTCAGCCACTTCCAGCCAACTCTGAGACGGATGACAAGAGCCCATTGCGCACCAAGACTTCAGGCAGTTGGAGGAGCACATGGCGCCTCTGCTCAAATGTACTTGAGAAAGGGCAGTAGACGCTGCAGGCAGGAGACACAGGAGGAGGCCCATGGGAGGAGCCACAGCAGACACGAAAGGGGACACGTGAGGAGAAATGTGAAGAGCCATGTTTGGAGAAACAAAAGGCAGCAGAGACACGGAAGGGGACGTTGTCAGGCAAATGGCTGGAGTCGCACTCTTGCACGGAGGTGCTCCATGCTGGAGCTGGTCCTCTTCTGAGGGCACCGCAGCCCGTGGAGGACCCACGCTGCAGCAGGGACACCCTCGAGGGACCGCGGCCTTTGCGGGAACACACCACGGGGCAGAGGAGTGACTGCTTGCTGTAATGTGACTATTCGCCTGTGGAAAGCAAGAAACAGAAGAGAACCTATTCTTTGAACAGACCCTTTCAATAGTTCTGCATGCGTGAAAAATAACAGGCTTGTCCAAGGAGGGGAATTCACTCTTTTTTTCCACTCTAGCCCTTGAGTCTTTTCACACACTTTCTTGACACCTTGTGCAAGCTGAAAGCCTCCTGGTTTGCCAGCCTTATTCAAGTCAAGGACAACAACCTCCACTGCTCTACCCACAGGCGCCAAGCTACTCATCTCAACAGAGAAGGCTATCAGGTCGCATTTAAGCACAGATTCCCCTTTCTCAGGCCATGCTGATTACTCCCAAGCACCTTCCTGCCCTTCATGTCTCTGCAAATAGTATTCAGGATTACTTGCTCCATCCCCTTCCCGGATATCAAGGTGAGGCTCACCGACCCTTCTTTCCCTGCATCCTCCTTCTTGCCCCTCTCAAAGACAAGGGTGACATTTGCTCTCTTCCACGCCTCGGGTCCCTCTCCCAATCACTACAACCCTTCCAAGGGAATCAAGAGTATCCTCACAGGAACACTGGCCAGCTGCCTCAGCACTCATGGGTGCATCCCATCAGGGCCCATGGCTTGCGTATGTCCCCTTTGTTTAAGCATTCCCGCACCTCATCCTCCTTCACCAAGGAGAAGCCTTCCTTGCTCCACGTTCCTCCTCTGCTCTCAGGGCCTTGGGATTCCCCAGGGCCGGTCATACCCATAAAGACGGAGGTGAAGAAGGCATTCAGTACCACTGACTTTTCTGAGTCCTTTGTCACCAGGGACCCTGGGCCCCCACTGAGCAGCGGGTGTTGCCGTGCTCTCGCCCGGACCCATGGTGCCACCAGGGGAGCGCTGCAGCCTCCTCTACTGCAGGGTCACAAGCACAAACCTCAATGTGAGAGATGCTAAAATGGCGTTTATTGTGAGCTGCGTGCAAGCTTACATACAGGTGCACTTCGTTTCCACCCCTAGGCTGCGCGTCACACCGCGTGATCTTCCACTACGTCTAGTCTACCGCTTCTCATGCAAATATCTTGTCTATGCAGTTTCCCAAGATCCACCACAAGCGGGACCGCATTTGCTCTTGCTATCCTCTTCCTGTTTAGGGACTTAGAGCAGTCTTTCTTGTTGCCTTTCATGTCCCTTGCCAGATTCAATTCCAGAGGGGCTTTAGCTCTCCTAACCCCATCCCTCCACAAACAGACAGCTTGGTGGAGCAGGAGCCCTTCACAGACCAGGGCACAGACCGGGGGCACCTACTCCTGCCGCCCTCACGGGCTGGGGACTACAGCCAGCAGGCCACGTGGTGGCCAGCACAGTGAGATGTGCCCATTGCGGCTCTGCCCGTTTGCGGACATCTCAAGTGCCTTGGTGAAGAATCAGCTCTCTGGCCAGACCCACACTCCCGCTTGCCGATGACACCCTCCAAGGGATCTTTTCCCATGGGAATCCCTTCCCACGACTGCCCTGCAAACTGCTCTTTCCTTTGAGGAGTCTGAAAGTGCCTAGACTCCCTTTCCTTTGCACTCAGGAAAATCAGATGGCCACCGCAGACACCTTTACACCTGGTGCAAGCAGGGATGCATGGCATCCTTGCTCATATACTCACTGAGACACAGGTCCCAAGGGGTTTTCCTTGCACCTCCTCCTTCAACCCGCAATAAGTGCCATCCATCTGGAGACAGAAATGGGGAGAAAGGGGTGGGAAAAGAGCCTCCGGCCAGGTGACACTCTGGGAAAGGGAAAAGGGGGCCTTGTGCTCCATGGGAGACTGAGGTGATTCCCACAGACACAACGGCTGTGTGACCTGGGAACAGTGATGGACACATGTCCCAGGGAGGTACATCTGCTTGGGGGGCAGCAAGCGCGTGCCAGGCTTTGGGGAGACTCTTCCATCAGTTGCATTTTTCTCCTGACTAGGAATTAGAGCCTCATTTTGTGCCTCTGTCTCTCTCCCCCTCGCTTTGTGGATTTCAGCGCCTGGCATGGGAACCACCTGGCTGACACCCTCATGCTAGGCACCTCCCTGCAGCCCCAAGCACCTCCCGGCACCTCATCCCCAGGGGAAGGGGCTCTGGGTAACCCTGACACGGCAGGTGCACGGCTGTGGGAGGCAGGGGGGCTCAGCCAGGGCGTGAGAGCGAGTTTGTGCCTGCTGTTGCAGCCGCTTTTCAAATGCTTGCAGGCAGATTTGACAAGAGGTAGCGATGTGTGCAGCCCAGCTGGAAACACGGAGGAAGGCTGAGATGCGCACACAGATGGGAAATGACCCCATGCAGTCGCTTGGACAAATACCACCAAGAATGGATGGGCTTTCCCCTCTCCCACAAAGCCCCTCCTTCCTCTCCCTGCAGCACCCAGGGCAAAGAGGGTTTGTCTCAGGCAGCCTTCGCTGGAGGGAGAGCAGCAGCCTCTGCAGTCTGTGCTCGCGGATCAGACACTCCTTTATTCACAGGGCAGGTGCGGGGCACTGGGAGTAAGATTGCAAGATGGGGCACGGGTGCCTGAGGAGGAAAGGACTGCTCCGATGTTTGGCTCTATCTTTTCCAGACAGAGGGTCATCTCTCCTACAAGGAAGGACCAAGAGAGCTGGGACTCTTCAGCCTGCTCTTTTCAGTGCTGCTCGGGCAAACCCACAGCTCTACAGGGCACAGAGCTGCAAAAACAGAGGCCCCCGGGACGCCCAGAGCCAAACGCAGGTGCCCAGGGCATGCCAAAAAGAGGACGGAGCACCCGGGAGGGCACGAAAACACACGTGTGCACATGACGGGCACTAAAGGGCAGCTGTAGGGCCCCAGGGAGACCCAAAAAGCAAGCGCAGAGCTCGAGGTGGCGCCGAAACCAAACCGAGGGGCCTGGGGGACAACAAAGTCGCAACAGCAGCCACGCCGTTGGGGGGGGGGGGGGGAGAGCACAAAATGGCGGCTCTGGGGGCGGGGCCTGGACCCTCAGGGGCGGGGCCTGGGGAGGGGGAGAACCGCCCCATCCCTCTCGCCAGGGGGCCCCAGCATCCCGCCTCTGCGCAGCCCCGCAGCGCTGATTGGAGGGGCCGTGGGGGAGCCGTGCGCTGATTGGCCAGCAGGCGGGGCTGTGGGCGCCAGGCCCAGGCGCTGGCGGGCAGCGGCGTGGGGCAGCGGGGCTGGCGAGCTGCTGGCGGCCCCTCGTGCCCCGGCAGCGCGGGGACCCCCGTGCCAGCCCCGGCCCTGGCAGCGCCATGGAGCAGAGCGGAGGGGAGGGGAGCGGAGCGGAGCGGAGCGGAGGGGAGAGGAGGCGGCGGCGGCGCTCCCGGGCCCCCGCCTCGCCGCTGTTGTGTCTCGTGTATGGGTCAGACGTTCAACTCGCTTCTCCCATGTAAGGGGATAGAAGCATAGAGCAGCGTACCGTTGAAAGCAGGTATGTATGAAATAAAAGGAGGGAGCGTTAAGGCAATTTCCACTCTGCTCGAGTTTTGCAGAGGAACTGCTGCTGTTCGTTACAAAAGAGAGCAGAGAGTTTTATCGCTGGTGTTGGTGGGGGGGCTGTGCTGCGGCTGGTGGGCAGCAGGCGGCGGCGTGCCGGGCCAGCGCCTGCCCCGGGAGTTATCAGTTTGGAGGCTGAGCAAAGCACGTCAGCCCGTGGGCACGCTTTGTGCTGATTCGTGCCCTGTGACTTTGGTGCTGTCTTTGCAAAAGAGCAAAGGCCCAAAGAAGCGCCAAAGCCCGGCTTGGCGCAGAGCTCTGCCCAGGGCAGAGAGGTGTGAGGGCAGGGCTGCAGAAGGCCCTTCTGCAGTGCCGCGGGGGAGAGATTTGTCAGCGTTTGTCAGCGTCTGCAGAGGGTGCGGAAGGATTTATCATCGAGTTGTGGAAGCTACCGGGGACGAAGGCAGGTGACTGCTTTCCAGGCGGTGCGGGGCAATGTCTGCGCTCTCTCCCGGGCTGTGCCATCTCGGTGGCGCTGAGCTCACGAGCCGGCAGGTGACAGGAGCTGAGCTCACAGTGGGATGTGCCACGTCTCAGGGAGGTCTCGGCAGTGCCCCAGCGGTGCCCTCACTTCGCTGCGAGGCCTGGGCGCTGCTGGGCACTGCTGCCGCGCTCCCCACGGCTGCCCTTGGGAGCTGCTGCAGGGCAAGGAGTGGGGCCGGGAGGCAGCGGGGCCGTGCTGGGGCCCCTCGGCGACAGGCAGAGGAGCAGGGGTGCTTTGGAGAGGAGTTTTGCTTGTGTGGCCGGGAAGAGCGTCCTTTTTGCCCAGCTGCAGAGGCGAGGCGAGGAGAAGGGGGCAAGGGAGATGGAGGGCTGCTGGCCGGAGACGATCAGCCCACAGCGCAGTTTGCTCTTCCCAATGCTGCTGCGGCTCTCCACCAAGGGTAAGGCCTTTGGCAGCTGCTTGGCGACGTGTCGCACAGAGAGTGTTAAGTGGCCAAAGCGCTGTGGGTGCGGGGCTGCGGGGTGTCTGTCCAGGGTGTGGGGATGCCCCAAGAGGCCTGTGTGAGGGTGCCGTCTGCCTCGGGGAAGAATGTGTCAGGCAGGAGTGGTGGGGGCTTTGGCGGGGGCTGCTCTGAGCCCCAAGGCTCCTGTGGGTCTGGCTGCATGCCTTGGTGGCAGGGGGCAATGGAGGTGCGTGTTTCCTTGGGAGTGGGACCCCCTTTGGAGTGTGGGTCTGGGAGGAAGGGGGTCCTGCGTCATGGAGGCTGGTGTGTCCTGCAGCTGCCGTGGGGCTCCCAAGAGCCTGCTGCAAATGGCCGTGTTGGGAATGGAGCCTTCCCCTTGTGAAAAATCCAAGGCGTCTGTTTGGGAGAACCTCTGGTCCTTCCCAGGCCTCCTCTTGTGCCTCCAGCTGCGCACAACATGTTTGGCGCTCAGAGATGCCATGTGCAGATGGCCACAGCCCTTGTCCCAAAGCCCTCCCAGGAGCCTAGTTCCACTGGGGCCTTCCGCTGGCCTAAGAGTAAGGCCGAGAGCCTGCAACTGGGGCAAAGCCCAGCTCTGCAGGCATGGTGGTGGCTTTTGGGAGGGTTTGCCTACACCTTGATGTGTCCCTCCGTGGGGCAGGAGCTTACCGAGAGGTTGTGAGCCGGCTTGTCTGAGGCCTGCCATGGCCTTGCCTTGCTTTCCAGAGATTGTCGCTCTTTGGGACGCTGCGTCGGAATACATCGTGGAGCAGCTGATGCGGGACAAGGTGGGCTGGCGTGGCATTGCCTGATGCCTGGGGGACACTTGAGTCCCGCTGAGAGCCCTGGGCCGCGGGGAGCAATCCTTTCCCCAGGGTGACAGAAGCACAGCTGTGCCACAGAGCAGCTTCTGGGGCAGGCAGCACAGAGATGGCATGCAGGTGTAGTGGGGGAAAGCATTTGGCATGTGCCAGGGTTTCTCTCTTCCCCCTGGGCAAAGGGCAAAGAGCAGGTCGAGAGAAGGGGCGGTTTTCGTGGGTGTGTGGCAAGGCTGTCGGCAAGCCGTGGGATCTTCTGTAGGTGAGGGAGGTAGGCAATTCTTTCCAAGAGGCGGTGGAGCAAATGTGGAGAATGTGGCTGTTGTGCAAAGCTTTGCAAGGGCCCCTTCTTGCCCCATTGTGCCTCCGGAGTGGGGAGAGCACAGAGCAGTGGCGCCACATTCTGGCAAGCGTCCCTTTTTGCATCGCCTAAATGCTGCTTCGGGGGTCTTTTGTCTTTCCTGCATGCAGGCTGTCCTGGTAGGAGGGCTCGGGACCGTCTTTACGCTGCAAGAACAATTCTGCCTGCGCAGTGGCAAGGTGCTGGCGGTTCAAAGACCCGTCTTCCATCTGAGCATGGCTGTGGACTGGCTGCTTGGGCTCAAGCGCCCCGCAGTGACTCTCCCTGGTGAGAAGGTTCCTCCAAAGGTTGGGGGACAGCTTCAGCTTTGCCAAAACAAACCTCTGCCCCAGAGCTTTTTGCATAAGCAACCTTTTTGGGAATCTGGTTTTAAAATTGGTGCATGAAGCTGGGCTCTCTCAGAGCCACGCAAACAACTGGCTCCCCCTTGCCCCCATTCCTTCCTGGCCCAGCAATGGCGATGTGGCCGGCTGTGGCAGTGAGCTTGTTGCCCTGCCTTGCAGACGATGTGAAGCTCAAACGGCTGAACTACCGGCGCTTGTTGTGGGACACCGGCTTCCCCGTGCGCGTGGTGGAGTCCTGCGTGCAGGAGACCGTCCTCCTGTTCTCTTGCCACCTGCTGAAGAAGGAGCATGTCACCTTTGTCTTCAAGAACACTGGCGTTCTGGCCTGCAAAGGAGACGAAGCGGGCATGAAGTTTTGTCCCTACCTCATTCACTTGCTGGAGAGCAAGGCAGGCCTTCTTGCAGCCCTTCACAGTGTGAGTTGCCCAGCTTTGCTGGCCTCCTTGTCTTTCTTTGGGAATCCTCTCAAAGGACGAGCAATGTGATCTCTGTTGGGTGGCCGGGATGTGGCGGGCTAATGCAGTGCTTTCCCCAGGGCTTGCCCCCACTGACTTCTCCACTAGCAAAGAGAGCCTCTCCTGAGCTGCTTGCTTCTTCCCGCTAAAAAGAGCCTGGTGGCATTATTGCCCCGTCTTCATTCTTTGCTGTGCCGCTGCTCTGCGCCAGAAGTAGGGCTCCTCTTCATGGCAGAGGCTTTTGAGTGGAGGGCTTTGGAGAGGCAGGTTCCTCTCTGAGCAGGATCAAGTGTGCTGCTGTTGGGCGCAATGAGAAAACTGCCTTGTAAGCCTCCCAACGGGGGTGTGTTGCCTTGCAGAGACCATGGCCAATGGATGCAGAGAGCTCTGGGGGAGAAACGGCCAGTGCAGGGATCCAGTCTAGCCGTGCGCACGTGTTCCCGAGGTAAGCACGTTTCCTCTGCAGTCCTTGGCCCACCGAGTGGGAGGTTTCCCAGCTCCTGCTGGAGAGCACACACTGCTGGGGCTGGACGCTCAGCACGGGGTTGGGAGAAACTCCCTCCCGCAGCGACTGGTTGCTGCTTAAGTAACGCTGAGCTTGGGCTACATGTGTGTACGTGTCAGCTGGAGTGATGGGGAATGGTGATTGCATTTCTCCTGCGCAGCCTGCCCTCATTGCCTTCAGAGAGAACTGATGGCAGACAGAGAGGAATTGAGGCTATGTTTGTGTCTTTTGGGGGAGAGTGCCAAAACCGCCCATGCCTGCGCACAAAGGGGAAGGCATGGGAGGCCTGAAATGACAGTGAGGAGGATTAATGGTGGCAAGCTGCAAGGGCAGGTGGAGGCCTTTCCTCCAAGCGCTGTGGTGATTTGTTTCGCAGGTTTCAGCTCACGGTGGAAGGCAAAGCAAAGGGCAAGGCTGCCCCCAGATGGTGCCGCTGGGAGATCAAGGCCCTAGGAGAGCTGCGGAGCACCAGAAGCAGCGGTGCTAAGGGAAGAGCTGCCTCCTGAGCAGGTTGTGCCCCCACTCGCCGTCCTTCACGCCTGGTGACTTTCAGCCAGCTGCAAAGGCACTGCGCAAGAGGCTGCTCTGAAGAGCCCCCTCCTTTCCTACTTGCAGAGGGGCATGGTGGCAAGCTCCTGCAGAGCCAGCAGCAGCTTGCTCTGCCCATGCTGCCAAGCTCAGCGGCAGGCACGAGGCAGCAAGACGCAGCGGAGGAGAGTCGTGCCAGGTGAGACCCTTGGGGAAAGGCGTAAGGGGAAGCCTTGTAAGGCTGCAGGAGAGACGTCCCTTTGGGCTCGCAGGCGCAGGCAGGGACTCGGAAAGCTTCCTGACACACAGCCCAGCAAAGGCTGCGCTGAGCTCTGGAGCCCCTGGAGGGGCATTTGGTGATCACATGAGAGGGTAGGAGGGAGGGCAGTGAGGGGGCATCAGCAAAATCTTCAGGGGGTGTTGTGCAGTCCCCTGTGTTGGTTCTCCTGCCTGTCTAGGCGACATGGCACAGCAAAGGCTCTTCAAAGCTCTTCAAAGGTGGCCCTGAGAGTGGCCACCTGCCAGCTTGCCATGGGAAGCAGCCTCATCTCCGCTGATTCTTCTGCAAGCCTGGGAAGCATTGACAGCAGAGGAGGGAGTTCCTTTTAGCCTCTTCTTTCCTCTGAAATGCCATCTTTGCGTCAGGCGCAAGAGAGTGCCAGGCCTAGGGAAATGGCGGGATTGCTTTTCTTAAGTAAGCCCTTGCTCCTTCTTTGACACTGGCTGCCCAGCAAGAATCTCTTCCCCATCGCTAAACACAGTGCCTTATGGAGCACGGAGCAGAAGTGGAAGCAGTGGGCAGGCAGGGTAGAGCAGTAGCTGTAGGAGGCTGTTGTTGCAAAAGCTGCTGCTGCTCTGCTTGGAGCACAGGAAGAGGGGCGTATGCAGGGGCTCTGTGCGCATTGCTGAGGCCACCTTGGTCCCTAGGTGAGTGTTGTAGCTGGGGGTCACCTCTGTTTTTGTTGATGTGACCACGATGAGTGCAGTAGAGCTGCATGTTTGGCAGAAGTGCCTCGCACTGCAGAGGCAGGGGCCGAGCTTGGGAGCACGGGCCGAAGAACAGCCTGCGCCTGCGCTCATGCAGACTCCTCCTGGTGTCTCTTTGTAGTCTGCTCCCACTGTGTCCAGGCAGCTCCCCCAGGACGAAGGAGGCCGGCAAGCAGCAACCGCCTCCTGCTGCCAGCTCCATGGCTGCACTCGCTATTCCCGAAAGCTGTAGGAGAATATTGCAGGTACATGCCATGGGTTGCTGTGATGCCTGTGCTGTTGGAAAGGGTGCAAAAGCCCCGTTGTGCACATAGCAATTCTGCCAAGATGCCTTAAGAGCTGTTCATGTGACCATTTCCCTTCCTTCCTTCAGATCTCCTTAGTAGGCAGAAGTTGTGCTCTCCCTTTCCAGTGTGTTCTTCCCTCCTGTACTTGCATGAAGCACACAGGGCCACTTCCCTGGGGCATTGCTGGCTCTAGCAGCAGGACGTGGTGCATTGTGAGGCTGTGGAAAACGCACAGGTCTTTTCTAGACACTGGCTAGTTGAGATCGTTGCTCCTCACAGACCGTTCAATTGTGTGTGTAATGAAGTGAGGAGCCTGGCGTAACTTCAGGCCTCGTAACCTTTGTGGAGGCAAACTCTGTCAACAGGCGGGCTGAAGAGAGAGCCCAGGAGTGAGGGTACGACCTGCAGAAATCCCTTCCCTCGCAGCAGCTGAGACTAATGCTGTGTGCTGTGGCGTTTCTGTGACCCTGCAGGAAACTGGCGAGCTGCGTGCGCAGTGAGACCGAAGGCAGAGCCTGGGCTCCTTGTACAGGGAGCGGCACGAACAAGCGGAGGCAGAACAGGCCGCATGGGAAGCCTGGAGTGCAGGGGAGGGTGCAGAGCCAGCGCAGGTAGTGGCACCATTGGACACCCTTCAGAACAACAGCCATCCTCTGCATCAGGGAGCCGAGGGTGGAAGGTCTGCAGGCGGAGGGGTGAGGGCTGCTTCTCAGTCAAGGGGACACTTTGCAACTAGAGCCCTGCTAATTACCACCCTTGGTCTTGTGACTCCCACCCAGCTAATACTCAGTTGTAATTGGATCTCCCTTCCCTGCCCAGCACTTTTAGTGTTTCGGGTGCAAGTGGTTCCCTCCTTACTTCGCACACCCCCTCCAAGGCTTTTGAGCACAGACTGATGGAGAGTCTGCTGGGTTTTCCAAGGCTGTCACATGAGCTTGGGTCTGCAGCTCAGCCTCACCACCATCTGTACACATGCACACGCTCACTGTTGGGAGGTGCGGGTAAAACCTGAGGCGAGAAGGGTTCGGATCGCTTGGTGTGCCCTGCCGAAGCCAGGGAGGAACTCGTGGGAAGTTGCTGCCCTGCAAATGGCAATTCCCTCCTGCCCATTTCTGATGGTCTCCGTGATGTCAGAAGGAAAGCGGAGGGGCATCTGGGAATTGCAGTGAAGGGCTGCTGCCCCGCTGACCTTGCCCTGGGAGCTGGGGTGGAGAGCGTGCTGGTTGCGCAGCTGCTGCGCAGGGTCCTTGCCAGAGGGCCTCTGGGAAAGGGCTCCTCTCTTTCCCGTCTGGTTTGCAGACAGTGTCTCCTCCTTGGCAGGACTTTGGCCGTGAAGAGACTTGGGCTCCCCATCCTCCAGCGCAGCCCAGGAGAAAGGAGCGCAGCGTGAGGTGGAAAAGGCAGGAAAAGCCTCCGCCAGTGGAGGAGAAGAAAGCAGGAGCCAAGGTGGAGACAGTGCAGCCCCAGTAAGTGTGCGCTGACCCCAGGGGCAGCCTGGGGCAGTTGAGCACTCGGGACGCCACCGGGGTGTTCTGGCACCAAATCCCTGAGGCCTGGTGTTGCATACAAGACCCTGGGCGTTCTGGTGCCCCGGGAATGAGCTGGGTTAGGCGTGCCTCCTGCCAGGGGCCTTTCTGCAGCCCACAGGTAAGCCCCCAAAGTGCCCCCAGGTTGAAAGGGGCTGTGGGTGCACACGGGCGTGGGTGGGTGCAGGGGCTGGAGCAGGGCCGAGGCAGGAAGGGGCCGAGGCAGGGGGTGAGAGAGTTTTGCCCTGTTGTTGCAGCCACCTTTCCCCTCGAGCGGCGCAGATTCTGAAAAGCTTGGAGCCCTATAAAGCCTGTTGGGAAACATTCAAGTATATTGCGGAGAGGAAGAGACAGCAGCAAGCGGAGCAGAAGCAGTGTCCCTGGTAAATATGTGCAAAGAGGGAGGGTGCTTCCCCCTGCTGCAGTGCCCATGCTGCCCCTGGCGGCAGCAGGTGGGCAAAGGGGCTCTTTCTCGGGCAGCCCTGCGGAGACAGGAGCACGTTGTTGACCCTGGCCTTGAGCTGGATGTCCCTGAAATGCAAGGGGCAGCTGTTGGGCACCACCAGAGGTGTTCCAGATGGGCCATGACAGTGCTGCCTGCTGACAAAAGGATCCGTCTGATGTTTGGGCACAAGGGGCCTGTGTCTCATCAGAGAGAGCTTGCAACTTCACCGGAAGCAGATGGCCTAAGATTTGGCCTGCGTTAGGCCTGCACTGTTTCTCTGCCTTCTCCCTGTTCACCCAGCTGTCCCTCTTTCTCTTTAACTCTCTAGCACTCGGAGAAGCTGCTGGTATGGCACGGCAGGGGGCAGTACAAAGAACGTTGGCGGTGCAAAAGACGGGACCAACATGAGCAAGCGCAAAGGCAGGTGCTCAGCCATTGCCTTGGCAAGTGCCTGGCCCTAAAGCTTGGCCAGCCCCAAGGGACGGCACCTCCCTGGCCGAGTGGAGACGTCTTTGTGTGGGAGCTGCTGCTGGTGCTGTCAGTGCCATGGCCTTTGCGGCAGTGGGGCTGTTAGGAAAGGGGATGGGGGCTTTCCAAATGCAAAAGTCCCCCTAGAAATGCCAAATAAAGAGCAGTGCTGCTGTTCCCAGCTGGAGTGCCCAATGCATGCCTGGTGATGCCTTGGTGTGCATGGATTATCGACATCCCATGTGTGGTGCCAGGAGTATTTGTAGCAGCAGAAGGGAATCATGTCCATATGTGCCCCCACCTGCGCATCCTAACACGCAGTACAACATGGCACGTGCACAAACATTCCCCCCAGCATGCACGTGCATGCCCACACACACACACACAGACATGCACACACACACACGCACACGCACACGCGTGTGCACACACACACACACACACATTAGCATATTAGTGAAACTGGAAATTATTGTGCATATTAGCACAACTATTACACACACACACAGAGCAGAATGATGATAGCAAACATACTTTGTAAAACAAGAGAAGTTCCATGTCCAAGTATTCCCGAAAACCACAAGGACCAGTTGTCACTTTGATGTCATGGGTTTATTCCGACAAGTATTTTCTGAATATCATGGCACACTTCCTCATCATTTGGGGGTAGAAAGGTACAACATTCTTTACCAATCAGGGTACAAAAAAGGCCTTTGACAGCTCGGATGAAATTGAGTGCCATCCGATTTTGCAACACCATTTGCTGCATTGCTGATACTGCAACAGTAAGGACTTTTACAGCGTCACTAGCAGGATTGGCTGCTGCTTCAAAAATTAGCGCTAGCTTTTCCCAATAGGTACTTCATCAATCCTGCATTAGGTAATTCTCAATGCAAAGGGTTAAGCAGCACTACTTGGGGGTTTCCTCCTCCTCCTCTTGTTGTCTCCGACCATATCTAAAGGGTTGAGGTAGAAATAGAGAGGCCTCAGAGATGGTCCTGGGCACCCTTGTGTTCTCCCCAATGGGAGGGGCGGCTGCCCCCAGGGGCCACCGTATACCAAGCAGCACCAGCAAGATGTGCATCCGTCTAATTGGACTCCGGCCGCTACACTAGGAGTCCAGCGGTATCAATCCCTTAATGTTGGAACATCCCGCTGCAGACACCACAAATGTGGCGTTGCGCCAAGGTGGCGCCGCACCCCGGGTTCTTTGGGATGTTCACTAACTTAAGGGGAACTGTACCAGAGCAAGGACTCTGGGTGCAGCACGGCTCTCCAATATATGTATTTTATTGCTCACTCCTACGTTGCAATTGTGCAGCGCAATTTGCTATAGCCAAACACTAAAACATTATTCTGCACATGCTTTGGGTTCACAACCAAGTTGCTGTCTTAGGGATCCCGATCCTTCGCTGTCCCGTCAGTCATGGAGGAATCGCAGTGCAGGCTTCCCCTTCCCACCGTGTGGGGTCTTGGGGTCAGTCCAGCTGTCCGGAGCAGGGTCCACACCATGTGGCATGTCAAAACAACTCCCCCTTGTCCCACCTGAAGGTAGCAGCTTAAACCAATCACCAGCTGAAATGTCTTTCTTCCCATGGGGTTTCACTGTTCCCTACAACTCCCTTGTCTGACTTCTTTATCACTCATTTTCCCACTGCTCTGCCAGAGGGCAGCGTTTCTGCACTGCCACCTCCTTTCTCATCCCTCCATTCCCACACAGCCCTGCAGTGTGGTGCCTCAGGCCGTGGACACCCCAGGCGACAGCCGACTGCTGGGACGCACCAGCGCAGCCTGCTGGGATCGCAGCTCTCCTAGCCAGGAGGCCTGCTTTTGCCTGCTGGGCTGTGACACGTGCCCACTCATCACCTCCCACCCCACTGCCACAGGTCTTGAAGAAAAGAGGAAATCCTGAGTGTGCAATGCAGAAATCCTCAGGAAGTGCTGTGCAGATGGTCAAAATCCAAGGCCTGTGAGGGGGTGCTCTAGCAGAGAAGGGGGAAAAGTCCATGCTGTTGACTTGTGAAGATGGAGATGCAAGCTGGCAGGAGAGGCACAAAGTCAAGTTCCTGTTGTTTGCGCTTCCTCAAGGCTCCTCAGCAGGTTTCGTAGGAAGGCACATAGGAAGCACACCGTTGTGGCCGCAGGCACTTGGCACGGCACCTTCTCCTGTTCCTAAATGCTGGCGTTAGACGCGTCTTTGGTGAAACTCCCTCACCTCACGTCCCTGTGCAATAGATGCCAGAGTCCAGCTGCTTTTCCGGAGAGGGAGAGAGTCTGCTTTGGGGGGCCCAGTCCTACAAGCAGCTGCGCACAGACACACTCTTGCCTCCACTCGTAGCCCAGGTGACTGAGGCCAGGTGCCCTGGCACCCCATGCATGTGTGCGCAGGATGCTCCTTGGGGGCAGTGCTGCCACCTCCCTGCTGCACGGTCTTTGGCAAGCGCAGACTCTGGGAAGCTCTGGCCCACGTTTGTCCCTCCAGTCTTCTAACAATACTGGAACTGACTGTAGCTAACTACACACTAAGACTACTGTCACCAGCTCTAAGCTACCTAGCCTCATACTGCACTGGACCATTAACTGTGCTACAGGAAGAAGAACTATGCCCTTACTCTGACTAAGAATAACTATAACTAATGCCTATAACTAATGCTAGTAATGATACCGAATAACTATAACTAATAACTATGACTAATGCTACTAATACTACCGAATGACTATAACTAATAGCTATGACTAACGCTACTAAAGATACCGAAAGATTATAACTAATAACTATGACTAACACTACCGAAACACTATAACTAATAGCTATGGCTAATGCTACTAATAATACCGAATAACTATAACTAATAACTATGACTAATGCTACTAATAATACCGAATAACGATAACTAATAACTATGACTAATGCTACTAATGATACTGAACAACTAGAACTAATAACTATGACTAATGATACCTATAGCAACTAACTGTCGCAAGGGGAACTAAGAACTCTATCCTACACTTAGCAAAATACCTATGAACTGAGAACCCCCCCCAACTGCCCTAAGAATTCTTAAACTAACTGTCACTAACCACTAAAAATGAAATAACTACACCTACACTAATCTTTATGCTAATCCTGCTAATAATCCTAAAAATATTAATCATCCTAAATGTCCTATCCCCTAAAGAGAGCCGTGGCGGGGTGGTGGGAGCCGTTGGCGGGTGCTGTCTCCGTCCCGCAGCGGAGGCGGAGGGGAGCCCTGGCAGGGACGTGTCCCCGCGGTCGGCCCTGCCTCTGCCGGGCAGATGTTGGTGCCCGGCGGCCAGGGGAGGCGCGGAGGCGCCGCGCGGCCCGGCGATCCTCGGCCTCCCAGCCCAGCGCCTTGGGCTCCGCTGCCCTGGCTGGGGGCGGCACCAGCCTGCTCTTGCTGGGGGGCCGTGCCCCGGCTGGTGGCCACCGGGGGCCTCCTGCCGCGCTAGCGCCTCCTCCTCCTCTTCGGCCCCTGGGGCAGGTCCGCGGGGCGCGGGGCGGGCTGCCCCTCCGCAGGGTCCACCTCCATGGGCTCCTCCTCCTCCTCCGCGGGCTCCACCTGCATGGGCTCCGGGACGGCTGCGGCGCTGCGCAGGAGGGTGGCGCGGCACTCCCAGACGCTTGCGCCCACCTTCCTCTTGATGCGCAGCGCCGCCTTCCTCCTCGCCCACAGCTGCTCCGGCTGGCCCATGGCGGCAGGAACGGAGAGCTCGCTGCGGGCCCTCTCCCACCACCGGCCTCTCAACGGCTCTGGAACAGCAGCACTGAGCTCACTGCTGACACGCGTGCGCCATGGCGACGGCATGTCTTGCTCGGTCCCCACGCGCGGGGGGCCCTGCTGGGCTCTGCCCCCACCCACGGGGGGATCCTGGGGGCTGCAGGGGGCCCCGTGGGCAGGGGGCCGCGCGGCTGTGGGCTGCTCTCCTTGGCACCCTTCCCGTGGGCCGGCCTCCTTTCTAGACAGAAACATGGGGGGCGTGTGGCTCCTTCAGGCCTTCCAGGGCCCCAAGGTCCCAAGGCCCCAGGGCCCGGGACACAGCGCAGGCCCTCATGCAGCTACAGGTTTTGAGGGATGCTGCTGAGGAAAGAATCCATCTCTCGGGCACCCAACAGGACAAGAAGAGTTATTTTGCCTTGGAAAATGCCTGTTAGTTATTCTTGTGCACTTGCAGTGACTGGCCCCACACCACACTCATTTTTCCTTTCCAAAATGCAGGTGTGGGCAGCAAGCAGCACGACACCCACGCATGATGACCCCAGCGCTGGGGGGCTTCTGCCACGTCAGCATGAGCAGGACACAAAAGGCATCTCCGGGAGTCACCGTGGCCCTCGCCACCTGCCTCCCAGGTCATGGAGAGCTGCAGAGCTCCTCCAAGCCCTCCCCGCACACTCCCGCAGACAGCCGGGTGCTGCCTGGCACAAAGCCTTCCTGGCAGCGGGCGAGGGGAGGGAGCTGCTGGCGCCCAGCTCTGGGCTCCAGGGAACAGGCCAGGGCTCGGAGCGGGGAGCTGGCAGCAGGCTCCCGCGAGGCTGCTGCTGGCAGCGCAGCCCCAGCCTGGTCCTTGCCCTGGGGACGTGTGCTGGTGGGAAGGGCCTGGCCAGGAGGGAGCCACGTGCCTGCGGAGGCAGCAGCAGCATTGCCCAGCTCGGTGCAGGAGGGCAGAGCAGGGGCTGCTCTTGCGCTGACTTCAGGAAGGCGCCACGCTGTCTCCCACAAGGTCTTTCTATTGTTTTTATTATTTCTTTTTTCAGGGAAAGCTGATTGAGTGTTCTCAACCGTAACTGTTTGCCCTCTTCCGAGTATGTTGTTGAGTAAAGAATGCTCTGTATGTAGCTCATGCACGTGCAGGCGGTGATCCACACACATGAGGAAAATGATCATTGTGTTCCCCGTCACTGTTGTCAGGTATATAAGTAGAAGGAGCAGGGAGAGAAATTGCTGTAGTCTTTGATCAAGCCCTGAGAAACCCTCCAGGATGAACTCAGCAACTATAGTTTCATTTCCTGGTCCCATGTCTAATTTCAGTACATGCTGCTGAGACAGGAGCACGAAGAAGCAAGCGTGAGAATTTCACAGTCTCGACGGGAGGGTAGATCCTTCCTTCTTTGCTCCCTTGCTTGCTTCCTAGGTAGCACAGACAGAAATTTTCCTCTCAGCCATTCATCGCACCCTGATTTCTCCGCTTCACATTTACAGTCCTCAGAGATTTTACTGTCTTCTTTCTACCTTCTCCAAATGCTCACAAAGGATTCTTTCTCACAAGCACAGTATTGTAAAGAGGTTGTGAACTAGTTCATGCCATGCCTGGGAAATTCCCTGTTCACTTAGACCTATTGCAAACATCCATCACATCTGTGCTTCAAAAGCCAAGCTAATCTCCCAGCAAAAGTACTTACTATTATCTACAGATGCCAGTCCATCCATTTAGATTAGTATTTGGAAAGTTATTCCTTCTACTTTTCGGTGCTTGCCTTTTTTGACTTGGAACTTCTGTGAGGCTGTTGCTTTCAAAACAAGCCAGTACTGAGCATCTCTTCTGTAATCCCCTGCTTTCTTCTACATCTTCTTCCTCTCTGTTTCTCCAGAAACACTGAGGAAACATTGTTATTAAATGTCCTGACCTAAATGCCTTGCTTTCCCTTTAGGGGAGGGGGGAAATCTTCTCATCTTAAAGAACTTAAAGGCTGTCCTTTTGATTATTTGACATAGGAAGCATCTGGAACAAAATAATACTAAGCAGGGTGATGTTTTAGATGTCTAAAAGTCAGGCACTTCAGTTTGAGCAAGTTAGCTTCCTCCCATCTTGTCAGTGCAGAGAGGGAGAAGAGTGTCTGGAAGAGACTGGTAACACTTCTTTCACACGCCAGTTATAGTCTGGGAGGAGCCAGCCTCTCTCTAGAGCTCTCTCTTTGCCTCCATTAACAAAATAGGGAACAAGGGAAAACAAGTGCAGACACCAGCTGCACACAGACACCTCTAATGAAGCTGATGAAACCCACTACTTCTGTCTCAAACCTCTTAATTTACTAAGTAGCTAATTTCTTTTTCAAACCAAAGAACACGTCTAACAGCAGGAAGTCCAAGGAAAACATAGGCAATAAATACTGACATTTTTCCCTCCACCTTTGCATTTAGTTTTAGACATATAAAGGAAAGGAGCAGATGACTCCACAAATAGGATGCTTCAAAAATGCAGGGGCAGAGGGGAGAAGGAGATGATGGGTTTCAAGGAGTGAACCAGAGGTTCTGCACAGACTCTGTTGTCCCCCCAGAACCTGTCTCAGAGTGTAATGGGTGACTCTTACACAGAGAGTAAAACGGGAAGCTCATTAGTGGGCAATACCTCATGTTTGCATTGGTGTTTTAACCTGGAGCTCAGGTTAGTCCTAGATCCCAGATGCTCTCTCTTGCTCTCTGCTTCTAGTCTGGCATAGGGGAATCTCTGGACTGGGTTCATCTGGAAGATATGCTGAAATTGAACCACTGGCTGTAATTATTTGAGCAAAAACTCAAGCCAAGTCACCTACAGCAATATCACTGTAGCCTCAGTGAATCAGAGGTGACAGTCCCAGCTTCCCATTTGCTGGGTAAGTTCCAACGCTCAAAGTGTTGTGTCTTCTTAGTCTGCTGGATGTCAGCTAAAATCATGCTTCTCCTGAATGTACCTTCTTAGAGGAACTTGCAAAGCTGCTGAGAGCTTACAGCAAAGCAGCTTCTCTGCTCACCAGGGAGGTAACCGTCTTGAACCCTTTCATCAGGCTTTGGTTGGTTCAAAGGATTTGCTGTATTCAGGCCCCTCGTAGCCAAAAATGGAGCTACCATATGCAGTAGTGACGATGGCAGTGTCACCGGCTATGCTGGTGAAGAAGGCTTCATATGGCTTTCCCAGAGGGTATTCTCAGGATAGTGCATCTAGTGCAGGCATAAGACACAGGGGTCAATGTGAAGGAGCTCAGCAACACAGCAGAGGAGAGAGCAAAGCTCATGTTTGAAGGTAGCTGGTGCCCATGCAGGCTGCTCTCATCAAAGGGATGAGGCCACAGAAGAAAGAGTCTCTTTACTGGGGACACAGGGTACCTTGGTATATAAGATGGTGGGGCTGAGCAAGGATAGAGATGCCGTCACCCAATGGGTAAAGATGAGCGTGGAGCCCAACCAGGGCTTCATAAAGATGGTGCAGTGCGATGGATTGCAAATGGCCCCACAGCAATCAAAAGACAGCACAACAAGCAGGCTGAACTCAGCGGTGCCCAGGAAGATGGAAAGCACGGTCTGGAACTGGCAAGCAGCTGTGGGATGGTCTTAATCTCCAAGATGAGGCCGACAAACCTTTTAGGGGCAAAGGGAACCAAATATCTAGGAAGGGGAAGCTGCTGGGGAAGAGATACGCTAGGGGTGGAACTGGTGGTTGAGTCAAATGATAGATATCATGACCATATGCCCCATGGCAGTGAGCAGATAAATCACCCACGGCAGTGTGAAGAAGAGGATTTGCATTTCATGAGTGACTGAAAAGGCCTTGAGGAAGAATTTTCCCGCTATGGTATGGTTGGGAGGATCCATTTCAGAAGCCAGTCAGTTGAAGGTGGGACAAGAGTAACTAATGTCATGTGTGGTGAAATTCGCCTTGCTGCCTTCATCAACTTTCCCTTCCCTTTTCCTAGTCCTACTTTTCTTTCTTGAGGTGGGAGACCAGAACTGCACAAGGGATTCTCATTTTCTCTTTGTTTATATCCAATGCCATGAAATAAAGGTTGATTCATCCCGCCTGTCTTTAGACACAGGAAACAACTCTCCTGCCTCACTTGCTTGCAGAGGTAGGCCAGAGTGCTAGCTAAGAGCCAGTACTTGTGGCAAAAGCTCTGGAAATCAAGTTCCAGGTATGAAATTCAGGTTTCTCTTACAGTTAGAATTGTGGTGTGGGTGGGCAACAGGCTATCAGGCCTGTGCCTGTATGCGCACTCAGAGCACTCAAGTCATTAATCCCCTGGGTGGCCCAGGAACTCCCCCATCTAGTAATCCACACAGGTGAGCTGATGGGCAGGTTTGAGACAGGGGATGGACTTGAAACTAGGAGACTGACTGAACTCCTACCACTTTCCAAATTAAGTGTTGGACTGACTGGTGCAGAACCTCTCCAAGTGGGTGTTTCAGACAGTTCTAGAGATTTCCAGGGGCAGATCCTGCTGTGCCTGGACCAATTCCTGTGCTTAAATGTGGTGAGTACCATCTCAGGTGGAGTATCTGGCTGTTTCAGAATCTCTGCAGCAGCTCCTGCTGCAGAACTGATTAAATTGTAATTATTTAAGACCCTTGAAAATTGACAGTAGAAACTGCTCCTGCAAATGAAGAAGTGGCCATGTAGGACAGTCTTCTGTGCATTCTTAGGAGAGTTAGGAGATGCTTTGGTATGTAGTTTGAGGTAATCAGTAGCAATGGCTCATGCATATGCTGGAGAGGTCACACAGGACCACAAGCCAGCTGGACTATAAAAATTCCCCAGAAGAACAGTTCGGGGAGTCTCATCTGATCCAGTGGAAGCCACTGTTGGAAGGACCCTGGCAAAGGAGACTGCCACCACCATCTGGACAGTAACCAACCATCCCATTCAAGAGATTTGATGCCCCTTGTGAGTGTTACCTGTGACACGCCAATAGAGGGGTGTCTGTGATTCTTTTGAATTCGGGGGTTATTTGCACTGAACTCCAAGAGATCATCATTTGTCAAGTATGAGAATTTATTAGAGATAAGAGGTTATAACAAAAAAAAGCTAGAAATATAACAGAACTGAAAAAATATATACACATATCAGAGCTCTACAGTTAAATCATGGATGTACGGTACAGCGACTGCTCTCGCCCTTTATTGGCCACCCTTCCGGTACGGTTTTGCCCAGATTCTCCTCACCACGCCATTGACATCCACAGGCCAGCTGATGGTCGGTCAGAGTCCACACCAACTTCTGTGGCTTACTCTCTTTTATAGCCAGTCAAAACAACACCAGACCGCAGTTACACAAAAGCTGTATGGCCTCAGTCAATAACAGCATGCACATCAACAGGTAACCTAGTGCTCAGCCCACAGCACTGTTCAGTTAGTAACAATTTGCCCACTAACAGGTCTTTCTTTGGGGAATGGTTCCACAGCACCTAGATGTTTATGGGGTGAGTCTGTGGTGTTGCTTCTCCTCTGTCTGGAATTGTCAGTTGTGGGGTCGTTAGACGGTTGCCCCCAGGCTGCAGCAACCCCACAGTGTGGCGGCTCCAGCCGTGATGCACCCGGGGTTCCTTAAATCCTGGGATCACCCCAGAGCAAACCCCTCTTCTGTGGGCTGCACCATCCAGAGTCCCACGCTTGCCTGTGTGGCGCCTGTCACTCCACCCCTTGACACCGCCAGACACACGCATTTATTTCAGAAGTCAGCTAATTCCCCTTGGTGTGCAGTGGGCGGCTTTTGGGTAAGCACAGTACTGGGGAAATGCACACTGCTATTAATAGACGCCAAAAGTAAAGCATGCCCATTTGCAGTAACACGTAAACAACTGTTAAAAATAACAGTCTTAATCCTAATAGCAACATGATTGGTCTGGCCTATTGACCCAAATTCGGTGAATCCGAGTGTTGTTCCAGCTCCATATCTTAACACAGAAATCTTATTTCCTTTAATTGCAGGCATTTCTTTCCTGCACCAAAAGATCAGTTTGTTCCCCAAGCTGGAATAGTTCCCTTTAGAGGAGCTTCAAATAGAGTTGGTCACCTTTTTTTATTATTCTTTTTCCGTATTTCCCTGTCTTCTCTACAGGAAACAGACAACTTTAACTTCAGATCAACAGCTGTTACATTTATGCTTAGATTTTACCATCTTTTTCTGTTTCTTTCCTTTCCTTTCATCAAGGGAAGGTGTTAGCCCCTTCCTTAGGATCATCAATTTTTACAAACACTAGAATACAGCTGTTGAGTTTCGTTATCAGCCTGGTATGTGTATCCCCTCATTCTTAGGTCTGCCATCTTCCTTTGATATTACTTCTCTCCTGGCTCCTAGATTCATTCTATTATTTAGATACTTTTAAAAAACACATTACTTAGCCTAACAATTCTACCACTCTTTCTGGCTGCTTCTTTTCAAGTTGCTGCTCTTCAGAGGGTCACTCTGTAGAACCCAGACAAAAAGAAAAGCCTACCAAGGCCATTAGGTTGTTATAGTTTGGTTTTAACTGTAACTGCTGAAGCTATTTCTTTTAAGGTTACTCGGTTACATCCATCTATTTTTCAAATTTGAACAGTTTTTCTTTTTTTTCATTGATTTTTCTTTATGCTCAGAAACTTTTACTACAGCTTGGGGCATTTTCCAGCCCCTGCTGGTTTCTGGTGTACTTAGAGATGCCGGCTTTCCGCATTCGAGGTCTTTTCTTGTTTCCTAACTCTGCCCCTGGGGCTCTTAACTGCAGAGCCCGATCTCCACCCTGAGTCCTCCTGTGCCTCAGTGCCAGGCAGAGCAGTTATACTGGCCAGGGGGGGCAGAGCGTTTCTCACGGTCTTGTGAGAAACAAGCTGCCCAAGCCCGGTCCTGCTTTCCACCCAAAGCCTCCCCTGCTTCGCTCCCTCTCCTCTTCCACCTCTCTCTTTCACGTCTGTTTTTCTTCCACATGGTGGACTCCGATTGGCTGACAGAGCCGTCAGTGAAATCCGGACCCGCCCCCCTCCTCCTGCCAGCCAATAGGCAGGTCACAATCAGCAGCTGCCTATGGGAATGAGCTAGGGGAGGAGTCACAATGTTGCAGCGTCCAGATGGAGTGTTGTAAAGGTGAGGTTACAAACTGTCCATTTAATCAGGGAATGTGGGAACAGAAGAGAGAGCCAGACAGCTCCTGGGGGTCCTGGGCGATGCTGGGGGCCGTGCTGCTCTTGGGGATCCCAGACCAGGCTGTGTTTCTTACAAAAGTCTGGAAAAGCCTTGATGCAAGCCCCTAGAGAAGAGGGATTTTCCTGGGCGCTTAGAGAAACTCATGCAGGACCCAGGGATGTTGAGGGAAACCCATCCCACCCACCCCCAAGCCCACTGCTCTCCCTGGAGACCTTCCTGCATCCTCGGGCTGGGAGCAGGAGGGGGTCTGTGGGCACAGCCACATCCCAGACTAGCCTCCTTCAGGCCTTCAGCTTCACAGCGTGTCACAGCTTCAAATGAGCTCTCTAGAGCAGCACTTCCCATGCCCCTGGTGTGGAGAGAAGACTTTGGGTAGTCAAGCAGGAGACAAGGGAGAGAAAGAGCAGAGACATCAGAGTGCAGACCTGGGGCTCCCAGCATCGTAGAGGGGGTGCCACAGGCTCAAGAAGCAACCCAAAGAAGTAAAGGAGTCCTTCCTTTTGCAGTGACTTGGAAAGCCACATCTCTCACAGCATTCAAGGGGGATGGAAACTCCCTTCTGCAAGATTTGCCCCAAAACTGTGCAGAGATTAGGAAGAGCAGGAAGGCTGGTTGTAGGGATGCTCTCAAACTTCAGCAGCTGCAGAGCTGGGAGCTGGTCATCTCACAAACTTCGGAGTGAGTCAAAATGCACGTCCTGAGGCATCGCACTGCCTCATAGACTCTGCACTGGAGCCTGGACAGCAGCACTGCAGTACATGGGCATGTCCTGAAAAGCCCAGAGTCATAAAATGTGGGAGATCCAGGATGTCAGGGGTGCACAGACCTGGGAGAGCAAGGGTGCCTGCGAGGAGGAGAAGGGCAGGGGGCTGAGGAGCGTACCCAGGGGAGAAGCACAGCCCCAAGGTGACACTGAAAAGCACAAGGACCAAATGAGGCCCAGGGATGAGAAATGGCTTCCTCAGCCTCAGCCAGAAGGAAAGATGGGCAAACTTCATGGGAAATGGGAAAACTTCCCCACATTTGCTGCCTGGCCTCACCCATGGCTTTGGAGCCTGGCAGGCTCCAGGGTCCTGGATAAGGGCCTCTGGATGATGTGTGTTAAGGCTATGTTTGCTCTTCTCTGGCATAGCATCTCTAGCTCAAGCACTGCCGACTGAGAAACCTTGCCGAGCACTTTTAGAAGCAAAGAGCCTGCCTTGGTGCCTAAAGGAGGAAAGCTACGTCCTGTCCCACATTGTCCTGCATCCTGCTTCCACAAAAAGAGGGGCCCACAGCAGAAACCAGTTTTGAGGCTCACCAAAGCATTTCTCAGCCTGTGGCCATGCTTTGTGCTGGTTCATCCCACATGCCTTGGATCCTGTAAAAACGCCAGCCCCCAAACCCCAGATTCCTGCACAGGTCTGCCCAGTGCAGTGACCTGTCGGTGCAGGGGCGCAGAAGTGACATCTCCAGTGCCCCGTTTGAGATATTTCACAGTCTTTGACACTGTCTGGAGACATTCCTGAAGGATTTATCAGAAAATTATGGAAAATAACTGCAGTGAAGGGAAGTGATGGCTTTCCAGGATGTGAGGGGAAATCTCTCTGCTCTCTCCCTGGCTGTGCCATCTCCATGGCAGTGACCTACAGAGCCCCCAGATGACACGAGCTGAGGTCACAATGGGACGTGCCACATCACAGGGAGGTCTCCCCGGTGTCGTTGTGGGGACCCTCACTTCCCTGTGAGGCCCAGGCACTCCTGGGCACTGCTCACACCCTCCCCACGGCTGCCTTTCATAGTGGCTCCACGGCAAGGAGAGGGGACAGGAGGCAGTGGGACCACGTTGGGGCCCCTCACCAACAGGCGGAGGAGCAGGGGCATGTTGGAAAGGAGTTTTGGGTAATGAGATGGGAAGAGCGTCCCGTTTCTCTGGCTGGAGAGGTGAAACGAGAGCAAGAGGGCAAGCGAGATGGAGGACTGCTGGATGGACACCATCAGCCAGGACCACAGCTCCTTGTCCCCTGCGCTCCTGCGGCTCTCCACCGAGGGTAAGGGCTTTGGGAGATCCTTCCCGAGGTGTCGCACAGAGACTGTTAACTGCCAAAACTGCTGTGGATCCCGGGCTGTGGGGGTGCCTGGACAGGGCTGGGGGCTGCTGCGAGAGCCCTGCCTGAGGGTCCCCTCTGGCTCGGGGGACAATGTGGCAGCCAGGACTCCTGGGTCCTGGGGATGGGGCTGTCCTGAGCCTCAAGGCTTCTGTGCGGCCAGCTCCATCGCCTCTTAGGGTGGGGGGGGGCATGGGAATCCATGACAGGTTTCCCTGGGAGTGGGTCCTCTTTGGGGTCTGGCTCTGAGAGGAAAGGGGTCCTGCATCCCAGACGCTGAGGTGGCCTGCAGCTCCATGGGGCTCTCAAGACCCTGCTGGAAATGTCCATATACCATAACGAAACCATCACCTTGTAATAACCCCAAGTCCACTGGGTGTTTGGGAAAATCTCTCTTCCTTCCCCCTCGATCCTTTTATGCTTCCAGCTTGGCGCAGCATGTTTTGGGCTCAGAGATGCCACCTTCAGATGGCCACAGACCCTGTCCTCCTGCAAACTAGGCTCAAACCTCTGCACCCAAAAGAAAATACATTGGAGAGAGCAGCCTGGAAACAGGCAGAGGTGCACTCCTCATTCAACAGGTCCTGGCTGACGCCAAGGATTTTTCTCTGAGCTGTGGTGGGCAGTGCTGGGGTGAGCCCAACACAGCCATCTCCCCCAGCACCCTCACGACCCCACACCACTGCTCCCTAGCCAAGCCCTAGGGCTGCCGTGGGCAGGGACCCGGGGCAGGAGGGGCGAGAGGACACTGCCCTGCCCTGCCCTGCCCTGCCCTGCCCTGCCCTGCCCTGGGGGCAGCAGGACGCTGCCTGCGGGCTCCGGTGCCACGGCCAGCCCCAGGGCCCCCATGCCGGTGTGATATGTGCTAATTTGTTACATCAAAGTGAGAAACAGCCTTGGGAACATCCTGGATTGTGTTCTGTGTAATTTGTTACATCAAAGTGAGAAACAGCCTTGGGAACATCTGTGGGAACATCCTACATCCTGTGGTGGGGGCATGTACCCTGCCTGAGATAAGGGAGTTGAGCTAGCGAAGCGGCAATGTTAGTTTAGATAGCCTAATATGGCGATGGCGATGTCACACAACTGTGAAATATAGCATGACCACGGAAGTCGTAAAATATATGTGTGACCTGAGGGTCACCACTCACAATGCAGAGGAAGACTCCAGCCTTCATCCCCACGACCACCAGAGGGCTGAAGAAGACCCCCTAGCAACAGCCGGCGCAACCGCAGAAGTTACAGGAAGTGCCACGTATACCCGGAACTGGAATCTCATATAAGGAGACTGTGAGGGGGGGATTGCGCGCGCCGTTGGTGAGGCAGGAGACTCCCCGGCCACTCAGCGCTGTTTTGCTTACTTGTAACTTGCTCAATTATTCCATTAAGTTGGATTTTATGCAAACCAATTGGAGTGGTCGTGTTTGCCTAAAACACCGGTGTCACGGATGCCACCAGCACAGGCCCCAGCGCTGCCCCCCCGCACCCCGCACGGCCCCCAGGGCGCAGGGCAGCCAGCAGCCCCGCGGGGCCCCTGCCCCACAGCCCAGCACCGCCCGGGCAGCGGCCGCACCCCGGGACCCCACACTGCCCGCCCACACAGCACCGCGCTGCCCCCAGGCCCCGCCGCGCCCCGCGCTGCCGCCCACAACATGGCGCCCGACCAAGGGGGAGGGGGCGGAGCTGGCCGCCAGGGCAGGAGGGCCCAATGTTGCCATGGCATCGCCCCAGTGCAGCCCTCCTATTGGCTGTCAGGAGGAGGAGGGCGGGCATCGGTTTCACTGATGGCTCTGCCAGCCAATTGCAGTCCAACATGTGGGGAAAAAAAAGACGTCAAAGAAAGAGGTGGAAGAGGAGCGGGAGCAAAGCAGGCGAGAAGCGAGCGGGCGAGAGCGTTTGGTGGGGGCTGCGGGCGCGTTCAAATGGCGGCGGGTGCCCTCCCGCCGGGGCGGGGCAGCAGTGCTGGCGACGAGGCTGCTTTGCTGCAGGAGCTGCAGCAGGGGCTGGTGGGGCCGTGAGCAGGGGCCAGAGCGACGTGGGCCAGAGGGGGGAGCTGCCCTGCAGGCAGACGTGGCGGCCTGCCGCGAGCAGCTGGGCCGGGGCGGCTCGGTGGGGTTTGGGGGCAGGAAGCTTTGGCCCTGTGGTGGCTCTGGGATCCCTGTTAAAGCGTTTCCCTGAGCTGCTGCTGCCAGCGCAGCCCCAGGTGCTGCTTTGAGGTGCGTTTGGGAGGTGCTGGGCAAAGTGTGAGCAGGCTGCTGGTGTTGTCGCGAGGTGCCCTTCCCAATGGTGTCTTTTGTTGTGAAAACTGCATTTTGGAGTGGCTCTGAGAGAGGCTGTGCCCGCATGTGATGCCGTGCCTTAGCCGTTGTTTTTGCTCCCTGCCTCTTGCTTTGCACCGAGACCTGTGAGCCTGGCAGCAGGGTGAAGGGTGTTTGCAGAAGAGCTCTGTAAGTGTGAGCTGTTTTGCTTGTCAGGGCCTTGAAAGTTGATGAACGGCCAGTGCTTGCACTTGCCGTTGTTCTTTCCATGCTCCTAGGTCAGGGTGAAGAGTTGCTGAATTGTGTCTCTGCTGGTTTCACCAACTGAGATGCCCTGGCCTGAGTCCTTCCACGTGTCTCCAGTTGTCAGGGCCTAAAATAGGAGAATGCTTGTTGTCCTGGATGTGTGGAGGATTTTCTGGTTTTGTTCAGCACTGGGGAAGGAACCAGAGTTCTGAGTTGCGGGAAGGCTTCTCCCTGTGCCTGGGACATGAGGCCCTGCTGTCTTCAGTTTCATGATCGCTGCTCCCATGCAATCCTCCCGTTAGAAAATGTTGCCAAGAATTACTTGCAGGCTGTTCTGCAATTCTTAAATTTCATAGGCTAGGTGTTGATAATGCATAGCAGAAGCTAATCTTTTGGTGTAGTAACTGGTAGGCAATGGGTGTTTGAGAGCATTGTGAGTATTATGAGGCCATGATGTGAATCTGTGATGTGATGACACCTCTATGTGAGCAGCTGACAGGTCAGGAGAAGACGCATGGCCTGGATGCTGGTGGTGAGGTCACTTCTGGGTTTGTTGCGTGTGCTCAGAGGAGGGATTGACCCCTGCAGAGCTCTACAGCAATACAGAAATGCAACTCATTAATCAAGCAGAAGTCGATATTCCACATCATCTGACACAAATTTGATTCCACTCCATCATCATGAGTTAGTACTGCTACATTTCAAATGCAGATGATGTTCTGTGGTGAGCATGGACGTGGAGTTTGCCTTTCCGCTTGTTGCTAAGTAGAAGCTTGCAGCGTCCTCGCAGTCAGCTAGGGAGTGCAGCTAGACTTTTGAGGCTGCTAAGTGAATGTAGTGCTGGTGTGAGCAGTGGTGTGAATAATCTCTTCTTGCCAGGGTGTGTGTGCTTTAGAAGTTGCCCCTGTCAAAAGAGCAGGGAGCCTGTGAGATTTTATTGCAAGGTCTGCATGCTGTCTCTGTCTTTGAGGTGTCCAGCTGCTTTGGTGACACGTTTAGAACTGTAACACTTTAGGGGTCTCTGATTTTCTGTCCATGTATGCAGTCACTGGAGAATGGGTGCAAAGGCAGTTGGAGGAGACAGAAGGAATGTCACCCCCCAAAAAGGGTATGGGCCACATTTTGAAAGAGATTTCTTGTTCAGAGAAGTTGAGACACAAGTGAGCGGCAAGAGCTGGCCTGATCAGCTGCTGTGAGAGCACTTCTTCTCTGCTTCCTGGTGGGAAGGTGGGAATTGAGCAGGCCCCGGGCTGTGAGTGGCTGTTCAGAGGCAGAGCCTGTTGCAAGGCCTTGGAGGACTAGAAAGGAATGGAAGGTCTGGAGAGTTGGGCTTTGTGTGTTGTGGGGTGCTTGGGGTGCCCTGTGTGGTGCTGTGGGCTGTGTGTCGCTGATGCAGAGGCGTGTGTTGGTTGCCAACCCTCTGTGAGGTGTGGAGGTAACAGCGTGTTACAGTGCGAGATGCCCTGTGGTGGAGCTGGGTGGTGGCGCCAGTGTTTTGGTGCTCAGCGTGGGAGGAGGTGTCTGGAGAGAGGAGTGCTCTGCTCCCAAGGCCCAGCCTGCCATCACGGTGTCCTGGGAGACGTGGGTGAGGACTGTTGGTGACCGTGTTGCCTCCTTGGAGCATCGTGGTGCGAGGCAGGGCTGCTCCCAGTTTGGTGGTTTGTGTCAGCTGAGGTTCAGGCTTGCAGTTTCGGAAGGGTTTGATGCTTCCGTGAGTCTTTGGGATTTTACTGACTGCTGGCGAGAGTTCTCTTCTCCCTCCTTAAAGGCTTTCTGCTGAATCTGGACCCTCATTGCATCTTCCCATCTCAGACGCTAATCCATTGCTATCCCTCAGCGAGATGGGTAGTTAATGAAAGCAGTCAGAGGCATTTCTGCACGTTGTGCCTACGCAGAGCCTTGCAGAGAGGGGAGATGCCCCCTCACAAGAAGTCAGGCCTGTGAGGGCGATGGGTGGCTCTGAGACACCTGTCCTTGTTGAGCGGTGGAGGCGGCATCTGCAAAGCCTCTGGTGCCTTTGGCAAGAGTCTCACAATAGCATATTCCTTGAGGCTGCAATGGGGGAGCCATGTGGAGGTAGCAGGGCTCCAACGCCCTGCTCCAGGCAGGTGCCAGTAGAGGAGGTATCTTGGGGCCTTTTCCAGTGAAGTTTTGATTACCTCCTGTCGCGGTCCGCGGGAGTGACGGGAATGAATCATACGCATTCACAGAATGCAGGTTCAATTCCATCTTTATTCAGCAATTTGCCCATTTTATAAGTACAGGTATTCGGCGCTCTGGCCCTTGATTTGTGGTTCATACAGATTATGTCACAGGTAGCCAATCATTGCACCGATCACGCACACAGCGGTCATGCCTTGTACCTTGCTGCTTGTTTAGCAAAGCTATCTTACCCTTAACCTTGGTTCCCACTGGCTTCTGCTAGTTTATCTGTACTTTCTCAGGATGTATCACTCCCAGCTGCACCAGTGTCCTTGGTAAACTACTTCAAAGCACATAGCAGCGGCTACAGTCTGAGGCCTAAGGCTTCAGCAAATTTAGCTACTCATGCTAAGCAAGTTGTGCTAAGCAACTAATCCTAAACAGTGTAGTTCCAACAATCTATATTTCATATAGATTGTTGTTCTGAAGTACTGCAAGGGCCCCAACAACCTCCAAGGATGGAGATCTGGCAACCTCTCTGGATCCCTGTGCCGCAGTTTGGCCACCGTCACGGAGAAAAAGGTTTCTTCTTAATGTCTCAGAAGCATTTCCCATTGTCCGATTTGTCCCTGTTGCCTCCCATGCTACTAGTGTGCACCTCCAAGAAAATCCGGCTCCGTCTTCTCTGTGCCCTCCATAAGGTAGCTGTGCACAGCATGAAGATCCCCGTTGGCCTTCTCTTGTCTAGGCTGAACAAAGCCAGCTCTCGCAGCCTCTCCTTTTATGCGCCACGCTGCAGCCCCTGACCATCTTGGTGTCCCTGTGCTGGACTCCCTGCAGTGTGTTAGCGCCTGTGCAGACCTGGAGAGCGCAAAGAGGACCTGGTATACAGACATGGTGTCACCTGTGCCAAAAAGAGGGGTAGAACGTCTTGGTGGCCCTGCTGGCTGTGCTCTCACCAATAGAGCTCAGCACAGAGGGGAGACATTTGCCCCTGCCTGTTGCGACTCTGTAAGGCCAGCAGAACTGCCAGTACCACTCCGATTCTTTCTTTCTTTCTAGGTTGCTCCACTCATGGAGGTTCCCAGTGCAGTGCTAGAGGCGCTGAGGATGGAGGCAGGATGCCAGGCTGTGTCCCTGTACCTGTCAACATCTTGGCCAGCGTCGTGAGCCCTCTGTGAAAGCAGCTGCAAGTGACTGAGAAGAGGCTACGTGTGGATGCGAAGGCTTCCATAAATGCGCCTGTCTTCCCTGGGTGACTTGGGTTGTGGGTTCAGCTCCTGGTACCTCTGCTGTGCTGCAAATTCCGCCTCCCACAAGTGCTGTTATTGCCAGCCCGCTCAACAAATGCTACGGTGCCCCCTCCTTTTCCTAGGAGGTTGTGGTGCCATATAGGACGAGTCCAAGACCCTTATAATAGATGCCAGCATGTCCTGAGTGCCTTTGTGTGAGTGCCCCAAAGCGTCCGTAGCTTGACCTGTGGAAGTCTCAGAGCTCTTGGGCTGCTGGCTCTGCGAGGGGTGAAGATGTGCCCAGGGCCAGGTTGCCCATGGCACCCAGCCCTCCGTGCTCTGTGAAGCCAGCTGTGGAGCGCTGACTGGTGCTGCAGAGGCTGCGCAGCCAGGAGAGCTGTCATTTCAGCAGCCGTCCAGTGTGGGGCTGTCTCATTGCTTGGGCCTCATTTCAAAGCCTCTGCACCCTTTTTCCCTTCCCCGTCCAAGCTCCTTGTCCAAGTAACTAAAGGAAAGGAAGGGAGGTTCCTTTGGGCTCAGGAGGCCTTCCGGACTCTCAAGTGTTTCTGTGTTGTATCTGTAACTTTTGTATTACTACAGAAAATCCCCATGTCCCCATCCCTAGCAGGAGGCTCGTGAGGGGATGGGGGTGGAAAGCAGCAGCCTGCTGTGCCCAAAGCAAGCAGGATGCTTCCCTCTGAAAAGAGCAGCATCACCCAAGGAGGCAGCTCAGTCCCTGCCTAATCTTGTGCTGCTCTTTTGCACATGCCTCGTGAGCCTAGAGTGCCTTGGCCACCTTGTGATGTTACCACAAGAGCTTGCCTGTGTGTCTGGGTTGAGGAGCCAAGGGAAGGCAGCGAGCAGAGCAGTGGCTGGGGAGTGTGCAAGTGGCGAGTGTCCTGCAGGCATCTGTTCTTGCTGGCACTTGGTTGTATGTAGCAGAAGAGGCAGCTGTGTGGGGCAGAGGCAGTGTGTTTGTAGAGTAGGTGGCAGAGCAGAGGTCTGGCGTCAGGTTGATGCCTGGTGCAGTGCCGAGTTGATCTGAGAGTGTCAGAAAGCCTTTGCAGTGCACCTGCTCCCTCAGCTGAACTCTGTCCCTAGAAATGCACTAGAAATGGAAGTGGCATGCTGCTGCCATTGTGTAGGTGCTGCAGTGCGAAGGCTCCCAGCTCGGACTTGATGGTACTAAAGGAAAAGCGAGACCAATTGTTCCTTTTGTGATTTGTCGCCAGGGTGCCAGAGTGGAGCTGTCGCATGACGTGGAGAGAGTCTTGCCAGGAGATGAAAGCCATTTGCAGAAGACTGTTCTGTATGGAGTGATCACAGCATAATCAAGGGACGTGCGAGTGGCCCAGGTGAGCTTCTCCTCTGTGAAGGTTTGCACTTTTGAGCTCCCTTGTGACTCAGTCAAAGATAGGGCAGCAGCAGGCAGGTCGATGCCATTTGTGCTTGTGAGGTGAGTTGTGCCTCTGAAGCTGGTAGGCCAACAGCATGCCCATAGCTTTGGTGATGCTTGTGTCTCAGTGCCTCATAAACGGGGAGCAGACCCTTTGCTGCTGTTGGTGCTTTTGTGGTGAGTTGTGCATCAGTATGTGACTGGCGATCAGCATGGACATTGCTGCTGTTTGTGCTTGTTTAGGTCAATTGTGCCTCAGTTGCAAAGAGGCCAGGAGCAGCTATTTGGCTTCATGGCTGCCTGTGAGGTCACTTCAGCATGAGCACCTGAGAGTCCACCTCGATGCATATTGCTGCTGTTTGTGTTTGTGCAGTTATTTGGCCTCAGTACCTGCTAGGCCACGTTGCTACTTCTTTGTATCTGTGAGGCCACTTCTGCTGAGTGCTTGATAGGCCAGTGCTAGGTCCAGGGCTGCTGTTCTTAGTTGAGAGGTCACTTGTTCCTCTACTGCCTGATAGGCCAGTGCTGATCCTGTGGGTGGAGTTTGTGTTTGTGATGTCACTTGTGGCTCAGTGCCTGCTAGGCCAGTGCTGGTGATGTGGGTGCAGTTTGTGTTTGTGATGTCACTTGTGGCTCAGTGCCTGAGAGGCCAGTGCTGGTGATGTGGCTGCAGGCTGTGGTTGTGATGTCCCTTGTGGCTCAGTGCCTGATAGGCCACTGCTTGTCCTGTGGGTGCAGTTTGTGTTTGTGATGCCACTTGTGGCTCATTGCCTGATAGGCCAGTGCTGGTGATGTGGCTGCAGTTTGTGGTTGTGATGTCACTTGTGGCTCAGTGCCTGATTGGCCAGTGCTGGTCACGTGTGTGCAGTTTGTGGTTGTGATTTCACTTGTGGCTCAGTGCCTGATAGGCCATTGCTGGTCCTGTGGCTGCAGTTTGTGTTTGTGATGTCACTTGTGGCTCAGTGCCTGATAGGCCATGCTGGTCCTGTGGGTGCAGTTTGTTTATGTGATGTCACTTGTGGCTCAGTGCCTGCTAGGCCAGTGCTGGTGATGTGGGTGGAGTTTGTGGTTGTGAGGTCAACTGTGGCTGAGTGCCTGATAGGCCAGTGCTGGTGATGTGGCTGCAGTTTGTGTTTGTGATTTCACTTGTGGCTCAGTGCCTGATAGGCCATTGCTGGTCCTGTGGCTGCAGTTTGTGTTTGTGATGTCACTTGTGGCTCAGTTCCTGATAGGCCATGCTGGTCCTGTGGGTGCAGTTTGTGTTTGTGATGTCACTTGTGGCTCAGTGCCTGATAGGCCAGTGCTGGTGATGTGGGTGGAGTTTGTGGTTGTGAGGTCAACTGTGGCTGAGTGCCTGATAGGCCAGTGCTGGTGATGTGGGTGCAGTTTGTGGTTGTGATGTCACTTGTGGCTCAGTGCCTGATAGGCCAGTGCTGGTCCTGTGGGTGGAGTTTGTGGTTTTGATGTCACTTGTGGCTCAGTGCCTGATAGGCCAGTGCTTGTCCTGTGGGTGCAGTTGGTGGTTTTGAGGTCACTTGGGGCTGAGTGCCTGATAGGCCAGTGCTGGTCATGTGCCTGCAATTTGTGGTTGTGAGGTCACATATAATCTGTGCGAAGCGAATGTGACGGGATGCTCTATTTCTAGTGCCAGCAGGAGAGATGCCCACGTCAGCAGAGTGCCCTGGACTCCAGGCATTGTTTTCTGGCTCTGTGCCTCTCCCCATGGGCAGCAGCGAGGGCGTTTCAGCCGAAAGTCTAAGATCTTTTGGTCGAGGAGGTCTAAATCAGCTGGAGCATTTATGCTAATATAGCTTCTGTCGGAAGCTGTAGAATACAACAAGCTCTCTCTGGAAAGAAAGAAAAAAAAGGGGGTTGGGGGGGAACCAACCCTCCTGGCTAGTTACTGGCTGAAGTGGCTTTGTAAGGTTTTTGTGAAAGGGAAAATGCATGTTGAAAGTGAATGAGCGCCTTCAGTGTGCCAGTGGCTCTTTTAGGCGTAGTCTGAACGCCCTTCTCCTAGGGGTGACCTTTGTAGTGTCCTGCCGTTTGCAGTAACGGTGGAAGATAAATTCCTTGTGCACCCTTAGGAGCCCTTTACTTAAATTAAGGTAGAGTTTAGACAAGACTCTTAAATAATCCCTTTGTAACTCTTTGGTGTGTGTGTGTATGGTTTTTTGGTTTGTTTTCTTGTTTGTTTGTTTTATGCTGGCAGAGCTTCCAAACCAAGTAAGCAAATCACATCTTTTCTGGACAAGCCCCGTTCCACTGTTTTTATCAAGGTAGTTTCTTTTCTGGACCTTCTCTAGAAAATTGGAGGTATGTAACTTGTGAGGGTGTCCTGAACTGTGCCCTGCAGAGAGGTCAGGTTAAATTGGTTTGCTGACAAACAATTTTCTTCTGTATCCTGCAGTTTGTAAGAATGTCATGTGTACGCATTTACTATTGTCCCAAAGAGGTTTTTTTTTTTAACCCTGTTTGTTATTTAAAGAATAGTTCACAAGTACTTCTTTTTACGTGTCTGATGTTATTATGCAGATATATGGGTTTTGTAATTATTTTTGAGTAGGTGCTGGAATTAGGGGCCTAATTTGGTCCAGTGTGGAGTCTCGACATGAAACCCCTAGCAGCTGCCTTGCTTCTGTGCTCATGGACTTTCACAGGATACTTGAAAGGCCTGTTTGTCAGAGTTCGGGCTTCCTGCTCAGCAGTGAGTGTTAGGAAGCTGCCTGCACTGTCCCCCATAAACTGGCAGCCCCGTACATCTAATTGTCCTTGAAAGCTGACTCGTGCTTTTTCTCTTAACACTTTGCCTTCCTTAAGCACGCTTGCATGCCAACAGCCATCTTGCAGCCAGTCGAACGCACACCATGGTGTTCCGATTGCCTGATTCGTGTTGTCATCTGTTTCCCCTTGTGTTGTCAGCTCAGCTCCCTTTGAAGCTCACCACCTTCAAGACCTTCCAGGCTCCTGTCCTAGGTGCCTTGGTGTGGGCAATGCCTGCTGTGGTTGGCTCCTTCCTCGGAGATATTCAAGCCATCTGGACACAGTCCTGGGCAACATGTGCTAAGTGACCCTTCCTGAGCAGGAGGGTCGGACTAGATGATCTCCAGAGGTCCCTTCCAACCTCAACCATTCTGTGATTCTGTGAACTCTAGGATAAAAAGCAAAGATAAATTCATTTACTTCAGGAATCTCTGTGGATGTCTGGGTTTTTTGTTTTTTTTTTTAAAAAAAACTTGTCCTGGGCCATGAATCAACATGTTAACAGAGAGACAAAGTAGGCCATGAACTGAATTTAAAAGTACAGGTTTTCTTCTTGTCTTAAAATATGCATCCATTTTCTCATCTCTCTTAGACTGACAGATATAGGCCTAAACCAGAAGGTGCCTCTTGTGAAAATAGGTAAAACTAGATGGTTGGATTCCAGCAATGCTTCCTTGCTTTCTGCATCGTAGAACTGCGTGCTAATCTTTTGTGTCCATGCAGAGCCTTGATAAAGTTACTGTGTAGGCACCAAGTGTGCATACGTCAGATTTTCTGCGTGTTTGTGACTGACCCTTCTTGTTTCTTCTCATTAGGAAAACTTGGATATGTCCTCCTGAGGAGAACTGATGAGGAAATCGCTGACACTCAAGATGGCAGTGCAGGTTAGTTCTGGCTTTCAATTTTCTTTACTGTGTTCTGGCCAAAAGCCTCCTCTGAAACAGCCGAAATGAGTTGAGCTATTGGATATTTTTTTAATCTATTCACATTTCTGTATAGCCTTAGCGCTTACAAGCCATAGTCAGGGACTCCAGGGCCCTGCCGGTAAGCTCTGGACAGAGAGTCAGCAAACAAAACCAGTCCTTTTCCCAAATGCTTATAACCGAGCACAAGAGAAAAGGCAAGAGATGGCTGTCAAGAGGTGGGAATACAAGGAAATGCACAGTCCTACTCTGAATGATGAGCACTGCTCTCACTGCAGCAGTAGCCTGACAGTTTTCATGGGTTTTGAGCAGCCCAGCAAGAATTTTCAGGAGGCAAGGAAGACTGCCAGGTGCATATGAAAACCTTCTCCCAAGCGTGAAGTTGGCAGCTGAGAAGAGAACATGCTTCTGCATTTTTGTATTGAGGGGTTAGTCAGTGAGAGGAGCTGTGAGGGCCAGCTCAGAATTCAGAGCTGTTTTCTGGGCACTCAGTGGGAACTAATGTAGGAAGGAGGGTAATTCATGAAAGGCCTTAGCAACTCTGTTTGCTGAGAGAGAAGAAACTTGAAGGGTTTCAGGAGAATGCGCTTTGTGATGAAGGGAATAAGTTCAGAAGATGACCTTTAGAGCAACTTTCTGAATGGATCTGAGTGGGGCAAGGCTGTACTTCAGGACAGAAGAGGATGTTGCAGTAGTTGAGCTGATCATGCCTTGAGGAAGAGGGGTAATTATGCAATACCTCGTGAAGGCAGTACCTCGCCCATGTTCCGCAGCCTGTGCAAGACTTGAACAAGGGGAATAAAAACCTATAAAAAGGTTCAAGCCAAAACTTGTATGCATCATAATTATCATCCTGTATGCATCGTAATTAATTGAAGCTCTCTCAGGAGCTCCCTTCTTGACTTGTCCTGCTGTTTTTGATAACAGCTGTGAATATGAAGTTCAGGGGAAATCGGGGCAATAGATTCACAAATACAGCTACTTTGCAAGGCTTTACAGTTACTTTGCAAGGCTCTGGCCTATCATATGCCAAAGTCAAGCTGCATATAAGTACCATGTGCTGCTTTTTTTTTTTTTTAACTTCCCAACAAAGATGGAATTTTGCTCTCCCAAGGAAGAACATGTAATGCAGTTTGAAATCAGATGCATGACAAATACATATAATGGGCTGGAAACTTCACAGAATTCACAGTACCTTCCAGGGTAGACTGCACTTGATTTTTGACTTAGTGTGACCTAATCTTGTTTTTGTTATTGCCTTTGAAATGCTTGCAGGTGGAAACACTCAGTCTACAGCAGCAATTCCCCATCCTCCGCTGATGATGATGAGCAACATTCTGCCCAGGAATCTACTGAAGAGGAGGAGCAAGTGCCTGACTGTGAAGCATTCTCCTCCCTGCTCTTGTACAGAGTCTAAATGGTGGCAATACTTAATGCGTTGGTGTAATATGTAAGTTGTTGGCACCGGTGGCTCTTAACTGGGCTCTCTACCATTGGACTTTTAGAATTGATTCTTTAAGAGCAATTGGATTTTTTTGGAGAGGTTAGGCATAAACTCTAAATAGTTTAATGTAAAATTCTGCTGCCCCTGCGCTTTACAGTAGGCTATTCAGAAAGAACCCCCCCCCCCAACAGAAAATGTATAAATAGAGGCAAGCATGGGGTTTCTTTGCCTTCCTTTAACCTAGGACATGGGTTCTGTTGAATTTATCTTTAGGTAAACTGAGGCATCAATACATTTGTGTGCTTGAAAAACTTCTGCCAACACTGAGCTGAGCTTTTATAGTAGTAGTAAAAAGCCATTTCTTAAGAATTTTTAAAATGCAAACTATATGGAGATTCAAGGTAGAGGGAATCCCTTGCCATAGTTAAAGGCTTAGTGACTTGTGTGATCAAAGGAAAGTATGCTCCAAAAGTGTCCTGGTTTAAAAAGGTGCTTTGGGGTTTGTTGTCTTTGAGTGTTTCCTGTACATGTGACCTTGATTAGTGTATAAGCAGGAGAGGGTTATCTGTTAGAAGTCAATTGTAATCTTTTGCTTGAAAGACCAGGTGTTTCCCTTTGTGGGCACAATATCTGAAGATTTAAGAGTTAGCTGTATATATTCTCTGTCATCAGGAAAACTCAGTTCACAGCATGATGAAATAGAACTGTAAGTTCTTCTCTTTCAATAAGGTTAAAAGTACTGCAAATAAGGAAACCAAAACCTTCAAATGTTTTGCTGCTTTATTCATTGACATTCTCTTCTAAACAACAGCAGGTTAGCTTTGCTAGTTGGTATTTAAGTATTATCTGGAAATGCAGAATACCTTTTTCTTCCTCCCACCTTTACCCTTTCTCCTCAGCTATTGCCGACCAATTCTGGGAGACAAAATCCAATAACTTGCAACTTTTTAAGAAGGCATGAAAGGCTTTGCTATCAAGTCCTGCTTGTCTATCTGGAGATAGATCAGATCCATGGACTAGTAGACTGAGTTTAGTGAACTGTTAAAGATATGAAGTGGAAATGGGAGGAGGCAGATGGACTGGGGGGAAGGAAGCAGCAAAAGTTTGTGGAGAAGCTGCAAGGCTTTAGATAGCAGGACAGCATGAGTCGTGATATTTGATGATGTCATTTGAAGGAACGGCAAGAAAGGCTTCAGGTAGAGCCTCAAAGATGTCAATGTCTGAGGTACTGCTACTTGGGCTGAAGGCTTTGAACTCTTTGAGGAGGCCTACGTTCATTGTTATATCCTAAATCCATTTTCTTCTCATCCTCTTTGGAAAGATAAGGTGGAACCTTTGCACCTTGGCTCCTGGACATCAGAGAGCGACATGGCTCCCCCCATCCTGAGGAAATGGAGGACTGTTTCCAGGGCCAGCACTGACCCCTGACCTGGGGGCTTAGCCCTGAACTACTGGAGCCTTCTGTGAGAAAAGGGACCTGCTTTGCTGCCAGAAACTCTTGACGTGCTGGAATTTCAGTATTCAATTTTAGAAGGAATTTACCAACAGCATCCAAGTTAAGCACTTGCAAAGCCTTTGATGGTAAACGCATCCAGTTAGGGTTTGTGTTTCCGTGTTCAGGAAGACATCATCAGCTGGAGAGTAACCTGTTTCATCTTTTAAACACCTTCCTGTAAGGCCAACTCTCAGAAGCCTGGAAAGTGAAGGCTGTACTCCTCCTGAAGTCTGCTGATGGAAATGGAGGTAGTTGTCTTCCTAAAGTCGCTGAAACACAAGGTGGGATTGAGCTTCGTAATTTTTCAAGCTTTGGCCTTTATGAAGCAAGAGCTGACACTGTAGTTAAGGCGTTGAAGTGCTCAACTGATTTCTCTGCTGAACAATGTAACAACTCTACTTTGCAGTGGCAGACTGTGGGAAGGTATGCTTTTAGTGAGCACATCTTGATTGCCTTTTACATTGCACTCATTGCATACGCTGGGCGCAGGATATAAACAGCCATCTCAAAGTCACCGCAGTGATTCCCCTAGGCAAACTTCCAGATCTGTCGAGTAAGCCTGTGTGTGTGAGAATGTGGGGAAGGCTGGGTCCGAGTGAATCTTGACTCCGAAAACACTTCAGAAAAAAGTTTTCAGTATTGTTTTCCGGCTAAGCAAATGTTAATAGGTTCAGGTAGGGTGCCCTCGTGATAACAGTATCCAGTTGCTTGGGAAAGCACAGCATTCAGGTGCTTCATCTTCACTTAAGTGCCCTTGAAACTGGAAAAGGAAACTCAAAACAATACCTATCCATCCATCTGAATTGGCAAGCAACAAAACTTGTGCATATGCTGGACTGTTCTGTAGTAATGTTGTAAATGGAGCTTCCCAGGAGACTCCAGAAGCCTCCACCTTACGTGGACATGTGGAACATAAATGAGAGTTGGTGTTGTCCTCTGGCCTGCCTGTGTGCTGGTGAAAAGGAAGTTTGTATGAGAATATTGAGCCATGTAGAATAGGCTGCTATGTAACTAATAACTCTGTATCTATGCAAACTAACACATGTAAACAGGATGTAAAATGTAAACTGATGAAAACTGTATCAACCAGATAGATAGTACATTGAGACAAAGTGTCAGAACACACCTACCAAGACAAACCGATGACTTAATAATAGGGTATAATTTCTGCTCCGCTTAAATTACAGACCTAGCTACACAGACGGAAATAGACCTTAACCTCTGCCTGACTTCAGAGCTACTGAGATGTAAGTCACTCCTAAGGAGCCTCGCAGCTCGGTTTGTGTGGGGCATGCTTGAGAAAAGAAGGCGAGCCCTTCAGCAAGGTGGATGAGCCTGGGTGCACTGCTGCACCCCCGGGACTGCTGAGTTTTCAGCTCAGGATGGACTTGTGCCCAAGTCAGTCTGGAGCACAAGGCAGGAAAGGTGAGGGCAGGCACTGTCCTGTTTGCCTGGTCATGAATCATAATTTCAAAGGTCATTTTGGAAGAGGTGACCAGCCTTCAAGCTGTCTGAAGAGCTCCCCAGCTCACAGCCTGCTGCCTCATTTCCAGAGGCTCCTTCAGACCAGGTTTCTTGCTCAGGAACATCACAGGCCATTGCCTGTACGTGGTGCCTCAAGCACATTAGCACATGCTGGTGGTACATGTGGGCACTGACTAGACATTACTGGTAGATGACCAGAGAGGCAACCATCAGATAACCCAAATGGAGATCTTCCTCTTGTGTGACAGATGAGCCCTCAACCATGTAACATGTGTGCCCATACTGTCACAGCTCTCAAATGTTTCTAGTAAAGGTCCAGCTGCTGTAATACAGTGAATCTTCTGTAAATTCTCTCCCTGCCACCCTGGAGCATGGTTTCTGAAATACTCATGGATAGCTGGTGCCGCTTGCTGGACCAATAGGCTCACTGCCAGCCTTTCATTAACATTTTCCACAGACATCCCTCCATAGCATAAGAGCCTAATTTGCCACAAGCAAATAGTTCAAAAATCGAGTGTTCCTCAGACTTTTGCTAACGATAGTACCTTTTCTGAGATAACACCCATTTGCCCTGCAGTTCGTATAGCTAAAACTAGATTTTGGCATGCCATTTGACACGCTGCCCAATCATTTGTATTATTATAATCCCAATTCAGATCTCCTCGTGGGCAAGGCTGTCGGTTATCATCTCAGTCTGCCAATTCCCTATCCTTTTTTCAATATCCATTCTCTATCCCCTGGCTGAAATAGCTGTTGAAACAATACTTGAACATCCCCCTAACAAATGGGATGTCCCTCTACTCTTGTACAAAACAGTCGAGCTGCCTTTTCCGGGTCCTCCCATGTTATGGAAAATCAGGCTCGCCGGCCTCCATAACAGGGTCCGACCCTAGGTTCCTGCTGAGGCAGAAGTTCGGCGTCAGATTGAAGAAAAATAAAATTTAATGACATACGTGCGGTAATTACAGCTCGAGCTGGGTGCCTCCGAAGAGGGACCCCGAACAAAGAAATCCCTGGGCAATTATACCCTTACAATCTAAATTCCCCACCCCTCTAGCGATAGTTTGGACCAATAGTAATAGTTAGGTCTGGGGTCTTCCCCTTCTTCACTGGGCCCCTTCATTGTCTCTAGGCAGGCTGCTGCTTATCTTCAAGGTTGGCTGCTCCTGCTGTCAGTGTAGCTTCTTTATCTCTCCAGCTTGAACCGGCTCTGGGGCCCCCTTTTACTTATCTAAGTAAAAGTTCACAGCAAGTTCACAGCCTGAGGCCTAAGGCTTCAGCAAATTTAGCTACTAATGCTAAGCAAGTTATGCTAAGCAATTAATTCTAGACAGCTTCAGTCTGATATTCTCTAACAGTCCTCCCTTTGTTTTTATTAAGCATCCCTGCTAATATGTTAAGCAGAGTTCTCGAAGCCTTTCGAGGCGTACTATCACTCTCCATAATCTTCTATACAATATGGTTGTAAGCAATAGGCATAACATGGTCAAACTTAACACAACTACTACTGGGTGCAACATGTGATTATAGATCCCTGTTGCGGTTGGTGACCATCCCAGAAGAGTCTCCCACCAATGATATTCTCCATCCTTCTTCACTCTTTCCAAGATGTGGTGTATCTCTTCTGTATCATGATGAACAGTGATTAGAGTTTTTTGTCCATTGTTTCAGATGCGTTTTAACAGTTGACACAGGTCATCATGTTGTAGTAGTTTCTGTACCAATGTAAGGTTCATTCCAATGGGGGTAGGCAATAAATCTTGACTTAAGGTATAATTAGATTGTATTAATTGATAAGACACAACAGGAGCTGAATAATTAAAGTCACAGCCCATAACTTTAGAAAAATTACAAACACAAATATTTGAATGATTACTTGTGTCTACAGTAATGTTCTCTACGAATATAAGATTACAGAGAGTTCTCATACAGACACATCCTTTTCCAATATATACAAGTACAGTTTCAGGGGTTTCATCAGGATGTATTTCAAAATGACAAACATTTTGTTCAGTATCAAGACAAATGTCTTGAGCTTTGACAGTGTTTATCTCACAAATAAATATATATATAATTTTAAGATTTTCAAACCTTTTTTGCATACCTAGAACATACTGGGTTAGCTGTTCATCTCCGTCCAACAGGCTGGTCTTAGCTGGGATATAAGTTCCTGTAGCCAATTGATGCCCAAATAAGACTTCTGCTGAGGATAATCCTACCTGTTGTATAGGGGTTGTTCTAATTTCCCACAACACTAAGTTTAAGGCATTAGGCCATTTGAGACTTGCCTGTGTACATACCCATGCTAACTTGTTTTTAATAGTTCTGTTCATTCTCTCAGTTTGTCCTCAAGACTGGGGATGATAAGGTGTGTACAATTCTCTATGAATTCCTAGCATTTCATATAATTTCCCTAAAACTCCTGCTGAAAAGTGCGAACCTCTACCTGAATCTACAGTTTCTGGGACTCCAGACCTAGGGACAATTTCCTTTAACAGGCTTTAATCACTGCAGCCGTATCTGCTTTGCAGGTAGGAAAGGCTTCCACCCATCTGCTTAGTTGATCAACTGTCACAAGAAGATGTTTAAATCCTTCTGCTGCTGGCATGTCAGCATAGTCAATTTGTAGACGCTGGAATGGAAAATAAGCCCGTGGGAGGCCTCTTCTGTTAATCTTAGGATAAGTATCGTTAAATTTTTGGCAAGTTGGGCAGGTTGTTGTGATGCATTTTGCAACCACATGCACTCGGGAGCTGCCCAGGTTTGTAGAGTACATGAGGCGACAGTCAATGCTCCTCCATGTCCACGATCATGATATCACCTATCCGTAGAAAGTAAATACCTTAAGGAAAGGATGGGCTTACCCCTGATAGTCCAAATTCCTTTTTCGTCTTGAACCACTTCACGCTTTTTCCAATTCTCTTTCTTCTTCTGTGGCATATACACAGTCATTGGGTGACCCAAAACTTCAGGTCGTGCTTTTCTAATAAGGGCTGCTGTAGCGACTATGCTCTGATGCATCCTGGAGTGCCTTTGATTACCGCATCTAGTTGGGTGAAGTAATAGGCCACTGGCCTACGGTGAGGACCTAGTTTTTGACGGAATACTCCACTTGCTACTCCGTCGTTCATGAACAAATAATTCAAATGGCTTACTATAATCTGGTAGTCCTAGAGCCGGGGCTGAGACCAACACCCTTTTTACAGATGTAAAAGCTTTCTCTTTTTCTGGAGTCCAGGTCAAAGGCTCTGCCTCCTCCGTTTTTGTTGCCTGGACCAAAGGTTTGGTAAGCCCTCCCAACCCAGGAATCCATGGCTGACAAAATCCTACAGCTCCTAAAAAATCCCCTAAATTGCTTTTTTGATATAGGACGGGGTATATTGAGAATTGTCTTTACTCATTCTGGATCAATTAATCTGTGTCTTTCCTTCAAGATAAGCCCCAAATATTTTACCTCTTGTTGACGCAGCTGGAGTTTGGACGGAGATGCTCGATGCCCTTTCTCTGCAAGAGCGTTACATAGAGAAATAGTGTCTTTCAAACATGTCTCGTAATCTTTACTTGCTAATAACAAATCATCCACATACTGTATTAACACTGAATGTCCTGGAAGTTTGATATCTGCCAGATCATTTTTAAGTATACGTGAAAAAATAGTCGGAGACCCAGTAAATCCCTGTAGTAGCCTAGTCCAAGTCAATTGTTGTCCCTTCCAAGTGAAGGCAAAAAGATCTTGGCTGTCCTCAGCTACTGGTATACTAAAAAAGGCTGCTGTTAAATCAATCACAGTAAAATAAGTTGCCCAGTGGGGTATCTGTGGTAATATAGTTGATGGGTCAGGAACTACTGGATGCGGAGCGATTACATTTTGGTTTACAACTCTTAGGTCTTGTACAAACTGATACTCCAGATCGCCATTTAGAATCCTGCCTATTCTTTTTATCTGGCAGAATTGGGGTGTTGTATGGGGATTCACAAACTCTAAGGATACCCAGTTTTAGATAGTGATCAATTTGCTTTTGGATACTTTTCTCTGCTTCCTTTGGGATAGGGTATTGTTTAACCACGGGAGGTAATCCTCCCCTTGTTTTGATTGAGACTGGACTAGCTGATTTCAATAGTCCAACATCCATTCCTGAAGAGCTCCATAACTTTCCAGGAACTGATTCTAAACCTGTCGGAATTTGCAGATTAGTTGACTCTGGTTCTGGTGTCTCAGCCAGAACACATGAGCCCATTATTATTAATTTCATCCCTTCCGGCTGTAAGCAAATCTGGGTATCCAGGGCTTGTAAGAGATCCCTCCCTAAAAGGCAAAAGGGTGAATCCATGGAAATTATGAAACGTCCCCACACTCCTTTTCCTCCAATAGTGAGCAACAAGGGCTTAGTCAATGTTTGTTCGCCTTTTCCCATTACTCCCTGTATTGTTATTTTATCTGATGACTTACATCCTTTAGGCTCAAAATTCAGAAGAGAAAGGGTAGCTCCAGTATCCACTAAGAAGGGAATTTCTTGACCTGCTATATTTGCCATTACCTGCCCCCTGAAATCCAAATCTATATCCCATAAATTTACCCCAATTCCCACGGTGTTTTCTGGGTCTCCCATCTCCTGTCATTGTGGACTGGCTGGGAATTGCCTGGTGTCATTCCCAGTACTCGGCTGTCTCATGCCATCCCTTCTATTCCTAGGCATGCGGGGTCTCACTGGGCATTCCTGCTGCCAGTGCCCTTGTTCACCACAATAATGGCAATAATCATTAACTCTTAAGCGTACAATACGTTCGCTTTGGTTCCGCCTGTCTCCTCTGACCCTTGCTCGTCCCCTTCCTCTAGTTTCTTTAAACTCGTCTCTTAACACAGCCGCTAACACACTCACTTCCTTTCTTCTGTCGTCTCTTTTCTTTCACCTTCTCTTCATCTTGACCGTTATATACAAATGTGGCTAAGCGTACTATTTCATCCATAGACTTCCCTGGCCAGTCAGGAACATGTTTAGAAAAATACTTTTTAATGTCAGAGGCCATTTGATCCACAAATGTGGAAACTATCAGAGGCCTCTTAGCCTCGGCTTCTGGGTCTATCCCCCCTCCAAACATTCTGATTTGTTTAAATAGTCTAGAAAGGAAAGCTGAGGGCTGTTCCTCAGGTTGTTGCTGACACTCCCTTATTTTAGACCAATTCGCAGTCTTTTGTCCTGCCAACCATATAGCTTCTTCTAAGCCTTGTCTGGCTAATTGCAACTGCCAGCAATCTGCCTCTACATTATGATTCCACCCGGGGTCCACAATTGGCCAGGCCGTTCGAGCAGCCAGAACACCCCCCTCTCCTGCCCAATGACGGTTTACATCCAGAATTGAGTGTTTTTCATCTGGAGTGAACAAGGCTTCAAGGAGCATTTGCACATCCTCCCCAGGCAGGATCATACGCCCACAGTATTCCTTTTACAATTTGTAACACTTTCTCTGGATCTTCCCTAAGCCTGGGAGTTTGTTGACTCCATGCAATCAAATCTTGGGGCCCCCAGGGTCGGTAAATTCGCGTTGTAGCTACCCGAGGTGCCCCGTCCGGACCTGGCGGGGGCACTCCTGGCACAGGAATGATGTGCAAAGGGGCTTGAAAGGCAGAGGGGGAAGGCAAGGGGGGGTATAGAGAAGTTGAAGCAGAGGACAGCGCATAGGGTGGAGCAGTTTCCACAAGCGTTTTAGCAGCTGCACTACTTTCAATACTCTGAGAAAATTTTTCTTTGCCCAACTGTCCCATACATACCAATAATCCATTTGTCCGGGGAACCTATCCTGCAAATGGTGACGCAGGAAAGTTAACTCCTGATGATCAAAGGTTCCCTGTGGTGGCCATCGTTCTGCCGGGTTACCATCCTTTGTCAGGAACAGCCAATCCTCCTGACATAGTTGGATCAACCCCCCCCCCCTTTTTTTTTTTTTTCCCTCTTAGGTTCTTGGTACCATCAATCTTACTCTATTTTTGCAGAATTTTGGCTAAGGGCGTCCCCTTTTCTATGCCGAACTTATTTCCCATATTGAGTTCCTGAAAAGTGCGTCTTATGCTGATCAGGCAGCACACTTCCTTATAATATACTTTTTTTTCTTTTTTTTTTTCTCAGCAACACCAGAATTTAAATTTTCATTACCCCCTGCAGCCGGCATGATTACACTCTTTCTCTCTCTCACTCTCTCTCTCTGGGAACCGCACTCACACCACCCGAGTCTTTAACTGCTAGGACTGCCGTCCCTTCGCAGTGGGCGGCTCTGTCAGCCAACGGGTGCCCCTTTCGGTTCCCAGGTCATACGCGCTCACACCAGTCACAGTACCGGTATCCACACTCACACTAGTCACAGTAACTCTAAGTTAGTCTTGCGGTGCGCCTTACGCTGATCAGGCTGCGCACTCCCCCCTTCCGGCCGGAGTGAGACGGGACTCGAACCCTCTCAAAACCTGGGCGTGGGACTCGAATCCACCCCAATCCTGGGCGTGGGACTCGAACCCACCCCAAAACCTGGGAGTAGGACTCGAACCCACTCCAAACCTGGGCGTGGGACTTGAACCCACCCCAAACCCTGGGCGTGGGACTCGAACCCACCCCAAAACCTGGGCGTGGGACTCGAACCCACCCCAAAACCTGGGCGTGGGACTCGAACCCACCGCAAAACCTGGTACGCCTTACGGTGATCAGCCCGCGTACCCCTTACAGTGCACTTTGTCACCAAACCAGAATTTAGAATTTAGGCAGGAATTTAAGACACACCCTCTTGGTGCCTCCCGTTGCCAAAGATCCCAGGTGAACTCACCCGATGGTGCCAGATGATCGTTTGGAGACGAGAGGCCCCAACAGTGGTCGCCTAGGGTCCCACCAGAGTCGCCAAACTGTTATGGAAAATCAGGCTCGCCGGCCTCCATAACAGGGTCTGACCCTAGGTTCCTGCTGAGGCAGAAGGTCGGAGTCAGATTGAAGAAAAATAAAATTTAATGACATACGTGCGGTAATTACAGCTCGAGCTGGGTGCCTCCGAAGAGGGACCCCGAACAAAGAAATCCCTGGGCAATTATACCCTTACAATCTAAATTCCCCACCCCTCTAGCGATAGTTTGGACCAATAGTAATAGTTAGGTCTCGGTTCTTCCCCTTCTTCACTGGGCCCCTTCATTGACTCTAGGCAGGCCGCTGCTTATCTTCAAGGTTGGCTACTCCTGCTGTCCATGTAACTTCTTTATCCCTCCAGCTTGAACCGGCTCTGGGGCCCCCTTTTACTTACCTAAGTAAAGGTTCACAGCAAGTTCACAGCCTGAGGCCTAAGGCTTCAGCAAATTTAGCTACTAATGCTAAGCAAGTTATGCTAAGCAATTAATTCTAGACAGCTTCAGTTCAATATTCTCTAACAACCAGCATGGCCTATCAGGCACTGAGCCACAAGTGACATCACAAACAAAAACTGCAGCCATCTGACCAGCACTGGCCTATCAGGCACTCAGCCACAAGTGACATCACAAACACAAACTGCACCCAGGTGACCAGCACTGGCCTATCAGGCACTCAGCCACAAGTGACATCACAACCACAAACTGCACCCACATCACCAGCACTGGCCTATCAGGCACTCAGCCACAAGTGACATCACAAACACAAAAAGCAGCCACGTGACCAGCACTGGCATATCAGGCACTGAGCCACAAGTGACATCACAACCACAAACTGCACCCACAGGACAAGCACTGGGCTATCAGGCACTGAGCCACAAGTGACATCACAAACACAAACTGCACCCACATCACCAGCACTGGCCTATCAGGCACTGAGCCACAAGTGACATCACAAACACAAACTGCAGCCACATCACCAGCACTGGCCTATCAGGCACTCAGCCACAAATGACATCACAACCACAAACTGCAGCCACATCACCAGCACTGACCTATCAGGCACTGAGCCACAAGTGACATCACAACCACAAACTCCACCCACATCACCAGCACTGGCCTATCAGGCACTGAGCCACAAGTGACATCACAAACACAAACTGCAGCCATGTGACCAGCACTGGCCTATCAGGCACTGAGCCACAAGTGACATCACAACCACAAATTGCAGCCACATCACCAGCACTGGCCTATCAGGCACTCAGCCACAAGTGACCTTCACAAACACAAACTCCACCCACAGGACCAGCACGGGCCTATCAGGCACTGATCCACAAGTGACCTCACAAACACAAACTGTAGCCACACCACCAGCAATGGCCTATCAGGAACTCAGCCACAAGTGACATCACAAACACAAACTGCACCCACAGGAAAAGCAGTGGCCTATCAGGCACTGAGCCACAAGTGACATCACAACCACAAACTGCAGCCACATCACCAGCACTGGCCTACCAGGCACTGAGCCACAAGTGACCTCACAAAAAAAAATTGCACCCACAGGAACAGCACTGGCCTATCAGGCACTCAGCCACAAGTGACATCACAACCACAAACTCCACCCACAGGACCAGAATGGCCTATCAGGCACTCAGCCACAAGTGACCCCACAATCAGAAACTCCAGCCACATGACCAGCATTGGCCTATCAGGCACTCAGCCACAAGTGACATCACAAACACAAACTGCACCCACTGGACAAGCAGTGGCCTATCAGGCACTGAGCCACAAGTGACATCACAACCACAAACTGCACCCACACCACCAGCACTGGCCTATCAGGCACTGAGCCACAAGTGACATCACAAACACAAACTGCACCCACATCACCAGCACTGGCCTATCAGGCACTGAGCCACAAGTGACATCACAAACACAAACTGCACCCACATCACCAGTATGGCCTATCAGGCACTGAGCCACAAGTGACATCACAAACACAAACTGCACCACAGGAGCAGCATGGCCTATCAGGCCCTGAGCCACAAATGACATCACAACCACAAACTGCAGCCACATCACCAGCACTGGCCTATCAGGCACTGAGACACAAGTGACCTCACAAACACAAACTGCACCCACATCACCAGCACTGGCCTATCAGGCACTGAGCCACAAGTGAACTCACAAACAGAAACTGCACCCACATCACCAGCACTGGCCTATCGGCACTGAGCCCCAAGAGACCTCACAACCACAAACTGCAGCCACAGGAGCAGCACTGGCCTATCAGGCACTCAGCCACAAGTGACATCACAAACAAAAACTGCAGCCACATCACCAGCACTGGCCTATCAGGCACTCAGCCAAAAGTGACATCACAAACAGAAACTCCACCCACAGCACCAGCACTGGCCTATCAGGAACTGAGCCACAAGTGACATCACAACCACAAACTGAACCCACATATCCAGCACCGGCCTATCAGGCACTCAGCCACAAGTGAACTCACAAACACAAACTGCACCCACATCACCAGCACTGGCCTATCAGGCACTCAGCCACAAGTGACATCACAAACACAAACTGCACACACGTGACAAGCACTGGCCTATCAGGCACTGAGCCACAAGTGAACTCACAAACACAAACTGCACCCACATCACCAGCACTGGCCTATCAGGCCCTGAGCCACAAGTGACATCACAACCACAAACTGCACCCACATCACCAGCACTGGCCTATCAGGCACTGAGCCACAAGTGAACTCACAAACACAAACTGCACCCACATCACCAGCACTGGCCTATCAGGCCCTGAGCCACAAGTGACATCACAACCACAAACTGCACCCATGTGACAAGTACTGGCCTATCAGGCACTGAGCCACAAGTGACATCACAAACACAAACTGCACACATATCACCAGCACAGGCCTATCAGGCACTGAGCCACAAGTGACCTCTCAACCACAAACTGCTCCAACATCACCAGCATGGCCTATCAGGCACTCAGCCACAAGTGAACTCACAAACACAAACTGAACCCACATATCCAGCATTGGCCTATCAGGCACTCAGCCACAAGTGACATCACAAACACAAACTGCACCCACATCACCAGCACTGGCCTATCAGGCACTGAGCCACAAGTGACATCACAAACACAAACTGCACCCACATCACCAGCATGGCCTATCAGGCACTGAAGCCACAAGTTACATCACAACCACAAACTGCACCCACATCACCAGCACTGGCCTATCAGGCACTGAGCCACAAATGACATCACAACCAGAAATTGCACCCACAGGACCAGCACTGGACTATCAGGCACTGAGCCACAAGAGACATCACAAAAAAAAGCTCCACCCACATGACCAGCACTGGCCTATCAGGCACTCAGCCACAAGTGACCTCTCAACCACAAACTGCACCCACAGGACAAGCACTGGCCTATCAGGAACTGAGCCACAAGTGACATCACAAACACAAACTGTACCCAGGTGACCAGCACTGGCCTATCAGGCACTGAGCCACAAGTGACATCACAAACACAAACTGCAGCCACATCACCAGCACTGGCCTATCAGGCACTGAGCCACAAGGGACATCACAAACACAAACTGCACACACAGGACAAGCACTGGCCTATCAGGCACTCAGCCACAAGTGACATCACAAACACAAACTGCAGCCACATCACCAGCACTGGCCTATCAGGCACTGAGCCACAAGTGACATCACAACCACAAACTGCAGCCACATCACCAGCACTGACCTATCAGGCACTGAGCCACAAGTGACATCACAACCACAAACTGCACCCACGTGACCAGCACTGACCTATCAGGCACTGAGCCACAAGTGACATCACAAACAGAAACTGCTCCCACAGGACAAGCACTGGCCTATCAGGCACTGAGCCCCAAGAGACCTCACAACCACAAACTGCAGCCACAGGACCAGCACTGGCCTATCAGGCACTCAGCCACAAGTGACATCACAAACACAAACTGCACCCACATCACCAGCATGGCCTATCAGGCACTGAGCCACAAGTGACATCGCAATCACAGACTGCACCCACATGAACAGCACTGGCCTATCAGGCACTCAGCCACAAGTGACATCACAAACACAAACTGCAGCCACATCACCAGCACTGGCCTATCAGGCACTGAGCCACAAGTGACATCACAAACACAAACTGCACCCACATCACCAGCACGGCCTCTCAGGCACTGAGCCACAAGTGACATCACAAACACAAACTGTACCACAGGAGCAGCATGGCCTATCAGGCACTGAGCCACAAGTGACATCACAACCACAAACTGCACCCACATCACCAGCATGGCCTATCAGGCACTGAGCCACAAGTGACATCACAATAACAAACTGCACCACAGGAGCAGCATGGCCTATCAGGCACTGAGCCACAAGTGACATCACAACCACAAACTGCAGCCACATCACCAGCACTGACCTCTCAGGCACTGAGCCACAAGTGACATCACAACCACAAACTCCAACCACATCACCAGCACTGGCCTATCACGCACTGAGCCACAAGTGACCTCACAATCACAGACTGCACCCACATGAACAGCACTGGCCTCTCAGGAACTGAGCCCCAAGAAACCTCACAACCAAAAACTGCAGCCACAGGACCAGCACTAGCCTATCAGGCACTGAGCCACAAGTGACATCACACACAAAAACTGCACACATATCACCAGCACAGGCCTATCAGGCACTGAGCCACAAGTGACCTCTCAACCACAAACTGCTCCAACATGATGAGCACTGGCCTATCAGGCACTGAGCCACAAGTGACATCACAAACACAAACTGCACACACATCACCAGCACTGGCCTATCAGGCACTGAGACACAAGTGACATCACAAACACAAACTGCACCACAGGAGCAGCATGGCCTATCAGGCACTGAGCCACAAATGACATCACAACCACAAACTGCAGCCACATCTCCAGCACTGACCTATCAGGCACTGAGCCACAAGTGAACTCACAAACACAAACTGCACCCACGTGACCAGCACTGGCCTACCAGGCACTGAGCCACAAGTGACATCACAAACAAAAACTGCACACATATCACCAGCACTGGCCTATCAGGCACTGAGCCACAAGGGACATCACAACCACAAACTGCACCCACATCACCAACACTGGCCTATAAGGCACTGAGCCACAACTGACATCACAAACACAAACTCCACCCACAGGACCAGAATGGCCTCTCACGCACTGAGCCACAAGTGACATCACAAACACAAACTGCACCCACATCACCAGCACTGGCCTATCAGGCACTGAGCCACAAGTGACATCACAAACACAACCTGCACCCACATCACCAGCACTGACCTATCAGGCACTGAGCCACAAGTGACATCACAACCACAAACTGCACCCACATCACCAGCACTGGCCTATCAGGCACTGAGCCACAAGTGACATCACAAAAAAAACTGCAGACACATCACCAGCACTGGCCTATCAGGCACTGAGCCACAAGTGACATCACAAACACAAACTGCACCACAGGAGCAGCATGGCCTATCAGGCACTGAGCCACAAATGACATCACAACCACAAACTGCAGCCACATCACCAGCACTGACCTATCAGGCACTGAGCCACAAGTGACATCACACACAAAAACTGCACACATATCACCAGCACTGGCCTATCAGGCACTCAGCCACAAGTGACCTCTCAACCACAAACTGCTCCAACATGATGAGCACTGGCCTATCAGGCACTGAGCCACAAGTGACATCACAAACACAAACTGCACCCACTGGACAAGCAGTGGCCTATCAGGCACTGAGCCACAAGTGACATCACAACCACAAACTGCACCCACAGGACCAGCACTGGCCTATCAGGCACTGAGCCACAAGTGACATCACAATCACAAACTGCACCCACATCACGAGCATTGCCCTATCAGGCACTGATCCACAAGAGACATCACAAAAAAAAGCTCGACCCACATGACCAGCACTGGCCTATCAGGCACTGAGCCACAAGTGACATCACAACCACAAACTGCACACATATCACCAGCACAGGCCTATCAGGCACTGAGCCACAAGTGACCTCTCAACCACAAACTGCACCTAAATCACCAGCACTGGCCTATCAGGCACTCAGCCACAAGTGACATCACAAACACAAACTGCACCCACATCACCAGCACTGGCCTATCAGGCACTGAGCCACAAGGGACATCACAAACACAAACTGCACCACAGGCGCAGCATGGCCTATCAGGCACTGAGCCACAAATGACATCAGAACCACAAACTGCAGCCACATCACCAGCACTGACCTATCAGGCACTGAGCCACAAGTGACATCACAACCACAAACTGCACCCACGTGACCAGCACTGGCCTATCACGCACTGAGCCACAAGTGACCTCACAATCACAGACTGCACCCACATGAACAGCACTGGCCTCTCAGGCACTGAGCCCCAAGAGACATCACAAACACAAACTGCACCCACATCACCAGCACTGGCCTATCAGGCACTGAGCCACAAGTGACATCACACACAAAAACTGCACACATATCACCAGCACAGGCCTATCAGGCACTCAGCCACAAGTGACCTCTCAACCACAAACTGCTCCAACATGATGAGCACTGGCCTATCAGGCACTGAGCCACAAGTGACATCACAACCACAAATTGCACCCACAGGACCAGCACTGGCCTATCAGGCACTGAGCCACAAGTGACATCACAAACAAAAACTGCACACATACCATCAGCACTGGCCTATCAGGCACTGAGCCACAAGTGACATCACAAACAAATTCAACCCACATCACCAGCATGGCCTATCAGGCACTGAACCACAAGTGACATCACAAACACAAACTGCAGCCATCACCACCAGCACTGGCCTATCAGGCACTGAGCCACAAGTGACATCACAATCTCAAACTGCAGCCATCTGACCAGCACTGGCGTATCAGGCACTCAGCCACAAGTGACATCACAAAAAAAACCTGCACACACATCACCAGCACTGGCCTTTCAGGCACTGAGCCACAAGGGACATCACAACCACAAACTGCACCCATATCACCAGCACTGGCCTATCAGGCACTGAGCCACAACTGACATCACAAACACAAACTCCACCCACAGGACCAGCATGGCCTCTCACGCACTGAGCCACAAGTGACATCACAAACACAAACTGCACCCACATCACCAGCACTGGCCTATCAGGCACTGAGCCACAAGTGACATCACAAACACAAACTGCACCCACATCACCAGCACTGGCCTATCAGGCACTGAGCCACAAGTGACATCACAAACAAAAACTGCACACATATCACCAGCACTGGCCTAACAGGCAGTGAGCCACAAGTGACATCACAACCACAAATTGCACCCACAGGACCAGCACTGGCCTATCAGGCACTGAGCCACAAGTGACATCACAAACAAAAACTGCACACATACCACCAGCACTGGCCTATCAGGCACTGAGCCACAAGTGACATCACAAACACAAACTCCACCCACATGAGCAGCACTGGCCTATCAGGCACTGAGTCACAAGTGACATCACAAAAAAAACTGCAGCCATGTGACCAGCACTGGCCCATCAGGCACTGAGCCACAAGTGACATCACAACCACAAACTGCACCCACATCACCAGCATGGCCTATCAGGCACTGAGCCACAAGTGACATCACAAACACAAACTGCACCACAGGAGCAGCATGGCCTATCAGGCACTGAGCCACAAATGACATCACAACCACAAACTGCAGCCACATCTCCAGCACTGACCTATCAGGCACTGAGCCACAAGTGACATCACAACCACAAACTGCACCCACGTGACCAGCACTGACCTATCAGGCACTGAGCCACAAGTGACCTCACAATCACAGACTGCACCCACATGAACAGCACTGGCCTCTCAGGCACTGAGCCCCAAGAGACCTCACAACCACAAACTGCAGCCACAGGACCAGCACTGGCCTATCAGGCACTCAGCCACAAGTGACATCACAAACAAATTCAACCCACATCACCAGCATGGCCTATCAGGCACTGAACCACAAGTGACATCACAAACACAAACTGCACCCACATCACCAGCACTGGCCTATCAGGCACTGAGCCACAAGTGACATCACAAACACAAACTGCACCCACATCACCAGCACTGGCCTATCAGGCACTGAGCCACAAGGGACATCACAAACACAAACTGCACCACAGGCGCAGCATGGCCTATCAGGCACTCAGCCACAAGTGACATCACAATCACAAACTGCACCCACATCACGAGCATTGCCCTATCAGGCACTGATCCACAAGAGACATCACAAACAAAAGCTCTACCCACATGACCAGCACTGGCCTATCAGGCACTCAGCCACAAGTGACATCACAAACACAAACTGCTCCAACATGATGAGCACTGGCCTATCAGGCACTGAGCCACAAGTGACATCACAAACACAAACTGCACCCACATCACCAGCATGGCCTATCAGGCACTGAGCCACAAATGACATCACAACCACAAACTGCAGCCACATCACCAGCACTGACCTATCAGGCACTGAGCCACAAGTGACATCACAAACAGAAACTGCTCCCACAGGACAAGCACTGGCCTATCAGGCACTCAGCCACAAGTGAACTCACAAACACAAACTGCACCCACATCACCAGCATGGCCTATCAGGAACTGAGCCACAAGTGACATCACAAACACAAACTGCACTCACATCACCAGCACTGACCTATCAGGCACTCAGCCACAAGTGATATCACAAACACAAACTGCACCCACATCACCAGCACTGGCCTATCAGGCACTGAGCAACAAGTGACATCACAACCACAAACTCCACCCACAGGACCAGCATGGCCTATCAGGCACTCAGCCAGAAGTGACCTCACAATCACAAATTGTAGCCACATTACCAGCATTGCCCTATCAGGCACTGAGCCACAAGTGACATCACAACCACAAACTGCAGCCACATCACCAGCACTGGCCTATCAGGCACTGAGCCACAAGTGACATCACAAACACAAACTGCACCCACATCACCAGCACTGGCTTATCAGGCACTGAGCCACAAGTGACCTCACAATCACAGACTGCACCCACATGAACAGCACTGGCCTCTCAGGCACTTAGCCCCAAGAGACCTCACAACCACAAACTGCAGCCACAGGACCAGCACTGGCCTATCAGGCACTCAGCCACAAGTGACATCACACACAAAAACTGCACACATATCACCAGCACAGGCCTATCAGGCACTCAGGCACAAGTGACATCACAAACAAATTCACCCCACATCACCAGCATGGCCTATCAGGCCATGAGCCACAAGTGACATCACAACCACAAACTGCAGCCATCTGACCAGCACTGGCCTATCAGGCACTGAGCCACAAGTGACATCACAAACACAAACTCCACCCACATCAAGAGCACTGGCGTATTAGGCACTCAGCCACAAGTGACATCACAAAAAAAACCTGCACACACATCACCAGCACTGGCCTTTCAGGCACTGAGCCACAAGGGACATCACAACCACAAACTGCAGCCACATCACCAGCACTGCCCTATCAGGCAGTGAGCCACAAGTGACATCACAAACACAAACTGCAGCCATGTGACCAGCACTGGCCTATCAGGCACTGAGCCACAAGTGACATCACAACCACAAACTGCACCCACACCACCAGCACTGGCCTATCAGGCACTGAGCCACAAGTGACATCACAAACACAAACTGCACACACGTGACCAGCACTGGCCTATCAGCCACTGAGCCACAAGTTACCCCAGAACCACAGACTGCAGCCACATGACTACCACTGGCCTATCAGGCTTTGAGACACATGTGACCTCACAAGCACAAAAATAGCAATGTGCTTGATGCTGTCTAATCAGGTGGTGAAGCAAAAGTCACCTCACAAATGCAGAAAAGGATCAATGTGGCCGCTTGTGGCCTAGCAGATACTGAGGCCAAATGACTCCACAAACACAAGCAGCAGCAATATGCAGCAAGCTGGACTGTTGGGTGCTCAGGCTGAAGTGACCTCACAGGCAGCCATGAAGCCAAATAGCTGCTCCTGGCCTCTTTGCAACTGAGGCACAATTGACCTCAACAAGCACAAACAGCAGCAATGTCCATGCTGATCGCCAGTCACATACTGATGCACAACTCACCACAAAAGCACCAACAGCAGCAGTGGCCCTGCTCACCCTTTAGGAGGCATTGAGACACAAGAGACCTCACCGTCATCACCAACGCTACATGCATGCTGTTGGCCTACCAGCTTCAGAGGCACAACTCACCTCACAAGCACAAATGGCATTGACCTGCCTGCTGCTGCCCTATCTTTGACTGAGTCACAAGGGAGCTCAAAAGTGCAAACCTTCACAGAGGAGAAGCTCACCTGGGCCACTCGCACGTCCCTTGATTATGCTGTGATCACTCCATACAGAACAGTCTTCTGCAAATGGCTTTCATCTCCTGGCAAGACTCTCTCCACGTCATGCGACAGCTCCACTCTGGCACCCTGGCGACAAATCACAAAAGGAACAATTGGTCTCGCTTTTCCTTTAGTACCATCAAGTCCGAGCTGGGAGCCTTCGCACTGCAGCACCTACACAATGGCAGCAGCATGCCACTTCCATTTCTAGTGCATTTCTAGGGACAGAGATCAGCTGAGGGAGCAGCTGCACTGCAAAGGCTTTCTGACACTCTCAGATCAACTCGGCACTGCACCAGGCATCAACCTGACGCCAGACCTCTGCTCTGCCACCTACTCTACAAACACACTGCCTCTGCCCCACACAGCTGCCTCTTCTGCTAGATACAACCAAGTGCCAGCAAGAACAGATGCCTGCAGGACACTCGCCACTTGCACACTCCCCAGCCACTGCTCTGCTCGCTGCCTTCCCTTGGCTCCTCAACCCAGACACACAGGCAAGCTCTTGTGGTAACATCACAAGGTGGCCAAGGCACTCTAGGCTCACGAGGCATGTGCAAAAGAGCAGCACAAGATTAGGCAGGGACTGAGCTGCCTCCTTGGGTGATGCTGCTCTTTTCAGAGGGAAGCATCCTGCTTGCTTTGGGCACAGCAGGCTGCTGCTTTCCACCCCCATCCCCTCACGAGCCTCCTGCTAGGGATGGGGACATGGGGATTTTCTGTAGTAATACAAAAGTTACAGATACAACACAGAAACACTTGAGAGTCCGGAAGGCCTCCTGAGCCCAAAGGAACCTCCCTTCCTTTCCTTTAGTTACTTGGACAAGGAGCTTGGACGGGGAAGGGAAAAAGGGTGCAGAGGCTTTGAAATGAGGCCCAAGCAATGAGACAGCCCCACACTGGACGGCTGCTGAAATGACAGCTCTCCTGGCTGCGCAGCCTCTGCAGCACCAGTCAGCGCTCCACAGCTGGCTTCACAGAGCACGGAGGGCTGGGTGCCATGGGCAACCTGGCCCTGGGCACATCTTCACCCCTCGCAGAGCCAGCAGCCCAAGAGCTCTGAGACTTCCACAGGTCAAGCTATGGACGCTTTGGGGCACTCACACAAAGGCACTCAGGACATGCTGGCATCTATTATAAGGGTCTTGGACTCGTCCTATATGGCACCACAACCTCCTAGGAAAAGGAGGGGGCACCGTAGCATTTGTTGAGCGGGCTGGCAATAACAGCACTTGTGGGAGGCGGAATTTGCAGCACAGCAGAGGTACCAGGAGCTGAACCCACAACCCAAGTCACCCAGGGAAGACAGGCGCATTTATGGAAGCCTTCGCATCCACACGTAGCCTCTTCTCAGTCACTTGCAGCTGCTTTCACAGAGGGCTCACGACGCTGGCCAAGATGTTGACAGGTACAGGGACACAGCCTGGCATCCTGCCTCCATCCTCAGCGCCTCTAGCACTGCACTGGGAACCTCCATGAGTGGAGCAACCTAGAAAGAAAGAAAGAATCGGAGTGGTACTGGCAGTTCTGCTGGCCTTACAGAGTCGCAACAGGCAGGGGCAAATGTCTCCCCTCTGTGCTGAGCTCTATTGGTGAGAGCACAGCCAGCAGGGCCACCAAGACGTTCTACCCCTCTTTTTGGCACAGGTGACACCATGTCTGTATACCAGGTCCTCTTTGCGCTCTCCAGGTCTGCACAGGCGCTAACACACTGCAGGGAGTCCAGCACAGGGACACCAAGATGGTCAGGGGCTGCAGCGTGGCGCATAAAAGGAGAGGCTGCGAGAGCTGGCTTTGTTCAGCCTAGACAAGAGAAGGCCAACGGGGATCTTCATGCTGTGCACAGCTACCTTATGGAGGGCACAGAGAAGACGGAGCCGGATTTTCTTGGAGGTGCACACTAGTAGCATGGGAGGCAACAGGGACAAATCGGACAATGGGAAATGCTTCTGAGACATTAAGAAGAAACCTTTTTCTCCGTGACGGTGGCCAAACTGCGGCACAGGGATCCAGAGAGGTTGCCAGATCTCCATCCTTGGAGGTTGTTGGGGCCCTTGCAGTACTTCAGAACAACAATCTATATGAAATATAGATTGTTGGAACTACACTGTTTAGGATTAGTTGCTTAGCACAACTTGCTTAGCATGAGTAGCTAAATTTGCTGAAGCCTTAGGCCTCAGACTGTAGCCGCTGCTATGTGCTTTGAAGTAGTTTACCAAGGACACTGGTGCAGCTGGGAGTGATACATCCTGAGAAAGTACAGATAAACTAGCAGAAGCCAGTGGGAACCAAGGTTAAGGGTAAGATAGCTTTGCTAAACAAGCAGCAAGGTACAAGGCATGACCGCTGTGTGCGTGATCGGTGCAATGATTGGCTACCTGTGACATAATCTGTATGAACCACAAATCAAGGGCCAGAGCGCCGAATACCTGTACTTATAAAATGGGCAAATTGCTGAATAAAGATGGAATTGAACCTGCATTCTGTGAATGCGTATGATTCATTCCCGTCACTCCCGCGGACCGCGACAGGAGGTAATCAAAACTTCACTGGAAAAGGCCCCAAGATACCTCCTCTACTGGCACCTGCCTGGAGCAGGGCGTTGGAGCCCTGCTACCTCCACATGGCTCCCCCATTGCAGCCTCAAGGAATATGCTATTGTGAGACTCTTGCCAAAGGCACCAGAGGCTTTGCAGATGCCGCCTCCACCGCTCAACAAGGACAGGTGTCTCAGAGCCACCCATCGCCCTCACAGGCCTGACTTCTTGTGAGGGGGCATCTCCCCTCTCTGCAAGGCTCTGCGTAGGCACAACGTGCAGAAATGCCTCTGACTGCTTTCATTAACTACCCATCTCGCTGAGGGATAGCAATGGATTAGCGTCTGAGATGGGAAGATGCAATGAGGGTCCAGATTCAGCAGAAAGCCTTTAAGGAGGGAGAAGAGAACTCTCGCCAGCAGTCAGTAAAATCCCAAAGACTCACGGAAGCATCAAACCCTTCCGAAACTGCAGGCCTGAACCTCAGCTGACACAAACCACCAAACTGGGAGCAGCCCTGCCTCGCACCACGCTGCTCCAAGGAGGCAACACGGTCACCAACAGTCCTCACCCACGTCTCCCAGAAGGACACCGTGATGGCAGGCTGGGCCTTGGGAGCAGAGCACTCCTCTCTCCAGACACCTCCTCCCACGCTGAGCACCAAAACACTGGCGCCACCACCCGGCTCCACTACAGGGCATCTCGCACTGTAACACGCCGTTACCTCCACACCTCACAGACGGTTGGCAACCAACACACGCCTCTGCATCAGCGACACACAGCCCACAGCACCACACATGGCAGCACGCAGGGCACCCCAAGCACCCCACAACACACAAAGCCCAACTCTCCAGACCTTCCATTCCTTTCTAGTCCTCCAAGGCCTTGCAACAGGCTCTGCCTCTGAACAGCCACTCACAGCCCGGGGCCTGCTCAATTCCCACCTTCCCACCAGGAAGCAGAGAAGAAGTGCTCTCACAGCAGCTGATCAGGCCAGCTTTTCCCTCTTGCTTGTGTCTCAACTTCTCTGAACAAGAAATCTCTTTCAAAATGTGGCCCATACCCTTTTTGGGGGGTGACATTCCTTCTGTCTCCTCCAACTGCCTTTGCACCCATTCTCCAGTGACTGCATACATGGACAGAAAATCAGAGACCCCTAAAGTGTTACAGTTCTAAACGTGTCACCAAAGCAGCTGGACACCTCAAAGACAGAGACAGCATGCAGACCTTGCAATAAAATCTCACAGGCTCCCTGCTCTTTTGACAGGGGCAACTTCTAAAGCACACACACCCTGGCAAGAAGAGATTATTCACACCACTGCTCACACCAGCACTACATTCACTTAGCAGCCTCAAAAGTCTAGCTGCACTCCCTAGCTGACTGCGAGGACGCTGCAAGCTTCTACTTAGCAACAAGCGGAAAGGCAAACTCCACGTCCATGCTCACCACAGAACATCATCTGCATTTGAAATGTAGCAGTACTAACTCCTGATGATGGAGTGGAATCAAATTTGTGTCAGATGATGTGGAATATCGACTTCTGCTTGATTAATGAGTTGCATTTCTGTATTGCTGTAGAGCTCTGCAGGGGTCAATCCCTCCTCTGAGCACATGCAACAAACCCAGAAGTGACCTCACCACCAGCATCCAGGCCATGCGTCTTCTCCTGACCTGTCAGCTGCTCACATAGAGGTGTCATCACATCACAGATTCACATCATGGCCTCATAATACTCACAATGCTCTCAAACACCCATTGCCTACCAGTTACTACACCAAAAGATTAGCTTCTGCTATGCATTATCAACACCTAGCCTATGAAATTTAAGAATTGCAGAACAGCCTGCAAGTAATTCTTGGCAACATTTTCTAACGGGAGGATTGCATGGGAGCAGCGATCATGAAACTGAAGACAGCAGGGCCTCGTGTCCCAGGCACAGGGAGAAGCCTTCCCGCAACTCAGAACTCTGGTTCCTTCCCCAATGCTGAACAAAACCAGAAAATCCTCCACACATCCAGGACAACAAGCATTCTCCTATTTTAGGCCCTGACAACTGGAGACACGTGGAAGGACTCAGGCCAGGGCATCTCAGTTGGTGAAACCAGCAGAGACACAATTCAGCAACTCTTCACCCTGACCTAGGAGCATGGAAAGAACAACGGCAAGTGCAAGCACTGGCCGTTCATCAACTTTCAAGGCCCTGACAAGCAAAACAGCTCACACTTACAGAGCTCTTCTGCAAACACCCTTCACCCTGCTGCCAGGCTCACAGGTCGCGGCGCAAAGCAAGAGGCAGGGAGCAAAAACAACGGCTAAGGCACGGCATCACATGCGGGCACAGCCTCTCTCAGAGCCACTCCAAAATGCAGTTTTCACAACAAAAGACACCATTGGGAAGGGCACCTCGCGACAACACCAGCAGCCTGCTCACACTTTGCCCAGCACCTCCCAAACGCACCTCAAAGCAGCACCTGGGGCTGCGCTGGCAGCAGCAGCTCAGGGAAACGCTTTAACAGGGATCCCAGAGCCACCACAGGGCCAAAGCTTCCTGCCCCCAAACCCCACCGAGCCGCCCCGGCCCAGCTGCTCGCGGCAGGCCGCCACGTCTGCCTGCAGGGCAGCTCCCCCCTCTGGCCCACGTCGCTCTGGCCCCTGCTCACGGCCCCACCAGCCCCTGCTGCAGCTCCTGCAGCAAAGCAGCCTCGTCGCCAGCACTGCTGCCCCGCCCCGGCGGGAGGGCACCCGCCGCCATTTGAACGCGCCCGCAGCCCCCACCAAACGCTCTCGCCCGCTCGCTTCTCGCCTGCTTTGCTCCCGCTCCTCTTCCACCTCTTTCTTTGACGTCTTTTTTTTCCCCACATGTTGGACTGCAATTGGCTGGCAGAGCCATCAGTGAAACCGATGCCCGCCCTCCTCCTCCTGACAGCCAATAGGAGGGCTGCACTGGGGCGATGCCATGGCAACATTGGGCCCTCCTGCCCTGGCGGCCAGCTCCGCCCCCTCCCCCTTGGTCGGGCGCCATGTTGTGGGCGGCAGCGCGGGGCGCGGCGGGGCCTGGGGGCAGCGCGGTGGAGTGTGGGCGGGCAGTGTGGGGTCCCGGGGTGCGGCCGCTGCCCGGGCGGTGCTGGGCTGTGGGGCAGGGGCCCCGCGGGGCTGCTGGCTGCCCTGCGCCCTGGGGGCCGTGCGGGGTGCGGGGGGGCAGCGCTGGGGCCTGTGCTGGTGGCATCCGTGACACCGGTGTTTTAGGCAAACACGACCACTCCAATTGGTTTGCATAAAATCCAACTTAATGGAATAATTGAGCAAGTTACAAGTAAGCAAAACAGCGCTGAGTGGCCGGGGAGTCTCCTGCCTCACCAACGGCGCGCGCAATCCCCCCCTCACAGTCTCCTTATATGAGATTCCAGTTCCGGGTATACGTGGCACTTCCTGTAACTTCTGCGGTTGCGCCGGCTGTTGCTAGGGGGTCTTCTTCAGCCCTCTGGTGGTCGTGGGGATGAAGGCTGGAGTCTTCCTCTGCATTGTGAGTGGTGACCCTCAGGTCACACATATATTTTACGACTTCCGTGGTCATGCTATATTTCACAGTTGTGTGACATCACCATCGCCATATTAGGCTATCTAAACTAACATTGCCGCTTCGCTAGCTCAACTCCCTTATCTCAGGCAGGGTACATGCCCCCACCACAGGATGTAGGATGTTCCCACAGATGTTCCCAAGGCTGTTTCTCACTTTGATGTAACAAATTACACAGAACACAATCCAGGATGTTCCCAAGGCTGTTTCTCACTTTGATGTAACAAATTAGCACATATCACACCGGCATGGGGGCCCTGGGGCTGGCCGTGGCACCGGAGCCCGCAGGCAGCGTCCTGCTGCCCCCAGGGCAGGGCAGGGCAGGGCAGGGCAGGGCAGGGCAGGGCAGTGTCCTCTCGCCCCTCCTGCCCCGGGTCCCTGCCCACGGCAGCCCTAGGGCTTGGCTAGGGAGCAGTGGTGTGGGGTCGTGAGGGTGCTGGGGGAGATGGCTGTGTTGGGCTCACCCCAGCACTGCCCACCACAGCTCAGAGAAAAATCCTTGGCGTCAGCCAGGACCTGTTGAATGAGGAGTGCACCTCTGCCTGTTTCCAGGCTGCTCTCTCCAATGTATTTTCTTTTCGGTGCAGAGGTTTGAGCCTAGTTTGCAGGAGGACAGGGTCTGTGGCCATCTGAAGGTGGCATCTCTGAGCCCAAAACATGCTGCGCCAAGCTGGAAGCATAAAAGGATCGAGGGGGAAGGAAGAGAGATTTTCCCAAACACCCAGTGGACTTGGGGTTATTACAAGGTGATGGTTTCGTTATGGTATATGGACATTTCCAGCAGGGTCTTGAGAGCCCCATGGAGCTGCAGGCCACCTCAGCGTCTGGGATGCAGGACCCCTTTCCTCTCAGAGCCAGACCCCAAAGAGGACCCACTCCCAGGGAAACCTGTCATGGATTCCCATGCCCCCCCCCACCCTAAGAGGCGATGGAGCTGGCCGCACAGAAGCCTTGAGGCTCAGGACAGCCCCATCCCCAGGACCCAGGAGTCCTGGCTGCCACATTGTCCCCCGAGCCAGAGGGGACCCTCAGGCAGGGCTCTCGCAGCAGCCCCCAGCCCTGTCCAGGCACCCCCACAGCCCGGGATCCACAGCAGTTTTGGCAGTTAACAGTCTCTGTGCGACACCTCGGGAAGGATCTCCCAAAGCCCTTACCCTCGGTGGAGAGCCGCAGGAGCGCAGGGGACAAGGAGCTGTGGTCCTGGCTGATGGTGTCCATCCAGCAGTCCTCCATCTCGCTTGCCCTCTTGCTCTCATTTCACCTCTCCAGCCAGAGAAACGGGACGCTCTTCCCATCTCATTACCCAAAACTCCTTTCCAACATGCCCCTGCTCCTCCGCCTGTTGGTGAGGGGCCCCAACGTGGTCCCACTGCCTCCTGTCCCCTCTCCTTGCCGTGGAGCCACTATGAAAGGCAGCCGTGGGGAGGGTGTGAGCAGTGCCCAGGAGTGCCTGGGCCTCACAGGGAAGTGAGGGTCCCCACAACGACACCGGGGAGACCTCCCTGTGATGTGGCACGTCCCATTGTGACCTCAGCTCGTGTCATCTGGGGGCTCTGTAGGTCACTGCCATGGAGATGGCACAGCCAGGGAGAGAGCAGAGAGATTTCCCCTCACATCCTGGAAAGCCATCACTTCCCTTCACTGCAGTTATTTTCCATAATTTTCTGATAAATCCTTCAGGAATGTCTCCAGACAGTGTCAAAGACTGTGAAATATCTCAAACGGGGCACTGGAGATGTCACTTCTGCGCCCCTGCACCGACAGGTCACTGCACTGGGCAGACCTGTGCAGGAATCTGGGGTTTGGGGGCTGGCGTTTTTACAGGATCCAAGGCATGTGGGATGAACCAGCACAAAGCATGGCCACAGGCTGAGAAATGCTTTGGTGAGCCTCAAAACTGGTTTCTGCTGTGGGCCCCTCTTTTTGTGGAAGCAGGATGCAGGACAATGTGGGACAGGACGTAGCTTTCCTCCTTTAGGCACCAAGGCAGGCTCTTTGCTTCTAAAAGTGCTCGGCAAGGTTTCTCAGTCGGCAGTGCTTGAGCTAGAGATGCTATGCCAGAGAAGAGCAAACATAGCCTTAACACACATCATCCAGAGGCCCTTATCCAGGACCCTGGAGCCTGCCAGGCTCCAAAGCCATGGGTGAGGCCAGGCAGCAAATGTGGGGAAGTTTTCCCATTTCCCATGAAGTTTGCCCATCTTTCCTTCTGGCTGAGGCTGAGGAAGCCATTTCTCATCCCTGGGCCTCATTTGGTCCTTGTGCTTTTCAGTGTCACCTTGGGGCTGTGCTTCTCCCCTGGGTACGCTCCTCAGCCCCCTGCCCTTCTCCTCCTCGCAGGCACCCTTGCTCTCCCAGGTCTGTGCACCCCTGACATCCTGGATCTCCCACATTTTATGACTCTGGGCTTTTCAGGACATGCCCATGTACTGCAGTGCTGCTGTCCAGGCTCCAGTGCAGAGTCTATGAGGCAGTGCGATGCCTCAGGACGTGCATTTTGACTCACTCCGAAGTTTGTGAGATGACCAGCTCCCAGCTCTGCAGCTGCTGAAGTTTGAGAGCATCCCTACAACCAGCCTTCCTGCTCTTCCTAATCTCTGCACAGTTTTGGGGCAAATCTTGCAGAAGGGAGTTTCCATCCCCCTTGAATGCTGTGAGAGATGTGGCTTTCCAAGTCACTGCAAAAGGAAGGACTCCTTTACTTCTTTGGGTTGCTTCTTGAGCCTGTGGCACCCCCTCTACGATGCTGGGAGCCCCAGGTCTGCACTCTGATGTCTCTGCTCTTTCTCTCCCTTGTCTCCTGCTTGACTACCCAAAGTCTTCTCTCCACACCAGGGGCATGGGAAGTGCTGCTCTAGAGAGCTCATTTGAAGCTGTGACACGCTGTGAAGCTGAAGGCCTGAAGGAGGCTAGTCTGGGATGTGGCTGTGCCCACAGACCCCCTCCTGCTCCCAGCCCGAGGATGCAGGAAGGTCTCCAGGGAGAGCAGTGGGCTTGGGGGTGGGTGGGATGGGTTTCCCTCAACATCCCTGGGTCCTGCATGAGTTTCTCTAAGCGCCCAGGAAAATCCCTCTTCTCTAGGGGCTTGCATCAAGGCTTTTCCAGACTTTTGTAAGAAACACAGCCTGGTCTGGGATCCCCAAGAGCAGCACGGCCCCCAGCATCGCCCAGGACCCCCAGGAGCTGTCTGGCTCTCTCTTCTGTTCCCACATTCCCTGATTAAATGGACAGTTTGTAACCTCACCTTTACAACACTCCATCTGGACGCTGCAACATTGTGACTCCTCCCCTAGCTCATTCCCATAGGCAGCTGCTGATTGTGACCTGCCTATTGGCTGGCAGGAGGAGGGGGGCGGGTCCGGATTTCACTGACGGCTCTGTCAGCCAATCGGAGTCCACCATGTGGAAGAAAAACAGACGTGAAAGAGAGAGGTGGAAGAGGAGAGGGAGCGAAGCAGGGGAGGCTTTGGGTGGAAAGCAGGACCGGGCTTGGGCAGCTTGTTTCTCACAAGACCGTGAGAAACGCTCTGCCCCCCCTGGCCAGTATAACTGCTCTGCCTGGCACTGAGGCACAGGAGGACTCAGGGTGGAGATCGGGCTCTGCAGTTAAGAGCCCCAGGGGCAGAGTTAGGAAACAAGAAAAGACCTCGAATGCGGAAAGCCGGCATCTCTAAGTACACCAGAAACCAGCAGGGGCTGGAAAATGCCCCAAGCTGTAGTAAAAGTTTCTGAGCATAAAGAAAAATCAATGAAAAAAAAGAAAAACTGTTCAAATTTGAAAAATAGATGGATGTAACCGAGTAACCTTAAAAGAAATAGCTTCAGCAGTTACAGTTAAAACCAAACTATAACAACCTAATGGCCTTGGTAGGCTTTTCTTTTTGTCTGGGTTCTACAGAGTGACCCTCTGAAGAGCAGCAACTTGAAAAGAAGCAGCCAGAAAGAGTGGTAGAATTGTTAGGCTAAGTAATGTGTTTTTTAAAAGTATCTAAATAATAGAATGAATCTAGGAGCCAGGAGAGAAGTAATATCAAAGGAAGATGGCAGACCTAAGAATGAGGGGATACACATACCAGGCTGATAACGAAACTCAACAGCTGTATTCTAGTGTTTGTAAAAATTGATGATCCTAAGGAAGGGGCTAACACCTTCCCTTGATGAAAGGAAAGGAAAGAAACAGAAAAAGATGGTAAAATCTAAGCATAAATGTAACAGCTGTTGATCTGAAGTTAAAGTTGTCTGTTTCCTGTAGAGAAGACAGGGAAATACGGAAAAAGAATAATAAAAAAAGGTGACCAACTCTATTTGAAGCTCCTCTAAAGGGAACTATTCCAGCTTGGGGAACAAACTGATCTTTTGGTGCAGGAAAGAAATGCCTGCAATTAAAGGAAATAAGATTTCTGTGTTAAGATATGGAGCTGGAACAACACTCGGATTCACCGAATTTGGGTCAATAGGCCAGACCAATCATGTTGCTATTAGGATTAAGACTGTTATTTTTAACAGTTGTTTACGTGTTACTGCAAATGGGCATGCTTTACTTTTGGCGTCTATTAATAGCAGTGTGCATTTCCCCAGTACTGTGCTTACCCAAAAGCCGCCCACTGCACACCAAGGGGAATTAGCTGACTTCTGAAATAAATGCGTGTGTCTGGCGGTGTCAAGGGGTGGAGTGACAGGCGCCACACAGGCAAGCGTGGGACTCTGGATGGTGCAGCCCACAGAAGAGGGGTTTGCTCTGGGGTGATCCCAGGATTTAAGGAACCCCGGGTGCATCACGGCTGGAGCCGCCACACTGTGGGGTTGCTGCAGCCTGGGGGCAACCGTCTAACGACCCCACAACTGACAATTCCAGACAGAGGAGAAGCAACACCACAGACTCACCCCATAAACATCTAGGTGCTGTGGAACCATTCCCCAAAGAAAGACCTGTTAGTGGGCAAATTGTTACTAACTGAACAGTGCTGTGGGCTGAGCACTAGGTTACCTGTTGATGTGCATGCTGTTATTGACTGAGGCCATACAGCTTTTGTGTAACTGCGGTCTGGTGTTGTTTTGACTGGCTATAAAAGAGAGTAAGCCACAGAAGTTGGTGTGGACTCTGACCGACCATCAGCTGGCCTGTGGATGTCAATGGCGTGGTGAGGAGAATCTGGGCAAAACCGTACCGGAAGGGTGGCCAATAAAGGGCGAGAGCAGTCGCTGTACCGTACATCCATGATTTAACTGTAGAGCTCTGATATGTGTATATATTTTTTCAGTTCTGTTATATTTCTAGCTTTTTTTTGTTATAACCTCTTATCTCTAATAAATTCTCATACTTGACAAATGATGATCTCTTGGAGTTCAGTGCAAATAACCCCCGAATTCAAAAGAATCACAGACACCCCTCTATTGGCGTGTCACAGGTAACACTCACAAGGGGCATCAAATCTCTTGAATGGGATGGTTGGTTACTGTCCAGATGGTGGTGGCAGTCTCCTTTGCCAGGGTCCTTCCAACAGTGGCTTCCACTGGATCAGATGAGACTCCCCGAACTGTTCTTCTGGGGAATTTTTATAGTCCAGCTGGCTTGTGGTCCTGTGTGACCTCTCCAGCATATGCATGAGCCATTGCTACTGATTACCTCAAACTACATACCAAAGCATCTCCTAACTCTCCTAAGAATGCACAGAAGACTGTCCTACATGGCCACTTCTTCATTTGCAGGAGCAGTTTCTACTGTCAATTTTCAAGGGTCTTAAATAATTACAATTTAATCAGTTCTGCAGCAGGAGCTGCTGCAGAGATTCTGAAACAGCCAGATACTCCACCTGAGATGGTACTCACCACATTTAAGCACAGGAATTGGTCCAGGCACAGCAGGATCTGCCCCTGGAAATCTCTAGAACTGTCTGAAACACCCACTTGGAGAGGTTCTGCACCAGTCAGTCCAACACTTAATTTGGAAAGTGGTAGGAGTTCAGTCAGTCTCCTAGTTTCAAGTCCATCCCCTGTCTCAAACCTGCCCATCAGCTCACCTGTGTGGATTACTAGATGGGGGAGTTCCTGGGCCACCCAGGGGATTAATGACTTGAGTGCTCTGAGTGTGCACACAGGCACAGGCCTGATAGCCTGGTGCCTACCCACACCACAATTCTAACTGTAAGAGAAACCTGAATTTCATACCTGGAACTTGATTTCCAGAGCTTTTGCCACAAGTACTGGCTCTTAGCTAGCACTCTGGCCTACCTCTGCAAGCAAGTGAGGCAGGAGAGTTGTTTCCTGTGTCTAAAGACAGGCGGGATGAATCAACCTTTATTTCATGGCATTGGATATAAACAAAGAGAAAATGAGAATCCCTTGTGCAGTTCTGGTCTCCCACCTCAAGAAAGAAAAGTAGGACTAGGAAAAGGGAAGGGAAAGTTGATGAAGGCAGCAAGGCGAATTTCACCACACATGACATTAGTTACTCTTGTCCCACCTTCAACTGACTGGCTTCTGAAATGGATCCTCCCAACCATACCATAGCGGGAAAATTCTTCCTCAAGGCCTTTTCAGTCACTCATGAAATGCAAATCCTCTTCTTCACACTGCCGTGGGTGATTTATCTGCTCACTGCCATGGGGCATATGGTCATGATAGCCATCATTTGACTCAACCACCAGTTCCACCCCTAGCGTATCTCTTCCCCAGCAGCTTCCCCTTCCTAGATATTTGGTTCCCTTTGCCCCTAAAAGGTTTGTCAGCCTCATCTTGGAGATTAAGACCATCCCACAGCTGCTTGCCAGTTCCAGACCGTGCTTTCCATCTTCCTGGGCACCGCTGAGTTCAGCCTGCTTGTTGTGCTGTCTTTTGATTGCTGTGGGGCCATTTGCAATCCATCGCACTGTACCATCTTTATGAAGCCCTGGTTGGACTCCACACTCATCTTTATCCATTGGCTGATGGCATCTCTATCCTTGCTCAGCCCCACCATCTTATATACCAAGGTACCCTGTGTCCCCAGTAAAGAGACTCTTTCTTCTGTGGCCTCATCCCTTTGATGAGAGCAGCCTGCATGGGCACCAGCTACCTTCAAACATGAGCTTTGCTCTCTCCTCTGCTGTGTTGCTGAGCTCCTTCACATTGACCCCTGTGTCTTATGCCTGCACTAGATGCACTATCCTGAGAATACCCTCTGGGAAAGCCATATGAAGCCTTCTTCACCAGCATAGCCGGTGACACTGCCATCGTCACTACTGCATATGGTAGCTCCATTTTTGGCTACGAGGGGCCTGAATACAGCAAATCCTTTGAACCAACCAAAGCCTGATGAAAGGGTTCAAGACGGTTACCTCCATGGTGAGCAGAGAAGCTGCTTTGCTGTAAGCTCTCAGCAGCTTTGCAGGTTCCTCTAAGAAAGTACATTGAGGAGAAGCATGATTTTAGCTGACATCCAGCAGACTAAGAAGACACAACATTTTGAGTGCTGGAACTTACCCAGCAAATGGGAAGCTGGGACTGTCACCTCTGACTCACTGAGGCTACAGTGATATTGCTGTAGGTGACTTGGCTTGAGCTTTTGCTCAAATAATTACAGCCAGTGGTTCAATTTCAGCATATCTTCCAGATGAACCTAGTCCAGAGATTCCCTTATGCCAGACTAGAAGCAGAGAGTAAGACAGAGCATCTGGGATCTAGGACTAACCTGAGCCCCAAGTTAAAATGCCAGTGCGAACATGGGGTATTGCCCACTACTGAGCTTCCCATTTTGCTCTCTGTGTAAGTCACCCATTACACTCTGAGACAGGGTCTGCGGGACAACAGAGTCTGTGCAGAACCTCTGGTTCACTCCTTGAAATCCATCATCTCCTTCTCCCCTCCACCCTTGTATTTTTGAGGCATCCTATTTGTGGAGTCTTCTGCTCCTTTCCTTTATATGTCTAAAACCAAATGCAAAGGTGGAGGGAAAAATGTCAGTATTTATTGCCTATGTTCTCCTTGGACTTCCTTCTGTTAGACGTGTTCTTTGGTTTAAAAAAGAAATTAGCAGCTAAATAAATGAAGAGATTTGAGACTGAAATAGTGAGTTTATCAACTTCACTGGAGGTGCCTGTGAGCAGCTGGTGTCTGCACTTGTTTTCCCTTGGTCCCTATTTTGTTAATGGAGGCAAAGAGAGAGCTCTAGAGAGAGGCTGGGTCCTCCCAGACTATAACTGGCGTGTGAAAGAAGTGTTACCACTCTCTTCCAGACACTCTTCTCCCTCTCTGCACTGACAAGATGGGAGGAAGCTAACTTGCTCAAACTGAAGTGCCTGACTTTTAGACATCTGAAACATCACCCTGCTTAGTATTTTCTTTGTTCCAGACCCTTCCTATTTCAAATAATCAAAAGGACAGCCTTTAAGTTCTTTAAGATGAGAAGATTCCCCCCCCTCCCCTAAAGGGAAAGCAAGGCATTTAGGTCAGGACATTTAATAACAATGGAATTTGGCAATGCTTTGGCAAGAACTCTATTTCAGTGCACAATGATATCAGATGAGACTGTCTGACACAGACATTTCCAATGACTGAATGGAACCCTCCTGAATTTCACTATTTAGAGTATTAAAGAAGGCAAGCTATACTTGTTCTCTATGTCTCCCCCTTTTCTGGAGAAAGAGAGAGGAAGAAGCTGTGGAAGAAAGCAGGGGATTACAGAAGAGATGCTCAGTACTGGCTTGTTTTGAAACCAGCAGCCTCACAGATGTTCCAAGTCAAAAAAGGCAAGCACCGAAAAGTAGAAGGAATAACTTTCCAAATACTTATCTAAATGGATGGACTGGCATCTGCAGATAATAGTAAGTACTTTTGCTGGGAGATTAGGTTGGCTTTTGAAGCACAGATGTGATGGATGTTTGCAATAGGTCTAAGTGAACAGGGAATTTCCCAGGCATGGCATGAACTAGTTCACAACCTCTTTACAATACTGTGCTTGTGAGAAAGAATCCTTTGTGAGCATTTGGAGAAGGTAGAAAGAAGACAGTAAAATCTCTGAGGACTGTAAATGTGAAGCGGAGAAATCAGGGTGCGATGAATGGCTGAGAGGAAAATTTCTGTCTGTGCTACCTAGGAAGCAAGCAAGGGAGCAAAGAAGGAAGGATCTACCCTCCCGTCGAGACTGTGAAATTCTCACGCTTGCTTCTTCGTGCTCCTGTCTCAGCAGCATGTACTGAAATTAGACATGGGACCAGGAAATGAAACTATAGTTGCTGAGTTCATCCTGGAGGGTTTCTCAGGGCTTGATCAAAGACTACAGCAATTTCTCTCCCTGCTCCTTCTACTCATATAGCTGACAACAGTGACAGGGAACACAATGATCATCTTCCTCATGTGTGTGGATCACCACCTGCAAACTCCCATGTACTTTTTCATCAGCAAGCTGGCATTCCTGGAAATCTGGTTCGCATCCTCCACAACCATCACATTGTTGGCGATTCTGAGCTCTGGAAGGAGACCAATCTCATTAAGCAGCTGCTTTGCCCAATCCTATTTCTATTTTGCCCTGGGTTTTATAGAGTTTGCTCTCCTTGTTGTCATGTCCTTTGATCGCTACGTTGCCATCTGCCAACCTTTGCATTATGCTGCTGTCATGAAGTGGCAGCTGCGCACCCACCTGGTTGCTGCTGCGTGGGTCCTAGGCTTCACACTCTTCAGCTACCGCCTGGTCTTGCTCTCAAAGCTGACTTTCTGTGGCCCCAACAAGATCCACCATTTTTTTTGCGATAACTCCCCCTTATTCACACTGTCCTGCTCTGATGCCAGCCTGCTTTGGAAAGTAGACACCATTTTCATATCGCTTGTAGTGCTGGCTTCCTTATGTCTAATCATAGTGTCCTCCATGTGCATCTTCCACTGTATTCTGCACATGCCATCAGCATCTGGGAGGAAGAAAGCTTTTGCTACATGTTCTTCCCATCTCACCAACTTAGCCATTGTCTATGGATGCTGCATTGTTCTCTATGCACGGCCCTCAGAAGGGGTTTCCTTGGAGAACAACAGAATTGTAGCTTTGCTGAACACTGTCCTGTACCCATTCTTAAACCCCTTCATCTACAGTCTCAGAAACGAGACTGTGAAGGTGGCCCTGAAGGAAGCCATTGGTCGTGCAAAGGTTCGGCTTTTTCCCAGTCATGATGCTTTTCATGACAGCAATTCTAATTATGTGTCATGTATTATATCACACACACATATGTATAGCTATTAAATATGAGTGCCTCAGGAGATTTATTTTCTCATTGGATTGTAGCAGTGAAAGGAAGGAACGTGAATTGTGTGCCTTGGTTGCAGGGGATTATTATAAACAAAATCTAAAAAATATTGATAAAATGTTGAACACACACACACACACACACACACACACACACACACACACTTCTTAGGAGTGGGACATAGACTGCCAGTGCATGCTGACACAAGGAAGTTTTCATAAGTCATCTCAGGAAATTTAGCTGAAAACTCTGGGGACAATGTCCAAGGGTTGTTGAGAAAAGCTCAAAACACCTTCTCTCCCTGAATAACAGAAGATGCTAAGCACAAAAATTAAGCTCAGACATTACAATGGGTTCAGATTCACTGGATTCGAATCCATAAAACACTTCTCAGTTTCATTAGTGTGATGAAGACAGCCTCACTGATTTGCCAGTGATAGCATGCAGACAACAGCTTTTTTTATTCACTTTGTCTTATGGGGGGGGGGGGCACTACCAATAAGCATAATTGGTGCGGACTCTCTTTTCTTCTAATATAGCAGTATCCTAGAAACTCTTTGCTCTTAATTAACCATCCAAGTAACCTCCCAATCCAGTGAAATGGGGGGGAGGGGGGGGCAGGGTTCTGAGCTCTCCCTGCCAAAAGGCTCGCTGCCTTGCAGATCTCTGCTGCAACCTGCAAACCATGCACTGCCCTGGGCCCTGAAACAAGACATCCAGGGGCTGACTTCCAGGAGGAGGCGGCAGAGAGCAGTTTTGACATGGTGGGACTTTTTTCTCTGGCATAGTGAACAAGGAAATGGTCTTGCCGTGACAGAGCTCTCAGAGGTACTCTTTTGAGCAGCAGTGCCACAGTCATTACCTTTCAGAATGGGCACATAAGGAAAACTTCCAAAGACAAAGTATTTCTTCAGAAAAGAATTGGCCTCTTACAGCAAGTTCTCCCAGACGCACACACAACAGTGAGTGATGTTTCAAGGGCTCAGAGCTTATTTTTTGTGCTGAAAACAAAGAAAATCACAGCATTGCTTTTGGACCCTGAAAATCATCGCCTGCATGAATACCTGACTGGATAGAAGCCAAAAACATGCTGAGGTGATTTCCATAAGGCAAGGTAAGAGACCAGCAGCAGGCCCATTGGCTTGGTAGGTGATTATGAGGTCAGTTGTGGCTGATAGGCCACCAGGAAGCTGATGGCTGGGGATATTTTTATGAGATTAGTTGTTTCTCAGAAGCTCATAGGAGAGTAGGAGGCCCATGATCATAAAGATGAAAGTGAGGTCACTTCTGCCTCTGCAGGTGATGGACGATGAGCAGACACATGAGTGGGAAAGTGGCTGTGAGGTGACTTCTATGGGTGAAGCTGATAGGCCAGCACTTGACTCCTGTCTGGGGTAAGAGGTTGCGAGGTCCTGCCTGCCTGAGTACCTGCTAGGCCACCAACAGGCACAGGGCTAGGATGTGGGTTTAGTGGTCACTCCTGTCTCTGGTGGGTGCGACTTGGTCTGTGCAGAGAGTGAGGAGTGGCACGGACAGCCCTGGGCTGCGAGTGGTTTTGGGCCACTGGGCTCTGTGCGAGACACAGAAATATATTTTTTAATGGTGCAGGCCTGATAATACCAAACGTCAATAAAAAATGAAACAAGAAAGAAAGAAATAAAATGATCTAAAATGAAGAAATGTTTTGTAACACTTCCCAGCTTTTAAATTTTTTTGTGTTCTTGTTGTCTGTCTTTGCTTTGTTGTCTTTTTTAATATACTTTTTTTTTTTTTTTTTGAAAAGGAAAGCGATTTCCAGAATTGGGGTGGGATGCAATCACAGGGTCACTGGTGGCTGGTGCCATTGTAGGTGCCCTGGTCCACTCTACCCACCCTCTATCTGCAGCTTCAAGGGGCTCCAGTCTTCCGCAGGTCCCCTGTGAGAGCTCCCAGGCCTAGGGATATACCGCAGACATACCAGGACCTCTCCACGTGCCACTGGGTGCTTGTGGTTAGAACAGAGCTCTGCCTGAAAAGGTGGAGAAGAATTTTCAACATTTAAAAAATATGAGCACACTTTCATCAGCTAAAATGACTAATTTTAATGTCCACTTTTCCCATGATAAAATAGTGGAAATGTTCAGGCAGGGTATGAATCTCAGGAGAAGAAATATTGATCTGCCCCTCAATTTGTTACCACTGCTCTGTTTATTATGCTGTGGATTTAACCTCAGTAATTCCTCACATATTTTCACATGTCCTGATTAAACTGATCATTTCTAAAGGCATCTTTGCATCAGACGAACTAGACATATCTTACGCTTTATCCATCAGATGCCTCTCAACTCTCCAGCTGCTGCTCTGAGCTTCAGGGCGTCTGAAGCCTGCCTCATCTTTAAGGAGTCTTACTTTCTCTTTAGCCAACTCCTTAGTTCTGTTTCTGTCTTTCCTTTCCTATCTATCTGTCAAAATCATTTCAAGGAGGGTTATTCCTTGTGGAAAGTGGACCACACTGGAGGCAGCTTGCACTTAACATACAGTTGAGGAGCGTCTTTTACCTTTTATTAAACTGTATCCTATTTTATTTTTGCTTGTTTGCAGTTGAGAAAAATCCTCCTGTGTCTGCAGCTAGTTGTCTAAGGAAAGCAGGTGGGAATTGGTGCGTAGGAGCTGTAACATTCAGGTACAGACTCAAGTGGAAAAAAGTTAGATTTTAACAAGAGTCATATAAGTCCCCAGTGGCTAATGAGAGAAATGGCAGGGTTGGGGAGGTGAGGAGGAAAGTTGTCCATAAAGGTCTCATATGGAAAATACTGCTTTTCCTACGTGTCTGGACTTCATTAGGAGACCCTCTGGGTCAGTACAAATTGGAGAATGTGGCTATCACTTATTCTGTAACCTGAAAAAAAAAGGAAGCTTAAAAAGGAGAAATCCCTTCTTTTTCAGGTGCTCATGGAAATCTTGCTCTTGTAAATACACTCCTGAATCCCCTCCAATTAGGCACACAAGAACTGAAGAAAATTAGGGGGAGTGACATGCCTTGTGAGGGCTTTTGGCATTTTAATGGCCTCTCGAGTGTATTTGGTGCTGAGTCTATGAACCTGAGGGGGGACATTGTACTGCCTCCCAAGACTGAGGGGACATTGAACAAGCCTCTCAAGAAATTAAAAGCAGAAGTAAATTCCCAAGTTTCTTGGAGCGTTAATGGGTCCCACTGAGGGTTGTTACCAAGGAAGGCTCCCCAGGGGCTGATGAGAGCAGAAAGCTGGAGGCCCTGATTGCAGGTAGGCAAAGGCAATGTGTGGGTGGCTCTGATGCCAAGTAAGCCTTGATGTGTTTTATCAAGCAGAATGGCCAGGCACTGACACCCAGCCCCTGGGCAGGGTGATCTTTTCCCTCGCGCTTTGCTCAGGGCTCTTCCTGGGGGCAGTGTGAGGGTGGGGGTGTGCAATGCCGAGTGCAGGACAGTGATACAGCACCTCCTGAGTCCCCAGGGACGAGAAGGCAGCGAGGTCACAGTGCTTTAAGGAAACATCTTCTTGAGGGCCTCAGTGGCAGGGACAACAGCCATAGCCAAGAGGACTAAGAGCTCAGTTTTGTAGGCAGCTTTCAGCCTTGGCAGTGCCCATGGCTGTCTCCACTACAGGCTGTCCTATGCTGTCCCACACCTGTGTCTGTTTCCCTGCAGACTGTACACACCAACCTGCTTTGCCACCTTGTTCTCACCCATGGATGTCCCTACCTCTACTCATTGTCTCTCTGTCCTCACTTGGTTTTCCTTGAATCACAAAGCCAGGGGCTGATCACAGACACCCTCTAGGTGACCTGTAGCACCACAGCACTACCCTTCAAGTGACATTTCCTTTTCCTAATGTTACATCTGAACCCCACAAGCTGCTGTTTGTGGCTTTTTTCCATTCTCATGCTTTTTCCCACTACCAAGAAAAGCTCCATCATCTCTGAAATCACCCTTCAAGCAGTCACAAGCTACTACTCTCTCTCCTGCCCTTCACCTCCACTTCATCAGGCTAAAGAAGCGCAGGTCCCCCCAACCTCTCCCCATGGATGCGGTTATTCCTCCCTACTCACAGGACTTGACACTTCTCTTGTAAATCTTCATGAGGTGTCCGTTGGCCAAATCACCCAAGTTTCTCAAGGTCCTTCTAGACTGAAGTTCCTCTGTGTCAAAAAAAAACAACCCAAACCCCAAACCCACAAAACAGGAAAGGGTAAGCAGGTGTGGGCTGACTATATGGGAGGGGATAAGGATGTTAAAAGGCACAAACTTAGAAGTGGGAAAGGGGGGGAAAAAAAGGGGGAAATTAAAAGTGAAGCAAAGGATTGATCAAGACCTTTGGGGGAGTCCTGCCAAGAAGCCCTGCATCTGAACAATTCTGAATGGAGGAGGAGAAGAAAGCTGACCTACTTCCACTGTTGGAAACTGTGTGGTTTCTGAAGCTCGTTCCTCCTGCCTGCCTATGTCCCTCTGAATGGCAGCCCTCAAGCATATGACTGGTCTTCCCCTTCCATTTTGGGCAATCTACAAGCATGATGAGTGTTGCTTCCTCCGTGTCACTAATAAAGATGATAAACAGGACAGGTTCCTGGAGAGATCAGTGGTACTCCACTTATCTCTGGCTACCAGGGAGAGTGCTACCCATTCACCAGTACCCTCTGAGCCTGACTAGCCAAGCAGTTTTTTACCTATCCGGTTGTCTATCTGCCTAGGCAGTAATGTTCTAACTTGCAAACAAGAATATTGTTGAAGACAGTGTCAAACACCTTGCTAAAGTCCAGAAAAAAGTCATTTACTCTTCTCCAGCCACAAATGCAGTTATTTAATCATAGAAGTCAATCATGTTGGTGAGGTACAATTTACCCCGGGTAAATCCATGCTGACTGCTCTCTATCACCTTCTTCTCCTTCATGTGCCCAGAAATGTGATGTGAGAGGATTCACTCCATGACACACTCCTCACCAAAGTGAGGCTAAACTACCTGCAGCTCCCCAGGTAGTCCTGTTGGCCTGTTTTGAAGATGGATGTAACATTTGCCTTTTTCCAGTCATTGGGACCTTGCCCAGTCTCCCCAGTCTTTCAATTATGATAGCAAGTGGCCTTGCTATGACAGCAGGCAGCTCTCACAGCGTCCTCATATGCAGCCCATCCAACCCCATTAACTTGCATAGTTTGAGGTCTCACAAGTAATCCCTCACTAACCTCATCCCCCTGTTGGTTCTTCTTCTCCTCAGGAGTCCTGAGGTAAGGCACAACAGCCTGAGAGACCTTTTTTGTGAAAATGAAAGCTAACAAGGCATTGGTTTCTTCAGATCTATCTGCATCTGCTGTTACTAGATTCCCTGCCCCATTCAGCAGTGAGCCCGCCTTTTCCTTTTTATTCTTACTGGAGCAGTAGCAGCTCATCCTCATGCTCCTGACATCCTCTGCAAGTGTCAGTCCTAGGGGAGCTTTGTCTTCCCGAACACCATGCCTACCTTGCCAGACAATATTTCTAAATTCCTCCTTTGCAGCCTCTCTCTCCTCCCCCTTCCCATATGCTACCTTATCGCCCTGGAGCTCAGGTGCGAGTTCGCTCTTTAGCCAAGCTGGTCCCCTGACATGGCTACTGGTTTTACTGTGCATCAGGATGGACCATTCTTGTGCTTGGTGGGTGCTGTCCTTAAAGCCCTGCCAGTTTTCCAGAGCTGCCTCTCATGGGCTCCCCCACCAGTCCCGAGGACAGGCCCAAGTCTGCTCCTCTGAAGCCCAGCGTCTGTACTCTGCTGCTGTCCTTCTTCGCTCCCTTCAGGATCTGGGACTCCACTTTTTCACGGTCACTGTAGGCGAGGCTGACACTGACTATCCCATGCCTGAGCAGTTCCTCCTTGTTTGCAATTTCCACATCCAGGAAAGCATCACCTTTATTGGCCCATCTGGCAGCTGTGCTAAGAAGTTTTCCCTGACGTCTTCCAAAAACCTCCTGGACTCCTTGCACTCTGCTGTTTGTCCTTCCAGTGAACGTCAGGGAGATTATGGTCTCCCCATAAGGACCAGAGCCCGTGAGCCACAGATTTCCTCAGGTTGCTTAAAGGAGATTGCGTCCACCTCCTCACCCAGATCACATGGTCTGTAGCTCCCATCACAATGTCATCCTTCTTCTCATGCTTACCCACAAGCTCTCATGCAGCTCCTTGTCCATCCCAGGGAAGAGCTCCATACATCTGAGCTGCCCCTTCACAGAAAGGGCATTCCCCCTCCTCATCTTCCCCAACAGTTTCTCCTGAAGAGCTTGGACTGTGCTATCACAGCCCTCCAGTCACGTGAGTGATCCCACCACATCTCAGTTATTCTGGCAATGCTGTAGTCCTGTGACAACTTGTGCATCTCCATCTGCTCTTGTCTGTGCCCCAGGCTGCATTCGCTTGCATATATTTGGGTTGCAGAGCCTCAGCTGTGGCACAGAGCACAGATTGCTCATGGTGAACCAGGTTACCAAGAGTCAAGGACACTGTATGTGCAATGGCCCACTTCAGTGCAGGGACATGCTGGCATAGATAGCAGGTGTCAATGTAATGGTGAAAGGAGGTTCCCACTAAGGGAGCAAACCCTGCAGTACCTGAGGCTGGAGGAAAACAGAGCTGGGCTGTGCAGAAATGGCAGGAAAGGGCTTTGCTGCCTGAGCTGGCTTTGCAGCACCACAGGGCCTGTGAAAGAGGTCAACCGATCTCCAGGAAGGACAAGGTGCCACTGAAGAAGTCCCTGGGCCTGAAGAGCCTGTGATCCAGCCATCCTGTGGACATCATTAGCACAGTCCCTGTTCATATCATTGGGATGAGAAGAGGTTCAGGGGTGGGAGAGCTTGAAGGGTTTGAGAGTGCAGAAACTACAGCGGAGGCCTTGGTGTGATGTGCCTCCCAATTATGCAGCTGCTTGAATGTAGATGGGATGGACTTTCCTAGAGGCAGTGGTGGAATTCAGTTATTTGGGCACAGGTAGAAAACCTGAGATGGCAGCACCAACAGAGAAGGGAGATCTTTCTCTGACAGCCCTCCTGAGACAGAAGCAGGTCTTCTTTGAGTCTGGCCTTGAACTGAATGTCCCTGACATCCAAGAGGAAGTTCTTGGGCACTTGAAATAGAATTGAATAGCATTGAATAGGCTTTCAATATGGCACATGTGAGTTCTGGCTGAAGACAAAAGGATCCCTCTGACATTTGGCTCTGCCTTTTCCAAACCAGTTGGTCTGTCCTTCCATCACAGAGCACTGACACTGAGACCCCTTGCCCTGAGGGTCGATCCCTGTTCAGGCCAAGGTCTCAGCCCACCTGACTCAGCCCCTCGCTGACTAGCTGCACATGGGACCCTGTCATGGGCACCAAGGGCCCATGGACCGCATCACAGAGACCTTGCCACTTCTTCAGAAGCAGATCCCATAATATACAGCCTAAATTAGGCCTCCAGTATTTCTCTGCCTTCTCCCTATACATACAACTCTACAGCTTTCTTTTTAACTCCCTAGCACTAGGAGAAGATGCTGAGATGGGACAGGAAGGACTAGGAGCGCGTCCTAGGAAAGGCAGCTATGCAAAAGAGAGAAGAGCAACATGAGCAAGCTCAAAGGCAGGTCCTGAGCGATTACTCTGGAGTGTGCTTGGCCCTAAAGCTTGGCCAGCCCCAGGGGATGGCACCTCCAGGGCAGAGCAAAGACGTGTTCCTGTGGGAGCTCCTGCTGACACTCTACCTGTTTTCCCTTTTATAGCAATGGAGCTGTCAGTAAAGGGGATGGAGTGCTTTCAAAATGTGAACATCCACCTACAAATGCAAAATAAAGAGCACTGGTGCCTGTTCCCAGTGAGAGTGACTGACCTGTGCCTGGTGATGGATTGAGCTGCAGGGCTTACACAGACCAGGGGCTGTACAGCCCCACTGGGAGAGTCAGGGTGCCCAGGAGCATCGAGGGCGTGCAGGACTGTACAGAGCCCCAGATGTCTCTGTGGGGTTGGCAGGGTCTGAGGGAGATCCTCACACTCTGAGAGTGGGAAGCTAGGCAGTACAGCCTACGGCAACTCAAATGATGCTGGAAACCATCGTGAACAAGGAAATCTCACTGTTGTGGGGGAGAGAGACCCACTTCCCGAGCGGGATCCCTCCTCGCCTGCACCTGCTCTCCAAAGTACACGAGGTCAGTCAGTCTCTCTATTGACCAGAAAAGGAGTTTTCAGCAGAAATTGCTCCCCCCAGGTTTTGCCATTGCCAGACAAGCTGGGTACCTCCGGCCTCATTTCTGAGCAGCAGAGAGCAGGAGATGTTCCTGGGGCGTGAATCATCCTGTGCTATATGTTACCATGTAAACCCAGGCAGAACACCACCTCCTCTTCACTGAAAGCAAGGGCAACGTGAGAGGCACTGCCTCAGACATCTCTGCATCGTGTATGAAACTCCTTGCATCTGTCGTTAATCCCTTCTGGCCTCTACTCACCATTCCACAAGAGTGCAGGTGTTATGGAAGTCCCATAACATATTTTCCAGCTCTGTACTGGAGCTACATGCCTACAGCTGGGCAAATGAGTCTTGCTACTGAATAACTCTATAGACCCAACTGACTGTATTCACCAACTGTCCAATGATTTCATTAAAGCAGGAACTGAAAGTACCTAACTCGCATGTAGACATCTGCGTTATCAAAAGCCATTTTTAGGTGTTTAAATACAGAACTGAACTTTCATCCCTAAGGATGGGTAATGTGAATCCCACACTTTGGGATCCAGTTACCTAATATGTCCCAGGAGAGCCTGCCTGGCCTCCAGTTGATGTTCAAAGAAAGCTTTGGTCTCCTGGAGGTCTTGAGTCATATGTCACAGCCCAATGTGGCTGTCTCTGATTTTCTAGGATGCCCTTCCCTACCTTTAGAGAAGTGGTTGGTCTCTTACCTATGTAAATTGTGATGTTCACTAAGAACAAGCCTTTAGAGTCACCAGGAGAAATCAACAGTGCCTATAGGAACCTGTTTTTCATCTACTGTAGGACAGATGAATCATCTCAAAAGGGATGCCTATGCCTTTTCAAAGACATATTAGAAGCCTACATAATGAGATCAAATGTAGCTATCTAAAACTGGCAGACATGATTTCAACCCGAGCACAGTTATCACATACAGCCTAGTCATCATCAGAACCAGTTCCCAAGTTCTTTTATGCTTTGTAGGGTGTTGGGCTCTACCCACAGAGCAAGTCGCTTGTGCCCTGTGTGGCTTTGGGCAAGATGGTGTCTCCCGCAGAACTGAAACTGAAGGCAAATTCTTACACTCTGGGCCCCTTTACAATGTATTCAGAAGCCAGTTGAGGCCCTGCTGAAGAGCCCTAAGTTGCCTGTTACGCAAACAGCTGAAGCTCTCAGCCTTTCAGTCACGGCACAGGGGCTCCAGACGCAATTGAATGGTACTGCCCTTGCAGTTGGCCTCCTGGTGCTGGTTAAAGTCTCAGCAGAGGTCCATGACAGTCTCTGGAGGGAACAGCAGGCACCCCAGAGATTACCAGCCCAGACAGTGGTGTTTAATCTACTGCATAAACATAGGCAATGCCCCTCCATCCCCAGGAAACATGGTAGTCACAAGGCAGTACTGCTCTCATGTCGAGAGTCGGTCAGCGTCTACCTCTTTGTTTCCTGTTTTCCAGGACCAAGTAATTTTGACATAGCCCTTCAGGGAGGATTAACCATACAGCAGAGCCCTGTGTTGAAGGCCATTCCAGCAAATCTGCTCTCCCTCTCTTTTCCACATTGCCCCTCTGAGGAATACCAGTGTTAACTGGCCACCAGTTGGACTTTGTATCACTGATCACAGTCCTTTGAATTTAGACGCTAGCTCAAATGCGGACATAGCAATCTAAATTTGGCTGTGGAAAAGTACATTTATGTCCTATCTACCAGCCTTCTGTGGGTGTCTCAGATACCTGAGGGTATCTCAGCGGGTACCTGACACCCATGTTTAGGTAAAGTAGTCTCACCTTTTGCCAACGTATGTGAATGACTGCCCTAAATTTAAAGGAGATGTTACTTACTCCAGGGGACATGCCTTTGTCTGTCCACAGGACAACAGGGGCTAACAGCTTCTCAAGCACTCACTTTAATGTGGCACCTTCATTAATAATAATCTGGATCTTGATGCTTCACATTCTCATTCACACTCACGCTCCTCAGAGAACAGAGAATGGCTTTCAAGAAACTCAATTCTAATTGTAGAGCCAGCTAATCCTGTCTGAGACCCAAGACCTCCTGCTGTATCTTTTTGTTCCTCAGGCTGTAAATGAAGGGGTGGACCATCGGAATCAGGCTGATATCACTATAGCACTGCTTAACCATTGGGGTGAAGTTGCAGGAGAAGCGATTGATTTCATTGTGACCACAAAAAGTCAATTGTGACTAAAAAGTGCTGTTATTGCGCTTGCAAATAATCCTCCCGTCCCAGATCCACCTGCTAGTGGGAGGCAGATCCTCCCATTCATCAGGGTTTCATAGTGCAATGCTCTGCATATGGCTGTATAGGGATCATGTGACATTAAAACTAAAAGTTTAACACACTGCTGTTGCCAGAAAACAAGAGCAAGAAATTTGCATGAAGCAGCCAATAATGGAAACAGATCTTTCCCAGTCAGAAAGCTCAACAATGTCCTGGATAAGATAGTGGAAATACTGCAGACACCCAGGAAAGACAGATTCCCTTGTGAGGGTGCTGAACAGCCACCACAAGAGGGTGATGAGGGTGTTTCCAACCACTGTTGTGATGTAGCTCACTAAATGTAGCATCACTGTTGTGACGTAGCCATCTAAAAAATAGACATCAAGGGCTCAGTCCAGTTGTTTACACAAAGGTTCCCAAAGCTCTCTGAAATGTGTGATGGGCTGCTGTTCAGATGGACACTGACAGTCTGGAGAAACAGGCTGACAGAAATCTCAGGAGACAATAGAACAGAACTAAAAACAGAATACACATATCAGAGCTCTGGAGCAGCCTGGAGAAGGGAAGGCTGAGGGGTGATCTTGTTGCGATCTGCGGCTGTCTCGTGGGAGGCCGCAGGGAGGAGAGAGCCAGACTGTTTTGGAGGTGCACAGAGACAGGAATGGGCAGAAGCTGGAGCAAGGGGAACTCCAGTTAGACAGTAGGAGTAATTTTTCACCGTGACAGTAGTCAAACACTGGAACAGGATGCCAGAGTACTTGTGGGATCTCTTGGCCAGGAGGTTTTTCTAAACGAGGCAGTCCTTCCTTTAGGCCACTCTGAACCTGTATGCTAAATATACTACATTGGGTTAACACAGAGAGGTCACTCAAAGAAATACTAAAAGGTAAATGCTGATGAATGGTGTTCACCTGCAAAGGTTCTGGATTCCTGTCGAAATAGATAAATATAAATCATCACTAACAAAACCATTTGGATGCCTGGCTAACACCACAGGAGCCAATCCAGTTCAATATGCCCTAGCTCTTAGAATTACCCAGTAACAATATATGAGAAGCTGGGAAATCAGTGAAGACTCTTGTGGGAAAGAAGGTGTTTTTTTGAAGTTGTTCAGAGAGTAGCCAGGAGAAGGTGGGGTTGGAAAGACAGTGCATGAACACATACTGTGGAGAATCAAGCCTGCAAACAGTCTGTGCCTTCTTTTGCTTCTTTCCTTCTGTGTCCTTCTTTCCCCCACCCTGATGAACTGATGGTCATAACCTCACCCTACATCAAACATTGCTATCCGTTCCCACGGCTAAGAGCAGAGTTTTCTTCCCTGTGACCCCAAAGCATGGCCATGATACAAATGACCAACAGTGTTAATAACAGCAGGGCTGTTTCCCAAGGAGAGACGGAAGCCACAAAAAAACCAATGGTTTGCAAAGAACCTGTGGCAGTGCTCAGCATCTCATCACTTGGCACATTTGTTGAAGGATGAGAGAGCCAAAAACTGATGTTTCACTTGTTCACACTGAATCCATCTCAGAAGACTGTAAGAATAAGTAGAACTGGTAAAGACAAAGAACACACTGGGCAAAAATCTGTACAATGATATTCATGTTTAAACAGAGAGAATTTCAAATCGGGGGGAGAACAGCAGAGGGCTTTTGGTGCCTGTGCCCTCCTTGTGGTCTTTGGGAAAGAGAGGAGTGCCTCAGCACTCCTAGAGAGTCGTGGCGGTCTGTGGCCAGTAAAAGAGTCAGAGAGTTTGGGCTGCTCTCGCCATTGGTGTCAGTCCTGGAAGAGGATGGGCTCTCTCTTCGAGCTCGAGGGGAGTGGGCTGTTGTGTCTGCTAAATCATCTGAGATATTGGAGGTACCTGGTTTTGGAGAAGATGCTAATTGCTGCCAGGGAGCTGTGGAATTAACTCTTCTGTGTAATAATAAGGTGGTAAACAGGGTCCCGAGGCTCTCAGGGGTAGCACTAGCTCTTTCAGAGTGGGCACAGGGCTTTGAAGGCTCCGTCCGATTTCCTGCAATGTCTGGGAAGAAGGAGAGTGGCTTTTGGCTACCAGGCTTTGGAGGAGGTATGGGCGGCCTTGCAGAGGTGTTGACTTGAGTGTTTGGTAAAACAGGTCGTTTTCTCTGGCTCTCATTTGCAATCCTTGGTTTTGTAGAAGATGATGTTTGCCCGAGAAATTGCACAGCGGCCAGCTGTGGTGAGTCCTCTGCCTTTTGTGTTAGCACCTGAGGGAATTTTGGAGGTGCTGTTTCTGTGGGTGCTGGCAGAGGAGTGGCATGCTGCCTAATGTGTTTCTTGGGCAATTCTGCTTTGCTGAGAATCATTTCTCGTTGAGGAGAAATCTTCTTGCCCATCCCTTCTGCTGTCAGCTTTCGAGCTTGAGAAGAACTCTTCAGATTTCCTTGCTTATACACCTCAGCCCAGTCAATCTGCGACGTTAACTGTATGCCACTGCCCTTCAGCTTTTTAAAGCCCAACACCATCTCAAGGAGCACCTTTGTTACCAGAACAGAGCTAAATCCAAGTTTCTCTGAAAGTGATCGTTCATTCTTATACTTGCGTAGTATGTGCCTGACCGCCTTTTCCACAAGAGGCTTGATAATCTGCTCTTCGTTTCGGAAACGCTTGCCTCCTCCGAGCTGATTCTTCTTCACCACCCTTTTAGCAAGCTGGCTCCTTGGGGGGAGATGAGGTCCCGCCTATCCATATGTCCAGTTGCCAAGAGAGAATCAGCATGAAAAATTTTTTTTATATATTTCGTTACAATTTGGAATGTGAAAGATAGCAAATATTTTCTAAACATGCAGACCCCTTTGCAGTGTCTTTTTTATTGGTAGTAGTGGCTTCTGATTAACTTTGGTCAAAACCAGAACCAGGCTAAACTCTGCTCTTGTTTGGGCCATGCCCACTGAAGCCAAGGGAGCAAGGTGGGAGTGGAAAAGAGCAAATGGCCTCTTATGCTGAAGATGTGACAGAGTTTTGGTGTGACAAACCAGCTGATGGGATGTGGGAGTCTAGACTAAATCCACACAGTTAAACAGTCGCTTTTTGAGAACCATCATTTTGGCTTGTCAAAGGGCTCCCTGCCCCAACTCTCTCATGACCAGCAGCTTTGGATATTGAGCGGACCTCAGCAGTGTGAGGCATCAGAGACATCTGTAACCAAAAGTAGCATCTTTGCCTTTCAATCTGTCACCAGTCATGGATGCTACAGCTCAGCTCAGCCTCAGCTATGACTTAATGTGTTTTCAGTCCACATGAGAGACACTGGAAGAAATGCAGCAGAGAAAAAATTGCCCTCTGAAGGATGGAAGTAGAAAAGGGATTAAAAGTCAGTCTCAGTGAGCACTGAAGTTATCATCCCCCAGTACAGGAAGGCTGTTCTTGCCTCACCTTGGGACTGTGTATGGTTGTTGGCTCAGGGGTTCATGTGAAGGCTTATGGAAGCGCTATGGCTATAAGAAACGTGACTCCTGCAGCTGCCTGAGCCCCGAGACAGCCTCACTGAAGTCCTCAGGCCTGTCTACCTGGACTGTCTTGCTGGAGACGATTTTTGTATCCCATTTCCCTGTAGAGCTCATCTTACATTGCTACCTGTGCCAGAAGTGAATCTGCCTTCAAGACAGACAGCACAAGACACGCACCACCTACTGTAAAAGCAAGAGCTGCAGTGACATCATGCACACGTGTCTCCACTGTGCCCATAAAGCACACTGGCTATCGTGCGACTACTCCAAAAGCAGTGTTTCAGGGACAACCCTAAGAATACCTGAATTTGAAGACTACATTGTTCTAGTGCAATGTAAAGGAGCAAGATGTGATTCTTAGGCAGACATTGTAGCTACAAATCATGCAGATATCATGCAGAGTTGGATGGGATACCAAGAAAAAACACCTGCAACATGCGACTGATCCCAGGATGTCATTTTGCTTGAGCTGGAAAAATAGAAAGTTACCTGGGAAAGTGGAGGGTTTTCTTCGATCCTCTCCAATTTCTTGGCTTTAAGTTTCTGCTTCCACAGTGGAGGTGGCTTGTTGTTTAGCCTAGGTGGAGGTTTCTCCAGGGGTGGTCTTGGAGCAATTTTAGCCAGTGGAGGTGGCACAGATGTAGGCTTGGGCTGAGGTTCCTCCGCAGATGGTTTTGGTTTGCTCTCCCCATGTCCCCAGGACTTGTCAGGGAGGTGGGATCCTTCTTCCATTACTGCACTGAATACTTGGACAACAATGTCCTTGGTGAGATCTTGGAGGGCTGAGAATAATGCTGTCTTTTCTTTGAAGAAATGAGGAGTGCCGGAGGGAAACTGGCCATGATGGTCCTGAGAAGCTTCGGGGGGCTTGCTTTTTTCAGGACAGCTGTGATTTCTTTTTCACGTTCTTTGCTAGCCCCTGGTGCAGATCTCATCTTGGTCCTGTGAGACAGAAATTCAGCTGCCTTTTCATGAACAGTCTGCAAGAAGAGGGAAGAGGATGAAAATCTTACCAGAGTAAGCCCGTGAAGCACAGAGACTCAGTGAGGGAAGGCTAAACTAGGCAAATCCCATCTCTAGTTTGAAGAGGGGCCAAAGCCCAGTCTGAGGTCCAAGCCTCAGTGAGTTTTAATGACAGGTCTAGTGGAATCCAAGTTTTTGACTGGGCAAGTTCAGATCTTGCCCCCAAGGTGGACACCAGGTCAGGCAGCCCAATGTCATGGTTTGGACACCATGGGATGCTGCTGAGCACATGCTCTGCCAACGCTTGCAGAGAGCTGGGCAGTGCTGTGAGCACAGCTGAGCTCATGACATAGGTGGCACTTGTGCCTCCCCAGGCTTGAGGGCAGGATCATGAGTGTCAGAGCCAGATTGCAGCTTTCATTCAGCCACACATTCAGGGCTGCCAGTTCTTGCAATTTGAGTGTGATTTTCCCAGGGGATTTGCTTCAAGCCCCACCCTCCAGAAATGAGCAGACTATGGATTCTAAGAGCTTCTGTTCTGGGATAGTTGTAGCTTTCATAGCTGTGGGAAAAAACCTTGACAGCTTCATCCAAGTCTACTCTGAATAGCTCAGAAGGTAGCAGAACATACAAAATCTCTCTGCCTCTGTCCTTATTTTAAAAACTTGTAGACTTTTACTGTCTGGCTTATGGGGGGCTTTAGATAACTAAACGCCATGACTCTAGTTTAGAGCAAAACAGCATGTACTTGCTCTTCTTCCAGGATCTTGTCCCATGCATTTGTCCCGCTTATACCACCAAGATTGTTCTCTGGCCATGTGCTGACGTGCATGAATCTGAAGCTTATACTCAAGGCTCTGTGGAATGAGGGTTTTTCTGTGGAGACGGAGCCTTTGCCAGATCCCCCTCAGGGCCTCCCTGTAGCCCAAAGAGGAGGAATGGCCCAGTACTATAAGCAGCCCGTAGGAGGCACGTGCCTTTAAGAAAAGTGCCTCCTGCTCACGCTGGCGTTCGGCTTTCAAGTGATGAAAGTCAAGAAGAGAAAGTCTCCACCGCCTTCCTTTCTCAATCCCTTACACCCCAAATTCACACTGTTGGGTGCAGAGAAGGGCATTACACAGAGCTGGTCGTGTATGCAAATAATGCAAACCCCACAGGAAGGGGCTAAGGCTGAGATTTTGCTGCATGTATCTCTATACAACGCTATACATTCAGTTTCCAATCAAATCAGATCACAGTCTTTGTGGCTTTGCACTCTGGGAAAAGGCCCAGGGCCCCACGATTTAGAAGAGAGAGACAGTTGGGTGAAAAGCCCTCACCGCTTCCTCCACCCGCTTCCTGTCCTTCCTGCATGCAATTTTGGCAGCAGACGGGTCCAGTATTCTCCACTCCAGGTCCTGCCCAGCTCTGGTCATGCATTGCTTCTCCCAGTGCCCTCCTAAGCTGGAGGTGGCAGGGTAGTGGCAGGAGTAGAAATGGCCCCTCTCGGTCCGACAGGAACACCTTTGACACTCAGTCTCTGGGCTGCAGCTGGGCTCTCCATATGCCGCCATGACATCCTCTGTTTTCTGGGTGGTTTCTTCTATGACTGTCTGGAGGCTGTTAAACACCTCCCTGTCAGCGAGGAAGTCCATGAAGCTGGCAAATTCCTCGGCAGCCGGGTGGGAGGGGGAAAAGCGAGCATGCTGCTCCTCTTCCGCTTCCTCCACGGTGTTCCTCTCTCGGATGCTCCCAGAAGAAACGTCTCTGCCACAGCATGACTCCTGTGGGTCTTGGCATCCACCACATGCCCTCAGTCTAAGCTGGACTCTCCAGTCGGTGCGCTTGTGGAAGGACATGTCTCGCTGTGAAGGAGCAAAGCAGAGAGTCATTCAGGAGGAGACTGGAAAGGCTAGAGAAGCCGTCACTTGTCGATCACTGACTATAGCCCTCAGCATGGGATTGGTGTTATAGCTCCATTGTGAAGCCATTGCAGGGAGTAACCATGCTCTGGGGAAAGGCCTGCTATCCTAATGAGTGAAACGAAGACCCTTCCCATTCCCTTCTTGCCTTCCCCTTGCAGATTTCTACCTTGTAGATGTATGAATGCACTGCACTACATGGGATAAAAGAGTTGTTTGGTCCTCTTTTGCAGACATGGGAAATATGATCAGCCCCAGGTCACAGTGTGAGGTGCAGCCAACTCCAAGCTTTATTTGCTCGAGCTGTTGTTTGCTGCTGTACCACTTCTAGTAAATCAGTTTGTGATACTCTGTGTCTAAGACTCTGCTTCGGGAAACTTAGGGTCAAGTAACTTCTTTAACACCACAGTAGCTGTTTGCTTTGTCCTCACTCAGCATTATTCGGTTACCGCCACTTAGGCAGACTCACCACAAGTATTCTGTTTCAATTTCACATGGTTTTCTGCTTATATTTTCTGCTTCCAACCTCAACCATTCTGTGATTCTGTGATATCTCTCTTGCCAAATTGTCAATTGTCACGGATCCCAGGGAGTGATTCGCATAGTATATCGTGGAGCACCACCCCGAGGTCCCTCAGTTCATTCCCTTTTAACAGTGGGTCTAGCTTCATATTCAGGGGGATTTGAGGGGGACAAAGGATCATCTTCTCCTGGCTCGCTATCATCGGGATCACCCCACATGTCTCCATCCCAATCTTCAGGGCATACTATTCGTTTCCTAATCTGTACAATGTCAGGGGGGCGGGAAGCCCCCATAAGCATCAGCTCAACCTTTTCTCCCAACTTCTGTCTTTTCTCCTTTTCCTCCTGTAACTCTTTCTGCAGCTGCTCAATTTTCAAAGACAGTAACAACTCAGCTGCCTTTCGCTCTTCTATTTCTTCCTTTAGGTCCTGCTCCTCTTTATTTTTATTCTTCCTTTCTTGATATGCAGCTTCTAAACAGGTACCTCGCATCTTGCAGTTAATTCCTTTCCCTTTTCCATCCTTTCTATGGCCCCTGGTCACTTTTAGGTATTCTTCAACAGCTTCCCAATTATGCCAATTGTCACGAGCCCATTCTTCTGAGAAGTTGGGACTCGGGTTCACTCCATGCCTCCCAAAATAATTGGTGATACTACTTGCCATCCTGCCGACTACACCAATTTGTTGCGGATGAGTGATGCACTTCACTCATAAGGGAGAAGCAGCAATATGTTTTATTGAGATAAGACAGTGATTTAACAAGGTTTGATGGCAAGGTACACTCAGTTATTTACTGCATGGAGGGTAAAACAATAACTACATATAAGCTTCAAACCAAATTGTCAAGGAGGCCCTCCCGTTGAGTCACGAGGTTCAGAGTGGACCCCCTTGCTTTCCAAACTCCTTCTCAGAGGAGTCTGGGTGTGACTGGATCCAATCTTAGTCCCAGATTTGGTCAACGGTTTATGTCTAAAGGATTATGTGCACAATCAATCAAAGATGCAACTTAGCAAAGTTTCAGTGCACTATTAGTCACTTAGGGAGGATCTGCTGCAGGTAAGGGATCTCCCAACCTCGAGGAGTGACCTTGAGAGGTGTCCCTGTTCAAGAGGAGATCCTGCCGTGCAGCCCGCTGCCATGCAGTAGAGCTCAACGGGCTCTGGGCTGCCTCCTATTTACGGGGTAAGATGATTGACTTGTAGTCATATTTGCATGCCAACTGTATTTGGGTTGGTGCATGCTCAATTAGCCCTTGGCTATCGTGCTGTTATCCGTCTCCCCAAATTTCGATTTGAACTGCGTGCAGCCATCACAACTGTTAGTGATGTTTATCGCCTGAGCGGGGTTATGCAGAGGTCTGGCTGGGGTAGGGGGGAGCACACTGTCACCGTTTCCTGCTTGGGTTTTTGAAGGGGAGGCAAGGAAAGATGGGATGGCTTTAGTTCTTCCTCTTCCCATCTCTTCCCTGAGTCCAGAGCCATCCCAGCACCACTAATAGGCAGGAAGTGTTCCCTGGCAGCAGCTTGGCTGGAATTTGCAGCCAGCCTCTCTAATCCCTCGGTCACTCTCTCCAGGATTCTCCTGGCCACCACACCTTCAGTAGCCATGGCACTGACCTTGCCTCTGGCAGAAGATCTGCAGGATGTTTCCAGAGCAGGCAGCTTGGTTCGACTTGTAGATCCTGATGTTTTACCTGCGGAGGCCTCCAGGCCTCCATGTGCCTGCCTAGCTGCCTTGGTTGGCAGAGGTGGTAAGTCAGGCAGATGTGGTGTCTCTGCTCTTGCACAAGTCCTGCCAGGCAGTGTCTGCCTGTGTCCCAAAGGAGCCTTCCTTACAAGGCCGATGGAGGGATGCAGAGCTTGCACCGCAACGGGAACCTCCCTTGCAGTGTCCTCCACCATCTGCAATCAAAGCCCACGAGAAAGGCCAAGTTACTGCTGTCCTTTTCCCCCGCCCTCCATCCTTCCCAGGTGGAAGCTTCCTGTGGCTCCTGATGCCCTCGACAACAGAAGCACTCTCCCACGCAGGCGGCTGCTGCCCTGCTCCCAGAGGCTGGGTGGGGAGAAGGTTTGTCACTGTGGGGCAAGAGACAGGCAAAGGCAGCTCCCTTGGAGACCCTGCGGCATGTCCTTGCAGACTGCCGTGCAGAGCAGGCAGTCAGCCTGTCGGGGGGCAGAGACCTCCTGGTCTCTCCCAGCTCTTCCTGCCTGCTTCTCAGCAGCTATGGGGAATCAGGCAGGGGCTTTGCCACCACCACTGCTCAGCTCTGTACCTTTGCAATGCCGTGTTCAGAGGCCGGTGAAACCTGTGGGCTGGGGAGCGAAGGCGGCCTGTCCCTTCGGTGGGACGAAGCTGGCGTCCAGATGTGCTGCCTTGCTGAGTGCAGCTCCTGCTGGCCCACCTATGGGGAGAAGGAGGCACATGATGGGGGTGATTGCATTGGTACGAGGGCCCCTGAAGCACAGGGAACCTCAGCCCCGTGTTGAATGGAAGATCATGGCCGAGTATGGCCCGGCTGAGCTTGGCCCAGAGCTGCTCTCTGCCTCTCAGCGCAGAGCTCACGGGGTCTGTGTGGGCCCTGGAGCATCCAGGTTGGTGTGCTTTGTCTCCGAGAAAATCCCCAGGCTAGGAATAAATACCCCCTTGCTGGAGGAGCTCATGCCCCAGCTCCTCTTCCCCACCGTCCTTGTGCTCTCTGTGCGGGTCCCATCCCTGCTGCCTGCCTCTCCCTCCAGCCCCATCACTCACCTCTCTCCTGTGCTCCTGTGTGCCTGGAAGCCCATCCATGGGCTGGGAGCAGACGTTTGCCTGCCGCTCCTTGCCCATCTCCAGGATCCTCTTCCAGAGACCTGCCACTCTGGCACCAAGGGGAGCTGCTTCCTCCTGATCGAGCCGCTCTCCTCGGAGTGAGGACCTCAGGGCTCTGGCCCCAGCAAGGACACGGTCACCACAGGGACTGCCCCATCACAATGGCCTTGTGGGCACGACGCCACTCCCATCACAAAGCCCTGGTGGTCGCCGTGGGGACCTCCATCAAAAAGCCCTGGTGGTCGCCGTGGGGACCCCCATCACAATGCCTTGGTGGTGACCATGGGGACCCCCATCTTAATGCCTTCGTGGTGCCCATGGGGACCCCCCATCAACAAAGCCCTGGTGGTCACCGTGGGGACTCCCATCACAATGCCTTGGTGGTGACCATGGGGACCCCCCCATCACAATGCCTTGGTGGTCACTGTGGGGATCCCCATCTCAATGCCTTGGCGGTCACCGTGGGGACATCCATCACCACGTCATTGCCTCCAAGCCTCTTGTTCCAGCTCTGAGCCCGCCTGGGAGCTGGGATCTGCAGAGCAGGACAAATTTTCCTCTCCCCAGCTCAGCGCTCCTTGGGCCTTGCAGAGGCTGCCCTTCTTCAGACAATCCATTGCAGAAATCCACTACAAGGCCACCCCTGTTGGTCTGCCCCCTAATCCTCACCCATACACTCTCGAATGCCTCACTGTCCGTCCCTAGGCAGAGCTCCCTGCATTCCCACTGCTCTCTCGGCATTTCTCTTCCCCACATCACCCTGCACCTTTTCATTGCCATCCCACGCCATTACATCCTCACTCTTCTTTGAGTCACCCTCTCCTCCCACTCACTCCCACTTTAAGGCTCTCTTCACCAGCTTGGCCACCTGGTTGACCATCAGGTTGGCAGATGGGAACAGTCTCCTTCCAAATGAAGCGTGACAACCTGCAGCTTCACTCCCTCACTGTGGGCTCAGCTTCAGCACCTCCTCCAGCTGCTGTAACTCCAGGCCAGCCCGCAAAGCAGGTGCTCCCCTCTCCTGTGATCCTCTTCCTACTCATGGGGTTTGTTTTCAGACAGAAATCCCTCTCATCACAAAACTGCAAGGACTGACATGGGCTGAGAGCAGGACTGTAGGCGATGGACCGTGTGCTGCTGCAGCATGGTTTTACACCCCCCCTCAGCTCGATGTGACATCAACCCCCAACCTGCTACCATAAAAAGAGGGGGAAAAAAGCTGAACTTGGGTGCTGAGGTTCAGAAGATGGGCTTGTTTCTCCCCACGCTCATTTACTACCCTCGAGCCCTCTGCCCTGTGGCTGCACTGAAGAGCCAGGCCGCAGCCTCTTGACTCTGCCCTTTCCCATCGTGCCCCTGGGACAGCCAGAATGAAATTAAGCCCTTGAGATTGAAGGGTGGGGGAATGGAGTTAATACCATTAAATAATTGCAATTAATATTTCTTTTCTGTTAATCTGTTAATTAATAATCTTTTCTGTTCTTCCCCTCAATTTCCTGATTTTCCCCATAACAGGAGAGCAGAAAATCCATATCTTTTAAAAGGGCTCCCTAGTTTTACATACCTGCCTTCTGCACCTTTTAAGCACCCTCTCTCCCCCCCGCCTCCCCCCCCACACCCCCTAGTTCCTTTCCTTTGCTTCAGCAGCATGCTAAGAGCAAGAAAGCGTAAGTGGGGAGGGAGAGAACAAAAAAGAGATAACAAGAATGAACAGCAGAGGGAAGACAAAAGAACATTATGTATGGAAATGCTTGCAAGCCCTCTCAGACGCACACAGAAGAAATCATTTCCTTCCAAAACCTGTACACTGAAAATGACCTAAAAAGTGAACCAATTCTGCATCCTTGTGGAATTTAGCACCTAGAGTTGCCAGGGACACACTGCTGTAATGATCACTTTTGAGATGACAAAGCCTTCCAAGAGGCAGCCTAGCCTGCAGCAGACCACTTCCAGGACCAGGGCAGAGCAAGGCAGGTGTCTTCACTGTGCTCCACTTCTTATCTTAGCCAGCCCTCACTTTTAACAACAGGTTTCCAATCAGGCTTTACAGGGTGTGAACTACAGGGACAGTAAAACAGCAGAAATTATCACTTGTGCACTTTCACATAGAAGCAACACACATGAGGGAAGGGATAGTCATGAAAAAACTGCTATCAGGGTACATGACAGCAATATGAATTATGGTGTCCAAAATGCAGAGTTAAAACATGACTCCTCAGGACATATTTCTTCTTCTTGCACCAGTGCATGCTCAGATCTGCACAGCTGCTGCTGCTGGCAGCACGTTGGGTGCATCACTGTGCCAGGGCCAAGGCCACCCCACAGGCCCTGGCTGAAGCCCCCGTCCCTCTTGCACTGACTCTCTCACGCTCCACAGTGAAGCGGCAGCATTGCATCACGGTGCTCTTGTGCCAGTGCTCTGCTGGCCAGAGGCCCAAGCGTCGAGGGTATCAGATGTACAAAGCGTCCGCAGAACAAAGCCGATATCCTTAACTGCACCTTTCCTGTCATACAGAGAGCATCGGCTGTCAATATGCTACCGAATTTGACTTACAAAAAAATCAGGGCGTCGATTTTAAGTGCAAATCCCTTCCTATCAAAATCCATTCTCGGTCAGCACATGCTGGTACTTCAGAAGGGAAAACCCAAGGTGACAAAAAATGCCTGTGTGCTCCAGTCCAGCTTTTAGCCAGAGGCACATTTCATGCTGATCCTTCAGTCACAACTCGCCAGCATCAGTCTCCCAGCAGACACAAAGCACAACCCAGCCTTCTCCCGGCAACGTCCAAGGGTAACTACAAACAGGGTGAACATGGGCTGCGGAAGCTCCGGGGGAAGGAGCGGCCCCGGCAGGGCAGGCTCATTCCCCATGCAGAGGGGCTGCGTGGGGCAGGGCTGCTCACAGCTCCCGCTCGCCCCCACACTTCCCCAGGGGCTTCTCAGCAGGAAGCTCCAGGCAGGGACAACACCAAAGGCAAGGAGCTTCCCTGAGCCTCTGCTTCCAGATCCCTGCTGCTGCAGTGGGGGGAAGGGAAAGGAGCCCGAGACTCTGAAGCCCACGGAGACACCAGCAGGTCTGCGAGGAAGCTCAGAAAGCGCCTTCACACCACTCTGCCCACAGGCAGCACCAGCAGCACCTCTGCTGGCTCCACCACGCCTGCTGTCACCTCCAGCCTGGAGCCACCACAAGCCCAGATGCACCCGCACCCTCCCCTCGGGGCCGGGACGGCACTGACAGACGGCCACCGCAGCCAGCACTGAGCCGCGGGGCCGCCAGCACAAGGGCGCAAGAGCCGGGGGCTCCCGCGGGGCCGGAGGTGGCCCAGGCCGGGCCGGGCCTTCCCCAGCAGCTGCTCGCACGCACCGGGCCGCGGCGGCTCCAGCTGCCCCCGTGCGCACAGCCGCTCGCTCTGCCCAGCCCGCGGCCCTCGGCCCTCGGCCCCAGCGCAGCAGCTCCCGGCGCTGCGGCTCGAGGCTCCAGGCGGCCCCGCGCCGGGAGACGCTGCCCCGCGCGGCACCAGCCGCCTCTCGGCCCCTCCCTCCCCGCAGGGCGCGGGCAGCCCCGCCCCCGCCCCTCGCCACCCTCCTCTGAGCCAGTGCGCATGCTCCGCAGGAGGCGGCACTTCCGGCCCTGTGGGGGGCGGGGCCTGTGTGTCCATGGCCACCGGCCCTGGTGCCACCGGCCCCGCCCCCACTGGGCGCCGCCGCGGCGCCGCTCTCGAGGCCGCGGCGCCGCTCTCGAGGCCGCGGAGAAGCAGCTGCAGCAGCGGCGGGTGTTGGCGGCTGCTGCGCAGGGAGCCCGGAGCGATGCTGCGGCCCGGCGTGTGCTCGTGTGTGCGGAGCCTGCAGCGGCTGCTGCCAGCTGGAGGGCAGGGAGCGAGGGGGAGCGGCGCTGGGCTGGCCCTGGGCTGCGGGAGTTGTGCTGCAGGGGAGCGTTGGTGGGGAAATGCTGCTGCTGGGGCGCTGCTGCCACAGGGCCCCGCTCTGCCCCGGGGCCTGGGCGAGTCTCTGCAAGGGGACGCACGTGCACGTGATGGGAGCCCCGGGAGGCCGCAGCCTTTTTTTCAGAAGTGGGCGAACAACCCAGGGGCCATCGCAGCCTTTGGCATTATCTGCCATGAGCGGGTGGCCCTGAAATTTTGTCTCCATCAGCAGCCCAAGAAAGGGGCTGGAGAGGGGATCCCAGAGTGTCCCTCTGCCAGGAGAGCATAGAGAAGCGCTGGAGGCCAGCCCAGAGGAGCCACCTGACCATAGAGATGGTAGGGAGGGTGCCCCCCCCCCTCCAGGTGACCATAGAGATGCAGCATGGTGTGTCACAGACTGTCCCTCGCCATGGAGACCATTGAGCCGGCACGGGCGGAGCCAACCCCAGAAAGTCCCCGAGACTCGTGACCCTCCTGAACTCCCGTTCTCACCGAGCTTTTCTTTCCACCCCTTCTTCATCCCACGCTACTTCCAGTGCTACCTCCAGGAGAGAAATGTGATTGGTTCCAGTTTCCTGCACATGTTACACATCACAGCAAATACAGCCCTTCCCTGTTTCTGGGGTTCGACCACAGGTGTGAAACACTGGTGCTGGCTGATGTTCAATATCTTTTCACGGTGCAAAAAGCATTCCCAGCTTTTACATTTGTGGTGCTTTTCCATGTAGCCTGGGCACCTCTCTCACAAAATACTGGACAAACCATTTAAAGACTAATAGCCAGGGCCTTGTGCTGCCCCAGATCTACACATCAGCTTGCAGTTAAGGCACCTTATTCTTGTGCCCGTGTTGTCTGCAGTCTCACAGCAGGCAGAAATGGCAATAATGCAGCTATGGAGATGTTTGTGCAAAGCCCAGCTTTTTTTTTTACCCTTGGACATGATGAAGATGTGTTTAGTAATGTGTATCAGATCCTTAGACAACAGAGTTTTGCTTAGCACAACTGTCCTGTTTATGGACCACCAACAAAACAGTGGCCATTGCCCCTGCTATTTAGACTGACTAAATAGTGCTACTTTCTGTGGATGGTTTAGAAATGGAGGGTAGATCATATGGCACTGCCTGTCCAACCCCAGCCACTTTTATGATAAAGGCTGGCAGATGGAAAGTCTGATCAGAAAAAAAAACAAAACAAAACTCCCTTTGACTCTAGGGGATCACTGACCCAAACACTTATAAGATCTTGGTATTTGTATTGCTTAAATCAATAGTGGGGAACTAGAACGATGTGTGCTAAAGCTGGTCCTTCATGCTGCAGCCCCAAAGCCTCTGTGCCCTTTGGGAACCACAAGGTGACAGAGAAGCGGGACCTCGACATCAAGACCAAGTGGCTGCAGCACCTCCAAGGCCTGCACTGTTAAAGGATGCTGGATCCAATGGATTTTTGAATAAAGGATTCCTCCTTCCTGGTCCACTGGAAGGGAAACTACTGCACTTCTCTGTTCCCTGGTCCTGCCAGCAGCGAGACAGGGCATGTACTTCCAAGAGGCATACATACACTCTGTACGGACATGGTCGACCACCAAAGAATCAACTCCGGCAGGGGCACAGTACCTTTACAGGCACCACAGAGACGTGAGCAGCACTCATAAACATGAACGATACAAACGGCCTGGTCCTGTTCTTGCTCACCAGCTAATCAGACTCAAAGCTTGCAGGAGACCTCACACGCACCCTCGCACGGGGTGTCTCTGGTAGCTGGCTGCCTTGACGTCTGCAAGCCTTCCACACATGCGCTCATGCAGAACAGCGAGCACGCTCACCCAGAAAAGAGCTAGGAATAGGATTTAATACAGTGATAGGCTACACTGCAGAGAGCAGGTACACAGCCTGGCCAGACAAGTGTCCTTGCCAGCAGCTTGCTTACACATGACTGGTCCCTTTTATTCCCTTTGCCTCCATTTTCCCATGCTGCTTCTTCCATGATGCAGCTCGATCCCTCCCTTTCTCCAGCTTTATCCCCTTTGAAATAAACAGCCCATCTCTAAGTATTTTTTTCTTCATTGGTGCCAGCTTTACTGCCTATGTACTCAAGTTTAATATTTCTGGTACTGTTAGCTAGGTAACCCCTGGCTCATGTGGTGCTTCTGATATCATTACCTCAGTACTGCTGGTGCTGCAAGAGTCTACTCCCCGAAGGATCCCCAATATGACAGTTATGTGTGACGCTTGGCCTTTTCTCATATAACTCTCCCTTAAGCACCGCTGAAATCCAGCCATCCGTCACCGTGCTGTCTGGAACTTGGCAGGGTCTCATTCTGTTCCCTGCAGTGTCCAAAGATTTCTCATAGCCACTAGTTTCTCACGCCCTGTTCAGTTATCTCAACTCTGAGGCAGAGCCTAGTCGTCTGCCTGCATACCCTAACCCTGTGTTGCCGGTGGAGCTGTGGGTCTGGATGGGAAGACCCAGGGCCACCACATCCTTCACTGTGGTGCACAAGGACCCACCTGGAGCAGGAAGACCAAGGTGCCCAAGAGGGCCCAAGTGCTCTGCTGGGCTGAGCTTTGGTCACCCAACGTGCCATAGCTTCCCTAGGGTCCCACATGAGGAGATGGATTTTCCTATAAAGAGTTCACCCTTGTAGAATTCCCTTCAGAAATGGGACACACACACACAAACTTTAAAAGAGCTGTTAAGGGCAATTCTGCCCCTCAGAGGCCCTAATAAAATGAAATGCTGATTGGAAACAACTGCACAGGAGTAAAGCAATGGCAATGCCTTCCCTTCCTCTGTGCTTTGTTTTTCCCTGTGGAATGCAAAATAAAAGGAGAAAAGAGATCTCTGTGTGTTGATTATTTCTCTAAAATATGTTTCCTTTTATCAATTGTATATGCTTCTGCTCATCTCTTTGCCATATAAAGATACGGATAGAGACAGAAGTATAAAATAAGGGGGGATAGGGAGGAATATATAATTTCATTCATGGACAAGAAGAAAAAAGTGTGATAGAAGCATACATAGTTTATCTGAAAAACATCTTGATGATGAAATAATCCTTCAGGAAAGAAAACAAAGGTAGAAAATGCCTAATTCTCCAAGAAGAAATATGATGTTCTTTTTTTTCCTTCAGGAGAATGCATCCTAGAGTCATCAATGGAGATAGATAAAGCAGGGCTTTAAACAGTGGACATGCTGACAGTACCTTACGAAAATATGAATTTTTAAGAAATCTCCCTCCAGAGTGAATAATAAAACTATCATCTGCAGGCTATCATTGACAAATCAATGAGGCTGTCTTCATCACACTAATGAAACTGAGAAATGTATTATGGATTTGAATCCAATGAATTTGAACCCATTGTAGTGTCTGAGCTTAATTTTCATGTTTAGCATCTTCTGTTATTCAGGGAAAGTGTTCTGAGCTTTTCTCAACAACCCCTGGACATTGTCCCCAGAGTTTTCAGCTAAATTTCCTGAGATGACTTATGAAAACTTCCTTGTGTCAGCATGCACTGGCAGTCTATGTCCCACTCCTAAGAAGTGTGTGTGTGTGTGTGTGTGTGTGTGTGTGTGTGTGTTCAACATTTTATCAATATTTTTTAGATTTTGTTTATAATAATCCCCTGCAACCAAGGCACACAATTCACGTTCCTTCCTTTCACTGCTACAATCCAATGAGAAAATAAATCTCCTGAGGCACTCATATTTAATAGCTATACATATGTGTGTGTGATATAATACATGACACATAATTAGAATTGCTGTCATGAAAAGCATCATGACTGGGAAAAAGCCGAACCTTTGCACGACCAATGGCTTCCTTCAGGGCCACCTTCACAGTCTCGTTTCTGAGACTGTAGATGAAGGGGTTTAAGAATGGGTACAGGACAGTGTTCAGCAAAGCTACAATTCTGTTGTTCTCCAAGGAAACCCCTTCTGAGGGCCGTGCATAGAGAACAATGCAGCATCCATAGACAATGGCTAAGTTGGTGAGATGGGAAGAACATGTAGCAAAAGCTTTCTTCCTCCCAGATGCTGATGGCATGTGCAGAATACAGTGGAAGATGCACATGGAGGACACTATGATTAGACATAAGGAAGCCAGCACTACAAGCGATATGAAAATGGTGTCTACTTTCCAAAGCAGGCTGGCATCAGAGCAGGACAGTGTGAATAAGGGGGAGTTATCGCAAAAAAAATGGTGGATCTTGTTGGGGCCACAGAAAGTCAGCTTTGAGAGCAAGACCAGGCGGTAGCTGAAGAGTGTGAAGCCTAGGACCCACGCAGCAGCAACCAGGTGGGTGCGCAGCTGCCACTTCATGACAGCAGCATAATGCAAAGGTTGGCAGATGGCAACGTAGCGATCAAAGGACATGACAACAAGGAGAGCAAACTCTATAAAACCCAGGGCAAAATAGAAATAGGATTGGGCAAAGCAGCTGCTTAATGAGATTGGTCTCCTTCCAGAGCTCAGAATCGCCAACAATGTGATGGTTGTGGAGGATGCGAACCAGATTTCCAGGAATGCCAGCTTGCTGATGAAAAAGTACATGGGAGTTTGCAGGTGGTGATCCACACACATGAGGAAGATGATCATTGTGTTCCCTGTCACTGTTGTCAGCTATATGAGTAGAAGGAGCAGGGAGAGAAATTGCTGTAGTCTTTGATCAAGCCCTGAGAAACCCTCCAGGATGAACTCAGCAACTATAGTTTCATTTCCTGGTCCCATGTCTAATTTCAGTACATGCTGCTGAGACAGGAGCACGAAGAAGCAAGCGTGAGAATTTCACAGTCTCGACGGGAGGGTAGATCCTTCCTTCTTTGCTCCCTTGCTTGCTTCCTAGGTAGCACAGACAGAAATTTTCCTCTCAGCCATTCATCGCACCCTGATTTCTCCGCTTCACATTTACAGTCCTCAGAGATTTTACTGTCTTCTTTCTACCTTCTCCAAATGCTCACAAAGGATTCTTTCTCACAAGCACAGTATTGTAAAGAGGTTGTGAACTAGTTCATGCCATGCCTGGGAAATTCCCTGTTCACTTAGACCTATTGCAAACATCCATCACATCTGTGCTTCAAAAGCCAACCTAATCTCCCAGCAAAAGTACTTACTATTATCTGCAGATGCCAGTCCATCCATTTAGATAAGTATTTGGAAAGTTATTCCTTCTACTTTTCGGTGCTTGCCTTTTTTGACTTGGAACATCTGTGAGGCTGCTGGTTTCAAAACAAGCCAGTACTGAGCATCTCTTCTGTAATCCCCTGCTTTCTTCCACAGCTTCTTCCTCTCTCTTTCTCCAGAAAAGGGGGAGACATAGAGAACAAGTATAGCTTGCCTTCTTTAATACTCTAAATAGTGAAATTCAGGAGGGTTCCATTCAGTCATTGGAAATGTCTGTGTCAGACAGTCTCATCTGATATCATTGTGCACTGAAATAGAGTTCTTGCCAAAGCATTGCCAAATTCCATTGTTATTAAATGTCCTGACCTAAATGCCTTGCTTTCCCTTTAGGGGAGGGGGGGGAATCTTCTCATCTTAAAGAACTTAAAGGCTGTCCTTTTGATTATTTGAAATAGGAAGGGTCTGGAACAAAGAAAATACTAAGCAGGGTGATGTTTCAGATGTCTAAAAGTCAGGCACTTCAGTTTGAGCAAGTTAGCTTCCTCCCATCTTGTCAGTGCAGAGAGGGAGAAGAGTGTCTGGAAGAGAGTGGTAACACTTCTTTCACATGCCAGTTATAGTCTGGGAGGACCCAGCCTCTCTCTAGAGCTCTCTCTTTGCCTCCATTAACAAAATAGGGACCAAGGGAAAACAAGTGCAGACACCAGCTGCTCACAGGCACCTCCAGTGAAGTTGATAAACTCACTATTTCAGTCTCAAATCTCTTCATTTATTTAGCTGCTAATTTCTTTTTTAAACCAAAGAACACGTCTAACAGAAGGAAGTCCAAGGAGAACATAGGCAATAAATACTGACATTTTTCCCTCCACCTTTGCATTTGGTTTTAGACATATAAAGGAAAGGAGCAGAAGACTCCACAAATAGGATGCCTCAAAAATACAAGGGTGGAGGGGAGAAGGAGATGATGGATTTCAAGGAGTGAACCAGAGGTTCTGCACAGACTCTGTTGTCCCGCAGACCCTGTCTCAGAGTGTAATGGGTGACTTACACAGAGAGCAAAATGGGAAGCTCAGTAGTGGGCAATACCCCATGTTCGCACTGGCATTTTAACTTGGGGCTCAGGTTAGTCCTAGATCCCAGATGCTCTGTCTTACTCTCTGCTTCTAGTCTGGCATAAGGGAATCTCTGGACTGGGTTCATCTGGAAGATATGCTGAAATTGAACCACTGGCTGTAATTATTTGAGCAAAAGCTCAAGCCAAGTCACCTACAGCAATATCACTGTAGCCTCAGTGAGTCAGAGGTGACAGTCCCAGCTTCCCATTTGCTGGGTAAGTTCCAGCACTCAAAATGTTGTGTCTTCTTAGTCTGCTGGATGTCAGCTAAAATCATGCTTCTCCTCAATGTACTTTCTTAGAGGAACCTGCAAAGCTGCTGAGAGCTTACAGCAAAGCAGCTTCTCTGCTCACCAGGGAGGTAACCGTCTTGAACCCTTTCATCAGGCTTTGGTTGGTTCAAAGGATTTGCTGTATTCAGGCCCCTCGTAGCCAAAAATGGAGCTACCATATGCAGTAGTGACGATGGCAGTGTCACCGGCTATGCTGGTGAAGAAGGCTTCATATGGCTTTCCCAGAGGGTATTCTCAGGATAGTGCATCTAGTGCAGGCATAAGACACAGGGGTCAATGTGAAGGAGCTCAGCAACACAGCAGAGGAGAGAGCAAAGCTCATGTTTGAAGGTAGCTGGTGCCCATGCAGGCTGCTCTCATCAAAGGGATGAGGCCACAGAAGAAAGAGTCTCTTTACTGGGGACACAGGGTACCTTGGTATATAAGATGGTGGGGCTGAGCAAGGATAGAGATGCCATCAGCCAATGGATAAAGATGAGTGTGGAGTCCAACCAGGGCTTCATAAAGATGGTACAGTGCGATGGATTGCAAATGGCCCCACAGCAATCAAAAGACAGCACAACAAGCAGGCTGAACTCAGCGGTGCCCAGGAAGATGGAAAGCACGGTCTGGAACTGGCAAGCAGCTGTGGGATGGTCTTAATCTCCAAGATGAGGCTGACAAACCTTTTAGGGGCAAAGGGAACCAAATATCTAGGAAGGGGAAGCTGCTGGGGAAGAGATACGCTAGGGGTGGAACTGGTGGTTGAGTCAAATGATGGCTATCATGACCATATGCCCCATGGCAGTGAGCAGATAAATCACCCACGGCAGTGTGAAGAAGAGGATTTGCATTTCATGAGTGACTGAAAAGGCCTTGAGGAAGAATTTTCCCGCTATGGTATGGTTGGGAGGATCCATTTCAGAAGCCAGTCAGTTGAAGGTGGGACAAGAGTAACTAATGTCATGTGTGGTGAAATTCGCCTTGCTGCCTTCATCAACTTTCCCTTCCCTTTTCCTAGTCCTACTTTTCTTTCTTGAGGTGGGAGACCAGAACTGCACAAGGGATTCTCATTTTCTCTTTGTTTATATCCAATGCCATGAAATAAAGGTTGATTCATCCCGCCTGTCTTTAGACACAGGAAACAACTCTCCTGCCTCACTTGCTTGCAGAGGTAGGCCAGAGTGCTAGCTAAGAGCCAGTACTTGTGGCAAAAGCTCTGGAAATCAAGTTCCAGGTATGAAATTCAGGTTTCTCTTACAGTTAGAATTGTGGTGTGGGTAGGCACCAGGCTATCAGGCCTGTGCCTGTGTGCACACTCAGAGCACTCAAGTCATTAATCCCCTGGGTGGCCCAGGAACTCCCCCATCTAGTAATCCACACAGGTGAGCTGATGGGCAGGTTTGAGACAGGGGATGGACTTGAAACTAGGAGACTGACTGAACTCCTACCACTTTCCAAATTAAGTGTTGGACTGACTGGTGCAGAACCTCTCCAAGTGGGTGTTTCAGACAGTTCTAGAGATTTCCAGGGGCAGATCCTGCTGTGCCTGGACCAATTCCTGTGCTTAAATGTGGTGAGTACCATCTCAGGTGGAGTATCTGGCTGTTTCAGAATCTCTGCAGCAGCTCCTGCTGCAGAACTGATTAAATTGTAATTATTTAAGACCCTTGAAAATTGACAGTAGAAACTGCTCCTGCAAATGAAGAAGTGGCCATGTAGGACAGTCTTCTGTGCATTCTTAGGAGAGTTAGGAGATGCTTTGGTATGTAGTTTGAGGTAATCAGTAGCAATGGCTCATGCATATGCTGGAGAGGTCACACAGGACCACAAGCCAGCTGGACTATAAAAATTCCCCAGAAGAACAGTTCGGGGAGTCTCATCTGATCCAGTGGAAGCCACTGTTGGAAGGACCCCGGCAAAGGAGACTGCCACCACCATCTGGACAGTAACCAACCATCCCATTCAAGAGATTTGATGCCCCTTGTGAGTGTTACCTGTGACACGCCAATAGAGGGGCGTCTGTGATTCTTTCAGATTCGGGTTTATTTGCACTGAACTCTGAAAGATCATGATTTGTCAAGTATGAGAATTTATTAGAGATAAGAGGTTATAACAAAAAAAGCTAGAAATAGAACAGAACTGAAAAAATATATACACATATTAGAACTCTACAGTTAAATCATAGATGCACGGTACAGTGACCACACTCGCCCTTTATTGGCCACCCTTCCGGCACGGTTTTGCCTGGATTCTCCTCACCACGCCATTGACATCCACTGGCCAGCTGATGGTCGGTCAGAGTCCACACCAACTTCTGTGGCTTACTCTTTTCTATAGCGAGTCAAAACAACGCCAGCCCACAGTTACACAAAGGCTGTATGGCCTCAGTCAATAACAGCATGCACATCAACAGGTAACCTAGTGCTCAGCCCACAGCACTGCTCAGTTGGCAACAGCAGCCATGAACAGGTCGTTCTGTGGGGAATGGTTCCACAGCACCTAGATGTTTATGGGGTGAGTCTGTGGTGTCGCTTCTCCTCTGTCTGGAATTGTCAGTCGTGGGGTCGTTAGACGGTTGCCCCCAGGCTGCAGCAACCCCACAGTGTGGTGGCTCCAGCCGTGATGCACCCGGGGTTCCTTAACTCCTGGGATCACCCCAGAGCAAACCCCTCTTCTGTGGGCTGCACCATCCAGAGTCCCACGCTTGCCTGTGTGGCGCCTGTCACTCCACCCCTTGACACTGTCAGACACACACATTTATTTCAGAAGTCAGCTAATTCCCCTTGGTGTGCAGTGGGCGGCTTTTGGGTAAGCACAGTATACTGGGGAAATGTGCACTGCTATTAATAGACGCCAAAAGCAAAGCATGCCCATTTGCAGTAACACGTAAACAACTGTTAAAAATAACAGTCTTAATCCTAATAGCAACATGATTGGTCTGGCCTATTGACCCAAATTCGGTGAATCCGAGTGTTGTTCCAGCTCCATATCTTAACACAGAAATCTTATTTCCTTTAATTGCAGGCATTTCTTTCCTGCACCGAAAGATCAGTTTGTTCCCCAAGCTGGAATAGTTCCCTTTAGAGGAGCTTCAAATAGAGTTGGTCACCTTTTTTTTATTATTCTTTTTCCGTATTTCCCTGTCTTCTCTATAGGAAACAGACAACTTTAACTTCAGATCAACAGCTGTTACATTTATGCTTAATTTTACCATCTTTTTCTCTTTCTTTCCTTTCCTTTCATCAAGGGAAGGTGTTAGCCCCTTCCTTAGGATCATCAATTTTTACAAACACTAGAATACAGCTGTTGAGTTTCGTTATCAGCCTGGTATGTGTATCCCCTCATTCTTAGGTCTGCCATCTTCCTTTGATGTTACTTCTCTCCTGGCTCCTAGATTCATTCTATTATTTAGATACTTTTAAAAAACACATTACTTAGCCTAACAATTCTACCACTCTTTCTGGCTGCTTCTTTTCAAGTTGTTGCTCTTCAGAGGGTCACTCTGTAGAACCCAAACAAAAAGTAAACCCTACCAAGGCAATTAGGTTGTTATAGTTTGGTTTTAACTGTAACTGCTGAAGCTATTTCTTTTAAGGTTACTCGGTTACATCCATCTATTATTCACATTTGAACAGGGTTTTTTTTTTTTTCATTGATTTTTCTTTATGCTCAGAAACTTTTACTACAGCTTGGGGCATTTTCCAGCCCCTGCTGGTTTCTGGTGTACTTAGAGATGCCGGCTTTCCGCATTCGAGGTCTTTTCTTGTTTCCTAACTCTGCCCCTGGGGCTCTTAACTGCAGAGCCCGATCTCCACCCTGAGTCCTCCTGTGCCTCAGTGCCAGGCAGAGCAGTTATACTGGCCAGGGGGGGCAGAGCGTTTCTCACGGTCTTGTGAGAAACAAGCTGCCCAAGCCCGGTCCTGCTTTCCACCCAAAGCCTCCCCTGCTTCGCTCCCTCTCCTCTTCCACCTCTCTCTTTCACGTCTGTTTTTCTTCCACATGGTGGACTCCGATTGGCTGACAGAGCCGTCAGTGAAATCCGGACCCGCCCCCCTCCTCCTGCCAGCCAATAGGCAGGTCACAATCAGCAGCTGCCTATGGGAATGAGCTAGGGGAGGAGTCACAATGTTGCAGCGTCCAGATGGAGTGTTGTAAAGGTGAGGTTACAAACTGTCCATTTAATCAGGGAATGTGGGAACAGAAGAGAGAGCCAGACAGCTCCTGGGGGTCCTGGGCGATGCTGGGGGCCGTGCTGCTCTTGGGGATCCCAGACCAGGCTGTGTTTCTTACAAAAGTCTGGAAAAGCCTTGATGCAAGCCCCTAGAGAAGAGGGATTTTCCTGGGCGCTTAGAGAAACTCATGCAGGACCCAGGGATGTTGAGGGAAACCCATCCCACCCACCCCCAAGCCCACTGCTCTCCCTGGAGACCTTCCTGGATCCTCAGGCTGGGAGCAGGAGGGGGTGTGGGGGCACAGCCATGTCCCAGACTAGCCTCCTTCAGGCCTTCAGCTTCACAACGTGTCACAGCTTCAAATGAGCTCTCTAAAGCAGCACTTCCCATGCCCCTGGTGTGGAGAGAAGACTTTGGGTAGACAAACAGGAGACAGGGGAGAGAAAGGGCAAAGACAGCAGGCTGCAGAGCTGGGGCTCCCAGCATCACAGAGCGGGTGCCACAGGCTCAAGAAGCAACCCAAAGAAGTAAAGGAGTCCTTCCTTTTGCAGTGACTTGGAAAGCCACATCTCTCACAGTATTCAAGGGGGATGGAGTCTCCCTTCTGCAAGATTTGCCCCAAAACTGTGCAGAGATTAGGAAGAGCAGGAAGGCTGGTTGTAGGGATGCTCTCAAACTTCAGCAGCTGCAGAGCTGGGAGCTGGTCATCTCACAAATTTCGGAGTGAGTCAAAATGCACGTCCTGAGGCATTTCACTGCCTCATAGACTCTGCACTGGAGCCTGGACAGCAGCACTGCAGTGTGTGGGCGTGTCCTGAGAAGCCCAGAGTCATAAAATGTGGGAGATCCAGGATGTCGGGGCTGTACAGACCCGGGAGAGCAAGGGTGCCTGCGGGGAGGAGGAGGGCAGGGGGCTGAGGAGCGTACCCAGGGGAGAATTCTCGCACAGCCCCAAGGTGACACTGAAAAGCACAAGGACCAAATGAGGCCCAGGGATGAGAAATGGCTTCCTCAGGCTCAGCCAGAAGGAAAGATGGGCAAACTTCATGGGAAATGGGAAAACTTCCCCACATTTGCTACCTGGCCTCGCCCATGGCTTTGGAGCCTGGCAGGCTCCAGGGTCCTGGATAAGGGCCTCTGGATGATGTGTGTTAAGGCTATGTTTGCTCTTCTCTGGCATAGCATCTCTAGCTCAAGCACTGCCAACTGAGAAACCTTGCCGAGCACTTTTAGAAGCAAAGAGCCTGCCTTGGTGCCTAAAGGAGGAAAGCTACGTCCTGTCCCACATTGTCCTGCATCCTGCTTCCACAAAAAGAGTGGCCCACAGCAGAAACCAGTTTTGAGGCTCACCAAAGCATTTCTCAGCCTGTGGCCATGCTTTGTGCTGGTTCATCCCACATGCCTTGGATCCTGTAAAAACGCCAGCCCCCAAACCCCAGATTCCTGCACAGGTCTGCCCAGTGCAGTGACCTGTCGGTGCAGGGGCGCAGAAGTGACATCTCCAGTGCCCCGTTTGAGATATTTCACAGTCTTTGACACTGTCTGGAGACATTCCTGAAGGATTTATCAGAAAATTATGGAAAATAACTGCAGTGAAGGCAGGTGGCTGCTTTCCAGCACATGAGGGGAAATCTCTCTGCTCTCTCCCTGCCTGTGCCATCTCCATCGCAGTGACCTACAGAGCCCCCAGATGACATGAGCTGAGGTCACAATGGGACGTGCCACATCACAGGGAGGTCTCCCCGGTGTCGTGGGTGGGGACCCTCACTTCCCTGTGAGGCCCAGGCACTCCTGGGCACTGCTCACACCCTCCCCACGGCTGCCCTTCCTAGTGGCTCCATGGCAAGGAGAGGGGACAGGAGGCAGTGGGACCACGTTGGGGCCCCTCACCAACAGGCGGAGGAGCAGGGGCATGTTGGAAAGGAGTTTTGGGTAATGAGATGGGAAGAGCGTCCCGTTTCTCTGGCTGGAGATGTGAAACGAGAGCAAGAGGGCAAGCGAGACGGAGGACTGCTGGATGGACCATCAGCCAGGACCACAGCTCCTTGTCCCCTGCGCTCCTGCGGCTCTCCACCGAGGGTAAGGGCTTTGGGAGATCCTTCCCGAGGTGTCGCACAGAGACTGTTAACTGCCAAAACTGCTGTGGATCCCGGGCTGTGGGGGTGCCTGGACAGGGTTGGGGGCTGCTGCGAGAGCCCTGCCTGAGGGTCCACTCTGGCTTGGGGGACAATGTGACAGCCAGGACTGCTGGGTCCTGGGGATGGGGCTGTCCTGAGCCCCAAGGCTTCTGTGCGGCCAGCTCCATCGCCTCTTAGGGTGGGGGGGGCATGGGAATCCATGACAGGTTTCCCTGGGAGTGGGTCCCCCTTTGGGGTCTGGCTCTGAGAGGAAAGGGGTCCTGCATCCCAGAGGCTGAGGTGGCCTGCAGCTCCATGGGGCTCTCAAGACCCTGCTGGAAATGTCCATATACCATAACGAAACCATCACCTTGTAATAACCCCAAGTCCACTGGGTGTTTGGGAAAATCTCTCTTCCTTCCCCCTTTATCCTTCCAACTTGGCGCAGCATGTTTTGGGCTCAGAGATGCCATCTTTAGATGGCCACTGCCCCTGTCCTCCTGCAAACTAGGCTCAAATCACCGCACCCAAAAGAACATACATTGGAGAGAGCAGCCTGGAAACAGGTGGAGGTGCAATCCTCATTCAACAGGTCCTGGCTGACGCCAAGGTTTTTTCTCTGAGCTGTGGTGGGCAGTGCTGGGGTGAGCCCAACACAGCCATCTCCACCAGCCCCCTCACGACCCCACACCACTGCTCCCTAGCCAAGCCCTAGGGCTGCCGTGGGCAGGGACCCGGGGCAGGAGGGGCGAGAGGACACTGCCCTGCCCTGCCCTGCCCTGGGGGCAGCAGGATGCTGCCTGTGGGCTCCGGCACCACGGCCAGCCCCAGGGCCCCCACAGCGGCACCACGGATGCCACCAGCACAGGCCCCAGTGCTGCCCCCCCACACCCCGCACGGCCCCCAGGGCGCAGGGCAGCCAGCAGCCCCGCGGGGCCCCTGCCCCACAGCCCAGCACCGCCGGGGCAGCAGCCGCACCCCGGGACCCCACACTGCCTGCCCACACAGCACCGCGCTGCCCCCAGGCCCTGCCGCGCCCCGCGCTGCCGCCCACAACATGGCGCCCGACCAAGGGGGAGGGGGCGGAGCTGGCCGCCAGGGCAGGAGGGCCCAATGTTGCCATGGCATCGCCCCAGTGCAGCCCTCCTATTGGCTGTCAGGAGGAGGAGGGCGGGCATCGGTTTCACTGATGGCTCTGCCAGCCAATTGCAGTCCAACATGTGGGGAAAAAAAAAAAAAAAAAAGACGTCAAAGAAAGAGGTGGAAGAGGAGCGGGAGCAAAGCAGGCGAGAAGCGAGCGGGCGAGAGCGTTTGGTGGGGGCTGCGGGCGCGTTCAAATGGCGGCGGGTGCCCTCCCGCCGGGGCGGGGCAGCGGTGCTGGCTTTGCCGGGGCTGCTTTGCTGCAGGAGCTGCAGCAGGGGCTGGTGGGGCCGTGAGCAGGGGCCAGAGCGACGTGGGCCAGAGGGGGGAGCTGCCCTGCAGGCAGACGTGGCGGCCTGCCGCGAGCAGCTGGGCCGGGGCGGCTCGGTGGGGTTTGGGGGCAGGAAGCTTTGGCCCTGTGGTGGCTCTGGGATCCCTGTTAAAGCGTTTCCCTGAGCTGCTGCTGCCAGCGCAGCCCCAGGTGCTGCTTTGAGGCGCGTTTGGGAGGTGCTGGGCAAAGTGTGAGCAGGCTGCTGGTGTCATCGCGAGGTGCCCTTCCCAATGGTGTCTTTTGTTGTGAAAACTGCATTTTGGAGTGGCTCTGAGAGAGGCTGTGCCCGCATGTGATGCCGTGCCTTAGCCGTTGTTTTTGCTCCCTGCCTCTTGCTTTGTGCCGCGACCTGTGAGCCTGGCAGCAGGGTGAAGGGTGTTTGCAGAAGAGCTCTGTAAGTGTGAGCTGTTTTGCTTGTCAGGGCCCTGAAAGTTGATGAACGGCCAGTGCTTGCACTTGCCATTGTTCTTTCCATGCTCCTAGGTCAGGGTGAAGAGTTGCTGAATTGTGTCTCTGCTGGTTTCACCAACTGAGATGCCCTGGCCTGAGTCCTTCCACGTGTCTCCAGTTGTCAGGGCCTAAAATAGGAGAATGCTTGTTGTCCTGGATGTGTGGAGGATTTTCTGGTTTTGTTCAGCATTGGGGAAGGAACCAGAGTTCTGAGTTGCGGGAAGGCTTCTCCCTGTGCCTGGGACACGAGGCCCTGCTGTCTTCAGTTTGATGATCGCTGCTCCCATGCAATCCTCCCGTTAGAAAATGTTGCCAAGAATTACTTGCAGGCTGTTCTGCAATTCTTAAATTTCATAGGCTAGGTGTTGATAATGCATAGCAGAAGCTAATCTTTTGGTGTAGTAACTGGTAGGCAATGGGTGTTTGAGAGCATTGTGAGTATTATGAGGCCATGATGTGAATCTGTGATGTGATGACACCTCTATGTGAGCAGCTGACAGGTCAGGAGAAGACGCATGGCCTGGATGCTGGTGGTGAGGTCACTTCTGGGTTTGTTGCGTGTGCTCAGAGGAGGGATTGACCCCTGCAGAGCTCTACAGCAATACAGAAATGCAACTCATTAATCAAGCAGAAGTCGATATTCCACATCATCTGACACAAATTTGATTCCACTCCATCATCAGGAGTTAGTACTGCTACATTTCAAATGCAGATGATGTTCTGTGGTGAGCATGGACGTGGAGTTTGCCTTTCCGCTTGTTGCTAAGTAGAAGCTTGCAGCGTCCTCGCAGTCAGCTAGGGAGTGCAGCTAGACTTTTGAGGCTGCTAAGTGAATGTAGTGCTGGTGTGAGCAGTGGTGTGAATAATCTCTTCTTGCCAGGGTGTGTGTGCTTTAGAAGTTGCCCCTGTCAAAAGAGCAGGGAGCCTGTGAGATTTTATTGCAAGGTCTGCATGCTGTCTCTGTCTTTGAGGTGTCCAGCTGCTTTGGTGACACGTTTAGAACTGTAACACTTTAGGGGTCTCTGATTTTCTGTCCATGTATGCAGTCACTGGAGAATGGGTGCAAAGGCAGTTGGAGGAGACAGAAGGAATGTCACCCCCCAAAAAGGGTATGGGCCACATTTTGAAAGAGATTTCTTGTTCAGAGAAGTTGAGACACAAGCAAGAGGGAAAAGCTGGCCTGATCAGCTGCTGTGAGAGCACTTCTTCTCTGCTTCCTGGTGGGAAGGTGGGAAGTGAGCAGGCCCCGGGCTGTGAGTGGCTGTTCAGAGGCAGAGCCTGTTGCAAGGCCTTGGAGGACTAGAAAGGAATGGAAGGTCTGGAGAGTTGGGCTTTGTGTGTTGTGGGGTGCTTGGGGTGCCCTGCGTGCTGCCATGTGTGGTGCTGTGGGCTGTGTGTCGCTGATGCAGAGGCGTGTGTTGGTTGCCAACCGTCTGTGAGGTGTGGAGGTAACGGCGTGTTACAGTGCGAGATGCCCTGTAGTGGAGCCGGGTGGTGGCGCCAGTGTTTTGGTGCTCAGCATGGGAGGAGGTGTCTGGAGAGAGGAGTGCTCTGCTCCCAAGGCCCAGCCTGCCATCACGGTGTCCTTCTGGGAGACGTGGGTGAGGACTGTTGGTGACCGTGTTGCCTCCTTGGAGCAGCGTGGTGCGAGGCAGGGCTGCTCCCAGTTTGGTGGTTTGTGTCAGCTGAGGTTCAGGCTTGCAGTTTCGGAAGGGTTTGATGCTTCCGTGAGTCTTTGGGATTTTACTGACTGCTGGCGAGAGTTCTCTTCTCCCTCCTTAAAGGCTTTCTGCTGAATCTGGACCCTCATTGCATCTTCCCATCTCAGACGCTAATCCATTGCTATCCCTCAGCGAGATGGGTAGTTAATGAAAGCAGTCAGAGGCATTTCTGCACGTTGTGCCTACGCAGAGCCTTGCAGAGAGGGGAGATGCCCCCTCACAAGAAGTCAGGCCTGTGAGGGCGATGGGTGGCTCTGAGACACCTGTCCTTGTTGAGCGGTGGAGGCGGCATCTCCAAAGCCTCTGGTGCCTTTGGCAAGAGTCTCATAATAGCATATTCCTTGAGGCTGCAATGGGGGAGCCATGTGGAGGTAGCAGGGCTCCAACGCCCTGCTCCAGGCAGGTGCCAGTAGAGGAGGTATCTTGGGGCCTTTTCCAGTGAAGTTTTGATTACCTCCTGTCGCGGTCCGCGGGAGTGACGGGAATGAATCATACGCATTCACAGAATGCAGGTTCAATTCCATCTTTATTCAGCAATTTGCCCATTTTATAAGTACAGGTATTCGGCGCTCTGGCCCTTGATTTGTGGTTCATACAGATTATGTCACAGGTAGCCAATCATTGCACCGATCACGCACACAGCGGTCATGCCTTGTACCTTGCTGCTTGTTTAGCAAAGCTATCTTACCCTTAACCTTGGTTCCCACTGGCTTCTGCTAGTTTATCTGTACTTTCTCAGGATGTATCACTCCCAGCTGCACCAGTGTCCTTGGTAAACTACTTCAAAGCACATAGCAGCGGCTACAGTCTGAGGCCTAAGGCTTCAGCAAATTTAGCTACTCATGCTAAGCAAGTTGTGCTAAGCAACTAATCCTAAACAGTGTAGTTCCAACAATCTATATTTCATATAGATTGTTGTTCTGAAGTACTGCAAGGGCCCCAACAACCTCCAAGGATGGAGATCTGGCAACCTCTCTGGATCCCTGTGCCGCAGTTTGGCCACCGTCACGGAGAAAAAGGTTTCTTCTTAATGTCTCAGAAGCATTTCCCATTGTCCGATTTGTCCCTGTTGCCTCCCATGCTACTAGTGTGCACCTCCAAGAAAATCCGGCTCCGTCTTCTCTGTGCCCTCCATAAGGTAGCTGTGCACAGCATGAAGATCCCCGTTGGCCTTCTCTTGTCTAGGCTGAACAAAGCCAGCTCTCGCAGCCTCTCCTTTTATGCGCCACGCTGCAGCCCCTGACCATCTTGGTGTCCCTGTGCTGGACTCCCTGCAGTGTGTTAGCGCCTGTGCAGACCTGGAGAGCGCAAAGAGGACCTGGTATACAGACATGGTGTCACCTGTGCCAAAAAGAGGGGTAGAACGTCTTGGTGGCCCTGCTGGCTGTGCTCTCACCAATAGAGCTCAGCACAGAGGGGAGACATTTGCCCCTGCCTGTTGCGACTCTGTAAGGCCAGCAGAACTGCCAGTACCACTCCGATTCTTTCTTTCTTTCTAGGTTGCTCCACTCATGGAGGTTCCCAGTGCAGTGCTAGAGGCGCTGAGGATGGAGGCAGGATGCCAGGCTGTGTCCCTGTACCTGTCAACATCTTGGCCAGCGTCGTGAGCCCTCTGTGAAAGCAGCTGCAAGTGACTGAGAAGAGGCTACGTGTGGATGCGAAGGCTTCCATAAATGCGCCTGTCTTCCCTGGGTGACTTGGGTTGTGGGTTCAGCTCCTGGTACCTCTGCTGTGCTGCAAATTCCGCCTCCCACAAGTGCTGTTATTGCCAGCCCGCTCAACAAATGCTACGGTGCCCCCTCCTTTTCCTAGGAGGTTGTGGTGCCATATAGGACGAGTCCAAGACCCTTATAATAGATGCCAGCATGTCTGGAGTGCCTTTGTGTGAGTGCCCCAAAGCGTCCATAGCTTGACCTGTGGAAGTCTCAGAGCTCTTGGGCTGCTGGCTCTGCGAGGGGTGAAGATGTGCCCAGGGCCAGGTTGCCCATGGCACCCAGCCCTCAGTGCTCTGTGAAGCCAGCTGTGGAGCGCGGACTGGTGCTGCAGAGGCTGCGCAGCCAGGAGAGCTGTCATTTCAGCAGCCGTCCAGTGTGGGGCTGTCTCATTGCTTGGGCCTCATTTCAAAGCCTCTGCACCCTTTTTCCCTTCCCCGTCCAAGCTCCTTGTCCAAGTAACTAAAGGAAAGGAAGGGAGGTTCCTTTGGGCTCAGGAGGCCTTCCGGACTCTCAAGTGTTTCTGTGTTGTATCTGTATCTTTTGTATTACTACAGAAAATCCCCATGCCCCCATCCCTAGCAGGAGGTTCATGAGGGGATGGGGGTGGAAAGCAGCAGCCTGCTGTGCCCAAAGCAAGCAGGATGCTTCCCTCTGAAAAGAGCAGCATCACCCAAGGAGGCAGCTCAGTCCCTGCCTAATCTTGTGCTGCTCTTTTGCACATGCCTCGTGAGCCTAGAGTGCCTTGGCCACCTTGTGATGTTACCACAAGAGCTTGCCTGTGTGTCTGGGTTGAGGAGCCAAGGGAAGGCAGCGAGCAGAGCAGTGGCTGGGGAGTGTGCAAGTGGCGAGTGTCCTGCAGGCATCTGTTCTTGCTGGCACTTGGTTGTATGTAGCAGAAGAGGCAGCTGTGTGGGGCAGAGGCAGTGTGTTTGTAGAGTAGGTGGCAGAGCAGAGGTCTGGCGTCAGGTTGATGCCTGGTGCAGTGCCAAGTTGATCTGAGAGTGTCAGAAAGCCTTTGCAGTGCAGCTGCTCCCTCAGCTGATCTCTGTGCCTAGAAATGCACTAGAAATGGAAGTGGCATGCTGCTGCCATTGTGTAGGTGCTGCAGTGCGAAGGCTCCCAGCTCGGACTTGATGGTACTAAAGGAAAAGCGAGACCAATTGTTCCTTTTGTGATTTGTCGCCAGGGTGCCAGAGTGGAGCTGTCGCATGACGTGGAGAGAGTCTTGCCAGGAGATGAAAGCCATTTGCAGAAGACTGTTCTGTATGGAGTGATCACAGCATAATCAAGGGACGTGCGAGTGGCCCAGGTGAGCTTCTCCTCTGTGAAGGTTTGCACTTTTGAGCTCCCTTGTGACTCAGTCAAAGATAGGGCAGCAGCAGGCAGGTCGATGCCATTTGTGCTTGTGAGGTGAGTTGTGCCTCTGAAGCTGGTAGGCCAACAGCATGCATGTAGCGTTGGTGATGACGGTGAGGTCTCTTGTGTCTCAATGCCTCCTAAAGGGTGAGCAGGGCCATTGCTGCTGTTGGTGCTTTTGTGGTGAGTTGTGCATCAGTATGTGACTGGCGATCAGCATGGACATTGCTGCTGTTTGTGCTTGTTGAGGTCAATTGTGCCTCAGCTGCAAAGAGGCCAGGAGCAGCTATTTGGCTTCATGGCTGCCTGTGAGGTCACTTCAGCCTGAGCAGCCAACAGTCCAGCTTGCTGCATATTGCTGCTGCTTGTGTTTGTGGAGTCATTTGGCCTCAGTATCTGCTAGGCCACAAGCGGCCACACTGATCCTTTTCTGCATTTGTGAGGTGACTTTTGCTTCACCACCTGATTAGACAGCATCAAGCACATTGCTATTTTTGTGCTTGTGAGGTCGCATGTGCCTCAATGCCTGATAGGCCAGTGGTAGTCATGTGGCTGCAGTCTGTGGTTCTGGGGTAACTTGTGGCTCAGTGGCTGATAGGCCAGTGCTGGTCACGTGTGTGCAGTTTGTGTTTGTGATGTCACTTGTGGCTCAGTGCCTGATAGGCCAGTGCTGGTGGTGTGAGTGCAGTTTCTGTTTGTGATGTCACTTGTGGCTCAGTGCCTGATAGGCCAGTGCTGGTCCTGTGGGTGCTATTTGTGGTTGTGATGTCAGTTGTGGCTCAGTGCCTGATAGGCCAGTGCTGGTGATGTGGCTGCAGTTTGTGTTTGTGATGTCACTTGTGGCTCAGTGCCTGATAGGCCAGTGCTTGTCCTGTGGGTGCACTTGGTGTTTGTGATGTCACTTGTGGCTCAGTGCCTGAAAGGCCAGTGCTGGTGGTGTGGGTGCAGTTTGTGGTTGTGAGGTCACTTGTGGCTCAGTGCCTGATAGGCCAGTGCTGGTGGTGTGGGTGCAGTTTGTGTTTGTGAGTTCACTTGTGGCTCAGTGCCTGCTAGGCCAGTGCTGGTGGTGTGGGTGCAGTTCGTGTTTGTGATGTCACTTGTGGCTGAGTGCCTGATAGGCCAGTGCTGGTGATGTGGGTGCAGTTCGTGTTTGTGATGTCACTTGTGGCTGAGTGCCTGATAGGCCAGTGCTGGTGATGTGGGTGCAGTTTGTGTTTGTGATGTCACTTGTGGCTCAGTGCCTGATAGGCCAGTGCTGGTGATGTGGCTGCAGTTTGTGTTTGTGATGTCACTTCTGGCTCAGTGCCTGATAGGCCACTGCTGGTGGTGTGGCTGCAATTTGTGCTTGTGATGTCACTTGTGGCTCAGTGCCTGATAGGCCAGTGCTGGTGGTGTGGGTGCAGTTTGTGTTTGTGATGTCACTTGTGGCTGAGTGCCTGATAGGCCAGTGCTGGTCCTGTGGGTGCAGTTTGTGTTTGTGATGTCACTTGTGGCTCAGTGCCTGATAGGCCAGTGCTGGTGATGTGGGTGCAGTTTGTGTTTGTGATGTCACTTGTGTCTCAGTGCCTGATAGGCCAGTGCTTGTCACGTGTGTGCAGTTTGTGTTTGTGATGTCACTTGTGGCTCAGTGCCTGATAGGCCAGTGCTGGTGATGTGGGTGCAGTTTGTGTTTGTGAGTTCACTTGTGGCTCAGTGCCTGATAGGCCAGTGCTGGTGATGTGGGTGCAATTTGTGTTTGTGATGTCACTTGTGGCTGAGTGCCTGATAGGCCAGTGCTGGTGATGTGGGTGCAGTTTGTGTTTGTGATGTCACTTGTGGCTCAGTGCCTGATGGGCCAGTGCTGGTCACATGGCTGCAGTTTGTGTTTGTGATGTCACTTGTGTCTCAGTGCCTGATAGGCCAGTGCTTGTCACGTGTGTGCAGTTTGTGTTTGTGATGTCACTTGTGTCTCAGTGCCTGATAGGCCAGTGCTGGTCCTGTGGGTGCAATTTGTGTTTGTGATGTCACTTGTGGCTCAGTGCCTGATAGGCCAGTGCTGGTGATGTGGGTGCAGTTTGTGTTTGTGAGTTCACTTGTGGCTGAGTGCCTGATAGGCCAGCGCTGGTGGTGTGGGTGCAATTTGTGTTTGTGAGTTCACTTGTGGCTCAGTGCCTGATAGGCCAGTGCTGGTGATGTGGGTGCAGTTTGTGTTTGTGATGTCACTTGTGGCTCAGTGCCTGATAGGCCAGTGCTGGTGATGTGGGTGCAGTTTGTGTTTGTGATGTCACTTGTGGCTCAGTGCCTGATAGGCCAGTGCTGGTCACATGGCTGCAATTTGTGTTTGTGATGTCACTTGTGTCTCAGTGCCTGATAGGCCAGTGCTGGTCCTGTGGGTGCTGGTTGTGTTTGTGATGTCCCTTGTGGCTCAGTGCCTGATAGGCCAGTGCTGGTGGTGTGGGTGCAGTTTGTGGTTGTGATGTCACTTGTGGCTCAGTGCCTGATAGGCCAGTGCTGGTGATGTGGCTGCAGTTTGTGTTTGTGAGGTCACTTGTGGCTCAGTGCCTGATAGGCCAGTGCTGGTGATGTGGCTGCAGTTTGTGGTTGTGATGTCACTTGTGGCTCAGTGCCTGATAGGCCAGTGCTGGTGGTGTGGGTGCAATTTGTGTTTGTGATGTCACTTGTGGCTCAGTGCCTGATAGGCCAGTGCTGGTGGTGTGGGTGCAGTTTGTGTTTGTGATGTCACTTGTGTCTCAGTGCCTGATAGGCCAGTGCTGGTGATGTGGGTGCAGTTTGTGGTTGTGATGTCACTTGTGGCTGAGTGCCTGATAGGCCAGTGCTGGTCCTGTGGGTGCAATTTGTGTTTGTGATGTCACTTGTGGCTCAGTGCCTGGTAGGCCAGTGCTGGTCCCCTGGCTGCAGTTCGTGTTTGTGATGTCACTTGTGGCTGAGTGCCTGATAGGCCAGTGCTGGTGATGTGGGTGCAGTTTGTGTTTGTGATGTCACTTGTGGCTCAGTGCCTGATAGGCCAGTGCTGGTCACATGGCTGCAGTTTGTGTTTGTGATGTCACTTGTGGCTCAGTGCCTGATAGGCCAGTGCTTGTCACGTGTGTGCAGTTTGTGTTTGTGATGTCACTTGTGGCTCAGTGCCTGATAGGCCAGTGCTTGTCCTGTGGGTGCAGTTTGTGTTTGTGATGTCACTTGTGGCTCAGTGCCTGATAGGCCAGTGCTGGTGATGTGGGTGCAGCTTGTGGTTGTGATGTCACTTGTGGCTCAGTGCCTGGTAGGCCAGTGCTGGTGATGTGTGTGCAGTTTGTGTTTGTGATGTCACTTGTGGCTGAGTGCCTGATAGGCCAGTGCTGGTGATGTGGGTGCAGTTTGTGTTTGTGAGTTCACTTGTGGCTCAGTGCCTGATAGGCCAGTGCTGGTGATGTGGGTGCAGTTTGTGTTTGTGATGTCACTTGTGGCTGAGTGCCTGATAGGCCAGTGCTGGTGATGTGGGTGCAGTTTGTGTTTGTGAGTTCACTTGTGGCTGAGTGCCTGATAGGCCAGTGCTGGTGATGTGGGTGCAGTTTGTGTTTGTGATGTCACTTGTGGCTGAGTGCCTGATAGGCCAGTGCTGGTCCTGTGGGTGCAATTTGTGTTTGTGATGTCACTTGTGGCTGAGTGCCTGATAGGCCAGTGCTGGTGATGTGGGTGCAGTTTGTGTTTGTGAGTTCACTTGTGGCTGAGTGCCTGATAGGCCAGTGCTGGTGGTGTGGGTGCAATTTGTGTTTGTGATGTCACTTGTAGCTGAGTGCCTGATAGGCCAGTGCTGGTGATGTGGGTGCAGTTTGTGGTTGTGATGTCACTTGTGGCTCAGTGCCTGGTAGGCCAGTGCTGGTCACCTGGCTGCAGTTTGTGTTTGTGATGTCACTTGTGGCTCAGTGCCTGATAGGCCAGTGCTGGTGATGTGGGTGCAGTTTGTGTTTGTGATGTCACTTGTGGCTCAGTGCCTGATAGGCCAGTGCTGGTCACATGGCTGCAGTTTGTGTTTTTGATGTCACTTGTGGCTCAGTGCCTGATAGGCCAGTGCTGGTCCTGTGGGTGCTGGTTGTGTTTGTGATGTCCCTTGTGGCTCAGTGCCTGATAGGCCAGTGCTGGTGGTGTGGGTGCAGTTTGTGGTTGTGATGTCACTTGTGGCTGAGTGCCTGATAGGCCAGTGCTGGTGATGTGGCTGCAGTTTGTGTTTGTGAGGTCACTTGTGGCTCAGTGCCTGATAGGCCAGTGCTGGTGATGTGGGTGCAGTTTGTGGTTGTGATGTCACTTGTGGCTCAGTGCCTGATAGGCCAGTGCTGGTGGTGTGGGTGCAATTTGTGTTTGTGATGTCACTTGTGGCTCAGTGCCTGATAGGCCAGTGCTGGTGGTGTGGGTGCAGTTTGTGTTTGTGATGTCACTTGTGTCTCAGTGCCTGATAGGCCAGTGCTGGTGATGTGGGTGCAGTTTGTGGTTGTGATGTCACTTGTGGCTGAGTGCCTGATAGGCCAGTGCTGGTCCTGTGGGTGCAATTTGTGTTTGTGATGTCACTTGTGGCTCAGTGCCTGGTAGGCCAGTGCTGGTCCCCTGGCTGCAGTTTGTGTTTGTGATGTCACTTGTGGCTCAGTGCCTGATAGGCCAGTGCTGGTGATGTGGCTGCAGTTTGTGGTTGTGATGTCCCTTGTGGCTCAGTGCCTGATAGGCCAGTGCTGGTGGTGTGGGTGCAGTTCGTGTTTGTGATGTCACTTGTGGCTGAGTGCCTGATAGGGCAGTGCTGGTGATGTGGGTGCAGTTTGTGTTTGTGAGTTCACTTGTGGCTGAGTGCCTGATAGGCCAGTGCTGGTGATGTGGGTGCAGTTTGTGTTTGTGATGTCACTTGTGGCTCAGTGCCTGATGGGCCAGTGCTGGTCACCTGGCTGCAGTTTGTGTTTGTGATGTCACTTGTGGCTGAGTGCCTGATAGGCCAGTGCTTGTCACGTGTGTGCAGTTTGTGTTTGTGATGTCACTTGTGGCTCAGTGCCTGATAGGCCAGTACTGGTCCTGTGGGTGCAATTTGTGGTTGTGATGTCAGTTGTGGCTCAGTGCCTGATAGGCCAGTGCTGGTGATGTGGGTGCAGTTTGTGTTTGTGATGTCACTTGTGGCTCAGTGCCTGATAGGCCAGTGCTTGTCCTGTGTGTGCAGTTTGTGTTTGTGATGTCACTTGTGGCTCAGTGCCTGAAAGGCCAGTGCTGGTGATGTGGCTGCAGTTTGTGTTTGTGATGTCACTTGTGGCTCAGTGCCTGATAGGCCAGTGCTGGTCACATGGCTGCAGTTTGTGTTTGTGATGTCACTTGTGGCTCAGTGCCTGATGGGCCAGTGCTGGTGATGTGGCTGCAGTTTGTGTTTGTGATGTCACTTGAGGCTCAGTGCCTGATAGGCCAGTGCTGGTGGTGTGGGTGCAGTTTGTGTTTGTGATGTCACTTGTGGCTCAGTGCCTGATAGGCCAGTGCTGGTGATGTGGGTGCAGTTTGTGTTTGTGATGTCACTTGTGGCTGAGTGCCTGATAGGCCAGTGCTGGTGATGTGGGTGCAGTTTGTGTTTGTGAGTTCACTTGTGGCTCAGTGCCTGATAGGCCAGTGCTGGTGATGTGGGTGCAGTTTGTGTTTGTGATGTCACTTGTGGCTCAGTGCCTGATAGGCCAGCGCTGGTGGTGTGGGTGCAATTTGTGTTTGTGATGTCACTTGTGGCTCAGTGCCTGATAGGCCAGTGCTGGTGATGTGGGTGCAGTTTGTGGTTGTGATGTCACTTGTGGCTCAGTGCCTGGTAGGCCAGTGCTGGTCACCTGGCTGCAGTTTGTGTTTGTGATGTCACTTGTGGCTCAGTGCCTGATAGGCCAGTGCTGGTGATGTGGGTGCAGTTTGTGTTTGTGATGTCACTTGTGGCTGAGTTCCTGATAGGCCAGTGCTGGTGATGTGGGTGCAGTTTGTGTTTGTGAGTTCACTTGTGGCTCAGTGCCTGATAGGCCAGTGCTGGTGATGTGGGTGCAGTTTGTGTTTGTGATGTCACTTGTGGCTGAGTGCCTGATAGGCCAGTGCTGGTGATGTGGCTGCAATTTGTGCTTGTGATGTCACTTGTGGCTCAGTGCCTGATAGGCCAGTGCTGGTCCTGTGGGTGCAGTTTGTGTTTGTGATGTCACTTGTGGCTCAGTGCCTGATAGGCCAGTGCTTGTCCTGTGGGTGCAGTTTGTGTTTGTGATGTCACTTGTGGCTGAGTGCCTGATAGGCCAGTGCTGGTCCTGTGGGTGCAGTTTGTGGTAGTGATGTCACTTGTGGCTCAGTGCCTGATAGGCCAGTGTTGGTCACATGTGTGCAGTTTGTGCTTTTGATGTCCCTTGTGGCTGAGTGCCTGATAGGCCAGTGCTGGTGATGTGGGTGCAGTTTGTGGTTGTGAGTTCACTTGTGGCTCAGTGCCTGATAGGCCAGCGCTGGTCGTGTGGGTGCAATTTGTGTTTGTGATGTCACTTGTGTCTCAGTGCCTGATAGGCCAGTGCTGGTGATGTGGGTGCAGTTTGTGTTTGTGATGTCACTTGTGGCTCAGTGCCTGATAGGCCAGTGCTGGTCACATGGCTGCAGTTTGTGTTTTTGATGTCACTTGTGGCTCAGTGCCTGATAGGCCAGTGCTGGTGATGTGGGTGCAGTTTGTGTTTGTGATGTCACTTGTGGCTCAGTGCCTGATAGGCCAGTGCTGGTGATGTGGGTGCAGTTTGTGTTTGTGATGTCACTTGTGGCTCAGTGCCTGATGGGCCAGTGCTGGTGGTGTGGGTGCAGTTTGTGTTTGTGATGTCACTTGTGGCTGAGTGCCTGATAGGCCAGTGCTGGTGATGTGGGTGCAGTTTGTGTTTTTGAGTTCACTTGTGGCTGAGTGCCTGATATGCCAGTGCTGGTGATGTGGGTGCAGTTTGTGTTTGTGATGTCACTTGTGGCTCAGTGCCCGATAGGCCAGTGCTGGTGATGTGGCTGCAGTTTGTGGTTGTGATGTCACTTGTGGCTCAGTGCCTGATAGGCCAGTGCTGGTGGTGTGGGTGCAATTTGTGCTTGTGATGTCACTTGTGGCTGAGTGCCTGATAGGCCAGTGCTGGTGGTGTGGGTGCAGTTTGTGTTTGTGATGTCACTTGTGTCTCAGTGCCTGATAGGCCAGTGCTGGTGATGTGGGTGCAGTTTGTGGTTGTGAGGTCACTTGTGGCTGAGTGCCTGATAGGCCAGTGCTGGTGATGTGGGTGCAGTTTGTGTTTGTGATGTCACTTGTGGCTCAGTGCCTGATAGGCCAGTGCTGGTGATGTGGGTGCAGTTTGTGTTTGTGATGTCACTTGTGGCTCAGTGCCTGATGGGCCAGTGCTGGTCACATGGCTGCAGTTTGTGTTTGTGATGTCACTTGTGTCTCAGTGCCTGATAGGCCAGTGCTTGTCACGTGTGTGCAGTTTGTGTTTGTGATGTCACTTGTGGCTCAGTGCCTGATAGGCCAGTGTTGGTGATGTGGGTGCAGTTTGTGTTTGTGATGTCACTTGTGGCTGAGTGCCTGATAGGCCAGTGCTGGTGATGTGGGTGTAGTTTGTGTTTGTGATGTCACTTGTGGCTCAGTGCCTGATAGGCCAGTGCTGGTGATGTGGGTGCAGTTTGTGTTTGTGATGTCACTTGTGGCTCAGTGCCTGGTAGGCCAGTGCTGGTCACCTGGCTGCAGTTTTTGTTTGTGATGTCACTTGTGGCTCAGTGCCTGATAGGCCAGTGCTGGTGATGTGGGTGCAGTTTGTGTTTGTGATGTCACTTGTGGCTCAGTGCCTGATAGGCCAGTACTGGTCCTGTGGGTGCAATTTGTGGTTGTGATGTCAGTTGTGGCTCAGTGCCTGATAGGCCAGTGCTGGTGATGTGGGTGCAGTTTGTGTTTGTGATGTCACTTGTGGCTCAGTGCCTGATAGGCCAGTGCTTGTCCTGTGTGTGCAGTTTGTGTTTGTGATGTCACTTGTGGCTCAGTGCCTGAAAGGCCAGTGCTGGTGATGTGGCTGCAGTTTGTGTTTGTGATGTCACTTGTGGCTCAGTGCCTGATAGGCCAGTGCTGGTCACCTGGCTGCAGTTTGTGTTTGTGATGTCACTTGTGGCTCAGTGCCTGGTAGGCCAGTGCTGGTGATGTGGGTGCAGTTTGTGTTTGTGATGTCACTTGAGGCTCAGTGCCTGATAGGCCAGTGCTGGTGGTGTGGGTGCAGTTTGTGGTTGTGATGTCACTTGTGGCTCAGTGCCTGATAGGCCAGTGCTGGTGATGTGTGTGCAGTTTGTGTTTGTGATGTCCCTTGTGGCTCAGTGCCTGATAGGCCAGTGCTGGTGATGTGGGTGCAGTTTGTGTTTGTGATGTCACTTGTGGCTCAGTGCCTGATAGGCCAGTGCTGGTGATGTGGGTGCAGTTTGTGGTTGTGATGTCACTTGTGGCTCAGTGCCTGATAGGCCAGCGCTGGTGGTGTGGGTGCAATTTGTGTTTGTGATGTCACTTGTGGCTGAGTGCCTGATAGGCCAGTGCTGGTGATGTGGGTGCAGTTTGTGTTTGTGAGGTCACTTGTGGCTCAGTGCCTGATAGGCCAGTGCTGGTGATGTGGCTGCAGTTTGTGGTTGTGATGTCACTTGTGGCTCAGTGCCTGATAGGCCAGTGCTGGTGGTGTGGGTGCAATTTGTGCTTGTGATGTCACTTGTGGCTCAGTGCCTGATAGGCCAGTGCTGGTGGTGTGGGTGCAGTTTGTGTTTGTGATGTCACTTGTGTCTCAGTGCCTGATAGGCCAGTGCTGGTGATGTGGGTGCAGTTTGTGGTTGTGAGGTCACTTGTGGCTGAGTGCCTGATAGGCCAGTGCTGGTCCTGTGGGTGCAATTTGTGTTTGTGATGTCACTTGTGGCTGAGTGCCTGATAGGCCAGTGCTGGTGATGTGGGTGCAGTTTGTGTTTGTGATGTCACTTGTGGCTCAGTGCCTGATAGGCCAGTGCTGGTGATGTGGCTGCAGTTTGTGGTTGTGATGTCACTTGTGGCTCAGTGCCTGGTAGGCCAGTGCTGGTCACCTGGCTGCAGTTTGTGTTTGTGATGTCACTTGTGGCTCAGTGCCTGATAGGCCAGTGCTGGTCATGTGGGTGCAGTTTGTGTTTGTGATGTCCCTTCTGGCTCAGTGCCTGATAGGCCAGTGCTGGTGGTGTGGGTGCAGTTTGTGTTTGTGATGTCACTTGTGGCTGAGTGCCTGATAGGCCAGTGCTGGTGATGTGGGTGCAGTTTGTGTTTGTGAGTTCACTTGTGGCTGAGTGCCTGATAGGCCAGTGCTGGTGATGTGGGTGTAGTTTGTGTTTGTGATGTCACTTGTGGCTCAGTGCCTGATAGGCCAGTGCTGGTGATGTGGGTGCAGTTTGTGGTTGTGATGTCACTTGTGGCTCAGTGCCTGATGGGCCGGTGCTGGTCACATGGCTGCAGTTTGTGTTTGTGATGTCACTTGTGGCTCAGTGCCTGATAGGCCAGTGCTTGTCACGTGTGTGCAGTTTGTGTTTGTGATGTCACTTGTGGCTGAGTGCCTGATAGGCCAGTGCTGGTGATGTGGGTGGAGTTTGTGTTTGTGAGTTCACTTGTGGCTCAGTGCCTGATAGGCCAGTGCTGGTCATGTGGGTGCAGTTTGTGTTTGTGATGTCACTTGTGGCTCAGTGCCTGATAGGCCAGTGCTGGTGGTGTGGGTGCAGTTTGTGTTTGTGATGTCACTTGTGGCTGAGTGCCTGATAGGCCAGTGCTGGTGATGTGGCTGCAATTTGTGCTTGTGATGTCACTTGTGGCTCAGTGCCTGATAGGCCAGTGCTGGTGGTGTGGGTGCAGTTTGTGTTTGTGATGTCACTTGTGTCTCAGTGCCTGATAGGCCAGTGCTGGTGATGTGGGTGCAGTTTGTGATTGTGAGGTCACTTGTGGCTGAGTGCCTGATAGGCCAGTGCTGGTGGTGTGGGTGCAATTTGTGTTTGTGATGTCACTTGTGGCTCAGTGCCTGGTAGGCCAGTGCTGGTGGTGTGGGTGCAGTTTGTGTTTGTGATGTCACTTGTGTCTCAGTGCCTGATAGGCCAGTGCTGGTGATGTGGGTGCAGTTTGTGGTTGTGAGGTCACTTGTGGCTGAGTGCCTGATAGGCCAGCGCTGGTGGTGTGGGTGCAATTTGTGTTTGTGATGTCACTTGTGGCTGAGTGCCTGATAGGCCAGTGCTGGTCACCTGGCTGTAGTTTGTGTTTGTGATGTCACTTGTGGCTCAGTGCCTGATAGGCCAGTGCTGGTGATGTGGGTGCAGTTTGTGGTTGTGATGTCACTTGTGGCTCAGTGCCTGGTAGGCCAGTGCTGGTCACCTGGCTGCAGTTTGTGTTTGTGATGTCACTTGTGGCTCAGTGCCTGCTAGGCCAGTGCTGGTGATGTGGGTGCAGTTTGTGTTTGTGATGTCACTTGTGGCTCAGTGCCTGATAGGCCAGTGCTGGTCCTGTGGGTGCAATTTGTGTTTGTGATGTCAGTTGTGGCTCAGTGCCTGATAGGCCAGTGCTGGTGATGTGGGTGCAGTTTGTGTTTGTGATGTCACTTGTGGCTGAGTGCCTGATAGGCCAGTGCTTGTCACGTGTGTGCACTTTGTGTTTGTGATGTCACTTGTGGCTCAGTGCCTGAAAGGCCAGTGCTGGTGATGTGGCTGCAGTTTGTGGTTGTGAGGTCACTTGTGGCTCAGTGCCTGATAGGCCAGTGCTGGTCACGTGTGTGCAGTTTGTGTTTGTGATGTCACTTGTGGCTGAGTGCCTGATAGGCCAGTGCTGGTCACATGGCTGCAGTTTGTGTTTGTGATGTCACTTGTGGCTCAGTGCCTGATAGGCCAGTGCTGGTGATGTGGCTGCAGTTTGTGTTTGTGATGTCACTTGTGGCTGAGTGCCTGATAGGCCAGTGCTGGTGATGTGGGTGCAGTTTGTGTTTGTGAGTTCACTTGTGGCTCAGTGCCTGATGGGCCAGTGCTGGTCACATGGCTGCAGTTTGTGTTTGTGATGTCACTTGTGTCTCAGTGCCTGATAGGCCAGTGCTGGTCACGTGTGTGCAGTTTGTGTTTGTGATGTCACTTGTGGCTCAGTGCCTGATAGGCCAGCGCTGGTGGTGTGGGTGCAATTTGTGTTTGTGATGTCCCTTGTGGCTCAGTGCCTGATAGGCCAGTGCTGGTGATGTGGGTGCAGTTTGTGGTTGTGATGTCACTTGTGGCTCAGTGCCTGGTAGGCCAGTGCTGGTCACCTGGCTGCAGTTTGTGTTTGTGATGTCACTTGTGGCTCAGTGCCTGATAGGCCAGTGCTGGTGATGTGGGTGCAGTTTGTGTTTGTGATGTCACTTGTGGCTCAGTGCCTGATAGGCCAGTGCTGGTGATGTGGCTGCAGTTTGTGTTTGTGATGTCACTTGTGGCTGAGTGCCTGATAGGCCAGTGCTTGTCCTGTGTGTGCAGTTTGTGTTTGTGATGTCACTTGTGGCTCAGTGCCTGAAAGGCCAGTGCTGGTGATGTGGCTGCAGTTTGTGTTTGTGATGTCACTTGTGGCTCAGTGCCTGATAGGCCAGTGCTGGTCACATGGCTGCAGTTTGTGTTTGTGATGTCACTTGTGGCTGAGTGCCTGATAGGCCAGTGCTGGTGATGTGGGTGCAGTTTGTGTTTGTGATGTCACTTGTGGCTCAGTGCCTGATAGGCCAGTGCTGGTGATGTGGCTGCAGTTTGTGTTTGTGATGTCACTTGTGGCTCAGTGCCTGATGGGCCAGTGCTGGTGGTGTGGGTGCAGTTTGTGTTTGTGATGTCACTTGTGGCTGAGTGCCTGATAGGCCAGTGCTGGTGATGTGGGTGCAGTTTGTGTTTGTGAGTTCACTTGTGGCTGAGTGCCTGATAGGCCAGTGCTGGTGATGTGGGTGCAGTTTGTGTTTGTGATGTCACTTGTGGCTCAGTGCCCGATAGGCCAGTGCTGGTGATGTGGCTGCAGTTTGTGTTTGTGAGGTCACTTGTGGCTCAGTGCCTGATAGGCCAGTGCTGGTGATGTGGGTGCAGTTTGTGGTTGTGATGTCACTTGTGGCTCAGTGCCTGATAGGCCAGTGCTGGTGGTGTGGGTGCAATTTGTGCTTGTGATGTCACTTGTGGCTCAGTGCCTGATAGGCCAGTGCTGGTGGTGTGGGTGCAGTTTGTGTTTGTGATGTCACTTGTGGCTCAGTGCCTGATAGGCCAGTGCTGGTGATGTGGGTGCAGTTTGTGGTTGTGAGGTCACTTGTGGCTGAGTGCCTGATAGGCCAGTGCTGGTCCTGTGGGTGCAATTTGTGTTTGTGATGTCACTTGTGGCTGAGTGCCTGATAGGCCAGTGCTGGTGATGTGGGTGCAGTTTGTGTTTGTGATGTCACTTGTGGCTCAGTGCCTGATAGGCCAGCGCTGGTGGTGTGGGTGCAATTTGTGTTTGTGATGTCACTTGTGGCTCAGTGCCTGATAGGCCAGTGCTGGTGATGTGGCTGCAGTTTGTGGTTGTGATGTCCCTTGTGGCTCAGTGCCTGATAGGCCAGTGCTGGTGGTGTGGGTGCAGTTTGTGTTTGTGATGTCACTTGTGGCTGAGTGCCTGATAGGCCAGTGCTGGTGATGTGGGTGCAGTTTGTGTTTGTGAGTTCACTTGTGGCTGAGTGCCTGATAGGCCAGTGCTGGTGATGTGGGTGCAGTTTGTGTTTGTGAGTTCACTTGTGGCTGAGTGCCTGATAGGCCAGTGCTGGTGATGTGGGTGCAGTTTGTGTTTGTGAGGTCACTTGTGGCTCAGTGCCTGAAAGGCCAGTGCTGGTGGTGTGGCTGCAGTTTGTGTTTGTGATGTCACTTGTGGCTCAGTGCCTGATAGGCCAGTGCTGGTGATGTGGGTGCAGTTTGTGTTTGTGATGTCACTTGTGGCTCAGTGCCTGATGGGCCAGTGCTGGTCACATGGCTGCAGTTTGTGTTTGTGATGTCACTTGTGTCTCAGTGCCTGATAGGCCAGTGCTTGTCACGTGTGTGCAGTTTGTGTTTGTGATGTCACTTGTGGCTCAGTGCCTGATAGGCCAGTGCTGGTGATGTGGCTGCAGTTTGTGTTTGTGATGTCACTTGTGGCTCAGTGCCTGATGGGCCAGTGCTGGTGGTGTGGGTGCAGTTCGTGTTTGTGATGTCCCTTGTGGCTGAGTGCCTGATAGGCCAGTGCTGGTGATGTGGGTGCAGTTTGTGTTTGTGATGTCACTTGTGGCTCAGTGCCTGATAGGCCAGTGCTAGTCACATGGCTGCAGTTTGTGTTTGTGATGTCACTTGTGGCTGAGTGCCTGATAGGCCAGTGCTGGTGATGTGGGTGCAGTTTGTGTTTGTGAGTTCACTTGTGGCTCAGTGCCTGATAGGCCAGTGCTGGTGGTGTGGGTGCAGTTTTTGTTTGTGATGTCACTTGTGGCTCAGTGCCTGATAGGCCAGTGCTGGTGATGTGGGTGCAGTTTGTGTTTGTGATGTCACTTGTGCCTGAGTGCCTGATAGGCCAGTGCTGGTGATGTGGGTGCAATTTGTGTTTGTGATGTCACTTGTGGCTCAGTGCCTGGTAGGCCAGTGCTGGTGATGTGGGTGCAGTTTGTGTTTGTGATGTCACTTGTGGCTGAGTGCCTGATAGGCCAGTGCTGGTGATGTGGCTGCAATTTGTGCTTGTGATGTCACTTGTGGCTCAGTGCCTGATAGGCCAGTGCTGGTGGTGTGGGTGCAGTTTGTGTTTGTGATGTCACTTGTGGCTCAGTGCCTGATAGGCCAGTGCTGGTGATGTGGGTGCAGTTTGTGTTTGTGATGTCACTTGTGGCTGAGTGCCTGATAGGCCAGTGCTGGTCACGTGTGTGCAGTTTGTGTTTGTGATGTCACTTGTGGCTGAGTGCCTGATAGGCCAGTGCTGGTCACATGGCTGCAGTTTGTGTTTGTGATGTCACTTGTGGCTGAGTGCCTGATAGGCCAGTGCTGGTGATGTGGGTGCAGTTTGTGTTTGTGATGTCACTTGTGGCTCAGTGCCTGATAGGCCAGTGCTGGTGATGTGGCTGCAGTTTGTGTTTGTGATGTCACTTGTGGCTGAGTGCCTGATAGGCCAGTGCTGGTGATGTGGGTGCAGTTTGTGTTTGTGAGTTCACTTGTGGCTCAGTGCCTGATGGGCCAGTGCTGGTCACATGGCTGCAGTTTGTGTTTGTGATGTCACTTGTGTCTCAGTGCCTGATAGGCCAGTGCTGGTCACGTGTGTGCAGTTTGTGTTTGTGATGTCACTTGTGGCTCAGTGCCTGATAGGCCAGCGCTGGTGGTGTGGGTGCAATTTGTGTTTGTGCTGTCCCTTGTGGCTCAGTGCCTGATAGGCCAGTGCTGGTGATGTGGGTGCAGTTTGTGTTTGTGATGTCACTTGTGGCTCAGTGCCTGGTAGGCCAGTGCTGGTCACCTGGCTGCAGTTTGTGTTTGTGATGTCACTTGTGGCTCAGTGCCTGATAGGCCAGTGCTGGTGATGTGGGTGCAGATTGTGTTTGTGATGTCACTTGTGGCTCAGTGCCTGATAGGCCAGTGCTGGTGATGTGGGTGCAGTTTGTGTTTGTGATGTCACTTGTGGCTCAGTGCCTGATAGGCCAGTGCTGGTGGTGTGGGTGCAATTTGTGTTTGTGATGTCACTTGTGGCTCAGTGCCTGATAGGCCAGTGCTGGTGGTGTGGGTGCAGTTTGTGGTTGTGGGGTCACTTGTGGCTGAGTGCCTGATAGGCCAGTGCTGGTGATGTGGCTGCAGTTTGTGTTTGTGAGTTCTCTTGTGGCTCAGTGCCTGATAGGCCAGTGCTGGTCATGTGGGTGCAGTTTGTGTTTGTGATGTCCCTTGTGGCTCAGTGCCTGATAGGCCAGTGCTGGTGGTGTGGGTGCAGTTTGTGTTTGTGATGTCACTTGTGGCTGAGTGCCTGATAGGCCAGTGCTGGTGATGTGGGTGGAGTTTGTGTTTGTGAGTTCACTTGTGGCTCAGTGCCTGATAGGCCAGTGCTGGTGATGTGGGTGCAGTTTGTGTTTGTGATGTCACTTGTGGCTCAGTGCCTGATAGGCCAGTACTGGTCCTGTGGGTGGAGTTTGTGTTTGTGATGTCACTTGTGGCTCAGTGCCTGATAGGCCAGTGCTGGTGGTGTGGGTGCAGTTTGTGTTTGTGATGTCACTTGTGGCTGAGTGCCTGATAGGCCAGTGCTGGTGATGTGGCTGCAGTTTGTGTTTGTGATGTCACTTGTGGCTGAGTGCCTGATAGGCCAGTGCTTGTCACGTGTGTGCACTTTGTGTTTGTGATGTCACTTGTGGCTCAGTGCCTGAAAGGCCAGTGCTGGTGATGTGGCTGCAGTTTGTGGTTGTGAGGTCACTTGTGGCTCAGTGCCTGATAGGCCAGTGCTGGTGGTGTGGGTGCAGTTTGTGTTTGTGAGTTCACTTGTGGCTCAGTGCCTGATAGGCCAGTGCTGGTGGTGTGGGTGGAGTTTGTGTTTGTGATGTCACTTGTGGCTGAGTGCCTGATAGGCCAGTGCTGGTCACGTGTGTGCGGTTTGTGTTTGTGATGTCACTTGTGGCTGAGTGCCTGATAGGCCAGTGCTGGTCACATGGCTGCAGTTTGTGTTTGTGATGTCACTTGTGGCTCAGTGCCTGATGGGCCAGTGCTGGTGGTGTGGGTGCAGTTTGTGTTTGTGATGTCACTTGTGGCTGAGTGCCTGATAGGCCAGTGCTGGTGATGTGGGTGGAGTTTGTGTTTGTGAGTTCACTTGTGGCTCAGTGCCTGATAGGCCAGTGCTGGTGATGTGGGTGCAGTTTGTGTTTGTGATGTCACTTGTGGCTCAGTGCCTGATAGGCCAGTGCTGGTGATGTGGGTGCAGTTTGTGTTTGTGATGTCACTTGTGGCTCAGTGCCTGATAGGCCAGTGCTGGTGATGTGGCTGCAGTTTGTGTTTGTGATGTCACTTGTGGCTGAGTGCCTGATAGGCCAGTGCTGGTGATGTGGGTGCAGTTTGTGTTTGTGAGTTCACTTGTGGCTCAGTGCCTGATGGGCCAGTGCTGGTCACATGGCTGCAGTTTGTGTTTGTGATGTCACTTGTGTCTCAGTGCCTGATAGGCCAGTGCTGGTCACGTGTGTGCAGTTTGTGTTTGTGATGTCACTTGTGGCTCAGTGCCTGATAGGCCAGCGCTGGTGGTGTGGGTGCAATTTGTGTTTGTGATGTCCCTTGTGGCTCAGTGCCTGATAGGCCAGTGCTGGTGATGTGGGTGCAGTTTGTGTTTGTGATGTCACTTGTAGCTCAGTGCCTGGTAGGCCAGTGCTGGTCACCTGGCTGCAGTTTGTGTTTGTGATGTCACTTTTGGCTCAGTGCCTGATAGGCCAGTGCTGGTGATGTGGGTGCAGATTGTGTTTGTGATGTCACTTGTGGCTCAGTGCCTGATAGGCCAGTGCTGGTGATGTGGGTGCAGTTTGTGTTTGTGATGTCACTTGTGGCTCAGTGCCTGATAGGCCAGTGCTGGTGGTGTGGGTGCAATTTGTGTTTGTGATGTCACTTGTGGCTCAGTGCCTGATAGGCCAGTGCTGGTGGTGTGGGTGCAGTTTGTGGTTGTGGGGTCACTTGTGGCTGAGTGCCTGATAGGCCAGTGCTGGTGATGTGGGTGGAGTTTGTGTTTGTGAGTCCACTTGTGGCTCAGTGCCTGATAGGCCAGTGCTGGTGATGTGGGTGCAGTTTGTGTTTGTGATGTCACTTGTGGCTCAGTGCCTGATAGGCCAGTACTGGTCCTGTGGGTGGAGTTTGTGTTTGTGATGTCACTTGTGGCTCAGTGCCTGATAGGCCAGTGCTGGTGGTGTGGGTGCAGTTTGTGTTTGTGATGTCACTTGTGGCTCAGTGCCTGATAGGCCAGTGCTGGTGATGTGGCTGCAGTTTGTGTTTGTGATGTCACTTGTGGCTGAGTGCCTGATAGGCCAGTGCTTGTCACGTGTGTGCACTTTGTGTTTGTGATGTCACTTGTGGCTCAGTGCCTGAAAGGCCAGTGCTGGTGATGTGGCTGCAGTTTGTGGTTGTGAGGTCACTTGTGGCTCAGTGCCTGATAGGCCAGTGCTGGTGGTGTGGGTGCAGTCTGTGTTTGTGAGTTCACTTGTGGCTCAGTGCCTGATAGGCCAGTGCTGGTGGTGTGGGTGGAGTTTGTGTTTGTGATGTCACTTGTGGCTGAGTGCCTGATAGGCCAGTGCTGGTCACGTGTGTGCGGTTTGTGTTTGTGATGTCACTTGTGGCTGAGTGCCTGATAGGCCAGTGCTGGTCACCTGGCTGCAGTTTGTGTTTGTGATGTCACTTGTGGCTCAGTGCCTGATGGGCCAGTGCTGGTGGTGTGGGTGCAGTTTGTGTTTGTGATGTCACTTGTGGCTGAGTGCCTGATAGGCCAGTGCTGGTGATGTGGGTGGAGTTTGTGTTTGTGAGTTCACTTGTGGCTCAGTGCCTGATAGGCCAGTGCTGGTGATGTGGGTGCAGTTTGTGTTTGTGATGTCACTTGTGGCTCAGTGCCTGATAGGCCAGTGCTGGTGATGTGGGTGCAGTTTGTGTTTGTGATGTCACTTGTGGCTCAGTGCCTGATAGGCCAGTGCTGGTGATGTGGCTGCAGTTTGTGTTTGTGATGTCACTTGTGGCTCAGTGCCTGATAGGCCAGTGCTGGTGATGTGGGTGCAGTTTGTGTTTGTGAGTTCACTTGTGGCTCAGTGCCTGATGGGCCAGTGCTAGTCACATGGCTGCAGTTTGTGTTTGTGATGTCACTTGTGTCTCAGTGCCTGATAGGCCAGTGCTGGTCACGTGTGTGCAGTTTGTGTTTGTGATGTCACTTGTGGCTCAGTGCCTGATAGGCCAGCGCTGGTGGTGTGGGTGCAATTTGTGTTTGTGATGTCCCTTGTGGCTCAGTGCCTGATAGGCCAGTGCTGGTGATGTGGGTGCAGTTTGTGTTTGTGATGTCACTTGTGGCTCAGTGCCTGATAGGCCAGTGCTGGTGATGTGGGTGCAGTTTTTGTTTGTGATGTCACTTGTGGCTCAGTGCCTGATAGGCCAGTGTTGGTGATGTGGGTGCAGTTTGTGGTTGTGATGTCACTTGTGGCTGAGTGCCTGATAGGCCAGTGCTGGTGATGTGGGTGCAGTTTGTGGTTGTGATGTCTCTTGTGGCTCAGTGCCTGATAGGCCAGTGCTGGTGATGTGGCTGCAATTTGTGTTTGTGATGTCACTTGTGGCTCAGTGCCTGATAGGCCAGTGCTGGTGGTGTGGGTGCAGTTTGTGGTTGTGAGGTCACTTGTGGCTGAGTGCCTGATAGGCCAGCGCTGGTGGTGTGGGTGCAATTTGTGGTTGTGATGTCACTTGTGGCTGAGTGCCTGATAGGCCAGTGCTGGTGATGTGGGTGCAGTTTGTGGTTGTGATGTCACTTGTGGCTCAGTGCCTGGTAGGCCAGTGCTGGTCACCTGGCTGCAGTTTGTGTTTGTGATGTCACTTGTGGCTCAGTGCCTGATAGGCCAGTGCTGGTGATGTGGTTGCAGTTTGTGTTTGTGATGTCACTTGTGGCTCAGTGCCTGATAGGCCAGTGCTGGTGATGTGGGTGCAGTTTGTGGTTGTGATGTCACTTGTGGCTCAGTGCCTGATAGGCCAGTGCTGGTCATGTGGGTGCAGTTTGTGTTTGTGATGTCCCTTGTGGCTCAGTGCCTGATAGGCCAGTGCTGGTGGTGTGGGTGCAGTTTGTGTTTGTGATGTCACTTGTGGCTGAGTGCCTGATAGGCCAGTGCTGGTGATGTGGGTGGAGTTTGTGTTTGTGAGTTCACTTGTGGCTCAGTGCCTGATAGGCCAGTGCTGGTGATGTGGGTGCAGTTTGTGTTTGTGATGTCACTTGTGGCTCAGTGCCTGATAGGCCAGTACTGGTCCTGTGGGTGCAGTTTGTGTTTGTGATGTCACTTGTGTCTCAGTGCCTGATAGGCCAGTGCTGGTCACGTGTGTGCAGTTTGTGTTTGTGATGTCACTTGTGGCTCAGTGCCTGATAGGCCAGTACTGGTCACATGGCTGCAGTTTGTGTTTGTGATGTCACTTGTGTCTCAGTGCCTGATAGGCCAGTGCTGGTGATGTGGGTGCAGTTTGTGTTTGTGATGTCACTTGTGGCTCAGTGCCTGATAGGCCAGTACTGGTCACATGGCTGCAGTTTGTGTTTGTGATGTCACTTGTGTCTCAGTGCCTGATAGGCCAGTGCTGGTCACGTGTGTGCAGTTTGTGTTTGTGATGTCACTTGTGGCTCAGTGCCTGATAGGCCAGTGCTGGTGATGTGGGTGCAGTTTGTGGTTGTGATGTCACTTGTGGCTCAGTGCCTGAAAGGCCAGTGCTGGTCACCTGGCTGCAGTTTGTGTTTGTGATGTCACTTGTGGCTCAGTGCCTGATATGCCAGTGCTGGTGATGTGGGTGCAGTTTGTGTTTGTGATGTCACTTGTGGCTCAGTGCCTGATAGGCCAGTGCTGGTCCTGTGGGTGCAATTTGTGGTTGTGATGTCAGTTGTGGCTCAGTGCCTGATAGGCCAGTGCTGGTGATGTGGCTGCAGTTTGTGTTTGTGATGTCACTTGTGGCTGAGTGCCTAATAGGCCAGTGCTTGTCCTGTGTGTGCACTTTGTGTTTGTGATGTCACTTGTGGCTCAGTGCCTGAAAGGCCAGTGCTGGTGATGTGGCTGCAGTTTGTGGTTGTGAGGTCACTTGTGGCTCAGTGCCTGATAGGCCAGTGCTGGTCACGTGTGTGCAGTTTGTGTTTGTGATGTCACTTGTGGCTGAGTGCCTGATAGGCCAGTGCTGGTCACATGGCTGCAGTTTGTGTTTGTGATGTCACTTGTGGCTCAGTGCCTGATAGGCCAGTGCTGGTGATGTGGGTGCAGTTTGTGTTTGTGATGTCACTTGTGGCTCAGTGCCTGATAGGCCAGTGCTGGTGATGTGGCTGCAGTTTGTGTTTGTGATGTCACTTGTGGCTGAGTGCCTGATAGGCCAGTGCTGGTGATGTGGGTGCAGTTTGTGTTTGTGAGTTCACTTGTGGCTCAGTGCCTGATGGGCCAGTGCTGGTCACATGGCTGCAGTTTGTGTTTGTGATGTCACTTGTGTCTCAGTGCCTGATAGGCCAGTGCTGGTGGTGTGGGTGCAGTTTGTGTTTGTGATGTCACTTGTGGCTCAGTGCCTGATAGGCCAGCGCTGGTGGTGTGGGTGCAATTTGTGTTTGTGATGTCCCTTGTGGCTCAGTGCCTGATAGGCCAGTGCTGGTGATGTGGGTGCAGTTTGTGTTTGTGATGTCACTTGTGGCTCAGTGCCTGGTAGGCCAGTGCTGGTCACCTGGCTGCAGTTTGTGTTTGTGATGTCACTTGTGGCTGAGTGCCTGATAGGCCAGTGCTGGTGATGTGGGTGCAGATTGTGTTTGTGATGTCACTTGTGGCTCAGTGCCTGATAGGCCAGTGCTGGTGATGTGGGTGCAGTTTGTGTTTGTGATGTCACTTGTGGCTCAGTGCCTGATAGGCCAGTGCTGGTGGTGTGGGTGCAATTTGTGTTTGTGATGTCACTTGTGGCTCAGTGCCTGATAGGCCAGTGCTGGTGGTGTGGGTGCAGTTTGTGGTTGTGGGGTCACTTGTGGCTGAGTGCCTGATAGGCCAGTGCTGGTGATGTGGCTGCAGTTTGTGTTTGTGAGTTCTCTTGTGGCTCAGTGCCTGATAGGCCAGTGCTGGTCATGTGGGTGCAGTTTGTGTTTGTGATGTCCCTTGTGGCTCAGTGCCTGATAGGCCAGTGCTGGTGGTGTGGGTGCAGTTTGTGTTTGTGATGTCACTTGTGGCTGAGTGCCTGATAGGCCAGTGCTGGTGATGTGGGTGGAGTTTGTGTTTGTGAGTTCACTTGTGGCTGAGTGCCTGATAGGCCAGTGCTGGTGATGTGGGTGCAGTTTGTGTTTGTGATGTCACTTGTGGCTCAGTGCCTGATAGGCCAGTACTGGTCCTGTGGGTGGAGTTTGTGTTTGTGATGTCACTTGTGGCTCAGTGCCTGATAGGCCAGTGCTGGTGGTGTGGGTGCAGTTTGTGTTTGTGATGTCACTTGTGTCTCAGTGCCTGATAGGCCAGTGCTGGTGATGTGTGTGCAGTTTTTGTTTGTGATGTCACTTGTGGCTGAGTGCCTGATAGGCCAGTGCTGGTGATGTGGCTGCAGTTTGTGTTTGTGATGTCACTTGTGGCTGAGTGCCTGATAGGCCAGTGCTTGTCACGTGTGTGCACTTTGTGTTTGTGATGTCACTTGTGGCTCAGTGCCTGAAAGGCCAGTGCTGGTGATGTGGCTGCAGTTTGTGGTTGTGAGGTCACTTGTGGCTCAGTGCCTGATAGGCCAGTGCTGGTGGTGTGGGTGCAGTTTGTGTTTGTGAGTTCACTTGTGGCTCAGTGCCTGATAGGCCAGTGCTGGTGGTGTGGGTGGAGTTTGTGTTTGTGATGTCACTTGTGGCTGAGTGCCTGATAGGCCAGTGCTGGTCACGTGTGTGCGGTTTGTGTTTGTGATGTCACTTGTGGCTGAGTGCCTGATAGGCCAGTGCTGGTCACATGGCTGCAGTTTGTGTTTGTGATGTCACTTGTGGCTCAGTGCCTGATGGGCCAGTGCTGGTGGTGTGGGTGCAGTTTGTGTTTGTGATGTCACTTGTGGCTGAGTGCCTGATAGGCCAGTGCTGGTGATGTGGGTGGAGTTTGTGTTTGTGAGTTCACTTGTGGCTCAGTGCCTGATAGGCCAGTGCTGGTGATGTGGGTGCAGTTTGTGTTTGTGATGTCACTTGTGGCTCAGTGCCTGATAGGCCAGTGCTGGTGATGTGGGTGCAGTTTGTGTTTGTGATGTCACTTGTGGCTCAGTGCCTGATAGGCCAGTGCTGGTGATGTGGCTGCAGTTTGTGTTTGTGATGTCACTTGTGGCTGAGTGCCTGATAGGCCAGTGCTGGTGATGTGGGTGCAGTTTGTGTTTGTGAGTTCACTTGTGGCTCAGTGCCTGATGGGCCAGTGCTGGTCACATGGCTGCAGTTTGTGTTTGTGATGTCACTTGTGTCTCAGTGCCTGATAGGCCAGTGCTGGTCACGTGTGTGCAGTTTGTGTTTGTGATGTCACTTGTGGCTCAGTGCCTGATAGGCCAGCGCTGGTGGTGTGGGTGCAATTTGTGTTTGTGATGTCCCTTGTGGCTCAGTGCCTGATAGGCCAGTGCTGGTGATGTGGGTGCAGTTTGTGTTTGTGATGTCACTTGTGGCTCAGTGCCTGATAGGCCAGTGCTGGTGATGTGGGTGCAGTTTTTGTTTGTGATGTCACTTGTGGCTCAGTGCCTGATAGGCCAGTGCTGGTGATGTGGGTGCAGTTTGTGTTTGTGATGTCACTTGTGGCTCAGTGCCTGATAGGCCAGTGCTGGTCCTGTGGGTGCAATTTGTGGTTGTGATGTCAGTTGTGGCTGAGTGCCTGATAGGCCAGTGCTGGTGATGTGGGTGCAGTTCGTGTTTGTGAGTTCACTTGTGGCTCAGTGCCTGCTAGGGCAGTGCTGGTGATGTGGGTGCAGTTCGTGTTTGTGATGTCACTTGTGGCTCAGTGCCTGATAGGCCAGTGCTGGTGATGTGGGTGCAGTTTGTGTTTGTGATGTCACTTGTGGCTCAGTGCCTGATAGGCCAGTGCTGGTGATGTGGGTGCAGTTTGTGTTTGTGATGTCACTTGTGGCTGAGTGCCTGATAGGCCAGTGCTGGTGATGTGGGTGCAGTTTGTGTTTGTGAGTTCACTTGTGGCTCAGTGCCTGATAGGCCAGTGCTGGTGATGTGGGTGCAGTTTGTGTTTGTGATGTCACTTGTGGCTGAGTGCCTGATAGGCCAGTGCTGGTGATGTGGCTGCAATTTGTGCTTGTGATGTCACTTGTGGCTCAGTGCCTGATAGGCCAGTGCTGGTGGTGTGGGTGCAGTTTGTGGTTGTGAGGTCACTTGTGGCTGAGTGCCTGATAGGCCAGCGCTGGTGGTGTGGGTGCAATTTGTGTTTGTGATGTCACTTGTGGCTCAGTGCCTGATAGGCCAGTGCTGGTGATGTGGGTGCAGTTTGTGGTTGTGATGTCACTTGTGGCTCAGTGCCTGGTAGGCCAGTGCTGGTCACCTGGCTGCAGTTTGTGTTTGTGATGTCACTTGTGGCTCAGTGCCTGATAGGCCAGTGCTGGTGATGTGGTTGCAGTTTGTGTTTGTGATGTCACTTGTGGCTCAGTGCCTGATAGGCCAGTGCTGGTGATGTGGGTGCAGTTTGTGTTTGTGATGTCACTTGTGGCTCAGTGCCTGCTAGGCCAGTGCTGGTGGTGTGGGTGCAATTTGTGTTTGTGATGTCACTTGTGGCTGAGTGCCTGATAGGCCAGTGCTGGTGATGTGGCTGCAGTTTGTGTTTGTGATGTCGCTTGTGGCTCAGTGCCTGATAGGCCAGTGCTGGTCATGTGGGTGCAGTTTGTGTTTGTGATGTCCCTTGTGGCTCAGTGCCTGATAGGCCAGTGCTGGTGGTGTGGGTGCAGTTTGTGTTTGTGATGTCACTTGTGGCTGAGTGCCTGATAGGCCAGTGCTGGTGATGTGGGTGGAGTTTGTGTTTGTGAGTTCACTTGTGGCTCAGTGCCTGATAGGCCAGTGCTGGTGATGTGGGTGCAGTTTGTGTTTGTGATGTCACTTGTGGCTCAGTGCCTGATAGGCCAGTACTGGTCCTGTGGGTGGAGTTTGTGTTTGTGATGTCACTTGTGGCTCAGTGCCTGATAGGCCAGTGCTGGTGGTGTGGGTGCAGTTTGTGTTTGTGATGTCACTTGTGGCTGAGTGCCTGATAGGCCAGTGCTGGTGATGTGTGTGCAGTTTTTGTTTGTGATGTCACTTGTGGCTGAGTGCCTGATAGGCCAGTGCTGGTGATGTGGGTGCAGTTTGTGTTTGTGATGTCACTTGTGGCTGAGTGCCTGATAGGCCAGTGCTGGTGATGTGGGTGCAGTTTGTGTTTGTGATGTCACTTGTGGCTCAGTGCCTGATGGGCCAGTGCTGGTCACATGGCTGCAGTTTGTGTTTGTGATGTCACTTGTGTCTCAGTGCCTGATAGGCCAGTGCTGGTCACGTGTGTGCAGTTTGTGTTTGTGATGTCACTTGTGGCTCAGTGCCTGATAGGCCAGTGCTGGTGATGTGGGTGCAGTTTGTGTTTGTGATGTCACTTGTGGCTGAGTGCCTGATAGGCCAGTGCTGGTCCTGTGGGTGCAATTTGTGGTTGTGATGTCAGTTGTGGCTCAGTGCCTGAAAGGCCAGTGCTGGTGATGTGGCTGCAGTTTGTGGTTGTGAGGTCACTTGTGGCTCAGTGCCTGATAGGCCAGTGCTGGTGGTGTGGGTGCAGTTTGTGTTTGTGAGTTCACTTGTGGCTCAGTGCCTGATAGGCCAGTGCTGGTGGTGTGGGTGCAGTTCGTGTTTGTGATGTCACTTGTGGCTGAGTGCCTGATAGGCCAGTGCTGGTCACGTGTGTGCAGTTTGTGTTTGTGATGTCACTTGTGGCTGAGTGCCTGATAGGCCAGTGCTGGTCACATGGCTGCAGTTTGTGTTTGTGATGTCACTTGTGGCTCAGTGCCTGATGGGCCAGTGCTGGTGGTGTGGGTGCAGTTTGTGTTTGTGATGTCACTTGTGGCTCAGTGCCTGATAGGCCAGTGCTGGTGATGTGGGTGGAGTTTGTGTTTGTGAGTTCACTTGTGGCTCAGTGCCTGATAGGCCAGTGCTGGTGATGTGGGTGCAGTTTGTGTTTGTGATGTCACTTGTGGCTCAGTGCCTGATAGGCCAGTGCTGGTGATGTGGGTGCAGTTTGTGTTTGTGATGTCACTTGTGGCTCAGTGCCTGATAGGCCAGTGCTGGTGATGTGGCTGCAGTTTGTGTTTGTGATGTCACTTGTGGCTGAGTGCCTGATAGGCCAGTGCTGGTGATGTGGGTGCAGTTTGTGTTTGTGATGTCACTTGTGGCTCAGTGCCTGATGGGCCAGTGCTGGTCACATGGCTTCAGTTTGTGTTTGTGATGTCACTTGTGTCTCAGTGCCTGATAGGCCAGTGCTGGTCACGTGTGTGCAGTTTGTGTTTGTGATGTCACTTGTGGCTGAGTGCCTGATAGGCCAGTGCTGGTCACATGGCTGCAGTTTGTGTTTGTGATGTCACTTGTGGCTCAGTGCCTGATGGGCCAGTGCTGGTGGTGTGGGTGCAGTTTGTGTTTGTGATGTCACTTGTGGCTGAGTGCCTGATAGGCCAGTGCTGGTGATGTGGGTGGAGTTTGTGTTTGTGAGTTCACTTGTGGCTCAGTGCCTGATAGGCCAGTGCTGGTGATGTGGGTGCAGTTTGTGTTTGTGATGTCACTTGTGTCTCAGTGCCTGATAGGCCAGTGCTGGTGGTGTGGGTGCAGTTTGTGTTTGTGATGTCACTTGTGGCTCAGTGCCTGATAGGCCAGTGCTGGTGATGTGGGTGCAGTTTGTGTTTGTGAGTTCACTTGTGGCTGAGTGCCTGATAGGCCAGTGCTGGTGATGTGGGTGCAGTTTGTGTTTGTGATGTCACTTGTGGCTGAGTGCCTGATAGGCCAGCGCTGGTGGTGTGGGTGCAATTTGTGTTTGTGATGTCACTTGTGGCTCAGTGCCTGATAGGCCAGTGCTGGTGGTGTGGGTGCAGTTCGTGTTTGTGATGTCACTTGTGGCTGAGTGCCTGATAGGCCAGTGCTGGTGATGTGGGTGCAGGTTGTGTTTGTGATGTCACTTGTGGCTGAGTGCCTGATAGGCCAGTGCTGGTCCTGTGGGTGCTGGTTGTGTTTGTGATGTCACTTGTGGCTCAGTGCCTGATAGGCCAGTGCTGGTGATTTGGGTGCAGTTTGTGTTTGTGATGTCCCTTGTGGCTCAGTGCCTGATAGGCCAGTGCTGGTGATGTGGCTGCAATTTGTGGTTGTGAGTTCACTTGTGGCTGAGTGCCTGATAGGCCAGTGCTTGTCCTGTGTGTGCAGTTTGTGTTTGTGATGTCACTTGTGGCTCAGTGCCTGAAAGGCCAGTGCTGGTGATGTGGGTGCAGTTTGTGGTTGTGAGGTCACTTGTGGCTGAGTGCCTGATAGGCCAGTGCTGGTGGTGTGGGTGCAGTTTGTGTTTGTGATGTCACTTGTGGCTGAGTGCCTGATAGGCCAGTGCTGGTGGTGTGGGTGCAGTTCGTGTTTGTGATGTCACTTGTGGCTGAGTGCCTGATAGGCCAGTGCTGGTGATGTGGGTGCAGTTTGTGTTTGTGATGTCACTTGTGGCTCAGTGCCTGATAGGCCAGTGCTGGTCACATGGCTGCAGTTTGTGTTTGTGATGTCACTTGTGGCTCAGTGCCTGATGGGCCAGTGCTGGTGATGTGGGTGCAGTTTGTGTTTGTGATGTCACTTGTGGCTCAGTGCCTGATAGGCCAGTACTGGTCCTGTGGGTGGAGTTTGTGTTTGTGATGTCACTTGTGGCTCAGTGCCTGATAGGCCAGTGCTGGTGGTGTGGGTGCAGTTTGTGTTTGTGATGTCACTTGTGGCTCAGTGCCTGATAGGCCAGTGCTGGTGATGTGTGTGCAGTTTTTGTTTGTGATGTCACTTGTGGCTGAGTGCCTGATAGGCCAGTGCTGGTGATGTGGCTGCAGTTTGTGTTTGTGAGTTCACTTGTGGCTGAGTGCCTGATAGGCCAGTGCTGGTGGTGTGGGTGCAGTTTTTGTTTGTGATGTCACTTGTGGCTCAGTGCCTGATAGGCCAGTGCTGGTGATGTGGGTGCAGTTTGTGTTTGTGATGTCACTTGTGGCTCAGTGCCTGATAGGCCAGTGCTGGTGATGTGGGTGCAGTTTGTGTTTGTGATGTCACTTGTGGCTCAGTGCCTGATAGGCCAGTGCTGGTGATGTGGGTGCAGTTTGTGTTTGTGATGTCACTTGTGTCTCAGTGCCTGATAGGCCAGTGCTGGTGATGTGGGTGCAGTTTGTGTTTGTGATGTCACTTGTGGCTGAGTGCCTGATAGGCCAGCGCTGGTGGTGTGGGTGCAATTTGTGGTTGTGATGTCACTTGTGGCTCAGTGCCTGGTAGGCCAGTGCTGGTCACCTGGCTGCAGTTTGTGTTTGTGATGTCCCTTGTGGCTCAGTGCCTGATAGGCCAGTGCTGGTGATGTGGGTGGAGTTTGTGTTTGTGATGTCACTTGTGGCTCAGTGCCTGATAGGCCAGTGCTGGTCACATGGCTGCAGTTTGTGTTTGTGATGTCACTTGTGGCTCAGTGCCTGATAGGCCAGTGCTGGTCCTGTGGGTGCTGGTTGTGTTTGTGATGTCACTTGTGGCTCAGTGCCTGATAGGCCAGTGCTGGTGGTGTGGGTGCAGTTTGTGTTTGTGATGTCACTTGTGGCTCAGTGCCTGATAGGCCAGTGCTGGTGATGTGGGTGCAGTTTGTGGTTGTGATGTCACTTGTGGCTCAGTGCCTGATAGGTCAGTGCTGGTGATGTGGGTGCAGGTTGTGTTTGTGATGTCACTTGTGGCTCAGTGCCTGATAGGCCAGTGCTGGTGATGTGGGTGCAGTTTGTGGTTGTGATGTCACTTGTGGCTCAGTGCCTGATAGGCCAGTGCTGGTGGTGTGGGTGCAATTTGTGTTTGTGATGTCACTTGTGCCTCAGTGCCTGATAGGCCAGTGCTGGTGGTGTGGGTGCAGTTTGTGGTTGTGGGGTCACTTGTGGCTGAGTGCCTGATAGGCCAGTGCTGGTGATGTGGCTGCAGTTTGTGTTTGTGATGTCGCTTGTGGCTCAGTGCCTGATAGGCCAGTGCTGGTCATGTGGGTGCAGTTTGTGTTTGTGATGTCCCTTGTGGCTCAGTGCCTGATAGGCCAGTGCTGGTGGTGTGGGTGCAGTTTGTGTTTGTGATGTCACTTGTGGCTCAGTGCCTGATAGGCCAGTGCTTGTCCTGTGTGTGCAGTTTGTGTTTGTGATGTCACTTGTGGCTGAGTGCCTGATAGGCCAGTGCTGGTCACATGGCTGCAGTTTGTGTTTGTGATGTCACTTGTGGCTGAGTGCCTGATAGGCCAGTGCTGGTCCTGTGGGTGCTGGTTGTGTTTGTGATGTCACTTGTGGCTCAGTGCCTGATAGGCCAGTGCTGGTGATTTGGGTGCAGTTTGTGTTTGTGATGTCCCTTGTGGCTCAGTGCCTGATAGGCCAGTGCTGGTGGTGTGGGTGGAGTTTGTGTTTGTGATGTCACTTGTGGCTCAGTGCCTGATAGGCCAGTGCTGGTGGTGTGGGTGCAGTTTGTGTTTGTGATGTCACTTGTGGCTCAGTGCCTGATAGGCCAGTGCTGGTGATGTGGGTGCAGTTTGTGTTTGTGATGTCACTTGTGGCTCAGTGCCTGATAGGCCAGTGCTGGTGATGTGGCTGCAATTTGTGGTTGTGAGTTCACTTGTGGCTGAGTGCCTGATAGGCCAGTGCTTGTCCTGTGTGTGCAGTTTGTGTTTGTGATGTCACTTGTGGCTCAGTGCCTGAAAGGCCAGTGCTGGTGATGTGGGTGCAGTTTGTGTTTGTGAGGTCACTTGTGGCTCAGTGCCTGATAGGCCAGTGCTGGTGGTGTGGGTGCAGTTTGTGTTTGTGATGTCACTTGTGGCTCAGTGCCTGATAGGCCAGTGCTGGTGGTGTGGGTGCAGTTCGTGTTTGTGATGTCACTTGTGGCTGAGTGCCTGATAGGCCAGTGCTGGTGATGTGGGTGCAGTTTGTGTTTGTGATGTCACTTGTGGCTCAGTGCCTGATAGGCCAGTGCTGGTCACATGGCTGCAGTTTGTGTTTGTGATGTCACTTGTGGCTCAGTGCCTGATGGGCCAGTGCTGGTGATGTGGGTGCAGTTTGTGTTTGTGATGTCACTTGTGGCTCAGTGCCTGATAGGCCAGTGCTGGTGGTGTGGGTGCAGTTTGTGTTTGTGATGTCACTTGTGGCTCAGTGCCTGATAGGCCAGTGCTGGTGATGTGGGTGCAGTTTTTGTTTGTGATGTCACTTGTGGCTGAGTGCCTGATAGGCCAGTGCTGGTGATGTGGGTGCAGTTTGTGTTTGTGAGTTCACTTGTGGCTGAGTGCCTGATAGGCCAGTGCTGGTGGTGTGGGTGCAGTTTTTGTTTGTGATGTCACTTGTGGCTCAGTGCCTGATAGGCCAGTGCTGGTGATGTGGGTGCAGTTTGTGTTTGTGATGTCACTTGTGGCTCAGTGCCTGATAGGCCAGTGCTGGTGATGTGGGTGCAGTTTGTGTTTGTGATGTCACTTGTGGCTGAGTGCCTGATAGGCCAGCGCTGGTGGTGTGGGTGCAATTTGTGTTTGTGATGTCACTTGTGGCTGAGTGCCTGATAGGCCAGTGCTGGTGATGTGGGTGCAGTTTGTGGTTGTGATGTCACTTGTGGCTCAGTGCCTGGTAGGCCAGTGCTGGTCACCTGGCTGCAGTTTGTGTTTGTGATGTCCCTTGTGGCTCAGTGCCTGATAGGCCAGTGCTGGTGATGTGGGTGGAGTTTGTGTTTGTGATGTCACTTGTGGCTCAGTGCCTGATAGGCCAGTGCTGGTCACATGGCTGCAGTTTGTGTTTGTGATGTCACTTGTGGCTCAGTGCCTGATAGGCCAGTGCTGGTCCTGTGGGTGCTGGTTGTGTTTGTGATGTCACTTGTGGCTCAGTGCCTGATAGGCCAGTGATGGTGGTGTGGGTGCAGTTTGTGTTTGTGATGTCACTTGTGGCTCAGTGCCTGATAGGCCAGTGCTGGTGATGTGGGTGCAGTTTGTGGTTGTGATGTCACTTGTGGCTCAGTGCCTGATAGGTCAGTGCTGGTGATGTGGGTGCTGGTTGTGTTTGTGATGTCACTTGTGGCTCAGTGCCTGATAGGCCAGTGCTGGTGATGTGGGTGCAGTTTGTGGTTGTGATGTCACTTGTGGCTCAGTGCCTGATAGGCCAGTGCTGGTGGTGTGGGTGCAATTTGTGTTTGTGATGTCACTTGTGGCTCAGTGCCTGATAGGCCAGTGCTGGTGGTGTGGGTGCAGTTTGTGGTTGTGGGGTCACTTGTGGCTGAGTGCCTGATAGGCCAGTGCTGGTGATGTGGCTGCAGTTTGTGTTTGTGATGTCGCTTGTGGCTCAGTGCCTGATAGGCCAGTGCTGGTCATGTGGGTGCAGTTTGTGTTTGTGATGTCCCTTGTGGCTCAGTGCCTGATAGGCCAGTGCTGGTGGTGTGGGTGCAGTTTGTGTTTGTGATGTCACTTGTGGCTCAGTGCCTGATAGGCCAGTGCTGGTGATGTGGCTGCAGTTTGTGTTTGTGAGTTCACTTGTGGCTGAGTGCCTGATAGGCCAGTGCTTGTCCTGTGTGTGCAGTTTGTGTTTGTGATGTCACTTGTGGCTGCGTGCCTGATAGGCCAGTGCTGGTCACATGGCTGCAGTTTGTGTTTGTGATGTCACTTGTGGCTCAGTGCCTGATGGGCCAGTGCTGGTGATGTGGGTGCAGTTTGTGTTTGTGATGTCACTTGTGGCTCAGTGCCTGATAGGCCAGTACTGGTCCTGTGGGTGGAGTTTGTGTTTGTGATGTCACTTGTGGCTGAGTGCCTGATAGGCCAGTGCTGGTGATGTGGGTGCAGTTTGTGTTTGTGATGTCACTTGTGGCTGAGTGCCTGATAGGCCAGTGCTGGTGATGTGGCTGCAGTTTGTGTTTGTGATGTCACTTGTGGCTGAGTGCCTGATAGGCCAGTGCTGGTGATGTGGGTGCAGTTTGTGTTTGTGATGTCACTTGTGGCTCAGTGCCTGATAGGCCAGTGCTGGTCACATGGCTGCAGTTTGTGTTTTTGATGTCACTTGTGGCTCAGTGCCTGATAGGCCAGTGCTGGTCCTGTGGGTGCTGGTTGTGTTTGTGATGTCACTTGTGGCTCAGTGCCTGATAGGCCAGTGCTGGTGATGTGGGTGCAGTTTGTGTTTGTGATGTCACTTGTGGCTCAGTGCCTGCTAGGCCAGTGCTGGTGATGTGGGTGCAGTTTGTGGTTGTGATGTCACTTGTGGCTCAGTGCCTGATAGGTCAGTGCTGGTGATGTGGGTGCAGGTTGTGTTTGTGATGTCACTTGTGGCTCAGTGCCTGATAGGCCAGTGCTGGTGATGTGGGTGCAGTTTGTGGTTGTGATGTCACTTGTGGCTCAGTGCCTGATAGGCCAGTGCTGGTGGTGTGGGTGCAATTTGTGTTTGTGATGTCACTTGTGGCTCAGTGCCTGATAGGCCAGTGCTGGTGGTGTGGGTGCAGTTTGTGGTTGTGGGGTCACTTGTGGCTGAGTGCCTGATAGGCCAGTGCTGGTGATGTGGGTGGAGTTTGTGTTTGTGAGTTCACTTGTGGCTCAGTGCCTGATAGGCCAGTGCTGGTGATGTGGGTGCAGTTTTTGTTTGTGATGTCACTTGTGGCTGAGTGCCTGATAGGCCAGTGCTGGTGATGTGGGTGCAGTTTGTGTTTGTGAGTTCACTTGTGGCTCAGTGCCTGATAGGCCAGTGCTGGTGATGTGGGTGCAGTTTGTGTTTGTGATGTCACTTGTGGCTCAGTGCCTGATAGGCCAGTACTGGTCCTGTGGGTGGAGTTTGTGTTTGTGATGTCACTTGTGGCTCAGTGCCTGATAGGCCAGTGCTGGTGGTGTGGGTGCAGTTTGTGTTTGTGATGTCACTTGTGTCTCAGTGCCTGATAGGCCAGTGCTGGTGATGTGGGTGCAGTTTGTGTTTGTGATGTCACTTGTGGCTCAGTGCCTGATAGGCCAGTGCTGGTGATGTGGCTGCAATTTGTGGTTGTGAGTTCACTTGTGGCTGAGTGCCTGATAGGCCAGTGCTGGTGGTGTGGGTGCAGTTTGTGTTTGTGATGTCACTTGTGGCTCAGTGCCTGATAGGCCAGTGCTGGTCACATGGCTGCAGTTTGTGTTTGTGATGTCACTTGTGGCTCAGTGCCTGATGGGCCAGTGCTGGTGATGTGGGTGCAGTTTGTGTTTGTGATGTCACTTGTGGCTCAGTGCCTGATAGGCCAGTGCTGGTGATGTGGGTGCAGTTTGTGTTTGTGATGTCACTTGTGGCTCAGTGCCTGATAGGCCAGTGCTGGTGGTGTGGGTGCAGTTTGTGTTTGTGATGTCACTTGTGGCTCAGTGCCTGATAGGCCAGTGCTGGTGGTGTGGGTGCAGTTTGTGTTTGTGATGTCACTTGTGGCTCAGTGCCTGATAGGCCAGTGCTGGTGGTGTGGGTGCAGTTTGTGTTTGTGATGTCACTTGTGGCTCAGTGCCTGATAGGCCAGTGCTGGTGATGTGGGTGCAGTTTGTGGTTGTGATGTCACTTGTGGCTCAGTGCCTGATAGGTCAGTGCTGGTGATGTGGGTGCTGGTTGTGTTTGTGATGTCACTTGTGGCTCAGTGCCTGATAGGCCAGTGCTGGTGATGTGGGTGCAGTTTGTGGTTGTGATGTCACTTGTGGCTCAGTGCCTGATAGGCCAGTGCTGGTCATGTGGGTGCAGTTTGTGTTTGTGATGTCCCTTGTGGCTCAGTGCCTGATAGGCCAGTGCTGGTGGTGTGGGTGCAGTTTGTGTTTGTGATGTCACTTGTGGCTCAGTGCCTGATAGGCCAGTGCTGGTGATGTGGCTGCAGTTTGTGTTTGTGAGTTCACTTGTGGCTGAGTGCCTGATAGGCCAGTGCTTGTCCTGTGTGTGCAGTTTGTGTTTGTGATGTCACTTGTGGCTGAGTGCCTGATAGGCCAGTGCTGGTCACATGGCTGCAGTTTGTGTTTGTGATGTCACTTGTGGCTCACTGCCTGATGGGCCAGTGCTGGTGATGTGGGTGCAGTTTGTGTTTGTGATGTCACTTGTGGCTCAGTGCCTGATAGGCCAGTGCTGGTGGTGTGGGTGCAGTTTGTGTTTGTGATGTCACTTGTGGCTCAGTGCCTGATAGGCCAGTGCTGGTGATGTGTGTGCAGTTTTTGTTTGTGATGTCACTTGTGGCTGAGTGCCTGATAGGCCAGTGCTGGTGATGTGGGTGCAGTTTGTGTTTGTGATGTCACTTGTGGCTCAGTGCCTGATAGGCCAGTGCTGGTCACATGGCTGCAGTTTGTGTTTGTGATGTCACTTGTGGCTGAGTGCCTGATAGGCCAGTGCTGGTGATGTGGGTGCAGTTTGTGTTTGTGATGTCACTTGTGGCTCAGTGCCTGATAGGCCAGTGCTGGTCACATGGCTGCAGTTTGTGTTTTTGATGTCACTTGTGGCTCAGTGCCTGATAGGCCAGTGCTGGTCCTGTGGGTGCTGGTTGTGTTTGTGATGTCACTTGTGGCTCAGTGCCTGATAGGCCAGTGCTGGTGATGTGGGTGCAGTTTGTGTTTGTGATGTCACTTGTGGCTCAGTGCCTGCTAGGCCAGTGCTGGTGATGTGGGTGCAGTTTGTGGTTGTGATGTCACTTGTGGCTCAGTGCCTGATAGGTCAGTGCTGGTGATGTGGGTGCTGGTTGTGTTTGTGATGTCACTTGTGGCTCAGTGCCTGATAGGCCAGTGCTGGTGATGTGGGTGCAGTTTGTGGTTGTGATGTCACTTGTGGCTCAGTGCCTGATAGGCCAGTGCTGGTGGTGTGGGTGCAATTTGTGTTTGTGATGTCACTTGTGGCTCAGTGCCTGATAGGCCAGTGCTGGTGGTGTGGGTGCAGTTTGTGGTTGTGGGGTCACTTGTGGCTGAGTGCCTGATAGGCCAGTGCTGGTGATGTGGCTGCAGTTTGTGTTTGTGATGTCGCTTGTGGCTCAGTGCCTGATAGGCCAGTGCTGGTCATGTGGGTGCAGTTTGTGTTTGTGATGTCCCTTGTGGCTCAGTGCCTGATAGGCCAGTGCTGGTGGTGTGGGTGCAGTTTGTGTTTGTGATGTCACTTGTGGCTCAGTGCCTGATAGGCCAGTGCTGGTGATGTGGGTGGAGTTTGTGTTTGTGAGTTCACTTGTGGCTCAGTGCCTGATAGGCCAGTGCTGGTGATGTGGGTGCAGTTTTTGTTTGTGATGTCACTTGTGGCTGAGTGCCTGATAGGCCAGTGCTGGTGATGTGGGTGCAGTTTGTGTTTGTGAGTTCACTTGTGGCTGAGTGCCTGATAGGCCAGTGCTGGTGATGTGGGTGCAGTTTGTGTTTGTGATGTCACTTGTGGCTCAGTGCCTGATAGGTCAGTACTGGTCCTGTGGGTGGAGTTTGTGTTTGTGATGTCACTTGTGGCTCAGTGCCTGATAGGCCAGTGCTGGTGGTGTGGGTGCAGTTTGTGTTTGTGATGTCACTTGTGGCTCAGTGCCTGATAGGCCAGTGCTGGTGATGTGTGTGCAGTTTTTGTTTGTGATGTCACTTGTGGCTGAGTGCCTGATAGGCCAGTGCTGGTGATGTGGGTGCAGTTTGTGTTTGTGAGTTCACTTGTGGCTCAGTGCCTGATAGGCCAGTGCTGGTGGTGTGGGTGCAGTTTTTGTTTGTGATGTCACTTGTGGCTCAGTGCCTGATAGGCCAGTGCTGGTGATGTGGGTGCAGTTTGTGTTTGTGATGTCACTTGTGGCTCAGTGCCTGATAGGCCAGTGCTGGTGATGTGGCTGCAGTTTGTGTTTGTGAGGTCACTTGTGGCTGAGTGCCTGATAGGCCAGCGCTGGTGGTGTGGGTGCAATTTGTGTTTGTGATGTCACTTGTGGCTGAGTGCCTGATAGGCCAGTGCTGGTGATGTGTGTGCAGTTTGTGTTTGTGATGTCACTTGTGGCTGAGTGCCTGATAGGCCAGTGCTGGTCACATGGCTGCAGTTTGTGTTTGTGATGTCACTTGTGGCTGAGTGCCTGATAGGCCAGTGCTGGTCCTGTGGGTGCTGGTTGTGTTTGTGATGTCACTTGTGGCTGAGTGCCTGATAGGCCAGTGCTGGTGATGTGGGTGCAGTTTGTGTTTGTGATGTCCCTTGTGGCTCAGTGCCTGATAGGCCAGTGCTGGTGGTGTGGGTGGAGTTTGTGTTTGTGATGTCACTTGTGGCTCAGTGCCTGATAGGCCAGTGCTGGTGGTGTGGGTGCAGTTTGTGTTTGTGATGTCACTTGTGGCTCAGTGCCTGATAGGCCAGTGCTGGTGATGTGGGTGCAGTTTGTGTTTGTGATGTCACTTGTGGCTGAGTGCCTGATAGGCCAGTGCTGGTGATGTGGCTGCAATTTGTGTTTGTGATGTCCCTTGTGGCTCAGTGCCTGATAGGCCAGTGCTGGTGGTGTGGGTGCAGTTCGTGTTTGTGATGTCACTTGTGGCTGAGTGCCTGATAGGCCAGTGCTGGTGATGTGGGTGCAGTTTGTGTTTGTGATGTCACTTGTGGCTCAGTGCCTGATAGGCCAGTGCTGGTCACATGGCTGCAGTTTGTGTTTGTGATGTCACTTGTGGCTCAGTGCCTGATGGGCCAGTGCTGGTGATGTGGGTGCAGTTTGTGTTTGTGATGTCACTTGTGGCTCAGTGCCTGATAGGCCAGTACTGGTCCTGTGGGTGGAGTTTGTGTTTGTGATGTCACTTGTGGCTCAGTGCCTGATAGGCCAGTGCTGGTGGTGTGGGTGCAGTTTGTGTTTGTGATGTCACTTGTGGCTCAGTGCCTGATAGGCCAGTGCTGGTGGTGTGGGTGCAGTTTGTGTTTGTGATGTCACTTGTGGCTCAGTGCCTGATAGGCCAGTGCTGGTGGTGTGGGTGCAGTTTGTGGTTGTGATGTCACTTGTGGCTCAGTGCCTGATAGGCCAGTGCTGGTGATGTGGGTGCAGTTTGTGGTTGTGATGTCACTTGTGGCTCAGTGCCTGATAGGTCAGTGCTGGTGATGTGGGTGCTGGTTGTGTTTGTGATGTCACTTGTGGCTCAGTGCCTGATAGGCCAGTGCTGGTGATGTGGGTGCAGTTTGTGGTTGTGATGTCACTTGTGGCTCAGTGCCTGATAGGCCAGTGCTGGTGGTGTGGGTGCAATTTGTGTTTGTGATGTCACTTGTGGCTCAGTGCCTGATAGGCCAGTGCTGGTGGTGTGGGTGCAGTTTGTGGTTGTGGGGTCACTTGTGGCTGAGTGCCTGATAGGCCAGTGCTGGTGATGTGGCTGCAGTTTGTGTTTGTGATGTCGCTTGTGGCTCAGTGCCTGATAGGCCAGTGCTGGTCATGTGGGTGCAGTTTGTGTTTGTGATGTCCCTTGTGGCTCAGTGCCTGATAGGCCAGTGCTGGTGGTGTGGGTGCAGTTTGTGTTTGTGATGTCACTTGTGGCTCAGTGCCTGATAGGCCAGTGCTGGTGATGTGGCTGCAGTTTGTGTTTGTGAGTTCACTTGTGGCTGAGTGCCTGATAGGCCAGTGCTTGTCCTGTGTGTGCAGTTTGTGTTTGTGATGTCACTTGTGGCTGAGTGCCTGATAGGCCAGTGCTGGTCACATGGCTGCAGTTTGTGTTTGTGATGTCACTTGTGGCTCAGTGCCTGATGGGCCAGTGCTGGTGATGTGGGTGCAGTTTGTGTTTGTGATGTCACTTGTGGCTCAGTGCCTGATAGGCCAGTACTGGTCCTGTGGGTGGAGTTTGTGTTTGTGATGTCACTTGTGGCTCAGTGCCTGATAGGCCAGTGCTGGTGGTGTGGGTGCAGTTTGTGTTTGTGATGTCACTTGTGGCTCAGTGCCTGATAGGCCAGTGCTGGTGATGTGTGTGCAGTTTTTGTTTGTGATGTCACTTGTGGCTGAGTGCCTGATAGGCCAGTGCTGGTGATGTGGGTGCAGTTTGTGTTTGTGATGTCACTTGTGGCTCAGTGCCTGATAGGCCAGTGCTGGTCACCTGGCTGCAGTTTGTGTTTGTGATGTCACTTGTGGCTGAGTGCCTGATAGGCCAGTGCTGGTGATGTGGGTGCAGTTTGTGTTTGTGATGTCACTTGTGGCTCAGTGCCTGATAGGCCAGTGCTGGTCACATGGCTGCAGTTTGTGTTTTTGATGTCACTTGTGGCTCAGTGCCTGATAGGCCAGTGCTGGTCCTGTGGGTGCTGGTTGTGTTTGTGATGTCACTTGTGGCTCAGTGCCTGATAGGCCAGTGCTGGTGATGTGGGTGCAATTTGTGTTTGTGATGTCACTTGTGGCTCAGTGCCTGCTAGGCCAGTGCTGGTGATGTGGGTGCAGTTTGTGGTTGTGATGTCACTTGTGGCTCAGTGCCTGATAGGTCAGTGCTGGTGATGTGGGTGCTGGTTGTGTTTGTGATGTCACTTGTGGCTCAGTGCCTGATAGGCCAGTGCTGGTGATGTGGGTGCAGTTTGTGGTTGTGATGTCACTTGTGGCTCAGTGCCTGATAGGCCAGTGCTGGTGGTGTGGGTGCAATTTGTGTTTGTGATGTCACTTGTGGCTCAGTGCCTGATAGGCCAGTGCTGGTGGTGTGGGTGCAGTTTGTGGTTGTGGGGTCACTTGTGGCTGAGTGCCTGATAGGCCAGTGCTGGTGATGTGGCTGCAGTTTGTGTTTGTGATGTCGCTTGTGGCTCAGTGCCTGATAGGCCAGTGCTGGTCATGTGGGTGCAGTTTGTGTTTGTGATGTCCCTTGTGGCTCAGTGCCTGATAGGCCAGTGCTGGTGGTGTGGGTGCAGTTTGTGTTTGTGATGTCACTTGTGGCTCAGTGCCTGATAGGCCAGTGCTGGTGATGTGGGTGGAGTTTGTGTTTGTGAGTTCACTTGTGGCTCAGTGCCTGATAGGCCAGTGCTGGTGATGTGGCTGCAGTTTTTGTTTGTGATGTCACTTGTGGCTGAGTGCCTGATAGGCCAGTGCTGGTGATGTGGGTGCAGTTTGTGTTTGTGAGTTCACTTGTGGCTGAGTGCCTGATAGGCCAGTGCTGGTGGTGTGGGTGCAGTTTTTGTTTGTGATGTCACTTGTGGCTCAGTGCCTGATAGGCCAGTGCTGGTGATGTGGGTGCAGTTTGTGTTTGTGATGTCACTTGTGGCTCAGTGCCTGATAGGCCAGTGCTGGTGATGTGGCTGCAGTTTGTGTTTGTGATGTCACTTGTGGCTCAGTGCCTGATAGGCCAGTGCTGGTGATGTGGGTGCAGTTTGTGGTTGTGAGGTCACTTGTGGCTGAGTGCCTGATAGGCCAGCGCTGGTGGTGTGGGTGCAATTTGTGTTTGTGATGTCACTTGTGGCTGAGTGCCTGATAGGCCAGTGCTGGTGATGTGTGTGCAGTTTGTGTTTGTGATGTCACTTGTGGCTGAGTGCCTGATAGGCCAGTGCTGGTCACATGGCTGCAGTTTGTGTTTGTGATGTCACTTGTGGCTGAGTGCCTGATAGGCCAGTGCTGATCCTGTGGGTGCTGGTTGTGTTTGTGATGTCACTTGTGGCTCAGTGCCTGATAGGCCAGTGCTGGTGATGTGGGTGCAGTTTGTGTTTGTGATGTCCCTTGTGGCTCAGTGCCTGATAGGCCAGTGCTGGTGGTGTGGGTGGAGTTTGTGTTTGTGATGTCACTTGTGGCTCAGTGCCTGATAGGCCAGTGCTGGTGATGTGGGTGCAGTTTGTGTTTGTGAGGTCACTTGTGGCTCAGTGCCTGATAGGCCAGTGCTGGTGGTGTGGGTGCAGTTTGTGTTTGTGATGTCACTTGTGTCTCAGTGCCTGATAGGCCAGTGCTGGTGGTGTGGGTGCAGTTCGTGTTTGTGATGTCACTTGTGGCTGAGTGCCTGATAGGCCAGTGCTGGTGATGTGGGTGCAGTTTGTGTTTGTGATGTCACTTGTGGCTCAGTGCCTGATAGGCCAGTGCTGGTCACATGGCTGCAGTTTGTGTTTGTGATGTCACTTGTGGCTCAGTGCCTGATGGGCCAGTGCTGGTGATGTGGGTGCAGTTTGTGTTTGTGATGTCACTTGTGGCTCAGTGCCTGATAGGCCAGTACTGGTCCTGTGGGTGGAGTTTGTGTTTGTGATGTCACTTGTGGCTCAGTGCCTGATAGGCCAGTGCTGGTCACCTGGCTGCAGTTTGTGTTTGTGATGTCACTTGTGGCTCAGTGCCTGATAGGCCAGTGCTGGTGATGTGGGTGCAGTTTGTGTTTGTGATGTCACTTGTGGCTGAGTGCCTGATAGGCCAGTGCTGGTGGTGTGGGTGCAGTTTTTGTTTGTGATGTCACTTGTCGCTCAGTGCCTGATAGGCCAGTGCTGGTGATGTGGGTGCAGTTTGTGTTTGTGATGTCACTTGTGGCTCAGTGCCTGATAGGCCAGTGCTGGTGATGTGGTTGCAGTTTGTGTTTGTGATGTCACTTGTGGCTCAGTGCCTGATAGGCCAGTGCTGGTGATGTGGGTGCAGTTTGTGTTTGTGATGTCACTTGTGGCTGAGTGCCTGATAGGCCAGCGCTGGTGGTGTGGGTGCAATTTGTGTTTGTGATGTCACTTGTGGCTGAGTGCCTGATAGGCCAGTGCTGGTGATGTGGGTGCAGTTTGTGGTTGTGATGTCACTTGTGGCTCAGTGCCTGGTAGGCCAGTGCTGGTCACCTGGCTGCAGTTTGTGTTTGTGATGTCCCTTGTGGCTCAGTGCCTGATAGGCCAGTGCTGGTGATGTGGGTGGAGTTTGTGTTTGTGATGTCACTTGTGGCTCAGTGCCTGATAGGCCAGTGCTGGTGGTGTGGGTGCAGTTTGTGTTTGTGATGTCACTTGTGGCTCAGTGCCTGATAGGCCAGTGCTGGTCCTGTGGGTGCTGGTTGTGTTTGTGATGTCACTTGTGGCTCAGTGCCTGATAGGCCAGTGCTGGTGGTGTGGGTGCAGTTTGTGTTTGTGATGTCACTTGTGGCTCAGTGCCTGATAGGCCAGTGCTGGTGATGTGGGTGCAGTTTGTGGTTGTGATGTCACTTGTGGCTCAGTGCCTGATAGGTCAGTGCTGGTGATGTGGGTGCTGGTTGTGTTTGTGATGTCACTTGTGGCTCAGTGCCTGATAGGCCAGTGCTGGTGATGTGGGTGCAGTTTGTGGTTGTGATGTCACTTGTGGCTCAGTGCCTGATAGGCCAGTGCTGGTGGTGTGGGTGCAATTTGTGTTTGTGATGTCACTTGTGGCTCAGTGCCTGATAGGCCAGTGCTGGTGGTGTGGGTGCAGTTTGTGGTTGTGGGGTCACTTGTGGCTGAGTGCCTGATAGGCCAGTGCTGGTGATGTGGCTGCAGTTTGTGTTTGTGATGTCGCTTGTGGCTCAGTGCCTGATAGGCCAGTGCTGGTCATGTGGGTGCAGTTTGTGTTTGTGATGTCCCTTGTGGCTCAGTGCCTGATAGGCCAGTGCTGGTGGTGTGGGTGCAGTTTGTGTTTGTGATGTCACTTGTGGCTCAGTGCCTGATAGGCCAGTGCTGGTGATGTGGCTGCAGTTTGTGTTTGTGAGTTCACTTGTGGCTGAGTGCCTGATAGGCCAGTGCTTGTCCTGTGTGTGCAGTTTGTGTTTGTGATGTCACTTGTGGCTCAGTGCCTGAAAGGCCAGTGCTGGTGATGTGGGTGCAGTTTGTGGTTGTGAGGTCACTTGTGGCTCAGTGCCTGATAGGCCAGTGCTTGTCCTGTGTGTGCAGTTTGTGTTTGTGATGTCACTTGTGGCTGAGTGCCTGATAGGCCAGTGCTGGTCACATGGCTGCAGTTTGTGTTTGTGATGTCACTTGTGGCTCAGTGCCTGATGGGCCAGTGCTGGTGATGTGGGTGCAGTTTGTGTTTGTGATGTCACTTGTGGCTCAGTGCCTGATAGGCCAGTACTGGTCCTGTGGGTGGAGTTTGTGTTTGTGATGTCACTTGTGGCTCAGTGCCTGATAGGCCAGTGCTGGTGGTGTGGGTGCAGTTTGTGTTTGTGATGTCACTTGTGGCTCAGTGCCTGATAGGCCAGTGCTGGTGATGTGTGTGCAGTTTTTGTTTGTGATGTCACTTGTGGCTGAGTGCCTGATAGGCCAGTGCTGGTGATGTGGGTGCAGTTTGTGTTTGTGATGTCACTTGTGGCTCAGTGCCTGATAGGCCAGTGCTGGTCACCTGGCTGCAGTTTGTGTTTGTGATGTCACTTGTGGCTGAGTGCCTGATAGGCCAGTGCTGGTGATGTGGGTGCAGTTTGTGTTTGTGATGTCACTTGTGGCTCAGTGCCTGATAGGCCAGTGCTGGTCACATGGCTGCAGTTTGTGTTTTTGATGTCACTTGTGGCTCAGTGCCTGATAGGCCAGTGCTGGTCCTGTGGGTGCTGGTTGTGTTTGTGATGTCACTTGTGGCTCAGTGCCTGATAGGCCAGTGCTGGTGATGTGGGTGCAGTTTGTGTTTGTGATGTCACTTGTGGCTCAGTGCCTGCTAGGCCAGTGCTGGTGATGTGGGTGCAGTTTGTGGTTGTGATGTCACTTGTGGCTCAGTGCCTGATAGGTCAGTGCTGGTGATGTGGGTGCTGGTTGTGTTTGTGATGTCACTTGTGGCTCAGTGCCTGATAGGCCAGTGCTGGTGATGTGGGTGCAGTTTGTGGTTGTGATGTCACTTGTGGCTCAGTGCCTGATAGGCCAGTGCTGGTGGTGTGGGTGCAATTTGTGTTTGTGATGTCACTTGTGGCTCAGTGCCTGATAGGCCAGTGCTGGTGGTGTGGGTGCAGTTTGTGGTTGTGGGGTCACTTGTGGCTGAGTGCCTGATAGGCCAGTGCTGGTGATGTGGCTGCAGTTTGTGTTTGTGATGTCGCTTGTGGCTCAGTGCCTGATAGGCCAGTGCTGGTCATGTGGGTGCAGTTTGTGTTTGTGATGTCCCTTGTGGCTCAGTGCCTGATAGGCCAGTGCTGGTGGTGTGGGTGCAGTTTGTGTTTGTGATGTCACTTGTGGCTCAGTGCCTGATAGGCCAGTGCTGGTGATGTGGGTGGAGTTTGTGTTTGTGAGTTCACTTGTGGCTCAGTGCCTGATAGGCCAGTGCTGGTGATGTGGCTGCAGTTTTTGTTTGTGATGTCACTTGTGGCTGAGTGCCTGATAGGCCAGTGCTGGTGATGTGGGTGCAGTTTGTGTTTGTGAGTTCACTTGTGGCTGAGTGCCTGATAGGCCAGTGCTGGTGATGTGGGTGCAGTTTGTGTTTGTGATGTCACTTGTGGCTCAGTGCCTGATAGGCCAGTACTGGTCCTGTGGGTGGAGTTTGTGTTTGTGATGTCACTTGTGGCTCAGTGCCTGATAGGCCAGTGCTGGTGGTGTGGGTGCAGTTTGTGTTTGTGATGTCACTTGTGGCTCAGTGCCTGATAGGCCAGTGCTGGTGATGTGGGTGCAGTTTGTGTTTGTGAGTTCACTTGTGGCTGAGTGCCTGATAGGCCAGTGCTGGTGGTGTGGGTGCAGTTTTTGTTTGTGATGTCACTTGTGGCTCAGTGCCTGATAGGCCAGTGCTGGTGATGTGGGTGCAGTTTGTGGTTGTGAGGTCACTTGTGGCTGAGTGCCTGATAGGCCAGCGCTGCTGGTGTGGGTGCAATTTGTGTTTGTGATGTCACTTGTGGCTGAGTGCCTGATAGGCCAGTGCTGGTGATGTGTGTGCAGTTTGTGTTTGTGATGTCACTTGTGGCTGAGTGCCTGATAGGCCAGTGCTGGTGATGTGGCTGCAGTTTGTGTTTGTGATGTCACTTGTGGCTGAGTGCCTGATAGGCCAGTGCTGGTCCTGTGGGTGCTGGTTGTGTTTGTGATGTCACTTGTGGCTCAGTGCCTGATAGGCCAGTGCTGGTGATGTGGGTGCAGTTTGTGTTTGTGATGTCCCTTGTGGCTCAGTGCCTGATAGGCCAGTGCTGGTGGTGTGGGTGGAGTTTGTGTTTGTGATGTCACTTGTGGCTCAGTGCCTGATAGGCCAGTGCTGGTGATGTGGGTGCAGTTTGTGTTTGTGAGGTCACTTGTGGCTCAGTGCCTGATAGGCCAGTGCTGGTGGTGTGGGTGCAGTTTGTGTTTGTGATGTCACTTGTGGCTCAGTGCCTGATAGGCCAGTGCTGGTGGTGTGGGTGCAGTTCGTGTTTGTGATGTCACTTGTGGCTGAGTGCCTGATAGGCCAGTGCTGGTGATGTGGGTGCAGTTTGTGTTTGTGATGTCACTTGTGGCTCAGTGCCTGATAGGCCAGTGCTGGTCACATGGCTGCAGTTTGTGTTTGTGATGTCACTTGTGGCTCAGTGCCTGATGGGCCAGTGCTGGTGATGTGGGTGCAGTTTGTGTTTGTGATGTCACTTGTGGCTCAGTGCCTGATAGGCCAGTACTGGTCCTGTGGGTGGAGTTTGTGTTTGTGATGTCACTTGTGGCTCAGTGCCTGATAGGCCAGTGCTGGTGGTGTGGGTGCAGTTTGTGTTTGTGATGTCACTTGTGGCTCAGTGCCTGATAGGCCAGTGCTGGTGATGTGGGTGCAGTTTGTGTTTGTGATGTCACTTGTGGCTGAGTGCCTGATAGGCCAGTGCTGGTGGTGTGGGTGCAGTTTTTGTTTGTGATGTCACTTGTGGCTCAGTGCCTGATAGGCCAGTGCTGGTGATGTGGGTGCAGTTTGTGTTTGTGATGTCACTTGTGGCTCAGTGCCTGATAGGCCAGTGCTGGTGATGTGGGTGCAGTTTGTGTTTGTGATGTCACTTGTGGCTCAGTGCCTGATAGGCCAGTGCTGGTGATGTGGGTGCAGTTTGTGTTTGTGATGTCACTTGTGGCTGAGTGCCTGATAGGCCAGTGCTGGTGGTGTGGGTGCAGTTTTTGTTTGTGATGTCACTTGTGGCTCAGTGCCTGATAGGCCAGTGCTGGTGATGTGGGTGCAGTTTGTGGTTGTGATGTCACTTGTGGCTCAGTGCCTGGTAGGCCAGTGCTGGTCACCTGGCTGCAGTTTGTGTTTGTGATGTCCCTTGTGGCTCAGTGCCTGATAGGCCAGTGCTGGTGGTGTGGGTGCAGTTTGTGTTTGTGATGTCACTTGTGGCTCAGTGCCTGATAGGCCAGTGCTGGTCCTGTGGGTGCTGGTTGTGTTTGTGATGTCACTTGTGGCTCAGTGCCTGATAGGCCAGTGCTGGTGGTGTGGGTGCAGTTTCTGTTTGTGATGTCACTTGTGGCTCAGTGCCTGATAGGCCAGTGCTGGTGATGTGGGTGCAGTTTGTGTTTGTGATGTCACTTGTGGCTCAGTGCCTGATAGGTCAGTGCTGGTGATGTGGGTGCAGGTTGTGTTTGTGATGTCACTTGTGGCTCAGTGCCTGATAGGCCAGTGCTGGTGATGTGGGTGCAGTTTGTGGTTGTGATGTCACTTGTGGCTCAGTGCCTGATAGGCCAGTGCTGGTGGTGTGGGTGCAATTTGTGTTTGTGATGTCACTTGTGGCTCAGTGCCTGATAGGCCAGTGCTGGTGGTGTGGCTGCAGTTTGTGGTTGTGGGGTCACTTGTGGCTGAGTGCCTGATAGGCCAGTGCTGGTGATGTGGCTGCAGTTTGTGTTTGTGATGTCGCTTGTGGCTCAGTGCCTGATAGGCCAGTGCTGGTCATGTGGGTGCAGTTTGTGTTTGTGATGTCCCTTGTGGCTCAGTGCCTGATAGGCCAGTGCTGGTGGTGTGGGTGCAGTTTGTGTTTGTGATGTCACTTGTGGCTCAGTGCCTGATAGGCCAGTGCTGGTGATGTGGCTGCAGTTTGTGTTTGTGAGTTCACTTGTGGCTGAGTGCCTGATAGGCCAGTGCTTGTCCTGTGTGTGCAGTTTGTGTTTGTGATGTCACTTGTGGCTCAGTGCCTGAAAGGCCAGTGCTGGTGATGTGGGTGCAGTTTGTGGTTGTGAGGTCACTTGTGGCTCAGTGCCTGATAGGCCAGTGCTTGTCCTGTGTGTGCAGTTTGTGTTTGTGATGTCACTTGTGGCTGAGTGCCTGATAGGCCAGTGCTGGTCACATGGCTGCAGTTTGTGTTTGTGATGTCACTTGTGGCTCAGTGCCTGATGGGCCAGTGCTGGTGATGTGGGTGCAGTTTGTGTTTGTGATGTCACTTGTGGCTCAGTGCCTGATAGGCCAGTACTGGTCCTGTGGGTGGAGTTTGTGTTTGTGATGTCACTTGTGGCTCAGTGCCTGATAGGCCAGTGCTGGTGGTGTGGGTGCAGTTTGTGTTTGTGATGTCACTTGTGGCTCAGTGCCTGATAGGCCAGTGCTGGTGATGTGTGTGCAGTTTTTGTTTGTGATGTCACTTGTGGCTGAGTGCCTGATAGGCCAGTGCTGGTGATGTGGGTGCAGTTTGTGTTTGTGATGTCACTTGTGGCTGAGTGCCTGATAGGCCAGTGCTGGTGATGTGGCTGCAGTTTGTGTTTGTGATGTCACTTGTGGCTGAGTGCCTGATAGGCCAGTGCTGGTGATGTGGGTGCAGTTTGTGTTTGTGATGTCACTTGTGGCTCAGTGCCTGATAGGCCAGTGCTGGTCACATGGCTGCAGTTTTTGTTTGTGATGTCACTTGTGGCTCAGTGCCTGATAGGCCAGTGCTGGTGATGTGGGTGCAGTTTGTGTTTGTGATGTCACTTGTGGCTCAGTGCCTGATAGGCCAGTACTGGTCCTGTGGGTGGAGTTTGTGTTTGTGATGTCACTTGTGGCTCAGTGCCTGATAGGCCAGTGCTGGTGGTGTGGGTGCAGTTTGTGTTTGTGATGTCACTTGTGGCTGAGTGCCTGATAGGCCAGTGCTGGTGATGTGGGTGCAGTTTGTGGTTGTGAGGTCACTTGTGGCTGAGTGCCTGATAGGCCAGCGCTGGTGGTGTGGGTGCAATTTGTGTTTGTGATGTCACTTGTGGCTGAGTGCCTGATAGGCCAGTGCTGGTGATGTGGGTGCAGTTTGTGGTTGTGATGTCACTTGTGGCTCAGTGCCTGGTAGGCCAGTGCTGGTCACCTGGCTGCAGTTTGTGTTTGTGATGTCACTTGTGGCTCAGTGCCTGCTAGGCCATTGCTGGTGATGTGGGTGGAGTTTGTGTTTGTGATGTCACTTGTGGCTCAGTGCCTGATAGGCCAGTGCTGGTCACATGGCTGCAGTTTGTGTTTTTGATGTCACTTGTGGCTCAGTGCCTGATAGGCCAGTGCTGGTCCTGTGGGTGCTGGTTGTGTTTGTGATGTCACTTGTGGCTCAGTGCCTGATAGGCCAGTGCTGGTGGTGTGGGTGCAGTTTGTGTTTGTGATGTCACTTGTGGCTCAGTGCCTGCTAGGCCAGTGCTGGTGATGTGGGTGCAGTTTGTGGTTGTGATGTCACTTGTGGCTCAGTGCCTGATAGGCCAGTGCTGGTGATGTGGGTGCAGGTTGTGTTTGTGATGTCACTTGTGGCTCAGTGCCTGATAGGCCAGTGCTGGTGATGTGGGTGCAGTTTGTGTTTGTGATGTCACTTGTGGCTCAGTGCCTGATAGGCCAGTGCTGGTGGTGTGGGTGCAATTTGTGTTTGTGATGTCACTTGTGGCTCAGTGCCTGATAGGCCAGTGCTGGTGGTGTGGGTGCAGTTTGTGATTGTGGGGTCACTTGTGGCTGAGTGCCTGATAGGCCAGTGCTGGTGATGTGGCTGCAGTTTGTGTTTGTGAGTTCACTTGTGGCTGAGTGCCTGATAGGCCAGTGCTGGTGATGTGGGTGCAGTTTTTGTTTGTGATGTCACTTGTGGCTGAGTGCCTGATAGGCCAGTGCTGGTGATGTGGGTGCAGTTTGTGTTTGTGAGTTCACTTGTGGCTGAGTGCCTGATAGGCGAGTGCTGGTGGTGTGGGTGCAGTTTTTGTTTGTGATGTCACTTGTGGCTCAGTGCCTGATAGGCCAGTGCTGGTGATGTGGGTGCAGTTTGTGTTTGTGATGTCACTTGTGGCTCAGTGCCTGATAGGCCAGTGCTGGTGATGTGGGTGCAGTTTGTGTTTGTGATGTCACTTGTGGCTCAGTGCCTGATAGGCCAGTGCTGGTCACATGGCTGCAGTTTGTGTGTGTGATGTCACTTGTGGCTCAGTGCCTGATAGGCCAGTGCTGGTGATGTGGGTGCAGTTTGTGGTTGTGAGGTCACTTGTGGCTGAGTGCCTGATAGGCCAGTGCTGGTGATGTGGCTGCAATTTGTGCTTGTGATGTCACTTGTGGCTCAGTGCCTGATAGGCCAGTGCTGGTGGTGTGGGTGCAGTTTGTGTTTGTGATGTCACTTGTGGCTCAGTGCCTGATAGGCCAGTGCTGGTGATGTGGGTGCAGTTTGTGTTTGTGATGTCACTTGTGGCTGAGTGCCTGATAGGCCAGTGCTGGTGATGTGGGTGCAGTTTGTGGTTGTGATGTCACTTGTGGCTCAGTGCCTGGTAGGCCAGTGCTGGTCACCTGGCTGCAGTTTGTGTTTGTGAGTTCACTTGTGGCTGAGTGCCTGATAGGCCAGTGCTGGTGATGTGGGTGGAGTTTGTGTTTGTGATGTCACTTGTGGCTCAGTGCCTGATAGGCCAGTGCTGGTCACATGGCTGCAGTTTGTGTTTTTGATGTCACTTGTGGCTCAGTGCCTGATAGGCCAGTGCTGGTCCTGTGGGTGCTGGTTGTGTTTGTGATGTCACTTGTGGCTCAGTGCCTGATAGGCCAGTGCTGGTGGTGTGGGTGCAGTTTGTGTTTGTGATGTCACTTGTGGCTCAGTGCCTGCTAGGCCAGTGCTGGTGATGTGGGTGCAGTTTGTGGTTGTGATGTCACTTGTGGCTCAGTGCCTGATAGGTCAGTGCTGGTGACGTGGGTGCAGGTTGTGTTTGTGATGTCACTTGTGGCTCAGTGCCTGATAGGCCAGTGCTGGTGATGTGGCTGCAGTTTGTGTTTGTGATGTCACTTGTGGCTCAGTGCCTGATAGGCCAGTGCTGGTGGTGTGGGTGCAATTTGTGTTTGTGATGTCGCTTGTGGCTCAGTGCCTGATAGGCCAGTGCTGGTCATGTGGGTGCAGTTTGTGTTTGTGATGTCCCTTGTGGCTCAGTGCCTGATAGGCCAGTGCTGGTGATGTGGGTGCAGTTTGTGTTTGTGATGTCACTTGTGGCTGAGTGCCTGATAGGCCAGTGCTGGTGATGTGGCTGCAGTTTGTGTTTGTGATGTCGCTTGTGGCTCAGTGCCTGATAGGCCAGTGCTGGTCATGTGGGTGCAGTTTGTGTTTGTGATGTCCCTTGTGGCTCAGTGCCTGATAGGCCAGTGCTGGTGGTGTGGGTGCAGTTTGTGTTTGTGATGTCACTTGTGGCTGAGTGCCTGATAGGCCAGTGCTGGTGATGTGGGTGCAGTTTGTGTTTGTGATGTCACTTGTGGCTCAGTGCCTGATAGGCCAGTGCTGGTGATGTGGGTGCAGTTTGTGTTTGTGATGTCACTTGTGGCTGAGTGCCTGATAGGCCAGTGCTGGTGATGTGGGTGCAGTTTGTGTTTGTGAGTTCACTTGTGGCTGAGTGCCTGATAGGCCAGTGCTGGTGATGTGGGTGCAGTTTGTGTTTGTGATGTCACTTGTGGCTGAGTGCCTGATAGGCCAGTGCTGGTGATGTGGGTGCAGTTTGTGTTTGTGAGTTCACTTGTGGCTCAGTGCCTGATAGGCCAGTGCTGGTGATGTGGGTGCAGTTTGTGTTTGTGATGTCACTTGTGGCTCAGTGCCTGATAGGCCAGTGCTGGTGATGTGGCTGCAATTTGTGCTTGTGATGTCACTTGTGGCTCAGTGCCTGATAGGCCAGTGCTGGTGGTGTGGGTGCAGTTTGTGTTTGTGATGTCACTTGTGGCTCAGTGCCTGCTAGGCCAGTGCTGGTGATGTGGGTGCAGTTTGTGGTTGTGAGGTCACTTGTGGCTGAGTGCCTGATAGGCCAGCGCTGGTGGTGTGGGTGCAGTTTGTGGTTGTGGGGTCACTTGTGGCTGAGTGCCTGATAGGCCAGTGCTGGTGATGTGGGTGCAGTTTGTGGTTGTGATGTCACTTGTGGCTCAGTGCCTGGTAGGCCAGTGCTGGTCACCTGGCTGCAGTTTGTGTTTGTGATGTCACTTGTGGCTCAGTGCCTGATAGGCCAGTGCTGGTGATGTGGGTGGAGTTTGTGTTTGTGATGTCACTTGTGGCTCAGTGCCTGATAGGCCAGTGCTGGTGATGTGGGTGCAGTTTGTGTTTGTGATGTCACTTGTGGTTCAGTGCCTGATAGGTCAGTGCTGGTGATGTGGGTGCAGGTTGTGTTTGTGATGTCACTTGTGGCTCAGTGCCTGATAGGCCAGTGCTGGTGATGTGGGTGCAGTTTGTGGTTGTGATGTCACTTGTGGCTCAGTGCCTGGTAGGCCAGTGCTGGTCACCTGGCTGCAGTTTGTGTTTGTGATGTCACTTGTGGCTCAGTGCCTGATAGGCCAGTGCTGGTGATGTGGGTGGAGTTTCTGTTTGTGATGTCACTTGTGGCTCAGTGCCTGATAGGCCAGTGCTGGTCACATGGCTGCAGTTTGTGTTTTTGATGTCACTTGTGGCTCAGTGCCTGATAGGCCAGTGCTGGTCCTGTGGGTGCAATTTGTGGTTGTGATGTCAGTTGTGGCTGAGTGCCTGATAGGCCAGTGCTGGTGGTGTGGGTGCAGTTTGTGTTTGTGATGTCACTTGTGTCTCAGTGCCTGCTAGGCCAGTGCTGGTGATGTGGGTGCAGTTTGTGTTTGTGATGTCACTTGTGGCTCAGTGCCTGATAGGCCAGTGCTGGTGATGTGGGTGCAGTTTGTGTTTGTGATGTCACTTGTGGCTCAGTGCCTGATAGGCCAGTGCTGGTGGTGTGGGTGCAATTTGTGTTTGTGATGTCACTTGTGGCTCAGTGCCTGATAGGCCAGTGCTGGTGGTGTGGGTGCAGTTTGTGGTTGTGGGGTCACTTGTGGCTGAGTGCCTGATAGGCCAGTGCTGGTGATGTGGCTGCAGTTTGTGTTTGTGATGTCGCTTGTGGCTCAGTGCCTGATAGGCCAGTGCTGGTCATGTGGGTGCAGTTTGTGTTTGTGATGTCCCTTGTGGCTCAGTGCCTGATAGGCCAGTGCTGGTGGTGTGGGTGCAGTTTGTGTTTGTGATGTCACTTGTGGCTGAGTGCCTGATAGGCCAGTGCTGGTGATGTGGGTGCAGTTTGTGTTTGTGATGTCACTTGTGGCTCAGTGCCTGATAGGCCAGTGCTGGTGATGTGGGTGCAGTTTGTGTTTGTGATGTCACTTGTGGCTGAGTGCCTGATAGGCCAGTGCTGGTGATGTGGGTGCAGTTTGTGTTTGTGATGTCACTTGTGGCTGAGTGCCTGATAGGCCAGTGCTGGTGATGTGGGTGCAGTTTGTGTTTGTGAGTTCACTTGTGGCTCAGTGCCTGATAGGCCAGTGCTGGTGATGTGGGTGCAGTTTGTGTTTGTGATGTCGCTTGTGGCTCAGTGCCTGATAGGCCAGTGCTGGTGATGTGGGTGCAGTTTGTGTTTGTGAGGTCACTTGTGGCTCAGTGCCTGATAGGCCAGTGCTGGTGGTGTGGGTGCAGTTTGTGTTTGTGAGTTCACTTGTGGCTCAGTGCCTGATAGGCCAGTGCTGGTGGTGTGGGTGCAGTTCGTGTTTGTGATGTCACTTGTGGCTCAGTGCCTGCTAGGCCAGTGCTGGTGATGTGGGTGCAGTTTGTGGTTGTGAGGTCACTTGTGGCTGAGTGCCTGATAGGCCAGCGCTGGTGGTGTGGGTGCAGTTTGTGGTTGTGGGGTCACTTGTGGCTGAGTGCCTGATAGGCCAGTGCTGGTGATGTGGGTGCAGTTTGTGGTTGTGATGTCACTTGTGGCTCAGTGCCTGGTAGGCCAGTGCTGGTCACCTGGCTGCAGTTTGTGTTTGTGATGTCACTTGTGGCTCAGTGCCTGATAGGCCAGTGCTGGTGATGTGGGTGGAGTTTGTGTTTGTGATGTCACTTGTGGCTCAGTGCCTGATAGGCCAGTGCTGGTGATGTGGGTGCAGTTTGTGTTTGTGATGTCACTTGTGGTTCAGTGCCTGATAGGTCAGTGCTGGTGATGTGGGTGCAGGTTGTGTTTGTGATGTCACTTGTGGCTCAGTGCCTGATAGGCCAGTGCTGGTGATGTGGGTGCAGTTTGTGGTTGTGATGTCACTTGTGGCTCAGTGCCTGGTAGGCCAGTGCTGGTCACCTGGCTGCAGTTTGTGTTTGTGATGTCACTTGTGGCTCAGTGCCTGATAGGCCAGTGCTGGTGATGTGGGTGGAGTTTCTGTTTGTGATGTCACTTGTGGCTCAGTGCCTGATAGGCCAGTGCTGGTCACATGGCTGCAGTTTGTGTTTTTGATGTCACTTGTGGCTCAGTGCCTGATAGGCCAGTGCTGGTCCTGTGGGTGCAATTTGTGGTTGTGATGTCAGTTGTGGCTGAGTGCCTGATAGGCCAGTGCTGGTGGTGTGGGTGCAGTTTGTGTTTGTGATGTCACTTGTGTCTCAGTGCCTGATAGGCCAGTGCTGGTGATGTGGGTGCAGTTTGTGGTTGTGATGTCACTTGTGGCTCAGTGCCTGATAGGTCAGTGCTGGTGATGTGGGTGCAGGTTGTGTTTGTGATGTCACTTGTGGCTCAGTGCCTGATAGGCCAGTGCTGGTGATGTGGGTGCAGTTTGTGTTTGTGATGTCACTTGTGGCTCAGTGCCTGATAGGCCAGTGCTGGTGGTGTGGGTGCAATTTGTGTTTGTGATGTCACTTGTGGCTCAGTGCCTGATAGGCCAGTGCTGGTGGTGTGGGTGCAGTTTGTGGTTGTGGGGTCACTTGTGGCTGAGTGCCTGATAGGCCAGTGCTGGTGATGTGGCTGCAGTTTGTGTTTGTGATGTCGCTTGTGGCTCAGTGCCTGATAGGCCAGTGCTGGTCATGTGGGTGCAGTTTGTGTTTGTGATGTCCCTTGTGGCTCAGTGCCTGATAGGCCAGTGCTGGTGGTGTGGGTGCAGTTTGTGTTTGTGATGTCACTTGTGGCTGAGTGCCTGATAGGCCAGTGCTGGTGATGTGGGTGCAGTTTGTGTTTGTGATGTCACTTGTGGCTCAGTGCCTGATAGGCCAGTGCTGGTGATGTGGGTGCAGTTTGTGTTTGTGATGTCACTTGTGGCTGAGTGCCTGATAGGCCAGCGCTGGTGGTGTGGGTGCAGTTTGTGTTTGTGAGTTCACTTGTGGCTCAGTGCCTGATAGGCCAGTGCTGGTGATGTGGGTGCAGTTTGTGTTTGTGATGTCACTTGTGGCTCAGTGCCTGATAGGCCAGTGCTGGTGATGTGGCTGCAATTTGTGCTTGTGATGTCACTTGTGGCTCAGTGCCTGATAGGCCAGTGCTGGTGGTGTGGGTGCAGTTTGTGTTTGTGATGTCACTTGTGGCTCAGTGCCTGATAGGCCAGTGCTGGTGATGTGGGTGCAGTTTGTGGTTGTGAGGTCACTTGTGGCTGAGTGCCTGATAGGCCAGCGCTGGTGGTGTGGGTGCAGTTTGTGGTTGTGGGGTCACTTGTGGCTGAGTGCCTGATAGGCCAGTGCTGGTGATGTGGGTGCAGTTTGTGGTTGTGATGTCACTTGTGGCTCAGTGCCTGGTAGGCCAGTGCTGGTCACCTGGCTGCAGTTTGTGTTTGTGATGTCACTTGTGGCTCAGTGCCTGATAGGCCAGTGCTGGTGATGTGGGTGGAGTTTGTGTTTGTGATGTCACTTGTGGCTCAGTGCCTGATAGGCCAGTGCTGGTGATGTGGGTGCAGTTTGTGTTTGTGATGTCACTTGTGGTTCAGTGCCTGATAGGTCAGTGCTGGTGATGTGGGTGCAGGTTGTGTTTGTGATGTCACTTGTGGCTCAGTGCCTGATAGGCCAGTGCTGGTGATGTGGGTGCAGTTTGTGGTTGTGATGTCACTTGTGGCTCAGTGCCTGATAGGCCAGTGCTGGTGGTGTGGGTGCAATTTGTGTTTGTGATGTCACTTGTGGCTCAGTGCCTGATAGGCCAGTGCTGGTGATGTGGTTGCAGTTTTTGTTTGTGATGTCACTTGTGGCTCAGTGCCTGATAGGCCAGTGCTGGTGATGTGGGTGCAGTTTGTGTTTGTGATGTCACTTGTGGCTCAGTGCCTGATGGGCCAGTGCTGGTCACATGGCTGCAGTTTGTGTTTGTGATGTCACTTGTGTCTCAGTGCCTGATAGGCCAGTGCTGGTCACGTGTGTGCAGTTTGTGTTTGTGATGTCACTTGTGGCTCAGTGCCTGATAGCCCAGTCCTTGTCCTGTGGGTGCAGTTTGTGTTTGTGATGTCACTTGTGGCTCAGTGCCTGATAGGCCAGTGCTGGTGATGTGGCTGCAGTTTGTGTTTGTGATGTCAGTTGTGGCTCAGTGCCTGATAGGCCAGTGCTGGTGATGTGGTTGCAGTTTGTGTTTGTGATGTCACTTGTGGCTCAGTGCCTGATAGGCCAGTGCTGGTGATGTGGGTGCAGTTTGTGTTTGTGATGTCACTTGTGGCTCAGTGCCTGATAGGCCAGTGCTGGTGATGTGGGTGCAATTTGTGTTTGTGATGTCACTTGTGGCTCAGTGCCTGAAAGGCCAGTGCTGGTGATGTGGGTGCAGTTTGTGTTTGTGAGGTCACTTGTGGCTCAGTGCCTGATAGGCCAGTGCTGGTGGTGTGGGTGCAGTTTGTGTTTGTGAGTTCACTTGTGGCTCAGTGCCTTATAGGCCAGTGCTGGTGGTGTGGGTGCAGTTCGTGTTTGTGATGTCACTTGTGGCTCAGTGCCTGCTAGGCCAGTGCTGGTGATGTGGGTGCAGTTTGTGTTTGTGATGTCACTTGTGGCTCAGTGCCTGATAGGCCAGTGCTGGTCCTGTGGGTGCAATTTGTGTTTGTGATGTCACTTGTGGCTCAGTGCCTGAAAGGCCAGTGCTGGTGATGTGGGTGCAGTTTGTGTTTGTGAGGTCACTTGTGGCTCAGTGCCTGATAGGCCAGTGCTGGTGGTGTGGGTGCAGTTTGTGTTTGTGAGTTCACTTGTGGCTCAGTGCCTGATAGGCCAGTGCTGGTGGTGTGGGTGCAGTTCGTGTTTGTGAGTTCACTTGTGGCTCAGTGCCTGCTAGGCCAGTGCTGGTGATGTGGCTGCAGTTTGTGTTTGTGATGTCACTTGTGGCTGAGTGCCTGATAGGCCAGTGCTTGTCCTGTGGGTGCAGTTTGTGTTTGTGATGTCCCTTGTGGCTCAGTGCCTGATGGGCCAGTGCTGGTGGTGTGGGTGCAGTTTGTGTTTGTGATGTCACTTGTGGCTGAGTGCCTGATAGGCCAGTGCTGGTGATGTGGGTGCAGTTTGTGTTTGTGAGTTCACTTGTGGCTGAGTGCCTGATAGGCCAGTGCTTGTCCTGTGGGTGCAGTTTGTGTTTGTGATGTCCCTTGTGGCTCAGTGCCTGATGGGCCAGTGCTGGTGGTGTGGGTGCAGTTTGTGTTTGTGATGTCACTTGTGGCTCAGTGCCTGATGGGCCAGTGCTGGTCACCTGGCTGCAGTTTGTGTTTGTGATGTCACTTGTGGCTCAGTGCCTGATAGGCCAGTGCTGGTCACGTGTGTGCAGTTTGTGTTTGTGATGTCACTTGTGGCTCAGTGCCTGATAGCCCAGTGCTTGTCCTGTGGGTGCAGTTTGTGTTTGTGATGTCACTTGTGGCTGAGTGCCTGATAGGCCAGTGCTTGTCCTGTGGCTGCAGTTTGTGTTTGTGATGTCACTTGTGGCTGAGTGCCTGATAGGCCAGTGCTTGTCCTGTGGCTGCAGTTTGTGTTTGTGATGTCACTTGTGGCTCAGTGCCTGATAGGCCAGTGCTGGTGATGTGGCTGCAGTTTGTGTTTGTGATGTCACTTGTGGCTCAGTGCCTGATAGGCCAGTGCTGGTGATGTGGCTGCAGTTTGTGTTTGTGATGTCACTTGTGGCTCAGTGCCTGATAGGCCAGTGCTGGTCCTGTGGGTGCAATTTGTGGTTGTGATGTCAGTTGTGGCTCAGTGCCTGATAGGCCAGTGCTGGTGATGTGGCTGCAGTTTGTGTTTGTGATGTCACTTGTGGCTGAGTGCCTGATAGGCCAGTGCTGGTGATGTGGGTGCAGTTTGTGTTTGTGATGTCACTTGTGGCTCAGTGCCTGAAAGGCCAGTGCTGGTGATGTGGGTGCAGTTTGTGGTTGTGAGGTCACTTGTGGCTCAGTGCCTGATAGGCCAGTGCTGGTGGTGTGGGTGCAGTTTGTGTTTGTGATGTCACTTGTGGCTGAGTGCCTGATAGGCCAGTGCTGGTGATGTGGGTGCAGTTTGTGTTTGTGAGGTCACTTGTGGCTCAGTGCCTGATAGGCCAGTGCTGGTGATGTGGGTGCAGTTTGTGTTTGTGAGTTCACTTGTGGCTGAGTGCCTGATAGGCCAGTGCTGGTGATGTGGGTGCAGTTTGTGTTTGTGATGTCACTTGTGGCTCAGTGCCTGATGGGCCAGTGCTGGTGATGTGGGTGCAGTTTGTGTTTGTGATGTCACTTGTGGCTCAGTGCCTGATAGGTCAGTACTGGTCCTGTGGGTGGAGTTTGTGAGTTCACTTGTGGCTCAGTGCCTGATAGGCCAGTGCTGGTGATGTGGGTGCAGTTTGTGGTTGTGATGTCACTTGTGGCTCAGTGCCTGATAGGCCAGTGCTGGTGGTGTGGCTGCAATTTGTGTTTGTGATGTCACTTGTGGCTCAGTGCCTGATAGGCCAGTGCTGGTGGTGTGGGTGCAGTTTGTGGTTGTGGGGTCACTTGTGGCTGAGTGCCTGATAGGCCAGTGCTGGTATTGTGGCTGCAGTTTGTGTTTGTGATGTCGCTTGTGGCTCAGTGCCTGATAGGCCAGTGCTGGTCATGTGGGTGCAGTTTGTGTTTGTGATGTCACTTGTGGCTGAGTGCCTGATAGGCCAGTGCTGGTGATGTGGCTGCAATTTGTGCTTGTGATGTCACTTGTGGCTGAGTGCCTGATAGGCCAGTGCTGGTGATGTGGGTGCAGTTTGTGGTTGTGATGTCACTTGTGGCTCAGTGCCTGGTAGGCCAGTGCTGGTCACCTGGCTGCAGTTTGTGTTTGTGATGTCACTTGTGGCTCAGTGCCTGATAGGCCAGTGCTGGTGATGTGGGTGGAGTTTGTGTTTGTGATGTCACTTGTGGCTCAGTGCCTGATAGGCCAGTGCTGGTGATGTGGGTGCAGTTTGTGGTTGTGATGTCACTTGTGGCTCAGTGCCTGATAGGCCAGTGCTTGTCCTGTGGGTGCTGGTTGTGTTTGTGATGTCACTTGTGGCTCAGTGCCTGATAGGCCAGTGCTGGTGATGTGGCTGCAGTTTGTGGTTGTGATGTCACTTGTGGCTCAGTGCCTGATAGGCCAGTGCTGGTGGTGTGGGTGCAATTTGTGTTTGTGATGTCACTTGTGGCTCAGTGCCTGATAGGCCAGTGCTGGTGGTGTGGGTGCAGTTTGTGGTTGTGGGGTCACTTGTGGCTGAGTGCCTGATAGGCCAGTGCTGGTGATGTGGCTGCAGTTTGTGTTTGTGATGTCGCTTGTGGCTCAGTGCCTGATAGGCCAGTGCTGGTCATGTGGGTGCAGTTTGTGTTTGTGATGTCACTTGTGGCTCAGTGCCTGATAGGCCAGTGCTGGTGGTGTGGGTGCAGTTTGTGTTTGTGATGTCACTTGTGGCTCAGTGCCTGATAGGCCAGTGCTGGTGATGTGGTTGCAGTTTTTGTTTGTGATGTCACTTGTGGCTGAGTGCCTGATAGGCCAGTGCTGGTCACGTGTGTGCAGTTTGTGTTTGTGATGTCCCTTGTGGCTCAGTGCCTGATAGCCCAGTGCTTGTCCTGTGGGTGCAGTTTGTGTTTGTGATGTCACTTGTGGCTCAGTGCCTGATAGGCCAGTGCTGGTGATGTGGGTGCAGTTTGTGTTTGTGATGTCAGTTGTGGCTCAGTGCCTGATAGGCCAGTGCTGGTGATGTGGTTGCAGTTTGTGGTTGTGATGTCACTTGTGGCTCAGTGCCTGATAGGCCAGTGCTGGTCACGTGGGTGCAGTTTGTGGTTGTGATGTCACTTGTGGCTCAGTGCCTGGTAGGCCAGTGCTGGTCACCTGGCTGCAGTTTGTGTTTGTGATGTCACTTGTGGCTCAGTGCCTGATAGGCCAGTGCTGGTCCTGTGGGTGCAATTTGTGGTTGTGATGTCAGTTGTGGCTTAGTGCCTGATAGGCCAGTGCTGGTGATGTGGGTGCAGTTTGTGTTTGTGAGTTCACTTGTGGCTGAGTGCCTGATAGGCCAGTGCTTTCCTGTGTGTGCACTTTGTGTTTGTGATGTCACTTGTGGCTCAGTGCCTGAAAGGCCAGTGCTGGTGATGTGGCTGCAGTTTGTGGTTGTGGGGTCACTTGTGGCTGAGTGCCTGATAGGCCAGTGCTGGTCCTGTGGGTGCAATTTGTGGTTGTGATGTCACTTGTGGCTGAGTGCCTGATAGGCCAGTGCTGGTGATGTGGGTGCAGTTTTTGTTTGTGATGTCACTTGTGGCTCAGTGCCTGATAGGCCAGTGCTGGTGATGTGGGTGCAGTTTGTGTTTGTGATGTCACTTGTGGCTCAGTGCCTGATAGGCCAGTGCTGGTCCTGTGGATTCAATTTGTGTTTGTGATGTCACTTGTGTCCTAGTGCCTGATAGGCCAGTGCTGGTGATGTGGCTGCAGTTTGTGTTTGTGATGTCACTTGTGGCTCAGTGCCTGATAGGCCAGTGCTGGTGATGTGGCTGCAGTTTGTGTTTGTGATGTCACTTGTGGCTCAGTGCCTGATAGGCCAGTGCTGGTGATGTGGCTGCAGTTTGTGTTTGTGATGTCACTTGTGGCTCAGTGCCTGATAGGCCAGTGCTTGTCCTGTGGGTGCAGTTTGTGTTTGTGATGTCACTTGTGGCTCAGTGCCTGATGGGCCAGTGCTGGTGATGTGGGTGCAGTTTGTGGTTGTGATGTCACTTGTGGCTCAGTGCCTGATAGGCCAGTGCTTGTGGTGTGGCTGCAATTTGTGTTTGTGATGTCACTTGTGGCTCAGTGCCTGGTAGGCCAGTGCTGGTGATGTGGGTGCAGTTTGTGGTTGTGATGTCACTTGTGGCTCAGTGCCTGGTAGGCCAGTGCTGGTCACCTGGCTGCAGTTTGTGTTTGTGATGTCACTTGTGGCTCAGTGCCTGATAGGCCAGTGCTGGTGATGTGGGTGCAGTTTGTGTTTGTGATGTCAGTTGTGGCTCAGTGCCTGATAGGCCAGTGCTGGTGATGTGGCTGCAGTTTGTGTTTGTGATGTCACTTGTGGCTGAGTGCCTGATAGGCCAGTGCTTGTCCTGTGTGTGCAGTTTGTGTTTGTGATGTCACTTGTGGCTCAGTGCCTGAAAGGCCAGTGCTGGTGATGTGGGTGCAGTTTGTGGTTGTGAGGTCACTTGTGGCTGAGTGCCTGATAGGCCAGCGCTGGTGGTGTGGGTGCAATTTGTGTTTGTGATGTCACTTGTGGCTGAGTGCCTGATAGGCCAGTGCTGGTGATGTGGGTGCAGTTTGTGGTTGTGATGTCACTTGTGGCTCAGTGCCTGGTAGGCCAGTGCTGGTCACCTGGCTGCAGTTTGTGTTTGTGATGTCACTTGTGGCTCAGTGCCTGATAGGCCAGTGCTGGTGATGTGGGTGGAGTTTCTGTTTGTGATGTCACTTGTGGCTCAGTGCCTGATAGGCCAGTGCTGGTCACATGGCTGCAGTTTGTGTTTTTGATGTCACTTGTGGCTCAGTGCCTGATAGGCCAGTGCTGGTCCTGTGGGTGCAATTTGTGGTTGTGATGTCAGTTGTGGCTGAGTGCCTGATAGGCCAGTGCTGGTGGTGTGGGTGCAGTTTGTGTTTGTGATGTCACTTGTGTCTCAGTGCCTGCTAGGCCAGTGCTGGTGATGTGGGTGCAGTTTGTGGTTGTGATGTCACTTGTGGCTCAGTGCCTGATAGGTCAGTGCTGGTGATGTGGGTGCAGTTTGTGTTTGTGATGTCACTTGTGGCTCAGTGCCTGATAGGCCAGTGCTGGTGGTGTGGGTGCAATTTGTGTTTGTGATGTCACTTGTGGCTCAGTGCCTGAAAGGCCAGTGCTGGTGGTGTGGGTGCAGTTTGTGGTTGTGGGGTCACTTGTGGCTGAGTGCCTGATAGGCCAGTGCTGGTGATGTGGCTGCAGTTTGTGTTTGTGATGTCGCTTGTGGCTCAGTGCCTGATAGGCCAGTGCTGGTCATGTGGGTGCAGTTTGTGTTTGTGATGTCCCTTGTGGCTCAGTGCCTGATAGGCCAGTGCTGGTGGTGTGGGTGCAGTTTGTGTTTGTGATGTCACTTGTGGCTGAGTGCCTGATAGGCCAGTGCTGGTGATGTGGGTGCAGTTTGTGTTTGTGATGTCACTTGTGGCTCAGTGCCTGATAGGCCAGTGCTGGTGATGTGGGTGCAGTTTGTGTTTGTGATGTCACTTGTGGCTCAGTGCCTGATAGGCCAGTGCTGGTGATGTGGGTGCAGTTTGTGGTTGTGATGTCACTTGTGGCTGAGTGCCTGATAGGCCAGTGCTGGTGATGTGTGTGCAGTTTGTGTTTGTGATGTCACTTGTGGCTGAGTGCCTGATAGGCCAGTGCTGGTGATGTGGGTGCAGTTTGTGTTTGTGAGTTCACTTGTGGCTCAGTGCCTGATAGGCCAGTGCTGGTGATGTGGGTGCAGTTTGTGTTTGTGATGTCACTTGTGGCTCAGTGCCTGATAGGCCAGTGCTGGTGATGTGGCTGCAATTTGTGCTTGTGATGTCACTTGTGGCTCAGTGCCTGATAGGCCAGTGCTGGTCCTGTGGGTGCAATTTGTGTTTGTGATGTCACTTGTGGCTCAGTGCCTGAAAGGCCAGTGCTGGTGATGTGGGTGCAGTTTGTGTTTGTGAGGTCACTTGTGGCTCAGTGCCTGATAGGCCAGTGCTGGTGGTGTGGGTGGAGTTTGTGTTTGTGAGTTCACTTGTGGCTCAGTGCCTGATAGGCCAGTGCTGGTGGTGTGGGTGCAGTTCGTGTTTGTGATGTCACTTGTGGCTCAGTGCCTGCTAGGCCAGTGCTGGTGATGTGGGTGCAGTTTGTGTTTGTGATGTCACTTGTGGCTCAGTGCCTGATAGGCCAGTGCTGGTCCTGTGGGTGCAATTTGTGTTTGTGATGTCACTTGTGGCTCAGTGCCTGAAAGGCCAGTGCTGGTGATGTGGGTGCAGTTTGTGTTTGTGAGGTCACTTGTGGCTCAGTGCCTGATAGGCCAGTGCTGGTGGTGTGGGTGCAGTTTGTGTTTGTGAGTTCACTTGTGGCTCAGTGCCTGATAGGCCAGTGCTGGTGGTGTGGGTGCAGTTCGTGTTTGTGATGTCACTTGTGGCTCAGTGCCTGCTAGGCCAGTGCTGGTGATGTGGGTGCAGTTTGTGTTTGTGATGTCACTTGTGGCTCAGTGCCTGATAGGCCAGTGCTGGTGATGTGGCTGCAGTTTGTGTTTGTGATGTCACTTGTGGCTGAGTGCCTGATAGGCCAGTGCTTGTCCTGTGGGTGCAGTTTGTGTTTGTGATGTCCCTTGTGGCTCAGTGCCTGATGGGCCAGTGCTGGTGGTGTGGGTGCAGTTTGTGTTTGTGATGTCACTTGTGGCTGAGTGCCTGATAGGCCAGTGCTGGTGATGTGGGTGCAGTTTGTGTTTGTGAGTTCACTTGTGGCTGAGTGCCTGATAGGCCAGTGCTTGTCCTGTGGGTGCAGTTTGTGTTTGTGATGTCCCTTGTGGCTCAGTGCCTGATGGGCCAGTGCTGGTGGTGTGGGTGCAGTTTGTGTTTGTGATGTCACTTGTGGCTCAGTGCCTGATGGGCCAGTGCTGGTCACCTGGCTGCAGTTTGTGTTTGTGATGTCACTTGTGGCTCAGTGCCTGATAGGCCAGTGCTGGTCACGTGTGTGCAGTTTGTGTTTGTGATGTCACTTGTGGCTCAGTGCCTGATAGCCCAGTGCTTGTCCTGTGGGTGCAGTTTGTGTTTGTGATGTCACTTGTGGCTGAGTGCCTGATAGGCCAGTGCTTGTCCTGTGGCTGCAGTTTGTGTTTGTGATGTCACTTGTGGCTGAGTGCCTGATAGGCCAGTGCTTGTCCTGTGGCTGCAGTTTGTGTTTGTGATGTCACTTGTGGCTCAGTGCCTGATAGGCCAGTGCTGGTGATGTGGCTGCAGTTTGTGTTTGTGATGTCACTTGTGGCTCAGTGCCTGATAGGCCAGTGCTGGTGATGTGGCTGCAGTTTGTGTTTGTGATGTCACTTGTGGCTCAGTGCCTGATAGGCCAGTGCTGGTGATGTGGCTGCAGTTTGTGTTTGTGATGTCACTTGTGGCTCAGTGCCTGATAGGCCAGTGCTTGTCCTGTGGGTGCAGTTTGTGTTTGTGATGTCACTTGTGGCTCAGTGCCTGATGGGCCAGTGCTGGTGATGTGGGTGCAGTTTGTGGTTGTGATGTCACTTGTGGCTCAGTGCCTGATAGGCCAGTGCTTGTGGTGTGGCTGCAATTTGTGTTTGTGATGTCACTTGTGGCTCAGTGCCTGATGGGCCAGTGCTGGTGATGTGGGTGCAGTTTGTGTTTGTGATGTCACTTGTGGCTCAGTGCCTGATAGGCCAGTGCTGGTCCTGTGGGTGCAGTTTGTGGTTGTGAGGTCACTTGTGGCTCAGTGCCTGATAGGCCAGTGCTGGTGATGTGGCTGCAGTTTGTGGTTGTGATGTCACTTGTGGCTCAGTGCCTGATAGGCCAGTGCTGGTGGTGTGGCTGCAATTTGTGCTTGTGATGTCACTTGTGGCTCAGTGCCTGATAGGCCAGTGCTGGTGGTGTGGGTGCAGTTTGTGTTTGTGATGTCACTTGTGTCTCAGTGCCTGATAGGCCAGTGTTGGTGATGTGGGTGCAGTTTGTGGTTGTGAGGTCACTTGTGGCTGAGTGCCTGATAGGCCAGTGCTGGTCCTGTGGGTGCAATTTGTGTTTGTGATGTCACTTGTGGCTGAGTGCCTGATAGGCCAGTGCTGGTGATGTGGGTGCAGTTTGTGTTTGTGATGTCACTTGTGGCTCAGTGCCTGATAGGCCAGTGCTGGTGATGTGGGTGCAGTTTGTGTTTGTGATGTCACTTGTGGCTCAGTGCCTGGTAGGCCAGTGCTGGTCACCTGGCTGCAGTTTGTGTTTGTGATGTCACTTGTGGCTCAGTGCCTGATAGGCCAGTGCTTGTCCTGTGGCTGCAGTTTGTGTTTGTGATGTCACTTGTGGCTGAGTGCCTGATAGGCCAGTGCTTGTCCTGTGGGTGCACGTTGTGTTTGTGATGTCACTTGTGGCTCAGTGCCTGAAAGGCCAGTGCTGGTGATGTGGGTGCAGTTTGTGGTTGTGATGTCACTTGTGGCTCAGTGCCTGATAGGCCAGTGCTGGTGGTGTGGGTGCAGTTCGTGTTTGTGATGTCACTTGTGGCTGAGTGCCTGATAGTCCAGTGCTGGTGGTGTGGGTGCAGTTTGTGTTTGTGATGTCACTTGTGGCTCAGTGCCTGATAGGCCAGTGCTGGTGATGTGGGTGCAGTTTGTGTTTGTGATGTCACTTGTGGCTCAGTGCCTGATAGGCCAGTGCTGGTGATGTGGGTGCAGTTTTTGTTTGTGATGTCACTTGTGGCTCAGTGCCTGATAGGCCAGTGCTGGTGATGTGGGTGCAGTTTGTGTTTGTGATGTCACTTGTGGCTCAGTGCCTGATAGGCCAGTGCTGGTGATGTGGGTGCAGTTTGTGTTTGTGATGTCACTTGTGGCTCAGTGCCTGATAGGCCAGTGCTTGTGGTGTGGCTGCAATTTGTGTTTGTGATGTCACTTGTGGCTCAGTGCCTGATAGGCCCGTGCTTGTGGTGTGGGTGCAGTTTGTGTTTGTGATGTCACTTGTGGCTCAGTGCCTGGTAGGCCAGTGCTGGTCACCTGGCTGCAGTTTGTGTTTGTGATGTCACTTGTGGCTCAGTGCCTGATAGGCCAGTGCTGGTGATGTGGGTGGAGTTTGTGTTTGTGATGTCACTTGTGGCTCAGTGCCTGATAGGCCAGTGCTGGTCACATGGCTGCAGTTTGTGTTTTTGATGTCACTTGTGGCTCAGTGCCTGATAGGCCAGTGCTGGTCCTGTGGGTGCTGGTTGTGTTTGTGATGTCACTTGTGGCTCAGTGCCTGATAGGCCAGTGCTGGTGATGTGGGTGCAGTTTGTGTTTGTGATGTCAGTTGTGGCTCAGTGCCTGATAGGCCAGTGCTGGTGATGTGGTTGCAGTTTGTGTTTGTGATGTCACTTGTGGCTCAGTGCCTGATAGGCCAGTGCTGGTGATGTGGGTGCAGTTTTTGTTTGTGATGTCACTTGTGGCTCAGTGCCTGATAGGCCAGTGCTGGTGATGTGGTTGCAGTTTGTGTTTGTGATGTCACTTGTGGCTCAGTGCCTGATAGGCCAGTGCTCTTCATGTGTGTGCAATTTTTTTGTGATGTCACTTGTGGCTCAGTGCCTGATAGGCCAGTGCTGGTGATGTGGGTGCAGTTTGTGGTTGTGATTTCAGTTGTGGCTGAGTGCCTGATAGGCCAGTGCTGGTTATCTGGGTGGAGTTTGTGGTTGTGATGTCACTTGTGGCTCAGTGCCTGATAGGCCAGTGCTGGTCCTGTGGGTGCAGTTTGTGGTTGTGATGTCACTTTTGGCTCCGTGCCTGGTAGGCCAGTGCTGGTCCTGTGTGTGCAGTTTGTGGTTGTGATGTCACTTGTGGCTCAGTGCCTGCTAGGCCAGTGCTGGTCCTGTGGGTGCAGTTTGTGGTTGTGATGTCACTTTTGGCTCCGTGCCTGGTAGGCCAGTGCTGGTCCTGTTTGTGCAGTTTGTGGTTGTGATGTCACTTGTGGCTCAGTGCCTGATAGGGCAGTGCTGGTGATGTGGCTGCAGTTTGTGGTTGTGATGTCACTTATGGCTGAGTGCCTGATAGGCCAGTGCTGGTTTACGTGGGTGCAGTTTGTGTTTGTGAGGTCACTTGTGGCTCAGTGCCTGATAGGCCAGTGCTGGTTTACGTGGGTGCAGTTTGTGGTTGTGATGTCACTTGTGGCTCAGTGCCTGATAGGCCAGTGCTGGTTTACGTGGGTGCAGTTTGTGTTTGTGATGTCACTTGTGGCTGAGTGCCTGATAGGCCAGTGCTGGTTACGTGTGTGCTGGTTGTGTTTGTGAGGTCAGATTTGGCTGAGTGCCTGATAGGCCAGTGCTGGTCACGTGTGTGCAGTTTGTGTTTGTGATGTCACTTGTGGCTCAGTGCCTGATAGGCCAGTGCTGGTGATGTGGGGGCAGTTTGTGGTTGTGATGTCACTTATGGCTGAGTGCCTGATAGGCCAGTGCTGGTCACATGGCTGCAGTTTGTGGTTGTGATGTCACTTGTGGCTCAGTGCCTGATAGGCCAGTGCTGGTTTACGTGGCTGCAGTTTGTGGTTGTGATGTCTGTTTTTGCTGAGTGCCTGATAGGCCAGTGCTTGTCCTGTGGGTGGAGTTTGTGGTTGTGATGTCACTTGTGGCTCAGTGCCTGAAAGGCCAGTGCTGGTGATGTGGGTGGAGTTTGTGTTTATGATGTCACTTGTGGCTCAGTGCCTGATAGGCCAGTGCTGGTCACGCGGGTGCAGTTTGTTGTTGTGATGTCATTTGCGGATCAGTGCCTGATAGGCCAGTGCTGGTCCTGTGTGTGCAGTTTGTGGTTGTGATGTCACTTGTGGCTGAGTGCCTGATAGGCCAGTGCTGGTGAAGTGGGTGCAGTTTGTGTTTTTGATGTCACTTGTGGCTCAGTGCCTGATAGGCCAGTGCTGGTGAAGTGGCTGCAGTTTGTGTTTGTGATGTCACTTGTGGCTGAGTGCCTGATAGGCCAGTGCTGGTCACGTGGGTTCAGTTTGAGGTTGTGATGTCACTTGTGGCTCAGTGCCTGATAGGCCAGTGCTGGTGATGTGGCTGCAGTTTGTGGTTGTGATGTCACTTGTGGCTCAGGGCCTGATAGGCCAGTGTTGGTCACATGGCTGCAGTTTGTGTTTGTGATGTCACTTGTGGCTCAGTGCCTGACAGGCCAGTGCTGGTGATGTGGATGCAGTTTGTGGTTGTGATGTCACTTGTGGCTCAGTGCCTGATAGGGCAGTGCTGGTCATGTGGGTGCAGTTTGTGGTTGTGATGGCACTTGTGGCTCAGTGCCTGATAGGCCAGTGCTGTTCCTGTGTGTGCAGTTTGTGGGTTTGATGTCACTTGTGGCTCAGTGCCTGATAGGCCAGTGCTGGTCATGTGGGTGGAGTTTGTGTTTGTGATGTCACTTGTGGCTGAGTGCCTGATAGGCCAGTGCTGGTCACGCGGGTGCAGTTTGTTGTTGTGATGTCATTTGCGGATCAGTGCCTGATAGGCCAGTGCTGGTCACGTGGGTGGAGTTTGTGTTTGTGATGTCACTTGTGGCTCAGTGCCTGATAGGGCAGTGCTGGTGATGTGGGTGCAGTTTGTGGTTGTGATGTCACTTGTGGCTGAGTGCCTGATAGGCCAGTGCTGGTCACGTGGGTTCAGTTTGAGGTTGTGATGTCACTTGTGGCTCAGTGCCTGATAGGCCAGTGCTGGTGATGTGGCTGCAGTCTGTGTTTGTGATGTCACTTGTGGCTCAGTGCCTGATAGGCCAGTGCTGGTCATGTGGCTGCAGTTTGTGTTTGTGATGTCACTTGTGGCTCAGTGCCTGATAGGCCAGTGCTGGTGATGTGGGTGGAGTTTGTGGTTGTGATGTCTCTTCTGGCTCAGTGCCTGATAGGCCAGTGCTGGTCACGTGGGTGCAGTTTGTTGTTGTGATGTCATTTGCGGATCACTGCCTGATAGGCCAGTGCTGGTCACGTGGGTGGAGTTTGTGTTTGTGATGTCACTTGTGGCTCAGTGCCTGATAGGCCACTGCTTGTCCTGTGGGTGCAGTTTGTGGTTGTGATGTCATTTGCGGATCAGTGCCTGATAGGCCAGTGCTGGTCACGTGGGTGGAGTTTGTGTTTGTGATGTCACTTGTGGCTCAGTGCCTGATAGGCCAGTGCTGGTCCTGTGTGTGCAGTTTGTGGTTGTGATGTCACTTGTGGCTCAGGGCCTGATAGGCCAGTGTTGGGCACATGGCTGCAGTTTGTGTTTGTGATGTCACTTGTGGCTGAGTGCCTGATAGGCCAGTGCTGGTCCTGTGGCTGCAGTTTGTGGTTGTGATGTCACTTGTGGCTCAGTGCCTGATAGGCCAGTGCTGTTCCTGTGTGTGCAGTTTGTGGTTTTGATGTCACTTGTGGCTCAGTGCCTGATAGGCCAGTGCTGGTGATGTGGGTGCAGTTTGTGTTTATGATGTCACTTGTGGCTCAGTGCCTGATAGGCCAGTGCTGGTGATGTGGGTGGAGTTTGTGTTTGTGATGTCACTTGTGGCTCAGTGCCTGATAGGCCAGTGCTGGTCACATGGCTGCAGTTTGTTGTTGTGATGTCATTTGCGGATCAGTGCCTTATAGGCCAGTGCTGGTCACGTGGGTGGAGTTTGTGTTTGTGATGTCACTTGTGGCTCAGTGCCTGATAGGCCAGTGCTGGTGATGTGGCTGCAGTTTGTGGTTGTGGGGTCACTTGTGGCTGAGTGCCTGATAGGCCAGTGCTGGTCCTGTGGCTACAGTTTGTGGTTGTGAGGTCACTTGTGGCTCAGTGCCTGATAGGCCAGTGCTGGTGATGTGGCTGCTGTTTGTGTTTGTGATGTCACTTGTGGCTCAGTGCCTGATAGGCCAGTGCTGGTGATGTGGGTGGAGTCTATGGTTGTGATGTCACTTGTGGCTCAGTGCCCGATAGGCCAGTGCTGGTCACGTGGGTGCAGTTTGTTGTTGTGATGTCATTTGCGGATCAGTGCCTGATAGGCCAGTGCTGGTGATGTGGGTGGAGTCTATGGTTGTGATGTCACTTGTGGCTCAGTGCCCGATAGGCCAGTGCTGGTCACGTGGGTGCAGTTTGTTGTTGTGATGTCATTTGCGGATCAGTGCCTGATAGGCCGGTGCTGGTCACGTGGGTTCAGTTTGAGGTTGTGATGTCACTTGTAGCTCGGTGCCTGATAGGCCAGTGCTGGTGATGTGGGTGCAGTTTGTGGTTGTGATGTCCCTTGTGGCTCAGTGCCTGATAGGGCATTGCTGGTCCTGTGGCTTCAGTTTGTGGTTGTGAGGTCACTTGTGGCTCAGTGCCTGATAGGCCAGTGCTGGTCACGTGGGTTCATTTTGCGGTTGTGATGTCGCTTGTGGCTCAGTGCCTGATAGGCCACTGCTGGTCATGTGGGTGGAGTTTGTGGTTGTGATGTCACTTGTGGCTCAGTGCCTGGTAGACCAGTGCTGTTCATGTGGGTTCATTTTGTGGCTGTGAGGTCACTTGTGGCTCAGTGCATGATAGGCCAGTGTTGGTCACATGGCTGCAGTTTGTGGTTGTGATGTCACTTGTGGCTCAGTGCCTGATAGGCCAGTGCTGGTGATGTGGGTGGAGTTTGTGTTTGTGATGTCACTTGTGGCTCAGTGCCTGATAGGCCAGTGCTGGTCATGTGGATAGAGTTAGTGGTTGTGATGTCACTTGTGGCTCAGTGCCTGATAGGCCAGTGCTGGTCACGTGGGTGCAGTTTGTTGTTGTGATGTCATTTGCGGATCAGTGCCTGATAGGCCAGTGCTGGTCACGTGGGTTCAGTTTGAGGTTGTGATGTCACTTGTAGCTCGGTGCCTGATAGGCCAGTGCTGGTGATGTGGCTGCAGTTTGTGTTTGTGATGTCACCTGTGGCTGAGTGCCTGATAGGATATTGCTGGTCCTGTGGCTGCAGTTTGTGGTTGTGATGTCACTTGTGGCTCAGTGCCTGATAGGCCAGTGCTGGTGATGTGGGTGGAGTCTATGGTTGTGATGTCACTTGTGGCTGAGTGCCTGATAGGCCAGTGCTGGTGATGTGGGTGGAGTTTGTGTTTGTGATGTCACTTGTGGCTCAGTGCCTGATAGGCCAGTGCTGGTCATGTGGCTGCAGTTTGTGTTTGTGATGTCACTTGTGGCTCAGTGCCTGATAGGCCAGTGCTGGTCCTGTGGGTGCAGTTTGTGGTTGTGATGTCACTTGTGGCTCAGTGCCTGATAGGCCAGTGCTGGTCACGTGGGTTCATTTTGTGGTTGTGATGTCGCTTGTGGCTCAGTGCCTGATAGGCCACTGCTGGTCATGTGGGTGGAGTTTGTGGTTGTGATGTCACTTGTGGCTCAGTGCCTGGTAGACCAGTGATTTTCATGTGGGTGCAGTTTGTGTTTGTGATGTCACTTGTGGCTCAGTGCCTGATAGGCCAGTGTTGGTCACATGGCTGCAGTTTGTGTTTGTGATGTCACTTGTGGCTCAGTGCCTGATAGGCCAGTGCTGTTCATGTGGGTTCAGTTTGTGATTGTGATGTCACTTGTGGCTCAGTGCCTGATAGGCCAGTGCTGGTCACGTGGGTGCAGTTTGTTGTTGTTATGTCATTTGCGGATCAGTGCCTGATAGGCTAGTGCTGGTCACGTGGGTGGAGTTTGTGTTTGTGATGTCACTTGTGGCTCAGTGCCTGATAGGCCAGTGTTGGTCAAATGGCTGCAGTTTGTGTTTGTGATGTCACTTGTGGCTCAGTGCCTGATAGGCCAGTGCTGGTGATGTGGGTGGAGTCTATGGTTGTGATGTCACTTGTGGCTCAGTGCCTGATAGGCCACTGCTGGTCATGTGGGTGAAGTTTGTGGTTGTGATGTCTCTTCTGGCTCAGTGCCTGGTAGACCAGTGCTGGTGATGTGGGTGGAGTTTGTGGTTGTGATGTCACTTGTGGCTCAGGGCCTGATAGGCCAGTGCTGGTCATGTGGGTGGAGTTTGTGTTTGTGATGTCACTTGTGGCTCAGGGCCTGATAGGCCAGTGTTGGTCACATGGCTGCAGTTTGTGTTTGTGATGTCACTTGTGGCTCAGTGCCTTATAGGCCAGTGCTGGTCATGTGGCTGCAGTTTATATTTGTGATGTCACTTGTGGCTGAGTGCCTGATAGGCCAGTGCTGGTGATGTGGCTGCAGTTTGTGGTTGTGATGTCACTTGTGGCTCAGTGCCTGATAGGCCAATGCTGGTCACATGGCTGCAGTTTGTGTTTGTGATGTCACTTGTGGCTCAGTGCCTGATAGGCCAGTGGTGTTCATGTGGGTGCAGTTTGTGATTCTAAGGTGACTTGTGGCTCAGTGCCTGATAGGCCACTGCATTTCCTGTGGGTGTAGTTTGTGTTTGTGATGTCACTTGTGGCTCAGTGCCTGATAGGCCAGTGCTGGTCCTGTGGCTGCAGTTTGTGTTTGTGATGTCACTTGTGGCTCAGTGCCTGATAGGCCAGTGCTGCTCAAATGTCTGCTGGTTTTAACCTGTCAGGTTATTTCTGCCTTCAGCACCACATAATGCCATGGTAGGCGCATGGCTCCTCTTTGTCGTCGTGAGGTCATTGTGCGCCTGTACCTTATAGGGCAGCAGGAAGCACATGGTGTCGATGCAGACCTGATTTCAGTTCTGCCTTTGCGTCTGATAGGCCAGTAGCAGGTACAAGGCTTTACAGCTTAGTTGGAAATCCCTTTTTCTCACTACCTGACTGAGAGCATAAGAAGGACCTTATTGCCAGCAATAATACTTAAAAACTTAGAAATATGACTCCTGCTCCTCATTACCAGTACCCGAGAGCAAAGAAAACAGAACAGATTATCTTATTTGTTTGGCACCCCAGATAGAACACAGCGAGGTTCTCATCTGGTGAGCACTGGCACTGGTCTTGCGTGCCTGCGTTTATTGGCCGTGGGCTCCCAGAGATCTACTTCAATGGGCACAGCAAATGCCCCGGGTGTGGGAGGACCCGGAAAAGGCAGCTCGACTGTTTTGTACAAGAGTAGAGGGACATCCCATTTGTTAGGGGGATGTTCAAGTATTGTTTCAACAGATATTTCAGCCAGGGGATAGAGAATGGATATTGAAAAAAGGATAGGGAATTGGCAGACTGAGATGATAACCGACAGCCTTGCCCACGAGGAGATCTGAATTGGGATTATAATAATACAAATGATTGGGCAGCGTGTCAAATGGCATGCCAAAATCTGGTTTTAGCTATACGACCTGCAGGGCAAATGGGTGTTATCTCAGAAAAGGTACTATCGTTAGCAAAAGTCTGAGGAACACTCGATTTTTGGAATATTTGCTTGTGGCAAATTATGCTCTTACGCTATGCAGGGATGTCTGTGGAAAATGTTAATGAAAGGCTGGCAGTGAGCCTATTGGTCCAGCAAGCGGCACCAGCTATCCATGAGTATTTCAGAAACCATGCTCCAGGGTGGCAGGGAGAGAATTTACAGAAGATTCACTGTATTACAGCAGCTGGACCTTTACTAGAAACATTTGAGAGCTGTGACAGTATGGGCACACATGTTACATGGTTGAGGGCTCATCTGTCACACAAGAGGAAGATCTCCATTTGGGTTATCTGATGGTTGCCTCTCTGGTCATCTACCAGTAATGTCTAGTCAGTGCCCACATGTACCACCAGCATGTGCTAATGTGCTTGAGGCACCACGTACAGGCAATGGCTTGTGATGTTCCTGAGCGAGAAACCTGGTCTGAAGGAGCCTCTGGAAATGAGGCAGCAGGCTGTGAGCTGGGGAGCTCTTCAGACAGCTTGAAGGCTGGTCACCTCTTCCAAAATGACCTTTGAAATTATGATTCATGACCAGGCAAACAGGACAGTGCCTGCCCTCACCTTTCCTGCCTTGTGCTCCAGACTGACTTGGGCACAAGTCCATCCTGAGCTGAAAACTCAGCAGTCCCGGGGGTGCAGCAGTGCACCCAGGCTCATCCACCTTGCTGAAGGGCTCGGCTTCTTTTCTCAAGCACGCCCCACACAAACCGAGCTGCGAGGCTCCTTAGGAGTGACTTACATCTCAGTAGCTCTGAAGTCAGGCAGAGGTTAAGGTCCTTTTCTGTCTGTGTAGCTAGGTCTGTAATTTAAGCGGAGCAGAAATTATACCCTATTATTAAGTCATCGGTTTGTCTTGGTAGGTGTGTTCTGACACTTTGTCTCGATGTACTATCTATCTGGTTGATACAGTTTTCATCAGTTTACATTTTACATCCTGTTTACATGTGTTTACATGTGTTAGTTTGCATAGATACAGAGTTATTAGTTACATAGCAGCCTATTCTACATGGCTCAATATTCTCATACAAACTTCCTTTTCACCAGCACACAGGCAGGCCAGAGGACAACGCCAACTCTCATTTATGTTCCACACGTCCACGTAAGGTGGAGGCTTTTGGAGTCTCCTGGGAAGCTCCATTTACAACATTACTACAGAACAGTCCAGCATATGCACAAGTTTTGTTGCTTGCCAATTCAGATGGATGGATAGGTATTGTTTTGAGTTTCCTTTTCCAGTTTCAAGGGCACTTAAGTGAAGATGAAGCACCTGAATGCTGTGCTTTCCCAAGCAACTGGATACTGTTATCACGAGGGCACCCTACCTGAACCTATTAACATTTGCTTAGCCGGAAAACAATACTGAAAACTTTTTTCTGAAGTGTTTTCGGAGTCAAGATTCACTCGGACCCAGCCTTCCCCACATTCTCACACACACAGGCTTACTCGACAGATCTGGAAGTTTGCCTAGGGGAATCACTGCGGTGACTTTGAGATGGCTGTTTATATCCTGCGCCCAGTGTATGCAATGAGTGCAATGTAAAAGGCAATCAAGATGTGCTCACTAAAAGCATACCTTCCCACAGTCTGCCACTGCAAAGTAGAGTTGTTACATTGTTCAGCAGAGAAATCAGTTGAGCACTTCAACGCCTTAACTACAGAGTCAGCTCTTGCTTCATAAAGGCCAAAGCTTGAAAAATTACGAAGCTCAATTCCCATCTTGTGTTTCAGCGACTTTAGGAAGACAACTGCCTCCATTTCCATCAGCAGACTTCAGGAGGAGTACAGCCTTCACTTTCCAGGCTTCTGAGAGTTGGCCTTACAGGAAGGTGTTTAAAAGATGAAACAGGTTACTCTCCAGCTGATGATGTCTTCCTGAACACGGAAACACAAACCCTAACTGGATGCGTTTACCATCAAAGGCTTTGCAAGTGCTTAACTTGGATGCTGTTGGTAAATTCCTTCTAAAATTGAATACTGAAATTCCAGCACGTCAAGAGTTTCTGGCAGCAAAGCAGGTCCCTTTTCTCACAGAAGGCTCCAGTAGTTCAGGGCTAAGCCCCCAGGTCAGGGGTCAGTGCTGGCCCTGGAAACAGTCCTCCATTTCCTCAGGATGGGGGGAGCCATGTCGCTCTCTGATGTCCAGGAGCCAAGGTGCAAAGGTTCCACCTTATCTTTCCAAAGAGGATGAGAAGAAAATGGATTTAGGATATAACAATTAACGTAGGCCTCCTCAAAGAGTTCAAAGCCTTCAGCCCAAGTAGCAGTACCTCAGACATTGACATCTTTGAGGCTCTACCTGAAGCCTTTCTTGCCGTTCCTTCAAATGACATCATCAAATATCACGACTCATGCTGTCCTGCTATCTAAAGCCTTGCAGCTTCTCCACAAACTTTTGCTGCTTCCTTCCCCACAGTCCATCTGCCTCCTCCCATTTCCACTTCATATCTTTAACAGTTCACTAAACTCAGTCCGCTAGTCCATGGATCTGATCTATCTCCAGATAGACAAGCAGGACTTGATAGCAAAGCCTTTCATGCCTTCTTAAAAAGTTGCAAGTTATTGGATTTTTGTCTCCCAGAATTGGTCGGCAATAGCTGAGGAGAAAGGGTAAAGGTGGGAGGAAGAAAAAGGTATTCTGCATTTCCAGATAATACTTAAATACCAACTAGCAAAGCTAACCTGCTGTTGTTTAGAAAAGAATGTCAATGAATAAAGCGGCAAAACACTTGAAGGTTTTGGTTTCCTTATTTGCAGTACTTTTAACCTTATTGAAAGAGAAGAATTTACAGTTCTATTTCATCATGCTGTGAATTGAGTTTTCCTGATGATAGAGAATATATACAGCTAACTCTTAAATCTTCGGATATTGTGCCCACAAAGGGAAACCCCTGGTCTTTCAAGCAAAAGATTACAATTGACTTCTAACAGATAACCCTCTCCTGCTTATACACTAATCAAGGTCACATGTACAGGAAACACTCAAAGATGACAAAGCACCTTTTTAAAGCAGGACACTTTTGGAGTATACTTTCCTTTGATCACACAAGTCACTAAGCCTTTAACTATGGCAAGGGATTCCCTCTACCTTGAATCTCCATATAGTTTGCATTTTAAAAATTCTTAAGAAATGGCTTTTTACTACTACTATAAAAGCTCAGTGTTGGCAGAAGTTTTTCAAGCACACAAATGTATTGATGCCTCAGTTTACCTAAAGATAAATTCAACAGAACCCATGTCCTAGGTTAAAGGAAGGCAAAGAAACCCCATCCTTGCCTCTATTTATACATTTTCTGTTGGGGGGGGGGGTTCTTTCTGAATAGCCTACTGTAAAGCGCAGGGGCAGCAGAATTTTACATTAAACTATTTAGAGTTTATGCCTAACCTCTCCAAAGAAATCCAATTGCTCTTAAAGAATCAATTCTAAAAGTCCAATGGTAGAGAGCCCAGTTAAGAGCCACCGGTGCCAACAACTTACATATTATGCCAACGCATTACGTATTGCCACGATTTAGACTCTCTACAAGAGCAGGGAGGAGAATGCTTCAGAGTCAGGCACTTGCTCCTCCTCTTCAGTAGATTCCTGGGCAGAATGTTGCTCATCATCATCAGCGGAGGATGGGGAATCGCTGCTGTAGACTGCGTGTTTCCATCTGCAAGCAATTCAAAGGCAATAACAAAAACAAGATTAGGTCACACTAAGTCAAAAATCAAGTGCAGTCTACCCCAGAAGGTACTGTGAGATCTAGGAAGTTTCCAGCCCATTATATGTATTTGTCGTGCATCTGATTTCAAACTGCATTACATGTTCTTCCTTGGGAGAGCAAAATTCCATCTTTGTTGGGAAGTTAAAAAAAAAAAAAGGCACATGGTACTTATATGCAGCTTGACTTTGGCATATGATAGGCCAGAGCCTTGCAAAGTAACTGTAAAGCCTTGCAAAGCAGCTGTATTTGTGAATCTATTGCCCCTGATTTCCCCTGAACTTCGTATTCACAGCTGTTACCAAAAACAGCAGGACAAGTCAAGAAGGGAGCTCCTGAGAGAGCTTCAATTAATTACGATGCATACAGGATGATAATTATGATGCATACAGGTTTTGGCTTGAACCTTTTTATAGGTTTTTATTCCCCTTGTTCAAGTCTTGCACAGGCTGCGGAACATGGGCGAGGTACTGCCTTCACGAGGTATTGCATAATTACCCCTCTTCCTCAAGGCATGATCAGCTCAACTACTGCAACATCCTCTTCTGTCCTGAAGTACAGCCTTGCCCCACTCAGATCCATTCAGAAAGTTGCTCTAAAGGTCATCTTCTGAACTTATTCCCTTCATCACAAAGCGCATTCTCCTGAAACCCTTCAAGTGTCTTCTCTCACAGCAAACAGAGTTGCTAAGGCCTTTCATGAATTACCCTCCTTCCTACATTATCTCCCACTGAGTGCCCAGAAAACAGCTCTGAATTCTGAGCTGGCCCTGACAGCACCTCTCACTGACTAACCCCTCAATACAAAAATGCAGAAGCATGTTCTCTTCTTACCTGCCACCTTCACGCTTGGGAGAAGGTTTGCATATGCACCTGGCAGTCTTCCTTACCTCCTGAAAATTCTTGCTGGGCTGCTCAAAACCCATGAAAACTGTCAGGCTACTGCTGCAGTGAGAGCAGTGCTCATCATTCAGAGTAGGACTGCGTTTCCTTGTATTCCCACCTCTTGACAGCCATCTCTTGCTTTTTCTCTTGTGCTCGGTTATAAGCATTTGGGAAAAGGACTGTTTTTGTTTGCTGACTCTCTGTCCGGAGCTTACCGGCAGGGCCCTGGAGTCCCCGACTATGGCTTGTAAGCGCTAAGGCTATACAGAAATGTGAATAGATTAAAAAAATATCCAATAGCTCAACTCATTTCAGCTGTTTCAGAGGAGGCTTTTGGCCAGAACACAGTAAAGAAAATTGAAAGCCAGAACTAACCTGCACTGCCATCTTGAGTGTCAGCGATTTCCCCATCAGTTCTCCTCGGGAGTACGTATCCAGGTTTTCCTAATGAGAAGAAACAAGAAGGGTCAGTCACAAACACGCAGAAAATCTGACGTATGCACACTTGGTGCCTACACAGTAACTTTATCAAGGCTCTGCATGGACACAAAAGATGAGCATGCAGTTCTACGATGCAGAAAGCAAGGAAGCATTGCTGGAATCCAACCATCTAGTTTTACCTATTTTCACAAGAGGCACATTCACTTTTAGGCCTATATCTGTCAGTCTAAGAGAGATGAGAAAATGGATGCATATTTTAAGACAAGAAGAAAACCTGTACTTTTAAATTTACTTCATGGCCTACTTTGTCTCTCTGTTAACATGTTGATTCATGGCCCAGGACAAGTTTTTTTAAAAAAAAAAAAACAAAAACCCCAGACATCCACAGAGATTCCTGAAGTATATGAATTTATCTTTGCTTTTTATCCTAGAGTTCACAGAATCACAGAATGGTTGAGGTTGGAAGGGACCTCTGGAGATCATCTAGTCCGACCCTCCTGCTCAGGAAGGGTCACTTAGCACATGTTGCCCAGGACTGTGTCCAGATGGCTTGAATATCTCCGAGGAAGGAGCCAACCACAGCAGGCATTGCCCACACCAAGGCACCTAGGACAGGAGCCTGGAAGGTCTTGAAGGTGGTGAGCTTCAAAGGGAGCTGAGCTGACAACACAAGGGGAAACAGATGACAACACGAATCAGGCAATCGGAACACCATGGTGTGCGTTCGACTGGCTGCAAGATGGCTGTTGGCATGCAAGCGTGCTTAAGGAAGGCAAAGTGTTAAGAGAAAAGCACGAGTCAGCTTTCAAGGACAATTAGATGTACGGGGCTGCCAGTTTATGGGGGACAGTGCGGGCAGCTTCCTAACACTCACTGCTGAGCAGGAAGCCCGAACTCTGACAAACAGGCCTTTCAAATATCCTGTGAAAGTCCATGAGCACAGAAGCAAGGCAGCTGCTAGGGGTTTCATGTCGAGACTCCACACTGGACCAAATTAGGCCCCTAATTCCAGCACCTACTCAAAAATAATTACAAAACCATATATCTGCATAATAACATCAGACACGTAAAAAGAAGTACTTGTGAACTATTCTTTAAATAACAAAGAGGGTTAAAAAAAAAAAAAAAACTCTTTGGGGCAATAGTAAATGCGTACACATGACATTCTTACAAACTGCAGGATACAGAAGAAAATTGTTTGTCAGCAAACCAATTTAACCTGACCTCTCTGCAGGGCACAGTTCAGGACACCCTCACAAGTTACATACCTCCAATTTTCTAGAGAAGGTCCAGAAAAGAAACTACCTTGATAAAAACAGTGGAACGGGGCTTGTCCAGAAAAGATGTGATTTGCTTACTTGGTTTGGAAGCTCTGCCAGCATAAAACAAACAAACAAGAAAACCAAAAAACCATACACACACACCAAAGAGTTACAAAGGGATTATTTAAGAGTCTTGTCTAAACTCTACCTTAATTTAAGTAAAGGGCTCCTAAGGGTGCACAAGGAATTTATCTTCCACCGTTACTGCAAACAGCAGGACACTACAAAGGTCACCCCTAGGAGAAGGGCGTTCAGACTACGCCTAAAAGAGCCACTGGCACACTGAAGGCTCTCATTCACTTTCAACATGCATTTTCCCTTTCACAAAAACCTTACAAAGCCACTTCAGCCAGTAACTAGCCAGGAGAGTTGTTCCTCCCCCAACCCCCTTTTTTTTTCTTTCTTTCCAGAGAGAGCTTGTTGTATTCTACAGCTTCCGACAGAAGCTATATTAGCATAAATGCTCCAGCTGATTTAGACTTCCTCGACCAAAAGATCTTAGACTTTTGGCTGAAATGCTCTCGCTGCTGCCCATGGGGAGAGGCACAGAGCCAGAAAACAATGCCTAGAGTCCAGGGCACTCTGCTGACGTGGGCATCTCTCCTGCTGGCACTAGAAATAGAGCATCCTGTCACATTCGCTTCGCACAGATTATATGTGACCTCACAACCACAAATTGCAGGCACATGACCAGCACTGGCCTATCAGGCACTCAGCCACAAGTGACAACACAATCACAAACTGCACCCACATCACCAGCACTGGCCTATCAGGCACTCAGCCACAAGTGACATCACAACCACAAACTGCACCCACATGACCAGCACTGGCCTATCAGGCACTGAGCCACAAGTGACATCACAAACACAAACTGCACCCACATGAAGAGCACTGGCCTATCAGGCACTGAGCCACAAGTGACCTCACAACCACAAAATGAACCCACGTGACCAGCACTGGCCTATCAGGCACTCAGCCACAAGTGACATCACAACCACAAACTGCAGCCACAGGACCAGCAATGTCCTATCAGGCACTGAGCCACAAGTGACATCACAAACACAAACTCCACCCACAGGACCAGCACTGGCCTATCAGGCACTGAGCCACAAGTGACATCACAACCACAAACTGCACCCACATCACCAGCACTGGCCTATCAGGCACTCAGCCACAAGTGACATCACAACCACAAACTGCACCCACATGAACAGCACTGGCCTATCAGGCACTGAGCCACAAGTGACATCACAACCACAAACTCCACCCACATCACCAGCACTGGCCTATCAGGCACTCAGCCACAAGTGACCTCACAACGACAAAATAAACCCACGTGACCAGCACTGGCCTATCAGGCACTCAGACACAAGTGACCTCACAACCACAAACTGCAGCCACAGGACCAGCAATGTCCCATCAGGCACTGAGCCACAAGTGACCTCACAGCCACAAACTGCACCCACATCACCAGCACTGGCCTATCAGGCACTGAGCCACAAGTGACATCACAAACACAAACTGCAGCCACGAGACCAACACTGGCCTATCAGGCCCTGAGCCACAAGTGACATCACAACCACAAACTGCACCCACATGACCAGCACTGGCCTATCAGGCACTGAGCCACAAGTGACATCACAAACACAAACTGCAGACACATGACCAGCACTGGCCTATCAGGCACTGAGCCACAAGTGACATCACAACCACAAACTGCAGCCACATCACCAGCACTGGCCTATCAGGCTCTGAGCCACAAGCGACATCACAACCACAAACTCCACCCACATGACCAGCACTGGCCTATCAGGCACTGAGCCACAAGTGACATCACAAACACAAACTCCACCCACGTGACCAGCACTGGCCTATCAGGCACTGATCCGCAAATGACATCACAACAACAAACTGCACCCACGTGACCAGCACTGGCCTATAGGGCAATCAGCCACAAGTGACATCACAACCACAAACTCTATCCACATGACCAGCACCGGCCTATCAGGCACTGAGCCACAAGTGACATCACAATCACAAACTGCACCCACATGAACAGCACTGGCCTATCAGGCCCTGAGCCACAAGTGACATCACAAACACAAACTGCAGCCATGTGACCAACACTGGCCTATCAGGCACTGAGCCACAAGTGACATCACAAACACAAACTGCACCCACATCACCAGCACTGGCCTATCAGGCACCGAGCTGCAAGTGACATCACAACCTCAAACTGAACCCACAGGACCAGCACTGGCCTATCAGGCACTCAGCCACAAGTGACATCACAAATATAAACTGCAGCCACATGACCAGCACTGGCCTATCAGGCCCTGAGCCACAAGTGACATCACAAACACAAACTGCAGCCATGTGACCAACACTGGCCTATCAGGCCCTGAGCCACAAGTGACATCACAACCACAAACTGCACCCACATCACCAGCACTGGCCTATCTGGCACTGAGCCACAAGTGACATCACAACCACAAACTGCACCCACATCACCACCACTGGCCTATCAGGCACTGAGCCACAAGTGACATCACAAACACAAACTGCAGCCATGTGACCAACACTGGCCTATCAGGCACTGAGCCACAAGTGACATCATAAACACAAACTCCACCCACATCACCAGCACTGGCCTATCAGGCACTGAGCCACAAGTGACATCACAACCACAAACTCCACCCACAGGACAAGCACTGGCCTATCAGGCACTGAGCCACAAGTGACATCACAACCACAAACTGCAGCCATGTGACCAACACTGGCCTATCAGGCTCTGAGCCACAAGTGACCTGACAACCACAAACTGCACCCACAGGACCAGCACTGGCCTATCAGGCACTGAGCCACAAGTGACATCACAACCACAAACTCCACCCACATGACCAGCACTGGCCTATCAGGCACTGAGCCACAAGTGACATCACAACCACAAACTGCACCCACATGACCAGCACTGGCCTATCAGGCACTGAGCCACAAGTGACATCACAAACACAAACTGCAGCCATGTGACCAACACTGGCCTATCAGGCACTCAGCCACAAGTGACATCACAACCACAAACTGCACCCACATCACCAGCACTGGCCTATCAGGCACTGAGCCACAAGTGACATCACAACCACAAACTGCACCCACATGAACAGCACTGGCCTATCAGGCACTGAGCCACAAGTGACATCACAACCACAAACTCTATCCACATGACCAGCACTGGCCTATCAGGCACTGAGCCACAAGTGACATCACAAACACAAACTGCAGCCACAGGACCAGCACTGGCCTATCAGGCACTGAGCCACAAGTGACATCACAAACACAAACTGCAGCCATGTGACCAACACTGGCCTATCAGGCCCTGAGCCACAAGTGACATCACAACCACAAACTGCACCCACATGACCAGCACTGGCCTGTCAGGCACTGAGCCACAAGTGACATCATAAACACAAACTCCACCCACATGACCAGCACTGGCCTATCAGGCACTGAGCCACAAGTGACATCACAACCACAAACTGCACCCACATGAACAGCACTGGCCTATCAGGCACTGAGCCACAAGTGACATCACAACCACAAACTGCACCCACATGAACAGCACTGGCCTATCAGGCACTGAGCCACAAGTGACATCACAACCACAAACTGCACACACATGAACAGCACTGGCCTATCAGGCACTGAGCCACAAGTGACATCACAAACACAAACTCCACCCACAACACCAGCACTGGCCTATCAGGCACTCAGCCACAAGTGACATCATAAACACAAACTGCACCCACAGCACCAGCACTGACCTATCAGGCACTGAGCCACAAGTGACATCACAAAAACAAACTGCAGCCATGTGACCAACACTGGCCTATCAGGCACTGAGCCACAAGTGACATCACAAACACAAACTGCACCCACGTGACCAGCACTGGCCTATCAGGCACTGATCCGCAAATGACATCACAACAACAAACTGCACCCACGTGACCAGCACTGGCCTATCAGGCACTGAGCCACAAGTGACATCAAAACCACAAACTGCACACACAGGACCAGCACTGGCCTATCAGGCACTGAGCCACAAGTGACATCAAAATACAAACTGCAGCCACATCACCAGCACTGGCCTATCAGGCACTGAGCCACAAGTGACATCACAACCACAAACTGCAGCCATGTGACCAACACTGGCCTATCAGGCTCTGAGCCACAAGTGACATCACAACCACAAACTGCATCCACAGGACCAGCACTGGCCTATCAGGCACTGAGCCACAAGTGACATCACAACCACAAACTCCACCCACATGACCAGCACTGGCCTATCAGGCACTGAGCCACAAGTGACATCACAACCACAAACTCCACCCACATGAACAGCACTGGCCTATCAGGCACTGAGCCACAAGTGACATCACAACCACAAACTCTCTCCACATGACCAGCACTGGCCTATCAGGCACTGATCCGCAAATGACATCACAACAACAAACTGCACCCACGTGACCAGCACTGGCCTATCAGGCACTGAGCCACAAGTGACATCACAGCCACAAGCTGCACCCACGTGACCAGCACTGGCCTATCAGGCACTGAGCCACAAGTGACATCACAAACACAAACTCCACCCACATCACCAGCACTGGCCTATCAGGCACTGAGCCACAAGTGACATCACAACCACAAACTGCAGCCACATGACGAGCACTGGCCTATCAGGCACTGAGCCACAAGTGACATCACAACCACAAACTGCACACACATGAACAGCACTGGCCTATCAGGCACTGAGCCACAAGTGACATCACAAACACAAACTCCACCCACAACACCAGCACTGGCCTATCAGGCACTCAGCCACAAGTGACATCATAAACACAAACTGCAGCCATGTGACCAACACTGGCCTATCAGGCACTGAGCCACAAGTGACATCACAAACACAAACTGCACCCACGTGACCAGCACTGGCCTATCAGGCACTGATCCGCAAATGACATCACAACAACAAACTGCACCCACGTGACCAGCACTGGCCTATCAGGCACTGAGCCACAAGTGACATCAAAACCACAAACTGCACACACAGGACCAGCACTGGCCTATCAGGCACTGAGCCACAAGTGACATCAAAATACAAACTGCAGCCACATCACCAGCACTGGCCTATCAGGCACTCAGCCACAAGTGACATCACAACCACAAACTGCAGCCATGTGACCAACACTGGCCTATCAGGCACTGAGCCACAAGTGACATCACAAACACAAACTCTATCCACATGACCAGCACCGGCCTATCAGGCACTGAGCCACAAGTGACATCACAATCACAAACTCCACCCACATCACCAGCACTGGCCTATCAGGCTCTGAGCCACAAGTGACATCACAAACAAAAACTCCACCCACGTGACCAGCACTGGCCTATCAGGCACTGATCCGCAAATGACATCACAACAACAAACTGCACCAACGTGACCAGCACTGGCCTATCAGGCCCTGAGCCACAAGTGACATCACAAACACAAACTCCACCCACATCACCAGCACTGGCCTATCAGGCACTGAGCCACAAGTGACATCACAAACACAAACTGCACCCACATCACCAGCACTGGCCTATCAGGCACTGAGCCACAAGTGACATCACAACCACAAACTCCACCCACGAGACCAGCACTGGCCTATCAGGCACTGATCCGCAAATGACATCACAACCACAAACTGCACCCACATGAACAGCATTGGCCTATCAGGCACTGAGCCACAAGTGACATCACAAACACAAACTGCACCCACATGAACAGCACTGGCCTATCAGGCACTCAGCCACAAGTGACATCACAAATATAAACTGCAGCCACATGACCAGCACTGGCCTATCAGGCACTGAGCCACAAGTGACATCACAAACACAAACTGCAGCCATGTGACCAACACTGGCCTATCAGGCACTGAGCCACAAGTGACATCACAACCACAAACTCCACCCACATCACCAGCACTGGCCTATCAGGCACTGAGCCACAAGTGACATCACAAACACAAACTGCACACACATGACCAGCACTGGCCTATCAGGCACTGAGCCACAAGTGACATCACAAACACAAACTCCACCCACGTGACCAGCACTGGCCTATCAGGCACTGATCCGCAAATGACATCACAACAACAAACTGCACCCACGTGACCAGCACTGGCCTATCAGGCACTGAGCCACAAGTGACATCATAAACACAAACTGCAGCCACATCACCAGCACTGGCCTATCAGGCACTGAGCCACAAGTGACATCACAACCACAAACTGCACCCACATGACCAGCACTGGCCTATCAGGCACTGAGCCACAAGTGACATCACAACCACAAACTGCACCCACATGAACAGCATTGGCCTATCAGGCACTGAGCCACAAGTGACATCACAACCACAAACTGCACCCACATGACCAGCACTGGCCTATCAGGCACTGAGCCACAAGTGACATCACAAACACAAACTGCAGCCATGTGACCAACACTGGCCTATCAGGCACTGAGCCACAAGTGACATCACAACCACAAACTGCACCCACATCACCAGCACTGGCCTATCAGGCACTGAGCCACAAGTGACATCACAACCACAAACTGCACCCACATGAACAGCACTGGCCTATCAGGCACTGAGCCACAAGTGACATCACAACCACAAACTCTATCCACATGACCAGCACTGGCCTATCAGGCACTGAGCCACAAGTGACATCACAAACACAAACTGCAGCCACAGGACCAGCACTGGCCTATCAGGCACTGAGCCACAAGTGACATCACAAACACAAACTGCAGCCATGTGACCAACACTGGCCTATCAGGCCCTGAGCCACAAGTGACATCACAACCACAAACTGCACCCACATGACCAGCACTGGCCTGTCAGGCACTGAGCCACAAGTGACATCATAAACACAAACTCCACCCACATGACCAGCACTGGCCTATCAGGCACTGAGCCACAAGTCACATCACAACCACAAACTGCACCCACATGAACAGCACTGGCCTATCAGGCACTGAGCCACAAGTGACATCACAACCACAAACTGCACCCACATGAACAGCACTGGCCTATCAGGCACTGAGCCACAAGTGACATCACAACCACAAACTGCACACACATGAACAGCACTGGCCTATCAGGCACTGAGCCACAAGTGACATCACAAACACAAACTCCACCCACAACACCAGCACTGGCCTATCAGGCACTCAGCCACAAGTGACATCATAAACACAAACTGCACCCACAGCACCAGCACTGACCTATCAGGCACTGAGCCACAAGTGACATCACAAAAACAAACTGCAGCCATGTGACCAACACTGGCCTATCAGGCTCTGAGCCACAAGTGACATCACAACCACAAACTGCACCCACGTGACCAGCACTGGCCTATCAGGCACTGAGCCACAAGTGACATCACAACCACAAACTCCACCCACATGACCAGCACTGGCCTATCAGGCACTGAGCCACAAGTGACATCACAACCACAAACTCCACCCACATGAACAGCACTGGCCTATCAGGCACTGAGCCACAAGTGACATCACAACCACAAACTCTCTCCACATGACCAGCACTGGCCTATCAGGCACTGATCCGCAAATGACATCACAACAACAAACTGCACCCACGTGACCAGCACTGGCCTATCAGGCACTGAGCCACAAGTGACATCACAGCCACAAGCTGCACCCACGTGACCAGCACTGGCCTATCAGGCACTGAGCCACAAGTGACATCACAAACACAAACTCCACCCACATCACCAGCACTGGCCTATCAGGCACTGAGCCACAAGTGACATCACAACCACAAACTGCAGCCACATGACGAGCACTGGCCTATCAGGCACTGAGCCACAAGTGACATCACAACCACAAACTGCACACACATGAACAGCACTGGCCTATCAGGCACTGAGCCACAAGTGACATCACAAACACAAACTCCACCCACAACACCAGCACTGGCCTATCAGGCACTCAGCCACAAGTGACATCATAAACACAAACTGCAGCCATGTGACCAACACTGGCCTATCAGGCACTGAGCCACAAGTGACATCACAAACACAAACTGCACCCACGTGACCAGCACTGGCCTATCAGGCACTGATCCGCAAATGACATCACAACAACAAACTGCACCCACGTGACCAGCACTGGCCTATCAGGCACTGAGCCACAAGTGACATCAAAACCACAAACTGCACACACAGGACCAGCACTGGCCTATCAGGCACTGAGCCACAAGTGACATCAAAATACAAACTGCAGCCACATCACCAGCACTGGCCTATCAGGCACTGAGCCACAAGTGACATCACAACCACAAACTGCAGCCATGTGACCAACACTGGCCTATCAGGCACTGAGCCACAAGTGACATCACAAACACAAACTCTATCCACATGACCAGCACCGGCCTATCAGGCACTGAGCCACAAGTGACATCACAATCACAAACTCCACCCACATCACCAGCACTGGCCTATCAGGCTCTGAGCCACAAGTGACATCACAAACAAAAACTCCACCCACGTGACCAGCACTGGCCTATCAGGCACTGATCCGCAAATGACATCACAACAACAAACTGCACCCACGTGACCAGCACTGGCCTATCAGGCCCTGAGCCACAAGTGACATCACAAACACAAACTCCACCCACATCACCAGCACTGGCCTATCAGGCACTGAGCCACAAGTGACATCACAAACACAAACTGCACCCACATCACCAGCACTGGCCTATCAGGCACTGAGCCACAAGTGACATCACAACCACAAACTCCACCCACGAGACCAGCACTGGCCTATCAGGCACTGATCCGCAAATGACATCACAACCACAAACTGCACCCACATGAACAGCATTGGCCTATCAGGCACTGAGCCACAAGTGACATCACAAACACAAACTGCACCCACATGAACAGCACTGGCCTATCAGGCACTCAGCCACAAGTGACATCACAAATATAAACTGCAGCCACATCACCAGCACTGGCCTATCAGGCACTGAGCCACAAGTGACATCACAAACACAAACTGCAGCCATGTGACCAACACTGGCCTATCAGGCACTGAGCCACAAGTGACATCACAACCACAAACTCCACCCACATCACCAGCACTGGCCTATCAGGCACTGAGCCACAAGTGACATCACAAACACAAACTGCACACACATGACCAGCACTGGCCTATCAGGCACTGAGCCACAAGTGACATCACAAACACAAACTCCACCCACGTGACCAGCACTGGCCTATCAGGCACTGATCCGCAAATGACATCACAACAACAAACTGCACCCACGTGACCAGCACTGGCCTATCAGGCACTGAGCCACAAGTGACATCACAACCACAAACTGCACCCACATGACCAGCACTGGCCTATCAGGCACTGAGCCACAAGTGACATCACAACCACAAACTGCACCCACATGAACAGCATTGGCCTATCAGGCACTGAGCCACAAGTGACATCACAACCACAAACTGCAGCCACATGACCAGCACTGGCCTATCAGGCACTCAGCCACAAGTGACATCACAAATATAAACTGCAGCCACATGACCAGCACTGGCCTATCAGGCCCTGAGCCACAAGTGACATCACAAAGACAAACTGCCGCCATGTGACCAACACTGGCCTATCAGGCCCTGAGCCCCAAGTGACATCACAACCACAAACTCTATCCACATGACCAGCACTGGCCTATCAGGCACTGAGCCACAAGTGACATCACAAACACAAACTGCAGCCACATCACCAGCACTGGCCTATCAGGCACTGAGCCACAAGTGACATCACAACCACGAACTGCACCCACATGAACAGCACTGGCCTATCAGGCACTGAGCCACAAGTGACATCACAAACACAAACTGCACCCACGTGACCAGCACTGGCCTATCAGGCACTGAGCCACAAATGACATCACAACAACAAACTGCACCCACGTGACCAGCACTGGCCTATCAGGCACTGAGCCACAAGTGACATCACAAACACAAACTCCACCCACAACACCAGCACTGGCCTATCAGGCACTGAGCCACAAGTGACATCATAAACACAAACTCCACTCACATCACCAGCAGTGGCCTATCAGGCACTGAGCCACAAGTGACATCAAAACCACAAACTGCACACACAGGACCAGCACTGGCCTATCAGGCACTGAGCCACAAGTGACATCACAACCACAAACTGTTGGAGTGAGGGAGGGGACCCCGGAGTAACGATGAGTCTCAATATGAGTATGGTCGTTCTCGTTTTATTAGAGCTTACACAAAGTATATATATCATCAAGCAATACGCATGCGTTAGCAGTAGTTACATGGTTGGTTACAGTCTCTGTCCATACGTATAAAGCGGATACATGATTGGTGCAAAGTTGCTGACTATGCTCCATCGACATTTATGGAACCTAGTTCCGTCCAGACTTGTTTACCAGGTTTGTGAATACCTTCCTTTGTAGTGCTCAAGGCCGCTATACGGCCACGTTCAGCAGGCCTCAGCAGGTTCGCTTGCCTTGGCCTACATAAGGCCGCTTTCAGCAGGCTCGCTGGCCTTGGCCTAGATGCCTTCCTCTACCCCGAAGACGGGATTGCTCATCCCAAGCAGAGCATGCCCGCTCTCAATTAACCATTCCTCCACAATTCCCCCTTCTTGTTTGTGAGCAATCCAGGCTTGGTTCACTACTTTCAGCAGAGCGTTCTTAAAGCAGCTCAGGACTACGCATAAGCACAAACCGACAACTACAAGGATTAGTAAAATGCGTAAGCCTTCAGTAAGTAAGCTCGTTAGCCATTGTGGTAGAGTTCCAAACAGGTTAGTTAGCCAGTCATCGAATAGCCCATGGTGCTGACGGATCTTGCCGGTATGTTCCTTCAACCACTGCAATTGTTTGTGAATTGATTCACCATGATTAGACAAATTCATGCAACACATACCTTCAAAATCCTCACAACCGTGGCCTTGAGCTAATAGCAAAAAATCAATTGCAGCTCTATTTTGTAGAATAGCATGTCGCAAACTACCTTGATCCTCTAAGAGGTTCTCTATTATCTCAGTGGTGACGTTAGCTTGCTTCTCAGCCCAGCACGCTAACCGGCCGATCTGATTCAGGGCGTTGCCTGCCGCTGCTCCAGGCACGAAGAAGGACAAAAACACTCTTTCAGTGGGACTACGTAGGGAAACTTGATCATTACAATCAGGTGAGAGCCCTATGGCTGCTCGTTTACTGCGGACGGCGGTCGCATTCTTCATGATATGTTTCCACCAATTTTGATCCGGTGCCAGTAATGTCAGCTTACCAAGATAACAGGGACCACCCATTACCCTTTTCGGAATTCCCTGCCAGGCCCTGTCACCACATATCAAAAAGACGTCTGGTGGCAAGGCCTTTGGGGTACCATTGTTCCAAATTAAGTGCCCCCTTTTCGCCTCAGCCCCAAGGGCTCCCAGCCCCTGACGGCTGGTGCCATTGGTGCCACAGAAGGAATCACGGTTTTGATAATCATAATAGACTGCTGTTGGGGTGACGTTCGTCCATCCTGTCCAGTTAAATAACTGGTAAGGCTGCACGCGTCCCCCAAAATAGATACAGGTTTGAGTCCAATTGCCTGACGTATTCCCAATCCTCATGGACCCCAGCAGGTTTAGCTCCTGTGGGTCCCATGGCAGTGTTCTGTTTAGGCCTGCAATGAGGGCGGCACTGCAGTTAGCAGTTGACAGACTGCCACTGCAGCTTGCCGTGCTGTATTCCTGGAAGCTGTTGACATTATAGCTGGGGATCCCTATTAGACAGGTTCGAAAAGGTTGGGTAGCAGAAGCTAGAGACAAACAGAAAGCGTGTTGCCCTGTCTTATTCGCCCAGGTAACCCACATGTTGTGTCTGGGCTCAATCTGGTAGAGCGCCATTACCACTGGGAACAGTATCCCCAGAATCAGGATTTTCGCCCTCTTGTTCGGTTGATGAGTCATGGCGAGTCAAGACAGGCTTCACGTTCTTGCTGGGTACCCACACTGGACCACGATCTGTGGAAACACACATATAACCTCGACCATTAAAAATAACAGGGGTGGGCCCAGTCCATACGCCGGAGGCTGGGTCCCTATACATTACTTTAAACTGGGGTAACGTTGTTGTACTATTGAATTTAAGCTGTTGATGGTGAATGATCACCGGGGGCTCCTCACGGTCGCCCATGAGACAGAGATAATTCAGGGTGAAGAGTGCGCGGTGCAGCCTCTGCTGTGCGTCCGTCTCCTCACCTTTTTGTTTTCTGAGATAGTCTTTTAATACTTGGTGGGTACGTTCTATTAACCCTTGCCCGGTCGGTGAATGTGGAATTCCGGTGACATGCTCAACCCCCCATCGAGAGAGAAACGTCCTAAGCTTTTGACTGACATAGGCAGGTCCATTATCCGTTTTTATGCGCTCAGGCACGCCCAATATGGCAAAGCAGGCCAACAGATGCTTGCACACATGCTGTGCCTTTTCTCCGGGTAATGCAGTTGCCCATATCATTTTTGAAAAGGTATCAATGGTTACATGCACATACCTTAATCGGCCGAACTCGGGAATATGTGTGACGTCCATCTGCCATAATTCTAGGGCTTTCAACCCTCTTGGATTTACCCCAAGCCCAATACCCGGGCCGTGGTTCCCACACCTTGGGCAAGCCTGCACAATACCTCGAGCCTCACTCTCTGTTAGGCCAAATTGTCTTTTTAAACCCTTGGCATTGTGATGAAACATGTCGTGACTTTGTCTAGCCTGTTGAAACTTGTCCATAGGGGGTAGATGACACGCTGAGCTAACCAGGCTGTCAGCGAGCTGATTGCCTTGGCCTAGCCCCACGTCTAGCTGGTGACTACGAATGTGGATAACACAACAAGCTGCTGTTCGTTGACCCAGCACAGAGCGCAAGGTAATGAACAGACTTCCCAACCGCGGGTTGGATGTTTCCCTTATTAAGGCATTCTCCAGTCGTGGTACTACCCCTGCTACATACATGGAGTCAGTCACTACGTTCAGAGGGGTATTTAACCAATGAGTTAGAGCCCACACTACCGCAGTTAACTCCAAAGTCTGAAGGGAATCCTGAGGCTGTCCCTCTATAACGTGCTGTTTCCATTGTTCACCTTCCTTCCACACGCATGCGGCACGTCGCAGACGCTGCCCCGCATCCGTGTAGGCAGTAATGCCATCTGAAAGAGGTTCCCTACTGACTTTGGACTTTTCTATCCATTGATTTCGCTGTAGCACCTGCCACAACTTTCCCTGAGGCTGTCGTGAGTGCACCCTCCCATCAAAACCCATTAGCGCGACTTGCAGGTCACTGTTATTATGCAGCCACCACTCCAGGTCAGCCGAATTTACGGGTATGCTAATGTCAGCCGGCTCCTGGCCACTGATGTCCAGTATCCTCAACCTGCCTTTTCGTATCAGCTCACCTATGGCCTCGGTTCTCGTTTGAATACTTGTTTTTGGTTGTACACTCAAGAACACCCACTCCAATACGCGGAATCGTGCCTGCTGGGGTTTGTCGCCAGTGGCGGCATGCGACGCGGGGCGGGAAGATTCCCCCGTCTCATGCTGCCACTGACAAATGACAGCATAGGGAGTGTCCTTGCCGTTACAGAGCAGTAACGAGATAGGCAGGTCAAGGCAACGGCGGGATGTCCAGGCCAGGTGAAGCTTGTCGGCGATGCGTTGTAACGCTCGCTGGAGCGCCGGTGTCCAGGTGACGCGGGCCGCCGGGTCAGCACCGCGCAGGAGCGCTGTGAAGGGGGCAATGTCAGTGTTAGTTATGCCCGCGCAGCGGCGTACCCATTGCACGTCGCCGAGGAGGGTTTGTACATCCCGTAAGGTGTGCAGACGGGTTACAAGTTCCGTCTTTTGTGGGCGGATTTTCGACTCTGTGATAGTCCAGCCCAAATATTTCCAAGGGGCCGTTCGTTGCACCTTTTCAGGCGCAATTATAAGCCCCTTGCTGCCCAGGGTGTCAGTCAGGTCCTGCAGCCACGCGTCGGTGAAGGGGCGCTCCTGACAACAGAGAATGTCGTCCATATAGTGGTAAACCACTATATCCGGCCAGCGCTCACGAACCGGGCGCAGGGCCCAGGCAACGTAGAGCTGGCAGAGGGTTGGAGAGTTCTTCATGCCTTGTGGCAGCACTACCCATTCATAGCGCTCTGCCGGTTCCGCTTTGTTCGGTGACGGGACAGTAAACGCAAAGCGCTGCGTACCCTGGGGGTGCAGCGGAATGGTAAAGAAACAGTCTTTCAGGTCCACAATCAAGATGTGCCAGCCTTCGGGCAGCATGTTCGGGGACGGTAGGCCAGGCTGGAGCCCCCCCATGCTCTGCATTTGTTCATTGATTTTCCTGAGATCATGGAGGAGTCGCCACTTGCCGCTTTTCTTCGGTATAATAAAAATCGGCGTATTCCAGGGGCTAACTGAGGGTTTAATATGTCCCAAGGCAAGTTGTTCTGCAACCAGCTGCTTGGTGATGTGCAGCCGCTCTGGACTCATGGGCCACTGGTCAACCCACACAGGCGTATCGGTAAGCCAGGTGAGCGGTGGGTTGGGCGGCTGCTCTCCAGCGCCCATGATCAAAAAGGCTGGGTTGTAAGAACCGCACCGACCTGATCCAGAGCGTCCCGGCCGATCAATGCCTCCAAGGTTCCCGGCAGCGACATCACAAAGACCTTAAGGGTGGCTCGCTGACCTTCCGGGAATTGAATTTGTACCGGTTGTGTACTTACAACGGGATGAGAACGACCTCCGACGCCTGCGATAGATGAGGTCGGCTGTTCCACAGGCCATTGATTGGGCCACACGGAGCGGCTGATGATGGTCACGTCGGCCCCCGTGTCAAGCATGCCCTCGAGCCGTTTTGTGAGGCCGGATTGAGTGATGGCAAGGCACATTACAGGCCGGCGATTCATCCGAGCTGTAAAACAGACAGCAGGCCCAGAAGAGCCAAAACCACGAGTGCCTCGGAGCGTGGCAGGTCGTGGGGTTTGCCCTTCGGTCGCAGCAAGCGCGATTATTTGCACTATCCTGCTGCCCTTAGGGATCACCATGGGGGGGCTCAGTGTGTGGGCCATGATGTATACGCGGCCCGTCGAATCAGCATCAATTACTCCTGGTAAAACAATCAAACCTCGCATACTGGCAGACGAGCGACCCACAATTAAACCCCCAATCAGGCTATCTGGGTGAACGAGAGGCCCTATTACATTGCTGGGGATTTTTTGCACCGAGGAGTCTATAAGCGTGACGTCTACTGTGGTTTCCACGTCGACTCCCAGACTTCCTCGGGTGGCTGGCTGGTGCTGCCCAAGAAAGCCCCTGGGGTGGTGGAGGGGCGAGCTTGTGTCCGCGCGCGGCCCCCCCCCGCGCTCATCCGGTCGTTTCCCGAGCACACCTTAGTGGCATGGGAATCCCTTTGGCAGTTATCACACCACACTGCTGCACGGCATTTTGCCCTAAAATGCCCGGGCTCGCCACACCGGTGGCATAGTGGCCGCCCAGACTGTGGGGTCCGTCTCTGGCTCAGCCCTCGGCCCTTCTGCACTACTGCTGCGACTGCCCCTTGGACCGCAGCGGCGACCGTTGCTCCCTGTCTTTGCTGTTCCGCTCTCTCTACCCTCATCAGCATCTCCTCTACTCCTGCGCCTTTCGGTAGGGCGGCCAACAGTTGTCTGGTACTTTTATTCGCGTTGTCGAAGGCAAGGACTTTGAACATTTGGCTCTTCCCATCTTCTGTAAGGTCTGGGTGTTGCATGATTGCCTCCCACAGGCGATCGATGAAATTGCTGTACTTTTCTGTAGCCCCTTGAACCAGGCCACCGAAGGACGGCGCACTGGAGCCGGGGAGAGCCAGGAACGCGTCAAAGGCAAGGCGCGTTGCTAGCTGGAGCATAGTCGGGGGAAAGTTAAGCTGCTCCACATAACTGGCCCATGGACCGTCCCCCGTTAGCATTTCTGCTGTGATGCCGAGAAGGGGGTCCCCGGCTGACTGGTGACGCATGGCCTCCTCCGTGCTGCGCTGCTGCCAGGACGCCACCCACAAAAGGTATTGGGTGGGCGTAAGCAGCAGGCGCAGCAGATTCTTACAGTCATAGGGGCACATCAGATCGGCTGAGAAAATCCAATGTAGTATTTGACGGGTGGCTTCTGATTTTATGCCGTAAGTGGAAACCGTCGTACGAGCCTGCTGCAGAAGTTTCCAATCGTGGGGCTGCCACTTCTTTTCACCTCCCCCATAGATCACTGGGAATGCTAGGGCTGATGCTCCGCCCCCCACGCCCTTGGCATCCCACTGTCCTTCTACGATCGCATCCCTGATGACGCCACTCCAACGCGACTCCTTACGGGGGGGGGTGTCCTGGCAGGGTCGGCTGCAGGCAGGGAGGAAGCGGCCGGCCGGCTGCTTGAGTCAGAGCTAGCTTTTCTAATTTCTCTGACAGTTCCTCTACACGCCTCTCTAAGCGTTCCGCAGCCCGCCCGCTAAGGTCCTGCTCGGGAGGCGTGACGATTTCTGACGAGCTAGGTGGGGGCGGCATAGCTGGTTTTTGCCATTCCCCCTGGGGCGCTTCTGCTGGGACCGGAAGGGGTGGTGCACTGGGGACAGCCCCGCCTTCCGCCGCGCAATGTCCGTTATCTCCGCCACCGCCCGAAGTGTCCGCTGCAGGGATCTCCCCTTCGGATTCTGGGGTACATGAGCCTTTTCTCAAGGACTGGAGCATCTCTGCCACAGTGCGGTACGGCTTGCCAGGGACGCTCGTTCCTTTGATGGCTAACTGATGCCCCCCTCCCGCGCCTTGAGAGGTGTTACTCTGAGGTGGGCTCAACATTCTGGTGGCGGCCGCCGCTACCTCTCTTTCTGCCTTCATGGCCACCAGAGTCTCTAGAACGGTGCTCCAGAGGGTCCGCACCGCCTTAATCTCCTTTTCATCCTTCGTTCCTCCCTCTATAGTTTTAGACCACATAGTGTCCCCAAAGTCTCTCCACTCCGATACGGAGAATAACAAGTGTGTATCCGAAAAATGTTCCCATTGCTGCCCCAGTTTAATCAACCTCTGTAACTGCTTCACCGGTGCGTCAATTCCTCTCTTGGAGAGTATACCGGCTAGCAAGGTGGCCGCGGCATCTGCTTCCATGCCGCTGTCTGGGAGACGGGGCGCGACCCCGGACCGTGTCTGGCGGCAGCCTTTTTTTGCCAGCACTTCCCCCAGCCCCTTCTATCCCCCACTCCCAGTCCTCTCGCTGCTTACCGCAGTCACGGACCATCAGCCGAGGTCAAGCCTCTTGGTAGACGTGGCGAACCATCCTCTGCTACCAGATGTTGGAGTGAGGGAGGGGACCCCGGAGTAACGATGAGTCTCAATATGAGTATGGTCGTTCTCGTTTTATTAGAGCTTACACAAAGTATATATATCATCAAGCAATACGCATGCGTTAGCAGTAGTTACATGGTTGGTTACAGTCTCTGTCCATACGTATAAAGCGGATACATGATTGGTGCAAAGTTGCTGACTATGCTCCATCGACATTTATGGAACCTAGTTCCGTCCAGACTTGTTTACCAGGTTTGTGAATACCTTCCTTTGTAGTGCTCAAGGCCGCTATACGGCCACGTTCAGCAGGCCTCAGCAGGTTCGCTTGCCTTGGCCTACATAAGGCCGCTTTCAGCAGGCTCGCTGGCCTTGGCCTAGATGCCTTCCTCTACCCCGAAGACGGGATTGCTCATCCCAAGCAGAGCATGCCCACTCTAAATTAACCATTCCTCCACAACAAACTCCACCCACATGACCAGCACTGGCCTATCAGGCACTCAGCCACAAGTGACATCACAAAAACAAACTGCAGCCATGTGACCAACACTGGCCTATCAGGCACTGAGCCACAAGTGACATCACAAACACAAACTGCACCCACGTGACCAGCACTGGCCTATCAGGCACTGAGCCACAAGTGACATCACAATCACAAACTGCACCCACATGACCAGCACTGGCCTATCAGGCACTGAGCCACAAGGGACATCACAACCACAAACTGCACCCACATGAACAGCATTGGCCTATCAGGCACTGAGCCACAAGTGACATCACAACCACAAACTGCACCCACATGAACAGCACTGGCCTATCAGGCACTCAGCCACAAGTGACATCACAAATATAAACTGCAGCCACATGACCAGCACTGGCCTATCAGGCACTGAGCCACAAGTGACATCACAACCACAAACTGCACCCACATGAACAGCATTGGCCTATCAGGCACTGAGCCACAAGTGACATCACAACCACAAACTGCACCCACATGAACAGCATTGGCCTATCAGGCACTGAGCCACAAGTGACATCACAAACACAAACTGCACCCATGTGACCAGCACTGGCCTATCAGGCCCTGAGCCACAAGTGACATCACAAACACAAACTGCAGCCATGTGACCAGCACTGGCCTATCAGGCACTGAGCCACAAGTGACATCACAACCACAAACTGCAGCCACATGACCAGCACTGGCCTATCAGGCACTGAGCCACAAGTGACATCACAACCACAAACTGCAGCCACATCACCAGCACTGGCCTATCAGGCACTGAGCCACAAGTGACATCATAAACACAAACTCCACCCACATGACCAGCACTGGCCTATCAGGCACTGAGCCACAAGTGACATCAAAACCACAAACTGCACACACAGGACCAGCACTGGCCTATCAGGCACTGAGCCACAAGTGACATCACAACCACAAACTGCAGCCACATGACCAGCACTGGCCTATCAGGCACTGAGCCACAAGTGACATCACAAACACAAACTCCACCCACATCACCAGCACTGGCCTATCAGGCACTGAGCCACAAGTGACATCACAAACACAAACTCCACCCACGTGACCAGCACTGGCCTATCAGGCACTGATCCGCAAATGACATCAAAACAACAAACTGCACCCACGTGACCAGCACTGGCGAATCAGGCAGTGAGCCACAAGTGACATCACAAACACAAACTCCACCCACATCACCAGCACTGACCTATCAGGCACTGAGCCACAAGTGACATCAAAACCACAAACTCCACCCACATCACCAGCACTGGCCTATCAGGCACTGAGCCACAAGTGACATCACAAACACAAACTGCACCCACATGACCAGCACTGGCCTATCAGGCACTCAGCCACAAGTGACCTCACAAACACAAACTGCAGCCATGTGACCAGCACTGGCCTATCAGGCACTGAGCCACAAGTGACATCACAAACACAAACTGCAGCCACATCACCAGCACTGGCCTATCAGGCACTGAGCCACAAGTGACATCACAAACACAAACTGCAGCCATGTGACCAACACTGGCCTATCAGGCCCTGAGCCACAAGTGACATCACAAACACAAACTGCAGCCACATGACCAGCACTGGCCTATCAGGCACTGAGCCACAAGTGACATCACAACCACAAACTCCACCCACATGACCAGCACTGGCCTATCAGGCACTGAGCCACAAGTGACATCACAAACACAAACTGCACCCACATGACCAGCACTGGCCTATCAGGCACTGAGCCACAAGTGACATCACAAACACAAACTCCACCCACATCACCAGCACTGGCCTATCAGGCACTGATCCGCAAATGACATCACAACAACAAACTGCACCCACATGACCAGCACTGGCCTATCAGGCACTCAGCCCCAAGTGACATCACAAACACAAACTCCACCCACATCACCAGCACTGGCCTATCAGGCACTCAGCCACAAGTGACCTCACAAACACAAACTCCACCCACATGAACAGCACTGGCCTATCAGGCACTGAGCCACAAGTGACATCACAAACACAAACTCCACCCACATCACCAGCACTGGCCTATCAGGCACTGAGCCACAAGTGACATCAAAACCACAAACTGCACACACAGGACCAGCACTGGCCTATCAGGCACTGAGCCACAAGTGACATCACAAACACAAACTCCACCCACATGACCAGCACTGGCCTATCAGGCACTGAGCCACAAGTGACATCACAAACACAAACTCCACCCACATAACCAGCACTGGCCTATCAGGCACTGAGCCACAAGTGACATCACAAACACAAACTCCACCCACGTGACCAGCACTGGCCTATCAGGCACTGATCCGCAAATGACATCACAACAACAAACTGCACCCACATGACCAGCACTGGCCTATCAGGCACTGAGCCACAAGTGACATCACAAACACAAACTGCAGCCACATCACCAGCACTGGCCTATCAGGCACTGAGCCACAAGTGACATCACAAACACAAACTCCACCCACGTGACCAGCACTGGCCTATCAGGCACTGATCCGCAAATGACATCAAAACAACAAACTGCACCCACGTGACCAGCACTGGCGAATCAGGCAGTGAGCCACAAGTGACATCACAAACACAAACTCCACCCACATCACCAGCACTGACCTATCAGGCACTGAGCCACAAGTGACATCAAAACCACAAACTCCACCCACATCACCAGCACTGGCCTATCAGGCACTGAGCCACAAGTGACATCACAAACACAAACTGCACCCACATGACCAGCACTGGCCTATCAGGCACTCAGCCACAAGTGACCTCACAAACACAAACTGCAGCCATGTGACCAGCACTGGCCTATCAGGCACTGAGCCACAAGTGACATCACAACCACAAACTGCAGCCACATCACCAGCACTGGCCTATCAGGCACTGAGCCACAAGTGACATCACAAACACAAACTGCAGCCATGTGACCAACACTGGCCTATCAGGCCCTGAGCCACAAGTGACATCACAAACACAAACTGCAGCCACATGACCAGCACTGGCCTATCAGGCACTGAGCCACAAGTGACATCACAACCACAAACTCCACCCACATGACCAGCACTGGCCTATCAGGCACTGAGCCACAAGTGACATCACAAACACAAACTGCACCCACATGACCAGCACTGGCCTATCAGGCACTGAGCCACAAGTGACATCACAAACACAAACTCCACCCACATCACCAGCACTGGCCTATCAGGCACTGATCCGCAAATGACATCACAACAACAAACTGCACCCACATGACCAGCACTGGCCTATCAGGCACTCAGCCCCAAGTGACATCACAAACACAAACTCCACCCACATCACCAGCACTGGCCTATCAGGCACTCAGCCACAAGTGACCTCACAAACACAAACTCCACCCACATGAACAGCACTGGCCTATCAGGCACTGAGCCACAAGTGACATCACAAACACAAACTCCACCCACATCACCAGCACTGGCCTATCAGGCACTGAGCCACAAGTGACATCAAAACCACAAACTGCACACACAGGACCAGCACTGGCCTATCAGGCACTGAGCCACAAGTGACATCACAAACACAAACTCCACCCACATGACCAGCACTGGCCTATCAGGCACTGAGCCACAAGTGACATCACAAACACAAACTCCACCCACATAACCAGCACTGGCCTATCAGGCACTGAGCCACAAGTGACATCACAAACACAAACTCCACCCACGTGACCAGCACTGGCCTATCAGGCACTGATCCGCAAATGACATCACAACAACAAACTGCACCCACATGACCAGCACTGGCCTATCAGGCACTGAGCCACAAGTGACATCACAAACACAAACTGCAGCCACATCACCAGCACTGGCCTATCAGGCACTGAGCCACAAGTGACATCACAAACACAAACTGCACACACAGGACCAGCACTGGCCTATCAGGCACTGAGCCACAAGTGACATCACAAACACAAACTGCACCCACATGAACAGCACTGGCCTATCAGGCACTGAGCCACAAGTGACATCACAACCACAAACTGCACCCACATGAACAGCACTGGCCTATCAGGCACTGAGCCACAAGTGAAATCACAACCACAAACTGCACCCACATGACCAGCACTGGCCTATCAGGCACTGAGCCACAAGTGACATCACAACCACAAACTCTATCCACATGACCAGCACTGGCCTATCAGGCACTGAGCCACAAGTGACATCACAACCACAAACTGCAGCCACATCACCAGCACTGGCCTATCAGGCACTGAGCCACGAGTGACCTCACAATCACAAACTGCACACACATGACCAGCACTGGCCTATCAGGCACTGAGCCACAAGTGACATCACAAACACAAACTGCAGCCATGTGACCAACACTGGCCTATCAGGCACTGAGCCACAAGTGACATCAAAACCACAAACTGCACCCACATGACCAGCACTGGCCTATCAGGCACTGAGCCACAAGTGACATCACAACCACAAACTGCAGCCACATCACCAGCACTGGCCTATCAGGCACTGAGCCACAAGTGACATCACAATCACAAACTGCAGCCACATGACCAGCACTGGCCTATCAGGCACTGAGCCACAAGTGACATCACAAACACAAACTCCACCCACATGACCAGCACTGGCCTATCAGGCCCTGAGCCACAAGTGACATCACAAACACAAACTCCACCCACATCACCAGCACTGGCCTATCAGGCACTGATCCGCAAATGACATCACAACAACAAACTGCACCCACGTAAACCAGCACTGGCCTATCAGGCACTCAGCCCCAAGTGACATCACAACCACAAACTCCACCCACATGAACAGCACTGGCCTATCAGGCACTGAGCCACAAGTGACATCACAAACACAAACTGCAGCCATGTGACCAGCACTGGCCTATCAGGCACTGAGCCACAAGTGACATCACAAACACAAACTCCAACCACATCAAGAGCACTGGCCTATCAGGCACTGAGCCACAAGTGATATCACAACAACAAACTGCACCCACGTGACCAGCACTGGCCTATCAGGCACTCAGCCACAAGTGACATCACAACCACAAACTCCACCCACAACACCAGCACTGGCCTATCAGGCACTGAGCCACAAGTGACATCATAAACACAAACTCCACCCACATCACCAGCACTGGCCTATCAGGCACTGAGCCACAAGTGACATCACAACCACAAACTGCAGACACAGGACCAGCACTGGCCTATCAGGCACTGAGCCACAAGTGACATCACAAACACAAACTGCAGCCATGTGACCAACACTGGCCTATCAGGCACTGAGCCACAAGTGACATCACAAACACAAACTGCAGCCACATCACCAGCACTGGCCTATCAGGCACTGAGCCACAAGTGACATCACAAACACAAACTGCAGCCATGTGACCAACACTGGCCTATCAGGCTCTGAGCCACAAGTGACATCACAAACACAAACTGCACCCACGTGACCAGCACTGGCCTATCAGGCACTGATCCGCAAATGACATCACAACAACAAACTGCACCCACGTGACCAGCACTGGCCTATCAGGCACTGAGCCACAAGTGACATCACAAACACAAACTCTATCCACATGACCAGCACCGGCCTATCAGGCACTGAGCCACAAGTGACATCACAATCACAAACTGCACCCACATGAACAGCACTGGCCTATCAGGCACTGAGCCACAAGTGACATCACAAACACAAACTCCACCCACGTGACCAGCACTGGCCTATCAGGCACTGATCTGCAAATGACATCACAAACACAAACTGCAGCCATGTGAGCAACACTGGCCTATCAGGCACTGAGCCACAAGTGACATCACAACCACAAACTGCACCCACGTGACCAGCACTGGCCTATCAGGCACTGAGCCACAAGTGACATCACAACCACTAACTCTATCCACATGACCAGCACTGGCCTATCAGGCACTGATCCGCAAATGACATCACAACAACAAACTGCACCCACGTGACCAGCACTGGCCAATCAGGCACTGAGCCACAAGTGACATCACAAACACAAACTCCACCCACATCACCAGCACTGACCTATCAGGCACTGAGCCACAAGTGACATCAAAACCACAAACTCCACCCACATCACCAGCACTGGCCTATCAGGCACTGATCCGCAAATGACATCACAACAACAAACTGCACCCACATGACCAGCACTGGCCTATCAGGCACTCAGCCCCAAGTGACATCACAAACACAAACTCCACCCACATCACCAGCACTGGCCTATCAGGCACTCAGCCACAAGTGACCTCACAAACACAAACTCCACCCACATGAACAGCACTGGCCTATCAGGCACTGAGCCACAAGTGACATCACAAACACAAACTCCACCCACATCACCAGCACTGGCCTATCAGGCACTGAGCCACAAGTGACATCAAAACCACAAACTGCACACACAGGACCAGCACTGGCCTATCAGGCACTGAGCCACAAGTGACATCACAAACACAAACTCCACCCACATGACCAGCACTGGCCTATCAGGCACTGAGCCACAAGTGACATCACAAACACAAACTCCACCCACATAACCAGCACTGGCCTATCAGGCACTGAGCCACAAGTGACATCACAAACACAAACTCCACCCACGTGACCAGCACTGGCCTATCAGGCACTGATCCGCAAATGACATCACAACAACAAACTGCACCCACATGACCAGCACTGGCCTATCAGGCACTGAGCCACAAGTGACATCACAAACACAAACTGCAGCCACATCACCAGCACTGGCCTATCAGGCACTGAGCCACAAGTGACATCACAAACACAAACTGCACACACAGGACCAGCACTGGCCTATCAGGCACTGAGCCACAAGTGACATCACAAACACAAACTGCACCCACATGAACAGCACTGGCCTATCAGGCACTGAGCCACAAGTGACATCACAACCACAAACTGCACCCACATGAACAGCACTGGCCTATCAGGCACTGAGCCACAAGTGAAATCACAACCACAAACTGCACCCACATGACCAGCACTGGCCTATCAGGCACTGAGCCACAAGTGACATCACAACCACAAACTCTATCCACATGACCAGCACTGGCCTATCAGGCACTGAGCCACAAGTGACATCACAACCACAAACTGCAGCCACATCACCAGCACTGGCCTATCAGGCACTGAGCCACGAGTGACCTCACAATCACAAACTGCACACACATGACCAGCACTGGCCTATCAGGCACTGAGCCACAAGTGACATCACAAACACAAACTGCAGCCATGTGACCAACACTGGCCTATCAGGCACTGAGCCACAAGTGACATCAAAACCACAAACTGCACCCACATGACCAGCACTGGCCTATCAGGCACTGAGCCACAAGTGACATCACAACCACAAACTGCAGCCACATCACCAGCACTGGCCTATCAGGCACTGAGCCACAAGTGACATCACAATCACAAACTGCAGCCACATGACCAGCACTGGCCTATCAGGCACTGAGCCACAAGTGACATCACAAACACAAACTCCACCCACATGACCAGCACTGGCCTATCAGGCCCTGAGCCACAAGTGACATCACAAACACAAACTCCACCCACATCACCAGCACTGGCCTATCAGGCACTGATCCGCAAATGACATCACAACAACAAACTGCACCCACGTAAACCAGCACTGGCCTATCAGGCACTCAGCCCCAAGTGACATCACAACCACAAACTCCACCCACATGAACAGCACTGGCCTATCAGGCACTGAGCCACAAGTGACATCACAAACACAAACTGCAGCCATGTGACCAGCACTGGCCTATCAGGCACTGAGCCACAAGTGACATCACAAACACAAACTCCAACCACATCAAGAGCACTGGCCTATCAGGCACTGAGCCACAAGTGATATCACAACAACAAACTGCACCCACGTGACCAGCACTGGCCTATCAGGCACTCAGCCACAAGTGACATCACAACCACAAACTCCACCCACAACACCAGCACTGGCCTATCAGGCACTGAGCCACAAGTGACATCATAAACACAAACTCCACCCACATCACCAGCACTGGCCTATCAGGCACTGAGCCACAAGTGACATCACAACCACAAACTGCAGACACAGGACCAGCACTGGCCTATCAGGCACTGAGCCACAAGTGACATCACAAACACAAACTGCAGCCATGTGACCAACACTGGCCTATCAGGCACTGAGCCACAAGTGACATCACAACCACAAACTGCAGCCACATGAACAGCACTGGCCTATCAGGCACTGAGCCACAAGTGACATCAAAATACAAACTGCAGCCACATCACCAGCACTGGCCTATCAGGCACTGAGCCACAAGTGACATCACAAACACAAACTGCAGCCATGTGACCAACACTGGCCTATCAGGCTCTGAGCCACAAGTGACATCACAAACACAAACTGCACCCACGTGACCAGCACTGGCCTATCAGGCACTGATCCGCAAATGACATCACAACAACAAACTGCACCCACGTGACCAGCACTGGCCTATCAGGCACTGAGCCACAAGTGACATCACAAACACAAACTCTATCCACATGACCAGCACCGGCCTATCAGGCACTGAGCCACAAGTGACATCACAATCACAAACTGCACCCACATGAACAGCACTGGCCTATCAGGCACTGAGCCACAAGTGACATCACAAACACAAACTCCACCCACGTGACCAGCACTGGCCTATCAGGCACTGATCTGCAAATGACATCACAAACACAAACTGCAGCCATGTGAGCAACACTGGCCTATCAGGCACTGAGCCACAAGTGACATCACAAACACAAACTGCACCCACGTGACCAGCACTGGCCTATCAGGCACTGAGCCACAAGTGACATCACAACCACTAACTCTATCCACATGACCAGCACTGGCCTATCAGGCACTGATCCGCAAATGACATCACAACAACAAACTGCACCCACGTGACCAGCACTGGCCAATCAGGCACTGAGCCACAAGTGACATCACAAACACAAACTCCACCCACATCACCAGCACTGACCTATCAGGCACTGAGCCACAAGTGACATCAAAACCACAAACTCCACCCACATCACCAGCACTGGCCTATCAGGCACTGAGCCACAAGTGACATCACAACCACAAACTGCACACACAGGACCAGCACTGGCCTATCAGGCACTGAGCCACAAGTGACCTGACAACCACAAACTCCACCCACATCACCAGCACTGACCTATCAGGCACTGAGCCACAAGTGACATCACAAACACAAACTCCACCCACATCACCAGCACTGGCCTATCAGGCACTGAGCCACAAGTGACATCACAAACACAAACTCCAACCACATCAAGAGCACTGGCCTATCAGGCACTGAGCCACAAGTGACATCACAACCACAAACTGCAGCCACATGAACAGCACTGGCCTATCAGGCACTGAGCCACAAGTGACATCACAATCACAAACTGAACCCACATGACCAGCACTGGCCTATCAGGCACTCAGCCACAAGTGACATCACAAACACAAACTGCAGCCATGTGACCAACACTGGCCTATCAGTCACTGAGCCACAAGTGACATCACAAACACAAACTGCAGCCATGTGACCAACACTGGCCTATCAGGCACTGAGCCACAAGTGACATCACAAACACAAACTGCACCCACGTGACCAGCACTGGCCTATCAGGCACTGAGCCACAAGTGACATCACAACCACAAACTGCAGCCACATCACCAGCACTGGCCTATCAGGCACTGAGCCACAAGTGACATCACAACCACAAAATGAACCCACGTGACCAGCACTGGCCTATCAGGCACTCAGCCACAAGTGACTTCACAAACACAAACTGCAGCCACAGGACCAGCAATGTCCCATCAGGCACTGAGCCACAAGTGACCTCACAGCCACAAACTGCACCCACATGACCAGCACTGGCCTATCAGGCACTGAGCCACAAGTGACATCACAACCACAAACTGCAGCCACAGGACCAGCAATATCCTATCAGGCACTCAGCCACAAGTGACATCACAAACACAAACTGAAGCCACGTGACTAGCACTGGTCTATCAGGCAATGAGCCAGAAGAGACATCACAACCACAAACTCCAACCACATCACCAGCACTGGCCTATCAGGCACTGAGCCACAAGTGACATCACAACCACAAACTGCAGCCACATGACCAGCACTGGCCTATCAGGCACTGAGCCACAAGGGACATCACAAACACAAACTGCACACACAGGACCAGCACTGGCCTATCAGGCACTGAGCCACAAGTGACATCACAAACACAAACTGCAGCCACATCACCAGCACTGGCCTATCAGGCACTGAGCCACAAGTGACCTCACAACCACAAACTGCAGCCACAGGACCAGCAATGTCCCATCAGGCACTGAGCCACAAGTGACATCACAAACACAATCTCCACCCACATGACCAGCACTGGCCTATCAGGCACTGAGCCACAAGTGACATCACAAACACAAACTGCAGCCACGTGACCAGCACTGGCCTATCAGGCACTGATCCGCAAATGACATCACAACAACAAACTGCACCCACGTGACCAGCACTGGCCTATCAGGCCCTGAGCCACAAGTGACATCACAAACACAAACTCCACCCACATCACCAGCACTGGCCTATCAGGCACTGAGCCACAAGTGACATCACAACCACAAACTGCACACACAGGACCAGCACTGGCCTATCAGGCACTGAGCCACAAGTGACATCACAACCACAAACTGCACCCACGTAAACCAGTTCTGCCCTATCAGGCACGGAGCCACAAGTGACATCACAATCACAAACTGCACCCACGTAAACCAGCACTGGCCTATCAGGCACTGAGCCACAAGTGACATCACAGCCACAAACTGCACCCACAGGACCAGCACTGGCCTATCAGGCACTGAGCCACAAGTGACATCACAACCACAAACTGCAGCCACATCACCAGCACTGGCCTATCAGGCACTGAGCCACAAGTGACATCACAATCACAAACTGCAGCCACATGACCAGCACTGGCCTATCAGGCACTGAGCCACAAGTGACATCACAAACACAAACTCCACCCACATGACCAGCACTGGCCTATCAGGCCCTGAGCCACAAGTGACATCACAAACACAAACTCCACCCACATCACCAGCACTGGCCTATCAGGCACTGATCCGCAAATGACATCACAACAACAAACTGCACCCACGTAAACCAGCACTGGCCTATCAGGCACTCAGCCCCAAGTGACATCACAACCACAAACTCCACCCACATGAACAGCACTGGCCTATCAGGCACTGAGCCACAAGTGACATCACAAACACAAACTGCAGCCATGTGACCAGCACTGGCCTATCAGGCACTGAGCCACAAGTGACATCACAAACACAAACTCCAACCACATCAAGAGCACTGGCCTATCAGGCACTGAGCCACAAGTGATATCACAACAACAAACTGCACCCACGTGACCAGCACTGGCCTATCAGGCACTCAGCCACAAGTGACATCACAACCACAAACTCCACCCACAACACCAGCACTGGCCTATCAGGCACTGAGCCACAAGTGACATCATAAACACAAACTCCACCCACATCACCAGCAGTGGCCTATCAGGCACTGAGCCACAAGTGACATCACAACCACAAACTGCAGACACAGGACCAGCACTGGCCTATCAGGCACTGAGCCACAAGTGACATCACAAACACAAACTGCAGCCATGTGACCAACACTGGCCTATCAGGCACTGAGCCACAAGTGACATCACAACCACAAACTGCAGCCACATGAACAGCACTGGCCTATCAGGCACTGAGCCACAAGTGACATCAAAATACAAACTGCAGCCACATCACCAGCACTGGCCTATCAGGCACTCAGCCACAAGTGACATCACAAACACAAACTGCAGCCATGTGACCAACACTGGCCTATCAGGCTCTGAGCCACAAGTGACATCACAAACACAAACTGCACCCACGTGACCAGCACTGGCCTATCAGGCACTGATCCGCAAATGACATCACAACAACAAACTGCACCCACGTGACCAGCACTGGCCTATCAGGCACTGAGCCACAAGTGACATCACAAACACAAACTCTATCCACATGACCAGCACCGGCCTATCAGGCACTGAGCCACAAGTGACATCACAATCACAAACTGCACCCACATGAACAGCACTGGCCTATCAGGCACTGAGCCACAAGTGACATCACAAACACAAACTCCACCCACGTGACCAGCACTGGCCTATCAGGCACTGATCTGCAAATGACATCACAAACACAAACTGCAGCCATGTGAGCAACACTGGCCTATCAGGCACTGAGCCACAAGTGACATCACAAACACAAACTGCACCCACGTGACCAGCACTGGCCTATCAGGCACTGAGCCACAAGTGACATCACAACCACTAACTCTATCCACATGACCAGCACTGGCCTATCAGGCACTGATCCGCAAATGACATCACAACAACAAACTGCACCCACGTGACCAGCACTGGCCAATCAGGCACTGAGCCACAAGTGACATCACAAACACAAACTCCACCCACATCACCAGCACTGACCTATCAGGCACTGAGCCACAAGTGACATCAAAACCACAAACTCCACCCACATCACCAGCACTGGCCTATCAGGCACTGAGCCACAAGTGACATCACAACCACAAACTGCACACACAGGACCAGCACTGGCCTATCAGGCACTGAGCCACAAGTGACCTGACAACCACAAACTCCACCCACATCACCAGCACTGACCTATCAGGCACTGAGCCACAAGTGACATCACAAACACAAACTCCACCCACATCACCAGCACTGGCCTATCAGGCACTGAGCCACAAGTGACATCACAAACACAAACTCCAACCACATCAAGAGCACTGGCCTATCAGGCACTGAGCCACAAGTGACATCACAACCACAAACTGCAGCCACATGAACAGCACTGGCCTATCAGGCACTGAGCCACAAGTGACATCACAATCACAAACTGAACCCACATGACCAGCACTGGCCTATCAGGCACTCAGCCACAAGTGACATCACAAACACAAACTGCAGCCATGTGACCAACACTGGCCTATCAGTCACTGAGCCACAAGTGACATCACAACCACAAACTGCACACACAGGACCAGCACTGGCCTATCAGGCACTGAGCCACAAGTGACATCACAAACACAAACTGCACCCACGTGACCAGCACTGGCCTATCAGGCACTGAGCCACAAGTGACATCACAACCACAAACTGCAGCCACATCACCAGCACTGGCCTATCAGGCACTGAGCCACAAGTGACATCACAAACACAAACTGCACCCACATGAACAGCACTGGCCTATCAGGCACTGAGCCACAAGCGACATCACAACCACAAAATGAACCCACGTGACCAGCACTGGCCTATCAGGCACTCAGCCACAAGTGACTTCACAAACACAAACTGCAGCCACAGGACCAGCAATGTCCCATCAGGCACTGAGCCACAAGTGACCTCACAGCCACAAACTGCACCCACATGACCAGCACTGGCCTATCAGGCACTGAGCCACAAGTGACATCACAACCACAAACTGCAGCCACAGGACCAGCAATATCCTATCAGGCACTCAGCCACAAGTGACATCACAAACACAAACTGAAGCCACGCGACTAGCACTGGTCTATCAGGCAATGAGCCAGAAGAGACATCACAACCACAAACTCCAACCACATCACCAGCACTGGCCTATCAGGCACTGAGCCACAAGTGACATCACAACCACAAACTGCAGCCACATGACCAGCACTGGCCTATCAGGCACTGAGCCACAAGTGACATCACAAACACAAACTGCACACACAGGACCAGCACTGGCCTATCAGGCACTGAGCCACAAGTGACATCACAAACACAAACTGCAGCCACATCACCAGCACTGGCCTATCAGGCACTGAGCCACAAGTGACCTCACAACCACAAACTGCAGCCACAGGACCAGCAATGTCCCATCAGGCACTGAGCCACAAGTGACATCACAAACACAATCTCCACCCACATGACCAGCACTGGCCTATCAGGCACTGAGCCACAAGTGACATCACAAACACAAACTGCAGCCACGTGACCAGCACTGGCCTATCAGGCACTGATCCGCAAATGACATCACAACAACAAACTGCACCCACGTGACCAGCACTGGCCTATCAGGCCCTGAGCCACAAGTGACATCACAAACACAAACTCCACCCACATCACCAGCACTGGCCTATCAGGCACTGAGCCACAAGTGACATCACAACCACAAACTGCACACACAGGACCAGCACTGGCCTATCAGGCACTGAGCCACAAGTGACATCACAACCACAAACTGCACCCACGTAAACCAGTTCTGCCCTATCAGGCACGGAGCCACAAGTGACATCACAATCACAAACTGCACCCACGTAAACCAGCACTGGCCTATCAGGCACTGAGCCACAAGTGACATCACAGCCACAAACTGCACCCACAGGACCAGCACTGGCCTATCAGGCACTGAGCCACAAGTGACATCACAACCACAAACTGCAGCCACATCACCAGCACTGGCCTATCAGGCACTGAGCCACAAGTGACATCACAATCACAAACTGCAGCCACATGACCAGCACTGGCCTATCAGGCACTGAGCCACAAGTGACATCACAAACACAAACTCCACCCACATGACCAGCACTGGCCTATCAGGCCCTGAGCCACAAGTGACATCACAAACACAAACTCCACCCACATCACCAGCACTGGCCTATCAGGCACTGATCCGCAAATGACATCACAACAACAAACTGCACCCACGTAAACCAGCACTGGCCTATCAGGCACTCAGCCCCAAGTGACATCACAACCACAAACTCCACCCACATGAACAGCACTGGCCTATCAGGCACTGAGCCACAAGTGACATCACAAACACAAACTGCAGCCATGTGACCAGCACTGGCCTATCAGGCACTGAGCCACAAGTGACATCACAAACACAAACTCCAACCACATCAAGAGCACTGGCCTATCAGGCACTGAGCCACAAGTGATATCACAACAACAAACTGCACCCACGTGACCAGCACTGGCCTATCAGGCACTCAGCCACAAGTGACATCACAACCACAAACTCCACCCACAACACCAGCACTGGCCTATCAGGCACTGAGCCACAAGTGACATCATAAACACAAACTCCACTCACATCACCAGCAGTGGCCTATCAGGCACTGAGCCACAAGTGACATCACAACCACAAACTGCAGACACAGGACCAGCACTGGCCTATCAGGCACTGAGCCACAAGTGACATCACAAACACAAACTGCAGCCATGTGACCAACACTGGCCTATCAGGCACTGAGCCACAAGTGACATCACAACCACAAACTGCAGCCACATGAACAACACTGGCCTATCAGGCACTGAGCCACAAGTGACATCAAAATACAAACTGCAGCCACATCACCAGCACTGGCCTATCAGGCACTGAGCCACAAGTGACATCACAAACACAAACTGCAGCCATGTGACCAACACTGGCCTATCAGGCTCTGAGCCACAAGTGACATCACAAACACAAACTGCACCCACGTGACCAGCACTGGCCTATCAGGCACTGATCCGCAAATGACATCACAACAACAAACTGCACCCACGTGACCAGCACTGGCCTATCAGGCACTGAGCCACAAGTGACATCACAAACACAAACTCTATCCACATGACCAGCACCGGCCTATCAGGCACTGAGCCACAAGTGACATCACAATCACAAACTGCACCCACATGAACAGCACTGGCCTATCAGGCACTGAGCCACAAGTGACATCACAAACACAAACTCCACCCACGTGACCAGCACTGGCCTATCAGGCACTGATCTGCAAATGACATCACAAACACAAACTGCAGCCATGTGAGCAACACTGGCCTATCAGGCACTGAGCCACAAGTGACATCACAAACACAAACTGCACCCACGTGACCAGCACTGGCCTATCAGGCACTGAGCCACAAGTGACATCACAACCACTAACTCTATCCACATGACCAGCACTGGCCTATCAGGCACTGATCCGCAAATGACATCACAACAACAAACTGCACCCACGTGACCAGCACTGGCCAATCAGGCACTGAGCCACAAGTGACATCACAAACACAAACTCCACCCACATCACCAGCACTGACCTATCAGGCACTGAGCCACAAGTGACATCAAAACCACAAACTCCACCCACATCACCAGCACTGGCCTATCAGGCACTGAGCCACAAGTGACATCACAACCACAAACTGCACACACAGGACCAGCACTGGCCTATCAGGCACTGAGCCACAAGTGACCTGACAACCACAAACTCCACCCACATCACCAGCACTGACCTATCAGGCACTGAGCCACAAGTGACATCACAAACACAAACTCCACCCACATCACCAGCACTGGCCTATCAGGCACTGAGCCACAAGTGACATCACAAACACAAACTCCAACCACATCAAGAGCACTGGCCTATCAGGCACTGAGCCACAAGTGACATCACAACCACAAACTGCAGCCACATGAACAGCACTGGCCTATCAGGCACTGAGCCACAAGTGACATCACAATCACAAACTGAACCCACATGACCAGCACTGGCCTATCAGGCACTCAGCCACAAGTGACATCACAAACACAAACTGCAGCCATGTGACCAACACTGGCCTATCAGTCACTGAGCCACAAGTGACATCACAACCACAAACTGCACACACAGGACCAGCACTGGCCTATCAGGCACTGAGCCACAAGGGACATCACAAACACAAACTGCACCCACGTGACCAGCACTGGCCTATCAGGCACTGAGCCACAAGTGACATCACAACCACAAACTGCAGCCACATCACCAGCACTGGCCTATCAGGCACTGAGCCACAAGTGACATCACAAACACAAACTCCACCCACATGAACAGCACTGGCCTATCAGGCACTGAGCCACAAGCGACATCACAACCACAAAATGAACCCACGTGACCAGCACTGGCCTATCAGGCACTCAGCCACAAGTGACTTCACAAACACAAACTGCAGCCACAGGACCAGCAATGTCCCATCAGGCACTGAGCCACAAGTGACCTCACAGCCACAAACTGCACCCACATGACCAGCACTGGCCTATCAGGCACTGAGCCACAAGTGACATCACAACCACAAACTGCAGCCACAGGACCAGCAATATCCTATCAGGCACTCAGCCACAAGTGACATCACAAACACAAACTGAAGCCACGTGACTAGCACTGGTCTATCAGGCAATGAGCCAGAAGAGACATCACAACCACAAACTCCAACCACATCACCAGCACTGGCCTATCAGGCACTGAGCCACAAGTGACATCACAACCACAAACTGCAGCCACATGACCAGCACTGGCCTATCAGGCACTGAGCCACAAGTGACATCACAAACACAAACTGCACACACAGGACCAGCACTGGCCTATCAGGCACTGAGCCACAAGTGACATCACAAACACAAACTGCAGCCACATCACCAGCACTGGCCTATCAGGCACTGAGCCACAAGTGACCTCACAACCACAAACTGCAGCCACAGGACCAGCAATGTCCCATCAGGCACTGAGCCACAAGTGACATCACAAACACAATCTCCACCCACATGACCAGCACTGGCCTATCAGGCACTGAGCCACAAGTGACATCACAAACACAAACTCCACCCACGTGACCAGCACTGGCCTATCAGGCACTGATCCGCAAATGACATCACAACAACAAACTGCACCCACGTGACCAGCACTGGCCTATCAGGCCCTGAGCCACAAGTGACATCACAAACACAAACTCCACCCACATCACCAGCACTGGCCTATCAGGCACTGAGCCACAAGTGACATCACAACCACAAACTGCACACACAGGACCAGCACTGGCCTATCAGGCACTGAGCCCCAAGTGACATCACAACCACAAACTCTATCCACATGACCAGCACTGGCCTATCAGGCACTGAGCCACAAGTGACATCACAAACACAAACTGCACCCACATCACCAGCACTGGCCTATCAGGCACTGAGCCACAAGTGACATCACAACCACGAACTGCACCCACATGAACAGCACTGGCCTATCAGGCACTGAGCCACAAGTGACATCACAAACACAAACTGCACCCACGTGACCAGCACTGGCCTATCAGGCACTGAGCCACAAATGACATCACAACAACAAACTGCACCCACGTGACCAGCACTGGCCTATCAGGCACTGAGCCACAAGTGACATCACAAACACAAACTGCAGCCACATCACCAGCACTGGCCTATCAGGCACTGAGCCACAAGTGACATCACAAACACAAACTGCACCCACATGACCAGCACTGGCCTATCAGGCACTGAGCCACAAGTGACATCAAAACCACAAACTGCACACACAGGACCAGCACTGGCCTATCAGGCACTGAGCCACAAGTGACATCACAACCACAAACTGTTGGAGTGAGGGAGGGGACCCCGGAGTAACGATGAGTCTCAATATGAGTATGGTCGTTCTCGTTTTATTAGAGCTTACACAAAGTATATATATCATCAAGCAATACGCATGCGTTAGCAGTAGTTACATGGTTGGTTACAGTCTCTGTCCATACGTATAAAGCGGATACATGATTGGTGCAAAGTTGCTGACTATGCTCCATCGACATTTATGGAACCTAGTTCCGTCCAGACTTGTTTACCAGGTTTGTGAATACCTTCCTTTGTAGTGCTCAAGGCCGCTATACGGCCACGTTCAGCAGGCCTCAGCAGGTTCGCTTGCCTTGGCCTACATAAGGCCGCTTTCAGCAGGCTCGCTGGCCTTGGCCTAGATGCCTTCCTCTACCCCGAAGACGGGATTGCTCATCCCAAGCAGAGCATGCCCGCTCTCAATTAACCATTCCTCCACAATTCCCCCTTCTTGTTTGTGAGCAATCCAGGCTTGGTTCACTACTTTCAGCAGAGCGTTCTTAAAGCAGCTCAGGACTACGCATAAGCACAAACCGACAACTACAAGGATTAGTAAAATGCGTAAGCCTTCAGTAAGTAAGCTCGTTAGCCATTGTGGTAGAGTTCCAAACAGGTTAGTTAGCCAGTCATCGAATAGCCCATGGTGCTGACGGATCTTGCCGGTATGTTCCTTCAACCACTGCAATTGTTTGTGAATTGATTCACCATGATTAGACAAATTCATGCAACACATACCTTCAAAATCCTCACAACCGTGGCCTTGAGCTAATAGCAAAAAATCAATTGCAGCTCTATTTTGTAGAATAGCATGTCGCAAACTACCTTGATCCTCTAAGAGGTTCTCTATTATCTCAGTGGTGACGTTAGCTTGCTTCTCAGCCCAGCACGCTAACCGGCCGATCTGATTCAGGGCGTTGCCTGCCGCTGCTCCAGGCACGAAGAAGGACAAAAACACTCTTTCAGTGGGACTACGTAGGGAAACTTGATCATTACAATCAGGTGAGAGCCCTATGGCTGCTCGTTTACTGCGGACGGCGGTCGCATTCTTCATGATATGTTTCCACCAATTTTGATCCGGTGCCAGTAATGTCAGCTTACCAAGATAACAGGGACCACCCATTACCCTTTTCGGAATTCCCTGCCAGGCCCTGTCACCACATATCAAAAAGACGTCTGGTGGCAAGGCCTTTGGGGTACCATTGTTCCAAATTAAGTGCCCCCTTTTCGCCTCAGCCCCAAGGGCTCCCAGCCCCTGACGGCTGGTGCCATTGGTGCCACAGAAGGAATCACGGTTTTGATAATCATAATAGACTGCTGTTGGGGTGACGTTCGTCCATCCTGTCCAGTTAAATAACTGGTAAGGCTGCACGCGTCCCCCAAAATAGATACAGGTTTGAGTCCAATTGCCTGACGTATTCCCAATCCTCATGGACCCCAGCAGGTTTAGCTCCTGTGGGTCCCATGGCAGTGTTCTGTTTAGGCCTGCAATGAGGGCGGCACTGCAGTTAGCAGTTGACAGACTGCCACTGCAGCTTGCCGTGCTGTATTCCTGGAAGCTGTTGACATTATAGCTGGGGATCCCTATTAGACAGGTTCGAAAAGGTTGGGTAGCAGAAGCTAGAGACAAACAGAAAGCGTGTTGCCCTGTCTTATTCGCCCAGGTAACCCACATGTTGTGTCTGGGCTCAATCTGGTAGAGCGCCATTACCACTGGGAACAGTATCCCCAGAATCAGGATTTTCGCCCTCTTGTTCGGTTGATGAGTCATGGCGAGTCAAGACAGGCTTCACGTTCTTGCTGGGTACCCACACTGGACCACGATCTGTGGAAACACACATATAACCTCGACCATTAAAAATAACAGGGGTGGGCCCAGTCCATACGCCGGAGGCTGGGTCCCTATACATTACTTTAAACTGGGGTAACGTTGTTGTACTATTGAATTTAAGCTGTTGATGGTGAATGATCACCGGGGGCTCCTCACGGTCGCCCATGAGACAGAGATAATTCAGGGTGAAGAGTGCGCGGTGCAGCCTCTGCTGTGCGTCCGTCTCCTCACCTTTTTGTTTTCTGAGATAGTCTTTTAATACTTGGTGGGTACGTTCTATTAACCCTTGCCCGGTCGGTGAATGTGGAATTCCGGTGACATGCTCAACCCCCCATCGAGAGAGAAACGTCCTAAGCTTTTGACTGACATAGGCAGGTCCATTATCCGTTTTTATGCGCTCAGGCACGCCCAATATGGCAAAGCAGGCCAACAGATGCTTGCACACATGCTGTGCCTTTTCTCCGGGTAATGCAGTTGCCCATATCATTTTTGAAAAGGTATCAATGGTTACATGCACATACCTTAATCGGCCGAACTCGGGAATATGTGTGACGTCCATCTGCCATAATTCTAGGGCTTTCAACCCTCTTGGATTTACCCCAAGCCCAATACCCGGGCCGTGGTTCCCACACCTTGGGCAAGCCTGCACAATACCTCGAGCCTCACTCTCTGTTAGGCCAAATTGTCTTTTTAAACCCTTGGCATTGTGATGAAACATGTCGTGACTTTGTCTAGCCTGTTGAAACTTGTCCATAGGGGGTAGATGACACGCTGAGCTAACCAGGCTGTCAGCGAGCTGATTGCCTTGGCCTAGCCCCACGTCTAGCTGGTGACTACGAATGTGGATAACACAACAAGCTGCTGTTCGTTGACCCAGCACAGAGCGCAAGGTAATGAACAGACTTCCCAACCGCGGGTTGGATGTTTCCCTTATTAAGGCATTCTCCAGTCGTGGTACTACCCCTGCTACATACATGGAGTCAGTCACTACGTTCAGAGGGGTATTTAACCAATGAGTTAGAGCCCACACTACCGCAGTTAACTCCAAAGTCTGAAGGGAATCCTGAGGCTGTCCCTCTATAACGTGCTGTTTCCATTGTTCACCTTCCTTCCACACGCATGCGGCACGTCGCAGACGCTGCCCCGCATCCGTGTAGGCAGTAATGCCATCTGAAAGAGGTTCCCTACTGACTTTGGACTTTTCTATCCATTGATTTCGCTGTAGCACCTGCCACAACTTTCCCTGAGGCTGTCGTGAGTGCACCCTCCCATCAAAACCCATTAGCGCGACTTGCAGGTCACTGTTATTATGCAGCCACCACTCCAGGTCAGCCGAATTTACGGGTATGCTAATGTCAGCCGGCTCCTGGCCACTGATGTCCAGTATCCTCAACCTGCCTTTTCGTATCAGCTCACCTATGGCCTCGGTTCTCGTTTGAATACTTGTTTTTGGTTGTACACTCAAGAACACCCACTCCAATACGCGGAATCGTGCCTGCTGGGGTTTGTCGCCAGTGGCGGCATGCGACGCGGGGCGGGAAGATTCCCCCGTCTCATGCTGCCACTGACAAATGACAGCATAGGGAGTGTCCTTGCCGTTACAGAGCAGTAACGAGATAGGCAGGTCAAGGCAACGGCGGGATGTCCAGGCCAGGTGAAGCTTGTCGGCGATGCGTTGTAACGCTCGCTGGAGCGCCGGTGTCCAGGTGACGCGGGCCGCCGGGTCAGCACCGCGCAGGAGCGCTGTGAAGGGGGCAATGTCAGTGTTAGTTATGCCCGCGCAGCGGCGTACCCATTGCACGTCGCCGAGGAGGGTTTGTACATCCCGTAAGGTGTGCAGACGGGTTACAAGTTCCGTCTTTTGTGGGCGGATTTTCGACTCTGTGATAGTCCAGCCCAAATATTTCCAAGGGGCCGTTCGTTGCACCTTTTCAGGCGCAATTATAAGCCCCTTGCTGCCCAGGGTGTCAGTCAGGTCCTGCAGCCACGCGTCGGTGAAGGGGCGCTCCTGACAACAGAGAATGTCGTCCATATAGTGGTAAACCACTATATCCGGCCAGCGCTCACGAACCGGGCGCAGGGCCCAGGCAACGTAGAGCTGGCAGAGGGTTGGAGAGTTCTTCATGCCTTGTGGCAGCACTACCCATTCATAGCGCTCTGCCGGTTCCGCTTTGTTCGGTGACGGGACAGTAAACGCAAAGCGCTGCGTATCCTGGGGGTGCAGCGGAATGGTAAAGAAACAGTCTTTCAGGTCCACAATCAAGATGTGCCAGCCTTCGGGCAGCATGTTCGGGGACGGTAGGCCAGGCTGGAGCCCCCCCATGCTCTGCATTTGTTCATTGATTTTCCTGAGATCATGGAGGAGTCGCCACTTGCCGCTTTTCTTCGGTATAATAAAAATCGGCGTATTCCAGGGGCTAACTGAGGGTTTAATATGTCCCAAGGCAAGTTGTTCTGCAACCAGCTGCTTGGTGATGTGCAGCCGCTCTGGACTCATGGGCCACTGGTCAACCCACACAGGCGTATCGGTAAGCCAGGTGAGCGGTGGGTTGGGCGGCTGCTCTCCAGCGCCCATGATCAAAAAGGCTGGGTTGTAAGAACCGCACCGACCTGATCCAGAGCGTCCCGGCCGATCAATGCCTCCAAGGTTCCCGGCAGCGACATCACAAAGACCTTAAGGGTGGCTCGCTGACCTTCCGGGAATTGAATTTGTACCGGTTGTGTACTTACAACGGGATGAGAACGACCTCCGACGCCTGCGATAGATGAGGTCGGCTGTTCCACAGGCCATTGATTGGGCCACACGGAGCGGCTGATGATGGTCACGTCGGCCCCCGTGTCAAGCATGCCCTCGAGCCGTTTTGTGAGGCCGGATTGAGTGATGGCAAGGCACATTACAGGCCGGCGATTCATCCGAGCTGTAAAACAGACAGCAGGCCCAGAAGAGCCAAAACCACGAGTGCCTCGGAGCGTGGCAGGTCGTGGGGTTTGCCCTTCGGTCGCAGCAAGCGCGATTATTTGCACTATCCTGCTGCCCTTAGGGATCACCATGGGGGGGCTCAGTGTGTGGGCCATGATGTATACGCGGCCCGTCGAATCAGCATCAATTACTCCTGGTAAAACAATCAAACCTCGCATACTGGCAGACGAGCGACCCACAATTAAACCCCCAATCAGGCTATCTGGGTGAACGAGAGGCCCTATTACATTGCTGGGGATTTTTTGCACCGAGGAGTCTATAAGCGTGACGTCTACTGTGGTTTCCACGTCGACTCCCAGACTTCCTCGGGTGGCTGGCTGGTGCTGCCCAAGAAAGCCCCTGGGGTGGTGGAGGGGCGAGCTTGTGTCCGCGCGCGGCCCCCCCCCGCGCTCATCCGGTCGTTTCCCGAGCACACCTTAGTGGCATGGGAATCCCTTTGGCAGTTATCACACCACACTGCTGCACGGCATTTTGCCCTAAAATGCCCGGGCTCGCCACACCGGTGGCATAGTGGCCGCCCAGACTGTGGGGTCCGTCTCTGGCTCAGCCCTCGGCCCTTCTGCACTACTGCTGCGACTGCCCCTTGGACCGCAGCGGCGACCGTTGCTCCCTGTCTTTGCTGTTCCGCTCTCTCTACCCTCATCAGCATCTCCTCTACTCCTGCGCCTTTCGGTAGGGCGGCCAACAGTTGTCTGGTACTTTTATTCGCGTTGTCGAAGGCAAGGACTTTGAACATTTGGCTCTTCCCATCTTCTGTAAGGTCTGGGTGTTGCATGATTGCCTCCCACAGGCGATCGATGAAATTGCTGTACTTTTCTGTAGCCCCTTGAACCAGGCCACCGAAGGACGGCGCACTGGAGCCGGGGAGAGCCAGGAACGCGTCAAAGGCAAGGCGCGTTGCTAGCTGGAGCATAGTCGGGGGAAAGTTAAGCTGCTCCACATAACTGGCCCATGGACCGTCCCCCGTTAGCATTTCTGCTGTGATGCCGAGAAGGGGGTCCCCGGCTGACTGGTGACGCATGGCCTCCTCCGTGCTGCGCTGCTGCCAGGACGCCACCCACAAAAGGTATTGGGTGGGCGTAAGCAGCAGGCGCAGCAGATTCTTACAGTCATAGGGGCACATCAGATCGGCTGAGAAAATCCAATGTAGTATTTGACGGGTGGCTTCTGATTTTATGCCGTAAGTGGAAACCGTCGTACGAGCCTGCTGCAGAAGTTTCCAATCGTGGGGCTGCCACTTCTTTTCACCTCCCCCATAGATCACTGGGAATGCTAGGGCTGATGCTCCGCCCCCCACGCCCTTGGCATCCCACTGTCCTTCTACGATCGCATCCCTGATGACGCCACTCCAACGCGACTCCTTACGGGGGGGGTGTCCTGGCAGGGTCGGCTGCAGGCAGGGAGGAAGCGGCCGGCCGGCTGCTTGAGTCAGAGCTAGCTTTTCTAATTTCTCTGACAGTTCCTCTACACGCCTCTCTAAGCGTTCCGCAGCCCGCCCGCTAAGGTCCTGCTCGGGAGGCGTGACGATTTCTGACGAGCTAGGTGGGGGCGGCATAGCTGGTTTTTGCCATTCCCCCTGGGGCGCTTCTGCTGGGACCGGAAGGGGTGGTGCACTGGGGACAGCCCCGCCTTCCGCCGCGCAATGTCCGTTATCTCCGCCACCGCCCGAAGTGTCCGCTGCAGGGATCTCCCCTTCGGATTCTGGGGTACATGAGCCTTTTCTCAAGGACTGGAGCATCTCTGCCACAGTGCGGTACGGCTTGCCAGGGACGCTCGTTCCTTTGATGGCTAACTGATGCCCCCCTCCCGCGCCTTGAGAGGTGTTACTCTGAGGTGGGCTCAACATTCTGGTGGCGGCCGCCGCTACCTCTCTTTCTGCCTTCATGGCCACCAGAGTCTCTAGAACGGTGCTCCAGAGGGTCCGCACCGCCTTAATCTCCTTTTCATCCTTCGTTCCTCCCTCTATAGTTTTAGACCACATAGTGTCCCCAAAGTCTCTCCACTCCGATACGGAGAATAACAAGTGTGTATCCGAAAAATGTTCCCATTGCTGCCCCAGTTTAATCAACCTCTGTAACTGCTTCACCGGTGCGTCAATTCCTCTCTTGGAGAGTATACCGGCTAGCAAGGTGGCCGCGGCATCTGCTTCCATGCCGCTGTCTGGGAGACGGGGCGCGACCCCGGACCGTGTCTGGCGGCAGCCTTTTTTTGCCAGCACTTCCCCCAGCCCCTTCTATCCCCCACTCCCAGTCCTCTCGCTGCTTACCGCAGTCACGGACCATCAGCCGAGGTCAAGCCTCTTGGTAGACGCGGCGAACCATCCTCTGCTACCAGATGTTGGAGTGAGGGAGGGGACCCCGGAGTAACGATGAGTCTCAATATGAGTATGGTCGTTCTCGTTTTATTAGAGCTTACACAAAGTATATATATCATCAAGCAATACGCATGCGTTAGCAGTAGTTACATGGTTGGTTACAGTCTCTGTCCATACGTATAAAGCGGATACATGATTGGTGCAAAGTTGCTGACTATGCTCCATCGACATTTATGGAACCTAGTTCCGTCCAGACTTGTTTACCAGGTTTGTGAATACCTTCCTTTGTAGTGCTCAAGGCCGCTATACGGCCACGTTCAGCAGGCCTCAGCAGGTTCGCTTGCCTTGGCCTACATAAGGCCGCTTTCAGCAGGCTCGCTGGCCTTGGCCTAGATGCCTTCCTCTACCCCGAAGACGGGATTGCTCATCCCAAGCAGAGCATGCCCACTCTCAATTAACCATTCCTCCACAACAAACTCAAACCCACATGACCAGCACTGGCCTATCAGGCACTCAGCCACAAGTGACATCACAAAAACAAACTGCAGCCATGTGACCAACACTGGCCTATCAGGCACTGAGCCACAAGTGACATCACAAACACAAACTGCACCCACGTGACCAGCACTGGCCTATCAGGCACTGAGCCACAAGTGACATCACAATCACAAACTGCACCCACATGACCAGCACTGGCCTATCAGGCACTGAGCCACAAGGGACATCACAACCACAAACTGCACCCACGTGACCAGCACTGGCCTATCAGGCACTGAGCCACAAGTGACATCACAACCACAAACTGCACCCATGTGACCAGCACTGGCCTATCAGGCACTGAGCCACAAGTGACATCACAAACACAAACTGCAGCCATGTGACCAGCTCTGCCCTATCAGGCACTGAGCCACAAGTGACATCACAACCACAAACTGCAGCCACATCACCAGCACTGGCCTATCAGGCACTGAGCCACAAGTGACATCATAAACACAAACTCCACCCACATGACCAGCACTGGCCTATCAGGCACTGAGCCACAAGTGACATCAAAACCACAAACTGCACACACAGGACCAGCACTGGCCTATCAGGCACTGAGCCACAAGTGACATCACAACCACAAACTGCAGCCACATGACCAGCACTGGCCTATCAGGCACTGATCCGCAAATGACATCAAAACAACAAACTGCACCCACGTGACCAGCACTGGCCAATCAGGCAGTGAGCCACAAGTGACATCACAAACACAAACTCCACCCACATCACCAGCACTGACCTATCAGGCACTGAGCCACAAGTGACATCAAAACCACAAACTCCACCCACATCACCAGCACTGGCCTATCAGGCACTGAGCCACAAGTGACATCACAAACACAAACTGCAGCCATGTGACCAACACTGGCCTATCAGGCCCTGAGCCACAAGTGACATCACAACCACAAACTCCACCCACATGACCAGCACTGGCCTATCAGGCACTGAGCCACAAGTGACATCACAAACACAAACTGCACCCACATCACCAGCACTGGCCTATCAGGCACTGAGCCACAAGTGACATCAGAAACACAAACTGCAGCCATGTGACCAACACTGGCGTATCAGGCACTGAGCCACAAGTGACATCACAAACACAAACTGCACCCACGTGACCAGCACTGGCCTATCAGGCACTGATCCGCAAATGACATCACAACAACAAACTGCACCCACGTGACCAGCACTGGCCTATCAGGCACTGAGCCACAAGTGACATCAAAACCACAAACTGCACACACAGGACCAGCACTGGCCTATCAGGCACTGAGCCACAAGTGACATCACAACCACAAACTGCACCCACATGACCAGCACTGGCCTATCAGGCACTGAGCCACAAGTGACATCACAACCACAAACTGCAGCCACATCACCAGCACTGGCCTATCAGGCACTGAGCCACAAGTGACATCACAAACACAAACTGCACCCACATGAACAGCACTGGCCTATCAGGCACTGAGCCACAAGCGACATCACAACCACAAAATGAACCCACGTGACCAGCACTGGCCTATCAGGCACTCAGCCACAAGTGACTTCACAAACACAAACTGCAGCCACAGGACCAGCAATGTCCCATCAGGCACTGAGCCACAAGTGACCTCACAGCCACAAACTGCACCCACATGACCAGCACTGGCCTATCAGGCACTGAGCCACAAGTGACATCACAACCACAAACTCCACCCACATAACCAGCACTGGCCTATCAGGCACTGAGCCACAAGTGACATCACAACCACAAACTCCACCCACAGGACCAGCAATGTCCCATCAGGCACTGAGCCACAAGTGACATCACAAACACAATCTCCACCCACATGACCAGCACTGGCCTATCAGGCACTGAGCCACAAGAGACATCACAAACACAAACTGCAGCCACGTGACCAGCACTGGCCTATCAGGCACTGATCCGCAAATGACATCACAACAACAAACTGCACCCACGTGACCAGCACTAGCCTATCAGGCCCTGAGCCACAAGTGACATCACAAACACAAACTCCACCCACGTGACCAGCACTGGCCTATCAGGCACTGAGCCACAAGTCACATACAACCACAAACTGCAGCCACATCACCAGCACTGGCCTATCAGGCACTGAGCCACAAGTGACATCACAACCACAAACTGCACCCACATGACCAGCACTGGCCTATCAGGCACTGAGCCACAAGTGACATCACAACCACAAACTGCAGCCACATCACCAGCACTGGCCTATCAGGCACTGAGCCACAAGTGACATCACAAACACAAACTGCACCCACATGAAGAGCACTGGCCTATCAGGCACTGAGCCACAAGCGACATCACAACCACAAAATGAACCCACGTGACCAGCACTGGCCTATCAGGCACTCAGCCACAAGTGACTTCACAACCACAAACTGCAGCCACAGGACCAGCAATGTCCCATCAGGCACTGAGCCACAAGTGACCTCACAGCCACAAACTGCACCCACATGACCAGCACTGGCCTATCAGGCACTGAGCCACAAGTGACATCACAACCACAAACTGCAGCCACAGGACCAGCAATATCCTATCAGGCACTCAGCCACAAGTGACATCACAAACACAAACTGAAGCCACGTGACTAGCACTGGTCTATCAGGCAATGAGCCAGAAGAGACATCACAACCACAAACTCCAACCACATCACCAGCACTGGCCTATCAGGCACTGAGCCACAAGTGACATCAGAACCACAAACTGCACCCACATGAACAGCACTGGCCTATCAGGCACTCAGCCCCAAGTGACATCACAACCACAAACTCCACCCACATGAACAGCACTGGCCTATCAGGCACTGAGCCACAAGTGACATCACAAACACAAACTGCAGCCATGTGACCAGCACTGGCCTATCAGGCACTGAGCCACAAGTGATATCACAACAACAAACTGCACCCACGTGACCAGCACTGGCCTATCAGGCACTGAGCCACAAGTGACATCACAACCACAAACTCCACCCACAACACCAGCACTGGCCTATCAGGCACTGAGCCACAAGTGACATCATAAACACAAACTCCACCCACATCACCAGCAGTGGCCTATCAGGCACTGAGCCACAAGTGACATCAAAACCACAAACTGCACACACAGGACCAGCACTGGCCTATCAGGCACTGAGCCACAAGTGACATCACAACCACAAACTCCACCCACATCACCAGCACTGGCCTATCAGGCACTCAGCGACAAGTGACATCACAAACACAAACTGCAGCCATGTGACCAACACTGGCCTATCAGGCACTGAGCCACAAGTGACATCACAATCACAAACTGCACACACAGGACCAGCACTGGCCTATCAGGCACTGAGCCACAAGTGACATCAAAATACAAACTGCAGCCACATCACCAGCACTGGCCTATCAGGCACTGAGCCACAAGTGACATCACAAACACAAACTGCAGCCATGTGACCAACACTGGCCTATCAGGCTCTGAGCCACAAGTGACATCACAAACACAAACTGCACACACAGGACCAGCACTGGCCTATCAGGCACTGAGCCACAAGTGACATCATAAACACAAACTCTATCCACATGACCAGCACCGGCCTATCAGGCACTGAGCCACAAGTGACATCACAATCACAAACTGCTTCCACATGAACAGCACTGGCCTATCAGGCACTGAGCCACAAGTGACATCACAAACACAAACTCCACCCACGTGACCAGCACTGGCCTATCAGGCACTGATCTGCAAATGACATCACAAACACAAACTGCAGCCATGTGACCAACACTGGCCTATCAGGCACTGAGCCACAAGTGACATCACAATCACAAACTGCACCCACATGACCAGCACTGGCCTATCAGGCACTGAGCCACAAGTGACATCACAAACAAAAACTCCACCCACGTGACCAGCACTGGCCTATCAGGCACTGATCCGCAAATGACATCACAACAACAAACTGCACCCACGTGACCAGCACTGGCCTATCAGGCACTGAGCCACAAGTGACATCACAAACACAAACTCTATCCACATGACCAGCACTGGCCTATCAGGCACTGAGCCACAAGTGACATCACAAACACAAACTGCACCCACATCACCAGCACTGGCCTATCAGGCACTGAGCCACAAGTGACATCACAAACACAAACTCCACCCACGTGACCAGCACTGGCCTATCAGGCACTGATCCGCAAATGACATCACAACAACAAACTGCACCCACGTGACCAGCACTGGCCAATCAGGCACTGAGCCACAAGTGACATCACAAACACAAACTCCACCCACATCACCAGCACTGACCTATCAGGCACTGAGCCACAAGTGACATCAAAACCACAAACTCCACCCACATCACCAGCACTGGCCTATCAGGCACTGAGCCACAAGTGACATCACAACCACAAACTGCACACACAGGACCAGCACTGGCCTATCAGGCACTGAGCCACAAGTGACATCACAAACACAAACTGCACCCACATGACCAGCACTGGCCTATCAGGCACTGAGCCACAAGTGACATCACAACCACAAACTGCACCCACATGAACAGCACTGGCCTATCAGGCACTGAGCCACAAGTGACATCACAAACACAAACTCCACCCACATCACCAGCACTGGCCTATCAGGCCCTGAGCCACAAGTGACATCACAACCACAAACTGCAGCCACATCACCAGCACTGGCCTATCAGGCACTGAGCCACAAGTGACATCACAACCACAAACTGCACCCACATGACCAGCACTGGCCTATCAGGCACTGAGCCACAAGTGACATCACAAACACAAACTGCACCCACATCACCAGCACTGGCCTATCAGGCACTGAGCCACAAGTGACATCACAAACACAAACTGCAGCCACATCACCAGCACTGGCCTATCAGGCACTGATCCGCAAATGACATCACAACAACAAACTGCACCCACGTAACCAGCACTGGCCTATCAGGCACTCAGTCACAAGTGACATCACAAACACAAACTGCACCCACATCACCAGCACTGGCCTATCAGGCACTCAGCCACAAGTGACATCACAAACACAAACTCCAACCACATCAAGAGCACTGGCCTATCAGGCACTGAGCCACAAGTGACATCACAAACACAAACTGCAGCCATGTGACCAACACTGGCCTATCAGGCCCTGAGCCACAAGTGACATCACAACCAGAAACTGCACACACAGGACCAGCACTGGCCTATCAGGCACTGAGCCACAAGTGACATCACAACCACAAACTCCACCCACATCACCAGCACTGGCCTATCAGGCACTGAGCCACAAGTGACATCAAAACCACAAACTGCACACACAGGACCAGCACTGGCCTATCAGGCACTGAGCCACAAGTGACATCACAACCACAAACTCTATCCACATGACCAGCACTGGCCTATCAGGCACTGAGCCACAAGTGACATCACAATCACAAACTGCACCCACATGAACAGCACTGGCCTATCAGGCACTGAGCCACAAGTGACATCACAAACACAAACTCCACCCACGTGACCAGCACTGGCCTATCAGGCACTGATCCGCAAATGACATCACAACAACAAACTCCACCCACATCACCAGCACTGGCCTATCAGGCACTGAGCCACAAGTGACATCACAACCACAAACTCTATCCACATGACCAGCACTGGCCTATCAGGCACTGAGCCACAAGTGACATCATAAACACAAACTCCACTCACATCACCAGCACTGGCCTATCAGGCACTGAACCACAAGTGACATCACAACCACAAACTGCACACACAGGACCAGCACTGGCCTATCAGGCACTGAGCCACAAGTGACATCACAACCACAAACTGCACCCACATGAACAGCACTGGCCTATCAGGCACTCAGCCACAAGTGACATCACAAATATAAACTGCAGCCACATGACCAGCACTGGCCTATCAGGCACTGAGCCACAAGTGACATCACAAACACAAACTGCACACACATGACCAGCACTGGCCTATCAGGCACTGAGCCACAAGTGACATCACAACCACAAACTGCAGCCACATCACCAGCACTGGCCTATCAGGCACTGAGCCACAAGTGACATCACAAACACAAACTGCACCCACATGACCAGCACTGGCCTATCAGGCACTCAGCCAAATCTGACCTCACAAACACAACCAGCACACACGTAACCAGCACTGGCCTATCAGGCACTCAGCCACAAGTGACATCACAACCACAAACTCCACCCACATGAACAGCACTGGCCTATCAGGCACTGAGCCACAAGTGACATCACAAACACAAACTCCACCCACATCACCAGCACTGGCCTATCAGGCACTGAGCCACAAGTGACATCACAACCACAAACTGCAGCCACATGAACAGCACTGGCCTATCAGGCACTCAGCCACAAGTGACATCACAAATATAAACTGCAGCCACAGGACCAGCACTGGCCTATCAGGCACTGAGCCACAAGTGACATCACAAACACAAACTGCAGCCATGTGACCAGCACTGGCCTATCAGGCACTGAGCCACAAGTGACATCACAAACACAAACTCCAACCACATCAAGAGCACTGGCCTATCAGGCACTGAGCCACAAGTGATATCACAACAACAAACTGCACCCACGTGACCAGCACTGGCCTATCAGGCACTGAGCCACAAGTGACATCACAACCACAAACTCCACCCACAACACCAGAACTGGCCTATCAGGCACTGAGCCACAAGTGACATCATAAACACAAACTCCACCCACATCACCAGCAGTGGCCTATCAGGCACTGAGCCACAAGTGACATCAAAACCACAAACTGCACACACAGGACCAGCACTGGCCTATCAGGCACTGAGCCACAAGTGACATCACAACCACAAACTCCACCCACATCACCAGCACTGGCCTATCAGGCACTCAGCGACAAGTGACATCACAAACACAAACTGCAGCCATGTGACCAACACCGGCCTATCAGGCACTGAGCCACAAGTGACATCACAATCACAAACTGCACACACAGGACCAGCACTGGCCTATCAGGCACTGAGCCACAAGTGACATCAAAATACAAACTGCAGCCACATCACCAGCACTGGCCTATCAGGCACTGAGCCACAAGTGACATCACAAACACAAACTGCACCCACGTGACCAGCACTGGCCTATCAGGCACTGAGCCACAAGTGACATCATAAACACAAACTCTATCCACATGACCAGCACTGGCCTATCAGGCACTGAGCCACAAGTGACATCACAATCACAAACTGCACCCACATGACCAGCACTGGCCTATCAGGCACTGAGCCACAAGTGACATCACAAACAAAAACTCCACCCACGTGACCAGCACTGGCCTATCAGGCACTGATCCGCAAATGACATCACAACAACAAACTGCACCCACATGACCAGCACTGGCCTATCAGGCACTGAGCCACAAGTGACATCACAAACACAAACTCCACCCACATCACCAGCACTGGCCTATCAGGCACTGAGCCACAAGTGACATCACAAACACAAACTCTATCCACATGACCAGCACTGGCCTATCAGGCACTGAGCCACAAGTGACATCACAAACACAAACTGCACCCACATCACCAGCACTGGCCTATCAGGCACTGAGCCACAAGTGACATCACAAACACAAACTCCACCCACGTGACCAGCACTGGCCTATCAGGCACTGATCCGCAAATGACATCACAACAACAAACTGCACCCACGTGACCAGCACTGGCCAATCAGGCACTGAGCCACAAGTGACATCACAAACACAAACTCCACCCACATCACCAGCACTGACCTATCAGGCACTGAGCCACAAGTGACATCAAAACCACAAACTCCACCCACATCACCAGCACTGGCCTATCAGGCACTGAGCCACAAGTGACATCACAAACACAAACTGCACACACAGGACCAGCACTGGCCTATCAGGCACTGAGCCACAAGTGACATCACAAACACAAACTGCACCCACATGACCAGCACTGGCCTATCAGGCACTGAGCCCCAAGTGACATCACAACCAAAAACTCCACCCACATCACCAGCACTGGCCTATCAGGCACTGAGCCACAAGTGACATCACAAACACAAACTCCACCCACATCACCAGCACTGGCCTATCAGGCCCTGAGCCACAAGTGACATCACAACCACAAACTGCAGCCACATCACCAGCACTGGCCTATCAGGCACTGAGCCACAAGTGACATCACAACCACAAACTGCACACACATGACCAGCACTGGCCTATCAGGCACTGAGCCACAAGTGACATCACAAACACAAACTGCACCCACATCACCAGCACTGGCCTATCAGGCACTGAGCCACAAGTGACATCACAAACACAAACTCCACCCACATCACCAGCACTGGCCTATCAGGCACTGATCCGCAAATGACATCACAACAACAAACTGCACCCACGTAACCAGCACTGGCCTATCAGGCACTCAGTCACAAGTGACATCACAAACACAAACTGCACCCACATCACCAGCACTGGCCTATCAGGCACTGAGCCACAAGTGACATCACAAACACAAACTCCAACCACATCAAGAGCACTGGCCTATCAGGCACTGAGCCACAAGTGACATCACAAACACAAACTGCAGCCATGTGACCAACACTGGCCTATCAGGCCCTGAGCCACAAGTGACATCACAACCAGAAACTGCACACACAGGACCAGCACTGGCCTATCAGGCACTGAGCCACAAGTGACATCACAACCACAAACTCCACCCACATCACCAGCACTGGCCTGTCAGGCACTGAGCCACAAGTGACATCAAAACCACAAACTGCACACACAGGACCAGCACTGGCCTATCAGGCACTGAGCCACAAGTGACATCACAACCACAAACTCTATCCACATGACCAGCACTGGCCTATCAGGCACTGAGCCACAAGTGACATCACAATCACAAACTGCACCCACATGAACAGCACTGGCCTATCAGGCACTGAGCCACAAGTGACATCACAAACACAAACTCCACCCACGTGACCAGCACTGGCCTATCAGGCACTGATCCGCAAATGACATCACAACAACAAACTCCACCCACATCACCAGCACTGGCCTATCAGGCACTGAGCCACAAGTGACATCACAACCACAAACTCTATCCACATGACCAGCACTGGCCTATCAGGCACTGAGCCACAAGTGACATCATAAACACAAACTCCACTCACATCACCAGCACTGGCCTATCAGGCACTGAACCACAAGTGACATCACAACCACAAACTGCACACACAGGACCAGCACTGGCCTATCAGGCACTGAGCCACAAGTGACATCACAACCACAAACTGCACCCACATGAACAGCACTGGCCTATCAGGCACTCAGCCACAAGTGACATCACAAATATAAACTGCAGCCACATGACCAGCACTGGCCTATCAGGCACTGAGCCACAAGTGACATCACAAACACAAACTGCAGCCACATCACCAGCACTGGCCTATCAGGCACTGAGCCACAAGTGACATCACAAACACAAACTGCACCCACATGACCAGCACTGGCCTATCAGGCACTCAGCCAAATCTGACCTCACAAACACAACCAGCACACACGTAACCAGCACTGGCCTATCAGGCACTGAGCCACAAGTGACATCACAACCACAAACTGTTGGAGTGAGGGAGGGGACCCCGGAGTAACGATGAGTCTCAATATGAGTATGGTCGTTCTCGTTTTATTAGAGCTTACACAAAGTATATATATCATCAAGCAATACGCATGCGTTAGCAGTAGTTACATGGTTGGTTACAGTCTCTGTCCATACGTATAAAGCGGATACATGATTGGTGCAAAGTTGCTGACTATGCTCCATCGACATCTATGGAACCTAGTTCCGTCCAGACTTGTTTACCAGGTTTGTGAATACCTTCCTTTGTAGTGCTCAAGGCCGCTATACGGCCACGTTCAGCAGGCCTCAGCAGGTTCGCTTGCCTTGGCCTACATAAGGCCGCTTTCAGCAGGCTCGCTGGCCTTGGCCTAGATGCCTTCCTCTACCCCGAAGACGGGATTGCTCATCCCAAGCAGAGCATGCCCGCTCTCAATTAACCATTCCTCCACAATTCCCCCTTCTTGTTTGTGAGCAATCCAGGCTTGGTTCACTACTTTCAGCAGAGCGTTCTTAAAGCAGCTCAGGACTACGCATAAGCACAAACCGACAACTACAAGGATTAGTAAAATGCGTAAGCCTTCAGTAAGTAAGCTCGTTAGCCATTGTGGTAGAGTTCCAAACAGGTTAGTTAGCCAGTCATCGAATAGCCCATGGTGCTGACGGATCTTGCCGGTATGTTCCTTCAACCACTGCAATTGTTTGTGAATTGATTCACCATGATTAGACAAATTCATGCAACACATACCTTCAAAATCCTCACAACCGTGGCCTTGAGCTAATAGCAAAAAATCAATTGCAGCTCTATTTTGTAGAATAGCATGTCGCAAACTACCTTGATCCTCTAAGAGGTTCTCTATTATCTCAGTGGTGACGTTAGCTTGCTTCTCAGCCCAGCACGCTAACCGGCCGATCTGATTCAGGGCGTTGCCTGCCGCTGCTCCAGGCACGAAGAAGGACAAAAACACTCTTTCAGTGGGACTACGTAGGGAAACTTGATCATTACAATCAGGTGAGAGCCCTATGGCTGCTCGTTTACTGCGGACGGCGGTCGCATTCTTCATGATATGTTTCCACCAATTTTGATCCGGTGCCAGTAATGTCAGCTTACCAAGATAACAGGGACCACCCATTACCCTTTTCGGAATTCCCTGCCAGGCCCTGTCACCACATATCAAAAAGACGTCTGGTGGCAAGGCCTTTGGGGTACCATTGTTCCAAATTAAGTGCCCCCTTTTCGCCTCAGCCCCAAGGGCTCCCAGCCCCTGACGGCTGGTGCCATTGGTGCCACAGAAGGAATCACGGTTTTGATAATCATAATAGACTGCTGTTGGGGTGACGTTCGTCCATCCTGTCCAGTTAAATAACTGGTAAGGCTGCACGCGTCCCCCAAAATAGATACAGGTTTGAGTCCAATTGCCTGACGTATTCCCAATCCTCATGGACCCCAGCAGGTTTAGCTCCTGTGGGTCCCATGGCAGTGTTCTGTTTAGGCCTGCAATGAGGGCGGCACTGCAGTTAGCAGTTGACAGACTGCCACTGCAGCTTGCCGTGCTGTATTCCTGGAAGCTGTTGACATTATAGCTGGGGATCCCTATTAGACAGGTTCGAAAAGGTTGGGTAGCAGAAGCTAGAGACAAACAGAAAGCGTGTTGCCCTGTCTTATTCGCCCAGGTAACCCACATGTTGTGTCTGGGCTCAATCTGGTAGAGCGCCATTACCACTGGGAACAGTATCCCCAGAATCAGGATTTTCGCCCTCTTGTTCGGTTGATGAGTCATGGCGAGTCAAGACAGGCTTCACGTTCTTGCTGGGTACCCACACTGGACCACGATCTGTGGAAACACACATATAACCTCGACCATTAAAAATAACAGGGGTGGGCCCAGTCCATACGCCGGAGGCTGGGTCCCTATACATTACTTTAAACTGGGGTAACGTTGTTGTACTATTGAATTTAAGCTGTTGATGGTGAATGATCACCGGGGGCTCCTCACGGTCGCCCATGAGACAGAGATAATTCAGGGTGAAGAGTGCGCGGTGCAGCCTCTGCTGTGCGTCCGTCTCCTCACCTTTTTGTTTTCTGAGATAGTCTTTTAATACTTGGTGGGTACGTTCTATTAACCCTTGCCCGGTCGGTGAATGTGGAATTCCGGTGACATGCTCAACCCCCCATCGAGAGAGAAACGTCCTAAGCTTTTGACTGACATAGGCAGGTCCATTATCCGTTTTTATGCGCTCAGGCACGCCCAATATGGCAAAGCAGGCCAACAGATGCTTGCACACATGCTGTGCCTTTTCTCCGGGTAATGCAGTTGCCCATATCATTTTTGAAAAGGTATCAATGGTTACATGCACATACCTTAATCGGCCGAACTCGGGAATATGTGTGACGTCCATCTGCCATAATTCTAGGGCTTTCAACCCTCTTGGATTTACCCCAAGCCCAATACCCGGGCCGTGGTTCCCACACCTTGGGCAAGCCTGCACAATACCTCGAGCCTCACTCTCTGTTAGGCCAAATTGTCTTTTTAAACCCTTGGCATTGTGATGAAACATGTCGTGACTTTGTCTAGCCTGTTGAAACTTGTCCATAGGGGGTAGATGACACGCTGAGCTAACCAGGCTGTCAGCGAGCTGATTGCCTTGGCCTAGCCCCACGTCTAGCTGGTGACTACGAATGTGGATAACACAACAAGCTGCTGTTCGTTGACCCAGCACAGAGCGCAAGGTAATGAACAGACTTCCCAACCGCGGGTTGGATGTTTCCCTTATTAAGGCATTCTCCAGTCGTGGTACTACCCCTGCTACATACATGGAGTCAGTCACTACGTTCAGAGGGGTATTTAACCAATGAGTTAGAGCCCACACTACCGCAGTTAACTCCAAAGTCTGAAGGGAATCCTGAGGCTGTCCCTCTATAACGTGCTGTTTCCATTGTTCACCTTCCTTCCACACGCATGCGGCACGTCGCAGACGCTGCCCCGCATCCGTGTAGGCAGTAATGCCATCTGAAAGAGGTTCCCTACTGACTTTGGACTTTTCTATCCATTGATTTCGCTGTAGCACCTGCCACAACTTTCCCTGAGGCTGTCGTGAGTGCACCCTCCCATCAAAACCCATTAGCGCGACTTGCAGGTCACTGTTATTATGCAGCCACCACTCCAGGTCAGCCGAATTTACGGGTATGCTAATGTCAGCCGGCTCCTGGCCACTGATGTCCAGTATCCTCAACCTGCCTTTTCGTATCAGCTCACCTATGGCCTCGGTTCTCGTTTGAATACTTGTTTTTGGTTGTACACTCAAGAACACCCACTCCAATACGCGGAATCGTGCCTGCTGGGGTTTGTCGCCAGTGGCGGCATGCGACGCGGGGCGGGAAGATTCCCCCGTCTCATGCTGCCACTGACAAATGACAGCATAGGGAGTGTCCTTGCCGTTACAGAGCAGTAACGAGATAGGCAGGTCAAGGCAACGGCGGGATGTCCAGGCCAGGTGAAGCTTGTCGGCGATGCGTTGTAACGCTCGCTGGAGCGCCGGTGTCCAGGTGACGCGGGCCGCCGGGTCAGCACCGCGCAGGAGCGCTGTGAAGGGGGCAATGTCAGTGTTAGTTATGCCCGCGCAGCGGCGTACCCATTGCACGTCGCCGAGGAGGGTTTGTACATCCCGTAAGGTGTGCAGACGGGTTACAAGTTCCGTCTTTTGTGGGCGGATTTTCGACTCTGTGATAGTCCAGCCCAAATATTTCCAAGGGGCCGTTCGTTGCACCTTTTCAGGCGCAATTATAAGCCCCTTGCTGCCCAGGGTGTCAGTCAGGTCCTGCAGCCACGCGTCGGTGAAGGGGCGCTCCTGACAACAGAGAATGTCGTCCATATAGTGGTAAACCACTATATCCGGCCAGCGCTCACGAACCGGGCGCAGGGCCCAGGCAACGTAGAGCTGGCAGAGGGTTGGAGAGTTCTTCATGCCTTGTGGCAGCACTACCCATTCATAGCGCTCTGCCGGTTCCGCTTTGTTCGGTGACGGGACAGTAAACGCAAAGCGCTGCGTACCCTGGGGGTGCAGCGGAATGGTAAAGAAACAGTCTTTCAGGTCCACAATCAAGATGTGCCAGCCTTCGGGCAGCATGTTCGGGGACGGTAGGCCAGGCTGGAGCCCCCCCATGCTCTGCATTTGTTCATTGATTTTCCTGAGATCATGGAGGAGTCGCCACTTGCCGCTTTTCTTCGGTATAATAAAAATCGGCGTATTCCAGGGGCTAACTGAGGGTTTAATATGTCCCAAGGCAAGTTGTTCTGCAACCAGCTGCTTGGTGATGTGCAGCCGCTCTGGACTCATGGGCCACTGGTCAACCCACACAGGCGTATCGGTAAGCCAGGTGAGCGGTGGGTTGGGCGGCTGCTCTCCAGCGCCCATGATCAAAAAGGCTGGGTTGTAAGAACCGCACCGACCTGATCCAGAGCGTCCCGGCCGATCAATGCCTCCAAGGTTCCCGGCAGCGACATCACAAAGACCTTAAGGGTGGCTCGCTGACCTTCCGGGAATTGAATTTGTACCGGTTGTGTACTTACAACGGGATGAGAACGACCTCCGACGCCTGCGATAGATGAGGTCGGCTGTTCCACAGGCCATTGATTGGGCCACACGGAGCGGCTGATGATGGTCACGTCGGCCCCCGTGTCAAGCATGCCCTCGAGCCGTTTTGTGAGGCCGGATTGAGTGATGGCAAGGCACATTACAGGCCGGCGATTCATCCGAGCTGTAAAACAGACAGCAGGCCCAGAAGAGCCAAAACCACGAGTGCCTCGGAGCGTGGCAGGTCGTGGGGTTTGCCCTTCGGTCGCAGCAAGCGCGATTATTTGCACTATCCTGCTGCCCTTAGGGATCACCATGGGGGGGCTCAGTGTGTGGGCCATGATGTATACGCGGCCCGTCGAATCAGCATCAATTACTCCTGGTAAAACAATCAAACCTCGCATACTGGCAGACGAGCGACCCACAATTAAACCCCCAATCAGGCTATCTGGGTGAACGAGAGGCCCTATTACATTGCTGGGGATTTTTTGCACCGAGGAGTCTATAAGCGTGACGTCTACTGTGGTTTCCACGTCGACTCCCAGACTTCCTCGGGTGGCTGGCTGGTGCTGCCCAAGAAAGCCCCTGGGGTGGTGGAGGGGCGAGCTTGTGTCCGCGCGCGGCCCCCCCCCGCGCTCATCCGGTCGTTTCCCGAGCACACCTTAGTGGCATGGGAATCCCTTTGGCAGTTATCACACCACACTGCTGCACGGCATTTTGCCCTAAAATGCCCGGGCTCGCCACACCGGTGGCATAGTGGCCGCCCAGACTGTGGGGTCCGTCTCTGGCTCAGCCCTCGGCCCTTCTGCACTACTGCTGCGACTGCCCCTTGGACCGCAGCGGCGACCGTTGCTCCCTGTCTTTGCTGTTCCGCTCTCTCTACCCTCATCAGCATCTCCTCTACTCCTGCGCCTTTCGGTAGGGCGGCCAACAGTTGTCTGGTACTTTTATTCGCGTTGTCGAAGGCAAGGACTTTGAACATTTGGCTCTTCCCATCTTCTGTAAGGTCTGGGTGTTGCATGATTGCCTCCCACAGGCGATCGATGAAATTGCTGTACTTTTCTGTAGCCCCTTGAACCAGGCCACCGAAGGACGGCGCACTGGAGCCGGGGAGAGCCAGGAACGCGTCAAAGGCAAGGCGCGTTGCTAGCTGGAGCATAGTCGGGGGAAAGTTAAGCTGCTCCACATAACTGGCCCATGGACCGTCCCCCGTTAGCATTTCTGCTGTGATGCCGAGAAGGGGGTCCCCGGCTGACTGGTGACGCATGGCCTCCTCCGTGCTGCGCTGCTGCCAGGACGCCACCCACAAAAGGTATTGGGTGGGCGTAAGCAGCAGGCGCAGCAGATTCTTACAGTCATAGGGGCACATCAGATCGGCTGAGAAAATCCAATGTAGTATTTGACGGGTGGCTTCTGATTTTATGCCGTAAGTGGAAACCGTCGTACGAGCCTGCTGCAGAAGTTTCCAATCGTGGGGCTGCCACTTCTTTTCACCTCCCCCATAGATCACTGGGAATGCTAGGGCTGATGCTCCGCCCCCCACGCCCTTGGCATCCCACTGTCCTTCTACGATCGCATCCCTGATGACGCCACTCCAACGCGACTCCTTACGGGGGGGGTGTCCTGGCAGGGTCGGCTGCAGGCAGGGAGGAAGCGGCCGGCCGGCTGCTTGAGTCAGAGCTAGCTTTTCTAATTTCTCTGACAGTTCCTCTACACGCCTCTCTAAGCGTTCCGCAGCCCGCCCGCTAAGGTCCTGCTCGGGAGGCGTGACGATTTCTGACGAGCTAGGTGGGGGCGGCATAGCTGGTTTTTGCCATTCCCCCTGGGGCGCTTCTGCTGGGACCGGAAGGGGTGGTGCACTGGGGACAGCCCCGCCTTCCGCCGCGCAATGTCCGTTATCTCCGCCACCGCCCGAAGTGTCCGCTGCAGGGATCTCCCCTTCGGATTCTGGGGTACATGAGCCTTTTCTCAAGGACTGGAGCATCTCTGCCACAGTGCGGTACGGCTTGCCAGGGACGCTCGTTCCTTTGATGGCTAACTGATGCCCCCCTCCCGCGCCTTGAGAGGTGTTACTCTGAGGTGGGCTCAACATTCTGGTGGCGGCCGCCGCTACCTCTCTTTCTGCCTTCATGGCCACCAGAGTCTCTAGAACGGTGCTCCAGAGGGTCCGCACCGCCTTAATCTCCTTTTCATCCTTCGTTCCTCCCTCTATAGTTTTAGACCACATAGTGTCCCCAAAGTCTCTCCACTCCGATACGGAGAATAACAAGTGTGTATCCGAAAAATGTTCCCATTGCTGCCCCAGTTTAATCAACCTCTGTAACTGCTTCACCGGTGCGTCAATTCCTCTCTTGGAGAGTATACCGGCTAGCAAGGTGGCCGCGGCATCTGCTTCCATGCCGCTGTCTGGGAGACGGGGCGCGACCCCGGACCGTGTCTGGCGGCAGCCTTTTTTTGCCAGCACTTCCCCCAGCCCCTTCTATCCCCCACTCCCAGTCCTCTCGCTGCTTACCGCAGTCACGGACCATCAGCCGAGGTCAAGCCTCTTGGTAGACGCGGCGAACCATCCTCTGCTACCAGATGTTGGAGTGAGGGAGGGGACCCCGGAGTAACGATGAGTCTCAATATGAGTATGGTCGTTCTCGTTTTATTAGAGCTTACACAAAGTATATATATCATCAAGCAATACGCATGCGTTAGCAGTAGTTACATGGTTGGTTACAGTCTCTGTCCATACGTATAAAGCGGATACATGATTGGTGCAAAGTTGCTGACTATGCTCCATCGACATTTATGGAACCTAGTTCCGTCCAGACTTGTTTACCAGGTTTGTGAATACCTTCCTTTGTAGTGCTCAAGGCCGCTATACGGCCACGTTCAGCAGGCCTCAGCAGGTTCGCTTGCCTTGGCCTACATAAGGCCGCTTTCAGCAGGCTCGCTGGCCTTGGCCTAGATGCCTTCCTCTACCCCGAAGACGGGATTGCTCATCCAAAGCAGAGCATGCCCACTCTCAATTAACCATTCCTCCACAACAAACTCAAACCCACATGACCAGCACTGGCCTATCAGGCACTCAGCCACAAGTGACATCACAAAAACAAACTGCACCCACATCACCAGCACTGGCCTATCAGGCACTGAGCCACAAGTGACATCACAAACACAAACTGCACCCACGTGACCAGCACTGGCCTATCAGGCACTGAGCCACAAGTGACATCACAATCACAAACTGCACCCACATGACCAGCACTGGCCTATCAGGCACTGAGCCACAAGTGACATCATAAACACAAACTGCACCCACATGACCAGCACTGGCCTATCAGGCACTGAGCCACAAGTGACATCAAAACCACAAACTGCACACACAGGACCAGCACTGGCCTATCAGGCACTGAGCCACAAGTGACATCACAAACACAAACTGCACCCACATGAACAGCACTGGCCTATCAGGCACTGAGCCACAAGTGACATCACAACCACAAACTCCACCCACATCACCAGCACTGGCCTATCAGGCACTGAGCCACAAGTGACATCACAAACACAAACTCCACCCACGTGACCAGCACTGGCCTATCAGGCACTGATCCGCAAATGACATCAAAACAACAAACTGCACCCACGTGACCAGCACTGGCCAATCAGGCAGTGAGCCACAAGTGACATCACAAACACAAACTCCACCCACATCACCAGCACTGACCTATCAGGCACTGAGCCACAAGTGACATCAAAACCACAAACTGCACCCACATCACCAGCACTGGCCTATCAGGCACTGAGCCACAAGTGACATCACAAAGACAAACTGCAGCCATGTGACCAACACTGGCCTATCAGGCCCTGAGCCACAAGTGACATCACAACCACAAACTCCACCCACATGACCAGCACTGGCCTATCAGGCACTGAGCCACAAGTGACATCACAAACACAAACTGCACCCACATCACCAGCACTGGCCTATCAGGCACTGAGCCACAAGTGACATCAGAAACACAAACTGCAGCCATGTGACCAACACTGGCCTATCAGGCACTGAGCCACAAGTGACATCACAAACACAAACTGCACCCACGTGACCAGCACTGGCCTATCAGGCACTGATCCGCAAATGACATCACAACAACAAACTGCACCCACGTGACCAGCACTGGCCTATCAGGCACTGAGCCACAAGTGACATCAAAACCACAAACTGCACACACAGGACCAGCACTGGCCTATCAGGCACTGAGCCACAAGTGACATCACAACCACAAACTGCACCCACATGACCAGCACTGGCCTATCAGGCACTGAGCCACAAGGGACATCACAACCACAAACTGCACCCACATGAACAGCATTGGCCTATCAGGCACTGAGCCACAAGTGACATCACAACCACAAACTGCACCCACATGAACAGCACTGGCCTATCAGGCACTGAGCCACAAGTGACATCACAAATATAAACTGTAGCCACATGACGAGCACTGGCCTATCAGGCACTGAGCCACAAGTGACATCACAACCACAAACTGCACCCACATGAACAGCATTGGCCTATCAGGCACTGAGCCACAAGTGACATCACAAACACAAACTGCAGCCATGTGACCAGCACTGGCCTATCAGGCCCTGAGCCACAAGTGACATCACAAACACAAACTGCAGCCATGTGACCAGCACTGGCCTATCAGGCACTGAGCCACAAGTGACATCACAACCACAAACTGCAGCCACATCACCAGCACTGGCCTATCAGGCACTGAGCCACAAGTGACATCACAACCACAAACTGCAGCCACATCACCAGCACTGGCCTATCAGGCACTGAGCCACAAGTGACATCATAAACACAAACTCCACCCACATGACCAGCACTGGCCTATCAGGCACTGAGCCACAAGTGACATCAAAACCACAAACTGCACACACAGGACCAGCACTGGCCTATCAGGCACTGAGCCACAAGTGACATCACAACCACAAACTGCACCCACATGACCAGCACTGGCCTATCAGGCACTGAGCCACAAGTGACATCACAAACACAAACTGCAGCCATGTGACCAGCACTGGCCTATCAGGTCCTGAGCCACAAGTGACATCACAACCACAAACTCCACCCACATAACCAGCACTGGCCTATCAGGCACTGAGCCACAAGTGACATCACAAACACAAACTCCACCCACGTGACCAGCACTGGCCTATCAGGCACTGATCCGCAAATGACATCAAAACAACAAACTGCACCCACATGACCAGCACTGGCCAATCAGGCAGTGAGCCACAAGTGACATCACAAACACAAACTCCACCCACATGACCAGCACTGACCTATCAGGCACTGAGCCACAAGTGACATCACAAACACAAACTGCAGCCACATCACCAGCACTGGCCTATCAGGCACTGAGCCACAAGTGACATCACAACCACAAACTCCACCCACATGACCAGCACTGGCCTATCAGGCACTGAGCCACAAGTGACATCACAAACACAAACTCCACCCACATCACCAGCACTGGCCTATCAGGCACTGATCCGCAAATGACATCACAACAACAAACTGCACCCACGTGACCAGCACTGGCCTATCAGGCACTCAGCCCCAAGTGACATCACAAACACAAACTCCACCCACATCACCAGCACTGGCCTATCAGGCACTCAGCCACAAGTGACCTCACAAACACAAACTCCACCCACATGACCAGCACTGGCCTATCAGGCACTGAGCCACAAGTGACATCACAACCACAAACTGCACCCACATGAACAGCACTGGCCTATCAGGCACTGAGCCACAAGTGACATCACAACCACAAACTCTATCCACATGACCAGCACTGGCCTATCAGGCACTGAGCCACAAGTGACCTCACAATCACAAACTGCACCCACAGGAACAGCACTGGCCTATCAGGTACTGAGCCACAAGTGACATCAAAACCACAAACTGCACACACAGGACCAGCACTGGCCTATCAGGCACTGAGCCACAAGTGACCTCACAACCACAAAATGAACCCACGTGACCAGCACTGGCCTATCAGGCACTCAGCCACAAGTTACATCACAACCACAAACTGCAGCCACATCACCAGCACTGGCCTATCAGGCACTGAGCCACAAGTGACATCACAAACACAAACTCCACCCACATCACTAGCACTGGCCTATCAGGCCCTGAGCCACAAGTGACATCACAAACACAAACTCCACCCACATCACCAGCACTGGCCTATCAGGCACTGATCCGCAAATGACATCACAACAACAAACTGCACCCACGTAAACCAGCACTGGCCTATCAGGCACTCAGCCCCAAGTGACATCACAACCACAAACTCCACCCACATGAACAGCACTGGCCTATCAGGCACTGAGCCACAAGTGACATCACAACCACAAACTGCAGCCATGTGACCAACACTGGCCTATCAGGCTCTGAGCCACAAGTGACCTGACAACCACAAACTGCACCCACATGACCAGCACTGGCCTATCAGGCACTGAGCCACAAGTGACATCACAAACACAAACTGCACCCACATGACCAGCACTGGCCTATCAGGCACTGAGCCACAAGTGACATCACAACCACAAACTGCACCCACAGGACCAGCATGGCCTATCAGGCACTGAGCCACAAGTGACATCATAAACACAAACTCCACCCACATCACCAGCAGTGGCCTATCAGGCACTGAGCCACAAGTGACATCACAACCACAAACTGCACCCACAGGACCAGCATGGCCTATCAGGCACTGAGCCACAAGTGACATCACAAACACAAACTGCAGCCATGTGACCAGCACTGGCCTATCAGGCACTGAGCCACAAGTGACATCACAAACACAAACTCCAACCACATCAAGAGCACTGGCCTATCAGGCACTGAGCCACAAGTGATATCACAACAACAAACTGCACCCACGTGACCAGCACTGGCCTATCAGGCACTGAGCCACAAGTGACATCACAACCACAAACTCCACCCACAACACCAGCACTGGCCTATCAGGCACTGAGCCACAAGTGACATCATAAACACAAACTCCACCCACATCACCAGCAGTGGCCTATCAGGCACTGAGCCACAAGTGACATCAAAACCACAAACTGCACACACAGGACCAGCACTGGCCTATCAGGCACTGAGCCACAAGTGACATCACAACCACAAACTCCACCCACATCACCAGCACTGGCCTATCAGGCACTCAGCGACAAGTGACATCACAAACACAAACTGCAGCCATGTGACCAACACTGGCCTATCAGGCACTGAGCCACAAGTGACATCACAATCACAAACTGCACACACAGGACCAGCACTGGCCTATCAGGCACTGAGCCACAAGTGACATCAAAATACAAACTGCAGCCACATCACCAGCACTGGCCTATCAGGCACTGAGCCACAAGTGACATCACAAACACAAACTGCAGCCATGTGACCAACACTGGCCTATCAGGCTCTGAGCCACAAGTGACATCACAAACACAAACTCTATCCACATGACCAGCACCGGCCTATCAGGCACTGAGCCACAAGTGACATCACAATCACAAACTGCTTCCACATGAACAGCACTGGCCTATCAGGCACTGAGCCACAAGTGACATCACAAACACAAACTCCACCCACGTGACCAGCACTGGCCTATCAGGCACTGATCTGCAAATGACATCACAAACACAAACTGCAGCCATGTGACCAACACTGGCCTATCAGGCACTGAGCCACAAGTGACATCACAAACACAAACTGCACCCACATGACCAGCACTGGCCTATCAGGCACTGAGCCACAAGTGACATCACAAACAAAAACTCCACCCACGTGACCAGCACTGGCCTATCAGGCACTGATCCGCAAATGACATCACAACAACAAACTGCACCCACGTGACCAGCACTGGCCTATCAGGCACTGAGCCACAAGTGACATCACAAACACAAACTCCACCCACATCACCAGCACTGGCCTATCAGGCACTGAGCCACAAGTGACATCACAAACACAAACTCTATCCACATGACCAGCACTGGCCTATCAGGCACTGAGCCACAAGTGACATCACAAACACAAACTGCACCCACATCACCAGCACTGGCCTATCAGGCACTGAGCCACAAGTGAAATCACAAACACAAACTGCAGCCACAGGACCAGCACTGGCCTATCAGGCACTGAGCCACAAGTGACATCACAAACACAAACTCCACCCACATCACCAGCACTGGCCTATCAGGCACTGAGCCACAAGTGACATCACAACCACAAACTGCAGCCACATCACCAGCACTGGCCTATCAGGCACTGAGCCACAAGTGACATCACAACCACAAACTGCACCCACATGACCAGCACTGGCCTATCAGGCACTGAGCCACAAGTGACATCACAAACACAAACTGCACCCACATCACCAGCACTGGCCTATCAGGCACTGAGCCACAAGTGACATCACAAACACAAACTCCACCCACATCACCAGCACTGGCCTATCAGGCACTGATCCGCAAATGACATCACAACAACAAACTGCACCCACGTAACCAGCACTGGCCTATCAGGCACTCAGTCACAAGTGACATCACAAACACAAACTGCACCCACATCACCAGCACTGGCCTATCAGGCACTGAGCCACAAGTGACATCACAAACACAAACTCCAACCACATCAAGAGCACTGGCCTATCAGGCACTGAGCCACAAGTGACATCACAAACACAAACTGCAGCCATGTGACCAACACTGGCCTATCAGGCCCTGAGCCACAAGTGACATCACAACCAGAAACTGCACACACAGGACCAGCACTGGCCTATCAGGCACTGAGCCACAAGTGACATCACAACCACAAACTCCACCCACATCACCAGCACTGGCCTATCAGGCACTGAGCCACAAGTGACATCAAAACCACAAACTGCACACACAGGACCAGCACTGGCCTATCAGGCACTGAGCCACAAGTGACATCACAACCACAAACTCTATCCACATGACCAGCACTGGCCTATCAGGCACTGAGCCACAAGTGACATCACAGCCACAAACTGCACCCACATGACCAGCACTGGCCTATCAGGCACTGAGCCACAAGGGACATCACAAACACAAACTCCACCCACGTGACCAGCACTGGCCTATCAGGCACTGATCCGCAAATGACATCACAACAACAAACTGCACCCACTGGACAAGCACTGGCCTATCAGGCACTGAGCCACAAGTGACATCACAAACACAAACTGCAGCCACATCACCAGCACTGGCCTATCAGGCACTGAGCCACAAGTGACATCACAACCACAAACTGCACACACAGGACCAGCACTGGCCTATCAGGCACTGAGCCACAAGTGACATCACAACCACAAACTGCACCCACATGAACAGCACTGGCCTATCAGGCACTGAGCCACAAGTGACATCACAACCACAAACTCTATCCACATGACCAGCACTGGCCTATCAGGCACTGAGCCACAAGTGACCTCACAATCACAAACTGCACACACATGACCAGCACTGGCCTATCAGGCACTGAGCCACAAGTGACATCACAAACACAAACTGCAGCCATGTGACCAACACTGGCCTATCAGGCACTCAGCCACAAGTGACATCACAACCACAAACTGCACCCACATGACCAGCACTGGCCTATCAGGCACTGAGCCACAAGTGACATCACAAACACAAACTCCACCCACATCACCAGCACTGGCCTATCAGGCACTGATCCGCAAATGACATCACAACAACAAACTGCACCCACGTAAACCAGCACTGGCCTATCAGGCACTCAGCCCCAAGTGACATCACAACCACAAACTCCACCCACATGAACAGCACTGGCCTATCAGGCACTGAGCCACAAGTGACATCACAAACACAAACTGCAGCCATGTGACCAGCACTGGCCTATCAGGCACTGAGCCACAAGTGATATCACAACAACAAACTGCACCCACGTGACCAGCACTGGCCTATCAGGCACTGAGCCACAAGTGACATCACAACCACAAACTCCACCCACAACACCAGCACTGGCCTATCAGGCACTGAGCCACAAGTGACATCATAAACACAAACTCCACCCACATCACCAGCAGTGGCCTATCAGGCACTGAGCCACAAGTGACATCAAAACCACAAACTGCACACACAGGACCAGCACTGGCCTATCAGGCACTGAGCCACAAGTGACATCACAACCACAAACTCCACCCACATCACCAGCACTGGCCTATCAGGCACTCAGCGACAAGTGACATCACAAACACAAACTGCAGCCATGTGACCAACACTGGCCTATCAGGCACTGAGCCACAAGTGACATCACAATCACAAACTGCACACACAGGACCAGCACTGGCCTATCAGGCACTGAGCCACAAGTGACATCAAAATACAAACTGCAGCCACATCACCAGCACTGGCCTATCAGGCACTGAGCCACAAGTGACATCACAAACACAAACTGCAGCCATGTGACCAACACTGGCCTATCAGGCTCTGAGCCACAAGTGACATCACAAACACAAACTGCACACACAGGACCAGCACTGGCCTATCAGGCACTGAGCCACAAGTGACATCATAAACACAAACTCTATCCACATGACCAGCACCGGCCTATCAGGCACTGAGCCACAAGTGACATCAAAACCACAAACTGCACACACAGGACCAGCACTGGCCTATCAGGCCCTGAGCCACAAGTGACATCACAAACACAAACTGCAGCCATGTGACCAGCACTGGCCTATCAGGCACTGAGCCACAAGTGACATCACAACCACAAACTGCAGCCACATCACCAGCACTGGCCTATCAGGCACTGAGCCACAAGTGACATCACAACCACAAACTGCAGCCACATCACCAGCACTGGCCTATCAGGCACTGAGCCACAAGTGACATCATAAACACAAACTCCACCCACATGACCAGCACTGGCCTATCAGGCACTGAGCCACAAGTGACATCACAACCACAAACTGCACCCACATGACCAGCACTGGCCTATCAGGCACTGAGCCACAAGTGACATCACAAACACAAACTCCACCCACGTGACCAGCACTGGCCTATCAGGCACTGATCCGCAAATGACATCAAAACAACAAACTGCACCCACATGACCAGCACTGGCCAATCAGGCAGTGAGCCACAAGTGACATCACAAACACAAACTCCACCCACATCACCAGCACTGACCTATCAGGCACTGAGCCACAAGTGACATCACAACCACAAACTGCAGCCACATCACCAGCACTGGCCTATCAGGCACTGAGCCACAAGTGACATCACAACCACAAACTCCACCCACATGACCAGCACTGGCCTATCAGGCACTGAGCCACAAGTGACATCACAAACACAAACTCCACCCACATCACCAGCACTGGCCTATCAGGCACTGATCCGCAAATGACATCACAACAACAAACTGCACCCACGTGACCAGCACTGGCCTATCAGGCACTCAGCCCCAAGTGACATCACAAACACAAACTCCACCCACATCACCAGCACTGGCCTATCAGGCACTCAGCCACAAGTGACCTCACAAACACAAACTCCACCCACATGACCAGCACTGGCCTATCAGGCACTGAGCCACAAGTGACATCACAAACAAAAACTGCACACACAGGACCAGCACTGGCCTATCAGGCACTGAGCCACAAGTGACATCACAACCACAAACTGCACCCACAGGACCAGCACTGGCCTATCAGGCACTGAGCCACAAGTGACATCACAACCACAAACTGCACCCACATGAACAGCACTGGCCTATCAGGCACTGAGCCACAAGTGACATCACAACCACAAACTCTATCCACATGACCAGCACTGGCCTATCAGGCACTGAGCCACAAGTGACCTCACAATCACAAACTGCACACACATGACCAGCACTGGCCTATCAGGCACTGAGCCACAAGTGACATCACAAACACAAACTGCAGCCATGTGACCAACACTGGCCTATCAGGCACTGAGCCACAAGTGACATCACAACCACAAACTGCACCCACATGACCAGCACTGGCCTATCAGGCACTGAGCCACAAGTGACATCAAAACCACAAACTGCAGCCACATCACCAGCACTGGCCTATCAGGCACTGAGCCACAAGTGACATCACAATCACAAACTGCAGCCACATGACCAGCACTGGCCTATCAGGCAGTGAGCCACAAGTGACATCACAAACACAAACTCCACCCACATCACCAGCACTGACCTATCAGGCACTGAGCCACAAGTGACATCACAACCACAAACTGCAGCCACATCACCAGCACTGGCCTATCAGGCACTGAGCCACAAGTGACATCACAACCACAAACTGCACCCACATGACCAGCACTGGCCTATCAGGCACTGAGCCACAAGTGACATCACAAACACAAACTGCATCCACATCACCAGCACTGGCCTATCAGGCACTGAGCCACAAGTGACATCACAAACACAAACTCCACCCACATCACCAGCACTGGCCTATCAGGCACTGATCCGCAAATGACATCACAACAACAAACTGCACCCACGTGACCAGCACTGGCCTATCAGGCACTCAGCCCCAAGTGACATCACAAACACAAACTGCACCCACATCACCAGCACTGGCCTATCAGGCACTCAGCCACAAGTGACCTCACAAACACAAACTCCACCCACATGAACAGCACTGGCCTATCAGGCACTGAGCCACAAGTCACATCATAAACACAAACTCCACCCACATCACCAGCACTGGCCTATCAGGCACTGAGCCACAAGTGACATCAAAACCACAAACTGCACACACAGGACCAGCACTGGCCTATCAGGCACTGAGCCATAAGTGACATCACAAACACAAACTCCACCCACATGACCAGCACTGGCCTATCAGGCACTGAGCCACAAGTGACATCACAGCCACAAACTGCACCCACATGACCAGCACTGGCCTATCAGGCACTGAGCCACAAGGGACATCACAAACACAAACTCCACCCACGTGACCAGCACTGGCCTATCAGGCACTGATCCGCAAATGACATCACAACAACAAACTGCACCCACTGGACAAGCACTGGCCTATCAGGCACTGAGCCACAAGTGACATCACAAACACAAACTGCAGCCACATCACCAGCACTGGCCTATCAGGCACTGAGCCACAAGTGACATCACAACCACAAACTGCACACACAGGACCAGCACTGGCCTATCAGGCACTGAGCCACAAGTGACATCACAAACACAAACTGCACCCACATGAACAGCACTGGCCTATCAGGCACTGAGCCACAAGTGACATCACAACCACAAACTGCACCCACATGAACAGCACTGGCCTATCAGGCACTGAGCCACAAGTGACATCACAACCACAAACTCTATCCACATGACCAGCACTGGCCTATCAGGCACTGAGCCACAAGTGACCTCACAATCACAAACTGCACACACATGACCAGCACTGGCCTATCAGGCACTGAGCCACAAGTGACATCACAAACACAAACTGCAGCCATGTGACCAACACTGGCCTATCAGGCACTGAGCCACAAGTGACATCACAACCAGAAACTCTATCCACATGACCAGCACTGGCCTATCAGGCACTGAGCCACAAGTGACATCAAAAACACAAACTGCAGCCACATCACCAGCACTGGCCTATCAGGCACTGAGCCACAAGTGACATCACAATCACAAACTGCAGCCACATGACCAGCACTGGCCTATCAGGCACTGAGCCACAAGTGACATCACAAACACAAACTCCACCCACATCACTAGCACTGGCCTATCAGGCCCTGAGGCACAAGTGACATCACAAACACAAACTCCACCCACATCACCAGCACTGGCCTATCAGGCACTGATCCGCAAATGACATCACAACAACAAACTGCACCCACGTAAACCAGCACTGGCCTATCAGGCACTCAGCCCCAAGTGACATCACAACCACAAACTCCACCCACATGAACAGCACTGGCCTATCAGGCACTGAGCCACAAGTGACATCACAAACACAAACTGCAGCCATGTGACCAGCACTGGCCTATCAGGCACTGAGCCACAAGTGATATCACAACAACAAACTGCACCCACGTGACCAGCACTGGCCTATCAGGCACTGAGCCACAAGTGACATCACAACCACAAACTCCACCCACAACACCAGCACTGGCCTATCAGGCACTGAGCCACAAGTGACATCATAAACACAAACTCCACCCACATCACCAGCAGTGGCCTATCAGGCACTGAGCCACAAGTGACATCAAAACCACAAACTGCACACACAGGACCAGCACTGGCCTATCAGGCACTGAGCCACAAGTGACATCACAACCACAAACTCCACCCACATCACCAGCACTGGCCTATCAGGCACTCAGCGACAAGTGACATCACAAACACAAACTGCAGCCATGTGACCAACACTGGCCTATCAGGCACTGAGCCACAAGTGACATCACAATCACAAACTGCACACACAGGACCAGCACTGGCCTATCAGGCACTGAGCCACAAGTGACATCAAAATACAAACTGCAGCCACATCACCAGCACTGGCCTATCAGGCACTGAGCCACAAGTGACATCACAAACACAAACTGCAGCCATGTGACCAACACTGGCCTATCAGGCTCTGAGCCACAAGTGACATCACAAACACAAACTGCACACACAGGACCAGCACTGGCCTATCAGGCACTGAGCCACAAGTGACATCATAAACACAAACTCTATCCACATGACCAGCACCGGCCTATCAGGCACTGAGCCACAAGTGACATCACAATCACAAACTGCTTCCACATGAACAGCACTGGCCTATCAGGCACTGAGCCACAAGTGACATCACAAACACAAACTCCACCCACGTGACCAGCACTGGCCTATCAGGCACTGATCTGCAAATGACATCACAAACACAAACTGCAGCCATGTGACCAACACTGGCCTATCAGGCACTGAGCCACAAGTGACATCACAATCACAAACTGCACCCACATGACCAGCACTGGCCTATCAGGCACTGAGCCACAAGTGACATCACAAACAAAAACTCCACCCACGTGACCAGCACTGGCCTATCAGGCACTGATCCGCAAATGACATCACAACAACAAACTGCACCCACGTGACCAGCACTGGCCTATCAGGCACTGAGCCACAAGTGACATCACAAACACAAACTCCACCCACATCACCAGCACTGGCCTATCAGGCACTGAGCCACAAGTGACATCACAAACACAAACTCTATCCACATGACCAGCACTGGCCTATCAGGCACTGAGCCACAAGTGACATCACAAACACAAACTGCACCCACATCACCAGCACTGGCCTATCAGGCACTGAGCCACAAGTGACATCACAAACACAAACTGCAGCCATGTGACCAGCACTGGCCTATCAGGCACTGATCCGCAAATGACATCACAACAACAAACTGCACCCACGTGACCAGCACTGGCCAATCAGGCACTGAGCCACAAGTGACATCACAAACACAAACTCCACCCACATCACCAGCACTGACCTATCAGGCACTGAGCCACAAGTGACATCAAAACCACAAACTCCACCCACATCACCAGCACTGGCCTATCAGGCACTGAGCCACAAGGGACATCACAACCACAGACTACACCCACGTGACCAGCACTGGCCTATCAGGCACTGAGCCACAAGTGACATCACAACCACAAACTGCACCCACATCACCAGCACTGGCCTATCAGGCACTGAGCCACAAGTGACATCACAACCACAAACTCCACCCACATCACCAGCACTGGCCTATCAGGCACTGAGCCACAAGTGACATCACAAACACAAACTGCACCCACATGTCCAGCACTCGCCTATCAGGCCCTGAGCCACAAGTGACATCACAACCACAAACTGCAGCCACATCACCAGCACTGGCCTATCAGGCACTGAGCCACAAGTGACATCACAACCACAAACTGCACCCACATGACCAGCACTGGCCTATCAGGCACTGAGCCACAAGTGACATCACAAACACAAACTGCACCCACATCACCAGCACTGGCCTATCAGGCACTGAGCCACAAGTGACATCACAAACACAAACTCCACCCACATCACCAGCACTGGCCTATCAGGCACTGATCCGCAAATGACATCACAACAACAAACTGCACCCACGTAACCAGCACTGGCCTATCAGGCACTCAGTCACAAGTGACATCACAAACACAAACTGCACCCACATCACCAGCACTGGCCTATCAGGCACTGAGCCACAAGTGACATCACAAACACAAACTCCAACCACATCAAGAGCACTGGCCTATCAGGCACTGAGCCACAAGTGACATCACAAACACAAACTGCAGCCATGTGACCAACACTGGCCTATCAGGCCCTGAGCCACAAGTGACATCACAACCACAAACTGCAGCCACATCACCAGCACTGGCCTATCAGGCACTGAGCCACAAGTGACATCACAACCACAAACTCCACCCACATCACCAGCACTGGCCTATCAGGCACTGAGCCACAAGTGACATCAAAACCACAAACTGCACACACAGGACCAGCACTGGCCTATCAGGCACTGAGCCACAAGTGACATCACAACCACAAACTCTATCCACATGACCAGCACTGGCCTATCAGGCACTGAGCCACAAGTGACATCACAGCCACAAACTGCACCCACATGACCAGCACTGGCCTATCAGGCACTGAGCCACAAGGGACATCACAAACACAAACTCCACCCACGTGACCAGCACTGGCCTATCAGGCACTGATCCGCAAATGACATCACAACAACAAACTGCACCCACTGGACAAGCACTGGCCTATCAGGCACTGAGCCACAAGTGACATCACAAACACAAACTCCACCCACGTGACCAGCACTGGCCTATCAGGCACTGAGCCACAAGTGACATCACAACCACAAACTGCACCCACATCACCAGCACTGGCCTATCAGGCACTGAGCCACAAGTGACATCACAAACACAAACTGCAGCCACGTGACTAGCACTGGCCCATCAGGCACTGAGCCAAAAGTGACATCACAAACAAAAACTGCACACACATATGCAGCACTGGCCTATCAGGCACTCAGCCACAAGTGACATCACAAACACAAACTCCACCCACATCACCAGCACTGGCCTATCAGGCACTGAGCCACAAGTGACATCACAAACACAAACTGCAGCCACATCACCAGCACTGGCCTATCAGGCACTGAGCCACAAGTGACATCACAACCACAAACTGCACACACAGGACCAGCACTGGCCTATCAGGCACTGAGCCACAAGTGACATCACAAACACAAACTGCACCCACATCACCAGCACTGGCCTATCAGGCACTCAGCCACAAGTGACATCACAACCACAAACTCTATCCACATGACCAGCACTGGCCTATCAGGCACTGAGCCACAAGTGACCTCACAATCACAAACTGCACACACATGACCAGCACTGGCCTATCAGGCACTGAGCCACAAGTGACATCACAAACACAAACTGCAGCTATGTGACCAACACTGGCCTATCAGGCACTGAGCCACAAGTGACATCACAACCACAAACTGCACCCACATGACCAGCACTGGCCTATCAGGCACTGAGCCACAAGTGACATCACAAACACAAACTCCACCCACATCACCAGCACTGGCCTATCAGGCACTGATCCGCAAATGACATCACAACAACAAACTGCACCCACGTAAACCAGCACTGGCCTATCAGGCACTCAGCCCCAAGTGACATCACAACCACAAACTCCACCCACATGAACAGCACTGGCCTATCAGGCACTGAGCCACAAGTGACATCACAAACACAAACTGCAGCCATGTGACCAGCACTGGCCTATCAGGCACTGAGCCACAAGTGATATCACAACAACAAACTGCACCCACGTGACCAGCACTGGCCTATCAGGCACTGAGCCACAAGTGACATCACAACCACAAACTCCACCCACAACACCAGCACTGGCCTATCAGGCACTGAGCCACAAGTGACATCATAAACACAAACTCCACCCACATCACCAGCAGTGGCCTATCAGGCACTGAGCCACAAGTGACATCAAAACCACAAACTGCACACACAGGACCAGCACTGGCCTATCAGGCACTGAGCCACAAGTGACATCACAACCACAAACTCCACCCACATCACCAGCACTGGCCTATCAGGCACTCAGCGACAAGTGACATCACAAACACAAACTGCAGCCATGTGACCAACACTGGCCTATCAGGCACTGAGCCACAAGTGACATCACAATCACAAACTGCACACACAGGACCAGCACTGGCCTATCAGGCACTGAGCCACAAGTGACATCAAAATACAAACTGCAGCCACATCACCAGCACTGGCCTATCAGGCACTGAGCCACAAGTGACATCACAAACACAAACTGCAGCCATGTGACCAACACTGGCCTATCAGGCTCTGAGCCACAAGTGACATCACAAACACAAACTGCACACACAGGACCAGCACTGGCCTATCAGGCACTGAGCCACAAGTGACATCACAATCACAAACTGCTTCCACATGAACAGCACTGGCCTATCAGGCACTGAGCCACAAGTGACATCACAAACACAAACTCCACCCACGTGACCAGCACTGGCCTATCAGGCACTGATCTGCAAATGACATCACAAACACAAACTGCAGCCATGTGACCAACACTGGCCTATCAGGCACTGAGCCACAAGTGACATCACAATCACAAACTGCACCCACATGACCAGCACTGGCCTATCAGGCACTGAGCCACAAGTGACATCACAAACAAAAACTCCACCCACGTGACCAGCACTGGCCTATCAGGCACTGATCCGCAAATGACATCACAACAACAAACTGCACCCACGTGACCAGCACTGGCCTATCAGGCACTGAGCCACAAGTGACATCACAAACACAAACTCCACCCACATCACCAGCACTGGCCTATCAGGCACTGAGCCACAAGTGACATCACAAACACAAACTCTATCCACATGACCAGCACTGGCCTATCAGGCACTGAGCCACAAGTGACATCACAAACACAAACTGCACCCACATCACCAGCACTGGCCTATCAGGCACTGAGCCACAAGTGACATCACAAACACAAACTCCACCCACGTGACCAGCACTGGCCTATCAGGCACTGATCCGCAAATGACATCACAACAACAAACTGCACCCACGTGACCAGCACTGGCCAATCAGGCACTGAGCCACAAGTGACATCACAAACACAAACTCCACCCACATCACCAGCACTGACCTATCAGGCACTGAGCCACAAGTGACATCAAAACCACAAACTCCACCCACATCACCAGCACTGGCCTATCAGGCACTGAGCCACAAGTGACATCACAACCACAAACTGCACACACAGGACCAGCACTGGCCTATCAGGCACTGAGCCACAAGTGACATCACAAACACAAACTGCACCCACATGACCAGCACTGGCCTATCAGGCACTGAGCCACAAGTGACATCACAACCAAAAACTCCACCCACATCACCAGCACTGGCCTATCAGGCACTGAGCCACAAGTGACATCACAAACACAAACTCCACCCACATCACCAGCACTGGCCTATCAGGCCCTGAGCCACAAGTGACATCACAACCACAAACTGCAGCCACATCACCAGCACTGGCCTATCAGGCACTGAGCCACAAGTGACATCACAACCACAAACTGCACCCACATGACCAGCACTGGCCTATCAGGCACTGAGCCACAAGTGACATCACAAACACAAACTGCACCCACATCACCAGCACTGGCCTATCAGGCACTGAGCCACAAGTGACATCACAAACACAAACTCCACCCACATCACCAGCACTGGCCTATCAGGCACTGATCCGCAAATGACATCACAACAACAAACTGCACCCACGTAACCAGCACTGGCCTATCAGGCACTCAGTCACAAGTGACATCACAAACACAAACTGCACCCACATCACCAGCACTGGCCTATCAGGCACTGAGCCACAAGTGACATCACAAACACAAACTCCAACCACATCAAGAGCACTGGCCTATCAGGCACTGAGCCACAAGTGACATCACAAACACAAACTGCAGCCATGTGACCAACACTGGCCTATCAGGCCCTGAGCCACAAGTGACATCACAACCAGAAACTGCACACACAGGACCAGCACTGGCCTATCAGGCACTGAGCCACAAGTGACATCACAACCACAAACTCCACCCACATCACCAGCACTGGCCTATCAGGCACTGAGCCACAAGTGACATCAAAACCACAAACTGCACACACAGGACCAGCACTGGCCTATCAGGCACTGAGCCACAAGTGACATCACAACCACAAACTCTATCCACATGACCAGCACTGGCCTATCAGGCACTGAGCCACAAGTGACATCACAATCACAAACTGCACCCACATCACCAGCACTGGCCTATCAGGCACTGAGCCACAAGTGACATCACAAACACAAACTCCACCCACGTGACCAGCACTGGCCTATCAGGCACTGATCCGCAAATGACATCACAACAACAAACTCCACCCACATCACCAGCACTGGCCTATCAGGCACTGAGCCACAAGTGACATCACAACCACAAACTCTATCCACATGACCAGCACTGGCCTATCAGGCACTGAGCCACAAGTGACATCATAAACACAAACTCCACTCACATCACCAGCACTGGCCTATCAGGCACTGAACCACAAGTGACATCACAACCACAAACTGCACACACAGGACCAGCACTGGCCTATCAGGCACTGAGCCACAAGTGACATCACAACCACAAACTGCACCCACATGAACAGCACTGGCCTATCAGGCACTCAGCCACAAGTGACATCACAAATATAAACTGCAGCCACATGACCAGCACTGGCCTATCAGGCACTGAGCCACAAGTGACATCACAAACACAAACTGCAGCCACATCACCAGCACTGGCCTATCAGGCACTGAGCCACAAGTGACATCACAAACACAAACTGCACCCACATGACCAGCACTGGCCTATCAGGCACTCAGCCAAATCTGACCTCACAAACACAACCAGCACACTCGTAACCAGCACTGGCCTATCAGGCACTGAGCCACAAGTGACATCACAACCACAAACTGTTGGAGTGAGGGAGGGGACCCCGGAGTAACGATGAGTCTCAATATGAGTATGGTCGTTCTCGTTTTATTAGAGCTTACACAAAGTATATATATCATCAAGCAATACGCATGCGTTAGCAGTAGTTACATGGTTGGTTACAGTCTCTGTCCATACGTATAAAGCGGATACATGATTGGTGCAAAGTTGCTGACTATGCTCCATCGACATCTATGGAACCTAGTTCCGTCCAGACTTGTTTACCAGGTTTGTGAATACCTTCCTTTGTAGTGCTCAAGGCCGCTATACGGCCACGTTCAGCAGGCCTCAGCAGGTTCGCTTGCCTTGGCCTACATAAGGCCGCTTTCAGCAGGCTCGCTGGCCTTGGCCTAGATGCCTTCCTCTACCCCGAAGACGGGATTGCTCATCCCAAGCAGAGCATGCCCGCTCTCAATTAACCATTCCTCCACAATTCCCCCTTCTTGTTTGTGAGCAATCCAGGCTTGGTTCACTACTTTCAGCAGAGCGTTCTTAAAGCAGCTCAGGACTACGCATAAGCACAAACCGACAACTACAAGGATTAGTAAAATGCGTAAGCCTTCAGTAAGTAAGCTCGTTAGCCATTGTGGTAGAGTTCCAAACAGGTTAGTTAGCCAGTCATCGAATAGCCCATGGTGCTGACGGATCTTGCCGGTATGTTCCTTCAACCACTGCAATTGTTTGTGAATTGATTCACCATGATTAGACAAATTCATGCAACACATACCTTCAAAATCCTCACAACCGTGGCCTTGAGCTAATAGCAAAAAATCAATTGCAGCTCTATTTTGTAGAATAGCATGTCGCAAACTACCTTGATCCTCTAAGAGGTTCTCTATTATCTCAGTGGTGACGTTAGCTTGCTTCTCAGCCCAGCACGCTAACCGGCCGATCTGATTCAGGGCGTTGCCTGCCGCTGCTCCAGGCACGAAGAAGGACAAAAACACTCTTTCAGTGGGACTACGTAGGGAAACTTGATCATTACAATCAGGTGAGAGCCCTATGGCTGCTCGTTTACTGCGGACGGCGGTCGCATTCTTCATGATATGTTTCCACCAATTTTGATCCGGTGCCAGTAATGTCAGCTTACCAAGATAACAGGGACCACCCATTACCCTTTTCGGAATTCCCTGCCAGGCCCTGTCACCACATATCAAAAAGACGTCTGGTGGCAAGGCCTTTGGGGTACCATTGTTCCAAATTAAGTGCCCCCTTTTCGCCTCAGCCCCAAGGGCTCCCAGCCCCTGACGGCTGGTGCCATTGGTGCCACAGAAGGAATCACGGTTTTGATAATCATAATAGACTGCTGTTGGGGTGACGTTCGTCCATCCTGTCCAGTTAAATAACTGGTAAGGCTGCACGCGTCCCCCAAAATAGATACAGGTTTGAGTCCAATTGCCTGACGTATTCCCAATCCTCATGGACCCCAGCAGGTTTAGCTCCTGTGGGTCCCATGGCAGTGTTCTGTTTAGGCCTGCAATGAGGGCGGCACTGCAGTTAGCAGTTGACAGACTGCCACTGCAGCTTGCCGTGCTGTATTCCTGGAAGCTGTTGACATTATAGCTGGGGATCCCTATTAGACAGGTTCGAAAAGGTTGGGTAGCAGAAGCTAGAGACAAACAGAAAGCGTGTTGCCCTGTCTTATTCGCCCAGGTAACCCACATGTTGTGTCTGGGCTCAATCTGGTAGAGCGCCATTACCACTGGGAACAGTATCCCCAGAATCAGGATTTTCGCCCTCTTGTTCGGTTGATGAGTCATGGCGAGTCAAGACAGGCTTCACGTTCTTGCTGGGTACCCACACTGGACCACGATCTGTGGAAACACACATATAACCTCGACCATTAAAAATAACAGGGGTGGGCCCAGTCCATACGCCGGAGGCTGGGTCCCTATACATTACTTTAAACTGGGGTAACGTTGTTGTACTATTGAATTTAAGCTGTTGATGGTGAATGATCACCGGGGGCTCCTCACGGTCGCCCATGAGACAGAGATAATTCAGGGTGAAGAGTGCGCGGTGCAGCCTCTGCTGTGCGTCCGTCTCCTCACCTTTTTGTTTTCTGAGATAGTCTTTTAATACTTGGTGGGTACGTTCTATTAACCCTTGCCCGGTCGGTGAATGTGGAATTCCGGTGACATGCTCAACCCCCCATCGAGAGAGAAACGTCCTAAGCTTTTGACTGACATAGGCAGGTCCATTATCCGTTTTTATGCGCTCAGGCACGCCCAATATGGCAAAGCAGGCCAACAGATGCTTGCACACATGCTGTGCCTTTTCTCCGGGTAATGCAGTTGCCCATATCATTTTTGAAAAGGTATCAATGGTTACATGCACATACCTTAATCGGCCGAACTCGGGAATATGTGTGACGTCCATCTGCCATAATTCTAGGGCTTTCAACCCTCTTGGATTTACCCCAAGCCCAATACCCGGGCCGTGGTTCCCACACCTTGGGCAAGCCTGCACAATACCTCGAGCCTCACTCTCTGTTAGGCCAAATTGTCTTTTTAAACCCTTGGCATTGTGATGAAACATGTCGTGACTTTGTCTAGCCTGTTGAAACTTGTCCATAGGGGGTAGATGACACGCTGAGCTAACCAGGCTGTCAGCGAGCTGATTGCCTTGGCCTAGCCCCACGTCTAGCTGGTGACTACGAATGTGGATAACACAACAAGCTGCTGTTCGTTGACCCAGCACAGAGCGCAAGGTAATGAACAGACTTCCCAACCGCGGGTTGGATGTTTCCCTTATTAAGGCATTCTCCAGTCGTGGTACTACCCCTGCTACATACATGGAGTCAGTCACTACGTTCAGAGGGGTATTTAACCAATGAGTTAGAGCCCACACTACCGCAGTTAACTCCAAAGTCTGAAGGGAATCCTGAGGCTGTCCCTCTATAACGTGCTGTTTCCATTGTTCACCTTCCTTCCACACGCATGCGGCACGTCGCAGACGCTGCCCCGCATCCGTGTAGGCAGTAATGCCATCTGAAAGAGGTTCCCTACTGACTTTGGACTTTTCTATCCATTGATTTCGCTGTAGCACCTGCCACAACTTTCCCTGAGGCTGTCGTGAGTGCACCCTCCCATCAAAACCCATTAGCGCGACTTGCAGGTCACTGTTATTATGCAGCCACCACTCCAGGTCAGCCGAATTTACGGGTATGCTAATGTCAGCCGGCTCCTGGCCACTGATGTCCAGTATCCTCAACCTGCCTTTTCGTATCAGCTCACCTATGGCCTCGGTTCTCGTTTGAATACTTGTTTTTGGTTGTACACTCAAGAACACCCACTCCAATACGCGGAATCGTGCCTGCTGGGGTTTGTCGCCAGTGGCGGCATGCGACGCGGGGCGGGAAGATTCCCCCGTCTCATGCTGCCACTGACAAATGACAGCATAGGGAGTGTCCTTGCCGTTACAGAGCAGTAACGAGATAGGCAGGTCAAGGCAACGGCGGGATGTCCAGGCCAGGTGAAGCTTGTCGGCGATGCGTTGTAACGCTCGCTGGAGCGCCGGTGTCCAGGTGACGCGGGCCGCCGGGTCAGCACCGCGCAGGAGCGCTGTGAAGGGGGCAATGTCAGTGTTAGTTATGCCCGCGCAGCGGCGTACCCATTGCACGTCGCCGAGGAGGGTTTGTACATCCCGTAAGGTGTGCAGACGGGTTACAAGTTCCGTCTTTTGTGGGCGGATTTTCGACTCTGTGATAGTCCAGCCCAAATATTTCCAAGGGGCCGTTCGTTGCACCTTTTCAGGCGCAATTATAAGCCCCTTGCTGCCCAGGGTGTCAGTCAGGTCCTGCAGCCACGCGTCGGTGAAGGGGCGCTCCTGACAACAGAGAATGTCGTCCATATAGTGGTAAACCACTATATCCGGCCAGCGCTCACGAACCGGGCGCAGGGCCCAGGCAACGTAGAGCTGGCAGAGGGTTGGAGAGTTCTTCATGCCTTGTGGCAGCACTACCCATTCATAGCGCTCTGCCGGTTCCGCTTTGTTCGGTGACGGGACAGTAAACGCAAAGCGCTGCGTACCCTGGGGGTGCAGCGGAATGGTAAAGAAACAGTCTTTCAGGTCCACAATCAAGATGTGCCAGCCTTCGGGCAGCATGTTCGGGGACGGTAGGCCAGGCTGGAGCCCCCCCATGCTCTGCATTTGTTCATTGATTTTCCTGAGATCATGGAGGAGTCGCCACTTGCCGCTTTTCTTCGGTATAATAAAAATCGGCGTATTCCAGGGGCTAACTGAGGGTTTAATATGTCCCAAGGCAAGTTGTTCTGCAACCAGCTGCTTGGTGATGTGCAGCCGCTCTGGACTCATGGGCCACTGGTCAACCCACACAGGCGTATCGGTAAGCCAGGTGAGCGGTGGGTTGGGCGGCTGCTCTCCAGCGCCCATGATCAAAAAGGCTGGGTTGTAAGAACCGCACCGACCTGATCCAGAGCGTCCCGGCCGATCAATGCCTCCAAGGTTCCCGGCAGCGACATCACAAAGACCTTAAGGGTGGCTCGCTGACCTTCCGGGAATTGAATTTGTACCGGTTGTGTACTTACAACGGGATGAGAACGACCTCCGACGCCTGCGATAGATGAGGTCGGCTGTTCCACAGGCCATTGATTGGGCCACACGGAGCGGCTGATGATGGTCACGTCGGCCCCCGTGTCAAGCATGCCCTCGAGCCGTTTTGTGAGGCCGGATTGAGTGATGGCAAGGCACATTACAGGCCGGCGATTCATCCGAGCTGTAAAACAGACAGCAGGCCCAGAAGAGCCAAAACCACGAGTGCCTCGGAGCGTGGCAGGTCGTGGGGTTTGCCCTTCGGTCGCAGCAAGCGCGATTATTTGCACTATCCTGCTGCCCTTAGGGATCACCATGGGGGGGCTCAGTGTGTGGGCCATGATGTATACGCGGCCCGTCGAATCAGCATCAATTACTCCTGGTAAAACAATCAAACCTCGCATACTGGCAGACGAGCGACCCACAATTAAACCCCCAATCAGGCTATCTGGGTGAACGAGAGGCCCTATTACATTGCTGGGGATTTTTTGCACCGAGGAGTCTATAAGCGTGACGTCTACTGTGGTTTCCACGTCGACTCCCAGACTTCCTCGGGTGGCTGGCTGGTGCTGCCCAAGAAAGCCCCTGGGGTGGTGGAGGGGCGAGCTTGTGTCCGCGCGCGGCCCCCCCCCGCGCTCATCCGGTCGTTTCCCGAGCACACCTTAGTGGCATGGGAATCCCTTTGGCAGTTATCACACCACACTGCTGCACGGCATTTTGCCCTAAAATGCCCGGGCTCGCCACACCGGTGGCATAGTGGCCGCCCAGACTGTGGGGTCCGTCTCTGGCTCAGCCCTCGGCCCTTCTGCACTACTGCTGCGACTGCCCCTTGGACCGCAGCGGCGACCGTTGCTCCCTGTCTTTGCTGTTCCGCTCTCTCTACCCTCATCAGCATCTCCTCTACTCCTGCGCCTTTCGGTAGGGCGGCCAACAGTTGTCTGGTACTTTTATTCGCGTTGTCGAAGGCAAGGACTTTGAACATTTGGCTCTTCCCATCTTCTGTAAGGTCTGGGTGTTGCATGATTGCCTCCCACAGGCGATCGATGAAATTGCTGTACTTTTCTGTAGCCCCTTGAACCAGGCCACCGAAGGACGGCGCACTGGAGCCGGGGAGAGCCAGGAACGCGTCAAAGGCAAGGCGCGTTGCTAGCTGGAGCATAGTCGGGGGAAAGTTAAGCTGCTCCACATAACTGGCCCATGGACCGTCCCCCGTTAGCATTTCTGCTGTGATGCCGAGAAGGGGGTCCCCGGCTGACTGGTGACGCATGGCCTCCTCCGTGCTGCGCTGCTGCCAGGACGCCACCCACAAAAGGTATTGGGTGGGCGTAAGCAGCAGGCGCAGCAGATTCTTACAGTCATAGGGGCACATCAGATCGGCTGAGAAAATCCAATGTAGTATTTGACGGGTGGCTTCTGATTTTATGCCGTAAGTGGAAACCGTCGTACGAGCCTGCTGCAGAAGTTTCCAATCGTGGGGCTGCCACTTCTTTTCACCTCCCCCATAGATCACTGGGAATGCTAGGGCTGATGCTCCGCCCCCCACGCCCTTGGCATCCCACTGTCCTTCTACGATCGCATCCCTGATGACGCCACTCCAACGCGACTCCTTACGGGGGGGGGTGTCCTGGCAGGGTCGGCTGCAGGCAGGGAGGAAGCGGCCGGCCGGCTGCTTGAGTCAGAGCTAGCTTTTCTAATTTCTCTGACAGTTCCTCTACACGCCTCTCTAAGCGTTCCGCAGCCCGCCCGCTAAGGTCCTGCTCGGGAGGCGTGACGATTTCTGACGAGCTAGGTGGGGGCGGCATAGCTGGTTTTTGCCATTCCCCCTGGGGCGCTTCTGCTGGGACCGGAAGGGGTGGTGCACTGGGGACAGCCCCGCCTTCCGCCGCGCAATGTCCGTTATCTCCGCCACCGCCCGAAGTGTCCGCTGCAGGGATCTCCCCTTCGGATTCTGGGGTACATGAGCCTTTTCTCAAGGACTGGAGCATCTCTGCCACAGTGCGGTACGGCTTGCCAGGGACGCTCGTTCCTTTGATGGCTAACTGATGCCCCCCTCCCGCGCCTTGAGAGGTGTTACTCTGAGGTGGGCTCAACATTCTGGTGGCGGCCGCCGCTACCTCTCTTTCTGCCTTCATGGCCACCAGAGTCTCTAGAACGGTGCTCCAGAGGGTCCGCACCGCCTTAATCTCCTTTTCATCCTTCGTTCCTCCCTCTATAGTTTTAGACCACATAGTGTCCCCAAAGTCTCTCCACTCCGATACGGAGAATAACAAGTGTGTATCCGAAAAATGTTCCCATTGCTGCCCCAGTTTAATCAACCTCTGTAACTGCTTCACCGGTGCGTCAATTCCTCTCTTGGAGAGTATACCGGCTAGCAAGGTGGCCGCGGCATCTGCTTCCATGCCGCTGTCTGGGAGACGGGGCGCGACCCCGGACCGTGTCTGGCGGCAGCCTTTTTTTGCCAGCACTTCCCCCAGCCCCTTCTATCCCCCACTCCCAGTCCTCTCGCTGCTTACCGCAGTCACGGACCATCAGCCGAGGTCAAGCCTCTTGGTAGACGCGGCGAACCATCCTCTGCTACCAGATGTTGGAGTGAGGGAGGGGACCCCGGAGTAACGATGAGTCTCAATATGAGTATGGTCGTTCTCGTTTTATTAGAGCTTACACAAAGTATATATATCATCAAGCAATACGCATGCGTTAGCAGTAGTTACATGGTTGGTTACAGTCTCTGTCCATACGTATAAAGCGGATACATGATTGGTGCAAAGTTGCTGACTATGCTCCATCGACATTTATGGAACCTAGTTCCGTCCAGACTTGTTTACCAGGTTTGTGAATACCTTCCTTTGTAGTGCTCAAGGCCGCTATACGGCCACGTTCAGCAGGCCTCAGCAGGTTCGCTTGCCTTGGCCTACATAAGGCCGCTTTCAGCAGGCTCGCTGGCCTTGGCCTAGATGCCTTCCTCTACCCCGAAGACGGGATTGCTCATCCCAAGCAGAGCATGCCCACTCTCAATTAACCATTCCTCCACAACAAACTCCACCCACATGACCAGCACTGGCCTATCAGGCACTCAGCCACAAGTGACATCACAAAAACAAACTGCAGCCATGTGACCAACACTGGCCTATCAGGCACTGAGCCACAAGTGACATCACAAACACAAACTGCACCCACGTGACCAGCACTGGCCTATCAGGCACTGATCCGCAAATGACATCACAACAACAAACTGCACCCACGTGACCAGCACTGGCCTATCAGGCACTGAGCCACAAGTGACATCAAAACCACAAACTGCACACACAGGACCAGCACTGGCCTATCAGGCACTCAGCCACAAGTGACATCACAACCACAAACTGCACCCACATGACCAGCACTGGCCTATCAGGCACTGAGCCACAAGGGACATCACAACCACAAACTGCACCCACATGAACAGCACTGGCCTATCAGGCACTCAGCCACAAGTGACATCACAAATATAAACTGCAGCCACATGACCAGCACTGGCCTATCAGGCACTGAGCCACAAGTGACATCACAACCACAAACTGCACCCACACGAACAGCACTGGCCTATCAGGCACTGAGCCACAAGTGACATCACAAACACAAACTGCAGCCATGTGACCAGCACTGGCCTATCAGGCACTGAGCCACAAGTGACATCACAACCACAAACTGCAGCCACATCACCAGCACTGGCCTATCAGGCACTGAGCCACAAGTGACATCACAACCACAAACTGCAGCCACATCACCAGCACTGGCCTATCAGGCACTGAGCCACAAGTGACATCATAAACACAAACTCCACCCACATGACCAGCACTGGCCTATCAGGCACTGAGCCACAAGTGACATCAAAACCACAAACTGCACACACAGGACCAGCACTGGCCTATCAGGCACTGAGCCACAAGTGACATCACAACCACAAACTGCACCCACAGGACCAGCACTGGCCTATCAGGCACTGAGCCACAAGTGACATCACAAACACAAACTCCACCCACATAACCAGCACTGGCCTATCAGGTCCTGAGCCACAAGTGACATCACAACCACAAACTCCACCCACATCACCAGCACTGGCCTATCAGGCACTGAGCCACAAGTGACATCACAAACACAAACTGCAGCCACGTGACCAGCACTGGCCTATCAGGCACTGATCCGCAAATGACATCAAAACAACAAACTGCACTCACGTGACCAGCACTGGCCAATCAGGCAGTGAGCCACAAGTGACATCACAAACACAAACTCCACCCACATCACCAGCACTGACCTATCAGGCACTGAGCCACAAGTGACATCAAAACCACAAACTCCACCCACATCACCAGCACTGGCCTATCAGGCACTGAGCCACAAGTGACATCAAAACCACAAACTGCACCCACATGACCAGCACTGGCCTATCAGGCACTGAGCCACAAGTGACATCACAACCACAAACTGCACCCACATGAACAGCACTGGCCTATCAGGCACTGAGCCACAAGTGAAATCACAGCCACAAACTGCACCCACATGAACAGCACTGGCCTATCAGGCACTGAGCCACAAGTGACATCACAAACACAAACTGCAGCCACAGAACCAGCACTGGCCTATCAGGCACTGAGCCACAAGTGACATCACAAACACAAACTGCAGCCACAGGACCAGCACTGGCCTATCAGGCACTGAGCCACAAGTGACATCACAAACACAAACTGCAGCCATGTGACCAACACTGGCCTATCAGGCCCTGAGCCACAAGTGACATCACAAACACAAACTGCACACACATCACCAGCACTGGCCTATCAGGCACTCAGCCACAAGTGACATCACAAACACAAACTGCACCCACATCACCAGCACTGGCCTATCAGGCACTCAGCCACAAGTGAACTCACAAACACAAACTGCACCCACATCACCAGCACTGGCCTATCAGGCACTGAGCCACAAATGACATCACAACAACAAACTGCACCCACGTGACCAGCACTGGCCTATCAGGCACTCAGCCCCAAGTGACATCACAAACACAAACTCCACCCCCATCACCAGCACTGGCCGATCAGGCACTCAGCCACAAGTGACCTCACAACCACAAACTCCACCCACATGAACAGCACTGGCCTATCAGGCACTGAGCCACAAGTGACATCATAAACACAAACTCCACCCACATCACCAGCACTGGCCTATCAGGCACTGAGCCACAAGTGACATCAAAACCACAAACTGCACACACAGGACCAGCACTGGCCTATCAGGCACTGAGCCACAAGTGACATCACAACCACAAACTCCACCCACATGACCAGCACTGGCCTATCAGGCACTGAGCCACAAGTGACATCACAACCACAAACTCCACCCACATAACCAGCACTGGCCTATCAGGCACTGAGCCACAAGTGACATCACAACCACAAACTCCACCCACAGGACAAGCAGTGGCCTATCAGGCACTGAGCCACAAGTGACATCACAACCACAAACTGCAGCCACATGACCAGCACTGGCCTATCAGGCACTGAGCCACAAGTGACATCACAACCACAAACTGCAGCCACATGACCAGCACTGGCCTATCAGGCACTGAGCCACAAGTGACATCACAAACACAAACTCCACCCACATCACCAGCACTGGCCTATCAGGCACTGAGCCACAAGTGACATCACAAACACAAACTGCAGCCACATGAAAATCACTGGTCTACCAGGCACTGAGCCACAAGTGACATCACAAACACAAACTCCACCCACAGGACAAGCAGTGGCCTATCAGGCACTGAGCCACAAGTGACATCACAAACACAAACTGCAGCCACATGACCAGCACTGGCCTATCAGGCACTGAGCCACAAGTGACATCACAAACACAAACTGCAGCCATGTGACCAACACTGGCCTATCAGGCACTGAGCCACAAGTGACATCACAAACACAAACTCCACCCACATCACCAGCACTGGCCTATCAGGCACTGAGCCACAAGGGACATCACAAACACAAACTGCACACACATGACCAGCATTGGCCTATCAGGCACTGAGCCACAAGTGACATCACAAACACAAACTCCACCCACATCACCAGCACTGGCCTATCAGGCACTGAGCCACAAGTGACATCACAAACACAAACTGCACACACAGGACCAGCACTGGCCTATCAGGCACTGAGCCACAAGTGACATCACAAACACAAACTCCACCCACATCACCAGCACTGGCCTATCAGGCACTGAGCCACAAGTGACATCACAACCACAAACTGCAGCCATGTGACCAACACTGGCCTATCAGGCTCTGAGCCACAAGTGACCTGACAACCACAAACTGCACCCACATGACCAGCACTGGCCTATCAGGCACTGAGCCACAAGTGACATCACAAACACAAACTGCACCCACATGACCAGCACTGGCCTATCAGGCACTGAGCCACAAGTGACATCACAACCACAAACTGCACCCACAGGACCAGCATGGCCTATCAGGCACTGAGCCACAAGTGACATCACAACCACAAACTGCAGCCACATCACCAGCACTGGCCTCTCAGGCACTGAGCCACAAGTGACATCACAACCTCAAACTGAACCCACATCACCAGCACTGGCCCATCAGGCACTGAGCCACAAGTGACATCACAACCACAAACTCCACCCACATGAACAGCACTGGCCTATCAGGCACTGAGCCACAAGAGACATCACAACCACAAACTGCAGCCACATCACCAGCACTGGCCTCTCAGGCACTGAGCCACCAGTGACATCACAAACAAACCTGCACACACATATGCAGCACTGGCCTATCAGGCACTGAGCCACAAGTGACATCACAAACACAAACTCCACCCACATCACCAGCACTGGCCTATCAGGCACTGAGCCACAAGTGACATCACAAACACAAACTGCAGCCACATGAAAATCACTGGTCTACCAGGCACTGAGCCACAAGTGACATCACAACCACAAACTCCACCCACAGGACAAGCAGTGGCCTATCAGGCACTGAGCCACAAGTGACATCACAACCACAAACGCCACCCACATCACCAGCACTGGCCTATCAGGCACTGAGCCACAAGTGACATCACAACCACAAACTCCACACACATGACCAGCATTGGCCTATCAGGCACTGAGCCACAAGTGACATCACAAACACAAACTCCACCCACATCACCAGCACTGGCCTATCAGGCACTCAGCCACAAGTGACATCACAAATACAAACTGCACCCATGTGATCAGCACTGGCCTATCAGGCACTGAGCCACAAGTGACATCACAAACACAATCTCCACCCACATGACCAGCACTGTTCTATCAGGCACTGAGCCACAAGTGACAACACAAACAGAAACTCCACCCACATCATCAGCACTGGCCTATCAGGCATTGAGCCACAAGTGACCTCACAATCACAAACTGCACCCACAGGACCAGCACTGGCCTATCAGGCACTGAGCCACAAGTGACATCACAACCACAAACTCCACACACATGACCAGCATTGGCCTATCAGGCACTGAGCCACAAGTGACATCACAACCACAAACTCCACACACATCACCAGCACTGGCCTATCAGGCACTGAGCCACAAGTGACATCACAACCACAAACTCCACCCACATGACCAGCACTGGCCTATCAGGCACTGATCCACAAATGACATCACAACCACAAACTGCAGCCATGTGACCAGCACTGGCCTATCAGGCACTGAGCCACAAGTGACATCAAAACCACAAACTGAACACACAGGACCAGCACTGGCCTATCAGGCACTGAGCCACAAGTGACATCACAACCACAAACTGCAGCCACAGGTCCAGCACTGGCCTATCAGGCACTCAGCCACAAGTGACATCACAACCACAAACTGCACCCACAGGACCAGCACTGGCCTATCAGGCACTGAGCCACAAGTGACATCACAAACACAAACTCCACCCACATCACCAGCACTGGCCTATCAGGCACTCAGCCAAAAGTGACCTCACAAACACAAACTGCAGCCACATGAACAGCACTGGCCTATCAGGCACTGAGCCACAAGTGACATCACAACAACAAACTGCACCCACGTGACCAGCACTGGCCTATCAGGCACTGAGCCACAAGTGACATCACAACCACAAACTGCAGCCACATCACCAGCACTGGCCTATCAGGCACTGAGCCACAAGTGACATCACAAACACAAACTGCACCCACATCACCAGCACTGGCCTATCAGGCACTGAGCCACAAGTGACATCACAAACACAAACTGCACCCACATGAACAGCATTGGCCTATCAGGCACTGAGCCACAAGTGACATCACAACCACAAACTGCACCCACATCACCAGCACTGGCCTATCAGGCACTGAGCCACAAGTGACATCACAAACACAAACTGCACACACAGGACCAGCACTGGCCTATCAGGCACTCAGCCCCAAGTGACCTGACAACCACAAACTCTATCCACATGACCAGCACTGGCCTATCAGGCACTCAGCCACAAGTGACATCACAACCACAAACTCCACCCACATCACCAGCACTGGCCTATCAGGCACTCAGCCACAAGTGACATCACAAACACAAACTGCACCCACATCACCAGCACTGGCCTATCAGGCACTCAGCCACAAGTGAACTCACAAACACAAACTGCACCCACATCACCAGCACTGGCCTATCAGGCACTGAGCCACAAATGACATCACAATAACAAACTGCACCCACGTGACCAGCACTGGCCTATCAGGCACTCAGCCCCAAGTGACATCACAAACACAAACTCCACCCACATCACCAGCACTGGCCGATCAGGCACTCAGCCACAAGTGACCTCACAACCACAAACTCCACCCACATGAACAGCACTGGCCTATCAGGCACTGAGCCACAAGTGACATCATAAACACAAACTCCACCCACATCACCAGCACTGGCCTATCAGGCACTGAGCCACAAGTGACATCAAAACCACAAACTGCACACACAGGACCAGCACTGGCCTATCAGGCACTGAGCCACAAGTGACATCACAAACACAAACTCCACCCACATGACCAGCACTGGCCTATCAGGCACTGAGCCACAAGTGACATCACAACCACAAACTCCACCCACATAACCAGCACTGGCCTATCAGGCACTGAGCCACAAGTGACATCACAACCACAAACTGCACCCACATGAACAGCACTGGCCTATCAGGCACTCAGCCACAAGTGACATCACAAATATAAACTGCAGCCATGTGACCAGCACTGGCCTATCAGGCACTCAGCCACAAGTGACATCACAACCACAAACTGCAGCCACATGAAAATCACTGGTCTACCAGGCACTGAGCCACAAGTGACATCACAACCACAAACTCCACCCACAGGACAAGCAGTGGCCTATCAGGCACTGAGCCACAAGTGACATCACAACCACAAACTGCAGCCACATGACCAGCACTGGCCTATCAGGCACTGAGCCACAAGTGACATCACAACCACAAACTGCACCCACATGACCAGCACTGGCCTATCAGGCACTGAGCCACAAGTGACATCACAAACACAAACTGCACCCACATCACCAGCACTGGCCTATCAGGCACTGAGCCACAAGTGACATCACAAACACAAACTGCAGCCACATGAAAATCACTGGTCTACCAGGCACTGAGCCACAAGTGACATCACAACCACAAACTCCACCCACAGGACAAGCAGTGGCCTATCAGGCACTGAGCCACAAGTGACATCACAAACACAAACTGCAGCCACATGACCAGCACTGGCCTATCAGGCACTGAGCCACAAGTGACATCACAAACACAAACTGCAGCCATGTGACCAACACTGGCCTATCAGGCACTGAGCCACAAGTGACATCACAAACACAAACTCCACCCACATCACCAGCACTGGCCTATCAGGCACTGAGCCACAAGGGACATCACAAACACAAACTGCACACACATGACCAGCATTGGCCTATCAGGCACTGAGCCACAAGGGACATCACAAACACAAACTCCACCCACATCACCAGCACTGGCCTATCAGGCACTCAGCCACAAGTGACATCACAAATACAAACTGCACCCATGTAATCAGCACTGGCCTATCAGGCACTGAGCCACAAGTGACATCACAAGCACAAACTCCACCCACATCATCAGCACTGGCCTATCAGGCATTGAGCCACAAGTGACCTCACAATCACAAACTGCACCCACAGGACCAGCACTGGCCTATCAGGCACTGAGCCACAAGTGACATCACAAACACAAACTGCAGCCACATCACCAGCACTGGCCTATCAGGCACTGAGCCACAAGTGACATCACAAACAAACCTGCACACACATCACCAGCACTGGCCTATCAGGCACTGATCTGCAAATGACATCACAACAGCAAACTGCACCCACGTGACCAGCACTGGCCTATCAGGCACTGAGCCACAAGTGACATCACAAACACAAACTCTATCCACATGACCAGCACTGGCCTATCAGGCACTGAACCACAAGTGACATCACAAACACAAACTACACCCACATGAACAGCACTGGCCTATCAGGCACTGAGCCACAAGTGACATCACAAACACAAACTCCACCCACATCACCAGCACTGGCCTATCAGGCACTGAGCCACAAGTGACATCACAACCACAAACTGCAGCCATGTGACCAACACTGGCCTATCAGGCTCTGAGCCACAAGTGACCTGACAACCACAAACTGCACCCACATGACCAGCACTGGCCTATCAGGCACTGAGCCACAAGTGACATCACAAACACAAACTGCACCCACATGACCAGCACTGGCCTATCAGGCACTGAGCCACAAGTGACATCACAACCACAAACTCCACCCACATCACCAGCACTGGCCTCTCAGGCACTGAGCCACAAGTGACATCACAACCTCAAACTGAACCCACATCACCAGCACTGGCCCATCAGGCACTGAGCCACAAGTGACATCACAACCACAAACTCCACCCACATGAACAGCACTGGCCTATCAGGCACTGAGCCACAAGAGACATCACAACCACAAACTGCAGCCACATCACCAGCACTGGCCTCTCAGGCACTGAGCCACCAGTGACATCACAAACAAACCTGCACACACATATGCAGCACTGGCCTATCAGGCACTGAGCCACAAGTGACATCACAAACACAAACTCCACCCACATCACCAGCACTGGCCTATCAGGCACTGAGCCACAAGTGACATCACAAACACAAACTGCAGCCACATGAAAATCACTGGTCTACCAGGCACTGAGCCACAAGTGACATCACAACCACAAACGCCACCCACATCACCAGCACTGGCCTATCAGGCACTGAGCCACAAGTGACATCACAACCACAAACTCCACACACATGACCAGCATTGGCCTATCAGGCACTGAGCCACAAGTGACATCACAAACACAAACTCCACCCACATCACCAGCACTGGCCTATCAGGCACTCAGCCACAAGTGACATCACAAATACAAACTGCACCCATGTGATCAGCACTGGCCTATCAGGCACTGAGCCACAAGTGACATCACAAACACAATCTCCACCCACATGACCAGCACTGTTCTATCAGGCACTGAGCCACAAGTGACAACACAAACAGAAACTCCACCCACATCATCAGCACTGGCCTATCAGGCATTGAGCCACAAGTGACCTCACAATCACAAACTGCACCCACAGGACCAGCACTGGCCTATCAGGCACTGAGCCACAAGTGACATCACAACCACAAACTCCACACACATGACCAGCATTGGCCTATCAGGCACTGAGCCACAAGTGACATCACAACCACAAACTCCACACACATCACCAGCACTGGCCTATCAGGCACTGAGCCACAAGTGACATCACAACCACAAACTCCACCCACATGACCAGCACTGGCCTATCAGGCACTGATCCACAAATGACATCACAACCACAAACTGCAGCCATGTGACCAGCACTGGCCTATCAGGCACTGAGCCACAAGTGACATCAAAACCACAAACTGAACACACAGGACCAGCACTGGCCTATCAGGCACTGAGCCACAAGTGACATCACAACCACAAACTGCAGCCACAGGTCCAGCACTGGCCTATCAGGCACTCAGCCACAAGTGACATCACAACCACAAACTGCACCCACAGGACCAGCACTGGCCTATCAGGCACTGAGCCACAAGTGACATCACAAACACAAACTGCACCCACATGACCAGCACTGGCCTATCAGGCACTGAGCCACAAGTGACATCACAAACACAAACTCCACCCACGTGACCAACACTGGCCTATCAGGCACTGAGCCACAAGTGACATCACAAACACAAACTGCACACACAGGACCAGCACTGGCCTATCAGGCACTGAGCCACAAGTGACATCACAAACACAAACTCCACCCACATCACCAGCACTGGCCTATCAGGCACTGAGCCACAACTGACATCACAACCACAAACTGCAGCCACATGACCAGCACTGGCCTATCAGGCACTGAGCCACAAGGGACATCACAACCACAAACTCCACCCACATCACCAGCACTGGCCTATCAGGCACTGATCCGCAAATGACATCACAACAACAAACTGCACCCACGTGACCAGCACTGGCCTATCAGGCACTGAGCCACAAGTGACATCACAACCACAAACTCCACCCACATCACCAGCACTGGCCTATCAGGCACTGAGCCACAAGGGACATCACAACCACAAACTGCAGCCACATGACCAGCACTGGCCTATCAGGCACTGAGCCACAAGTGACATCACAACCACAAACTGCAGCCACATCACCAGCACTGGCCTATCAGGCACTGAGCCACAAGTGACATCACAACCACAAACTGCAGCCACATCACCAGCACTGGCCTATCAGGCACTGAGCCACAAGTGACATCAAAACCACAAACTGCACACACAGGACCAGCACTGGCCTATCAGGCACTGAGCCACAAGTGACATCAAAACCACAAACTGCACACGCAGGACCAGCACTGGCCTATCAGGCACTGAGCCACAAGTGACATCACAACCACAAACTGCAGCCATGTGACCAACACTGGCCTATCAGGCTCTGAGCCACAAGTGACATCACAACCACAAACTGCACCCACATGACCAACACTGGCCTATCAGGCACTGAGCCACAAGTGACATCACAAACACAAACTGCACCCACATGACCAGCACTGGCCTATCAGGCACTGAGCCACAAGTGACATCAAAACCACAAACTGCACCCACATGACCAGCACTGGCCTATCAGGCACTGATCCACAAGTGACATCACAAACACAAACTCCACCCACATCACCAGCACTGGCCTATCAGGCACTGATCCGCAAATGACATGACAACAACAAACTGCACCCACGTGACCAGCACTGGCCTATCAGGCACTGAGCCACAAGTGACATCACAAACACAAACTCCACCCACATCACCAGCACTGGCCTATCAGGCACTCAGCCAAAAGTGACCTCACAAACACAAACTGCAGCCACATCACCAGCACTGGCCTATCAGGCACTGAGCCACAAATGACATCACAAACACAAACTCCACACACATAAGCAGCACTGGCCTAGCAGGTACTGAGCCACAAGTGACATCACAAACACAAACTCCACCCACATCACCAGCACTGGCCTATCAGGCACTGAGCCACAAGTGACATCACAACCACAAACTGCACCCACATGACCAGCACTGGCCTATCAGGCACTGAGCCACAAGTGACATCACAAACACAAACTCCACCCACGTGACCAGCACTGGCCTATCAGGCACTGATCTGCAAATGACATCACAACAGCAAACTGCACCCACGTGACCAGCACTGGCCTATCAGGCACTGAGCCACAAGTGACATCACAAACACAAACTGCACCCACATGAAAATCACTGGTCTACCAGGCACTGAGCCACAAGTGACATCACAACCACAAACTCCACCCACAGGACAAGCAGTGGCCTATCAGGCACTGAGCCACAAGTGACATCACAACCACAAACGCCACCCACATCACCAGCACTGGCCTATCAGGCACTGAGCCACAAGTGACATCACAACCACAAACTCCACACACATGACCAGCATTGGCCTATCAGGCACTGAGCCACAAGTGACATCACAAACACAAACTCCACCCACATCACCAGCACTGGCCTATCAGGCACTCAGCCACAAGTGACATCACAAATACAAACTGCACCCATGTGATCAGCACTGGCCTATCAGGCACTGAGCCACAAGTGACATCACAAACACAATCTCCACCCACATGACCAGCACTGTTCTATCAGGCACTGAGCCACAAGTGACAACACAAACAGAAACTCCACCCACATCATCAGCACTGGCCTATCAGGCATTGAGCCACAAGTGACCTCACAATCACAAACTGCACCCACAGGACCAGCACTGGCCTATCAGGCACTGAGCCACAAGTGACATCACAACCACAAACTCCACACACATGACCAGCATTGGCCTATCAGGCACTGAGCCACAAGTGACATCACAACCACAAACTCCACACACATCACCAGCACTGGCCTATCAGGCCCTGAGCCACAAGTGACATCACAACCACAAACTCCACCCACATGACCAGCACTGGCCTATCAGGCACTGATCCACAAATGACATCACAACCACAAACTGCAGCCATGTGACCAGCACTGGCCTATCAGGCACTGAGCCACAAGTGACATCAAAACCACAAACTGCACACACAGGACCAGCACTGGCCTATCAGGCACTGAGCCACAAGTGACATCAAAACCACAAACTGCACACACAGGACCAGCACTGGCCTAGCAGGCACTGATCCGCAAATGACATCACAACAACAAACTGCACCCACGTGACCAGCACTGGCCTATCAGGCACTGAGCCACAAGTGACATCACAACCACAAACTGCACACACAGGACCAGCACTGGCCTATCAGGCACTGAGCCACAAGTGACATCACAAACACAAACTCCACCCACATGACCAGCACTGGCCTATCAGGCACTGAGCCACAAGTGACATCACAACCACAAACTCCACCCACATAACCAGCACTGGCCTATCAGGCACTGAGCCACAAGTGACATCACAACCACAAACTGCACCCACATGAACAGCACTGGCCTATCAGGCACTCAGCCACAAGTGACATCACAAATATAAACTGCAGCCATGTGACCAGCACTGGCCTATCAGGCACTCAGCCACAAGTGACATCACAACCACAAACTGCAGCCACATGAAAATCACTGGTCTACCAGGCACTGAGCCACAAGTGACATCACAACCACAAACTCCACCCACAGGACAAGCAGTGGCCTATCAGGCACTGAGCCACAAGTGACATCACAACCACAAACTGCAGCCACATGACCAGCACTGGCCTATCAGGCACTGAGCCACAAGTGACATCACAACCACAAACTGCAGCCACATGAAAATCACTGGTCTACCAGGCACTGAGCCACAAGTGACATCACAACCACAAACTCCACCCACAGGACAAGCAGTGGCCTATCAGGCACTGAGCCACAAGTGACATCACAAACACAAACTGCAGCCACATGACCAGCACTGGCCTATCAGGCACTGAGCCACAAGTGACATCACAAACACAAACTGCAGCCATGTGACCAACACTGGCCTATCAGGCACTGAGCCACAAGTGACATCACAAACACAAACTCCACCCACATCACCAGCACTGGCCTATCAGGCACTGAGCCACAAGGGACATCACAAACACAAACTGCACACACATGACCAGCATTGGCCTATCAGGCACTGAGCCACAAGGGACATCACAAACACAAACTCCACCCACATCACCAGCACTGGCCTATCAGGCACTCAGCCACAAGTGACATCACAAATACAAACTGCACCCATGTAATCAGCACTGGCCTATCAGGCACTGAGCCACAAGTGACATCACAAGCACAAACTCCACCCACATCATCAGCACTGGCCTATCAGGCATTGAGCCACAAGTGACCTCACAATCACAAACTGCACCCACAGGACCAGCACTGGCCTATCAGGCACTGAGCCACAAGTGACATCACAAACACAAACTGCAGCCACATCACCAGCACTGGCCTATCAGGCACTGAGCCACAAGTGACATCACAAACAAACCTGCACACACATCACCAGCACTGGCCTATCAGGCACTGATCTGCAAATGACATCACAACAGCAAACTGCACCCACGTGACCAGCACTGGCCTATCAGGCACTGAGCCACAAGTGACATCACAAACACAAACTCTATCCACATGACCAGCACTGGCCTATCAGGCACTGAACCACAAGTGACATCACAAACACAAACTACACCCACATGAACAGCACTGGCCTATCAGGCACTGAGCCACAAGTGACATCACAAACACAAACTCCACCCACATCACCAGCACTGGCCTATCAGGCACTGAGCCACAAGTGACATCACAACCACAAACTGCAGCCGTGTGACCAACACTGGCCTATCAGGCTCTGAGCCACAAGTGACCTGACAACCACAAACTGCACCCACATGACCAGCACTGGCCTATCAGGCACTGAGCCACAAGTGACATCACAAACACAAACTGCACCCACATGACCAGCACTGGCCTATCAGGCACTGAGCCACAAGTGACATCACAACCACAAACTCCACCCACATCACCAGCACTGGCCTCTCAGGCACTGAGCCACAAGTGACATCACAACCTCAAACTGAACCCACATCACCAGCACTGGCCCATCAGGCACTGAGCCACAAGTGACATCACAACCACAAACTCCACCCACATGAACAGCACTGGCCTATCAGGCACTGAGCCACAAGAGACATCACAACCACAAACTGCAGCCACATCACCAGCACTGGCCTCTCAGGCACTGAGCCACCAGTGACATCACAAACAAACCTGCACACACATATGCAGCACTGGCCTATCAGGCACTGAGCCACAAGTGACATCACAAACACAAACTCCACCCACATCACCAGCACTGGCCTATCAGGCACTGAGCCACAAGTGACATCACAAACACAAACTGCAGCCACATGAAAATCACTGGTCTACCAGGCACTGAGCCACAAGTGACATCACAACCACAAACGCCACCCACATCACCAGCACTGGCCTATCAGGCACTGAGCCACAAGTGACATCACAACCACAAACTCCACACACATGACCAGCATTGGCCTATCAGGCACTGAGCCACAAGTGACATCACAAACACAAACTCCACCCACATCACCAGCACTGGCCTATCAGGCACTCAGCCACAAGTGACATCACAAATACAAACTGCACCCATGTGATCAGCACTGGCCTATCAGGCACTGAGCCACAAGTGACATCACAAACACAATCTCCACCCACATGACCAGCACTGTTCTATCAGGCACTGAGCCACAAGTGACAACACAAACAGAAACTCCACCCACATCATCAGCACTGGCCTATCAGGCATTGAGCCACAAGTGACCTCACAATCACAAACTGCACCCACAGGACCAGCACTGGCCTATCAGGCACTGATCCACAAATGACATCACAACCACAAACTGCAGCCATGTGACCAGCACTGGCCTATCAGGCACTGAGCCACAAGTGACATCAAAACCACAAACTGAACACACAGGACCAGCACTGGCCTATCAGGCACTGAGCCACAAGTGACATCACAACCACAAACTGCAGCCACAGGTCCAGCACTGGCCTATCAGGCACTCAGCCACAAGTGACATCACAACCACAAACTGCACCCACAGGACCAGCACTGGCCTATCAGGCACTGAGCCACAAGTGACATCACAAACACAAACTGCACCCACATGACCAGCACTGGCCTATCAGGCACTGAGCCACAAGTGACATCACAAACACAAACTCCACCCACGTGACCAACACTGGCCTATCAGGCACTGAGCCACAAGTGACATCACAAACACAAACTGCACACACAGGACCAGCACTGGCCTATCAGGCACTGAGCCACAAGTGACATCACAAACACAAACTCCACCCACATCACCAGCACTGGCCTATCAGGCACTGAGCCACAACTGACATCACAACCACAAACTGCAGCCACATGACCAGCACTGGCCTATCAGGCACTGAGCCACAAGGGACATCACAACCACAAACTCCACCCACATCACCAGCACTGGCCTATCAGGCACTGATCCGCAAATGACATCACAACAACAAACTGCACCCGCGTGACCAGCACCGGCCTATCAGGCACTGAGCCACAAGTGACATCACAAACACAAACTCCACCCACATCACCAGCACTGGCCTATCAGGCACTCAGCCAAAAGTGACCTCACAAACACAAACTGCAGCCACATCACCAGCACTGGCCTATCAGGCACTGAGCCACAAATGACATCACAAACACAAACTCCACACACATAAGCAGCACTGGCCTAGCAGGTACTGAGCCACAAGTGACATCACAAACACAAACTCCACCCACATCACCAGCACTGGCCTATCAGGCACTGAGCCACAAGTGACATCACAACCACAAACTGCACCCACATGACCAGCACTGGCCTATCAGGCACTGAGCCACAAGTGACATCACAAACACAAACTCCACCCACGTGACCAGCACTGGCCTATCAGGCACTGATCTGCAAATGACATCACAACAGCAAACTGCACCCACGTGACCAGCACTGGCCTATCAGGCACTGAGCCACAAGTGACATCACAAACACAAACTGCACCCACATGAAAATCACTGGTCTACCAGGCACTGAGCCACAAGTGACATCACAACCACAAACTCCACCCACAGGACAAGCAGTGGCCTATCAGGCACTGAGCCACAAGTGACATCACAACCACAAACGCCACCCACATCACCAGCACTGGCCTATCAGGCACTGAGCCACAAGTGACATCACAACCACAAACTCCACACACATGACCAGCATTGGCCTATCAGGCACTGAGCCACAAGTGACATCACAAACACAAACTCCACCCACATCACCAGCACTGGCCTATCAGGCACTCAGCCACAAGTGACATCACAAATACAAACTGCACCCATGTGATCAGCACTGGCCTATCAGGCACTGAGCCACAAGTGACATCACAAACACAATCTCCACCCACATGACCAGCACTGTTCTATCAGGCACTGAGCCACAAGTGACAACACAAACAGAAACTCCACCCACATCATCAGCACTGGCCTATCAGGCATTGAGCCACAAGTGACCTCACAATCACAAACTGCACCCACAGGACCAGCACTGGCCTATCAGGCACTGAGCCACAAGTGACATCACAACCACAAACTCCACACACATGACCAGCATTGGCCTATCAGGCACTGAGCCACAAGTGACATCACAACCACAAACTCCACACACATCACCAGCACTGGCCTATCAGGCCCTGAGCCACAAGTGACATCACAACCACAAACTCCACCCACATGACCAGCACTGGCCTATCAGGCACTGATCCACAAATGACATCACAACCACAAACTGCAGCCATGTGACCAGCACTGGCCTATCAGGCACTGAGCCACAAGTGACATCAAAACCACAAACTGCACACACAGGACCAGCACTGGCCTATCAGGCACTGAGCCACAAGTGACATCAAAACCACAAACTGCACACACAGGACCAGCACTGGCCTAGCAGGCACTGATCCGCAAATGACATCACAACAACAAACTGCACCCACGTGACCAGCACTGGCCTATCAGGCACTGAGCCACAAGTGACATCACAACCACAAACTGCACACACAGGACCAGCACTGGCCTATCAGGCACTGAGCCACAAGTGACATCACAAACACAAACTCCACCCACATGACCAGCACTGGCCTATCAGGCACTGAGCCACAAGTGACATCACAACCACAAACTCCACCCACATAACCAGCACTGGCCTATCAGGCACTGAGCCACAAGTGACATCACAACCACAAACTGCACCCACATGAACAGCACTGGCCTATCAGGCACTCAGCCACAAGTGACATCACAAATATAAACTGCAGCCATGTGACCAGCACTGGCCTATCAGGCACTCAGCCACAAGTGACATCACAACCACAAACTGCAGCCACATGAAAATCACTGGTCTACCAGGCACTGAGCCACAAGTGACATCACAACCACAAACTCCACCCACAGGACAAGCAGTGGCCTATCAGGCACTGAGCCACAAGTGACATCACAACCACAAACTGCAGCCACATGACCAGCACTGGCCTATCAGGCACTGAGCCACAAGTGACATCACAACCACAAACTGCAGCCACATGACCAGCACTGGCCTATCAGGCACTGAGCCACAAGTGACATCACAAACACAAACTCCACCCACATCACCAGCACTGGCCTATCAGGCACTGAGCCACAAGTGACATCACAAACACAAACTGCAGCCACATGAAAATCACTGGTCTACCAGGCACTGAGCCACAAGTGACATCACAACCACAAACTCCACCCACAGGACAAGCAGTGGCCTATCAGGCACTGAGCCACAAGTGACATCACAAACACAAACTGCAGCCACATGACCAGCACTGGCCTATCAGGCACTGAGCCACAAGTGACATCACAAACACAAACTGCAGCCATGTGACCAACACTGGCCTATCAGGCACTGAGCCACAAGTGACATCACAAACACAAACTCCACCCACATCACCAGCACTGGCCTATCAGGCACTGAGCCACAAGGGACATCACAAACACAAACTGCACACACATGACCAGCATTGGCCTATCAGGCACTGAGCCACAAGGGACATCACAAACACAAACTCCACCCACATCACCAGCACTGGCCTATCAGGCACTCAGCCACAAGTGACATCACAAATACAAACTGCACCCATGTAATCAGCACTGGCCTATCAGGCACTGAGCCACAAGTGACATCACAAGCACAAACTCCACCCACATCATCAGCACTGGCCTATCAGGCATTGAGCCACAAGTGACCTCACAATCACAAACTGCACCCACAGGACCAGCACTGGCCTATCAGGCACTGAGCCACAAGTGACATCACAAACACAAACTGCAGCCACATCACCAGCACTGGCCTATCAGGCACTGAGCCACAAGTGACATCACAAACAAACCTGCACACACATCACCAGCACTGGCCTATCAGGCACTGATCTGCAAATGACATCACAACAGCAAACTGCACCCACGTGACCAGCACTGGCCTATCAGGCACTGAGCCACAAGTGACATCACAAACACAAACTCTATCCACATGACCAGCACTGGCCTATCAGGCACTGAACCACAAGTGACATCACAAACACAAACTACACCCACATGAACAGCACTGGCCTATCAGGCACTGAGCCACAAGTGACATCACAAACACAAACTCCACCCACATCACCAGCACTGGCCTATCAGGCACTGAGCCACAAGTGACATCACAACCACAAACTGCAGCCATGTGACCAACACTGGCCTATCAGGCTCTGAGCCACAAGTGACCTGACAACCACAAACTGCACCCACATGACCAGCACTGGCCTATCAGGCACTGAGCCACAAGTGACATCACAAACACAAACTGCACCCACATGACCAGCACTGGCCTATCAGGCACTGAGCCACAAGTGACATCACAACCACAAACTCCACCCACATCACCAGCACTGGCCTCTCAGGCACTGAGCCACAAGTGACATCACAACCTCAAACTGAACCCACATCACCAGCACTGGCCCATCAGGCACTGAGCCACAAGTGACATCACAACCACAAACTCCACCCACATGAACAGCACTGGCCTATCAGGCACTGAGCCACAAGAGACATCACAACCACAAACTGCAGCCACATCACCAGCACTGGCCTCTCAGGCACTGAGCCACCAGTGACATCACAAACAAACCTGCACACACATATGCAGCACTGGCCTATCAGGCACTGAGCCACAAGTGACATCACAAACACAAACTCCACCCACATCACCAGCACTGGCCTATCAGGCACTGAGCCACAAGTGACATCACAAACACAAACTGCAGCCACATGAAAATCACTGGTCTACCAGGCACTGAGCCACAAGTGACATCACAACCACAAACGCCACCCACATCACCAGCACTGGCCTATCAGGCACTGAGCCACAAGTGACATCACAACCACAAACTCCACACACATGACCAGCATTGGCCTATCAGGCACTGAGCCACAAGTGACATCACAAACACAAACTCCACCCACATCACCAGCACTGGCCTATCAGGCACTCAGCCACAAGTGACATCACAAATACAAACTGCACCCATGTGATCAGCACTGGCCTATCAGGCACTGAGCCACAAGTGACATCACAAACACAATCTCCACCCACATGACCAGCACTGTTCTATCAGGCACTGAGCCACAAGTGACAACACAAACAGAAACTCCACCCACATCATCAGCACTGGCCTATCAGGCATTGAGCCACAAGTGACCTCACAATCACAAACTGCACCCACAGGACCAGCACTGGCCTATCAGGCACTGATCCACAAATGACATCACAACCACAAACTGCAGCCATGTGACCAGCACTGGCCTATCAGGCACTGAGCCACAAGTGACATCAAAACCACAAACTGAACACACAGGACCAGCACTGGCCTATCAGGCACTGAGCCACAAGTGACATCACAACCACAAACTGCAGCCACAGGTCCAGCACTGGCCTATCAGGCACTCAGCCACAAGTGACATCACAACCACAAACTGCACCCACAGGACCAGCACTGGCCTATCAGGCACTGAGCCACAAGTGACATCACAAACACAAACTGCACCCACATGACCAGCACTGGCCTATCAGGCACTGAGCCACAAGTGACATCACAAACACAAACTCCACCCACGTGACCAACACTGGCCTATCAGGCACTGAGCCACAAGTGACATCACAAACACAAACTGCACACACAGGACCAGCACTGGCCTATCAGGCACTGAGCCACAAGTGACATCACAAACACAAACTCCACCCACATCACCAGCACTGGCCTATCAGGCACTGAGCCACAACTGACATCACAACCACAAACTGCAGCCACATGACCAGCACTGGCCTATCAGGCACTGAGCCACAAGGGACATCACAACCACAAACTCCACCCACATCACCAGCACTGGCCTATCAGGCACTGATCCGCAAATGACATCACAACAACAAACTGCACCCACGTGACCAGCACTGGCCTATCAGGCACTGAGCCACAAGTGACATCACAACCACAAACTCCACCCACATCACCAGCACTGGCCTATCAGGCACTGAGCCACAAGGGACATCACAACCACAAACTGCAGCCACATGACCAGCACTGGCCTATCAGGCACTGAGCCACAAGTGACATCACAACCACAAACTGCAGCCACATCACCAGCACTGGCCTATCAGGCACTGAGCCACAAGTGACATCACAACCACAAACTGCAGCCACATCACCAGCACTGGCCTATCAGGCACTGAGCCACAAGTGACATCAAAACCACAAACTGCACACACAGGACCAGCACTGGCCTATCAGGCACTGAGCCACAAGTGACATCAAAACCACAAACTGCACACGCAGGACCAGCACTGGCCTATCAGGCACTGAGCCACAAGTGACATCACAACCACAAACTGCAGCCATGTGACCAACACTGGCCTATCAGGCTCTGAGCCACAAGTGACATCACAACCACAAACTGCACCCACATGACCAACACTGGCCTATCAGGCACTGAGCCACAAGTGACATCACAAACACAAACTGCACCCACATGACCAGCACTGGCCTATCAGGCACTGAGCCACAAGTGACATCAAAACCACAAACTGCACCCACATGACCAGCACTGGCCTATCAGGCACTGATCCACAAGTGACATCACAAACACAAACTCCACCCACATCACCAGCACTGGCCTATCAGGCACTGATCCGCAAATGACATGACAACAACAAACTGCACCCACGTGACCAGCACTGGCCTATCAGGCACTCAGCCACAAGTGACATCACAAACACAAACTCCACCCACATCACCAGCACTGGCCTATCAGGCACTCAGCCAAAAGTGACCTCACAAACACAAACTGCAGCCACATCACCAGCACTGGCCTATCAGGCACTGAGCCACAAATGACATCACAAACACAAACTCCACACACATAAGCAGCACTGGCCTAGCAGGTACTGAGCCACAAGTGACATCACAAACACAAACTCCACCCACATCACCAGCACTGGCCTATCAGGCACTGAGCCACAAGTGACATCACAACCACAAACTGCACCCACATGACCAGCACTGGCCTATCAGGCACTGAGCCACAAGTGACATCACAAACACAAACTCCACCCACGTGACCAGCACTGGCCTATCAGGCACTGATCTGCAAATGACATCACAACAGCAAACTGCACCCACGTGACCAGCACTGGCCTATCAGGCACTGAGCCACAAGTGACATCACAAACACAAACTGCACCCACATGAAAATCACTGGTCTACCAGGCACTGAGCCACAAGTGACATCACAACCACAAACTCCACCCACAGGACAAGCAGTGGCCTATCAGGCACTGAGCCACAAGTGACATCACAACCACAAACGCCACCCACATCACCAGCACTGGCCTATCAGGCACTGAGCCACAAGTGACATCACAACCACAAACTCCACACACATGACCAGCATTGGCCTATCAGGCACTGAGCCACAAGTGACATCACAAACACAAACTCCACCCACATCACCAGCACTGGCCTATCAGGCACTCAGCCACAAGTGACATCACAAATACAAACTGCACCCATGTGATCAGCACTGGCCTATCAGGCACTGAGCCACAAGTGACATCACAAACACAATCTCCACCCACATGACCAGCACTGTTCTATCAGGCACTGAGCCACAAGTGACAACACAAACAGAAACTCCACCCACATCATCAGCACTGGCCTATCAGGCATTGAGCCACAAGTGACCTCACAATCACAAACTGCACCCACAGGACCAGCACTGGCCTATCAGGCACTGAGCCACAAGTGACATCACAACCACAAACTCCACACACATGACCAGCATTGGCCTATCAGGCACTGAGCCACAAGTGACATCACAACCACAAACTCCACACACATCACCAGCACTGGCCTATCAGGCCCTGAGCCACAAGTGACATCACAACCACAAACTCCACCCACATGACCAGCACTGGCCTATCAGGCACTGATCCACAAATGACATCACAACCACAAACTGCAGCCATGTGACCAGCACTGGCCTATCAGGCACTGAGCCACAAGTGACATCAAAACCACAAACTGCACACACAGGACCAGCACTGGCCTATCAGGCACTGAGCCACAAGTGACATCAAAACCACAAACTGCACACACAGGACCAGCACTGGCCTAGCAGGCACTGATCCGCAAATGACATCACAACAACAAACTGCACCCACGTGACCAGCACTGGCCTATCAGGCACTGAGCCACAAGTGACATCACAAACACAAACTCTATCCACATGACCAGCACTGGCCTATCAGGCACTGATCCGCAAATGACATCACAACAACAAACTGCACCCACGTGACCAGCACTGGCCTATCAGGCACTCAGCCACAAGTGACATCACAACCACAAACTCCACCCACATCACCAGCACTGGCCTATCAGGCACTGAGCCACAAGTGACATCACAATCACAAACTCCACCCACATGAACAGCACTGGCCTATCAGGCACAGAGCCACAAGTGACATCAAAAGCACAAACTCCACCCACGTGACCAGCACTGGCCTATCAGGCACTGATCCGCAAATGACATCACAACAACAAACTACACCCACGTGACCAGCACTGGCCTATCAGGCACTGAGCCACAAGTGACATCACAACCACAAACTCCACCCACATCACCAGCACTGGCCTATCAGGCACTGAGCCACAAGTGACATCAAAACCACAAACTGCACACACAGGACCAGCACTGGCCTATCTGGCACTGAGCCACAAGTGACATCAAAACCACAAACTGCACACACAGGACCAGCACTGGCCTATCAGGCACTGAGCCACAAGTGACATCACAACCACAAACTGCAGCCATGTGACCAACACTGGCCTATCAGGCTCTGAGCCACAAGTGACATCACAAAAACAAACTGCACCCACATGACCAACACTGGCCTATCAGGCACTGAGCCACAAGTGACATCACAAACACAAACTGCACCCACATGACCAGCACTGGCCTATCAGGCACTGAGCCACAAGTGACATCACAACCACAAACTGCACCCACATGACCAGCACTGGCCTATCAGGCACTGAGCCACAAGTGACATCACAAACACAAACTCCACCCACATCACCAGCACTGGCCTATCAGGCACTGATCCGCAAATGACATGACAACAACAAACTGCACCCACGTGACCAGCACTGGCCTATCAGGCACTGAGCCACAAGTGACATCACAAACACAAACTCCACCCACATCACCAGCACTGGCCTATCAGGCACTGAGCCAAAAGTGACCTCACAAACACAAACTGCAGCCACATCACCAGCACTGGCCTATCAGGCACTGAGCCACAAATGACATCACAAACACAAACTCCACACACATAAGCAGCACTGGCCTAGCAGGTACTGAGCCACAAGTGACATCACAAACACAAACTCCACCCACATCACCAGCACTGGCCTATCAGGCACTGAGCCACAAGTGACATCACAACCACAAACTGCACCCACATGACCAGCACTGGCCTATCAGGCACTGAGCCACAAGTGACATCACAAACACAAACTCCACCCACGTGACCAGCACTGGCCTATCAGGCACTGATCTGCAAATGACATCACAACAGCAAACTGCACCCACGTGACCAGCACTGGCCTATCAGGCACTGAGCCACAAGTGACATCACAAACACAAACTGCACCCACATCACCAGCACTGGCCTATCAGGCACTGAGCCACAAGTGACATCACAACCACAAACTGCTCCCACATGACCAGCACTGGCCTATCAGGCACTGAGCCACAAGTGACATCACAACCACAAACTGCACACACAGGACCAGCACTGGCCTATCAGGCACTCAGCCACAAGTGACATCACAAATATAAACTGCAGCCACATGACCAGCACTGGCCTATCAGGCACTGAGCCACAAGTGACATCACAAACACAAACTGCAGCCATGTGACCAACACTGGCCTATCAGGCCCTGAGCCACAAGTGACATCACAAACACAAACTCCACCCACATGACCAGCACTGGCCTATCAGGCACTGAGCCACAAGTGACATCACAACCACAAACTGCACCCACATGACCAGCACTGGCCTATCAGGCACTGAGCCACAAGTGACATCACAACCACAAACTGCAGCCATGTGACCAGCACTGGCCTATCAGGCACTGAGCCACAAGTGACATCACAACCACAAACTCCACCCACATCACCAGCACTGGCCTATCAGGCACTGAGCCACAAGTGACATCAAAACCACAAACTGCACACACAGGACCAGCACTGGCCTATCAGGCACTGAGCCACAAGTGACATCACAACCACAAACTGCAGCCACATCACCAACACTGGCCTATCAGGCACTGAGCCACAAGTGACATCACAACCTCAAACTGAACCCACATCACCAGCACTGGCCCATCAGGCACTGAGCCACAAGTGACATCACAACCACAAACTCCACCCACATCACCAGCACTGGCCTATCAGGCACTGAGCCACAAGAGACATCACAACCACAAACTGCAGCCACATCACCAGCACTGGCCTCTCAGGCACTGAGCCACCAGTGACATCACAAACAAACCTGCACACACATATGCAGCATTGGCCTATCAGGCACTGAGCCACAAGTGACATCACAAACACAAATTGCAGCCACATGACGAGCACTGGCCTATCAGGCACTGAGCCACAAGTGACATCACAAACACAAACTGCAGCCACATCACCAGCACTGGCCTATCAGGCACTGAGCCACAAGTGACATCACAACCACAAACTCCACCCACAGGACAAGCAGTGGCCTATCAGGCACTGAGCCACAAGTGACATCACAACCACAAACTGCAGCCACATGACCAGCACTGGCCTATCAGACACTGAGCCACAAGTGACATCACAACCACAAACTGCAGCCACATCACCAGCACTGGCCTATCAGGCACTGAGCCACAAGTGACATCACAAACACAAACTCCACCCACATCACCAGCACTGGCCTATCAGGCACTGAGCCACAAGTGACATCACAAACACAAACTGCAGCCACATGAAAATCACTGGTCTACCAGGCACTGAGCCACAAGTGACATCACAACCACAAACTCCACCCACAGGACAAGCAGTGGCCTATCAGGCACTGAGCCACAAGTGACATCACAAACACAAACTGCACCCACGTGACCAGCACTGGCCTATCAGGCACTCAGCCCCAAGTGACATCACAAACACAAACTCCACCCACAACACCAGCACTGGCCTATCAGGCACTGAGCCACAAGTGACATCACAAACACAAACTGCAGCCATGTGACCAACACTGGCCTATCAGGCACTGATCCGCAAATGACATCACAACAAACTGCACCCACGTGACCAGCACTGGCCTATCAGGCACTGAGCCACAAGTGACCTCACAATCACAAATTTCAGCCACAGGACCAGCACTGGCCTATGAGGCACTGAGCCACAAGTGACATCACAAACACAAACTACACCCACGTGACCAGCACTGGCCTATCAGGCACTGAACCACAAGTGACATCACAACCACAAACTGAAGCCACATGACCAGCACTGGCCTATCAGGCACTGAGCCACAAGGGACCTCACAATCACAAACTGCACGCACATGAACAGCATTGGCCTATCAGGCACTGAGCCACAAGTGACATCACAACCACAAACTGCAGACATGTGACCAGCACTGGCCTATCAGGCACTGAGCCACAAGTGACCTCACAAACACAAACTGCAGCCACATCACCAGCACTGGCATATCAGGCACTGAGCCACAAGGGACATCACAAACAAAAACTGCACACACATGACCAGCACTGACCTGTCAGGCACTGAGCCACAAGTGACATCACAAACACAAACTCCACCCACACGACCTTCACTGGCCTATCAGGCACTGAGCCACAAGTGACATCACAAATACAAATTGCAGCCACATCACCAGCACTGGCCTATCAGGCACTGAGCCACAAGGGACATCACAACCACAAACTGCACCCACATGAACAGCATTGGCCTATCAGGCACTGAGCCACAAGTGACATCACAAACACAAACTCCACCCACATCATCAGCACTGTTCTATCAGGCATTGAGCCACAAGTGACCTCACAATCACAAACTGCACCCACAGGACCAGCACTGGCCTATCAGGCACTGAGCCACAAGTGACCTCACAACCACAAACTGCACCCACATGACTACCACTGGCCTATCAGGCACTCGGCCACAAGTGACCTCACAACCACAAACTCCACCCACAGGATCAGCACTGGCCTATCAGGCAGTAGAGGAACAAGTGACCTCTCAACCAAAAACAGCAGCCCTGGACCTAGCACTGGCCTATCAAGCACTCAGCAGAAGTGGCCTCACAGATACAAAGAAGTAGCAACGTGGCTGCTGGTGGCCTAGCAGGTACTGAGGCCAAATAACTGCACAAACACAAACAGCAGCAATATGCATCAAGGTGGACTCTCAGGTGCTCATGCTGAAGTGACCTCACAGGCAGCCATGAAGCCAAATAGCTGCTCCTGGCCTCTTTGCAACTGAGGCACAATTGACCTCAACAAGCACAAACAGCAGCAATGTCCATGCTGATCGCCAGTCACATACTGATGCACAACTCACCACAAAAGCACCAACAGCAGCAACGGACCTGCTCACCCTTTAGGAGGCACTGAGACACAAGCATCACCAAAGCTATGGGCATGCTGTTGGCCTACCAGCTTCAGAGGCACAACTCACCTCACAAGCACAAATGGCATCGACCTGCCTGCTGCTGCCCTATCTTTGACTGAGTCACAAGGGAGCTGAAAAGTGCAAACCTTCACAGAGGAGAAGCTCACCTGGGCCACTCGCACGTCCCTTGATTACGCTGTGATCATTCCGTACAGAACAGTCTTCTGCAAAAGGCTTTCATCTCCTGGCAAGACTCTCTCCAGATCATGCGACAGCTCCACTCTGCCACCCTGCACACAAATCACAAAAGGAACAATTGGTCTCGCTTTTCCTTTAGTACCATCAAGTCCGAGCTGGGAGCCTTCGCACTGCAGCACCTACACAATGGCAGCAGCATGCCACTTCCATTTCTAGTGCATTTCTAGGGACAGAGATCAGCTGAGGGAGCAGCTGCACTGCAAAGGCTTTCTGACACTCTCAGATCAACTCGGCACTGCACCAGGCATCAACCTGACGCCAGACCTCTGCTCTGCCACCTACTCTACAAACACACTGCCTCTGCCCCACACAGCTGCCTCTTCTGCTACATACAACCAAGTGCCAGCAAGAAGAGATGCATGCAGGACACTCGCCACTTGCACACTCCCCAGCCACTGCTCTGCTCGCTGCCTTCCCTTGGCTTCTCAATCCAGACACTCAGGCAAGCTCTTGCGGTAACACCACAAGGTGGCCAAGGCACTCTAGGCTCACAAGGCCTGTGCAAATGAGCAGCACAAGATCAGGCACAGAGCTGCCTCCTTGGGTGATGCTGCTCTTTTCAGAGGGAAGGATCCTGCTTTCTTTGGGCACAGCAGGCTGCTGCTTTCCACCCCCATCCCCTCACGAACCTCCTGCTAGGGATGGGGACATGGGGATTTTCTGTAGTAATACAAAAGTTACAGATACAACACAGAAACACTTGAGAGTCCGGAAGGCCTCCTGAGCCCAAAGGAACCTCCCTTCCTTTCCTTTAGTTACTTGGACAAGGAGCTTGGACGGGGAAGGGAAAAAGGGTGCAGAGCCTTTGAAATGAGGCCCAAGCAATGAGACAGCCCCACACTGGACGGCTGCTGAAATGACAGCTCTCCTGGCTGCGCAGCCTCTGCAGCACCAGTCCGCGCTCCACAGCTGCCTTCACAGAGCACTGAGGGCTGGGTGCCACGGGCAACCTGGCCCTGGGCACATCTTCACCCCTCGCAGAGCCGGCAGCCCAAGAGCTCTGAGACTTCCACAGGTCAAGCTATGGACGCTTTGGGGCACTCACACAAAGGCACTCCAGACATGCTGGCATCTATTATAAGGGTCTTGGACTCGTCCTATATGGCACCACAACCTCCTAGGAAAAGGAGGGGGCACCGTAGCATTTGTTGAGCGGGCTGGCAATAACAGCACTTGTGGGAGGCGGAATTTGCAGCACAGCAGAGGTACCAGGAGCTGAACCCACAACCCAAGTCACCCAGGGAAGACAGGCGCATTTATGGAAGCCTTCGCATCCATACGTAGCCTCTTCTCAGTCACTTGCAGCTGCTTTCACAGAGGGCTCACGACGCTGGCCAAGATGTTGACAGGTACAGGGACACAGCCTGGCATCCTGCCTCCATCCTCAGCGCCTCTAGCACTGCACTGGGAACCTCCATGAGTGGAGCAACCTAGAAAGAAAGAAAGAATCGGAGTGTTACTGGCAGTTCTGCTGGCCTTACAGAGTCGCAACAGGCAGGGGCAAATGTCTCCCCTCTGTGCTGAGCTCTATTGGTGAGAACACAGCCAGAAGGGCCACCAAGACGTTCTACCCCTCTTTTTGGCACAGGTGACACCATGTCTGTATACCAGGTCCTGTTTGGGCTCTCCAGTTCTGCACAGGCGCTAACACACTGCAGGGAGTCCAGCACAGGGACACCAAGACGGTCAGGGGCTGCAGCGTGGGGCATAAAAGGAGAGGCTGCGAGAGCTGGCTTTGTTCAGCCTAGACAAGAGAAGGCCAACGGGGATCTTCATGCTGTGCACAGCTACCTTATGGAGGGCACAGAGAAGACGGAGCCGGATTTTCTTGGAGGTGCACACTAGTAGCATGGGAGGCAACGGGGACAAATCGGACAATGGGAAATGCTTCTGAGACATTAAGAAGAAACCTTTTTCTCCGTGACGGTGGCCAAACTGCGGCACAGGGATCCAGAGAGGTTCCCAGATCTCCATCCTTGGAGGTAATCAAAACTTCACTGGAAAAGGCCCCAAGATACCTCCTCTACTGGCACCTGCCTGGAGCAGGGCGTTGGAGCCCTGCTACCTCCACATGGCTCCCCCATTGCAGCCTCAAGGAATATGCTATTATGAGACTCTTGCCAAAGGCACCAGAGGCTTTGGAGATGCCGCCTCCACCGCTCAACAAGGACAGGTGTCTCAGAGCCACCCATCGCCCTCACAGGCCTGACTTCTTGTGAGGGGGCATCTCCCCTCTCTGCAAGGCTCTGCGTAGGCACAACGTGCAGAAATGCCTCTGACTGCTTTCATTAACTACCCATCTCGCTGAGGGACTGGAATGGATTAGCGTCTGAGATGGGAAGATGCAATGAGGGTCCAGATTCAGCAGAAAGCCTTTAAGGAGGGAGAAGAGAACTCTCTCCAGCAGTCGGTAAAATCCCAAAGACTCACGGAAGCATCAAACCCTTCCGAAACTGCAAGCCTGAACCTCAGCTGACACAAACCACCAAACTGGGAGCAGCCCTGCCTCGCACCACGATGCTCCAAGGAGGCAACACGGTCACCAACAGTCCTCACCCACGTCTCCCAGAAGGACACCGTGATGGCAGGCTGGGCCTTGGGAGCAGAGCACTGCTCTCTCCAGACACCTCCTCCCACGCTGAGCAGCAAAACACTGGCGCCACCACCCGGCTCCACCACAGGGCATCTCGCACTGTAACACGCCGTTACCTCCACACCTCACAGAGGGTTGGCAACCAACACACGCCTCTGCATCAGCGACACACAGCCCACAGCACCACACACGGCAGCACACAGGGCACCCCAAGCACCCCACAACACACAAAGCCCAACTCTCCAGACCTTCCATTCCTTTCTAGTCCTCCAAGGCCTTGCAACAGGCTCTGCCTCTGAACAGCCACTCACAGCCCGGGGCCTGCTCACTTCCCACCTTCCCACCAGGAAGCAGAGAAGAAGTGCTCTCACAGCGGCTGATCAGGCCAGCTTTTCCCTCTCGCTTGTGCCTCAACTTCTCTGAACAAGAAATCTCTTTCAAAATGTGGCCCATACCCTTTTTGGGGGGTGACATTCCTTCCATCTCCTCCAACAGCCTTTGCACCCATTCTCCAATGACTGCATACGTGCACAGAAAATCAGAGACCCCTAAAGTGTTACAGTTCTAAACGTGTCATAAAAGCAGCTGGACACCTCAAAGACAGACACAGCATGCAGACCTTGCAGGAAAATCTCACAAGCTCCCTGCTCTTTTGACAGGGGCAACTTCTAAAGCACACACACACCCTGGCAAGAAGAGATTATTCACACCACTGCTCACACCAGCACTACATTCACTTAGCAGCCTCAAAAGTCTAGCTGGACTCCCTAGCTGACCGGGAGGACGCTGCAAGCTTCTACTTAGCAACAAGTGGAAAGGCCAACTCCATGTCCATGCTCACCACAGAACATCATCTGCATTTTAAATGTAGCAGTACTAACTCATGATGATGGAGTGGAATAAAATTTGTGTCAGATGATGTGGAATATCGACTTCTGCTTGATTAATGAGTTGCATTTCTGTATTGCTGTAGAGCTCTGCAGGGGTCAATCCCTCCTCTGAGCACACGCAACAAACCCAGAAGTGACCTCACCACCAGCATCCAAGCCATGCATCTTCCCCTGACCTGTCAGCTGCTCACACAGAGGTGTCATCACATCACAGATTCACATCATGGCCTCATAATACTCACAGTGCTCTGAAACACCCATTGCCTACCAGTTACTACACCAAAAGATTAGCTTCTGCTATGCATTATCAACACCTAGCCTATGAAATTTAAGAATTGCAGAACAGCCTGCAAGTAATTCTTGGCAACATTTTCTAACGGGAGGATTGCATGGGAGTAGCGATCATGAAACTGAAGTCAGCAGGGCCTCATGTCCCAGGCACAGGCAGAAGCCTTCCCACAACTCAGAACTCTGGTTCCTTCCCCAGTGCTGAACAAAACCAGAAAATCCTCCACACATCCAGGACAACAAGCATTCTCCTATTTTAGACCCTGACAACTGGAGACACGTGGAAGGACTCAGGCCAGGGCATCTCAGTTGGTGAAACCAGCAGAGACACAATTCAGCAACTCTTCACCCTGACCTAGGAGCATGGAAAGAACAATGGCAAGTGCAAGCACTGGCCGTTCATCAACTTTCAAGGCCCCGACAAGCTGACGGGCGAGTGAAGAGTTAACAGGACTGAAGTTTGTCAATTGATATGCAGAAGAACTGATAGCACAAGAGCTGAGGTGCACAAAGCTGTTGAACAGAGGACTTAACAGGACTAAAGTCGTCTACCAACCGATATGCGCAAGGACTGATATGCGCAAGGCTGCGGAATGGAAGCATTAACAAGACTGAAGAAGTCTGACACCTGGAATCTGCACGGACCCCCGGGGAGGGAAGAAACAATACGGAGGTCCTGTGGTCTTGCCTCGCTAGCAGGGTCCTCCCAAGCAGACAAACAAACAGTCCTGGGATTGTGAAACTCGCAGAGGTCAGCAAAAGCGTTGTTTGCCCAGAGCCCCAGCCGTATAAAAAGAGACTTGGGAGCTAGGAGAGTTTGAGCAGGGACGGGAACCTGACCTGACCATCCTCTCCGCCTGGACCGTGAGTATTCCCCCCCCTCCCCTTTTCCTGGGACGCTGGGTTAAGGGAACTCCTCGAGGTTGAGAGCCCTCTCACTAGGAGAGTGAACAAGAAAGCTTTCAAGTAGGGATAAGCAGTCCTTCCAATTAATAACGCAGTAATCGACGGTTTCAGGTTATCCTTTCTAAATTAGTAACTGATGGTTTTGTGTTATCCTTTCTAAATTAGTAATCGCATTATTTTAATGGATGTTACTAATCCAAGAACTTGTGTGAGGAAATAAACATCTTTTTTATTATTATTACTGTCTTAGTCGTTGCTATCGAACCTTCATAGCATGACAGCATGACACAAGCAAAACAGCTCACACTTACAGAGCTCTTCTGCAAACACCCTTCACCCTGCTGCCAGGCTCACAGGTCGCGGCGCAAAGCAAGAGGCAGGGAGCAAAAACAACGGCTAAGGCACGGCATGACATGCAGGCACAGCCTCTCTCAGAGCCACTCGGAAATGCAGTTTTCACAACAAAAGACACCATTGGGAAGGACACCTCGCGACGACACCAGCAGCCTGCTCACACTTTGCCCAGCACCTCCCAAACGCACCTCGAAGCAGCACCTGGGGCTGCGCTGGCAGCAGCAGCTCAGGGAAACGCTTTAACAGGGATCCCAGAGCCACCACAGGGCCAAAGCTTCCTGCCCCCAAACCCCACCGAGCCGCCCCGGCCCAGCTGCTCGCGGCAGGCCGCCACGTCTGGCTGCAGGGCAGCTCCCCCCTCTGGCCCACGTCGCTCTGGCCCCTGCTCACGGCCCCACCAGCCCCTGCTGCAGCTCCTGCAGCAAAGCAGCCCCGGCAAAGCCAGCACCGCTGCCCCGCCCCGGCGGGAGGGCACCCGCCGCCATTTGAACGCGCCCGCAGCCCCCACCAAACGCTCTCGCCCGCTCGCTTCTCGCCTGCTTTGCTCCCGCTCCTCTTCCACCTCTTTGACGTCTTTTTTTTCCCCACATGCTGGACTGCAATTGGCTGGCAGAGCCATCAGTGAAATCGATGCCCGCCCTCCTCCTCCTGACAGCCAATAGAAGGGCTGCACTGCGGCGATGCCATGGCAACGCTGGGCCCTCCTGCCCTGGCGGCCAGCTCCGCCCCCTCCCCCTTGGTCGGGCGCCATGTTGTGGGCGGCAGCGCGGGGCGCGGCGGGGCCTGGGGGCAGCGTGGTGCTGTGTGGGCGGGCAGTGCGGGGCCCCGGGGTGCGGCCGCTGCCCCGGCGGGGCTGGGCTGTGCGGCAGGGGCCCCGCGGGGCTGCTGGCCGCCCTGCGCCCTGGGGGCTGTGCGGGGCGTGGGGGGGGGCAGCACTGGGGCCTGTGCTGGTGGCAGCCCTGGCGCCAGCGTGGGGGCCCTGGGGCTGGTCGTCTGAAACAGGGGATGGACTTAAAACTAGGAGACTGACAGAACTCCTACCACTTTCCAAATTAAGTGTTGGACTGACTGGTGCAGAACCTCTCCAAGTGGGTATTTCAGACAGTTCTAGAGATTTCTAGAGGCAGATCCTGCTGTGCCTGGACCAATTCCTGTGCTTAAATGTGGTGAGTACCACCTCAGGTGGAGTATCTGGCTGTTTCAGAATCTCTGCAGCAGCTCCTGCTGCAGAACTGATTAAACTGTAAATACTTAAGGCCCTTGAAAATCGACAGTACAAACTGCTCCTGCAAATGAAGAAGCGGCTATGTAGGACAGTCTTTTGTGCATTCTTAGGAGAGTTAGGAGATGCTTTGATATGCAATTTAAGGTAATCGGTAGCAATGGCTCATGCATATGCTGGAGAGGTCACACAGGACCACAAGCCAGCTGGACTATAAAAATTCCCCAGAAGAACAGTTCGGGGAGTCTCATCTGATCCAGTGGAAGCCACTGTTGGAAGGACCCTGGCAAAGGAGACTGCCACCACCATCTGGACAGTAACCAACCATCCCGTTCAAGAGATTTGATGCCCCTTGTGAGTGTTACCTGTGACACGCCAATAGAGGGGTGTCTGTGATTCTTTTGAATTCGGGGGTTATTTGCACTGAACTCCAAGAGATCATCATTTGTCAAGTATGAGAATTTATTAGAGATAAGAGCTTATAACAAACCTGGTAGTTTGCCTGGATTCTCCTCATCACGCCATTGACATCCACAGGCCAGCTGATGGTCGGTCAGAGTCCACACCAACTTCTGTGGCTTACTCTTTTCTATAGCGAGTCAAAACAACGCCCGACCGCAGTTACACAAAAGCTGTATGGCCTCAGTCAATAACAGCATGCACATCAACAGGTAACCTAGTGCTCAGCCCACAGCACTGTTCAGTTAGTAACAACTTGCCCACTAACAGGTCTTTCTGTGGGGAATGGTTCCACAGCACCTAGATGTTTATGGGGTGAGTCTGTGGTGTCACTTCTCCTCTGTCTGGAATTGTCAGTCGTGGGGTCGTTAGACGGTTGCCCCCAGGCTGCAGCAACCCCACAGTGTGGTGGCTCCAGCCGTGATGCACCCGGGGTTCCTTAACTCCTGGGATCACCCCAGAGCAAACCCCTCTTCTGTGGGCTGCACCATCCAGAGTCCCACGCTTGCCTGTGTGGCGCCTGTCACTCCACCCCTTGACACCGCCAGACACACGCATTTATTTCAGAAGTCAGCTAATTCCCCTTGGTGTGCAGTGGGCGGCTTTTGGGTAAGCACAGTGTACTGGGGAAATGCGCACTGCTATTAATAGACGCCAAAAGCAAAGCATGCCCATTTGCAGTAACACGTAAACAACTGTTAAAAATAACAGTCTTAATCCTAATAGCAACATGATTGGTCTGGCCTATTGACCCAAATTCGGTGAATCCGAGTGTTGTTCCAGCTCCATATCTTAACACAGAAATCTTATTTCCTTTAATTGCAGGCATTTCTTTCCTGCACCGAAAGATCAGTTTGTTCCCCAAGCTGGAATAGTTCCCTTTAGAGGAGCTTCAAATAGAGTTGGTCACCTTTTTTTTATTATTCTTTTTCCGTATTTCCCTGTCTTCTCTATAGGAAACAGACAACTTTAACTTCAGATCAACAGCTGTTACATTTATGCTTAATTTTACCATCTTTTTCTCTTTCTTTCCTTTCCTTTCATCAAGGGAAGGTGTTAGCCCCTTCCTTAGGATCATCAATTTTTACAAACACTAGAATACAGCCGTTGAGTTTCGTTATCAGCCTGGTATGTGTATCCCCTCATTCTTAGGTCTGCCATCTTCCTTTGATGTTACTTCTCTCCTGGCTCCTAGGTTCATTCTATTATTTAGATACTTTTAAAAAACACATTACTTAGCCTAACAATTCTACCACTCTTTCTGGCTGCTTCTTTTCAAGTTGTTGCTCTTCAGAGGGTCACTCTGTAGACCCCAAACAAAAAGAAAAGCCTACCAAGGCCATTAGGTTGTTATAGTTTGGTTTTAACTGTAACTGCTGAAGCTACTTCTTTTAAGGTTACTCGGTTACATCCATCTATTTTTCAAATTTGAACAGTTTTTCTTTTTTTTCATTGATTTTTCTTTATGCTCAGAAACTTTTACTACAGCTTGGGGCATTTTCCAGCCCCTGCTGGTTTCTGGTGTACTTAAAGATGCTGTTTTTTCGCATTCGAGGTCTTTTCTTGTTTCCTAACTCTGCCCCTGGGGCTCTTCTCTGCAGAGCCCGATCTCCACCCTGAGTCCTCCTGTGCCTCAGTGCCAGGCAGAGCAGTTATACTGGCCAGGGGGGGCAGAGCGTTTCTCACGGTCTTGTGAGAAACAAGCTGCCCAAGCCCGGTCCTGCTTTCCACCCAAAGCCTCCCCTGCTTCGCTCCCTCTCCTCTTTCACTTCTCTCTTTCACGTCTGTTTTTCTTCCACATGGTGGACTCCGATTGGCTGACAGAGCCGTCAGTGAAATCCAGACCCGCCCCCCTCCTCCTGCCAGCCAATAGGCAGGTCGCAAATCAGCAGCTGCCTATGGGAATGAGCTAGGGGAGGAGTCACAATGTTGCAGTGTCCAGATGGAGTGTTGTAAAGGTGAGGCTACAAAGTGTCCATTTTATCGGGGAATGGGGGAACAGAAGAGAGAGCCAGACAGCTCCTGGGGGTCCCGGGCGATGCTGGGGGCCGTGCTGCTCTTGGGGATCCCAGACCAGGCTGTGTTTCTGTACAAAAGTCTGGAAAAGTCTTGATGCAAGCCCCTAGAGAAGAGGGATTTTCCTGAGCACTCAGAGAAACCCATGCAGGACCCAGGGATGTTGAGGGAAACCCATCTCACCCACCCCCAAGCCCACTGCTCTCCCTGGAGACCTTCCTGGATCCTCAGGCTGGGAACAGGAGGGGGTCTGTGGGCACAGCCATGTCCCAGACTAGCCTCCTTCAGGCCTTCAGATTCACAACATGTCACAGCTTCAAATGAGCTCTCTAAAGCAGCACTTCCCATGCCCCTGGTGTGGAGAGAAGACTTTGGGTAGACAAACAGGAGACAGGGGAGAGAAAGGGCAAAGACACCAGGCTGCAGAGCTGGGGCTCCCAGCATCACAGAGGGGGTGCCACAGGCTCAAGAAGCAACCCAAAGAAGTAAAGGAGTCCTTCCTTTTGCAGTGACTTGGAAAGCCACATCTCTCACAGTATTCAAGGGGGATGGAGTCTCCCTTCTGCAAGATTTGCCCCAAAACTGTGCAGAGATTAGGAAGAGCAGGAAGGCTGGTTGTAGGGATGTTCTCAAACTTCAGCAGCTGCAGAGCTGGGAGCTGGTCATCTCACAAACTTGGGAGTGAGTCAAAATGCACGTCCTGAGGCATCGCACTGCCTCATAGGCTCTGCACCGGAGCCTGGACAGCAGCACTGCAGTGTGTGAGCATGTCCTGAGAAGCCCAGAGTCATAAAATGTGGGAGATCCAGGATGTCGGGGCTGTACAGACCCAGGAGAGCAAGGGTGCCTTTGGGGAGGAGGGCAGGGGGCTGAGGAGCGTACCCAGGGGAGAAGCACAGCCCCAAGGTGACACTGAAAAGCACAAGGACCAAATGAGGCCCAGGGATGAGAAATGGCTTCCTCAGGCTCAGCCAGAAGGAAAGATGGGCAAACTTCATGGGAAATGGGAAAACTTCCCCACATTTGCTACCTGGCCTCGCCCATGGCTTTGGAGCCTGGCAGGCTCCAGGGTCCTGGATAAGGGCCTCTGGATGACGTGTGTTAAGGCTATGTTTGCTCTTCTCTGGCATAGCATCTCTAGCTCAAGCACTGCCGACTGAGAAACCTTGCTGAGCACTTTTAAAAGCAGAGATCCTGCCTTGGTGCCTAAAGGAGGAAAGCTACGTCCTGTCCCACATTGTCCTGCATCCTGCTTCCACAAAAAGAGTGGCCCACAGCAGAAACCAGTTTTGAGGCTCACCAAAGCATTTCTCAGCCTGTGGCCATGCTTTGTGCTGGTTCATCCCACATGCCTTGGATCCTGTAAAAACGCCAACCCCCAAACCCCAGATTCCTGCACAGGTCTGCCCAGTGCAGTGACCTGTCAGTGCAGGGGCGCAGAAGTGACATCTCCAGTGCCCCGTTTGAGATATTTCACAGTCTTTGACACTGTCTGGAGACATTCCTGAAGGATTTATCAGAAAATTATGGAAAATAACTGCAGTGAAGGGAAGTGATGGCTTTCCAGGACGTGAGGGGAAATCTCTCTGCTCTCTCCCTGGCTGTGCCATCTCCATGGCAGTGACCTACAGAGCCCCCAGATGACACGAGCTGAGGTCACAATGGGACGTGCCACATCACAGGGAGGTCTCCCCGGTGTCGTGGGCGGGGACCCTCACTTCCCTGTGAGGCCCAGGCACTCCTGGGCACTGCTCACACCCTCCCCACGGCTGCCTTTCATAGTGGCTCCACGGCAAGGAGAGGGGACAGGAGGCAGTGGGACCACGTTGGGGCCCCTCACCAACAGACGGAGGAGCAGGGGCATGTTGGAAAGGAGTTTTGGGTAATGAGATGGGAAGAGCGTCCTGTTTCTCTGGCTGGAGAGGTGAAACGAGAGCAAGAGGGCAAGCGAGATGGAGGACTGCTGGATGGACACCATCAGCCAGGACCACAGCTCCTTGTCCCCTGCGCTCCTGCGGCTCTCCACCGAGGGTAAGGGCTTTGGGAGATCCTTCCCGAGGTGTCGCACAGAGACTGTTAACTGCCAAAACTGCTGTGGATCCCGGGCTGTGGGGGTGCCTGGACAGGGCTGGGGGCTGCTGCGAGAGCCCTGCCTGAGGGTCCCCTCTGGCTCGGGGGACAATGTGGCAGCCAGGACTGCTGGGTCCTGGGGATGGGGCTGTCCTGAGCCCCAAGGCTTCTGTGCGGCCAGCTCCATCGCCTCTTAGGGTGGGGGGGGGGCATGGGAATCCATGACAGGTTTCCCTGGGAGTGGGTCCTCTTTGGGGTCTGGCTCTGAGAGGAAAGGGGTCCTGCATCCCAGATGCTGAGGTGGCCTGCAGCTCCATGGGGCTCTCAAGACCCTGCTGGAAATGTCCGTATATGATAATAAAACCTTCACCTTTTAATAACCCCAAGTCCTCTGGGTGTTTGGGAAAAATCTCTCTTCCTTCCCCCTCGATCCTTTTATGCTTCCAGCTTGGCGCAGCATGTTTTGGGCTCAGAGATGCCACCTTCAGATGGCCACAGACCCTGTCTTCCTGCAAATTGGGCTCAAACCGCTGCACCCAAAAGAAAATACATTGGAGAGAGCAGCCTGGAAACAGGCGGAGGTGCAATCCTCATTCAACAGGTCCTGGCTGACACCAAGGTCTTTTCTCTGAGCTGGGTGGGCAGCGCTGGGGTGAGCCCAACACAGCCATCTCCCCCAGCACCCTCACGACCCCACACCACCGCTACCTAGCCAAGCCCTAGGGCTGCCGTGGGCAGGCGGCCGGGGCAGGAGGGGCGAGAGGACACTGCCCTGCCCTGCCCTGCCCTGCCCTGGGGGCAGGAGGACGCTGCCTGAGGGCTCTGGTGCCACAGCCAGCCCCAGGGCCCCCACAGCGGCACCACGGAGGCCACCAGCACAGGCCCCAGTGCTGCCCCCCCCCACGCCCCGCACAGCCCCCAGGGCGCAGGGCGGCCAGCAGCCCCGCGGGGCCCCTGCCGCACAGCCCAGCCCCGCCGGGGCAGCGGCCGCACCCCGGGGCCCCGCACTGCCCGCCCACACAGCACCACGCTGCCCCCAGGCCCCGCCGCGCCCCGCGCTGCCGCCCACAACATGGCGCCCGACCAAGGGGGAGGGGGCGGAGCTGGCCGCCAGGGCAGGAGGGCCCAGCGTTGCCATGGCATCGCCGCAGTGCAGCCCTTCTATTGGCTGTCAGGAGGAGGAGGGCGGGCATCGATTTCACTGATGGCTCTGCCAGCCAATTGCAGTCCAGCATGTGGGGAAAAAAAAGACGTCAAAGAGGTGGAAGAGGAGCGGGAGCAAAGCAGGCGAGAAGCGAGCGGGCGAGAGCGTTTGGTGGGGGCTGCGGGCGCGTTCAAATGGCGGCGGGTGCCCTCCCGCCGGGGCGGGGCAGCGGTGCTGGCTTTGCCGGGGCTGCTTTGCTGCAGGAGCTGCAGCAGGGGCTGGTGGGGCCGTGAGCAGGGGCCAGAGCGACGTGGGCCAGAGGGGGGAGCTGCCCTGCAGCCAGACGTGGCGGCCTGCCGCGAGCAGCTGGGCCGGGGCGGCTCGGTGGGGTTTGGGGGCAGGAAGCTTTGGCCCTGTGGTGGCTCTGGGATCCCTGTTAAAGCGTTTCCCTGAGCTGCTGCTGCCAGCGCAGCCCCAGGTGCTGCTTCGAGGTGCGTTTGGGAGGTGCTGGGCAAAGTGTGAGCAGGCTGCTGGTGTCGTCGCGAGGTGTCCTTCCCAATGGTGTCTTTTGTTGTGAAAACTGCATTTCCGAGTGGCTCTGAGAGAGGCTGTGCCTGCATGTCATGCCGTGCCTTAGCCGTTGTTTTTGCTCCCTGCCTCTTGCTTTGCGCCGCGACCTGTGAGCCTGGCAGCAGGGTGAAGGGTGTTTGCAGAAGAGCTCTGTAAGTGTGAGCTGTTTTGCTTGTGTCATGCTGTCATGCTATGAAGGTTCGATAGCAACGACTAAGACAGTAATAATAATAAAAAAGATGTTTATTTCCTCACACAAGTTCTTGGATTAGTAACATCCATTAAAATAATGCGATTACTAATTTAGAAAGGATAACACAAAACCATCAGTTACTAATTTAGAAAGGATAACCTGAAACCGTCGATTACTGCGTTATTAATTGGAAGGACTGCTTATCCCTACTTGAAAGCTTTCTTGTTCACTCTCCTAGTGAGAGGGCTCTCAACCTCGAGGAGTTCCCTTAACCCAGCGTCCCAGGAAAAGGGGAGGGGGGGGAATACTCACGGTCCAGGCGGAGAGGATGGTCAGGTCAGGTTCCCGTCCCTGCTCAAACTCTCCTAGCTCCCAAGTCTCTTTTTATACGGCTGGGGCTCTGGGCAAACAACGCTTTTGCTGACCTCTGCGAGTTTCACAATCCCAGGACTGTTTGTTTGTCTGCTTGGGAGGACCCTGCTAGCGAGGCAAGACCACAGGACCTCCGTATTGTTTCTTCCCTCCCCGGGGGTCCGTGCAGATTCCAGGTGTCAGACTTCTTCAGTCTTGTTAATGCTTCCATTCCGCAGCCTTGCGCATATCGGTTGGTAGACGACTTTAGTCCTGTTAAGTCCTCTGTTCAACAGCTTTGTGCACCTCAGCTCTTGTGCTATCAGTTCTTCTGCATATCAATTGACAAACTTCAGTCCTGTTAACTCTTCACTCGCCCGTCAGCTTGTCGGGGCCTTGAAAGTTGATGAACGGCCAGTGCTTGCACTTGCCATTGTTCTTTCCATGCTCCTAGGTCAGGGTGAAGAGTTGCTGAATTGTGTCTCTGCTGGTTTCACCAACTGAGATGCCCTGGCCTGAGTCCTTCCACGTGTCTCCAGTTGTCAGGGTCTAAAATAGGAGAATGCTTGTTGTCCTGGATGTGTGGAGGATTTTCTGGTTTTGTTCAGCACTGGGGAAGGAACCAGAGTTCTGAGTTGTGGGAAGGCTTCTGCCTGTGCCTGGGACATGAGGCCCTGCTGACTTCAGTTTCATGATCGCTACTCCCATGCAATCCTCCCGTTAGAAAATGTTGCCAAGAATTACTTGCAGGCTGTTCTGCAATTCTTAAATTTCATAGGCTAGGTGTTGATAATGCATAGCAGAAGCTAATCTTTTGGTGTAGTAACTGGTAGGCAATGGGTGTTTCAGAGCACTGTGAGTATTATGAGGCCATGATGTGAATCTGTGATGTGATGACACCTCTGTGTGAGCAGCTGACAGGTCAGGGGAAGATGCATGGCTTGGATGCTGGTGGTGAGGTCACTTCTGGGTTTGTTGCGTGTGCTCAGAGGAGGGATTGACCCCTGCAGAGCTCTACAGCAATACAGAAATGCAACTCATTAATCAAGCAGAAGTCGATATTCCACATCATCTGACACAAATTTTATTCCACTCCATCATCATGAGTTAGTACTGCTACATTTAAAATGCAGATGATGTTCTGTGGTGAGCATGGACATGGAGTTGGCCTTTCCACTTGTTGCTAAGTAGAAGCTTGCAGCGTCCTCCCGGTCAGCTAGGGAGTCCAGCTAGACTTTTGAGGCTGCTAAGTGAATGTAGTGCTGGTGTGAGCAGTGGTGTGAATAATCTCTTCTTGCCAGGGTGTGTGTGTGCTTTAGAAGTTGCCCCTGTCAAAAGAGCAGGGAGCTTGTGAGATTTTCCTGCAAGGTCTGCATGCTGTGTCTGTCTTTGAGGTGTCCAGCTGCTTTTATGACACGTTTAGAACTGTAACACTTTAGGGGTCTCTGATTTTCTGTGCACGTATGCAGTCATTGGAGAATGGGTGCAAAGGCTGTTGGAGGAGATGGAAGGAATGTCACCCCCCAAAAAGGGTATGGGCCACATTTTGAAAGAGATTTCTTGTTCAGAGAAGTTGAGGCACAAGCGAGAGGGAAAAGCTGGCCTGATCAGCCGCTGTGAGAGCACTTCTTCTCTGCTTCCTGGTGGGAAGGTGGGAAGTGAGCAGGCCCCGGGCTGTGAGTGGCTGTTCAGAGGCAGAGCCTGTTGCAAGGCCTTGGAGGACTAGAAAGGAATGGAAGGTCTGGAGAGTTGGGCTTTGTGTGTTGTGGGGTGCTTGGGGTGCCCTGTGTGCTGCCGTGTGTGGTGCTGTGGGCTGTGTGTCGCTGATGCAGAGGCGTGTGTTGGTTGCCAACCCTCTGTGAGGTGTGGAGGTAACGGCGTGTTACAGTGCGAGATGCCCTGTGGTGGAGCCGGGTGGTGGCGCCAGTGTTTTGCTGCTCAGCGTGGGAGGAGGTGTCTGGAGAGAGCAGTGCTCTGCTCCCAAGGCCCAGCCTGCCATCACGGTGTCCTTCTGGGAGACGTGGGTGAGGACTGTTGGTGACCGTGTTGCCTCCTTGGAGCATCGTGGTGCGAGGCAGGGCTGCTCCCAGTTTGGTGGTTTGTGTCAGCTGAGGTTCAGGCTTGCAGTTTCGGAAGGGTTTGATGCTTCCGTGAGTCTTTGGGATTTTACCGACTGCTGGAGAGAGTTCTCTTCTCCCTCCTTAAAGGCTTTCTGCTGAATCTGGACCCTCATTGCATCTTCCCATCTCAGACGCTAATCCATTCCAGTCCCTCAGCGAGATGGGTAGTTAATGAAAGCAGTCAGAGGCATTTCTGCACGTTGTGCCTACGCAGAGCCTTGCAGAGAGGGGAGATGCCCCCTCACAAGAAGTCAGGCCTGTGAGGGCGATGGGTGGCTCTGAGACACCTGTCCTTGTTGAGCGGTGGAGGCGGCATCTCCAAAGCCTCTGGTGCCTTTGGCAAGAGTCTCATAATAGCATATTCCTTGAGGCTGCAATGGGGGAGCCATGTGGAGGTAGCAGGGCTCCAACGCCCTGCTCCAGGCAGGTGCCAGTAGAGGAGGTATCTTGGGGCCTTTTCCAGTGAAGTTTTGATTACCTCCAAGGATGGAGATCTGGGAACCTCTCTGGATCCCTGTGCCGCAGTTTGGCCACCGTCACGGAGAAAAAGGTTTCTTCTTAATGTCTCAGAAGCATTTCCCATTGTCCGATTTGTCCCCGTTGCCTCCCATGCTACTAGTGTGCACCTCCAAGAAAATCCGGCTCCGTCTTCTCTGTGCCCTCCATAAGGTAGCTGTGCACAGCATGAAGATCCCCGTTGGCCTTCTCTTGTCTAGGCTGAACAAAGCCAGCTCTCGCAGCCTCTCCTTTTATGCCCCACGCTGCAGCCCCTGACCGTCTTGGTGTCCCTGTGCTGGACTCCCTGCAGTGTGTTAGCGCCTGTGCAGAACTGGAGAGCCCAAACAGGACCTGGTATACAGACATGGTGTCACCTGTGCCAAAAAGAGGGGTAGAACGTCTTGGTGGCCCTTCTGGCTGTGTTCTCACCAATAGAGCTCAGCACAGAGGGGAGACATTTGCCCCTGCCTGTTGCGACTCTGTAAGGCCAGCAGAACTGCCAGTAACACTCCGATTCTTTCTTTCTTTCTAGGTTGCTCCACTCATGGAGGTTCCCAGTGCAGTGCTAGAGGCGCTGAGGATGGAGGCAGGATGCCAGGCTGTGTCCCTGTACCTGTCAACATCTTGGCCAGCGTCGTGAGCCCTCTGTGAAAGCAGCTGCAAGTGACTGAGAAGAGGCTACGTATGGATGCGAAGGCTTCCATAAATGCGCCTGTCTTCCCTGGGTGACTTGGGTTGTGGGTTCAGCTCCTGGTACCTCTGCTGTGCTGCAAATTCCGCCTCCCACAAGTGCTGTTATTGCCAGCCCGCTCAACAAATGCTACGGTGCCCCCTCCTTTTCCTAGGAGGTTGTGGTGCCATATAGGACGAGTCCAAGACCCTTATAATAGATGCCAGCATGTCTGGAGTGCCTTTGTGTGAGTGCCCCAAAGCGTCCATAGCTTGACCTGTGGAAGTCTCAGAGCTCTTGGGCTGCCGGCTCTGCGAGGGGTGAAGATGTGCCCAGGGCCAGGTTGCCCGTGGCACCCAGCCCTCAGTGCTCTGTGAAGGCAGCTGTGGAGCGCGGACTGGTGCTGCAGAGGCTGCGCAGCCAGGAGAGCTGTCATTTCAGCAGCCGTCCAGTGTGGGGCTGTCTCATTGCTTGGGCCTCATTTCAAAGGCTCTGCACCCTTTTTCCCTTCCCCGTCCAAGCTCCTTGTCCAAGTAACTAAAGGAAAGGAAGGGAGGTTCCTTTGGGCTCAGGAGGCCTTCCGGACTCTCAAGTGTTTCTGTGTTGTATCTGTAACTTTTGTATTACTACAGAAAATCCCCATGTCCCCATCCCTAGCAGGAGGTTCGTGAGGGGATGGGGGTGGAAAGCAGCAGCCTGCTGTGCCCAAAGAAAGCAGGATCCTTCCCTCTGAAAAGAGCAGCATCACCCAAGGAGGCAGCTCTGTGCCTGATCTTGTGCTGCTCATTTGCACAGGCCTTGTGAGCCTAGAGTGCCTTGGCCACCTTGTGGTGTTACCGCAAGAGCTTGCCTGAGTGTCTGGATTGAGAAGCCAAGGGAAGGCAGCGAGCAGAGCAGTGGCTGGGGAGTGTGCAAGTGGCGAGTGTCCTGCATGCATCTCTTCTTGCTGGCACTTGGTTGTATGTAGCAGAAGAGGCAGCTGTGTGGGGCAGAGGCAGTGTGTTTGTAGAGTAGGTGGCAGAGCAGAGGTCTGGCGTCAGGTTGATGCCTGGTGCAGTGCCGAGTTGATCTGAGAGTGTCAGAAAGCCTTTGCAGTGCAGCTGCTCCCTCAGCTGATCTCTGTCCCTAGAAATGCACTAGAAATGGAAGTGGCATGCTGCTGCCATTGTGTAGGTGCTGCAGTGCGAAGGCTCCCAGCTCGGACTTGATGGTACTAAAGGAAAAGCGAGACCGATTGTTCCTTTTGTGATTTGTGTGCAGGGTGGCAGAGTGGAGCTGTCGCATGATCTGGAGAGAGTCTTGCCAGGAGATGAAAGCCTTTTGCAGAAGACTGTTCTGTACGGAATGATCACAGCGTAATCAAGGGACGTGCGAGTGGCCCAGGTGAGCTTCTCCTCTGTGAAGGTTTGCACTTTTCAGCTCCCTTGTGACTCAGTCAAAGATAGGGCAGCAGCAGGCAGGTCGATGCCATTTGTGCTTGTGAGGTGAGTTGTGCCTCTGAAGCTGGTAGGCCAACAGCATGCCCATAGCTTTGGTGATGCTTGTGTCTCAGTGCCTCCTAAAGGGTGAGCAGGTCCGTTGCTGCTGTTGGTGCTTTTGTGGTGAGTTGTGCATCAGTATGTGACTGGCGATCAGCATGGACATTGCTGCTGTTTGTGCTTGTTGAGGTCAATTGTGCCTCAGTTGCAAAGAGGCCAGGAGCAGCTATTTGGCTTCATGGCTGCCTGTGAGGTCACTTCAGCATGAGCACCTGAGAGTCCACCTTGATGCATATTGCTGCTGTTTGTGTTTGTGCAGTTATTTGGCCTCAGTACCTGCTAGGGCACCAGCAGCCACGTTGCTACTTCTTTGTATCTGTGAGGCCACTTCTGCTGAGTGCTTGATAGGCCAGTGCTAGGTCCAGGGCTGCTGTTTTTGGTTGAGAGGTCACTTGTTCCTCTACTGCCTGATAGGCCAGTGCTGATCCTGTGGGTGGAGTTTGTGGTTGTGAGGTCACTTGTGGCCGAGTGCCTGATAGGCCAGTGGTAGTCATGTGGGTGCAGTTTGTGGTTGTGAGGTCACTTGTGGCTCAGTGCCTGATAGGCCAGTGCTGGTCCTGTGGGTGGAGTTTGTGTTTGTGATGTCACTTGTGGCTCAATGCCTGATAGAACAGTGCTGGTCATGTGGGTGGAGATTGTGTTTGTGATGTCACTTGTGGCTCAGTGCCTGATAGGCCAGTGCTGATCACATGGGTGCAGTTTGTGGTTGTGATGTCATTTGTGGATCAGTGCCTGATAGGCCAGTGCTGGTGATGTGGGTGGAGTTTGTGTTTGTGATGTCACTTGTGGCTCAGTGCCTGATAGGCCAATGCTGGTCATGTGGGTGGAGTTTGTGGTTGTGATGTCACTTGTGGCTCAGTGCCTGATAGGCCAGTGTTGGTCACATGGCTGCAGTTTGTGGTTGTGATGTCATTTGTGGCTCAGTGCCTGATAGGCCAGTGCTGGTGATGTGGGTGGAGTGTGTGTTTGTGATGTCACTTGTGGCTCAGTGCCTGATAGGCCAGTGCTGGTCACATGGGTGCAGTTTGTGTTTGTGATGTCCCTTGTGGCTCAGTGCCTGATAGGCCAGTGCTGGTGATGTGGGTGCAGTTTGTGGTTGTGATGTCACTTGTGGCTCAGTGCCTGATAGGCCAGTGCTGTTCATGTGGGTGCAGTTTGTGATTGTGATGTCACTTGTGGCTCAGTGCCTGATAGGCCAGTGCTGGTAATGTGGATAGAGTTTGTGTTTATGATGTCACTTGTGGCTCAGTGCCTGATAGGCCAGTGCTGGTCACGTGGGTGCAGTTTGTTGTTGTGATGTCATTTGCGGATCAGTGCCTGATAGGCCAGTGCTGGTCACGTGGGTGCAGTTTGTGTTTGTGATGTCACTTGTGGCTGAGTGCCTGATAGGCCAGTGCTGGTCATGTGGCTGCAGTTTGTGGTTGTGATGTCACTTGTGGCTCAGTGCCTGATAGGCCAGTGCTAGAGATGTGGCTGCAGTTTGTGGTTTTGATGTCACTTGTGGCTCAGTGCCTGATAGGCCATGCTGGTCCTGTGTGTGCAGTTTGTGGTTGTGATGTCACTTGTGGCTCAGGGCCTGATAGGCCAGTGCTGGTCACATGGCTGCAGTTTGTGGTTGTGATGTCACTTGTGGCTCAGGGCCTGATAGGCCAGTGCTGGTGATGTGGCTGCAGTTTGTGTTTCTGATGTCACTTGTGGCTCAGTGCCTGATAGGCCAGTGCTGGTCACGTGGGTGGAGTTTGTGTTTGTGATGTCACTTGTGGCTCAGTGCCTGATAGGCCAGTGCTGGTGATGTGGGTGGAGTTTGTGTTTATGATGTCACTTGTGGCTCAGTGCCTGATAGGCCAGTGCTGGTGAATGTGGGTGCAGTTTGTGGTTGTGATGTCACTTGTGGCTCAGTGCCTGATAGGCCAGTGCTGGTCACGTGGGTGCAGTTTGTTGTTGTGATGTCATTTGCGGATCAGTGCCTGATAGGCCAGTGCTGGTCACGTGGGTGGAGTTTGTGTTTGTGATGTCAGTTGTGGCTCAGTGCCTGATAGGCCAGTGCTGGTCATGTGTGTGGAGTTTGTGTTTGTGATGTCACTTGTGGCTCAGTGCCTGATAGGCCAGTGCTGGTCATGTGTGTGGAGTTTGTGTTTGTGATGTCACTTGTGGCTGAGTGCCTGATAGGCCAGTGCTGGTGATGTGGGTGGAGTTTGTGTTTGTGATGTCACTTGTGGCTCAGTGCCTGATAGGCCAGTGCTGGTCCTGTGTGTGCAGTTTGTGTTTGTGATGTCACTTGTGGCTCAGTGCCTGATAGGCCAGTGTTGGTCACGTGGGTGGAGTTTGTGTTTGTGATGTCACTTGTGGCTCAGTGCCTGATAGGCCAGTGCTGGTCCTGTGTGTGCAGTTTGTGGTTGTGATGTCACTTGTGGCTCAGTGCCTGATAGGCCAGTGCTGGTCATGTGGGTGGAGATTGTGTTTGTGATGTCACTTGTGGCTCAGTGCCTGATAGGCCAGTGCTGGTGATGTGGCTGCAGTTTGTGTTTGTGATGTCACTTGTGGCTGAGTGCCTGATAGGCCAGTGCTGGTCCTGTGGGTTCAGTTTGAGGTTGTGATGTCACTTGTGGCTCAGTGCCTGATAGGCCAGTGCTGGTCATGTGGGTGCAGTTTGTGGTTGTCAGGTCACTTGTGGCTCAGAGCCTGATAGGCCAGTGCTGGTCACATGGGTGTAGTCTGTGGTTGTGATGTCACTTGTGGCTCAGTGCCTGATAGGACATTGCTGGTCCTGTGGCTGCAGTTTGTGTTTGTGAGGTCACTTGTGGCTGAGTGCCTGATAGGCCAGTGCTGGTCACGTGGATTCATTTTGTGGCTGTGATGTCAGTTGTGGCTCAGTGCCTGATAGGCCAGTGCTGGTCATGTGGGTGGAGTTTGTGGTTGTCAGGTCACTTGTGGCTCAGAGCCTGATAGGCCAGTGCTGGTCATGTGTGTGCAGTTTGTGTTTGTGATGTCACTTGTGGCTCAGTGCCTGATAGGCCAGTGCTGGTCACATGGGTGCAGTTTGTTGTTGTGATGTCGTTTGCGGATCAGTGCCTGATAGGCCAGTGCTGGTCATGTGTGTGGAGTTTGTGTTTGTGATGTCACTTGTGGCTCAGTGCCTGATAGGCCAGTGCTGGTGATGTGGGTGCAGTTTGTGGTTGTGATGTCACTTGTGGCTCAGTGCCTGATAGGCCAGTTCTGGTCACATGGCTGCAGTTTGTGTTTGTGATGTCACTTGTGGCTGAGTGCCTGATAGGCCAGGGCTGGTGATGTGGGTGGAGTTTGTGGTTGTGATGTCACTTGTGGCTCAGTGCCTGATAGGCCAGTGCTGGTCCTGTGTGTGCAGTTTGTGTTTGTGATGTCACTTGTGGCTCAGTGCCTGATAGGCCAGTGTTGGTCACATGGCTGCAGTTTGTGGTTGTGATGTCACTTGTGGCTCAGTGCCTGATAGGCCAGTGCTGGTCCTGTGTGTGCAGTTTGTGGTTGTGATGTCACTTGTGGCTCAGTGCCTGATAGGCCAGTGCTGGTCATGTGGGTGCAGTTTGTGGTTGTGATGTCACTTGTGGCTCAGTGCCTGATAGGCCAGTGCTGGTCCTGTGTGTGCAGTTTGTGTTTCTGATGTCACTTGTGGCTCAGTGCCTGATAGGCCAGTGTTGGTCACGTGGGTGGAGTTTGTGGTTGTGATGTCACTTGTGGCTGAGTGCCTGATAGGCCAGTGCTGGTGATGTGGGTGCAGTTTGTGTTTGTGATGTCACTTGTGGCTGAGTGCCTGATAGGCCAGTGCTGGTCCTGTGGGTTCAGTTTGAGGTTGTGATGTCACTTGTGGCTCAGTGCCTGATAGGCCAGTGCTGGTCATGTGGGTGCAGTTTGTGGTTGTCAGGTCACTTGTGGCTCAGAGCCTGATAGGCCAGTGCTGGTCACATGGGTGTAGTCTGTGTTTGTGATGTCACTTGTGGCTCAGTGCCTGATAGGACATTGCTGGTCCTGTGGCTGTAGTTTGTGTTTGTGAGGTCACTTGTGGCTGAGTGCCTGATAGGCCAGTGCTGGTCACGTGGATTCATTTTGTGGCTGTGATGTCAGTTGTGGCTCAGTGCCTGATAGGCCAGTGCTGGTGATGTGGGTGGAGTTTGTGGTTGTGATGTCACTTGTGGCTCAGTGCCTGATAGGCCAGTGCTGGTCCTGTGTGTGCAGTTTGTGTTTGTGATGTCACTTGTGGCTCAGTGCCTGATAGGCCAGTGCTGGTCCTGTGTGTGCAGTTTGTGTTTGTGATGTCACTTGTGGCTGAGTGCCTGATAGGCCAGTGCTGGTCCTGTGTGTGTAGTTTGTGGTTTTGATGTCACTTGTGGCTCAGTGCCTGATAGGCCAGTGCTGGTGATGTGGGTGGAGTTTGTGTTTATGATGTCACTTGTGGCTCAGTGCCTGATAGGCCAGTGCTGGTCATGTGGGTGGAGTTTGTGTTTGTGATGTCACTTGTGGCTCAGTGCCTGATAGGCCAGTGCTGGTCACGTGGGTGCAGTTTGTTGTTGTGATGTCATTTGCGGATCAGTGCCTGATAGGCCAGTGCTGGTCATGTGGGTGCAGTTTGTGTTTGTGATGTCACTTGTGGCTCAGTGCCTGATAGGCCAGTGCTGGTCCTGTGGCTGCAGTTTGTGGTTGTGATGTCACTTGTGGCTCAGTGCCTGATAGGCCAGTGCTGGTCACATGGCTGCAGTTTGTGGTTGTGATGTCATTTGTGGCTGAGTGCCTGATAGGCCAGTGCTGGTGATGTGGGTGGAGTTTGTGTTTGTGATGTCACTTGTGGCTCAGTGCCTGATAGGCCAGTGCTAGAGATGTGGCTGCAGTTTGTGGTTTTGATGTCACTTGTGGCTCAGTGCCTGATAGGCCATGCTGGTCCTGTGGGTGCAGTTTGTTTTTGTGATGTCACTTGTGGCTCAGGGCCTGATAGGCCAGTGCTGGTCACGTGGGTGCAGTTTGTTGTTGTGATGTCACTTGTGGCTCAGTGCCTGATAGGCCAGTGCTGGTGATGTGGGTGCAGTTTGTGGTTGTGATGTCACTTGTGGCTCAGTGCCTGATAGGCCAGTGCTCGTCCTGTGTGTGCAGTTTGTGTTTGTGATGTCACTTGTGGCTCAGTGCCTGATAGGCCAGTGTTGGTCACATGGCTGCAGTTTGTGGTTGTGATGTCAGTTGTGGCTCAGTGCCTGATAGGCCAGTGCTGGTCCTGTGTGTGCAGTTTGTGTTTGTGATGTCACTTGTGGCTGAGTTCCTGATAGGGCAGTGCTGGTCACGTGGGTTCAGTTTGAGGTTGTGATGTCACTTGTGGCTCAGTGCCTGATAGGCCAGTGCTGGTCATGTGGGTGGAGTTTGTGTTTGTGATGTCACTTGTGGCTCAGTGCCTGATAGGCCAGTGCTGGTGATGTGGGTGCAGTTTGTTGTTGTGATGTCATTTGCGGGTCAGTGCCTGATAGGCCAGTGCTGGTCACGTGGGTGGAGTTTGTGTTTGTGATGTCACTTGTGGCTGAGTGCCTGATAGGCCAGTGCTGGTCCTGTGGCTGCAGTTTGTGGTTGAGATGTCACTTGTGGCTCAGTGCCTGATAGGCCAGTGCTGGTCACATGGCTGCAGTTTGTGGTTGTGATGTCACTTGTGGCTCAGTGCCTGATAGGCCAGTGCTGGTCATGTGGGTGCAGTTTGTGTTTGTGATGTCACTTGTGGCTCAGTGCCTGATAGGCCAGTGCTGGTGATGTGGGTGGATTTTGTGGTTGTGATGTCACTTGTGGCTCAGTGCCTGATAGGCCAGTGCTGGTCACATGGCTGCAGTTTGTGTTTGTGATGTCACTTGTGGCTCAGTGCCTGAGAGGCCAGTGCTGGTCACATGGGTGTAGTCTGTGGTTGTGATGTCACTTGTGGCTCAGTGCCTGATAGGCCAGTGTTGGTCACATGGCTGCAGTTTGTGTTTGTGAGGTCACTTGTGGCTGAGTGCCTGATAGGCCAGTGCTGGTCACGTGGATTCATTTTGTGGCTGTGAGGTCACTTGTGGCTCAGTGCCTGATAGGCCAGTGCTGGTCATGTGGGTGCAGTTTGTGGTTGTGATGTCACTTGTGGCTCAGTGCCTGATAGGCCAGTGCTGGTGATGTGTGTGCAGTTTGTGTTTGTGATGTCACTTGTGGCTCAGTGCCTGATAGGCCAGTGTTGGTCACATGGCTGCAGTTTGTGTTTGTGATGTCACTTGTGGCTCAGTGCCTGATAGGCCAGTGCTGGTCACATGGGTGCAGTTTGTTGTTGTGATGTCATTTGCGGATCAGTGCCTGATAGGCCAGTGCTGGTCACGTGGGTGGAGTTTGTGTTTGTGATGTCACTTGTGGCTCAGTGCCTGATAGGCCCGTGCTGGTGATGTGGCTGCAGTTTGTGTTTGTGATGTCCCTTGTGGCTCAGTGCCTGATAGGCCAGTGCTGGTGATGTGGGTGCAGTTTGTGTTTGTGAGGTCCCTTGTGGCTCAGTGCCTGATAGGCCAGTGCTGGTGATGTGGCTGCAGTTTGTGTTTGTGATGTCACTTGTGGCTCAGTGCCTGATAGGCCAGTGCTGGTCACGTGGGTGCAGTTTGTTGTTGTGATGTCATTTGCGGATCAGTGCCTGATAGGCCAGTGCTGGTGATGTGGGTGGAGTTTGTGTTTGTGATGTCACTTGTGGCTCAGTGCCTGATAGGCCAGTGTTGGTCACATGGCTGCAGTTTGTGGTTGTGATGTCACTTGTGGCTGAGTGCCTGATAGGCCAGTGCTGGTCGTGTGGCTGCAGTTTGTGGTTGTGATGTCACTTGTGGCTCAGTGCCTGATAGGCCAATGCTGTTCATGTGGGTGCAGTTTGTGTTTGTGATGTCACTTGTGGCTCAGTGCCTGATAGGCCAGTGCTGGTCATGTGGGTGCAGTTTGTGGTTGTGATGTCACTTGTGGCTGAGTGCCTGATAGGCCAGTGCTGGTGATGTGGCTGCAGTTTGTGGTTGTGATGTCACTTGTGGCTCAGTGCCTGATAGGCCAGTGCTGGTCCTGTGTGTGCAGTTTGTGGTTTTGATGTCACTTGTGGCTCAGTGCCTGATAGGCCAGTGCTGGTGATGTGGGTGGAGTTTGTGTTTATGATGTCACTTGTGGCTCAGTGCCTGATAGGCCAGTGCTGGTGATGTGGGTGGAGTTTTTGTTTGTGATGTCACTTGTGGCTCAGTGCCTGATAGGCCAGTGCTGGTCACGTGGGTGCAGTTTGTTGTTGTGATGTCATTTGCGGATCAGTGCCTGATAGGCCAGTGCTGGTCACGTGGGTGGAGTTTGTGTTTGTGATGTCACTTGTGGCTCAGTGCCTGATAGGCCAGTGCTGGTCATGTGGGTGCAGTTTGTGTTTGTGATGTCACTTGTGGCTCAGTGCCTGATAGGCCAGTGCTGGTGATGTGGGTGGAGTTTGTGGTTGTGATGTCACTTGTGGCTCAGTGCCTGATAGGCCAGTGCTGGTGATGTGGCTGCAGTTTGTGGTTGTGAGGATACTTGTGGTTGAGTGCCTGATAGGCCAGTGCTGGTCATGTGGCTGCAGTTTGTGGTTGTGATGTCACTTGTGGCTCAGTGCCTGATAGGCCAGTGCTGGTCATGTGGGTGCAGTTTGTGGTTGTCAGGTCACTTGTGGCTCAGAGCCTGATAGGCCAGTGCTGGTCATGTGGGTGGAGTTTGTGGTTGTGATGTCACTTGTGGCTCAGTGCCTGATAGGCCAGTGCTGGTCCTGTGTGTGCAGTTTGTGTTTGTGATGTCACTTGTGGCTCAGTGCCTGATAGGCCAGTGCTGGTCATGTGGCTGCAGTTTGTGATTGTGATGTCCCTTGTGGCTGAGTGCCTGATAGGCCAGTGCTGGTCCTGTGGCTGCAGTTTGTGTTTGTGATATCACTTGTGGCTGAGTGCCTGATAGGCCAGTGCTGGTCACGTGGGTGCAGTTTGTTGTTGTGATGTCATTTGCGGATCAGTGCCTGATAGGCCAGTGCTGGTCACGTGGGTGGATTTTGTGGTTGTGATGTCACTTGTGGCTCAGTGCCTGATAGGCCAGTGCTTGTCATGTGGGTGCAGTTTGTGTTTGTGATGTCACTTGTGCAGCAGTGGAGTTGCCAGAGGGCTCTGTGCCGTGTGAAACGGTACATCATAACATCATAGAAGAAGGCTGGAAACTGGTCACTGCTCGTGGGAGGAGAAAGGCTCCTACTCCTCCTGAAGACCTGAAGCTGAAGAAGAGGTTTAGTGCCCTCCAGGATGAGGAGGAGATGGGCATGGCTGCCAGGGAAGTAACCGGGACAACAGACCCTGTGCCCTACCGGAACACCCGGAAAAAGCGGCGGGTGATTGTTGTGGGGGACTCCCTGCTACAGGGGACGGAGGCATCTATCTGCCGACCTGACCTCTTGTCTAGAGAGGTTTGTGGCCTGCCGGGGGCTCGTGTGAGAGATGTCATGCAAAGACTGCCAAGGCTCGTCCATTCTTCGGACTATTACCCACTGCTGCTCTTCCATGTGGCGCCAATGACACCAAGGGCAAACTGCAGACCATCAAGCAGGATTTCAGAGCTCTGGGGATGGTGGTCAAGGGTCTGGGAGCCCAGGTCATCTTCTCCTCAATCCTGCCAGTGAGCGGGATGGATGAGAGGAGGAGGAGACGGACTTTCCAGGTTAACGACTGGCTGCGCCGCTGGTGTTGGCAACAGGGTTTTGGTTTCTACGACCATGGGACCCTGTTTGAAGATCGACAACTGATGGCGAGAGATGGGATCCACCTCACGAGGCGGGGCACGCGGGTCTTTGCCAACAGGTTGGCCAACCTGGTAAGGAGGGCTTTAAACTAGGAAAGATGGGGGAAGGGGAGAGTTATAGTGACAGGGTAGTTGGCAAAAGACTGCTCAAGTCAGGATGCCTCCAGCAGGTGAATGCAGCCAGGGAAGTGCGCATGGGATGTGGCTATGGAGGACCCTCTTGTATCCCTCCTGGGAAACCTGCATGCTCGATCACCTCCCTGAAATGCCTGTACACCAATGCACGCAGCTTGGGGAACAAACAGGAAGAACTAGAGATGTGTGTGCGGTCGCAGGGCCATGATCTCATTGCCATTACAGAGACATGGTGGGATAGCTCGCATGACTGGAGTGCTGTCATGGATGGCTACGTACTTTTTAGGAAAGACAGGCCAGGAAAGCGAGGTGGTGGAGTTGCTCTTTATGTGAGAGAGCAACTGGAATGTATGGAGCTGTGCCTAGGGGTGGATGAAGAGCGAGTCGAGAGCTTATGGGTAAGGATCAAAGGGCAGGCTAATAGAGGTGACACTGTTGTGGGTGTTTACTACAGGCCACCTGATCAGGATGAGGAAGTGGATGAGGCCTTCTACAGACAGCTGGAAGTAGCCTCACGATCCCAGGCCCTGGTTCTCATGGGGGACTTCAACCACCCCGATATCTGCTGGAAAGACAACACAGCTAGGCACAAACAGTCCTGGAGATTCCTGCAGAGCATTGGTGACAACTTCTTGACACAGGTGGTGGAGGAGCCAACAAGGAGAGGTGTGCTGCTGGACCTCGTACTAACAAACAAAGAAGGACTGGTGGAAGATGTGAAGGTTGGGGGCTGCCTTGGCTGCAGTGACCATGAGATGGTGGAGTTCAGGATCCTGCGAGGAGGCAGCAGGGCACCAAGTAGGATCGCAACCCTGGACTTCAGGAGAGCAAACTTTGTCCTCTTCAGGGACCTACTTGGAGGAATCCCATGGGTGAGGGCCCTGGAAGGAAGGAGTGTTCAAGAGAGTTGGTTAATATTCAAACATCACTTCCTCCAGGCTCAAGAGCGGTGCATCCCTATGAGTAGGAAGTCAAGCAAAGGAGGTAGGAGACCTGCATGGATGAGCAAGGAGCTCCTGGCAAAACTCAACCAGAAGAAGGAAGTCTACAGAAAGTGGAAAGGGGGACAGGCCACTTGGGAGGAATATAGGAATGTTGTCAGAGTATGCAGGGATGCGACGAGGAAGGCTAAGGCCCGTTTGGAATTAAATCTGGCTAGAGATGTCAAGGACAACAAGAAGGGCTTCTTCAAATACATCAGCAGCAAGAGGAAGACTAGGGAAAATGTGGGCCCTTTGCTGAATGGAGTGGGTGCCCTGGTGACGAAGGATGCAGAGAAGGCAGAGTTACTGAATGCCTTCTTTGCTTCAGTCTTTACTGGTCAGGCCAGCCCTCAGGAGCCCCAGACCCTGGAGGCAAGAGAGAAAGTCTGGAGAGAGGAAGACTTTCCCTTGGTGGAGGAGGAGTGGGTTAGAGATCATTTAAGCAAACTTGACACCCACAAATCCATGGGCCCTGATGGGATGCACCCACGAGTGCTGAGGGAGCTGGCGGATGTTATTGCTAAGCCACTCTCCATCATCTTTGAAAGGTCATGGAGAACAGGAGAGGTGCCCGAGGACTGGAAGAAAGCCAATGTCACCCCAGTCTTCAAAAAGGGCAAGAAGGAGGACCCAGGGAACTACAGGCCAGTCAGCCTCACCTCCATCCCTGGAAAGGTGATGGAGCAGCTCATCCTGGAAGCCATCTCCACGCATGTGGAGGAAAAGAAGGTGATCAGGAGTAGTCAGCATGGCTTCACCAAGGGGAAATCATGCCTAACCAATCTGATAGCCTTCTATGATGGAATGACTGGCTGGGTAGATGAGGGGAGAGCAGTGGATGTTGTCTACCTAGACTTCAGCAAGGCTTTTGACACTGTCTCCCATAGCATCCTCATAGACAAGCTCAGGAAGTGTGGGTTAGATGAGTGGACAGTGAGGTGGATTGAGACCTGGCTGAATGGCAGAGCTCAGAGAGTTGTGATCAGTGGTACAGAGTCTAGTTGGAGGCCTGTAGCTAGCGGTGTCCCCCAGGGGTCAGTACTGGGTCCAGTCTTGTTCAACTTCTTCATCAATGACCTGGATGAAGGCACAGAGTGCACCCTCAGCAAGTTTGCTGATGATACAAAACTGGGAGGAGTGGCCGATACGCCAGAGAGCTGTGCTGCCATTCAAAGAGACTTGGACAGGCTGGAGAGGTGGGCAGAGAGGAACCTCATGAAATTCAACAAAGGCAAGTGCAGGGTCCTGCACCTGGGGAGGAATAACCCCATGCAGCAGTACAGGTTGGGGGTTGACCTGCTGGAAAGCAGCTCTGCTGAGAAGGACCTGGGAGTGCTGGTGGACACCAAGTTAAGTATGAGGCAGCAATGTGCACTTGTGGCCAAGAAGGCCAATGGTATCCTGGGCTGCATCAGAAAGAGTGTTGCCAGCAGGTCGAGGGAAGTGATTCTCCCCCTCTACTCAGCCCTGGTGAGGCCACATCTGGAGTACTGCGTCCAGTTCTGGGCTCCCCAGTACAAGAGGGATGTGGCACTACTGGAGCAAGTGCAGCGAAGGGCCACAAAGATGATTAGGGGACTGGAGCATCTCTCTTGTGAGGAAAGGCTGAGAGAGCTGGGCCCGTTTAGCTTGGAGAAGAGAAGGCTGAGAGGAGATCTTATCAACGTGTACAAGTATCTGAAGGGAGGGTGTCGAGAGGATGGGACCAGACTCTTTTCAGTGGTGCCCAGCGACAGGACGCGAGGCAACGGGCACAAACTGAAACACAGACAGTTCCATCTTAACATGAGGAAAAACTTTTTCACTGTGAGGGTGACAGAGCACTGGAACAGGTTGCCCCGAGAGGTGGTGGAGTCTCCTTCTCTGGAGATATTCAAAAGCCGCCTGGATGCAATCCTGTGCAATGTGCTCTAGGTGACCCTGGTGGAGCAGGGGGGTTGGACTAGATGATCTCCAGAGGTCCCTTCCAACCTCAGTGATTCTGTGATTCTGTGATTCTGTGGCTCAGTGCCTGATAGGCCAGTGCTGGTCCTGTGGCTGCAGTTTGTGTTTCTGATGTCACTTGTGGCTCAGTGCCTGATAGGCCAGTGCTGGTGATGTGGGTGGAGTTTGTGTTTGTGATGTCACTTGTGGCTCAGTGCCTGATAGGCAAGTGTTGGTCACATGGCTGCAGTTTGTGTTTGTGATGTCACTTGTGGCTCAGTGCCTGATAGGCCAGTGCTGGTGATGTGGGTGGAGTTTGTTTATGATGTCACTTGTGGCTCAGTGCCTGATAGGCCAGTGCTGGTGATGTGGGTGGAGTTTGTGTTTGTGATGTCACTTGTGGCTCAGTGCCTGATAGGCCAGTGCTGGTCACGTGGGTGCAGTTTGTTGTTGTGATGTCATTTGCGGATCAGTGCCTGATAGGCCAGTGCTGGTGATGTGGGTGGAGTTTGTGTTTGTGAGGTCACTTGTGGCTGAGTGCCTGATAGGCCAGTGCTGGTCACGTGGATTCATTTTGTGCCTGTGAGGTCACTTGTGGCTCAGTGCCTGATAGGCCAGTGCTGGTCATGTGGGTGCAGTTTGTGGTTGTCAGGTCACTTGTGGCTCAGAGCCTGATAGGCCAGTGTTGGTCACATGGCTGCAGTTTGTGTTTGTGATGTCACTTGTGGCTCAGTGCCTGATAGGCCAGTGCTGGTCACATGGGTGCAGTTTGTTGTTGTGATGTCATTTGCGGATCAGTGCCTGATAGGCCAGTGCTGGTCACGTGGGTGGAGTTTGTGTTTGTGATGTCACTTGTGGCTGAGTGCCTGATAGGCCGGTGCTGTTCCTGTGGGTGCAGTTTGTGGTTGTGATGTCACTTGTGGCTCAGTGCCTGATAGGCCAGTGCTGGTGATGTGGGTGGAGTTTGTGTTTGTGATGTCACTTGTGGCTCAGTGCCTGATAGGCCAGTGCTGGTCACATGGCTGCAGTTTGTGTTTGTGATGTCACTTGTGTCTCAGTGCCTGATAGGCCAGTGCTGGTGATGTGGGTGGAGTTTGTGTTTATGATGTCACTTGTGGCTCAGTGCCTGATAGGCCAGTGCTGGTGATGTGGGTGCAGTTTGTGTTTGTGATGTCACTTGTGGCTCAGTGCCTGATAGGCCAGTGCTGGTGATGTGGCTGCAGTTTGTGGTTGTGATGTCACTTGTGGCTGAGTGCCTGATAGGCCAGTGCTGGTGATGTGGGTGGAGTTTGTGTTTGTGATGTCACTTGTGGCTCAGTGCCTGATAGGCCAGTGCTGGTCACGTGGGTGCAGTTTGTTGTTGTGATGTCATTTGCGGATCAGTGCCTGATAGGCCAGTGCTGGTCACGTGGGTGGAGTTTGTGTTTGTGATGTCACTTGTGGCTCAGTGCCTGATAGGCCAGTGCTGGTCCTGTGTGTGCAGTTTGTGGTTGTGATGTCACTTGTGGCTCAGTGCCTGATAGGCCAGTGCTGGTGATGTGGCTGCAGTTTGTGGTTGTGATGTCACTTGGGGCTCAGGGCCTGATAGGCCAGTGTTGGTCACATGGCTGCAGTTTGTGGTTGTGATGTCAGTTGTGGCTGAGTGCCTGATAGGCCAGTGCTGGTCCTGTGTGTGCAGTTTGTGGTTGTGATGTCACTTGTGGCTCAGTGCCTGATAGGCCAGTGCTGGTCCTGTGTGTGCAGTTTGTGGTTTTGATGTCACTTGTGGCTCAGTGCCTGACAGGCCACTGCTTGTCCAGTGGGTGCAGTTTGTGTTTGTGATGTCACTTGTGGCTCAGTGCCTCATATGCCAGTGCTGGTGATGTGGCTGCAGTTTGTATTTGTGATGTCACTTGTGGCTCAGTGCCTGATAGGCCAGTGCTGGTGAAGTGGGTGCAGTTTGTTGTTGTGATGTCATTTGCGGATCAGTGCCTGATAGGCCAGTGCTGGTCACGTGGGTGGAGTTTGTGTTTGTGATGTCACTTGTGGCTCAGTGCCTGATAGGCCAGTGCTGGTCATGTGGGTGCAGTTTGTGTTTGTGATGTCACTTGTGGCTCAGTGCCTGATAGGCCAGTGCTGGTGATGTGGGTGGAGTTTGTGGTTGTGATGTCACTTGTGGCTGAGTGCCTGATAGGCCAGTGCTGGTGATGTGGGTGCAGTTTGTGGTTGTGAGGTCACTTGTGGCTCAGTGCCTGATAGGCCAGTGCTGGTCACATGGCTGCAGTTTGTGGTTGTGATGTCACTTGTGGCTGAGTGCCTGATAGGCCAGTGCTGGTGATGTGGGTGCAGTTTGTGGTTGTGAGGTCACTTGTGGCTCAGTGCCTGATAGGCCGGTGCTGGTCATGTGGGTGCAGTTTGTGGTTGTGATGTCACTTGTGGCTCAGTGCCTGATAGGCCAGTGCTGGTCCTGTGTGTGCAGTTTGTGTTTGTGATGTCACTTGTGGCTCAGTGCCTGATAGGCCAGTTTTAGAGATGTGGCTGCAGTTTGTGGTTTTGATGTCACTTGTGGCTCAGTGCCTGATAGGCCATGCTGGTCCTGTGGGTGCAGTTTGTGGTTGTGATGTCAGTTGTGGCTCAGGGCCTGATAGGCCAGTGTTGGTCACATGGCTGCAGTTTGTGTTTGTGAGTTCTCTTGTGGCTCAGTGCCTGATAGGCCAGTGCTGGTCCTGTGTGTGCAGTTTGTGTTTGTGATGTCACTTGTGGCTGAGTGCCTGATAGGCCAGTGCTGGTGATGTGGGTGGAGTTTGTGTTTATGATGTCACTTGTGGCTGAGTGCCTGATAGGCCAGTGCTGGTCATGTGGGTGGAGTTTGTGTTTGTGATGTCACTTGTGGCTCAGTGCCTGATAGGCCAGTGCTGGTCACGTGGGTGCAGTTTGTTGTTGTGATGTCACTTGTGGCTCAGTGCCTGATAGGCCAGTGCTGGTCACGTGGGTGGAGTTTGTTGTTGTGATGTCATTTGCGGATTAGTGCCTGATAGGCCAGTGCTGGTCATGTGGGTGCAGTTTGTGTTTGTGATGTCACTTGTGGCTCAGTGCCTGATAGGCCAATGCTGGTCATGTGTGTGGAGTTTGTGTTTGTGATGTCACTTGTGGCTCAGTGCCTGATAGGCCAGTGCTGGTCATGTGGCTGCAGTTTGTTGTTGTGATGTCGTTTGCGGATCAGTGCCTGATAGGCCAGTGTTGGTCACATGGCTGCAGTTTGTGGTTGTGATGTCATTTGTGGCTCAGTGCCTGATAGGCCAGTGCTGGTGATGTGGGTGGAGTGTGTGTTTGTGATGTCACTTGTGGCTCAGTGCCTGATAGGCCAGTGCTGGTCACATGGCTGCAGTTTGTGGTTGTGATGTCACTTGTGGCTGAGTGCCTGATAGGCCAGTGCTGGTCATGTGTGTGCAGTTTGTTGTTGTGATGTCACTTGTGGCTCAGTGCCTGATAGGCCAGTGCTAGAGATGTGGCTGCAGTTTGTGGTTTTGATGTCACTTGTGGCTCAGTGCCTGATAGGCCATGCTGGTCCTGTGGGTGCAGTTTGTGGTTGTGATGTCACTTGTGGTTGAGTGCCTGATAGGCCAGTGCTGGTCACGTGGGTGCAGTTTGTTGTTGTGATGTCACTTGTGGCTCAGGGCCTGATAGGCCAGTGCTGGTGATGTGGGTGCAGTTTGTGTTTGTGATGTCACTTGTGGCTCAGTGCCTGATAGGCCAGTGCTGTTCATGTGGGTGGAGTTTGTGGTTGTGATGTCACTTGTGGCTCAGTGCCTGATAGGCCAGTGCTGGTCATGTGGGTGCAGTTTGTGGTTGTGATGTCACTTGTGGCTCAGTGCCTGATAGGCCAGTGCTGGTCATGTGGGTGCAGTTTGTGGTTGTCAGGTCACTTCTGGCTCAGTGCCTGATAGACCAGTGCTGGTGATGTGGGTGCAGTTTGTGTTTGTGATGTCACTTGTGGCTCAGTGCCTGATAGGCCAGTGCTGGTCACATGGCTGCAGTTTGTGTTTGTGATGTCACTTGTGGCTCAGTGCCTGATAGGCCAGTGCTGGTGATGTGTGTGGAGTTTGTGTTTGTGATGTCACTTGTGGCTCAGTGCCTGATAGGCCAGTGCTGGTGATGTGGGTGGAGTTTGTGTTTATGATGTCACTTGTGGCTCAGTGCCTGATAGGCCAGTGCTGGTGATGTGGGTGGAGTTTGTGTTTGTGATGTCAGTTGTGGCTCAGTGCCTGATAGGCCAGTGCTGGTGATGTGGGTGCAGTTTGTGTTTGTGATGTCACTTGTGGCTCAGTGCCTGATAGGCCAGTGCTGGTCACGTGGGTGCAGTTTGTTGTTGTGATGTCATTTGCGGATTAGTGCCTGATAGGCCAGTGCTGGTCACGTGGGTGGAGTTTGTGTTTGTGATGTCACTTGTGGCTCAGTGCCTGATAGGCCAGTGCTGGTCATGTGGCTGCAGTTTGTGGTTGTGATGTCACTTGTGGCTCAGTGCCTGATAGGCCAGTGTTGGTCACATGGCTGCAGTTTGTGGTTGTGATGTCAGTTGTGGCTGAGTGCCTGATAGGCGAGTGCTGGTCATGTGGCTGCTATTTGTGGTTGTGATGTCGCTTGTGGCTCAGTGCCTGATAGGCCAGTGCTGGTCATGTGGGTGGAGTTTGTGTTTGTGATGTCACTTGTGGCTCAGTGCCTGATAGGCCAGTGCTGGTCACGTGGGTGCAGTTTGTTGTTGTGATGTCACTTGTGGCTCAGTGCCTGATAGGCCAGTGCTGGTCACGTGGGTGGAGTTTGTTGTTGTGATGTCATTTGCGGATTAGTGCCTGATAGGCCAGTGCTGGTCATGTGGGTGCAGTTTGTGTTTGTGATGTCACTTGTGGCTCAGTGCCTGATAGGCCAATGCTGGTCATGTGTGTGGAGTTTGTGTTTGTGATGTCACTTGTGGCTCAGTGCCTGATAGGCCAGTGCTGGTCATGTGGCTGCAGTTTGTTGTTGTGATGTCGTTTGCGGATCAGTGCCTGATAGGCCAGTGTTGGTCACATGGCTGCAGTTTGTGGTTGTGATGTCATTTGTGGCTCAGTGCCTGATAGGCCAGTGCTGGTGATGTGGGTGGAGTGTGTGTTTGTGATGTCACTTGTGGCTCAGTGCCTGATAGGCCAGTGCTGGTCACATGGCTGCAGTTTGTGGTTGTGATGTCACTTGTGGCTCAGTGCCTGATAGGCCAGTGCTGGTGATGTGGGTGGAGTTTGTGTTTGTGATGTCACTTGTGGCTCAGTGCCTGATAGGCCAGTGCTAGAGATGTGGCTGCAGTTTGTGGTTTTGATGTCACTTGTGGCTCAGTGCCTGATAGGCCAGTGCTCGTCCTGTGTGTGCAGTTTGTGTTTGTGATGTCACTTGTGGCTCAGTGCCTGATAGGCCAGTGCTGGTGATGTGGGTGCAGTTTGTGTTTGTGATGTCACTTGTGGCTCAGTGCCTGATAGGCCAGTGCTGGTCATGTGGGTGCAGTTTGTGGTTGTCAGGTCACTTGTGGCTCAGAGCCTGATAGGCCAGTGCTGTTCATGTGGGTGGAGTTTGTGGTTGTGATGTCACTTGTGGCTCAGTGCCTGATAGGCCAGTGCTGGTCATGTGGGTGCAGTTTGTGGTTGTGATGTCACTTGTGGCTCAGGGCCTGATAGGCCAGTGTTGGTCACATGGCTGCAGTTTGTGTTTGTGATGTCACTTGTGGCTCAGTGCCTGATAGGCCAGTGCTCGTCCTGTGTGTGCAGTTTGTGTTTGTGATGTCACTTGTGGCTCAGTGCCTGATAGGCCAGTGTTGGTCACATGGCTGCAGTTTGTGGTTGTGATGTCAGTTGTGGCTCAGTGCCTGATAGGCCAGTGCTGGTCCTGTGTGTGCAGTTTGTGGTTGTGATGTCAGTTGTGGCTCAGTGCCTGATAGGCCAGTGCTGGTCACGTGGGTGCAGTTTGTTGTTGTGATGTCATTTGCGGATTAGTGCCTGATAGGCCAGTGCTGGTCACGTGGGTGGAGTTTGTGTTTATGATGTCACTTGTGGCTCAGTGCCTGATAGGCCAGTGCTGGTGATGTGGGTGGAGTTTGTGTTTGTGATGTCAGTTGTGGCTCAGTGCCTGATAGGCCAGTGCTGGTGATGTGGCTGCAGTTTGTGTTTGTGATGTCACTTGTGGCTCAGTGCCTGATAGGCCAGTGCTGGTCACGTGGGTGCAGTTTGTTGTTGTGATGTCATTTGCGGATTAGTGCCTGATAGGCCAGTGCTGGTCACGTGGGTGTAGTTTGTTGTTGTGATGTCACTTGTGGCTCAGTGCCTGATAGGCCAGTGCTGGTGATGTGGGTGGAGTTTGTGTTTGTGATGTCACTTGTGGCTCAGTGCCTGATAGGCCAGTGCTGGTGATGTGGGTGCAGTTTGTGGTTGTGATGTCACTTGTGGCTCAGTGCCTGATAGGCCAGTGCTGGTGATGTGGGTGGAGTTTGTGTTTGTGATGTCACTTGTGGCTCAGTGCCTGATAGGCCAGTGCTGGTCATGTGGGTGCACTTTGTGGTTGTGATGTCACTTGTGGCTCAGTGCCTGATAGGCCAGTGTTGGTCACATGGCTGCAGTTTGTGTTTGTGATGTCACTTGTGGCTCAGAGCCTGATAGGCCAGTGCTGGTCCTGTGGGTGCAGTTTGTGTTTGTGATGTCACTTGTGGCTCAGTGCCTGATAGGCCAGTGTTGGTCACATGGCTGCAGTTTGTGTTTGTGATGTCTCTTGTGGCTGAGTGCCTGATAGGCCAGTGCTGGTGATGTGGGTGGAGTTTGTGTTTGTGATGTCACTTGTGGCTCAGTGCCTGATAGGCCAGTGTTGGTCACATGGCTGCAGTTTGTGTTTGTGATGTCACTTGTGGCTCAGTGCCTGATAGGCCAGTGCTGGTCCTGTGGCTGCAGTTTGTGTTTGTGATGTCACTTGTGGCTCAGTGCCTGATAGGCCAGTGCTGGTGATGTGGGTGGAGTTTGTGTTTGTGATGTCACTTGTGGCTCAGTGCCTGATAGGCCAGTGCTGGTCATGTGGGTGGAGTTTGTGTTTGTGATGTCACTTGTGGCTCAGTTCCTGATAGGCCAGTGTTGGTCACATGGCTGCAGTTTGTGTTTGTGATGTCACTTGTGGCTCAGTGCCTGATAGGCCAGTGCTGGTCCTGTGGCTGCAGTTTGTGGTTGTGATGTCACTTGTGGCTCAGTGCCTCATATGCCAGTGCTGGTGATGTGGCTGCAGTTTGTGCTTCTGATGTCACTTGTGGCTCAGTGCCTGAGAGGCCAGTGCTGGTCACATGGGTGTAGTCTGTGGTTGTGATGTCACTTGTGGCTGAGTGCCTGATAGGCCAGTGTTGGTCACATGGCTGCAGTTTGTGTTTGTGAGGTCACTTGTGGCTGAGTGCCTGATAGGCCAGTGCTGGTCACGTGGATTCATTTTGTGGCTGTGATGTCACTTGTGGCTCAGTGCCTGATAGGCCAGTGCTGGTCATGTGGCTGCAGTTTGTGGTTGTGATGTCACTTGTGGCTCAGTGCCTGATAGGCCAGTGCTGGTGATGTGTGTGCAGGTTTGTTTGTGATGTCACTTGTGGCTCAGTGCCTGATAGGCCAGTGTTGGTCACATGGCTGCAGTTTGTGTTTGTGATGTCACTTGTGGCTCAGTGCCTGATAGGCCAGTGCTGGTCATGTGGGTGGAGTTTGTGGTTGTGATGTCACTTGTGGCTGAGTACCTGATAGGCCAGTGCTGGTCCTGTGTGTGCAGTTTGTGTTTGTGATGTCATTTGTGGCTGAGTGCCTGCTAGGCCAGTGCGGGTCACATGTGTGCAGTTTGTGGTTGTGAGGTCACTTGTGGCTCAGTGCCTGATAGGCCAGTGCTGGTGATGTGGCTGCATTTTGTGTTTGTGATGTCACTTGTGGCTCAGTGCCTGATAGGCCAGTGCTGGTCATGTGGGTGGAGTTTGTGTTTGTGATGTCACTTGTGGCTCAGTGCCTGATAGGCCAGTGCTGGTGATGTGGGTGGAGTTTGTGTTTGTGATGTCACTTTTGGCTCAGTGCCTGATAGGCCAGTGCTGGTCACATGGGTGCAGTTTGTTGTTGTGATGTCATTTGCGGATCAGTGCCTGATAGGCCAGTGCTGGTCACGTGGGTGGAGTTTGTGGTTGTGATGTCTCTTGTGGCTCAGTGCCTGATAGGCCAGTGCTGGTCATGTGGGTGGAGATTGTGTTTGTGATGTCACTTGTGGCTCAGTGCCTGATAGGCCAGTGCTGGTGATGTGGGTGGAGTTTGTGTTTGTGATGTCACTTGTGGCTGAGTGCCTGATAGGCCAGTGCTGGTCATGTGGCTGCAGTTTGTGGTTGTGATGTCACTTGGGGCTCAGGGCCTGATAGGCCAGTGTTGGTCACATGGCTGCAGTTTGTGGTTGTGATGTCACTTGTGGCTCAGTGCCTGATAGGCCAGTGCTGGTCCTGTGTGTGCAGTTTGTGTTTGTGATGTCACTTGTGGCTCAGTGGCTGATAGGCCAGTGCTGGTCATGTGGCTGCAGTTTGTGGTTGTGATGTCACTTGTGGCTCAGTGCCTGATAGGCCAATGCTGTTCATGTGGGTGCAGTTTGTGGTTGTGATGTCACTTGTGGCTCAGTGCCTGATAGGACATTGTTGGTCCTGTGGCTGCAGTTTGTGTTTGTGATGTCAGTTGTGGCTCAGTGCCTGATAGGCCAGTGCTGGTCACGTGGATTCATTTTGTGGCTGTGAGGTCACTTGTGGCTCAGTGCCTGATAGGCCAGTGCTGGTCATGTGGGTGCAGTTTGTGTTTGTGATGTCACTTGTGGCTCAGTGCCTGATAGGCCAGTGCTGGTCATGTGGGTGCAGTTTGTGGTTGTCAGGTCACTTGTGGCTCAGAGCCTGATAGGCCAGTGTTGGTCACATGGCTGCAGTTTGAGGTTGTGATGTCACTTGTGGCTCAGTGCCTGATAGGCCAGTGCTGGTCACATGGGTGCAGTTTGTTGTTGTGATGTCGTTTGCGGATCAGTGCCTGATAGGCCAGTGCTGGTCACGTGGGTGGAGTTTGTGTTTGTGATGTCACTTGTGGCTCAGTGCCTGATAGGCCAGTGCTGGTGATGTGGGTGCAGTTTGTGTTTGTGATGTCACTTGTGGCTCAGTGCCTGATAGGCCAGTGCTGGTCACATGGCTGCAGTTTGTGTTTGTGATGTCACTTGTGGCTCAGTGCCTGATAGGCCAGTGCTGGTGATGTCTGTGGAGTTTGTGTTTGTGATGTCACTTGTGGCTCAGTGCCTGATAGGCCAGTGCTGGTGATGTGGGTGGAGTTTGTGTTTGTGATGTCACTTGTGGCTCAGTGCCTGATAGGCCAGTGCTGGTGATGTGGGTGGAGTTTGTGTTTGTGATGTCACTTGTGGCTCAGTGCCTGATAGGCCAGTGCTGGTGATGTGGGTGCAGTTTGTGTTTGTGATGTCACTTGTGGCTCAGTGCCTGATAGGCCAGTGCTGGTCACGTGGGTGCAGTTTGTTGTTGTGATGTCATTTGCGGATTAGTGCCTGATAGGCCAGTGCTGGTCACGTGGGTGGAGTTTGTGTTTGTGATGTCACTTGTGGCTCAGTGCCTGATAGGCCAGTGCTGGTCATGTGGGTGGAGATTGTGTTTGTGATGTCACTTGTGGCTCAGTGCCTGATAGGCCAGTGCTGGTGATGTGGGTGGAGTTTGTGGTTGTGATGTCACTTGTGGCTCAGTGCCTGATAGGCCAGTGCTGGTCACATGGCTGCAGTTTGTGGTTGTGATGTCACTTGTGGCTGAGTGCCTGATAGGCCAGTGCTGGTCATGTGGCTGCAGTTTGTGTTTGTGATGTCACTTGTGGCTCAGTGCCTGATAGGCCAGTGCTGGTGATGTGGGTGGAGTTTGTGTTTGTGATGTCACTTGTGCCTCAGTGCCTGATAGGCCAGTGCTGGTCACGTGGGTGCAGTTTGTTGTTGTGATGTCATTTGCGGATCAGTGCCTGATAGGCCAGTGCTGGTGATGTGGGTGGAGTTTGTGTTTGTGATGTCACTTGTGGCTCAGTTTCTGATAGGCCAGTGTTGGTCACATGGCTGCAGTTTGTGTTTATGATGTCACTTGTGGCTCTGTGCCTGATAGGCCAGTGCTGTTCATGTGGGTGGAGTTTGTGTTTGTGAGGTCACTTGTGGCTGAGTGCCTGATAGGCCAGTGCTGGTCACGTGGGTGCAGTTTGTGGTTGTCAGGTCACTTGTGGCTCAGAGCCTGATAGGCCAGTGCTGGTCATGTGGGTGCAGTTTGTGGTTGTGATGTCACTTGTGGCTCAGTGCCTGATAGGCCAGTGCTGGTCCTGTGTGTGCAGTTTGTTTTTGTGATGTCACTTGTGGCTCAGTGCCTGATAGGCCAGTGCTGTTCATGTGGCTGCAGTTTGTGATTGTGATGTCACTTGTGGCTCAGTGCCTGATAGGCCAGTGCTGGTCACGTGGGTGCAGTTTGTTGTTGTGATGTCATTTGCGGATCAGTGCCTGATAGGCCAGTGCTGGTCACGTGGGTGGAGTTTGTGTTTGTGATGTCACTTGTGGCTGAGTGCCTGATAGGCCAGTGCTGGTGATGTGGGTGCAGTTTGTGGTTGTGATGTCACTTGTGGCTCAGTGCCTGATAGGCCAGTGCTGGTGATGTGGGTGGAGATTGTGTTTGTGATGTCACTTGTGGCTCAGTGCCTGATAGGCCAGTGCTGGTGATGTGGGTGGAGTTTGTGGTTGTGATGTCACTTGTGGCTGAGTGCCTGATAGGCCAGTGCTGGTCATGTGGCTGCAGTTTGTGGTTGTGATGTCACTTGTGGCTCAGTGCCTGATAGGCCAATGCTGTTCATGTGGGTGCAGTTTGTGGTTGTGATGTCACTTGTGGCTCAGTGCCTGATAGGACATTGTTGGTCCTGTGGCTGCAGTTTGTGTTTGTGAGGTCACTTGTGGCTCAGTGCCTGATAGGCCAGTGCTGGTCACGTGGATTCATTTTGTGGCTGTGAGGTCACTTGTGGCTCAGTGCCTGATAGGCCAGTGCTGGTCATGTGGGTGCAGTTTGTGTTTGTGATGTCACTTGTGGCTCAGTGCCTGATAGGCCAGTGCTGGTCATGTGGGTGCAGTTTGTGGTTGTCAGGTCACTTGTGGCTCAGAGCCTGATAGGCCAGTGTTGGTCACATGGCTGCAGTTTGAGGTTGTGATGTCACTTGTGGCTCAGTGCCTGATAGGCCAGTGCTGGTCACATGGGTGCAGTTTGTTGTTGTGATGTCGTTTGCGGATCAGTGCCTGATAGGCCAGTGCTGGTCACGTGGGTGGAGTTTGTGTTTGTGATGTCACTTGTGGCTCAGTGCCTGATAGGCCAGTGCTGGTCATGTGGGTGCAGTTTGTGGTTGTGATGTCACTTGTGGCTCAGTGCCTGATAGGCCAGTGCTGGTGATGTGGGTGCAGTTTGTGTTTGTGATGTCACTTGTGGCTCAGTGCCTGATAGGCCAGTGCTGGTCACATGGCTGCAGTTTGTGTTTGTGATGTCACTTGTGGCTCAGTGCCTGATAGGCCAGTGCTGGTGATGTCTGTGGAGTTTGTGTTTGTGATGTCACTTGTGGCTCAGTGCCTGATAGGCCAGTGCTGGTGATGTGGGTGGAGTTTGTGTTTATGATGTCACTTGTGGCTGAGTGCCTGATAGGCCAGTGCTGGTGATGTGGGTGCAGTTTGTGGTTGTGATGTCACTTGTGGCTCAGTGCCTGATAGGCCAGTGCTGGTGATGTGGGTGCAGTTTGTTGTTGTGATGTCATTTGCGGATTAGTGCCTGATAGGCCAGTGCTGGTCACATGGCTGCAGTTTGTGGTTGTGATGTCACTTGTGGCTGAGTGCCTGATAGGCCAGTGCTGGTCATGTGGCTGCAGTTTGTGTTTGTGATGTCACTTGTGGCTCAGTGCCTGATAGGCCAGTGCTGGTCACGTGGGTGGAGTTTGTGTTTGTGATGTCAGTTGTGGCTCAGTGCCTGATAGGCCAGTGCTGGTCATGTGGGTGCAGTTTGTGGTTGTGATGTCACTTGTGGCTCAGTGCCTGATAGGCCAGTGTTGGTCCTGTGTGTGCAGTTTGTGGTTGTGATGTCACTTGTGGCTCAGTGCCTGATAGGCCAGTGCTGGTCCTGTGGCTGCAATTTGTGTTTGTGATGTCACTTGTGGCTGAGTGCCTGATAGGCCAGTGCTGGTCACGTGGGTGCAGTTTGTGGTTGTCAGGTCACTTGTGGCTCAGAGCCTGATAGGCCAGTGCTGGTGATGTGTGTGGAGTTTGTGGTTGTGATGTCACTTGTGGCTCAGTGCCTGATAGGCCAGTGCTGGTCCTGTGTGTGCAGTTTGTTTTTGTGATGTCACTTGTGGCTGAGTGCCTGATAGGCCAGTGCTGGTCCTGTGGCTGCAGTTTGTGTTTCTGATATCACTTGTGGCTGAGTGCCTGATAGGCCAGTGCTGGTCACGTGGGTGCAGTTTGTTGTTGTGATGTCATTTGTGGATCAGTGCCTGATAGGCCAGTGCTGGTCACGTGGGTGGAGTTTGTGTTTGTGATGTCACTTGTGGCTCAGTGCCTGATAGGCCAGTGTTGGTCACATGGCTGCAGTTTGTGTTTGTGATGTCACTTGTGGCTCAGTGCCTGATAGGCCAGTGCTGGTGATGTGGGTGGAGTTTGTGTTTGTGATGTCACTTGTGGCTCAGTGCCTGATAGGCCAGTGTTGGTCACATGGCTGCAGTTTGTGTTTGTGATGTCACTTGTGGCTCAGTGCCTGATAGGCCAGTGCTGGTGATGTGGCTGCAGTTTGTGTTTGTGATGTCACTTGTGGCTCAGTGCCTGATAGGCCAGTGTTGGTCACATGGCTGCAGTTTGTGTTTGTGATGTCACTTGTGGCTCAGTGCCTGATAGGCCAGTGCTGGTCATGTGGGTGGAGTTTGTGTTTGTGATGTCAGTTGTGGCTCAGTGCCTGATAGGCCAGTGCTGGTCATGTGGGTGCAGTTTGTGGTTCTGATGTCACTTGTGGCTCAGTGCCTGATAGGCCAGTGCTGGTCATGTGGGTGCAGTTTGTGGTTGTGATGTCACTTGTGGCTCAGTGCCTGATAGGCCAGTGCTGGTCACGTGGGTGCAGTTTGTTGTTGTGATGTCATTTGCGGATCAGTGCCTGATAGGCCAGTGCTGGTGATGTGGGTGGAGTTTGTGTTTGTGATGTCACTTGTGGCTCAGTGCCTGATAGGCCGGTGCTGGTGATGTGGGTGCAGTTTGTGGTTGTGATGTCACTTGTGGCTCAGTGCCTGATGGGACATTGCTGGTCCTCTGGTTGCAGTTTGTGGTTGTGATGTCACTTGTGGCTCAGTGCCTGATAGGCCAGTGCTGGTCACGTGGCTTCAGTTTGTATTTGTGATGTCACTTGTGGCTGAGTGCCTGATAGGCCAGTGCTGGTCATGTGGGTGCAGTTTGTGTTTGTGATGTCACTTGTGGCTCAGTGCCTGATAGGCCAGTGTTGGTCACATGGCTGCAGTTTGTGGTTGTGATGTCACTTGTGGCTCAGTGCCTGATAGGACATTGCTGGTGATGTGGCTGCAGTTTGTGTTTGTGATGTCACTTGTGGCTCAGTGCCTGAGAGGCCAGTGCTGGTCACATGGGTGTAGTCTGTGGTTGTGATGTCACTTGTGGCTCAGTGCCTGATAGGCCAGTGTTGGTCACATGGCTGCAGTTTGTGGTTGTGAGGTCACTTGTGGCTGAGTGCCTGATAGGCCAGTGCTGGTCACGTGGATTCATTTTGTGGCTGTGATGTCACTTGTGGCTCAGTGCCTGATAGGCCAGTGCTGGTCATGTGGGTGCAGTTTGTGGTTGTGATGTCACTTGTGGCTCAGTGCCTGATAGGCCAGTGCTGGTCATGTGGGTGCAGTTTGTGGTTGTCAGGTCACTTGTGGCTCAGAGCCTGATAGGCCAGTGCTGGTCATGTGGGTGGAGTTTGTGTTTGTGATGTCACTTGTGGCTCAGTGCCTGATAGGCCAGTGCTGGTCCTGTGTGTGCAGTTTGTGGTTGTGATGTCACTTGTGGCTGAGTGCCTGATAGGCCAGTGCTGGTCCTGTGTGTGCAGTTTGTGTTTGTGATATCACTTGTGGCTGAGTGCCTGATAGGCCAGTGCTGGTGATGTGGCTGCAGTTTGTTGTTGTGATGTCATTTGCGGATCAGTGCCTGATAGGCCAGTGCTGGTGATGTGGGTGCAGTTTGTGTTTGTGATGTCACTTGTGGCTCAGTGCCTGATAGGCCAGTGCTGGTCACGTGGGTGCAGTTTGTTGTTGTGATGTCATTTGCGGATCAGTGCCTGATAGGCCAGTGCTGGTGATGTGGGTGGAGTTTGTGTTTGTGATGTCACTTGTGGCTCAGTGCCTGATAGGCCGGTGCTGGTGATGTGGGTGCAGTTTGTGGTTGTGATGTCACTTGTGGCTCAGTGCCTGATAGGCCAGTGCTGGTGATGTGGGTGGAGTTTGTGGTTGTGATGTCACTTGTGGCTCAGTGCCTGATAGGCCAGTGCTGGTCCTGTGGGTGCAGTTTGTGTTTGTGAGGTGACTTGTGGCTCAGTGCCTGATAGGCCAGTGCTAGAGATGTGGCTGCAGTTTGTGGTTTTGATGTCACTTGTGGCTCAGTGCCTGATAGGCCAGTGCTGGTCACGTGGGTGGAGTTTGTGTTTGTGATGTCACTTGTGGCTCAGTGCCTGATAGGCCAGTGCTGGTCATGTGGGTGCAGTTTGTGGTTGTGATGTCACTTGTGGCTCAGTGCCTGATAGGCCAGTGCTGGTGATGTGGGTGGAGTTTGTGGTTGTGATGTCACTTGTGGCTCAGTGCCTGATAGGCCAGTGCTGGTGATGTGGCTGCAGTTTGTGGTTGTGAGGTCACTTGTGGCTCAGGGCCTGATAGGCCAGTGCTGGTGATGTGGGTGGAGTTTGTGTTTGTGATGTCACTTGTGGCTCAGTGCCTGATAGGCCAGTGCTGGTCATGTGGGTGCAGTTTGTGGTTGTGATGTCACTTGTGGCTCAGTGCCTGATAGGCCAGTGCTGGTCCTGTGTGTGCAGTTTGTGGTTGTGATGTCACTTGTGGCTCAGTGCCTGATAGGCCAGTGCTGGTGATGTGGGTTGGGTTTGTGTTTTTGATGTCACTTGTGGCTCAGTGCCTGATAGGCCAGTGCTAGAGATGTGGCTGCAGTTTGTGGTTTTGATGTCACTTGTGGCTCAGTGCCTGATAGGCCATGCTGGTCCTGTGGGTGCAGTTTGTGGTTGTGATGTCACTTGTGGCTCAGGGCCTGATAGGCCAGTGTTGGTCACATGGCTGCAGTTTTTGTTTCTGATGTCACTTGTGGCTCAGTGCCTGATAGGCCAGTGCTGGTCATGTGTGTGCCGTTTGTGGTTTTGATGTCACTTGTGGCTCAGTGCCTGATAGGCCAGTGCTGGTGATGTGGGTGGAGTTTGTGTTTATGATGTCACTTGTGGCTCAGTGCCTGATAGGCCAGTGCTGGTGATGTGGGTGGAGTTTGTTTGTGATGTCACTTGTGGCTCAGTGCCTGATAGGCCAGTGCTGGTCACGTGGGTGCAGTTTGTTGTTGTGATGTCATTTGCGGATCAGTGCCTGATAGGCCATGCTGGTCCTGTGTGTGCAGTTTGTGGTTGTGATGTCACTTGTGGCTCAGTGCCTGATAGGCCAGTGCTGGTCATGTGGGTGCAGTTTGTGGTTGTGATGTCACTTGTGGCTCAGTGCCTGATAGGCCAGTGCTGGTCATGTGGGTGCAGTTTGTGGTTGTGATGTCACTTGTGGCTCAGTGCCTGATAGGCCAGTGCTGGTCCTGTGTGTGCAGTTTGTGGTTGTGATGTCACTTGTGGCTCAGTGCCTGATAGGCCAGTGCTGGTCCTGTGGGTGCAGTTTGTGGTTGTGATGTCACTTGTGGCTCAGGGCCTGATAGGCCAGTGTTGGTCACATGGCTGCAGTTTTTGTTTCTGATGTCACTTGTGGCTCAGTGCCTGATAGGCCAGTGCTGGTCATGTGTGTGCCGTTTGTGGTTTTGATGTCACTTGTGGCTCAGTGCCTGATAGGCCAGTGCTGGTGATGTGTGTGCAGTTTGTGTTTATGATGTCACTTGTGGCTCAGTGCCTGATAGGCCAGTGCTGGTGATGTGGGTGCAGTTTGTTGTTGTGATGTCATTTGCGGATCAGTGCCTGATAGGCCATGCTGGTCCTGTGGGTGCAGTTTGTGGTTGTGATGTCACTTGTGGCTCAGTGCCTGATAGGCCAGTGCTGGTCATGTGGGTGCAGTTTGTGGTTGTGATGTCACTTGTGGCTCAGTGCCTGATAGGCCAGTGCTGGTCATGTGGGTGCAGTTTGTGGTTGTGATGTCACTTGTGGCTCAGTGCCTGATAGGCCAGTGCTGGTCCTGTGTGTGCAGTTTGTGGTTGTGATGTCACTTGTGGCTCAGTGCCTGATAGGCCAGTGCTGGTGATGTGGGTGGAGTTTGTGGTTGTGATGTCACTTGTGGCTCAGTGCCTGATAGGCCAGTGCTGGTGATGTGGCTGCAGTTTGTGGTTGTGAGGTCACTTGTGGCTCAGGGCCTGATAGGCCAGTGCTGGTCACGTGGGTGGAGTTTGTGTTTGTGATGTCACTTGTGGCTCATGGCCTGATAGGCCAGTGCTGGTCACATGGCTGCAGTTTGTGTTTGTGATGTCACTTGTGGCTCAGTGCCTGATAGGCCATGCTGGTCCTGTGGGTGCAGTTTTTGTTTGTGATGTCACTTGTGGCTCAGTGCCTGATAGGCCAGTGTTGGTCACATGGCTGCAGTTTGTGTTTGTGATGTCACTTGTGGCTGAGTGCCTGATAGGCCAGTGCTGGTCATGTGTGTGCAGTTTGTGGTTGTGATGTCACTTGTGGCTCAGTGCCTGATAGGCCAGTGCTGGTGATGTGGGTGGAGTTTGTTTGTGATGTCACTTGTGGCTCAGTGCCTGATAGGCCAGTGCTGGTCACGTGGGTGCAGTTTGTGATTGTGATGTCACTTGTGGCTGAGTGCCTGATAGGCCAGTGCTGGTGATGTGGCTGCAGTTTGTGTTTGTGAGGTCACTTGTGGCTGAGTGCCTGATAGGCCACTGCTGGTCCTGTGTGTGCAGTTTGTGTTTGTGATGTCACTTGTGGCTCAGAGCCTGGTAGGCCAGTGCTGGTCATGTGGGTGCAGTTTGTGGTTGTGATGTCACTTGTGGCTCAGTGCCTGATAGGCCAGTGCTGGTCCTGTGTGTGCAGTTTGTGGTTGTGATGTCACTTGTGGCTCAGTGCCTGATAGGCCAGTGCTGGTCATGTGGGTGCAGTTTGTGGTTGTGATGTCACTTGTGGCTCAGTGCCTGATAGGCCAGTGTTGGTCACATGGCTGCAGTTTGTGTTTCTGATGTCACTTGTGGCTCAGTGCCTGATAGGCCAGTGCTGGTCACATGGGTGCAGTTTGTTGTTGTGATGTCATTTGTGGATCAGTGCCTGATAGGCCAGTGCTGGTCACGTGGGTGGAGTTTGTGTTTGTGATGTCACTTGTGGCTCAGGGCCTGATAGGCCAGTGTTGGTCACATGGCTGCAGTTTGTGGTTGTGATGTCACTTGTGGCTGAGTGCCTGATAGGCCAGTGCTGGTCCTGTGGCTGCAGTTTGTGGTTGTGATGTCACTTGCGGCTCAGTGCCTGATAGGCCAATGCTGTTCGTGTGGGTGCAGTTTGTGTTTGTGATGTCACTTGTGGCTCAGTGCCTGATAGGCCAGTGCTGGTCACGTGGGTGGAGTTTGTGTTTGTGATGTCACTTGTGGCTCAGTGCCTGATAGGCCAGTGCTGGTCATGTGGGTGCAGTTTGTGTGTCTGATGTCACCTGTGGCTCAGTGCCTGATAGGCCAGTGCTGGTGATGTGGGTGGAGTTTGTGGTTGTGATGTCACTTGTGGCTCAGTGCCTGATAGGCCAGTGCTGGTGATGTGGGTGGAGTTTGTGTTTGTGATGTCACTTGTGGCTGAGTGCCTGATAGGCCAGTGCTGGTGATGTGGGTGGAGTTTGTGTTTGTGATGTCACTTGTGGCTGAGTGCCTGATAGGCCAGTGCTGGTCATGTGGGTGCAGTTTGTGGTTGTCAGGTCACTTGTGGCTCAGAGCCTGATAGGCCAGTGCTGGTCATGTGGGTGCAGTTTGTGGTTGTGATGTCACTTGTGGCTCAGTGCCTGATAGGCCAGTGCTGGTCCTGTGTGTGCAGTTTGTGGTTGTGATGTCACTTGTGGCTCAGTGCCTGATAGGCCAGTGCTGGTCCTGTGGCTGCAGTTTGTGTTTGTGATATCACTTGTGGCTGAATGCCTGATAGGCCAGTGCTGGTCACGTGGGTGCAGTTTGTTGTTGTGATGTCATTTGCGGATCAGTGCCTGATAGGCCAGTGCTGGTCACGTGGGTGGAGTTTGTGTTTGTGATGTCACTTGTGGCTCAGTGCCTGATAGGCCAGTGCTGGTGATGTGGGTGGAGTTTGTGTTTGTGATGTCACTTGTGGCTGAGTGCCTGATAGGCCAGTGCTGGTGATGTGGCTGCAGTTTGTGTTTGTGATGTCACTTGTGGCTCAGTGCCTGATAGGCCAGTGCTGGTCACGTGGGTGCAGTTTGTTGTTGTGATGTCATTTGCGGATCAGTGCCTGATAGGCCAGTGCTGGTCACGTGGGTGGAGTTTGTGTTTGTGATGTCACTTGTGGCTCAGTGCCTGATAGGCCAGTGCTGGTCATGTGGCTGCAGTTTGTGGTTGTGATGTCACTTGTGGCTCAGTGCCTGATAGGCCAGTGCTGGTGATGTGGGTGGAGTTTGTGTTTGTGATGTCACTTGTGGCTCAGTGCCTGATAGGCCAGTGCTGGTGATGTGGCTGCAGTTTGTGGTTGTGATGTCACTTGTGGCTGAGTGCCTGATAGGCCAGTGCTGGTCACGTGGGTTCATTTTGTGGTTGTGAGGTCACTTGTGGCTCAGTGCCTGATACGCCAGTGCTGGTCCTGTGGGTGCAGTTTGTGTTTGTGATGTCACTTGTGGCTCAGTGCCTGATAGGCCAGTGCTGGTGATGTGGGTGCAGTTTGTGGTTGTGATGTCACTTGTGGCTCAGTGCCTGATAGGCCAGTGTTGGTCACATGGCTGCAGTTTGTGTTTGTGATGTCACTTGTGGCTCAGTGCCTGATAGGCCAGTGTTGGTCACATGGCTGCAGTTTGTGTTTGTGATGTCACTTGTGGCTCAGTGCCTGATAGGCCAGTGCTGGTCACGTGGGTGCAGTTTGTTGTTGTGATGTCATTTGCGGATCAGTGCCTGATGGGCCAGTGCTGGTGATGTGGCTGCAGTTTGTGTTTGTGATGTCACTTGTGGCTCAGTGCCTGATAGGCCAGTGCTGTTCATGTGGCTGCAGTTTGTGGTTGTGATGTCACTTGTGGCTGAGTGCCTGATAGGGCAGTGCTGGTCACGTGGGTTCAGTTTGAGGTTGTGATGTCACTTGTAGCTCGTTGCCTGATAGGCCAGTGCTGGTCATGTGGGTGCAGTTTGTGTTTCTGATGTCACTTGTGGCTGAGTGCCTGATAGGCCAGTGCTGGTGATGTGGCTGCAGTTTGTGGTTGTGATGTCACTTGTGGCTGAGTGCCTGATAGGCCAGTGCTGGTCATGTGGGTGCAGTTTGTGTTTGTGATGTCACTTGTGGCTCAGGGCCTGATAGGCCAGTGCTGGTCCTGTGGGTGCAGTTTGTGGTTGTGATGTCACTTGTGGCTCAGTGCCTGATAGGCCAGTGCTGGTCCTGTGTGTGCAGTTTGTGGTTGTGATGTCACTTGTGGCTCAGTGCCTGATAGGCCAGTGCTAGAGATGTGGCTGCAGTTTGTGGTTTTGATGTCACTTGTGGCTCAGGGCCTGATAGGCCAGTGTTGGTCACATGGCTGCAGTTTGTGGTTGTGATGTCAGTTGTGGCTCAGTGCCTGATAGGCCAGTGCTGGTGATGTGGCTGCAGTTTGTGTTTGTGAGGTCACTTGTGGCTGAGTGCCTGATAGGCCAGTGCTGGTCATGTGGCTGCAGTTTGTGGTTGTGATGTCACTTGTGGCTCAGTGCCTGATAGGCCAGTGCTGGTGATGTGGGTGGAGTTTGTGTTTGTGATGTCACTTGTGGCTGAGTGCCTGATAGGCCAGTGCTGGTCATGTGGGTGGAGTTTGTGTTTGTGATGTCACTTGTGGCTGAGTGCCTGATAGGCCAGTGCTGGTCATGTGGGTGCAGTTTGTGGTTGTCAGGTCACTTGTGGCTCAGAGCCTGATAGGCCAGTGCTGGTCATGTGGGTGCAGTTTGTGGTTGTGATGTCACTTGTGGCTCAGTGCCTGATAGGCCAGTGCTGGTCCTGTGTGTGCAGTTTGTGGTTGTGATGTCACTTGTGGCTCAGTGCCTGATAGGCCAGTGCTGGTCCTGTGGCTGCAGTTTGTGTTTGTGATATCACTTGTGGCTGAATGCCTGATAGGCCAGTGCTGGTCACGTGGGTGCAGTTTGTTGTTGTGATGTCATTTGCGGATCAGTGCCTGATAGGCCAGTGCTGGTCACGTGGGTGGAGTTTGTGTTTGTGATGTCACTTGTGGCTCAGTGCCTGATAGGCCAGTGCTGGTGATGTGGGTGGAGTTTGTGTTTGTGATGTCACTTGTGGCTGAGTGCCTGATAGGCCAGTGCTGGTGATGTGGCTGCAGTTTGTGTTTGTGATGTCACTTGTGGCTCAGTGCCTGATAGGCCAGTGCTGGTCACGTGGGTGCAGTTTGTTGTTGTGATGTCATTTGCGGATCAGTGCCTGATAGGCCAGTGCTGGTCACGTGGGTGGAGTTTGTGTTTGTGATGTCACTTGTGGCTCAGTGCCTGATAGGCCAGTGCTGGTCATGTGGCTGCAGTTTGTGGTTGTGATGTCACTTGTGGCTCAGTGCCTGATAGGCCAGTGCTGGTGATGTGGGTGGAGTTTGTGTTTGTGATGTCACTTGTGGCTCAGTGCCTGATAGGCCAGTGCTGGTGATGTGGCTGCAGTTTGTGGTTGTGATGTCACTTGTGGCTGAGTGCCTGATAGGCCAGTGCTGGTCACGTGGGTTCATTTTGTGGTTGTGAGGTCACTTGTGGCTCAGTGCCTGATACGCCAGTGCTGGTCCTGTGGGTGCAGTTTGTGTTTGTGATGTCACTTGTGGCTCAGTGCCTGATAGGCCAGTGCTGGTGATGTGGGTGCAGTTTGTGTTTGTGATGTCACTTGTGGCTCAGTGCCTGATAGGCCAGTGTTGGTCACATGGCTGCAGTTTGTGTTTGTGATGTCACTTGTGGCTCAGTGCCTGATAGGCCAGTGCTGGTCACGTGGGTGCAGTTTGTTGTTGTGATGTCATTTGCGGATCAGTGCCTGATGGGCCAGTGCTGGTGATGTGGCTGCAGTTTGTGTTTGTGATGTCACTTGTGGCTCAGTGCCTGATAGGCCAGTGCTGTTCATGTGGCTGCAGTTTGTGGTTGTGATGTCACTTGTGGCTGAGTGCCTGATAGGGCAGTGCTGGTCACGTGGGTTCAGTTTGAGGTTGTGATGTCACTTGTAGCTCGTTGCCTGATAGGCCAGTGCTGGTCATGTGGGTGCAGTTTGTGTTTCTGATGTCACTTGTGGCTGAGTGCCTGATAGGCCAGTGCTGGTGATGTGGCTGCAGTTTGTGGTTGTGATGTCACTTGTGGCTGAGTGCCTGATAGGCCAGTGCTGGTCATGTGGGTGCAGTTTGTGTTTGTGATGTCACTTGTGGCTCAGGGCCTGATAGGCCAGTGCTGGTCCTGTGGGTGCAGTTTGTGGTTGTGATGTCACTTGTGGCTCAGTGCCTGATAGGCCAGTGCTGGTCCTGTGTGTGCAGTTTGTGGTTGTGATGTCACTTGTGGCTCAGTGCCTGATAGGCCAGTGCTAGAGATGTGGCTGCAGTTTGTGGTTTTGATGTCACTTGTGGCTGAGTGCCTGATAGGCCAGTGTTGGTCACATGGCTGCAGTTTGTGGTTGTGATGTCAGTTGTGGCTCAGTGCCTGATAGGCCAGTGCTGCTGATGTGGCTGCAGTTTGTGTTTGTGAGGTCACTTGTGGCTGAGTGCCTGATAGGCCAGTGCTGGTCATGTGGCTGCAGTTTGTGTTTGTGATATCACTTGTGGCTGAGTGCCTGATAGGCCAGTGCTGGTCACGTGGGTGCAGTTTGTTGTTGTGATGTCATTTGCGGATCAGTGCCTGATAGGCCAGTGCTGGTCACGTGGGTGCAGTTTGTGTTTGTGATGTCACTTGTGGCTCAGTGCCTGATAGGCCAGTGCTGGTCATGTGGGTGCAGTTTGTGGTTGTGATGTCACTTGTGGCTCAGTGCCTGATAGGCCAGTGCTGGTGATGTGGGTGGAGTTTGTGGTTGTGATGTCACTTGTGGCTCAGTGCCTGATAGGCCAGTGCTGGTGATGTGGGTGGAGTTTGTGGTTGTGATGTCACTTGTGGCTCAGTGCCTGATAGGCCAGTGCTGGTCACATGGCTGCAGTTTGTGTTTGTGATGTCACTTGTGGCTCAGAGCCTGATAGGCCAGTGCTGGTCCTGTGGGTGCAGTTTGTGGTTGTGATGTCACTTGTGGCTGAGTGCCTGATAGGGCAGTGCTGGTCACGTGGGTTCAGTTTGAGGTTGTGATGTCACTTGTAGCTCGGTGCCTGATAGGCCAGTGCTGGTCATGTGGGTGCAGTTTGTGTTTCTGATGTCACTTGTGGCTGAGTGCCTGATAGGCCAGTGCTGGTGATGTGGCTGCAGTTTGTGTTTGTGAGGTCACTTGTGGCTGAGTGCCTGATAGGCGAGTGCTGGTCATGTGGCTGCAGTTTGTGGTTGTGATGTCACTTGTGGCTCAGAGCCTGATAGGCCAGTGCTGGTCATGTGGGTGCAGTTTGTGGTTGTGATGTCACTTGTGGCTCAGTGCCTGATAGGCCAGTGCTGGTCCTGTGTGTGCAGTTTGTGGTTGTGATGTCACTTGTGGCTCAGTGCCTGATAGGCCAGTGCTGGTGATGTGGGTGGAGTTTGTGTTTGTGATGTCACTTGTGGCTCAGGGCCTGATAGGCCAGTGTTGGTCACATGGCTGCAGTTTGTGTTTCTGATGTCACTTGTGGCTCAGTGCCTGATAGGCCAGTGCTGGTCCTGTGTGTGCAGTTTGTGGTTGTGATGTCACTTGTGGCTCAGTGCCTGATAGGCCAGTGCTGGTGATGTGGCTGCAGTTTGTGGTTTTGATGTCACTTGTGGCTGAGTGCCTGATAGGCCATGCTGGTCCTGTGGGTGCAGTTTGTGGTTGTGATGTCACTTGTGGCTCAGTGCCTGATAGGCCAGTGCTGGTCCTGTGTGTGCAGTTTGTGGTTGTGATGTCACTTGTGGCTCAGTGCCTGATAGGCCAGTGCTGGTGATGTGGGTGGAGTTTGTGTTTGTGATGTCACTTGTGGCTCAGTGCCTGATAGGCCAGTGCTGGTGATGTGGGTGGAGTTTGTTTGTGATGTCACTTGTGGCTCAGTGCCTGATAGGCCAGTGCTGGTCACGTGGGTGCAGTTTGTTGTTGTGATGTCATTTGCAGATCAGTGCCTGATAGGCCATGCTGGTCCTGTGGGTGGAGTTTGTGTTTGTGATGTCACTTGTGGCTCAGTGCCTGATAGGCCAGTGCTGGTCATGTGGCTGCAGTTTGTGGTTGTGATGTCACTTGTGGCTCAGTGCCTGATAGGCCAGTGCTGGTGATGTGGGTGGAGTTTGTGTTTGTGATGTCACTTGTGGCTCAGTGCCTGATAGGCCAGTGCTGGTCATGTGGGTGCAGTTTGTGGTTGTCAGGTCACTTGTGGCTCAGAGCCTGATAGGCCAGTGCTGGTCATGTGGGTGCAGTTTGTGGTTGTGATGTCACTTGTGGCTCAGTGCCTGATAGGCCAGTGCTGGTCCTGTGTGTGCAGTTTGTGTTTGTGATGTCACTTGTGGCTCAGTGCCTGATAGGCCAGTGCTGGTCCTGTGGCTGCAGTTTGTGTTTGTGATATCACTTGTGGCTGAGTGCCTGATAGGCCAGTGCTGGTGATGTGGGTGCAGTTTGTGTTTGTGATGTCACTTGTGGCTCAGTGCCTGATAGGCCAGTGCTTGTCATGTGGGTGCAGTTTGTGGTTGTGATGTCACTTGTGGCTCAGTGCCTGATAGGCCAGTGCTGGTGATGTGGGTGGAGTTTGTGGTTGTGATGTCACTTGTGGCTCAGTGCCTGATAGGCCAGTGCTGGTCACATGGCTGCAGTTTGTGTTTGTGATGTCACTTGTGGCTCAGAGCCTGATAGGCCAGTGCTGGTCCTGTGGGTGCAGTTTGTGGTTGTGATGTCACTTGTGGCTCAGTGCCTGAGAGGCCAGTGCTGGTCACATGGGTGTAGTCTGTGGTTGTGATGTCACTTGTGGCTCAGTGCCTGATAGGCCAGTGTTGGTCACATGGCTGCAGTTTGTGTTTGTGAGGTCACTTGTGGCTGAGTGCCTGATAGGCCAGTGCTGGTCACGTGGATTCATTTTGTGGCTGTGAGGTCACTTGTGGCTCAGTGCCTGATAGGCCAGTGCTGGTCATGTGGGTGCAGTTTGTGGTTGTGATGTCACTTGTGGCTCAGTGCCTGATAGGCCAGTGCTGGTCATGTGGGTGCAGTTTGTGGTTGTCAGGTCACTTGTGGCTCAGAGCCTGATAGGCCAGTGCTGGTCATGTGGGTGGAGTTTGTGTTTGTGATGTCACTTGTGGCTCAGTGCCTGATAGGCCAGTGCTGGTCCTGTGTGTGCAGTTTGTGTTTGTGATGTCACTTGTGGCTCAGTGCCTGATAGGCCAGTGCTGGTCCTGTGGCTGCAGTTTGTGTTTGTGATATCACTTGTGGCTGAGTGCCTGATAGGCCAGTGCTGGTGATGTGGCTGCAGTTTGTTGTTGTGATGTCATTTGCGGATCAGTGCCTGATAGGCCAGTGCTGGTGATGTGGGTGCAGTTTGTGTTTGTGATGTCACTTGTGGCTCAGTGCCTGATAGGCCAGTGCTGGTCACGTGGGTGCAGTTTGTTGTTGTGATGTCATTTGCGGATCAGTGCCTGATAGGCCAGTGCTGGTGATGTGTGTGCAGTTTGTGTTTGTGATGTCACTTGTGGCTCAGTGCCTGATAGGCCGGTGCTGGTGATGTGGGTGCAGTTTGTGGTTGTGATGTCACTTGTGGCTCAGTGCCTGATGGGACATTGCTGGTCCTGTGTGTGCAGTTTGTGGTTGTGATGTCACTTGTGGCTCAGTGCCTGATAGGCCAGTGCTGGTCACGTGGCTGCAGTTTGTATTTGTGATGTCACTTGTGGCTGAGTGCCTGATAGGCCAGTGCTGGTCCTGTGGGTGCAGTTTGTGTTTGTGAGGTGACTTGTGGCTCAGTGCCTGATAGGCCAGTGCTAGAGATGTGGCTGCAGTTTGTGGTTTTGATGTCACTTGTGGCTCAGTGCCTGATAGGCCAGTGCTGGTCCTGTGGGTGGAGTTTGTGTTTGTGATGTCACTTGTGGCTCAGTGCCTGATAGGCCAGTGCTGGTCACGTGGGTGCAGTTTGTTGTTGTGATGTCATTTGCGGATCAGTGCCTGATAGGCCAGTGCTGGTCATGTGGGTGGAGTTTGTGTTTGTGATGTCACTTGTGGCTCAGTGCCTGATAGGCCAGTGCTGGTCATGTGGGTGCAGTTTGTGGTTGTGATGTCACTTGTGGCTCAGTGCCTGATAGGCCAGTGCTGGTGATGTGGGTGGAGTTTGTGGTTGTGATGTCACTTGTGGCTCAGTGCCTGATAGGCCAGTGCTGGTGATGTGGCTGCAGTTTGTGGTTGTGAGGTCACTTGTGGCTCAGGGCCTGATAGGCCAGTGCTGGTGATGTGGGTGGAGTTTGTGTTTGTGATGTCACTTGTGGCTCAGTGCCTGATAGGCCAGTGCTGGTCATGTGGGTGCAGTTTGTGGTTGTGATGTCACTTGTGGCTCAGTGCCTGATAGGCCAGTGCTGGTCCTGTGTGTGCAGTTTGTGGTTGTGATGTCACTTGTGGCTCAGTGCCTGATAGGCCAGTGCTGGTGATGTGGGTTGGGTTTGTGTTTTTGATGTCACTTGTGGCTCAGTGCCTGATAGGCCAGTGCTAGAGATGTGGCTGCAGTTTGTGGTTTTGATGTCACTTGTGGCTCAGTGCCTGATAGGCCATGCTGGTCCTGTGGGTGCAGTTTGTGGTTGTGATGTCACTTGTGGCTCAGGGCCTGATAGGCCAGTGTTGGTCACATGGCTGCAGTTTTTGTTTCTGATGTCACTTGTGGCTCAGTGCCTGATAGGCCAGTGCTGGTCATGTGTGTGCCGTTTGTGGTTTTGATGTCACTTGTGGCTCAGTGCCTGATAGGCCAGTGCTGGTGATGTGTGTGCAGTTTGTGTTTATGATGTCACTTGTGGCTCAGTGCCTGAAAGGCCAGTGCTGGTGATGTGGGTGGAGTTTGTTTGTGATGTCACTTGTGGCTCAGTGCCTGATAGGCCAGTGCTGGTCACGTGGGTGCAGTTTGTTGTTGTGATGTCATTTGCGGATCAGTGCCTGATAGGCCATGCTGGTCCTGTGGGTGCAGTTTGTGGTTGTGATGTCACTTGTGGCTCAGTGCCTGATAGGCCAGTGCTGGTCATGTGGGTGCAGTTTGTGGTTGTGATGTCACTTGTGGCTCAGGGCCTGTTAGGCCAGTGCTGGTGATGTGGCTGCAGTTTGTGGTTGTGATGTCACTTGTGGCTCAGTGCCTGATAGGCCAGTGCTGGTGATGTGGCTGCAGTTTGTGTTTGTGATGTCACTTGTGGCTGAGTGCCTGATAGGCCAGTGCTGGTCATGTGGGTGCAGTTTGTGGTTGTGATGTCACTTGTGGCTCAGTGCCTGATAGGCCAGTGCTGGTGATGTGGGTGGAGTTTGTGGTTGTGATGTCACTTGTGGCTCAGTGCCTGATAGGCCAGTGCTGGTGATGTGGCTGCAGTTTGTGGTTGTGAGGTCACTTGTGGCTCAGGGCCTGATAGGCCAGTGCTGGTCACGTGGGTGGAGTTTGTGTTTGTGATGTCACTTGTGGCTCATGGCCTGATAGGCCAGTGCTGGTGATGTGGCTGCAGTTTGTGTTTGTGATGTCACTTGTGGCTCAGTGCCTGATAGGCCATGCTGGTCCTGTGGGTGCAGTTTTTGTTTGTGATGTCACTTGTGGCTCAGTGCCTGATAGGCCAGTGTTGGTCACATGGCTGCAGTTTGTGTTTGTGATGTCACTTGTGGCTGAGTGCCTTATAGGCCAGTGCTGGTCATGTGTGTGCAGTTTGTGGTTGTGATGTCACTTGTGGCTCAGTGCCTGATAGGCCAGTGCTGGTGATGTGGGTGGAGTTTGTTTGTGATGTCACTTGTGGCTCAGTGCCTGATAGGCCAGTGCTGGTCACGTGGGTGCAGTTTGTTGTTGTGATGTCATTTGCGGATCAGTGCCTGATAGGCCATGCTGGTCCTGTGGGTGGAGTTTGTGTTTGTGATGTCACTTGTGGCTCAGTGCCTGATAGGCCAGTGTTGGTCACATGGCTGCATTTTGTGTTTGTGATGTCACTTGTGGCTCAGTGCCTGATAGGCCAGTGCTGGTGATGTGGGTGCAGTTTGTGTTTGTGATGTCACTTGTGGCTCAGTGCCTGATAGGCCAGTGTTGGTCACATGGCTGCAGTTTGTGTTTGTGATGTCACTTGTGGCTCAGTGCCTGATAGGCCAGTGCTGGTGATGTGGCTGCAGTTTGTGGTTGTGATGTCACTTGTGGCTGAGTGCCTGATAGGCCAGTGCTGGTCATGTGGCTGCAGTTTGTGGTTGTGATGTCACTTGTGGCTCAGTGCCTGATAGGCCAGTGCTGGTCCTGTGTGTGCAGTTTGTGGTTGTGATGTCACTTGTGGCTCAGAGCCTGATAGGCCAATGCTGTTCATGTGGGTGCAGTTTGTGGTTGTGATGTCACTTGTGGCTCAGTGCCTGATAGGCCAGTGCTGGTCCTGTGTGTGCAGTTTGTGGTTGTGATGTCACTTGTGGCTCAGGGCCTGATAGGCCAGTGTTGGTCACATGGCTGCAGTTTGTGTTTCTGATGTCACTTGTGGCTCAGTGCCTGATAGGCCAGTGCTGGTGATGTGGGTTGGGTTTGTGTTTGTGATGTCACTTGTGGCTCAGGGCCTGATAGGCCAGTGCTGGTGATGTGGGTTGGGTTTGTGTTTGTGATGTCACTTGTGGCTCAGTGCCTGATAGGCCAGTGCTAGAGATGTGGGTGCAGTTTGTGGTTTTGATGTCACTTGTGGCTCAGTGCCTGATAGGCCATGCTGGTCCTGTGTGTGCAGTTTGTGGTTGTGATGTCACTTGTGGCTCAGGGCCTGATAGGCCAGTGTTGGTCACATGGCTGCAGTTTGTGTTTCTGATGTCACTTGTGGCTCAGTGCCTGATAGGCCAGTGTTGGTCACATGGCTGCAGTTTGTGTTTCTGATGTCACTTGTGGCTCAGTGCCTGATAGGCCAGTGCTGGTCATGTGTGTGCCGTTTGTGGTTTTGATGTCACTTGTGGCTCAGTGCCTGATAGGCCAATGCTGTTCATGTGGGTGGAGTTTGTGTTTATGATGTCACTTGTGGCTCAGTGCCTGATAGGCCAGTGCTGGTGATGTGGCTGCAGTTTGTGTTTGTGATGTCACTTGTGGCTCAGTGCCTGATAGGCCAGTGCTGGTCACGTGGGTGCAGTTTGTTGTTGTGATGTCATTTGCGGATCAGTGCCTGATAGGCCAGTGCTGGTGATGTGGGTGGAGTTTGTGGTTGTGATGTCCCTTGTGGCTCAGTGCCTGATAGGCCAGTGCTGGTCATGTGGCTGCAGTTTGTGGTTGTGATGTCAGTTGTGGCTCAGTGCCTGATAGGCCAGTGCTGGTGATGTGGGTGGAGTTTGTGTTTGTGATGTCACTTGTGGCTCAGTGCCTGATAGGCCAGTGCTGGTCCTGTGTGTGCAGTTTGTGTTTGTGATGTCACTTGTGGCTCAGTGCCTGATAGGCCAGTGTTGGTCACGTGGGTGGAGTTTGTGTTTGTGATGTCACTTGTGGCTCAGTGCCTGATAGGCCAGTGCTGGTCCTGTGTGTGCAGTTTGTGTTTGTGATGTCACTTGTGGCTCAGTGCCTGATAGGCCAGTGTTGGTCACGTGGGTGGAGTTTGTGTTTGTGATGTCACTTGTGGCTCAGTGCCTGATAGGCCAGTGCTGTTCATGTGGCTGCAGTTTGTGGTTGTGATGTCACTTGTGGCTCAGTGCCTGATAGGGCAGTGCTGGTCACGTGGGTTCAGTTTGAGGTTGTGATGTCACTTGTAGCTCGGTGCCTGATAGGCCAGTGCTGGTCCTGTGTGTGCAGTTTGTGGTTGTGATGTCACTTGTGGCTCAGTGCCTGATAGGCCAGTGCTAGAGATGTGGCTGCAGTTTGTGGTTGTGATGTCACTTCTGGCTCAGTGCCTGATAGGCCAGTGCTGGTCCTGTGTGTGCAGTTTGTGTTTGTGATGTCACTTGTGGCTCAGAGCCTGGTAGGCCAGTGCTGGTCATGTGGGTGCAGTTTGTGGTTGTGATGTCACTTGTGGCTCAGTGCCTGATAGGCCAGTGCTGGTCCTGTGTGTGCAGTTTGTGGTTGTGATGTCACTTGTGGCTCAGTGCCTGATAGGCCAGTGCTGGTCATGTGGGTGCAGTTTGTGGTTGTGATGTCACTTGTGGCTCAGTGCCTGATAGGCCAGTGTTGGTCACATGGCTGCAGTTTGTGTTTCTGATGTCACTTGTGGCTCAGTGCCTGATAGGCCAGTGCTGGTCACATGGGTGCAGTTTGTTGTTGTGATGTCATTTGCGGATCAGTGCCTGATAGGCCAGTGCTGGTGATGTGGGTGGAGTTTGTGTTTGTGATGTCACTTGTGGCTCAGTGCCTGATAGGCCAGTGCTGTTCCTGTGGGTGCAGTTTGTGGTTGTGATGTCACTTGTGGCTCAGTGCCTGATAGGCCAGTGCTGGTCACGTGGGTGCAGTTTGTTGTTGTGATGTCATTTGCGGATCAGTGCCTGATAGGCCAGTGCTGGTCACGTGGGTGGAGTTTGTGTTTGTGATGTCACTTGTGGCTCAGTGCCTGATAGGCCAGTGCTGGTGATGTTGCTGCAGTTTGTGGTTGTGATGTCACTTGTGGCTGAGTGCCTGATAGGCCAGTGCTGGTCCTGTGTGTGCAGTTTGTGTTTGTGATGTCACTTGTGGCTCAGAGCCTGGTAGGCCAGTGCTGGTGATGTGGGTGGAGTTTGTGTTTGTGATGTCACTTGTGGCTCAGGGCCTGATAGGCCAGTGTTGGTCACATGGCTGCAGTTTGTGGTTGTGATGTCACTTGTGGCTGAGTGCCTGATAGGCCAGTGCTGGTCCTGTGGCTGCAGTTTGTGGTTGTGATGTCACTTGCGGCTCAGTGCCTGATAGGCCAATGCTGTTCGTGTGGGTGCAGTTTGTGTTTGTGATGTCACTTGTGGCTCAGTGCCTGATAGGCCAGTGCTGGTCACGTGGGTGCAGTTTGTTGTTGTGATGTCATTTGCGGATCAGTGCCTGATAGGCCAGTGCTGGTCACGTGGGTGGAGTTTGTGTTTGTGATGTCACTTGTGGCTCAGTGCCTGATAGGCCAGTGCTGGTGATGTTGCTGCAGTTTGTGGTTGTGATGTCACTTGTGGCTGAGTGCCTGATAGGCCAGTGCTGGTCCTGTGTGTGCAGTTTGTGTTTGTGATGTCACTTGTGGCTCAGAGCCTGGTAGGCCAGTGCTGGTGATGTGGGTGGAGTTTGTGTTTGTGATGTCACTTGTGGCTCAGGGCCTGATAGGCCAGTGTTGGTCACATGGCTGCAGTTTGTGGTTGTGATGTCACTTGTGGCTGAGTGCCTGATAGGCCAGTGCTGGTCCTGTGGCTGCAGTTTGTGGTTGTGATGTCACTTGCGGCTCAGTGCCTGATAGGCCAATGCTGTTCGTGTGGGTGCAGTTTGTGTTTGTGATGTCACTTGTGGCTCAGTGCCTGATAGGCCAGTGCTGGTCATGTGGGTGCAGTTTGTGTTTCTGATGTCACTTGTGGCTGAGTGCCTGATAGGCCAGTGCTGGTGATGTGGGTGGAGTTTGTGGTTGTGATGTCACTTGTGGCTCAGTGCCTGATAGGCCAGTGCTGGTGATGTGGCTGCAGTTTGTGGTTGTGAGGTCACTTGTGGCTCAGGGCCTGATAGGCCAGTGCTGGTGATGTGGGTGGAGTTTGTGTTTGTGATGTCACTTGTGGCTGAGTGCCTGATAGGCCAGTGCTGGTCATGTGGGTGCAGTTTGTGGTTGTCAGGGCACTTGTGGCTCAGAGCCTGATAGGCCAGTGCTGGTCATGTGGGTGCAGTTTGTGGTTGTGATGTCACTTGTGGCTCAGTGCCTGATAGGCCAGTGCTGGTCCTGTGTGTGCAGTTTGTGGTTGTGATGTCACTTGTGGCTCAGTGCCTGATAGGCCAGTGCTGGTCCTGTGGCTGCAGTTTGTGTTTGTGATATCACTTGTGGCTGAGTGCCTGATAGGCCAGTGCTGGTGATGTGGGTGCAGTTTGTGTTTGTGATGTCACTTGTGGCTCAGTGCCTGATAGGCCAGTGCTTGTCATGTGGGTGCAGTTTGTGGTTGTGATGTCACTTGTTGCTCAGTGCCTGATAGGCCAGTGCTGGTGATGTGGGTGGAGTTTGTGGTTGTGATGTCACTTGTGGCTCAGTGCCTGATAGGCCAGTGCTGGTCACATGGCTGCAGTTTGTGTTTGTGATGTCACTTGTGGCTCAGAGCCTGATAGGCCAGTGCTGGTCCTGTGGGTGCAGTTTGTGGTTGTGATGTCACTTGTGGCTCAGTGCCTGAGAGGCCAGTGCTGGTCACATGGGTGTAGTCTGTGGTTGTGATGTCACTTGTGGCTCAGTGCCTGATAGGCCAGTGTTGGTCACATGGCTGCAGTTTGTGTTTGTGAGGTCACTTGTGGCTGAGTGCCTGATAGGCCAGTGCTGGTCACGTGGATTCATTTTGTGGCTGTGAGGTCACTTGTGGCTCAGTGCCTGATAGGCCAGTGCTGGTCATGTGGGTGCAGTTTGTGGTTGTGATGTCACTTGTGGCTCAGTGCCTGATAGGCCAGTGCTGGTCATGTGGGTGCAGTTTGTGGTTGTCAGGTCACTTGTGGCTCAGAGCCTGATAGGCCAGTGCTGGTCATGTGGGTGCAGTTTGTGTTTGTGATGTCACTTGTGGCTCAGTGCCTGATAGGCCAGTGCTGGTCCTGTGTGTGCAGTTTGTGTTTGTGATGTCACTTGTGGCTCAGTGCCTGATAGGCCAGTGCTGGTCCTGTGGCTGCAGTTTGTGTTTGTGATATCACTTGTGGCTGAGTGCCTGATAGGTCAGTGCTGGTGATGTGGCTGCAGTTTGTTGTTGTGATGTCATTTGCGGATCAGTGCCTGATAGGCCAGTGCTGGTGATGTGGGTGCAGTTTGTGTTTGTGATGTCACTTGTGGCTCAGTGCCTGATAGGCCAGTGCTGGTCACGTGGGTGCAGTTTGTTGTTGTGATGTCATTTGCGGATCAGTGCCTGATAGGCCAGTGCTGGTGATGTGTGTGCAGTTTGTGGTTGTGATGTCACTTGTGGCTCAGTGCCTGATAGGCCAGTGCTGGTCACGTGGCTGCAGTTTGTATTTGTGATGTCACTTGTGGCTGAGTGCCTGATAGGCCAGTGCTGGTCATGTGGCTGCAGTTTGTGTTTGTGATGTCACTTGTGGCTCAGTGCCTGATAGGCCAGTGCTGGTGATGTGGGTGGAGTTTGTTTGTGATGTCACTTGTGGCTCAGTGCCTGATAGGCCAGTGCTGGTCACGTGGGTGCAGTTTGTTTTTGTGATGTCATTTGCGGATCAGTGCCTGATAGGCCATGCTGGTCCTGTGGGTGGAGTTTGTGTTTGTGATGTCACTTGTGGCTCAGTGCCTGATAGGCCAGTGTTGGTCACATGGCTGCATTTTGTGTTTGTGATGTCACTTGTGGCTCAGTGCCTGATAGGCCAGTGCTGGTGATGTGGGTGCAGTTTGTGTTTGTGATGTCACTTGTGGCTCAGTGCCTGATAGGCCAGTGCTGGTCATGTGGCTGCAGTTTGTGTTTGTGATGTCACTTGTGGCTCAGTGCCTGATAGGCCAGTGCTGGTGATGTGGCTGCAGTTTGTGGTTGTGATGTCACTTGTGGCTGAGTGCCTGATAGGCCAGTGCTGGTCATGTGGCTGCAGTTTGTGGTTGTGATGTCACTTGTGGCTCAGTGCCTGATAGGCCAGTGCTGGTGATGTGGGTGGAGTTTGTGTTTGTGATGTCACTTGTGGCTCAGTGCCTGATAGGCCAGTGCTGGTCATGTGGGTGCAGTTTGTGTTTGTGATGTCAGTTGTGGCTCAGTGCCTGATAGGCCAGTGCTGGTCCTGTGTGTGCAGTTTGTGGTTGTGATGTCACTTGTGGTTCAGTGCCTGATAGGCCAGTGCTGGTGATGTGGGTTGGGTTTGTGTTTTTGATGTCACTTGTGGCTCAGTGCCTGATAGGCCAGTGCTAGAGATGTGGCTGCAGTTTGTGGTTTTGATGTCACTTGTGGCTCAGTGCCTGATAGGCCATGCTGGTCCTGTGGCTGCAGTTTGTGGTTGTGATGTCACTTGTGGCTCAGGGCCTGATAGGCCAGTGTTGGTCACATGGCTGCAGTTTTTGTTTCTGATGTCACTTGTGGCTCAGTGCCTGATAGGCCAGTGCTGGTCATGTGTGTGCCGTTTGTGGTTTTGATGTCACTTGTGGCTCAGTGCCTGATAGGCCAGTGCTGGTGATGTGTGTGCAGTTTGTGTTTATGATGTCACTTGTGGCTCAGTGCCTGATAGGCCAGTGCTGGTGATGTGGGTGGAGTTTGTTTGTGATGTCACTTGTGGCTCAGTGCCTGATAGGCCAGTGCTGGTCACGTGGGTGCAGTTTGTTGTTGTGATGTCATTTGCGGATCAGTGCCTGATAGGCCATGCTGGTCCTGTGGGTGCAGTTTGTGGTTGTGATGTCACTTGTGGCTCAGTGCCTGATAGGCCAGTGCTGGTCATGTGGGTGCAGTTTGTGGTTGTGATGTCACTTGTGGCTCAGTGCCTGATAGGCCAGTGCTGGTCATGTGGGTGCAGTTTGTGGTTGTGATGTCACTTGTGGCTCAGTGCCTGATAGGCCAGTGCTGGTGATGTGGGTGGAGTTTGTGGTTGTGATGTCACTTGTGGCTCAGTGCCTGATAGGCCAGTGCTGGTGATGTGGCTGCAGTTTGTGGTTGTGAGGTCACTTGTGGCTCAGGGCCTGATAGGCCAGTGCTGGTCACGTGGGTGGAGTTTGTGTTTGTGATGTCACTTGTGGCTCATGGCCTGATAGGCCAGTGCTGGTCATGTGGCTGCAGTTTGTGTTTGTGATGTCACTTGTGGCTCAGTGCCTGATAGGCCATGCTGGTCCTGTGGGTGCAGTTTTTGTTTGTGATGTCACTTGTGGCTCAGTGCCTGATAGGCCAGTGTTGGTCACATGGCTGCAGTTTGTGTTTGTGATGTCACTTGTGGCTCAGTGCCTTATAGGCCAGTGCTGGTCATGTGTGTGCAGTTTGTGGTTGTGATGTCACTTGTGGCTCAGTGCCTGATAGGCCAGTGCTGGTGATGTGGGTGGAGTTTGTTTGTGATGTCACTTGTGGCTCAGTGCCTGATAGGCCAGTGCTGGTCACGTGGGTGCAGTTTGTTGTTGTGATGTCATTTGCGGATCAGTGCCTGATAGGCCATGCTGGTCCTGTGGGTGGAGTTTGTGTTTGTGATGTCACTTGTGGCTCAGTGCCTGATAGGCCAGTGTTGGTCACATGGCTGCATTTTGTGTTTGTGATGTCACTTGTGGCTCAGTGCCTGATAGGCCAGTGCTGGTGATGTGGGTGCAGTTTGTGTTTGTGATGTCACTTGTGGCTCAGGGCCTGATAGGCCAGTGCTGGTGATGTGGGTTGGGTTTGTGTTTGTGATGTCACTTGTGGCTCAGTGCCTGATAGGCCAGTGCTAGAGATGTGGGTGCAGTTTGTGGTTTTGATGTCACTTGTGGCTCAGTGCCTGATAGGCCATGCTGGTCCTGTGTGTGCAGTTTGTGGTTGTGATGTCACTTGTGGCTCAGGGCCTGATAGGCCAGTGTTGGTCACATGGCTGCAGTTTGTGTTTCTGATGTCACTTGTGGCTCAGTGCCTGATAGGCCAGTGTTGGTCACATGGCTGCAGTTTGTGTTTCTGATGTCACTTGTGGCTCAGTGCCTGATAGGCCAGTGCTGGTCATGTGTGTGCCGTTTGTGGTTTTGATGTCACTTGTGGCTCAGTGCCTGATAGGCCAATGCTGTTCATGTGGGTGGAGTTTGTGTTTATGATGTCACTTGTGGCTCAGTGCCTGATAGGCCAGTGCTGGTGATGTGGCTGCAGTTTGTGTTTGTGATGTCACTTGTGGCTCAGTGCCTGATAGGCCAGTGCTGGTCACGTGGGTGCAGTTTGTTGTTGTGATGTCATTTGCGGATCAGTGCCTGATAGGCCAGTGCTGGTGATGTGGGTGGAGTTTGTGGTTGTGATGTCCCTTGTGGCTCAGTGCCTGATAGGCCAGTGCTGGTCATGTGGCTGCAGTTTGTGGTTGTGATGTCAGTTGTGGCTCAGTGCCTGATAGGCCAGTGCTGGTGATGTGGGTGGAGTTTGTGTTTGTGATGTCACTTGTGGCTCAGTGCCTGATAGGCCAGTGCTGGTCCTGTGTGTGCAGTTTGTGTTTGTGATGTCACTTGTGGCTCAGTGCCTGATAGGCCAGTGTTGGTCACGTGGGTGGAGTTTGTGTTTGTGATGTCACTTGTGGCTCAGTGCCTGATAGGCCAGTGCTGGTCCTGTGTGTGCAGTTTGTGTTTGTGATGTCACTTGTGGCTCAGTGCCTGATAGGCCAGTGTTGGTCACGTGGGTGGAGTTTGTGTTTGTGATGTCACTTGTGGCTCAGTGCCTGATAGGCCAGTGCTGTTCATGTGGCTGCAGTTTGTGGTTGTGATGTCACTTGTGGCTCAGTGCCTGATAGGGCAGTGCTGGTCACGTGGGTTCAGTTTGAGGTTGTGATGTCACTTGTAGCTCGGTGCCTGATAGGCCAGTGCTGGTCCTGTGTGTGCAGTTTGTGGTTGTGATGTCACTTGTGGCTCAGTGCCTGATAGGCCAGTGCTAGAGATGTGGCTGCAGTTTGTGGTTGTGATGTCACTTGTGGCTGAGTGCCTGATAGGCCAGTGCTGGTCATGTGGGTGCAGTTTGTGTTTGTGATGTCACTTGTGGCTCAGTGCCTGATAGGCCAGTGTTGGTCACATGGCTGCAGTTTGTGTTTGTGATGTCACTTGTGGCTCAGTGCCTGATAGGCCAGTGCTGGTGATGTGGCTGCAGTTTGTGTTTGTGAGGTCACTTCTGGCTCAGTGCCTGATAGGCCAGTGCTGGTCATGTGGCTGCAGTTTGTGGTTGTGATGTCACTTGTGGCTGAGTGCCTGATAGGCCAGTGCTGGTCCTGTGTGTGCAGTTTGTGTTTGTGATGTCACTTGTGGCTCAGAGCCTGGTAGGCCAGTGCTGGTCATGTGGGTGCAGTTTGTGGTTGTGATGTCACTTGTGGCTCAGTGCCTGATAGGCCAGTGCTGGTCCTGTGTGTGCAGTTTGTGGTTGTGATGTCACTTGTGGCTCAGTGCCTGATAGGCCAGTGCTGGTCATGTGGGTGCAGTTTGTGGTTGTGATGTCACTTGTCGCTCAGTGCCTGATAGGCCAGTGTTGGTCACATGGCTGCAGTTTGTGTTTCTGATGTCACTTGTGGCTCAGTGCCTGATAGGCCAGTGCTGGTCACATGGGTGCAGTTTGTTGTTGTGATGTCATTTGCGGATCAGTGCCTGATAGGCCAGTGCTGGTGATGTGGGTGGAGTTTGTGTTTGTGATGTCACTTGTGGCTCAGTGCCTGATAGGCCAGTGCTGTTCCTGTGGGTGCAGTTTGTGGTTGTGATGTCACTTGTGGCTCAGTGCCTGATAGGCCAGTGCTGGTCACGTGGGTGCAGTTTGTTGTTGTGATGTCATTTGCGGATCAGTGCCTGATAGGCCAGTGCTGGTCACGTGGGTGGAGTTTGTGTTTGTGATGTCACTTGTGGCTCAGTGCCTGATAGGCCAGTGCTGGTGATGTTGCTGCAGTTTGTGGTTGTGATGTCACTTGTGGCTGAGTGCCTGATAGGCCAGTGCTGGTCCTGTGTGTGCAGTTTGTGTTTGTGATGTCACTTGTGGCTCAGAGCCTGGTAGGCCAGTGCTGGTGATGTGGGTGGAGTTTGTGTTTGTGATGTCACTTGTGGCTCAGGGCCTGATAGGCCAGTGTTGGTCACATGGCTGCAGTTTGTGGTTGTGATGTCACTTGTGGCTGAGTGCCTGATAGGCCAGTGCTGGTCCTGTGGCTGCAGTTTGTGTTTGTGATGTCACTTGCGGCTCAGTGCCTGATAGGCCAATGCTGTTCGTGTGGGTGCAGTTTGTGTTTGTGATGTCACTTGTGGCTCAGTGCCTGATAGGCCAGTGCTGGTCACGTGGGTGCAGTTTGTTGTTGTGATGTCATTTGCGGATCAGTGCCTGATAGGCCAGTGCTGGTCACGTGGGTGGAGTTTGTGTTTGTGATGTCACTTGTGGCTCAGTGCCTGATAGGCCAGTGCTGGTCATGTGGGTGCAGTTTGTGTTTCTGATGTCACTTGTGGCTGAGTGCCTGATAGGCCAGTGCTGGTGATGTGGGTGGAGTTTGTGGTTGTGATGTCACTTGTGGCTCAGTGCCTGATAGGCCAGTGCTGGTGATGTGGCTGCAGTTTGTGGTTGTGAGGTCACTTGTGGCTCAGGGCCTGATAGGCCAGTGCTGGTGATGTGGGTGGAGTTTGTGTTTGTGATGTCACTTGTGGCTGAGTGCCTGATAGGCCAGTGCTGGTCACGTGGGTGCAGTTTGTTGTTGTGATGTCATTTGCGGATCAGTGCCTGATAGGCCAGTGCTGGTGATGTGTGTGCAGTTTGTGGTTGTGATGTCACTTGTGGCTCAGTGCCTGATAGGCCAGTGCTGGTCACGTGGCTGCAGTTTGTATTTGTGATGTCACTTGTGGCTGAGTGCCTGATAGGCCAGTGCTGGTCCTGTGGGTGCAGTTTGTGTTTGTGAGGTGACTTGTGGCTCAGTGCCTGATAGGCCAGTGCTAGAGATGTGGCTGCAGTTTGTGGTTTTGATGTCACTTGTGGCTCAGTGCCTGATAGGCCAGTGCTGGTCCTGTGGGTGGAGTTTGTGTTTGTGATGTCACTTGTGGCTCCGTGCCTGATAGGCCAGTGCTGGTCACGTGGGTGCAGTTTGTTGTTGTGATGTCATTTGCGGATCAGTGCCTGATAGGCCAGTGCTGGTCACGTGGGTGGAGTTTGTGTTTGTGATGTCACTTGTGGCTCAGTGCCTGATAGGCCAGTGCTGGTCATGTGGGTGCAGTTTGTGGTTGTGAGGTCACTTGTGGCTCAGGGCCTGATAGGCCAGTGCTGGTGATGTGGGTGGAGTTTGTGGTTGTGATGTCACTTGTGGCTCAGTGCCTGATAGGCCAGTGCTGGTCATGTGGCTGCAGTTTGTGGTTGTGAGGTCACTTGTGGCTCAGGGCCTGATAGGCCAGTGCTGGTGATGTGGGTGGAGTTTGTGTTTGTGATGTCACTTGTGGCTCAGTGCCTGATAGGCCAGTGCTGGTCATGTGGGTGCAGTTTGTGGTTGTGATGTCACTTGTGGCTCAGTGCCTGATAGGCCAGTGCTGGTCCTGTGTGTGCAGTTTGTGGTTGTGATGTCACTTGTGGCTCAGTGCCTGATAGGCCAGTGTTGGTCACATGGCTGCAGTTTGTGTTTCTGATGTCACTTGTGGCTCAGTGCCTGATAGGCCAGTGCTGGTGATGTGGGTTGGGTTTGTGTTTGTGATGTCACTTGTGGCTCAGGGCCTGATAGGCCAGTGCTGGTGATGTGGCTGCAGTTTGTGGTTGTGATGTCACTTGTGGCTCAGTGCCTGATAGGCCAGTGCTAGAGATGTGGGTGCAGTTTGTGGTTTTGATGTCACTTGTGGCTCAGTGCCTGATAGGCCATGCTGGTCCTGTGTGTGCAGTTTGTGGTTGTAATGTCACTTGTGGCTCAGGGCCTGATAGGCCAGTGTTGGTCACATGGCTGCAGTTTGTGTTTCTGATGTCACTTGTGGCTCAGTGCCTGATAGGCCAGTGTTGGTCACATGGCTGCAGTTTGTGTTTCTGATGTCACTTGTGGCTCAGTGCCTGATAGGCCAGTGCTGGTCATGTGTGTGCCGTTTGTGGTTTTGATGTCACTTGTGGCTCAGTGCCTGATAGGCCAATGCTGTTCATGTGGGTGGAGTTTGTGTTTATGATGTCACTTGTGGCTCAGTGCCTGATAGGCCAGTGCTGGTCACGTGGGTGCAGTTTGTGGTTGTGATGTCATTTGCGGATCAGTGCCTGATAGGCCAGTGCTGGTGATGTGGGTGGAGTTTGTGGTTGTGATGTCCCTTGTGGCTCAGTGCCTGATAGGCCAGTGCTGGTGATGTGGGTGGAGTTTGTGTTTGTGATGTCACTTGTGGCTCAGTGCCTGATAGGCCAGTGCTGGTCCTGTGTGTGCAGTTTGTGTTTGTGATGTCACTTGTGGCTCAGTGCCTGATAGGCCAGTGTTGGTCACGTGGGTGGAGTTTGTGTTTGTGATGTCACTTGTGGCTCAGTGCCTGATAGGCCAGTGCTGGTCATGTGGGTGCAGTTTGTGTTTGTGATGTCACTTGTGGCTCAGGGCCTGATAGGCCAGTGTTGGTCACGTGGGTGGAGTTTGTTGTTGTGATGTCATTTGCGGATCAGTGCCTGATGGGCCAGTGCTGGTGATCTGGCTGCAGTTTGTGTTTGTGATGTCACTTGTGGCTCAGTGCCTGATAGGCCAGTGCTGTTCATGTGGCTGCAGTTTGTGGTTGTGATGTCACTTGTGGCTCAGTGCCTGATAGGGCAGTGCTGGTCACGTGGGTTCAGTTTGAGGTTGTGATGTCACTTGTAGCTCGGTGCCTGATAGGCCAGTGCTGGTCCTGTGTGTGCAGTTTGTGGTTGTGATGTCACTTGTGGCTCAGTGCCTGATAGGCCAGTGCTAGAGATGTGGCTGCAGTTTGTGGTTGTGATGTCACTTGTGGCTGAGTGCCTGATAGGCCATGCTGGTCCTGTGGGTGGAGTTTGTGTTTGTGATGTCACTTGTGGCTCAGTGCCTGATAGGCCAGTGCTGGTCATGTGGGTGCAGTTTGTGGTTGTGATGTCACTTGTGGCTCAGTGCCTGATAGGCCAGTGCTGGTGATGTGGGTGGAGTTTGTGTTTGTGATGTCACTTGTGGCTCAGTGCCTGATAGGCCAGTGCTGGTCATGTGGGTGCAGTTTGTGTTTGTGATGTCACTTGTGCCTCAGTGCCTGATAGGCCAGTGTTGGTCACATGGCTGCAGTTTGTGTTTGTGATGTCACTTGTGGCTCAGTGCCTGATAGGCCAGTGCTGGTGATGTGGCTGCAGTTTGTGTTTGTGAGGTCACTTCTGGCTCAGTGCCTGATAGGCCAGTGCTGGTCATGTGGCTGCAGTTTGTGGTTGTGATGTCACTTGTGGCTGAGTGCCTGATAGGCCAGTGCTGGTCCTGTGTGTGCAGTTTGTGTTTGTGATGTCACTTGTGGCTCAGAGCCTGGTAGGCCAGTGCTGGTCATGTGGGTGCAGTTTGTGGTTGTGATGTCACTTGTGGCTCAGTGCCTGATAGGCCAGTGCTGGTCCTGTGTGTGCAGTTTGTGTTTGTGATGTCACTTGTGGCTCAGTGCCTGATAGGCCAGTGCTGGTCATGTGGGTGCAGTTTGTGGTTGTGATGTCACTTGTGGCTCAGTGCCTGATAGGCCAGTGTTGGTCACATGGCTGCAGTTTGTGTTTCTGATGTCACTTGTGGCTCAGTGCCTGATAGGCCAGTGCTGGTCACATGGGTGCAGTTTGTTGTTGTGATGTCATTTGCGGATCAGTGCCTGATAGGCCAGTGCTGGTGATGTGGGTGGAGTTTGTGTTTGTGATGTCACTTGTGGCTCAGTGCCTGATAGGCCAGTGCTGTTCCTGTGGGTGCAGTTTGTGGTTGTGATGTCACTTGTGGCTCAGTGCCTGATAGGCCAGTGCTGGTGATGTGGGTGGAGTTTGTGGTTGTGATGTCATTTGCGGATCAGTGCCTGATAGGCCAGTGCTGGTGATGTGGCTGCAGTTTGTGTTTGTGATGTCACTTGTGGCTCAGTGCCTGATAGGCCAGTGCTGGTGATGTGGCTGCAGTTTGTGTTTGTGAGGTCACTTCTGGCTCAGTGCCTGATAGGCCAGTGCTGGTCATGTGGGTGCAGTTTGTGGTTGTGATGTCACTTGTGGCTCAGTGCCTGATAGGCCAGTGCTGGTCCTGTGTGTGCAGTTTGTGTTTGTGATGTCACTTGTGGCTCAGTGCCTGATAGGCCAGTGCTGGTGATGTGGGTTGGGTTTGTGTTTTTGATGTCACTTGTGGCTCAGTGCCTGATAGGCCAGTGCTAGAGATGTGGCTGCAGTTTGTGGTTTTGATGTCACTTGTGGCTCAGTGCCTGATAGGCCATGCTGGTCCTGTGGGTGCAGTTTGTGGTTGTGATGTCACTTGTGGCTCAGGGCCTGATAGGCCAGTGCTGGTCATGTGTGTGCCGTTTGTGGTTTTGATGTCACTTGTGGCTCAGTGCCTGATAGGCCAGTGCTGGTGATGTGTGTGCAGTTTGTGTTTATGATGTCACTTGTGGCTCAGTGCCTGATAGGCCAGTGCTGGTGATGTGGGTGGAGTTTGTTTGTGATGTCACTTGTGGCTCAGTGCCTGATAGGCCAGTGCTGGTCACGTGGGTGCAGTTTGTTGTTGTGATGTCATTTGCGGATCAGTGCCTGATAGGCCATGCTGGTCCTGTGGGTGCAGTTTGTGGTTGTGATGTCACTTGTGGCTCAGTGCCTGATAGGCCAGTGCTGGTCATGTGGGTGCAGTTTGTGGTTGTGATGTCACTTGTGGCTCAGTGCCTGATAGGCCAGTGCTGGTCATGTGGGTGCAGTTTGTGGTTGTGATGTCACTTGTGGCTCAGTGCCTGATAGGCCAGTGCTGGTCCTGTGTGTGCAGTTTGTGGTTGTGATGTCACTTGTGGCTCAGTGCCTGATAGGCCAGTGCTGGTCACGTGGGTGGAGTTTGTGGTTGTGATGTCACTTGTGGCTCAGTGCCTGATAGGCCAGTGCTGGTGATGTGGCTGCAGTTTGTGGTTGTGAGGTCACTTGTGGCTCAGGGCCTGATAGGCCAGTGCTGGTCACGTGGGTGGAGTTTGTGTTTGTGATGTCACTTGTGGCTCATGGCCTGATAGGCCAGTGCTGGTGATGTGGCTGCAGTTTGTGTTTGTGATGTCACTTGTGGCTCAGTGCCTGATAGGCCATGCTGGTCCTGTGGGTGCAGTTTTTGTTTGTGATGTCACTTGTGGCTCAGTGCCTGATAGGCCAGTGTTGGTCACATGGCTGCAGTTTGTGTTTGTGATGTCACTTGTGGCTGAGTGCCTGATAGGCCAGTGCTGGTCATGTGTGTGCAGTTTGTGGTTGTGATGTCACTTGTGGCTCAGTGCCTGATAGGCCAGTGCTGGTGATGTGGGTGGAGTTTGTTTGTGATGTCACTTGTGGCTCAGTGCCTGATAGGCCAGTGCTGGTCACGTGGGTGCAGTTTGTTGTTGTGATGTCATTTGCGGATCAGTGCCTGATAGGCCATGCTGGTCCTGTGGGTGGAGTTTGTGTTTGTGATGTCACTTGTGGCTCAGTGCCTGATAGGCCAGTGTTGGTCACATGGCTGCATTTTGTGTTTGTGATGTCACTTGTGGCTCAGTGCCTGATAGGCCAGTGCTGGTGATGTGGGTGCAGTTTGTGTTTGTGATGTCACTTGTGGCTCAGTGCCTGATAGGCCAGTGTTGGTCACATGGCTGCAGTTTGTGTTTGTGATGTCACTTGTGGCTCAGTGCCTGATAGGCCAGTGCTGGTGATGTGGCTGCAGTTTGTGGTTGTGATGTCACTTGTGGCTGAGTGCCTGATAGGCCAGTGCTGGTGATGTGGGTGGAGTTTGTGGTTGTGATGTCACTTGTGGCTCAGTGCCTGATAGGCCAGTGCTGGTCCTGTGTGTGCAGTTTGTGGTTGTGATGTCACTTGTGGCTCAGAGCCTGATAGGCCAGTGCTGGTCATGTGGGTGCAGTTTGTGGTTGTGATGTCACTTGTGGCTCAGTGCCTGATAGGCCAGTGCTGGTCCTGTGTGTGCAGTTTGTGGTTGTGATGTCACTTGTGGCTCAGGGCCTGATAGGCCAGTGCTGGTCACATGGCTGCAGTTTGTGTTTCTGATGTCACTTGTGGCTCAGTGCCTGATAGGCCAGTGCTGGTGATGTGGGTTGGGTTTGTGTTTGTGATGTCACTTGTGGCTCAGGGCCTGATAGGCCAGTGCTGGTGATGTGGGTTGGGTTTGTGTTTGTGATGTCACTTGTGGCTCAGTGCCTGATAGGCCAGTGCTAGAGATGTGGGTGCAGTTTGTGGTTTTGATGTCACTTGTGGCTCAGTGCCTGATAGGCCATGCTGGTCCTGTGTGTGCAGTTTGTGGTTGTGATGTCACTTGTGGCTCAGGGCCTGATAGGCCAGTGTTGGTCACATGGCTGCAGTTTGTGTTTCTGATGTCACTTGTGGCTCAGTGCCTGATAGGCCAGTGTTGGTCACATGGCTGCAGTTTGTGTTTCTGATGTCACTTGTGGCTCAGTGCCTGATAGGCCAGTGCTGGTCATGTGTGTGCCGTTTGTGGTTTTGATGTCACTTGTGGCTCAGTGCCTGATAGGCCAATGCTGTTCATGTGGGTGGAGTTTGTGTTTATGATGTCACTTGTGGCTCAGGGCCTGATAGGCCAGTGTTGGTCACATGGCTGCAGTTTGTGTTTGTGATGTCACTTGTGGCTCAGTGCCTGATAGGCCAGTGCTGGTCACGTGGGTGCAGTTTGTTGTTGTGATGTCATTTGCGGATCAGTGCCTGATAGGCCAGTGCTGGTGATGTGGGTGGAGTTTGTGGTTGTGATGTCCCTTGTGGCTCAGTGCCTGATAGGCCAGTGCTGGTCATGTGGCTGCAGTTTGTGGTTGTGATGTCAGTTGTGGCTCAGTGCCTGATAGGCCAGTGCTGGTGATGTGGGTGGAGTTTGTGTTTGTGATGTCACTTGTGGCTCAGTGCCTGATAGGCCAGTGCTGGTCCTGTGTGTGCAGTTTGTGTTTGTGATGTCACTTGTGGCTCAGTGCCTGATAGGCCAGTGTTGGTCACGTGGGTGGAGTTTGTGTTTGTGATGTCACTTGTGGCTCAGTGCCTGATAGGCCAGTGCTGGTCATGTGGGTGCAGTTTGTGTTTGTGATGTCACTTGTGGCTCAGGGCCTGATAGGCCAGTGTTGGTCACGTGGGTGGAGTTTGTTGTTGTGATGTCATTTGCGGATCAGTGCCTGATGGGCCAGTGCTGGTGATCTGGCTGCAGTTTGTGTTTGTGATGTCACTTGTGGCTCAGTGCCTGATAGGCCAGTGCTGTTCATGTGGCTGCAGTTTGTGGTTGTGATGTCACTTGTGGCTCAGTGCCTGATAGGGCAGTGCTGGTCACGTGGGTTCAGTTTGAGGTTGTGATGTCACTTGTAGCTCGGTGCCTGATAGGCCAGTGCTGGTCCTGTGTGTGCAGTTTGTGGTTGTGATGTCACTTGTGGCTCAGTGCCTGATAGGCCAGTGCTAGAGATGTGGCTGCAGTTTGTGGTTGTGATGTCACTTGTGGCTGAGTGCCTGATAGGCCATGCTGGTCCTGTGGGTGGAGTTTGTGTTTGTGATGTCACTTGTGGCTCAGTGCCTGATAGGCCAGTGCTGGTCATGTGGCTGCAGTTTGTGCTTGTGATGTCACTTGTGGCTCAGTGCCTGATAGGCCAGTGCTGGTGATGTGGGTGGAGTTTGTGTTTGTGATGTCACTTGTGGCTCAGTGCCTGATAGGCCAGTGCTGGTCATGTGGGTGCAGTTTGTGTTTGTGATGTCACTTGTGGCTCAGTGCCTGATAGGCCAGTGTTGGTCACATGGCTGCAGTTTGTGTTTGTGATGTCACTTGTGGCTCAGTGCCTGATAGGCCAGTGCTGGTGATGTGGCTGCAGTTTGTGTTTGTGAGGTCACTTCTGGCTCAGTGCCTGATAGGCCAGTGCTGTTCATGTGGCTGCAGTTTGTGGTTGTGATGTCACTTGTGGCTGAGTGCCTGATAGGCCAGTGCTGGTCCTGTGTGTGCAGTTTGTGTTTGTGATGTCACTTGTGGCTCAGAGCCTGGTAGGCCAGTGCTGGTCATGTGGGTGCAGTTTGTGGTTGTGATGTCACTTGTGGCTCAGTGCCTGATAGGCCAGTGCTGGTCCTGTGTGTGCAGTTTGTGGTTGTGATGTCACTTGTGGCTCAGTGCCTGATAGGCCAGTGCTGGTCATGTGGGTGCAGTTTGTGGTTGTGATGTCACTTGTGGCTCAGTGCCTGATAGGCCAGTGTTGGTCACATGGCTGCAGTTTGTGTTTCTGATGTCACTTGTGGCTCAGTGCCTGATAGGCCAGTGCTGGTCACATGGGTGCAGTTTGTTGTTGTGATGTCATTTGCGGATCAGTGCCTGATAGGCCAGTGCTGGTGATGTGGGTGGAGTTTGTGTTTGTGATGTCACTTGTGGCTCAGTGCCTGATAGGCCAGTGCTGTTCCTGTGGGTGCAGTTTGTGGTTGTGATGTCACTTGTGGCTCAGTGCCTGATAGGCCAGTGCTGGTCACGTGGGTGCAGTTTGTTGTTGTGATGTCATTTGCGGATCAGTGCCTGATAGGCCAGTGCTGGTCACGTGGGTGGAGTTTGTGTTTGTGATGTCACTTGTGGCTCAGTGCCTGATAGGCCAGTGCTGGTGATGTGGCTGCAGTTTGTGTTTGTGAGGTCACTTCTGGCTCAGTGCCTGATAGGCCAGTGCTGGTCATGTGGCTGCAGTTTGTGTTTGTGAGGTCACTTGTGGCTCAGTGCCTGATAGGCCAGTGCTGGTCCTGTGTGTGCAGTTTGTGTTTGTGATGTCACTTGTGGCTCAGAGCCTGGTAGGCCAGTGCTGGTGATGTGGGTGGAGTTTGTGTTTGTGATGTCACTTGTGGCTCAGGGCCTGATAGGCCAGTGTTGGTCACATGGCTGCAGTTTGTGGTTGTGATGTCACTTGTGGCTGAGTGCCTGATAGGCCAGTGCTGGTCCTGTGGCTGCAGTTTGTGGTTGTGATGTCACTTGCGGCTCAGTGCCTGATAGGCCAATGCTGTTCGTGTGGGTGCAGTTTGTGTTTGTGATGTCACTTGTGGCTCAGTGCCTGATAGGCCAGTGTTGGTCACGTGGGTGGAGTTTGTTGTTGTGATGTCATTTGCGGATCAGTGCCTGATGGGCCAGTGCTGGTGATCTGGCTGCAGTTTGTGTTTGTGATGTCACTTGTGGCTCAGTGCCTGATAGACCAGTGCTGGTGATGTGGGTGCAGTTTGTGGTTGTGATGTCACTTGTGGCTCAGTGCCTGATAGGCCAGTGCTGTTCATGTGGCTGCAGTTTGTGGTTGTGATGTCACTTGTGGCTCAGTGCCTGATAGGGCAGTGCTGGTCACGTGGGTTCAGTTTGAGGTTGTGATGTCACTTGTAGCTCGGTGCCTGATAGGCCAGTGCTGGTCCTGTGTGTGCAGTTTGTGGTTGTGATGTCACTTGTGGCTCAGTGCCTGATAGGCCAGTGCTAGAGATGTGGCTGCAGTTTGTGGTTGTGATGTCACTTGTGGCTGAGTGCCTGATAGGCCATGCTGGTCCTGTGGGTGGAGTTTGTGTTTGTGATGTCACTTGTGGCTCAGTGCCTGATAGGCCAGTGCTGGTCATGTGGGTGCAGTTTGTGGTTGTGATGTCACTTGTGGCTCAGTGCCTGATAGGCCAGTGCTGGTGATGTGGGTGGAGTTTGTGTTTGTGATGTCACTTGTGGCTCAGTGCCTGATAGGCCAGTGCTGGTCATGTGGGTGCAGTTTGTGTTTGTGATGTCACTTGTGCCTCAGTGCCTGATAGGCCAGTGTTGGTCACATGGCTGCAGTTTGTGTTTGTGATGTCACTTGTGGCTCAGTGCCTGATAGGCCAGTGCTGGTGATGTGGCTGCAGTTTGTGTTTGTGAGGTCACTTCTGGCTCAGTGCCTGATAGGCCAGTGCTGGTCATGTGGCTGCAGTTTGTGTTTGTGATGTCACTTGTGGCTGAGTGCCTGATAGGCCAGTGCTGGTCCTGTGTGTGCAGTTTGTGTTTGTGATGTCACTTGTGGCTCAGAGCCTGGTAGGCCAGTGCTGGTCATGTGGGTGCAGTTTGTGGTTGTGATGTCACTTGTGGCTCAGTGCCTGATAGGCCAGTGCTGGTCCTGTGTGTGCAGTTTGTGGTTGTGATGTCACTTGTGGCTCAGTGCCTGATAGGCCAGTGCTGGTCATGTGGGTGCAGTTTGTGGTTGTGATGTCACTTGTGGCTCAGTGCCTGATAGGCCAGTGTTGGTCACATGGCTGCAGTTTGTGTTTCTGATGTCACTTGTGGCTCAGTGCCTGATAGGCCAGTGCTGGTCACATGGGTGCAGTTTGTTGTTGTGATGTCATTTGCGGATCAGTGCCTGATAGGCCAGTGCTGGTGATGTGGGTGGAGTTTGTGTTTGTGATGTCACTTGTGGCTCAGTGCCTGATAGGCCAGTGCTGTTCCTGTGGGTGCAGTTTGTGGTTGTGATGTCACTTGTGGCTCAGTGCCTGATAGGCCAGTGCTGGTGATGTGGGTGGAGTTTGTGGTTGTGATGTCATTTGCGGATCAGTGCCTGATAGGCCAGTGCTGGTGATGTGGCTGCAGTTTGTGTTTGTGATGTCACTTGTGGCTCAGTGCCTGATAGGCCAGTGCTGGTGATGTGGCTGCAGTTTGTGTTTGTGAGGTCACTTCTGGCTCAGTGCCTGATAGGCCAGTGCTGGTCATGTGGGTGCAGTTTGTGGTTGTGATGTCACTTGTGGCTCAGTGCCTGATAGGCCAGTGCTGGTCCTGTGTGTGCAGTTTGTGTTTGTGATGTCACTTGTGGCTCAGTGCCTGATAGGCCAGTGCTGGTGATGTGGGTTGGGTTTGTGTTTTTGATGTCACTTGTGGCTCAGTGCCTGATAGGCCAGTGCTAGAGATGTGGCTGCAGTTTGTGGTTTTGATGTCACTTGTGGCTCAGTGCCTGATAGGCCATGCTGGTCCTGTGGGTGCAGTTTGTGGTTGTGATGTCACTTGTGGCTCAGGGCCTGATAGGCCAGTGCTGGTCATGTGTGTGCCGTTTGTGGTTTTGATGTCACTTGTGGCTCAGTGCCTGATAGGCCAGTGCTGGTGATGTGTGTGCAGTTTGTGTTTATGATGTCACTTGTGGCTCAGTGCCTGATAGGCCAGTGCTGGTGATGTGGGTGGAGTTTGTTTGTGATGTCACTTGTGGCTCAGTGCCTGATAGGCCAGTGCTGGTCACGTGGGTGCAGTTTGTTGTTGTGATGTCATTTGCGGATCAGTGCCTGATAGGCCATGCTGGTCCTGTGGGTGCAGTTTGTGGTTGTGATGTCACTTGTGGCTCAGTGCCTGATAGGCCAGTGCTGGTCATGTGGGTGCAGTTTGTGGTTGTGATGTCACTTGTGGCTCAGTGCCTGATAGGCCAGTGCTGGTCATGTGGGTGCAGTTTGTGGTTGTGATGTCACTTGTGGCTCAGTGCCTGATAGGCCAGTGCTGGTCCTGTGTGTGCAGTTTGTGGTTGTGATGTCACTTGTGGCTCAGTGCCTGATAGGCCAGTGCTGGTCACGTGGGTGGAGTTTGTGGTTGTGATGTCACTTGTGGCTCAGTGCCTGATAGGCCAGTGCTGGTGATGTGGCTGCAGTTTGTGGTTGTGAGGTCACTTGTGGCTCAGGGCCTGATAGGCCAGTGCTGGTCACGTGGGTGGAGTTTGTGTTTGTGATGTCACTTGTGGCTCATGGCCTGATAGGCCAGTGCTGGTGATGTGGCTGCAGTTTGTGTTTGTGATGTCACTTGTGGCTCAGTGCCTGATAGGCCATGCTGGTCCTGTGGGTGCAGTTTTTGTTTGTGATGTCACTTGTGGCTCAGTGCCTGATAGGCCAGTGTTGGTCACATGGCTGCAGTTTGTGTTTGTGATGTCACTTGTGGCTGAGTGCCTGATAGGCCAGTGCTGGTCATGTGTGTGCAGTTTGTGGTTGTGATGTCACTTGTGGCTCAGTGCCTGATAGGCCAGTGCTGGTGATGTGGGTGGAGTTTGTTTGTGATGTCACTTGTGGCTCAGTGCCTGATAGGCCAGTGCTGGTCACGTGGGTGCAGTTTGTTGTTGTGATGTCATTTGCGGATCAGTGCCTGATAGGCCATGCTGGTCCTGTGGGTGGAGTTTGTGTTTGTGATGTCACTTGTGGCTCAGTGCCTGATAGGCCAGTGTTGGTCACATGGCTGCATTTTGTGTTTGTGATGTCACTTGTGGCTCAGTGCCTGATAGGCCAGTGCTGGTGATGTGGGTGCAGTTTGTGTTTGTGATGTCACTTGTGGCTCAGTGCCTGATAGGCCAGTGTTGGTCACATGGCTGCAGTTTGTGTTTGTGATGTCACTTGTGGCTCAGTGCCTGATAGGCCAGTGCTGGTGATGTGGCTGCAGTTTGTGGTTGTGATGTCACTTGTGGCTGAGTGCCTGATAGGCCAGTGCTGGTCATGTGGCTGCAGTTTGTGGTTGTGATGTCACTTGTGGCTCAGTGCCTGATAGGCCAGTGCTGGTCCTGTGTGTGCAGTTTGTGGTTGTGATGTCACTTGTGGCTCAGAGCCTGATAGGCCAGTGCTGGTCATGTGGGTGCAGTTTGTGGTTGTGATGTCACTTGTGGCTCAGTGCCTGATAGGCCAGTGCTGGTCCTGTGTGTGCAGTTTGTGGTTGTGATGTCACTTGTGGCTCAGGGCCTGATAGGCCAGTGCTGGTCACATGGCTGCAGTTTGTGTTTCTGATGTCACTTGTGGCTCAGTGCCTGATAGGCCAGTGCTGGTGATGTGGGTTGGGTTTGTGTTTGTGATGTCACTTGTGGCTCAGGGCCTGATAGGCCAGTGCTGGTGATGTGGGTTGGGTTTGTGTTTGTGATGTCACTTGTGGCTCAGTGCCTGATAGGCCAGTGCTAGAGATGTGGGTGCAGTTTGTGGTTTTGATGTCACTTGTGGCTCAGTGCCTGATAGGCCATGCTGGTCCTGTGTGTGCAGTTTGTGGTTGTGATGTCACTTGTGGCTCAGGGCCTGATAGGCCAGTGTTGGTCACATGGCTGCAGTTTGTGTTTCTGATGTCACTTGTGGCTCAGTGCCTGATAGGCCAGTGTTGGTCACATGGCTGCAGTTTGTGTTTCTGATGTCACTTGTGGCTCAGTGCCTGATAGGCCAGTGCTGGTCATGTGTGTGCCGTTTGTGGTTTTGATGTCACTTGTGGCTCAGTGCCTGATAGGCCAATGCTGTTCATGTGGGTGGAGTTTGTGTTTATGATGTCACTTGTGGCTCAGGGCCTGATAGGCCAGTGTTGGTCACATGGCTGCAGTTTGTGTTTGTGATGTCACTTGTGGCTCAGTGCCTGATAGGCCAGTGCTGGTCACGTGGGTGCAGTTTGTTGTTGTGATGTCATTTGCGGATCAGTGCCTGATAGGCCAGTGCTGGTGATGTGGGTGGAGTTTGTGGTTGTGATGTCCCTTGTGGCTCAGTGCCTGATAGGCCAGTGCTGGTCATGTGGCTGCAGTTTGTGGTTGTGATGTCAGTTGTGGCTCAGTGCCTGATAGGCCAGTGCTGGTGATGTGGGTGGAGTTTGTGTTTGTGATGTCACTTGTGGCTCAGTGCCTGATAGGCCAGTGCTGGTCCTGTGTGTGCAGTTTGTGTTTGTGATGTCACTTGTGGCTCAGTGCCTGATAGGCCAGTGTTGGTCACGTGGGTGGAGTTTGTGTTTGTGATGTCACTTGTGGCTCAGTGCCTGATAGGCCAGTGCTGGTCATGTGGGTGCAGTTTGTGTTTGTGATGTCACTTGTGGCTCAGGGCCTGATAGGCCAGTGTTGGTCACGTGGGTGGAGTTTGTTGTTGTGATGTCATTTGCGGATCAGTGCCTGATGGGCCAGTGCTGGTGATCTGGCTGCAGTTTGTGTTTGTGATGTCACTTGTGGCTCAGTGCCTGATAGGCCAGTGCTGTTCATGTGGCTGCAGTTTGTGGTTGTGATGTCACTTGTGGCTCAGTGCCTGATAGGGCAGTGCTGGTCACGTGGGTTCAGTTTGAGGTTGTGATGTCACTTGTAGCTCGGTGCCTGATAGGCCAGTGCTGGTCCTGTGTGTGCAGTTTGTGGTTGTGATGTCACTTGTGGCTCAGTGCCTGATAGGCCAGTGCTAGAGATGTGGCTGCAGTTTGTGGTTGTGATGTCACTTGTGGCTGAGTGCCTGATAGGCCATGCTGGTCCTGTGGGTGGAGTTTGTGTTTGTGATGTCACTTGTGGCTCAGTGCCTGATAGGCCAGTGCTGGTCATGTGGCTGCAGTTTGTGCTTGTGATGTCACTTGTGGCTCAGTGCCTGATAGGCCAGTGCTGGTGATGTGGGTGGAGTTTGTGTTTGTGATGTCACTTGTGGCTCAGTGCCTGATAGGCCAGTGCTGGTCATGTGGGTGCAGTTTGTGTTTGTGATGTCACTTGTGGCTCAGTGCCTGATAGGCCAGTGTTGGTCACATGGCTGCAGTTTGTGTTTGTGATGTCACTTGTGGCTCAGTGCCTGATAGGCCAGTGCTGGTGATGTGGCTGCAGTTTGTGTTTGTGAGGTCACTTCTGGCTCAGTGCCTGATAGGCCAGTGCTGTTCATGTGGCTGCAGTTTGTGGTTGTGATGTCACTTGTGGCTGAGTGCCTGATAGGCCAGTGCTGGTCCTGTGTGTGCAGTTTGTGTTTGTGATGTCACTTGTGGCTCAGAGCCTGGTAGGCCAGTGCTGGTCATGTGGGTGCAGTTTGTGGTTGTGATGTCACTTGTGGCTCAGTGCCTGATAGGCCAGTGCTGGTCCTGTGTGTGCAGTTTGTGGTTGTGATGTCACTTGTGGCTCAGTGCCTGATAGGCCAGTGCTGGTCATGTGGGTGCAGTTTGTGGTTGTGATGTCACTTGTGGCTCAGTGCCTGATAGGCCAGTGTTGGTCACATGGCTGCAGTTTGTGTTTCTGATGTCACTTGTGGCTCAGTGCCTGATAGGCCAGTGCTGGTCACATGGGTGCAGTTTGTTGTTGTGATGTCATTTGCGGATCAGTGCCTGATAGGCCAGTGCTGGTGATGTGGGTGGAGTTTGTGTTTGTGATGTCACTTGTGGCTCAGTGCCTGATAGGCCAGTGCTGTTCCTGTGGGTGCAGTTTGTGGTTGTGATGTCACTTGTGGCTCAGTGCCTGATAGGCCAGTGCTGGTCACGTGGGTGCAGTTTGTTGTTGTGATGTCATTTGCGGATCAGTGCCTGATAGGCCAGTGCTGGTCACGTGGGTGGAGTTTGTGTTTGTGATGTCACTTGTGGCTCAGTGCCTGATAGGCCAGTGCTGGTCCTGTGTGTGCAGTTTGTGTTTGTGATGTCACTTGTGGCTCAGAGCCTGGTAGGCCAGTGCTGGTGATGTGGGTGGAGTTTGTGTTTGTGATGTCACTTGTGGCTCAGGGCCTGATAGGCCAGTGTTGGTCACATGGCTGCAGTTTGTGGTTGTGATGTCACTTGTGGCTGAGTGCCTGATAGGCCAGTGCTGGTCCTGTGGCTGCAGTTTGTGGTTGTGATGTCACTTGCGGCTCAGTGCCTGATAGGCCAATGCTGTTCGTGTGGGTGCAGTTTGTGTTTGTGATGTCACTTGTGGCTCAGTGCCTGATAGGCCAGTGCTGGTCACGTGGGTGCAGTTTGTTGTTGTGATGTCATTTGCGGATCAGTGCCTGATAGGCCAGTGCTGGTCACGTGGGTGGAGTTTGTGTTTGTGATGTCACTTGTGGCTCAGTGCCTGATAGGCCAGTGCTGGTCACGTGGGTGGAGTTTGTGTTTGTGATGTCACTTGTGGCTCAGTGCCTGATAGGCCAGTGCTGGTGATGTGGGTGGAGTTTGTGGTTGTGATGTCACTTGTGGCTCAGTGCCTGATAGGCCAGTGCTGGTGATGTGGCTGCAGTTTGTGGTTGTGAGGTCACTTGTGGCTCAGGGCCTGATAGGCCAGTGCTGGTGATGTGGGTGGAGTTTGTGTTTGTGATGTCACTTGTGGCTGAGTGCCTGATAGGCCAGTGCTGGTCATGTGGGTGCAGTTTGTGGTTGTCAGGTCACTTGTGGCTCAGAGCCTGATAGGCCAGTGCTGGTCATGTGGGTGCAGTTTGTGGTTGTGATGTCACTTGTGGCTCAGTGCCTGATAGGCCAGTGCTGGTCCTGTGTGTGCAGTTTGTGGTTGTGATGTCACTTGTGGCTCAGTGCCTGATAGGCCAGTGCTGGTCCTGTGGCTGCAGTTTGTGTTTGTGATATCACTTGTGGCTGAGTGCCTGATAGGCCAGTGCTGGTCACGTGGGTGCAGTTTGTTGTTGTGATGTCATTTGCGGATCAGTGCCTGATAGGCCAGTGCTGGTCACGTGGGTGGAGTTTGTGTTTGTGATGTCACTTGTGGCTCAGTGCCTGATAGGCCAGTGCTGGTCATGTGGGTGCAGTTTGTGGTTGTGATGTCACTTGTGGCTCAGAGCCTGATAGGCCAGTGCTGGTCATGTGGGTGGAGTTTGTGTTTGTGATGTCACTTGTGGCTCAGTGCCTGATAGGCCAGTGCTGGTCCTGTGTGTGCAGTTTGTGGTTGTGATGTCACTTGTGGCTCAGTGCCTGATAGGCCAGTGCTGGTGATGTGGGTGGAGTTTGTGTTTGTGATGTCACTTGTGGCTCAGGGCCTGATAGGCCAGTGTTGGTCACATGGCTGCAGTTTGTGTTTCTGATGTCACTTGTGGCTCAGTGCCTGATAGGCCAGTGCTGGTCCTGTGTGTGCAGTTTGTGGTTGTGATGTCACTTGTGGCTCAGTGCCTGATAGGCCAGTGCTAGAGATGTGGCTGCAGTTTGTGGTTTTGATGTCACTTGTGGCTGAGTGCCTGATAGGCCATGCTGGTCCTGTGGGTGCAGTTTGTGGTTGTGATGTCACTTGTGGCTCAGGGCCTGATAGGCCAGTGTTGGTCACATGGCTGCAGTTTGTTGTTGTGATGTCACTTGTGGCTCAGTGCCTGATAGGCCAGTGCTGGTCCTGTGTGTGCAGTTTGTGTTTGTGATGTCACTTGTGGCTCAGTGCCTGATAGGCCAGTGCTGGTGATGTGGGTGCAGTTTGTGTTTGTGATGTCACTTGTGGCTCAGTGCCTGATAGGCCAGTGCTGGTGATGTGGGTGGAGTTTGTTTGTGATGTCACTTGTGGCTCAGTGCCTGATAGGCCAGTGCTGGTCACGTGGGTGCAGTTTGTTGTTGTGATGTCATTTGCAGATCAGTGCCTGATAGGCCATGCTGGTCCTGTGGGTGGAGTTTGTGTTTGTGATGTCACTTGTGGCTCAGTGCCTGATAGGCCAGTGCTGGTCATGTGGCTGCAGTTTGTGGTTGTGATGTCACTTGTGGCTGAGTGCCTGATAGGCCAGTGCTGGTGATGTGGGTGGAGTTTGTGTTTGTGATGTCACTTGTGGCTCAGTGCCTGATAGGCCAGTGCTGGTCATGTGGGTGCAGTTTGTGGTTGTCAGGTCACTTGTGGCTCAGAGCCTGATAGGCCAGTGCTGGTCATGTGGGTGCAGTTTGTGGTTGTGATGTCACTTGTGGCTCAGTGCCTGATAGGCCAGTGCTGGTCCTGTGTGTGCAGTTTGTGTTTGTGATGTCACTTGTGGCTCAGTGCCTGATAGGCCAGTGCTGGTCCTGTGGCTGCAGTTTGTGTTTGTGATATCACTTGTGGCTGAGTGCCTGATAGGCCTGTGCTGGTCACATGGGTGCAGTTTGTGTTTGTGATGTCACTTGTGGCTCAGTGCCTGATAGGCCAGTGCTGTTCATGTGGGTGCAGTTTGTGGTTGTGATGTCACTTGTGGCTGAGTGCCTGATAGGCCAGTGCTGGTGATGTGGGTGGAGTTTGTGGTTGTGATGTCACTTGTGGCTCAGTGCCTGATAGGCCAGTGCTGGTCACATGGCTGCAGTTTGTGTTTGTGATGTCACTTGTGGCTCAGGGCCTGATAGGCCAGTGCTGGTCCTGTGGGTGCAGTTTGTGGTTGTGATGTCACTTGTGGCTCAGTGCTTGATAGGCCAGTGCTGGTCCTGTGTGTGCAGTTTGTGGTTGTGATGTCACTTGTGGCTCAGTGCCTGATAGGCCAGTGTTGGTCACATGGCTGCAGTTTGTGTTTGTGATGTCACTTGTGGCTCAGTGCCTGATAGGCCAGTGCTGGTCACGTGGATTCATTTTGTGGCTGTGAGGTCACTTGTGGCTGAGTGCCTGATAGGCCAGTGTTGGTCACATGGCTGCAGTTTGTGTTTGTGATGTCACTTGTGGCTCAGTGCCTGATAGGCCAGTGCTGGTGATGTGGGTGCAGTTTGTGTTTGTGATGTCACTTGTGGCTCAGTGCCTGATAGGCCAGTGCTAGAGATGTGGGTGCAGTTTGTGGTTTTGATGTCACTTGTGGCTCAGTGCCTGATAGGCCATGCTGGTCCTGTGGGTGCAGTTTGTGTTTGTGATGTCACTTGTGGCTCAGGGCCTGATAGGCCAGTGTTGGTCACATGGCTGCAGTTTGTGTTTCTGATGTCACTTGTGGCTCAGTGCCTGATAGGCCAGTGTTGGTCACATGGCTGCAGTTTGTGTTTGTGATGTCACTTGTGGCTCAGTGCCTGATAGGCCAGTGCTGGTCATGTGGCTGCAGTTTGTGTTTGTGATGTCACTTGTGGCTCAGTGCCTGATAGGCCAGTGCTGGTCACGTGGGTGCAGTTTGTTGTTGTGATGTCATTTGCGGATCAGTGCCTGATAGGCCAGTGCTGGTCACGTGGGTGGAGTTTGTGTTTGTGATGTCACTTGTGGCTCAGTGCCTGATAGGCCAGTGCTGGTGATGTGGGTGGAGTTTGTGTTTGTGATGTCACTTGTGGCTCAGTGCCTGATAGGCGAGTGCTGGTCCTGTGTGTGCAGTTTGTGTTTGTGATGTCACTTGTGGCTCAGTGCCTGATAGGCCAGTGTTGGTCACGTGGGTGGAGTTTGTGGTTGTGATGTCACTTGTGGCTCAGTGCCTGATAGGCCAGTGCTGGTCATGTGGGTGGAGTTTGTGGTTGTGATGTCACTTGTGGCTCAGGGCCTGATAGGCCAGTGTTGGTCACGTGGGTGGAGTTTGTTGTTGTGATGTCATTTGCGGATCAGTGCCTGATGGGCCAGTGCTGGTGATCTGGCTGCAGTTTGTGTTTGTGATGTCACTTGTGGCTCAGTGCCTGATAGGCCAGTGCTGTTCATGTGGCTGCAGTTTGTGTTTGTGATGTCACTTGTGGCTCAGTGCCTGATAGGCCAGTGCTGTTCATGTGGCTGCAGTTTGTGGTTGTGATGTCACTTGTGGCTGAGTGCCTGATAGGCCAGTGCTGGTGATGTGGGTGGAGTTTGTGGTTGTGATGTCACTTGTAGCTCGGTGCCTGATAGGCCAGTGCTGGTCATGTGGGTGCAGTTTGTGTTTCTGATGTCACTTGTGGCTGAGTGCCTGATAGGCCAGTGCTGGTGATGTGGCTGCAGTTTGTGTTTGTGAGGTCACTTGTGGCTGAGTGCCTGATAGGCGAGTGCTGGTCATGTGGCTGCAGTTTGTGGTTGTGATGTCACTTGTGGCTCAGAGCCTGATAGGCCAGTGCTGGTCATGTGGGTGCAGTTTGTGGTTGTGATGTCACTTGTGGCTCAGAGCCTGATAGGCCAGTGCTGGTGATGTGGGTGCAGTTTGTGGCTGTGAGGTTACTTGCGGCTCAGTGCCTGATGGGACATTGCTGGTCCTGTGGTTTCAGTTTGTGGTTGTGATGTCACTTGTGGCTCAGTGCCTGATAGGCCAGTGCTAGAGATGTGGCTGCAGTTTGTGGTTGTGATGTCACTTGTGGCTCAGTGCCTGATAGGCCAGTGCTGGTGATGTGGGTTGGGTTTGTGTTTTTGATGTCACTTGTGGCTCAGTGCCTGATAGGCCAGTGCTAGAGATGTGGCTGCAGTTTGTGGTTTTGATGTCACTTGTGGCTCAGTGCCTGATAGGCCATGCTGGTCCTGTGGGTGCAGTTTGTGGTTGTGATGTCACTTGTGGCTCAGGGCCTGATAGGCCAGTGTTGGTCACATGGCTGCAGTTTGTTGTTGTGATGTCACTTGTGGCTCAGTGCCTGATAGGCCAGTGCTGGTCCTGTGTGTGCAGTTTGTGGTTGTGATGTCACTTGTGGCTCAGTGCCTGATAGGCCAGTGCTGGTGATGTGGGTGGAGTTTGTTGTTTGTGATGTCACTTGTGGCTCAGTGCCTGATAGGCCAGTGCTGGTCATGTGGGTGGAGTTTGTTTGTGATGTCACTTGTGGCTCAGTGCCTGATAGGCCAGTGCTGGTCCTGTGTGTGCAGTTTGTGGTTTTGATGTCACTTGTGGCTCAGTGCCTGCTAGGCCAGTGCTGGTGATGTGGGTGGAGTTTGTGTTTATGATGTCACTTGTGGCTGAGTGCCTGATAGGCCAGTGCTGGTGATGTGGGTGGAGTTTGTGGTTGTGATGTCAGTTGTGGCTCAGTGCCTGATAGGCCAGTGCTGGTGATGTGGGTGCAGTTTGTGTTTGTGATGTCACTTGTGGCTGAGTGCCTGATAGGCCAGTGCTGGTCATGTGGCTGCAGTTTGTGGTTGTGATGTCACTTGTGGCTCAGTGCCTGATAGGCCAGTGCTGGTGATGTGGGTGGAGTTTGTGTTTGTGATGTCACTTGTGGCTCAGTGCCTGATAGGCCAGTGCTGGTCATGTGGGTGCAGTTTGTGGTTGTCAGGTCACTTGTGGCTCAGAGCCTGATAGGCCAGTGCTGGTCATGTGGGTGGAGTTTGTGTTTGTGATGTCACTTGTGGCTCAGTGCCTGATAGGCCAGTGCTGGTCCTGTGTGTGCAGTTTGTGTTTGTGATGTCACTTGTGGCTCACTGCCTGATAGGCCAGTGCTGGTCCTGTGGCTGCAGTTTGTGTTTGTGATATCACTTGTGGCTGAGTGCCTGATAGGCCAGTGCTGGTCACGTGGGTGCAGTTTGTTGTTGTGATGTCATTTGCGGATCAGTGCCTGATAGGCCAGTGCTGGTCACGTGGGTGGAGTTTGTGGTTGTGATGTCACTTGTGGCTCAGTGCCTGATAGGCCAGTGCTGGTCATGTGGGTGCAGTTTGTGGTTGTGATGTCACTTGTGGCTCAGTGCCTGATAGGCCAGTGCTGGTGATGTGGGTGGAGTTTGTGTTTGTGAGGTCACTTGTGGCTCAGTGCCTGATAAGCCAGTGCTGGTTACGTGGGTGCAGTTTGTGATTGTGATGTCACTTGTGGCTGAGTGCCTGATAGGCCAGTGCTGGTCACGTGGATTCATTTTGTGGCTGTGAGGTCACTTGTGGCTGAGTGCCTGATAGGCCAGTGTTGGTCACATGGCTGCATTTTGTGTTTGTGATGTCACTTGTGGCTCAGTGCCTGATAGGCCAGTGCTGGTCATGTGGGTGGAGTTTGTGTTTGTGATGTCACTTGTGGCTCAGTGCCTGATAGGGCAGTGCTGGTCCTGTGTGTGCAGTTTGTGTTTGTGATGTCACTTGTGGCTCAGAGCCTGATAGGCCAGTGCTGGTGATGTGGGTGCAGTTTGTGTTTGTGATGTCACTTGTGGCTCAGTGCCTGATAGGCCAGTGCTGGTCCTGTGTGTGCAGTTTGTGGTTGTGATGTCACTTGTGGCTCAGTGCCTGATAGGCCAGTGCTGGTGATGTGGGTTGGGTTTGTGTTTGTGATGTCACTTGTGGCTCAGTGCCTGATAGGCCAGTGCTAGAGATGTGGGTGCAGTTTGTGGTTTTGATGTCACTTGTGGCTCAGTGCCTGATAGGCCATGCTGGTCCTGTGTGTGCAGTTTGTGGTTGTGATGTCACTTGTGGCTCAGGGCCTGATAGGCCAGTGTTGGTCACATGGCTGCATTTTGTGTTTGTGATGTCACTTGTGGCTGAGTGCCTGATAGGCCAGTGTTGGTCACATGGCTGCAGTTTGTGTTTGTGATGTCACTTGTGGCTCAGTGCCTGATAGGCCAGTGCTGGTCATGTGGCTGCAGTTTGTGGTTGTGATGTCACTTGTGGCTCAGTGCCTGATAGGCCAGTGCTGGTGATGTGGGTTGGGTTTGTGTTTGTGATGTCACTTGTGGCTCAGTGCCTGATAGGCCAGTGCTGGTCCTGTGTGTGCAGTTTGTGTTTGTGATGTCACTTGTGGCTCAGTGCCTGATAGGCCAGTGCTGGTCACATGGGTGCAGTTTGTTGTTGTGATGTTATTTGCGGATCAGTGCCTGATAGGCCAGTGCTGGTCACATGGCTGCAGTTTGTGGTTGTGATGTCACTTGTGGCTCAGTGCCTGATAGGCCAGTGCTGGTCACGTGGCTGCAGTTTGTGGTTGTGATGTCACTTGTGGCTCAGTGCCTGATAGGCCAGTGCTGGTGATGTGGGTTGGGTTTGTGTTTGTGATGTCACTTGTGGCTCAGTGCCTGATAGGCCAGTGCTGGTCCTGTGTGTGCAGTTTGTGTTTGTGATGTCACTTGTGGCTGAGTGCCTGATAGGCCAGTGTTGGTCACGTGGGTGGAGTTTGTGTTTGTGATGTCACTTGTGGCTCAGTGCCTGATAGGCCAGTGCTGGTCATGTGGGTGGAGTTTGTGGTTGTGATGTCACTTGTGGCTCAGGGCCTGATAGGCCAGTGTTGGTCACGTGGGTGGAGTTTGTTGTTGTGATGTCATTTGCGGATCAGTGCCTGATAGGCCAGTGCTGGTCATGTGGGTGCAGTTTGTGGTTGTCAGGTCACTTGTGGCTCAGAGCCTGATAGGCCAGTGCTGGTCATGTGGGTGCAGTTTGTGGTTGTGATGTCACTTGTGGCTGAGTGCCTGATAGGGCAGTGCTGGTCACGTGGGTTCAGTTTGAGGTTGTGATGTCACTTGTAGCTCGGTGCCTGATAGGCCAGTGCTGGTCATGTGGGTGCAGTTTGTGTTTCTGATGTCACTTGTGGCTGAGTGCCTGATAGGCCAGTGCTGGTGATGTGGCTGCAGTTTGTGTTTGTGAGGTCACTTGTGGCTGAGTGCCTGATAGGCGAGTGCTGGTGATGTGGATGCAGTTTGTGGTTGTGATGTCACTTGTGGCTCAGAGCCTGATAGGCCAGTGCTGGTCATGTGGGTGGAGTTTGTGTTTGTGATGTCACTTGTGGCTCAGTGCCTGATAGGCCAGTGCTGGTCCTGTGTGTGCAGTTTGTGGTTGTGATGTCACTTGTGGCTCAGTGCCTGATAGACCAGTGCTGGTGATGTGGGTGGAGTTTGTGTTTGTGATGTCACTTGTGGCTCAGTGCCTGATAGGCCAGTGCTAGAGATGTGGCTGCAGTTTGTGGTTTTGATGTCATTTGTGGCTCAGTGCCTGATAGGCCATGCTGGTCCTGTGGGTGGAGTTTGTGGTTGTGATGTCACTTGTGGCTCAGGGCCTGATAGGCCAGTGTTGGTCACATGGCTGCAGTTTGTGTTTCTGATGTCACTTGTGGCTCAGTGCCTGATAGGCCAGTGCTGGTCCTGTGTGTGCAGTTTGTGGTTTTGATGTCACTTGTGGCTCAGTGCCTGATAGGCCAGTGCTGGTCCTGTGGGTGGAGTTTGTGGTTGTGATGTCACTTGTGGCTCAGTGCCTGATAGGCCAGTGCTGGTGATGTGGGTGGAGTTTGTGTTTGTGAGGTCACTTGTGGCTGAGTGCCTGATAGGCCAGTGCTGGTGATGTGGGTGGAGTTTGTGTTTGTGATGTCACTTGTGGCTCAGTGCCTGATAGGCCAGTGCTGGTCACGTGGATTCATTTTGTGGCTGTGAGGTCACTTGTGGCTGAGTGCCTGATAGGCCAGTGTTGGTCACATGGCTGCATTTTGTGTTTGTGATGTCACTTGTGGCTCAGTGCCTGATAGGCCAGTGCTGGTCATGTGGCTGCAGTTTGTGGTTGTGATGTCACTTGTGGCTCAGAGCCTGATAGGCCAGTGCTGGTCATGTGGCTGCAGTTTGTGTTTGTGATGTCACTTGTGGCTCAGTGCCTGATAGGCCAGTGCTGGTCCTGTGTGTGCAGTTTGTGTTTGTGATGTCACTTGTGGCTCAGAGCCTGATAGGCCAGTGCTGGTCATGTGGGTGCAGTTTGTGGTTGTGATGTCACTTGTGGCTCAGTGCCTGATAGGCCAGTGCTGGTCCTGTGTGTGCAGTTTGTGGTTGTGATGTCACTTGTGGCTCAGTGCCTGATAGGCCAGTGCTGGTGATGTGGGTGCAGTTTGTGTTTGTGATGTCACTTGTGGCTCAGTGCCTGATAGGCCAGTGCTGGTCCTGTGGGTGCAGTTTGTGGTTGTGATGTCACTTGTGGCTCAGGGCCTGATAGGCCAGTGCTGGTCATGTGTGTGCAGTTTGTTGTTGTGATGTCATTTGCGGATCAGTGCCTGATAGGCCAGTGTTGGTCACATGGCTGCAGTTTGTGTTTGTGATGTCACTTGTGGCTCAGTGCCTGATAGGCCAGTGTTGGTCACATGGCTGCAGTTTGTGTTTCTGATGTCACTTGTGGCTCAGTGCCTGATAGGCCAGTGCTGGTCATGTGGCTGCAGTTTGTGGTTGTGATGTCACTTGTGGCTCAGTGCCTGATAGGCCAGTGCTGGTCATGTGTGTGCAGTTTGTTGTTGTGATGTCATTTGCGGATCAGTGCCTGATAGGCCAGTGCTGGTCACGTGGGTGGAGTTTGTGGTTGTGATGTCACTTGTGGCTCAGTGCCTGATAGGCCAGTGCTGGTCATGTGGCTGCAGTTTGTTGTTGTGATGTCATTTGCGGATCAGTGCCTGATGGGCCAGTGCTGGTGATCTGGCTGCAGTTTGTGTTTGTGATGTCACTTGTGGCTCAGTGCCTGATAGGCCAGTGCTGTTCATGTGGCTGCAGTTTGTGGTTGTGATGTCACTTGTGGCTGAGTGCCTGATAGGGCAGTGCTGGTCACGTGGGTTCAGTTTGAGGTTGTGATGTCACTTGTAGCTCGGTGCCTGATAGGCCAGTGCTGGTCCTGTGTGTGCAGTTTGTGGTTGTGATGTCACTTGTGGCTGAGTGCCTGATAGGCCAGTGCTGGTGATGTGGGTGGAGTTTGTGTTTGTGATGTCACTTGTGGCTCAGTGCCTGATAGGCCAGTGCTGGTGATGTGGGTGCAGTTTGTGTTTATGATGTCACTTGTGGCTGAGTGCCTGATAGGCGAGTGCTGGTCATGTGGCTGCAGTTTGTGGTTGTGATGTCACTTGTGGCTCAGAGCCTGATAGGCCAGTGCTGGTCATGTGGGTGCAGTTTGTGGTTGTGATGTCACTTGTGGCTCAGTGCCTGATAGGCCAGTGCTGGTGATGTGGGTGGAGTTTGTGGTTGTGATGTTACTTGTGGCTCAGTGCCTGATAGGCCAGTGCTAGAGATGTGGCTGCAGTTTGTGGTTTTGATGTCACTTGTGGCTCAGTGCCTGATAGGCCATGCTGGTCCTGTGGGTGGAGTTTGTGGTTGTGATGTCACTTGTGGCTCAGGGCCTGATAGGCCAGTGTTGGTCACATGGCTGCAGTTTGTGTTTCTGATGTCACTTGTGGCTCAGTGCCTGATAGGCCAGTGCTGGTCACGTGGGTGCAGTTTGTTGTTGTGATGTCATTTGCGGATCAGTGCCTGATAGGCCATGCTGGTCCTGTGGGTGGAGTTTGTGTTTGTGATGTCACTTGTGGCTCAGTGCCTGATAGGCCAGTGCTGGTGATGTGGGTGCAGTTTGTGGTTGTGATGTCACTTGTGGCTCAGTGCCTGATAGGCCAGTGCTGGTGATGTGGGTGGAGTTTGTGTTTGTGATGTCACTTGTGGCTCAGTGCCTGATAGGCCAGTGCTGGTGATGTGGGTGCAGTTTGTGTTTGTGATGTCACTTGTGGCTGAGTGCCTGATAGGCCAGTGTTGGTCACATGGCTGCAGTTTGTGTTTGTGATGTCACTTGTGGCTGAGTGCCTGATAGGCCAGTGCTGGTCATGTGGCTGCAGTTTGTGTTTGTGATGTCACTTGTGGCTCAGAGCCTGGTAGGCCAGTGCTGGTGATGTGGCTGCAGTTTGTGTTTGTGATGTCACTTGTGGCTGAGTGCCTGATAGGCCAGTGCTGGTGATGTGGGTGGAGTTTGTGTTTGTGATGTCACTTGTGGCTCAGTGCCTGATAGGCCAGTGCTGGTCACGTGGGTGCAGTTTGTTGTTGTGATGTCATTTGCGGATCAGTGCCTGATAGGCCAGTGCTGGTCACGTGGGTGGAGTTTGTGTTTGTGATGTCACTTGTGGCTCAGTGCCTGATAGGCCAGTGCTGGTCACGTGGGTGGAGTTTGTGTTTGTGATGTCACTTGTGGCTCAGTGCCTGATAGGCCAGTGCTGGTCATGTGGGTGGAGTTTGTGGTTGTGATGTCACTTGTGGCTGAGTGCCTGATAGGGCAGTGCTGGTGATGTGGCTGCAGTTTGTGTTTGTGATGTCACTTGTGGCTGAGTGCCTGATAGGCCAGTGCTGGTCATGTGGCTGCAGTTTGTGTTTGTGATGTCACTTGTGGCTCAGTGCCTGATAGGCCAGTGCTGGTCCTGTGTGTGCAGTTTGTGGTTGTGATGTCACTTGTGGCTCAGTGCCTGATAGGCCAGTTTTAGAGATGTGGCTGCAGTTTGTGGTTTTGATGTCACTTGTGGCTCAGTGCCTGATAGGCCATGCTGGTCCTGTGGGTGCAGTTTGTGGTTGTGATGTCACTTGTGGCTCAGGGCCTGATAGGCCAGTGTTGGTCACATGGCTTCAGTTTGTGTTTGTGATGTCACTTGTGGCTCAGTGCCTGATAGGCCAGTGCTGGTCATTTGGCTGCAGTTTGTGGTTGTGATGTCACTTGTGGCTCAGTGCCTGATAGGCCAGTGCTGGTCCTGTGTGTGCAGTTTGTGTTTGTGATGTCACTTGTGGCTGAGTGCCTGATAGGCCAGTGCTGGTGATGTGGGTGGAGTTTGTGTTTATGATGTCACTTGTGGCTGAGTGCCTGATAGGCCAGTGCTGGTCATGTGGGTGGAGTTTGTGTTTGTGATGTCACTTGTGGCTCAGTGCCTGATAGGCCAGTGCTGGTCACGTGGGTGCAGTTTGTTGTTGTGATGTCATTTGCGGATCAGTGCCTGATAGGCCAGTGCTGGTCACGTGGGTGGAGTTTGTTGTTGTGATGTCATTTGCGGATTAGTGCCTGATAGGCCAGTGCTGGTCATGTGGGTGCAGTTTGTGTTTGTGATGTCACTTGTGGCTCAGTGCCTGATAGGCCAATGCTGGTCATGTGTGTGGAGTTTGTGTTTGTGATGTCACTTGTGGCTCAGTGCCTGATAGGCCAGTGCTGGTCACATGGGTGCAGTTTGTTGTTGTGATGTCGTTTGCGGATCAGTGCCTGATAGGCCAGTGTTGGTCACATGGCTGCAGTTTGTGGTTGTGATGTCATTTGTGGCTCAGTGCCTGATAGGCCAGTGCTGGTGATGTGGGTGGAGTGTGTGTTTGTGATGTCACTTGTGGCTCAGTGCCTGATAGGCCAGTGCTGGTCACATGGCTGCAGTTTGTGTTTGTGATGTCACTTGTGGCTCAGTGCCTGATAGGCCAGTGCTGGTGATGTGGCTGCAGTTTGTGTTTCTGATGTCACTTGTGGCTCAGTGCCTGATAGGCCAGTGCTGGTGATGTGGGTGGAGTTTGTGTTTGTGATGTCACTTGTGGCTCAGTGCCTGATAGGCCAGTGCTAGAGATGTGGCTGCAGTTTGTGGTTTTGATGTCACTTGTGGCTCAGTGCCTGATAGGCCATGCTGGTCCTGTGGGTGCAGTTTGTGGTTGTGATGTCACTTGTGGCTCAGTGCCTGATAGGCCAGTGCTGGTCATGTGGGTGCAGTTTGTGGTTGTGATGTCACTTGTGGCTCAGTGCCTGATAGGCCAGTGCTGGTCATGTGGGTGCAGTTTGTGGTTGTGATGTCACTTGTGGCTCAGGGCCTGATAGGCCAGTGTTGGTCACATGGCTGCAGTTTGTGGTTGTGATGTCACTTGTGGCTGAGTTCCTGATAGGGCAGTGCTGGTCACGTGAGTTCAGTTTGTGTTTGTGATGTCACTTGTGGCTGAGTGCCTGATAGACCAGTGCTGGTGATGTGGGTGCAGTTTGTGTTTGTGATGTCACTTGTGGCTCAGTGCCTGATAGGCCAGTGCTGGTCACATGGCTGCAGTTTGTGTTTGTGATGTCACTTGTGGCTCAGTGCCTGATAGGCCAGTGCTGGTGATGTGTGTGGAGTTTGTGTTTGTGATGTCACTTGTGGCTCAGTGCCTGATAGGCCAGTGCTGGTGATGTGGGTGGAGTTTGTGTTTATGATGTCACTTGTGGCTCAGTGCCTGATAGGCCAGTGCTGGTGATGTGGGTGCAGTTTGTGTTTGTGATGTCACTTGTGGCTCAGTGCCTGATAGGCCAGTGCTGGTGATGTGGCTGCAGTTTGTGTTTGTGATGTCACTTGTGGCTCAGTGCCTGATAGGCCAGTGCTGGTCACGTGGGTGCAGTTTGTTGTTGTGATGTCATTTGCGGATTAGTGCCTGATAGGCCAGTGCTGGTCACGTGGGTGCAGTTTGTGTTTGTGATGTCACTTGTGGCTCAGTGCCTGATAGGCCAGTGCTGGTCATGTGGGTGGAGATTGTGTTTGTGATGTCACTTGTGGCTCAGTGCCTGATAGGCCAGTGCTGGTGATGTGGGTCGAGTTTGTGGTTGTGATGTCACTTGTGGCTCAGTGCCTGATAGGCCAGTGCTGGTCACATGGCTGCAGTTTGTGGTTGTGATGTCACTTGTGGCTCAGTGCCTGATAGGCCAGTGCTGGTGATGTGGCTGCAGTTTGTGGTTGTGATGTCACTTGTGGCTCAGTGCCTGATAGGCCAGTGCTGGTGATGTGGCTGCAGTTTGTGTTTGTGATGTCACTTGTGGCTCAGTGCCTGATAGGCCAGTGCTGGTGATGTGGCTGCAGTTTGTGTTTGTGATGTCACTTGTGGCTCAGTGCCTGATAGGCCAGTGCTGGTCACGTGGGTGCAGTTTGTTGTTGTGATGTCATTTGCGGATTAGTGCCTGATAGGCCAGTGCTGGTCACGTGGGTGGAGTTTGTGTTTGTGATGTCACTTGTGGCTCAGTGCCTGATAGGCCAGTGCTGGTGATGTGGGTGGAGATTGTGTTTGTGATGTCACTTGTGGCTCAGTGCCTGATAGGCCAGTGCTGGTGATGTGGGTGGAGTTTGTGGTTGTGATGTCACTTGTGGCTCAGTGCCTGATAGGCCAGTGCTGGTCACATGGCTGCAGTTTGTGTTTGTGATGTCACTTGTGGCTCAGTGCCTGATAGGCCAGTGCTGGTCACGTGTCTGCAGTTTGTGTTTGTGATGTCACTTGTGGCTCAGTGCCTGATAGGCCAGTGCTGGTGATGTGGGTGCAGTTTGTGTTTGTGATGTCACTTGTGCCTCAGTGCCTGATAGGCCAGTGCTGGTCCTGTGGCTGCAGTTTGTGGTTGTGAGGTCACTTCTGGCTCAGTGCCTGATAGGCCAGTGTTGGTCACATGGCTGCAGTTTGTGGTTGTGATGTCACTTGTGGCTGAGTGCCTGATAGGCCAGTGCTGGTCCTGTGGCTGCAGTTTGTGGTTGTGATGTCACTTGTGGCTCAGTGCCTGGTAGGCCAATGCTGTTCATGTGGGTGCAGTTTGTGTTTGTGATGTCACTTGTGGCTCAGTGCCTGATAGGCCAGTGCTGGTCATGTGGGTGGAGTTTGTGGTTGTGATGTCACTTGTGGCTCAGTGCCTGATAGGCCATGCTGGTCCTGTGTGTGCAGTTTGTGTTTGTGATGTCACTTGTGGCTCAGTGCCTGATAGGCCAGTGCTGGTGATGTGGGTGGAGTTTGTTTATGATGTCACTTGTGGCTCAGTGCCTGATAGGCCAGTGCTGGTGATGTGGCTGCAGTTTGTGGTTGTGATGTCACTTGTGGCTCAGTGCCTGATAGACCAGTGCTGGTGATGTGGGTGCAGTTTGTGGTTGTGATGTCACTTGTGGCTCAGTGCCTGATAGACCAGTGCTGGTGATGTGGGTGGAGTTTGTGTTTGTGATGTCACTTGTGGCTCAGTGCCTGATAGGCCAGTGCTGGTCCTGTGTGTGCAGTTTGTGTTTGTGATGTCACTTGTGGCTCAGTGCCTGATAGGCCAGTGCTGGTGATGTGGGTGGAGTTTGTGTTTGTGATGTCACTTGTGGCTCAGTGCCTGATAGGCCAGTGCTGGTGATGTGGGTGGAGTTTGTGTTTATGATGTCACTTGTGGCTCAGTGCCTGATAGGCCAGTGCTGGTGATGTGGGTTGAGTTTGTTTGTGATGTCACTTGTGGCTCAGTGCCTGATAGGCCAGTGCTGGTCACGTGGGTGCAGTTTGTTGTTGTGATGTCATTTGCGGATCAGTGCCTGATAGGCCATGCTGGTCCTGTGGGTGGAGTTTGTGTTTGTGATGTCACTTGTGGCTCAGTGCCTGATAGGCCAGTGCTGGTCATGTGGCTGCAGTTTGTGGTTGTGATGTCACTTGTGGCTCAGTGCCTGATAGGCCAGTGCTGGTGATGTGGGTGGAGTTTGTGTTTGTGATGTCACTTGTGGCTCAGTGCCTGATAGGCCAGTGCTGGTCATGTGGGTGCAGTTTGTGTTTGTGATGTCACTTGTGGCTGAGTGCCTGATAGGCCAGTGTTGGTCACATGGCTGCAGTTTGTGTTTGTGATGTCACTTGTGGCTGAGTGCCTGATAGGCCAGTGCTGGTCATGTGGCTGCAGTTTGTGTTTGTGATGTCACTTGTGGCTCAGAGCCTGGTAGGCCAGTGCTGGTGATGTGGCTGCAGTTTGTGTTTGTGATGTCACTTGTGGCTGAGTGCCTGATAGGCCAGTGCTGGTGATGTGGGTGGAGTTTGTGTTTGTGATGTCACTTGTGGCTCAGTGCCTGATAGGCCAGTGCTGGTCACGTGGGTGCAGTTTGTTGTTGTGATGTCATTTGCGGATCAGTGCCTGATAGGCCAGTGCTGGTCACGTGGGTGGAGTTTGTGTTTGTGATGTCACTTGTGGCTCAGTGCCTGATAGGCCAGTGCTGGTCACGTGGGTGGAGTTTGTGTTTGTGATGTCACTTGTGGCTCAGTGCCTGATAGGCCAGTGCTGGTCATGTGGGTGGAGTTTGTGGTTGTGATGTCACTTGTGGCTGAGTGCCTGATAGGGCAGTGCTGGTGATGTGGCTGCAGTTTGTGTTTGTGATGTCACTTGTGGCTGAGTGCCTGATAGGCCAGTGCTGGTCATGTGGCTGCAGTTTGTGTTTGTGATGTCACTTGTGGCTCAGTGCCTGATAGGCCAGTGCTGGTCCTGTGTGTGCAGTTTGTGGTTGTGATGTCACTTGTGGCTCAGTGCCTGATAGGCCAGTTTTAGAGATGTGGCTGCAGTTTGTGGTTTTGATGTCACTTGTGGCTCAGTGCCTGATAGGCCATGCTGGTCCTGTGGGTGCAGTTTGTGGTTGTGATGTCACTTGTGGCTCAGGGCCTGATAGGCCAGTGTTGGTCACATGGCTGCAGTTTGTGTTTGTGATGTCACTTGTGGCTCAGTGCCTGATAGGCCAGTGCTGGTCATTTGGCTGCAGTTTGTGGTTGTGATGTCACTTGTGGCTCAGTGCCTGATAGGCCAGTGCTGGTCCTGTGTGTGCAGTTTGTGTTTGTGATGTCACTTGTGGCTGAGTGCCTGATAGGCCAGTGCTGGTGATGTGGGTGGAGTTTGTGTTTATGATGTCACTTGTGGCTGAGTGCCTGATAGGCCAGTGCTGGTCATGTGGGTGGAGTTTGTGTTTGTGATGTCACTTGTGGCTCAGTGCCTGATAGGCCAGTGCTGGTCATGTGGGTGCAGTTTGTGGTTGTGATGTCACTTGTGGCTCAGTGCCTGGTAGGCCAATGCTGTTCATGTGGGTGCAGTTTGTGTTTGTGATGTCACTTGTGGCTCAGTGCCTGATAGGCCAGTGCTGGTCATGTGGGTGCAGTTTGTGGTTGTGATGTCACTTGTGGCTCAGTGCCTGATAGGCCACTGCTGGTGCTGTGTGTGCAGTTTGTGTTTCTGATGTCACTTGTGGCTCAGTGCCTGATAGGCCAGTGCTGGTGATGTGGGTGGAGTTTGTTTATGATGTCACTTGTGGCTCAGTGCCTGATAGGCCAGTGCTGGTGATGTGGGTGGAGTTTGTGTTTGTGATGTCACTTGTGGCTCAGTGCCTGATAGGCCAGTGCTGGTCACGTGGGTGCAGTTTGTTGTTGTGATGTCATTTGCGGATCAGTGCCTGATAGGCCAGTGCTGGTGATGTGGGTGGAGTTTGTGTTTGTGATGTCACTTGTGGCTCAGGGCCTGATAGGCCAGTGCTGGTGATGTGGGTGCAGTTTGTGGTTGTGATGTCACTTGTGGCTCAGTGCCTGATAGGCCAGTGCTGGTGATGTGGGTGGAGTTTGTGTTTGTGATGTCACTTGTGGCTCAGTGCCTGATAGGCCAGTGCTGGTCATGTGTGTGGAGTTTGTGGTTGTGATGTCACTTGTGGCTCAGTGCCTGATAGGCCAGTGTTGGTCACATGGCTGCAGTTTGTGTTTGTGATGTCACTTGTGGCTCAGTGCCTGATAGGCCAGTGCTGGTCCTGTGGGTGGAGTTTGTGTTTGTGATGTCACTTGTGGCTCAGTGCCTGATAGGCCAGTGTTGGTCACATGGCTGCAGTTTGTGTTTGTGATGTCACTTGTGGCTCAGTGCCTGATAGGCCAGTGCTGGTGATGTGGGTGGAGTTTGTGTTTGTGATGTCACTTGTGGCTCAGTGCCTGATAGGCCAGTGTTGGTCACATGGGTGCAGTTTGTTGTTGTGATGTCATTTGCGGATCAGTGCCTGATAGGCCAGTGCTGGTCACGTGGGTGGAGTTTGTGTTTGTGATGTCACTTGTGGCTCAGTGCCTGATAGGCCAGTACTGTTCCTGTGGGTGCAGTTTGTGTTTGTGATGTCACTTGTGGCTCAGTGCCTGAAAGGCCAGTGCTGGTGATGTGGGTGGAGTTTGTGTTTGTGATGTCACTTGTGGCTGAGTGCCTGATAGGCCAGTGCTGGTCCTGTGGCTGCAGTTTGTGTTTGTGATGTCACTTGTGGCTCAGTGCCTGATAGGCCAGTGCTGTTCATGTGGGTGCAGTTTGTGTTTGTGATGTCACTTGTGGCTCAGTGCCTGATAGGCCAGTGCTGGTGATGTGGGTGCAGTTTGTGTTTGTGATGTCACTTGTGGCTGAGTGCCTGATAGGCCAGTGCTGGTCCTGTGTGTGCAGTTTGTGTTTGTGATGTCACTTGTGGCTCAGTGCCTGATAGGCCAGTGCTGGTGATGTGGGTGGAGTTTGTGTTTCTGATGTCACTTGTGGCTCAGTGCCTGATAGGCCAGTGCTGGTGATGTGGGTGGAGTTTGTGTTTGTGATGTCACTTGTGGCTCAGTGCCTGATAGGCCAGTGCTGGTCACGTGGGTGCAGTTTGTTGTTGTGATGTCATTTGCGGATCAGTGCCTGATAGGCCAGTGCTGGTCATGTGGGTGCAGTTTGTGTTTGTGATGTCACTTGTGGCTCAGTGCCTGATAGGCCAGTGCTGGTGATGTGGGTGGAGTTTGTGGTTGTGATGTCACTTGTGGCTCAGTGCCTGATAGGCCAGTGCTGGTCATGTGGCTGCAGTTTGTGGTTGTCAGGTCACTTGTGGCTCAGAGCCTGATAGGCCAGTGCTGGTCATGTGGCTGCAGTTTGTGGTTGTGATGTCACTTGTGGCTCAGTGCCTGATAGGCCAGTGTTGGTCACATGGCTGCAGTTTGTGTTTCTGATGTCACTTGTGGCTCAGTGCCTGATAGGCCAGTGCTGGTCACATGGGTGCAGTTTGTTGTTGTGATGTCACTTGTGGCTGAGTGCCTGATAGGCCAGTGCTGGTGATGTGGGTGGAGTTTGTGTTTGTGATGTCACTTGTGGCTCAGTGCCTGATAGGCCAGTGCTGGTGATGTGGGTGGAGTTTGTGGTTGTGATGTCACTTGTGGCTCAGTGCCTGAAAGGCCAGTGCTGGTGATGTGGGTGCAGTTTGTGTTTGTGATGTCACTTGTGGCTCAGTGCCTGATAGGCCAATGCTGGTCACGTGGGTGCAGTTTGTTGTTGTGATGTCATTTGCGGATTAGTGCCTGATAGGCCAGTGCTGGTCACGTGGGTGGAGTTTGTGTTTGTGATGTCACTTGTGGCTCAGTGCCTGATAGGCCAGTGCTGGTGATGTGGGTGCAGTTTGTGTTTGTGATGTCACTTGTGCCTCAGTGCCTGATAGGCCAGTGCTGGTCCTGTGGCTGCAGTTTGTGGTTGTGAGGTCACTTCTGGCTCAGTGCCTGATAGGCCAGTGTTGGTCACATGGCTGCAGTTTGTGGTTGTGATGTCACTTGTGGCTGAGTGCCTGATAGGCCAGTGCTGTTCGTGTGGGTGCAGTTTGTGTTTGTGATGTCACTTGTGGCTCAGTGCCTGGTAGGCCAATGCTGTTCATGTGGGTGCAGTTTGTGTTTGTGATGTCACTTGTGGCTCAGTGCCTGATAGGCCAGTGCTGGTGATGTGGGTGCAGTTTGTGGTTGTGATGTCACTTGTGGCTCAGTGCCTGATAGGCCAGTGCTGGTGCTGTGTGTGCAGTTTGTGTTTGTGATGTCACTTGTGGCTCAGTGCCTGATAGGCCAGTGCTGGTGATGTGGGTGGAGTTTGTTTATGATGTCACTTGTGGCTCAGTGCCTGATAGGCCAGTGCTGGTGATGTGGGTGGAGTTTGTGTTTGTGATGTCACTTGTGGCTCAGTGCCTGATAGGCCAGTGCTGGTCACGTGGGTGCAGTTTGTTGTTGTGATGTCATTTGCGGATCAGTGCCTGATAGGCCAGTGCTGGTGATGTGGGTGGAGTTTGTGTTTGTGATGTCACTTGTGGCTCAGGGCCTGATAGGCCAGTGCTGGTGATGTGGGTGCAGTTTGTGGTTGTGATGTCACTTGTGGCTCAGTGCCTGATAGGCCAGTGCTGGTGATGTGGGTGGAGTTTGTGTTTGTGATGTCACTTGTGGCTCAGTGCCTGATAGGCCAGTGCTGGTCATGTGTGTGGAGTTTGTGGTTGTGATGTCACTTGTGGCTCAGTGCCTGATAGGCCAGTGTTGGTCACATGGCTGCAGTTTGTGTTTGTGATGTCACTTGTGGCTCAGTGCCTGATAGGCCAGTGCTGGTCCTGTGGGTGCAGTTTGTGTTTGTGATGTCACTTGTGGCTCAGTGCCTGATAGGCCAGTGTTGGTCACATGGCTGCAGTTTGTGTTTGTGATGTCACTTGTGGCTCAGTGCCTGATAGGCCAGTGCTGGTGATGTGGGTGGAGTTTGTGTTTGTGATGTCACTTGTGGCTCAGTGCCTGATAGGCCAGTGTTGGTCACATGGGTGCAGTTTGTTGTTGTGATGTCATTTGCGGATCAGTGCCTGATAGGCCAGTGCTGGTCACGTGGGTGGAGTTTGTGTTTGTGATGTCACTTGTGGCTCAGTGCCTGATAGGCCAGTACTGTTCCTGTGGGTGCAGTTTGTGGTTGTGATGTCACTTGTGGCTCAGTGCCTGAAAGGCCAGTGCTGGTGATGTGGGTGGAGTTTGTGTTTGTGATGTCACTTGTGGCTGAGTGCCTGATAGGCCAGTGCTGGTCCTGTGTGTGCAGTTTGTGTTTGTGATGTCACTTGTGGCTCAGTGCCTGATAGGCCAGTGCTGGTGATGTGGGTGGAGTTTGTGGTTTTGATGTCACTTGTGGCTCAGTGCCTGATAGGCCAGTGCTGGTGGTGTGAGTGGAGTATGTGTTTCTGATGTCACTTGTGGCTCAGTGCCTGATAGGCCAGTGCTGGTGATGTGGGTGGAGTTTGTGTTTGTGATGTCACTTGTGGCTCAGTGCCTGATAGGCCAGTGCTGGTCACGTGGGTGCAGTTTGTTGTTGTGATGTCATTTGCGGATCAGTGCCTGATAGGCCAGTGCTGGTCATGTGGGTGCAGTTTGTGTTTGTGATGTCACTTGTGGCTCAGTGCCTGATAGGCCAGTGCTGGTGATGTGGGTGGAGTTTGTGGTTGTGATGTCACTTGTGGCTCAGTGCCTGATAGGCCAGTGCTGGTCATGTGGCTGCAGTTTGTGGTTGTCAGGTCACTTGTGGCTCAGAGCCTGATAGGCCAGTGCTGGTCATGTGGCTGCAGTTTGTGGTTGTGATGTCACTTGTGGCTCAGTGCCTGATAGGCCAGTGTTGGTCACATGGCTGCAGTTTGTGTTTCTGATGTCACTTGTGGCTCAGTGCCTGATAGGCCAGTGCTGGTCACATGGGTGCAGTTTGTTGTTGTGATGTCATTTGTGGATCAGTGCCTGATAGGCCAGTGCTGGTCACGTGGGTGGAGTTTGTGTTTGTGATGTCACTTGTGGCTCAGTGCCTGATAGGCCAGTGCTGGTGATGTGGGTGGAGTTTGTGGTTGTGATGTCACTTGTGGCTCAGTGCCTGAAAGGCCAGTGCTGGTGATGTGGGTGCAGTTTGTGTTTGTGATGTCACTTGTGGCTCAGTGCCTGATAGGCCAATGCTGGTCACATGGCTGCAGTTTGTTGTTGTGATGTCACTTGTGGCTCAGTGCCTGATAGGCCAGTGCTGGTGATGTGGGTGCAGTTTGTGTTTGTGATGTCACTTGTGGCTCAGTGCCTGATAGGCCAGTGCTGGTCCTGTGTGTGCAGTTTGTGGTTTTGATGTCACTTGTGGCTCAGTGCCTGATAGGCCAGTGCTGGTGATGTGGGTGGAGTTTGTGTTTGTGATGTCACTTGTGGCTCAGTGCCTGATAGGCCAGTGCTGGTCCTGTGTGTGCAGTTTGTGTTTGTGATGTCACTTGTGGCTCAGTGCCTGATAGGCCAGTGCTGGTGATGTGGGTGGAGTTTGTGGTTGTGATGTCACTTGTGGCTCAGTGCCTGATAGGCCAGTGCTGGTGATGTGGGTGCAGTTTGTGTTTGTGATGTCAGTTGTGGCTCAGTGCCTGATAGGCCAGTGCTGGTGATGTGGCTGCAGTTTGTGTTTGTGATGTCACTTGTGGCTGAGTGCCTGATAGGCCAGTGCTGGTGATGTGGGTGGAGTTTGTGTTTGTGATGTCACTTGTGGCTCAGTGCCTGATAGGCCAGTGTTGGTCACATGGGTGCAGTTTGTTGTTGTGATGTCATTTGCGGATCAGTGCCTGATAGGCCAGTGCTGGTCACGTGGGTGGAGTTTGTGTTTGTGATGTCACTTGTGGCTCAGTGCCTGATAGGCCAGTACTGTTCCTGTGGGTGCAGTTTGTGGTTGTGATGTCACTTGTGGCTCAGTGCCTGAAAGGCCAGTGCTGGTGATGTGGGTGGAGTTTGTGTTTGTGATGTCACTTGTGGCTGAGTGCCTGATAGGCCAGTGCTGGTCCTGTGTGTGCAGTTTGTGTTTGTGATGTCACTTGTGGCTCAGTGCCTGATAGGCCAGTGCTGGTGATGTGGGTGGAGTTTGTGGTTTTGATGTCACTTGTGGCTCAGTGCCTGATAGGCCAGTGCTGGTGGTGTGAGTGGAGTATGTGTTTCTGATGTCACTTGTGGCTCAGTGCCTGATAGGCCAGTGCTGGTGATGTGGGTGGAGTTTGTGTTTGTGATGTCACTTGTGGCTCAGTGCCTGATAGGCCAGTGCTGGTCACGTGGGTGCAGTTTGTTGTTGTGATGTCATTTGCGGATCAGTGCCTGATAGGCCAGTGCTGGTCATGTGGGTGCAGTTTGTGTTTGTGATGTCACTTGTGGCTCAGTGCCTGATAGGCCAGTGCTGGTGATGTGGGTGGAGTTTGTGGTTGTGATGTCACTTGTGGCTCAGTGCCTGATAGGCCAGTGCTGGTCATGTGGCTGCAGTTTGTGGTTGTCAGGTCACTTGTGGCTCAGAGCCTGATAGGCCAGTGCTGGTCATGTGGCTGCAGTTTGTGGTTGTGATGTCACTTGTGGCTCAGTGCCTGATAGGCCAGTGTTGGTCACATGGCTGCAGTTTGTGTTTCTGATGTCACTTGTGGCTCAGTGCCTGATAGGCCAGTGCTGGTCACATGGGTGCAGTTTGTTGTTGTGATGTCATTTGTGGATCAGTGCCTGATAGGCCAGTGCTGGTCACGTGGGTGGAGTTTGTGTTTGTGATGTCACTTGTGGCTCAGTGCCTGATAGGCCAGTGCTGGTGATGTGGGTGGAGTTTGTGGTTGTGATGTCACTTGTGGCTCAGTGCCTGAAAGGCCAGTGCTGGTGATGTGGGTGCAGTTTGTGTTTGTGATGTCACTTGTGGCTCAGTGCCTGATAGGCCAATGCTGGTCACATGGCTGCAGTTTGTTGTTGTGATGTCACTTGTGGCTCAGTGCCTGATAGGCCAGTGCTGGTGATGTGGGTGCAGTTTGTGTTTGTGATGTCACTTGTGGCTCAGTGCCTGATAGGCCAGTGCTGGTCCTGTGTGTGCAGTTTGTGGTTTTGATGTCACTTGTGGCTCAGTGCCTGATAGGCCAGTGCTGGTGATGTGGGTGGAGTTTGTGTTTATGATGTCACTTGTGGCTGAGTGCCTGATAGGCCAGTGCTGGTGATGTGGGTGCAGTTTGTGTTTGTGATGTCAGTTGTGGCTCAGTGCCTGATAGGCCAGTGCTGGTGATGTGGCTGCAGTTTGTGTTTGTGATGTCACTTGTGGCTGAGTGCCTGATAGGCCAGTGCTGGTGATGTGGGTGGAGTTTGTGTTTGTGATGTCACTTGTGGCTCAGTGCCTGATAGGCCAGTGCTGGTCACGTGGGTGCAGTTTGTTGTTGTGATGTCATTTGCGGATCAGTGCCTGATAGGCCAGTGCTGGTCACGTGGGTGGAGTTTGTGGTTGTGATGTCTCTTGTGGCTCAGTGCCTGATAGGCCAGTGCTGGTCATGTTGGTGGAGATTGTGTTTGTGATGTCACTTGTGGCTCAGTGCCTGATAGGCCAGTGCTGGTGATGTGGGTGGAGTTTGTGGTTGTGATGTCACTTGTGGCTCAGTGCCTGATAGGCCAGTGCTGGTCATGTGGCTGCAGTTTGTGGTTGTGATGTCACTTGTGGCTGAGTGCCTGATAGGCCAGTGTTGGTCACATGGCTGCAGTTTGTGGTTGTGATGTCACTTGTGGCTCAGTGCCTGATAGGCCAGTGCTGGTCCTGTGTGTGCAGTTTGTGTTTGTGATATCACTTGTGGCTCAGTGGCTGATAGGCCAGTGCTGGTCATGTGGGTGGAGATTGTGTTTGTGATGTCACTTGTGGCTCAGTGCCTGATAGGCCAGTGCTGGTGATGTGGGTGGAGTTTGTGGTTGTGATGTCACTTGTGGCTCAGTGCCTGATAGGACATTGTTGGTCATGTGGGTGCAGTTTGTGTTTGTGATGTCACTTGTGGCTCAGTGCCTGATAGGCCAGTGCTGGTCATGTGGCTGCAGTTTGTGGTTGTCAGGTCACTTGTGGCTCAGAGCCTGATAGGCCAGTGTTGGTCACATGGCTGCAGTTTGAGGTTGTGATGTCACTTGTGGCTCAGTGCCTGATAGGCCAGTGCTGGTCACATGGGTGCGTTTGTTGTTGTGATGTCGTTTGCGGATCAGTGCCTGATAGGCCAGTGTTGGTCACATGGCTGCAGTTTGTGTTTGTGATGTCCCTTGTGGCTCAGTGCCTGATAGGCCAGTGCTGGTGATGTGGGTGTAGTGTGTGTTTGTGATGTCACTTGTGGCTCAGTGCCTGATAGGCCAGTGCTGGTGATGTGGCTGCAGTTTGTGGTTGTGATGTCACTTGTGGCTCAGTGCCTGATAGGCCAGTGCTGGTGATGTGGCTGCCTTTTGTGTTTGTGATGTCACTTGTGGCTCAGTGCCTGATACGCCAGTGCTGGTGATGTGGCTGCAGTTTGTGGTTGTGATGTCACTTGTGGCTCAGTGCCTGATAGACCAGTGCTGGTGATGTGGGTGCAGTTTGTGGTTGTGATGTCACTTGTGGCTCAGTGCCTGATAGGCCAGTGCTGGTGATGTGGGTGCAGTTTGTGTTTGTGATGTCACTTGTGGCTCAGTGCCTGATAGGCCAGTGCTGGTGCTGTGTGTGCAGTTTGTGTTTGTGATGTCGCTTGTGGCTCAGTGCCTGATAGGCCAGTGCTGGTGATGTGGGTGGAGTTTGTGTTTGTGATGTCACTTGTGGCTCAGTGCCTGATAGGCCAGTGCTAGTGATGTGGGTGGAGTTTGTGTTTATGATGTCACTTGTGGCTCAGTGCCTGATAGGCCAGTGCTGGTCACGTGGGTGCAGTTTGTTGTTGTGATGTCATTTGCGGATTAGTGCCTGATAGGCCAGTGCTGGTCACGTGGGTGGAGTTTGTGTTTGTGATGTCACTTGTGGCTCAGTGCCTGATAGGCCAGTGCTGGTCATGTGGGTGGAGATTGTGTTTGTGATGTCACTTGTGGCTCAGTGCCTGATAGGCCAGTGCTGGTCACGTGGGTGCAGTTTGTTGTTGTGATGTCATTTGCGGATCAGTGCCTGATAGGCCAGTGCTGGTCATGTGGGTGGAGTTTGTGGTTGTCAGGTCACTTGTGGCTCAGAGCCTGATAGGCCAGTGCTGGTCATGTGGCTGCAGTTTGTGGTTGTGATGTCACTTGTGGCTCAGTGGCTGATAGGCCAGTGTTGGTCACATGGCTGCAGTTTGTGTTTCTGATGTCACTTGTGGCTCAGTGCCTGATAGGCCAGTGCTGGTCACATGGGTGCAGTTTGTTGTTGTGATGTCATTTGTGGATCAGTGCCTGATAGGCCAGTGCTGGTCACGTGGGTGGAGTTTGTGTTTGTGATGTCACTTGTGGCTCAGTGCCTGATAGGCCAGTGTTGGTCACGTGGGTGGAGTTTGTGTTTGTGATGTCACTTGTGGCTCAGTGCCTGATAGGCCAGTGCTGGTCATGTGGGTGGAGTTTGTGGTTGTGATGTCACTTGTGGCTCAGGGCCTGATAGGCCAGTGTTGGTCACGTGGGTGGAGTTTGTTGTTGTGATGTCATTTGCGGATCAGTGCCTGATGGGCCAGTGCTGGTGATCTGGCTGCAGTTTGTGTTTGTGATGTCACTTGTGGCTCAGTGCCTGATAGGCCAGTGCTGTTCATGTGGCTGCAGTTTGTGGTTGTGATGTCACTTGTGGCTCAGTGCCTGATAGGCCAGTGCTGGTGATGTGGGTGCAGTTTGTGGTTGTGATGTCACTTGTGGCTCAGTGCCTGATAGGCCAGTGCTGGTCCTGTGTGTGCAGTTTGTGGTTTTGATGTCACTTGTGGCTCAGTGCCTGATAGGCCAGTGCTGGTGATGTGGGTGGAGTTTGTGTTTATGATGTCACTTGTGGCTGAGTGCCTGATAGGCCAGTGCTGGTGATGTGGGTGGAGTTTGTGGTTGTGATGTCAGTTGTGGCTCAGTGCCTGATAGGCCAGTGCTGGTGATGTGGCTGCAGTTTGTGTTTGTGATGTCACTTGTGGCTGAGTGCCTGATAGGCCAGTGCTGGTGATGTGGGTGGAGTTTGTGTTTGTGATGTCACTTGTGGCTCAGTGCCTGATAGGCCAGTGCTGGTCACGTGGGTGCAGTTTGTTGTTGTGATGTCATTTGCGGATCAGTGCCTGATAGGCCAGTGCTGGTCACGTGGGTGGAGTTTGTGTTTGTGATGTCTCTTGTGGCTCAGTGCCTGATAGGCCAGTGCTGGTCATGTGGGTGGAGATTGTGTTTGTGATGTCACTTGTGGCTCAGTGCCTGATAGGCCAGTGCTGGTGATGTGGGTGGAGTTTGTGGTTGTGATGTCACTTGTGGCTCAGTGCCTGATAGGCCAGTGCTGGTCACGTGGCTGCAGTTTGTGGTTGTGATGTCACTTGTGGCTGAGTGCCTGATAGGCCAGTGTTGGTCACATGGCTGCAGTTTGTGGTTGTGATGTCACTTGTGGCTCAGTGCCTGATAGGCCAGTGCTGGTCCTGTGTGTGCAGTTTGTGTTTGTGATGTCACTTGTGGCTCAGTGGCTGATAGGCCAGTGCTGGTCCTGTGTGTGCAGTTTGTGGTTGTGATGTCACTTGTGGCTCAGTGCCTGATAGGCCAATGCTGTTCATGTGGGTGCAGTTTGTGGTTGTGATGTCACTTGTGGCTCAGTGCCTGATAGGACATTGTTGGTCCTGTGGCTGCAGTTTGTGTTTGTGAGGTCACTTGTGGCTCAGTGCCTGATAGGCCAGTGCTGGTTACTTGGATTCATTTTGTGGCTGTGAGGTCACTTGTGGCTCAGTGCCTGATAGGCCAGTGCTGGTCATGTGGGTGCAGTTTGTGTTTGTGATGTCACTTGTGGCTCAGTGCCTGATAGGCCAGTGCTGGTCCTGTGGCTGCAGTTTGTGGTTGTCAGGTCACTTGTGGCTCAGAGCCTGATAGGCCAGTGTTGGTCACATGGCTGCAGTTTGAGGTTGTGATGTCACTTGTGGCTCAGTGCCTGATAGGCCAGTGCTGGTGATGTGGCTGAAATTTGTGTTTGTGATGTCACTTGTGGCTCAGTGCCTGAAAGGCCAGTGCTGGTGATGTGGGTACAGTTTGTGGTTGTGATGTCACTTGTGGCTGAGTACCTGATAGGCCAGTGCTGGTCACATGGGTGTAGTCTGTGGTTGTGATGTCACTTGTGGCTCAGTGCCTGATAGGCCAGTGCTGGTCCTGTGGCTGCAGTTTGTGTTTGTGATGTCACTTGTGGCTCAGTGCCTGATAGGCCAGTGCTGGTGATGTGGGTGGAGTTTGTGTTTGTGATGTCACTTGTGGCTCAGTGCCTGATAGGCCAGTGCTGGTGATGTGTGTGGAGTTTGTGTTTATGATGTCACTTGTGGCTCAGTGCCTGATAGGCCAGTGCTGGTGATGTGGGTGCAGTTTGTGTTTGTGATGTCACTTGTGGCTCAGTGCCTGATAGGCCAGTGCTGGTCATGTGGGTGCAGTTTGTGGTTGTGATGTCACTTGTGGCTCAGTGCCTGATAGGCCAGTGCTGGTGATGTGGGTGCAGTTTGTGTTTGTGATGTCACTTGTGGCTCAGTGCCTGATAGGCCAGTGCTGGTGATGTGGCTGCAGTTTGTGTTTATGATGTCACTTGTGGCTCAGTGCCTGATAGGCCAGTGCTGGTGATGTGGGTGGAGTTTGTGTTTGTGATGTCACTTGTGGCTCAGTGCCTGATAGGCCAGTGCTGGTCACGTGGGTGCGTTTGTTGTTGTGATGTCGTTTGCGGATCAGTGCCTGATAGGCCAGTGCTGGTGATGTGGCTGCAGTTTGTGGTTGTGATGTCACTTGTGGCTCAGTGCCTGATAGACCAGTGCTGGTGATGTGGGTGCAGTTTGTGTTTGTGATGTCACTTGTGGCTCAGTGCCTGATAGGCCAGTGCTGGTCACGTGGGTGCAGTTTGTTGTTGTGATGTCATTTGCGGATTAGTGCCTGATAGGCCAGTGCTGGTCACGTGGGTGGAGTTTGTGTTTGTGATGTCACTTGTGGCTCAGTGCCTGATAGGCCAGTGCTGGTCATGTGGGTGGAGATTGTGTTTGTGATGTCACTTGTGGCTCAGTGCCTGATAGGCCAGTGCTGGTGATGTGGGTGGAGTTTGTGGTTGTGATGTCACTTGTGGCTCAGTGCCTCATACGCCAGTGCTGGTCACATGGCTGCAGTTTGTGGTTGTGATGTCACTTGTGGCTGAGTGCCTGATAGGCCAGTGCTGGTCATGTGGGTGGAGTTTGTGTTTGTGATGTCACTTGTGGCTCAGTGCCTGATAGGCCAGTGCTGGTCATGTGGGTGCAGTTTGTGTTTGTGATGTCACTTGTGCCTCAGTGCCTGATAGGCCAGTGCTGGTCCTGTGGCTGCAGTTTGTGTTTGTGAGGTCACTTCTGGCTGAGTGCCTGATAGGCCAGTGTTGGTCACATGGCTGCAGTTTGTGGTTGTGATGTCACTTGTGGCTGAGTGCCTGATAGGCCAGTGCTGGTGATGTGGGTGGAGTTTGTGGTTGTGATGTCACTTGTGGCTCAGTGCCTGGTAGGCCAATGCTGTTCATGTGGGTGCAGTTTGTGTTTGTGATGTCACTTGTGGCTCAGTGCCTGATAGGCCAGTGCTGGTGCTGTGTGTGCAGTTTGTGTTTGTGATGTTACTTGTGGCTCAGTGCCTGATAGGCCAGTGCTGGTGATGTGGGTGGAGTTTGTTTATGATGTCACTTGTGGCTCAGTGCCTGATAGGCCAGTGCTGGTGATGTGGGTGGAGTTTGTGTTTGTGATGTCACTTGTGGCTCAGTGCCTGAAAGGCCAGTGCTGGTCACGTGGGTGCAGTTTGTGGTTGTGATGTCACTTGTGGCTCAGTGCCTGATAGGCCAGTGCTGGTGATGTGGGTGGAGTTTGTGTTTGTGATGTCACTTGTGGCTCAGTGCCTGATAGGCCAGTGCTGGTCATGTGGGTGCACTTTGTGGGTGTGATGTCACTTGTGGCTCAGTGCCTGAAAGGCCAGTGCTGGTGATGTGGGTGGAGTTTGTGTTTGTGATGTCACTTGTGGCTCAGTGCCTGATAGGCCAGTGCTGGTCACATGGCTGCAGTTTGTGTTTGTGATGTCACTTGTGGCTCAGTGCCTGATAGGCCAGTGCTGGTGATGTGGGTGCAGTTTGTGGTTGTGATGTCACTTGTGGCTCAGTGCCTGATAGGCCAGTGCTGGTGCTGTGTGTGCAGTTTGTGTTTGTGATGTCACTTGTGGCTCAGTGCCTGATAGGCCAGTGCTGGTGATGTGGGTGGAGTTTGTTTATGATGTCACTTGTGGCTCAGTGCCTGATAGGCCAGTGCTGGTGATGTGGGTGGAGTTTGTGTTTGTGATGTCACTTGTGGCTCAGTGCCTGATAGGCCAGTGCTGGTCACGTGGGTGCAGTTTGTTGTTGTGATGTCATTTGCGGATCAGTGCCTGATAGGCCAGTGCTGGTGATGTGGGTGGAGTTTGTGTTTGTGATGTCACTTGTGGCTCAGTGCCTGATAGGCCAGTGCTGGTGATGTGGGTGCAGTTTGTGGTTGTGATGTCACTTGTGGCTCAGTGCCTGATAGGCCAGTGCTGGTGATGTGGGTGGAGTTTGTGTTTGTGATGTCACTTGTGGCTCAGTGCCTGATAGGCCAGTGCTGGTCATGTGTGTGGAGTTTGTGGTTGTGATGTCACTTGTGGCTCAGTGCCTGATAGGCCAGTGTTGGTCACATGGCTGCAGTTTGTGTTTGTGATGTCACTTGTGGCTCAGAGCCTGATAGGCCAGTGCTGGTCCTGTGGGTGCAGTTTGTGTTTGTGATGTCACTTGTGGCTCAGTGCCTGATAGGCCAGTGTTGGTCACATGGCTGCAGTTTGTGTTTGTGATGTCACTTGTGGCTCAGTGCCTGATAGGCCAGTGCTGGTGATGTGGGTGGAGTTTGTGTTTGTGATGTCACTTGTGGCTCAGTGCCTGATAGGCCAGTGTTGGTCACATGGGTGCAGTTTGTTGTTGTGATGTCATTTGCGGATCAGTGCCTGATAGGCCAGTGCTGGTCACGTGGGTGGAGTTTGTGTTTGTGATGTCACTTGTGGCTCAGTGCCTGATAGGCCAGTACTGTTCCTGTGGGTGCAGTTTGTGGTTGTGATGTCACTTGTGGCTCAGTGCCTGAAAGGCCAGTGCTGGTGATGTGGGTGGAGTTTGTGTTTGTGATGTCACTTGTGGCTGAGTGCCTGATAGGCCAGTGCTGGTCCTGTGGCTGCAGTTTGTGTTTGTGATGTCACTTGTGGCTCAGTGCCTGATAGGCCAGTGCTGTTCATGTGGGTGCAGTTTGTGTTTGTGATGTCACTTGTGGCTCAGTGCCTGATAGGCCAGTGCTGGTCATGTGGGTGCAGTTTGTGTTTGTGATGTCACTTGTGGCTGAGTGCCTGATAGGCCAGTGCTGGTCCTGTGTGTGCAGTTTGTGGTTGTGATGTCACTTGTGGCTCAGTGCCTGATAGGCCAGTGCTGGTGATGTGGGTGGAGTTTGTGGTTTTGATGTCACTTGTGGCTCAGTGCCTGATAGGCCAGTGCTGGTGGTGTGGGTGGAGTTTGTGTTTCTGATGTCACTTGTGGCTGAGTGCCTGATAGGCCAGTGCTGGTGATGTGGGTGGAGTTTGTGTTTGTGATGTCACTTGTGGCTCAGTGCCTGATAGGCCAGTGCTGGTCACGTGAGTGCAGTTTGTTGTTGTGATGTCATTTGCGGATCAGTGCCTGATAGGCCAGTGCTGGTCACGTGGGTGGAGTTTGTGTTTGTGATGTCACTTGTGGCTCAGTGCCTGATAGGCCAGTGCTGGTCATGTGGGTGCAGTTTGTGTTTGTGATGTCACTTGTGGCTCAGTGCCTGATAGGCCAGTGCTGGTGATGTGGGTGGAGTTTGTGGTTGTGATGTCACTTGTGGCTCAGTGCCTGATAGGCCAGTGCTGGTCATGTGGGTGGAGTTTGTGGTTGTCAGGTCACTTGTGGCTCAGAGCCTGATAGGCCAGTGCTGGTCATGTGGCTGCAGTTTGTGGTTGTGATGTCACTTGTGGCTCAGTGCCTGATAGGCCAGTGCTGGTCATGTGGGTGCAGTTTGTGTTTCTGATGTCACTTGTGGCTCAGTGCCTGATAGGCCAGTGCTGGTCACATGGGTGCAGTTTGTTGTTGTGATGTCATTTGTGGCTCAGGGCCTGATAGGCCAGTGCTGGTCACGTGGGTGGAGTTTGTGGTTGTGATGTCACTTGTGGCTCAGTGCCTGAAAGGCCAGTGCTGGTGATGTGGGTGGAGTTTGTGTTTGTGATGTCACTTGTGGCTCAGTGCCTGATAGGCCAGTGCTGGTCACATGGCTGCAGTTTGTTGTTGTGATGTCACTTGTGGCTCAGTGCCTGATAGGCCAGTGCTGGTGATGTGGGTGCCGTTTGTGGTTGTGATGTCACTTGTGGCTCAGTGCCTGATAGGCCAGTGCTGGTCCTGTGTGTGCAGTTTGTGGTTTTGATGTCACTTGTGGCTCAGTGCCTGATAGGCCAGTGCTGGTGATGTGGGTGGAGTTTGTGTTTCTGATGTCACTTGTGGCTGAGTGCCTGATAGGCCAGTGCTGGTGATGTGGGTGGAGTTTGTGGTTGTGATGTCACTTGTGGCTCAGTGCCTGGTAGGCCAATGCTGTTCATGTGGGTGCAGTTTGTGTTTGTGATGTCACTTGTGGCTCAGTGCCTGATAGGCCAGTGCTGGTGATGTGGGTGGAGTTTGTTTATGATGTCACTTGTGGCTCAGTGCCTGATAGGCCAGTGCTGGTGATGTGGGTGGAGTTTGTGTTTGTGATGTCACTTGTGGCTCAGTGCCTGATAGGCCAGTGCTGGTCACGTGGGTGCAGTTTGTTGTTGTGATGTCATTTGCGGATCAGTGCCTGATAGGCCAGTGCTGGTGATGTGGGTGGAGTTTGTGTTTGTGATGTCACTTGTGGCTCAGTGCCTGATAGGCCAGTGCTGGTCATGTGGGTGCAGTTTGTGGTTGTGATGTCACTTGTGGCTCAGTGCCTGATAGGCCAGTGCTGGTGATGTGGGTGGAGTTTGTGTTTGTGATGTCACTTGTGGCTCAGTGCCTGATAGGCCAGTGCTGGTCATGTGGGTGCACTTTGTGGTTGTGATGTCACTTGTGGCTCAGTGCCTGAAAGGCCAGTGCTGGTGATGTGGGTGGAGTTTGTGTTTGTGATGTCACTTGTGGCTCAGTGCCTGATAGGCCAGTGCTGGTCACATGGCTGCAGTTTGTGTTTGTGATGTCACTTGTGGCTCAGTGCCTGATAGGCCAGTGCTGGTGATGTGGGTGCAGTTTGTGGTTGTGATGTCACTTGTGGCTCAGTGCCTGATAGGCCAGTGCTGGTCCTGTGTGTGCAGTTTGTGGTTTTGATGTCACTTGTGGCTCAGTGCCTGATAGGCCAGTGCTGGTGATGTGGGTGGAGTTTGTGTTTATGATGTCACTTGTGGCTGAGTGCCTGATAGGCCAGTGCTGGTGATATGGGTGCAGTTTGTGTTTGTGATGTCAGTTGTGGCTCAGTGCCTGATAGGCCAGTGCTGGTGATGTGGCTGCAGTTTGTGTTTGTGATGTCACTTGTGGCTGAGTGCCTGATAGGCCAGTGCTGGTGATGTGGGTGGAGTTTGTGTTTGTGATGTCACTTGTGGCTCAGTGCCTGATAGGCCAGTGCTGGTCACGTGGGTGCAGTTTGTTGTTGTGATGTCATTTGCGGATCAGTGCCTGATAGGCCAGTGCTGGTCACGTGGGTGGAGTTTGTGGTTGTGATGTCTCTTGTGGCTCAGTGCCTGATAGGCCAGTGCTGGTCATGTGGGTGGAGATTGTGTTTGTGATGTCACTTGTGGCTCAGTGCCTGATAGGCCAGTGCTGGTGATGTGGGTGGAGTTTGTGGTTGTGATGTCACTTGTGGCTCAGTGCCTGATAGGCCAGTGCTGGTCACGTGGCTGCAGTTTGTGGTTGTGATGTCACTTGTGGCTGAGTGCCTGATAGGCCAGTGTTGGTCACATGGCTGCAGTTTGTGGTTGTGATGTCACTTGTGGCTCAGTGCCTGATAGGCCAGTGCTGGTCCTGTGTGTGCAGTTTGTGTTTGTGATGTCACTTGTGGCTCAGTGGCTGATAGGCCAGTGCTGGTCATGTGGCTGCAGTTTGTGGTTGTGATGTCACTTGTGGCTCAGTGCCTGATAGGCCAATGCTGTTCATGTGGGTGCAGTTTGTGGTTGTGATGTCACTTGTTGCTCAGTGCCTGATAGGACATTGTTGGTCCTGTGGCTGCAGTTTGTGTTTGTGATGTCACTTGTGGCTCAGTGCCTGATAGGCCAGTGCTGGTCACGTGGATTCATTTTGTGGCTGTGAGGTCACTTGTGGCTCAGTGCCTGATAGGCCAGTGCTGGTCATGTGGGTGCAGTTTGTGTTTGTGATGTCACTTGTGGCTCAGTGCCTGATAGGCCAGTGCTGGTCATGTGGCTGCAGTTTGTGGTTGTCAGGTCACTTGTGGCTCAGAGCCTGATAGGCCAGTGTTGGTCACATGGCTGCAGTTTGAGGTTGTGATGTCACTTGTGGCTCAGTGCCTGATAGGCCAGTGCTGGTCACATGGGTGCGTTTGTTGTTGTGATGTCGTTTGCGGATCAGTGCCTGATAGGCCAGTGTTGGTCACATGGCTGCAGTTTGTGTTTGTGATGTCCCTTGTCGCTCAGTGCCTGATAGGCCAGTGCTGGTGATGTGGGTGTAGTGTGTGTTTGTGATGTCACTTGTGGCTCAGTGCCTGATAGGCCAGTGCTGGTGATGTGGCTGCAGTTTGTGGTTGTGATGTCACTTGTGGCTCAGTGCCTGATAGGCCAGTGCTGGTGATGTGGCTGCCTTTTGTGTTTGTGATGTCACTTGTGGCTCAGTGCCTGATACGCCAGTGCTGGTGATGTGGCTGCAGTTTGTGGTTGTGAGGTCACTTGTGGCTCAGTGCCTGATAGACCAGTGCTGGTGATGTGGGTGCAGTTTGTGGTTGTGATGTCACTTGTGGCTCAGTGCCTGATAGGCCAGTGCTGGTCATGTGGGTGCAGTTTGTGTTTGTGATGTCACTTGTGGCTCAGTGCCTGATAGGCCAGTGCTGGTGCTGTGTGTGCAGTTTGTGTTTGTGATGTCGCTTGTGGCTCAGTGCCTGATAGGCCAGTGCTGGTGATGTGGGTGGAGTTTGTGTTTGTGATGTCACTTGTGGCTCAGTGCCTGATAGGCCAGTGCTAGTGATGTGGGTGGAGTTTGTGTTTATGATGTCACTTGTGGCTCAGTGCCTGATAGGCCAGTGCTGGTCACGTGGGTGCAGTTTGTTGTTGTGATGTCATTTGCGGATTAGTGCCTGATAGGCCAGTGCTGGTCACGTGGGTGGAGTTTGTGTTTGTGATGTCACTTGTGGCTCAGTGCCTGATAGGCCAGTGCTGGTCATGTGGGTGGAGATTGTGTTTGTGATGTCACTTGTGGCTCAGTGCCTGATAGGCCAGTGCTGGTCACGTGGGTGCAGTTTGTTGTTGTGATGTCATTTGTGGATCAGTGCCTGATAGGCCAGTGCTGGTCATGTGGGTGGAGTTTGTGGTTGTCAGGTCACTTGTGGCTCAGAGCCTGATAGGCCAGTGCTGGTCATGTGGCTGCAGTTTGTGGTTGTGATGTCACTTGTGGCTCAGTGCCTGATAGGCCAGTGTTGGTCACATGGCTGCAGTTTGTGTTTCTGATGTCACTTGTGGCTCAGTGCCTGATAGGCCAGTGCTGGTCACATGGGTGCAGTTTGTTGTTGTGATGTCATTTGTGGATCAGTGCCTGATAGGCCAGTGCTGGTCACGTGGGTGGAGTTTGTGTTTGTGATGTCACTTGTGGCTCAGTGCCTGATAGGCCAGTGCTGGTCCTGTGTGTGCAGTTTGTGTTTGTGATGTCACTTGTGGCTCAGTGCCTGATAGGCCAGTGTTGGTCACGTGGGTGGAGTTTGTGTTTGTGATGTCACTTGTGGCTCAGTGCCTGATAGGCCAGTGCTGGTCATGTGGGTGGAGTTTGTGGTTGTGATGTCACTTGTGGCTCAGGGCCTGATAGGCCAGTGTTGGTCACGTGGGTGGAGTTTGTTGTTGTGATGTCATTTGCGGATCAGTGCCTGATGGGCCAGTGCTGGTGATCTGGCTGCAGTTTGTGTTTGTGATGTCACTTGTGGCTCAGTGCCTGATAGGCCAGTTCTGGTGATGTGGGTGCAGTTTGTGTTTGTGATGTCACTTGTGGCTCAGTGCCTGATAGGCCAGTGCTGGTCCTGTGTGTGCAGTTTGTGGTTTTGATGTCACTTGTGGCTCAGTGCCTGATAGGCCAGTGCTGGTGATGTGGGTGGAGTTTGTGTTTATGATGTCACTTGTGGCTGAGTGCCTGATAGGCCAGTGCTGGTGATGTGGGTGGAGTTTGTGGTTGTGATGTCAGTTGTGGCTCAGTGCCTGATAGGCCAGTGCTGGTGATGTGGCTGCAGTTTGTGTTTGTGATGTCACTTGTGGCTGAGTGCCTGATAGGCCAGTGCTGGTGATGTGGGTGGAGTTTGTGTTTGTGATGTCACTTGTGGCTCAGTGCCTGATAGGCCAGTGCTGGTCACGTGGGTGCAGTTTGTTGTTGTGATGTCATTTGCGGATCAGTGCCTGATAGGCCAGTGCTGGTCACGTGGGTGGAGTTTGTGGTTGTGATGTCACTTGTGGCTCAGGGCCTGATAGGCCAGTGCTGGTCCTGTGGGTGCAGTTTGTGTTTGTGATGTCACTTGTGGCTGAGTGCCTGATAGGCCAGTGCTGGTCATGTGGCTGCAGTTTGTGGTTGTGATGTCACTTGTGGCTCAGTGCCTGATAGGCCAATGCTGTTCATGTGGGTGCAGTTTGTGGTTGTGATGTCACTTGTGGCTCAGTGCCTGATAGGACATTGTTGGTCCTGTGGCTGCAGTTTGTGTTTGTGAGGTCACTTGTGGCTCAGTGCCTGATAGGCCAGTGCTGGTCACTTGGATTCATTTTGTGGCTGTGAGGTCACTTGTGGCTCAGTGCCTGATATGCCAGTGCTGGTGATGTGGGTGGAGTTTGTGGTTGTCAGGTCACTTGTGGCTCAGAGCCTGATAGGCCAGTGCTGGTCATGTGGCTGCAGTTTGTGTTTGTGATGTCACTTGTGGCTCAGTGCCTGATAGGCCAGTGCTGGTGATGTGTGTGGAGTTTGTGTTTATGATGTCACTTGTGGCTCAGTGCCTGATAGGCCAGTGCTGGTGATGTGGGTGGAGTTTGTGTTTGTGATGTCACTTGTGGCTCAGTGCCTGATAGGCCAGTGCTGGTCCTGTGGCTGCAGTTTGTGGTTGTGATGTCACTTGTGGCTCAGTGCCTGATAGGCCAGTGCTGGTGATGTGGGTGCAGTTTGTGTTTGTGATGTCACTTGTGGCTCAGTGCCTGATAGGCCAGTGCTGGTGATGTGGGTGGAGTTTGTGTTTGTGATGTCACTTGTGGCTCAGTGCCTGATAGGCCAGTGCTGGTCACGTGGGTGCGTTTGTTGTTGTGATGTCGTTTGCGGATCAGTGCCTGATAGGCCAGTGCTGGTGATGTGGCTGCAGTTTGTGGTTGTGATGTCACTTGTGGCTCAGTGCCTGATAGACCAGTGTTGGTCACATGGCTGCAGTTTGTGTTTGTGATGTCACTTGTGGCTCAGTGCCTGATAGGCCAGTGCTGGTCCTGTGTGTGCAGTTTGTGTTTGTGATGTCACTTGTGGCTCAGTGCCTGATAGGCCAGTGCTGGTGATGTGGGTGGAGTTTGTGTTTGTGATGTCACTTGTGGCTCAGTGCCTGATAGGCCAGTGCTGGTGATGTGGGTGGAGTTTGTGTTTATGATGTCACTTGTGGCTCAGTGCCTGATAGGCCAGTGCTGGTGATGTGGGTGCAGTTTGTGTTTGTGATGTCACTTGTGGCTCAGTGCCTGATAGGCCAGTGCTGGTGATGTGGCTGCAGTTTGTGTTTGTGATGTCACTTGTGGCTCAGTGCCTGATAGGCCAGTGCTGGTCACGTGGGTGCATTTTGTTGTTGTGATGTCATTTGCGGATTAGTGCCTGATAGGCCAGTGCTGGTCACGTGGGTGGAGTTTGTGTTTGTGATGTCACTTGTGGCTCAGTGCCTGATAGGCCAGTGCTGGTCATGTGGGTGGAGATTGTGTTTGTGATGTCACTTGTGGCTCAGTGCCTGATAGGCCAGTGCTGGTGATGTGGGTGGAGTTTGTGGTTGTGATGTCACTTGTGGCTCAGTGCCTCATACGCCAGTGCTGGTCACATGGCTGCAGTTTGTGGTTGTGATGTCACTTGTGGCTGAGTGCCTGATAGGCCAGTGCTGGTCATGTGGGTGGAGTTTGTGTTTGTGATGTCACTTGTGGCTCAGTGCCTGATAGGCCAGTGCTGGTCATGTGGGTGCAGTTTGTGTTTGTGATGTCACTTGTGCCTCAGTGCCTGATAGGCCAGTGCTGGTCCTGTGTGTGCAGTTTGTGTTTGTGATGTCACTTCTGGCTGAGTGCCTGATAGGCCAGTGTTGGTGATGTGGGTGGAGTTTGTGTTTGTGATGTCACTTGTGGCTCAGTGCCTGATAGGCCAGTGCTGGTCACGTGGGTGCAGTTTGTTGTTGTGATGTCATTTGCGGATCAGTGCCTGATAGGCCAGTGCTGGTGATGTGGGTGGAGTTTGTGTTTGTGATGTCACTTGTGGCTCAGTGCCTGATAGGCCAGTGCTGGTCATGTGGGTGCAGTTTGTGGTTGTGATGTCACTTGTGGCTCAGTGCCTGATAGGCCAGTGCTGGTGATGTGGGTGGAGTTTGTGTTTGTGATGTCACTTGTGGCTCAGTGCCTGATAGGCCAGTCCTGGTCATGTGGGTGCACTTTGTGGGTGTGATGTCACTTGTGGCTCAGTGCCTGAAAGGCCAGTGCTGGTTATGTGGGTGGAGTTTGTGTTTGTGATGTCACTTGTGGCTCAGTTCCTGATAGGCCAGTGTTGGTCACATGGCTGCAGTTTGTGTTTGTGAGGTCACTTGTGGCTCAGTGCCTGATAGGCCAGTGCTGGTGATGTGGGTGCAGTTTGTGGTTGTGATGTCACTTGTGGCTCAGTGCCTGATAGGCCAGTGCTGGTCCTGTGTGTGCAGTTTGTGGTTTTGATGTCACTTGTGGCTCAGTGCCTGATAGGCCAGTGCTGGTGATGTGGGTGGAGTTTGTGTTTATGATGTCACTTGTGGCTCAGTGCCTGATAGGCCAGTGCTGGTGATATGGGTGCAGTTTGTGTTTGTGATGTCACTTGTGGCTGAGTGCCTGATAGGCCAGTGCTGGTGATGTGGGTGGAGTTTGTGTTTGTGATGTCACTTGTGGCTGAGTGCCTGATAGGCCAGTGCTGGTCATGTGGGTGGAGTTTGTGTTTGTGATGTCACTTGTGGCTCAGTGCCTGATAGGCCAGTGCTGGTCATGTGGGTGCAGTTTGTGTTTGTGATGTCACTTGTGCCTCAGTGCCTGATAGGCCAGTGCTGGTCCTGTGGCTGCAGTTTGTGTTTGTGAGGTCACTTCTGGCTCAGTGCCTGATAGGCCAGTGTTGGTCACATGGCTGCAGTTTGTGGTTGTGATGTCACTTGTGGCTGAGTGCCTGATAGGCCAGTGCTGGTGATGTGGGTGGAGTTTGTGGTTGTGATGTCACTTGTGGCTCAGTGCCTGGTAGGCCAATGCTGTTCATGTGGGTGCAGTTTGTGTTTGTGATGTCACTTGTGGCTCAGTGGCTGATAGGCCAGTGCTGGTTTACGTGGGTGCAGTTTGTGGTTGTGATGTCACTTGTGGCTCAGTGCCTGATAGGCCAGTGCTGGTTTACGTGTGTGCAGTTTGTGTTTGTGATGTCACTTGTGGCTCAGTGCCTGATAGGCCAGTGCTGGTGATGTGGGTTGGGTTTGTGTTTGTGATGTCACTTGTGGCTCAGTGCCTGATAGGCCAGTGCTAGAGATGTGGGTGCAGTTTGTGGTTTTGATGTCACTTGTGGCTCAGTGCCTGATAGGCCATGCTGGTCCTGTGGGTGCAGTTTGTGGTTGTGATGTCACTTGTGGCTCAGTGCCTGATAGGCCAGTGTTGGTCACATGGCTGCAGTTTGTGTTTGTGATGTCACTTGTGGCTCAGTGCCTGATAGGCCAGTGTTGGTCACATGGCTGCAGTTTGTGTTTGTGATGTCACTTGTGGCTCAGTGCCTGATAGGCCAGTGCTGGTCATGTGGCTGCAGTTTGTGTTTGTGATGTCACTTGTGGCTCAGTGCCTGATAGGCCAGTGCTGGTCACGTGGGTGCAGTTTGTTGTTGTGATGTCATTTGCGGATCAGTGCCTGATAGGCCAGTGCTGGTCACGTGGGTGGAGTTTGTGGTTGTGATGTCACTTGTGGCTCAGTGCCTGATAGGCCAGTGCTGGTCATGTGGCTGCAGTTTGTGGTTGTGATGTCACTTGTGGCTCAGTGCCTGATAGGCCAGTGCTGGTGATGTGGGTGGAGTTTGTGTTTGTGATGTCACTTGTGGCTCAGTGCCTGATAGGCCAGTGCTGGTCCTGTGTGTGCAGTTTGTGTTTGTGATGTCACTTGTGGCTCAGTGCCTGATAGGCCAGTGTTGGTCACGTGGGTGGAGTTTGTGTTTGTGATGTCACTTGTGGCTCAGTGCCTGATAGGCCAGTGCTGGTGATGTGGCTGCAGTTTGTGGTTGTGATGTCACTTGTGGCTCAGGGCCTGATAGGCCAGTGTTGGTCACGTGGGTGGAGTTTGTTGTTGTGATGTCATTTGCAGATCAGTGCCTGATGGGCCAGTGCTGGTGATCTGGCTGCAGTTTGTGTTTGTGATGTCACTTGTGGCTCAGTGCCTGATAGGCCAGTGCTGTTCATGTGGCTGCAGTTTGTGGTTGTGATGTCACTTGTGGCTCAGTGCCTGATAGGGCAGTGCTGGTCACGTGGGTTCAGTTTGTGGTTGTGATGTCACTTGTAGCTTGGTGCCTGATAGGCCAGTGCTGGTCATGTGGGTGCAGTTTGTGTTTCTGATGTCACTTGTGGCTGAGTGCCTGATAGGCCAGTGCTGGTGATGTGGCTGCAGTTTGTGTTTGTGAGGTCACTTGTGGCTGAGTGCCTGATAGGCGAGTGCTGGTCATGTGGCTGCAGTTTGTGGTTGTGATGTCACTTGTGGCTCAGAGCCTGATAGGCCAGTGCTGGTCATGTGGGTGCAGTTTGTGTTTCTGATGTCACTTGTGGCTCAGTGCCTGATAGGCCAGTGCTGGTCCTGTGTGTGCAGTTTGTGTTTCTGATGTCACTTGTGGCTCAGTGCCTGATAGGCCAGTGCTGGTGATGTGGGTGGAGTTTGTGGTTGTGATGTCACTTGTGGCTCAGTGCCTGATAGGCCAGTGCTGGTCACATGGCTGCAGTTTGTGTTTGTGATGTCACTTGTGGCTCAGAGCCTGATAGGCCAGTGCTGGTCCTGTGGGTGCAGTTTGTGGTTGTGATGTCACTTGTGGCTCAGTGCCTGATAGGCCAGTGCTGGTCATGTGGGTGCAGTTTGTGGTTGTGATGTCACTTGTGGCTCAGTGCCTGATAGGCCAGTGTTGGTCACATGGCTGCAGTTTGTGGTTGTGATGTCACTTGTGGCTCAGTGCCTGATAGGCCAGTGCTGGTCCTGTGTGTGCAGTTTGTGTTTGTGATGTCACTTGTGGCTCAGTGCCTGATAGGCCAGTGCTGGTGATGTGGGTGGAGTTTGTGTTTGTGATGTCAGTTGTGGCTCAGTGCCTGATAGGCCAGTGCTGGTTACGTGGGTGCAGTTTGTGATTGTGATGTCACTTGTGGCTGAGTGCCTGATAGGCCAGTGCTGGTCACGTGGATTCATTTTGTGGCTGTGAGGTCACTTGTGGCTGAGTGCCTGATAGGCCAGTGCTGGTGTTGTGGGTGGAGTTTGTGGTTGTGATGTCACTTGTGGCTCAGTGCCTGATAGGCCAGTGCTGGTCATGTGGGTGGAGTTTGTGTTTGTGATGTCACTTGTGGCTCAGTGCCTGATAGGCCAGTGCTGGTTATGTGGGTGGAGTTTGTGGTTGTGATGTCACTTGTGGCTCAGTGCCTGATAGGCCAGTGCTGGTCATGTGGGTGGAGTTTGTGTTTGTGATGTCACTTGTGGCTCAGTGCCTGATAGGCCAGTGCTGGTCCTGTGTGTGCAGTTTGTGGTTGTGATGTCACTTGTGGCTCAGTGCCTGATAGGCCAGTGCTGGTGATGTGGGTTGGGTTTGTGTTTGTGATGTGACTTGTGGCTCAGTGCCTGATAGGCCAATGCTGTTCATGTGGGTGCAGTTTGTGTTTGTGATGTCACTTGTGGCTCAGTGCCTGATAGGACATTGTTGGTCCTGTGGCTGCAGTTTGTGTTTGTGATGTCACTTGTGGCTCAGTGCCTGATAGGCCAGTGCTGGTCACGTGGATTCATTTTGTGGCTGTGAGGTCACTTGTGGCTCAGTGCCTGATAGGCCAGTGCTGGTCATGTGGGTGCAGTTTGTGTTTGTGATGTCACTTGTGGCTCAGTGCCTGATAGGCCAGTGCTGGTCATGTGGCTGCAGTTTGTGGTTGTCAGGTCACTTGTGGCTCAGAGCCTGATAGGCCAGTGTTGGTCACATGGCTGCAGTTTGAGGTTGTGATGTCACTTGTGGCTCAGTGCCTGATAGGCCAGTGCTGGTCACATGGGTGCGTTTGTTGTTGTGATGTCGTTTGCGGATCAGTGCCTGATAGGCCAGTGTTGGTCACATGGCTGCAGTTTGTGTTTGTGATGTCCCTTGTGGCTCAGTGCCTGATAGGCCAGTGCTGGTGATGTGGGTGTAGTGTGTGTTTGTGATGTCACTTGTGGCTCAGTGCCTGATAGGCCAGTGCTGGTGATGTGGCTGCAGTTTGTGTTTGTGATGTCACTTGTGGCTCAGTGCCTGATAGGCCAGTGCTGGTGATGTGGCTGCCTTTTGTGTTTGTGATGTCACTTGTGGCTCAGTGCCTGATACGCCAGTGCTGGTGATGTGGCTGCAGTTTGTGGTTGTGATGTCACTTGTGGCTCAGTGCCTGATAGACCAGTGCTGGTGATGTGGGTGCAGTTTGTGGTTGTGATGTCACTTGTGGCTCAGTGCCTGATAGGCCAGTGCTGGTGATGTGGCTGCAGTTTGTGGTTGTGATGTCACTTGTGGCTCAGTGCCTGATAGGCCAGTGCTGGTGCTGTGTGTGCAGTTTGTGTTTGTGATGTCGCTTGTGGCTCAGTGCCTGATAGGCCAGTGCTGGTGATGTGGGTGGAGTTTGTGTTTGTGATGTCACTTGTGGCTCAGTGCCTGATAGGCCAGTGCTAGTGATGTGGGTGGAGTTTGTGTTTATGATGTCACTTGTGGCTCAGTGCCTGATAGGCCAGTGCTGGTGATGTGGGTGCAGTTTGTGTTTGTGATGTCACTTGTGGCTCAGTGCCTGATAGGCCAGTGCTGGTCATGTGGGTGCAGTTTGTGTTTGTGATGTCACTTGTGGCTCAGTGCCTGATAGGCCAGTGCTGGTCACGTGGGTGCAGTTTGTTGTTGTGATGTCATTTGCGGATTAGTGCCTGATAGGCCAGTGCTGGTCACGTGGGTGGAGTTTGTGTTTGTGATGTCACTTGTGGCTCAGTGCCTGATAGGCCAGTGCTGGTCATGTGGGTGGAGATTGTGTTTGTGATGTCACTTGTGGCTCAGTGCCTGATAGGCCAGTGCTGGTGATGTGGGTGGAGTTTGTGGTTGTGATGTCACTTGTGGCTCAGTGCCTCATACGCCAGTGCTGGTCACATGGCTGCAGTTTGTGTTTGTGATGTCACTTGTGGCTGAGTGCCTGATAGGCCAGTGCTGGTCATGTGGGTGGAGTTTGTGTTTGTGATGTCACTTGTGGCTCAGTGCCTGATAGGCCAGTGCTGGTCATGTGGGTGCAGTTTGTGTTTGTGATGTCACTTGTGCCTCAGTGCCTGATAGGCCAGTGCTGGTCCTGTGGCTGCAGTTTGTGTTTGTGAGGTCACTTCTGGCTCAGTGCCTGATAGGCCAGTGTTGGTCACATGGCTGCAGTTTGTGGTTGTGATGTCACTTGTGGCTGAGTGCCTGATAGGCCAGTGCTGGTGATGTGGGTGGAGTTTGTGGTTGTGATGTCACTTGTGGCTCAGTGCCTGGTAGGCCAATGCTGTTCATGTGGGTGCAGTTTGTGTTTGTGATGTCACTTGTGGCTCAGTGCCTGATAGGCCAGTGCTGGTTACGTGGGTGCAGTTTGTGATTGTGATGTCACTTGTGGCTGAGTGCCTGATAGGCCAGTGCTGGTCACGTGGATTCATTTTGTGGCTGTGAGGTCACTTGTGGCTGAGTGCCTGATAGGCCAGTGTTGGTCACATGGCTGCAGTTTGTGTTTGTGATGTCACTTGTGGCTCAGTGCCTGATAGGCCAGTGCTGGTCATGTGGCTGCAGTTTGTGTTTGTGATGTCACTTGTGGCTCAGTGCCTGATAGGCCAGTGCTGGTCCTGTGTGTGCAGTTTGTGTTTGTGATGTCACTTGTGGCTCAGAGCCTGATAGGCCAGTGCTGGTGATGTGGGTGCAGTTTGTGTTTGTGATGTCACTTGTGGCTCAGTGCCTGATAGGCCAGTGCTGGTCATGTGTGTGCAGTTTGTGTTTGTGATGTCACTTGTGGCTCAGTGGCTGATAGGCCAGTGCTGGTCATGTGTGTGCAGTTTGTGTTTGTGATGTCACTTGTGGCTCAGTGCCTGATAGGCCAGTGCTGGTTTACGTGGGTGCAGTTTGTGGTTGTGATGTCACTTGTGGCTCAGTGCCTGATAGGCCAGTGCTGGTTTACGTGTGTGCAGTTTGTGTTTGTGATGTCACTTGTGGCTCAGTGCCTGATAGGCCAGTGCTGGTGATGTGGGTTGGGTTTGTGTTTGTGATGTCACTTGTGGCTCAGTGCCTGATAGGCCAGTGCTAGAGATGTGGGTGCAGTTTGTGGTTTTGATGTCACTTGTGGCTCAGTGCCTGATAGGCCATGCTGGTCCTGTGGGTGCAGTTTGTGGTTGTGATGTCACTTGTGGCTCAGTGCCTGATAGGCCAGTGTTGGTCACATGGCTGCAGTTTGTGTTTGTGATGTCACTTGTGGCTCAGTGCCTGATAGGCCAGTGTTGGTCACATGGCTGCAGTTTGTGTTTGTGATGTCACTTGTGGCTCAGTGCCTGATAGGCCAGTGCTGGTCATGTGGCTGCAGTTTGTGTTTGTGATGTCACTTGTGGCTCAGTGCCTGATAGGCCAGTGCTGGTCACGTGGGTGCAGTTTGTTGTTGTGATGTCATTTGCGGATCAGTGCCTGATAGGCCAGTGCTGGTCACGTGGGTGGAGTTTGTGGTTGTGATGTCACTTGTGGCTCAGTGCCTGATAGGCCAGTGCTGGTCATGTGGCTGCAGTTTGTGGTTGTGATGTCACTTGTGGCTCAGTGCCTGATAGGCCAGTGCTGGTGATGTGGGTGGAGTTTGTGTTTGTGATGTCACTTGTGGCTCAGTGCCTGATAGGCCAGTGCTGGTCCTGTGTGTGCAGTTTGTGTTTGTGATGTCACTTGTGGCTCAGTGCCTGATAGGCCAGTGTTGGTCACGTGGGTGGAGTTTGTGTTTGTGATGTCACTTGTGGCTCAGTGCCTGATAGGCCAGTGCTGGTCATGTGGGTGGAGTTTGTGGTTGTGATGTCACTTGTGGCTCAGGGCCTGATAGGCCAGTGTTGGTCACGTGGGTGGAGTTTGTTGTTGTGATGTCATTTGCAGATCAGTGCCTGATGGGCCAGTGCTGGTGATCTGGCTGCAGTTTGTGTTTGTGATGTCACTTGTGGCTCAGTGCCTGATAGGCCAGTGCTGTTCATGTGGCTGCAGTTTGTGGTTGTGATGTCACTTGTGGCTGAGTGCCTGATAGGGCAGTGCTGGTCACGTGGGTTCAGTTTGTGGTTGTGATGTCACTTGTAGCTTGGTGCCTGATAGGCCAGTGCTGGTCATGTGGGTGCAGTTTGTGTTTCTGATGTCACTTGTGGCTGAGTGCCTGATAGGCCAGTGCTGGTGATGTGGCTGCAGTTTGTGTTTGTGAGGTCACTTGTGGCTGAGTGCCTGATAGGCGAGTGCTGGTCATGTGGCTGCAGTTTGTGGTTGTGATGTCACTTGTGGCTCAGAGCCTGATAGGCCAGTGCTGGTCATGTGGGTGCAGTTTGTGTTTCTGATGTCACTTGTGGCTCAGTGCCTGATAGGCCAGTGCTGGTCATGTGGGTGCAGTTTGTGGTTGTGATGTCACTTGTGGCTCAGTGCCTGATAGGCCAGTGCTGGTCCTGTGTGTGCAGTTTGTGTTTCTGATGTCACTTGTGGCTCAGTGCCTGATAGGCCAGTGCTGGTGATGTTGGTGGAGTTTGTGGTTGTGATGTCACTTGTGGCTCAGTGCCTGATAGGCCAGTGCTGGTCACATGGCTGCAGTTTGTGTTTGTGATGTCACTTGTGGCTCAGAGCCTGATAGGCCAGTGCTGGTCCTGTGGGTGCAGTTTGTGGTTGTGATGTCACTTGTGGCTCAGTGCCTGATAGGCCAGTGCTGGTCATGTGGGTGCAGTTTGTGGTTGTGATGTCACTTGTGGCTCAGTGCCTGATAGGCCAGTGCTGGTCACATGGCTGCAGTTTGTGGTTGTGATGTCACTTGTGGCTCAGTGCCTGATAGGCCAGTGCTGGTCCTGTGTGTGCAGTTTGTGTTTGTGATGTCACTTGTGGCTCAGTGCCTGATAGGCCAGTGCTGGTGATGTGGGTGGAGTTTGTGTTTGTGATGTCAGTTGTGGCTCAGTGCCTGATAGGCCAGTGCTGGTGATGTGTGTGGAGTTTGTGTTTGTGATGTCACTTGTGGCTCAGTGCCTGAGAGGCCAGTGCTGGTCACGTGGATTCATTTTGTGGCTGTGAGGTCACTTGTGGCTGAGTGCCTGATAGGCCAGTGCTGGTGTTGTGGGTGGAGTTTGTGGTTGTGATGTCACTTGTGGCTCAGTGCCTGATAGGCCAGTGCTGGTCATGTGGGTGGAGTTTGTGTTTGTGATGTCACTTGTGGCTCAGTGCCTGATAGGCCAGTGCTGGTTATGTGGGTGGAGTTTGTGGTTGTGATGTCACTTGTGGCTCAGTGCCTGATAGGCCAGTGCTGGTCATGTGGGTGGAGTTTGTGTTTGTGATGTCACTTGTGGCTCAGTGCCTGATAGGCCAGTGCTGGTCCTGTGTGTGCAGTTTGTGGTTGTGATGTCACTTGTGGCTCAGTGCCTGATAGGCCAGTGCTGGTGATGTGGGTTGGGTTTGTGTTTGTGATGTGACTTGTGGCTCAGTGCCTGATAGGCCAGTGCTAGAGATGTGGGTGCAGTTTGTGGTTTTGATGTCACTTGTGGCTCAGTGCCTGATAGGCCATGCTGGTCCTGTGGGTGCAGTTTGTGGTTGTGATGTCACTTGTGGCTCAGGGCCTGATAGGCCAGTGTTGGTCACATGGCTGCAGTTTGTGTTTCTGATGTCCCTTGTGGCTCAGTGCCTGATAGGCCAGTGTTGGTCACATGGCTGCAGTTTGTGTTTGTGATGTCACTTGTGGCTGAGTGCCTGATAGGCCAGTGCTGGTGATGTGGGTGGAGTTTGTGTTTGTGATGTCACTTGTGGCTCAGTGCCTGATAGGCCAGTGCTGGTCACGTGGGTGCAGTTTGTTGTTGTGATGTCATTTGCGGATCAGTGCCTGATAGGCCAGTGCTGGTCACGTGGGTGGAGTTTGTGTTTGTGATGTCACTTGTGGCTCAGTGCCTGATAGGCCAGTGCTGGTCATGTGGCTGCAGTTTGTGGTTGTGATGTCACTTGTGGCTCAGTGCCTGATAGGCCAGTGCTGGTGATGTGGGTTGGGTTTGTGTTTGTGATGTCACTTGTGGCTCAGTGCCTGATAGGCCAGTGCTGGTCCTGTGTGTGCAGTTTGTGTTTGTGATGTCACTTGTGGCTGAGTGCCTGATAGGCCAGTGTTGGTCACGTGGGTGGAGTTTGTGTTTGTGATGTCACTTGTGGCTCAGTGCCTGATAGGCCAGTGCTGGTCATGTGGGTGGAGTTTGTGGTTGTGATGTCACTTGTGGCTCAGGGCCTGATAGGCCAGTGTTGGTCACGTGGGTGGAGTTTGTTGTTGTGATGTCATTTGCGGATCAGTGCCTGATGGGCCAGTGCTGGTGATCTGGCTGCAGTTTGTGGTTGTGATGTCACTTGTGGCTCAGTGCCTGATAGGCCAGTGCTGGTAACATGGCTGCAGTTTGTGGTTGTGATGTCACTTGTGGCTGAGTGCCTGATAGGGCAGTGCTGGTCACGTGGGTTCAGTTTGAGGTTGTGATGTCACTTGTAGCTCGGTGCCTGATAGGCCAGTGCTGGTCATGTGGGTGCAGTTTGTGTTTCTGATGTCACTTGTGGCTGAGTGCCTGATAGGCCAGTGCTGGTGATGTGGCTGCAGTTTGTGTTTGTGATGTCACTTGTGGCTGAGTGCCTGATAGGCGAGTGCTGGTCATGTGGCTGCAGTTTGTGGTTGTGATGTCACTTGTGGCTCAGAGCCTGATAGGCCAGTGCTGGTCATGTGGGTGCAGTTTGTGGTTGTGATGTCACTTGTGGCTCAGTGCCTGATAGGCCAGTGCTGGTCCTGTGTGTGCAGTTTGTGGTTCTGATGTCACTTGTGGCTCAGTGCCTGATAGGCCAGTGCTGGTGATGTGGGTGGAGTTTGTGTTTGTGATGTCACTTGTGGCTCAGTGCCTGATAGGCCAGTGCTAGAGATGTGGCTGCAGTTTGTGGTTTTGATGTCATTTGTGGCTCAGTGCCTGATAGGCCATGCTGGTCCTGTGGGTGGAGTTTGTGGTTGTGATGTCACTTGTGGCTCAGGGCCGGATAGGCCAGTGTTGGTCACATGGCTGCAGTTTGTGTTTCTGATGTCACTTGTGGCTCAGTGCCTGATAGGCCAGTGCTGGTCCTGTGTGTGCAGTTTGTGGTTTTGATGTCACTTGTGGCTCAGTGCCTGATAGGCCAGTGCTGGTGATGTGGGTGGAGTTTGTGTTTATGATGTCACTTGTGGCTCAGTGCCTGATAGGCCAGTGCTGGTGATGTGGCTGCAGTTTGTGTTTGTGATGTCACTTGTGGCTCAGTGCCTGATAGGCCAGTGCTGGTCATGTGGGTGCAGTTTGTGTTTGTGATGTCACTTGTGGCTCAGTGCCTGATAGGCCAGTGTTGGTCACATGGCTGCAGTTTGTGGTTGTGATGTCACTTGTGGCTCAGTGCCTGATAGGCCAGTGCTGGTCATGTGGCTGCAGTTTGTGTTTGTGATGTCACTTGTGGCTCAGTGCCTGATAGGCCAGTGCTGGTCCTGTGTGTGCAGTTTGTGTTTGTGATGTCACTTGTGGCTCAGAGCCTGGTAGGCCAGTGCTGGTCATGTGGGTGCAGTTTGTGTTTGTGAGGTCACTTGTGGCTCAGTGCCTGATAGGCCAGTGCTGGTCCTGTGTGTGCAGTTTGTGTTTGTGATGTCACTTGTGGCTGAGTGCCTGATAGGCCAGTGCTGGTGATGTGGGTGGAGTTTGTGTTTGTGATGTCACTTGTGGCTCAGTGCCTGATAGGCCAGTGCTGGTCCTGTGTGTGCAGTTTGTGTTTGTGATGTCACTTGTGGCTCAGTGCCTGATAGGCCAGTGCTGGTGATGTGGCTGCAGTTTGTGGTTGTGATGTCACTTGTGGCTCAGTGCCTGATAGGCCAGTGCTGGTCATGTGGGTGCAGTTTGTGGTTGTGATGTCACTTGTGGCTCAGGGCCTGATAGGCCAGTGTTGGTCACATGGCTGCAGTTTGTGTTTGTGATGTCACTTGTGGCTCAGTGCCTGATAGGCCAGTGCTGGTGATGTGGGTGCAGTTTGTGTTTGTGATGTCACTTGTGGCTCAGTGCCTGATAGGCCAGTGCTGGTCCTGTGTGTGCAGTTTGTGTTTGTGATGTCACTTGTGGCTGAGTGCCTGATAGGCCAGTGCTGGTGATGTGGGTGGAGTTTGTGTTTATGATGTCACTTGTGGCTGAGTGCCTGATAGGCCAGTGCTGGTCATGTGGGTGGAGTTTGTGGTTGTGATGTCACTTGTGGCTCAGTGCCTGATAGGCCAGTGCTGGTCACGTGGGTGCAGTTTGTTGTTGTGATGTCATTTGCGGATCAGTGCCTGATAGGCCAGTGCTGGTCACGTGGGTGGAGTTTGTGTTTGTGATGTCACTTGTGGCTCAGTGCCTGATAGGCCAGTGCTGGTCATGTGGCTGCAGTTTGTGGTTGTGAGGTCACTTGTGGCTCAGTGCCTGATAGGCCAGTGCTGGTGATGTGGGTGGAGTTTGTGGTTGTGATGTCACTTGTGGCTCAGTGCCTGATAGGCCAGTGTTGGTCACATGGCTGCAGTTTGTGTTTCTGATGTCACTTGTGGCTCAGTGCCTGATAGGCCAGTGCTGGTCACATGGGTGCAGTTTGTTGTTGTGATGTCATTTGTGGATCAGTGCCTGATAGGCCAGTGCTGGTCACGTGGGTGGAGTTTGTGTTTGTGATGTCACTTGTGGCTCAGTGCCTGATAGGCCAGTGCTGGTGATGTGGGTGGAGTTTGTGGTTGTGATGTCACTTGTGGCTCAGTGCCTGAAAGGCCAGTGCTGGTGATGTGGGTGGAGTTTGTATTTGTGATGTCACTTGTGGCTCAGTGCCTGATAGGCCAGTGCTGGTCACATGGCTGCAGTTTGTGTTTGTGATGTCACTTGTGGCTCAGTGCCTGATAGGCCAGTGCTGGTGATGTGGGTGGAGTTTGTGTTTGTGATGTCACTTGTGGCTCAGTGCCTGATAGGCCAGTGCTGGTCATGTGGCTGCAGTTTGTGGTTGTGATGTCACTTGTGGCTGAGTGCCTGATAGGCCAGTGTTGGTCACATGGCTGCAGTTTGTGGTTGTGATGTCACTTGTGGCTCAGTGCCTAATAGGCCAGTGCTGGTCCTGTGTGTGCAGTTTGTGTTTGTGATGTCACTTGTGGCTCAGTGCCTGATAGGCCAGTGCTGGTCATGTGGCTGCAGTTTGTGGTTGTGATGTCACTTGTGGCTCAGTGCCTGATAGGCCAGTGCTGGTCCTGTGTGTGCAGTTTGTGTTTGTGATGTCATTTGCGGATCAGTGCCTGATAGGCCAGTGCTGGTGATGTGGGTGGAGTTTGTGTTTGTGATGTCACTTGTGGCTCAGTGCCTGATAGGCCAGTGCTGGTCATGTGGGTGCAGTTTGTGGTTGTGATGTCACTTGTGGCTCAGTGCCTGATAGGCCAGTGCTGGTGATGTGGGTGGAGTTTGTGTTTATGATGTCACTTGTGGCTCAGTGCCTGATAGGCCAGTGCTGGTGATGTGGGTGGAGTTTCTTTGTGATGTCACTTGTGGCTCAGTGCCTGATAGGCCAGTGCTGGTCACGTGGGTGCAGTTTGTTGTTGTGATGTCATTTGCGGATCAGTGCCTGATAGGCCATGCTGGTCCTGTGGGTGGAGTTTGTGTTTGTGATGTCACTTGTGGCTCAGTGCCTGATAGGCCAGTGCTGGTGATGTGGGTGGAGTTTGTGTTTGTGATGTCACTTGTGGCTCAGTGCCTGATAGGCCAGTGCTGGTGATGTGGCTGCAGTTTGTGGTTGTGATGTCACTTGTGGCTCAGTGCCTGATAGGCCAGTGCTGGTGATGTGGGTGGAGTTTGTGTTTGTGAGGTCACTTGTGGCTGAGTGCCTGATAGGCCAGTGCTGGTCATGTGGCTGCAGTTTGTGGTTGTGATGTCACTTGTGGCTCAGTGCCTGATAGGCCAGTGCTGGTCATGTGGCTGCAGTTTGTGCTTGTGATGTCACTTGTGGCTCAGTGCCTGATAGGCCAGTGCTGGTGATGTGGGTGCAGTTTGTGTTTGTGATGTCACTTGTGGCTCAGTGCCTGATAGGCCAGTGCTGGTCACGTGGGTGCAGTTTGTTGTTGTGATGTCATTTGCGGATCAGTGCCTGATAGGCCAGTGCTGGTCACGTGGGTGGAGTTTGTGTTTGTGATGTCACTTGTGGCTCAGTGCCTGATAGGCCAGTGCTGGTGATGTGGCTGCAGTTTGTGGTTGTGATGTCACTTGTGGCTCAGTGCCTGATAGGCCAGTGCTGGTGATGTGGGTGGAGTTTGTGTTTGTGATGTCACTTGTGGCTCAGTGCCTGATAGGCCAGTGCTGGTCCTGTGGGTGGAGTTTGTGTTTGTGATGTCACTTGTGGCTCAGTGCCTGATAGGCCAGTGTTGGTCATGTGGGTGGAGTTTGTGTTTGTGAGGTCACTTGTGGCTGAGTGCCTGATAGGGCAGTGCTGGTCACGTGGGTTCAGTTTGAGGTTGTGATGTCACTTGTAGCTCGGTGCCTGATAGGCCAGTGCTGGTCATGTGGGTGCAGTTTGTGGTTGTGATGTCACTTGTGGCTCAGTGCCTGATAGGCCAGTGCTGGTCACGTGGCTGCAGTTTGTATTTGTGATGTCACTTGTGGCTGAGTGCCTGATAGGCCAGTGCTGCATATGTGTGTGCAGGTTTGTTTGTGATGTCACTTGTGGCTCAGTGCCTGACAGGTCAGTGCTGGTCACATGTCTGCAGTTTGTGTTTGTGATGTCACTTGTGGCTCAGTGCGTGAGAGGCCATGCTGCTCCTGTGGGTGGAGTTTGTGTTTGTGATGTCACTTGTGGCTCAGTGCCTGATAGGCCAGTGCTGGTCACGTGGGTGCAGTTTGTGGCTGTGAGGTCACCTGTGGCTCAGTGCCTGATGGGACATTGCTGGTCCTGTGGGTGGAGTTTGTGGTTGTGATGTCACTTGTGTCTGAGTGCCTGATAGGCCAGTGCTGGTCACGTGGGTTCATTTTGTGGTTGTGATGTCACTTGTGGCTGAGTGCCTGATAGGCCAGTGTTGGTCACATGGCTGCAGTTTGTGGTTGTGATGTCTCTTGTGGCTCAGAGCCTGATAGGCCAGTGTTGGTCACATGGCTGCAGTTTGTGTTTGTGATGTCACTTGTGGCTCAGTGCCTGATAGGCCAGTGCTGGTGATGTGGCTGCAGTTTGTGGTTGTGATGTCACTTGTGGCTGAGTGCCTGATAGGCCAGTGCTGGTCACGTGGGTTCATTTTGTGGTTGTGATGTCACTTGTGTCTCAGTGCCTGATAGGCCAGTGCTGGTGATGTGGGTGCAGTTTGTGTTTGTGATGTCACTTGTGGCTCAGTGCCTGATAGGCCAGTGCTGGTCATGTGGGTGCAGTTTGTGGTTGTGATGTCACTTGTGGCTCAGTGCCTGATAGGCCAGTGTTGGTCACATGGCTGCAGTTTGTGTTTGTGATGTCACTTGTGGCTCAGTGCCTGATAGGCCAGTGTTGGTCACATGGCTGCAGTTTGTGTTTCTGATGTCACTTGTGGCTCAGTGCCTGATAGGCCAGTGCTGGTGATGTGGCTGCAGTTTGTGGTTGTGAGGTCACTTGTGGCTGTGTGCCTGATAGGCGAGTGCTGGACATGTGGGTGCAGTTTGTGGTTGTGATGTCACTTGTGGCTCAGTGCCTGATAGGCCAGTGCTGGTCACGTGGGTGGAGTTTGTGTTTGTGATGTCACTTGTGGCTCAGTGCCTGATAGGCCAGTGCTGGTCATGTGGGTGCAGTTTGTGTTTGTGATGTCACTTGTGGCTCAGTGCCTGATAGGCCAGTGTTGGTCACATGGCTGCAGTTTGTGTTTGTGATGTCACTTGTGGCTCAGTGCCTGATAGGCCAGTGCTGGTCATGTGGCTGCAGTTTGTGTTTGTTATGTCACTTGTGGCTGAGTGCCTGATAGGCCAGTGCTGGTCATGTGGCTGCAGTTTGTGGTTGTGATGTCACTTGTTGCTCAGTGCCTGATAGGCCAGTGCTGGTCACGTGGCTGCAGTTTGTGGTTGTGATGTCACTTGTGGCTCAGTGCCTGATAGGCCAGTGCTGGTCATTTGGGTGCAGTTTGTGGTTGTGATGTCACTTGTGGCTCAGTGCCTGATAGGCCAGTGCTGGTCATGTGGCTGCAGTTTGTGGTTGTGATGTCACTTGTGTCTCAGTGCCTGATAGGCCAGTGCTGGTGATGTGGATAGAGTTTGTGTTTGTGATGTCACTTGTGGCTCAGTGCCTGATAGGCCAGTGCTGGTCACGTGGGTGCAGTTTGTTGTTGTGATGTCATTTGCGGATCAGTGCCTGATAGGCCAGTGCTGTTCATGTGGGTGCAGTTTGTGGTTGTGATGTCACTTGTGGCTCAGTGCCTGATAGGCCAGTGCTGGTCACGTGGGTTCAGTTTGAGGTTGTAATGTCACTTGTAGCTCGGTGCCTGATAGGCCAGTGCTGGTGATGTGGGTGCAGTTTGTGGTTGTGATGTCACTTGTGGCTGAGTACCTGATAGGCCAGTGCTGGTCACATGGGTGTAGTCTGTGGTTGTGATGTCACTTGTGGCTCAGTGCCTGATAGGCCAGTGCTGGTGATGTGGGTGCAGTTTGTGTTTGTGATGTCACTTGTGGCTCAGTGCCTGATAGGACATTGCTGTTCCTGTGGGTGCAGTTTGTGGTTGTGATGTCACTTGTGGCTGAGTGCCTGATAGGCCAGTGCTGGTCACGTGGGTTCATTTTGTGGTTGTGAGGTCACTTGTGGCTCAGTGCCTGATAGGCCAGTGCTTGTCCTGTGGGTGCAGTTTGTGGTTGTGAGGTCACTTGTGGCTGTGTGCCTGATAGGCGAGTGCTGGTCATGTGGGTGCAGTTTGTGGTTGTGATGTCACTTGTGGCTCAGTGCCTGATAGGCCAGTGCTGGTCACGTGGGTGGAGTTTGTGTTTGTGATGTCACTTGTGGCTCAGTGCCTGATAGGCCAGTGCTGGTCATGTGGGTGCAGTTTGTGTTTGTGATGTCACTTGTGGCTCAGTGCCTGATAGGCCAGTGTTGGTCACATGTCTGCAGTTTGTGTTTGTGATGTCACTTGTGGCTCAGTGCCTGATAGGCCAGTGCTGGTCATGTGGCTGCAGTTTGTGGTTGTGATGTCACTTGTGGCTCAGTGCCTGATAGGCCAGTGCTGGTCACATGGCTGCAGTTTGTGGTTTTGATGTCACTTGTGGCTCAGTGCCTGATAGGCCAGTGCTAGTGATGTGGGTGGAGTTTGTGTTTGTGATGTCACTTGTGGCTCAGTGCCTGATAGGCCAGTGCTGGTCACGTGGGTGGAGTTTGTGGTTGTGATGTCACTTGTGGCTCAGTGCCTGATAGGCCAGTGCTGGTCATGTGGATAGAGTTTGTGTTTGTGATGTCACTTGTGGCTCAGTGCCTGATAGGCCAGTGCTGGTCACGTGGGCGCAGTTTGTTGTTGTGATGTCATTTGCGGATCAGTGCCTGATAGGCCAGTGCTGTTCATGTGGGTGCAGTTTGTGGTTGTGATGTCACTTGTGGCTCAGTGCCTGATAGGCCAGTGCTGGTCACGTGGGTTCAGTTTGAGGTTGTAATGTCACTTGTAGCTCGGTGCCTGATAGGCCAGTGCTGGTGATGTGGGTGCAGTTTGTGGTTGTGATGTCACTTGTGGCTGAGTACCTGATAGGCCAGTGCTGGTCACATGGGTGTAGTCTGTGGTTGTGATGTCACTTGTGGCTCAGTGCCTGATAGGCCAGTGCTGGTGATGTGGGTGGAGTTTGTGTTTGTGATGTCACTTGTGGCTGAGTGCCTGATAGGCCAGTGCTGGTCACGTGGGTTCATTTTGTGTTTGTGATGTCACTTGTGGCTCAGTGCCTGATAGGCCAGTGCTGGTGATGTGGGTGGAGTTTGTGGTTGTGATGTCACTTGTGGCTCAGTGCCTGATAGGCCAGTGCTGGTCATGTGGGTGCAGTTTGTGTTTGTGATGTCACTTGTGGCTCAGTGCCTGATGGGCCAGTGTTGGTCACATGGCTGCATTTTGTGTTTGTGATGTCACTTGTGGCTCAGTGCCTGATAGGCCAGTGCTGGTCACGTGGCTGCAGTTTGTATTTGTGATGTCACTTGTGGCTGAGTGCCTGATAGGCCAGTGCTGGTCCTGTGGGTGCAGTTTGTGTTTGTGATGTCACTTGTGGCTCAGGGCCTGATAGGCCAGTGCTGGTGATGTGGGTGCAGTTTGTGGTTGTGATGTCACTTGTGGCTCAGTGCCTGATAGGCCAGTGCTGTTCATGTGGGTTCAGTTTGTGGTTGTGATGTCACTTGTGGCTCAGTGCCTGACAGGCCAGTGCTGGTCATGTGGCTGCAGTTTGTGGTTGTGATGTCACTTGTGGCTCAGTGCCTGATAGGCCAGTGCTGGTCACGTGGGTGCAGTTTGTTGTGATGTCATTTGAGGATCAGTGCCTGATAGGCCAGTGCTGGTCCTGTGGCTGCAGTTTGTGTTTGTGATGTCACTTGTGGCTCAGTGCCTGACAGGTCAGTGCTGGTCACATGTCTGCAGTTTGTGTTTGTGATGTCACTTGTGGCTCAGTGCCTGATAGGCCAGTGCTGGTCATGTGGGTGCAGTTTGTGTTTGTGATGTCACTTGTGGCTCAGTGCCTGACAGGCCACTGCTTGTCCAGTGGGTGCAGTTTGTGTTTGTGATGTCACTTGTGGCTCAGTGCCTGATAGGCCAGTGCTGGTCATGTGGCTGCAGTTTGTGTTTGTGATGTCACTTGTGGCTCAGTGCCTGATAGGCCAGTGCTGGTGATGTGGCTGCAGTTTGTGGTTGTGATGTCACTTGTGGCTCAGTGCCTGATAGGCCAATGCTGTTCCTGTGGGTGCAGTTTGTGGTTGTGAGGTCACTTGTGGCTGAGTGCCTGATAGGCCAGTGCTGGTCATGTGGGTGCAGTTTGTGTTTGTGATGTCACTTGTGGCTCAGTGCCTGACAGGTCAGTGCTGGTCCTGTGGGTGCAGTTTGTGTTTGTGATGTCACTTGTGGCTCAGTGCCTGACAGGTCAGTGCTGGTCACATGTCTGCAGTTTGTGTTTGTGATGTCACTTGTGGCTCAGTGCGTGAGAGGCCATGCTGCTCCTGTGGGTGGAGTTTGTGTTTGTGATGTCACTTGTGGCTCAGTGCCTGACAGGCCACTGCTTGTCCAGTGGGTGCAGTTTGTGTTTGTGATGTCACTTGTGGCTCAGTGCCTCATATGCCAGTGCTGGTGATGTGGCTGCAGTTTGTATTTGTGATGTCACTTGTGGCTCAGTGCCTGATAGGCCAGTGCTGGTGATGTGGGTGGAGTCTATGGTTGTGATGTCACTTGTGGCTCAGTGCCTGATAGGCCACTGCTGGTCATGTGAGTGGAGTTTGTGTTTGTGATGTCTCTTCTGGCTCAGTGCCTGGTAGACCAGTGCTAGTCACGTGGCTGCAGTTTGTGTTTGTGATGTCACTTGTGGCTCAGTGCCTGATAGGCCAGTGCTGGTCCTGTGGGTGGAGTTTGTGGTTGTGATGTCACTTTTTGCTCAGTGCCTGAAAGGCCAGTGCTGGTCACGTGGCTGCAGTTTGTTTTTGTGATGTCACTTGTGGCTCCGTGCCTGAGAGGCCAGTGCTGGTCATGTGGCTGCAGTTTGTGTTTGTGATGTCACTTGTGGCTCAGTGCCTGATAGGCCAGTGCTGGTCACATGGCTGCAGTTTGTGTTTGTGATGTCACTTGTGGCTGAGTGCCTGATAGGCCAGTGCTGGTCATGTGGGTGCAGTTTGTGGTTGTGATGTCACTTGTGGCTCAGTGCCTGATAGGCCAGTGCTGGTCCTGTGGGTTCAGTTTGAGGTTGTGATGTCACTTGTAGCTCAGTGCCTGATAGGCCAGTGCTGGTGATGTGGGTGGAGTTTGTGGTTGTGAGGTCACTTGTGGCTCAGGGCCTGATAGGCCAGTGCTGGTCATGTGGGTGCAGTTTGTGATTGTGATGTCACTTGTGGCTCAGTGCCTCATACGCCAGTGCTGGTCATGTGGATAGAGTTTGTGGTTGTGATGTCACTTGTGACTCAGTGCCTGATAGGCCAGTGCTGGTGATGTGGGTGCAGTTTGTTGTTGTGATGTCATTTGCGGATCAGTGCCTGATAGGCCAGTGCTGGTCACGTGGGTGGAGTTTGTGTTTGTGATGTCACTTGTGGCTCAGTGCCTGATAGGCCAGTGCTTGTCACGTGGCTTCATTTTGTGTTTGTGATGTCACTTGTGGCTCAGTGCCTGATAGGCCAGTGCTGGTGATGTGGGTGCAGTTTGTGTTTGTGATGTCACTTGTGGCTCAGTGCCTGATAGGCCAGTGCTGGTCACGTGGGTGGAGTTTGTTGTTGTGATGTCATTTGCGGATCAGTGCCTGATAGGCCAGTGCTGGTCACGTGGGTGGAGTTTGTGTTTGTGATGTCACTTGTGGCTCAGTGCCTGATAGGCCAGTGCTGGTGATGTGGGTGGAGTTTGTGTTTGTGATGTCACTTGTGGCTCAGTGCCTGATAGGCCAGTGCTGGTCCTGTGGGTGGAGTTTGTGTTTGTGATGTCACTTGTGGCTCAGTGCCTGATAGGCCAGTGTTGGTCACGTGGGTGGAGTTTGTGTTTGTGATGTCACTTGTGGCTCAGTGCCTGATAGGCCAGTGCTGGTCATGTGGGTGCAGTTTGTGGTTGTGATGTCACTTGTGGCTCAGGGCCTGATAGGCCAGTGTTGGTCACGTGGGTGCAGTTTGTTGTTGTGATGTCATTTGCGGATCAGTGCCTGATGGGCCAGTGCTGGTGATGTGGCTGCAGTTTGTGTTTGTGATGTCACTTGTGGCTCAGTGCCTGATAGGCCAGTGCTGGTGATGTGGGTGGAGTTTGTGTTTGTGATGTCACTTGTGGCTGAGTGCCTGATAGGGCAGTGCTGGTCACGTGGGTTCAGTTTGAGGTTGTGATGTCACTTGTAGCTCGGTGCCTGATAGGCCAGTGCTGGTGATGTGGGTGGAGTTTGTGTTTGTGATGTCACTTGTGGCTCAGTGCCTGATAGGCCAGTGCTGGTCATGTGGGTGCAGTTTGTGGTTGTGATGTCACTTGTGGCTCAGTGCCTGATAGGCCAGTGTTGGTCACACGGCTGCAGTTTGTGGTTGTGATGTCACTTGTGGCTCAGTGCCTGATAGGCCAGTGCTGGTCACGTGGCTGCAGTTTGTATTTGTGATGTCACTTGTGGCTGAGTGCCTGATAGGCCAGTGCTGGTCCTGTGGGTGCAGTTTGTGTTTCTGAGGTCACTTGTGGCTCAGTGCCTGATAGGCCAGTGCTGGTTACGTGGGTGCAGTTTGTGATTGTGATGTCACTTGTGGCTCAGTGCCTGATAGACCAGTGCTGCTCACATGGCTATAGTTTGTGATGTCACTTGTGGCTGTGTGCCTGATAGGCGAGTGCTGGTCATGTGGGTGCAGTTTGTGGTTGTGATGTCACTTGTGGCTCAGTGCCTGATAGGCCAGTGCTGGTCATGTGGGTGCAGTTTGTGTTTGTGATGTCACTTGTGGCTCAGTGCCTGATAGGCCAGTGTTGGTCACATGGCTGCAGTTTGTGTTTGTGATGTCACTTGTGGCTCAGTGCCTGATAGGCCAGTGCTGGTCATGTGGCTGCAGTTTGTGTTTGTGATGTCACTTGTGGCTGAGTGCCTAATAGGCCAGTGCTGGTCATGTGGCTGCAGTTTGTGGTTGTGATGTCACTTGTGGCTCAGTGCCTGATAGGCCAATGCTGTTCATGTGGGTGCAGTTTGTGGTTGTGATGTCACTTGTGGCTCAGTGCCTGATAGGCCAGTGCTGGTCATGTGGGTGCAGTTTGTGGTTGTCAGGTCACTTGTGGCTCAGTGCCTGATAGGCCAGTGCTGGTCACGTGGGTTCATTTTGTTGTTGTGAGGTCACTTGTGGCTCAGTGCCTGATAGGCCAGTGCTGGTGATGTGGGTGGAGTTTGTGTTTATGATGTCACTTGTGGCTCAGTGCCTGATAGGCCAGTGCTGGTCATGTGGGTGGAGTTTGTGTTTGTGATGTCACTTGTGGCTCAGTGCCTGATAGGCCAGTGCTGGTCACGTGGGTGCAGTTTGTTGTTGTGATGTCATTTGCGGATCAGTGCCTGATAGGCCAGTGCTGGTGATGTGGGTGGAGTTTGTGTTTGTGATGTCACTTGTGGCTCAGTGCCTGATAGGGCGGTGCTGGTCATGTGGATAGAGTTTGTGTTTGTGATGTCAGTTGTGGCTCAGTGCCTGATAGGCCAGTGCTGGTCACGTGGGTGCAGTTTGTTGTTGTGATGTCATTTGCAGATCAGTGCCTGATAGGCCAGTGCTGTTCATGTGGGTGCAGTTTGTGGTTGTGATGTCACTTGTGGCTCAGTGCCTGATAGGCCAGTGCTGGTGATGTGGGTGCAGTTTGTGGTTGTGATGACACTTGTGGCTCAGTGCCTGATAGGCCAGTGCTGGTCACATGGCTGCAGTTTGTGTTTGTGATGTCACTTGTGGCTCAGTGCCTGATAGGCCAGTGCTGGTGATGTGGCTGAAATTTGTGTTTGTGATGTCACTTGTGGCTCAGTGCCTGAAAGGCCAGTGCTGGTGATGTGGGTACTGTTTGTGGTTGTGATGTCACTTGTGGCTGAGTACCTGATAGGCCAGTGCTGGTCACATGGGTGTAGTCTGTGGTTGTGATGTCACTTGTGGCTCAGTGCCTGATAGGCCAGTGCTGGTCCTGTGGCTGCAGTTTGTGGTTGTGATGTCACTTGTGGCTGAGTGCCTGATAGGCCAGTGCTGGTCACGTGGGTTCATTTTGTGGTTGTGAGGTCACTTCTGGCTCAGTGCCTGATGGGCCAGTGCTGGTGATCTGGCTGCAGTTTGTGTTTGTGATGTCACTTGTGGCTCAGTGCCTGATAGGCCAGTGCTGGTCATGTGGGTGCAGTCTGTGATTCTAAGGTGACTTGTGGCTCAGTGCCTGATAGGCCACTGCATTTCCTGTGGGTGTAGTTTGTGTTTGTGATGTCACTTGTGGTTCAGTGCCTGATAGGACATTGCTGGTCCTGTGGCTGCAGTTTGTGGTTGTGATGTCACTTGTGGCTCAGTGCCTGATAGGCCAGTGCTGGTCACATGTGTGCAGTTTGTGTTTGTGATGTCACTTGTGTCTCAGTGCCTGATGGGACATTGCTGGTCCTGTGGGTGCAGTTTGTGGTTGTGATGTCACTTGTGGCTCAGTGCCTGATAGGACATTGCTGGTCACGTGGGTTCATTTTGTGGTTGTGAGGTCACTTGTGGCTCAGTGCCTGATAGGCCAGTGCTGGTCATGTGGCTGCAGTTTGTGGTTGTGATGTCACTTGTGGCTCAGTGCCTGATAGGCCAGTGCTGGTCACATGGCTGCAGTTTGTGTTTGTGATGTCACTTGTGGCTCAGTGCCTGATAGGCCAGTGCTGGTCACGTGGCTGCAGTTTGTATTTGTGATGTCACTTGTGGCTGAGTGCCTGATAGGCCAGTGCTGCATATGTGTGTGCAGGTTTGTTTGTGATGTCACTTGTGGCTCAGTGCCTGACAGGTCAGTGCTGGTCACATGTCTGCAGTTTGTGTTTGTGATGTCACTTGTGGCTCAGTGCGTGAGAGGCCATGCTGCTCCTGTGGGTGGAGTTTGTGTTTGTGATGTCACTTGTGGCTCAGTGCCTGATAGGCCAGTGCTGGTCACATGGCTGCAGTTTGTGGTTGTGATGTCACTTGTGGCTCAGGGCCTGATAGGCCAGTGCTGGTCATGTGGGTGCAGTTTGTGGCTGTGAGGTCACCTGTGGCTCAGTGCCTGATGGGACATTGCTGGTCCTGTGGGTGGAGTTTGTGGTTGTGATGTCACTTGTGTCTGAGTGCCTGATAGGCCAGTGCTGGTCACGTGGGTTCATTTTGTGGTTGTGAGGTCACTTGTGGCTGAGTGCCTGATAGGCCAGTGTTGGTCACATGGCTGCAGTTTGTGGTTGTGATGTCTCTTGTGGCTCAGAGCCTGATAGGCCAGTGTTGGTCACATGGCTGCAGTTTGTGTTTGTGATGTCACTTGTGGCTCAGTGCCTGATAGGCCAGTGCTGGTGATGTGGCTGCAGTTTGTGGTTGTGATGTCACTTGTGGCTGAGTGCCTGATAGGCCAGTGCTGGTCACGTGGGTTCATTTTGTGGTTGTGAGGTCACTTGTGGCTCAGTGCCTGATAGGCCAGTGCTGGTGATGTGGGTGCAGTTTGTGTTTGTGATGTCACTTGTGGCTCAGTGCCTGATAGGCCAGTGCTGGTCATGTGGGTGCAGTTTGTGGTTGTGATGTCACTTGTGGCTCAGTGCCTGATAGGCCAGTGTTGGTCACATGGCTGCAGTTTGTGTTTGTGATGTCACTTGTGGCTCAGTGCCTGATAGGCCAGTGTTGGTCACATGGCTGCAGTTTGTGTTTCTGATGTCACTTGTGGCTCAGTGCCTGATAGGCCAGTGCTGGTGATGTGGCTGCAGTTTGTGGTTGTGAGGTCACTTGTGGCTGTGTGCCTGATAGGCGAGTGCTGGACATGTGGGTGCAGTTTGTGGTTGTGATGTCACTTGTGGCTCAGTGCCTGATAGGCCAGTGCTGGTCACGTGGGTGGAGTTTGTGTTTGTGATGTCACTTGTGGCTCAGTGCCTGATAGGCCAGTGCTGGTCCTGTGTGTGCAGTTTGTGTTTGTGATGTCACTTGTGGCTCAGTGCCTGATAGGCCAGTGCTGGTCATGTGGGTGCAGTTTGTGGTTGTGATGTCACTTGTGGCTCAGTGCCTGATAGGCCAGTGCTGGTCATGTGGCTGCAGTTTGTGGTTGTGATGTCACTTGTGTCTCAGTGCCTGATAGGCCAGTGCTGGTGATGTGGATAGAGTTTGTGTTTGTGATGTCACTTGTGGCTCAGTGCCTGATAGGCCAGTGCTGGTCACGTGGGTGCAGTTTGTTGTTGTGATGTCATTTGCGGATCAGTGCCTGATAGGCCAGTGCTGTTCATGTGGGTGCAGTTTGTGGTTGTGATGTCACTTGTGGCTCAGTGCCTGCTAGGCCAGTGCTGGTGATGTGGGTGCAGTTTGTGGTTGTGATGTCACTTGTGGCTGAGTACCTGATAGGCCAGTGCTGGTCACATGGGTGTAGTCTGTGGTTGTGATGTCACTTGTGGCTCAGTGCCTGATAGGCCAGTGCTGGTGATGTGGGTGCAGTTTGTGTTTGTGATGTCACTTGTGGCTCAGTGCCTGATAGGACATTGCTGTTCCTGTGGGTGCAGTTTGTGGTTGTGATGTCACTTGTGGCTGAGTGCCTGATAGGCCAGTGCTGGTCCTGTGGGTGGAGTTTGTGGTTGTGATGTCACTTGTGGCTCAGTGCCTGATAGGCCAGTGCTTGTCCTGTGGGTGCAGTTTGTGGTTGTGAGGTCACTTGTGGCTGTGTGCCTGATAGGCGAGTGCTGGTCATGTGGGTGCAGTTTGTGGTTGTGATGTCACTTGTGGCTCAGTGCCTGATAGGCCAGTGCTGGTCACGTGGGTGGAGTTTGTGTTTGTGATGTCACTTGTGGCTCAGTGCCTGATAGGCCAGTGCTGGTCATGTGGGTGCAGTTTGTGTTTGTGATGTCACTTGTGGCTCAGTGCCTGATAGGCCAGTGTTGGTCACATGGCTGCAGTTTGTGTTTGTGATGTCACTTGTGGCTCAGTGCCTGATAGGCCAGTGCTGGTCATGTGGCTGCAGTTTGTGGTTGTGATGTCACTTGTGGCTCAGTGCCTGATAGGCCAGTGCTGGTCACATGGCTGCAGTTTGTGGTTTTGATGTCACTTGTGGCTCAGTGCCTGATAGGCCAGTGCTAGTGATGTGGGTGGAGTTTGTGTTTGTGATGTCACTTGTGGCTCAGTGCCTGATAGGCCAGTGCTGGTCACGTGGGTGGTGTTTGTGGTTGTGATGTCACTTGTGGCTCAGTGCCTGATAGGCCAGTGCTGGTCATGTGGATAGAGTTTGTGTTTGTGATGTCACTTGTGGCTCAGTGCCTGATAGGCCAGTGCTGGTCACGTGGGCGCAGTTTGTTGTTGTGATGTCATTTGCGGATCAGTGCCTGATAGGCCAGTGCTGTTCATGTGGGTGCAGTTTGTGGTTGTGATGTCACTTGTGGCTCAGTGCCTGATAGGCCAGTGCTGGTCACGTGGGTTCAGTTTGAGGTTGTAATGTCACTTGTAGCTCGGTGCCTGATAGGCCAGTGCTGGTGATGTGGGTGCAGTTTGTGGTTGTGATGTCACTTGTGGCTGAGTACCTGATAGGCCAGTGCTGGTCACATGGGTGTAGTCTGTGGTTGTGATGTCACTTGTGGCTCAGTGCCTGATAGGCCTGTGCTGGTGATGTGGGTGGAGTTTGTGTTTGTGATGTCACTTGTGGCTGAGTGCCTGATAGGCCAGTGCTGGTCACGTGGGTTCATTTTGTGTTTGTGATGTCACTTGTGGCTCAGTGCCTGATAGGCCAGTGCTGGTGATGTGGGTGGAGTTTGTGGTTGTGATGTCACTTGTGGCTCAGTGCCTGATAGGCCAGTGCTGGTGATGTGGGTGCAGTTTGTGTTTGTGATGTCACTTGTGGCTCAGTGCCTGATGGGCCAGTGTTGGTCACATGGCTGCATTTTGTGTTTGTGATGTCACTTGTGGCTCAGTGCCTGATAGGCCAGTGCTGGTCACGTGGCTGCAGTTTGTATTTGTGATGTCACTTGTGGCTGAGTGCCTGATAGGCCAGTGCTGGTCCTGTGGGTGCAGTTTGTGTTTGTGATGTCACTTGTGGCTCAGGGCCTGATAGGCCAGTGCTGGTGATGTGGGTGCAGTTTGTGGTTGTGATGTCACTTGTGGCTCAGTGCCTGATAGGCCAGTGCTGTTCATGTGGGTTCAGTTTGTGGTTGTGATGTCACTTGTGGCTCAGTGCCTGACAGGCCAGTGCTGGTCATGTGGCTGCAGTTTGTGGTTGTGATGTCACTTGTGGCTCAGTGCCTGATAGGCCAGTGCTGGTCACGTGGGTGCAGTTTGTTGTGATGTCATTTGAGGATCAGTGCCTGATAGGCCAGTGCTGGTCCTGTGGGTGCAGTTTGTGTTTGTGATGTCACTTGTGGCTCAGTGCCTGACAGGTCAGTGCTGGTCACATGTCTGCAGTTTGTGTTTGTGATGTCACTTGTGGCTCAGTGCCTGATAGGCCAGTGCTGGTCATGTGGGTGCAGTTTGTGTTTGTGATGTCACTTGTGGCTCAGTGCCTGACAGGCCACTGCTTGTCCAGTGGGTGCAGTTTGTGTTTGTGATGTCACTTGTGGCTCAGTGCCTGATAGGCCAGTGCTGGTCATGTGGCTGCAGTTTGTGTTTGTGATGTCACTTGTGGCTCAGTGCCTGATAGGCCAGTGCTGGTGATGTGGCTGCAGTTTGTGGTTGTGATGTCACTTGTGGCTCAGTGCCTGATAGGCCAATGCTGTTCATGTGGGTGCAGTTTGTGGTTGTGAGGTCACTTGTGGCTGAGTGCCTGATAGGCCAGTGCTGGTCATGTGGGTGCAGTTTGTGTTTGTGATGTCACTTGTGGCTCAGTGCCTGACAGGTCAGTGCTGGTCCTGTGGGTGCAGTTTGTGTTTGTGATGTCACTTGTGGCTCAGTGCCTGACAGGTCAGTGCTGGTCACATGTCTGCAGTTTGTGTTTGTGATGTCACTTGTGGCTCAGTGCGTGAGAGGCCATGCTGCTCCTGTGGGTGGAGTTTGTGTTTGTGATGTCACTTGTGGCTCAGTGCCTGACAGGCCACTGCTTGTCCAGTGGGTGCAGTTTGTGTTTGTGATGTCACTTGTGGCTCAGTGCCTCATATGCCAGTGCTGGTGATGTGGGTGGAGTCTATGGTTGTGATGTCACTTGTGGCTCAGTGCCTGATAGGCCACTGCTGGTCATGTGAGTGGAGTTTGTGTTTGTGATGTCTCTTCTGGCTCAGTGCCTGGTAGACCAGTGCTAGTCACGTGGCTGCAGTTTGTGTTTGTGATGTCACTTGTGGCTCAGTGCCTGATAGGCCAGTGCTGGTCCTGTGGGTGGAGTTTGTGGTTGTGATGTCACTTTTTGCTCAGTGCCTGAAAGGCCAGTGCTGGTCACGTGGCTGCAGTTTGTTTTTGTGATGTCACTTGTGGCTCCGTGCCTGAGAGGCCAGTGCTGGTCATGTGGCTGCAGTTTGTGGTTGTGATGTCACTTGTGGCTCAGTGCCTGATAGGCCAGTGCTGGTCACATGGCTGCAGTTTGTGTTTGTGATGTCACTTGTGGCTGAGTGCCTGATAGGCCAGTGCTGGTCATGTGGGTGCAGTTTGTGGTTGTGAGGTCACTTGTGGCTCAGGGCCTGATAGGCCAGTGCTGGTCATGTGGGTGCAGTTTGTGATTGTGATGTCACTTGTGGCTCAGTGCCTCATACGCCAGTGCTGGTCATGTGGATAGAGTTTGTGTTTGTGATGTCACTTGTGGCTCAGTGCCTGATAGGCCAGTGCTGGTCACATGGCTGCAGTTTGTGTTTGTGATGTCATTTGCGGATCAGTGCCTGATAGGCCAGTGCTGGTCACGTGGGTGGAGTTTGTGTTTGTGATGTCACTTGTGGCTCAGTGCCTGATAGGCCAGTGCTTGTCACGTGGCTTCATTTTGTGTTTGTGATGTCACTTGTGGCTCAGTGCCTGATAGGCCAGTGCTGGTGATGTGGGTGCAGTTTGTGTTTGTGATGTCACTTGTGGCTCAGTGCCTGATAGGCCAGTGCTGGTCACGTGGGTGCAGTTTGTTGTTGTGATGTCATTTGCGGATCAGTGCCTGATAGGCCAGTGCTGGTCACGTGGGTGGAGTTTGTGTTTGTGATGTCACTTGTGGCTCAGTGCCTGATAGGCCAGTGCTGGTGATGTGGGTGGAGTTTGTGTTTGTGATGTCACTTGTGGCTCAGTGCCTGATAGGCCAGTGCTGGTCCTGTCGGTGGAGTTTGTGTTTGTGATGTCACTTGTGGCTCAGTGCCTGATAGGCCAGTGTTGGTCACACGGCTGCAGTTTGTGGTTGTGATGTCACTTGTGGCTCAGTGCCTGATAGGCCAGTGCTGGTCACGTGGCTGCAGTTTGTATTTGTGATGTCACTTGTGGCTGAGTGCCTGATAGGCCAGTGCTGGTCCTGTGGGTGCAGTTTGTGTTTCTGAGGTCACTTGTGGCTCAGTGCCTGATAGGCCAGTGCTGGTTACGTGGGTGCAGTTTGTGATTGTGATGTCACTTGTGGCTCAGTGCCTGATAGACCAGTGCTGCTCACATGGCTATAGTTTGTGATGTCACTTGTGGCTGTGTGCCTGATAGGCGAGTGCTGGTCATGTGGGTGCAGTTTGTGGTTGTGATGTCACTTGTGGCTCAGTGCCTGATAGGCCAGTGCTGGTCATGTGGGTGCAGTTTGTGTTTGTGATGTCACTTGTGGCTCAGTGCCTGATAGGCCAGTGTTGGTCACATGGCTGCAGTTTGTGTTTGTGATGTCACTTGTGGCTCAGTGCCTGATAGGCCAGTGCTGGTCATGTGGCTGCAGTTTGTGTTTGTGATGTCACTTGTGGCTGAGTGCCTAATAGGCCAGTGCTGGTCATGTGGCTGCAGTTTGTGGTTGTGATGTCACTTGTGGCTCAGTGCCTGATAGGCCAATGCTGTTCATGTGGGTGCAGTTTGTGGTTGTGATGTCACTTGTGGCTCAGTGCCTGATAGGCCAGTGCTGGTCATGTGGGTGCAGTTTGTGGTTGTCAGGTCACTTGTGGCTCAGTGCCTGATAGGCCAGTGCTGGTCACGTGGGTTCATTTTGTTGTTGTGAGGTCACTTGTGGCTCAGTGCCTGATAGGCCAGTGCTGGTGATGTGGGTGGAGTTTGTGTTTATGATGTCACTTGTGGCTCAGTGCCTGATAGGCCAGTGCTGGTCATGTGGGTGGAGTTTGTGTTTGTGATGTCACTTGTGGCTCAGTGCCTGATAGGCCAGTGCTGGTCACGTGGGTGCAGTTTGTTGTTGTGATGTCATTTGCGGATCAGTGCCTGATAGGCCAGTGCTGGTGATGTGGGTGGAGTTTGTGTTTGTGATGTCACTTGTGGCTCAGTGCCTGATAGGGCGGTGCTGGTCATGTGGATAGAGTTTGTGTTTGTGATGTCAGTTGTGGCTCAGTGCCTGATAGGCCAGTGCTGGTCACGTGGGTGCAGTTTGTTGTTGTGATGTCATTTGCAGATCAGTGCCTGATAGGCCAGTGCTGTTCATGTGGGTGCAGTTTGTGGTTGTGATGTCACTTGTGGCTCAGTGCCTGATAGGCCAGTGCTGGTGATGTGGGTGCAGTTTGTGGTTGTGATGACACTTGTGGCTCAGTGCCTGATAGGCCAGTGCTGGTCACATGGCTGCAGTTTGTGTTTGTGATGTCACTTGTGGCTCAGTGCCTGATAGGCCAGTGCTGGTGATGTGGCTGAAATTTGTGTTTGTGATGTCACTTGTGGCTCAGTGCCTGAAAGGCCAGTGCTGGTGATGTGGGTACAGTTTGTGGTTGTGATGTCACTTGTGGCTGAGTACCTGATAGGCCAGTGCTGGTCACATGGGTGTAGTCTGTGGTTGTGATGTCACTTGTGGCTCAGTGCCTGATAGGCCAGTGCTGGTCCTGTGGCTGCAGTTTGTGGTTGTGATGTCACTTGTGGCTGAGTGCCTGATAGGCCAGTGCTGGTCACGTGGGTTCATTTTGTGGTTGTGAGGTCACTTCTGGCTCAGTGCCTGATGGGCCAGTGCTGGTGATCTGGCTGCAGTTTGTGGTTGTGATGTCACTTGTGGCTCACTGCCTGATAGGCCAGTGCTGGTCATGTGGGTGCAGTCTGTGATTCTAACGTGACTTGTGGCTCAGTGCCTGATAGGCCACTGCATTTCCTGTGGGTGTAGTTTGTGTTTGTGATGTCACTTGTGGTTCAGTGCCTGATAGGACATTGCTGGTCCTGTGGCTGCAGTTTGTGGTTGTGATGTCACTTGTGGCTCAGTGCCTGATAGGCCAGTGCTGGTCACATGTGTGCAGTTTGTGTTTGTGATGTCACTTGTGGCTCAGTGCCTGATAGGCCAGTGCTGGTGATGTGGCTGCAGTTTGTGTTTGTGATGTCACTTGTGGCTCAGTGCCTGAGAGGCCAGTGCTGGTGATGTGGCTGCAGTTTGTGTTTGTGATGTCACTTGTGGCTAAGTGCCTGATAGTCCAGTGCTGGTCCTGTGGCTGAAATTTGTGATTGTGAGGTCACTTGTTGCTCAGTGCCTGATAGGCCAGTGTTGGTCACATGTCTGCAGTTTGTGTTTGTGATGTCACTTGTGGCTCAGTGCCTGATAGGCCAGTGCTGGTCATGTGGGTGCAGTTTGTGTTTGTGATGTCACTTGTGGCTCAGTGCCTTATAGGGCAGTACTGGTCACATGTCTGCAGTTTGTGGTTGTGAGGTCACTTGTGGCTCAGTGCCTGATAGGCCAGTGGTGTTCATGTGGGTGCAGTTTGTGATTCTAAGGTGACTTGTGGCTCAGTGCCTGATAGGCCACTGCATTTCCTGTGGGTGTAGTGTGTGTTTCTGATGTCACTTGTGGCTCAGTGCCTGATAGGCCAGTGCTGGTCCTGTGTGTGCAGTTTGTGTTTGTGATGTCACTTGTGGCTCAGTGCCTGATAGGCCAGTGCTGGTGATGTGTGTGGAGTTTGTGTTTGTGATGTCACTTGTGGCTCAGTGCCTGATAGACCAGTGCTGGTCATGTGGATGGAGTTTGTGGTTGTGATGTCACTTGCGGCTGAGTGCCTGATAGGCCAGTGCTGGTCATGTGGGTTCAGTTTGTGTTTGTGATGTCACTTGTGGCTCAGTGCCTGATAGGCCAGTGCTGGTCCTGTGGCTGCAGTTTGTGGTTGTGAGGTCACTTCTGGCTCAGTGCCTGATGGGCCAGTGCTGGTGATCTGGCTGCAGTTTGTGGTTGTGATGTCACTTGTGGCTCAGTGCCTGATAGGCCAGTGGTGTTCATGTGGGTGCAGTTTGTGATTCTAAGGTGACTTGTGGCTCAGTGCCTGATAGGCCACTGCATTTCCTGTGGGTTCAGTTTGTGTTTGTGATGTCACTTGTGGCTGAGTGCCTGAGAGGCCAGTGCTGGTCATGTGGATAGAGTTTGTGTTTGTGATGTCACTTGTGGCTCAGTGCCTGACAGGTCAGTGCTGGTCCTGTGGGTGCAGTTTGTGTTTGTGATGTCACTTGTGGCTCAGTGCCTGACAGGTCAGTGCTGGTCACATGTCTGCAGTTTGTGTTTGTGATGTCACTTGTGGCTCAGTGCGTGAGAGGCCATGCTGCTCCTGTGCGTGGAGTTTGTGTTTGTGATGTCACTTGTGGCTCAGTGCCTGACAGGCCACTGCTTGTCCAGTGGGTGCAGTTTGTGTTTGTGATGTCACTTGTGGCTCAGTGCCTCATATGCCAGTGCTGGTGATGTGGCTGCAGTTTGTATTTGTGATGTCACTTGTGGCTCAGTGCCTGATAGGCCAGTGCTTGTCCTGTGGGTGCACTTTGTGTTTGCGATGTCACCTGTGGCTGAGTACCTGATAGGCCAGTGCTGGTGATGTGGCTGCAGTTTGTGGTTGTGATGTCACTTGTGGCTCAGTGCCTGATAGGCCAGTGCTGGTGATGTGGCTGCAGTTTGTGTTTGTGATGTCACTTGTGGCTCAGTGCCTGATAGGCCAGTGCTGGTCACGTGGGTGGAGTTTGTGTTTGTGATGTCACTTGTGGCTCAGTGCCTGATAGGCCAGTGCTTGTCACGTGGCTTCATTTTGTGTTTGTGATGTCACTTGTGGCTCAGTGCCTGATAGGCCAGTGCTGGTGATGTGGGTGGAGTTTATTTTTGTGATGTCACTTGTGGCTCAGGGCCTGATAGGCCAGTGTTGGTCACATGGCTGCAGTTTGTGTTTGTGATGTCACTTGTGGCTCAGTGCCTGATAGGCCAGTGCTGGTCATGTGGCTGCAGTTTGTGGTTGTGATGTCACTTGTGGCTCAGTGCCTGATAGGCCAGTGCTCGTCATGTGGGTGCAGTTTGTGGTTGTGATGTCACTTGTGGCTGAGTGCCTGATAGGCCAGTGCTGGTCACGTGGGTTCATTTTGTGGTTGTGAGGTCACTTGTGGCTCAGTGCCTGATAGGCCAGTGCTGGTCATGTGGGTGCAGTTTGTGTTTGTGATGTCACTTGTGGCTCAGTGCCTGATAGGCCAGTGCTGGTCATGTGGGTGCAGTTTGTGGTTGTGATGTCACTTGTGGCTCAGTGCCTGATAGGCCAGTGTTGGTCACATGGCTGCAGTTTGTGTTTGTGATGTCACTTGTGGCTCAGTGCCTGATAGGCCAGTGTTGGTCACATGGCTGCAGTTTGTGTTTCTGATGTCACTTGTGGCTCAGTGCCTGATAGGCCAGTGCTGGTGATGTGGCTGCAGTTTGTGGTTGTGATGTCACTTGTGGCTCAGTGCCTGATAGGCCAGTGCTGGTCACGTGGGTGGAGTTTGTGTTTGTGATGTCACTTGTGGCTCAGTGCCTGATAGGCCAGTGCTGGTGATGTGGCTGCAGTTTGTGTTTGTGATGTCACTTGTGGCTCAGTGCCTGATAGGCCAGTGTTGGTCACATGGCTGCAGTTTGTGTTTGTGATGTCACTTGTGGCTCAGTGCCTGATAGGCCAGTGCTGGTCATGTGGCTGCAGTTTGTGGTTGTGATGTCACTTGTGGCTCAGTGCCTGATAGGCCAGTGCTCGTCATGTGGGTGCAGTTTGTGGTTGTCAGGTCACTTGTGGCTCAGAGCCTGATAGGCCAGTGCTGGTCACATGGCTGCAGTTTGTGGTTGTGATGTCACTTGTGGCTCAGGGCCTGATAGGCCAGTGCTGGTCATGTGGGTGCAGTTTGTGGCTGTGAGGTCACCTGTGGCTCAGTGCCTGATGGGACATTGCTGGTCCTGTGGGTGGAGTTTGTGGTTGTGATGTCACTTGTGTCTGAGTGCCTGATAGGCCAGTGCTGGTCACGTGGGTTCATTTTGTGGTTGTGAGGTCACTTGTGGCTGAGTGCCTGATAGGCCAGTGTTGGTCACATGGCTGCAGTTTGTGGTTGTGATGTCTCTTGTGGCTCAGAGCCTGATAGGCCAGTGTTGGTCACATGGCTGCAGTTTGTGTTTGTGATGTCACTTGTGGCTCAGTGCCTGATAGGCCAGTGCTGGTGATGTGGCTGCAGTTTGTGGTTGTGATGTCACTTGTGGCTGAGTGCCTGATAGGCCAGTGCTGGTCACGTGGGTTCATTTTGTGGTTGTGAGGTCACTTGTGGCTCAGTGCCTGATAGGCCAGTGCTGGTCATGTGGGTGCAGTTTGTGTTTGTGATGTCACTTGTGGCTCAGTGCCTGATAGGCCAGTGCTGGTCATGTGGGTGCAGTTTGTGGTTGTGATGTCACTTGTGGCTCAGTGCCTGATAGGCCAGTGTTGGTCACATGGCTGCAGTTTGTGTTTGTGATGTCATTTGTGGCTCAGTGCCTGATAGGCCAGTGTTGGTCACATGGCTGCAGTTTGTGTTTCTGATGTCACTTGTGGCTCAGTGCCTGATAGGCCAGTGCTGGTGATGTGGCTGCAGTTTGTGGTTGTGAGGTCACTTGTGGCTGTGTGCCTGATAGGCGAGTGCTGGACATGTGGGTGCAGTTTGTGGTTGTGATGTCACTTGTGGCTCAGTGCCTGATAGGCCAGTGCTGGTCACGTGGGTGGAGTTTGTGTTTGTGATGTCACTTTTGGCTCAGTGCCTGATAGGCCAGTGCTGGTCATGTGGGTGCAGTTTGTGTTTGTGATGTCACTTGTGGCTCAGTGCCTGATAGGCCAGTGCTGTTCATGTGGCTGCAGTTTGTGGTTGTGATATCACTTGTGGCTCAGTGCCTGATAGGCCAGTGCTGGTCACATGGCTGCAGTTTGTGTTTGTGATGTCACTTGTGGCTCAGTGCCTGATAGGCCAGTGCTGGTCACGTGGCTGCAGTTTGTATTTGTGATGTCACTTGTGGCTGAGTGCCTGATAGGCCAGTGCTGCATATGTGTGTGCAGGTTTGTTTGTGATGTCACTTGTGGCTCAGTGCCTGACAGGTCAGTGCTGGTCACATGTCTGCAGTTTGTGTTTGTGATGTCACTTGTGGCTCAGTGCGTGAGAGGCCATGCTGCTCCTGTGGGTGGAGTTTGTGTTTGTGATGTCACTTGTGGCTCAGTGCCTGACAGGCCAGTGCTGGTCCTGTGTGTGCAGTTTGTGTTTGTGATGTCACTTGTGGCTCAGTGCCTCATATGCCAGTGCTGGTGATGTGGCTGCAGTTTGTGTTTGTGATGTCACTTGTGGCTCAGTGCCTGAGAGGCCAGTGCTGGTGATGTGGCTGCAGTTTGTGTTTGTGATGTCACTTGTGGCTAAGTGCCTGATAGTCCAGTGCTGGTCCTGTGGCTGAAATTTGTGATTGTGAGGTCACTTGTTGCTCAGTGCCTGATAGGCCAGTGTTGGTCACATGTCTGCAGTTTGTGTTTGTGATGTCACTTGTGGCTCAGTGCCTGATAGGCCAGTGCTGGTCATGTGGGTGCAGTTTGTGTTTGTGATGTCACTTGTGGCTCAGTGCCTTATAGGGCAGTACTGGTCACATGTCTGCAGTTTGTGGTTGTGAGGTCACTTGTGGCTCAGTGCCTGATAGGCCAGTGGTGTTCATGTGGGTGCAGTTTGTGATTCTAAGGTGACTTGTGGCTCAGTGCCTGATAGGCCACTGCATTTCCTGTGGGTGTAGTGTGTGTTTCTGATGTCACTTGTGGCTCAGTGCCTGATAGGCCAGTGCTGGTCCTGTGTGTGCAGTTTGTGTTTGTGATGTCACTTGTGGCTCAGTGCCTGATAGGCCAGTGCTGGTGATGTGTGTGGAGTTTGTGTTTGTGATGTCACTTGTGGCTCAGTGCCTGATAGACCAGTGCTGGTCATGTGGATGGAGTTTGTGGTTGTGATGTCACTTGCGGCTGAGTGCCTGACAGGCCAGTGCTGGTCATGTGGGTTCAGTTTGTGTTTGTGATGTCACTTGTGGCTCAGTGCCTGATAGGCCAGTGCTGGTCCTGTGGCTGCAGTTTGTGGTTGTGAGGTCACTTCTGGCTCAGTGCCTGATGGGCCAGTGCTGGTGATCTGGCTGCAGTTTGTGGTTGTGATGTCACTTGTGGCTCAGTGCCTGATAGGCCAGTGGTGTTCATGTGGGTTCATTTTGTGGTTGTGAGGTCACTTGTGGCTCAGTGCCTGATAGGCCAGTGCTGGTCATGTGGGTGGAGTTTGTGTTTGTGATGTCACTTGTGGCTGAGTGCCTGATAGGCCAGTGCTGGTCACGTGGGTTCATTTTGTGTTTGTGATGTCACTTGTGGCTCAGTGCCTGATAGGCCAGTGCTGGTGATGTGGGTGGAGTTTGTGTTTGTGATGTCACTTGTGGCTCAGTGCCTGATAGGCCAGTGCTGGTGATGTGGATGCAGTTTGTGTTTGTGATGTCACTTGTGGCTGAGTGCCTGAGAGGCCAGTGCTGGTCATGTGGATAGAGTTTGTGTTTGTGATGTCACTTGTGGCTCAGTGCCTGACAGGTCAGTGCTGGTCCTGTGGGTGCAGTTTGTGTTTGTGATGTCACTTGTGGCTCAGTGCCTGACAGGTCAGTGCTGGTCACATGTCTGCAGTTTGTGTTTGTGATGTCACTTGTGGCTCAGTGCGTGAGAGGCCATGCTGCTCCTGTGCGTGGAGTTTGTGTTTGTGATGTCACTTGTGGCTCAGTGCCTGACAGGCCACTGCTTGTCCAGTGGGTGCAGTTTGTGTTTGTGATGTCACTTGTGGCTCAGTGCCTCATATGCCAGTGCTGGTGATGTGGCTGCAGTTTGTATTTGTGATGTCACTTGTGGCTCAGTGCCTGATAGGCCAGTGCTTGTCCTGTGGGTGCACTTTGTGTTTGCGATGTCACCTGTGGCTGAGTACCTGATAGGCCAGTGCTGGTGATGTGGCTGCAGTTTGTGGTTGTGATGTCACTTGTGGCTCAGTGCCTGATAGGCCAGTGCTGGTGATGTGGCTGCAGTTTGTGTTTCTGATGTCACTTGTGGCTCAGTGCCTGATAGGCCAGTGCTGGTCACGTGGGTGGAGTTTGTGTTTGTGATGTCACTTGTGGCTCAGTGCCTGATAGGCCAGTGCTTGTCACGTGGCTTCATTTTGTGTTTGTGATGTCACTTGTGGCTCAGTGCCTGATAGGCCAGTGCTGGTGATGTGGGTGGAGTTTATTTTTGTGATGTCACTTGTGGCTCAGGGCCTGATAGGCCAGTGTTGGTCACATGGCTGCAGTTTGTGTTTGTGATGTCACTTGTGGCTCAGTGCCTGATAGGCCAGTGCTGGTCATGTGGCTGCAGTTTGTGGTTGTGAGGTCACTTGTGGCTCAGTGCCTGATAGGCCAGTGCTCGTCATGTGGGTGCAGTTTGTGGTTGTGATGTCACTTGTGGCTGAGTGCCTGATAGGCCAGTGCTGGTCACGTGGGTTCATTTTGTGGTTGTGAGGTCACTTGTGGCTCAGTGCCTGATAGGCCAGTGCTGATCATGTGGGTGCAGTTTGTGTTTGTGATGTCACTTGTGGCTCAGTGCCTGATAGGCCAGTGCTGGTCATGTGGGTGCAGTTTGTGGTTGTGATGTCACTTGTGGCTCAGTGCCTGATAGGCCAGTGTTGGTCACATGGCTGCAGTTTGTGTTTGTGATGTCACTTGTGGCTCAGTGCCTGATAGGCCAGTGTTGGTCACATGGCTGCAGTTTGTGTTTCTGATGTCACTTGTGGCTCAGTGCCTGATAGGCCAGTGCTGGTGATGTGGCTGCAGTTTGTGGTTGTGATGTCACTTGTGGCTCAGTGCCTGATAGGCCAGTGCTGGTCACGTGGGTGGAGTTTGTGTTTGTGATGTCACTTGTGGCTCAGTGCCTGATAGGCCAGTGCTGGTCATGTGGCTGCAGTTTGTGTTTGTGATGTCACTTGTGGCTCAGTGCCTGATAGGCCAGTGTTGGTCACATGGCTGCAGTTTGTGTTTGTGATGTCACTTGTGGCTCAGTGCCTGATAGGCCAGTGCTGGTCATGTGGCTGCAGTTTGTGGTTGTGATGTCACTTGTGGCTCAGTGCCTGATAGGCCAGTGCTCGTCATGTGGGTGCAGTTTGTGGTTGTCAGGTCACTTGTGGCTCAGAGCCTGATAGGCCAGTGCTGGTCACATGGCTGCAGTTTGTGGTTGTGATGTCACTTGTGGCTCAGGGCCTGATAGGCCAGTGCTGGTCATGTGGGTGCAGTTTGTGGCTGTGAGGTCACCTGTGGCTCAGTGCCTGATGGGACATTGCTGGTCCTGTGGGTGGAGTTTGTGGTTGTGATGTCACTTGTGTCTGAGTGCCTGATAGGCCAGTGCTGGTCACGTGGGTTCATTTTGTGGTTGTGAGGTCACTTGTGGCTGAGTGCCTGATAGGCCAGTGTTGGTCACATGGCTGCAGTTTGTGGTTGTGATGTCTCTTGTGGCTCAGAGCCTGATAGGCCAGTGTTGGTCACATGGCTGCAGTTTGTGTTTGTGATGTCACTTGTGGCTCAGTGCCTGATAGGCCAGTGCTGGTGATGTGGCTGCAGTTTGTGGTTGTGATGTCACTTGTGGCTGAGTGCCTGATAGGCCAGTGCTGGTCACGTGGGTTCATTTTGTGTTTGTGATGTCACTTGTGGCTCAGTGCCTGATAGGCCAGTGCTGGTCATGTGGGTGCAGTTTGTGGTTGTGATGTCACTTGTGGCTCAGTGCCTGATAGGCCAGTGTTGGTCACATGGCTGCAGTTTGTGTTTGTGATGTCATTTGTGGCTCAGTGCCTGATAGGCCAGTGTTGGTCACATGGCTGCAGTTTGTGTTTCTGATGTCACTTGTGGCTCAGTGCCTGATAGGCCAGTGCTGGTGATGTGGCTGCAGTTTGTGGTTGTGAGGTCACTTGTGGCTGTGTGCCTGATAGGCGAGTGCTGGACATGTGGGTGCAGTTTGTGGTTGTGATGTCACTTGTGGCTCAGTGCCTGATAGGCCAGTGCTGGTCACGTGGGTGGAGTTTGTGTTTGTGATGTCACTTTTGGCTCAGTGCCTGATAGGCCAGTGCTGGTCATGTGGGTGCAGTTTGTGTTTGTGAAGTCACTTGTGGCTCAGTGCCTGATAGGCCAGTGTTGGTCACATGGCTGCAGTTTGTGTTTGTGATGTCACTTGTGGCTCAGTGCCTGATAGGCCAGTGCTGGTCACGTGGCTGCAGTTTGTATTTGTGATGTCACTTGTGGCTGAGTGCCTGATAGGCCAGTGCTGCATATGTGTGTGCAGGTTTGTTTGTGATGTCACTTGTGGCTCAGTGCCTGACAGGTCAATGCTGGTCACATGTCTGCAGTTTGTGTTTGTGATGTCACTTGTGGCTCAGTGCGTGAGAGGCCATGCTGCTCCTGTGGGTGGAGTTTGTGTTTGTGATGTCACTTGTGGCTCAGTGCCTGACAGGCCAGTGCTGGTCCTGTGTGTGCAGTTTGTGTTTGTGATGTCACTTGTGGCTCAGTGCCTCATATGCCAGTGCTGGTGATGTGGCTGCAGTTTGTGTTTGTGATGTCACTTGTGGCTCAGTGCCTGAGAGGCCAGTGCTGGTCCTGTGGCTGAAATTTGTGATTGTGAGGTCACTTGTTGCTCAGTGCCTGATAGGCCAGTGCTGGTCACATGTCTGCAGTTTGTGTTTGTGATGTCACTTGTGGCTCAGTGCCTGATAGGCCAGTGCTGGTCATGTGGGTGCAGTTTGTGTTTGTGATGTCACTTGTGGCTCAGTGCCTTATAGGGCAGTACTGGTCACATGTCTGCAGTTTGTGGTTGTGAGGTCACTTGTGGCTCAGTGCCTGATAGGCCAGTGGTGTTCATGTGGGTGCAGTTTGTGATTCTAAGGTGACTTGTGGCTCAGTGCCTGATAGGCCACTGCATTTCCTGTGGGTGTAGTGTGTGTTTCTGATGTCACTTGTGGCTCAGTGCCTGATAGGCCAGTGCTGGTCCTGTGTGTGCAGTTTGTGTTTGTGATGTCACTTGTGGCTCAGTGCCTGATAGGCCAGTGCTGGTGATGTGTGTGGAGTTTGTGTTTGTGATGTCACTTGTGGCTCAGTGCCTGATAGACCAGTGCTGGTCATGTGGGTGGAGTTTGTGGTTGTGATGTCACTTGCGGCTGAGTGCCTGATAGGCCAGTGCTGGTCATGTGGGTTCAGTTTGTGTTTGTGATGTCACTTGTGGCTCAGTGCCTGATAGGCCAGTGCTGGTCCTGTGGCTGCAGTTTGTGGTTGTGAGGTCACTTCTGGCTCAGTGCCTGATGGGCCAGTGCTGGTGATCTGGCTGCAGTTTGTGGTTGTGATGTCACTTGTGGCTCAGTGCCTGATAGGCCAGTGGTGTTCATGTGGGTGCAGTTTGTGATTCTGAGGTGACTTGTGGCTCAGTGCCTGATAGGCCACTGCATTTCCTGTGGGTTCAGTTTGTGTTTGTGATGTCACTTGTGGCTGAGTGCCTGAGAGGCCAGTGCTGGTCATGTGGATAGAGTTTGTGTTTGTGATGTCACTTGTGGCTCAGTGCCTGACAGGTCAGTGCTGGTCCTGTGGGTGCAGTTTGTGTTTGTGATGTCACTTGTGGCTCAGTGCCTGACAGGTCAGTGCTGGTCACATGTCTGCAGTTTGTGTTTGTGATGTCACTTGTGGCTCAGTGCGTGAGAGGCCATGCTGCTCCTGTGGGTGGAGTTTGTGTTTGTGATGTCACTTGTGGCTCAGTGCCTGACAGGCCACTGCTTGTCCAGTGGGTGCAGTTTGTGTTTGTGATGTCACTTGTGGCTCAGTGCCTCATATGCCAGTGCTGGTGATGTGGCTGCAGTTTGTATTTGTGATGTCACTTGTGGCTCAGTGCCTGATAGGCCAGTGCTTGTCCTGTGGGTGCACTTTGTGTTTGCGATGTCACCTGTGGCTGAGTACCTGATAGGCCAGTGCTGGTGATGTGTGTGGAGTTTGTGTTTGTGATGTCACTTGTGGCTCAGTGCCTGATAGGCCAGTGCTGGTGATGTGGCTGCAGTTTGTGTTTCTGATGTCACTTGTGGCTCAGTGCCTGATAGGCCAGTGCTGGTCACGTGGGTGGAGTTTGTGTTTGTGATGTCACTTGTGGCTCAGTGCCTGATAGGCCAGTGCTGGTGATGTGGGTGGAGTTTATTTTTGTGATGTCACTTGTGGCTCAGTGCCTGATAGGCCAGTGCTGGTGATGTGGGTGCAGTTTGTGGTTGTGATGTCACTTGTGGCTCAGGGCCTGATAGGCCAGTGTTGGTCACATGGCTGCAGTTTGTGTTTGTGATGTCACTTGTGGCTCAGTGCCTGATAGGCCAGTGCTGGTCATGTGGCTGCAGTTTGTGGTTGTGATGTCACTTGTGGCTCAGTGCCTGATAGGCCAGTGCTCGTCATGTGGGTGCAGTTTGTGGTTGTCAGGTCACTTGTGGCTCAGAGCCTGATAGGCCAGTGCTGGTCACATGGCTGCAGTTTGTGGTTGTGATGTCACTTGTGGCTCAGTGCCTGATAGGCCAGTGCTGGTCATGTGGGTGCAGTTTGTGGCTGTGAGGTCACCTGTGGCTCAGTGCCTGATGGGACATTGCTGGTCCTGTGGCTGCAGTTTGTGGTTGTGATGTCACTTGTTTCTGAGTGCCTGATAGGCCAGTGCTGGTCACGTGGGTTCATTTTGTGGTTGTGAGGTCACTTGTGGCTGAGTGCCTGATAGGCCAGTGTTGGTCACATGGCTGCAGTTTGTGGTTGTGATGTCTCTTGTGGCTCAGAGCCTGATAGGCCAGTGTTGGTCACATGGCTGCAGTTTGTGTTTGTGATGTCACTTGTGGCTCAGTGCCTGATAGGCCAGTGCTGGTGATGTGGCTGCAGTTTGTGGTTGTGATGTCACTTGTGGCTGAGTGCCTGATAGGCCAGTGCTGGTCACGTGGGTTCATTTTGTGGTTGTGAGGTCACTTGTGGCTCAGTGCCTGATAGGCCAGTGCTGGTCATGTGGGTGCAGTTTGTGTTTGTGATGTCACTTGTGGCTCAGTGCCTGATAGGCCAGTGCTGGTCATGTGGCTGCAGTTTGTGGTTGTGATGTCACTTGTGGCTCAGTGCCTGATAGGCCAGTGTTGGTCACATGGCTGCAGTTTGTGTTTGTGATGTCACTTGTGGCTCAGTGCCTGATAGGCCAGTGTTGGTCACATGGCTGCAGTTTGTGTTTCTGATGTCACTTGTGGCTCAGTGCCTGATAGGCCAGTGCTGGTGATGTGGCTGCAGTTTGTGGTTGTGAGGTCACTTGTGGCTGAGTACCTGATAGGCCAGTGCTGGTCACATGGGTGTAGTCTGTGGTTGTGATGTCACTTGTGGCTCAGTGCCTGATAGGCCAGTGCTGGTGATGTGGGTGGAGTTTGTGGTTGTGATGTCACTTGTGGCTCAGTGCCTGATAGGCCAGTGTTGGTCATGTGGGTGCAGTTTGTGTTTGTGATGTCACTTGTGGCTCAGTGCCTGATGGGCCAGTGTTGGTCACATGGCTGCATTTTGTGTTTGTGATGTCACTTGTGGCTCAGTGCCTGATAGGCCAGTGCTGGTCACGTGGCTGCAGTTTGTATTTGTGATGTCACTTGTGGCTGAGTGCCTGATAGGCCAGTGCTGGTCCTGTGGGTGCAGTTTGTGTTTGTGATGTCACTTGTGGCTCAGGGCCTGATAGGCCAGTGCTGGTGATGTGGGTGCAGTTTGTGGTTGTGATGTCACTTGTGGCTCAGTGCCTGATAGGCCAGTGCTGTTCATGTGGGTTCAGTTTGAGGTTGTGATGTCACTTGTGGCTCAGTGCCTGACAGGCCAGTGCTGGTCATGTGGCTGCAGTTTGTGGTTGTGATGTCACTTGTGGCTCAGTGCCTGATAGGCCAGTGCTGGTCACGTGGGTGCAGTTTGTTGTGATGTCATTTGAGGATCAGTGCCTGATAGGCCAGTGCTGGTCCTGTGGCTGCAGTTTGTGTTTGTGATTTCACTTGTGGCTCAGTGCCTGACAGGTCAGTGCTGGTCACATGTCTGCAGTTTGTGTTTGTGATGTCACTTGTGGCTCAGTGCCTGATAGGCCAGTGCTGGTCATGTGGGTGCAGTTTGTGTTTGTGATGTCACTTGTGGCTCAGTGCCTGACAGGCCACTGCTTGTCCAGTGGGTGCAGTTTGTGTTTGTGATGTCACTTGTGGCTCAGTGCCTGATAGGCCAGTGCTGGTCACATGGGTGTAGTCTGTGGTTGTGATGTCACTTGTGGCTCAGTGCCTGATAGGCCAGTGCTGGTCCTGTGGCTGCAGTTTGTGGTTGTGATGTCACTTGTGGCTGAGTGCCTGATAGGCCAGTGCTGGTCACGTGGGTTCATTTTGTGGTTGTGAGGTCACTTCTGGCTCAGTGCCTGATGGGCCAGTGCTGGTGATCTGGCTGCAGTTTGTGGTTGTGATGTCACTTGTGGCTCACTGCCTGATAGGCCAGTGCTGGTCATGTGGGTGCAGTCTGTGATTCTAAGGTGACTTGTGGCTCAGTGCCTGATAGGCCACTGCATTTCCTGTGGGTGTAGTTTGTGTTTGTGATGTCACTTGTGGTTCAGTGCCTGATAGGACATTGCTGGTCCTGTGGCTGCAGTTTGTGGTTGTGATGTCACTTGTTGCTCAGTGCCTGATAGGCCAGTGTTGGTCACATGTCTGCAGTTTGTGGTTGTGATGTCACTTGTGGCTCAGTGCCTGATAGGCCAGTGCTGGTCACATGTGTGCAGTTTGTGTTTGTGATGTCACTTGTGGCTCAGTGCCTGATGGGACATTGCTGGTCCTGTGGGTGGAGTTTGTGGTTGTGATGTCACTTGTGGCTCAGTGCCTGATAGGACATTGCTGGTCACGTGGGTTCATTTTGTGGTTGTGAGGTCACTTGTGGCTCAGTGCCTGATAGGCCAGTGCTGTTCATGTGGCTGCAGTTTGTGGTTGTGATATCACTTCTGGCTCAGTGCCTGATAGGCCAGTGCTGGTCACATGGCTGCAGTTTGTGTTTGTGATGTCACTTGTGGCTCAGTGCCTGATAGGCCAGTGCTGGTCACGTGGCTGCAGTTTGTATTTGTGATGTCACTTGTGGCTCAGTGCCTGATAGGCCAGTGCTGCATATGTGTGTGCAGGTTTGTTTGTGATGTCACTTGTGGCTCAGTGCCTGACAGGTCAGTGCTGGTCACATGTCTGCAGTTTGTGTTTGTGATGTCACTTGTGGCTCAGTGCGTGAGAGGCCATGCTGCTCCTGTGGGTGGAGTTTGTGTTTGTGATGTCACTTGTGGCTCAGTGCCTGACAGGCCAGTGCTGGTCCTGTGTGTGCAGTTTGTGTTTGTGATGTCACTTGTGGCTCAGTGCCTCATATGCCAGTGCTGGTGATGTGGCTGCAGTTTGTGTTTGTGATGTCACTTGTGGCTCAGTGCCTGAGAGGCCAGTGCTGGTGATGTGGCTGCAGTTTGTGTTTGTGATGTCACTTGTGGCTAAGTGCCTGATAGTCCAGTGCTGGTCCTGTGGCTGAAATTTGTGATTGTGAGGTCACTTGTTGCTCAGTGCCTGATAGGCCAGTGTTGGTCACATGTCTGCAGTTTGTGTTTGTGATGTCACTTGTGGCTCAGTGCCTGATAGGCCAGTGCTGGTCATGTGGGTGCAGTTTGTGTTTGTGATGTCACTTGTGGCTCAGTGCCTTATAGGGCAGTACTGGTCACATGTCTGCAGTTTGTGGTTGTGAGGTCACTTGTGGCTCAGTGCCTGATAGGCCAGTGGTGTTCATGTGGGTGCAGTTTGTGATTCTAAGGTGACTTGTGGCTCAGTGCCTGATAGGCCACTGCATTTCCTGTGGGTGTAGTGTGTGTTTCTGATGTCACTTGTGGCTCAGTGCCTGATAGGCCAGTGCTGGTCCTGTGTGTGCAGTTTGTGTTTGTGATGTCACTTGTGGCTCAGTGCCTGATAGGCCAGTGCTGGTGATGTGTGTGGAGTTTGTGTTTGTGATGTCACTTGTGGCTCAGTGCCTGATAGACCAGTGCTGGTCATGTGGATGGAGTTTGTGGTTGTGATGTCACTTGCGGCTGAGTGCCTGACAGGCCAGTGCTGGTCATGTGGGTTCAGTTTGTGTTTGTGATGTCACTTGTGGCTCAGTGCCTGATAGGCCAGTGCTGGTCCTGTGGCTGCAGTTTGTGGTTGTGAGGTCACTTCTGGCTCAGTGCCTGATGGGCCAGTGCTGGTGATCTGGCTGCAGTTTGTGGTTGTGATGTCACTTGTGGCTCAGTGCCTGATAGGCCAGTGGTGTTCATGTGGGTGCAGTTTGTGATTCTAAGGTGACTTGTGGCTCAGTGCCTGATAGGCCACTGCATTTCCTGTGGGTTCAGTTTGTGTTTGTGATGTCACTTGTGGCTGAGTGCCTGAGAGGCCAGTGCTGGTCATGTGGATAGAGTTTGTGTTTGTGATGTCACTTGTGGCTCAGTGCCTGACAGGTCAGTGCTGGTCCTGTGGGTGCAGTTTGTGTTTGTGATGTCACTTGTGGCTCAGTGCCTGACAGGTCAGTGCTGGTCACATGTCTGCAGTTTGTGTTTGTGATGTCACTTGTGGCTCAGTGCGTGAGAGGCCATGCTGCTCCTGTGGGTGGAGTTTGTGTTTGTGATGTCACTTGTGGCTCAGTGCCTGACAGGCCAGTGCTGGTCCTGTGGGTGCAGTTTGTGTTTGTGATGTCACTTGTGGCTCAGGGCCTGATAGGCCAGTGCTGGTGATGTGGGTGCAGTTTGTGGTTGTGATGTCACTTGTGGCTCAGTGCCTGATAGGCCAGTGCTGTTCATGTGGGTTCAGTTTGAGGTTGTGATGTCACTTGTGGCTCAGTGCCTGACAGGCCAGTGCTGGTCATGTGGCTGCAGTTTGTGGTTGTGATGTCACTTGTGGCTCAGTGCCTGATAGGCCAGTGCTGGTCACGTGGGTGCAGTTTGTTGTGATGTCATTTGAGGATCAGTGCCTGATAGGCCAGTGCTGGTCCTGTGGCTGCAGTTTGTGTTTGTGATTTCACTTGTGGCTCAGTGCCTGACAGGTCAGTGCTGGTCACATGTCTGCAGTTTGTGTTTGTGATGTCACTTGTGGCTCAGTGCCTGATAGGCCAGTGCTGGTCATGTGGGTGCAGTTTGTGTTTGTGATGTCACTTGTGGCTCAGTGCCTGACAGGCCACTGCTTGTCCAGTGGGTGCAGTTTGTGTTTGTGATGTCACTTGTGGCTCAGTGCCTGATAGGCCAGTGCTGGTCACATGGGTGTAGTCTGTGGTTGTGATGTCACTTGTGGCTCAGTGCCTGATAGGCCAGTGCTGGTCCTGTGGCTGCAGTTTGTGGTTGTGATGTCACTTGTGGCTGAGTGCCTGATAGGCCAGTGCTGGTCACGTGGGTTCATTTTGTGGTTGTGAGGTCACTTCTGGCTCAGTGCCTGATGGGCCAGTGCTGGTGATCTGGCTGCAGTTTGTGGTTGTGATGTCACTTGTGGCTCACTGCCTGATAGGCCAGTGCTGGTCATGTGGGTGCAGTCTGTGATTCTAAGGTGACTTGTGGCTCAGTGCCTGATAGGCCACTGCATTTCCTGTGGGTGTAGTTTGTGTTTGTGATGTCACTTGTGGTTCAGTGCCTGATAGGACATTGCTGGTCCTGTGGCTGCAGTTTGTGGTTGTGATGTCACTTGTGGCTCAGTGCCTGATAGGCCAGTGCTGGTCACATGTGTGCAGTTTGTGTTTGTGATGTCACTTGTGGCTCAGTGCCTGATGGGACATTGCTGGTCCTGTGGGTGGAGTTTGTGGTTGTGATGTCACTTGTGGCTCAGTGCCTGATAGGACATTGCTGGTCACGTGGGTTCATTTTGTGGTTGTGAGGTCACTTGTGGCTCAGTGCCTGATAGGCCAGTGCTGTTCATGTGGCTGCAGTTTGTGGTTGTGATATCACTTCTGGCTCAGTGCCTGATAGGCCAGTGCTGGTCACATGGCTGCAGTTTGTGTTTGTGATGTCACTTGTGGCTCAGTGCCTGATAGGCCAGTGCTGGTCACGTGGCTGCAGTTTGTATTTGTGATGTCACTTGTGGCTGAGTGCCTGATAGGCCAGTGCTGCATATGTGTGTGCAGGTTTGTTTGTGATGTCACTTGTGGCTCAGTGCCTGACAGGTCAGTGCTGGTCACATGTCTGCAGTTTGTGTTTGTGATGTCACTTGTGGCTCAGTGCGTGAGAGGCCATGCTGCTCCTGTGGGTGGAGTTTGTGTTTGTGATGTCACTTGTGGCTCAGTGCCTGACAGGCCAGTGCTGGTCCTGTGTGTGCAGTTTGTGTTTGTGATGTCACTTGTGGCTCAGTGCCTCATATGCCAGTGCTGGTGATGTGGCTGCAGTTTGTGTTTGTGATGTCACTTGTGGCTCAGTGCCTGAGAGGCCAGTGCTGGTGATGTGGCTGCAGTTTGTGTTTGTGATGTCACTTGTGGCTAAGTGCCTGATAGTCCAGTGCTGGTCCTGTGGCTGAAATTTGTGATTGTGAGGTCACTTGTTGCTCAGTGCCTGATAGGCCAGTGTTGGTCACATGTCTGCAGTTTGTGTTTGTGATGTCACTTGTGGCTCAGTGCCTGATAGGCCAGTGCTGGTCATGTGGGTGCAGTTTGTGTTTGTGATGTCACTTGTGGCTCAGTGCCTTATAGGGCAGTACTGGTCACATGTCTGCAGTTTGTGGTTGTGAGGTCACTTGTGGCTCAGTGCCTGATAGGCCAGTGGTGTTCATGTGGGTGCAGTTTGTGATTCTAAGGTGACTTGTGGCTCAGTGCCTGATAGGCCACTGCATTTCCTGTGGGTGTAGTGTGTGTTTCTGATGTCACTTGTGGCTCAGTGCCTGATAGGCCAGTGCTGGTCCTGTGTGTGCAGTTTGTGTTTGTGATGTCACTTGTGGCTCAGTGCCTGATAGGCCAGTGCTGGTGATGTGTGTGGAGTTTGTGTTTGTGATGTCACTTGTGGCTCAGTGCCTGATAGACCAGTGCTGGTCATGTGGATGGAGTTTGTGGTTGTGATGTCACTTGCGGCTGAGTGCCTGACAGGCCAGTGCTGGTCATGTGGGTTCAGTTTGTGTTTGTGATGTCACTTGTGGCTCAGTGCCTGATAGGCCAGTGCTGGTCCTGTGGCTGCAGTTTGTGGTTGTGAGGTCACTTCTGGCTCAGTGCCTGATGGGCCAGTGCTGGTGATCTGGCTGCAGTTTGTGGTTGTGATGTCACTTGTGGCTCAGTGCCTGATAGGCCAGTGGTGTTCATGTGGGTGCAGTTTGTGATTCTAAGGTGACTTGTGGCTCAGTGCCTGATAGGCCACTGCATTTCCTGTGGGTTCAGTTTGTGTTTGTGATGTCACTTGTGGCTGAGTGCCTGAGAGGCCAGTGCTGGTCATGTGGATAGAGTTTGTGTTTGTGATGTCACTTGTGGCTCAGTGCCTGACAGGTCAGTGCTGGTCCTGTGGGTGCAGTTTGTGTTTGTGATGTCACTTGTGGCTCAGTGCCTGACAGGTCAGTGCTGGTCACATGTCTGCAGTTTGTGTTTGTGATGTCACTTGTGGCTCAGTGCGTGAGAGGCCATGCTGCTCCTGTGGGTGGAGTTTGTGTTTGTGATGTCACTTGTGGCTCAGTGCCTGACAGGCCACTGCTTGTCCAGTGGGTGCAGTTTGTGTTTGTGATGTCACTTGTGGCTCAGTGCCTCATATGCCAGTGCTGGTGATGTGGCTGCAGTTTGTATTTGTGATGTCACTTGTGGCTCAGTGCCTGATAGGCCAGTGCTTGTCCTGTGGGTGCACTTTGTGTTTGTGATGTCACCTGTGGCTGAGTACCTGATAGGCCAGTGCTGGTGATGTGGCTGCAGTTTGTGGTTGTGATGTCACTTGTGGCTCAGTGCCTGATAGGCCAGTGCTGGTGATGTGGCTGCAGTTTGTGTTTCTGATGTCACTTGTGGCTCAGTGCCTGATAGGCCAGTGCTGGTCACGTGGGTGGAGTTTGTGTTTGTGATGTCACTTGTGGCTCAGTGCCTGATAGGCCAGTGCTTGTCACGTGGCTTCATTTTGTGTTTGTGATGTCACTTGTGGCTCAGTGCCTGATAGGCCAGTGCTGGTGATGTGGGTGGAGTTTATTTTTGTGATGTCACTTGTGGCTCAGGGCCTGATAGGCCAGTGTTGGTCACATGGCTGCAGTTTGTGTTTGTGATGTCACTTGTGGCTCAGTGCCTGATAGGCCAGTGCTGGTCATGTGGCTGCAGTTTGTGGTTGTGATGTCACTTGTGGCTCAGTGCCTGATAGGCCAGTGCTCGTCCTGTGGGTGCAGTTTGTGGTTGTGATGTCACTTGTGGCTGAGTGCCTGATAGGCCAGTGCTGGTCACGTGGGTTCATTTTGTGGTTGTGAGGTCACTTGTGGCTCAGTGCCTGATAGGCCAGTGCTGATCATGTGGGTGCAGTTTGTGTTTGTGATGTCACTTGTGGCTCAGTGCCTGATAGGCCAGTGCTGGTCATGTGGGTGCAGTTTGTGGTTGTGATGTCACTTGTGGCTCAGTGCCTGATAGGCCAGTGTTGGTCACATGGCTGCAGTTTGTGTTTGTGATGTCACTTGTGGCTCAGTGCCTGATAGGCCAGTGTTGGTCACATGGCTGCAGTTTGTGTTTCTGATGTCACTTGTGGCTCAGTGCCTGATAGGCCAGTGCTGGTGATGTGGCTGCAGTTTGTGGTTGTGATGTCACTTGTGGCTCAGTGCCTGATAGGCCAGTGCTGGTCACGTGGGTGGAGTTTGTGTTTGTGATGTCACTTGTGGCTCAGTGCCTGATAGGCCAGTGCTGGTCATGTGGCTGCAGTTTGTGTTTGTGATGTCACTTGTGGCTCAGTGCCTGATAGGCCAGTGTTGGTCACATGGCTGCAGTTTGTGTTTGTGATGTCACTTGTGGCTCAGTGCCTGATAGGCCAGTGCTGGTCATGTGGCTGCAGTTTGTGGTTGTGATGTCACTTGTGGCTCAGTGCCTGATAGGCCAGTGCTCGTCATGTGGGTGCAGTTTGTGGTTGTCAGGTCACTTGTGGCTCAGAGCCTGATAGGCCAGTGCTGGTCACATGGCTGCAGTTTGTGGTTGTGATGTCACTTGTGGCTCAGGGCCTGATAGGCCAGTGCTGGTCATGTGGGTGCAGTTTGTGGCTGTGAGGTCACCTGTGGCTCAGTGCCTGATGGGACATTGCTGGTCCTGTGGGTGGAGTTTGTGGTTGTGATGTCACTTGTGTCTGAGTGCCTGATAGGCCAGTGCTGGTCACGTGGGTTCATTTTGTGGTTGTGAGGTCACTTGTGGCTGAGTGCCTGATAGGCCAGTGTTGGTCACATGGCTGCAGTTTGTGGTTGTGATGTCTCTTGTGGCTCAGAGCCTGATAGGCCAGTGTTGGTCACATGGCTGCAGTTTGTGTTTGTGATGTCACTTGTGGCTCAGTGCCTGATAGGCCAGTGCTGGTGATGTGGCTGCAGTTTGTGGTTGTGATGTCACTTGTGGCTGAGTGCCTGATAGGCCAGTGCTGGTCACGTGGGTTCATTTTGTGGTTGTGAGGTCACTTGTGGCTCAGTGCCTGATACGCCAGTGCTGGTCATGTGGGTGCAGTTTGTGTTTGTGATGTCACTTGTGGCTCAGTGCCTGATAGGCCAGTGCTGGTCATGTGGGTGCAGTTTGTGGTTGTGATGTCACTTGTGGCTCAGTGCCTGATAGGCCAGTGTTGGTCACATGGCTGCAGTTTGTGTTTGTGATGTCATTTGTGGCTCAGTGCCTGATAGGCCAGTGTTGGTCACATGGCTGCAGTTTGTGTTTCTGATGTCACTTGTGGCTCAGTGCCTGATAGGCCAGTGCTGGTGATGTGGCTGCAGTTTGTGGTTGTGAGGTCACTTGTGGCTGTGTGCCTGATAGGCGAGTGCTGGACATGTGGGTGCAGTTTGTGGTTGTGATGTCACTTGTGGCTCAGTGCCTGATAGGCCAGTGCTGGTCACGTGGGTGGAGTTTGTGTTTGTGATGTCACTTTTGGCTCAGTGCCTGATAGGCCAGTGCTGGTCATGTGGGTGCAGTTTGTGTTTGTGAAGTCACTTGTGGCTCAGTGCCTGATAGGCCAGTGTTGGTCACATGGCTGCAGTTTGTGTTTGTGATGTCACTTGTGGCTCAGTGCCTGATAGGCCAGTGCTGGTCACGTGGCTGCAGTTTGTATTTGTGATGTCACTTGTGGCTGAGTGCCTGATAGGCCAGTGCTGCATATGTGTGTGCAGGTTTGTTTGTGATGTCACTTGTGGCTCAGTGCCTGACAGGTCAATGCTGGTCACATGTCTGCAGTTTGTGTTTGTGATGTCACTTGTGGCTCAGTGCGTGAGAGGCCATGCTGCTCCTGTGGGTGGAGTTTGTGTTTGTGATGTCACTTGTGGCTCAGTGCCTGACAGGCCAGTGCTGGTCCTGTGTGTGCAGTTTGTGTTTGTGATGTCACTTGTGGCTCAGTGCCTCATATGCCAGTGCTGGTGATGTGGCTGCAGTTTGTGTTTGTGATGTCACTTGTGGCTCAGTGCCTGAGAGGCCAGTGCTGGTCCTGTGGCTGAAATTTGTGATTGTGAGGTCACTTGTTGCTCAGTGCCTGATAGGCCAGTGCTGGTCACATGTCTGCAGTTTGTGTTTGTGATGTCACTTGTGGCTCAGTGCCTGATAGGCCAGTGCTGGTCATGTGGGTGCAGTTTGTGTTTGTGATGTCACTTGTGGCTCAGTGCCTTATAGGGCAGTACTGGTCACATGTCTGCAGTTTGTGGTTGTGAGGTCACTTGTGGCTCAGTGCCTGATAGGCCAGTGGTGTTCATGTGGGTGCAGTTTGTGATTCTAAGGTGACTTGTGGCTCAGTGCCTGATAGGCCACTGCATTTCCTGTGGGTGTAGTGTGTGTTTCTGATGTCACTTGTGGCTCAGTGCCTGATAGGCCAGTGCTGGTCCTGTGTGTGCAGTTTGTGTTTGTGATGTCACTTGTGGCTCAGTGCCTGATAGGCCAGTGCTGGTGATGTGTGTGGAGTTTGTGTTTGTGATGTCACTTGTGGCTCAGTGCCTGATAGACCAGTGCTGGTCATGTGGGTGGAGTTTGTGGTTGTGATGTCACTTGCGGCTGAGTGCCTGATAGGCCAGTGCTGGTCATGTGGGTTCAGTTTGTGTTTGTGATGTCACTTGTGGCTCAGTGCCTGATAGGCCAGTGCTGGTCCTGTGGCTGCAGTTTGTGGTTGTGAGGTCACTTCTGGCTCAGTGCCTGATGGGCCAGTGCTGGTGATCTGGCTGCAGTTTGTGGTTGTGATGTCACTTGTGGCTCAGTGCCTGATAGGCCAGTGGTGTTCATGTGGGTGCAGTTTGTGATTCTGAGGTGACTTGTGGCTCAGTGCCTGATAGGCCACTGCATTTCCTGTGGGTTCAGTTTGTGTTTGTGATGTCACTTGTGGCTGAGTGCCTGAGAGGCCAGTGCTGGTCATGTGGATAGAGTTTGTGTTTGTGATGTCACTTGTGGCTCAGTGCCTGACAGGTCAGTGCTGGTCCTGTGGGTGCAGTTTGTGTTTGTGATGTCACTTGTGGCTCAGTGCCTGACAGGTTAGTGCTGGTCACATGTCTGCAGTTTGTGTTTGTGATGTCACTTGTGGCTCAGTGCGTGAGAGGCCATGCTGCTCCTGTGGGTGGAGTTTGTGTTTGTGATGTCACTTGTGGCTCAGTGCCTGACAGGCCACTGCTTGTCCAGTGGGTGCAGTTTGTGTTTGTGATGTCACTTGTGGCTCAGTGCCTCATATGCCAGAGCTGGTGATGTGGCTGCAGTTTGTATTTGTGATGTCACTTGTGGCTCAGTGCCTGATAGGCCAGTGCTTGTCCTGTGGGTGCACTTTGTGTTTGCGATGTCACCTGTGGCTGAGTACCTGATAGGCCAGTGCTGGTGATGTGGCTGCAGTTTGTGGTTGTGATGTCACTTGTGGCTCAGTGCCTGATAGGCCAGTGCTGGTGATGTGGCTGCAGTTTGTGTTTCTGATGTCACTTGTGGCTCAGTGCCTGATAGGCCAGTGCTGGTCACGTGGGTGGAGTTTGTGTTTGTGATGTCACTTGTGGCTCAGTGCCTGATAGGCCAGTGCTGGTGATGTGGGTGGAGTTTATTTTTGTGATGTCACTTGTGGCTCAGTGCCTGATAGGCCAGTGCTGGTGATGTGGGTGCAGTTTGTGGTTGTGATGTCACTTGTGGCTCAGGGCCTGATAGGCCAGTGTTGGTCACATGGCTGCAGTTTGTGTTTGTGATGTCACTTGTGGCTCAGTGCCTGATAGGCCAGTGCTGGTCATGTGGGTGCAGTTTGTGGTTGTGATGTCACTTGTGGCTCAGTGCCTGATAGGCCAGTGCTGGTCATGTGGGTGCAGTTTGTGGTTGTCAGGTCACTTGTGGCTCAGAGCCTGATAGGCCAGTGCTGGTCACATGGCTGCAGTTTGTGGTTGTGATGTCACCTGTGGCTCAGTGCCTGATGGGACATTGCTGGTCCTGTGGCTGCAGTTTGTGGTTGTGATGTCACTTGTGTCTGAGTGCCTGATAGGCCAGTGCTGGTCACGTGGGTTCATTTTGTGGTTGTGAGGTCACTTGTGGCTGAGTGCCTGATAGGCCAGTGTTGGTCACATGGCTGCAGTTTGTGGTTGTGATGTCTCTTGTGGCTCAGAGCCTGATAGGCCAGTGTTGGTCACATGGCTGCAGTTTGTGTTTGTGATGTCACTTGTGGCTCAGTGCCTGATAGGCCAGTGCTGGTGATGTGGCTGCAGTTTGTGGTTGTGATGTCACTTGTGGCTGAGTGCCTGATAGGCCAGTGCTGGTCACGTGGGTTCATTTTGTGGTTGTGAGGTCACTTGTGGCTCAGTGCCTGATAGGCCAGTGCTGGTCATGTGGGTGCAGTTTGTGTTTGTGATGTCACTTGTGGCTCAGTGCCTGATAGGCCAGTGCTGGTCATGTGGCTGCAGTTTGTGGTTGTGATGTCACTTGTGGCTCAGTGCCTGATAGGCCAGTGTTGGTCACATGGCTGCAGTTTGTGTTTGTGATGTCACTTGTGGCTCAGTGCCTGATAGGCCAGTGTTGGTCACATGGCTGCAGTTTGTGTTTCTGATGTCACTTGTGGCTCAGTGCCTGATAGGCCAGTGCTGGTGATGTGGCTGCAGTTTGTGGTTGTGAGGTCACTTGTGGCTGAGTACCTGATAGGCCAGTGCTGGTCACATGGGTGTAGTCTGTGGTTGTGATGTCACTTGTGGCTCAGTGCCTGATAGGCCAGTGCTGGTGATGTGGGTGGAGTTTGTGGTTGTGATGTCACTTGTGGCTCAGTGCCTGATAGGCCAGTGTTGGTCATGTGGGTGCAGTTTGTGTTTGTGATGTCACTTGTGGCTCAGTGCCTGATGGGCCAGTGTTGGTCACATGGCTGCATTTTGTGTTTGTGATGTCACTTGTGGCTCAGTGCCTGATAGGCCAGTGCTGGTCACGTGGCTGCAGTTTGTATTTGTGATGTCACTTGTGGCTGAGTGCCTGATAGGCCAGTGCTGGTCCTGTGGGTGCAGTTTGTGTTTGTGATGTCACTTGTGGCTCAGGGCCTGATAGGCCAGTGCTGGTGATGTGGGTGCAGTTTGTGGTTGTGATGTCACTTGTGGCTCAGTGCCTGATAGGCCAGTGCTGTTCATGTGGGTTCAGTTTGAGGTTGTGATGTCACTTGTGGCTCAGTGCCTGACAGGCCAGTGCTGGTCATGTGGCTGCAGTTTGTGGTTGTGATGTCACTTGTGGCTCAGTGCCTGATAGGCCAGTGCTGGTCACGTGGGTGCAGTTTGTTGTGATGTCATTTGAGGATCAGTGCCTGATAGGCCAGTGCTGGTCCTGTGGCTGCAGTTTGTGTTTGTGATTTCACTTGTGGCTCAGTGCCTGACAGGTCAGTGCTGGTCACATGTCTGCAGTTTGTGTTTGTGATGTCACTTGTGGCTCAGTGCCTGATAGGCCAGTGCTGGTCATGTGGGTGCAGTTTGTGTTTGTGATGTCACTTGTGGCTCAGTGCCTGACAGGCCACTGCTTGTCCAGTGGGTGCAGTTTGTGTTTGTGATGTCACTTGTGGCTCAGTGCCTGATAGGCCAGTGCTGGTCACATGGGTGTAGTCTGTGGTTGTGATGTCACTTGTGGCTCAGTGCCTGATAGGCCAGTGCTGGTCCTGTGGCTGCAGTTTGTGGTTGTGATGTCACTTGTGGCTGAGTGCCTGATAGGCCAGTGCTGGTCACGTGGGTTCATTTTGTGGTTGTGAGGTCACTTCTGGCTCAGTGCCTGATGGGCCAGTGCTGGTGATCTGGCTGCAGTTTGTGGTTGTGATGTCACTTGTGGCTCACTGCCTGATAGGCCAGTGCTGGTCATGTGGGTGCAGTCTGTGATTCTAAGGTGACTTGTGGCTCAGTGCCTGATAGGCCACTGCATTTCCTGTGGGTGTAGTTTGTGTTTGTGATGTCACTTGTGGTTCAGTGCCTGATAGGACATTGCTGGTCCTGTGGCTGCAGTTTGTGGTTGTGATGTCACTTGTGGCTCAGTGCCTGATAGGCCAGTGCTGGTCACATGTGTGCAGTTTGTGTTTGTGATGTCACTTGTGGCTCAGTGCCTGATGGGACATTGCTGGTCCTGTGGGTGGAGTTTGTGGTTGTGATGTCACTTGTGGCTCAGTGCCTGATAGGACATTGCTGGTCACGTGGGTTCATTTTGTGGTTGTGAGGTCACTTGTGGCTCAGTGCCTGATAGGCCAGTGCTGTTCATGTGGCTGCAGTTTGTGGTTGTGATATCACTTCTGGCTCAGTGCCTGATAGGCCAGTGCTGGTCACATGGCTGCAGTTTGTGTTTGTGATGTCACTTGTGGCTCAGTGCCTGATAGGCCAGTGCTGGTCACGTGGCTGCAGTTTGTATTTGTGATGTCACTTGTGGCTGAGTGCCTGATAGGCCAGTGCTGCATATGTGTGTGCAGGTTTGTTTGTGATGTCACTTGTGGCTCAGTGCCTGACAGGTCAGTGCTGGTCACATGTCTGCAGTTTGTGTTTGTGATGTCACTTGTGGCTCAGTGCGTGAGAGGCCATGCTGCTCCTGTGGGTGGAGTTTGTGTTTGTGATGTCACTTGTGGCTCAGTGCCTGACAGGCCAGTGCTGGTCCTGTGTGTGCAGTTTGTGTTTGTGATGTCACTTGTGGCTCAGTGCCTCATATGCCAGTGCTGGTGATGTGGCTGCAGTTTGTGTTTGTGATGTCACTTGTGGCTCAGTGCCTGAGAGGCCAGTGCTGGTGATGTGGCTGCAGTTTGTGTTTGTGATGTCACTTGTGGCTAAGTGCCTGATAGTCCAGTGCTGGTCCTGTGGCTGAAATTTGTGATTGTGAGGTCACTTGTTGCTCAGTGCCTGATAGGCCAGTGTTGGTCACATGTCTGCAGTTTGTGTTTGTGATGTCACTTGTGGCTCAGTGCCTGATAGGCCAGTGCTGGTCATGTGGGTGCAGTTTGTGTTTGTGATGTCACTTGTGGCTCAGTGCCTTATAGGGCAGTACTGGTCACATGTCTGCAGTTTGTGGTTGTGAGGTCACTTGTGGCTCAGTGCCTGATAGGCCAGTGGTGTTCATGTGGGTGCAGTTTGTGATTCTAAGGTGACTTGTGGCTCAGTGCCTGATAGGCCACTGCATTTCCTGTGGGTGTAGTGTGTGTTTCTGATGTCACTTGTGGCTCAGTGCCTGATAGGCCAGTGCTGGTCCTGTGTGTGCAGTTTGTGTTTGTGATGTCACTTGTGGCTCAGTGCCTGATAGGCCAGTGCTGGTGATGTGTGTGGAGTTTGTGTTTGTGATGTCACTTGTGGCTCAGTGCCTGATAGACCAGTGCTGGTCATGTGGGTGGAGTTTGTGGTTGTGATGTCACTTGCGGCTGAGTGCCTGACAGGCCAGTGCTGGTCATGTGGGTTCAGTTTGTGTTTGTGATGTCACTTGTGGCTCAGTGCCTGATAGGCCAGTGCTGGTCCTGTGGCTGCAGTTTGTGGTTGTGAGGTCACTTCTGGCTCAGTGCCTGATGGGCCAGTGCTGGTGATCTGGCTGCAGTTTGTGGTTGTGATGTCACTTGTGGCTCAGTGCCTGATAGGCCAGTGGTGTTCATGTGGGTGCAGTTTGTGATTCTAAGGTGACTTGTGGCTCAGTGCCTGATAGGCCACTGCATTTCCTGTGGGTTCAGTTTGTGTTTGTGATGTCACTTGTGGCTGAGTGCCTGAGAGGCCAGTGCTGGTCATGTGGATAGAGTTTGTGTTTGTGATGTCACTTGTGGCTCAGTGCCTGACAGGTCAGTGCTGGTCCTGTGGGTGCAGTTTGTGTTTGTGATGTCACTTGTGGCTCAGTGCCTGACAGGTCAGTGCTGGTCACATGTCTGCAGTTTGTGTTTGTGATGTCACTTGTGGCTCAGTGCGTGAGAGGCCATGCTGCTCCTGTGGGTGGAGTTTGTGTTTGTGATGTCACTTGTGGCTCAGTGCCTGACAGGCCAGTGCTGGTCCTGTGGGTGCAGTTTGTGTTTGTGATGTCACTTGTGGCTCAGGGCCTGATAGGCCAGTGCTGGTGATGTGGGTGCAGTTTGTGGTTGTGATGTCACTTGTGGCTCAGTGCCTGATAGGCCAGTGCTGTTCATGTGGGTTCAGTTTGAGGTTGTGATGTCACTTGTGGCTCAGTGCCTGACAGGCCAGTGCTGGTCATGTGGCTGCAGTTTGTGGTTGTGATGTCACTTGTGGCTCAGTGCCTGATAGGCCAGTGCTGGTCACGTGGGTGCAGTTTGTTGTGATGTCATTTGAGGATCAGTGCCTGATAGGCCAGTGCTGGTCCTGTGGCTGCAGTTTGTGTTTGTGATTTCACTTGTGGCTCAGTGCCTGACAGGTCAGTGCTGGTCACATGTCTGCAGTTTGTGTTTGTGATGTCACTTGTGGCTCAGTGCCTGATAGGCCAGTGCTGGTCATGTGGGTGCAGTTTGTGTTTGTGATGTCACTTGTGGCTCAGTGCCTGACAGGCCACTGCTTGTCCAGTGGGTGCAGTTTGTGTTTGTGATGTCACTTGTGGCTCAGTGCCTGATAGGCCAGTGCTGGTCACATGGGTGTAGTCTGTGGTTGTGATGTCACTTGTGGCTCAGTGCCTGATAGGCCAGTGCTGGTCCTGTGGCTGCAGTTTGTGGTTGTGATGTCACTTGTGGCTGAGTGCCTGATAGGCCAGTGCTGGTCACGTGGGTTCATTTTGTGGTTGTGAGGTCACTTCTGGCTCAGTGCCTGATGGGCCAGTGCTGGTGATCTGGCTGCAGTTTGTGGTTGTGATGTCACTTGTGGCTCACTGCCTGATAGGCCAGTGCTGGTCATGTGGGTGCAGTCTGTGATTCTAAGGTGACTTGTGGCTCAGTGCCTGATAGGCCACTGCATTTCCTGTGGGTGTAGTTTGTGTTTGTGATGTCACTTGTGGTTCAGTGCCTGATAGGACATTGCTGGTCCTGTGGCTGCAGTTTGTGGTTGTGATGTCACTTGTGGCTCAGTGCCTGATAGGCCAGTGCTGGTCACATGTGTGCAGTTTGTGTTTGTGATGTCACTTGTGGCTCAGTGCCTGATGGGACATTGCTGGTCCTGTGGGTGGAGTTTGTGGTTGTGATGTCACTTGTGGCTCAGTGCCTGATAGGACATTGCTGGTCACGTGGGTTCATTTTGTGGTTGTGAGGTCACTTGTGGCTCAGTGCCTGATAGGCCAGTGCTGTTCATGTGGCTGCAGTTTGTGGTTGTGATATCACTTCTGGCTCAGTGCCTGATAGGCCAGTGCTGGTCACATGGCTGCAGTTTGTGTTTGTGATGTCACTTGTGGCTCAGTGCCTGATAGGCCAGTGCTGGTCACGTGGCTGCAGTTTGTATTTGTGATGTCACTTGTGGCTGAGTGCCTGATAGGCCAGTGCTGCATATGTGTGTGCAGGTTTGTTTGTGATGTCACTTGTGGCTCAGTGCCTGACAGGTCAGTGCTGGTCACATGTCTGCAGTTTGTGTTTGTGATGTCACTTGTGGCTCAGTGCGTGAGAGGCCATGCTGCTCCTGTGGGTGGAGTTTGTGTTTGTGATGTCACTTGTGGCTCAGTGCCTGACAGGCCAGTGCTGGTCCTGTGTGTGCAGTTTGTGTTTGTGATGTCACTTGTGGCTCAGTGCCTCATATGCCAGTGCTGGTGATGTGGCTGCAGTTTGTGTTTGTGATGTCACTTGTGGCTCAGTGCCTGAGAGGCCAGTGCTGGTGATGTGGCTGCAGTTTGTGTTTGTGATGTCACTTGTGGCTAAGTGCCTGATAGTCCAGTGCTGGTCCTGTGGCTGAAATTTGTGATTGTGAGGTCACTTGTTGCTCAGTGCCTGATAGGCCAGTGTTGGTCACATGTCTGCAGTTTGTGTTTGTGATGTCACTTGTGGCTCAGTGCCTGATAGGCCAGTGCTGGTCATGTGGGTGCAGTTTGTGTTTGTGATGTCACTTGTGGCTCAGTGCCTTATAGGGCAGTACTGGTCACATGTCTGCAGTTTGTGGTTGTGAGGTCACTTGTGGCTCAGTGCCTGATAGGCCAGTGGTGTTCATGTGGGTGCAGTTTGTGATTCTAAGGTGACTTGTGGCTCAGTGCCTGATAGGCCACTGCATTTCCTGTGGGTGTAGTGTGTGTTTCTGATGTCACTTGTGGCTCAGTGCCTGATAGGCCAGTGCTGGTCCTGTGTGTGCAGTTTGTGTTTGTGATGTCACTTGTGGCTCAGTGCCTGATAGGCCAGTGCTGGTGATGTGTGTGGAGTTTGTGTTTGTGATGTCACTTGTGGCTCAGTGCCTGATAGACCAGTGCTGGTCATGTGGGTGGAGTTTGTGGTTGTGATGTCACTTGCGGCTGAGTGCCTGACAGGCCAGTGCTGGTCATGTGGGTTCAGTTTGTGTTTGTGATGTCACTTGTGGCTCAGTGCCTGATAGGCCAGTGCTGGTCCTGTGGCTGCAGTTTGTGGTTGTGAGGTCACTTCTGGCTCAGTGCCTGATGGGCCAGTGCTGGTGATCTGGCTGCAGTTTGTGGTTGTGATGTCACTTGTGGCTCAGTGCCTGATAGGCCAGTGGTGTTCATGTGGGTGCAGTTTGTGATTCTAAGGTGACTTGTGGCTCAGTGCCTGATAGGCCACTGCATTTCCTGTGGGTTCAGTTTGTGTTTGTGATGTCACTTGTGGCTGAGTGCCTGAGAGGCCAGTGCTGGTCATGTGGATAGAGTTTGTGTTTGTGATGTCACTTGTGGCTCAGTGCCTGACAGGTCAGTGCTGGTCCTGTGGGTGCAGTTTGTGTTTGTGATGTCACTTGTGGCTCAGTGCCTGACAGGTCAGTGCTGGTCACATGTCTGCAGTTTGTGTTTGTGATGTCACTTGTGGCTCAGTGCGTGAGAGGCCATGCTGCTCCTGTGGGTGGAGTTTGTGTTTGTGATGTCACTTGTGGCTCAGTGCCTGACAGGCCACTGCTTGTCCAGTGGGTGCAGTTTGTGTTTGTGATGTCACTTGTGGCTCAGTGCCTCATATGCCAGTGCTGGTGATGTGGCTGCAGTTTGTATTTGTGATGTCACTTGTGGCTCAGTGCCTGATAGGCCAGTGCTTGTCCTGTGGGTGCACTTTGTGTTTGCGATGTCACCTGTGGCTGAGTACCTGATAGGCCAGTGCTGGTGATGTGGCTGCAGTTTGTGGTTGTGATGTCACTTGTGGCTCAGTGCCTGATAGGCCAGTGCTGGTGATGTGGCTGCAGTTTGTGTTTCTGATGTCACTTGTGGCTCAGTGCCTGATAGGCCAGTGCTGGTCACGTGGGTGGAGTTTGTGTTTGTGATGTCACTTGTGGCTCAGTGCCTGATAGGCCAGTGCTTGTCACGTGGCTTCATTTTGTGTTTGTGATGTCACTTGTGGCTCAGTGCCTGATAGGCCAGTGCTGGTGATGTGGGTGGAGTTTATTTTTGTGATGTCACTTGTGGCTCAGGGCCTGATAGGCCAGTGTTGGTCACATGGCTGCAGTTTGTGTTTGTGATGTCACTTGTGGCTCAGTGCCTGATAGGCCAGTGCTGGTCATGTGGCTGCAGTTTGTGGTTGTGATGTCACTTGTGGCTCAGTGCCTGATAGGCCAGTGCTCGTCATGTGGGTGCAGTTTGTGGTTGTGATGTCACTTGTGGCTGAGTGCCTGATAGGCCAGTGCTGGTCACGTGGGTTCATTTTGTGGTTGTGAGGTCACTTGTGGCTCAGTGCCTGATAGGCCAGTGCTGGTCATGTGGGTGCAGTTTGTGGTTGTGATGTCACTTGTGGCTCAGTGCCTGATAGGCCAGTGCTGGTCATGTGGCTGCAGTTTGTGGTTGTGATGTCACTTGTGGCTCAGAGCCTGATAGGCCAGTGTTGGTCACATGGCTGCAGTTTGTGTTTGTGATGTCACTTGTGGCTCAGTGCCTGATAGGCCAGTGTTGGTCACATGGCTGCAGTTTGTGTTTCTGATGTCACTTGTGGCTCAGTGCCTGATAGGCCAGTGCTGGTGATGTGGCTGCAGTTTGTGGTTGTGATGTCACTTGTGGCTCAGTGCCTGATAGGCCAGTGCTGGTCACGTGGGTGGAGTTTGTGTTTGTGATGTCACTTGTGGCTCAGTGCCTGATAGGCCAGTGCTGGTCATGTGGCTGCAGTTTGTGTTTGTGATGTCACTTGTGGCTCAGTGCCTGATAGGCCAGTGTTGGTCACATGGCTGCAGTTTGTGTTTGTGATGTCACTTGTGGCTCAGTGCCTGATAGGCCAGTGCTGGTCATGTGGCTGCAGTTTGTGGTTGTGATGTCACTTGTGGCTCAGTGCCTGATAGGCCAGTGCTCGTCATGTGGGTGCAGTTTGTGGTTGTCAGGTCACTTGTGGCTCAGAGCCTGATAGGCCAGTGCTGGTCACATGGCTGCAGTTTGTGGTTGTGATGTCACTTGTGGCTCAGGGCCTGATAGGCCAGTGCTGGTCATGTGGGTGCAGTTTGTGGCTGTGAGGTCACCTGTGGCTCAGTGCCTGATGGGACATTGCTGGTCCTGTGGGTGGAGTTTGTGGTTGTGATGTCACTTGTGTCTGAGTGCCTGATAGGCCAGTGCTGGTCACGTGGGTTCATTTTGTGGTTGTGAGGTCACTTGTGGCTGAGTGCCTGATAGGCCAGTGTTGGTCACATGGCTGCAGTTTGTGGTTGTGATGTCTCTTGTGGCTCAGAGCCTGATAGGCCAGTGTTGGTCACATGGCTGCAGTTTGTGTTTGTGATGTCACTTGTGGCTCAGTGCCTGATAGGCCAGTGCTGGTGATGTGGCTGCAGTTTGTGGTTGTGATGTCACTTGTGGCTGAGTGCCTGATAGGCCAGTGCTGGTCACGTGGGTTCATTTTGTGGTTGTGAGGTCACTTGTGGCTCAGTGCCTGATACGCCAGTGCTGGTCATGTGGGTGCAGTTTGTGTTTGTGATGTCACTTGTGGCTCAGTGCCTGATAGGCCAGTGCTGGTCATGTGGGTGCAGTTTGTGGTTGTGATGTCACTTGTGGCTCAGTGCCTGATAGGCCAGTGTTGGTCACATGGCTGCAGTTTGTGTTTGTGATGTCACTTGTGGCTCAGTGCCTGATAGGCCAGTGTTGGTCACATGGCTGCAGTTTGTGTTTCTGATGTCACTTGTGGCTCAGTGCCTGATAGGCCAGTGCTGGTGATGTGGCTGCAGTTTGTGGTTGTGAGGTCACTTGTGGCTGTGTGCCTGATAGGCGAGTGCTGGACATGTGGGTGCAGTTTGTGGTTGTGATGTCACTTGTGGCTCAGTGCCTGATAGGCCAGTGCTGGTCACGTGGGTGGAGTTTGTGTTTGTGATGTCACTTTTGGCTCAGTGCCTGATAGGCCAGTGCTGGTCATGTGGGTGCAGTTTGTGTTTGTGATGTCACTTGTGGCTCAGTGCCTGATAGGCCAGTGTTGGTCACATGGCTGCAGTTTGTGTTTGTGATGTCACTTGTGGCTCAGTGCCTGATAGGCCAGTGCTGGTCACGTGGCTGCAGTTTGTATTTGTGATGTCACTTGTGGCTGAGTGCCTGATAGGCCAGTGCTGCATATGTGTGTGCAGGTTTGTTTGTGATGTCACTTGTGGCTCAGTGCCTGACAGGTCAATGCTGGTCACATGTCTGCAGTTTGTGTTTGTGATGTCACTTGTGGCTCAGTGCGTGAGAGGCCATGCTGCTCCTGTGGGTGGAGTTTGTGTTTGTGATGTCACTTGTGGCTCAGTGCCTGACAGGCCAGTGCTGGTCCTGTGTGTGCAGTTTGTGTTTGTGATGTCACTTGTGGCTCAGTGCCTCATATGCCAGTGCTGGTGATGTGGCTGCAGTTTGTGTTTGTGATGTCACTTGTGGCTCAGTGCCTGAGAGGCCAGTGCTGGTCCTGTGGCTGAAATTTGTGATTGTGAGGTCACTTGTTGCTCAGTGCCTGATAGGCCAGTGCTGGTCACATGTCTGCAGTTTGTGTTTGTGATGTCACTTGTGGCTCAGTGCCTGATAGGCCAGTGCTGGTCATGTGGGTGCAGTTTGTGTTTGTGATGTCACTTGTGGCTCAGTGCCTCATATGCCAGTGCTGGTGATGTGGCTGCAGTTTGTATTTGTGATGTCACTTGTGGCTCAGTGCCTGATAGGCCAGTGCTTGTCCTGTGGGTGCACTTTGTGTTTGCGATGTCACCTGTGGCTGAGTACCTGATAGGCCAGTGCTGGTGATGTGGCTGCAGTTTGTGGTTGTGATGTCACTTGTGGCTCAGTGCCTGATAGGCCAGTGCTGGTGATGTGGCTGCAGTTTGTGTTTCTGATGTCACTTGTGGCTCAGTGCCTGATAGGCCAGTGCTGGTCACGTGGGTGGAGTTTGTGTTTGTGATGTCACTTGTGGCTCAGTGCCTGATAGGCCAGTGCTTGTCACGTGGCTTCATTTTGTGTTTGTGATGTCACTTGTGGCTCAGTGCCTGATAGGCCAGTGCTGGTGATGTGGGTGGAGTTTATTTTTGTGATGTCACTTGTGGCTCAGGGCCTGATAGGCCAGTGTTGGTCACATGGCTGCAGTTTGTGTTTGTGATGTCACTTGTGGCTCAGTGCCTGATAGGCCAGTGCTGGTCATGTGGCTGCAGTTTGTGGTTGTGATGTCACTTGTGGCTCAGTGCCTGATAGGCCAGTGCTCGTCATGTGGGTGCAGTTTGTGGTTGTGATGTCACTTGTGGCTGAGTGCCTGATAGGCCAGTGCTGGTCACGTGGGTTCATTTTGTGGTTGTGAGGTCACTTGTGGCTCAGTGCCTGATAGGCCAGTGCTGGTCATGTGGGTGCAGTTTGTGGTTGTGATGTCACTTGTGGCTCAGTGCCTGATAGGCCAGTGCTGGTCATGTGGGTGCAGTTTGTGGTTGTGATGTCACTTGTGGCTCAGTGCCTGATAGGCCAGTGTTGGTCACATGGCTGCAGTTTGTGTTTGTGATGTCACTTGTGGCTCAGTGCCTGATAGGCCAGTGTTGGTCACATGGCTGCAGTTTGTGTTTCTGATGTCACTTGTGGCTCAGTGCCTGATAGGCCAGTGCTGGTGATGTGGCTGCAGTTTGTGGTTGTGATGTCACTTGTGGCTCAGTGCCTGATAGGCCAGTGCTGGTCACGTGGGTGGAGTTTGTGTTTGTGATGTCACTTGTGGCTCAGTGCCTGATAGGCCAGTGCTGGTCATGTGGCTGCAGTTTGTGTTTGTGATGTCACTTGTGGCTCAGTGCCTTATAGGGCAGTACTGGTCACATGTCTGCAGTTTGTGGTTGTGAGGTCACTTGTGGCTCAGTGCCTGATAGGCCAGTGGTGTTCATGTGGGTGCAGTTTGTGATTCTAAGGTGACTTGTGGCTCAGTGCCTGATAGGCCACTGCATTTCCTGTGGGTGTAGTGTGTGTTTCTGATGTCACTTGTGGCTCAGTGCCTGATAGGCCAGTGCTGGTCCTGTGTGTGCAGTTTGTGTTTGTGATGTCACTTGTGGCTCAGTGCCTGATAGGCCAGTGCTGGTGATGTGTGTGGAGTTTGTGTTTGTGATGTCACTTGTGGCTCAGTGCCTGATAGACCAGTGCTGGTCATGTGGATGGAGTTTGTGGTTGTGATGTCACTTGCGGCTGAGTGCCTGACAGGCCAGTGCTGGTCATGTGGGTTCAGTTTGTGTTTGTGATGTCACTTGTGGCTCAGTGCCTGATAGGCCAGTGCTGGTCCTGTGGCTGCAGTTTGTGGTTGTGAGGTCACTTCTGGCTCAGTGCCTGATGGGCCAGTGCTGGTGATCTGGCTGCAGTTTGTGGTTGTGATGTCACTTGTGGCTCAGTGCCTGATAGGCCAGTGGTGTTCATGTGGGTGCAGTTTGTGATTCTAAGGTGACTTGTGGCTCAGTGCCTGATAGGCCACTGCATTTCCTGTGGGTTCAGTTTGTGTTTGTGATGTCACTTGTGGCTGAGTGCCTGAGAGGCCAGTGCTGGTCATGTGGATAGAGTTTGTGTTTGTGATGTCACTTGTGGCTCAGTGCCTGACAGGTCAGTGCTGGTCCTGTGGGTGCAGTTTGTGTTTGTGATGTCACTTGTGGCTCAGTGCCTGACAGGTCAGTGCTGGTCACATGTCTGCAGTTTGTGTTTGTGATGTCACTTGTGGCTCAGTGCGTGAGAGGCCATGCTGCTCCTGTGGGTGGAGTTTGTGTTTGTGATGTCACTTGTGGCTCAGTGCCTGACAGGCCAGTGCTGGTCCTGTGGGTGCAGTTTGTGTTTGTGATGTCACTTGTGGCTCAGGGCCTGATAGGCCAGTGCTGGTGATGTGGGTGCAGTTTGTGGTTGTGATGTCACTTGTGGCTCAGTGCCTGATAGGCCAGTGCTGTTCATGTGGGTTCAGTTTGAGGTTGTGATGTCACTTGTGGCTCAGTGCCTGACAGGCCAGTGCTGGTCATGTGGCTGCAGTTTGTGGTTGTGATGTCACTTGTGGCTCAGTGCCTGATAGGCCAGTGCTGGTCACGTGGGTGCAGTTTGTTGTGATGTCATTTGAGGATCAGTGCCTGATAGGCCAGTGCTGGTCCTGTGGCTGCAGTTTGTGTTTGTGATTTCACTTGTGGCTCAGTGCCTGACAGGTCAGTGCTGGTCACATGTCTGCAGTTTGTGTTTGTGATGTCACTTGTGGCTCAGTGCCTGATAGGCCAGTGCTGGTCATGTGGGTGCAGTTTGTGTTTGTGATGTCACTTGTGGCTCAGTGCCTGACAGGCCACTGCTTGTCCAGTGGGTGCAGTTTGTGTTTGTGATGTCACTTGTGGCTCAGTGCCTGATAGGCCAGTGCTGGTCACATGGGTGTAGTCTGTGGTTGTGATGTCACTTGTGGCTCAGTGCCTGATAGGCCAGTGCTGGTCCTGTGGCTGCAGTTTGTGGTTGTGATGTCACTTGTGGCTGAGTGCCTGATAGGCCAGTGCTGGTCACGTGGGTTCATTTTGTGGTTGTGAGGTCACTTCTGGCTCAGTGCCTGATGGGCCAGTGCTGGTGATCTGGCTGCAGTTTGTGGTTGTGATGTCACTTGTGGCTCACTGCCTGATAGGCCAGTGCTGGTCATGTGGGTGCAGTCTGTGATTCTAAGGTGACTTGTGGCTCAGTGCCTGATAGGCCACTGCATTTCCTGTGGGTGTAGTTTGTGTTTGTGATGTCACTTGTGGTTCAGTGCCTGATAGGACATTGCTGGTCCTGTGGCTGCAGTTTGTGGTTGTGATGTCACTTGTGGCTCAGTGCCTGATAGGCCAGTGCTGGTCACATGTGTGCAGTTTGTGTTTGTGATGTCACTTGTGGCTCAGTGCCTGATGGGACATTGCTGGTCCTGTGGGTGGAGTTTGTGGTTGTGATGTCACTTGTGGCTCAGTGCCTGATAGGACATTGCTGGTCACGTGGGTTCATTTTGTGGTTGTGAGGTCACTTGTGGCTCAGTGCCTGATAGGCCAGTGCTGTTCATGTGGCTGCAGTTTGTGGTTGTGATATCACTTCTGGCTCAGTGCCTGATAGGCCAGTGCTGGTCACATGGCTGCAGTTTGTGTTTGTGATGTCACTTGTGGCTCAGTGCCTGATAGGCCAGTGCTGGTCACGTGGCTGCAGTTTGTATTTGTGATGTCACTTGTGGCTGAGTGCCTGATAGGCCAGTGCTGCATATGTGTGTGCAGGTTTGTTTGTGATGTCACTTGTGGCTCAGTGCCTGACAGGTCAGTGCTGGTCACATGTCTGCAGTTTGTGTTTGTGATGTCACTTGTGGCTCAGTGCGTGAGAGGCCATGCTGCTCCTGTGGGTGGAGTTTGTGTTTGTGATGTCACTTGTGGCTCAGTGCCTGACAGGCCAGTGCTGGTCCTGTGTGTGCAGTTTGTGTTTGTGATGTCACTTGTGGCTCAGTGCCTCATATGCCAGTGCTGGTGATGTGGCTGCAGTTTGTGTTTGTGATGTCACTTGTGGCTCAGTGCCTGAGAGGCCAGTGCTGGTGATGTGGCTGCAGTTTGTGTTTGTGATGTCACTTGTGGCTAAGTGCCTGATAGTCCAGTGCTGGTCCTGTGGCTGAAATTTGTGATTGTGAGGTCACTTGTTGCTCAGTGCCTGATAGGCCAGTGTTGGTCACATGTCTGCAGTTTGTGTTTGTGATGTCACTTGTGGCTCAGTGCCTGATAGGCCAGTGCTGGTCATGTGGGTGCAGTTTGTGTTTGTGATGTCACTTGTGGCTCAGTGCCTTATAGGGCAGTACTGGTCACATGTCTGCAGTTTGTGGTTGTGAGGTCACTTGTGGCTCAGTGCCTGATAGGCCAGTGGTGTTCATGTGGGTGCAGTTTGTGATTCTAAGGTGACTTGTGGCTCAGTGCCTGATAGGCCACTGCATTTCCTGTGGGTGTAGTGTGTGTTTCTGATGTCACTTGTGGCTCAGTGCCTGATAGGCCAGTGCTGGTCCTGTGTGTGCAGTTTGTGTTTGTGATGTCACTTGTGGCTCAGTGCCTGATAGGCCAGTGCTGGTGATGTGTGTGGAGTTTGTGTTTGTGATGTCACTTGTGGCTCAGTGCCTGATAGACCAGTGCTGGTCATGTGGATGGAGTTTGTGGTTGTGATGTCACTTGCGGCTGAGTGCCTGACAGGCCAGTGCTGGTCATGTGGGTTCAGTTTGTGTTTGTGATGTCACTTGTGGCTCAGTGCCTGATAGGCCAGTGCTGGTCCTGTGGCTGCAGTTTGTGGTTGTGAGGTCACTTCTGGCTCAGTGCCTGATGGGCCAGTGCTGGTGATCTGGCTGCAGTTTGTGGTTGTGATGTCACTTGTGGCTCAGTGCCTGATAGGCCAGTGGTGTTCATGTGGGTGCAGTTTGTGATTCTAAGGTGACTTGTGGCTCAGTGCCTGATAGGCCACTGCATTTCCTGTGGGTTCAGTTTGTGTTTGTGATGTCACTTGTGGCTGAGTGCCTGAGAGGCCAGTGCTGGTCATGTGGATAGAGTTTGTGTTTGTGATGTCACTTGTGGCTCAGTGCCTGACAGGTCAGTGCTGGTCCTGTGGGTGCAGTTTGTGTTTGTGATGTCACTTGTGGCTCAGTGCCTGACAGGTCAGTGCTGGTCACATGTCTGCAGTTTGTGTTTGTGATGTCACTTGTGGCTCAGTGCGTGAGAGGCCATGCTGCTCCTGTGGGTGGAGTTTGTGTTTGTGATGTCACTTGTGGCTCAGTGCCTGACAGGCCACTGCTTGTCCAGTGGGTGCAGTTTGTGTTTGTGATGTCACTTGTGGCTCAGTGCCTCATATGCCAGTGCTGGTGATGTGGCTGCAGTTTGTATTTGTGATGTCACTTGTGGCTCAGTGCCTGATAGGCCAGTGCTTGTCCTGTGGGTGCACTTTGTGTTTGTGATGTCACCTGTGGCTGAGTACCTGATAGGCCAGTGCTGGTGATGTGGCTGCAGTTTGTGGTTGTGATGTCACTTGTGGCTCAGTGCCTGATAGGCCAGTGCTGGTGATGTGGCTGCAGTTTGTGTTTCTGATGTCACTTGTGGCTCAGTGCCTGATAGGCCAGTGCTGGTCACGTGGGTGGAGTTTGTGTTTGTGATGTCACTTGTGGCTCAGTGCCTGATAGGCCAGTGCTTGTCACGTGGCTTCATTTTGTGTTTGTGATGTCACTTGTGGCTCAGTGCCTGATAGGCCAGTGCTGGTGATGTGGGTGGAGTTTATTTTTGTGATGTCACTTGTGGCTCAGGGCCTGATAGGCCAGTGTTGGTCACATGGCTGCAGTTTGTGTTTGTGATGTCACTTGTGGCTCAGTGCCTGATAGGCCAGTGCTGGTCATGTGGCTGCAGTTTGTGGTTGTGATGTCACTTGTGGCTCAGTGCCTGATAGGCCAGTGCTCGTCCTGTGGGTGCAGTTTGTGGTTGTGATGTCACTTGTGGCTGAGTGCCTGATAGGCCAGTGCTGGTCACGTGGGTTCATTTTGTGGTTGTGAGGTCACTTGTGGCTCAGTGCCTGATAGGCCAGTGCTGATCATGTGGGTGCAGTTTGTGTTTGTGATGTCACTTGTGGCTCAGTGCCTGATAGGCCAGTGCTGGTCATGTGGGTGCAGTTTGTGGTTGTGATGTCACTTGTGGCTCAGTGCCTGATAGGCCAGTGTTGGTCACATGGCTGCAGTTTGTGTTTGTGATGTCACTTGTGGCTCAGTGCCTGATAGGCCAGTGTTGGTCACATGGCTGCAGTTTGTGTTTCTGATGTCACTTGTGGCTCAGTGCCTGATAGGCCAGTGCTGGTGATGTGGCTGCAGTTTGTGGTTGTGATGTCACTTGTGGCTCAGTGCCTGATAGGCCAGTGCTGGTCACGTGGGTGGAGTTTGTGTTTGTGATGTCACTTGTGGCTCAGTGCCTGATAGGCCAGTGCTGGTCATGTGGCTGCAGTTTGTGTTTGTGATGTCACTTGTGGCTCAGTGCCTGATAGGCCAGTGTTGGTCACATGGCTGCAGTTTGTGTTTGTGATGTCACTTGTGGCTCAGTGCCTGATAGGCCAGTGCTGGTCATGTGGCTGCAGTTTGTGGTTGTGATGTCACTTGTGGCTCAGTGCCTGATAGGCCAGTGCTCGTCATGTGGGTGCAGTTTGTGGTTGTCAGGTCACTTGTGGCTCAGAGCCTGATAGGCCAGTGCTGGTCACATGGCTGCAGTTTGTGGTTGTGATGTCACTTGTGGCTCAGGGCCTGATAGGCCAGTGCTGGTCATGTGGGTGCAGTTTGTGGCTGTGAGGTCACCTGTGGCTCAGTGCCTGATGGGACATTGCTGGTCCTGTGGGTGGAGTTTGTGGTTGTGATGTCACTTGTGTCTGAGTGCCTGATAGGCCAGTGCTGGTCACGTGGGTTCATTTTGTGGTTGTGAGGTCACTTGTGGCTGAGTGCCTGATAGGCCAGTGTTGGTCACATGGCTGCAGTTTGTGGTTGTGATGTCTCTTGTGGCTCAGAGCCTGATAGGCCAGTGTTGGTCACATGGCTGCAGTTTGTGTTTGTGATGTCACTTGTGGCTCAGTGCCTGATAGGCCAGTGCTGGTGATGTGGCTGCAGTTTGTGGTTGTGATGTCACTTGTGGCTGAGTGCCTGATAGGCCAGTGCTGGTCACGTGGGTTCATTTTGTGGTTGTGAGGTCACTTGTGGCTCAGTGCCTGATACGCCAGTGCTGGTCATGTGGGTGCAGTTTGTGTTTGTGATGTCACTTGTGGCTCAGTGCCTGATAGGCCAGTGCTGGTCATGTGGGTGCAGTTTGTGGTTGTGATGTCACTTGTGGCTCAGTGCCTGATAGGCCAGTGTTGGTCACATGGCTGCAGTTTGTGTTTGTGATGTCATTTGTGGCTCAGTGCCTGATAGGCCAGTGTTGGTCACATGGCTGCAGTTTGTGTTTCTGATGTCACTTGTGGCTCAGTGCCTGATAGGCCAGTGCTGGTGATGTGGCTGCAGTTTGTGGTTGTGAGGTCACTTGTGGCTGTGTGCCTGATAGGCGAGTGCTGGACATGTGGGTGCAGTTTGTGGTTGTGATGTCACTTGTGGCTCAGTGCCTGATAGGCCAGTGCTGGTCACGTGGGTGGAGTTTGTGTTTGTGATGTCACTTTTGGCTCAGTGCCTGATAGGCCAGTGCTGGTCATGTGGGTGCAGTTTGTGTTTGTGAAGTCACTTGTGGCTCAGTGCCTGATAGGCCAGTGTTGGTCACATGGCTGCAGTTTGTGTTTGTGATGTCACTTGTGGCTCAGTGCCTGATAGGCCAGTGCTGGTCACGTGGCTGCAGTTTGTATTTGTGATGTCACTTGTGGCTGAGTGCCTGATAGGCCAGTGCTGCATATGTGTGTGCAGGTTTGTTTGTGATGTCACTTGTGGCTCAGTGCCTGACAGGTCAATGCTGGTCACATGTCTGCAGTTTGTGTTTGTGATGTCACTTGTGGCTCAGTGCGTGAGAGGCCATGCTGCTCCTGTGGGTGGAGTTTGTGTTTGTGATGTCACTTGTGGCTCAGTGCCTGACAGGCCAGTGCTGGTCCTGTGTGTGCAGTTTGTGTTTGTGATGTCACTTGTGGCTCAGTGCCTCATATGCCAGTGCTGGTGATGTGGCTGCAGTTTGTGTTTGTGATGTCACTTGTGGCTCAGTGCCTGAGAGGCCAGTGCTGGTCCTGTGGCTGAAATTTGTGATTGTGAGGTCACTTGTTGCTCAGTGCCTGATAGGCCAGTGCTGGTCACATGTCTGCAGTTTGTGTTTGTGATGTCACTTGTGGCTCAGTGCCTGATAGGCCAGTGCTGGTCATGTGGGTGCAGTTTGTGTTTGTGATGTCACTTGTGGCTCAGTGCCTTATAGGGCAGTACTGGTCACATGTCTGCAGTTTGTGGTTGTGAGGTCACTTGTGGCTCAGTGCCTGATAGGCCAGTGGTGTTCATGTGGGTGCAGTTTGTGATTCTAAGGTGACTTGTGGCTCAGTGCCTGATAGGCCACTGCATTTCCTGTGGGTGTAGTGTGTGTTTCTGATGTCACTTGTGGCTCAGTGCCTGATAGGCCAGTGCTGGTCCTGTGTGTGCAGTTTGTGTTTGTGATGTCACTTGTGGCTCAGTGCCTGATAGGCCAGTGCTGGTGATGTGTGTGGAGTTTGTGTTTGTGATGTCACTTGTGGCTCAGTGCCTGATAGACCAGTGCTGGTCATGTGGGTGGAGTTTGTGGTTGTGATGTCACTTGCGGCTGAGTGCCTGATAGGCCAGTGCTGGTCATGTGGGTTCAGTTTGTGTTTGTGATGTCACTTGTGGCTCAGTGCCTGATAGGCCAGTGCTGGTCCTGTGGCTGCAGTTTGTGGTTGTGAGGTCACTTCTGGCTCAGTGCCTGATGGGCCAGTGCTGGTGATCTGGCTGCAGTTTGTGGTTGTGATGTCACTTGTGGCTCAGTGCCTGATAGGCCAGTGGTGTTCATGTGGGTGCAGTTTGTGATTCTGAGGTGACTTGTGGCTCAGTGCCTGATAGGCCACTGCATTTCCTGTGGGTTCAGTTTGTGTTTGTGATGTCACTTGTGGCTGAGTGCCTGAGAGGCCAGTGCTGGTCATGTGGATAGAGTTTGTGTTTGTGATGTCACTTGTGGCTCAGTGCCTGACAGGTCAGTGCTGGTCCTGTGGGTGCAGTTTGTGTTTGTGATGTCACTTGTGGCTCAGTGCCTGACAGGTTAGTGCTGGTCACATGTCTGCAGTTTGTGTTTGTGATGTCACTTGTGGCTCAGTGCGTGAGAGGCCATGCTGCTCCTGTGGGTGGAGTTTGTGTTTGTGATGTCACTTGTGGCTCAGTGCCTGACAGGCCACTGCTTGTCCAGTGGGTGCAGTTTGTGTTTGTGATGTCACTTGTGGCTCAGTGCCTCATATGCCAGAGCTGGTGATGTGGCTGCAGTTTGTATTTGTGATGTCACTTGTGGCTCAGTGCCTGATAGGCCAGTGCTTGTCCTGTGGGTGCACTTTGTGTTTGCGATGTCACCTGTGGCTGAGTACCTGATAGGCCAGTGCTGGTGATGTGGCTGCAGTTTGTGGTTGTGATGTCACTTGTGGCTCAGTGCCTGATAGGCCAGTGCTGGTGATGTGGCTGCAGTTTGTGTTTCTGATGTCACTTGTGGCTCAGTGCCTGATAGGCCAGTGCTGGTCACGTGGGTGGAGTTTGTGTTTGTGATGTCACTTGTGGCTCAGTGCCTGATAGGCCAGTGCTGGTGATGTGGGTGGAGTTTATTTTTGTGATGTCACTTGTGGCTCAGTGCCTGATAGGCCAGTGCTGGTGATGTGGGTGCAGTTTGTGGTTGTGATGTCACTTGTGGCTCAGGGCCTGATAGGCCAGTGTTGGTCACATGGCTGCAGTTTGTGTTTGTGATGTCACTTGTGGCTCAGTGCCTGATAGGCCAGTGCTGGTCATGTGGGTGCAGTTTGTGGTTGTGATGTCACTTGTGGCTCAGTGCCTGATAGGCCAGTGCTGGTCATGTGGGTGCAGTTTGTGGTTGTCAGGTCACTTGTGGCTCAGAGCCTGATAGGCCAGTGCTGGTCACATGGCTGCAGTTTGTGGTTGTGATGTCACCTGTGGCTCAGTGCCTGATGGGACATTGCTGGTCCTGTGGCTGCAGTTTGTGGTTGTGATGTCACTTGTGTCTGAGTGCCTGATAGGCCAGTGCTGGTCACGTGGGTTCATTTTGTGGTTGTGAGGTCACTTGTGGCTGAGTGCCTGATAGGCCAGTGTTGGTCACATGGCTGCAGTTTGTGGTTGTGATGTCTCTTGTGGCTCAGAGCCTGATAGGCCAGTGTTGGTCACATGGCTGCAGTTTGTGTTTGTGATGTCACTTGTGGCTCAGTGCCTGATAGGCCAGTGCTGGTGATGTGGCTGCAGTTTGTGGTTGTGATGTCACTTGTGGCTGAGTGCCTGATAGGCCAGTGCTGGTCACGTGGGTTCATTTTGTGGTTGTGAGGTCACTTGTGGCTCAGTGCCTGATAGGCCAGTGCTGGTCATGTGGGTGCAGTTTGTGTTTGTGATGTCACTTGTGGCTCAGTGCCTGATAGGCCAGTGCTGGTCATGTGGCTGCAGTTTGTGGTTGTGATGTCACTTGTGGCTCAGTGCCTGATAGGCCAGTGTTGGTCACATGGCTGCAGTTTGTGTTTGTGATGTCACTTGTGGCTCAGTGCCTGATAGGCCAGTGTTGGTCACATGGCTGCAGTTTGTGTTTCTGATGTCACTTGTGGCTCAGTGCCTGATAGGCCAGTGCTGGTGATGTGGCTGCAGTTTGTGGTTGTGAGGTCACTTGTGGCTGAGTACCTGATAGGCCAGTGCTGGTCACATGGGTGTAGTCTGTGGTTGTGATGTCACTTGTGGCTCAGTGCCTGATAGGCCAGTGCTGGTGATGTGGGTGGAGTTTGTGGTTGTGATGTCACTTGTGGCTCAGTGCCTGATAGGCCAGTGTTGGTCATGTGGGTGCAGTTTGTGTTTGTGATGTCACTTGTGGCTCAGTGCCTGATGGGCCAGTGTTGGTCACATGGCTGCATTTTGTGTTTGTGATGTCACTTGTGGCTCAGTGCCTGATAGGCCAGTGCTGGTCACGTGGCTGCAGTTTGTATTTGTGATGTCACTTGTGGCTGAGTGCCTGATAGGCCAGTGCTGGTCCTGTGGGTGCAGTTTGTGTTTGTGATGTCACTTGTGGCTCAGGGCCTGATAGGCCAGTGCTGGTGATGTGGGTGCAGTTTGTGGTTGTGATGTCACTTGTGGCTCAGTGCCTGATAGGCCAGTGCTGTTCATGTGGGTTCAGTTTGAGGTTGTGATGTCACTTGTGGCTCAGTGCCTGACAGGCCAGTGCTGGTCATGTGGCTGCAGTTTGTGGTTGTGATGTCACTTGTGGCTCAGTGCCTGATAGGCCAGTGCTGGTCACGTGGGTGCAGTTTGTTGTGATGTCATTTGAGGATCAGTGCCTGATAGGCCAGTGCTGGTCCTGTGGCTGCAGTTTGTGTTTGTGATTTCACTTGTGGCTCAGTGCCTGACAGGTCAGTGCTGGTCACATGTCTGCAGTTTGTGTTTGTGATGTCACTTGTGGCTCAGTGCCTGATAGGCCAGTGCTGGTCATGTGGGTGCAGTTTGTGTTTGTGATGTCACTTGTGGCTCAGTGCCTGACAGGCCACTGCTTGTCCAGTGGGTGCAGTTTGTGTTTGTGATGTCACTTGTGGCTCAGTGCCTGATAGGCCAGTGCTGGTCACATGGGTGTAGTCTGTGGTTGTGATGTCACTTGTGGCTCAGTGCCTGATAGGCCAGTGCTGGTCCTGTGGCTGCAGTTTGTGGTTGTGATGTCACTTGTGGCTGAGTGCCTGATAGGCCAGTGCTGGTCACGTGGGTTCATTTTGTGGTTGTGAGGTCACTTCTGGCTCAGTGCCTGATGGGCCAGTGCTGGTGATCTGGCTGCAGTTTGTGGTTGTGATGTCACTTGTGGCTCACTGCCTGATAGGCCAGTGCTGGTCATGTGGGTGCAGTCTGTGATTCTAAGGTGACTTGTGGCTCAGTGCCTGATAGGCCACTGCATTTCCTGTGGGTGTAGTTTGTGTTTGTGATGTCACTTGTGGTTCAGTGCCTGATAGGACATTGCTGGTCCTGTGGCTGCAGTTTGTGGTTGTGATGTCACTTGTGGCTCAGTGCCTGATAGGCCAGTGCTGGTCACATGTGTGCAGTTTGTGTTTGTGATGTCACTTGTGGCTCAGTGCCTGATGGGACATTGCTGGTCCTGTGGGTGGAGTTTGTGGTTGTGATGTCACTTGTGGCTCAGTGCCTGATAGGACATTGCTGGTCACGTGGGTTCATTTTGTGGTTGTGAGGTCACTTGTGGCTCAGTGCCTGATAGGCCAGTGCTGTTCATGTGGCTGCAGTTTGTGGTTGTGATATCACTTCTGGCTCAGTGCCTGATAGGCCAGTGCTGGTCACATGGCTGCAGTTTGTGTTTGTGATGTCACTTGTGGCTCAGTGCCTGATAGGCCAGTGCTGGTCACGTGGCTGCAGTTTGTATTTGTGATGTCACTTGTGGCTGAGTGCCTGATAGGCCAGTGCTGCATATGTGTGTGCAGGTTTGTTTGTGATGTCACTTGTGGCTCAGTGCCTGACAGGTCAGTGCTGGTCACATGTCTGCAGTTTGTGTTTGTGATGTCACTTGTGGCTCAGTGCGTGAGAGGCCATGCTGCTCCTGTGGGTGGAGTTTGTGTTTGTGATGTCACTTGTGGCTCAGTGCCTGACAGGCCAGTGCTGGTCCTGTGTGTGCAGTTTGTGTTTGTGATGTCACTTGTGGCTCAGTGCCTCATATGCCAGTGCTGGTGATGTGGCTGCAGTTTGTGTTTGTGATGTCACTTGTGGCTCAGTGCCTGAGAGGCCAGTGCTGGTGATGTGGCTGCAGTTTGTGTTTGTGATGTCACTTGTGGCTAAGTGCCTGATAGTCCAGTGCTGGTCCTGTGGCTGAAATTTGTGATTGTGAGGTCACTTGTTGCTCAGTGCCTGATAGGCCAGTGTTGGTCACATGTCTGCAGTTTGTGTTTGTGATGTCACTTGTGGCTCAGTGCCTGATAGGCCAGTGCTGGTCATGTGGGTGCAGTTTGTGTTTGTGATGTCACTTGTGGCTCAGTGCCTTATAGGGCAGTACTGGTCACATGTCTGCAGTTTGTGGTTGTGAGGTCACTTGTGGCTCAGTGCCTGATAGGCCAGTGGTGTTCATGTGGGTGCAGTTTGTGATTCTAAGGTGACTTGTGGCTCAGTGCCTGATAGGCCACTGCATTTCCTGTGGGTGTAGTGTGTGTTTCTGATGTCACTTGTGGCTCAGTGCCTGATAGGCCAGTGCTGGTCCTGTGTGTGCAGTTTGTGTTTGTGATGTCACTTGTGGCTCAGTGCCTGATAGGCCAGTGCTGGTGATGTGTGTGGAGTTTGTGTTTGTGATGTCACTTGTGGCTCAGTGCCTGATAGACCAGTGCTGGTCATGTGGGTGGAGTTTGTGGTTGTGATGTCACTTGCGGCTGAGTGCCTGACAGGCCAGTGCTGGTCATGTGGGTTCAGTTTGTGTTTGTGATGTCACTTGTGGCTCAGTGCCTGATAGGCCAGTGCTGGTCCTGTGGCTGCAGTTTGTGGTTGTGAGGTCACTTCTGGCTCAGTGCCTGATGGGCCAGTGCTGGTGATCTGGCTGCAGTTTGTGGTTGTGATGTCACTTGTGGCTCAGTGCCTGATAGGCCAGTGGTGTTCATGTGGGTGCAGTTTGTGATTCTAAGGTGACTTGTGGCTCAGTGCCTGATAGGCCACTGCATTTCCTGTGGGTTCAGTTTGTGTTTGTGATGTCACTTGTGGCTGAGTGCCTGAGAGGCCAGTGCTGGTCATGTGGATAGAGTTTGTGTTTGTGATGTCACTTGTGGCTCAGTGCCTGACAGGTCAGTGCTGGTCCTGTGGGTGCAGTTTGTGTTTGTGATGTCACTTGTGGCTCAGTGCCTGACAGGTCAGTGCTGGTCACATGTCTGCAGTTTGTGTTTGTGATGTCACTTGTGGCTCAGTGCGTGAGAGGCCATGCTGCTCCTGTGGGTGGAGTTTGTGTTTGTGATGTCACTTGTGGCTCAGTGCCTGACAGGCCAGTGCTGGTCCTGTGGGTGCAGTTTGTGTTTGTGATGTCACTTGTGGCTCAGGGCCTGATAGGCCAGTGCTGGTGATGTGGGTGCAGTTTGTGGTTGTGATGTCACTTGTGGCTCAGTGCCTGATAGGCCAGTGCTGTTCATGTGGGTTCAGTTTGAGGTTGTGATGTCACTTGTGGCTCAGTGCCTGACAGGCCAGTGCTGGTCATGTGGCTGCAGTTTGTGGTTGTGATGTCACTTGTGGCTCAGTGCCTGATAGGCCAGTGCTGGTCACGTGGGTGCAGTTTGTTGTGATGTCATTTGAGGATCAGTGCCTGATAGGCCAGTGCTGGTCCTGTGGCTGCAGTTTGTGTTTGTGATTTCACTTGTGGCTCAGTGCCTGACAGGTCAGTGCTGGTCACATGTCTGCAGTTTGTGTTTGTGATGTCACTTGTGGCTCAGTGCCTGATAGGCCAGTGCTGGTCATGTGGGTGCAGTTTGTGTTTGTGATGTCACTTGTGGCTCAGTGCCTGACAGGCCACTGCTTGTCCAGTGGGTGCAGTTTGTGTTTGTGATGTCACTTGTGGCTCAGTGCCTGATAGGCCAGTGCTGGTCACATGGGTGTAGTCTGTGGTTGTGATGTCACTTGTGGCTCAGTGCCTGATAGGCCAGTGCTGGTCCTGTGGCTGCAGTTTGTGGTTGTGATGTCACTTGTGGCTGAGTGCCTGATAGGCCAGTGCTGGTCACGTGGGTTCATTTTGTGGTTGTGAGGTCACTTCTGGCTCAGTGCCTGATGGGCCAGTGCTGGTGATCTGGCTGCAGTTTGTGGTTGTGATGTCACTTGTGGCTCACTGCCTGATAGGCCAGTGCTGGTCATGTGGGTGCAGTCTGTGATTCTAAGGTGACTTGTGGCTCAGTGCCTGATAGGCCACTGCATTTCCTGTGGGTGTAGTTTGTGTTTGTGATGTCACTTGTGGTTCAGTGCCTGATAGGACATTGCTGGTCCTGTGGCTGCAGTTTGTGGTTGTGATGTCACTTGTGGCTCAGTGCCTGATAGGCCAGTGCTGGTCACATGTGTGCAGTTTGTGTTTGTGATGTCACTTGTGGCTCAGTGCCTGATGGGACATTGCTGGTCCTGTGGGTGGAGTTTGTGGTTGTGATGTCACTTGTGGCTCAGTGCCTGATAGGACATTGCTGGTCACGTGGGTTCATTTTGTGGTTGTGAGGTCACTTGTGGCTCAGTGCCTGATAGGCCAGTGCTGTTCATGTGGCTGCAGTTTGTGGTTGTGATATCACTTCTGGCTCAGTGCCTGATAGGCCAGTGCTGGTCACATGGCTGCAGTTTGTGTTTGTGATGTCACTTGTGGCTCAGTGCCTGATAGGCCAGTGCTGGTCACGTGGCTGCAGTTTGTATTTGTGATGTCACTTGTGGCTGAGTGCCTGATAGGCCAGTGCTGCATATGTGTGTGCAGGTTTGTTTGTGATGTCACTTGTGGCTCAGTGCCTGACAGGTCAGTGCTGGTCACATGTCTGCAGTTTGTGTTTGTGATGTCACTTGTGGCTCAGTGCGTGAGAGGCCATGCTGCTCCTGTGGGTGGAGTTTGTGTTTGTGATGTCACTTGTGGCTCAGTGCCTGACAGGCCAGTGCTGGTCCTGTGTGTGCAGTTTGTGTTTGTGATGTCACTTGTGGCTCAGTGCCTCATATGCCAGTGCTGGTGATGTGGCTGCAGTTTGTGTTTGTGATGTCACTTGTGGCTCAGTGCCTGAGAGGCCAGTGCTGGTGATGTGGCTGCAGTTTGTGTTTGTGATGTCACTTGTGGCTAAGTGCCTGATAGTCCAGTGCTGGTCCTGTGGCTGAAATTTGTGATTGTGAGGTCACTTGTTGCTCAGTGCCTGATAGGCCAGTGTTGGTCACATGTCTGCAGTTTGTGTTTGTGATGTCACTTGTGGCTCAGTGCCTGATAGGCCAGTGCTGGTCATGTGGGTGCAGTTTGTGTTTGTGATGTCACTTGTGGCTCAGTGCCTTATAGGGCAGTACTGGTCACATGTCTGCAGTTTGTGGTTGTGAGGTCACTTGTGGCTCAGTGCCTGATAGGCCAGTGGTGTTCATGTGGGTGCAGTTTGTGATTCTAAGGTGACTTGTGGCTCAGTGCCTGATAGGCCACTGCATTTCCTGTGGGTGTAGTGTGTGTTTCTGATGTCACTTGTGGCTCAGTGCCTGATAGGCCAGTGCTGGTCCTGTGTGTGCAGTTTGTGTTTGTGATGTCACTTGTGGCTCAGTGCCTGATAGGCCAGTGCTGGTGATGTGTGTGGAGTTTGTGTTTGTGATGTCACTTGTGGCTCAGTGCCTGATAGACCAGTGCTGGTCATGTGGGTGGAGTTTGTGGTTGTGATGTCACTTGCGGCTGAGTGCCTGACAGGCCAGTGCTGGTCATGTGGGTTCAGTTTGTGTTTGTGATGTCACTTGTGGCTCAGTGCCTGATAGGCCAGTGCTGGTCCTGTGGCTGCAGTTTGTGGTTGTGAGGTCACTTCTGGCTCAGTGCCTGATGGGCCAGTGCTGGTGATCTGGCTGCAGTTTGTGGTTGTGATGTCACTTGTGGCTCAGTGCCTGATAGGCCAGTGGTGTTCATGTGGGTGCAGTTTGTGATTCTAAGGTGACTTGTGGCTCAGTGCCTGATAGGCCACTGCATTTCCTGTGGGTTCAGTTTGTGTTTGTGATGTCACTTGTGGCTGAGTGCCTGAGAGGCCAGTGCTGGTCATGTGGATAGAGTTTGTGTTTGTGATGTCACTTGTGGCTCAGTGCCTGACAGGTCAGTGCTGGTCCTGTGGGTGCAGTTTGTGTTTGTGATGTCACTTGTGGCTCAGTGCCTGACAGGTCAGTGCTGGTCACATGTCTGCAGTTTGTGTTTGTGATGTCACTTGTGGCTCAGTGCGTGAGAGGCCATGCTGCTCCTGTGGGTGGAGTTTGTGTTTGTGATGTCACTTGTGGCTCAGTGCCTGACAGGCCACTGCTTGTCCAGTGGGTGCAGTTTGTGTTTGTGATGTCACTTGTGGCTCAGTGCCTCATATGCCAGTGCTGGTGATGTGGCTGCAGTTTGTATTTGTGATGTCACTTGTGGCTCAGTGCCTGATAGGCCAGTGCTTGTCCTGTGGGTGCACTTTGTGTTTGCGATGTCACCTGTGGCTGAGTACCTGATAGGCCAGTGCTGGTGATGTGGCTGCAGTTTGTGGTTGTGATGTCACTTGTGGCTCAGTGCCTGATAGGCCAGTGCTGGTGATGTGGCTGCAGTTTGTGTTTCTGATGTCACTTGTGGCTCAGTGCCTGATAGGCCAGTGCTGGTCACGTGGGTGGAGTTTGTGTTTGTGATGTCACTTGTGGCTCAGTGCCTGATAGGCCAGTGCTTGTCACGTGGCTTCATTTTGTGTTTGTGATGTCACTTGTGGCTCAGTGCCTGATAGGCCAGTGCTGGTGATGTGGGTGGAGTTTATTTTTGTGATGTCACTTGTGGCTCAGGGCCTGATAGGCCAGTGTTGGTCACATGGCTGCAGTTTGTGTTTGTGATGTCACTTGTGGCTCAGTGCCTGATAGGCCAGTGCTGGTCATGTGGCTGCAGTTTGTGGTTGTGATGTCACTTGTGGCTCAGTGCCTGATAGGCCAGTGCTCGTCATGTGGGTGCAGTTTGTGGTTGTGATGTCACTTGTGGCTGAGTGCCTGATAGGCCAGTGCTGGTCACGTGGGTTCATTTTGTGGTTGTGAGGTCACTTGTGGCTCAGTGCCTGATAGGCCAGTGCTGGTCATGTGGGTGCAGTTTGTGGTTGTGATGTCACTTGTGGCTCAGTGCCTGATAGGCCAGTGCTGGTCATGTGGCTGCAGTTTGTGGTTGTGATGTCACTTGTGGCTCAGAGCCTGATAGGCCAGTGTTGGTCACATGGCTGCAGTTTGTGTTTGTGATGTCACTTGTGGCTCAGTGCCTGATAGGCCAGTGTTGGTCACATGGCTGCAGTTTGTGTTTCTGATGTCACTTGTGGCTCAGTGCCTGATAGGCCAGTGCTGGTGATGTGGCTGCAGTTTGTGGTTGTGATGTCACTTGTGGCTCAGTGCCTGATAGGCCAGTGCTGGTCACGTGGGTGGAGTTTGTGTTTGTGATGTCACTTGTGGCTCAGTGCCTGATAGGCCAGTGCTGGTCATGTGGCTGCAGTTTGTGTTTGTGATGTCACTTGTGGCTCAGTGCCTGATAGGCCAGTGTTGGTCACATGGCTGCAGTTTGTGTTTGTGATGTCACTTGTGGCTCAGTGCCTGATAGGCCAGTGCTGGTCATGTGGCTGCAGTTTGTGGTTGTGATGTCACTTGTGGCTCAGTGCCTGATAGGCCAGTGCTCGTCATGTGGGTGCAGTTTGTGGTTGTCAGGTCACTTGTGGCTCAGAGCCTGATAGGCCAGTGCTGGTCACATGGCTGCAGTTTGTGGTTGTGATGTCACTTGTGGCTCAGGGCCTGATAGGCCAGTGCTGGTCATGTGGGTGCAGTTTGTGGCTGTGAGGTCACCTGTGGCTCAGTGCCTGATGGGACATTGCTGGTCCTGTGGGTGGAGTTTGTGGTTGTGATGTCACTTGTGTCTGAGTGCCTGATAGGCCAGTGCTGGTCACGTGGGTTCATTTTGTGGTTGTGAGGTCACTTGTGGCTGAGTGCCTGATAGGCCAGTGTTGGTCACATGGCTGCAGTTTGTGGTTGTGATGTCTCTTGTGGCTCAGAGCCTGATAGGCCAGTGTTGGTCACATGGCTGCAGTTTGTGTTTGTGATGTCACTTGTGGCTCAGTGCCTGATAGGCCAGTGCTGGTGATGTGGCTGCAGTTTGTGGTTGTGATGTCACTTGTGGCTGAGTGCCTGATAGGCCAGTGCTGGTCACGTGGGTTCATTTTGTGGTTGTGAGGTCACTTGTGGCTCAGTGCCTGATACGCCAGTGCTGGTCATGTGGGTGCAGTTTGTGTTTGTGATGTCACTTGTGGCTCAGTGCCTGATAGGCCAGTGCTGGTCATGTGGGTGCAGTTTGTGGTTGTGATGTCACTTGTGGCTCAGTGCCTGATAGGCCAGTGTTGGTCACATGGCTGCAGTTTGTGTTTGTGATGTCACTTGTGGCTCAGTGCCTGATAGGCCAGTGTTGGTCACATGGCTGCAGTTTGTGTTTCTGATGTCACTTGTGGCTCAGTGCCTGATAGGCCAGTGCTGGTGATGTGGCTGCAGTTTGTGGTTGTGAGGTCACTTGTGGCTGTGTGCCTGATAGGCGAGTGCTGGACATGTGGGTGCAGTTTGTGGTTGTGATGTCACTTGTGGCTCAGTGCCTGATAGGCCAGTGCTGGTCACGTGGGTGGAGTTTGTGTTTGTGATGTCACTTTTGGCTCAGTGCCTGATAGGCCAGTGCTGGTCATGTGGGTGCAGTTTGTGTTTGTGATGTCACTTGTGGCTCAGTGCCTGATAGGCCAGTGTTGGTCACATGGCTGCAGTTTGTGTTTGTGATGTCACTTGTGGCTCAGTGCCTGATAGGCCAGTGCTGGTCACGTGGCTGCAGTTTGTATTTGTGATGTCACTTGTGGCTGAGTGCCTGATAGGCCAGTGCTGCATATGTGTGTGCAGGTTTGTTTGTGATGTCACTTGTGGCTCAGTGCCTGACAGGTCAATGCTGGTCACATGTCTGCAGTTTGTGTTTGTGATGTCACTTGTGGCTCAGTGCGTGAGAGGCCATGCTGCTCCTGTGGGTGGAGTTTGTGTTTGTGATGTCACTTGTGGCTCAGTGCCTGACAGGCCAGTGCTGGTCCTGTGTGTGCAGTTTGTGTTTGTGATGTCACTTGTGGCTCAGTGCCTCATATGCCAGTGCTGGTGATGTGGCTGCAGTTTGTGTTTGTGATGTCACTTGTGGCTCAGTGCCTGAGAGGCCAGTGCTGGTCCTGTGGCTGAAATTTGTGATTGTGAGGTCACTTGTTGCTCAGTGCCTGATAGGCCAGTGCTGGTCACATGTCTGCAGTTTGTGTTTGTGATGTCACTTGTGGCTCAGTGCCTGATAGGCCAGTGCTGGTCATGTGGGTGCAGTTTGTGTTTGTGATGTCACTTGTGGCTCAGTGCCTCATATGCCAGTGCTGGTGATGTGGCTGCAGTTTGTATTTGTGATGTCACTTGTGGCTCAGTGCCTGATAGGCCAGTGCTTGTCCTGTGGGTGCACTTTGTGTTTGCGATGTCACCTGTGGCTGAGTACCTGATAGGCCAGTGCTGGTGATGTGGCTGCAGTTTGTGGTTGTGATGTCACTTGTGGCTCAGTGCCTGATAGGCCAGTGCTGGTGATGTGGCTGCAGTTTGTGTTTCTGATGTCACTTGTGGCTCAGTGCCTGATAGGCCAGTGCTGGTCACGTGGGTGGAGTTTGTGTTTGTGATGTCACTTGTGGCTCAGTGCCTGATAGGCCAGTGCTTGTCACGTGGCTTCATTTTGTGTTTGTGATGTCACTTGTGGCTCAGTGCCTGATAGGCCAGTGCTGGTGATGTGGGTGGAGTTTATTTTTGTGATGTCACTTGTGGCTCAGGGCCTGATAGGCCAGTGTTGGTCACATGGCTGCAGTTTGTGTTTGTGATGTCACTTGTGGCTCAGTGCCTGATAGGCCAGTGCTGGTCATGTGGCTGCAGTTTGTGGTTGTGATGTCACTTGTGGCTCAGTGCCTGATAGGCCAGTGCTCGTCATGTGGGTGCAGTTTGTGGTTGTGATGTCACTTGTGGCTGAGTGCCTGATAGGCCAGTGCTGGTCACGTGGGTTCATTTTGTGGTTGTGAGGTCACTTGTGGCTCAGTGCCTGATAGGCCAGTGCTGGTCATGTGGGTGCAGTTTGTGGTTGTGATGTCACTTGTGGCTCAGTGCCTGATAGGCCAGTGCTGGTCATGTGGGTGCAGTTTGTGGTTGTGATGTCACTTGTGGCTCAGTGCCTGATAGGCCAGTGTTGGTCACATGGCTGCAGTTTGTGTTTGTGATGTCACTTGTGGCTCAGTGCCTGATAGGCCAGTGTTGGTCACATGGCTGCAGTTTGTGTTTCTGATGTCACTTGTGGCTCAGTGCCTGATAGGCCAGTGCTGGTGATGTGGCTGCAGTTTGTGGTTGTGATGTCACTTGTGGCTCAGTGCCTGATAGGCCAGTGCTGGTCACGTGGGTGGAGTTTGTGTTTGTGATGTCACTTGTGGCTCAGTGCCTGATAGGCCAGTGCTGGTCATGTGGCTGCAGTTTGTGTTTGTGATGTCACTTGTGGCTCAGTGCCTGATAGGCCAGTGTTGGTCACATGGCTGCAGTTTGTGTTTGTGATGTCACTTGTGGCTCAGTGCCTGATAGGCCAGTGCTGGTCATGTGGCTGCAGTTTGTGGTTGTGATGTCACTTGTGGCTCAGTGCCTGATAGGCCAGTGCTCGTCATGTGGGTGGAGTTTGTGGTTGTCAGGTCACTTGTGGCTGAGTGCCTGATAGGCCAGTGCTGGTCACATGGCTGCAGTTTGTGGTTGTGATGTCACTTGTGGCTCAGGGCCTGATAGGCCAGTGCTGGTCATGTGGGTGCAGTTTGTGGCTGTGAGGTCACCTGTGGCTCAGTGCCTGATGGGACATTGCTGGTCCTGTGGGTGGAGTTTGTGGTTGTGATGTCACTTGTGTCTGAGTGCCTGATAGGCCAGTGCTGGTCACGTGGGTTCATTTTGTGGTTGTGAGGTCACTTGTGGCTGAGTGCCTGATAGGCCAGTGTTGGTCACATGGCTGCAGTTTGTGGTTGTGATGTCTCTTGTGGCTCAGAGCCTGATAGGCCAGTGTTGGTCACATGGCTGCAGTTTGTGTTTGTGATGTCACTTGTGGCTCAGTGCCTGATAGGCCAGTGCTGGTGATGTGGCTGCAGTTTGTGGTTGTGATGTCACTTGTGGCTGAGTGCCTGATAGGCCAGTGCTGGTCACGTGGGTTCATTTTGTGGTTGTGAGGTCACTTGTGGCTCAGTGCCTGATACGCCAGTGCTGGTCATGTGGGTGCAGTTTGTGTTTGTGATGTCACTTGTGGCTCAGTGCCTGATAGGCCAGTGCTGGTCATGTGGGTGCAGTTTGTGGTTGTGATGTCACTTGTGGCTCAGTGCCTGATAGGCCAGTGTTGGTCACATGGCTGCAGTTTGTGTTTGTGATGTCATTTGTGGCTCAGTGCCTGATAGGCCAGTGTTGGTCACATGGCTGCAGTTTGTGTTTCTGATGTCACTTGTGGCTCAGTGCCTGATAGGCCAGTGCTGGTGATGTGGCTGCAGTTTGTGGTTGTGAGGTCACTTGTGGCTGTGTGCCTGATAGGCGAGTGCTGGACATGTGGGTGCAGTTTGTGGTTGTGATGTCACTTGTGGCTCAGTGCCTGATAGGCCAGTGCTGGTCACGTGGGTGGAGTTTGTGTTTGTGATGTCACTTTTGGCTCAGTGCCTGATAGGCCAGTGCTGGTCATGTGGGTGCAGTTTGTGTTTGTGATGTCACTTGTGGCTCAGTGCCTGATAGGCCAGTGTTGGTCACATGGCTGCAGTTTGTGTTTGTGATGTCACTTGTGGCTCAGTGCCTGATAGGCCAGTGCTGGTCACGTGGCTGCAGTTTGTATTTGTGATGTCACTTGTGGCTGAGTGCCTGATAGGCCAGTGCTGCATATGTGTGTGCAAGTTTGTTTGTGATGTCACTTGTGGCTCAGTGCCTGACAGGTCAATGCTGGTCACATGTCTGCAGTTTGTGTTTGTGATGTCACTTGTGGCTCAGTGCGTGAGAGGCCATGCTGCTCCTGTGGGTGGAGTTTGTGTTTGTGATGTCACTTGTGGCTCAGTGCCTGACAGGCCATTGCTGGTCCTGTGTGTGCAGTTTGTGTTTGTGATGTCACTTGTGGCTCAGTGCCTCATATGCCAGTGCTGGTGATGTGGCTGCAGTTTGTGTTTGTGATGTCACTTGTGGCTCAGTGCCTGAGAGGCCAGTGCTGGTCCTGTGGCTGAAATTTGTGATTGTGAGGTCACTTGTTGCTCAGTGCCTGATAGGCCAGTGCTGGTCACATGTCTGCAGTTTGTGTTTGTGATGTCACTTGTGGCTCAGTGCCTGATAGGCCAGTGCTGGTCATGTGGGTGCAGTTTGTGTTTGTGATGTCACTTGTGGCTCAGTGCCTTATAGGGCAGTACTGGTCACATGTCTGCAGTTTGTGGTTGTGAGGTCACTTGTGGCTCAGTGCCTGATAGGCCAGTGGTGTTCATGTGGGTGCAGTTTGTGATTCTAAGGTGACTTGTGGCTCAGTGCCTGATAGGCCACTGCATTTCCTGTGGGTGTAGTGTGTGTTTCTGATGTCACTTGTGGCTCAGTGCCTGATAGGCCAGTGCTGGTCCTGTGTGTGCAGTTTGTGTTTGTGATGTCACTTGTGGCTCAGTGCCTGATAGGCCAGTGCTGGTGATGTGTGTGGAGTTTGTGTTTGTGATGTCACTTGTGGCTCAGTGCCTGATAGACCAGTGCTGGTCATGTGGGTGGAGTTTGTGGTTGTGATGTCACTTGCGGCTGAGTGCCTGATAGGCCAGTGCTGGTCATGTGGGTTCAGTTTGTGTTTGTGATGTCACTTGTGGCTCAGTGCCTGATAGGCCAGTGCTGGTCCTGTGGCTGCAGTTTGTGGTTGTGAGGTCACTTCTGGCTCAGTGCCTGATGGGCCAGTGCTGGTGATCTGGCTGCAGTTTGTGGTTGTGATGTCACTTGTGGCTCAGTGCCTGATAGGCCAGTGGTGTTCATGTGGGTGCAGTTTGTGATTCTGAGGTGACTTGTGGCTCAGTGCCTGATAGGCCACTGCATTTCCTGTGGGTTCAGTTTGTGTTTGTGATGTCACTTGTGGCTGAGTGCCTGAGAGGCCAGTGCTGGTCATGTGGATAGAGTTTGTGTTTGTGATGTCACTTGTGGCTCAGTGCCTGACAGGTCAGTGCTGGTCCTGTGGGTGCAGTTTGTGTTTGTGATGTCACTTGTGGCTCAGTGCCTGACAGGTCAGTGCTGGTCACATGTCTGCAGTTTGTGTTTGTGATGTCACTTGTGGCTCAGTGCGTGAGAGGCCATGCTGCTCCTGTGGGTGGAGTTTGTGTTTGTGATGTCACTTGTGGCTCAGTGCCTGACAGGCCACTGCTTGTCCAGTGGGTGCAGTTTGTGTTTGTGATGTCACTTGTGGCTCAGTGCCTCATATGCCAGTGCTGGTGATGTGGCTGCAGTTTGTATTTGTGATGTCACTTGTGGCTCAGTGCCTGATAGGCCAGTGCTTGTCCTGTGGGTGCACTTTGTGTTTGCGATGTCACCTGTGGCTGAGTACCTGATAGGCCAGTGCTGGTGATGTGGCTGCAGTTTGTGGTTGTGATGTCACTTGTGGCTCAGTGCCTGATAGGCCAGTGCTGGTGATGTGGCTGCAGTTTGTGTTTCTGATGTCACTTGTGGCTCAGTGCCTGATAGGCCAGTGCTGGTCACGTGGGTGGAGTTTGTGTTTGTGATGTCACTTGTGGCTCAGTGCCTGATAGGCCAGTGCTTGTCACGTGGCTTCAGTTTGTGTTTGTGATGTCACTTGTGGCTCAGTGCCTGATAGGCCAGTGCTGGTGATGTGGGTGGAGTTTATTTTTGTGATGTCACTTGTGGCTCAGGGCCTGATAGGCCAGTGTTGGTCACATGGCTGCAGTTTGTGTTTGTGATGTCACTTGTGGCTCAGTGCCTGATAGGCCAGTGCTGGTCATGTGGCTGCAGTTTGTGGTTGTGATGTCACTTGTGGCTCAGTGCCTGATAGGCCAGTGCTCGTCATGTGGGTGCAGTTTGTGGTTGTCAGGTCACTTGTGGCTGAGTGCCTGATAGGCCAGTGCTGGTCACATGGCTGCAGTTTGTGGTTGTGATGTCACTTGTGGCTCAGTGCCTGATAGGCCAGTGCTGGTCATGTGGGTGCAGTTTGTGGCTGTGAGGTCACCTGTGGCTCAGTGCCTGATGGGACATTGCTGGTCCTGTGGCTGCAGTTTGTGGTTGTGATGTCACTTGTGTCTGAGTGCCTGATAGGCCAGTGCTGGTCACGTGGGTTCATTTTGTGGTTGTGAGGTCACTTGTGGCTGAGTGCCTGATAGGCCAGTGTTGGTCACATGGCTGCAGTTTGTGGTTGTGATGTCTCTTGTGGCTCAGAGCCTGATAGGCCAGTGTTGGTCACATGGCTGCAGTTTGTGTTTGTGATGTCACTTGTGGCTCAGTGCCTGATAGGCCAGTGCTGTTCATGTGGCTGCAGTTTGTGGTTGTGATGTCACTTGTGGCTGAGTGCCTGATAGGCCAGTGCTGGTCACGTGGGTTCATTTTGTGGTTGTGAGGTCACTTGTGGCTCAGTGCCTGATAGGCCAGTGCTGGTCATGTGGGTGCAGTTTGTGTTTGTGATGTCACTTGTGGCTCAGTGCCTGATAGGCCAGTGCTGGTCATGTGGGTGCAGTTTGTTTTTGTGATGTCACTTGTGGCTCAGTGCCTGATAGGCCAGTGCTGGTCATGTGGCTGCAGTTTGTGGTTGTGATGTCACTTGTGGCTCAGTGCCTGATAGGCCAGTGTTGGTCACATGGCTGCAGTTTGTGTTTGTGATGTCACTTGTGGCTCAGTGCCTGATAGGCCAGTGTTGGTCACATGGCTGCAGTTTGTGTTTCTGATGTCACTTGTGGCTCAGTGCCTGATAGGCCAGTGCTGGTGATGTGGCTGCAGTTTGTGGTTGTGAGGTCACTTGTGGCTGAGTACCTGATAGGCCAGTGCTGGTCACATGGGTGTAGTCTGTGGTTGTGATGTCACTTGTGGCTCAGTGCCTGATAGGCCAGTGCTGGTGATGTGGGTGGAGTTTGTGGTTGTGATGTCACTTGTGGCTCAGTGCCTGATAGGCCAGTGTTGGTCATGTGGGTGCAGTTTGTGTTTGTGATGTCACTTGTGGCTCAGTGCCTGATGGGCCAGTGTTGGTCACATGGCTGCATTTTGTGTTTGTGATGTCACTTGTGGCTCAGTGCCTGATAGGCCAGTGCTGGTCACGTGGCTGCAGTTTGTATTTGTGATGTCACTTGTGGCTGAGTGCCTGATAGGCCAGTGCTGGTCCTGTGGGTGCAGTTTGTGTTTGTGATGTCACTTGTGGCTCAGGGCCTGATAGGCCAGTGCTGGTGATGTGGGTGCAGTTTGTGGTTGTGATGTCACTTGTGGCTCAGTGCCTGATAGGCCAGTGCTGTTCATGTGGGTTCAGTTTGAGGTTGTGATGTCACTTGTGGCTCAGTGCCTGACAGGCCAGTGCTGGTCATGTGGCTGCAGTTTGTGGTTGTGATGTCACTTGTGGCTCAGTGCCTGATAGGCCAGTGCTGGTCACGTGGGTGCAGTTTGTTGTGATGTCATTTGAGGATCAGTGCCTGATAGGCCAGTGCTGGTCCTGTGGCTGCAGTTTGTGTTTGTGATTTCACTTGTGGCTCAGTGCCTGACAGGTCAGTGCTGGTCACATGTCTGCAGTTTGTGTTTGTGATGTCACTTGTGGCTCAGTGCCTGATAGGCCAGTGCTGGTCATGTGGGTGCAGTTTGTGTTTGTGATGTCACTTGTGGCTCAGTGCCTGACAGGCCACTGCTTGTCCAGTGGGTGCAGTTTGTGTTTGTGATGTCACTTGTGGCTCAGTGCCTGATAGGCCAGTGCTGGTCATGTGGCTGCAGTTTGTGTTTGTGATGTCACTTGTGGCTCAGTGCCTGATAGGCCAGTGCTGGTGATGTGGCTGCAGTTTGTGGTTGTGATGTCACTTGTGGCTCAGTGCCTGATAGGCCAATGCTGTTCATGTGGGTGCAGTTTGTGGTTGTGAGGTCACTTGTGGCTGAGTGCCTGATAGGCCAGTGCTAGTGATGTGGGTGGAGTCTATGGTTGTGATGTCACTTGTGGCTCAGTGCCTGATAGGCCACTGCTGGTCATGTGAGTGGAGTTTGTGTTTGTGATGTCTCTTCTGGCTCAGTGCCTGGTAGACCAGTGCTAGTCACGTGGCTGCAGTTTGTGTTTGTGATGTCTCTTGTGGCTCAGTGCCTGATAGGCCAGTGCTGGTCCTGTGGGTGGAGTTTGTGGTTGTGATGTCACTTTTTGCTAAGTGCCTGATAGGCCAGTGCTGGTCACGTGGCTGCAGTTTGTTTTTGTGATGTCACTTGTGGCTCCGTGCCTGAGAGGCCAGTGCTGGTCATGTGGCTGCAGTTTGTGGTTGTGATGTCACTTGTGGCTCAGTGCCTGATAGGCCAGTGCTGGTCATGTGGGTGGAGTTTGTGTTTGTGATGTCTCTTGTGGCTCAGAGCCTGATAGGCCAGTGTTGGTCACATGGCTGCAGTTTGTGTTTGTGATGTCACTTGTGGCTCAGTGCCTGATAGGCCAGTGCTGGTGATGTGGCTGCAGTTTGTGGTTGTGATGTCACTTGTGGCTGAGTGCCTGATAGGCCAGTGCTGGTCACGTGGGTTCATTTTGTGGTTGTGAGGTCACTTGTGGCTCAGTGCCTGATAGGCCAGTGCTGGTCACGTGGGTTCATTTTGTGGTTGTGAGGTCACTTCTGGCTCAGTGCCTGATGGGCCAGTGCTGGTGATCTGGCTGCAGTTTGTGGTTGTGATGTCACTTGTGGCTCAGTGCCTGATAGGCCAGTGCTGGTCATGTGGGTGCAGTCTGTGATTCTAAGGTGACTTGTGGCTCAGTGCCTGATAGGCCACTGCATTTCCTGTGGGTGTAGTTTGTGTTTGTGATGTCACTTGTGGTTCAGTGCCTGATAGGACATTGCTGGTCCTGTGGCTGCAGTTTGTGTTTGTGATGTCACTTGTGGCTCAGTGCCTGATGGGACATTGCTGGTCCTGTGGGTGCAGTTTGTGGTTGTGATGTCACTTGTGGCTCAGTGCCTGATAGGACATTGCTGGTCACGTGGGTTCATTTTGTGGTTGTGAGGTCACTTGTGGCTCAGTGCCTGATAGGCCAGTGCTGTTCATGTGGCTGCAGTTTGTGGTTGTGATGTCACTTGTGGCTCAGTGCCTGATAGGCCAGTGCTGGTCACATGGCTGCAGTTTGTGTTTGTGATGTCACTTGTGGCTCAGTGCCTGATAGGCCAGTGCTGGTCATGTGGGTGCAGTTTGTGTTTGTGATGTCACTTGTGGCTCAGTGCCTGATGGGACATTGCTGGTCCTGTGGGTGCAGTTTGTGGTTGTGATGTCACTTGTGGCTCAGTGCCTGATAGGACATTGCTGGTCACGTGGGTTCATTTTGTGGTTGTGAGGTCACTTGTGGCTCAGTGCCTGATAGGCCAGTGCTGGTCACATGGCTGCAGTTTGTGTTTGTGATGTCACTTGTGGCTCAGTGCCTGATAGGCCAGTGCTGGTCATGTGGGTGCAGTTTGTATTTGTGATGTCACTTGTGGCTGAGTGCCTGATAGGCCAGTGCTGCATATGTGTGTGCAGGTTTGTTTGTGATGTCAGTTGTGGCTCAGTGCCTGACAGGTCAGTGCTGGTCACATGTCTGCAGTTTGTGTTTGTGATGTCACTTGTGGCTCAGTGCGTGAGAGGCCATGCTGCTCCTCTGGGTGGAGTTTGTGTTTGTGATGTCACTTGTGGCTCAGTGCCTGACAGGCCAGTGCTGGTCCTGTGTGTGCAGTTTGTGTTTGTGATGTCACTTGTGGCTCAGTGCCTGAATGGCCAGTGCTGGTGATGTGGCTGCAGTTTGTGTTTGTGATGTCACTTGTGGCTCAGTGCCTGAGAGGCCAGTGCTGGTGATGTGGCTGCAGTTTGTGTTTGTGATGTCACTTGTGGCTAAGTGCCTGATAGTCCAGTGCTGGTCCTGTGGCTGAAATTTGTGATTGTGAGGTCACTTGTTGCTCAGTGCCTGATAGGCCAGTGCTGGTCACATGTCTGCAGTTTGTGTTTGTGATGTCACTTGTGGCTCAGTGCCTGATAGGCCAGTGCTGGTCATGTGGGTGCAGTTTGTGTTTGTGATGTCACTTGTGGCTCAGTGCCTTATAGGGCAGTACTGGTCACATGTCTGCAGTTTGTGGTTGTGAGGTCACTTGTGGCTCAGTGCCTGATAGGCCAGTGGTGTTCATGTGGGTGCAGTTTGTGATTCTAAGGTGATTTGTGGCTCAGTGCCTGATAGGCCACTGCATTTCCTGTGGGTGTAGTGTGTGTTTCTGATGTCACTTGTGGCTCAGTGCCTGATAGGCCAGTGCTGGTCCTGTGTGTGCAGTTTGTGTTTGTGATGTCACTTGTGGCTCAGTGCCTGATAGGCCAGTGCTGGTCCTGTGTGTGCAGTTTGTGTTTGTGATGTCACTTGTGGCTCAGTGCCTGATAGGCCAGTGCTGGTGATGTGTGTGGAGTTTGTGTTTGTGATGTCACTTGTGGCTCAGTGCCTGATAGACCAGTGCTGGTCCTGTGTGTGCAGTTTGTGTTTGTGATGTCACTTGTGGCTGAGTGCCTGATAGGCCAGTGCTGGTCATGTGGGTGGAGTTTGTGGTTGTGATGTCTCTTGTGGCTCAGAGCCTGATAGGCCAGTGTTGGTCACATGGCTGCAGTTTGTGTTTGTGATGTCACTTGTGGCTCAGTGCCTGATAGGCCAGTGCTGGTGATGTGGCTGCAGTTTGTGGTTGTGATGTCACTTGTGGCTGAGTGCCTGATAGGCCAGTGCTGGTCACGTGGGTTCATTTTGTGGTTGTGAGGTCACTTGTGGCTCAGTGCCTGATAGGCCAGTGCTGGTCATGTGGGTGGAGTTTGTGTTTGTGATGTCACTTGTGGCTCAGTGCCTGATAGGCCAGTGCTGGTCATGTGGGTGCAGTTTGTGGTTGTGATGTCACTTGTGGCTCAGTGCCTGATAGGCCAGTGTTGGTCACATGGCTGCAGTTTGTGTTTGTGATGTCACTTGTGGCTCAGTGCCTGATAGGCCAGTGTTGGTCACATGGCTGCAGTTTGTGTTTCTGATGTCACTTGTGGCTCAGTGCCTGATAGGCCAGTGCTGGTGATGTGGCTGCAGTTTGTGGTTGTGAGGTCACTTGTGGCTGTGTGCCTGATAGGCGAGTGCTGGTCATGTGGGTGCAGTTTGTGGTTGTGATGTCACTTGTGGCTCAGTGCCTGATAGGCCAGTGCTGGTCACGTGGGTGGAGTTTGTGTTTGTGATGTCACTTGTGGCTCCGTGCCTGATAGGCCAGTGCTGGTCATGTGGGTGCAGTTTGTGTTTGTGATGTCACTTGTGGCTCAGTGCCTGATAGGCCAGTGTTGGTCACATGGCTGCAGTTTGTGTTTGTGATGTCACTTGTGGCTCAGTGCCTGATAGGCCAGTGCTGGTGATGTGGCTGCAGTTTGTGGTTGTGATGTCACTTGTGGCTCAGTGCCTGATAGGCCAGTGCTCGTCATGTGGGTGCAGTTTGTGGTTGTCAGGTCACTTGTGGCTCAGAGCCTGATAGGCCAGTGCTGGTCACATGGCTGCAGTTTGTGGTTGTGATGTCACTTGTGGCTCAGTGCCTGATAGGCCAGTGCTGGTCATGTGGGTGCAGTTTGTGGCTGTGAGGTCACCTGTGGCTCAGTGCCTGATGGGACATTGCTGGTCCTGTGGGTGGAGTTTGTGGTTGTGATGTCACTTGTGGCTAAGTGCCTGATAGGCCAGTGCTGGTCACGTGGGTTCTTTTTGTGGTTGTGAGGTCACTTGTGGCTGAGTGCCTGATAGGCCAGTGTTGGTCACATGGCTGCAGTTTGTGGTTGTGATGTCTCTTGTGGCTCAGAGCCTGATAGGCCAGTGTTGGTCACATGGCTGCAGTTTGTGTTTGTGATGTCACTTGTGGCTCAGTGCCTGATAGGCCAGTGCTGGTGATGTGGCTGCAGTTTGTGGTTGTGATGTCACTTGTGGCTCAGTGCCTGATAGGCCAGTGCTGGTCACGTGGGTTCATTTTGTGGTTGTGAGGTCACTTGTGGCTCAGTGCCTGATAGGCCAGTGCTGGTCATGTGGGTGCAGTTTGTGTTTGTGATGTCACTTGTGGCTCAGTGCCTGATAGGCCAGTGCTGGTCATGTGGGTGCAGTTTGTGGTTGTGATGTCACTTGTGGCTCAGTGCCTGATAGGCCAGTGTTGGTCACATGGCTGCAGTTTGTGTTTGTGATGTCACTTGTGGCTCAGTGCCTGATAGGCCAGTGTTGGTCACATGGCTGCAGTTTGTGTTTCTGATGTCACTTGTGGCTCAGTGCCTGATAGGCCAGTGCTGGTGATGTGGGTGGAGTTTGTGTTTGTGATGTCACTTGTGGCTGAGTGCCTGATAGGCCAGTGCTGGTCACGTGGGTTCATTTTGTGTTTGTGATGTCACTTGTGGCTCAGTGCCTGATAGGCCAGTGCTGGTGATGTGGGTGGAGTTTGTGGTTGTGATGTCACTTGTGGCTCAGTGCCTGATAGGCCAGTGCTGGTCATGTGGGTGCAGTTTGTGTTTGTGATGTCACTTGTGGCTCAGTGCCTGATGGGCCAGTGTTGGTCACATGGCTGCATTTTGTGTTTGTGATGTCACTTGTGGCTCAGTGCCTGATAGGCCAGTGCTGGTCACGTGGCTGCAGTTTGTATTTGTGATGTCACTTGTGGCTGAGTGCCTGATAGGCCAGTGCTGGTCCTGTGGGTGCAGTTTGTGTTTGTGATGTCACTTGTGGCTCAGGGCCTGATAGGCCAGTGCTGGTGATGTGGGTGCAGTTTGTGGTTGTGATGTCACTTGTGGCTCAGTGCCTGATAGGCCAGTGCTGTTCATGTGGGTTCAGTTTGAGGTTGTGATGTCACTTGTGGCTCAGTGCCTGACAGGCCAGTGCTGGTCATGTGGCTGCAGTTTGTGGTTGTGATGTCACTTGTGGCTCAGTGCCTGATAGGCCAGTGCTGGTCACGTGGGTGCAGTTTGTTGTGATGTCATTTGAGGATCAGTGCCTGATAGGCCAGTGCTGGTCCTGTGGCTGCAGTTTGTGTTTGTGATTTCACTTGTGGCTCAGTGCCTGACACGTCAGTGCTGGTCACATGTCTGCAGTTTGTGTTTGTGATGTCACTTGTGGCTCAGTGCCTGATAGGCCAGTGCTGGTCATGTGGGTGCAGTTTGTGTTTGTGATGTCACTTGTGGCTCAGTGCCTGACAGGCCACTGCTTGTCCAGTGGGTGCAGTTTGTGTTTGTGATGTCACTTGTGGCTCAGTGCCTGATAGGCCAGTGCTGGTCATGTGGCTGCAGTTTGTGTTTGTGATGTCACTTGTGGCTCAGTGCCTGATAGGCCAGTGCTGGTGATGTGGCTGCAGTTTGTGGTTGTGATGTCACTTGTGGCTCAGTGCCTGATAGGCCAATGCTGTTCATGTGGGTGCAGTTTGTGGTTGTGAGGTCACTTGTGGCTGAGTGCCTGATAGGCCAGTGCTGGTCATGTGGGTGCAGTTTGTGTTTGTGATGTCACTTGTGGCTCAGTGCCTGACAGGTCAGTGCTGGTCCTGTGGGTGCAGTTTGTGTTTGTGATGTCACTTGTGGCTCAGTGCCTGACAGGTCAGTGCTGGTCACATGTCTGCAGTTTGTGTTTGTGATGTCACTTGTGGCTCAGTGCGTGAGAGGCCATGCTGCTCCTGTGGGTGGAGTTTGTGTTTGTGATGTCACTTGTGGCTCAGTGCCTGACAGGCCACTGCTTGTCCAGTGGGTGCAGTTTGTGTTTGTGATGTCACTTGTGGCTCAGTGCCTCATATGCCAGTGCTGGTGATGTGGCTGCAGTTTGTATTTGTGATGTCACTTGTGGCTCAGTGCCTGATAGGCCAGTGCTGGTGATGTGGGTGGAGTCTATGGTTGTGATGTCACTTGTGGCTCAGTGCCTGATAGGCCACTGCTGGTCATGTGAGTGGAGTTTGTGTTTGTGATGTCTCTTCTGGCTCAGTGCCTGGTAGACCAGTGCTAGTCACGTGGCTGCAGTTTGTGTTTGTGATGTCACTTGTGGCTCAGTGCCTGATAGGCCAGTGCTGGTCCTGTGGGTGGAGTTTGTGGTTGTGATGTCACTTTTTGCTCAGTGCCTGATAGGCCAGTGCTGGTCACGTGGCTGCAGTTTGTTTTTGTGATGTCACTTGTGGCTCCGTGCCTGATAGGCCAGTGCTGGTCATGTGGATAGAGTTTGTGTTTGTGATGTCACTTGTGGCTCAGTGCCTGACAGGTCAGTGCTGGTCCTGTGGGTGCAGTTTGTGTTTGTGATGTCACTTGTGGCTCAGTGCCTGACAGGTCAGTGCTGGTCACATGTCTGCAGTTTGTGTTTGTGATGTCACTTGTGGCTCAGTGCGTGAGAGGCCATGCTGCTCCTGTGGGTGGAGTTTGTGTTTGTGATGTCACTTGTGGCTCAGTGCCTGACAGGCCACTGCTTGTCCAGTGGGTGCAGTTTGTGTTTGTGATGTCACTTGTGGCTCAGTGCCTGATAGGCCAGTGCTTGTCCTGTGGGTGCACTTTGTGTTTGCGATGTCACCTGTGGCTGAGTACCTGATAGGCCAGTGCTGGTGATGTGGCTGCAGTTTGTGGTTGTGATGTCACTTGTGGCTCAGTGCCTGATAGGCCAGTGCTGGTGATGTGGCTGCAGTTTGTGTTTCTGATGTCACTTGTGGCTCAGTGCCTGATAGGCCAGTGCTGGTCACGTGGGTGGAGTTTGTGTTTGTGATGTCACTTGTGGCTCAGTGCCTGATAGGCCAGTGCTTGTCACGTGGCTTCATTTTGTGTTTGTGATGTCACTTGTGGCTCAGTGCCTGATAGGCCAGTGCTGGTGATGTGGGTGGAGTTTATTTTTCTGATGTCACTTGTGGCTCAGTGCCTGATAGGCCAGTGCTGGTGATGTGGGTGCAGTTTGTGGTTGTGATGTCACTTGTGGCTCAGGGCCTGATAGGCCAGTGTTGGTCACATGGCTGCAGTTTGTGTTTGTGATGTCACTTGTGGCTCAGTGCCTGATAGGCCAGTGCTGGTCATGTGGCTGCAGTTTGTGGTTGTGATGTCACTTGTGGCTCAGTGCCTGATAGGCCAGTGCTCGTCATGTGGGTGCAGTTTGTGGTTGTCAGGTCACTTGTGGCTCAGAGCCTGATAGGCCAGTGCTGGTCACATGGCTGCAGTTTGTGGTTGTGATGTCACTTGTGGCTCAGTGCCTGATAGGCCAGTGCTGGTCATGTGGGTGCAGTTTGTGGCTGTGAGGTCACCTGTGGCTCAGTGCCTGATGGGACATTGCTGGTCCTGTGGGTGGAGTTTGTGGTTGTGATGTCACTTGTGTCTGAGTGCCTGATAGGCCAGTGCTGGTCACGTGGGTTCATTTTGTGGTTGTGAGGTCACTTGTGGCTGAGTGCCTGATAGGCCAGTGTTGGTCACATGGCTGCAGTTTGTGGTTGTGATGTCTCTTGTGGCTCAGAGCCTGATAGGCCAGTGTTGGTCACATGGCTGCAGTTTGTGTTTGTGATGTCACTTGTGGCTCAGTGCCTGATAGGCCAGTGCTGGTGATGTGGCTGCAGTTTGTGGTTGTGATGTCACTTGTGGCTGAGTGCCTGATAGGCCAGTGCTGGTCACGTGGGTTCATTTTGTGGTTGTGAGGTCACTTGTGGCTCAGTGCCTGATAGGCCAGTGCTGGTCATGTGGGTGCAGTTTGTGTTTGTGATGTCACTTGTGGCTCAGTGCCTGATAGGCCAGTGCTGGTCATGTGGGTGCAGTTTGTGGCTGTGAGGTCACCTGTGGCTCAGTGCCTGATGGGACATTGCTGGTCCTGTGGGTGGAGTTTGTGGTTGTGATGTCACTTGTGTCTGAGTGCCTGATAGGCCAGTGCTGGTCACGTGGGTTCATTTTGTGGTTGTGAGGTCACTTGTGGCTGAGTGCCTGATAGGCCAGTGTTGGTCACATGGCTGCAGTTTGTGGTTGTGATGTCTCTTGTGGCTCAGAGCCTGATAGGCCAGTGTTGGTCACATGGCTGCAGTTTGTGTTTGTGATGTCACTTGTGGCTCAGTGCCTGATAGGCCAGTGCTGGTGATGTGGCTGCAGTTTGTGGTTGTGATGTCACTTGTGGCTGAGTGCCTGATAGGCCAGTGCTGGTCACGTGGGTTCATTTTGTGGTTGTGATGTCACTTGTGGCTCAGTGCCTGATACGCCAGTGCTGGTCATGTGGGTGCACTTTGTGTTTGTGATGTCACTTGTGGCTCAGTGCCTGATAGGCCAGTGCTGGTCATGTGGGTGCAGTTTGTGGTTGTGATGTCACTTGTGGCTCAGTGCCTGATAGGCCAGTGTTGGTCACATGGCTGCAGTTTGTGTTTCTGATGTCACTTGTGGCTCAGTGCCTGATAGGCCAGTGCTGGTGATGTGGCTGCAGTTTGTGGTTGTGAGGTCACTTGTGGCTGTGTGCCTGATAGGCGAGTGCTGGACATGTGGGTGCAGTTTGTGGTTGTGATGTCACTTGTGGCTCAGTGCCTGATAGGCCAGTGCTGGTCACGTGGGTGGAGTTTGTGTTTGTGATGTCACTTGTGGCTCAGTGCCTGATAGGCCAGTGCTGGTCATGTGGGTGCAGTTTGTGTTTGTGATGTCACTTGTGGCTCAGTGCCTGATAGGCCAGTGTTGGTCACATGGCTGCAGTTTGTGTTTGTGATGTCACTTGTGGCTGAGTGCCTGATAGGCCAGTGCTGGTCACGTGGCTGCAGTTTGTATTTGTGATGTCACTTGTGGCTGAGTGCCTGATAGGCCAGTGCTGCATATGTGTGTGCAGGTTTGTTTGTGATGTCACTTGTGGCTCAGTGCCTGATAGGCCAGTGCTGGTCACATGGGTGTAGTCTGTGGTTGTGATGTCACTTGTGGCTCAGTGCCTGATAGGCCAGTGCTGGTCCTGTGGCTGCAGTTTGTGGTTGTGATGTCACTTGTGGCTGAGTGCCTGATAGGCCAGTGCTGGTCACGTGGGTTCATTTTGTGGTTGTGAGGTCACTTCTGGCTCAGTGCCTGATGGGCCAGTGCTGGTGATCTGGCTGCAGTTTGTGGTTGTGATGTCACTTGTGGCTCAGTGCCTGATAGGCCAGTGCTGGTCATGTGGGTGCAGTCTGTGATTCTAAGGTGACTTGTGGCTCAGTGCCTGATAGGCCACTGCATTTCCTGTGGGTGTAGTTTGTGTTTGTGATGTCACTTGTGGTTCAGTGCCTGATAGGACATTGCTGGTCCTGTGGCTGCAGTTTGTGTTTGTGATGTCACTTGTGGCTCAGTGCCTGATAGGCCAGTGCTGGTCACATGTGTGCAGTTTGTGTTTGTGATGTCACTTGTGGCTCAGTGCCTGATGGGACATTGCTGGTCCTGTGGGTGGAGTTTGTGGTTGTGATGTCACTTGTGGCTCAGTGCCTGATAGGACATTGCTGGTCACGTGGGTTCATTTTGTGGTTGTGATGTCACTTGTGGCTCAGTGCCTGATAGGCCAGTGCTGGTTACGTGGGTGCAGTTTGTGATTGTGATGTCACTTGTGGCTCAGTGCCTGATAGACCAGTGCTGCTCACATGGCTATAGTTTGTGATGTCACTTGTGGCTGTGTGCCTGATAGGCGAGTGCTGGTCATGTGGGTGCAGTTTGTGGTTGTGATGTCACTTGTGGCTCAGTGCCTGATAGGCCAGTGCTGGTCATGTGGGTGCAGTTTGTGTTTGTGATGTCACTTGTGGCTCAGTGCCTGATAGGCCAGTGTTGGTCACATGGCTGCAGTTTGTGTTTGTGATGTCACTTGTGGCTCAGTGCCTGATAGGCCAGTGCTGGTCATGTGGCTGCAGTTTGTGTTTGTTATGTCACTTGTGGCTGAGTGCCTGATAGGCCAGTGCTGCATATGTGTGTGCAGGTTTGTTTGTGATGTCACTTGTGGCTCAGTGCCTGACAGGTCAGTGCTGGTCACATGTCTGCAGTTTGTGTTTGTGATGTCACTTGTGGCTCAGTGCGTGACAGGCCAGTGCTGGTCCTGTGTGTGCAGTTTGTGTTTGTGATGTCACTTGTGGCTCGGTGCCTCATATGCCAGTGCTGGTGATGTGGCTGCAGTTTGTGTTTGTGATGTCACTTGTGGCTCAGTGCCTGAGAGGCCAGTGCTGGTGATGTGGCTGCAGTTTGTGTTTGTGATGTCACTTGTGGCTCAGTGCCTGAGAGGCCAGTGCTGGTCCTGTGGCTGAAATTTGTGATTGTGAGGTCACTTGTTGCTCAGTGCCTGATAGGCCAGTGCTGGTCACATGTCTGCAGTTTGTGTTTGTGATGTCACTTGTGGCTCAGTGCCTGATAGGCCAGTGCTGGTCATGTGGGTGCAGTTTGTGTTTGTGATGTCACTTGTGGCTCAGTGCCTTATAGGGCAGTACTGGTCACATGTCTGCAGTTTGTGGTTGTGAGGTCACTTGTGGCTCAGTGCCTGATAGGCCAGTGGTGTTCATGTGGGTGCAGTTTGTGATTCTAAGGTGACTTGTGGCTCAGTGCCTGATAGGCCACTGCATTTCCTGTGGGTGTAGTGTGTGTTTCTGATGTCACTTGTGGCTCAGTGCCTGATAGGCCAGTGCTGGTCCTGTGTGTGCAGTTTGTGTTTGTGATGTCACTTGTGGCTCAGTGCCTGATAGGCCAGTGCTGGTGATGTGTGTGGAGTTTGTGTTTGTGATGTCACTTGTGGCTCAGTGCCTGATAGACCAGTGCTGGTCATGTGGGTGGAGTTTGTGGTTGTGATGTCACTTGCGGCTGAGTGCCTGATAGGCCAGTGCTGGTCATGTGGGTTCAGTTTGTGTTTGTGATGTCACTTGTGGCTCAGTGCCTGATAGGCCAGTGCTGGTCCTGTGGCTGCAGTTTGTGGTTGTGAGGTCACTTCTGGCTCAGTGCCTGATGGGCCAGTGCTGGTGATCTGGCTGCAGTTTGTGGTTGTGATGTCACTTGTGGCTCAGTGCCTGATAGGCCAGTGGTGTTCATGTGGGTGCAGTTTGTGATTCTAAGGTGACTTGTGGCTCAGTGCCTGATAGGCCACTGCATTTCCTGTGGGTTCATTTTGTGTTTGTGATGTCACTTGTGGCTGAGTGCCTGAGAGGCCAGTGCTGGTCATGTGGATAGAGTTTGTGTTTGTGATGTCACTTGTGGCTCAGTGCCTGACAGGTCAGTGCTGGTCCTGTGGGTGCAGTTTGTGTTTGTGATGTCACTTGTGGCTCAGTGCCTGACAGGTCAGTGCTGGTCACATGTCTGCAGTTTGTGTTTGTGATGTCACTTGTGGCTCAGTGCGTGAGAGGCCATGCTGCTCCTGTGGGTGGAGTTTGTGTTTGTGATGTCACTTGTGGCTCAGTGCCTGACAGGCCACTGCTTGTCCAGTGGGTGCAGTTTGTGTTTGTGATGTCACTTGTGGCTCAGTGCCTCATATGCCAGTGCTGGTGATGTGGCTGCAGTTTGTATTTGTGATGTCACTTGTGGCTCAGTGCCTGATAGGCCAGTGCTTGTCCTGTGGGTGCACTTTGTGTTTGCGATGTCACCTGTGGCTGAGTACCTGATAGGCCAGTGCTGGTGATGTGGCTGCAGTTTGTGGTTGTGATGTCACTTGTGGCTCAGTGCCTGATAGGCCAGTGCTGGTGATGTGGCTGCAGTTTGTGTTTCTGATGTCACTTGTGGCTCAGTGCCTGATAGGCCAGTGCTGGTCACGTGGGTGGAGTTTGTGTTTGTGATGTCACTTGTGGCTCAGTGCCTGATAGGCCAGTGCTTGTCACGTGGCTTCATTTTGTGTTTGTGATGTCACTTGTGGCTCAGTGCCTGATAGGCCAGTGCTGGTGATGTGGGTGGAGTTTATTTTTGTGATGTCACTTGTGGCTCAGTGCCTGATAGGCCAGTGCTGGTGATGTGGGTGCAGTTTGTGGTTGTGATGTCACTTGTGGCTCAGGGCCTGATAGGCCAGTGTTGGTCACATGGCTGCAGTTTGTGTTTGTGATGTCACTTGTGGCTCAGTGCCTGATAGGCCAGTGCTGGTCATGTGGCTGCAGTTTGTGGTTGTGATGTCACTTGTGGCTCAGTGCCTGATAGGCCAGTGCTCGTCATGTGGGTGCAGTTTGTGGTTGTCAGGTCACTTGTGGCTCAGAGCCTGATAGGCCAGTGCTGGTCACATGGCTGCAGTTTGTGGTTGTGATGTCACTTGTGGCTCAGTGCCTGATAGGCCAGTGCTGGTCATGTGGGTGCAGTTTGTGGCTGTGAGGTCACCTGTGGCTCAGTGCCTGATGGGACATTGCTGGTCCTGTGGCTGCAGTTTGTGGTTGTGATGTCACTTGTGTCTGAGTGCCTGATAGGCCAGTGCTGGTCACGTGGGTTCATTTTGTGGTTGTGAGGTCACTTGTGGCTGAGTGCCTGATAGGCCAGTGTTGGTCACATGGCTGCAGTTTGTGGTTGTGATGTCTCTTGTGGCTCAGAGCCTGATAGGCCAGTGTTGGTCACATGGCTGCAGTTTGTGTTTGTGATGTCACTTGTGGCTCAGTGCCTGATAGGCCAGTGCTGGTGATGTGGCTGCAGTTTGTGGTTGTGATGTCACTTGTGGCTCAGTGCCTGATAGGCCAGTGCTGGTCACGTGGGTTCATTTTGTGGTTGTGAGGTCACTTGTGGCTCAGTGCCTGATAGGCCAGTGCTGGTCATGTGGGTGCACTTTGTGTTTGTGATGTCACTTGTGGCTCAGTGCCTGATAGGCCAGTGCTGGTCATGTGGGTGCAGTTTGTGGTTGTGATGTCACTTGTGGCTCAGTGCCTGATAGGCCAGTGTTGGTCACATGGCTGCAGTTTGTGTTTGTGATGTCACTTGTGGCTCAGTGCCTGATAGGCCAGTGTTGGTCACATGGCTGCAGTTTGTGTTTCTGATGTCACTTGTGGCTCAGTGCCTGATAGGCCAGTGCTGGTGATGTGGCTGCAGTTTGTGGTTGTGAGGTCACTTGTGGCTTAGTACCTGATAGGCCAGTGCTGGTCACATGGGTGTAGTCTGTGGTTGTGATGTCACTTGTGGCTCAGTGCCTGATAGGCCAGTGCTGGTGATGTGGGTGGAGTTTGTGTTTGTGATGTCACTTGTGGCTGAGTGCCTGATAGGCCAGTGCTGGTCACGTGGGTTCATTTTGTGTTTGTGATGTCACTTGTGGCTCAGTGCCTGATAGGCCAGTGCTGGTGATGTGGGTGGAGTTTGTGGTTGTGATGTCACTTGTGGCTCAGTGCCTGATAGGCCAGTGCTGGTCATGTGGCTGCAGTTTGTGTTTGTGATGTCACTTGTGGCTCAGTGCCTGATGGGCCAGTGTTGGTCACATGGCTGCATTTTGTGTTTGTGATGTCACTTGTGGCTCAGTGCCTGATAGGCCAGTGCTGGTCACGTGGCTGCAGTTTGTATTTGTGATGTCACTTGTGGCTGAGTGCCTGATAGGCCAGTGCTGGTCCTGTGGGTGCAGTTTGTGTTTGTGATGTCACTTGTGGCTCAGGGCCTGATAGGCCAGTGCTGGTGATGTGGGTGCAGTTTGTGGTTGTGATGTCACTTGTGGCTCAGTGCCTGATAGGCCAGTGCTGTTCATGTGGGTTCAGTTTGAGGTTGTGATGTCACTTGTGGCTCAGTGCCTGACAGGCCAGTGCTGGTCATGTGGCTGCAGTTTGTGGTTGTGATGTCACTTGTGGCTCAGTGCCTGATAGGCCAGTGCTGGTCACGTGGGTGCAGTTTGTTGTGATGTCATTTGAGGATCAGTGCCTGATAGGCCAGTGCTGGTCCTGTGGCTGCAGTTTGTGTTTGTGATTTCACTTGTGGCTCAGTGCCTGACAGTTCAGTGCTGGTCACATGTCTGCAGTTTGTGTTTGTGATGTCACTTGTGGCTCAGTGCCTGATAGGCCAGTGCTGGTCATGTGGGTGCAGTTTGTGTTTGTGATGTCACTTGTGGCTCAGTGCCTGACAGGCCACTGCTTGTCCAGTGGGTGCAGTTTGTGTTTGTGATGTCACTTGTGGCTCAGTGCCTGATAGGCCAGTGCTGGTCATGTGGCTGCAGTTTGTGTTTGTGATGTCACTTGTGGCTCAGTGCCTGATAGGCCAGTGCTGGTGATGTGGCTGCAGTTTGTGGTTGTGATGTCACTTGTGGCTCAGTGCCTGATAGGCCAATGCTGTTCATGTGGGTGCAGTTTGTGGTTGTGAGGTCACTTGTGGCTGAGTGCCTGATAGGCCAGTGCTGGTCATGTGGGTGCAGTTTGTGTTTGTGATGTCACTTGTGGCTCAGTGCCTGACAGGTCAGTGCTGGTCCTGTGGGTGCAGTTTGTGTTTGTGATGTCACTTGTGGCTCAGTGCCTGACAGGTCAGTGCTGGTCACATGTCTGCAGTTTGTGTTTGTGATGTCACTTGTGGCTCAGTGCGTGAGAGGCCATGCTGCTCCTGTGGGTGGAGTTTGTGTTTGTGATGTCACTTGTGGCTCAGTGCCTGACAGGCCACTGCTTGTCCAGTGGGTGCAGTTTGTGTTTGTGATGTCACTTGTGGCTCAGTGCCTCATATGCCAGTGCTGGTGATGTGGCTGCAGTTTGTATTTGTGATGTCACTTGTGGCTCAGTGCCTGATAGGCCAGTGCTTGTCCTGTGGGTGCACTTTGTGTTTGCGATGTCACCTGTGGCTGAGTACCTGATAGGCCAGTGCTGGTGATGTGGCTGCAGTTTGTGGTTGTGATGTCACTTGTGGCTCAGTGCCTGATAGGCCAGTGCTGGTGATGTGGGTGGAGTCTATGGTTGTGATGTCACTTGTGGCTCAGTGCCTGATAGGCCACTGCTGGTCATGTGAGTGGAGTTTGTGTTTGTGATGTCTCTTCTGGCTCAGTGCCTGGTAGACCAGTGCTAGTCACGTGGCTGCAGTTTGTGTTTGTGATGTCACTTGTGGCTCAGTGCCTGATAGGCCAGTGCTGGTCCTGTGGGTGGAGTTTGTGGTTGTGATGTCACTTTTTGCTAAGTGCCTGATAGGCCAGTGCTGGTCCTGTGGCTGCAGTTTGTTTTTGTGATGTCACTTGTGGCTCCGTGCCTGAGAGGCCAGTGCTGGTGATGTGGCTGCAGTTTGTGGTTGTGATGTCACTTGTGGCTCAGTGCCTGATAGGCCAGTGCTGGTCACATGGCTGCAGTTTGTGTTTGTGATGTCACTTGTGGCTGAGTGCCTGATAGGCCAGTGCTGGTCATGTGGGTGGAGTTTGTGGTTGTGATGTCTCTTGTGGCTCAGAGCCTGATAGGCCAGTGTTGGTCACATGGCTGCAGTTTGTGTTTGTGATGTCACTTGTGGCTCAGTGCCTGATAGGCCAGTGCTGGTGATGTGGCTGCAGTTTGTGGTTGTGATGTCACTTGTGGCTGAGTGCCTGATAGGCCAGTGCTGGTCACGTGGGTTCATTTTGTGGTTGTGAGGTCACTTGTGGCTCAGTGCCTGATACGCCAGTGCTGGTCATGTGGGTGCAGTTTGTGTTTGTGATGTCACTTGTGGCTCAGTGCCTGATAGGCCAGTGCTGGTCATGTGGGTGCAGTTTGTGGTTGTGATGTCACTTGTGGCTCAGTGCCTGATAGGCCAGTGTTGGTCACATGGCTGCAGTTTGTGTTTGTGATGTCACTTGTGGCTCAGTGCCTGATAGGCCAGTGTTGGTCACATGGCTGCAGTTTGTGTTTGTGATGTCACTTGTGGCTCAGTGCCTGATAGGCCAGTGCTGGTGATGTGGCTGCAGTTTGTGGTTGTGAGGTCACTTGTGGCTGTGTGCCTGATAGGCGAGTGCTGGTCATGTGGGTGCAGTTTGTGTTTGTGATGTCACTTGTGGCTCAGTGCCTGATAGGCCAGTGCTGGTCACGTGGGTGGAGTTTGTGTTTGTGATGTCACTTGTGGCTCAGTGCCTGATAGACCAGTGCTGGTCATGTGGGTGCAGTTTGTGTTTGTGATGTCACTTGTGGCTCAGTGCCTGATAGGCCAGTGTTGGTCACATGGCTGCAGTTTGTGTTTGTGATGTCACTTGTGGCTCAGTGCCTGATAGGCCAGTGCTGGTCATGTGGGTGGAGTTTGTGTTTGTGATGTCACTTGTGGCTCAGTGCCTGATAGGCCAGTGCTGGTGATGTGGATAGAGTTTGTGTTTGTGATGTCACTTGTGGCTCAGTGCCTGATAGGCCAGTGCTGGTCACGTGGGTGCAGTTTGTTGTTGTGATGTCATTTGCGGATCAGTGCCTGATAGGCCAGTGCTGTTCATGTGGGTGCAGTTTGTGGTTGTGATGTCACTTGTGGCTCAGTGCCTGATAGGCCAGTGCTGGTCACGTGGGTTCAGTTTGAGGTTGTAATGTCACTTGTAGCTCGGTGCCTGATAGGCCAGTGCTGGTGATGTGGGTGCAGTTTGTGGTTGTGATGTCACTTGTGGCTGAGTACCTGATAGGCCAGTGCTGGTCACATGGGTGTAGTCTGTGGTTGTGATGTCACTTGTGGCTCAGTGCCTGATAGGCCAGTGCTGGTGATGTGGGTGCAGTTTGTGTTTGTGATGTCACTTGTGGCTCAGTGCCTGATAGGACATTGCTGTTCCTGTGGGTGCAGTTTGTGGTTGTGATGTCACTTGTGGCTGAGTGCCTGATAGGCCAGTGCTGGTCACGTGGGTTCATTTTGTGGTTGTGAGGTCACTTGTGGCTCAGTGCCTGATAGGCCAGTGCTTGTCCTGTGGGTGGAGTTTGTGGTTGTGAGGTCACTTGTGGCTGTGTGCCTGATAGGCGAGTGCTGGTCATGTGGGTGCAGTTTGTGGTTGTGATGTCACTTGTGGCTCAGTGCCTGGTAGGCCAATGCTGTTCATGTGGGTGCAGTTTGTGTTTGTGATGTCACTTGTGGCTCAGTGCCTGATAGGCCAGTGCTGGTGCTGTGTGTGCAGTTTGTGTTTGTGATGTCACTTGTGGCTCAGTGCCTGATAGGCCAGTGCTGTTCATGTGGGTGCAGTTTGTGGTTGTGATGTCACTTGTGGCTCAGTGCCTGATAGGCCAGTGCTGGTGATGTGGGTGCACTTTGTGGTTGTGATGTCACTTGTGGCTCAGTGCCTGACAGGTCAGTGCTGGTCACATGTCTGCAGTTTGTGTTTGTGATGTCACTTGTGGCTCAGTGCCTGATAGGATATTGCTGGTCCTGTGGCTGCAGTTTGTGTTTGTGATGTCACTTGTGGCTCAGTGCCTGACAGGTCAGTGCTGGTCACATGTCTGTAGTTTGTGTTTGTGATGTCACTTGTGGCTCAGTGCGTGAGAGGCCATGCTGCTCCTGTGGGTGGAGTTTGTGTTTGTGATGTCACTTGTGGCTCAGTGCCTGACAGGCCACTGCTTGTCCAGTGGGTGCAGTTTGTGTTTGTGATGTCACTTGTGGCTCAGTGCCTCATATGCCAGTGCTGGTGATGTGGCTGCAGTTTGTGTTTGTGATGTCACTTGTGGCTCAGTGCCTGAGAGGCCAGTGCTGGTGATGTGGCTGCAGTTTGTGTTTGTGATGTCACTTGTGGCTAAGTGCCTGATAGTCCAGTGCTGGTCCTGTGGCTGAAATTTGTGATTGTGAGGTCACTTGTTGCTCAGTGCCTGATAGGCCAGTGCTGGTCACATGTCTGCAGTTTGTGTTTGTGATGTCACTTGTGGCTCAGTGCCTGATAGGCCAGTGCTGGTCCTGTGTGTGCAGTTTGTGTTTGTGATGTCACTTGTGGCTCAGTGCCTGATAGGCCAGTGCTGGTGATGTGTGTGGAGTTTGTGTTTGTGATGTCACTTGTGGCTCAGTGCCTGATAGGCCAGTGCTGGTTTACGTGGGTGCAGTTTGTGGTTGTGATGTCACTTGTGGCTCAGTGCCTGATAGGCCAGTGCTGGTCCTGTGTGTGCAGTTTGTGTTTGTGATGTCACTTGTGGCTCAGTGCCTGATAGGCCAGTGTTGGTCACGTGGGTGGAGTTTGTGTTTGTGATGTCACTTGTGGCTCAGTGCCTCATATGCCAGTGCTGGTGATGTGGCTGCAGTTTGTGTTTGTGATGTCACTTGTGGCTCAGTGCCTGAGAGGCCAGTGCTGGTGATGTGGCTGCAGTTTGTGTTTGTGATGTCACTTGTGGCTAAGTGCCTGATAGTCCAGTGCTGGTCCTGTGGCTGAAATTTGTGATTGTGAGGTCACTTGTTGCTCAGTGCCTGATAGGCCAGTGCTGGTCACATGTCTGCAGTTTGTGTTTGTGATGTCACTTGTGGCTCAGTGCCTGATAGGCCAGTGCTGGTCCTGTGTGTGCAGTTTGTGTTTGTGATGTCACTTGTGGCTCAGTGCCTGATAGGCCAGTGCTGGTGATGTGTGTGGAGTTTGTGTTTGTGATGTCACTTGTGGCTCAGTGCCTGATAGGCCAGTGCTGGTTTACGTGGGTGCAGTTTGTGGTTGTGATGTCACTTGTGGCTCAGTGCCTGATAGGCCACTGGTGTTCATGTGGGTGCAGTTTGTGATTCTCAGGTGACTTGTGGCTCAGTGCCTGATAGGCCACTGCATTTCCTGTGGGTTCAGTTTGTGTTTGTGATGTCACTTGTGGCTGAGTGCCTGAGAGGCCAGTGCTGGTCATGTGGATAGAGTTAGTGGTTGTGATGTCACTTGTGGCTCAGTGCCTCATAGGCCAGTGCTGGTGATGTGGGTGCAGTTTGTGTTTGTGATGTCACTTGTGGCTCAGTGCCTGATAGGATATTGCTGGTCCTGTGGCTGCAGTTTGTGTTTGTGATGTCACTTGTGGCTCAGTGCCTGATAGACCAGTGCTGGTCATGTGGCTTCAGTTTGTGGTTGTGATGTCACTTGCGGCTGAGTGCCTGATAGGCCAGTGCTGGTCATGTGGGTTCAGTTTGTGTTTGTGATGTCACTTGTGGCTCAGTGCCTGATAGGCCAGTGCTGGTCCTGTGGCTGCAGTTTGTGGTTGTGAGGTCACTTCTGGCTCAGTGCCTGATGGGCCAGTGCTGGTTTACGTGGGTGCAGTTTGTGGTTGTGATGACACTTGTGGCTCAGTGCCTGACAGGCCACTGCTTGTCCAGTGGCTGCAGTTTGTGTTTGTGATGTCACTTGTGGCTCAGTGCCTGATAGGACATTGCTGGTCCTGTGGCTGCAGTTTGTGGTTGTGATGTCACTTGTGGCTGAGTGCCTGATAGGCCAGTGCTGGTCCTGTGGGTGGAGTTTGTGGTTGTGATGTCACTTGTGGCTCAGTGCCTGATAGGCCAGTGCTGGTCACATGGCTGCAGTTTGAGGTTGTGATGTCACTTGTGGCTCAGTGCCTGATAGGCCAGTGCTGGTCACGTGGGTTCATTTTGTGGTTGTGATGTCACTTGTGGCTCAGTGCCTGATAGGCCAGTGCTGGTCACATGGCTGCAGTTTGTGGTTGTGATGTCACTTGTGGCTCAGTGCCTGATAGGCCATTGCTGGTCCTGTGTGTGCAGTTTGTGTTTGTGATGTCACTTGTGGCTCAGTGCCTCATATGCCAGTGCTGGTGATGTGGCTGCAGTTTGTGTTTGTGATGTCACTTGTGGCTCAGTGCCTGAGAGGCCAGTGCTGGTCCTGTGGCTGAAATTTGTGATTGTGAGGTCACTTGTTGCTCAGTGCCTGATAGGCCAGTGCTGGTCACATGTCTGCAGTTTGTGTTTGTGATGTCACTTGTGGCTCAGTGCCTGATAGGCCAGTGCTGGTCATGTGGGTGCAGTTTGTGTTTGTGATGTCACTTGTGGCTCAGTGCCTTATAGGGCAGTACTGGTCACATGTCTGCAGTTTGTGGTTGTGAGGTCACTTGTGGCTCAGTGCCTGATAGGCCAGTGGTGTTCATGTGGGTGCAGTTTGTGATTCTAAGGTGACTTGTGGCTCAGTGCCTGATAGGCCACTGCATTTCCTGTGGGTGTAGTGTGTGTTTCTGATGTCACTTGTGGCTCAGTGCCTGATAGGCCAGTGCTGGTCCTGTGTGTGCAGTTTGTGTTTGTGATGTCACTTGTGGCTCAGTGCCTGATAGGCCAGTGCTGGTGATGTGTGTGGAGTTTGTGTTTGTGATGTCACTTGTGGCTCAGTGCCTGATAGACCAGTGCTGGTCATGTGGCTTCAGTTTGTGGTTGTGATGTCACTTGCGGCTGAGTGCCTGATAGGCCAGTGCTGGTCATGTGGGTTCAGTTTGTGTTTGTGATGTCACTTGTGGCTCAGTGCCTGATAGGCCAGTGCTGGTCCTGTGGCTGCAGTTTGTGGTTGTGAGGTCACTTCTGGCTCAGTGCCTGATGGGCCAGTGCTGGTGATCTGGCTGCAGTTTGTGGTTGTGATGTCACTTGTGGCTCAGTGCCTGATAGGCCAGTGGTGTTCATGTGGGTGCAGTTTGTGATTCTGAGGTGACTTGTGGCTCAGTGCCTGATAGGCCACTGCATTTCCTGTGGGTTCAGTTTGTGTTTGTGATGTCACTTGTGGCTGAGTGCCTGAGAGGCCAGTGCTGGTCATGTGGATAGAGTTTGTGTTTGTGATGTCACTTGTGGCTCAGTGCCTGACAGGTCAGTGCTGGTCCTGTGGGTGCAGTTTGTGTTTGTGATGTCACTTGTGGCTCAGTGCCTGACAGGTCAGTGCTGGTCACATGTCTGCAGTTTGTGTTTGTGATGTCACTTGTGGCTCAGTGCGTGAGAGGCCATGCTGCTCCTGTGGGTGGAGTTTGTGTTTGTGATGTCACTTGTGGCTCAGTGCCTGACAGGCCACTGCTTGTCCAGTGGGTGCAGTTTGTGTTTGTGATGTCACTTGTGGCTCAGTGCCTCATATGCCAGTGCTGGTGATGTGGCTGCAGTTTGTATTTGTGATGTCACTTGTGGCTCAGTGCCTGATAGGCCAGTGCTTGTCCTGTGGGTGCACTTTGTGTTTGCGATGTCACCTGTGGCTGAGTACCTGATAGGCCAGTGCTGGTGATGTGGCTGCAGTTTGTGGTTGTGATGTCACTTGTGGCTCAGTGCCTGATAGGCCAGTGCTGGTGATGTGGCTGCAGTTTGTGTTTCTGATGTCACTTGTGGCTCAGTGCCTGATAGGCCAGTGCTGGTCACGTGGGTGGAGTTTGTGTTTGTGATGTCACTTGTGGCTCAGTGCCTGATAGGCCAGTGCTGGTGATGTGGGTGCAGTTTGTGGTTGTGATGTCACTTGTGGCTCAGGGCCTGATAGGCCAGTGTTGGTCACATGGCTGCAGTTTGTGTTTGTGATGTCACTTGTGGCTCAGTGCCTGATAGGCCAGTGCTGGTCATGTGGGTGCAGTTTGTGGCTGTGAGGTCACCTGTGGCTCAGTGCCTGATGGGACATTGCTGGTCCTGTGGCTGCAGTTTGTGTTTGTGATGTCACTTGTGGCTCAGTGCCTGATAGACCAGTGCTGGTCATGTGGCTTCAGTTTGTGGTTGTGATGTCACTTGCGGCTGAGTGCCTGATAGGCCAGTGCTGGTCATGTGGGTTCAGTTTGTGTTTGTGATGTCACTTGTAGCTCAGTGCCTGATAGGCCAGTGCTGGTCCTGTGGCTGCAGTTTGTGGTTGTGAGGTCACTTCTGGCTCAGTGCCTGATGGGCCAGTGCTGGTTTACGTGGGTGCAGTTTGTGGTTGTGATGACACTTGTGGCTCAGTGCCTGACAGGCCACTGCTTGTCCAGTGGCTGCAGTTTGTGTTTGTGATGTCACTTGTGGCTCAGTGCCTGATAGGACATTGCTGGTCCTGTGGCTGCAGTTTGTGGTTGTGATGTCACTTGTGGCTGAGTGCCTGATAGGCCAGTGCTGGTCCTGTGGGTGGAGTTTGTGGTTGTGATGTCACTTGTGGCTCAGTGCCTGATAGGCCAGTGCTGGTCACATGGCTGCAGTTTGAGGTTGTGATGTCACTTGTGGCTCAGTGCCTGATAGGCCAGTGCTGGTCACGTGGGTTCATTTTGTGGTTGTGATGTCACTTGTGGCTCAGTGCCTGATAGGCCAGTGCTGGTCACATGGCTGCAGTTTGTGGTTGTGATGTCACTTGTGGCTCAGTGCCTGATAGGCCATTGCTGGTCCTGTGTGTGCAGTTTGTGTTTGTGATGTCACTTGTGGCTCAGTGCCTCATATGCCAGTGCTGGTGATGTGGCTGCAGTTTGTGTTTGTGATGTCACTTGTGGCTCAGTGCCTGAGAGGCCAGTGCTGGTCCTGTGGCTGAAATTTGTGATTGTGAGGTCACTTGTTGCTCAGTGCCTGATAGGCCAGTGCTGGTCACATGTCTGCAGTTTGTGTTTGTGATGTCACTTGTGGCTCAGTGCCTGATAGGCCAGTGCTGGTCATGTGGGTGCAGTTTGTGTTTGTGATGTCACTTGTGGCTCAGTGCCTTATAGGGCAGTACTGGTCACATGTCTGCAGTTTGTGGTTGTGAGGTCACTTGTGGCTCAGTGCCTGATAGGCCAGTGGTGTTCATGTGGGTGCAGTTTGTGATTCTAAGGTGACTTGTGGCTCAGTGCCTGATAGGCCACTGCATTTCCTGTGGGTGTAGTGTGTGTTTCTGATGTCACTTGTGGCTCAGTGCCTGATAGGCCAGTGCTGGTCCTGTGTGTGCAGTTTGTGTTTGTGATGTCACTTGTGGCTCAGTGCCTGATAGGCCAGTGCTGGTGATGTGTGTGGAGTTTGTGTTTGTGATGTCACTTGTGGCTCAGTGCCTGATAGACCAGTGCTGGTCATGTGGCTTCAGTTTGTGGTTGTGATGTCACTTGCGGCTGAGTGCCTGATAGGCCAGTGCTGGTCATGTGGGTTCAGTTTGTGTTTGTGATGTCACTTGTGGCTCAGTGCCTGATAGGCCAGTGCTGGTCCTGTGGCTGCAGTTTGTGGTTGTGAGGTCACTTCTGGCTCAGTGCCTGATGGGCCAGTGCTGGTGATCTGGCTGCAGTTTGTGGTTGTGATGTCACTTGTGGCTCAGTGCCTGATAGGCCAGTGGTGTTCATGTGGGTGCAGTTTGTGATTCTGAGGTGACTTGTGGCTCAGTGCCTGATAGGCCACTGCATTTCCTGTGGGTTCAGTTTGTGTTTGTGATGTCACTTGTGGCTGAGTGCCTGAGAGGCCAGTGCTGGTCATGTGGATAGAGTTTGTGTTTGTGATGTCACTTGTGGCTCAGTGCCTGACAGGTCAGTGCTGGTCCTGTGGGTGCAGTTTGTGTTTGTGATGTCACTTGTGGCTCAGTGCCTGACAGGTCAGTGCTGGTCACATGTCTGCAGTTTGTGTTTGTGATGTCACTTGTGGCTCAGTGCGTGAGAGGCCATGCTGCTCCTGTGGGTGGAGTTTGTGTTTGTGATGTCACTTGTGGCTCAGTGCCTGACAGGCCACTGCTTGTCCAGTGGGTGCAGTTTGTGTTTGTGATGTCACTTGTGGCTCAGTGCCTCATATGCCAGTGCTGGTGATGTGGCTGCAGTTTGTATTTGTGATGTCACTTGTGGCTCAGTGCCTGATAGGCCAGTGCTTGTCCTGTGGGTGCACTTTGTGTTTGCGATGTCACCTGTGGCTGAGTACCTGATAGGCCAGTGCTGGTGATGTGGCTGCAGTTTGTGGTTGTGATGTCACTTGTGGCTCAGTGCCTGATAGGCCAGTGCTGGTGATGTGGCTGCAGTTTGTGTTTCTGATGTCACTTGTGGCTCAGTGCCTGATAGGCCAGTGCTGGTCACGTGGGTGGAGTTTGTGTTTGTGATGTCACTTGTGGCTCAGTGCCTGATAGGCCAGTGCTGGTGATGTGGGTGGAGTTTGTTTTTGTGATGTCACTTGTGGCTCAGTGCCTGATAGGCCAGTGCTGGTGATGTGGGTGCAGTTTGTGGTTGTGATGTCACTTGTGGCTCAGGGCCTGATAGGCCAGTGTTGGTCACATGGCTGCAGTTTGTGTTTGTGATGTCACTTGTGGCTCAGTGCCTGATAGGCCAGTGCTGGTCATGTGGCTGCAGTTTGTGGTTGTGATGTCACTTGTGGCTCAGTGCCTGATAGGCCAGTGCTCGTCATGTGGGTGCAGTTTGTGGTTGTGATGTCACTTGTGGCTCAGAGCCTGATAGGCCAGTGCTGGTCACATGGCTGCAGTTTGTGGTTGTGATGTCACTTGTGGCTCAGTGCCTGATAGGCCAGTGCTGGTCATGTGGGTGCAGTTTGTGGCTGTGAGGTCACCTGTGGCTCAGTGCCTGATGGGACATTGCTGGTCCTGTGGCTGCAGTTTGTGGTTGTGATGTCACTTGTGTCTGAGTGCCTGATAGGCCAGTGCTGGTCACGTGGGTTCATTTTGTGGTTGTGAGGTCACTTGTGGCTGAGTGCCTGATAGGCCAGTGTTGGTCACATGGCTGCAGTTTGTGGTTGTGATGTCACTTGTGGCTCAGTGCCTGATAGGCCAGTGCTGGTGATGTGGCTGCAGTTTGTGGTTGTGATGTCACTTGTGGCTCAGTGCCTGATAGGCCAGTGCTGGTCACGTGGGTTCATTTTGTGGTTGTGAGGTCACTTGTGGCTCAGTGCCTGATAGGCCAGTGCTGGTCATGTGGGTGGAGTTTGTGTTTGTGATGTCACTTGTGGCTCAGTGCCTGATAGGCCAGTGCTGGTGATGTGGGTGGAGTTTGTGGTTGTGATGTCACTTGTGGCTCAGTGCCTGATAGGCCAGTGCTGGTCATGTGGCTGCAGTTTGTGTTTGTGATGTCACTTGTGGCTCAGTGCCTGATGGGCCAGTGTTGGTCACATGGCTGCATTTTGTGTTTGTGATGTCACTTGTGGCTCAGTGCCTGATAGGCCAGTGCTGGTCACGTGGCTGCAGTTTGTATTTGTGATGTCACTTGTGGCTGAGTGCCTGATAGGCCAGTGCTGGTCCTGTGGGTGCAGTTTGTGTTTGTGATGTCACTTGTGGCTCAGTGCCTGACAGGCCACTGCTTGTCCAGTGGGTGCAGTTTGTGTTTGTGATGTCACTTGTGGCTCAGTGCCTGATAGGCCAGTGCTGGTCATGTGGCTGCAGTTTGTGTTTGTGATGTCACTTGTGGCTCAGTGCCTGATAGGCCAGTGCTGGTGATGTGGCTGCAGTTTGTGGTTGTGATGTCACTTGTGGCTCAGTGCGTGATAGGCCAATGCTGTTCATGTGGGTGCAGTTTGTGGTTGTGAGGTCACTTGTGGCTGAGTGCCTGATAGGCCAGTGCTGGTCATGTGGGTGCAGTTTGTGTTTGTGATGTCACTTGTGGCTCAGTGCCTGACAGGTCAGTGCTGGTCCTGTGGGTGCAGTTTGTGTTTGTGATGTCACTTGTGGCTCAGTGCCTGACAGGTCAGTGCTGGTCACATGTCTGCAGTTTGTGTTTGTGATGTCACTTGTGGCTCAGTGCGTGAGAGGCCATGCTGCTCCTGTGGGTGGAGTTTGTGTTTGTGATGTCACTTGTGGCTCAGTGCCTGACAGGCCACTGCTTGTCCAGTGGGTGCAGTTTGTGTTTGTGATGTCACTTGTGGCTCAGTGCCTCATATGCCAGTGCTGGTGATGTGGCTGCAGTTTGTATTTGTGATGTCACTTGTGGCTCAGTGCCTGATAGGCCAGTGCTTGTCCTGTGGGTGCACTTTGTGTTTGCGATGTCACCTGTGGCTGAGTACCTGATAGGCCAGTGCTGGTGATGTGGCTGCAGTTTGTGTTTGTGATGTCACTTGTGGCTCAGTGCCTGATAGGCCAGTGCTGGTGATGTGGGTGGAGTCTATGGTTGTGATGTCACTTGTGGCTCAGTGCCTGATAGGCCACTGCTGGTCATGTGAGTGGAGTTTGTGTTTGTGATGTCTCTTCTGGCTCAGTGCCTGGTAGACCAGTGCTAGTCACGTGGCTGCAGTTTGTGTTTGTGATGTCACTTGTGGCTCAGTGCCTGATAGGCCAGTGCTGGTCATGTGGATAGAGTTTGTGGTTGTGATGTCACTTGTGGCTCAGTGCCTGATAGGCCAGTGCTGGTGATGTGGGTGGAGTTTGTTGTTGTGATGTCATTTGCGGATCAGTGCCTGATAGGCCAGTGCTGGTCACGTGGGTGGAGTTTGTGGTTGTGATGTCACTTTTTGCTAAGTGCCTGATAGGCCAGTGCTGGTCACGTGGCTGCAGTTTGTTTTTGTGATGTCACTTGTGGCTCCGTGCCTGAGAGGCCAGTGCTGGTGATGTGGCTGCAGTTTGTGTTTGTGATGTCACTTGTGGCTCAGTGCCTGAGAGGCCAGTGCTGGTGATGTGGCTGCAGTTTGTGTTTGTGATGTCACTTGTGGCTAAGTGCCTGATAGTCCAGTGCTGGTCCTGTGGCTGAAATTTGTGATTGTGAGGTCACTTGTTGCTCAGTGCCTGATAGGCCAGTGCTGGTCACATGTCTGCAGTTTGTGTTTGTGATGTCACTTGTGGCTCAGTGCCTGATAGGCCAGTGCTGGTCCTGTGTGTGCAGTTTGTGTTTGTGATGTCACTTGTGGCTCAGTGCCTGATAGGCCAGTGCTGGTGATGTGTGTGGAGTTTGTGTTTGTTATGTCACTTGTGGCTCAGTGCCTGATAGGCCAGTGCTGGTTTACGTGGGTGCAGTTTGTGGTTGTGATGTCACTTGTGGCTCAGTGCCTGATAGGCCAGTGTTGGTCACATGGCTGCAGTTTGTGGTTGTGAGGTCACTTGTGGCTCAGTGCCTGATAGGCCACTGGTGTTCATGTGGGTGCAGTTTGTGATTCTCAGGTGACTTGTGGCTCAGTGCCTGATAGGCCACTGCATTTCCTGTGGGTTCAGTTTGTGTTTGTGATGTCACTTGTGGCTGAGTGCCTGAGAGGCCAGTGCTGGTCATGTGGATAGAGTTAGTGGTTGTGATGTCACTTGTGGCTCAGTGCCTCATAGGCCAGTGCTGGTGATGTGGGTGCAGTTTGTGTTTGTGATGTCACTTGTGGCTCAGTGCCTGATAGGATATTGCTGGTCCTGTGGCTGCAGTTTGTGTTTGTGATGTCACTTGTGGCTCAGTGCCTGACAGGTCAGTGCTGGTCACATGTCTGCAGTTTGTGTTTGTGATGTCACTTGTGGCTCAGTGCGTGAGAGGCCATGCTGCTCCTGTGGGTGGAGTTTGTGTTTGTGATGTCACTTGTGGCTCAGTGCCTGACAGGCCACTGCTTGTCCAGTGGGTGCAGTTTGTGTTTGTGATGTCACTTGTGGCTCAGTGCCTCATATGCCAGTGCTGGTGATGTGGCTGCAGTTTGTATTTGTGATGTCACTTGTGGCTCAGTGCCTGATAGTCCAGTGCTGGTGATGTGGGTGGAGTCTATGGTTGTGATGTCACTTGTGGCTCAGTGCCTGAGAGGCCAGTGCTGGTCATGTGGATAGAGTTTGTGTTTGTGATGTCACTTGTGGCTCAGTGCCTCATAGGCCAGTGCTGGTGATGTGGGTGCAGTTTGTGTTTGTGATGTCACTTGTGGCTCAGTGCCTGATAGGATATTGCTGGTCCTGTGGCTGCAGTTTGTGGTTGTGATGTCACTTGTGGCTCAGTGCCTGACAGGCCACTGCTTGTCCAGTGGCTGCAGTTTGTGTTTGTGATGTCACTTGTGGCTCAGTGCCTGATAGGACATTGCTGGTCCTGTGGCTGCAGTTTGTGGTTGTGATGTCACTTGTGGCTGAGTGCCTGATAGGCCAGTGCTGGTCCTGTGGGTGGAGTTTGTGGTTGTGATGTCACTTGTGGCTCAGTGCCTGATAGGCCAGTGCTGGTCACATGGCTGCAGTTTGAGGTTGTGATGTCACTTGTGGCTGAGTGCCTGATAGGCCAGTGCTGGTGATGTGGGTGGAGTTTATTTTTGTGATGTCACTTGTGGCTCAGTGCCTGATAGGCCAGTGCTGGTGATGTGGGTGCAGTTTGTGGTTGTGATGTCACTTGTGGCTCAGGGCCTGATAGGCCAGTGTTGGTCACATGGCTGCAGTTTGTGTTTGTGATGTCACTTGTGGCTCAGTGCCTGATAGGCCAGTGCTGGTCATGTGGCTGCAGTTTGTGGTTGTGATGTCACTTGTGGCTCAGTGCCTGATAGGCCAGTGCTGGTCCTGTGGGTGCAGTTTGTGGTTGTGATGTCACTTGTGGCTCAGTGCCTGACAGGCCACTGCTTGTCCAGTGGGTGCAGTTTGTGTTTGTGATGTCACTTGTGGCTCAGTGCCTGATAGGCCAGTGCTGGTCATGTGGCTGCAGTTTGTGTTTGTGATGTCACTTGTGGCTCAGTGCCTGATAGGCCAGTGCTGGTGATGTGGCTGCAGTTTGTGGTTGTGATGTCACTTGTGGCTCAGTGCCTGATAGGCCAATGCTGTTCATGTGGGTGCAGTTTGTGGTTGTGAGGTCACTTGTGGCTGAGTGCCTGATAGGCCAGTGCTGGTCATGTGGGTGCAGTTTGTGTTTGTGATGTCACTTGTGGCTCAGTGCCTGACAGGTCAGTGCTGGTCCTGTGGGTGCAGTTTGTGTTTGTGATGTCACTTGTGGCTCAGTGCCTGACAGGTCAGTGCTGGTCACATGTCTGCAGTTTGTGTTTGTGATGTCACTTGTGGCTCAGTGCGTGAGAGGCCATGCTGCTCCTGTGGGTGGAGTTTGTGTTTGTGATGTCACTTGTGGCTCAGTGCCTGACAGGCCACTGCTTGTCCAGTGGGTGCAGTTTGTGTTTGTGATGTCACTTGTGGCTCAGTGCCTCATATGCCAGTGCTGGTGATGTGGCTGCAGTTTGTATTTGTGATGTCACTTGTGGCTCAGTGCCTGATAGGCCAGTGCTGGTGATGTGGGTGGAGTCTATGGTTGTGATGTCACTTGTGGCTCAGTGCCTGATAGGCCACTGCTGGTCATGTGAGTGGAGTTTGTGTTTGTGATGTCTCTTCTGGCTCAGTGCCTGGTAGACCAGTGCTAGTCACGTGGCTGCAGTTTGTGTTTGTGATGTCACTTGTGGCTCAGTGCCTGATAGGCCAGTGCTGGTCCTGTGGGTGGAGTTTGTGGTTGTGATGTCACTTTTTGCTAAGTGCCTGATAGGCCAGTGCTGGTCACGTGGCTGCAGTTTGTTTTTGTGATGTCACTTGTGGCTCCGTGCCTGAGAGGCCAGTGCTGGTGATGTGGCTGCAGTTTGTGGTTGTGATGTCACTTGTGGCTCAGTGCCTGATAGGCCAGTGCTGGTCACATGGCTGCAGTTTGTGTTTGTGATGTCACTTGTGGCTGAGTGCCTGATAGGCCAGTGCTGGTCATGTGGGTGGAGTTTGTGGTTGTGATGTCTCTTGTGGCTCAGAGCCTGATAGGCCAGTGTTGGTCACATGGCTGCAGTTTGTGTTTGTGATGTCACTTGTGGCTCAGTGCCTGATAGGCCAGTGCTGGTGATGTGGCTGCAGTTTGTGGTTGTGATGTCACTTGTGGCTGAGTGCCTGATAGGCCAGTGCTGGTCACGTGGGTTCATTTTGTGGTTGTGAGGTCACTTGTGGCTCAGTGCCTGATAGGCCAGTGCTGGTCATGTGGGTGGAGTTTGTGTTTGTGATGTCACTTGTGGCTCAGTGCCTGATAGGCCAGTGCTGGTCATGTGGGTGCAGTTTGTGGTTGTGATGTCACTTGTGGCTCAGTGCCTGATAGGCCAGTGTTGGTCACATGGCTGCAGTTTGTGTTTGTGATGTCACTTGTGGCTCAGTGCCTGATAGGCCAGTGTTGGTCACATGGCTGCAGTTTGTGTTTGTGATGTCACTTGTGGCTCAGTGCCTGATAGGCCAGTGCTGGTGATGTGGCTGCAGTTTGTGGTTGTGAGGTCACTTGTGGCTGTGTGCCTGATAGGCGAGTGCTGGTCATGTGGGTGCAGTTTGTGGTTGTGATGTCACTTGTGGCTCAGTGCCTGATAGGCCAGTGCTGGTCACGTGGGTGGAGTTTGTGTTTGTGATGTCACTTGTGGCTCAGTGCCTGATAGGCCAGTGCTGGTCATGTGGGTGCAGTTTGTGTTTGTGATGTCACTTGTGGCTCAGTGCCTGATAGGCCAGTGTTGGTCACATGGCTGCAGTTTGTGTTTGTGATGTCACTTGTGGCTCAGTGCCTGATAGGCCAGTGCTGGTCATGTGGGTGGAGTTTGTGTTTGTGATGTCACTTGTGGCTCAGTGCCTGATAGGCCAGTGCTGGTGATGTGGATAGAGTTTGTGTTTGTGATGTCACTTGTGGCTGTGTGCCTGATAGGCGAGTGCTGGTCACGTGGGTGCAGTTTGTTGTTGTGATGTCATTTGCGGATCAGTGCCTGATAGGCCAGTGCTGTTCATGTGGGTGCAGTTTGTGGTTGTGATGTCACTTGTGGCTCAGTGCCTGATAGGCCAGTGCTGGTCACGTGGGTTCAGTTTAAGGTTGTAATGTCACTTGTAGCTCGGTGCCTGATAGGCCAGTGCTGGTGATGTGGGTGCAGTTTGTGGTTGTGATGTCACTTGTGGCTGAGTACCTGATAGGCCAGTGCTGGTCACATGGGTGTAGTCTGTGGTTGTGATGTCACTTGTGGCTCAGTGCCTGATAGGCCAGTGCTGGTGATGTGGGTGCAGTTTGTGTTTGTGATGTCACTTGTGGCTCAGTGCCTGATAGGACATTGCTGTTCCTGTGGGTGCAGTTTGTGGTTGTGATGTCACTTGTGGCTGAGTGCCTGATAGGCCAGTGCTGGTCACGTGGGTTCATTTTGTGGTTGTGAGGTCACTTGTGGCTCAGTGCCTGATAGGCCAGTGCTTGTCCTGTGGGTGGAGTTTGTGGTTGTGAGGTCACTTGTGGCTGTGTGCCTGATAGGCGAGTGCTGGTCATGTGGGTGCAGTTTGTGGTTGTGATGTCACTTGTGGCTCAGTGCCTGGTAGGCCAATGCTGTTCATGTGGGTGCAGTTTGTGTTTGTGATGTCACTTGTGGCTCAGTGCCTGATAGGCCAGTGCTGGTGCTGTGTGTGCAGTTTGTGTTTGTGATGTCACTTGTGGCTCAGTGCCTGATAGGCCAGTGCTGTTCATGTGGGTGCAGTTTGTGGTTGTGATGTCACTTGTGGCTCAGTGCCTGATAGGCCAGTGCTGGTGATGTGGGTGCACTTTGTGGTTGTGATGTCACTTGTGGCTCAGTGCCTGACAGGTCAGTGCTGGTCACATGTCTGCAGTTTGTGTTTGTGATGTCACTTGTGGCTCAGTGCCTGATAGGATATTGCTGGTCCTGTGGCTGCAGTTTGTGTTTGTGATGTCACTTGTGGCTCAGTGCCTGACAGGTCAGTGCTGGTCACATGTCTGTAGTTTGTGTTTGTGATGTCACTTGTGGCTCAGTGCGTGAGAGGCCATGCTGCTCCTGTGGGTGGAGTTTGTGTTTGTGATGTCACTTGTGGCTCAGTGCCTGACAGGCCACTGCTTGTCCAGTGGGTGCAGTTTGTGTTTGTGATGTCACTTGTGGCTCAGTGCCTCATATGCCAGTGCTGGTGATGTGGCTGCAGTTTGTGTTTGTGATGTCACTTGTGGCTCAGTGCCTGAGAGGCCAGTGCTGGTGATGTGGCTGCAGTTTGTGTTTGTGATGTCACTTGTGGCTAAGTGCCTGATAGTCCAGTGCTGGTCCTGTGGCTGAAATTTGTGATTGTGAGGTCACTTGTTGCTCAGTGCCTGATAGGCCAGTGCTGGTCACATGTCTGCAGTTTGTGTTTGTGATGTCACTTGTGGCTCAGTGCCTGATAGGCCAGTGCTGGTCCTGTGTGTGCAGTTTGTGTTTGTGATGTCACTTGTGGCTCAGTGCCTGATAGGCCAGTGCTGGTGATGTGTGTGGAGTTTGTGTTTGTGATGTCACTTGTGGCTCAGTGCCTGATAGGCCAGTGCTGGTTTACGTGGGTGCAGTTTGTGGTTGTGATGTCACTTGTGGCTCAGTGCCTGATAGGCCAGTGCTGGTCCTGTGTGTGCAGTTTGTGTTTGTGATGTCACTTGTGGCTCAGTGCCTGATAGGCCAGTGTTGGTCACGTGGGTGGAGTTTGTGTTTGTGATGTCACTTGTGGCTCAGTGCCTCATATGCCAGTGCTGGTGATGTGGCTGCAGTTTGTGTTTGTGATGTCACTTGTGGCTCAGTGCCTGAGAGGCCAGTGCTGGTGATGTGGCTGCAGTTTGTGTTTGTGATGTCACTTGTGGCTAAGTGCCTGATAGTCCAGTGCTGGTCCTGTGGCTGAAATTTGTGATTGTGAGGTCACTTGTTGCTCAGTGCCTGATAGGCCAGTGCTGGTCACATGTCTGCAGTTTGTGTTTGTGATGTCACTTGTGGCTCAGTGCCTGATAGGCCAGTGCTGGTCCTGTGTGTGCAGTTTGTGTTTGTGATGTCACTTGTGGCTCAGTGCCTGATAGGCCAGTGCTGGTGATGTGTGTGGAGTTTGTGTTTGTGATGTCACTTGTGGCTCAGTGCCTGATAGGCCAGTGCTGGTTTACGTGGGTGCAGTTTGTGGTTGTGATGTCACTTGTGGCTCAGTGCCTGATAGGCCACTGGTGTTCATGTGGGTGCAGTTTGTGATTCTCAGGTGACTTGTGGCTCAGTGCCTGATAGGCCACTGCATTTCCTGTGGGTTCAGTTTGTGTTTGTGATGTCACTTGTGGCTGAGTGCCTGAGAGGCCAGTGCTGGTCATGTGGATAGAGTTAGTGGTTGTGATGTCACTTGTGGCTCAGTGCCTCATAGGCCAGTGCTGGTGATGTGGGTGCAGTTTGTGTTTGTGATGTCACTTGTGGCTCAGTGCCTGATAGGATATTGCTGGTCCTGTGGCTGCAGTTTGTGTTTGTGATGTCACTTGTGGCTCAGTGCCTGATAGACCAGTGCTGGTCATGTGGCTTCAGTTTGTGGTTGTGATGTCACTTGCGGCTGAGTGCCTGATAGGCCAGTGCTGGTCATGTGGGTTCAGTTTGTGTTTGTGATGTCACTTGTGGCTCAGTGCCTGATAGGCCAGTGCTGGTCCTGTGGCTGCAGTTTGTGGTTGTGAGGTCACTTCTGGCTCAGTGCCTGATGGGCCAGTGCTGGTTTACGTGGGTGCAGTTTGTGGTTGTGATGACACTTGTGGCTCAGTGCCTGACAGGCCACTGCTTGTCCAGTGGCTGCAGTTTGTGTTTGTGATGTCACTTGTGGCTCAGTGCCTGATAGGACATTGCTGGTCCTGTGGCTGCAGTTTGTGGTTGTGATGTCACTTGTGGCTGAGTGCCTGATAGGCCAGTGCTGGTCCTGTGGGTGGAGTTTGTGGTTGTGATGTCACTTGTGGCTCAGTGCCTGATAGGCCAGTGCTGGTCACATGGCTGCAGTTTGAGGTTGTGATGTCACTTGTGGCTCAGTGCCTGATAGGCCAGTGCTGGTCACGTGGGTTCATTTTGTGGTTGTGATGTCACTTGTGGCTCAGTGCCTGATAGGCCAGTGCTGGTCACATGGCTGCAGTTTGTGGTTGTGATGTCACTTGTGGCTCAGTGCCTGATAGGCCATTGCTGGTCCTGTGTGTGCAGTTTGTGTTTGTGATGTCACTTGTGGCTCAGTGCCTCATATGCCAGTGCTGGTGATGTGGCTGCAGTTTGTGTTTGTGATGTCACTTGTGGCTCAGTGCCTGAGAGGCCAGTGCTGGTCCTGTGGCTGAAATTTGTGATTGTGAGGTCACTTGTTGCTCAGTGCCTGATAGGCCAGTGCTGGTCACATGTCTGCAGTTTGTGTTTGTGATGTCACTTGTGGCTCAGTGCCTGATAGGCCAGTGCTGGTCATGTGGGTGCAGTTTGTGTTTGTGATGTCACTTGTGGCTCAGTGCCTTATAGGGCAGTACTGGTCACATGTCTGCAGTTTGTGGTTGTGAGGTCACTTGTGGCTCAGTGCCTGATAGGCCAGTGGTGTTCATGTGGGTGCAGTTTGTGATTCTAAGGTGACTTGTGGCTCAGTGCCTGATAGGCCACTGCATTTCCTGTGGGTGTAGTGTGTGTTTCTGATGTCACTTGTGGCTCAGTGCCTGATAGGCCAGTGCTGGTCCTGTGTGTGCAGTTTGTGTTTGTGATGTCACTTGTGGCTCAGTGCCTGATAGGCCAGTGCTGGTGATGTGTGTGGAGTTTGTGTTTGTGATGTCACTTGTGGCTCAGTGCCTGATAGACCAGTGCTGGTCATGTGGCTTCAGTTTGTGGTTGTGATGTCACTTGCGGCTGAGTGCCTGATAGGCCAGTGCTGGTCATGTGGGTTCAGTTTGTGTTTGTGATGTCACTTGTGGCTCAGTGCCTGATAGGCCAGTGCTGGTCCTGTGGCTGCAGTTTGTGGTTGTGAGGTCACTTCTGGCTCAGTGCCTGATGGGCCAGTGCTGGTGATCTGGCTGCAGTTTGTGGTTGTGATGTCACTTGTGGCTCAGTGCCTGATAGGCCAGTGGTGTTCATGTGGGTGCAGTTTGTGATTCTGAGGTGACTTGTGGCTCAGTGCCTGATAGGCCACTGCATTTCCTGTGGGTTCAGTTTGTGTTTGTGATGTCACTTGTGGCTGAGTGCCTGAGAGGCCAGTGCTGGTCATGTGGATAGAGTTTGTGTTTGTGATGTCACTTGTGGCTCAGTGCCTGACAGGTCAGTGCTGGTCCTGTGGGTGCAGTTTGTGTTTGTGATGTCACTTGTGGCTCAGTGCCTGACAGGTCAGTGCTGGTCACATGTCTGCAGTTTGTGTTTGTGATGTCACTTGTGGCTCAGTGCGTGAGAGGCCATGCTGCTCCTGTGGGTGGAGTTTGTGTTTGTGATGTCACTTGTGGCTCAGTGCCTGACAGGCCACTGCTTGTCCAGTGGGTGCAGTTTGTGTTTGTGATGTCACTTGTGGCTCAGTGCCTCATATGCCAGTGCTGGTGATGTGGCTGCAGTTTGTATTTGTGATGTCACTTGTGGCTCAGTGCCTGATAGGCCAGTGCTTGTCCTGTGGGTGCACTTTGTGTTTGCGATGTCACCTGTGGCTGAGTACCTGATAGGCCAGTGCTGGTGATGTGGCTGCAGTTTGTGGTTGTGATGTCACTTGTGGCTCAGTGCCTGATAGGCCAGTGCTGGTGATGTGGCTGCAGTTTGTGTTTCTGATGTCACTTGTGGCTCAGTGCCTGATAGGCCAGTGCTGGTCACGTGGGTGGAGTTTGTGTTTGTGATGTCACTTGTGGCTCAGTGCCTGATAGGCCAGTGCTGGTGATGTGGGTGGAGTTTGTTTTTGTGATGTCACTTGTGGCTCAGTGCCTGATAGGCCAGTGCTGGTGATGTGGGTGCAGTTTGTGGTTGTGATGTCACTTGTGGCTCAGGGCCTGATAGGCCAGTGTTGGTCACATGGCTGCAGTTTGTGTTTGTGATGTCACTTGTGGCTCAGTGCCTGATAGGCCAGTGCTGGTCATGTGGGTGCAGTTTGTGGCTGTGAGGTCACCTGTGGCTCAGTGCCTGATGGGACATTGCTGGTCCTGTGGCTGCAGTTTGTGTTTGTGATGTCACTTGTGGCTCAGTGCCTGATAGACCAGTGCTGGTCATGTGGCTTCAGTTTGTGGTTGTGATGTCACTTGCGGCTGAGTGCCTGATAGGCCAGTGCTGGTCATGTGGGTTCAGTTTGTGTTTGTGATGTCACTTGTAGCTCAGTGCCTGATAGGCCAGTGCTGGTCCTGTGGCTGCAGTTTGTGGTTGTGAGGTCACTTCTGGCTCAGTGCCTGATGGGCCAGTGCTGGTTTACGTGGGTGCAGTTTGTGGTTGTGATGACACTTGTGGCTCAGTGCCTGACAGGCCACTGCTTGTCCAGTGGCTGCAGTTTGTGTTTGTGATGTCACTTGTGGCTCAGTGCCTGATAGGACATTGCTGGTCCTGTGGCTGCAGTTTGTGGTTGTGATGTCACTTGTGGCTGAGTGCCTGATAGGCCAGTGCTGGTCCTGTGGGTGGAGTTTGTGGTTGTGATGTCACTTGTGGCTCAGTGCCTGATAGGCCAGTGCTGGTCACATGGCTGCAGTTTGAGGTTGTGATGTCACTTGTGGCTCAGTGCCTGATAGGCCAGTGCTGGTCACGTGGGTTCATTTTGTGGTTGTGATGTCACTTGTGGCTCAGTGCCTGATAGGCCAGTGCTGGTCACATGGCTGCAGTTTGTGGTTGTGATGTCACTTGTGGCTCAGTGCCTGATAGGCCATTGCTGGTCCTGTGTGTGCAGTTTGTGTTTGTGATGTCACTTGTGGCTCAGTGCCTCATATGCCAGTGCTGGTGATGTGGCTGCAGTTTGTGTTTGTGATGTCACTTGTGGCTCAGTGCCTGAGAGGCCAGTGCTGGTCCTGTGGCTGAAATTTGTGATTGTGAGGTCACTTGTTGCTCAGTGCCTGATAGGCCAGTGCTGGTCACATGTCTGCAGTTTGTGTTTGTGATGTCACTTGTGGCTCAGTGCCTGATAGGCCAGTGCTGGTCATGTGGGTGCAGTTTGTGTTTGTGATGTCACTTGTGGCTCAGTGCCTTATAGGGCAGTACTGGTCACATGTCTGCAGTTTGTGGTTGTGAGGTCACTTGTGGCTCAGTGCCTGATAGGCCAGTGGTGTTCATGTGGGTGCAGTTTGTGATTCTAAGGTGACTTGTGGCTCAGTGCCTGATAGGCCACTGCATTTCCTGTGGGTGTAGTGTGTGTTTCTGATGTCACTTGTGGCTCAGTGCCTGATAGGCCAGTGCTGGTCCTGTGTGTGCAGTTTGTGTTTGTGATGTCACTTGTGGCTCAGTGCCTGATAGGCCAGTGCTGGTGATGTGTGTGGAGTTTGTGTTTGTGATGTCACTTGTGGCTCAGTGCCTGATAGACCAGTGCTGGTCATGTGGCTTCAGTTTGTGGTTGTGATGTCACTTGCGGCTGAGTGCCTGATAGGCCAGTGCTGGTCATGTGGGTTCAGTTTGTGTTTGTGATGTCACTTGTGGCTCAGTGCCTGATAGGCCAGTGCTGGTCCTGTGGCTGCAGTTTGTGGTTGTGAGGTCACTTCTGGCTCAGTGCCTGATGGGCCAGTGCTGGTGATCTGGCTGCAGTTTGTGGTTGTGATGTCACTTGTGGCTCAGTGCCTGATAGGCCAGTGGTGTTCATGTGGGTGCAGTTTGTGATTCTGAGGTGACTTGTGGCTCAGTGCCTGATAGGCCACTGCATTTCCTGTGGGTTCAGTTTGTGTTTGTGATGTCACTTGTGGCTGAGTGCCTGAGAGGCCAGTGCTGGTCATGTGGATAGAGTTTGTGTTTGTGATGTCACTTGTGGCTCAGTGCCTGACAGGTCAGTGCTGGTCCTGTGGGTGCAGTTTGTGTTTGTGATGTCACTTGTGGCTCAGTGCCTGACAGGTCAGTGCTGGTCACATGTCTGCAGTTTGTGTTTGTGATGTCACTTGTGGCTCAGTGCGTGAGAGGCCATGCTGCTCCTGTGGGTGGAGTTTGTGTTTGTGATGTCACTTGTGGCTCAGTGCCTGACAGGCCACTGCTTGTCCAGTGGGTGCAGTTTGTGTTTGTGATGTCACTTGTGGCTCAGTGCCTCATATGCCAGTGCTGGTGATGTGGCTGCAGTTTGTATTTGTGATGTCACTTGTGGCTCAGTGCCTGATAGGCCAGTGCTTGTCCTGTGGGTGCACTTTGTGTTTGCGATGTCACCTGTGGCTGAGTACCTGATAGGCCAGTGCTGGTGATGTGGCTGCAGTTTGTGGTTGTGATGTCACTTGTGGCTCAGTGCCTGATAGGCCAGTGCTGGTGATGTGGCTGCAGTTTGTGTTTCTGATGTCACTTGTGGCTCAGTGCCTGATAGGCCAGTGCTGGTCACGTGGGTGGAGTTTGTGTTTGTGATGTCACTTGTGGCTCAGTGCCTGATAGGCCAGTGCTGGTGATGTGGGTGGAGTTTGTTTTTGTGATGTCACTTGTGGCTCAGTGCCTGATAGGCCAGTGCTGGTGATGTGGGTGCAGTTTGTGGTTGTGATGTCACTTGTGGCTCAGGGCCTGATAGGCCAGTGTTGGTCACATGGCTGCAGTTTGTGTTTGTGATGTCACTTGTGGCTCAGTGCCTGATAGGCCAGTGCTGGTCATGTGGCTGCAGTTTGTGGTTGTGATGTCACTTGTGGCTCAGTGCCTGATAGGCCAGTGCTCGTCATGTGGGTGCAGTTTGTGGTTGTGATGTCACTTGTGGCTCAGAGCCTGATAGGCCAGTGCTGGTCACATGGCTGCAGTTTGTGGTTGTGATGTCACTTGTGGCTCAGTGCCTGATAGGCCAGTGCTGGTCATGTGGGTGCAGTTTGTGGCTGTGAGGTCACCTGTGGCTCAGTGCCTGATGGGACATTGCTGGTCCTGTGGCTGCAGTTTGTGGTTGTGATGTCACTTGTGTCTGAGTGCCTGATAGGCCAGTGCTGGTCACGTGGGTTCATTTTGTGGTTGTGAGGTCACTTGTGGCTGAGTGCCTGATAGGCCAGTGTTGGTCACATGGCTGCAGTTTGTGGTTGTGATGTCACTTGTGGCTCAGTGCCTGATAGGCCAGTGCTGGTGATGTGGCTGCAGTTTGTGGTTGTGATGTCACTTGTGGCTCAGTGCCTGATAGGCCAGTGCTGGTCACGTGGGTTCATTTTGTGGTTGTGAGGTCACTTGTGGCTCAGTGCCTGATAGGCCAGTGCTGGTCATGTGGGTGGAGTTTGTGTTTGTGATGTCACTTGTGGCTCAGTGCCTGATAGGCCAGTGCTGGTGATGTGGGTGGAGTTTGTGGTTGTGATGTCACTTGTGGCTCAGTGCCTGATAGGCCAGTGCTGGTCATGTGGCTGCAGTTTGTGTTTGTGATGTCACTTGTGGCTCAGTGCCTGATGGGCCAGTGTTGGTCACATGGCTGCATTTTGTGTTTGTGATGTCACTTGTGGCTCAGTGCCTGATAGGCCAGTGCTGGTCACGTGGCTGCAGTTTGTATTTGTGATGTCACTTGTGGCTGAGTGCCTGATAGGCCAGTGCTGGTCCTGTGGGTGCAGTTTGTGTTTGTGATGTCACTTGTGGCTCAGTGCCTGACAGGCCACTGCTTGTCCAGTGGGTGCAGTTTGTGTTTGTGATGTCACTTGTGGCTCAGTGCCTGATAGGCCAGTGCTGGTCATGTGGCTGCAGTTTGTGTTTGTGATGTCACTTGTGGCTCAGTGCCTGATAGGCCAGTGCTGGTGATGTGGCTGCAGTTTGTGGTTGTGATGTCACTTGTGGCTCAGTGCGTGATAGGCCAATGCTGTTCATGTGGGTGCAGTTTGTGGTTGTGAGGTCACTTGTGGCTGAGTGCCTGATAGGCCAGTGCTGGTCATGTGGGTGCAGTTTGTGTTTGTGATGTCACTTGTGGCTCAGTGCCTGACAGGTCAGTGCTGGTCCTGTGGGTGCAGTTTGTGTTTGTGATGTCACTTGTGGCTCAGTGCCTGACAGGTCAGTGCTGGTCACATGTCTGCAGTTTGTGTTTGTGATGTCACTTGTGGCTCAGTGCGTGAGAGGCCATGCTGCTCCTGTGGGTGGAGTTTGTGTTTGTGATGTCACTTGTGGCTCAGTGCCTGACAGGCCACTGCTTGTCCAGTGGGTGCAGTTTGTGTTTGTGATGTCACTTGTGGCTCAGTGCCTCATATGCCAGTGCTGGTGATGTGGCTGCAGTTTGTATTTGTGATGTCACTTGTGGCTCAGTGCCTGATAGGCCAGTGCTTGTCCTGTGGGTGCACTTTGTGTTTGCGATGTCACCTGTGGCTGAGTACCTGATAGGCCAGTGCTGGTGATGTGGCTGCAGTTTGTGTTTGTGATGTCACTTGTGGCTCAGTGCCTGATAGGCCAGTGCTGGTGATGTGGGTGGAGTCTATGGTTGTGATGTCACTTGTGGCTCAGTGCCTGATAGGCCACTGCTGGTCATGTGAGTGGAGTTTGTGTTTGTGATGTCTCTTCTGGCTCAGTGCCTGGTAGACCAGTGCTAGTCACGTGGCTGCAGTTTGTGTTTGTGATGTCACTTGTGGCTCAGTGCCTGATAGGCCAGTGCTGGTCATGTGGATAGAGTTTGTGGTTGTGATGTCACTTGTGGCTCAGTGCCTGATAGGCCAGTGCTGGTGATGTGGGTGGAGTTTGTTGTTGTGATGTCATTTGCGGATCAGTGCCTGATAGGCCAGTGCTGGTCACGTGGGTGGAGTTTGTGGTTGTGATGTCACTTTTTGCTAAGTGCCTGATAGGCCAGTGCTGGTCACGTGGCTGCAGTTTGTTTTTGTGATGTCACTTGTGGCTCCGTGCCTGAGAGGCCAGTGCTGGTGATGTGGCTGCAGTTTGTGTTTGTGATGTCACTTGTGGCTCAGTGCCTGAGAGGCCAGTGCTGGTGATGTGGCTGCAGTTTGTGTTTGTGATGTCACTTGTGGCTAAGTGCCTGATAGTCCAGTGCTGGTCCTGTGGCTGAAATTTGTGATTGTGAGGTCACTTGTTGCTCAGTGCCTGATAGGCCAGTGCTGGTCACATGTCTGCAGTTTGTGTTTGTGATGTCACTTGTGGCTCAGTGCCTGATAGGCCAGTGCTGGTCCTGTGTGTGCAGTTTGTGTTTGTGATGTCACTTGTGGCTCAGTGCCTGATAGGCCAGTGCTGGTGATGTGTGTGGAGTTTGTGTTTGTTATGTCACTTGTGGCTCAGTGCCTGATAGGCCAGTGCTGGTTTACGTGGGTGCAGTTTGTGGTTGTGATGTCACTTGTGGCTCAGTGCCTGATAGGCCAGTGTTGGTCACATGGCTGCAGTTTGTGGTTGTGAGGTCACTTGTGGCTCAGTGCCTGATAGGCCACTGGTGTTCATGTGGGTGCAGTTTGTGATTCTCAGGTGACTTGTGGCTCAGTGCCTGATAGGCCACTGCATTTCCTGTGGGTTCAGTTTGTGTTTGTGATGTCACTTGTGGCTGAGTGCCTGAGAGGCCAGTGCTGGTCATGTGGATAGAGTTAGTGGTTGTGATGTCACTTGTGGCTCAGTGCCTCATAGGCCAGTGCTGGTGATGTGGGTGCAGTTTGTGTTTGTGATGTCACTTGTGGCTCAGTGCCTGATAGGATATTGCTGGTCCTGTGGCTGCAGTTTGTGTTTGTGATGTCACTTGTGGCTCAGTGCCTGACAGGTCAGTGCTGGTCACATGTCTGCAGTTTGTGTTTGTGATGTCACTTGTGGCTCAGTGCGTGAGAGGCCATGCTGCTCCTGTGGGTGGAGTTTGTGTTTGTGATGTCACTTGTGGCTCAGTGCCTGACAGGCCACTGCTTGTCCAGTGGGTGCAGTTTGTGTTTGTGATGTCACTTGTGGCTCAGTGCCTCATATGCCAGTGCTGGTGATGTGGCTGCAGTTTGTATTTGTGATGTCACTTGTGGCTCAGTGCCTGATAGTCCAGTGCTGGTGATGTGGGTGGAGTCTATGGTTGTGATGTCACTTGTGGCTCAGTGCCTGAGAGGCCAGTGCTGGTCATGTGGATAGAGTTTGTGTTTGTGATGTCACTTGTGGCTCAGTGCCTCATAGGCCAGTGCTGGTGATGTGGGTGCAGTTTGTGTTTGTGATGTCACTTGTGGCTCAGTGCCTGATAGGATATTGCTGGTCCTGTGGCTGCAGTTTGTGGTTGTGATGTCACTTGTGGCTCAGTGCCTGACAGGCCACTGCTTGTCCAGTGGCTGCAGTTTGTGTTTGTGATGTCACTTGTGGCTCAGTGCCTGATAGGACATTGCTGGTCCTGTGGCTGCAGTTTGTGGTTGTGATGTCACTTGTGGCTGAGTGCCTGATAGGCCAGTGCTGGTCCTGTGGGTGGAGTTTGTGGTTGTGATGTCACTTGTGGCTCAGTGCCTGATAGGCCAGTGCTGGTCACATGGCTGCAGTTTGAGGTTGTGATGTCACTTGTGGCTGAGTGCCTGATAGGCCAGTGCTGGTGATGTGGGTGGAGTTTATTTTTGTGATGTCACTTGTGGCTCAGTGCCTGATAGGCCAGTGCTGGTGATGTGGGTGCAGTTTGTGGTTGTGATGTCACTTGTGGCTCAGGGCCTGATAGGCCAGTGTTGGTCACATGGCTGCAGTTTGTGTTTGTGATGTCACTTGTGGCTCAGTGCCTGATAGGCCAGTGCTGGTCATGTGGCTGCAGTTTGTGGTTGTGATGTCACTTGTGGCTCAGTGCCTGATAGGCCAGTGCTGGTCCTGTGGGTGCAGTTTGTGGTTGTGATGTCACTTGTGGCTCAGTGCCTGACAGGCCACTGCTTGTCCAGTGGGTGCAGTTTGTGTTTGTGATGTCACTTGTGGCTCAGTGCCTGATAGGCCAGTGCTGGTCATGTGGCTGCAGTTTGTGTTTGTGATGTCACTTGTGGCTCAGTGCCTGATAGGCCAGTGCTGGTGATGTGGCTGCAGTTTGTGGTTGTGATGTCACTTGTGGCTCAGTGCCTGATAGGCCAATGCTGTTCATGTGGGTGCAGTTTGTGGTTGTGAGGTCACTTGTGGCTGAGTGCCTGATAGGCCAGTGCTGGTCATGTGGGTGCAGTTTGTGTTTGTGATGTCACTTGTGGCTCAGTGCCTGACAGGTCAGTGCTGGTCCTGTGGGTGCAGTTTGTGTTTGTGATGTCACTTGTGGCTCAGTGCCTGACAGGTCAGTGCTGGTCACATGTCTGCAGTTTGTGTTTGTGATGTCACTTGTGGCTCAGTGCGTGAGAGGCCATGCTGCTCCTGTGGGTGGAGTTTGTGTTTGTGATGTCACTTGTGGCTCAGTGCCTGACAGGCCACTGCTTGTCCAGTGGGTGCAGTTTGTGTTTGTGATGTCACTTGTGGCTCAGTGCCTCATATGCCAGTGCTGGTGATGTGGCTGCAGTTTGTATTTGTGATGTCACTTGTGGCTCAGTGCCTGATAGGCCAGTGCTGGTGATGTGGGTGGAGTCTATGGTTGTGATGTCACTTGTGGCTCAGTGCCTGATAGGCCACTGCTGGTCATGTGAGTGGAGTTTGTGTTTGTGATGTCTCTTCTGGCTCAGTGCCTGGTAGACCAGTGCTAGTCACGTGGCTGCAGTTTGTGTTTGTGATGTCACTTGTGGCTCAGTGCCTGATAGGCCAGTGCTGGTCCTGTGGGTGGAGTTTGTGGTTGTGATGTCACTTTTTGCTAAGTGCCTGATAGGCCAGTGCTGGTCACGTGGCTGCAGTTTGTTTTTGTGATGTCACTTGTGGCTCCGTGCCTGAGAGGCCAGTGCTGGTGATGTGGCTGCAGTTTGTGGTTGTGATGTCACTTGTGGCTCAGTGCCTGATAGGCCAGTGCTGGTCACATGGCTGCAGTTTGTGTTTGTGATGTCACTTGTGGCTGAGTGCCTGATAGGCCAGTGCTGGTCATGTGGGTGGAGTTTGTGGTTGTGATGTCTCTTGTGGCTCAGAGCCTGATAGGCCAGTGTTGGTCACATGGCTGCAGTTTGTGTTTGTGATGTCACTTGTGGCTCAGTGCCTGATAGGCCAGTGCTGGTGATGTGGCTGCAGTTTGTGGTTGTGATGTCACTTGTGGCTGAGTGCCTGATAGGCCAGTGCTGGTCACGTGGGTTCATTTTGTGGTTGTGAGGTCACTTGTGGCTCAGTGCCTGATAGGCCAGTGCTGGTCATGTGGGTGGAGTTTGTGTTTGTGATGTCACTTGTGGCTCAGTGCCTGATAGGCCAGTGCTGGTCATGTGGGTGCAGTTTGTGGTTGTGATGTCACTTGTGGCTCAGTGCCTGATAGGCCAGTGTTGGTCACATGGCTGCAGTTTGTGTTTGTGATGTCACTTGTGGCTCAGTGCCTGATAGGCCAGTGTTGGTCACATGGCTGCAGTTTGTGTTTCTGATGTCACTTGTGGCTCAGTGCCTGATAGGCCAGTGCTGGTGATGTGGCTGCAGTTTGTGGTTGTGAGGTCACTTGTGGCTGTGTGCCTGATAGGCGAGTGCTGGTCATGTGGGTGCAGTTTGTGGTTGTGATGTCACTTGTGGCTCAGTGCCTGATAGGCCAGTGCTGGTCACGTGGGTGGAGTTTGTGTTTGTGATGTCACTTGTGGCTCAGTGCCTGATAGGCCAGTGCTGGTCATGTGGGTGCAGTTTGTGTTTGTGATGTCACTTGTGGCTCAGTGCCTGATAGGCCAGTGTTGGTCACATGGCTGCAGTTTGTGTTTGTGATGTCACTTGTGGCTCAGTGCCTGATAGGCCAGTGCTGGTCATGTGGGTGGAGTTTGTGTTTGTGATGTCACTTGTGGCTCAGTGCCTGATAGGCCAGTGCTGGTGATGTGGATAGAGTTTGTGTTTGTGATGTCACTTGTGGCTGTGTGCCTGATAGGCGAGTGCTGGTCACGTGGGTGCAGTTTGTTGTTGTGATGTCATTTGCGGATCAGTGCCTGATAGGCCAGTGCTGTTCATGTGGGTGCAGTTTGTGGTTGTGATGTCACTTGTGGCTCAGTGCCTGATAGGCCAGTGCTGGTCACGTGGGTTCAGTTTGAGGTTGTAATGTCACTTGTAGCTCGGTGCCTGATAGGCCAGTGCTGGTGATGTGGGTGCAGTTTGTGGTTGTGATGTCACTTGTGGCTGAGTACCTGATAGGCCAGTGCTGGTCACATGGGTGTAGTCTGTGGTTGTGATGTCACTTGTGGCTCAGTGCCTGATAGGCCAGTGCTGGTGATGTGGGTGCAGTTTGTGTTTGTGATGTCACTTGTGGCTCAGTGCCTGATAGGACATTGCTGTTCCTGTGGGTGCAGTTTGTGGTTGTGATGTCACTTGTGGCTGAGTGCCTGATAGGCCAGTGCTGGTCACGTGGGTTCATTTTGTGGTTGTGAGGTCACTTGTGGCTCAGTGCCTGATAGGCCAGTGCTTGTCCTGTGGGTGGAGTTTGTGGTTGTGAGGTCACTTGTGGCTGTGTGCCTGATAGGCGAGTGCTGGTCATGTGGGTGCAGTTTGTGTTTGTGATGTCACTTGTGGCTCAGTGCCTGGTAGGCCAATGCTGTTCATGTGGGTGCAGTTTGTGTTTGTGATGTCACTTGTGGCTCAGTGCCTGATAGGCCAGTGCTGGTGCTGTGTGTGCAGTTTGTGTTTGTGATGTCACTTGTGGCTCAGTGCCTGATAGGCCAGTGCTGTTCATGTGGGTGCAGTTTGTGGTTGTGATGTCACTTGTGGCTCAGTGCCTGATAGGCCAGTGCTGGTGATGTGGGTGGAGTTTGTGTTTGTGATGTCACTTGTGGCTCAGTGCCTGATAGGCCAGTGCTGGTCATGTGGGTGCACTTTGTGGTTGTGATGTCACTTGTGGCTCAGTGCCTGACAGGTCAGTGCTGGTCACATGTCTGCAGTTTGTGTTTGTGATGTCACTTGTGGCTCAGTGCCTGATAGGATATTGCTGGTCCTGTGGCTGCAGTTTGTGTTTGTGATGTCACTTGTGGCTCAGTGCCTGACAGGTCAGTGCTGGTCACATGTCTGTAGTTTGTGTTTGTGATGTCACTTGTGGCTCAGTGCGTGAGAGGCCATGCTGCTCCTGTGGGTGGAGTTTGTGTTTGTGATGTCACTTGTGGCTCAGTGCCTGACAGGCCACTGCTTGTCCAGTGGGTGCAGTTTGTGTTTGTGATGTCACTTGTGGCTCAGTGCCTCGTATGCCAGTGCTGGTGATGTGGCTGCAGTTTGTGTTTGTGATGTCACTTGTGGCTCAGTGCCTGAGAGGCCAGTGCTGGTGATGTGGCTGCAGTTTGTGTTTGTGATGTCACTTGTGGCTAAGTGCCTGATAGTCCAGTGCTGGTCCTGTGGCTGAAATTTGTGATTGTGAGGTCACTTGTTGCTCAGTGCCTGATAGGCCAGTGCTGGTCACATGTCTGCAGTTTGTGTTTGTGATGTCACTTGTGGCTCAGTGCCTGATAGGCCAGTGCTGGTCCTGTGTGTGCAGTTTGTGTTTGTGATGTCACTTGTGGCTCAGTGCCTGATAGGCCAGTGCTGGTGATGTGTGTGGAGTTTGTGTTTGTGATGTCACTTGTGGCTCAGTGCCTGATAGGCCAGTGCTGGTTTACGTGGGTGCAGTTTGTGGTTGTGATGTCACTTGTGGCTCAGTGCCTGATAGGCCAGTGTTGGTCACATGGCTGCAGTTTGTGGTTGTGAGGTCACTTGTGGCTCAGTGCCTGATAGGCCACTGGTGTTCATGTGGGTGCAGTTTGTGATTCTCAGGTGACTTGTGGCTCAGTGCCTGATAGGCCACTGCATTTCCTGTGGGTTCAGTTTGTGTTTGTGATGTCACTTGTGGCTGAGTGCCTGAGAGGCCAGTGCTGGTCATGTGGATAGAGTTAGTGGTTGTGATGTCACTTGTGGCTCAGTGCCTCATAGGCCAGTGCTGGTGATGTGGGTGCAGTTTGTGTTTGTGATGTCACTTGTGGCTCAGTGCCTGATAGGATATTGCTGGTCCTGTGGCTGCAGTTTGTGTTTGTGATGTCACTTGTGGCTCAGTGCCTGACAGGTCAGTGCTGGTCACATGTCTGCAGTTTGTGTTTGTGATGTCACTTGTGGCTCAGTGCGTGAGAGGCCATGCTGCTCCTGTGGGTGGAGTTTGTGTTTGTGATGTCACTTGTGGCTCAGTGCCTGACAGGCCACTGCTTGTCCAGTGGGTGCAGTTTGTGTTTGTGATGTCACTTGTGGCTCAGTGCCTCATATGCCAGTGCTGGTGATGTGGCTGCAGTTTGTATTTGTGATGTCACTTGTGGCTCAGTGCCTGATAGGCCAGTGCTGGTCACGTGGGTGCAGTTTGTTGTTGTGATGTCATTTGCGGATCAGTGCCTGATAGGCCAGTGCTGGTGATGTGGGTGGAGTCTATGGTTGTGATGTCACTTGTGGCTCAGTGCCTGAGAGGCCAGTGCTGGTCATGTGGATAGAGTTTGTGTTTGTGATGTCACTTGTGGCTCAGTGCCTCATAGGCCAGTGCTGGTGATGTGGGTGCAGTTTGTGTTTGTGATGTCACTTGTGGCTCAGTGCCTGATAGGATATTGCTGGTCCTGTGGCTGCAGTTTGTGGTTGTGATGTCACTTGTGGCTCAGTGCCTGACAGGCCACTGCTTGTCCAGTGGCTGCAGTTTGTGTTTGTGATGTCACTTGTGGCTCAGTGCCTGATAGGACATTGCTGGTCCTGTGGCTGCAGTTTGTGGTTGTGATGTCACTTGTGGCTGAGTGCCTGATAGGCCAGTGCTGGTCCTGTGGGTGGAGTTTGTGGTTGTGATGTCACTTGTGGCTCAGTGCCTGATAGGCCAGTGCTGGTCACATGGCTGCAGTTTGTGGTTGTGATGTCACTTGTGGCTCAGTGCCTGATAGGCCATTGCTGGTCATGTGGGTGCAGTTTGTGGTTGTGATGTCACTTGTGGCTCAGTGCCTGATAGGCCAGTGCTGGTGATGTGGCTGCAGTTTGTGGTTGTGATGTCACTTGTTGCTCAGTGCCTGATAGGCCAGTGCTGGTCATGTGCCTGCAATTTGTGGTTGTGAGGTCACATATAATCTGTGCGAAGCGAATGTGACGGGATGCTCTATTTCTAGTGCCAGCAGGAGAGATGCCCACGTCAGCAGAGTGCCCTGGACTCTAGGCATTGTTTTCTGGCTCTGTGCCTCTCCCCATGGGCAGCAGCGAGAGCATTTCAGCCGAAAGTCTAAGATCTTTTGGTCGAGGAAGTCTAAATCAGCTGGAGCATTTATGCTAATATAGCTTCTGTCGGAAGCTGTAGAATACAACAAGCTCTCTCTGGAAAGAAAGAAAAAAAAAGGGGGTTGGGGGAGGAACAACTCTCCTGGCTAGTTACTGGCTGAAGTGGCTTTGTAAGGTTTTTGTGAAAGGGAAAATGCATGTTGAAAGTGAATGAGAGCCTTCAGTGTGCCAGTGGCTCTTTTAGGCGTAGTCTGAACGCCCTTCTCCTAGGGGTGACCTTTGTAGTGTCCTGCCGTTTGCAGTAACGGTGGAAGATAAATTCCTTGTGCACCCTTAGGAGCCCTTTACTTAAATTAAGGTAGAGTTTAGACAAGACTCTTAATTAATCCCTTTGTAACTCTTTGGTGTGTGTGTATGGTTTTTTGGTTTTCTTGTTGGTTTGTTTTATGCTGGCAGAGCTTCCAAACCAAGTAAGCAAATCACATCTTTTCTGGACAAGCCCCGTTCCACTGTTTTTATCAAGGTAGTTTCTTTTCTGGACCTTCTCTAGAAAATTGGAGGTATGTAACTTGTGAGGGTGTCCTGAACTGTGCCCTGCAGAGAGGTCAGGTTAAATTGGTTTGCTGACAAACAATTTTCTTCTGTATCCTGCAGTTTGTAAGAATGTCATGTGTACGCATTTACTATTGCCCCAAAGAGTTTTTTTTTTGTTTAACCCTCTTTGTTATTTAAAGAATAGTTCACAAGTACTTCTTTTTACGTGTCTGATGTTATTATGCAGATATATGGTTTTGTAATTATTTTTGAGTAGGTGCTGGAATTAGGGGCCTAATTTGGTCCAGTGTGGAGTCTCGACATGAAACCCCTAGCAGCTGCCTTGCTTCTGTGCTCATGGACTTTCACAGGATATTTGAAAGGCCTGTTTGTCAGAGTTCGGGCTTCCTGCTCAGCAGTGAGTGTTAGGAAGCTGCCCGCACTGTCCCCCATAAACTGGCAGCCCCGTACATCTAATTGTCCTTGAAAGCTGACTCGTGCTTTTCTCTTAACACTTTGCCTTCCTTAAGCACGCTTGCATGCCAACAGCCATCTTGCAGCCAGTCGAACGCACACCATGGTGTTCCGATTGCCTGATTCGTGTTGTCATCTGTTTCCCCTTGTGTTGTCAGCTCAGCTCCCTTTGAAGCTCACCACCTTCAAGACCTTCCAGGCTCCTGTCCTAGGTGCCTTGGTGTGGGCAATGCCTGCTGTGGTTGGCTCCTTCCTCGGAGATATTCAAGCCATCTGGACACAGTCCTGGGCAACATGTGCTAAGTGACCCTTCCTGAGCAGGAGGGTCGGACTAGATGATCTCCAGAGGTCCCTTCCAACCTCAACCATTCTGTGATTCTGTGAACTCTAGGATAAAAAGCAAAGATAAATTCATATACTTCAGGAATCTCTGTGGATGTCTGGGGTTTTTGTTTTTTTTTTAAAAAAAAACTTGTCCTGGGCCATGAATCAACATGTTAACAGAGAGACAAAGTAGGCCATGAAGTACATTTAAAAGTACAGGTTTTCTTCTTGTCTTAAAATATGCATCCATTTTCTCATCTCTCTTAGACTGACAGATATAGGCCTAAAAGTGAATGTGCCTCTTGTGAAAATAGGTAAAACTAGATGGTTGGATTCCAGCAATGCTTCCTTGCTTTCGGCATCGTAGAACTGCATGCTCATCTTTTGTGTCCATGCAGAGCCTTGATAAAGTTACTGTGTAGGCACCAAGTGTGCATACGTCAGATTTTCTGCGTGTTTGTGACTGACCCTTCTTGTTTCTTCTCATTAGGAAAACCTGGATACGTACTCCCGAGGAGAACTGATGGGGAAATCGCTGACACTCAAGATGGCAGTGCAGGTTAGTTCTGGCTTTCAATTTTCTTTACTGTGTTCTGGCCAAAAGCCTCCTCTGAAACAGCTGAAATGAGTTGAGCTATTGGATATTTTTTTAATCTATTCACATTTCTGTATAGCCTTAGCGCTTACAAGCCATAGTCGGGGACTCCAGGGCCCTGCCGGTAAGCTCCGGACAGAGAGTCAGCAAACAAAAACAGTCCTTTTCCCAAATGCTTATAACCGAGCACAAGAGAAAAAGCAAGAGATGGCTGTCAAGAGGTGGGAATACAAGGAAACGCAGTCCTACTCTGAATGATGAGCACTGCTCTCACTGCAGCAGTAGCCTGACAGTTTTCATGGGTTTTGAGCAGCCCAGCAAGAATTTTCAGGAGGTAAGGAAGACTGCCAGGTGCATATGCAAACCTTCTCCCAAGCGTGAAGGTGGCAGGTAAGAAGAGAACATGCTTCTGCATTTTTGTATTGAGGGGTTAGTCAGTGAGAGGTGCTGTCAGGGCCAGCTCAGAATTCAGAGCTGTTTTCTGGGCACTCAGTGGGAGATAATGTAGGAAGGAGGGTAATTCATGAAAGGCCTTAGCAACTCTGTTTGCTGTGAGAGAAGACACTTGAAGGGTTTCAGGAGAATGCGCTTTGTGATGAAGGGAATAAGTTCAGAAGATGACCTTTAGAGCAACTTTCTGAATGGATCTGAGTGGGGCAAGGCTGTACTTCAGGACAGAAGAGGATGTTGCAGTAGTTGAGCTGATCATGCCTTGAGGAAGAGGGGTAATTATGCAATACCTCGTGAAGGCAGTACCTCGCCCATGTTCCGCAGCCTGTGCAAGACTTGAACAAGGGGAATAAAAACCTATAAAAAGGTTCAAGCCAAAACCTGTATGCATCATAATTATCATCCTGTATGCATCGTAATTAATTGAAGCTCTCTCAGGAGCTCCCTTCTTGACTTGTCCTGCTGTTTTTGGTAACAGCTGTGAATACGAAGTTCAGGGGAAATCAGGGGCAATAGATTCACAAATACAGCTGCTTTGCAAGGCTTTACAGTTACTTTGCAAGGCTCTGGCCTATCATATGCCAAAGTCAAGCTGCATATAAGTACCATGTGCCTTTTTTTTTTTTTAACTTCCCAACAAAGATGGAATTTTGCTCTCCCAAGGAAGAACATGTAATGCAGTTTGAAATCAGATGCACGACAAATACATATAATGGGCTGGAAACTTCCTAGATCTCACAGTACCTTCTGGGGTAGACTGCACTTGATTTTTGACTTAGTGTGACCTAATCTTGTTTTTGTTATTGCCTTTGAATTGCTTGCAGATGGAAACACGCAGTCTACAGCAGCGATTCCCCATCCTCCGCTGATGATGATGAGCAACATTCTGCCCAGGAATCTACTGAAGAGGAGGAGCAAGTGCCTGACTCTGAAGCATTCTCCTCCCTGCTCTTGTAGAGAGTCTAAATGGTGGCAATACGTAATGCGTTGGCATAATATGTAAGTTGTTGGCACCGGTGGCTCTTAACTGGGCTCTCTACCATTGGACTTTTAGAATTGATTCTTTAAGAGCAATTGGATTTCTTTGGAGAGGTTAGGCGTAAACTCTAAATAGTTTAATGTAAAATTCTGCTGCCCCTGCGCTTTACAGTAGGCTATTCAGAAAGAACCCCCCCCCCAACAGAAAATGTATAAATAGAGGCAAGGATGGGGTTTCTTTGCCTTCCTTTAACCTAGGACATGGGTTCTGTTGAATTTATCTTTAGGTAAACTGAGGCATCAATACATTTGTGTGCTTGAAAAACTTCTGCCAACACTGAGCTTTTATAGTAGTAGTAAAAAGCCATTTCTTAAGAATTTTTAAAATGCAAACTATATGGAGATTCAAGGTAGAGGGAATCCCTTGCCATAGTTAAAGGCTTAGTGACTTGTGTGATCAAAGGAAAGTATACTCCAAAAGTGTCCTGGTTTAAAAAGGTGCTTTGTCATCTTTGAGTGTTTCCTGTACATGTGACCTTGATTAGTGTATAAGCAGGAGAGGGTTATCTGTTAGAAGTCAATTGTAATCTTTTGCTTGAAAGACCAGGGGTTTCCCTTTGTGGGCACAATATCCGAAGATTTAAGAGTTAGCTGTATATATTCTCTATCATCAGGAAAACTCAATTCACAGCATGATGAAATAGAACTGTAAATTCTTCTCTTTCAATAAGGTTAAAAGTACTGCAAATAAGGAAACCAAAACCTTCAAGTGTTTTGCCGCTTTATTCATTGACATTCTTTTCTAAACAACAGCAGGTTAGCTTTGCTAGTTGGTATTTAAGTATTATCTGGAAATGCAGAATACCTTTTTCTTCCTCCCACCTTTACCCTTTCTCCTCAGCTATTGCCGACCAATTCTGGGAGACAAAAATCCAATAACTTGCAACTTTTTAAGAAGGCATGAAAGGCTTTGCTATCAAGTCCTGCTTGTCTATCTGGAGATAGATCAGATCCATGGACTAGTGGACTGAGTTTAGTGAACTGTTAAAGATATGAAGTGGAAATGGGAGGAGGCAGATGGACTGTGGGGAAGGAAGCAGCAAAAGTTTGTGGAGAAGCTGCAAGGCTTTAGATAGCAGGACAGCATGAGTCGTGATATTTGATGATGTCATTTGAAGGAACGGCAAGAAAGGCTTCAGGTAGAGCCTCAAAGATGTCAATGTCTGAGGTACTGCTACTTGGGCTGAAGGCTTTGAACTCTTTGAGGAGGCCTACGTTAATTGTTATATCCTAAATCCATTTTCTTCTCATCCTCTTTGGAAAGATAAGGTGGAACCTTTGCACCTTGGCTCCTGGACATCAGAGAGCGACATGGCTCCCCCCATCCTGAGGAAATGGAGGACTGTTTCCAGGGCCAGCAGTGACCCCTGACCTGGGGGCTTAGCCCTGAACTACTGGAGCCTTCTGTGAGAAAAGGGACCTGCTTTGCTGCCAGAAACTCTTGACGTGCTGGAATTTCAGTATTCAATTTTAGAAGGAATTTACCAACAGCATCCAAGTTAAGCACTTGCAAAGCCTTTGATGGTAAACGCATCCAGTTAGGGTTTGTGTTTCCGTGTTCAGGAAGACATCATCAGCTGGAGAGTAACCTGTTTCATCTTTTAAACACCTTCCTGTAAGGCCAACTCTCAGAAGCCTGGAAAGTGAAGGCTGTACTCCTCCTGAAGTCTGCTGATGGAAATGGAGGTAGTTGTCTTCCTAAAGTCGCTGAAACACAAGATGGGAATTGAGCTTCGTAATTTTTCAAGCTTTGGCCTTTATGAAGCAAGAGCTGACACTGTAGTTAAGGCGTTGAAGTGCTCAACTGATTTCTCTGCTGAACAATGTAACAACTCTACTTTGCAGTGGCAGACTGTGGGAAGGTATGCTTTTAGTGAGCACATCTTGATTGCCTTTTACATTGCACTCATTGCATACACTGGGCGCAGGATATAAACAGCCATCTCAAAGTCACCGCACTGATTCCCCTAGGCAAACTTCCAGATCTGTCGAGTAAGCCTGTGTGTGTGAGAATGTGGGGAAGGCTGGGTCCGAGTGAATCTTGACTCCGAAAACACTTCAGAAAAAAGTTTTCAGTATTGTTTTCCGGCTAAGCAAATGTTAATAGGTTCAGGTAGGGTGCCCTCGTGATAACAGTATCCAGTTGCTTGGGAAAGCACAGCATTCAGGTGCTTCATCTTCACTTAAGTGCCCTTGAAACTGGAAAAGGAAACTCAAAACAATACCTATCCATCCATCTGAATTGGCAAGCAACAAAACTTGTGCATATGCTGGACTGTTCTGTAGTAATGTTGTAAATGGAGCTTCCCAGGAGACTCCAAAAGCCTCCACCTTACGTGGACGTGTGGAACATAAATGAGAGTTGGCGTTGTCCTCTGGCCTGCCTGTGTGCTGGTGAAAAGGAAGTTTGTATGAGAATATTGAGCCATGTAGAATAGGCTGCTATGTAACTAATAACTCTGTATCTATGCAAACTAACACATGTAAACACATGTAAACAGGATGTAAAATGTAAACTGATGAAAACTGTATCAACCAGATAGATAGTACATCGAGACAAAGTGTCAGAACACACCTACCAAGACAAACCGATGACTTAATAATAGGGTATAATTTCTGCTCCGCTTAAATTACAGACCTAGCTACACAGACAGAAAAGGACCTTAACCTCTGCCTGACTTCAGAGCTACTGAGATGTAAGTCACTCCTAAGGAGCCTCGCAGCTCGGTTTGTGTGGGGCGTGCTTGAGAAAAGAAGCCGAGCCCTTCAGCAAGGTGGATGAGCCTGGGTGCACTGCTGCACCCCCGGGACTGCTGAGTTTTCAGCTCAGGATGGACTTGTGCCCAAGTCAGTCTGGAGCACAAGGCAGGAAAGGTGAGGGCAGGCACTGTCCTGTTTGCCTGGTCATGAATCATAATTTCAAAGGTCATTTTGGAAGAGGTGACCAGCCTTCAAGCTGTCTGAAGAGCTCCCCAGCTCACAGCCTGCTGCCTCATTTCCAGAGGCTCCTTCAGACCAGGTTTCTCGCTCAAGAACATCACAAGCCATTGCCTGTACGTGGTGCCTCAAGCACATTAGCACATGCTGGTGGTACATGTGGGCACTGACTAGACATTACTGGTAGATGACCAGAGAGGCAACCATCAGATAACCCAAATGGAGATCTTCCTCTTGTGTGACAGATGAGCCCTCAACCATGTAACATGTGTGCCCATACTGTCACAGCTCTCAAATGTTTCTAGTAAAGGTCCAGCTGCTGTAATACAGTGAATCTTCTGTAAATTCTCTCCCTGCCACCCTGGAGCATGGTTTCTGAAATACTCATGGATAGCTGGTGCCGCTTGCTGGACCAATAGGCTCACTGCCAGCCTTTCATTAACATTTTCCACAGACATCCCTGCATAGCGTAAGAGCCTAATTTGCCACAAGCAAATAGTCCAAAAATCGAGTGTTCCTCAGACTTTTGCTAACGATAGTACCTTTTCTGAGATAACACCCATTTGCCCTGCAGGTCGTATAGCTAAAACCAGATTTTGGCATGCCATTTGACACGCTGCCCAATCATTTGTATTATTATAATCCCAATTCAGATCTCCTCGTGGGCAAGGCTGTCGGTTATCATCTCAGTCTGCCAATTCCCTATCCTTTTTTCAATATCCATTCTCTATCCCCTGGCTGAAATATCTGTTGAAACAATACTTGAACATCCCCCTAACAAATGGGATGTCCCTCTACTCTTGTACAAAACAGTCGAGCTGCCTTTTCCGGGTCCTCCCACACCCGGGGCATTTGCTGTGCCCATTGAAGTAGATCTCTGGGAGCCCACGGCCAATAAACGCAGGCACGCAAGACCAGTGCCAGTGCTCACCAGATGAGAACCTCGCTGTGTTCTATCTGGGGTGCCAAACAAATAAGATAATCTGTTCTGTTTTCTTTGCTCTCGGGTACTGGTAATGAGGAGCAGGAGTCATATTTCTAAGTTTTTAAGTATTATTGCTGGCAATAAGGTCCTTCTTATGCTCTCAGTCAGGTAGTGAGAAAAAGGGATTTCCAACTAAGCTGTAAAGCCTTGTACCTGCTACTGGCCTATCAGACGCAAAGGCAGAACTGAAATCAGGTCTGCATCGACACCATGTGCTTCCTGCTGCCCTATAAGGTACAGGCGCACAATGACCTCACGACGACAAAGAGGAGCCATGCGCCTACCATGGCATTATGTGGTGCTGAAGGCAGAAATAACCTGACAGGTTAAAACCAGCAGACATTTGAGCAGCACTGGCCTATCAGGCACCGAGCCACAAGTGACATCACAACCACAAACTGCAGCCACATCACCAGCACTGGCCTATCAGGCCCTGAGCCACAAGTGACATCACAAACACAAACTGCAGCCACAGGACCAGCACTGGCCTATCAGGCACTGAGCCACAAGTGACCTCACAAACACAAACTCCACACACAGGAGCAACATGGCCTATCAGGCACTGAGCCACAAGTGACATCACAAACACAAACTCCACCCACGTGACCAGCACTGGCCTATCAGGCACTGAGCCACAAGTGAAATCACAACCACAAACTGCAGCCACATCACCAGCACTGGCCTATCAGGCACTGAGCCACAAGTGACATCACAAACACAAACTGCACCCACATCACCAGCACTGGCCTATCAGGCACTGAGCAACAAGTGACATCACAACCACAAACTCGACCCACATGAACAGCATTGGCCAATCAGGCACTGAGCCACAAGTGACATCACAATCACAAATTGCAGCCACATCACCAGCACTGGCCTATCAGGCCCTGAGCCAGAAGTGACATCACAAACACAAACTGCAGCCACATGACCAGCACTGGCCTATCAGGCACTCAGCCACAAGTGACATCACAACCACAAACTGCAGCCACATGACCAGCACTGGCCTATCAGGCACTGAGCAACAAGTGACCTCACAACCACAAAATGAACCCACGTGACCAGCACTGGCCTATCAGGCACTCAGCCACAAGTGACCTCACAACCACAAACTGCAGCCACAGGACCAGCAATGTCCTATCAGGCCCTGAGCCACAAGTGACATCACAAACACAAACTGCAGCCACAGGACCAGCACTGGCCTATCAGGCACTCAGCCACAAGTGACATCACAACCACAAACTGCAGCCACATGAAAATCACTGGTCTACCAGGCACTGAGCCACAAGTGACATCACAAACACAAACTCCACCCACATGACCAGCAGTGGCCTATCAGGCACTGAGCCACAAGCGACATCACAACCACAAAATGAACCCACGTGACCAGCACTGGCCTATCAGGCACTCAGCCACAAGTGACATCACAAACACAAACTCCACCCACATGAACAGCACTGGCCTATCAGGCACTCAGCCACAAGTGACATCACAAACACAAACTGCAGCCACGTGACAAGCACTGGTCTACCAGGCACTGAGCCAGAAGAGACATCACAACCACAAACTGCACCCACATGACCAGCAGTGGCCTATCAGGCACTGAGCCACAAGCGACATCACAACCACAAAATGAACCCACGTGACCAGCACTGGCCTATCAGGCACTGAGCCACAAGTGACATCACAAACAAAAACTGCAGCCACATCACCAGCACTGGCCTATCAGGCACTCAGCCACAGGTGACATCACAAACACAAACTGCAGCCACATCACCAGCACTGGCCTATCAGGCACTCAGCCAGAAGTGACCTCACAACCACAAACTGCAGCCACAGGACCAGCAATGACTTATCAGGCACTGAGCCACAAGTGACATCACAACCACAAACTGCAGTCACAGGACCAGCAATGTCCCATCAGGCACTGAGCCACAAGTGACATCACAGCCACAAACTCCACCCACATCACCAACACTGGCCTATCAGGCTCTGAGCCACAAGTGACATCACAACCACAAACTGCACCCACATGAACAGCATTGGCCTATCAGGCACTCAGCCACAAGTGACATCACAAACACAAACTGCACACACAGCACCAGCACTGGCCTATCAGGCACTGAGCCACAAGTGACATCACAAACACAAACTGCACCCACATCACCAACACTGGCCTATCAGGCTCTGAGCCACAAGTGACATCACAACCACAAACTGCACCCACATGAACAGCATTGGCCTATCAGGCACTCAGCCACAAGTGACATCACAAATACAAACTGCACCCACATGACCAGCACTGGCCTATCAGGCACTGAGCCACAAGTGACATCACAAACACAAACTGCAGCCATGTGACCAACACTGGCCTATCAGGCACTGAGCCACAAGTGACATCACAACCACAAACTCCACCCACATGAACAGCACTGGCCTATCAGGCACTGAGCCACAAGTGACATCACAACCACAAACTCCACCCACGTGACCAGCACTGGCCTATCAGGCACTGATCCGCAAATGACATCACAACAACAAACTGCACCCATGTGACCAGCACTGGCCTATCAGGCACTGAGCGACAAGTGACATCACAACCACAAACTCCACCCACATGACCAGCACTGGCCTATCAGGCACTGAGCCACAAGTGACATCACAAACACAAACTGCACACACAGGACCAGCAATGTCCTATCAGGCACTGAGCCACAAGTGACATCACAGCCACAAACTGCAGCCACATGACCAGCACTGGCCTATCAGGCACTCAGCCACAAGTGACATCACAAATACAAACTGCAGCCACGTGACCAGCACTGGCCTATCAGGCACTGAGCCACAAGTGACATCACAAACACAAACTGCAGCCACAGGACCAGCAATGTCCTATCAGGCACTGAGCCACAAGTGACATCACAACCACAAACTCCACCCACATGACCAGCACTGGCCTATCAGGCACTGAGCCACAAGAGACATCACAAACACAAACTGCAGCCATGTGACCAGCACTGGCCTATCAGGCACTGAGCCACAAGTGACATCACAAACACAGACTGCACCCACATCACCAGGACTGGCCTATCAGGCACTACGCCACAAGTGACATCACAAACACAAACTGCACCCACATGAACAGCACTGGCCTATCAGGCACTGAGCCAGAAGTGACATCACAAACACAAACTGCACACACATATGCAGCACTGGCCTATCAGGCCCTGAGCCAGAAGTGACATCACAAACACAAACTGCACCCACGTAAACCAGCACTGGCCTATCAGGCACTGAGCCACAAGTGACCTCACAACCACAAACTCCACCCACAGGACCAGCACTGGCCTATCAGGCACTGAGCCACAAGTGACATCACAAACACAAACTGAACCCACATGACCAGCACTGGCCTATCAGGCACTCAGCCGCAAGTGACCTCACAATCACAAATTTCAGCCACAGGACCAGCACTGGCCTATGAGGCACTGAGCCACAAGTGACATCACAAACACAAACTACACCCACGTGACCAGCACTGGCCTATCAGGCACTGAACCACAAGTGACATCACAACCACAAACTGAAGCCACATGACCAGCACTGGCCTATCAGGCACTGAGCCACAAGGGACCTCACAATCACAAACTGCAGACATGTGACCAGCACTGGCCTATCAGGCACTGAGCCACAAGTGACATCACAAACACAAACTGCAGCCACATCACCAGCACTGGCATATCAGGCACTGAGCGACAAGTGACATCACAAACAAAAACTGCACACACATGACCAGCACTGCCCTATCAGGCACTGAGCCACAAGTGACATCACAAACACAAACTCCACCCACAGGAGCAGCATGGCCTCTCACGCACTGAACCACAAGTGACATCATAACCACAAACTGCACACACATCACCAGCACTGGCCTATCAGGCACTGAGCCACAAGTGACATCACAAACACAAACTGCACACACATATGCAGCACTGGCCTATCAGGCCCTGAGCCAGAAGTGACATCACAAACACAAACTGCAGCCACAGGACCAGCACTGGCCTATCAGGCACTGAGCCACAAGTGACATCACAAACACAAACTACACACACATATGCAGCACTGGCCTATCAGGCCCTGAGCCAGAAGTGACATCACAAACACAAACTGCAGCCACAGGACCAGCACTGGCCTATCAGGCACTGAGCCACAAGTGACATCACAAACACAAACTACACCCACAGGAAATGCAGTGGCCTATCAGGCACTGAGCCACAAGTCACCTTAGAATCACAAACTGCACCCACATGAACACCACTGGCCTATCAGGCACTGAGCCACAAGTGACCTCACAACCACAAACTGCAGCCACAGGACCAGCACTGGCCTATCAGGCACTGAGCCACAAGTGACATCACAAACACAAACTGAACCCACATGACCAGCACTGGCCTATCAGGCACTCAGCCGCAAGTGACCTCACAATCACAAATTTCAGCCACAGGACCAGCACTGGCCTATGAGGCACTGAGCCACAAGTGACATCACAAACACAAACTACACCCACGTGACCAGCACTGGCCTATCAGGCACTGAACCACAAGTGACATCACAACCACAAACTGAAGCCACATGACCAGCACTGGCCTATCAGGCACTGAGCCACAAGTGACATCACAAATACAAAATGCAGACATGTGACCAGCACTGGCCTATCAGGCACTGAGCCACAAGTGACATCACAAACACAAACTGCAGCCACATCACCAGCACTGGCATATCAGGCACTGAGCCACAAGTGACATCACAAACAAAAACTGCACACACATGACCAGCACTGCCCTATCAGGCACTGAGCCACAAGTGACATCACAAACACAAACTCCACCCACAGGAGCAGCATGGCCTCTCACGCACTGAACCACAAGTGACATCACAACCACAAACTGCAGCCACATCACCAGCACTGGCCTATCAGGCACTGAGCCACAAGTGACATCACAACCACAAACTGCACACACATCACCAGCACTGGCCTATCAGGCACTGAGCCACAAGTGACATCACAAACACAAACTGCACACACATCACCAGCACTGGCCTATCAGGCACTGAGCCACAAGTGACATCACAAACACAATCTCCACCCACATGACCAGCACTGGCCTATCAGGCACTGAGCCACAAGTGACATCACAAACACAAACTCCACCCACAGGACCAGCACTGGCCTATCAGGCACTGAGCCACAAGTGACCTCACAACCACAAACTGCACCCACATGACTACCACTGGCCTATCAGGCACTCGGCCACAAGTGACCTCACAACCACAAACTCCACCCACAGGATCAGCACTGGCCTATCAGGCAGTAGAGGAACAAGTGACCTCTCAACCAAAAACAGCAGCCCTGGACCTAGCACTGGCCTATCAAGCACTCAGCAGAAGTGGCCTCACAGATACAAAGAAGTAGCAACGTGGCTGCTGGTGCCCTAGCAGGTACTGAGGCCAAATAACTGCACAAACACAAACAGCAGCAATATGCATCAAGGTGGACTCTCAGGTGCTCATGCTGAAGTGACCTCACAGGCAGCCATGAAGCCAAATAGCTGCTCCTGGCCTCTTTGCAACTGAGGCACAATTGACCTCAACAAGCACAAACAGCAGCAATGTCCATGCTGATCGCCAGTCACATACTGATGCACAACTCACCACAAAAGCACCAACAGCAGCAACGGACCTGCTCACCCTTTAGGAGGCACTGAGACACAAGCATCACCAAAGCTATGGGCATGCTGTTGGCCTACCAGCTTCAGAGGCACAACTCACCTCACAAGCACAAATGGCATCGACCTGCCTGCTGCTGCCCTATCTTTGACTGAGTCACAAGGGAGCTCAAAAGTGCAAACCTTCACAGAGGAGAAGCTCACCTGGGCCACTCGCACGTCCCTTGATTACGCTGTGATCACTCCATACAGAACAGTCTTCTGCAAATGGCTTTCATCTCCTGGCAAGACTCTCTCCAGATCATGCGACAGCTCCACTCTGCCACCCTGCACACAAATCACAAAAGGAACAATCGGTCTCGCTTTTCCTTTAGTACCATCAAGTCCGAGCTGGGAGCCTTCGCACTGCAGCACCTACACAATGGCAGCAGCATGCCACTTCCATTTCTAGTGCATTTCTAGGGACAGAGATCAGCTGAGGGAGCAGCTGCACTGCAAAGGCTTTCTGACACTCTCAGATCAACTCGGCACTGCACCAGGCATCAACCTGACGCCAGACCTCTGCTCTGCCACCTACTCTACAAACACACTGCCTCTGCCCCACACAGCTGCCTCTTCTGCTACATACAACCAAGTGCCAGCAAGAAGAGATGCATGCAGGACACTCGCCACTTGCACACTCCCCAGCCACTGCTCTGCTCGCTGCCTTCCCTTGGCTTCTCAATCCAGACACTCAGGCAAGCTCTTGCGGTAACACCACAAGGTGGCCAAGGCACTCTAGGCTCACAAGGCCTGTGCAAATGAGCAGCACAAGATCAGGCACAGAGCTGCCTCCTTGGGTGATGCTGCTCTTTTCAGAGGGAAGGATCCTGCTTTCTTTGGGCACAGCAGGCTGCTGCTTTCCACCCCCATCCCCTCACGAACCTCCTGCTAGGGATGGGGACATGGGGATTTTCTGTAGTAATACAAAAGTTACAGATACAACACAGAAACACTTGAGAGTCCGGAAGGCCTCCTGAGCCCAAAGGAACCTCCCTTCCTTTCCTTTAGTTACTTGGACAAGGAGCTTGGACGGGGAAGGGAAAAAGGGTGCAGAGCCTTTGAAATGAGGCCCAAGCAATGAGACAGCCCCACACTGGACGGCTGCTGAAATGACAGCTCTCCTGGCTGCGCAGCCTCTGCAGCACCAGTCCGCGCTCCACAGCTGCCTTCACAGAGCACTGAGGGCTGGGTGCCACGGGCAACCTGGCCCTGGGCACATCTTCACCCCTCGCAGAGCCGGCAGCCCAAGAGCTCTGAGACTTCCACAGGTCAAGCTATGGACGCTTTGGGGCACTCACACAAAGGCACTCCAGACATGCTGGCATCTATTATAAGGGTCTTGGACTCGTCCTATATGGCACCACAACCTCCTAGGAAAAGGAGGGGGCACCGTAGCATTTGTTGAGCGGGCTGGCAATAACAGCACTTGTGGGAGGCGGAATTTGCAGCACAGCAGAGGTACCAGGAGCTGAACCCACAACCCAAGTCACCCAGGGAAGACAGGCGCATTTATGGAAGCCTTCGCATCCATACGTAGCCTCTTCTCAGTCACTTGCAGCTGCTTTCACAGAGGGCTCACGACGCTGGCCAAGATGTTGACAGGTACAGGGACACAGCCTGGCATCCTGCCTCCATCCTCAGCGCCTCTAGCACTGCACTGGGAACCTCCATGAGTGGAGCAACCTAGAAAGAAAGAAAGAATCGGAGTGTTACTGGCAGTTCTGCTGGCCTTACAGAGTCGCAACAGGCAGGGGCAAATGTCTCCCCTCTGTGCTGAGCTCTATTGGTGAGAACACAGCCAGCAGGGCCACCAAGACGTTCTACCCCTCTTTTTGGCACAGGTGACACCATGTCTGTATACCAGGTCCTGTTTGGGCTCTCCAGTTCTGCACAGGCGCTAACACACTGCAGGGAGTCCAGCACAGGGACACCAAGACGGTCAGGGGCTGCAGCGTGGGGCATAAAAGGAGAGGCTGCGAGAGCTGGCTTTGTTAAGCCTAGACAAGAGAAGGCCAACGGGGATCTTCATGCTGTGCACAGCTACCTTATGGAGGGCACAGAGAAGACGGAGCCGGATTTTCTTGGAGGTGCACACTAGTAGCATGGGAGGCAACAGGGACAAATCGGACAATGGGAAATGCTTCTGAGACATTAAGAAGAAACCTTTTTCTCCGTGACGGTGGCCAAACTGCGGCACAGGGATCCAGAGAGGTTCCCAGATCTCCATCCTTGGAGGTAATCAAAACTTCACTGGAAAAGGCCCCAAGATACCTCCTCTACTGGCACCTGCCTGGAGCAGGGCGTTGGAGCCCTGCTACCTCCACATGGCTCCCCCATTGCAGCCTCAAGGAATATGCTATTATGAGACTCTTGCCAAAGGCACCAGAGGCTTTGCAGATGCCGCCTCCACCGCTCAACAAGGACAGGTGTCTCAGAGCCACCCATCGCCCTCACAGGCCTGACTTCTTGTGAGGGGGCATCTCCCCTCTCTGCAAGGCTCTGCGTAGGCACAACGTGCAGAAATGCCTCTGACTGCTTTCATTAACTACCCATCTCGCTGAGGGACTGGAATGGATTAGCGTCTGAGATGGGAAGATGCAATGAGGGTCCAGATTCAGCAGAAAGCCTTTAAGGAGGGAGAAGAGAACTCTCTCCAGCAGTCGGTAAAATCCCAAAGACTCACGGAAGCATCAAACCCTTCCGAAACTGCAAGCCTGAACCTCAGCTGACACAAACCACCAAACTGGGAGCAGCCCTGCCTCGCACCACGATGCTCCAAGGAGGCAACACGGTCACCAACAGTCCTCACCCACGTCTCCCAGAAGGACACCGTGATGGCAGGCTGGGCCTTGGGAGCAGAGCACTGCTCTCTCCAGACACCTCCTCCCACGCTGAGCAGCAAAACACTGGCGCCACCACCCGGCTCCACCACAGGGCATCTCGCACTGTAACACGCCGGTACCTCCACACCTCACAGAGGGTTGGCAACCAACACACGCCTCTGCATCAGCGACACACAGCCCACAGCACCACACACGGCAGCACACAGGGCACCCCAAGCACCCCACAACACACAAAGCCCAACTCTCCAGACCTTCCATTCCTTTCTAGTCCTCCAAGGCCTTGCAACAGGCTCTGCCTCTGAACAGCCACTCACAGCCCGGGGCCTGCTCACTTCCCACCTTCCCACCAGGAAGCAGAGAAGAAGTGCTCTCACAGCGGCTGATCAGGCCAGCTTTTCCCTCTCGCTTGTGCCTCAACTTCTCTGAACAAGAAATCTCTTTCAAAATGTGGCCCATACCCTTTTTGGGGGGTGACATTCCTTCCATCTCCTCCAACAGCCTTTGCACCCATTCTCCAATGACTGCATACGTGCACAGAAAATCAGAGACCCCTAAAGTGTTACAGTTCTAAACGTGTCATAAAAGCAGCTGGACACCTCAAAGACAGACACAGCATGCAGACCTTGCAGGAAAATCTCACAAGCTCCCTGCTCTTTTGACAGGGGCAACTTCTAAAGCACACACACACCCTGGCAAGAAGAGATTATTCACACCACTGCTCACACCAGCACTACATTCACTTAGCAGCCTCAAAAGTCTAGCTGGACTCCCTAGCTGACCGTGAGGACGCTGCAAGCTTCTACTTAGCAACAAGTGGAAAGGCCAACTCCATGTCCATGCTCACCACAGAACATCATCTGCATTTTAAATGTAGCAGTACTAACTCATGATGATGGAGTGGAATAAAATTTGTGTCAGATGATGTGGAATATCGACTTCTGCTTGATTAATGAGTTGCATTTCTGTATTGCTGTAGAGCTCTGCAGGGGTCAATCCCTCCTCTGAGCACACGCAACAAACCCAGAAGTGACCTCACCACCAGCATCCAAGCCATGCATCTTCCCCTGACCTGTCAGCTGCTCACACAGAGGTGTCATCACATCACAGATTCACATCATGGCCTCATAATACTCACAGTGCTCTGAAACACCCATTGCCTACCAGTTACTACACCAAAAGATTAGCTTCTGCTATGCATTATCAACACCTAGCCTATGAAATTTAAGAATTGCAGAACAGCCTGCAAGTAATTCTTGGCAACATTTTCTAACGGGAGGATTGCATGGGAGCAGCGATCATCAAACTGAAGACAGCAGGGCCTCGTGTCCCAGGCACAGGGAGAAGCCTTCCCGCAACTCAGAACTCTGGTTCCTTCCCCAGTGCTGAACAAAACCAGAAAATCCTCTACACATCCAGGACAACAAGCATTCTCCTATTTTAGGCCCTGACAACTGGAGGCACGTGGAAGGACTCAGGCCAGGGCATCTCAGTTGGTGAAACCAGCAGAGACACAATTCAGCAACTCTTCACCCTGACCTAGGAGCATGGAAAGAACAACAGCAAGTGCAAGCAATGGCCGTTCATCAACTTTCAAGGCCCCTGACAAGCAAAACAGCTCACACTTACAGAGCTCTTCTGCAAACACCCTTCACCCTGCTGCCAGGCTCACAGGTCTCGGTGCAAAGCAAGAGGCAGGGAGCAAAAACAACGGCTAAGGCACGGCATCACATGCGGGCACAGCCTCTCTCAGAGCCACTCGGAAATGCAGTTTTCACAACAAAAGACACCATCGGGAAGGGCACCTCGCGACGACACCAGCAGCCTGCTCACACTTTGCCCAGCACCTCCCAAACGCACCTCGAAGCAGCACCTGGGGCTGCGCTGGCAGCAGCAGCTCAGGAAAATGCTTTAACAGGGATCCCAGAGCCACCACAGGGCCAAAGCTTCCTGCCCCCAAACCCCACCGAGCCGCCCCGGCCCAGCTGCTCGCCACGTCTGGCTGCAGGGCAGCTCCCCCCTCTGGCCCACGTCGCTCTGGCCCCTGCTCACGGCCCCACCAGCCCCTGCTGCAGCTCCTGCAGCAAAGCAGCCCCGGCAAAGCCAGCACCGCTGCCCCGCCCCGGCGGGAGGGCACCCGCCGCCCCCACCAAACGCTCTCGCCCGCTCGCTTCTCGCCTGCTTTGCTCCCGCTCCTCTTCCACCTCTTTGACGTCTTTTTTTTCCCCACATGCTGGACTGCAATTGGCTGGCAGAGCCATCAGTGAAATCGATGCCCGCCCTCCTCCTCCTGACAGCCAATAGAAGGGCTGCACTGCGGCGATGCCATGGCAACGCTGGGCCCTCCTGCCCTGGCGGCCAGCTCCGCCCCCTCCCCCTTGGTCGGGCGCCATGTTGTGGGCGGCAGCGCGGGGCGCGGCGGGGCCTGGGGGCAGCGTGGTGCTGTGTGGGCGGGCAGTGCGGGGCCCCGGGGTGCGGCCGCTGCCCCGGCGGGGCTGGGCTGTGCGGCAGGGGCCCCGCGGGGCTGCTGGCCGCCCTGCGCCCTGGGGGCTGTGCGGGGCGTGGGGGGGGGCAGCACTGGGGCCTGTGCTGGTGGCCTCCGTGGTGCCGCTGTGGGGGCCCTGGGGCTGGCTGTGGCACCAGAGCCCTCAGGCAGCGTCCTCCTGCCCCCAGGGCAGGGCAGGGCAGGGCAGGGCAGTGTCCTCTCGCCCCTCCTGCCCCGGCCGCCTGCCCACGGCAGCCCTAGGGCTTGGCTAGGTAGCGGTGGTGTGGGGTCGTGAGGGTGCTGGGGGAGATGGCTGTGTTGGGCTCACCCCAGCGCTGCCCACCCAGCTCAGAGAAAAGACCTTGGTGTCAGCCAGGACCTGTTGAATGAGGATTGCACCTCCGCCTGTTTCCAGGCTGCTCTCTCCAATGTATTTTCTTTTGGGTGCAGCGGTTTGAGCCCAATTTGCAGGAAGACAGGGTCTGTGGCCATCTGAAGGTGGCATCTCTGAGCCCAAAACATGCTGCGCCAAGCTGGAAGCATAAAAGGATCGAGGGGGAAGGAAGAGAGATTTTTCCCAAACACCCAGAGGACTTGGGGTTATTAAAAGGTGAAGGTTTTATTATCATATACGGACATTTCCAGCAGGGTCTTGAGAGCCCCATGGAGCTGCAGGCCACCTCAGCATCTGGGATGCAGGACCCCTTTCCTCTCAGAGCCAGACCCCAAAGAGGACCCACTCCCAGGGAAACCTGTCATGGATTCCCATGCCCCCCCCCCCACCCTAAGAGGCGATGGAGCTGGCCGCACAGAAGCCTTGGGGCTCAGGACAGCCCCATCCCCAGGACCCAGCAGTCCTGGCTGCCACATTGTCCCCCGAGCCAGAGGGGACCCTCAGGCAGGGCTCTCGCAGCAGCCCCCAGCCCTGTCCAGGCACCCCCACAGCCCGGGATCCACAGCAGTTTTGGCAGTTAACAGTCTCTGTGCGACACCTCGGGAAGGATCTCCCAAAGCCCTTACCCTCGGTGGAGAGCCGCAGGAGCGCAGGGGACAAGGAGCTGTGGTCCTGGCTGATGGTGTCCATCCAGCAGTCCTCCGTCTCGCTTGCCCTCTTGCTCTCGTTTCACCTCTCCAGCCAGAGAAACAGGACGCTCTTCCCATCTCATTACCCAAAACTCCTTTCCAACATGCCCCTGCTCCTCCGCCTGTTGGTGAGGGGCCCCAACGTGGTCCCACTGCCTCCTGTCCCCTCTCCTTGCCATGGAGCCACTAGGAAGGGCAGCCGTGGGGAGGGTGTGAGCAGTGCCCAGGAGTGCCTGGGCCTCACAGGGAAGTGAGGGTCCCCGCCCACGACACCGGGGAGACCTCCCTGTGATGTGGCACGTCCCATTGTGACCTCAGCTCGTGTCATCTGGGGGCTCTGTAGGTCACTGTCATGGAGATGGCACAGCCAGGGAGAGAGCAGAGAGATTTCCCCTCACGTCCTGGAAAGCCATCACTTCCCTTCACTGCAGTTATTTTCCATAATTTTCTGATAAATCCTTCAGGAATGTCTCCAGACAGTGTCAAAGACTGTGAAATATCTCAAACGGGGCACTGGAGATGTCACTTCTGCGCCCCTGCACTGACAGGTCACTGCACTGGGCAGACCTGTGCAGGAATCTGGGGTTTGGGGGTTGGCGTTTTTACAGGATCCAAGGCATGTGGGATGAACCAGCACAAAGCATGGCCACAGGCTGAGAAATGCTTTGGTGAGCCTCAAAACTGGTTTCTGCTGTGGGCCCCTCTTTTTGTGGAAGCAGGATGCAGGACAATGTGGGACAGGACGTAGCTTTCCTCCTTTAGGCACCAAGGCAGGATCTCTGCTTTTAAAAGTGCTCAGCAAGGTTTCTCAGTCGGCAGTGCTTGAGCTAGAGATGCTATGCCAGAGAAGAGCAAACATAGCCTTAACACACGTCATCCAGAGGCCCTTATCCAGGACCCTGGAGCCTGCCAGGCTCCAAAGCCATGGGCGAGGCCAGGTAGCAAATGTGGGGAAGTTTTCCCATTTCCCATGAAGTTTGCCCATCTTTCCTTCTGGCTGAGCCTGAGGAAGCCATTTCTCATCCCTGGGCCTCATTTGGTCCTTGTGCTTTTCAGTGTCACCTTGGGGCTGTGCGAGAATTCTCCCCTGGGTACGCTCCTCAGCCCCCTGCCGTCCTCCTCCCCGCAGGCACCCTTGCTCTCCCGGGTCTGTACAGCCCCGACATCCTGGATCTCCCACATTTTATGACTCTGGGCTTCTCACGACATGCTCACACACTGCAGTGCTGCTGTCCAGGCTCCAGTGCAGAGCCTATGAGGCAGTGCGATGCCTCAGGACGTGCATTTTGACTCACTCCCAAGTTTGTGAGATGACCAGCTCCCAGCTCTGCAGCTGCTGAAGTTTGAGAACATCCCTACAACCAGCCTTCCTGCTCTTCCTAATCTCTGCACAGTTTTGGGGCAAATCTTGCAGAAGGGAGACTCCATCCCCCTTGAATACTGTGAGAGATGTGGCTTTCCAAGTCACTGCAAAAGGAAGGACTCCTTTACTTCTTTGGGTTGCTTCTTGAGCCTGTGGCACCCCCTCTGTGATGCTGGGAGCCCCAGCTCTGCAGCCTGGTGTCTTTGCCCTTTCTCTCCCGTGTCTCCTGTTTGTCTACCCAAAGTCTTCTCTCCACACCAGGGGCATGGGAAGTGCTGCTTTAGAAAGCTCATTTGAAGCTGTGACATGTTGTGAATCTGAAGGCCTGAAGGAGGCTAGTCTGGGACATGGCTGTGCCCCCACACCCCCTCCTGTTCCCAGCCTGAGGATCCAGGAAGGTCTCCAGGGAGAGCAGTGGGCTTGGGGGTGGGTGAGATGGGTTTCCCTCAACATCCCTGGGTCCTGCATGGGTTTCTCTGAGTGCTCAGGAAAATCCCTCTTCTCTAGGGGCTTGCATCAAGACTTTTCCAGACTTTTGTACAGAAACACAGCCTGGTCTGGGATCCCCAAGAGCAGCACGGCCCCCAGCATCGCCCGGGACCCCCAGGAGCTGTCTGGCTCTCTCTTCTGTTCCCCCATTCCCCGATTAAATGGACAGTTTGTAGCCTCACCTTTACAACACTCCATCTGGACACTGCAACATTGTGACTCCTCCCCTAGCTCATTCCCATAGGCAGCTGCTGATTTGCGACCTGCCTATTGGCTGGCAGGAGGAGGGGGGCGGGTCTGGATTTCACTGACGGCTCTGTCAGCCAATCGGAGTCCACCATGTGGAAGAAAAACAGACGTGAAAGAGAGAAGTGAAAGAGGAGAGGGAGCGAAGCAGGGGAGGCTTTGGGTGGAAAGCAGGACCGGGCTTGGGCAGCTTGTTTCTCACAAGACCGTGAGAAACGCTCTGCCCCCCCTGGCCAGTATAACTGCTCTGCCTGGCACTGAGGCACAGGAGGACTCAGGGTGGAGATCGGGCTCTGCAGAGAAGAGCCCCAGGGGCAGAGTTAGGAAACAAGAAAAGACCTCGAATGCGAAAAAACAGCATCTTTAAGTACACCAGAAACCAGCAGGGGCTGGAAAATGCCCCAAGCTGTAGTAAAAGTTTCTGAGCATAAAGAAAAATCAATGAAAAAAAAGAAAAACTGTTCAAATTTGAAAAATAGATGGATGTAACCGAGTAACCTTAAAAGAAGTAGCTTCAGCAGTTACAGTTAAAACCAAACTATAACAACCTAATGGCCTTGGTAGGCTTTTCTTTTTGTTTGGGTTCTACAGAGTGACCCTCTGAAGAGCAACAACTTGAAAAGAAGCAGCCAGAAAGAGTGGTAGAATTGTTAGGCTAAGTAATGTGTTTTTTAAAAGTATCTAAATAATAGAATGAACCTAGGAGCCAGGAGAGAAGTAACATCAAAGGAAGATGGCAGACCTAAGAATGAGGGGATACACATACCAGGCTGATAACGAAACTCAACGGCTGTATTCTAGTGTTTGTAAAAATTGATGATCCTAAGGAAGGGGCTAACACCTTCCCTTGATGAAAGGAAAGGAAAGAAAGAGAAAAAGATGGTAAAATTAAGCATAAATGTAACAGCTGTTGATCTGAAGTTAAAGTTGTCTGTTTCCTATAGAGAAGACAGGGAAATACGGAAAAAGAATAATAAAAAAAAGGTGACCAACTCTATTTGAAGCTCCTCTAAAGGGAACTATTCCAGCTTGGGGAACAAACTGATCTTTCGGTGCAGGAAAGAAATGCCTGCAATTAAAGGAAATAAGATTTCTGTGTTAACATATTGAACTGGAACAACACTCGGATTCACCGAATTTGGGTCAATAGGCCAGACCAATCATGTTGCTATTAGGATTAAGACTGTTATTTTTAACAGTTGTTTACGTGTTACTGCAAATGGGCATGCTTTGCTTTTGGCGTCTATTAATAGCAGTGCGCATTTCCCCAGTACACTGTGCTTACCCAAAAGCCGCCCACTGCACACCAAGGGGAATTAGCTGACTTCTGAAATAAATGCGTGTGTCTGGCGGTGTCAAGGGGTGGAGTGACAGGCGCCACACAGGCAAGCGTGGGACTCTGGATGGTGCAGCCCACAGAAGAGGGGTTTGCTCTGGGGTGATCCCAGGAGTTAAGGAACCCCGGGTGCATCACGGCTGGAGCCACCACACTGTGGGGTTGCTGCAGCCTGGGGGCAACCGTCTAACGACCCCACGACTGACAATTCCAGACAGAGGAGAAGCGACACCACAGACTCACCCCATAAACATCTAGGTGCTGTGGAACCATTCCCCACAGAAAGACCTGTTAGTGGGCAAGTTGTTACTAACTGAACAGTGCTGTGGGCTGAGCACTAGGTTACCTGTTGATGTGCATGCTGTTATTGACTGAGGCCATACAGCTTTTGTGTAACTGCGGTCTGGCGTTGTTTTGACTCGCTATAGAAAAGAGTAAGCCACAGAAGTTGGTGTGGACTCTGACCGACCATCAGCTGGCCTGTGGATGTCAATGGCGTGATGAGGAGAATCCAGGCAAACTACCAGGTTTGTTATAAGCTCTTATCTCTAATAAATTCTCATACTTGACAAATGATGATCTCTTGGAGTTCAGTGCAAATAACCCCCGAATTCAAAAGAATCACAGACACCCCTCTATTGGCGTGTCACAGGTAACACTCACAAGGGGCATCAAATCTCTTGAACGGGATGGTTGGTTACTGTCCAGATGGTGGTGGCAGTCTCCTTTGCCAGGGTCCTTCCAACAGTGGCTTCCACTGGATCAGATGAGACTCCCCGAACTGTTCTTCTGGGGAATTTTTATAGTCCAGCTGGCTTGTGGTCCTGTGTGACCTCTCCAGCATATGCATGATCCATTGCTACCGATTACCTTAAATTGCATATCAAAGCATCTCCTAACTCTCCTAAGAATGCACAAAAGACTGTCCTACATAGCCGCTTCTTCATTTGCAGGAGCAGTTTGTACTGTCGATTTTCAAGGGCCTTAAGTATTTACAATTTAATCAGTTCTGCAGCAGGAGCTGCTGCAGAGATTCTGAAACAGCCAGATACTCCACCTGAGTGGTACTCACCACATTTAAGCACAGGAATTGGTCCAGGCACAGCAGGATCTGCCTCTAGAAATCTCTAGAACTGTCTGAAATACCCACTTGGAGAGGTTCTGCACCAGTCAGTCCAACACTTAATTTGGAAAGTGGTAGGAGTTCTGTCAGTCTCCTAGTTTTAAGTCCATCCCCTGTTTCAGACGACCAGCCCCAGGGCCCCCACGCTGGCGCCAGGGCTGCCACCAGCACAGGCCCCAGTGCTGCCCCCCCCCACGCCCCGCACAGCCCCAGGGCGCAGGGCGGCCAGCAGCCCGCGGGGCCCCTGCCGCACAGCCCAGCCCCGCCGGGGCAGCGGCCGCACCCCGGGGCCCCGCACTGCCCGCCCACACAGCACCACGCTGCCCCCAGGCCCGCCGCGCCCCGCGCTGCCGCCCACAACATGGCGCCCGACCAAGGGGGAGGGGGCGGAGCTGGCCGCCAGGGCGGGAGGGCAGCCTCGCCTGCCCCCAGGGCAGAACGCCTGCTCTGCGCCCGGCTCGCTTCTGGCTCGCCTGCTTTGCTCCAGCTCCTCTTCCACCTCTTTGACGTCTTTTTTTCCCCACAT